>NC_084801.1:122812981-127812981 GCF_963169125.1 Humulus lupulus | reverse complement strand
CCAGGCGGCCCACATTTACAGCTCTACTCTATATGCACTCGTATTTTGCCATTTTTTTTAAATGATGGGATTTTTATTTTATTTATGTTTGTATATATTTATTTTAATAGGAAAGTTTCAAAGAGATGATGTGATATTCTAAAATTTCTCTTAAATACTTTTTCTATTTTCTCATTTTTTTTCATATTTTTTATTTTTATTTTTGAAATTTATGATTATTAATTAATAATTAATGAAAAAACAAAATATCTATCTAATTTATTTATTTTTAAATGTAAATATATTTTTTATTCTTTTTTTAATTTATGATTATTAATTAATAATCCAACAAAATAAAAATATCTGTTTTTTTCTTAAAAAAATTGTAATAAAATGTAAAGAGCAATTTTTTTTTTTTAAATTGTGTTTATGTTTAATGAATGAATAAAGAAAAAAACAAAAAAATATCTATCTAATTTAAAAAAAAATTATAAAAACTTAAAAGAGCAATTTTTTTATTCTTCTTTTTAATAAAATGGGCCTAAAAGTGAGCTAAAATTTGAGCCCAAATAAGGAAAGTGAGCCGGCTCGACTTGGGCCCGACACGGCACAAGCACGGCACGACATGGGCCGTGCTCGGCTTACTCTTTCAAATATGGGCTGGTTCGACCTGACACGAATTGAAATACGGGCCCAGCTCGACCCGAATTATTTGGAGGCACAAAAAATGTGGGCTGGGCCGAGCCGGGCCGCCCACATTTACAGCTCTACTATATATGCACTGGTATTTTGCCATTTTTTTAATGATGGGATTTTTATTTTATTTATGTTTGTATATAGTTTTTTTAATAGGAGAATTTCAAAGAGATGATGTGATATTCTGAAATTTCTCTTAAATAATTTTTCTATTTTCTCATTTTTTTCATATTTTTTATTTTTATTTTTTAAATTTATGATTATTTATTAATGAAAAAACAAAAATATATATCTAATTACTTTTTTTTAAATGTAAATATATTTTTTATTCTTTTTTTAATTTATGATTATTAATTAATAATTAAAAAATAAATAAAAATATCATTTTTTCTTAAAAAAATTGAAATAAATGTAAAGAGCAAATTTTTTTTTAAAAATGTTTTATGTTTAATGAATGATTAAAGAAAAAACAAAAAAAATATCTATCTAATTTTAAAAAAAATTATAAAAACTTAAAAGAGCATTTTTTTATTCTTCTTTTTAAAATTTATGATTGTTAATTAATAATTAAAAAAATATAAAAATATCTATACTTTAAAAAAAAACATAAAGTGTAAATTAAAAAAAATGTAATTATGATTATTAATTAATAATTAAATAAAAATTCAAATATATTATTTTATAATATTGCATCTATTTGAAATATCACTATTGAAAATTACTAAAATATTCTATACATTATTTTATTTAATATAGTTTAAATTCAAATAAGTTTCAATTGATTTTAAATTTAAACCTATTTCACTTTTTTATTTTAATAATAATTATAATAAATGTCAATTAATAATATCTATATATAATAATAAATAATCTATCTATTTATATTTTTAACTTTTTGACAACACACGGGATCCAAAAGTTAGTTTTTAACAATAAATGATCCAAACATGTAATCGACCAAAATACATGTAATTCAAATTTTCTATCTATATTTTCTTGTATTTTAACCTTTTGACAAAACACAAAGTCCACAAATTAATTTTTAAAAATAAATTGTCAAAATGGGTAATCAGTAAAATACAAGGTTCAAAATGGTGTGAACTCTAACACATAACATAATAATTTACTTTTTTATAAAGAATTTTTAACCTTTTGAATAAATAAATAGCCAAAAAGTTAATTTTTAAAAATAAAGGGTCAAAACGGGTAATTGGCCAAAATACAATATTCAAATAATCGATTTTTCTATTCCTATTTTTAACCTTTTGACAAAACACGGTGTTTAAAAATTAATTTAAAAAAATAAAGAGTCCAAACGTGTAATCGGCCAAAATAACCACTACACAAAACTTAAATTTTCTTATACATAATTTACATTTTTTATTAAAAAAACACACAAAGCATATAATAATAAATAAAAACATGTGTACAATAAATTGTTTGAACTTTGTTTTCAGTACTTTAACTATTCAGAATTTCCTCGTAAACCTCGAGGAGGTTCACTATACAATGATCACCATCACAAAGAAAAAATATTGCGGTAAAGATGCATGTTGTACAGGTAGGGTGAAAATGAATCTTTACCACATAATCTCCAAAAAAATTAAAAATATGTATTTTTTAATCATTACAAAAGACTACGCGAATCAGAGTTATGCTTTCTAGTATTTATATAAATGAGAGCTCTAATGAGATGATGTGACACTCTTCAATCTCTCAAATCCACTCTATCGATTTTCTAAATTTTTCACAGTTTTTTATTCTATTCTTTTTAAATTTATGATTATTAATTAACTAAAAAAGATCTAAAATCTTTATAATAATTAATTAATAATAATGATATCTATAATAATCTATATATTTATGTACGCCCTGATTTTCCCACGGGCTGATTAGCAGGACGAGCCTCGGACTAATCAGGTTTAGTCCGAGGTGCCCACAGGACGAAGATCCTATTTCCAGGACGGATCTTCTCAGCTCGAGAGGGGGCATCAGAAGGCCACGCCAGGAGAACAGCTCGTAATACGAGCTGTTCGTGTCACGAGGAGCCCAGGAAGCTCTGAGCCTTTATGAAGTCAACGCACGCAAGATAAACGTGCATATATCTGACATCACGTGTCTGATATCCCCCTGACTTCTCGGACACGCAGCAGGAACGTGCGTGTCAGACACCCACGGATGGGTTGGGCCGTGCGGCCCATTATCTCCTTCCATGCTGATTAGACCACACTTATGTGTCAAGTTTAGGAATTAATCATGAATGCCACAGAGTTGATATGACAAATGGTAAGGTCACGGGATGACCTCCCTACCAACTTCCAGGTGCCTTCTCCTATAAATATGGAGACCCTGGGAGTTGATAGGAGTTGGGAAAAATAGTCTTTGAAGAACTATATACTTTGTAAACCAAATACCCAGAGAGGATGAATAATATTGACTAGTGGAGTAGAAGGATTTTAACCTTCGAACCACTTAAAAACGTGTCTTGAGTCACCTAGTTCATTATATAAGATTTCATATCTGTGACGGTTCTACCCTGAGTGCTAATCTCTTTCTCTTCTTCTCTTAATTACCTGTTGTCGAAGAACCGCGTCAACAGTTTGGTGCTTTCATTGAGAGCAAGTTCGATTAGTACTACCGCAAACATCCAACTATGGTGACCACTCGATCCAGGCATGGCAACGAGACAGAACAGCACGATGGGCAGGAGGCCCACCAGGTTGCCATCCCTGATGAGCAAGCTCCTGAAGTCCAGCAGAGGCCAGGAAAGCAGCCGGCGGGCCAAGACGACACTGGTAGTTCAGCGCCCCGGCCGCCTAATCCGAATCCATGTTATTATTCTGCGGTGGAGATGGAGAATGTTCAGCTGAGGAGCCAGTTAGCAGCAGCTGGTCAGCAAATCCAGGATATTCTGAGCCGACTACCCCCTCTCACAACCAACGGTAACGTTGGAGAGAGGCAAGGCGAGGCTCCTAAGTCTTGCCGGAGTAATCGGTCCAGGCATAGCCGTTCGGGTAGACTTCCTGCAGCCAACTCCACCCCTTCATCACACCATCAGGAGGCAAACTTCAGGGAAATGCCTCGGACCGGACAGCAGCAGTACATCCGTTCGGTTAGGACGTCAACCCCTAGCTCTCAGCCTTCCTCGAGGACGCCCAGAAGAGATCGAGGAAATTCCCGAAGAAGGGCCGAGGAAGGCCAGAGACGTCAGCCCGTCCCCGAAGAACGTCCAGTTCCTCGTCCAGCTCGCCCAGCGCGGAACCAGCAAGCTGACAGGGCCGAGAGGCCCCCACCAAATTTAGTCTGTCCGGACGGCACTAGGATCGCCTCCCCGGTCAGGCATCCTCCTTCTCCCATCAAATATCCGTCTCCTCAGCCCGTCCGAGACATCCCGACCTACGGAAATAGTAGGAGAGACTCGCCGTCAGCTGGACCCTCCTGGCGCAGCAGGGTGCCGGAGGAAGGATTAGATCGTAGACGCCAAAGACGCACCCCGAGCCTGTCCAGCAGGAGTCACTGGACCGGTAGTGGACGGAGTAATCTCTCGGGAGGAGACCTACGCCAGCGACTAAGTTCAGCACAAAGTCACCATACTACCCAGGGAGGCGACCTTCGAGATCGCCTCAATTCTCACAGAGAGGGTCGAGTTAGGGATGGTAGCCAGGCCCACTCAGCGGGGGTTCGATCCGAAGTACGTAACGGTGGAAATGTCCCAAATAACCTATCTCAAGATAGGAGGGGCAACAACCCACCTAATATGTACAACGGGTCCGGAGCTGTTGAACAGCCCCGGAATAACCCAGGATCTCAGGACAAAACCCTAGAGCGCCTAAATCAGATGGAGGAGCTGATGAAGAAGCTTCTATCGGAAAAAGAAAAAGACGAATATGATTCAGGGGACGAGATGGAACTCTTCGCCCCCAATATAGCAGCAACGGCATACCCTTCTGGCTTTCGTATGCCCCACTTGTCAAAGTTCAACGGGGATGGAGACCCGTCTGACCACTTAGGGATGTTCATCACCCTAATGATGGCCCATAACATCGGCCCAGAGCTGCGTTGCTTGATCTTTCCCTCCACCCTGACTGGACCTGCCAAGCAGTGGTTCAAGCAGAGTAAAAGGCAGTCAATCAGCTCCTGGAAGACCTTCTCGGTGGACTTCAAGAGGGCATTTCGTGCCTCTCAGGCCGCCCGAGTCCAGGCCGATTCTTTAGCTAACGTGAGGTAGCAGCCCGGTGAGACGTTGAAAGCCTACTTGAGCAGATTTGCAAATGTCGCTGCTCGAGCAAGGGATGCTGACGATAGCTCCAAACTCATGGCCATGAGGACCGGGATCCTAGTCGGCGGAGACCTGTGGAAAGATATTCAAAGGAGGGGAGTCAGCTCAGTTAGCGAATTCCTTAACAGAGCCCAAGAGTGGATAAACTTGGAAGAAGCTGAAGCTTCAGCCGCCGGGACCAGCCAGGTCCCCGAGAAGACCGCTGGGACGGGGACGGAGATCGTAGTGGCGACTCCCGACGTCGCGCAGAATAACCAGCCCGGCGGTAGCAAAAGAAAAGGACATGGTGAAAGCAACCAGCACGGCCAGAAGAAGAATAAGTTTGTGGATAAGTTCCCGTGTTCACAACCTATGCCGAGCTCACCCAGAACAGGGAAAATATTTTCCTGGCCAACGCTACTCGGGTCCCCTGGAAGAGGCCGGAGCCATTGAAGCACCCTAAGGGAAAGAGAGACGCTTCCAAATTCTGCCGTTTTCATAACGACGTCAGGCACAATATCGACGACTGCAGGCACCTCAAAGATGAAATCGAGACTCTCATCCGAGCAGGTCCATTGGCGCAATACTCGCGGAACAGGGTCCTGGCAAGTCGACCCGTTCCGGAGGTCCCAGCCAGTTAGCCCGGGCGTCGGGCAGATCAGAACGTCCTTCCCCCCGTGGTCGAGGGAGAGATATCCACCATCTCTGGAGGACCACACATGGCTGGCACGAGTAGGGGCGCCCAGAAGAGGTATGTGAATGAATTAAAGGCCCACAACGGAGCGGAGTTCGCCCCGGAACAGCGTCAATCAAAACAGCAACGATTAGAGAAACAACCGATAACTTTCACGGAGGAAGACGTAGGCCATGTCCAATTCCCTCATAACGATCCCTTGGTCGTAGCAGTCCAGCTCGCCAACCGGAAAGTAAGGAGAGTCTTGGTGGACAATGGGAGCTCGGTGAACCTCCTGTTCCGATCCACCTTAGAAAAAATGGGTCTGACTGTTGCCGAGCTGAAGGCAACCTCGATGATGCTATATGGTTTTTCAGGAGAAGGATCAGCAGCGATAGGGACAATCGAGCTGGTGATCACCCTAGGAGAGGAGTCCCGAACAGTGTCCAAACTACTCGAATTCGTGGTCATTGACTGCTCCGCTGCCTACAATGCCATTTTGGGCCGACCTACGCTCATAGCCTTCGAGGCTATCACTTCCATCCGGCACCTCGCCATGAAGTTCCCTACTTCAACAGGGGTCTGTACTATCAAGGGCGATCAGCTCGCTGCCAGGGAATGCTACAGCATTTCCATGAAGGGAAAATCTAAACTCGGGCAGGTGACGATGGCCATTCAGGATGAAGAGGAATCTCAGGGACCCAAGGCGGCTCCTGAGATTGAAAAACCTCAGATTTCCGAAGACGAAAAGCTCGCCCTAAGTGAGGACATTGACCCCCGTGTAGGCGAGGACAGGTCCGAGTTACAAGCTATTGAGGAGCTCGAGGAGGTGAGCATCGATAAACAAAACCCATCACGGACGGTTAAGCTCAGAAAGAACCTCTGCGATAAAAGAAAGGCGGAGCTGACTACGTTTCTGCAGAAGAACCTAGACGTATTCGCATGGTCGCACGAGGACATGATAGGAATCAGCCCGAGCATCATCATGCACACGCTCCACCTGGATAAAAGCGTCCCTGACAAGTCTCAAAAACAGAGGCGTCTGGGAACAACCCGAGCCGAAGCCCTCGAAGAAGAAGTGGCCCGGCTCAAAAAGTGTGGCTTTATTCTTGAAGCCAAATTTCCAATTTGGGTCGCCAATCCCGTGCTAGTTCCAAAGCCCAACGGGAAGTGGCGGACCTGTATTGACTTCTCCGACCTGAATAAAGCCTGCCCCAAGGATTGCTTTCCATTGCCAAGGATCGATCAATTGGTGGATGCCACGGCGGGGCACGAGCTCATGTCCTTCATGGACGCGTACTCAGGCTACAATCAGATCGCGATGAATCCGGCAGACCAGGAACATACCAGCTTCATGACCCCGACTAATGTCTATTGTTATAAGGTCATGCCGTTTGGTCTGAAGAATGCCGGAGCTACCTACCAAAGGCTAGTAAACAGAATGTTCGCGGACCAGATCGGGAAAAACATGGAAGTGTACGTCGATGATATGCTTGTCAAGTCAAAGGCTGCCAGCAACCACGTTGCCGACCTGGAAGAATGTTTTAACATACTGCGAGAATATGGCATGAGGCTCAATCCTCAGAAATGCACTTTCGGTGTCGCATCGGGGAAATTCTTGGGTTTCATAGTCAATACCCGAGGAATCGAGGCAAACCCCGACAAGATCAGGTCACTACTCGAGCTTCCTTCCCCCAGGTCACGGAAAGATGTCCAAGGCCTCACAGGAAGAGTGGCAGCACTGAACCGGTTCATTTCCAAGTCGACCGATAAGTGTTTGCCCTTCTACAACCTGCTCCGGGGAAACAAGAAATTCGAATGGACAGTAGAGTGCGAAAGCGCATTCCTCGACCTAAAAGCGCATTTGGCTGAACCGCCTGTGCTATCAAAACCCAAGGTAGGAGAACCTCTTTTCCTCTACATGGCCGTCACTGAGGACGCAGCTAGTGCCGTTCTGGTGCGAGAAGAGGACCAGGCTCAGAAACCGATCTATTACATCAGCAAGAGACTCCTCGGAGCTGAATCAAGATACCCAATGATGGAAAAACTGGCGTTCTGCCTAATCACGGCCTCGCGAAAGCTCAGGCCATACTTCTAGTCCCACTCTATACACGTCATGACCGATCAGCCTTTAAGGCAGGTTTTGCAAAAGCCTGAAGCATCGGGACGCTTGCTAAAGTGGGCGGTCGAACTCAGTCAGTTCGAGATTTTCTATACTCCCCGAACTACCATAAAAAGTCAGGCCTTGGCCGACTTCGTGGCGGAATGCATGGGATTCCAGGAGATTCCATCAGGAGACTCACCTCAGGTCGCCTCCCCACACTCGTCGTGGAAGATCTTCGTTGATGGCTCATCTAACGAGAACGGCTCCGGGGCCGGAATCATTTTGATATCCCCAGAGGGACATAGATTCCACTCGGCGCTAAGGTTCGGGTTCAAGGCGTCTAACAGCGAGGCAGAGTACGAGGCTTTGTTGGCTGGACTTAGGATAGCTAGTGAGCTAAAGGTGAGCTCTGTCCAATGCTTCAGCGATTCCCAGCTCGTGGTGAATCAGGTTCTAGGCAAATATCAGGCGCGGGGACCCAAGATGGCTGCCTATTTGGCAAAGGTAAAGTCCGAGCTGTCTGCGTTTGGGCGAGGGTCAATCGAACAGATACCTCAGGAGCAGAACGCCAACGCAGATGCTCTCGCCAAGCTCGCCGCCTCGGGAGAGACAGAAACCCTGGGGTTGGTGCCAGTTGAGTTCTTGGAGAAACCTAGCATAGACGGGGATCGGGCAGAAATTGAAATGATTGACATCAGGCCGACCTGGATGACTCCCATTATTGAGTATCTCGTCGAGGGCAAGTTACCCGAAGGGCGCAACGACGCACGGCGAGTCCTTTATCAAGCTCCGAGATATACGATAGTCGAAGGGGTGTTGTACCGACGTGGGCATTCCCTACCTCTCCTCCAGTGCGTTCTTCCAAGTGAAGCGAAGGCCATCCTGCAAGAAGTTCATGAAGGATTCTGCGGAGACCACACTGGGGGGCAAAGCCTGGCCTTAAAGGTTCTCAGGCAAGGTTATTACTGGCCGACTTTGTCCAAAGACTCGATCTCATATGTAAAAAGGTGCGACAAGTGTCAGCGATTCGCTGCGGTTGCCCGAGCTCCTCCGGTCGAGCTAAAAATGATTTCGTCTCCCTGGCCATTTGCCGTTTGGGGGATAGATCTAGTAGGCGCCCTGCCTACCGGAAAGGGCGGGGTCCGTTACGCCGTAGTAGCCATTGACTACTTCACCAAGTGGGCCGAAGCATAGCCGTTGGCGACAATAACATCGAAAAAGGTGCTAGACTTCATGGTTAAAAGCATCATATGTCGATTTGGCCTACCTAAGAAGATCGTCTCCGATAACGGCACTCAATTTGACAGCGATCTGTTCACCGAATTTTGCGAAAGGCACGGAATTGTGAAAAGCTTCTCGTCCGTGGCCTATCCCCAGGCGAACGGCCAGGTCGAGGCTGTCAACAAAACTCTGAAGGCGAGCCTCAAGAAGAGGCTAGATGAGGCAAAAGGGATCTGGCCAGAACAGCTCCCCCAAGTCCTGTGGGCATACCGGACCTCACATCGGACTCCCACGGGTCACACGCCTTTCTCCCTAACCTTTGGGAGTGAAGCAGTCCTCCCCGTGGAGGTTAAAGTTCTGTCACATAGGGTCCAGTCCTATGACCAAGACAGGAACCACGAGCTCCTATGCCATTCCCTAGACTTAGTGGATGAAAGGCGAGAAGATTCACAACTCCAGCTCGCCCATTATCAACAGAAGATCACTCGCTACTTCAACACTAAGGTCAAAAGACGTGCCTTTAGCGTCGGCGATTTGGTCTTAAGGAGAGTTTTCCTGGCCGGGAAAGATCCCAAAGATGGGGTTTTGGGACCAAACTGGGAAGGACCATACCAGGTCATCGAAGTCATCAAAGAGGGAACTTATAAGTTAGCTCGACTTGGTGGAGGGGCGGTCCCGCGGACTTGGAATGCCATCCACCTAAAGAAATACTATCAATGATCCACTTGTAAGGCCTAGGAGGTCACCATCCATGTATAAATAAAAATCAAATGTTTCTCTTTATTTGCAAGTGTGATTTTAAAGTAACCACGAAAGACCCTTTCCCAGTTACTTGGGGGGCATATGGTACTTGGATATAACCAGGTCTCCTTAACGACTTAGGTGTTAATTTTTATCTATGGATAAGAGTTATCACAAACTAAGTCCTATCCTGGTTTTAACCAGGTCATAAAACTTAGAAGTTAACTAAAATTTATTGACCGCGGTTCTTCTTTAAAGAGCCCGGGATATGGATAAAAGTTTACGCGAACTAAGTTTTCAAAATAAGTTCCTGGTTTTAACCAGGTCATAAAACTTAGGGGTTAACTTTAATTTTTATCGTGGCTCTTCTTTAAAAACCCGGGATATAAATAACGGTTAACCCGAACTAAGTTCATAAAAATAAAGAGATGAATTGTAGCCAAAAGCATAAAATATATATATATATGTTAAAGTTGCTGAGAAAATTGTCTCAAGGTGGAAACTCCTCATGAAAAAATTACAATGGAAAATAAAATAGTTCAAAATGCCCAAAGAGAAGTATCCTAAGCCCCATTAGTTGGCCCTTTGGAGGTCGCGGTCTTGTCCTGCTCCGCCGCGACAGAGGCCTCTCCAGTCTCCGAGGGAGGTACCTCTTTATTTAGGCGGGCTTGGAGCTTCGGCAGCAAAAACGCCCAGAGGTTCGGCGGTATGAAAGAAAAGTCCGCATCTGGGTTGTGGGACCAGCAGTGATAGAACAGGTCTTGCAAGGACTGCTCCGAGACGGCCCGCTCGGCTTCCAAAGCAGCTTCCATGGCGGCCTGGGCCTCGGTCTTCGCTACCTCGAGATCTGCCCGCGATGCGGCCAGGGAGTTTTTAAGCTCTCGGTTCTTGGAGCGGATCTTCTCTAGCTTGGCTTTAGAGGCCGCCAGCGCGTCTTTCGCCTCCTGAAGGGCGGTCTGGCGCTCAGCCTCCATACCCTCGAGCTGGGCCTTGGTCCTAGCGATGCCTCTGTATGCGGCAGCAATGCCCTGCAAGAAAGGAAGGATAAATTAACTAACTGGAAGAAAAAAGGCGGGGTGTGAGTGTTAAAGCTTTAAAAGAATGGGGCAGTTTACCGTTAGGGTCATGTCCATCGAAGACTCTATAACTCGGACCGGGCTCGTTGTTTCGATGACCCGGAGCTCCTTCTCCCTGAGCTTGTAGAAATGTCTGACGGCATAGCTCGCCGACTCATACACCGTCCCCCGGAATGCTTCTGGCATTTTCTCCAGATCCTGGGGATCGACCGGGATGCGCACATCCGGGGTTGCCGTGGCCGGATTCCCGATCTCCCTTACCCCGTCCTGGACGACTAATGGAGATCGTTGGGGTGGCGGGGGCATGGGTCCTGTCCTGACGACAGGAAGGATCGCCCCCGCGACCTGGGATGGAGGGGCTTTCTCCTTCTCCTTAGCCGAGGATTTGGTGGAGGTCCCAGCCGAGCTCTTGGACTCTCGAATCCTTTTCAACCTTGGCCCCGCTGGGGGGTTCCCGCCGAAGACCACGCCCCGCAGATTACCTCCGGGCTGAGACATCTCTTCTGCCAAGAACAAAAAACATGGTTATTACAAGGTAGCAATCATGCAGAAATAGAGGCAAAAGGTTTAAAGGCAATAAGTAAGCGAATACTAAGGGAGCCCTACCCCCCGAGCTGGAAGAGCCTAAGATGATTATCTCACGAACTGGCGCAGGTTCTAGGTCCGGTTCTGACTCGGGGCTGGACTCTTCTACATACTGCCTAATCCCCGGAGCATAGATGCCCCTCTGGAGCGCCGGCCACGTGCGTAAGTTAGTCCCATACTCCTCAAAAAGGATCGACCTAAAAGCTAGGGTGTTATCTACTACTACGGTACCCCTAGGCCGACTCTCTTGGTGATCCAGCACGAGCCGGTCAACACAATGGAGCAAGAGCGTATCCAGGTCCGGATTCCTCTGGTGACGATGGACGAGCTGCCTAGGATTGAACCTAACCAGCCGGGGGTCTGTAGTGGCCCTATCTACATTCTTAAATAAGTAAGGATTACCTTGGCCGGAGGGACCCGCGGCTGCTCCGGATTGGACCCTCTCCTCGTCCATCATCTGGGCGACCTCCAAGGTCCTCTTCTTACTCCTCACGAGAGGAACTTCGTCACCCTCTTTCTCACCTTCGTCGTCTGCGATCTCCTCCGCGACGATCGGTCTGTTGTCGCGAGCTGGGGGCGGCCCCCGGGGCCTCTTCGAATTCAAAGTCTGATTTGGGAAAATCAGCTTGCAGAATACCATCGTCTCGTCAGTCACGAGCACGCTGTAGTCTTTCTCACTGGGGGGCAAGCTCGCCAGTGTGTCGTATTGACCCCCGAGGGTCGCAGACTTTTCGGTCCTCGCGTAGATGGCTGCAAGATTGGTTGAAGTCAGAAGTGGGATAAGGAGGGAGCTAAAATAAGATAACCCTTATAAGGCGGGCTAAGGTCAAGGATCACTTACGAGGGCGATTAAAGTAATGATGATCACAGTTGCGGAACACAGTTGACATGAAAAACTGGTCCTTGAAGTCATTCGGGTGGCTCGGCAGCTCGATGACCGTCGCTGTATTAGGGAAACGGGTTAAGTAATAGAACCCGTCGCCTCGCCCCCGCTGGTCCGGGCTGGCTTTGAGGAAAAAGAAGTATATAATATCAGCAGGAGTGGGGACCTCCCACTCGTGCTTTTGAAATAAATACCTCAACCCCGCCAGCAGACGGTAGGAGTTGGGAGGGAGCTGAAATGGGGCCAACCCCACGTAATTCAGGAAGTCGGCGAAGTACTGGTCCAGGGGGAGGAAGGCCCCTGCCTTGAAGTGTTCACCGCTCCAGGCCGCGAACGATTCATCGAGCGGCGTGCAGCTCCGCTCGCCCTCTGCGGCAGGTCGGGCAATCACTGAGACTTTCCCCAAGGGAATGTTGTGGGTGACGAAGAGTTTAGTGATCTTTGCCTGCTCGGTTATCTTCGAGAGGATTCTCTCCGCCTCGAAAAACGCGTCAGGGGCCACCTCGGCCTGTTTCTCCACGGCCGGGCCAAAGTGGGGAATCGGCGAGCTAGGCATCACCACCTTTCCTTTATCTTGTTGGGAGGCCGAGCTTCCCACGTTCTTGTGGGGCAGGTTCTTCTTCGGGGCCATCTGGTCGCCTATCGAACAAAAGAAAACACTTTAGAAAAGGCGACCTAAGCAGAAGGATGAAGCAAGTATTAGTTACACGAGCTGGGGTAAGCCCAGCCCGTGGAGAGTGGAACCACGCGGTTCAATGAACACGCGCCTATGCCCTCAACAGATCCCAGATTACTCGGAATTCGTGTGTCAGGGGGCTCAGAGTAAAAATTTTCCTTGGGGGGAAAGTTTCAACAGGCAAAACGTTGCAAAACCGCTTTTGAGGCGTATTCCCTAAGCTACCCGGTTTTGCACCCAAAATTCCTAAAGGTCCTACCCAGAAATTGTCCCCGAAGAAACACCTTGAAACCCATATTCTAAAACGATTTCCTACAACAGGCGTGCCCTAATCTAAGAAGGGCTGTCACCCTCCATATCCACGTAACCCAGAAAACCCCTGCATGTGGCTACAGTAAATTTTTTTACCTAAGCTACAGTGGCATGCTTTCAAAATAAGCTGGGTCAGAAAACTTACAGTGTATGGCTGGATGGTGAGCGAGATTGCTGCGCTGGTAGGAGCTTCGTTGATACAGTGGCTTCTAAGGCTTTGAAGAAACTCGTACGCTTAGGCTTCGTGAATGGAGAAGATGAAAACAGCAGAGATGAGGGTTTCGTCCTTCGGAAAGTCAGAGAAGGAAGAAGGAAATTTGAGAAACTTTTGAATGATAAGGTGGCCCGTGCGTAGGGTGGCCACCCCCTTTTTATACAAGGGAAGGATCACGTGTAAAAGGCTCTTGGAAGACCCTCCACTCGAAATGTGAAACGACGGCTGGTCAGTAGGCTAGGCCATTTAATGCGGTTCTCGTAGAGTGTACCGTCGCCACCCACGACGTTCCACGTATCAGACGCCTGCGAAAAGAATGGAATGCGAAGGGTTGTGGGGGAAGTCTAAAAGCCCCTACTGTGGTCTCCTATACATGACGTCATATACCACGAGCAGGAGCTTGGGGGGCAGATGTACGCCCTGATTTTCCCACGGGCTGATTAGCAGGACGAGCCTCGGACTAATCAGGTTTAGTCCGAGGTGCCCACAGGACGAAGATCCTATTTCCAGGACGGATCTTCTCAGCTCGAGAGGGGGCATCAGAAGGCCACGCCAGGAGAACAGCTCGTAATACGAGCTGTTCGTGTCACGAGGAGCCCAGGAAGCTCTGAGCCTTTATGAAATCAACGCACGCAAGATAAACGTGCATATATCTGACATCACGTGTCTGATATCCCCCTGACTTCTCGGACACGCAGCAGGAACATGCGTGTCAGACACCCACGGATGGGTTGGGCCGTGCGGCCCATTATCTCCTTCCATGCTGATTAGACCACACTTATGTGTCAGGTTTAGGAATTAATCATGAATGCCACAGAGTTGATATGACAAATGGTAAGGTCACGGGATGACCTCCCTACCAACTTCCAGGTGCCTTCTCCTATAAATATGGAGACCCTGGGAGTTGATAGGGGTTGGGAAAAATAGTCTTTGAAGAACTATATACTTTGTAAACCAAATACCCAGAGAGGATGAATAATATTGACTAGTGGAGTAGAGGGATTTTAACATTCGAACCACTTAAAAACGTGTCTTGAGTCACCTAGTTCATTATATAAGATTTCATATCTGTGACGGTTCTACCCTGAGTGCTAATCTCTTTCTCTTCTTCTCTTAATTACCTGTTGCCGAAGAACCGCGTCAACAATTTATATAATGTGTCACTCTTAAATCTCTCTAAACCACTATATCTATTTTCTAATTTTTCCACATTTTTTATTCTATTCTTTTTTAATTTATGATTATTAATTAACTATAAAAAGAATCTATATATAATAATATCTCACCCTTTTACTCTATGCATTGATAATTAAAATAATTTTAATTTCTATATAAATATAATAATGATAATAATTTCAATTTTTCTCCATAAATAATGTATATATATTGCTTTATGATGAGTTTCATGAGCTTAATGGCTTACCTTGATGAATTTTCACATGGCAACATAGTTTCATCAATGAGATTTTTTTAATTAAAGGCGAGTACTTATTGCTTCTGCTTATATTTCAATTTCACAAGTTGAAACGAATTGGAATCATTTACAAAACCTCTAGTGAGAAGTTTAATATGTTCTACATCTAGAGGGATGAGATTGTAACTCATATAATAGTGTGAACCTTTATACAAAACATAAACTATATATATAATTTAATTTTTTTAAATAATTTTTAACCTTTTGAATACATGAGCTAAATGTTTATTTTAAAAAATAAAAGGTCAAAACGAGTAATTAGTCAAAATACAACATTCAAATAATCGATCTATTTATTATTATTTTTAACATTTTGACAAAACACGAAGTCTAAAAGTTAATTTTAAAAAATAAAAGGTCCAAACGAGTAATCGACCAAAATAACCCTTACACAAAATATAATTTTTTTTTTTGATAATTTGGACTTTTTATAAAAGATCACACAAATTGTATAATAGTAATAAATAAATAAAAAAAAAGCACGAGTACAACAAGTTGTTTGAATTTTGTTTTTTCATCACTTAAATTATTCGCTATACAATGAACACTATCATAAAAAATAATTGGGGTCAAGACACATCCACATATCCATATAAGAAACATGTTGTACAAATAGGGTGAAAATGACTCCTTAGTCGTTACCACACAATATCCCAAAAATAATTTAAAAAATATATATTTTAATCATTAGAAAAGAATACACAAAGCGTGATTATATTTTCTAGTTTTTAAATATATGAGATATTTTTTCCATATAAATATACGGCAGCTTAAAACTTATTTTAGAAAGTTATTAATATGGAAAGGTCATATTTATTAAAATTGGTTATTTAAAAACCAAATCTATAAAACTTTCCCTTAAGTATTTGTTATTTTTTTGGGGAAGAAATTTGCATCCGTTTTTTAACAAATAAATAAATAAAATTACGATCCTTGTTAAAAAATATAACTTTTATAATTTTTTTTGACATTTATAAATTTATGTAGGGTTGATAATTTGATATATGTAGTAGATGTTTGATATATGTAAGGAATATTTTGGGGGACAATATATCTATATATCTATATAAATGAGAGCTACAAAAAAATGATGTGACACTCTAAAGTCTCTTAAAACTACTTTATCTATTTTTCTAAAGTTTTCATATTTTTTAATCTATTTTGTCCTAAAAAGTTGTTGTGGCACTTTAAAAATATATCTTATAACCACTCTCTATATAGAGATTTCTCATATTAAACATTATTTAGATTCTATTTTTATTTTCCCTTAAAATATCTCGTCAGCAATAAAAGTTTCACGCTCTCTCCTCTTGTGTTATGTCTCGTATTTCTCCACTTTTTATAAAATATATTTTCAGTTTTTCATTGTAATCGATTTTTCAGACCAGAATCTTCTTCAATTTTTCATGGGGCCAATATAAATGTTGACGTAGTTTTAACACCAAGACTCACATATGCAACAAATCTGGAAAACTCGAATATAAACCAGAACTTTGTTGGACGTAGATTCAACACCAAAACTCACAGATGCAACAAATTTCGAAAAATGTAAATGCAAACCAGAACTTAATTCAAACAGTTAGAGTGCAAAGAGAAATGGAAAACAAATAATGGAAAGAACACACTGAAATTATCCTGGTTCAGCAACAATTTGTTGCCTACATCTAGCAGAGCTAGTCCACTATAAAGATTAGATTACAAGCCTAATCACAGAGATCTTAACTCTTCTTTGAGCAACTATTTCTTGAGTACAAAACCTAGCCAAGGCTTCTCTTGAACCATACACCTTAACTCTCACAAAATACTCCTATACCTCTCAAACACTCAGAAGAAACTCTCTCCTCACGTATACAGATCTCTCTCTCTCTCTCTCTCTCTCTCTCTCTCTCTCTCTCTCAGCTTTTCTAAAAATGAATACTTCTTACAAAAATGAAATAAAAGACTAGCTTATATAGCCACTTGACACCTAGAAAAATAAATATTGTTACTAGTAAATAATAGTTGTTAGGTTTGTTAAAAATAAATGAAAATTTGTGAGAATTACTCCACAAATCCACCTTAATTCTTGCAACTTGAATCTGAATATTGATGAGTGGACATCCTAGCTCAGTACCCTCTTCATTTTTCTCCAAGTTGGATCAAGTTTAAGCAATGACTAAACTTGTCCAAAGTCAATACTTTAGTTCCCAAGTCAGCAGGGTTCTCTTCAGTGGGAACCTTTTCCAATTTGATCACTTGTTGATCAATCTTTTCTCTAATAAAAAAAATTCGGATATCAATGTGTTTGGACTTCTCATGATATGAAGAATTTTGCACAAATGTATTGAAGACTGGCTGTCTGAAAATATAGTAGCTTTTCCCTTCAAAATCTTCAATTCTTGTAATAATCCCTGTAGCCAAATCGCTTCCTTGAAGGCCTCGGTAGTTGCCATATATTATGACTTTATAAGTGGAGAGTACAACAACGGGTTGTAGTTGAGATTTCCAACAAATACTATTACCATTCAGCTGGAAAATATAAGAAGTTAAGGACTTTCTATTATCCTTATTAGCTGTATAATTGGCATCAACGAATCCCTCTAGAGTAGCTTGTTTTTGCTGACCTGAAAAAAATAACCTACAATCCATTGTACCTTTAATATATCTCAGCAACCACATGACTGCTTCCCAATGTTGAATCCCCGGATTTGACATGTATCTATTTAACACACTCATAGCATGAGCTATGTTAGGTTTTGTGCTAATCATGGCAAACATCATACTTCCTACAACAATATCATAAGGTATGTTTGCCATCTTTTCCCTTTCTTCTTCTATCTTTGGTGATTGATCAACTGTAAATTGAAGTGTCTTGCAAGTGGTAGCTTTACTGGTTTGGCATCCAACATATTGAACTTCTGTAACACCTTTCTAAAGTATCTCATTTGTGACAACACCATCTTCCTCTTCAATCTGTCTCTATGCATCTCAATGCTAAGAATCTTCTTTGCCATTCCGAGATCTTTCATCTCAAGCTCACTGTGAAATTTTTGCTTCAACAAACTCACTTTCTCCTTTTCCGTGATAATCAAGAGCATATCATCTACATATATTAGTAGATAGATAGCCTCAGCTTTCTCTAAGTCCTTATGATACAAGCATGCATCAAAGTTGGACTTTGTGAACCTAAGTGAGGTAATAAACATTTCAAATCTCTTATTCCATTGCCGAGGAGATTGCTTCAGCCCATAAAGTGACTTCTTAAGTTGACACACTAGATCTTTCCCTGGTTTCTCCACCTTGAATCCCTCAGGTTGTTCCATAAAAATAGTTTCTTCAAGATTTCCATGTAAAAACGCCGTCTTTACATCCATTTGCTCCACCTCAAAATCATGAATGGTAGCTAATGAAAGTAAAATTCTGATTGTTTTAAACTTAGCCACAGGTGAGAATATGTCAGTATAGTCCACTCCTTCCTCTTGAGTGAACCCTTTTGTAACAACTCTTGCTTTGTACCTAGTTGATTCCTCACTTGAAAGACCTTCTTTAATTTTGAAAATCTATTTGCATGAAACAACCTTCTTCTCTGTTGGCCTTTCCACCAAATCCCATGCTTTGTTCTTCTTA
Organism: Humulus lupulus; assembly: GCF_963169125.1. NCBI lineage: Eukaryota > Viridiplantae > Streptophyta > Magnoliopsida > Rosales > Cannabaceae > Humulus > Humulus lupulus. The sequence goes on along the minus strand of NC_084801.1, from coordinate 127,794,483 downwards.
AGAGAATCCATTTCCTCTTGCATGGCTGCTTTCCATTTATTTGACTTTTTGCTCATTAATGCTTCTTTAACAGTTGCTGGTTCTTCAACATTTTCTTTCATAATAGCTGTGGTCAATGCAAATGCAACCAAATCTACCTCATCTCCAAATCTGGTTACTGGCTTGATCTCTCTCTTGGCTTTGTCTTAAAACTAATTGGTAATCAGCTAAAAGATGCATGTGATCTGATCTTGTAGTATTTTCAATCTCAGCACTTGAACTCGAACTCCTAGTTTCATTTGTCATCAAACCACTGGTTTCATCTTTCAAACCACTAGATTCATCTTGTTCATTCTCAGATGCAACAATTCTGGGAATTTGAACTTCAAATTCAATCATCTCACCAACATTGTCATTTATACCTACATCATGAATATAATCTCCCTTCACTTTGTTCAAGTGTGGAAAGTTAGTCTCATCAAATACCACATCCCTACTTATAATGACCTTAAAGTGATTGTCTTCTAGAGAGCACAACATATATCCCTTAGTACCTTCTGGATATCCTAGGAACAAGCATTTAACAGATCTTGACTCCAATTTATCACCTCTTTTATGTGAATAAGCTACACATCTAAAGGATCTAAGGTGTGACAAACTTGGTTTCTTATTTTTCCACAATTCCTCAGGTGTTTTCAAATCAATTTTCCTATTAGGACTTATATTAACAAGATAGCATGCAGTTGCTAAAGTCTCACCCTAAAATCTTTTTGACAAACCAGCCCCTAAAAGTAAGCATCTAACCTGGTTTAAAAGAGCCATATTAATTCTCTCAGCTACACCGTTTAGTTTAGGGGTATGTATAACTGTTCGATGCCTTTCTATACCCGATTCTTTGCATAAAAAATTAAATTCATGGTTTATATACTCTAGACCATTATCTGTTCTTAAAACTTTAACTCTTAGTCTAGTTTGATTTTCAACAAGTAATTTCCATTCTTTAAACTTAGTTATGCATTCAGATTTTTTCTTTAACAAATACACCCAAACCTTACAGCTATAGTCATCTAAAATAGAGAGAAAATATATCTTTCCACCATGAGTTGAGACACAACTTGCACCCCATAGATTTGCATGGACATAATCAAGAATTTGTTTTGATTTGTGCTTGCTGAGTTTGAACTTCAATCTATGTTGTTTTCCTCTTATGCAAGTCTCACAAAATTTTGGACTCCCTGGTTTATGTTTCTCCAATAAACCTTGTTTGTACAGCTCTTGCAATCCTTGTTCACTAATGTGGCCCATTCTCACATGCCACAATTCAGTAAGTTCATCAACTTGCATTACAACAACAACTTCTCCTTTCAAGATAGTTTTTCCTACCAAAAATTACAAACCATTTCTCTTAGTTGCTTTCATAATAATAAGGGAACCTTTACTTACTCTGAGAACTCTATGTTTGGATTTGCACTGAAGCCCTTCATCATCAAATGTTCCAAGTGAGACCAAATTTCTCCTCAAATCTGGAATATGTCCAACATTCTCAAGTATTCTTACTGTTCCATCAAAGTGCTCTATTGCTATTGAGCCAATTCCTTCAACCAAGCATGATTGATTATTTCCCATCAAAACTCTACCTTTATGAGCTTTATATTCGAAGAACCACTCTCTAATCGGACACATGTGGTAAGTACATCTGGAATCCATTATCCAATCACGTGAGTTCCCTTCATTTGAGATTGAATATAATTTCCCAGTTGAGTCTTCATTCTCCTCAGCTACAGATGTTGAATCTTGGTTTGAATTGTCCTTCATTTGCTTCTTTAATTCCCAAAAAAATCTTTTGATGTGTCCAACCTTTCTGCAGTTGAAACATTTCTTTGGTTCACGCCCCTTGGACTTTGATCTTGCTGGAGACTTCCACCTTAGCTTACTGTGATCTCTTGGCTTGTTGAAATCTCTCCCCCTTAGTTCTTTCTTGAAGGGTCTTCCTCTTGTTAAAAGCACCTCTTCTTTGTTATTCTCTTTTTCTAGTTGCAACTCAAATTCTTTAGCTTTGACAGCACCAAGAACATCTTCAAGGGATATTGATTCACGCCCATACTTCATGGCTGACTTTACCTCTCTGTAAGATTCAGGTAAAGCCTGCAAAAAAAATCACAGCTTGAGATTCCTCATCAATTTTAAAATCAATATTAGACAAGCCAAGTATTATTTGATTAAAAATGTCAATGTTAGCATCAAGGGATAGGGATGGATTCATTTTGAATCCATATAACCGTTCAAGTAAATTGATTTTTTTTGACACTGAATGTGTCATATACAACTGCTCTAATTTCTCCCAAACACCAAAGGCAATCTTCTCGGATTGCACTTTTTTGATGACATTGTCTGAAAAATGAAGGATGATCGTATAATAGGCTAACTCCTGCAATTCTTCAAGTTCATCATTCTTGTCTTTATACTTTTCCTTCAATTTCTCTTGATCACCAATAACCTTGGAAAGTTTCTCATGAACAAGCAGCCCTTCAACTTTTCTCTCCACAAACTGAAATCACCACTGCCATCAAACTTCTCCAGTTCAAGCTTTGCTATTGCCATGAGTTCTTGATCAATCTTGGTTGAGTCTTGACAAATTTTTTTTCTTTAAGAATCGCAACCTGGCTCTGATTTGTTGATGTAGTTTCAACACCAAGACTCACAGATGCAACAAATATGGAAAACTCTAATATAAACCAGAACTTTGTTGGACGTAGATTCAACACCAAAACTCACAGATGCAACAAATCTGGAAAAAAATAAATGCAAACCAGAACTTAATTCAAACAATTAGAGTGCAAAGTGAAATGGAAAAAAAATAATGGAAAGAACACACCGAAATTATCCTGGTTCAGCAACAATTTGTTGCCTACATCCAGCAGAGCTAGTCCACTATAAAGATCTGATTACAAGCCTAACACAGAGATCTTAACTCTTCTTTGAGCAACTATTTCTTGAGTACAAAACCCAGCCAAGGCTTCTCTTGAACCATACACCTTAACTCTCACAAAATACTCCAAGAACTCTCAAACACCCAGAAGAAACTCTCTCCTCACGTATACATATCTCTCTCTCTCTCTCTCTCTCTCTCTCTCTCTCAGATTTTCTAAAAATGAATACTTCTTACAAAAATGAAATAAAGGACTAACTTATACAACCACTTGACACCTAGACAACTAAATATTATTACAACTAAATAATAGTTGTTAGGTTTGTTATAAACAAATGAAAAGTTGTGAGAATTACTCCACAATAAATGTTGATCCAATCAACATGGGATGATGCCCAATCAAAAATAAGACAAGTAGGGCTTAACTTCTTACTATACCACTACTGAGCTACTCTCTGCCTTAATGTCACCGTCCTCATTGATTAATTCTCCTATTAATAAGGTGCTCATCTACTCATCAATGTGATAAAAAAAAATTATGTGAAAGAAATGTCAAAGAGTAACATGAACTTTGGTGTTTTGTAGAATGGAATTGCAACAGGCTTACCTCATATATACCAATATCTGGCCGTAGAGGCTACACCCAGCTGCTCCCATATGTTGACCAGTGGTGAAGAGTCAAATTATGAGAGCAGAGAGCAATTCAGTTGGAACCATAGATTGAAGAAGACACTTAATTATGCTTGGTTTTAAGAATATGTAGAAGAAGACACTTAATTATGCTTGGTTTTAAGAATATGTAGCTTGAGCCAATTGCCCTTATGGTTTGAACAAAATATAATATTCTTTTATACACATGTGCATTATGTATTAATATTCTTTATTTGCAATAATCAAAGTCATCAATGGGCTAAATTATCTGACACTGGAGATATATGATAGGTCAAATGTTTTATTGTTGTATTAATATTCTTTATTTGACACTGGAGATGTATTAATATTCTTTATTTGCAATAATCAAAGTCATCAATGGGCTAAATTATCTGACATTAGAGATATATGATAGGTCAAATATTTTATTGTTGTTTTTCCTATGTATTTGATGAGGTGTGTCTCATCCTTTTGATTCAATAGGTCACAAGTAAAAAAAAAAAAAGAAAAAAAAAGAGATTTTTACATAAAATACTAATTTTCGCTAAAAAATTATGTTTTTACGGTCAAATATTTTTTTTCTTTCAATTTTACGGTTTTAAGGAAATTTTTGCATTTTTACAATTTTGTCTTTTTTCTTTTTTTGTGTTGTTTTTAGGTTTTTTTTGGGTTGATGTTTAGTTGATCCAGTAAGTTGTTTTCAAGATGTTTTGTAGTTGCTTTTTTTTTTCCTAAAATCTATATTTTCGTAATTATGAAACTTTGAAAATCGTATTTTTAAAAATTTGAGTGCGTATTTTTGAAAAAAAAATTTAGGAATTGTAAAAAAGTAAAAACAAAAAAAATGTGTATTTAAGAAAAAATCTCCTACAAAAATTGTTACTTAAATATATAATGGCAATTTGAGATACTATTTTATACGTAGTAAAAACTGAATCTAAATCAAGTATATAAGTTATCATATCACCTACAAAAAACTAACAATATTAATGAAATCCGTAGTGTTTTTGTTGTGTCTCTTTTTCCCATAATACCCAACTAATTACTTTTATAGCTATATACTATTAATTAAAGAAATTACTTAAGTATATTCTTTCAAGGTAAATTACTCATTCAATGGCATCTTAAAATTTCTTTTTACTCTAATTTAAAAATTGATTTGAATTTAGATAAAATATTTATTAATAACTAATTTTCTAATAATTATAATAAAAAATCAACATTTGTCTTCAAGATTTTCCATTCCACAATTATCTTTTTATTGTTTTGATATTTCAAAAACAAAATTTAAAACACCTTGATTTATTTATGAATAATATATTTATTAATTACTAATTTTACAATAATTATAATAATATATCAATCGTATATAATTAGCATTTATCTTCGAAAAATTTCATTTCATATTTATTTGTTTTTTCAAATTCAAAATTCAATATTTTAAAAAGAGATTTAGCACTAGCTAATTATCTAATAATTATAATAATGTTACTCCCAGATTTCGAGACCAGAGGTTATGACCTCGAAGACTGGGCTCGTCAAGTGTGAGCCCGAAACGTATGAAAACATTGTATGGTCCAGCTGTAAAATATCTGAAGTAAAACAACGACCTCGAAGATGTGTAACCTCGGAATACTTTCTGAGTTCGAAATAGCACGACGTTAGGATACATCAGTTATCGATTGTCTTCGGATTAAACAGTCCGAGCTTGGGAAGTGCAAGCTCGAGTGTGATAGCTTCGACAATGTCTATCTACTCCGAGCATGTCCTGAAGTAGGGTGGCAAGCTCGTAGCAGTACCATAAGTCTTGACAGCCACAAGACTGATTGTTGATCTTGAAGACCCGATGAGTCATCTGGGATAGCACGTTACATATGAACATATTTATTGTTGTATAATCCCAATATTTAATGGATATCATTTAGTCTGTTATCCGTTCCCAATTCTTATGGGACGTTTCCATGTATATAGGAGATATTACATTTAATGTCATTATTTAAATTGATATACAGAATATCTTCCCGAAATATGTGGGAATGAACTCTGTAACCTCCCCTATAAATAGAGGAGGAATGACCACTTGTAAATGATCGATTTCTTTTGACTTGAGAAAAAGCTTTGGGTAATTCATCTCTGAATAATTTCCAGAAATCTCTAAGTCTTAATAACATAGACTCGTGGACTAGGCACAGTTAACTGCTGAACCACGTAAAAAACCTCTTTCTTTTCTCCTTTGTTCATTCGCTTCATAGTTCATGTTGTTTAATTGTTCTACGATTTAAGTTGACAAAAAACGGCGTCAACAAATAATAAATAAATCAAATATAGATTCACATTAAATTAATTCACATCTTGAATTTATATGACATTTTTAATTAATATCCATATTTTTAATTATAAGATCTATTTCTTTTTTATATTGTGTTTTTTTTTGTGACAACTTCCCTTAAGAGGCTAGAAAAGGGAATTAATGGGTTCCGATTTATATTGCCAAATTTGATTGATTTATGTGTTAATGATAATACAATCCACTTACGTATTTCTTCAATTTTTAATGTTTATTAATCTTTAAAATTTTTTTTTTTTTCAAATAAGTTATGATTTGAAGTTTTGGATAAGACCTTAGAGATATTCTAAGAACAAAGAAACCTTTTGAAGGACTTACAATAGTATGTGGTGGTGATTTCTGACAAATATTACAAGTTGTCCCAAAAGGTAGAAGAGCTGATATTGTTGATGCTTCTCTTACTCATCATATTTGTGGGCATTTTTCAAAATATATGAGCTCAACCAAAATATAAGGCTCTATAATGGAAGCCTGAGTGGTTCTAAGACTGCTAAAATAGTTTTGTAATGCCCCGAATCCCTAATGCGGTTTAGTGGCTGGATTAGTAGGCCGGGAGGGCCATAACTGTTTAATTATGCCATTAAATGAATAGATGCATGTTTATGTAAATTATATTATAATATGATGTTATATGGATGCATGTGAGTCCACATTTGAATATTATGATGTTTTGATAATTTGGCCCATTGAGGGCATATTCGAGTATTTGGGTGCATAATGTGATTTGTGAATGAGATTTCATTATTATGGAGATATATTCGAGCTATTCGGCATGAGACGGTCCTATATAATTGATTAGCGGTTTTGTCATAACGGGGTCAATTATTGGGTAATAAGAATGTTTATTTGATGATAGATTGGGAGTTATTGAGATCAGGAGGAAATTCTGGAAGTTTTGACTATAATGTCCCCAGGGGTGTTTTTGGGACCCCGAGCACTAGGTTTTATTTGAGGTTACTTAAGCTTGAAGTAGCTTGTCAGATAGAACGTACGTTAGAAAACCTCTCGTTCTTTCCCGTTAGTTCATTTTTACCATTCAAAGCCTTTTTGAAGAAAACTCGAGTTCTAGGAGTCGGAATCAAGCAAGGATCGAGGCATAGCGATCCTAGGAAAGATTAGAAGCTTCTTGACCGAAGGATTTGACGAGAAACAACCCAATCGAAGGTAATCTAAGTTTAAAGTTTTGAGTTTTTAGAGTTTCTAAGCTTTGACTTGGCTTTTGTGAATTGATGAGTTTTTGGTTTGATTGAGCCTTGGGTTTTGATGGTTTTGGACCATTGGGAAGCTTGGGATCTTTGATTTGATGATTTGGTAATGTTTAGACATGATTTTGGAGGCTTTGGGATGTTGGAGAACGAGTTTGGGCGTGTTCTGGGTTGGGCGCCGCGACCCTTGATGTTGGGCACCGCGGCCCTTGCTTCAGTGGTGGCTGGGGGCCGCGGCCCAAGGTGCCAGGGCCATAGCCCTTGAGCAGGGTTGAGCCCGTTTGAGTGTTTTGGCCCCGGGAACATGGTTTTAGGCCTCGGGATCGTTCCTACTACCCGGATTAGTGGGGATTGATGTCCCGGAGGCTAGATCTTGGTTTGGGAACCTATGTTGATAATTTTTATTAATGGTATCCTATAATTTGTTATGATTAGGTGACCGCTAAAGGACTAAAAGCTAGACCATTCTCAAGGATCGTTCTTCTATTCATTCTAGCTTGAATCAGAGGTAAGAAAACTGCACCCCATAAGTGACATGCATAGTTATTCTTGAGGCATGTTGATTGTGTAAATGTGGACATGAATTGATTATGGAATGCTTAGAAAATCTTGCTCACTTGTGCATGGTACTGATTAATTAGTTAGATTTGGCAAAGGTGTTAGTATCAACTGTGAAGCTATGACTCATTAGTCAGGTTCGGCAGTGGTACTGGGCACTGGTCACACAGTGCTGACTTATAAGTCAGGACGGCCTTAGCGTGTTCAACGCAAGCCAATAAAGATTAGATCTAATCGACATCTGCATTGGATGACTCAAAGAGCATTAATGCTGGACCGACCTCAAGTTCGATGAATATTATAAGTGGTTGTGTGACTTACCCATCAGTCACTCATCTGTTAAGTTAGAGACTTATCTATCAGTCTTTCATCTGTTTAAGATTAATATGTTTTTAAATTTTTTTTTTACAGAAAAGTAACAAAACCGTATAATTATATATAACCATATATAATTTATATAATTATATTTATTATTATTCGGAACTATACAATAGTCTATATATTCTCTACTATTTATTAAAAAATGATTATAAAAATAATTGAATAGATCAATTAAAAAATCTATAACCAAAAATTTAAATTTAAATTTTATTAGATACCATTTTATCAATATTTTTAATTTATAGCTATTTAATTAATTTTCTAATAAGTATATAGTCACAAAAATAGTTAAAATAATTAATTAATAATAAAAATATAAATTATACTATTACCAAAAAATAAATCTATATTATAAATATCTATCTATATTTTAAATAACCTAAAGCATGAATTTGAATTATAGAAAGAAAAAAAACCTAAAATATCTATAAAAATTAATCAATTAATCATTAAAAATAAATTTGAAAATAACTAAAATATTATATATTATTTTATTTAATGTAATGTAAATTTCTTATTGAATTTAAATGATTATTATATTATAACAAATGTTAATATATTTATAATATCTTATCTCTTAAATTACTAAGTTTATGCTTCACTAAAAAAATCTATAATAATTAAATAATCTAAAACTTAAATTGAAAATTGTTATACCCAAATTTCGAGATTAAATAAATAGCCTCGAAATATAGGCTCGAAAAGAGTAAACTCGAAAATAATAAGTGTTAGCAGTGCACTTGTATAATTTGACACACGATTCTAGATTAGTTATCAGAGTTCGAGCATGAGTTGCAGGCTCAAAGATACCAACCTTCTCTGAAGAATGAGCTCGACCAAATTCATGAATGAGGAGGAGGCAACAAGTGGAAGGATGAGCTCGAAGCTTGGATAGTCTCGAAAGGGCGTCAACGCGATGTTCAAGCTCAATGACGTGCTTACCACACATGATAGCTATTAGAAAATCCCTATTTCTTAGGGATTCGTTAAAGCTGCATATTACATCCCTATTATCATGAAATATTACTTAATTGGCACATTTAATTAATATTATTAATGCTGATATTTTGAATTTGAATGCTTGATTGTAACTTCCCTGATTTGGGGGAAGATATTCCTACAACTAGGTCTATAAATAGCCTGGTCTGATTCATTTGTATTCACACACAAATTGTACTAGAGAATACTCTGCCAAATTGCTTTCATTCAAAGCTTTGAGAGAGTAGTGATAATAACAGTGACTCATGGACTAGGCACATTTTAACTGCTGAACCACGTAAAAAACCTCTGAATTCTTCTATTTTTTCTACATTCGTATTTAGTGCTCTTCATAATTAAGTTGACGAAAAACAACGTCAACAGTTTGGTGCTTTCATTGAGAGCATTAAGCGAATCCTTGTATTGTTTAATCAAAAACCCCCTGCACATCATCAATGGCCGCCTTGAATATACCTGGAACTGGTGGGCCACCATTACCCCAAATCCCCGAGGGGCGTACTCCTCAGACTGAGAACCACCCATGGAAGCCTGGGAAGCAGCCCATGGTGGATCGAGCCCCGATGAGGGTGTGCATCATCGGCCTCCAGGGGGCAACCTGCTCAGACCCCCAGTGTAACGCCCCATGTCACTATGGCTGCTTCCTGGAATGACGATTGACTCTACAAACCAACACAAGTCTTTCCAGTGTGCTTTGTCCTCACTTGCACGCTTCCTGGGAAAACTTCCTAGGAGGTCACCCATCATGAGACTACTCCAGGTCAAGCACGCTTAACTTTGGAGTTCTCAAGTGATGGGCTACCAAATAGAAGATGCATCTTGTTGGCATAGGTAGTACCCATCAATCCATTTAACCCATCTTCAACTGTGTAGTCCCATACCTACACAGTCTTAGAATCATGACACTTGACCTTCCCCAGGCGATGTGGAATTGTACAACTTTTACTCGGTCTTTCCCCCTGGGGATCACAGGATTCTGACTGTCACACCCAGACCCGACTAGGATTTGTATTATAATCATGAAAGGTACATACCAATCGTGGAATTGGAGAATCGCAGATTGCGTGAACAGTTGGTCGTGGCTACATGACGAAATGAGGAGTTGGCTAGGCAAGCTGCTGAAGTACAGGTACCACCTCGAAGGACCAGAGGACGACCCCGAGGAAGTACGGTAGGCAGAATAGCTGAGCAAAGGGCCCAGCAGACCCAAGCGAGGCCCAGGATAAATGTTGGCAATGGTTGACCTGGGGAAAACACTCAAAACACTGCTAGGAATAACCTTACGGGAAATGCGCATGCTGGAAGTAGGAATAACCGAACTCCTTCAATACCTCGGAATGATAACTCCGAACCTGTCAGGAACAACCCAGAGCCTGTCTGAGCCAATTTTGGACCTTCTAGACCCAATAACGGAAGGCTATCGCCATCACAAATAAGGCATTCACCCTCTCTGATAAGACACCCCTCTCCAGCTCGAGAGGCACCACAGCCAGCTCCCAATGGGAACCGTGTTGGGAATAGTGCCCTTAAAGAAATTGTAGTTGACAAATGTCTTAAATGATATAAATAATTGAATTGAATTATTATATATAGACTATGTTCGATATTATGTTGATAATATTAAGTGAATATCAGAAAATTCCAAAGTTGATCTATGTGGTCTTAATCTCATATTGACATGAGAGGATCGAGATTAAGATAATAAACTTAAAACAGTTCATAGTAAAATAAAGTTATGGAATCTTTAGATTAATTACTGCTAGTATGGTTCACTAGTATTATGAATACAAGTGACCTAGATCCGGGTCACTAGTGTAGTAAGACACTTTAGTGAATGTATTTTATATATAGTGATATATAGAACTGGACCAGATGTGATTTGTTAATGCTTGTATAAACACCGTCACATAGTATTAATCAAACACATCAAATGATGATCATAGACATGATGGTCTTAATCCTAAGGTTACTATGAACTCCTATATATGTCATCTGATCCTTTGATTCATGCGTTGAGGTTTGTCAGAATGATCAGACTAACAAAATTATTTTGGGGACTCAATGATGTATATGACTGGGGACATAGTTTAACATATATGGAATCTATACCTACTTATAGATTGAATAATGGTTCCCTATTGGGTTGACTTTTGGAACTGAAAAGGTTATGAGCACTCACGTCGCAAACTTGTTGTGACACAACCTTCTCTAGTAAAGTCAATGGTACTCTAGGAACAAGATATTGTTAGGAAAAATAGTATTTGCCTCAATGGAAATGGTAAGATAATACAACTCTATACAATAATATTACAAATAAAAATTGATTGATTAAATCAAGTTACAACTCTATAACTGAAAAATACAAATAAACAAAGAAAAGGAAGAAGAAGAAGAAGAGAATGGTGAAAGATACAACTCTAAACAAAAGATTATAAGTAAAGGAAAGAAGTTTGAAACAAAAGAAAAGAAGATTACAACTCTAAACAAAAGTTACAAGTAAATAGAAAATGAAAATAAGAAGAAAAGCAATAGAGAAAAAAGTAAGAACAAAGCAAAAGGAAACTCTCACTTACACAACCTAAGTGAAGAGGGTTGGGGATCACCAACTTGAACAAGGTTTAAAACTTTTGTCCAAAAGCTTATTTTCCCCTAACTCAAGCACTAAGGGATCTCTCTCAGATATTGGAAATGCTTTATGGAATTATCAAGCCTCAAGGTGTTTCTAGCCAAGTGCTCTAATGGATAGAAATGTTGTGTCTTTCAAGTGAGCTATAGGCTCCTATTTATAGAGTTTAGAGACACCCTTTGAATTTCAAATTCCACCAACCCCATGGCTGTTACCAATGTTTAATTGGATTAATATGGAATTAAAAATGAGATTTGAGAGTTATTTGGGTTTTTTAAGCCGTTCAACAAAGATTGAAAAAACTGAAAAAATGGTCAATTTTGGCCTGTGGCTGCGGCCAGAGACATTAGTGGCCGCGACCACTACTCTCTGTCCCACTGGCCGCGGCCATCAACATTCAGTGGCCGCGGCCACTGACCATTTTTAGCACAAAATTTTGTGCTATTTTTCCAAGCGGTTCCAAACCCTCCCAAATGATTTTGTAACCCCCAAAACATATTATTGGGGTTAAAATCATATCTCTAACAACCATTTCTCAAATGGCTTTATGAAATTTATCTCAATATTGTGTAACACCAAATTTACACAATAAAGGGTAATATTTGGAAGTTACAAATTTGTAACACCAAATATGTTACATTATTTGGATATATTTCATATATCTAAATATTGTAACTCTCTATTATATGTTACAATATGTGGCACTCTTTGTCACATTTATTTAATCTAAAACATTATATTATAAAATAATATAACATTCCCCCACTAGATTAAATAGTTATCTATTTTAACACGTATTTAATCAATCATTATATTTTAAAATATAACATATCCCCCACTTGATTAAATAAGAACTCTCTCTTGTAGGAGTCATTGCATTAGTGTATAAAGCAAAGTGTTTTTCAACTTGAACTTTACTATAGTGTAATTATCACAAAATTTGTCGAAAAATTTGGTTGCACTAGGCATTGAACCATCTTTTCATGATAACAAATCGGTGATAACACACACACACACACACCTTTGCTATGTTCACTTGAGACCTCTATGTCTCGCTTTGCACCATTAATGGCCATGTGCACTTTCCATTCATGGACGTTCTTGAGAATACTCCCAATTCTCATGAGAGGCGGCACCACCTCTAGGTCCATATAGGTAGAATTCTTACGGTATTTTGTTACAAAAAATACTTGTCTTCAGAAGACTGAATTCTATTAAAAAATCTTTCGGTTTTAACCCTCAACTTGGTAACACACAAGTACTCAATATCTCAGATGGGACTTGTTTTGAGTACAACTAATATTCACTTGATTGACTTGTTGTTACCTATTGAACCTAACACTAGTTAAATAACTAGTCTTAAGATAGGTTACCATCAATCGTGAATCTCTTTAGGGAGTTTAAGTCCCATCCCTCGAGATGATGTAGCCACTAAAACCCTCGTTAGTGGTTTAGTGAAAGGATCCACCAGATTTTCACTTGTTCTCACATAGGATATTGAGATGACTCCTCTTTGAATCAATTCTCTTACATATCCATGTCTTAGACTAATATGTCTAGACTTCCCATTATACACTCCGCTGTATACTCTAGCCAATGTCGTTTGGCTATCACAATGTATCGATATAGTAGATACATTCTCTTTGATTAGGGGAATCTCTATCAACAGATCCCTTAACCATTCGGCCTCTTTGCCGGTAGCAGCTAGAGCTATAAACTCTGCTTCCATAGTGGAATGAGATATACAAGTTTGTTTCTTGGAACCCCAAGAAATTTCACCTCCACCAAGTGTAAATACCCAACCAGTTGTGGACAAGTAATCCCCAAGATTGGATATCCAACTTGCATCTGTATATCCTTCTAAAATTGAAGGAAATTTGGATTAGTGAAGGCTTAGTCCTTTGATTTTCTTGAGATAACCTAGGATTCTTCCAATTTCCTTCCAGTGATCCACACTTGGATTACTTGTAAACCTACTAAGTTTACTTACCGTAAATGCTATATCAGGTCTAGTACATTGGGCAGCGTACATTAGACTCCCTATAGCACTAGCGTACTCCAATTGAGCCACCACTCTTCCTTCATTCTTCTCTAGTTTTACACTATGATCGAATGGAGTATTGGCATATTTAACCTTGAGATGGTTAAATTTGTTCAATACTTTATAAACATAGTGGGCTTTCCTTAACACAAAACCCCACTATGTTTCTTTACTTTGATACCAAGTATGGTGTCAAATTCTCCAAGATCTTTCATCTTGAAGGTTGATGATAGAAACCTCTTCGTTTCTTCTATCCCTTTCATGCTATTACTTAGAATAAGCATGCCTTCCACATATAAGCAAACAATGATCACATATCCCTTACATGTTTTGGAATACAAACACTTGTCTCCATTGTTATGTCTAAACGCACTAGACATGATGGCTTGATCAAATTTCTCATGCAATTGCTTAGGAGCTTGTTTCAATCCATATAAGGATTTTACAAGTCTACATACTTTATGTTCATATTTTGGTAGGACAAACCCTTCGGGTTGTTCCATATAGACCTCCTCATTGAGGTCACCATTAAGAAATGTCATTTTGACATCCATTTGATGAACATACAAGTTGTGTATAGAAGCTAAAGTGAACAAAATTCTTATAGAAGTTGTTCTTGCAACAGGCACATAGGTATCGAAATAATCGATACCCTCTTTTAAACCCTTTAGCTACTAATCTAGCTTTAAAGGTTTGGATATTGTCGTCGGTGTGGTATTTTCTCCTAAATACCCACTTACACCCAATTGGCTTAGACCCCGGTGGGAGATCTACCAATTCCCAAGTGTTGTTGGAAAGAATGGAATCCATCTCATCATTGATGGCTTCTTTCCAAAATGCACTATCTCTCGATTGCATAGCTTCTCTATAAGTCTTAGGATCATCCTTAACGAGAAGTACAATAGGAATTTTCCTAATGACTTCCTCTCTATTTCCTTCTACCATGTAGAATGAAATTCGTTGAGAATCTATCTCTTCCACTACTAGACTTTTATGATTTTTAAGCCTTTGACTTCTTCTAAGTTCAAAGGGTTGCTTTACATCCTTTTGAGAATTCTCCTCTTGAGAATCAACTTTGGATGTAGAAGCTTGAGAATTGTTCTCATATAACAAATTCTCCTTTAGAGATGTTGAAGCTTGAGAATTGTTGTCACATAACATATCCTCAAAAAATTCAACTTCTCTAGATTCATTCACAATATTAGACTCTAAGTCTAATAGCCTATAAGCTTTACTATTGTTGGCATAACCAACAAAAGCACACTTTGTGGCTCTTGAACCTAACTTTGTTCTATTAGGTTCGTTTTTCTTGCAATATGCAAGACACCCCCACACTTTGAAGTACCCTATGTTGGGTTTTATTCCTTTCCATAACTCATATGGAGATATCTCATTTTTCTTCATCGGTATTCGATTAAGAATGTGACAAGCGGTTAACAGCACTTCACCCCATAAGTTGAAGTTCAACTTAGAAAACACCAACATAGAATTTATCATCTCTAGATAAGTCCTATTTTTCCTTTCGGCAACACCATTGTGTTGTGGTGTATAAGGTGTAGTGCACTCATGAATTATACCATTTTCTTCACAAAATGTATTGAATTCATTAGAGAGGTACTCTCCTCCTCTATCACTTCTTAGCACCTTAATCTTTTTATTTATTTGATTTTCAACTTCTAATTTATACAATTTAAAAGCATCAAAAGTTTCATCTTTATGCTTTAAAAGAAACACATAGGTATATCTACTAAAATCATCTATAAAAGTAAGAAAATACATTTGATCACCTCTAGTTAAAACACCATTTAATTCACAAAGACCACTATGGATTAAATCTAGTAAATTAGATAATCTTTCTACACTAGGAAATTGTTTCTTAATCATTTTTGCCTTAACACATGTTTCACATTTACCATAGTTTTTAATATTGCATGCAATCATACCACATTTTACTACTATTTTCATGGTTGAAAAACCTATATGCGATAGTCTAAGATGCCGCAAAAATAGAGAATCATACTCAACAATATAGGCAGAATTAACATTTTTATTGATAACATTGAAAGTTACATCATTGGTGCACAATTTAACCATACCCTCACAAGAGTACCCCTTTCCCAAAAATACATTTGATTTGGTAAGTATAAGTTTACCGGACTAAAAAACGGCTTTAATGCCGGGCTTGCCAAGAAAATCACCACTTACCAAGTTTCTACTCATTTCAGGAACATAAAGTACATTCACTAATGTAACTTACTTGTCGGAGGTGAAAAAGACTTTAATGGTACCTTTGCCAAGTACCTTAGATTTGCCCTCATTGCCTATTTGAATCTCATGGTTGCCCTTTGACTCTTCAAAGGTCTTGAACAATGATTTGTCATAGGTGACATGGACGGTGGCACATGTATCATACCACCACCCTTCCACCTTGCCTTGGACCGCATTCACCTCACTAAAGATAGCAACTATGTTTTCCTCTTGAGTTGCATTCACCTTAGGTCCTTGTTGGTCTTTTCTATGCCTACACTCTCTAGCATAGTGACCCTTTTTCCCACACACAAAGAAATGACCTTTCTCTCCCTTAAACTTGTTTGGGTTGGTTTTTGGACCCAAAGGTTTCTCGTTACCCTTTTTCCCTTTGCTTTTGGGATGTTTTGGTTGTGACACCGCATTTGCTTAGGAAGTTTCTCCATTAGACCCCTCCACAAGTTTATCTCTACATATCGATTCCTCTTCGATTCGAATATGTTTTTGGATTTCCTCAAAAGAATAATCCTCATTTTTATGAAGGATTCTTTTCCTATAGCTTTCCAAGTTGGTGGTAATTTAGCCACTATAGCACCAACTTTAAAGGCCTCGGGAAGCTTGATCTTTAACACTTTCAATTTGTTAACAATTATTTGCAATTCATGAATTTGAGGAAGAATAGGTTTATCACCAAAAAATTTGAAATCAAAGTATTGAGATATCAAGAACTTTTTGGTACCTTCCTTTTCCGCCTTGAACTTTTTCTCAAGTGCATCCCATATCTTCTTGGCCGATTTGGTCTCGGTGTAGAGGTCATAGAGCCTATCAGAAAGGGCGTTGAGGATATGACCCCTACAAAGGAGATTTTCCTCCTCCCTCTTCCTTCTTTTCTCCACCTCCTCGGGAGTGTCCTTGTTGGATGGCGTTGGGAGAGGTTCTAGAGTGGATTCTAGAATGTAGGCAATTTTGAGAGTGGTCAAGGGATCTCTCTTAGATATTGGAAATGCTTTATGGAATTATCAAGCCTCAAGGTGTTTCTAGCTAAGTGCTCTAATGGATAGAAATGTTGTGTCTTTCAAGTGAGGTATAGGCTCCTATTTATAGAGTTTAGAGACACCCTTTGAATTTCAAATTCCACCAACCCCCATGGCTATTACCAATGTTTAATTGGATTAATATGGAATTAGAAATGAGATTTGAGAGTTATTTGGGTTTTTTGAGCCGTTCAACAAAGATTGAAAAAAAATGAAAAAATGGTCAGTTTTGGCCCGTGGCCGCGGCCACTACTGTCTGTCCCACTGGCCGCGGCCACTGACCATTTTCAGCACAAAATTTTGTGCTATTTTTCCAAACGGTTCCAAACCCTCCCAAATGATTTTGTAACCCCCAAAACATATTATTGGGGTTAAAATCATATATCTAACAACCATTTCTCAAATGGCTTTATGAAATTCATCTCAATATTGTGTAACACCAAATTTACACAATAAAGGGTAATATTTGGAAGTTACAAATTTGTAACACCAAATATGTTACATTATTTGGATATATCTCATATATCTAAATATTGTAACTCTCTATTATATGTTATAATATTTGACACTCTTTGTCACATTTATTTAATCTCAAACATTATATTATAAAATAATATAACAAATATAGCTAAAAGGGTAAAATGATAATTTTATTCCCTTTTAATTATGAACCTGTTGATGTCGTTTTTCATCAACTTAAATTGTAGAGCAATTAAACAATTAAACAATGAAGCGAATGAATGGTGAAGAGAAACAAGAGGATTATTAAGACTTGGGAGTTTTCTGGAAATTCTTCAGAGATGAATTACCCAGAGTTTTCTCTCCAGAAATAAAAAATCGGTCCTCTACAAGTGGTGATTCCTTCTCTATTTATAGGGAAGGTCGCAAAAATCATTTCCAACATATTTCGAGAAGATTTTCTGTAAATCAATTGAAATAATGATATTGAATGCATTATCTCCTATATACACGGAAATGTCCCATGAAGATCGGGAATGGATAACAGATTAAATGATATCATTTAAATATTGGGATTACACAACAATAAACATGTTCACACATAATGGGCTATCCCAGGTGATTCATTAGGTCTTCGAGATCAGCAATCGGCATTGAATCTGTAAGACTTATGGGTCAATCACGAACTTGTCACCCAATTTCACGCTATGCTCGGGATAGGTAGGTACTGACAAGACTGTCACACCCGAGCTTGCGCTTCCCGAGCTCGGGCTATCCCGCCTGAAGTCAATTGATGAAAAATATATTTAAGTGTCATGCCATTGCCCCAGTTTTTGGGGTCATAACCTCTTATCTCGAAATCTAGGTGTAACATTTTGCCCCCTCAAAAGTATCAGTTTGAATCCTATGAGAAGGAAACTTTTGAACTGCCCCTCTTGGAAACTATATCATCAATTGCACTCGAGTGTGGACACGCGTCAGCTAGGTATTGACTAATCAGAGTACTTGAGTGCCTTGGTACCATGCCCATGTTTGTTCGCCTGCCAACGTTATGGTACCATAATCTCATTTGTCCTTGACCGTCATATCAGATACGAAATCTGGCCAATGGCTCAGATCAGCCCGACATTTGACATTCCCAGGGGCCTATAAATACATCCCCATCGTCTTCCTCATTTCACTTTCTCGCCTTGTGTTTTCAGAGGAAAAAGAAGAAAAACCAGAATTTGAATTTGCCTAGTTCTTGCATGTTCCCCAAACCAAGAAAACAAAACAACGTTGGCTTGTTCGACTCCGTGAGATCATCTTTGCAACCACTCCTTCGGTCATCAATTTCTTTGTACTCACCAGCTACATTGTGTAAGTATCTGTTCTTAACCTCGTATGTTCGTGTATATATTTTGTTTTTCCATGCACGTTTATGTTATTGTTGAACTTTGGGCGCTAGCTTAGTACTAGGACGCCTTAGTCAATATCGTGTAGTTTGTAGGCTCATTCGATGTTATGGATTTTCAAACCCAAATTTTTCATAAAAGATGCAAATATGGCTCTTTTACCATGTTATTTAGATTTCAGATATCATATCGTGTAGACCAAGGAACGGGGTATAGAATTAGGGTTTTCAAATTTCATGTTTCCCAATAATATCACTTTTTGAGTAACCGCCAACTTTTTTCTTGAAAATCCGGGATCCTAAAAAATAAATCCACCTTCTTTTCGTGGAATACACGCTCCGAGCCTGATCTCGTTCTTTGGATCGAGCTTGTTCCATAGTCTCGATCATTCGAGCTTAGGCTGTCTTGATTTTCATTCTTAATCTCTAGCTTGTCTGGCCCTCACCCTTTTGTTCTCTTGCTAGATGCCACAGAACTCGGAAGAGCGGTGGGGGTCAAAATTTGCGATTCCTTACTCACCGGCAACTCCGAGCCCAGAGTCACCTTTTACTCGAAACCAGCACTTGATACGGGAACATGAACTTAGGTGCGAGCAAGAAGACACCCGAGCTCATTTTCGATGCCAAATTGACGAGGTTGAGTAGAGAAAAAGGAAAAAACTCAGGGTCGCAATCTATCCAGACCCGGACCTTGAGCCCAGACCGATCCCTCTCGACCCTACTCTTAAAGTGACGGTCGCATTAAAACTAGGCGAGCTCAAATTTTAACTGATGGAAGATCCATCAAATCCTCAATTTACCTCGCAGCCAACAACTATTCCCACCTCGAGGGGAGAATTTTTTGAGGCCGAGCATTATTGGAGCTCGATTTCTTCACTAGGGCAGATCTCTGACATCTTGGCCCTCCACAGAATTGGACTATCAGGCTCGCTGAGGTGTCGAGCTCCAACCTCCCACGAGCAAAGCTGTCACGCCCCGAGAGATGGTAATCCCGACAGCAAGTTAAAATATGTGGCTTGGAGCCATGAGCACATGAGGGCAAGGGCCTTATTGCCTTTGATGTCCTTTTTCAAGGACTTCTTGGATTTCGTCGTGCTCACTCCCTTCCAACTCAACACCAACTTATACAAGGTTTTTTCAGCCCTGAGGTCGCTTTACCACGACCTAAAGTGGGAAGGACCTTTACCAAAGGAGATTTTATATCTCTTTTGCTTGAAAAGAAATCCCTCCCGAGCTCGGGGAGGAGATGGATTCTATTATCTCTCGAGCTATCCTCGTGAGAAGAAAATCTTCGAGGATCTCCCAAACCATCCTCCCAACTTCAAGGTGGCCTTCTTTTGGACGGACGGTCTGGCTCCCTCTAGACACTATTCGTTCAGGAGAATCTGTAAGTATACGACCTCTTTTTTTTCTTTTCGTGTTTGAATTCTTGCTTAGGCTCGAACCACTCATAATACATTTACTTCTTCAGCCAACTATCATTGTTCTACTCCCACTGGTGAAATGAAGGAGCATAAGGAGACTTTGCTTCAACTCCCTTATGGCAGGCGCTCCCTGTCTTATCTTCTTCATGAAGATAAGCTTCGGGCTTGTGGTCTCTTAGAAGAGGATCAATCCATAAATGACTGGTCCAACAAGAAGTACACCAAGTGGGAGTTTGTGCCTCTCCCAACCGGCAGCCTTCCTCCGAGGCGAAGCTCTAAGGCACGATGCCCAGCTCGCCATCGCAGGAGTCCGTGCTCAGGGAACAAGGCCAATGATGAGGCTTCGAGCTCGAGTGACAGAGGTACGGTCATCCTTAGCTCGGCCTTATGGTCTCCTTCGCTACTTAAGCATATGCCCGACACCTTAATCTTGTGCGAAGATGATAGGAACCAATTTTATGTATGGTCCTGGGTAGATGAGAGGGTTCATAGGTTTGATAGTTGGTTAGGGAAGTACGATACTATGTATAGTCTGAACGAGGTCTGGGATGGAATAGCCGTCAAATACGGGACAAATGATTATAAGGACCTTTCGAGGTTGACTTCCACATATAGGGAAGGGACTCCC
The DNA here is from genome assembly GCF_963169125.1 of Humulus lupulus. Lineage (NCBI taxonomy): Eukaryota > Viridiplantae > Streptophyta > Magnoliopsida > Rosales > Cannabaceae > Humulus > Humulus lupulus. Next base: position 127,773,585 of record NC_084801.1, on the reverse strand, counting down.
CCTGCCTCTTCCGAAGATGGGGGAATTATGTGGTCTCCGAGCACGAGCTCGGGGGAGAGTTCCAGTTAGGTTCTTCGTTACTTGTCCTTTTATTCCTTGACTGTTTGCATTATGCTAACTTTTTGTGTCTTGAAATTTCTTATAATGTGGTGTGACTGTGCAGGCACTATGGATTCTGATCTCGAGACTGTGCTCGCCATGGGTAAGGGGGCTAAGAAGAGCAAGCGCGTGAGAGCCTCGTAGAAGTCTGATCGACTTGCTAAGGTTTCTAAGAGGATCGAGAAGACTCCTCCTCCCCCAGCTCCCATTGCTATTAGCCCAGTTGCGGGTCCCGCCTCCCAAGTTAATGCGTCCACCACAAATGCTCCTCCTCCACCTCTTGCTGTCAAGATTCTCCCCACGCTCGGCCCTCTTCCAAAGAAACCAGCGTCCAAAGGGCCTCTGTTGTCGATTTCTACTCATGTTGATGAGTATGTTGTCGACAATGCTGCCGGGACCCATGGGGCTACACTAGGCTCGGACGTCCTGTCTCGGGTTGGCCAGAGCATTAGCATCTTTAAGGCTCCCCAGTGGCAGTTCTTGAACAATGCTCGGGACTACACCACTCTTTATGACAAGAGTTTCAAGCTCGCTGCTGCGGTAACTTCTCTCTCCTTATTATCGTTATTGTTGTGTTTGGTGTATGTTCCATCTTGATTTGTTTGTGTGTCAGTCCCTTACTGCGTTTTCTCAGCTAAATTACAAGCTGAACAATGAGATCCATTCGAGCATGTCATATGCTTAGGAGGCGAAGGATTTTTAGTTCAAGCTCGCAGACGAGTTTAAGGTTGAAAAATCAAAACTGGAGGCTGAGGCTGAGCAGATGAAGTCCAAGATAGCAGAGCTCGAGAAGCTGAATGCCAAGCTTGAGGAGCTTGAGAAGATCAATGCCAAGCTTGAGGAGGAGAAAAAGGCCACCTTCGAGATAATGGAGGAGGAAAAAATCCGTCTCCTCGAAGAGTTCAAGGAGAGGAAGGACCGAGCAGTTCCTGGCCATGTACACGATCTGGGCCAGCAATGCTAATCTCGATACCAGTTTCCTAGGCTCTTTTGAGGAGGAGCTTGTGGCCAAATGGAAAGCTCGGCTTGAAGCGGAGGAGGCTGCTCGGGAGGAGGCAGAGAAGGCTAAGGAGGATGTTGAGAAGGCTAAGGAGGGTGCTCCTTCCTCCTAAATCTCAATCCGGGGCTACGTCCCTTTGAAACCTTTGTAATAGTTTTTATCTTTGTTTTATATGCCCTTGGGGCTAAGATAATTTATAGCTCGTAAAAGAGCTATTTTCTTATGATATTTATAATACCGTATTTGACTTTACTTTAATATTTCTGCTTTACATTTCTTAAGTCGAAATATTTCAAGCAATTTATATTAAGTGTCCTTATGTTTGTTTATTCATACAAACAGGTGGTGGATTTAAGCTCGAGATTCAATGCATTCATGCACAGTTTACTCGATGTATCCGTATCCAATCTCGTTACTTATCAAGGTCGGAACTTACTTTTACCATGCACTCAAAAGTACTTATATGGTGTGTAATGTAGGTAGTTTAGTTATATCATGCTTTTCTAGTTACTTTTCCTCGTCCTCGGGTAGCTCCCCAAAGTTATGAGGTCGAAACTATCTTTTTGCAAAATATTCCAGCTTCGATATCGGCTTAACTTGAAGTAGGTTTATTTATATTACAACTTTCTGTTTTGCTGGTTTGTTCCAAACCTATTTAGGTCATGTTTTTGGTTCGTAATCCATATAGTTATACATTTTTTATCTAGTTATATCTTGATCGCGCATTTGGTTACATCCAAATTACCTTGGCTCGCGCATTTGGTTATATCCAAATACTTTACTTTTTATGTCCAAATTATTTTTGCTCGCGTATTCGGTTATATCCAAATACTTTACTTTTAATAATCTGGTTATTTTTTAATAGTTTGGTAATGTCCAAACTATCTTAGCTCGCATATTTGGTTGAATCCAAACACTTATATTCTTTAATAGTTTGGTTATGTCCAAACTATCTTAGCTCGCGTATTTGGTTAAATCCAAACACTTTTATTCTTTAATAGTTTGGTTATGTCCAAACTATCTTAGCTCGCGTATTTGGTTAAATCTAAACACTTTTATTCTTTAATAGTTTGGTTATGTCCAAACACTTTTATTCTTTTCGTGTATGCTATTTCTTATTTTTTTCAAGTTTACGGTATATATACCACTAATGCCCCCTTAATATCCTATGAGTGTGACCATAGGTTATTAAATTAAGAGAGTTTGCAAAAAATACAGCATATTGAGATGAAAATGAACTTTATTCGGAATTGAACAATTTATTAATAGACGCATTGTAAAGAAAAACAAGGATGGTTACAGGTGACATCATTCCTACGCTATTGATAGTAAGGTCGTAGATGCTCGCCATTCCATGCTCATGGTACCAAATCCCCGTTCAATCTTGCCAATTTGTAGACGCCAAGTTGGATAACCAATTCGATCTGATAAGGTCCTTCCCAATTAGGCCCGAGGACGCCAGCAGCCAGGTCCCGCGTAGCTAAGAACACACGCCTTAACACCAAGTCTCCTAAACCGAATTTTCTGTCTTGAACCTTTTTATTGAAATACCGAGCTACTCGCTACTGATATGCTACATTTTTTAGTTGAGCCTCGTCCCGTCTTTCTTCAATCAGGTCTAAACTTACTTCGAGCTGGGATTGGTTCGAGGCTTGATCATAAGCGTGGCTATGAATGGTGGGTAATTCGACCTCAATTGGTAGCATAACCTCACATCCATATGCCAGAGAAAAAGGGGTATGTCCTGTTGAAGTACGTGCTGTGGTTTGATATGCCCACAAGACTTGGGGAAATTCTTCGGGCCATTTTCCCTTAGCTTCTTCGAATTTCTTCTTCATAGAACTCTTCAGGGTTTTATTCACAGCCTCGACTTGACCATTTGCTTGGGGATGGGCGACAGAGGAGAAGCTTTTAATATCCCATTTTTCTCACAAAAGTTGGTAAACAGTTTGCTATTGAACTGAGTACCATTATCCGATACTATCTTCCTTGGCATTCCATATCGGGAGATTATATTTTTCACCACAAAGTCCAAGAATTTCTTTGAGGTAATTGTTGCCAGAGGTTCGATCTCGGTCCACTTCGTAAAGTAATCTACCGCGACTACTGCGTACTTAACTCCGCCTTTGCCTGTTGGCAACGACCCTATGAGGTCAATTCCCCAGACCGCGAATGGCCATGGGGAGGTCATCATAGTTAGCTTGGAAGGTGGAGCTCGTGGGATTGTGGTGAACCGTTGACACTTATCGCATCACTTGACGTAATCAAGTGAGTCTACTTTGATAGTGGGCCAGAAGTACCCTTGGCGTATAATTTTCTTAGATAGGCTATGCCCCCCAGTGTGGTCCCCATAGAATCCTTCATGTATCTCTTCTAGGATCTTCTTAGCCTTGGGTGGAGTCACACATCGGAGTATTGGCATAGAGTATCCTCTTCGATATAGCCTTCCTTCCACAATAGTGAACCTGGGAATTTGATACATCAGTTTTTGGGCCTTGTTTCGTTCTGCTGGGAGAATGTCGGTTTCAAGGTACTCAACTATTGGGGTCATCTAGGTTGGCTTGGAGTTAATCATGCAGACATCTTCCTGTTTGGGCTCGCTTATACTGGGTGCTGATAGATGCTCGATTGGCACAATACTTAGCTCATCAACCTCGGTGGATGTGGCGAGCCTGGCTAGGGCGTCTGCATTTGAATTTTGTTCTTAGGGAACCTGCTCTACTGTGTAGAATTTGAAATGTTCGAGAGCTGCTTTTTATTTTTCTAATTATGCAGCCATTCTTTTTCGACGAGCCTGGTATTCCCCTAAAATTTGGTTGACTACCAACTGGGAGTCACTGTAGCAATGTATCGCCTTAGCCTTGAGTTCCTTGGCTATTCGAAGTCCCGCCAGTAGAGTTTCGTATTCAGCCTCATTGTTAGACGCTTCGAAATCAAATCTCAAAGCGGAGTGAAATTGACTTCCAGTTGGGGTGATCAGTATTATTCCTACCCCCGATCCATTTTCGTTGGAAGACCCATCGGCATAAAGTTTCCACAACTCGTGGGCTGGGGTTATAACTTCATTGTTAGTCATTCCAGTGCATTCCACTATGAAGTCTGCTAGGGCCTGTCCTCTTATGGTTGTCCTTAGATGATAAGTGATCTCGAATTGCCCGAGCTCAACAACCCATTTTAACAATTGGCCAGAGGCTTCTGGCTTGGACAAGACTTGTCGTAGTGGTTGGTCGGTCAGCACATGGATGGGGTGTGCTCGGAAGTAGGGTCGGAGCTTTCGAGATGAGTGGATTAGGCTGAGAGCCAACTTCTCCATTAAGGGGTATCTCGATTCTACCCCCAGTAACCTTTTGTTGACATAGTATACTGGCTTTTGCACCTTCTGTTCTTCTTGGACGAGCACGACGCTAATGGTGTACACGGTTGTAGCGAGATATAGGTACAAAATTTCTCCTGTGACAGGTTTCGACAAGATAGGAGGTTTCGCGAGGTGCTTTTTGAGCTCCTGAAATGCTATCTTGCATTCCTCTGTCCATTAGAATTTTTCCCCCCTCTCAAAAGGTTGAAAAATGGAAGACATCGGTCTGTAGATTTCAAGATAAACCTACTCAATGCCGCCATCCATCCAGTCAAACTCTGGACATCCTTATGCTTTTGAGGTGAGGGCATGTCAATTAACAGTTGGATCTTGTCAAGATTTTCCTATATTCCCCGAGCGTTTACAATGAAACCTAGGAACTTCCCTGATGATACTCCAAAAAAGCATTTTTGGGGGTTGAGCTTCATGTTGTACTTCTGTAGCACGGCAAAGCACTCTTCAAGATCGTCCACATGGTTATTGTTATGTTTAGATTTAACTAACATATCATCAACATAAACTTCCATGTTATTACCTATCTGTTCGGAGAACATCATGTTTACGAGCCGTTGGTATGTGGCTCCAGCATTGTTGAGCCCGAACGACATGACATTGTAGCAATATAGCCCTTTATCTGTCACAAAACTCGTATGCTCTTGGTTCGGGGCATGCATGGAAATCTGGTTATATCCATAATAAGCATCCATGAATGACATGAGTCCATGCCCAGCTGTGGCATCTACGAGCTGGTCGATCCGTAGTAAGGGGAAGCAGTCCTTAGGACATGCTTTATTGAGGTCTGAGTAATCAATATAGGTTTGCCATGTTCTGTTAGGTTTCAGAACTAGCACCGAGTTAGCGACCCAATCTGGGTAGAAGGCATCTCGTATGAATCGATTTGCCTTTAACCTGCCGACCTCTTCCTTTAGAGCCTTCTTCCTATCGTCGTCCAGGAGTCTTCGTTTTTGCTACTTCGGGGGGAAGGTCTTGTCAATATTAAGAGGGTGGCTTATCACATTCAGACTTACCCCTACCATGTCCGAATGTAACCACGTGAAAACATCCTGGTTCATTTTCAAAAAGCAAATTAATTTCTATTTCGTTTCTTCCGGAAGGTTTTTCCCCACCTTCACATTTTTTGGGGGGTCAACTTCTTCGAGCTTGACCTCTTCGTGCTCTTCTAATGACTCGAGATCAGCCCTTTCCTCTATTGTCGGATCAATTTCTTCGTCTATCTCGAAGACTGTCCCATCCTTATTTTGAATTATGACAAGTGTTTGTCCACTTGTCTGTTTCTTTCCTAGACAGAAATGCTATAGCATTTCCTCCCTGCGAGTTGGTCTCCTTTCAGAGTCCCGATGCCACTAGAAGTCGGGAACTTGATGGCCAGATGCCTTACAGACGAAACTGCCCCCAGCCCTACTAGGGCGGGTCTCCCGAGCAGTACGTTATAGACCGATGGCAGATTCACTACTACAAATTCCATCATCTTGGTTGTCGAGACCAGGAAGTCTCCCAAGGTTACAGGGAGTTTGATGGATCCCATAAAGGAAATCCCTTCTCCTGAAAAGCTGTACAACGTCGTTGCATAGGCCTTTAGGTAGCGAAGCGCGAGTCCTATCTTTTCTAAGGTGGCCTTGTAGAGGATATTTATTGAGCTCCCTTTATCAACTAGGACTCGGTGTACCCTCTTGTTCGCGAGCTGAAGGGTGTTGACCAGCGGGTCGTTATGAGGGAATTGTACATAAGATGCGTCATCCTCAATAAAAGTTATGGGTTGAGATTCAACCCTTTGTTATTTTGGAGCTCTGGGTTCGGGTTCGTAGGGAGACCCATCACCAGTTTTCAGCTCATTCACATATCATTTCTGGGCGTTCCTACCCGATCCTGCAATATGTGGTCCCCCAGAGATGGTTATGACATCTTCTCCATCAATCGGAGGGGGTCGTTCATCCTCCCTTGCTCGGGAGTTGTTATTCTGGGTAGGCGGTGCTGTAGCTGCCCTCTGGTTGGTGGAAACCTAATTGGGGTTTTGGTTCCTGACATATTGTCTGAAAAATCCTCTCGAGATCAATCCTTCGATCTCATCTTTTAATTACTGACACTCATCGGTTGTATGTCCGATATCTCTATGAAATCTGCAGTACTTGTTGGAGTCTCTTTTAGCCTTTTGGTTCCCCATGGGGTCAGGCTATCTGAAAGGGACCTGGTTTTCATTAGCCAGGTAGATATTCTCTCGAGACTCATTGAGCTCGGTATACACTTTGTATACGGAGAAATATCTTTCCCCTTTCTTCTTCTTTCGCCCTTCCGCCTCGGGGTTATTCCCTTCATTCTTCTTCCTATTAAAGGGTTGTCCCCGGGGGTTTTGAGGTTGTAGGATCCGTCGAGGTTGAGCCAGAGTTTGTGTTTGTTGTTGTAGTTATGGGCTGAGGGGTCATATTTAATGCTGACCTCGCCTCTTCTACATTAATAAACCTCTGAGCTAGTCGATTGAACTCGGTTAAGGACCTTACGGGCTTCCTCTGCATATCCTCCCAGAGAGGACTTCCAGGCATTACTCCGGTATGGACAGCCATTAAATGGCCACTATCGTCCACGTCACGAGCTCAGGCGACTTCCAAATTAAACAGTGTGAGGTAACTTTTCAATGTTTCATTCGGTTGCTGTCGGACATTGGTCAAGGCAGACACCTCGAGCCTAATTCCGACCATGGCTTTTTAATTGCTTCTTGAAATCTCTAGATAATTGATCCCAAGAAGCAATCGAATGTCTCTTATAATTTTCAAACCAGTTTTTTGCTGGCCTCGTGAGCGAGGCTGGAAACAGCATGCATCTGAGGTCGTAGCCCATATTACTGGCTTGCATGATTATGTTGAACGTACTTAAATGACTATATGGATCTGAATTCTCATCAAATTGTGGGACATGAGGAATTCAGAATCCTTGAGGAAACGGGGTGCTAGAAATATGAGCGGCAAAGGGTTCGAGTTCTTCGTCAAACTCTTCGTCCCAATCCCGACCTCGTTCATTTTGTAAGAGCCTGAATGCTTTTTCTAGTTGTTCAATCCTTTCTTGGACTGGATCTCCGGGGGGTCTGACTTGAAGCAGTGGGAACTGGTCATCGTTGATCACAACCCCAGTTTCGAGCCTTGGTACAGGGTTCTTGCGTCCATTAAGATGATCCCTCAGATCTGGATTCGACAGATTATCATTCCCTCGATTATGGTTCAGGTGTTCTCATAAATCTGGGTGATCCCTTCGATTCCCAGTATTTCTACGTCCCTGGTCATACATACTGACTGATATAGTGTCTCTCGAGTCTTCACTGACATGACTTGTTGTGTGGTTATTTCGAGATGGGTTCCTTGCCGGTTGCCTCGTCTCAATAGTATGAGACCGAGACATTTGGCTTCTCGTGGGTTGGGTACCTCTATGCTCCGTAACAGTCTCCCCATTTCCACGCCTTTTCCCAGCTCGGCTTTCCCTGTCACCCTGAGTCGGTTGTGTGTTTCTCCGAGTTGGTGAGGGATACCTTATTGGCGATGGTGGGTGTCTTGTAACGTCCTGGATAGCCAAGACTGTTACACTGTGTGTTTATCAAGTGCTAGACTTGCTAATCAAGTCATTTAATTAAAAGCGTGTTATTGAAGCAGGAACTAGGGTTCAAACGTTTTGGTCTCAAAAGCCACATTTCCATTAAGAAATATCTCATGTTTACACGGGATCCCAAAAATATTAAGTTTGAAAACCGTTTACAAAAGTCATAAGGTTTAGATACAACAACAAGCCATATTAAGGCAAAAGAAACAGTTAGGTAATCCCTGTCCTGATCCACTCCTCGACCATGGTGATCGAACAGCTGGCTATGTACATTCCACCTCGAAGCTCTCCATCTCAGGATTGGTCCAACCTGCCTTTACCTTTACCTGCACCACGTAGCACCCGTGAGCCAAGGCCCAGCAAGAAAACACACAACAGAGCATAAGCAATCAACAGACAAATCAATATCTCGTATTGTATCACATGTTCTCAACCATATAAGCATTCAGTATAATTAAGTATCCAACACACTAAACATATCAACTCATATCATAAATCAGTTCACAAATGATAACTAGGGCTAGCGCCCTCAGGCCGCTCCCTCCGCTATCCCACTGACTCCGGCCCGCTTAAACCGAGCTCAGTGAATATTAAGCTGTCCTCGGCTACCAGTGGCCAAGCCGCGCCCTGTGCGCAAATATTGTGTACGGAACCCTTAGGCCGCTATCACATGTCCCATGGCGTAATACCTTCATTGACATAATACAAGTATCGAGAGCACTTAGTCCCATCACAATCATATAACCGGGTGCAGTTTTCTTACCTTTCGATTTGCTAGCTTTGATCACTTGAGTCCTTGAGCACGATCCCTCTCGAGCCCTAGCGCTCACCTAAACACAACCATAGGCCAAAGTCATCATCAAACCTCAAGTCCAAAACCTAGCCTCGGGGCCAATCCCGAGCCCTCGGGAAGTCCTAGTTCCACCAAACAAGGTGGTGGAATCAAACCCCAAACCCTTGGTCAAAAACCCTTGCAAACAACCCTAAAATCCCCTTCAGAAGACAGGGTAGCACTACAACGCTCATGGGAGGGTGCTACAGTGCTACAAACAGAAGCAAAATCCCCTTAGCATGCATGGCCTAGCGCTACAGAGTCACAGACAGACAAACACCAGTTTTCCCTTCATGAGATTTCCTCGAACCAAACTCAACCAAAACCTCTCCAAACCTTTACCAAACTCAAAAACAACCTTATGAACATACTCCACTCATCCCAAGCACCCCAAATACTCAAAACCCAATCACATGCATCTCTAATCCCAAAATTCACCATAGCTGACCCTAAGCTCAGAAACTCAGCAAAACCAGTCAAAACATCAGAGTTAGAAGCTTAGAATTCTTACCTTTAATGGGGTTTCAATTTCAAGACAACCTCTACACCTCTTTGGCTTGCTCTCCCTCAACTCTTGGCCTGAATTCCCATCAAACTCAGCTTATGCACCATAGTTCAAAAACCAAAACCAGAAACTGAAGAAACTATAGAACCTTACCTCAAGTGCTAAGGTGTTCCTGCTAAACCTCTGCCAATTCTCCAAGCCTAGCCTAGGATTCTTGATGCTCAGCCTAACTCAGCTCTCCTTCCTGAGCTTTGCTCCAAAGTTTCTCAAGAAATTGATGAAAGAAGCATAAACCGACCTTAGGAACTCTCTGTTTTCTCCCTTTCCTTTTTCTTTCTTTTCCTTCTTTTCTTTTCAGACTTCTATTGCTTTCTACAATCTCCACTAACATAAAGCCTTGGTAATACTTAACTCCTGTAAGCCAAATGACTATTATGCCCTCCCTATTAAGTCTAAACCTTTTAATCCACTTAGGGGCATTTTAATCATTTTACCAAATTCCTGCTAACTCCTTGAGTGTCTCTAATATTTCCCGCTTAATCACTGATACCTAACTAGTCTCCAACTATATTCCTCAATATTAAAATAGATCCCAATATACTCACCAAATTCACATTTATACCCCTAGACTCACCCCGAGCCGGGTATAAATCCCCGCTATGACTTTTTTTGCTACTTTGCTCACTAGGATCGTCTCGAGTCACAGATCACAGATATATCCACATAATAATGTGGTCTCGACAATTATCACACATATCAATACAGTTATGCCCAAAATGGCCAAAATTACGATTATGCCCTTCTAACCTAATCAGGGCCTACATGCATACTAATACACATAGTCATGCATCTCAAATATTCAAATAGTCATATAACATGCTTTAAATCATAATCATGCATCTTAATCATTAAAGTTACACATAATTCCCATTATGCCCTCCAGGCACACTAATCAAGGCCCTTAAGCCTTATTAGCGATTTTGGGTCGTTACAACTATCCCCTCCTAATGAGAATTTCGTCCTCGAAATTTACCTGAACAACTCGGGATACTGATCCCACATTGCTGTCTCAAGCTCCCAGGTCGCCTCCTCGACCTTACTATTCCTCCACAACACTTTAACAAGAGGAATCGTCTTATTCTGCAATACTTTATCTTTTTGATCCAAGATCTGATCCGGTTGCTCCTCATAAGCCAAATCCGTCTGTAACTCCAAATCTTCATATCTCAACACATGAGTTACATCCAAGATGTACTTCCGAAGCATAGAAACATGGAATACGTCATGAACCCCAGATAACGATGGCGGAAAAGCTAATTTGTAAGCCACCTGACCAACCCTTTCCAGGATCTCAAATGGTCCAATGAATCTAGGGCTTAACTTGCCCTTCTTTCCAAACCTTCTCACCACTCACAATGGTGAAACTCGAAGAAAAACGTGGTCCCCAACCTGAAACTCCACGTCCTTATGCTTAGGATCAGCGTAGCTTTTCTGTCTGCTCTGAGAAGCGAGCATTCTAGCCCGGATCTTCTCTATGGCTTCACTTGTTCTCCGAACCATATCTGGCCCCAAATATCTCCTCTCACCCATCTCATCCTAATGAATGGGTGATCTACACTTCCTCCCATATAACATCTCATAGGGAGCCACTACAATCGTTGATTGATAACTATTGTTATACGAAAATTTAATCAACGGAAGATACTTACTCCATGAACCCTCGAAATCAATCACACATGCTCTAAGCATATCCTCCAATACTTGGATCATCCTCTCAGACTGTCCATCAGTCTGAGGATGAAAGGCTGTACTAAACTTCAACTGAGTCCCCAAAGCCTTTTGCAAACCACCCCAAAACTTGGAAGTGAAGATAGGATCCCGGTCTGACACTATAGACTTAGGAACCCCATGGAGACGTACGATCTCCCTCACATACAACTCAGCATATTGATCCACAGTATATGTCGACCTCACTGGAAGGAAAGGGGCTGACTTGGTGTATCTATCCACTATCACCCACACCGAGTCATGAAGTCCTACTGTCCTGGGTAAGCCTCCCACAAAATCCATAGTAATGTCCTCCCATTTCCATTCAGGAATACCCAAAGGCTGAAGCAACCCTGCTAGTCGCTGATGCTCAGCTTTCACCTGCTGACAGGTTAAGCATCTAGCAACGTACTCTACCACATCCCTCTTCATCCCGGGCTACCAATATAAAGTCCGCAGATCCTGATACATCTTCGTGGTACCTGGATGAAGTGAGTATGGCATCGTATGAGACTCATCCAGTATCTCTCGTTTGATCCCCTCATCAGCTGGAACACAAATCCATCCCTGATAACGAAGCAAACCAACCTCAGAAACAGAATAGTCCTTAGGTATTCCCACTAAGACATCCTCTCTAACCCTCTGTAACTGAGCGTCTACCAACTACCCTTCTTTGATTCACTCTAGCAGGGTTGACTGCAGAGTAATATTAGCCAATCGGCCTACCACCAACTCTATCCCTGCTCTGACCATCTCATCAGCTAACTCCCTTGAGACCTGAACAGAACTATATAATTGACCTGGACCTCTGCGGCTCAATGCATCTGCCACAACATTGGCTTTCCCCGGATGGTAAAGAATATCACAATCATAATCCTTTACCAACTCCAGCAACGTCTCTGTCTCATGTTCAGGTCCTTCTGTGTAAAGAAATACTTCAGGCTCTTATGGTCAGTGTATACCTCACACTTCTCCCCATACAAATAATGCCGCCAAATCTTCAGTGCAAAAACCACTGCTGCCAGCTCCAAATCATGAGTAGAATACCACTGCTCATACTACTTCAGTTGTCGCGATGCATATGCTATAGCCTTCTCATTCCGCATCAACACAACCTAAGCCCAACCTCGATGCATCGCAGTAAACAACAAACTTCCCTTCCCCCGAAGGAAGACTCAACACCGGCGCTGTGATAAGTCGTCGCTTCAGCTCTTGGAAACTGTCTTCACACTTGTCTGACTAGATAAACTTCAGATTCTTCCTCGTCAATTCTGTCATTGGTGCTGCTATCTTTGAGAAGCCCTCTACAAACCTTTTGTAGTAACTTGCCAACCTAAGAAAACTCCGCACCTCCGAGGCATTCCTTGGCCTCGGCCAATCCCTAACCGCCTCTATCTTAGATGGATCCACCTCAATCCCATCCGCACCTACGATATGTCCAAGGAATGTCACTTCAGGTAACCAGAACTCACAGCAGCCAATCTGGCTAGCTCCTCATTACGTTTCTTGGCCTCTGCCAACTGCTTTCGCATTTGACGATTTTCGAGCTCCACTATCGGGACATATCGTTTAGGATTGTAATACATGTCCTTGTCGTCCCTGGGGGCTGGTGGTCCCTGAGAGTTGGATGAACCACTCTCATCAGGGTCCGAATTCACCATAGGCTACTTTCCAGGGCATCGGGGGTAGTCAGCTTCATCTACAATTTCCTCTTCAGGAACATTGGGATCATTCGCGACCATTGTTGATTCAGGGAGGCTTTTTTGACTGAATGGACTCACGCACGTACTGCTTAATGCTCTCAATGAAAGCACCAAACTGTTGACGCCGTTTTTTGTCAACTTAAATTGTAGAGCAATTAAACAATTAAACAATGAAGCGAATGAATGATGAAGAGAAACAAGAGGATTTTTACATGGTTCAGCAGTTAATCTGCCTAGTCCACGAGTCTATATTATTAAGACTTGGGAGTTTTCTAGAAGTTCTTCAGAGATGAATTACCCAGAGTTTTCTCTCCAGAAATTAGAAATCGGTCTTCTACAAGTGGTGATTCCTTCTCTATTTATAGGGAAGGTCGTAGAAATCATTTCCCACATATTTCAGGAAGATATTCTGTAAATCAATTGAAATAATGATATTAAATGCATTATCTCCTATATACACGGAAATGTCCAATGAAGATCGGGAACAGATAACAGATTAAATGATATCCCTTAAATATTGGGATTACACAACAATAAACATGTTCACACGTAATGGGCTATCCCAGGTGATTCATCAGGTCTTCGAGATCAGCAATCGGCATTGAATCTGTCAAGACTTATGGGTCAATCACGAACTTGTCACTCAATTTCACGCTATGCTTGGGATAGGTAGGTACTGACGAGGCTGTCACACCCGAGCTTGCGCTTCCCGAGCTCGGGCTATCCCGCCTGAAGGCAATTGATGAAAAATATATTTAAGTGTCATGCCATTGCCCATCGCGAGCTCAGAGAATATTCGAGGTTACACATCCTTGAGGTCGTTGTTTTTCTTTAGAGGTTTTACGGCTGGACCATATGATGTTTTCATACATTTCGAGCTCACATGTGACGAGCTCAGTTTTCGGGGTCATAACCTCTTATTTCGAAATCTGGGTGTAACATAACTATTAATAGAGGATTAACTTTGTATGTAATAATTATATCAATGGACACTTTATTCTTTAATAAAGTACTCAGTAAATATATGTCTTTAATTATCAAGAGTTCAATCTCATATTTATAGTGGAGTAATCACGAGATTAATAAATATGATTATTTAATCAAAGAGCTTTGATTAATAATCTAATATTTGTTGAAGTTTGATATTATATGTCCATAGGTCCCTAGGGTGGCTCTATCAACACCATATAAAGGTAAAAGTTGATACAAGGGTATACCTGCAGTTTGGAAATTTGAGAATAATTTTATTCTTTGGGTCAAGTATGCAACTATATGGTAATTGAGGTTGAATAATTAATTATTCAATTTTGAAAATATATTTAATTTAAATATATAATTTTTGAAATTCATATATATAAATAAATAAATAAAATTTTGAAATTAATTATTTTATTTGAGTGGAAGAAAATAAAATTGGTAAGTCAAAAATAGTTTTTGATTTATTAAATTTCAAAAGATGATGATAATGATGATCGTTAATTTGAATTTTGAATTTTGAATTTAAAATTTAAATTTTGAAATATGGTTGTCATCTTTTCCTTAAAAAGATAAATACCTTATTTTGTGGAAGATTGATTTTAATTAAATAAATAAATAAAAGAAAAATGTAATATCCCTGAAAAGGGATATAGCAGTTCATGCATGACACAGTCCAAGGACTATTCCATGTGTGTATCAATACACTGATATTGTATCAGTTTTGTTTTTATTTTATTTATTTAACTAATTAATAATTTGAAAGTAGTTTTTTCAAATTTGGTAAGTTATATATTTACCTAAATCAATTCCTATCTTCATTATAATATTATTATATTACTATTATTATTAGGAATAATAAGGTAATAGAATTATCTCTATATATATGATATAGAATAATAAGAAGAAAGACAATACAATACAAATAGAATTCAGAATAGTTCTCAATTTTTTTTTTGACAAAAAGTCTTTCTTCTTCTTCTTCTTCTTTATTCTAACCATTCTTAGACCACAATCCAAGTTCTCATGTGTTGAGAAGTACTTGTGATTCCTAAAATTACAAACCCATGTTCTCTATGTGCCCACACACATCTTGAGGTGTAGAGAACACTCCATAAGATCATGGTTTGAGTGCTCAAAACATTGGATAGGAAGATCGATAAATATACGAAAAAGACTCAAGGACACTTGATAGGCTTCAAGAGGTAAATGCTTATGTTCTTGAATATTCATTTGTTTATGTGTTTATATGTTATATATAAATATATTGTATATTTATATACATGTTGCATGATTAATAATATTTTATGTTAATGTTTTCTATCTGGACGTTTTCTTGTTCATATAAACTGTTTATATGAATGATGAAATTTTTTGTTGTTCTACACAATGGGCCCACCATGCCTATTCCCCTACGTGCTCTGAATGTTTTCCAACAAACTGGGTAGGGGATCGGTCAGGGCATCGGGCAGCCCAGAGACCTTCTCGAAGTGGGAGCCGAGACAGAAACCATAGGGCTCGACCTGGACAAGGGGGTGAATGTGAGGCCCCACGAGAGGCTCATCGAGGACATAGGGCACCTCAGCCAACAGGAAGTCATATGTTGAGGTCACAAACGACTGGGGAGAGGGGGAAAATAGAAATCCCACATCGTAGCAATTGAGCCACGCAACAACAACTAGAGAGGAATGTCAACTTCCTTAGTGGAAGTCTGGACCTCAGCCGGTCGATGAGTGTGTACAACACCGAGCCTAGGAATAACGGGAATTATGAGAATGACTATCATGATCTTCGAGATCACCTGAATCAGAACCGAGGGTAGACTAACTCGTCAAACCCAGATTTACAAACACAGTTAAATAACCGAAAAAAGCCTTCGTAAGGAGCTGGAGTTTTTGCAAACAGTAACCACCTACCACAAATGCAAGCTCAACCTCCAGTGGATTTGGTCCAAGAAAGGATCAACTAGCTTGAAAGAGCATTTAGGCTCCTTCAAGAAGAAAGAAATAAGGACAAGGTTGAAGACTTCGATGAGGAGCTCGACCTTTTTCTCCCCACATATCAAAAGCTTCATTTGCTTATGGATTTAAGATACCCCATGTGGCACCCTTTGATAAGGCTTCTGACCCATATAGCCACTTGAGTATGTTTAACACAATAATACGAGCCAGAAATGTCGAATACTAGCTAAGGTGCATGCTCTTTCTGACCACACTCACTGAGCCATGAAATAACTGGTTCGACAAGTTCCAGAGACACTCGATCTCGTCATGGGAACAATTGACTAAAGAGTTCAAGAAGAAATTCTAGGACATAAAGAGTGTCAAGCTCGAGGCCTCATCATTGACTAATGTTAGGCAGTAGCTAGAAGAGTCATTAAAAAGCTACCTGGCGAGATTCAACATAGAAGTGGCACGAGCTCGCATTGTCGATGACAGTGGTCATCTCATGGCAGTATGTGCTGGAGTATTGCCAGGGAGTCCCCTTTGGGACGGCATGCAAAGGAAACCCATGAGGACCATAACCGAGTTCAACAATCGGGCTCAAAGGTTTGTCAATGTAGAAGAGGTGAGATCAGCTCTAAAGCTGACTTCTCAGCCCATAATAACTACAACGACAAACATTAACTCAACCACGACCTCGGCTGCACCCTCCACATCGCGACCCTCAGAAGATAAACCTTCAAAGAGAAAGAAGAATGAAGGGAATAACTCGGAGGCGGAGGGGGGTAAGAAGAAAAAAGGAGATAAATACTTCTCCATTTACACAGTTTATACCGAGCTTACAGATACTCGGGAGAACATTTTTATCGCAAATGAGAACTAGATCTCTTTCAGACGACCTGATCCGATGCGAAATCAAAATTCTAAAAGGGATACCAATAAATTCTGCAAATACCATAGAGACATTGGTCATACCACCGATGAATGTAGACAACTGAAAGACGAGATCGAAGGTTTGATCTCGAGAGGATACTTTGGGTAGTATGTTAGAAACAGGAATTCAACCCAAGCTTCGTCTGGGTAGAGGGTAACTACTAAATGTTGGGAATAGTGCACTTAAGGCAATTTTAGTTGACAAATATTTTAAATGAAATAAATAATTGAATTGAATTATTATATATATAAACTATGTCCGATATTATATGTTGATAATATTAAGTGAATATCAGAAAATTCTGAAGTTTATCTATGTGCTCTTAATCTCATATTGATATGAGAGGATCAAGATTAAGATAATAAACTTAAAACAGTTCGCAGTAAAATAAAGATATGAAATCTTTAGATTAATTAATGATAGTACGGTTTGCTAGTATTATGAATATAAGTGACCTAGATCCGGGACACTAATGTAGTATGACACTTTAGTGAATGTACTTTATATATAGTGATATATAAAAATGAACCAGATCTGATTTGTTAATACTTGTTTAAACATCATTTCATAGTATTAATCAAACACATCAAATGATGATCATACACACGATAATCTTAATCCTGAGGTTGCTATGAACTCCTATATATGTCATCTGATCCTTTGATTCATGCGTTAAGGTTTCTCAGAATGATCAGGCTAAGAACAATTGTTTTGGGAACTCAATGATGTATATGGATGGGGACATAGTTTAACAGATATGGAATCTATACCTTCTTATAGATTGAATAATGGTTCCCTATTGGGTTGACTTTTGGAACTGAAAAGGTTATGAGCACTCACGTCGCAAATTTGTTGTGACACAACCTTCACTAGTAAAGTCAATGGTACTCTAGGAACAAGATATAACTAAAAGGGTAAAACAATAATTTTATTCCCTTTTAATTATGAATCATTAATAGATGATTAATGTTGTATGTAATGATTATATCAATGGACACTTTATTCTTTAATAAAGTACTCAGTAAATATATGTCTATAATTATCAAGAGTTCAATCTCATATTTATAGTGGAGTAATCATGAGATTAATAAATATGATTATTTAATCAAAGAGCTTTGATTAATAATCTAATATTTATTGAAGCTTGATATTATAGGTCCATAGGTTCCCAGGGTGGCTCTATCAACACCATATCAATGTAAGAATTGATACAGGGCAAAACTGTAATTTAGGAATTTGAGAAGAGTTTTATTCTTCTGGTCAAGTATTCAATTATATGATAATTGAGGTTCAGTAATTAATTTGGAATTAATTATTAATTTTTGAAAATATATTTATTAATTTAAATATATAATTTTTCAAAATTCATATATATATATAAATAAATAAAATTTTGAAATTAATTATTTTATTTGAGTGAGAGAAAATAAAATTGGTAAGTCAAAAATAGTATTTGATTTATTGAATTTTAAAAGATGATGATAATGATGATCATCAATTTGAATTTTGAAATGGTTGTCTTCTTTTCCTTAAGAAGATAAATATCTTATTTTGTGGAAGATTGATTTTAGTTAAATAAATAAATAAAATAAATGGAATATCCCTGAAAAGGGAATAGCAGTTCACGATGAGTGTACTACTACACTGATATTGTATCAATGTTGTTTTTATTTTATTTATTTAATTAATTAATAATTTGAAAATAATTTTTCAAATTTGGTAAGTTAGATATTTACCTAAATCAATTCCTATCACCATTATAATATTACTATTACTATTAGGAATAATAAGGTAATATAATTATTTCTTTATATATGATATAGAATAAAGAGAAGAAATAGACAGACATAAAATACAATTCAGAATAGGTTTCAGAATTTTTGTCAAACAAATTTTTTTTCTTCTTCTTCTTCTTCTTTATCCTAACTTTTCTCAAACCATAATCAAAGTTCTCATGTGTTGAGAAATACTTGTGATTCCTAAATTGCAAACCCATGTTCTCTACGTGTCCACACACATCTTGAGGTGTAGAGAACACTCTAGAAGATCGTGGTTTGAGTTCTCAAAGCGTTGGATAGGAAGATTGATAAATATACGAAAAGACTCAAGGACGCTTGATAGGCTTCAAGAGGTAATTGCTCATGTTCTTGAATATTTATGTTTTTGTATGTTATATATACATATATTGTATATTTATATATATGTTGCATGATTAATAATATTGTATGTTAATGTTTATGTCTGGATGTTTTCTTGGTCATATAAACTGTTTATATGATTAATGAAATTTTTTATTATTCTACACAATGGGCCCATCATGCATATTCCCCTGCGTACTCTGAATGTTTTTCCAACACTACACAGTCTGCCCAATAGAATACAGCCCCACAAGCAAGGGAAGATAAATGACCTCCCCCGATAGATGGAGAAGATGTAATATCCATCATCGGGGGACCGCATATTGGAGGGTCGGGTAGAAATGCCCAGAAAAGATATGTCAATGAACTCAAGACGGGGGATGGATCTCCCTATGAACCTGAACCCCGAGCTCCGAAACAACAGAGGGTTGAAACTCAACCCATTAAATTCACTGAAGAATATTCTTTGCACGTCCAATTCCCCAACAATGACCCTTTGGTCATCAAGTTCCAACTCGCCTATAAGAGAGTGCGCCGAGTCTTGATAGATAACAGGATCTCAGTTAACATCCTTTATAAGGCCACCTTGGAAAAGATGGGACCCTCCATTTGAGACCTGAAAGCCTGTGCGATGATGTTGTACGGATTTTCAAGAGAAGGAATACCTAACACGGGATCCATCGAGCTCCCGGTGACCTTGGGAGACTATCTGGTCTTAGTAACCAAGATAATGGAGTTCATAGTGGTGGACACTGTTGGAAAAACTTATATAGAGCTTAATTATTTTCATGTAAATCATATATTAAACAAATTAATATTTAACAACCTAAAACATGTTTTTATAATTAAATTTAAATAGAGATAATGACAAGAACACTTACATTATACGCAACAGAATGTATTAGTCCTACCTTCAATTTCTCTAACCCTTGTATCCTTTCTATCGTAGGGTATCACCAAGAAATTGAACCGATCTTCAAATTTCTTCACAACCATCCAAAGTATCCTAAGAATCACCTAGGCTAGAGTGGGCAATTCTCAACACATGAGATAGATACAAAGAGAAGAAGAGTAGAAGAGAATGTTGAGGCTCAGAAAATGACTTATGCTGTAGAGAGAATCTAAAACCAAGAGCATCAAGAATAGATCTTCTGATTTTCTATCATATAGTCTTTCTAAAATCTAATTTCAACTCCCACTTAGCATTCCTTTTATAGAATCAATTATGTCATTTATTTTAATGAATAAATAAATAAAATAATAGATAATATCAGCCTAATGGTCGAAATTCTCATGGACTTTAGGCACGTGAAATTTCTCATTTAATTATAAGCCCATTGGACTTAAAATCAAGGCCTGTATTATTTTCTATTGATATATTAATTAAATAATTGTTTAAACCCTTTATCAAATTAATTATTTATAATTTGAACATTGATTTAAACTTATTTATTAATTTAGACACAAATTTTTCTTAATTAATAAATCTACCCTAAAATATATTTTCTTCTCTAAATTGTATAAATATCCAAAATTGACCTAGTTAACTTTGATAATTCTAATTGATAATTAAATCAATTAATTGAGACTAGATGATTTTATCCAAGGTACATTGGGGATCATGGACCTATGAAATCAAGCTCCAATAAGTTATCATAAATTTAACAAATAAATTTACTAACTATATTAATTCATTGTGACTCCACTAAAGACTCAGAATTGCACTCTTGAATTCATAGAATGCTCTATAAGCAATGTAGATACGTTATTAATTATCCATTGTTACAACCATAATTGTCACTCAATCCTCTATAGGCGGTCTACAATGAGATGAGACTAAAATATTGTTTTGCCCCTTATTGTATTTTATCTTTAAAACACTTAGTTCCTTATAAATGATATTTTAGTAAACTAATATTAATTACTGAAATGAGATCTCTATCATTTAACACCTTGAACCAAACTAAAAGGAAACCATCATTTTACTTCTTTATTAGAAGCTATAGATGTTCATATCTATGATTAACACTCCCACTCAATTATACTACCGAGTTCCCAAGATGTTGTTGGGAATTGAGCCCTGAAAGCATATGTAGTAGACATTGTTTTAAGAAATAAATAAATAAATTGAATTTGTTATGTATATACTTTATGGACTATATTATACTGTGATAATATTATGCAAATATCAGAAAAATTCCTAAGTTTATATATGTGATCTCAAACACGTATTGGTACAGGAGGATTGTGTTTGAGATAAATGAAATTAAATAGTTCGCAGTAAAATAAAGTTAAGGAATCTTTAGATTAATTACTGCAAGTACGGTCCATTAGTATTATGAATACATGTGATCTAGATCCGGATCACTAGTGTAGTAGGACACTTTAGTGGATGTACTTTATATATTAGAGAATATATATAACTGGACCAGATATGCTTATTAATACTTAGTTAAATACTGTTTCGAAGTATTAATTAAATATATCAACTGATGATCATATACAGATAGATCTTAATCCTGAAGTTACTATGAACTCCTGTTTATGTAATATGAGTTCTTTGATTCTCTCGTTAGGGTCTGTCAGAATGATCAGGCTAGAAGCTCTTGTTTTGGGAACCCATTAATGTAAATGGCTGGGGACATAGTATACATATATGGAATCTATACCTTCTCGTAAGAGATTGAATAATGGTTCTCTTAAGGGTTGACTTTTGGGACTGAAAATGTTATTGAGCTCAAATTCATAATTTAGTTATGAATTAACCTTCACTAGTAAAGTCAATGGTACTTAAGGAAACAAGATATAATTAAAAGGGTAAAACGGTAATTTTATTCCCGATTAATTATGAACCATTATTAGAGGGTTAATTTGTATGTAATGATTATATCAATGGGCGCTTTATTTTATAAAGTACTCAATAAATGAAATGTCTATAATTACAAGAGTGCAGTCTCATATTTATAGTGGAATAATAATGAGATTAATAAATTAAGATTATTTAATTAAAGAGTTTAATTAATAATATCAAATTTATTGGAGCTTGGAATTATATGTCCATAGGTCCCCACAATGACTCTATCAACACTATTCAAGGCAAGAGTTGATATAAAAGGAAAAAATAGTTGAAAGACATATTTAAGAAGAAATTTGTTCTTCGGGCCAAATATGCAATTATGTGATAATAGTGATTAATTAATTAATTATAAATTAGTTACAATTAACAAAATTAATTAATATTTAATTATTTTGTAATTTTTGAAATATTATTAAATAATTAAATTAATTTTCAAAATTATATTAAATAATTAATTAATTATAATTTTCGAAATTATAATAAATTAAATATTAATTTCGAATTATTATTGGTCTTAATTAATTGGTAGAATTAATTAAATATCTTTATTTAAGTGAGAGATAATAATCTGATAAGTTCAAATTAGATTTGAATTTAAAAGATCGATATTTATTCAAATAATTACTTATATTTGATAATTAGTTAAAAAGATATTTAATTCAAATTTAAATTAGTTATCAGGTTGTTAGATTTTTATCCAACAAAGTAGTTTGAATAAATAATTAAATAAAAATAGAAAAATCAAATATCCCTAAAATATAGGGTGGTACACGACCACACACAGTCCATGGATCGTGTGTGGCGTGTATAGCATAATTTTCAGGGATAGATTTTTTTAATTTTATTTATTTAATTAATTAATGGAAAATTCAAAAAATTAGTTTTTGGATATTTTTATTAATAAGATAATTAATTAATTAAAAGATAAATTATAAATTGGTTACATATTTATTTTTTAAATTTAAATATTTTCTATTTAAGTTAGACTTATAAGTAAATATTCAAGACAATTTATTCGCTCTGTGAAAAAGAACGATACTTTTCTGTTTCTCCCTGAAAAGACAACCAATTTCAGACCTTATTCTCTTGATCTCATGTGTTGAGTACATCAAGTAGAATAAGATATTAACCATCCTTTATTCTCTAAGTGCCCACACACTTCTTGAGGTGTAGAGAACGTTGTGGAAGATCTTGTTGTGAGTACTTGGAAGCAGCTTGGATAGGAAGTTCGTTCAAATTACGGAATGATAGCAAGGACACTTGATAGGCATCAAGAGGTATGCTTTCTATTTAATGGATCCGCATATTTAAAGGTAGTTTAAATATGTTGCAAAATTTTTGTTGTACACTGGGCCAACCCACCACCATTCCGCTGCGTATTAGGAAACTCGTTCCTAACAATTGGTACCAGGGCGGTCATTAATCTCTGCATACATTAATTACTGTGTGGACATAATATGCATTCTTATGTTATTGCAATATATGTGAATGAATGGATGTATGTATGATTAAAGTTTATTCTTAAGGGTCGTTAATTATATGGTGTTTTGAGTTTAGGAATTGTTCTTAAATTTCTAGATGAAAAATGTAAGCCATTTTGGGGCATAGGAGTTTTTTGTAATTTAAGTTTCTGCATTAAATTATTTGAAAAAATTCTGTAAGGCCCAAGCCCTGGGTTCCGTACCCCGAAGCCTGAGCCTCGCCCAGCTATGCTCCTTGCGCTTATCGTGCGCACCTTGCGCCCCTGCGCCTACGCCTATCGCACGCACACCGTGCGCCCCAGCTGCACTCTCCAACAGTCGCACACCACCCAACAGGCTCATCCTGAGCCTTAGTGTGCCGCGGACCCTAGGATTTTTAATCCTAGAGTTTGCACATTGTTATCCATTTAAATTATGGGCCTAATTAATTTTAGCCCAGAATTAAACATTGTTTTATTTTGAATTAATTGTATGAGCCCAAATTCAAAACTGGGCCTAATAACTTATTGGGCATTAAAGCCCAAGTTAATTATTCTTAAAATTTGTTTAAGATAATTAAAAGTTATTTAATTCAAAGTTAAATGGATAAATGGCTTAAATGATCAAGACTAATTGTGAAGGCCCAAAGTTGAAGATAGAGATCTCTTTAGGTTTTATTTAGTCTCTTACATTTTTTGTGTATATTTTTTCAAGTGTTGTAATTTTTTTCTAGAAATACCCAAGACACCCAGCCCGCATTTATTTATTTAAATGTTTGAATGTGATTAAATTGTTTAATACTTTATGATGCATTTTTGGCATGCCATACATATATCCCACACATTATTTAAAATTATGCATGCATCTCATATGAGTAGAAACATGCCTTAGGATTGTCCTTTGTGATTATATGCTTTATGTGATGGACCATATAATAATAAATCTAGTTTTAACTAGTTCAAGAGCAAAAATAGATTTTAAAAGTTGTTTAATTTCTAGTATTTAATAAAATTGTTTTATTAAATAAGAAATGATATTCCTAGTAATTATAGCAAATTAAAATTGAATTAATTAGGGCATAGTTCTATTATTTTAATTTTGCTTAATTGGATTAGTAATTATTAGAATATCATTTGGTAAAAATAGATCACTTTATTTTTACAAACCACTTAAAAAGCATAGGATGTTTTGAGAAAACACATATTTTAAAATAGTGAGTGGGAGAGGGAATTATGACAATAAGTCCCATTGTCTCCATTATTAGTTGGCACCGAGGTAGCATAGAGAGGGCCTCGCGGCACCATTGCTTGTGTCCCCCTAAGAAAGGCTTCTGATTGTGTTATTCTCAAGGCAAACTTCTTTTTCAAGAATATGATTTAATGATGTATTTCAAGTTTGACTGACCCTAAGGCACACTCTTGAGTTAATTCATTGATCTAAAATAATGGGTTACACTCACAAGGTACATTAGGCTTTCGAGCGGACTAGTGTATTCTTGACCAAACAAGCGGTTGTTTATAAGTTAAAAGAGAACTACTGATTTAAGTTTTCACTTATAAATTTGAGAACCTGTCTCAAAATTAATTTGGAATTAGTCTGACCTACCCTAAGGCTGGTCCATTAATGTTCAAATTAATTAATCGTGGAATTAGTAATTATTTTTTATGTGTTCTTTAATTGTTGCATTCATGCATCACGTTTACTATTATGAAAATAACTAATATTTATTATATGCATAAATTAGTTTTTGTTTATTTATTTATTTCCAGTGAAAATGTCTATTGGTGAACTACACACCAACGCCTTTCTCAAATCTTTGGTTTTTGAACCTGAAAACGTGCGACAATGGTTTCGAGGCATTTTGACCATTTTTTCTTATAAGAAATTAATGTCAACCATCTGTAACAAACCTCCAACAGAACCACCTTTGGCTACTAGCTATGAAGCAGAAGAAAAATATGCAAATTGGATGAAATTCGATCGGTTGGCACGTTATTGCATGCTTTCAACCATGCCTGACGAAACTAAGGAAAAATATATACACTATAACTCAGCCCATGAGATGTGGCAACCATGCTGAGTGTCATCATTTGTATCAAACAAAAAAGGTAAATGAGATTTACATATATTTTTCCAACTTTGAATGGTAGATTCAAATACATTGAATAACAGATTCAAATTTTTGGATAGTAGATTAAAAAAGATATGCCACTAATATATTTTTCTTTGTTTTTCCTTTTGCAGAATCAGAACCCTGAAAATGAGGAAGAGACTGATGAGGATTTTGATAGCAAGTAAAGCTGGAGAAGTTGGATAGTAGTTTTATTTAGAAATTTTATTGTTAGTTGAACAATTTAAAAATTTTATTTTGTTTTAGAAATTCAAGATTGCTTTGAACAAAGAAAACTACAGTCTAGAAATTTAGTTTATTATTAGTAATTTTGATTATTAATGTTTGGAAACTTATTTCTATTTTTTCATAACATTTATTTCTTTTATTAATAAAGTAGTTATTATATAAAGAAATTATCTATTTACTTGTTATGCAAATGCTTTGGGATAAACAAAAATTTCATACGTATAATGAATGCCAATTTTTTTTACTTAATTCTGAATTATTTAAAACAGCTAATCCTAGATCTATTAAACGACAAAAGACTGATTCCGATAGTGAAACATATCTGTGGCACTTGAGATTGGGCCATATTGGTCTAGACAGAATTAATAGGCTTGTAAAGGTGGTCCTTTAAGAGAACTATCTATTGGATCTCTCCCTGTCTATGAATCCTGTCTAGAAGGCAAGATGACCAAGAGACCTTTCTCTGCTAAAGGTTCAAGAACTATAGAACCACTTCAGCTGGTACATACAGATGTTTGCAGTCCACTTAATGTACAAGCAAGAGGAGGTTATAAATACTTTGTCACTTTCATTGACGATTATTCAAGATATGGTTACCTATACTTAATGCAAAGAAAATCTGAAACTTTTGGAAAGTTCAAAGAATTTCAAGCAGAGGCTGAAAAGCAATTAGGTAAATCACTAAAAGTTCTTCGATCTGATTGAGGAGGAGAGTACTTGGATTTTGAATTCGAGAACCATCTTTGTGAGCATGGTATTCAATCCCAATTCACAGCATCTGGAACGCCACAGTGAAATGGTGTTTTAGAAAGACGGAACAGAACATTATTAGATATGGTTAGATCAATGATGAGTTTCTATTCATTACAACTGTCATTCTGGGGCTATGCAATTCAATATGCTCTATACATATTGAATGTTGTTCCATCTAAGTCTATCCAGAAGGCACCCATGGAATTATGGAATGGTTGTGAACTTAGTTTACACCATTTTTGAATTTGGGATGTCCTGCACATGTGCTTAAAGAAAAGACTGGGAAGTTGGAATCACACTCTGAAGTGTGCATGTTGGTGGGATATTCCAAAGAGACTAGAGGTGGAATTTTCTATAGTCCAAAAGAAAATAAACATTTGTATTGACAAATGCAACTTTTCTTGAACATGACTAAGTTAATAACCACAAAGCTCGCAGTAAGGTTGTATTGGAGGAGATGGTCTCGAATGAAGTCGCAAAGTCACCAACAACAACCAATGAAAAATGGCAAGAGGAAACTGCTAGTTCTAGTCAGAATAGTAGAGAACCTCGTCATAGTGGGAGGGTTAGTAAGCAACCCACACGCTATGAACATTAAGTTCAATTGCTTGTGTTTGACACAAACAAAGACGATCCATTGAAATTTAAAGATGCAATGAATGATTATGACAAGGACAAATGGCAAGACACTATGAACCAAGAAATGGAATCGATGTTGTTGTACCCTAATTTTAGCCCGAGTTCATTCACTTAGCTCGGGTACAACTGGAAAATAAATATACGGAGAGATAACCAAGGGAATGATATCTGCTTAGTATCCACGTGGACAAATTGAGTTTCACGTGGTCATACGTGGTGTTAGGCGTCCTGGTTTTAACCTGAACTAAGGATGCAATGGCTATGAAGCGCGAGCTTAGAATGTTAAAGTAGCTGTCAAAGCACGAGTTTGGAGGAGATATCCAGCTCATGGAAATTCTAGTATATTTCTTACTCAAGGATCCCTGGAGACTCGGGATCCCCTTATACATTTATTTATGACCAGACTGTCATATTTAATGTTGACGCAGTTTTTTGCCAACAATATATTAAGAAATAATAAGGTAGATTAGTGCTTAGTATTAAACCATAACGAAAGATGAAAGGAATTCACAAGAACATAACTCTTTTACGTGGTTCAGTGGTTAAAATCAACTTAGTCCACAAGTTTATATTATTGTTGTTTATCTCTTTATTTTGGCAGAGTTTCAGTATTACAGAATAATTGTCCCTTTTCCTGTCCAATGTTCTCAATATTTATAGAGAAATTCCATGGATAGGTTTGGGTAACTGCGTGAGTCAATAACAGGTTTACATATTTATTAAATTTAATACAAACAATTCCCATTTATACTGGGATATGATTTGATCACAAAATAAATGGTCTCCTAATATCTGGGACATTGAGTATGACAGGTTGGTCATAAATAATCGTATAAAAATATCCGAGTCTTTGGGGATCCGCGGGTACGCAATATATATCAGAGATACCACGAGCTGAATATCTCTTCTAGCTCGTACTTCGACAACTGTTTGAATATTACGAGCTCGCGCTTCACAACCTTCATGTCTGTAGCTCAGGCTAAACTCAGGACGCTTAACACCACACGTGCCCATGTGAAACTAGAGTTGCTTACATGGATAATAAGCAAATATCATTCCCTTGGTTATTTCTTCGTATATTTATTTGCCAGCTATACCCGAACTGAGTGAATGGCTCGAGCTAAAATTAAGGTACAACATTATCCCCAAGCTCCTGGTTGTGTATGACGTCATCATTTTCTGACCTACACAGTAAGGGCTTTTAGTCTTCTATTACACAAAACCATGTCTGCCCACTACTCGAGTACTGGACACATGCTATACCGCAATTGGCGTCTATTCGGGTTTCGAGGACTGCAATAATTGTCTTGTCACCTTTTTGTCGCCGTTTTGTCTATTTAACCATGGCCCTTGGATCTTGTACTAACCAAATTGGATGGCCCAAATTAATTTACGTAGTTTACGTATAAATAGGATAGGCAATTTTCAGATTTCACCACCTTTCATTTGAAATTTTTCGTGATTTTCATTTCCGAACCCCTCTTCTTTCTCAGAAATCTCAAAAAATCATTTACTGTACCCCATTACTCGGGAATTTTCCAAGAACTCCCCTTTGCAAAATATTACGTCTTGTCATCAAAGAACATACTGTATGTACCTCTGATATCTTGGTTTAAATTTCTTTTACTGGTCTTTTTTGTTCTTCACCATGCTCATCCGCACTATTCACTGTATTCAATATTACGCTATTTCCCGAATGTTTTTAGTGAATAGGCCTTGACTTATAGGTTCAATGGGTAGGTCCTATAATATCTTTAGAACTATGACATTCATAAAACTGGGTAATTTCTAGGGTAATCTCCATGGTGAATTTAGAAAATATCCATTCGGGATATAGGAGATGAAAAGTTTTTGGGTTCAAACCAGGTTGCCTAGGGGTCAGACTTCTTGGGTGGTTTTGCACTAAACCACCTCCCAAGGAAAGTAGTGGTCTGATTTTCTGGCATACGGATCCCTAAATATTAGGGGTCTGTTAGGAAACTGAGGCACATAAATTAGGGTAGCATGTGGCATCATGCGATGGGGCTGAGGCTAACTCAGTTCATATATCAAAAGTAAACCATTCCCCCTCCGTACTTCTTTGTCGTAACCTTTAAATCCTCTTAGGTCACCTACTAATTAGGTCGTTCTGTTCGTTAGGCGATCTGATGGCTCCCAAGAAGAAGTCTTCCAGCTCATCTGCTCAGCAAAAGAACAAGGGGAAGGAGGTCGGCCCCGAGTCTCCCATTCCCCACTTCGGTCCGGTGGTGGAAAAGGAGGTGGTGGTTGCCCCAACGCCTTCTTCGAGGCTGAACACATCATATCCAAGATCAAGACCTAGGGGAGGGTGAACAATATCATGTTGAGCCACAATATTGAGGTCGGGACTAAAGTTCTCATTGCTCGACCTGCTTTTGAAGGGGAACGGAGCTGCTCCCCTCTCAAGGATGACTTTGCGGCCTGGAGTGACGAACACCTAAAAGCAGGAGTCTTTATCCCCTTGGACCAATACTTCGCTGACTTTTTGAACTGCGTGAAGTTGGCTCCATTTTAGCTCCCCCCAAATTCTTATAGGCTTTTGGCGGGGCTAAAATATTTATTTTTGAAGCATGAGTGGGAGGTCCCCACTCCGGCAGACATCCTCTATTTTTTCTGCCTCAAGGCTAGCCCAGAACAGAGAGGTCAAGGTGATGGGTTCTACTATCTCACTAGATTCCCGAACTCTGCTCCCATCATCGAGCTTCCCAGCCACCCCAACAACTATAAAGACTTGTTCTTTATGTCGAATGGGTTCTGGAATTGCGAACACAGATACTTCAACCATCCTCGTAAGTTCTTTATTCTCTCTTCGTGAAATTTTATTATTTCCAAGATGTTTCCCTTGTACATGTATTAACTGAGTTTATTTCTCGTGTAGCCATATTTGCGAGGACAGCGAAGTCCATGACCCTCGGGGGTCAATACAAGACGTTGTTTGGGCTTCCACCCAGCGAGAAGGACTACCGCCAGGTCAAGAATGACATCACGATGTTAGCATGTCAGTTGATTGGTGAAGGACAGACGTTGGCCTTAAGGACCCAGGCTACCCTCCCGGTAATCCACGAGCTCCCATCCTCTCAAGAGGAGGCCTTGACATCCACTGAAGGCGAGGATGAGGAAGAGGACAAGGTGCCTCTTTTGCAGAAAAGGCGGGTTCCCAAGGGTATTTGGGAACCTGATTTAGATCATGCTGTGTCAGGGGTAGCTGTCGGCCCCTCTGGCCAAGGTATCCCATACCCCTATAGGGAACTAGATAGGGTTGTTGCTGATTTTAGGTTAGTTAGGTTAACACAAATCAGCTCGTCCATCGTCATCTCACAACCCAGACCGTAACATAACCCTGCTCCAATGTGTAGAACACCTAGTGGTGCGTCATGACACTAGTTATCCAAAGGGGATAGTTGTTGTCGACAATACCTTAAATTTTAGGTCCGCCATTTTTGAGGAGTATGAGACCAACTGTAGGTCCTGGTCTTCTCTGCTCCAGGGTGACTTTGCCCCTGGATTTAGACAATATGTAGAGGAATCTAGTCTCGAGGAGGAACCTGAGCTTGAACCTCCGAGGATCCCAGAAATACTAGTCGTAGACTCTCCCTCTCCTCCAGTAGTCCCAAGACCGGAGGTCGTGATTATAGACTCCTCCCCCAGCCAAGAGGGTAGGATCTTCATTTATTTTCTTTCCCTGTATATGTTTTTGACTTTATTTGTGAACTAATCCCCTTTTTTCTCTTCTCAGGCGAAGAGATGGAATAACCCGGAGCTCCTGACCTCCGTACTGCCTTCCAAGCCGAGAAAACTGGCTTGGGCCCCGATGTGAAGAGGCCCAGATTTACGAAGAAGGCCCCTCCGGCAGCAGGAAATGCCATAAAATCCCCTACTACGGGGAAAGGCACGAGCTTGACAGCTCCGCTGTCTACTACTACTGCTAGGGTTCCTCCTCCTCCTCCTCCACCTCGATTCGTGCCTCTTCGAGACCAAGTAATACAAGCTGATCCTCTAGCTCCCCTTGTCCCAGCTACAACCGTCTGAATACCAGTAGATCCCTAGGATCTAGAGAAAATCCCTGAAGCCTTTCGGGGGATCATTTATGAGACAACGAGCCATATGGTGGGGCACGCCTATTAGAACAGCTCGAGGGACTTGAGGACTATTGAGGAGCAGAGCCCGGAGAACATCCTGGAGTCATCCATGGGGATGAACCTTATTGTAAGTTATCCTTCCTTGGTGACATCTTTCTTTTTATTGCGTCTAAGGATATATCTGACTTGCCTTGTTATTTTGCAGTCTATCTTGGCTCAATATCGTAGTATAGCCCGCGCTAGGGCTAGAAATGATGAGCTCCGGGCCGAAGTAAACGCCGCCAATACTGCCTTGATAGCTGCTCAAGAAGCCGAGCAGGTCGCAAAAACTGCCTTGGCGGCTACTCATAAAAACGAACACGAGGCCAAGGCTGCTCTTGCCTCATCCCATGAAAGCGAGTTGGCTGCAAAGACCACCTTGACTGCCCTCCTGGCACAAAATGCACAACTTTAGGCCAAGGTTGATGGAGCCAAAGAAAAACTGCTTGAGGCCGAGGCCGCAGTCAAAGAAGAGAAGGCAACCTCATTGACATCCATGGAGGATATGTTGTACCATTGCTGGGCCTTTAACCAGGATGGGAACTTTTCTTTCATGGCTCCCGAGCTGTGGGATTCGTACCTTGAAAAATTCAAGGCTTGGATTTTGCAAGAACCGTCAGAAACGGGGGATGTTTCTGCAGCAGGATGGTGAGGAGGTTACATCCTCAGAGCGACCTGGAGGAGCTCAATGACCTTTTTTCCTTTTGTTTTTATTTTTTTTATTTTTTTGTAAACAGTTGCCTTTGAGCTCAATTCGAGGTTTTTCTCCTCGGGATAATTTTATTTTCAATTTATATATCTATTTTTTTTTATCTATTTATCTTTTCTTTATTATCTCTCATGTTTATGAATCCTTAGACTTGTACATTCGAGATTTTAGGAATTGATTTTTAGATCGGGATAGATATTTTGAGCTTGGTTATAACCAAACTTTATGTATTGATTTATATCATACTAGTTAAGAATCAGGCCTTGAACCCGGCTATATTCGGGATTTTAAATAATTTAAACTTAGTTTGTGTTAGGTTTATTGATAATTCGAGCTTTGAAAAACCCTTGATTTAAAATTTTTTTCCCAACTTTCCAAGTTTTGGTCCTGGTTGTATCTAGGGTTTTAAATGATTAAAACTGAGTTCATGCTAGGTTTATTGACATCTTGAGCTCTTAAGAAGCCATCGAATACTCAATTTTCCAAGCTTCTAAGTTTTGGACCTGGTTGTATCCAGGGATTTTAAATAATTTAAACTTAGTTCGTGCTAGGTTCATTGACATCTCAAGCTCCTAAAAAGTCGTCGAATAGTCAATTTTCCAAGCTTCTATGTTTTGGACCTGGTTGTATCTAGGGTTTTAAATAATTTAAACTTATCCAACGATTCTGACCCACCTCGGGTTATATGCCCCCCAAGTAACCAGAATGTAGAAACTTTATTGGTTGCTTTTACAAACATTAAATACGCGAGCGGATACAGCCTTAACAAGAAAAATTATTTAAAAATCCATCTATTATTTAATCAAATGGCTTTTATACTTAAGCCTTACATGGATGATGGTACTACTGATAATACTTTTTTAAATGCATGGCGTTCCAGGTCCGTGGGACTATCTCCCCATTCAACTGAGCTATCTTGAAGGTTCCTTCATGCAGAATCTCCACGATCTAATATGGTCCCTCCCAGTTCGGGCCTAAGACACCATCCTTGGGATCCTTATTCGCCAGAAAGACCCTTCGGAGAACTAGGTCGCCCAATCCGAAACTACGCCTCTTGACTTTAGAATTAAAGTAATGAGTGATTGTTGATAATGGGCGAGCTGTAACTGCGAATCCTCTTGTTTCTCATCAATCAGGTTGAGAGATGTGTTAAGTAACTCATCATTCTGTTCCTGGCTAAATGTCCTTTTCCTGTGAGGGGTTACCATGGCTTCGACTGGAAGGACGACCTCGCTTCCAAAAGTTAAGGAGAAAGGAGTGTGTCCCGTGGAGGTTCTGTGAGAAGTTCGGTTCGCGGGAGCTGTTCAGGCCATACTCCTTTGGCCTCATCTAACCTATTCTTAAGGCTTGCATTTAGGGTTTTGTTCACAGCCTCGACTTGTCCATTGGCCTGTAAATACGCTACTGAGGAGAAACTCTTAATAACACCGTATGTTTCACAGAAGTTAGTGAAAAGATCACTGTCGAACTGTGTCCCATTTTTTGACACGATATTTTTAGGAAGCCCAAACCGACATACAATATTCTTCACCACAAAGTCCAGGAATATCTTTGAAGTGATGGTTGCCAAAGGCTCAGCTTCTACCTACTTCGTGAAATAGTCGATTGCCACCCCCGCATAACAAACTCCTCCCTTGCCCATAGGTAAGGACCCTATTAGGTCAATTCCCCACACTGCAAATGGCCACGGGGATGAGATCATCGTTAGCTCGATCAACTATGGCAAAGCGCTGTAATTTGTTGCACTTCTGAACATACGAGATTGAGTCTTCCGTCAAAGTGGGCCAAAAATAGCCCTGCCTCAGTATTTTTCAGTGCTAGGTTTTGCCCCCCAGCGTGATCTCCACAGAAGCCTTCGTGTACTTCTTGTAAAATGGTTTTGGCTTCCTCGGGTAGAACACATTGTAGGAGAGTCAACGAGTGACCACGTCGGTACATACCGCGGAGCTTGATAAAGTATTTTTCTTGAGTCCTTTCTGTCGTCAGGTAGCCTTCCTGTTGTGAGGTATTCCATTATGGGAGTCATCCAGGTTGGTGTTGTGTCGATCATTTTGACCTCTACCATTTCTTTTGTCACACTTGGACTTTTCAAGAACTCCACTGGCACTACATTCAATGTCTCAGCTTCTTTGGTGGTGGTAAGCCGTGCCAAAGTGTCAGCATTAGAGTTTTACTAACAGGGTATCCATTCAATAGTACTGTACTCAAATTCAGACAGTTCTCCCTTCACCTTAGCTAGGTAGGCCGCCATCTTGGTACCTCGAGCTTGATATTCTCCCAACACTTGATTAACCACGAGCTGAGAATCACTATAGCATTGGATGGTTTTCACTTTGAGCTCCCTTTCCATTCTCAGCCTAGCTAGTAAAGCCTCATATTCGACTTTGTTGTTGGATGCCTCAAATCTGAATCTCAGAGCTGTATGAAATCAATGCCCCTCTGGTGAGATTAAGATGATCCCAGCTCCCGATCCGTTCTCGTTTGATGATTCGTCCATGAAGATTTTCCACAACTCTTGCACCAGCTCCTTCAAGAGCTCCTCCTGAAATCCAGTGCATTCAGCCATAAAATCAGCAAGGGCCTGACTTTTGATTGAGGTCTGTGGCATGTACAATATCTAGAACTGGCTAAGTTCGATAGCCCATTTTAAAAGATGCCCCGACGTTTCAGGTTTTTTCCTTAAAGGTTGGTAGGTCATGACGTTGATTGAATGGGATTGGAAATATGGCCGGAGCTTCTTGGAAGCCAATATCAGACAGAATGCTAGTTCTCTATCAGTGGGTATCGTGACTCAGCTCCGAGAAGTCTCTTGCTTATATAATATACTGGTTTTTGAGCACGGTTTTCTTCTCGAACTAACATGACACTAACTGCATTTTTTGTCACGACCAGATAGAGGGAGAGAGGTTCTCCAGACATAGGCTTAGATAACATTGGGGGCTCGGCCAGGTGCGTTTTTAGGTCGAGGAATGCCTGTTCGCACTCCTCAGTCCATTCAAATTTTTTGTTTCCCCTGAGCAAGTTGTATAATGGTAGGCACTTGTCAGTAGATTTTGAAATGAAACGATTCAAAGCTGCCACCTTTCTAGTCAGGCTTTGAACTTCTTTACGCGACCTGGGTGAGGGCATTTCTAACAACAATATGATTTTATCAGGATTCGTCTCTATCCCTCTTGTGTTGACTATGAATCCCATAAATTTTCCAGATGCCACACCGAAAGTGAACTTATGCGGATTCAGCATCATGTCATACCTCTTCAATATCCCAAAACATTCTTCTAGATCGGACACATGGTTATCATCAGTTTTTTATTTAACAAGCATATCATCGACATACACTTCCATACTTCTCCTGATCTGATTAGCGAACATCTCGTTGACCAAGCATTGATATGTAGCTCCGACATTTTTTAGCCCGAAGGGCATAACTTTATAACAATATGCGTTATTTGGGGTCATGAAACTAGTATGTTCTGTTATATTATTTTATAAATAATATAATGTAATATTATACTAGATTATAATATAATTTTTTAGATTAAATAAATGTGACAAAGAGTGTCACATATTTTAACATATAATAGAGAATTACAATATTTAAATATATGAGATATATCCAAATATGTAACATATTTGGTGTTACAAATTTGTAACTTCCAAATATTACCATTTATTGTGTAAATTTGGTGTTACACAATATTGAGATGAATTTCATAAAGCCATACGTGAAATGGTTGTTGGAGATATGATTTTAACCCCCAATAATGTGTTTTGGGGGTTACAAAATCATTTGGGAGGGTTTGGAACCGTTTGGAAAAATAGCACATTTTCAAGTGCTGAAAATGGTCAGTGGCCGCGGCCTGTGGGATAGAGAGTAGTGGCCGCGGCCACAAGCCAAAACTGACCATTTTTTTTCTTCAGTTTTTTCAATCTTTGTTGAACGGCTCAAAAAACCCAAATAACTCCCAAATCTCAATTTTAATTCCATAATAATCCAATTAATCGTTGGTAACAACCATGGGGGTTGGTGGAATTTGAAATTCAAATGGTGTCTCTAAACTCTATAAATAGGAGCCTATTGCTCACTCGAAAGACACAACATTTCTATCCATTAGAGCACTTGGCTAAAAACACCTTGAGGATTGATAATTCCAGAAAGCATTTCCAATATCTGAGAGAGATCCCTTAGTGCTTGATTTAGGGGGAAATAAGCTTTTGGACAAAGGTTTTAAACCTTGTTCATGTTGGTGATCCCCAACCCTCTTCACTTAGGTTGTGTAAGTGAGAGTTTCCTTTTGTTTTGTTCTTACTTTTTTTTCTATTGCTTTTCTTCTTATTTTCATTTTCTATTTATTTGTAACTTTTTTTTAGAGTTGTAATCTTCTTTTCTTTTGTTTCAAACTCCTTTCCTTTACTTGTAATCTTTTGTTTAGAGTTGTATCTTTCACCATTCTCTTATTCTCCTTCTTCCTCTTCCTTTCTTTGTTTGTTTGTATTTTCAGTTATAGAGTTGTAACACTCTTTTTAATTAATCATTATTTATTTGTAATATATTGCATAGAGTTGTATTATCTTACCTTTCCATTTGAGGCAATTTATTTTTTCCTAACATTCAAAAGCTTAGCCCTTTGTTTGTTTCAATGGAAGGTGAGACCTTCAAGATAATGAGTCAAGACCTAGTGAGGTTGGATAGGTTTGATGGGTCCAATTTTACTAGGTGACAAGACAAGGTGAGATTCCTTTTGACCACTCTCAAAATCGCCTACATTCTAGAATCCACTCTAGAACCTCTCCCAACGCCATCCGACAAGGACACTCTCGAGGAGGTGGAGAAAAGAAGGAAGAGGGAGGAGGACAATCTCCTTTGTAGGGGTCATATCCTCAACACTCTCTCTGATAGGTTCTATGATCTCTACACAGAGACCAAATCGGCTAAGGAGATATGGGATGCACTTGAGAAAAAGTTCAAGGCGGAAGAGGAAGGTACCAAAATGTTTTTGATATCTCAATACTTTGATTTCAATTTTTTTTGTGATAAACCTATTCTTCCTCAAATACAGGAATTGCAAATAATTGTTAACAAATTGAAAGTGTTAAAGATTGAGCTTCCCGAGGCCTTTCAAGTTGGTGCTATAGTGGCTAAATTACCACCAACTTGGAAGAGCTATAGGAAAAGAATTCTTCATAAAAATGAGGATTATTCTTTGGAGGAAATCCAAAAACATATTCAAATTGAGGAGGAATCGATATGTAGAGATAAACTTGTGGAGGGGTCTAATGGAGAGACTTCCAAAGCAAATGCGGTGTCACAACCAAAACATCCCAAAAACAAAGGGAAAAAGGGTAACGAGAAACCTTTGGGTCCAAAAGCCAACCCAAACAAGTTTAAGGGCGAGAAGGTCCTTGCTTTGTGTGTGGGAAAAAGGGTCACTATACTAGAGAGTGTAGGCATAGAAAAGACTAACAAGGACCTAAGGTGAATGCAACTCAAGAGGAAAACATAGTTGCTACCCTTAGTGAGGTGAATGCGGTCCAAGGCAAGGTGAAAGGGTGGTGGTATGATACATGTGCCACCATTCATGTCACCTATGACAAATCATTGTTCAAGACCATTGAAGAGTCAAAGGGCAACCATGAGATTCAAGGTAATGAGGGAAAATCCGAAGTACTTGGCAAATGTACCATTGAAGTCTTTTTCACCTCCGGTAAGAAAGTTACATTAGTGAATGTACTTTATGTTCCCAAAATGAGTAGAAACTTGGTAAGTGGTGATTTGCTTGGCAAGCCCGGCATTAAAGCCATTTTTGAGTTCGGTAAACTTATACTTACCAAATCAAATGTATTTTTGGGAACGGCGTACTCTTGTGAGGGTATGGTTAAATTGTGCACCAATGATGTAACTTTCAATGTTATCAATAAAAATGTTAATTTCGCCTATATTGTTGAGTATGATTCTTTATTTTTGTGGCAGCTTAGACTATCGCATATAGGTTTTTCAACCATAAAAAGAGTAGTAAAATGTGGTATGATTGCATGCAATATTAAAAACTATGGTAAATGTGAAACATGTGTTAAGGCGAAAATGAT
Source organism: Humulus lupulus (assembly GCF_963169125.1). Lineage (NCBI taxonomy): Eukaryota > Viridiplantae > Streptophyta > Magnoliopsida > Rosales > Cannabaceae > Humulus > Humulus lupulus. Next base: position 127,735,731 of record NC_084801.1, on the reverse strand, counting down.
TAACAAACAATTTCCTAGTGTAGAAAGATCATCTAATTTACTAGATTTAATCCATAGTGATCTTTGTGAATTAAATGGTGTTTTAACTAGAGGTGGTAAAATGTATTTTCTTACTTTTATAGATGATTTTAGTAGATATACCTATGTGTTTCTTTTAAAGCATAAAGATGAAACTTTTGATGCTTTTAAATTTATAAATTAGAAGTTGAAAATCAACTAAATAAAAAGATTATGGTGCTAAGAAGTGATAGAGGAGGATAGTACTTCTCTAATGAATTCAATACATTTTGTGAAGAAAATGGTATAATTCATGAGTGCACTGCACCTTATACACCACAACACAATGGTGTTGCCGAAAGGAAAAATAGGACTTATCTAGAGATGATAAATTCTATGTTGGTGTTTTCTAAGTTGAACTTCAACTTATGGGGTGAAGTGCTGTTAACCGCTTGTCACATTCTTAATCGAATATCGATGAAGAAAAATGAGATATCTCCATATGAGTTATGGAAAGGAAGAAAACCCAACATAGGGTACTTCAAAGTGTGGGGGTGTCTTGCATATTGCAAGAAAAACGAACCTAATAGAACAAAGTTAGGTTCAAGAGCCACAAAGTGTGCTTTTGTTGGTTATGCCAACAATAGTAAAGCTTATAGGCTATTAGACTTAGAGTCTAATATTGTGATTGAATCTAGAGAAGTTGAATTTTTTGAGGATATGTTATGTGACAACAATTCTCAAGCTTCAACATCTCTAACGGAGAATTTGTTATATGAGAAAAATTCTCAAGCTTCTAAATCCAAAGTTGATTCTCAAGAGGAGAATTCTCAAAAGGATGTAAAGCAACCCTTTGAACTTAGAAGAATTCAAAGGCTTAAAAATCATAAAAGTCTAGTAGTGGATGAGATAGATTCTCAACGAATTTCATTCTACATGGTAGAAGGAAATAGAGAGGAAGTCATTAGGAAAATTCCTATTGTACTTCTCGTTAAGGATGATCCTAAGACTTATAGAGAAGCTATGCAATCGAGAGATAGTGCATTTTGGAAAGAAGCCATCAATGATGAGATGGATTCCATTCTTTCCAACAACACTTGGGAATTGGTAGATCTCCCACCGGGGTCTAAGCCAATTGGGTGTAAGTGGGTATTTAGGAGAAAATACCACACCGACGACAATATCCAAACCTTTAAAGCTAGATTAGTAGCTAAAGGGTTTAGGCAAAAAGAGGGTATCGATTATTTCGATACCTATGCGCCTGTTGCAAGAACAACTTCTATAAGAATATTGTTCACTTTAGCTTCTATACACAACTTGTATGTTCATCAAATGGATGTCAAAACGACATTTCGTAATGGTGACCTCAATGAGGGGGTCTATATGGAACAACCCGAAGGGTTTGTCCTACCAAAATATGAACATAAAGTATGTAGACTTGTAAAATCCTTATATGGATTGAGACAAGCTCCTAAGCAATGGCATGAGAAATTTGATCAAGCCATCATGTCTAATGGGTTTAGACATAAAAATGGAGACAAGTGTTTGTATTCCAAAACTTGTAAGGGATATGTGATCATTGTTTTCTTATATGTGGATGACATGCTTATTCTAAGTAACAGCATGAAAGGGATAGAAGAAACGAAGAGGTTTCTATCATCAACCTTCAAGATGAAAGATCTTGGAGAAGTTGATACCATAGTTGGTATCAAATTAAAGAAACATAGTGGGGGTTTTGCGTTAGGGCAAGCCCACTATGTTGAGAAAGTATTGAACAAATTTAACCATCTCAAGGTTAAAGATGCCAATACTCCATTCGATCATAGTGTAAAAATAGAAAAGAATGAAGGAAGAGCGGTGGCTCAATTGGAGTACGCTAGTGCTATAGAGAGTCTATTGTACGCTGCCCAATGTACTAGACCTGATATAGCATTTGCGGTAAGTAAACTTAGTAGGTTTACAAGTAATCCAAGTGTGGATCACTGGAAGGCTATTGGAAGAGTCCTAGGTTATCTCAAGAAAACCAAAGGACTAAGCCTTCACTACTCCAAATTTCCTTCAATCTTAGAAGGATATACAGATGCTAGTTGGATATCCAATCTTGGGGACAACTTGTCCACAACTGGTTGGGTATTTACACTTTGTGGAGGTGCAATTTCTTGGGGTTCCAAGAAACAAACCTGTATATCTCATTCCACTATGGAAGCAGAGTTTATAGCTCTAGCTACTACCGACAAAGAGGCCAAATGGTTAAGGGATCTGTTGATAGAGATTCCCCTAATCGAAGAGAATGTATCTACTATATCAATACATTGTGATAGCCAAGCGACATTGGCTAGAGCATACAACGGAGTGTATAATGGGAAGTCTAGACATATTAGTCTAAGACATGGATGTGTAAGAGAATTGATTTAAAGAGGAGTCATCTCAATATCCTATGTGAGAACAAGTGAAAATCTGGCAGATCCTTTCACTAAGCCACTAACAAGGGATTTAGTGGCTGCATCATATCGAGGGATGGGACTTAAACTCCCTAAAGAGATTCACAATTGATGGTAACCTATCTTAACACTAGTTATTTTAACTAGTGTTAGGTTCAATAGGTAACAACAAGTTAATCAAGTGAATATTAGTTGTACTCAAAACAAGTCCCATCTGAGATATTGAGTACTTGTGAGTTACCAAGTTGAGGGTTAAAACCGAAAGGTTTTTTAATAGAATTCAGTCTTGTGAAGACAAGTATTTTTGGTAACAAAATACTATAAGAATTCTACCTATATGGACCTAGGAGTGGTGCCGCCTCTCATGAGAATTGGAAGTATTCTCAAGAACGTTTATGAATGGAAAGTGCACATGGCCATTAACGGTGCAAAGCAAGACATAGAGGTCTCAAGTGAACATCGCAAAGGTGTGTGTGTTATCATCGATTTGTTATCATGAAAAGATGGTTCAATGCCTAGTGCAACCAAATTTTCGACAAATTTTGTGATAATTACACTATAGTAAAGTTCAAGTTGAAAAACACTTTGCTTTATGCACTAATATAATGACTCCTATAAGAGAGAGTTCTTATTTAATCAAGTGGGAGATATGTTATATTTTAAATATAATGATTGATTCAATGAGTGTTACAATAGATAACTATTTAATCTAGTGAGGGAATGTTATATTATTTTATAATATAATGTAATATTATATTATATTATAATATAATGTTTTAGATTAAATAAATGTGATAAAGAGTGTCACATATTGTAACATATAAGAGAGAGTTACAATATTTAGATATATGAGATGTATCCAAATATGTAACATATTTGGTGTTAGAAATTTGTAACTTCCAAATATTACCCTTTATTGTGTAAATTTGGTGTTACACAATATTGAGATGAATTTCATAAAGCCATATGTGAAATGACTGTTAGAGATATGATTTTAACCCCAATAATGTGTTTTGGGGGTTACAAAATCATTTGGGAGGGTTTGGAACCGTTTGGAAAAATAGCACATTTTCAAGTGCTGAAAATGGTCAGTGGCTGCGGCCACTAAATGTTGGTGGCCGCGGTCTGTGGGACAGAGAGTAGTGGCTGCGGCCACTAATGTCCCTGGCCGCGGCCACAGGCCAAAACTGACCATTTTTTCAGTTTTTTCAATCTTTGTTGAACGGCTCAAAAAATCCAAATAACTCCCAAATCTCATTTTTAATTCCATAATAATCCAATTAATCATTGTTAACAGCCATGGGGGTTGGTGAAATTTGAAATTCAAAGGGTGTCTCTAAACTCTAAAAATAAGACCCTATTGCTCACTTGAAAGACACAACATTTCTATCCATTAGAGCACTTGGATAGAAACACCTTGAGGCTTGATAATTCCATAAAGCATTTCCAATATCTGAGAGAGATCCCTTAGTGCTTGAGTTAGGGGGAAATAAGCTTTTGGATAAAGGTTATAAACCTTGTTCAAGTTGGTGATCCCCAACCCTCTTCACTTAGGTTGTGTAAGTGAGAGTTTCCTTTTGTTTTGTTCTTACTTTTTTCTCTATTGCTTTTCTTCTTATTTTCATTTTCTATTTATTTGTAATTTTTTTTAGAGTTGTAATCTTCTTTTCTTTTGTTTCAAACTCCTTTCCTTTACTTGTAATCTTTTGTTTAGAGTTGTATCTTTCACCATTCTCTTATTCTCCTTCTTCCTCTTCCTTTCTTTGTTTGTTGGTATTTTCAATTATAGAGTTGTAACACTCTTTTTAATCAATCATTATTTATTTGTAATATATTGCATAGAGTTGTATTATCTTACCTTTCCAATTGAGGCAATTTATTTTTTCCTAACATGTTCCTGGTTCGCAGGATTCATCGCGATCTGGTTATATCTAGAATATGCATCCATGAAGGACATGAGCTCGTGACTTGCCATGGCATCTACGAACTGATCAATCCTTGGCAGTGGGAAACAATCTTTGGAACAAGCTTTGTTCAGATCAGAGAAGATGATGCAGGTCGTCCATTTCCCATTTGGCTTTGGGACTAGCATGGGATTGGCGACCCAGATCGGGTATTTTGCCTCACGGATATATCCACACTTTAATAGTCATGCTACTTCTTCCTCTAGAGCTTCATCTCGAACCATTCCCAAGCGTCTCCATTTTTGGCATTTTGCAGGCACGTTCTTGTCCAAATTCAAAGGGTGCATGATTACACTCGGGCTTATTCCCACTATATCTACATGTGACTAGGTGAAAACGTCCAAATTCTCCTGTAAGAAATTGACCAACTCCTTCTTCCTTTTATCATCCATTTTCTTCCCAACCTTTATGACTCTTGAAGCTTCTTTAGGGTCAATGTTTACTTCCTCGAGCTCCTCTATGGCCTAGAGTTCTGACCTGTCTTTGCCCATTCGTAGGTCAATGTCATCACGTGGGGCGACATCACTATCCTTTGCTTGTTGAGGTTCTTCCATCCCACAAGTAACTTCTACTTACTGGGACTCCTCACCTCCATCATTTATGACCATAGCTTGCTGCCCGGGTTGTGATTTTCCCTTCATAGAAATGCTATATCATTCTCTGACAGTGCATATTCCCACAGCTGAGGGAAATTTTATTGCTAGGTGGCAGATAAAGGTTATGGCATCAAAGGCCATCATCATAGGTCGGCCCAAAATTGCATTGGACGCAGCTGGACAATAAATTACCATGAACTCAAGTAACTTGGAAACAGTTCGCGAGTCTTCTCCCAATGTTACTACCAATCCGATCGTCCTCATGGCTGCCGACCCTTCACCAGAAGAGTAATTGAGGTCGCCTTTAAATCAGTTAGAGACAACCCCATTTTTTCTAAGGTGGACCTAAAAAGTAGATTCACAGAACTTCCGTTATCTACCAATATCCTTCGAACCCTCCGGTTGGCGAGCTGAACGGTTATGACCAATGGATCGCTATGTGGGAATTGGACATGGCTAGCATCCTCTTCTATGAAAATGATTGGTTGCTTTTCCAATCGTTGTTGTTTCAATAACCGCTGTTCTGGGACGAACTCCACTCCGTTATGGGACTTCAGCTCGTTGATGTACCTCTTCTGGGCTCCGCTGCTCGTGCCTGCCAAATGAGGTCCTCCAGATATGGTGGTCATATCTCCCCTTACTATTGGAGGAGGGTCGACCTGACTTGCTTGAGCTCCTGTTTAACTTATTGGAGCATCGGGGACTGATTGAGAGGTTGGTCTAGCGGGTTGATTAGGGACCACCCGATTTCGGGCGTACTGGGCCAAACGTCCTGCTCTAATGAGAGTTTCGATCTCATTCTTCAGCTGTCGACAGTCATCAGTGTTATGACCGATGCCATTATGGAATCGGCAGAACTTTGAAGAATCTATCTTCGCCCTCTAGTTCTTCAACGGTTCTGGCTTCTTCCATGCAAGGCGAGCATAATTTGCCAAGAAGATGTGCTCCCTAGTGTCCATTAGGTCGATATAAGTAGCATAAACAGGTTTGAATTTCTCCCCATACTTATTTTTCTTCATTCCGCTCTGGTCGCCCTCACCATTTCCCTTCCTTTTGTTATTCCCCCTTGATTATTCTGGGTAACGGTTTGAGTCGTAGCTGCAACGTTTGTTACCGCTCCAACGGGGTGGACAGGGAGTTGGCTAGTTCCTACGATGGAAGCTCGCGCTTCCTCTAGGTTAATCCATTCTTGAGCTCGTGCCAAGAATTCATCCACACTCTTAACTCCTTTCCTTTGGAGTTTCTGCCACAAATCTCCCCCGACGAGGATTCCCGTCCTCATTTCCATGAGCTTAGATCTATCATTAGCATCTCTAGCTCGTGCATCGACATTGGAAAATCTACTCAAATATGCCTTCAACGTTTTGCCAGGTTTGTGCTTTACATTGGCCAATGAATCAACTTCAACTCGAGCCACTTGTAAAGCTCGGAATGATTTTTTGAACTTGGAGGAAAACTTCTTCCATGAGCTTATGGAATGTCTCTTGTATTGCTTAAACCACTGCCAGGCTGGCCCGACTAGAGTTGTAGGGAATAAAATACACCTTAGATCAAGTCCGACATTGTGGGCCATCATCATGGTGTTAAACATTCCGAGGTGGTCTGACGGATCTCCATCTCCATCAAATTTTGACAAGTATGTCATTCTGAAGCTTACTGGATATATGGCCGCTGCAATATTTGGAGCGAAAGGTTCAAGGTCATCCTCTGAGTTGCAATCATCTTTGTCTTTTCCAGATAAAATCCTCTTCATTTTCACTTCCATCAGAGCTAGCCTATCGAGGGTTTGGTCTCTGGTCCCAAGGTTATCAGGGGGTTGTTCAACAGCTCCCATCCTATCATATGCGTTTGATGGGTTATTGTCCCTCCAAGCTCAAGCTTAGTTTTGTGGGGCATTCCCATTATCACGTACTATGGACAGACCTCCCTCTTGTCGAGTATAACTAACATCTTCATTCTGAGCTAGATTCCTTCTCTGCAAATTCAGACGAACACGCAAATCAGGTTGTGAATCGTACCGAGGGTTTTGTGTTGAACTCAAATGATTTCTTAGATCGCCCTTGGGCCTACCACTATGAAAACTATCAGTCTAGTAACTTCCATTTGCGAAGCTTACAGCTCGCGGTTGGGGCTGAGGATTTGGATTTTCAACACGTGCCCGTGGGACGCAGGTATTGGTAGATGGAGGAGGATTTCTCCTACTGTCTCCATAAGTTGGAATGTCCCGTCTAGGACAAGGTGGCGTTGGATGTCTAATAGGTGACGGAGGATGCCTTATTGGTGAGGCAATCCTTGTTCCATCAGGGTGAACTAGATTAGCCCAACTCTGTTCTACCTTACTATCTCTAACTCTCTGCGCCTGACAATCCGATCGCGATGTAGGAGGGTTTGTTGGAACATTTTGTCTCTGTGAGCCTGTCCCAGCCCCTCCTCGTGGATTTCTATGGGAATTACTAGGGACTTGTGAATGAGGCACCAAACTTGGGGTTGCAGTTCTAACCGATCGACTGACATGCCAATGACCCCTATGATGGCCACTAGGTTGAGCATTATGGAAATCTCGCCCTATGGGTACATAACTTAGGGTGGCAGTTCTGATTGATCAACTCGGTTTGGATCGATTATTCCTATGGGACTTGTGAGACCCACTTTGCCTCTTTTCGACATTAACGTCGGTTGCAAGAGGGGGTAACTGAGCCAAAACCTCCTCAATATGCCTATTTGCCTTAGCGAGATGGCTTCTCAATTGCATGTTTTCCAATTCGACGATAGTTAGGTAATTTGGGTTTGGATTTGGTGGCAATGACGCCAAACTCCCAGTGTCGCCGTGACGCGCCAGTTGCTTTCCCGGACATTGCTGGATCTCAGGGCCATGCTTGTTTGAAACAGCGGTATGATGGGCCTCTTGCCCACCAGGCTGTTCTATCTCACTATCGTGCATTATACGAGTGAGCACCATGATGAGAATAGGCTGGGACTTTTATGAAGCACTAATTTCACTCTCAATGAAAGCACCAAACTGTTGACGCGGTTTTTCGTCAACAGTGTATTAAGAAATAATAGGGCAGATTAGTGCTTAATAAACCGTAATGAAAAATAAAATGAATTCACTAAAGAACACAAAGCTTTTACGTGGTTTAGTGATTAAATCCACCTAGTCCATGGGTCAATATTATTGCTATTTTTCTCTCTATTTTGGCAGAGTTTTGGTATTACAGAATAATCCTCTCTTTTCCAGTCCAATATTCCCAGTATTTATAAGGGAATTTCATGGACATGTTTGGGTAACTGCGTGAGTCAATCACACATTTACATAATTATGATATTTAATACAAATAATTCCCATTTATATTGGGATGTGATTTGATCACAAAGTAAATGTACTCCTAATATCTGGGATATTAAATGTTGTACCCTAATTTTAGCTCGAGTCATTCACTCAGTTCGGGTATAGCTGGCAAATAAATATACGAAGAAATAACCAAGGGAATGATATCTGCTTATTATTCACGTAAGAAAATCTAGTTTCACATGGGAACGTGTGGTGTTAGGCGTCCTGGGTTTAACCCGAGCTACAGACATGAAGGTTGTAAAGCGCGAGCTCGTAATATTCAAACAGTTATAGAAGTACGAGCTAGAAGAGATATTCAGCTCGTGGTATCTCTGATATATTGCATACCAGCGAATCCCCAAAGACTCAAATATATTTATACGATTATTTATGACCACCCTGTCATATTTAATGTCCCAGATATTAGGAGACCATTTATTTTGTGATCACATCATATCCCAGTATAAATGGGAGTTGTTTGTATTAAATGAAATAAATATGTAAATCTGTGATTGACTCATGCGGTTATACAAACTTATCCATGGAATTTCTCTATAAATATTGAGAACATTGGACAGGAAAAGGGACCATTATTCTGTAATACTAAAACTCTGCCAAAATAGAGAGATAAACATCAATAATATAGACTCGTGGACTAAGTGGATTTTAACCATTGAACCACGTAAAAGATTTGTGTTCTTGTGAATTCATTTCATCTTTCGTTACGGTTTATTACTAAGCACTAATCTACCTTATTATTTCTTAATACACTGTTGGTGAAAAACCGCATCAACAGTTTGGTGCTTTCATTGAGAGGGAAATTAGTGTATTCATCAAAATCCCAGCCAAATCTCATCATGGTGCTCACTCGCTCAATGCATGACAATGAGATAGAACAGCCTGGTGGGCAGGAGGCCCATCATACCACTGTTTCAAACGAGCATGGCCCTAAAGTCCAGCAACATCTGGGAAAGCAACTGGCGGGTCACGGTGATACTGGGAGTTAAGTGTCATTGCCACCGAATCCAAACCCAGACTACTTAACTGTAGTTAAGTTGGAAAATATGTAGTTAAGAAGTCATCTTGCTAAGTCAAACAGGCAAGTTGATGAGGTTTTGGCTTGGTTACCCCCTCTTGCAACTGACGTTAATGTCGGAAAGAGGCAGAGTGGGTCTCATAAGTCCCACAGGAATAACCGATCCAAACCAAGTCAGTTAGTCGGAACTGCCACCCCAAGTTCTATGCCTACAATGCGAGATCGTCAAAATGCTCAACCCAGTGGCCCTCATAAGGGTCATCAACATGTTAGTAGATCGGTTAGAACCGCGACCTCAACCGCACCTAGGAATGTTCCAGCAAACCCTCCTGCGTCACGATTAGTTCGTCAGGTGCAGAGAGCTAGAAATAATGGGGCAGAACAGAGGCGGGTTAATTTAGTTTCCCCTGATGAGACAAGGATTGCCTCATCGGTTAGGCATCCCTCGTCACCTATAAGACATCTGACACCACCTTGTCCTACACGGGACATTCCTGCTTATGGAGACGGCAGGAGAAATCCTCCTTTGTCTGCCCATACCTATGTCCCATGGACACGTGTCAAAAATCCAGATCCTTGGCCTCAACCGTGAGCTGTAAGCTTCGCAAATGGAAGTTATTGGACTAAAAGTTGTTCAAGTGGTAGTTCCGAAGGTGATATAAGAAATCATCTGAGTTCGCCACAAAGCCCTCTATACGATTCACAGCCTGATCTGCGTGATCATCTGAATTCACAGAGAAGAAACTCAGCTTGGGATGAGGATGTTAGTCATACTCGTTGAGAGGGAAGTCCTTCTATAGTACGTGATAATGGGAATGCCCCACAGAACCAAGCTCGAGCTTGGAGGGACAACAACCCATCAAACGCGCACGATAGGATGGGAGATGTTGAACAAGCCCCAAAATAACCTAGGGACCAAGGAAGAAACCCTCGAAAGGCTAGCTTAGATGGAGGAGCAAATGAAGAAGCTTTTATCTGGAAAAGATAAAGATGATTGTGACTCAGAGGGTGAACTCGAGCTTTTCTCTCCAAATATTGCGGCGGCCACATATCCGGTGGGCTTTAGAATGCCACACTTGTCAAAGTTTGATGAAGATGGAGATCCATCTGATCACCTTGGGATGTTTAATACCATGATGATGGCCCACAACGTCAGACTTGATCTAAGGTGCATTTTATTCCCCTCAACTCTTATTGGGCCAGCCAGGCAGTGGTTTAAACAGTATAAAAGGCATTCAATTAGCTCGTGGAAGAAGTTTTCTGCTAATTTCAAGAAAGCATTCAGGGCTTCCCAGATAGCTTAGGTTAAGGCTGATTCATTAGCTAATGTAAAGCAGCAACTTGGTGAATCGTTGAAGGCATATCTAAGTAGGTTTGCCAATGTCGCTGCATGAGCTAGAGATGCCGACGATAGCTCCAAGCTCATGACAATGAGGACGGGTATCCTTGTTGGAGGTGACCTGTGTCAAGAATTACAAAGAAAATGAGTTAATAGTGTGGACGAGTTCTTGGCACGAGCTCAAAGATGGGTTAATCTAGAAGAGGCGCGAGCTTTTGTCGCAGGAACCAGCCAAATCTCCGTCCAGCCTGTAACAGTGTACATTGCAAACAGTGCTAAACTCGCTAATCGAGTCGTTTGGCCATAAACGTGTAACTAAGCATGATTAGCGGTTTAGGGGTTAAAAACTTTGGTTAAGGTATAACGTTTCACTAGAACGTTTACTGTATACATTGGGATCCCAAAAATATAATTTCAGAGTCTATTACAAGAAAATATTTACAACAGGCCGTTCTAAGCGGCAAAACAGGGTTTAACCCTAGTTCCTCTTTCAAACCTCGCCCAAGTATTGGTCGAGCAGCTGCATATGTACATGTCATCACCTAAGCTCTCCAACTCAAGGATGGTCCAGCTTCCTTTTGCCTTTACCTGCACCACAAAGTACCCGTGAGCCGAAGCCCAGCAAGAAAACTCATATGCTCATGAACAGTCATATCATGATGTCAAACCATATCTGGCATGCCTAGCAAGCATAGCTTTATTCAAGCATGCAAATGACCTCAAACAATGCTGGGGTATCCAGGATAAGAAATCCTGGCCTTCTGATTGGAGGACTATCAAGTCAATCCTAATCAGATGAGTGTCGCAACACCTGAGATTCCGATAAACCATGCTGAGTGACCGACAAGCAGGTCACTAATTCAAATGGAGGAGTGGCTGTTAGGTAAGCCACCAGCCCCAACAGGTTCTGGTAAACCATACTGAGTGACCAACAAGTCACTTATTCAAATGGAAGAGTGGCTGCTAGGTAAGCCACTAGCCTTCAACAGGTTCTGGTAAACCATACTGAGTGACTGACAAGCAAGTCACTAATTCAAATGGAAGAGTGGCTGCTAGGTAAGCCACTAGCCTTCAAGCGCTTATAATGTTCCTCGAACTTGAGGTCAGTCTGGCATTAATGCTCTTTGAGTCATTCAATGCAGAAAGTCGATTAGATCTAATCTCTGTTGGCTTGCGTGATACACGCTAAGGCCGTTATGAATGAGTCAGTGCAACGTGACCAGTGCCCAGTACCACTGTCGAACCTGACTAATGAGTCACAGCTTCACAGTTGATACTAGCACCTTTGCCAAATCTGACTAATTAGTCAGTACCATGCATAGGTAAGCAATGCTATCAATGTGTATCATATGCCAATTATCCAAGAATAGGGCATTCAACATGCTTACTAAACAGTTGCTAGCATAATTATGATCATGCACAAACACAGAGACTCAAGCTCTGACCAATCTCATATTCATCATTCATGGCATGCCCTAATCACATGTTTCTCGTGCATCACATGCATCACACTTAATCATCCAGCATGCCTCAATAATAACCGTATGCAAATGGGCAAGATTTCCAAGCATTCATTATGCTATCAATGTTTACATTTTAACATCCAACATGCATCAATAATAGCCATGCATGTGACACATGGGTGCAGTTTTCTTACCTTGGGTCCAAGCACAGGTTACCAACAAACGAGCCACAAGAACGACCCCAATTCCAAGCCCCTAGTGATAACCTAGTCACAACCATAATATAAAACCTCATCAAAATGAGTAAATAAATACTTCCAAACCCAATCCAAGCCTCCGGGACAACAAATCCCACTCAACTAGGTAGTAGGATCGATCCCGGGCCCTTAGAGTTAAGTTCCCATGCTCAAAACATTAATTTTCCCAAAAATGACAACAAGCGTCGCGACCCTTAGACAAAACAGAACCTCCACCTGCTTCTTCAAGCATGGGCCGCGACGCCCAAGAACAGGGCCGCGGCCCTACCTCGAACCAGCCATTTTTCCCCGTTTCCAACCTTTTAAAACCTCCCAAAAACATATCCAAACATCTCCAAACTCAAAAATCAAAGTTCCCAAACATCCCCATCATCCAAAACCAACAAAACCAAGTCTCAAATCACCCAAAAATTCATCAAAACACAGAGTCTAATTCAAGCTTAAAACTTTAAAAACTTAGAACTTAAAACTTGAATTACCTCCGATTGAGTTGTATCCAACTAAATCCTTCGGCTAATAAGCTTCTAATTCTCCTTAGGATTGCTATGCCTCGATCCTCGCTTGATTCCGAGTCCTAGAACTCAAGATACCTTCGAAAATGCGATCGGGAAACGAAAAGGGAACTTTAGGGAGAGAGAACGTACAGAATGTTCTTTTTATTTTCTTAAAAGGTTACTTCAAGCTTAAGTAGCTTCCACTAAAACCTAATGCTCGGGGTCCCGAAAACACCCCCGGGGACATTATAGTCAAAACTTCCAGAATGTCCCCCTGATCTTACTAACTCCCAATTTATCACCAAATATTAATTCCCATTACCCAATAACCCGGTAATGCTCTAAATACCCCTTGACTTACTCCAAGTCAAGCTTAAGTCCCGTTGTGACTTTCCCACTAGCTTACCTCCTAGGATCATCTTATGCTGGGTAACCTTGGCATAACCAAATAATAACAAAGCATCACGCCCATTTCACATATATGCCAAAAATGGCCGAAATGGCCAAAATATGAAAATCACCCAATTAATCAAAAATGGGTTCACATGCATATTTAATACACCTAAACATGCATATTATCATTAAATAGCATAATAAAGCAATTATGGCCCTCCCGGCCTCCTAATCAAGGTCCTGAACCTTATTAGGAAATTCAGGGCATTACACAGGCCATTGGAGCGGTAATGGATGTTGCAGCTACGACTCCAACCGTTGCCTAGAATAACCAAGGGGGAAATAATAAGAGGAAGGAAAATGTTGAGGGCGACCAGAGCGGAACAAAGAAAAATAATTCCGGGGAGAAATTCAAACCTATTTACGCAACTTATACCAACCTCATGGATACTAGAGAGCGCATCTTCTTAGCCAATTCTACTCGCCTTCCATGGAAGAAGCCAGAACCATTGAAAAACCAAAGAGTGAAGAGAGATCCTTTGAAATTCTGTCGATTCCACAATGATATTGGTCATAATACTGATGATTGTAGACAACTCAAGGATGAGATCAAGACTCTCATTAGGGCGAGACCTTTGGCCCAATACGCTCGAAATAGAGTGATCCCTAGTCAGCCCACTGGACAAAACCCTCCGTCAGCTACTCAAGCTCTAATGAATCAAGCTGGAGCTCAAGCGAATCAGGACGAACCTCCTCTGATAATAGGGGGAGATATAGCCAACATTTCAGGAGGACCTCATCTAGCAGGCACGAGAAGAGGAGCCCAGAAGAGGTATATTAACGAACTGAAATCCCATAACGGAGTGGAGTTCGTCCCGGAACAACGGTTATCAAAACAACAACGATTGGAAAAACAACCAATCATTTTTACAGAAGAAGATGATAGCCATGTCCAATTCCCACATAACGATCCTTTGGTCGTAACTGTTCAGCTCGCCAACCAGAGAGTACGGAGGACACTAGTCGATAACAGGAGTTATGTGAATCTACTTTTTAGGTCCACCTTGGAAAAAATGGGGTTGTCTGTAACCGAACTGAAGGCGACCTCAATGATTCTATATGGATTTTCTGGTGAAGGGTCGGCTGCCATCGGAATGATTGAATTAGTGGTAACATTAGGAGAAGGTTCGCGAACTGTCTCCAAGTTGCTTGAGGTCATGGTAATCGACTGTCCAGCCGCATACAATGCGATTTTGGGTAGTCCTGCGTTGATGGCATTTGAAGCCATAACCTCTATCCGCCACCTAAAAATCAAGTTCCCCTCGGCTGCGGGAATTGTCACCATCAAAGGAGATCAACTTGCTTCCAGGGAATGCTATTGCATTTCTATGATGGGAAAATCACAACTCGGGCAACAAGCTATGGCCATAAGTGATGGAGGTGAGGAATCCCAGGAAGTGGAAGTTACTTGTAGGGCGGAAGAACCTCAAGAGGCAAAGGATAGCGGTGTCATCCCACGTGATGACATTGATCCATGAATGGGTGAGGATAGGTCAGAGCTCCAGGCCATTGAGGAGCTCAAGGAATTAAGTATAGATCCCAAAGAAGCTTCAAGAGTTTTTAAGATTGGGAAAAATCTGGATGATGAAAGGAAGAAAGAGCTGATCAATTTCTTACAAGAGAATCTGGACGTCTTCATCTGGTCACATGAGGACATGGTGGGAATAAGCCCGAGTGTGATCATGCACAATCTAAACTTGGACAAGAACATGCCTGCAAAGTCCCAAAAACAGAGGCGTCTGGGAACAGTCCGAGCTGAAGCACTGGAGGAAGAAGTAGCTCGAATGTTAAAGTGTGGGTTTATTCGTGAAACAAAATACCTGATTTGGGTTGCAAATCTCGTGTTGGTCCCAAAGCCAACAGGAAATGGAGGACCTACATCGATTTCTCCGACCTGAACAAAGCTTTCCCCAAGGATTTCTTTCCACTGCCAAGGATTGATCAGTTGGTAGATGCCACGGTAGGTCACGAGCTCATGTCCTTCATGGATGCGTATTCTAGATATAACCCGATCACGATGAATCCTGCATACCAAGAGCATACTAGCTTCATGACCCCAACTAACGTATACTGTTATAAATTCACACCCTTCGGGCTGAAGAATGTCGGAGCTACATATCAACGTTTAGTCAACAAAATATTTGCTAATCAGATTGGGAGAAATATGGAAGTACATGTCGATGATATGCTTGTCAAATCCAAGATTGCCAAGAACCATGTATGCGATCTGAAAGAATGTTTTGAGATCTTAAGGAGGTATGACATGAGGCTGAATCCCCAGAAGTGTACTTTTGGAGTAGCATCGGGAAAATTTCTAGGATTCATAGTCAATACGAGGGGAATAGAGGTGAATCCTGATAAAATCATATCATTATTAGAAATGCCTTCGCCCAGGTCGCGTAAAGAAGTTCAAAGCCTGATTGGAAAGGTGGCCGCTTTGAATCGTTTTATTTCAAAATCTATTGACAAGTGTCTGCCATTCTATAACTTGCTCAGAGGAAACAAGAAGTTTGAATGGAATGAGGAGTGCGAGCATGCATTCCTCGACCTAATAATGCACTTGGTCTAGTATTATCTAAGCCTATGTTTGGAGAACCTCTATTCCTTTATCTGGCCGTGAAATAAAATGTAGTTAGTGCTATGTTAGTTTGAGAAGAAGATTGTGTTAAAAACCGGTATGTTATATAAGCAAGAGACTTCTCAGAGATAAATCACAGTATCCACTGATAGAAAAAATGGCATTATGTCTGATATTGGCTTCCAGGAAGCTCCGGCCATATTTCCAGTCCCATTCAATCAACGTCATGACCGACCGACCAACCTTTAAGGCAGGTGTTACAGAAACCTGAAATGTCGGGATGTATTTTAAAATGGGCAGTTGAACTCAGCCAGTTTGAGATATTGTATGTGCCATGGACCTCAATCAAAAGTCAGGCCCTTGCTGATTTTGTGGCTGAATGTGCTAGATTTCAAGAGGAGCTTTTGAAGGAACCGGTGCGGGAGTTGTGGAAGATATTCGTAGATGGATCATCAAACGAGAGCGGATCGGGAGCTGGGATCATACTAATCTCCCTAGAAGGGCATTGATTCCATACAACTCTGAGATTTGGATTCGACACATCCAACAACGAAGCCGAATATGAAGTCCTACTAGCTGGAATGAGAGTGACAAAGGAGCTCAAAGCGAAGGTCGTCCAGTGCTATAGTGATTCTCAGCTCGTGGTTAATCAGGTGTTTGGAGAGTATCAAGCTCGAGCCACCAAGATGGTGACTTACCTAGCTAAGGTGAAGGGGGAGCTATCTGAATTTGAGTATAGTACTGTTGAACAGATACCTCGTGAGCAGAATTCTAATGCTGACGCTTTGGCAAGGCTTGCCACCACCAAAGAGGTCGAGACCTTGAATGTAGTGCCAGTAGAGTTTTTGGAGAGTCCAAGCATGACAGAAAAAATGATAGAGGTCGAGATGATCGACACAAGACCTACCTGGATGACCCCCATAATGGAACACCTCCCAATAGGAAGGTTACCTGAGGATAGAAATGATGAAAGAAAAATACTATATCAAGCTTCAAGGTATGTCATATTAGATGGGACACTGTACCAACGTGGTCATTCATTTCCCCTCCTACGGTGTGTTCTACCCGAGGAGGCTAAAACCATTTTGCAGGAAGTGCATGAAGGTTTTTGAGGAGATCATGCTGGGGGGCAAAACCTAGCACTGAAAATATTGAGGCAGGGCTATTTTTGGCCCATTTTAACAAAAGACTCCATCTCCTAGGTTTAGAAATGCGACAAATGCCAGCGCTTTTCCATAGTTGCTCGAGTTGCTCCAGTCAAGCTAACGATGATCTCATCCCCATGGCCATTTGCGGTATGGGGAATCGACCTAATAGGGTCTTTACCTATGGGCAAGGGAGGAGTTCATTATGCGGTGGTGGCGATCGACTATTTCAGGAAGTGGGTAGAAGTCGAGCCTCTAGCAACCATCACTTCAAAAAGAGTTTTGGACTTCGTGGTGAAGAGTATTATATGTCGATTTGGGCTTCCTAAAAAGATCGTGTCAGACAATGGGACACAATTTGACAACAATCTATTTACTGATTTATGTGAAAATTATGGCATTATGAAGAGTTTCTCCTCAATAGCATATCCGCAGGTCAACAGGCAGGTCGAAGCTGTGAATGAAACCTTAAAGGAAAGCCTGAAGAAGAGGTTAGACTAAGCCAAAGGACTATGGCCCAAACAGCTCCCGCAAGTACTTTGGGCCTACTGAACTTCTCACAGAACCTCCACGTGGCATACTCCTTTTTCCTTAACTTTTGGAAGTGAGGCCGTGCTTCCAGTCGAAGCCATGGTAGCCACTCACAGGCAAAGGACATTCAACCATGAGCAGAGTGATGGACTACTTAATGCATCTCTCGATCTGATTGAAGAAAAACGAGAAGAGTCGCAGTTACAGCTCGCCTATTATCAACAAAAAAGCACTCGCTATTTTAATTCTAAAGTTAAGATGTGTAGATTTGGATTGGGCGACCTGATTCTCTGAAGGGTCTTTCTAGCAAATAAGGATCCCAAGGATGGTGTTTTAGGCCTGAACTGGGAGGGACCATATCAGGTTGTTGAGGTTTTGCGTGAAGGAGTTTCAAGATAGCTCGGCTGAATGGGGAAGTATTCCCATGGACCTGGAATGCTCTACATTTGAAAAAATATTATCAGTAGTAACACCATCAATGTAAGGCTTATTTATAAAATCCATTTGATAAAATAATAGATGGATTATTAAATAATTTTTCTTTTTAAGATTGTATTAGTCCGTGTTCTAATGTTTGTAAAAGCAACCAAGAAAGTTTCTACATTCTGGTTACTTGGGGGGCACATAACCCGAGGTTGGCAAAATTAAGTCTGCTCGATAAGATTAACAAACTTAGAGCTTGGAAAAATTGATTATTCGACGACTTTTTAAGAGCTCGAGTTTTCAATAAACCTAGCGCGAACTAAGTTTAAATCATTTAAAACCCTGGATGTAACTAGGTCCGAAACTTAGAAGCTTGGAAAATTTGATTGTTCAACGGCTTTTTAAGAGCTCGAGTTTTCAATAAACCTAGCGCGAACTAAGTTTAAATCATTTAAAACCTTGGATGTAACCAGTTCTGAAACTTAGAAGCTTGGAAAAATTGATTATTCAACAGCTTTTTACGAGCTCACGTTTTCAATAAACCTAGCGCGAACTAAGTTTAAATCATTTAAAACCCTGAATGTAACTAGGTTCAAAACTTGGAAAGTTGGGAAAATTGTTTAATATCAAGTGCTTGTTAAAACTCGAGTTATCAATAAGCCTAGCACAAACTAAGTTTAAATTATTAAAAACCCCGGATATAACCGGGTATAAGGCCTGATTCTTAAATAGGTATGATACAAATCAACATACAAGACTTGGATATAACCAAGCTCGATAAAATCTATCCCGATCTAAAAATCAATTCCTAAAATCTCGAATGTACAAGTCTAAGGATTCATAAACATGAGAGATAGTAAAGGAAATTAAATGGATCAAAAGTTAGATGTATATTGAAATAAAGCAAGCAAATTATCTCGAGGAGAAAACACCTCGAGCTAAGCCCGAAGGCAATTGTTTAATATAAAAAATTGTTAAACAATTACAAATGAAAAAATACAAAGGAGATATCATTGAGCTTCATCAGCTCACCCCGAAGATGTGACCTCCTCGCCATCTCCCTCCGCCATTCCAGACGCATCACCAGTCTCTGACGGTTCTTGCAAGAGTCGAGCCTTGAATTTTGCAAGGTACGGATCCCACAGCCCGGGTTCCATGAAAGAGAAGTTCCCATCCGGGTTGAAGGCCCAGCAATGGTACAACATCTCTTCTATGGTTGATGGTGGCACTGCTTTTTCTTCTTTGGTTGTGACTTCGGCCTCGAGCAGCTTTGCATTGACCTCATCAACCTCGGCCTGCAGTTGTGCAGTTTGAGCTTGGGAGGCAAACAATGCAGTCTTTGCAGCCTGCTCATTTTCTTGGGACGAGGCGAGAGCAGCCTTGGCATCATGCTCATTCTTCTGTGCAGCCGTCAACACAGCTTTGGCGGCTTGAACAGTCAGGGCAGTTTTGGCGGCATTCAGTTCGACTCGAAGCTCTTCATTTCTAACCCTGGCACGGGCTATGATGCGATACTGGGCCAGGGCAGACTGCAAAAGAACAAAACAAGTCAGAGATGTAGACTTAGTCATAATAAAAAAAAAATTCACCAAGGAAAAAGAACTTACAGTGAGGTTCATCCCCATGGCTGATTCCATAACATTCTCCAAGCTGCGTTCCTCGATGGTCCTCAGGTCCCTCACGTTGGCCTTGTAGGCGTGCCCCACCATGTGAGTCGTAGTCTCATAAACAATACCCTGAAAGGCTTCAGGGATCTTCTCCAGGTCCTGAGTGTCTACTGGTATGTGGACGGTGGGGGCTGGGGCCTTAGTCTGTATAACTTGAGGGGCCATAAAGCGAGGTGGGGGAGGAGGAAGTTGCTCGGTAGTGACCTTAGCCATCGGAGCTGGCTCCCGAGTTGAGCTCGTCTCCTTATTTTTGGTGAGGGATTTTGAGGTGTTCCCCGTTGCAGGGGTGGCCTTCTTCGTAAACCTGGGCCTCTTTACGACGGGGCCCGAGCCGGCTTTCTTATCCGGTAAAGCAGGTCAAATATTGGGAGCTCCTGGTTGTTCCATCTCTTTGCCTGAAAAGCACAAAGAGAGTTAGTTCACAAAATATTGTTTCAAAAAGCATTTATAAAGAAAGAAAATAAGCAAAGATCCTACCCTTTGGGCTGGGGGAGGGGTCTATTATCACCAGCTCGGGTGTTTTGACTAGGATAGGCATGACCTCTGGCCTTGGAACTAATGGAGGAGAAGGGGACTCTACAGTTAATATTTCTTGGATCATAAAGGGCTCAGGCTCAGGTCTTTCCTCATGGCTGGATTCATCTACAAATTGTCTAAATCCAGGGGCAAATGCCCCCTGGAGCAGAGAAGGTCAGGTCCTACGGTTGGTCCCATATTCCTCAAAAATGGCGGATCTAAAGTTTAAGGTGTTATTAACTACGATTGTTCCCTTAGGATAAACTACTATCATGGCATACCACTAGGTGGTCTACGCACTGGAGCAGGGTTTCATTTAGATCCGGGTTGTAAGGATGAAGGTGGACGAGCTGATTTGGATTATAATGAACTAACCTAAAATCGACAAAAGCCCTATCTAATTCCCTAAAAGGGTATGGGTTACCTTGGCTGGAGGGGCCGGCTGCTGCCCCTGACCCAACTCGTTCTAGATCGGGTTCTCGAACAACCTCGGGAGCCTGCCTTTTTCGCACTAGAGGCACCTCGTCCTCAATGGTTGGCAAGGCCTCTTGAGAGGATGGGAGCTTGGGGATCGCTGGAAGGGTAGCCTGAGTCCTCAAGGCTAGTGTTTGACCTTCACCGATCAACTAGCATGCCATCATCGTGACATCATTCACGACCTGGCGATAGTCCTTTTCATTGGGGGGAAGTCTGGACAGCTTCTCATATTGGCCCCCAAGGGTCACAGACTTTTCTGCTCTCGCAAATATGGCTACACGAGAAACAGATTCAATCAAGACATGTACAAAAAAAATATATCTTAAAAGGAATAAAAATTCACGAGCTGAATTCACAAGGATGGAAGACTTACGAGGTCGGTTGAAGTATTAATGTTCGCAGTTTCAGAATCCATTCGGCATAAAGAACAAGTCTTTGTAGTTTTTTGGATGGCTGGGAAGCTCGATGACGGAGGCCGAGTTAGGGAATCACGTGAGGTAGTAGAATCTATCACTGTGTCCCCTCTGGTCGGGGCTTGCCTTGAGGCAGAAGAAATACAGAATTTCTGCTAGAGTGGGGACCTCCCACTCGTGTTTTAGGAACAAGTACTTCAGCCCCGCCAAAAGTTTATAAAAATTTGGGGGGAGTTGAAATGGAGCCAGCTTCACTTAATTCAAGAAATTCGCGAAGTACTGGTCCAGGGGAAGAAAGGCCCCAACTTTCAGGTGTTCATCACTCCAAGTTGTGAAGTTGTCTTGGAGAGGGGAACAACTTCGTTCCCCTTCGATCGCAGGTCGGACGAGGAGAGTTCCAGCTCCAACCCCTATGTTGTGGCTTAACATAATCTTATTTACCCTCCCCTGGGTCGTGGTCTTTGAAATGATACGCTCAGGCTCAAAGTATGCGTTGGGGTCAACCATAAGCTCCCTCTCAACCACCGGATCGAAGTGCGGGATGGGAGATTTTGGGGCGATCTGCTTCCCCTTGTTCTTTTGTTGAGAGGATGAGCTCGAGGCATTATTCTTTGGGGCATTCTTCTTTTGAGGAGCCATCAGATCGCCTAATGACAGAACGACCTAGTTAGTAGGCGACCTAAGCAGATCTAAAACTATGACGTGAGAGTACGAGGGGGGAAACCGTTTACTTTTGTTATATGAGCTAAGGTTACCCTCAGCTCCATCGCGTGATGCCACGCGATATCCTAAGCTATATGCCTCAGTTTCCTAACAGACCCCTGATATTTAGGGATCTGTGTGTCAGAATGTCAGACCACTACTTTCCTTGGGAGGCAGTTTAGGGAAAAACCACCCAAAAAATCGTAACCTCTAAGATATCTAGTTCTAAACCTAAAAACCTTTCATGTCCTTTACCACGAATGGGTATTCTTTAAATTAATTCACTAATAAAGTTACCCCAAAATTTCCCAGTTTTATGAGCGTCTTATTTCTAAGACATTTTTGGACTCACCCGTTGAACCTAAGTCAAAACCTATTCCCTAAGAACATTTATAAATAGCCTAACAACAACTACAATGAGTGTTACAGATGAACATGGTGAAGAACAGAAATTCCATTGGATAAAAAAAGAAGAAAAAAAAAACTCTTCAAACCAAAGAATGAGATACTTACATGAAGTGTGTTCATCGGTGGTAAGATGTAAACTCGTAAACGGGAAGCTCCTGGAAAGCTTCTAAATGACTGGGCACGATGAACGGTTTTGGGGATTCTGGGAAAGAAGGGAAGTTTTGGAAGTTCAGAATAAGGAAATTTTTTAAATGCAAAGGTAGTGCAGTTTGAAATTTGGCCATCCTATTTATACATAAATTGTGGAAATTAATCTAAGCCATCTAGTTGGGTTATTTCAAGATCCAAGGGCCAAGATTAAATAGACCAAATGGTGGCAAAAAGGTGACAAGACAATTATTGCAGTCCTCAAAACCAAACAGACGCCAATTGCGGTACACCACGTGTCCAGTACTCAAGTAGTGGGCAGGCGTGGTTTTATGTAACTGAAGTCTAAAAGCCCCTACTATGTAGGTCAGAAAGTGACGACGTCATACACGAGCAGGAGCCTGGGGGGAAAATGTTGTACCCTAATTTTAGCCCGAGTCATTCACTCTGCTCGGGTACAGCTGGCAAATAAATATACGGAGAGATAACCAAAGGAATGATATCTGCCTATTATCCTCGTGGAAAACTCGAGTTTCACGTGGTCATACATGGTGTTAGGCGTCCTGGGTTTAACCCAAAATAAGGATGCAATTTCTATGAAGCGCGAGCTTAGAATGTTAAAGTAGCTGTCGAAGCATGAGCTTGGAGGAGATATGCAGCTCGTGGTAATTCTAGTATATTGCTTACTCAAGGATCACCCGTGGACTAGGTGGATTTTAACCACTGAACCACGTAAAAGTTATGTGTTCTTGAGTGAATTCATTTTATTTTTCATTACGGTTTATTAAGCACTAATCAGCCCTATTATTTCTTAATACATTGTTGGCAAAAAACTGCGTCAACATATGTTTTCCAATTCTGTCTGGGTTCTTGAAGATCCACCTGAGAATATCAAACCCATTGGTTGCAAGTGGATATTCAAGAAGAAAAGAGGAGCGGATGAGAAAGTAGAGACTTTCAAAGCAAGGCTTGTAGCCAAAGGTTACACACAGAAAGAAGGGGTTGATTATGAAGAAACTTTTTCTCCTGTAGCCATGCTAAAATCCATTCGTATACTCTTGTCCATTGATGCGTGCATGTATTATGAGATTTGGCAAATGGATGTCAAAACAACCTTTTTGAATGGCTACCTTGACAAAACCATTTACATGTCTCAACCAGAAGGGTTCGAATTAAAAGGTCAAGAGCAAAAAGGTTGCAAGCTTCTTATGTCCATCTATGGACTTAAACAAGCTTCTAGATCTTGGAATTTTATATTTGATGACACAATTAAAACATTTGATTTTGAATAAAACGTTGATGAACCTTGCGTCCATAAACAAATTAAAGATGGTGTAGTAGTATTCCTCATTCTTTATGTTGATGATATACTACTAATTGGAAATGACGTAACATCATTATCAAAGGTAAAGAACTGGTTAGCTGAACAATTCCAAATGAAAGATTTGGGAGAAGCCAAGTATGTTTTGGGCATTAAAATTCTTAGAAATAGACATAACAAAACTTTGGCACTATCTTAAGCAACTTATATTGATAAGGTGCTAGAACGCTTTAATATGAAAAACTACAAAATGGGTGATATGCCAACCCATTCGGGAGTATTCCTTTCCAAGGAGCAGTGTCCCAAAACATCTCAGGAAGAGGAAGATATGAGACAATATCCCTATGCCTCAGCGGTAGGCAGTCTAATGTACGCCATGTTGTGTACAAGACCTGACATTTGTTATGCAGTAGGGATAGTCAGCCGTTATCAATCCAATCCTGGATTGAGTCATTGGATTGCAGTGAAGAATATTCTCAAGTATCTTAGAAATACTAGAGATTATATGCTTGTAAATTCAGGTGGAGACCTGAACCCCACTGGTTACACTGATTCTGATTTTCAATCAGACAGAGATAGTTGAAAATCAACTTCTGGATCAGTGTTTACTCTTGGAGGAGGAGCAGTAGTTTGGCGAAGTATTAAACAGACCAGCATTGCAAACTCCACCATGGAAGTTGAGTATATAGCAGCTTGTGAAGCAGCTAAGGAGGCTGTGTGGCTCAAAAAGTTCTATTCCGATCTGGAGGTAGTGCCAGATGTGGATAAGCCACTAGTCCCATACTGTGACAACAGTGGGGCAGTAGCTAACTCAAAGGAACCACGGAGTCGCAAGAGGGGAAAGCACTTTGAGAGGAAGTATCACTTGCTTAGAGAGATAGTTCATCGAGGAGATGTTGCAGTTATGAAGATAGCTTTAGAGCATAATCTTGCAGATCCTTTCATAAAGACTTTATCCATAAAATCTTTTAAGGAGCATGTAAGAAACATGGGAATTAGATATATGCCTCATTTGCTTTAGGGCAAGTGGGAGATTGTTGGGAATTGTGCCCTGAAGGCATATGTAGTAGACATTGTTTTAAGAAATAAATACATAAATTGAATTTGTTATGCATATATTTTATGGACTATATTATACTGTGATAATATTATGTAAATATCAAAAAAATTCCTAAGTTCATATATGTGATCTCAAACACGTATTGCTACGTGAGGATTGTGTTTGAGATAAATGAACTTGAATAGTTCGCAGTAAAATAAAGTTGAGGAATCTTTAGATTAATTACTGCAAGTACGGTCCACTAGTATTATGAATACATGTGATCTAGATCCAGATCACTAGTGTAGTAGGACACTTTAGTGGATGTGCTTTATATATTAGAGAAAATATATAATTGGACCAGATATGTTTATTAATACTTAATTAAATACTGTTTCAAAGTATTAATTAAATATGTCAACTGATGATCATATACAGATAGATCTTAATCCTAAAGTTACTATGAACTCTTGTTTATGTTATATGAGTTATTTGATTCACTCGTTAGGGTCTGTCAGAATAATCAGGCTAGAAACTTTTATTTTGGGAACCCATTAATGGAAATGGCTGGGGACATAGTGTGCAGATATGGAATCTATACCTTCTCGTAAGAGATTGAATAATGATTCTCTTAAGGGTTGACTTTTGGGACTGAAAAGGTTATTGAGCTCAAATTCATAATTTAGTTATGAATTAACCTTCACTAGTAAAGTCAATGGTACTTAAGGAAACAAGATATAATTAAAAGGGTAAAAAAGTAATTTTATTCCCAATTAATTATGAACTAATATTAGAGGGTTAATTTGTATGTAATGATTATATCAATGGACGCTTTATTTTATAAAGTACTCCGTAAATGAAATGTCTATAATTACAAGAGTGTAGTATCATATTTATAGTGGAATAATCATGAGATTAATAAATTAAGATTATTTAATTAAAGAGTTTAATTAATAATCTAAAATTTATTGGAGCTTGTAATTATAGGTCTATAGGTCTCCACATTGGCTCTATCAACACTATTCAAGGCAAGAGTTGATATAAAAAGAAAAATAGTTGAAAGACATATTTAAGAAGAAATTTGTACTTCGGGCCAAATATGCAATTATGTGATAATAGTGATTAATTAATTAATTACAAATTAGTTGTAATTAACAAAATTAATTAATATTTAATTATTTTGTAAATTTTGAAATTATATTAAATAATTAATTAATTATAATTTTCAAAATTATAATAAATTAAATATTTAATTTTGAAATTATTATTGGTTTTAATTAATTGGTAGAATTAATTAAATATCTTTATTTGAGTGGGAGATAATAATCTGATAAGTTCAAATTAGATTTAAATTTAAAAGATCGATATTTATTCAAATGATTAATTATATTTGATAATTAGTTAAAAAGATATTTAATTCAAATTTGAATTAGCTATCATGTTGTTAGATTTTAATATGACAAAGTAGTTTGAATAAATAATTAAATAAAAATAGAAAAATCAAATATCCCTAAAATATAGGGTGGTACACGACCACACACAGTCCATGGACTGTGTGTGGCATGTACTGCATAATTTTCAAGGATAGATTTTTCAATTTTATTTAATTAATTAATTAATGGAAAATTCAAAAAATTAGTTTTTGGATATTTTCATTAATAAGATAATTAATTAATTAAAATATAAATTGTAAATTGGTTACAGATTTATTTTTTAAATTTAAATATTTTCTATTTATGTTAGACTTATCAGAAAATATTCAAGACAATTTATTTGCTATGTGAAGAAGAACGATACTTTTCTATCTCTTCTTGAAAAGATACAGAACCAATTTCAGGTCTTATTCTCTTGATCTCATGTGTTGAGTACATCAAGTAGAATCAAATATTAACCATCATTTATTCTCTAAGTGCCCACACACATCTTGAGGTGTAGAGAACGTTGTGGAAGATCTTGGTGGGAGTACCTGGGAGCAGCTTAGATAGGAAGTTCATTCAAATTACGAAAAGACAACAAGGACACTTGATAGGCATCAAGAGGTATGTTTTCTATTTACTTGCTTATGATTAATATATGTATATTAATGGATCCGCATATTTAAAGGTAGTTTAAATATGTTACAAATTTTTTGTTGTACATTGGGCCAACCCACCACCATTCCGCTGCGTATTAGGAAACTCGTTCCTAATAGATGTAAGTATGGGCTAGTTCGTAGGGTAAGCTATTAACGAACAAGTCAAAGAACTCAAATAATAAAATTAGTTAGAATACTATCCACTCAAAATTGAGATTGAATTGACCTACGGTCAACTATATGATATGACTAGAATAGATAATAACTGTATGTTTACTTATCCTATCTACTGTCAATATCGATCCAGTCTGATGTAACAAATACATCTGATCTTATCTACTTTGCTAATGTTCTGGAAAGAACATAACACTACAATGTGTAAGTAGATCATATCGTAGTTTAGCAAGTCAGTGTAAATCCTGTGCACTGACTAATCTTAGGACTAACTTATGTTTGAACATATAATCTGTTGTACTATGAAATTATCACGAGTTCACTCACTCAGCTAGGGTACAACTAGCAGTTAAATACGTGGAAAGATAACCAAGTAGAATATCTTATTATTAACCACATGAGTAGCTCGAGATTCATAATGGCCAGACCTAATATTAGGCATCCAGAATTCATTACGAGCTAAGAGTAAGATAGTTGTCAACACGAGATCGAAGTCAGATAGTTGTCAAGCTTGAGCTCGTATGAGATATTCAGATCGTGAGGACCTAGATATAACGCATACTGAAGGATCCCAAGAGACTCGGGGATTCTTTATACACTCATTAATAACCAGGCTGTATCGTATTTATGTCATTTATTACACGAAAAAGCAGGAATGTGTTTATTATGTTATCAAATCATATCCCAATGTAAATGGGAATAATATGTATTAATTATTACGCGGTGTGTTGACACAGTTACCCAAACCTGTCCATGAAATTCCCCTATAAATACTAGGAATATTGCACAGGGAAGGGGACCATTATTCTGTATTACCGAAACTCTGCCAAAATAGAGAGAGAAACAGTAATAATATTGACTCGTGGACTAGGTGGATTTTAACCAATGAACCACGTAAAAGTTATGTCTTTTTGAGTGAGTTTTGGTTATTTCCTTATGGTTTAATATTAAGCGCTAATCTACCCTTTTTATTTCTTAATATCTCGTTGGCGAAAAACTGCGTCAACAATTTGGTGCTTTCATTGAGAGTAAATAAGTGCTTCCCAAGTTCCAATCAATTTTTATCATGGTGGTCACTCGTTCGATGGACGATAATGAGGCAGAATAGCCTGATGGGCAGGAGGCCCATCATACCGTTGTTCCCAATGAAAGGGGTCTTGATGTTTAGCAACGTCCAGGAAAATAAATGGCGGGTCAGGGCAATACTGGGAGTTCGGCGTCATTACCGCCAAACCCTAACGTAGACTATCTAACTGCCATCGAGATGGAAAGCATGCAATTGAGGAGCCATCTCGCTAGAGCAAACAGGCAGATTGAGGAGGTTTTGGCTTGGTTAGCCCCTCTTGCAACCGACATTAATGCCAGAAAGAGGCAAAGTAGGCCTCATAAGTCCCATAGGAATTACCGGTCTAAACCGAGTCGATTTGTTAGAATCACCACTCCAAGTTCTATGCCTTCAGGGTGACACCACCAAAATTTTCAGCCCACTGACCATCACAGGGGTCATCAGCATGTTAGTCGATCGGTCAAGACTGCGACCCCAAGTTCGGTGCCTTCTTCACAGATCCCCAGAAATGCCCATGACAATCCACGAGGAGGGGCTGGGACAGGCTCACGGAGGCACAACGCTCCAAGAAATCCCTTTGTGCCATGATCGGAGCGCCAGGCACAAAGACGTAGGGACGTTGGAGGAGAACAGAGGCAGGCTAATTTAGTCCGTCCTGATGGAACAAGGATAGCCTCACCAATAAGGCATCCTTTGTCACATGTAAGGCATCTGACACCACCTCCTACTCAATGAGATATTCCAGCTTATGGGGACAGCAGGAGAAATCCTCCCCCATCCGCGAATAATTCCGCCCCACGAACGCGTGTTGAGAATCCAGGCCCTCGATCTCAACCGCGAGTTGTAAGCTTCATAAACGGAAGTTATTGGACAGAAGCCATCGTGGTGGTAGGTCCGAGAGTGATCTAAGATATCATTTGAGTTCAGCATAGAGTCCTCGGTATAATCCATAGCCCGACTTGATCGATCATCTGAACTCACAAAGAAGGCATCCAGCCCGAGATGAAGATATTAACTATACTCGACACGAGGGAGGTCCATCCATAGTACGCAACAATGGGAATGCCCCACCTAACCAAGCTTGAGCTTGGGGGGATTATAACCCATCAAAAGCGTATGATAGGATGGGAACTGTTGAACAGCCCCCAGCTAACCTAGGGACTAAACCCTTGAGAGACTAGATCTAATGGAAGAACAAATGAAGAGACTCTTGTCCGGGAAGGAAAATGATGATTGCGACTTAGACGAGGAGCTCGAGCCTTTTTCTCTGAACATTGCGGCAACAACATATCCTATAGGTTTTAGGATGCCACACATGTCAAAGTTTGATGGAGACGGAGATCTGTCCGATCACCTCGGAATGTTTAACACCATGATGATGGCCCACAATATCGGGCTTGATCTAAGGTGTATCCTATTTCCTGCAACTCTGGTCGGGCCTACCAGACAGTGGTTTAAATAATACAAGAGTCATTCTAAGCTCATGGAAATGAGGACGAGAATCCTAGTCAGGGGTGACCTATGGCAGGAACTCCAAAGAAAAGGAGTTAAGAGCGTAGAAAAATTCTTGGCCCAAGCTCAAGAATGGATAAACCTGGAGGAGGCGCGAGCTTCTGTCGCAAGAACCAGCTAGACCCCTGTCCAACCCGTTGGAACGACAATGGATGTTGCAGCTACGAATCAAACCGTTGTCTAGAATAAACAAGGGGGAATAACAAAAGGAATGGGAGTGGTGAGGGCGACCAGAGCGGGTCAAAGAAAAACAAGTCCGTGGAGAAGTTCAAACTAGTCTACACTACTTATACCGACCTAACAAACACCAAGGAGCACATTTTTTTGGCAAATTCTAACCGCCTTCCATGGAAGAAGGCAGAACCATTAAGGAACCAGAGGGCGAAGAGAGACCCCTCAAAATTCTACCGATTCCATAGTGACATCGGTCATAACACTGATTACTATAGGCAGCTGAAGGATGAAATTGAAACTCTCAACAGAGTCAGACCGTTGTCCCAATACGCCCGAAATCGGGTGGTTCCTAATCAGCCCACCAGGCAGAACCCCCAATCAGTCCCTGAAGCTTCGATAGGCCAATCTGGAGCTCAGGTAAATCAGATCGAACCCCTCCGATAGTGGGGGGAGATATAACCACTGTTGTGGGAGGACCTCATTTAGCGGGCACGAGCAGCGGGGCCCAAAATAGGTACATTAATGACCTGAAGGCTCATAACGGGGTGGAGTTCGTCCCAAAGCAACGATTATCGAAACAACAACGATTGGAAAATCAACCAATCATTTTCACGAAAGAGGATTCTAGCCACGTCCAATTCCCACATAATGATCCGTTGGTAGTAACCGTTCAGTTCGCCAACTGAAGGGTCCGAAGAACACTAGTAGATAACGGAATCTACTTTTCAGGCCCACCCTGGAAAAAATAGGGTTATCCGTAATCGATTTGAAGGCGACCTCGATGACCTTGTACGGATTTTTGGGTGAAGGATCAGCGGCCATTGGGACAATCGGACTGGTGGTGACATTGGGAGAAGAGTCTCAAACAGTTTCCAAAGTACTCGAGTTCGTGGTAATCGATTGTCCGGCCGTGTCCAATGTGATTTTGGGCCAACATGCGCTGATGGCATTTGAAGCCATAACCTTTATCCACCACCTGCAATGAAATTCCCCTTAGCTACGGGGATATGCACAGTTAGAGGCAATCAACTCACTGCCAGGGAATGCTATAGCATTTCTATGAAGGGAATGATCATTTTGGATTGTAAATAACTTTGTAAACACTTTTATGGGCCCGTGTACAGTTTTATGTCTTAAATAAAATATACCCATTCCTTTTTATCATAATTTTTTACCTTAGCCTGTTAATAACACCTAGATGCACGTTTATAACCAAATGACTTGTTTAGCGAGTTAAGCACTGTTTAGAGTTCACAATAGCGGTCTTGGAGTAACTAGGGAATTACACGCGGCCTCACAGTCAGAGAGAAATGGTCGCGATGAGGAATGTAACTAGCCGCAACCTGGGCCCATGTCTTAACATGCGGTTTTGGATGTCTCAACATATCTGGGTTTTATATCAGTAAATTAGTTTTGACGAGATTTGTTGATGTGGCAAGTTCTCTTATTAGAAATATATTTACACATTTTGTTTAAAACGATTAAGATCGAATTAGAAAGATGCATATTCAAAAACCTGGATGTCTTTGCTTGGTCTCATGAGGATATGGTGGGAATCAGTCCAAATATAATAATGCACACTTTAAATTTGGACAAGAATGTGCCTGCAAAATCCCCAAAACGGAGACTTTTTGGAAAAATTCGAGCTGAAGCCCTTGAGGAAGAAGTAAATCGGTTACTAAAATACGGGCTTATCTGGGAGGAAAAATACCCATCTGGGTGGCCAATCCCGTGCTTGTCCTGAACCCGAACGGGAAGTGGAGAACCTGTATCGACTTCTCTGACCTAAACAAAGCTTGTCCCAAGGACTGTTTCCCACTGCCCAAGATTGACCAATTGGTAGGTGACACGATAGGTCATGAGCTCATGTCTTTCATGGACGCGTACTCTGAATATAACCAGATCGCGATGAACCCTGCGGACCAGGAGCATACTAGTTTCATGACCGAGCATAATGTATATTGTTACAAAGTTATGCCATTCAGATTAAAAAATGTTGGGGCTACATACCAACGCTTGGTCAACAAAATGTTCGCTAACCAGACCAGGAGAAATATGAAGGTGTATGTCGATGACATGCTTGTCAAGTCGAAGACTGCCAATAATCATGTATCCAATCTGGAAGAATGTTTTGGAATATTAAGGAGATATGACATGAAGCTGAATCCCCAGAAATGCACTTTTGGGGTGGTATCTGGAAAGTTTCTGGGGTTCATAGTCAACAGGAGGGGAATAGAGGCGAATCCTGAAAAAATCATATCGTTGTTCGAAATGCCTTCACCCAGGTCGCGAAAAGATGTTCAAAACCTAACTGGAAGGGTGGCATCTTTGAATCGCTTCATTTCGAAATCCACTGACAAGTGTCTGCCATTCTACAACTTGCTCAGAGGAAACAAGAAATTTGAGTGAACCGAGGAGTGCGAACAGGCATTCCACGACCTAAAAACACATCTGGCCGAGCCCCTAGTTTTATCTAAACCAATACCTGGATAATCTCTATTCCTTTATCTGGCCGTGACAGAGAATGCAGTCAGTGCCGTGTTAGTTTGAGAAGAAGACCATGCTCATAAACCATTGTATTATGTAAGCAAGAGGCTTCTTGGAGCTGAGTCACGATACCCACTGATAAAGAAGTTGGCATTTTGTCTGATATTGGCTTCCAGAAAGCTCCAACCATACTTCCAGTCCCATTCTATCAATGTCTTAATCGACCAACCTTTAAGGTAGGTTTTGCAATAACCTGAAACGTTGGGACGTCTTTTAAAATGGGCCATCGAACTTAGCCAGTTCAAGATATTGTACATGCCACAAAATTCAATCAAGAGTCAGGCCCTTGTTGATTTTATGGCTGAATGCACTGGTTTTCAAGACGAGCTCATGAGGGAGTCGACACAGGAATTATGGAAAATCTTCGT
This sequence comes from Humulus lupulus, assembly GCF_963169125.1. Lineage (NCBI taxonomy): Eukaryota > Viridiplantae > Streptophyta > Magnoliopsida > Rosales > Cannabaceae > Humulus > Humulus lupulus. Next base: position 127,703,078 of record NC_084801.1, on the reverse strand, counting down.
TGATGAATCGTCGAACGAGAATGGATTAGGAGTTGGAATAATCTTAATCTCGCCAGAGAGACATCGATTCCATACAGCTCTAAGATTCAAATTTGAGGCATCCAACAATGAAGTAGAATATGATGCCTTACTGGAAGGGCTGAGGGTGGCAAGAGAGATGAAGGTGAAAGCCATCCAATGCTTCAGTGATTCCCTACTCGTGGTAAATCAGGTATTGGGGGAGTATCAAGCTTAAGGAATCAAGATGGCGGCCTACCTAGCCAAGGTAAAGGGGGAACTGTCTGAATTTGAGTACACCTCTGTTGAACAGATATCCAGCGAGTAGAATTCTAACGCTGACGCTTTTGCACGACTTGCTACCATAAAAGAGGCTAAAACATTAAATGTAGTACCAGTGGAGTTCTTGGAAAGCCCAAGTGTAACGGGAGAAGCAATGGAGGTTAGAATGATTGACATAAGACCGGCCTGGATGACTCCTATAGTGGAATATCTCGCAACTGGAAAGTTATCCGATAACAGGAAATACGTGAGAAAAATACTCTATCAAGCTCCACGGTACGTAATAGTCGATGGAACCTTATATCGGTGTGGTCATTCATTGCCTCTCCTGTGATGTGTTCTGCCTGATGAAGCCAAAACAAGTTTGTAAGAAATACATGAAGGATTTTGTGGAGATCATGCTGGGGGAAAAACCTGGCGCTGAAGGTATTGAGACAGGGCTATTTTTGGCCCACTTTAACAAAAGATTTGATCTCGTATGTTCAGAATTGCGAAAAATGCCAGCGTTTCACCATAGTTTCCTGAGCTTCTCTAGTCGAGCTAACAATGATTTCCTCCCCATGGCCATTTGCAACATGGGGAATTTACCTGATAGGTTCCCTACCTATGGGAAAAAGAGGAGTTTGATATGCGGTGGTGGCGATCGATTACTTCACAAAGTGGGTAGAAGCAAAACCTTTGGCAACCATCACCTCAAAGAGAGTCCTAGATTTCGTGGTGAAAAGTATCATCTGTCGATTTGGACTCCCTAAGAAGACCACGTTAGACAACGGGACGCAGTTCGATAGTGATCTCTTCACAAAATTTTGTGAAAGATACGGCATAACGAAGAGTTTCTCGTCTGTAGCATACCCACAAGCCAACGGGCAAGTCGAGGCTGTAAATAAGACCCTTAAGGCGAGCATGAAGAAGAGGTAAGACGAAGCCAAAGGATTATGGCCCGAACAGCTCCCGCAAGTACTTTGGGCCTACTGAACTTCTCATAAGACCTCCATGGGGCATACTTCTTTTTCCCTAACTTTCAGAAGCGAGGCCATGCTTCCAATTGAAGCAATGATAACTACTCACATGCAAAGGACGTTTGATCAAGAACAGAATAACAAGCTACTTAACGCATCTCTCGATCTAATCAAAGAAAAATGAGAGGAATCACAATTACAGCTCGCCCATTATCAAAAAAAGATCACTCGCTATTTCAATTCAAAAGTCAAGGGGCGTAGACTTGGATTATGCAACCTGGTTCTCCGGAGGGTCTTTTTGGCAAATAAAGACCCTAAGGATGGTGTGTTGGGCTCGAACTGGGAATGACCATACCACAGATCGTAGAGGTCTTATATGAGGGAACTTTTAAGCTAGCTCGATTGAATGGGGAATTAGTCCCACAGACTTGGAATTCTCTTCACTTGAAAAAGTATTATCAATAGTACTACCATCAATGTAAGGCTTATTTATAAAAGTCGTTTTGACATATGGATTATTAAATAACCATTTCTTAATTTTATCATTGTGAGCTCGTGTTCTCATAATTGTAAAAGCAACCAGGAAAGTTTATACATTCTGGTTGCTTGGGGGGACACATAACTGAGGTCGGTGAGTTTTTTGAAAAAGTTAAGCCTACTCGAATAAGATTAAAAAACTTAGAAGCTCGGAAAAATTGATTATTCAAAGGCTTTTTAAAGCTAAAGTTTTCAATAAACATAGCACAAACTAAGCTTTAATTCATCTAAAACCCTGGATATAACCAGGTCCGAAGCTTAGAGGCTTGGAGAAATTGATTATTCAACGACTTTCTAAAGCCTGAGTTTCCAATAAACCTAGCACAAAGTAACCTTTAATTCATCTAAAACCCCGAATATAACCAAGTCCAAAGCTTAGAGGCTTGGAGAAATTGATTATTCAACGGCTCTTTAAAGCTTGAGTTTTCAATAAACTTAGCACGAACTAAACATAAATTTAAAAAAAAAATCCTAGATATAACCAGGTTCGAGGCTTGATTCTCAATAGGTATAATGTTATTAAGCTTATTAAAAACCCTGGATAAAACCAGATTCATGGCCTGATTCTTAACAGGTATGACACAAATAAGTGAGCAAAATCTTGGATACAACCAAGATTGATATAACCTATCTTGATCTAAAGTTGGTCCTTAAGATTTTTAATGTGCAAGAGTCTAAGGATTCATAAACATGAGAAAATAATAAAGGAAAGACAAATAGATCACAAGTTAGATGTATATTCAAATAAGAAAAATCTCGTCACATCGAAGAGAAAAAACCTCGAGCTAAGCTCGAAGGCAATTGTTTAAATCCCAAGGGATTGTTAGAAAATGATAATGATTATAAAAGAAAATCTTAAATAAAGTCATTGGGCTCCGTCAGCTCGCCCCGCTGAAGTAACCTCCTCACTGTCTCCCTCAGCTGCTTCGGAAGCCTCGCCAGATTCTGAGGGTTCTTGCAAAAACTGAATCTTGAATTTAGTAAGATACGGATCCCACAGCCCAGGCTCTATGAAGGAGAAGTTCCCCTCCTGGTTGAAAGCCCATCAATGGTAAAGCATCTCCTCCATTGTTGACGATGACAATGCTTCTTCCTCCTTGGCTTTAACTTCTGCCTCGATTAGCTTCGCTTTGAGTTCGTCATTTTCGGCCTGAAGCTGTTCAGCATGATAGCTCGCCTCTGTGACCTGAGCCTGAGAGGCGGACAATGCGGTCTTTGCGGATTACTCACCCTCTTGAGAAGAGATAAGAGCAGCCTTAGCAGCATGCTCACTCTCTTGAGCAACTGTCAAGGCAGCTTTGGCAGCATGCTCACTCTCTTGAGTAGCATTCAGGGCGACTTTGGCAGTGACTAGCTTGGCTCGGAGCTCTTAGTTTTTGGCCTTAGCACGAGCTAGGACGGACTGTAGAATAACAAATCAAGTTAATAAAAAAAAGGGGGAGGAAGAACACATAGTAAAGAAAAAGAATCAGAAGTGGGAAAAGGACTCACGGTGAGGTTCATCCCCACAGAAGACTCAATGACATCCTTCGGGTTGCGCTCCTCTATGGCCCTTAGATCCCTAGCACTAGCTTTATATGCATGGACCACCATGTGACTCGCTGTCTCATACACGATACCCCAAAATGCCTTAGGGATCTTGTCCAGATCGTATGGCTCAACTGGTATCCGGACGACAAGGGCCTCGGTTTGAATTACTTGGGGGTGTGAGGGAGGCATATGTCGAGGAGGGGGAGGAGGAACTTGTCGAACAGTGATAGTTGTTACCAGAGCTAGCTCTTGAGCAGAGCTCGCATCTTTACCCTTAGAGGGGGATTTTGCATTATCCCCCGTTTTAAGGGTGGCCTTCTTCGCCACCCTAGGCCTTTTCACGATGGGACCAGTTCTAGACCTTCCAGCCTGGAAGGCACTCCTTAAATCAGGAGCTCCTTCGATTCCATCTCTTCACCTAAAAAGAACAAAGAGGAGTTAATTGACAGGAATAATGTTTCAAAGGTAAAAAAAAAAAAAAAAAAGAACAAGGATCCTACCCTCCGGGCTAGGGGACGAATCTATTACGATCAGCTCGGGTGTATGAACCAGACTAGGCATGACCTCCAACTCTTGGATTAATGGAGGGGAGGGGGGAATCTAAGGCTACAACCTCTTGGATCCTAGGGGGTTCAGGTCCCTCCTCGGGGCTGGATTCATCTACGTACTGCTTGAACCTAGGAGAAAATGCACCCTGGAGCAGAGAAGGCCAAGTCCTACGGTTAGTACCATATTCTTCAAAGATAGAGGATCTAAGGTTTAGCGTGTTATCCACTACAATGGTGCCTTTGGGATTGTTGTGGTCATAGTGTACCACTAAACAATCCACACATTGGAGGAGGGTTACGTTTAGGTCTGGATCGGTGGGATGGCGACTAACGAGCTGGTGGGATTAAAGCATATTAACCTAAAGCTGGCAGCAACCCGATCTAACTCTCTAAAGGGGTATGGGTTACCTTGGCCGGAGGGGCCTGCTACTGCCCCGACGTAGCTCGGTCAAGATCGGGCCCCTAGCTAACTTCGGGAGCCTGTCTTTTTCGCATGAGGGGCACCACGGTTTCTTCCTCGTCAGTTTCCTCAGTGGTTGGCAAGGCCTCTTGAGAGGAGGGGAGCTCAAGGATAACCGGGAGCAGAGCTTGGGTCCTCAGAGCTAGTGCTGACCCTCGCCGAACAACTTGCATGCCAACATGGTGGCATCATTCACGACCTAGTAATAATCTTTTTCCTCAGGAGGGAGATGGGACAAAGTCTCGTATTGACCCCCGAGGGTCTCAGATCATTCCGTCCTCACGAATATAGCTGCACAAGGAACAAACTTAATCAGAATATATATAAAAAAAATTACAATGAAAGTGATAAAAAATCACGTGCTGAGTTTACAAAGATAGAAGGCTTACGAGGTTGATTGAAGTAGCGATGTTCACAATTTCTGAATCCATTCAACATAAAGAATGAATCTTTATAGTCATTTGGATGGCTGGGAGCTCAATGACAAAAGTGGAGTTCGGAAACCGAGTAAGGTTGTAAAATCCATCACCTCGTCCCTTCTGGTCTGGACTTGCTTTGAGGCAGAAGAAATATAAAATATCTGCTGGAGTAGAGACATCCCACTCATGCCTCAGAAACAGATATTTTAGCCCTGCCAAAAGTCTGTAAGAATTTGGGGGGAGCTGGAAGGGAGCCAACTTGACGTTGTTTAAAAAATCTACGAAGTATTGTCCAATGGAAGGAAAGTACCAGCCTTCAGGTGCTCGACACTCCAAGCCCTATAATCATCTTGGAAGGGGGCACAACTCTGCTCTCCTTCAAAGGCAGGTCGGGCGAGGAGACCGCCAGCTCCTAGCTCGATGTTATGACTCAGCAAAATTTTGTTTACTTTCCCCTGAGTTGTAATCTTTGAGACTATATGTTCAACCTCGAAGAAAGCATTGGGGTTAACGGCGACCTCCCTCTCCACCACTAGACCAAAATGTGGGATATGAGATTCGAAGGCGACTTGTTTGCCTTTGTCCTTGTACTAGGTAGATGAGCTCACGACGATCTTCTTTGGAGGTGCCATAATTCAGATCGCCTGACGACAAAGCGACCTAGTTAGTAGGTGACCTAAGATGGTCTATAACTATGGTCGTGGAGGTACGGAGGACGAAAAGGACTACTTTCAATGTTTGAAAGTTTATACGAGCTAAAGTTTATCCTAGTCTCATCGCGTGATGCCACGCGATATCCTAGGCTACGTGCCTTGGTTTCTTAAAATCCCTAGATACTTTGGGATCCACGTGTCAAAAATTTCAGGCCCACTACTTTCCTTTGGAAAGCGGTTTAGTGCAAAACTGCCTAAGGAATCGTAACCCCTAAGCTACATGGTATTAAACCTAAATCCCTTCAGTTTCTATACCCCAAGTAGGTATTCTTTAAACTGATTTTCCATTAGAGCTACCCCAGATTAACCCAGAAATTTGCCCAGTTTTATGAATGTCTTATTTTTAAAATACGTATGGATTCACTCATGGAACTTAAACCAAAATCTATTTCCTATTAGCACTTAAAAATAGCCTAACGATGTCGAACATCGAACATATTCAAAGTAGAAATGAAAAAAAAAACTCAAACCAGGGGATGAAATACTTACAGGAAATATGTTCGATTCGGAGAGGGTGTAGATACGGCCACGGGATGCTCCTGGAAAGCTTCTGAAGGTCTGGGATACGATGAAAAGTTATGGAGATTCTGGAGAAGAAGAAAGGAAGCTTGAGAGTTTGAAAAAGGAGATTTTTTTAATACAAAGGTGGTGAAGTCTGAGGACTGATCACCCTATTTATACGTAAACTATGGAAATTAATATGGGCCATCCAATTGGGTTAGCTCGAGATCCAAGGGCCAAGATTAAATAGACCAGATGGCAGAAAAAAGTTGATAGGACAGTTATTTCAGTCCTCGAAACCTGAACAGACGTCAATTGCAGAAAGCCACGTGTCTAGTACTTGAGTAATAGGGCAGACACGATTTTATGTGACAGAAGTCTAAAATCCCCTACTGTGTATGTCAGAAAGTGACGACATCAAACACGAGCATGAGATTGGGGGGCAAATGTTGTACCCTGATTTTAACACGCGTTCACTCTATCAGCTAGGGTACAATTGGCAGGTAAATACATTGAAAGATAACCAAGTAGAATATTTGATTATTAACCATGTGAGCAGCTCAAGATTCATAATGACCAGACCTAATATTAGGCGTCCAAAATTCATTACGAGCTAAGAGTAAGATAGTTGTCAAACACGAGCTCGAAGTCAGATAGTTGTCAAGCTTGAGCTCGTATGAGATATTCAGCTCGTGAGGACCTAGATATAATGCATACTGAAGGATCCCAAGAGACTCGGTGATTCTTTATACACTCATTAATGACCAGGCTGTATCGTATTTATGTCATTTATTACACGAAAAAGCAGGAACGTGTTTATTATGTTATCAAATCATATCCCAATGTAAATGAGAATAATCTGTATTAATTATTACGCGATGTGTTGACACAGTTACCCAAACCTGTCCATGAAATTCCCCTATAAATACTGGGAATATTGGACAGGGAAGGGGACCATTTTTCTGTATTACAGAAACTCTACCAGTGAGAGAAACAGTAATAATATTGACTCGTGGACTAGGTGGATTTTAACCACTGAACCACGTAAAAGTTCTGTCCTTTTGAGTGAGTTCTAGTTATTTCCTTACGGTTTAATATTAAGCGCTAATCTGCCCTTTTTATTTCTTAATTGTTGGGTTTTATGCCCTTATAAAACCATGTCGGACATGTAGCACGATTTTATATTATCAATAAAAGTAGTAGAAATCATTTAGTTTGACAATTGTGTTTCTTGCTTGTTTTATTACACGATTATTGAAATAATACAAACATTTATAAAATCCCGAACATATGGATAGTTACAATTATAGTGACTAGGTCACAATGGATTATAGTTGTAATTATATGTTCAAAAGAACGAGTCCTAAGATTAGATCAGTGCATTGGATTTTCACTGATTAGGCAATCTACGATATGATCTACTTACACATTCAGGGTGTGATGTCTTGTCCAAGGCTTCGACCAAGTAGATAAGATCGGATGTATTTAGTTACATCGGACTAGGACCGATATTGATTATTGATTGATAAATAAGTATCGTTGTTATCAAATCTAATCAATGTCACAACGTTGACCATTTATTAAGTCGATATTAATTCTGAGTGATAATATTCTACTAATTATATTATTTAAATCTTTTGACTTGTTCGTTACCAGCTTACCCTACGGTCTAGCCCATACTTACATCTTGGAGATTTATTAGTGTAATTGAGTGGGAGTATTATTCATAGATACGAAATCTATAACTTCTGTATGAGAAGTGAAAAGATGATTTCCTTAATTGCTTTGTTCAAAAGGTTAAATGATTGAGATCTCATTTCTGTGATTAAGTTCACGGAAATATCATTTATAAGGAACTTAGTGAGAGTTAAGGATAAAATACTGATGAGGGGTAAAACGGTAATTTGCACCCAGCTCGTTAATAAGTCATCGATAGAGGATTGACTGATTGTAATTGTTATAACAATGGATACCGTATTTATGGTTTTGAAAATACGTTCTATGAATTCAAGAGTTCAATTCCAAGTCTATAGTGGAGTCACGAGGAATTAATAAGGTAGTAATTATTCGTAAATAAATTCACGGTAACTTGTTGGAGCTTGATTTCATGGATCCATGGTCCCCATATCACCTTTGATTAAATCATCTAGAATGTCTCAATTAATTGATTTAATTATCAATTAGGATTTTTAAAGTTGACTAGGTCAATTTTGGAAAATTTACAGAGATATGAGATTTAGAGAATAAAAGAGAATCTTTGGGTAAATTTATTAATATTGATAAATTGGTATCAATATAAATAAATAATATTAAATCAAGTTTCAAATTATAATTAGTTAATTTGAATAAGTATTTAATTAATTAAAAAAATAAATAAAAGGTTTTGAATTTAGGCCCAGTTGGGATTTAAATTCAAAACAAAGAGATTGGGCCCAAGTCCATTTATGGCAGCCCAAGGCTTTTATTTTTGTTTATTATTTTTAATTAATTTAAATTTAAATAAATCCCATTAAGTTGCCTATATAAGGAATATGATATCTAGGGTTTTCATAAGCAAGTGAGTTTCAGTTGATTGGTAAGAGAAAACCTAGACAGTCTAACCTTTCTTGGCCACTCTCTCTTCTTCTTCTCTTCAAGATCTCTATCTCATGTGTTGAGAACCAGCTCACACTAGTTCTAGGTTGATCAAAGGCTTGGTGAGGAAGACTGTGTTGTTGATCTTGTTCAATCTCTTAATAATACTCTGCTACAGAAAGGAATCAAGGGTTAGAGAGATTGAAGGATGGAGTTGTTCCAGTTCCGCTGCGTAATGTAAGTTTTTACTTTACTCTGTATTTGTATCAATTTCATAGGAGCATGTTCTAGGAATTTGCATGTTTATTTGATAATATGTAAATTGCATGAAAATAAATAAAGATCCTGCAATGAGTTTTTCCAACATTAATATCTCGTTGGCGAAAAACTAAGTCAACATAATCATATTTATATTCCACTATGATTACGTCACTATAGATACAATTAGCTATATGCTCGAGATTTAATAGAAGTTTATATTAAACAAATAATCATGAAAATAAAACATGTGAGCAAAGTGATTGACCAAGTCAAAAATTGATTTCTATTCTTTTATTGATAATAAAATGAGATTACAAAGGAATTGAGTTTTAATTAGGGCGTAAAACCCCAACAGGCACCCCTTCGGTCTACAATGTACTACTCGGGAGACCAGCCCTGATTGGGCTGGGGGCAGTTTCATCTATGAGGCACCTGGCCATCAAATTCCCAACACCTATTAGCATTGGGATTCTGAAAGGAGACCAATTGGCCGCTCGAGAATGCTATAGCATCTCAATGAGGGGGAAAGGCCAAACAAGTGCACAAGCACTTGTCATCATCCGAGAAATAAGCGAGATAGTCTACGAAGTCGAAGAAGAGATTAACCACAGGATAGAAGACGATAGGGTCGATCTCAGACCAATCGAAGAGCTCGAGGAAGTAGAGCTCGATGAAAAGGATACCACTAGGGTGGTAAAGATAAAAAATAACCTTCTAAAGGATGCAAGATAACAATTAATCCACTTTCTAAGGGAAAATCAAGATGTGTTCGCATGGTTGCATTTAGACATGATTGGGATCAGTCCAAAAATTATAAGCCATGCTCTCAACATAGACAAAGGATTCCTACCAAAGCAACAAAAAAGAAGGCACCCAGATGATGAAAGGAAAAAGCCTTGAAAGAGGAGGTCAAAATGCTAAAGGAAAATCGATTTATCCGAGATGCTTTCTATCCCGAATAGATTGCCAATCCCGTGCTAGTTCCGAAGCCCAATGGAAAGTGGTGAACTTGCATTTATTATTCGAACCTCAATAAGGCATGTCCAAATGATTGCTTTCCTCTAACTCGAATCGATCAGCTCATAGATGCAACAGCAGGTCACGGCATCATGTCGTTCATGGATGCGTATTCTGGATATAACCAGATAGTCGTGCATGCACCCGATCAGGAGCATACGAGCTTTATGTCTGGTAAAGGTTTGTACTGTTACAATGTGATGCCTTTCAGGCTCAAGAATGTCGGGGCCACATATCAAAGATTGGTAAATAGGATGTTTGCCGAGCAAATAGGGAATAACATGGAGGTTTATGTGGACGACATGCTAGTCAAGTCCAAATATAAATGTAACCATGTTAATAATCTCGCAGAATGCTTTGCTATACTCCGAAAATACAACATGAGACTTAACCCACAAAAATGCTCATTCAGAGTATCCTCAGGAAAGTTTTTCGGATTCATAGTAAATGCTCAAGGCAAACAAGGATAAGATCAAGGAATTAATCGATATGCTCTCACCTCTAAAACGTAAAGATGTCCAGAGTTTAACTGTACGAATGGTGGCCTTAAGTAGGTTCATATCGAAATCTACATACAAATGTCTTCCATTCGTTAATCTTTTGAGAGGGGGCAAGAAATTTGAATGGTCAGATGAATTCGAGCTCTCTTTTCAAGCCCTAAAAAATCACCTCGCCGAACCACCAATCTTATCCAAACCAATCACAAGGGAAGTATTGTACTTATACCTTGCCACAACCGAGCATGAAATCAGTGCAGTACTTGTTCGGGAGGTTAAGAAAGTACAAAAACATGTTTACTATGTTAGTAAAAGGTTACTGGGGGCAGAGTCGAGATATCCATTAATGGAAAAGATAGCCCTGTGCTTGATACATGCATCTCGAAAGCTCTGACCTTACTTCTAGGCACATCCTGTACACGTATTGACTGATCAACCATTAAGACGAGTGTTGTCGAAACCTGAGGCATCTGGGAGATTGTTAAAATGGGAGGTTGAACTTGGACAATTTGAGATCACATATCACCTGAGAAAGACGATCAAAGGACAAGCATTAGCAAATTTCATAGTTGAATGTACGGGAATCACCAACGAGGAAGTCATAACCCCAGCCTGTGAGCTGTGGAGACTTTACGTTGATAGGTCTTCAAATGAGAACGGATCGGGGGCAGAAATTATCTTAATCACTCCGACTGGAAATCATTTTCACTCAGCCTTACGGCTTGGCTTCGAGGCATCAAATAACGAGGCTGAATACGAAGCACTATTAGTAGAGCTTTGGATAGCTTCCGAGCTTAAAGCAAAAGGAATTCATTGCTATAGCGATTCCCAATTGGTCGTTAATCAGATCTTAGGAGAATATCAAGCTCGTGGCATTAAATTGGCAGCTTACTTGGAGAAGGTCAAAGCAACATTCGGGCAATTCAAGGTCTTGCCATTGAACAAGTTTCACGGGAGCAAAACTCTAATGCAAATGCCTTAGCTAGGTTCGCCACAACCAAGGAAGTTGATGCACTCAATGTGGTGTCAGTCAAGTTTCTACCGGTCCCAATCATAATTGAGCCTGAAGAAGAAGATGTCAGCATGATTGACTCATAGCCTATCTGGATGACCCCCATAATTGACTACCTCGAAACCGGGAGCCTCCTAGCAGACCGGAATAAGGCTAGGAAACTTATGTAAAAGATACCAAGGAACACTATCTTGGAAATGAAATTGTATAGAACATGGTATTCTATGCCATTGCTAAGAAGTGTAACTCCACCCAAGGCCAAAATTTTTTTTAGAAGAAATCCATGAAGGATTTTGCGGAGACCACACTGGGGGGCATAGTCTATCAAAAAAGGTGATTAAGCAAGGATACTTCTGGCCTACAGTTAAAGCAGAATCGTTCAAATATGTCAAGCACTGTGACAAGTGTCAGCGGTTTGCTTCAATCCCATGAGCTCCACCAACCGAGCTCACCATGATGAACTCCCCGTGGCCATTCGCGGTATGGGGAATCGACCACATAGGATCCCTACCAACGAGAAAAGAAGGAGTAAAATATGTTGTAGTTGCTATTGATTAATTCACGAAGTGGACCAAGGTCGATCCTCTAGCCACTATCACCTCGAAGAAAGTTCTGGATTTCATGGTGAAGAATATAATTTTCAAGTACGGGTACCAAGGAAAATAGTATCAGACAATGGAACCCAGTTTGATAGCAAATTGTTTACACAGTTCTGCGAAAAGAATGAGAGAGTCAAAAGTTTTTCCTCAGTAGCCCATCCACAAGAAAATGGCCAGGTCAAAGCAGTGAACAAAACTCTGAAGAGCTCCATTGAGAAAAGGCTCGAAGAGGCTAAAGGAAAATGGTCAGAGGAATTACCACAAGTCTTATGGGCTTACAGAACGACAGCTTGGTCCTCAACAGAACATACACTCTTCTCCCTGGCCTACAGTTGCGAAGCTATGCTACCTATTGAGGTCAAAATTCCAACAATTAGACGTGAGGCATACGACCAGACCTCAAACCAATCCCAGCTCGAAGAAAAACAAGACGAAGCCCAACTTAAGAATGATACATACCAGCAAAGGGCTACAAGATACTTCAACAAGAGGGTTCAAGACAGAAAATTTGGTGCTCAGACGCGTGTTCTTGGCCACAAGACCCCTCAGCAGGAGTGCTCGGGCTTAATTGGGAATGACCCTACCAAATTGAATCCATTATTCGGCCTAGTGTTTATAAACTAGCGAGATTAAATGGAAAATTGGTACCACGAGCTTAGAATGGTGAACATCTACGACCTTATTATCAGTAATGTAGGAATGATGTTTATTCATTTGTAACTAAGATTGTACTTAATTTTTTTCTTTTTATCAATAAATCACTGATTCTTATTCAAATGTTGTGTATTTTTATTGTTGTAATTTTTGCATGCTCTCAAAATTCAAGAACCTAAGACTGCAATCATAGGATGTTAAGGGGGCATAAGTGGTATACAATCATACCATGAGTTCAAAAATATAGCAACAATAAAAATGCAATAAAATTAGTCAAAGTGTATAGATTATGAACCATGCACGAATTAAATAAGTGTATGGAATATTAACCAAAAACACACTAAAAAAGTCTCGAATGAACTGGTAAACTCTATTCGACATAATTAAAAGTTGGAATTTTAAATAAACCAACCAAATTTAGAAGTCGAGGTTAAGTTGGAAATTTTTGCAAAAAAGTTTCGACCTCGCAACCTCGAGACCATACTCGAGGATGAGGAAAAATTACTATAAAAAAGCAAGAAATAACTAGACTAACGAGGTCATATGCCGAAAATTATTTTAAATGAAGATATATGGTAAAAGTAATATTCGATTTTGAAGTTAACAAAGTCGAAAAATGTGCAATCAAATGAACTATGTACAAATACATGGAAGTTCGAACTCAAGCACGACAGTATTTGTGTAGATAAACAAATATAGAAGTAAGTACTTTATGGGTATGCTCGAAATATTTCAAATCTAGAAATATGAAGTATGCGATAAAGGGAAAACGATAAAGGGAAAACGATAAAGGTAGACAGTATGCATAATAATTTCGAGAAAGAGATTTAAGCACAAAATATAAACTACCATTAAAATATAAATCACTCAAACTTCGAGTTATAATTTTCTTTGCCCAAAGAGCATTAAAAAAAATTTAATTATAAAATAAAACATAAGGGACACAGCCCTTGTAGAAACATGGTTCACTTCTGGCCAGCAGGAGCAGATTCAGCTTCATCGCATTTCTCCTCTTCACCTCCATCATCCAAGGTAGTGCCAGTTACCTCCTCCTCGGCCAACCAAGCCTTCCACTTGGTTAGGAACTCCTCTTCCTTGTCCAAAAGGAACGAGGTGTCCATCTCAAGGTTTAGCGACCACATCTTGTACATGGCCTGGTCGGTGGCCCAATCCTTCCTCGCCTTGAATTCCTCGAGCATGCGTTTCTTCTCATCCTTGAGGATCTCATTGTTGGGGTTTTATGCCCTAATTAAAACCCAAATTCTTTGTAATCTTATTTTATTATCAATAAAAGAATAGAAATCATTTTTTGACTTGGTCAATCACTTTGCTCACATGTTTTATTTTCATGAATATATGTTTAATATAAACTTCTATTAAATCCCGAGCATATAGCTAATCTTATTTATAGTGACGTCATCACAGTGGAATATAAATATGATTATATGTTCAAAATAAGTTAGTCCTAAGATTAGTCAGTGCATAGGATTTACACTGACTTGCCAATCTACGATATGATTTACTTACACATTACAGTGTTATGTTCTTTCCAGAACATTAGCAAAGTAGATAAGATCGGATGTATTTGTTACATCAGACTGGACCGATATTGACAGTTGATAAGATAAGTAAACATACCGTTATTATCTATTCTAGTCATATCATATAGTTGACCATAGGTCAATTCAATCTCAATTATGAGTGGTTAGTGTTATCCCCATTTCCTGCATGGGCTCGGGGTCTTCGTCCAGGCCCATTGTCAGGGGCCATGTAAGCATGCGGGCCCGGCCCAAGGCCTCTTGGTACGAAGAGTGTCCAAGGGGAGGGGTATGGACCGGGGATGCATGTCTAGGCCCATTAGAGGGGTCCGGCATGTCCCTCCGGGTCCGTCCTTCGGGACGATAGTCCGGGCGATGTACAGGGCGTTCGGACCCCCGCGTCCAGGTCCCGGACCCTGATACGGTCCGGGCCTGTGGTAAATGAAGCGGGACAAAGGTAAATGGACCCGGATCACCTCACCCCCAGTTGAAGGGGTCAAGCGTCCAGTACCCTGAAGCCGCCTCACTCCGCGTGGGCGTTGTCCCCACTTTTCACCTGCAGAAAAGGCCACCTCAGGATTGCACGCCGTTGTTTCAGGTCTGCGCTGTCAAGTACTCTGACTGATCTTGTCTCCTGAATCTGCCTCGTAACTCGAAGTGTCCAGACCAAAAGCACTATTTTGTCGGGCGAGATATAGTTCTTGAGTCAACTTGTTGGGCCTGAGCTGGTCTGGAATTCATGTATGTTATAACTTTTGTATTGGGCTTCCTCTGAAGAGGCTCAGGATATCCATATCAATGATGGGCCCGGGTTGTACCCGGCCCAGACCCAGTGTTCCCATAAGCCTATAAATACAAGCTACTAAACACTGTAAAAAGGGTCTCTCTTCACCAAAAATACAGTAACTCTGTCAAAATACAGAGGGAAACTCCATTGTAAAAGGTTCTTCAAGCTCTAATAACATAGACTCGTGGACTAAGGTTAGTTAACGCCCCAACCACGTAAAAACCCCGTGTTAATCCTCTACTTTCATTATAATTGTCATTAAATAATAGTTATTAATAGAGTTGCCGAAAATCTCGGTTAACAGTTTGGTGCTTTCATTGAGAGCTGAAGGAAGCTAGTGCTAACGTCAGGCCTTTACTACAATGGTGAACACACGACACACCACCTTCGACCCTAGCAATCCAGAGCAAGGCAACAGAGACCCGTTTCCTTCACAGCATATCCCTCAGGATCTACCCAAGAACGCGCCTCCTCAAACATCTCACCAAGACGAGTCACAAGACTACGAGGGTGGGACAGAGTACGAAGAGGAAAACGAGGAGTATTATGAAGAGGAAAATGAGGGGGAGTACCACGACGAAGCTGCGGATCCCAAGACCCCCGAGAGAGAGCCCGATCAGCAAGACTTGGAGGTGACCAGACTAAGATAGCAAGTCTTGGATCAGGAAGCCGGGATCGTTGAACAAGCGGAGGCGCATTGACGGATACAAGAGTCTCTCCAAGCCCTGCAGGCACTCATGGCCGCGCAGGGTCCGGCAGCCAACCCCGCAACTGGCCCACTTCTAGAAACGCAGCAACCTGCCCCACGAGAGCAAGCTGGGGTCCCCGGAGGTGCCATCCCGGTCCCTCCCTTGGAGCCTTTTCCCGAGCTAGCTCCAGGAGGCCCGGACAGGGAGCGACGGAAGACCCGGGAGAAGACCACCCCCGTCGCGAAAGCCGAGACCCGTTCCCCGCCGCTACCTCAGAAAGAGAAGGTGCACCCCGTCCCAAGACGAGGCCACCCGATCGATCCGCAGGGGACGCGACCACGGAATGCACAGCCCCGACACGCCCCAAGGCGAGACGGGCGGGAAGGTGTTAGGAGTGTGTCCTAAAAGCATGTAAAGACATTTGTTTTTTCTGTGAATAAGTAAATACGATGGGTTTATTATTATTGTTATATTTAGATTGTTAAATTATTGTTTGAATAATTTTGTAAATATCAGAAAAATTCCATATTTATTATTGAGGATGTGATCTTGTATTAGTACGAGAGAATTAAGATCACATGAATGAATAAAAATAGTCAACAACAACAAATTAAAGTTATGGAATTCTTTAATTGGAGTTGTAAGTACGGTTTACTGAGTATCATTATGATACAAATAATCTAGATTCGGATTATTGATGTGGTAAGACATCTCGGTAAAGGTGCTTTATATAATATGATTATATATGACAAGGACCGATGTGAATTAAAGTCTTTATCCAAAAACCATTTAACAATAAAGACTTGTAATTCATATCATAACTGATGATCATTTATAGATCAACCTGAATCCTGAGTGTGCATGAACTCCTGTTCATGTTTATTAAATCTTTTGATTCATTCGTTAAGGTCTCTTCAAAGAATGAGGCTAATGACTTTTGTTTTGGAGATTTAATATCATGGATGGCTGGGAACATGTATCAACAATACGGAATCTAATCTTTCCTAACGGATCGTATATTAGTTCCCTTAAGGGTTAATTTTGGAACTGAATGATTTTGAGCTCAAATCTATAATTAGATTATAGATTAATTATTCACTAGTGAATTAATGGTACTTAAGGAATAAGAAGTAAATTAGAAAGGTTAAATGGTAATTCTTCCATTCTAATTTATGAACTAATTAATTAGAGGGTTGAACTATTGCAAGATGGTTATATCTATGGACGACTTAAGAAAAAGATTTATGTAAAAGTATATCTATAACATAAAGAGTGCAATTCTGAATTTATAGTGGAGTAATATCAGAATTAATAAATTAACTATTATAATTAAAGAGTTTAATTATTTAGTTTCAATTTATTGGAGCTTAATGTTATAGGTCCATGGTCCCCGAAATGGCTCAAACAATCACTGTCAAAGGCAAATACAAAAATGGGCAAAAAGGACTTATGTGATAAGTAAAATATTTTTCTATGTATCAAACATAATTATTAAATAATTATGTGTAATTAATTAATTAAGAATTAATTAATTATTTGATTCAACAAAAATATAATTAATTTTGAATTAATTTATTTTTTGGGATTTTTGGTATTTAAATAATAATAAAATTGGGAAAAATCACATGCCTGCACATGCATGTGGTACACGTGTGGCGCAGTGCACAGGCACTGTGCTACACGCATAAGAGAGAGACTTGGTCTCTTGATTCCACAATTTTAGTTATTTAAATATTAAATAAATAATGAGATATTTTGATTTGATTTAAATATTATTATTTAAACAAAAATCTGATAACTGATCAGTTATTTTGAATTTGTTTAAAATAACAAATATTTTAATATATTGGATATTATTAAATATTGGATATCAGTTCTCACAGAACGTAAGTTTTCAGGGATAGAAAAATATCTAGGATTCTCTCAGAGAAAAAGATCAGTGACAAAAACAAAGGTCATTGTTCTTCACAAAACCTAGGTCCAAACTTTATCAGATCTCATGTGTTGAGAATATCTGATAAATAGTTATTGCCTATTATTTGTATAGCGAGCCCACACTCGTTCTTTGTGTGACTGAGAACATTTTGGAAGATCTTGGTGTGAGATCTCAAGGATTCAGCCATACGAAAAGATAGCAGGAAGGAAGGACCTGAGGTAATGTTTCTATTCTTGTCCTTGATTCAATATATATATGAGTGTGAAGAAGTAGATCTAGAAATCTTCTGTGATTAATCTGACAATTTGATTGTTGTTCCGCTGCGCATAATCTCTGATTTGATCAATAAAAACCAACAAATGGTACCAGAGCCATCTTCACATATATATATTGAATCTGTGTGGGTTTAATTTTATGTATTTATTTATGAATGGATGGCTTAATATGATTGAATGCGTGGGAATGTTGAATCGTTAATTGTATTGTGTTTTTGGGTTACGATTTGTTTATGATTAGATCATTGTGTAAGCCATTAAAGGGCATAGGATTTATGTAATTTTATTTGGTTTTCGACACCATAAAATTGTAATTCCGATCACACAAAAGTCAGAACGGAGCCTGGAATTCAGAAATCAGCCACCGCACCTCCGAGGCCAACCTCTGAGCCACTGCCCGACGTCGTACGGACTCCGTACGGACGGCCGTATGGACATGTCCGTACGGTCTGGCCCCGGCGGCCCCGTTTTGACGCCGTGTGGCCCCGCCTGACAGTCCATAATATTTTTTTTTTTTCTGAAATTAATCTGTTATTTTTTTAAAATTTTAAAATGTTTAAATATCCTATTTTTGAAATTTGATATTTAAACAATGAGATATTTTTGTTGTCTTAACAAATTTTTTTTTGAATATCTTATTTAAAATTTATTTTTTCAAAATAACAGATTTAAATTCATTTCAGTTTTTAATTAAAAGTTGTTTTAATTAAAAAGAAAAATAAAAAGAATGATTATTTAAAAGTTTGTTTTAATTAATCAAAAATAATTTGAAAATTGTTTTCTTATTATTGTTCTGGACCAACAATGCCACAAATCCTACCGACAGTAAAGTAAAGAAGCCCGATGGAGATCAAGGCATTTTATTTTATTTTAATTTTATAAAGTGGTTGTAAAATTAGAAATACCCAAAAGCACCCAGTTCAACATTTATTGTTTATTTGTTTATTTAAATAATTATTTTCATGTGGTTAATGTGATTGATAACATGTTCATGCATTGTATGCCATACATAAAAAAAACCCACACAGTCATAATCATGCATCTCATTAGTAGAAACATGATTATTAGGATTGTCCTATATGTTTATATGAATTGTTTTGTGAAATCAATTGCATGTAAATTACTTAGTTTTATTTTGAAAACTTGATAAAATGTCACACCAATTTTTTAAGTCTTTATGACTTAATTTCTTTAAACCAACTTTATTTTAAAAAGTGTTTTTTAGTAAAGTTTAGATGAACATGATTGGTAATTTAAAATTGGACATGGACCTAGAAACTCGCTTTCTTTCCAATTTTAATTGTGTTCATAAAGTTTAAAGAAACTATAATTAATTTGGAATTAATTAGGTTAAAAACACTTATTACAAAATAGTGAGTGGGAGAGGGTTGATATCTCAAACATAACCCATGGTCTCCATTATTAATATGACACCGTGAGATATAAATAGCGCCTCGCGACGGCTTTGTTTTCGTCCCCCTAAGGAAGGTGTCTGGACATATCAATAGCAAGGTTATATTTCTTACATAGATAGGAACTAATGATGTATTTTAGGCTTGACCGACCCTAAGGCGGCATGTCCTAAGTTAAGTCATGAACTCCGAAATAATGGGTTACACTCACAAAGTTATGATTAAGCTTGAGAGTGGATAATCATAACTTGACCAAACTAAGCGGTACTTTAATGTTTAAAAGAGAAAATAAAGAGTTATTTTAAGTATTAAACAATAAAGATAAGAATGTCTTATAAATTCTCTAAAATTAATTTGACCAACCCTCGGATAGACTTACGCGATGGACTGAACGCTCGGAAGGAGCGGGCCCGCAAGGAAAAAATCCTCCCCCGAGATGGCGACCTCAGGAACAACATCGATGACAGGAGGAACGAGAGAATCCCCCTGGAGGATGGCACGGCCAAGCAGCTCATGGAGCAGATGGTCGCATTGAAAAAGTTCACGGATCGTCTGGTCCGCAAGCAAGAGGGCGTAGACACCGACTCTGACGAAGAGGATAAAGAGCCCTGCGCAAGGCACATCCTGGACGCCGTACTCCCCAAGGGTTCAAGATGCCAAGCCTCACTGCCTATACTGGAAACACCGACCCCAGGGACCATCTGTCCCAGTACAACCGACTCATGACAGTAGCCCATGTCAGTGACGACGGCAAATGCCTCTGCTTCTCGATCACTTTGGGCGGTCCCGCCGAAGAGTGATGGAAGAGGCTTAAACCGAGGTCCATCCAATCCTGGTCCGGGCTGCAGTCAGCGTTTCGAAAGCAGTTCGTGCCCGCCATGAGGATAGATATGCAAATCAGCGCCCTCGCAAATATTAAGCAACTCCCCGCGGAGACACTGAGGGCCTACATCCAGTGCTTTACTGAAGAAGCCTCCAAGACGAAAGTAGACGACGGACAACGCCTGGTGGCACTACAGTCCGGAATCCGGGCCGGGTCCCCCCTTTAGGATGACATGCAGCGTAGCAAGGCGGCTACCCTGGAAGAGTTCATCAGGAGGGCCCAAGGATTCATCAATTGGGAGGGGCCATACGAGATCCAACACGAAGTGTGTCCCAGGACGTACTGCTTAAAGCGGCTCGATGGCTCGGAAGTCCCGCGAGCCTGGAATGCGGAGCATCTCCATAAATACTATCAATAGTCAGGGAGCCTTTCCCAGTTTAATATTTTTGTTGTAAACAATGTACGCCTTAGGGAAAACCTTTTTCAAACAATGGAAATGACGTGTGCAAAACGTCATAAAAAAAAAATTATTGCAAAACCATGCTAATCTTTCTCAAGTGACCCCAGACCCGTCTCCGCTCACTTGCGGGGGGGTATCCCGGGTGTAGGCAAACACCTGGCGAGGCGCAAGCTTAGGTTAGTCCCAGCTCGGACCACCAAGGTTCGGGAGATGCAAACCACCCGATCCCACCCCAGACGAACAATGTCCGGGGGTATAAAATAAAGGGGATCGAGCCGGAGACCGATCTCACCCTGGACGAACGATGTCCGGGGGTATAAAATAAAGTGGATCGAGCCCGAAGCCGGTCCCGCCCCAGACGAACGATGTCCAGGGATATAACATAAAGAGGATCGACCCAAGGCCGGTCCCGCCCCAGAAGAACTACGTCCGGGGGTATAAAATAAGGAAGGATCGAACCCAAGGCTGGTCCCGTCCTAGATGAACGATGTCTAGGGAAGTAAAATAAAGAGGCCCGAGCCCGAAGCCCGTCCCACCCCGGACGAACGACGTCCGGGGGTATAAATTATAGGACCGAGCCCGAAGCTGGTCCCACCCCGGATGAACGACGTCCGGGGGTATAAATTATAGGACCGAGCCCGAAGCCGGTCCCACCCCGGACGAACGACGTCCGGGGGTATAAATTATAGGACCGAGCCCGAAGCCGGTCCCACCCCGGACGAACGACGTCCGGGGGTATAAATTATAGGAACGAGCCCGAAGTCGGTCCCACCCCGGACGAACGATGTCCAGGGGTATAACGTAAAGAGGATCGACCCAAGGCCGGTCCCGCCCCGGACGAACGACGTCCGGGGGTGTAAACAAGAGGATCGAGCCGAAGGCTGGTCCCACCCCGGACGAACGATGTCCGGGGGTATAAATTAGAGGACCGAGCCGAAGGCTGGTCCCCGCCCCAAACGAACGATGTCCGGAGGTATAAAGAGGATCGACCCAAGGCTGATCCCACCCCGAACGAACGACGTCCGGGGGTATAAATTATAGGACCAAGCCCAAGGCCGGTCCCACTCCGGACGAACGACGTCCGGGGATATAAAAGAAAGAAAGGATCGAGCCGGAGGCCGGTCCCACCCCGGACGAACGACGTCCGGGGGTATAAATTAGAGGATCGAGTCGGAGGCCGGTCCCACCCCGGACGAACGATGTTCGGAGGTATAAAGAGGATCGAACCAAGGCCGATCCCACCCCGGATGAACGATGTCCGGGGGAATAAATTATATGACCGAGCCCAAGGCCGGTCCCACTCCGGACGAATGACGTTCGGGGATATAAAAAAAAGAGAGGATCGAGCCGGAGGCCGGTTCCACTCCGGACGAACGACGTCCGGGGGTATAAATTAGAGGACCGAGCCGAAGGCTGGTCCCGCCCCGAACGAACGATGTCCAGGGGTATAAAGAGGATCGACCCAAGGCCGATCCCATCCCGGACGAACGAAGTCCGGGGGTATAAATTATAGGACCGAGCCCAAGGCTGATCCCACCCTGGACTAACAACGTCCAGGGGTATAAAACAAAGGACCGAGCCGACGGTCGGTCCCGCCCCGGACGAACGATGTCCGGGGGTATAAAATAAAGAAAGACCGGAACCAGGGCCGATCCCGCCCTGGACGAACGACGTCCGGGGAAGTAAAATAAAGAGGACGGAGCCCAAGGCTCGTCCAGTTCGGACAATTGATGTCCGGGAGACAAAATTATCCGGCTTGCCCCAGGGCAAAGCCATGGGCTAAAACTGATAAAAGAAGAATCAAAGCTCCGAGTTAAACCAAGCGTGAGGGCCCTAGACTGGGTGCCAGGATTAAAAACTTGGAAAGTTAAGTCGTTGGGTCTAGTCCAGGCGGTTGGAACCGAAACTAAACCCTTGCAATCAGTTAATCGCGGCAACAAAATGAAATTTCTACTTGGAACAACGAAAGGGAGCCTTCATGAAAACCAAAGAAGGTAGCAATGTTTTAAATTTAATTACAATCCCAAAAACACTAATGAAACTACAAGGCCGGGGTTCGGGCCTACAGCGTATCCGCCCGGAGGTCCGCATCCTCCCTCTCCTTGGCCTCGTACTCGGCCCGCTTTGACTCGGGATCAGGTAAGACAAGGAGATTCATACTCTTATCCTTGCACCAGGCCATGTAGATGGCCTCGTCAAAGGTGACATCCAATAGGCCCTCGCCCTCCTCCTTTTTGCGACGGGTCGTTTCGTGCGCCGCCTTCTCCTGAAGCAGAGAATCGCCCAGTTCGCAGACTCGGGATTTCAAGGCCTGGATCTCCTCCTTATCCAGGGCGGACTAAGCCGTGGCCGTCTCCAAGAGCGTCGCCCGTTCATCAGCCTCCTTAGTCTTCCGGGAAAACTCCTCTTCCAACCCGGCCTTGGCACGGCCGAGCTCCTCGCACTCTGCCTTTACGCGAGCCACCTCTGCCTGGACGCGGGCCGTCTCCCGGCCGAGAGCCTCCTTGGTGGCCTCCCTCTGATTCACGGCTGCCTCCAACTCCAGCTTGCCCATCTCCATCTTCATGGCAAGCTCGGCACTCCGTTGGGACAACAGGTCAACCTGGAGCAAAGAAAAGTTAGAAAATAAAACCCTCATCAACAAGTAAGGGAAGGAGTGTAAGAGAAGTTAAAGTTACCGCGGTGGCCTGGTGACG
The DNA here is from genome assembly GCF_963169125.1 of Humulus lupulus. NCBI lineage: Eukaryota > Viridiplantae > Streptophyta > Magnoliopsida > Rosales > Cannabaceae > Humulus > Humulus lupulus. The sequence goes on along the minus strand of NC_084801.1, from coordinate 127,679,902 downwards.
GAGAGCCTGAGAGATGAACAGTACGTCCGAGTTGACTATCGTGGCGTACCTCTTGAGCTGAAGGTTGGACATGGTGCTCCTAACCTGGTCCAGCAGGTCAGCCGCCAGGGGGGCCGTGTCCTGGCCGAGTTTAGGGCGAAAGCCCGCTTCGGCGGCTGGCCGGTCCACGATCGGTTGAGAAGTGCTGAACTCGGCAGGACGCTCTGCGAATTCAACCTGACGACGGATCATCAAGGCCTTGTAAGTTTCGTCCCTCCAGCACCAGCCGTTCTCCCAGGTCCGGTTGATCAGCCGGGACGGCTCATCCCGCAGGGCTGACTCCCCCTCCTCGAGAAGAGTCGGGCATAGGGGGAGAACCGGCGGTGCAGGGATTTCCTTCGCGACTAGCCGACTCTCCCCATGTGACTCCTCAGTCGAGCCGGCTCGCCTCGTCCAGGGCCTCTTCCCGGTGTTGCCCTCTTCAGCGCCAGCATCTGGGCCCCTCTTTCCGGAGCTCTGGCTGACAGCCGCGCCCGCCTCCAAGTCAATCACGGGGGGCGGGGCAGAGGCGGAGTTTGAGGCAGGCTCCACGGCCCAGAAAGGGACCACGGCCAGGGCACCTTCACCGGGGTGAAGCTCCATCCCGGACAATTCCTTGTCAGGGTGGAGCTCCGGGCCCGTCGCCTCGTTGTTCTTCCTGGCCGCCTTCTTTGCCGCCTTTCCTTGAGGAGCCGCCTCATTTCGCTGGCAGGGGTTGACATATCGGAGTCCCCTGCAAAAGTACAGAAAAAAAATGGAGTTAGGACGATAAACCAATCAGATAAAAACACACAAATCAAAGTTAGAAATGACCCGGGACGAACCCTCGTCTGTGCCCCGGGCATGACTCAATTATTATAAAGCAAACGAATGGACCCGATCCCCTATGTCGTCCGGGTTCAGGAAGCCCCCGTACTAGAGGAACTCGGATAAGAACATGAGGACCTCCGAGCCTACGGGGATGGGAATTAAAGGTCTCATCTCCCCGACGGCCCCAAGCGCGGGGCCCAGGGGTACTAGCCTATCCCTAGCTAAGTCCCCGACTCGGGGAGCATAAGTTAAGATTAAAGGGGAGTTACCTTGCCCCGATATGCTAGCCTCGGGAGTCCCGACGTTTGGTAGGGCATCTTCGAAGAGCTCCTCCAGCTCTTCTGAGGTGGCCACTTCTGCCGGGGCCTGGTCCTTCTTGCGTCGGGCTGCGTCGGCTAGCGCCGCTCTTACCACAGTGGCAATGTGGTCCAGGGCCATCTGCTCTCGGACGTCGACGTTCTTCTCGCAGGGGATGCCCCGAAGGTTCGGGATAACAATGGTCTGGGTGGCCACGAGCATCCCAACCAGTCGGAGATTGTCATTCGTGACGTAGCCCCCTATGTCCAGATCCTCCGTGCTCAACTTGGAATAAAATCTCCTCCTTTCTAGAATGAACCCAGTAAGGGGAGTTTGAGCGAAGGGCCCTGCCACCTGGAATATATGATAAGATACAAGTAGAAAAGATGAGGAATAAAAGAGAGGTCCAGAAAGTTACTTACCCACTCGCTGGAAGTCCAGCAACAGTGTGGGGTTCTTGTCCACGAGGAACCCGGACGTCATGAACCAGTAATGCCTGACGTCCGGGGGATGCCTCCAGGAGCTGGTAGGAGCGGGATAGCTACTCTGCGGCTTCAGCCTATAAAATCCGTCCAGGGTCTTGTCCTTGACGTAAACCTGTGGCTCCAACTTGTAGAAGTATAGGACCTCCGCAGGGGTGGGCTCCGCGATCTCCTTCGCGGCGCAAAACACCCGACATCCAGCGAGTAGACGATACGCTTGGGGCAGAAGCTGGAACGGTGCGATTCCCACGTACATCAAGAACCGCATGAAATAGGCGTGAAGCGGGAGCGTAGCTCCCGCGCTAATATGGCCAACACTCCAGGCTCCAAATCCTTCCACGGACGTATGCGCCCGCTCCTCGATCCTGGCCAGGCAGTTGTGAAAGAGGCCCGGAGTTGATTCGATGCCCAGACGCTGCTCCAGGAGCACCATCATCCGATAATTCTGGAACGAGTTGGGCGTCACGTCCATTTCCCACCTGTTGCCCTTAGGCGTCTGGGATCCAGGAACGACGACAGGGGCCCTATTGACCTCTTCTTCAGAATGGAGCGTAACACCCGTTGCCATAGCTGACGATCTGGGAACAAAGAAAGAAAACCAAGCAGTCAGTACCTAAACCCAAGAAAGTCGGTCAAGGTATGGGGAGTCTCCTAAGGACTGCTTGGAGTCCCGTCGGATCAGGTCTGGGACTCCAGAGAGCCCCGGGACCCTGATCGGGAGAGGAGACTACTAAGGCCCGCTCTCTGTCCGGGAGGCATCTGGATACAGAGCAACCCAAACCAAGCGGCCTTCCTAACAACTTCTAAGCATAGAGCCTAAACGCACGCATCAAAAGAACATCATAAGTTCATAAAGTTGTCAAGAGAGTCAGGAGAACTTACTGTGAGGTGTCGGCCGTAGAAGATGATGGTTGTCCGACTGTAAGGACGGCAGAACCTCGTTCTTGAAGTGGTGCAGCCGATGTTGTAGTTCGTCGACAGGACAAACCCGAGATGCGTCTTCAGGTAGAAGAGTGGAAGTTGGGGTTCTGGGGAACAGGCGGCGGCGCAGAGTTAGCAGATGGCGGTGTATGTCGTCGGTGATGTCAGACATGCAAGGCTCGAGTAGTGTTTATCGGTTCTTAAGCTGGTTTGAAGAGGTAAAAGTGTCAAATGTGGTTTTCGTGGGGTATTTATAATGGCCCTAAGTCCTGGCCCACAATCCAACGGATAGGTGTCTCTTCATCGAACGGTCAGGAATCGCGCAGGGACATTTATGAGTCCTTTCAGGTTGGATCCTCGCCGTCTCAGATCTGATGGCCCAAGAGTGACGGATGCCAAAGGTTGCCCCATCCTACGGTCCACCTCGTCCCAGGGACATTAATGATGGCCCCCCATGCGGATGGGACGCTTCGAGACGTGCGCTGACACCCTAGCCTAGGCCTAGCGACCCTTGGGAGGGCTAGGCGACCTTTCAAGACCCGTGCAGCAATCACCTAGTGACACGTGTATTCTTGCCATAAAGCGGGACAAAGGTAAACGATTCGGGCCAAGCATCCAACCAGTGCCACGGCCCGCTGTCACGGACCCACAATCTCGGGCAGGAACTGGGGAGGCAACCACGTGAACGTCCTGGGGATGATGCAACCCTCCTCCTGGCAGACCTAGGCGAAGGCTTGGGGGGTAAATGTTATCCCCATTTCCTGCATGGGCTCGGGGCCTTCGTCCAGGCCCATTGTCAAGGGCCATGTAAGCATGCGGGCCCAGCCCAAGGCCTCTTGGTACGGAGAGTGTCCAAGGGGAGGGGTATGGACCGGGGATGCATGTCTGGCCCATTAGAGGGGTCCGGCATGTCCCTCCGGGTCCGTTCTCCGGGACGATAGTCCGGGTGATGTACAGGGCGTTCGGACCCCCGCGGCCTATGCGTCCAGGTCCCGAACTCTGATACGGTCCAGGCCTGTGGTAAATGAAGCGGGACAAAGGTAAACGGACCCGGATCACCTCACCCCCGGTTGAAGGGGTCAAGCGTCCAGGACCCTGAAGCTGCCTCACTCCGCGTGGGCGTTGTCCCCACTTTTCACCTGCAGAAAAGGCCACCTCGGGATTGCACGCCGTTGTTTTAGGTTTGCGCTGTCAAGTACTCTGATTGGTCTTGTCTCCTGAATCTACCTCGTAACTCGAAGTGTCCAGACCAAAAGCACCGTTTTGTCGGGCGAGATATAGTTCTTGAGTCAACTTGTTGGGCCTGAGCTGGTCTGGAATTCATGTATGTTGTAACTTTTGTATTGGGCTTCCTCTGAAGAGGCCCAGAATATCCATATCTCTGATGGGCCCGGGTTGTACCCGGCCTAGACCCAGTGTTCCCATAAGCCTAAAAATACGAGCTACTGAACACTGTAAAAAGGGTCTCTCTTCACCAAAAATACAGTAACTCTGTCAAAATACAGAGGGAAACTCCATTGTGAAAGGTTCTTCAAGCTCTAATAACATAGACTCATGGACTAAGGCTAGTTAACGCCCCAACCACGTAAAAACCCCGTGTTAATCCTCTGCTTTCATTATAATTGTCATTAAATAATAGTTATTAATAGAGTTGCCGAAAATCTCGGTTAACAGTTAGTATTCTAACTGATTGTATTATTTGAGTTCTTTGACTTGTTCATTACCAGCGTACCCTACGGACTAGCCCATACTTACATCTTGGGAACTCGGTAGTATAATTGAGTGGGAGTGTTAATCATAGATATGAACAATTATAGCTTTTGATGAAGAAGTGAAACGATGGTTTCCTTTTAGTTTGGTTCAAGGTGTTAAATGATAGAGATATCATTTCAGTAATTGAATTAGTTTACTGAAATATCATTTACAAGGAACTAAGTGTTTTAAGGATAAAATACAATGATGGGTAAAACAGTATTTTAGTCCTATCTCATTGTAGACCGTCTATAGAGGATTGAATGAAAATTATGGTTGTAACAATGGATAATTAATAGCGTATCTATATTTGTTATATAGCGTTCTATGAATTCAAGAGTGACATTCCGAGTCTATAGTGGAGTCACGAGGAATTAATAAGTTAGTAAATTTATTTGTTAGATTTATGATAACTTATTGGAGCTTGATTTCATAGGCCCATGGTCCCCATTGTACCTTGGATAAAATCTTCTAGATAATCTCAATTAATTTATTTAATCATCAATTAGAATTATCAAAGTTGACCAGGTCAATTTTGGATAGTTTCACAGAGTTGTGTAATTTTGAGAAGAAAAGAGAAATTATGGCAGATTTATTAATTAAGATAAATTGGTATCTAAATTAATAAATAAATTTAAATCAAGGTTCAAATTATAAATAATTAATTTGATAAAAGGATTTAAATAATTATTTAATTAATTAAATCAATAGAAAATAATACATGCCTTGATTTTAAGTCCAATGGGTTTATAATCAAATGGGAAATTTCACGGGCCTATAGCCCATGATAATTTCGACCTAGGGCTTCAAAATGACTATTATTTTATTGATTTTTAATTAAATTAAATGGTCTAATTGAGTCTATAAAAGGAGTGCTTAGAGAGAAGTCAAAACATAAGTCACAAGTCAGATTTTCTGATAGTTTTAGATTCTCTCTAAACATAAGTCCTTTTTAAGCCTCTTTGTTATTTTCTCTTCTTCTCTCTATATCTATCTCATGTATTGAGAATTTCCCACACTAGTCTAGGTGGTTCTAAGGATACATTGGAAGATTGTGAAGAAAATAGAAGATCGGTTCAGTTTCTTGATAATACTCTGCGACAGAGAGGATACAAGAGTTAGAGAAATTGAAGGAAGGACTGTTTCATTCCGCTGCGTATACTATAAGTATTCTATTCTTTGTTTCTCTTTGAATTCAATTTTAGAAACATGTTTTAGGCTATCTCGTATTAATTTGTTTAATATTAGATATACGTGAAAATAAATAAAGATCTTGTATAAGCTAATCTAACACTCATAAGTGGCATTCTTCTCCTTCTTCATGCGATCAATCTCAGCCTTGGCAGCGTCAAAATCAGCCGTCCTGGTGTCGAGCTCAGCCTTCAAGTTATTAGCATCGGCTTTGGAAAAAGTGAGCTTAGCCTCGGAGGCATTGAGGGCATCCTCGAATTTGGCTTGGGCCTCCCTGGACTCTTGGAGCAAAGTTTCAGCACGGGCTGGGGTCTCCTTGGCCCCCTTGAGCAAACCCTCGGTTTTAGTCTAGGCTCTCTTAGCCTCGTTTAGGTCGTCCTTGGCTCGGAGTCGAGATTGGTGGGTGTCGTTGACCAGGGTTTCGACAACATCTATTTTCAAGGAGAGTCTGAAAGACAAAACTGTAACAGTTAGAGAAATAACAAATAATCGCAAAAATAAAATCCAAGTAAAGCAGACTTATGGAAATCCCAAGCTCCATAATTTGGTCGAAGAGATTGTGGTGTTAACTCCCCTTAGAAACCGCCACACATTGGCATTGAGGTTGCTGCATGATTGGCCTGCCCGAGACAGCAAGTCCGAGCATAGGTCGGCCCCGAGGAGGGGTCTTCTTTCCCTGAGGAGAAGGCATGACAGTTGGAGGCTCATTTGCGGCTACCTTTGAGTCGTGAGAGAGACGTCCTCAACATCCGTCAGGAGTCTGGGCCTTGGGCTCATTGGGGGCAGCTTTCGAGGTCGCCAAGAGAGGGTTCTTAGCAACCTTCGTGGTCTTCGAAGGAAGGGCGCCCTTGCTCGAGGTGGTGTGTCCATTTTCCTACCTCGGGCCTTCAGAGGCATCCCCAGGATGTTGTCCAGATCGGAATCCATCTCACTTGAAAAGGAGAAAGGAAGATCGGTTATGTTGAGAAAAGAGAAACTACACAAGTCTAACATTGAAAACGACTAAGTATTAAGAAACTAATTGGAGGACTCCTTTGAGCTCGAGCTCGGGGACCAAGAAATCCCCCCATCTTCTGACGAGGCTAAGGAAGTCCCCTCCCTAAAAGTAGAGGACATCCTCGAAAGGTCCCTATAGTCGTTGTTCCCGTATTGGATGACTATCCCATCCCAAACTTCATTTAGACTATACACTGTTTGGTATTTCCCCAACCAGCTATCAAACCTATGTACCTTAAGGTCTACCCCTAACCAGACCGTAAAATTGTTCTGGGGGTTGTTAAATAAGACTATGGTATTGGGTTCTTGTCTAAGCAAAATGGGAGACCATTTGGATAGGTTGAGCACAACTGTACCTCCTTCAGACGAGCTCATTAAGGCCTCGTCTTGTGCTTCGTTACCCAAGCACAAGGGCTCGACGGGGCGAAGTATAAGGTCGTGTGAGCTCGAGCCCATAGGTTTACTTCTGGCAAGAAGCTTAGCCTTTGGCACTAGGACTTCTTCCTACCCCGCGTACTTGCGAATTCCCGAGTCGTCTGTGGACTTGCCCTCACCAATAAGGCCACAAAGCCGAGCTTGTCCTTGTGAAGAAGGTAGTTAAAGGATCGTCGACCGTAAGGGAGTTTGAGGATTGCTTCCCTGTGGTCCTTCATGGCCTCTGTAGGCTGCGGGCGATGATAATTGGCTACAAGAAAAGATTGGATGAGCATTTCGAGCTCGAAATAAAAAAAGAAATCAAAGGACCATGATAGGATACTTACAAATCCGTTGGAATTAGAAGAAATGGGAGGGAGCGAGACCGTCTGTCCAGAAGAAGATGTTCTTGAAGTTGGGAGGATATTTGGGGATATCCTCGAACAACCGTCTATCCTTTGGGTAGCTCGACAGATAGTAAAGCCTGTCTCCACCATGAGCTTGAGATGGGTTGCTCTTAAGGCAGAAGAGATATAGAATCTCCCATGTCGAAGGCCCGTCCCACTTCATCTTGTGGTATAAGGATCTAAGAGCGGCCAAGACCCTATATGAGTTGGTCTGGAGTTGGAACGGGGCGATGCCGGCATAATCCATGAAGCTCCGGAAATAGTCCCTTAGGGGTAGTAAGACCCCAGCTCGCATGTGCTTGCGACTTCAGGCCACAAGCTTAACCTTCCTTTAAGGGCCGTCTTAGTCGAGAGAAAAGCAAATCCTCTTGTCGGAGATGGTGGGCTGACACATCAGCTTGCCATATAGCTTTAACCCATGGCAAGATAGCAACTCTGCAATATGCCTGGTCGAGGTGATGGAGCATTAGTAATGTTCGACCTCGAAGAAGGAGATCTTCAAGGCTGGGATGGAAAGAGATTTGGGGGCTGTGTGTGTGGATGGTTGATTTGATGAACCCTCCATGAAGCTGAATGAGAGCTCGCCTGGGGAAAGGCTATGGTAACCCTCCACTTGGGATCTAGGGGGATTAGTCGAATCTCGATATCTGGGTCAGGGTAAACGGCAAACTGAAGCTTCTTCCTTTTTCCCTCTTTGACCTTATCGATCTAACGTCGAAAGTGAGCTTGGATGTCTTCATTTTCGAGACGCTCTTTGTGCTCCCGGATCAGCTGCTAGTTTTGAGTGAAAGGCGACTCAGGTTGATGAGACGGTGGGTGATAAATGATCGCAAGCTTGGGCCCCCACCAATTCTCTGCAGACTTTGACATCTAACAAGAAATAAAAAGGTGAGGGCCTATTATTTAAAATAGTGGAAGAGATTAAATCTCGATAACTCAAGTTTACAAGCTCGAGATAACAAGATCTCATTAATCGAGCCGGAAGGCTCGAAATAGCGAGATTAACTCAGAGGCCAAAACCAAACTATTATAAGCGCGGGGCATCGAGAGTGGGCCCACGCAAGAGTGGGGCAGTTACTGTCAGTTTGGAGTATCCCAAGCTTCTAGGAAAAAGTGGGCAGTTACCCAAAAAGGAGATATTATCAGGATACGTGCGTTAAAACCCAAATCCAGAACCCTTTTTCTTAAGCCACACAAAACCTATAACCTAATACCCCATAACCTGAAAAAAAAAAAAAAAAAATCCATTTTTATTTGTTTTTACTAAAATTTCTTTCCTAAAGCATGTTTCTGATCAATACAAGACTACACAATCAAAAACTACCTATTGCAAAAAAGATTTCAAGAATCTGGTAGGAACTAGAGGAGTTTTCTTACATACAAAGAAGAAACATGTGTATAAAAAAATGATGAGTGGTAAAGATTAGAGAACTTACACAATGTTGATTGTGGGAACGAAGAGATCGTTGACTGGAGAAGGGGTAGCAGGAACAATCCCACAGAGCCGAAGGTGGTGAGAGTACTTTGCTTCTTCAGTTTGGAAAACATGTAAAGAGGTCTCTGGTTCATGTTTCTTTTGCTGAAAGCTAAAATGCAAAAGTGAATGAAGTCGGGGAGAATAAAGGATATATATAGGCAAGAGGAATGATAAAGGTCGAATGTGTAACGACCCAAAAATGCTAATAGGGTTTAGTGCCTTGATTAGCGTGTCGGGAGGGCATAATTGGATATGTGTGTGATTTATTGATTAAATGTGTGACTATGTGGCATGCATGATTTATATGATGATAGGAATATATTTATATGCATGTTTATGAATGTTAAATATGCATGTGGGCCTGTTCTTGTTTATAAGGGCATATCTGTAATTTTGGCCCGTTAAGGGCATAAATGGGATTATATGTGTTAAATGGTTGGGACCACATTATTATGTGGATATATTTGCAGTATACGGCTCGAGGCAATCCTAGTAAGCGAATTAGCGGAATAGTCACAAAGGGTATAATACCCAGCTCAGGGTGAGCTTAGGGTATTTTGGGAAGTTTAATGTATATTTGAGATTTATCGAGTAATGGGTAAGTATTTGGTAATTAGTTGGGCATGATGGGATTAATTGGGGATTTGTAGGACGACTCAAGGAATTAGCGGGAAACGAGGGGGGGGGGGGGGGGGAATGACCATTATGCCCTTATGGGCGATAAAGGAGGTTGAGTTGATTTAAGGGGTATTTCTATCTTTTGGGTTAAGATTGTACTCAAATACTTTAGGAAATGATTAGAATCACTAGGAATACTCTCAAGCACTCTCTCCCTCTCCCTCTTACACGTTCTCTCTTTCCCTCTCTAGAGCCTAAGTGAACTTTGAAGCTTTGGAGGAGAAAACTCAAGGAATTCAGCAGGGAAATCTGGGAAATTAAGCTAGGGTCAGCCAAGGAACAACTGGGGGATTCAAGCTACAAAACTGAGGTAAGAATTCTGTCTTGTTTCTGTTGGGAATTCAGATTGTTAGGTTGAGTTTAGATTGGTTTTTGGATGCTGATTGAGTTCTGATTTGCGGTGGTAATTTTAGTAGGTTTTGGGGTGAGTTATTATGCCTAAACTATGTGGTTAAGAGTCCTAGACTCGGTTCTGGGTTTGGTTGAGGTTGCAAGGGATTTTAGGTTGAATTGAGTTGGGAAAATGTTGGAGAAACCTAGGGAATTCTGGGTTCACGAGGCGCGCTGCGACCCAGTTCATGGGCACTGCAGCCCGCGTGCCTCAGAAGGTCCTGGGAGCTTGCTGACTTGTGGGTGCGCCGCGACCCTAGGGTGGAAAGTCGTGGCCCGCATCCCCTTTGAAGCATGAGGCTGGCACCTCTGACTTGAGACACACCGCAACCCTTAGGGCAAGGTCGCGGCCCGCCTAGGCAGCCATAGCCTAGGTTGGTTTTTAGGCTCGGGGAGGCACGGGGATCTAAACCTAAGCGCTAGGGACGAATTCTACTACCCGGTTTAGTAGAATTCGAGGTCCCGGAGACTAGTATTTGTTTCCAAAACATTTAATTGGATTATAATTTGATAGTTATCCATTGTTGCTTCTGACTAGGGTTACCATTAAGGCTCAAGACTGAGGATCGTGCTCGGGACCTCTTTCTATCCTTTGCTCGGGACTTGAGGTAAGAAAACTGCACCCAAGTGGTTTTGAATGGGATTGAGATTCTCTGTAAGTGAACATATGTGTTATGTAATTTATATTTCTGTTATGTGTAATCTGAAAGTACAGCCTAAGAGAGACGGGGCTGATGTTAAGCGTACTGAACGCAGCTCGGCCTAAGCGAGCTCGGATCAGCTAAATAACTAGAGGGCTCGGCCTAAGGGCGCCGATACCTAAATATTGCATTAAAGATTGAATTATATGTTTGTTAGTATATGTGTTTATCGTTGCCTAACTTAATACTTGTACTCTACTGATTGGACTAAAGTTTGTTGTATACACTTGTTGCTGTCTATGCTTGTTGTTTATGGTTTTCTTGTTGAGCCTTGGCTCACCGGTGCTACGTGGTGCATGTAAGGGAAAAGGGAAGCTGGACCAACCATGAGTTGGAAAGCTTTGGGGGCGAAGTGTACATCACCATCTGCTCGACTGCCACGATCAAGGGAATTACAGGGACTAGAGCTCAAACTTGTATTTTTCCATTTAGACTGGCTACCGTTGTACTAACTTTTGAGGGATGTATCCACTAAGTAAACCTTATTTTTGGGATCCCATGTATCAAACTCTTATTTTAATGAAAATTAACCGTTCTATGATCAAAATATTTTAACCCTAACTTGTCAGTTGACTTTAGAAACACATTTATGTTCAAATGACTTGATTAACGAGTCTTGCACTATTTTAAACACACAGTGTAACGATCTTGGTTACCCAGGGCATTACAGAATGGATCTAAACCCTTGATATGGGATGACAAATGATCTAAGGGATCACATTTGATTTCAAAAAGTTGGTGGCAAAAAGAAAATGGGAAAGGACTTGCGCATGTAAAAGGGTACTTGTGTACTCTCGGTAAGCAATCCCCTGGTGACGCGTGTCCACACTCGAGTGTGGTAGGTGGGCACATTTTCTAAAAGTGAAGTTCAAAAGTTTCCTTCTCAAAGGATTCGAACCAACACTTTTGAGGGGGAAAAATGTTGCACCCAAATTTCGAGAATAAATAAATAGCTTCGAAATATAGGCTCGAATTGAGTAAGCTTGAAAATAATAAGTGTTAGCAGTACACTTATATAATTTGACACACGATTCTAGATCAGTTATCAGAGTTTGAGGATGAGTTGCAGGCTCAAAGATACCAACATTTTCCGAAGAATGAGCTCGACCGAATTCATGAATGAGGAGGAGACAACAACTGGAAGGATGAGCTCGAAGCTTGGATAGTCTCGAAAGTGCGTCAACGCGACGTTCGAGCTCAATGACGCGCTTACCACATGTGATAGCTGTTAGGAAATTCCTATTTCTTAGGGATTCATTAAAGCTGCATATTAAATCCCTATTATCATGGGATATTACTTAATTAGCGCATTTAATTAATATTATTAATGCATATATTTTGAATTTGAATGCTTGATTGTAACTTCTCTGATTTGGGGGAAGATATTCCTACAACCAGGTCTATAAATAGCCTGATCTAATTCATTTGTATTTACGCACAAACTATACTAGCGAATACTCTGACAAATTGCTTTCATTCAAAGCTTTGAGAGAGTAGTGATAATAATAGTGACTCGTAGACTAGGCAGATTTTAACTGTTAAACCACGTAAAAAATCTCTGAATTCTTCTATTTTTTCTACATTCATGTTTAGTGCTCTTTATAATTAAGTTGATGAAAAATGACGTCAACAAAAATAACTAAAATATTATATATATATATATATAATATAACTTAAATTCAAATATGTTTCTAATTGAATTTAAATTATTCTTATATTGTAAAAGTTGTGAAGATATTTATAATATCTTATTTTACAGATTATCAAGTTTACCTATATGCTTCACTATAATTAGAGTTGAAGTTCATTGGTAAAAGAGACTTGAATTATAATTATCTAGAGAAAATTCTCTCACTTGTAATCATTTTTCTCCATGGTGAAAATATTGTATGTTCTTTTTTATTGATAATTCTCTTTCAATTATTTTTACTACTATCATTTTTACATATTGGCACTTTTGATTTGTGAAACCACTTTTGCTAACAAACTATTTTCATGCTATTTAATTATGGTACTATCTACTTATCTATCTATTGTTGTTGTTTTTTTTTTCATTTTTTATTTATCATTGTGTTTGTAAGATTGATTGTTGAAAACTTCAAATTCGGTATTTCACTTCCTTTTTTTTTTTAGTCTCTGGTGCTTAGTTTTTAGTCTCATGTTTGACCAAAAATACTTAGTGTATGATAATTCAATTTCAAAGAGTCATCATTCAGGTTTGGTATTAGGTATTAACCCAACAATATATCATGCCAAAAAGTTGTTATTAAGTGTTCTATATGTGGATTTAGATTCATTATTTTGTGTGTCTATACTATTAACATTTTTTCATATTTTTTTAATTATTTTTTTAGCAACCTTTCATATCTATGGTAAAAATAAATAAATTAACTTAAACCAATTAAAATCAATAAGTTATCGCCATGTTATACATAATCATGTGCTTAAACAGTTGAGAGCAAAGCATTTTTCTATTTTTTTAATTATATTTTTTCTAATTTATGGTCAATAATAATAATAAGAAGTATAAGTATAATAAATATTTATTCAAATTATTTATACTTTTTTATTTAAACGTAAATAGTTTCACAAAAATATATCTTAACAACATATATAATTTAAATTTGAATTTGAATTATATAAAAAATTTGATTAAAATTATATTTAATTTGAATTCAACTTTAATTAGATATTTAATAATGATAACTTTTTAATTAAATTATAAATATAATAATAAATGTCATTTTTCTAACTTTTTATTCTATTTTTTAATTTATGCTTATTAATAATTATGGGGAAAACTTTTTCTCATTTTTTATTCTAATAATAATTATAATAAATGACAATTAAAAATTTTCATATATAATAATTAAGAATCTATCTATTATTATTTTTAACATTTTGATAAAACAGGGGTTCCAAAAGTTAGTTTTTAAAAATAAAGGTTCCAAACAAGTAATTGACCAAAATATATGTGCTTAAAATAATCGATTTATATATTCCCATTCTTAACCTTTTGACAAAATATGTGGTCCAAAAGTTCATTTTTAAAAATAAATAGTCAAAATGGGTAATCGGCTAAAATACAAGATTAAAAAAGGTGTGAATCCTTGCACAAAAATAAATTATATATATACAATTTACATTTTATAAATAATTTTTAGCCTTTTGAATAAATACATGGCCTACTGGTTAATTTTTAGAAATAAAGACAAGTAATCGACTAAAATGCAATATTCAAATAATTTATCTATCTATTCCTATTTTTAACATTTTGACAAAACATGTGGTCTGAAAGTTTATTTTTAAAAATAAATGATCTAAATGGGTAATCCCTCAATAACTCTTCCACAAAAAATAGATTTATTTATACATAATTTATACTTTTTACAAAAAATCAAGCAAAACGTATAATTATTATTAATAATAATAAATAAATAAATAAATAAAACAAAGCTCACAACAAGTTGGTTGAGTTTTATTTTTGGTACTTTAATTATTTTGGATTTATCGTGAATTTTTTTTAGAATAAATAGCATTTTTGTTCCCCCCCCCCCTCCCAATTATTATCACTGTCTGATTGTGCCCCCCGAATGATTCGCGATGTTTTAAATTCCCCCCGAACTATTCTCGTTACTGAGTTGTGGGACTTATGTTACTTTCTGTCCTATGTGGCTAATGGAAAGTAGATTTGGCACTTTGGGCACTGACATGGCAGTGCCAGGTCAGTGCCACGTGTTTGATTAAAATTTTAAATTTTTTTTTTTAAAATTAATAATATTAAAATAATTAGATAATTAGTTTAAAACTTAAAAAAAAAATACCCTGCCCGATAACCCCCCCCCCCCCCCCCCTTTTCTCTCTCTTCCATCTTCTATTTCTCTCATCTTCTTTCGTCACTTAGAACCCTAGCAGCCGCCATACCCACCTCCCATCCCCAGCTCCATTCGCGACTTCGTGCCCAACTGCAAGAACCCATCCACACCTCCTCTTCAACCCATCTCCATGAACTCCGAGACCCCAGCTTCATCCGCCTTCGTGCCCAGCCTCTCGCGCAGGTGCGTGAGCCCAGTCGAGGCATCCATGTGATTACAGGCGCGAGCGTCCCCGAGCCCAGCTGCAAGAACCCATCCGCACCTCCTCTTCAACCAATGTCCATGAACTCCGAGACCCCCAGCTCCTTCTGCCTCCGTGCCCAGTCTCTCGCATAGGTGCGTGAGCCCAGTTGAGGCACCCACGTGATTCTAGGGCGCGCATCCCTGAGCACAACTGCAAGAACCTAAATGTGAAGCACCCAATCGCAAGCCTCTATGAACCTAGTCGACCACTTTGAACATTCTTTTTCTTAGTTTGCTTCCCCCCCCCCCCTCTTCAGATATGGAGTTTTAAAAGTTGAAATCTTCTTGTGTTTGCTTGAGTACGAGTTTAGATTTGAGTTTTTTGTTTGAATACGAGCTTGAAGATGAATAATAGATTATTGGGTTTTCTTGGATCTAAGTTATTTGCTTGTGCTCTGTATATTGACAAACAATGTGGATTTTTGTTTTGAATTTTTACTATTTATTTAAATCAATTTGCAGCGATGTGGCTTAGTTAGAAATTTCTCAGATTGAATCATTTGATTTAGCTATGTCTGATTTGGTTTTTCAACTTTATTGATATATTTATCATCTATTTTTGTGTTCCCTCTAATCTTGGATTGCAAAGAGAGGGTTTGTTTGTGAGTTAATTTTAGAACTTAGGGTTAAGTATAATTAAAGAGTTTAATTTTAGTTTTGGCTGATTCAAATTCACTTTAATTTTCTCAAACAAACAAAATAAATAATTAATGTAATTAATTTTTAATAAGAAAATTGATTTTAAATTAACTATTTAATTTAAATTAATTTTTTTAGAAAAATTTATTATTAATTTTTAAACTAATTATCTAATTATTTTAATATTATTAATTTTTAAATTAATTGTTTGAAAATTTTAATTAAACACGTGGCACTGCCATGCCAGTGCCAAAAATATCAAATCTACTCTCCGTTAGCCACATATGATAGAAAGTAATAGAAGTCGCTCAACTCAGTAACGGGAATAGTTCGGGGGAATTTAAAATATCGCGAATCATTCGGGGATACAATCAATCAGACAGTGATAATAGTTCGGGGGGCAAAAATGCTATTTATTCTTTTTTTTTATATAAAAGAATGCGCGAATCACAGTTATGTTTTCTAGTTTATATTATAAAAACCATATTTTTGAAGAAAAAACTTTCAAGAACTATAAAAAAAAATTGAAAAATATCCATTTTTATAAATTTTCTTTTTGTTTTTACAATATAAAATCTCTAAAAATATTAAATTTTTCTACCAATATAACAAACATAACAAATATTTTATTATTGGAAAAAAAATATGAGAGAAAGTTCTCTCCTGATCAATATAAACAAAGATAATTTGTTTGATGTACATTTAGAATTGAATAAAAATTTAATTGAACTATTCATATGCGTATTTATGATTTATTTGGATATTTATCAAATTTTCCCATATGATTATCTAACTTATACATTATTTGAATGAAATTTTCTGAGCTATTTTTTTTTTTTAACTATTAAGGTTTTTGTTTGTTTTATAATATTGCTAAAGACCTTTTTGCCTAGTATGGAGCAATTGGGAGCTTTCCAGAGCCTTTAAATATATTTTTTGAGTTATAGTAAAATTGTATTTAAAAATATTGTAAAGTTACGGTTGTAGATTTAATGTTTAACATTTGTTAAAGAAAATTCCTTTTAGTATTGAGAGAATAAGAAAAAAAAAATTTAAATAAGACTGCAGCATAATGTTTAATGTATTTTTTTCCTTTTCAGAATATCAAAATTTGTATTTTGCCATTATTATTATCTGACATTTCTGTAAGCATGTTTTTTCAAAAACTTGTAGAAATACTGAATACACATAATCATATTTATCACGTAGGAAGTTTATTTCATACTGGCTGTTTTTCTACATTCAATATTACATCATAACAAGAGTCCAAAGATTCTAAAACCAAATGCACACAACTTTGATTTTGTTTCTTATTACCATTGAAGTTGAGGTATCAATCGTGACCAATACCACGTTAAATATCCAACATAGCATACTATTATTGGTACAACTAATATGAGGTGATTTATGTAATACCCAAACTAAATTGTACCAATTAACATAGAGCAGCCTCACGATCCAGGTGATATTGCCGGATTAGTTGGCAGCACAACATGGATCAGACCAGCCCGTCAAATGGATTAGCCAGCTTTATTAATTAACATAAAGTTGTGTTGGGCACTATAAGTAGCTAACGCTAGAAAATCAAACATGAAATCTACAACCGGTACATATATTTCCTTTCAATAGCCCTTTTATAATTGGTTGGTTAGATGGTCATGGTTGTTTGATCGAATTTGCTCGGTTAAGCTGGCTTCCACACAGTAAGCAGCTCTTGAAAAATCTCCGTGATAAGCTCCCTATCCGCACGCCTCACAAACTCGTTCATTTCCTCTCTAATATCATATATCTTCCCAAACTCAAACAAGTACATCAAGCACCCTTTCTTCAGTTTGTTCAGCTGGTACAGCCAGGCCTCTTCCAGTCTCTTCAGGACGTTACCTGAGTTGATGTCTTCCATGAGACTCTCCTCGCAAGCATCTTTCAGGTCTGCAATGTCGTATTTGTTCGCAGCTCCAAGAAGCGCCACACGGTGCTCCCAGAAGTCCACTTGCTTAATGGTTCCATACAAGTAACTGAGAAGGGCCATACAAGAATCTACTGACATGTCTTCTATGTGAATCATGGAGGACTCTTTCTCCATGAGGTTGTGATGGAACATGCTATGGAAGACAGGAGAACTCGCAGACAAAATGGCCTTGTGAGCTTTTAAAGTGCCACCAACTGTGTGGATGGTTACATCAGCATGGATTGACTCATCAAGCATCCTTGAGAGGCATCGAAGTGTGCTTTGTTTTGATATGGATTGCATTGTTGCATCAACAGGCCATATAGAACTAGCTTCACTGCCCTGCAATTAAGAACAAAACATAAGTTCTGATCATTCCATTTAGAATAATAGTATGTAGATCCTAGATGAAGTAACATAACTTCATTCATCACTTTGGTATGGTGGAAAAGTGAAGAAATTTGAGTGAGAAAAGTGGAAAAAAAAGTTAAAATGAGTGTGTTTGGTATGGTGGAAAGGTGAGAGAAAATAAAATATAAGAGAGGAAAGTGAAGAGAAAGTTAAAATGAGTGTGTTTGGTAAAAGAGAAAAATGGAACAAAGAGAAAAGTAGAGAGAAAAAAATGAAGATGGGATCACCCAAATATATCTTTCCAAAAGAGGAAAGAAAATAGAAGAGACAAAAATATCTTGGTATTAAAATTATAATTATATAAATAAAATAGTAATTTTCATATATCTATATTATTCTATCTCTATTAATTTTCTTCCTCTTCCTCTCTACCAAACAAAGTGTAAATGAATCTCCAGCAGATCCTCATAATACATAACATATCATAATGCATGCACCAACGAGCAAAATGGCTTTCCCAGCATGGATATAAATGAACACTAGTTGTTAGTCCATTACTGAACTTAAGACAAATGAGAATTGATGGAAAAAAAACAGTAATGGAACTGACATTTACTGAGCATATCTTCAAATCCAGAAACTCAACATCAATGATAAATCGACCTACAAAGGTGGAATCTACAGGCCAGACAAAGTCTTCACAATTGCGAAGCAGCCTCTCATGAACTGCAGTATCATAATAACAATTTAGGAGCTCAGTAACAAGCATTAAAAATCATCAAAAGAATCATTCAAATGTTTCTTACTCCATTTAAAATTATTAGTATCAGCATGGAATGGAACTTTTGATAACACATATTGGTTTCAATAGGTTCTGCTGGAAGAGACTAAATAACAAAAACAATTTTCCTTGCTGCAATGATTGTGTAATTCTAAACAGTACCCAATTTCAGCACCAACTTCTAAATTCAGTAGAAACAATTCAAATTGCTAAGTAGTCAGGTAATAATCCAAAAACCATATTTAGAGTCCAGATTTGCACCAAAAAAATAGATAGAAAATGAAATATCCTATTATAATTCATGATATAAAACAGACTAATTCTATGAAGAACAAAGAGTTTAATCAGATACTCATAAACAAGAAACTTCAACAGAAAAATCATCAAACCAGCTAACTAACCAACCTAAGAATAATATGCATAATCCTTTGTAACAATCAGCATGCATCAGCTTATGAAACAACCCAAAATTAGGTTCCGTTTATGCATTAAATTGAACGACGCCATAGCCCAAAGTCCTTCCATATCAACGTGAACTACTAACCATAGACAGTGACACATAACATGCCATTAAAGCTTGCAGTTTCCACCATCTTTAAAAGAAAAAAAAACCAATGAATTTGGTTTCTCTCTTGATAAACAGATTCCACATCAAACTACTTATCAAGTTTCAAATTTCATTCCAAGAATCACAAGCCCTTTTCCTCTTTTCTTCCCTTTTTCCCTTTTTCATCAAAGTTTTGCTTGGATTCTCAAATATCAGAAAAAGTCAAACATGGATATTAACTTCGAGAAGCACAGTTCAAACCTCCAAAAAGAAATATAGAAAAAAAGACATACTGGGAGAGATGTAAGGTCTGCGACCACTGCCGGTGTTGGATACTCTGAGAACAAAGCGAGCAAGCGGAGGCTGGTCTTTGGACACCCGAGAAGGCTCTGGAAATAGACGAATATACATGTACCGATTCTTCTCCACCGACAAATGCCTACAACTCACCTCATAAATTGCCGTGATAACTCAAAAATAAGGGAATTGAGTGTACATAGTAGGTACATACCAGTTCCAAAATCCAACCTTAAAAGGGTCGGATTTCTTGTATGAGCAGGGTCCGAAGTTCTCGATCCTCCATTGAGCTAAGCGAGAGATGGTCTCAACCTTCGAATCCGCCATAACCCAGTTTTACTTCCAGGTCTTCAGATATGGCTTCCACAGAAACAGAGACGACTCAAAATGGCAGAGACTAACTTCGCGTCTAAGCTTGTTGAGACTTTCAAAGATGTCTTTTTTATTTTTATAGTTAGTCTAGTGAAGTGAATCAATTTTTTTTGATCAAGTTATTTTCTCTTCTAGTTTATTACTTAGGCAAACTTTGAGGGATTGAACACCTCAAGTGGTTAATGTCCATTAGATTTCATAATAGTCTTTGTTTGACTATGTTACACTCAAAACCAGAGGTTATGACCTCAAAAATTAGGCTCGTCATGTGTGAGCTCGAAATGTATGGAAATATTGTATGGTCCAGCTATAAAATCTCTGAAGTAAAACAACGACCTCGAAGATGTATAACCTCGGGATACTTTCTGAGTTTGAAATGGCATGACATTGGGATACATTAGTTACCGATAGTCTTCAGATTAAACAGTCCAAGCTTGGGAAGTGCAAGCTCGAGTGTGATAGCTTCGACAGTGTTTATCTACTCCGAGCATGTCCTGAAGTGGGGTGGCAAGCTCGTAACAGTTCCATAAGTCTTGACAGCCACAATGCCGATTGATGATTCACCTGAGATAGCTCGTTTCGTGTGAACATATTTATTGTTGTATGATCCCAATATTTAAGGGATACCATTTAGTCTGTTATCCGTTCCCGATTCTTATGGGACGTTTCCATGTATATAGGAGATATTGCATTTAATGTCATTATTTAAATTGATATACAAAATATCTTCCCGAAATATGTGGGAATGAACTCTGTAACCTCCCCTATAAATAGAGGAGGAATGACCACTTGTAAAGGATCGATATCTGACTGCTTGAAAGAAAGCTCTGAGTAATTCATCTCTGAAGAATTTCCAGGAATCCCTAAGTCTTAATAACATAGACTCGTGGACTAGGCAGAGTTAACTGCTGAACCACGTAAAAACCCTCTTGTCTTTCTTCACTATTCATTCGCTTCATAGTTTACGTTGTTTAATTGCTCTACGATTTAAGTTGATGAAAAACGGCATCAACAGTTTGGTGTTTTCATTGAGAGCATTAAGCAGTACGTACGTGAGTCTATTCAGTCGAAGAAGCCTCCCTGAATCAACTATGGCCGCGAATGATCCCAATGTTCCCAAGGAGGAAATCTTAGAGGAAGTTGACTACCCCTGGCGCCCTGGGAAGCAGCCGATGATGAATTTGGACCCTGATGAGAGGAGTGAGTCCTCTGACTCTCGAGGACCACCGGCCCCCAGGGATGACGAGGACATGTACTACAACCCTGAACGATGTCCCTATTGTGGAGCTTGAAAATCGTCAACTGCAAAAGTAGTTGGCGGAGGCCAAGAAACGTAACGAGGAGCTGGCCAGATTGGCTGCCGAGGCGCAGGCGGCTCAGCCCCCGCCTCTGCCTGAGGACTAAGCTCCACCTCCACGAGGTGTTCATGTTCCACCACGCAGGCCTTGTGGGCGACCTAACAAAAACGTTGCCACACGAAGAACGGAGCAACCTCCGCCACCTGCAGAACAGCCTGCTCCTTTAAGGCCCCGGAGAAGTACCCGGGCTGGAGCTCCTACCAACTCAACTGCTGAAGTACCGGCCGAGATTAGGAAGAACCGAGCCCCCACGGAGGCTCGGACCCAAAATCCTGGTAACACGCAGAATGTTCCTGAACCAGTGCAGGCAAACTCGGGACCTTCTAGGCCCCGTAATGGATGGCAGCCACCATCACCCTTAAGGCACCCACCATCGCCGATAAGGTATCCCTCACCAACTAGGAGAAACACGCAACCGACTCAGGGTGATAGGGAAAGACGAGCTGGGAAAAAACATGGAAATGGGGAGACTGCTAGGGAGCATAGGGGTACCTAATCCATGAGAAGCCAAATGTCTCGGTCTCACAACATTGAGACGAGACGACCAGAAAGGAATCCATCTCGAAACAACCGTGCGACGAGCCATATCAGTGAAGGCTCAGGAGACACTAGATCAATCAGTATGTATGACCAGGGACGCAGAAATACTGGGAATCGAAGGGATCACCCAGATTTACGGGAACACCTGAACCAGAATCGGAGTAATGATAACCCCTCGAATCCAGACCTGAGGGATCACCTCAATGGACGCAAGAATCCTATGCGGAGGCGCGAAGCTGGAATTGTGATCAACGATAACCAGTTTCAAGTCAGACCCCCCGTGGATCAAGTCCAAGAAAGGATCGAACAACTAGAAAGAGCGTTCAGGCTCTTACAAAATGAATGAGGTCGGGATCTGGACGAAGAGTTCAACGAGGAACTCGAGCCCTTCGCCCCCCATATTTCCAACACCCCGTTTCCTCAAGGATTCCGAATTCCTCATGTCCCACCATTTGATGGGAATTCCGATCCATACAGTCACTTGAGTACGTTCAATACAATTATGAGAGCGGGTAACGTGGGCTATGAGCTCAGATGCATGCTGTTTCCAGCCTTGCTCACAGGACCAGCAAAAAACTGGTTCAAAAAATATAAGAGGCATTCAATTGCTTCTTGGGATCAATTATCTAGAGATTTCAAGAAGCAATTCAGAGCCATGATTAGAATAAGGCCCGAGGCGTCCGCCTTGATCAATGTCCGACAGCAGCCGAATGAAACATTGAAAAGTTACCTTACAATGTTCAATTTGGAAGTCGCCCGAGCTCGTGACGTAGATGACAACGGTCATTTGATGGCTGTCCGAGCTGGGGTAATGCCTGGAAGCCCTCTCTGGGAAGATATGCAGAGGAAACCCGTGAAGTCCTTAACCGAGTTCAATGACGAGCTCAGAGGTTTGTTAATGTAGAAGAGGCGAGGTCAGCATTGAATATGGCCTCTCAGCCCGTAACTACCACAACAAACGTAAACTCTGCTTCGACCTCGGCAGATCCTACGGCCTCAAAGCCCCTTGTGGATAACCCTTCTAAAAGAAAGAAGAATGAAGGGAATAATCCAGAGGCGGAAGAGGGAAAGAAGAAGAAAGGGGAACGATATTTCTCCGTGTACAAAGTGTACACCGAGCTGAATGAGTCTTGGGAGAATATCTACCTAGCTAATGAAAACTAGGTCCCTTTTAGGCGTCCAAACCCCATGAGAAACCATAAAGCAAAGAGAGACTCCAGCAAATACTGCAGATTCCATAGAGATATCGAACACAACTGATGAATGCAGGCAACTAAAAGACGAGATTGAAGGCCTGATCTCGAGAGGATATTTCAGGCAATATGTAAGGAATCAAAACCCCAATCAGGCTTCTACCAGCCAGAGGGCAGCAGCAGCACCACCTGCCTAGAACAGCAACTCCCGAGCAAGGGAGGACGAGCGACCCCCTCCGATTGATGGAGAAGATGTCGTAACCATCTCGAGGGGACCGCATATTGTGGGATCGGGCAGGAATGCCCAGAAACGATACGTGAATGAGCTGAAAACTGGCGACGGGTCCCCTTACGAACCCGAACCCAGAGCTCCAAAACAGCAGAGGGTTGAATCTCAACCTATCACTTTTACTGAGGACGATGCATCTCATGTGCAGTTTCCTCACAACGACCTACTGGTCATCACCCTTCAGCTCGTGAACAAGAGGGTTCACCGAGTCCTGGTTGATAACGGGAGCTCAGTGAATATCCTCTATAAGGCCACCCTAGAAAAGATGGGACTCACGCTTCGTGACCTAAAGGCCTGTGCAATGACATTGCACAACTTTTCAGGAGAAGGGATTGCATGTATGGGATCCATCGAACTCCCGGTAACCTTGGGAGACTTCCCGGTCTCGACAACCAAGATGATGGAATTCGTAGTAGTGGATCTACCATCGGCCTACAACATGCTGCTCGGGAGACCCGCCCTAGTAGGGATGGGGGCAGTTTCTTCTATGAGGCACTTGGCCATCAAGTTCCCAACTTCTAGTGGCATCGGAACGCTGAAAGGAGACCAGCTCGCAGGAAGGGAATGCTATAGCATTTCCATTAGAGGAAAGAGACACACAAGTGCATAAACACTTGTCATAATTCAGAATAAGGATGGGACGGTCTTCGAGATAGATGAAGAAATTGATCTGAGAATAGAGGAAAGAGCCGACCTCGAGCCATTAGAAGAGCTCGAAGAGGTCAAGCTCAAAGAAGTAGACCCCCCGAAGACAGTGAAGGTGGGGAAAAACCTTCCAGAAGAAACGAAATAGCAATTAATTTGATTTTTGAAAAAGAACCAAGATGTTTTTGCATGGTCACATTCGGACATGGTAGGGATAAATCCAAATGTGGTAAGCCACACTTTAAATATTTACAAAAGCTTTCCCCCGAAGCAGCAAAAGCGAAGCTCCTGGATGACAACAGGAAGAAGGCCCTAAAGGAAGAGGTCGATAGGTTAAAGGCAAATCGATTCATACAAGATGCCTTCTACCCCGATTGGGTCGCCAGCCCAGTGCTAGTTCCGAAACCTAACGGGACATGGAAGACCTGTATTGATTACTCAGACCTCAATAAGGCTTGACCTAAGGACTGCTTCCCCCTACCTCGGATCGACCAACTTGTAGATGCCACAACTGGGCATGGACTTATGTCATTCATGGACGCTTATTATGGATATAGCCAGATCGCCATGCATGCCCCAGACCAAGAGCATACGAGTTTTGTGACAGAAAAAGGACTGTATTGCTACAATGTCATGCCATTCGGACTAAAGAATGCTAGAGCCACTTACCAATGACTCGTAAACATGATGTTCTCCGAACAGATAGGTAATAACATGGAAGTTTATGTTGACGATATGTTGGTTAAATCTAAACATAACAGTAACCATGTGGATGACCTTGAAGAGTGCTTTGCCATGTTACGAAGGTATGACATGAAGCTCAACCCCTAGAAGTGCTCTTTTGGAGTATCGTCAGGAAATTTCCTAGGCTTCATTGTAAACGCCCGGGGAATAGAAGCTAATCCAAACAAGATCCATGCTTTAATTGATATGTCCTCACCTCGAAAGCATAAGGATGTCCAAAGTTTGACTGGGCGAATGGCAGCACTAAGTAGGTTTATCTCGAAATCTACAGACCGCTGTCTTCCATTTTTCAACATTTTGAGGGGAGGCAAAAAATTCGAGTGGACAAAAGAATGCGAGCTAGCTTTTTAGGAGCTCAAGAAGCACCTCGTGGAGCCTCCCATCTTGTCGAAACCTATCACGGGGGAAGTTTTGTACCTATATCTTGCTACGACCGAGCACGCCATTAGCGCCGTGCTCGTCCGAGAAGAACAGAAGGTGCAAAAGCCTGTATACTATGTCAGCAAGAGGTTACTGGGGGTAGAATCGAGATACTCCTTAATGGAGAAGTTGGCTCTCAGCCTAATCCACTCATCTCGAAAGCTCCGGCCTTACTTCCAGGCGCATCCCATCCATGTGTTGACCGATCAACCACTAAGACAAGTCTTATCCAAGCAGAAGCCTCTGGCCGATTACTAAAATGGGCCGTTGAACTCGGACAATTCAAGAACACCTACCATCCGAGGACAACCATAAGAGGGCAGGCCCTGGCAGACTTCATAGTGGAATACACTAGAGTGACTCACGATGAAGTTATAACCCCAACCCGCGAGCTGTGGAAACTTTATGTTGATGGGTCTTCTAATGAAAATGGGTCGGTGGCAGGAATAATACTGATCACCCTAGCAGGAAGTCGATTTCACTCCGCTTTGAGATTTGACTTCGAAGCGTCAAATACGAATCTGAATACGAAGCTCTACTGGCAGGACTTCGAATAGCCAAGGAACTCAAGGCTAAGGTGATACATTGCTACAGTGACTCCCAGTTGGTGGTCAACCAAACCTTAGGGGAATACTAGGCTCGTGGGACGAGAATGGCTGCATATTTAGAAAAAGCGAAGGCAGCACTCGAGCATTTCAAATTTTACACGATAGAACAGGTTCCCCGAGAGAAAAATTTGAATGCAAACGCCTTAGCCAGGCTCGCCACGTCCACCGAGGTCGACAAGCTGAATGTCATGCCAATCGAACATCTATCGACACCCAGTATAACCGAGCCTGAATAGGAAGATGTTTGCATGATAAACTCCGAGCCAAACTGGATGACCCCGATAATTGAGTACCTTGAAACTGGCATTCTCCCAGCTGAACGGACCAAGGCTCGAAAACTGATGTATCAGATTCCTAGGTACACCATTGTGGATGGAAGGCTATATAGAAGAGGATACTCTATGCCTTTACTCTGTGTGACTCCACCCGAGGCTAAGAAGATCATAGAAGAGATTCATGAAGGATTCTGTGGAGACCACACTAGGGGGCATAGCCTATCCAAGAAAATCATATGCCGAGGGTACTTCTGGCCTACCATCAAAGCAGATTCATTTGATTACGTCAAGAAATGCGATAAGTGTCAACGGTTCGCCACAACCCCTCGAGCTCCACCTTCCGAGCTAACTATGATGATCTCCCCATGGCCATTTGCGGTCTAGGGAATCGACCTCATAGGCTCATTGCCAACTGGCAAAGGCGGAGTCAAGTACGCAGTAGTCGTAGTAGACTACTTTACGAAGTGGACCGAGGCTGAGCCTCTGGCGACAATTACCTCGAAAAAAGTCTTGGACTTTGTCGTAAAAAATATCATCTGCCGATATGGGATGCCAAGGAAGATAGTGTCTGATAACAGTACTCAATTCGATAGTGACTTGTTTACCAGCTTTTGCGAGAAAAATGGGATAATAAAAAGCTTCTCCTTTGTGGCCCATCCTCAAACGAATGGCAAAGTCGAGGCGGTAAATAAAACCCTGAAGAGTTCTATGAAGATGAAGTTGGAAGAAGCTAAGGGAAAATGGCCCGAAGAATTGCCCCAAGTTTTGTGAGCATATCGAACCACAGCCCGTACTTCAACAGGACACACCCCTTTTTCTCTGGCTTATGGATGCGAAGCTATGCTACCAATTGAGGTCAAAATACACACCATTCGAACCCACGCTTATGATCAAGCCTCGAACCCATCCCAGCTCGAAGTAAGTCTGGACCTGATTGAAGAAAGAAGGGACGAGGCACACTTAAAAAATGATGCATACCAACAGCGAGCTACCCGATATTTCAATAAAAGGGTTCGAGATAGTAAAATTAAGAGTGGGAGATTTGGTGCTGAGGCGTGTGTTCTTGGCAAGGCTGGACCCAACTGCTGGCGTGCTTAGGCCTAACTGGGAAGGACCTTATCAGATCGAATCAGTTATCCGACCTGGCGTCTACAAGTTGGCAAGACTAAATGGGAATTCGGTACCACGAGCATGGAATAGCGAACATTTGCGACCTTACTATCAATAGTATAGGAACAATGACACCTGTAACCATGTTTGTTTATCTTTCCTATGTTTTTGTTAATAAATTGTTCAATTTTGAATAAACCTCGTTTTCGTTTGATTATGCTGTATTTTTTGCAAACTCTCTTGATTTAATAACCTATGGTCACACTCATAGGATATTAAGGGAGCATTAGTGGTATATATATATCGTCGACTTGAAAAAATAAAATAGCATATACGAAAAGCATAAAAGTGTTTGGATATAACCAAATACGCGAGCAAAGATAGTTTGGACATAACCAAATTATTAAAAGCATATAAATGTTTGGATACAACCAAATACACGCGCTAAGATAGTTTGGACATAACCAAATTATTAAAAGCATATAAGTGTTTGGATACAACCAAATACGCTAGCTAAGATAATTTGGACATATACGAAAAGCATAAAAGTGTTTGGATATAACCAAATACGCGAGCTAAGATAGTTTGGACATAACCAAATTATTAAAAGAATATAAGTGTTTGGATACAACCAAATATGCGAGCTAAGATAGTTCAGACATAACCAAATTATTAAAAGCATATAAGTGTTTGGATACAACCAAATACGCGACCTAAGATAGTTTGGACATAACCAAATTATTAAAAAATAAAAGTGTTTGGATGTAAAATGCGTGAGCCAAGATAAGTTGGATATAACCAAATACGCGATCTAGATATAACTAGATCAAGAATATAAGTGTATGGATTACAAACCAAACAAGACCTGAATAGGTTTGGAACGAACCAACTAAAACTAATCGACAGTAAGTTGGAACATAACCTACTTCAAGCTAAGTTGAGATCGAGGCTGGGGTATCTTGCAAAAAGATAGTTTCGACCTCATAACCTTGGGGAGCTAACCAAGGATGAGGAAAAGTGACTAAAAAGGCAAGATATAACTAAACCACCTACGTTACACGCCATATAAGTACCTTCGGGTGCATGGTAAAAGTAACTTTTGACCTTGACAAATAACGAGATCGGACACGGATATGTCAAATAAACTATGCATGAATGCATCGAAACTTGAGCTTAAAAATCCGCCACATGTTTGTAAGAATAAACAGACATAAGGACTCTTTAATATAAATTGCGTGAAATATGTCATCTTAGGAAATGTAAAGCAATATTAAAGTAAAGTCAAAAGCGGTATCATAAATATTGTGAACAAAAGAAAAAATAGCTCTTAAACGAGCTATAAATTGTCTTGGCCCTAGGGGCATAAAAAAACAGAGTATAAAAGCTATTATAAAAGATTTAAAGGGACGCATCCCCAGGTAGAGACTTAAGAGGGAGGAGCATCCTCCTTAGCCTTCTCAGCATCCTCCTTGGCCCTCTCTGCCTCCTCCCGAGCAGCATCCTCCGCAACGAGCCGAGCCTGTAACTTGGCCACGAGTTTTTCCTCGAAAGAGCCTAAGAAGCTGGTATCGAGATCGGCACTACTGGCCCAGATCCTATACATGGCCAGGTCAACCGCCCGATCCTTCTTCTCCTTAAACACTGCAAGGAGACGAGCCTTTTCGCCCTCAATAATCTTGAAAGTGGCCTCCTTCTCCTCCTCAAGCTTGGCATTAATCTTCTTAAGCTCCGCGAGCCAGGAATTCACCTTCTCGAGTTCGGCTGTCTTGGCCTTTAGTTGTTCAGCTTCAGCCTTCATCTTTGCCTTTGCGGCCTTGAGCTCGTCACTAAGCTTGCGTTGGAGATCCTTCGACTCCTGGGCATAAGACTTGCTCGAATGGACCTCATTATTCAACTTATAATTAAGCTGAGCAGAGACAGCAGGAGCCTGACACACATAGAAATCAAATTAGAACATACACTGAGTACAAGTACAACTAATAATAAGATGAGGGAAGTTACCGCAGCAGTAACCTCGATACTCTTGTCATAAAGCATATTACAGTCTCGAGCGTTGTTCAAAGCTGCCACTGAGGGGCGTCGAAGCCACCAAAGCTTTGGCCCACTCGGGATAGAATGTCCGAGCCAAGTGTAGCCCCGTGGGTCCCGGCAGCATTGTCAATTACATACTCATTGACGTGAGTAGAAATTAACAGCATGCGTGTTGTGGAGGCCAAGGGCTTTTTCGGAGGTGGGCCAAGAGTTGAATGAACCATGATCGGAGGAGGTTAGAGCTCGACTGCAGTGGACGCTTCGACCTGAGGAGTCGGATCCACAGCTGGGCTCGTAACAGTTGGAGCTGGTGGAGGAGGAGTCTTCTCGGTCTTCTTAAGGACCTTGCCGAGTCGGTCCGACTTTCGCGAGCCCCTCGGGCGCTTACTCCTCTAGGCCCCCTCGCCACTAGCGAGCACAGTGTCAAGGTCGGAATCCATAGCACCTGCACAATTACACCACATTATGAGATATTCCAAGATAAAAAAGTTAGCATGATGCAGGCATGCAAAGAATAAAAAGACAAGTAGAGAGAAACCTAACTGGAACTCTCCCCCGAGCTCGTGCTCGACGACCACGTAATTCCCCCATCTTCAGAGGAGGCAGGGGGAGTACCATCCCTATAAGTGGAAGTCAACCTTGAAAGGTCTCTATAGTTGTTTGTCCCATATTGAACGGCTATTCTGTTTCATACCTCGTTCAGACTATACATAGTGTCATACTTCCCGAGCCAACTATCAAACCTATGAACCCTCTCATCTACCCAAGACCATACATAAAAATGGTCCCTATCATCCTTACACAACACTAATATGTTGGGCTTATGCTTAAGTAGTGAGGGAGACCACAAGACCGAGCTAAGGATGATCGTACCTCTGTCACTCGAGCTCGAGGCCTCGTCATTGGCTTCATTCCCCGATTGCGGACTCCTACGACGTCGAGCTGGGGATGGCAGCTTAGCATTTCTCCTCAGAGGAAGGCTGCCATTCGGGAGAGTCACTAACTCCCACTTGGTATATTTTTTGTTGGAGCAGTCGAACGTAGACTGATCCTTCTCCAGGAGGTCATAGGCTCAGAGCATGTCTTCATGAAGAAGATAAGAAAGGGAGCGCCTGGCGTAGGGAAGTTGGAGCAAAGTCTCCTTATGCTCTTTCATCTCCTTGGTGGGGGTGGGACGATGATAGTTGGCTGGAAAAATGAACATATTATGACTAAGTGCGAGCTTAAACAAAAACTCGAACACAAAAAGAAGAAATTTTTCAAGTACTTACAAATTCACCTGAACGAATAGTGTCTTGAAGGAGCCAAGCCATCCGTCCAAAAGAAAGCCTTCTTGAAATCTGGGGGATGGTTGGGTTGATCCTCAAAGAGGTTCTTCTCCTTGGGATAGCTCGAAAGATAATAGAAGTCGTCGCCTCCCTGAGCTCGGGAGAGATTGCTTTTCAAACAGAAGAGATATAGAATCTCATGTGGCGAAGGTCCTTCCCACTTTAGCTCATGGTAAAGCGACCTTAGGGCAGACAAAACCCTGTAGGAATTGGTGTTGAGCTGGAAAGGGGCAAGCCCAACAAATTCCAAGAAGTTCTTGAAAAAGGGCTTTAAGGGCAGTAAAGCCCCTGCCCTCATGTGTTCCAGGCTCCAGGTCGCATACTTCAGCTTGTTGTCGGGGTTCCCATCTCCCGGGGCATGGAAACTTCGCTCGTGGGATGTCGGAGCTCGACACCTCAGGGAGCCCGATAATCCAATGTTGTGGAGGGCCAAGATGTCAAAGATCTGCCCTAATGAAGAAATCGAGCTCCAGTAGTGCTCGACCTCGAAGAATTCTCTCTTCGAGGTAGGAATGGAGGTTGCCTACGAGGTAGAAGGGGGGTTTGATGGTTCTCCCATCAGTGAAAATTGGAGGTCCCCAGACTTGAAGGCTATTATCACTCGAAGAGTGGGATCGATTGGAATTGGTCTGGGCTCGGAGTCTGGATCTAGGTACGTGGCGACCCTGAGTCTCTTCATTTTTCCATCCTCGACCTCGTCAATTTGACGTCGAAAGTGATCTCAGGTATCTTCTTGCTCGTGCCTTAGTTGGTGCTCCCGGATCAGACGCTGGCTCCGGGAGAAGGGTGACTCCGGGCTCGGAGTCTTCGGTGAATAAGGAATTGCAAGCTTTGACCCCCACCGCTTTTTTGAGTTCTGCGGCATCTAGCAAGAGAAAAAAGGGTGAGGGCCAGACAAACAAGAAATTAAGAATGAAAATCAGGATGATCTAAGCTCGAATGATCGAGGCTACAAGGAAAACTCGGTCCAAAAGACGAGGCCAGTCTCGGAGCATGTATTTCACAAAGAAAAAAGAAAGTGGATTTATTTTCGAAGATCCCGATATTCAGGGGAAAAAGTCGCTGGTTACTCAAAAAACAATATTTTTGGGAAATGTGCAATTTATAAAACCCTAATTTTGTACTCAATATCTTGGTGTACAAGATATGTCATCCGAAATTCAAAAACTCAGTAAAAAAACCATGTTTGGGTCTTCTACGCATGATCTGGGTTTGAAACTCACGATATTAGAACTTAAGACTAATCTTTACTGAAACACTCTAATGTGCAAAACTAGCGAGGGAACCAACAGTACAACAATATAAACATGCACGAAAAACATACAGGCATGCGAAGCTATGAACAGAAACTTACGCAATGCAGTCAGCGAAAATAGAGAGATTGATGACCGAATGAGCGGTTGCAAAAACGACCTCACGAAGTCGAAGAGGCCAACACTGCTCTGTCTTCTTGGCTTGGAGAACATGCAAGAACTGGGTAAAATTTTCTGGTTTTTTCCTTCTTTTCTCTCTGCGAAAGCTTGAACATGAAAGTAAAATGGGGAAGACAAGTGGAGACATATTTATAGACCCATGGGAATGCAAAAAGCTGAATTAATCTGGGCCATTGGCTGGCCAGATTCCGTATCAGATCCGACGGCCAGGGACCTGTGAAATGATAGTACCATAAAGAGTGGCAGGCGAATGAACGTGGGAAGGTTTCCAAGGTACTCAAGTACTTTGATTGGCCAATACTCGGCTGACGTGTGTCCACACTCAAGTATTTTTTATGGTACAGTTTCCAAGATGAGCAGTTCAAAAGTTTCCTTCTCATAGGATTCGAACTGATACTTTTGAGGGGGAAAAATGTTACACCCAAATTTCGAGACCAGAGGTTATGACCTCAAAAACTAGGCTCGTCAAGTGTGAGCTCGAAATGTATGGGAACATTGTATGGTCCAGCTATAAAATCTCTGAAGTAAAACAACGACCTCGAAGATGTGTAACCTTGGGATACTTTCTGAGTTCGAAATGGCACGACATTGGGATACATCAGTTACCGATAGTCTTCAGATTAAACAGTCCAAGCTTGGGAAGTGAAAGCTCGAGTGTGATAGCTTCAACCATGTTTATCTACTCTGAGCATGTCCTGAAGTGGGGTGGCAAGCTCGTAACAGTTCCATAAGTCTTGACAGCCACAATGCCGATTGCTGATCTCGAAGACCTGATGATTCACCTGAGATAGCCCGTTTCGTGTGAACATATTTATTGTTGTATGATCCCAATATTTAAGGGATACCATTTAGTCTGTTATCTGTTCCCGATTCTTATGGGACGTTTCCATGTATATAGGAGATATTGCATTTAATATCATTATTTAAATTGATATACAAAATATCTTCCTGAAATATGTGGGAATGAACTCTGTAACCTCCCCTATAAATAGAGGAGGAATGACCACTTGTAAAGGATTGATATCTGACTGCTTGAGAGAAAGCTCTGGGTAATTCATCTTTGAAGAATTTCCAGGAATCTCTAAGTCTTAATAACATAGACTCGTGGACTAGGCAAACTGCTGAACCACGTTAAAACCCTCTTGTCTTTCTTCATTATTCATTCGCTTCATAGTTTACATTGTTTAATTGCTCTATAATTTAAGTTGATGAAAAACGGCGTCAACAGACTAAATCAACGGTTTAGATTTGAAAAATTAGTAATAGGGGTAATGAATTTAGCTAAAATTGGCTACCGGCTGTGTGTCATGTGGTGTTGTACTATTTTTATATTATTTTAATGTGTAAATTGGTAAAGTAACTTTAACATGTTCCGAAGGTGAGGTCAATTTTCTTTGGGTTTTTTTTCCCTGCAATGGGGGTGTTCCTCTGGCTCCGGTGTTCATCATTTGGTTTTTTGAGCAGTAGAAGGTAGGTTAGAGAAGCAGTATTCAATGTAAACGAGTGATCGTTGGAATCGGTAATAGAACGAGGCTTAAGTTTTATTTTATGTTTTTCGTTTGCACTGTTATAGTGAATTAGTATTTCAGTAGATCTGTAAAAAAAAAAAATAGTGTGTCTATTATTTATGGGTATGTTTGTTAAGTAAGCAGTGTAATTTTATAGGCATGAGAATGTCTTTATTGGAGAGTTATTTACAATTTGAATCATTTTAATTGTTTGTTGTGTGGGTGCTGATTATTGTGGAAATTTTTTTTTTTAGTGGATTATTTTAGGTTAATTTTTAGACTAAGTGTTGAGTAGTTACTGATATACAAATTTGTTTTCTATTACAGAGTTTGTTGAGTCAGTTGGTTATGTTTTGCAACAGACTTGTATATATAAACCTTGTGTATGTTCATTTCCGTTGATGAGAATCAGTAGCTAATTATTTTTTCTTCTGTTCTTCTGTCACTAAGCATTAATGTGTTATATTATCTGATAAATTTGAATTATCTTTAGTAGAAGTTTTAGTCTTTATTGTGTTATAATGGGCAGTAGTTTATTCAAGTGATTTGTTTGGTTCAATATTAATACAAACTTTTTAGTTAGCAGTTTAGGAAGCATTGAAATTATAATCACATCTTATTTTGTATCACGTTGTATATGCATTGCGTATAGTTTCTGAAGCTATATGAATAATTTAATGTGGTGAAATTATAATTCCATTATTTGTTAAGGTTTTATTGTGTTGATAAAAAAATTTCGTTGCAAGTATAGTTGAGTGGGTGTAATATTGATGACTAATTTTTTTTTGTTGCAGCTATGTTATGAATTCACATTCCGAAGTTAATTCAGGAGAGTCAGCATTGTTTTCGAGTCGATGCTCTCCAAGTAGAGTTGTCTCTGTCATTAGTCATTTTAATAGCGAGCAGAAAAGTTTAGTTAAAGAAATTAGTTTTGGCAACTTACTAAGTTTAAGAAAGTGTAGTTTGAGAAGAAATTTGATTAATTGGTTGGTTGATAATTTTAATTTAGGTGAGGGTATTTTGAATTTAATTTATTTTCTAATGTTATCGGCATTTATGATGGTGGGGAACACCTAATAGATTTGAAGTATGATTATTGTAAGGGGGATATGATACTATTAAGTTTGTTAGAGCAGAAGTTGAAGTGTAATGGCAACACTGATATGGAATTCATCCATCAATTGTAAGGGGGATAGGATACTTAACAGTTTATGTTGCTCGAGAGTATGAGGTTTCAATATTAGCTATTAATGACGTAGCTATTGTTAGAAGAATTAATTGGGCTTCAATGTCATTTAAGTTTCTTGTAATGGGTTTGTTTGGATTCAAGAGGAAGAGATCAAAATTTGTTTGTGGTTGCCTATATTTTTTGCAGGTTAGTAAATGACAACTTATAAAAGTGTTGGTATTACGTAATGTGAATCCATTTTTCAGTTTATATTTTTTTTAATAATAGTGTGTTTCTATATTAAATGATAGGTTATTTTTTTGGATCATGTGCGATATAGTGTCCTATTCGTAGACAGAAGTCTATATCCTATATCTTGGTGGTGTGAGTATGAAACTAATAGGATGCTTGAGTGGGTTGATACAAATGGGGGATTAGGTTCTTGTGAGGTATGTGTTTTTTTGTGTTTTAATTTTATGTAAAAAAAATATTTTTTTATTAATAAACTTCTCATATGATGTTAAGGTGATTTGATTTTTTTGTTGAAGACTTTTAATTAAGTTTTAATATGTAGTTATATATATTTTTTTAAGTAAGAGAGGACGAGATGGGACAAGAATTGAGTAGAAATGATGTTTCCAACATAAGCGGACTATGTTATAGGGTAAAAGATTTAGAGATAGATGTGTTAAAATTGAAGCTTCATACATGTTGGAGTTGTGATGCAAACTTGGAAAGTATCGAAGTAGGTGGTAGAAATTTGGGGAGGGTTAGTGGGGGTGAATCAAATTTAATTGTGAGAAATTTTAGTGGAGATGTAGAATTTTTGAAGTTGCCTTCTTATGTTACTCGTGTTAGGAATTTTGATCCTATGATTGTTGAGTCAAAGATTGTTCCTAGAGTTGAGAAAAAGAAATATGGAACCTTGAATTTTTTGAGAGAGCAATGTTATGATGAACTTAGTGAAGTTGACAGACTAAAACGAAAGAGCATTGGTAAGGCGAGTTCAATGAAAGGAGAATTTTTTAATATGATTGGATTATATAAGAGTAGCGATGGTTTGAAGGTTGGTGCATTCAATTTGCGTGATTCCTTGAGTGAAGAAAATTTCAAATTGGTGTTATACCTGTTTGGTCCTGAAATGATTGGAAGGTATGCATTGTTAATATATAAGATATATATATTGTGTATCATTTTTTTGGCAATGATTGCATTTATATAAAATTTAATGTATTTTCTAATTTTGTAAGTGAGGTGTTGCTGGAGACAACAACTTATAGTTTGGAACGGGTACATTTGTTAAGTTCGAAGCCAGAATTTCATGTGGATAGAAAGGTTATAGTTTTATTTAGAATTTTAATTTTCTTTTTCAATGGTTATATTTTATAACAATTATTTGTATTAATTGATTGGTTTTCATTTTCATTTGGCAGATAATTGATGCTTATTGTATTATCTTTTAATAGTTTGCAAAAATTGGAGTTGAACAAAGTTGGTGGCCAATTGTTTCTCCCTAGTTTTTCTCGCAGACATGTATGTTGAAGTGAATCTTGTGTTTAGTTGGATTTATCTTAATTTTAATTTTGACTAAGTTCATTATTTATGGTTATGAGCTATAGTGCATGCGACATTCTTTATTTTCAAATTTTGGCAAAAGAGCTGAGCAGGTGGTAGACAAATCATGGAAAAAATTGATTGCACAGATTGGGGAGGTAGAACATGTTTATTTTGTTTTTGAAATATCATTTTAGCCCTTTTAAATGTTTGTCTTGTTTATCCTAATAATTGTTATGTTGTCCCTATATTTAGGTAGTTGTTTCGGTGATGGACATGGTGAATAACAACATGTTTTTGGTTATAATGAATTTTTTAAAAAAAATTGCAATGATATGGGATTCTGTTGAAGTTTTGTCACTACTTATACAGAAGTAGGAGTTAGTTACTGATTTGGTATATTTCTGATTATATAAATGAATTTTGTTTTTCATGGTTAAGCTTAAAACTTACTATTGTTATCATTTGTTATTCAATACTTATGAGAGCTTAATTATTGAAATAGTTACGATGGCTTGACGATTTGTTTTCAATTGAAATTCCTACCTACTTTCCTCCTAGATGGAAGTTCTCCAAATTGATAGTAATTTCAGGGCCGTGTGAGCCACCCCCCCCCCCCCCCCCCCCCCCCCAGATTAGAGACGTTGATTGTGGTATTTTACTGATAATGTACATGAAAAGTATTGTTAATGGAATTTTTTTTGATGAAGAGGTAATGTGTGTCTTCCAAATAATATCATTTCTTTAATTTTTCTCATAGATATGTCAAAATTTTGTTTCATGTGTTATTGAAAGTGTTTATGTAGGTTGACACCGAGTCAGAGCGCCTAGCAGTTGCTTTGGAGTTTTTGGTTGGAGATAATAACCTTTTAAGATGCAGCGTTATTGAAAGTGCCAAGTTTCATTATGAGGACTTATTAGAGATGGAGCAGCATGGTTGTCATAATGGTGAAGAGTTGTGTCGATCTCCTCAAAAATTGTTACCTTGTCTACAATTTTCAAATAAGAAAAGACATAGAAAATATTGGCTTATGGTAAACAAGTATAAGAGAAAGAGAGTATTGTAACGAGGTTGAGATTTGATTTATGATTATTATTTTATTTGATATAGTGATTATCTGCCAATCATAATTTTTTTCCACATTTTGTTAATGCAAATAATTAAAGAAGATTTGTAGCTTTTTTTTAATTTCTACAATGGAACCAAAATCATAGCCATTCAAACAACTTTTTTTAACAAACCAGTAGAAAATTTAAATGCATCACAAAATAAAAAATAAAATAAAAAAATAAATATATCAGTTAATTAATACATCCCATATATATCATTAAAAATAACACTAAATTAAAATTTAAATATGTCTAACAATTATAACTTTATTGTGGATAAATATTAAATATAAGTGGAGATAAATAACACGTGAAGCACGATAGTTTCAAAATTTTAAAAAATAGAATATAGTTTAGATTGTATTAATTTATCATGATTATATATAATCCTAATCCTTTGTCCACAATAATGAAAATATGATAAAAAACCAAATTATTTTTATGTATTCAATTTTATTATTAAAGAGTGTAAAATAATTTAGTCAAAGCGTAAAAAGATATATATATATATTTATAATTGCTTAGTACGATAAATAAGATTACTTACAATCTATAGTCATCAATCCATTGAGAACTGTATATTTAGACGTCACATCAATTACATATATATATATTTAATTATGATTGGTCTGTTCAAGACTGATCAACAAGATAATACAAAATACGAAACAATATCTATCATTTGCTTGGGACATCAAAAAGTGATCAAATCTCTAAAATCTAAGTAAAGTAAATATGGTCGTTCACCACAACAATCTTAAGAAGAAATATTGTCAGTTCAATTAAGTCAAAGTACCCATCACCCTTGGGCGGGTGGTAGGGCTTTGGTAATCAATGGTGTTATCTATATTTTCTACCCTGGACACGTGGGATGGATTAATGGGCCTTGCATGTTCCCAAGGATGATCCAGGCCTAACAAGGACCCAGCAGGGAAATGGACCACTCAAGAACTCCCGGCCCATACCTGGGCCATTTTAAGGGACTGATGAGCATCATTGCTTTTGTTTTTAAGTAAGTGTATTTTATTCTATGTATTAGTTATGATAGTAGAGATTGTTGAAGTATTAAGCCTTCAACTTGGAAACCAACACCACACCAAGCCATGGGATTTTCACTGTGTTTAGTAGTAAATTGTGTCCACTTTTAAACAATTTTTGTAAGCCATCACCAGTTGTAAACATTTTCTCTCCCCACTTGGAAGTGTTACTGTGCCTTATTGAGCAAAACGTATTAAGTCAATGCATCAGTTATGTATACAATTTTTATCAACATTAAGGCTATCGACCCTAAGGTGGTTGATGGAATAAATGGTTTTTATGAAGACATGTTGGTTTTTCCCATATTTTGAACCGGTTTAGATAAATTAACAAGACTAAATATCAACCTAAGTTACTCAAAATTGTCTATTAATATTAGTGGATCAAGTTTTAGTGAAAGTTGATAATGTGGGTTGTTATTTTATTTTGTTAAGTTGGAGAAATTTATTAAATTCCTATACATTCCAAAAGTTAATGCATGATTTAGAAATCTTATGGGAAAAGGTGAAACGGTTTTGTGTTTGATGAGAGAAAACCCAAAAAATGGACACCCAAGTTCTAGGTTGAAAACAGAAAAAAAAAAAAAAAAAAGATCTCATAACTTAGCTTGAGTCAAACAAAAGTGGATCACACACCTACATATACTTTAATAAGTTTAAAGAACACAAGAGAAGAAGCTTGAAACTATACCCGTGAACGTAGTTTTTTTTAGCTATAAACAAACTAAAACATTAATAGATAAGTTTATTAACTACAATATGGTGCGCTATTTTGGTTTGGCAGTAGTTGGTTAATTCAGAGGTCCAGGAAGTCCGAGTAGCTGTTCATAGCCTCACTCTTGAACTCTCCTAAACCTTGCTGGTAACGTTCTAACAAAAGTTGGCACTCTTGTTCCTTCTCAAGCAATCGACCGGATACAACCTCTTTATCGTGTTGAAGCTCTTACAACTTGTGTTGGAAATCAATCCTAGCATTCTCCAGCTGGTCAATGTGCTCATTAAGTCTTCGTCTTTCAACATTAAGGCTTCCGATCACATAGTCTTGCTCATCAAGTTGTTTCAACAATTCGTTAATGTATTTCATTGGCTCCTTCGGCGGACATCGAAGATGTGGTCGTTTGAAATAGAGATAGGTGAAACAGGTGGTGTTGGAAAAACCTGTCTATTGCAAGAATTGATGGAGTTATCAGAGGATGCCATGGCAGTGAATGAGGGTTTGGGAGTGATTTTGGCTGAACAATGGTTCTGTCCTTGGCCAAAGTGTGTCAAGTTATGTAGAGATTTTGGTACATGATTTGGGTTAAATGGAAAAGTGCCTGGGTGAAATAGTCAGCTAAAATCGTGGACTAGGTCAGTGTACAAAATGGTAGGGATTCCTAGGTGTAGGAAAAAAATTCCTTAGCTTCCAATTTGTAAGTTTAGTTCGATCGTACATCAAAAAAGGAGGGAAAATGTTAGAAAATCGAGTGAGGAAGGTTGGAGTTAAAAAAACAAAAACCCAAAAATTTCATAAGGATTATGTCTTGGGCCTTTTAGTTGCTTGTTATCATTAAACCGAGGTTGGTTAATGTAGAGTTCATTAATTAATTGAAATTATTTACTATAAATCGTTTCCAAAAAATCATAGATTTTTGTAAATCTTAAAAACTTAAAACACCTGAAACTTTGTCATTGATTTTTCCAATTATGTTGGACAATATTTTTAGTAGCGGGCTTTCAATTCATACCAATATATTTATTTCGAGCAGTGTCATGAGTCAACGTTACAAATAATGATATTAAATTATGTGTGTGTATGTTTTTTTTTTTTGTGATTACACTAGTTTTATTAAGGGTACCCGTATATCACCTCATAATAATGTATTGATTCATGTAGGTTTTTTTTTATAGTAGATTATGTTTTGCTACATAGAATTTAATCTTACACTTATTAGTAGGGATGTCAATGGGTATGATAGACATGGGTAGCCACACCTAATAGAATTATAAATAAAAATGCATAAATGAATACAATATTAACATTAACATTAACAAGAATAGAATATAATGTTATTGGCATTGTACGAACGCCAGGTGTCAATAAATGCAGCCTTGGGCCACCACAACATAACGATCATGGGGAGTTTGGCTATGTGCCTCTACGAGTGGTAGGGAGTTCGTACACTCGATAATTGGCCTTTCACACACCGTATAAGACATGGGAAAAATGCATCCAAAGAAAGACATTGTGTGGGGCGCATCTCTCGTAAATTTGGTGGCTTGCTTTCCATGGATTTGGCCCCGTTTGATACAACGCATTGGCCCCTGGTCTTAATTAGTCCACAATTAGTTGATGCTAATTTACTCCCGAAATAATTGGGAAATGTTTATAATGATAGTCACTTAATGATATTAATGATCCATAGTCACTATAGATAGGCCTAGGGTACCACATTGTAAAGGGTTATATTTATTCTTCTTATTTCGTAGACGCTAGACATATTTGTAAGTCGGTCAAATTATACTGGCCTAATAACCTCCATTGAAGCTTGGTCAACGAAGCTTGAATAACACTAATACTAAAGACTCGTGTACTAGGGCTGTTTTATAACCTAAACCATGTAAAATCTGTGTTGAATTGGGTCTTGGTCAGATGTTTCACCGAATCAAAGCCTGTCATTATTACTAAGCATGGAAAAATATACGTTATCTTGGTTTTAGTCCAAATTGGAACATATATTTTTTCCATGAATTATATTAAAATTCATGTTTATTTAAAGTTAATTTTTAACATTTTAATTGTTTTGTTACTTTTTCAATTCACCATTTTTTCCGTTATTCTTAACTAAAATTAATCTAATTATTATTATTTAGCACCAGCTACAAATAATCATTTAATTTATTAAGCAAACAATTAAAATTTATATAAATCATTAAAATTGGTACCAATATAAGAATATTAAAAATATAACGCATATGAGGGTACCTAACTACATAGTTTTTGGAAATATAGGGTACTGAATGACAATAATGAAAACAGAGGCTTCTAGGTTTCAATTTCGATAAAACACAGTGTACTAAACAAGTATTTACCAAATATAAAATTGGGCTTATGGGAAATTGTTAATTTTTGCTAAGTATTCATTGTTAAACAAGTCTTCCTCCGATTTCACATCTTATGACATGGGTAAAGCCGAAGACAAATAAAGTAAGTCGTGTAGTTTAAAGCCGAACTTTTTTAATTTAGCAATAATTGTCACTTTTCTTTCCCTCTCCTCTCTTTCTACCAATCGCATGTAGGACACACAATAGCTTGGTTTTCTTTAATTTTATTCTTCTATCTTGTTCATTTTTTCCCATCCTTTCATATTTTCTAATCATTCCCCACCTAACATAGCCTTAAGGTCACTTACAAAATGAAGTAAAAACAATATCATAAAAATTGATTGTTTCATACCTTCACCAGTTGAAATGGAAAGTTGTTTCCTCTCAACCTTTGTCAAGGCCGATCCTATAAATTGATATGTGAATGAGAAGGTTTTTGTAACACCCTAATTTCTCATAGATTACCGAGAACACGGTGTTGGGTCATAATCATAAATATTGCTCTTTTATTGCATAAAAACTTTAAAAAAAACTTGAAAATAAATACATGGCCATGGTTTTTAGAAAAAATAACATAATTGTCTTTAACATAAAAATGAGCAATATTTAAATAAAACTTTTTTAAAATAATATGTTTTAATAAAATAAAAAAAATAGTCCCGCTTGATCTTCCTCGACTATATGGTCCCCAACGAATACATCACGAAGCTCTTAGGTCCCACTCGCCACCAGCCTTTCTATCCTTAATTTCCTGAAATAACAACATCATAAGGAGTGAGCTTCTAAGCCCAGTAAGGAAAATACAAACAAGGGTTAGTCATGTAATCAAACATAAATTCACAAAAGTCATTGTAACGCCCTGGATATCCAAGACCGCTACACTGTGTACTTATAAAGGTGCAGGACTTGCTAATCAAGTCATTTAGTTAAAAATGTGTCACTGAAACCATTAATGTGCTAGGGTTAAAAGATTTTGGTCTCAAAAGGTACATTTCATATAACTAAACATTTTTACACATGGGATCCCAAAAGGAACAGCGTTTAAAAGTCAGTTTACAAAATTTCCAGAGTACAAACAACCACTAGCCACTCTAAGGGCAAAACAGACGTTTATGGTTTTCCCGTTCCTGTCTCCCCTTCAACCGTGGCGACTGAGCAACTGATCATGTACATTCTACTCTCAGAGCTCTCCGAATCAGGGCTGATCAAGCTTGCCCTTGCCTTTACCTACACCATGAAGCACCCGTGAGCCAAGGCCCAGCAAGAAAACATAACATTATAACAAACAATGATAACAATTGAATAACCCTTTAAGCATGATCATATACTTAACATACCACACTAATCACATAGTCGTAGATACAACCAAAGATTCAACCAATCAACACTCAGCATGAAAAATCCACCAATCAATAATAACAATCAAATCACATGATAATCAGGGTCGACACCTTAGGTCGCACCCTATGTTTACCCCACTGACTCCGGCCTGCTTAAACCGAGCTCAGTGCATAATAAGCTGTCCTCAGCTACCAGTGGTTGAGCCATGCCCTGTGTGCTAGTGTAAACTTTGGCACTCTTGGGCCATTTGTTTACTATTCACATGGCATAATACCATCCTTCAATAAGCATACAAGATAGGGAGCCCTTAGTCCCATTATCAAGTCACAACTGGGTGCAGTTTTCTTACTTTTAATTTTCAAGTTTACTAGTTACGAGAGATGCCTCTTGAGCACGATCCGACTCCCGAGCCCCTAGCTTATACCTAGTCACAACCAAGATAAGGGATACCATTAATAATTGTAAAAGGGCTTCTAGATTAGGTTCTAGTCT
Organism: Humulus lupulus; assembly: GCF_963169125.1. Classification (NCBI taxonomy): domain Eukaryota; kingdom Viridiplantae; phylum Streptophyta; class Magnoliopsida; order Rosales; family Cannabaceae; genus Humulus; species Humulus lupulus. Next base: position 127,637,047 of record NC_084801.1, on the reverse strand, counting down.
CCGGAACATTGAATTCCACCAAACACGGTAGTAGAATCGATCCCGAGCACCCTAGGTTAAATTCCCATGCCTAAAATTCCAAAATCCCAAATTTCCTTAAGGGTCGTGGCTCAAGCTTCCTATACCGCGGCATGGCCCCCAAACAGAACCCATCCACGCTCAGAACAAAAAAGGGGCCGCGGCCCTACATAGACCATGGTGCGACCCGCCCTCCATCTCCAACATTCATCAGCTTCAGAAGGCTGCGGCTCACCAAGAACTATGCCGCAGCCTGACCCCTTCGAACCCAGAAAAACTTCCATTTTAAACTCTCAAACCTCACTCAAAACCATCCCAATAATATACCACAATTATCACAAACATTCCTACATGATTTTAGAAGCACAAGCCAGCAAAAACCTAAGCTAAAAGCTCATCAAAACACCTTTTCAATTTCTGAAACTCACACACTCAAGAACGCTAAAACCAGTTATAAAAACTCAGAATTCAAACACCCAATCACGAATTGGAGCTTACCTTCTTTGATGAACCAACTCTCTTAAAGATTTCTAAGCCAACTCCCAAGTTCCAAGCTTCAATTCAATCTTTCAATATCAAAACCCATAAACACCTCAAAACTCAGCCATAACACAGAATTTAACCACCATGCATAAAGCTTATGACTTACCTTAATTCTTGTTAAACTCCTCAGCTGAACACTAGATTAATCCTCCAAGACTTCAGCTCAATCCACTAAATTCCAACTGAATTTTCCTTAAGTTTCTTGTGGTTTTTCTTTGAGAGAGAAAAGAAAGAGGAGGGAAGGTCGGTTCTTTATGATTCTACCGAGTTTTGTATTTTACTTAGTCTATCCTTAGGTAATTAAGTCAATCCCGAGGCTCGGGGTAGCGGAAACGTCCCCAAGGGAAAAATGGTAAAATTTCCCAGTATTCCCACCTAAGCTTCCTAACCTCAAATATATCTCCAATTATTTATTTCTGTAACCCGATAACCTAAATAACCATCTAATACCTGAAATACCCCTTGACTTACCCCAAGTCAAGTATTAAGCCCCGTTATGACTTTCTCGCTAACTAGCTCCCTAGGATCGCCTCAAGTCGCATGCTGCAGAATTACCCACATAATAATGTGATCCTCACAATTATAGCATATAATCACATTTACATTCATATAACCATACAAGCATGCTTATCACAGAATCATGCACAAAAATAATAAATTCACACATAAACCAATTATGCCCTCCCGACATACTAATCAAGGCCTTTAAGCCTTATTAGTAATTTTAGGTCGTTACAGTCATACCAACACAAACCTCTAGATCATATCATAACTTAAGTCATAATTCTAAATCATAATCTATAAATCATAGGTCATACTCTAAGTCATAGGTCATAGGTCATAGATCATAATCATAACTATAGGTCATAGGTCATAATCATAATCATAATTGTAACTATGGGTCATAATAACAAGTCAGATATAATAAAAAGATAAGTGTTTATACAGGGGTGGCAATTAAGCCCCGGACAAAAGTTTGTCATACACCGGGCATAGGTCCATCATACGCCGGACATAGGTCCATCATACGCCGGACATAAGTCTGTCATACACCGAACATAGGTCCGTCATAAAGTTTTGGCAACCGAGCCTACTGGATGTAGTCTGTCATACATCATTGGACACCTTAGGTCCAGACACACTTACCCCTTTATTGTACCTGAAATGTTAGATCATACAAACATAAACCATATCATAACTAGATCCTACTACTGAACTACCTAATTTTCCTTACTAAAAACCGGAATATTGGAGACAAGAGCGGGATTGGAACTCCTAAAAATAAACATAAAGAATGGTGAGTTTCTAAAGAAAAGAGATGAAAAAAAACTAAACCATCAAAGAAGAAACTTACTGAGAAGAACCTTAAATTGAAGAACTCAAACACCTTGGATAAACTAGAACCGTTCTACACCTCGATATTGAAATCACACTATATCTCACTACCCAAGTGTTTACAAAGCTTAAGATGGTAAAGCTTTTATCCTAAAACCCTAGTGTTTCTCTCAAGAATAATCTAAGCAGCTTGGAGGCTTTGAACTGTGCTTGAATAATGAATAAAATGGCTGAGTGAAGGGTCCTATTTATAGAGTTTGAGGAGTGAAACTATCCTATTAAAAAAATACTTAAATCCTTAAATAAACATAATTATGACAAGTGTCATGCTCTTAATGGTTCTGGAAGGTTCTAGAGTTTCTAGATCTTTCTTTTATTTAAACTTAATTAATTTCATTCTAACTATAATCCAAATTTAAATTTAAATAAAATAGAATCCTAACTTTTGTATAAAATATCTCTAAATTATCTTATTAATATTTTTATTAAATAATTGAGGAATAATCTAACATAAAAAAATATCCCAACCTCTAACTTCCTAAATCTCGTAACTCTAAACTCACTTATAGTAAAATCAATATAACTGGAGCTGTAGGATTCTGATTTAGACCATCTTTATACTGTTAGAAAGCTAATTCAATTATCTACAACTTTTTAGAAATACTATATTTCGAAATTCATAATATAACTGGGTCAAAAATAGGTCGGCAGTTACAGTACCCTATAGTTGCGAAAAATCTATTTAATTCTTTAAATAACAACTTAATCCACAAATATCTTAACTAACCATAAAATAACAAACTCTAATTCCCTAGGCTGATTTCAAATTTATTGAGCCCAAAATCTTATTGGGCTTTTGGGCTTTATATAGGCTCGATCCATAACACTTTTTAATAATATCATAATTAATTTATTCTTATGCAATCACCCCCTTTTTCACAAACAATGCTACTAATATCATAAACCTATAATATACTATAATAATCATAACTACTAAAAAAATTAAACCTTATGTTATAATTAATATTTCTAAATTATAGGTTAAACTTATAAAATCCATAACTATTGCTATGAGTATCCAATTAAATCCTGACTTGAACCAATATCCGCTAAAACTAACATACTATAAGCTATTACTACCTACTACTACTACTACTATCTAACTAAGTAAAATTCTGGGACGCTACAGTTTCCGACACCTATGAGTCCCCTACCCTATAGTAGACTGACGATCCCATGATTTTAGCTACCTTTCCACTAAAACACTCTTCCATCTAACCCAATGTATATTCAAACATATAACAACTACTTGAATGCATTTCGATGGCTCGACATGAAATGTTTGAAGTACTTCACCCACCTTTATATCCTCAGTCTTTACAAAAAATTGGGTAAGTCTTGTATAAAATTGATAAATTTTATGAATGCATGAAGTAAAGGTCGGCTGATAATTTCAGAATTTTAAACATAAAATTATCTGTAATGTTGATGTAGGAGTCCGATTGGCTTGTATATTTTTGGGGAATGTGGTCTTTCTTAAAGTTGTCTTGGACAATATTAGGCGAGATTGAGTGATGCATGTGGGTCACATTAAGTCATTCATTATTAGCCAAAAAACTTTACTAATAATAAGTTATTCAGATAAAATAGAGTTAGAGCATTTCAACAATTCATTATGGTTAGTCCAATATATTGGATAGTACATATCGATAAATACCATCTTCCTAAAGACCATGTGCCAAGACGTGAAATATTCTTCAACAAAAGTAGTGGGTCATAGATACAAAGCTTTGAAGTTTATGTGCTGATCATGAACTTTAATTACTTGTAGCTATAGTAGGACAACCTATAAGTTAACACAATGAGTTGCATGACAAGATAATGATCATATGTAATCTCATAAAGATACTACAAATGTATTAACTTAATTTGGAAAGGCTCCAGCTCTCCAATATCCTTGGTATGGACGCCATGCACATGGATTTCAGTACTAGTATTCAGCATTCCATCGACTATAACACTAGCTTGATCCAAGACTTGACGGAGCTTGAATATTATTGTGCAGACATCTAGTGCAGAGCATCGCAGTTTCTCTGACTTTGTGGATATGTTATGCCTAATAAATTTCATCTTCAAAATCTCTGCATCTTTCCCAATGCAATTTTTGCAGTTGACAGTTCTTGTACCACAATTTTTTTTATACTGTTACTACCACCTGATCTTGAGGGTAATTTTTGCTCCTTCTTTACGAGTAGTGGACGTTTTGGTGCATTGGTATCTTCGTTGGATTCGGGAGAAGCTGGTGTGACGGAGGAGGGCGAGCTCTCTAAAGTCCTATATGTAGGATAGAGCATTGGATATTCGTTAGGCAAAGCATCCTCAGAATCATATGATAAATACTTCATAGTTGGGGTTGAAAAGAGGAGTGGTGATGAGGTAGCCATTTGTTTTGCAAGTATATGGTCGGGGTGTGTGGGATGAATGGGGTCGAGGGTGTGGGTGATATTTGACTCATATAGAATGGTATTTATAGCCTTGATATTCGGTTTCTACAGTACATGTGAACTCACATCATGTGTGGTAAGGATAAGAAAGAGTATCATATATTAAAGGACCTCTGGTGAATGCATCCAATGGTAGCACACGTGTTTAATTCATTTAACCAGGATCATATATATGTCATTGAACTTGGATTAGTCACTATTACAATTCATTTACGTTTGAACCATGAAATCTTGTTCACAAGTTCGAATGGAATTGTAACCAAGGGTTGTGTAAGAGTACAAAGGGTCTATCCTAAAGTAGTACCACCAACTAGGGTGAGTGGTTGATCCTGAAAAAATGGTTTTGTCTGTCCTTTTATCATTAAGGTGGAAGAGTGTTTGAGTTGATGTACTAAGAATTGTTAATTTGCTTGTTCAAGTTTCTTTACCCTTGGGGAAAGACATGTATGATTTAGAAGGTATGGACCCTTTTGTTTATCATATTTAGAGGTGATTTAAGGAAAGTCTTAATACAATCCTATGAAGCAGAGAGGTTGGTGGTTTTGAAAAGAAGTGATTATTTCGAAAATAACAAGTTAAAATGAGATATATACCAATCTTTATACTCCTATCTCATATGTATCGGTATTTTTTAAGTGTCAGTTATTAGCATGTCAGCCATATAAATTGATTAAGGACTTTCCACCTTATTTTTGGCCTACTCTAACAAAATAGTAAAAGATATCTAATGTATTAAAATTACTTACTTTGCCTCTTCTCTCTCTTTATTTCCTCTAAGTCTTAGCAAGGGAAACTTTGGTGGAAACTACTCAAGGACTAAGAAATTTCAGCTGGGATTTTGGGAGCTAGAAGCTTGGAGCTTAGAGAACTGATTTGGGGATTCACTTCAGCTTAAGGTAAGCTTTAATCTCAGTGAATTGTATTGAGTAACTGCTGGTTTTTCTTAGAGTTTGCATGTGTGTTGGGTGAAGGATCATTCTTGAGAATTGATGAGGTTTAGAGCTAGTTCTTTGTTAGGTTTTGTTGCTGGAAACATGGCAGAACTTCTGTGACTAATGGTTTGGATTGTTGGTTTGATTTTGGGATTAATTGGATTAGTTTTTGTGGTAAAAATGATGAGTTTTTATGGGCTCGAGGGGTCAGGCCGCGACGCTGTTCTTGCTAACCCGCGCCCCTTAGAACATAGGGGCGTTTGGAATTGGAGGCGAGCCGCGGTGCCCTTTAGGAAGGGTCGTGGCGCGTGTAGGATGATTTGAGGCAAGGCCTCAGGTTGAGCTGGGGGCCGCGGCGCTTAGTGCATTTTTGGGTTCTAAAGAGGGTTTAGGCTTGGGAATTCAATAGTTAAGGCTCGGGATGGATTTTATCACCCAGATTGATAGAATTCAATGTTCTAGAGACTAGAATTGTGACCCAAAGTTATTTAATGGATTAGAACTTGATGGTTGGAAATTGTTAATGCGTTGTGACTAGGGTTTCAGCGAGGCTCAAGCTAGGGGACTGTGCTCGGGACATTGGTGCTTGGAAAGCTTGAGACACAGGTAAGAAAACTACTGTTCCCATAGAGCTTGAGTTGCAGGGCACGACCATATATGATTGAGTTACAGGGCTCGGCCCTATATGATTGTGTTGTAGTTCGTAGCCCTTTGATTGAATTTATATGTGTTTAGGTATCTGTTTAGTTATATTATGTGTACATATAAATGAATGAACGAAGATCGCTGGGAACGGCGAAGGTCAGGAACGGCAAAGGCCGAGAACAGCAAGGGGCTTGGAGCAACATTTAGCACGCGGAGTGCGAGTTGCCAGGGCAAGACCCCAAAGGATACCTGGGATATCCTCACGGTGCGGACTGCGAACCCAGGGCCTGGTAAAGCGCCTGGGACAACATGGCCATATGTGTATAGCCTGATGATGGCTTGTTTGTATGTTAAGTGTTTGATATGCATATATTATCTGCTTGTGAGGGTTTTCTTACTGGGCTTCGGCTCACGGGTGCTCTATGGTGCAGGTAAAGGCTAGGGGAAAGTAAACCAACCTTGAGTATGGTGAGCATGATGTGTGGCGCATACATGTCTGATCTGCCTGGCTACCACGGCTAGGGGTACTTTTGGGAGATGATTGTACTTAACGTAAATTTTGTCGTTTAGCCGACTCTGGTTATATTTTTGAATTTGTAAATATTTCTAAATAATATTTTTGGGATCTCAAATGTTAAACGCTATATAATTTTCAATGGATGTTTTATTTTCAAGTTTATGACTCTGATTATGGTTTAATTACACTTTAGTCTTAAAACCTCGATTAGCGAGTTAGTTTCACATTTTAAACTCACTTAGTAACGGCTCTAAGGCAGTAGGGCATTACAATTTGAGTTACAGTCCTAATATTCATATAGCTCTTTTCCATGTTGTTGCTTCGACTTTATTATTTTTGGTACATCAAAGAATGAATAACTTATGCTACATTTGTCAACTAAGGAGGAATTTGTTAGGCTTTTTTTTAGAATAATTTTCACACTTGAGACCTTAAATAGGGTTCACACACTTGCATATATGGATACTAAGATTGAATCATCAATTAACTCATGAAAAATTGAACAAGACACCCAATGTTATAATTTATATTGATAAGGCAAAGAAAATGTCATATGTATAGTAAAGTAGTTTAATTAATATTACATTTTCACTTACTAAATTTATTTAAAATATGTACTCAAACTAAACATGCCAAACTTCTCCGTACTGTCTATCACTTTAATTAACTGTATATTATAAATTTGTAAATGCACGAACACTAGTTTTTATTTGAAGTGTTTTATTAGTTAAAAAAAAAAATTTAATCGATGACAAAAATTAATTAGAGTATGTTGGAATGGGTGTGATGAGTTTCACAAATAGATGAAAATCAATCATGAATCTCTTTAGGGAGTTTAAGTCCCATCCCTCGAGATGATGTAGCCACTAAATCTCTCGTTAGTGGCTTAGTGAAAGGATTTGCCAGGTTTTCACTTGTTCTCACATAGGATATTGAGATTACTCATCTTTGAATCAATTCCCTTACATATCCATGTCTTAGACTAATGTGTCTAGACTTCCCATTATACACTCCGCTGTATGCTCTAGCCAATGTTGCTTGGCTATCACAATGTATCGATATAGTGGATACATTTTCAATGATTAGGGGTATCTCTATCAATAGTTCACTTAACCATTCGGCCTCTTTGTCGGTAGCAGCTAGAGCTATAAACTCTGCTTCCATAGTGGAATGAGATATACAAGTTTGCTTCTTGGAACCCCAAGAAATTGCACCCCCACCAAGTGTAAATACCCAACTAGTTATGGAAAAGTTGTACCCAAGATTGGATATCCAGCTTGCATCTGTATATCCTTCTAAATTTGAAGGAAATTTGGAGTAGTGAAAGCTTAGTCCTTTGGTTTTCTTGAGATAACCTAGGACTCTCCCAATAGCCTTCCAGTGATCCACACTTGGATTACTTGTAAACCTACTATGTTTACTTATCGCAAATGCTATATTAGGTCTAGTACATTGGGCAGCGTACATTAGACTTCCTATAGCACTAGCGTACTCCAATTGAGCCTCCGCTCTTCCTTCATTCTTCTCTAGTTTTACACTATGATCGAATGGAGTATTGACATCTTTAACCTTGAGATGGTTAAATTTGTTCAATACTTTCTCAACATAGTGGACTTGCCCTAACGTAAAATCCCCACTATGTTTCTTCACTTTGATACCAAGTATTGTGTCACCTTCTTCAAGAACTTTTATCTTGAAGGTTGATGATAGAAACCTCTTCGTTTCTTCTATCCCTTTCATGCTATCACTTAGAATAAGCATGGCATCCACATATAAGCAAACAATGATCACATATCTCTTGCAAGTTGTGGAATAAAAACAATTGTCTCCATTGTTATGCCTAAACCCATTAGACATGATGACTTGATCAAATTTCTCATGCCATTTCTTAGGAGCTTGTTTCAATCCATACAAGGATTTTAGTCTACATACTTTTTGTTCATATCTTGGTAGGACAAACCCTTCGGGTTGTTCCATATAGACCTCCTCATTGAGGTCACCATTAAGGAATGTCATTTTGACATCCATATGATGAACATACAAGTTATGTATAGAAGCCAAAGCGAACAAAATTCTTATAGAAGTTGTTCTTGCAACAGGCGCATAGGTATCGAAATAATCGATACCCTCTTTCTTCCTAAACCCTTTAGCTACTAATCTAGCTTTAAAGGTTTGGATAGTGTTGTCAGTGTGATATTTTCTCCTAAATACCCACTTACACCCAATTGTCTTAGACCCCGGTGGTAGGTCTACCAATTCCCAAGTGTTGTTGGAAAGAATGGAATCCATCTCATCATTGATGGCTTCTTTCCAAAATGCACTATCTCTTGATTGCATGGATTCTTTATAAGTCTTAGGATCTCCTCAACAAGAAGTACAATAAGAATTTTCCTAATGACTTCCTCTCTATTTTCTTCTACCATGTAGAAAGAAATTCATTGAGAATCTATCTCATCCTAACCTACACTTTTCTCCTTTCTAACCCTTTGACTTCTTCTAAGTTTAATCGGATGCTCTACATTCCTTTGAGATTTCTCCTCTTGAGAATCATTTTTGGATGTAGATGCTTGAGAATTGTTCTCATATAACAAATTCTCCTTTAGAGATGTTGAAGCTTGAGAATTGTTGTCACATAACATGTTCTCAACGAATTCAACTTCTCTAGATTCAATAACAATATTAGACTCTAAGTATAATAGCCTATAAGCTTTACTATTGTTGGCATAACCAACAAAAGTACACTTAATGGCTCTTGAACCTAACTTTGTTCTATTAGGTTCATTTTTCTTGCAATATGTAAGACACCCACACACTTTGAAGTACCTTATGTTGGCTTTCTTCCTTTCCATAACTCATGTGGAGATATCTCATTTTTCTTCATCGGTATTCGATTAAGAATGTGACAAGCAATTAACAATGATTCACCCCATAAGTTTAAGTTCAACTTAGAAAACACCAACATAGAATTTATCATCTCTAGATAAGTCCTATTTTTCATTTCGGCGCACTCATGAATTATACCATTTTTTTTTCACAAAATGTATTGAATTCATTAGAGAAGTACTCTCCTCCTTTATCACTTCTTAGAACCTCAATCTTTTTATTGAGTTGATTTTTAACTTCTAATTTATATACTTTAAAAGCATCAAAAGTTTAATCTTTATGCTTTAAAAGAAACACATAGGTATATCTACTAAAATCATCTATAAAAGTAAGAAAATACCTTTTACCACCTCTAGTTAAAACACTATTTAATTCACAAAGATCACTATGGATTAAATCTAGTAAATTAGATGATCTTTCTACACTAGGAAATTGTTTCTTAATCATTTTTTCCTTAACACATGTTTCGCATTTACCATAGTTTTTAATATTGCATGCAATCATACCACATTTTACCACTCTTTTCGTGGTTGAAAAACCTATGTGAGATAGTCTAAGACACCATAAAAATAAAGAATCATATTCAACTATATAGGCATAATTGACATTTTTATTGATATCATTGAAAGTTACATCATTGGTGCACAACTTAACCATACCCTCACAAGAGTACCCCTTTCCAAAAAATACCTTGGATTTGGTAAGAATAAGTTTACCAGACTCAAAAACAACTTTAATGCCGGGCTTGCCAAGCAAATCATCACTTACCAAGTTTCTACTCATTTCGGGAACATAAAGTATATTCACTAATGTTACTTTCTTGCCAGAGGTGAAAAAGACTTCAATGGTACATTTGCCAAGTACCTTGGATTTGCCCTCATATCCCATTTGAATCTCATGGTTGCCCTTTGACTCTTCAAAGGTCTTGAACAATGATTTGTCATAGGTGACATGGACAGTGGCACATGTATCATACCACCACCCCTTCACCTTGCCTTGGACCGTATTCACCTCACTAAGGGTAGCAACTATATTCTCCTCTTGAGTTGCATTTACCTTAGGTCCTTGTTGATCTTTTCTATGCCTAAACTCTCTAGCATAGTGACCCTTTTTCCCACACACAAAGCAAGGACCTTTCTCGCCCTTAAACTTGTTTGGGTTGGTTCTTGGACTCAAGGATGTCTCATTACCCTTCTTGCCTTTCCCTTTGTTTTTGGGATGTTTTGGTTGTGACACCGCATTCGCTTTGGAAGTCTCTCCATTAGACCCCTCCACAACTTTATCTCTACATATCGATTCCTCCTCGATTCGAATATGCTTTTGAATTTCCTCCAAAGAATAATCCTCATTTTTATGAAGGGTTCTTTTCCTATAGCTCCTCCAAGTTGGTGGTAGTTTTGCCACTATAGCACCAACTTGAAAGGCCTCGGGAAGCTCAATCTTCAAAGTTTTCAACTTGTTAACAATTATTTGAAATTCATGTATCTGAGGAAGAATAAGTTTATCACCAAAAAACTTGAAATCAATATATTGAGATATCAAAAACTTTTTGGTACCTTCCTCTTCTGCCTTGAATTTTGTCTCAAGTGCATCCCATATTTCCTTTGCTGACTTGATCTCGGTGTAGAGGTCATAGAGCCAATCAAAAAGGACGTTGAGCCCTAGTTAGGAGATTGTCTTCCTCCCTCTTCCTTATTTTCTCCACAACCTCAAGAGTGTCCTTGTCGGATGGCGTTGGGAGGGGTTCTAGGGTGGACTCTAGGATGTAAGCGATCTTGAGAGTGGTCAAGAGAAATCTCACCTTGTCTTTCCATCTAGTGAAATTGGATCCATCAAACCTATCCAACCTCACTAGGTCTTGATTCATAATCTTGATAGTCTCTCCTTCCATTGAAAGAAACAAAAAAAATAAGCTTTTGAATGTTAAGAAAATATATGTTGTATCAATGGAAATGGTAAGAATAATTACAACTCTAGACAAAATAATACAACTAAACAAGATTGATTAAATAGTGTTACAACTCTGTGACTGAAAATACAAATAAACAAGAGAAGAATTAGAAGAAGATAATGGAGAAATGCAACTCTAAACAAAATGATACTAATAAAGCAAACGTGTTTGTAACAAAAGAAAAGAAAAGATTACAACTCTAAACAAGAAATACAAGTAATTTGAGAAGAAGAATATGAAGATGAAAAGCAATAGAATAAAAGAAAAGAACAAGAATCAAAGAACAAACAACTCTCACTCACACTACCAAAATGAAGAGTGTTGAGGATCACCAACTTGAAGAAAGTTTGAAACCTTTGTCCAAAAGCTTATTTCCCCCAAACTCAAGCACTAAGGGCTCTCTCACAGATTTGGAAATTTCTTTATAGAATTATCAAGCCTCTAGGTGTTTTATAGCCAAGTGCTCTAATGGATAAAAAAATTGGGTCAAACAAGTGAGCAATAGGCTCCTATTTATAGAGTTTAGAGACACCCTTTGAATTTCAAATTTCACCAACCCCCATGGCTGTAACCAATGATTAATTGGATGTTTATGGAATTAAAAATGAGATTTGGGAGTTATTTGTGTTTTTGGAGCCGTTAAAAAAGGTTGGAAAAAACTGAAAAATTGGCCAGTCAGCTTCTGTGGCCGCGACTAGGAGTATCAGTGGCTGTGGCCACCAACATCCCAGGCTGCAGCCACTGACCAATTTCAGCACATAAAAATGTGATGTTTTTCCAAATGGTTCCAATCCATTCCCAATTGATTTTGTAACCCCAAAAACTCATTATTGAGGTTAAAATCATATCTTTAACCGCCATTTCACATATGGTTTTAAGAAATTCATCTCAATATTGTGTAACAACAAATCTACACAATAATGAGCAATATTTGGAAGTTACAAATTTGTAAAACCAAATATGTTACATATTTGGATATTCACATATATCTAAATATTGGAACTCTCTTTTATATGTTACAATATGTGACACTCTTTGTCACATTTATTTAATCTAAAACATTATATTATAAAATAATATAACATTACATTATATTATAAAATAATATAGCAAAGAACATAATGGAAAATAGAATTATGAAATCCCTAAAATCAAGCCAAGAGTATTGTCATATCCTTAAGATAATGATGATTGGGACATTCAAGATGTAACATATATATGTTTTATAGCAATATATATGATTAATTGTTAGTTATTAATGAATATAAATACAAATATCTGGTATTATAAAATAAAGAATTAATAAAAATAAAGTATATATGAAAGATTTGAAATCACAAGTTATTACTATAATTATTTTCAAAAACTAGTATTATGATGTAAATTTCCCTATTTAAAAGGGGGAAATTGTAGTGGGGATGAATCACATTAAATATTTGGAAGGAATAGTAAATTAAATAATGTCTATATATTTTCTTTTTTGTAGTTAATTTAAGAATATTTAAGTGGTTAAATATTTTTTTTCATTTAAGTATAATAAATGATGATCTAGTATAAACAATGGAAAAAAATTATTTATAACCTATAAAAAAAATATAATATTGATGACCTAATAAAGTGATAAATAAAATGAAATAAAATAAAAGTGTTTAACATTCTTAATAATTTGGAGAAATAATTTAAAAGAGGGAAATTACCGAATGTATGACTTTTTACAAAAATATTTCCATTTTTACAGTTTTCTTTTTTGTTTTTATTTTTTAAATATATATATATATTTTACTTTTATGTTAAAATATAATATTCCCATTTTATTTTAAACATTTACTTCGTTTTCTCACGATAACTAGTCCCTCTCTCTTCTTTTGTTCTTTCTGTTTCCTCACCAAGCTTGCAACCCACACAGAGCCCAACCTATTCTCTCTTCTTTTCTCTTCGGCAACCACTCATGTTGATCGCGTCACCCATCGTCAAGCTTCCGCAACTAGGTTATTGAGCTTTGTCTTTGCAGCAACAAGTCAGGGTGTATTGGTTAGTAAAGATTTTGAGTTTCCTTTATTTCCTATTTCATTTCTTTGCCCTTTTGATTCTAGAGCACAAGATTCCACCTTTATTTTGATTTCTCTTTTTATTCATTTTACATTTAGTTTGTCTGAGAGGTAATGGGCATCACATTATGTGCATTAGTATGTGGCTTTAGGGGTTCCATGACCCAGTTTTTAGAGCAAACTGCTAGTTATTTTGATTTAAAAGTTTGGTGTTTGACAACATTACTATTGTTGATTCTCACATAGATCTTAAATTTTAGATGTGTGATAGAGTTAAAATATGCATAACTTTATATTTTAATTTAATTTTCTTTGTAAGAAAAAGCAAGAACTGTAATTTTTTCATAATTGCAAGTGTTGAATTAGTTCGCAGCCTCATAATTTCCAAGTACTTCTATACAATTAGTCCATTATATGTATTACTTTACTTCAAATGGATTGATAATATATTAGCTCCATGACAGGATACTGGTTTTTGAGTGAAAGGAAGCAACTTCTTAAATTGGTTAATTAAGTAGTAATGATTTTGAGTGTGGTTCTTACTGGAGAAATGAGACAGGATGAAGCTTCCTTTCTCACTTGTGAATAAGCTGAGGGCTACTAGTTGAAAGATTCAATTTTCTCACTCGTGAATAAGATGTGGTTTCTCATCATCAGATTTCCAACTTTAATGACCATATTCTTGTTGGGTTTTATGCCCTTATAAAACCATATTTCTTATCTAACACATTTTATTATCAATTAATAATAGAAATCATTTTGTTTATCAATTGGATTGCTCACGTGTTTTATTACTTGATTATTTATTTAATACAAACGTCTATAAAATCCTGAACATGTGTAACTAGTTACAATTAAAGTGACTAGGTCACAGTGGATTATAATTGTAATTATATATTTAAAAAGGATTACTCCTAAGATTAAATCAATGCACAACATTTTCACTAATTTAGTAATCAACGATATGATCTACTTACACAATGGTGTGGTGTCTTATCCAAGATATTGACCAAGCAGATAAGATCGGATGCATCTAATTACATCAGACTATGACGACATTGATTATTGATAGATAAGTAAGTATCGTTATTATCAACTCTAATCAGTGTCACAACGTTGACCATAGGTCATGTTGGTCTCAATTCTAAGTGATAATATTTCTATTAATTATATTATCTGAATCTTTTGACTTATTCGTTAAAAGCTTACCATACGGAATAGCCTATACTTACATGTTGGAGATTCAATGGTGTAATTGAATGAGAGTATTTATCATAGATATGAAATCTATAGCTTCCATAATAGAAGTGAAAAGATGATTTCCTTAATAGCTTAGTTCAAATGGTTAAATGGTTGAGTACTCATTTTTTAATTAAGTTTATGGAAATATCATTTATAAGGAACTTAGTGAGAGTTAAGGATAAAATACCAATGAGGGGTAAGACAGTAAAATTCACCCGAATTATTAGTAGGTCATCGATAGAGGATTGACTAATGATAATGGTTATAACAATCAATAATGTATTTACATTAGTGGAAATACATTCTATGAATTCAAGAGCCCAATTTTGAGTCAATAGTGAATTCACGAGGAATTAATAAGTTGTGAGATAAATTATTCTATAAATAAACTCACGAAAACTTATTGTAGCTTGTATTCATAGATCCATGCTCTCCACGTTGTCTTTGATTAAATCAAATTTAAATGTCTCAAATAATTGATTTAATTATCAATTTAAAATATCGAATTGATTAAGTCAAATTTGTGATATTTACATGAATTATGAATTAGAGAAAAGAAGAGAGTTATTGTAATATTGGGCATATTTACTAATAATGACAAATTTTTAATATTAATAAATAATATTAAATCAAGTTTCAAATTATAAATAGATAATCTAAATAAAGATTTAATTAATTAGTTAATCAATTATAAAATGTATAAATAAATTGGTCTTGAATTTGAGTCCATTGGGCCTTAAAGTTAAGACACACATCATGAGCCCAACCCACATGGAGTGAGCCAGCCATGATAGGGCCTTATTTACATTTTATTTTATAATTAATTTAATTAAGAAAATAAGCTCATGGACGTGTTTATAAATATAATGTTATAGCTAGGTTTTCTCAAGAGACAAGTATTGGTAAGTGCTCAGTTAAAGAAAACCCTAGATTACACTCTTCTAGCCACTCTATCTTTTTCTTCTCTAAATCTCTATCTCATGTATTGAGAAATTTCACACACTAGTTAGGATTGATCAAATATTGGCGATGAAGATTGTTGTTGCGTTCATGTTTCAATTCTTAGCAATCAGAAAAGGACAAAAGGATAAAGAACTAAAAGGGTGGAGTCTTATTAATTTTGTTGCATATAAATAAATATTTTACTTTATCTATGTGTTTATAGTTTAATTTCAATAGATACACGTTCTAGGTTTTCTATTTATGTATTATTAAATTAGAAATTACATGATAATAAGCAAGATCCTGTATATGTTTTTCAAATAATTCTTTTCTCAAATTTGGATTTTCTACATGAGGATGAGAGCTACGACAATGGTTGGCACCATCATCATTATCAAGATCGATTTCTGGTTGCTTTACGATGCTTCGACAATGATTGTCACCGGAGCCGGAGAAGAAGACAAATCCAAAATTTTCTTCAGATCCATTTTTAGAGCAAACCGTATTTGTACAAAAAATATTTAAAGTTTTATATTGAGTCATATAATTGAATAAAGTTTCTATTGACCGTATTTTTGAATTATAACTTTTAAATATTCGTATATATAAAAAATCCCCTTTAGAAAATGAATAAAATAGTTTAGTAAGTGAAGTTGGGCAGATGACTGAAATGTAATTGCTGAGTTAAAAAAATAGACTTAATAATTGTTGTCCGTATTTTCACCGAGTGATACGTGACATACTTTAATGGGAATTAAGATTCCACATAGGTTGATTAAGTATCCTAGAAGTTATTCTGAGATCCACAGGAGGTAAGCTCATCCTTCAACATAGTTTTCCACAACGGGAGGAGTACATCCTCCTAGAAGCATCACTTCCCAAGAACCATGTCCTAAGATGGTGCTCCAAGTCTCACTACAAGACTGTCACCTCAATTCGCTTCCTCCAGGTCTGTGATGATCTTCCTCCGTCTTAGGAGAAAGGTAGTTATGTGTCAAGCATAGTGACCCTAGACCACATACAACTTTCTGACACCGACTGTCACACGGATCATGGTGTCGATTCTGTACAAGTGGCAAAATGGCTATCCCACAACGCCGCCTGACATGAAAAAATGTGTAGCTACAACTCTGACAGTGTTAGAGACGTTTCCCCCAACACAATTGTGGGCTGACATTCTCACAATGGGCCCACCAAGATATGCACTAGCTCATTTACTATGAGAATTTTCATTTAAAAAACTTGTTGTGATAAAATATATAAGTGTGCAAGTGTACACAATCAACAAGTAATAAAGTGATAAGAATGAGTATCGTCTCCATAGAGATTGAAATAGCAAATAATCGTGCACAAATCAATTACTAACAATTTAATAATGGTGAAAAGTAATGTGGGTTGATTTTACACTAAACTAGTTAAAAAAAAATTAAAATGCTTAAAGTAAACTAAGATAAAAAATTTAAAAGCAAGAGAAACTTGATTTAGTGAAATGAAAATGAATTATTATATCCCCTATTTATAGTAACCTAAATCAAAAGTCTCAGAGTTAACAAGACTTCAACACAAGTTCATAGAACTTTCCCAAATCCTATGGTATCAATTCCTTCACCTAATTAAGCATATCCCTATGCCAAATCAGGTTTAAGAATACAATTTTAAGCTTCAATTCTCAATAATTACATAAGACAAATAACACATCCTGTTTACTAAGTTTTTCAGAAACTAGAAATATATTTGGAAGTAAGACCTGAAAAGAAAGAATTAGAGATGAACAATCACAATTTTTACGTGGTTGGGGCGTTAATGAGTCTTAGTCCACAAGTCAATAGTATTAGGCTTTAGAGCATTTTCTACAATTTTCTAGCAGAGCTTTTGCTTATAAGAGAAATTCTGGGATCCCTGCTACAGTGCACAACTGGCCCTATTTATAGGCAGTCAAGCACATTGGGCCGAACTAATCCGGGCCCAATAGGGATGTAATTATAGTTTGTTTGCTAATGGAGCCATAATACAAAGAATTTCACATAATAAAAGGTAGTTAATCTGGGCCCATTGGGCCGACTTAGGCGTGGCCAACCCTTACAGCTTCCCATTGTATGTTAGCACGGACTAGTCCGCATGGGCTTCTAAGGGGATCCTGGGGACAGGATCTATCAGAGTAGTGGCAGTACTGTTTCCTAGGAACAGTGTACGTTCCGTGCGTAACCTTGTTCTGCAGGTTAGTTGAAGAGACCAAATGTCAGATTTCATGGGGACAGGTCAACATCGGGGAAAACTAGGCTTGCCCTATCTGGACGTCTAGTCCGAGATCATTTACTAATGTCCCGGTTCACTTACCAGAGTCCTGGTTTGTTCATGAAGACTAGGGTTCATTTGCCAAGATGAACATTGTGACACTGAGTATCTCCCCTGGATTTTTGATAAGTTTCATCTCCATCGACCAGTTAGTTTGCCATCTCAATTGGCATCTCAGAGGATGTAGGTTGGTCGGGGCCGGGAAGATGAGTCGAGCCTGCATCTTAGTCCCGATTCTTTCATTATGCTTGCGTCCTTTGAATGTTGTTGGGCTCGATGGTGCTTGGGCTATATTGGGTTTCCTCCTCCCCCATTCATCATATTCAGGATGGGCCCAAACCTCTTAAGAGGGCCCACGGACCCATTGGGTCATGCCACATGTCACGGGTGGAAAATAGGGATAACATTTACCCCCTAAGTCTTCATCCGTGTTCGCATGGTGGAGACTTGCCTCACTCTCCCGGATCAATCTCAAATATCCCTATTCGTTTACAAGGAGTCGAGTTCATTTACTTGGGGGTCATTTGGGTGATCCCCATCCTTTCAATTTCCCAACGTCTCAGACACGTGTCTCCAGGTTGATGGTGTGTTTGTGCAACTCGCGCCCTAAAGACCTGGAAAGAATATTTTGATTGCCCAGGTGACTGATGGGTGTCAGCGCAATTCTCGAGACGTCCCGTCTGTATGAAAAAGGTTTATTGGGTACTTGAGTGGGTTGTTTAATGCTTCTGCACTATCTGGAACAGTTGGATGGGGGTAGTCTTGAGATCTTTAATATGGAACGTTGGATGAGGTAGGTGCGGATCGTGGATTGAAAAATCCACGATTCAGTATTCGATTAGGCCAATTAATTCCCCTGCATCATTCGAGACCGTCAGATGGGAATAATCCTGGGATCCCCACTTTTTATCGTTGGATCAAATAATGGATTTTTACCCTATAAATACCTCGACATGCTCATTTCCAAACTTTACTCATCCCATATATTCAAACTAGAGAGCAGAGAAAGCTTCGTATGTCCAACAT
Organism: Humulus lupulus; assembly: GCF_963169125.1. Lineage (NCBI taxonomy): Eukaryota > Viridiplantae > Streptophyta > Magnoliopsida > Rosales > Cannabaceae > Humulus > Humulus lupulus. The sequence goes on along the minus strand of NC_084801.1, from coordinate 127,618,166 downwards.
TGTCAACGAGATTCTCTGGCAACTGATACACCTTCGTGTCCATTTATTTCCGACGAGACCTCTTTCCGTTCAACTAGCAGACAATCCTGTCCCGGTTCACACATCTGGGAGTGCCGACGAACTGCTGCATCATCTTCTCAGGTTTAAGACCAATATTATGCTGACATTGTTGCCTGAGATTCTACAAATTTCAAATCCAATACCTCACAATAATTTTTCTAGTCATTTTCTCATAATTTTATTCCTTTTTAGTTGTTTTTTATTGTCACGCTATTTCTGCGACCATGAAACTGTTAGGGTCGTGACCACCGTGTAGGGTAGTTCCAGGTGGGATAGTGGTAAACATGAATCGTATATTTTCTAGGTGATAACTCAAATTATTCTGGCTGTCCCGGATCAATTCGGACGCCTCAAGACTGTTTGGGGTGAGTTAGAAAAACCTTTGGCCTTTAGTTCCCGACTTACGATCCTGGGATCTCTATTGGTTCCGGATCTGGGTCTGGAGTGCTCCTCTCCAAGCAGTTTTAGGAGAACCCCCATACCTCAACCAATTTTCTTCGGTTTTGATGCTAACTGCTTGGTTCTCATTTTATTTGTCACTTCCAGGTCCCTGATCATGAGTTGCGGTGTGATTTTATATGCGGAGGACGTTGTCCAGGCGGGCCTTGTAGTCCTGGAGGGGACCAAACTTCCCACTGGCAACACGTGGGTAATGGACTGGGAGAAGAATGAGTTCCGGAATTACCGGATGTTACACCAGTTGAAGAAAGCCCTCATAGTGGAGTCGACTTCAGGAATTTCCTACAACCGACTGGCCCGGAAGGAGGATAAGGCCCATACCGGTGTGGGCATGTTCAGGGCCTGGAGCATAGGCCATATCAGTGTGGGAGCTACTCTCCCGCTCCACAACTATTTCGCGCGGTTCCTCAAGTTTTTGGGGATCGCGCCCTTCCAGCTTCTCCCCCATGCATACAAACTGCTCGTGGGATGGCGCATATTCTACGCGTCGAAGAATATCTCGGCGCCCACTCCCGCAGAAGTGCTGTATTTTTACAAGCTGGAGCCGCAATTGAACTCAAACGACAAGACGTAGGATGAGTTTTACAGATTGAAAGCCCGCGACATCAGTCCAGGTCCATTCAGCACATGGAATCACCCCCGGATGTTAGACACTTTTGGTTCATGCATTCGGGTTCCTCCTAGAGAAGAACCCCACTTTGGTGCTGGATTTCCAGCGTGTGGGTAAGTCATTCTTCTTCACTTTCTATCCAACCTTTAGTATTGTTTATTGGACACTCACAATCCTGGAAAATAGGTCCATATGCTCAGACCTGGCTCAGCGAATCGATCTTGGAGCGAAAAAAATTCTATGCCACTCTGAGTGCCGAGGAGTTGGACGTGGGGGGCTTCGTAATTACAGAGAACCTTCGGCAGGTCAGGTTGATTGCTGTGAACCAGTCGATAGATGCCCCTAGCTTCCAAGGGCTGCAGTGCAAGAGGGATCCCGCCCTGAGGGAGGAGCTGGCCCTCATCCACATCGAGGCAGTGGAGGTCACGGCCGAAGCGGACGAGGAGAAGGCGAAGAAGGAGCAGGCCCGTTAGGCGAAGAAGGCCGAGTCTGAAGAATTGGACGCCCTTCTCGAGGGGTAGCAGCCTAACACCGAAGCTCCCGAGGCTAGCATTTTGGGGCAAGGTAAATCACCTTTGATTTTAACTTATGCCTCTCATTTTGAGGGCTTAGTTAGGAATAGGAAACAATACCAGGATTATTTGACTGGGACTGTTAGCAACATGGGGCTTCCTTGCCCCATTGCTATATATATGTTGACCCTCATGCACTCGTCCTGGTTCCTCCTATACGGTAGCTTTTTGGACCCGGATGACATGGGGGACTGAATTTATTCTTTCACCTAAAGAGAGTTGAGTTGTGCCCATTCCATAGATGAGGATTCGTCCCAGAGGACTTTAGACTTAAATGTTCCTTTTATTTTTTATTGTTACCCCCATTCATTTACTTTACTAGTCAATTTTCTTTTTCTGTCTATCTCAGGTAATCCGGAGGTGTCCAATCATGTGGCCAAGATGAAGGAGATGATTGAGGCCAGGGCAACCGCAACCAAGGCTTCGACGAAGAGGGCCGCCAAGGGCCCAACCAAGAAGAAGATCATGGAGCTGATCCTTGGGGATTTAGAGCCAGCTCTAGAGGCTTCAGAGAGGGGTCCAGCTGTAGGTTCCGTCCTAGTGGTGCATGTCGAAACGATCCCGCCCCAACCTGCTCCTCTCCAAGTTATTAACTTGGAGCAATAGCCTTTTGAAGGAGGATGGACGGACAAGAGGAAAGCAGATTTGGTCACCACAGAGTCCTCAAAACAGGCCAAGAGGGCTAGGACCAAGGATCCAGCCCTAGCTGAGGAGTATTCCTCTGGGGAAAGACTCATTGTTATGCAGAAGGTCTCAGAGGCTACATGGCTTCCCGTCAACCCAGTCCTTCCTGAGGAAAGGGACCTGGTCCTCCAGATTGAGAGGATGAAGATGGTGTCCCGGGCCTGTGACGACGGACGGGACAAATGGGATGAGGTGGCCCAGGCTCTGATCATCCGGTGGAAGGTGGAGTTCGTCGATCGTCCGGAGGCCTTCAATGCTTCCCAATAGATCATGGATTGACTTGTAGCTGAGATCAAGTTCCGGCCTAAGTTGGGGGAGGACATGGCTTCGCTTGTTGCGGATTTGTTGGCCCAGGTGAGGGCTATAATGTTTGCCCTTCAGCTCAAGCAATATGCCACCTTAGCCATCAGAATGCCTGTAATGCCCTAGATAACCCAAGACCATCACACTGTGTACTTTAAATAGTGCTTAACTCGCTAAACGAGTTATTATGTTATAAACGTGCATCTAGGTGTTATTAACAGGCCAGGGTGAAAATCTCTGTCAAAATGAATGGATATGTTTTATTTAAAATATTAAACTGTACATGGGCCCATAAAAGTGTTTACAAAGTTATTTACAATCCAAAATGGTCATTACAGTATAAAAGTATTAACCTGCCAACCTAAGCGGAAAAAATAGGGTTAAACCATAGTTCCCCTGAGAAACACCTTGGCCGTGGTGGTCAAGCGGCCGCATATGTACACATCGTCACCTAAGGTCTCCACTCAAGGCTGGATGAGCTATTCTTTCCCTTTACCTACACCACATAGCACCCGTGAGCTAAGGCTCAGCAAGAAAACTTATTACTACATGTATACAATATAAATAAATGATTTTAGGGCTTGCAGCCCTAATCAGATGATGACTAATACGTTTTTCTGGGTAGATGACTAATAAGTCTCTTTGGAGTAGATGACTAATAAGTCTCTCTGATTAGATGACTGATAAGTCTCTCTGAATAGATGACTAATAAGTCTCTTTGAATGGATCATTAATAAGTCTCCCGGAATAGATGAATAATAAGTCTCTCTGGGGTGTCGCACCCCAAGCCATGTGGCGTTTCAGTCACTTGAGCCTTTTAGCCCTGACTCTAAGTAACTAGCCTTTAGACAAGACAAGTGCTTTAGTTTTCTTCAACCAATAGGTTGATCAAGCATTTAATGCTCATGTTGATTAGATCAAATCATTTTGGCATGCGTTAAACATGCTAATGCCGCTTTTTACTCATAAGCCAATACCATACGACCAGTGCTTGGTACTACTGCCGACCATTACTAATAAGTCAGAGCTTCACAACCAATACTAAACACCAATGCCATTTCTGACTAATAACCTAGTGCCATTCACATGTAAGCAAAGCGGCCAGGCATTTACAATGCAATTAATGTCCATAAATAAAGTACTCAACATGCCTCATCAATAACCATGCATGTCACATACTGGGTGCAGTTTATTACCTCTGGTTCGAGCATGAAATAATAAAAGAACGACCATTGAGAACGATCTGTCCTTAGGTCCCTTAGTGGTCACCTAATCATAACCAATTATGAAATTACATCAATAAAATAAGCAATAAAAGGTTCATGGAGTAAAACCCCGCTCCCAGGACCTCGAATCCTACTAAAACGGTTAGTAGACTCGATCCCGAGCCTTGAGAAATGAAAACCCGCGCATAAAACCTAGCTAAAACCTAACCTGGCACAAACAGATGTGCGGGCCGCGACCTGCCCCCTAGGGGCCGTGGCGCGCTCCCAAGATAGAGAGTTCCCTGTCTAGGGTGCCAAGGGCTGGCCACGGCAAGCTTGCTAGAAAGAACCCAAGTGAGGCTCTGGAATGACTTCAAGTCGCAACTTGCATGAACTCGGTCATGACTGACCCCACGAACCCAGCTCCCCTGCATTTTTCTCAATCCAAAACTTAATCAAAAACTCTACCAAATAATTCCAATATCCCAATTAAACATTACCACAACATATCAACCAGTTTAACAACAAAACCCAAGCCTAGAAACACTTAAAACATCACCATATATCCAATTACGAAATCAAACATCAAGCTTAAACATAACCTTAAAAAAAAAACAGAGTAAACCTTGAAATTTAAACTGAAAACCTTACCTCAATCCCTAAACTGAATCCCTCAATTTTTACAATAGAATCCTAGACTCCTAAGCCTTAAATCCTCAAGCTTCAATCCTAACTTGCTTCAAAACTCCAAACCGAAAGAGAGAGACAAGGAATGATCGAGAGAGAGAGAGAGAGAGTTAGCTACTCTGTTTTTCCTGCCTTAGTTAATTCCACAGCTTTCTAAACTTAAGCCTATTTAATGGTCAAATGACCAAAACGCCCCTAGGGCCATTTTAATTCCTCAATGCCACCCAAGGGCAAAACTGTAACGACCCAAATTCGCTAATAAGGCTTAAGGGCCTTGATTAGTGTGCCTGGAGGGCATAATGAGAATTATGTGTGATTTTAATGAGTAAGATGCACGATTATGATTTAAAGCATGTTATGTGACTATTTGAATATTTGAGATGCATGACTATGTGTATTAGTATGCATGTAGGCCCTGATTAGATTAGAAGGGCATAATCGTAATTTTGGCCATTATGGGCATAACTGCTTTGATATATGTGATAATTGTCGAGACCACATTATTATGTGGATATATCTGTGATCTGTGACTCGAGACGATCCTGGTGAGCAAAGTAGCGAAAAAGTCATGGCGGGGATTTATACCCGGCTTGGGGTGAGCCTAGGGGTATAAATGGGAATTTAGTGAGTATATTGGAGCCTATTTTGACATCAAGGAATATAATTGGTGATTAGTTGGGTATCGGGAATTAAGCGGTAAATATTAGAGACACTCGAGGAGTTAGCGGGAATTGGGGTGAAATGACTAAAATGCCCTTAAGTGGATTAAAGGGTTAGAATTAAAAGGGAGGGCATAATAGTCATTTGGCTTATAGGAGTTAAGTGTTACAAAGGCTTTATGTTAGTGGAAATTGTAGAAAAGTGTAGAAGTTTGAGAGAGAAGGAAAAGAAGGAAAAGGAAGAAAAAGAAAGGGAGAAAACAGAGAGAGTTTTCTAAGGTTGGTTTATGCTTCCTTCATCAGTTTCTTGAGGATTTTTGGAGCAAAGCTCAGAGGGGAGCTGGGTTAGGTTGAGCATCAAGGAACCTAAGCTAGGTTTGAGGAATTGGCAGAGGTTTAGCAAGAACTCACCAACACCTGAGGTAAAATTCAGTAAGTTTCTTCAGCTCTGGTTTTAGTTCTTAGCTAAGATATCTAAGCTGTGTTGATGGGGAATTTTAGGAAAGTTGGAGCCAAGGTTTGAGGAAGAGCAAGATAAGGAAGTCTAGAGGCAACTTGAGGTCGAAATTCCACCAAAGGTATAAATTCTAAGCTTCTAACTTTGATGGTCAACTGTTTTCTGCTGAGTTTTAATGTCTAGAAGTGGCTATGGTGAATTTTGAGTTTGGGGATGCACGTGCTTGAGTTCTAGGTATTTGGGGTGCTTAGGATGAGTGGATTATGTTTATAATATTGTTTTTGAGTTTGGTAAAGGTTTGGAGAAGTTTTGGTTGAGGTTGGTTCGAGGAAATCGCAGGAAGGGAAAACTGGTGTTGGTTTGTCTGTGACTAGCGCTACAGCGCTAGCCTTTGGGCGCTGTAGCGCTAGGCCATGCATGCTGAGGGGATTTGGCTTCTGTTTGTAGCGCTGTAGCGCCCTCCCATGAGCGTTGTAGCACTAACCTGTCTTCTGAAGGGGATTTTAGGGTTGTTTGCAAGGGTTTTTGACCAAGGGTTTGGGGTTTGATTCCACCACCTTGTTTGGTGGAACTAGGACTTCCCGGGGGCTCGGGATTGGCCCCGAGGCTAGATTTTGGACTTGAGGTTTGATGATGACTTTGGCCTATGGTTGTGTTTAGGTGAGCGCTAGGGCTCGGGAAGGATCGTGCTCAAGGAGTCAAGTGATCAAAGCTAACGAACTAAAAGGTAAGAAAAACTGCATCCGGTTATATTTCTGTGATGGGACTAAGTGCTCTCGATATTTGTATTATGTCAATGATGGTATCATGCCATGGGACATGTGATAGCGGCCTAAGGGTGTCGTACACAATATTTGCGCACAGGGCGCGGCTTGGCCATTGGTGGCCGAGGACAGCTTAATATTCACTGAGCTCGGTTTAAGCGGGCCGGAGTCAGTGGGATAACAGAGGGAGCGGCCTGAGGGTGCTAGCCCTAGTTATCATTTGTGAATTGATATATGATATGAGTTGATGTGTTTAGTATGTTGAATTCTTGATTATACTGGATGTTTATATGGTTGAGAATATGTGATGCAATATGAGATATTGATTTGTCTGTTGATTGCTTATGCTCTGTTGTTGTGTTTTCTTGCTGGGCCTTGGCTCACGGGTGCTACGTGGTGCAGGTAAAGGCAAAGGCAAGCTGGACCAACCCTGAGATGGGGAGCTGCGGGGTTGAGTGTACAGAGCCAGCTGTTCGATCGCCATGGTCGAGGAGTGGATCAGGACAGGGATTGCCTAACTGTCTATTTTGCCTTAATATGGCTTGATATTGTATATAAACCTTGTGTCTTTTGTAAACGGTCTTTAAACTTAATATTTTTGGGATCCCGTGTAAACAGATAATGTTTCTTAATGAAAATGCGACTTTTGAGAACAAAACATTTTAATCCTAGTTCCTCTATAGTTTCAATAACACACTTTTAATTAAATGACTTGATTAGCAAGTCTAGCACTTTATAAACACACAGTGTAACGGTCTTGGCTATCCAGTGCGTGACAAAAACTATCATTTCCCACCTATCCCGTTAATCATAATTATCGTCCTCCAATTCCCGTTACTCCCAATATCCTCAAATATTTATTAAATCATTTCCCATTACCCATTCATTCCTGGTAATGTACTAAGCATCAAATTACCCCTAGGCTCACCCCGAACACGATAATTAACCCCGTTATGACCAAACCGCTAACTTGCATCCTATGATCATCTCATGCCGAATAGCTTAAACATATCCACATATTAATGTGGTCTCACCCATAAATCACAAACATACACATAAATATACAATTATGCTCTTAGCAGGTCAAAATTATGAAAATGCCCTTCTAATAAGAAGTGGGCCCACATGCATGCAATTATCATCATATAATAATATAACTCACATAATCATGCATATAATCACATAATGGCATATTAAATCAATTATGGCCATCCTGCCCCCCTAATCTAGGCATTAAGCCACATTAGGGAATTTGGGACGTTACAGCTATCCCCTGCTTACAGAAATTTTGTCCTCGAAATTTACTTGAACAACTCAGGATACTTACTCTGCATATCTAACACTGGCTCCCAAGTCGCTTCCTCTACCTTGTTGTTCCTCCATAATACCTTAACCAAAGGTATGGTTTTATTCCTCAGGACCTTATCCTTTATTTCTAATATCTGGACTGGCCGTTCCTCATAGGAGAGATCTGCCTCAAGCTCCATATCCTCGTAACTCAACACATGAGTCACATCTGATACATACCTCCAAAGAGCTGAAATATGAAATACGTTATGCACTACCGACAATGCCGGTGGTAAGGCCAACCTATAGGCCACCTGACCAATCCTCTCTAGGATCTCAATTGGACCTACAAATCTGGGGCTCAGCTTTCCCTTCTTCCCAAATATTCTCACCCCTTTCCATGGTGAGACTCTAAGGAAAACATAGTCTCCCACTTGGAAATCCACGTTCCTGGGTTTGGGAACTGCATAACTTTTCTGTCTGCTTTGAGAAGCGAGCATCCGAGCTCTAATCTTCTCAATGGCCTCATTGGTCCTCTGAACTGCCTTAGGACCAAGTATTTCCTTTCCCCTGTTTCATCCCAATGAATGGGAGATCTACATTTCCTACCATACAACATCTCATAAGGTGCCACCTTAATGGTCGATTGATAACTGTTGTTGTAGGAAAACTCTATCAAAGGTAGATACTTAATCCAAGACCCACCAAAGTCCAGTACACATGCTCGCAACATGTCTTCCAATATCTGGATTGTCCTCTCAGATTTTCCATCTATCTAAGGATGATAAGCAGTACTGAACTTCAACTGTGTACCCATGGCCTTTTGTATACTTCCCCAAAACTTGGAAGTGAAAGTGGGAGTAACACCCTAAATTCTAGCTTTAATTGTAGAAAATAAAGATGTTGAAAAATAAATGTAATAAATCATAAAATGTGTTGCCTTTTTTTATTGATAATTTAAAATAAACATAACCCGGGTTTAAGAAAAATAAATAATAGTATTTTCAATGAAATAAAAATAAAACTAGGCAACATTTAATCATAAAGTTCATAATTTCCCAAGAAAATAACACGCGACTATACGACCCCCACATATTCACACCAGTCTTGCTATTGGGAATCCAATTGCCACTAGTCATCTGATAACTCTACAAAATAGAGTTATTTTACCACATTGTTTTATGCTAATTGTTGCTTAGTCTTTGAGTTTTAAGTAATTTATTAAAGTTTTTAAGTAATTTTGAATTTATTAGTCTTATCATGGTTTTATATATTTTTGTGTGTTTTTATAGATATTTTATTATAATATGTTGTAGTTTAAATTATTTGAAATTAGTATTGTTAAGTAGGAAGTAAAAAGATGAACTTTTGAGCTTAAGTGTTAAATTAAATTAAGTTTTAATTAATATTTTCAATGAATTAATATGATTTATTTTATAATTGAAAATATTTGATTCTGATTTAATTTATTTTTATGTTGTAAGAATTATGTTCTATCTTTTTTGTGTTTGAAAAGTGAAGAGAAAGAAAGGAAAATGGCATTTTGGAAGAGGAAATAACAAAAAATTGGCATAAGGGCCTCCCTCCTTCAGCACTTGGGCCTGCTGCTTTCGGTCCATCCTTCCAGCCCAGCCTCCTCGGCCCGCTAGCACATTGCAGCCATCTCCAACTCCAGCTTCGGCCCATGACCTCACCAGCCAGGCCCAACGCCAGCTTCTCCCAGCAAGCTTCGGCCCACTTCCCAGCAGCTGCCACCTACCCACCGAGCCCCTTGCTCCTGCCAAACCACAGACCCCTGCCGCCTAGGCCCACCCAGGCCCGACTGCCCTCCTCACAACTCTGCCTCCAACCGAGCCCAGCACCCTTCGGCCCAAACCCCATCACGCCAGTGGCCTGCCCAACACCCTGCCATTTCCCTTTTTTGAGCCCAACCAAATCATATATGTTCCCTTGTCCCCTTTGCCCAAAAATGTCATTTTTTACCCAAACTTTTCTACAATTTTACTCCAAAATCATCATTACACCCTATTTGCCATATTACTATTAATTTAATCAATTCAATTAATTTAAATTAATTATTTTAATACTCTCATTTTGGCTATAAATAGGGAATTTTCAAGACCATTAAGGTGTGCTTATTTTAGGAGAGGTTTTACACTTCAGTTTCTACACTTTCAAGACCCTCCATTCTCTTCATCTTTTTCTTCTTTTTGGTCATTTTTTCTATGAGTTTTTAGAGGAAAAATTTGGGGGTTCTTCCTCCAAATTTTCCTATTTATGTTTGTAATTTTTTGGTTTGTAATTTCTATTCTAGTTATGAGTTTCTAATCTTTTTCAGAATATTAAGGTGATGATGAAACAATATGTAACTAGATAGTATTTATGTTGTGTGTTGATTTCCCATTTTGTGCAATAAAGTTTATGGATTTTCTTCTTCAAATATTTTCTTTCATCTTAAATATCTTATATTTTAGATTGTTAGAACATATTTACACTTAGTTCTTCATTAGTGCAAAATCATAATATTCTTTTATTAAGGTGTGCCATTAAATTGTGTACATCAAATGCTTAGAACAAAACTATTATGTTTTGCCTTATAAATAATATTCATTGATTTATTTGTTATTTCATTAGATTGATTTACATTAAATACTTTGAAATTATAATTTTAAAAGTGAAGATAAATCCTACAATTCCATGATAATTTGTGCTTAAATAGAATATCTAATTTGAATAAGTGATAGTTGATTAATTCCTACAATTAATGAAACTTGGGAATCAATGTACTTATAAATATTATTGAACTTATATTTTATGGATTCTAATACCTTAATAATCTTATTTTACCATCTTGATTTCTACTAGTAATTTATTTATATATATTGTCTTTAATTTCTTTATTATTATCTTTTATTTTATTTTCATTATACAAAAATCTCATCAATCTTTGGAGCTAGGTTCTAATTTATTAATTTTGATTTAAAATAGTTTTCTTTTTTATTTTAGACAACTCCTTTGGGTTCGATCTCGTACTTACATGAACACTATATTTCATATATGATTCGTGCGCTTGTGAGTTATAAATTTGTAAAACATACCCGTTTTGGGTCCATCAAGATTTTGGCGCCGTTGCTGGGGAGTTGCAAGAAAAGAAACGAAATTTATAGCAAGGTTAGTAACTTCTACTAGTTATTTTAATTTTTTCACTTAAAAAAAAGAAAAAAAAACTATATATACAAAAATATAAAAATATATATATAAATAAAACTAAAAAAAAAAGATAAAAATAAAATTTGGGACGGTTCTACCACCCATAAAAAAATTACTTATATTTTATATTTATTGTTTTTTTTAGTTGACAGCAGTTGTGCCTCCTATCTATCTTTTTAATTTTTATAGTTGACTGCACTTGTGCCTCCTATCTTTTTATTTTTTATTTTTATAGTTGATGGCACTTGTGCCTCCTAACTTTGTTATAATTTTATTTCGTTTATATCTTTGTTAGTTGACGGAACTTATGCCTCCTAGCTTTTATGTTATTATTATTTTTATTATTATTTTTATTTTGTAATAGTTGATGGCATTTGTGCCTCCTAACCTTTTATTTTATTATATTGTTATTAATTGATGGCATCTGTGCCTCCTAAATTTTGTTTAATATCTTAACATTATTTTTGTTCTCTTAATTTTATTCCCTTTTTCTTTTTACCTTAATTGTCATTAAAGAAAAAAAAATCTTTAGTTTGTCATTTAGTTTTTACCATATGAATCATTTTAATTATAGTTGGAATTCAGAGTACAACTATTATGCAAAATCAAATTTAAATTATGGAGAAACTAATGATATATATGATATGCATGAATCATTTGATATCCCTTTTACCCGTGCCTATAATCCAAATTTTTCATGGAGTTATACCCAATCTCAAATGAATCAAGGGCATCAATTCAACATGCCTTATCAAAGTCATGCCCAATCCGACCTATCATATCCCATTCAAGAAACTGTAACGCCCCAACTCCAGGGACCGTTACGGTGCGCCTTATAAACAGTGCTAAACTCGCTAATCATGTCATTTGGCCATAAACGTGTAACTAAGTATGATTAGCGGTTTAGGGATTAAAATTTTAGTTAGGATATAACGTTTCATTAGAATGTTTACTATATACATTGGGATCCCAAAAATATAATTTAAAGGTATATTATAAGAAAACATTTACGACCAGCCGATCTAAGCGGCAAAACAGGGTTTAACCCTAGTTCCTCTTTCAACCCTAGGCCGTGGCAGTCGAGCAGCCGCATATGTACACATCATCACCTAAGCTCTTCAACTCAAGGATGGTCCAGCTTTCTTTTGCCTTTACCTGCCCACATAGCACCCGTGAGCCGAAGCCCAGCAAGAAAACTCAATATGCTCATGAACCGCAATACACATGTCATCAAATCATAAGGTGCATGCCTAGTAGATATAGCCCTATTCAAGCAGGAAAATAGGTTCACGTAATGTTGAGTATAACACATCAACCGATGATCATAATAATCATCCAGGCTTTTAGTCCCAAATAGAAGAGTGACAGTTGTAATAGTCACTAAGGTGAGTTCCGTTCCCATTAGCCATGTGACGATAGGGTCACCAGGCTTTATAGATAAGTGATTATTTCACTAGCTTAAATAAGGTAGGTATATGATGGAATAGTCACCAGTATAATCGTACCGGGTGGCCATAAAGTCACAACCATGAGATTCTGCTCCCTAGCCACGTGACAAGATAGTCACCTAGGCCTTTGACCCTGGCTCTGAGTAACCAATCATAGACTAGTCAAGCGATTATAATTTTCATCGACCTTAGGGTCGGTCAAGCATTAATGCTCCTAGAGTCATTCAACGCTAATATTGATTAGATCTAATCTTTTATCAGCTCTGCGTTCATGACGCTTATGTCAATTTCAGCTCTTAGGTCAGTAATACGCCACCCGTGCCGACCCTGAATAGTCAGTTGCACACACAAGTAAGCCATGCTACCAAACATATAACATATGTCAAATGTCCAAGCATAAGGCATTCAGCATGCTTACTTAACAATTGCTAGCATAATCAGGATCATGCATAAACATAGAGTCTCAAGCTCCGATCAATATCATATTTAATATTCATGGCATGCCCTAATCACATGTTTCTTGTGCATCACATGCATCACATTTAAACATCCAACATGCATCAAGAATAATCATGCATGTCACATACACAGGGTGCAGTTTTCTTACCTCGGGTTCGAGCGAGAAATAATATAAGAACTACCCTTGAGAACGATAAACCTTTTAGTCCCTTAGCGGTCACCTAGTCATAACCAATTGGAATCTATTAATAAAGTAAATCAATAAATGGTTCACAATCTAAAACCACATTCCCGGGATCAATCATGCACTATCGAGAATCTCAATCTACCCAAACGGGGTAAAGAAACCCATCCCCAAGCCTTAAAAGTCATCCCGAGCCCTAAAATAGGCTTGCTGGAGAATGGACCAGCGCTGCAGCGCTATTAGGTGGCGTTGAGGCGCTATTTCAAGTCAGAGAGGCCCAACTCTCTGCCCCGCCTAGCACTGCTGCGCTAGGAATGGCGTTGCTACGTCAATTACAAACCAAAATCTATTGGGTTTTCCCTCCTTGCGATTTCCCTTGAAACCAACCCTCCAAACCAATCCCAAACATCACCCAAACATCCAATTCAACCCCTAAACTTCATACATATCACAACCTCATCAAAACCCAATCAATCTTACTCAAAAACTTCCATTAATTCCCAACTAACCACATCAAAATCCTCAACTGAAAAACCATAAGGAAAAACAGAGTATAGCTTATATTTATGGATAAATTCTTACCTCAAGTGGGATTTGAGACCTCTTAAATGGATGAACCAAGTTTCTAAGCTCCAACCTTTGGTTTCCTAGCTTGGTTCTTCAATTTGAGGTAAAAAATTCCAAAGGATAAAGAGAGATGATGATCATATGAAGAAGGAGAACACTCTGTTTTCTCTAACATTCTACATCATTAAGGATTGATATATATCCTTAGGGTGAAAAGAGCTAAATGCCCCTAGGCTTATATTCTTTCCTTAACAGCCCTCAAGGGCAAAATCGTCATTTCCTACCTGTCTCGTTAATTATAATTAACACCCTCCAATTCTCGCTATTCTTGATGTTCTCAAATGCTAATAATTCATATCATGTTACCCTTTAATTCCCGGCAACGTTCTAATCATTAAAATACCCCGAGACTCACCCCGAGCCTCGAACTTAATCCCGTTATGACTAAACCGCTAATTTATACTCAAAGATCACCTCATGTCGAATGGCTCGAACAAATCCACATATAATGTGGTATTATTTATAATTCACCCACATGCATGAAAATACACAATCATGCCCTCAACAAGCCAAATTACCAAAATGCCCTTATAACAAAATGTGGACCCATATGCATGCATTTATCATCATATAATAATATAATTCACATAAACATGCATATAATCATTTAATAATATAATAAATCAATTATGGCCCTCCCGGCCTCCTAATCAAGGTCCTATACCTTATTAGGAAATTTGGGGCATTACAGAAACGAGCCCATCTTTAGAGGAGACCCTACAACAGTTCATGCAATCAACCTACCAAATCTTACAAGCCCAGTCTCAGTCAATCTCAAAAATTGAGACAATAGTAGGACAACTTGCAACTATTATAGAGTCGGAAAAACAAGGTTATCCCAACCAACCCATTCCCAATCCAAATAGTCAAATTGAAAGTGAAAAGGAGAATGAAGTTGTTGAAGAACTTGTAATATGCATCCAACCCCCTAATGAAACAAAAGAGTTGGATGAAATAATTCTCGAAGCTCATGAAGAAAATGAAAAAGATATAATTATATCTCAAGAGCCCATAAATGAACAAGTTTGTATATTTACTCAAAATGAAAAATAGTCTAATATAGATATGCAATTTTCTTATTTTATTGATATTCCATTAAAAGTGCATATTTCTAATCTTTGTGTAGGTGTGATGTTATCAATTATTATTTATGGCATTTGCACCAAAGTCATAACTCACCCTACTAATGAAATTTTACACCATCGATTGGGTGTAGGTTGAAAGAAAAAAATTATAGTCGAGCTAAAGACTATAAACTAAAGCACTTTGTGGGAGGCAACCCATACTTTTTATGTGTCATTTTATATTTCACTTTTGTTGTGTGTTTTTGTTTCATGTTTTTCAAAAGCTTAAAGGAAACTTCTTGCCAAAAAAAAGAGAAGAAAACAAAGGAGTCAAATCAATGAAGCATACATCAAAGGGAGTAGTTCTTAATTTGTTTTTTTTCCCTTTTATTAAACATTGAAGACAACGTTTCATTTAAGTTTGGAGGTAGTGTGTATGTGTTTTTCTTTGTGTTTTTGCATGTTTTCATTTGTTGAAAAAAAATATTGGTTATTTTTATTTTTCGATGATAAGAATTATGATTGAAATTGTTCTTAGTTCTTAGAAAAGTATAAATAAATCTTAAACTTTGTTTTTAATTTTTGAGTTAGTTTTGTTTAATTATAGATTTATTATTATTTTTAATTTTTTTTCATTGTATGACACTTTTCTATCCTATTTGAATTATTGTGATATTTGGAAAAAGTTTATATAAACATTAAATTCTTTAAATCTCTAAAAAAAAAAAAGTCATATTGAAAAATAAGAAAAGTAAACTTTTGAGATTTATATATAAAAGAAAAATGTATTTCTTGAGATTTAATTTATTTTTGTTTGCATAAGCTTGTCTAATGTTCACATGATGATTTGATATTTTTATGTTTGCATGTTAAATATCTATTTTGAAAATAATTTTAACTTTTTGATTAATTACATAAGCTTTACTTTTATTTGTGATTTTCTTTGAACTATTTCCATTATGTAATTTTTGACGAAAACATTTGACATCACCAATTAAAAAAAATGTGTGTGTTTCAAATTTTCTTTTGCTTGAGGACTAGCAAAATACTAAGTTTGGGGGTGTGATAACTCTATAAAATAAAGTTATTTTACCACATTTTTTTATGCTAATTGTTGCTTAGTCTTTGAGTTTTTAAGTAATTTATTAAAGTTTTTAAGTAATTTTGAATTTATTAGTCTTATCATGATTTTATATATTTTTGTGTGTTTTTATTGATATTTTATTATAATATGTTGTAGTTTAAATTATTTGAAATTAGTATTGTCAAGTAGGAAGTAAAAAAATGAACTTTTGAGCTTAAGTGTTAAATTAAATTAAGTTTTAATTAATATTTTCAATGAATTAATATGATTTATTTTATAATTGAAAATATTTGATTATGATTTAATTTATTTTTATGTTGTAGGAATTATGTTCTATCTTTTTTGTGTTTGAAAAGTGAAGAGAAAGAAAGGAAAATGACATTTTTGAAGAGGAAATAACAAAAATTGGCACAAGGGCCTACCTCCTTCAGCACTTGGGCCTGCTGCTTTCGGCCCATCCTTCCAGCCCAGCCTCCTGGGCCCGCCAGCACACTGCAGCCATCTCTAGCTCCAGCTTCGGCCCATCACCTCACGAGCCAGGCCCAACGCCAGCCACAAGCCAACTCCTCCCAGCAAGCTTTAGGCTACCTCCCAGCAGCTGCCTCCTGCCCACCGAGCCCCTTGGTCCTGCCAGACCACAGGCCCCTGCCACCCAGGCCCAACCAGGCCCGCCTGCTCTCCTCACAGCTCTGCCTCCAACCGAGCCCAGCACCCTTCAGCCTAAACCCCACCACGCCAGTGGCCTGCACAACACCCTGCCATTTCCCTTTTTTGAGCCCAACAAAAGCATATATGTTCCCTTGTCCCTTTTGCCCAAAAATGCCATTTTTTTACCCAAACTTTTCTATAAATTTTACCCAAAAATCATCATTACACCCTATAATTTATCCCTATTTTCCATATTATTATTAATTTAATCAATTTAATTAATTTAAATTGATTATTTTAATACTCTCATTTTGGCTATAAATAGGGAATTTTCAAGACCATTAAGGTGTGCTTATTTTAGGAGAGATTTTACATTTCAATTTCTTCACTTTCAAGACCTTCCATACTCTTCATCTTTTTGGTCATTTTTTCTATGAGTTTTTAGAGGAAAAATTTGGGGGTTCCTCCTCCAAATTTTCTTATTTGTGTTTGTAATTTTTTGGTTTGTAATTTCTATTCTAGTTATGAGTTTCTAATCTTTATAATATTATTAAGGTGATGATGAAACAATATGTAACTAGATAGTATTTATGTTGTGTGTTGATTTCCCATTTTGTGCAATAAAGTTTATGGATTTTCTTCTTCAAATATTTTCTTTCATCTTAAATATCTTGTATTTTAGATTGTTAGAACATATTTACACTTAGTTCTTCATTAGTGCAAAATCATAATATTCTTTGATTAATGTGTGCCATTAAATTGTGTATATCAAATGCTTAGAACAAAAATATCATGTTTTGCCTCATAAATAATATTCATTGATATATTTGTTATTTCATTAGATTGATTTACATTAAATACTTTGAAATTATAATTTTAAAAGTGAAGATAAATCCTACAATTCCATGATAATTTGTGCTTAAATAGAATAATGAAACTTGGGAATCAATGTACTTATAAATATTATTGAACTTATATTTTGTGGATTCTAATACCTTAATAATCTTATTTTACCATCTTGATTTCTACTAGTAATTTATTTATATATATTGTCTTTAATTTCTTTATTATCATCTTTTATTTTATTTTCATTATACAAAAATCTCATCAATCTTTGGAGCTCGGTTAGAGTTTATTAATTTTGATTTAAAATAGCTTTCTTTTTTATTTTTGACAACTCCTTTGGGTTCGATCTCGTGCTTACACGAACACTATATTTCATATACGATTCGTGCGCTTACGAGTTATAAATTTTTAAAACATACCCGTTTTGGGTCCATCATCATCTAAGGTTAACTTATTCTGCAAAAATAAAATAAAAGAATGAGCTTCTAAGCCCAATAAAGAAAATACACAACAAGTCATACATAAATATATTATAAGCTCATAACAAACAAATACACATGCAACAATAGAATCATAATAGAATTCAAAATCATAATCTATCCTATTTTATCGTCATACAAAAGATCACACTTAGATCTAGATCCTAAATTATATCTTGCAATCATAACATTAGTCATAAGTACATCATAAATAACAAATCATATAATCACATAGTCATAACAATCATACCATTAGTTCATACAAGAGTTCATAACAACGCTAATTTATACTAATCACGCAAGATCAAAATATATCCTAGGTCATAGGTCATAATCATAAATCATAAGTCATAATAACAAGACAGATATAATAAAAAGATAAGTGCTTATACAGGGGTGGCAATTAAGCCCCAGACATAAGTCCGTCATACAATTTTGGCAACCGAGCCTACTGGACATCACTTAGGTCCGTCATACATTTCTGAACACCTTAGGTCCAACCATACTTATCTTCTTTTTGTACCTGAAATCTTAGGGTCATACATATCAAAAACTAGGTCATAAACTAAACTACCTAATTTTCCTTACCTTGAGTGTGGTGAACAGAAACTATACTTGGGTCCTTTATATTCTAATCCCGCTTAAAACCCTATTTCATAAACACAATACCATTATTAAAACATAAACTAATAGATCTAAAACTCAAACACAATCAAAACTTAACTTATACCTCAACCTTGATCTTGAAGAAAAATCCTAGATCCAAAAAATGCTTGCTTGTAGGGTTTTGACAATAGGAAAGATAGCCTTGATCGTGTGGCATCTTTGAGTACTAGGGTTTCAAAGATTTGAAGAGGTGATGATGATGATGATGATTTTGGACTTAGAGTTTGTGTTTTGATGGTGGCGCACGACAACAATAGGAGAGAGAGAGAGAGAGAGAGAGAGAGAGAGAGAGAGAGAGAGAGAGAGAGAGAGAGAGAGAGAGAGAGAGAGTGAGGGTCTCAAGAAGAGCAATAATGAATGAAAAAAAAGAGAGAAGGAATAAGCTCTATTTATAGGCTCTCAAAAATCTTAATTTCATTCTAACTATAATCCAAATTTAAATTTAAATAAAATAGAATCCTAACTTCTATAGAAAATATCTCTAAATTATATTATTAATATTTTTATTAAATAATTGAGGAATAATCTAACATCAAACTATCTAGGAAAAAATATCTCAACCTCTAACTACGTAAATCTCGTAACTCTGGACTCACCTATAGTAAAATCATCATAACTGGAGTTGTAGGAGTCCGATTTATACAATCTTTATATCGTTAGAAAGCTAGTTTAATTATCTATAACATTTTAGAAATACTATTTTTCTAAAATCATAACATAACTGGGTAAAAAATGAGTCTAAAGTTACAGTACCCTATAGTTACGAAAATTCTATGTAATTATTTAAATAACAACCTAATCCACAAATATCCTAACTAACCATAGAATAACCAACTCTAATTCTCTAGGCTGATTTTGAATTTACTACGCTCAAAATATTATTGGGCTTTAGGGCTTAATGTAGACTCGATCCATAACAATTCTTAATAATACCATAATTAATTTATTCTTACACAATCACCCATTTTCCCACAAACAAGACTACTAATATCACAAAACTATACTATACTATACTAATCATATCCACTAAATATTATAATCATAGCCACTAAATATTTCAAAAATTAAACCTTATTCAATCACCACAACTCAAGTTAAATCTATTCTATAAAATAAAGACAACCTATAATCATATAAATAAAGGTCTAAGAGAAAGGTAACTAGGTTACTACAGTGGGGTTCCGATCTCACATGATCGACCTCGGTACTCCATGAAGGCGCACAATCTCTCTCACACAGAGATCTACGTACTGGTCAACTAAATAAGTAGTCTTCACTGGTAGGAAGTGAGCTGACTTGGTATATCGATAACCGATAACCCAAACTGAATCATGTTGACCCATAGTCCTGGCTAACCTTACCACGAATTCCATCGTGATGTCCTCCCATTTCCACTCTGGGATGTCCAGAGGCTGTAATAGCCCTTTTGGCCTCTAATGCTCAGCCTTGACCTGTTGACATGGCAAGCACTTAGCTATATATTCTACCACATCCCTCTTCATCCCAGGCCACCAATACAACGATCTCACATCCTGATACATCTTCGTGGTGCCTGGATGCAAAGAGTAAGGAGTAGTATGAGATTCATCCAGAATCTCTCGCCTCATAGGAGTGTCCATCGGAACACATATCTGACCTTTGTTTCTCAACAAAACCATCTCTGACACTATATAATCTCTGGATACTCCAGCTAGAACATCCTCTATGATCTTAGTCAACTATGGATCACCCAACTGAACTTCATTTATCCTCTCCAATAGCATAGAATGTAGCGTAATGTTGGCCAACTGACCAACCACCAACTCTGGTCATATCCTCTGCTAATTCTATAGATATCAATCTTGCACTAAAAATCTGTCCTGGACTCTTCTGACTTAAAGCATTTGCTACCACGTTGGCCTTTCATGGATGATACATGATTTCGCAATTATAATCTTTAACTAACTACAGTCAACGCCTTTGCCTCATGTTCAAGTCTTTCTATATGAAGAAGTACTTCAGGCTCTTATGGTCAGTGTAAATCTCACACTTCTCCCCATAAAGGTAATGTCTCCATACCTTTAATGCAAAGACCACAACCTCCGATTCTAAATCAAGAGTGGGGTACCTCTTTGTTGGAGTTTTATGCCCTAATTAACACCCAATTTCTTTGTAATCTCATTTATTATCAATAAAAGAATAGAAATTATTTTTTGACTTGGTCAATCACATTGCTCACATGTTTTATTTTCATGATTATTTGTTTAATATAAACTTCTATTAAATCCTAAGCATATAGCTAATTGTATTTATAGTGACGTAATCACAGTGGAATATAGATATTATTATATGTTCAAATATAAGTTAGTCCTAAGATTAGTCAGAGCACATGATTTACACTTACTTGCCAATCTACGATATGATCTACTTGCACATCGTAGTGTTATGTTCTTTCCAGAACATTAGCAAAGTAGATAAGATCGAATGTATTTGTTACATAGGACTGGACCGATATTGACAGTAGATAGGACAAGTAAACATATCGTTATTATTTATTCTAGTCATATCATATAGTTGACCATAGGTCAATTCAATCTCAATTTTGAGTGGTTAGTATTCTAACTGATTTTATTATTTGAGTTCTTTGACTTGTTTGTTACCAGCTTATCCTACGGACTAGCCCATACTTACATCTTGGGAACTCGGTAGTATAATTTAGTGGGAGTGTTAATCGTAGATTTGAACATCTATACCTTCTGATGAAGAAGTGAAACGATGGTTTCCTTTTAGTAATGTTCAAGGTGCTAAATGATAGAGATCTCATTTCAGTATTTAATATTAGTTTACTGAAATATCATTCACAAGGAACTAAGTGTTTTAAGGATAAAACACACCGAGGGGGTAAACGGTATTTTAGTCCCATCTCATTGTAGACCGTCTATAGAAGATTGAGTGACATTTATGGTTGTAATAATGGATAATAAATAACGTATCTATAATGCTTATAGAGCGTTCTATGAATTCAAGAGTGCAATTCCAAGTCTTTAGTGGAGTCACGGGGAATTAATAAGTTAGTAAATTTATTTGTTAGATTTATGATAGCTTATTGGAGCTTGATTTCATATGCCCATGGTCCCCACTGTACCTTGAATAAAATCATCTAGATAGTCTCAATTATTTGGTTTAATTATCCATTAGAATTATCAAAGTTGACCAGGTCAATTTTGGTTAGCTTCACAGAGTTACACAATTTAGAGAAGAAAAGAGAAATTATGTCAGATTTATTAATTAAGATAAATTGGTATCTAAATTAATAAATAAGTTTAAATCAAGGTTCAAATAATAAATAATTAATTTGATAAAAGGTTTGAATAATTATTTAAGTAATTAAATCAATAGAAAATAATACAGGCCTTGATTTTAAGTCTAACGGGCTTATAATCAAATGAGAAATTTCACGGGCCTAAAGCCCATGATAATTTCGACCTAAGGCAGGTATTATCTATTATATTATTGATTTTTTAATTAAATTAAATAGCCTAATTGAGTCTATAAAAGGAGTGCTAAGAGAGAGTTGAAATCAAATTTCTGAAACATAAGTTTCTGAGAAGATCAGAAGTTCTGTTAGGTTTTAGATTCTCTCTACTGCATAAGTCCTTTTTTAAGCCTCAATTTTTCTCTTCTATTCTTTTTCTCTGTGTATCTATTTCATGTGTTGAGAATTGCCCACCCTAGTCTAGGTGATTCTAAGGATACTTTGGAAGGTTATGAAGAAAATTGAAGATCGGTTCAATTTCTTGGTAATACTCTACGACAGAAAGGATACAAGGGTTAGAGAAACTGAAATAATGACTCTATCATTCCGCTGCGTATAATGTAAGTATTCTTATCATTATTTCTCTTTGAATTCAATTATAGAAACATGTTCGAGGTTGTCTCATATTAACTTGTTTAATATTAGATCTACATGAAAATAAATAAAGATCCTGTATAAGTTTTCCCAACAACTGGCCTTAGAGCCTTTGGTAATCTTTATGTTCATGCATGAACATGGTAAAATTGAATTATTTGATGTGTTGAGTAATTGGTTGGATTTCATTTTTTTTATGATGCATATTGAATTTTATGTGATTATTAGCATATTTGAGTTATTTTGTTGTCTTTTCTTTGCAAATAATTTTATATAAATACTTTATTTGATGTAAATCATGGTAAAAATTCGTTAGAAAACATTTTTGGATTAAAAAATTGCACACATTTTAGCAAAAAAAAAATTTCTTGGGTAGTGGCCGCGGCCTGGGTAACAGGGGCTAGTGGCCGCAGCCACCATTAACCCTTGGCCACGCCCGGGACGCGAAAAATGCCCAATTTTGTCCCTTGGCCGCGACTTAGGTTAATTTTTTTTCTTAAAATTTTATTTTTAAGTGTATTTTTAATAGGTTAATAAAAAAATACCAGATATTTTCTATTATTTAAAAATATCATTTTTGAAATATGATATTTTTGTTGTTTGATTTTTAAAAAATAGATATTTTCTACAAAGATTCAAATTCAAATTTAAAAATAGGTTAACTAATTAATTTTAAATATTTTAATATATATGAAAATATTAGAATTAAGTTATGAGACATTTAAGATATTTTTTTAATACTTGATATTTGTTAACTAGATATTTTTATAGATATTAGAATTTGTTTAAATGTTTAAGATATTTTTTCAAAAACAGCAGATGATATTTGTTTTAAAAATTTATAACTTGTTAGATTTGTAAAAATATCACGTTTTTCAAACCAATTAATAAAATATATTTTTTAAATGGTATTTAAATTAACTTTGGTTAATTGTTGATAAATCCTATTCAAATTAAATTAATATTTTTCAAATTAACCTAAACCAAGTTGATTGTTGATAAATTTCATTTAAATTGATTTATTTTTTGTAAAAATTTAATTAATTCGAATTTTTGTTAAATTCTAGATTAGTAATTGTGGTATTTTTGCAAATGAAATAAATTTTGGTATTTTTGCATAAATTCATAGACTTGCTCATATAGTAACATGATTAGGCTCATCCAATTATAACATGTCTGTGTTGCACTATATGTGGTATTTATGAAAATGGGCTTAGATGCATATAGTGGCCCATAGGTTTGCTAGATATATGGATTTTTTTCAAATAAAATATTCATAAAATGATAGGTTTTATTTGGGCCCATTAGAAAATGTAAAGTTTAAATTCCTCTCTCGTGGGTGATTCCACTTGTGAAGGCCCATTTTCTTTACATGACTTTAGTGGGCCTAATCAATTAATAACAATTAATAAAATGAATGTTTAAATTCCTGTCTTTTGGACCTTGTATGGAGTAAGGGGGCCTTGGTAGTGGGCACGACATACTGGACCCAGCCCTCCTCCATGCAAGCCCAATTGTTAAGGCCCATTTACCTGAGTTGGACTTAATTGTATAGGTTCATTATATTAGTTAAACCTAAATATTGATTAGCAACAAATTAATTCTAATTTAATTGAATTTTTTTCAATGTGACACTTTAGAATTAATAGGAAATTATAGGACTTTGGTTTTAAAAATTCTAATCTTATAATTTTTGGGAGAACCATAGTCATTAATTTTTGAAAATTAATAATAAAAACACTATTTTATAATGAGCTTATTTTATAAGAATAATATTTGATCTCCACCGTTGGTTTAACAAGGTCAATAGCTTTATGGGGCCTCGAGACGCTTTGATTCGTCCCCCTACGGAAGATGTTCATTAGTTATTTTGACAAGGATAGATTTCAAAAGATAGATAATTATAAGTCAAACTCTACTAGACTCACCCATACGGTGACTACTAGGACTAAATCTATTGATTATCGAAACCGTGGGTCTAGCTCATAAAATAAGAGATTTTGTTTTCTTATTTTGATCGGATAGTAGGTTGTTAATAATGGTGTCCATTATTAAATAAGTTTACAACTTTATTTAACTAGTGGTATTTTTGACTCTTGCCAATCGGGACAAGGATATCATAGATTAGTTAAAAACCTAAAGAAATAGAGATATGATAATTTTTGGTATTTTTTCATATATTACATATTTTGGTATATGTTGTACTATTTCTTGAAATTACAGTGAATAGAAGTTTTATTGAGCAAAAATGATTGATTTCTATTTTATTGATAATTTGTAGTATCATTATGGCTATGTCTACTCCCATCCTTTCTCAACTTTCGATGGAGAAACTCACTGGAGAAAACTTCCTTAAATGGAAGCAAAACATCGACATTGTGTTGATTGGTGACAACTCCAAGTTCGTCATGACCGAGGAATCCCCGGAAGTTCCAGCTGAAGGAGCCACCAAATCTGTGAGGGATAAGTATAAGCATTGTCAGGCGGCTAACAACAAGGCGCGGTACTACAAGTTGACTAGTATGGTCGACACTCTCAAGACAAATATGGAGAATGTCGAGACGACCTACGAAACCATGGATTAGCTCCAAGAAATGTTTGGTGCCAAGTCAGTGCAGACTCGTTTTGAGGCCACCAAGAAATATTCCAATGCTCCGATGGCACCTTCTCAACATGTTTGTGATCACCTGATCAAGATGACAAACTACTTTCAGGAAGCTGAACTTCATGGAGCAACAATAGATGAGGAAACTCAAGCCGGCTTAATCTTCAACAGTCTCTCTCCAGCTTTCTTGCCATTCACCACCAACTATGTGTTGAATAAACTCAACTATGGTCTGACGCAGCTCATGAACGAGCTTTAGACTTTTTATTATGGGTGGACCAAGTAAGGGAGGAGAAAAGAAGACAACAACTACTACTACTGCTGATCCAGCTAAGGTTGAAGCTAACCAAGCTTCGTCTTCGAAAGTTGGAAATAAGAGGAAAGATGGACATAACAACAACCCCAAGCCTACAAAGGCTGCAAAGATGAGTGCACAACCAAATGCACAGATGACTAATTGGAAGAACAAGAAAAACAAGAAAGGTAAAGGTATATGTTTTCACTGCAAAGAGAAAGGGCATTGGAAACAGGATTGCCCAAAGTTTTGAGTAGCGAAAAACAAAGGTAATGATTATAGTTCATTTATCTTAGAAACATGTGTTTTAGAGAATGATAAATCCGTTTGGATTATTGATTCTGGATCTACCAACCATGTTTGTAACTCTTTCCAGCTTCTTGAATCGTGGGAGGAGGTAGAAGAAGGCGGCTTAAAGCTTAGAGTTGGGAACAGAGTGTTCGTTGCGGTCTAAGCTAGAGGAAGAGCTCACCTAAAGTTCAGAAATAAATACTTAATTTTGAAAGATGTATTTTTTATTCCAGATTTTAGTAAAAATTTAATTTTAGTTTCCATGTTGCAATTAGAACAATTTGTTATGACTTTCACAAGTTCTAATATATCTATTTCTTTCAATGGATCACAATTATGTATTGCATGTTTGGAAAACAAGCTTTATATTCTGTGGCCTAATGAACCCCTCGCTCTTAACAATGATTTATTCAAAGTAGCTAAACCTATGACCAATAAACGTCAAAAGACCGAAAAAACAACATGACATGTTTATGGCATTTGAGACTAGGTCACATTGGCTATGATAGAATTCAAGGACTTACAAAGGATGGGCCTTTGAGGGAACTCACCTTAGGTGAATTACCTGTCTGTGAATCTTGCCTAGAAGGCAAACTGACCAAGGGTCCATTCTCTCTGCAATGGGTGATAGGGCCAAAGAACCACTTGGACTTGTTCATTCAGGTGTTTTTGGTCCTTTGAATATACGAGCCAGGGTTGGTTTTGAGTATTTCGTCACTTTCATTGATGATTACTGTAGATACTCATGTCTTTACCTAATGCATAGGAAATTAGAAACATTTTCAAAGTTTCAGGAATTCCTAGCAATGGCTCAGAACAAATTAGGTAAAACGTTAAAGATCTTGCAATCTGATAGGGGTGGTGTATATTTGGATATGCAGTTCCAAGATCATTTAATTGAACTTGGGATTTTATCACAACTTACTGCCCCGGGTACTCCACAACAAAATGGTGTAGCGGAACGCTGGAACAAAACTTTATTGGAAATGGTTAGATGCATGTTTAGTTACTCAACTCTACCAACATTGTTCCGGGGACATGCAATTGAAACCGCGAATGACATTCTCAATGTCATGCATGCCATCTAAATCAATCCCCAAAACATCTTTAGAACGCTGGAGTGGTCGTGAACCTAGTTTACGCTATTATAGAATCTGGGGGTGTCCCACCCACGTCTTGAGGAAAAAGGAGGGAAAGCTAGAACCACGAACTGAAGTTTGCATGTTTGTTGGCTATCCTAAAGGTACTCAAGGCAGACTTTTCTATAGTCATTTAGAAAAGAAAGTGTTTACTTCTACGAATGCTACTTTTCTAGAAAATGACTATGTCCAAAACTTCAAACCTCGCAGTAAAGTAGTTTTAGAGGAGATGGTTAAAGAATTGACTCCAACCAATGTTCCATCATCGTCAACGTGAGTTTATGATGAAATTCCCACTCTTCATGTCCAACTAATGCAAGTTGATTTAAATGAAGAAAGTACCACTGTTCCTGAGCAAATAGTCACGGAGCCTCGTCGTAGTGGGAGGGTTTCTAGGAACCCAGTTCGCTATGGTTTGGATTGTGAAACCAATATGGTTGTTGGTGACACAAATGATGATGATCCATTCTCTTTCAAACCATTGCCTTAAAAAGGAACTATGGCTCGAAGCCATGAAACAGGAAATGGAGTCCATGTACTCAAATTCCGTCTGGGATCTTGTGGAAGCACCTAGTGAATTTAGGGCCATTGGGTGCAAGTGGATCTACAAGAAGAAACAAGGTGTTGATGGAAATATCGAGACTTATAAAGCTCGATTAGTGGCAAAGGGTTATACCCAAAGAGAAGGCATGGACTATGAGGAAACTTTTAGTCCGGTAGCCATGCTCAAGTCCATTCACATCCTCATATCCATAGTAGCCGCTCTCGACTATGAGATCTGGAAAATGGACGTCAAGACACCTTTTCTTAATGGAAAGCTTGAGGAAGTCATTTATATGGATCAGCCAGAAGGATTTAAAGTAGTTGGACAAGAAAGAAAAGTTTGCAAGTTGAATAGGTCTCTTTATGGACTTAAGCAAGCTTCTCGTTCCTGGAACCTTAGGTTTGATGAAATAATCAAAACCTATGGATTTGAACAAAATATTGATGAACCTTGTGTTTACCAACTGAAGGCAAATCAAGTAGTGGTATTCCTGGTTCTTTATGTAGATGATATCTTACTCATTGGAAACAATGTTAAGAAATTGTCAGATGTGAAATGGCTGAGCACTCAATTCCAGGTGAAGGATTTGGGCGAAGCAAGTTATGTTCTAGGTATCCAGATCATTATAGATAGAAAGAACAAACTCTTAGCTCTATCTCAAGCAGCTTACATAGATAAAGTGCTTGAACATTTCTCAATGAAAAATTCCAAGAAATGACGTTTACCGTCCCGCCATGGAATTCATCTTTCAAAGAAGCAGTCTCCCCAGACTTCTGAAGAGTAAGATGCAATGAGAAAAGTTCCTTACTCATCCGTAGTTGGAAGTCTAATGTATGCTATGTTGTGTACTAGACCAGATATTTGCTATGCAGTGGGAGTAGTGAGCAGGTATCAGTCAAACCCAGGACTGGAACATTGGATAGTAGTTAAGCATATTCTGAAGTATTTAAGGTGAACTAGGGATTATATGTTAGTCTACAAGGGTGGTGTTCTGAACCCTGTAGGCTACACCAATTCAGATTTTTAGACTGATGTCAATGACATGAAGTCTACTTCTAGAATGGTGTTTACTCTTGAGGTGGAGCTGTGATATGGAGAAGCATAAAGCAGTCTGTGATCTCAGATTCCACCATGGAGGTTGAATACATAGCTGCATCAGAAGCAGCTAAGAAAATAGTCTGGCTAAAGAAGTTCTATTAAGATCTTGGTGTTATTCTAGAAATGAATAAACTGCTTGTGTTGTTTTGTGACAACACATGAGCGATTGCCAACTCGAAAGAACCTCGTAGTCACAAGAGGAGTAAGCATATAGAAAGGAAATATCACATTATTCAAGAATATGTGGCCAGGTGAGATGTGAAGGTTATGAAGATTGCATCTGAAGACAATCTTGCGGATCCGTTTACAAAGACACTACCTGAAGCTACATTTGATAAGCATATCAAAGAAATGGTGTTAGTAGAATTAAGACATTAGTTTCAATTAGTGAAAGTGGGAGTTTGTTGGGGTTTTATGCCCTAATTAAAACCCAATTTCTTCGTAATCTCATTTATTATCAATAAAAGAATAGAAATCATTTTTTGACTTGGTCAATCACTTTGCTCACATGTCTTATTTTTATGATTATTTGTTTAATATAAACTTCTATTAAATCCTGAGCATATAACTAATCATATTTATAGTGACGTAATCACAATGGAATATAGATATGATTATATGTTCAAATATAAGTTAGTCCTAAGATTAGTCAGTGCAAAAGATTTACACTGACTTGCCAATCTACGATATGATCTACTTACATGTAACGCCCCAACTCCTGGGACCGTTACGGTGTGCCTTGTAAACAGTGCTAAACTCGCAAATCGAGTCATTTGGCCAAAATCGTGAACTAAGTATGATTAGCGGTTTAGGGATTGAAAACTTCGGTTAGGATGTAACGTTTCACTAGAATGTTTAATATATACATTGGGATCCCAAAAATATAAATTTCAGAGTTTATTACAGAAAATATTTACAACAGGCCGTTCTAAGCGGCAAAACAGGGTTCAACCCTAGTTCTACTTTAAACCTCGGCCGTGGCGGACGAGCAGCTGCATAGGTACACGTCATCACATAAGCTCTCCAACTCAAGGATGGTCTAGCTTCCTCTTGCCTTTACCTGCACCACATAGCACCCGTGAGCCGAAGCCCAGCAAGAAAACATAACACTATACATAAACATTATCAATTGATCATCATTATAATCACACTGAGCATAAAAATTTCAAACCAATGAGTGAACATCACATGATTCAAGAGGGAGAGTGGCTGCTAGGTAAGCCACTAGCCTCCAAGCACCTATTTCATTCATCGACCCTCGGGGTCGGTCTGGCATTAATGCTCCCTGAGTCATTCAATGCTGATGGTCGATTAGATCTAATCTCCGTTGGCTTGCGTGAACCACGCTAAGACCGTTCTGACTAATAAATCAGCGCTATGTGACCAGTGTCCAGTATCACTGCCGAACTTGACTAATAAGTCATAACTTCACAGCTGATAGTAACACCTTTGCCAATTCTGACTGATGAGTCAGTGCAACGTGACCAGTGCCCAGTACCACTGCCGAACCTGACTAGTGAGTCACAGCTTCACAGTTGATACTAGCACCTTTGCCAAATCTGACTAATTAGTCAGTACCATGCACAAGTAAGCAATGCTATCAATATGTATCATATGCCAGTTATCCAAGAATAGGGCATTCAACATGCTTACTAAACAGTTGCTAGCATAATCATGATCATGCACAAACTCAGAGACTCAAGCTCTGGCCAATCTCATATTCATCATTCATGGCATGCTCTAATCATATGTTTCTCGTGCATCACATGCATCACACTTAATCATCCAGCATGCCTCAATAATAATCATATGCAAATGGGCAAGATCGTCAAGCATTCATTATGCTATCAATGTTTACATTTAAACATCCAACATGCATCAATCATAGCCATGCATGTCATACTCAATAGCCAACCAACATGCATCATAATAGCCATGCATGTCATGCTCAATAATCAACCAACATGCATCCTTAAAACCTTGCATGTCACATATACACAGGGTGCAGTTTTCTTACCTTGGGTTCGAGCGAGAATTAATAAAAGAAACGACCTTTGAGAACGATAAGCTTTTAGTCCTTTAGCGGTCACCTAGTCATAACCAAACATATAGGATACCATTAATAAAAATGACCAACATAAGTTTCCAAACCAATATCTAGCCTCCGGGACATCAATCCCCACTTAACCGGGTACTAGGATCAACCCCGAGGCCTTAAGCTAGCATCCCTAGGCCAAAAACCCATTTTTGGCTAAATCTGCCTTGATGGGCCGCGGCTCACCCTCCTGACAGAGCCCATTTCACCTTTAAGGCCATCACAGGCCGCGACACACCATAGACAGGCCGCGGCACATTACCCTGATCAGCCCAAAAACCAGCAACGCACCAGCAAACTCCCCTGCGTTTTCCCTCTCAAACCAGCCCTTCAAATCAACTCAACACCTCTTCCAAACACTCATTTAAACCTCCAAACATCACCCATAACTCACCCACATCAAAACCCAAGTTAAACATCAATTAAACTCCCATTAATTCCTAACTAACATATCCAAATCACAAGCTGAAACTTAATAGAAAGAAACAGGGTATAGCTCAAAACTCAGACTTAATTCCTCACCTCAAGCTCGGTTTTCAAACCCTTTCAATGGCCGAATCAAGTCCCTAAGCCCAAACCTTGATTTTCCTAGCTTGTTCCTTCAAATTGGCTTCAAAATTCCAAAAGGAGAAAGAAGAGAAATGGTGTACGGGTGAGGAGAGAGAGGAGGTTGATGTCTATGTTTTGGCTCTGTTTCTACAGCCTTCCAAACCCCAAAGCTGATATAAATCCTTAAGGTCAAAAGACCATAATGCCCCTAGGCCAATTTAAAAGATTCTAAACACTCCCAAGGGTAAATCCGTCATTTCCAACCTATACCGTTAATTATAATTAACGCTCTCCAATTCCCGCTAATCTCAACATTCTCAAATACCAATAAATCACATCCCATTACCCTTTAATTCCCGGTAATGCTCTAATCATCAAAATGACCTTGAGACTCACCTCGAGCCTCGAACTAAATCCCGTTATGACTAGACTGAAAACTTGCATCTCATGATCGTCTCATGTCGAAAAGCTCGAACCAATCCACATATAATGTGGTAAAATTATAATTCACCCATATGTATAAAATTACACAATCACGCCCCCAGCAGCCAAATTACCAAAATGCCCTTGCATTTAAAATATGAGCCCATATGCATGCATTCACCATCATATAATAATATAATTCACATAAACATGCATATAATCATTAAATATCATAATAAATCAATTATGGCCCTCCCGGCCTCCTAATCAAGGTCCTAGACCTCATTAGGAAATTTGGGGCATTACATTACACATCGCAGTATTATCTTCTTTCCAGAACATTAGCAAAGTAGATAAGATCGGATGTATTTGTTACATCGGACTGGACCGATATTGACAGTAGATAGGATAAGTAAACATACCATTATTATCTATTCTAGTCATATCATATAGTTGACCATAGGTCAATTCAATCTCAATTTTGAGTGGTCAGTATTCTAGTTGATTGTATTATTTGAGTTATTTGACTTGTTCGTTACTAGCTTACCCTACAGACTAGCCCATACTTACATCTTGGGAACTCGGTAGTATAATTGAGTGGGAGTGTTAATCATAAATATGGACATCTATATCTTCTGATGAAGAAGTGAAACGATGGTTTCCTTTTAGTTTGGTTCAAGGTGCTAAATGATAGAGATCTCATTTCAGTAATTAATATTACTTTACTGAAATATCATTTACAAGGAACTAAGTGTTTTAAGGATAAAATACAATGAGGGGTAAAACAATATTTTAGCCCCATCTCATTGTACACTGTCTATAGAGGATTGGGTGACAATTATGGTTGTAACAATGGATAATTAATAATGTATCTATATTGCTTATAGAGCATTCTATGAATTAAAGAGTGCAATTCCAAGTCTTTAGTGGAGTCACGAGGAATAAATAAGTTAGTAAATTTATTTGTTAGATATATGATAACTTATTGGAGCTTGATTTCATAGGCCCATGGTCCCCACTGTACCTTGGATAAAACCATCTAGATAGTCTCAATTAATTAATTTAATTATCAATTATAATTATCAAAGTTGACCCGGTCAATTTTGGGTAGTTTCACAGAGTTATACAATTTAGAGAAGAAAAGAGAAATTAGGGAAAATTGATTAATTAATATAAATTGGTATCTAAATTAATAAATAATTTTAAATCAAGGTTCAAATTATAAATAATTAATTTGATACAGGATTTGAATAATTATTTAATTAATTAAATCAATAGAAAATAATATAGACCTTGATTTTAAGTCCGACAGGCTTATAATCAAATGAGAAATTTCACGGGCCTAAAGCCCATGATAATTTTGACCTAGGGCTGATATTATCTATTATTTATTGATTTTTTAATTAAATTAATTGGCCTAATTGAGTCTATAAAATGAGTGCTAAGAGAGAGTTGAAATCAGATTTCTGAAACATAAGTTTCTGACAAGATCAAAAGATCTATTAGGTTTTAGATTCTCTCTACTGCATAAGTCATTTTTTAAGCCTCATTTTTTCTTTTCTATTCTTCTTCTCTCTGTATCTATCTCATGTGTTGAGAATTTCCCACCCTAGTCTAGGTGATTCTTAGGATACTTTGGTAGGCTGTGAAGAAAATTGAAGAACGATTCAGTTTCTTGGTAATACTCTGCGACTGAAAGGATACAAGGGTTAGAGAAACTGAAGGAAGGACCCTATCATTCCGCTACGTATAATGTAAGTATTCTTATCATTATTTCTCTTTGAATTCAATTTTAGAAACATGTTCTAGGTTGTCTTATATTAACTTGTTTAATATTATATACATGAAAATAAATAAAGATCCTGTATAAGTTTTCCCAACACTCTGTTCATATTCTTTCAGCTAACGTGAGGCATAAGCAATTACCTTTCCTAACTACATCAAAGCATAACCCAAACCTTGATTTGAGACATCACAGCATATCACAAACTTCTTCTGATCTATTGGGAGACTCAGAACCAGAGCTCTACTCAACCTCTGCTTCAATTCCAGGATGATGTTCTCACACTTGTCTGACCACACAAACTTCTGATTCTTATGTGTCATTTCAGTCAATGAAGTGGAAATCTTTGAGAGCCCTTCCACAAAATGTCTATAATAACCTGCCAATCCAAGGAAACTTCTAACCTCTAAAGCATTTTTTGGCCTTGGCCAATCTCTGACCACCTCAATCTTGACTGGGTCCACCTTATTCCCCTCCTTACTAACAATGTGCCCAAGGAAAGTTACCTGAGATAATCAGAATTCACACTTCTTGAATTTTGAAAACAATCTGTCTTCCCACAGTCTCTATAGAACCAACCTCAGATGTTGCTCATGTTCTAACTTTGACTGAGAATAAACCAGAATATCATCGATGAAGATTATCACAAACTAGTCCAAATAATCCTTGAACACTCTGTTTATCAAATCCATAAAAGCATTTGGGGCATTAGTAAATCCAAAGGACATAACTAAGAACTCATAATGCCCATATCTGGTGCGAAAGGCAGTCTTCGATATATCTCCCTCCTTGACCCTCAGTTGATGATAACCAGATCGAAGGTCTATCTTACAGAATACCCTTTTCCCCTGAAACTGGTCAAACTAATCATCTATCCTTGGCAGAGGATACTTGTTCTTGATTGTTAACTTATTCAGTTCTCTGTAATCAATGCACATCCTTAGAGAAACATCCTTCTTCTTCACAAACAAAACTGGTGCACCCCACGGTGAGAAACTAGGTCGGATAAAACCTAAGTCCAATAGCTTTTGCAGCTGTACCTTCAGTTCTTTTAACTCTACTGGGGCCATTCTGTAAGGTGCTCTAGACACTAGCTCCGTCCCCGGGGCCAGTTCAATCACAAATTAAATCTCTCTGTGTGGTGGCAACCCTGGTAAATCTTCTAGAAACACATCCAAAAACTCACACACTATTCTGGTCTCCTCTGGTCTCACTGGCATGACCTGAGTGGTATCAAACACACTAGCTAAGAATCCTATGCAACCTCCTTGCAATAGATCTCTAGCCCTCCGAAAAGATATCATAGGTATACGGGGTCCATGCATAGTGCCAACAAATACAAAAGGATCCTCACTTTAAGGCTCAAAGGTTACCATCTTCCTTCTGCAATCTATGGTTGCC
Source organism: Humulus lupulus (assembly GCF_963169125.1). Lineage (NCBI taxonomy): Eukaryota > Viridiplantae > Streptophyta > Magnoliopsida > Rosales > Cannabaceae > Humulus > Humulus lupulus. The sequence continues at coordinate 127,583,592 of NC_084801.1, read as the reverse complement.
CCATATTTCACTAACCAATCCATACGCAGAATCATGTCAAAGTCAGTCCAACTCTATCAAATCAACTGATAACTCTCTGACCTCTACTGTCACTGGCAGTGATCTGACCCATCTTCTGGATACTACTAACTCCCCAGTAGGTAATAAGGTCCTGAACCCCACAACATAATAATCACATGGTCTACACATTCTATCAATAATTGTACTAGCAACAAAAGAATGTGTAGCACCCGAATCAATCAAAATAGTATAAGGGTTTCCAGCACTAAAAAGCTGACTTGTAACTACTAAGGGACAAGCCTCAACTTCTGCCCGAGTCAATGCGAACACTCGATTTGGGGCCGAGCTGTCCACCTTTCTTGGCTCTTCCTTTATTTCTTTTGGGCAATCTTTCTTCAAATGTCGCACTTCTCCACATAAGAATCAAGATTTTTCCCTATACTCCCCTATATGGCGTCTCTTGCACCTAGGGCACTCGGGATAAACCCTCCAGGCGTCACTGCCACCCTGGCGTCCCATTGAAATCCCAAGTGGTCGCTTGTCAGGACCTGAAGCTGGGAAGGCATCAGAAGCCTTCCTCTTATGATCACTAGGGCCTCCGCCCCTACCTGCACCCAAAAATGGAGGTCCCGCTCTCCTAGTGTCTCTTCTGGCTGCACTGTCATGCCAGATCTTGTTCTTTGCGCTTTCATCTATGAGCGCCTTCTCAACCACCTGTGCATAAGTAGTAACTCCAGCCACAGTGGTAATACGAACATCATAGGCTATTCTTGGCTGTAGCCCCTGGAGAAACCTCTCCCTTCTGGTCCCATCAGTGGGCACCAATTCCATTACAAACTTTGCTAGTCTGTCGAATTTTAAAGCATACTCAGTCACTGACAGACTTCCCTGAATCAGCTTGCTAAACTCTTCAGCTTTTGCATCTCTAATGGCATCATTTTAATACTTTTCATTGAACAGAGCCTAAAACTCTTCCCAACTCAGGGCATTGACATTTCTACTTTGGGATATCACTTTCTACCAAATTCATGCATCCTCCCGAAACATGTATGTGGCACAAGCCACCCTCCCATTACCAGATACCCTCATAAAGTCAAGGATGGTGGTACTTTTTCTCATCCATTGCTCAACTTTAGTTGGATCTGCATTACCCTCAAAGACTAGAGGGTGCTGTTTCCTAAACCTTTCATAAATAGGTTTCCATTTACTTCCAGCTTCTGGCAACTGCTCAACTGTTGGGACCGCTATAGGTGGTGCCTCTGGAAAAATTTTCCATGCAGGAACCTGTTGTTGCCTCAGAGGCAGATTTCTTCTTCCTGCCTCATATCTCTGGCTTGTAAAGCAAGAAATAGTTGCTGCCAGTTTTCAAGAGCTTGCTGAGGGATCTGACTCTGGTCATTTTCTTGACTCTGTCTATCATTCTAGTCTTGCTCAACCTGGCCATCTGATGATTCTATCTGCCTTGGAAGTATACTTATAACTTATACTGTGCTGCAACAATCTATACGACCAGTTAGGTAGTGATAACTAAACCTCTTGGCGCCTCACGGTCCAATATCAAACAGATATTCATCCATGTTCCACAATCATATCAATAAACATGTTGATTCATGATCATAACATTTAACATTTAGCTCTTAAAAATTAACCATTAACAATGTTAATAAACATGTTCTAGCATTATCAGTGCTAATAAGAGCTTTCTTGCTCATTATGCAGCAGTCAAGGGCCAGCCCTATTTAGTGTATCATATGCATGCAGGTAAAGCATTTATATTCTATTTAAGTAGTTAACCACATAACCACATAAATAGTTACCAGACCATGAGTCGAGCTTGTCTTCAGTGACGAGTGTACATGCCCAGCCAGTCTACAGAAACCCTAAACCTTGGCAAGCTCTGATACTAAGTTGTAACGCCTTGGATTACCCAAGACCGTCACACTGTGTACTTTAAATAGTTCTTAACTCACTAAATGAGTCATTAGGTTATAAACGTGCATCTAGGTGTTATTAACAGGCCAGGGTTAAAATCTCTATAAAAAGGAATGAATATATTTTATTAAAAATATTAAATTGTACATGGGCCCATAAAAGTGTTTACAAAGTTATTTACAATCCAAAATGGTCATTACAGTATAAAAGTTATAACCCACCGACCTAAGCGATAAAAATAGGATTAAACCCTAGTTCCCCTGAGAAACACCTTGGCCGTGGTGGTCAAGCCGCCGTATATGTACACATCGCCACCTAAGCTCTCCACTCAAGGCTGGGTGAGATTTTCTTTCCCTTTTTCTGCACCACATAGCATTCGTGAGCCAAAGCTCAGCAAGAAAACTTATAACTGCATGTATACAATATAATTAAATGATTCTGGGGCTTGCAGCACTAATCAGATGATGACTAATAAGTCTTTATGGGTAGATGGCTAATAAGTCTCTCTAGAGTAGATGACTAATAAGTCTCTCTGATTAGATGACTGATAAGTCTCTCTGAATAGATGACTAATAAGTCTCTCTGATTAGATGACTGATAAGTCTCTTTGAATAGATGACTAATAAGTCTCTCTGAATGGATGACTAATAAGTCTCCCTGAATAGATGACTAATAAGTCTCTCTAGGGTATTGTGCCCCAAGCCATGTGACATTTCAGTCACCTGAGCTTTTTAGCCCTGGCTCTAAGTAACTAGCCTTTAGACTAGACAAGCACTTTAGTTTTCTTCGACCAATAGGTCGGTCAAGAATTTAATGCTCATGTTGATTAGATCTAATCATTTCGGCATGCGTTAAACACGCTAATGCCGCTCTTGACTCATAAGCCAATACCATACGACCAGTGCTCGGTACTACTGCCGACCATGTCTAATAAGTCAGAGCTTCACGACCAATACTAAACACCAATGCCATTTCTGACTAATGAGCCAGTGCCATTCACAAGTAAGCAAAGCTTCCAGGCAGTTACAATGCAATCAATGTCCATAAGTAGAGCACTCAACATGCCTCATTAATAACCATGCATGTCACATGCTGGGTGTAGTTTTCTTACCTCTGGTTCGAGCGTGAAATAATAAAAGAACGACCCTTGAGAATATTCTGTCCTTAAGTCCCTTAGCGGTCACCTAATCATAACCAAGTATGAAATTTCATCAATAAAATAAGCAATAAAAGGTTCATGGACTAAAACCTCGCTCCCAGGACCTAGAATCCTACTAAAACGGTTAGTAGATTCGACCCCGAGGCTTGAGAAATGAAAACTCGTGCTTAAAAGTTAGCTAAAACCCAACCTGGCACAAAAGGATGGGCGGGTCGCGACCTGCCCCCCAGGGGCTGCGACGCGCCCCCAAGACAGAGAGTTCTCTATCTGGGGTGCCAGGGGTGGGTCGCGACTTGACCCTGTGGGTCGTAGCGCGTCTGCTAGAAAGAACCCAGGGGAGGCTCTGGAATGCCTTCAAGTCATGACTTACATGAACTCAGTCGCGACTTGACCCCACGAACCCAGCTCCCCTGCATTTTTCTCAATCCAAACCTCAATAAAAAACTCGACCAAATAATTCAAATATCCCAATTAAACATTACCACAACATATCAACCAGTTTAAAAACAAAACCCAAGCCTAGAAACACTTAAAACATCACCATATATCCAATTACACAATCAAACATCAAGCTTAAACATAACCTTAAAAAAATAGGGTAAACCTTGAAATTTAAACTGAAAACCTCACCTCAATCCCTGAACTGAACCCCTCAATTGCTACAATACAATCCTAGACTCCCAAGCCTTAAATCCTCAACCTTCAATCCTAACTTGCTTCAAAACTCTAAACCAAAAGAGAGAGACAATGAATGATCGAGAGAGAGAGAGAGTGAGCTACTCTATTTTGCCTGCTTTAGTTAATTCCACAACTTTCTAAACTTTGGCCTATCTAATAGTCAAAATGACCAAAATGCCCCAGGGCCATTTTAATTCCTCAAAGCCACCCAGGGAAAAACTTTCATTTCCCACCTATCCCGTTAATCATAATTAATGTCCTCCAAATCCCGTTACTCCCAATATCCTCAAATATTTATTAAATCATTTCCCATTACCTGTTCATTCCCGGTAATGTACTAAGCATCAAATTACCCCAGGCTCACCCCGAACTTGACAATTAACCCCGTTATGACCAAACCGCTAACTTGCATCCTAGGATCGTCTCATGCCGAATAGCTCAAACATATCCACATAATAATGTGGTCTCACCCATAAATCACAACACAAGCACATAAATATACAATTATGCTCTTAGTAGGTTAAAATTACGAAAAAACCCTTCTAATAAGAAGTGGTCCCACATGCATGCAATTATCATCATATAATAATATAACTCGCATAATCATGTAGATAATCACATAATTGCATATTAAATCAATTATGGCCCTCCTTGCCCCTAATCCAGGAATTAAGCCACATTAGGGAATTTGGGACGTTACAACTATCCCCTTCTTACAAAAATTTCGTCCTCGAAATTTACCTGAACAGCTCGGGATACTGACTTTTCATATCTTACTCCAACTCCTAGGTTGCTTCCTCGACCTTGTTGTTCCTCAATAATACCTTAACCAAAGGTAGGGTTTTATTCCTCAGGGCCTTATCCTTTCTGTCTAATATCTGAACTAGTTGTTCCTCATAGAAGAGATATGCCTCAAGCTCCAAATCCTCGTAACTCAACACATGAGTCACATCTGATACATACCTTCGAAGAGCTAAAATATGAAATACGTTATGCACAATCGACAGTGCCGGTGGTAAGGCTAACCTATAGGCCACCTGACCAATCCTCTCCAGGATCTCAAATGGACCTACAAATCTAGGGCTCAGCTTTCCCTTCTTCCCAAATCTTTTCACCCATTTCCATGGCGAGACTCTAAGGAAAACATAGTATCCCACTTGGAACTCCACGTTCCTGCGTTTGGGAACTGCATAACTTTTTTGTCTGCTTTGAGAAGCGAGCATCCGAGCTCTAATCTTCTCAATGGCCTCATTAATCCTCTTAAATGCCTCAGGACCCAAGTATCTCCTTTCCCCAGTTTCATCCCAATGAATGGGAGATCTGCATTTCCTACTATACAACATCACATAAGGTGCCACCCCAATGGTCTACTGATAGCTGTTGTTGTAGGAAAACTCTATTAAAGGTAGATACTTACTCCAAGACCCACCAAACTCTAGTACACATGCTCGCAACATGTCTTCCAATATCTGGATCGTCCTCTCAGATTGTCCGTCTGTCTGATGATGATAAACAGTACTAAACTTCAACTATGTACCCATGGCCTTCTGTAAACTTCCCTAAAACTTGGAAGTGAAAGTGGGGTCCCGATCTGACACGATCGACCTTGGTGCTCCATGAAGGCGCACAATCTCTCTCACATAGAGATATGCGTACTGGTCAACTGAATAAGTAGTCCTCATTGGTAGGAAGTGAGTTGACTTGGTATATCAATCCACGATAACCCACACTAAAGCATGTTGACCCATAGCCCTGGGTAACCCCACCACGAAGTCCATCGTGATGTCCTCCAATTTCCACTCTGGGATGTCTAGAGGCTATAATAACCCTGCTGGCCTCTGATTGTTAGCCTTGACCTGTTGACATGTCAAGCCCTTAGCTACATACTCTACCACATCCCTCTTCATACCAGGCCACCAATACAATGATCTCACATCATGATACATCTTTGTGGTGCCTGGATGCAAATAGTAAGGAGTAGTATGAGATTCATCCAGAATCTCCCGTCTCACAGCAGTGTCCATCGGAACACATATCCGACCTTTGTATCTCAACAAACCAATCTCTGACACTGTATAATCTCTGGATACTCCAGCTAGAACATCCTCTCTGATCTTGGTCAACTGTGGATCGCCCAACTGACCTTCCTTTATCCTCTCCAACTTCATAGACTGTTGCGTGATGTTGGCCAACTGGCCCATCAAAAACTCTATGCCAGCTCTGGTCATATCCTTTGCTAATTCTCTAGATATCAACCTCGCACTAAAAATCTGTCCCGAACCCTTCCAGCTTAAAGCATCTGCTACCACGTTGGCCTTTCCTAGATGATACAAGATTTCACAATACTGAGTATCCTAGGAACAATGTACGTTCTGTGCGTACCTTCTTCTGCAGGTTAGTTGAGGAGACCAAATGCTAGATTTCATGGGGACAGGTCATCATCAAGGAAAGCTAGGCTTGCCCTATCCAGGCATCTAGTTCGGGTTCGTTTACTAATGTCTCGGTTCACATACCAGAGTCCCGGTTCACATACCAGAGTACTGGTTCGTTCACCAGGACTAGGGTTCATTTGCCAAGATGGATATCGTGACACTGAGTATCTCCCCTGGATTCTTGATAAGGTCTGTCTCCATCGACCAGTTATTCTGCCACCTCAATTAGCATCTCAGAGGATGTAGGTTGGTCGGGGACGGGAAGATGAGTCGGGTCTACATCTTAGTCCTGATTCCTTCGTTATGCTCGTGCCCATTGAATGTTGTTGGGCTCGATGGTGCTTGGGCTATCTGGGGTTTACTCCTTCTGCGTTCACTAGGTTTAGAATGGGCCAGACCTCTTAAGAGGGCCCACAAACCCATTGGGTCGTGCCACATATCACGAGTGGAAAACAGGGATAACACATCCCTATGCTATTCACTAAACATAACCTAACAAAGATTATAATCTTGTGTCATTCAAGTTCATCCATTATATTTAAACTTTCCAGCAATAATACTCATTATCTTGCCATTGATGATCAAGCAACAACAAGAATTAATAATTAACCAACAACAAGACATAGGGTTCATTAATAATTCAAGCCTCTAAAGATTTAGTTCATGGCTAAATTCAAGAACACAAATCCAAAATCAAATCTACTGATGGATATTTAAATAAAAAAAGCTATAGAAATTACAAACTAAATAAGATTAAAAAGGAGAAAACAACCAAAAACTTGTTGCAATTTTTCTTTCATGATATACAAGTGTATATAATCGTCAAGCAAGTAATATAATGATGACTATTATAATTTGTTGTACCCCAAAAATACGAGCTGAATTACTTAGCTCGGGGTACAACTGGTAGACAAGCTTATGAAGAAATCGTATAGAGTATCTCATTAACTCTGGAATGAGCAGCTCGAGTCAACTTGATAGCCTACGACAACCAGATAGTTTCCAGATCGCTTCTTGCGCTAGCAACTTAGTTCGAGATACGCATCGCCCGGATCGCCTTCATGAAACTCTGAACATGACCAGTGTCAGTTCAGGTTAGTCCTACAACACCTAACTCGAAGAATGTGTTCAGCTCGCGGAAGCTTGGTATGACGCACAATGAATGTTCCCAAAAGACTTGGAGATTCTTTACAAGCCTCATAAATGGCCAGATTTTATTATGCATTTAATACCTGGTATAACAAATATAAATTTAATAGACAATCATGTATTTATGTAAATGGGAAGTTACCCAAATGTGTAAGTTACCATATTAGCATACGGTTACCCAAAACTATCCATGATAATCTCCTATAAATACAAGGGGAATGGAGAAAAAAAGGGATCGATTTTCTGTATGCAAAAACTTTGCTGAAATTGTCATAAACAATTTCCTATAGAGTCCTAAACATACCAATAAAAGTGACTCGTGGATTTTAATCACTGAACCAAGTAAAATCATGTGAGCATTTTTATATTCTTATTTTTTTTTTCTATTTCTTATACATTCAGTTTACAAAAAGCCTAATCTCTTTATTATAGGATTTCTAAATCCCATGTTGCCGAAAAGCCGCATCAACAGATTGGTGCTTTCATTGAGAGCATATTAGGCTTGAATTCCCACACAAGTTTCAACCCAACAATCACCATGGTGGTCACCCGTTCTATGCGCGACAACAAAATAGATCAACCTGATGATCAAGAGGGTCACTATGCGGCCATCCCCACTGGAGAAGGTACAACTATACAACGTCGCCCTGGAAAACAACAGGTGGACGAAGACGATGCCGGAAGTTCGGCCTCACGCCCATCAAATCCCCATCCTGGGTACCTGACAACCATCGAGATGGAAAATGTCCAGTTAAGAAACCACCTTGTTCAGGCCAATAAGAAAATTGAGGAGACTTTACTCAATTACCCCCTCCTGTAGCCAATGCTAATGTTGGAAGGAGGAAAAGTGGGTCCCACAGATCCCACAAGAATAATCGACCTAATATCAGTCGCTCTGTCAAAACTGCATCTTCGAGTTCAATTCCTTCTGAGCGTACCCTGTGAAATACTCACCCTGCCAATTCCCACAGGAATCATCGACCTAACATAAGTCGTTCTATCCAAACTGTGACCCTGAGTTCCGTACTTTCTGAACGGATTTCGCGAAATGCACAACCTATTAATCCTTGCAGGAATAATAATTCAACTTGTACTCCCAGGAATCAGCCTGGCCAGACAGGGCGAGTTGAAGTTGATTCAAGGAGAAGAGACGTTCCGGAAAATCCACCTGTGCCTTAGACAACAACTCTGACATAGAGAAATGAGTCTGCACTGGCTCCAACCTGGGAAATTAGAGTAGAACATGGGCGAGATAATCTAGTGCATCCTGATGGAACAAGGACAACTTTGCCGATAAGGCATTCTCCATTGTTGATTTGACATCTGACACCGCCTCGTCCATAGAGGAATGCTTCAGCTTGAGGGAATAGCAGGAGAAATCCTCCTCCCTTAGAAGACGCGTATATCCTGTGATCTTGCACTAATAACCTAGATCCTCGATCCCAGCCACGAGCTGTAAGCTTCATGAATGGGAGCTATTGGACAGAGAGCCAGCGCGGAGGCAAGTACGAGAGTGACCTAAGGAATCATTTACTCTCTACACAAAGTCTTCGCTCCGACCCGCAATCTGACCTATGGGATCATATAAACTCACAAAGATGACAGCCCGCTTGCCACGATGATTTGAGCTATACTCAGGCTAGGGGAGATCTGTCTATTGTACATGACATTGAGAATGTCCTTCCTAATCGAGCTCAAGCTTGGATGGATAATAACCCGTCTAATGCGTACAATAGAGTGGTAATTGTTAACCAGCTCCCAAATAACCTAGAGACCAAGGATCCAACCCTCAAGCAGCTGGATTTAATGGAGGAGCGAATGAAAAGACTTCTTTCTGGAAAGGACATTGATGACTGTGATTCTGATGAAGTGCTCGAGCCTTTCGCTCCCCATATTGCGGCAACTCCGTATCCTGCTAGCTTCAGGATGCTGATCATGCCCACATATAATGGAACCATTGATTCGTCCAATCACCTAGGGACCATCAACACACTGATGATGGCCCACAATGTAAACATTGACCTAAGGTGTATTCTGTTCCCTGCAACATTGATTGGACTGACCAAGATTTGGTTCAATAAATATAAAAAACATTAAATTACCTCCTTGAATAAATTTCCCTCCAAGTTCAAGAGACAGTTTTGGGCTGCAAAAAAGACCCGAGTAGAGGCTAATTCATTGGCTGAGATTAAGCACCAGCCCGGTGAATCCCTGTAGGCAAATCTAAACCGATTAACAAATGTAGCGACCTGGGCTAGAGGCGCTAATGATAGCTCTAAGCTCATGGCTATGAGGACATGGATTTTCGTAGGAGGGGATTTGTGGAAATCACTCCAAAGAAAAGGAGTAAAAAGTGCATATGGATTCTTGGCTCTAGCTCAAGAATGAATAAACTTAGAAGAGCAAGAGTCTGCTGCCACAGGAACCAGCCAGACCCCTGTTCAGCCTGCTAGAGTGGTAACGGATGCTGGAGTTGTGGCTTAGCCCGCTACCCAGAATATCCAGTCGGGGGGAAATAAACGGAAAGGGAATGGTGAGGGCGACCAGAACGGGTCCAAGAAAAATATGCACGCAGATAAATATACCTCCATCTACATCGCCTATATTGATTTGACAGATACGCGAGAGCATATTTATTTAGATAACTCTACTCACCTTCCGTGGAAGAAGCCCGAGCCCGTGAAGCATCAAACGAAAAAAAAAAAGACATAGCTAAATTCCATCGGTATCATAATGATATTGGTCAAAACACTGAAGATTGTCGTCAACTGAAGGATGATATCGAGACTCTCATTCGGGCTGGATCGTTAGCACAATATGCTCGAAGCAAGGTAGCTCCTAATCAACTAGCAGGGCAGAACCCTCAGCCAGCTCAGGCAAGCCAGACCAGCCCTCAACTAGCTCAAGGAAATCAGATTATCCATCCTCCTGTTGAAGGAGGTGAAATAGCCACTATTGCCGGAAGGCCCCATTTGGCAAGAACGAGCAGCGGAGCCTAGAAAAGGTATATCCAGGTGTTGAAGACACATAATGGCGCTGAATTTGTACCTGAGTAGATGTTATCAAAGTAACAATGATTGAAAAAACAACCAATCATTTTCACAGAAGAGGACATTAGCCATGTCTAATTCCCGCATAATGACTCATTGGTGATAACCATCAAGCTCGCCAATAGAAGAGTACGAAGGATACTGATCGAAAATGGGAGCTTCATAAACGTGTTATTCAAGTCCACCCTTGAAAATATGGGGCTATCTATAGCCGATCTTAAAGTGACCTCAATAACTCTCTATGGGTCTTCGGGAGAGGGAATGGCCACCATAGGTAGGATCGAGTTCGTGGTAACATTAGGGAATGATGCCCAAGCTATAGCTAAAATGCTCGAATTTGTAGTAATCAATTGTCTGACCGCCTACAACACAATTTTGGGGAGACCTGCGTTGATGGCGTTTGAAGCTATAACTTCAGTTTTCCACTTAGCCATGAAATTCCCCTCAACCTCAGGAATATGTACCGTGAGGGGAGATTAGCTCGCTGCCAAGGAATGCTATATCATTATCATGAAGGGAAAATTACAACCTTGGGAGCAAGCCATGGTAATAACCAAGGAGAATGAGGAACCTCGAGCAATGGTAGTTGCTGGAGAGGTGGAAGAACTTCAAGAAGTAAAAAATGAGGTCGCCCAACCCGAAGAAATTGATCCAAGATTAGGCGAAAATATACTGAGCTCTAGGCTTTAGAGGGGCTATAGGAAATCATCATCGACTTAGAAGTACCTTCGAAAGTGGTGAAGGTTGGGGAAAATCTCAGATCCGAAAGAAAGAAGGATTTGGTCGAGTTTTTGAGAAGAAATCTTGACGTCTTTGCCTGGTCACATGAGGACATGGTAGGAATCAGTCTAAGTGTGATGATGCACACAATAAACTTGAACAAAAGCGTACTTGCAAAGGTGCAAAGATGAAGGCGCAGAAGAAGAGGTAGCTCGCTTATTAAAGTGCGGGTTCATTAGGGAAGCAAAATATCCGACCTGGATAGCCAATCCTATTTTGGTCCCGAAGCCCAATGGAAAGTGGAGGACCCGCATTGATTTTTTTGACCTCAACAAGGCCTATCCTAAAGATTGTTTCTCACTACCTAGAATTGATCAACTAGTGGATGCGACAACTGGTCACGAGCACATGTCCTTCATGGATGCGTATTCTGGATATAACCAAATCGTGATGATCCCTGCGGACCAAGAGCACACCACCTTCATGACCGAGCATAACGTATATTTCCATTCGGGCTGAAGAATGTTGGTGCAACTTACCAAAGGCTGGTCAACAAGATGTTCGTTAACCAGATCAGGAAAAACATGGAGGTGTATGTCGATGATATTCTCATCAAGTCAAAGACTTCCACTGACCACGTATATGATCTAGAAGAATGTTTTGGTGTGTTGAGAAAATACAACATGAAGTTGAACCCCCAGAAAAGTACCTTCGCGGTGTCATTGGGGAAGTTCATAGGCATCATAATTAATGCAAGGGGGATTGAGGCAAACCTAGAAAAGATCAGGTCACTATTAGAAATGCCTTCACCAAGGTCACAAAAAGAAGTATAAAGCTTAACTAGAAAGGTTAGGGCCTTAAACCAATTGATATCAAAGTCCATGGAAAAATGTCCTCCCTTGTAGAACATGCTTAGGGGAAATAGATAGCTTGAATGAACAGAAGAATGCAAACGAGCATTTCAGGATCTGAAGACTCACCTAGCTGAGCCCTCTATGTTATCAACACTAGCTGCTGGGGAAGGTCTATACTTATACCTAGTTGCAAGAGAAAACACAGTCAATGCTATGTTAGTTCAAGAGGAAGATCGAACACAAAAGCCTGTGTATTTTGTGAGCAATAGGCTTATGGGAGCTGAATCTAGATATCCTCTAATAAAAAAAATTCGCGTTTTGTTTAATCCTGACTTCGAGAAAACTTAGGCCGTATTTCCAATCCCACACTATACACGTCTTAATCAATCAACCATTAAGGCAGGTCTTGCAAAAACCTGAGACATCGGGGCGTTTGTTGAAGTGGGCCATCGAACTCAGTCAGTTCGAGATACTATACAAACCACGAACAACAATCAAAGGCCAAGCACTCGTTGACTTCGTGGCTGAATGTACGAGGTTCCAGGACAAACCAATGAGGGGACTTGTGTAACGCCCCATTGTAGTGTCCCAGAATATTTACTTAGCTAGCTAGATAGTAGTAGCAGTGGTAGTATAGTAGTAGCTTTTAGTATGTTAGTTTTCGTGGATTTTGGTTCAAGCCGAGACTTAGTTGGACACTCATAGCAATAGTTATAGACTTTATAAGTTTAACCTATAGTTTAGAAATATTAATTATAACATAAGGTTTGATTAATATTGTTGGTCCTAGAAATATATTTATTATAACCTAAGGTTTAGATAGAATTATTAAGAGCACGACACTTGTCGTAATCATGTTTATTAAGGAATTAAGTATTTTTTATGAGTAGATTAATTAAAAGAAAGATCTAGAAGCTCTAGAACCTTCCAGCAGCTGTTAGGATCATATTATGACTCAGTCAAAGCTGTTTATTCGATTCAAAGTATGCTGAAAAAGTGCAAATACGTGTTTGATATATCAACGTATGCCGATATATCGCAGCTATAGGGGCCGATATATCACCTACGGAAGATACGGAAAACACGTCAACTTCGCACGAATGATCGAACGGGGCTCGAGAATATGGGGGGGGGGGGGGGGGGGGTGATATATCACCTATAGGGGGCGATATATCGGTTCCAACTCTCATTTTTTGAAAGTTTGTGATTTTAATTTTTAAAATAGCCTTAACCACTTAGACCTGCCTTTAAACAATTTTCTGGGCATCTGTTGAACGAAAATTCAAATATTTTTCATTTTATATTCATTTATTTATTCAAATTAAAAGGGGTTAGTTTCACTCCTTGAACTCTATAAATAGGACCCAATACTCAACCATTTTCTTCATTCTTCAAGCAGTCTTCAAAGCCTCCAAGTTGCTAAGGTTACTATAGAGAGAAACTCTTGGGTTTTTGGGATTAAAAGCTTTATCATTCTAAGCTTTTCTAAACACTTGGGAAGTAAGATAGAGTGTTATTTCGGTCTCGAGGTGTAGATCGGGTTCTAGTTAAACCAATGTATTCTTATCCTCAAGTTCTGTTCTTCATAGTTCTTTAGTTTTCCTTGTTTTCTTTCAGATCCTAACTCTTTGTTTTGATTCTTGGTTAGGTATTTAAGTTCCTTGAGCTTAAGGTTTCTTTTCGGTAAGTTTCTTCTTGATGGTTTAGTTCTCTCCTTTTTCATCTCTTTTCTTTAGAAACTCACTATTCTTACTACTGGTTTTAGGAGTGTTCCAATCCCGTTCTTGTCTCCATATCCCAGTTTTTGGTAAGGAAAATAGGATAGATTATATGTGTTGATATGTTTATGTTATATGTTTATGTTATGATATGTATAATTATGCTTTGTATTCCTTGGGCATATGACTTGCTTAGATAGCAAGCCCCAAGAATTTTTATCATTTTCATGGGTTAGAGTTATGATTTATCCTACCTCAATTAGTAGACAGAGGACCTAGATGGTTTTATCACATGCCATGTTAATGAGTTAATGACCATTAATATTGTAGTCCTATATGATATATGTTTTTATAGTCATATGTTTTATAGTATATGTATATGATATAGTCTTATATTTATGATTTATGTTATATGTTGTTAGTAGATTTTCCTTGATGGGCATTAGGCTCATTCCTTTATTTCTAGCTTGATGCAGGAAAATGAATATGGAAGGCAAGAAGGATTTGTGGCAGCTTGACATGTGTGTTGAGGATGAATGGACTGTTGGACGATCGAGGATGATGTTTTTAAAGTCTTTTACATTATGTTTTGATGTATTTCCGCATTTAGTATTTAAACAATTAAAGTTTATGTTTTATAAACAATGGGATCCTGTTAACCGAGATTTTCGGCAACTATCTTAAAGAAGGATATTTACTGATTATAATAAAGAGAATAGAGGGTCGACACAAGATTTTTACGTGGTTGGGGCGTTAACTAGCCTTAGTCCACGAGTCTGTATATAAGTCTGTATTAGAGCTAGAATAAGCTTTTACAATGGAGTTGTTTAACTGTATTTTAGCAGAGTTTCTGCTTTCTCTCCCTTTCTACGTTGCATTACAACTTATATTTATAGAATGAGGGGTTCATCAGGTTTGGGCCGGGCCTGACCCGGGCCCATTTGGAATATGTGTACAGGGGGCCTTCCTAGTAGAGGCCCGAGCTAAAAAGATATATAGTACATCAAACCCAAACCAGCTCAGGCCCAATTAGTTACCCTGAGATGCAAGCATTCTCCCGACAAAACGGCACTTTGGCTCTGACCACTTCGAATCACGAGGCAGATTCAGGGGACAAGACCGGTCAGAGTACTTGGCTGCGCAGTCCTGACACGCCAGCAGAGAATCCCAAGGAGACCCTTTCTGCAGGTGAAAAGTGGGGGGACAAGACCCACGCGAAATGAGGCGGCTTCAGTGTCCTGGACGCCTGGCCCATAGCCTGGGGATGAAGCGGTCCAGGTTCGTTTACCTTGGGCCCGCTGCGTTTACTTCGGGCCTGGACCATTCTGCGCCCGGGAGCGGGACGCGATGGCCGCGATGGTCCGGGGCACTCCGGACAGTGCCGGAACCGCTTGAGCCGAATCATGAACCCGGAGGTACTTCCCGGAACCTTCTACATAGGCCCAGTCCGTAGTCAGCGGATTGGGCCCAAATACCGAACTGGTCCCTCTGACCGTGGGCCGGGGCGAGGGCCCAAAACCCTGAGAGGAAATGGGGATAACATTTACCCCCCAAGCCTTCATCCCGGTTATCCGGGTGGAGGGTTGCACCACCCTCGCGGTTCTTGCCAAGTTGCCTCCACAATTTCTGCCAGGGCCAGGAGGCTCGCGGGAAGGCAGTGGCTGGGCCAGGTTACCCAGCCCGGACCATTTGATGTACCCCGGGGACGTTTACCCTTGGCCTGCTTCAAGAATAGCGACACGTGTCGCCATGTGATTGTTGCGAGGGCCTCGAAGAGTCGCCTAGGCCTCTTAAAGTCTGCTAGGCCTGGGCTAGGGTATCAGCGCACGTCACGAGGCGTCCCATCCGCACGGGGAGAGTCATCATTGATTTCCTTGGAAAGGGGCGGACCGTAGGATGGGGCGTCCTTTGAAATCCACCACTCCTGGACCGTCAGATTGGAGGTGCTGAGGATCCAGACCACAAAAGAGCTCATAAATGTCCTCTGCGCGACCCTCGGCCGTCGGATGAAGAGGCATCTGACCGTTGGATCGGGGGCCAGTATTTGAGGGCTGATATAAAGACTCAGACTACAGGCATTCGGCATTTTTCCATTTCCGACCCAACTTGAGAGAAAGAAAAACCAGAACGTTCGCAGAGCTTTGCATGTCCAACCTCGCCGACGAAATACTTCGCCGTTTACTAGTTCTGCGCCACCGCCTGTTTCCCAGGGCCTCAACTTTCGTTCTGCAACCTGACGGCGCTTCTCGGACTTGCCCCGCCGACGAACTGCTGCACCGGCTGTGCCACTTCAAGAACGAGGTTCTGCCGTCCTTACGATCGGACAACCGCCAGCTTCAGCCGTCGACACCACACAGTAAGTATTTTCTGATTCTGTTGTCAATTTTGTGAACCTAGGCTCTCTAGACGCATGCACCTAGGCTCCGTGCTTTAGAATTTGCTAGGAAGGCTGCCCAGTTTGGGCGGCACCGTTTCGGATGATCCCTGGATAAGGGATGGACCGTAGTAGCCTTTCCTCCCGATCAGGGTCCCAGGGCTTTTCGGGGTCCCGGGCCTGATCCGTCGGGACTCCGAGCAGTCCTTAGGAGACTCCCTGTACCTCGACCGACTCTATTGGGTTCAGGTACTGACTGCTTGGCCTTTCTTTCTTTGTTCCCAGATCGTCACTCATGGCCACGGGCGTCACACTTCACTCCGAAGAGGAGGTTAATAGGGCCCCTGTAGTCACTCCCGGCTCCAAGACGCCCAAAGGCAACAGGTGGGAGATGGACGTAATGCCCAACCTGTTCCGGAACAACCGGATGATGCAGCTCCTGGAGACGAGGCTGGGCATCGAATCGACTCCGGGCCTATTTCACAATCGTATGCCCAGGTTAGAGGAGCGGGCGCATACGTCCGTGGATGGATTCGGGGCCTGGAGTGCCGGCCACATCAGCGCGGGAGCTACGCTCCCGCTTCACGACTACTTCGTGCGGTTCCTGACGTATGTGGGGATCACACCATTCCAACTGCTGCCACAAGCATACCGTCTGCTTGCTGGGTGGAAGGTGTTCTGTGTCGCGAAAGAGATCGCGGATCCTACCCCGGCGGAAGTCCTGTACTTCTACAAGCTGGTGCCGTAGGTCAACGCCAAAGACAAGAGCCAGGACGACTTTTACAGGCTGCAGCCGCGGAGTGGCTTTCTGGCTCCTACCAGTACCTGGAAGCACCCCCCGGATGTCAGGCATTACTGGTTTATGACATCCGGGTTCCTTATTGACGAGAATCCCACGCTGCTGCTAGACTTCCAGCGAGTGGGTAAGTACTTCCCCGGACCCTCTATTTCACTCCCCTTTCGTTTTCCATCTCTCATCGTATCTTCCGGGTCGCAGGTCCCTTCATCCAAACCCCCCTCACCGCCTTTCTCCTGGAAAGGAGGAGGTTCTACGCCAAGCTGACCGCGGAGGAGCTGGACGTAGGGGGCTATGTCAACGACAAGAACCTCCGGCTAGTAGGGTTACTCGCGGCCACCCAGACCATTGTAGTCCCTAGCTTCCGGGGCATCCCGTTTGAGAAGAACGTCGAGGCCCGGGAGCAGCTAGCCCTTGACCACATCGCTGGGGTGGTGAGAGCGGCGCGGGCCACCGCAGCCCAGCGTAAGAAGAATCAGCCCCCGGTGGGATAGGCCACCTCGGAAGAGCTGGAAGAGTTTTTCGAAGATGCCCTACCAAACGTTGGGACCCCCGGGGCTAGCATATCGGGGCGAGGTAACTCCCCTTTAGTCTTAATTTATGCCCCTCAAGTTGGGGATTTAGCTAGGGATAGGCTAGAGCCGCCAGGCCCCGCGTTTGGGGCTGATGGGGAGTTGAGGCCCTCGTCTCCCATCCCTGTAGGGTCAGAAACCCTAATGTTCCTGTCCGGGTTCCTCCAGTACGGGGGGTTTCTAATCCCGGACGACGTAGGAGACCGGATACACTCATTTGCTTTAAGGGAATTAAGTCTCGCCCGGGGCCTAGACGAGGGTTTGTCCCGGGCTTATACTTTCTTCTTACTGTTGTGCTTTCCCGTTCGGCTTATCATACTAACTTTGTTTTTCTGTATTTTTGCAGAGGATTCCAACATGTCTGACCCGGCCAGCGAGATGAGGAGGCTCATCAAGGAAAGATCAGCCTTGAAGGCGGCCAGGAGGTCAAATGTCGTGGCCGGCGCGGAGCTCCCCCCAACTAGTGAAAAACCCGGGACAACGCCCGGCCCAGGCGAGGCACTGGCCGTTGTACCATTCCGGGCCATGGAGCCGGCCGCAGACGGTCTCCCGGACCAGTCCCCGGTAATCGATTTGGAAGCGGGCGAAGCCACAAGCCGGAGCTCTGGGAAGAGAGGTCCCGGAGATGATGCCCGGGAGGGCAAACTCGGGAAGAGGCCTCGGACGACGTTGTCAGAGACAGCCGAGGAGTCACACGGGGAGAGCAGGCTAACCGCGAAGGAGATCCCTGCTCCGCCTGTCCTTCCCCTCCGCCCAACCCTTCTCGAGGAGGGGGAGTCCGCCCTGCGGGACGAGCAGTCCCGGTTGGTCAACCGGACCTGGGAGAGCGGCCGATGCTGGAGAGACGACGCTTACAAGGCCCTGATGATCCGTCGCCAGGTCAAGTTTTCAGATCGTCCCGCCGAGTTCAGCGCTCCTCAGCCGATCGTAGATCGGCTAGCTGCTGAGGTGGGCTTCCGCCCCAAGCTGGGCCAGGACATTGCCCCCATGGCCGCTGATCTGCTCGATCAGGTCGGGAGCACTATGTCTAACCTCCAGCTGAAGAGGTACGCCACGATAGCCAATCCGGACGGGCTGTTCATTTCTCAGGCCCTCCGCCACCAGGCTACCGCGGTAATTTTCAACTCATGTCCTTCAGTCATTCGTTGGTGGTGACTCTTTTTTCTAACTTTCGTTTGTTCCAGGTTGCCTTGTTATCTCAAAGGAGTGCCGATTTGATGGCCGAGCTTTCCCTCAAGATGGAGACGGCCAGGCTGGAATTAGAGGCGGCCGAGAACCAGAGGGAGATCGTCAAGGAAAATCTCAGCAAGGAAACGGCCCGCCTCCAAGAAGAGCTGGCCCGCACGAAGACGGAGCGCGAGGAAATTAGCCGTGCCAAGACCGGGGTGGAAGAAGAGTTGTCCCGGACGACGAAGGTTGCTGACGAAAGGGCGACTCTCTTGGAGGGCTGCGGCACAGTCCGTCCAGGACAAGGAGGAGATCCGGGTCCTGAAAGCCCGTGTTCTTGAGCTGGGTGACTCCCTTCTTCAGGAGAAGGCGGCACACGACCCCACCCGTCGGGAGAAGGAGGAGGCTGACAACTTAGTGGATGTCACCTTTAACGAGGCCATTTATATGGCCTGGTGCAAGGACAAGAACATGAACCTCCTTATCTTCCCCGATCCCGACTCGAAGCGTGCCGAGTACGAGGCCAAGGAGAGGGAGGATGCGGACCTCCGGGCGGACGCGCTGTAGGCCCTTGTCTCGGCCTAGTTCTTTTTGTTAATTAGTTTAGCTTGTAATTTAATTTCAAACACTGCTTCTTCCTTTGGTTTTTAAAAGATTTCTCCTTTCACCATTCAGTAAGAAGTTGATGTCGCGACTAATTGATTGCAGGGGTTTTGTCCCGGTTCCAATGGCCGGGACTGAACCCAACGACTAGTCTTTGCTTTGTTCGGGGCCCTTGGGGCTTTGTTTAACCCGGAGTGTGCTTTCCTTGGAATTTTAGGTCCTGGGTTTGTTCCGGGGTTGACCTGGTGCTTCTGTGCTCCGAGGATCAGTACGTCTGGGTCGGACGGACTTTATACCCCCGGACGATGCTCGTCCGGGCGGGACCGGCCTTGGGCTCGGTTCCCTTTCATTTTTATATTCCCGAACATCGTTCGTCCGGGGTGGGACCGGCCTTGGGCTCGGTTCCCTTTATTTTTATACTCCCGGACATCGTTCGTCCGGGGTGGGACCGGCCTTGGGCTCGGTTCCCTTTATTTATACCCCCGGGCGTCGTTCGTCCGGGGTGGGACCGGCCTTGGGCTCGGTTCCCTTTATTTATACCCCCGGGCGTCGTTCGTCCGGGGTGGGACCGGCCTTGGGCTCGGTCCTCTTATTTTTATACTCCCGGACATCGTTCGTCCGGGGTGGGACCGGCCTTGGGCTCGGTTCCCTTTATTTTTATACTCCCGGACATCGTTCGTCCGGGGTGGGACCGACCTTGGGCTCGGTTCCCTTTATTTATACCCCCGGGCGTCGTTCGTCCGGGGTGGGACCGGCCTTGGGCTCGGTTCCCTTTATTTATACCTCCGGGCGTCGTTCGTCCGGGGTGGGACCGGCCTTGGGTTCGGTCCTCTTATTTTTATATTCCCGGACATCGTTCGTCCGGGGTGGGACCGGCCTTGGGCTCGGTTCCCTTTATTTATACCCCCGGGCGTCGTTCGTCCGGGGTGGGACCGGCCTTGGGCTCGGTTCCCTTTATTTATATCCCCGGGCGTCGTTCGTCCGGGGTGGGACCGGCCTTGGGCTCGGTCCTCTTATTTTTATACTCCCGGACATCGTTCGTCCGGGGTGGGACCGGCCTTGGGCCCGGTTCCCTTTATTTTTATACTCCTGGACATCGTTCGTCCGGGGTGGGACCGGCCTTGGGCTCGGTCCCCTTTATTTTTATACCCCCGGACGTCGTTCGTCCGGGGTGGGACCGGCCTTGGGTTCGGTCCTCTTCTTTTTATACTCCCGGACATCGTTCGACCGGGGTGGGACCGGCCTTGGGCTCGGTTCCCTTTATTTTTATACTCCCGGACATCGTTCGTCCGGGGTGGGACCGGCCTTGGGCTCGGTTCCCTTTATTTATACCCCCGGACGTCGTTCGTCCGGGGTGGGACCGGCCTTGGGCTCGGTCCCTTTATTTATACCCCCGGGCGTCGTTCGTCCGGGGTGGGACCGGCCTTGGGCTCGGTTCCCTTTATTTATACCCCCGGGCGTCATTCGTCCGGGGTGGGACCGGCCTTGGGCACGGTCCTCTTATTTTTATACTCCCGGACATCGTTCGTCCGGGGTGGGACCGGCCTTGGGCTCGGTTCCCTTTATTTTTATACTCCCGGACATCGTTCGTCCGGGGTGGGACCGGCCTTGGGCTCGGTTCCCTTTATTTATACCCCCGGACGTCGTTCGTCCGGGGTGGGACCGGCCTTGGGCTCGGTTTCCTTTATTTTTATACTCCCGGACATCGTTCGTCCGGGGTGGGACCGGCCTTGGGCTCGGTTCCCTTTATTTATACCCCCGGGCGTCGTTCGTCCGGGGTGGGACCGGCCTTGGGCTCGGTTCCCTTTATTTATACCCCCGGGCGTCGTTCGTCCGGGGTGGGACCGGCCTTGGGCTCGGTCCTCTTATTTTTATACTCCCGGACATCGTTCGTCCGGGGTGGGACCGGCCTTGGGCTCGGTTCCCTTTATTTTTATACTCCCGGACATCGTTCGTCCGGGGTGGGACCGGCCTTGGGCTCGGTTCCCTTTATTTATACCCCCGGGCGTCGTTCGTCCGGGGTGGGACCGGCCTTGGGCTCGGTTCCCTTTATTTATACCTCCGGGCGTCGTTCGTCCGGGGTGGGACCGGCCTTGGGCTCGGTCCTCTTATTTTTATACTCCCGGACATCGTTCTTCCGGGGTGGGACCGGCCTTGGGCTCGGTTCCCTTTATTTATACCCCCGGGCGTCATTCGTCCGGGGTGGGACCGGCCTTGGGCTCGGTTCCCTTTATTTATATCCCCGGGCGTCGTTCGTCCGGGGTGGGACCGGCCTTGGGCTCGGTCCTCTTATTTTTATACTCCCGGACATCGTTCATCCGGGGTGGGACCGGCCTTGGGCCTGGTTCCCTTTATTTTTATACTCCCGGACATCGTTCGTCCGGGGTGGGACCGGCCTTGGGCCCGGTTCCCTTTATTTTTATACTCCCGGACATCGTTCGTCCGGGGTGGGACCGGCCTTGGGCCCGGTTCCCTTTATTTTTATACTCCTGGACATCGTTCGTCCGGGGTGGGACCGGCCTTGGGCTCGGTTCCCTTTATTTATACCCCCGGGCGTCGTTCGTCCGGGGTGGGACCGGCCTTGGGCTCGGTTCCCTTTATTTATACCCCCGGGCGTCGTTCGTCCGGGGTGGGACCGGCCTTGGGCTCGGTCCTCTTATTTTTATACTCCCGGACATCGTTCGTCCGGGGTGGGACCGGCCTTGGGCTTGGTTCCCTTTATTTTTATACTCCCGGACATCGTTCGTCCGGGGTGGGACCGGCCTTGGGCTCGGTTCCCTTTATTTATACCCCCGGGCGTTGTTCGTCCGGGGTGGGACCGGCCTTGGGCTCGGTTCCCTTTATTTATACCCCCGGGCGTCGTTCGTCCGGGGTGGGACCGGCCTTGGGCTCGGTTCCCTTTATTTTTATACTCCCGGACATCGTTCGTCCGGGGTGGGACCGGCCTTGGGCTCGGTTCCCTTTATTTATACCCCCGGACGTCGTTCGTCCGGGGTGGGACCGGCCTTGGGCTCGGTCCCTTTATTTATACCCCCGGGCGTCGTTCGTCCGGGGTGGGACCGGCCTTGGGCTCGGTTCCCTTTATTTATACCCCCGGGCGTCATTCGTCCGGGGTGGGACCGGCCTTGGGCACGGTCCTCTTATTTTTATACTCCCGGACATCGTTCGTCCGGGGTGGGACCGGCCTTGGGCTCGGTTCCCTTTATTTTTATACTCCCGGACATCGTTCGTCCGGGGTGGGACCGGCCTTGGGCTCGGTTCCCTTTATTTATACCCCCGGACGTCGTTCGTCCGGGGTGGGACCGGCCTTGGGCTCGGTTTCCTTTATTTTTATACTCCCGGACATCGTTCGTCCGGGGTGGGACCGGCCTTGGGCTCGGTTCCCTTTATTTATACCCCCGGGCGTCGTTCGTCCGGGGTGGGACCGGCCTTGGGCTCGGTTCCCTTTATTTATACCCCCGGGCGTCGTTCGTCCGGGGTGGGACCGGCCTTGGGCTCGGTCCTCTTATTTTTATACTCCCGGACATCGTTCGTCCGGGGTGGGACCGGCCTTGGGCTCGGTTCCCTTTATTTTTATACTCCCGGACATCGTTCGTCCGGGGTGGGACCGGCCTTGGGCTCGGTTCCCTTTATTTATACCCCCGGGCGTCGTTCGTCCGGGGTGGGACCGGCCTTGGGCTCGGTTCCCTTTATTTATACCTCCGGGCGTCGTTCGTCCGGGGTGGGACCGGCCTTGGGCTCGGTCCTCTTATTTTTATACTCCCGGACATCGTTCTTCCGGGGTGGGACCGGCCTTGGGCTCGGTTCCCTTTATTTATACCCCCGGGCGTCATTCGTCCGGGGTGGGACCGGCCTTGGGCTCGGTTCCCTTTATTTATATCCCCGGGCGTCGTTCGTCCGGGGTGGGACCGGCCTTGGGCTCGGTCCTCTTATTTTTATACTCCCGGACATCGTTCATCCGGGGTGGGACCGGCCTTGGGCCTGGTTCCCTTTATTTTTATACTCCCGGACATCGTTCGTCCGGGGTGGGACCGGCCTTGGGCCCGGTTCCCTTTATTTTTATACTCCCGGACATCGTTCGTCCGGGGTGGGACCGGCCTTGGGCCCGGTTCCCTTTATTTTTATACTCCTGGACATCGTTCGTCCGGGGTGGGACCGGCCTTGGGCTCGGTTCCCTTTATTTATACCCCCGGGCGTCGTTCGTCCGGGGTGGGACCGGCCTTGGGCTCGGTTCCCTTTATTTATACCCCCGGGCGTCGTTCGTCCGGGGTGGGACCGGCCTTGGGCTCGGTCCTCTTATTTTTATACTCCCGGACATCGTTCGTCCGGGGTGGGACCGGCCTTGGGCTTGGTTCCCTTTATTTTTATACTCCCGGACATCGTTCGTCCGGGGTGGGACCGGCCTTGGGCTCGGTTCCCTTTATTTATACCCCCGGGCGTTGTTCGTCCGGGGTGGGACCGGCCTTGGGCTCGGTTCCCTTTATTTATACCCCCGGGCGTCGTTCGTCCGGGGTGGGACCGGCCTTGGGCTCGGTCCTCTTATTTTTATTTTTACGCCTGGGATGACACCCCCCGCAAGTGAGCAGAGACTGGTCTATGGTCACTTGAGATAATAGCCCTGAGGCACACATTTTCATGGAAATAATAGCCCTTTATGACGTTTTGCACACGTCATTTTCATTGTTCTACGAAAGGGAATTAGCCCTGAGGCGTACATGTTATAGCGTAAACATTAAACTCGGACGAGCCCTTAGGCTACTGGTAGTATTTACGGAGGTGTTCTGCGTTCCAGGCTCGCGGAACCTCGGAACCATCGAGCCGCTCCAAGCAGTACGTCCCGGGGCAGATCTCTTGCTGGATCTCATACGGCCCTTCCCAATTGGGGCCCCGAACCCCTACCCCCGGATCCTGAGTGGCCAGGAAGACCCTCCGCAGGACCAGATCGCCGGTTTCGAACTTACGGCTCTTGACTCTGGAGTTGAAGTGCCGAGCGATCTTGCCCTGGTACATCTTTAACTGCACTTGCGACTCTTCCCGGATTTCCTCGATAAGGTCCAGAGATTCTTGGAGTAAGGCATGGTTCTGGGTGGGACCATACGTGTCGCGACGATGGGACGGGATGGTCGTTTCGATTGGGATGACGGCTTCGCATCCGTACGTCATTGAGTATGGGGTGTGCCCGGTTGATGTCCGTTCGGTTGTCCGATAGGCCCACAACATGCGGGGGAGCTCTTCGGGCCACTTGCTCTTACAGGCCTGAAGCTTTTTCTTCAGTGTCCCTTTCAGGATTTTGTTCACGGCTTCGGCCTGTCCGTTCGCCTGGGGCCTGGCCACGGCGGAGAAACTCTTCACTATACCGTGCATTTCGCAGAAATCCGTGAAGTGATGGCTGTCAAATTGTTTCCCGTTGTCAGACACGATTTTGTAGGGGAGGCCATACCGACACACTATGTTGTTAACGATGAAATCTAAGGCCTTCTTGGACGTGATCGTGTTCATAGGCTCCGCCTCAACCCATTTCGTGAAATAGTCTACTGCCACAATGGCATACTTCACCCCTCCTCTCCCGGTTGGGAGGGATCCCACAAGATCGATCCCCCACACGGCAAAGGGCCAGGGACTGTTCATCAAGGTTATCTCTGTTGGGGGGGCCCGAGGGATCTTCGCGTTCCTCTGGCATTGTTCGCACCTGCGGACGTAGTCTATGCAGTCCCTTTTCATGGTGGGCCAGAAGTATCCTTGGCGCAGAATCTTCTTGGACAAACTGGGTCTGGCTGTGTGGTCTCTGCAAAAGCCTCCATGGACCTCATGCATGATGGCGCCCAGCTCAGTCCCGGTCACGCACCTGAGGTAAGGCATGGACAGTCCCCGGCGATAAAGTTTCCCGTCCATCATGACGTATCGGTGGGCCTGGTACAAAAGCTTCCTGGCCGCGGCTCGCTCGTTCGGAACCTCCCCGGTGGACAGGTAGCGGACCAGCGGCCCCATCCATGAATTGGAGTGATCGACGGCATGGACGGTCGGAGTCCCTATGCTTGGGACGGGGAGATGGTTGACGGGGACCAGCCCGGCCAACTCGGCCTCTGCGTCGGTTGCTAACTTCGCTAATGTGTCCGCAAAGACGTTCTTCTCCCGGGGTATCTGGCGGATGGAATGCGCTGCGAACGCTTGGAGCATCTCCCTCGCTTGGGTTACGTACGGCGCCATTCGCTCTCCCTTGGTCTGATACTCCCCCGAAATCTGTCTGACTACCAGCTGAGAATCGCTGTATATTTCGAGGTTCGCCGCCCCTACTTCTCGGGCCAGACGCAAACCGGCTATGACGGCCTCATGCTCCGCCTCGTTGTTCGATGCTTTGAACTGGAAACGGAGAGCGTTTTGTAGCTGATGCCCCTGCGGGGATACCAGGATGATCCCGGCGCCGACCCCGTTCTCGTTCGATGCTCCGTCCATGAAGACTTTCCAAACGGGAGAAACGCAGGCCGCGAGGGCACTCTCTTCTGCGGTGACCCCGGAACATTCGACGATGAAGTCGGCCAGGGCCTGTCCCTTAATGGCCACCCGGGGCACGTAAGATATATAAATTGGCTCAGCTCCATGGCCCATTTCAGGAGTCTCCCCGACGCTTCAGGTTTCTGCAACACCTGCCGCAGGGGGTGGTTGGTTAAGACCTTTATCGTGTGGGCCTGGAAATAAGGTCGAAGCTTCCGGGATGCCGTCAGTAGACAGAAAGTCAGCTTCTCGATTAGTGGGTATCTAGATTCGGCGTCTAGTAATCGCTTGCTCACGTAGTACACCGGGAGTTGAGTCCTCTCCTCTTCGCGTACCAACGCGGCGCTGATGGCGTGCTCGGTTACGGCCAGGTATAAGTACAACGGTTCTCCTTCGACTGGCTTCGCCAGGATGGGGGCCTTGGCCAAGTGCTCTTTCAGCTTCTGGAAGGCTTCTTCGCACTTGGGTGACCATTCGAACCGCTGGCTTCCCCGGAGGATGTTGAAAAAAGGGACGCACTTGTCCGTGGCCTTGGAGACAAAACGGCTTAGGGCGGCCACTCGCCCTGTCAGGCTTTGAACGTCCTTGTGCTTCCGGGGAGAGGCCATGTTGATCAGGGCCTTGATCTTCTCGGGGTTGGCTTCAATTCCTCGGAAACTCACGATAAAACCCAGGAACTTCCCGGATGCGACGCCGAAGGTGCACTTCTTAGGGTTCAGCTTCATCCCGTACTTCCGGATAACCGCGAAGGCCTCCGCCAAATCGCTCGAATGTTCCCGCGACGTCTTGGATTTGACCAGCATATCGTCAATGTATACCTCCATGTTTCGACCCAGCTGGGCCCTAAACATTCGATTGACGAGCCTCTGGTAGGTTGCTCCGGCATTCTTGAGTCCGAAAGGCATGACGACATAGCAGTAGATGCCCTTGTCAGTTTGGAAACTGGTGTGCTCCTGATCTGCCACGTGCATGGAGATCTGGTTGTAGCCTGAGTAGGCGTCCATGAAACTCAAGATCTCGTAACCGGACGTAGCATCCACCATTTGGTCTATTCGGGGGAGCGGGAAACAGTCCTTCAGACATGCTTTGTTGAGGTCCGTGAAGTCGATGCAGGTCCTCCACGTCTCGTTAGGCTTCGGTACTAAGACCGGGTTAGCCAGCCATACGGGGTACACGGCTTCGCGGATGAAGTTAATGGAAGACAACTTCTCTACCTCCAGCTTGAGGGCCTCGGCCCTCTCCGTCCCCAAAGGTCTGCGCTTCTGGCGGACCGGGGTCGCGTTTGGGTCAATACTCAACGCGTGGCATATGATGTTTCGGTCGATCCCGGTCATATCGGAGTGGGACCATGCCAGAAGATCCTGGTTTTTCTTGACTTGGGCGATAATGGCGGCCCGAATGTCTTCTGGCAGGCTTTTTCCCACTTGGATGACCCTGGCAGGGTCGGACTCGCTGATGCATACCTCTTATATTTCGTCCATTGGCTCAAGAGTGTGTTCCTCTCCCAACCGTGGGTCCAGATCGTCTTCGTCCTGGATAGCTTGCTCGGGCGGGCGGAGTGCCGGCCCGACGGGCTCATCCCGGACCATACAAACAGGACGGGCAGAGATATGGTAACACTTCCGCGCGCTTTTCTGGTCTCCGCGGACCGTCCCAATCCCTCTGCTGCTGCACGGGAACTTCATGCATAGATGGAGGATGGAGGTGATGGCCCCGAACTCGACCAGGGCGGGCCGGCCAAAGATGGCGTTGTAAGCGGTTGGGCAATCCACCACCACAAAGGTGCAGAACTTGAACGATTGCTGCAACGCGTCTCCCAGAGTAACAGGCAGCTGGACCTTTCCCATGGGGAGGAGTGCGTCTCCGTTGAAGCCGTAGATTTGGGTCGGGCACGATGCCAGATCAGCCTCCGTCAGGCCAATGGCGGCAAAGGCGGATTTGAACAACAAGTTGACGGAGCTTCCGTCATCCACCAACACTCGGGACACCATCTTGTTGGCAATTTGAGCATCTATGACCAGTGGGTCGTGGTGCGGGAAATGGACGTTACGGGCGTCGTCTTCCGTGAACGTGATGGGGAGGTTCATCAGTTTGGGGCGCTGAGCAGGGGCCTGGACGAGGGCGCAGACTTCTTGGTCATGGTCCAGCTCGCTCAGATAGCGCTTTTGATCATTCTTCGAAGGGCCTCCTAGGTGGGGTCCGCCTGAAATGGTCGACACGTGCCCGTCCACTCGAGGGGGCGCTGCCCCGGAAGGATAGGGCATCCCAGGACCGGGGGCCTCGTGGCGACAGCCCCCTGAGGGGTCTGTGCCGGGAGCCCTTGCGCGTACCCTCCCTGGGGCGGGTATGCACGGGTCGTTGCCGGCGCCGCGGACTGCGCGGGATTTGCTGTCATGCCTGGGACGCCTATGGGCATCCTTACCCACTGATGGAGGTGTCCCAGCTTGATGAGGTTTTCAATTTCATCTTTGAGCTGCCGACACTCGTCGGTGGTGTGGCCCACATCTTTGTGATAGGCGCACCGTTTGCTGGTGTCTCTGGGGTTCCTCCCCCCCTAAACATGGGGCTAGGTTTCCGGTAATGGACCGCTCTTTCCGTAGCCAGGTAGATGTTTTCCCGGGTATCCACCAAGTTAGTGCATTCCGAGTATTGGGGCTCATATCCCCTCTTCCCTTTTTTGGCCGATTCCGGCTGGTTCTGGCCTTTGCCGGCCCGCTTACTCCGGGAGGGATTCACGCTTGCCTCGGTTACCCCGGTCTGCGATTGCAAGGCCACGATGGGGGCCATGCTGTGCCCCGCTGGCGCGACACCATACCCGGAGAAGGGCGTTGACTGGGCCGGGGCGTACCCCGAAACGGTAGGACCGTACACCGTAGGCGTGTAACTAATGCCGGGCGCGACTACCCCCCCCCCCCCCGGGACGATGGGGGGCGATGCGTAGGACTGCGTGGGGAAATGTCCCGCACCTCCCGGAATCGCCTGAGGGACTGGGTGAGGGGCCGAGGGCCACCCGAAGGCCTGGATCTGGGCCTCCTCCCAGTTGATGAATCCTTGGGCCCTCCTAATAAATTCTTCTAGGGTGGCGGCTTTACTACGCTGCATGTCGTCCCAGAGCGGGGACCCGGCCCGGATTCCAGACTGTAGTGCCACCAGGCGCTGTCCGTCGTCGACCTTTGTCTTGGAGGCTTCTCCAGTGAAGCGCTGGATGTAGGCCCTCAATGTTTCTGCGGGCATTTGCTTAATATTGGCGAGGGCACTGATTTGCATGTCCATCCTCATGGCGGCCACGAATTGCTTCCGAAAAGCCGACTGTAGCCCGGACCATGTTTGGATGGACCCCGGTTTAAGCCATTTCCACCACTCTTCGGCGGGACCGCCCAACGTGATGGAGAAGCAAAGGCATTTGCTGCTGTCGCTGACGTGAGCCACGGTCATGAGTCGGTTGTACCGGGACAGATGATCCCTAGGGTCCGTGCTTCCAGTGTAGGCGGTGAGACTTGGCATCTTGAACCCCTTGGGCAACACGGCGTCTAAGATATGTCTCGCGCACGGCTCCTTGTCCTCTTCGTCAGAGTCAGTGTCCGCGCCCTCTTGCTTGCGAACCAAGCGGTCGGTGACCTTTTTTAATGCTGCCATTTGCTCCATGAGCTACCTGGCCGCACTGTCCTCCAGGGGGATTCTCTCGTTCCGCCTGTCGTTTATGTCGTTCCTGAGGTCGCCGTTTCGAGGAAGGATTTTTTGCTTGCGGGCCCGCTCTTTCCGGGCATTCAGTCCGTCACGTAAATCTACCCGGGAAGTGTCATCCCCGGAGCTGAGGGCGTCACGCTCCTCGCGGCGGGGTCGCTCCCGACGGTTCTTGTTGACCGAGGCACTCGGGTGCAAAGACTTTTCCCTCCCGTTTGCCCTTGGGGCGGGCCGGGGCTGATCGTCCTGCGGCCGTACCCCCTGCGGATCGATTGGGTGGCCTCGTCCTGGGACGGGGCACACCTTCTCTTTCCTAGGTAACGGTCGTGAACGTGCCCCGGCTTTACTGACGGGGGTAGTCTTTTTCCGAGTCGTCCGTCGCTCTTTGTCCGGGACTTTCGGAGCCTTGTCGGGGGGAGGCTCTGGGAAACGGATCGGGCTGGCCCCCCTGGGGCCCTCGGTTTGCGCTTGGGGAGCGGGATGTTGCATTTCTGGGTGCGGGCCAACTGCGGGGTTGGCCGCTGGGCCCTGCGCGGCCATCAGCGCTTGCAGGGCATGGAGAGACTCTTGCACCCGGCGGTGTGCCTTCGCCAGCTCAGCCATCCTGGCTTCCTGATCCTGGATCTGCTGCCACAGTCTAGTCACCTCCGGGTCTTGCTGATCGTCGCGAGGGACCTCGGGATCCGCGGCTTCATCATGATACTCCCCCTCGTTCTCCTCCTCATAGTACTCTTCTTCGTTTCCTACTTCGTACTCCGTCTCACCCTCGTAGTCTTGCGACTCGTCTTGGTGAGATGTCTGAGGAGGCACGTCTTCAGGCAGGTTCTGAGGGATGCGCTGAGAAGGCAGTGGGTCTTCGTTGCCCTGCTCCGGGTTGGCAGGGTCAAAGGTGGTGTTACGAGTGTTCACCATCGTAGTAAAGGCCTGACGTTGGCGCTAGCTTCCTTCAGCTCTCAATGAAAGCACCAAACTGTTAACCGAGATTTTTGGCAACTATCTTAAAGAAGGATATTTACTGATTATAATAAAGAGAATAGAGGGTCGACAAAGATTTTTACGTGGTTGGGGCGTTAACTAGCCTTAGTCCACGAGTCTGTATATAAGTCTGTATTAGAGCTAGAATAAGCTTTTACAATGGAGTTGTTTAACTGTATTTTAGCAGAGTTTCTGCCTTCTCTCCCTTTCTACGTTGCATTACAACTTATATTTATAGAATGAGGGGTTCATCAGGTTTGGGCCGGGCCTGACCCGGGCCCATTTGGAATATGTGTACAGGGGGCCTTCCTAGTAGAGGCCCAAGCTAAAAAGATATATAGTACATCAAACCCAAACAAGCTCATGCCCAATTAGTTACCCTGAGATGCAAGCATTCTCCCGACAAAACGACACTTTGGCTCTGACCACTTCGAATCACGAGGCAGATTCAGGGGACAAGACCGGTCAGAGTACTTGGCTGCGCAGTCCTGACACGCCAGCAGACAATCCCAAGGAGACCCTTTCTGCAGGTGAAAAGTGGGGGGACAAGACCCACGCGAAATGAGGCGGCTTCAGTGTCCTGGACGCCTGGCCCATAGCCTGGGGATGAAGCGGTCCAGGTTCGTTTACCTTGGGCCCGCTGTGTTTACTTCGGGCCCGGACCATTCTGGGCCCGGGAGCGGGACGCGATGGCCGCGATGGTCCGGGGCACTCCGGACAGTGCCGGAACCGCTCGAGCCGAATCATGAACCCGGAGGTACTTCCCGGAACCTTCTACACAGGCCCAGTCCGTAGTCAGCGGATTGGGCCCAAATACCGAACCGGTCCCTCTGACCGTGGGCCGGGGCGAGGGTCCAAAACCCTGAGAGGAAATGGGGATAACAGATCCCATACCATATCACATTTTATTTTATATTTTTACCTTATTTTGTACTGGTACAATATTTTGGGTTTTAAATAAAGTCATGTTATTTCTTATGTATGTTTCCCAAATTAGTAGCTATGTCTAGTAGTTTTAATGGTCCAAGGTTTTAGAAATAGTTTGATCATTATAGTTGGTATCAGAGAAATGGTTCATATGCATGAAGTTCTCCTTGATACACATGCACAAGCTCCGAATCTAACCGCCAATGTAAGTGTTTATGTTTATTATGTTTATGTTTATAGCAAACATTTTAGCAATTATGTTTTCAGTTAAGGATGGATGGAGCTTGGACCTATGAGGATATCCGAGCCATTAAGGCATTGAAAATGATTAGAGAGCCAAGGAATACAGTAGGAGTGTAGAAAGAATCACTCAAATATTAATCTTATTCCACAAGGAGATAGTTCATCTTTAGACTACTAAGCAAATTAGGATGAGAGCTACGGAGCAATATGTCTTAGTAATTAGGCTTTTTAAAGATTTTCCTTCTGTAATTTCAACTTTAGAAGAAATATGGGAGACTATAGATGATGAAGATGATTTACACACTCATCTCTCTCAAAGCTCCCTTCTCTCTCTAGAAGTTTAGAGCACCATTGAAGAAAAAAACAACTCTACAAATCCTAAGGTAAAAATGCTCTAACTATGTCATTTTTTCTCCATCTCTTTTTCTCTTCTTCATGGCTAGTTTTAATAATTGTTTTCTACTTCATGGAACACCATTCATCTCAGCCCCTTAAAAGTTGAAGAAGGTCCATTGAAGGTTTCACAAAAAGCTTGAACCAAAGTTAAGAAAAATGGTGAGTTCTCTTGTTTCTTCTTACCGTCTTTCTTTTCCTTCTTCTTCCTATGTTGACCAAACCTTTAAGGGTTCTAAAACTATATGCATGGTGGTTTAACACTCACCACATCCATCACCTCAAACCTAGGTGTGGTTGATGCAAGTGTGAGCACCATCATCTACATGCATGCAAGCTTAGAAGGATTTTTTTTGAAAGAGGTAAACCCTAGAGCAAACTCTTTTTAAGCATCCCTCTCCTTTTCTTTTTATAGCTCTATAATCTGATTCTTAGTGTTTATGGGAAGGGATTTAAGTGTGTGAAGTGTTGAGAAGTGATCCGAAATCCTAAGAGCTCAACCACCCCAAAGGCTTGAACACAAAGAGGTAAAAATCTTGATTCTTACCATAACATTTTAATGGCTTTAGCAAATCTGAATTTGATTACTGTTTTGTGAGTTAAATTAGTTATTTGGCGTGTAATAAGGTTATTTAGTTGGCTAATGATGCATGCATGTGGTTTATGTGGTGTTTGGTAGCTCGGAATCCAAAGTTCCATAGGATTGGTTGATGCATGTTCTCTGCCAAATATTTTCAGTGGCTTCCGAAGGGCCAAATCATACCTAAACGATCTAATTATTCAATGATAATTTTTGTAATGAATTAATTAGAAAGAGTTTATGATTTTAACATCTTGAACCACTGAAAAACGTTTTATATAACTCAAGTTATGAGGTTTTTGGGAATCTAGTGCAAGCTGGATTAGGGTGTGGTAGTTCCGACCTTAACGCTTTGAACAATTAGTTGAGTAGGAAAAACTTATTATTTTTGGTTGAAATTTTTACCGAATGTTCTGGACATATTTTTTATTAAGCCCATAAAACAGTTTTGAAAAATTCACTACAGTTTGGGAGTTATAAAATTTTTCAATTTAGATGTTCAAAACTGTTTGCTGCCAAGATTATTTTATTACAGTGGCTTCCAACAGGCCAAACACTAGGTTATTTGTCAAATTTTCAAATAATATTTTCATAATTTCATTATTTAGGAAGAGTAATTGATTTTCGAATTTTGAAACACCAAAAAACGTTATGTCTAGGTCAAGTTATAAGCTTTTTGTGATTGATGTGCAAGCTGGAGTGAAAAACTAACAACTTGAAGAGTGCATGTTTGAGCAATGTTTTTACAAGTTTAAAATCAATATTTTTAGATGGTTTTAATTATTTAGACTCTTTTTATATTTATTAGAAGCTCTTCAAGAGTTGACCAAGAAATACCCCATAGATTGTGAGTTTTGTTTTTTCTAAAAATGTTGTTAAATCAAATTATGTTTTGGACAGATTTGGTTATTTTAAACTTTTAGTCATAATTCACTAGTCAAATCATGTTTCTTTTCTTAAAGTAAATATAAGATAATTTTCTATGGATCAAGGGTTAAGATTTAAGTGGCTTAAAATATAATGAGATTTTACATTTTATTGAAAAATCTTAAGATAGAACTCGTGTGAGTTAGGACAAAAATTTGTTTATTTGGTTAATTTAGAAAATAAAATCGTTTTGGATAATAAAATTTATGAATTTATTAATTTACTGAAAATTGACCTTTTCAATTTACAATTTTAATAAAGCGGGAGATAACGTTTAACACTTTTATTTTATAAGGAAAATAAGAAAGCGGTAATGAAAGTTTTCTTTACGCTTAAGAAAGTGGTCTCTTTATGCAATTGAGAATTCATTTCCAAATTTCCGGCGCCATTATTTGTAGGCATGTTTTTATGAATAATGTGATAAGGCTATAAATTCAAGGGTTTAGTCTAAGTTTTAAGATTTAAGAGAAAATGATTTTAAAGTATTGAAAATTTGTTAAGTTCATTCCTAATCACTCAACTTAAAGACATAAACTTAATTAATCAAATGCCATAATTAATCTGAGTCACTATGTGGTTTCACTACAGTGTTATCTAAGTGGGAAGGCTCGCTTCTAGATAAAAGATTTCCAAAAGCAAGCGCTAAGGAATTCGGGTAAGACAACCTATGATATGTATTGCTACAACACGTTAATGACTAGTTTAGATAACTAAGTTATAAGCTAATAATTTGAACTAGTCTTAGAAGGTTTACTCAAGACCGTGGTCCTAGAGGGTTTGCATACTCATGAATAAGGTAAGCAGTCTAGCTAGCTACAGCGATGACTATGAACTCCGGTTAGCTACCAGAAACCAAGTAAGAAACCAGTTCGCCACCGGTCACTATGTAACTAAGGTCGGTTGGCCACCGCAATATGTAAGAAGTTCGGTTTAACGCCCGTGACATAAGAGTCTGGTTAAACCCCGTGACATGTAAGTAAGTTAATTCCATAAGAAAGTATGCCGAATTCTTCTAGGAGTCTGGGTAACCAGTGTAGCTAGTTTACACCCGTTGACGCTGTGGTAAGATATGTTAAGTTATGGTAAGATATGTTAAGCTATGCTAAGATATGTTAAGATGTGTTATGTTATGTTGAAGGTTCCTTCGGAACCCTAAGTAAGTATGTATGTGCGTTAAGATATGAATGACTTAGTATGTATGTACGTTAAGATATGAATGACTAAGTATGTATGTTAAGATATGAATGAATAAGTATGTATGTTAAGATATGATTGAGTAAGTAAGTATGTATGTTACTAGTTAAGACTGTATGTATGCTCTGGAATTTTCCACGTGTAGGTGTACCTTTAGGATATGAATTTTGGTTATGAGGCCTGACCATAAGTTTTCTAGGATGTTCGAACGTTCTTAAATTGTGTGTTAGGGTTCGGTTTCATCAGAATCATATTCTTGGTTGGTTATCTGCCTAGTTACATTTAGTTTAAGTTCTTGCTTCGTTTATGTGGTTATTTTTGTTAAGTTGTTCTTACTAAGCGTTTTGCTTACCTAGTTGTTTCGTGTTGTAGGTAAGCTTAAAGGGAAACTAGATTAGTGAGCGCTAGAGTTTATCTGCGAGGATGTACATGTGGGCTGACCTTTTGGGAATTTATGTTTTGAGGACTAGAACCCATATGATAACTAAGAAATTATTTTGGGCTTGTTGAATGTTTTAAAATTATGACATTGTAATTTACTTTTAAGTATGTGCATACTTCTGAACTCTTGCATGTTTTGAAAAGTTTTTTTTTTTATATGGATTTTTGGTTACCTTATTTTAGAAAATGATTATGTTTTTCCGCAAATTATATTAAGAGATTTTACGAGATGTTACAACCTGTACAAGAGTTGTGGAAACTCTTCGTTGACGAATCGTCAAACGAGGACGGGTCTAGAGCTGCAATAATTGTTATTTTTCCTGAAGGACATCTCTTCCATACAGCTCTCAGATTCAGTTTTGACGCCTCCAACAACGAAGCAGAGTACGAGACATTACTGGCTGGAGTTCAGATAGCAAAGGAGCTGAAAGTGAGAGCGATTCAATACTTTAGTGATTCTCAGCTTGTGGTTAATCAAGTATTAGGGGAGTACCAAGCTCGAGGAATCAAAATGGCAGCTTATCTAGCTAAGGTTAAAGGTGAACTGTTTGAATTCGAGTTCTAGTCCGTTGAGTAGGTCCCCCATGAATAGAACACTAATGCCGACGCTCTAGCTCGCCTCGGTACAACCAAGGAAGCGGACACATTAATGTGGTCCCCGTAGAATTCTTGGAACAACCAAGTATCGAGAAATAGTCGGTGGAAGTCATAGTAATTTGCATAGAATTGACCTAGATGACTCCTATTGTCGAGTACCTTACAGCTGGTACACTACCAGAAGATCAGAAGAATGCAAGAAAATTATTGTATCAGGTCCCACGATATGTTATGGTCAAAGAAATTCTCTACATGTGAGGCCATTCACTACCCCTCCTACGATGTGTTCTGCCCGAGGAAGCACAAACCATCGATCAAGAAATACAGGAAGGGTTTTGTGGAGACCATGCTGGGGGGAAAAACTTAGCTTTGAAGGTATTAAGGCAAGGCTACTTTTGGCCTACACTCAAGAAGAACTTGGCCTCGTATGTCCTAAAGTGCAATAAGTGCCGGCGTTTTGCTACTATTGCTCGAGCAACACCCATGGAGCTAACCATGATTTCATCACCTTGGCTATTTACTATATGGGGGATTGACTTAATTGAATCATTACAAACTGGAAAGGGAGGAGTTTGCTACGCGGTTGTTGCTGTCGACTACTTTACTAAGTGGGTTGAAGCCAAGCCCCTGGCCACTATAACCTCGAAGAGAGTCTTAGATTTTGTTGTGAAAAACATCATATGTCGTTTTGGACTCCCAAAGAAGATTGTGTCTGATAATGGGACTCGATTTGACAGTGACCTATTCACAACCTTTTGCAAGAAATACGACATAATGAAGAGTTTCTCCTCACTAGCATACCCTTAAGGTAATGGTCAGGTCGAGGCAGTAAACAAAAGTCTAAAGGAGAGCTTAAAGAAGCGACTAGAAGATGCTAAAGGGATATGGCCAGAAGAGTTCCTGCAAGTGCTTTGGGCCTACATGACCTCGAATTGCACTCTAACCTTTGGAAGATAGGCTATGCTCCCAGTAGAGGCTCTAGTGACGTCACACAGGCAAAGAACCTACAACTAGGATCAGAATCATGGCTTGCTTAATGCATCCTTGGATTTCACTGAAGAGCGGCAGGAGGAGTCTCAATTACAGCTTGCCCATTACTAGCAAAGGGTTACTCGCTACTTTAATTTGAAATCCAAAGCACATAGACTCGAACATGGTGATTTTGTGCTCCGAAGGGTATTTTTGGTGAACAAAGATCCTAAAGATGGTGTATTGGGACCGAACTGGGAAGGACCCTACCAGATCGTTGAAATCTTGCACGAAAGAACCTTTAAAATAACTCGGTTGAGTGGAGAGTTGGTCCCACAGACCTGGAATGCTCTACATCTCAAAAAATACTATCAGTAATAGGACAACTTTGTTAGATTTTATTATTTTTAGCATTTTTCTTCCTTGTAAGGCTTGTTTATAAAAGCCATTTTATTTTAATGACACATGATTACTATGTAATTTAAACATGGAACCAATATTTTGTCTTATTCTTGTAATGTATCACGAGCTCATTTTGTAAAAGCGATCTAGAATATTCATAAATTCTGATCGCTTGGGGGACATATAACCCTCGAAGAGTCTTTGAAGTATTAAAAAAATTTAGAAAAAAATTGCACTACTTAGAATTTGGAAAATCGATTATTCTATGGCTTTTTAAAGCTCGAGTTTTTGAAGAAATTACAAACATGAACTAAGTTAAGAAAATTCAGAGTAAAACAAAACCTACAATTCAACTAAGTAATCCTTGATATAACCAGGTCTGAGGCCTGATTCTTAATAGGTGTAACGCTATTAGGTGAACAAACTCCTGGATATAACTAGGTTAAAGGCATGATTCTTAGTAGGTGTAATGCTATTAGGTGAACAAACTCATGGATATGACTAGGTCATCGATTAGAATCAACTGGTAGAGCCTTCAAACATTTATCTCGATCTAAAATTAACCCCTATGACTATGCAAATGTACAAGGACTCTTTTTATAGTTCATAAACATGGCTAGATAATAGATTAAGAGGAACAAAAATAGAATAGAAATGAATAAACATGTACGAACGGAAGTATGTGAATAACTCGAGGAAAAATAACCTCAAACTGAGCCCGAAGGCACATGTCTTAACTTTTGAAAACCTAATTACAAAGGGTTCGAAGAACCCAGAATGAAACATAAAAATAAAAAAAGATGAGGATGCCCTAGACATCACTGAGCTCTGGAAACTTGCCCATGTGACATCACCTCATCACCCCTTTAGTAGCCCCAGAAGCCTCTACGATCTCGTAGGGCTCTTTTGATAGTCGGTTATGGAACTTGGCAAGATATCGCCCCCAAAGTTTCACGTCGAGAAATGAGAAGTTTCCTTCTTGGTTGTCCACCCAGCACTGATATAACATTTCGTCTAGAGAGCCTGTTGCCTCGGCAACCTCCTGCTTGGCCTTCTCAGCATCCTGTCTAGCTCTCTCCTCAACCTCGGACAACCTCCTTTTGAGCACGTTGACTTCCTCAAGTTTTTGTTGAGGTCGTTGGTCTCGATGTATAGCTGGTCTCAGCGGTGACTCACCATGATGACCTATCCCTTGTGTTATGATTAATGCTCTAAAAGCATGTAAAGACATTTTATTGGTGTTAAATAAAAGTACAATTTTATTATATTTGAATGTTATAATTATTGTTTGAATTAATTATATGATAATATCAAGAATATTCCATATTCATTCATGAGAATATGATCTTGTATTAGTACGAGAGAATTAAGATCATATATAATGAATAAAATAGGCAGTGACATATTAAAGTAAAGAATCTTTAATGAATGGTTACTAGTACAGTTTACTAAGCACACGAGATGAAAGTAATCTAGATTCAAATTACTGATGTGGATAAACATCTTAGTAAAGGTGCTATATATAATAGAGATTATATATAACAGGAACGATGAGAATTAATTATCTTTATAAGCTTGCCGTTTGACATAAACATTTAATTCTTATCATAATAGATGATCATATGTAGACCAGTCTAAATCCTGAGTTTTTATGAACTCCTGTTTATGTTTATTGGATCGCTTGATTCACTCGTTAAGGTCTCTTAGAATAATGAGGCTAATGACTTTTGTTTTGGAGATTCAATATCATGGATGGTTGGGAACATGAATTAAATAATGGAATCCATGCTTTCCTAACGGATCGAATATTGGTTCCCTTAAGGGTTGATTTTGGAACTGAATAGTTATTGAGCTCAAATCTATAATTATATTATAGATTAATTATTCGCTAGTGAATTAATGGTACTTAAGGATCAAGAGTTAATTAGAAGGGTAATGATAATTTTGACCAGATCTAATTAGCGAACCAATAATGGAGGACATAACTGCATATATTGATTATATCAATGGACTACTAGAAAAAATTCTGTAAAGATAATTCTATAAATACTTAGAGTGCAATTCCATATTTATAGTGGAGTAATCATGGAATTAATATATAAGATTATTAGATTTAATAGTTTAATTAATAATCTGGTTTATTGGAGCTTCATATTACAGGTCCATGGTCCCTAGATCACTTCTGTCCTACACTATCAAGGGTAAGGGTGTCAAAAGAAAGATTTGTAAAGAGAAATGACTAAATTGCAAAGGAATTAATTTTCCAGGGTAAGGAAATAATTATGTGATAATTATGGGTAATTTATTTATTGTGAATTAATTAATTATTTAACTATATAGTTCTTATTTTGAAAAACTATAGGTTAAAATTAATATTAATCTTGTTTGGATTAATATAAAGAGAGATAATAATAAATATCTTATTTATAATATGATATTTATTTATTTAATTTAAAATTGATATTTTAAGATAAACTTAATTTTTAATTAACTGATATTTATATTGGGATAAATATATTGTCTTAAAGATTGATAAAACAAACAAATGAGAAAATTAGGGAAACCTGATAGAGGCTTGGGCGACACATACTGTATTGTACAGTGGGTGGTGACTATACCAGGGATTTAATCCCTGAGATTTGAATTTTGAATTTCAAATAATTTTGTTTAGTAAATTATTCAATTATTCTTTTTAAATATGATTTAAATAAATAATTAAATGTAAATATTTAAATAATTTTGGTTGGTTGCTGCTAGGATTCACGTTTTGAAAGGTAATTCTTGGATGAGAAAAGTTTTATTTGAGACCCAAAAATTCAAATTGGTGATTTGTTGGGTAATTGGTGTTTCAATGTTATATTGTTATTATATTTAGGGTGTATTAGCTATGATAAGGTTTATATCGGTATAAAACTATTGGGATACTTGTTGAGAATTGATTTGGGTTTGGTTTAGAGGCTGGAAATACATAGGAAAACGTAGGGGAAACAATTGGGGAAGAACACTTTGGTTTCTAAGCATTTTTGGGTTTCTGGCGACCTAGCGTGACCATGCTAGTGTCCATGAAACCAGGTAATTTGAATTTTTTTTGGGGTTTCAGAGCTCATAGCACGACCATGCCGGGGTAGGGTGCGACCACCCCAGTGCCCCTGAAACCCCAAAGTTTCTGTAGGCATGACAAGCGCGGCCGGGTTAGGTGCCCCGAATGTGTGTTTTTTTGAATTTTGGGATTTAGGCTCGGGCCATCAAAAATCTATTTTGGGGGCCCACTTGAGGGCTCGTGGGAAGTTTCTAGTGCCCTGTTAACTAGGAATAGTGATTCCATTGGTTAGGGTTTCAAATGGTACTCCGAATTTAGAGTTGAGTTCTGATAAGTTCATACTTGCGTTGTGACTAGGGTTTCCACAAGGCTCAGAACAGGGATCGCACTCGAGGTTGTTTCATATTTCGCACAGGAAGGGCATTGGCCCTGCTTATTGAACGTGGTTATAACTGCACTTTGAATGCTTGTTTAAATAGAAGTGTCTTTGGACTGTGTTTAATTGTGCTATACTTGAAATGCATATCAATTTGTAATTTTTTTGGATAGCTCGACTTATAAGCCGTGGTCAGAAATAGCATGTGGAATGCATGCCGTTACGGCTGGGCCACTCTAGGAGTGCGGTATGCACTCATTCAGCATAAAGGTACAATAAATGAATTGATTGCATGCTTAAGTTAATTATAACTGCTAAGCATGTTATTTATCATTTATATACTGCTAGTTAACTATTTCTGCTCATTTAAGTTTTCTTGCTGGACCTTGGCTCACGGGTGCTATGTGGCGCAAGTAAGGGCAAAGAGAAGTTGGACCAGCCATGAGTTGGAGAGCTCTAGGGGCGGTGTGTACATATGCAGCCTGCTCGACCCTCACAGGTGGGATTTCTCATGAGGAACTAGGGTTTTACCCTATAGTCGCTTAGGTTGACCTTTGTACTTTGCTCGTCTTTGTATTCAACTTATAAATTTTTTTGGGATCCCGTGTATAAACTTAAACTTATTAATGAAAAGTATTACTTATTTGACCAAATTTTTTAATACCTAACCATTAGTTCACTTTAATCAGACGTTTAAGTCCAAATGACTCGCTTAATGAGTTAATCACTATTTTAAACACATAATGTAATGGTCCTGTATTAGTAGGACATTACATTAAGGGTCTCATGTTGTCCTTGCTTCATGTTGGCCAAAGCATTGTCCTCAAAATTCACCTTCCGCGTAGCTATGAATTGTCTTCAGAAGGAGGAGGAGAGTTGGTGCCAGGAGTGAATGGATCCTGGTTTGTGCTTCTTGAACCATTCATCCACTGATCCCATCAAAGTCAACGGGAAGACATGGCACTTGGCATCCTCGGAGATTCGGTGGATTGACATCATTCTACTAAACTTTGAGAGAAGGTTAGTGGGATCCATGCCTCCACTGTATGAATCGATGTTTGGAATTTTGAAGCCTTAAGGAAGTGGGATTTCCACTATGTGGGGAGCACAAGGCTCCTTATCCTCATCCTCCGAGTATGAGTCATGACCTTATCTCCAGGCCATCTTCAACATTATCCTTTTCAAACTCTCTAATTGTGCTCAGAGAGGATCGTGATTTTGATTGGCACTCTGTGCCGGGTGTTCTCTCCTTTGAGCATTAAGGTCATCTAGGAGGTCTAGTAGTTGTTGTCTCCCAGGATTGTCCTTGAAAGTTGCCCTCCCCCTGGGAGCATTCAAGTCATCTTGAAGGTCAGCTTGTTCTAGGTGGAGACCACCATCGTCGGGGTATCATACTTCTATTTACCCCTCAAAGTCATCGTATTCGTTATTGATCGAGACACTGATTCTTTGTCCTCGGTTGGTGGAGACATTTCTCTTGTTGGCCCCTTAGCCAGGGTTTTTGTGAGGCTGGCGAGGTTCCAGCGGGACACCATCTCCAGGCTTGATG
This sequence comes from Humulus lupulus, assembly GCF_963169125.1. Classification (NCBI taxonomy): domain Eukaryota; kingdom Viridiplantae; phylum Streptophyta; class Magnoliopsida; order Rosales; family Cannabaceae; genus Humulus; species Humulus lupulus. The sequence goes on along the minus strand of NC_084801.1, from coordinate 127,541,599 downwards.
TGATCTATCGCAACGCACCTGGGCAGAACACTTTGGGCTCCACGGACACTAGAGGCCTGGCGGTGTCCTTGGCCTCCACGCTTTTGGCTATCACTGGCTCGTCTCAGGGGCTGAATGGGCTCGGAAGCTAGATAAGTTCTCTTCCGCCCTTTAGAAAGGTCTTCATATACTGTGCCCTTGCCATGATCTTGTGTTGCAGGTAGGGCTCCAGCTCCAGCTGAGTATGCATGTGGCACGCTAGTTGGTGAATCTTGTGCCACGCCAGCGAGGTGCACGGGAGGCACATCCGCTACATTGACAGGTGGCACTTTGGCTAGGTACGAAGGTGGCACGCCAGCTGGCTGCCTTTGTGGTACTTCACCATGGGGGTCCACTCGCAGCCCTTGGGTCACCAAAGTAGCCCTCATGACGTTAACCATCTCCTGTAAGGTGGCAATATTCCCATCCTGGGCATCAATTTTTTGCTGCTGGGAGGCCACCTGGCCGCGGAGCGCCGCCACTTCTGGTGGATCCTCTGGGTCCATGGGCTAAGGATATGTAACGACCCTCAAAACGTACAAGACCAAAACATGTGAAAATTTAAAAACTCTTTTACTTTTAACTCATTGTACCGAAAATCCATATAAAAAACTTTTAAAAAGATCATGTGCACACACTTTTAGTTTTAGCAAATGAAATTACAACTTTTTTTTTCAGAGTTAAAGAAAAATAAATTTCGTAAAAGAAATAACACGCTTCCAATATTTCTTTTCAAAATGGTGTTCCATCAAAAACCTCCCCAAGTCGGGCCACATGTACATATCCGCAAGCAGACTACGACACTCACTTCTCCACTTTGCTTTTGCACTTACCTATAACATGAAACAACTAGGTAAACGAAAATTCTTAGAAAGAATGGCCTTGCACACAATTATCCTAAACCTAGTAACAGGTTTCCCTAAGGTGGTAATCCCTAACGATCACTAGGGAATTGGAATAAATTCCAACCCTATCATACAATTCTTAATAATATCCATACATAAATCAAACACATTAGTTACACCCAACAACCAATGTTCATACATATCATATCAACCTGCACTAAAAAAATCCCAGAACATTCAAGATATATCATTATACAATTCGAATCAATTCAAACAAAAAAAAAGGATCCTGGCTCCAACCCGGATTCATTCTTAGCGTCCTGGCTCCAACCTAGACTATAATTTCACCATGTCCAGGCTCCAACTCGATCACCATGTCCTGGCTCCAACTTGGAAAATATTATGATAAGGTTAAGGCTCCAACCCAAACTATAATTTCACCATGTCCTAGCTCCAACCCAGACTATAATTTCACCATGTCCTGGCTCTAACCCAGAAAGTATTATGATAAGGTTCAGGCTCCAACCCGAACTATAATTTCACCATGTCCTAGCTCCAACCTGGACTATAATTTCACCATGACCTGGCTCCAACCCGGATAGTATTATGTAAGGCTTAGGCTCCAACCCAAACTATAATTTCACCATTAAGTCAAAGAATGTAAACACATTGCAAAGGTAGGAATTAAGCGTACCTTGGTCTTAACGACCCAAACAAAACTAGTGTAATCTACTACTACAAGCACACACTAGTATATTCATGTTGTAGCCAAGAAAGAGAAAGGCTAACTTACTTGGAGTCCTTATTTCCCAGTTGGATCTTTTAACTCCACTATTCATTTTCCCTTTTTGCGATTACTGTAATTAATACAATGTACTCGGATTAAACTATGACATATTTGTATAGCTAATATTCTATGATAGCTACATTCAATAAAGTTCTCTTAGAGACTCTATATTGACATTTCTCTTATACACTTTACAGTGTATAAGACAAAATTTCGCTTTAAAACAATTTACGGTTTCCTGAGAAAAATCGTCCTTACCGCAACATGCTCTTCGTGCTGTGCATTTTAATATTCTATCTCTAGAAGACTCTCTCAATTGTATTACACATATTTTGGTTACTTATAAAAGATGTTTCAAACGACTCTTAATCTTATAAAACCACCCACTTTCTACTCAAGTACGGAGTTTACCGTTTTCCATTCTTTACCCAAAAATATCGCATTTTGACCTTTTAAAACTTATTGTCCATTAACAATAATAATTTTCAATTTACGGTTTTATAAAACCTAACTCCCATTTTTACCATCTTTAAATCAATAACCTAGGATCTTTATTACATCATTTTCTAAAAGAAAGGGCAATTGGACCCCGTGTTTAGAAAATGGTAAAACCGAATTATCAATAATCTTAAACTAATTTGGGATTTCCTAGATATCCAAGACTTTAACTATTTTTTAAAAAACTTCATTTCCAATTCCGAACCTAACTTTTACACTATTTATTTTAATGTGATAAAAATCCTGCTTTTAGGCTCATATTCAATGTTAGGTTCTCTAACCATAAACCTTTCAAATCCCGTTCATGTATTATGCATCCTAATGATGGGAACTAAGTGAAAGATCACATCGAAAATTCAATTTAGGTTAGGAGAACTAACCTCCCAAAACTCGTTTTTTTGTTAAGGTTCGAAATTACTATTTTTCCCCATTTTTAGGTTAACTTAGAAAAATTACTACTCTTAAATCGTGACATATTTTAATCTAAATTTTACCATGGCCTTAATACCTATCTTAAAAAATTTCTCACCAAGTTTCATAATTTTGGGGAATGTAGAACAAATTAAACCATTTAAAGAAATCTGGGCAGTGCCTACTGCCTAGAAGTTTTTCTCAGATTTTTAGGGTTCTATGAAAAATTATTTCTCCTATACTGTAGCCCAGTTTTTCCTAAAATTTTACCAGGATCTTTAATCATATTAAATTTAGTTTCTCTCAAAATTTCATACTTTTAGGATAGGGTAACCCATTAAAAAATGTAAGACAATCTGGACAGTGTTTGCTGCCCAGAAATTTCGTTTTCAGATTATTAGGGAAAATTTTGAAAAACCATTACACTTGAACCATTTTGCATTTTCTTCTAAAATTTTCTGTGATCCTTATACATTTTTAAACTAACAGCTTACCAAATTTCAAGGCTTTTGGCTCAGTAAAACGTTTTCAATTTTCAAAACAATCTGGGCAGTGCATACTGCCCATAAATTTTCCAGATTGCATCAAGATGCCAAAAAGTTCATAACTTAGGTTTGAAAACACATTTTTTTTTTTTATTTTACAAAGCCTAAACTCAAGTACTCATCTAGAACTATGCAACCATACATATTATTTCCACAAACAGAGGTAGCAAGGTACGATCTAACCCATTGGAAGTCAGACAAAGAAAACATGGCAGCATGCATTTCTACACATTCTAGTAAAAATAAACACAACTAGCAAAGCCCTAGCTACATGCATGCATGAAAATCAAAAAATCAACCAATCTATTTGTAACGACCCAAAAATGCTAATAGGGTTTAGTGTCTTGATTAGCATGCCGCGAAGGCATAATTGGATATGTGTGTAATTAATTGATTAAATGCATGATTATGTGGCACGCGTGATATATATGATGATATAAGTATATTTATATGCATGTTTATAAGTATTAGATTTACATGTGGTCCCGTTATTGTTTATAAGGGCATATCTGTAATTTTGGCCTGTTAAGGGCATAAATGTGATTATATGTGTTAAATGATTGAGGTCACATTATTATGTGGATACATTTGCAGTATACGGTTCGAGGCGATCGTAGTGAGAAAATTAGTGAAATAGTCATAACATGGCTTAACACCCAGCTCAGGGTGAGCCTAGGGGTATTTTGGGAACTTAGCGAATATTTTGGGGTTTATTGAGTAACGAGTAAGTATTTGGTAATTAGTTGGACATGAAGGGATTAATTGGGAATAGGTAGGATGACTCGAAGAATTAGCGAGAATCACAATTAATGACTGTTTTACCCTTAAGGGAAATGAGAAGGCTAAGTTGGTTTTACAGGGAATTTAGGTCTTTTCTTAGTTAAGGGAAATACACCTAGCCAGTTCTAGGAATGGGAAGAACTCACTAGATTTTTCTCAAACTCACAGAACAATCTCTCTCCCTCTTACTCACGCTCTGTCTTTCCCTCTCAAGAACCCAAGGGGAACTTTGAAGCTTTGAAGGAAAAACTCAAGGAATTAGGCTGGGAATTGAGATGGGAGAGCCTGGGGAATCAAAGCCAGGGTCAGTCAAGAATTTCTGAAGAGATAAGGCTATCAACTGAGGTAAGATTCTAAGTTTTAATTGCTGAATTCTATTGGGTTTGGTTTTGTGCAAGGCTACTTGGTTGGTATATGAATTTGTTATTTTCAAGAAGATTGAACTAGAATTTTAGGTTATATGTGTTGTTCTTGAAGTGACATTAATAATTATGGACTTGGTATGGGTTTGGGTGTATAATTAGGTTGGATTCTAGACATTTGAGTTGGGAAAAAATGTTGGAAACCTAGGGATTTCTGGGTTCGCGGGGGCGCACCGTGAGCCAATACATGGGTGCCGCGACCCGCGTGCCTAGAATGTCCTGGGAGGGCTTGCTGACATAAGGGCACGTCGTGGCCCTAGGGGGAAAGTCATGAGCACCTCCCCTTAGAAGCAAAAGGCTGCGCCTTTGACTTGAGGCGCGTTGCGACCCTCAGGGCAAGGTCGCGACCCGCCTAGACAATTATGGCCTAGTTTTGTTTTTAGGCTCGGGAAGGCTCGGAGAATTAAAACCTAAGCGCTCGGGACGAATTCTACTACCCGGTTAAGTAGAATTCGAGGTCTCGTAGACTAGTATTTGTTTCCAAATGTTTAATTGGAGTAGAATTTGATAGTTATCCATTATTGCTTGTGACTAGGTTTACCGTATGTGTTCTGTGAATTATATATCTATTGTGTGTTATGTGAAAGTACGGCCTGAGGGTGTCAGGGCTAATGATAAGCGTATTGAACGCAGCTCGGCCTAGCGAGCTGGGATCAGCTAAATAACTAGAGAGCTCAACCTAAGCGAGCCAAGATCAGCTAAATAACCAGAGGGCTCGGCCTAAGGGCCCCGGCACCTAAATATTTGTATTACAGATTGCGTTATATGCTTGAAAGTATATGTTTATTGTCGCTAGTTTAGTACTTGTATTTTGTTGCTATTGAGTTGATTGATCTGAGGTTTTCTATGTATGCTCTGTTATAATTGAATTTAGTTTTCTTGTTGAGCCTTGGCTCACAGATGCTACGTGGTGCAGGTAAAGGCAAAGGAAAGCTGGACCAACCATGAGTTGGAGAGCTCTGGGGGCGGAGTGTACATCGTCAGCTGCTCAACCGCCACAACCGAGGAAATTAAAGGAACTAGAGCTTGGCTACTGCTGTATTAACTTTTGAGAGTTGTTTCTGCTTTGTAAATCTTATTTTTGGGATCCCATCTAGCAAACTTTTATTTTAATGAAAATCAATCCTTTTATAATCAAAACCTTTTAACCCTAACTTGTCAGATGACTTTAGAAACACCTTTTAGTTCAAACGACCTGATTAGCGGGTCTTGCACTATTTTAAACACACAGTGTAATGGTCCTAGTTACCCAGAGCATTACAACTTGGTATCAGTGCCGTCTAGGTTTAAAGGTTCCTGATCAGGGCATGTACACTTGCCGCTAGCTGGGCATGTACACTCGCTGCTAAAGAGAAGCTCGACTCAGGGTTTGGTAACCATATATGTTATTATGTGCTTAAATGTTTAAATGAAATATAAATGTTTTATCTGCACGATTAATAGGGAGCATGAGATATACGGATAGGGCCTGACCCTTGTCTGCTATGTGAATATGTTAAGGCATGCTTATTAGCATTGTTACTGTATGTGAATAATTATTTAAATGCCTGTTTGCATCATGATTGTGCACTGTGGCCTGGATATTGGCGTTGGAACAAGGAATGAATATAAACCTGTCACCATTGCCTGTCCAGCCGAGTCATTGATTGTAGATAAACTTGGGTAGTTATGCATCCAAGACGATCAATACGACTAGCCGTTACCGAGGTCGAGGCTAGAGATGATGAGTAGGGCCAGAACTCTCTGCTAGTCCCTCAGAACTGGCAGCAGTTGCTTGATGATATGCGAGCCAGACTTTAGAGTTAGGAAGAGCAGATTCGCCTTCTGAGGCAACATGCTCCGTCAGGGAGTGCCACACCTAATTTGCCACATGTTGTGGCACCAACTTTACATCCACCTGAGATTGGAAACAGGTGGGAACCACTTTATGAAAGATTCAGGAGACAACATCCTCCAATCCTTGAGGGAGGACCAGATCCATTAAAAGCTGAACAGTGGATGAGTATGATCACCTCCATCCTGGATTTTATGAGGGTGGAAGGGTAACGACAGGGTGGCCTGTGCCACCTATATGCTTAGAGAGGATGCCCTTATTTGGTGGGAGTTGGCATCACAGACTCGAGATGTTTCTACTATTGGGATGGGTTCAGAGATTTGTTCAACCAGAAATATTATAATGTTGCCTTCAGGGAAGCGAAGGTAAATGAGTTTATTGGGTTGGTTCAAGGCAGCATGAAAATTACCAAATATGCCCTGAAATTTGACAGGGTAGAAAACTTTGCACTAGATCTAGTGCTTACAGATGGATCCAGACATGACAGGTTTGTTCGAGGGCTGAGTGTTATGATAGCTCGCGATGTGAGGATCACATCAGTGCCTGGGGAGACGACTTATGCGCAGGCTTTTGAGAAGGCTCTTATTGCTGAGGAGGCAGAGAACAAGATCCAGAGGGAGAACGCTGCGAGACAGGATGTTTACAGGGTCGTGCCTCCATATACAATGTCTGGTAGGGGCGGAGGTCCAGTGATCAGAAGAGGAAGACCCCTGACACCTCGACCGCTGCTGGTCCTGATAGGAGGGTTCAGGGTGGCCGCCAGTGAGGCAGTGAGTCATGGAGGAGTTATCTAGAGTGCACTAGATGCAGGAAGTGCCATTTGGGTGAATGTCAGGCAATGGTTTGTTACTTGTGTGGGGTGGTTGGACACCTCAAGAATGATTTCTCGACGTTGAAGAAAGAGGAGCCAAGGAAGGTGGATAGCTTAACTCCAGCTCGAGTGTTCACCTTGACACAGGCAGAGGCTGAGGCTAGTCCCTCGATAGTTACTGGTCAGCTTTCTAGTGCCGACTCTTCATATACTGTATTGATTGACTCTGGTGCTACACATTCATTTGTTTATAGTAAAATTATTGATAGATTGTGTAGGCCTAGTGAGTATTATACTGTGGGGTTTGAGACGATATTGCCCACAGGGGAGCTGGTAGTTTCTAGGAGATGGATTAGAGCAATGTCAGTGATGGTGGATAGTAGGGAACTATCAGTAGATTTGATTGAGTTGGGTATGGATGATCTTGATATGATTTTGGGGATGGATTGGTTAGTTAGATACGAAGCCACTATAGATTGCAGGAAGAAGATGGTGACTTTTGAGCCTGAGGGTGAGGACCCCTTTGTTTTTGTGGGTGCTATGCATGGACCCCGCATTCCTATGATATTAGCGTTAAGGGCTAGGGATCTATTACAAGGAGTTTGTATAGGTTTTCTAGCTAGTGTGGTGGATACAACTATAGTTATGCTAGTGGGGCCTGGAGAGACTAGGTTGGTATGCAAGAACAAGTACCCCTACCTGCAATCAAGAACAAGTACCCCTACCAAGGATAGATGACCTGTTCAACCAGCTGCAAGGTAAGATGGTATTCTCGAAGATTGATCTTCGATCTGGTTATCACCAGCTGAGGATGAAGGACGAGGATATTCTGAAGACGGACTTCGGTATGAGGTATGGGCATTATGAGTTCCTGGGCATGTCATTTGGTTTGACCAATGCCCCAACAACATTTATGTAATACCCTAGATAATGAAGGCCATTACACGATGTAATTATAAATGTGCAAGACTTGCTAATCAAGTCATATAGTTGAAAACGTGAGTCTAAAGTCATAATGAGGTTAAGGTTAAAAGATTTTGGTCATAAATGGGAAATTTCTCATTTAAATAAATGTTTAGTACAAACAGGTTTTAAAGGACAGTTTACAAAATTTCAAAGTTATATACAACCACAAGCCACTCTAATGGAAAAATGCGCATTTCAGGTTTTCCTATCCCTGCATTAACCCTCGGCTGTGGCGGACGAGCAGCTGACTATGTACATTCCACCCTTGAGCCCTCCAACTCAAGATTGGTCCACCTTTCCCTTACCTTTACCTGCACCACGTAGCACCCGTGAGCCAAGGCCTAGCAAGAAAACCATAATGCAGAGCATAAACAATACAGACAATCAAATAATCCATAAAGTTGTTAACTAGGTATTTAGCATGCCATAACAGTCATCTAATTAGAGAGGTCAATCAATTATTCATAAGCCATTCATCTCAGTATTAAACAAATTATAAATAAAAACAACAATGATATCATATCAATATTCATCATACAATACTCAGGGTCGACGCCCTTAGGCCACGCCCTCTATTCAACCCATTGTCTTTGGCTCACTTAGGCCAAGCCCAGTGTTTAACCCACTGACTCCGGCCCGCTTAAGCTGAGCTCAGTGATTATTTAGCTGTCCTCAGCTACCAATCGCCGAGCCATGTCCTATGCGCAAATATCAATCCCGTCACTCTTAGGTCATTTATTTCATGCTCACATGGCATATCACAATCACATAACATATGCATTCAAATACAGGGAATGTCAGTCCCACACAGTCACATAAGGGTGCAGTTTTCTTACCTTGAATTCCAAGTGCTTTAGTTACTACGAATGACCCTCGAGCACGATCCTGTTTCGAGCCCTAGCGTACACCTAGTCACTATCGAAAAATGGTACTTCGATGAGTTTAAATTCCAAAGGACAATCCCGGGACCAAACTCACGCTCTTGCGAACTCTAATTCAACCAAACGAAGTGGTGAAACCGCCCCCCCCGCGAGCCCCCAAGCAAAAACCCTAAAAAGTTCCCAAAAACCAAGTTCTAAAGGTTGGGTAGCGCTACAGCACTACGTGATGTGTGCTACAACGCTAGAGTCAGAGGCTCCAGCCTTCCAAAAATGCAGCCTAGCGCTGTAGTGCTCCCAACCTAGCGCTACAACGAGAACATGCAAAAAATTTTGGGTTTCTCCTTCGCCTCTCCCGAGCCAAAGCTCCAAAAATCCTCCCCAAACCTCAATCAAACTCAAAATTGAACCCATAACTCACTATAGCTCACCCAAAACAACCAAATAACACCAAACTTGGCTAACAACTTCATCAAACACATAAACCAAACTTGAGCTTTGAAGCTCAAGAACACTATCTAAAACCAAAAAACCCAGACAATTAAGGACAAAAATTGTTACCTCAGATGAATCTGACCCTAGGCTGCCTTTAGTTCCCTTCCAAGCTTTAATTCCTCCAATCCCCAAGCTTAAGTCCTTAAACTTCCATGCAAAATCCAAACTCAGAAATCAACCTCAACAAAACTCAGCAAACTCAAAAACCTTAAACCTTACCTCAACTTAGGAGCTAAATTCTAGCTGAACTCCTTCAGTTACTCCAAAGATCAAAGCCCCAAAGCCTAGCCTAGACTCCTCTTGAATTCTCAGCTTCAAAATCCACAAGGGAGAGTGAGAGAGGGAAAAAAATCGTGAGAGGGAGAGATGGGTGAGCTGAGAGTCTTCTGTTTCCTTCTTTTCCTTCACTGCTTCTGCCACTTTCTCCTATAATATAAGGAAAACAGAGTATATCAATTATCTCTTCTAATAAACAAAAGACTCTTTTACCCTCCTAATTAAAACTAAGCCTTTTAATCAATCTAAGGGTATATTGGTCATTTGCTCCCAATTCCCACTAATTCCTCGAGTCTTCCTAATATTTACCACTTAAATCTCGTCATCTAATTAATCACCCATTATTTTTCCCCAATGTCTAAAAATCCCCAATATATTTGTAAATTCCAGAAAATACCCCTAGGCTCCCCCAAGCTGGGTATTCATTCCCATTGTGACCTTTTCGCTAATTGCTCAATAGGATTGCCTCGTGCTAAATAATCCAAATGCATCCACATAATAATGTGGTCTCGCACTAATATCACATATATATTCACATTTATGCCCTCAACAGCCCAAAATTACAAATATGCCCTTATAAGCTAAACAGGCCCCACATGCATATCTAATACTCATAAACATGCATTTCACATATCCATATAATCAAGCATTTAATCATTAAATCACACATAAACCAATTATGCCCTCCAGGCACACTAATTAAGGTCCTTAAGCCTTGTTAGTGATTTTGGGTTGTTACAATTATCCCCTCCTACTGAGAATTTCGTCTTCAAAATTAAACCTAAATAACTCGAGATACTGATCTTGCATTACTGACTCAAGCTCCCAGGTCGCTTCTTCGACCCTGCTATTACTCCATAACATTGTAACTAGAGGAATCATGCTAGATTAGTAGCTAAAGGGTTTAGGCAAAAAGAGGGTATCGATTATTTCGATACTTATGCGTCTGTTGCAAGAACAACTTCTATAAGAATTTTGTTCGCTTTAGCTTCTATACACAACTTGTATGTTCATCAAATGGATGTCAAAACGACATTCCTTAATGGTGACCTCAATGAGGAGGTCTATATGGAACAACCCGAAGGGTTTGTCCTACCAAAATATGAACATAAAGTTTGTAGACTTGTAAAATCCTTATATTGATTGAATCAAGCTCCTAAGCAATGGCATGAGAAATTTGATTAAGCCATAATGTTTAATGGGTTTAGACATAACAATGGAGACAAGTGTTTGTATTCCAAAACTTGTAAGGGATATGTGATCATTGTTTGCTTATACGTGGATGACATGCTTATTCTAAGTAATAGCATGAAAAGGATAGAAGAAACGAAGAGGTTTCTATCATCAACCTTCAAGATGAAAGATCTTGGAGAAGTTGACACCATACTTGGTATCAAAGTAAAGAAACATAGTGGGGGTTTTGCGTTAGGGCAAGCCCACTATGTTGAGAAAGTATTGAACAAATTTAACCATCTCAAGGTTAAAGATGCCAATACTCCATTCGATCATACTGTAAAACTAGTGAAGAATGAAGGAAGAGCAGTGGCTCTATTGGAGTACGCTAGTGCTATAGGGAGTCTAATGTACGCTGCCCAATGTACTAGACCTGATACAACATTTGCAGTAAGTAAACTTAGTAGGTTTACGAGTAATCCAAGTGTGGATCACTGGAAGGCAATTGGAAGAGTCCTAGGTTATCTCAAGAAAACCAAAGGACTAAGCCTTCACTACTCCAAATTTCCTTCAATTTTAGAAGGATATACAGATGCAAGTTGGATATCCAATCTTGGGAACAACTTGTCCACAACTGGTTGAGTATTTACACTTGGTGGAGGTGCAATTTCTTGGTGTTCCAAGAAACAAACCTGTATATCTCATTCACTATGGAAGCAGAATTCATAGCTCTAGCTGCTACCGGAAAAGAGGCCAAATGGTTAAGGGATTTGTTGATAGAGATTCCCCTAATCAAAGAGAATGTATCTACTATATCGATACATTGTGATAGCCAAGAGACATTGGCTAGAGCATACAACAGAGTGTATAATGGGAAGTCTAGACATATTAGTCTAAGACATGGATATGTAAGAGAATTGATTCAAAGAGGAGTCATCTCAATATCATATGTGAGAACAAGTGAAATCTGGCGGATCCTTTCACTAAGCCACTAATGAGGGATTTAGTGGCTGCATCATCTCGAGGGATGGGACTTAAACTCCCTAAAGAGATTCACGATTGATGGTAACCTATCTTAACATTAGTTATTCAACTAGTGTTAGGTTCAATAGGTAACAACAAGTTAATAAAGTGAATATTAGTTGTACTCAAAACAAGTCCCATCTGAGATATTGAGTACTTGTGTGTTACTAAGTGGAGGGTTAAAACCGAAAGGTTTTTTAATAGAATTCAGTCTTGTAAAGACAAGTATTTTTTGTAACAAAATACTGTAAGAATTCTACCTATATGGACCTAGGGATGGTGCCGCCTCTCATGAGAATTGGGAGTATTCTCAAGAACGTCCATGAATGGAAAGTGCACATGGCCATTAACGGTGTAAAGCGAGAGATAGAGGTCTCAAGTGAACATCGCAAAGGTGTGTGTGTTATCACCGATTTGTTATCATGAAAATATGGTTCAATGCCTAGTGCAATCAAATTTTCGACAAATTTTGTGATAATTACACTATAGCAAAGTTCAAGTTGAAAAACACTTTGCTTTATGCACTAATGAAATGACTCCTATAAGAGAGAGTTCTTATTTAATCAAGTGGGGGATATGTTATATTTTAAAATATAATGATTGATTAAATAAGTGTTACAATAGATAACTATTTAATCTAGTGGGGAAATGTTATATTATTTTATAATATAATATAATGTAATATTATATTATATTATAATATAATGTTTTAGATTAAATAACTGTGACAAAGAGTGTCAAATATTGTAACATATAATAGAGAGTTACAATATTTAGATATATGAGATATATCCAAATAATGTAACATATTTGGTGTTACAAATTTGTAACTTCCAAATATTACCCTTTATTGTGTAAATTTGGTGTTACACAATATTGAGATGAATTTCATAAAGCCATTTGAGAAATGGCTGTTCGAGATATGATTTTAACCCCAATAATGTGTTTTGGGGGTTACAAAATCATTTGGGAGGGTTTGGAACCGTTTGGAAAAACAGCACAATTTTAAGTGCTGAAAATGGTCAGTGGCCGCCGCCACTGAATGTTGGTGGCCGCGGCCTGTGGGACAGAGACTAGTGGTCGCGCCCACCAATGTCTCTGGCCGCGGCCATAGGCCAAAAACTAACAATTTTTTCAGTTTTTTCAATCTTTGTTGAACGGCTCAAAAAACCCAAATAACTCCAAAATCTCATTTTTAATTCCATATTAATCCAATTAAACATTGGTAACAACCATGGGGGTTGGTGGAATTTGAAATTCAAAGGGTGTCTCTAAACTCTATAAATAGGACTCTATAAATCTAAGATTGTAAAGAAACATTTTCCTAGTGTTAAAAGAAAAACTAATTTGTTAGATTTGATACATTGTGATTTGTGTGAATTGAATGGAATAATTACTAGAGGAGGACATAGGTATTTTATTACCTTTACTGATGATTGTTCTAAATTCACATATGCATACTTCCTTAAAAATATGGATGAGACCTTTAGCATGTTTAAAATCTATAAAGCTGAACTTGAAAATCAATTGGAAAAGAAAATTAAAGTGATTAGAAGTGATAGGGGTGGTGAATACTTTTCTAATGAATTTAATGTATTTTGTGAGATGCATGGTATAGTACATGAATGTACAACCCCTTAAACTCCTCAACAATATGGTATAGCGAAAAGAAAGAATAGAATATATGTTGAAATGATAAATGCTATGCTATTACATACAAATTTTAGTTTTGTGTTATGGGGAGAATCCTTGATTACGGCTTGTCATATTCTGAATCGTATTCCTCTAAAGAATAATCAAATTTCACCATATGAGATATGGAAAGGAAAGAGGCCCAACCTAGGGTATCTCAAAGTGTGGGGATGCCTTGCTTATTGCAAGAGCATGGAGCCTAAAAGGATCAAGTTGGGTCCAAGGGCCATCAAATGTGCATTTGTAGGCTATGCCTCAAATATCATGGCCTATAGGCTATTAGACATGGAGTCTAATGTGATAATTTAATCAAGAGAAGTTAAGTTCTTTGAGAGGTTTTTTCATAGTGACAATAAGCATCAAAAATCGATCTCATTAGAATAAACTCAAGATGAGTAACCTTCAAGGGTTGTAGAGCAACCGATATTGCCTAGAAGAAGTCAAATGCTTAAAGAGAGTGGATCACAAAATGAAACCTTTCAAGTGGAGATTCTTTACCTAGTACAGGGAAACCACAAGGGAGTCACTTGGAAGTATCCTATGGTACTTCAAGTGGAGGATGATCCTAAAACTTTCCAAGAAGCTATTTCTCAAGGGATTCTAACTTTTCAAAATGGGCAATAAATGATGAGATGGAATCAATTATGTCTAACCACACTTGGGATATTGTTGATCTACCACAAGGATCAAAGCCAATATGTTGGGTATTTCGAAGAAAATACAACACTAATGGGACCATTCAAGCCTATAAGACAAGATTGGTGGCCAAAGGGTTTAGTCAAAAGGAGGGCATAAATTATTTTTATACCTATGCACTAGTAGAAAGGGAAACATCTATAAGATTATTGTTTGTCTTATCATCAATACACAACCTATATGTTCATCAAATGGAAGTCAAAACGACATTCATAAATGGTAACCTCGATGAGGAGGTGTACATGGAATAACCCGAAGGATTTTTTCTAAAGGGAAATGAACATAAGGTGTGTACGCTTGTTTAATCATTATATGGTTTAAAACAAGCACCAAAACAATGGCATGAGAAGTTTGATGAAGCCATTGTTTCGGATGGGTTTAGGCATAATATTGCTGAAAAGTGCTTATACTCTAAGACTTGTGATGAATATGTGATCTTAGTGTGTCTATATGTTGATTATGTGTTGATATTGAGTAATGACATGAATGGAACAATAGAAATGAAGAGGTTTCTTTCTTCTAACTTCAAGATGAAGGACCTTGGAGAGGTTGATACCATATTAGGTATTAAAATTAGAAGGAATGTTAATGGTTATGCCTTAGGTCAAGCTCAGTATGTTGAGAAAATTCTTGACAAGTTTGATCATCTTAATATCAAAGAGGCAAACACACCCTTCGATTCAAATCTAAAGCTTGAAAATAATGAATGGAGAATGATGCCTCAACTAGAGTATGCAAGTGTAATTGGAAGTTCGATGTACGGTGCTCATTGTACTAGAGCGGACATTGCATTTGCGGTTAGTAAACTAAGTAGGTTTATTAGCAACCGAATGGTTAATGCTATGCTATTACATGCGTATTTGAGTTTTGCTTTATGGGGAGAAGCCTTGCTTAATGCTTGTCATATTCTTACCGGATTCCTCCAAAGAAGATTCAAATTTCACCTTATGAGATATGGAAGGGAAAGAGGCACAACCTAGGATATCTCAAAGTGTGGGGGTGCCTTGATTATTGCAAGAGCACGAAGCCTAAAATGACCAAGTTATGTCCAAAGGCCATTGTGTTTGTGGGTTATGCCTTAAATAACAATGCCTATAGGATATTATCTTGTTCATTAGGAAAATATGTATTTTGCCTCAATGGAAATAATAATAAATTACAACTCTATGCAATATATTACAAATAGATAATGATTGATTAAAAAGAGTTACAACTCTATAACTGAAAATTACAAATAAACAAAGAAAATGAAGAAGATGATGAAGAAGAAGAGAATAGTAAAATACAACTCTAAGCAAAAGATTACAAATAAAGTAAAGTGTTTGAAACAAAAGAAAAGAAAAGATTACAACTCTTGAACAAGAAATACAAGTAAATAGAGAAGAATAATATAAAGATGAAAAGCAATAGAATGAAAGAAAGGAACAAGAAACAAAAGATAAACAACTCTCACTCACACTACCAAAGTGAAGAGTGTTGGGGATCACCAACTTGAACAAGGTTTGAAACCTTTGTCCAAGAGCTTATTTCCCCCTAACTCAAGCACTAAGGGATCTCTCACAGATTATAGGAAATTATTTCTGGAATTATTAAGCCTCAAGGTGTTTCTAGCCAAGTGCTCTAATGAATAGAAATGTTGTGTCTTACAAGTGAGCATTAGACTCCTATTTATAGAGTTTTGAGACACCCTTTGAATTTCAAATTCCACCAACCCCCATGGCTATTACCAATGATTAATTGGGTGTTTTATGGAATTAAAATAGAGATTTGGGAGTTACTTGGCTGTTGGAAATGTTCAAAATTGGATAAAAACCGAATTTGTATGAAGCTGTCAGCCACTAAGGCTGCGGCGCTTGGTCATTTTCAGCAACCAATTTTTTTAGTTTTTTCCAAAACGTTCCAATTTATTCCCACTTGATTTTGTAACTTCCATACACAATATGGGAGTTAAAATCACATCTCTATCAGCCATTTCTCATATGGCTTTAAGAAATTCATCTCAATATTGTGTAACAACAAATCTACACAATAATGGGTGATATTTAGGAGTTACAAATTTGTGATGAATTTGTAACACCAAATATGTTACACGTTTGGATATTTCACATATATCCAAATAATGTAACTCTCTATTATATGTTACAATATGTGACACTCTATGTCACATTTATTTAATCTAAAACATTATATTATAAAATAATATAACAACTACTACTGCTACTGCTACTAATACTACTGCTACTATTACTCCTACTGCAGCTGCTACAAGCTACTACTACTACTACTACTACTACTACTGCTACTACTGCTACTGCTGCTACTGCTGCTACTGCTGCTACTGCTGCTACTGCTGCTACTGCTGCTACTGCTGCTACTGCTGCTACTGCTACGACCCCCACCACCACCACCACCACCACTACCACTACCACCACCACTACTACCACCACTACCACCACCACCACCACCACTACCACCACCACCACCACCACCACCACCACCACCACTACCACCACCACTACCACCACCACTACCACTACCACCACCACTACCACCACCACTACCACTACCACTACCACTACCACTACCACTACCACTACCACTACCATTACCACTACCACTACCACTACCACTACCACTACCACTACCACTACCACTACCACTACTACTACCACTACTACTACTACTACTACTACTACTGCTACTACTGCTACTCCTACTACTACTTCCACTACCACTACCACTACCACTACTACTACTACTACCACTACTACTACTACTACCACTACCACTACCACTACTACCACTACCACTACTACCACTACCACGACTACCACGACTACTACCACTACTACCACTACCACCACTACCACAACTACTACCACTACTACCACTACTATCACTACTACCACTACTACCACTACTACTACTACTACTACTACCACTACCACTACCACTACCACTACCACTACCACTACCACTACCACTACCACTACCACTACCACTACCACTACCACTACTACCACTACCACCACTACCACTACCACTACTGCTACTACTACTACTGATCTTGTATGAGTACGAGAGAATTAAGATCATACACAATGAATAAAAATTTTAGCAACATATTAAAGTATGGAACTTTAATCGATGGTTTCTAGTATAGTTTTCTAAGCATGTTATTCGGCGCAAGCAAATTTAGATTAGGATTGCAAATGTAGATAGACATCTTAGTGAAGGTGTTGTACATAATTATGATTATATATGACTGGACCGATATGAATTAATTTCTCTATAGAACTTGCCGTTTATTATAAAGACTTAATTCATATCACTTAGATGATCAATTAGTAGAGCAGTCTAAATCCTGAGTATTCATGAACTCCTGTTCATGTTTACTAAGTTATTTGATTCACTCATTAAATTTTATTTATTAATGAAGCTTACAACTTTTGTTTTGGGAATTTAGTAACATGGGTGGCTGGAAACATGATTTACAAGATGGAATCCTGACTTTCCTAACAGATTGAAGATTGGTTCCTTTTCAGTGTTAATTCTAGAACTGAAAAGTTGTGCACTAATTTAGATTTGATCTAAATTAACTTTCACTGGTGAATTAATAGTACTAAAGGATAAAGAGAAAATTAGAAAGGCAATACAATAATTTTGACCAATTCTAATTATGAACCGATAACAGGAGGACGAACTACTGGTATTGATTATATTAATGGACTACTGCTAATAAACTCAGTAAATATAATTCTATAATAACTAAGAGTGCAATTCCATATTTATAGTGGAGTAATAATGGAATTAATAAATAAGATTATTGTATTGATGAGTTCACTAAATAATCTGGTTTATTGGAGCTTAGTGTTATAGGTCCATTGTCCTTGAGTCGCCTCTATGCCACACTGTCAATGGTATGGATGTCACAAAATAAAAGAGAAAGGAGAATTTATTTTTCAAGGGGAAAATAGTAATTATTTATTTTATAATAAATAATTAATATTAAATAAAATTGGAAAAACAAGACAGATGTTGGCGCCACCTATGTCTATCTGAACAAGGTGGTGTGCCACCTATGTCTGTCTGGACAACAACATTGGCTCCAACCAATGTGTAAGAATAGTGGTGGGCGCCTACATCATAGGGTGCAGCCCACTGGGTTTAATTTTGGATTATTATTTTAATTCAAAAATTAAATATTTATTTAAATTTGAATTTAAAAGTTAGTTATAGATATTTTAATGTGGTTGAGATATTCTCTCAAAGTTAGTTGAGAGATTCTTTCGTAGCGGTTGAGATATTCCCTCAAGTGTTTGAGAGATTCTCTCATTCGGTTATTAGATATTTACTCATTTAAATATTTAAATTTGAAATAATATCTATAACAAAATCGGTTAAAGATATTTATTTAATGTTTAAATAAATAAATATCTTTATTAAATATTATTATCTTAACCTAAATAATATTTTATAGGGTTAATTTAACTATACCAGAATAATCCTAAATCTATACATCGATACATTTAGGAAACCTAAAAGGGTTAATCGAATGATTTTCTCTCCTCTCCCATTACTGTTCTTGCTTATGAGTTGAGACAAAAACAAGAACACATAATTTTGTGAATCCTATTGGCCTACACTAATCCTTGAGTGCTGAGGTAGGCTTGGAAGACTATGGTGTGAGTATTTTATCATCATCATTTTCTACCAACTTGGATAGGAAGATCATTTTTAATACAAAAAGATAGCAATGACACTTGATAGGCATCAAGAGGTATTTTTCTATTACCATTATTGCTTTGTGTTTTAATATATGTCACATGTGGGGGATCCTTAGGGTCAGTACAATGATACTCAACCTAAATGCTTCCACTACATACCTAATTTAGTACCGTAAAACCAACAATTGACATCAGAGCCAGGTTCCATACATGCATATTTTAAACGCTGTGTGGGTTTCTTGCATTTTATATATATGTGATATGTATCATTATGGATGGTGTTGTTTTATCTTTTGAATGTATGGTTAAATGGTGAATCGTTAATTATATGGTAGCAGTTGGATGTAGGAAATCGCTTTTAATCTTTTTTAGAAATTTTTTAAGCCATTAATGGGGCATATGAATATTTTGTAGATTTATTTTTGCAAATAATTTTGTAAAAATTCTGATCACACCGAGATAAGGAGCTCTGACTCTTTTTTTTGGAGTCCCAACCTTATCACCCCGACCGAAGCCACCGTGGACCGCCGACTAAGGTGCCTCGCGTAACGCGCCCCACCACCGTCTGGAGCTGAATGGCCTTGTGGCCTTCCTGTTGTGTGTCCGCCTGGAGATTCGTATCCCCCCCGTCCGAGTTTGCATGGACCGTTCGATCCCCTGGTCTTTGCCCGTGTGGAATCGCAACAGTTAGGGACCCATCAGGTCCATCGGTCCCGTCCACATGAAAACTGTAATGTCCTGGATAGCCAAGACCGTTACACTGTGTGTTTATAAAGGTGAAAGACTTGCTAATCAAGTCATTTATTTAGAAACGTGTTACTAAAACTATAATTATGCTAGGGTTAAAAGATTTTGGATACAAAAGTTACATTTCATATAATTTAAAATTTTGTACATGGGAAATAGAGTTTAAAAGACAGTTCACAAAAACTTCAGGTTATAAACATGTACTGGCCACTCTAAGGGCAAAACAAACATTTAGGCTTCTCCACTCCAGTATCACTCCTCAGCCGTGGCGGTCGATCAGCTGACTGTGTACATTCAGCCCCTGAAGCTCTCCAACTCAAGACTGGTCCACCTTGTTCTTGCCTTTACCTGCACCACGAAGCACCCGTGAGCCGAGGCCCAGCACGAAACCATAATAAAGTGTATAGACAATAAACAACAATCAGATATACAACAAGTCATACAGTTCACATAAGCAGTGGCATCAATCTTCAATCCAATAATCAGTTATTCAGATAACAAACTCATCACAATCATTAATTAAACAGTATTAAACATATCACACCAAAATACAGGGTCAACGCCCTTAGGTCGCACCCTCTAATTATCCCACTGACTCCAGCTCGCTTAGGTCGAGCTCAGTGATTATATATATAACCTCAATTACCAGTGGCCGAGCCGCACACTGTGCGCAAATGTTGATTCCAGCACGCTTAGGCCGTTTATCACATGTCCCATGGCACAATACCATCTTATGACAACACATATGTATATAGGGAGATCTTAGTCCCAACACAAACACATATCTGGGTGCAGTTTCTTACCTTTAGATTCTAATAGCTTGAGTAGTGAAACTGACCCTCAAGCACGATCTCGTCCGAGCCCTAGCGTACACCTAGTCACAACCATAAATTAGAATCATCACTAAACTTAAATTCCAAAACTAACCTCAGGACTAATCCCGAGCCCCCGGGAAGCCCTAATTCCACCAAACGCGGTGGTGGAATCAAACCCCGAGCCCCCGGGCAAAAACCCTATGAAATTATCCAAAAACCCTTTTCTGGAAACAGGGTAGTGCTACAGCACCACTAAGTGGGCGCTACGGCGCTACAAACAGAGCCAAAAGCGCCCAGACAACCCAGGCCTAGCGTTGTAGTGCCCAAAGGCTAGCGCTACTGCACTAGTTACAGCTTCAGAACACCCTCTGATTTCTCCTTCGATTTTCCTCGAACCAAAACCCACCAAAACTCCTCCAAACCTCAACCATACACCAAAATGAGCCTACCACCCCCTTCATCTCATCCCTCATAACCCATCAACCTAAAACTTAGCCACATGCACCATCAAACAAAGAAATCAAGAATTGAGCTCAAGAACTCATAAACTCATCAGCAGAAACAAGAAATAACCCAACAACTTAGATGATCAAGCTCAGAATTTTCTTACCTTTGATGGGGGATTTGACCCTAGGTTGCCCTTAGCATATATGTGGCATAGGCCACTCTTTCATGACCCACTATCCTCATGAAATCCAGAATAGTGGTGACCATACTCATCCACTGTTCAGTCTTTAGTGGATCTGGTCCTCCCTCAAAAGCTGGAGGATGTCGTTTCCTGAACCGCTCATACAAGGGCTCCCATCTGTTCTCAACCTCCGTTGGCTGTACAACTGGCACCACTGCAGGTGCCACAATAGGGGCAGCACTCCCTGATGGAACCTGCTCATCCTGTCTCTGTAGCCGTAAGTTGTCTGCCATAAGTTGCTGCCAGTTCTCAGGGACTGGCGGAGGGGTCTGACCCTGGTCATCATCTCTAGTCTCAAACCTAGTGCCGGCTAGTCGCGTAGATTTCCTTGGACTCATAGTTATCCAAGTTAATCTACAATCAACGACTCGACAGTCAGACTATGATGACAGGGTAATAGCTTTTCCAAAATCCACCAATGGAACACAATTAATCATAAGTAATCCAGATATAACAATTTATTCAAATATTCACTCACATACAACAGCAATGCTAATAAGCATGCCTCAATATCATCACACAACAGTCAAGGGCCCGGCCCTATCAGTGTCTCATGCTTTCTATTAGTCACTGCCTTTGACCATTAGAACTACTAAACATAGCTATTACTTTGAAGAACATATACATAAGATAATAATAACTTTATAAAAACTTCAACATAATAATGTGAAAATTACAAAATAGATTTTGGTATGGATACCCATTGTTTAAAACATAAAACATAATTTTAAACTAAAGAAGATTGTTTACAATACTAAATGTGAAAAATACATATAAATATAATAAAAAAAACTAAAAATAACGTCATCCTCGATCGACTCGCAACCCATTCATTCCATTCGTCCTCAATACACAAGTCAATCCACCGAGAATCCTCCTGCCTTCGTATCTAGTTTCCTGCATCACACTAAAAGAAAAAGAAAGGAGTGAGCCTAATGCCCAGCAAGGAAAATATACCAACACATATAACATAAAACATAAACATACGACTATAATAAAACATATACTATAAAACATATGTCACAATTCTAACCCATGTACATGGTAAACATTGGGGTTTACTAGCTATGCAACTATAAGCCTCAAAATACATTGAGGTTTGCTAGCTAAGCAACTATAAGTCCCATGAAACATAAAAATATTGGGGTTTGCTATTTAAGAAACTATAAGCCCCAAAAACATATATATCATAACATATCATAACATAACATATACATCGTATCATACTTGAGGATGTGAGATGGGTCTGACACATATCTACGTAGCATCGAGTTGTGGACTACATTGTGACTATCTGCTAGAGCTGGCGGTAGGGCTAATCTATATGCAACTGCTCCCACTTTGTCCAATATCTCAAAAGGACCTATAAACCTGGGACTAAGCTTGCCTTTCTTCTCGAACCGCTTCACACCTTTCATAGGAGATATCCTTAAGAAGACTTGATCTCCGACTTTGAATTCCACATCACGCCGATTGGTATCCGCATACCTTTTTTTATGACTCTGAGCAGTGAGCATACGCTTTCTAATCAGGGCTACTGCATCCTGAGCTTCTCTAACTGCTTTGGGTCCAAGAAGTTGCCTTTCTCCTACTTGATCCCAATGTAACAGCGATCGACATCTCCTTCCATAAAGCAACTCATAAGGTGCCATCCTGATTGTTGATTGGTAGCTATTGTTGTAGGAAAATTCTATCAGTTGCAAATACTTACTCCATGATCCTCCAAAATCAAGTACACAAGCGCACAACATATCTTATAAAATCTGTATGGTACACTCGGACTGACAGTCTGTTTGAGGATGAAATGTTGTACTAAGACTTAACTTGGTACCCATGGCTTGCTACAAGCTTCCCCAAAATCTCGATGTAAACACTGATTCTCTATCAGACACTATTTTCTTAGGGATTCCATGCAATCTTACTATTTCTTGAACATAAACGTCTGCATATTGTTATGATGTATATGAAGTCTTGACAGGAAGAAAATGAGCTGACTTGGTTAATCTATCTATTACTACCCAAGTCGAGTCGTGCTGCTTATTCGTTCGAGGCAAACCCGTCACAAAATCCATGGCTATGTCGTCCCATTTCCATTTTGGAATACTAAGTGGTTGCAATTAGCCTGCAAGCCACTGATGTTATGCTTTCACTTGCTGGCATACCAAACATTTAGACACATACTCTGCTATATCCTTCTTCATTCCTGGCCACCAATACATTGCCTTAAGATCGTGAGTCATCTTGGTCGACCCTGAGTGAACTGAGTATGGGGTATTGTGTGCTTCTTTTAAAATCTTCACCTTAATTCCTTGATCATTTGGCACACATACCCGATCCTTATATCTCAATAACCCCTGACTTGATATTGTGAAATCTATTGCCTTGCCTTCCTTGACTACATTTACATGTGCTACTAATATGTCATCATGCCCTTGCCCAATTCGTATATCTTCTAACAGAATTGATTGTATGGACAAGTTAGCCAGTTTACCAATGACTACTTCTATTCCAGCATTGATCAGCTCCTGTTGTAGCGGATTTTCTATTCTGGCTAATGCTGCTAGACTTCCATAATTCTTCCTACTTAGCGCATCAACAACTTCATTTGCCTTTCCCAGGTGGTATAAAATTTCGCAGTCATAATCCTTTACTAGATGTTCGACTAACCACCTGCGCTGCCTCATGTTGAGTTCTTTTTGCGCGTGAAGAAATACTTTAGGCTTTTGTGGTCCGTATAAATCTCACACCATTCTCCATAAAGATAATGGCGCCATATTTTTAATGCAAATACCACCACTGCCAACTCCATATCGTGTGTTGGATAGCGTTGCTCGTACTCCTTCAATTGCCTTAAGGCATAGGCTATCACCTTGTCATTCTGCATCAGCACACAACCCAATCCTTGCTTTGACGCATCACAGTAGACTACAAACTTGTCATTGGGTGCCAGTACACAAAGTATTGGTGCTGAGCGTAGCTTATCCTTAAGCAACTGGAAGCTCTCTTCACACTTATCCGTCCAGTTGAACCTTTGCTGCTTCCGGGTCAAGTTGCTAAGTGGAGTGGCTATCTTAGAAAAACCCTCTACAAACCTCCGATAATAACCTGCTAGTCCTAGAAATTTTTTTACCTTTGAGGCATTCTTTGGTCTTGGCCTATCCTTCACAACCTCTAGTTTAGATGGGTCTACAACAATTCCGTCCTTGGATACTATGTGGCCGAGAAATGCTACATGTGAAAGCCAAAATTCGCACTTCTTGAATTTGGTGTATAGTTGGTGCTCCTTTAGTCGCAACAAGATTAACCTTAAATGTTTCTCATGCTCGACTTTATCCTCTGAGTACACCAAGATATCGCCGATGAATACTACGCTGAACTTATCCAAGTAGTCCTTAAAGACCCTATTCATTAAGTCCATAAATGCGGCTGGAGCATTGGTAAGACCGAAAGACATGACTAGAAACTCGTAGTGCCCATAATGAGTTCTAAAAGCTGTCTTAGGAATGTCTTCTTCCCGTACCTTGAGCTGATGATATCCGGACCGTAAATCAATCTTTGAGAACACGATCGCTCCTCAGAATTGATCAAACAAGTCGTCAATCCGGGGTAGCGGGTACTTGTTCTTAATTGTCACCTTATTCAGCTCGCGGTAATCTATGCACATTCGCATACTCCCGTCCTTCTTCTTCACAAATAGAATCGGTGCTCCCCATGGAAAATGGCTCGGTCTAATGATACCCAAGTCTAAGAGTTCTTGTAGCTGCATCTTTAACTCCTTGAGTTCGGTCAGTGCCCTCTGGTATGGTGCCTTTGAAATAGGCTCGATGCCCAGTACTAGTTCGATTGTGAAGTCAATTTCCCAAGTCGGCGGCAACCCCGGTAAGTCGTCAGGAAATACTTCTAGAAATTCCTTTACAATATGAACGTCTCCAACATTTATCGGTGTTTCTTTTACCAAATCAGTAACACTGGCTAAGAATGCTTGACATACTTTTTCTATAATCTTCTCAGCTTTGAGTGACAAAATAAGCGGTGTTCGTAGCCCTGAAACCTTTCCCATAAAGCATAGTCTCTGACCGTCAGAAGTCTCAAACGTTACTTTCTTGCATTTGCAGTCGATGGTTGTGCCATGGCTTACTAGCCAGTCCATTCCCAGTATCACGTTGAAGTCTTTAATCTCCAGTTCTATCAGTTCTCCTTCTAATTCTACGTCCTCAATCTTGATCAGTACGCCTCGTACCACCTGTGATGATAGGACTATTTCACCCGAAGGTAATTCTATTTCAAACCTAGTTCTAAATCTTTCACAAGGTTTGTCTAATTTTTCTATCATTGCTAACGAGATATACGAATGAGTGGCCCCCGAATCAAATAATACAGAACATACATTATTAAGGATAGAAACCTGACCTGTAACCGCTTTATTGCTAGCACCAGCTTCTCCTTGGGTTAAGGAAAATACCCTAGCAGGAACCATCTTGTCGTCTCTTTTTCCCTTTGGCTTGAGCTGGGGATACTCTTTCTTTCGGTGACCTTCCTGACCACATTTGTAGTATCCCTTATTGTTTGCACGACACTCACCAGGATGTTTCTTTTGGCATTTAGCACATTGCGGGTATTCTACATAACCCGACCTATTACCTTCATTGTTCATCTGTGCCCTTTTATTATTGTCGGACTGCTTATTGTCAGGATGCCGTCTCTTCTGACCATTACTAACTTTGGACTGTTGGTTCTTGTTGTTGCGGTTGTTCCGACCATTCTAAGGTTGACTCTGTTGTTTAGGCTCAGGCTTAGTGGCCTCCTCTTTACTAACATTCGCTTGAAGCCTTTCCACTTCTATTGTTGTTTCAATAACATCGGCATAAGTAGTATTTCCCGGGTTCGCTAGCTTAACCCCTAGCTCAATCTTTGGTCGAAGTCCTCTAACGAACTTGGTCACCCTCAGAAAGTCAGCTGGAACCATTTCTGGTGCAAATTTGGCTAATCGGTCGAACTGTCGAGCATATTCTGCTACTGATAAAATTCCTTGCTTCAGACCAGCGAACTCCTCAACCCTTGAAGCAATGACTATTGAATTATAGTACTTTTTGTGGAATAGCTCCACAAATCTGGTCCAAGTCATGGTGGCGATATCGCGAGTCTATTGTACTAGGTCCCACCATATTCTAGCATCCTTCTTAAGCAAGGACGAAATGCAGGATATGCGGTCCGCGTTGCCGAGATTCATGTGCGTTAGGATTGGCTCCACATTTCTGAGCCATTCTTCTGCCTTGAAGGGGTCTATTGTCCCTTCAAATTTTGGAGCGTGTTGCTTACGAAACTGCTCATAAACTGGCTCCATGTGCTGAGCGGAGTATGGCACATAGTTTACCATTGGCCATCCCCCATAAAGACCTACTTGGTGGGGTGCTTGAGCCATAGGTTGAGGTTGTGGTTGCGGCTGAGGCTGAGCCTGTTGTTGATGTTGTAGCAGTAATTCCTCAACTTGCTGTCATAGCCTGGCAATTTCTGCAGTATTGTCAACTGGCGGCGGCGACGGTGCATTTCGGTTGGCATTAGCACGCACTTCTCTTCTGCGAACTGGAGGGGCTTCATTGCTCTCAGGAGCGGCATTGGAGACATTGACATTGTTGCGAGCAGATCTTCTGAGCGACATCTTTAGCAGAGTTCTAACAGTTGAGAAAAACATGTTAGAACTTACCTTAATAGGTACTAAAGCAAAACTTAATCTAAGCAAACATAACTCGGACCTATTAATTATGACTTCTTATGAAAAGAAATGTATAAGCCTTCTTTATAATTAGGGTGTGTTTCTAAACTTAGAAAAATAAGCCATCTTTATCATTTTCTAAGTGTGTTTCTAATTATCCTATATGACTTAATTCTCAGGCTCGAAACTCATCGTTGTTCCAAAGTTAACCATACTGAGGGAGGGCTGGGATCAGCAAAATCGTTCCCAATACTATGGCCCCCTAGCTCTTAATATAGAACCCTGGTTCATTGATTTGTATCCACCCTCACCAAACTTAGTCATTATTTATTAAATTTATTATTTATTATGATTGCAAAATAAAATCAAACTCATACATGTCATCAAAATCACAATGATATTAATTTGGAAAAACAGTTTTCACTAAGTACAATCATAAAGGCAAAATAATAAATAAAATAAATAAATAAACTAATCTATTCTAAAAATCGGGATCTTCTACGTAAGATCCTTCATCTAACATGTCATCATCTATCTCTTCATAATCATCATTTTCGTGAGCCTAAAAAATTCCTTGGGGAAGATTCGTAAAGATTCTATTCTTTTGTTCTTTTGTGAATTGGAATTCCATCTTAGAGGTAAACCTAATTATAAGAAAATAATATCTCATCGCCACTGGTATTTCATCTTCAACATCTATTGTCTCCCACATTTCTTCCAAAGCAGCAATTACAAAAGGAAAATCTTTAAAATGTCTAATTACTAAAATATATTGTTGCGTAGCTCTCATCATTATTTGCTTAGTCGTTTGGAGATGAACTATTTGATTATGGAATAAAAGTAATCTTCGAGTGATTCTTTCCAATATTCCTACTATATTTCTTGGTTCTCTAATCCTTTTTAAGGCCTTAATGGCCCGGATATCATTATATGTTAAAGCTTCAACCATTCTTTAACTGAAACATAAGGCTAAAATGTTAGCTAAACTCAAAAACATAATAACTAAAACATAAATACTTACATTGGCGGTTAGATTTGGAGCTTAAGCGTGTGTATCAAGGAGAATTTCATATAAATGGACCATTGCTCTGATACCAAGTGTAATGACCCAACTATTCTAAGACCTTGGACCATTAGAACTACTAAACATGGCTATTACTTTGAAGAACATATACATAAGATAATAATAACTTTATAAAAACTTTAACATAATATTGTGGAAATTACAAAATAGAATTTTGGTATGGGTACCCATTGTTTAAAACATAAAACATAATTTTAAACTAAAGAAGATTGTTTACAATACTAAATGCGGAAAATACATAGAAATATAATAAAAATAACTAAAAATAACGTCATCCTCGATCGACTTGCAGCCCATTCATTCCATTCGTCCTCAATAGATAAGTCAAGCCACCGAGAATCCTCCTGCCTCCGTATCTAGTTTCCTGCATCACACTAAAAGAAAAAGAAAGGAGTGAGTCTAATGCCCAGCGAGGAAAATATACTAACACATATAACATAAAACATAAACATACGACTATAATAAAACATATGTCACAATTCTAACCCATGTACATGGTAAAGATTGGGGTTTACTAGCTAAGCAACTATAAGCCTCAAAATACATTGAGGTTTGCTAGCTAAGCAACTATAAGCCCCAAGAAACATAAAAGTATTGGGGTTTGCTATTTAAGCAACTATAAGCCCTAAAAACATATATATCATAACATAACATGTTATAGCATAATCATTACATAAAAGCATATAAAAACTTTCCTATTTTCCATACCAAAATACAGATATTTGAGAACAAATGCGTGACTTGGAACACTCCTAAAACCAACAATAAGAATGGTGAGTATTTCTAAAGAGTAAAGAATAAATGTGGAAACTAATCGTTCAAGAAGAAATTTAGCAAGAAAGATCTTTAAGTTTCAAGAACCTAATCAAGAACCAATAACAAAAGTTAGGATCTGAATAAAAGAAACTAAGAAAACTAAAGAATTTTAAAGAATTGGACTTAAAGAATAGGAATACCTTAGTTGTCCTTATGGAATGGTCTAACTTTAATGCCGAAATACACTAAACCTTACTTCCCAAGTATTTTATAAATCTTAAGAATGACAAAGCTTTTATCTCAAACCCAAGTGTATCGGTCTATACTAACACTAGCACCTTGGAGGCTCTGATCAAGTACTTGGAGAATGAAGAAAATGGCTGAGCACTAGGCCTTATTTATAGAGTTTGAGGAGTGAAACTATCCTATTAAAAAAAATACTTAAATCCTTAAATAAACATGATTATGACAAGTGTCATGCTCATAGTGGTTTCGAAAGGTTCTAGAGTTTATAGAACTTTCTATTATAATTAAATCCTTAAATAAACTTGCACACGACAAGTGTCATGATCTTATTAATTATATTTAAACCTTATAGTATGATAAGTAATATATCTAGGACCAGCCATAGTAATTAACCTTTATATTATAATTAATATATCTAAACTATAGGATAAACTTATAAAATCCATAGTTGTTGTTATGAGTTTCCGACTAAGTCCTGGTTTGAACCAAAATCCACGAAATCTAAAATACTATAACTACCACTAACTATCTAGCTAACTAAGTAAACATTCTAGGACTCTACAATTCTCCCCTACTACAAAGAATTTTATCCCCGAAATTCACTTACCAAACAATTCTGGATACCGAGCTTGCATGTCCTCCTCCAACTCCCACGTTGCCTCCCGTTCAGAACTATTTCTCCATAGGACTTTGACTATTGGAATACTCTTAGACCGTAATTCCTTCATCCCTCTATCTAGGATGCTAACCGGCTTTTCCTTGTAACTCAAGTCTTTCTGGAGAGCTATCGTATCATACTTGAGGACGTGAGATGGGTCTGACACATATCTATGAAGCATCGAGATGTTGAACACATTGTGACTATCTGCTAGAGCTGGCGTTAGGGCTAATCTATATGCAACTGCTCCCACTTTGTCTAATATCTCAAAAGGACCTATAAACCTGGGACTAAGCTTGCCTTTCTTCCTGAATTGCTTCACACCTTTCATAGGAGATATCCTTAAGAAGACTTGATCTCCGACTTTGAATTCCACATCACGCCGCTTGGTATCCGCATAACTTTTTTGATGACTCTGAGTAGTGATCATACACTTTCTAATCAGCGCTACTGCATCCTAAGCTTCTCTAACAGCTTCAGGTCCAAGAAGTTACCTTTCTCCTACTTCATCCCAATGTAACGGTGATCGACATCTCCTTCCATATAATTGAGCTAGGGTTAAAAGATCTTGGATACAAAAGTTACATTTCATATAATTTAACATTGTGTACATGGGATCCCAAAAGAAATAGAGTTTAAAAGATAGTTCACAAAAACTTTAGGTTATAAACATGCATTGACCACTCTAAGGGCAAAACAGACATTTAGGTTTCTCGACTCCTGTATCACTCCTTGGTCATGGCGGACTATGTACCTTCAGCCCCCGAAGCCTTCCAACTCAGGACTGGTCCACCTTGTTCTTGGCTTTACCTGCACCACGAAGCACTCGTGAGCCGTCGCCCAGCAAGAAACCATAATACAGTGTATAGACAATAAACAACAATCAAATATACAACAAGTCATATAGTTCACATAAGCAGTGGCATCAATCTTCAATCAAATAATTATTTATTCAGATAACAAACTCATCACAATCATTAATTAAACAACATTAAACATATCACGCCAAAATACAGGGTCGACACCTTTAGGCCACACCCTCTGATTATCCTACTGACTCCGGCTCGCTTAGGCCGAGCTCAGTGATTATATATATAACCTCAGCTACCAGTGGCCGAGCTGCGCACTATGCACAAATGTTGATTCTGGCACGCTTAGGCCATTTATCACATGTTTCATGGCATAATACCATCTTATGATATCACATATGTATATAGGGAGCTCTTAGTCCTAACCCAAACACATATCCGGGTGCAGTTTCTTACCTTTAGATTCTGATAGCTTGATTAGTGAAACCGACCCTCAAGCACGATCCCATCAGAGCCCTAGCATACACCTAGTCATAGCCATAAATTAGAATCATCACTAAACTTCAATTCCAAAACTAACCTCGGGACCAATCCCGAGTCCTCGAAAAGCCCTAATTCCACCAAACATGGTGGTGGAATCAAACCCCGAGCCCCCGGGCAAAAACCCTATGAAATTATCCAAAAACTTCCTTCTGGAAACAGGGTAGCGCTACAGCACCACTAAGTGGGCGCTATAGAGCTACAAACAGAGCCAAAAGCACCCAAACAACCCAGGCCTAGCATTGTAGTGCCCAAAGGCCAGCGCTACAGCGCTAGTTACAGCTTCATAACACCCTCTGATTTCTCCTTCGATTTTCCTCGAACCAAAACTCCTCCAAACCTCAACCATACACCAAAATGAGC
Source organism: Humulus lupulus (assembly GCF_963169125.1). Lineage (NCBI taxonomy): Eukaryota > Viridiplantae > Streptophyta > Magnoliopsida > Rosales > Cannabaceae > Humulus > Humulus lupulus. The sequence goes on along the minus strand of NC_084801.1, from coordinate 127,510,303 downwards.
CTACCATCCCCTTCATCTCATCCCACATAACCCATCAGCCTAAAACTTAGCCACATGCACCATCAAACAAAGAAATCAAGAATTGAACTCAAGAACTCATAATCTCATCAGCAGAAACTAGAACTAACCCAACAACTTAGATGATCAAGCTCAGAATTTTCTTACCTTTGATGGGGGATTTGACCCTAGGTTGCCCTTAGCATATATGTGGCACAGGCCACTCTGTCAGGACCCTCTATCCTCATGAAATCCAGAATAGTGGTGACCATACTCATCCACTGTTCAGCCTTTAGTGGTTCTGGTCCTCCTTCAAAAGTTGGAGGATGTCGTTTCCTGAACTGCTCATACAAGGGCTCCCATCTGTTCTCAACCTCCACTGGCTGTACAACTGGCACCACTGCAGGTGGCATAATAGGGGCAGCACTCTCTGATGGAGCCTGCTATCGTAGAAGTCGGATCTGCTCAACCTGGCTCTGATACCATTTGTAACGCCCCACGTCACTATGGTTGCTTCCTAGAATGACGACTGGCCTTGCAAACCAACACGAGTCTTTCCTGCGTGCTTTTTCCTCACTCGCACGCTTTCTGGGAAAACTTCTCAGGAGGTCACCCATCATAAGATTGCTCCAGGTCAAGCACTCTTAACTTTGGAGTTCTCAAGTGATGGGCTACTGAAAAGAAGATGCATCATGTTGATATAGGTAGTACCCATCAATCCATTTAAGCCCTCTTCAACTGTGTAGTCCCATACCTACACAGTCTTAGAGTCATCACACTTGACCTTCCCCAAGAAGTGTGGGATTGCACAGCTTTACCCGGTCTTTCCCTATACGGATCACGGGATACTTTTTGTCGCTTGACCTCGATTTCTCAAGATGGGTGACCTCCTGGGAAGTTTTCCCAGGAAGCGTGTGAGTGAGAACAAAGCACACTAGAAAGAATCGTGTTGGTTTGCAGGGCCAGTCGTCATTCCAGGAAGCAACCATAGAGATGTGGGGCGTTACAAATGATATCAGTGCCTTGACCTAGCTGGAAGTGTGGCCGATGGGGATGTCGGACTCCTAAGGGGGGGGGGGGTGATTGTGACAGTCAGTATCCCATCATCTGTAGGGGGAAAGACCGGTTAAAGCTATGCAATCCCATACTGCCTTGGGAAGGTCAAGTGTGATGATTTTAAGACTGTGTAGGTATGGGACTACACAGTTGAAGAGGGTTGAAATGGATTGATGGGTACTACCTATATCAACAAGATGCATCTTCTTTTTGGTAGCCCATCACTTGAGAACTCCAAAGTTAAGTGTGCTTGACCTGGAGCATTCTTATGATGGGTGACCTCCTAGCAAGTTTTCCCAGAAAGCGTGCGAGTGAGGACAAAGCACGCTGGAAATACTCGTGTTGGTTTGCATGGCTAGTCGTCATTCCATTTAAGGAAATTCTAGGATTAATGGAAATCAAATCTGAATTTGAAGCTTGTTTGTGAGAACCACAAATTTTTCCTCACATAGGATTGTCCTGAAGAGCCCGTTGCCAATGCCCAAAAAAATGTTCAGGATAAGTATGATGCTTGGATTCAATCCAACAACAAAGCCAAGTGCTTCATTCTTGTGAGCATGGATGATGTTATGCGCAAGACGCGTGGAAGGATGGAGAATGCAAATGAGATTAAGGATTCTCTTCAAGCCATGTTTGGGCTACAGTCTGATCAAAATAGACATGATGCTACTCGTAGCTACATGAACACTAAGATGAAGAAAAGTGTATTTGTATGAACTCATGTATTAGACATGATTGAGTTAATACAGGAGGCAGAGACACATGGGGCTACCATTGATGAGCGTACTCAAGTGAGTATTATACTTGAGTCCCCCATTCCTTCCTTCCAATAGTTCACCACAAACAATGTGATGAACAAACTCCAATTCAACATGACTTAGTTGTTGAATGAGCTTATGATATTTGAAAACCTCTTACAAGGATAAATCCAAGGAAGTTGAGGCAAATAACGCGGAAGAGAAGCGTACTTCATCTTCTGACAAGAAGAGGAAGTGGAATGATAAGGACAAGAGCATAAAACCCAAGAAAGGCAAAAAGGCACTTAAAGCCAAGGAGAACAAGAAAGGCCCTAACTCCAAAAAGAAGAAGGAATCTAAAGGGAAATATTTCCACTGTGGAGTTATGGGACACAGGAAGAGAAACTATAACAAATATCTCGCTGAACTGAAAAATAAAGGTAAATCTAATTTACTTGCTCTTGAAGCTTCATTAGTGGAAGATGACAAATCTCCATGGATTGTTGATTCGGGAGCCACTAACCATATTTGTTCTTTTATGCAGATACTTGAATTGTCAAGGGAACTGGTTGATGGAGAGGTGTCTATGCGTGTGGGGAATGGAGCACATGTGTCGGCCAAGAGTATTGGACGAGTCCATTTAAATTTCCTTAATAAGTTCTTGTTATTGAACAATATTTATTTTATTATAAGGAATTTAATTTCCTTATCTCTTTTGCATGAACAAAAATATGGAATTTCTTTTTAAAATAATGAGATTGTTATTTCAAAGAATGGTTTAAATATATATTATGCAAAACAAAGTAACGGACTATATGTACTTAAACCAAATGAACAATTTATTTTAAATATTGAGTTGTTTAGAGTAGCTAATTCACAACAAACAAAAAGGCAAAAAGTTTCTAAAGACGAAGACACATATTTTTGGCATGTAAGGCCAGGCCATATTGGCCTAGACAGACTAAACCGGTTAACAAAGGATGGAGCTTGAGAGAACTAGAGGTTGGAACTCTTCTGGTTTGCGAGTCTTGTCTTGAAGGCAAGATGACTAAAAGATATTTCTCAGCAAAAGGCAATAGAGCCAAAAACCGCTAGAGCTCGTACATAGTGATGTATGAGGGCCAATCAAAGCTCGTGGTAGATATGAATACTTCATCACTTTAATTGACGATTATTCAAGATATGGCCATACCTACCTAATGGCCAAGAAGTCATAAAATTTTGGCAAGCTTAAATAATTCAAAGCGCTAGCTGAAAAGAAATTAGGTAAATCTTTAAAAACGTTTTTATCTAGTCAAGGTGGAGAATATTTGGATTATGAATTCAAATATTTCTTGCTGGAGCATGGTATCCTATCCCAACTCACAGCACCTGGAACACCTCAGGAGAATGGTGTTTCAGAAAGGAGAAACAGGACCCTGTTGGACATGGTCAGTTCTATGTTAAGCTACTCATAATTACCACTTAACTTCTGGGGTTACGCACTTCAAACAAAGACCTACATTTTGAATTTAATGTCATCAAAGAGCATAAGCAAAACTCCATTAGAATTGTGGAATGGCACAAAAACCATTTTGTGCCATATCCGCATATGGGGTTGTCCTGCTCATGTTGTTAGACCTAAATCAGGGGAACTTGATTCAAGGTCAGAATTGTATATATTTGTGAATTATGCTGAAGAAACACGTGGTGCTACTTCTATAGTCACGAGGACCAAAAGGTGTTTGTATCGAAAAGGGCAACCTTCCTTTAACATGACAATATGAATAACTACAAATCACATAGTAAAGTAGTTCTCAAGGAAATCAGCGTAATCAAAATTAAGTACCATCATCATCATCATCTAAAAAATGACGAACCACGAAAATCGTTGGTCCTGTAAGGGAAACCCTGATGCAACATCATCGTGGGAGGATTGTGAGACCACCTGTTCACTATGAACACGAAGCACATTTCCTTGTTTTCGATACTGACAAGGATGATCCATTGACTTTTAAGGAGGCAATGGAAGACCCTAAAAAAGAGAAATGGCAATATGCCATGGATTAAGAAATGGAATCAATGTATTCCAATTCAGTCTGAGAACTTGTAGATCCACCTGAAGGGGTAAAACCCATTGGGTGCAAATGGATTGACAAGAAGAAGAGAAATGCTGAAGGGAAAGTAGAGACTTACAAAGCAAGGCTTGTAGCCAAAGGCTATACACAAAGAAAGGGAATCGACTATGAAGAAACCTTCTCTCCTGTGGTCATGCTTAAATCCATTCGCATTCTCTTATCCATTGCCGGCACATAATGGCTCACTTGACGAAAGTATCTATATGGTACAACTAGAAGGGTTTGTGAAAAATGGGGAAGATCAAAAGGTATGTAAATTGCTGAAATCCATTTATGGATTAAAGCAAGCCTCTAGATCATGGAACATTACTTTTGATAAGACAATTAAAACATACGAATTCGATCAGAATGTGGATGAAGCCTGTGTATACAAATACATCAAAAGTGAAGTAATGGTTTTCTTAGTTCTTTACGTTGATGAAATTATACTCATTGACATTGATGTAGAAACGTTGTCAAACATAAAGAAGTGGTTAGCTGACAAGTTCCAAATGAAGGATTTGGGAGAAGCTAGTTATGTTATTGGAATCTGTATCCTAAGGGATAGGAAGGACAGAATATTAGCACTTTCTCAAGAAACTTTCATAGATAAGGTCCTGGAAAGATTCTTTATGGAGAAATCCAAGAAAGGACATTTGTCGTCCCGTCATGGAATTACTCTATGCAGAGAGAAGTGTCCAAAGACACATCAAGAGCAAGAGGATATGAGAAAGTATCCTTATGCATCAGCTGTTGGGAGCCTTACATATGCAATGCTGTGTACTAGGCCTGACATATGCTATATGGTGGGGATGGTCAGTCGTTATCAATCAAATCTAGGTTTGGAACACTGGATAACAATAAAGCACATTCTCAAGTATCTTTGGAGAATGAGAGATCTTACACTTGTTTATTCAGGAGGTGAATTAAACCCTACTGGATATACTGATTCTAATTTTCAATTAGATAGAGACAGTCAAAAGTCAACGTCTGGAATAGTATTCACTCTTGGGGGATCAAGAGACACTTGATAGGCATCAAGAGGTATTTTTCTATTACCATTATTGCTTTATGTTTTAATATATGTCACATATGGGGGATCCTTGAGGTCGGTACAATCATAATCAAACTATATGCTTCCACTGCATACCTGATTTAGTATCATAAAACCAACACTTGATTATCACAATGTATCAAAATCGTCGATACATCAACCACAATTTTTGGTATTTCCAACATGAGATCTCTTAGCCAATCGGCCTCTTTGCCTATTGTCGCTAAAGCTACAAACTCGGTCTCCATGGTTAAGTGACATATACATGTTTGTTTCTTAGATCCCAAAAAACAATACCCCCACCAAGGGTGAACACCCAACCAGTTATGCAGATATTATCTCCGACACCGGATATTCAACTTGTGTCAAAATATTTCTCAAGTGTCTTTGGAAACTAAGAATATTAGAGGCATAACTCCTTGGTCCTTTTAAGGTATCCAAATAATCTTTCCACGGCCTTCCAATGCAAGATAATTGGGTTGCTAATAAATCTACTCAGTTTACTAATTGTAAATGCCATGTCCGCTCTAGTACAATGAGCAACATACATCAAACTTCCAATTACACTTGCATACTCTAGTTGAGCCACCGTTCTCCCTTCATTATTTTCAAGCTTTAGACTTAAATCAAAGGGTGTGTTTGCCTCTTTGATATTAAGATGATCAAACTTGTCAAGAATTTTCTCAACATAATGAGCTTGACCTAAGACATAACCATCAACATTCCTTCTAATTTTAGTACCTGATATGGTATCAACCTCTCCAAGGTCCTTCATCTTGAAGTTAGAAGAAAGAAACCTCTTCGTTTTTATTATTCCATTCATGTCATTACTCAATATCAACATATAGACACACTAAGATGACATATTCATCACAAGTCTCATAATATTGTGTCTAAACCCATCTGAAACAATGGCTTCATCAAACTTCTCATGCCATTATTTTGGTGCTTGTTTTAAACCATATAATGATGTAACAAGCGTACACACCTTATGTTCATTTCCCTTTAGAACAAATCCTTCTGGTTGTTCCATGTACACCTCCTCATCAAGGTTACCATTTATGAATGTCGTTTTGACTTCCATTTGATGAACATATAGGTTTTGTATTGATGATAAGATAAACAACAATCTTATAGATGTTGTCCTTGCTACCTGTGCATAGGTATTAAAATAATCTATGCCCTCCTTTTTTCTAAACCCTTTGGCTACCAATCTTGCCCTATAGGCTTGAATGGTCCCATTAGTGTTTTATTTTCTTTGAAATACCCACTTGCAACCTATTGTGCTTTGATCCTTGTGGTAGATCAACAATATCCCAAGTGTGGTTAGACATAATTGATTCCATCTCATCATTTATTGCCTCTTTCCAAAAGTTAGAGTCCCTTGAGAACATAGCTTCTTGGAAAGTTTTAGGATCATCCTCCACTTGAAGTACAATAGGATACTTCCAAGTGACTTCCTTGTGGTTTCCCTGTACTAGGAAAACAAACTGAAGTATGGAATGACTCAACTCATGAATGACCTTCAAATGTTTGAAGGTATCAATGGCGGACCAAGTAAGGGACATGACAAGAAGCCTGCTGCTGCTGCTGAGGTCTCTCCTGGAGAAGCTAACTTAGCTTCATCCTCGAAGAGCAACAAGAGGAATAGGAGAAAGAACAAGAAGGGCAAGGCCATAGCTACTGCAAAACCAGCTGGAGGTGCTACTAATTAAGCCAAAGGAGCATGTTTCCACTGCAAGGAGACTAGGCATTAGAAAAAGGATTGCCCAACTCTCAAGGGTAGAGGAACCTAGGGTAATTGTAAATCTTTTGTCTTGGATGCATTTGTTTTGGAAGATGATAATTATGCATCGATTAGAGATTCTGGATCCACTAACCATGTATGCACTTATTTGCAGCTACTTAGCAATTGGACACCAGTAAAGGAAGGCGAGCTGAAACTTAGAGTTGGAAATGGAGTGTTCGTGAACATTGAAGCAAGAAGGCAAGCTCGTCTAAATTTTGGAAATAAATATTTAGTTTTAAATAATGTTTATTTTATTCCAAACTTTAGTTAGAATTTAATTTCAGTTTCTTTATTACATCAACAACATTTTGCTGAATTTTCACAAGTTTTAATATATCAATTTCATTGAATGGATGTGAATTGTGTGTTGGATGTATGGAAAATGTGCTATAACTTTTGCGACCTATCGAACCCTCTGCTTTTAATAACGAGTTATTTAAGGTAGATAGATCTCGGACCGCCAAACGACAAAAGATCGATAACGATAACATGTCGTATCTTTGGCATCTCCGACTTGGTCCTATTAACTATGATAGGATCAAAAGACTAACAATGGTTGGGCCTTTGAGGGAACTTACAATTGCTGACCTACCTGTCTGCGAATCTTGTCTCAAGGGTAAAATGATCAAGTGTCTATTCTCTCTAAAAGGAGAAAGGGTCATATAACCACTAGGGCTGGTTCATTTAGATGTCTGTGGACCGCTAAATGTTCAAGCAAGGGGTGGTTATAAGTATTTCGTCACTTTCATTAATAACTACTCGAGATACTCGTGTATTTACCTAATGCATAGGAAATATGAAACATTTGAGAAGCTTAAAGAATTCCGTGCAATGGCTCAAAACCAATTAGGTAAAATGTTAAAGACCTTGCGATTTGATAGGGGTGGAGAATACATAGATATGCAATTCCACGATCATTTAGCTGAATTTGGAATATTATACCAACTTACTGCCCCAGGTACTCCACAACTAAATGGTGTTGCAGAGCATCAAAATTGCACATTAGTGGAAATGGTTTGGTCCATGATTAGTTATTCAACTCTTCCGATCACTTTTTGGGGACATGCCATACAAACTCTGTGTGACATTTTAAATGTCATGTGGTATAAAGCTCTCTCCAAAACACCCTTAGAACTATGGAATGGTTGTGAACCTAGTTTGTGTCATTATAGAATCTGTGGGTGTCCCGCTCACGTCCTAAGGAAAAAGGAAGGAAAGCTGGAATCGCGAACTTAAGTTTGCTTGTTTTTTTGCTATCCCAAAGGTACTTGGGGTGGTTTTTTCTATAGACCACAAGTTAAGAAAGTGTTTGTTTCTACAAACCCTACTTTTCTTGAAGATGATTTCATGTCTAATTTCAAACCTCGTAGTAAAGTAGTCTTGGAAGAATTGCAATCTAACTCAGCTATTCCTACTATTCCGATTCCATCAATGCAAGTTGATGAAATGAAAATATTCCTACTGATCTTCCTCAAGTGACGCAAGTCGAGATTAACGAGGATGAAAAAGAAACCACAGTTCCGGTTCAGAAAGTTACGATGCCTCCATATTGGGAGGTTTTCTCGTACCCCGATTCGCTATCGTATGGATGGTGAAACCAACATGGTCATTGGGGACACACGTGGCAATGATCTATTGTCTTTCATATAGGGAATGGATAGTGCTAATAAGGATCTTTGGCTTGAAGTCATGAAATAATAAATTGAATCCATGTACTCTCCGTCTGGGATTGTTGAAGCACCTAGTGACTTTAGGGCCATTGGGTGCAAGTGGACTACAAGAAGAAGAGAGGAGCTGATGGAAAGGTCGAGACTCATAAGGCTCGACTTGTAGCAAAGGGTTATACACAGAGAGAAGGAGTTTACTATGAGGAAACTTTTTCTCCAATTGCCATGCTAAAATCTATTCGCATACTCTTATCCACAGCCACTGCTCTTGATTATGAGATTTGGACAATGGACATCAAGATAGCGTTCCTTAACGGGAACCTAGATGAAACCATTTATATGGATCAACCGGAAGGGTTTAAAGTAACTGAACAAGAAGATAAAGTGTGCAAGTTGAATAGGTCCATTTATGGACTTAAGCAAGCTTCACATTCCTAGAATCTAAGGTTTAATGAAATCATTCAAACCTATGGCTTTGAGCAGAATGTTGATGAGCCCTGCGTTTACCAACTCAAGGCAAACAACATTATGGTATTCTTAATTCTCTATGTGGATGATATCTTGCTCATTGGAGACAATATCAAGAAATTATTAAACATAAAGAAGGACTTGGGTGAAGCAAGTTATGTTCTTGGTATCCAGATTTTGAGGGATAGAAATAACAAAACTTTGGTGCTATCTTAAGCATCTTACATAGATAAGGTGTTTGACCGTTTCTCTATGAAATATTCAAAAAAAGGACATTTACCGTCACGACATGGAATCCATCTTTCTAAAAACCAGTCTCCACAGACTCTTGAATAGGAAGATGATTGTTGCGAAATTTAATATTATGAAAGTGCACACAGTCGCAATTTGTAAGAAATCTTGGTAAGACCAAGTATCATCCCACAATGACTGAATTAACAATTACCAATCAATTGATTTTTTGTTTCTATTTGAAACAATATTTTTGGTTGTAAAAGTAAAGAATAAGAACATAAATTATTATAAATTTCAAAAATAAAGAATGATAAAGAAACACAAGAAATAAATTCAAGATTAAACAATTAGGGGTTTTAATCTCATCAACTATCCTCCTACCAATTAGTAATGCGGGTTTTCTTTTCTCCTTCTTATCAAGCTAGCAATTTGTCAAAAGAAATTTATAGTCAAGTTACGAATTACAAACCTCGACCTAGATGAGAATTTTATATATTTCTATGATAAGTTCATCAACTAGGAAGCATTAACCTTCACAATTTTAATATGCCACACAGACAATCACGACACTCTCGTTCTATGATTAAGCTTATGTCTAACCTATCAAAGCATAATTAAATCTCACTTTTTGGATTTTGATTCAAAAACATGTAGATTATGATACTAGATGGACAATCGAATATCAAACAATAAGCATAGATAGGCAAGAGACTCAAAAATTGAAGAAGAAAATCAACTTTGCATTAGATCATAATGGGAGTTCAAGTAACTCAATTAAAATCCCTAAGAACAAATTTAGTTCATAATCACCATTCTAAACATAAAAAACAATGGAAAATAGCATGGAATTCTAAGGTAAAAGAAAAGAACTCTTGAAAATAATTGGCGGTGCTCCACGGTTTATTCCTTGCTCCCCAAAATCGTCCTCCCAAAAAGTATGATCTCTCTCTCTCCTTTCGAAATTAGGTTTATAACCTAGTTTTCTTTTTGAAGCAATGTGAGTCTTGGCCCAGCTATTCAAGCGCAGCGGCCCATGTCTCTAAACTTGGCTCCCTTCATTCAGGTGGGTCGCGATCCATCAATTCCTCTGCCATGGCCCGTGCATTTTTTTGGGCTTGAGAATTCCTCAGCATCGCAGCCCCTCTTTCAAGCGTCACGACCCGTGTAGTACCTTGAAAACAAGTATTCTGTAAAGGACCTTGTCGCGATGCCACCAAGCCACGACCCTTAATAACTTCTTCAATTTAAGCATTTTTTGTCCTGAAAATCCATCGAAGCCATAAATATCTTCAGGATTCATCTTTTCACTGAAATAACACCAAGAAGTCAATTTTTCATCTTTTTTATGCCAATTTTCCTCATTTTCTCTTTTCCTTTATTTATTGAAAAACAACAAAGAAAAGCGTAATACTGCACTAAATAATAAAAACACTTAATAAAAACTATCTAAAACACAACACAAAATGAGACACAACAAACTCACACTAAACTCACAAAACTAGAAAACTAAAAAACACAGGCGACACAAACTTATGAATCAAGTCAACAACACTGAATTAGCCTCAATTTCATAAAATCTCACACAAAAGTTCAAAATGCCAATTTGTTCAAACAATCCAGAATTTTAGTAAAACCACACCGACAACCTGATTCAATCCAAAAATGCCTATTCAACCATAACAACAAAAATTACTCAACAATTTAATCTTATGTATGCATGTCAAAACTTACCATCAGACCATCAAACCTTTGATCCATATGCCTACATTGTTCATCACTCTCCACTAATGTAGACAAAATATGCTCACGAATTTTAGGACTTTATGCTCATAACAATAGGCAATGGGTAGATATATGCCATTTAAGCTCCAAATTACCATAAGCATATGAACTTACAAACAAACAATTCACCCAAACAATCTCTAAAGAAAACCCCATATGAACCCAAGTAAAGGTTGAGAAACACTTATTTCACTTGATCATTCATTTTTTTTTATTCAAACTAAACTCCCCCAAACTTGTTTTTGTGAAAGCATAACAAGAGTGTAGCTTGAATTTTCAAATTTTTTTATTTTTTTTTATTTCAATTCTCAACCTTTTTACTCTTCATTACAATACACCAAATCACAAAACTAATCACATCCCATTACAATTCATTCCCATTATTTATCCATATCCTCATAGTAATTTAATAAAGGAATGAAAACTAACAAAATGTCTATTTGGCTCACAATTGGTGTCAAACAACAAAGATGCTAATTTTAGGCTCAACAAGGGTAGCAATGGAAAATTACTTTTGGGTTGGCTTGAAAGGCTCAAAAGCTCCAATAAATTTCCTAAGCATATCTCATCTAGGATTTCGTCTCAAATGATAAACAAGCAAGTTGTAGATTTATTCATTCATTAAATCACAAGCCAAATTTTACCAATGCATACATTCAAATTCAAATTGCAAAGAATTTTTCAATCATGGCTAAACATTCATTTTTTTCATGGATTGAAACAAGCTACCAATGAAGTCTAATGAAGCACACAGATTCAATTGATCAAAAATTTCAAAAATTTGAATGACATTTTCTTCTATATCGTAGGCTAGCATTGACAACTTAATTCACACAAACACAACACTCTAACCATAGTAGACACAACAACATAGTAAATAAAAGACTAACCAAATACAATACACAACTAAAACATAAAACAAATTATTCAATCTATACAAAACAAAAGTAAACCTCCTCCCCCAAACTTAATTGACACATTTTCCCCAATGTGTCATAAAAATAAAAGAAAAGAAAACTTACCAAATAGGACACCCGCCACATTACTATGGTACTGGTGGAGGCGGTGGGTTATAAGGCATGTACGGCGCGTGGGGGGGGGGGGGGGTACATAAAGGTATTCTGGTTGGCCTCACTCATCTACCACCATTGTACTAAAGCATTGACCGCATCCACATGTTGTGCTTCATACTCACTGCGTTGCTCCATATATTGATTCCAATGTTGGTTTTGAGCATGATGAGACTGGATCATATACTGATTTTGTTGAATGATGTAATCCAACTGATTATGTGTGCATTGGGTATGGTAATCAATGGGCCCAAAAATAGCCAAATAGGGTCCACTACCACTCGGCCCAACATCATCAGCTCCACCTGTACCAACGGGATCAGTCTCCTCATTATCTAAACCCCGCAGACATTTGGGGGCTTGGCAAGGTTGTTGGGGCTCAAGAGAGGCCGGAGGAAAACCATGAACCAGGGACAGAGTGATCGGTTTCATGAGCTTCCATATGATGTCTCTTTCAATCATGGACGCCTCATAAGTCTCACACTACTGAGTTATAAACGTGCCATGGCCAACCACCAATGGTGTTGAACTTACTGATGTTTCTGATGTTATACCTAAGTACACGTCCCACATCCATTATTTTCCTCGTCATAATTGTTATATTAATTCATAATATAATGTTTTAGATTAAATAAATGTAACAAAGAGTGTCACATATTGTAACATATAATAGAGAGTTACAATATTTAGATATATGTGAAATATCCAAATATGTAACATATTTGGTGTTACAAATTCAGTCACAAATTTTTAACTTTCAAATATTGCCCATTATTGTGTAGATTTGTTGTTACACAATATTGAGATGAATTTATTAAAGCCATATGTTAAATGGCTGTTAGAGATATGATTTTAATGCCAATAATGTGTTTTAGGGGTTACAAAATCAATTGGGAGGGTGTTGGAACCGTTTGGAAAAACAACACATTTTTGTGTGCTGAAATTGGTTAGTGGGCACGACCACAGGATGTTGGTGGTTGCGGCCTGGGGAACAGAGGTTAGTGGTTGCGGCCACTAATGTTCCTGGCACGGCCACAGGTGAAAAACTGACCAAGTTTTTTCCAACCTTTTTGAACGGCTCCATAAACCCAAATAACTCCCAAATCTCTTTTTTAATTCCATAAACATAAAATTAATCATTGGTAACAGCCATGGGGGTTGGTGGAATTTGAAATTCAAAGGGTGTCTCTAAACTCTATAAATAGGAGTATATTGCTCACTTGTAAGACACAACTTGTTTATCCATTAGAGCACTTGGCTAGAAAACACCTAGAGGCTTGATTATTCCAGAAAGCATTTCCAAAATCTATGAGAGATCCCTTAGTGTTTGAGTTAGGGGGAAATAAGCTTTTGGACAAAGGTTTTAAACCTTGTTCAAGTTGGTGATCCCCAACACTCTTCACTTTGGTTGTGTGAGTGAGAGTTTCTTAGTTTTTGTTCTTCTCTTACTTTTTCTTCTCTTACTTTTCTCTTCATTATTCCTATTCTATTTTCTTGTATCTTTGTTTAGAGTTGTAATCTTTTATTTCTTTTTTTTCAAACACTTTTACTTTATTTGTATCCTTTTGCTTGGAGTTGTATTTCTCTACCCTCTTCTTCTAATTCTTCTATTGTTTATATGTATTTTCAGTCATAGAGTTGTAACACTTTTTAATCACAAATTATTTATTTGTAATATTTTTTCTAGAGTTGTATTTGTCTTACCAATTTCCATTGAGGAAAATTACATTTTCCTAACATTCAAAGGCTTACCCTTTGTTGGTTTCAATGGAAGGTGAGACTATCAAGATCATGAATCAAGACCTAGTGAGGTTGGATAGGTTTGATGGGTCCAATTTCACTAGATGGCAAGACAAGGTGAGATTCCTTTTGACCACTCTCAAAATGGCCTACATTCTAGAGTCCACTCTAGAACCTCTCCCACACCATCCGACAAGGACACTCCTGAGGAGGTGGAGAAGAGAAGGAAGAGGGAGGAGGAAAATCTACTTTGTAGGGGTCATATCCTCAACCTTTCCGATAGGCTCTATGACCTCTACATTGAGACCAAATCGACAAAGGAGATATGGGATGCACTTGAGACAAAATTCAAGGCGGAAGAGGAAGGTACCAAAAAGTTTTTGATATCTCAATATTTTGATTTCAAGCTTTTTGGTGATAAACCTATTCTTCCTCAAATACATGAATTGCAAATAATTGTTAACAAGTTGAAAGTTTTGAAGATTGAGCTTCCCGAGGCCTTTCAAGTTGGTGCTATAGTGGCTAAATTACCACCAACTTGGAAGAGCTATAGGAAAAGAATCCTTCACAAAAATGAGGATTACTCTTTGGAGGAAATCCAAAAGCATATTCGAATCGAGTAGGAATCAATATGTAGAGATAAACTTGTGGAAGGGTCTAATAAAGAGACTTCCAAAGCAAATGCGGTGTCACAAGCAAAACATCCCAAAAATAAAGGGAAAGGCAAGAAGGGTAATGAGACATCCTTGGGTCCAAGAACCAACCCAAACAAGTTTAAGGGCAATAAATGTCCTTGCTTTGTGTGTGGAAAAAATGGTCACTATGCTTGAGAGTGTAAGCATAGAAAATATCAAAAAGGACCTAAGGTAAACACAACTCAAGAGGAAAATATAGTCGCTACCCTTAGTGAGGTGAATGTGGTCCAAGGCAAGGTGAAAGGGTGGTGGTATGATACATGTGCCACCGTCCATGTCACCTATGAAAAATCATTGTTTAAGACCTTTGAAGAGTCAAAGGGCAACCATGAGATTCAAATGGGAAATAAGGGAAAATCCAAGGTACTTGGCAAAGGTACCATTGAAGTCTTTTTCATCTCTGTCAAGAAAGTTACATTAGTGAATGTACTTTATGTTCCCGAAATTAGTAGAAACCTGGTAAGTGGTGATTTGCTTGGCAAGCCTGGTGTTTACCCTAAAATGGCTCATGGTGACTTGGCAGGATTGACCTACACATGGCAGGGACGTGGCAACTTTAAATAAATGAGTCTTGTTCGACTATCGACCAGATAGTTATTGATTTGCCAAGCCTCACACTTAAGTGCGACCAGTCTGGTCACACACTTTCATCTATTTCCTTTTGGATCTGCAAGCTTGTAATATTTGCATTAATTGTATTTTCCTTTATTACCTTGATACATAAATCTTAATTGTAATTAAGGCATGTTGGCCCATGTAACCTTCTTGAGCTTATAAATAAGAATCAAAGAGCTCAAGGGGGGGACTTTTGAACTTTTGATCTTTGTATTCGGAGAAAAAAGCACAGTGTGATTATCCATCGAAATTGTAATCCTCTCAAGGCTTGTGAAACTCATGAAACCTAGTTCATTGATCACAATATTGGGATTCAATATCAATAAGAACACTAAGTTGGCGTAGGTCATTACCATCTAGTTGGGGCCGAAATACTATAAATCATTTGTGTCATTTGCTTTCCATTTGATTCTCATCTTGTTTTCTTTTTGTTCTTTATCATTTATTTGACTTCGTGTCGTTGGCGAATTCGAGGGTCAACTCCCGGCATTAAAGCTGTTTTTGAGTCCGGTAAACTTATTCTTACCAAATCAAATGTATTTTTGGGAAAGGGGTACTCTTGGTTAAGTTGTGCACCAATGATGTAACTTTCAATGTTATCAATAAAAGTGCTAACTCTGCCTATATAGTTGAGTATGATTCTTTATTTTTGTGGCATCTTAGACTATCTCATAAAGGTTTTTCAACCATGAAAAGAGTAGTAAAATGTGGTATGATTGCATACAATATTAAAAACTATGGTAAATGTGAAACACGTGTTAAGGAAAAAATGATTAAGAAACCATTTCCTAGTGTAGAATGATCATCTAATTTACTAGATTTAATCCATACTGATCTTTGTGAATTAAATGGTGTTTTAACTAAAGGTGGTAAAAGGTATTTTCTTACTTTTATAGATGATTTTAGTAGATATACCTATGTGTTTCTTTTAAACCATAAAGATGATACTTTTGATGCTTTTAAAGTATATAAATTAGAAGTTGAAAATCAACTTAATAAAAAGATTAAGGTGCTAAGAAGTGATAGAGGGGGAGATTACTTCTCTAATGAATTCAATACATTTTGTGAAGAAAATGGTATAATTCATGAGTGCACCGCACCTTATACACCACAACACAACGGTGTTGTTGAAAGGAAAAATAGGACTTATCTAGAGATGATAAATTCTATGTTGGTGTTTTCCAAGTTAAACTTCAACTTATGGGGTGAAGCGTTGTTAACCGCTTGTCAAATTATTAATCACATACTGATGAAGAAAAATGAGATATATCCATATGAATTAAGGAAAGGAAGAAAACCTAACATATGGTACTTCAAAGTGTGGGGGTGTCTTGCATATTGCAAGAAAAACAAACCTAATAGAACAAAGTTAGGTTCAAGAGCCATAAAGTGTGATTTTGTTGGTTATGCCAACAATAGTAAAGCTTATAGGCTATTACATGTAGAGTCTAATATTGTGATTGAATGTAGAGAAGTTGAATTTTTTAAGAACATGTTATGTGACAATAATTCTAAGCTTCAACATCTCTAAAGGAGAATTTGTTATATGAGAACAATTATCAAGCTTCTACATCCAAAAATGATTCTCAAGAGGAGAATTTTCAAAAGAATGTAAAGCAACCCTTTGAACTTAGAAGAATTCAAAGGCTTAAAAAGGAGAAAAGTCTAGTAGTGGATGAGATAGATTCTCAACGAATTTCATTCTACATGGTAGAAGGAAATAGATAGGAAGTCATTAGGAAAACTCCTATTGTACTTCTAGTTGAGGATGATCCTAAGACTTATAAAGAAGCTATGCAATCGAGAGATAGTGCATTTTGGAAAGAAGCTATCAATGATGAGATGGATTCCATTCTTTCCAACAACACTTGGGAATTGGTAGATCTCCCACCGGGTTCTAAGACAATTGGGTGTGAGTGGGTATTTAGGAGAAAATACCAAACTGACAGCACTATCCAAACCTTTAAAGCTAAATTAGTTGCTAAAGGGTTTAGGGAAAAAGAGGGTATCGATTATTTCGATACCTATGCGCCTGTTGCAAGAACAACTTCTATAAGAATTTTGTTCACTTTAGCTTCTATACACAACTTTCATGTTCATAAAATGGATGTAAAAACGAAATTCCTTAATGGTGACCTCAACGAGGAGGTCTATATGGAACAAACTGAAGGGTTTGTCCTACCAAAATATGAATATAAAGTATGCAGACTTGTAAAATCCTTATATGGATTGAAACAAGCTCCTAAGCAATGGAAAGAGAAATTTGATCAAGCCATCATGTCTAATGGGTTTAGACATAACAATGGAGACAAGTGTTTTTATTCCAAAACTTGTAAGGGATATGTGATCATTCTTTGCTTATATGTGGATGATGCTTATTCTAAGTGATAGCATGAAAGGGATAGAAGAAATGAAGAGGTTTCTATCATCAACCTTCAAGATGAAAGATCTTGGAGAAGTTGACACCCCACTTGGTATCAAAGTAAAGAAACATAGTGGGGGTTTTGCGTTAGGGCAAGCCCACTATGTTGAGAAAGTATTGAACAAATTTAACCATCTCAAGGTTAAAGATGCCAATACTCCATTCGATCATAGTGTAAAACTAGAGAAGAATGAAGGAAGACCGATGGCTCAATTGGAGTACACAAGTGCTATAGGGAGTCTGATGTACGCTGCCCAATGTACTAGACCTGATATAGCATTTGCGGTGAGTAAACTTAGTAGGTTTACATGTAATCCAACTGTGGACCACTGGAAGGCTATTGGAAGAGTCCTAGGTTATCTCAAGAAAACCAAAGGACTAAGCCTTCACTACTCCAAATTTCCTTCAATCTTAGAAGGATATACAGATGCAAGCTGGATATCCAATCTTGGGGACAACTTGTCCACAACTAGTTGGGTATTTACACTTGGTGAGGATGAAATTTCTTGGGGTTCTAAGAAACAAACATGTATATCTCATTCCACTATGGAAGCGGAGTTTATAGCTCTAGCTGCTACCAGCAAAGAGGCCGAATGGTTAAGGGATCTATTAATAGAGATGCCCCTAATCAAAGAGAATGTATCCACTATATCGATACATTGTAATAGCCAAGCAACATTGGCTAGAGCATACAGCGGAATGTATAATGGGAAGTCTAGACACATCAGTCTAAGACATGGATATGTAAGAGAATTGATTCAAAGAGGAGTCATCTCAATATCCTATGTGAGAACAAGTGAAAATCTAGCAGATCATTTCACTATGCCACTAACGAAAGATTTAGTGGCTACATCATCTCGAGGGATAGGACTTAAACTCCCTAAAGAGATTCACGATTGATGGTAACCTATCTTAACACTAGTTATTTAACTACTGTTAGGTTCAATAGGTAACAATAAGTCAATGAAGTGAATATTAGTTGTACTCAAAACAAGTCCCATCTGAGATGTTGAGTACTTGTGAGTTACCAAGTTTAGGGTTAAAACCGAGAGGTTTTTTAATAGAATTCAGTCTTGTGAAGACAAGTATTTTTTGGTAACAAAATACTGTAAGAATTCTACCTATATGGACCTAGGGGTGGTGTCGCCTCTCATGAGAATTGGGAGTATTCTCAAGAACGTCCATGAATGGAAAGTGCACATGGCCATTAACAGTGCTAAGCGAGACATAGAGGTCTCAAGTGAACATCACAAAGGTGTGTGTGTGTTATCACCGATTTGTTATCATGAAAAGATGGTTCAATGCTTAGTGCAACCAAATTTTTGACAAATTTTGTGATAATTACACTATAGTAAAGTTCAAGTTAAAAAACACTTTATTTTAGGCACCAATGCAATGACTCCTATAAGAGAGAGTTCTTATTTAATCAAGTGGGGGATATGTTATATTTTAAATTATAACGATTGATAGATAACTATTTAATCTAGTGGGGGATGTTATATTAATTTATAATATATTGTTTTAGATTAAATAAATGTGACAAAGAGTGTCACATATTGTAACATATAATATAGAGTTACAATATTTAGATATATGTGAAATATCCAAATATGTAACATATTTGGTGTTACAAATTCAGTCACAAATTTGTAACTTCCAAATATTGCCCATTATTGTGTAGATTTGTTGTTACACAATATTGAGATGATTTTATTAAAGCCATATGTTAAATGGTTGTTAGAGATATGATTTTAACCCTAATAATGTGTTTTGGGGGTTACAAAATAAATTGGGAGGGTGGTGGAATCGTTTGGAAAAACAACACATTTTTGTGTGCTGAAATTGGTCAGTGGCCGCGGCCATAGGAGGTTGGTGGCCACGGCCTGGGGAACAGAGGCTAATAGCTGCGACCACTGATGTTCCTGGCCGCAACCACAGGTGAAAAACTGACCAAGTTTTTTCAATTTTTTCCAACCTTTTTGAACAGCTCCAAATTCCCAAATAACTCCCAAATCTCATTTTTAATTCCATAAACATCCAATTAATCATTGGTAATGACCATGGGGGTTGGTGGAATTTGAAATTCAAAGGGTGTCTCTAAACTCTACAAATAGGAGTCTATTGCTCACTTGTAAGACACAACTTTTCTATCCATTAGAGCACTTGGCTAGAAAACACCTAGAGGCTTGATTATTCCAAAAAGCATTTCCAAAATCTATGAAAGATCCCTTAGTGCTTGAGGTAGGGGGAAATAAGCTTTTGGACAAAGGTTTCAAACCTTGTTCAAGTTGGTGATCTCCAACACTCTTCACTTTGGTTGTGTGAGTGAGAGTTTCTTGGTTTTTGTTCTTGTTCTTACTTTTTCTTCTATTGCTTCTCTTCTCATTATTCTTGTTCTATTTACTTGTATTTTTGTTTAGAGTTGTAAACTTTTATTTCTTTTGTTTCAAACACTTTTACTTTATTTGTATCCTTTTTCTTAGAGTTGTATTTCTCTATCCTCTTCTTATAATTCTTCTATTGTTTATTTGTATTTTCAGTCATAGAGTTGTAACATTTTTTAATCAATAATTATTTATTTGTAATATTTTTTCTAGAGTTGTATTTTTCTTACCAATTTCAATTGAGGCAAATTACATTTCCTAACAATGATAGTGTAAACCAACATACATCTCTCCCGATCAATAGAAGATAAATGAGTGCTGGGCAACAGACAAGCAATCCCAAAATAGGCTCTTGCACGAGCAATGCGATTCAATTACCATCGAAGCAAATTCTTTGGCTCACCACCATGATAATGAAATCGAGCCCCTGACATGCTCAATGTCTCTGCCACCTCTACACAATCTACCTCACTAAAATGAGCCAACTGCCAGTGTTCATCCTCAGTTGCCGAAAGAGTAGGTAGGTGGAGCAAAGTGTTGAAATAATTAATGTCAGATAGAACCTCCTTTCCCTGAACAAAAACTTTTATCTCAACATCTTGACTTGGGAAATTGGCATAAAACTCATATAGTTGAGAGTAGTTAGCACTATCCACTTGTATGTGCTTACAAAACATATCCCAATTTCTTCTAGTAATTTCAGCTCTTATTGACTCATATGGGGGATCATTCCGGTATGGTTCCACTTGATACTCCATTCCTCTTTCTGGAATAACCAATTTCCCATTGATTCTTTTAAACAAGTCTACAGCCTCCTTAGTTTTGAATTTGTTGGTATTAAGGTGGTGGCTGTGTTTGGGTGGCTCAGGATGATGAGGATTTCTTGGAATGAACAGCTCTTGTAGGATTTCTTTTAGGACCCATCGCACAATTTTACAATCGATTTCAATCACCTAACTTCCTAGAAAAAGTTGGGCAGAACCTCCCTTTGTTTTTCTCACATCCCCAAAATTAAAATATCTCCAAAATAATCCAAAAATGCACCAAAAATTCACTTCCAATCACAAGCCCACAAAATTTCTCCACAATAATTCCCACTCAAAAATTTATCCACAAACTACCAACTTAGCACTGACAATTAACAAAAAAAAAATTGATAACTTGTACTTACTTGAGTGAGAAACCCATTTTTTTTCACTCTTCTCCTTCCTTTGCCAACAACAATTTCAGACTTCCATGGTGTTGAATGGGGGTTTTTGGATATAGGTTATTATGGAGGAGAAAATTGATGTTTTAGGTTAAATGAAGGAAAATGGAGATGAGAAATGGTTTAGGGATGGTGATTTAATGAAAAGGATAGATTACTGAGGGTGAAAATGGTGGATTCTGAGGTATGGGGAAGAGGAAAAAAATATCTAAAGTGAAGAGGTGGAGAAAATTTAGGGTTTGTTTATCTTTAAACCAGTAGCGCGACTGAGAGTTGTGACCGGCCTTGTTTTTTTAGAATTTTGGCTTCAGGGGTCGCGGCTCTCCTTTGTTTTTGCCGTGCTCCGCCTTCTTTTTCTGCAAATTTCTGGGTTTGAGCGCCGCGACACTGTCAAGCTGTGCCGCGACACTGTCGAGCTGTGCCGCGACCTACTTCTCTTTGGAAAAACTCCTTCGTTCTTGTAAGGGGCCTTGCCGCAGCACCACAAGGTCGTGTCGTGACCCTTAAAATAATTTTTCTACTAGCATTTTTTTCATTTTTTTTTTGAATTGTCACACTTTCCATAGTGCCCATATTTTAAAAAATAATCCAAAAATTCATAATTTATAAGTGCAAAAATTAAATTTAAAAATTGTTCCAACTAGTCCAGAAAGTAAACAAAGCAAATGATAAATATGGAATGCCTCCCAAAGGCGTTGTCCTTAACATCATTTAACCAGACGCTGAACTCCTTTTCAGATGGGCTTCAAGAGGATCACTAACTTGGCTTGGTCGATAGGACCACCCAAATATGGTTTCAACCTTTGACTGTTCACTTTGAATGGTGTGCCATTCTTTCCTTGCACTTCCATCGATCCATAAGAAAAAACTTTCACAACAGTATAAGGGCAAGACCACCTTGATTTCAACTTGCCAGGAAATAGTCTCAACCTTGAGTTAAATAAAAGTACTTGTTGCCCAGGTTGAAACTCTTTTCTGATCAAGTTTTTATCGTGCCATGCGTTGGTGCGCTCCTTGTATATCTTGGCATTCTCATAGGCTTCATTACAGAATTCATCAAGCTCATTAAGTTGAAGTAGCCTATTCTGCCCAGCAGCCTTCTCATCAAGATTCAGCTTTCTCATAGCCCAATAAGCACTGTGCTCCAGCTCAACTGGCAAGTGACATGCCTTCCCAAAGACTAAACTATAGGATGGCATCCCAATGGGAGTTTTGAATGTTGTCCTATAGGCCCAAAGTGCACCATCGAGCTTTTTAGATGAGTTCTTTCTAGAACTATTCACCGTCTTTTCAAGAATACTCTTCACCTCCCTGTTTGAGATCTCAGCTTGACCATTTGTTTTGGGGTGATAAGGCAGTGCAGTACGGTGATAGACTCCATAGCGAGCAAGTAAAGCATCAAGTTTCTTATTACATAAATGACTCCCTCCATCGCTAATGAGAGCTCAGGGAGTACCAAACCTTGTGAAAATATTCTTATGCAGAAAATTCATGACCGTCTTGCCATCATTTTCTTTCGTTGTAGCTGCCTCAACCCATTTTGACACATAGTCCATCGCTAATAGAATTAACAGGTTGTTGAGTGATGATGGGAAAGGGCCCATGAAGTCAATGCCCCAAACATCGAAAATCTTAACCTCAAGGATCACATTAAAGGCATTTCATTCCTCCTCAATATTTTTCCAGTACGTTGGCAACAATCACAAGCTTTCACAAAAAAATTAGCATCTTTAAATAGACTTGGCCAATAAAACTCGCTTTGCAATACCTTTGTTGCTATTCTTGATGCTCCAAAATTCCCACCACATTGCAAAGTGTGACAATGGGTGTGAATTGAGTGCATTTCATCCTCAGGCACACAATGAAGAATAACTTGATCTGCACGATGCCTATAGAGAATAGGCTCCTCCCAATAGGAGTGTTTCACCTCCGAGTAAAATTTCTTCAACTGTTGCCTTGACATCTTAGGAGGCACAACCTTTGATACCAAGAAATTCACATAGTCAGCATACCACGTCATTGTAAAACTGTCATTTACCCCAAACAACTGCTCATCGGGAAAGTGATCATTTATTTTCACTTCCTTGTCATTCGGGATTTCTTCCACCTCAAGTCTTAACAAGTGATCTGCTACCAAATTCTCAGTGCCTTTTTTATTCCGGATCTCCAGGTCAAACTCTTGCAACAGTAAAACCCATCGGATAAGATGGGGTTTTGCATCTTTCTTGGTCATCAAATATTTGATTGTAGATTGGTCAGTGTAAACAATTACCTTGTTCCTAATCAGGTATTGTAACGCCCTGGGTAGCTAAGACCGTTACACTGTGTATTTATAAAGGTGCAGGACTTGCTAATCAAGTCATTTAGTTGAAAACATGTCACTAAAACATTAATGAACTAGGGTTAAAAAGGTTTTGGTCATAAAAGATACATTTCATATAATTAAACTTTTTGTACAAGGGATCCCAAAAGAAACAACGTTTGAAAGTCAGTTTACAAAATTTCAAGGTATAAACAACGGCTAGGCACTCTAAGGGAAAAACATACATTTATGGTCCTCCTGTTCCTGTCTCTTCCTCAATCGTGGCAGCCGAGCGGCTAGTCATGTACATTCTGTCTTCAAAGCTCTCCGAATCAAGGCTGATCAAGCTGACTCTTGCCTTTAACTGCACCACAGAGCACCCGTTAGCCAAGGCCCAGCAAGAAAACATAACATCATAGCACAAATATTGATAATAATCATGTAATTCTTAAAGCATGTTCATTCACGTAGCAATCCATACTAATCATATAACTCATAGACATAACCATGAATCCACAAGCCAATACTCAGCTATTCCACATGTCATAATCAACAATTAATAATGATAATCAGATCACACAATAACCAAGGTCGACACCATTAGGTCGCACCCTCTGTTTACCCCACTGACTCCGATCCGCTTAAACCGATCTCAGTGAATATTAAGCTGTCCTCAGCTACCAGTGGCTGAGTCGTGCCCTGTGCGCTAATGTAAACTCTGGCACTCTTAGGCCATTTGTTTATTATTCACATGGCATAATACCATCCTTCATAATGTATAAAAAAAATAGGGATCCCTTAGTCCCGTTATAAACTCACAACCGGGTGCAGTTTTCTTACCTTTAATTTTCAAGTGTTCTGATTACGAGAGATGCCCCTTGAGCACAATCTATTTCCCGAGCCCTAGCTTATACCTAGTCACAACCAAGATAAGGGATTCCATTAACAATTGTAAAAAGGTTTCTGGATAAAGTTCTAGCCTCCGGGACATCGAATTCCACCAAACGCGGTAGTGGAATCGATCCCGAGCACCCTAGGTTAGGTTCCCGCACTTAAAAACCCCAAAAGACCAAGAATGCCCTTAAGAGCCATGGCCCAAGCTTCCCATGCCATGGCTTGCTCCCAACCAGAGGCCTAGCCTCGCCCAAAAATAGACACGGGTCGCGGCCCAGCACTCCCCATGCCGCGGCCCGCCCTTCTTCCCCAGCACCTATTTGCTTCAGAGGACCACGACACACCAAGAACTGAGCTGTGCCCTGACCCCTTAGAACCCAGAAAATCCACCATTTTTAACACTCAAACCTCACTCAAGTCCACCCAAACCATCCTAATGATACAATCTAATTATCACAAACATTCTAGCATGTTTTCAGCAACATAACCCAGCAAAAACCTAGTCTAGAAACTCATCAAAATAACATTTTAATCTCTGAAACCCATAAGCTCAAGAACACCAAAACCCAACCAATAAAACACAGAATTCAAACACTAAACCATAAATTGGAGCATACCTTCATTGAAGAACCAATCCTCCAAGAAATTGTTGAGCTAACTCCCAGGTCTTTAGCCTCAATTCAACCTTAAATTCAAACCCAAGAACTCTTAGAATCCAACCATATCTACACAATTTACCACCAAAGGTATAACTCAGAACTTACCTCAACTCTTGATTAAATCCTTTAGCTAACCCTAACCTAATCTCCAAAGTCTCAGCTCAAATTCTCTGAGTTTCCAACCACTCTTTTCTTAGTTTCTGTGGTTTCCCTTGAGAGAGAGAGAGAGAGAGAGAAGAAAGAAAAAAGGGTCAGTTTGTCCTTGTTCTACATTTCTGAGTTTTTTTTAATCTATCCTTAATTGATTAAGTGACTCCCGAGGCTCGGGGTACCAAAAAAGTCCCCGAGGGTAAAATGGTAAATTTTCCCCAGTATTCCCACCTAGGCTTCCTAACCTCAAATATATCTCCATTTATTTATTTCGATAACCCAGATAATCACCTAATACCCAAAATACCCCTTGACTCGCCTTGAGCCAAGTATTAGGTCTCGTTGTGACTTTCCTGCTAACTAGCTCCCTAGGATCGCCTCAAGTCGCATGCTACAGATATACCCACATAATAATGTGGTCCTCACAATTATAACATATAATCACATTTATGCCCTCAACGAGCTAAAATTACAAATATACCCCTTTAAGTTAAACAGGGCCTACATGCATACTAATACTCGTAGACATGCATTTCATATATTCATATAATCATACAAGCATGCTTATCACATAATCATGCACTAAACTATTTAATTCACATATAAACCAATTTATGCCCTTCTGGCATACTAATCAAGGCCCTTAAGCCTTATTAGTGATTTTTGGGTTGTTATAGGTATGGTCTAAACCTCTCAAAGGAATAAACAATTGCTAGGAGCTCTTTCTCTGTTGTGGCATAATTCAATTGTGCATCATTTAGAGTCCTACTAGCATAGTGAATAGACCAAAATACCTTATATTTTCATTGGCCCAAAACTGCTCCCACTGCATAATCACTTGCGTCACACATTAGTTCAAATGGAAGATCCCAGTTTGGAGCAATAATAATCGATGTCAAGATTAACTTCTCCTTAAATACCTTAAAAGCATTTAGGCACTCTTCGTTAAAGTCAAAGGCAACACCATTCATCAACAAGGTGGAAAGGGGCTTCGAGATCTTCAAAAAATCCTTTATGAACCATTTGTAAAACCCAGCATGCCCAAGGAAGCTTCAAACCCCTTTGATTGACACAAGTGATGGTAGATTTTCAATGGTAGAAATTTTAGCTCGATCCACCTCAATTCCTTTACTAGAGACCTTATGGCCAAGAACAATACCCTCTCACACCATAAAATGGCACTTTTCCCTATTCAGAACTAAATTAGATTCTTCACACTGCTGCAACACTGCTTGAAGATGCTTCAAACACTCATCAAAGGACGACCCAAAAACTGAAAAGTCATCCATGAAGATCTCAATAGTTCTCTCGACCATGTCAAAGAAAATAACCATCATACACTGTTGAAAGGTAGGAGGAGCGTTGCAGAGCCCAAATGGCATTCTTCGAAATGCAAAAGTACCATAAGGACAAGTGAAAGTGGTATTCTCTTAGTCTTCTGGTGCAATGGCAATCTAATGGTACCCAGAATAACCATCCGAAAAGCAATAGTAGTTATGGCATGCTAATCTCTCAAGCATTTGATCCAGGAAAGGCAGGGGAAAAATGGTATTTCCTTGTTGCTTTGTTCAATTTGTAGTAATCAATGCAAATCCTCCATCCTTTCACTATTCTTGATGGATTCAACTCATTCTTCTCATTCTTTACCATTATCATCCCGCTCTTCTTGGGCACTACCTGCACTGGGCTCACCACTATCAGAAATTGGATGGATGATCCCAACATCTAACCATTTAAGAATCTGCTCAAGTACTACTTCTTTCATAGATGGGTTGAGTCTTCGCTGAGCTTCTATTGATGGCTTACTATCCTCTTCCATCAAAATTTTATGCATCACTGTTGAAGGGCCTATCCCTCTAATATCTGCCAATGTCCAACCAATGGCTAATTTATGAGCTCGTAAAACCCTCAATAACTTCTCCCTCTCTATTTTAGAAAGTGCAACAGATACAATTACAGGTAAGTCTCTTTCTCACCCAAATAAGCATAACACAAATGATCCAGTAGAGAGTTCAATTCCAAATTTGGTGGTGCTCAATGGATGGCAATGGTATTTCTAGCCCTTATTCCAACTCTTCGAACTTCTTTTTGTAAGGCTGGTAAGAATTTATCCACTTGACATATTTCATCATCATTATCTTCCTCACCACCTATCAAAACCGCCTCTAAGGCATCACTGTTCTACCTTCTTCTTGAAACTGCATTATCGATCGCATCAGTGCTATAACAATTCTCACTCGCTCTCAGATAAGACATTGCCTTGAATACATTAAAAACTACCTTATCCCCTTGAACTCTCAATCTCAACTCACCCTTTTCACATCAATTAGAGCCCACCCTGTAGCCAAGAATGGTCTTCCAAGAATAATGGGGACATTAGAATCATCTTCCATATCTAGAACAATCAAATCTGCTGGGAAAATAAACTTGTCTACCATGACTAGCACATCTTCAACAATACCCCTTGGATGCTTGATTGATCAATCTGCGAGTTGAAGAGTAATAGTAGTAGCCTTTGCTTCACCAAGACCGAGCCTCCGAAACATAGATAAAGGCATCAAATTAATACTTGCCCCAAAATCACACAAAGCATGCTTGCATTCAAAACTCCCGATAGTGCAAGAAATAGTGAAGCTTCCTGGATCTCTCAGTTTCTGGGGGAGTTTCCTTTGTAGAATAGCACTACACTCCTCTGTCAAGGCTATAGTCTTATAATCATCCATTTTTCTCTTTTTGGACAAAATCTCCTTCATGAACTCTACATAGCTGGGCATCTGTTCTAAAGCTTTAGTGAAAGGGATGTTAATGTGTAACTTTTTGAACACCTCTAAGAACTTAGAAAACTGTTTATCAAGAGTAGTTTTCCTAAGCCTCTGAGGGTATGGGATTTTTACTGGAGAATCAACAACAGCAACTAGAGGTGCCTTTTCTGTAGCAGGATGGTCTTCAATAACCTTCTCACTCTCAGAACCAGATGTCTCACCCATCTCTGTGTTTTCTCAACAGATGATTTAGGCACAGATTGTTCAACTTTCTTGCCACTTCTCAAAGTGATGGCCTGACATTGTTCCTTGAGATTCACCATAGTATTGCTAGGAAAATTTCCCTGAGGTTTGTTATTCAACATGTTTGCCAACTGCCCCACTTGTGTCTTAAGATTTCAAATGGATGACCTTGTCTTAGTCATAAACTAAGTTTGCGTATTGGTTATATTCATTGGGCTTTTCTTGTTGAAATTGTGGCCTAGGTTGTTGTGAGGAGGAAGCTTGATTCATGGGTAGTTGTGGCATATTCTGCTAGTATTGGCCCTGAAACTGTGACTGATGGACTTGATTGTTTCTCCAAGAGAACTTTGGGTGATTTCTCCAACCAGGATTGTAAGTGTTGGAGAATGGGTTGTTGAAAGGCCTCTAAAACATTTCCACTGCTTGAACTTGAGCTTGGTCCATATGAATATTATTATTAGGGTCACTTGAAGGACATTGATCAAAAGAGTATGGATCCCTACAAATTTCACAACCTGTTGGCATCTGAATGGCATTCACAGACATATTATTATGTTGCAACTGTTTTGTCCATCATGGTGTTGAGAAGTGGATGCTAGTCCACAATTTTTATAATGGATTGTGTGGTACTACTCATACCATAATTGATGTTGCAGCTAGTGGGGCATTCATGAGTAAGAGTGCTACTGAAGTATATGAATTGTTAGAAGAAATTTCCACTAACAACCACCAATGGTCTTATGAGAGGTCAACCAATGTTAGAAAGGTTGCTTGAATTCATGTACTAGATGCCATCATTGCCTTGACTGCTCAGGTAGCTTCCTTTTCTCAACAACTCCTTAAAATGCTCCCATGCATCATATAAAGACTCTACCTCCATCTGATAGAAATTATTAATCTCTCCCCTCAACTTTGCTGCCTTTGATGGAAAGAAGAACTTGGCCAGGAATTTTTGAGCTAAATCCTGCCAAATATTTATAGAGTTGGATTGAAGGGAGTTCAACCAACTGTTCACCTCAACCTGATTGCATCGTCGCTCACCCCATTATACTTGAATGTTGCACATAGCTCTAGAAAATTAGCTATGTGCATATGAGGATCTTCTGAGGGTAAGCCACCAAATTGCACAGTGGACTACACCATTTGTAAGATCGTCGGCTTAATCTCAAAGTAATTATCCTCCACAGTCAGTGGTCTTATACATGTTTGCACTCCCGTAACAGCTGGGAGTACATAATCCCATAAACTTCTCACAACAGGATTATGAGCTTGTCCTTGCACCACTTCTGGCACCCTTCCATTCAACCCATCATTGTTTTAAAGATTTGCCATAACCACAGTTCGACCATAAGCTCTATTGTTTCTATGATTCTGCCTGCACACTTTCTCAATCTCAGGATTTATAGGAACAAGGCTATCTGCTCCTCTTCTACTACGCATATAACAGAACTCCCTGAAAAGAAATGGTCAAGAATGCATGCAAAATAAGTTAGAAACAGTTCAAAGAACAACCAAATTAGAAATAGAATTAATTATATTGATATTAATCATTTCAATTCCCCGGAAACAATGCCAAAAACTTGTAGTGAAATTTAATAGCTATGCAAGTGCACACAGTCGTAATTTGTAGTAAATCTTAGTAAGACCAAGTATCGTCCCACAAGGACTGAATTATCAATTACCAATCAATTGATTTTTTTTGTTTCTATTTGGTTAACAATATTTTTGGTTGTAAAAGTAAAGAACAAGAACATAAACTATTGAAAATTTCAAGAATAAACACAAGAAATAAATTCAAGATTCAACAATTAGGGGTTTTAATCTCATCAAATATCCCTCCTATCAATTACTAATGCAGGTTTTCTTTTCTCCTTCTTATCAAGCTAGCAATTTGTCAAAAGCAGTTTATAGTCAAGTTACGAATTACAAACCTCGACCTAGATGAGAATTTTCTATATTTTTATGATAAATTCATCAACTAGGAAGCATTAACATTCACAATGTTTATATGCCACATAAACAATCATGATACTCTCGTTCTATGATTAAGCTTATGTCTAACCTATCATAGCATAATTAAATCTCACTTTTTAGATTTTGATTCAAAAACATGTAGATTATGATACTAGATGGACAATCGAATATCAAACAATAAGCATAGATAGGCAAGAGACTCAAAAATTGAAGAAGAAAATCAACTTTGCATTAGATCATAATGGGAGTTCAACTCAATTAAAATCCCTAATAACAAATTTAGTTCATAATCACCATTCTAAATTCCACGGCCCCTCCTTCCAACGCTGCGGCCTGTGCAGAACCTTGAAAACAATCATTCTATAAAGGACCTGGCCGCGGCGCATCAAGCCCTACCGCGACCCTTAATAACTTCTTCAATTTAAGCACTTTTTGTCCTGAAAATTCATCGAAGCCATAAAATATCTTAAGGATTCATCTTTTCACATAAACAACATCAAGAAGTTACTTTTTCATCATTTTTCTGCCAATTTTCTTCATTTGTTATTTTCCTTTATTTATTGACTAAAACCTAAAAAACAACAAAGACAATCATAATATTGCACTAAATAATAGAAAAGCTTAATAAAAACTATCTAAAACACAACCTAAACACAACACAAAATGAGACTCAACAATGACATGAGAATGATTCCTTATACATCTGCAGTTAGAAGTCTAATGTATGATATGTTGTGCACTAGACCGGGCATCTATCATGCAGTGGGAGTTGTGAGCGGATACCATTCAAACTCAAGAAGGGACATTGGATAGCGGTCAAGAACATACTAAAATATCTTCAACGAACTAGGGAATATATGCTAGTCTACTCGGGTGGAGTTCTGACCCGTTAGGCTACACCGATTCTGATTTTCAGACTGATGTCGATGACAGGAAATCAACTTCTGGAATGGGGTTTACTCTTGGGGGTGGAGCTATGATATGGAGAAGCATTAAGCAATATGCGATCTCAGATTCTACCATGGTGGCTGAGTACATAGCTGCTTCTGAGGCAGCTAAGAAAATAGTCTGGCTGAAGAAGTTCTATACAAATCTTAGTGTTATTCTAGAAACGGATAAACCCCTCATTTTGTATTGTGACAACAATGGGGTGATAGCCAATTCTAAAGAAACTCGGAGCCAAAAAAGAGCGAAAGCATATAGAGAGGAAGTACCACGTCATCAGAGAATATGTGGCAAGGGGAGAAGTGAAGGCCATGAATATTGTATCTGAGGACAATCTTGCAGATCCCTTCACAAAGACACTGGGAGAGACAACTTTTCTAAAGCATATAGAGGGAATGGTTTTAAGAGCAATGTCGCATTTGTTTTAAAAGTGCAAGTGGGAGTCTATTGGGTTTTATCCTTTATAAAACCACATTTCTTATGTAATTCATTCATTATCAATAAAGTAGTAGAAATAATTTTGTTCAATAAAATTGCATTGTTTACATGTTTTATTACATGATTAATTATTATTAATACAAACATTTATAAAATCCCAAAAATATGTATAGTTACAATTATAGTGACTCGGTCACAGTGGATTATAATTGTAATTATATGCTCAAAAGCATTTTTTTTCATAAGATTAAATCATTACACTGGACTTTTACTAATTGGGTAACCTATGAAAAGATTTACTTACACATATGGTGTGCTGTCATAGCCAAGACATTGAACAAGTAGATAAGATTTATATGATTCCATCTTGAATCAATTGTCTCACATACTCATGTCTTAGACTTATATATTTAGACTTCCCATTATATATGCCATCATAAGCTTTAGCTAATGTGACTTGGCTATCATAATATATCGAGATCATCGATACGTCATCCACGGTAATTAAGATATCCAACATGAGATCTCTAGGCCACTCGGCCTCCTTGTCGGTTGTCGCTAGAGCTATGAACTCAACCACCATGGTTGAGTGTGAAATACATTTTTTTAACCCCAAGAAACTTCTTCTCCCCCAAGCATAAACACCGTACCAGTAGTGGGGAGATTATCTCCCACACTCGATATCCAACTTGCATCGGAATATCCTTCAAGTATCTTTGGGAAATTTGAATATTGGAGGCCTAGCTTCTTGGTCCTCTTCAGGTACCCTAGAACTCTCTTAATTGACTTCCAATGTTCCATACTTGGATTGCTAGTAAACCTACTTAGTTTACTAACTGCATATGCAATATCTGCTCTTGTACAATGAGCGGTGTGTTGGGAAAACTTATACAGGATCTTGTTTATTTTCATGTAAATCTTATATTAAACAGATTAATATGAGACAACCTAGAACATATTTCTATAATTGAATTCAAATAGAAATAACGATAAGAACACTTACATTATACGCAACGGAATGAATAAGTCATTTCTTCAGTTTCTCTAACCCTTGTATCCTTTCTGTCGCAGGGTATCACCAAGAAACTTAACCAATCTTCAATTTTCTTCACAGCCTTCCAAAGTATCCTTAGAATCACCTAGACTAGAGAGGGAAATTCTCAACATATGTGATAGATACAAAGAGAATAGAAGAGAATATTGAGGCTTAGAAAAGGGCTTATGTTGTAGAGAGAATCAAAAGTGTAGAGCATCAAGAATAGATCTTCTGATCTTAAGTCAGATAGTCTTTCTGTAATCTGATTTCAACTCTCACTTAGCATTCCTTTTATAGACTCAATTAGTTCATTTATTTTAATTAAAAAATCAATAAAATAATACATAATATCAGCCTAATGGTAGAAATTATTATGGGCTTTAGGCCCGTGAAATTTTCAATTTAATTATAAGCCTGTTGGACTTAAAATCAAGGCCTGTATTATTTTCTATTGATTTAATTAATTAAATAGTTATTTAAATCCTTTATTAAATTAATTATTTATAATTTGAACCTTGATTTAAAGTTATTTATTAATTTAGACACCAATATGTCTAAATTAATAAATCTTCCCTAAAATCTCTTTTCTTCTCTAAATTGTATAACTGTGTGAAACTATCCAAATTTGACCTGGTCAACTTTGATAATTCTAATTGATAATTAAATCAATAAATTGATACTATCTAGATTATTTTATCCAAGGTATAGTGGGGACCATGGGCCTATGAAATCAAGCTCCAATAAGTTATCATAAATTTAACAAATAAATATACTAACTTTATAATTCCTCGTGACTCCACTAAAGACTCAAAATTGCACTCTTGAATTCATTGAACACTCTATAACCAATATAGATATGTTATTAATTATCCATTGTTACAACCATAATTGTCACTCAATCCTCTATAAACGGTCTACAATGAGATGGGATTAAAAATATCATTTTACCCCTCATTGTATTTTATCCTTAAAACACTTAGTTCCTTGTGAATGATATTTCAAAAAACTAATATTAATTACTGAAATGAGGTATCTATCATTTAGCACCTTGAACCAAACTAAAAGAAAACCATCGTTTTACTTCTTCATCAGAAGCTATAGATGTTCATATCTATGATTAACATTCCCACCTCTTGACGGTGAGAACTCATCAACCAAGTTAAGTTAGAAAAATAGAAACGTAGAGATTATCAAAAGAAAAACTTTAAAGATCTAATTGGAAACTCAAAGAAAACTTGCAGAAGAAAAATGATGAACTGAATTTGTATTTCTTATGGTGTAGTGCTACAGTATTTTTTCCAACCCCCTTCCATGTGGAAGTGGGGTTCATTTTATAGTAGGCTCTAATGACCCATGATACAGTGTGGTCCAGGGGACTAGATGGTACACAAGTACATTCTCAAGAGAGTGGTATCAGGTGTAGTGGTGTTGGGAGAGTGGTGGTCGGCTCTGGTGGATGTCAGAGACGTGGAGGTGGTGCTGCCATTCCTCGTACTACCCCTAACCGCCACTACTTGTCGGGTACAGGTGTAAGGTCTGTCCCTTGATCCTTGCAGGCATGCATGTACCTATTTAGAGGTACCTTGTCTGTATTTTTTGTCTCTTGTGGGCCACCTTGAACGACATATCTGGTTGGCCTTCTTGTAAGTGGTCCCAATTGGCTAACTGGAGAGAGTGCACTTCGTTGGTGGCCCCAACCTCACCAAGTGACGTAGGGAATTTTCAATGAGGTGGGTGTAGCATGCACACGAGACCCTTGGGCGAGACCCTTTGGGGCGAGGCCATCGTGCACGCGAGGCCCTTTGGGGCGAGGCCATCACGCACGCGAGGCCCTTGGGCGAGACCCTTTGGGGCAAGGCCATCATGCACGCGAGGCCCTTTGGGGCGAGACCATCACGCACGCGAGGCCCTTGGGCGAGACCCTTTGGGGGGAGGCCATCATGCACGCGAGGCCCTTAGGCGAGGCCCTTTGGGACGAGGCCATCACGCACGCAAGGCCCTTGGGCGAGACCCTTTGGGGCGAGGCCATCATGCACGCGAGGCCCTTGGGCGAGGCCCTTGAGCGAGGCCCTTTGGGGCGAGGCCATCATGCACGCGAGGCCCTTTGGAGCGAGGCCACACGCGCACAGATCCCAGGTGGCATCGCGAGGCCAGCGCGCGCATATCCCAGGCAGCGTCGCAAGGCCAGCGCGCACAGGTCCCAGGTGACACGCGAGGGGCTCTTTGCGAGGCAAGGCCTCGCTTGGTGCATGGGTGTTCAACACGCTGAGAAGTTCCATCGAGGTGCACGGGTGCTGGGCATGCCGAGAATAGCCTCATGTGCCCCCTTGTGAGAAGATGATGTCCCATGGGTTTCGTGGAAGAAGTAGGTGTCTAGGCATTTGGGGGACCTTGGCATGTGCTTTGGACCTTTCACAAGTATGGAGTTTTGAGCATCTACACTTGCCTCCCAGTCTAGGAGAGGACCTTTAGGTGTTTTGGTATACTCTTCTCTTTAATTCTTATAAATAGGCCCCCATGCCAAGCCTATTATCTACACTTCATCTTCTTAGCTTAGTGGCATTTAGATCCTTGCTATATATTAAGAGTATTAAAACTCTTTTACTTCGGTTCTTATATAAAAACCGAAGTAGAAAGGGTACTTTCTACTTCGGTTTTTGTATAAGAACCAAAGTAAAAGCCTTCAGGGCCGCGTTTGGTTTGCTCCACTTTTCACTTCGGTTTTTTCATAAAAACTGAAGTAAAAAGCCCCAATATAGTGTGCAAACCAAACATGACCCTTGTCTATTTTCTATTTTAACTTCGTTTTTTTAAGAAACAGAAGTAATATTCTTTTTTTATGTACTACCATTCCCAAAAGCGAAGTAAAAACCCATTGAAAGGCTTTTACTTCAACTATTTTATATTCTATGTGTAAAAAACGAAGTAAAAGCCTATATTTCTAGTAGTGACATATGGAGTTATTCATCTCTTATTCCTCTGTGTTTGAGGTCTTTTTGAGCCTGTATGATGGGGTTTGGTAGGTTCCCCTCTTTTATTTATCAGGCTAGAGGTCCTTTGGAGCCCATATGAAAGGGTTCAATGGGTCCTTTTTTGGTGCCTCTTGATTACTTTTATAAGGATATATTGACCCCTTGGGTTCTAGCTATCATTTTATATATTTTTGCGTGCGCTTATTATTATTTGCGAGAAGTGTCCTTCTCGTCATTATTCATAGTACTATTTTTTGCAAGGGTCTCTTTTAGGACCCTTTTTGGCTAGACGGCTTGGTGGCCGCTCTAGGCTTATCGGCGGGTGCTCTTTCTGGGACTTCTCCCTTTGAGAGAGTATCTGCCCTTATTTGGGAGCTCGTTATTTTTTTTTATAAGACCTTTTGGCCTCCTTGATGTTCGTAAGGGTAGCTAATCCATATGAACTTCGGGAGATGCCTTGCAAGGTCTCCTCCCTGTTTGTTAGGGTTCACCATGCCCCAATACAAGGGGTCCTTTTAAGGATCCTCCTTTTTAGGAGCCCTTTTTAGGATCCTCCTGATAGAGGGTCCTTTTTAGGATCCTCCTTTTTTAGGAGCCCTTTCTGGGATCCTCCTGATAGAGGGTCCTTTTTAGGATCCTCCTTTTTAGGAGCCCTTTTTAGGTTCCTAGGAGTCCCTTTAAGGAACTCATTTAAGGCCCTGATATAAGGGGTCCTTTTGGGTTCCTCCTTTTTAGGATCCTCCTGATGCGAGGAGTCCTCTTTAGGATCCTCTTGCTTGTTGTATGCTTTTTCCTCCTGTCCTACCCCCCCAAGGGTTTGGTGAAATTTATTTCGGCAGGCACTTTGGCTGATGCCCGCATAGAGAAGAAAAATAACATGTGAAGTTGCGAACAATTTCATTCATAGCATGTGGTTTACAACGACATATAAAAAAAAGGGGTTACATCTAATTGGGAGGTTACCCAGGTAGCCTCTTTGATTCTTACTCACTAAGCTAACATAACAAGGAACAAACTAAACATAGGTCCTCTTTGCACCAGGTGTAGAAGCCTTACTGGTAGCATTTCTTGAGGTGTTTCGTAACTCGTGGGTCCAACTCGTGTGGATCGCGCCTTCATACATAACCATTGTCATCGACATCGGTGGTTTTGTGGTCGTCCGGAGGGACATGTTATAGCATTCCCTCGCTTCCTTCTGCTCCCCTTTCATGCATGCTACTCCCCCAGGGGTTGGGAATTTCATAACTAGGTGATACACAGAAGTTATCGCCTTCAATTCTCTCAGAGAGGGTCTCCCTAATACCGCATTGAAGGCTGAGGCGCAATCCACCACGACAAAGTTTGCCATTATGGTGGTTTGCCTGGGTTGTTCCCCCATGGTGAGGGCTAATTCAATTGCACCTAGGGGCTGTATCGAGTCCCCTGTGAACCGTAAAGGGAGTTATTGCAGGGTTTCAGGTGTCAGACGCTCAGTTCCATCTTCTCCAAAGTGGGGCGATGCAGGATGTCTACAGAGCTTCCATTATCCACTAGGACCCAATGTACTCTCATGTTCACAAGCTGGACAGTTACCACCAGGGGGTCATTATGAGTCAAATGTACCCCTTGCGCGCTACTTCAGTGAAGGTTATCGAGTCATTCTCGCCCTTGAAACTCTTCGGGGGGCGTTGCTCCAAACTTAAGATGCACGGTGGTGGACTTTGTCTGGCCTCCTTGGCATATTTGTCTCGTCCCTTCCTTGAATCGCCTCCGAATCCTGGTCCTCCAAAGATGGTCCTGACCTCTCCTTGTACTTCTGGGGCCACCTCTCACACCCACGGTGGGGATGCTCTTTCTTCTGGCCTCTGGTTCTCCTTGCGCACATATCTTCCCAAATGTCCCCTGCGGATGAGCTCCTCGATTTCCACCTTCAAATGGCTGCATTCCGCGGTGGTGTGGCCGATATCTTTGTGATACTGGCAATACTTGTTGGGGTCTCTTTTAGACCGGTCTTTTTTCATTGGCGGGGGCCTTTTGAAAGGGACCTGGTTTTCGTTCGTAACGAAAATATGCTCTCTCGCATGGGTGAGGTCAGTATAAAAGGTGTAGGGGCCCTATATGCGCTCTTCAGGGCGTTGATGCTTCCGGGGTCGATCATCTCTCGTTCCCTCATAGACCCCCTTCTTCTTTACATGGCTTTGGTTTTCTCGGATCGAAGGTTTTGGGGGCGACTGGCCTTTTCCGGCTTTGAGGCTTTCGTGACCATCCTCCTTGCAAATATATTTTTGTGCTTGCTCATAGAAATCATCCAATTCTGTGACCTCCCTCTTGAGCATGTTATCCCATAACTTGCTGCCTGGGCGTAATCCATTTGTGATGGCCATTTTTAGCTCTCTACGGGTCAAACTCCCTACTTTAGCTAACTCCATATTGAACCTGTGAATGTAGCTCTTTAGACACTCATTTTCTCCTTGCTTCACATTGGTGAGGCTGGTGCTTGGCATCGTGTAGTCCCATACGGCGTGGTGCTGCTGGAGGAATTCATCAGAAAACTGTTGCCAGGATCTGATGGACCCCGGTCTAAGTCTTTTGAACCATTTGGATGCAGGTCCTTTCAATGTGATAGCGAAGCAGTGACATCTAGCTCCGCTACTAACTCCCCTCAATTTCATCAGATCGTTAAATGCGTCCTGATGGTATTTTGGATCTGTGCTTCCTTCGTAGGGGGTCATATGGGGCTCCTTAAAGTTGACTGGGAGCCGGATGGCTTGGATCTCCTTGATGAAGGGCAACTCGTGGTCGAAATCATCCTCGAAGGCTTGAATTCCAGAGGCAGTGACAACTTTGCTCCGTAGGCTTCTCATTTCTGTGTCCAGGTCTTGCCTCCTCTTGTTCAAGGAATCTCTCAGAGTGGATGGGTTAGGATCCCCTCTTCCTTCGCCTCCCCGGGGCACCGCAGGGGGTATGGTCCTTTTACCCACCCTCTTTTTGTTGAGTTCTTCCCGTAGATCGGAGGTGACCTCGACATCGTTACGAGGGGCAGCATTGGTCTTCGACCCTGGCCCCTGGGGCTGTTTCGGCGGTCCGGGGCATTCATGCTGCTTCGTCTGGGGCGTGTTACTAGTGGAGAGTCGGGTCCGTCCATCATCTACTGGGACGGTGGTTTCCACCCCCTCCTGGCCTCTCTCTTTCTGCTTAGGGAGTGTCACGTGTGATCTCCCTTGCAACAGGCCATTTAGCACCTCTTGCATGTTCTCCAGGGTGGTTTCTTGCCTCTGATTCTTACGATGAAGTTCTCGTATCTCATCTTCATAGAATTGAGACTTAGAACTCGAGCTCATGAAGTGGACCTGAGGGTGCTTGTCAGCCCGGCACTTCGATGGGCCTGGATCCTGCCGACGGGGGTTTGGCACCTGCGGCGCCCTTAGAGGCAGGAACTCATCGGTGCCCCTTGCTGGGGCAGCTGCTGACCTTGGGCGATCCTCTTCGGTGGGACTGCCGGGGACGAGGCCTCCCTTTCATCTCTGGGCACCTCAGGCTCCCTTGGGGCCTCCATGTTTGCAGGTGGAGGAGGATCCTTCATGGAGGCTTTTAGCTGATCTCCGTCTAGGTGGACTTCCACCTCGCGCGGCTCTCTCAACCGTTTCGAATGTCGCGGCATTTTTTTCTTATCAGAATCGACGGAAAAACAGTGACTTGCAATCTATCCTTCCCACAGACGGCGCCAAACTGTTGACGGTGAGAACTCGTCGACCAACTTAAGTTAGAAAAATAGAAACGTAGAGATTATCAAAAGAAAAACTTTAAAGATCTAATTGGAAACTCAAAGAAAACTTGCAGAAGAAAAATGATGAACTGAATTTGTATTTCTTATGTTGTAGTGCTACAGTATTTTTTCCAACCCCCTTCCATGTGGAAGTGGGGTTCATTTTATAGTAGGCTCTAATGACCCATGATACAGTGTGGTCCAGGGGACCAGATGGTACACAAGTACATTCTCAAGAGAGTGGTATCAGGTGTAGTGGTGTTGGGAGAGTGGTGGTCGGCTCTGGTGGATGTCAGAGACGTGGAGGTGGTGCTGCCATTCCTCGTACTACCCCTAACCGCCACTACTTGTCGGGTACAGGTGTAAGGTCTGTCCCTTGATCCTTGCAGGCATGCATGTACCTATTTAGAGGTACCTTGTCCGTATTTTTTGTCTCTTGTGGGCCACCTTGAACGACATATCTGGTTGGCCTTCTTGTAAGTGGTCCCAATTGGCTAACTGGAGAGAGTGCACTTCGTTGGTGGCCCCAACCTCACCAAGTGACGTAGGGCATTTTCAATGAGGTGGGTATAGCATGTTATAAGGCTAGTGAGGTTTCGCGAGGATGTGGGGAGGTCCTGGCACCGTGTGCACCTGCGAGGCGTAGGGTGTCATATACACCTTCGAAGTAACATGGTCGCGAGGCACGATGTTGTGGAAGCACCTACGCGCATTGGCCCCTGGGGGAGGCCCTTTGGGGCGAGGCCATCATGCACGCGAGGTCCTTGGTTGAGACCCTTTGGGGCGAGGCCATCATGCACGCGAGGCCCTTTGGGGCAAGGCCATCACGCACGCGAGGCCCTTGGGCGAGACCCTTTGGGGCGAGGCCATCATGCACGCAAGGCCCTTGGGCGAGGCCCTTTGGGGCGAGGCCGTCACGCACGCGAGGCCCTTGGGTGAGACCCTTTGGGGGGAGGCCATCATGCACGCGAGGCCCTTTGGGGCAAGGCCATCACGCATGCGAGGCCCTTGGGCGAGACCCTTTGGGGCGAGGCCATCATGCACGCGAGGCCCTTTGGGGCGAGGCAATCACGCACATGAGGCCCTTGGGCGAGACCCTTTGGGGCGAGGCCATCATGCACGCGAGGCCCTTTGGAGCGAGGCCACGCGCGTGCGGATCTCAGGTGGCGTCGCGAGGCCAGCGCGCGCATATCCCAAGCGGCGTCGCGAGGCCAGCGCTCGCATATCCTAGGCGGCGTCGCGAGGCCATTGCACGCATATCCCAGGGGGCGTGGCGAGGCCAGCGCGAGCAGATCCCAGGTGACGCGCGAGGGGCTCTTTGTGAGGCGAGGCCTCGCTGGGTGTATTGGTGCTCAACACGCTGAGAAGTTTCGTTGAGGTGCACGGGTGCTGGGCATGCCGAGAATAACCTCATGTGCCTCCTTGCGAGAAGATGATGTCCCATGGGTTTCGTGGTAGAAGTAGGTGTCTAGGCATTTGGGGGACCTTGGCATGTGCTTTGGACCTTTCACAAGCATGGAGTTTTGAGCATCTACACCACCCAATTATACTACTGATTTCCCAAGATGTAAGTATGGGTAGTCTGTAGGGTAAGCTGGTAACAAAAAAATCAAAGAACTTAAATAACACAATCAGTTAGAATACTAACTACTCTAAATTGAGATTGAATTGACCTATGGTCAACTATATGATATGACTAGAATAGATAATTACGATGTGTTTACTTATCTTATCTACTGTCAATATCGGTCCAGTCCGATGTAACAAATACATATGATCTTATCTACTTTGCTAATGTTCTGGAAAGAACATAACACTACAATGTGTAAGTAGCTCATATCGTAGATTGGCAAGTGTAAATCATGTGCACTAACTAATCTTAGGACTAACTTATTTTGAACATATAATCATATTTATATTCCACTGTGATTACGTCACTATAAATATGATTAGCTACATGCTCGGGATTTAATAGAAGTTTATATTAAACAAATAATCATGAAAATAAAACATGTGAGCAAATTTATGGACCAATTTAAAAAATGATTTCTATTCTTTTATTGATAATAAAATGAGACTACAAAGAAATTGGGTTATAATTTGGGCATAAAACCCCCAACAAACTCCCACATGCACTAATTGAAACTAATGCCTTAATTCTACTAATCCCATTTCCTTGATATGTTTATCAAATGTAGCTTCTGGTAATGTTTTTGTAAATGGATCTGCAAGATTTTCTTCAGATGCAATCTTCATAACCTTCACATCTCCCCTGGCCATATATTTTCGAATTATGTGATACTTCCTTTCTATATGCTTGTAGTGTCCCAGAATTTTACTTAGCTAAATAGTATTAGTATTTAGTATTAGTTTGTAGTATGTTAGTTA
Organism: Humulus lupulus; assembly: GCF_963169125.1. Lineage (NCBI taxonomy): Eukaryota > Viridiplantae > Streptophyta > Magnoliopsida > Rosales > Cannabaceae > Humulus > Humulus lupulus. The sequence goes on along the minus strand of NC_084801.1, from coordinate 127,468,782 downwards.
CCGTGGATTTTGGTTCAAGCCAGAACTTATTTGGAAACTCATTACAACAGTTATGGATTTTATAAGTTTACCCTATAGTTTAGAAATATTAATTATAACATAAGGTTTGATTAAATTGCTAGTCCTAGAAATATTATTTATTATAACCTAAGGTTTAGATAGAATTTATAAGAGCATGACACTTGTCATAATCGTGTTTATTAAGGATTTAAGTATTTTTTATGAATAGTTTAATTAACATAAAGATCTAGAAGCTCTAGAACCTTGCAGTAGCTGTTAGGATCACGTTTTGACTCAGTAAAATCTATTTAATCAATTGAAAATATGCTGAAAAAGTGCAATTACGTGTTTGATATATCAACTTATATCGATATATCGCAGTTATAGGGGCTGATATATCGCCTATGAAAGATACCGAAAACACGTCGACTTCGCACGAATGAACAAACGGGGCTCAGAAAAATGGTCTAGGCGATATATCACCCAGGGTAGGCGATATATCGCCCCTAGGAGTGTATTTTTGAATCTTGAGGATTTTTAAATTTAAAAATAGCCTTAACCACTTGGACCTACCTTTGAACGATTTTGACCGAGTTCTGGGCATGTGTTGAACGAAAATTCAAATCTTTTTCATTTTAAATTCATTTATTTATTCAAATTAAAAGGGGTTAGTTTCACTCCTTGAACTCTATAAATATGACCTAGTACTCAACCATTTTCTTCATTCTTCAGACCTCCAAGTTGCTAAGATTACTATAGAGAGAAACACTTGTGTTTTAAGATAAAAGCTTTTTCCAATTTGAGTTTTTCTAAACACTTGGGAAGTGATATATAGTGTTATTTCGGTATCGAGGTATAGATCAAAGTCATAGTTCATCAAGGTATTCTTATCCTTAAGTTCAGTTTTCATAGTTCTTTACTTTTCCTTGTTTTCTTTCAGATCCTAACTCTTGTTTATGATTCTTGGTTAGGTGTTTAAGTTTCTTGAAACTTAAGGTTCTTTTCGGTAAGAGTCTTCTTTGGTGGTTTAGTTCTCTTTTTCATCCTATTTCTTTATAAACTCACCATCCTTACTGTTGGTTTTAGGAGTGTTCCAAATGCTATTCTTGTCTCCATATCTCGGTTTTTGGTAAGGAAAATAGGTTAGATATATGTGTTTATATGTTTATGTTATGATATGTTTTATGCTATGATATATATGTATAAATATGTCTTGTAGTCATTTGGGGCTTATAGTTGCTTAGATAGCAAACCCCAAGAATTTTTATCATTTTCATGGTTTAGAGTTATGATTTACCTTGCCTCGATTAGTAGACAGAGGACCTAGATGGGTTATCATGTACTACCATGTGATATAACCTACCTCAATTAGTAGACAGAGGACCTAGATGGTTTTATCACATGCCATGTTAATGAGTTAATGGCCATTAATATTGTACTCCTATATGATATACGTTTTTATAGTCATATGTTTTATAGTATATGTTTATGATAAAGTCTTATGTTTATGATTTATGATTTATGTGTTAGTAGATTTTCCTTGCTGGGAATTAGGCTCATTCCTTTATTTTTAGCTTGATGTAGGAAAATAATTATGGAAGGCGGAAAGATTCGTGGCAGCTTGGCTTGTGTGTTAAGGATGAATGAATTGAATGGACTGCGTGACGATCGAGGATGACATTGTTTTTAAGTCTTTTTATTCTTGTTTTTATTTATTTCCGGACTTAGTTTTTATACAATCAATTTAAGTTTGTGTTTTATGTTTTTATGTATTAAACAATGGGTACCCCTACCATATTTTATATTTCATATTTTACTTTGTATTTTTCACAATATTTATTTTCAGGTTTTAAATAAAGTTATGTTATTTCCTATGTATGTTTCCCAAAATAATAGCTATGTCTAGTAGTTTTAATGGTCAAAGGTCTTATAAATAGTTCGGTCATTACAATGCTTACTCCTCTTGTGACTTCGAGGTTCTTTCGAGTTGGCTATCACTCCTGTATTGTCACAAAAAACACAAGCAGTTTATCCATATCTAGAATAATACCAAGATCTGAATATAACTTCTTTAGCTAGACTATTTTCTTAGCTGCTTCAGACGTAATTATGTACTTAGCTTCCATGGTGGAATCTGAGATCGTAGACTGCTTTACGCTTCTCCATATTACAGCACCACCCGCAAGAGTAAACGCCATTCCAGAAGTAGACTTCCTGTCATCGACATTAGTTTGAAAATCTGAATCGGTGTAGCCTATAGGGCTCAGAACACCACCCTTGTACACTAACATATAATCCCTAGTCAACCTTAAATACTTCAGAATATGCTTAACTTCTAACCAATTTTTCGGTTGTGGGTTCGAATGATACCTGCTGACTACTCCCACTGCATAGCAGATATCTGTTCTAGTACACAACATAGCATACATCAGAGTTCCAATTGTAGATGCGTAAGGAAATTTTCTCATTGCATCTTCCTCTTCAGAAGTTTGGGGAGACTGCTTCTTTGAAAGATGAATTCCATGGTGGGACGGTAGACGTCCTTTCTTGGAATTTTTCATTGAGAAACGTTCAAGCACTTTATCAATGTAAACTTCTTGAGAAAGAGCTAAGAGTCAGTTCTTTCTATCCCTAATAATCTGGATACCTAGAACATAAGTTGCTTCAGCCAAATCTTTCATCTGGAATTGAGTGCTCAACCAATTCTTCACATCTAACAATTTCTTAACATTGCTTCCAATGAGTACGATATCATCTACATAAAGAACCAGGAATACTATAACATCCCAATTTGCTAATAAGGTTTAGGACTTGGATTAGCGTGCCTGAAGGGCAATAAGTGAATTAACATGATAGTATATGAATTTAAATGAATATGTGATTAGAATGCATGTTTAGGTGGAATAAATATGCATGTGAGCCCCATTTGTTTATTAGGGGTAAATTGGTAATTCTAGCCCGTTGAGGGTATAAATGTGATAATTGTATTATACGCTTATACCACGTGTGAGTGGTGATATTATTGTGATGCACGTGCCGAGACGGTCCTAGGGAGCTAATTAGTATAAAAGTCACAACTGGATTTAATACCCGGCTCGGGAGGAGCCTAGGGGTATTTTGGGGAATTTTGCAAAGATGAGTTTGGGAATTAATGGTTAATGGTTAATGATAATTGAGTAACTTGAGTAACCATTGGTAACTATCAAGAGTAACAATTTTAGATGAGAAAGTGGTGAAATTGTAGGAAAGGTGAAATGACAAGATGCCCTTGAGGTTTAGTTAGGAAAGGATTTTTATGGAGGGGTGAAATGGTCATTTGGCAGAAGTCTAGATAACCTTCAGCAGAGGGAAAAAGGGATTCACATTTTACACTTAGTCACAATTGGGGTTATGCTGAAATTTGAGGAAAAAGCTAGAAGAAAAGAGAAGAAGAAGAAAGTTGAATTTGAAACCTAGGAGGAGAATCAAGAGGTTTGAGGCAACCAAAATCAAGATAAGGCTAAGATTGTTCAGTGGTAAGAGTTATTCTCTGTTTTTGGTTTAAGTTTAAGTTTGATTTTAGAGATTAAGTGTGGGAATTTAAAGAAAGTTATGGCTGGTTTGCATGTAATTTAGTTTGGATAATCATAGGGGGAAGTGGCTGGAAGCTGAGATTGAAGAGAATTCAAGCTGAAGTATTGATTGAGGTAAGGGTTTTAAACATGTTTGAATTTCGTATCTGATGTGGTTTAAGATTTTAGAAGCATGGGTTATACTTTTCAAGCTCGGGTCTAAGTTTTAGGAGCCATGGTTTAAGTTTCTGAAATCTAAAACTCAAGTGTGGATTTTGGTTGTAATTGTGTAATTGAGCTTGTTGTTGATGTTTATAGGTTGTTAAATGGTTTATTTGGGGTTTTAAACTGATTTTGGGGTTTAGGTATGCATTGGGGTTGAATTGGGAGTGTTTTGGCTCGGGGAAAATGCAGGGGAAAACCCAGATTTCTGGGTTCGCGAAGGGGCGCCGCGGCCCTGTTCTTTGGCACCACGATGCGAGGTTGTATCAGGAGCTGGGGGACTCTCTGACTTGCTGGGCGTCGCGGCCCTCAAGGGTAGCACCGCGGCGCTAGGCTATTTTCAGGACAAGGAAATTTTGCATTTTTGGGCATTTGTTCCGGGGGCTCGGGGGATTTTTCCAAAACATTGTTTTAGGAATTTTGGGATCCCGAGAGTACGGGGTTAGTCCCGAGAGGTGGTTTTGGATTGGTTAGTATTAAAGAGTGCTTCATATGTGTTGTGACTAGGTTCTCGGAGAGGCTCGGGATAGAGGATCGTGCTCGTGACTTTGGTGCATTGTGAAGCTCGGGATACAGGTAAGAAAACTGTAACACCCGTAGAGCAGGGCATGGGCCCATAGTGTTGTTGCAGGGCACGACCCTAGATTGTATTGTTGTTAGGGTGTAACCTTTATTGAATTATTATATGTTTGAATGCTGTTTGAGAATGCTATATGTGGTTATAGTAGAATGAACGGCAAAGGAGCCGGAAATGGCAAGGAGCCGAGAACAGCGAAGGGCCGAGAACGGCAAAGGCCGAGAACGGCAGTGGGGCCGGGAATAACACTTAGCACATGGAGTGCTTATAGTTAGGGTGAGACCCCAATGGATACATGGGATATCCTTACGGTGAGGACCGAGATCCCAGGCTTTGGTAATGCTTCTGGGACGGCATGACCGTATATGTGTTTAATCTGATGGACTATCTGTTTATCTGTGAGTTATCTGTTATACTGGTTGTATGATATGCACATGCTATGTGCTGTGTGGGTTTTCTTGCTGGGCTTCGGCTCACGGGTGCTCTGTGTTGCAGGTAAGGGCAAGGAAAAAGTCAACCAGCCATGAGTACGGAGAGTGTGGAGCGGCGCGTACATGTTTGGCCTGCCCGACTGCTTTGGTTAGGGGCATTTTGAGAAATGGCTGTATTAAACTCTGATTTTGATGGTTGATTACCTGTAAACCTATTTTGGAATTGTAAATACTTTATAAACTGTACTTTGGGATACCAAATATAAGACACTTGAAATTTTCAATGATTTAAGGAATTTTCAAAGATTACAGCCTTGACTTCTGTTTAATCACACTTTTGTTCTAAAAACCTCATTTAGCGAGTTAATTTCACATTTTAAACTCACTTAGTAACGGCTCTAAGGTAGTAGGGCGTTACAAATACCACTATTTGATTTTCCTTCAGTTGGTAAACACAAGGCTCATCAATATTTTTTTCAAAGCCATAGGTTTTGATTATTTCATCAAACCTAAGATTCCAGGAACGAGAAGCTTGCTTAAGTCCATAAATGGACTTATTCAACTTGCAAACTTTTCCTTCTTGTCTAGCTACTTTAAATCCTTTTGGCTGATCCATATAAATTACTTCGTCAAACTTCCCATTAAAAAAAGTTGTCTTGACATCCATTTTCCAGATCTCATAGTCGAGAGCATATCCTATGGATAGGAGGATGCGAATGGACTTGAGCATGGCTACCAGACTAAAAGTTTCCTCATAGTCCACACCTTTTCTTTGGGTATAAGCCTTTGCCACTAATCGAGCATTATAAGTTTTGATATTTCCATCAAAACCTCGTTTCTTCTTGTAGATCCACTTGCACCCAATGGCCCTAAATTCACTAGGTGCTTCCACAAGATCCCAAACAGAATTTGAGTACATGGACAACATTTCTTGTTTCATGGCTTCGATCCATAGTTCCTTTTCAGGGCTAGTCATTGCCTGTTTGAAAGACAATGGATCATCGTCACTAGTGTCACCAACAACCATATTGGTTTCCCCATCCAAACCATAGTGAACTGGGTTCCTAGAAACCCTCCCACTACGACGAAGCTCTGTGACTTTTTGCTCAAGAACAGTGGTACTTTCTTCATTTAAATCGAATTGCGTCGATTGGACATGAAGAGTGGGAATTTCATCATCAACTTGCATTGATGATGATGGAACATTGGTTGGAGTCAATTCTTCAATCATCTCCTCTAAACCTACTTTGCTGCACGGTTTGAAGTTTTGGACATAGTCATTTTCCATAAAAGTAGCATTTGTAGAAATAAACACTTTCTTTTCTGAATGACTATAGAAAAGTCCACCCCGAGTGCATTTAAGATAGCCAACAAACATGTAAACTTTGATTCGCGATTCTTGATTTCCTTCCTTTTTCCTCAGGATGTGGGCGGGACACCCCCAGATTCTAAAATAACGTAAGCTAGGTTCACGACCATTCCAGTGTTCTAAAGGTGTTTTGGGGATTAATTTTGATGGTACGGCATTTAGAATGCCGCTCGCAATTTCAATTGCATGTCCCCAAAATGAAGTTGGCAAAGTTGAGTAACTAACCATGCATCTAACCATTTCCGCAGCCAGCACGCGTATTTCTACCCAGATCATCTTGTGGACACGACCACCAACTTTCACTGGCCGCGGCCTGCGATAAATTTTTCTTAAAATTTCATTTTTGAATGTATTTTTTAATAGGTTAATACAAAAATATCAGATCTTTTCTATTATTTAAAAATGTCTTTTTTGAAATACGATATTTTTAATGTTTGATCTTTTAAAAAATAGATATTTTCTAGAAAGATTCAAATTCAAATTTAAATATAGGTTAACTAATTAATTTTAAATATTTTAATATATTAAAATATTATAATTAAGTTATCAGATATTAAAGATATTTTTTGAAATCTTTTATTTGAAAATAATAATATCTAATTATTCTGTGGATTTTAATATTTAAATAATTTAAAATTTAAAAATTTGTTGACTACATTATTTAATAGATATTTGAATTTATTTAACTGTTTAAGATATTTTTTCAAAAACAACAGATGCTATTTGTTTTAAAAATATATAACTGGTTAAATTTATTTAAAATATCACATTTTTTCAAACCAATTAATAAAATATTTTTAAATGAATGGGAATTAAATTAACTTTGGTTAATTGTTGATAAATCCTATTTCAATTAAATTAATATTTTTTCAAAATGACCTAAATTAAGTAGATTGTTGATAAATGAAATTTAAATTAACTTTTGTTAATTGTTGATAAATTTAATTTAAATTGACTTATTTATTTTTGCAAAAATATTCAATTAATTCGAACTTTGGATAAATTCTAGAAAATTAATTGTGGTATTTTTGCAAATGAAATAAATTGTGGTATTTTTGCATAAATTCATAGACTTGCTCATATAGTAACATGATTAGGTCCATCCAATTATAACATGTCTGTTTGTACTATATGTGGTATTTTTGCAATTGGACTTAGATGCATATAGTGGTCCATATGTTTGCTTAATATATGGATTTTGCTAAATAAAACATTCATAAAATGATATGTTTTATTTGGGCCCATTAGAAAATGTAAAGTTTAAATTCCTCTCTTGTGGGTGGTTCCACTTGTGAAGTCTCATTTGCTTTGCATGACTATAGTGGGCCTAATCAATTAATAAAAATTAATAAAATGAATGTTTAAATTCCTATCTCTTGGACCTTGTATGGAATTATGGGGGCCTTACACTACAAGAATTTCAACATTTACCTACCAATTTTTTACCTACATATATTTATTGGTAGTTAAAGAATTCTTTTACCTGCGATTATATTTTCGTAGCGACTATTGGTAGGGGATTCCTTAAGAAAACGCGTGGGGCTATAACATTTATTATTACCTACCATTAGTATTGGTAGGTATTAGATTTACCTACGATTATTTTTGGAGGGAAGTGTTTTAACGATTCCCGCTTATTTTTCCCTCCCATTTTTACATAATTAAAAAAAGGTGATGTGGCTGCAAAAAAAGGGGATGTGGCTGCCGACATGTGATGAATATGGTGACTTGTCACTTGACGAATACATGTGAGCGTATCACTACGTGACACGTGGCACTAATAATATATGTTAAAAAATAAATTATAAAATTATATAAATTAAAATTTAATAAATATTATTTTTAATTTAATATATTTTTTATATAAACCTAAAATCTATCTAACCCTAACATTTATCTTACTCTCACTCTCTCATCTGCCACCTCCCTCACTCATGATCTCTTTTCCATTTTCGACTCCCTCTCACCAGATCTCTCATCTGCCGCCTCCCTTACTCACGACCTCTTCTCCATTTTCGGACTCCCTCTCAACATCTCTCTCCCATTTTCAGACATCTCTCCATGGTCGACTGGCATTTTCAGACCTCTGTCCATGGTCATCGACGCTTACTCTGAGCCACTACCATTTTTCTTCGAATCTCCGAGCCGCCACACTCATCCTTCGAACCCCTGAGTCGCCACCATCTTTGTTCACTTCTCTGAGCTGCTGCCATTGTTGTTAAGTTCTCTGAGCTGCCTCCATCGTTGTTGAGTTCTCTTAGCCACCTCCATCTTTGGCGAGTTCTTTATGTCACCACCATTGTTGGTAAGTTCTCTTTGGGTAATTTTTCATTTTCAAATTTGTGTAATTCCTTTGCAATTACTATTGGTAATGTCTCTGATTTTTTGTTTAAGGTTTGATATTGGTTTCTTTAGAGGCTTTGATTATTTCGAATTGGGTGGATTGTCCTGGCTTTTAGATTTTTCTGGTGGCTTTTACGTTGGATTGGTGGCTGTAAAATTTTTGGAAGTTTGGTTGTTGGTGGCTTTGAGTTTTGGACAAATTGGCTTGGTGGCTTTGAGGTATAAATCTATGATTTTTTTTATTAAATCCCCACTGATCTGAAAGATTAATGATGATTCATTTTTCTGAGGCTTTGTTATTTTTGTTGTGAGGCTTTGTTATTGTTGTTGTGAGGCTTTGTGAATGTTATGATTTGAGAAAATTCTATTTTGATGATTACTGTGTTTCGGGTGTGTTTCGAGTCTGAGTTGTTTCACTGTTATTTAGTTGTGATTTTGTTTAGAGTTTTTAGTTATGTGTCATTGTTGTAATCTGGTTTATGTTTTCATTGGTATGCTTTGAGAAAATTATGTTTTGAAGATTACTGTGTTTCAGGTCTGAGTTGTTTCACTATTATTTAGCTGTGATATTGTTTAGAGTTTTTCAATTATGCGTCATTGTTGTAATCTCGTTTATGTTTTCATTGATAAATTCAGGTTCATTTATTTAATTGTCCTTAGCTTTTGTACTATTTTTTGTGTTGGGGTTTTGTTTATGCTCAGAGAGTTCTCCTATGCTTTCTTATTTTGAAGAGAAATGTTTTTTACCTTACTTTGTGTATATAAATCTAGTTTTTTGTTTCAGAATAAATTTTTGAACATTTATTTATACTTGTATAAATTTTGTATCTTTGTCTATTTAGTTAGTAATTTTTTATGTACTTAGTTATTTATTTTGCTAGTTTTTCCATTCTTATAAAAAAAAATGGAATTAAATTGGAAATCTATCTGCCTTGTTCGCTATGTTCAAAATCTGCATCTCTCTTTGGATATGTCTTGATTTATATATATATTTTTTATCTGTCTTGTTTTAATTTTTTTTGGCCTATGATGTTTAAAAATGATTATGATTGTTATGTTTGGTGATTATGTGGCTTCTTGTGCCTATATATATATATATATATATATATATATGTTGGTATACCAAGTCATGTAAATCCCCTTAATAATTCATATTATATAAATTTCTAATATGAAGAATGACAAGTATAAATATTCAGATTGACAAAAGTTCGTACATTATCTTAACTTTATTATTGAATATTTAGTAAGTTTATCTTTAATTGTCTCATGTTCCTCAAGTTTATCTTATCAATGAATATAGTTTGACAACATATAAAAAATATTTTGGTAAAAAATTAGTTGGAAAGATAAAAAAAGTTTAGTTATGATTTTTTTTTTTTTCCAACAAGTGATAAACTTAATGTACTTATATTTTTTTTATTAAAAATAGTCTTTATGAAGTAATAAAATAAAGCATTAATGTTTTATAATTTTTAATTTTTTCTCAACCTTCAACTCATTTAATTTTAAAATGTAACTTCAAAATGGTAATTTTTGTAATGACCAACTAAGTATTGTTGTGGAAATACTAAGGAAAAACAATATAATGCTACCGCCTCCGTTAGATCAATGTTCTGATGCAACTGTCGGATTTTCTCCTGTCCCTTCAATTCTAGAGGAACAAGATGATTCATAGTTTTTTTTTAATGTTTTTAATTCAAAACTTTAAAGATAAAGTATTATGGACATTTTATCTTTTATGTTTGTTTGTTTGAACATTTTATAATATATGTTTATTTTATTTTATAAAAGTTGTTTGTTTTTAATTAATTAAATTAATTTATCATCTATAAATAATTAATTTTAAATATTTTCCAAAATAATAATTCAATACTACCTACCAATAAATTATACTATTGCCTACACATATTTAAGTGTAGATAAATGTCAGTGTAGGTAAATGTTAGAACCTAATACACAGCCACGTGGCTAAATAAGCTACTGCCATATGTAATACCTACCAATAAAGTAAATTATTGCCTACACATATTTAAGTGTAGGTAAATGTCCGAACCTAATACACTGCCACGTTGTCCAATAAGCTACTATCATGTGCCACATCATCTACCAGGTCACCTGCCACGGTGGAAGACACTTCATTTGCCATGTCATCTTTCCTAATACATAATTGCCACGTCATGTGCCACATCACTTGCCACATATAATGCCACATCAAACACTAGGTCAATGCCTCTGACTCATTTTTTGTGGGGCCCACACAATTTTTACCTACCAATATACTAATCGTAGGTAATAATACCTTTCTCGACTAACGATTACCTACCAATAGGTTATTGGTCAAAATTGGTAGGTAAAAGGATTTACCTACCAATGCATCATTTTTACCCACAAATAAAATTGGTAGGTAAAGGCCAAATTTCTTATAGTGATTAGTAGTGGGAACGACATACTGGACCCAGCCCTACTCCATACAAGCCCAATTGTTAAGGCCCATTTGCCTGAGTTGGACTTAATTATATAGGTTCATTATAATAGTTAAACCTAGACTTTGATTAGTAATAAATTAATTCTAATTTAATTGAATTTATTTCAATGTGACACTTTAGAATTGATAGAAAATTATAGGACTTTGGTTTTAAAAATTTAATTTTACAATTTTTTTGGAGAACCATAGTCATTAATTTTCGAGAATTAATAATAAAAATACTATTTTTTAATTAATAATGAGCTTATTTCAAGAATTGTATTCGATCTCCAGCACTGGTTTAATAAGGTCAATAACTTAATGGGGCCTCGAGACGCTTTGATTCGTCCCCTTACGGAATGTGTTCATTAGTCATTTAGACAATGTTAGATTTTGAAAGATAGATAATTATAGGTCAAATTCTACTAGACTCACCCCTACAGTGATTACTAGGACTAAATCTGTTGATTTTCGAAACCGTTGGTCTAGCTCATAAAATAAGAGATTTTGTTTTCTTATTTTGATCGAATAGTAGGTTGTTAATAATGGTGTCCACTATTAAATGAGTTTACAACTCTGTTTAACTAATGATATTTTTTTTACTCTTTCCAACTGGGACAATGATATCATAGAATAGTTAAAAACCTGAAGAATTAGAGATATGATTATTTTGGTATTTTTTTTTCCATATCTTAAATATTTATAGTATATGATGTGCTATTTCTTGAAATTAAAGTGAATAGAAGTTTTACTAAGCAAATGTGATTGATTTCTATTTTATTGATAATATGTAGTTTTAAGTATGAATGTGTCTACTCCCATCCTTTCTTAACTTTCGATGGAGAAACTCACTAGAGAAAACTTCCTTAAGTGGAAGCAGAACATCAACATAGTATTGATAGGTGACAACTTCAAGTTCATCATGACTGAGGAATCCCCATAAGTTTTAGTTGAAGATGCTACCAAGTCTGTAAGAGACAAATATGAGTGTTGGCAGATGGCCAATAACAAGGCACGATATGAAATGTTTACTAGTATGGTCAACACTCTCAAGACAAAGATGGAGAATGTCGAGATGACCTACGAAATCATGGATCAACTCCAAGACATGTTCGGTGCAAAGTCTTTGGATACTCGTTTTGAGGCCACCAAGAAATATGACAATGCTCAGATGGCACCATCTTAGCACGTTCGTGATCACCTGATCAAGATGACCAACTACTTTCATGAAGGTGAACTGCATGGAGCAATTATAGATGAAGAGACTCAAGTTGGTTTAATCCTCAACAGTCTCTCTCCAGCTTTCCTGCCATTCACCCCCAACTATGTGATGAATAAACTCATCTATGGTCTGACGCAGACTTTCGAGTCTATCATGGGTGGACCAAGTAAGGGTGGAAAGACTTTCGAGACTTTCAACTTCAAACTGTTATTGTTGCTGATCCAGCTAAGGCAGAAGCTAACCAAGCTTCGTCCTTGAAAGCTGGAAACAAGAGGAAAGATGGACAAAACAACAACCTCAAGCCTGCAAAGGCTACAAAGACGAGTGCACAACCAAGTGCGTAGACGCCTAAGGGGAAGAAAAATAAAAACAAAAAATGTAAAGGTGAGTGTTTTCACTGGAAAGAGAAAGGGCATTGGAAACATGATTGGCCCATGTTTCTAGCAGCGAAAAACAAAGGTAATGATTACAGTTCATATATCTTATAAACATGTGTTTTAGAGAATGATAAATCTGTTTGGATTATTGATTCTAGATCTACTAACCATGTTTGTAACTATTTACAGCTTCTTGAATCGTGGGAGGAAGTGGATGAATGCGGCTTAAAGCTTAGAGCTGGGAACAGAGCGTTTGTTACAGTCCAAGCTAAATGAAGATCTCGCCCGAAGTTCGGAAATTAATATTTAATTTTGAAAGATGTATTTTTTATTCTGGATTTTAGTAAAAATTTAATTTTAGTTTCAATGTTGCAATTAGATCAATTTGTTATGACTTTCACAAGTTTTAATATATCTATTTCTTTCAATGGATCACAATTGTGTATTGCATTTTTGGAAAATGGGTTTTAATTCTATGACCTAACGAACCCCTCGCTCTTAATAATGATTTATTCAAAGTAGCTAAACCTAGGACTAATAAATGTCAAAAGACCGATAACGATAAAATGACGTATTTATGGCACTTGAGACTAGGTCACATTGGCTATGATAGAATTCAAAGACTTACAAAGGACTGGCCTTTGAAGGAGCTCACCTTAGGTGAATTACCTGTCTGTGAATCTTGTCTAGAAGGTAAATTAACCAAGCGTCCATTCTCTACAAAGGGTGATAGGGCCAAGGAACCACTTGGACTTGTTCATTTAGATGTTTGTGGACCTTTGAATGTACAAGCCAATGATGGTTTTGAGTACTTCATCACTTCCATTGACGATTACTCTAGATACTCATGTCTTTACCTAATGCATAGGAAATCAGAAACATTTTCAAAGTTTCAAGAATTCCTTGCTATGGCTCCGAACCAATTCGGTAAAATGTTAAAGATCTTGCGATCTGATAGGTGTGGATAATATTTGGATATGTAGTTCCAATATCATTTAACTGAACTTGGTATTTTATCACAACTTACTGCCCCAGGTACTCCGCAATAAAATAACCAAAATATGCTAATAATCACTTAAAATTCAATATGTAGCATCAAATACATGAAATCCATCCAATTACTCAACACATCAAATAATTCAACTTTACCAAGTTCATGCATGAAAATAAAGATTACCAAAGGTTCTGAGGCTAGTTGTTGGGAAAACTTATATAGAATCTTGTTTATTTTCATGTAAATCTTATATTAAATAAATTAATATGAGACAACCTATAACATGTTTCTATAATTTAATTCAAATAGAAATAATGATAAGATTACTTACATTGTAAGCAGCGGAATGAATAAATCATTCCTTCAATTTCTCTAACCCTTGTATTCTTTCTGTCGTAGTGTATCACCAAGAAACTGAACTAATCTTCAATTTACTTCACAGCTTTCCATAGTATCCTTAGAATCACCTAGAATAGAGTGAGAAATTCTCAACACATGAGATAGATACAAAGAGAATAGAAGAGAATATTGAGGCTTAGAAAAGGACTTATGTTGTAGAGAGAATCTAAAACCTAGAGCATCAAGAATAGATTTCTAATCTTCAGTCAGATAGTCTTTATGTAATCTGATTTCAACTCTCACTTAGCATTCCATTTATATACTCAATTATTTCATTTATTTTAATTAAAAATCAATAAAATAATAGATAATATCAGCCTAAAGGTCGAAATTATCATGGACTATAGGCCCGTCAAATTTCCCATTTAATTATAAACTTGTTGGACTTAAAATCAAGGCCTGTATTATTTTCTATTGATTTAATTATTTAAATCATTTATCAAATTAATTATTTATGATTTAAATTTATTTATTAATTTAGACACCAATTTGTCTTAATTAATAAATTTGCCATAAAATCTCATTTCTTCTCTAAATTGTATAACTCTATGAAACTATCAAAATTGACATGGTCAACTTTGATAATTCTAATTGATAATTAAATCAATTAATTGAGACTATCTAGATGATTTTATCCAAGGTACAGTGGGGACCATGAGCATTTGAAATCAAGCTCCAATAAGTTATCATAAATCTAACAAATAAATTTATTAACTTATTAATTCCCCGTGACTCCACTAATGACTCGAAATTGCACTCTTGAATTCATAGAACGCTCTATAACAAATATAGATACGCTATTAATTATCCATTATTACAACCATAACTGTCACTCAATCCTCTATAGACGGCCTATAATGAGATGAGACTAAAATACTGTTTTACCCCTCATTGTATTTTATCCTTAAAACACTCAATTCCTTGTAAATGATATTTCAGTAAACTAATATTAATTACTGAAATGAGATCTCTATCATTTAACACCTTGAACCAAAATAAAAGGAAACTGTCATTTCACTTCTTCATCAGAAGCTATAGATGTTCATATCTATGATTAACACTCCCACTCAATTATACTATCGAGTTCCCAAGATGTAAATATGGGCTAGTCCGTAGGGTAAGCTGGTAATGAACAAGTAAAAGAACTCAAATAATACAATTAGTTAGAATACTAACCACTCAGAATTGAGATTGAATTGACCTATGGTCAACTATATTATATGACTAGAATTGATAATAATTGTAACACCCTACTTCCTTAGAGTCATTAGTAAGTGAGTTTTAAACGTGCAATAAACTCGCTAATCGAGATTTTAGGTTGAAAGTGTAGCTACGCTGTAATAAAAGTCATATAATCTGAAAATGTATCAATTCATAGAAAGTTATAAAGTGTTACATATTTGGGATCCCAAAATTACTGTTTGGAAATATTTACAACTCAAAATATGATTTAAGCCGACTAAATGACAAAACTTTGATTAATACACATCATCTCCCAAAAATACCCCTGGTCGTGACAGCCAGGCAGGCCGAACATGTACACGCTGCTTCATACTCTCCATACTCATGGTTGATCGACCTTTCCCTTGCCCTTACCTGCACCATAGAGCACCCGTGAGCTAAAGCCCAGCAAGAAAACTCCACAAAAGCAATCAACATATGCATAACTAACAATCAACATATAATAAAACTGCCAACAAGCTAAACACATAACGACCATGCCATCCCAGGCGCTTTACCAGGCCCTGGGTTCCCAGTCTGCACCGTGAGGATGTCTTAGGCATCCGAGAAGGGTCTCACCCTAGCGACTTGCACTCCGCGTTCTTACTGCTGCTCCCGGCCCCTTGCCATACTCGGCCTTGCACTCCACATGCTTGATGTCTTTCCCAGCCCTTTGTCGTACCCAGCCTTGCCGTTCTCGGCCTTCACCTCTCATTCACAGATAAGCATTCATAGCATAAACTTAAAAAGTACTTAAACAGATACAACATACATAATGGGGCTACGCCCTGCATCATAATTACATAGGGTCATGCCCTGCAATACAAACTATAGGGCCACACCCTGATCTACGGGTACAATAGTTTTCTTCCCTGTGTCCTGAGCTTCTTGAGCACAAAAATCCTGAGCACAGTCCTCTAACCCGAGCCTCGCTAAAAACCTAGTCACAACACACAAGTTACACTCTCGTTACTAACCAATTCACAAATGTACCCCGGAACCAATCCCAAGCTCTCGAGACCTCCCGTTTCCCCACATAAGGTGGCGGAAGCGTCCCCCGAGCCCCCTTTGCTAAAACCCTAAAAACATAAAATCCCCTATCCTGAAAATGGCCTAGCGCCGCAGCACTGCCCTATAGGGGCCGCGGCGCCCTGCAGGGCTCCCCTGCCCTGATTCAACCCAGTGCCACGGCACGGAAGAACAGGGTCGTGACACTCATACGCGAACCCAGAAAATTGGGTTTCTCCCAACATTTTTCCCGAGCCAAAACTCGTCCAAATCGCTACCAGAGTATACCCAAGTTCCAATTCGACCTAAAACTTCAAATAAATAGATAGCAACTCAAAATTACCAGCAACAAACTCAATCACTCAACCAAACCCAAAAATCACCTAGTGGTTTAAAACTCCACAAAACTTAAACCACACCAGCATATAAACTTCAGAAATGCATGGAATTCTTACCTCAAGTAGAAATTCGTCCCAGAGATGCTTTCAAATCCAGTCCAAAATCCACAAATTCCTAAGCTTATCTTTGCCAAATCTTCATTCCAATAATCCACAAGGTATAACACAATTCAACTCTCAAACCACAACATATCTTGGCTGAATTCAACAAAATAACAACTTAAAATCCTTACCTCAAACGTGTATAACAACCTCTAGCTCCCTTGGTTTGATTCCCCACTTTGAACCCACAAAATTAGAGGTCCTTCCTTTTAGTTTCTGGTTTTCTCTAGAGCTCCCAAAAGACCCAAGCTTAATGCCAAAGTGAGAGCAACGTGTAAGACTTTTCCTTAGCCAAAGCCTATCTACTACTAAAGCCAAATGACACATTTGCTTGCCCCTCTAACTTAGACTCTAACTAATCCTTAAGGGCAGCCTAGACTTTTCCTTATCCTCTTGCAAGAATGCCACATTCCCACTTAATTTCCCATCTATAATGACTATCCTCAAGAGTTACTTATAGTTACCCAAGTTACCAAAGTGCCACTAACCACTAATTATTCCCACTTGTGACTATCTTGCTAAACTGCTCCCTCAAACTGTCTCGGATTGTGCAACATAGATATATCACCATCCACACATGGTGTCAATCACAATTTACACAAATATTGCATTTATGCCCTCAGTAGGCCAAATTACAAATATGCCCCTAATAACCAAATGGGGCCCGCATGCATATTTAATTCACCTAAACATGCATTTCTAATCACATACTTATCAAATTCACATATTAACATAATAAATCAATTATTGCCCTCCAGGCACGCTAATCAAGGTCCTAAGCCTTATTAGCAAATTTGGGACGCTACAACTATCCCCTCCTTACAAAAATTTTGTCCCCGAAATTACCTAAATAACTTGGGATACCGCTCCCGCATATCTGATTCAAGTTCCCATGTCGCCTCTTCTACCTTGTTGTTCCTCCACAGCACTTTCACCAAAGAGATGGTCTTGCTCTGCAAGACTTTATCTTTCTGGTCAAGAAAATGACTTGGCTTCTCCTCATAAGATAAACCCCGATCTAGCTCCAATTTCTCATAACTCAACACATGTGTAGAATCTGACACATACTTCCAGAGCATGGACACGTTAAACACATCATGAACCCCTGATAAAGTTGGAGGCATCGCCAATCTATAAGCTACCTCTCCAACCCGTTCCATAATCTCAAAGGGGCCAAAAAACTTGGGGCTCAGCTTGCCCCAAATACCAAACCGTTTCATCCCTCTTAAAGGAGAAACTCTGATAAACACGTGGTCACCGACTTGAAATTCTACGCTCCTGCATTTCAAGTCCGAGTAACTCTTCTGACGACTTTGGGAGGCAAGCATTCGAGCTATAATCTTTTCAATCGCCTCATTGGTCCTCTGAACCATCTCATAACCTAAATACCTTCTATCACCCATCTCATCCTAATAAATAGGTGATCTACACTTCCTCCCATACAACATCTCATACGGAGCCACTCCGATGGTCACCTAATAACTGCTGTTGTATGCAAACTCAATCAATGGAAGATACTTACTCCAAGATCCCCCAAAGTCCAGCACACAGGCTCATAGCATATCCTCTAGTATGTGAATTATTCTCTCAGACTGTCCATCCGTCTGAGGATGATAAGTAGTACTAAACTGCAACTGCGTGCCCATAGCCTTCTGTAGGCTCTCCCAAAACTTGGAGGTGAAGGTGGGGTCCCTGTCGAATACTATCAAACTTGGAGCCCCATGAAGTCGAATAATTTCCTTCACGTACAATTCAGCATAGTGCTCCACAGTATAAGTCATCCTAACAGGCAAGAAGTGGGCAGACTTGGTATACCTATCCACAATCACCCACACAGAATCATGCTGTCCCACAGTTTTCGGCAAACTGACCACGATGTCCATGGTAATATCCTCCCACTTCCACTCTAGAATCCCTAGAGGCTGCAATGACCCTATTGGCCTCTAATGTTCAGCCTTTACCTGTTGACAAGTTTAGCACTTTGCCACATAATCCACCACATCCCTCTTCATTCCCGACCACCAATACAAGGCTCTCAAATCCTGGTACATCCACGTCGTACTTGGATGTAAAGAATAAGGAGTGGTATGAGATTCATCCAAAATCTCTTGCCGAATACCAGAATCCATAGGAACACAGATCTGACCTTTGTACTTCAGTAATCCCATCTCCGAGATAGAAAAGTCCTTAGCCGCTCCGACTAAGACACTCTCTCTGTGCCCTCTCAACTGGGGATCCTTCCCCTGCGCCCCCTTGATCCTCTCAAGGAGTGTAGACTGAAGAGTGATGTTTGCTAACTGACCAACCACCAACTCTATACTCACTCTAGTAATCTCCTTAGCTAACTTATCAGATATCTGCCTTGAACTGAACAATTGTCCTGGGCCCTTCTGACTCAATGCATCAGCCACTACATTAGCCTTCCCAAGATGGTATAGGATATCACAATCATAATCCTTTACCAATTCCAGCCACCATCTTTGGCGCATATTCAGATTCTTCTGAGTAAAGAAGTACTTCAAACTCTTATGGTAGATGTATATTTCACACTTCTCACCATATAGATAATGTCTCCAAACCTTAAGTGCAAATACCGCTAGCAACTCTAGATCATGCGTGGGATATCTCTGCTCATACTCCTTTAACTGTCTCGATGCGTAGGCTATCACCTTACTTGCTTGCATCAACACACACCCTAAACCCTGTCTGGAAGCATCACAATAAACCACAAACTTCTTATTGTCTGACGGCAAACTCAATACTGAAGCGGTGATCAGTTGCCGCTTCAATTCCTTGAAACTGTTCTCACACCTGTCTATCCACACATACTTGGTCTTCTTTCTTGTCAATTCATTCAACAGTGTGGCTATCCTGGAGAACCCCTCAACAAACCGTCGATAATACCCTACCAAACCTAGGAAACTCCTAACTTCTGGTACATTGCTCGATCTAGCCCAATCCTTCACTGCTTCAATCTTACTCGAGTCAACCAGTATCTCCTCCTTACTGAAAATATGGCCCAAAAACGTGACTTGAGGTAGCCAAAACTCGCACTTGCTAAACTTAGCATATAACCTATGCTCTCTCAGCTGTTGTAACACCAGGCGTAAATGTTGCTCATGCTCTATCTCTGATTGTGAGTACACCAATATGTCATCAATAAACACAATCACAAACTTGTCTAAGTAGTCCTTGAAGACCCTATTCATCATGTCCATAAAAGTTGCTAAGGTGTTGGTTAATCCAAAGGACATAACCAGGAATTCATAATGTCCATATCTTGTGCGGAAAGCGGTCTTTGGTATGTCCTCCTCTTTAATCCTTAACTAACGATAACCTGAATGGAGGTCGATCTTAGAAAACACTATCTTTCCTTATAGCTGATCAAATAAATCGTCGATCCTAGGCAGTGAGTACTTGTTATTAATGGTCAACTTGTTCAGCTCCCTGTAATCATTACACATCCTAAAAGACCCATCCTTCTTCTTGACGAACAACACTGGAGCACCCCATGGCAATAAACTCAGTCTAATGAACCCCAAATCAAGTAATTCCTGCAACTGAATCTTTAACTCCTTCAACTCTGCCAGAGCCATTCTATAAGGTGTCCTAGATACTGGCTTCGCCCCTGGCACCAACTCTATAACAAACTCGATCTCCCACTGTGGCAGCAACCTTGGCAGGTCTGCTGGGAAAAAATCTGGAAACTCACATACCAATCTGGTCTCACCCGGTCCAACCGACACAACCCTAGAGGTATCCAAAATGTTTTCTAGGAATCCTATGCAACCTTCCTGCATTAGGTCTCTAGCCTTCAGTGCTGAAATCATAGGTACTCGCGATCCACTAACTGTCCCCACAAATACAAAGGGTACCTCCCCTTCTGGTTTAAAAGTCACCATTTGGCGCTTGCAGTCAATCATCGCCCATACTTCGACAACCAATCCATCCCTAGAATCATATCGAAGTCATCCATCTCAAAATCAATCAGATCAACAGACAACTCTCTACCGTCTATCTCTACTAGCAATGCTCTAATCCATCTCCTAGAGACTACCAGTTCCCCAGTCGGCAACAAAGTCTGAAAACCCCTAGCATACAAATCACTAGGTTTACACAACTATCCTATCACTCTAGCAGACACAAATGAATGGATAGCCCCCGAACCAATCAATGCAGTATAAGAAGAACCAGCACTAGAAATCTGACCTGTCACAACCAAGGGGCTAGCCTCAGCCTCAGTCTGTGTCAAGGTGAATACTCTGGCAAGAGCGAGGCTATCGCTTTGCTTCAGCTCCTCTTTCCTGGCTTGTGGGAAATCCTTCTTCAGATGATTGACACTCCCAAAAATAAAGCAGACCTTGATCCTACACTCCCCCTAATGTCATCGTTTGCACTGAGGACATACTAGGAAACTCCTCCAGTTATCACCCCCGCCTTGATGGCCACTAAAAGCACCTTGTACCCTCCTATTTGAGCTAGGAGGAACAAAAGAATCTGGGGCCTTTCTCTTCTGCTCACTAGGGCCGCTACCCCGACTAGATCCGGTAAAAGGAGGCACCGTCCTCCTAGCATCGCGCCTAGCAGTGCCCTCTCTCCAAATCTGATCCTCGGCCCCCTCAGCTGTAAAGGCCTTGTCCACTACCTGAGCATGTGTAGTAGTCTCTTGATCACGGGTGATCATGATATTTAACCCCCGCACAAACTGATTCCTTCTTGCGGAATCAGTTGGCACCAAATCCGGTGTGAACTTTGCCAACCTATCAAATCTCAAACCATACTCAGAAACTGTCAACCGGTTCTGAGTTAGGTTGATAAACTCGTCAACCTTCGCAGCTCAGACTACAACACTATAATACTTCTCATTGAAGATGTTTATAAACTCTTTTGAGGTCATAACGACAACATTTCTTCTTTGTGTCACTACATCCCACCAGATGCGGGCATTCTCTCTGAACATGTAGCTGGCACAAGCTACCCTCTCGCTCCCTACCACCCTCATAAAATCCAAGATGGAGGAAATCATGTTCATCCACTGCTCTGCCCGTAGTAGGTCTGGTCCACCCTCGAAGGTGGGAGGATATTGCTTCATGAACCTCTCATGCAAAGGTTCCCATCTATTCTCCATAATAGGCTGAACTGGCAACACAATGCCTTGAGGAGGGGCATGTTGCCTCAACTGTTGAAGTTCTTCCTCTGTACGTTGTGGTCTGGCTTCCATATCGGCAAACATTTGTTGCCAATTCTGTGGGGTAGGTGTAGGGTCCTGACCCTGGTTATCATCCTCGGCCCTACTGTCGCATAGTCTAGATGATTGTCGAGGCATCTCAACAAAATGCCTGCAATCAATGATGCCGCTCATCAGGCATGATAACAACATCCAAACCACCTCCTAACTCACATCAACCAACCATAAACATCAGTCCAGATAACATAAATAACATACAACACTCAAGGGGCCATGCCCTGGCATCATGCATATGTTAACACATTCATCATGCTCTATATAAAATAATCAGGAAAACAGGGCACTCAAGCACATAATCAATCATATAATTCAATCTTTACCAACAAACCCTGAGTTGAGCTTGTCACTGATAGCGAGCGTACATGTTTGGTCAATCTCTAGGAACAATAAACCTTGGCTCGCTCTGATACCTAGTTGTAACGCCCTACTTCCTTAGAGCCGTTACTAAGTGAGTTTTAAACGTACAATAAACTTGCTAATCGAGGTTTTAGGTTGAAAGTGTAGCTAAACTGTAATAAAAGTCATATAATCTGAAACTGTGTCCATTCATTGAAAGTTATAAAGTGTTACACATTTGGGATCCCAAAATTACTGTTTGGAAATATTTACAACTCAAAATATGATTTAAGTTGACTAAACGACAAAACTTTGATTAATACACATCATCTCTCAAAAATACCCCTGGCCGTGATAGCCAGGCAGGCCGAACATGTTCATGCCACTTCACGCTCTCCATACTCATGGTTGATCGACCTTTCCATTGCCCTTACTTGCACCATAGAGCACCCGTGAGCCGAAGCCTAGCAAGAAAACTCCACACAAGCAATCAACTTATGCATAACTAACAATTAGCATATAATAAAACTACCAACAGGATAATGGCCATACCGTCCCAGGCGCTTTACCAGGCCCTGGGTTCGCGGTCTACACCGTGAGGATGTCTCAGGCATCCGAGAAGGGTCTCACCCTAGCGACTTGCACTCCGCGTGCTTACTGCCACTCCTGGCCCCTTGTCATACTCGGTTGTGCATTCCACATGCTTGATGCCGTTCCCGGCCCTTTGCCGTACATGACCTTGCCATTCTCAGCCTTCGCTGTTTCCGGCCTTCGCCGCTCATTCACAGATAAGCATTCATAGCATGAACTTAACAATTACTTAAGCAGATACAACATACATAATGGGGCTACAGCCTGCATCATAATTACATAGGGCCGTGCCCTGCAATACAAACTATAGGGCCACGCCCTGCTCTACGGGTACAACAGTTTTCTTACTTGTGTCCCGAGCTTCTTGAGCACTGAAATCCTGACACTGCACCAATAACACCTGTTCATAATACATGAATACAACACTAATGAAAAAGTATTATAATTGAGTTCAAAATATGGGCGGCAAACACACACTAAAAGCCCGCTAATTAATTTCTGGGAAAGAGATTATTTCTAACTTTTATTTTCCTTTTATTTTTGCAGGTCTAACTTTACAAGAGCTCAACCTTTTCCATCTCTCTCACCTCATCCCGTTAACTCAACTGGGCATCTCCTGAATCTGCTACAAAGAACTGCTCACCTTTTCTTCAATTTCTTTTGATCCCCTAATGATCCATAATCCTTTCCGGGTCGCCGTTTTGGGTTTCAATTTCTTTATGAGGTTTCATGCTCCCAACTTTCCTTCCTTAAGCCTTGCGTTGATCCTGTTCTCCCAAACTTCTGTCGTTGTCCTTGGGAATGCAAGCTCATTAAAAACCCAGCTTGGCTTCTGCACGATTGTGGATCGGTCCACCATCGAGTTTCTCAACAGGGAAGACCCACCAACTCTTTTCCTCCATCGTCATCGCTCAGCTCAGTCCATCTCTGCTTCTCGATCCAGTGAGGTAACCAAATATTTTTTTTATTCTATTTTCATTGTTTATATATATATATTTGAATATCATATATTTTGGGAGGATACTTGTGATTTGTTCCTGGTAGAAAACACTTTTAATCTACTTCATCTCAAGGAATTTTTAAGAATGACTATATATGCCATTTCTATACAGAATTCTCTTCTGTTAGGAGAAAAAAATTACATTCATGAAGCACAATGGAACTCAAAACAGTTATGACAACGTCTGTAAAATTGTTCTTCACTTTTTTAGCACTCAATAGGGGAATTCATATGCAATATATGGTGTCTTTATCCTAATTTTTCTTTTAAAACTACAAAAACAACGAATCCTTTGAAACACTTGGGGATTTTGGTACCGATGGGTCTCCGAAGCCTGGTTTGTTTGGTTTGTCTTGGACCTCTTGCGCTTTCTATTTATCTTTTTAGAAGAATCACTATTTTCATTTCCATCATGCGAAAAGGTTTAATTTTTATTCCAACAATGATTCATGATAGAAAGAAAACAACAAAATCATCACTAAAGAAGAAGAAAAAAGCTAACCTTCTTTGGTTGAGTATCTGTATTTCCAGGCTTCTTTCTCTTCAAACATGAAAGTGGATTTGGACCCTGCAAAAGAATAAAACATTTAAGCAATCAATCAATCAAGAAGCATGTTTTTTTAAAGAGAAAATCCAAGTATAATAAAGTGATGCATATGGACCAAACAGGGGAGTCCTTGAATATGGACCAAATAGGGGAGTCCTTAAATCGTTCAAACTCATATTATTATAATTGGTCAATATAATAGTTGATGAGTTTTGTTTTATTTTTGTCTCTAATTAATCTACCAAGTTCTGAGTTTCTGACCCCAGTTGCTTATTTTTTACTGCAAAGTCATAAAAAATGATGGGACTTGATCATTTTAGTATATATATGTACTTCTATAAATTGTATTAGTCATATAATTTCATGTGTCTTTTGTATTTTGCTTTTTATATTCTGCAATTAATGCAATTCTAGTAAAATTTCTCCATGATAAAAATTAGAGGGATGCAAAAAAAATTGGTGGAGAGAAAGAAAATGGAAAAAGAAAAGAAAGATCTGCTTCATTGTTTATATTTTTACTAATTTAATCAAATTATTAATTTTATTTTGTTTTAAATTATGTTGCTATAGCAAATGTTGGTATGGGGAAAAAATTGCTCCACTTATTATTAGATTGAGGATATTAATGCCATTTTCATAATTTAAGTTTCTACTATTTTTATTAGTTCATTATATGAAGTCAATTTGGAAGAAAAAAAAAACAAAAAAGAAGAATTGTTTATTAGTAGTACTGAAATGGGTTAAATGGGAAATTTGGCCTTAAAATTCATTCAAAAAATGAACCCAGAAACAGTCCAATGTTAACTAACTAACTAACTTATCATCTCTCTATCTATCCCATTGTTATTTTTTGTTATCTTCACTCATTATTTTTTTACTTTCTTTACAGGCACCACCAGCGAGGTGTGTATGCTTCATACACATTTGGCCCTCGAGGCAGACAAGTGGGTTTATAATTCAAAATTCATTCACATGTTTTATAAAATAATCGTAAATGTAACTCATCTTTTTATTCTCTAAAATGGATCATCAGGTTATCCTTCTAGATACTAGATACCATCGCGACCCTCTCTCTAGCGATGGGACTATCTTGGGGGCTTCACAATGGACATGGTTGGAAAAGGAGCTCAATAGTACACCTTCAGCTATCACTATAATTGGCTCTTCTATTCAGGTATCTGTTAATAATACATGAGACATGACATAACTGTAAAATGTGGTTCTCAACTATCTTACTTATGTTTCTATTTTTTTTGTTTTACTATAAGTATGTATTGTTTACGAGAGCTATTGATTTTGTAAGAGAAGGTGTGAGAAGAGAAAGACCTTGTAATATTTGATTGTTGATAGTAGATTGAAAAAGATTTCCCTCTTATGGTGTTGTTCTTGATTTTTTTTGTTTGTTTGTGTTCTCTGATTTGACCTTGTAAGTTAAGTCAGTGTTAAGTTATCACTTTAGTTTAGGAAGTCCCCCACTACAGGTCCCTCCATGACCATTGTCATTGCTGAACAAGCAGCTTGCAGGTTCTCCCCCAAAATAGTTCATTTGCTTCTCTTAATTTATATGTATCTAATAATATGCATATATAATAAGTAGCATTAAAAAAGACTTTTTTTAATGTCCAAGTGAGTGTGTATGCTCTAAAATAAATAGTAAAGTATATGAACGACTTATTATAGATCTAAGAAGAACTATGTATAAAAAGTGAACCAGTATATTTATTGATCAATACATAATATATAAAGACTCATAACTCGTACTTTCTTGAGCTGGAATACTCCAAAGCAATATCCAAATGTGCTTGAGGTTAGGGGAACAAAAAATGTAACCTCAAATAACTACCTATTCACAAGTAAAGATAAGATTAGGTTTGAAAATATATACCTGATAAATTGATAATTGAACACGAGTTTCATGCTTCGGATTATCTAGTGGAAAAAGAAAAAATTCTAACAAAGAATGAGCCAATAGCTCATTTGTTTTGAATCAGGAAACATGTCAAATTCTGTTAGAATATATGTAAAGGGCACACGACAACTTTCAGATAAAGAATCAAGAGGGGTTGTGAAGATCTTGCTTCAAAAATCAGTCCAAGCTCTTTGCACGAAGAAGATAATTTGACAAAGAGTGCAAAAAAAAAAACGGTAATGCCCTACTGCCTTAGAGTCATTACTATGTGAGTTTAAAATGTGCAATTAGCTCGCTAATCGAGGTTTTAGGACAAAAGTGTAATTAAACTATAATCAGAGTCATAAACTTGAGAATAAACCTTTCATTGAAAATTAAAAGACATTTAACACTTGGGATCCCAAAAAAAACATTGTTTATAAATATTTACAATTCAAAATACATCCATAGTCAACTAAACGACAAAATTCAAGTTTAGTACAATCATCTCCCAAAAACACCCCTGGTCATGGCAGCCAGGCAAACCAGACATGTACGTGCCACTCGTCACACTCACCATACTCAAGGTTGATCGGCTTTCCCCTTGGCTTTACCTGCACATAGAGCACCCCTCAGCCGAAGCCCACCAAGAAAACCCTCACAAGCAGATAATATATGCATATCAAACACTTAACATATAAACAAGCCATCATCAGGCTATACACGTACATCCATGCCATCCCAGACGCTTTACCAGGCCCTGGGTTCACGGTCTATACCGTAAGGATATCCCAGGTATCCCTTGGGGTCTCACCCTAGCAACTCACACTTTGCATGCTAAACGCTGCTCCCAGCCCTTTGCCATTCTCAGCCTTCGCCATTCTCGGCCATCACCGTTCCATCATTTATATACACACATAATATAACTAGACATACATCTAAACACATATAAATTCAATAAAATTATCACACCCTGCAACACAGTCATATAGGGCCGAGCCCTGCAACACAAACTCTACGGGAACTGTAGTTTTCTTACATGTGTCCCGAGCTTTCCAATCACCGATGTCTCGAGCACAGTTCCCTAGTCTGAGCCTCGCCGAAACCCTAGTCACAACGCATTAACAATTTCCACCATCAAGTTCTAATCCATTAAATAGCTTTAGATTATGATTCTTGTCTCTGGGACATTGAATTCTATCAATCCGGTTGATAAAATCCTTCCCGAGCCTTAACTATCGAATTCCCGAGCCTAAAACCCCTCTAGAACCCAAAAATCCTCTAAGTGTCGCGGCCCTAAGGACTCACGCCGTGGCCCCCAGCTCAACCCGAGGCCTTGCCTCAAAATAGCCCACACGCGTCGTGACCCTTCCTGAAGGGCGCCGTGGCGCACCTTCAATTCCAGATGCCCCAAGTTCTAAGGGGTCGCGGCTCAGCAAGAACAGGGTCGCGGCCTGACCCTTCGAACCCAGAAAACTCTTCCATTTTCTCTCTTAAAACCCAGCCAATTATCCATAAAAATCAACCTAACAATCCAAATATTCATCACAAAGGTTCTAATCTAGTCTCAGCATCCAAACCTAACAAAGACTAGCCCCAAAACTCAGCCAAGCATTCAAGAACAAATCTAAACTTAGCTCACATGCATACCTTGAAACATCAATAGAAATTCAATATAACTCATCAACTTAAGAGCTTACCTTTGCTTGATTGCACCTCCAAGTGGTGCTGAGCAATTCTCCAAGTTAAAAGCTCAACTCCTAGCTTGATTTGCAAAGCCTCCCCTTGGTATGGTTGAGAGAAAACAAGAGAGAGGAATGAGAGGTTTGGGTCAGTTCACAATGTTCTGGAAACTTCTAATGTTTTGTTTTATTAAACTTAGTCTCTAAGGTTACCTCAAGGCTCGGGGTACCAAAAACGTCCCCGAGGGAAAAATGGTAAATTTCCCCAATATTCCCTCCTAGACATTCTAACCTCAAATATATCTCCAAATATTTATTTCCATAACCCGATAACGCCATAAAATGACTAACACCTGAATTACCCCTCGACTCACCCCGAGTCGGATTTTCGACCCCGTTGTGACTTTCTAGCTAACCACTCCCTAGGACTGTCTTGGATCGTGCAACACAGATATATCACAAGTATATCACAATTATCATGTTATACCCTCAACGGGCTAAAATTACAATCATGCCCCTAATAACCAGACGGGACCCACATGCATATTTAATTCACCTAAACATGCATCACTAATCACATATTCACACAAATCCACATATTAAACAATAATTCACATATTGCCCTCCAGGCATGCTAATAAAGGCCCTAAGCCTTATTAGAAAATTTGGGTCATTACAAAATCTATAAATTGAACCAACATATGGAGGTGAAGGCCAGATTTACAAACCAAAATCCAGTAGAAGAGGGTGTGTATAGACAAGTACTTGCTTGCAAATACAGAACTTAACACTATATATGGGACTACCTATATTCTGTTTCTGCAAGAAACTTTGAAAGTATTGAAGAATACCAAATGCAGAAATATGTTGGGAACCATAAGAAAATATGCATAGCTATCAGATAGGGATGTCATGTGTCCAAATATATATATATATATATTAAGTGGTAGCTGATAGATCTGTTATGGTTTGCTATGAGTCTATTAGTCTTACTCTAATTTTTAGCTCATTACAAGTGTTAAATCACAAATATTCAACACTTTCATATATTTGGATAAATTTTAGTTCATCCATTCTCTATTCTCTCTGATGATATGTGCACACAAACATTTTACACATGACATGCCTTTTTAAACCAGTGGATAATTTTTTGGTTAGAAGTAGTAGAGTCTGTCTTGATTGGTTATTTTTTTACTAGTATAATTTAAATCATTATAAAATACAAGCTTCTCCGAAGGTTCAAACTTGTATTAAAGCTGTGCTCTAATTGATTTTCTAAGCAAAGCTAATTAATAAAAATCAAGTGCTCTAATAAATCTTTACTTTTACTTTTTTGGTGTTTTCCTGTCTTGTAACAAATTATGTTATCCATTCTTGTTGACCCAGACCAATGGGTTATCTTATATACAACTGATAACATTATTTACTCAGAAGAATAATAATTACAACTTTGAATAGAGAGAGATTGGTTAAGGAGGCGCTTTCTAGGGTAATCAATTCAAACCAATAATTATGTGGTTAAAACAACATGTTTAGAGCAATTACAGAATTACATATATGCATGTACTACTTAATTTCTTGTCAAACATGGCAAAGTATGTGAATTGGTATTCGTGTGAAAATGACAACGACATAAACTCCTCCAAAGCAAGTAAACCACCACAAGATTATTGAAGCCGCAGTTAACTATATATATATATATTTAGGGTTTGATTTATATGTATTGCTTATCCACATCATTCATTGTATTAATCTCTTAGGTATTGATTATATTCTTTAGGTTGTGGATTGAATTGGCAAGGAGCATTGTAAAGTTAATTAACTTGATTATTAATTGCAAGAGGTACGGAAATATGTTCTCTTAACTCTTTTATTAATATCATACAAATGTTAGAGGAGTTTGAATATCTTAAATATTCATTCGCAGAGAAGTAGGTTCTGGGATTAAAATTGTGTGCTGCGATGATAACAGAAGGTTGAAAACTTGTGTGTCTTAGAGAAGTAGGTTCTGGAAAATTTGTTTGTGTGTTGCAGTGATATAAGGAAGAAAACATATTGTGTGTTGTTTGAATTTTTTTACTTGGTATTGATAGATGGTTGGTAACCTTTATATGGGAAATGATGTCAAATTTTATCTAGAATTATGTATTATCTTCTTACAAATAAATTGTGTTTGCTTGAATTGGTTTAATTATATTGATAGATATCTCGCTTGGGGTGTGAATTGTTGGGGTTTTGTGCCCTAATTAAAACCCAAATTCTTTGTAATCTCATTTTATTATCAATAAAAGAATAGAAATCATTTTTTGACTTGGTCAATCACTTTGCTCACATGTTTTATTTTCATGATTATTTGTTTAATATAAACTTCTATTAAATCCCGAGCATATAGCTAATCTTATTTATAGTGACGTAATCACAGTGGAATATAAATATGATTATATGTTCAAAATAAGTTAGTCCTAAGATTAGTCAGTGCACCGGATTTACACTGACTTGCCAATCTACGATATGATCTACTTACACATTACAGTGTTATGTTCTTTCCAGAACATTAGAAAAGTAGATAAGATCGGATGTATATGTTACATCGGACAGGACCGATATTGACAGTTGATAAGATAAGTAAACATGTCGTTATTATCTATTCTAGTCATATCATATAGTTGACCATAGGTCAATTCAATCTCAATTCTGAGTGGTTAGTATTCTAACTAATTGTATTATTTGAGTTCTTTGACTTGTTCGTTACCAGCTTACCCTATGGACTAGCCCATACTTACATCTTGGGAACTCGGTAGTATAATTGAGTGGGAGTGTTAATCATAGATATGAACATCTATAGCTTCTGATGAAGAAGTGAAACAATGGTTTCCTTTTAGTTTGGTTCAAGGTGTTAAATGATAGAGATCTCATTTCAGTAATTAAATTAGTTTACTGAAATATCATTTACAAGGAACTAAGTGTTTTAAGGATAAAATACAATGAGGGGTAAAACGGTATTTTAGTCCTATCTCATTGTAGACCGTCTATAGAGGATTGAGTGACAATTATGGTTGTAACAATGGATAATTAATAGCGTATCTATATTTGTTATAGAGCATTCTATGAATTCAAGAGTGCAATTCCAAGTCTATAGTGGAGTCACGAGGAATTAATAAGTTAGTAAATTTATTTGTTAGATTTATGATAACTTATTGGAGCTTGATTTCATAGGCCCATGGTCCCCATTGTACCTTGGATAAAATCATCTAGATACTCTCAATTAATTGATTTAATCATCAATTAGAATTATCAAAGTTGACTAGGTCAATTTTGGATAGTTTCACAGAGTTGTGTAATTTTGAGAAGAAAAGAGAAATTATGGCAGATTTATTAATTAAGATAAATTGGTATCTAAATTAATAAATAAATTTAAATCAAGGTTAAAATTATAAATAATTAATTTGATAAAGGATTTAAATAATTATTTAATTAATTAAATCAATAGAAAATAATACAGGCCTTGATTTTAAGTCCAATGGGCTTATAATCAAATGGGAAATTTCACGGGCCTATAGCCCATGATAATTTCGACCTAGGGCTTCAAAATGGCTGTTATTTTATTGATTTGTTAATTAAATTAAATGGCCTAATTGAGTCTATAAAAGGAGTGCTTAGAGAGAAGATTTCAAGAGACGACAGATAAGTCGCAAGTCAGATTTTCTGACAGTTTTATATTCTCTCTAAACACAAGTCCTTTTCTAAGCCACTTTGTTATTTTCTCTTCTTCTCTCTATATCTATCTCATGTGTTGAGAATTTCCCACACTAGTCTAGGTGGTTCTAAGGATACATTGGAAGATCGTGAAGAAAATAGAAGATCGGTTCAGTTTCTTGATAATACTCTGCGACAGAAAGGATACAAGAGTTAGAGAAACTAAAGGAAGGACTCTTAATTCCGCTGTGTATACTGTAAGTATTATATTATTTGTTTCTCTTTGAATTCAATTTTAGAAACATGTTTTAGGCTATCTCGTATTAATTTGTTTAGTATTAGATATACATGAAAATAAATAAAGATCATGTATAAGCTTTTTCCTAACATGAATAAGGGTAGTTTTCACGTCCCCAACCTTAGGGTTTGAATAATAAAACATTATACATATGATTTGTGATTAGCTTTTTTATATCGATGCTTATGATATGCAGACGAATAAAACTTGGATCCATCTTAACAAGTTTGCAAATAAAATTATATAGTCTAAGTTTAAGTTTTGGTATTTTAGTATTGAAGTATCCTTCAAAATTGTAGAGATACGAAGGAATATGAGAGAAAATCTAGGGAGTTTGTGAAGACTACAGTAATGAATGCCGGTTTTCCGAGTAAGATTCTTTGTCCATGCAACAAATGTCAGAATCTAAGACATCAACTTTTGGATGAAGCTGTAGAACACTTAGTTTTGTCCAGCATGGACAAATCATACAAAACATGGTTTCATCACGAGGAAGATCTAGTTCAAATTAGCACAACTAAGACAAGTTCTACATATAATTTATTTCGGGCTGCTAGAGTATGTTCAAGTAATGTCAATGATTTGGATGATGATAACAACGATGATGATTTTGATAGTCTATTAGGAGATGTTGAATCTCCATTGTATGAAGGTTGTTTTAAATACACCAAAATCTCATCCATCGTCGAGCTATACAATCTAAAAACAAAGCATGGAGTCTCAGATGTTGGCTTTTGTGAGATGTTGGAGATGATCAAAGCAATGTTGCCAAAAGATAATCTCCTACTAACATATATGTATGCAATTAATAAGTATCTAAATATCTTTGATATGAATTATAAGCATATACATGCTTGTGTGAATGATTGTTGCTTGTTCACAAAAGAAAATTCTAATGCCCAAGTGTGTCCCACCTGTCAATATCCAAGATGGAAGCAAAATGAACACACAAAGGAGATTCTACAAGGGCAGCTTGCAAAATTGTTAAGATATTTTCCTATCAGACCAAGGTTTCAAAGGATGTTCAGAAATGAAGAGACAATTTCATGCTTAAAGTGGCATTCAACTAATAAAAGAATGGATGGGAAAATGAGCCACCCGGTAGATTCAAAGGCTTGGGATGCAGTTAATGAGAGATGGCCAGATTTTACACTTGAACCGTACAACCTTCGACTAGGACTTACTACTAATGGGATCAGCCCTTACACAAATATGAGTTCTACATATAGTTGTTGGCCAATAATGCTCGTTGTATACAATTTTCCACCTTCAATGTGCACGAAGAATGAATTCACATTTCTTTCTATGTTGATTCCTGGACCAAAACAACATGGGAATGACATAGATGTTTATTTGGAGACCTTAATAGATGAGTTACTAAAATTATGGAAAGGATGTATACATATGATGCTTCTACAAAGAAGTTTTTTAATTTAAAGGCCATGCTGTTATGGACCATAAATGATTTTCCAACTTATGGAAACTTAGTTGGATGTGCGACTAAAGGGAAGTATGGGCGTCCTATATGTGGAGAGAACTCAAATGTTGTTTGGTTGAAGCATAGTAAGAAGATGTATTTTTCCCATCATATTCGATTTCTTCCACAACATCACCCATATCAAAAGAAGAAATATACAACTGCTAGGGCAAGGGAAAGAGCACCCCAATGTCCAACTATATTAACAGGTGTTCAAGTAGCTGAGCAATTAAGTGAATTCACTAATGATTTTTGCAAGGGTAGAAAGAGGGGTCGTGGTTCAGAGTTTGATAGAGGATGGA
Source organism: Humulus lupulus (assembly GCF_963169125.1). Lineage (NCBI taxonomy): Eukaryota > Viridiplantae > Streptophyta > Magnoliopsida > Rosales > Cannabaceae > Humulus > Humulus lupulus. The sequence continues at coordinate 127,435,036 of NC_084801.1, read as the reverse complement.
AGAAAAAGTCAATTTTTTTTAGGCTACCTTATTGGGAGATCTTGGTTGTTCGTCACAACTTGGATGTTATGCATGTTGAAAAAAATGTTTGTGAAAGCATTCTTAACACATTGTTGGATTGCAAAGGAAAATCTAAAGATCATTACAACTCGAGATTGGATTTGACAGAGATGGGCATTATGACTCATCTCCACCCATATGAAGAAGAAGGAATTACTTGTCTTCCTGCTGCAGCTTACACTTTGTCAAAATCAGATAAGAAGTTGTTTTGTAAGAGACTATTTGACTTGAAATTGCCTTATGGATATAGTTCTAAGATTAACAATTGTGTAGATATGGAGAAACATAAGCTAACATGACTTAAATCTCATGACTGTCATGTGATTATGCATCAATTGTTAGCTATTACTATAAGGGGTTTAATGGAGGAAGGTTGCAGAGAGACAATCCTTCGACTTTGTAGGTTTTTCCATGAATTGTGTCAACGTGTGGTTGATAAAGAGGAGATTATAAAATTGGAATTAGAATCTGCAGAAATTCTACAAACTGGAAGAATATTTCCCATCTTCTTTCTTTGATTCAATGATTCACTTGGTTGTCCATTTAGCACGAGAAGTCAGACTTTGTGGTCCGGTGCAATTTCGATGGATGTACCATTTTGAGAGGTATATGAAAGGATTTGTATCAAATTATGCACGACCAGAAGGATGTATTGCAAATCGCTATCTTGTTGTTGAATGTGTACGCTTTTGTGAAACTTTTTGAAGCATAATGATAATCAAGATAGTACTGAAATTGAAGAAAATCCACTATCAGCTGGAGAATGCTTTTAACTTGACCAAGGGGATATAGCAATAGCCCACCGGTATGTGTAATTCAACTCGGATATTGTAGCACCATTTCTCAATATCCATATGGATGAGCTGAAAGACATGCACAAAAACTTGAAGGATAATCAAACTTTGTTGTGGAATCGACATTCTGAAGGGTTTCCCCTATGGTTTTATGATAAGGTTACACTCTAAAGCAAAGATACAAGTTTATATTTTCATTTAGTATATGAAATTTATTTGACATCAATATTTTTTTCCTTTCAGATTTCTAAATCTAACAAAGTAGATGACATGTTAGCTCAATTGGTTGAAGGCCGAAGTCGTAGTGTCATTTCCTATAAAGGTTACCTGATTAATGGAATTCGGTTTCATAAAAGGGGTGCTGAAAAAACTACTCAAAACAGTGGTGTATACTTGGAATCACATGGCAGTGGGAAGTTGAATGATACAGAAGAGTATTTTGGAGTTATCAAGGATATAATAATGCTTGATTATCTTACTTTTAAGGTGCCTTTATTTTGGTGCGATTGGGAAAACATTCGAAATGGAGTTAAGAAGTTGGATTTCTATACACTTGTAAATTTTAATATAGGGAAAAATCGGTCTATTAGGGATCCATATGTATTAGCATCTCTAATTAAAAAGGCATTTTATGCAAGAGAGAATGAGTCGTCTAATTTGTATATAGCTTTAAAGGATTCAAATAGAGGGTGTTCGGGGCTAGAATGAAACAATTTGTATGATTTCATTCAAATTTATGCTACTCTTATGACTCTTTAAATGTAATTTTTTTCATACTTTCAATGAAACAAAGCTGATTTTATTTACTCTTTGGCTGATATTGTGTTTCTAATTTTATATATTAATTATTTATCTTATTTAGGAAGATAGGGATATGATGCATTTATGATTTCATTTTTTTATGTTATTTTGTTTTTTATTGCAGTAATTTCAATAAAAAAATGAGTACATTACAAAAATCTCTGAGAAATTCAAAAAAACACATACACCCAGGTGCATTATGCAATATTGTTGCCCAAAAAAGAAAAAAATCATTAAAAAGTCAAGCTGATTGAGATGATATGTTGGAAGAAAGCCCTGTTCTAAAGAAAAAGAGTGCCCTACGTAAGCTTTCAACACCTGCTAGAGTTGTAATAGACTCACCACCTACTCTTAGTACAAGACCAGCAACTCGTCGTATGGTTTACAATGGGGAGCCATCTCCAAATGATAATATGGAAAACATGGAGATGTCACTTGGAAGTTCAAGGACTAGAAGATCCCTTAATGATGAAGTAGAAAGGTTATTAGAAGCAGGAAGAATTTCTAAAGAGGTTGAAAATGAGGAACTGGAAGAAGTGGCTGAGGCTGAACATGAAAAAATGGCCGAGGTAGAATTTGAAGAAGTTGCTGAGGTGGAACTTGAAGAACCAGAAATAATGGCTGAAACAAACGAAAATATGAGAATTTCCCTAGATATAAGGCAACAAATGCGACAAGCTCTTAGAAAATCTGATCGATTACAAAAAACAAGTGAGAAAATTCAAAATGAGTTCCAAGAAGCACCTCAAGAAAGAAATGCAAATGAAATGAATGCACTCAAAAAGACTAGGGCGGGACTAGATTGGCAAATCTTACTAAGAGAAACAATGACTCGATGAAAATAAATTGGAATGAAAAAGGCCAACCAGTTGGTACTAACTCAGTACAATTTTCTTCTTTTGTGGGTGCTCTTGTGAGGGAGATAGTTCCTTATACTATTTCAGATTTGAGGAAAATTTCTCCAATCATGAGAGACTTTCTTTGGGCATCTATTCAGGTAGCATTTACAAGTTTTGTGGTTACTTTTCTTTAATATTCAGCTCTCATCATAAACATATAATATGTTATTCTATATCTTATTGTAGGATAAATATGATTTACATGAAGATTGGCAAAAGAATATGTGCTTTGAAATGATGGCAGACCTATGGAGATCTGCAAAATCTAGACTAGTCAAGGATATTATTGATGCTAAAACTGAGAATGAACGACTTGCATTAAAGCCAGATTGCATAAAAAGTGATGTAGAATGGAGGGCGTTTGTTAAACAAAAAAAACTAGTAAATAACATATGGTAAGATTTGAAATAAGTGATTGAATATTTAAGTAGAGATCAAAATATATTTCTTCCTAATGTTGGTTTCTTATTAAATAGGCTATAAGGGCCAAATTTCCAGAGAGGAGAAAGAAAAGTGTTCCACACACCTTAGGTCGAAGAGGATATGCTCGAACAATCAATGATATGGTAACAATTAATATTTTTAGTGAATATATTTTGGTTCTTATTATTAGTCTTTATTTTATATTCTATAATTTTTTATTGTGTAGACAAAACAAACTGAAGGGGGAAAAGTAACTAGGATCGATGCTTTTCGGAGAGCCCATACCAAGAAGAATGGTGAACCAATCAACCAAACAGCATCTGAAGTTTTTGTGACAATTTATTATTTAATTTTGGATATTTATACTTGTTCACTATTATTGTACATTAGCTGTACTATTTTATATGTATGAAAAATTGGCTGAAATTATACGCGAAGACCCAAAATCTGGAACTACAAACAATACTGATGAAGATGCATTAACAAAATTATTTGGTAATCCAAAATTTGGACGCTTAATCGGACAAGGAAGGGGGGTAACAAGGTCAAAATTAACTGTTGTTAATATGTGTAAAGACAAGATGACATTGTTGGAGGAAGAGCAGCTAAATATGAAGATTAAAATTGCTGAAATGTTGAATCTACTTAAAGGACACTTGGTAACAATTCTTTCTCACACTTATATAACTAAAAGTTTGTATTTTTGAAATGAGGCTTATCTTGTTGTTTATATTTAGGGCGCTAGAGCAACAACAAGTGAGGGGCAGTCCCACAATATTCCACAATCTTACAATATTCCTTCTCCTAAGGTAAATCTTCAAATTGTTTTCTTTCTTTTTAAGGAAACAAATACAAAAATTAATATATTGTCTTCAAAATTAATTTTGCAGAGTGTTGGAGTTATAAAGGGCCATAACTTTACAGAAGCAAGTAATGCTTGCTATTTGCTTGATTGGTCAGATATAATTATTGCTGAAGGTCGTTGGGATTCTAGTGATCCAGACTTAGAGGTGCACGGAATTCCTCTTGGACCAGATTTTATGCGTGTATGGGTTGATGTTGCTGTTGTGCCTGGTGCTTATTTATTTCATCCTAACTATGTGATGCTTACTATACGAGAAGTTTTTGGTTCAACAGTTGCATGGCCTTCTCAAAAGGTTATTCCAAGAGGTATTTATTTGGTTATTTGATTATATAAATGCTTGTTCAACATTAACCGATATGCAATCCAAGATTATGATAGTATTATTGACTATTTTAGATGAATGATATGATATTTCATGACCTCGTTAGTTTTTCTTTTATGTTTCATTTACCAGATTCAACAAATGAAGTGCAAAAGAAAATCTGATTTGGAAGGCTTTGGTGTGCTGACATTTGGAAGATCATGAATTCCTACCTTTACTTTTGAATATGCAACTGTTTAAAACTATTTTGTTGATTATTGTGGGAATGTTTTGTTTATGTTAATTAGGCAGTGTTGAATATCTTAAGACTTTTGGATTATTTTTTAGATAATCTTGAATGTATTTTGACACAATTATTTGGTTATATGTGTTATGAACCATATAATTGGTACTCAAAAATATATTTGTACAATGTTAAGGGTGTCTTAAGTATATTAAATGAAGCGGGTTTGAATTAAAGAAATAAAAAATAATTATAATGTACAGGTTTATATAATAATAATTCAAGCTTATCCAAATATTAGAATAATACAACAAATGTGTTATTGTATCTTTTACATAACACTGGTTTATAAGCATAAAATTATGTTATGCAAACTATTTTCTATAATGCATAAAGTGTGTTATTATAAAGTGTATCATAACACTACTTTATAAGTACAAAAAAGTGTTATATAATCTATTTATAAATAGCATAATGAAATAATTATCTAACTATTAAAATAACACAACAAAAGTGTTATCGTATGCTATACCATAACACATGTCTATAACTGTGGAAAAGTATTATGCAAAGTGCTCTGACCTACTATAACATCGCTTTCCTTAACACATCAAAAAGTGTTATGGTATATATTTGATAATACTTTTTCGGTCTTATTGAAAGTATTTTTTCTTGTCGTGCGAGCACAGTCCTCTAACCCGAGCCTCGCTGAAAACCTAGTCACAACACACCAGTAACACTCTTGTTACTAACCAATTCACAAATGTACCTCGGAACCAATCTCGTGCTCTTGAGACCTCCCGTTTCCCCACACAAGGTGGCGGAAGCATTCCCCGAGCCAAAACCCTAAAAACACAAAATCCCCTATCTTGAAAATGGCCTAGCATCGCGGCACTGCCCTATAGGGGCTGCGACGTGCAGCAGGGCTCCCCTAACCTGATTCAACCCAGCACCGCGACACGAAAGAACAGGGTCGCGGCGCTCATACGCAAACCCAGAAAATTGGGTTTTTCCCAACATTTTTCCCGAGCCAAAACTCGTCCAAATCACTACTAGAGTATACCCAAGTCCCAATTTGGCCTTAAACCTCAAATAAACAGTATAGCAACTCAGAATTACCAGCAACAAACTCAATCACTCGACCAAACCCAAAAATAACCTAGTGGTTTAAAACTCCACAAAACTTAAACCACCCTTCACAAAACTTAAACCACACCAGCATATAAACTTCATAAATGCATGGAATTCTTACCTCAAATAGAAATTCATCCTAGAGATGCTTTCAAATCCAGTCCCAAGCTTAAATCCACAAATTCCTAAGATTATCTTTGCCAAATCTTCATTCCAATAATCCACAAGGTAAAACACAATTCAGCTCTCAAACAACAACATTTATTGGCTGAATTCAACAAAATAACAACTTAAAATCCTTACCTCAAACATGTAGAAAAACCTCTAGCTCCCTTGGTTTGATTCCCCACTTTGATCCCACAAAATCAGAGGTCCTTCCTTTTAGTTTCTGGTTTTCTCTAGAGCTCCCAAAAGACCCAAGCTTAATGCCAAAGTGAGAGCAACGTGTAAGACTTTTCCTCAGCCAAAGCCTATCACTACTAAAGCCAAATGACACATTTGCTTTCCCCTCTAACTTAGACTCTAACTAATCCTTAAGGGCAGCCTAGACTTTTCCTTATCCTCTTGTAAGAATGCCACATTCCCACTTAATTTCCCATCTATAATGACTATCCTCAAGAGTTACTTATAGTTACCCAAGTTACCAAAGTGCCACTAACCACTAATTATTCCCACTTGTGACTATCTAGCTAAACTGCTCCCTCGGACTGCCTCGGATCGTGCAACATAGATATATCACCATCCACATGTGGTGTCAATCACAATTTACACAAATATTGCATTTATGCCTTTAGTGGGCCAAAATTACAAATATGCCCCTTAAAACCAAATGGGGCCTGCATGCATATTTAATTCACCTAAACATGCATTTGTAATCACATACTTATCAAATTCACATATTAACATAATAAATAAATTATTGCCCTCCATGCACGCTAATCAAGGTCCTACGCTTTATTAGCAAATTTGGAACGCTACAACTACGGTTTACTTATCCTCTTAACTAGCAATATCGGCCCAATCCGATGTAACAAATACATCCAATTATCTAATTTGCTAATGTTCTGGAAAGAACATAACACTACAATGTGTAAGTAGATCATATCGTAGATTGGAAAGTCAGTGTAAATCCTGTGCACTGACCAATCTTAGGACTAACTTATTTTGAACATATAATCATATTTATATTCCACCGTGATTACGTCACTATAAATATGATTAGCTACATGCTCGGGATTTAATAGAAGTTTATATTAAACAAATTATCATGAAAATAAAACGTGTGAGCAAAGTGATTGACCGAGTCAAAAAATGATTTATATTCTTTTATTGATAATAAAATGATTTATATTCTTTTATTGATAATAAAATTATTTATATTATTTTATTAATTAGGTCATAAAACCCCAACACGACGTACATTAGACTCCCTAATACACTTGCATACTAAAGTTGAGCCACCGCTCTACCATTATTCTTTTCAAGCTTTATGCTTGAATCAAATGGTGTATTTACCTCTTTGATTTTGAGATGACTAAACTTGTCAAGCACTTTCTCAACATAGTGAGCTTGACTTAAGGTGTTGGGTTTTATGCCCTTATAAAACCATATTTCTTATGTAATTCAAATAAAGTAGTATAAATCATTTTGTTCAATCAAATTGCGTTGTTTACATGTTTTATTACATGATTAATTATTATTAATACAAACGTTTATAAAATCTCAAACATATGTATAGTTACAATTATAGTGACTCGGTCACTGTGGATTATAATTGTAATTATATGTTCAAAAGAATTTTGTCCTAAGATTAAATCAGTACACTGGATTTTAATTGATTAGGTAATCTGCGATAAGATCTACTTACACATCTAATGTCATGTCATATCCAGGATATTGATCAAGTAGATAAGATCGGATGTATTTTGTTACATTGGACTGGACCGATATTGATTATTGACAAGATAAGTATCGTTATTATCTAATCTAATCATATCACAACGTTGACCATAGGTCAATTCAATCTTAATTTTGAGTGATTAATATTCTGCTAGTTATATTATTCAAGTCTTTTGATTTATATGTTACCAGTTTACCCAACGGACTAGCTCATGCTTACATATTGAAGATTTGGTAGTATAATTGAGTGAGAGTATTTATCATAAATATGAAATCTATGGCTTCTATTTAAGAAGTGAAATGATGATTTCCTTATAGCTTGGTTCAAATTTTAAATGATAAAGTACTCATTTCTTTAATTAAATTTACGGAAATGTCATTTACAAGGAACTTTGTGGGAGTTAAGGATAAAATACCAATGAGGGGTAACACAGTAATTTTCACCCGTCTCATTAGTACATCATCTATAGAGGATTGAATGATGGTTATGGTTATAAAAATGGATAACGTATTTACATTTGGTGTAAAGCGTTCTATGAATTCAAGAGTGCAATTCTGAGTCTATAATGGAGTCACGAGGAATTAATAAGGTGGTGAGACTATTTGTTATAGATAAACTCACGGTAACTTATTGGAGCTTGAGTTCATGGATCCATGTTCCCCATGTCATCTCTTATCAAAATGAACCTAGTAGTCTTGAATAATTAATTAATTATTAATTATAAAAATATCATAATGACTAGATCAATGAAAATAAATAATGTTAAATTATTTATTGATATTTTGTGAGAAAATAAATATAAGAAAATTTGAGGTTATTATTGCAAAGTCTCAAAAGAGAGTATTATAGCCCATTGGGACAATTTTGTTAATATTGATAAATTGGTATTAATATTAATAAAATGAATTAAATAAGGTCAAAATTATAAATTGTTAATTTTGAAAAGTATTTAATTAATTATAAGAATTAAATAATTAAAATAAAATGGGTAACTAAAACCTATTTTATGTCCTAGCTAATTGCTTGTATATGCTAGTGTTATAGACTGCATTAGGTCAGATGAATTTGACAATGTAAAAATTCACTCATTGTATTCTATACCTAGCCGCCCACTCTATCTTAGTTTTCTCTCTAGGAATTCTCTTCTCATGTGTTGAGACTTGCCAACACAAACACTAGGTTGTTTTAGAGAAAGAATTGGAAGATTGTGGTCTTGTTTCAAAGCGGTTTGGATTCCTTGCAATACCTAGCATTCAACATGGACAAAAGGTTAGGGAATCCAAATGGTGTAGGCATTGTTCTGCTACGCATCTCGTAAGTACTCTAATGGCTTTGTTATTGTATTTACGTATCTCTGTAATATTCTCATGCTTGTATGATTTTATGCTTTTTACTATGGAGCATGCATATAGACTTATATAAATGAGATCCTACATAAGGCATAACGCCCACTATTTCTTCTCCCTTTTATAGCCAAGATGCCTCTCATATCATTACTCAAAATCAACATATCATCAACATATAGACACACTAAGATGACATAGCCATCACACGTCTTAGAGTATAAGCACTTGTCTGCATTGTTGTGTCTAAATCCTTCCGAAACTATGACTTTATCAAACTTATCTTGCCTTTTTTTTTTATGCTTTTAAACCATATAATGATTTAACAAGCCTACACACTTTATGTTTTTTCCCCTTAGAACAAAACCTTCTGGTTGTTCCATATATATCTCCTCAGCGAGATCTCAATTTAGGAAGGTCGTTTTTAAATCCATTTGATGAACATAAAGGTTATATATTGATGATAAGGGAAACAATACTCTTATAGTGGTTGTCCTAGCAAGCGATGCACATTTGTCAAAGTAATGGATTCCTTCCTTTTGTTTAAACCCTTTGGCTACTAATCTAGCTTTGAAGGTTTGTAAGGTGTCTTCGGTGTGAGATTTCATTTGAAATACCCACTTGTATCCAATTGGTTTCGAACCTTGTGGAAGGTCTACCAATTCTTATGTGTGGTTTGGCATAATTGAATCCATCTCATCATTTATTGCCTCCTTCCAAAAAGTGGAGTCTCTCGAAGACATTGCTTCTTGTTAGGTTTTGGGACCATCTTCAAGTAGAGTATTTCTACTTGAGAACATTTCTCAATTGATCCCAACTCTTTAAGCCCTTGGCTTTCTTTGAGGTAATATTGGTTTCTCATCAACCTTTGGATCTTTCTCTTTAAGATATTCTCCAACACCTGTGGGTTCTTGAAAGCTGCTGTCACAGTATAAGATATTCTCAAAGAACTCCAATTCTCTTAATTCAATTATCACAATAGATTCCAAGTCTAATAGCCTATAGGCCTTTCTATTTGAGGCATATCACACTTAACGGCCTTTGGACCCAACTTGGTCTTTTTAGGCTCCGTGCTCTTGCAATAAGTAAAACACCCCTACACTTTAAGATAGCCTAAGTTAGGTTTCTTTTCACTCCATAACTCATATGGAGACACGTTGTTCTTTTTCATAGGAATTCGATTCAATATATGACACGCAGAAAGCGAAGCTTCAGCCCACAAATTATAACACAATTTAGCACGTAAAAGCATAGAGTTAATCATCTCAAGATAAGTCATCTTCTTTCTTTAAGCTATTCCATTTTTTTTGTGGGGTGTATGGTGTAGTGCATTCATGTATAATGCCATGTTGTTCACAAAACACATTAAAATAATTTGAAAAGTATTCACCACCTCTATCACTTCTAACAGTCTTTATCCTTGCACCCTTCATCTCTTAGCCAACCAGGTTCAAAGCGAAACCTCTCCCTCTCTCAATACCTCTATGTGATGGTGGTTGTTGGAACATTTCTATCAAAATGGCTCTGTGATGAGAAACCCAAAACTCATGATGAGATAATTTATATTTTGGGAACAAGGAGCAACAAATGAATGAAGCTAATCCCCTATCTAATCATTCCAAGATATTGGCAGGCCCTCCTCTATAATTGTTCTATGTAAACGAAGCACCTACATGTTAGGGTTTATACCCTAAATGGATGTAGAAAGATATTTTATTGATTTAAATGAAAGTACATTTTATTATATTTGAATGTTATAATTATTATTGGAAAATTTTATATAAATATCAAGAAAATTTCATATTCATTTATGAGGATATGATCTTGCATTAGTACGAGAGAATTAAGATCATATACAATGAATAAAATAGTTTGTAACATATTAATGTAAGGAATGGTTACTAGTGCGGTTTACTAAGCATACGAGATGTAAGTAGTCTAGATTCAGATTATTGATGTGGATAGACATCTTGGTAAATGTGTTGTATATAATAGTGATTATATATGATAGGACCGATATGAATTAACTATCTTTATAAACTTAGTGTTTGCCATTAATATTTAATTCGTATCATAATAGATGATATTTGTAAATTAGTCTAAATCCTGAGTAGTCATGAACTCCTGTTTGTGCTTATTGGATCTTTTGATTCACTCGTTAATGTTTCTTAGTATAATGAGGCTAGTGACTTTTGTTTTGAGATTCAATATCATGAATGGCTGGGAATGTGATTTATAATAATGGAATCCATGCTTTCCTAATGAATCGAATATTTGGTCCCTTCAGGGTTGATTCTGGAACTGAATAGTTATTGAGCTCAAATCTATAATTTGATTATTGATTAATCATTCGTTAGTGAATTAATGGTACTTAAGGAACAAGAGGTAATTAGAAGGATAAAACGGTAATTTTGACCAAATCTAATTAACGAACCAATAATTGGAGGACAGAACTACATCCATTGATTATATCGATGGACTACAAAGAAAACTCTATAAATATAATTCTATAAATACTTATAGTGCAATTCCAATTTAACAGTGGAGTTATCATAGAATTAATAAATAAGATTATTAGATTAAAGGGTTTAATTTATAATCTGATTTATTGGAGCTTTGTATTATAGGTCTATGGTCCCCAAGTCATCTATGCCCTACATTGTCAAGGGTAAGGATGCCATAAGGAAGATTTGTAGAGAGAAGGACTTGATTGCAAATGAATTAATTTTTCGAGGTAAGGAAATAATTACGAGCAGTTGATTAATTATGAATAAATTAATTATTTAATTGTAATAAAAACTATATGTTAAAATAAATATTAATCATTTTTGGATTAATATATAGAGAGATTAATAATTATCTTATAATAAGATATTTATTTAATTAAAACTGATATTTTAAGATAAAGTTAATTTTGAATTAACTGATATTTATTATGAGATAAATATATTATCTTAAAAATTAATTAAACAAACAAATGAGAAAATTAAGAAGAGCCATATAGTGGCTCATGCCTCCCACTGTAGTGTACATTGACTGGCGCCACCAAGGAATATTTTCTATCCCTGGATTTGGATTTTGAATTTCAAATTAATTTGTTTATTTAATTATTCTTTTTAAATATGATTTTAATTAAATAATTAAAATAGTGTAACTGATTAGTTTTATTTTAAATAAAATAACAATTAATTAGATTAGTTAATTATCTTTATAAAGCTGAAAGAAGAGATACTTTCAAAAGAAGAAGTTTAAATAATTGTTTTTTGGACTGTCAGACTCTCAAAAGAAAGAAACGATAAAATTTCCTAAACCTAAAATTCTAGAAATTTCTATAGCCTTTCTCTTTTGAATCCTCTCTAGATAGCATGGGTTGAGTACATCTAGAGAGTCTAAATCAACCATTGAATCCTACGTGCCCACACACATCCTTGTGTGTTTGAGGATTGGCTTGGAAGGCTAAGGTGTGAGCTTCAGAAATGATAGAAAGATCGTTGATTTAAACGAAAAGATTCAAGGACACTTGATAGTATACGAGAGGTAATCTCTATTCATTTTATGTGTTATTTAATATATCTATATATGTATGATCCTGGCTGGTATTAATAAATTTTCAAAAAATATCTTATTATGTTGTGTATTCTCATTTTTCTCATTTAATACCAACAACCTTCTCTTAAGGTTGCATTAGTCTCATCACTATATGCATAAACTATGTCAATTTCCTTTACAGTTATCATACATTCCTTATTGAATGCATTATTCTCAATTAGGGTTACAATGCATTCCTCATCAAATACATTAGATTTAATTAGGGTTACAAAGATCTCATCATCAACTAAAGTAACCCAATTAAATTAATTTAGAAGAGCAATGATCTCATCATCAATTGTCTTAAGTCTAATCTCATTGTGGTTAATTTTATAATTACCATATCTCACATTATGATCAATAATTTTAATGAACAAAATATTTTTTCATTAAAATTCACTATTATACTATTAACATAAACAATAAACTCAAACTCACAAAAATATGACAGCAAACACATTTTATCTAAATTCTTGAAATCTATACATTTAGAAATAAGGAATTTGATGGTGACCAAAATTTGACAATATAAATCTCAAAATAAAATTACAAAAAATTAATATGACCCATAAATGGCTTACACAAGATCTAAAATATTAAAAATCAATTATAACCCAATAGTACCATATAATAAATGATTCATCATTCAACCACACATTCATAAAACAAAACCACTCATTCAATATACATGTCACCATACATATAAAAAAAATGCAAGAAACTCACACTACATTTAATGTATACATATATGTAGACCGCTTTGGTAAGTGGTACCAATTGTAGTTATTAATATAATAAAATCAAGTATGCAACAGAAGGGGGTGGTAATTTTAAAAAATCATTAATATCGAGTCATGATCAATACATATATTTATACATTAAATCTACACACAAAAAGGAAAAAATAATACATCTTTTAGCCTAACAAGAGTCCTTGAGTGTTTTTGTATAATCAAACGGTGGTCCTCCAATCCGTTCCACAAACACACAAGGATGAGTGTGGACACAGAAGCTTCATTGGTTTGATTATTTAGGTTCTCTAGATGTTCTCAACCCATGAGATCTAGAGAGTTTAGAGAAGGGAATGCTTTAGAGATTTCTAGAGAATTTTTTAGGCTTAGAAAAATCTATCGACTATTTCTAACTGATACGTCTGATAAAAGATAGTATCTTTTTCAAACTTATAAAGACAATAAAAAAATATTTTCTTTTGATTTAATTAATTCAAAACTGATATGTTAGATTTTTATTTTAAGTACTGTCAGTATCATAAAGATATTGGGCATAGCACCGCAGAATGCACTCATTTGAAGATGGAAATCGAAGAGCTTATACGCAGGGGACACTTGGGTAGATACGTCCGCAAAGAAAACCAAAGACCAAAAGAAAGATTACCCTCACCATAGGCACGAGATGAAGCCCCAGAGGTGCAAGGAGAAGTTAGGACCATCTTTGGAGGGCCAGGGTTCGGAGGAGAATCAAGAAAAGGGTGAGACAAGTATGCCAGGGAAGCTAGGCGAAGTCCACCTCCATACGTCTTAAGTTTGGAACAACGCCCCCCAAAGAGCTTTAAGGGGGAGAACAATTCGATAACATGAGGGTACATCGGGTCCTGGTGGACAATGGAAGCTCCATAGACATCCTATATCGCCCGACCTTAGAGAAGATGGGACTGGGCATCAGGAACCTAACGCCCTGTAACACCTCCTTGTATGGGTTTACAGGAGACTCGATACAGCCCCTGGGCACAATTGAGTTGGCCCTCACCATGGAAGAAATGCCCAGATAGACCACTGTAATGGCAAACTTCGTCGTAGTAAGTTGTTCCTCGGCCTTCAACGTGGTATTAAGGAGACCCTCCCTGAGAGAATTGAAGGCGATAACCTCGGTATACCACTTGGCCCTAAAATTCCCAACTCCTGGGGGAGTAGCGAGCATGAAAGGGGAGCAGAAAGAAGCAAGGGAATGTTATAACATGTCCCTCCGCACAGTCATGAAATCTCCAGAACTGGTGCAGGTGATGGTAGTACATGGGAATGCCAACTCGCGTGAGTTCAATCCCCAAAGTTACTAAGGAGATCAAAATCGATGGTGTGCATACGCGCCTAAGAGGGAGCATTAGGTAAAGTTCCACTTTTAGTGTGATAAATCAAAAGGGTTACCATAGTTAGCCCCCCAACATAGTTGTGAGTCCTCCCCTCAAAAGCATATATAGAATAGAGGGGTAACCTAGATGCCCTAATATGAAGTAAAAAAAAATGTTGCCTATGTACTCTAATTATTTCTAGTGAATATGTTTTTTATTGGCATGATACCCTCCTCATTTACATGAGCACATATCTAACTCTTGTGTACCTATCACCAATTGGAATTATCAAAGTGCATGAGAAAAATGATCAAAGTGCCCGACGATATAAATCTTGCCAACCACTTGGGGGGCAGAGTACACAGCCAAAAAGGGTCCTAAAAGAGACCCTTATAAAAATAAAAATAAAAATAAGGAAGACAACCTTGCAAGGCATCTCTCGAGTTCACAAGGATTAGCTACCCTTATGAACATCAAGAGGGTCAAAAGGTCCTACAGGAAGAGCCTCCTAATAAAGGTTGATACCTCCATGAGAGGAAATGCCTCAGGAAAAGCATCCACTAATAAGCCTAGAGCGGTCACCAAGTCATCTAGCCAAAACGGGACCTAAAAGAGACCCATCAAAAGGTCCTACAGGAAGAGCCTCCTAATAAAGGTTGATACCTCCATGAGAGGAAAGACCTCGGGAAGAGTATCCACCAATAAGCCTAGAGCGGCCACCAAGCCATCTAGCCAAAAAGGGTCCTAAAAGAGACCCTTGCGAAAATAGTACTATGCATAATGACGAGAACGACGCTTCTCACAATAAATAATAAGCACAAGCAAAAGTATATAAAAGCATGACTAGAACCCAAAGGGTCAACATATCATTATAGATACAATCAAGGTGCACCAAAGAGAGACCTATCGAACCCATTCGCATGGGCTCGAAAGGACCTCAAGCATAATAAAAAAAAAAGACCTATCAAACCCCTTTTTGCGGGCTCAAAAGGACCTCAAGCATAGAGAAGCGAAAACAAATGATCACATATGTATATAAAAATGAGAAATAAAGTTGCAATAATGTGGCAGGGCTTAGAAAAGTTCCAAAAAAATGATGTTCAAATGAGCATACAACCAAATTGAATTAAAAGGTAAAACTGTAGAAGTAAAATCTCAAGGGCTCCCACCGTGAGCATTCCACTCGGCCACCTTGGTGACGGCATGCTCACCAAAGGAGGAGAAATCAAAATTAGGATTCTGCCTCCACATTCCATAGAGGGTGTGCTCTATGGACTTGTACTCGACCTCAGCCAAATTAGCCTCCAGGAGAGTGACCCTCTCCCGCAACGTCGCAGCCTTGACTTCCGCTCCCCCTAGATCAGCCTCCAAGCGAGTGACCCTCTCCTGCAACATCACAGCCTTGGCTTCCGCTCTCCTCCTCTTTTTTGATGATGAAGAGGCCTTCATCATAGCCTTCTCCAGCTTGAGCTTGGTGTCAGTAAGCTCCCTCTCAAGCTCCTAAACTTTTACCGCTAGACGGTCCCTTTCAACGTTCGACGAAGAGAGGTCCTGTGCCAAGTCGGTGAAGTGTTGAGCCACTAGAGAAGCCTGCAAGGAAGTAAAAGAAAAAAAAATGATGAGAAAACAAAGAACCCAAAACAAAACAAAAAAAGAAAGAAAGAAAAAGACCAATGTAAGACGCATGAACTCACCGAGGTTGTGGAGTGCACAAGGGTCTCCCCAAGCTCCGCCATGGTGAAATTCCCGAGACCTCTCCACTCAACCTTAGGAATACCCTCGGTGACTTGAATATACCTTTACCCGTAAGGGGCTGCCATGCAACTCACCCAGAATGTCCCCTCCAAATCAGGGGCACCTGGGTTAGCAGGGACAGATGACCCACTCACCGAAGGAGGAGGCACAGGAATATTGGAAAAATGGGATCTCGAAGGACCATGATTAATGGGAGCATGAGGAAGATTATCATAGTCCTCAGAGAAGGGCACAGAGAAGCACCCTGGCATGGCCTACAGACCATAGGAATGAGAGGCCATGTTGCGGTCAACACGAACAAAAGGAGGGCACCCTCTGGGGGACGGAGATGACTGGGGTGGGCGTCTAGATTCTGGGGAAACCTCCTCAAGCACCCACTCCACATCACCCCCGTCTGAGTGAGGCTTAACTAGAGTTGCCTTCTTCTTTTGTTCAAAATTATGCCACAGCAAATCGGGCTCCGAAACCGTGGACAAACCATAGCGGTTAAGGTTGGCCATAATGAAGAGATGGGCGGCCATTTTTTTAGCAGGGTCAGCATCGAGAAAGATGTCCACTGGTGCTGCCTCTGACTTTTCAGGGATACTGAACTCTCTGAACAATCAATACAATTATCATGAAGAAAATAGCAAATTCAATGTAAAAGGAAAAAAAGATTGAAGTACTTACTTGGGGATGAGCGAAAATGTTCGCGCACGGAAAGTGAACCTTTCACAAAGAAGAAGTCTTGCTTCCAAGAACCTAGGTTGGACACGAAACCCTCTATCAGGGAGACCTGTGAATTGGCTTTTTGCAGGAAATAAAAGCCTTTGGATTTAGGGGTGGGCATGAGGTTGTACATAAATTGCACCTCTTGGGTCGTAGGAGCACGATGGTTAAGCTCAATAAATGCCATATATAGGCAGCTCAAAGTCAACTAGCTATTAGGTGCCAGCTGGAGCGGAGCAAGGTCAAAGTGGTTGAGGACCATGACGAAGAACAAGTTTAAGGGAATGGTTCCACCCGCCTTCAGGATGTGCTCACTCATGGCCACGTACCCCTAGGGGGGATTATCGACTCAGCACTTGTTGGAAGGAATGTACAGCTTGTTCTCCTTGCCAATATGGTATTTCTCGGATAACTCCAACAGTCGGTTCTTCGACATGTTAGACACGATAGTAGACTCCAACAGAGGACCAGAATCTGACCTCTCAGGAGCCACCTATTGCCGCATTCTCTTTGCCATATCTGCAAAACCCAAGGAAAAAGATGAGGTTGAAACAGGGTACTTTACCCTCCATTTTTTCTTTCTAGCAAGAGTTTTCCACCGAGGCTTTGAGTGTGGAAGGATCGAACACGGGTGGATCAAAGACAAGGGTTGAGGGGAACCTGGGTTGACCTCATGGCAACTATAGGGGGAGAACGGGGTAGGAGGTTCAAGTGGGAGGTTTCCCTCCATGAACTCGAACTCCATTTGTAAATCAAAAAGGCTCACTCTAAGGTTTGCAATGTGATCACTATGGTCAAAGGGGAAAGGAACTTCATCACCCCTCAAAACCAAATCTATTTTGCTCTCCACCACCCAGATTTTACGCTTAAGCTCGGCCATGTGCTCAAGGTGACATATACGGGCCTTCCTCAAAGTTTCATAGTCTTGGTAAGGGTTGTTCTCAGGGGACCCCGAGTCTGAAGATAAGTCTACAAACTCGATCCCCGAAGGAACGTCAGATGATCCCTCACATGCCATAAAACCTCGTCTCGTTGGTGATAAGGGTGCAAGTGTAAGTGAAGGGGGTGCTACAAAACACAAAGGAATAGGCTCAAAACCTCTAGACACAAGTTCTCGAAATGACCAACTATAGGGTACAAGCAAGGGCATGTGTGTGGACTAGCTCACGAGGAGCTCCGACCAAGGAAACCCATCCCGAGTAGTGCTAATTTAGATCCATTGAACATAAGAAAGAAAGAAAGTATACCTTGAGTAAGTAAAATCAAGCACTGTCGCGGTCGGAGGAATGCAAAGGGTTGAAACATCGTCTCGGTCGAAAGAAGGCCAAGGGTCAAAAGCACCGTCGCGATCGAAGGAATGCAAAGGTTCGAAAGTATGCATCTGCAAAAATAAAGGAGAAAGGTATTTTAGTCTCCAAGCGCCTATATATATGTTTACATAAAAGAAAGGAATTTAAAAAATAAAGAGGAAAGAAATCCCAAAATGACTTTGTGAGGAATTGAACCCCTTACCTCTTGGAGGAAGTGAAGACACCAATACCACCAAGATAAGAAGAGAAAATGTAGATATTATGATTGAGATGAAGGTCTATTTATAAGAACCACAAACTCATCTTAATCGTTGGATCCAATGCTTGATTAATGGTCAAGAAGGGGGCTTGCACTCGCCTTGGGATCCGCGGAGCACAATGATAGGCTCACATTCACTCTCAAAATCTCATAATAGTCTTCAACTCCAAAGTGTGTTTTTCTATAATGTCAAAATGAAGAAGCAAGCTAATACCTCATGGGCATCCCAAAAACATCACACCTTGAAGTCTACCAGAGAGCCTGAAGACCCTCTCATGGACTGGGGGGCAAGTGTGGATGCTAAAAATTCCACACTGGTGAAATACCCACATCTCGTATTTCTGGTCCTTTGAAGGTCCAAAGCCACCATGACCAATGCCTCGTTGGTCTCTTAGAGCACTGACTAAGTGAGAAAGGCATCAAACATGGTCTCAGCATTACCACCATTTCAGCCTGGCGTCATGCCTAACACAACTGTTTCACACGAGTGGTCCTGCAAGGCGCTCATCTTGCGCTTGACTTAGAGGTCTCGCTCGAGTGCCTAGAAGCCATGATGGCCTTGCATAGCCAGACACACCTCACTTTTCCCAGGCGCCCAGATACAACATACCCATGTTGCCCGCACAGACCACGGTCTCGCGAGATACCACAGCCTCGCACCAGGCGCCTCGCGCCACCAGCCCACGTCTCGCACCACGGGCTCGCGAGACACCATAACCTCGCACTACCAGCCCAAGTCTCATGCCACGTCTCATGAGACACCACAGCCTCGTACCAGGGGCCTCACGCCACCAGCCACACCAGGTGCCTCGCGTCACCAGCCCACGTCTCGCGAGACACCACAGCCTCGCATCAAGCGCCTTGCGCCAATGGCCTTGTGCCAATGGCCTTGTGCCATGGGCTCGTGCCACAGCCTCACACGTGCAGCCTCACTTCTCACCACGGTCTCGCGAGAACACCTTGTGTGCCCTGCCTCATACGCCTACGGAGCCACACTTTGTGCCTAGAATATGCGCTTGGGGTCGAGAGGCCCTTCTCATCTCATTTTCATATGGCCATCTTGTGAGATCCTTGATTGCCAGGCATATGGGAATGACATATAAGGATTTCAGCACTTGAAGCCCTTAGGAATAAGGTACCTTACGAGGGTGAAAACTTGTGGCTCGAGGAGCTCGTACAAATATGAAATGTACGTACAAACCAAGATGAGTCGGAGTACGGACACAATGTACATGCCAGAAAAGCAGTGGTCGTACGAGTAAGGTACTTGGTGTGGTCCTAATTAGACAACCTCTGACGCTCGTACTAAACAAGTGGTGGAGGTACATCCAAGTACTGAAGTTGAGGTGCTCCAACAAACCCTCTGCATGTACTAAAACCGACCACCACACTCCTTGCACCACTACGACTTGTAAACTGCATATGCAGGGTCGTGTACCCAGGGACCACAGTGTACTAAGAGTCATTAGTACTATACTATAAATATGACCTCCCTTCATCTGGGGAGGGAGAGAGAATTTTGTAACCACTCATTGTTAATGGAAAGAGACACTACATTCTCTCTATTTTTCATTCTAAAACATCGGCATTTACATTTTGTGTTCCTGAAATCATAAGAAAGTTTGCTTTAAGTTCATTTGATTTGAATCTACTTCTTTTATAACTCACAAAGTTCTCGATCTAACTTAGTTGACGAGTTATTACCGTCAACAGTATAGATTCCATATTTGTAGTGCCTCGAAATTTTACTTAGTTAGATAGTAGTATCTTACACTGTAGTATTTTAGTTTTCATAGATATTGGTTCAAGCCAGGAATTTGTTGGAAACTCATAGAGCTAGTTATGAATTTTATATGTTTCGCCTATAGTTTAGAATTGTTAATTTTATCATATGGTTTAATTATTGAAGTTGGTCCTAGAAATATTATTTTTTATAACCTACGGTTTCGATAGAATAATTAAGAATGTGACATTTGTCACATGTATGTTTATTAAGGATTTAAGGATTTTAGATGAATAAAATAATCAAGGATAAACCTAGGAAGTCTAGAACCTTCCCTTAGATACTAGGATCTCGTATTACTCAGTCAAAGTGGTTTAAAAAAATTTAAGTGTGCTTAAAATGTGCTTTAGCATTTAAGCGGCAGCCGATATATCGCAGCTGTAGGGGGCGATATATCGCCTATGCTAATACGGAAAACACGTCGACTTTTCATTAACAAAACCACAGAGCCTCAAGAAAACATGGGATACGATATATCACCTATTGAGGGGGGGGGGGGGGGGGGAATGATATATCTGCTCTGGTGGCTATGTTTGAAACTTCGTGGAATCCGAAGCTAGAAACAACCCTTAACAGCTTGCACTTGCTCTTGAACAATTTTGACCGAGTTCTGGGCATTTTTTGAGCAAAAAATCCCATTTTTTATTCATTTTAATAGGCGTTAGTTTCACTCCTGAACTCTACAAATAGGACCCTTCACACAGCCATTTTTACCATCTTTCAAACACTTTTCAAAGCCCCCAAGCTATTGTTTTCGTTAGAGAAACACTAAGGTTTTGGGGTTAAAGCTTTCAAATCTAAGCTTTTCTAAACACTTGGAAGTAAGCTATAGTGTGATTTCAGTGTTGAGGTATAGATTGAAGCTCTAAGCTATCTAAGGTACTCTTAATCCTTAGGTTTAGTCTATTTTTCTTATTCTTTTCTTTTACTTCAAATCCTAACTCGTTATAATGACTTTTTGGTTAGGAACTCGATTTCATTGAACTTAAGGTTTTCAGTGTCCTTATTTTGATGGTTTAGATATTCTTTTCATCTTTTTCTCTTTAGGAAACTTATGGTTTTAATGTTTAGTTTTAGGAGTTTCAGATCCCGTACTTGTCTCCAATACTCCGGTTTCGGTAAGGAAAATAAGTTAGATTTTATGTGTTGTGTGTTATGTGTATGTATGCTTTTTTATGTTTATAGTCACTTGGGAAATATGGTTGCTTAGACAGAAAATCCCAAGATTTGTTATCATTATCGTAGAATATAGTTGTGTCTAAACCTACCTCTAAAATAGTAGATAAGAGGACTATAGCATTTTTTATCATATACTATGGTAATGAGTTAATGGTCATTAATATTGTAGTCCATTTTATGTTTTATGTTTTATGCTTTAATAGTTTTTCCTTACTGGCATTAAGCTCATTCCTTTTTATTTAGATTGTGCATGTAAATGAACATGGAAGGAGGGACGAATCCGATGTGGCTTTGGCTTGTGTATTGGGCGAGGAACTAAAGGAATGAACCGATAAGATCGATCGAGGATGACGTTGATTTTTTTTTTTGGAGTCTTTTCTAATTATGTCTTTATGATTTCCACACTTATTATTTTGAATATGTAAATAAAGGTTTTGTTCTCTTTATTATTTTTATGTATAAACAATGGGATCCCGTACTTTTGGATTTTCTATGTATTAATAAAGTTTTATTATTTTATGTACATATCCAAAAGATAGTAGTTATGTCTTAGCAGTTTTTAAAGGTCCGAGGTCTTTAAATTAGTTGGGCCTTTACAGTTGGTATCAGAGCCATGGTTCATATGCATAAAGTTCTCCTTACACACGCAAAAGCTCTAGGATCTAACCGTCAATGTAAGTGTTTTGTTATGAATATAATGCTTATGTTAAAACTAGCGTATTAGTTAATATGTTTTTAGTCAAAATGAATGGAGTCATGACATATCAGGATATTCGTGCCATTAAGGCATTGAAAAGGATTAGGGAGCCAAAGGATACAATAGGTGCGTTAGAACGAATCACTCAAGGATTCGTCAGATTTCTCAAGGAAGTAGCTCACCTTCAAAACACTAGGCAAATTATGATGAGGGCCAAGGATCAATATAACCTAGTAATTAGGATTTTTGGAGATATTCCTTTTGTAATTTTAAATTTGAAAGAATTATGGGAAGCTCTAGATTATGAGGATAACTTACCAGTAGTCATTAGATATTATTTTCTCATACTTAGGTTTACCTATAGGTTTGAGATTCAATTCACCAATGCACAAAAGAATAATATCTTAATAAATATTCCCCGTAGTAGATTTGAGGCTTATGATATTGATGATTATGAGGAAATAACTGATGATATTCTAGATGAAGGGTCAGATGTAGAAGATCTTGATTTTTAGAAATTTTACCCTAGTTATTATTAGTATTGTTTCTTTATTTATTTTGAATTATTATTGTAATAAGTGAAAATTTTCCAATTTAATTAATTTATTATTATTTTTTTGAATGATATGTAATTATTTTTTCTTAAATCATAATTAATTTAGAATAAATTCAATAAATAATGATTGAATTCAGTGAGGCTGGATAAAAATCAATGGATCAGGTTCTGTATTGAGAGTTTAGGGGGCCATTGTAGCGCCTCAGATTTTTACTTAGTTAGATAGTGTTACCTTACGCTGTAGTATTTTAGTTTCCGTGCATATTTGTTCAAAGTCGAGATTTAGTTAGAAACTCGTAGAGCTAGTTATGGATTTTATAAGTTTAGCCTATAGTTTAGAAATAATAATTTTATCATAAGGTTTGATTAATGAAGATAGTCCTAGGAATATTATTTATTATAATCTAAGGTTTAGATAGAATAATTAAGAATGTGACATTTGTCACGTGTATGTTTATTAAAGATTTAAGGTTTTAGATGAATAAAAATAATCATGGATAAGTGTAGGAAGTCTAAGACCTTCCCTCAGATGCTAGGATCTCGTACTACTCAGTCAAAGTAGTTTAAACAACTTTAAGTGTGCTTAAAATTTGCAAAAACATGGTTTAGTATATCAGCGGAAGCTGATATATCGCAGCTATAGGGGTCGATATATCACCAATGCTTTTACGGAAAAACACATCGACTTTGCATGAATGAATCCACAGACTCTCAGGATTATGGTGCAGGCGATATATCGCCTATAGGGGGTGATATATCGGCTCCAGTGACCATTTTTTAAATTTCATGGAATCCGAAGAGAGAACAGCCCTCAACAACTTGGACTTGTTCCTAAACGTTTTTGACCGAGTTCTGGGCATCTGTTGAGCAAAAACTGTTATTTTTAATCATTTATTTATTCATTGAAATGGGAGTTAGTTTCACTCTTTGAACTCTATAAATAGGACCCTTCATTCAGCCATTTTCATCATCTTTCATACATTTTTCAGAGCCTTCAAGCTGCTATTTTCATTCTAGAGAGAAACACTAGAGTTTTGGGTTAAAGCTTTCAAATCTAAAGCTTTTCTAAACACTTGGGAAGTAAGCTTTCGTGTGATTTTGGTGTTTGAGGTATAAATCCAAGCTCTAAGCTATCTAAGGTACTTTTAATCTTCACGTTTAGTCCATTTCCATTCTTCTTAGTCTTTCTTTTTATTTCAAAACCTAACTCGTTATAATGACTTTTGGTTAGGTGTTAGATTTCTTTGAAACTTAAGGTTTTTGGTAAGTCTTTATTCCAATATTTACATCTTCTCCTCATCTTCTTTTCTCTAGAATACTTATGGTTTCTTTATGTTTGGTTTTGGAGTTTTCGATCCCGCACTTGTCTTCAATATCCCAGATTTGGTTAGGAAAATTAGGTAGTTTAGTGTAGAGTCCAAGAACTTTACTTAGCTAATTATTTAGTAGTATTATAGTATGTATAGTATTATCTTTGTTACTGTGGATTTTTGGTTCAGACCGGGAATTATTTGGACACTCATAGTAGTACTTATAGACTTTCTAAGTTTAACCTATAGTTTAAGAATATTAATTTTAACCTAAGGTTTGATTATATAGCTGATATTAAGAATAATATTTATTATACTATAAGGTTTAGATATCAACCAATAGGATTTTAAGCACATGTTATGAATGGGTGATTAAAGATTAAGTATTTTGGAGGATTAAATTCAATAAGGAGTAAAGTTTGAATGCAATAGGGTCTGTCAGCAGCTTTGAATACGTTGAGGGCTTAGTCAAGGCTGTTTACTCCATTCAAACTTAGCTAAAAATGTGTAATTTCGTGTTTAATTAATCAGCGTGTGCCGATATATCGCAGCTATAGGGGGCGATATATCGCAGCACGTAGATACGGAAAACACGAGACGATGCACGGTCGCCTCGGGCATACGGCCCAGACGATATATCGCCTACAGGGGGCGATATATCGCCTCCTTCAGCATAATTCAAATGTTTTTGAATTCTTTTTCCTTTCAGCCATTCAACTTCTTCATAAATCAAGCATCTTTTGAACGAGTCTTCAGCCTCTGCTGAACGATTATTCAAATTATTTTCACCTAAAAAGCTATTATTTTTATTCAAGTAAAATTAAGATTCCTTCATTCCCAAACTCTATAAATAGGACCTAGTACCCAGCCATTATTCACCTTTTACTCTAAGTTGAGAAGCTGGAAGTGCTAGGAGAGTGTGAGAGTTAAACACTTGGGTGGGGAAATCATAAGCTTAATCATCTTAAGCTTATCAAACACTTTGGGAAGTGAGATTTCATAGTATTTCGGTTCGAGGGTTAGATTGATCTACAAGTCCTCAAGGTATTCAACACACTCTAGTTCATTGGTATTATGTTATGTTTCCGTCTCTTAGTCTTCTACTCAGTCTTCTAACCTCCTTCTCATTTTGGTTAGGGAATCTAAGTTCTTGAGCACATAAGTTTGGTAAGTGTGACTTTCAATGGTTTAATCTTTCCATTCCTTTTCATCTCTTTCTTCATTAGACTCACCCTGTTATATATGGTTTTAGGAGTGTTCCAAAAGTCCCAACGCTGTCCACATATCCCGGTAACTTTGGTAAGGAAAATAGGCTAGAATCTATATGTTTTATGCTTGTGTTATCTTATGTGATATGTTATGAAATATGTTATAAATATGTTATGAAATGTGTATGTTTGTAGGCTTGGGCATATGACCCATATGACTAGCAAGACCCCAAAAAGATTATGGGCATATGACTTACTTAGCTAGTAGGAACCCACTAATCTCATGGGCATATGACTTGTTTAGTCTATGGGACCCCAAGTAATAATGGCCATTATAATAAGTGTATGTAATAAGTGTTATGATATATCTTTATGTTTATTACGAAATTTATGTTTATGACTATGTGTTAGATTTTCCTTGCTGGGCATTAGGCTCATTCCTTTTTGTCTTATGTGCAGGAAAATAGCTTTAAGAGGCGGTAAGATTCGTGGACGCTTAGAGAATGTGTATCGATGGTGAATGGAGTCAAGGAGCCGAGCATTATTCGATTCGAGGATGTAGTTTTGTTTTGTCTTTTTACATGTATTTTCCGCACTATTTATGTAATGTCTTTTTAATCTAAATTATGTTTTGTTTTTAAGACAATGGGATCCCATATCCTACTTATTTTATGAAGTAACTCTTATTTCTACAAGTTCTAATAAGATTATGGTATTTTCGCAAATGTAAGTTTTAGTAGGAATTTTTATGTATAGTTTCATTAATGGTCCAAAAAGTCTAGAGTAGTGGATCATTACAGTTGGTATCAGAGCAAACGGTTCCTTCGCATGAAGTTGTCCTCGATACACACGCTCAAAGCTCCGAATCTGACCGCCAAGTAAGTGTTTAAGTTACTAGTTATGTTGCTTATGTGTATAGCTAACAACTTTAGTGTTTATGTTTTCAGTTAAGTATGAACGGAGCTTTAACCTACCAAGATATCTGAGCCATTAAGGCCTTAAAAAGAATAAGGGAGCCAAGAAACACTGTAGGAGCACTAGAAAGGATCACTCGAAGATTGCTCTTGTTTCACCAAGAGATAGGTGGCCTTCAAGAGGCTAAGCAAATAATGTTAAGATCAACGGAACAATATTTACTAGTAATAAGGCTATTTAAAGATTTTCATTCTGTAATAGCAGCCTTAGAAGAAATATGGGAAGACATGAATGATGAGAATGAACTACCATTAGCGATGAGATATTATTTCCTCTTAGTTAGGTTCACCGCAAAATTTGAGTTTCAGTTCACAAATGAACAAAAACATAGAATTCTCACAAACCTTCCTAGAGGGCATTTTGATGCTCATGATAATGATGATTATGAGGAGATAGATGACGATATGTTAGATGATGGATCGGATGTAGAAGAACCTGATTTTTAGATTAGTAGCTTTTATTATTTGTTTTATTTATTTTGTTTTTATGATTGTAATAAGTGAAAATTGTTTTTCCAAATGAATAACATGCTATTTTATTTTCATGTATGAGTTTGATTTTATTTTTTTCAATCATAATAAGTAATAAATAAAATGAATAATGACTATGTTCGGTGAGGGTGGATACAAATCAATGAACCTAGTTTCCTTATTGGGAGTTAGGGGGCCATAGTAGTGGGAACGATTTTACTGATCCCAGCCCTCCCTCAATATGGTTAACTTTGGAACAAAGATAAGTTTCGAGCCTGAGAATTAAGTCATATAGGATGATTAGAAACACACTTAGAAAATAAAGATGACTTGTTTTTCTAAGTATAGAAACCCACTCTAAATATAAATAAAGACTTATATAATTTTCATAAGAAGTCATAATAAATAGGTCCGAGATATGTTTGTTTTAGAATGAGTTTTGCCTTAGAGCCTATTAGGTAAAGTTCTAACATGTTTCTTTCAACTATTAGAACTCTGCTACGATGTCGCTCTGAAGATCTGCACGCACCAATGGAAACGCCTCCAACGACGTCCCAGCAACCAATGAAGTCCCTCCAGTTCGCCAAAGGGGAGTGCGTGCTACAGCTCGCCGCAACGCGCCGGCACCGCCAACTGACAACACTGCGAAGATTTCCAGACTGCGACAGCAAGTCGAGGACCTTCTGCAGCAACAATGCCAACAGGCTCAATCTCAGCCTCAGCCTCCGCCACAGCCGCAGCCACAGCAAATGGCCCCAGCACCCAACAAGTTGGTCCATATGGGGGATGGCCTATGACGAACTACGCTCCATATCCAGTACAACACATGGAGCCAGTGTATGAGAGGTTCCGCAAGCAGCACGCTCCAAACTTCGAAGGGACTACAGACCCCTTTGAGGCAGAAGAGTGGCTAAGGAATGTGGAGCCGATTCTGACCCACATGAACCTCAGTAATGCGGACCGCATATCCTGCGTCTCGTCTTTACTCAAGAAAGATGCCAGGATATGGTGGGACTTGGTCCAGCAATCCCATGATGCTGCCACCATGACATGGACCCAATTTGTGGAGCTGTTCCACAAAAAGTACTACAATTCGGCTGTACTTGCTACGAGGGTTGAGGAGTTCACCAACTTGAAGCAGGGTACTTTAACAGTGGTGGAATATGCTCGTCAGTTCGACCGCTTAGCAAAGTTCGCAGCAAAAATGGTTCCAACCGATTATCTAAGGGTGAACAAGTTTGTCAGAGGACTTCACCCGAAGATTGAGATGGGGGTTAAACTAGCAAACCCAGGAAACACCACATATGCCGACGTTCTCGAGACGGCAATCGAAGTAGAAAGGTTGCAGGCCAATGTAAGCAAAGAAGAAGCCAGCAAGCCGGAACCTAGACAGCAGAGTCAATCTCAGGCCAGTCGGAACAACAACAATCATAACGGCAACAATCAGTCTAGCAATAACAGCAACAATCAGTCCAGCAACAACGGTAACGGTCAGAAGAGAAGGCATCCTGACAACAAGAAATCTGACAACAATAAGAGGGCACGTACGAATAATGGAGGAAATAGGAAGGGCTACGTGGAGTACCCGCCATGTGCCAAATGTCAGAAGAAGCATCCTGGAGAATGTCGCGCCAACACCAAGGAGTGTTTCAACTGTGGTCAAGAAGGGCATCGTAAGAGAGACTGTCCTCAGCAAAAGCCAGAAGGAAAGAAGGACGAAAAGATGGTTCCTGCTAGGGTTTTTGCTTTAACCCAAGGAGAGGCCGATGCTAGCAACAAGGTGGTCACAGGTCAGGTTTCTATCCTCAATAACCTATGTCATGTATTATTTGATTCGGGGGCCACTCACTCGTATATCTCATTAGGAATGATAGAAAAACTAGACAAACCTAGTGAAAGATTTAGAACTAGGTTTGTAACCGAGTTGCCTTCGGGCAAAGTAGTTCTATCATCACGAATAGTACGAGGCATACCGATCAAGATTGAGGACATAGAACTAGAAGGAGACCTGATAGAGCTAGTGATCAAGGACTTCGACGTAATATTAGGCATGGATTGGCTAGCACGGCATGGCGCAACGATCGACTGCAGACGCAAGAAGGTGATGTTCGAGACTCCTGACGGCCAGAGACGATGCTTCATGGGACAAGCTTCAGGATTGCACACCCCGTTAGTGTCATCTCTCAAAGCTCAGAGAATGATGGAGAAAGGATGCCAAGCGTTCTTAGCCAGCATCACGAATGTGGAGAAAGAGACATCACTTAAAGTTGGAGATGTTCGGGTTATACAAGAATTTCCAGAAGTTTTCCCCGATGACTTGCCAGGATTGCCGCCAAATCGAGAAATAGACTTCACGATAGAATTAGTACCAGGCACCGAGCCTATCTCTAAGGCACCATACCGGATGGCACCTACGGAACTCAAGGAGTTAAAGACGCAGCTACAAGAACTCCTAGACTTGGGTTTTATTAGGCCAAGCCATTCACCATGGGGAGCTCCGGTACTATTCGTGAAGAAAAAGGACGAGAGTATGCGAATGTGCATAGACTATCGTGAGCTGAACAAAGTAACGATCAAGAACAAGTACCCGCTACCTCGGATAGACGATTTGTTTGATCAACTCCGAGGTGCGACTGTATTTTCTAAGATCGATTTACGGTCCGGGTATCATCAGCTTAAGGTAAAGGGAGAAGATATTCCTAAGACAGCCTTTAGGACTCGTTATGGACATTACGAGTTCTTGGTTATGTCTTTTGGTCTTACTAACGCACCAGCCGCGTTTATGGACTTAATGAATAGGGTCTTCAAAGACTACTTGGATAAATTCATCGTTGTGTTCATCGACGACATTTTAATTTATTCCAAGGATGAAGTAGAGCACGAGGAACATTTGAGGCTGATTTTGACACGATTGAAGGTGCATCAACTCTACGCCAAGTTCAAGAAATGCGAATTTTGGCTTTCACAAGTGGCATTCCTCGGGCACATCATATCGAAAGACGGAGTTGCAGTAGATCCATCAAAGGTAGAGGCCGTGAAGGATTGGCCTAGACCAAAGAACGCGTCAGAAGTAAGAAGCTTCTTAGGGCTAGCAGGTTATTATAGGAAGTTTGTAGAGGGCTTTTCTAAGATAGCCACTCCGCTTACCAACCTGACCCGGAAGCAACAAAAGTTTAACTGGAATGATAAGTGTGAGGAAAGCTTCCAGTTGCTTAAGGATAAGCTTTGCTCAACACCAGTACTCAGTGTACCAACACCCAATGATAAATTCCTAGTCTACTGTGATGCATCAAAGTTGGGATTGGGATGCGTGCTGATGTAAAATGACAAGGTGATAGCCTACGCCTCACGACAGTTGAAGGAGTATGAGCAACGCTATCCAACTCACGATATGGAGTTGGCAGCGGTGGTCTTTGCGTTAAAAATCTGGCGCCATTATCTTTACGGAGAATGGTGCGAGATATATACGGACCACAAGAGTTTAAAATACTTCTTTATGCAGAAGGAGCTTAACATGAGGCAGCGCAGGTGGTTAGAATTAGTCAAGGATTACGACTGCGAAATCCTATACCACCCAGGGAAGGCGAACGTAGTCGCCGATGCGCTTAGTAGGAAAAGCTATCGGAACTTAGCAGCCTTATCCGGAATAGAAAAGCCGCTACAGCAGGAGCTTATCAGTGCCGGAATAGAAGTGGTTGTAGGCAAGCTGGCTAACTTGTCTATCCAATTGAATCTGCTAGAGGACATACGGATTGGTCAGAGACATGATGAATCGCTAGCCGCACATATGGAAGCGATCATAGAAGGCAAGAATACCGGTTTCTCAATATCTAGCCAAGGCTTATTGAGATATAAGGATCGGGTATGTGTGCCAAATGATCAAAGTATTAAGAAGACGATTTTAGAAGAAGCGCACAGTACCCCGTACTCAGTTCATCCAAGGTCTACCAAGATGACTCATGACATCAAGGCAATCTATTGGTGGCCAGGGATGAAGAAGGACATAGCGGAGTTTGTATCTAAGTGTCTGGTATGCCAGCAAGTGAAAGCGGAGCATCAGCGGCCTGCAGGTTTATTGCAACCGCTTAGCGTGCCAGAATGGAAGTGGGACGACATAGCCATGGACTTCGTGACGGGTCTGCCAAAGACGAATAAGCAGCATGATTCCGCTTGGATAGTGATAGATAGACTAACCAAGTCGGCTCATTTCCTGCCTGTTAGAACTTCATACACAGCAGACCAATATGCAGACATCTACATCCAAGAGATAGTACGGTTGCATGGAGTCCCCAAGATGATAGTGTCGGATAGAGGATCGGTGTTTACGTCAAGATTTTGGAGAAGTTTACAGCAAGCTATGGGTACTAAGTTAAGCCTTAGTACAGCTTTTCATCCTCAAACAGATGGGCAGTCCGAGCGTACGATTCAGATCTTAGAGGATATGCTACGCGCGTGTATACTTGATTTCGGAGGATCGTGGAACAAGTACTTACCGCTGATCGAGTTCTCGTACAACAATAGCTACCAGTCAACAATCGGGATGGCACCTTATGAGTTGCTATATGGAAGAAGGTGCTGATCACCGTTGCACTGGGACGAGGTAGGAGAAAGGCAGCTTCTAGGGCCCGAAGCTGTTAGACAAGCTCAAGAAGCAGTAGCGCTTATTAGACAGCGTATGCTTGCTGCTCAAAGCTGTTAGAAAAGTTATGCGGATGCCAAGCGACGCGATGTGGAGTTCCAAGTCAGAGATCAAGTCTTCCTGAAGATATCTCCTATGAAATGTGTCCAGCGGTTCGGGAAGAAAGGCAAGCTTAGTCCCCGATTCATAGGTCCTTTTGAGATATTGGACAAAGTGGGACCAGTTGCGTATAGACTAGCCCTACCACCTGCACTAGCCGATAGTCACAACGTCTTCCACATTTCGATGCTACGCAAATATGTGTCAGACCCCTCTCACGTCCTCAAGTACGATACGATAGCGCTCCAGAAAGACTTAAGTTACGAGGAACGACCGGTTAGCATCCTAGATAGGGGGATGAAGCAGTTACGGTCCAAGAGCTTTCCTATAGTTAAAGTCCTATGGAGCAATAATTCTGAACGCGAGGCAACATGGGAATTGGAGGAGGACATGCAAGGCCGGTATCCGGAATTATTTGGTAAGTAAATTTCGAGGACGAAATTCTTTTTAGTAGGGGAGAATTGTAGAGTCCAAGAACTTTACTTAGCTAATTATTTAGTAGTATTATAGTATGTATAGTATTATCTTTGTTACTGTGGATTTTTGGTTCAGACCGGGAATTATTTGGACACTCATAGTAGTACTTATAGACTTTCTAAGTTTAACCTATAGTTTAAGAATATTAATTTTAACCTAAGGTTTGATTATATAGCTGATATTAAGAATAATATTTATTATACTATAAGGTTTAGATATCAACCAATAGGATTTTAAGCACATGTTATGAATGGGTGATTAAAGATTAAGTATTTTGGAGGATTAAATTCAATAAGGAGTAAAGTTTGAATGCAATAGGGTCTGTCAGCAGCTTTGAATACGTTGAGGGCTTAGTCAAGGCTGTTTACTCCATTCAAACTTAGCTAAAAATGTGTAATTTCGTGTTTAATTAATCAGCGTGTGCCGATATATCGCAGCTATAGGGGGCGATATATCGCAGCACGTAGATACGGAAAACACGAGACGATGCACGGTCGCCTCGGGCATACGGCCCAGACGATATATCGCCTACAGGGGGCGATATATCGCCTCCTTCAGCATAATTCAAATGTTTTTGAATTCTTTTTCCTTTCAGCCATTCAACTTCTTCATAAATCAAGCATCTTTTGAACGAGTCTTCAGCCTCTGCTGAACGATTATTCAAATTATTTTCACCTAAAAAGCTATTATTTTTATTCAAGTAAAATTAAGATTCCTTCATTCCCAAACTCTATAAATAGGACCTAGTACCCAGCCATTATTCACCTTTTACTCTAAGTTGAGAAGCTGGAAGTGCTAGGAGAGTGTGAGAGTTAAACACTTGGGTGGGGAAATCATAAGCTTAATCATCTTAAGCTTATCAAACACTTTGGGAAGTGAGATTTCATAGTATTTCGGTTCGAGGGTTAGATTGATCTACAAGTCCTCAAGGTATTCAACACACTCTAGTTCATTGGTATTATGTTATGTTTCCGTCTCTTAGTCTTCTACTCAGTCTTCTAACCTCCTTCTCATTTTGGTTAGGGAATCTAAGTTCTTGAGCACATAAGTTTGGTAAGTGTGACTTTCAATGGTTTAATCTTTCCATTCCTTTTCATCTCTTTCTTCATTAGACTCACCCTGTTATATATGGTTTTAGGAGTGTTCCAAAAGTCCCAACGCTGTCCACATATCCCGGTAACTTTGGTAAGGAAAATAGGCTAGAATCTATATGTTTTATGCTTGTGTTATCTTATGTGATATGTTATGAAATATGTTATAAATATGTTATGAAATGTGTATGTTTGTAGGCTTGGGCATATGACCCATATGACTAGCAAGACCCCAAAAAGATTATGGGCATATGACCTACTTAGCTAGTAGGAACCCACTAATCTCATGGGCATATGACTTGTTTAGTCTATGGGACCCCAAGTAATAATGGCCATTATAATAAGTGTATGTAATAAGTGTTATGATATATCTTTATGTTTATTACGAAATTTATGTTTATGACTATGTGTTAGATTTTCCTTGCTGGGCATTAGGCTCATTCCTTTTTGTCTTATGTGCAGGAAAATAGCTTTAAGAGGCGGTAAGATTCGTGGACGCTTAGAGAATGTGTATCGATGGTGAATGGAGTCAAGGAGCCGAGCATTATTCGATTCGAGGATGTAGTTTTGTTTTATGTCTTTTTACATGTATTTTCCGCACTATTTATGTAATGTCTTTTTAATCTAAATTATGTTTTGTTTTTAAGACAATGGGATCCCATATCCTACTTATTTTATGAAGTAACTCTTATTTCTACAAGTTCTAATAAAATTATGGTATTTTCGCAAATGTATGTTTTAGTAGGAATTTTT
Organism: Humulus lupulus; assembly: GCF_963169125.1. Taxonomy (NCBI): domain Eukaryota; kingdom Viridiplantae; phylum Streptophyta; class Magnoliopsida; order Rosales; family Cannabaceae; genus Humulus; species Humulus lupulus. Next base: position 127,401,332 of record NC_084801.1, on the reverse strand, counting down.
ATGTATAGTTTCATTAATGGTCCAAAAAGTCTAGAGTAGTGGATCATTACATTTAGTTTATTACCTAGTTATGTTTTGTATGACCTAACATTTCAGGTACAATAAAGGGGTAAGTGTGTCTTGACCTAAGGTGTCCAATGGTGTATGACGGACTTATATTCGATAGGCTCGGTTGCCAACATTTTGTGACTGACCTAAGTTGATGTCTGGTGTATGATAGACTTATGTTTGGGGCTTAATTGCCAACCTTGTATAAGCACTTATCTTTTTATTATATCTGACTTGTTATTATGACCTATGACCTATAGTTATGATTATGACTTATGACCTATTACTTATGACTATGAACTATGATTTAGTTTATGATTTATAATTATGACTTAGGCTATGCTATGACTTAGGGTTTTATGATGTTGTACGATTAGTATAAATAAGTGTTGTTATGACGCTTGTGAAAATTATGATATGTTGGATTATATGACTAAATCTTCTTTGTAATTTCCTTATTGGGCTTAGAAGCTCACCCATTATGATGTTGTTGGTTCAGAAAATTAAAGAGAGAAAGGTCGGGATGTACTCGTGGAGACCATATACTCAAGGAAGATCAAGCAAGCCTATTTATTTTTATTAAAGAATGTCTTGTTTTAATGTGTTGTCTAATGTTGCTCATTTTAATATGTTAAAGACAATTATTTTATTTTTGTAAAACCATGGATCCATATACTTATTTTTAAGTTTTCATTTAGTAAAAGAACAATGTTTATGATCCAACGTTGTGTTCTCGATAATTTATGAGAAATTAGGACGTTATAGGTGGTATCAGAGCAACGACTATATTGGTCCTGAACGTTCCCACGAAATACACATGACATGTATAAAGACCAACTCACTACCAAGTAAGTATACACATTGTTTTCGAAATATGTTTGTAGTGTTTTTTTTTTTTTGTTATTTTAAAAAATTAGCTCAATCGACTCAAGTGTGGTTAGAAAAATTAAAGCTATAAGAAGAATACCAGAACCTGAGTTTGATAATGAGTTCGAGAGAGTGTTTCTTAGAATCAACCGAATTCACAAGGAAATAGAAAAGATTATTTTACAACACTTTTAAAATCACATGAGAAGTTCATAGTTCTCACGCACTCAGTCAAACTACCGTTAGCATAACAAAGCTTAAGGATAGCATGGAATGAAGTTTTATTTGATAATGATGTACCTATTGAAGATAAATATGACATATTTATGGATAGGTTTGCACGGAATTTTAAAATATTCGAGGATATTATATTACCAAATTGAGAAATAGGAGAAAGGGTTCATCAGTTATCAGATAACCTTAGGGAAGGATTTCTTAATCAAGTTCCTTTTACTTGAAGGTTTATCTACACTCGAGAGGATTATGAGGACTTCACTTAAGATATGCTAGAAGGAGGATCCGATGTGGAGGATTAGACGTATATAAGAACACATCGTTAAGTTTTATTTTATGTTATTTTATAAAAAATTTCACTAGTTTGTAATTAATTTCTTATGTTAATAAAGCATGTTATTTGCTTTTGTTATTGTTTCATTGTTTAGTAAGTGTTAACAATTTTTTATTCAATTGAAAGTGTAAAGTTTAAATTCCTCTTAGCCCATTTGTGAAGGCCCATTTGCTTTGCATTATTAGATTGGGTCTAATTAAAGTGAATAAACAATTAATAAGGCGAGGGTTGAAATTCCTATCTTTTGGGTCCAAGTGGAAGTTAGGGGGCCTTAGTAGTGGGTACGATATACTGAATCCAGCTTTCCTCCATGGAAGATTCAATTGTTAAGGTCCATTTACCCGAGTTGGACTTAATTGTAATAGGGTACTTTTAATAGATAGATGGTCCTAATAAACAGTAGTACAATGGGCTAAGTTATAACCTCTACTTGTTTTGTTTGTTTTAGCTTTTATAAATTTTTTCTTTTGGGGAAACAGAAAAGACACATGGTGCAGGAACCAAGAAGATCTGAAATACTAAATGGTCAGGGAAGAGGCCGAGGCAGAGGTCGAGGAAGGGGAAGAGGGCGAGGAAGAGGAGTAGTCGCCACCTCCACATATGAAGAATTTCCAGCAGCCCAGGGAGTGCCAGAAGCACCCGATGAAGTGGAAGAGTCGGCGGCTACTGCTACTCGGGAAAACCTGGAAAGAGAAAATGCCCGTCTTAGGGCTGAACTAAGGAGAAGGGAAGAAGGGAAGAAGGGAAGAAGAGTTCCAAATAAACCCAAGTCAACAACAACAAGTGGCGCAACAAGTCATTCCTCTAGCACAATTTCTACAGTTGGCGGAACCTCGCTACGAGGCAGTGTTTGAACGCTTTAGGAAGCATTAACCAAAGAACTTCAACGGTGGATCAAACCCAATAGAATCAGAAGAATGGCTTCGATCGATGGAGTCCATATTAGAACAAATGCAGCTAGGAAATGAAGATCGAGTCTTATTTGCTTCAAGCTTGCTAAAGAAAGACACCCACATCTGGTAGGATATAGTGAAGTAGACTAGAGATGAGAATGTTATGACATGGGACGAGTTTATCCAAGTGGTTAACAAGAAGTATTACAGTCATGCGATTCTAGCCACAAGAGTGGATGAATTCATCACGCTTACTCAAGGGAATTCGACTGTGATAGAGTATGCCATGATGTTTGATAGGCTGGCTAAGTTCGCGGCAGACATGGTACCCACCGAGACGTTAAGAATTCAAAGATTCATGAAGGGACAAAAGCCTATGATAGCCCGTGAAGAAAAGTTGATTCAGGGAATAACCACTTATGCAGAAACATTAGAGGTAGCCTTGGAAGCTGAGTAGGTAAAAGAAAGGATCTGGAAGGAAAATGCAGCCAAAAGGGACGCCAAAAAGAATAATAGGGAACAGAACGACCACAAACGAAAACATGATGGTGGTCAAAATCAAAAAGCAGACAAGAAGAAAAAGACTGCATCAGAAAGTAACAGGAATAAGAATCCCTACGTGGAATATCCCCAGTGCCCTATTTGCAAGAGAAAGCATTAAGGAGAATGTCAATATTAGACGAAAGGTTGTTTCAATTGTGGAGAAGAAGGGCACATTAAAAATGATTGCCCAAAGTTGAAGGACCAAAAGAAAGATGACAAGCTTGTGCCAGGCAGAGTTCTTGCTCGTACTAGAGGTGTAGCAGAAACTAGTAATACAATGGTAACAGGTCAGGTCATTATCTCTAGTAAACTATGTAATGTTTTATTCAATTCAGGAGCTACGCATTCTTTTGTCTCTATGAATATGATTGATAGCTTAGATAAACAATGCGAACTATTTAGAGATAAGTTTGTCACGGTGTTACCCTGGGGGAACGAATGCTATCTAATAGAGGGGTGCGTAGCGTTGTAGTTAGAATCGAAGGGAGAAAATTACCAGTAGATTTGATCGAGTTAGACCTCAAGGATTATGATGTAATTTTAGGCATGGACTAGTTAGAAAAACATGGGGCAACAATAGACTGTAAGGGTAAGACAGTCAACTTTCAAACAGAAGGCGGAGAACAGTTCACCTTCAAAGGAGAAGTTTCCCGAACTTTCATACCGATAGTCTTAGCTCTCAAAGCTCAATGGTTAATCAATAGTAGTTGCCAAATGATTCTAACCAGTGTGGTGGAAAGGTCACGAGAGACACAGCTCGAACCAAAAGACGTACATATTGTATGTGAAATTCTCAAGGTATTTCCAGAAGATCTACCGAGATTACCTCCGAGTAGGGAAATCGTGTTTGAAATAGAATTGGCACCTGAGACGGCACCAACCTCGAAAGCTTCCTATAAAATGGTGCCTACTGAGTTAAAGGAATTAAAGATACAACTGCAGGAGCTATTAGACAAGGGTTTCATGCTATTCTCCTTGGGGAGCACTAGTGTTTTTTGTCAAAAAGAAGGACGGGAGCATGAGGATGTGCATTGACTATCAAGAACTAAATAAAGTGACGATTAAGAACAGGCACCCTTTGCCTCGAATAGACGATGTTTTTAACTACAAGGATCTATGGTATTCTGAAAGATAGATTTACGGTCAAGGTATCATCAGCTAAGAGTAGGAGAAGAAGATATCCCAAAGACAGCTTTTCGAACCAGATATGGACACTACGAATTCTTAGTAATGCCTTTTGGCTTAACGAACGTACCAGCCACGTTCATGGACCTTATGAACCGAGTATTTAAGAACTACCTAGATAAGTTCATTGTGGTGTTTATAGAAGTCATATTGATCTACTCAAAGATGATAGCCAAGCATGAAGAGCACCTGCGACTGACATTGGAACAACTCAAAAGTCATCAATTATATGCTAAATTTAAGAAATGTGAATTCTGGCTAGAGAAGATGGCATTTCTAGGACACATGGTGTCTAAAAATGGCGTTGAAGTAGACCCAGCCAAGATCGAAGCAATGAAGGACTGGCCCAAACCTAAGAGTGCCACAGACGTGAGAAGTTTTATGTGGTTGGCAAGATACTATAGACGATTTGTTGAAGGGTTCTCCAAAATAGCTACACCCTTAACAAATTTGACACGGAAGCAACATAAATTTGTATGGATGGACAAGTGTGAAGAAAGCTTTCAAACGTTAAAGGACAAGCTCATATCAGCCCCAGTTCTATGTGTCCCAAACGATAAGGCAAGTTTGTAGTATATTGTGATGCATCGAAGTAGGGACTTGGATGTGTTTTGATGCAAGAAGAAAAAGTGGTCGCATATGCCTCGAGACAACTAAAGGAGTACGAACAGCAGTACCCAACCCATGACCTAGAATTAGCAACGGTGCTTTTCGCTCTAAAGATTTTGAGGCATTATCTGTATGGAGAAAAGTACAAAATCTATACGGACGACAAAAGTCTAAAGTACTTCTTTACGCAAAAAGAGCTCAATATGAGGCAACGGAGCTGGTTGGAGTTAGTAAAGGACTATGATTGTGAGACCTTGTATCATTTGGGAAAGGCTAATGCCATGACAGACGCACTTAGTAGGCGGAGTTACGGAAGAATATCAACACTTAAGGGGATAGCTCAACACTTACAAGATGATATTAAGAGGTCCGGAATTGAGTTAATAAATGGACAACTAGCTGACCTCACGATCAAGTCAACACTAATAGAGGAAATAAAGGAGAAACAACAGGAGGACGAGTTTCTTCTTAAGATGAAGGTAGCACTACAAAGCTTAGAGAATGATGATTTCTCCTTGACAAAAGAGGGCATGCTATGATATGGGAACTGAGTATGTGTGCCCGAAAAGGGTGAATTAAGAGAAGGTATTATGAAGGAAGCGCACACTACTCCGTATTCACTTCACCCAGGATCGACCAAGATGTACAACGATTTCAAGACAATGTATTGGTGGCCAAGAATGAAGAAAGACATAGTCGAATTTGTAGCAAAATTCCTTACATGTCAACAAGTTAAGGTCAGACATCAGAGGCCCGCTGGAACTTTGCGACCATTGGAGATTCCCGAATGGAAATAGGAAGATACAGCGATGGACTTCGTGATAGGATTACCAAGGACCACCAAGCAGCATGACTCTGTTTGGATGATAGTAGATAAACTCACAAAATTTGCTCACTTCTTGCCAGTAAAAATAGTTTATAACGCTGAGCAATACGCAGAGCTTTACGTGGCAGAGATAGTGAGACTACATGGAGTTCCAAAGACGATAGTCTCCAATAGAGGATCAGTTTTACATCAATGTTATGGGAAGGTCTACAGCATGCAATGAGCACTAAGTTAAAACTAAGTACGACATTTCACCCTCAAAACAATGGTCAGTCAAAACATACCATACAAATATTAGAAGATATGCTGAGGGCATGTACTTTAGACTTCTCAGGATCATGGAGCAAGCATCTTCCATTAATAGAATTCTCTTACAACAATAGTTATTAGGCAACGATAAGCATAGCACCTTATGAGATGCTATATGGACAAAAATGTCGATCACCACTTCATTGGGATGAGGTTGGTGAAAGATGATATTTAGGACCTGAGGCTGTAAGAGAAGCAACTGAGGCAGTAGAAAAGATAAGACAACAAATGGTTGCTGCTCAAAGTCACCAGAAGAGCTATGCCGATGCTAAAAGGCGAACTGTTTAGTTTTCAATAGGCGATCAAGTCTTTCTCAAAGTTTCTCCGATGAAGGGGATTATCCGTTTCAGAAAGAAAGGAAAGTTAAGCCCAAGGTTTATAGGTCTTTTTGTGATATTGGAAGAGGTAGGGCATGTAGCATATTAGTTGGCTTTACCGCCATCATTAGCTAAAATGCATAACATTTTTCATGTATCGATGTTGAGAAAATACATATTAGATCCATCCCATGTGCTCGATTACAAGGCTCTGGAGTTAAAACAAGATTTCAGTTATGAAGAATGGCTAGTACGCGTTCTAGAGCAGAGAACTAAGGAGTTAAGGTCCAAAAGTGTCCCTATGGTTAAAATCTTGTGGAGCAATGGCAAAGAAAGATAGGCAACATGGGAATTGGAGGAATATATGAGGGAGCATTATCCCGAGGTAATTGGTAAGTAAATTTTGAGGACAAAATTCTTTTAAGTTGGGGAGAATTGTAGCGCCTCAAATTTTTACTTAGTTAGATAGTGTTACCTTACGCTGTAGTATTTTAGTTTTTGTGGATATTGGTTCAAAGCTGGGATTTACTTAGAAGATCGTAAAGCTAGTTATGGATTTTATAAGTATAGCCTATAGTTTAGAAATATTAATTTTATCATAAGGTTTGATTAATGAAGATAGTCCTAGGAATATTATTTATTATAACCTATGGTTTAGATATAATAATTAAGAATGTGGCATTTGTCACATGTATGTTTATTAAAGATTTAAGGTTTTAGATTAATAAAAATAATCATGGATAAGTCTAGGAAGTCTAGAACATTCCCTTAGATGATAGGATCTCGTATTACTCAGTCAAAGTAGTTTAAACAACTTTAAGTGTGCTTAAAATTTGCAAAAACGTGGTTTAGTATATCAGCGTAAGCCGATATATCACCTATGCTTTTACGAAAAAACACGTCAAGTTTGCATGAACGAAACCATGGACTCTTGGGATTATGGTGCAGGCGATATATCAGCTCTAGTGGCCATTTTTGAAATTTCGTGGAATCCAAAGCGAGAAACAGCCCTCAACAACTTGGACTTGTTCCTGAAAGTTTTTGACCGAGTTCTGGGCATCTGTTGAGTGAAAAATGTTATTTTTAATCATATATTTATTCATTGAAATGGGAGTTAGTTTCACTCCTTGAACTCTATTAATAGGACTCTTCACTCAGCCATTTTCATCATCTTTCGAACACTTTTTAGAGCCTTCAAGCTACTATATATTTTCGTTTTAGAGAGAAACACTAGAGTTTTAGGGTTAAAGCTTTCAAATCTAAAGCTTTTCTAAACATTTGGGAAGTAAGCTTTCGTGTGATTTCGGTGTTTGAGGTATAGATCGAAGCTCTAAGCTATCTAAGGTACTTTTAATCTTCAGGTTTAGTTCATTTCCATTCTTCTTATTCTTTCCTTTTATTTCAAAACCTAATTCGTTATAATGACTTTTGGTTAGGTGTTAGATTTCTTTGAAACTTAAGGTTTTTGGTAAGTCTTTATTCCAATGGTTTAGATCTTCTCTTCATCTTCTTTTCTCTAGAAGATTTATGGTTTCTTTATGTTTGGTTTTAGGAGTTTCTAATCCCGCACTTGTCTTTAATATCCCGTATTTGGTAAGAAAAATTAGGCGGTTTAGTTTATGACCTAGTTATTTTTTGTATGACCTAACATTTTAGGTATAATAAATGGGTAAGTGTGTCTGGACCTAAGGTGTCCAATGATGTCTGGTAGGCTCAGTTGCAAAAATTTTATAACAGACCTAAGTTGATGTCCGGTGTATGACGGACTTATGTCCGGGGCTTAATTTCCACCCTTGTATAAGCACTTATCTTTTTATTAAATTTGCCTTGTTATTATGACCTATGACCAATAGTTATGATTATGAATTATGACCTATGACTTATGACTATGAACTATGAATTATGATTTATAATTATGACTTAGGCTATGATATGACCTAGGGTTTTATGATGTTGTATAATTAGTATAAATAAGTTTTGTTATGACGCTTGTGAAATTTTTGATATGTTTGATTATATGATTATACGACTTACTCTTGTTTGTATTTTCCTTACTGGACTTAGAAGCTCACCCCTTATGATGTTGTTGATTCAGGCAATTAAAGATAGAAAGGTTGATGGCGAGTGGGACCTAAGACTTCGTGATGTACTCGTGGGGACCATATAGCCGAGGAAGATCAAGCGGGCCTATTTATTTTTATTAAAGAATGTCTTCTTTTAAATTTTTATCTAATGTTTCTCATTTTAATATGTTAAAGACAATTATTTTATTTTTGTAAAACCATGGATACATATACTTTTTTTTTTAGTTGTAATTCAGTAAAAGAACAATGTTTATGATCCAACGATGTCTTCTCGATAATATATGAGAAATTAGGGCGTTACAGCCATAGTAGTGGGAACGATTTTACTTATCCTAACCCTCCCTCAATGTGGTCAACTTTGGAACAACGACAAGTTTCGAGCCTGAGAATTAAGTCATATAGGGTGGTTAGAAACAAACTTAGAAAATAATAAAGATGGCCTAATAGTCTAAGTATAGAAACACACCCTAATTTATAAAGATGACTTACATAAATTTTCATAAGAAATCATAACTGATAGGTCCAAGTTATGTTTGCTTAGACTAAGTTTTTTCCTTAGAAACTATTAGGGTAAGTTCTAATGTGTTTCTCTCAACTATTAGAACTCTGTTAAAAATGTCCCTCCGAAGGTCTGCACGCACTAACGGCAATTTCCCCAGCTCTACCAACAAGACACACGAGGCCCCTCTAGTTTGAAGAAGGGGAAGATGTGTTGCCACTACTGCTACTAATAAAAACGCACCACCTTCGGTTGACAACAATGATGAAGTTATCCATTTATGATGAAAAGTAGAAAAACTACTACAGCAACAACAACAACCTTAGCCGCAGCCTCAGCCACAACCTCAGCCAGCGACTCAAGCACCCCAGCCGGAGCAGAATGTAGGATATCCGTACAGGGGATGGCTAATGGAAAATTATGCACCCTATCTAGCTCAGTACATGGAGCCAGTCTACGAGCATTTCTGAAAACAAAACACTTCAAATTTTGAAGGGAAAACCAACCCTTTTGAGGCTAAGGAATGGCTTAGCAATGTAGAGGCGATTCTAACACACATGAACCTCAGCAACGTAGATCGCGTATCCTGCATTTCTTCTCTACTAAAAAGGGATGCTAGAATCTGATGGGATCTGGTGCAGCAAACTCACGATAACATCACCATGTCTTGGGCAAGATTTGTGGAGCTATTTCACAAAAAGTACTACAACTTGGCATTCATCGCTACAAGGATGGAAGAATTTGCCAGCCTAAAACATGGAAATTTTTTGGTAGTTAAGCACGCTAAATAATTTGATCGACTAGCAAAGTTTGCACTAGAGTTTGTCCCAAACAATTACTTGAGGTAACCAAGTTCTCCAGAGGACTCAGACCAAAGATTGAATTAGGGGTCAAGCTTGCAAACCCCAGAGCCACTTCTTACGCTGATGTTCTGGAAATGGCTATAGAAGTGGAAAGGCTTCAAGAAAATGTTAGCAAGGAGGAGGCAAGCAAGTCAGAACCCAAGTAGTAGAATCAGACTCAGAATGGTCAAAACCTTAACAACTAGCTAACAATAGTGGGCAGAAAAGAAAGCATCCCAATAATAAACAGATCAACACTAACAAAAGAGCACAGGCCAACAATGGTAATATCAAGTCAGGTTATGTGGAATACCCACAGTGCTCCAAGTGCCAGGAAAGACATACTGGGGAGTATCATGCTAACAGCAAGGGTTGCTACAAGTTTGGCCAAGAAGGTCATCGGAAAAGAGAATGTGGGCAGCTCAAAGCAGAAGAGAAGAAAGATAACAAGATGGTTCCAGCTAGAGTCTTCGCTTTGACTGTAGAGTCCAAGAACTTTACTTAACTAGTTAGATAGTAGTAGCAATAGTAATAGTAGTAGTATTTTTATGACTGTGGATTTTGGTTCAGATCGGGATTTAATTGGACACTCGTAGTAACACTTGTAGATTTTTGAAGTTTAACCTATAGTTTAAGAATATTAATTTTAACCTAAGGTTTGATTAAGATGACTAATATTGATGGTGATATTTATTATATTATAAGGTTTAGTTAGACCAAATAAGAAAGTAACACTTGTCATGTGTATGTTTAATGATAATTAAGTATTTTTGAAGAATAAGTCTACTAATATTTGAATATCCTAGGGTCTGTCACCAGCTTTGAAAATGTTAGAGGACTTAGTCAAGGCTGTTTACTTAATTCAAATTAAGCTGAAAATGTGCAATTTCGTGTTTAAATATTCAGCGTATGCCGATATATCGCAGGTATAGGGGGCGATATATCACAATACGGGGATACAAAAAACACGTAACTTCGCACGATCACCTCGACGAGCCTCGGGCATGCTGGGCCAGGCGATATATCGCCTACAAGGGGCGATATATCGGCTCCTTTGGTATATTTTTGAATGTTTTTTAAAACTTTCTCTTTTTAATCTTTAACCTCTTGATAAGTCCAGCATCTTTCTGACCGAGTCTTCAGCCTCTGCTGAACGATAATTCAAATATTTTTCACTTAAAAAGCCATTATTTTATTCAAGTTAAATGAAGATCTTTTCATTCTTGAACTCTATAAATAGGACCTAGTACCCAGCCATTTATTCATTCATCAAGCTAAGTTCAGAGGTTGCAAGCTGCTAGGTTATTTTTGAGAGTGTAAACACTTGGGTTGGGGATTATAAGCTTACCAAACACTTGGGAAGTAAGGTTTATAGCACATTTCGGTTCAAGGTTTAGATCGGTCATAGAAGCATTCAAGGTATTCCAAACTCTAGTTCATTTTGGTATTGTTTTCCTTAAGTTCTTATAGTTTTCTACTCAGCACCCTAACTTTATTCTTTATTTTTGGATAGGAAATCTAAGATCTTGACATAAGGTTTTTGGTAAGTATATTCTTGATGGTATAGTTCTTTCATTCTTTTCATCCCTTTTTCATTAGTATACTCACCTTGATTTGATGGTTTTTAGGAGTGTTTCCAAAGTCCCAAACCTATTCTCATATCCCGGTTTATTTGGTAAGGAAAATAGGATAGGATATTATATGTTATGCTATATGTTATCTTATGATTTATGTGTTATGTTAACTTATGATTTATGTGTTATGTTATGTATGTTGTAGACTTGGGCATATGACTTGTATAACTAACAAGCCCCAATAAATTTATGGGCATATGACTTGCTTAGCTAGCAAGCCCCATAAATCTAATGGGCATATGACTTGTTTAGTTTACGAGCCCCAAGTAATAATGGCCATTATAATATGTGTGACATATGTTTATGATATGTTTTATTATATGTTGCGTTATGAATTTTATGTATATGGTTTACGTGTTAGGTTTTCCTTGCTGGGCATTAGGCTCACTCCTTTATGTTTATATGTGCAGGAAAATAGCTTTGGTGGCGGGAAAGGTTCTTGGAAGCTTGGGGATGTGTATTGAGGCAGGATGGAATCGATGGACCAAGCGTTCGATTCGAGGATGAAGTCTCTTTAATTATGGTTTTCTATGTATTTTTCTGCAATTGGTTGTAATAAGTTTTAATTAAGTTTTCATTATGTCAAAGTTATGTTTTGTTTCAAACAATGGGATCCCAATTTCCTACTTATGAATTATATATAGTTTTAAACCTTTACCTTACAGTTCTGAAACAAAGATATGTTATCTCAAATGTATGTTTTTGTAAGATTAGTATAGAAGTTAGTAATGGTCCAAAGTCTAGAGTAGTTGGGTCATTACATTGACCCAGGGAGAAGCCAAAACCAGTAACAAGGTGGTCACAGTTCAACTTCCTATCCTCGATAATTTATGTTCATTATTGTTTAATTCGAGAGCAACACACTCGTATATATCATTAGGAATGATAGAAAAACTAGTCAAACCTTGTGAAAGATTTAGAAATAGGTTTGTTTTGGAACTACCTTCTTGCAAAAATGTTCTATCATCATGAATAGTACGAGGAGTACCGATCAAATTCGAGGGCAAGGGCCTAGAAGGAGACCTAATAGAGCTAGAGATCAAGGATTTTGACATAATATTGGGCATGGACTGGCTAGCAAGACATGGCTCAACCATCGAATGTCGATGCAAGCAAGTGACGTTCAAAACCCCTGAGAGTCAGAAATGGTGTTTTATGGGCAAGGTTTCAGGACTACGAACACCACTTGTCTCTTCTCTCAAGGCCCAGAGGATGATAGAGAAAGGATGTCACGCATTCTTAGCAAACGTCACGGATGCTGCACAGGAAACACCATTAAAGGTTGGAGACGTCTGCATTATAAAGTAATTTCCAGGGTTACCCCCTAACCGAGAAATAGACTTCACAATCAAACTAGTACCGGAAACCAAGCCTATCTCAAAGGCATCATAACGGATGGCACCTACACAACTCAAGGAGTTAAAAACACAGTTACAAGAGTTCTTAAACTTGGAATTAATCAGACAAAGCCATTCACATGGGGGCACTAGTTCTATTTGTGAAGAAGAAGGATAGAAGCATGCAGATGGGTATCAATTACTGTGAGTTGAACAAGGTGAAAATTAAGAACAAGTATCCGCTACCCCGGATTGATGACTTATTTGATCAACTCCGAGGAACGATAGTATTTTCAAAGCTCGATCTACGGTCAGGTTATTACCAGCTCAAGGTAAAGGAAGATGATATACCAAAACCAACTTATAGGACTCGATATGGACATTACGAGTTCCTAGTTATGTATTTTGGTCTTACCAACGCACCAGCCGCATTTATGGACTTAATGAACCGGGTCTTCAAGGATTACTTAGACAAATTCATGGTGGTATTTATTGATGATATATTGGTTTATTCCAAGGACGAAGTCAAGCACGAGGAACACTTAAGACTGACCATTGTAATACTAAAGGAGCACCAACTTTATTCTAAGTTCAAGAAATGTGAATTTTGGCTATCACAAGTGGCATTCCTCGAGCACATAGTATCCAAGGATGGAGTTGCAGTAGACCCAACTAAGGTAGAGGTTGTGAAGGATTGGCCAAGACCTAAGAATGCGTCAGAGGTTAGAAGTTTTCTCGGTCTGGAAGGCTATTACCGAAGCGTTATGGAAGGCTTTTCTAAGACAGCCACACCACTTACCAACCTAGCTCGAAAACAGCAGAAGTTCATGTAACTCCCCAAATTCCCTAATATGGCTTAGTGCCTGGATTAGGGGGTCAGGAGGCAATAATTGAATTAATTGAGTGTTTATGTGTTATGAGCGTGTTATTATGTGAATTATGTGAATTGTATTATGATATGATTATGCTTGCATGTTTAGGTGTATTAAATATGCATTTGGGCCCGTTTCTTATTAGAAGGACCTTTTTTAATTTGACTCGTTAAGGGTATAATTGTAAATATGTGTGATATATGAGGACGACCACATTATTATGTGGATATATTTGAGTTGTCCGGCACGAGGCGATCCTACGGAGCTAGTTAGTAGAAAAGTCACAACGGGGAAAAATACCCGACTTGGGGTGAGCTTAGGGGTATTTTGGTAATTTGGTAAATTATCGGGATTTATTGAGTAACGGGAATTAATTGATGAACATTGGTTTGATAGATTACTTGGGATTGTATGAGATAATTTGAGGTTAGGGGGAATTATGCCAAATGACTAAACTACCCTTGAGAGTAACCTTTAGGAGTAATGGGGCAAGGGGCATTATGGTCTTTTGACCATATGGGTCAATATACTAGGCCAGCAGCTGGGTACCTAGCTCACTCATGTTCAAGTCACTCCACTTTGGTTTTGGGAGAAATTTGGGAAAAACTCACTAAAGGCATACCAAGGCAAGGCTAAGCTTGAATTTTTGTGGAGATTGAAGGCAATTCTAGGGAAGTGGCAACTTGGAATTGGAGTTAGAAGCAGCTAAGATTATCATCACATCCAAAAATTTGAATTTAGAGGTGAGAATCCTCTGTTTTGATATTCAAGGGGTGTTCTTGAGTTTTATGATTTTTTTATTTCTAAGTTGTACATTTGTGGGTGTTTTGGATGGTGTCTTTAGTAGGTTTTGGTGCTTAGTGTAACACCCTACTACTCAGGAACCGTTACACTGTGTATTTTAAGTAGTGATAAACTCGCTAAATGAGTCATTTGGTCATAACCATGTAACTAAACGTGATTAGCAGTTTAGGGTTAAAATTTTTGTTCAAAGATACAAACGTTTCACTAAAATGTTTACTGTATACATGGGATCCCAAAAGAGTTAATTGCAATAAAAGAGTTACAACCTACCGACCTAAGCGGAAAAATAGGGTTTGACCCTAGTTCCTCTTTAAACCCTCAGTTGTGGTGGTCAAGTAGCCACATATGTACACATCATTACCTAAGCTCTCCAACTCAAGGATGATCCAGCTTTCTTTTCCCTTTACGTGCACCATGTAGCACCCGTGAGCTAAGGCTCAACAAGAAAACTTAAACATGCTCATAAACAGTTAATAAAATATTTCCAAATCATAATAAGCATGCCTAGCAGTAATAACCCTATTCACACATGCATATCATTTATATAAATGACTACAGTGTCATATGGGGCTAATTGCCCTAGATAAATGATCAATGCATCATACCAGTGCCCAATTCCCAAAATACATGATTATGGAATCATACTGGGGCTCAGCGCCCAAACACACGGTAAATAAACCATACTAGCTCAACACCCTAGGATATGGGACTAATGAGTCAGACCCTTTGCCCTGTCCTCTGTATAGCCAACCTTGGAGCTGGCCCAGCGTATCTAGCACTTTAGTTTTTCCTCGACCAATAGATCGGTCAAGCCTATGATGTGCTCCTAGTTAGACTAAACTATATCAACCAGTGCTCAGTGTGCTATTGCCGCCCTTGACTCATAAGTCAATGCTTTTCGACCAGCACTCAATGTGTTAAGGTCGTCCCTGACTAATAAGTCAATGTTTTACGACCAGCACTCACCATGCTAATGTCGTTCTTGACTAATAAGTCAATGATTTACAACCAGCACTCACTGTGATAATGTTGTCCTTGACTAATGAGTCAATGCTTTATGACCAGCACTCACCGTGCTAATGTTGTCCTTGACTAATAAGTTAATGCTTTACGACCAGCACTAACTGTGCTAATGTTGTCCTTGACTAATAAGTCAATGCTTTACAACCAGCGCTATGGTCATCCTTGACTAATAAGTCAATGCCTTACGACCAGCACTCAACGTGCTAATGTCGTCCTTGACTAATAATTCAATGCTTTCCTATATTATATAATGCTAACAGGCATTCATCATATATCAAATATCCAGATATAAAGCATTTAGCATGCTTAATCAACAATCACAAGCATAATCAAAATCATGCACATACTCAAGCGTTCAAGCCCTAATCATATTCCTATTCAACAATTCAGGCCAAGCTATAATCACATGTATCACATACTGGGTTTAGTTTTCTTACCTTTATCCCAAGCACATGTTACCAATGAACGACTCTCGAGCATGATCCCAGTTCTGAACCCCTAGTGATAACGCAGTCACAACCATAATATAGAATCCTATAAATAACGAGTAAATAAAGGCTTCCGGACTAAGTCCTAGCCTTCGGGACGTCGAATCCTACTAAACCGGGTAGTAGGATCGATACCGAGCCCTTAGGTTTAAGTTCCCATAACTAAAACCCCATTTTGGCCTTTTTTTCCCATTTTGAGATGCAGCCCCAAACACCTGAGCCACGACCCGCTCAAGTCAGGGGCTCAAACCCTTCTCTGCCTATGCCTCGTGCTGCGCTGTGCCTACTAGGCATCGCGACCCTAATTTCCCAACAACCAACCCTCCACCTTTGTGAAGACTAGTTCGCGGCGCCCAAGAATAGGGTCGCAGCCCGACGTCAAACCTAGCCAATTTCTCTGTTTTCCTCATTTCAAAACCCTCCATAAACCTATCCAAACATATCCAAATTCCAAAAAAATATTCCCAATCAACTCCATGGCCCAAAACCATCAAAACCCAAGTTCCAATCAATTCAAAAACTCACCAAAACGTAAAATCCAATCAAAGCTTAAAAACTCAAAAACTTAAAACTTGGATTACCTCCAATTAAGTCGTTTCCCAGTTAAATCCTCCAGCTAACAAGTTTCTAATCTTCCCTAGAATTATTGACTCTAACCTTGCTTGAATCCAAGTCCTAAAACTCGAGTTTCCTTCGAAAATGCTCACGAACACCAAATGAGAGAAAATTGTACGTTCTTTTATTTATTCTGTCAAGTTACTTCAAGCTTAAGTAACCTCAAGTAAATCCCAATGCTCGGGGTACCCAAAAACGTCCCCGGGGGCCAAATAGTTAAAATCCCTTGAATTCCCTCCTGATCTCACTAATTCCCAATATATCATCAAATAATCATTCACATTACCCAATAACCCGACAATGTACTAAATACCCAATATACCCCTTGACTCACACCGAGTCAAGTATGGGTCCCGTTGTGACTTTCCTACTAGCTTGCTCCCTAGGATCGTCTCATGTCGAGTAACCCAAATATATCAACATAATGATGTGGTCCCACACATATATGCCAAGTATACCCATAATGGGCCAAATTACGAAAATTTCCCTTCTAATCAGAAATGGGCCCACGTGCATATTTAATACACCTAAACATGCATATCAAGTCATATTATAATATAACTCACATAATCATATGATGTTACACATATATATCTCATAATCACACAATTTCCATAATTTTCTATCATAGCCCCCTAATCAAGGATCTAAGCCTTATTAGGTAATTTGGGATGTTACAAACTGTCCCCTCCTTACAGAAATTTCATCCTCGAAATTTTACTTGAATAGCCCGGGATATAGATCCCGCATATCTGATTCCAGTTCCCAGGTCGCTCCCTCGACCTTACTATTTTTGTATAATGCCTTAACCAAAGGTATAGCTTGTTTCTCAGAACCTTATTCTTTCTGACTCATATCTGGATTTCTTGTTCCTCATAGGATAACTCAGCCTCCAATTACAGATCCTCATAACTCAACACATAGTCTCGTCTAACACATGTTTCCTCAACATGGAAATATGAAATACATTGTATACGACCGACAATGCCGAAAATAAGGCCAATCTATAGGCCACTTGACCGATCCTCTCCAGAATCTCAAATGGTCCTACAAATCTAGGGCTCAACTTTCCTTTTTTCCTCAAATCTCCTCACCCCTTTCCATGGTGAGACTCTAAGGAAGGCATAGTCTTCCACTAGGGACTCCACATTCCTTCATTTCAAAATAACATAACTTTTCTGTCTATTCTGAGAAGCGAGCATCCGAGCTCTAATCTTTTCCATAGCCTTAGTGGTCCTCTGAACTACCTCAGGACTCAAATATTTCCTCTCACCCATCTCATCCCATTGAATGGGAGATTTACATTTCCTACCATACAACATCTCATAAGGTGCCACTCCAATAATGAACTGGTAGCTATCATTATAGGAAGACTCTATTAGAGGCAAATATTCATTCCAGGACCCTTTCCAATACACATGCTCTCAGTATTTTCTCTAATATCTGAATACCCATCTCTGATTTACCATCAATTTGAGGATAATGAGTTGTACTAAACTCCAGTTGTATACTCATCGCCTTCTGTAACCTTTCCCAAAACTTTGAAGTTAAGACAGGGTCCCTATCCATCAGGATAGACCTCAAAGTCCCAAGAAAGTGTATTATCTCTCTCACACAGAGATATACATAACTGTCAACTGTATTATTCATCCTTGTTGATAATAGTGAACTAACTTTGTGTACCGGTCTATAATGACCCAGACTAAATCATGCTGGCCCACTATCCTGGGCACCCCCACCACAAAATCCATCGTGATGTCCTCATACTTCCACTATGGAATCTTCAAAGGTTGTAATGACCTTACTGGTTTCTGATACTCTGCCTTGACCTACTAACAGGTCAGACACTTTGCCACGTATTCAATTACATCGATCTCCATCTCAGGCCACCACTATAAAACTTTCATATCCTGGTACATTTTCATGGTGTCTGAATGAAGAGAATAAGGAGTAGTATGAGATTCATCCATAATCTCTCGTTTAATCGTAATGTCCATCGAATCCCAAGTCTGATCCTTATACCTCAATAAACTCATACCTGCCATTGAATAGTCCTTAGCTAATCCAGCTAATACATTCCCCTCAATCCTTCCCATTTGTGGGTCACTCAACTGTTTTTCCCTTAATCCTATCTAAAAGATTAAACTCAAAAGTAGTGTTGGCCAACTAGCCCACCAATAACTCTGCTCTAGTTCTGGTCACATCTTTCAACTAACGTGATGCATAAGCAATCACCTTTTTCTGTCCATGGGGTAACAATCCTTAAGAACTCTTCCACAAAACTCATGTAATACCCTGCCCATCCAAGGAAACTCCTGACCACTGAGGCGTTCCTTGGCCTTGGCCAAACTCTGACTGAGAGTACACCACAATATCGTCAATAAAGACGATCACCAATCAATTCCAATAATCTTTGAACACTCTATTCATCTGATCAATCAAAAAAACTCGGGCATTAGTCAAATCCAGAAGACATGACTTAGCACTCCAAGTGCCCATATCTGATATAAAAGGCAATCTTCTGCTTATCCTTCTCCCAGATCTTCAGCTGGTAATAACCAGATCTAAGATCCACCTTGGAGAATACCATCTTACTCAATAACTGAACCTTTAATTCCTACAATATTGCTGAAGTCGTTCAATATAGTGCCCTAGACCTGGTTCCATCCCTGGCACCAACATAATCACCATTCTATCTCTTGGTGTAGAGGTAACCCTGACAAACCCCTGGAAACACATCCAAGAACTCACAGACTAATCCAGTCTGTCCTGGTCCCACTGGCACGACCTGAGTGGTATCTACCACACTAGTTAAGAGTCCTATGCATCCTCCTACGATAGGTCTCTAGCTCTAAGTACAGATGTCATAAGTATATGGGGTCCATGCACAGTGCCAACAAATACAAGGGTTTTTCACCCCTCAAGCCCAAGGATTGTCATCTTTTCCTTACAATCTATCATTGCCCCATACTTGATAACCAATCCATATCTAGGATCATATCAAAGTCGGTCATAACCAAGTCAACTGATGAGTCCCTTCCCACAATAATCTAACTCATCTCTTAAGATTACCCATAGGGTACCAAATTCTTATCATAGCATAACCACATAATCTGCATATCAAATATATGCCTCTCTAGACGCAACAATACAAGGAACAACACAACATCAAAATCCAAATCAGTATAATACAAGAATCAGAACCAGAAAGCTGACCTGCCACTACTAAGGAACCAGCCTAAGTCTCAGTCTCTGACTCTGACTGCGTCAAAGCGAACACTCGAGCTAAAGTCAAGTTATCCACCCCTTTTGGTTCATCCTTCCTTAGCCCTGGGAAATCCCTCTTGAGGTGCCCAACCATCCCACATAAAAAATATGTCTTTGCTCAGCATTCCCCTAGATGGCGTCTCTTACACCGAGCGCATTTCGGGTATAGTTTCCAATCCTCGTCCTCGCATTGATGGCCTATCTAAGCACTTCAGAACCTCTTTTTCTAATCCAGAGGTATTGAATACATTGATAACTTTTATTTGCTAATCACTAGGACCTATGCTCCTGCCTGATCCAATAAACAGAGGTATCACTGCCTGAGCTCCGTGCTTCCTGGCACTCTCCCTCCAAATCTCGTTTCCTATGCCCTCAACAATATGGGCCCTCCCTACCACCTGAGCGTAGGTAGAGATCTCATGTACTGGGGAAATTCTAACGCTCTGAGCTATTCTGGGATTCAATCCCCAGATAAATCGCTCCTTCCAAGCCACATCCGTGGGTACAATATCAAAAGCAAACTTGGCCAACCTATTGAATTCGTTAACATACTCTGTTACTGTTGCATTTCCCTAAACCAGGTTCAGAAATTCATTTGTTTTTGCAGTTTTAACTACATCACAATAATATCTTTCATTAAACAACTGCCTAAATTCTTCCCAATTCATTGCATCTGTATCTCGCGTCTGGGATACCACTTCCCACCATGTCCAGGCATCTTCCTGCAACACATATATAGCACAGATCACCCTCTCGTGATCTATCACCCCCATATTGACGAGGATGGAACTGATCATGCCCATCCACTGTTCAACTCTGAATGGATCCAAGCCTCCCTAAAAAACTGGAGGGTAATATTCCTGAAATCTCTCACATAGAAATTCCCATCTGTTCTCAACCCTAGGCTTAGCCAAAACTAGTGCCACTCCTGGCATAGCAAAGGAAGAGGTGTTCCCTGATAGAACCTACTATTTTAAACACCTAATCTCTTCCTCTTGCCCCTGAAATCTTAATTCCATATCTGTAAACACATGTAGTCAGCTCTGAGGGGCAGACGGAGGGCTCAAGCCTTGGCTGTAATTCCCAGCCTCGATATAAACACCACCGAGTCCCATTAACTACCTTTGGCATATAACCTCTGATTTAATCTGCAGTCAATAGCTTGACCCATTAAGCATGATGAGCACATTCCAAAATCCTTCCCCACAGGAACAATCACATAGCACCACATTCACATACCACTGCGGTACTAAAATACATGCCCAAAACATTCATGCATAAATCAATAACCCATGCTCTTTCCAACATACGTATCATGCTCTCAACTCCAGCATGCACATGACACATTCATATCAAAATCCCATGCTCCCTAATAATGCATGCAGGTAAAGAATTTATATCTTATTTAAGTAGTTAAACACATAACCACATAAATAGTCACCATACCTTGAGTGGAGCATGTCTTTAGTGACGAGTGTACATGCCCACCTTGTCTTTAGGAACCCTTAACCTTGGCATGCTCTGATACCAAGTTGTAATGCCCTAATACTTAGGGACTGTTACATTGTGTATTTCAAATAGTGCTAAACTTGCTAAACAATTCATTTGGTCTTAACGGTGTAACTAAACGTGATTAGTGGTTTAGGGTTAAAAATTTTGGTCAAAGATACAAACATTTCACTAAAATGTTTACTGTATACATGGGATCCCACAAATACATTTAAAATAATTATTACAATAAAAGAGTCACAACCTGCCGACCTAAGCGGCAAAATAGGGTTTGACCTTAGTTCCTCTTTAAATCCTCGACCGTGGAGGTCGAGCAGCCACATATGTACACATCGTCACCTATGCTCTCCAACTGAAGGATGTTCTAGCTTTCTTTTTCCTTTACTTGCACCATATAGCACCTGTGAGACAAGGCTCAGCAAGAAAACTTAAACATGCTCATAAGCAAATAATAACATATTTCCAAATCATAATAAGCATGCCTAGCAGTAATAATACTCATGCAAGAATACCATTCTTATAAATGACTACAGTGTCATATGGGGCCAAGTGCCCTAGATAAAGGATCAATGCATCATACCGGGGCCTAATGCCCAAAATACATGATTACAGAATCATACTAAGGCTCAGCACCCAACACATGATTAATAAATCATACTGGCTCAATGCCCTAGGATATGGGACTAATGAGTCACCCTGGGGCCATTTCCCTGTCCTCTGTATAACCAGCCTTGGAGTTGTCCAAGCGTACCTGGCACTTTAGTTTTTCCCTGACCAATAGATCGATCAAGCGTATGATGTGCTCCTGGTTAGACTAAACCATATCGATCAGCGCTCAGTGTGTTATTGCCACCCTTAACTCATAATTCAATGTTTTTCGACCAGCACTCAATGTGCTAAGGTCATCCCTAACTAATAAGTCAATGTTTTACGACCAGCACTCACCATGCTAATGCCGTTCTTGACTAATAAGTCAATGCTTTACAACCAGCACTCATAGTGCTAATGTAGTCCTTGACTAATAAAATAATGCTTTACGACCAGCACTCACCGTGCTAATGTCGTCCTTGACTAATAAGTCAATGCTTTACAACTAGCACTCACCGTTCTAATGTCAACCTTGACTAATAAGTCAATGCTTTACGACCAGCGCTTAGCGCTATTTTCATCCTTGACAAATAAGTCAATGCCTTACGACCAGCACTCAACGTGCTAATGTCGTCTTTGACTAATAAGTCAATGCTTTTCTCAACTATATAATGCTAATAGGGATTCATCATGTATCAAATATCCATTCCTATTCATTCAGCATGCTTAATCAACAATTACAAGCATAATCATGCGCATACTCAGGCGTTCAAGCCATAATCATATTCCTATTCAACAATTTTGGCCAAGGCATAATCACATGTATCACATACTCGGTGCAGTGTTCTTACCTTTAGCCCAAGAACAGGTTACGAATGAACGACCCTCGAACATGATATCTGTTGACGGTGAGAACTCGTCAACTAAGTTAAGTTATAAAAATAGTAACGTAGAGATTATCAAAAGAAAAGCTTTAGAAATCTAAGTAGAGACTCCAAGAATAATTGCAGAAGAAAAATGGTGAACTCAGTTTGTATTGATTATGGTGCAATGCTACAGTAATTTTTCCAACCCCTTTCCATGTGGAATTGGGGTTCATTTTATAGTGGGCTCTAATGGCCCTGGATACATGGTGGTCCAGGGGACCAAGTGGTACACAGGTACACTGTCAGGAGAGTGGTTTCAGAGGTAGTGGCGTTGATACTAGTACATGGCCAGGTACCATGAGGATGTCTCCACTACTCGACTGTACGAATGTCAGAGGAGTGGTGCAGGTGGTAGTGGTGTCGACTCTGACATCTGGTTGGAAGCATGCAGGCCATGTCCTCTCTCCTAGTACTCCCACTACTTGTCTGGTGTGTGCCTTGTGTCCGTACTTTGACTCCTTCTGACTCTACATGAATCGCTATGTGGCTTCCCCACTTTGTTCTTAAGGGTGCGTTGAAGAGGTCCTTGATCTTACCTCTTGTTAGACCCACAGTAAGGGTAGTGTCCCGTCATCAGCACCTATCTCAAGGGGAGAGA
The DNA here is from genome assembly GCF_963169125.1 of Humulus lupulus. Classification (NCBI taxonomy): domain Eukaryota; kingdom Viridiplantae; phylum Streptophyta; class Magnoliopsida; order Rosales; family Cannabaceae; genus Humulus; species Humulus lupulus. The sequence continues at coordinate 127,378,081 of NC_084801.1, read as the reverse complement.
TTAGGCCCCTCCAACGAGGCCCACTATATACGCGACCCCTAGTGGCATGGATATGACGAGCTGAGGTGGGGGCGTCTCTCGCGAGGCCCATGGCACGGCTAATGCGCGGGGTGAGGGGAGGGGCGAGACAATGGTCTCGCGAGGCCCCTGGCGTAGCTGATGCACGGGTGAGGCGAGGGGCGAGGCAATGGTCTCACGAGGCCCTTGGCACGGCTGATGCGCAGGCGAGGCAAGGGGCGAGGTGATGGTCTCGCGAGGCCCCTGGCGCGGCTGATGCGTGGGCGAGACGAGGGGCGAGGCGATGGTCTCGCAAGGCCCCTGGCGCGGCTGATGCGTGGGCGAGGCGAGGGGCGAGGACATGGTCTCGCGAGTCCCCTGGCGCAGCTGATGCGCGGGGCGAGGTGATGGCGAGGCCTTTGTGGCCCCTCAGGTGCACGCGGACGAGGCGAGGCGAGGCCTCGTGTGGGACACTCGGGTGCGTGCAGATGACGCGAGGCGGGGCCTCGCGTGCATGGCTAGGTTGCGCAGGCAAGTTGCCATACGGACGCGGGTCATGGACGGCCGTGTATAGTGAGACCCTTGTGGCCTTGGCAGGTACTCATGCATGTTGGGTACCCTCGCATGGCAAGGCTCTCGGGTCTCTTGGGGCATCTTCATTAAGGACTCCTATGAGACATGGGTTGTGGGGAAAAATACTGGGTCGCTTGGATTGCCTGAGGCTAATGAGGGTAAACCTCCATATTTTCCCTTGGTGGAATTTGAGCATCCACACTTGCCCCCCATTCTAGGAGAGGACCTTTAGGTGCTTTGGTAGACTATTCTCTTTAATTCTAATAAATAGGCCTTCATGCAAGGCTTATTATTTACACCTTACTTCCTTAGCTTAGTTGTACCTAGACCCTTGCTCCTTTCAAGAGGTAAGGGGTTCAATCGCCCACAACCTCGCTTTTGCTATAGTTTTTTTTTTTTTTAAAATGAGCTAATTTTTGGTCTATTTATGTCCCTTCATATATTTGAAGGCTAACACATCTTTTCTGTTTATTTTTGCAAACGCGTACTTTCGACCACTTGCCTCTATTTGACCGTGACGGCGCTTTTGGCCCTTGACCTCCTTTTGACCACGACAGCACCCCATTTTACCTGCTTGAGGTATATTTTCTTTTTCCCTTATGTTCATTGGGTCCAAATTAGCATTACTCGGGATGGGGTACTTTGGCCTGAGCTTGCCGTGAGTTAACCCAGTTGCATGCCCCCTTGTTTATACCCTATAGTGAATCATTTAGGGCATTTGCATCTAGAGGTTTTAAGCCCATTCCTTTGTGTTTTGTAGCAATCCTCTCATTTATACGTGAACCCCTTTTTGCTTTCGGGACGAGGTCTCATGGCCAGTGACGGTCCGTTCGGCATACCTCCGGGGGTTGAGTTTGTTGACTTGTCTTCAGACTCAGAGTCCCCTGAGGAAAACCCTTACCAGGACTATGACTCCTTAAGGCAGGCCCGTATCCGTCATCTTGAGCACATGGCTAAACTTAGGCGTAAAATTTGGGTGGTAGAGAGTGAAATTGACTCGGTGTTGAGAGGAGACGGAGCACCTTTCCCCCTGACCTTAGTGACCATGTAGCGAGCCTTAGGGTGACCCTTTTAGATTTGCAGGGGGGGTTGGAGTTTATGGAGGGACATCTTCCGCCTGAGCCTTCTAGCCCACCCTTACCTGATGACTGTCATGGGGCCGCTTCTGCTTCTCTTCCATATTTTCTCTCTTCTTCTTTTTTGTAACTTATTGTTTTATGACTTATGTTTATGTCGACCATGGTGTGGATTATGCAGAGCAATTCGCCACACCCGTAGTTGTTGGGTCAGAAGCGAAAGCTGTGAATAAGCTTATCAACGCTGACGCTGCTATGAAAAAGGCTGCGTACCTATTCACCGTGGAAAATCTGAACCTCCACAAGCTGTCCCCAGTTTTAGATCTCATGTTGCTGTGGACCATCCCTGGGTCCAAGAAGATGAAGGCGGCATCGGCTGAGCCTTGCCCGGATGATGGTGGGGCTAAGGATGTGCCGGAGGAAGCCTCCCTTGAACGTGGGGGACCTCACCAGCTGTCCTCGTCTCCTGGGGGATGCCCTCCTTTTGTCTCTTTCGACCCCGGACATAGCCTCCCAATCCCAAGACTAGCATGCCATTCCGGGGCATTTTGTTTGCCCCGACCTCGAGGACTATGACGCTTTCCCTCAGGCTCCCCTCGACCCTAGTCCATCGGGGGCTTACTTTGCCAATCTTCCTGCACCCCCTTCTGATCTACCGAGGCCTCACTTTTCCAACTTTCCTACGCCTCCTCCCGTTTCAGTGAGCGGGTCATCTGTCCTTACCCAGCCAGGTGCCCTTGTCTCGGAAGGGGCGCCGTGAGTCACATGGCGACCTCTTATGGGCAACGGTACGTCCAAATCATCTCAGACCTCCCCAAATTTGACTGGAATGGTCTTGGGAGTTTCGCCCTGTCGGACCTTGGGGAGACTTTAACGTGCACTACTCTTGGGTGAGTTCATGCATCTTGTGTCAGCCTTGTTATATATAGATACATATATACATTTTTTTTGTTACTTATCATTGTTGTTGTTAACTTTCTTGTGCAGGCCTACACTGTGGCTCAACGGTTTGCCGACTCGGCTCACAATCTTTCTGCGTCGAGTACCGAGAGGGACTTCCTTACGGCCCGGGTGCAAGAGCTCGAGAGAGAGCTTGGTGAAACCAAGTCTAAGCTAAAAAAGGCTCGGGCAAAGCTTTCTGTCTCGTCAAAAAGGAAGCAGAGGCGATTGCCAAAGCCATGATGCTGCAGGACAAAGTTACCAGCCTAGAGGGCAAACTCCAGGGTGCCAATGCTATTGCAGATGCGTCGCAGGAGAGAGTCGCTTCTTTAGAGGCCAAACTCGAGGTTGCTAGGGCCGATGTAGCCGTGTCGTAGGAGAGAGTCGCTTCCTTAGAGGTGGATAGGACAGTTATTGAGTACAGGTCCATAGAGCGCGCCCTTTACGGTGTGTGGAGGCAAGATCCCAACTTTGATTTTTCTTCTTTTGGCGAGCACGTCGTTGCTCAAGCGGCTAGGTGGAGCGCCCGTTGCAGGAAGCCCTGAAGTTGTTATTTCATAACTTCTGTCAGCTAGCCCGTTGTGGGTGTATGCTCATTTTGAGCCTTTGTAATATTATTATTACTTTTTTCTTGTAAATCTTGCCATGTTACCAAGACTCCTTTTTTAATATATACATGTGTGGTTATTTATCTCTTATTCCTCTGTGTTTGAGGTCTTTTTGAGCCTAGATGATGGGGTTTGGTAGGTTCCCCTCTTTTATTTATCAGGCTAGAGGTCCTTTGGAGCCCATGTGAAAGGGTTCAATGGGTCCTTTTTTGGTGCCCCTTGACTATTTTTATAAGGATATTTTGACCCCTTGGGTTCTAGCTATCCTTTTATTTATTTTTGCGCGCGCTTATTATTTTTTGCGAGAAGCGTCCTTCTCGTCATTATTCATAGTACTATTTTTGCAAGGGTCTCTTTTAGGACCCTTTTTGGCTAGACGGCTTGGTGGCCGCTCTAGGCTTATTGGTGGGTGCTCTCTCTAAGGTCTTTCCTCTTGTGGGAGCATCTGCTTTTATTTGGAAGTGTGTTGTTGTTTTTTTTTTTTTTTGTAAGACCTTTTGGCCTCCTTGATGTTCATAAGGGTAGCTAATCCTTGTGAACCCAAGAGATGCCTTGGAAGGTCCTCTCCCTGTTTATAAGGGTTCATCACACACTCTTCTTTTTTATATATATGTATATAAGGACTTCGTTTAAGGCCCTGATATAAGGGGTCCTTTTGGGATCCTCCTGTTAGAGGGTCCTTTTTAGGATCCTCCTGCTAGAGGGTCCTTTTTAGGATCCTCCTGATGCATAGGGTCCTTTTAGGATCCTCCCGATGCATAGGATCCTCCTGTTTACTGTGTGCTTTGCCCTCACGGGCCACTATTCCCCCCCAAGTGTCTGGTGAAGTTTATTTCGGCAGGCACTTTGATTGATGTTCACATAAAGGAGAAAAATAGCATGCAAAGATGCGAACAGTTTCATTCATAGTAGGCATGTTACAATGTATATATATGAAAAGTTTACATCTTCTTGGGGGTTATCTAGGCACCCTCCTTGATTATTGTCTATTGAGCTAACATAACACGTAACAAATTAAGCACGAATACTGCTTGTATTGGGTGTGGAAGTCTCACTGGTAGTACTTCTTGAGGTGCTCCGCATTCCATGCCCGAGGTACGACGGTGTTGTCCATGCGTGCCAGCTTATAGGTGTTTGGTGGTATGCACTGAGCAACCTGGTAGGGTCCTTCCCAGTTCGCTCCCAGTACCCCTGCCCCCAGGTCTCGCGTGTTGGGGAGTACTTTCCTCAATACTAAGTCTCATGCCCTGAACTTTCTCTCCCGCACCCTTGAATTGTAATATCTTGCTGCCCGCTGCTAATACGTAGCCAGCCTTAATTGTGCCCTTTCTCTCTTGCCTTCCAGCAGGTCCAAGTTCTCGACCAACGCGATGGTGTTAGCCTGGTCATCGTATGTTTGCGTGCGGAAGGAGTTTACCTTCATTTCTACTGGAATGACAGCCTTGTAGCCGTAGGCCAAGGCAAAAGGTGTTTCCCTAGTGGTGGAACGGGGGGTGGTCCTGTAGGCCCAGAGTACATTCCGGAGCTCTTCGACCCAGGCCCTTTTCAACTTCTCCAGTTTAGTTTTCAAGTTCTTTTTCAGGATCTTGTTGATGGCCTCTACCTGCCCATTAGCTTGGGGGTGTACTACTGCGGATAAACTCCTCCTGATCCCTTTGGCCTTGCAGTAGTCTTCGAACACTCCTCCTTCAAATTGCGTTCCATTGTCGGAGATGATCTTGTAGGGTACCCCGAATCTGCAAACAATATATTTGTTGACAAAGGTGGTGACCTGCTTAGCCGTTATATTGACTAAGGGCTCTGCTTCCACCCACTTGGTAAAATAGTCAACCGCTACTACTGCGTACTTGGCTCCTCCTCTTCCGGTTGGCAGTGCCCCTATCAAGTCAATCCCCCACACAGCAAAGGGCCACGGGCTGGTCATGCTCACCAGCTCATTTGGGGATTACCGCGGGTAAGTCGCATGTCTCTGGCACTTGTCACACTTTCTCGCGAAGTCACTCGCGTCCTTCTCCATGGTAGGCCAGTAATACCCTTGGCGGACGGCCTTTTTTGCTGTGGACTGCCCCCCAGCATGGTTCCCACACTCCCCTTCGTGTATCTCTTGTAAAAAAATTGACGCTTCTCCGTTATCAACGCACCACAGGAGTGGGGTAGAGAAGCCTCTCTTATACAAGATCCCGTCTACTAGGGTGTACTGGGCAGCCCTGTAAGCCAGTCTGCGGGCCTCCTTCTTGTCCAAGGGTGAGGTCCCATCATTTAAGTACCTCCTAATGGGGGCAAACCATGGCTCCTCGAAGCTCTTGACCATGTTGATCCTCTCTTTGGCTATGCTTGGCTTGGGGAGATATTCCACCGGTATAGACTCAAGCGTATCTTCATCTCTTGTGGAGGCGAGTTTTGCGAGTGCATCAGCGTTCATATTCTGCTCTCTAGGGATTTGCTCTATTGTGTATTTTTCAAACTGGTCCAAATACTCCTTCACCTTGGAAAGGTATGCAGCCATTTTTGGACCTCTGGCTTGGTATTCGCCCTTCACTTGAAACACCACCAGCTCTGAGTCACTAAAGACATGCAAGTGGGATACCTTTAATTCCTTAGCTAGCCGTAGGCCAGCCAACAGGGCCTCATATTCTGCTTCATTATTGGAAGCCTCGAATCCAAATCTCAAGGCACAGTACATTTTGTGCCCTTCAGGTCCTGTCATCACTATGCCAGCACCGGCCCCCCCTTCGTTAGACGCCCCATCTACATGGAGACTCCATTCTTCGAGGTGCCTCTCCTCTTCAGGTGCCGGCTCCTTCTCCTCTATTTCCCCCTCCTCTTGGGGTCGGTATGTGAACTCGACTAAAAAGTCTGCAAGTACCTGCCCGTTGATGGAGGTCCTTGGGGTGTAGGTGATGTCGAACTAACTCAATTCAATTGACCACTTTAACGATCTTCCTAAAGTTTCTGGCTTGTGCAAGACTTGACGCAGGGGGTGTTGGTGAGCACCTCAATCGCATGAGCATGGAAATAGGGCCTCAATTTTCAAGAAGCCACTACCAGGGCATATGCTAACTTCTCTATTTCTGGGTACCGGGTCTCCGCGTCTACCAACCGCTTACTCATATAGTAGACCGGGTGTTGGTGCTTCTTCTCACCCTTGACCAAGGCGACACTTATGGCATGCTCAGATACGGCTAGATACAGATACAACTTCTCTCCTTTTTCTGGCTTGGCCAAACGGGGTGGCCTTCCAAGGTGCTCCTTCAGCTTGGTGAAGGCCTCCTGGCATTCTTCATCCCAAGCGAACTTTTTGATCCCTTTCAGGATGTTGAAAAAAGGAAGACATTTGTCAGTCGACCTAGAGATGAATCTATTGAGGGCTGCCACTCTCCCCGTCGGGCACTTCACCTCTTTTTTGCTCCGTGGTGGGCTCATTTCCAGCAAGGCCTTGATTTTTTCAGGATTATCTTCAATACCTCGAGAATTCACCATGAAACCCAGGAATTTTCCAGACGAAACTCTGAAGGTGCATTTGAGTGGGTTCAGCTTCATTCTGTACTTGCACAGGGTGTTGAACATCTCCATGAGGTCGCTAGTGAGTTCTTCCGCTTTTTTCATCTTCACTAGCATATCATCCACGTACACCTCCATGTTCCTTCCTATTTGATTTGCGAACATTTTGTTCACCAGCCTCTGGTAAGTGGGACCTGCATTTTTTAAACCAAAGGGCATCACCTTATAGCAATACAACCCCTTGTCTGTTATGAACGAAGTGTGCTCCTCATCAGCAGGGTTCATTGGTATTTGGTTATACCCTGAATACGCATCCATGAAGCTAAGTAGCTCGTGTCCTGCTGTGGCATCCACCAGCTGGTCTATCCTAGGAAACGGGAAGCTGTCCTTAGGGCAGGCCTTGTTGAGGCTGGTAAAATCCACGCACGTCCTCCATTTTCCATTGGGCTTTGGAACCAGCACTGGGTTCAACACCCATAGTGGGTAAAACGCTTCTCGAATGAACCTGTTTGCCTTCAGCTTGTCCACCTCGTCTTTCAGAGCCGTGTATCTTTCTGGGTCTAGTGCTCTCCTTTTTTGCCTGACCGGCCTTACTTTCGGGTCGATGTTCAGGTGGTGGCACATGACCGCTGGATCTATCCCTACCATATCCTCGTGACTCCAGGAAAATACATCGAGGTTGGATTTTAAGAACTCTACTAGTTTCTCCTTCATGTCGTCGGCAAGGTTTTTTCCTACTTTCAATTTCCTCAGCGGGTCATCCATGACCGTTACTTCCTCCACTGGTTCATCTCTGGGCTCTTCTATGACTCGTGGGTCTAACTCGCTTGGGTTCGCGCCTTCGTGCACAACCATCACCATAGATGTTGTTGGCTTTGTGGCTATGCAGAGGGATGTGTTGTAGCATTCCCTCGCTTCCTTCTATTCTCCTTTCATGCATGCTATTCCCCCGAGGGTTAGGAACTTCATAGCTAAATGGTACACAGAAGTTATCGCCTTCAATTCTCTTAGGGAAGGTCTCCCTAATACCGCATTGAAGGCTGAGGCATAATCTACCACAACGAAGTTTGCCATTATGGTGGTTTGTCTGGGTTGTTCTCCCATAGTAAGGGCCAACTCGATTGCCCCCAGGGGCTGTATCGAATCTCCCGTAAATCCATACAAAGACGTAGCGCAAGGCTTTAGGTGGCAGAGGCTCAATCCCATCTTCTCCAATGCTGGTTGATACAAGATGCCCACAGAGCTCCCGTTATCCACCAAGACCCGATGTACCCTCATGTTAGCAAGCTGGACTGTCAGCACTAGAGGGTCATTGTGGGGGAAGCGCACACCTCGAGCGTCTTCTTCAGTGAAAGTTACTGAGTCATTTTCACCTTTGAAACTCTTCGGGGGGCGCTGCTCCAAACTTAGGACACACGGAGGTGTGCTTCGCCTGGCCTCCCTGGCATATCCATCTCGTCCCTTCCTCGATTCTCCCCCAAATCCTGGTCCTCCAAAGATGGTCCTGACCTCTCCTTGCACTTCTGGGGCTACTTCTCACGCCCGCGGTGAGGATGCTTCTTCTTATGGCCTATGGTTCTCCTTGCAGACATATCTGCCTAAATGCCCCCTACGGATGAGCTCTTCAATCTCCACCTTCAAATGGTTGCATTCCGCAGTTGTGTATCCTATATCTTTGTGATACTGGCAATACTTGATGGGGTCTCTCTAAGACCGGTCTTTTATCATCTGTGGGGGCCTTCTGAAAGGGACCTGATTTTCGTTCGTAATGAAAATATGCTCTCTCGCATGAGTGAGGTCAGTATAATAGGTGTAGGGGCCTTGTCTGCACTCGTCAGAGCGCTGGTGCATTCAAGATCGATCATCCCTTACGCCCTCATAGATCCTCTTTTTCTTGGCATTGCCTTGGTTCTCCCGGATTGAGGGCTTCAGCGAATTTTGGTCTTTTCCGGCCTTGAGGCTTTCGTGACCATCTTCCACGCGAATATACTTTTGCGCCCGCTCGTAGAAATCATCTAAGTCCATGACCTCCCTCTTGAGCATGTTATCCCATAATTTGCTTCCTGGGCGCACTCCAGCTGTGATGGCCATTTTCAGCTCTCGGCGGGTCAAGCTCCCCACTTTAGCTGCCTCCATGTTGAACCTGTGAATGTAGCTCTTTAGACTCTCATTTTCTCCTTGCTTCACATTGGCAAGGCTGGTGCCTGGCATCGTGTAGTCCCGTACGGCGTGGTGCTGTTGGAGGATTTCATCAGAAAACTGTTGCCAGGACCTGATGGATCCCAGTCTGAGTCTTTTGAACCATTTGTACGCAGGTCCTTTCAATGTGACAGTAAAGAAGTGGCATCTGGCCCCGCTACTAATTCCCCTTAGTTTCATCAGATCGTTAAATGCGTCCAGATGGTATTTCAGATCTGTGCTTCCTTCGTAGGGGGTCATATGGGGCTCCTTAAAATTGGCTGGGAGCCAGATGGCTTGGATCTCCCTAATGAAGGGTGACGCGTGGTCGAACTCTTCCTCAAAAGCTTGACCTCCGGAGGCGGTGATGATCTTGCTTCGCAAGCTCCTCATTTCTATGTCCAGATCCTGCCTCCTCTTGCTTAGGGAGTCTCTTAAAGCAGACGGGTTAAGATCCCCCTTTCCTTTGCCCTCTCGAGTCGCCATAGGGTGCGTGGTCCTTTTACTCGCCTTCTTCTTGTTGAGCTCCTCCTGTAAATCTGAGGGTGCTCTCTTTGAGGTGACCTCATCATCATTGCGAGGGGCAGCATTGGTCTTCGGCTCTGGTTTCTGGGCCTACTTCGGTGGTCTAGGATGTTCGTGTTGCTTCGTTCGGGGGGTGTTACTAGTGGAGAGTCGCGTCTTTCCATCATCTACTGGGATAGTGATTTCTACCTCCCTCTGTTCTCTCTCTTTGCGCTTAGGGGGTGTCACGTTTGATCTCCCTTGCAACAGCCCATTTAGCACTTCTTGCATGTTTTCCAAGGTGGTCTCTAGCCTCTGGTTCTTGCGGTGAAGTTCTCGTATCTCGTCTTCATAGAATTGAGACTTCGAGCTTGAGCTGACGGAGTGGACTCGAGGGTGTTTGTCAGCCCAGCGCTTCGATGGGCCTGGATCCTGTCGACCGTGGTTTGGCACCTGCGGCGGCTTTGGAGGTAGGAACTCATCGACGCCTCTTGCTGGGGCAGTTGCCGACCTTGGGCGATCCTCCTCAGGTGGGACCGCTGGGGACGAGGCCTCCCTTTCATCTCTAGGTGCCTCAGGCACCCTTGGGGCCACCATGTTTGCAGGTGGAGGAGGATCCCTCGTGGAAGCTTTTAGCTGATCTCCGTCAAGGTGGACTTCCACCTCGCGCGGCTCTCTCAACCGTTTCGAACGTCGTGGCATTTTTTCTTATTGGAATCGACGAAAGAACAGTGACTTGCAATCTATTCTTCCCACAGACAGCGCCATACTATTGACGGTGAGAACTCGTCAACTAAGTTAAGTTATAAAAATAGTAACGTAGAGATTATCAAAAGAAAAGCTTTAGAAATCTAAGTAGAGACTCCAAGAATAATTGCAGAAGAAAAATGGTGAACTCAGTTTGTATTGATTATGGTGCAATGCTACAGTAATTTTTCCAACCCCTTTCCATGTGGAATTAGGGTTCATTTTATAGTGGGCTTTAATGGCCCTGGATACATGGTGGTCCAGGGGACCAAGTGGTACACAGGTACACTATCCGGAGAGTGGTTTCAGAGGTAGTGGCGTTGATACTAGTACATGGCTAGGTACCATGAGGATGTCTCCACTACTCGACCGTACGAATGTGAGAGGAATGGTGCAGGTGGTAGTGGTGTCGACCCTGACATCTGGTTGGAAGCATGCAGGCCATGTCCTCTCTCCTAGTACTCCCACTACTTGTCTGGTGTGTGCCTTGTGTCCGTACTCTGACTCCTTCTGACTCTGCATGAATCGCTATATGGCTTCCCCACTTCGTTCTTAAGGGTGCGTTGAAGAGGTCCTTGATCTTACCTCTTGTTAGACCCACAGTATGGGTGGTGTCCCGTCACCAGCACCTATCTCAAGGGGAGAGATTAGGCCCCTCCAACAAGGCCCACTATGTACGCGACCCCTAGTGGCACGAATATGACGAGCTGAGGTGGAGGCATCTTTCGCGAGGCCCATGGCGCGGCTAATGCGCAGGGCGAGGCGAGGGGCGAGACGATGATCTCGCGAGGCCCCTGGCGCGGCTGATGGACGGACGAGGCGAGGGGCGAGGCGATGGTCTCACGAGGCCCCTGGCGCAGCTGATGCGCGCGCAAGGCAAGGGGCGAAGCGATGTTCTCGCGAGGCCCCTAGCGCGACTGATGCGCGGGCAAGGCGAGGGGCGAGGCGATGGTCTTGCGAGGCCCCTGGCGCGACTGATGCGCGGGCGAGGCGAAGGGCGAGGACATGGTCTCGCGAGGCCCCTAGCGCGGCTGATGCGCAGGGCGAGGTGATGGCGAGGCCTCCATGGCCCCTCGGGTGAACGTGAACGAGGCAAGGCGGGGCCTCGCGGGGACACTTGGGTGCGGGCAGATGACGCGAGGCGGGGCCTCGCGTGCGTGGCTAGGTTGCGAAGGCAAGTTTCCATACGGACACGGGTCATGGACGGCCGTGTATAGTGAGACCCTTGTGGCCTTGGAAGGTACTCGTGCATGTTGGGTACCCTCGCATGGCAAGGCTCTCGGGTCTCTCAAGGCATCTTCATTAAGGCCTCCTATGAGATATGGGTTGTGGGGAAAAATACTGGGTCGCTTGGATTGCGTGAGGCTAATGAGGGTAAACCTCCATATTTTCCCTTGGTGGAATTTGAGCATCCACAATATCCAGTTCTGAGCCCCTAGTGATAACCTAGTCACAACCATAATATAGAATCTCGTCAATAACAAGTAAATAAAGGCTTCTGGACCGAGTCCTGGCCTACGGGACATCGACTCCTACTAAATTAGGTAGTAGGATAAATCCCAAGCCCTTCAGTTTAAGTTCCCGTCACTAAAAACCTATTTTGGCCTTTTTTCCCATTTTGAGCTACGGCCCCAAACACCTGAGTCACGACCTGCTCAAGTCAGGGGCTCAGCTACTTCTGTGCCTGCGCCTCACGCCGCGGCGCACCTACCAGGTGTTGCGGCCCTAATTGCCTAATAACCAATCCTCCACCTTCGTCAAGCCTTGGTCGCAGCACCCAAGAACAGAGCTGTTAGAGGTGTTAGAGGATCATGAGATGGTCCAGAGGATCATTGATACTGTTAGAGGCTAGAGCTTGGATGCTCACTTCTCAGAATAAATGGAAAAGTTTTACTAAAATGAAACGTAGGAACATGGAGTTGCAAGTAGAAGGGTGTATCTTCCTTAAAGTATCACCATGGAAAGGGGTAAGGAGTTAAGGGCAAGCTAAGTCCTAGATTATCTCGGCAGTTGAGTCTTGGATAGGATTGGTTAGGTTGATTTTGGATCAGCCTTATCTTTGGCACTGCCAGTTGAATATAGTGTGTTATGTATTTCCATGTAGTGGACATGGGTTGAAAAGAACTCATGAGTTGAGTCATAAGAATCTGAAGGTTAAGGTTAAGTATTCCGGTAAGGAATAGCCAGTTCAAATTGTAACAGAAGTAATAAGGTTCTGAGGAACAGAGTGTACCTTGGGTTAAGGTATGTTGCAGGAACAGTGAGGTCGAGGGAGCGACCTGGGAAATTGGAATCAGTTGTGCGGAATTCTTATTCCGTGTTGTTTAGGTAAATTTCGAGGACAAAATTTCTGTAAGGAGGGGATGGTTGTAATGTCCCAAATTTCCTAATAAGGTTGAGGACCTTGATTAGGAGGTCGGGAGGTCCATAATTGATTTACTATGTTATTAAGTGATCATATGCATGTTTATGTGAATTATATTATAATATGATGATAAATCCATGCATATGGGTTTATTTTAATCATAAAGGCATTTTGGTAATTTGGCCCATTGAGGGCGTGATTGTGTATTTTCGTGCATGTGGGTGAGTTATGAATGGTACCACATTATATGTGGATTTTTTCGAGCTTTTTGGCATGAGACAATCATGAAATGCAAGTGTTGGGTCTGGTCATAACGAGATTATGTCCGGGGCTCGGGGTGAGTCTCGGTGTGATTTTAATGATTAGAGTGTTGCCAAAAGTTAAAGGGTAACGGGATATGATTTATTGTTATTTGAGAATATTGAGAATAGCGAGAATTGGAGGGTGTTAATTATGATTAATAAAATAGGTGCGAAAGGATGATTTTTCCCTTGGTGGCTGTTAAGGTTTTATTTTAGACTTAAGGGCATTTAGGTCTTTTCACCCTTAGAGATTTATATCAGCCATTAAGGCTGTAGAAGTTTACCAAAACAGAGTGTTGCTTCCTCCTTCTCTCCTGATGGTTTTCTCCTCCATTTCTCTTTGGATTTTCAAGCTCTTTTTGAGGAATCAATCCAAGGAACCAAGTTGTGATAAGCTAGGGTTATGCTCCACCATTGAAGAGGGTGTGTTGCTGAGATTGAGGTGAGTTTTTAGCCATTAGAACTCTTGCTTTTGCTCTGTTTTCTTAGTTAAGTTTCAACTAGTTTTTGAGTTGGAAAGTTAGGAATTGATTGGATTTTTGGCTAGGGTTCTTGTGGTTGTGATGCTTGGGGCATGTGAGGATGGTTTTTGGGTTCATTTGGCATCAAAAATGGGGTTTGGAAGCATTAGAATCGAGTTGGAATTGAAGGAGTCGAAGGAAGAGGTTTCAAGGCAGTATCTGGCTGGGGGTAGCGCTACAGCGCCCATCAGAGGGCGCTATAACGCTACACAGGATTTGTTTGGGTGGTTTGGGGTTCTGAGTATAGCGCTGGGGCGCTATTGAGCAGCGCTACTCTATTTCTCTAAAATCTCGTTTTGAGTGATTTTAAGGGTTTTTGGCTCGGGGTTTCTATCCTTAAGGCCCGGGATCGAATCTATTCACCGTGTGGGTACATTTCGGGGTCCCGAGAGTGGGGTTTAGGTCAAGACCCTATCTTTGTTGATTCTCATTAATCGGAGATTGTATTTTGGTTATGACTAGGTGACCGCTAATGGATTAAAGGATCAATCGTTCTCAAGGGTCGTTCTTGTTCTAATTCTTGCTCGAACCAGAGGTAAGAAAACTGCACCCTATGTATATATGACATGCATGGTTATTCTTGATGCATGTTGGATGTTTAAATGTAATGCATGTGATGCACAAGAAACATGTGATTAGGGCATGTTATGAATATTGAGTATGAGATTGTTCAGAGCTTGAGCCTCTGTGTTTATGCATGATCCTAATTGTGTTAGCAATTGTTAAGTAAGCATGTTGAATGCCCTTTGTCGGATATTTGACATATGATATATGTTTGGTAGCATTGCTTACTTGTGTATGGCACTGACTAGTTAGGGACAGCACTGGTCGCGTATTACTGACCTAAGAGTTAGAAACGGCATAAGCGTCCTAAACGCAGGGCCGATTAAAGATTAGATATAATCGATATTAGCATTGAATGACTCTAGGAGCATTAATGCTGGACCGACCTTAAGTTCGATGAAAATTATAAGCGCTTGTCTAGTCTAAGACTAGTTACTTAGAGCCAGGGCCAAAGGCCTAGGTGACGGTTTGTCACATGGCTGGGAGCAGTATCCCATGGTTGTGACTCTTTGGTCATGAGGTAGGTTATGTTGATGACTAATCATCAAGAACCTATCCTGCTTAAGCTAGTGAAAGGATCACTTCTCTACTTGATTGGTTTATGCTGGTGACTATTTCACCAGATACCTATCTTGTTTAAGCTATTGAAATGATCACTTATTTATAAAGGGAACGGAACCCACCTTAGTGACTATTACAGCTGTCACTCTTTTATTTAGGGCTATAAGCCCTGTATGGTTACCGGAACCACCAGTGTTAAATCATTTATCTGATTTTGATTAACTTGATAGTCATCCACTCAGGAAGGTAGGATTCCTTGTCCTGGATACCCATCATTACATGGATTTGTTTGCCTGCTTGATTAGGGCTATATCTGCTAAGCGTATGCCTTATGATTTGATGACATGTTATTACTGATCATGAGCATATTAAGTTTTCTTGCTGGGCTTCGGCTCACGGGTGCTATGTGGTGCAGGTAAATGAAAAAGAAAGCTGGACCACCTTGAGTTGGAGAGCTTAGGTGACGATATGTACATATGCGGCTGCTCGACCGCCACGGCCGAGGGTTGAAAGAGGAACTAGGGTCAAACCCTGTTTTGCTGCTTAGATCGGCCTGTTGTAAATATTTTCTTGTAATAGACCTTTAACTTATATTTTTGGGATCCCAATGTATACAGTAAACGTTCTAATGAAACGTTATATCTAAACCAAGATTTTTAATCCCTAAACCGCTAATCATACTTAGTTACACGATTTTGGCCAAATGACTCGATTAGCGAGCTTATCACTGTTTATAAGGCACACCGTAATGGTCCCTGGGGTTTGGGGCGTTACACCTACAAACCAACAGGAGTCTTTCCAGCGTGTTTTGTCCTCACTCGCACGCTTCTTGGGAAAACTTCCCAATAGGTCACCCATCATGAGACTACTCCAGGTCAAGCACACTTAACTTTAGAGTTCTCAAGTGATGGGCTACCGAAAAGAAGATGCATCTTGTTGGCATAGGTAGTGCCCATCAATCCATTTAAGCCTTCTTCAACGATGTAGTCCCATACCTACACAGTCTTAGAATCATCACACTTGACCTTCCCCAGGCGATGTGGGATTGCACAAATTTTACCTAGCCTTTCCCCTTGTGGATCACGGGATTCTGACTATCACAATCACCCCCTCCCTTTAGGAATCCGACATCGTCATCGGCCACACTTCCGACTGGGTCATGGCTCTGATACCATTTGTGATGCCCCACGTCACTATGGCTGCTTCCTAGAATGACGACTGGCCCTACAAACCAACACGAGTCTTTCCATCGTGTTTTGTCCTCACTCGCACGCTTCCTGGGAAAACTTCCCAATAGGTCACCCATCATGAGACTACTCCAGGTCAAGCACGCTTAACTTTGGAGTTCTCAAGTGATGGGCTACCGAAAAGAAGATGCATCTTGTTGGCATAGGTAATACCCATCAATCCATTTAAGTCTTCTTCAATAGTGTAGTCCCATACCTACATTGTTGGAAATATGCCCTGAAAGCATATGTAGTGGACATTGTTTTTATGAAATAAATAAATAAATTGAATTTGTTATGCATATATTTTATGGACTATATTATTCTATGATAATATTATGTAAATATCAGGAAAATTCCTAAGTTCATGAATGTAATCTCAAACATGTATTAGTACGAGAAGATTGTGTTTGAGATAAATGAACTTGAATAGTTCGCAGTAAAATAAAGTTATGGAATCTTTAGATTAATTACTGCAAGTACGGTCCACTAGTATTATGAATACATGTGATCTAGATCCGGATCACTAGTTTGGTAGGACACTTTAGTGGAGGTGCTTTATATATTAGAGAATATATAGAACTGGACCAGATATGTTTATTAATACTTAGTTAAATACCGTTTCGAAGTATTAATTAAATATATCAACTGATGATCATATACAAATAGATCTTAATCCTGAGGTTACTATGAACTCCTGTTTATGTTATATGAGTTCTTTGATTCACTTGTTAGGGTCTGTCAGAATGATCAGGCTAAAAACTTTTGTTTTGGGAACTCATTAATATAGATGGCTAGGGACATACTATACAGATATGGAATCTATACCTTCTCGCAAGAGATTGAATGATGGTTCTCTTAAGGGTTGACTTTTGGGACTGAAAGGTTATTGAGCTCAAATTCATAATTTAGTTATGAATTAACCTTCACTAGTAGAGTCAATGGTACTTAAGGAAACAAGACATAACTAAAAGGGTAAAACGGTAATTTTATTCCCGATTAATTATGAACCATTATTAGAGGGTCAAGTTGTATGCAATGATTATATCAATGGACGCTTTATGATTATAAAGTACTCAGTAAATGAAATGTCTATAATTACAAGAGTGCAGTCTCATATTTATAGTGGAATAATCATGAGATTAATAAATTAAGATTATTTAATTAAAGAGTTTAATTGATAATCTCAAATTTATTGGAGCTTGGAATTATAGGTCCATAGGTCCCCATAGCGGCTCTATCAACACTGTTCAAGGTAAGAGTTGATATGAAGGGAAAATAGTTTAAAGACATATTTAAGAAGAAACTTGTTCTTCAGGCCAAATATGCAATTATATGATAATAGTGATTAATTAATTAATTACAAATTAGTTGTAGTTAACAAAATTAATTAATATTTAATTATTGTATAATTTTCGAAATTATACTAAATAATTAAATTAAATTTCGAAATTTAATTAAATAATTAATTAATTGTAATTTTCGAAATTATGATTAATTAAATATTTATTTTCGAAAATTTTGGATTTAATTAATTGGTAGTATCAATTAAATATCTTTATTTGAGTGGGAGAAAATAATCTGATAAGTTCAAATTGGATTTGAATTTAAAAGATTAATATTTATTCAAATAATTAATTATATTTGATAATTAATTAAATAGATAATTAATTTGAATTCAAATTTGAATTAGTTATCAGGTTGTTAGAACTTATCTGACAAAGTAATTTGAATAAATAATTAAATAAAATTTGAAAAACCAATATCCCTAAAAATTAGGAAGCTACACATTCACACACAGTCCAGGACTGTGTGTGGCGTGTAGGACAGTATTTTTCAGGGATGGGATTTTCAATTTTATTTATTTAATTAATTAATTAATGGATAATTCAAAAAATTGTTTTTTTTTTATTTTTTCATTAATGGAATAATTAATTAATTAAAAATTAAATTGTAAAATGGTTACAGATTTAATTTTTAAATTTTGAATTTTTTCTGTTAAGTATGACTGGTCAGAAAATTATTCAGATAAGAAAAAGAAAAGAGAGTGAGACTACTCTGACAATTTCGCTCTGTGAAAATAGAACGATAGTTTTCTCTCCCTGAAAATAAAGAACCCATTCTCAGGCCTATTCTCTTGATCTCATGTGTTGAGTACATCAAGTAGAATCACAAATAAACTATCCTTCATTCTCTAAGTGCCCACACATTTCTTGAGGTGTAGAGAACGCTTTGGAAGATCTTGGTGTGAGTACGTGGAGCGGCTTGGATAGGAAGATCGTTCTAAATACGAGAAGATAGCAAGGACACTTGATAGGCTTCAAGAGGTATGATTTCTATCACTATCTTGCTTATGATTAATGTATGTATATTAATGGATCCGCATATTTAAAGGTAGTTTAAATATGTTACAAATTTTTTGTTGTACACTGGGCCAACCATACCACCTTTCCGCTGCGTATTAGGAAACTCGTTCCTAACATACATAGTCTTAGAATCATTACACTTGACCTTCCCCAGGCAATGTGGGATTGCACAACTTTTACTCTGTCTTTCCCCCTATGGATCACGGGATTCTGACTATCACAGGATTTATGCTTAAAACATCTAAATTGGTCAAAATTGAGGTCTTATATTGGCTGGAAATCATAAGTTTATGATTTGGGGAAGAACATCAATTCTAGGCATATTTTTCAGGTTTTGGGGACCTGGCGTGACTGTGATAGGTTGTAGCGCAACAGCACTAGTGTCCCAGAAATAGGGAAATTGGATTCAATTTGGGGGGCTCGGGTTGAGGGGGGCGATCACGCCAATAGTCCAGAAGCCCCAGATTTTCTATGGGCGCGACCATGCCAGGGGCCCCAAAATGTCTATTTTTTTATTTTTAGGGCTACGCTCGGAGGGCTTGGGAATCTTATTTGGGAGCTTGCTTGGGTACTTGGGGGATATTTTTAGTGCCCCGTTAACTGAGAACCATGATTTTAAGATTTAGAGTTCAGTTTGGAAATTGGGTTTTAGGGTTAAGTCTTGATAAACGTATACTTGAGGTGTGACTAGGGTTTCTGCCAGGCTCGGGTCAGGATCAGCGCTCGAGGTCGTTCCACTATTTACACGAGGATCAAGGTAAGAAAATTGCACCTGATACGTGAAATGTATGATTGGGGCTTGGCCCGTTTGTTAAATGTAAATGTGATTAGGGCTCGAGCCCAGCTAAATAGCATGATCATAATTGTGCCCGTGCATATCTGCTTACTATACTATAATACATTGCATCTGCATGTATGATGAATGTATTACGTGAATGTTTGTTTGGGCTAGGAAGCTCGGTTTATTAGCCGATAATTTGTGTGATTGTATCTTATTAAATCTTGACTTGCTAGTCAAGGGTATATTTGGTTAAAAGGGGGCTCGGCTTATAACTCGAGGGTTTCCAAGGCTCGACTTATAAGTCGAGGATTTGTAAGGCTCATCTTATAAGCTATGATCGGCATTATGCGCGTTGAGCGCAGGCCATTATGGCTAGGCCAACCTGGGAGTGCCTCATGCACTTGACTGGCTCGAATGCCATATGAATAAATGGGAGTGTGACACACACTTGTGTGACCCTATGGTCACTTGACTATATAGAGTGTATGCTTGGTTCTAGTTATTACTGTTAAGCATGCTATTATATACTGTGAATTGTCTGAATATGTTTTCTTGCTGAGTCTTTTGGCTCACGGGTGCTTTGTGGTGCAAGTAAGGATAAGGAAAAGCTTGGCCAGCCATGAGTTGGAGAGTGATAGCAGTGATGTGTACATATGCAGTCATCTCGACTTCCACGGCCGAGATATCACAGGGGAGCTAGGGTTAGACCCTGTTTTGCCGCTTTGGCTGGCTTATTTTGTAATCTCTGGGTTGTAACAAACTTTTCAACTTGTATTTTGGGATCCCATGTAATGACTAAAATTTTGTTTAATGCAAATGTTTATGTCTGGACCAAAAATTTTAATACATGAACCCTTAGTAGCTTAATCACATGTTTTAGTCCAAATGACTCGTTTAGCGAGTCCAGCACTAATTTTTAACACACTTGGTAACGGACCCTAATTAGCAGGGCATTACAACTTGGTATTAGAGCTGCCAAGGTTTAAGGGTTTTTGATGATGGACTGGGCATGTACACTCGCCACGAAAGACAAGCTCGACCTAGGGTTTGGTAATTGTTAATATAGTTATGTGTGTAATTGCTTAAATGAAATATATATTCCTTACCTACTTGTTTAAATAGAAAGCCTGAGTTATTTTGATAGTGCATGGCCCTTGACTGTTGTATGTATGTTAAAGATGTGCTTATTAGCACTATAGTCGCTTGTAAATGCGGTAGGAATTGCTTATAAGCATCATTATTGTTTTTTAATGTCAAAAACGCTTATTAGCACTACTATATGTACTTGTATGCCAGGAGATGCTTATTAGCACTGTTAAATGTTAAAAGGAATGCTTATTAGTATGTTATCTGTCTGTGCATGCCAGAAAATGCTTATTAGCATCCTTCTTGCCCTTGAGTGTTAGAAATGCTTAATATCATTATGTTATGTATATGCATTTTAAGAGCGTGCTTATTATTATTGTTAATGTTTGTAAATGGTAAGAACGTGCTTATTAGCATCTTGTTTGGGTATGATCATGAATCTCCATGCTTATTAGCATGAATGTATATGTGTGAATTATTGGGATGCTTATTAGCATTATCAATGCATGTGAATGCTTATTCAATCGGTTTGAACCGTGGGTTGACATGGGATATTGTTATTACTGCCTGATAAGTCGAGTCATTGATTGCAGATAAACTTGGAAGTATGCTTCCAGGACAATCTATTGAGCCAGCCAGCGCTGAGAATCACGTCGGAAGTAATGACCAGGGTCAGAACCCTCCGCTAGCTCCTGAAAACTGGCAACAGATGCTTGCTAGTATGCAAGCTAGGCTGCAGAGACAGGATGAAGATATTTGTTAGTTGAGGCAACAACAGGTTCCGGCAGGGAACGCTGCATCAGCAACCCCATCTGTTGCTCTAGGGTCGACCGTACAACATCAGACAGAGTAAAAAACTGTTGGGAGTTAGTATATGAACAGTTCAGAAAACAACACCCTCTGGTTTTCGAGGGTAGCGCAGATCCACTAAAGGCAGAGAAGTGGATGGCTATGATTATATCCATCCTAGACTTTATGAGGGTGGTGGGAAATGAGAGAGTGGCATGTGCCACATACATGTTTTGGTAGGATGCCCGAATCTGGTGGGAGATGGTGTCCCAGACTAGGGATGTAACCATAATGAACTGGGAAGATTTTAGAACTCTATTCAATGAGAAGTATTGCAATGAGGCAATTAGAGCTGCCAAAGTTGAGGAATTCAGTAGATTATTACAAGGGAGTATGCCAGTGACAGAATACGCCCTGAAGTTTGACAGATTAGTCAAGTTCAACTTAGACTTGGTACCCACTAATGGGACAAGGAAGGAAAAGTTCCTTCAAGGGCAACAACCTATGATAGCCTAGGATGTCAGAATTACAACAGCACCTGGAGTGGCGACATGCGCTCAGGTAGTAGATAGAGCCCTTATTGCTGAGGGCGCTGAGAACAAGATATGGCACGAGAACGCGGCCAGAAAAGATATGAGGAGGACAGAACCTCCCTTTATAGGATCAAGTAGGGGCGAAGGCCCTAGTGACTAGAAAAGGAAGACCACAGATACTGTTTTGGCATCCGGTCCTAACAGGAGGCCACAGGGGGTACAGATTGGGTGCCAAGGCGGCAGTGAAAATTGGAGGACATATCCAGAGTGTGCCATATGTAGAAGACGTCATCTGGAGGAGTGTTGTGGGGCATCTCAAGAAGGACTGCCCAAGAATGAAGAAAGAGAAACTGAAGAAGGCAGACAGCTCGATTCCAGCTCGAGTGTTTGCATTGACGCAGGCTGAGGCTAGGCCCTCAGTGGTCACAAGTCAGCTTTCTAGTGCTAGCATTTCTTATATTATGCTGATTGACTCTAGTGCTACACATTCTCATATTTCTAGTAGGCTTATTGATAGATTGTGTAGGCCATGCGATTACTATGTTGTGGGGTTTGGGATGTTATTACCCACTGGGGATTAGTGGTATCCAGGAGATGCATCAGGTCACTACCAGTGATAGTGGACGGCAGGGAGTTGTCAGTTGACTTAATAGAGTTGGTTATGACTGACTTTGATATGATTTTGGGGATGGATTGGTTAACTAGATATGGGGAAACCATTTATTGTAAAAGAAAAAGATGGTAACCTTTGAGCCTGAGGGTGAGTACCCCTTCGTATTAATTGGCATTGTGCATGGACCCCAAGTACATATGATTTCAGCATTAAGAGCTAAAGACCTATTATGAGGAAGTTGCATAGGATTCTTGGTCAGCGTGGTGGATACCACTCAGGTCGTGCCAGTGGGACCAGAAGAGACTAGTTTAGTCTGTGAGTTCCTAGATGTGTTCCCAGAGGAATTACCAGGATTGCCGCCACACATAGAAATAGAATTTGTTATTAAGCTGACGCCAAGGATAGAGCCAGTGTCTAGGGAACCTTATAGAATGGCCCCAGCAGAGTTGAAGGAACTCAAAGTACAATTACAAGAGCTGTTAGACTTGGATTTTATCAGACCCAGTTTCTCGCCAAGGGTTGCGCCAGTCCTATTTGTGAAGAAGAATGACAGTTCTCTGAGGATGTGCATAGACTATAGGGAACTGAATAAACTGAACATTAAGAACAGGTATCCTCTACCAAGGATAGATGACTTATTTGACCAATTGCAAGGTAAGATGGTGTTCTCGAAGATAGATCTTCGGTCTGGTTATCACCAGTTGAGGATCAAGGAGGAAGACATACGAAAGGCGGCATTTCGTACCAGATATGGGCACTATGAGTTCCTCGTTATGCCATTTAGCTTGACTAATGCCCCGGCAGGCTTCATGGATTTGATGAACATGGTGTTCAAGGACTATCTGGATCGATTTGTGATAGTCTTTATCAAAGATATCTTAGTATATTCATAGTCAGAGTAAGAGCATGAGCAACCCTTCAGGTTGGTCTTACAGAGGCTGAGAGAACACGGATTATTTGTAAAATTTAAGAAGTGTGAGTTCTGGTTACCTTAGGTGACTTTCTTGGGTCATATTGTTAGTAGAGATGGGATTAAGGTAGACCTAGCTAAGATTGAGGTTGTTTGGAATAGGCCAAGGAATGCCTCTAAGATTAGAAGTTTCCTTGGATTGTCAGGTTATCATAGAAAATGTGTGGAAGGGTTCTCAAGGATAGCTACCCCTCTGACCGAACTAACACGCAAGAGTCAGAAGTTTGTGTGGTCAGACAGATGAGAGAATAGATTCTAGGAGTTGAAGCGGTGTTTGATTACCGCCCTACTCCTGAGTCTTCCAAAAAATCAGGCAAAGTTCATAGTTTATTGTGATGCTTCAAGACAAGGGTTAGGTTGTGTCCTTATGCAAGTAGGGAAGGTGATTTATTATGCATCACGCCAGTTGAAAGATTATGAGCAGAGGTATCCTACTCATGATCTGGAGTTAGCAGAAGTGGTCTTTGGATTAAAGGTATGGAGGCATTACCTTTATGGGGTGAAGTGTGAGATATATATGAACCACAAAAGCCTCAACTACTTCTTTACACAGAAGGATTTTGAATATAAGGCAAAGGCATTGGTTGGAACTGGTGAAGGACTATGACTGTGACATCATTTATCATCCAGGGAAAGCTAACGTGGTCCGGGGCAGTTGTACAGTTCGAGGCAAATATCCAAGTAGTTGGCAGAGGATATGACTAGAGCAGGGATTGAGTTAGTAGTGGACCAGTTAGCCAGCATTACCCTGTAGTATACTCTTCTAGAAAGGATAAAGGAGAGTCAGTTACAAGAGCCACAGTTGCTGAAGATTAGAGAGGACGTCGTAGCTGGAGTGGCTAGGGACTATGTAGTATCAGATATGGGTTTGCTAAGATAAAAAGGCCAAATCTGTGTTTTGATGTATACTATTATCAGAGAGGAGATTCTGGATGAATCTCATACTACGAAGATATACCAGGACCTGAGAACTTTATATTGGTGGCCGGGGATGAAGAGGGACATAACCGAGTATGTGGCCAGGTGTCTGATGTGTCAACAGATCAAGGCTGGACATCAGAGACCAGCGAGGCTACTACAGCCCTTGGATATCCCAAGGTGGAAGTGGGAAGACATCACAATGGATTTTGTGGTGGGATTGCCCAGGACAGTGGGTCACCATGATTCGATGTGGGTTATTATGGACAGATACACCAAATCAGCTCACTTTCTACCAATGAAGATTACTTATATAGTTGACCAGTATGCGAAGCTCTATGTGAGAGAGATAGTACGTCTTCATGGAGCTCCAAGGTCAATTGTGTCAGATCGGGACCCCACATTTACTTCCAAGTTTTGGGGAAGTTTGTAGAAGGCGATGGGCACGCAGCTGATATTTAGTACAACTTATGATCCTCAGACCGATGGTCAGTCTGAGAGGACTATCCAGATATTGGAGGACATGTTGAGAGCATGTGTATTGGACTTTGAGGGGTCCTGTAGTAAATATTTGCCTCTGATAGAGTTTTTCTACAACAACTACTACCGGGCGACTATAGGAGTGGCTCCTTATGAGGTGTTGTATGGTAGGAAATGCAGATCACCTATTCACTGGAATGAGATGGGTGAACGTAGTACTTGGGTCCTAAGGCAGTTTAAAGGACCAATGAGGCTATTGAGAAGATCAGAGCTTGGATGCTAGCATCACAGAGTAGACAGAAGAGTTATGTAGATCCAAAGCGCAGGAACGTGGAGTTCTAGGTGGGAGACTATGTCTTCCTTAGAGTCTCACCACTGAAGGGGTGAGGAGGTTTGGGAAAAAGGGCAAGTTGAGCCTTAGGTTTGTAGGACCTTTTGAAATCTTGGAGAGGATCGGTCAGGGGTCTATAGATTGGCCTTACCTCTAACATTGTCGACTGTGCACAATGTGTTCCATATTTCAATGCTGCAGGAGTATGTATCTGATGAGACTCGTGTACTGAGCTATGAAGATATGGAGCTGCAAGCAGACTTATCCTTTGAGGAGCAGCCAGTCCAGATATTAGACAGGAAGGACAAGGTCCTGAGGAATAAAACCATACCTCTAGTAAAGGTATTATGGAGGAACAGCAAGGTTGAGGAGGCGACCTAGGAGTTGGAATCAACCATGCGAAACCAGTATCCCGAGCTGTTCAGCTAAAATTTCGAGGACGAAATTCCTGTAAGGAGGGGATAATTGTAACGGCCCAAATTCCCTAATATTGCTTAGTGCCTGGATTAAGGGGCTAGGAGGCAATAATTGAATTAATTGAGTGCTTATGTGTTATGAGCATGTTATTATGTGAATTATGTGAATTGTATTATGATTATGCTTGTGGGCCTGTTTCTTATTAGAAGGGCATTTTTGTAATTTGACATGTTAAGGGTATAATTGTAAATATGTGTAATATATGAGGGCAACCACATTATTATGTTGATATATTTGAGTTACCCGGCACAAGGCAATCCTACGGAGCTAGTTAGCGAAAAAGTCACAACGGGAAAAAATACCCGGCTCGTGGTGAGCTTAGAGGTATTTTGGTAATTTGGTAAATTACTAGGAATTATTGAGTAACGAGAATTAATTGATGAATATTGGTTTGATAGATTATTTCGAATTGTATGAGATAATTTGAGGTTAGCGGGAATTATGCCAAATGACTAAACTACCCTTGAGAGTAACCTTTAGGGGTAATGGGGCAAGGGGCATTATGGTCTTTTGACCACATGGGTCAATTGACTAGGCCAGCAGCTGGGTACCTATCTCACTCATGTTCAAGTCACTCCACTTTGGTTTTGGGAGCAATTTGGGAAAAAATCACTAAAGGCATACCAAGGCAAGGCTAAGCTTGAATTTTTGTGGAGATTTAAAGCAATTATAGGGGAGTGGCAGCTTGGGATTGGAGTTAGAAGCAACTAAGATTATCATCACATCAAGAAATTCAAATTTAGAGGTGAGATTCCTCTGTTTTGGTATTCAAGGGGTGTTCTTGAGTTTTATGATTTTTTATTTCTAAATTGTATGTTTATGGGTGTTTTGGATGGTGTGTTTAGTAGGTTTTGTTGTTTAAGCTTAGAGTAGGGTTTTATGTGGCTGGATTGATGCTTAAAACATCAAGATTGGTCAAAATTGAGGTCTGATATTGGCCGGAAATCGTAAGTTTATGATTTGGGGAAGAACATCAATTCTGGGCATATTTTTAGGTTCTGGGGACCTTGCGCGACCGCGCTAGGTTGTAGCGCGACCGCGCTAGTGTCCCAGAAACAGGGAAATTGGATTCAATTTGGGGGGCTCGAGTTGAGGGGCACGATTGCACCCAAGGTAAGCGCAACCGCCAGGCTTAGGTCAGGATCAGCGCTCAAGGTCATTCCATTATTTGCACAAGGATTGAGGTAAGAAAACAATATTGGGGCTTGGCCCATTGTTAAATGTAAATGTGATTAGGGCTCAGGCCCAACTAATGAGCATGATCCTAATTGTGCATGTGCATTTCTGCTTAGTATACTGTAATGCATGGCATCTGCATGTATGGTGAATGTATTATGTGGATGTTGGTTCAGGCTAGGAAGCTCAATTTATTAGCCGAGAATCTGTCTTATTGTATTTGCTTAAATCCTAACCTACTAGTCAGTGGTATATTTGGTTAAAAAGGGGCTCGGCTTATAAGTTGAGGGTTTCCAAGGCTCGACTTACAATTCAAGGATCTGTAAGGCTCATCTTATAAGCCGTGATTTGCATTATGCACGTTGAGAGCAGGCCGTTATGGCTAGGCCACCCCGGGAGTGCCTCATGCACTTGACTGGCTTTGATGCCATATGAATAAATGGGAGTGCGACACGCAATTGTGTGACCCTATGGTCACTTGACTGTACAGAGTGTATGCTTCGTTCCAGTTATTACTGTTAAGCATGCTGTTATATTCTGTGAATTTTCTGACTATGTTTTCTTGCTGAGTATTTTGGCTCATGGGTGCTTTGTGGTGCAGGTAAGGGTAAGGAGAAGCTTGGCCGACCATGAGTTGCAGAGCGATAGCAGTGATGTGTAGATATGCAGTCAGCTCGACCGCCACTGTCGAGATATCATAGGGGAGCTAGGGTTGGACCCTGTTTTTCTACTTAGGCCAGCTTATTTTTAATCTCTCGGTTGTAACCAACTTTTAAACTTGTATTTTGGGATCCCATGTAAAGACTAAAGTTTTGTTTAATGGAAATTTTTATGTCTTGACCAAAAATTTTAATACATGAACCCTTAATCAAATGTTTTAGTCCAAATGACTCGTTTAGCGAGTTCAACACCAATTTTAAACACACTTGGTAACGAACCCTAATTAGCCAGGCGTTACAATTCAACTGGATGAATAAATGTCAGGAAAGCTTCCAGTTGGTCAAAGACATTGTGTTCAACACCAGTGCTTTGTGTACCGACACCTAACGACAAGTTTGTAGTATTCTGTGATGCATCCAAGCAAGGGTTGGGCTGCGTGTTGATGCAAAATGATAAGGTGATAGCCTACGCCATAAGACAGTTGAAGGAATACGAGCAACGCTATCCAACATACGATATGGAGTTGGCAGTGGTAGTCTTCGCACTAAAAATTTAGCACCACTTTCTATATGGAGAACGGTGTGAGATTTATACGGACCACAAAAGCTTAAAATATTTCTTCACGCAAAAGGAGCTCAACATGAGGCAGTGCAAGTGGTTGGAACTAGTAAAGGAATATGATTGTGAAATCCTATACCACCTAGGAAAGACAAATGTCATTGCAGACGCATTAAGCCGGAAGAATTATGGAAGTCTGCAAGCATTATCCGAAATCTAGAAGCTGCTACAACAAGAGTTGATTAATGTCGGGATAGAAATAGTCATGGGTCATCTGGCTAACTTGTCCATCAAGTCGAGTTTACTAGAGGATATACGGATCGGGTAAGGGCATGATGACACGTTATTATCGCATATGGTTGCAGTCAAAGAAGGCAAGACTACAGAGTTCTCTATATCAGGACATGGGTTCTTGAAATATAAGGGTCGGGTATGCGTGCCGAATGACCATGGGATTAAGATGAAGATATTGGAGGAGGCACACACTACCCCATACTCTGTTCACCCGGGGTCTACCAAGATGACTCACGATCTTAAGGCACTATATTGGTGGTCAGGAATGAAGAAAGATGTAGTAGAGTATGTGTCGAAATGCCTAACATGCCAGCAAGTAAAGGCTTTGCATCAGCGACCCGCATGCTTATTACAACTGCTTAGTATTCAGGAATGGAAGTGGGAAGACATAGCCATGGACTTTGTGATAAGATTTCCACGAACAAATAAGTAGCACAACTCGGCTTAGGTAGTAGTAGATAGACTAACCAAGTCTGCTCACTTCCTGTCTGTCAAGACTACGTACACTGCGGACCAATACGCAGACACCTATGTTCGAGAAATTGTACGATTTCATGGAATCCCTAAGACCATAGTATCCGACAGAGGTTTGGTGGTCATGTCGAGATTTTGGAGAAGCTTGCAACAAGCCATGGGTACCAAGCTAAGTCTCAGTACGACATTTCATCCTCATACCAACGGACAGTCTGAGCGTACCATACATATTTTAGAAGATATGTTACGCGCTTGTGTACTAGACTTTGGAGGATCATGGAGTAAGTATTTTCCACTTATATAATTCTCCTAAAATAATAGCTACCAAGCAACAATCGGTATGGCGCCCTATGAGCTACTTTACGGAAGGAAATGTCGGTCGCCGTTACATTGGGATGAGGTAGGAGAAAGGAAACTTCTTGGACCTGAGGTTGTTAGAGAGGCTTAAAACGCAGTGGAGTTAATTAGAAAATGTATGCTCGCTGCTCAAAGTCGACAAAAGAGTTACGCAGATACCAAGCGACGAGATGTAGAATTCAAAGTCGGAGATCAAGTCTTTTTAAGGGTATCTCCAATGAAAGGAGTGAATCGGTTCGGGAAGAAAGGCAAACTTAGTCCCCGGTACATAGGTCCTTTTGAGATATTGGACATGGTGGGACCAGTAGCGTATAGCCCTACTGCCAGCTCTAGCAGACAACCACAATGTGTTTCACATCTTGATGTTGCATAGATATGTGTCAAACTCATCCCACGTTCTCAAGTATGATACTTTAGCACTCCATAAAGACCTAAGTTATGAGGAACGACCAATTCACATCCTGGAGAAAGGGGTAAAGTAATTACGGTCGAAGAGTATTCTAATAGTCAAGGTTTTATAGAGTAATAGTACAGAATGGGAGGCAATGTGGGAATTGGAGGAAGCCATCCTAGCACAATATCCAGAATTATTTGGTAAGTAAATTTTGAGGACGAAATTCTTTTAAGTATGGGAGAATTGTAGCGCCTCAGAATTTTACTTAGTTAGATAGTAGTATCTTATGCTGTAGTATTTTAGTTTTCATAGATATTGCTTCAAGCGAGAATTTGTTGGAAACTTATAGAGCTAGTTATGAATTTTATAAGTTTAGCCTATAGTTTAGAAATATTAATTTTATCATAAGGTTTAATTATTGAAGCTAGTCCTAGAAATATTATTTATTATAACCTAAGGTTTAGATAGAATAATTAAGAATGTGGCATTTGTCACATGTATGTTTATTAAGGATTTAAGGATTTTAGATGAATAAAATAATCAAGGATAAACCTAGGAAGACTAGAACCTTCCCTCAAATGCTAGGATCTCGTATTACTCAATAAAAGTTGTTTAAACAGCTTTAAGTGTGCTTAAAATGAGTGGAAATGTGCTTTAGTATTTAAATGTAAGTCGATATATCGCAGCTGTAGGGGGCTATATCGCCTATGCTAATATGGAAAACACGTTGACTTTGCATTAATGAAACCACGGAGCCTCAGGAAAATAGGGGAGGCGATATATCAGCTCCAGTGGCTATGTTTGGAACTCCGTGGAATCTGAAGCTAGAAACAACCCTCAACAGCTTGCACTTGCTCTTGAATGATTTTTACCGAGTTCTGGGCATTTTTTGAGCAGAAAATCCCATTTTTATTCATTTTAATGGGAGTTAGTTTCTGTAACACCCTGGTTACTCCAAGACAGTTATTGTGAGCTTTGAACCGTGCTTAACTCGCTAATCGAGTCCTTTGGTTATAAACGTGCATCTAGGTGTTATTAACAGGCTAAGGTGAAAACTCGATCAAAAGGAAATGATATATTTCATTTAAAACATAACACTGTTCATGGGCCCATAAAAATGTTTACAAGTAATTTACAATCCAAAATGGTCATTACAGTGTAAAATTACAACTTGTTGACCTAAGCGGCAAAAATAGGGTTAACCCCTAGTTCCTCTGAGAAACTCCTTGGCCGTGGTGGTCAAGCGGCCGCATATGTACACATCGCCACCTAAGCTCTCCACTCAAGGCTGGGTGAGCTTTTCTTTTCCTTTACCTGCACCACATAGCACCCGTGAGCCAAGGCTCAGCAAGAAAACACATTACTGCATGTATATAATATAAAATGATGATTATGATAACCATCCAGAGCTTATATCCCTAAACAAATGAGTGATTGATGTGTAAGTCACTAATGTGGATTCCGCACCCTTAGCTAATGAGTGACCACAGAGTCACTAGCTTAAACCAGATGAGTGACTAATGAGTGAGTCACTAATGTAAACCAAATGAGTGACCATGGAGTCACTAATGTGGGTTCCATACCCTTAGCCTTGTGACGATGCAGTCACCTGGACCTTCTGGCCCTGGCTCTGAGTGACTAGTCATGGGACTAGACAAGCGCTTTTAGTTTTCATCAAACTTGAGGTCGGTCAAGCATTAATGCTCATGATGAGTCATTCAATGCTTATGTCGA
Source organism: Humulus lupulus (assembly GCF_963169125.1). NCBI lineage: Eukaryota > Viridiplantae > Streptophyta > Magnoliopsida > Rosales > Cannabaceae > Humulus > Humulus lupulus. The sequence continues at coordinate 127,347,428 of NC_084801.1, read as the reverse complement.
TTAGATCTAATCTTTTTTTCGGTTTGTGTTTAACATGCTAAGACCATTCTTGACTCTTAAGTCAATAACATACGACCAGTGCTCAGTACTACTGCCAAACTTAACTAGTAAGTCACAGCTTCACAATTAATACCGATACCATTGCTGATTTTGACTAATTAGTCAGTGCCACTCACAAGTAAGCAAGATTTTCTAAGCATTTGATATGCAATCAATGTCCACATTTAAACACTCAACATGCCTCATGAATAACCATGCATGTCACATATGGGGTGCAGTTTTCTTACCTTTGGTTCGAGCGAGAATTAGTAAAAGAACGACACTTGAGAACGATCAGCCATTTGATTCCTTAGCGATTACCTAGTCATAACCAAGTATGGAATTCCATCAATAAATTGAGTAATAAAAGGTTCCTGGACCAAGACCTAGCCTCCGGGACATCGAATCCTACTAAACCGGGTAGTAGGAACGATTCCGAGTCCTAAGGTTTGAGTTCCCATGATCAAAACACCACTTTGGCCATAAATTCCCTCAAGCATCGCGGCAACCAGCCTAGATAGAGGCGCCATCCTCAAGCACCTGCACCAAGCGTCGCGGCCCCAAGGCCCTTCAGCACCATCCCTCACCTGCACTAAGCTCGGGTCGCGGCGCCTAAGAACAGGGTCGTGGCCCCACCTGGAAACCCATCCAAAACCTCATTTTTCCTCTTTTAAATCCTTCCAAAAACCTACTCAAACATCTCCAAATCCAAAAATCAAAGTTTCCAAACATCTCAATGATCCAAAATCATCAAATCCCAAGGCTCAAACCAATCAAAAACTCACCAACACATAAAATCTAAATCAAAGCTTAAAAACTCAATTACTCAAAACTTAAAGCTTGGATTACGTCTTATTAAGTTGTTTCTCGCTAAATCCTTATGTTAAAAAAGCTTCTAATCTTTCCTAGAATTGCTATGCCTCAATCCTCGCTTGATTCCGAGTCCTAAAACTCAAGTTCCCTTCGAAAATGCAACGAATGGTCAAAGGAATAACGGGAGAAAGAGAAAAAGTGTTTGAACATAGTTTTCCTTCTGACAGGTTACTTCAAGCTTAAGTAATCTCAAGTAAATCCTAATACTCGGGGTCTCAAAAACGTCCTCGGGGGAAAAATAGTCAAAACTCCTAGAATTTCCTCTTGATCTCACTAACTCCTAATATATCATCAAATAATCATTCTCATTATCCAATATCCCAATAATTGACCCCGTTATGACAAAACCGCTAACTTGCATCCTAAGATCATCTCATGCCGAATAGCTCGAACATATCCACATAATAATGGGATCTCATCCATAAATCACAAACATAAACCAAAATATACAAATATGCCTCAACGGGCCAAATTACCAAAATGCCCTTGTGACGAAATGTAGACCCACATGCATGCATTTATCATCATATAATAATACAATTCACATAAACATGCATATAATAATTTAATTGCATAATAAATCAATTATGGCCCTCCCGGCCTACTAATCCAACCATTAAACCTCATTAGGGATTTTGGGGCATTACAACTATCCCCTCCTTACAGAAATTTCGTCCTCGAAATTTACCTGAACAGCTCGGGATACTGATTCTGCATATCTGACTCTAGCTCCCAGGTCGCTTCCTCGACCTTGCTGTTCCTCCAAAATACCTTAACCAAAGGTATCATCTTATTCCTGAGGACCTTTTCCTTTCTATCAAGTATCTGGACTGGTTGTTCCTCATAGGAGATATCTGCCTCAAGCTCCAGATCTTCATAACTCAAAACATGAGTCACATCGGATACTTACCTCTGAAGAGCTAAAACATGAAACACATTATGCACTGCCGACAATGCCGGTGGTAAGGACAACATGTAAGCCACCTGACCAATCCTCTCCAGGATCTCAATGGACCTACAAATCTAGGGCTCAGTTTGCCCTTCTTCCCAAATCTCCTCACCCCTTTCCATGGCGACACTCTAAGGAAGACATAGTCTCCCACTTGGAACTCCACGTTCCTGCGCTTGGGATCTGCATAACTTTTCTGTCAACTCTGAGATGCGAGCATCTGAGCTCTAATCTTCTCAATGGCCTCACTAGTCCTCTAAACTGCCTCAGGACCCAAGTATCTCCTTTCCCCCATCTCATCCCAATGAATGGGAGATCTGGACTTCCTACCATACAGCATCTCATAAGGTGCAACCCCAATGGTAGACTGATAATTTTTGTTGTAGGAAAATTCTATCAAAGGTAGATACTTACTCCAGGATCCACCAAAGTCCAACACACATGCTCGCAGCATGTCCTCTAATATCAGGATCATCCTCTCATATTGTCCATCTGTCTGAGGATGATAAGCAGTACTGAACTTCAACTGTGTCTCCATGGCCTTCTGTAAACTCCCCAAGAACTTGGAAGTAAAAGTGGGGTCCCGATCTGACACGATCGACCTCGGTGCTCCATGGAGGCGCACGATCTCTCTCACATAGAGATCTGCATACTAGTCAACTGTATAAGTAGTCCTCACTGGTAAGAAGTTAGCTGACTTGGTATAGCGATCCACTATAACCCAAATAGAATCATGTTGACCAACAGTCCTGGGTAACCCCACCACGAAATCCATCGTGATGTCCTCCCATTTCCACTCTGGGATATCAAGAGGCTGCAACAACCCTGCTGGCCTATGATGCTCAGCCTTGACATGTTGACATGTCAAGCACTTAGCTACATATTCCACTACATCCCTCTTCATCCTAGGCCACCAATACAGTGATCTCACATTCTGATACATCTTCGTGGTGCCTGGATGCAAAGAATAAGGTGTAGTATGAGATTCATCCAAAATCTCCCGTCTCAAAGCAGTGTCTAACGGAACACATATCTGACCTTTGTACCTCAACAGGCCCAAATCAGACACTGTATAATCTCTGGACACTCCAGCTAATACATCCTCTCAAATCTTGATCAATTGTGGATCACCCAACCGACCCTCCTTTATCCTTTCCAACAGTGTAGACTGTAGCATAATATTGGCCAATTGGCCCACCAGTAACTCTATACCATCTCTGGTCATATCCTCTGCTAATTCTCTAGTTATCAGCCTCGCACTATAAATCTGTCCCGAACACTTCTGGCTTAAAGCATCAGCTACCACGTTGGCCTTTCATGGATGGTACAAAATCTCACAGTCATAATCTTTTACTAACTCCAGCCAATGTCTTTATCGCATATTCAAGTCTTTCTACGTGAAGAAGCACTTCATGCTCTTGTGGTTAGTGTAGATCTCACACTTCCCCACATAAAGGTAATGCCTCCATACCTTTAAAGCAAAGACCACAGCCGCCAACTCTAAATCATGAGTGGGGTATCTCTGTTCATATTCCTTCAGCTGACGTGAAGCATAAGCGATCACCTTCCCTGACTGTATCAAAACATAGCCCAAACCTTGATGTGAAGCATCACAGTAAATCACAAACTTCTCCTGATCTGTTGGAAGGCTCAAAACTGGAGTTGTAATCAACCTTTGCTTCAGTTCCTGGAAGTTGTTCTCACACCTGTCTGACCACACAAAATTCTGATTCTTGCATGTCAGCTCAATCAATGAAGTAGCAATCTTAGAGAACCCTTCCATGAAACATCTGTAATAACCTGGCAATCCAAGGAAACTTCTAACCTCTGAAGCATTCTTTGGCCTTGGCCAATCTCTGATTGCCTCGATCTTGGCTGGATCTACCTTAATCCCCTCCTTACTGACAATGTGCCCAAGAAAAGATACCTAAGATAACCAGAACTCACATTTCTTGAACTTTGCAAACACCCTGTGTTCCCTCAGTCTCTGTAGAACCAACCTCAGATGTTGATCATGTTCTGACTCTGACTAAGAATAAAGCAGGATATCATCGATGAAGACGACCACAAACTGGTCCAGATAATCCTTGAACACTCTGTTCATCAAATCCATAAAAGCAGCTGGGGATTAGTCAATCCAAAAGACATGACTAGGAACTCATAATGCCCATATCTAGTGTGAAAAGTAATCTTTGGTATATCTCTCTCCTTGACCCTCAACTGATGATAACCAGAACGAATGTCTATCTTTGAGAATACCCTTTTACCTTGCAACTGATCAAACAGATCATCTATCCTTGGCAGAGGATACTTCTTCTTGATTGTTAACTTATTCAGCTCTCTGTAATCAATACACATCCTCAAAGAACCATCCTTCTTCTTCACAAATAGAACTGGCGCACCCCAAGGTGAAAAACTAGGTTTGATAAAACCCAAATCCAACAGCTCTTGCAACTGTACTTTCAATTCCTTTAACTCAGTTAGGGCCATTATGTAAGGTGCTCTAGACACTGGCTCCATCCCTGGTGCCAGTTCTATCACAAACTCAATCTCTCTGTGTGGTGGAAACCCTGGTAAATCTTCTGGAAACACGTCCAGGAATTCACAGACTAGTCTGGTCTCACTTGCATGACCTCAGTGCTATCAACCACACTGGCTAAGAATTCAATGCAACCTCCTTGCAATAGATCAGCCATCAGAATAGAAATCATAGGTATATGGGGTCCATGCATAGTACCAACAAACACAAAAGGATCCTCACCTTCAGGCTCAAAGGTGACCATCTTCCTTCTACAATCTATGGTTGCCCCATACTTTACTAACCAGTCCATACCCAAGATCATGTCAAAGCTAGTCATAACTAACTCTATCAAATCCATTGACAATTCTCTGCCCTCCACTATCACTGGCAAAGATATGACCCATCTCCTGGATTCTACTAACTCCTCAGTGGGTAATAAGGTTCCAAACCCCATAGCATAATAATCACACGGTCTACACAGTCTAGCAATAATTCTACTAGCAACAAAAGAATGTGTAGCACCAGAATCAATCAAAACATTATAAGGGGTTCCAGCACTAAGAAGCTGACCTGTAACCACTGAGGGTGAAGCGTCAGCCTCTGCTTGTGTCAATGCGAACACTCGAGTTGGGGCTGAGCTGTCCACTTTCCTTGGTTCTTCCTTTCTTGCTTTAGGGCAATCTTTCTTGAGATGACCCACTGCTCCACATAAAAAGCAAGCCTTTTCCCTACACTCTCCCAAATGGCGCCTCTTGCACCTAGGGCATTCAGGATAAGTCTTCCAGGCCTCACTGCCACCCTGACGACCCATTGTACTACCATGGGGTCGCCTATCAGGACCTGGAGCTGGGAAGGTGTCAGGAACCTTCCTCTTCTGATCACTGGGGCCTCCCACTCCTACCAGAGCCCACAAATGGAGAACCTGTCCTCCTAAACTCTTTTCTGGCTACATTGTCCCGCCAGATCTTGTTTTTTGCACTCTCAGTTGTGAGTGCCTTCTCCACCACCTGTGCATAAGTAGTAACTCCTGCCACAGTGGTGATACGAACATCCCGAGCTAATCTAGGGTGTAGCCCCTAGAGAAACCTCTCCCTTCTCGTCCCATCAGTGGGCACCAACTCCATGGAAAACTTTGCAAACCTTTCAAACTTCAGGGCATACTCAGTCATTGATAAACTTCCCTGAAGTAACCTGATAAACTCTTCAGATTTCGCAGCCCTGATGGCATCATTGTAGTACTTCTCATTGAACAGAGTTTGAAACTCTTCCCAACTCAGGGCATTAATGTTTCTAGTCTGGGATATAACCTCCCACCAAATTCAGGCATCCTCCTGAAACATATATGTGGCACAGGCCACCCTCTCATTACCAGTCACCCTCATGAAGTCAAGGATGGTGGTATTCATACTCATCCACTGCTCAGCTTTAGCAGGATCTGCACTGCCCTCAAATACTGGAGGTTGCTGCTTCCTAAACCTTTCATAAAGAGGCTCCCACTTGTTTACAACCTCAGGTAGCTGCTCACCTGTTGGCACCAATACAGGTGGTGCCGCAGGTACACTGGTTCCTACGGGAACCTGTTGTTGTCTCAGGAGGCAGAGTTCTTCTTCCTGCCTTAATACTCTGGCCTGCAGGTCATTAAACAACTGCTGCCAGTTATCAGGAGCTAGCTGTGGAATCTGCTCTGGTCATTCTCCTGACCCTGCCTGTTATTCTGGCCTTGATCATCCTGGCCAGCTGATGAATCTGTCTATCTTGGAATCATTCTTACAACTTAAACCTTGCTACAATAGTCAATACAGCCAGTTAGGCAGTGATAACTAAACCTCTTGCCACCTCATGTTACAAGATCAATATATAATCACCCATATTCCACAGTTATACAAATATACAAATGGATATATGATTATATCATTTAGCATTTAACATGTACCAAATAACAATTCACAATGAAAAATACTAATAAGTATGCTCTAGCAATATCAGTACTAATAAGCACGTTCTTACTCATGATGCAATAGTCAAGGCCCAGCCTTATCAATGTATTTCATGTAGACAGGTAAAACATTTATACTTTATTTAAGCAGTTAAATATATAACCACTTAAATAATTACCAAACCATGAGTCGAGCTTGTCTTCAGTGGTGAGTGTACATGCCTAGCCAGTCTATAAGAACCCTAAACCTTGGCACGCTCCAATACCAAGTTGTAACACCCTGGTAACTCCAAGACAGTTACTGTGAGCTTTGAATCATGCTTAACTCGCTAATCGAGTCCTTTGGTTATAAACGTGCATCTAGGTGTTATTAACAGGCTAAGGACAAAAACTCGATCAAAAGGAAAGGATATGTTTCGTTTAAAACATAAAACTGTTCATGGGCCCATAAAAACATTTACAAGTAATTTACAATCCAAAATGGTCATTACAGTGTAAAATTACAACCCGCTGACCTAAGCGGACAAAATAGGGTTAACCCCTAGTTCCTCTGAGAAACTCCTTGGCCGTGGTGGTCAAGCGGCCGCATATGTACACATCGCCACCTAAGCTCTCCACTCAAGGCTGGGTGAGCTTTTCTTTTCCTTTACCTGCACCACATAGCACCCGTGAGCCAAGGCTCAGCAAGAAAACACATTACTGCATGTATATAATATAAAATGATGATTATGATAACCATCCAGAGCTTATATCCCTAAACAAATGAGTGATTGATGTGTAAGTCACTAATGTGGATTCCGCACCCTTAGCTAATGAGTGACCACAGAGTCACTAGCTTAAACCAGATGAGTGACTAATGAGTGAGTCACTAATGTAAACCAAATGAGTGACCATGGAGTCACTAATGTGGGTTCCATACCCTTAGCCTTGTGACGATGCAGTCACCTGGACCTTCTGGCCCTGGCTCTGAGTGACTAGTCATGGGACTAGACAAGCGCTTTTAGTTTTCATCAAACTTGAGGTCGGTCAAGCATTAATGCTCATGATGAGTCATTCAATGCTTATGTTGATTAGATCTAATCTTTTTTTCGGCTTGCGTTTAACACGCTAAGACCGTTCTTGACTCTTAAGTCAATAACATATGACCAGTGCTCAATACTACTGCCGAACTTGACTAGTAAGTCGCAGCTTCACAGTTAATACCGATACCATTGCCGATTCTGACTAATAAGTCAATGCCACTCACAAGTAAGCAAGATTTGCTAAGCATTTGATATGCAATCAATGTCCACATTTAAACACTCAACATGCCTCATGAATAACCATGCATGTCACATATGGGGTGCAATTTTCTTACCTCTGGTTCGAGCGAGAATTAGTAAAAGAACAACCCTTGAGAACGATCAGCCATTTGATTCCTTAGCGATTACCTAGTCATAAATAAATTGAGTCATAAAAGGTTCCCGGACCAAGACCTAGCCTCTGGGACATCGAATCCTACTAAACCGCGTAGTAGGAATGATTTCGAGTCCTAAGGTTTGAGTTCCCATGATCAAAACACCACTTTGGCCACAAATTCCCTCAAGCGCCGCGGCCCCACCTTACTGAGTCGCGGGCCCCAGCCTAGACAGAGGCGCCAGCCTCAAGCACCTACATCAAGCGTCGCGGCCCCAAGGCCCTTCAACACCATCCCTCACCTACACTAAGCTCGGGCCACGGCGCCTAAGAACAGGGCTGCGGCCCCACCTGGAAACCCAGCCAAAACCTCATTTTTCCTCTTTGAAATCCTTCCAAAAACCTACTCAAACATCTCCAAATCCAAAAATCAAAGTTGCCAAACATCCCAATGATCCAAAATCATCAAATCTCGAAGCTCAAACCAATCGAGAACTCATCAACACATAAAATCTAAATCAGAGCTTAGAAACTCAAAAACTCAAAAATTAAAGCTTGGATTACCTCTTATTAAGTTGTTTCTCGCTAAATCCTTTGGTTAAAAAAGCTTCTAATCTTTCCTAGAACCGCTATGCCTCGATACTCGCTTGATTTCGAGTCCTAAAACTTAAGTTCCCTTCGAAAATGCGACGAACGGTCAAAGGAATAACGGGAGAAAGAGAAAAAATGTTTGAATGTAGTTTTCCTTCTAACAGGTTACTTCAAGCTTAAGTAATCTCAAGTAAATCCTAATACTCGGGTCCCAAAAATGTCCCCGGGGGCAAAATAGTCAAAACTCCCTGAATTTCCTCCTGATCTCACTAACTTATCATCAAATAATCATTCTCATTATCTAATATCCCAATAATTGACCCCGTTTTGACAAAACCGCTAACTTGCATCCTAAGATCGTCTCATGCCAAATAGCTCGAACATATCCACATAATAATGGAATCTCATCCATAAATCACAAACATAAACCAAAATATACAAATATGCCCTCAACGGGCCAAATTACCAATATGCCCTTATGATGAAATGTGGACCCACATGCATGCATTTATCATCATATAAAAATATAATTCACATAAACATGCATATAATAATTTAATCGCATAATAAATCAATTATGGTCCTCCCAGCCTACTAATCCAACCATTAAACCTCATTAGGGATTTTGGGGCATTACAGTTTCACTCCTTCAACTCTATATATAGGACCCTTCACTCAATTATTTTCATCGTCTTTCAAGCACTTTTCAGAGCCTCTAAGCTGTTGTTTTCGTTCTAGAGAGACAAACTAGAGTTTTGGGGTTAAATCTTTCAAATCTAAGCTTTTCTAAACACTTGGGAAGTAAGCTATATTGTGATTTCGGTGTTAAGGTATAGATCAAAGCTCTAAGCTATCTAAGGTACTCTTAATTCTCAGGTTTAGTCTATTTTTCTTATTCTTTTCTTTTACTTCAAATCCTAACTCATTATAATGGCTTTTTGGTTGGAAACTCGATTTCTTTGAACTTAAGGTTTTGGTAAGTCCTTATTTCAATGGGTTAGATCTTCTTTTCATCTTTTTCTCTTTAGGAAACTTATGGTTTTAATGTTTGGTTTTAGGAGTTTCCGATCCCACATTTGTCTCCAATATTCTATTCTTGGTAAGGAAAATAAGTTAGATTTTATGTGCTATGTGTTATGTGTATGTATGTTTTTTTATGTTTATAGTTACTTGGGAAATATGGTTGCTTGCATAGCAAATTCCAAGATTTTTTATCATTATCGTAGACTATAGTTGTGTCTAAACCTACCTCTAAAATAGTAGATAAGAGGACCATGGCGGTTTTTATCACATACTACGGTAATGAGTTAATGGCCATTAATATTGTAGTCTATTTTTATGTTTTATGTTTTATGCTTTAGTAGTTTTTCCTTACTGGCATTAGGCTCATTCCTTTTTATTTATATTGTGTAGGTAAATGAACATGGAAGGCGAGACGGATCCGAGGTAGCTTTTGCTTGTGTATTGGACGAGGAACTAAAGAATTGAACCGATGGGATTGATCGAGGATGACGTTGATATTTTTTTTTGGAGTCTTTTTAATTATGTCTTTATGATTTCCGCACTTATTATTTTGAATATGCAAATAAAGGTTTTGTTCTCTTTATTATTTTTATGTATAAACAATGGGATCCCGTACTTTTGGATTTTCTATGTATTAATAAAGTTTTATTATTTTATGTATATATCCAAAAGATAGTATTTATGTCTCAGTAGTTTTTCAAGGTCCGAGGTCTTTAAATTAGTCGGGTCTTTACAATATCTGTTAAACTATGTCCCCAGCCATATATATCATTGAGTCCCCAAACCAATTGTTCTTAGCCTCATTATTTTGACAAACCTTAACGCGTGAATCAAAGGAGCAGATGACATATATAGGAGTTCATAGTAACCTCAGGATTAAGATCATCATGTATATAATCATCGTTTGATGTGTTTGATTAATACTATGAAACGATGTTTAAACAAGTATTATTAAATCACGTCCGGTCCAGTTATATATATCACTATATATAAAGTATCTTCACTAAAGTGTCCTACTACACTAGTGACCCAGATCTAGGTCACTTGTATTCATAATACTAGTAAACCGTACTAGCAGTAATTAATCTAAAGATTCCATAACTTTATTTTACTGTGCACTGTTTCAAGTTTATTATCTTAATCTCGATCCTCTTATACCAATATGAGATTAAGACCACATATATAAACTTTGGAATTTTTTGATATTTACTTAATATTATCAACATAATATTGGACATAGTCTATATATATAATAATTCAATTCAATTATTTATTTCATTTAAAACATTTATCAACTACAATTGCTTTAAGGGCACTATTTCCAACATTCTCCCACTTTCCCTAAAGCAAATTGAGGCATCTCTCTCAATGTGTCAATCACATTATCCTGAACGAATTTGTCTAACAAAGTCTTCTTAAACAGTTTTTTAAGAAATTGTTTTGAAGCTATCTTCAAGAACATTACATCAATAATGTAAAATTGTCTTGAATTAAATGATACTTCATTTCATGTGCTTTACCCTCTCATGATTTCTAGTTCTTCTAGAATAGTTATATCTCCATTGCTTTTGTAATGAGATACTAGTAGTTTATTCAAGTCTGAAAAGCTTTTCTAGAATGGAAAAGAACTCAACTAAATCAAATAGCGTATTTAACTGCTCATAGTTGTTACATTTCGACTTCTATGGTGAAATATACAATTCTGAAATGTCTAATATATTTCTAGATTAATGTGTTTCCTCCACAGTTATGGAAACTGATTCTGATATCAATCTTTGAAGATTTCTATCTGCTTTAAAATCAGTTCATCCTTTGAGATTTTAGGTCACTGCCTAAATACACAAACATATAATCTCCATTATATTCAAGATACTCAAAAAAGTAAGTCCTTATAATTATTCAATGACTCAATCCATCATTGGATTAACAACTACTGACTATTCCCACCATTTAACAAATGTTAATTCGAAGACATAACATTCGATACATTAAACAGTCCATCACTGAGTTGTGGAATACTGCCTCATGTCCTTCTTTTCTAGTAAAAGAATAAATGGACATTATTATTTAGATAATACATTCTCCTGACCGGGAAGGCAAAAAGCCTTTCTTGGACTTTTGTAAACTAAAGTATTTAAGCTTCTTATCTATATAAGCCTCTTGAGATAGTGCCAAATGATTGTTCTTTCAATCTCTATAGACTTGAATGTATAGAACATTCTTGGCTTTTTCAAATCTAATATTTAGAAATGTTCAGCTAACTATTTCTTTACTATTGATAATTTCTCTAAATCATTCACAATGACCAGAACGTTATCAATATTAAGAATAAGAATCACAGCTGAATCTTTCTGGTCGAGATCTTCAAACAGTTTTGTCATGTTAGCCATTCGGTAAAGACTACTTAGACATCCATTTAAATTAATCTCATAATCCATGCATAAAGTAATGGATAAGAGTTTGTAAACAGATTTAAGCTTGGTTATAGTAGAATGTATTTATTCGAGTAATAAATTCTTCTTTCTATTTATAGCCTTAGGCTATTAACCTTACTTTGAAAAATCTCTACTTTCCTCTGCTCTCCTCTTCAACTTGAATATCCTGTTTCAAACTGAAGTTCAATGAACTTTAGTTGGATGTTCAAGAATCCATATGTCATAGGATTCCAAATTCCATTTCTAGATTCATGGTGTTTCAACCATTGTTTTCTGTTAAAAACTTTTCATTACATACTAGTATGTGAATGAAATATAGTTAGATTGCGTTACACACAACCAACTAAACTTTATATTTGTAACGAAGTTGTTACTAACGCTCCGACTACAATAAAGCATTACAAAATTTGTGATATTATTTGGTTTTATCATTGTTAATTATCAGTAACTTGCTTACTTAACTTATAGTCATTATTTCTAGTTCAATTTAACTAGAAAAATATAGTGATTATAATAACCATGCTTCATTAAAGTAGCATTTAAGAGATACAAACACTTTTGTAATCTTTTATGATTATTAAATTGTTTCACTAAATGACTTCATGGAAAAAATTTAATTTATTCACATAACCACTTGTCAATCCAAATTTTTAAGTCTTTGATGTTGTACAATCAAACATGTACTGAGTATAACAAGTGTTAAATTATAGAAATAATAAAGACGATAATGATCACTCATTATCTATTTACTCTAATCTAATATGATTATATTCCATTTCTAAAATACTAATTTTGCTTAGCATTCTAGTTGTATGTGAGTTGGGTTTAATTTCAAGTTCACATGCAAATTACTTGAATTCCAAATTCGAGTTTAGACTTCCTTTTGATCAGATCAAACAAGTCTTTAAGTGACTTTACTTTGAATGTTGCATGAAAATTTCTAGAAATTTTCTTTGCATTCAATCAAAAATAAACATATCTTAAATAAATGTCAATCAATATTGACTTACTATGTAATATACCTTTTAACTTTGAACATTAAAAGGTTTAACATACATATCTATGTATTAGCTAAATGATTATGTGATTTTTGAGCCTTTATTAGAGAAAGGTCTTTTGGTTAACTTTAATTAATAGACTATATAAACAGGGGAGATAATCAATGAATGGTTCTAATAAAAGATTGTCTCTTATTTGTTTTATGTGTCTAATTAATTACAAACCAATCTAAAAAATAATTCACATATATGTTTCACTTAATTGTGGTTGGGATAATATGTTTTATTTATTAAATCTATTATTTGCACAATAATGAATAATTCATAATTGTCATTTATACTCATTGATGAAATAGGTGGAACATATATATTTCAAAAATAACAACTGAATTTATTATTCAAAAGAAATTTTAAACTTGTTCACTCATCAAATAAAGGAATCTAAAATATAGTTTCTAGAACTAATTTAAAGAAAGAACTTATTAGTTTCTTTTATAATGAAAATCAACTATTTCAAAATACAAAAATTTAAATTGTTTTTAAAACAAACAAAATAAATTTCTAAACTAATATTTTATTTATTCAATCGTCTTCATCATTTCTTCTTCGCTTTGGTTTCAATGAAATAACTCTTTTTCTCAAAAGATTTATGCATCCCTGAAGACAAGAACAAATGAAAAATAATATTAGTGGCATAATTTTGAATCAATTATTCAATATATTAAAGAAGAGTTTTTTAGTAAATCGAATTTACCCCGTACTTCAAAAATTGAGCATGTGCCAGAGCATCACTCTTTATCATGATCCACATCTCGTATGTAGTTTCAATAACCATATATCTTTCTTTAATGTCACCATGCATGGTCGATAACATGCATTGATGTGTCAAGTGATTCAATCTCATCGATTCACCATATTTTTCATGTTCATCAAAGATGGATTAAAAGCTTGGAACTTCTAGAGGTAGATCATAGATTGCTCCGTACAAGTTTTGTGTTCCAAAGACAATGTGAATTCATTCATACTATCTTCTTACGTGGTTAAGACTAAATGTAATCCTTTCCAAGAGTTTATCAATGAGGTGTGTGTGAATTCCCAAGTTTTCAAGTACTTCATCAGGATTAAGAAAATTAACCATTGTTGCTAGAAATAAATAAATAAATAAAATATAATGAATTAAAACATATAATAAATACCATATTTTATTTGAAAAATTAAACATGATGCATGAATGCAACATATAAAAACACAAAAAAAATTATATACTAATCCACGATAAATTAATGAACCAGTCTTGGGATAGGTCAGAATAACTCCAAATTAATTTTGAGACAAATCTCAATTTCATAAGTGAAAACTTAAAAACACATTTTTCTCTTTTGACTTATGAACTAACACTAGTTTGGTCAAGATGCAGTAGTCGTGCTCGAAATCCTAGATACACCTTCAGAGTGTAACCCATTATTTTCAATTAATGACTTAACTCAAGAGTGTGCCTTATGGTCAGTCAAACTTGAAATACATCACTAATTATATTCTCATAAGAGAAGTCAGCCTTGAGATAAAATAAACATATTCAGAAGCCTTTTCTTAGGGAGGCCGCAAACGGAGGCAACACAAGGCCCTTTCTATGCCTCACGATGTTCAACTAATAATGGAGACCATGGAACTTATTGTCATAACTCCCTCTCCCACTCACTATTTTGAAAAAATGTGTTTTTCACAAAATCAATATTTTTTAATTTAGTTGTAAAAATAAATTTAATTATTTTTACCAAATGATATTCTAATAATTACTAATCCAATTACGCAAAAAAATAAAAAATAATGTGCCCTTAATTCTAATTTTAATTTTGCTTTAATTAAGAGAATATCATTTTATTTTAATAAAACATTTTTCATTAAAATAACAAATTAAACAATTTTAATTTTAATTTTGATTTACCATCTTCACTAATTAAGACTAAGTTTATTATTACATTAATTATCATATATAAACATATAATAAAGTATAGGACATTCCTAATAGCATGTTTCTACATGAATGTAATGCATGCTATGAAAAGAACGTCCTAAATTAATACTTATAAAACATTCACATAACATTTTTTTATAAAAGAAAACCGCTTATTATCAAGGTCTCAGTGGGGACTTGCTTAAAACCATGCAAGTTGGCGCCATTAGTTTTAAAAGAAAACATGAAATTTTATGCAAAGTTCAAAAGAAACAAAAATAAATAACTAAGTCCCGCTGATAATTTGGAAAGTCTCTTAAAACATAACATAATTTAAATGGTGTTCTAAGATGATCGTTTTTCCGTCCATAGGATGCCCCACGCCATACACCCCACGACGATAGAACTCCTCATGTCATCACGCGTGCCATAAAGAAATCCTATTTGCTACCTGGAAGGAAAGTAAGGGGGTGAGCTAAAAGCCCAGTAAGGAAGTTCAAACAATAAGCAAGTAAGGAGACAACAAATACAAACACTAACGTTCATCTAAAACATCATGGCATATCATAACATTTTCGTAACATATCATCATAGCATATCATAACGTAATCGTAACATATCATCATAGCATATCATAACATAATCGTAACATATCATCATATCACATTCATACAGCATACATGATGAGCATGGCCCACTAGTTGTCCATGTCACCCTATGAGGTAAACAAGAGTCTCTGGTCCTTGAATAACCTCGGCGCGTCCGCCCTAGGAGTTACGTCTTTATATCCTTAGTAACTCGTTTGATGTGACACGTTCATCACACTAACATCCATAAACATATCATATTCATACAAGCCAACATATCATCATATTATGGCATTCATAATTCATAACAATTCATTCATACAACAGTCTTACCATTCATAGCATAAAATCATAGAATCTATCTAACTTCCTTACCTCAGGTCCGAGCTAAGAAATTTCACAACCTCTCAACGAGCCTATACCATAACCAAAACAACATTTCTTAGGTTCATAAAATTACTATTTTGCCCTTCCATACAACTCATGTGTGCATGGGCCATGCACACATAATAATGGTTACACATAACATGCAATTATTCTTAACTACACATAAAGCCATAAAAGAATAATGCTTATTTTACCTATTTTACATGCATGATCTTTCTATAAAAACCACATAGTTAAATAATAAACATACTTTTGGACGTAAAAGTGGATTTGCATGTAACATGCATACGTGGGAACATTGCGCAATTGAGACGTTTTTAAAACGATAATTCTACATTTCTTACTTTTATCGTTTTAAAATTAATAGACATATGACATGCTTTATTTTTCTTAAAATTTCTAGGTTGAATAAATTTCTCAAAACATTATTTTATTTTATAAAATAATTTGATTTAGCTAAAAAAAATATGTGACAATTTCCTTTATTATTCTCAATTTACAAAGAAATAACAAAAGCTTGGAATTTAATTAAAATACCTATGTTTAATATGTTTCTTTAGAAAAATAAATTTGAGCATTGGTTAATTGTGTTACATAAATGATGTGAGAAAAATATATTTTTAAGTGTGGGAAAAAAATATATTTTTATTTAAATTATTTAAGACTTAGTTTTATGTAACATAAATCCATATGTGACAATTAAATAATCATTTTTTTAACCTTTGAACCAAACTTTCAGCCACTATTTAATTTCTTTAAAAAAATCACAAATAAATAGAATCTAAATATTTTTCTCAATCAAAATAAAGGAAAACCATAACTTATCAAAATATGCATTCATACCATATTAAAATACCATTTTTTAATATTACCATAACTTAGGATAATAATTTTGTTTCAAAAACTCATCAAATTTATTTTAGTGAAACACATTTCATATTTTCTTACAAAAATTCCAGCAACCATTTTTATCTTTAAAAATCACCATATTCAATTTAAAACCTCATATTTTTCTAAAAATTCAATAAAAATTCTGTAGGTAATTATTTACACACAATATCATTTCAAAGCATAATTAAATTTCACATTAAATTTCTTAAAACATCAAAACATTTGCAAACTTTATTTGAGCACTCAAATCATTAATCTCATCATGAACAACATCATTTTTGCACAAAATCAGCAAGCACATTAAATCATAAAATTCATTATATTCACAAAATTCATACTCATTTATGCACAATATTTCAACACAAACCCTAGCATGCTTCTAACCTCTTTATCCATCTCAATCACACCATGAGTATACAATAATTCATCATTCACCTTAGAACTTATTCACAAGTCATGAACAAATAACCACCATTGATCTTGTGTTAAATATATTCTCAATACATTATTACCAAAGATCACAACCATCATAACCTCATACAAGATCACAACCTATCATGATTTCTAAGATTAAAAAGACATCAAACACAAAAAAAAATAACCATTATACTTGAGCATTACCCTAGGCCGAAACACATTTAATCAAAAAAAAAATAACCCATTCTCTTCATGTATTTTAAATATTCATCATCACTTTTCATAGATCACAAATTTAAACCCTTGTACAATTTCACATAAATTCTTTAAGCCAAAACATTCCTATCATTTAACCATAGAAAAGCTTTGAACAACATACCATAATCACCATATTTCAATAATCATCTCACTACACATGTTCTTATTACACAACCATAAAAATCAAACCCAACAACATAAACCCATGCATAAAATTATAAGAAAACACTCCATCAATCCATGAACATTATATCATTAGGGTTATAGATTTGATACCTCTCTTGATTGTAAAATCAAGAATACAAAATGATCAACACCCAAACTTCACCACCCCTTGTTCAAGCCTAGGGTTTTTTTTTTAAATCCACCATGAGGAGAAAGAATCCAACCACACACAACAAATAAACAAAGTCAATATCATATAATCAAGAGAAGAGATTAGACAAACAAAATTACAAGAAAACATACTCTAGACTTGGTTCCTCTTCTCCTTCTTCTTCTTCTTTCTTCCTTTCTTTCTTCTTCTCCTTCTCTCTCTATCACGCCACACTCTCTCTCTCTCTATCTCTCTTTAGGTCACAGCAGCCACAAAAAAATGCTCTCCTCTTCCTTTCCTTTCCCCTTTATTTCAATTCTCTCAATAAAGCCTCACCAACATAAAATGGTAAGTTTCATATTTCCATTATTCCCATTTAATTTTAATTTATTTGATTTTATTTAAATTGATAGATAAATAGGAACATGATCACACCTTACCCAAAATAGCCATTATCCTCCAATTCTAATTTATTTTCTTTTTTTTTTAAATGAAATAAATCTCCTTCATTCCCACTATGCTAAACGTCCATACCCCATTTCCTTTTATTTTTTTTATATAAATTAATCAATTAAATCTAATATAAGGAAACTATAAAAATGTGTAGAAAAGTCTACACATGTGCATCATGCTTCCATGCACTTGCACACACTAAATCACTAGGGTGCATCACTATCTACCATGCATCTTAGTGCATTCAACCAAATCTCACATAATCACATCAATTGTCACACTTATTTAAAATGTAACACTAATAGTAAAATAAACATGTTACACAATTATTCACATATTAAAATAAATAACCAAACAAACAATTAACAAATTTAACTTCAAAAAGATTATACCAAACAATTCTAACAATTAAATAAAATAACAAACAATCAAATAAAACAAACAACAACTAAATAAAATAAACAACATTTAAATAAAACAATTCATCACACTTAATATTTAAATAAAATAAATCACAAAATTTTAATAATCTAAAAAAAAAAAAAAATCGGTGCACTACATGCTAATTGCATATTGTGTAGGTATATGTATGGCATGTTATAATGCATAAAAAAATATTAAACACTTTAATCATATTCAAACATTTATAATTAGTAAATAAAAGTGGGTTGGTAACTTTTGGGTATTTCTAGAAAAATTACAACACTTACAAAAAATACATGAAAATGTAACCTAGACTAGCTAAGATCTGATGAAGAGCACCTTGACGTGTAGTCTTGTTGAGCCAATGTCACCCTTTTTCATATCCATTTTGAATTGTACAACTTTTTTAATTATTTTAAACAACCTTTTAAAATAATTAAGCTTTGGGTTTCAACACTCAAATAGTTTCTAAGGCCCAATTTGAATTTGGGTAATTTAATTCAAAAATAAGATTAAACAATTTAATTTTAATAAATTAAAATTCATAATAATTTAAATTTTGGATATTTTAATTAAAACAATTTTAATTATGGAAGAGAATAATTAAAACATTTTTAATTAAGAAAAATAATCAATATTATTTCAATTAAAGAAATTTCCAAATTAAAACCATTTTAATTCAATTTTAGATTTTTAATTAAATGAATAATTAAAATAATTTTGGTAACAACACAGTAGGGTTTGTATAACACAAACCCTAGGTGTGTTACCATTATGGGCGGCGACAAGAAGGTCTGGCGGTGGAGGAGGCCATAGCTCGGGGTGGAGGTGGCGTGGGCGCATGGCTGGGCACAGGGGCGCTGCACGGCCTGGGCGTATGGCACAGCGTGGGTGTAGGGGCGTGGCTGGCACAGGTGGGCACGACTCGAAGTGCAGGCGCACGGTTCAGGTGCAATGTGGGCGCAGGCAGGAATGCGTGGGTGCGGGGGCACAGTTCGGGCCTCGGGGTTCGTGCTCGGGGCTCAAGCCATCTCAGAATTTTATCCATAAATTTTAAAAGAAAAATTACAAAATTCGTATGCCCCAAAAAATTGTCTTACATTTTTCATCTAGAAATTTTAAGAACAATTCCTAAACCCAAAAGCATCATTATAAACAACCCTTAAGAATCTATCATCATCAATATAAACATCCATCCATTCAAACATATATCACATATAATATAAAAATGCACATAGTCCCACACAACAATTAATAATATGCAGAGATTAATGACCTACTCTGGTACCAATTGTTGGAAAAACAATCAGAGTGCACAGCAAAATTGGCGTGGTGGGCCCAGTTTTATTAACACAAAAAAAATCCTCTCTCATATAAATATTTTATATGTTCAAGAAAATATTCAGACAGAAACATTAATATACAATATCATTAATCATACAACATATATATAATTATACACATACTTATATATATATCATATGCACATATATACAAATATTCAAGAATAGAAATATTTACCTCTTGAAGCCTATAAAGTGTCTTTGAGTCTTTTCGTATATATATTGATATTCATATCCAACGCTTTGAGTACTCAAACCACAATCTTCCGGAGTATTCTCTTTTTTTTTTTTGGTAAATCAGATCTGTATATTACTGGAACTTTTCAATTTACAAACTAATCAGCACCAATTTTAAAGGCCTGCCAGAAGTCTATTACAATTTCTCAAACCAATCTTTGTCAATCAATTGAGTTTTGTTAGGCATAATACTTCTAATTCTATGCTTTACATTAAATTGAATTCTTTGAACAAGGATGGTTGCTGTATAGACTTTTTGTTTCCGCAAAGCCTCATTTCTACACCACCAAACCTAGTATATCAAAGCTGTCAGGGTCACAAGAAAGACTTGTTTTCGAAAATGATTTAATCTTGCCTTAGCGATCCATCGGAGCAATTTATGTGTAGTGGTAGCTGCCGTCTTCCATCCCAGCCAGCTCTTGATTTGCCTCAAGCAAGAAGAGCTCAAATAACAGTCAAAAAATACATGTTCTCTTGTTTCCCTGTTGCTACCACATAAAAGACAGTGATAATCAGTTGATGTGTTGAATCAAAACAGTTTGTCTTTCAGTTGTAACCTATCTAGAGCCGCAAGCCATAAGATGAATCTATGCTTTGGTATGATGGTTTTATTCCAAACTTCCCTATGCCATGAAACCTTTGGATGAGTGAGAACAAGAGCTTTGTATCACTCAGCTATCCTATAAACCCCATTAGAAAAAAGATGAGTCAGATTAAGTTCCTTGTACTTCTCCCTAACTTTAACAATCTGCTTCCAATACCAACTACTGCCACTCGGAGCTTTATAGTCCCACCAATCTCCATCACCAATATACACAGCATGTATCCATCGTGTAATGACCCAAATTTCCTAATAAGGTTTAGGACCTTGATTAGGAGGCCAGGAGGGCCATAATTGATTTATTGTGCTATTATATGATTATATGCATGATTATGTGGGTCATATTATTATATGATGATAAAGGCATGCATGGGGTTATATACTCTGTTGTGAGGGTATTTTGGTAATTTGGCTCATTCAGAGCGTAATTGCATACTTGTGTGTATATTGGTAGGCTAATTTAGAGACCACATTATTATGTGGATATGTTTGCAGCTTGTGATTCGAGGCGATCCTAACAAGCGGTTTAGCGGGAAAGTCACAGTGGGGATTTATACCCGGCTCGGGGTGAGCCTGGGGATGTACCTGGGAATTTGGAGAATATATTGGAGATGATTTGATATTGAGAAATATAATTGGTGATTAGTTGGGTATCGAAAAGTAAGCAGTAAATATTAAAGACACTAAAGGAATTAGCGGGAATTGGGAGTAATGACCAAAATGCCCCTAGAGTGATTTGAAGGTTTAGTTATTATTGGGAGGGCAAGGTGGTCATTTGGCTTACTAAAGGATAGGTTATATTATGCTTTATAATCTTAGTGGAAGTTGTAGATAGACTCGGAAGCTTAAGGAAAAGAAAAGAAGAATGAAGGAGAGAAAAACAGAACACTTAGAGCTATTACTCTCTCTCTTTCGGTTGGGTCATCTCTTCACCATTTTTTGTGAGGTTTGGAGCTGGAATTCCAGAGTAAGCTCGGGATGGAGCTTAGGGCTAAAGACCTTGGTGAATCTAGAAGAACTAGCAGGGTTTAGCCAGTCAATTGAGGTAAGTTTCAAGGTTTTCTGATGTGTTTTTCTAAGTTTTAATGAAATGGTTTCTATGCTTGAGTTTTGGATGGAATAAAGGGATATGAACTTGAGGAGTTGAAGGGCTTGAGGCTGGTTGGATGCTAGGGATAACTTAAGGTCGAAATCCTCCATAGAAGGTAACAAGTTCTGGCTTTGATGTTCTAAGTTTCTGAGTTTCTGGTTGAGTCTTTTAGTTCCTTGGTTCAATGTTTGTTTTTCTAGTTTGATGATGCATGTGGTTAAGTCTTATGTTATTGAGTTGTATGGGGTGAGATATAGGTTATGGAAGACTCAATTTGGTGTGTGGTTGAGGGTTGGAAGGGTTCCAAGGGGTTCTGGTTCGAGGAAAATCGAAGAAGGGAAAACAGAGTGTTGCTGGTCTGTGACTAGCACTGTAGCGCTAGCCTTTGGGCGCTACAGCGCTAGGCTTGGGCTTTCTGGGCGTTTTGGTTCTGCTTGTAGCGCTATAGCACCCTCCTTAGAGCGCTGTAGCGCTACCCTGTCTCCAAAAAGGGGTTTTTTAGTTTTTCCTTAGGGTTTTTGCCCGGGGGCTCGGGGTTTGATTCCACCACCCCGTTTGGTGGAATTAGGGCTTCCCAGGGGCTCGGGATTGGTCCCGAGGCTAGGTTTTGGATTTGAAGTTTGGTGGTGATTCTGATCTATGGCTGTGACTAGGTGCGCGCTAAGGTTCAGACAGGATCGTGCTTGAGGATCAATTGAACGAGCTAGCGAAATCTAAAGGTAAGAAAGCTGCACCTGATTATGTGGTTAGGTTGGGACTAAGTGTTCCCTATGTTTGTATGCATTATTATGTGAATGTGATTAACCATGAGAACATGATGGGACTAAGAGCTCCCTATATTTGTATATCATGTCATGAGGTGGTATTATGCCATGGGACATGTGATAACCGGCCTAAGGGTGTCGGAATCAATATTTGCGCACAGGGCACGGCTCAGCCACTGGTAGCTGAGGCAGCTTATTTATCACTGAGCTCGGTTAAGCTGGCCGGAGTCAATGGGTATAACACTGGGGGCGGCCTAAGTGAGTCGAAGACAGTGGGTTAAATAGAGGGTGCGACCTATGGGCGCCGGCCCTGAATATTATTTGATGGATGTGATAAACTGTTGATTATGAATGTGAATATTGTGTTATGGATATGATTTGTTGATTGTCTGTATGACCAATTGTTAATTTGTTGAGTGTTATCACTGATTGGATAAATGTTATGAATTTCCGAATTCCTGGTTATGCGTTGTGGAATATTTGGTTATCGATGTTGATTTTGCTATGATATCATGCTTTCTTGCTGGGCCTCGGCTCACGGGTGCTACGTGGTGCAGGTAAAGGCAGGGGTATGCTGAGTCAACCATGAGTTAGAGAGCTCTAGGGGCGAGGTGTACATTGTCAGCCGCTCGGCCGCCACGGTCGAGGAATTGTACAGGGACGGAAACCTAAAATGTGTATTTTTCCATTAGAGTGGCTTGAATTATTTATAACTTTTGGAATCTACTGTAACTAAGTCATCTAAACCCTGTTTTGAGTTTCCATGTATTAAACTGTCATTTTTAATGAAAATAGCCTGTTTGTGACCAAAATCTTTTATTCCTAATCCGTTGATGACGTTGGATCCACGTTTTGTTTAAATGACTTGATTAGCAAGTCTTGCACTATTTTAAACACACAGTGTAACGGTCTTGGTTATCCAGGGCGTTACACATCGAACCCATAAAGAGCCTTTTTTCGAAGCCGCTGTCCATACATACTTACCAATAGCTGGTTCATTCCATTCCTTGATCCTCCTGAACCCTAGACCTCCTTCAGCCTTAGGCCTACATACATCATCCCAAGAAACCTGCCCTGGACTATTAGACTCAGCCAATCCTTTCCATAAAAAATTCCTGCAAATTGTATTAATTTGCTTCAGAATCTTTGTAGGAATTATCATGATTTGAGCCCAGTAAGTATGAATAGCCAACAGCACTGAATTCACCAAAGTTACTTTGCCGGCATAGGAAAGATTCCCGGTACTCCAGCTGCGTATCCGTTGGGTCATTTTCTCCAATAAAAATTCACACTCCTTAGTTGAAATTCTCTTAGCACATATAGGAATCCTTAGATATTTAAATGGTAGTTGATTTCATGTAAAGCTAGAAGAGTCAATTATTCTTTACACCTCCAAATCCTCCATATTACTACAGTATATTGCTGATTTTGTTGCACTTGGTAGTAAACTAGATGTTTGAGAAAACAGTTTCAGACCTTGAAGCATGAGATATATCGATTTAAAGTCCCCATGACAGAAGAGCATAACATCATCTGCAAAACAGAGGTGATTTAACTTGAGAGGACCACATCTATCATGAAACTTAAAGCCCTCAGTTTCACCAATTTTCCTCAGAATTCTTGATAGGTATTCCATCCCTAATACAAACAGCAAAGGAGATAATGGATCCCCCTGCCTAAGACCTCTTTTAGCTTCAAAGAAACCATGCAATGACCCATTGAACATAAGGCTAAACCTTGGGGTTCTCACACATGTCATAACCAACTGAACAAACTCAAGAGGAAAATTGAAGGTAGATAACATACAATAAAGTCCCACTCTATTGTATCATATGCTTTCCTCAAGTCTAATTTAATCATGCATTTTGGTTTGGATTTATTCATGCCATAAGGCTTGATCAAATCCTGACATACCATTATGTTATATGCAATATATCTCCCTTGAACAAAACCACTTTGATTCTGAGCTATAAGGTCCGGAAGTACCTTCCTCATTTTGGAACAAATTAGCTTAGTTGCAATTTTGTATACAACATTACAGCAAGCTATAGGACGAAAGTCCATAATAGATTCGGGGCATTTACCTTTAGGAATTAAAGTCAGAGTTGTGGAATTAATCTCCTTGAGAAATTTCCCTGAGTGCAGAAGAGATAGAATGGCTTCACAGAAGGTATCACCAACAACCTCCCAGTTTTCTTGAAAAAAGAAACTGTTGAAACCATCTGGACCCAGAGACTTGTTGCCAGGAATCTCAAACATGACAGTCTTCACCTCATCCCTGGAATATTCTGTTGTTAATAGGCTAGTGTGAGTTGCTGTTATTTTCGATCCTTGATTGATTACTGTAGCCAATACTGATTTCATGCTCTCCATTTTACTCCCCAAGAGGCTATAATAAAAATGCAAAAAGCTGTAACTACTCCATCTGGTTTGTCAACCCAAACACCATCCATGTCTTTGATTGAGTATATTCTATTTACAGCCCTTCTTTGCCGAATATTGGAATGAAAAAAAGATGTATTATCATCTCCTTCCTTCGGCCAATGTAACTTGGCTTTCTGATTAAGAAAGGAGATATAATTGCCATGTGTTTCATTGTATAGTGCTCTGGCTTCTTTTTCCTTAGAGATAAGGATATGATCAAGAGGTTTCATTTGTAAGGCAGCTTGACAGTCAAATAGAGCCTGATATCTTATAGCAAGTACAGCTTGAATATCCCCAATCTCACTCTTATTAATCTCCTTTAGTTACTTCTTTACCTCTTTTAACTTCTGAGTAAGTTGAAACATTGGTGCACCACCAAACTTGACCAGCCAAGTCTCTTCTAATTTCTTCTTGAAATCTGGGGCAGTTTTCCACATTCTAAAGTACCGAAATGGTTTCTGCCCTTCTACACCAACCGGGTAAACAGAGAGAACAGCAGGGCAGTGATCAAAAATACCTTCGGACAAAAACACAACCTCTGCATTTGGAAACTTGTCCAGCCATTGTTAATTTGCTAATACCCGATCTATTTTCGAATAGATCCGAGTATCCTTATCCTGTTTGTTGTTCCAGGTGAAAAATGAACCTGTAAATTTTACATCTTCAACCTGACAATATTCCACACACTCTTTAAATGCACCAGAACATTTTGGTCTTTGATGTCCACCTATTCTCTCTTCAACACTGAGTATATCATTAAAATCCCCTAAAATGATCCATGGACCAGACCCCTTAGATGATATGTCTTTTAGATCATTCCAAAGAGGGATTCTGTCATGATCTTCATTCATTGCATAAACATAAGTAACCAAAAAATGTTCCTTGCTAGCCAATGAAGTAACTTCCAAATGCATTAATTGACTGGAGCATTGTAGTATATTGACTGTAAACATCCCCGGATTCCAGCTAACCATAATTCTGCCCCCTTTATGCCAAGCATTATTCGTTGAAAAGCACCAACCCTTAAACATATTTACATATACAGAACCCAGATTATGAGTCTATATCTTAGTTTCAAGGAGACCAACTAATCCCACCTTCATTGAGAAGATCAAACATTTGATCTCTTCCTGTTTATGGCGATTATTGATCCCCCTGACATTCCAACTTAGGATCCTATCCATGCTCTAGGGGAGGATCTCCCTCTCCCTGCTTAGTCACTCCCATTCATTCTGAACTTGAACACTCTCTTGTCTCCTCGAGTATCTGAAATGTGTTTTCTGTTGTTGTTGCCTTTGCTACCTCTTTGATCATTGTCCTGCCATTTTTAACTGGCACAAAAATGTCCTTATCCTGTCCTTGGGATTCCAAAGAAGTCTTTCGTGGAACTTTTTTCTTAACAACCCATTCCTTTCTAACTTCTTCTTTCTTCCTACAAGTGTCAGTATAATGTCCCATGCCATGACACTTCCCACAAGAAACAGGAATCCATTCATATTTTACAGTGAGTATAACTTCCTGATGTATTTCATTTGTGAATGAAATCACTTCAGGGAAATCTTGATGGAGATCCACTTCCACCAGAACCCGAGGGTAGTTCAACCTTTCTCTATTTTGAGTGATTGAATCCATCATCAAAGGAGTGAATCTGCAGCCATATAGGTACCGAGCTAATTTTCTTTTCCTTGGAATCTATATAAGCATCCCAAGGTTTCATGACAACTGGCTTCTTATCAAAAAAACATATAACCTCCATTCAAAATAGAATCCCTAACCTTAAAATCCAGAAACCAAAGTATAAACACTCCATGTGTTAACACTCCAATTTTGTCTATGTCGTTATCTCTCCAAACTCTCTTGGCAAATCCTTCAAAAACACTTAGAGGAGGGTTGGCCCCTAACACATAACAAACCAGAACAGATTTCCAGTATTTAATTTCATCTTCAATATCATCCATATCTATTTTAACCCCATCAGCTACTTTCACACCTCCACCACCAGATTCAGCAAATTTATCGTGTAAATTCTGTATCACATTCCCAGAACGAAGAATTGGGGGAGAAATAGAATTACCTGCCTTGATCTGCGATTCACACCATTTCGTAGCTTCCAAATAAGTGGCAACCTCTTTCCGTGTGTCCTACTCCTGGTGTGATCTTTGGAGCATCGATCTAGGAGTAATAAGTTCTATGTCTTCCTCAATCACTCCATCCTCCTCAGTATCCTTCTCTTCTGAAAAAGCTATCGCATCCACACCCAGAACCTCTGCCATTGATTTTATCTTAATTACCTTATCAGATGAAGTCGGCCCTGATTTCCTGGTAGCCTTAACCACCGGAGTCTTGATTGCCCTTTTCTTCGTCTTCCTCTTTGCCATGGCGCCAGCGTATGCTGAGAGAGAAAACTTCTAGTTGTATAAAGTTGGTTTATTTCAGAGTATTCTCTACACCTCAAGATGTGTGTGGGTACATAAAGTCTTCTTTTCTTCTTGTTATTACATTATATATATATATATATAGAGAGAGAGAGAGAGAGAGAGAGAGATTATATATTACCTTATTATTCCTAATAATAATATCATAATGATGATAGGAATTGATTTAGGTAAATATCTAACTTACCAAATTTTAAAATATATATTTTTCAATTTATTTATTAATTAAATAGATAAAAAAAAACAATATTGATACTTTATTTGTACTGTCTTACACGCATGGCACAATCCCTGGACTGTGTCATGCATGTAGCAGCATTCCCTTTTCAGGGATATTGCATTTTTCTTTTATTTATTTATTTAATTAAAATCAATCATTCCACAAAATATGGTATTATCTTTTTAAGGAAAAGATCACAACCATATTTCAAATTTTAAATTAAAAATCAAAAATTCAAATTTATGATCATCATTATCATAATCTTTTAAAATTTAATAAATCAAAAACTATTTTGACTTACCAATTTTATTTTCTCCCACTCAAATAAAGTAATTAATTTCAAAATTTTATTTATTTATATATATTTCGAAATTCCATATTTAAATTAATAAATATATTTTCAAAATTTTAATAATTAATTATTCGACCTCAATTATCATATAAATGTATATTTAACTCGAAAAATAAAATTCTTCTCAAATTTTCAAATTACAGTTTTACCCTTGTATCAACTCTTACCTTGATATAGTGTTGATAGAGTCACCATGGGGACCTAATAAATATTAGATTATTAATCAAAGCTCTTTGATTTAATAACCATATTTATTAATATCATGATTACTCCACTATAAATATGAGATTGAACTCTTGATAATTATAGACATATATTTAAAGAGTACTTTAATCCTCTATTAATGGTTAATAATTAAAAGGGAATAAAATTATTGCTTTACCCTTTTAACTATGTCTTGTTCCTAGTGTGTCATTGACTTTACTAGTGAATGTTGTGTCACAAGTTTGCGACGTGAGCGCTCATAACCTTTTCAGTTCCAAAAGTCAACCTAATAGGGAACCATTATTCAATCTATAAGAAGGTATAGATTCCATATCTGTTAAACTATGTCCCCAGTCATATATATCATTAAGTCCCCAAAATAATTGTTCTTAGCCTCATCATTCTGACAAACCTTAACGCATGAATCAAAGGATCAGATGACATATATAAGAGTTCATAGGAACCTCAGGATTAAAATCATCGTGTATATGATCATCGTTTGATGTGTTTGATTAATACTATGAAACGGTGTTTGAACAAGTATTATCAAATCATGTCTGGTCCAGTTCTATATATCACTATATATAAAGTACATTCACTAAAGTGTCCTACTACACTATAGTAGTTGTAGTAGTAGCAGTAGCAGTAGTAGTAGTAGTTATGGATTTTATAAGTTTAACCTATGGTTTAGAAATATTATTTTTAATATAAGGTTTGATTAATATATCTGGTCCTAGAAATATTATTTATTATAACCTAAGGTTTAGATAGAATAATTAAGAACGTGACACTTGTCACAAGCATGTTTATTAAGGATTTAAGTATTTTTTTATGAATAGTTTAATTAAAAGAAAGATCTAGAAGCTCTAGAACCTTCCATTACCTGTTAGGATCACGTTTTACTCAGTCAAAGTAGTTTTAATCAATTTCAAATTATCCTGAAATGTGCAAAAACATGTTTGAAATATCAGCGTATGCCGATATATCGCAGCTATAAGGGCTGATATATCGCCTATAATGATACGAAAAACACGTCGACTTCACACGAACGAAACCACGAACCCTTGGGATCATGGTAGGGGTGATATATCGCCTACCCTAGGCAATATATCAGCTCCAGTGGCCATATTTGAGTTGTTCGTAAAATTCTGAATTAGAAACAACCCTCAACAACCTTAATTCGTTCCTTAACGTTTTTGACCGAGTTCTAGGAATCTGTTGAACTATTCATTCAAATTTATTTATTTTTAATAATTTATTTATTCATTTTAAAGGAGTTAGTTTCACTCCTTGAACTCTATAAATAGGACCCTTCACTTAGCCATTTTATTCACCATTCAAGCACAGTTCAGAGTCTCCAAGTTGCTAAGTTCATTCTAGAGAGAAACACTAGGGTTTTGGGGTTAAAGCTTTCAAATCCAAGCTTTTATAAACACTTGGGAAGTAAGTTTTGTGTGATTTTCGGTGTTCGAGGTATATATCGAGGTTCTAAGCTATCCAAGGTATTCATTATCTTCATTTTTAGTTCACTATAGTTTCTATTATTCTTTCATTTTTCTTCAAATACTAACTTATGATAGTGACTTTTGGTTAGGTGTTCAATTTCTTTTAAACATAAAGTTTTCAGTAAGTTTCTATCCCGATGGTTCAGATCTTCTCTTTATCTTATTTTTCTTTAGGAAACTTATGGTTTCTTTATGTTTGGTTTTAGGAGTTTCAATCCCGCTCTTGTCTCCAATATTTTAGTTTTTGGTAAGGAAAATTAGGTAGTTTAGTATTATGACTTAGTTTATGTAGTTTATGATATAGTTTATCTTTGTATGACCTAACATTTCAGGTACAATAAAGGGGTAAGTGTGTCTGGACCTAAGGTGTCCAATGATGTATGACGGACTTATGTCCGGTAGGCTCGGTTGCCAAAACTTTATGACGGACCTAAGTGATCTCCGGGGCTTAATTGCCACCCCTGTATAAACACTTATCTTTTTATTATATCTGATTTGTTATTATGACCCATAGTTATTATTATGAGTATGACTTATGACTTATGATTTATGATTTATGATCTAGGACTTATGATTTATGATTATGACTTAGATTATGATTTATGATATGACCTAGGGTTTATTGTTGTATGATTAGTATAAATAAGTTTTGGTATGACTTTGGTGAGGTTTATGATATGTTTGATTATATGACTATATGACTAACTTTTGTTTGTATTTTCCTTACTGGGCTTAGAAGCTCACCCCTTACGATGTTATTATTTCAGACAATTAAGGATAGAAAGGTCGGTGGCGAGTGGAACCTAAGAGCTTCATGATGTACTCATGGAGACCATATAGACGAGGAAGATCAAGCAGGCCTAATAATTTATTTTTATTAAAGAAAGTTTATTTTAAAGTTTTATTTAAATGTTGCTCATTTTTGTGTTAAAGACAATTATTTTATTTTTGTAAAACCATGGATCCATGTAAATATTTTTAAGTTTTTATTCAATAAAAGAGAAATATTTATGATTATGACCCAACGTTGTGTTCTCGGCAGTTTATGAGAAATTAGGGCGTTACAACTGTACTAGCTGTAATTAATCTAAAGATTCCATAACTTTATTTTACTAGTGAATTGTTTCAAGTTTATTATCTTAATCTCGATCCTCTCATACCAATATGAGATTAAGACCACATAGATAAACTTTGGAATTTTCTGATATTTACTTAATATTATCAACATAAATCAAACATAGTCTATATATATAATAATTCAATTCAATTATTTATTTCATCTAAAACATTTTCAACTACAATTGCTTTAATGGCACTATTCCAACACTATATGCTTAGTAAACCGTACTAGCAACCATTGATTAAAGATTATGTACTATAATATGTTACTGACTATTTTATTCAATGTATATGATCTTAATTCTCTCGTACGCATACTAGATCATATTCTCATAAATGAATATGGAATCTTCTGATATTTATATATAAACTATTCAAACAATAATTTTAATAATCAAATATAATAAAATTTTACTTTTATTTAAATCAATATAAATGTATTTTCACATGCTTTTAGGGCACTGACCCTAACAATCTCCCACTTTCCCTTAAAGCAAGTGAGGCATCTCTCTCAATCCCATATTTCGTACATGATCCATAAAATACTTTGTAGGAAGTGTCTTGGTAGACGGTTCTGCCAGGTTTTGTTCTGTTGCTATCTTCATAGTTGTCACATCCCCTCTATGCACGATCTCTCTTACAATATGGTATTTGTTCTACCCTAATTTTAGCTCGAGTCATTCACTCAGTTCGGTACAGCTGGCAAATAAATATACGAAGAAATAACCAAGGGAATTATATCTGCTTATTATCCACATAAGCAACTCCAGTTTCACATGGGCACGTGTGGTGTTAGGCGTCCTAGGTTTAACCCGAGCTACAAACACGAAGGTTGTGAAGTGTGACCTCAAAATATTCAAACGGCATTCGAAATACGAGCTTGGAGGAGATGTTCAGCTCGTGCTAATTCGAATGTATTGCATACTCAAGGATCGCTAGAGACTTGGAATCCCATTATACGGTTATTTATGACCAGGCTGTCATATGTAATGTCCCAGATATTATGAGAACATTTACTGTATTATCAAATCATATCCCATTATAAATGGGAAATATACATATTAAATGTAATAAATATGTATATGCGTGATTGACTCACGCAGTTACCCAAACCTGTTCATGGAATTTCTCTATAAATACTGAGAATATTGGACAGGAAAAAAAGGTCATTATTCTGTAATACTGAAACTCTGCCAAAATAAAGAGTGAAACAACAATAATATAGACTCGTGGACTAGGTGGATTTTAACCACTGAACCACATAAAAGATTTGTGTTCTTGTGAATTCATTTCAATTTTCATTACGGTTTATTTCTAAGCACTAATCTACCTTACTATTTCTTAATACACTG
This sequence comes from Humulus lupulus, assembly GCF_963169125.1. Classification (NCBI taxonomy): domain Eukaryota; kingdom Viridiplantae; phylum Streptophyta; class Magnoliopsida; order Rosales; family Cannabaceae; genus Humulus; species Humulus lupulus. The sequence goes on along the minus strand of NC_084801.1, from coordinate 127,315,336 downwards.
TTGGCGAAAAACTGCGTCAACAATATTTTCTTTCTTTATACTTTCCTCTCTTGTGGCTTCTAGGTTCCTTTGAATTAGCTACCGCTCCATTATTGTCACAGTACATGATTAGTTGCTTCTCCATACATGGAATAACTTCCAGTTCAATGTAGAACTTCCTAAGCCAAATCGCTTCCTTAGCTGCTTCACAAGTCGCTATACACTCGGCTTTCATGGTTGAATCTGCAATATTGGTTTGTTTGATACTTCTCTAGATTACAGCTCCTCCACCAAGAGTAAAAACTAACCCAGACATCGATTTACAACTGTCTTTGTCTGATTGAAAATCAGAATCAGTGTATCCAATAGGGTTTAACTCACCCCCTAAATAAACAATCATATAATCTCTTGTTCTCTAAAGATACTTGAGTATGTGCTTTACCACAATCCAGTGTTCTAAACTGGGAGTTGATTGATAACGACTGGCAATTCCCACTGCATTGCATATGTCTGGCCTTATACACAACATAGCATACATCAGACTCCCAACTATTGAAGTATAGGGATACTTTCTCATGTCCTCTTACTTCTAGATGTCTTTGGACATTGCTCCTTGGAAAGAGTAATTCCATTCTGCTCGGTAACTTACCTTTCTTGGAATTCTCTTGAGAACATTTCCAACACTTTATCTATATAATTTTCTTGAGAAAGCGCCAAGAGCTTATTCTTCCAATCCCTTAAGATTTGGATTCCCATATCATAGCTCCCTTTGGCCAAATCTTTCATTTGGAACTTTTTCAGCTAACCATTTCTTTATATTTGATAGTGTCTCTACATCGATGTCAATGAGTAGAATGTCATCCATATAAAGAACTAAGAAAACCACTACTTTTCCTTTGATATATTTATATACCTATGCTTTGTCGACATTTTGTTCGAAGTCATATGTTTTAATTGTCTCATCAAAGGAAATGTTCCAAGATCTAGATGCTTGCTTCAATCCATAAATGGATTTTATCAATTTGCACATCTTATGATCTTCCTCTTTCTTCACGAACCCTTCTAGTTGTACCATATAGATACTTTCATCAAGATAGCTATTTAGAAAATTTGTCTTGACGTCCATCTTCCATATCTCATAATCATAAGTGGCTGTTATGGACAAAAGAATGTGTATGGATTTTAGCATGGCAACAGGAGAAAATATCTCTTCATAATTGACACCAACTCTCTGTGTATAGCCTTTGGTTATAAGCCTTGCCTTGAAAGTCTCTACTTTCCCATCAACACCTATTTTCTTCTTGAAGATACAGTTGCACCCAATGGGCCTGGCATCTTCAAGTGGGCCTACAAGTTTCCAGAAAGAATTGGAACACATTTATTCCATTTATTGGTTCATGACTTCTTTTCATTTTTCCTTTTCGGGGTCTTCAATTGCCTCCTTAAAGATCAACAGATCTTCCTTGTCTTTGTCAGAAACAAGGACGTGTGCTTCATGTTCATAGCAAACAGGTTGTCTCACAACCCTCCCACTACGACGTTGCACTGGGGCTTCCTTTTAAGGAATTGTCGTCTTTTGGTTTGTCATTCATCATTTAATGATGATGATGATGGAATTTCATCAGCAGTGACTTCCTCCTTAATGATGATGGTTTGTTCTGAGGTTTATAGTTAGTCATATAGTCATGCTCAAGGAAGGTTGCATTTATAGAGACAAATACATTTTGGTCCTTTTAACTATAGAAATAACCACCTCTTGTCTCGGGAGGATAGCCCATGAAAAATACACACTTTAGACCTAGATTCAAGTTTCCCTAACTTAGGTCTAAGAACATAAGCGGGACAACCCCTATGCAAAAATGGCACAAACTTGGTTTGCTACCATTCCATAACTCTAGTGGTGTCTTGATTATTGTCTAAGATGGGACTTCGTTCAAAATGTAAATCATTGTTAAGAGCGAGGGGTTCGTTAGGTCGCAGAATATAAAGCCCATTTTCCAAACATGCAATACTCAATTGTGATCCATTGAAAGAAATAGATATATTAAAACTTGTGAAAGTCATAACAAATCGTTCTAATTGCAACATGGAAACTGAAATTAAATTTCTACTGAAATCCAGAATTAAAAATACAACTTTTAAAATTAAGTATTTATTTCCGAACTTCAGACGAGCTATTCCTCTAGCTTGGACCTTAACGAACGCTCCGTTCCCAACTCTAAGCTTTAAGCCGCCTTCGTTCACTTCCTCCCACTATTCAAGAAGCGGTAAAGAGTTACAAACATGGTTAGTAGTTCCAGAATCATTAATCCAAACGAATTTATCATTCTCTAAAACACATGTTTCCAAGATAAATGAACTATCATCATTACCTTTGTTTTTTGCTACTAGAAACTTAGGGCAATCTCATTTCCAATGCCCCTTCTCTTTGCTGTGAAAGCACTTATCTTTACCTTTCTTGTTTTTCTTGTTCTTCCCCTTAGGCGTCTGTGCACTCGTCTTTGCAGCCTTTGCAGGCTTGGGGTTGTTTATTTGTCCACCTTTCCTCTTGCTTCCAGCTTTCGAAGACGAAGCTTGGTTAGCTTCAGCCTTAGCTAGATGAGCAGCAACATCAGTAGTCTTATTTTCACCTCCTTTACTAGGTCCACCCATGACAGGTTTAATAATCTGAAGCTCGTTCATGAGCTGCGTCAAACCATAGTTGAGTTAAGCACGAACGTGCAGACACGGTGCCATCCGAGAATTTACGGTGCCATCACGAACGTCCAGAGTTGGTGCTATCCAAGCATTTACGGTACCATCACGAGCATTGACGGTGTCATCACTAACGTGCAGACACGGTGCTCGTTCTGGGGATTCCTCAATCATGACGAATTCAGAGTTGTCACCAATCAACTCTATGTTGATATTCTGCTTCCAATTAAGGAAGTTTTCTCCAGTGAGTTTCTCCATCAAAAGTTGAGAAAGGATGGGAGTAGACACAGACACTACTAAACTTAAAACTACAAATTATCAATAAAATAGAAAGCAATCACATTTGCTCAATAAAACTTCTATTCATACAAATTTCAAGAAATAGCACAACATATACAAAAATATGTAAGATATGAGAAAAAATACCAAAAACAATCATATCTCTATTTCTTTAGGTTTTTAACTAATCTATGATATCTTTGTCCCGGTTGGCGAGAGTCAAAAATATCACTAGTTAAATAGAGTTGTAAACTCATTTAATAATGGACACCACTATTAACAACCTACTATTCGATCAAAATAAGAAAACAAAATCTCTTATTTTATGAGCTAGACCCACGGTTTCAATAATCATAGATTTAGTCCTATTAGTCACCGTAGGGGTGAGTCTAGTAGAATTTGACCTATAATTATTTATCTTTCGAAATCTAACCTTGTCAAAATAACTAATGAACACCTTCCGTAGGGGGACGAATCAAAGCGCCTCGAGGCCCCATTAAGCTATTGACTATGTTAAGCCAACGGTGGAGATCGAATAAAAATCTTAAAATAAGCTCATTATTAAATTAAAAAATAGTATTTTTATTATTTATTTTTAGAAAATTAATGACTATGGTTTTCCAAAAAAAAATTAAACAGATTAAAAATTTTAAAACCAAAGTCCTATAATTTCTTATTAATTCTAAAGTGTCACATTGAAACAAATTCAATTAATTTAGAATTAATTTGTTGCTAATCAATATTTAGGTTTAACTAATATAATGAACCTATACAATTAAGTCCAACTCAGGTAAATGGGCCTTAACAATTGGGCTTGTATGGAGGAGGGCTGGGTCCAGTATGTCGTTCCCACTACAAAGGCCCCCTATCTTCCATACAAGGTCCAAAAGACAGGAATTTAAACCTTCGTTTTATTAATTGTTATTAATTGATTAGGCCCACTATAGTCATGCAAAGCAAATGGGCATTCACAAGTGGAATCACCCACAAGAGAGGAATTTAAACTTTACATTTTCTAATGGGCCCAAATAAAACCTATCATTTTATGAATATTTTATTTGGCAAAATACCATATATCTAACAAACATATGGGCCACTATATGCATCTAAGCCCAATTGCAAAAATACCACATATAGTGCAAACAGACATGTTATAATTGGATGGGCCTAATCATGTTACTATATGAGCAATTCTATGAATTTATGCAAAAATACCACAATTTATTTCATTTGCAAAAATACCACAATTAATTATCTAGAATTTATCAAAAAAATTCAAATTAATTAAATTTTTACAAAAAATAAGTCAATTTAAATGAAATTTATCAACAATTAACAATAATTAATTTAAATTTCATTTATCAACAATCAACTTGGTTTTAGGTTAATTTGAAAAAAATATTAATTTAATTTAAATAGGATTTATCAACAATTAATCAAAGTTAATTTAAATCCCATTTATTAAAAAAAATATTTTATTAATTGGCTGAAAAAAATGATATTTTTCAAAATTTAACCAATTTTAAATTTTAAAATCAATATCTTAACTATTTTCCAAAATATCTTGTGTTGTTACAACTATTATCTAATATTTTAACCATTTAAAAATAATAAAATACAAATAGTTATAACAACCCTAAAATATCTCAAATAGTTAAACAAATTCAAATATCCATAAAAATATCTAACTAACAATGTTCAAATTTCAAATAATTTAAATATTAAAAACTATAGAATAAAAAAATATTTATATTTTCAAATAAAGATTTAATAAAACAAAATCAAGAATTTAAATGAAATATCTTAAATATCTGATATCATAATTCTAATATTTTAATATATTAAAAGATTTAAAATTAAATTGTTAGTCTATTTTTAAATTTGAATTTGAATGTTTGTAGAAAATATCTAATTATTTAAAGCTCAACTAACAAAAATATATTATTTTTTTAAAAAAAATAAATGATCAAACAAAAAAGATATTTTTGGTTTTGATTATAAATAATTTATTTCTACAAATTTTATTAATTTTTTTTTAAAAAAATTGATGAATAGTACCCGTGGTACTGTTCAGGGGGGTACTGTTCATCGCTGGTGGCTGGTGTGCGTGGGCGCGCGGGTGGCGCGCGCGGATGGTGCGGGTGACGCGGGGGCGCGCGCGGGTGGCGCGCGGGCGTGTGCGCGCGGAGGCGCGCGGGCGTGTGCGCGCGGAGGCGCGCGGGCGTGCGCGCGCGCATGGCAGCCAGGCCAAAATTTTTCCAAAAAAAATTTTGAGCAATTTTTCAAACCAAAACCATTTTCTAATTAATTTTTAACATGTTTTACACAAAATAAAGCATATATAAAAATTAATAGCATAGAATACACAACAAAATAACCTAAAAATTGCTAAAATTCACATAAAATCAATATGTTCATAAAAACATGAATAACCATCCAATTATTCAAATATATCATATAATCCAATTTTAAACATGTTCATACATGAAAATAAAGATTACCAAAGGCTCTGAGGCCAGTTGTTGGATAAGCTTATACAGGATCTTTATTTATTTTCATGTATATCTAATATTAAACAAATTAATACAAGATAGCCTAAAACATGTTTCTAAAATTGAATTCAAAAATTAGAATACTTACAGTATACGTAGCGGAATTAAAGAGTCCTTCCTTCAGTTTCTCTAACTCTTGTATCCTCTCTGTCGCAGAGTATTATCAAGAAACTGAACTGATCTTCTATTTTCTTCACGATCTTCCAATGTATCATTAGAACCACTGTTGACGGTGAAATCTCGTCAACGATATAAGGTTAGAAAACTAAGACTATATTGCCAAAGGTTTCTCAGAAGAAGATGGAGAAAACTTGAAAGAGTAAATATGTAGAACTGCAATGGAGTCGAAATTGTATATTACTTAACAGCCTAAGCATACAATCAATTTTCCAACCCCTTTTCTAGAGGGGTGATGATCTATTTATACTGGAGCTCTAATGGCTCCCCATACATTGTGGTCCCAGGGGACAAGATTGTACATAGGTACATTGTCAGGGTAGTGGCATAGGTCGTGGTGGAGCAGAAGGTTATGGTGTCGGCCTGGTACATAGTCAGAGGTATGCATGTAGTGCTTCCACTCTCTGTACAAATCCGTACCTCCACTACTTGTAGGACACAGATGTCAGAGTCATGCCTTTGCCCTTTTTCAGGGTTGTACATCCCGTGCTTGTACATTTATCTCATCCCTAGTGGTCCCCTTTACCTAAATATCTTCTCTAGGTTTCTTTATATTTTAGTAAGTGTCGATCCATACTTCTTTTATCCCGTCCTTACCTCCAGGTAGGAGGCCTGGAAATAGGCATGTACGAGGCTTGGGGATGGGTCTCACAAGGCAAGACCCTTGGTGCCTAAGCGAGTATCCAGGCATGACTTGGGCATTCACGAGGCATGGGGATGGGTCTCACAAGGCAAGACCCTTGGTGCCTAAGTGAGTACCCATGTGTGACCCAGGCATTCACGAGGCTCGGGCATGGGTCTCACAAGGCGTGATGGGGTTGCATGAGGGCCACAAGACGGTGGTGGCACGAGGCTCCTTAGCGTGGTCATACCTCGCGAGACGCACATGAGCGTGGTGAGGTGTGTCTTGCTGTGCGAGGCATTGGCGCGCATCTGGGTCGCGAGGCGCGCGGGTGAGGGCAGCCTCGCATAGCGAGGCCCTTGTGGCCTTGGCAGGCGCGCGCAGGGGAAGGACAGCCTCGCATAGTGAGACCCTTGTGGCCTTGGCAGGCGCGTGCGGGGGAAGGGCAGCCTCGCATAGTGAGACCCTTGCGGCCTTGGCAGGCGCATGCGGGGGAAGGGCAGCCTCGCATAGTGAGACCCTTGCGGCCTTGGCAGGCGCAGGCGGGGGAAGGGCAGCCTCGCATAATGAGACCCTTGCGGCCTTGGCAGGCGCAGGCGGGGGAAGGGCAGCCTCGCATAGTGAGACCCTTGTCTCCTTGGCAGGCGCATGCGGGGGAAGGGCAGCCTTGCATAGTGAGACCCTTGTGGCCTTGGCAGGCGCATGCGAGGGAAAGGCAGCCTCGCATAGTGAGACCCTTGTGCGTGGTCGGGGGGTGCATGGCGCGAGGCCCTTGATACGCCTGCCCCCTTGTGACACGTAGCTTGGCCTCTTAGCCTAGCAAGGCCATACTTCACAGCCCACAAGGTGATGCTTCCCTTGGGATAATCTCCCGGTTTCACAAGACTTACAGGTCTGAGCCTGATAATGTGACTAAGTGACCTATAGCCTTGTATTTTAACCATTTACTGGGGATTTTTTTCTTGGTGGATTTTTGGCATCCACAACCACCTAGACTAGTGTGGGCAATTCTCAACACATGAGATAGATATAGAGAGAAGAAGAGAAAATAACAAAGAGGCTTAGAAAATGACTTGTGTTTAGAGAGAATATAAAACTATCAGAAAATCTGACTTGTGACTTATCTGTCGTCTCTGAAATCTTCTCTCTAAGCACTCCTTTTATAGACTCAATTAGGCCATTTAATTTAATTAAAAAATCAATAAAATAACAGCCATTTTGAAGCCCTAGGTCAAAATTATCATAGGCTATAGGCCCGTGAAATTTCCCATTTGATTATAAGCCCATTGGACTTAAAATCAAGGCCTGTATTATTTTCTATTGATTTAATTATTTAAATCATTTATCAAATTAATTATTTATAATTTGAACCTTGATTTAAATTTATTTATTAATTTAGATACCAATTTATCTTAATTAATGAATCTGCCATAAATTCTCTTTTCTTCTCAAAAATACACAACTCTGTGAAACTATCCAAAATTAACCTGGTCAACTTTGATAATTCTAATTGATGATTAAATCAATTAATTGAGACTATCTAGATGATTTTAGCCAAGGTACAATGGGGACCATGGGCCTATGAAATCAAGCTCCAATAAGTTTTCATAAATCTAACAAATAAATTTACTAACTTATTAATTCCTCGTGACTCCACTATAGACTTGGAATTGCACTCTTGAATTCATAGAACGCTCTATAACAAATATAGATACGCTATTAATTATCCATTGTTACAACCATAATTGTCACTCAATCCTCTATAGACGGTCTACAATGAGATAGGACTAAAATACCGTTTTACCCCTCATTGTATTTTATCCTTAAAACACTTAGTTCCTTGTAAATTATATTTCAGTAAACTAATTTAATTACTGAAATGAGATCTCTATCATTTAACACCTTGAACCAAACTAAAAGGAAACCATCATTTCACTTCTTCATCAGAAGCTATAGATGTTCATATCTATGATTAACACTCCCACTCAATTATACTACCGAGTTCCCAAGATGTAAGTATGGGCTAGTCCGTAGGGTAAGCTGGTAACGAACAAGTCAAAGAACCCAAATAATACAATCAGTTAGAATAATAACCACTCAGAATTGAGATTGAATTGACCTATGGTCAACTATATGATATGACTAGAATAGATAATAACGGTATGTTTACTTATCTTATCAACTGTCAATATCGGTCCTGTCCGATGTAACATATACATCTGATCTTATCTACTTTGCTAATGTTCTGGAAAGAACATAACACTGTAATGTGTAAGTAGATCATATCGTAGATTGGCAAGTCAGTGTAAATCCGGTGCACTGACTAATCTTAGGACTAACTTATTTTGAACATATAATCATATTTATATTCCACTGTGATTACGTCACTATAAATAAGATTAGCTATATGCTCGGGATTTAATAGAAGTTTATATTAAACAAATAATCATGAAAACAGAACATGTGAGCAAAGTGATTGACCAAGTCAAAAAATGATTTCTATTCTTTTATTGATAATAAAATGATATTACAAAGAATTTGGGTTTTAATTAGGGCATAAAACCCCAACAGTTTCATGTATGGCATGTAATGGACTAATGTTTGATCATGTTATCAATCAAACATAAATTAACATTTATTTAGATAAATACAATAAATTATGAACCGAGTAACTATTAGGTATTTCTAAAATTACAACCCTGGAAAAATTAGAAATTAAAAAAAATTACAAAGTGGGCTTCAAGTCGATTACAAAAACTCTATTCTTCTTCTCTTAGGCCCATCTGTTGGGGATTTATGACTTACACTTTCTAGTCTAACAATGAATAATGAAAATTAATTCAATATCTCAAACCCTAGAGACTAATCAAGAACTATATTCATAGTATGCATGCAAATCTTGATAATTAAATAAACATATTCAAAGTATGAATGCAAATCTTGATAATCAAAGAATCATATTCAAAGTATGAATGCAAATCTTGATAATTAACGAAGAAGTAATTAAATAGTTATAAATTGAATTTAAAAACATTTAATCACAATACAACCATGGATTTAATAAAGAATAACACAAATTTTATCAAGAGAAAGAATAGACCTTTGTGGAGAGAAAATCATGTTACATAAAATCATAAGTCTATGATTTTAAGTGAATCACAAAATGTAACAAGGCTTGACACAATTTGAGATTTGTTGTCCGAAAAACTCTAATCCTAGCCTCCCCTTTGAGATTTCTTGAAGCTACTGTGGAATGAGATTGGGATTTACAAGCCTTGAATCTTCATACAAGTCAAGCTTTCTTGATGAAAATCTTGGTGAAAACTAGTAATCTTGAGAGATAGATAGAGAAAGGAATTTAGAGAGAGAAAGAGGTGAGTGATCAATTCACCAATTAACTCAAATGAACCCTTTAAATAGTATAGGAACCTCGTTAGACTCAACCAATGAGATTAGAGCATTTTAATTTAAAATTTTGGAGCCAAAACACGTTATTGTACAGATTCATACGGACAACCCAGGCAACACGTTGCTTGGGTACCTCTTTCAAAGGCGAGCGATGCGTCGCCTCTAGAGCATTGCCGATGTCTCTGACTTGGCGCTCCAAAACTTGTCTCAAAACATCCCCAAATGCTCCCAAACTTTTTGGGTGCTCTTATACACTCCAAAGAAATATTTTGGACCCAAAAAGATGATTTATAAATGCCTATTCCACAAGTCAACTCTCACATGTTGACTTTAGTGAAACAGTTATGGTTTTAGCAGCTCTTCGTGCCTAACCAATTTCACTATGTATTTAACCAATCATAACACCATCTTCAAAATCTTTAGGAATTTATAAGGACCATTAATTAATTAGAAACTAATTTTCTAATTAATTTATTTAATTAAAACTAATTTTTAATTAAATAACCCTTTATTATCATTTTAGTTTAGTTGAATTTAAATAATTATTTAAACTTAAGATTTAAAAAAAAATCTTAACCAACTAAAAGATGTTATATTTTTCTAATAAAAATGAAACAAGATAATAAACATTTTAAATTCAAAAAAAAAATTAAAATTAATAAAATAAAATATAGTTGCTAAAAATTAGGGATTTGTTGAGCACCTAGCTTGATGCACAAGCTAAGGCCGACTCAATGGGTTGGGCGCTAGGGGGTGACAGGTGCTGGGCAGGCTGAGGAGCACATAGGCGCAGGGGCTCGGGGCCAAGGGTGCATGCAGGCGCGAGGGTTCGGGTCAGCCAAGGAGCACGCCCAGGTGGAAAGGACTCAGGGGCCGAGGAGCACGCGCAGGCACAAAGGCTTGGGGGACCGATGAGCGCGCGTAGGCACAGGGGCTCGGGTGGTCGAGGAGCACGCACAGGCGTGAGTTGTGGGGTGTTGGCGTGTGGCTCAGGTGGTAGGCGCAAGCCATGGGCTCAGGCCATGTGGCTCGAGTCCCTTTCTTTTCCTCTTTTCTCTTGTGACTATAATTTTTACAATATATTTCTCAAATAAAATTAAAAGAAATTCCTATGCCCCATAAATGTCTTACATAAGATCTAAGAAATTTTAAAATCAATTCTAACCCAATAGTACCATATAATTGTAGCGCACCAATTTTTTTTATTTTATTAATTTGTTTGTTTTATTTTATTATTAATTGTTAAGTGTTAGGAATTCCTTTTAAATTGTTTGAATTATTTGGTAGAAATCATGTGAATTATAATTTGTTAATTGTTTTACTTAATTATTTTATTTTGTGAGTTCTAGAGACTTGGTTGCGTGCACCAAGAAGCATGGTTAATAGAAATGCACCCTAGCACTTGTGTGTACGCATGTGCATTGTATGCATGGAGAGCATGCATTAGTTTCCACGCATCATGTATTTTTCTATTAATTATTTATTTATTTATTTTGTTTAGTTAATTTAGAAAGAAAAAAAAAGGAAAATAATGGGAAGAATTATGTGTGGATATTTTTTTTTAAAGCTAGTGTTTATTAGAGAATTGGGAAATAAATAGGAAAATGAGAGAGAGGGTGTAGGTGTGTGGGAAAGGAACAGAAATGGGAATGAGTGGTTACCTTATTTAGCTAGGTTGACAAATCAATCATTGATTAATTGGATTTGAAGGCAAAAATCAAGGGAGGTAGAATTTGGGAAAGTTCTCTTTTCTCACCTACACTTAGAGTTCAACTATTAGGATAATAAAAAGAAAAATATAGGGTTTGAGGAGCTCCTAGTGGCTGTCATTCATAGAGAGAGAAAAAGAGGGGAGAAGAGCATATGAAAGAGAGAGAAAGGAAGAGAGAGAGCTCGTGGAGAGGAAAAGGAAAGAAGAAGGGAAGAGAAGGTGACTTCGAATTTCCTAAGGTATGATTTAAGGTTTATGGTTTCATTCTTTCCTCTTCTTCTTGGTTTTAATCTTGGTGAAATTCATGGTGATGCTAGGCTTGAATTTCACAAGAGCATAGTGGAGGTATTGGCCTAGGGTTTCGGCCTATAAGGGTAAGATTGTTCTTTTAGTCTCTTATGTTGATTGATATGAGAATTTGGTTTTGGTTGGTCTAATGGTTTTGTGATCATGATAAGGTGTTGGAGGTTAGCAATCAAAAGAGGAGGGCATTGGGTGTACTCAAGATGAGGAAGGACCTTGTATTGGTGTTGTTTTGATCTTGGGGTTTCACCTAAGCAAGTGTTGTATTAGACTTGTTAGGGTTCTTGTATGTTAGGAGTGGTTTATTGTTTTGTGTTTTCTGTTAGGAACGAGTTTCCTAATACGCAGCGGAATGGTGGTGGGGTTGGCCCAGTGTACAACAAAAATTTTGTAACATATTTAAACTACTTTTAAATATGTGGATCCATTAATATACATACATTAATCATAAGCAAGATAATAATATAAATCATACCTCTTGAAGCCTATCAAGTGTCCTTGCTATCTTTTCGTATTAAGAACGATCTTCCTATCCAAGCCGCTCCCACGTACTCACACCAAGATCTTCCAAAGCGTTCTCTACACCTCAAGAAATGTGTGGGCACTTAGAGAATGAAGGATAGTTTATTTGTGATTCTACTTGATGTACTCAACACATGAGATCAAGAGAATAGGCCTGATAATTGGTTCTTTATTTTCAGGGAGTGAAAACTATCGTTCTATTTTTCACAGAGCGAATGTTTCAGAGTTGTCTCACACCTCAATCTCTGAATATTTTTCTGATTAGTCATACTTAAAAAGAAAATATTCAAATTTTAAAAAATAAATTTGTAACCATTTTACAATTTACTTTTTAATTAATTAATTATTCTATTAATGAAAAAATCCAAAAACCCATTTTTGAATTATCCATTAATTAATTAATTAAATAAATAAAAATGAAAATCCCATCCCTGAAAATTGCCCTACACGCCACACACAGTCCATGGACTGTGTGTGCACGTGTAGCTTCCCTAATTTTAGGGATGGTGGTTTTTCAATTTTTATTTAATTATTTATTCAAACTACTTTGTCAGATAAGATCTAACAACCTGATAACTAATTCAAATTTGAATTCAAATTAATTATCTTTTTAATTAATTATCAAATATAATTAATTATTTGAATAAATATTAATCTTTTAAATTCAAATCCAATTTGAACTTATCATATTATTTTCTCCCACTCATAAAAAGATATTTAATTAATTCTACCAATTAATTAAATCCAAAATTTTCGAAAATAAATATTTAATTTATTATAATTTCGAAAATTATAATTAATTAATTATTTAATTAAATTTCGAAATTAATTTAATTATTTAATATAATTTTGAAAATTATACAATAATTAAATATTAATTAATTTTGTTAACTACAACTAATTTGTAATTAATTAATTAATCACTATTATTATATAATTGCATATTTGGCATCAAGAACAAATTTCTTCTTAAATATGTCTTTAAACTACTTTCCCTTCATATCAACTCTTACCTTGAACAGTGTTGATAGAGCCGCTATGGGGACATATGGACCTATAATTCCAAGCTCTAATAAATTTGAGATTATTAATTAAACTCTTTAATTAAATAATCTTAATTTATTAATCCCATGATTATTCCACTATAAATATGAGACTACACTCTTGTAATTATAGACATTTCATTTACTGAGTACTTTATAATCATAAAGCGTCCATTGATATAATCATTTCATACAACTTGACCCTCTAATAATGGTTCATAATTAATCGGGAATAAAATTACTGTTTTACCCTTTTAATTATCTCTTGTTTCCTTAAGTACCATTGACTCTACTAGTGAAGGTTAATTCATAACTAAATTATGAATTTGAGCTCAATAACCTTTCAGTCCCAAAAGTCAACCCTTAAGAGAACCACCATTCAATCTCTTGTGAAAAGGCATAGATTCCATATCTATATACTATGTCCCCAGCCATCTACATTAATGAGTTCCCAAAACAAAAGTTTCTAGCCTGATCATTCTGACATACCCTAACAAGTGAATCAAAGAACTCATATAACATAAACAGGAGTTCATAGTAACTTCAGGATTAAGATCTATTTGTATATGATCATCAGTTGATATATTTAATTAATACTTCGAAACGGTATTTAACTAAGTATTAATAAACATATCTGGTCCAGTTCTATATATTCTCTAATATATAAAGCACCTCCACTAAAGTGTCCTACCACACTAGTGATCCGGATCTAGATCACATGTATTCATAATACTAGTGGACCGTACTTGCAGTAATTAATCTAAAGATTCCATAACTTTATTTTACTACGAACTATTCAAATTTATTTATCTCAAACACAATCCTCCCGTACCAATACGTGTTTGAGATCACATATATGAACTTAGGAATTTTCCTGATATTTACTTAATATTATCACAGAATAATATAGTCCATAAAATATATGCATAACAAATTCAATTCATTTATTTATTTCATAAAAATAATGTCTACTACATATGCTTTCAGTGCACATTTCCAACATTTTCTCTATGTCTAGATAATGCATGTGAGATTTGTTTTTATTTTAATTGATTTTCTATCAACTTGTTTATGTTATTAGAAATAAGAACATGATAGGGTTCATGTGGATTGTTTATATCTAAATAATTTTTAGAATTTTGATATTATTTAATGATTAAGGATTAATATTTAAATTATTATTACTCCAACAAATCTTAAAGTTTTGATAATGAAAGAATGCAAATTGGATATTAGAAACATGCTATGTATTTTTCGGCATAGGCATTTTTTTAAAAATGGATGATGAGTTTGTGTTGTCCCTTGTTCTTATTTTTCAAACCATTGATTTTGAATAAGTTTATTGGTAATATTTTCATTACTTGTGCCATGAAGGTTTCGATCTTGTGAGTGTGATTTAAGATTGTAAAAGCCGAGTTTTTAGCTACTATTCTGTTATTTTTTTTAGCAGCATTGTTTGTGAAAAAAGGGGTGATTGCATAAGAATAAATTAATTATAGTATTATTAAAAATTGTTATGATAATGGATCGAGACTACATAAAGCCCATAAGATTATGGGCTTAGTAAATTCGAAATCAGTCTAGAGAATTAAAGTTAGTTATTAGTTATGGTTGGTTAAGAGATTTGTGGATTAAGTTGTTATTTTATCTCTATGATTATTAGTTATAGTTGGTTGTAGATTAGGATGTTATTTTATGGTTAGTTAAGATTGTAGAGTTCCAGAATTTTTACTTAGCTAGATAGTAGTAGTAGTAGTAGTAGTTAGTATTAGTTTGTAGTATGTTAGTTTCTGTGGATTTTGGTTCAAGCTGGGACTTAGTTGGAAACTCATAACAATAGTTATGGATTTTATAAGTTTAACCTATAGTATAGAAATATTAATTATAACATAAGGTTTGATTAATATTGTTGGTCCTAGAAATATTATTTATTATAACCTAAGGTTTAGATAGAATTATTAAGAATGTGACACTTGTCATAATCATGTTTATTAAGGCTTTAAGTATTTTTGATGAATAGTTTAAATAAAAGAAAGATTTAGAAGCTCTAGAACCTTCCAGCAGCTATTAGGATCACGTTTTGACTCAGTCAAATTTGTTTAATAAATTCAAAATATGCTGAAAAAGTGCAAATACGTTTTTGATATATCAACGTATGCCAATATATCGCAGCTATAGGGGCCGATATATCGCCTATGGGAGATATGGAAAGCACGTCGATTTTGCACGAACGAATGAACGGGGCTCGGGATATAGGTCTAGGAAATATATTGCCCATGGTAGGCGATGTATCGCCCCTGGGAGTGAATTTTTGAAACTTGAGGATTTAATTTTAAAAATAGCCTTAACCACTTGGACCTGCCCTTGAACGATTTTTACCGAGTTCTGGGCATCTGCTGAACGAAAATTCAAATCTTTTTCATTTTATATTCATTTATTTATTTATTCTAAATGGGGTTAGTTTCACTTCTTGAACTCTATAAATAGGACCTAGTACTCAGCTGTAACGACCCAAATTTACTAATAAGGCTTAGGGCCTTGATTAGTGTGCCTGGAGGGCAATAAGTGAATTACGATTATAATATGTGAATTTATGTGAATATGTGATAGAGATGCATGTTTAGTTAATTAAATATGCATGTGGGCCCTGTTTGGATATTAGGGGCAAGTTTGTGATTTTAGCCTGTTGAGGGCATAAATGTGATATGTTTGTGATATACCTGTGTAGCAGGATCTGAGATAGTCCTGGGAGCCATTAGTCAAAAAGTCACAACGGGGTTAAGAATCCGACCCGGGGCGGGTCGAGGGGTATTAAGGGTATTAGACATTTTATGGGTTTATCGAGTTATGGAAATAAATATTCAGAGATATATTTGAGGTTAGAATGTCTAGGAGGGAATATTGGGAAAATCTATTATTTTGGCCTCGAGGACTTAGCGAGACTTAGTAGATGACTAAATTGCCCTTGGGTCAATTAAGGATAGAGGCTAAGCTTAAGGGGCAGCTTGGTCATTTTGTAAGGATAATATTAGACTTAGATAACTTAAGAAACTGCTGGAACTAAGTAAAGGAAGCAACTCTCAGCTTTTCCTCTCTAGGTCGGTTCAGCATTTCTTCCTTTGGTGTATGAGTTTGGGAGACTCAAACCAGAAATCTAAGGCTTGGAGCTTGAAGTGGGTGAGCTTTGAAAGTTGAGGAGTAAGAGAAAGCTAGGAAATATCAGCTGAGGTAAGGAGTCTAACTTTAAAATCCCTTGAGTTTCAGTTGAATTATAGTTAAGACTATAAGTTGCATGTGAACTAGAATCTTGAGTTAAGTTTGGTTGTGGGCTGAGTTTTATGGCTGTTTGAACTTGTTGTGAAGCTTAGATGGTGTGGTAGGGAGGTTCAAGTTTAATTTTGGGTTTAAGTGTTAGGCTGAGGTGATTTTAGAAGTGTTGGCTCGAAGGAAATGCTGGGAAAAATGGTGTTATTCTAGGTTTGGAGGCGAGGGTCGTGGCCCGTGTGCACGCGAGGCCAGGGGAGGCCATGGAGCTCGAGGCGTGCTGCGGCACTTGGCCAAGCATGCCGCGGCCTGTGTATGTGTCCAGGGAGGTGTTAGCCTCTGTTTTGAGGCTAGCCGCGGCCCTTGAGGGGTTGGGCCACGGCCCTAGCCCAAGGTGCAGGGTGACTTGTGGGTTTTGACTTGGAAACTTAATTGCTAAGGCTCGGGATGGATTTTATCACCCGGATTGATAAAATTCAATGTCCCGGAGATTAGAGTTAAGGCTTGAAGTTATTTAATGGATTAGAGCTTGATGGAAGTATATTGTTAATGCGTTGTGACTAGGGTTTCGGCGAGGTTCGGACTAGGGAACTGTGCTCGGGACACAGATAAGAAAACTACTATTCCCATAGAGCTTGTGTTGCAGGGCTCGGCCCTATATGATTGAGTTGTAGGGCTCGACCCTATATGGCTGTGTTGCAGGGCGTGGCCCTTTGATTGATTTTATATGTGTTTAATTGTCTATTTAGTTCATTAATGTATGTATATTAATGATGGAACGGTGAAGGCCGGGAACGGCGAAGGCCGAGAACGGCAAAGGGCCGGGAGCAGCGTTTAGCATGTGGAGTGCGATTTTCCAGGGTAAGACCCCGAGGGATACCTGGGATATCCTTACAGTTTGGACCGCGAATCCAGGGCCTGGTAAAGTGCCTGGGACGGCATGGCCGTATATGTATGACCTCGTGTTGGCTCGATTTTATATTAAGTGCTTGACATGCGTTTATTATCTGCTTGTGAGGGTTTTCTTGCTGGGCTTCGACTCACAGGTACTCTGTGGTGCAGGTAAAGGCAAAGGGAGAGTCGATCAACCTTGAGTATGGCGAGCGGGATGAGTGACACGTACATGTCCGGTCTGTCTGGCAGCCACGGCCAGGGGTGTTTTGGGAGATGTTTGTACAAAACCTGAATTTTGTCGTTTAGTCGACTCTAATTATATTTTGAGTTGTAAATACTTCTAAACAATGTTTTTGGGATCCCAAATGTTAAATGTGTTATAAATTTTCAATAAAAGGTTTATTCTCAAATTTATGACTCTATCTATGATTTAATTACACTTTTGTCTTAAAACCTCGATTAGCGAGTTAATTGCACATTTTAAACTCACTTAGTAACGGCTCTAAGGCAGTAGGGTGTTACATCAGCCATTTCATTCATCACTCAAGCATTATTCAGAGCCTCCACGCTGTTAAGTTTACTATAGAGAGAAACACTTGGATTTTGGGATAAAAGCTTTTTCAATCTAAGTTTTTCTAAACACTTGGGAAGTAAGATATAGAGTTATTTCGGTAACGAGGTATAGATCAAGTCATAAGTTCATTCAAGGTATTCCTATCCTTAAGTTCAGTTCTTCATAGTTTTTTTTTTCCATTTTCTTTCAAATCCTAACTCTTGTTTATGATTCTTGGTTAGGTGTATAAGTTCCTTGAACATTAAGGTTTTCAGTAAGTTTCTACTTGGATGGTTTAGTTCTCTTTTTCATCTCTTTTCTTTGGAAGCTCACGATTCTTACTGTTGGTTTTAAGAGTGTTCCAAAATCTTGTTCTTGTCTCCATATCCCAGTTTTTAGTAAGGAAAATAGGATAAATTATATGTGTTTATATGTTTTGATGTGTTTTATGCAATGATATGTGCTATGTATACATGTATATATATGTTTTGTAGTCACTTGGGGCTTATAGTTGCTTAGATAGCAAACCCCAAGAATTTTTATCATTTTCATGGTTCAGAGTTATGATTTACCTTACCTCGATTAGTAGACAAAGGACCTAGATGGGTTATCATATACTATAGTTGTGATCTAACCTACCTCGATTAGTAGATAGAGGACCTAGATGATTTTATCACATGCCATGTTAATGAGTTAATGGCCATTAATATTTTAGTCCTATATGATATACATTTTTATAGTCATATGTTTTATAGTATATGTTTATGATATAGTCTATGTTTATGATTTATGATATATGTTGTTAGTAGATTTTCCTTGCTGGGCATAGGCTCATTCCTTTCATTTTAGAGTGATGCAGGAAAATGAATGTGGAAGGCGGGAAGGATTCGTGGCAGCTTGGTATGTGTGTTGAGGATGAATGGACTTAGTGGACTGTTGGAAGATTAAGGATGAAGTCTTTGGTTTTATGTCTTTATGTATTTCCGCACCTAGTTTTTTTAAAACATTTTATTAAATTTGTGATGTTTTTTTATGTTTTTATGTACTAAACAATGGGTACTCATACCGTATTTTATATTTGATACTTTGTATTTTGCACAATATTTTGGGTTTTAAATAAAGCTATGTTATTTCTTATGTATTTAAATTAGTAGCTATGTCTTAGTAAGTTTTAATGGTCTGAAGTCTTAGAAATAGTCGGGTCATTACAGTTGGTATCAGAGAAATAGTTCATATCCATGAAGTTCTCCTTGATACACACGCACAAGCTCCAAATCTAACCGCCAATGTAAGTGTTTATGTTTATGTTATTAGCTAACATTTTAGCCATTATGTTTTCAGTTAAGAATGGATGGAGCCTTGACCTATCATGATATCCAAGTCATTAAGGCATTGAAAAGGATGTAACGACCCAACTATTCTAGACTTTGGACCATTATTAACTACTATACATAGACACTAATCTTAAGGAAAACATACATATGAAATAACCATAACTTTATTAAAACTGTAAAACAAGAGTTAAAATACATAAAATTCATAGTAGGATATGGGATCCCATTGTTTTGAAAATAAAACGTATCATAACTTAAATCTTAAATAAAATGGTTACAAGATTAAGTGCGGAAATACATAGAAATCATAATTAAAAGACTTTAAACAACTTCATCCTCGAATCGTTCGCGCAGTCCACCAATTCCATTCTCCCTCAATACACATTCCCAAGCTGCCAAGAACCTTCCCGCCGCCATAACTATTTTCCTGCACATATAAAACATAAAGGAATGAGCCTAATGCCCAGCAAGGAAAATCTACTACAAGCATGAACATAATCATACACATAAACTATGAACATATATCATATACTATAACACATATATCATAATTCTAACCCATGTACATGGTGACTATTGGGGTTTACTAACTAAGCAACTATAAGCCTCAAACTACAATGAGGTTTGCTAGTTAAGCAACTATAAGCCCCAAGACATAAATGTGATAGGGTTTGCTATATAACAACTATAAGCCCCAAACATACATATATCATACACATAAAATCATACTATAGCATAATCATAACATCTTATATAATCATAGCACATAACACATAAAGTACTATCCTATTTTCCTTACCAAACTACCGAGATGATGAGAATAAGGTCGGGATTTTGGAACACTCCTAAAAACCATTGATAGAGAGGTGAGTATTCTAAAGAAAAGAGATGAAAGAATGAACTACACCATCGAAAAGATACTTACCAGCAAGAACCTCAAGTTCAAAGAACTTAGATGCCTAACCAAGAATAAAGAATACTGAGTTAGGAATTGAGTAGAGAAAAACTATAAGAACTTAACAAGACAGAAAGGAACTAAGAATAGGGATACCTTTAAAATTGTTATACCCGAACTACACCTTGAAACTAAAATACACTATAAACCTTACTTCCCAAGTGTTTGATAAGCTTAAGATGATTAAGCTTATAACCCCAACCCAAGTGTTTAACACTCTAAAGTAATCCTAGCAGCTTGTAGGCTCTGAACTCAGCTTGATGAATGAAGAAATGGCTGGGTACTAGGTTCTATTTATAGAGTTCAAGAATGAAAAGATCTTCATTTAGCTTGAATAAAATAATGGCTTTTTAATTGAAAAACATTTGAATAATCGTTCAGCAGAGGCTGAAGACTCGGTCAAAAAGATTCTGGACTTATCAAGAGGTTAAGGATTAAAATGAGCTCGGTTTCAAAATCATTCAAAACTTATGCCCTAGGGCTGATATATCGCCTGGGCTCATATGCCCAAGGCTCGTCGAGGTGGTCATGTGAAGCTACATGTTTTTCGTATCCCCGTATGGCGATATATCGCCCCCTAGAGCTGCACTATATCGGCATACGCTGAAATATTATACACGTAATTACACTTTTTCAGCCTAATTTGAATTGAGTAAACAGCCTTGACTAAGTCCTTTAATGATTTCAAAGCTGCTGGCAGACTCTAGGATTTTCAAATATTACTCTTAATAAACTATTCCTCAAAAATACTTAATTTCTCATTAAACATATATATGACAAGTGTTATTATCTTATTGGGTCTATCTAAACTTTATAGTATAATAAATATTATCTCCATAATCAGTCATATTAATCAAACCTTAGGTTATAATTAATATTCTTAAACTATAGGAAGCTTATAAAATCTACAAGTGTTGCTATGAGTGTCCAACTAACTCCCGGCTCGAACCAAAATCCACAGTAATAAACATACTACAACTACTACTAGTTATTACTATTACTACTACTATCTAACTAGCTAAGTAAAGTTCTTGGACTCTACAAAGGATTAGAGAACAAAGGAATACAATAGGAGTGTTAGAAAGAATCACTCAGAGATTAATCTTATTCCACAAGGAGATAGTTCATCTTCAGAATACTAAGAAAATTATGATGAGAGCTACGGAGCAATATGTCGTAGTAATTAGGCTTTTTAAAGATTTTCCTTCTATAATTTCAAGATTAGAAGAAATATGGGAGACTATAGATGATGATGATGATGATTTACCAGTAGCCATGAGATACCATTTTCTCATACTTAGGTTCACCTCTAAGTTGGAATTTCAATTCACTAATGAACAAAAGCATAGAATCTTTATGAATCTTCCCCGAGGTCATTTTGAGGCTCAAGATAATGATGATTATGAAGAAATAGATGATGACATGTTAGATGAAGGGTCAGACGTAGAAGATCCTGATTTTTAGATTTACCCTAGTTATGTTATTTTAGTTTATTTATTTATTTATTATTTTTGCATTTATGATTGTACTTAGTGAAAATCTTTTTCCAAATGAATATTATTGTTATTTTTGAATGACATGTATGAGTTTGATTTTTTTTCAATCATAATAAATTTAAATAAATAAATAATGACCAAATTCGGTGAGAGTGGATACAAATCAATGGATCGGGTTCTATATTGAGAGTTTAGGGGGCCATAGTAGTGGGAACAATTTTACTGATCCCAGCCTTCCCTCAGTATGGTTAACTTTGGAACAGCGACGAGTTTCGAGCCTGAGAATTAAGTCATATAGGATGATTAGAAACAGATTTAGAAATCATAAAGATGGAAAATTTTCTAAGTATAGAAAAACACCCTAATTATAAAGAAGGCTTACATAATTCTTCATAAGAAACCATAACAAATAGGTCCGAGTTATGTTTGCCTAGACTAAGTTTTGTCTTAGAACCTATTAGGGGTAAGCTCTAACATGTTTTTCTCGACTATTAGAACTTTGCTGAAGATGTCACTCAGAAGGTCTGCATGCACAGCCGGCATTGCCTCCAGCGCCGCCAACGAGACTAATGAAGCCCCTCTAGTTCGCAGATGGGGAACGCGTGCTACCAATACTGCTGCTGATAGAAGTGCACTGCCTCCGGTTGACAACACCGCTGAAATTGTCCGGCTACAGCAACAGGTGGAAGAATTGCTGCAGCAACAACGACAACAAACTCAGCCACAACCTCAGCCTCAACCGTAACCGCAGCCTCAGCAAATGGCTCAAGCACCCCCAACAAGTAGGTCCTTATGGGGGATGGCCAATGGCGAACTATGCCCCTTACCCAGCTCAATACATAGAGCCAATTAACGAGCGATTTCGTAAGTAAAACACTCCAAACTTTGAAGGGATAATCGACCCCTTTGAGGTGGAAGAATGGCTCAGGAATGTAGAGTCGATCCTAGCACACATGAATCTCAGCAACACAGACCGCATATCCTGCATTTCGTCTCTTCTAAAGAAGGATGCTAGAATCTGGTGGGATTTAGTACAGCAGACTCACGACGTCGCCACCATGACATGGACTAGATTTGTGGAGCTCTTTCATAAGAAGTACTACAACTCGGCAGTCATCGCTACAAGGGTAGAAGAGTTCACCAGTCTGAAGCAGGGCAACTTAACGGTAGCAGAGTATGCTTGACAGTTCGACCAACTAGCCAAGTTTGCGCCAAAGTTGGTCCCAATCGATTTCCTGAGGGTTACCAAGTTCGTTAGAGGGCTCAAACCAAAGATTGAGCTATGAGTCAAGCTAGCAAATCCAGGAACCACTTCTTATGTCGATGCTCTAAAAACAGCTATAGAAGTGGAAAGGCTTCAAGCGAATGTTAGTAAGGAAGAGGCCAGCAAGCCTGAACCAAAGAAGCAGAATCAACCTCAGAATGGTTGGAACCACAACAACAACCATCAACATAGCAAAAATAATGGCCAGAAGAGAAGGCATCCTGACAATAAGCAATCTGGCAATGAAAAAAGAGCACGGACAAGCAATGTAAATAATAGGTCGGGTTATGTAGAATACCTGCAGTGCTCCAAATGCCAAAAGAAACATCATGGGGAGTGTCATGCAAACACCAAATGATGTTACAATTGTGGTCAGGAAGGTCATCGGAAGAAGGAATGTCCACAACTCAAGTAAGAAGAGAAAAAGGACAACAAGATGGTTCCAGCCAGAGTTTTTGCCTAGACCCAGGGAGAAGCTGGAGTTAGTAACAAAGTGGTCACAGGTCAGATTCTTATCCTCAATAATATATGTTCAGTATTATTTGATTTGAGAGCAACACACTAGTGTATCTCGTTAGGAATGATAGAGAAATTAGACAAACCTTGTGAAAGATTTAGAACTAGGTTTGTGACAAAATTTCCTTCGAGCGAAGTAGTCCTATCATCACGGATAGTACGAGGCGTACCAATCAAAATCGAGGATGTAGAATTAGAAGGAGACCTGATAGAGCTAGAGATCAAAGACTTTGATGTAATACTGTGCATGGATTAGCTAGCAAGGCAAGGCGCAACCATCGATTGTAGACGTAAACAAGTGACATTCGAGACTCATGACGATCAGAGACTATGTTTTATGGTAAAAGTTTCAGGACTACGGACACCGCTTATATCATCTCTCAAAGCTCAGAGAATGATAGAGAAAGGATGTCACGCATTCTTAGCCAGTGTTACGGATGTGGTAAAGGAAACACCACTAAAGGTTGGGGACGTCCGCATTATAAAAGAATTCCCAGAAGTATTTCCTGACGACTTACCAGGGCTGCCGCCTACTCAGGAAATTGACTTCACAATCGAACTAGTACCGAGAACCGAGCCTATCTCAAAGGCACCATACCGGATGGCACCAACCTAACTCAAGGAGTTGAAGATGCAGCTACAAGAACTCCTGAACTTGGGTTTCATTATACCAAGCCATTCTCCATGGGGAGCCCCGGTTCTATTTATGAAGAAGGACGGAAGCATGCGGATGTGTATAGATTACCGCGAGCTAAATAAGGTGACAATTAAGAATAAGTACCCGCTACCCTGGATCGACGACTTGTTTGATCAACTCCGAGGAGTGACCGTGTTTTCAAAGATTGATCTACGGTCCGGATATCACCAGCTCAAGGTACGGGAAGAGGATTTCCTAAGACAGCTTTTAGAACTCGATATGGACATTACGAATTTTTAGTTATGTCTTTTGGTCTTACCAACGCTCCAGCTGCATTTATGGATTTAATGAATCGGGTCTTCAAGGATTATTTGGAAAAATTCATCGTGATGTTCATCGACAATATTTTGGTGTACTCCAAGGGTGAAGTCAAGCACGGGGAACATTTAAGAATGACCATGTTGCGACTGAAGGAGCATCAACTTTACGCCAAGTTCAAGAAGTGCGAATTTTGGCTTTCGCAAGTAGCGTTCCTTGGCCACATAGTATCCAAGGACAGATTTGTTGTAGACCCAGCTAAGGTTGAGGCTGTGAAGGATTGGCCAAGACCTAAGAATGTGTCAGAGGTTAGAAGTTTTCTGGGGATAGCAGGCTATTATTGGAGATTTTTAGAAGGCTTTTCTAAGATAGCCACTCCACTTACCAACCTGATCCAGAAACAACAAAAGTTTAACTGGACAAATAGATGTGAAGAGAGCTTCCAGTTGCTCAAAGATAAGCTATGCTCAGCACCAGTGCTTTGTGTACCAACCCCCAACGACAAGTTTGTAGTATATTGTGATGCGTCGAAGCAAGGTTTGGGTTGTAGGCTGATGCAAAATGACATAGTGATAGCCTACGCCTCAAGGCAGCTGAAGGAATACGAGTAACGCTATCCAACGCACGATATGGAGTTGGCAGCGGTGGTCTTCACATTGAAAATCTGGCGCCACTATCTGTATGGAGAACGGTGTGAGATTTATACGGACCACAAGAGCTTAAAGTATTTCTTCACACAGAAGGAACTCAAGACGAGGCAGCGTAGGTGGTTAGAACTAGTAAAGGATTATAACTGCGAAATCCTATACCACCCGAGAAAAGCAAACGTAGTTGCTGATGCGCTAAGTAGAAAGAATTACGGGAATCTAGCAGCAATATCCAGAATAGAAAAGCTGCTTCAGCAAGAGCTAATCAATGTCGGAATAGAAGTAGTCATTGGTAAACTGGCTAACTTGTCCATCCAGTCAAGTCTGTTATAAGATATACGGATCGGGCAAGGTGTAATGATCGAACTTGGTCATTATTTATTAAATTTATTATTTATTATGATTGTAAAAAAAATCAAACTCATATATGTCATTCAAAAATAACAATAATATACATTTGGAAAAAGGTTTTCACTAAGTACAATCCTAAATGCAAAAATAATAAATAAATAACTAAATAAAACTAACACAACTAAGGTGAATCTAAAAATCAAGATCTTCTACATCTGAACCTTCATCTAACATGTCATCATCTATTTCTTCATAATC
Organism: Humulus lupulus; assembly: GCF_963169125.1. Classification (NCBI taxonomy): domain Eukaryota; kingdom Viridiplantae; phylum Streptophyta; class Magnoliopsida; order Rosales; family Cannabaceae; genus Humulus; species Humulus lupulus. The sequence goes on along the minus strand of NC_084801.1, from coordinate 127,289,559 downwards.
CTCATTATCGTGGGCCTCAAAATTACCTCGGGGAAGATTCATAAAGATTCTATGCTTTTGTTCATTAGTGAATTAAAATTCCAACTTAGAGGTGAAGCTAAGTATGGGAAAATAATATCTCATGGCTACTGGTAAATCATCATCATCATCATCTGTAGTCTCCCATATTTCTTCTAATCTTGAAATTACAGAAGGAAAATCTTTAAAAAGCCTAATTACTAGGTCATATTGCTCCGTAGCTCTCATCATAATTTGCTTAGTAGTTTAAAGATGAACTATCTCCTTGTGGAATAAGATTAATCTCTGAGTGATTCTTTCTAACACTCCAACGATATTCCTTGGCTCTCTAATCCTTTTCAATGCCATAATGGCTCGGATATCCTGATAGGTCAAGACTCCATCCATTCTTAACTGAAAACATAATGGCTAAAACGTTAGCTAATAACATAAACATAAGCATAATAAACATAAACACATACATTGGCGGTTAGATTCGGAGCTTGTGCGTGTGTATCAAGGAGAACTTCATGCATATGAATTGTTGCTCTGATACCAACTGTAATGACCTGACTATTTCTAAGACCTCGGACCATTAAAAACTATTATGACATAGCTACTAATTTGAATACATACATAAGAAATAACATACTTTATTTAAAACTCAAAATATTGTACCAAATACAAGATAAGGTAAAAATATAAAATGTCATATGGAATATAAAATATGGTATGGGATCCCATTGTTATAAAACATAAAACATAAACTTTGATTGTTTAAATTCTAAATGTGGAAATACATCAAAACATAAATTTAAAGACTTTAAACAACGTCATCCTCGATCTTCCATCAGTCCATTCATCCTCAACACACATGCCAAGCTGCCACGAAATTTTACCGTCTTCCATGTTCATTTTCCTGCATCAAACTAAAAATAATAGAATGAGCCTAATGCCCAGCAAGGAAAATCTACTAACAACATATATCATAAATCATAAACATAAGACTATATCATATACATATACTATAAAACATATTACTATAAAAAAACGTATATGTATAGGACTACAATATTAATGGCCATTAACTCATTAACATGGTGTGTGATAAAACCATCTAGGTCCTCTGTCTACTAATCGAGGTAGGGTAAATCATAACTCTAAACCATGAAAATGAAAAAATTCTTGGGGCTTGCTATCTAAGCAAGTCATATGCCCAAGCGACTACAAAACATATTTATACATATATATATATCATAGCATAAAATATATCATAACATAAACATATAAACACATATAATTTAACCTATTTTCCTTACCAAAAACCGGGATATGGAGACAAGAACGGGATTTGGAACACTCCTAAAACCAATAGTAGAATTTTGAGTTTCTAAAGAAAAAGAGATGAAAAGAGAACTAAACCATCCAAGTAAAAACTTACCGAAAACCTTAAGTTTCGAAAACTTAAACACCTAACCAAGAATCATAAACAAGATTTAGGATCTGAAAGAAAATAAAAGAAAACTAAAGAACTGTGAAAAACTGAACTTAAGGATAAGAATACCTTGAATGATCTTATGACTTGATCTATACCTCGATACTGAAATAACTCTATATCTTACTTCCCAAGTGTTTAGAAAAGCTTAGATTGGAAAAGCTTTTTATCCCCAAACCCAAGTGTTTCTCTCTATACTTAGCAACTTGGAGGCTCTAAACAATGCTTGAATGAATGAAGGAAATAGCTGAGTACTAGGTCCTATTTATAGAGTTCAAGGAGTGAAACTAACCCCTTTTAATTTGAATAAATAAATAAATATAAAATGAAAAAGATTTGAATTTTCTTTCAACAGACATCCAGAACTCGGTCAAAATCATTCAAAGGCTGGTCCAAGTGGTTAAGGCTGTTTTTAAATTTAAAATCCCAAACTTTAAAAAATAATGCACCAGGGGCGATATATCGCCTACCCTGGGCGATATATTGCCTAGACCATTTTCCCGAGCCCCGTTTGTTTGTTCGTGCGAAGTCGATGTGTTTTCCGTATCTTTCGTAGGCGATATATCGATCCCTATAGCTGCGATATATCGCATACGTTGATATATCAAACATTATTTGCACTTTTTTAGCATATTTTGAATTGATTAAACAGCTTTGACTTAGTCAAAACGTGATCCTAACAGTTGCTGGAAGGTTCTAGAGCCTCTAGATCTTTCTTTTAATTAAACTATTCATAAAAAAATACTTAATCCTTAATAAACATGATTATGACAAGTGTCACATTCTTAATAATTCTATCTAAACCTTAGGTTATAATAAATAATATTTCTAGGACCAGCAATATTAATCAAACCTTATGTTATAATTAATATTTATAAACTATAGGTTAAACTTATAAAATCCATAACGGTTGCTATGAGTTTCCAACTAAGTCCCCGCTTGAACCAAAATCCACGAAAAACTAACATACTATAAACTACTACTAACTACTACTACTACTACTACTACTACTATCTAGCTAAGTAAAATTCTGGGACACTACACAAGGGCATGATGACACGTTAGTATCTCACATAGCTACAGTCAAAGAAGGCAAGGCCACAAATTTCTCTTTATCAGGACAGGGGTTCTTGAGATATAAAGGTCGGGTATGCGTGCTGAATGACTATAGAATTAAGATGAAGATTTTAGAAGAGGCACACAATACTCCATACTCAGTTCACCCAGGATCGACCAAGATGACTCACGACCTTAAGGCTTTGTATTGGTGGCCATGAATGAAGAAAGACGTAGCAGAATATGTGTCTAAATGCTTAGTATGCCAGCAAGTGAAAGCAGAACCTCAGCGGCCTGCAGGCTTATTGCAACCACTTAGTATTCCAGAATGGAAGTGGGAAGACATAGCCATGGACTTTGTGACAGGATTGCCACGAACAAATAAGTAGCACGACTTGGCTTGGGTAGTAGTAGATAGACTAACCAAGTCAGCTCACTTCCTGCCTGTCAAGACTACATACACAGCAAACTAGTACGCAGACATTTATGTCCGAGAATTAGTACGACTGCATGTTAGATTCTGTGGATTTTGGTTCAAGCCGGGACTTATTTGGAAACTCATAGCAACAGTTATGGATTTTATAAGTTTAGCCTATAGTATAGAAATATTAATTATAACATAAGGTTTGATTAATATTTTTGGTCTTAGAAGTATTATTTATTATAACCTAAGGTTTAGATAGAATTATTAAGAATGTGACACTTGTCACAATCATGTTTATTAATGATTTAAGTATTTTTGATGAATAGTTTAAATAAAAGAAAGATCTAGAAGCTCTAGAACCTTCCAGCAGCTGTTAGGATCACGTTTTGACTCAGTCAAAGTTGTTTAATCAATTCAAAATATGTTGAAAAAGTACAAATACGTGTTTGATATATCAATGTATGCCGATATATCGCAGCTATAGGGGCCGATATATCGCCTAGGTCTAGGAGATACGAAAAACATGTCGACTTCGCACAAATGAACGGGGCTCGAGATATAGGTCTAGGAAATATATCGCCCAGGGTAGGTGATATATCGCCCCTGGGAGTGAATTTTTGAAACTTGAGGATTTAATTTTAAAACATCCTTAACCACTTGGACCTGCCCTTGAACGATTTTGACCGAGTTCTGGGCATCTGTTGAACGAAAATTCAAATCTTTTCATTTTATATTCATTTATTTATTAATTCTAAATGGGGTTAGTTTCACTCCTTGAACTCTATAAATAGGACCTAGTACTCAATCATTTCATTCATCATTCAAGCATTGTTTAGAGCCTCCAAGCTACTAAGTTTACTATAGAGAGAAACACTTGGGTTTTGGGATAAAAGCTTTTCCAATCTAAGCTTTTCTAAACATTTGGGAAGTAAGATATAGAGTTATTTCGGTATCGAGGTATAGATCAAGTCATAAGATCATTCAAGGTATTTCTATCCTTAAGTACAGTTCTTCATAGTTTTTTTTCCATTTTCTTTCAGATCCTAACTCTTGTTTATGATTCTTGGTTAGGTGTATAAGTTCCTTGAACATTAAGGTTTTCGGTAAGTTTCTACTTGGATGGTTTAGTTCTCTTTTTCATCTCTTTTCTTTAGAAGCTTACGATTCTTACTGTTGGTTTTAGGAGTGTTCCAAAATCCCGTTCTTGTCTCCATATCGCGGTTTTTGGTAAGGAAAATAGGATAGATTATGTGTTTATATGTTTTGATATGTTTTATGCTGTGATATGTGCTATGTATATATGTATAAATATGTTTTGTAGTCACTTGGGGCTTATAGTTGCTTAGATAGCAAACCCCAAGAATTTTTATCATTTTCATAGTTTAGAGTTATGATTTACCCTACCTCGATTAGTAGACAGAGGACCTAGATGGGTTATCATATACTATAGTTGTGATCTAACCTACCTCGATTAGTATATAGATGTAACGACCTCCTTTCTTAACATACATATATATATAGTGTAAAAACAAAGTTTAACCTGAATATAACAATACTGAAATTCTGAATTTACAAAAACTTTATTAAACAATACATAACTAATGTTCATAACCTCAAACCATACAATACTCACAACTAAATAAAAACTTTATCTTACATACAAATCTTAATACTTTTATAAATAATTTTCGTGGCGTTACTACACCTTAACGTAGAAATGAAGATGTATCCAACCGATAAATTGAAAATCTTTATGTAAATTACAACGTTCATGAAATACTTTTAAAGCTTTAATTAAATTATAAAGTTCACAAAATACTTTTAATGAAATATAATTATAAAATCAAGTTTCTCGTTTATTTATAAAATAACATAGCAGAACTCCACTCCCTTCAGGTCAGCCCCATATGTACAGTCATGTTGGCTCCACGTATACTCATCAACAATTTATATTTGGGGCCTCTTACCTACAATACAAAACATTATCTGATGAGCTAAGGCTCAGTAAGCAGAATAACTACCTCATATGCATTAAAATAAATGTGCAACATGTTATGTATTTTCTTTCTTTCACTTTCCTTTCTTTTGGCCCTAGAGGATGCTGCTGCCGGCATTACATAGGGAATCACATTCCCACCTGAACATAAACATGATAATAGGGAATTTCTCCCTCATAAACATTCATTATATAGGGACGTACATCTCCCTCCTTACATTTTTGGGACGTAGGTCTCCCAAGCAGCACCTCTACTTTAACGCTTTCAATAACTTGTTTGTGAACATTAAGCGTGCTTATGCATAAGAAATATAACATTCTTAAAAATAACTTATGCATAACAACATGTCAGAATAACATATAAAGCATATAAATGCACATAAGACACATAAAAGACTTGTATTGTAGATGAGGATTCTACTTACCTTGCGTCTTGATAAAACAACAGAAATTGTTAGCTTCCTGATAAAAACACAAACTATTAACTTACATAAAATCTACATGATGTAATTTTAGTTTATAGTTGTTGTTATTCTATTTTTTCTTATTTTCTTATTTTATTGTTTATTTTATGTCCAAGCATATGGTCATACTATAATTGTCCATGGAAAGATCCTGGTCTAAAATTCATGGTCATGGTCATACGAAAATGTCCAGGTCATAGTATCAGTCCATAATAATAGGGAATAAGGTCATATAATAAAAGTCCAAATAGTCCAAAGTGTGACCATAGCCTATATAAGTTTAGTATTATAAAGATACATAAAAAAATAGTTTATATTTCAATTTTGGCATTTGTAAAATATGACGACATGGTAAAATAATCCATATATAAATTTTAGCATTTTAATGGCATAGTAAAGTAATCTATATAAATTTTGGCATTATAATGTTATAGTAAAATAATCTATATATAACTTTTGGCATTATAACGGCATAGTAAAATAATCTATACATATATAATAACTAAATAACTGAAAAGAAAGGCTCGGGAAAGAGCTTACCTAAAAGGTTTTCGTAGGCTAGCGTTTCGGACAGAACTTCGCCTAGATCTTCAAGGTTTAGAACTTTAGAAGAGTGTTAAGAAGATTTTTGGGTAGAGTAAGAGAAAGAAAATGAGGATTTTGTGATTCAAGATGAGTTTTGGAAGGGCTATTTATAGGAAAATTTTGGGTTACTATGCTAATAAAATATTAAAAATATCAAGCATAGTGGAATAATAAAATATTCAAAATATAAACATGGTGGTTTGCTAAAGTCATCATTATATCACTACTGCATCATCATGTGGGAACCATGGGGTGGACCCCGCTGTGGGACCCATGTGGACCCTACTGTGGGACCCTTGCGGACCCCACTGTGGGACCCACTATGAATAGTACCCAGTGAATAGTAAAAAAATGAAAATTTCCCAATCTTCTTATATTACTTAGTTTAACATTTTTTACTCACAAACTTTTCTGAAAATGTTTCTCTAACACCCATAAATTAATTATTCTCACATGTTGGTTACTTCAACAACTTAGAATTGTTAAAATCCCATAATAGAAAACAACTATATCCCCAACGGTCAGGATCACTATTCACCAACGGTCATAAACGGCTAGTTTTTGTCATATAAATACTTGTTCCTTCAACCATTTACTTGCACAACTTCTTCATCTCTTAACCTTCTAGATAAAATTCATCATCAAATCATGAATTTCTCTTTAATTTTCATAACTTTAGTGATTGTTTGCTTGTATTTAGCATCATTCTATGGGTATTATACTAATGAAATGCCCATGAATGTTATAGTTGCATATTCATTAGTTACTCTTCCACTTTACTTAATAACTCTAGCATTCGGTTAGCATTGTAATGCACTCAAAAGTATGAATAAAAATATCTTCTCTTATTTTTTCATAATTTTTGTAATGTATTTGTAAAAACAAATGGGAGTTACAATAGAGGACCTAGATGGTTTTATCACATGCCATGTTAATGAGTTAATGACCATTAATATTGTAGTCCTATATGATATACGCTTTTATAGTCATATGTTTTATAGTATATGTTTATGATATAGTCTATGTTTATGATTTATGATATATGTTGTTAGCAGATTTTCCTTGCTGGGCATTAGGCTCATTCCTTTCTTTTTAGAATGATGCTGGAAAATGAATGTGGAAGGCGGGAAGGATTCGTGGCAGCTTGGCATGTGTGTTGAGGATGAATGGACTGAGTGGACTGCTGGAAGATCAAGGATGAAGTCTTTTTTTTTATGTCTTTATGTATTTCCGCACCTAGTTCTTTTAAAACATTTGATTAAAGTTGTGATGTTTTTATGTACTAAACAATGGGTACCCATACCGTATTTTATATTTCATTCTTACTTTGTATTTTGCACAATATTTTGGGTTTTAAATAAGGATATCTTATTTCTTATGTATGTATTCAAATTAGTAGCTATATCTTAGTAGGTTTTAATGGTCTAAAGTCTTAGAAATAGTCGGGTCATTACAAAGATATTTGTGGATTAAGTTATTATTTTATCTCTATGGTTATTAGTTATGGTTGGTTGTAGATTAGGATGTTATTTTATGGTTAGTTAAGATATTTGTGGATTAAGTTGTTATTTTATTGTGAATTAGACAATTAAATGGAATTTTCGTAACTTTAGGATATTGTAACTTCGGACCAATTTTTGAACTAGTTGTATTATGATTTTAGAAAACTAGTATTTTTAGAAAGTTGTAGATAATTGAATTAATTTTCCAACGGTACAAAGATTATCTAAATAGAACTCCTACAACTCCAGTTATCTTGGTTTTACTACATGTGGGTCCAGAGTTACGAGATTTATAAGAAAGATCATTTTCTACCACTATAATTTTTGAGAGAAGGAGATGACGTGGAAGAGAGAGAGAGACAGAAAGTGAAGGTAGTTAGAGGTTAAGAAATTATTTCCTAGGTAGTTTGATGGTTAGATTATTCCTCAATTATTTAATAAAAATAGTAATAAGATAGTGTAGAGATATTATCTCTAGAGATTAAGATTCTATTTTATTTAAATTTCAAATTTGAGAGTAGTTGGAGTAGAATTAGGAGAGAAGTTGGGACTCTAACTCTATAAATAGACCTTGGAAAGAGTAATTTCATGTATGGTCGGTAATTGACCTTTCTTGGAATTTTCCGAAGAGAATCTTTCAAGCACCTTATCGATATAATTAGCCTGAGAAAGTTCCAAGAGCTTGTTCTTCCTATCCCTAAGGATTTTGATTCCTAGAAAATAGCTCACCTTGCCCAAATCTTTCATTTGGGACTTTTCGGCTAACCACTTCTTTATGTTTGACAATGTCTCTACATTGTTGCCAATGAGGAGAATGGCATCCACATAAAGAACAAGGAAAACCACTACTTTTCCTTTGATGTATTTGTACACACATGCTTCGTCGATATTATATTCGAAGCCATATGTTTTAATTGTTTCATCAAAGGTGATATTCCAAGATCTAGATGCTTGCTTTAATCCATAAATGGATTTTAGAAACTTACAAACCTTTGGATCTTCCCCATTCTTAATGAACCCTTCTGGTTGTACCATATAGATACTTTCATCAAGATAGTCATTCAAAAAGGTTGTCTTGACGTCCATTTGTCATATCTCATAGTCATAGGTGGCAGCTATAGATAAGAGGAAGTGAATGGATTTAAGCATGGCCACAGGAGAAAATGTTTCTTCATAATCAACACCTTCTATCTCTGAGTGTAGCCTTGCTTTGAAAGTCTCCACTTTCCCATCTACACATCTTTTCTTCTTGTATATCCATTTGCACCCAATGGGTCTGACATCTTCAGGTAGATCTACAAGTTCCAAGAAAAAATTGGAATACATAGATTCCATTTCTTGGTTCATGGTTTCTTGTCATTTCTCCTTTTCAGGATCATCTATTTCCTCTTTGAAGGTTAATGGATCATCCTTGTTTGTATCAAAAACAAGGACATGTGCCTCATGTTCATAGCGAATAGGTTGTCTCACAATCCTCACACTACGACGTTGCACCGGGGTTTCTTTTCCAGAAATAGTGGTTTCCTCAGTTTGTCATTTATCATTTAATGATGACGATGAAAGTGATGGAATCTTATCAGGTGTGAGTTCCTCCAAAACTACTTTGCTTCGAAGTTTATAATTATTCATATATTTGTGTTCAAGGAAGGTCGCATTTGTTGAAAAAAATACTTTTTGGTCCTTGGGACTATAGAAGTAACTGCCTCTTGTTTCTGGATCATAGCCCACAAAAATGCACACTTCAGACCTTGAATCAAGTTTCCCTGTTTTAGGTCTAAGAACATGAGAAGGACAGCCTCTTGTTTCTGGATCATAGCCCATATCTTGAGTAATCGTCAATAAAAGTAACGAAGTACTCATACCCACCTCTTGCATGTACATTGATTGGACCACAGACTATTGGGGTTTTATGCCCTAATTAAAACCTAATTTCTTTGTAATCTCATTTTATTATCAACAAAATAATAGAAATTAATTTTTGACTTGGTCAATCACTTTGCTCACATGTGTTTATTTTCATGATTATTTGTTTAATATAAACTTCTATTAAATCCTGAGCATATAGTTAATCATATTTATAGTGACGTAATCACAGTGGAATATAAATATGATTATATGCTCAAAATAAGTTAGTCCTAAGATTAGTCAGTGCACAGGATATACACTGACTTGTCAATCTATGATGTGATCTACTTACACATTGCAGTGTTATGTTTTTTGCAGAACATTAGCAAAGTAGATAAGATCGAATGTATTTATTACATCGGACTGCATCGATATTGATAGTAGATAGGATAAGTAAACATACTAGTATTATCTATTCTAGTCATGTCATATAGTTGACCATAGGTCAATTCATTCTCAATTCTGAGTGGTTAGTATTCTAACTGATTGTATTATTTGAGTTCTTTGACTTGTTCGTTACCAGCTTACCCTACGGACTAGCTCATACTTACATCTTGGGAACTCGACAGTATAATTGAGTGGGAGTGTTAATCATAGATATGAACATCTATAGATTCTGATGAAAAATTAAAATGATGGTTTCCTTTTAGTTTGGTTCAAGGTGCTAAATGATAGAGATCTCATTTCAGTAATTAATATTAGTTTATTGAAATATCATTTACAAGGAACTAAGTGTTTTAAGGATAAAATACAATGAGGGGTAAAACGGTATTTTAGTTCCATCTCATTGTAGATCGTCTATAGATGATCGAGTGACAATTATGGTTGTAACAATGGATAATTAATAGCGTATCTATATTGGTTATAGAGCGTTGAGTCTTTAGTGGAGTCACGAGGAATTAATAAATTAGTAAATTTATGATAACTTATTGAAGCTTGATTTCATAGGCCCATGGTCCCCACTGGTCCTTGGATAAAATCATCTAGATAGTCTCAATTAATTAATTTAATTATCAATTAGAATTATCAAAGTTGAGCAGGTCAATTTTGGATAGTTTCACAGAGTTATACAATTTAGAGAAAAAAAGAGATTTTAAGGCAGATTTATTAATTAAGACAAATTGGTGTCTAAATTAATAAATAAGTTTAAAACAAGGTTCAAATTATAAATAATTAATTTGATAAATTATTTAATTAATTAAATTAATAGAAAATTATACAAGTCTTGATTTTAAGTTCAATGAGCTTATAATTAAATGAGAAATTTCACGGGTCTAAAGCCCATGAGAATTTCGACCTAGTGGCTGATATTATCTATTATTTTATTTACTTTTTAATTAAAAATAAATGACCTAATTGAGCCTATAAAAGGAATGCTAGGTGAGAGTAGAAATCAGATGATTGAAAGACTATCTATCTGAAGATTAGAAGATCTATTCTTGATGCTCTAGGTTTTAAATTATCTCTACAGCATAAGTCATTTTCTAAGCCTCAATATTATCTTTTATTCTTCTTCTCTTTGTATCTATCTCATGTGTTGAGAATTGTCCACTCTAGTCTAGATGATTCTAAGGATACTTTGGAAGACTGTGAAGAAATTTGAATATCGGTTTAGTTTCTTGGTGATACCCTGTGACAAAAAGAAAACAAGGGTTAGAGAAACTGAATAAATGACTTATTCATTCTGTTGCGTATAATGTAAGTGTTTTTATCATTATTTATGTTTGAATTCAATTATAGAAACATGTTCTAGGTTGTCTCATATTAATTTGTTTAACATAAGATTTACATGAAATTAAACAAGATCATGTATAAGTTTTCCCAACACAGACATCGTTGTGTACAAGTTCCAAAGGTTCTTTAGCTCTATTGCCTTTCGTTGAGAAATGACGTTTGGTCATTTTGCCTTCTAGACAAGATTCACAAACCAGAAAATTTATGACTCTTAGTTCTCTCAAAGGTCCACCTTTTGTTAACCGGTTTATCCTGTCTACACCTACATAACCAAGTCTAAGTCGCCAAAGATATGTGTCATCCTCATTTGAAACTTTTTGTCTTTTGTTTCCTTGCGGTTTTGCTACTTTGAATAATTCTGAGTTATTAAGCATTTGTTCATTAGGTTTAAGCATATACAATACGTTTGTATGTTCTGCTTGACAAATTTTGAAACCATTCTTTGAAATAATAATCACATTATTATTAAAAGAAATATCAAAAGAATGTTCATGCAACATAGATAAAGAAACTAAATTTCTAGAAAATCTCATAATAAAATAAACATTGTTCAAAACAAGATAATTGTTCCCAAAATGTAAACGAACTATTCATTTTGCTCTAGTTGAAATGAGCGCTCCATTTCCAACTCGCATGGTCATCTCGCCATCAGCCAGCTCCCTTGATGACTCAAGTATCTGCATAGAAGAACAAACATGGTTAATGGCTCCTGAATCTAAAACCCAAGATGACATATCGTCTTCCACTACACAAGCTTCAAGTACAAGTAAATCAAAATTACCTTTCTTTTTCATCTCTGAGAGATACCTTTTACAGTTTCTCTTGCATTGACCTTCAAGTTCACAGTGGAAACATTTTCCTTTTGGTTCTTTCTTCATGGAGTTATTATCATTCTTGTTCTCCTTTGCTTTTGGTGCCTTCTAGCTTTTCTTAGACTTCTTTCCCTTTCCTTTGTCCTTATCATTGATCATCTTCCTTGTAACGCCCTGCTAATTAGAGTTCGTTACCACGTGTATTTAAAATTAGTGTTGGACTCGCTAAACGAGTCATTTGGACTAAAACATGTGATTAAGCCACTAAGGGTTCAGGTATTAAAAAAATTTGGTCAAGAAACAAACATTTCCATTAAAATAAAAATTTAGTCTTTACATGGGATCCCAAAATACAAGTTTAAAAATTTGTTACAACTAAAGGATTACAAAATAAGTTGGCTTAAGCAGAAAAACAGGGTCCAACCCTAGTTCCCCTGCGATATCTAGGCCATGGCGGTTGAGCGGACTGCATATTACACATCGCCTCTAATTCTCTCCAACTCATGGCTAGCCAAGCTTCTCCTTACCCTTACCTGCCTCACAAAGCACCCGTGAGCCAAAAGACTCAGCAAGAAAAGATATTAACAAATTCAGATAGTTCACAAAACATAACAACATGCTTAACAGTAATAACTGGAACCAAGCATACACACTGTACAAGTAAGTGACCATAGGGTCACACAAGTGCGTGTTACACTCCCATTCATTCATATGGCATTTGAGCCAGTCAAGTGCATAATGCACTCCCGGGTGGCCTAGCCATAACAACCTGCGCTCAACGCGCATAATGTCGATCACGACTTATAAGCCAAGCCTTATAGACCCTTGACTTATAAGTCGATCCACATAATACATTCATCATACACACAGCTACAATGCATTACAGTATACTAAAACATATATACACAGGCATAATTATAATCATGCTCATTAGTTGGGCCCAAGCCCTAATCACGTTTACATTTAACAAATTAGCCAAGCCCCAATCATATTACATTAATAGTTGGGTCAAGCCCCAATCATACATCTCACGCATCGGGTGTAGTTTTCTTACCTCGATCCTCATGCAAATAGTGGAACAACCCCAAGCGCTAATCCTGACCCGAGCCTGGAAGAAACCCTAGTCACAACACAAGTATATATTCATCAGGACTTAACCCTAGAACCCGAGTTCCAAACCAAACTCTAACTCTTAAAACCATGATTTCCAATTAACGAGGCGCTAAAAATTTCCCCCAAGCCCCCAAGCGGGCTCCCAAATCGGATTCTCGAGCCCCCAGGCCTAGCCCTAAAAATCAACATTTCAGCATTTCGGGGCCCCTGGCATAGTCAGGCCCACAGAAATTTTGGGGCTTCTAGACCATTGGCGCGATCGCACCAACCCTTGGCGTGGTGCGCCCCATAACTTGAGCCCCCAAATTGAATTCCAATTTCCCCCTTTCTGGGACACTAGCGCGGTCACGCTAGGTCACCAGAAACTAAAAATATGCCCAGAACTCGTAACTCTATGATTTCCAGCCAATTCCAGACCTCAAATCTGACATATCCAAGTGTTCCAACCACAGAAACACTACGCTAGACTTAGCCAACAAAACCCACTACTCCAAACATCCCAAACACCCATAAACATACAATTTAGAAATCAAACTCAGAAAACTTGAAGAACACGAAAAGGAACAGGGCCTCACCTCTAAATTCGAATCCCTTGGGGTTGATGGTGGCCTTAGAAACCTTTAGTCCCAATCCATAGTTGCAATTCCTCAAGAAATGGCCCCAAATCTCCAAAATTCTAACTTGATTAAGCCTTGGAGTGCCTTGTGTTCTTCAATGAGAAGCTCTCAAAATTCCCTAGAAAAGCTTGAATGTGTGAGCCTAAGTTCAGCTGCGCCTTGCTATCTAATGTGGTCAAATGACCACATTGCCCCTTGCCCCACTAAATCCCCAAAGGTTACCCTCAAGGGAAATTTAATCATTTGGCATAATTCCTGCTAACCTCAAATCTCATACAATCCTAAATAGTCTAACAATCCAATAATCATCAATCAATTCCCGCTACTCTATGATTCCAGATAATTTTCCAAATTACCAAAATCCCCCTAAGCTCACTCCGAGCCGGGTATTTTTACCCCGTTTTGACTTTTCTGCTAACTAGCTCCCTAGGATCACCTCATGCCGGGTAACTCACATATATCCACATAATAATGTGGTCACAATCATTTATCAAACATATTTACAATTATACCCTCAATGGGTCAAAATTACAAAAATGTCATTCTAATAAGAAACGAGCCCACATGCATATTTAATACACTTAAACACGCAAGCGTGATCATATCATAATAAAATTCACATAATAACATGCTCAAAACATATAAGCACTCAAACTCTTTTGTAATGGATTTGTTAAGAGACTCAAATGTATGCAGTTCATTCAACAACTGGGTCATGTTGAATTCCAACTTATTCATAATATAGTTGGTGGTGAATGTAGAGAAGGTATGAGTGAGCGATTCAAGTATGATGCTTACTGGTGTACGCCCATCAATGATGGCCCTATGTATTTCTGCTTCATGCATCAGATTAATCATGCTTAAGACATGTTCACGTACAAAAACACTTTTTCTCATCTTAGAAGTCATGTAGGTTCTAGTAGCCTCAAGTCTACTTTGATCAGATTGCTGTCCAAACATGGCCTGTAGAGAATCCATTATCTCAAACGCAGTTTCCATGGGTTCATGCTTTGTTCTCAGAACATCATCCATGCTCACTAGCATGTAACACTTTGCCTTGTTGTTGGATTGAATCTAGGCATCATACTTTTCTCGAACATTCTTCGAGGCAGTGGCAGCGGGCTCTTCGGGACATTCCTCAATCAGGACAAATTTATGGTTCTCACAGATTAACATAAGATTCAGGTTTTATTTCCATCTTATAAAATTATCACCATTAAGTTTTTCAAGTGAAAGTAATGCAGTTATAGGAATGTCACTGTTCGACATTACTATAAGAAATAAAATACAATTTACTATTTGAAAAAATATCAATTATTCGGAAAGTAAATATGATGCATGAATGCAACAATTAAAACACATAAATAATCATTTATTTTCCATGATGAAACTACCCAACAAATAAAGTGTCGTCTTAGGGTCGGTCAAGTTAAATTCAGATAGCTTATAAGACAATCTTATCTTTATAATTTAAAACTCAAAATAACTCTTTATTTTCTCTTTTGAAAATAAAGTACCGCTGGTTTGTTCAAGATGCGATTATTCATTGCAAAAGCTTAATTGTATCTTTATAAGTGTAACCCATTATTTCAGAATTTATGACTTAACTTAGAGAGTGTCATCTTAGGGTCGGTCAAGCCTAAAATACATCACTCATTCCTATCTTTGTAAGAAGTCAACCTTTGTATTAATATGTCTAGAAATCTTCCTTAGGGGGACGGAAACAAAGCTGCCTCCAGGCCCTATTCATATCTCACGATGTTGTACTAATAATGGAGACTACATTGAGATGTTTGACTTCTCCCACTTACTAGTTTAGAATAATGTGTTTTATTAAACTAATCAATTAATTCCAAATTAATTACTAGTTTATTAATAACCTATGAATGTAATTAATTAAAAAATACATTTAATTATAAAAGATCACGTTTCTACAATTAATATGATCTAGATAATTACCCATTACATTCATTTAACTTTACTAAAATATTTTTTAAATAAAGTTGGTTATCTTAAAGACCTATAAAAACAATATTGTCTTTGTTATGGTGTGAGTTACCAAGTTTTAACTAATTTAATACTTAGTAGTTTACATGCAATTGATTTCTCCAAAGCAATTCACATAAACAATTAGGACAATCCTAAATAATCATGTTTATAAAAGATGCATGATTAATAAAAATTATGTGGGATTTCATGAATGACATGTAATTGACTAATGCATGATCATGTTATCAATCAAACATTAATTAATATTTATTTCAATAAATACAATAAATAAACAATAAATGATGAACCGAGTACTATTGGGTATTTCTAAATTTACAACCTTTGAAAAAATAGAAATAAAATTTCAAAGTAGCCTTTGACTTGTTTTCAAGACTTCAAGAATGATTCTTCTCTCTTTTAGGCTTTCTTGCTAATCTTTAGAAATTTGTTAGGCCTGACTAATTAATTAGAAACTAACTTTCCAATTAATTTACTTAATTAAAACTAACTTTTAATTAAATAACTATTTTGTCATCTTTTTAAATTAGTTGAATTTAAATAATTAAATAATCAAATTCAAATAATTATTTAAACTTAAGATAAAATCTTAACCAACTAAAAGATATTTTATTTTTCTAACAAAAATAAAATAAGATAATTAATCTTTTAAATTCAAAATTTTAAAAATTAATTAAATAAAAGATTAATTACACAAAAATAGGATCTATATTTCGGCAACAAGATTGGTGCCCTAGACCACTAGGGCCGACGACACCATGGGAGCCAATAGGGCTCAGCATGGCTCACGGCTAGGTGGTTGCGGCATGGGGCAGGGGCGCACATGATAGGGGCTCTGGCAAGACTGGCGCACGCAGCAGGTGGCTACCTGGGCTCGCAAGACTGCGTGTTGGTGGCAGGGAGGGCTCGCTCAGGAACGTGTGAGGTAGTAGGGAGCCTGGGACTTAGGCGTGCATGAGGTTGGGAGCCTCTAGGCTTGCGCGCGCACAGGGAATGCAACCGCGTGGCTTGGGCCTAAGAACTTGGGTCGTTGCCTTGGTGGCTGGTGGCTTGAGTTCTTCTTTTCTTTGTGTATAGAATCTTCAAACCTTCATTTCAAAATTAAAATTTACAAGAATCTTATGCCATTTATGCTTTACACAAGACCTAGAAATTCAAATTCCTAACCCAATAGTATCATTTAATTAACGATCCATCATTCAAATATACATTCAAAAAATATATCCATCCATTCAATATACTTATCAACAGACATATAACAAATGCAAAAAACTCACACAACATTTAATATATATATAAATATATATATGTAGACTGCTTTGGTACCAATTGTTGGTATTAAAAGAGCAAATCAAAGATATGCAACGAGGAATGAGCCCTATTTAATAATAACACACACACACACACACACATATATATATTAAATCACATACAATCAGATTAGAGATTACCCCTTGTAGCCTATCACGTGCCCTCGATTCTTTTTGTATAAACGATCTTCCTATCAAAGATCTGAAAGCTTACACCTTGATCTTCTAGACCAATCGTCAAACACACAAGGACGTGTGTGGGCACGTAGGATTCAAAATGTTGATTTATGACTCTCTAGATGTACTTGACACATGAGATCTAGAGAGGTTTGATAGAGAGAAGAGGAATTGAATAATTTTCAGGTTTAGAAAAATTATTGCTTCTTTTCGGATAGAGAGTCTAACAACCTATGAAAAACAATTAACTTCTTCGGAAAAGTATCGTTTTTTATCATGTTTATAAAGATAATTAACTAATTTAATTAATCTTCATTTTATTAAAATAAAATTGATTAATTCTCAGGGATATGAAATCCCTGTGTGTGGCGCCACACTCACTGTACAGTAAGTGTGTCGACCACACCATTAGGGTTATCCCTAATTTTCTCATTTATTTATTTAATTAATATTTAAGAGAATATATTTATCCCAAAATAAATATCAGTTAATTCAAAATTAACTTTATCTTAAAATACCAGTTTTAAATAAATAAATAAATATCTTATTCTAAATAAGATAATTATTAATCTCTCTTTATATATTAATCCAAAGAAGATTAATATTTATTTTAACCTATAGTTTTTCAAAATAAAAACTATATAGTTAAATAATTAATCAATTGCCCATAACTATCACATAATTATTTCATTGCCCTATAAAATTAATTCATTTACAATTAAGTCATTCTCTATAATTCTTCCTTATGACATCCTTACCCTTGACAGTGTAGGACAGAGGTGACCTGGAGACCATTGACCTATTATACGAAGCTCCAATAAACCAGATTATTAATTAAACTCTTTAATCTAATAATCTTATTTATTAATTCCATGATTACTCATTTATAAATATGGAATTGCACTCAAAGTATTTATAGAATGATATTTGTAGAGTTTTCTCTTGTATTCCATTGCTATAATCAACAAATGTAGTTATGTCCTCCATTTATTGGTTCGTCAATTAGAGCTGGTCAAAATTACCGTTTTACTCTTGATCCTTAAGAACCATTAATTCACTAGCGCATAATTAATCTATAATCAAATTATAAATTTGAGCTCAATAACTATTTAGTTCCAGAATCAACCCTTAAGGGAACCAATATTTGATCCGTTAAGAAAGTATGGATTCCATTATTGTAAATCATGTTCCCACCTATTCATGATATTGAATCTCCAAAACAAAAGTAACTAGCTTCATTATATTAAGAGACCTTAACGAATGAATCAAAAGATCCAATGAGCACAAACATGAGTTCATGACTACTCGGGATTTAGACTTATTTACAAATTATCATCTATTATGATAAGAATTAAATCTTTATGACAAACAGTAAGTTTATAAAGATATTTATTTCATATTGATCATGTTATATATAATCACTATTATATATAATACATTTACCAAGATGTCTATCCACATCATTAATCTGAATCTAGATTACTTGCATCCCGTATGCTCAATAAACCGTACTAGTAACCATTCATTAAAGATTTCTTACTTTAATATGTTACTAAGTATTTTGTTAATTGTATATGATATTAATTCTATCGTATCCTCATAAATGAATATGAAATTTTCTTGATATTCATATATAAATTATTCAAATAATAATTATAACATTCAAATTTAATAAAATTGTACTTTTATTTAAATCAATAAAATGCATTTACATGCTTTTAGGACATAAATCTTAACAATTTTAACCATAACTTTCTCGACGATTCAAAAGACTATGGAAAGCTAAGAAAAATATCTAAAACATGTATTTATAGAAAATTCCCTAAAGATTATTCGAACATTGTCAAAGTTAAATATGAAGTTTCAAACTTGTAATGCCGAGTTTAACCATTGCTTGTAAAACATCCAAAATTCATTATTTATCACCAAAATGTCTTAGAAATCCTAAAAACATATAAATAAATAATCAGGTGCATAATCATACAAGAATAATAAATTAAAAATACACAAATTTGATATTTATCACCTAAGATGTCCAGTACCATACGATGCCTTACAACAATACTCAAAAATAAAAATATGTACCTAACATTTAAGCATTACTAATTACATAAAATTTAAGAAATGAACACATATATTACGCGCAAAAGTTCCTAAATTATATAATTACCGATGATATTATTGATCATTTTGCTAGAATATTTAAGAAATAAATAATTATTTTATGGCTTATGATATGGCCTAAAATTTAGCTTAAGAACCCTTAAAAACAAAAATTAATTATTAACGATGGTCAATTTTGGTATAAAATTAGTAAAGATGACCACTTTTATGGCTTATGACCAAATATTAGGCGAAAAATTAATTACTTAACCGGTTAAAGAAAAAAACCAAGTGACGTAAATACCCCCATATATTTCTCATATTCACGAAACTGCCCTTCTCTTACTTCAATTTCTGAAGAAGATGATAGAAGAACGAACTAGCTTCACTGGAAGGCTTCGTCCATACAATCCCTTCCTCTTCGAAACAAATCTCAATGAAGACCTTGATATCGAATTCTGTAATCAATCTTTGGAGGCCTCACTTCCCAAGTTTAAATTTTCTCTTCATTGTTCCCTCGCTTTCTCGTGAAATCCGGAGCCTTCCATCTGTTTCTCACAGGAAATGGCCTGATAGACCGGGACTCCTCAAATTCTCTATCTTCCGAGCGAATTGTGCTTCTGGGTCAGCGAGCTATGGAGGCTGGGATAATCTGGGACTCGTTGGTGACTTGGACTGCTCTGGTGAGTCTGACACGGATCAATTTCGTAATTTTCTTGTTTCTGTTGGATTTTACGACAGAAAACATGTTTTCGTATTTGCATTAGGGTTATTGTGTGCTTTGGTGATTTCTAGGGTTAGAGTTTCTTCAATTATAGTCTTTCCGGCTTCTGTATTGGTTTTTGCTGTTGGGTTTTCACTTGGGCTTGTTCGTGGCGGAGGAATAGGTGAATTGAGCTATAATGGGAATAAGAAGCGGGTGAAAGAGGAAAATGTTAGGGTTTACATTGATAAATTTAGGAATTTGATGGAAGTTGTAGATGAATTCCATGTTAAAGTGAATAATCTCAAGAACAGATTAGAGAAAGCTATTGATTCTAGAGAAATTAGAATTGTAGATTTGGAAGATTATACCATGGTCTTGGACTCCATTAGTTTATCTGCCTTAAATGCTAGGAATGTGATTGAGGCTTCAAATGATCATTTTGGTAGTTTTAGTGCTGTGTTAGCTGAGAATCAGAAGTCAAATAAAAAAACCAAAGAACTTGGTGAAATTGGCTATGACTTTTTTCAATCTCTCGGGGCTTTGTTTAGACAAAACTTGGTTGATTCCAAACCAACAAAAGTGAAAGGTAATAGTGTTAAGCGAGGAACGGTTGGAGCTGCTGTGAATGATGAAACTCGTGCTAATAGTTTAGTTACTTCTGCTGAGGAAAAGGTTATAAACCCAGTTAATGCGAATAAGCCAAGAGCGAATTCTGTTCTATCTCACAATTCATCAAATGATCTCTCTTTTGATGAGAATGATTCATCAAATGAGCTCGCTTTTGATGAGAATGGAGATGAACAAATCAGAAACAGAAAAATAAAGGAGGAAGTTGGCAGACTTGGGCAGGCCAACAGTTTTAATTATAGTAATGAGTATAATAAGCGATTGCGGTTGGTGAATAATCATCGAATTTCTTTGAAGATGGGCCATGATAATCTTCTTGAATCTGTCAATTTTAGTGTCAGAATGCAACACACAGAAACTGAAGCTTCCTTTGCTCAAAAGCAAAAGCTTGAGAGATCTGATGATGTTTACAGGTCTTCTCGTATCAAAGACAAAAGTGAGTATAATGCCAATGTACCTCCATTGAGAGAAGAGAACATGAATGTCAAAGACAATACCCATGTGGCTGATGACCAACCTGGACTTGACAGTGAGGTTCATTCCTCTAAATCTTCAATGGTTTCGGATGATGTTTTGTTTGATCGGTATCTTAGTGAAGCTAATGACCTCCTTCGACAAGCTAAAGAGTTCATGAGGGATAGTCCCGAGATGGAACTTGCAGACATTGTATTGTATAAATCTGCCGAACTTCTGTCGAAGGCTATAGCTATGAAGCCGATGAGCTTGTTAGCTGTTGGACTGTTGGGAAACACTTACCTTCTTCATGGAGAACTAAAATTAAGGGTTAGCCGTGAGTTTAGGACTCTACTTTCAAGAAGTAATCCATCATCTGTTGGAAAATGGGGTAGCATACGCAATCAAACTGGAAGTAAAGATGGCATTGCGTCAGCCCTCATTGATGTTTGTGAAGAGTGTGAAAAACTTCTCGTGGAAGCTGGAAGAAAATATAGGCTGGCTTTATCCATTGATGGGAATGATGTAAGGGCCCTGTATAATTGGGGTCTTGCTCTCACTTTTCGCGCACAGTTGATAGCAGACATTGGACCAGTAAGCATTCATTCCTCTCTACCTTATCATCATATTCTTATATTGCAGCTTCATTATCATGAATTTATGCTAGTTCAGTATTTTAGACTTAAAATAATGTGGTTTTTCGGTTTTGCAGGAGGCTTCCTTTGATGCTGACAAAGTGTTCCTGGCTGCAATCGATAAGTTTGATGCAATGATATCCAAAGGCAACGTCTATGCACCAGATGGCATGTCACAAGCTCTTTAACCCTAAAATCATCTGCACTGTCAATAACCAAACTTTTAAGCATTGAACTACTTTGTTCCTAACTTCAATCATTAATTTGCAGCTTTGTTCAAATGGGGCACGGTACTGCAACAAAGATCCCGGTTGCGGCCAAGTAGTAGTAAAGAAAAAATGAAACTGCTTCAGCAGGCAAAGAGGCTATATGAAGACGCTCTCGATATGAACTCAAACAATCTCCAAGTAAGAGAAGCCTTGTCAACATGCATATCTGAGCTTAGCAGTAGGCAATTCTAGTCATTCAAAAACAGACTGAACTTGCCTATTTTTTTGGACCATATCTCCCTTCATTCAATCTCAGCCTTTCGGGTTTTTTGATCTTTTCCCCATGTTTTCCCCACTTCACAAGAAAATAAAGATTAAGTTGTGCTCTTTGTTTGGACCATTCTTAGCAAAATAAGATTTGATGCCTAGAGCAGAGTATATAATAAAAAAAATTCCTCCTTGCTAGGCGTCCAATAAATGGAGGAGCTGTTTTTTCTTGTTCCCTTACTAGGCGTCCATTCAATCACTATGAATACTTGTTAATATTATTTTTGACAATTTTAGATTCAATTGTAATATATGATAATACTTGTATTGTATTGGATTAAGTGGTATAAGACCAAATATTTACTGATTTAACACTTCCATGGAATTATTTTGAGTTTTTTTTTTTTAAATCCGGCATTACACAATAAAATTTTTGTTATTTTTGCTAAGTAATTTTCACTTATTTTGAAAAATTGTAACCTTACCATACTTGTCAAAATAAGAGAAAACACCATATTTTCAATAATAAAAAATTAAAATCTCAATCCTTTTCTGGTATTATATTTGGCCTTGCAAATGTAGTGTGTTATCAATTTTGATGGCCCAGTACATTAAATATCTAGTGTCAGAATCTATATACTAGCAAAACACACTAATTTCTTGATCAAAAAACGTCTGATTGTCCGAGTCAAGGTTTTAGGTCCACATTTTTAGACTTTGAAAGTGTCAAAGGGAACATCAGAATATCCAAAAAGATACCATCACAAAATTATATCCCTCTCTTTCGCATTTTAGTTCAAGATTCCCAAAAGAATATATAAGCATTTAAAATCTTGGCATTTGCTTCTCTTCTCTTCCCTAACTTAGGGCATTGTATTCAAACGTTCCCTAAAAACTTTCAACATCGCAGCAAATGTAACAATCCCAACCAAAGTTCCATCCTGTTCAACAACCCAAACATAG
Source organism: Humulus lupulus (assembly GCF_963169125.1). Taxonomy (NCBI): domain Eukaryota; kingdom Viridiplantae; phylum Streptophyta; class Magnoliopsida; order Rosales; family Cannabaceae; genus Humulus; species Humulus lupulus. The sequence continues at coordinate 127,266,402 of NC_084801.1, read as the reverse complement.
TTCAAACGATGAGCCAGTGCTTGAATCATCACAGCCACCAACGAGCTCCATGAATAGCAAACAATAGCCTCTGAACTCCTCACTGTCAACCTCCCACTCTTTCCATACCCGAACTCATCGTCGGAAGAACTCGTCGAGTCTTCATCCATAAACTCCAACAACGCCCTAAAATTCTTCTCCTCGAGCCTATCTTTCACCAGCTGGACTAGGTCCTCTGGAGGGCCACCGTAGTCTATGTATGCCATTAGGTCGCTGGCCGAGAGTGTAGCTATGGCAGCAGCCACCGTTTCGTCACAAAAATTTAAGGTCGAGGGCGAGATTTCACCTACCAATTTTCCTTCTCCGTCAATCACAGCAACCGATGTTTGGCTAATGAGGCTCTGGGATATGAGGGGCAATGCCGCCGATGCGGGGTCGTCATAGTGAACGGCGAGGATGTTCTGGTCATCTATGAGGTTGAGGGAGTTGATGGGGTTGGCTGGAGTGGGGCTAAAGAGGCCTATGCAGTTGAGTAGGTAACGAATTATGTCTTCTTGGGTGACCCAGCAGTACTCCCTGTTGTTGGGGCGACTTGAGTTGAATGAAGCTGGTTTTTGGTGCAGCTTCTTTCTTGAACTTTGAATAGGAATTATCAGGTTCTGTGCACCTTCGAGAATTAGATCAAAGGCCTCTGATAGCCTGGAAATGATTAAAACAAACCATTTAGATTCAATCCCATTTCAACCGAACAGTATAATAAAGTTTAATAAAAACAACTTGATTAGATTCAACCCCACTCAACCCTGTTCTGTACAATATAGACTTTTGTAACAGTTCTTTGAATTATATTTATAATAACTGTTATTTAATTACAAAAATATTTTCTTAATTATGTTAATACATGTGTAGGCCCTGACATTAAATACAATTTCTTTTTAATTAAGCATTTTTGTTGCTGAATTAAGGAAATTTTAAATCTGATCATTTATTCCCATTATATTAATTGTAGATATGATATATAATTCTAAAATTGAGAATGAAGGTTTTGGATTCGCCTAAATTTGACTTCAATTTTAACCTAATATGTAAACCAAAATTCGAGAAAAGAAACGGAAAATAATTTAATAATAATAAACCTTGCATTGGGTTCCAAATGGCGAACAAGTCCAGGAATCTTAGGGATCAAAACGGAAACAGGAGACTGAAGCGCTTGAGCTGGAGACGCTAAATTCTCATCCTTACAAAGAAAGCAGATCACATCGACCATACAAACCTTTCCTATACAGAAAAGGCAGTCATCAGCAGCAGCGGCGGCGGCGGCGTTGGATTGGTCAGTGGCGGTCCAAACGCTGAGGAAGGTCTCGCGAAACCTCTTGAAAGCCGATAAAGCCTCGGTGACGGTGGCGGTGGCGGAAAGCGACCTAAGGGCAGGCTTTCCAAGACATAGGTCAGATGCCTCACGCGCTAATAGACTCACTGCCATGCACTGATGATCGAGCTTTTTTGGCGATGGATTTAGCTAAGCTAGCTCCGATGATTCTGAAACTAGAGAGTGAAAGAGAGAGAGCAAAATCTCAGAATATATATTATATATAGGATGGAGACGAAGAAGACGATGATGAATTTATATAAAAAATTGTGGTGGTGGTGGTGGAGGGGAGTGTTTGGATACGATAGAAACGGAAGAAGTTTGAGATACTTTTTTCGCTTTATTGTGATACGGATTTGTTATTTATAGGCAGCTCATTTCTACTTGTACGGGCTATAACCGGTGTGTTTGGAATGGGTCCCACTCTCACGCGTCATTCATATATATAAAGTAATGACAGATATTGAAAATACATTTGAGGGAAGGCCATGGATGTAAAACCGCTTGGTAGAGAAACGGGTTTGCTCACGCCCATGAACATATAATATTTAAGTGATTTGTTCTGATTTCTTCTTACTATTGACTTGTGGTAGCCGGTTTTGTGACTGGTTGGGTTTTATCTGATTAAAAAAATTGCTAGTAGCTAAGGTTCTAATGGTAATTGGACATTGGTTTTAGTATTTTATTATTTTTTCTAGGATTTATTATGTAATTTCAGTTTTAACACGCCATTTAAATTTAGAGTTTACATGCAACATAAATTTACATCACACATTAATATGAGAGGAACACACAATGTTTTAATTAAAATACACAATTGTTTAGACTAGGCAACCCATTAATTTTAGTCTCAGACAATGGAATCAAACTATGTTAGGCGGTGGAAAAATCTTTATGTTCATAATTTAATAAATTTTGGTATTTTTAAATAGATATCAATAAAAAATTAATTTTATTATAATTTGATTTATAAAAATGGCATTGCTATGTAAAAAGCAGTGAAGAGGTTGTAGAATAACATTAAGAAATTATTGAAGAAAGGGATGCACTATGATTAATCATAATAATTTATGGAATCTTTTTTAAAATATGGGGTTTTAAAAAAAATCCAATAACTAGTATGTTTTTTTTTAAATACCATTAAAAAATAATACAACTGAAATGTGAAAAAAAATTATGGCTTAATTCTAAACTTAACTATTTATATGGGAAAGAAAAAATCATATATATATTTAAAAAAACTACAAAAACATTAACAATTCAAAATTTCCATAAAAAGTTAAATGGCCAAAAAAAAAATCGTATACAATGTAATTTCCACATAATTTATCTTGGTAAATTGATAATGTCATTTTTATCATCAGAGACCAGTAATTGGCCAGTAAATGATTACAAGTCATTATAAACTTTAAGCATGGTAGTGTAATTGGCCCAACAAATTATTCGATTTCTCCTTTTGGGGCATAGTAGAAAATATATTACTGCCAAATATTTTTTTTTAGATTCAAATTGTTAAGATGTAATTTTTAACACAAGTTTAAACTTTTGTTGTTAATGATATGTTTTTTAAAAGGGGTTCTTAAAAAAAATTGTGTGGGCATTTCACAAAATATTTTATTAATTTGAAGTGGTTTTCTAATTAGGAGAGCTTTCAACCTATTGAGAGAAATATTATGGGATGTTAATACAATTAATAACACTAAACATTGTCAAATGTTCCAAATATCACACCCTAGTCTATTATTACCAAACTAATTATCAAATAAAGAGAGAGGAACTTTTGGTTGAAAAATGTGAATATAAATGAAGTATTTTCCTCTTTAGTAGGGATCCCATTAACTAAGTGGGATATTAATGAATGTTAGTATTCTTAGTGACACTAGACATAGTCAAATGTAAAATAATCTCACACTTAGGAACCTAATTAGTGAATGGTTACCTAAGTTAGTTCTCAAATAGTAAGGGATTAGCTTGGAAGTTGTAATTTTTTAGTATAAATTATGCGCTTTCCTCATTGGTAGGGATCCTGAGTGACTAAGTGAGATATTATGGGTTGTCAGTATTATTAGTGCCTCTAGACATAGTCAAATGTTCCCAATATCACACCTACTAACCTAATTAGTAGGTGGTTACCAATTTAGTTTTAAAATTGTGAGATATCTATTTGGAGGTTGCGATTTGTGAGTACGAATGATGTGGTTCTCTCGTTAGTAAGGCTCCCAAGCGACTATGTGGGATATTAGGGGATGTTGGTACTATCATTCACACTAGACATGGCCATTGAAACAAATCTACTATTTAGCTGCTCTTAGCCACTTACATTAATACAATTGTTGTACTAATTCAGCAGCCTAAACCATTAAAAAAGCACTTTAATTGTTAAATAGGACAGAAAGCCTATGAAAATAGTCGCTTCGTCACTCTCCAGTACAATTCTGTCAAAAATTAGTTCTCAAATATGACTACAAGTAACCTAGGACTGTCGAGTGACTAAGTGGTTTCTATGTTACTATGATTGTCGAGTGACTAAGTGGGACATTAGGAAATGTGTTGATACTATATAGTAACACTAGATATAGTTAATTCTTCCAACTATCACAACAAGTAACCTAATTAGTTGATAGTTACCAAATTAGTTCTTAAATTGTGAGAGATTGGCTTCGAAGTTGTGAATTATGAGTACCAATGATGTGGTTTTCTCATTATTAATTGGATATTATGGAATGTTAGTTCAATTAGTGACACTAGACATGTTCAAATATTTTGAATATCACAAACTAGTAACCTAATTAGTGGATGGTTACCAAATTAGTTCTCAATTTGTGAGAGATTAACTTGGAGGTTGCAAATTGTGAGTATAAATGAGGTGGTTTCCTCATTGGTAGGGATCCTGAGTGAAGAAGTGGGATGTTAATTCAATTAGTAACATTAGACATAGTCAATTGTTATAAATATCACAACTAGTAACCTAATTGGTGGTGGTTACCAAATTAGTTCTCAAATTGTGAGAGATTGGCTCGGACGTTGTGAATTGTGAGTAGCAATGATGTGGTTTTCTCATTACTAATTGGATATTAGGGAATGTTAGTTCAATTAGTGACACTAGACATAATCAAATATTGTGAATATCACAAACTAGCAACATAATTTAAGAATTACCTCATTTTTATTATTTAGAATATAAGAATTACACGATATTTAGATTAGAAATGCCTCATTTTTATAATTTAATATATAAAAATTAAATTATATTGAAAACAAAAATTATAATAAAATTTATGTAATCTTATAAATATTAATTATATTGGTCTTCAAATTTTCCATCTTCTTTATTTCTTTTTCAATTTTTTTTTCTTTTTCTTGTCCATGTTACAAAAAATGCAATATTTCCCTACAAAATAATCATAAATTAAATTAAAATAAAATATTTTCATTCATGAAATATTTCACATTAAAATCTATGAAATTATGGGACATTAGGAAATGTTAATACTATATAGTAACACTGGACATAGTTTCCAAATATCACAACTAGTAACTTAATTAGTGGATGGTTACCAAATTAGTTCTCAAATTATGAGAGATTAGCTTGGAGGTTGCAATTTGTGAGTAGAAAAGATGTGGTTTTCTCATTACTAGAATTCCATAGTGACTAGATGGGATATTAAGGGATGTTAGTACAATTAGTGACACTAGACATAGTCATATGCTCTCAATATCACAAACTAGTAACCTAATTAGTGGATAGTTACCAAATTACTTCTCAATTTGTGAGAGATTAACTTGGAGGTTGCAAATTGTGAGTATAAATGAGGTGATTTTTTCATTACTAGAATTCTAGAGTGACTAAATGGGATATTAAGGGATGTTAGTACAATTAGGGACACTAGACATAGTCATATGTTATGAATATCACAAACTAGTAACTTAATTAGTGAATGGTTACCAAATTAGTTGTCAAATTGTGAGAGATTAGCTTGGAGGCTGCAATTTGTGAGTAGAAATGATGTGTTTTTCTCATTACTAGAGTTCCAGAGTGACTAAATGGGATATTAAGGGATGTTAGTATAATTAGTAACACTATACATAGCCAATTGTTCTAAATATGACAACTAGTAACCTAATTGGTGGATGGTTACCAAATTAGTTCTCTAGTGACTCTAGACATAGTCAAATGTTTTGAATTTCACACCCAGTAATCCAATTAGTTAATAATTACTAAATTAGTTAATACATTATGAGAGATTAGTTTGGAGAATCAAATTGTGAGTACAATTAATATGCAAAATTTAAGATTGCTTGGGTTTTTTTTATTAGTTATAAATAAATTTATGGTGATTTTATTGACACTCATTTTTTTTTCTCTCCACACCCTCCATTAGCTAATTATTTGTTTCTAATTATATCTTTAATATAAATTTACACAAATACCATTACTAGTTATTTAACAATAAAATTATATTTATTCACAAACACTTTTTTAACCCATCAACTAGATAACAAGACAAGTATAAATGTTAAATTGTATTTTTATATATTTTAAAACTTTTTAACAAACATGTAAGTCAAATATATGTTATTTATTAATTTTGAATTAGGTAAGCTTTAATAATTTCTAACTAGAAAAAAAAACTTGATATTAAAGATGAAATAATAAATTCTTCCAAATATCACATAGTAGGGTTGTCAAGTGACTGAGTGGGATATTATTATTTATAATATTATAAATCATTTTTATTTAATTTTTAAATATTTATATAAAAATCCAAAAAGTAAATTACCTAGACCAATTGTGTGCTGCCACGTGGGCATTTAACAACTAGGTAGATATGGATGCAAAGAATTGTTGACAGGAGATATTGTAACGCTCTGGTTAACCAAGATCATTACACTATGTACTTTAAACAGTGCTAGACTTGCTAATCAAGTCATTTGGTTAAAAACGTGTAACTAGGGTTAAATGATTATAGGATCATTCTAGGGCCCGTTGCCCTGATAGGTGACCATAGAGTCATCCTGGGGCCCTATGCCCTTGCTAGGTGACTGTAGAGTCACCCGGGGCCCTTTGCCCTAGCTCTGTATAACTAGTCATAGAGCTAGTCAAACGCTTTGTTTTCCAAGCGACCATATGGTCGGTCAACGTAATAGTACGTTCCAGATTAGGCCTAAGCCCTTCGACCAACGTATAACACTATTGCCGCCCTTGACTAATAAGTCAATGACTTAACAAATAACTAGATACATATAAGCATACTCCAAACAACACAAGTATGCATACATAATCATCATATCTCAATCAATTAAGTGCACACACAGTAGTAACTATGTTCTTTAGTGGGGTTGAGCCCTAATCATACAGTTATTCACATATAGCATGTATTGGGTGCAATTTTCTTATCTCAGGTCCAATGCAAAGCAAATAAGAACGACCCTCGAACATGATCCTAGTTTAGAGCCCCTAGCGTTAACCTAGTCACAACTAGAGAGTTCTTCAAATTTGTTGGAGAACACTAGATTAACCTTAATTAATTAAAATTTAATTAATATTATTCTAAACTAATATATAGTTTTTAAATAGAACATATCAACTAAATTAATTAATTAATTGCATATAATTATCACATAATAGTACATTTGCCTTTAAAATTAATTCCTTGTAATTTTAATTCTCTCTCAATTTATTTTGTCAATACTCTTTGTACACTAGACAGTGTAGTATAAATGTGACTTGGAGACCATGAACCTTTAACCTCCAACAAACCAGACTATTAATTAAACTTTTTAATTAAATAATCTTATTTGTTAATTTCATTGTTACTCTGCTATAAATATGAAATTGAATTCTTAGTTATTTCCTTATTTACCTTCTTGCTCTCCTAATTCTTAGTTGATGAAATCTTGCCTTAGCACTTATTAAAATTAGCATAAAATACACATTTATATTTAACTTAAGCTCACTTTGTTTTTTCTTTTACATATTCTAAATATATTTAAATAAAATATTACGCAAAAATAATAATATATATACATTAAAACTTGTTAAAGTAAAAACAAATATACATGATTTTTATACATAAAAAAAATGTATGAAAAAATTAAAAAAAAAATGATTGAAATTAATACAAAAAAGAAATTAAAGAATATAAAAAAATTGTTAAAATAAATATCATCATCTGTTTACTATTAGTTTTATTTTTAAATACTTTTATAATTTTTATTTTATTTGTTTTTATTTTCTGTTTAGTGAAAAGAATTAAATTTTGTGATTGATTTTTTAATGAAATTATCAAAAAGTATAATTTTAATTATTTTTATTTTAATGTAGGAGTATAAAAGTTTTAACTTTTTTTGGTAAAACAAAGCGTAGATAATATGATGGTTTAGTGTATCAAATTTTTGTTTGAATAATATATTATATTTAATTAGTTGTTTTGAATAATATGTCAAAGTTGTTTCCCTCGTATGTTGAAGGTCTTATCTGTTATATAATACAAAATAGTAAACATGTGAAAAGAAAAAAAAATGCAGAACTAAATTTGTTATTTGACTATTGTCGGATAATTAAATGAATAAATAGATAGTACTTTCTTCTTGAGGTATAACTGGCCAACTAAGTTTTAAGGAGTAATGATATATTAGCTACCCCTATATGATAGCCTCTCAATAGTCATTCAAATGTCGGATATCTTTTATATTTCTTAAGCACTTTCTTAGCCACACGATTGAAACATATACAAATACACGGCTTGGATGATGGAACGACATAAGTCCTGCCTCCGTACCGGACGGGACATCATCTAGGTCCTTGAGGGAATATGCTATATAATTATTAGAATGTGGTATCTTAGTGTTTAATTAATACTATTTTTTGTATTTCATCTATTGTTCTAAACTAATTTAGGATCTTTGTGACACCACCTTATTATTTAATTATTATTATTATTTTAATATATTGTGTTTGGTAAATTTTGAATTAATTTACCATACATAATATATTTTTCTATGGAGATGGAGCTATGTGAGGATCCACTCCTAACAATGTAGAGATTTCTTGCCTAATAAGGAATAGGATGAGGATAATTTTTCATAAATGAGGTACGAATGACCTGATTAATTTTTTATTTATTTTATATATTTGTGTAGTATATTTGTAACTTTTTAAAGATTTTTTTTATTTTAAACAATATTTAGTATTTTGAATCATTAATTTACAATAATATTTTAATTTTTATGTAATCTGCCTATTTTATATTTATTTTTATTTTTTGAATAAAAAAGTCTCATTATTCCCTATCTCACCCCTAACGGGGAATATGCATAGATGAAGATTAAAATTGTTAATGGAGACAGGATAAGCACTCCCACCAATTCTCTACTCTCTTTTCCATCCCTAATGGCACTAATAAAACAATAATGTACTAGTTTGGTTCAAGAACAAATAATGAACTACTGAAATTGTTTATTCCCTATATTTGATCAAATTTAGTTTTAAAGAAATAGTTATCATTAATGGAGAATCAAAATTCTTAAGTCTGTTGTACCCATTTATGGCCAATAACGTGGTAAAAATAATGTTGATTAGGAATAAAGAGAAGTTGTTTGCCAATAGACCGCAGCTGGTCGCCACAAGGAAACAGGGTATGGTCACCAATCGTGCATAGACTAGGCAGATAACTTGTGAACATGTATTTCCTCTTTCTAGTTACTCACTTGTCAATTTTAAATTTGGATTTCTCGGAATTTAGCTACATTTAGCCATGAGTGACTATAGACCCAAGGCTACTCCAATTGTAGGATATAGTAATAGCTAGTAGTAGTTATAGTATGTTGATTACTATGGATTTTGGTTCAAGTCGGGACTTAGTTGAACACTCGTAGCAACACTTATAGATTTTATAAGTTTAACCTATAGTTTAAGAATATTAATTATAACATAAGGTTTGATTAATATAGTTGATTATAAAGATGTTATTTATTATACTATAAGGTTTAGATAGAACCAATAAGATCGTGACACTTGTCGGGTGCATGTTTATTGAGAAATTAAGCATTTTTGATGAATAGTTTTATAAGAGAAATATTTGAAAACCCCAGAACCTGCCAGCACCTTTGAAATCGTTATATGACTCAGTCAAAGCTGTTTACCCAATTCAAATTAAGCTAAAAAAAGTGCAATTATGTGTATAATATTTCAGCGTATGCCGATATATTGCAGCTATAGGGGCGATATATCGCCACACAGGGAATACGAAAACACATGAACTTCGCACAAATGCATCGACGAACACTCGGGGCATAAGCCCAGGGGATATATCGCCTACAATGGGCGATATATCGGCCCTAGGGCAAGTTTTTCAAACGTTTTTGAAACCGAGGAGATGCGAGGTGGCACCACCTCTAAGTCCATGCGAGGCGGCACCACCTCTAAGTCCAGGGAGAAACTCCAACTCCCATGAGAGGCGGCACCACCTCTAAGTCCACACAGGTGAAGTTATTACAACATCTTTTCTACCTTTATAGATGCTTGTTACACTCAACTGAACTTCATTAAAAGCCCTGGGCTTAACCCTAACTCGGTAGCAACCAACACTAACCATCTCGAATGGAATTCATCATAAATTTTAGTGTTGAAACTATTCACTTACCAATGACTTGTTCTTACCCATTGAACTTTTTCCCTTGATTTGTACAAGTTGAGAGTTTAGTTTCCATCATTGGTGAATCTAGTGTTCTATGAGTTTCAATCCCATCCCTTTTGAAGTAGAACTTATTAACCTTCTCACAAGAGGTTTTGTAAATGGATCTGCTAAGTTCTCACTTGTCTTAACATATGAGATCAATATGATTCCACCTTGAATCAATTGTCTCACATATTCATGTCTTAGACTAATATGTCTAGACTTTCCATTGTACACACTATTATATGCTATAGCAAGTGCGCATTGGCTATCAAAATGTATTGAAATTGTTGATACAATATCCGAGGTTAAAGCAATATCCATCATGATATTTCTCAGCAACTTGGCCTCTTTGTCGGTTACTGCTAAAGCTATAAACTCTGCTTCCATGGTTGAGTGTGATACACATGTTTTCTTCTTGGAGCCCCATGAGATTACACCTTCTCCAAGAGTAAACACCCAACCGGTGGTGGAGAGATTATCTCCAACTCCCGATATCCAATTAGCATCGAAATATCCTTCAAGTATCTTTGGAAAATTTGTATAGTAAAGACTATACTCTTTGGTACCCTTAATATAACCAATAATTCTCTCAATAGCTTTCCAATGCTTGATACTTGGATTGCTAGTAAACCTACTAAGTTTACTAACCGCATATGCAATATCTGCTCTTATGCAATGAGCGGCGTACATTAGACTTCCTATTGCACTTGCATATTCCAATTGAGCCACCGTTCTTCCTTCATTCTTTTCAAACTTCATGTTTGAATCAAATGGTGTATGTGCCTCTTTGATTTTGAGATAACTGAATTTGTCGAGCACTTTCTCAACATAGTGGGTTTGACTCAACACAAAACCCCGCACTATTCTTTCTAATTTTGATACCTAGAATGGTATCCACCTCTCCTAGGTCTTTCATTTTAAAGTTAGAAGATAGAAACCTCTTCGTTTCCATTATTCCTTTCATGTCATTACTCAAAATCAACATATCATCTACATATAGACGCAGAAGTATGACAAAGTCACCACAAGTTTGAGAGTACAATCACTTGTCTGCATTGTTGTGTCTAAATCCATTAGAATCAATGACTTTATCAAAATTCTCATGCCATTGTTTTGGAGCTTGTTTCAAACCATATAATGATTTGACAAGTCTACAAACTTTATGTTCATTTCCTTGAAGGACAAAACCTTATGGATGTTCCATATAGACGTCCTCCTCGAGATCCCCATTTAAAAATGTTGTTTCGACATCCATTTAGTGAACATAAAGGTCGTATATAGATGATTAGGAAAACAACAACCTTATAGAAGTAGTTCTTGCTACTGGTGCATATCTGCAAAGTAATATATTCCCTCTCTTTGTTTGAAACCTTTGGCTACTAGCCTAGCCTTGAAGGTTTGTACGGTGCCATCGATATGGTATTTCTTTCTAAATACCCATTTGCACCCAATTGGTTTGGACCCCTTTGGAAGGTCAACCAATTCCCAAGTGTGGTTTGACATAATTGAATCCATTTCATCATTAATTGCCTCCTTCCAAAAAGCGGAGTCCCTTGAGGACATTGCTTCCTTGAAGGTTTTGGGATCATCTTCTATTTGAAGTACTATTGGATGTTTCCAAGTAACTTCCTCATTGTCACCTCCAACAAGGTATATTGTCTCTACTGGAGAACACTTCTCACTTGATCCCAAATCTTTGAGCCTTTGGCTCCTTCTAGGCAATTGAGGTTGCTCACCAACTATTCTAGGAGTCTCCTCTTGAGGCTCTCTACTTTGAGTTGGTTCCAACTTGTTGTCATCGCATGACATGTTCTCAAAGAACTCAACCTCTCTAGATTCAATTATTACATATGTAGAGTCCCAAATTTGCTAATAAGCCATAGGGTCTTGATTAAAGTGTCGGCAGGGCAATAATTGATTTAATTATGCTAATATGTGAATTTAATGATCATATAATTAGAAATGCATGTTTAGGTTAATTAAATATGCCCGCGGGGCCCATTTGGCTATTAGGGGTATATTTGTAATTTTTGCCCGTTGAGGGCATAAATGTGATATTTGTGTTTATTGTGATTGAGACCATGAGGGGACGGTGATATATTTGTGATGCACGATCCGAGATGGTCCTAGGGAACGGTTTAGCTAAATAGTCACAACGGGGTTGAATACCCAGCTCGGGAGGAGCCTAGTTATATTTTGGGAATATAATACGTGTTCAGAAATTATCGGGTAATGGGTAGTAATTTAGCAATTATTTGGACATATCGAGATTAAATGGGGATTTATAGAAATACTCGAGGACTAAGCGGGATGTGGCAAATGATGGGATTGCCCTTGATGGAATTAAAGGATTGAGGATAGACATATGGGCGTTTTGGTCATTAGGTAGCTAGGATAGACTCAATCAGCAGCACACTAGAATGTTTTGGACCATTCTCAACCTTGCCACACTCTCCCTCTCGGTTCTCTCTCTCCCTCTCTCTGTGACTTAGAGAACTTTGGGTAGAATTGAAGGGAAACTCATAATCTAAAGCTGGGAACTTGGGGAAGATAAGCTAAGGGTGCTGGAAAGCTAGTCTAAGCTCAGAATCTTCACTGAGGTTTTCAACGATGCTCGGATTAGGGGACTGTGCTTGAGATCACATTGGCTTATCAGCTCGGGACACAGGTAAGAAAACTGTTGTACCCGTAGAGCAGGACATGGCCATATTGTTTGTATTGTAGGGCGCGACCCTAATGTTTATGTTTAATATGTGTGTAAATATCTGTGAATGTTATGTATGTTTATGAGTGAACGACGAGGGCCGAGAACGGCGAAGTCTGAGAACGGCGATGGCCAAGAACTGCAGAAAGCCGGGTACGGCAAGGGGCCGGGATCTACATCAAGCACGTTGAGTGCTGGCCGTTATGGCGAGACCCTCCTAGGATGTTGTATCCACCCGCTCGGTCAAGATCGCGAACCCAGGGCCTGGTAAAGCGCCTGGGACAGCGTAGGCCTCTATGTGTTTAGCCCGTTGGTTGTTTTGCTGTATGTTGTGGATTGTTATGTTATATGTTGAGTTTTCTTGTTGGGCTTCGGCTCATGGGTGCACTATGGTGCAGGTAAGGGCAAAGGGAAGGTTGACTAACCATGAGTACGGAGAGCGTGGAGCGATGCGTACATGTTCAGCCTACCTGGCTACCACGACTAGGGTTATTTTGAGGAAAGTAATGTAGTGAATCATTTTATCGCTTAAGTCGACCTTAATTGTATTTTTGAATTGTAATGTATTTTCTAAATAGTATTTTGGGATCCCAACTGTATAACTTTTTATGATTTCAATGAATGTCGAAATTTTTATAATTATTGTCATTAAACGGGTTTAACTTTAGTTTAGTCACACTTTTAACCTAAAACCATGAATAGCGAGCTAATGGCACATTTTTAACTCACATAGTAACGACTTTAAGGAATTAGGGTGATACAACTTGGTATCAGAGTGTGCAAAGTTTTATGGTTCTTGGAGATCAATTGAACATGTACGCTTGTTGCCAGTGATAAGCTCAACTCAGGGTTGGTTGGTATTTAATGAGATATATGCTTAATTGCTTGCTTAAGTTGCCTTGTTTGCTTGAATATATAGATAGAACATTATGGGTGTGTTGTTATATGCATGATGTTAGGGCATGGCCCCCTTGATTGTTGTATTTTATGTGTGTGATATGTGAACTTGCTGGTTGTGATTGATTGATGAGATTGGAGGTAGTTTTGGATGTTGTTATCATGCCTGATGTGTGACGTCATTGATTGCAGGCATATTGTAGTAATGCCTCGATGATCAATCAGACTCCGCAGCAATAGGGCCGAGGATGACAACCAGGGTCAGGATCCTCCACCTGCCCCACCGAATTGGCAACAGTTATTTGCCGAGATGGAAGCTAGACTTCATCAGATAGAGGAAGAGCTTCGATAGTTGAGTTACAGATTCCATAGGGCATTGGGTTACAGGTTCCACAGGCTGTGGCACCAGTGCCAGCCCAGCCTGCTATGGAGAATAGGTGGGAACCTTTGTATGAAAGGTTCAAGAAGCAACATCCTCCCACCTTTGAGGGTGCCTAGACTCACTGCGAGCAGATCAGTGGATGAACATGATTTCTTCCATCCTGGATTTCATGAGGGTGGAAGTGAATGAGAGAGTAGCCGCGCCAATTTATTGTTGAGGGAAGATGCCGGCATTTGGTGCGGTGTTGTGCTCAGAGAAGAAATGTAGCAGTCATGACATGGGAAGAATTCATAAACATTTTCAATGAGAAGCATTACAGTGTTGCAGTCCGAGCTGCGAACATTGATGAGTTTACTAACCTGACTCAGAATTGGATGACGATTATTGAGTATGCCTTAAAGTTTGACTGGTTAGCAAAGTTCGCACCGGATTTGGTGCTCACTGACATGGCACAGAGAGATCAATTTGTGCGGGGATTGACTGTTATGATCGCCCGCGATGTCAAGATAACTCTGGATCCAGGAACTACCACTTATGCATAGGTAGTGGAAAAGACCCTTACAGCTGAGGGGGTTGAGGATCAGATTTGGCAAGAGGGCGCCGCTAGGCTCGATACTCGGAGGACGGTGCCTCCTTTTACTGGATCTAGCCAGGGTAGTGGACCCAGTGAACAAAAGAGAAAGGCCCCAGATCATTTTTTTCCTCTTGGCTCATATAGGAGGGCACATGGTGCTTTTAGTGGCCGTTAGGGTAGGGGAGACAACTGGAGGAGTTTCCCAGTGTGTCCTTGGTGTAGACGACGACATCAGAGAGAGTGCAGGATCATGGCCTGCTTTACTTGTGGGAGCATTAGTCATTTGAGGAAGGACTTCCCACAAGCTAGGAAGGAAGAAATGAAACATAGAGAAAACCTCACTCCTGCCAGAGTATTCACCTTGACCCAGACTGAGGCTGAGGCTGAGGTTGAGGCTGAGGCTAGTCCCTCGGTCATGACAAGTCAGATTTCTAGTGCTGGTTCTTTTTTTACTGCATTGATTGACTCAGGGGCTACTCATTCATTTGTATCTGCTAGAGTGATAGATCAGTTGTGTAGACCTAGTGATTTGTATGCTAGGGGATTTCAGACTTTGTTGCCAACTGGGGAACTGGTTGTCTCTAGGAGATGGATCAAAGCATTTCCATTAGAGATAGACCGTAGGGAGTTGTGTGTGGACTTGATTGAGTTAGCGATGGATGACTTTGATATGATCCTAGGGATGGATTGGTTATCAAAGTATGGGGCGATGATTGACTGCAAGCGCAGGATGGTGACCTTTGAACCAGAAGGGGAGGTACCCTTTGTATTCGTAGGGATAGTGAGTGGACCGCGAGTACCTATGATTTCAGCACTGAAGGATAGAGACCTAATGCAAGAGGGTTGCATAGGATTCCTAGCAAACATTGTGGATACTTCTAGAGTTGTTTTGGTTGGACCAGATAAGACCAGATTAGTGTGTGAGTTTCCTGATTTGTTCCCTACAGACTCACCAGAGTTGTCACCACACCGAGAGATCGAGTTCGTCATTGAATTGGCGATAGGGACGGAGCCAATATCTAGGACACCTAATAGAATGGTTCCGTGGAGTTGCAGGAACTGAAGATTCAGTTATAAGAGTTACTGGATTTGGGATTCATCATACCGAGTTTTTCGCCATGGGGTGCTCCAGTGTTGTTCGTCAAGAGGAAGGATGGATCCTTAAGAATGTGTATTGACTATAGAGAGTTGAACAAGTTGACCATCAAGAACAAGTACCCACTGCCTAGGATCGACGACTTATTTGATCAACTACAGGGGAAGACAGTGTTCTCCAAGATTGACCTTCGATCAGGCTATCACCAGTTAAGGATTAAAGAGGAGGACATACCAAAGACTACTTTCCGCACAAGGTATGGACATTATGAATTCCTAGTCATGTCCTTTGGATTAACCAATGCTCCAACAACCTTTATGGACTTGATGAATACGGTCTTCAAGGATTATCTAGACAAGTTTGTGATCGTATTCATTGATGACATACTTGTGTACTCCCAGTTAGAGACAGAGCATAAGCAACATCTACGCTTGTACCTACAACAATTGAGAGAGCATAGATTATATGCTAAGTTCAGCAAGTATGAGTTTTGGCTACCCCCAAGTAACATTTCTGGGTCATATTGTCAGTAAGGAAGGGATTCTGGTTCACCCAAGTAAGATTGAGGCAGTGGGAGATTGGCCTAGGCCGAGAAGTGTACCAGAAGTTAGGAGCTTTTTGGGATTGACAGGGTACTATCATCAGTTGGTTGAGGGATTCTCTAGAATAGCCACACCATTGACCAAACTGACGTGTAAGAAGACTAAGTACTTGTGGACAGACAGGTGTGAGAACAGTTTCAAGGAGTTGAAGTGGCGACTGATCACCGCTCCAGTATTGAGTCTGTCATCAGACAATGAAAAGTTTGTAGTCTACTGTGATGCTTCCAGACAGGGTTTGGGGTGTGAATTGATGCAAGCCGGAAATGTAATAGCTTACGCATTGAGACCGTTGAAGGAGTATGAGTAGAGGTATCCCACACATGATCTGGAATTGGCAGTGGTGGTATTTTCACTTAAGGTTTGGAGGCATTATTTGTATGGCGAGAAATGCGAAGTATACATCGACCATAAGAGTTTGAAGTACTTCTTTACTCAGAAGGTCTGAATATGCGCTAGAGACATTGGCTGGAATTGGTAAAGGATCACGACTGCAACATCTTATACCATCCTGGGAAGGTCAATGTGGTGGTCGACGCACTAATTCGGAAGGGCCTAGGACAGTTATACAGTTTGAGGCAGATATCAGATAGATTAGCTAAAGAGATGACTAGAGCAAGTACTGAGTTGGTAGTTGGATAGCTAGCCAACATCACTCTCCAGTCTATGCTCCTTGAGAAGATCAAGGAAGCACAGGGGGGAGATCCTCAGTTGAGGGAGCACATAGAGGAAGTCTTAGCTGGAGCGGCTAAGGACTTTTCTATTTCAGAGATGGGTTTATTGAGGTACAAAGGTCGGATTTGCATTTTGATGGATTCTGGTTTCCGGAGAGAGATTTTATATGAGTCTCATACCACTCCCTATTCCTTACATTCGAGTACGACAAAGATGTACCAAGATTTGAGAACATTGTATTGGTAGCCGGGAATGAAGAGGAATATGGTGGATTATGTGGCCAAGTGTTTGACTTGTCAGCAGGTAAAGGCTGAACATCAGAGGCCAGCAGGGTTGCTGCAGCCTCTAGGAATTCCGGAGTGGAAATGGGAGAATATTACCATGGACTTCGTGGTTGGATTACCGAAGACTATGAGATAGCATGATTCAGTGTGGGTGATTGTGGATAGGTACACTAAGTCAGCCCACTTTTTTCCTATTAAGACAACTTATACGGTGGAGCAGTACGTTGAATTGTATGTGAAAGATATTGTGCGACTACATAGGGCTCCGAGGTCGATAGTATCCAACAGGAACCCCACCTTCACCTCCAAGTTTTGAGAGAGCCTGTAGAAGGCTATGGGTACACAGTTGCAGTTTAGTACCGCTTATCATCCTTAGACGGATGGACAGTCTGAGAGGACGATTCAGATACTGGAGGATATGTTGTGAGCCTACGTACTTGATTTTGGTGGATTTTGGAGTAAGTATCTGTAGAGTCCAAAGAACTTTACTTAGCTAGTTAGATAGTAGTATAATAGTAATAGTAGTATTATTGTTATGACTGTGGATTTTTGGTTCAGACCGGGATTTATTTGGACACTCATAGTAACACTTGTAGATTTTCTAAGTTTAACCTATAGTTTAAGAATATTAATTTTAACCTATGGTTTGATTAATATGACTGATATTGAGGGTAATATTTATTATATTATAAGGTTTAGATAAGACCCAATAAGATAATAGCACATGTCATGTGTATGTTTAATAATGATTAAGTATTTTGAGGAATAAATTTATTAAGGTGAAAATTTGAATATCCTTGGGTCAGTCACCATCTTTGAAAACGTTAGAGGGCTTAGTCAAGGCTGTTTACTCAATTCAAATTAAGCTAAAATTGTGTAATTTCGTGTTTAATTATTCAGCGTATGCCGATATATCGCAGCTATAGGGGGCGATATATCGCAATACGGGGATACAAAAAATACGAAATGTCGCACGATTGCCTCGGGCATACTGGCCCAGGCGATATATCGCCTCCTTCAAGGAATTTTGAAGCATTTTGAAAATGTTCTCCATTCAAATCTTCAACCTCTTGATAAGTCCAGCATCTTTCTGAATGAGTCTTCAGCCTCTGCTGAACGATAATTCAAATGTTTTTCACTTAAAAAGCCATTATTTTTATTCAAGTTAAATGAAGATCTTTTCATTCCTAAACTATATAAATAGGACCTAGTACCCAGCCATTTATTCATTCATCAAACTAAGTTCAGAGGCTGCTAGTTGCTAGGTTATTGTGAGAGTGTAAACACTTGGGTTGGGAATTATAAAGCTTGATCACTATAAGCTTACCAAACACTTGGGAAGTAAGGTTTTATAGCATTTCGGTTCAAGGTTTAGATTGACTATAGAAACATTCAAGGTATTCCACACTCTAGTTCAATTGGTATTATTTTCTTTAAGTTCTCATAGTCTTCTACTCAGCATTCTAACCTTATTCTTTATTCTTGGTTAGGAAATCTAAGAACTTGTACATAAGTTTTTGGTAAGTATATTCTCAATGGTATAATTCTTCCATTCTTTTCATCTCATTCTCTTTAGTATACTCACCCTTCCATTTATGGTTTTTAGGAGTGTTCCAAAGTCCCAACTCTGTCCTCATATCCCGGTAATTTTTGGTAAGGAAAATAGGATAGGATTTATGTGTTATATGATTTATATGTTATCTTATGATTATGTGTTATGAAATATGTTATAATATGTATTATAATTGTAGACTTGGGCATATGACCCGTACAACTAACAAGCCCCAAACAGATTATGGGCATATGACTTGCTTAGCTAGCAAGCCCCACTAATCTAATGGGCATATGACTTGTTTAGTTTATGGGACCCCAAGTAATAATGGCCATTATAGTATATGTGACATAAGTGTTATGATATGTTTATGTTACATTATGAATTTTATGTATATGGTTATATGTTAGATTTTCCTTGCTAGGCATTAGGCTCACTCCTTTTTGTTTATATGTGTAGGAAAATAGCTTTAGTGGCGGGAAAGGTTCTTGGAAGCTTGGGGAATGTGTATTGAGGCGGAATGGATTCAAAGAGCCGAGAGTTTCGATTCGAGGATGAAGTCTTTACTTATGGTTTTATGTGTATTTTTCCGCACTTATTTATGTAATCTCTTTTAATTACAATTATGTTATGTTTTCCTTTTAAAACAATGGGATCCCATATCCTACTTTAAATTTTATGTAAGTTTAACATTTACTTTTTTTCAAGTTTTTAATAAAGTTATGATCTTTTCACTTGTAAGTTCTATTAAGGATTAGGGTCTATGTATAGTTTTCATTAATGGTCCAAAGTGTAGAGTAGTTGGGTCATTACAGTATCTCCCTTTGATTGAGTTTTCGTACAATAACAGTTATCAGGCGATGATCAGAGTGGCTCCATATGAGATGTTATATGGGAGGAAGTGCAGATCACCCATCCATTGGGATGAGACAGGTGAGAGGAGGTATCTAGGTGCTGAGGTTATTCAGAGGACCAATGAGGCGATTGAGAAGATTAGAGCTCGAATGCTCGCCTCCCAAAGTCGGCAAAAGAGTTACTCAGACTTTAGACGCAAGAGTGTAGAGTTTCAAGTCGGTGATCACATGTTTCTCAGAGTTTCTCCCTTGAAATGGGTGAAACAATTTGGAGTAAGGGGCAAGTTGAGCCCAAGGTTTGTTGGCCCCTTTGAGATTTTAGAACGGGTTGGAGAGGTAGCCTACAGATTGGCGATGCCTCCAGCTCTATCAGGGGTTCAAAATGTGTTTCACGTATCCATGCTCCGGAAGTAAGTGTCAGATTCTACGCACGTCCTTGGTTATGAAAACCTGGAGCTGGATCAGGATTTATCGTATGAAGAGAAGTCGGTTCAGATTTTAGACCGGAAAGATAAAGTCTTGCGGAGCAAGACTATCGCCTCAGTGAAAGTGATGTGGAGGAAAAAAAAGTGGAAGAGGCGACTTGGGAGCGTGAGACAAATATTGGGGATCGGTATCCCGAGTTATTCAGGTAATTTCGAGGATGAAATTTCTGTAAGGAGGGGATAGTTGTAGCGTCTTAAATTTTCTAATAAGGATTAGAGCCTTGATTAGCATGCTGGGAGGGAAATAATTGATTTAATTATGCTAATATGTGAATTTATTGTTTATGTGATTAGAAATGCATGTTTAGGTGAATTAAATATGCACGTAAGCCCCATCTAGCTATTAGAGGCATATTTGTAATTTTAGCCCGTTGAGGGCATAAATATGATATTTGTGTAGATTGTGATTGAGACCATGAGGGGGTGGTGATATATTCATGATGCACGATCCGAGATGGTCCTAGGGAGCGGTTTAGCTAAATAGTCACAACAGGGTTGAATACCCGGCTCGAGAGAAGCCTAGTGGTATTTTGGGAATATAATATCTGTTCGGGAATTACTGGGTAACAAGTAGTAATTTAGAAATTATTTGGACATGTCGAGATTAAATGGGGATTTATAGGAATACTCGAGGACATAGCGGGATGCGGAAAATGACGGGATTGCCCTTGATGGCATTAAAGGATTGAGGATAGACATATGGGCGTTTTGGTCATAAGGTAGCTAGGATAGACTCAATCAGTAGCACACTAGAATGTTTTGGACCATTCTCAACCTTGCCACACTCTCCCTCTCGGTTCTCTCTCTCCCTCTCTTTGTGACTTAGAGAACTTTGGGTATAATTGAAGGGAAACTCATAATCTAAAGTTGGAAACTTGGGGAAGATAAGCTAAGGGTGCTGGAAAGCTAGTCTAAGCTCAGAATCTTCACTGAGGTTTTCAATGATGCACAGATTAGGGGACTGTGCTTGAGATCACATTGGCTTATCAGCTCGGGACACAGGTAAGAAAACTGTTGTACCCGTAGAGCAGGACATGGCCATATTGTTTGTATTGCAGGGCGCGACCCTAATGTTTATGTTTAATATGTGTGTAAATAGCTGTGAATGTTATGTATGTTTATGAGTGAACGACGAGGGCCGAGAACGGCGAAGTCTGAGAACGGCGATGGCCAAGAAATGCAGAAAGCCGGGTACGGCAAGGGGCCGGGATCTACATCAAGCACGTTGAGTGCTGGCCGTTAGGGCGAGACCCTCCTAGGATGTTGTATCCACCCGCTCGGTCAAGATCGCGAACCCAGGGCCTGGTAAAGCTCCTGGGACAGCGTAGGCCTCTATGTGTTTAGCCCGTTGGTTGTTTTGCTGTATGCTTTATGTTATATGTTGAGTTTTCTTGCTGGGCTTCGGCTCACGGGTGCTCTATGATGCAGGTAAGGGCAAATGGAAGGTTGACCAAGCATGAGTACGGAGAGCGTGGAGCGATGGGTACATGTTTGGCCTACTTGGTTGCCACGACCAGGGTTATTTTGGGGAAAGTACTGTAGTGAACCGCTTTGTCGCTTAGGTCGACCTTAATTGTAATTTTGAATTGTAATGAATTTTCTAAATAGTATTTTGGGATCCCAACTGTATAACTTTTTATGATTTCAATGAATGTCGAAATTTTTATAATTATTGTCATTAAACAGGTTTAACTTCAGTTTAGTCACACTTTTAACCTAAAACCTCAATGAGCGAGCTAATGGCCCATTTTTAACTCACATAGTAACGAATCTAAGGAAGTAGGGCGTTACAACAATAGACTCCAAGTCTAATAATCTATATTTTGGGCATAACCCATAAATGCACATCTTATAGCTCTTGGACCCAACTTGGTCCTTTTTGGATCGATGCTCTTGTAATAACCAAGACACCCCCACACTTTAAGATAACCAATGTTTGGTTTCTTTCCTTTCCATAACTCATATGGAGATATATTATTTTTCTTCATGGGAATATGATTCAAAATATGAAAAGTGGATAGCAAGTCTTCACCCCACAAACTAAAATTCAATTTTGAGTGTAATAGTATAGCATTAATCATCTCAATAAATGTTCTATTCTTTCTTTCCTCTATACCATTTTGTTGTGGAGTATAAGGGACTGTATATTCATGAATTATTCCATGTTCTTCCCAAAACAAGTTAAATTCATTTGAAAAATATTCACTACCCCTATTACTTCTAAGTATTTTAATTTTCCTTTCAAGTTGATTTTCAACTTCCGCTTTATACACTTTAAACAAATCAAATGTTTCATTTTTATTTTTAAGCAAATATACATATGTGAACCTAGAGCAATCATCAATGAAAGTAATAAAATATCTACTTCCTCCTCTAGTCAACATTCCATTAAGTTCAAATAAATCACTATGTATCAAATCTAACAAATTAGAGTTCTTTCAACACTAGGAAAATGTTTCTTTACCATTTTAGATTTAACACATAGTTCACATTTTTCATGATTAACATTATCACAATAAATTAATCCACATTTGACAGCCCTTTTAATTGTGCTAAATCCTATATGTGCAAGTCTAACATGCCACAAAGTAATAGAATTTGAGTCAAGCATATAACAAGAAGAAGAAACTTTATTGTTCACATTGTCAATAGAAGTACAAATTTTGAACATGTCATCACAAGCATATCTCTTTCCCACAAAAATATTGTCTTTAGATAAAATAAGCTTGCCGGAATCTATCATAACCTTGATTCCTGGTTTGCCAAGTAAATTTCCACTCACAAGGTTTCTACTCATTTCCGATACATACAAAACATTGGTGAGTAGAACCTTCTTGCCGGATGTGAAGAACAAGTCATTGGTTCCCTTTCCTTCAACCTTGGACCTTTTCTAATTACCCATTTGGATTTCATGCCTTTCCTTTGAAGATTCAAAGGTCTTGAATAGAGTTCTATCATAGGTAACATGAATGGTGGCACAAGTATCATACCACCACCCACTCACCTTTCCATGAATGGCATTAACCTCACTTAGTGTTGCCACTAGCTCATCTTGGGCTGACTTGAATTTTGCCTCATTGTTATGGCTCCACTTGAACCTACAATCTATAGCAAAGTGGCCATTCTTGCCACACACAAAGGAAGGTCCCTTGGAACTTTTGAATTGTCCCTCATTCTTCTTGGGCCCCAAGGGTTTTTGACCCTTGCCCTTGTTCTTGCCATTTCCCTTTGTTAGGAGGATTTTCCACAACATTGGCCTTAGAAGTCTCTCCATTGGACGTCTCTTCATTCATATCTCTAGAGAGAGATTCCTCCTCAATTCTCAAGTGTTTGAGAATTTTCTCCAAATAAATCTCTTCATTTCTATAGATAATCTTTTTCCTATAGTCTTTCCATGAAGGAGGTAACTTGGCTATAATGGCACCCACAAGAAATTGTTCCGACAATACAATTTTAAGAGTAGACAATTTATTCACAATAATATGCAACTCGTGAATTTGAGGGAGAAGGGGTTTATCATCATAAAATTTAAATTCCATATATTGAGTAACAATGATTTTATTAGTACCTTCCTCTTCCATTTTGTACTTCTTTTCGAAGGCCTTCCAAATTTTCTT
Source organism: Humulus lupulus (assembly GCF_963169125.1). NCBI lineage: Eukaryota > Viridiplantae > Streptophyta > Magnoliopsida > Rosales > Cannabaceae > Humulus > Humulus lupulus. Next base: position 127,242,654 of record NC_084801.1, on the reverse strand, counting down.
GGCGGTCTTGGTGTTGGTGTAGAGATCGTAGAGCCTATCCGAGAGGGCATTGAGAATGTGACCCCTACAAATCAACTCATCTTCTTTGCACTTTTTCCTTTCTTTGACAACTTCTTGTGTATCATCTTCCTTGGGATCTTCCAAGGCCTTGAGGTCATTATCCAAGACATAGAAAACTTTCAAAGTAGTGAGCAAGAATCTAATCTTGTCTTGCCAACGAACAAAGTTAGTCTCATCAAATCTATCTAATCTAACAAAGTCTTGAGTTATGAATTTCAATGCCAAAAGAGAGTTAGATTCTTCCATGATATGCTATTTCAGATTATAGAATATTAGAATGTTGGGGGAGAGTGAGATAACGCCACCACAAAAATTTGAATCTACACAAAATTTTGATTGACAGAGACTTAAAAAAGATTGAGAAAGAACATGCAAACTCAAGTAGAACAATGGTGTTCTTCAACTTTGATGAAGCTTCAAACCCCATGCAAGTTCACCAATTTGAGCAAATCCTTTGAGCAAACCCTTGAGTAAACAAACACAAACCAAGGATTATACACGTTGTAAAACGCTGTCCTAATACTCTATTTCCCAGCCACCATTGATGCTTGAGGCCTTCTCTAGAGGAAATGAGGATTGAGATTGAACAAGCCTTCAACTCTCAAAGTCAAGCACTTTCTTGGAGTGTTCTTGGAGAAAACTTAGAGATTCTTGGAGCTAGAGGGTAGAGATAGATTGGAGAGAGTGATCAAGTCTTCCAAATCACTATTTTTGACCCTTATATAGAGTAGGAATCGTCATTATGTCTAACAAATAGAATTAGACATGAAAACATGTCATTTAGAGCATTTACGATATTTCATGTAATACAGCAAGCGACGCATCACCTGCTAGGGTTTCTAGAAGCCCTAGCCTTCAGGCGATGTCTTGCCTCTTGGGTGGCGACGTATCGCCACCCTCTCTAACTTTGGACACTTCCAAAGGTCTCGAAAATGCTCCAAATGCTATCAAACTGTTTGGGAACCCTTAGATACTCTCATGTATCACTTTGGACCCAAATTTGCATTTTATAAGTGCCTATAATTGAAACTCAAATTCATATCTTCATTATGTGAATTATAGTAAGTGTTTATACATTGCTTGTATTTTAACACTTATTATTTGTATTTAACCAATCATAACATATATCACATATATGCACATATATTCCAAATATACTCGTAACGTGCCAAATTATGAAAATTTCTCTTCTAATAAGAAATGGGCCCACATGGATATTTAATACACCTCACACATATCTAGTCATATTATAATATAACTCAAGTAATCATATAATTATGCACATATATATCACATAAACACATATTTCATAATTAAATCACATATATTCATATAACTCTCCACAATTTTCCATCATGGTCCCCTAATCAAGGCCCTAAGACTTATTAGGTAATTTGGGATGTTACAAGGGAAGTCTCGGGAAATATCATTTCTGAAGAGCAAAGTGCCTTCATTCCTAGAAGGTTGATTACAGATAATGCAATGGTGGGTTTTGAGTGTCTCAATGCCATTAAGCGACACAAAATAGGTAAAACAGGTTGTTGTGCTTTCAAGGCTGACATGGAAAAAGCTTATGACAAAGTAGATTGGAACTTTCTATGGGGTATTATGGAAAAGTTAGGCTTTGAAAACACATGGATTGCTTTGATCGAAAAATTCATTTCAACTGTTGAGTACTCAATTAATGTCAATGGAGCTATCATCGGTAACATCACTCCCACACGTGGCCTTAGACAAGGTGACCCTCTGTCTCCTTTCCTTTTTCTCATTTGTGCAGAAGGCTTATAGTCATTGTTGAAGCATGCTCTAAGCATAGATCAGATTAAGGGGTTAAAGTGTGGCCTTGGAAGACCTATGGTATCTCTTTTATTCTTTGTTGACGATAGCTTCTTTTTCTTAGAAGCATCCATGGATAGTTGCACTCGCTTCAAGGAAATCCTATCTCTTTATGAGAATGCCCCAGGACAACTAGTAAACTTAAATAAATATGCAGTCTATTTTTCACCCCAGATGAGCCCCCAAATGTGTGATGATCTAGCTAACAAACTTGGAGTTCCCCTTGTACCTTGCAATGAGAAGTATATGGGACTCCCTTGTTTCGTTGGCAAAAGGAAAAGTAGCCTCTTCCAATCTATAAGAGACAAAGTATGGAATAAACTCTTTGGTTAGAAGTCAAAATTCTTCTCAGCAGGGGGCAGAGAGGTTCTTCTAAAATCATTAATCTAGGTTGTTCTGACTTATGCTATGAATTTATTTAGACTGCCTGCTTCCTTATTACATGAGATCCACATATTGTGTGCAATATATTGGTGGGGAGGTGATGATAAAAAAAAATTGCACTGGTGCAACTAGGACCGTTTATGTTGGCACAAGTCAGATGGTGGTCTAGGCTTTCGAAACCTCTTTCTGTTTAATCAAGCCCTCCTTGAAAAGCAATCAACTCGTATTTATAATTCACCAAATTCTCTCGCAGGCAAGGTCCTAAAATGTTCCTATTTCCCTAAGTCATCCTTCATTCACACCAAGGTTAACCAGTGAGTCGCATACCTGTGGCGCAGTGTGATGTGGGGCAGAGAGATTTTCCTCAAAGGGTCCAGGTGGATTATTAACAATGGGGAGTCAGTCCATATTACAAATGACTGTTGGATCCCTAAGAAGGATGTTGGGGAGTCACTCTCTTTCAAGGGGAAAGACAATATGGTTCATGTGAGTTCTTTAAAAAAAAACCCTTAAGGGAGTGAAATGCTGAGCTCATTAAGCAGTCCTTTGGGCTTGAAGAAGCTCGAGTTGTGTTCTCTATTCTGATTCCCATTACATTGGGGCATGATCGTCTTTCTTGGCACTACAATGCATCAGGTCTGTATTCGGTCAAGAGTGGCTATTGGTGTGATATCTGTGATTTGGGGTATGGTCAAGCTTCGTCTTCTTCAGGCCAATCCAAGTGGTGGAAGTTCCTGGGTCTCTATGCATTCCACCGAAAGTGAAAAGTTTTGCTTGGAAAGCATCGCACAATTTTCTTTCCACCAATGTCAATCTAGCAAAGCATGGGGTTCCCACTGACCAAGTTTGCCCTCTTTGCAATGAGGAACCTGAAACCACTTTACATGCTATCTAGAGTTTCCCCTCTTTGAGTAGCATTAGGGAGGGTTGGCACACTTGCAATATGGGTAAGTTTAGGACCTGTCACGACTTCTATGTCTTCCTGCTTGAATGTATGGAATGATTGACTAAAGCTGAAATGGAGAAATTACCTATGCTTTGTTGGAGAATTTGGTCTGTCACAACAAGGTTGTCCATGACCGAGTATGGATACTAAATGAGCATGTTTTGGAGTGGTCCTTAGACTATTTGCTTTGGTATCAAGATGCACAAGAAAAGATAGTAACCGAAGTCACTTAAGAGGACCACGTTGGCCATTGTACACTGCCTGAGACGCCACTGAATGTTGACGAAGTGGAGCTTTTTGTTGATACAACACATATGAAGATTGGTATCAAGGCGGTAGTTTTTGACAACACAGACCACATCTTAGCATCTATGGCCTCTCCAATCTCTTCTACAATGGAACCCCACTTTGCTTAAGCTATTGCAGTTGTTCAAGGGATGTTGCTCTGTAGTCGCCTTGGCTTTCTACATGTCAGAATCAAGTCTGATTGTCTGAGAGTTTGTCAAGCAGTTCGCTGCTCCAATCCTAGTAGCTCTGAGTTTGAGACGATCATACAGAATATTAATAGCATGGGTAGCAAGTTTAATTCTTTTACTATTTATCATTGTAATCATGCCAATAATAATATGGCACACTCCCTTGCTCAACTGGCCTTTACCATGGAGACATCTAATGTTTGGTGACCTGGTTTTCCATTTTGTCTATGGCCTTAAGTGGCATTTATATCTGTGTATGTTTCTTTGGCTCATTTGCCTTTCTGAAATTTCTCTTTCAATAAAAAAAAAATTAAAATACATGAATTAGCGTATATCACATCAAATGGTATTAGACACTGTAAAATGCTCTGTAAAATGCTCTATAGCAATGTATAAGGTATTTTTGAAAGTTTATGCAAAACACTCTCAAAAGTAGCCTATAGGCTATTTAAAAGCTTTGAAAACCATACGTAATTTTTTTTTTATATTTGCAGTCTTAAATATTTTTAATTTGTTACATTTATATCTCAATAGATGTATTTTAGATTTTTAAAAGGTTATAATTTATTTATTTGAAGATTTTTAATAATTTTTAAAAATCATACCTAAAATGAAATATTAGAAACTTTTGTAAAAAAAAATAAGATTGAGAATATAAGTACAACAAATTTAAAATGTTAATACTTTAGCCGAATTAACAACCATATTTAAAAAATAATAAATAAAAAATATTAAGACTTTTGTCACATATTTATTTTAGGGTTTATACTTTTTTGGACCCTGTATTTTTTCCCATTACTTGTTTGGACCCTGTGTTTTGACAAATTACTTTTTGGACCCTATGTTTTATAAAATGGTTAAAATAGAACCCTAAACTCAATTTTGATGAAAAAAAAATGAATATAACAATACAGTTTTTAAGCAGAATGATTTTATTTTTGTTCTGAATTGTTAGTTTGGTAAATTATTTATGATTTTAGTTGAGAAAACATTGACCAAAATCGGGTTTAGGGTTCTATTTTAATCATTTTACAAAACATAGGGTCCAAAAAGTAATTTGTCAAAACACAGGCAGGGCCGGCTCTAATGGTGTGCAAGCTTGGCTACTGCACAGGGCCCCAAAAAAGAAAGGGCCCAATATTTTTTTTTAATGTTTTTCAAATTTTTTTTTTAATAAACCCAGTTAAACAACCCAAAATATAGGGCCTAATTTGATTTTTTTCTCTTTTTTTTAGTGATTTTTTAGTTTTTTTTTTCTTTTAGTGTTAAAAATTTTATTTACAAATTACAATTTTTTTATTAGGGGCCTAATTTTTAAAATTAGAACAGGGCCTCCAAAATATTTAAGACGGCCCTGAACACAGGGTCCAAACAAGTAATGGAAAAAAACACAGGATCCAAAAAGATATAAACCATTTACTTTATTGGTCACATACAAAGAGGAGAAATATATAGGCGTATAAATATATTAATGAATCAAATATTGTTTTGTAGTGGTTATAGGCATAATCCAATAACACTACATCTCTTCCCACAATGAGAAAGTCCTAAATTCAAATCTATTTCTCCAACGTCAATAAAAAATCAACTTTTACAAGATAGATTCACATGATACCTAATTAAAAAAAAATAAAAAGAAATAAGACTTTTCAAAGCTGTAATAATTAAAAATGAAAAATGATTTTGGAAAGAAAGAATGTCGTTAGTTGTGTACTCACAATTTTAAAAACTTTGCAAATATAGTTGCATCTCGCGCGGTTTTATAATTAAAAAAAGGGAATATACTTATTTGGTACCTTATGTTTTTGCAAAGTATCATTTTGGTACTCTCTGTTTTCAATAATGCTCATATGGTACATTGTATTTTAAAATCATACATATTTGGTACCCTAAACTCAGATTTGATAGATAAAATTTTGTCAATTTAATCAAACTGCTATCAATTATGTAAGTTACAAATTTAAATTTAATTACATAATTACATATAACTGATGACAGTTTGATTATATTGACAAAATTTTATCTATCAAATCTGAGTTTAGGGTACCAAATATGTACAATTTTAAAATACAGGGTACCATATGAGCATTATTGAAAACAAAGGGTACCAAAATAATATTTTGCAAAAACATAGGGTACCAAATAAGTATATTCCCTTAAAAAAACTACATACATATTTTAAAAAAATTATATTTATCTGGTTAATTATAAATTTTTAGAAAAAGAATATAATCAGATTAAAGAAATTATAATTTTTTTGATAATAATATAAAGTTATAATTTTTGTATACATTTTGTAATTTCTCAATTTCTTAACGCTATATTTGTATAATTCACCTAAAAGTATGTATATATATACATACACATATATTTTAACTCATAACTTAAAACTATCTCAAAAATTAATTTTTTTCTTCAATTTGCTAATAATTTTTCTAATTCTTATATATAAAAAAATATGAGGTACTAAATATAGTATCACAATTTTTTTCTTTTATCCTATAAGATGAGCAAAAAAGGTAGATGATAACATAACAAAAATAAATTTATATATTATATGGTCTTAATTTTCTTGATTATCTTAAATTTATTAATATGATAGAACATCTATCTATATAATCTTTTATGTGCCTCTCCAAAGATTGTGACATGATTTTTAAAAAAATAGGTGATAATATACATTCCTGTTACATTATATATTATATTATTTTTTTAATATATGTTACACCCAAATTTTGAAGATAGAAATTTTGATCTCAAAAGTGAGGCTCGTAAAGTGTAAGCTCGGAATAAGCAGGTTCGCCATAATCAACTTTAATGAAAATATCAAGAACAGTCTCGCTGAGCAGTAAGTGCGACAATATCGGAACTGGCGAGCTCAGAAACTATGTGGTCTCAGAGGTATTCTGAGATCATAAGTCAAGCTCGAAGCTACAATGACAATGGTTCAGCACTAGTATAAATTTCCTGATTCATTTCCTGCCATCAGACAAAGACGCTTCGAGCTCGAGCATTGTGAGCTCGAAAAGGATAATCCGAACAAGGTTGCTTGTAAAAAGCCGAGGCAAACTGAGGTAGTGAGCTCGTGATGGTGGGTCGGTGTCTAAGGTCGCAAGATAACTGTGAACATAGTTATTGTTATAGAATCCCTATATCTAAGGGATTGGTTGTAATTTGTTATTAAATCCCAAATATCATGGGGTTTATACGCGTACGTAGTAATTATATGCATTTAATTACATTCATTTAGTTCATTTGTATAATAACTCCCCGAAATATGATGGGAGATATTCGGTAAACCACTCTATAAATAGTGTGGAATAATTCATTTGTGGGGACTGAGAAAATTAGTATTGGGAAGACTCTGTAAAATTGCTTCCAGAAAGCTTTGAGAGAATTCCATAAAGTGAATAACACCGACTCGTGGACTAGGTAGATTTTAACTGCTGAACCACGTAAAAATCATATCTTTTATTGTTCGTCTCTTTTGGTATTTTGTTTAGTTGCTCTTCATTTCTAAGTTGACGAAAAATGACATCAATAGTTTGGTGCTTTCATTGAGAGCCATTAAACAAGAGGTAATCCTGTTTAATCAGAAAACCTCCTGAATCATCAATGGCCGCTGCCAACAACCCCAGTACTGGTGGGCGACCATTGCCCCAGATACTCGAGGAGCAGATTCCTCGTACCGAGGAATATCCCCGACGACTGGGAAAGCAGCCTATGGTGGATCTGGACCCTGAGGAGAGGAGTGATTCATCCTCGACCTCAAGAAGGTGGGCCTTCTCACCTTCGATTATATCGAAGGTTGCCTTTTTGTCCTCTTTTAGTTTGGCATTGAGCTCTTGGAGTTCTTGATTTTGGAGTCCTTCTCCTTGATCTCAGAGTTCTTGGCCTTGACTTCTCTCAAAGTCACGGCCATTGTAGACTCGAGATCGGACACCCTTCGGGCAGATGCCAGGGCAGCCTCCAGCTTCTTTTCAAGCTCGGACACCTTCAGTGTCGCGACCTTGACCTTGTCTGCGAGCTTTGACTGGAGGTTCTTCGCCTCTTGAGCGTGGGCCCGACTCGCTAAAACCTCGTTGTTCAACTTGAAGTTGTGTTGAACAAATGTGACGAAAGCTTGTACACATAAACAAAAATGGGTTATTAAACATACAAGATAAGTATGTATAGGCAACGTTATAAAATAAAATGACTTACCGAAGTGAAGAGCGCGATGCCCTTGTCAAAGATGGTGTTTGTGTCGTGGCAGGAGGTAAGGAACTGCCATTGGGGAGCTCTGAGGTTTCTAAGGCTTTGGCAGACTCGGGATAAGATGTCCGAGCCTAAGTTGATCCCGTGTGACCCCGCGACTGGATCAATCACATACTCGGGAACGTGGGTCAAGATAGACGGAAGACTTTCCCAGGTAGGACTGGTTTTCTGGGGGCCGGTGCAGGTCGCTTGGGGGATGAGACCCTGACCTCGGGTATAGGGTCAAAAGCTTGGCTCGTATCTTGGACAGCCGAGGCTGGAAGAGTCACCTTGGTTTTCTTCAGGGCTTTGGATGGGCACCTTCCTCTTTGAGGCGCCCTTGGGCGCTTGCTTCCCTTGGCTCCTGCAGGGCGATTGAGCATGTTGTCCAAGTCAGTGTCCATGTCGTCTGCAAAACATACAAGTTACAGTTTAGTATACAAGCCTAAGCTACTAAAATAAGGAGAAAAGAAACCTAACTGGTACTCTATATCAAGCTTGAGCTCGACAACCAAGTAATTTCTCTATCCTCCAAGGATGCTGGGGAGTCCATTCTCTATAAGTAGGGGTTAGCCTCGAGAGGTCTCTATATATATTGGTCCCGTATTGAAAGGCGACCCCATCCCAGGCCTCATTTAGACTATACATGGTTTGAAACGGGCCTAGAAAACAATCGAACCTATGCACCCTATGATCTACCCAGGTCCAAATGTAAAAATTATCCCTAGGGTCGTGGAAAAGGATTGAGGTGTCGGGCTTGTGCTTAAGTAAGGAAGGTGACCACATTTTGAAGCTAAGCACAACTTTACCTCCACTACCCGAGCTCAGTGAAGGCTTGTCTTAAGCTGCATTTCCCGAAGCAGGACGGTCATTACATCGAGCTGCAAGGGGGCGAGCCCGTGAGCTCGAAGACCTCCTCCTGGGAGGAAGCTTGTCGGTAGGAAGTGGCATGTGATCCCACCGGATGTATTTGCGGTAGGCAAAGTCATCGGTTGACTGGCCTTCCTCGAAAAGGCCACAGGCTCGAAGTCGCTCTTCATGGAGAAGATACGACAGCGATCGCCATCCATAAGGCAGTTGGAACAAAGCTGCGTTATGTTCCACCATCGAGTCGGTAGGAGTGGGACGGTGGTAGTTGGCTGTAGAAACAGTTTAACATTAGAATTCTGAGCCTTATGATTTGGTGAAAAAGAAAGAATGTTAGGCTTAAGAGCACTTACGAATGTGTTAGAAGGAGTAAAACTTCGAATGGGCGAGGCCATCCATCCAGAAGAACGCGAGCTTGAAGTTCGGGGGATGGTTGGGCATGTCCCCGAAGAGCTTCTTCTCCTTTGGATAGCTTGAGAGGTAGTAGAAGTTGTCTCCCCCCCTAGCTCGAGAGGGATTTCCCTTGAGGCAAAAGAGATATAAAATCTCTCGAGGTGAGGGTCCTTCCCACCTCAGCTTGTGATATAACGATTTAAGGGCCGAGAGGACCCTGTAAGAGTTGGTTTGGAGTTGGAAGGGAGTGAGTCAAACAAATTCTAGAAAGTCCTTGAAGTAGGACTTCAGGGGGAGCAGAGCCCCTGCCCTCATGTGATTGTGACTCCATGCGGCGAGCTTGATTTTCTTGTTGGGATTGCCATCTCCCAGGGAAAAGCAGCTCTGCTCACTCGAGGTCGCAGGCCGACACATTAGAGCGCCTGAGAGTTTCAAGCCATGGTAGGCTAGCAGGTCGAATATTTGGCTAGTGGATGTGATTGAGCTTCAGTAGTGTTTGGCCTCAAAGAATTCCTCCCTTGAGGTCAGAATTGAAGCAGCTTGTGAGGTAGAAGGGCGGCTCGAAGGATCTCCCATCAGCGAGAATGAAATAACATCAGGCTCAAAAGCGATGGTGACTTTGAGTTTTGGATCGAGAGGGATGGGTCTGATCTCGGGATCCGGATCTAGGTAGACTGCGACCCGAAGTATTTTCCTCTTCTCCTCGACCTCGTCAATCTGGCGTCGGAAGTGATCTTGGATGTCTTCTTGTTCGCACCTCTCCTGGTGCTCGCGTATCAAGCGTTGGTTCAGAGTGAAGAGCAATTCCGGGCTAGGAGTTGATGGAGAATAGGGGATTGCGAGCTCTGACCCCAACCGATTCTTAGAATTCTGCGACATCTAGCAAGAAAGAAAAGGGTGAGGGCCAGGCATGAAAGAAAAAGAAGAAAAGAGAAAAGATAGTTTTGGTGATTCGAGCTCGAAAGCCCGAGATCATGGAATTAACTCAATCGAGACTGAGGTCTCAAAAGGATATGTTGAATTCAAAGTTGAGTCCCGAACTATTGTAAAGTTCAGGCTTTAAACATGTACTCAACACGAGAGACTGGGGAGGTGGATATCTGTTAGGAACGAGTTTCCTAATACGCAGCGGAAAGGTGGTGGGGTTGGCCCAGTGTACAACAAAAATTTTGTAACATATTTAAACTACCTTTAAATATGCGGATCCATTAATATACATACATTAATCATAAGCAAGATAGTGATAGAAATCATACCTCTTGAAGCCTATCAAGTGTCCTTGCTATCTTTTCGTATTTAGAGCGATCTTCCTATCCAAGCCGCTCCACGTACTCACACCAAGATCTTCCAAAGCGTTCTCTACACCTCAAGAAATGTGTGGGCACTTAGAGAATGAAGGATAGTTTATTTGTGATTCTACTTGATGTACTCAACACATGAGATCAAGAGAATAGGCCTGAGAATTGGTTCTTTATTTTCAGGGAGAGAAAACTATCGTTCTATTTTCACAGAGCGAAAATTGTAGAGTAGTCTCACTCTCACTTCTCTTATTTTCTTATCTGAATAATTATCTGATCAGTCATACTTAACAGAAAAAATTCAAAATTTAAAAATTAAATCTGTAACCATTTTACAATTTAATTTTTAATTAATTAATTATTCCATTAATGAAAAAATCCAAAAACTAATTTTTTGAATTATCCATTAATTAATTAATTAAATAAATGAAATTGAAAATCCCATCCCTAAAAAATACCATGCCCTACACGCCACACACAGTCTATGGACTGTGTGTGAACGTGTAGCTTCCTAATTTCTAGGGATATTAGTTTTTCAAATTTTATTTAATTATTTATTCAAATTTCTTTGTCAGATAAGATCTAACAACCTGATAGCTAATTCAAATTTGAATTCAAATTAACTATCTATTTAATTAATTATCAAATATAATTAATAATTTGAATAAATATTAATCTTTTAAATTCAAATCCAATTTGAACTTATCAGATTATTTTCTCCCACTCAAATAAAGATATTTAATTAATTCTACTAATTAATTAAACCCAAAATTTTCGAAAATAAATATTTAATTAATCATAATTTTGAAAATTACAATTAATTAATTATTTAATTAAATTTCGAAAATTAATTTAATTATTTAATATAATTTTGAAAATTATATAATAATTAAATATTAATTAATTTGGTTAACTACAACTAATTTGTAATTAATCAATTAATCACTATTATCATATAATTGCATATTTGGCCTAAAGAACAAATTTCTTCCTAAATATGTCTTTAAACTATTTTCCCTTCATATCAACTCTTACCTTGAACAGTGTTGATAGAGCCGCTATGGGGATCTATGGACCTATAATTCCAAGCTCCAATAAATTTGAGATTATTAATTAAACTCTTTAATTAAATAATCTTAATTTATTAATCTCATGATTATTCCACTATAAATATGAGATTGAACTCTTGTAATTATAGACATTTCATTTACTGAGTACTTTATAATCATAAAGCGTCCATTGATTTAATCATTGCATACAACTTGACCCTCTAATAATGGTTCATAATTAATCGGGAATAAAATTACCGTTTTACCCTTTTAATTATGTCTTGTTTCCTTAAGTACCATTGACTCTACTAGTGAAGGTTAATTCATAACTAAATTATGAATTTGAGCTCAATAACCTTTCAGTCCCAAAAGTCAACCCTTAAGAGAACCATCATTCAATCTCTTGCGAGAAGGTATAGATTCCATATCTGTATACTATGTCCCCAGCCATCTATATTAATGAGTTCCCAAAACAAAAGTTTTTAGCCTGATCATTCTGACAGACCCTAACAAGTGAATCAAAGAACTCATATAACATAAACAGGAGTTCATAGTAACCTCAGGATTAAGATCTATTTGTATATGATCATCAGTTGATATATTTAATTGATACTTCGAAACAGTATTTAACTAAGTATTAGTAAACATATCTGGTCCAGTTCTATATATTCTCTAATATATAAAGCACCTCCACTAAAGTGTCCTACCACACTAGTGATCCGGATCTAGATCACATGTATTCATAATACTAGTGGACCGTACTTGCAGTAATTAATCTAAAGATTCCATAACTTTATTTTACTGCGAACTATTCAAGTTCATTTATCTCAAACACAATCCTCTCGTACTAATACGTGTTTGAGATTACATTCATGAACTTAGGAATTTTCCTGATATTTACATAATATTATCATAGAATAATATAGTCCATAAAATATATGCATAACAAATTCAATTTATTTATTTATTTCATAAAAACAATGTCCACTACATATGCTTTCAGGGCACATTTCCAACAATATCAATTTTAAGGATCCCAGATTTTTAGGGATAAAGCTGACAATTACCCAAAAAGGTGATCATTTTGGGATTTGTGCAATTAAAACCCTAAATCAAAACCCCTATTTCTTGGCTTACATGAAACACTACTTTAATCCGAAAGACCCTATTTTTGCATTTTTGCACTAAATCTGGGTTTGAGAACCGTAATTTCAAAAATTTTGAATCCAAAGTTTGCGCAATATTAGATAAACTACATTTTAAGAGCTAGAAGTAAAAAATAGCAAGCATATTTATACAGCAGAAAAGCACGTAGAAAATAAAATATATATATACACCTATGAATGATCAGAGCACTTACGTAAATTGGATCGAGGATACGAGGATATATTCGATTGTAGAAGAGGCAGCAGAAATGATCCCACTGAACTGAGGGTTGAAAGATTGCTTTGCTTTTTGGGTTTTGAGAACATACAAAGAAATCTTTGGTTTTTTTCTTTTTCTGGTACGAGTTTTTTTCTGTAGAAAGAACAAAAGTAAAAGGAAGAAGATGAAGTTGGCTTATTTATAAGCCCTAGAGGATATCAAGGGTCAGGTTGATCTGGGCCTTTGGATCGATTTGGAATTTGATCCAATGGGTGGGGTACGAATATAACCTTGGTGGCAAAAAGTTGGGATAAGAAAAGTGTAACGAACCAAATTTGCTAATAAGGCTTAGGGCCTTGATTAGCGTGCCTAGAGGGCAATAGGTGAATTATGGATATAATTTGTGAATATGTGATAGAGATGCATGTTTAGTTGAATTAGATATGCATGTGGGCCCCGTTTGGATATTAGGGGTATGTCTGTGATTTTAGCCCGTTGAGGGTATAAATGTGATATATTTGTGATATATATCTGTGTAGCACGTTCCGAGACAGTCCTAGGGAGCAGTTAGCCAGAAAGTCACAACGGGGTTGAGAATCCGACTCAAGGCGAGTCGAGGGATATTTTGGGTATTAGATGTGTTATGGGGTTATCGGGTTATGGAAATAAATATTTGGAGATATATTTGAGGTTAGAATGTCTAGGAGGGAATATTGAGGAAATTTACCATTTTGCCCTTAGGGACATTTTTGGCACCTCGAGCCTTGAGGTAACCTTAAAGCTTAAGTTAAATAAAACAAAGCCTAGGGAGTTTTTAGAAACTTAGAAATCGACTCTTTCTCCCTCTCTTGAAGCTGTCCTCTCTTCATCTTTCTCTAAGGCATATCAAGGGAAAACTTGGTGAAGTTAACTTGAAGCTAAGGAATTCAGCTGGGATTTAGGGGAGCTTGAAGCTTGGAGCTTAGGAAGCTGGTTCAGAGATTCAATCCAGCAAGGGTGAGCTTTAAATTATAAGGATTAAGTTTGGAATTTCTGCTGGTTTTCATAGAGTATGCATGGTTTGGATTCTAGGACAGGTTTTGATTGTTTGATGGGTGTGGGAATTGGTTCTTGAGGTTGTTGGTATGTTTAGGTTGCATAAATATGAATTCTGGGTTTAATTATGAGGTTGGAGGTGATTTTGGAGGTGTTGGATCGAAGGATATGCAAGGAAAAATGGTGTTTTTCTGGGTTTGGAGGCAAGGGCCACGTCCCTAGGAGGGGCATGCCGCAGCCCGTGTGCATGCGAGGCCTTGGGGGGCCATGGGGCTCGAGGCGCGCCGCGGCTCTTGGCCAAGTGCACCGCGGCCCGTGCGTGTTTCAGGGAGGTGTTAGCCTCTGTTTTGAGGCTAGCCACAACGCTTGTGGGGTTAGGCCGCGGCCCTAGTTCAAGGTGCAGGGTGACTTGAGGGTTTTGACTTGGGAACCTATTTGCTAAGGCTCGGGATGGATTTTATCATCCGGATTGATAGGATTCAAGGTCCCGGAGATTAGAATTATAACTCAAAGCTATTTAATGGATTAGAACTTGATGGATGAATATTGTTAATGTGTTGTGACTAGGGTTTCGACGAGGCTCAGTTTAGGGGACTGTGCTTGGGATATTGGTGCTTGGAAAGCTCGGGACTCAGGTAAGAAAACCACTGTTCCCATAGAGCTTGTATGCAGGGCAGAGCCCTATATGATTGTATTGCAGGGCGTAGCCCTTTGATTGAATTTGTTCATGTTCAGTATATGCTTTATTATGTTATGAATACAAATGTGTGAATGTTCGGCAAGAGCCGGGAACGGCGCAGGCCGAGGTCGGCAAGGCCGGGAACGGCAAGGGGCCGGGAACGACGTTAGGCACGTGGAGTGCAAGGCCGAGTGAGGCAAGGGGCCAGGAGCAGCATTGAGCACATGGAGTGCGAGTTGCCAGGGCGAGACCCTAAAGGATACCTGAGATATCCTCACGGTGTGGACCGCGAACCTAGGGCCTGGTAAAGTGCCTGGGACAGCATGGCCATATGTGTTTAGCCTATTGATGGCCTGTTTATATGCTAAGTGTTTGTTATGCATATGTTTTCTGCTTGTAAGGGTTTTCTTGTTGGGCTTCGGCTCACGGGTGCTCTGTGGTGCAGGTAAGGGCAAGGGGAAAGTCGACCAACCATGAGTACGGAGTGTGTGAAGCGACACATACATGTTTGGCCTGCCTGGCTACCACAGCCAGTCGTTTTGAGAGATGATTATATTAAAACCTAGATTTTGTCGTCTAGTCGACTTGGTTTGTACTTATATGTTGTAAATATTTCTAAACAGTATTTTGGGATCCCAAGTGTCAAACACATTATGTTTTTCAGTAATTGAAATTATTTTTGAAGTTTATTACTCTGTTTATGATTTAATTACACTTTTGACCTAAACCTCGATTAGCGAGTTGAAAGCACATTTTAAACTCACATAGTAATGGCTCTAAGGAACTAGGGTGTTACAACTTGGTATCAGAGCGAGCCAAGGTTTATGGTTCTGGAGATTGACCGAACATGTACGCTCGCTGTCATTAACAAGCTTGACTCAGGGTTGGTTGGTATGATTGACTAATATGCTTGAATATGTGCTTGAATGCCCTGTTTGCCTGCTTATTTTATATAGAGCATGATGAATGAGTTAACATATGCATGATGCCAGGGCATGGCCCGTTGTGTGTTATATGCTATCTATACGTTATGTGAATTATTGTCTGTGGTTGGTTGATGTGTTTGGGAGGTGGTTCTAGATGTTGTTATCATGCCTGATGAGCGGCGTCGTTGGTTGCAGGCATATTTGTTGAGATGCCTCGACAATCATCTAGACTCCGCGGCAGTAGGGCCGAGGATGACAACCAGTGTCAGGACCCTCCACCTGCCCCACAGAATTGGCAAGAGATGTTTTCCAAGATGGAAGCAAGACTGCAACGAGCAAAGGAAGAGCTTCGACAGTTGAGGCAGCAGGCCTCACCTCAGGTCACTGGGCTACCAGTTCAACAGGTTGTGGTGCCAGTGCTGATTCAATATGTTATGGAGAACAAGTTGGAACCTTTGTATGGGAGATTCTCCTCCCACCTTTGAAGGTGGATCAGACCCACTGCGGGCAGAGCAGTGGATAAATATGATTTCCTCAATTCTGGATTTTATGAGGGTTCAGGGAAATGAGAGGGTAGCTTGTGCTAGCTACATGTTCAGAGAGGATGCCCGCATCTGGTGGGACGTGGTAGTTCAGAGAAGGAACGTAACAGTTATGACTTGGGAAGAGTTCAAAAACTTCTTCAATGATAAGTATTACAGTGTGGCAGTTCGAGCTGCGAAGGTTGACGAGTTCATCAACCTAACTCAGAATCGGTTGACTGTGACTGAGTATGCTTTGAGATTTGATAGATTGGTGAAGTTTGCGCCAGATTTAGTGTCGACTGATGTGGCAAGAAGGGACAGGTTCATACGGGGTTTGAATGTTATGATTTCTCATGATGTGAAAGTTACCTTAGATCCAGAGACTACTACTTATGCTCAGGTTGTAGACAAGGCCCTTACAGCTGAGGGGGCCGAGGATCAGATCTGGAAGGAAAGCATTGTTAGGCGCGATGCCAGGAGGACAGTGCCTCCTTTTATTGGATCCAGTCGAGGTGGTGGCTCTAGTGAGCAGAAGAGGAAGGCCCCAGATTCCTTTGTTCCTCCCAGTTCAGATAAGAGGGCACGGGGTGCTTCTACTGGCCGTCAGGGTGGAAGTGACAACTGGAGGAGTTTTCCAGTGTGTTCACGGTGCAGGCGACAACACCAGGGTGAGTGCAGGATTAGGACCTGCTTTGTCTATGGGAGTGCCAGTCATCTGAAGAGGGATTGCCCTCAAGTCAAGAAAGAGGAGCTGAAGCAGAGTGACAGTCTTGCTCCTGCCAGGGTATTTACTTTGACTCAGACTGAGGCGGAGGCTAGCCCCTCGGTTGTGATAGGTCAGATTTCTAGTGCTAGATCTTCTTATACTACATTGTTTGATTCGGGAGCTACTCACTCGTTTGTGTGTGCTAGAGTGATAGATCAGCTGTGTAGACCTAGTGTGTTGTATGCTAGGGGTTTTCAGACTTTATTGCCGACTAGGGAACTGGTAGTCTCTAGAAGATGGATTAGAGATTTACCAGTAGAGGTAGATGGTAGGGGGTTGTTTGCTGATCTGATTAAGCTTGCGATGGATGACTTCGACATGATCCTAGGGAAGGATTGGCTATCGAAGTATGGGGCGAAAATTGACTACAAGCGCCACATGGTGACTTTTGAACCAGAAGGGGAGGTATCCTTTGTATTTGTGGGGACAACTAGTGGACCGCGGTTACCTATGATTTCAGCATTGAAAGCTAGAGACTTGATGTAGGAAGGTTTCATAGGATTCCTAGCGAGCGTTGTGGATACCTCTAAGGTGGTGTCGGTTGGACCGGGAGAGACTAGATTGGTGTGTGAGTTCTCGGATTTGTTTCCGGCAGATTTGCCAGGGTTGCCACCGCAGCGGGAGATTGATTTTGTTATAGAGTTAGTGCCAGGGGCGGAGCCAGTATCTAGGACAACTTATAGAATGGCTCCAGCAGAGCTAAAGGAGTTGAAGATTCAGTTGTAAGAGTTACTTGATTTGGGGTTCATCAGACCAAGTTTCTCGCCATGGGGTGCTCCAGTGTTGTTTGTCAAGAAGAAAGATGGATCTCTTAGGATGTATATTGATTACAGGGAGCTGAATAAGTTAACCATTAAGAACAAGTATCCATTGCCTAGGATTGACGATTTATTTGATCAGTTACAGAGAAGAACAGTGTTTTCCAAGATAGACCTCCGATCAGGTTACCATCAGTTAAGGATTAAAGAGGAGGACTTACCAAAGACCGCTTTCCGAACGAGGTATGGACATTATGAATTTCTGGTTATGTCCTTTGGATTAACCAATGCCCCAGCAACTTTTATGGATATGATGAATAGGGTTTTCAAGGATTATTTGGATAAGTTTGTGATTGTGTTCATCGATGACATCTTGATGTACTCTCAGTCAGAGACAGAGCACGAGCATCATGTGCGGTTGGTTTTATAGTGGTTAAGTTATATGCTAAGTTCAGTAAGTGTGAGTTCTAGTTACCACAAGTTACATTTCTGGGCCATATCGTCAGTAAGGAGGGGATTCTGGTTGATCCAAGTAAGATTGAGGCAGTTAGAGATTGGCCTAGACCGAGCAATGTTCCTAAAGTGAGGAGTTTTCTGGGTTTAGCGGGATATTATTGGCGGTTCGTTGAGGGGTTCTCCAGAATAGCTACCCCTTTGACATAACTGACAAAGAAGAAGACAAGGTATGTCTGGACGGACAGATGTGAGAACCGTTTCAAGGAGTTGAAGCGGCGAATGATCACCGCGCCAGTGTTAAGTTTGCCGACAGATAATGAAAAGTTTGTGGTTTATTGTGATGCATCCAGACAGGGTTTGGGCTGTGTGTTGATGCAAGCTGGGAAGGTGATAGCCTATGCATCAAGGCAGTTAAAGGAGTATGAGCAGAGATATCCCACGCATGATTTGGAGTTGGCAGCAGTGGTGTTCGCACTTAAGATTTGGAGACATTATCTTTATGGTGAGAAATGCGAGATATACACCGACCATAAGAGTTTGAAGTATTTCTTTACGTAGAAGGACCTGAATATGCGCCAGAGGCGGTGGCTGGAGATGGTTAAGGATTATGATTGTGATATCCTATACCATCCTGGGAAGGCTAATGTAGTGGTTGATGCATTGAGTCGGAAAGGCCCAGGACATTTGTTTAGTTCGAGAGAGATATCTGATAAGCTAGCCGAGGAGATGACTAGAGCAGGTATAGAGTTGGTGGTTGGTCGGTTGACCAACATCACTCTTCAGTCTACACTCCTTGAGAGGATCAAGGAGGCACAGAGGAAGGATTCCCAGTTGAGAGGTCACAGAGAGAATGTCTTAGTCGGAGTGACTAAGGACTTTTCTATTTCAAAGATGGGGTTACTGAAGTACAAGGGTCGGATCTGTGTTCCGATGGATTCTGATATCCGGTGGGAGATCTTAGATGAATCGCATACCACTCCCTATTCCTTGCACCCGGGTACGACGAAGATGTACCAGGATTTGAGAGTTTTGTATTGGTGGTCGGGCATGAAGCGGGATGTGGTGGACTATGTGGCCAAGTGCTTAACTTGTCAGCAAGTCAAGGCTGAGCATCAGAGGCTAACGGGGTTGCTGCAGCCTCTGGGGATCCCAGAATGGAAGTGGGAGGATATTACCATAGACTTCGTGGTTGGTTTGCCGAGGACCGTGGGACAGCATGACTTGGTGTGGGTGATTGTGGATAGATATACTAAGTCCGCCCACTTTTTTCCTGTTAGGACGACTTATACAGTGGAGCAGTATGCTGAGTTATATGTGAAGGAGATTGTTCGACTTCATGGGGCTCCGAGGTTGATAGTATCCGACAGGGACCCCACTTTCACTTCCAAGTTTTGGGAGAGCCTGCAGAAGGCTATGGGCACGTAGTTGCGGTTTAGTACCGCTTATCATCCTCAAACAGATGGACAGCCTGAGAGGACGATTTAGATATTGGAGGACATGTTGCGAGCCTGTGTGCTAGATTTTGGGGGATCTTGGAGTAAGTATCTCCCTTTGATTGAGTTTTCGTACAACAAGAGTTATCAGGCGATCATTGGAGTGGCTCCGTATGAGATGCTTTATGGAAGGAAGTGCAGATCACCCATCCATTGGGATGAAATGGGTGAGAGGAGTTATTTGGGTCTAGAGATGGTTCAGAGGACCAATGAGGCGATTGGAAAGATTAGAGCGCGAATGCTCGCCTCCTAGAGTTGTCAGAAGAGTTATTTAGACCTGAAACACAGGAGCGCGAAATTTCAGGTTGGTGATCATGTGTTTCTTAGGGTTTCCCCTTTGAGGGGAGTGAAACGATTTGGTGTTCAGGGCAAGCTGAGCCCTAGGTTTGTTGGCCCCTTCGAGATTCTGGAACGGGTTGGAGAGGTAGCTTACAGACTAGTGATGCCTCCAGCTTTATCAGGGGTTCATGATGTTTTTCATGTGTCCATGCTCCGGAAGTATGTGTCAGATTCGACGCACGTTCTGAGTTATGAGAGTTTGGAGCTAGATCAGGATTTGTCCTATGAGGAGAAGCCAGTTCAGGTTCTTGACCGGAAGGATAAAGTCTTGCGGAGCAAGACCATCGCCTTGGTGAAAGTGCTGTGGAGGAACAGCAAGGTTGAGGAGGCGACGTGGGAACTTGAATCAGAGATGAGGGAGCGGTATCCCGAGTTTTTCAGGTAATTTCAAGGACAAAATTTCTGTAAGGAGGGGATAGTTGTAACGACCCAAATTTGCTAATAAGGCTTAGGGCATTGATTAGCGTGCCTGGAGGGCAATAAGTGAATTATGGATATAATATGTGAATTTATGTGAATATGTGATAGAGATGCATGTTTAGTTGAATTAGATATGCATGTGGGCCCCATTTGGATATTAGGGGTATGTTTGTGATTTTAGCCCGTTGAGGGTATAAATGTGATAAATGATATATATCTGTGTAGCACGATCCGAGACAGTCCTAGGGAGCAGTTAGCCAGAAAGTCACAACGGGGTTGAGAATTCGACTCAGGGCGAGTCGAGGGGTATTTTGGGTATTAGATGTGTTATGGGGTTATGGAAATAAATATTTGGAGATATATTTGAGGTTAGAATGTCTAGGAGGGAATATTGAGGAAATTTACCATTTTGCCCTCGGGGACGTTTTTGGCACCCCGAGCCTTGAGGTAACCTTAAAGCTTAAGTTAAATAAAACAAAGCCTAGGAAGTTTTTAGAAACTTAGAGATCGACTCTTTCTCCCTCTCTTGAAGCTGTCCTCTCTTCATCTTTCTCTAAGGCATATCAAGGGAAAACTTGGTGAAGCTAACTTGAAGCTAAGGAATTCAGCTGAGATTTAGGGGAGCTTGAAGCTTGAAGCTTGGAGCTTAGGAAGCTGGTTCAGAGATTCAATCCAACAAGGGTAAGC
Organism: Humulus lupulus; assembly: GCF_963169125.1. Taxonomy (NCBI): domain Eukaryota; kingdom Viridiplantae; phylum Streptophyta; class Magnoliopsida; order Rosales; family Cannabaceae; genus Humulus; species Humulus lupulus. The sequence continues at coordinate 127,221,661 of NC_084801.1, read as the reverse complement.
TTTAAATTATAAGGATTAAGTTTGGAATTTATGCTGGTTTTCATAGAGTATGCATGGGTTGGATTCTAGGACAGGTTTTGATTGTTTAATGGGTGTGGGAATTGGTTCTTGAGGTCGTTGGTATGTTTAGGTTGCATAAATATGAATTATGGGTTTAATTCTGAGGTTGGAGGTGATTTTGGAGGTGTTGGATCGAAGGATATGCAAGGAAAAATGGTGTTTTTCTGGGTTTGGAGGCGAGGGCTGCGACCCTAGGAGGGGCATGCCGCGGCCCGTGTGCATGCGAGGCCTTGGGGGGCCATGGTGCTCGAGGTGCGCCGCGACCCATGCGTGTTTCAGGGAGGTGTTAGCCTCTGTTTTGAGGCTAGCCGCAACGCTTGTGGGGTTGGGCCACGACCCTAGTTCAAGGTGCATGGTGACTTGAGGGTTTTGACTTGGGAACCTATTTGCTAAGGATCGGGATGGATTTTATCACCCGAATTGATAGGATTCAAGGTCCCAGAGATTAGAATTGTAACTCAAAGCTATTTAATGGATTAGAACTTAATGGATGAATATTGTTACTGTGTTGTGACTAGGGTTTCGGTGAGGCTCAGTTTAGGGGACTGTGCTCGGGATATCGGTGCTTGGAAAGCTCGGGACTCAGGTAAGAAAACCACTGTTCCCATAGAGCTTGTATTCAGGGCAGAGCCCTATATGATTGTATTGCAGGGAGTAGCCCTTTGATTGAATTTGTTCATGTTCAGTATATGCTTTATTATGCTATGAATGCAAATGTGTGAATGTTCGGCAAGAGCCGGGAACGGCGCAGGCCGAGGTCAGCAAGGCCGGGAACAGCAAGGGGCCAGGAACGGCGTTAGGCACGTGGAGTGCAAGGCCGAGTGCAGAAAGGGACCGGGAGCAGCGTTGAGCACATTGAGTGCGAGTTGCCAGGGCGAGACCCTAAAGGATACTTGAGATATCCTCACGGTGTGGACCGCGAACCCAGGGCCTGGTAAAGCGCCTGGGACGGCATGGCCGTATGTGTTTCGCCTATTGATGGCCTGTTTATATGCTGAGTGTTTGTTATGCATATGTTTTCTGCTTGTAAGGGTTTTCTTGCTGGGTTTCGGCTCACAGGTGCTCTGTGGTGCAGGTTAGGGCAAGGGGAAAGTCGACCAACCATGAATATGGAGAGCGTGAAGCGGCGCGTACATGTTTGGCCTGCCTGGCTGCCACAGCCAGTGGTTTTGAGAGATGATTGTATTAAAACCTAGATTTTGTCGTCTAGTCGACTTGGTTTGTACTTATATGTTGTAAATATTTCTAAACAGTATTTTGGGATCCCAAGTGTCAAACACATTATGTTTTTCAGTAATTGAAATTATTTTCGAAGTTTATTACTCTGTTTATGATTTAATTACACTTTTGACCTAAACCTCGATTAGCGAGTTGAAAGCACATTTTAACCTCACATAGTAACGGCTCTAAGGAAGTAGGGCGTTACAAAAAGACATGGGCAGATGAAAAGAGTACTCAAGTACTCTGACTGCGCAATCCCTGAATGACACGTGTCCACACTCGAGTGTGGTGGGTGGCTCGGTTTTCAGAAGTGTCAGTTCAAAAGTTTCCTTCTCATAGGATTCAAACTGATAGTTTTGAGGGGGAAAAATGTTACACCAAATTTTCGAAGATAGGAATTTTCATCTCGAAAGTCAGGCTCGTAAAATGTAAGCTCGAAATAAGCAGGTTCATCATAATCAGCTTTAATGAAAATATCAAGAACAGTATCGCTGAGCAGTAAGTGCGACAATATTGGAATTGGTGAGCTCGGAAACTATGTGGTCTCAGAGGTGTTATGAGATTATAAGTCAAGCTCGAAGCTACAATGACAATGGTTCAGCACTAGTATAAATTTCTTGATTCATTTCCTACCATCAGACAAGACAGTTCGAGCTCGAGCATTGTGAGCTCGAAAATGATGATCTGAATAAGGTTGTTTTTTAAAAGTCGAGACGAACTGAGGTAGCGAGCTCGTGATGGTGGGTCGGTCTCGAAAGCAGGTAATTCGAATGTCCAAGGTCGCAAGATAAGTGTGAACATAGTTATTGTTATAGAATCCCTATATCTAAGGGATTGGTTGTAATCTGTTATTAAATCCAAAATATCATGGGATTTATACGCGCACGTAGTAACTATACGCATTTAATTACATTCATTTAGTTAATTTGTATAATAACTCCCCGAAATATGAGGGGAGATATTCGGTATACCACGCTATAAATAGTGTGGAACAATTCATTTGTGGGGACTGAGAAAATTGGTATTGGGAAGACTTTGTAAAATTGCTTCCAGAAAGCTTTGAGAGAATTTCATAAAGTGAATAACACCGACTCGTGGACTAGACAGATTTTAACTGCTGAACCACGTAAAAATCGTGTCTTTTATTGTTCGTCTCTTTTTGTATTTTGTTTAATTTCTCTTCATTTCTAAGTTGACGAAAAACGGCGTCAACAATATATAATATAAAATTTACAACTTTAAATACTTAATCTATATTACAAAAAATATTATAAAATATATATAATATATTAAATATTGATATAAATTTGATAATCTCAAAAATTATAACAAATTAGGCAATATTGAATTAATAAGTGACCTATATGAGAAAAAAATTAACTGTTATACAAATCAAAAGTGAATGAAAGAATACATTATTTATAAACTACAAGTATAATGCCGACAATGAGTTGAAAATAATGTGAGATTTTTACAAAATACCATTACTTAACATATACAACTAATTACATAAAAAAACTCATATTCACCAAAAAATCAAATAAAATAGATAAAAGATCTCTAACAACACCTTCTCTTTAAAGCTTTCTTTAATGACATTTTTGTATAATTCAGCTTAAATACTATATATATATAAACTCACATGTATTAGATTACCACTTAAAATTGTCTCATAAATCAATTATTTTCTTATCTGCTAATACTTTTTCTAATTCTTATATGAAAAATATGAGAAACTATTTGTAGTTTACAGTTTCATTTTTTTCTTTTTTTATCTCATGTAATTAGCACAAAAGATAAATCATTACACAACAAAAATAAATTAATATTATAATGTCTTAATTTTCTTTATTATTTTTAACGTATTAAGTGTTAGAGAGTCTATATATTTTTTTTCTTCAAACGAACTCAATATCACAATAACATATAATCTTTTAAATATACATCTTCAAAAATTGTGAACGTCACTTTTTTAAAAAAAAAAAGTGATACAATATATATGCCTTCTTGTTATGGTATATATATATTATATTATTTTTTAATATATAATATTATATTTATAAATTTAAATGATATAAAAATATATACTACAAAAATTAAATATATAAATATGAATATATTACCCATATAAAAAAATTCTAATTTTAATATTGATATATATATATATAAATTTGATGAACTCATTGTATTAATCAATCACCCATATAAGAAAAAAATATTAATTATTGTTGAACAAATCAAAGTGAATGAAATAATACTTTATTTATAATCTACAAGTATAACACCTACAATGATTTGTAAACCATGTAGGATTTTTACAAAAAATAAAATAAAAAATCATTACCCAACATATACAAATAAAACTCAAATTCACATAAGTTATAATAAAATAGATAAAATAGCTCGAAAAAATTATAAAATGACACATCACATCTCCAAATAAAACTCCCATTCACAAAAAAATCTAATTAAATAGATAAAAGATTTCTAAAATATTTATGGATGCCATATTACCTTTTCAAAACTTAGACTTACATAAATATATATATATATTATATGTAGATATATTTTATTTAATCCTATTGACGCCGGTTTTCGTCAAACAGTGAAAGAAGAGCACATAAATAATAACTGATAATGGCCAATTGAAATAAGACAATATAAACACACGGTTTTTACGTGGTTCAGCAGTTAAATCTGCCTATTCCACGAGTCTCTGTTATTAAACTCAAGATTATCTCTGAAAATTCTTTAAGCATGAATTCTTCAGAGTTTTCTCTCAAGGTTCAGAATTTCGGTTCTTTACAATGGTGCATGGCCTCTCTATTTATAGAGAAGATTGAAGAATACTATCCCACATATTTTGGATAGTTACTCTTTTTGTGTAAATCAAATAAATGGCTTTAAATGCCTATAATCAGATATAAAAGGAAACGTCCCCTGAAAACCAGGAGACGTATAACTGACCAAATAAAATCCCACGATTCTAGGGGATTTACAGTAATAAATGAGGATTACATCTCGTATTTATAACACTTGTAGATATTCAAGGTGGTTATCACGTATCTCTAAGGCTTTAGCTTCCCAGGTTTCCCGTCATCTATCGAGCTAGAAACATCTCCCGAGGCCACATGGTTTTCGAGATCGTATGTGCGTCGAGCTCGGGACCTCTGATCTGAGGTCACCCCTGAAGATGAGAGCGTCCCCGGAGCTATCTTTCGAGATCATGAATACTTCGAGGTCACCATACTCGAGGTCGTCTATGTCCTGCAGGCTCGACATTCAATCCTGGAGCATGTTTCCAACCTTATGAGTCCACTTATTTGCGAATCCAACTTTCGAGGTCATATTTAACATAGCTCGAAATCTGGGTGTAACAAATCCTATGTTTATATAATTCACCGTAAATTATATATCTACATACACACATGTATTATAGATTACCACTTAAAATTGTCTCATAAATCAATTATTTCAATTATTTTTTAATCTACTAATACTTTCTCTAATTCTTATATGAAAAATATGAGAAACTATTTAAATTATCACAATTTAATTTTCTCTCTCTTTAATCTCGTGTATTTGCACATAAATCATTATACAACAAAAATAAATTAATATTATAGGGTCTTAATTTTCTTTATTTTTTTAAACAAATAACTCATACAATATATATATGTCTTTTGGTTACACTATATATTATATTTATAAATTTAAATGATATAAAAATATTAAATATATAGATATAAATATATAAAATAAAATTAATATAAATTTGATAAATTAACAAATTATTATTAATTGGAAAGATTTTATTAATCAATCACCCATAAAAAAATATTAATTGTTGAACAAATCAAATTGAATGAAAAAATATTTTATTTATAGTTGTACGTCCTGAAATCCAGCACGAGTCTTTTAGACAACTCGGATACAACTATCTAGCCCAATACTATAATAGATGACCCACAATTTCACCATTCCTCTACAAAGACAGTGCAATTCCCCAGGTAAATAGCACGAGCTGATGAATACAAAGCAATAGGCACGGGCTAGGAACACTTATGAAGCATGGCATCCAAGACGCGAGCTGACGCTACGCTCAGCTCGGGGTATGTTAATGATCTGTCATGTCCATGGACCTTTATTAACTTGGATACGTTATATATAAATGTGCGTGATCAGACATCACATGTCTGTTTATCCCTGAATTCTCGGACACGTAACATAATCGTGCATGATCAGACATCACATGTCCGATTATGCCAGGTGACCCATGATCAGTTTACCTAATGATTAGACCATACCTTAATGTAACTTGTAATATTCATCATTTGTGCAAGACAGGTCACAGGAAGGGTTTGTATTCACGTGATGACCCTAACACCTATCCTGGGATGGTTGTTCTATAAATACCAAGACCTTGGATAGGGAAGGGGTTGGGTTTTTTCTTTGTAATGCAAATACTTTGCCAAAATATAGAGATATATACAGTAATAATATTGACTCGTGGACTAGGGGAATTTTAGCCTTCGAACCACATAAAAAGGAACGAGTGTTCTTGATATCTCACTTCCAACATCCCTAAGTGTTATTTTCCTTATTACAGTTTGTCCTTAAGCACTAATCTATTCTAGCTAATTACGTAATTCATTATTGGCGAAAAACTGCATCAACAATTTGGTGCTTTCATTGAGAGCTGCAGATTAGTGCTGTCGTGAAAGATTCAGATAAAACTTCATCATGGTGGTCACTTGTTCAAGGCATGGTAACGAAACGGATCAGCATGGTGGGCAGGAGGCTCACCATACTATTGTTTCTGACGAACAAAACCCAGAGATTCAGCAGTGGTCGGGAAAGCAACCGATGGGCCATGATGACATTGGAAGTTTCAGCGCCTCTACCGCTGAATCCGAACTCGGATTACTTGACTGCGGTGGAGTTGGAGAACATGCAGTTGAGGAGCCATCTAGCCAAAGTAAACAAGAAAATTAAGGAGGTCTTGGCTCGGCTACCCCCTCTTGCAACTGAAGTTAACATCAGAAAGAGGCAAGGGGGACTCATAAGTCCCGCCGGGATAGTCGACCCAGGCCTAATCGATCGGTTAGAACCTCAACCCCGAGTTCTGCGCCCATGTCGCACGATCACCAAGAAACCCCGTTTGGTGGCTTTCCCAGGGATCGTCAATGAATTAGTCGGTCGGTCAGAACCTCGACTCCGAGTTCAGCACCACCGTCAAATGCACCCAGGAGCGCCCGTGACAACCCACGTAGAGGGTCAAGGGAAAACTCCCAAAGACGACATGTCCCGACCGACCTCCCTGTGCCGCGATCAGATCGCTAGACACAGGGAATCGGAAATGGTGGAGTAGAGCAACTGCGGGCTAGTTTGGTCAGACCTGATGGGACGAGAATCGCCTCACCTATCAGACATCCTCCGTCGCTGATAAGGCATCCATCTCCACCTCATCCTGCTCGAAACATTCCTACCTACAGAAATAGCAGGAGGAATCCTCCTCTCGCTGCCCCTACTCATGCCCCACGAGCACGCAGAAATATCCCAGATCCTCATCCTCGACCGCAAGCTCTGAGCTTTTCTAATGGAAGCTATTGGACGGAGGGTCGTCAAAGTGATAGGACCGACATAGATTTGAGAAATCAGCTGGGTTTAGCTCAGAACCCTCAAGTTGATCCGCAAACCGATTTGCGAGATCACCTGAATTCACAAAGGAGAAATCCAGCTCGTGATGGAGTCAGTGGCACTCACCACGAGAGAAATCTTTATGAAGTACGTGATAACGGGAATGTCCCACCGAACCAAGCTCGAGCTTGGAGGGACAATAACCCACCAAACATGTACGATCGAATGGGAGCTGTTAAACAGCCCCAGGGAACCAAGGACCAAACCCTCGAGAGGTTAGCCAAAATGGAGGAGCTGATGAAAAAACTCCTATCAGAGAAGGAAAAATACGAATATGACTCGGGGGATGAGCTCGAGCTATTCACCCCCAACATCGCAGCAACAACATACCCGCCAGGTTTTAGGATGCCCCATTTATCAAAATTCGATGGAGATGGAGATCCGTCCGACCACTTGGGAGTATTCAATACTCTGATGATGGCCCATAATATCAGATCTGAGTTGAGGTGCTTGGTATTCCCTTCGACTCTGGTCGGACTGGATAGGAAATGGTTCAAGCAATACAAAAAGCATTCTATCAGCTCGTGGAAGAGCTTCTCCGCTGACTTCAAGAGGGCATTCTAGGCTTCTCAAGTGGCTCGTATCAAAGCAGTCTCCCTTGAAAATGTGAAGCAGCAGCCCGGAGAGCCTCTGAAAGCTTATTTGAGTAGGTTCGCCAATATTGCTGCGCGAGCTAGAGACGCGGATGAAAGTTCTAGGCTTATGGCGATGAGAACTGGAATCCTTGTTGGGGGCGACCTATGTAAATAAATCTAGAGAAAGGGCGTTAACATCGTGGATGAGTTCCTGAACAGGGCTCAACGGTGGATCAACTTGGAAGTGGCGCGAGCTTCGGTCGCAGGAACCAGCCAAGTCTCTGCCCAACCTGTTGGAGCGGTAATGGATGTTGCAGCTACGGCTCAAACTGTTACCCAGAATAACCAAGGGGGAGGTACCAAGAGGAAGGGAAGTGGCGAGGGCGGCCAGAATGGTTCAAAGAAAAACAAGCCCGTGGAGAAGTTCAAATTGATCTATGAACTTATGCCGACCTCACGGATACTAGAGAGCACATTTTCTTGGCAAATTCTGCCTGCCTTCCATGGAAAAAGCCGGAGTCTCTAAAAAATCAAAGAGTGAAGAGTGACCCTTCAAAAAAAATTTGATTCCATAATGACATTGGTCATAACACCGATGATTGCAGGCACTTGAAGGATGAGATTGAGACACTCATCAAGGCCGGACCTTTGGCTCAGTATGCCCGAAATCAAATCACTTCTAATCAGCTCGCTAGGCAAAACATTCAATCAGCTCTGGAAGTTCTCGCAAATCAGACCGGAGCTCAGGTGAATCAGGATACCCCTCATCTGATAATAGGGGGAGAGATAACAACCATCTCCGGAGTCCCTCATTTGGCAGGCACGAGTAAAGGTGCCCAGAAGAGGTATATCAATGAGCTGAGGTCTCACAATGGAGTTGAGGAGAAAAGGGCATCGACATCCTCCATGGAGAGCATGCTTTACCACTGCTGGGCCTTCAATCAGGACGGCAACTTCTCCTTTATGGCCGACGCGTGGGGGCACTATCTTGAGAAGTTCAAGGTTCGGCTACAACAGGAGTTGCATGCGCCAACTGAGACCAGGGAGACCTCTGCTGCGGGCAAGCAGGAGATTGAGGAGGTGACGTCCTCAGAGCGGCCTAGGGAGGCTTAGAATTTTTGTATTGTTATTTTTATTTGCTTTTATTTGTAAATGCTAAGTACGAGGTTATTCTCCTCGAGACAATTAGTACATTAACTTCAGTTATCCAAGTTTTACTTGTTTTCCAATCTCTCATCCTTTATGATGTGCTAGGCAGAAACTTAGTTCGCGTTAGTTTTATTGGCACCTCGTGTTTTTTTTAGAAAAAACACTGGTTAATCAATTTAACCAACTTCTAAGTTTTGGAACCTGGTCGTGTCCAGGATATTTAATTTTAAACACTTAGTTCGCGTTATTTTTATCGACACCCCGTATTTTTTTAGAAAAACACTGGTTAATCAATTTAACCAACTTCTAAGTTTTGGAACTTGGTTGTGTCCAGGATATTTAATTTTAAAAACTTAGTTCATGTTAGTTTTATCGACACCCTGTGTTTTTTAGAAAAAACACGGGTTAATCAATTTAACCAACTTCTAAGTTTTGGAACCTGGTCATGTCCAGGATATTTAATTTTAAAAACTTAGTTTGCGTTAGTTTTATCGACACCCCGTGTTTTTTAGAAAAAACACTGGTTAATCAATTTAACCAACTTCTAAGTTTTGGAACCTAGTCGTGTCCAGGATATTTAATTTTAAAAAACTTAGTTCGCATTAGTTTTATCGACACCCCGTGTTTTTTAGAAAAAAAAACATTGGTTAATCAATTTAACCAACTTCTAAGTTTTGGAACATGGTCATGTCTAGGATATTTAATTTTTAAAAACTTAGCTCGCGTTAGTTTTATCGACATCCCGTGTTTTTTTTTTAGAAAAAACACTGGTTAATCAATTTAACCAACTTCTAAGTTTTGGAACCTGGTCGTGTCCAGGATATTTAATTTTAAAAAACTTAGTTCGCATTAGTATTATCAACACCCCGTGTTTTTTTTAGAAAAAACACTGGTTAATCAATGTAACCAACTTCTAAGTTTTGGAACCTGGTCGTCGGGTGATCTGTCCCCCAAGTAATCGGGAAGTGGACTTGCTGGGTTACTTTGAACTAACATACAAACGAAACTGTACATAGACACAAATGAAACCATACACATCATCATTCTTTTTTTTTTTTTTTATAATTAATTGGATTTTATATGCAAATCTCAAATGTATAGCATTCCAGGTCCGTGGTACCATTTCTCCATTAAGCCGGGCCAATTTGAAAGTACCTTACTGTATGATTTCGATGATCTGATAGGGCCCTTCCCAGCTCGGGCCTAAGGCACCATCTTTGGGGTCCTTGGCCGCTAGAAACACCCTTTGGAGTACCAGGTCTCCTAATCCAAAGACACATCTCTTAACCTTTGAATTAAAGTAACGAGTGATTTTCTGTTGATAATGCGCGAGCCGTAGCTGTGAATCTTCTCGCTTTTCATCAATCAGGTCGAGGGATGCGCTGAGCAATTTGTCATTCTGCTCTTGGCTGAAGGTCTGGATCCTGTGCGTGGCTATCTTTGTTTTGACAGGAAGGACGGCCTCACTTCCGAAAGTCAGGGAAAAAGGGGTGTGCCCCATCGATGTTCGATGTGAGGTCCGATACGCCCATATCACCTACAAGAGCTGCTCGGGCCAAACTCCCTTGGCCTCGTCCAGCCTCTTCTTAAGGCTTGCCTTGAGCGTCTTGTTCATAGCTTCGACCTGCCCATTAGCCTGGGGGTAGGCCACAAAGGAAAAACTCTTAATTATGCCGTGTCTTCCACAAAATTCGGTGAAGAGGTCGCTATCGAATTGGGTTCCATTGTCTGACATGATCTTCCTTGGTAGTCCGAACCGGCAGACAATATTCCTAACCACAAAATCGAGGACTCTCTTTGATGTTATTATTGCCAGGGGCTCCGCTTCTGCCCATTTAGTCAAATAGTCAATGGCCACTACTGCATAGCGAACTCCTCCTTTTCCTGTGGGCAGGGCTCCAATTAAGTCAATTCCCCAGATCACGAATGGCCATGGGGACGAGATCATCTTCAACTCGACTGGTGGAGCTCGGGCGATCGTGGCAAACCGTTGGCACTTGTCACATTTTTGGACGTAGGAAATTGAGTCCTTTGATAGAGTGGGCCAATAATATCCTTGCCTCAATATCTTCAAGGCTAGGTTTTGCCCCCCAGCGTGATCTCCACAAAAGCCTTCATGCACCTCCTGCAAAATAGTTTTAGCCTCCTCTTGTAGAACACATCGCAGAAGAGGCAGAGACAGGCCACACCAGTACAACGTTCCATCTATGATTGTATACCTCGGAGCTTGATAGAGTATCTTCCTCGCGTCATTTTGCTCGTCGGGTAACTTCCCTGTTGTAAGGTACTCGACTATGGGAGTCGTCCAGGTTGGCTTGGCATCGATCATCTCGATCTCCCTTGTATCTTCTACCACACTTCGTCTTTCCAAGAATTCCACCAGTATCAGGCTCAAGGTCTCGGCTTCCTTGGAGGTGGTGAGTTTTGCTAGAGCGTCAGCATTGGCGTTCTGCTCACGTGGGATCTGCTCGATTAGGCTATATTCAAATTCGGACAGCTCCTTCTTCACCTTGGCCAGGTAGGCCGCCATCTTGGTTCCCCGCGCTTGGTATTCCCCTAATACTTGGTTTACCATGAGCTGGGAATCGCTGTAGCACTGGATGGCCCTGGCCTTTAGCTCCTTGGCCACTCTAAACCCAGCCAATAGAGCTTCATACTCAGCCTCGTTGTTGGAAGCCTCGAATCCGAACCATAACGCGGAGTGGAAACGATGTCCCTCTGGGGATATCAAAATAATTCCAGCTCCGGACCAGTTCTCGTTAGATGAACCATCCACAAAGACTCTCCACAAAGCCTACACCGGTTCTTCCCCAAGTTCCTCTTGGAATCCAGTACATTCAGCCATGAAATCAGCCAGGGCTTGGCTTTTGATTGCAGCCCGTGGTACGTACAATATTTCGAATTGGCTGAGCTCGATGGCCCATTTCAAAAGATGTCCTAATGCCTCAGGTTTCTGTAGTACCTGCCTTAAAGGTTGATCAGTCATGACGTGGATTGAATGGGACTGGAAATACAGCCTAAGCTTTCTGGAGGCCGTGATGAGGCAGAAAGCCATTTTTTCCATTAACAGATCTGCGATTCAGCTCCGAGAAGCCTTTTGCTAATGTAATAGACTGGTTTTTGAGCCCGATCCTCAACCAGGATCAGCACGGCGCTAGCCGCATCTTCCATAACAGTTAAGTAAAGAAAAATAGGCTCTCCTGCCGTTGGCTCGGCTAAATGTGTTTTTAGGTCGAGGAAGGCCCGCTCACATTCTTCGGTCCATTCAAACTTTTTATTCCCCCGGAGCAGGTTATAGAATGGCAAACACTTGTTGGTAGACTTGGAAATGATCCGATTAAGGGATGCCATCCTTCCTGTCAGATTCTGGACGTCTTTTCACGACTGGGGCAATGGCATTTCGAGTAGCGATCTGATTTTGTTAGGGTTCGCCTCTATCCCCCTAGTGTTGAGTATGAAATCCAAAAAATTTCCTAACGCCATCCCGAAGGTACATTTTTCGGGATTCTACCTCATACCATACTTCCTCAGGATCTCAAAACATTCCCTCAGATCGAGAACATGGTCATCGACAATTTTTGACTTGACCAACATGTCGTCAACATACACTTCCATGTTTTTCCTGATCTGATTAGCGAACATTCTATTGACCAATCTTTGATATGTAGCTCCCGTGTTCTTCAGCCCGAAGGACATGACTTTGCAACAATAAACATTGGTTGGAGTCATGAAGTTGGTATGCTTCTGGTCTGCGGGATTCATAGCAATCTGGTTATAACCAGAGTACGCATCCATGAAGGACATGAGCTCGTGCCCTGCTGTGGCGTCCACCAACTGGTCAATTCTTGGTAAGGGGAAGCAATCCTTGGGACGTGTTTTATTCAGGTTAGAGAAGTCGATGCAGGTCCGCCATTGTCCATTAGGTATTGGGACCAGAACAGGATTTGCGACCCAGATCAGGTATTTTGCCTCGCGGATAAAGCCGCATTTTAAAATTCGAGCGACTTCCTCTTCCAGGGCCGCAGCCCGGGTCGTGCCCAAACGCCTCTATTTTTGCGACTTCGCAGGCATGCTTTTTTCCAAGTTGAGGGTATGCATGATGATGCTTGGGTTGATCCCTACCATGTATTCATGAGACCAAGCGAAAACGTCTAGATTTCCATGCAGGAATTTTAGCAGCTCCGCCTTTCTCTCATCACCAAGGTTTTTCCTGAGCCTAACCACCCTCGAAGGGTATTTAGGATTGATGTTTACCTCTTCGAGCTCTTCGATAGCCTGGAGCTCGGGCCTATCTTCGCCTATTCTAGGGTCGATATCGTCACTCAGGGTGGTACCTACGCCGTCGGCTGGCTGAGATTCCTTTATCCCAGGGCCAATTCTCACTTCCTGGGGTTCCTCGCTTTCGCCCTGAATGGCCATTGTCTGCTGCCTGGGTTGTGATTTTTCCTTCATGGAAATGCTATAGCATTCCCTGGCAGTGAGCTGATCGCCTCGGACCGTACATATCCCCATAGAGGAGGGGAATTTGACTGCGAGGTGGCAGATAGAAGTTATGGCTTCAAATTCCATCAATGTAGGCTGACCCAAAATTGCATTGTATGCGGTGGGACAATCGATGACCACAAACTCGAGGAGCTTGGAGACAGTTCGAGGTCCCTCTCCCAAGGTTATTACCAGCTTGATTGTTCCTATCGCTACCGACCCTTCGCCAGAAAACCCATACAACATGATGGAGGTGGCCTTCAGCTCGGTTACCGACAGCCCCATTTTTTCAAGCGTGGACCGAAACAACAAGTTCACTGAACTCCCATTATCAATTAGTATCCTCCTAACTCTCCGATTGGCGAGCTGGGCGGTTATGACTAGAGGATCGTTATGTGGGAACTGGACATGACTAGCATCTTCTTCGGTAAAACTAATTGGCTGTCTCTCCAATCGCTGTTGTTTAGGTATGTGATGCTCTGGGACAAACTCGACTCCGTTGTGAGACCTCAATTCGTTGATGTATCTTTTCTGGGCACCTCTGCTCGAGCCTGCCAGATGAGGGCCTATAGAAATGGTGGTTATCTCTCCTCCTATTATTGGAGGAGGGATGTCTTGACCCACCTGGGCTCCAGTTATATTTGCTAGGACTTCCGGAGCTGATTGAATGTTTTGCCTGGCGGGTGGATTAGGAGTGACCCGATTCCGGGCATACTGAGCCAGGGGTCCGGGCTGGATGAGTGTCTCGATCTCATCCTTCAGATGCCTGCAATCATCGGTGTTGTGACCGATGTCGTTGTGGAATCGACAAAATTTGGAAGGGTCTCTCTTTGCCTTCTGATTCTTCAAGGGCTCTGGTTTTTTCTAGGGAAGGCGGGCAGAATTCGCTAGGAAAATGCGCTCTCTAGTGTCTGTGAGGTCGGTATAAGTCGCGTAGACCAGTTTGAAGTTCTCCACGGGCTTGTTCTTCTTTGGACCGTGCTGGCCGCCCTCACCCCTTCCCTTTCTCTTGCTTCCTCCCCCTAGTTATTCTGGGGAACGGTTTGAGTCGTTGTTACGACGTCCGTTTCCACTCCAGCGGGCAGGTCAGAGACTTGGCCGGTTCCCGCGACCGATGCTCACGCTTCTTCCAAGTTTATCCATCTCTGGGCCTTGTTCAGGAATTCATCCATGGTGCTGACACCTTTCCTCTGGATTTCTTTCCACAGATAGCCCCCAACAAGGATTCCAGTTCTCATAGCCATGAGTTTGGAACTTTTGTCCGCGTCTCTAGCTCGAGCCACAATGTTGGCAAACCTGCTTAGATAAGCCTTTAAGGGTTCTACGGGCTATTGCTTCACGTTTTCCAGGGAATCCGCCTTGACGCGAACTGCTTGAGAGGCTCGGAATGCCCTCTTGAAATTGGCAGAGAAACTCTTCCATGAGTTGATAGAATGTGTCTTATATTGCTTGAACCATTGCCTAGCTGGCCTGATCAAAGTCGAAGGGAATACCAGGCATCTCAGCTCGGGTCTGATACTATGGGCCATCATCAGGGTGTTGAACATCCCCAAGTGATCCGACGGATCTCCATCCCCATCGAATTTGGATAGATGGGGCATCCTGAAACCTGGCGGGTACGCCGTTGCTGCGATGTTGGGGGAAAAAAGCTCGAGCTCGTCCCCCGAGTCGTATTCGTCTTTTCCCTTCTCTGATAGGAGCCTCTTCATTAGTTCCTCCATCTGAGCTAACCTTTCGAGGGTTTGGTCTTTGATCCCTGGGTTGTTCTGGGGTTGTTCAACAGCTCCCGTCCCATTGTATGCGTTAGGCTGGTTATTGTCCCTCCAAGCTTGAGCTTGTTCTGGTGGGACATTCCCGTTGTCACGTATTTCGGAAGGACCATCCTCTCAGCGATCATGACTTTCGTTTCTGGTCGGCTCTCCCCTCTGCGAGTTGAGGCGATCTCAAAGGTCGGTTCGCGGGGCAGCTCGAGGGCTTTGTGCTGAACTTAGATGATTTCTCAAGTCTCCACCAGATCTGCCTTCGGTGGCTTTCGGTCCAATAACTCCCATTGGAAAAGCTCAGAGCCTGCTGTCGAGGGTGAGGATCTGGGACATTTCCGTGTGCTCGCAGGTGATGAGTAGGAACGACGGGAGGAAGATTCCTCCTGCTGTTTTCGTATGCAGGAATGTCTCGAGCAGGATGAGGATGAGATGGATATCTTATCTACGAAGGAGGATGTCTGATTGGTGATGCAATTCTAGTTCCGTCAGGTCGGACCAAACTAGCTCGCGGTCTCTCTGCTCCAGCGCCTCCAGCCCTCTGCGTCTGGCGATCCGATCGCTGTGCGGGGGGGCTAGTTGGAGCAAGTTGGCCACGCGAGCTCCCCCCAGATCTCCTCCTTGAACCATCGCGGGCTCTCCTGGGTGCATTTGATGGTGGAACCAAACTTCGGGCTGAAGTTCTGACTGACCGGCTGACTCGTTAATGGACCCTGGGAAAATCATCAAACAAAGTTTCCTGGTGATGGTGCGACATGGGCGCAGAACTCGGGGTTTAGGTTCTAACGGATCGACTGGGCCTGGGCCGACTATCCCAGCGGGACTTGTGAGTCTTGCTTTGCTTCTTTCCGACGTTAACGTCGGTCGCAAGAGGGGGTAGCTGGGCTAAGACTTCCTCGATTTGCTTATTTTCTTTGACTAGATGGCTCCTCAACTGCATGTTTTCCATTTCCACCGCTGTCAGGTATGTAGCGACCCGACTTTTCTTAACTAGACCCACCGAACACGACTATGACTATCCGGGGTGAACTGGACCCTTACGGTAAACTCTTTGGTAAAAATCGGACGTTAGAAACTAAATAAACTTTAAAGTAAACTTTGGAAAATTTTACATTTGAGTACTTTGAAATAAAATAGTGTTTGGATGGGATCCCATAGTTTTTTTAAAAAAAAAACAAAATGTAGTTTAAACGTAACTTAAGAAATAGTCTGTAGCCACATGGCTTTCTTTAGATAAACTAGCAAACATGAAATTGATAAAACTGTTACTGGACTCAGCGGAAAACTTAAGAGAACCCTGACAACCACTACTACAAAATACACTTTACGGGACACATTTTTAGGACACACACCTAAATGTAAGTCCTAAAAAATGTCTCTGGGGTTTTTAGGACTCTCATTGAGAGTCCTTAAAAATTACATTTTAGGACTCGCAATGAGAGTCCTAAAAACATATGTGAGTCCTAAAAAACCTGAATAAAAAATTTAAGAGTGGTGACTTTTAAAACTATTTTTTTTCTTCTAAATTTTTCATATTTTTAACTTTTGTATTTATAATAATATTTATATTTATATTAAAATTTAAATTTATTATATTTAAATTTAATTTAACTATATTATTCTTTAACATATTTATAAAATTAGTATTAGTTAAAAACGTGTTGTTTTATTGATTGGTTAAATATTGTAAAATAATTTTAAAATTTCTATAAATTTATTAGTTGTAATTTTTTTAACTATGTTTTTTTTTTTGTGAATTCCATATAAATTATCTATGTTTTTTTAAAAAAAAAAACAAGTATGATTATACTCTACAATTAAATAAAAATATAATTATACTCTATTTTAAATTAATTCAAAGTTATAAAATAAAATAAAATATAAATTAATTTAATAAATACCTAAATAATAAAGGAAATTATGGCGCTAAATGAAATAGTAATGGCGCCTTAACTTTGTTTTCAGCTGAAATTGGTTCTCTACCCTAAGTTACCATCCCGCCTCTCTCCTATGCTAGGTGTCTCTCTCGATCTCTCACTCTCTTTCTCACATGGCCGAAAAATGAAGAAGGCTTGGATGAATGGAAGGGTACGTACAGAGGCTTCTCTAGGAGACAGGCTTCGAACGGGGATGATGCGGCAACACCATTGTTTGACGGTAACTCTCTCTCTCTATCTCGCTCCCTCACTCTCTCTTTCTCTCTTTGAGACACTGTCTCGTCCGATCTTCTCTTTGTTTGTTGCAGATGTGCGACATGGTGATGGGGCTTGAGGATTGGGGCGTGCGACAGGGAGGTTGGGTCATGGATTCTACAGGGTGGCTCGGTCGTGGGTGTGATGGTGCTTGCGGGGGTGGTTCGTGCGACGGGTTCGACTTCGGCAAGGTTGTACTTCAACAAATGATTTCATCTAGGTTTGATGATTGTTTTGAGTTTTGTCGTGATTTAGCTCTAAAACTGAAATTTAATCTTCAAACTTGTTTAGGGGATTTTACTTTGATTTCCAAAAGGCATGAGAAGCGTTAAGAAATTGAAGATAAGGTCAGTTGAATTCAAAGTTCTCTTCTTTTTTTGGAAAATTGTTTTTTTTTTAATAGTGAATGAATTATACTGATTCTTGTTTATTACTTTTGTTTCAGGTTATCTGGATTACTGGTGCCAGTCGTGGAATTGGTACATATATATATTTACATTTTTGTTTCAAACTTTCATTTTCTGTACGTGTACTGGTTAATTGAACTATATTTTTGTTATTTCTTAATTATTTTCTTCTAGGGTGTTTAAATTAGTTAAATACTTTATGTTAATGCCACTTCATTGGACAAGGTTGATAAAATTTTGGGCTATTCTTTTCTTAAATGATTAAAATACATATTTTAAATATTCTCAGTTGGGTTTCTCTTCAAGTTGTAATTTTCTTTTAAAAAAAAACAAAAACAAAAACGTATTGTTGCTTCAAAACCTTCATGTGTTCCTTTATGTGGTAGTTGTCACCACAAATGTGTCAAGATTATGATATACTCAATCAAATTGGTTCGTGCTGTTAGAATCATTGTAAGCTGACACATAACGCACAATTTAACCTTTATTGGATTCATTGCTGTTACTTAGCTTCACTGAGTGCAAAGGTACACTAGCATGAAGAACTGCCATATACTGTGTTGAGCTAGTTTCTATGTTGAACTAGTTTGAGGATAATGTAGATCTTTAGTTTAGAGTTTAGGCAGTCTAAAATAACTTAGGGGGTTCTATGTAGAGCTTTAGTTTAGAGTTTAGGCAGTCTAAAAGTAAAATCTTTTATAAGCATATGAACTTTCAGAAAGGATAACAGTTTTTGTAAATTGAGATTACTAATAGGAACTTAGCATATTTGTAAATTGAGGCTCGTTGATGGTCTTTTTTGATATTATTCCATTACACATTGCATTTTTATTATAAAGTTGTCTCTGTAAGATTATCTATTATACTCATGCCTAATTAATCTTTGAGTGACATTTGACTTTGTTGCAGATGCTATATTACAAGATGACCATATGTGTGGCCATATATTTTTTCATAGAGTATGAGTTCAAAAAGAATTTTAAGGGCTTTATGTGGATCTCCTTGATCTAAGTTGTGATTTCTACCATGCTATATTAAGTTGAATTAGAACCTGAAGAGATGTTTAGTTCCAATACAATTATTTATTTATTGGGTTAAATAACAATCTTATTTAGATGAAGGACCCTCATTTAAATTTGGATACAAGCACACCTATTTTTTCAAGCAAGTGTTGTTCCAAACATTCAATCCACAAAGTGTAAAAGAAGAAGTGACATTTTTTAGTCATGTTGTATTTGGTAGAAGTGTTCATTGTAGACTTGTTGGGTTTCATCTTGGTAAAATTATTGAGATTGTTGAGATCAGATTTTTGATCTTGTTGATTGTTATGGTCAAGTATTTTATTGGTTTATTAAGTTTCTGTTTGGAGGCCGGTGATTTCTGGACTGGGTTGAGTGGGTCTGTTTAACATATATACATAGTCGAACCACTTGCACTCTGTTGCCAAATTAATTGATTCACTTTGGGGATTTTTTAAGAGCTGTAGTAAATTTTGGTTTGGAAACAAGCTTGAATAAGATATATTAATCAGAAGTATTTCAGTTTCAATCACAATATGTTTTCTTTTAGTTATGAATTGTTTTGGTTTTTATGTCTTGTAATGATTCTTATAAAGCTCATTTTATTATGTATCTTTGTTGTTGATGATCTCAGATTGATATGTGATATGAGATTGTTACAGTATCCAATATTATATGTTGAAGAGACTTGAAGAGCTCTTGTGTCTCAGTATCTAGGATGCTGAGAAGCATCTTCATACATATATTTGTTTGAATTATTTGATGTTTAAATTCAATCTCTTTTGTTAGGCAATATAAGCCTTCACTGTTCTTTCACAGTCATTTTTAGGACATTTTGAATAGCAGTTTTGTTTTACTTTTTACATTTGCCTGAGATAATTGTTGGATTCTCTTAGATTTATTATATCTTTTGATAATGCCAATCTTAGTCTTAATATGAAATATCATGTATTATATTTATATCTACTAGTCTTAAATTTATCATTCACAACCATATACATATGCTTTTTTATATCAAGATAAATTAATTATATTAATATTCTTTGATAACTGAAAAATAGTTATGAATATATAGTAATATTAATATTCATTGATCACTGAAGAGGCAAGATACTCTAATACCAATAGCAGCACAGGACCTTAATGAACAATATATACTCTCTTATGTTTCAGGAAACAAATACTTCTCTCATCTCTCCTCTCAGCTTTCAAATTCTGTTTGTTATTATTATTTTGCAGGTTTGAACAAGGTATATATCAACCTATTCAAAACCTATATAGTACTAATTCATCTGTCTGCAGACGATGAATGGCATTACTCATAACCCAGATGCTTTCGTTGTTAATATTGGTAAAACTTTCATGGTATATGGTATGTAATGCTTCACTTAATTTTCTTGTGTGTGTATATATATTTATCTAATAGGGGTTTTCCTTGCAAATAGCATTATTATATACAGTATATGATCTTTAAAATGGATTGTTATTTGTTTTGCCTCATGCTCTTGACATTGACACTCGGTGGGACATTTTAAGACAAAGGATTGGGGAGTTTTCTTCTTGTTGTGTTTTGGCTTTTTCTAAATTTTGTTTGACCAAAAGTTTTGATATCTTTCTTTTTTATTTAGGTTTCTTATTTATTTGTATGTGATGATTTATTTGCAATAAGTTGTTTGATTTAGTTCTGAAAGTTAGCTTTCTTAGCATTAATTTAGTTATGAGTATATATATGGACTCTTGTATCTATTGGGTTCTCTTTTTATGATGCAAACCAGGTGTTTGTGATATTGGATTTTGAAGTGTGATGTGTGAAATTCATGCAAGTTTCCCTTACTGCAGTAGCTAGTGATGGCTTTGGGAAGATTACATGACGGTGGCTTGCTGGGTTCATAACTTCGACGAAGGCTCAAGGATGACGATATAGCAAGTGGACTAGCGAGGGAACTTGAGACGCCGGGGGCACACGATTACTTTTCTAGACCTCATAATTTTGGAGCTGAAATCATTATGGTAAAGTATATATATTGATTTTGGAGTCGAATTTTATTGATTGGTGAAGCTTTATTTGACACAAAGGATCATTGTGAAAATAAGTATTATTTGTGTGTCTTGAATTTGTTTGATGAAAGGTTCCTCTAAGATAAAATTATATTTAATTGATAATCTTGTATAGTTTGAGATGTATTTATGCATTATTGTTTGATTTAATTATTGATCATCTTTTTAGTATAGAACATCACACACAATCTGTTTGATAAAAGTTCTCATATGATTTTTGAATTTTATAGTATTGATTTTTATTGAATAAATGCCTATTTCTGGGACTTGAGATGATGAAAAGTTATATGTGATAATTCAAGAAAGCAAGATCAATTTTTTTTTTTATGTGAGTATAGGATATGAATAGATTAAATGTCATATTTTGCTTGATTAAGTTTGTCATAGAAAGAATCAATTGCCCTTGCTTGTGCATATACATCAATATACTAAATGTTGTTTGTGTTTGAGCTTTAGATGATTGGCAATTGAAACTTCTGGAACTTACAAAAAGTATGAGACCAACTTTGTCGTATTGGCTATACAATAAACAAATGCTATTTATAATAGATTGGGATTTTGTTTTACTCTGCCCTTTTTCCAATGTAAGAAAATGAAGAGAGTGAATGTGATAGATGGCTAGGCTAGTAAATTAGGGGATATGTTGTCCGATTTTCTACAGATGGTGACATGTTGGCTTTTCTCTTTTTCTTCTATTTTCAGTGCAAGATGTGTATTTTACTATGTTTTAATTTTCATGTAATATGTTTTTTTTGTAACCTATGTATTTGTTAAATTTTCATGTAGTATATTTCTTTTAATTGATGTTGTGCTTTGCTCAGTCAGATTATGTTGTGTGATTATATCATTATAGCAATTTATGCATGTTCTACAATTTTCTTGCATAGCACATGTTTGATGAAAGTCCCAAGTGTTATCCTATAATCTTAATATTAGGCTCCAAAATCTAAATGTTTAGTATAATCGTCTTCCCGCTTTTGTTTAGGAGCTTTCTCTAAAATCTGTCTTATTTTGTCGCTTGATATAGAAAATAGCTTAGTGTGGCAAAAGCTAGAATTTGTCTTTGGTAAACACTAGTTTTTATGAAATTGCAATATATTTTTTTTCTAGAGATGTGACACTCAAAGTTCTTTGGGATTTAAATGTTGGTTTGAAATTATTTCTTCATAGCATGTGGACTGTCTTGTTTTGCACTTAAATTTCTTTTATCTTGGATATATGTAATTGATCTTTTGATTAGTACATTATAACTTTAAGTTTTTAAAATAAAATAAAATTTATATATGGTTGTTTCTTGATATAATGTTACACTTAATGAGTACGATTTCTATTGTTGGGATTTTAACGAGGCAATTATAGAACCTGGCTTCACATTTATGGCTGCTAATTTTGATGGAATACTTGGATATGGCTGCTAATTTTGATGGAATACTTGGACTTGGATTTCAAGAGATCTCGGTTGGAAATGTTGTTTGGGTAAATCTATATTATCTTTTCTTTTCTTGCTAAGTACTATGGATTTAGGATCTGATGCATATTACTTACAAAGTGCATGTCTTTATATGTGTGTATATATGTATATTAATTTCTCGTTGTTTATTGTATATTTGCTAATGTGCTATGAATGATTGGTAATTTGGTTTATTAATGTCTGTGATTTGATAAACTAACTAGCTTGAGCACTTTTAAATTGAGACTGACAGATATATATTCTTTAGTTGACAAGTATGTATTCCTTAGTTTAAAAAACTAAGACTAACTACTTAAGCCATGAGAAAGTGTCGATATTCTTAGCTGGACAAGGGTCCTGTTATTAAAACTTGAGAATTTTTTATTTTGATGTTCTTTACATTTTAGTCAAATTTTCTTTACTTGATAGGAAACATTGAGGGGAACTATGGTATATGAGTGGTTGAAATGACCATGGCAATAATATTTTTGGCTATGTAAGTTGGGCATTTGGTTTT
This sequence comes from Humulus lupulus, assembly GCF_963169125.1. NCBI lineage: Eukaryota > Viridiplantae > Streptophyta > Magnoliopsida > Rosales > Cannabaceae > Humulus > Humulus lupulus. The sequence goes on along the minus strand of NC_084801.1, from coordinate 127,199,071 downwards.
GTACATAATAAAACAGCTGTACACTCGTTGATTTACTTACTGACCTCACATGAAGCTTGTAGAGTAGTCTCTGAAAGTTCTTTTGTACAGGCATATTTTGTTCTTTTGTTTATGAGCTGATATTTGATATTTTTTATGTCTTTTGTAGGGCCTAATTTGAAGTAATTTGGATATAATTGTTAGTTTTGTTCTCTTGGTTTTGAAGTACAACATATGAACTTGAGATATATGAAAACTAGTGATTTTTTGCTAATTGTGGCAATTGCAACTTGCAAAGCTATTTAGTGTTGAAATTTTTGACTTAATAACTTGTGTTAATACAGGGTTGCCTACAAAATAATCAAACAACTCCGGAATGAACTTTTTTTCCTTAGATACATATTTGAAACCAAGTATGCCTCTCTTTCCCTCCACATATTGAAGGGGGTTTATTAGTCACTCCATTGGGACTGGGAGGGAGGTATTTATGAGAGAACATATAGTTTTATGGTGTCACACATGTATTAGTAGTTAAAGAATGAAAACTTATGTTGATAGATTTTTTTTTTTCTACTCCAAAAACTAAATGACTTATTTTTTTTTCTTGCTTGGGAAACCCCATGTATGCTTGTTGATTAGTGCTCAAAAGATGTCATTTTATCAAGTTTAAGTTTAAATTAAATTAAGTTTTGAATAATATTTTCTTGAATTTATTATGATATATTATTTAAGTGGAAAATATTAGTTTTAATTTAATTTAAAAATATTTTATATGAATTATAATGCATTTGAGTCTAATTAAAAGAAAAAAATATAGAAAAGAAAATAAAAGAATTAAACTTGAAAAATGAGAGCTGAAAAATGATATTATTGTAGTTAACTTCACTTTTTCATTCCAGGCTCAATGCAGGCCTACGGTTCCAGCAGCCCAAAGCAGTCTGGCCCAATCCTCCAACTCCTTCGGCCTTCATTCCTACAGCCACATGCATCTCCCTGCCCGCCACGTGTCCTCCCTCATCTACCCAACGTTTCTAGCCTAGCCAACTTGCCTTCTTCAGTTTCATCCAGCACCCAATGTAATCATCCTTCCTTGCGCCACCTATCCCCACCTGCCATCAGTTAAGCTCTTTTCTCCTTCAGCCGAAGGTCCAAAGCGAAGCCTCCTTCAATAGCAGCCTCTCCTGCTCAGTAAGCCCAAGTGGCCAAACAAAGGCCCGTGTCCAGATCCAGCCAAAGGCAGCTCCCATCTCCAGCAGCCCAATCCAAAGTGACCCCCACAGCCTTGCTCCCTTTCCGCCAACGTGAACCAAAGCTAGCCCAATGCATCAACACCCCAGCCAGCTGCCTACGTGGTAGTTTCTCATTGGCTGAAAATGGGTCAAAATCCTCTTGTGTCATCAGCCATGTTTTGTGGGTATTGGGCTTTGTAAACTGCTATTTTGAGCTTTAAAGCTCATGTTTTTGTGGTATTTTAGAAAAGGGGAAAATGACCATACACCAAAATAGCTAGCTTAATATTAATAATAAGATTTAATTTTTCAAAATCATATTTTATTATTAATATTTCAGATTTATTTTGTAAATCCCATTTTGTTGTTTAATTTCTTTTTGGTCATTTTTTCCTTTTATAAATAGGGACTCCTTCACATTATGTATGTAATTTTTAGAGTAGAGAAACTATAGTAAAATTTCCACTCACTTTCTTCTCATATTTTCTTCTTAGAATTTTGTGAGAATTATGAACATAATGGCCTAATCTTCTTAGGAAGGTTATGGACGATTCCATATGCAAGTGATGTTATTTTGCTACTTTGATTTACTATGTCTTAATGTAATATATTTGAGTTATTTATGTTCTTTCATCTCTATCTTTATTTACTTATACTAATAGTATATAGGATTAGTCATGCTTTTTCTATGTGCTTCTAATTAGTAAAAGTAATATTGATACATAATTTTATGTCTAATCTTCTATTGCATTATTGCCCTTGGGTATTTTGTCATTTTTAGATTTTTCATAAGATTAACTTTGTGCTTTTAAAGTAAAGAACTTTATAACTCAAATGGACTTTTGTTAGAAAAGAATATGGACTTTAATGTTAGATTTTCCAAGTAAATGTTGGGATGTGAACTATTTACTTGTGTATTTTTGTAAATCAAGTAACTAAGTAACTAAGCAAGCATATGGATGATTCTTGAAATCTTTCAACTTCTCAAACTCTTGATTACATCTTACATTTATCTCACCTAACTCACTTTATCATTTCATCAAAAAAATACAATACCAAAATCTCAAACCTCTTTCCATTTACAATTTTATTTATTTCTTGTTACTAACTTTTTGTGTTATTTTCTACTAATCTTTTGATTTTAGGTTACCTCCTTGTGGATCGACCGCCCGATTATACTACAACCACCGCTTAGTGGTTGTCACATTTTGGGCGTTAAACACTTGTTTCATTTTTCAGTAAAGAATATAGCGAAGTAACTGCCGTATATAATGCTTATTAATTATTGAATTATAGGATAAGATCTTTGGCAGGCAATTAATTAAATGTATTGTTTTGTAAAAAGGTTTTGGATAATAAGTTGAGGGCAATATGAATCTTTTGAGAAGTTTCTGAATTACTTGAGATTTTAGCACTGAATAGATCCATGCATTATTGGTGAAATACAACTATAATACATTTGGGACTCTCAAAGGGAAATATATTTTTTTTAAATCAAAATGAAAATTGTAGCTGCATTTTTTTTAAAAAAAAATTTACTTTTAAGGGCATGCAAAGCAAGTCCTAAAATCTTAATTTAAAGACACTCAATGGGATCTTTTAGGACTCACATTGCGAGTCCTAAAAACATTCTTTTAGGACTCGCAATGCGAGTCCTAAAAAATTACTTAAAGACACTCAACCCGATTTTTTAGGACTCGCAAACTTACTTAAAGGCACTCAACAAGAGTTTTTAGGACTCTCAACGCAAGTCCTAAAACATTGCAAGTCCTAAAAAACCTTAGTTTTTAAGGCTCTCAAATAGAGGACTCGCTCCTCGCGAGTCCTAAAAACTTTTTTAGGACTCGCAATGCTAGTCCTAAAAAGTCTTTTTTGTAGTAGTGAACCCTGCAGGTCGGTTGTTTCACAGTATGCATACTTCAGACAGAATCCCCTCCAGCTCATTGCACTGCTCCTTAAGCTTTTCCCTTACCTACACACACAGAGTAACTGATGAGCTATAACGCTCAGTAAGGAAGCTAGCTACAACTCATGATTCTACTATCCCAAACAAACTTTGCATAACAGAAATGCATATCCAGAAACTGTAAACTGAGCAACACGTCTAACATATTCACATAAGTCAAAGTATCGCGTAACTTACTGAAAACATATAACTGAGCCATCGTGTTATCTGTGGGGTCTTAATCCCCGTGTGGCCTCCACGGCCCAGAGAATACTCACCTCCCGTACCAAAGGGGTACACTTCGCTAAAACACGATGACCTTACTGACTTGGCGGATAACCCCACTGTACGACTGCATGGGGATCCACCCTCACAAGGCCTTGTACTGAGCCATCGAGTTATCTATGGGGTCATGATCCCCGTATGGCCTCCGCGGCCCAGAGAATACTCACCTCCCGTGCCAAAGGGGTATACTCCGCTAAAACCCGATGACTTTACTGACTTGACGGCTAACCCCACTACACGGCTGCATGGGGTCCACCCTCACAAGGTTTCCCTTGACAGTCACAAACATTGCACATGCATTCATGATAACTTTACTGTACTAAGCACATTCAAACCTGATAGATGGGTACTATCATGCGCATCCAGCCATATAATCACATATAAATATAGCAACTAGAATTTAACCGGCAGTATACAAACATGCAAACAATTCACTAAGATCACAACAAGCTAAGTTACTCTTGGTGTATACTTCCTTACCTCTTGTCCTTAGCTTTCGTGAATTATGTCTTTGTGAGTATTTCCGATCGCGTTTAAACCCTATAATCATATTGGGACAATATGTCTTAGTTTATGCTTACTAAGATTCTAAAATATATAAGGGAATTTAAAAGAAACAAAACTGAAATTCCCAACCCTGGCCCAAACTCGAGCCCTTGGGGTAAAATGACCATAATACCCCTCTCAGAATCCCAAACTCAACTTAGAAAATTATTATTTCCAATAATAATTTTATCCTAGGCCATGTTCGAAATTTCAAGTCAAAACTCCAATTATTTCTTAAAATTACGTTTTCCGATGCTCGAGTCCAATTCACGAGCCCCGAGCCCACCTCTTGACCTTGAGACTTAAAATCGGTAATATTGTACTCCCTAAAATATTTTCTAAGTCCTTGAAAATATTTCGTAGATTCTAAGTCATCAAATCTAAACTTTGAAACTAACTCCCAAACCTAGAATTTTTCTTGAAGCTTACATAATAATTCCCGAGCTAGCTTGTAAATTATTATACTTGGACAATTAACTAGGGAATTTTTATCCTTAATTCTCAATAATCAGATTTTGATCTTAGAATACCTAATCCCAAGCCTTGCAGTAACTTTCTAAAGTTTTGGAACCAAATACCACTTTTTGTCCCCTTTGGTTACAAATTGGTAACCATTTGTTACCTAAAGAAACAACATACCATGAATGCATGCTCACATGCACAAAGCCTTCATCAATGGCTTCTTGTGCACGGCCAAGAATGGCAAGCACTCTTCAAGTCCAGTTTCGAGGCACAGGTACCTCCCACAACGTTCACTGCCCCATCCCGGTACCACCATGACCCTCACCTCCGGCCACCACCACCACCACCACCACCACCACCACCGGTGGTGGTTGATCGAAGCAAACGGTCAACAATGACTCCCAAGTTTCAGCCGTGACTCCCAAACCCACGAAAGGTGGAACCCAACCCAAGGGCAACTTCTAATACACCTCTGGAACTCTTAGGGGTGTGGAAGAACACCCAGCCCGTGGCCTTAAACATCATCACTGCCTGCAACCTCCATTAACGCCGGCGGTGAAGAAACTCTCAATGCAACCATCGGCCATGGCTACAACCACCACCTTCCCACCCGAAAATTTAAGATCTACTATATTAGACCCTTCCCAACACGGATGTTCTCTAGTCCTAAAACGCTGATTAAAACCATACATAACAGCCCATAAATTCATCACCATCCTAAGAAACGAAAATGAAAAATCGGAAACTTAAAACTACGAAGGAAATCTATGAATATATACCTCTTACTGTGGCCGGTTCTTGGTGTGTTCTTTCTTCTCCTCAACTTAGTCCAAAATACTATGAACACAACAAAACCATTTGACATGAATTTGGAACTCAGAATCTAAGAGAGAAATTAACACAAAGTAGGTTCGGACTTACGTTATTTTGTTCCGACTATTCTAGCACCGAACTCTCAAAACACTCCCTTCTTTCTCTTGCTTTCATCTACAATCAAAACAGAGGTTCTAAGGACGTGTCTAAAGTCCGTAATCCAAAGAAAACCAAGAAAAACTCACCTTGCCTTCTTCTTCTTGGACCCGAACGTACCACACTCTCAAGAACACCAAGTGTTCTTCATCTTTTCTCTCTCGGTTTCCCTTTCAATTTCGAAGATGGCTGAGCAAAATGAGAGAAACATGGCACCCCTCTCAACCAACCTCTAATAACTACCCATGATCCTTTCAAAAACTTCTCACCAAAACTTGATTTGTGTGGTTGGCCGAGACACACACGTGAGAAGCACAATAATATATGTGTTGAAATGTTACATGCATTTTATCCAAAATAATGCATTAAACCACGGCTTAAAATAATTAAAATCAACTATGGTCTAAGCACTAAATAATGCAACTTTGGGATAAAATTATGTCTATGATTATGTGAGTCCTTTCAACATAAAATCATAATTTTAATCCCACAAAATTCCTCTTGAATTATTCATAGACTCCTAGTGAATAAGTCACAAAATCATAGTCTAAAATAATTCTAAGATTTTATGTGGATTCTAAACACATAAAATCATGTACTTAAACTCTTTGAACAAGATGTCCATCTTAGATTTATTTAACATCTAAGTCGCCACACTATTATCTAAAGCGATCAACTCACACTTCATTAATTAAAATAATATTCACCAAATATTATTTTAATTATTATTCCTACTCTTAATAAAAAAAATTCACAGAACAATGTTTACATAAAACACAATAAATAAATAAAAAATCCGGGTTATTACACCCTTCCCACCTTAAAAGAATTTCGTCCTCGAAATTTTTCTTACTCAAACATCTCGGGATACTTCTCGCGCATGTCATTCTCCAGCTCCCAAGTAGATTCTTCAACCGCGCTATTGCTCCACAGGACTTTAACTAGGGGTATCCTTTTAGTTCTCAACTCTTTGATTCCCTGTTCCAGTATCTTAACTGGTTTAACTTCATAACTTAAGTCCGGTTGTAGCTCTAGCGGTTCGTAACTAAGCATATGGGACTGATCGAACACATACTTTCTGAGCATGGAGACATGAAACGCATTGTGGGTACTAGCCAACACGGGAGGTAGGGCTAAGAGATAAGCAACTGGTCCCATCCTCTCGAGAATCTCAAAAGGACCTATATATCTGAGACTTAACTTCCCTTTTTTCCCAAACCTCTTAACACCTTTTGTTGGCGAGACTTTCAAGAAGACTTTGTCTCCCATCTTGAACTCGATGTCCCGCCTTTTGGCATTGACATAACTTTGTTGTCTACTCTGAGCTGTGAGCATATGCTTTCTTATTATTTCTATAACACTTGTAACCTCAAGCACCAGTTCTAGCCCAGCTAGTCGCCTCTCTCCTATCTCATCCCAATGTAAGGGTGCGACACTTCCTGCCATAAATCATCTCGTATGGGGCCATTCCGATGGTTGTTTGGTAATTATTATTGTACGCAAATTTCATGTGGTACAAGTACTCCTCCCAAGAACCCTTGAATTCTAAGGCGCACGCTCGCAGCATATCCTCCAGTATCTGGATGGTTCTTTCTGACTGCCCGTCTGTTTGCAGGTGAAAGGCTATGCTGAGTTTCAACTTCGTACCCATTGCCTCTTGCAAGCTTTCCCAGGAACCTGATGTGAACCTCGGGTCTTTCTCTGAAACTATAGATACTGGTACACCATGGAGTCTGATTATCTCTTTCATATACAACCTTGCAAATTGATTCATAGTGTACGTCATTCTCACTGGGATAAAATGAGCTGACTTAGTAAGGCGGTCCACTACCATCCAAACTGCATCGTGACGTTCTGTAGTCACTGGTAGACCAACCACGAAGTCCATAGCGATATCTTCCCATTTCCATACTGGTATTGGTAACAGTTGCAGTAACCCACCGGGTCTTTGGTGTTCTGCTTTCACTTGTCGACAAACCAAGCACTTGGCTACGTACCCGGCTATGTCCCTCTTCATTCCCGCCCACCAATACATGAACTTAAGATCTTGGTACATCTTTGTTGCGCTAGGGTGCAACGAGTAAGGCGTTGTGTGTGCTTCTTCAAGAATCTTATCCTTGACCTCTTGGTCGCTAGCCACACAAACCCTGCCCTTGTACCATAATATCTGGCATTCCGACATTGTGAAGTTTCCACTATTCTCTTCTTGTAACAAGGCTTCTTGTTTAACCAGATTGTCATCCAATTTTTGCTTTTCTTTAATCTCTTCCAAGAGGTCTGATTGCAATGTGAGATTGGCTAACTTGCTTGTAACTATTTCTGTCCCAGCTTTCACTATCTCTTTTTGTAATGAAGCTTCCACCAACCCTAAAGCTGCAATGGTACCATGACTTCGTTGGCTTAAGGCATCAACCACCACATTAGCTTTTCCAGGATGATAGAGTATCTCGCAATCATGATCTTTAACTAGCTCGAGCCACCTCCTTTGCCTCATGTTTAACTCCTTCTGAGTGAAAAAATATTTAAGGCTTTTGTGGTCCGTGTATATTTCACATTTGTCCCCGTAGAGATAATGTCTCCATATTTTTAAGGCAAAAATCACAGTTTCCAACTCTAAATCGTGTGTTGGATATCTCTGTTCATATTCTTTTAGTTGTCTGGACGCGTAAGCCACCACTTTTCCGGTTTGCATCAGTACACATCCCAAACCCATCTTGGATGCATCACAGTAGACTACAAACTTTTGTCGCTTTTGGGTACACACAACACTGGAGCAGTAATTGATCTCTTCTTTAACTCTTGAAAACTTTGTTCGCATTTATCAGACCACACAAACTTCTATTGTTTACGAGTAAGGTTTGTTAGTGGCATTGCCAATTTGGAGAATCCTTCCACGAATCTCCTGTAATAGCCGGCTAGACCAAGAAAACTTCTTACATCAGTGACATTCTTTGGTTTTGGCCAATCCTTGACAGCCTCAACCTTAACTTGGTCCACTGATACTCCGTCCTTGGTTACTTTGTGGCCTAAAAATACCACTTCCTCTACCCAAAACTCGCACTTCTGTAGCTTGGCACATACCTGTTGTTCTTTGAGCCTCTGGAGCGTCTTTCTCAAATGATCCTCATGCTCCTCCTTTGTCCTTGAATAGATCAAAATATCATCAGTAAAGACGATTACAACTTGTCCAAATACTCTTTGAACACCCTATGCATTACATCCATGAATGCTGCAGGGTGTTTGTTAGACCAAATGACAGTACTAAAAACTCATAATGTCCATACCGAGTCCTAAAAGCGGTTTTGGGTATATCATTTTCCTCTATCTTAAGCTGATGATATCCCAACCTCAAATCTATCCTAGAGAATACCGCTGCCCCTTGAAATTGGTCAAACAAATCGTCAATTCTAGGTAACAGATATCTGTTCTTTATCGTCACCTTATTTAGTTCCCTATGGTCAATGCACATACACAGCGATCCATCCTTCTTCTTGACAAATAGTACCGGAGCTCCCCATGGTGAGTGACTTGGTCAAATGAATCCTTTGTCAAGCAGCTCTTACAGCTGTTCTTTCAACTCCTTTAATTCTGAAGGGGCCATCCTATCCGGTGCTATTGAAATAGGGGTTGTCTCTGGTGCTAACTCGTTTACGAACTCGATCTCTCGATCTGGGGGTAAGCCTGGTAGATCTTTTGGGAACACCTCAGATTACTCACACACCACTTTAATGTCCTCAGGCCGTTGTGGCGTATTCTTAGTTGTGTCCACTATACTAGACAGGAATGCTTGGAACCTCTTTCCCATCATATCCTCCGTTCCTTGAGGACTGAGATGATTGGCGTTTAGGGTGTCGTACTTTCTCCCTTGAACACGAACTTCTCTGTACTAGCCATTTCTACATCTCGAGCAATCATTGGCTTGAGTCCTCTCATGAACTTATCGACCTTAGCTTCCTTGTTGGCCACTAAATCTCCAGCACACTTAGCCAGCCTGTTGAACTGTTGCACGTACTAGGCTACAATAGTATCTCCTTGGATCAAGTTCACACATTCATCCATCATAGAAGCTCTGATAGACTCAGTGTAAAACTGTTCGTTGAAAACTTGTACGAACTCCGCCCATATCATAGCTCTGATATCTTGGATAAGCTTCGTGTTCTCCCACCGGATGCGGGCATCCTTCTTCAGCGTATAATTGGCACATGATACTTTAGCTCGGTCTTCCAACTGCATTAGTTCAAAAATGGATTACATAGAACTCATCCATTCTTCAACTTCCATAGGATCCATGCCTCCTTCGAAAGGTGGAGTATGCAGCTTCCGGAAATGTTCGTATACCGGATCTGGTTGAGTAAGTTGTTGTGGCCTCACCTCCACAACTTGCTGGGTTGGTGGCCTTCCAACCCTAGGTACCCGATTAAGTTCTTGTCAAAGACAAGCAATCTCTTCAGATTGTGCTTGATTAATTCCCAACAGGGTAGCTGCATCCATGTTGGCATTTTCTGGGTTCAGGGTTTTTGGTGCCTGAGCCCTATTCATTCCTCGTCATACACCTCTTCGTGGAGGCATCATGATTCGTTCGAAATCCTTAAGCCAAAGAGCCTAAACTATGAACGATAAATCTTCTATCCATTCAAAAAAAAGGCCTAACACATTCTACTCAATACTCGAAAAGAACAATAACAATAATATAAATTGAGTTTCAAACCTAACATATTTTACAACAATGTATAATAAAGAGAAAAGAGCATAACAACTTTTCATTAATATTACTTCAACTTAATACATGATTTCGATACATAAGTAATCAACTGAACATAAATGAAATACAACAGGCTAACATCATAAAAAAATCCAGCAAACATATCCTAGAACAGGGACAGAACCCACTGTTCACTCACTAGTGACCGGAAAGGAAATAACTTCTAAATCCCAATTCTAGCCCTGGCCTGACTACTGTTGGTGTCATAGACTACCATATGGACTGGGAATGAATCCTCGTATTCTTTCCTAAATTCTGGAGACAACTCCCTAATCACTCCCCTGGGTAGCTTAGGGGTTCCTTGTACCCACCTCTTCTTACTATGGTTTATTTTCTTGATCCCTAAAGGGTTAAACCTAAATTTCTTGGCTATGTTCTCAAAGTAGATCCTAGGGAATCTCTTCCCCATAGCCGAATATTGATTTGGGGCTTAACCTTCTAAGTGAGCTACCTCGCTCCAAGCTTAGTTAAGAGCATCCCTAACACTCTGCCATGAGATTGTGCTCATTAGAACCTCAAAACATTATAGACACTTAAGTAAGCCCCTCATCCACTTAATCTCCTGGATGACATAGTTCACTACCATGATATGCCTAATTAGCCTCTCGAATTCATCATAGCTACCCTCAGGCTCATTTTCATTTCCCTAGTCCTTTGAATCCAATAGTCTCGAGTTTCCTTAACACCTAATCCTCGGCCGGGCATAACTATTATCTTCATCATCACCATTATGTAGCCATTATGAAACCCACAATTATGGTTAAACTCAAAAGTACTTGCAAAACTTAGAAATATACTTACAGTGCAGTAGCTGGGGCATTTCTGATCTTCATATGCATATTGTGAGGGTCTACAGGAGCCTAAGTAACGTAAGCTCTGATACCAAATGTAACGACCCGAATTTTCTTAACTAGACCCACCGAACACGACTATGACTATCCAGGGTCAACTAGACCCTTACGGTAAACTCTTTGGTAAAAATCGGACATTAGAAACTAAATAAACTTTAAAGTAAACTTTGGAAAATTTTACATTGGAGTACTTTGATATAAAATAGTATTTGGATGGGATCCCATAGTTTTTTTTTTTTTTTTTAAATGTAGTTTAAACGTAACTTAAGAAATAGTCTGTAGCCACATGGCTTTCGTTAGATAAACTAGCAAACATGAAATTGATAAAACTGTTACTGGACTCAGCGGAAAACTTAAGAGAGCACTCACAACCTTGCAGGTCGGTTGTTTCACAATATACATACTTCATGCAAAATCCCCTCCAGCTCATTGCACTGCTCCTTAAGCTTTGCCCTTACCTACACACACAGAGTAACTGATGAGCTATAACGCTCAGTAAGGAAGCTAGCTACAACTCATGATTCTACAATCCAAAACAAACTTTGCATAACAGAAATGCATATCCAGAAACTGTAAACTGAGCAACACGTCTAACATATTCACATAAGTCAAAGTATTGCGTAACATACTGAAAACATATAACTGAGCCATCGTGTTATCTGTGGGGTCTTAATCCCCGTGCGGCCTCCACGGCCCAGAGAATACTCACCTCCCGTACCAAAGGGGTACACTCTGCTAAAACACGATGACCTTACTGACTTGGCGGATAACCCCACTGTACGGCTGCATGGGGATCCACCCTCACAAGGCCTTGTACTGAGCCATCGAGTTATCTGTGGGGTCATGATCCCCGGGTGGCCTCCGCGGCCCAGAGAATACTCACCTCCCGTGCCAAAGGGGTATACTCCGCTAAAACCCGATGACTTTACTGACTTGACGGCTAACCCCACTACACGGCTGCATGGGGTCCACCCTCACAAGGTTTCCCTTGACAGTCACAAACATTGCACATGCATTCATGATAACTTTACTGTACTAAGCACATTCAAACCCGATAGATGGGTACTATCATGCGCATTCAGCCATATAATCACACATATATATAGCAACTAGAATTTTACCGGCAGTATACAAACATGCAAACAATTCACTAAGATCACAACAAGCTAAGTTACTCTTGGTGTATACTTCCTTACCTCTTGTCCTTAGCTTTCGTGAATTATGTCTTTGTGAGTATTTTCCATCGCGATTAGACCCTATAATCATATTGGGACAATATGTCTTAGTTTATGCTTACTAAGATTCTAAAATATATAAGGGAATTTAAAAAAAAACAAAACTGAAATTCCCGACCCTAGCCCAAACCCGAGCCCTTGGGGTAAAATGACCATAATACCCCTCTCAGAATCCCAAACTCAACTTAGAAAATTATTATTTCCAATAATAATTTTATCCTAGGCCATGTTCGAAATTTCTAGTCAAAACTCCAATTATTTCTTAAAATTTCGTTTTCCGATGCTCGAGTCCAATTCACGAGCCCCGAGCCCACCTCTTGACCTTGAGACTTAAAATCGGTAATATTGTACTCCCTAAAATATTTTCTAAGTCCTTGAAAATATTTCGTAGATTCTAAGTCATCAAATCTAAACTTTGAAACTAACTCCCAAACCTAGAATTTTTCTTGAAGCTTACATAATAATTCCCGAGCCTAGCTTGTAAATTATTATACTTGGACAATTAACTAGGGAATTTTTATCCTTAATTCTCAATAATCAGATTTTTGATCTTAGAATACCTAATCCCAAGCCTTGCAGTGACTTTCTAAAGTTTTTTGACCAAATACCACTTTTTGTCCCCTTTGGTTACAAATTGGTAACCCTTAGTTACCAAAAGAAACAACAAACCATGCATGCGTGCTCACGTGCACAAAGCCTTCATCAATGGCTTCTTGTGCACGGCCAAGAATGGCAAGCACTCTTCAAGTCTAGTTTCGAGCCATAGGTACCTCCCACAACGTTCACTGCATCATCCCAGCACCACCATGACCCTCACCTCCGGCCACCACCACCACCACCACCACCACCGGTGGTGGTTGATCGAAGCAAACGGTCAACAATGACTCCCAAGTTTCAGCCGTGACTCCCAAACCCACCAAAGGTGGAACCCAACCCAAGGGCAACTTCTAATACACCTCTGGAACTCTTAGGGGTGTGGAAGAACACCCAGCCTGTGGCCTTAAACATCATCACCGCATGCAACCTACATTAACGCCGGCGGTGAAGAAACTCTCAATGCAACCATCGGACATGGCTACAACCACCACCTTCCCACCCAAAAACTTAAGATCTACTATATTAGACCCTTCCCAACCCCTTAAGGATGTTCTCTACTCCTAAAACGCTGATTAAAACTGTAACAACCTTTTTTATATGAATGTCAAAATATTTCTGTGTTGTTTCATCTACAGGGTTTGTTGTTCAGTCTTTGAATTGTATATTGCATATGTTGTCTCTGTTAGTACTACTTAGTCTCTAGTTACATCTACTGTGTGCTGCAGATTAATAAGTACACGTCAGCTATTGTCGCTTTAATTGGAAACGTGTTAAATCTTATTAGCTGCTTGTTTAGTTGATCAGTTAGTGGTTAGGGTTGCTATAAATAGATTAATTTGTTTCTAACAACCTAACCCCCTTTCTATTAGTTTGTCATAGTGAGAAAACGGAATCTTGTTTTTCTCTCTTCGTTTCTTCTTTCTTTCTTTTGTTTTTGTAGGTTCACCATTGTTGAAGGTGAAGCTTGTTGCAGAGTTGTGGGAGGGTCTGATCTGATTCAAAGGGAGTTCGAATCTGGCTAGTAGAGGGATTCAACTAGCGTGCTCAAGGGGATCTTGAGTGTTTGAATCGAGGGATTCGGTTCACAAGTTCCAAGGGATTTGGAAACTATTCTTGAGTGGTTATTCAAGTTTTTAGGGTAATCTGTAACTTTTGTATTGTAAAGATGTTGATTTCATTTCTGAACTGGTTATTGTAATTAACATTGGATTTTTTAGTGAAAGTTACATCTTACCCGATCCAACCACTAGTCGGCTGGAATTCGTTCCCAGTGCAGATGAAGCTTGTAAAATTCTATGTGTGATTTTACGTTGCTTTAAATTGTTTGTTTTGTTCTAGTAGATCAATTCTTGATTCAAGAAGTTAGGTATAACACTTTCAATTGGTATCAGAGCCTTCTGGTTCTATATGAAGCAGTGATTCCCTGGGCTTACTATAAGGTGTTTTTAACCTAGTGTGCATATCACTTGGTTCTTGATTCTTGTTTTTTTTTTCTGCATTTATCTACTATTAAACTTTCTGTTGCGATTAACCCTCTTGGAGTTCCATCTCGAAGAGTGTCACAAGTTTGTTTGTCTCTTGTATGATGGAAATGTTCAGGGAAGGAGGTTCTACTAGTCGTCCACCCATGCTAGAGGGGGCTAACTACCCTTACTGGAAAACGAAGATGAGAGCCTTTCTCAAGGCAGTGGATGAAAAAGTGTGGATGGTTGTCGAGGAAGGTTGGATCTCACCAAGGGAAAGAGAGGGGGAAATCGAAAAAACCAAACCAATGAGTGCCTGGGCACCTGAGGAAATTGAGATGGCTAACTACAATTCCAAGGCCATGCATGCTCTGTTCAATGCAATATCCACCAATCAATTAAAGGTGATCGCAAACTGTGAGGTTGCCAAGGATGCTTGGGAGAAATTGAGGATAAAGAACGAAGGTACTGATGCGGTAAAGAAGTCTCGGCTTAGATCTCTTGCAAAGGCATTTGAAAATCTTTCAATGGATGAGGACGAAACAGTTGCAGAATTTCATGCTAAACTCTACGACATCTCTAACGAGTCATATGCATTAGGAAAGACGTACTCCAATGCAAAATTAGTTTGAAAGGTTTTGGGAGTCCTACCAAGGCGTTTCAAGTCCAAAGTTACTTCCATTGAAGAAATGAGGGATGTTGAGACATTGGATCTTGATGAGCTGATCGGGTCATTACAAAACTATGAGATGACCTTGAAAAGGTGGAGCAAGAACAAGAAGCCAAAAGATTCTGAGAAGGATAAACCAGAGAGCGGTGTGGTGTTTGTTCACAAAGAAGAAAAGTCTAAAAGTGTAGATCTGTCTGGGGACATGTCTGATGAAACATTCTCACTGTTGACCAAAAACTATGCCAGATTCCTCAAGAAGAACTTTAAGAAGAATAACTATGGAGGGAAGGAAAATCAAAACAGGAAGCAGCCCTACAATGGTCCCAAACAAGGTCAACAGCCTGAAAAGAAGAATCGTGGAATCCAATGTCGTGAGTGTGAAGGATTCGATCACGTTCAAGCCGAATGCGCTAACACACTCAAAAAGAAGAAGGCGCTTGCTGTAACCTGGAGTGACAGCGACGAAGATAAAGAAGAAAATAGCAGTGGTGATTCTGATGGAGAAAAGCAAATGGTGGCCTTTATGGCAAGAAGCTCCAAATCCGAAACCTCAGAGGAAGAAGAATCATGTGGGTCCGATGAGGAGAGTCCCCAGAAACAAGCGGCGTATGAGCAAATGTTTGCTCAGTGGGGGTACATGGCAAAAAAGACGAAAGCCCTGGATGACCTTAACAAAAAGCTCGAAGCTGAGAAACAAGCTCTAGAAACCCATGTACAGAACCTCATCAAGCAATTGAAGGAAAAAGAGAGTGAGATTTACAAGATCACAGCTGAGCTTGTCCGTGCTAAGCAATCGTTAGAGTTTATTCCTCCTGGTACAGCCGCTATAAATCAGACGTTACAACTTCAGAAGCCATATGGTGACAGAACCTCAATTGGATACAAAATGTTGTACAAAAAGGGGAATGATTTGTCAATTGAGGAGCCATCATTCGTTACAGCCAAATCTGATCCCAGCGGAGATGAGTTTGTAGGTAAGGCTGATGAGACAGATGTCAGTATTAAGGACAAAACTGGGGGAAGAACCAATTCTGTACACAAATCAGCCCAAGGAAGTCGATTTGTCCCCATCTTCCACTTCTGCAATAGATTGGTTGGCAAAGTATGGGGCAACTATTGACTGCAGAAGGAAGATGGTCACCTTTGAGCCTGAAGGTGAGGATCCTTTTGTGTTTGTTGGAACTATGCATGGACCCCGTATTCCTATGATTTTTGTGTTGAGGGCCAGGGATCTATTGCAGAGAGGTTGCATTGGATTCTTAGCCAGTGTGGTTGACACCACCCAGGTCATGCCAGTGAGACCAGAGGACACTAGAATTGTATGTGAGTTTCTGGACATGTTTCCAGAAGACTTGCCAGGATTGCCACCACACAGGGAGATTGAGTTCGTTATAGAACTGGCACCAGGGACGGAGCTAGTGTCTAGGGCACCATACAGAATGGCCCCAGCTGAGTTGAAAGAATTGAAAGTGCAGTTGCAAGAGCTGTTAGATATGGGTTTCATTAGACCTAGTTTCTCACCCTGGGGTGCGCCAGTTCTGTTTGTGAAAAAGAAAGATGGTTATCTGAGAACGTGTATAGATTACAGGGAACTGAATAAGTTGACAATTAAGAATAAGTATCCTTTGCCAAGGATAGATGATTTGTTCGATCAGTTGCAAGGTATGAAGGTATTCTCTAAGATCGACCTTCGTTCTGGTTATCATCAGTTGAGGGTCAAGGAGGGAGATATACCGAAGACTGCCTTCCGTACCAGGTATGGGCATTATGAGTTTCTAGTTATGTCATTTGGATTGACTAATGCCCCTGCTGCTTTCATGGATATGATGAACAGAGTGTTCAAGGATTATTTAGACCAGTTTGTGATCGTCTTCATCGATGATATTCTGGTATATTCTCAGACTGAGTTAGAACATGAGCAGCATCTGAGGTTGGTTCTACAGAGACTGAGAGAACACAGATTTTTTGCAAAATTCAAGAAGTGTGAATTCTGGTTGTCTCAGGTATCCTTTCTTGGACACATTGTCAGTAAGGAGGGGATTAAGGTAGATCCAGCAAAGATCGAAGCGGTCAGAGATTGGCCAAGGCCAAAGAATGCTTCTGAGGTTAGAAGTTTCCTTGGATTGGCAGGTTATTACAGGCGGTTCGTGGAAGGGTTCTCGAAGATTGCTAGTGCTTTGACTGAGCTGACATGCAAGAGCCAGAAGTTTGTGTGGTCAAATAAGTGTGAGAACAGCTTCCAGGAACTGAAGCAGAGACTGATTACAACTCCGATTCTGAGTCTTCCAACAGATCAGGAGAAGTTTGTGATTTACTGTGATGATTCTCATCAGGGTTTGGGCTGTGTTTTGATGCAATCAGAGAAGGTTATAGCTTATGCTTCTCGGCAGCTGAAGGAGTATGAAAGGAGATATCCTACTCATGATCTAGAGTTGGCGGCTGTGGTTTTTGCTTTGAAGATATGGAGGCATTATCTCTATGGAGAGAAATATGAGATTTATACAGACCACAAGAGCCTGAAGTATTTCTTCACCCAGAAAGACCTGAACATGAGGCAAAGGCGTTGGCTAGAGTTGGTAAAAGATTATGATTGTGAGATTTTGTATCATCCAGGGAAAGCCAACGTGGTAGCTGATGCTTTGAGCTGGAAAGGTCCGGGGCAGATTCATGGTATGAGGCTGATAGCCAGAGAGATAGCAGATGATATGACCAGAGCTGGTATAGAGTTACTGGTGGGCCAGTTGGCTAACATTACGCTACAGTCTACATTGTTAGAGAGGATCAAAGAAGGTCAGTTGAGTGATCCACAGCTGATCAAGATTAGAGAGGATGTTCTGGCTGGAGCATCCAGGGAATATACAGTGTCTGAGGTAGGTTTGTGGAGATACAAGGGGCGGATATGTGTTCCGTTAGACATTGCATTGAGACGAGAGATTCTGGATGAATCTCATACTACACCTTACTCTTTGCATCCAGGCACCACGAAGATGTACCAGGATGTAAGATCGTTATATTGGTGGCCGGGGATGAAGAGAGATGTAGTAGAATATGTGGCTAAGTGTTTGACATGTCAACATGTCAAGGCTGAGCATCAGAGGCCGGCAGGGACACTGCAGCCTCTGGATATTCCAGAGTGGAAGTGGAAAGACATCACAATGGACTTTGTGGTGGGCTTACCCAGGACTACAGGTCAGCATGATTCTATTTGGGTGATAGTGGATCGCTACACCAAGTCAGCTCACTTTCTGCCAGTGAGGACTACATATACAGTTGATCAGTATGCAGATCTCTATGTGAGAGAGATTGTGCGCCTCCATGGGGCTCCTAGATCGATCGTGTCAGATCGAGACCCTACGTTCACTTCCAAGTTTTGGAAGAGTTTACAGACAGCCATGGGGACACAGTTGAAATTCAGTACAGCTTATCATCCTCAGACAGATGGCCAATCTGAGAGGACGATCCAGATTCTGGAGGACATGCTAAGAGCATGTGTACTGGATTTCGGTGGATCTTGGAGTAAGTATCTGCCTTTGATAGAGTTCTCCTACAACAACAGTTACCAATCTACCATTGGAGTAGCACCTTATGAAATGCTATATGGTAGAAAGTGCAGATCTCCCATCCATTGGGATGAGACAGGAGAAAGGAGATACTTAGGTCCTGATGCAGTTCAGAGGACCAGTGAGGCTATAGAGAAGATTAGAGCTAGAATGCTTGCTTCTCAGAGTAGACAGAAGAGCTATGCTGATCCCAAGCGCAGGAACGTGGAGTTCCAGGTAGGAGACTATGTTTTCCTTAGAGTCTCACCATGGAAAGGGGTGAGAAGGTTTGGGAAGAAAGGCAAGCTGAGTCCTAGATTTGTAGGTCCATTTGAGATCCTGGAGAGGATTGGTCAGGTGGCTTACAGATTGGCTTTGCCTCCGGCGTTGTCTGCCGTTGTTATACCCAAAAATTGGAGAATGCATCCTAGGAGGCTAAGGAGAATGCATTCTAGGAGAGCTAAGGGGAGTGGTCCTAGGAGACCCCAAGGAGGATGTGGTCCTAGGAGACCCCAAGGGAGTGGTCTTAGGAGACCCCAAGGAGAAAGTGGTCTTAGGAGACCCCAAGGAGGATGTGGTCCTAAGAGACCCCAAGGGTGTGTAGGAGCCAAGCCTCCCAAGGTTTCCTAAGTGTTGGCTTGAACGTGTCCAAGGTAAGTAGCTAAGGAGGAGGAGTCTCATGCAAGAGGAAGGAGACTTAGATTTTGATAAGGAGAGCCTATACAATGTTCGATCGGACATGTTTGGGAGATGCTAAAGGAGAATGCCTTGATCTTGTCCAAGGTGAGATGTTATGGAGGAGGTTGCCTCAATGTTGTCCAAGGTGAGGTGCTAAGGAGGTTGCCTCAATGTTGTCCAAGGTGAGGTGCCAAGGAGGTTGCCTCAATGTTGTCCGAGGTGAGGTGCCAAGGAGGTTGCCTCAATGTTGTCCGAGGTGAGGTGCCAAGGAGGTTGCCTCGGACCACCTTGGTCCGAGGAGAAGCCAAGGAGATTGGTTCAAGGAGGAACATGGCATGCTAGAGGAGAGTGCCATGTTAGAGGAGAGAAGTGCATGTCCTACCACCATGCACGTTCAACCCACGAAAACATGTCCTACCACCATGCATGTCCTGCCACCATGCACGTCCGACCAGCACTTGCATGGGTAGTGAGTAGGAGGTGGACCAATTAGCTAGAGGAGACTAAGTCAGACACAACTCCAACAGCATATGCGGGAATCTCTCATTCTTCCCACAAATGGGGGGTTTGTTACATTTCGAATTTTGAATGTTTAAATGTAATAAATATAATAAAATATCCCTATCATAAGGGGATATCAGTTGAGGATCCCAGGCCTATAAATAGAGAGTTTATGGATGAGAGAGGGGTTCTTCTTTTGCTTCTTCTTTCTAGAGAGAGAAAATTGGGTCTGTCTATTCTAGAGAGAGAAAGTGCTGAAATTAGAGAGAATTCTTGTATTTTCACAATCTGTACTGAAGAAACTCAGTTGGCTCAGTCCATCTGATCTTGAGTACAGATCTATAAATCACAACTCTAAGTGGATTAGGCTATTACCGACAATCAGGGCTGAACCACTATAAAAATCTCTTGTGTTATTTACCATTCTTGTTTAAACCGTCTGTGTTGTTTTTATTTCTCTTGAAGGCTAGTCGTATTTGACGTTCTCACGTCGTTGGCTAAAAACGCAGTCAACATTTTGGTGCTTTCATTGAGAGCCTGAAGAGAAGAACAGACGGTCCCTGAAGCAAGATGGCGCCTAAGAACACCACTACTGCTTCCAAGAGTACAAACTCCTCTAAAGAACCTGCTAGATCTGAAGGTCCTAGCCCACAATATCATGAGAATGAGCCTAGGGTCATGCTTGAGGACGTGACTCCAGGAGTTGAAGAGCTCCAAGAGACCATGGGGGCCTTCCAGGAGGAGATGGCACAATTCCACGCTAGGCAAGAGGCGTTTGCTGAAGAGATGGCCAGGCAGAGAGCTGCCTTAGAGCAGCAAAAACGCGATATGGAGGCCAGAAGTGAGGAGCTCAGACAACAACAGGAGGAGGTCAATCGGAAACATCATGAAGCAACGCTTGCTTTGGAAACAGCTACCCAGTTGGCCCAAGCCAATGCCCAAGCTGCAGTTCAAGGAGGACCCCCTCCAGGAGCAAGGACCACAGAAGCTGGTGGTAGGAGCAATGATAGACCAAGGAGGGGTGGTAATAACCCACCTGGTGAGGGAGATGGAGTCCGATCGCACACTACCTCAACCCAAGGGGAGCACTCTAGAACCCCCTCCAGAAGTCACCGATCGGGCAGTAAAAAGACTCCACCTGGGCAGGAGCAAAATAAGGCTCCTAGAGAGAATAGGACCTCACAGTTCAAAGATGGGCATGGAGGGGATGAGGCTGATAGTCATCCCACCAGCTTGTCAAGGGAAAAGGAGGACCACAACCCACGAAGGGGAGAAAACTGCCCAGAGCGCGCCAAGAAGCCTCCATTGCACCCCGACCAGCGGCGTAGCAGGAGAGAGGAAGTCCCACATAGTAAGCCCGCTGGGAAATCGAAGAGTACGGTGTTTGATCGGGTAGGAGAGCATGCTTCTCAGAAGGATCTAAGGGACGTTATCACCAACAAGAGGAGGATCGTCCCGGTCGAAGGGCAAAATCTGGACCGTCCTACCAGTCAAGTAGAAATACTTGACGGTGGCGCGCCAGATGGTAATGCCCGACCAGGCGGTCAAAACCTTGGAACCTCATCAGTTGCACCAGCTATCCAAGCCCAGCTTGACATGCTAGCAGCTGCAGTGCAAGGTTTGTCGAAACGACCTTCCGAGATAGATGCGATCGACTACCGGAGTGGCAGCCGTTCTGTGCTCGAATAAGAGCAGCCCAACCACCAGCAAAGTACAAAGCACCAGTACTGCCAATTTATACCGAAAAGGCAGACCCGATAAGACATGTTGGGAAGTTTGAGGACCAGATGGAACTGCTCGGGGTGAGTGATGACTATCAGTGTAGAGTCTTCCCCACCACCTTGACGGACACTGCCCAGGAGTGGTATTGGAGGTTTAAACCAAACCCGAGCTGTTCAGGTAAATTTCGGGGACGAAATTTCAGTAAGGAGGGGATAGTTGTAATGCCCCGAATTCACCGATGTGTTTAACGGCATGAATAGTTGGCCGGGAGGGCCATACTTGCTTAATTATGTTGTTAATTGATTAAATGCATGTATATGTTGATTATATTATGATATGATGTGAAATGCATGCATGTGAGTCCATATTTCTCATTACAGGGGTGTGATGGTAATTTGGCCCGTTGAGGGTAATTTGTGTATTAGGGTGCATAACTTGATTTGCGAATGAGATTCCATTATTATGGAGATATATTCGAGCTAAGCAACATGAGACGGTTATTTTTAGTGGATTAGCGGTTTTACCATAACGGGGTCAATTTTGGGGTAATAGAAATGTTCATTTGATGATAAATTGGGAATAATTGAGATCAGGGTGAAATTTTGGAGGTTTTGACTATAATGTCCCCGGGGGTGTTTTCGGGACCCCGAGCATTAGGTTTTATTTGAGGTTACTTAAGTTTGAAGTAGCTTATCAGATAGAACATACGATAAGAAAACCTTCCGTTCTCCCTTTTCAAAGTCCGTTTTACCGTTTAAGCCTTTTGACGAAATCTTGAGTTCTAGGAGTCGGAATCGAGTGAGGATCGAGGCATAGCGATCCTAGGGAAGATTAGAAGCTTCTTAACCGAAGGATTCGACGGAAAACAACCCAATTAAAGGTAATCGAAGTTTAAGTTTTGAGTTTTTCTGAATTTCTAAGCTTTGAATTGATTTTGTGAATCGTTGAGTTTTCGGTTCGTTCGAGCCTTGGGTTTTGAGGGTTTTGATGTATGGGGAAGCTTGGGAACTTTGCTTTGATGATTGGGGAATGTTTAGGGATGATTTTGGAGGCTTTGGAGTGTTAGAAATGCGGTTGGGAATGGCCCAGGGTGGAGCGTCGCGGCCCTGTTCTTGAGGCGCCGCAGCCCTTCTTTGAAGAAGCAGGTGGGGAGCTTGTGCTCGCTGAGCGCCGCGGCCCTTGATGAAGGGCACCGCGGCCCTAGCCTTTGGGAACCCTGGGGGCCGCGGCCCAAGGTGCTAGGGCCGCAGCCCTTGCCCTGTTTTCGCCCCGTTTGCTCGTTTTGACCCCGGGAACCTAGTTTTAGGCCTCGGGAGTGTCCTTACTACTTGGATTAGTTTGGATTGATCTCTTGGAGGCTAGATGATGGTTTGAGACCCTTGATTATCTTGATTATTAATGGTATCCCATATGTGTTGTGATTAGGTAACCGCTAAAGGACTAAAAGCTAAACCGTTCTCAAGGGTCGTTCTTTTGTTCATTCTAGCTCGGATCAAAGGTAAGAGAACTGCACCCCGAGTGTGACATGCATGGATGTTCATGAGGCATGTTGATTGTGAGAATATGGACATGGATTGAATATAGAATGCTTAGCATATGTTGCTCACTTGTGCATGGTATTGACTCATTAGTCAGGTTTGGCAAAGGTGCTAGCATCAATTGTGAAGCTGTGACTTATTAGTCAGGTTCGGCAGTGGTATTGGGCACTGATCACGTTGAGCTGACTCATTAGTCAAGACGGCCTTAGCGTGTATTACGCAAGCCAATAAGATTTGATCCAATCGATTATCAGCATTGAATGACTCAAAGAGCATCAATGCCAGACCGACCCCGTGGGTCGATGAATGAAATAAGTGCTTGGAGGCTAGTGGCTTACTTAGCAGCCACTCTCCCATTTGAAAATAGTGACGTGCTTGTCAGTCACTCAGTATGGTTTACCAGAACCTGTTGAAGGCTAGTGGCTTACCTAACAACCACTCTTCCATTTGAATTAGTGACTTGCCTGTCAGTCACTCAGTGTGGTTTATCAGGACCTCATGTGATATCCACTCATTTGTTTAAAGCTTATTGCTCAGTGTGATTATAATGATAATCATTTGATAATGTTTATGAAAAGTGTTATGTTTTCTTGCTGGGCTTTGGCTCATGGGTGCTATGTGGTGCAGGAAAAGGGAAAGAAAAGCTCACCTAGCCTTGAGTGGAGAGCTGATGTGGTGTTGTGTACATATGCGGCCGCTTGACCACCACGGCTAAGGAGTTCTTAGAGGAACTAGGGGGTTTACCCTATTTTTGCCGCTTAGGTCGGCGGGATTGTAACTTTACAACTATAGTGACCTTTTTGTACTGAGAACCACTTGTAAATGTTTTGTTTAGCTCTGCAGAGCAGTTTGTAATAAAATCTCCATTTCCTTTCTAATGGTTTTATACCTTAACCCGTTAATTACACTTAGAGCACGTTTTTGACCAAAGGACTCAGGCAACGAGTCAAATTTCCGGTCCACCGTTCACCGTAACTGTTCTGGGGTAGCCAGGGCGTTACAAGTACTCTATGTGAAGGGACTAAAGGCCAATCTCATCAGCATAAGTCAGCTTTGCGATGTTGACTATACGGTAAGTTTCAATAAAACTTGTTGTTTAGTTTCATTTGATCGGTGTTCAATTTTGACAGGAAGCAGGACAGCTGATAATTGCTATGCATTGTCCACTCAAATCAAGTGTCAACGAGTGTTCCTGGACAAACCTGATCTATGGCACTATCGCTTGGGACATCTGAACTATCGAGATCTCAATAGAATTGTGAAACTAAGGGTAGTTAGAGGGGTTCCGGAGTTAAAGGTTAATCGTGACAGACTTTGCGGACCATGTCAACTCGAGAAACAAATTAGAGCCTCACATCCACCAGTAAATGCTCTTGCAACATCCAGAGTTCTGGAATTGCTGCATATTGATCTCATGGGACCCATGCAAAATGAAAGTTTGAGCGGAAAAAGGTTTGTCATGGTCTGTGTCGACGACTACTCTCAGTTCACATGGGTGGAATTCATCAAAGAAAAATCAGATACATTTGGAGTGTTCTCTGCCTTATGCCTAAAGCTCCAGAATGAGAAATCAACGAAGATTGTCAAAGTGTACAGAATCAGAAGTGACCATGGAAAGGAGTTCGAAAACAAGTTGTTTTCTGATTTTTGTGATCAGCTGGGGATCTTGCATGAGTTTTCAGCCCCGAAAATGCCTCAACAGAATGGGGTTGTGGAAAGGAAGAATAGGACACTTAAAGAAATGGCAAGGGTAATGATGGAGGCTAGGAAAATAACCAAAAGGTTCTGGGCTGAAGTTGTGAATACAGCTTGCTATATCAGTAATAGAGTACATCTCAGAACTGGAACTACCCAGACAGCCTACGAGATTTGGAAAGGTAAAACCCTAAACCTAAGTCATTTGCATATATTTGGATGTGCATGTTATGTGTTGAAAGATCGTGAGCTCCTTGGAAAATTTGATTCCAGAAGTGAGGAAGGTATCTTTGTTGGGTATTCGATAAACAGTCGCACCTACCGAGTGTTTGTCAAGCGGACTCATTCGGTGATAGAATCTATCAATGTCAAGTTTGATGATCTGGAAGTGCAAGAAGAGTCCCCAGAAGAAGAAGATCAACATGTGCTAACCATTCCTTCTGGAGGTATTCTTGGTCCCTCGACTCATAATCAAACTCCTACTTCCTCCACAAACACATACCAGACTGTTTTAACTGAGAACCTCCAAGATCCAACTGATCTAGATTCTGAAGTCACCAGTAAGCAACAGTCCTCAACTGCTCATGCCAAGCTATACAAGAACGGGCCACCTGCATGGATTCAAAAAGCTCATCCGCCAGAAGTAGTTATTGGGGATCCAAATGAGACTATGGTCACACGAAGGAAAATCGCAAATTTCATAGCCTATGCTTGCTATGTTGCTTTACACGAACCAAAAAACGTGGCTAAAGCTCTCTTAAATGAATACTGGCTAGCTACCATGCAAGATGAAATGGAAAATTTCAAGAGACTTGGTGTTTGGGTTCTGGTCCCTTTACCGGATGGTGCAAATGTGGTAGGTACAAAATGGGTCTATAAGAACAAGTCAGATGAGTTTGGAACGGTTACACGGAACAAAGCACGACTTGTTGCTCAGGGGTATAAGCAGGTCGAAGGTATCAATATTGACGAGACATTTGCTCCAGTGGCTCGTCTAGAATCAATTCGTCTCTTGCTGGCTGTTGCATGTCATCTCAAGATTAAACTTCACCAAATGGATGTCAAGAGTGCCTTTTTGAATGGAGTCCTACAGGAAGAAGTTTATGTCAAACAACCTCAAGGTTTTGAAGACCCACAGTTCCCCAATCATGTGTACAAACTCAACAAGGCTTTATACAGGTTGAAGCAAGCTCCACGGGAATGGTATGACCGTCTTACTGCATTTTTGACGTCACATGGTTTCTCTAGAGGAAATGCAGACAACACCATGTTCATCAGGTACTTAACTGAAGGTATCTTTGTGGCCCAAATATATGTGGACGACATTATTTTTGGTTCAACTTGTACAAGTGAAATTCCTAAGTTTGTTGACCTCATGACTAATGAATTCGAAATGAGCTTAATTGGGGATCTTAGCTATTTCCTAGGACTTCAAATCAAACAACTAGAGACTGGTATTTTCATTTCTCAATCCAAGTATACCAGAAACATGTTAGAGAAGTTTGGTCTAGGAAACTCTAAGCATGCCCATACACCCATAGGCACAACTACTAAGTTGACCAAAGATGAAACTGGAGAGTCTGTAGATCCAAATTTGTACAGAAGTATGATAGGAAGTCTCCTCTACTTAATTGCCAGTCGTCCTGACATTAGTTTTAGTGTCGGATTGTGTGCCCGATACCAAGCCAATCCTAAACAATCCCATCTTACTGCCGTCAAGAGAATTTTGAAATATTTAGCTGGAACAATAGATTTAGGATTGTGGTACTCATGTGATACCACCATGTCCTTGGTTGGTTATAGTGATTCTGACTGGGCTGGCAGTGTAGATGATAGAAAGAGTACGTCAGGGGGATGTTTCTTTGTAGGAAATAATCTAGTGTCATGGCTAAGCAAAAAACAGAACTCTATCTCTCTTTCCACAGCCGAAGCTGAGTATATTGCTGCAGGTAGCTGTTGTACTCGGCTAATTTGGCTGAACAAGATGCTCACAGACTATGTGTAACGCCCTGCTACCTTAGAGCCGTTACTAAGTGAGTTTTAAAAGAAACTTTGTGCAATAAACTCGCTAACCGAGGTTTTTAAAACAAAAGTGTGACTAAGCAAAAGTTAAGGTTGTAATCTTTAAAAATGTGTTGTTTCATTGAAAACTTCTAGTATTTAACATTTGGAATCTCAAAATAAGGTTTGAAAACTATTTGCAACTTAAAATAAGTTTACAGTTGATTAATTATTAAAATCACAGATTATTACAGCCATTTCTCGAATAAACCCCCAACCAAAGCAGTCGGGCAGGCCAAACATGTACGCGTCGCTTCACGCTCTCCGTACTCATGGCTGGTTGACTCAATCTTTGCCCTTACCTGCAACACAGAGCACCCGTGAGCTGAAGCCCAGCAAGAAAACTCATACAGCATATAACATATGCGAATTATATAGTTAACATATCGGATTATCCACAGATAAACAAGTATTCCATCAAACTAAACAAACACGGCCATGCCGTCCCAGAGGCATTACCAGAGCCTGGGGCCTCGGTCCTCACCGTAAGGATATCACACGTATCCATTGGGGTCCCACCCTGACTACAAGCACTTCACGTGCTTGGTGTTACTTCCGGCCCCACTGCCGTTCTCGGCCTTTCGCCGTTCTCGGCTCCATTGTCGTTCTCGGCTCCTTGCCGTTCTCGGCTCCATTGCCGTTCTCGGCTCCTTGCCGTTTCATTATACTATAATCACAAATAGTCTAACTCAAATAATATTCAAACATATATCAATTCAATTAAGTATGCACCTTAACATGTAATGCAATATAGGGCCGTGCCCTGCAATCATCTCAGCATGCAATATAGGGTCGTGCCCTGCAATCATCTCAACATGCAATATAGGGCCGTGCCCTGCAATCACACCATGGGCCCATGCCCTGTCCTACGGGTGCTATAGTTTTCTTACCTGTCAAATTGATAGCTTTCATCACTTGACTCCTTGAGCACGATCCCACTCGAGCCCTAGCACACACCTAAACATAGCCAAAGGTCAAAGTCATCACCGAACCTCAAGTCCGAAAACCTAGCCTCGGAACCAATCCCGAGCCCCCCGGGAAGTCCTAGATCCACAAAACAAGGTGGTGGAATCGAACCCCGAACCCTAGGTCAAAATCCCTCAAAAATAACCCAAAAACCCCTTTCTGGGAACAGGGTAGCGCTACAATGCTCTAAAGAGGGCGCTATAGCGCTACAAGCAGAACCGGCACCCCCAGAAACAAGGCCTAGCACTACAGCGCCCAAAGACTAGTGTTGTAGCGCTAGTTGCAGGCAGGCAACCCTCATTTTCTTTTTCTGCGATTTCTTTGAGCCAATCTCAACCCAAACTTCCCCAAATCTTTACCAAACTCAAAATCAAGCTTATAAACACTCTCCACTCATCCCAAGCATCCCAAATCCTCAAAACCCAAGCACATTCATCCCAAATCTCAAAATTTACCATGATTAACCCTAAACCTAGAAATTCAGTCAAACATCAAAGTTAAAGGCTTAGAATTCATACCGTTGATGCAATTTCGACTTTGATTCAATTCCTAGACCTCCTTAGCTTGCTCCTTCTCAATCCTGGCCTGAATTCCCCTAAAATCCCCATCAATTCAGCTTAGATACACAGCTCAAAACAGTCAAACCCTAAAACTGAAACTTCCAAAAACTTACCTCAATTGTTGATGTGTTCTTGCTAATCCCTTGCCAAATCTTCAAGTACAACTTAGGATCCTTGATGCTCAGCCTATCCTAGCCCTCCTCTGAGCTTTGCTCCAAGAAAATTGAAGAGAAATTGTGCTAGAATGCACAAACCGCCCCTTTTGGAAAAACCCCTCTGTTTTTCTCTCTTTTCTTTTCCTTCCTTTTTCTTTCTTTTCCACAGCCATCTCACTCTCTCTATCAATCCCACTAAGTATATAAAGCCTCAATAAACTTATCTCTAAGAAGCCAATTGACCAAAATGCCCTCCCTATTAATTCTAAACCCTTTTGTCCATGTAGGGCCATTTTAGTCATTTTACCCAATTCCCGCTAATTCCTCAAGTGTCTCTAATATTTTCCCGTTACTTCCCAATACCTGATTAATCACCGCTAATATTCCTCGATATCAAAATAGACCCCAATATACTCATTAAATTCCTATTTATACCCCCAGGCTCGCTCCGAGCCGGGTATAAATCCCCGCCTTGACTTCCGCTAGTCTGCTCGCTAGGATCGTCTCGAGTCACAAATCACAGATACATCCACATAACAATGTGGTCTCGGCAATCATCTCATATCAATACAGTTATGCCCAAAATGGCCAAAATTACTATCATGCCCTTCTAACACAATCAGGGCCTACATGCATACTAATACACATAGTCATGCATCTCAAATATTCAAATAGTCATATAACATGCTTTAAATCATAATCATGCATTTTACTCATTAAAGTCACACAAAATTACCATCATGCCCTCCTGGCACACTAATCAAGGCCCTTAAGCCTTATTAGCGAATTTGGGTCGTTACACTATGGTTTTTCCCAAGATTCATTAGTCCTTTTCTATGACAGTACAAGTGCAATAAACATGTCAAAAAATCTGGTCCAACACTCAAGAACCAAACATATTGATATCAGGTATAAGAAATATGGTTGAGTCTAAGTTGTTATCCATTTCTCATGTGCCTACAAATGCACAACTGGCTGGTTTATTCACCAAGGCTCTTGATGCAAAAACCTACATTCATTTGAGAAAAAGTATAGGTCTCTGTACCATCTGAGAGTTCTCTTGTTTTGTCTGATCACATTTTTTTTTTGTCTATGGCTCACAGTTTTTGTCCCCTGCAGTTGTGGTTTCTGGTTTATTGATTTGGTCAGAGTACATCCTTCACTTGCTTATCTAGACAAAGATCTGCAATCAAGTTCTTCCCAGCTAAAAAGGCCACCCTATCTAGATGCAATCGAAAGAGCTGCCTTTCAGTAAATATGTACCTCGGGTAGTTTGCTCCTTCCACTTGGTACATGATTGAACCTAAGGAGACGGCTACATCTCTAGCTAGGAGTGAAAGCCGTGGCTGGTTGATCTTGAAAAACTCAGAGTGAGCAAATAAAAAGAGTTGTTTAAAAAAAAAAAAAAAAATAAAAAAATTTCAATCAAGAGTGAGTGAGCTTTCTGCTTTATGTGCATCAAAGCTCACATGAGGACATCTTCACACACATATGAAGAATTCTGGCTGAGGGTCTTCTGTTTGCAAATCAAGAGTGAGGTATGTGCCTTGATCTTCTCATAAAGCTAAGCTGTCCTATGGTGCTTGGGGTTAATACTGTGATGTTTATAGCATTCTTGTTTGTTCATCAATGAGCATTCTCATATTGATCAGGTATGCAATTTTTTTTTAACAATGTTCCTTTTGCATCAATGGTCTTTGTGTGAGTCATCTGCTTAATTTTTGGTTCAGATACTCAGCTTGGATCTGTACTAGTCTCATCTGTCATACACTGATATCATTTTTTTTTATTGAGTGTGAGTCCATTTAATTGAGTTGCATAAGTGCCTTTAATTCATTTTGGGGAAAGTTGTTAGTCTGTTGAGTTCTAAACAACACAAATAAATAAATAAAAAAATTTCAAAGGAAAAGGGTAAATGAGTCATTTCATTTTTTGTTGTTCACGCCGATATCTTTCAACAGTCTTATTCTTTCTACCTCATCATTTGTGTTTAGAGTCTGACTCTTCTTCTTCTAAGTTTTTTTTTACAAAAAAATGGTGAAAACCAAAAATGTCAATCGTCCTTTTCGGCCTTCCCCTCCTCCGGCGTCTTCTCCGTCACCGTCCGTGGCCATTGTTCCCGTTCAGTCGTCGCCTACCATGTCCAAGTCATCCTCACGTCCTTCGTCACCATCTCAGGTACGGTCACCCTCACCGTCGTCCTCCTCCACCACTGGTTCACCTCCTTCACCCAAAGGTATGAGCTCTCCAACTCGTTCATTTCCTAAACGTTTTACTAGGTCGTCTCTTGCTTCGTCTAGTCCAGCCACCCCACTGTCCTCACCCAATCCCTCCAAACCCTCCACATCCAAACCCACCCATCTTCGAAAAGAAAAACACCTCCGTCTTCACCAACGTCTCAGCCTAAACGACCCAAGCAAACTTCTAGGGCTCCAGGTGCCTCCTCTGTCCCTCCAACCAACTGTCCAACTCTACACCATAGTCAGCCTACCCATCCTTTTTGCTCGGACCATAAACTAATGCGTTATAGGGATGAGGTTTCTCAGAGAAAATTGTGGTTTGAATACAATGTTGTTATTGATGATTTTCCCCTCCATAAAGCCTTAATAGAATCTCGGGGGTGGCTCAACACTGTTACCAATCTCAAACCACCTTGTCCATGAGTTCTATGCCAATATTGATAAAAGGATCATTAGTGAAAAGAGTGCTCTCAAGTACCGAGCCTACATTCGGGGTAAACGTTTTCCTTTTTCCCCCTCCATTGTGTCCAGGGTGTTGTCTGTTCGAAAAGAGTTGTCTCCTGACTTTAATCCTCAATTTACACCATCTAAGCTCGAAATGGGGGTTGCTCTTACTTGTTCTGATTCTTTTGAATGGGCTAATGGTGATCTGCCTGTTCCGGCTCTATCTCATTTTTACAAGGTGCTTCATCGCATTTCCTTGAATAACTGGTTTCCAAATACTCATACCACTTCCATCACAACTGAGATTGGTAAGTTCCTATTTGTTGTTGGTACTGGGGTCTCTATTGATTTGTCTGCCCTTATTTTTGGAAAGATTGTGGACGCTGCTTTAGCCACGAGAACAAGGAATGTTCTCCCGTTTCCTTGTCTGGTTCATCAAATTGCCTTAAGAGGTGGTCCGACACTGACTCTTCATGATGTGCCTTTAGCTGTTCCATCGTTTGGCAAGTCTTGCAAAGCTCTTAAGTCCAAACAGGTTCTGCCTCCTACCTCGTCCACTCCAGATCCATCTTCTCAACCTCCAGTTGCATCTGGAACAACGATTAAAGGCCTTGCTCCCTCCAATTGGCAAGTCCAATTTGTCAATCGGTTTGCAGCATTTGAGAAGAGATATGACGAAGATCAGAAACGTCAGAGGGAATTTGAGGCATCCATGTCTCGGATGGTAACTTCTATTCGAGAGACTGTATTGGTGCATCTGTCTGGGTCCAAGGTATCTCATCCAGGGCTTGTTCCTCCTAATGAGTCTCCATTGGTTCCTAATCACACTCCAGTTGCTTCTGATGCCACTCCCGTGGTCCCTAATGCAGCTCCAGTTGCTCCTGATACAACTTCAGTGGTTCCTGATGCAACAGTTGTACAAACTCAGGGGGAGTGTGTTCCACATACATCTGCTACTGTCCATCCAGTTGCACATACTTAGAGGGAGTCATCTCATGTTGCTCCTGCTCTGGATGATGTTCCTGCTCCAACTACTGTTTTTGCTCAAGCTCCTGTTTCTCAAAGTGCTGCTCTGTCTGCTCCAGCTGATAGTATACCTACTTTTTCTGCTGCTGATGTTCCACAGGTTCAGGGGGAGCTTTCGTTAGAAATCACTCCAGCTGCTCTGACTGCTGATGGTGTTCCCAAAGTGTTTCAGAGGCGTGTTCCTAAGACTCGTTCTGGTATAAAGAAATATGATCCCTGAAGGGGGAGAGTTTGGGAGTTTCTGTTTAGTTGTTTCTGCTTAATATTATATCAAAGACTGTTTTTCTTTTTCTTTTGTTTCTCATCTTGCTTGGATGTATTTTGAATCTTTTCTGACTGTGTTAGTTTAATTTGTGCAAGATTGAGATATTATGGGTCTGTTGGTAGTCTCTTTTTAGTGTTGCTCTGTTGGCTGTTTATCAGTGATCATATTTTGCCAAGGGGGAGATTGTAACAACCTTTTTTATATGAATGTCAAAATATGTCTGTTGTTTCATCTACAGGGTTTGTTGTTCAGTCTTTGAATTGTATATTGCATATGTTGTCTCTGTTAGTACTACTTAGTCTCCAGTTACATCTACTGTGTGCTGCAGATTAATAAGTACACGTTAGCTATTGTCGGTTTAATTGGAAACGTGTTAAATCTTATTAGCTGCTTGTTTAGTTGATCAGTTAGTGGTTAGGGTTGCTATAAATAGATTAATCTGTTTCTAACAACCTAACCCCTTTTCTGTTAGTTTGTCATAGTGAGAAAACGGAATCTTGTTTTTCTCTCTTCGTTTCTTCTTTCTTTCTTTTGTTTTTGTAGGTTCACCATTGTTGGAGGTGAAGCTTGTTGTAGAGTTGTGGGAGGTTCTGATCTGATTCGAAGGGAGTTCGAATCTGGCTAGTAGAGGGATTCAACTAGCTTGCTCGAGGGGATCTTGAGTGTTTGAATTGAGGGATTCAGTTCACAAGTTCCAAGGGATTTGGAAACTATTCTTGAGTGGTTATTCAAGTTTTTAGGGTAATCTGTAACTTTTGTATTGTAAAGATGTTGATTTTATTTCTGAATTGGTTATTGTAATTAACATTGGATTTATTAGTGAAAGTTACATCTTACCCGATCCAAGCACTAGTCGGCTGGAATTCGTTCCCAGTGCAGATGAAGATTGTAAAATTCTATGTGTGATTTTACTTTGATTTAAATTGTTTGTTTTGTTCTAGTAGATCAATTCTTGATTCAAGAAGTTAGGTATAACACTTTCAAAAACCATACATAACAGCCCATAAATTCATCACCATCCTAAGAAACGAAAATGAAAAATCGAAAACTTAAAACTACGAAGGAAATCTATGAATATATACCTCTTACTGTGGCCGGTTCTTGGTGTGTTCTTTCTTCTCCTCAACTTAGTCCAAAACACTATGAACACAACAAAACCATTTGACATAAATTTGGAACTCAGAATCTAAGAGAGAAATTAACACAAAGTAGGTTCGGACTTATGTTATTTTGTTCTGACTATTCTTGCACCGATCTCTCAAAACACTCCCTTCTTTCTCTTTCTTTCTTCTACAATCAAAACAGAGGTTCTAAGGATGTGTCTAAAGTCCGTAATCCAAAGAAAACCAAGAAAAACTCACCTTGCCTTCTTCTTCTTGGACCCGAACGTATCACACTCTCAAGAACACCAAGTGTTCTTCATCTTTTCTCTCTCGGTTTCCCTTTCAATTTCGAAGATGGTTGAGCAAAATGAGAGAAACATGGCACCCCTCTCAACCAACCTCTAATAACTACCCATGATCCTTTCAAAAACTTCCCACCAAAACTTGATTTGTGTGGTTCGCCGAGACACACACGTGAGAAGCACAATAATATATGTGCTGAAATGTTACATGCATTTTATCCAAAATAATGCATTAAACCATGGCTTTAAATAATTAAAATCAACTATGGTCTAATCACTAAATAGTGCAACTTTGGTATAAACTTATGTCTGTGATTTTATGTGAGTCCTTTCAACATAAAATCATAATTTTAATCCCATAAAATTCCTCTTGAATTATTCATAGACTCTTAGTGAATAAGTCACAAAATCATAGTCTAAAATAATTCTAAGATTTTATGTGGATTCCAAACACATAAAATCATATACTTAAACTCTTTGAACAAGATGTCCATCTTAGATTTATTTCACATCTAAGTCCCCACACCATGGTCTAAAGCGATCAACTCACATTTCATTAATTAAAATAATATTCACCAAATATTATTTTAATTATTATTCCTAGTCTGAATAAAAAAAAATTCACAGAACAATGTTTACATAAAACACAATAAATAAATAAAAAATTCGGGTTATTACAAGGTAACCTGGGTTCGGATTTGGCGGTAGGGGCGCTGAACTCTTGGTGTCGTCATGGCCCATCGGTTGTTTCCCCGATCGTTGCTGGATCTCCGGGTCTTGTTTGTTGGATACGGCGGTATGGTGAGCCTCCTGCCGCCATGTTGATCCGCCTCGTTACCATATGTCTCGAACGAGTGACCACCATGATAATTTTTTTGTGATAGCACTAATCTATATCCTCCCAATGAAAGCACCAAACTGTTGACGTGATTTTTCACCAACAGTGAATTATATGAATAACTAGGATGGATTAATGCTTAATGATAAACTGTAATAAGAAAATGATAACACTCAAGGATGTTGGAAACCAACTACGAAGAGAAAAATGATCACTCCTTTTTACGTGGTTCGGAGGTTGAAATCCCCCTAGTCCACGAGTCAATATTATTACTGTTTTTCTCTCTTGCTATTTTTACAGAGTATTTGCATTACAGAAAGAATCCAACCCCTTGCACTACCCAGGATCCTGGCATTTATAGGAGAATGATCTCTGGGTAGGTATTGGGGTCATCCCGTGATCTCTTGATCCTTCACATCATTTCTGCAACATTGATGATTAACATCTAAATTTTACACCGAGGTGCAGTCTAATCAATCAGATAAAAAAGGTAATGGGCCGCATGGCCTTAATCAGGTGCATGATTGTAATGCCCCAAATTTCCTAATAAGGTTTAGGACCTTGATTAGGAGGCCGGGAGGGCCATAATTGATTTATTGTGTTATTAAATGATTATATGCACGTTTAGGTGTATTAAATATGCATGCGAACCCATTTCTAAGTAATTGGGTTTTCATATTTTGGCCATTTCGGGCATATTTGGCATATATGTGATATGTGTGTGGTGCTTTATTATTGTTTGGTTATGCTAGGGTTACTCAACACAAGACAATCCTAGGAGGTAAGCTAGTGGGAAAGTCACAACGAGATCTATTCTTGACTCGGAGTGAGTCAAGGGGGTATTTGAGCATTACCGGGTTATTGGGTAATGGGAATAAATATTTGGTGATAAATTGGGAGTTAGTAAGATCAGGGGGAAATTCTGGAGGTTTTGACTATTTTGTCCCCGGGAGTGTTTTCGGGACCCCGAGCGTTAGGATTTGGTTGAGACTACTTAAGCTTGAAGTAACCCTTTAAAAAAAATAAAAAAGAACGTTCTATACATTCTCTCTCCCTCTAAGTTTCCTTTTCGTCTTCCAATCATATTTTTGAAGGTAACTTGAGTTCTAGGGCTCAGATTCAAGCGATGATTGAGGCATAGCGATCCTAGGGAAGATTAGAAGCTTATTAGTCGAAGGATTTAGTTGGAAACAACTCAATCGGAGGTAATTCAAGTTTTAAGTTTTAAGTTTTTTAAAGTTTTTAAGCTTGAATTGGACTTTGTGTTTTGATGAGTCTTTGATTGAATTGAAGCTAGGGTTTTATGGGTTTTGGATCATGGGGATGTTTGGGAACTTTGATTTTTGAGTTTGGAGGTGTTTAGGTATGTTTTTGGGAGGTTTTAAAAGGTTGAAATGGAGAAAAATGGCTGACCCGAAGTTGGGCCGCGGCCTTGTTCTTGGGCGCCGCGACCCTAGCTCGAAGAAGCAGGTGTAGGGTTTTTGCCTTGCTGGGCGCCGCAGCCTTGAGTATAGGGCACCGCGGCCCATGCTCCTGGTGAGGCTGGGGGCTGCGGCTCAAGGTGTTAGGGCCGCAGCCCTTGGCCAGGTTTGAGCCCGTTTGAGTGTTTTGACCTCGGGAACTTGGTTTTAGGCCTCGGGATCATTCCTACTACCCAAATTGGTGGGGTTTGATGTCTTGGAGGCTAGGTTTTGGTTTCAGGATTGGTTTTAGAACTTGAACTCATTGGATCACCATTTGTGTTGTGACTAGGTTATCACTAGAGGCTTGGAATTAGGATTGTGCTTGTGGCTCGTTTATTGGTAACCTGTGTTTGGACCAAAGGTAAGAAAACTGCACCCCATATGTGACATGCATGGTTATTCTTGATGCATGTTGGATGTTTAAATGTAAACATTGATAGCATATTGAATGCTTAGCAATCTTGCTCATTTGCATATGGTTATTATTGAGGCATGCTGGATGATTAAATGTGATGCATGTGATGCACGAGAAACATGTGATTAGAGCATGCCATAAATTTGACTATGAGACTGATCAGAGCTTGAGCCTCTGTATTTGTGCATGATCATAATTGTGCTAGCAACTGTTAAGTAAGCATGCTGAATGCCCTACGTTTGAATATTCGACATATGACATATGCTTGGTAGCATTGCTTACTTGTGCATGGTACTGACTAATTAGTCAGATTTTGGCAAAGGTGTCAGTATCAACTATGAAGCTAGGACTTATTAGTCAAGTTCGGCAGTGGTACTAGGCACTGGCCACATAGTGCTGACTCATATGTCAGGATGGCCTTAGCGTGTTCCACGCAAGCCAACAAAGATTAGATCTAATTGACATCTACATTAAATGACTCAGAAGAGCGTTAATGCCGGACCGACCTCAAGTTCGATGAAAACTAAAAGTGCTTGTGTGACTTACCTAGCAGTCACTCATCTGTTTAAGCTAGTGACTACCCATCAGTCACTCATATGTTTAAGCTAGTGACTATCAATCACTCATCTGATTAGAGCCATTGCAGGAAAGCCCAGGTAACGGTTTCGTTACACGACTATGGGCACTGAGCCCCATAGTGACTTGCTTGTCAGTCACTCAGTATGGTAAACAGAACCTCCAAGTGATATTCACTCATCTGTTCAAAGTTATGAGCTCTGTATGATCATTCTAATCATCATTTGCATGGCTTTGGGTACTGATCCCCCTAGTGACTTGCTTGTCAGTCACTTAGTATGGTTTACCAGAACCTCAAGTGTTAAATCACTCATCTGATTAGGATTGACTTGATAGTCATCCAATCAGGAGGGCATGATTTCTTATCCTCGATTCCCCAACATTGTTTGAATTTATCTGCATGCTTGAATAAAGCTATGTTTGCTAGGCATGCCAGATATGATTTAATATCATGATATGACTGTTCATGAGCATATTGAGTTTTCTTGCAAGGCTTCGGCTCACAGGTGCTATGTGGTGCAGGTAAAGGCAAAAGAAAGCTGGACCATTCTCGAGTTGGAGAGCTTAGGTGACGATGTGTACATATGCAGCTGCTCGACCGCCACGACTGAGGTTTGAAGGAGAGGAACTAGGGTTAAACCTTGTTTTGCTGCTTAGATCGGCTGGTTGTAAATATTTTATTGTAATAAACCTTTAAATTATATTTTTGGGATCCCAATGTATACAGTAAACGTTTTAGTGAAATGTTAAATCTTAACTAAACTTTTTAATCCCTAAACCACTAATCATACTTAGTTACACGTTTATGGCCAAATGACTCGATTAGCGAGTTTAGCACTATTTGCAATGTGCACCATAACGGTCCCTGGAGTTTAGGGCGATACAGTGATGTCTGATCACGCACGTTTAAATTTAGTATCCAGGAATTCGGGAATTAAACAGACACGTGATGTCTGTTATAGGCACGTTTATATTGCATGGTCAACTTTACAAAGATCCTGGGGTATGTCAGGCCTCTGATGTACCACGAGCTTAATTTAAAGCTAGCTTGTGTCTTTTGGTGCCATGTTTATACAATGGTTCCAGGTGATAAGCTGCTAAATCATTCATCAGCTCGAGCTATTTGTTTAGGGGATCATACCAAATTTCCCCAGATGAATGGTGAACACGTGGCACATTGGTTATGGCTTTTTCTTAGTTCGCTTTGCCTCAACAAAGTACATGCTGATATTTAGGGCGGACAATATATAATTCAAATCAATTTTTTTTAGCTTTTCTTTTAAATTTTTTTTTTTGTTGCCAAATCATGTTTTTTTTAATGTCTTGGTCAAATAACTGGTTGCCTTAAGATAGTAGCAAGTTATCATGGTGTTGGGGATTAGGCTATAGATAACATTTGGTTTGTGATACAACTCAAGACAAATGATACAAGTAAATCAATCTTTGAGAATAGTTAAACACAAATTACATAAACACAATAAGGTAAGAGTTTAGAGGGAACCTTCCTTGAAGAACAAACCCTAGGAACATAAAATCACAAGCTATGATTTTATGTGAAATACAAAAGTTGCAAGGCTTGACACGAATGAAGATTTGTTGTCGAAAAATCTCTATTCCTAGCCTTCTCTATGGAAATGCTTGAAGCAACAACAATGAAATAAGATTGGGATACAGAAGTCTTGATCCTTCATACAAGCCAAACTTTCTTGATGAATATCTTGGAGAAAACTAGTAATCTTGGAGATAGAGAGAGAGAAAGAGGTATTCTTTTAGAGAGAGAGAGAGAGTGATGTGAGTGATCAATTAACCAATTAACTCATATAAAACCCTTAAATGGTATAGGACCCTCATTAGGCTCAACCAATGAGATTAGAGTATTTAAATTTGAGTTTTGAAGGTTATTTATGTAACTGTACGGACTTTCCGTAACAGCCCAAGCGACACATCGCCTAGCACCACTGACAGGCGATGTATCGCCTATGATGAGGTGATGCATCACCTGATCCATCTCAGGCAAGGGTTTCAAACTTTTGGCGATGCGTCGCCTCTTAGGGGGCGACGCATCGCCGACGCCTATGTTTTGGCACTCCAAGACTTGTCTTAAAACACCTCCAAATACTCCCAAACTTCTTGGGTACTCATATATACTCCAAATAAATAGTTTGGACCCAAAAAGTTGATTTATAAATGTATATACTGAAAGTCAACTTTCACATGTTTACTTTTGTGAAATTGTTATTGTTTCAGCACATCTTCGTGCCTAAACAATTTCACTATGTATGTAACCAATCTCAACAACTAGTTTCTCCTAAGATAGTGGTAATTGATTACTTATAATGTAAGTAACTGACTACCCCTTAGATGATAATATGTTACTTTGATTGGAACATCCAAATTTAGAAAGAATAATATATAAAAATGTGAAATGTAATCTATCAGGTAACCAGTTACTTAACCTAACATTAAAAAAATGATGTGACAAAAAAAAGGAAACAATGTAAAAAGAAAAGGCTGAAAAAATTTATTTGAATTTTTTTTATATATATAGTAAAAAAATTGTAAGAAAAAGAAAATCGGTTAAAAGAAAAATCGGTTTATTCGAGATGCTTTCTATCCTGATTGGATAGACAACCCTATGCTTGTCCCAAAGCCCAACGGAAAATGGCGAACCTGCACCGACTATTCCGACCTCAACAAGGCATGCCCCAAGGATTGCTTTCCCTCGCCTCGAATCGACCAGCTCGTAGATGCCACTGCAGGCCACAACATCATGTCACTCATAGATACTTTTTCTGGATATAACCAGATTGACATGCATGCACTCGAACAAGAACATACGAGCTTCGTGGCCAACAAGGGCTTGTACTGCTACAACGTAATGCCTTTCGGGCTCAAAAATGTTGGAGCCACATACCAAAGATTGTTAAATAGGATGTTCGCTGAGCAGATAGGGAATAACATGGAAGTTTATGTGGATGATATGTTAGTCAAGTCCAAACATAACAATAACCATGTAGACGATTTCACTTAATGTTTTACTGGACTCCAAAATACAACATGAGACTCAACCTACAAAAATGCTCATTTGGAGATCCTCGGGTAAGTTTCTTGGATTCATAGTGAATGCTCGGGGTATAGAGGCTAATCTCGACAAGATCAAAGCGTTAATTGACATGCTCTCACCTCGAAAACATAAAGATGTTCAGAGATTAATTGGACGAATGGCGGCCTTAAGTAGGTTTATCTCGAAATCTACAGACTGATGTCTTCCATTCTTTAATCTTTTGAGAGGGGGAAAGAAGTTTTAATGGTCGGACGAGTGTGAACTTGCATTTTAGAATCTTAAGAAACACCTCGCCGAGCCACTGATCTTGTCGAAACTAATCGCAGGGGAAGTTTTATACTTATACCTCGCCACAACTGAGCATGCCATTAGTGCAGTACTTGTACGGGAGGATAAGAAAGTACAAAAGCCTGTATACTATGTCAGCAAGAGGTTACTGTGGGCAGAATCGAGATACCCATTAATGGAGAAACTGGCTTTGAGGCTACGCATCTCGAAAGCTTCGACCCTATTTCCAAGCACATCCTATTCATGTGTTAACTGATCAGCCATTGAGGCAAGTATTATCCAAGCCAGAAGCATTTGGGAGATTGT
The DNA here is from genome assembly GCF_963169125.1 of Humulus lupulus. Classification (NCBI taxonomy): domain Eukaryota; kingdom Viridiplantae; phylum Streptophyta; class Magnoliopsida; order Rosales; family Cannabaceae; genus Humulus; species Humulus lupulus. The sequence goes on along the minus strand of NC_084801.1, from coordinate 127,158,333 downwards.
TGAAATGGGCTGTTGAGCTCGGACAGTTCGAGATTACCTACCATCCAAGAATGTCGATCAAGGGACAGGCTTTGACATATTTCATCGTTGAATACATAGGGATCTCCAACGAGGAAGTCGTAACCCTAGCATGCGAGCTGTGGAGACTTTACGTTGATGGGTCCTCCAATGAAAATGGATCGGGGCAGGGATCATTCTAATCACCCCAACGGGAAATCACTTCCACTCGGCGCTAAGGTATGGCTTTGAGGCATCAAACAACGAGGTCGAATACGAGGCGTTGTTAGCAGGTCTTCGAATAGCCACCAAGCTCAAAGAAAAATCCATTCATTGCTATAGCGATTCACAATTGGTTGTTAACCAAGTCCTGGGTGAATATCAGGCTCGTGGCATAAAAATGGCGGCTTACCTGGAGAAAGTTAAAGCAACATTTGGGGGGTTTGAGTTCTACGCTATAGAACAAGTTCCCCGAGAACAAAATTCAAATGCAGATGCATTGGCTAGGCTCGCCACAACTAACGAAGCTGACACACTCAATGTGGTCCCACTAGAATTCTTACCGACCCCGAGTATAACCGAGTCTGAGGAAGAAGATATAAACATGATTGACTCACAACCCACCTAGATGACCCCAATAGTTGACTACCTTGAAACTGGAAGTCTCCCAGCAAACCGGAATGAGGCTAGAAAGCTTATGTACAAAATACCAAGATATACCATTTTGGAAGGAAAATTGTACAGAAGAGGATACTCTATGCCATTACTTAGGTGTGCAACTCCCCCTGAGGCAAAGAAGATTTTGGAAGAAATCCATGAAGGATTTTGCGAAGATCACATCGGGGGGCATAGCTTGTCAAAAAAGATGATTAGGCAAGGATACTTATGGCCAATAGTCAAGGCAAACTCATTCGAGTATGTCAAACGCTGTGATAAATGTCAATGGTTCGCTTCGATACCGTGAGCTCCACCCACCGAGCTTACCATGATGAGCTCCCCATGGCCATTCGCGATATGGGGAATCGACCTCATAGGCTCCTTGCCAACTGGAAAAGGTGGAGTAAGATATGTTGTAGTCACTATCGACTATTTCATGAAATGAACCAAAGTCGAACCCTTAGCAACCATCACCTTGAAGAAATTCCTAGATTTCATAGTGAAAAACATCATCTGTAGATACCATATGCCCAAGAAGATTGTGTCAGATAATGGGACTCAGTTCGACAGTGATAAGAATGGGATAATAAAAAGTTTCCCCTCCATGGCCCATCCCCAAGAAAATGGCCAGGTCGATGCTGTTAACAAAACTTTAAAAAGCTCTATGAAGAAAAGGCTAGAAGAAGCAAAGGGGAGATGGTCAGAGGAGCTGCCTCAAGTCCTGTGGGCATATAGAACAACGATAAGAACCTCGACAGGGCATACCCCTTTCTCCCTGACTTATGGATGCGAGGCCATGCTTCCATCGAGGTTGAAATCCCAACCATAAGGCGTGACGCATATGACCAAACCTCGAACCAATCCCAGCTCGAAGAAAGTTTGGACATCGTTGAAGAAAGACGAGATGAAGCCCAGTTGAAAAATGTTGCATACCAGCAGAGGGCTACGAGATATTTTAACAAGAAGGTATGAGATAGGAAATTTTGATTGGGAGACTTGGTGTTAAGACGCGTGTTTTTGGCCACACGAGACCCATCTGCTGGGGTGCTTGGGCCTAATTGGGAGGGACCTTACCAAATCGTGTCCATTATTCGACCTGGAGTTTATAAGCTGGTGAGGCTGAATGGAGGACTAGTTCCGCGAGCTTGGAATGGCGAATATCTATGACCTTATTATCAGTAATGTAAGAATGATGTTTATTCATTTTAACCAAGCGTGTATTTGATTTTTTGCTATTTATCAATAAAATACTAAATTTCATTCAAATGTTGTATTTTTATCGTTATACTTTTTTGCAAACCCTTGATTTCAATAACCTAAGATCGCAATCATAGGCTATTAAGGGGGCATAAGTGGTATACAATCATACCATAGGCTCGAAAAAATATAACATAAATAAAAAGTAACTCTAATAGCAATGTTTGGATTATTAACCCGACATGAAAAAAAAAACAATAAGTGTATGGATCATTAACCAAACACACGAACTAAAACAAGTCTGGAACAAAACAACAAGACATAATCAACAGTCAAAAGTTGGAATTCTAGATAAACCAACTATAAACTATAAGTCCAAACTAGGGCTGGAAATTTTTGCAAATAAGTTTTGACCTCACAACCTCGAAACCATACTCGAGGATGAGGAAAAGTAACTAGAAACACAAAATATAACCAGACTAGCAAAGGTTACACACCATTTGATTTTTTTTTTAATACATGGTAAAAGTAAGGTTCGACCTTGATAATAACGAAGTCGAACATGGAAATTTCGAATAAACTATGCATGAATGTATTGAAATTCGAACTTAAACCCAACGTATATTTGTATGAATAAACAAGTATAAAAGCAGGTCCTTAAACATAACATGCTCAAAATATTTCAACCCATAAATATGATGCATGATATTGAGGCAAAAAATTAAAGGTAGTATTAAAGGTAGTCAATATGCAAAAGGTTGAAAGCAAAAAAAAAACTATTATTTAAATATAAAGTCATAAAATTATTAAAATAGCTCAGAATCGAGCTGTAAACTGTCATTGCCCTAAGGGCACAAAAAATATAATTACAAGAAATTCTAAGGGACGTAGCCCTTTTTGAATCAGTTCACTGGTAATGGACTGAAGCTGACTCAGCCTCCTCGCCTTTGTCCTCCCCATTCCTGCCATCTTGGGTTGTAGCTGTGACCTCCTCTTTGACCAACTGAGCTTTCCATTTGTAGATGAACTTCTCTTCTTTATCTTGAAGGAACGAGGTTTCGATGTTGGGGTTCAAAGACCATATCATGTACATAGCTCGGTCTGTAGCCTAGTATTTCTTGGCCTTGAACTCCTCGTTGAGGCGCTTCTTCTCGTCTACAAGAATTCCAAAGGTGGAATCCTTCTCTTCGCTCAGGCGTTCAGCCTCAACCTTGGCAACACTTGTCTCTGCCTTCAGGTGATCGATATCGGCCCTGGCAGCATTGAAGTCCACTATCTTGGTGTCGAGTTCCGCCTTCAGGCTAACGGTAGTAGCCTCGGAGGAGTCAAGCTTAACTTGAAGAACCTTTGAAGGCTTCGTCAGTCTTAGCTCGGGCCTCCTCATCTTTGGTCTGGGCTCATTTGGCCTCCTTCAGACTATCTTCAGCTCGAATACGAGCTTGGTTTGCTTCATAAACCAGGGTCTCCGCCATTGCCATCTTCGAGGAAAACACCAAACTTTGGCGAAGAACACCAAGAAGGGCCTGGAACAAAAAAAAATTATAAGGGTTAGAAAATAAATAGATGACCAAAGAAATTAGAAGACACGAAAACTAGACTTATCGAGACTGCGAGCTCCACCATTTGGTTAGTAAGGCGTGTGGGATTTTCTCCTCTCAAAAATCGCCACACATCGGCATCGAGATTGCTGCAAGCCTGGCCGGCCCGAGACTGCATATCTGAGCACAGGTAGGCTCCTATGGTACCTGCCACATTCTCCATAGGGTAATCCTGAACATGGGATGATGCCATAAACTTTCAAACCACCTTCGGGGCACCTGTAGGCTTGGGAGCTTGAGGTACGACTTGTTTGCCTTTGTCCCCAACAGGTTGAGGAGGTGGCATAACCTCCGGGGGTTCGGTGGTGGCAACTGACGAGGTTGCGAGGGCTGGACACCACTGTAGGTCCCGGAGCTTGGGCTTTGGGCTCAAAAGAGGCGGGCATTGAAGGAGAGGAACCCTCAACAATCTTGGCCGACTTCTTCAAGGTTACATGACCTCGCTTGGTTCCACAGAGCTTGGGGGGCTGTACCAAGAGGTTGTCCAATTCTGACTCCATATCACCTGAAGAATACGAGGTATATTGGTCAAGCCGAGAAAGAAAAAAGGCATACATATTTTAATAAGTAAAAATAACTAAGTGACAGGAACCTAACAAGAAGACTTACTAGAGCTCAAACTTGGGGACCAAGAAATTCCCCTATCTTGCGATGAGGCTATGCGAGTCCCCTCCCTAAAAGTGGGGGACATCCTCGAGAGGTCCCTATAATCGTTTGTGTTTTATTGCACTGCTACCCCATCCCAAACCTCGTTAAGGCTATACATGGTTTGGTACTTACCTAGCCAGCTATCAAACCTACAAACCCCAAGGTCTACCCTCGACCATGCTAGAAAATTATCCTTGGGGTCCTCGAAGAGGAACATTACGTCAAGCTCGTTCTTATGTAATGAAGGAGACCACATGGATGAATCGAGCATGACTTTACCTCCTGACGAGCTCGCGGAGGCCTCATCTTGTGCCTCATTTCCCGAGCCTGAGTGCTCAAAGGGGCGAGGACGGTGGGCCCGAGATCTTTGACCCATATGTTTACCTCTCACAAGGAGCTTGGTGGTGGGCACGGGTACGTCCTCCTATCTCGCATATTTGCTATTACTGGATTCGTCAGTGGTTTCGCCTTCTTCTAGGTTGTTGCACAACCGAAGCTTGTCCTCGTGAAGGAGGTAAGAAAGGGGTCGTTGACCATAGGGAAGCTTGAGGATGGTTTCCCTACGTTCCCTCATGGCATCTGTAGGCTGAGGATGATGGTAGGTGGCTATATAAAAGATTTAAGTAAGTCAACAGGGCTCACAAATCAAAAGAAAATTTAGCCAAAAAATACGAGGGACTTACGAATTCTCCATAAGGAGTAGAATCGAGAGGGAGCAAGACCGTTTGTCTAGAAGAAGGCGGTCTTGAAGTTTGGAGGGTGGTTTGGAATGTCCTCGAACAGGTGCTTCTCTTTTGGGTAGCTGGACAGATAGTAGAACCCATCCCTGCCATGAGCTTGGGAAGGATTGCTTTTAAGGCAAAAGAGATACAAGATCTCGTGTCTTGTGGGTTTCTCCCACTTCGTCTCCTTGTATAATGACTTCAGTGTAGATATAACCCTGTACAAGTTCGTCTAGAATTGGAATGGAGTTATGCCGACATAGTCGAGAAAGCTCCAGAAATAATCCTTTAGGGGCAGCAAGGCCCCAGCTCATAAATGCTCACGACTCCAGGCCGCGAGCTTAACCTTTCTATCTGGGTTGTCTTCCCCAGGTGCAGAGTAGCTCCTCTCATCGGAGTTGGCAGATCGACAGACCAAATTTCTAGAGAGCTTCAACCCGTGGCAAGAGAGGAGCTCAGAAATTTGTCAGGTCGGGTTATGGAACTTTGATAATGTTCAGCCTCGAAGAAAGAACTCTTCGAGACCGGGATGGAAAGTGGTTTGGGAACTTTAAGTGGTTGATTAGAAGGACCCCCCCCCCCCCCCCCCCATTAAGATGAAAGCGAGCTCACCAGGTGGAAAGGCTATGGTGACTTTAAGTTTGGGATCTAGTGGGATAGGCCTGAGATTGAGGTCTGTGTCAGGATAAGCTGCCACTTGGAGTCTCTTCCTCTTTCTCTCTTCGACCTCATCGATCTGATGTCAAAAATGGTCTCGTATATCTTCTTGCTCACACCGCTCTTTGTGCTTGCGGATCAATCGCTGGTTTCGAGTGAAAAGCGATTCATGTCTGGGAGTTGATGGGTGGTAAGGGATAGCAAACTTGGGCCCCCACCAATTCTCAGAGTTTTGGGACATCTAACAAGGAAGAAAAAGGTGAGGCCCATCATATAGAAAATAATAAGAAGGGATTAAAATTTTGATAACTCGAGCTGGAACGCCCAAGATAACGAGATCGCCTCAATCGAGACAGAAGGCTCGAAAGGGCGAGATTGCTCGGATGTCTATCCCGAACTGTTATAAAGTTCGAGCATCGAGAGTAAACCCACGCGGGAGTGAGGTGGTTATTACCGATTTAAAAGAATACCATATTAGATTTCTAGGGAAAAAGTTGGCAGTTACCCAAAAAGGCAATGCTTTTGGGATTCGTGCATTTAAACCCAATTTCTTATGCCACACGAAACCTATGACCCAAAAAATACCCCCCATTACTAGAAAAACTCCATTTTTTCACAAACCTATCATAAATTATTTAGCCTAAATTGTGATTCTAAGCATGCCAAAGATATTTACATCAGAACACTTGCCTAATGCAAGAAAGAAGCCATAAAAATTTGGCAAAAACCAGAGGTATCCTCACAGATAGAAGAAACAAGTAAGAAAGCAAATATATATATATAACGAAGAAAGATCAGAGTACTTATGCAAAGAAGACCGAGGGTATGAAGAGATTGCTGACTGAAGGAGTGATTGTAGGAATGATCTCACCGAACTAAAAGATGAAAGAGTGCTTTGCTTTTTAGGTTTTGAGAATATGCAAGAAGAGGGGGTATATATACGTCAAAAAAGGGATGTCAAAGGTCGAATGGATCTGGGCCCTTGGTTTGAATTGAAAAATTATCTAATGGATAGGGTTTAATTTTAACGTTGGTGGCAAAAAGGTAATGGGAAAGGACGTGTGCAAAACTAGAGAGTGCTTGAGTACTCCTGGTATGTAATGTTAGGAGTGTGTCCTAAAAGCATGTAAAGACATTTGTTTTTTCTGTGAATAAATAAATACAATGGTTTATTATTATTGTCATATTTAGATTGTTAAATTATTGTTTGAATAATTTTGTAAATATCAGAAAAATTCCATATTCATTATTGAGGATGTGATCTGGTATTAGTACGAGAGAATTAAGATCACATGAATGAATAAAAATGGTCAACAACAACAAATTAAAGTTATGGAATTCTTTAATTGGAGTTGTAAGTACGGTTTACTGAGTATCATAACGATACAAATAATCTAGATTCGGATTATTGATGTGGAAAGACATCTCGGTAAAGGTGTTTTATATAATATGATTATATATGACATGGACCGATATGAATTAAAGTCTTTATCCAAAAAACCATTTAATTATAAAGACTTGTAATTCATATCATAACTGATGATCATTTTTAGATCAACCTAAATCCTGAGTGTTCATGAACTCCTATTCATGTTTATTAAATCTTTTGATTCATTCGTTAAGGTCTCTTCAAAGAATGAGGCTAATGACTTTTGTTTTGGAGATTTAATATCATGGATGGCTAGGAACATATATCAACAATACAGAATCTAATCTTTCCTAACGGATCATATATTAGTTCCCTTAAGGGTTAATTCTGGAACTGAATGATTTTGAGCTCAAATCTATAATTAGATTATAGATTAATTATTCACTAGTGAATTAATGGTACTTAAGGAATAAGAAGTAAATTAGAAAGGTTAAATGATAATTCTTCCATTCTAATTTATGAACTAATTAATTAGAGGGTTGAACTATTGTAAGATGGTTATATCAATGGACGACTTAAGAAAAAGATTTCAGTAAAATTATATCTATAACATAAAGAATGCAATTATGAATTTATAGTGGAGTAATATCATAATTAATAAATTAACTATTATAATTAAAGAGTTTAATTATTTAGTTTATTTATTGGAGCTTAATGTTATAGGTCCAAGGTCCCCGAAATGGCTCAAACAAACACTGACAAAGGTACATACAAAAATGGGCAAAAAGGACTTATGTGATAAGTAAAATATTTTTCTATGTATCAAACATAATTATTGTGTAATTATGTGTAATTAATTAATTAAGAATTAATTAATTATTTGATTTAACAAAAATATAATTAATTTATTTTTGGGATTTTTGGTATTTAAATAATAATAAAAATTAGAAAAATCACACGCCATCACAGGCATGTGGTACACGTGTGGCACAGTGCACAGGTACTATGCTACACGCATAAGAGAGTGTACTCAGTCTCTTGATTCCACAATTTTGGTTATTTAAATATTAAATAAATAATGAGATATTTTAATATGATTAAAATATTATTATTTAAACAAAAATCTGATAACTGATCAGTTATTTTGAATTTGTTTAAAATAACAAATATTTTAATATATAGGATATATTAAATATAGGATATCAGTTTTTCACAGAACGTAACTTTTCAGGGATAGAAAAATATCTAGGAATCTCTCTCAGAGAAAGAGAATAGTGATATAAACAAAAAGTCATTGTTCTTCACAAAACCTAGGTCCAAAACTTTATCAGATCTCATGTGTTGAGAACATCTGATAAATAGTTTATTGCCTATTATTTGTATAGCAAGCCCACTCTCGTTCTTTGTGTGCCTGAGAAAATTTTGGAAGATCTTGGTGTGAGATCTCGAGGATTTAGCCATACGAAAAGATAGCAGCAAGGAAGGACCTGAGGTAATTTTTCTATTCATATCCTTGATTCAATATATATATGCATGTGAAGAAGTAGATCTAGAAATCATATGAGATTAATCTAACAATTTGATTGTTGTTCCGCTGCGTATAATCTTTGATTTGATCAATAAAAACCAACATGTAATCCCCAAGTGATGCGTTTCCACACTTGAGTGTGGTAGGTGGCACGTTTTTCGAAAAGTGGAGTTCAAAAGTTTCCTTCTCATAGGATTCGAACCAACACTTTAGAGGGAGCAAAATGTTTCACCCGAATTTCGACACCGTCATAAATGAGCCTCGAAATATAGGCTCGTAAAGCATAAGCTCAAAAATAACAAGCAGTAGCTGAACACTTGTATAAATTTGCATGATTCCTGACTTGTTCTTGTTGGAAATCGAACACAGGTTCAGAAGGCTCGAGCTTAAGCATCAAGCTCGAAAGAATGAATCTTCTCCAATGCATATGGGTGCTATTCGAGCCTTAGTTACAAGCTCGAAGACGATGCTCTCCGAATATTGAGCTCGATGAAATCACTGGTTAAAGAGGAGGCTGACTAGAATAACGAGCTCGAAAGCGTGTAAACCTTGCTTTCGAGGCCAACAACGCATTTTGCACACAACAATTGTTAGGATTAGTGCATTTATTTGTATTTATTTCAATTTTGAATTGTAACTTCCCGAAATAAGGGGAAGATATTCTGTCAACCAGGTCTATAAATAGCCTGGGGAATTTCATTTATAGAGGGGCACAATATTGTACTGAGAATAATCTGTTGAATTGCTTTGAGAAAGTATCAACAATCAATAATATTGACTCGTGGACTAAGCAGATTTTAACTACTGAACCATGTAAAAATCCTACTGTTTTTTCCTAAATCTTTGTTTAGTGCTCTTCGGATTTAAGTTGACGAAAAACGGCGTTAACAATTTGAATTAATTATATAATATTCATGAGATTATGATCTTGTATTATTCCGAGAGAATTAAGATAATATATAATGAATAAAATAGTCAGTAACATATTAAAATAAGGAATCTTCAATGAATGGATACTAGTACGGTTTTCTAAGCATACGAGATGCAAATAATCTAGATTCAGATTACTGATGTGGATAGACATCTTAGTAAAGGTGTTGTATATAATAGAGATTATAAATGACAGGACCGATGAGAATTAATTATCTTTATAAACTTGTCGTTTGACCTAAAGATTTAATTCTTATCATAATATATGATCATTGGTAGATTAGTCTAAATCTTGAGTATTCATGAACTCATGTTTATGTTAATTGGATCTTTTGATTCACTCGTTAAGGTCTCTTAGAATAATGAGGCTAATGACTTTTATTTTGGAGATTCAACATCATAGATGGCTGGGAACATGAATTACAATAATGGAATCCATGCTTTCCTAATGGATCAAATATTGGTTCCCTTAAGGGTTGATTCTGGAACTGAATAATTATTGAGCTCAAATCTATAATTAGATTATAGATTAATTATTCTCTAGTGAATTAATGGTACTTTAGGATCAATAGGTAATTAGAAGGGTAAAACGATAATTTTGATCAGCTCTAATTAACGAACCAATAATGGAGGACAGAACTACATTTATTGATTATATCAATGGACTACTAGAGAAAACTCTGTAAATATAATTCTATAAATACTTAGAGTGCAATTCCATATTTATAGTGGAGTAATCATGGAATTAATAAATAAGATTATTAGATTAAAGAGTTTAATTAATAATCTAGTTTATTGGTGCTTCGTATTATAGGTTCATGGTCCCCAGATCACCTCTGTCCTACACTGTCAAGGGTAAGGATGTCAAAAGAAATATTAATATAAAGAGAAAGGACTAAATTGCAAAGGAATTAATATTCCAAGGCAAGGAAATAATTATGTGATAATTATGGGTAATTGATTAATTGTGAATTAATTTATTATTTAACTATATAGTTTTTATTTTGAAAAACTATAGGTTAAAATTAATATTAATCTTGTTTGGATTAATATAAAGTGAGAGAATAATAAATATCTTATTTATAATATGATATTTATTTATTTAATTTAAAACTGATATTTTAAGATAAAGTTAATTTTGAATTAACTGATATTTATGTTGGGATAAATATATTGTATTGAAGATTGATTAAACAAACAAATGAGAAAATCAGGGAAACCTAATACAGGCTTTGGCAACACACACTGTATTGTACAGTGTGTAGCGCCTATACCAGGGATTTAATCCCTAGGATTTGAATTTTGAATTTCAAATAATTTTGTTTAATCAATTATTCAATTATTCTTTTTAAATATGATTTAAATAAATAATTAAATGTAAATATCTAATCAATTTTAAATTTAAATTATATTTTAATTAAATAAAGATTATTTAATTAGATTAAATATCTTTATAAGTCTGATAGTACGTGACTTTAAAAAAAATGGCTTCATTATTATTTTTGAGAAAAAAAAAAATAGACTCTCTCTCTAAAGCAATAGTTTTCTCTAAACCCGAAAACTATTCTAAACCTTCTCTCTATCAAAACTCTCTAGATCTCATGTGTTGAGTACATCTAGGGAGTCACATAAATCAACATTTTGAATCCTACATGCCCACACACGTCCTTGTGTGTTTGAAGATTGGTCTAGAAGATCAAAGTGTGAGATCTCAGAACACTAGATAGAAAGATTGTTGATTTATACAAAAAGACTCAAGGACACTTGATAGGCTACAAGAGGTAATCCCTGATTTGTTTGTATGTGATTAAATATTTATATATGTGTATGATCCTGGCTGGTATTAATATTTATTAAAATGAGTCCATATATTTCGCTGCGTACCTTTGATTTAATTTAATACCAACATCCCTATGGTCCTTCATGGCCTCGGTAGGTTGTGGGCAATGATAGTTGGCTACAAGAAAAGATTTGATGAGTATTTCAAGCTCGAAATAAAAGAATAAACTAAAGAACCATGACATGGTACTTACAAATCCGCTGGAATGAGTAAAAATGGGAGGGAGCGAGACCGTCCATCTAGAAGAAGATGGTCTTGAAGGTAGGAGGATTGTTAGGGATATCCTCGAACAACCGCCCCTCCTTGGGGAAGTTGGACAGATAGTAAAACCTGTCTCCACCATGAGCTCGGGAGGGGTTGCTCTTGAGGCAGAAGAGGTATAGAATCTCTGAGGCCAAAGGTCCATCCCATTTCTACTCGTGGTATAAAGATCTAAGGGCGGCCAAGACCCTATACGAGTTAGGGTTAGTAAGGCTCCAGATTGCATGTGCTTGCGACTCAGTGTCGTGAGCTTAACTTTCCTCTCGGGATCGTCTTCGCCAGGGGTGAAGCGCTCCTTTCGTCAGAGCTAGCGGGCCGACACACCAGCTTGCTGGATAACTTTAACCCGTGGCAGGATAGTCACTCTAAAATCTGCTAGGTCAAAATGACCAAACTTTGGTAATGTTCGGCCTCGAAGAAGGAGTTTTCCAAGGTTGGGATGGAAAGAGATTTGGGAGCTGTGGACGGTTGATTTGATGAACCCTCCATGAGGTTGAATGAAAGTGTGTCAGGGGAGTAGGCTATGGTGACTTTAAGTTTAGGATCTAGTGGAATTGGTCGAATTTCGGGGTCCGGATCGAGATACACTGCAACTCGAAGCTTCTTTCTCTTCCTCTCTTATACCTCATCGATCTGACGTCGAAAATGGGCTCGGATATCCTCTCGTTCGAGCTATTCCTTATGCTCGTGGATTAGCTATTGGTTTCAAGTGAATGGTGATTCAGGTCGAGAAGATGATGGGTGGTAAGCGATGGCAAGCTAGGGCCCCCACCGATTCTCTAAAGACTGCGACATCTAATAAGAAAGAAAAAGGTGAGGGACCATTATAAAAAAGAAAAGGGGAAAAGATTAAGATCTTGATAACTCGAGTTTGCAAGCTCAAGAAAACGAGATTGTCTTAATTGAGCCTGGAGGCTCGAAATGGCAAGATTAACTCAAATGCCAACACCAAACAACTACAAAGTTTGGGGCATTAAGGGTGTACCCACGTGAGTGTGGGGTGGTTATTGTCTGTTTAAGAGTATCCCAAATTTCAAGCAAAAAATGGGCAGTTACCCAAAAAGGAGATATTGTCAGGATACGTGCGTTAAAACCCTTACTCAGAACCCTATTTCTTAAGCTACATGAAACCTGTAACGCCTTACTTCCCTAGAGTCGTTACCATGTGATTTTAAAAAATGTGTCATTAGCTTACTAATCGAGGTATTTGACCAAAAAGTGCGGTTAATTAAAATGAAGACTCATTTAAATAGGATTTTGGTATAAATAGGGTTGGACATTCATTTAAATTATCAAAGTATTATATTGGGATCCCAAATTACTGTTTAGAAAACACATTTACAACTCAAAAGGGTGAATATTGTTGACCTAGGCGACAAAACTAACTTTTACAACATATTCCTTATAATAACCCTAGCCGTGGCAACCAGGTAGGCACAAGCAGTTCTCTTACCTCGTGTCCCAAGCTGACAATACAAAGTGATCTCGATTACGATTCCTAATCCCGAGCCTAAGCGATAAAACCTAGTCACAATGCCATAATAAATAGATATCCATCAGCCCCTAACTAATTAAAAACCTTGGATTAAAATACTAGCCTTAGGGACCTCAAATTCTACTAAACCGGATAGTATAATCCTTCCCAAGCCTTAACATTTGAATTCCCAAGCTTAAAACTTCAATTTGGTCACTTTCCCTAATTTGAGCCACGGCCTGCTGCAAGTCAGAGAGCTCGGCTCTCTTATTTGGGGGACACGGGACACAGGACACGGGTCACGGCGCGCCTCAGCCTACATTGCGGCACTTGGGCAAAAACAAAGGCTCCCAAGCCTTTTTGTTCATACAGGTCGCAACGCCTGAAGAACAAGGCCTTGGCTCGAGCCCAAAACCCAGAAATCCTTAAGCATTTTTACGAGCCAATCTCTCCAAAATCCACACATTTCAGAGCCTAGACCTGGAATTCAATCTACAATTCATACCAAAGCAGCAGAACAAATAAAGATACCCCAAAACACACCCCACAAATTCATCAAAATTCAGAAATTGCAACCTAAAGTTCAATCCAATAAAACATCTAAATTACCACAGAAAATTCAGTAAGAATCAGCAGAAATCCTCACCTTGATTACGTGATTCTGGTCTGAACTAAACCCAATTACTTCTAGCTTCAAGTTTCTTCAAAACCTCAGCCAATTCCCAAGGAATTCGAAGCTTCTCTTTGAATTTCAACAGAAATTCCTCCTTAGCCTTAAGAGAGAGAGCTGAGAAAGGTTTTGTGACTTTCCTCTTTTTTTTGGTCAGTTCTAGAGTATAGGTTAGCTTAAGTCTATCCCAGTTGTACCATACCCAAAATGCCCCTAAGTCTATCTTCAGTCCTTTAATGCCACCAAGGGTAATCCCGTCATTTTCCACTTCCCGCTAATTCCTCGAGTGTTTCTATAATTCCCCATTTAATCTAGACATACGCAAATGATCGCGAAATTGCTAGTCCCTACCTAGTAATCCCGAACACACACTATGTACCCATAATACCCCTAGGCTCACCCTGAGTCAGGTACTTGATCCCGTTGTGACTATTTCGCTATTCCGCACCCTAGGACCGTCTCAGATCGCACATCACAAATATATCACCACAATCTTGTGGTTTCAAGCATAACATACATATAATTCACATTTATGCCCTCAACGGGCCAAAATCACAATTATGCCCCTATTAATCAAAATGGGCCCACATGCATATTTAATTCACCTAAACATGCATTTCTAATCACATAATCATTTAATCCACATAATAACATAATTAAATCAATTATTGCCATCCCGGCACGCTAATCAAGACACTAAGCTTTATTAGCAACTTTGGGACGTTACAAAACCTATAACCTATTACCCCATAACCTAAAGAAATGTTCTATTTTTATCTGTTTTCACTGAACCTTTCTACCTAAATGTTTCTCTGATCACTACAAATCTACCCAAATCAGAAACTACCTAGTGCAAAAGAGATTTCAAGAATCTGGTAGTGTTGACCCAGATTTTGGTCAACTGACACGGAGTCAGAATATGCTTGATACGAATGAATGTGTAGAGAGGAACGTAATGCCAAAAAGTAATAACAACACGATATTTTTATAGTGGTTCGGCCCCAGGATCTGGTAATAACCTATGTCCACTTAGACTATTATTGATGTAGAATCAAAGGAGTAATCAAAGAACAAGGGTTCAATGAGTTTCACTAACCTCTGAAGAACAATATAATATCACTAGGAGAATTACTATAGTCTTAAATAATTCAAAAGCCAAAAAGTCCCTTCCTTGAGCTATCTTTTGCTATTTATAGGCTCAAGGGGGATTACAAAAGATTGCTACAGATATTCTTTCCAGAATCATTGGATACTCAGGAGATTGTGTGAGTTAAATTCGAGATTTACAAAGATCTTCACAGTAATGTTGCTTTGTATGCGGAACTATCGACCAGACTGGTCGCAGGTAAGACTAGGCTGCTTACTGCTTCTAATGCGTCTTCTGGTCGATACTCTAGCAGAGCTTTTCCAGGTGTCAACCACGTGTCCAGGGATCACTTGCCACGTCATCAAGGCTAATTTTTTGGATAACAGGTAGAAACCAGAAAAACTTTTTTACGCACAAAGGAAACACATATAAAAAAAAATATCCATATATGAAGATCAGAGAAATTACACAATGTGGATTGTGGGTACGAAGAAATTATAGACTGTAGAAGAGGTAGTAGGAACAATCCCATGAGCCGAAGGTGGAAAAAGTTCTTTGCTTCTTCGGTTTGGAGAACATTTAAGGAGAGCTTTGGTTCGTGTTTTTTCTTTTGAAAATTAAAAAGCAAAGTGAAGAGGTAGAAGATGGCGAATGGGTTTAAATATGCAAAAAGGTGGTGCTAAAAGGGGAATCTAAACCCTTGATCTGGGTTAAAATGTGATCCAAAGGATCACGTTTGATTTTAAAAAATTGGCGGTAAAAAGGGAATAGGAAGGGACGTGCGCAGAGAAAAGGGTACTTGAGTACTCTCGGTATGCAATCCCCTAATGATGCGTGTCCACACTCGAGTGTAGTAGGTGGACACATTTTTCGAAAGTAAATTTCAAAAGTTTCATTCTCAGAGGATTCGAACCAACACTTTTGAGGGGGCAAAATGTTACACCCTAAATAAATATGCTCGAAAAGAGTAAGCTTGAAAATAGCAAGTGTTGGTTATACACTTGTATAAATTGACTTGATTCCAAATCTATGATCAGATTTCGAGCATAAGTTGCAGGCTCGAACACACCAATCTTCTCCGAGGAATGAGTTTGACCAAATCACTAGATGAGGAGGAGGTTATAACCGGAATGATGAGTTCCAAGTCTGGCCAGTCTTGAAAGCACATCAGCGAAACGATCGAGTTCAGTGATGCGTTTTGCACACGGAAAGACTATTAAAAAATCCCTATTTTCTACGAATTCGTTATTATCATATATTAAATCTCTATTGCCATGGGATATTATGTAATTAACGTATTTATAATATTTATTTCAAATTTATTTGATTGATTGTAACTTCCCTGAATCAGAGGAAGATATTCTCATGACCAGGTCTATAAATAGCTTGGAGTAATTCATTTGGAGACACGCACAAAATTGTACTAGGAATACTTTGCCAAATTGCTTTCTGAAAAAGCTTTGAGAGAATAATGAGAATAATAATAATAATGACTTGTGGACTAGGCATATTTTAACTGCTGAACCACGTAAAAAGTCTTTGAATCCTTCTACTTTTTCTATATTTTTATTTAGTGCTCTTCATATCTAAATTGGCGAAAAACTGCGTCAACAGTAACATTTATTGTATTTATAAACGTTTATATATGCTTTAGCATATTTATTTTTCATTGAAAAAATGCCACTTTAAGAAATGATAAAGAGTTTTTATTTTGCTTTTGTTGTTTTAGATAATATTTGTTCGGTATATATTTATTATTAAATATAGAAATTATATTTTGAAAAATTTAAGACTTTATTTTAAAAAAAATTATAAGACATGATAATTTAAAAAATCCCAAAATTATAACTAAATCAAAACACATTAATGGGTTGGTTTTAGTTTCTTTAATTTGTAACGTGTTTTAAACATTTCACCATAATAAACATTCCACCCCAAGAAAATCCAATCTAATCTATCATAATTCTCAAATTTATGTATAAAAAAGTACCATTCATACAAAGAAAGAGATAATATACATTGAACTAATTTGGTGAAAAGGAAAGATAAATGTACAATAAATTCCACAAACAAGTACAAATGAAGAAAGTCCACAAATTTTATAGCATTTGAGATTAGGTTGAAAAATAATGTGATTTGATTTTGTTTCATCAATTGCATCAAAATTTTTTTTTTTTTTTCCATAAACAACAGCCATGTTTGTGGTCTTTTATTTTAATCCATATATACCTAATTGCCTTTAATATTTTGACCTAACTTGGACAAGAATTACTCAAAGAGGAAAATTAAAGAACAACCGGTCAGCAGCAAACTCACCAAATAACTCTACTTTTTCTACTATCTATCCATATAAATATATATATAGGACAATTCTCCTACAGGGGCTTCACTTTAAGCCTTACCGGTAGGATTCTCAGTGTTTCTCGACCCATGAACAGTTTTCGACGCGCCTTTTTTTTATGACCGTGTATATTGTAGCTATTTAGAGCATCCACACACTTTCAGAAAATTCTGAATAGTTTACAGTACCGAAAACTATGTTCAAACATGTTGTTGCCAGCGTGACTAATTTTATATATATATAGGACAATTCTCCTATAGGGGCTTCACTTTAAGCCCTACCGGTAGGACTCTCAGTGTTTCTCGACCCATGAACAGTTTTCGGCGCGACTTTTTTTTATGACTGTGTATATTGTAGCTATTTAGAGCATCCGCATACTTTCAGAAAATTCTGAATAGTTTACAGTATCGAAAACTAGGTTCAAACATGTTGATTTCCACGCGCATAAAAAAAATTAGTCACGCGTGCAACAACATGTTTAAACCAAGTTTTCGGTACTGTAAACTATTCGGAATTTTCTAAAAATCGTGATGATGCTCTAAATAGCTACAATATACACTGTCATAAAAAAAAATCGCGCCGAAAATTATTCACGGGTCGAGAACAGTGAAAGTCCCACTGGTAGGGCTTAAAGTGAAGCCTCTATAGGAGAATTCCACGTGCATAAAAAAAATTAGTCACGCGTGCAACAACATGTTTGAACCTAGTTTTCGGCACTGTAAACTATTCGGAATTTTCTGAAAATTTGCAGGATGCACTAAATAGCTACAATATACATGATCATAAAAAACAATCGCACCGAAAACTGTTCACGGGTTGAGAACACTGAGAGCCCTACCGGTAGGGCTTAAAATGAGGGAGAATTCCCATATATATATATATAAATATACTAGTTAAAAAGTAAGTGCGCTAGGCACGTACCCATTGATTTAAAAATAGTTAGCGCTATGTTTAAATATGTGTTTAACTATTTTATTGAAAAGAAAAATTCTTTATAAATTTTAAAATACAACTCAAATTAATAAATTTTAAAATATTTGTAATAAAATACTACTTTATTACATAACCCAATTATTTAAATACATATATATTTTTAAAAAACTAATGCAATGTTTATAGAGTTATTTTTATAAATTAATAAATATGTGTGTAGATTTTTTGAAAAATAAAAGATTAATATTTAATTTCTAAAATTGTGAATATAGTTTAAATCGAAAGATTTAATGGGTGGGTGTTTGGTAGATATTATACCACTTTATTATCATGTTGTTTAGTTATATTTATGACAACTATATAATTTAATTTTGAAATGATACTAATGGAAACTTGATTAGTAACAGGAAAACATGTAATAATAATAATATATTGAGAGAGTTGTTCCACCCGCAATTCTTTCTCTTTCTAGATGACAAAAGAAATAAGGAAAATGACCATAAATGTCATTTCTGAACCCCTGCAAATTTTTGTACAAAGTTTTATAATACCAATTATTCAATTTGTAACTCTGAAGTTGTTATCCTCATTTCCTGGAAGGGCTTTGGGCCTTCGCCCTGGCCCACGGTCAGAGGACCAACTCGGCATTTGGGCCTGGCCCGAGGTCCCTTGGTTTGAATATCACCCAAGGGGACTGGTACGGGCAGGGACTATACACTGGGCCCGTTTGGAGGGGTCCGGGACGTCCCTCCGGATTCATCTTCAGCTTGAACGGTCCCGGCGATGTCCAGAGCGCTCGGGCCGTCGCGGCCCGCACATTCCTGTCCTGGAGCCTGGTATGGTCCGGGCCCGAGGTAAATGGAGCGAGCCAAAGGTAAACAGACCTGGGTCACCTCCTCCCCAATTGAAGGGCCAGGCGTCCAGGATCCTGAAACCGCCTCATTTCGCGTGGGCATTGTCCCCCACTTTTCGCCTGCAGAAAAGGTCGCCTCGGGATTGCCCACTGGTGTGTCAGGACTGCGCAGCCAAGTACTTTGACCGGTCTTGTCTCCTGAATCAGCCTCGTGACTCGAAGTGGTCAGAGCCAAAGCGCCGTTTTGTCGAGCGAAGGCTTGTGTCTCAGGTCAACCAACTGGGCCTTAGCTGGTCTGAATTTTGTGTATTGTATACCTTTTTGTATTGGGCCTCCGCTAGAAAGGCCCCTTGTACTCATTTCTCTATTGGGCCCGGGTCGGATCCGGCCCAGACCCGGGGTTCCCCTCAGCTTATAAATATAAGCTGTAGAACAACGTACCAAAAAAAAAAAGAAAAGGTAGAAACTCTGTTGAGATATAGTTAGAAAACTCCATTGTAAAAGCTTCTTATAGCTCTAATATACAGACTCGTGGACTAAGGCTAGTTAACGCCCCAACCACGTAAAAGCCTCGGGTCGATCTTCTACTTTCATTATTAGTATCAGTAAATATATCGTTCATTAATATAGTTGCCAAAAATCTCGGTTAACAGTTTGGTGCTTTCATTGAGAGCTGAAGGAAGCTAGCGCCAACATCAGGCCTTTACTACGATGGTGAACACGCGTCACACCACCTTCGACCCTACCAACCCAGAGCAAGGTAACGGAGACCCGCTGCCTTCTCAGCACATTCCTCAAGACCTGCCTGAAGACGTGCCTCCTCAGACGTCTCACCAAGATGAGTCGCAAGACTACGAGGGTGAGGCAGAATACGAAGTAGAAAACGAAGAAGAGTACTACGAGGTGGAGAACGAGGGGGAGTATCACGATGAAGCCGCGGACCACGGGATCCCTTGCGACGATCAGCAAGACTTGGAGGTGATTAGACTAAGGCAGCAGATCCTGGATCAGGAAGCCAGGATGGCCGAACAGGCGGAGGCACACCGCCGGGTGCAAGAGTCTCTGCGAGCCCTGCAAGCACTGATGGTCGCGCGGGGCCCGGCAGCCAACCCCACGGCTAGCCCGCAACCAGAAACGCAACAACCCGCTCCCCAAGAGCAAGCCAGGGGCCCCAGGGGTGCTAGTCCGATCCGTCCCCCAGAGCCTTTTCCCGACGCAGCTCAGAGAGTCCCGGACAAGGAGCGACGGAGGACCCGGGAGAAGACCACCCCCGTCGAGAAAGCCGGGGCACGTTCTCGGCCGTTACCAAGGAAAGAGAAGGTGCGCCCCGTCCCAGGACGAAGCCACCCAATCGATCCGCAAGGAGCGCGGCCACAGAACGGGCAGCCCTGGCACCCCCCAGGGCCAAGCGGGCGGGAAAGGTCTTTGCACCCGAGTGCTTCGGTCAACAAGAACCGCCGGGACCGATCTCACTGCGAGGATCGTTACGCTCTCAGCTCTGGGGACGACACTTCCCGGGTAGATTTACGTAACGGACTGAATGCCCGGAAAGAGCGAGCCCGCAAGGAGAAAATCCTCCCTCGGGACGGCGACCTCAGGAACGACATCAATGACAGGAGGAACGAGAGAATCCCCCTGGAGGATAGCACGGCCAAATAGCTCATGGAGCAAATGGCCGCATTAAAATGGTCACTGATCGCTTGGTCCGCAAGCAGGAAGGCGCGGACACTGGCTCTGACGAAGAGGATAAAGAGCCGTGCGCGAGGCATATCCTGGACGCTGTACTGCCCAAGGGGTTCAAGATGCCAAGCCTCACCGCCTACACTGGAAACACAGATCCTAGGGATCATCTGTCCCGGTACAACCGACTCATGACCGTGGCTCACATCAGCGACGACGGCAAATGCCTCTGCTTCTCCATCACGTTGGGCGGTCCTGCCGAAGAGTGGTGGAAAAGGCTTAAACCGGGGTCCATCCAAACATGGTCCGGGCTACAGTCGGCGTTCCGGAAACAATTCGTGGCCGCCATGAGGATGGACATGCAAATCAGCACCCTCGCCAATATTAAGCAACTACCCGCGGAGACACTGAGAGCCTACATACAGCGCTTCACTGAAGAAGCCTCCAAGACCAAGGTCGATGACGGACAGCGCCTGGTGGCACTGCAGTCTGGGATCCGGGCCGGGTCGCCACTCTGGGACGACATGCAGTGCAGTAAAGCCGCCACTTTGGAAGAATTCATCAGGAGGGCCCAAGGATTCATCAACTGGGAGGAGGCTCAGATCCAGGCCTTCGGATGGCCCTCGGCTCCTCACCCCATCCCTCAGACGATTCCGGGAGGTGCGGGACAGTTCCCTGCGCAGTCCTACGCAACGCCCCCCATAGTCCCGGGGGTGGCCGTCGCACCCGGCATCAGTTACACGCCTACAGTATACGGCCCTGCCGCTTCGGGGTACGCCCCGGCCCAATCAAAGCACTTCTCTGGTTATGGTGTCGCGCCGGCGGGGCACAGTATGGCCCCCATCGTAGCCTAACAATCGCAGACCGGAGTAACCGAGGCAAGCGTGAATCCCTCCCGGGGGAAGCGGTCCGGCAAAGGCCAGAGCCGGCCGGAGCTGGCCAAAAAAGGGAAGAGGGGCTATGAGCCCCAATATTCAGAATACACCAACATGGTGGACACCCGGGAAAACATCTACCTCGCTACAGAAAGAGCGGTCCACTACCGGAAGCCTAGCCCCATGTTTAAGGGGGGAAGGAATCCCAGAGATACCAGCAAACGGTGCGCCTATCACAAGGATGTGGGCCACACCACCGACGAATGTCGGCAGCTCAAAGATGAGATTGAAAACCTCATCAAGCTGGGGCACCTCCATCAGTGGGTGAGAATGCCCGTGGGCGTCTCGGGCATGTCAGCAAGCCCCGGACAATCCACGACGCCAGTGACGACTCGTGCATACCCGCCCCAGGGAGGGTATGCACAAGGACCCCCAGCGCAGGCCCCTCAGGGGACCATCGCCGCGCAGGCTCCTGGCCCTGGAATGCCCTATCCTTCCGGGGCAGCACCCCCTCGAGTGGACGGACACGTGGCGACCATATCGGGCGGACCCCACCTAGGAGGACCTTCGAAGAATGACCAAAAGCGCTACCTAAGCGAGCTGGACCACGACCAAGAAGTTTGTGCCCTTGTCCAGGTCCCTGCTCAGCGCCCTAAACTGATGAACCTCCCCCTCACGTTCACGGAGGACGACGACCGCAACGTCCATTTCCCGCACCACGACCCGCTGGTCGTAGATGCTCAAATTGCCAACAAGTTGGTATCCCGCGTGTTGGTGGATGACAGAAGCTCCGTCAACTTGTTGTTCAAACCCGCCATTGGCCTGACGGAGACTGATCTGGCGTCCTGCCCGACCCAAATCTACGGCTTCAACGGAGATGCGCTTCTCCCCATGGGAAAGGTCCAGCTGCCGGTGACGCTGGGGGATGAGTTGCATCACTCGTTCAAGTTCTGCACCTTTGTTGTGGTGGACTGCCCAACCGCTTACAACGTCATCTTTGGTCGGCCCGCCCTGGTCGAGTTCAGGGCCATCACCTCCATCCGCCATCTATGCATGAAGTTCCCGTGCAACAACGGAGGAATAGGGACTGTCCGGGGAGACCAAAAAAGCTATAGAAAGTGTTACCATGTCTCTGCCCGTCCCGTATACATGGTCCAGGAAGAGCCCGTCGAGCCGACCCTCCGCCCAGTTGAGCAAGTAGTCCAGAAAGAGGATGATCTGGACCCGCGAATAGGAGACGAGCGCGCCCTGGAGCCAATGGACGAAATAGAAGAGGTATGCATCAGCGAAACCGACCCGGCCAGGGTCATCCAAGTGGGAAAGAGCCTGCCGGCGGACATTCGAGCCGCCATTCTCGCCCGAGTCCAGGAAAACCAGGATCTTCTGGCATGGTCCCACTCCGATATGACCAGGATCGACCACAATATCATCTGCCATGCGTTAAGTATTGACCCAAACGCGACCCCGGTCCGCCAGAAACGCAGACCTTTGGGGACGGAAAGGGCCGAGGCCCTCAAGCTGGAGGTGGAAAAGTTGTCTTCCATCAATTTCACCCGCGAAGCGGTATACCTCGTGTGGCTAGCCAACCCGGTCTTGGTGCCGAAACCTAACGGGACCTGGAGGACTTGCATCGACTTCACGGACCTCAACAAAGCGTGCCCGAAGGGCTGTTTCCCGCTCCCCCGAATAGACCAAATGGTGGATGCTACGTCCGGTTACGAGATCTTGAGTTTCATGGACGCCTACTCTGGCTACAACCAGATCTCCATGCACGTGGCGGATCAGGAGCACACCAGTTTCCAAACCGACAGTGGCATCTATTGCTATATAGTCATGCCTTTCGGACTCAAAAATGCCGGAGCAACTTACTAGAGGCTCGTCAATCGAATGTTTCGGGCCCAGCTAGGGAGAAACATGGAAGTATACATCGACGATATGTTGGTTAAGTACAAGACGTAGCGGGACCATTCGGACGATTTGGCATAGGCTTTCGTAGTTAATCGAAAGTACGGGATGAAGCTGAACCCTAAGAAGTGCACTTTCGGCGTAGCTTTCTGGAAGTTCCTGGGCTTCATAGTGAGCTTCCGAGGAATCGAAGCCAACCCAGAGAAGATCAAGGCGCTGATCGACATGGCCTCTCCCCGGAAGCACAAGGACGTCCAAAGCCTGACGGGGCGAGTGGCCGCCCTGAGCCGTTTCGTTTCTAAGGCCACGGATAAGTGCGTCCCTTTTTTCAACGTCCTTCGGGGAAGCCAGCGGTTCGAGTGGTCACCCGAGTGCGAAGAAGCCTTCCAGAAGCTGAAAGAGCATCTGGCCAAGGCCCCCATCCTGGCGAAACCAGTCGACGGAGAGCCTCTGTATCTATACCTGGCCGTGACCGAGCATGCCATCAGAGCCGCGTTGGTCTGAGAAGAGGAAAGGGCACAACTCCCGGTATACTACGTGAGCAAGCGGTTACTAGACGCCGAATCTAGGTACCCGCTGATCGAAAAGCTGACTTTCTGCCTGTTGATGGCATCCCGGAAGCTTCGACCCTACTTCTAGGCTCACGCCATAAAGGTCTTAACCAACCATCCCCTGCGGCAGGTGTTGCAGAAACCTGAGTCGTCGGGGAGACTCGTGAAGTGGGCAATGGAGCTGAGCCAGTTTGATATATCTTACGTGCCCCGGGTGTCCATTAAGGGACAGGCCCTGGCCGACTTCATCGTCGAATGTTCCGGGATCCCCCCAGAAGAGAGTGTCCCCGCGGCCCCCGCGGCGCCCGTTTGGAAAGTCTTCGTGGACGGAGCCTCGAACGAGAACGGGGCCGGAGTCGGGATCATCTTGGTGTCACCGCAGGGGCACCAGCTACAAAATGCCCTCCGTTTCCAGTTCAAAGCCTCGAACAACGAGGCGGAGCATGAAGCTGTCCTAGCCGGCCTACGTCTGGCCTGGGAAGTAGGGGCAACGAACCTCGAAATTTACAGTGATTCTCAGCTGGTAGTCAGACAGATTTCGGGAGAGTATCAAACCAAGGGAGAATGAATGGCGACATACGTGACTCAAACGAGAGAGATGCTCCAAACGTTCGCGGCGCATTCCATCCGCCAGATTCCCCGGGAGAAGAACGTGTTCGCGGATACATTAGCGAAGCTGGCCACCGACGCAGAAGCAGAACTGGCCGGACTGGTTCCCGTCAACCATCTCCCCATCCCAAGCGTCAGGGCTCCCACCGTCAATACGGTCGACCACTCCACTTCCTGGATGGGGCCGCTGATCCGATACCTGTCCACCGGGGAGGTTCCGAACGATCGAGCCGCGGCCAGGAAACTCCTATACCAGGCCCACCGGTACGTCATGATGGACGGGAAACTCTATCGCCGAGGTCTGTCTATTCATTACCTCAGATGCGTGTCCGGGACTGAGCTGGGAGCCATCATGCATGAGGTCCACGAAGGCTTTTGCGGAGATCACACGGCCGGGCCCAGTCTGTCCAAGAAGATTCTGCGCCAAGGATACTTCTGGCCCACCATGAAGAAAGACTGCATAGACTACATCCGTAAGTGCGAGCAGTGCCAGAGGTACGCGAAGATCCCTTGGCCCCCCCCAACAGAGATAACCTTGATGAACAGCCCCTGGCCCTTCGCAGTGTGGGGAATCGATCTTGTGGGATCTCTCCCGACCGGGAAGGGAGGGGTAAAATATGCCATTGTGGCTGTAGACTATTTCACGAAATGGGTCGAGGCAGAGCCCATGAACACGATCACATCCAAGAAGGCCTTAGATTTCGTCGTCAACGACATAATGTGTCGTTATGGCCTCCCCTACAAAATCGTGTCCGACAACGGGAAGCAGTTTGACAGCTTCCACTTCACGGATTTTTGCGAAAGACACGGTATAGTGAAGAGTTTCTCGGCCGTCGCCAGACCGCAAGCGAACGGGCAGGCCGAAGCCGTGAACAAAATCCTAAAAGGGACGCTGAAGAAAAAGCTCCAGGCCTGTAAAGGCAAATGGCCCGAGGAACTCCCCCGCGTACTGTGGGCCTACCGGACGACCGAGAGGACGCCAACCGGGCACACCCCTTACTCAATGGTTTATGGATGCGAAGCCGTCATCCCAATTAAAATGACCGTCCCGTCCCATCGACGCGACACATATGATCCTACCCAGAATCACGCCTTGCTCCAGGAATCGCTGGATCTTATCGAGGAGATCCGGGAAGAGTCGCAAGTGCAGTTGATGATGTACCAGGGCAAGATCGCGTGGCATTTCAACTCCAAAGTCAAGAGCTGCAAGTTCGAAACCGGTGATCTAGTCCTGCGGAGGGTCTTCCCTGCCACTCAGGATCCGGGAGTTGGGGTTCTGGGCCCTAATTGGGAAGGGCCGTATGAGATCCAGCACGAGGTCTGCCTCGGAACGTACCGCCTGAAGCGGCTCGATGGTTCCGAGGTTCCGCGAGCCTGGAATGCGGAGCATCTCCGCAAATACTACCAGTAGTCCTAGAACTCGTCCCAGTTTAGTATTTACATTGTAAGCAATGTACGCCTCAGGGCTAATTCCCTTTTGAACAATGAAAACGACGTGTAAAACGTCGTAAAGGGCTATTGTCACCAAGAAAATGTACGCCTCAGGGCGAATTCCTTTCGAATTTCTTTCCCAAGTGACCCCAGACCCGTCTCCGCTCACTTGCGGGGGGTGTCATCCCAGGCACATGCGAAAAAGAGGACCGAGCCCAAGGCCGGTCCCACCCCGGACAAACGATGTCCGGGGTTACATAATAAAAGGGACCAAGCCCAAGGCTCGTCCCGCCCCGGACGAAACGATGTCCGGGGATATATTAAAAAAGGGACCAAGCCCAAGGCTCGTCCCGCCCCGGACGAAACGATGTTCGGGGGTATATTAAAAAAGGGACCGAGCCCAAGGCCGGTCCCACCCCGGACAAACAATGTCCGGGGGTACATGATAAAAGGGACCAAGCCCAAGGCTCGTCCCGCCCAGGACGAAACGATGTCCGGGGGTATATTAAAAAAGGGACCAAGCCCAAGGCTCGTTCCGCCCCGGACGAAACGATGTCCGGGGGTATATTAAAAAAGGGACCAAGCCCAAGGCTCGTCCCGTCCCGGACGAAACGATGTCCGGGGGTATATTAAAAAAGGGACCGAGGCCAAGGCCGGTCCCACCCCGGACAAACGGTGTCCGGGGGTACATAATAAAAGGGACCGAGCCCAAGGCCGGTCCCACGCTGGACAAACGGTGTCCGGGGGTACATAATAAAAGGGACCAAGCCCAAGGCTCGTCCCACCCCTAACAAATGATGTCCAGGGGTATATTAAGAAAGAGGACCGAGCCCAAGGCCGGTCCCACCCCAGACGAACGATGTCCGGGGATATATTAAAAAAGGGACCAAGCCCAAGGCTCGTCCCACCCCAGACAAACGATGTCCAGGGGTATATTAAGAAAGAGGACCGAGCCCAAGGCCGGTCCCACCCCGAACGAATGATGTCTGGGGGTATATTAAAAAAGGGACCACGCCCAAGGCTCGTCCCGCCCCGAACGAAACGATGTCCGGGGGTATATTAAAAAAGGGACCGAGCCCAAGGCCGGTCCCACCCCGGACAAACGGTGTCCGGGGGTACATAATAAAAGGGACCAAGCCCAAGGCTCGTCCCGCCCCGGACGAAACGATGTCCGGGGGTATATTAAAAAAGGGACCAAGCCCAAGGCTCGTCCCGCCCCGGACGAAACGATGTCCGGGGGTATATTAAAAAAGGGACCAAGCCAAGGCTCGTCCTGCCCCGGACGAAATGATGTCCGGGAGTATATTAAAAAAGGGACCAAGCCCAAGGCTCGTTCCGCCCCGGACGAACCGACGTCCGGGGATATTAAAAAAGAGAACCGAGCCCAAGGCCGGTCCCACCCCGGACGAACGGTGTCCGGGGGCATATAACAAAAGGGACCAAGCCCAAGGCTCGTCCCGCCCGGGTGTTGTCCGAGGAGATAAAGATATCTGGTTTGCCCCGGGGTAAGGCCGGGGCCTAAAACTGAAAAGAACGAAATGCCCAGTTGAGCCGAGCCCTGGGAGCCCTGGACCGAGCGCCAAGGCTAGAGACTTGGAAAATTTAGTTGGGCCTAGTCCCGGCCGTTGGAACCAGGACTAAAACCCCTGCAATCAGTTAGTCGCAGCAACAAATCGAAATCTCTACTGAACAATGGAAGGAAGCTTTCTTAAAAAACAAAAGAAAGTAGCAAGGTTTTAAGTTTAATTACAAGCCAAAAACAGTAACAAAATCACAAGGCTAGGACATGGGCCTACAACGCATCCGCCCAGAGGTCCGCATCCTCCCTCTCCTTGGCCTCGTATTCGGCACGCTTCGATTGTGGATCAGGGAAGACGAGGAGGTTCATGTTCTTATCCTTGCACCAGGCCATATAGATGGCCTCGTCGAAGGTAGCATCCACCAAGTTATCGGCCTCCTCCTTCTCCTGACAGGTCGTCTCATGCGCCGCCTTCTCCTGAAGCAGGGAGTCGCCCAGTTCGCAGACTCGGGCTTTCAGGGCCGGATCTCCTCCTTGTCCAGGGCGGATTGTGCCGCGGCCGTCTCCAAGAGCGTTGCCCTTTCATCGGCGACTTTTGTCTTCCGGGACAGCTCCTCTTCCAGCCCAACCTTGGCGCAGCCAATCTCCTCGCGCTTCGCCTTCAGGCGGGCCACTTCTTCCTGAAGATGGGCCGTTTCCCGGCTGAGCGTCTCCTTGACGGCCTCCCTCTGGTTCACGACCGCTTCCAGCTCCATCTTGGCCGTCTCCATCTTTATGGCAAGCTCGGCTACTAGATCGGCACTCCTCTAGGATAGTAAGTCAACCTGGAGCAAAGAAAAGTTAGATAATAAAATCACCAACAAATTACGGAAGGAATATAAGTGAGGTGAACATTACCGCGGTGGCCTGGTGGCAGAGAGCCTGAGAGATGAACAGAACGTCCGGGTTGGCTATCGTGGCGTACCTCTTCAGCTGAAGGTTGGACATAGTACTCCCAACCTGATCCAGCAAATCAGTAGCCATGGGGGCGATGTCCTGGCCCAGCTTGGGGTGGAAGCCCGCCTCGGCAGCTAGCCGGTCCACGATCGGCTGGGGAGCGCTAAACTCAGCCGGACGGTTCGAGAACTCGACCTGACGACGGATTTTCAAGGCCTTGTAAGCGTCGTCCCTCCAGCACCGGCCATTTTCCCAAGTTCGGTTGATCAGCCGGGACTGTTCGTCCCTCAGGGCGGACTCCCCCTCCTCGAGGAGAGTTGGACGGAGGGGAAGAGCAGGTGCAGCCGGGATCTCTTTCGCGGTTAGTCGACTCTCCCCGTGAGACTCCTCAGCTGTTTCCGACCGCGTCATCCGGGGCCTCTTCCCGAGGTTGCCTTCCCCGGCGTCGACTTCCGGGCCCCTCTTGCCTGAGCTCCAGCTTACGGCTTCGCCCGCTTCCAAATCAATGACTGGGGGCTGGTCCGACGGGACGTTTGCGGCTGGCTCCAAGGCCTGGAAGGGAACCACGGCCAGAGCCTCGCGTGGACCGGGCGCCATCCCGGGTGTTTCACTAGCGGGGAGGGGCTCCGTGCCCGCCACAACGTTTGGCCTCCTGGCCGCCTTCTTGGCCGACCTCTCCTTGATGAGCCTCCTCATCTCGTTGGCGGGGTTAGACATATCGGAATCCTCTGCAAAAGTACAGGAGAAAGAAGTAAGTATGATAAGCCAGACAGGAAAACGCATCAGTAAAAAAGAACATCCCGGGACGAACCCTCATCTAAGCCTCGGGCGAGACTCAATTCCCTTAAAGCGAATGAGTGTATCCGGTCTCCTACGTCATCCGGGGTTAGAAACCCCCCATACTGGAGGAACCCGGACAGGAACATTAGGATCCCTGATCCTACAGGGACGGGAGATGAAGGCCTCATCTCCCCATCAGCCCCAAACGCGGGGCCCGACGGCTCTAGCCTATCCCTAGCTAAGCCCCCGACTTGGGGAGCATAAGTTAAGATTAAAGGGGAGTTACCTCGCCCCGATACACTAGCCCCGGGAGTCCCGACGTTTGGTAGGGCATCTTCGAAAAGCTCCTCCAGCTCTTCCGAGGTGGCCTCTTCCGCCGGAAGTTGATTCTTCTTACGCTGGGCTGCAGTGACCCGCGTCGCTCTCACCACCTCGGCGATGTGGTCGAGGGCCAGCTGCTCCCGGACCTCGGCGTCCTTCTCGCACGGGATTCCCCAGAAGCTCGGGACGACAATGGTTTGGGTGGCCGCAAGCAACCCTATTAGCCGGAGGTTGCCATCGTTGACATAGCCTCCAACGTCCAGCTCCTCCGCGGTCAGCTTGGCATAGAACCTCCTCCTTTCCAGGAGAAACTCGATAAGGGGGGTTTGAATGAAGGGACCTGCGACCCGGAAGATACGATAAGAGGCGGAAGCAAAAGATGAATAAAAGAGAGGGTCCGGAGGAATACTTACCCACTCGCTGGAAGTCCAGCAGCAGTGTGGGGTTCTTGTCAATAAGGAACCCGGATGTCATGAAGCAGTAATGCCGGACATCCGGGGGGTGCTTCCAGGTGCTGGTGGGAGCAGGGTAGCCACTCCGCAGCTGCAGCCTGTAAAAGCCGTCCAAGCTCTTGTCCTTAACATTGACTTGCGGAACCAACTTGTAGAAGTACAAGACTTCCGCCGGAGTAGGCTCCGCGATCTCCTTCGCGACACAGAACACCTTCCACCCAGCAAGCAGGCAGTACGCTTACGGCAGCAGTTGGAAAGGTGCGATCCCCACATATGTCAGGAACCGCACGAAGTAGTCATGAAGCGGGAGCGTAGCTCCCGCGTTAATATGTCCGGCGCTCCAAGCCCCGAATCCATCCACGGACGTATGCGCCCGTTCCTCTAGCCTAGCCATGCGATTGTGGAAGAGGCCCGGAGTCGATTCAATGCCCAGCTTCGTCTCCAGGAGCAGCATCATCCGATAGTTCCGGAACGAGTTGGCCGTTATGTCCATTTCCCACCTGTTGCCTATGGG
The DNA here is from genome assembly GCF_963169125.1 of Humulus lupulus. Taxonomy (NCBI): domain Eukaryota; kingdom Viridiplantae; phylum Streptophyta; class Magnoliopsida; order Rosales; family Cannabaceae; genus Humulus; species Humulus lupulus. The sequence continues at coordinate 127,127,998 of NC_084801.1, read as the reverse complement.
CGTCTTGGATCCGGGAGCGACTACAGGGGCCCTATTGACCTCTTCTTCAGAATGGAGTGTAACGCCCGTGGCCATAACTGACGATCTGGGAACAAAGAAAGAAAAAACCAAGCAGTCAGTACCTAAACCCAAAAGAGTCGGTCAAGGTACAGGGAGTATCCTAAAGACTGCTTGGAGTCCCGTCGGATCAGGCCCGGGACCCCGACGAGCCCCGGGACCCTGATCGGGAGAGAAAACTACTAAGGTCCGTCCCTTGCCCGGGAAGCATCCGAGTACGGTGCAACCCAAACCAGGCAGCCTTCCTAGCGAATTCTAACGTACAGAGCCTAGACGCATGCATCTAGAGAGCATAAATTCACAAAGTTGGTAATAGAGATAAAAAAAAAAAGGGGGGGAGACTTACTGTGTGGTGTCGACCGCTGAGGCTGGTGGCTGTCCAACCATAAGGATGGCAGAACCTCATTCTTGAAGTGGCACAGCCGGTGCAGTAGTTCTTCGACGGGACAAACCCGAGAAGCGCCATCAGGTTGAAGGACGAAGGCTGAGGCTCTGGGAAACAGGCGGTGGCACAGAACTAGCAAGCGGCGGAGTATTTCGTCGGCGAGGTCGGACATGCAAAGCTCTAACAAGCGTTCGGGTTTTTTCTTATGCTGGTTCGAAAATGGAAAAGTGCCGAATGTTGTTCTCTGGGAGTCTTTATATCAGCCCCCAAATTCAGGCCCATGATCCAACGGTCAGGTGCCTCTTCATCCGACGATCAAGAATCACGCAGGGGGCATTTATGGGTCCGTTTGGTCTGGATCCTCGACGTCTCAAATCCTACGGTCCACCTCGTTCCAGGGACATTAATGATGACTCCCCCCGTGCGGAAGTGACGCCTCGGGACGTGCGCTGACACCCTAGTCTAGGCCTAGCGGCCTTTGGGAGGCCTAGGCGACTCTTCGAGGCCCTTGTAGCAATTGCATGGCGACACGTGTGTCGTTTGTCTTAAAGCGGGCCAAGGGTAAACGTCCTCGGATCACGGTAAACGATCCGGGCGAAGCAACCTGCCACTGCCATGGCCTTTCGGCCAGGCCTCCTAGCTCGAACAAGAACTGGGGAGGCAACTTGGCGAGCGCCGCGAGGGTGGTGCAACCCTCCTCCCGACAAGCCCGAGTGAAGGCTTGGGGGGTAAATGTTATCCCCATTTCCTGGAAGGGCTTTGGGCCTTCACCCTGGCCCACGGTCAGAGGACCAACTCGGCATTTGGGCCTGGCCCAAGGTCCCTTGGTTTGAATATCACCCAAGGGGACTGGTACGGGCAGGGACTATAGACTGGGCCCGTTTGGAGGGGTCCGGGACGTCCCTCCGGATTCATCTTCAGCTTGAACGGTCCCGGCGATGTCCAGAGTGCCCGGGCCGTCGCGACTCGCACATTCCTGTCCCGGAGCCTGGTATGGTCCGGGCTCGAGGTAAATGGAGCGGGCCAAAGGTAAATTGACCTGGGTCACCTCCTCCCCAATTGAAGGGCCAGGCGTCCAGGATCCTGAAACCGCCTCATTTCGCGTGGGCATTGTCCCCCACTTTTCACCTGCAGAAAAGGTCGCCTCGGGATTTCCCACTGGTGTGTCAGGACTGCGCAGCCAAGTACTCTGACCGGTCTTGTCTCTTGAATCAGCCTCGTGACTCGAAGTGGTCAGAGCCAAAGCGTCGTTTTGTCGAGCGAAGGCTTGTGTCTCAGGTCAACCAACTGGGCCTTAGCTGGTCTGAATTTTGTGTATTGTATACCTTTTTGTATTGGGCCTCCGCTAGAAAGGCCCCTTGTACTCATTTCTCTGATGGGCCCGGGTCGGATCCGGCCCAGACCCGGGGTTTCCCTCAGCTTATAAATATAAGATGTAGAACAACGTACCAAAAAAAAAAAAAGAAAAGGTAGAAACTCTGTTGAGATATAGTTAGAAAACTCCATTGTAAAAGCTTCTTATAGCTCTAATATACAGACTCGTGGACTAAGGTTAGTTAACGCCCCAACCACGTAAAAGCCTCGGGTCGATCTTCTACTTTCATTATTAGTATCAGTAAATATATCATTCATTAATATAGTTGCCGAAAATCTCGGTTAACAGAAGTAAATATCAATTACTCAATTTCATTCTTTAAGTTTTTTATACTATAACAAACAAGTTGTAAGCGTATAAGTTTATTCTCTACTAGAATTATCATTTTTATATTTCTAATAATAGTTAAAATATATATATGTATAAACATTTAACTCTTCCCTAGGAAAGTGAAGTACAATTTTTGTGTGGCTTCTTAATTTAATTAATGAGGTGTGACGCTTTTATTTGATAGATAAATGTCTCATTATTTTCTGCATATGTAAGATGCATTGTGACATCTCTTTTCCTGGGTATTGCATGGCTGAAATAGTTATGTAAGTGTATTTTTTTTTCATATAATAGAGAGCATTGAATGGATAAAAAAAAAAGAATGACAAATATAAAATTAGACACGTAAAACAGAGTGAATGAAGTAAATAAACAATTAGAATAAAATAAAAAAATATATGTAGATGTCACATTACTACTTATTCAATAAAATATAGAACAGAAAAAAATATATATAAAGTTTATTTATGTTATAAGAAATATATTCTAGTAATATATATATATATATATATATATATTAAATCTATTATATATAGATGCGATTGAGCTTTTAAAATTCTATGAAATCTTAAAATGTTATATAAAATAAAAGAATAAAAAGACAAATTATCAATCAAAACAAGATATAAATTACTAATAGAGAAGGAAGAAAAACAATGAAAATGGAAAAGACAAAATATACTAAAGAATCTTTTATGAATAGGGAATATTTTTAAACTAATTAGTGATCTACACTTCTATATATTACTATAGGTATATTTTTGTGCTAGCTCTAGTAGTATGATTATATGAGACATTAATGATTAGAATGTGATTTAAAAAGTAGAATAAGGTATGCAATGAGAAATAGAAGATTCTATCTCAAAATCAATTGATTATGAATAGAGCGTACTCTTATAAATGTTATTAAGTTCTTACTTTTTTGATATGAGATTCTCTCTAACTAATTAAAGTAAATCATTTTGTGAAATAATATTCTTTCTGTAATTCTTTAAAAAATTAATATTTTTGAAACCTTGGACAATCTATCATGTACATTTGATACATCGTGAGAAAAACTTGCTTCACAAATAATTATCAAAGGATATCATTACGTAAAGTAACATTTACAAAATATTTTCATCATTTACTATAATTATATCAATATGTTTTTTATTGAATTTTAATTAATTTAATTATTTCATCCCAACCACTAGCTACCCTAGATTTTAAGTTCACAAATCTAAGGAAGAAAAAGGAACAAAAATCTTCATCAATCCATTTTAATGATTTTTACTGTATTTTAAATTGTCTATTGGGTTGAACGCAAGCTCCTACGTAGTAACTATTGGCTTATTTGTCAAGTGAACATATTAAAATATTAATCGATGCATTTTATTTTATTAGTAAAAGATATTAATAGAATAAATCACACAAATAATCCCTCTAATGTTATTTTATATACTTACATTATTAGATTCACCACTTAACATAACTATATTATTTTATACTATATTTTACTTTATTAGATGTTAGAAAATAATATGTTGCCTCAATAGGTAATATGTGAACTATTACAACTCTAGACAAAATAGTATAAATAAAACAAAGATTGATTAAATAAGATTACAACTTTATGACTGAAAATTACAAATAAAATAAGAGAATAAGTAGAAGAAGAGAATAGAGAGTTACGGCTCTAAACAAAAGATACAAATAAAGTAATAGTGTTGAAATAAAAGAAATAAATGATTACAACTCTAAACAATAAATACAAGTAAATAGAAAAAGAAGAATAAGATAAAAACCAATTGTAGAAAAAGAAATAACAAGAACAAGAAAGGAAGAACACTCTCACTCACACCACCAAAGTGGAGAGCATTAGAGATCACCAACTTGAACAAGATTTACAACATTTGTCCAAAAGCTTATTTCCCCCTATCTCAAGCACTAAGGGAACTCTCACAATTTGGAAATGGCCATCTCGAATAATCAAGTCTCTAGGTGTTTTCTAGCTAAGTGCTATATTGGATAGAAAAATATTGTGTCTTACAAGTGAGCAATAGACTCCTATTTATAGAGTTTTGAGACACCATTTGAATTTCAAATTCCACTAACCCTTATGGATGTTACCAATGATTAATTGGTTATTTATGGAATTAAAAACGAGATTTGAGAGTTATCTGAGTTGTTAGAGCCGTTCAAGAAAATTGGAAAAAACTGAAAATTGGCAACCAGTTCTCCTGGTCGCGGCCGCGGGCATTTCTGGCAGTGACCGTGGTTCTCTATCAGCCAGGCTGCAGCCACCAATGCCCCTGGCCTTTTTCAGCACACAACTTTTGTGCATTTTTTCCAAACGATTTCAAACAACTCCCAATTGATTTTGTAACCCCCAAACACATTATTGTGGTTAAAACCAAGTCTTCAACAACCATTTCACTTATGGCTTTGAGAAATTCAAATCAAAATTGTGTAACAACAAATCTACACAATAATGGGCAATATTTGGGAGTTACAAATTTGTAACTGGAATTGTAACTCTCAAATATGTTACACATTTTAATATTGCCCACTATCCAAATATTGTAACTCTCATTTGTATGTTACAACATGTGACACCCTTTGTCACATTTATTTAATCTAAACATTATATTATAAAATGATATAACATTCTCCCACTAGATTAAATAGTTCTCTATTGTAACACTTATTTAATCAATCAACATTATATTTAAAAATATAATATATCCCCACTTGATTAAATAATAACTCTCTCTTATAGAAGATATTACATTATTGGTGCATAAAGTAAAGTGTTCTACAACTTGAACTTTACTATAGTGTAATTATCACAAAATTTGTTGAAAATTTGGTTGAACTAGGCAATGAATCATATTTCCATGATAACAAATCGGTGATAATACACACACCTTTGCCATGTTCACTTGAGACCTCTATGTCTCGCTTTGCACCGTTAATGGTCATGTGCACTTTCCATTCATGAGCATTCTTGAGAATACTCTCAATTCTCATGAGAGGCGGCACCACCCTAGGTTCATATAGGTAAAACTCTTATAGTATTTTGTTACCAAAAATACTTGTCTTCACAAGACTGAATTCTATTAAAAAATCTCTCGGTTTTAACCATCAATTCGGTAACTCACAAGTACTCAACATCTAAGATGGGACTATTTTGAGTACAACTAATATTCACTTGATTGACTTGTTAATACCTATTGAACCTAACACTAGTTAAGTAACTAATAGTAAGATAGGTTACCATCAATCGTGAACCTCTTTAGAGAGTTTAAGTCCCATCCCTCGAGATGATGTAACCACAAAATCTCTCATTAGTGGCTTAGTGAAAGGACCCGTCAAGTTTTCACTTGTTCTCATATAGGATATTGAGATGACTCATCTTTGAATCAATTCTCTAACATATCCATGTCGTAGACTAATATGTCTAGACTTCCCATTATACATTCCGTTGTAGCTCTAGCCAATGTTGCTTGGCTATCACAATGTATCAATATAGTGGATACATTCTCTTTGATTAGGGGTATCTTAACCATTCAGCATCCTTAACCATCAAAATATCCCTTAACCATTCGGCATCCTTGCCAGTAGCAGCTAGAGCTATGAACTCTGCTCCCATAGTGGAATGAGATATACATGTTTGTTTCTTGGAACCCCAAGAAATTGCACCCCCACCAAGAGTAAATACCCAACCAATGGTGGAAAAGTTGTCCCCAAGATTGGATATCATGCTTGCATCTGTATATATCCTTCTAAGATTGAAGGAAATTTGGAGTAGTGGCTTGGTCCTTTGGTGTTCTTGAGATAACCTAGGACTCACCCAATAGCCTTCCAATGATCCACACTTGGATTACTTGTAAACCTACTAAGTTTACTTATTGCAAATACTATATCAGGTCTAGTACATCGGGCGGCGTACATAAGACTCCCTATAGCACTTGCATACTCCAATTGAGTCACCACTCTTCCGTCATTCCTCTCTAGTTTTACACTATGTTAGAATGGAGTATTAGCATCTTTAACCTTGAGATGGTTAAATTTGTTCAATACTTTCTCAATATAGTGGGCTTGCCCCAAAGAAAAACCCCCGCTATTTTCTTCACATTGATACCAAGTATGGTATCAACTTCTGCAAGATCTTTCATCTTGAAGGTTGATGATACAAACCCATTCGTTTCTTCTATCCCTTTCATGCTATCACTTATAATAAGCATGTCATCCATATATAGGAAAACAATGATCACATATCCCTTACAAGTTTTGGAATACAAACACGTGCCTCCATTGTTATGCCTAAACCCATTAGACATGATGGCTTGATCAAATTTATCATGCCATTGCTTAAAAGCTTATTTCAATCCATATAAGGATTTTACAAGTCTCCACACTTTATGTTCATATCTTGGTAGGACAACCCCTTCGGGTTGTTCCTGTTAGAATATGGAAAGTGGTCTGGAAGTATAATGGGGTGCATGGTAAGAAGCATAGGGTTCCATCTCAAAACCAATTGGCGATGAGTAAAGTAACCCATGCTCTTATGTATTGTTGAATGTGCCTACACAATTTCCATGTGGGATACTTTTCTCTAACATCCCCCCTCAAGATGGTGGCTATTTTTTCTCACCAATCTTGGACAGCACGATCACAAGTGGCTCTTTTGGCTCTCTTTTTTTGGACCGGTTTTGGATTTGGATCGTGTTTACTTGTTAGAGTTTTCTTTGGCTCATGATACCATGTTAGAATATGAAAAGTGGTCTAGAAGTAGAATGGGGTGCATGGTAAGAAGCATAGGGTTCCATCTAAAAACCAATTGGTGATGAGTAGAGTAACCCATGCTCTTATGTAATGTGCCTACACACTTTCCATGTGGGATCTTTTTCTCTAACAGTTCCATATAGACATCCTCATTGAGGTCACCATTAAGGAATGTTGTCTTGACATCCATTTGATGAACATACAAGTTGTGTATAGAAGTCAAAGCGAACAAAATTCTTATAGAAGTTGTTCTTGAAACAGTCGCATAGGTATCGAAATAATCAATACTCTCTTTTTGCCTAAACCCCTTAGCTACTAATCTAGCTTTAAAGGTTTGGATAGTGCCATCAATGTGGTATTTCCTCCTAAATACCCACTTACACCCAATTGGCTTACACCCCGGTGGGAGGTCTACCAATTCCCAAGTGTTGTTGGAAAGAATGGAATCAATCTCATCATTGATGACTTCTTTCCAAAATACACTATATAGCTTCTCTATAAGTCTTAGGATCATCCTCAATGAGAAGTACAATAGGAATTTTTCTAATGACTTCCTCTATATTTCCTTCTACCATGTAGAAAGAAATTCGTCGAGAATTTATCTCATCCAGTGCTAGACTTTTCTCCTTTCTAGCCCTTTGACTTCTACTAAGTTCTATGGGTTGGTCTACATTCCTTTGAGAATTCTCCTCTTGAGAATCATTCTTGGATGTAGATGCTTTAGAATTGTTCTCATATAACAAATTCTCCTTTAGAAATGTTGAAGATTGAGAATTGTTGTCACATAACATGTTCTCAAATAATTCAACTTCTCTATACTCAATCACAACATTAGACACTAAGTCTAATAGCCTATAAGCTTTACTATTGTTGGCATAACCAACAAAAGCACACTTTATGGCTCTTGAACCTAACTTTGTTCTATTAGGTTTGTTTTTCTTGCAATATGCAAGACACCCTCACACTTTGAAGTACCCTATGTTGGATTTTCTTCCTTTCCATAACTCATATGCAGATTTCTCATTTTTCTTCATCGGTATTCGATTAAGAATGTGACAAGCGGTCAATAACGCTTCACCCTATAAGTTGATGTTCAACTTAGAAAATACCAACATAGATTTTATCATCTCTAGATAAGTTCTATTTTTTCTCTCAGCAACATCATTGTGTTGTGGTGTATATGGTGCGGTACACTCATGAATTATGTCATTTTCTTCACAAAACACTACAAGAAAAAACAGTATTCATAATACTTAAAAACTGCTAACCGGGAGTATTGATAACGCTTCTGAAAATGCTAACATAGCCCCTGTTATTAAAAATCCTGTCTTTTCTATAACAGTATTCGAATGTTATGTTCGATGTTATCTTAAACTATTCAATAACACATTTTTAGTTGCTATAATATTCAAATAATAACATTTAGTTAGAGTATTTGATTATAAATTTGGAGTTTAATCTTATACTTTATGCATAACACTTTCCAACTGTTATGAAAATTGTTATATTTGATCATTTTGTAACGTTTTTAGTTCATTCTATTATATAAATCAGAACTTTTTGTCCCAATTATAATATATTATACAAAACAACCATAATTATTGTAAATTCTCCCAGTAATAACATTTTGTTATTTTGTAGTATGCTTTTTTAATTGTTGTAAAAAGTTTTTATTATTATATTTTGATTAAAAAAATCACAAGTGTAATATTAAATAGATCAAAAAAATTTAAATATTCAATATATATATATGATAAACCATGGGTATTTTTACATTTGAGGACGAACTACTTCAAACCATGACACTATCCACTTCAAAAGTTCTTAGTTCTAACTTAAGTTTGAAAGCATACATAATAAAATTCTATAGTCTTGCACATCTTTTGCTTCAAAAGTAAAAATCAGAAACATAGCAAGATACACAAAAAGTAAATCATGAAGCTTGCTCCGCCCTCCAATTCATAATCCATTCCATTGTGCATTTGTCTTTGTTGTGAGGTTGATTTGCTTAGCTACACAAGAGTTTAAATAATTAATGCTTAAACTTAGAATTAATAATAAACTAAAAAGTACAAAAAGAAATAAAGTTAATAACCTCATTAGGACTTTATAAGTTGGCCATGCAATTACACTAACTAAAGCACATAGGCATGAAAGATTGAAGATTTATGCTTGGTAAAATACTCATTAGAAAAGTTAGCTCAAACACTTTATGATTATAAAATGAAAATACAAATGATACACCAACCAAACATATAAATATATATATATATATATACAATACAACAACTAATTTATAAAGAAACCCCAATATCATAGACACATGAACTAGAATTAGATCAAATATAAAGTTCCAAATAACAAGAGCAATGAATTTGCCATTTTTATTGTAGATTTCACTACTGGACAATTAAAGGTTTCTCAAAATCCTGCAGACCTAGTTTCCATAAGCTAATCAACACCAACAATTCAAACAAATCAAACAACACACAGGTTTTCATCCATATATAACCGCAGCACACAAAATTCTTAGAACCTACTTCACTAAAACATGCAAGTTTTCAACCTTCCGTTAACACATCAGAACACAGAATTCCCAGAACCTACTTCACTACGGATGAATATCTAAGATATTCAAACTCCTCTAAAGTTATACAAATTCTATTCAAAATTATAAAAGATTGAAAATTAAAAAAAATATATCAAATTCAACATTCCTCTTGCAATTAGCTACCAATCCAATGCTTTACAAGAATCACTAAAGCATTTATAAATCATAAACACATTATAAAGACTATCACTCAAAAATCTTCCTTAGTGTTCAAATGAGTAGTAACATAGAGCTAAAAGCTAGTGAAAAACCAAATAATCTCATAAAGAATGCTATAAAACAGAACGGCTACTGATTTACCTATGGGCCTTGTTCAATGCTTGCCTTGAATGGATCACCAACAACACGTTTCATTGCACGTGCCTTCACGTTTTCAACAAACTCGTCATACACACGCTCATGGACACAAGTTCTTGAACCAGCACAACAACATTGTCCCTGCAAAAGGGAAGGGATTGGTTTTCAACAATGATTTTTTTTCTTATTTAGAAAAAAAAAATTATGTCATACTTGATTAAATTGAAACTAAATGTGGACCACGAAAAGTTATTTAAAATTTTCTTTGTCACTTACTCTTTTCTTCCGTACTCTGGGACACAAGTAAAGATCCAAGCATCGTTCGAAGGACTCCTTGACAGCATTCTCATATGCAGGGATGTTTCTCATCGATGTAAAACTAACAAAATTGATAAGAAGTAGGACATCATAAGCTGGACTAATACTGAAGCAGCAATGAGCACTGGATAAGCATCTAAGAAACTATGAATCTTACCTTTTAGGTATAAATTTAGGTTGGTCTTCCTCAAACATTAACTGATAAGAATTAATCTCTTCTTGTGTAGGGATATATTCTTTAGAGGGATTGTATGACTCTTCGTGACCTAAAAGAGGGGAAATTTTAACAAAAATTTAATAAAGAAAACTATGAAAAAAAGGGCTAAATCCTATGTTGATTTTCATTCCAGAAAACAGGTGATCAGTTGTACCTGGAAATTTCGGCTTCAGCGCAGGAATATAAGCTAAATGCCCAGACTTTTCGTAGAGTTGGATTCATCTCCCCACAAGAGGTAGACAGATGGTTCTTCTTTAGGCTCATCAAATTTAATCAACCCCTTACGAATAGCCCGACGATAGTGAACAACCTGTAGATACAGCAAAAGTGCAAGGCCTGAATAATTAAACTCATGTTTGAAATTTCTTCTATTGTTCTATCTCAGCAACCAGTGGGTGAAATGAAAGCTCGGAATGAAAACATAACATAAATTTCATTCATTACATTAGAGATAAAAGAAAATACTAAAAAATTTACCAACTTCTATATAGAAACAGTGAAGTTGACAATAGCATACCATTTTATCTTCGCTCTTTGAACGAGTGAAGCGTCTCTTGGGTTCAGGTGCATTTGAAAGGGGATGTTTAGCACCATCCCATTTGAACCAGTCAACATAAGGCTGCATTCGAAACACAGATAATTGTATGTGAAAAGAATCTTACAAACAATTGACCAATAAAATGGACAGCTAAATATATACATACCGCATATGGATCAAAGTCAGCATCTGGTGCCTTTCCTTCAAGCAATCTACTAATAAGTTTGGTCTCTTTCTTTTTGAGTTCTACAACCTCATCATTATACTCATCATAAATTTTGCGCCTGCAATATAGTAAAAATGCACCAAGCAAAAGTGAGGCAACATAACAACAAGAAAACATATTTAGCACATAAATGGTAGAGCACATGTATCCTAACGATGTAAAACTCACAAACTTTTGGAATCATCTGCACTCGCAAGGAAAGACTGCAATTTATCTTCTTTTTCTTTCTTTTTTATCTTTTTCCCAGAAATATCATAACCAATATGTTTTTCATCACGATACCACACCAAGGGCACATCTCCAATTGTATTTCGAGGAGCAACCTACTTTGATGTAAACAAAAGAAGAAGTAGCGGTTGAATAAATTCAGCCAAAAAAAAGTAACTAAAAGCAAAACATTAGGTGTTAAAAAACAAGAAAGGTACATATTTTCATAAGCAAAATAACACACAACCTCATCTTCAGAAGAATCACTCTCTTCAACTCCTGGATGAGCATCAAAGCTATCACTTCGGTTCTCATGAGTATGATCATCAGCCAAAACATCGCCATTGCTGGTGTTGATGTTGTCCTATCGTGATTAAACTTAAATGTTAAAATGCAGGTGCAGCTAAGTACCAACACCATGGTGCTATTTAAACAAGAAAAAAATAAATTTTGAGCAGGGAATGAAAGGGTGAGTAGAAGTTGGGATAATGAACAATATGCTTCCCACCGTTTTACTGAACATCTCTTCATATCATCTTATATAAGTAGTAAACGTGAAGAAAATCAAAATAAGACATATTCTAGATACCCGATCTTTGGATAAATCAAGTTCAAACACACACTCAATTGAAAATTGTAATGTGTCTTGACAAAAATTGATTGGCTCGGACAATATTCAATGCAACAACAGATTTTTCTGATTTATAATAATTGACAGCAATATCGTTTACTAATTTGAAATGAAAAGAGTGAGAGAAAGTTCAACGAGGGAAAATAGTGAGAGAAAGTTCAAAAAGAAAAAAGCATATGCAAAATAATCTAATGAGCCGCAAGTCATCTCTTTTGCCAAACAAATTGAAACAAAGAATGAAAAAATCGCTTTCTAAATCAAAGAAAGACTCACCTCAACTACTGCGGGGAAGACATCAGCCCTGAAAAAAATCCCACCGACCCTCCAAGAATGGCGATTTGATTAGCTTGAACAAGTAAAAATCCCATCAAAATTGAAGCTTGGAAAAACCCCCAGAATGCTTAAACTGAATAAATAAATAATCCCAAATTCAAAGCTCAAATGCTAGGTCTTATCAACTACAATACACAAATTCTTAAAACTTGAGACTCACAGCAAGAAGAAGGGATTCTTTAGCGGTTAGCCTCTCCATTTCTTGGGCGTAAGCAGCTCCTCCCTGTACAGCCTGCTGGACCATTGCTCTGCAAGTCAATCTCCGTCGGAGTCGGCGAAACATGAGGAGGGAAGTTGTGGTAGATGAGACGGAGGAAGACAACGAACAACAGGAACAGATTGTAGAGACAACAGATAGCTGGTACAAGACCGTGGTAGACCCATGAGTCGAGCCACGTCGTAGACCCACCGCCGCAAGCACCGTCACACCCACGAGCTAGCCACGCCATAGACCCAAGAGTCGAGCCTCCCTGTCACACGACCCAAGCCGCAGGCCCCATCACCTTGTTACACACTTGCAACAAACAGAGAAAAAGAAAGAAAGATTGAACGAGTGAGAGAGAGAGAGAGAGTTACTGAGTGTGAGAGAGAAACAGAGGAGGCGTGTAGAGTAATTAGGGATTCAACCTTAGAGATTGCTTTTGTGTTTCATTTGGCGCCTGTGTATTTCATTTACCGCCCATTTTCCGTGTCTTTTTCTATTACCATACGACAATAACACTTATTAAAATATGTTATATTTTAATGTAATATATGGGCATAATTGTTGTAGTGAAATGCATTGAATTCATTAGAGAAGTACTCTCATCTCTATCACTTCTTAACACCTTAATCTTTTTATTGAGTTAATTTTCAACTTCTAATTTATATACTTTAAAAGCATCAAAAGTCTCATATTTATGCTTTAAAATAAACACATAGGTATTGTTATCCCCATTTCCTGGAAGGGCTTTGGGCTTTCGCCCTGGCCCACGGTCAGAGGTCTGGCTTGGCGTATGGGCCTGGCTCATAGTCCCTTGGTTTGAATATCGCCCAAGGGAATTGGTACTGACCAGGGACCCTAGACTGGGCCCGTCTGGAGTGGTCCGGGACGTACCTCCGGGTTCGTCTTCATCTTGAACGGTCCCGGCGATGTCCAGAGCGCCCAGACCGTCGCGGCCTACGCATCCCTATCCCGGAGCCTGGTATGGTCCGGGCCCGAGGTAAACGGAGTGGGCCAACGGTAAACGGACCTGGATCACCTCCTCCCCAGTTGAAGGGCCAGGCGTCCAGAATCCTGAAACCGCCTCATTTCGCGTGGGTATTGTCCCCCACTTTTCGCCTGCAGAAAAGGTCGCCTCGGGATTGCCCACTGGAGTGTCAGAACTGCGCAGCCAAGTACCCTGACCGGTCTTGTCTCCTGAATCAGCCTCGTGACTCGAAGTGGTCAGAGCCAAAGCGCCGTTTTGTCGGGCGAAGGCTTGTGTCTCAGGTCAACCAGTTGGACCTTAGCTGGTTTAAATTTCGTGTATTGTATACCTTTTTGTATTGGGCCTCCACTAGAAAGGCCCCTTGTACCCATTTCTCTGAGTGGCCCGGGTCGGATCCGGCCCAGACCCGGTGTTCCCTTCAGCTTATAAATATAAGCCGTCGAACAACGCACAAAGAGAGGAAGAAAAAAGGGAGAAACTTTGTTCAGATAGAGTCAGAAAACTCCATTGTAAAAGCTTCTTATAGCTCTAATATATAGACTCGTGGACTAAGGCTAGTTAATGCCCCAACCACGTAAAAACCTCGTGTCGATCTTCTACTTTCATTATTATTATCAGTAAATATTGTTCATTAATATAGTTGCCGAAAATCTCGGTTAACAGTTTGGTGCTTTCATTGAGAGCTGAAGGAAGCTAGCGCCAACATCAGGCCTTTACTACGATGGTGAACACACGTCACACCACCTTCGACCCTACCAACCCAGAGCAAGGTAACGGAGACCCGCTGCCTTCTCAGCACATTCCTCAAGACCTGCCTGAAGACGTGCCTCCTTAGACGTCTCACCAAGGTGAGTCGCAAGACTACGAGGGTGAGGCAGAGTACGAAGTAGAAAACGAAGAAGAGTACTACGAGGAGGAGAACAAGGGAGAGTATCACGATGAAGCCGCGGACCCCAGGATCCCTCGCGACGATCAGCAAGACTCGGAGGTGATTAGACTAAGGCAGCAGATCCTGGATCAGGAAGCCAAGATGGCTGAACAGGCGGAGGCACACCGCCGGGTGCAAGAGTCTCTGCGAGCCCTGCAAGCACTGATGGCCGCGCAGGGCCCGGCAGCCAACCCCACGGCTGGCCCGCAACCAGAAACGCAACAACCCGCTCCCCAAGAGCAAGCCAGGGGCCCAGGGGGTGCTAGTCCGATCCGTCCCCCAGAGCCTTTTCCCGACGCAGCTTCGAGAGTCCCGGACAAGGAGCGACGAAGGACCCGGGAGAAGACCACCCCCGTCGAGAAAGCCGGGGCTCGTTCTCGGCCGTTACCTAGGAAAGAGAAGGTGTGCCCCGTCCCAGGACGAAGCCTCCCAATCGATCCGCAAGGAGCGCGGCCACAGAACGGGCGGCCCCGGCACCCCCAAGGGCCAAGCGGGCGGGAAAGGTCTTTGCACCCGAGTGCTTCGGTCAACAAGAACCGTCGGGAACGATCTGGCCGCGAGGATCGTAATGCTCTCAGTTCAGGAGACGATACTTCTTAGGTAGATTTACGTGACGGACTGAATGCCCGGAAGGAGCGGGCCCGCAAGGAAAAATTCCTCCCTCGAGACGGCGACCTCAGGAACGACATTAATGACAGGAGGAACGAGAGAATTCCCCTGGATGATAGCACGGCCAAGCAGCTCATGGAGCAAATGGCCGCATTAAAAAAGGTCACTGACCGCTTGGTCCGCAAGCAGGAAGGCGCGGACACTGGCTCTGACGAAGAGGATAAAGAGCCGTGCGCGAGGCATATCCTGGACGCCGTACTGCCCAAGGGGTTCAAGATGCCAAGCCTCACCGCCTACACTGGAAACACAGATCCTAGGGATCATCTGTCCCGGTACAACCGACTCATGACCGTGGCTCACATCAGCGACGACGGAAAATGCCTCTGCTTCTCCATCACGTTGGGCGGTCCTGCCGAAGAGTGGTGGAAAAGGCTTAAACCGGGGTCCATCCAAACATGGTCCGGGCTACAGTCGGCGTTCCGGAAACAATTCGTGGCCGCCATGAGGATGGACATGAAAATCAGCGCCCTCGCCAATATTAAGCAACTACCCGCGGAGACACTGAGAGCCTACATACAGCGCTTCACTGAAGAAGCCTCCAAGACCAAGGTCGATGACGGACAGCGCCTGGTGGCACTGCAGTCTGGGATCCGGGCCGGGTCGCCACTCTGGGACGACATGCAGTGCAGTAAAGCCGCCACTTTGGAAGAATTCATCAGGAGGGCCCAAGGATTCATCAACTGGGAGGAGGCTCAGATCCAAGCCTTCGGGTGGCCCCCGGCTCCTCACCCCATCCCCCAAACGATTCCGGGAGGTGCGGGACAGTTCCCTGCGCAGTCCTACGCCACGCCCCCCATAGTCCCGGGGACGGCCGTCACGCCCGGCATCAGTTACACACCTACGGTGTACGGCCCTGCCGCTTCGGGGTACGCCCCGACCCAGTCAACGCACTTCTCTGGTTATGGTGTCGCGCCGGCAGGACACAGTATGGCCCCCGTCGTAGCCCAGCAATCGCAGACGGGAGTAACCGAGGCAAGCGTGAATCCCTCCCGAGGGAAGCGATCCGGCAAAGGCCAGAACCGGCCGGAGCTGGCCAAGAAAGGGAAGAGGGGCTACGAGCCCTAATACTCGGAATACACCAACTTGGTGGACACCCGGGAAAACATCTGCCTGGCGACAGAAAGAGCGGTCCACTACCGGAAGCCTAGCCCCATGTTTAAGGGGGGAAGGAATCCGAGAGACACCAGCAAACGGTGCGCCTATCACAGAGACGTGGGCCACACCACCGACGAGTGTCGACAGCTCAAAGACGAGATTGAAAACCTCATCAAGCTGGGGCACCTCCATCAGTGGGTGAGAATGCCCGTTAGTGTCCAGGGTATGTCATCAAGCCCCAGACAATCCACGACGCCGGTGACGACTCGTGCATACCCGCCCCAGGGAGGGTATGCACAGGGACCTCCGGCGCAGGCCCCTCAGGGGACCATAGCCGCGCAGGCTCCCGGCCCTGGAATGCCCTATCCTTCCGGGGCAGCGCCCCCTCGAGTGGACGGGCACGTGGCGACCATATCGGGCGGACCCCACCTAGGAGGACCTTCGAAGAATGACTAAAAGTGGTATCTGAGCGAGCTGGACCACGACCAAGAAGTTTGCGCCCTTGTCCAGGCCCCGGCTCAGCGCCCTAAACTGATGAACCTCCCCATCACGTTCACGGAGGACGACGCCCACAACGTCCACTTTCCGCACCATGACCCGCTGGTCGTAGATGCTCAAATTGCCAACAAGTTGGTATCCCGCGTGTTGGTGGATGACGGAAGCTCCGTCAACTTGTTGTTCAAACCCGCCTTTGCCGCCATTGGCCTAACGGAGGCTGATCTGGCGTCCTGCCCGACCCAAATCTATGGCTTCAACGGAGACGCGCTTCTCCCCATGGGAAAGGTCCAGCTGTCGGTGACGCTGGGGGATGAGTTGCAGCACTCGTTCAAGTTCTGCACCTTTGTTGTGGTGGATTGCCCAACCGCTTACAACGTCATCTTTGGCCGACCCGCCCTGGTCGAGTTCGGGGCCATCACCTCCATCCGCCATCTATGCATGAAGTTCCCGTGCAGCAATGGAGGAATAGGGACTGTCCGCGGAGACCAAAAAAGCGCTCGGAGGTGTTACCATGTCTCTGTCCGTCCCGTTTTTATGGTCCGGGACGAGCCCGTCGAGCCGGCCCTCCGCCCAGTTGAGCAAGTAGTCCAGGAAGAGGACGATTTGGACCCGCGAATAGGAGACGAGCGCGTCCTGGAGCCAATGGATGAAATAGAAGAGGTATGCATCATCGAAACCGATCCAGCCAGGGTCATCCAAGTGGGAAAGAGCCTGCCGACGGACATTCGGGCTGCCATTATCGCCCGAGTCCAGGAAAACTAGGATCTTCTGGCATGGTCCCATTCTGATATGACCGGGATCGACCATAATATCATCTACCACGCATTAAGTATTGACCCGAATGCGACCCCGGTCCGCCAGAAACGCAGACCTTTGGGGACGGAAAGGGCCGAGGCCCTCAAGCTGGAGGTGGAGAAGTTATCTTCCATCAATTTCATCCGCGAAGCGATATACCCCGTATGGCTGGCCAACCCGGTCTTGGTGCCGAAACCTAACGGGACCTGGAGAACTTGCATCGATTTCACGGACCTCAACAAAGTGTGCCCGAAGGACTGTTTCCCGCTCCCCCGAATAGACCAGATGGTGGATGCTACGTCCGGTTACGAGATCTTAAGTTTCATGGACGCCTACTCTGGCTACAACCAGATCTCCATGCACGTGGTGGATCAGGAGCACACCAGTTTCCAAACCGACAAGGGCATCTATTGCTGTCTAGTCATGCCTTTCGGACTCAAAAATGCCAGAGCAACTTACCAGAGGCTCGTCAATTGAATGTTTCGGGCCCAGCTAGGGCGAAACATGGAAGTATACATCGACGATATGTTGTTCAAGTCCAAGACGTCGCGGGACCATGCAGACGATTTGGCGGAGGCTTTTGCAGTTATCCGGAAGTACGGGATGAAGCTGAACCCTAAGAAGTGCACCTTCGGCGTAGCTTCCGGGAAGTTCCTGGGCTTCATAGTGAGCTTCCGAGGAATCGAAGCCAACCCAGAGAAGATCAAGGCGCTGATCGACATGGCCCCTCCCTAGAAGCATAAGGACGTCCAGAGCCTGACGGGGAGAGTGGCCGCCCTGAGCCGTTTCGTTTCTAAGGCCACGGACAAGTGCGTCCCTTTTTTCAACGTCCTTCGGGGGAGCCAGCGGTTCGAGTGGTCACCCGAGTGCGAAGAAGCCTTCCAGAAGCTGAAAGAACACCTGGCCAAGGCCCCCATCCTGTCGAAGCCAGTCGAAGGAGAACCTTTGTTTCTATACCTGGCCGTGACCGAGCATGCCATCAGCGCCGCGCTAGTACGAGAAGAGGAAAGGACACAACTCCCGGTGTACTACGTGAGCAAGAGATTACTAGACGCCGAGTCTAGGTACCCGCTAATAGAAAAGCTGACTTTCTGCTTATTGATGTCTTCCCGGAAGCTTCGAACCTACTTCCAGGCTCACGCCATAAAGGTCTTAACCAACCATCCCCTGCAACAGGTGTTGCAGAAACCTGAGTCGTCAGGGAGACTCCTGAAATGGGCAATGGAGCTGAGCCAATTTGATATATCTTACGTGCCCCGGGTGTCCATTAAGGGACAGGCCCTGGCCAATTTCATCGTCGAATGCTCCGGGATCCCCCCAGAAGAGAGTGTTCCCGCGGCCCCCACGGCGCCCGTTTGGAAAATCTTCCTGGACGGAGCCTCGAACGAGAACGGGGCCGGCGCCAGGATCATCTTGGTGTCACCACAGGGGCACCAGCTACAAAATTCCCTCCGTTTCCAGTTCAAAGCCTCGAACAACGAGGTGGAGCATGAATCTGTCCTAGCCGGCCTGCGTCTGGCCCGGGAAGTAGGGGCAACGAACCTCGAAATTTACAGTGATTCTCAGCTGGTAGTCAAACAGATTTCGGGGGAGTATCAAACCAAGGGAGAACGAATGGCGGCATACGTGACTCAAACAAAGGAGATGCTCCAAACGTTCGCGGCGCATTCCATCCGCCAGATCCCCCGGGAGAAGAACGTGTTCGCGTATACATTAGCGAAGCTGGCAACCGACGCAGAGGCCGAACTGGCCGGACTGGTTCCCGTCAACCATCTCCCCGTCCCAAGCATCAAGGCTCCCACCGTCAATACGGTCGACCACTCCACTTCCTGGATGGGGCCGCTGATCCGATACCTGTCCACCGGGGAAGTTCCGAACGATCGAGCCGCGGCCAGGAAACTCCTATACCAGGCCCACCGGTACGTCATGATGGACCGGAAACTTTATCGCCGGGGACTGTCTATGCCTTACCTCAGGTGCGTGTCCGGGACCGAGCTGGGAGCCATCATGCACGAGGTCCACGGAGGCTTTTGCGGAGATCACACGGCCGGGCCCAGTCTGTCCAAGAAGATTCTGCGCCAAGGATACTTCTGGCCCACCATGAAGAAAGACTGCATAGACTACGTCCGTAAGTGCGAGCAGTGCCAGAGGTACGCGAAGATCCCTTGGGCCCCCCCGACAGAGATAACCTTGATGAACAGCCCCTGGCCCTTCGCAGTGTGGGGAATCGATCTTGTGGGATCTCTCCCGACCGGGAAGGGAGGGGTAAAATATGCCATTGTGGCTGTAGACTATTTCACGAAATGGGTCGAGGCGGAGCCCATGAACACGATCACGTCCAAGAAGGCCTTAGATTTCGTCGTCAACAGCTTAGTGTGTCGGTATGGCCTCCCCTACAAAATCGTGTCGGACAACGGGAAGCAGTTCGACAGCTTCCACTTCACGGATTTTTGCGAAAAACACGGTATAGTGAAGAGTTTCTCGGCAGTCGCCAGACCGCAAGTGAACGGGCAGGCCGAAGCCGTGAACAAAATCCTAAAAGGGACGCTGAAGAAAAAGCTCCAGGCCTATAAGAGCAAATGGCCCGAGGAACTCCCTCGCGTATTATGGGCCTACCGGACGACTGAAAGGACGTCTACCGGGCACACCCTCTACTCAATGGTTTATGGATGCGAAGCCGTCATCCTAATTGAAACGACCATCCCGTCCCATCGACGCGACACATATGATCCTACCCAGAACCACGCCTTGCTCCAGGAATCGCTGGATCTTATCGAGGAGATCCGGGAAGAGTCGCAAGTGCAGTTGAAGATGTACCAGGGCAAGATCGCGCGACATTTCAACTCCAAAGTCAAGAACTGCAAGTTCGAGACCGGCGATCTAGTCCTGCGAAGGGTCTTCCCTGCCACTCAGGATCCGGGAGTAGGGGTTCTCGGCCCTAATTGGGAAGGGCCGTATGAGGTCCAGCACGAGGTCTGCCCCGGCACGTACCGCTTGAAGCGGCTCGATGGTTCCGAGGTTCCACGAGCCTGGAATGCGGAGCATCTCCGCAAATACTACCAGTAGTCCTAGAACTTGTCCCAGTTTAGTATTTACGTTGTAAGCAATGTACGCCTCAGGGCTAATTCCCTTTTGAACAATGAAAACGACGTGTGTAAAACGTCGTAAAGGACTGTTGTCACCAAGAAAATGTACGCCTCAGGGCGAATTCCTTTCGAATTTCTTTCCCAAGTGACCCCAGACCTGTCTCCGCTCACTTGCGGGGGGTGTCATCCCAGGCACATGCAAGAAAAAAAAAAAAAAGAGGACCGAGCCCAAGGCCGGTCCCACCCCGGACGAACGAGGTCCAGGGGTATATAATAAAAGGGACCGAGCCCAAGGCCGGTCCCACCCCGGACGAACAAGTCCGGGGGCATATAAAAAGGGACCAAGCCCAAGGCTCGTCCCGCCCCGAACGAAACGACGTCCAGAGATATTAAAAAAGAGGACCGAGCCCAAGACCGGTCCACCCCGGACGAACGAGTCCGGGGGTATATATAAAAAGGGACCAAGCCCAAGGCTCGTCCCGACCCAGAAGAAACGACGTCCGGGGATATTAAAAAAGGGACCAAGCCCAAGGCTCGTCCCGACCCAGACGAAACAACGTCCGGGGATATTAAAAAAGGGACCAAGCCCAAGGCTCGTCCCGACCCGGACGAAACGATGTCCGAGGATATTAAAAAAGGGACCAAGCCCAAGGCTCGTCCCGCCCCAGACGAAACGACGTCTGGGGATATTATAAAAGGGACCAAGCCCAAGGCTCGTCCCGACCCGGACGAAACGACGTCCGGGGATATTAAAAAAGGGACCAAGCCCAAGGCTCGTTCCGACCCGGACGAAACGATGTCCGGGGGTATATTACAAAAGGGACCAAGCCCAAGGCTCGTCCCGCCCCGGACGAAACGACGTCCGGAGATATTAAAAAAGAGGACCGAGCCCAAGGCTGGTCCACCCCGGACGAACGAGTCCGGGGGTATATATAAAAAGGGACCAAGCCCAAGGCTCGTCCCGACCCGGACGAAACGACGTCCGGGGATATTAAAAAAGGGACCAAGCCCAAGGCTCGTCCCGACCCGGAAGAAACGACGTCCGGGGATATTAAAAAAGGGACCAAGCCCAAGGCTCGTCCCGACCCAGACGAAACAACGTCCGGGGATATTAAAAAAGGGACCAAGCCCAAGGCTCGTCCCGACCCGGACGAAACGATGTCCGAGGATATTAAAAAAGGGACCAAGCCCAAGGCTCGTCCCGCCCCAGACGAAACGACGTCTGGGGATATTAGAAAAGGGACCAAGCCCAAGGCTCGTCCTGACCCGGACGAAACGACGTCCGGGGATATTGAAAAAGGGACCAAGCCCAAGGCTCGTCCCGACCCGGACGAAACGATGTCCCGGGGTATATTACAAAAGGGACCAAGCCCAAGGCTCGTCCCGCCCCGGACGAAACGACGTCCGGAGATATTAAAAAAGAGGACCGAGCCCAAGGCTGGTCCACCCCGGACGAACGAGTCCGGGGGTATATATAAAAAGGGACCAAGCCCAAGGCTCGTCCCGACCCGAACGAAACGACGTCCGGGGATATTAAAAAAGGGACCAAGCCCAAGGCTCGTCCCGACCCGGACGAAACGACGTCCGGGGATATTAAAAAAGGGACCAAGCCCAAGGCTCATCCCGACCCGGACGAAACGACGTCCGGGGATATTAAAAAAGGGACCAAGCCCAAGGCTCGTCCCACCCCAGACGAAACGACGTCCGGGGATATTAAAATAGAGGACCGAGCCCAAGGCTGGTCCCACCCCGGACGAACGATGTCCGGGGGCATATAATAAAAAGGACCGAGCCCAAGGCCGGTCCCACCCCGGACGAACAAGTCCGGGGGCATATAAAAAGGGACCAAGCCCAAGGCTCGTCCCGACCCGAACGAAACGATGTCCGGGGGTATATTAAAAAAGGGACCAAGCCCAAGGCTCGTCTCGCCCCGCCCCAGACGAAACGACGTCTGGGGATATTAAAAAGAGGACCGAGCCCAAGGTCGGTCCCACCCCGGACGAACGTGTCCGGGGGTATATAATAAAAGAGAACGAGCCCAAAGCCGGTCCCACCCCGGACGAACGATGTCCGAGGGTATATAATAAATAGGAACGAGCCCAAGGCCGGTCCCACCCCGGACGAACGATGTCTGGGGGTATATAATAAAAGGGACCGAGCCCAAGGCTCGTCCCGCCCAGGTGTTGTCCGGGGAGATAAAGATATCCGGTTCGCCCTGGGGTAAGGCCGGGGCCTAAAACTGAAAAGGACGAAATGCCCAGTTGAGCCGAGCCCCATGAGCCCTGGACCGAGCGCCAAGGCTAGAGACTTGGAAAATTTAGTTGGGCCTAGTCCCGGCCGTTGGAACCAGGACTAAAACCCCTGCAATCAGTTAGTCGCGGCAACAAATCGAAATCTCTACTGAACAATGGAAGGAAGCTTTCTTAAAAAAACAAAAGAAAGTAGCAAGGAGCAAGGTTTTAAGTTTAATTACAAGCCAAAAACAATAACAAAAGTACAAGGCCGGGACACGAGCCTACAACGCATCCGCCCGGAGGTCCGCATCCTCCCTCTCTTTGGCCTCGTATTCGGCACGCTTCGATTGAGGGTCGGGGAAGACGAGGAGGTTCATGTTCTTATCCTTGCACCAGGCCATATAGATGGCCTCGTCGAAGGTGACGTCCACCAAGTTATCGGCCTCCTCCTTCTCCTGACGGGTCGTCTCATGCGCCGCCTTCTCCTAAAGCAGGGAGTCGTCCAGTTCGCAGACTCGGGCTTTCAGGGCCAGGATCTCCTCCTTGTCCATGGCAGACTGTGCCGCGGCCGTCTCCAAGAGCGTCGCCCTTTCATCGGCGACTTTTGTCTTACGGGACAGCTCCTCTTCCAACCCAGCCTTGGCGCGGCCAATCTCCTCGCGCTCCACCTTCAGGCGGGCCACTTCTTCCTGGAGATGGGCCGTTTCCCGGCTGAGGGTCTCCTTGACGGCCTCCCTCTGGTTCACGGCCGCCTCCAGCTCCAGTTTGGCCGTCTCCATCTTTATGGTAAGCTCTGCCACTAGATCGGCACTCCTCTGGGACAGTAAGTCAACCTGGAGCAAAGAAAAGTTAGAAAATAAAACAAACAACAAATGACGGAAGGAATGTAAGTGAGACGAACATTACCGCGGTGGCCTGGTGGCGGAGAGCCTGAGAGATGAACAGCACGTCCGGGTTAGCTATCGTGGCATACCTCTTCAGCTGAAGGTTGGACATAGTGCTCCCAACCTGATCCAGCAAATCCGCAGCCATGGGGGCGATGTCTTGGCCCAGCTTGGGGCAGAAGCCCGCCTCGGCAGCTAGCCGGCCCACGATCGGCTGGGGAGCGCTAAACTCGGCAGGACGGTCCGAGAACTCGACCTGACGACGGATTGTCAGGGCCTTGTAAGTGTCGTCCCTCCAATACCGACCGTTTTCCCAGGTCCGGTTGATCAGCCGGGACTGTTCGTCCCGCAGGGCGATCTCCCCCTCCTCGAGAAAAGTTGGGCGGAGGGGAAGGACTGGCGGAGCAGGGATCTCCTTCGCGGTTAGGCGACTCTCCCCATGCGACTCCTCAGCTGTTTCCGACCGTGTCGTCCGGGGCCTCTTCCCGGGGTTGCCTTCCCCGACATCGACTTCCGGGCCCTTCTTTCCCGAGCTCCGGCTAACGGCCTCTCCCGCTTCCAAATCAATCACCCGGGGCTGGTCCGAAGAGAAGTCGGCGGCCGGCTCCACGGCCCGGAAAGGAACCATGGCCAGAGCCTCGCCTGGACATGGCACTATCCCAGGTGTTCCACTGGCGGGGAGGGGCTCCGTGCCCGCCACAACATTTGGCCTCCTGGCCGCCTTCTTGGCCGACCGCTCCTTGATGAGCCTGCTCATTTTTGCTGGCCAGGTTAGACATGTCAAAATCCTCTGCAAAAGTACAGGAGAAAGGAGTTAGGATGATAAGAAAAACAGACGAAAATACACAATAAAAAACGTCCTGGGACGAACCCTCATCTAAGCCCCGGGCGAGACTCAGTTCCTGCAAAGCAAACGAGTGGATCCGGTCTCCTACGTCATCCGGGGTTAGAAACCCCCCATACTGGAGGAACCCGGACAGGAACATTAGGATCCCTGATCCTACAAGGACGGGAGATGAAGGCCTCATCTCCCCATCAGCCCCAAACGCGGGGCCCGACGGCTCTAGCCTATCCTTAGCTAAGTCCCCGACTTGGGGAGCATAAGTTAAGATTAAAGGGGAGTTACCTCGCCCCGATACACTAGCCCCGGGAGTCCCGGCGTTTGGTAGGGCGTCTTCGAAAAGCTCCTCCAGCTCTTCCGAGGTGGCCTCTTCCGCCGAAAGCTGATTCTTCTTACGCTGGGCTGCCGTGGCCCGCGCTGCTCTCACCACCTCGGCGATGTGGTAGAGAGCTAGCTGCTCCCGGACCTCGTTGTCCTTCTCGCACGGGATGCCCCGGAAGCTCGGGACAACAATGGTCTGGGTGGCCGCCAGCAACCCTATTAACCGGAGGTTGTCATCATTGACATAGCCCCCAACGTCCAGCTGCTTCGCGGTCAGCTTGGCATAGAATCTTCTCCTTTCTAGGAGGAACTCGGTGAGGGGGGTTTGAATGAAGGGACCTGCGACCCGGAAGATATGATGAGAGGTGGAAGCAAAAGATGAATAAAAGAGAGGGTCCGGAGGAATACTTACCCACTCGCTGGAAGTCCAGCAGAAGTGTGGGGTTCTTGTCAATAAGGAACCCGGATGTCATGAACCAGTAATGCCGGACATCCGGGGGGTGCTTCCAGGTGCTGGTAGGAGCAGGGTAGCCACTCCGTGGCTGCAGCCTGTAAAAGCCGTCCAAGCTCTTGTCTTTAACATTGACTTGCGGAACCAACTTGTAGAAGTACAAGACTTCCGCCGGAGTAGGCTCCGCGATCTCCTTCGCGACGCAGAACACCTTCCACCCAGCAAGCAGGCAGTACGCTTGCGGCAGCAGTTGGAAAGGTGCGATCCCCACATATGTCAAGAACCGCATGAAGTAGTCATGAAGCGGGAGCGTAGCTCCCGCGCTAATATGTCCAGCGCTCCAAGCCCCGAATCCATCCACGGACGTGTGCGCCCGTTCCTCTAGCCTAGCCATGTGATTGTGGAAGAGGCCCGGAGTCGATTCGATGCCCAGCTTCGTCTCCAGGAGCAGCATCCTCCGGTAGTTCCGGAAGGAGTTGGCCGTTACGTCCATTTCCCACCTGTTGCATGTGGGCGTCTTGGATCCGGGAGCGACTACAGGGGCCCTATTGACCTCTTCTTCGGAATGGAGTGTAACGCCCGTGGCCATGATTGACGATCTGGGAACAGAGAAAGAAAGACCAAGCAGTCAGTACCTAAACCCAAAAAAAAGTCGGTCGAGGTACAGGGAGTCTCCTAAGGACTGCTTGAAGTCCCGTCGGACCAGGCCCGGGACCCCGAAAAGCCCCGGGACCTTGATCGGGAGGGAAGGCTACTAAGGTCCACCCCTTGTCCGGGAAGCATCCGAGCACGGTGCCACCCAAACCAGGCAGCCTTCCTAACAAATTCTAAAGCACAGGGCCTAGGTGCATGCATCTAGAGAGCATAAGTTCACAAAGTTGGTAACGGAATTAGAAAAGACTTACTATGTGGTGTCGACCGCTGAGGCTGGTGGTTGTCCGACCGTAAGGATGGCAGAACTTCGTTCTTGAAGTGGCACAGCCGATGCAGTAATTCTTCGACGGGACAAACCCAAGAAACGCCGTCAGGTTGAGGAACGAAGGTTGGGGCTCTGGGGAACAGGCGGTGGCGTAGAACTAGTAAGCGGCGGAGTAGTTCGTCGGCGAGGTCGGACATGCAAAGCTCTAACAAGCGTTTGGGTTTTTTTTTCTTAAGCTGGTTCGAAAATGGAAAAGTGCCAAATGTTGTTCTCTGGGAGTCTTTATATCAGCCCCCAAATTCGGGCCCACGATCCAACGATCAGGTGCCTCTTCATCCGACGATCAAGAATCGCGCAGGGGGCATTTATGAGTCCTTTTGGTCTGGATCCTCGACGTCTCAAATCCGACGGCCCAGGAATGGCGAATGCCAAAGGACGCCCCATCCTACGGTCCACCTCGTTCCAGGGACATTAATGATGACTCCCCCCCGTGCGGATGTGACGCCTCATGACGTGCGCTGCCCCCTAGTCTAGGCCTAGCGGTCTCTGGGAGGCCTAGGCGACTCTTCGAGGCCCTTGCAACAATCACATGGCGACACGTATGTCGTTTTTCTTAAAGCGGGCCAAAGGTAAACATCCCTGGATCACGGTAAACGATCCGGGCTGAGCAATCTGCCACTGCCACTGCCACGGCCTTTCGGCCAAGCCTCCTAGCTCGGGCAGGAACTGGGGAGACAACTTGGCGAGCGCCGCGAGGGTGATGCAACCCTCCTCCCGGCAAGCCCGGGTGAAGGCTTGGGGGGTAAATGTTATCCCCATTTCCTGGAAGGGCTTTGGGCTTTCGCCCTGGCCCACGGTCAGAGGTCCGGCTTGGCGTATGGGCCTGGCCCATAGTCCCTTGGTTTGAATATCGCCCAAGGGAATTGGTACTGACCAGGGACCCTAGACTGGGCCCGTCTGGAGTGGTCCGGGACGTACCTCCGGGTTCGTCTTCATCTTGAACGGTCCCGGCGATGTCCAGAGCCCCCAGACCGTCGCGGCCTACGCATCCCTATCCCGGAGCCTGGTATGGTCCGGGCCCGAGGTAAATGGAGTGGGCCAACGGTAAACGGACCTGGATCACCTCCTCCCCAGTTGAAGGGCCAGGCGTCCAGAATCCTGAAACCGCCTCATTTCGCGTGGGTATTGTCCCCCACTTTTCGCCTGCAGAAAAGGTCGCCTCGGGATTGCCCACTGGAGTGTCAGAACTGCGCAGCCAAGTACCCTGACCGGTCTTGTCTCCTGAATCAGCCTCGTGACTCGAAGTGGTCAGAGCCAAAGCGCCGTTTTGTCGGGCGAAGGCTTGTGTCTCAGGTCAACCAGTTGGACCTTAGCTGGTTTAAATTTCGTGTATTGTATACCTTTTTGTATTGGGCCTCCACTAGAAAGGCCCCTTGTACCCATTTCTCTGAGGGGCCCGGGTCGGATCCGGCCCAGACCCGGTGTTCCCTTCAGCTTATAAATATAAGTCGTCGAACAACGCACAAAGAGAGGAAGAAAAAAGGGGGAAACTCTGTTCAAATAGAGTCAGAAAACTCCATTGTAAAAGCTTCTTATAACTCTAATATATAGACTCGTGGACTAAGGCTAGTTAACGCCCCAACCACGTAAAAACCTCGTGTCGATCTTCTACTTTCATTATTATTATCAGTAAATATTGTTCATTAATATAGTTGCCGAAAATCTCGGTTAACAGGTATATATACTAAAATCATCTATAAAAGTAAGAAAATATATTTTACCACCCCTAGTTAAAACACAATTTAATTCTCAAAGATCACTATGGATTAAATCTAGTAAATTAGATGATCTTTCTACACTAGGAAATAGTTTCTTAATCATTTTTGCCTTAGCACGTGTTTCACATTTTCCATAGTTTTTAATATTGCATGAAACATACCACATTTTACTACTCTTTTTTAATGGTTGAAAAACCTATGTGAGATAGTCTAAGATGCCACAAAAATAAAGAATCATACTCAACAATATAGGTAGAATTAGCATCTTTATTGATAACATTGAAAGTTACATCATTGGTACACAACTTAACCATACCCTCACAAGAGTACCCCTTTCCAAAAAAATACATTGGACTTGGTGAGAATAAGTTTACCGGACTCAAAAATGGCCTTAATGACGGGCTTGCCAAGCAAATCACCACTTACCAAGTTTCTACTCATTTCGGGAACATAAAGCACATTTTCTAATGTGACTTTCTTTCCGAAGGTCAAAAAGACTTCAATGGTACATTTGTCAAGTACCTTGGATTTTCCCTCATCGTCCATTTGAATCTCATGGTTGCTCTTTGACTCTTCAAAGATCTTGAACAATGATTTGTCACAGGTGACATAGACGGTGGCACATTTGTCATACCACCATCCCTTCACCTTGTCTTGGACCGCATTCATCTCATTAAGGGTAGCAACTATATTCTCCTCTTAAGTTACATTCACCTTAGGTCCTTGTTGGTCTTTTATATGCCTACATTCTCTAGCATAGTGACCATTTTTCCCACACACAAAGCAAGGGACTTTCTCTCCCTTAAACTTTTTTGGGTTGGTTTTTGAACCCAAGGGTCTCTCATTACCCTTCTTGACTTTCCCCTTTTTTTTTGGGATGTTTTGGTTGTGACACCACATTTGCTTTGGAAGTCTCAACATTAAACCCCTCCACACGTTTGTATCTACATATCGATTCCTCCTCGATTCGAATATGCTTTTGGATTTCCTCCAAAGAATAATCCTCATTTTTATGAAGGATTCTTTTCTTATAGCTCCTTCAAGTTGGTGGTAATTTTGCCACTATAGCACCAACTTGAAAGGTCTCGGGAAGCTCAATATTTAACTCTTTTAATTTGTTAACAATTATTTGTAGCTCATGTATTTGAGGAAGAATAGGTTTATCACCAAAAAATTTGAAATCAATATATTGAGAAATCAAAAACTTTTTGGTAACTTCCTCTTCCTCCTTGAACTTTGTCTCAAGTGCATCCCAAATCTCCTTTGCTGACTTGGTCTCGGTGTAGAGGTCATAGAGGCTATCGGATAGGGCGTTGAGGATATGACCCCTACAAAGGAGATTGTCCTCCTCCCTCTTCCTTCTTTTCTCCACCACCTCAGGAATGTCCTTGTCGGATGGCATTGGGAGAGGTTCAAGTGTGGACTCTAGGATGTAGGCGATCTTGAGAGTGGTCAAGAGAAACCTCACCTTGTCTTGCCACCCAGTGAAATTGGATCCATCAAACCTATCCAACCTCACTGGGTCTTGGTTCATGATTTTGATAGTCTCACCTTCCATTGAAACAAACAAAGGGGTAAGCTTTTGAATGTTAGAAAATAATATGTTGCCTCAATGGATAATATGTGAACTATTAGAACTCTAGACAAAATAGGACAAATAAAGCAAATATTGATTAAATAAGATTACAACTCTATGACTGAAAATTACAAATAAAATAAAAAAAAAAGTAGAAGAAGATAATAGAGAGATACAACTCTAAACAAATATACAAATAAAGCAATAGTGTTGAAACTAAAGAAATAAAGGATTACAACTCTAACAAGAAATACAAGTGTAATGTCCTCCTAATCAAGGACCGTTACGCTGTGTATTTTAAATAATGCTAGACTCTCTAAAAGAGTCTCTTGGTCATAAAAGTGTACTAAACGTGATTATCGATTTAGGGTTAAAATTTTTGGTCAAAAGGAATAACCATTTCTCTAAAACATTTACTTCCATACATGGGATCCCAAACTAACATTTAAAAAGGTTAATTACAATTTAAAATTTACAATCAGTCGACCTAACCGGCAAAATAGGGTTTGACGCTAGTTCCTTTGAGAAACCTCGGTCGTGGCGGTCAAGCAGTTGCATATGTACACATCGTTACCGTAGCTCTTCAACTCATGGATGTCCATCTTCCCTTTCCCCTTACCTGCACCACATAGCACCCGTGAGCCAAGGTTCAACAAGAAAACTTAAGCATGCTCATAAGCAGGTAATAACATATCATAGCATCATGATAATCATATCTAGCAGTAATAACTCTACCCATGCATGCATTATATGTAGATAAGTGACTACCATGTCATATCAGGGTCTGCTGCCCTAGAAAAATGATTAATAAGTCATACCGGGGCTCAGCAGCCTAGGATATGGGACTAATGAGTCACCCCTGGGCACTTCGCCTAGGCTCCTGGGTTCATGAGGGTCGCATTACGACCTCAAGAACCCAATTTTTCAAACGTTTCCTCCAAGCCAA
The DNA here is from genome assembly GCF_963169125.1 of Humulus lupulus. Taxonomy (NCBI): domain Eukaryota; kingdom Viridiplantae; phylum Streptophyta; class Magnoliopsida; order Rosales; family Cannabaceae; genus Humulus; species Humulus lupulus. The sequence goes on along the minus strand of NC_084801.1, from coordinate 127,097,492 downwards.
TTCCTCCAAAACTCACCCCAAAACAGTACCAAACCCATAATTAAATCCCAAAGCATCATCAGTACATCCCAGGCAGCAAAACCCAACTTACAAACAGATCAAAAACTCACTAAAACCATAAAGTCCAATCAAAGCTTAAGAAACTTAAGGAAAACAAAACTCAAAAACTTAAAAGCTTAAATTACCTATGATTAATTCATTTTCCAGCTAAATCCCTAGGTTAGCAAGCTTCTAATCTTCCCTAGAATCGCTATGAATCCGAGCTCTAAAACTCGAGTTTCCTTCGAAAACGCTAACGAGCAGAAATGAGAGAACGGAAGAGAGATTTTTGTGTTTTTCCTGAGTTACAAAACTCAAACTTAACCTTATATTCAAACGGTCCCAAATGACCAAAATAACCCCACTCAACCCGCTTCTCTCTCAACACCCCATAAGGGCAAAGATGTCATTTTCACACTCTAATCCCGCTCTATAACCAAATATATCCAAATAATTCCACCAAACCCGGAATATTGCTATTTCTCCCAAAATACGACTCACGCTACAATGAGTCCTAGTGACTCTCCAGATCACCCAAAATACCCCTGGGCTCGCCCTGAGCCTGGTATTACTCCCCATTGTGACTAAACCACTAACTTGCTCCCTAGAATCATCTCGTGCCGAATAACCCAAATATACCCACATAACAATGTAGTATCACACATATATCACATGTATGCACATATACTCCAAATATACCTGTAACGGGCAAATTACGAAAGTTTCCCTTCTAATAAGAAACGGGCCCACATGCATATTTAATACACCTAAACATGCATATTTAGTCATATTATAATATAACTCACGTAATCATATAATGATATACATACATATCACATTAACACATAATTTTCCATCCTGGGCCCCTAATCAAGGCCCTTAGCCTTATTAGGTAATTTGAGACATTACAACTATCCCCTCCTTAAAGAAATTTCGTCCTCGAAATTTTACCTGAACAACTCGGGATACTTATTCTTCATATCTGCCTCCATCTCCCAGGTCGCTTCCTCGACATTGTTGTTCCTCCATAATACCTTAACCAAAAGTATAGTCTTGTTCCTCGGGACCTTGTCCTTCCTGTCTGAAATCCGAACTGGCTCCTCCTCATAGGATAAATCTGTCTCTAGATCCAGATCCTTGCAACTCAGCTCATGAGTCTCATCTGATACATATTTCCTCAACATGGAAATATGAAATACATTATGTACACTAGACAGTGCCGAGGGTTAGGCCACCTGACCAATCCTCTTCATGATCTCAAATGGTCCAACAAACCTAGGGCTTAACTTGCCTTTTTTCATAAATCTCTTTACCCCTCTCAGTGGCGAAACCCTAAGGAAGACATATTAGAGAGAGATTGAGTTTTTGAATAAAAAAAGGCCCCCTCCCTTCAGGTCCTGAAACTTGCTTTTATAAAGTTTTCAATAGTCTGTTGCTTAGCCATTGAGGAGTGAACGTGAGAAGCGGTCTTCCTCCTGAAAAGGAGGAAGACCTATTCTTTTGGGTGAGTTATAGATTGACCCAACTCCTTTGCCCACGTTTTGGACTCGTTTTGCCGCTATAAAGCTTTTTGGGCTTACAGAGTAGTCAAATCCAACACTACCCTTGATGAGTGGGCTAAGATTTATTTAAGGCATAGACTGGGCCTGGTTGTTTAGAGTAGTTCCTTACGGACTTAACTTGATGGTCTCTTCAGTGTTTATTGGGCTATAGTTTCTGATTGGGCCGATGGCATAATTGATTTGGGCCTGGCGTAATTTTTGGCAACTACAGTTTGTCCCTTACTCTCTGAGTCAAGTTAAGTTGGCTCGGAGAGCAGTAGCATCGACTTGCAAAAAATTGAAATATGTATTCTTTATTGAGAATTCTATGGAGCGACCTAAAGAAAAAGTGTTGGATTTGGAGAGCAACTTAGGGTGGAGTTAGGACAATAATATCAAGTGAAAGATTAAATATATATATATATACATATATATAAAATGACGTGATGGAATTCCATAGAAATGATCAAGGTCAAGTTCATGTTTTCTTTCTGAATCAAGTTAACAAAATAATCATTCTTATTTTGACAAAATCACATGACTAGGTGTAGATATAATTTTATATATACATATATTATATATAAAATAAAAGGTAACATTTGTCATGTGTTTTAAATATAACACACAAAATCTGTTTTTTTGGGCTTCGTGGGCCTATGTCCTTAGTCTATTTCATGCATATAGCTTTAATGCTTGACACCAATATTGTTGTCAGAATTTAGACGTATACAGCTGCCTGATTCGAAGCTTGACAACCTCTTAAGTTGTCATGTCCCTGGTAAGAGCTGAGTCTTTATATTCTTTTATTATATCATTTCTATAGAAGTTTAAAATATCAGTCATTCTTCTTTTGTCTACTGGAAGAGCAGAAGATAGAACAACGTTTGGGACTTCTCACCTCAGGCCAAAGAAAGCGAAAAATTCAGGTTTAGTTCTATATATATGTGTGTATATATATATATTGGTATATGTTTTTGGGTTTAGTTCAAATTTGGATGGTATTTCAAAATGCATTTCTAGGGTTTTCATGAAAGGTTTAAATGTTCTTGGTGTTCTTGATATTTTGGCTTTTTGATCTGAAATGAATGGTGAGAGAAATTTAAATGTGTTTATGGGCTTTTGTGTTTGTGGGCCTTTTCTAGGTTTTGATTTGCCAAGTATTTTGCCCAAAATTTGACTAAGTGTTTGATACAATTTGGTGGATTGTAGGATGAGAAAATGCTAGTCTTGATATCACATATTTACTTGGGGATTGTAGTTATAATTGGTGGACCCAATGTCATCCATCAGTCTTGGGATTGTAGTGTACCAAAGAGGGTCACTCCCAAGTTGTGTATCTGTCTTGGGATCGTAGGGTACCAAAGAGGGTCACTCCCAAGTTGTGTATCCGTCTAGGGATCGTAGGGTACCAAAGAGGGTCACTCCCAAGTTGTGTATCCGTCTTGGGATCGTTGGGTACCAAAGAGGGTCACTCCCAAGTTGTGTATCCATCTTGGAATCGTAGGGTACCAAAGAGGGTCACTCCCAAGTTGTGTATCTATCTTGGAATCGTAGGGTACCAAAGAGGGTCACTCCCAAGTTGTGTATCCGTCTAGGGATCGTCACGTGCTAGATGAGGGGGCACCTCCATGTTGGTGTCCCTAGTAAATAAAAGGACGGTCGCAGGGATATGAACAAAAAACCTCTTTTCTGACGTAGGGTGATAAAGAATGGGGTACCACTTTAGGCTGTCCCTAGCGTAGGAAACAGAGTCTTTTGTGGATCGTGAACAAGTGTTATGCGCTTAAATGGGACACTTTTATTGGTGTCTAGTGGAATCGTTGTGTGAGAATAGAGCCTTCGAGGTTCTATGTCATTAATGTGATGTGTGAAATAGCCAATTAGGCTTTTTGTGTTGCAATATCATATATATATATATATATATATCTTTAAGATTTTGACAACGTATGTCATGAATAGGAGTTTATGTCAAGCGTTGGGAGTGCGTTCTACCCCGCATTTGTAGAGGTAGATTCCGATACTGATAGTAATGGTCAGCAGGTTATCAATATGGATGACGACTTTGGTGATGATGTCCTAGATGCTTTGCCTATTAATCCTGTTACAGTGGTAGATGATTATTATGGTGGGGATATTGAAGACCATGATGTCGTCGGGTTGGCGGTACCTGGCGAAGAAGCTCCAGTGATGGGTTATGTCTTGGCGCAACTAGTGGGTGAAGATGATGGGCTAAGCTTTTCTGGCCGATCACAAGGTATTTTACAGGCAAATCCTGAAACCCAACTAACAGTTCCCCTTTTAGCTAAGATGAGATTATCTTTCGGTATTCCTCATAATATTAAGATGAGGTTACCCAAGTTTGTCGAACGGGTCGATTAGGATACCCCTGGTTGGTGTGGTATGTATGAGTACACCTTTCATCAAGGCTTCAGGTTCCCCTTCCCTCCTTTTGTTTCAAAAGTACTTAACTGGTATCAGATAGCCCCTAGTCAGCTAATGCCTAATGCATGGAGAGTGCTCTTAGGCATCGAAAGGTTTGCTGAGGTGTTTGGGATGAGTGTTGAGTTATTAGAGTTTCGTGCTCATTACACAGTGAGAGAACATGATAAAGAGAAGGGAAGATATAGTTTTGTGTCACGTAATGAAGACAATTCCTTGGTTTGTAATATAAAATACAATGACCGTGGTTGGAAAGAACACTATTGTTTCTTCCATGGAAAAGAAATGCTCTTGCCTGGAGCCGATAGGTTTCCTACTAGTTGGCGGGTATTAGGTAGGTGTTGCATGCTAGATTTTTTTTTTTACCTATTTTTCTTGTGTCTTTTGTTTCCAACCCATTGAAATCCTAATGTTGGTATTTTCTTTTTATTTTTGTAGATAAAGAATTGACCATACTTCCTGCTTTGTCGTACGATAGTGACCAGAATTTGAAGAAAATTTTAGCAATCCCTGAAAAGCAACGAAGTTGGAAGAAATTGCTAAAGGAATCAAATTTGACTTCCAGTTTTCTTTGGAGCAAAGTCGAGGGGCGGAGTGAAGGTAATCTTCTTATTAGACCGGATGGTCGTATTCCTGCTTTTTTGTTGAAGCGAGCTTTAGAGTTGATTGGTATCAAGTTTATTCTTCTTAACCATCTGACAGAAGAAAAACGTAATCTAGCGGATAAATTTTCGAAAAAGATGTCATTCAAAATGCCTTCCGGTCCTAATGTCTTGGCAAAAGCCAAGAAAGCGGCGAGTAAGAAGAAAGGTCATCCGTCGGCTGTAGAGCCATCAATAAACCCTGTGCCCTCAAAGAGTACTGTTCCTTCAAAGGTCATCGAAGGAGGATCAAGCAAGAGGCCTAGGGTTGATTTTGATGAGGAAGAAAATATCTCTGTCATCATTCCAAAGAATACTTGTGTGTATTCGAACCCTTTGTCTATTGAAGGATATGTCGAAGCCCTCTTGTGTCCTCGTGATGAGACTCGTTTGAAGGAAATGGGATCCATCGAGTCATCCAATGATTTGGTGTCTGGAGCCTATCGGGTAAGCAACCTATTTTACTTATTTCATTTTTGTATATTTTGTTTGTACTGACTCTTTTATTTTTACAGATGCTTTCTAATGCGATTCATATTCGTCGAGACCATCAACGCCTTGGAAGGGAAAACCGTGATCTTAAAAAGTCCAACACCGAGCTTCGATCAGGTCTTACGAAAGTTGACGAGATGCTTAAGGCAAGTAAAGAATTAAACGAAGAGTTGAAGAGGCAATTAAAGGATAAAGAGAGCGAACTGGTTAAGGAGAAGAAGAATTCAAATGATTTATGTGCTCAGCTGGAGGACATTGCGGTGAAGGCCATGTGGAAAGCTCGTAAAGAACTGTTGACAGAGTTCAAAGAAGGCAAGTCTAAGGATTGGAAGGTAGACGAAGAGTTAGAACTCTACGTTGGTATGTTTGAGGATGAGGCTGGCCCTGCCGACGAGGGGTCTATTGGTCCTAGGTTTTGCACGGATATTCCTCAAGATGAGGATGAGGGCAACCAGATTGTTGGACATGCTGTTGGGGATATTGTTGAGCATCAGTTTATTGTTGATTCTGAGGTGACTCAGTAGCATGCCGAGTGTTGTTCCTCGATTGGACGATGTTTGGTTTGTCAACACCTAAACTATATTTTTGGTCATATGCTTTGCTCTTTTGTTGGTTTAACATTGTGATGTTGGTTGTTGAGCCTTTTGATGCTCTTTGTTGAGCCTTCTGAATGTCGAATTGTGCTCTCTGTTGTATTGTTGAGGTTTTTTATGTTAAAACATGCTTTTCACTACAGTTGAATGTTGGTAGTCAACTGTGATTGAAGTTTAATGAATATCATACAATTTGACCAAGCATAAAGTGATTGTGATCATGGTCCTCTACAGGAGGTATGTGATCATCTCAGATAGCACCATTGGTAGTATTCTACACTAATATCAGACATTAGGCGACAAACAATAGTTATTCATCATCCATCTGTTAGAGATCCATTCATTGGTCTGAGGATCGTCAAGTGCCAAACAATGCCTATTTATGACCATCCATCCGACTGGTATCCACCATCCGTCCGGGGTCCATCCATCCGTCCGGGAATGGTCATGTGACAAAAAGTGCCAACCTAGGGCAAGCCATCCGTTTAGGGATTGTCACGTAACAAGGAGTGGCAACCTTGGGCCACCCATCCATCTGGGGATGGTTATGCAACAAGGAATGTCAGCCTATGGCAATCCATCCATCTGGGGATGGTGTCTTCCATCCGTCCGGGGATGGTCGTGTGACAAGATATTCCAACCTAGGGCAAGCCATCCATTTAGGGATGGTCACGTAACAAGGAGTGGCAACCTTGGGCCAACCATCCATCTGGGGATGGTTGATTTTGTATGTAAAACTTGACCAAGTGTAAATTTTATTGTAAAATGACAATATTCATAATCAACATTTTTTGAGAAAGGTAAAGTAAAAAAAAAAAAGAAGATTTTCAAACCTGGAATCGTCATAAGTTGTCTACGATTATTGTCTTGGTCTTTTCAAGCATTTCTTCGACCTTCTCCTTTCTCCCCAGTCCAAGTGTTGGTATGTTATATGGCGATGCTTGGACTTGTGTCGAGTATGAATTATTATGCATTATCAGGTGTTCGTTCAGGTTTACTTCAGACTTCTGATACATGGATCATCACACTAGCCTCTTGACTATTATATTTGAATCCTGTAATGTCAGGGGGTGCGGTCGACGGCAGAGCCATCGACCCTCCGATGCTTAAGTCAGTATTGAGATCTTATAATAAAGAATAATAAACAATTGAAACTTTTTACCTATTTAATGGGTATGTGATGGCTTTCCTTGGCATGTCTTCGAATCCTGGAATGTCAGGGGGTGTGGTCGACGGCAAGGCCATCGACCCTCCGATGCTTAAGTCAGTATTGTGATTAAATAATGATAAATGTAAAGTACTTAGAGTTAAGAGTTTAGAAGTGATACTGTTTTAAATGAACAGCGTTCCAGCTGTTACTTATGTTGCATCCATCATATGCTTGAAGTCTGTATGCACCTTGTCCTACTATTTTGGTAATCTTATAGGGCCCTTCCCATGTCGGACCCAACTTTCCAGCTCCTGCTTCTTTTGTATTCTGGAAGACCCTTCTTAAGACCCAGTCACCAACATGGAATTGTCGAACTCTGATATTCTTGTTAAAGTGTTGTGCCACTTTATGTTGGTAGGCTGCGACCCTTATTAATGCTTGTTCCCTTCGTTCGTCTAATATGTCAAGCTCGTGACCCATGTTTTGCCAGTTTCTTGCATCTGTCGTGTGCTCGAATCTTGTGGAAGGGAGTCCTGTCTCTACGGGAATGACTGCCTCGGTTCCATAGGTTAGCGAGAACGGGGTTTCTCCAGTTGAAGTCTTTTTTGTTGTTCGGTAGGCCCATAGTACTCCTGGAAGTTCATCTGCCCACCTTCCTTTTTCTCTGTCTAGTCTTTTCTTTAGCGATGCTACCACGCTCTTGTTTGTCGCTTCTGCTTGTCCATTTGATTGTGGGTATCTGGGTGTCGAGAACGAGAGTTGTATTCCCCATTTTTTACAAAAATCTTGAAATTCGATACTTATGAATTGAGAACCATTGTCCGTCACAATCTCCCTTGGCACCCCAAATCTGCATATGATATTTCTCCAGATAAAACTCTTGACTTCTCGGTCCCTGACTTGCGCGTATGCTTCTGCTTCAACCCATTTGGTGAAATAATCAGTCACTGCTAGCATAAATACTCTTTATCCCGGCGCCGTTGGCATCTTTCCTACGATATCCATTCCCCACTTCATGAAGGGCCATGGCGTCAATGTTGAATGGAGTTTTTCAGGCGGCATATGCGACACTTGAGCAAACCTCTGGCACTTGTCGCACCTTTTAACAAATTCAATTGAGTCTTTCCTCATTGTTGGCCAATAATACCCGGTTGTAAGGGCTTTGTTACACAGGCTCCTTGATCCAGAATGGTTTCCGCATTTGCCTTCGTGTAGCTCCGTCAGTATATACTTTGCCTCGGCTGGATTCAAATACCTAAGTAAAGGACCAGTGAACGATCTTTTGTACAGTCGGCCGCTGCTGAGGGTGAACCTGGCTGCCTTTGTCCTTAGCTTTCTTGACTCATTTTTGTCCGCCGGTAAAGTACCATAGTGCAGGTACTCAATAATTGGTGTCATCTAAGATTGAGTGTCGATGGTGTTCGTTGATTGTTCTGGTTGCTTCCACACGGCTGGCCATTGCATGTATACTACTGGGATTGTAACCCCATTCTTAATTTGGATTGTCGAGCCCAAGTTTGCGAGTGCATCTGCATGGTCATTCTCTAATCTAGGAACTTGAACAATTGAAAATTCATTGAAGTGTTTTACCTTTTCTTTTACTACCTCCAAGTATGCTGTCATTTTTTAGTCTTTTGCTTGGTAAGTCCCATTGAGTTGGTTGACCACCAGCTGGGAGTCCGAAGTGACTTTGATATTCTTTATATTCAATTCCCTTGCTAAGTCGAGTCCAGCTATCAATACCTCATATTCTGCTTCATTATTCGTAGCTTTGAATTCACACCTAATGGATCGTTGTATAATGTCTCCAGTTGGGGTTGTGAGCACTATCCCAAGTCCGCATCCTTTGTTGTTGCTTGACCCGTCAACCGACAACCTCCATTTGGTATTTGATTGTTGTTCCAGACATAACAATTCCTTCTCCGCTTGAATCTGCATATCACTAAAGAAGTCTGCAATAAAGTCAGCTGATACCTGAGATTTGATTGCGGTCCTTGGTTGAAATGTGATATCGTATTCACTGAGCTCTACAGCCCATTTTGTCAATCTTCCTGAGAGTTCTGGTTTGTGTAGTATGGCACGGAGTGGATATTGCGTAAGTACCACTATAGGGTGACACTGGAAATAGGGTCTGAGCTTCCGTCCTGCTGTGACGAGTGCCAGGGCCAGCTTCTCTAGCTGGTTGTATCTAGTTTCTGCATTCAATAGAGTTTTAGATATATAATACACGGGTTGTTGCTTACCATTTTCTTCTCTTACGAGAACGGCACTGACGGTTGTTTCTGATACTGCTAGGTAAATGTAGAGCGTTTCTCCATCTTTAGGCTTGGCCATCAGTGGTGGTGACGAGAGATATACCTTGAGTTCGTCGAGTGCTTTCTGATATTCTTCTGTCCAGATGAAGTCTTCGGTCTTCCGAAGCTTTGAGAAGAAGATATGGCAGCGTTCAGATGACTTTGATATGAATCGGCTTAGTGCTGCTATCCTCCCATTTAAACGTTGTATATCTTTGATGTTCTTAGGTGGTTGGATGTTTTGGATTGACCTTATTTTCTCTGGATTGGCTTCTATTCCGTGTTTGGTCACCATGTAGCCTAAGAATTTCCCTGATGATACAGCAAAAGAACATTTGGCAGGATTTAATTTCATGTTATATTTTTCAAGCACCTTAAATGCTTGTTGGAGATGGTCAAGGTGGTCTTGGGCAACCAACGACTTGACTAGCATATCATCTATGTAGACCTCCATCGAGTTTCCTAGAATCTCTGCGAACATCCGATTAACTAGCCTTTGGTATGTTGCCCCCGCGTTCTTGAGTCCGAAGGGCATGACTTTGTAGCAGAACGTCCCTCGTTCGGTAATGAATGCTGTCTTTTCTTGATCTTCCGGATGCATGAGTATCTGGTTGTATCCTGAGAAGGCATCCATGAAGCTGAGTAGCTCATGTCCAGCTGTTGCATCCACCATCATATCTATGTGTGGCAATGGGAACGAATCCTTGGGGCACGCCTTGTTTAGATCTGTAAAATCAATACAAATTCGCCACTTACCATTCTTCTTCTTTACCACAACAACATTAGCTAGCCAGTCAGGATAGTCAACTTCTCGAACAAACCCTATGTCGATCAGCTTTTGGATCTCTTCATTGATTACTTTGTTGCGTTCTGGAGCAAACTTTCTCCTTTTTTGCTTGATTGGGGGATAGTCTGGGTCTACCTGCAACTTATGAACAATAATATTAGGGTCAATACCTGTCATGTCCTCGTGAGACCATGCGAAACAGTTATGGTGCTTCTTCAGGAACTCGATGAGTCGAGCACGAAACTCAGGTGTCAACTTTGATCCTATTTGGATGGTATGCTCCGGGAAGTCTTCACTGATGCTCACATCATCGAGATCCTCCATCTCGGGCTCTACAGGTGCACTCGATGATGTAGCGTGCTGTAGTTGCTATGCTGAGGCTTGTTTGTCTTTCAATGTAGTCTGATAACAATCTCGAGCCATATTTTGTGCTCCACAGATCTCCTTCACTCCCCACTTAGTTGGAAAACGAATGACCTGATGGTATGTAGATGGGACTACTTTCATTGCGTGAATCCAAGGACGGCCAAGGATGGCGTTGTAGGCTGAGGGTGAGTCGACTACTAAAAATTTGGTTTGGAGATTGACTCCTTCGGCATACACATACAATGTCACCTCACCAACAGAATGCTTTTGCTCACCGCTGAATCCCACAAGTACGGTTGACTTACGGATGACGGTAGATTCGTCAATCCCCATCCCCCTAAGAGCATGTAAAAATAAGATGTTAGTTGAACTTCCATTGTCAATCAATATTCGTTTAGTTAAACAGTTTGAAATAAATAGTGAAATGACTAAAGCATCATGATGAGGATTAAGAAAATCTGAGGCTTCATCATCGACAAAGCTTATGGTTTGTCCGGTATAGTTTGTTGGTGGCCTCTTTGGTCTTCCGTCCATCCCTGAGACTTCCCTTGCATGTCTCTTGGAAGCTGAGTATGTCACTCCACTCACTTCTGATCCTCCAGATATTACGTTGCATGTCCGTGTGTGTTGGGGTGGCTCTGGTGGCGTGGTTGGTCTGGTATCTCCCCCGGTCATGGTGATTTTTCCTTTGTCTGACAAAAAATCTCTGAGTTGACCTCGGCGGAGAAGTCCTGTGACCTCAAAACGTAGAGCGATGCATTCTGCTGTCGTATGGCCATGATCATTGTGGAATTCGCACCACTTGGTGGTATCTCGTTTATCAGCTGGCTTTTTTATCTTTTCAGGCCACTTGACTTTGTTTCCCATCCCTTTCATCACCGCTACGATCTCCACTGGGTCTATATTTAGATTATACTCTAGGATGGGTGTTTTCTCTTGTTCTCTTGGTCTTGTGGATGGTAGTGTGTGCCTAGGCTCTCTTCCTGGTCTGCTGGTTCTGGTAGTTGGTTGCAATTTGCGGTATGGGCTATATCTGCGTTCTATTCTCCTTGTGCTTCTGCTTTCTCTTGTATTTGGGTAGGGCGAATATGTAGATCTGTTTGATTCATCTTCTTCCCATTTGATTTGAGCCCAAGCTTTGGCTAGCACGTCTTCCATGGTCCTGCAAGGATACTTGGTTAGTTCTTTATAAAGGTCTGAATCTACCATTAGTCCTTTCCGAAAGGCCGTAATCGCTGTATCAATGTTGCATGACGTGATGGATACTTTCTCCGTATTGAACCTAGCAACGTAGTCTCTAAGTGACTCGCCCCTCCTTTGTTTGATCCTATAAAGATCATCAGATAACTTCTCCAGCTTCCTGCTACCAGCAAATTGCTCTACAAATATGTCAGTTAATTGAGCAAATGAAGAGATAGAGTTATTAGGTAGGTCCGTATACCATTGGAGGGTTGGGCCTACCAAACTGGATCCGAACCCCTTACACATACAATCCTCGCATAGTTCGCGAGGGATGGCGGTTGTGAACATTCGTTGCTTGTAGCTTGCTATGTGATCATTCGGATCTGTCGTTCCATCATACATCTTCATTAGTGGGAAGACAAACTTTTTTGGCATCTCTACGAGTGCTATGGCATCCACGAATGGAGAGTTTGCAAAGCTACTGGGTAAGCTCTTCCGGATTGGCACTGGGACCCCTGGGATCCTATGGATCATGGCTTCCATGCCTTCCAGCTTCTTTGCCACCAGCTGCTCAATCATCTCTTCGGGTGTTAGCGTAGTGCTCCGTCCTGCAGATGGAACAATAGAAATATCAGATGGCAGAGTAGTTGGAAGGGTTGGATCAAAGGTCTTGGGTGGCCCCCCTGGAGTACTCGACATTGGGTTGTCTCCTATCGGAGCAGTTGGCATTTGTTCATTTGTCATAGGATTTTCGACTACCGGCGGGGGTCCATGGGTTTGGGTTGATCCCCCTGGGATTGACCCACCAATTCCATTAGTTGTCGGGGTCAACTATTGGCCTGCTGTCTGATCTTGTGGTCTTTCAGTGATCGTCGACTGTTGGCCTGAGGCTTGGTTGGACACTGCTCCTAGGGTAGTATCGAACGGTTGCATGGGTGGAATTGGAGTGCGGAACCTTATCTGGGATTCAGCTGCGCTGCGTTGAGTAGATTCCAACATCTCCATTTTTGACTTCAATAAGGCATTCTCCTCCCTGAATGCTATGTTCTCTTGCTGCACCATTCTGAGGCTTTCGTTAGTATCTCTCATCTGGGCCATCAGGGCAGCTAGCTGAGCTTGGACGTTGATCTCTCCTTCTTCCAAGTTTTCCATGGCGATGGATGTGCGTCCTTTGCTCCTGATTCAGTCTGTCAGGGCCCCACGGTGGGCGCCAAATTGTAGAGGCTGAAATCTACAATGATCGGAAAGGATGGATCGCGGGCACTAACAACCTGTAGAACAAAGGAAGAATGACCGTAAAAGCCTTGGGACACCGGGGTGATGCCAGCCGAAGGGACTCCGACGGTCAAGTCAGTAAGCAATTAAAATATAGAATAAAGAAAATGTAAGGAAAGTAAACAACAAGCGAATAAATCCACCGTAATGTGGTAGTGAAGGATGATCTAAGTGATCGGTCTGATAGTATTAGAGAGAGATTGAGTTTTTGAATAAAAAAGGCCCCCTCCCTTCAGGTCCTGAAACTTGCTTTTATAAAGTTTTCAATAGTCTGTTGCTTAGCCACTGAGGAGTGAACGTGAGATGCGGTCTTCCTCCTGAAAAGGAGGAAGACCTATTCTTTTGGGTGAGTTATAGATTGACCCAACTCCTTTGCCCACGTTTTGGACTCGTTTTGCCGCTATAAAGCTTTTTGGGCTTACAGAGTAGTCAAATCCAACACTACCCTTGATGAGTGGGCTAAGATTTATTTGAGGCATAGACTGGGCCTGGTTGTTTAGAGTAGTTCCTTACGGACTTAACTTGATGGTCTATTTAGTGTTTATTAGGCTATAGTTTCTGATTGGGCCGATGGCATAATTGATTTGGGCCTGGCATAATTTTTGGCCACTACAATCCCCCACTTGGAACTCCACGTTCCTCCGCTTTGGGTCTGAATAACTCTTCTGTCTACTCAGAGATGCGAGCACCCAACCTCTAATCTTTTCAATAGCCTCAGTGGTCCTCTGAACTGCCTCAGGACCCAAATATTTCCTTTCTCCTGTCTCATCCCAATCAATGGACGATATGCATTTCCTACCATACAACATCTCATAAGGAGCTACTCCAATGGTCGACTGATAGTTGTTATTATAGGAAAGCTCTATCAAGGGAAAATACTTACTCTAGGACCTTTCAAAGTCCAGTACACATGCTTGCAGCATGTCTTCTAATATCTATATCGTCATCTTAGATTGACCATCTGTTTGAGGATGATAGGTTGTACTGAATTTCAACTATGTACCCATAGCCTTCTGCAGACTTCCCCAAAACTTGGAAGTAAATGTGGGGTCCCAATCTGACAACATAGACCTCACAGCCCCATGAAGGAGCACTATCTCTCTCACATAGAGATCTGCGTACTGGTCAAGTGTATATGTCATCCTCACTAGTAACAAATGAGCTAATTTGGTGGATCGATCAATGATAACCCACACCGAATCATGTTGACCCACGATCCTGGGTATCCCAACCACAAAATCCATTGTGATATCTTCACATTTCCACTATGGGATATCCAGAGGCTGTAATAGCACTACTGGTGTTTGATGCTCTGTCTTAACCTGCTGACAGGTTAGGCACTTTTCCACGTACTCAGTCACGTCCCTCTTCATCCCAAGCCACCAATATAAGGCTTTCAGATCCTGGTACATCTTCATGGTGCCTGGATGTAAAGAATAAGGGGTAGGATGAGATTCATCCAGAATCTCTTGGTGTATCCCAGTGTCCATCGAAACACAACTTCGATCCTTGTACGTCAATAAACCTGTGTCAAACACTATATAGTCCTTAGCCACTCTAGCTAGGACGTTCCCTCTAATCCTTCTCAACTGTGGGTCACTCAACTGTTTCTCTTTGATCCTCTCTAAAAGATTAGAATGCAGGGTGATGTTGGCTAACTGGCCCATCATTAGCTCAAAACCTGCTCTAGTCATATCCTCTCCACAAAACATCTATAGTAACCTGCCAATCCTAAGAAACTTCTTATCTCTAAAGCATTCTTTGGCCTTAGCCAACCTTTGACCGCTCAATCTTCGCTGGATCCACCATAATTCCATCCTTAGTGACTATGTGACCTAAGGAAGTCACCTGTGGCAACCAAAACTCGCACTTCTTGAATTTCGCATACAATCTGTGATCTTTCAGCCTCTATAATACTAATTTGAGATGATGCTCGTGCTTTGTCTCTGGCTGAGAGTATACTAGTATATCATCAATAAATACGATCCTGAATCGTTTCAGGTAGTCTTTGAACACCCTGTTCATCAGATCCATAAATGTTGTTGGGCCATTAGTCAATCCAAACTACATGACTAAGAACTCATAATGCCCGTATCTGGTACGAAAAGCAATCTTCGATACATCTCCCTCCTTGATCCTCAGCTAGTGATAACCAGATCGAAGATCTATCTTTGAGAATACCGTCTTACCCTGTAACTGATCAACCAGATCATCAATCCTTGGCAGAGGATATCTGTTCTCGATAGTTAACTTGTTCAATTCCCTATAATCGATACACATCCTCAGAGAACCATCTTTCTTCTTCATGAAGAGAACTGGTGCGCCCCTGTAACGTCCCAAAAATGCTAATAAAGTATTGTGCCTTGATTAGTGTGTCGGGAGGACATAATTGGATATATGTGTGAAATTAATTGAGAATATGTGTTACTACATGGCATACATGATTTATATGATAATATGAATATATATGCATGTTTATGAGTATTAAATATGCATGTGTGCCTGTTTTTGTTAAAATGGCATATTTGTGATTTTGGGCCGATGAAGGCATATATGTGATTATATGTGTTAAATTATTAAGACCACATTATTATGTGGATATATTTGCAGTATTTGGCTCGAGGCGATCTAAGTGAGCGGAATAGTCACAATAAGGTCTAATACCCGGCTCGGGGTGAGCCTAAGGGTATTGTGGAAAATTTAACGTATATTTGGGATTTATCAAGTAGCGAGAAATTATTTGGTTATTAGTTGGGTATGTCGGGACTAATTGAAAATTTTTAGAACGACTCGAGGAATTAGCGGGAATCAGGACTAATGACCGTTTTTCCCTTAAAGGGATGAGGTAACACTAGGGGTATTTTGGTCTTTGTACTAGGGGATATACTTAGGAAACCTTAGGAGTTAGCTAGAAACAATCAGACAATCCCTCAGCTCTCTCACACTCATGTTCTTTTCTCTCTCTCTCTCTCTCTCTCTCTCTCTCTATCTCTCTCTAAGGTTTTGGAGGTTTTGGGGATTTTGAAGAGAAAGCTTAGAATTGAGACTGAAGTTGTGGATTCAAGCTGGAATTGGAGCTAAGATCACTAGAGGGTAAGCTCAAGGTCAGAGTCATCATCAAGGCAAGGTCTAAGTCTTAATTTCATGGTGAAATTCTGCTGTTAGTATAGGTTTTCTTAAGTTCTTTGAGTTTCAAAGGTTTTGTTGAATTCTTAGTTCCTAGGAGGATTTTGGATAGATTTCTAGGTGATTGTGTTGCTCTGAGTATACTATTGAGGTGTAGAGGCTCAATTCTGGAGTTGATGCACGTTATGTTGGATTTTGATGAGTTAAGCTAAGGAAAAACGTAGTGAAATATGCAGGTTTTTTTGGGTTTTGGGCTCGAGTCGCGGCCCGTGTGTGCAAACAGGCTGGGAGCCTCTAAACTTTTTCCCAGGTGCCGCAGAGCAGGTTCAGGCATGCTGCGGCCTGTGTCCCCCAGAAGAGAGCCTTGGGGCTCTCTGACTTGTAGCGAGTCGCTGCCCTAGGGGGGTGGGCCGCGACTCTAATTGGAAGAAATAACCAAATTAGGTTTTTGGGCTCAGGAACTCAAACCTAAGTCCTCAAGAAGGATTCTACTACCAGTTTTGTAGAATTCGAGGTCCCAGAGGCTAGTATGTTATTCTAAAGCTTTTAATTGGTTTAGATTTTGATAGTTGTCCATTATCGCTTTCTGAGTAGGGTTACTGTTAAGGCTCAAGATTAAGGATCGTGCTCGGGACCGCTCTACGACTTCAGCTAGGGATTCGAGGTAAGAAAACTGCACCTGGGTTGTGAATGGGGCTGAGACCCCCTGTAAATGAATATATGTGAGATTGTGAATATATCTGTGTCTGAAGATATCAGGATAGGCATGTTTGTTCGTGCTACTTTCGATTGTGAGTTTCACAATCTATCTATCTGTTATATTTGATCTGAAAGTCTGGCCTAAGGGAGCTGAGGTTGATGTTAAGCATGCGGAACGCAGCCCAGCCTAAGCAAGTCGGGGTCAGCTAAATAATTAAAGGGCTCGGTCTAAGGGCGTCGACACTTAATTAACTGTACTGAATGTTGAGATTGAATTACATGTTGGATTAAATTGTTTATTATTTCCTAGCTTGTTGCTTATGTTCTATTATTATTGACTTGTTCGGTCTTAATTTACTGTATGTGTAATGTTGTGCATTTGTGAATGTGAATTAAGTTTTCTTGTTGAGCCTTGGCTTATGGGTGCTATGTGGTGCAGGTAAAGGAAAGGGAAAGCTAAACCAGCCGTGAGCTGGAAAGCTTTGAGGGCAGTGTGTACATCAGTAGCTGCTCGACCACCACAGCCCACTTAGACTGGCTTCAGTTGTATTTTTTTAAGGGTTATAATTTCCTTGTAAACACCATTTTTGGGATCTCGTGAACAAACTCTTTACTTTTAATGAAAAATAACTATTTTATGATCAAAGTCTTTAACCTTAATCCGTTAGTTGACTTTAGTAACACGTTTATGTCCAAACGACTTGATTAGCAAGTCTTGCACTATTTTAATATACACAATTTAATGGTCTTGGCTATCCAAGGCGTTACAGCCCCATGGCAAGAAACTAGGCCTAATAAAGCCCAAGTCCAGTAATTCCTATAATTGAACTTTTAGCTCATTCAGCTCTGCTAGAGCCATCCTATACGGTGCCCTAGACACTAGTTCCGTCTCTGGTGCAAACTTAATCACAAACTCTATCTCCATGTGTAGACGTAACCCTGGTAGATCCTCTAGAAACACATCCAGAAACTCACACCCTTTTTGGTTCGTCCTGGTCCCACTGGCACGACCTAAGTGGTATCCACCACACTAGCTAAGAACCCTATGTATCCCCTTTGCAATAGGTCTCTAGCTCTAAGTACAGATATCATAGGTATACGGGGTCCATGCACAGTGCCAACAAATACAAAGGGTTCCTCACCCTAAGGCTCAAGGGTTACCATCTTTTTCTTGCAATCTATCATTTCCCCACACTTGGCTAACCATTCCATACCCAAGATCATATCAAATTCTGTCATAACCAACTCTATCAAGTCAACTGATGAATATTTTCCCACAATAATATAACCCATCTCTTAAAAAGTTAGCAGTTCCTCGGTAGGCGTTAGGGTTCCAAGTTCTCATCACAACATAACCACATAATCTACATACTAAGTCTATGCCTCTACTAGATGCAACAAAACAAATAAAAACATGGAACCAGATCCAATCAACATAACATAAGAATCAGAACTAGGAGGCAGACCTGCCATTACTGAGGAACCTGCCTCAGCCATTGACTGCGTCAGAGCGAACACTCGAGCTGGAGTTAAGCTGCTTCGCCTCCCTCAAAAACTGGAGGGTAATGTTTCTGAAACCTCTCATATATTGATTCCCACCTATTCTCGACCCTAGGCTGAGCCAAAACTGGCACCACTCCTGGCATAACAAAGGAAGAAATGTTCTCTGGCAGAATCTGTTGCTTTAACCTCCTGATTTCTTCTTCTTGCCTCTGCAATCTTGCTTGCATGTCTATAAACATCTGCTGCCAATTCTGAGGGGTAGGCGGAGGGCTCTGCTCTGGCTATAATTTGCGGCCTCAACAAAAACATCACCGGGTCCCATTGATTGTCTTGGGTATATAACCTCTGGGTTCGTTTGCAACAATGACTTGATCCATTAGGCATGATGATCACATCCAAAAGCCTTCCCACGGGAAATCCAAACAGCACCGCATTCACATACAACAGTAGTACTAAAATACATGTCCATAAAATGCATGCATCAATTAATAAGCCATGCTCTTAACAATATAAATATCATTCTCTCTGTTATAGCATGCATGTAAAGCATTTATTTATCAACTGAGCAAGCAAGCACATAATCATATCAATAGTCAAGGGCCATGCCTTATCAGAATATCTCATGCTCCCTAATAAGTCATGTAGATAATGCATTTATATCTTATTTAAGCAGTTAAACACATAACCACATAAATAGTTACCAAACCCTGAGTCGAGCTTGTCTTTAGTGACGAGTGTACATGCCCGACCAGTCTTCAGGAACCCTTAACCTTGGCTCATTCTAATACTAACTTGTAACGTCCTCCTAATCAAGGACCATTACGTTGTGTATTTTAAATAGTGCTAGACTCTCTAAAAAAGTCTTTTGGTCATAAACTTGTACTAAACGTGATTACCGATTTAGGGTTAAAAAATTTGGTCAAAAGGAATAACCATTTCGCTAAAACGTTTACTTCCATAAATGGGATCTCAAACTAACATTTAAAAAGGTTAATTACAATTGAAAAGCTACAACTAGCCGACCTTTGAGAAACCCCGGTCGTGGCGGTCGAGCAGCCGCATATGTACACATCGTCACCGAAGCTCTCGAACTCATGGATGTCTAGCTTCCCTTTCCCCTTACATGCACCACATAGCACCCGTGAGCCAAGGCTCAGCAAGAAAACTTAAGCATGCTCATAAGCTGTTAATAACATATCATAACATCATGATAAGCATACCTAACAGTAATAACTCTACCCATGCATGCATTCTATGCAGATAAGTGACTTCCATGTGCATATCGGGGCCTGCTGCCCTAGATAAGTGATTAATAAGTCATATCGGGGCTCAGCGCCCTAGGATATGGGACTAATGAGTCACCCCTGGGCCCTTTGCCCCATCCTCTGTATAACCAGCCTTGGAGCTGGTCCAGCGTACCTGACGCTTTAATTTTCCATGACCAATGGGTCGGTCAAGTGTCTGTCATGCTCCTGATTGGGCCTAACCATTTCGACCAGCGCTCAATGCGCTATTGCCGCCCTTGACTTATGAGTAAATGCTTTTCAATCAGAAAATGCAAACAACTATAGATCATTTAATCAATTATCCAGATACAAAGCATTCAAGCATGCTTAATCAACAATCACAGGCATAATAATAATCATGCTCATTCTCAGGGGCCCAAGCCCTATTCATATCGCTGTTTAACAACTGGGCCAAGCCCTAATAAAATATATAACATATTGGGTGTAGTTTTCTTATCTCTGGTCCAAGCACCAGTTAGTTAACCACGACCCCCGAGCATGAACTTGTCCCGAGCCCTAGTAGTACCCAAGTCACAACCATAATGAGCGATATCCATCAATATCGAGTAAATAAAGACTTCCAAACTGACTCCTAGTCTCCAAGATGTCGAATTTTACTAAACAGGGTAGTAAAATCTTTCCCGAACCCTTAGGTTTGAGTTCTTGCCACCCAAAACCTACTTTGCCCAAAAACCTCTATTTGCGTCGCGGAGCCCCTAAATTAGAGTTGCAGCACCCCCACAATTAGAGTCGCGGCTCTCCACAAATCAGAGAGCCCAGTCCTCAACTTCTCTAGACACGGGTCGTGTTGGAGCTCCACAAGCGCCGCAGCACGATAGCAGTTCAAAGAACCGCCCAGGCTCCTAGGCTTATAAGGGCCGCGATGCGACCTCACGAATCAAAATTTTCAAACATTTCCTTCGAGCTAATTCCTCCTAAACTCACCCCAAAACAGTACCAAACCCATAATTAAATCCCAAAACATCATCAGTACATCCTAGGCAACAAAACCCAACTTACAAACGGATCAAAAACTCACCAAAACCATAAAGTCCAATCAAAGCTTAAGAAACTTAAGGAAAAAAAAACTCAAAAACTTCAAAGCTTAAATTACCTCTGATTAAGTCATTTTCCAGCTAAATCCCTAGGTTTTCAAGCTTCTAATCTTCCCTAGAATCGCTATGACTCTAACCTTGCTTGAATCTGATCTCTAAAACTCGAGTTTCCTTCGAAAACGCTAACGAGCAGAAATGAGAGATCGAGAGAGATTTCTGTGTTTTATCTAAGTTAATAAACTCAGCCTTAACCTTATATTCAAACGATCCCAAATGACCAAAATACCCCCACTCAACCCGCTTCTCTCACAACACCCCATAAGGGAAAAAATATCATTTTCACACTATAATCCCGCTCTATGCCCAAATCTCCCCAAATAATTCTGCCAAACCCAGAATATTGCTATTTCTCCCAAAATACGACTCACACTACAATGAGTCCTGGTGACTCTCCAGATCACCCAAAATACTCCTTGGCTCGCCCTAAGCCGGGTATTACTCCATGTTGCGACTAAACCACTAACTTGCTCCCTAAGATCGTCTCGTGTCGAATAATCCAAAGATACCCACATAACAATGTGGTGTCACACATATATCACATATATGCACGTATACTCTAAATATACCAGTAACGGGCCAAATTACGACAGTTGCCATTCTAATAAGAAACGGGCCCACATGCATATTTAATACACCTAAACATGCATATCTAGTCATATTAGTATATAACTCATGTAATCATATAATGATATACATATATATCACATAAACACATAATTTTCCATAATTTGTCATCTTGGCCCCCTAATCAATGCCCTAAGCCTTATTAGGTAATTTGGGACGTTACAACAAGTAAATAGATAAAGAAGAATAAGATGAAAATCAATTGTAGAAAAAGAAATAACAAGAACAAGAAAGGAAGAACACCCTCACTCACACCACCAAAATGAAGAACATTAGGAATCACCAACTTGGACAAGGTTTACAACCTTTGTCCAAAAACTTATTTCCCCATATCTCGAGCACTAAGGGAACTCTCACAATTTGGAAATAACTCTTTGGAATAATCAAGCCTCTAGGTGTTTTCTAGCAAAGTGCTCTAGTGGATAGAAAAATATTGTGTCTTACAAGTAAGCAATAGGCTCTTATTTATAGAGTTTTGAGACACCATTTAAATTTTAAATTCTACAAACATTCATGGTTGTTACCGATGATTAATTGGATGTTTATGGAGTTAAAAATGAGATTTTGGAGTTATTTGAGTTGTTAGAGTCGTTCAAGAAATTTGGGAAAAACTGAAAATTGGCAGCCAGCTCTCCTGGTCGCGGCCACGGGCATTTCTAGCCGTGGTCGTGCCTCTCTATCAACCAGGCCGCAGCCACCAATGCCCCTGCTCACAGCCGCTGGCCTTTTTCAGCACACAACTTTTGTGTATTTTTTCCAAACGCTTTCAAACAATTCACAATTGATTTTGTAACCCCCAAACACATTATTGTGGTTAAAACTAAGTGTCCAACAACCATTTCACTTATGGCTTTAAGAAATTCAAATCAAAATTGTGTAACAACAAATCTACACAATAATGAGCAATATTTGAGAGTTACAAATTTGTAACTGGAATTGTAAATCTCAAATATGTTACACATTTAAATACTACACACTATCCAAATATTGTAACTCTCATTTGTATGTTATAACATGTGACATCATTTGTCATATTTATTTAATCTAAACATTATATTATAAAATAATATAACATTAGATTCATTTATTTATAATTTTTTGAAATTTCCCGTTATATTTGACCAAATTCGAGTGTTTTGAACACAATCATAGCTAAACTCAAATATATACTTTTATAAAGCAAAAGCTAAAAGCCACAATATAATATATATTTTTCATATAAATCAATCTATTAGATAACTATCTCTTAAAAAATATAACAAATAATTAAAAGCTCTATGTAATTAGTGTTCAATAAAACTAATTTTTTTAGTATAAAAAATCTATAAAATTAATAGTACACAATTAGAAATATTTTGGAGTTAACAAATGTTTTTTATTTATTTTTCCTTTTCCATTTATTTCCATTTAACATTTTGGTTCAACAACTATAATAATGGATAGAATTGACAATATACCATTTTATGAGGAATATTAGCAAGTATTTAAAAAGAACACGCACGTGGGAATTTCATAGCTTTTTATACAAAAAAATGACCAAGTTAAGTCAATAGAAGCACGCGTGAAATAAAAAGAAAAGAAGTCTCAATTTTTTTTTTTTTTTGAGAAAAAAGAAGTCTCAATTTTGGTTTTAAATATTTTGTTTTAAAAAAAATTAAACGATTTTGACCAAACTTATATAGGTCCAAATTTAATAATTGAGAATAGACAAAAGAAGAGAAAGAACATGGTCATTTAGAGTGGATGTCTATATTCTAATATAATCTACTTCATTTGTTTGGTAACTGAGATTGAAAATGACTTAGAAAAACCATAATGATGTTTGGGTGCATCACTGCATGGTTTATATTTGACACATGTAAATCGTCAGTCTTCACCACCCACGCCTTGTAAAATCTTTTTTCTGACTCCAAGAGTATAAGTAGATTAAGTTTGTGTTTAGGATTTTAATTTTTTTTAATTTGACAAATGTAAAAATTAGAAAAATATCATATTTTATGTTAGGCTCTAAAAACTTAAAGGCCACCCTTTTCTACTAGTTCTATTTGCTTGATAATCATTATTAATAATATTCATTCTGATTAATATATTTATTTATAGAAACAAATTGTTATTACCAATTTAATATATAATTTTCAAGAATTAAAAATTTGATATTAAAATCATTAAAACTAAAAAATGAAAGACGAAGTCGTAAGAATTGATAAAACATAGGGACTTTTTGTACCATACACCTCTAAAATATAAAGGGGAAATCGAAAACCTATGCATCAAGTGGTAGTATAATTAAAAACTATCCCACTTAATACATTTAGGGTACTTCTTATGTGCAGCCCTTAAAACGTCTCTACTGGTGGAGACTTTTTTTTTTGTCATTCTATTGGTTGGTTTGTGTACAGAAATAGATGTTATTGTAGACACGACTGTAAGTTAATTTTTGTTTATGTCATATGTGATAATTGCCTTACTTTTTAGTTGTTTTATTTATTTAATTTATTTATTGCGAATAGTGTCGGATTGGACTTTCTTGAAGAGACGGATCGATATTGAGGTGGGTTTTATTAAATCTTCGTCCTGAGCAGCCATCTCCGGTGCCAAAGTTCTCAATTCAAACAAGTCTAGCATAAAAACAGAGCAAAGTAATTTAAGCTACAGGCCCAATAAAAAATGCCTCTTTATTTAGCTCAGCAACTTCTCTCCAAATAGTAACACTTTCTTCTTTATGTTAAAACTGAACATAAAACTCAAAGCGCTTCTGATGCAAACAAGTGAGGATCACCACAAGAGATTTGCTCTTGAAGATGAGGTTATTTTCTACCATTTTTTATCTGGGATTTTCTTGTTTAAGCCAAAATATCCATGTTTTCATTATCCACAGAAAAGTTGTTACATATCATTATCAAAGCCTCAAAAGCTAAAATATTTGGTCAAATTACTCATATTGTTTATCCTTTTCGAAATTCTGTTTTCGAAAGCCTCCATACAATTTTGTTCCTAAAATCGAGCTCTTTTACTACTTCTCAAAGAAAAAGCTATAATAGTCCTTGATCAAAATCAACAAGAGTTGATTTGTATTCTCCTAAACTTGAAAAGTAAGAATCATATTTCTTGTTCTTGTTGTGTATTTGGGTATTGTACGCCCTGGTTTTCCCACGGGCTGTTTAGCAGGACGAGCCTCGGACTAAACATAATTTAGTCCGAGGTTCCCACAGGCCAGAGGCTCTATTTCCAGGACGGGCCTTTTCCAGCTCGCACTTGTTGCACCAGGAGCTGGGAATAACATCCGGCGACCACGGACGGATAAGCTCGGGTTATGGATTGCTCCAGTGACGAGCTTCTCAGGAAGCTCTGACCCTATGGGAAGTCAACACGCAAGATAAACGTGCATAATCCTGCCATCACGTGTCCGATATCCCCCTGACTTCTCGGACACGCAGCAGGAACGTGCATATTCAGACACCCACGGATGAGTTGGGCCGTGCGGCCCATTATCTCCTTCCATACTGATTAGACCACACTTGTGTGTCAGGTTTAGGAATTAATCATGAATATCACAGACTTGATATGACAAATGGTAAGGTCACGGGATGACCTCCCTACCAACTTCCAGGTGCCTTCTCCTATAAATATGGAGACCCTGGGAGTTGATAGGGGTTGGAAAAATAGTCTTGTAAGAACTATATACTTTGTAAACCAATTACCCAGAAAAGATCAATAATATTGACTAGTGGAGTAGAAGGATTTTAACCTTCAAACCACTTAAAAACGTATCTGGAGTCACCTAGTTCTTTCCACAAAGATTTCATATCTGCGACGGTTCTACTTTTAAGTACTAATCTCTTTCTCTTCTTCTCTTAATTATCTGTTGCCGAAGAACCGCGTCAACAGTTTGGTGCTTTCATTGAGAGCAAGTCCGATTAGTACTACCACAAACATACAACTATGGTGACCACTCGGTCCAAGCATGGCAACGAGACAGAACGACATGATGGGCAGGAGGCCCGCCATGTTGCCCTCCCTGATGAGCAAGTTCCTGAAGTCCAGCAGAGGCCAGGAAAGCAGCCGGCCGGCCAAGACGACACTGGTAGTTCGGCGCCCCGGCCGCCTAATCCGAATCCATGTTATTACACTGCGGTGGAGATGGAGAATGCTCAGCTGAGGAGCCAGCTAGCAGCAGCTGGTCAGCAAATCCAGGATATTCTGAGTCGACTACCCCCTCTCATAACCAACGGTAACGTTGGAGAGAGGCAAGGCGAGGCTCCTAAGTCTCGCCGGAGTAATCGATCCAGGCGTAGCCGTTCGGGTAGACTCCCTGCAGCCAACTCCACCCCTTCACCGCACCATCAAGAGGCGAACTTCAGGGAAATGCCTCAGACCGAACAGCAGCAGTACAGCCGTTCGGTTAGGACGTCAACCCCTAGCTCTGAGCCTTTCTCGAGGACGCCCAGAAGAGATCGAGGAAGTTCCCAAAGGAGGGCCGAGGGGATCCGGAGACGTCAGCCCGTCCCCGAAGAACGTCCAGTTCCTCGTCCAGCTCGTCCAGCGTGAAACCAGCAAGCTGGCAGGGCCGAGGGGCCCCCACCAAATTTAGTCCGTCCGGATGGCACTAGGATCGCCTCTCCGGTCAGGCATCCTCCTTCTCCCATCAGATATCCGTCTCCTCAGACCGTCCGAGACATCCCGACCTACAGAAATAGTAGGAGAGACCCGCCATCGGTCGGGCCTTCCCGGCGCAGCAGGGTGCCGGGGGAAGGATCAGGTCGGAGCCGCCAAAGACGCACCTCGAGCCTGTCCAGCAGGAGTCACTGGACCGGTAGTGCACGAAGTGATCTTTCGGGAGGAGACCTGCGACAGCGACTAAGTTCAGCACAAAGTCACCATAATACCCATGGAGGCGACCTTCGAGATCGCCTCAACTCTCACAGAGAGGATCGAGTTAGGGATGGTAGCCAGGCCCGCTCAGTTGGGGTCCGATCCGAAGTACGTAATGGCGGGAATGCCCTAAATGACCTATCTCCAGATAGGAGGGGCAACAACCCGCCTAATATGTACAACGGGTCCGGAGCTGTTGAACAGCCCCGGAATAACCCAGGATCTCAGGACAAAACCCTAGAGCGCTTAACTCAAATGGAGGAGCTGATGAAGAAGCTCCTATCGGAAAAAGAAAAAGACGAATATGATTCAGGGGATGAGATGGAACTCTTCGCCCCCAATATCGCAGCAACGGCATACCCTTCTGGCTTTCGTATGCCTCACTTGTCAAAGTTCAACGGGGATGGAGACCCATCTGACCACTTAGGGATGTTCAACACCCTAATGATGGCTCATAACATCGGGCCAGAGCTTCGTTGCTTGATCTTTCCTTCCACCCTAACTGGACCTGCCAGGCAGTGGTTCAAACAAAGTAAAAGGCAGTCAATCAGCTCCTGGAAGACCTTTTCGGCTGACTTCAAGAGGGCATTCCGCGCCTCTCAGGCCGCCAGGGTCCAGGCCGACTCCCTAGCTAACGTGAGACAGCAACCTGGAGAAACGCTAAAAGCCTACTTGAGCAGATTTGCAAATGTCGCTGCTCGAGCTAGAGACGCCGACGACAGCTCCAAACTCATGGCTATGAGGACCGGGATCCTAGTAGGCGGAGATCTGTGGAAGGATATTCAAAGGAGGGGGGTCAGCTCGGTTAGTGAATTCCTTAACAGAGCCCAAGAGTGGATAAACTTGGAAGAAGCTGAAGCTTCAGCCGCGGGGACCAGCCAGGTCCTCGAGAAGCCCGCTGGGACGGGAACAGAGATCGTAGTAGCGACTCCCGACGTCACGCAGAGTAACCAGCCCGGTGGCGGCAAAAGAAAAGGGAATGGTGAAAACATCCAGCACGGTCAAAAGAAGAATAAGTCCGTGGATAAATTCAAGCCCGTGTTCACAACGTATACCGAGCTCACCCAAACCAGAGAGAATATTTTCCTGGCCAACGCTACGCGAGTCCCCTGGAAAAGACCGGAGCCAATAAAGCACCCTAAGGGAAAGAGAGACGCTTCCAAATTCTGCCGTTTTCATAACGACGTCGGGCACAATACCGACGACTGCAGGCACCTCAAAGATGAAATCGAGACTCTCATTCGAGCAGGTCCGTTGGCGCAATACTCGCGGAACAGGGTCCCGACAAGTCGACCCGCTCTGGAGATCCCAGCTGTCAACCTGGACCTCGAGTAGATCAGGACGTCCTTCCCCCCGTGGTCGAGGGAGAGATTTCCACCATCTCTGGAGGACCACACATGGCTGGCACGAGCAGAGGCGCCCAGAAGAGGTACATAAATGAGTTGAAGGCCCACAATGGAGGGGAGTTCGTCCCGGAACAGCGTCAATCAAAACAACAAAGATTAGAGAAACAACCGATCACTTTCACGGAGGAAGACGCGGGCCATGTCCAATTCCCTCATAACGATCCCTTGGTCGTAGCAGTCCAGCTCGCCAACCGGAGAGTAAGGAGGGTGTTAGTGGACAATGGGAGCTCGGTGAACCTCCTATTCCGTTCCACCTTAGAAAAAATGGGTCTGACCGTCTCCGAGCTGAAGGCAACCTCGATGATGCTATATGGTTTTTCAGGAGAAGGGTCAGCAGCGATAGGAACGATTGAGCTGGTGATCACCCTAGGCGACGAGTCCTGAACAGTGTCCAAACTACTCGAATTCGTAGTCATTGACTGCTCCGCTGCCTACAATGCAATTTTGGGCCGACCTACGCTCGTTGCTTTCGAAGCTATCACGTCCGTCCGGCACCTCGCCATGAAGTTCCCTACTTCAACAGGGGTCTGCACTATCAAGGGCGATCAGCTCGCTGCCAGGGAATGCTACAGCATTTCCATGAAGGGAAAATCTAAACCCGGGCAAGTGACGATGGCCATTCAGGATGAAGAGGAATCACAGGGACCCAAGGCGGCTCCTGAGATTGAAAAACCTCGGGTTTCCGAAGATGAAAAGCGCACCCTAAGCGAGGACATTGACCCCCGAGTAGGCGAGGACAGGTCCGAGCTCCAAGCTATTGAAGATCTCGAGGAGGTAGGCATCGATGAACAAAACCCATCACGGACGGTTAAGCTCGGAAAGAACCTCTGCGATAGAAGAAAGGTGGAACTGACTGCGTTTCTGAAAGAGAACCTGGACGTATTCGCATGGTCGCACGAGGACATGATAGGGATCAGTCCGAGCGTAATCATGCACGCGCTCCACCTAGACAAAAGCGTCCTTGCCAAGTCTCAAAAGCAGAGGCGTTTAGGGACAACCCGAGCCGAAGCCCTTGAAGAAGAAGTGGCCCGGCTAAAAAAATGTGGCTTTATCCGCGAAGCCAGATTTCCCATTTGGGTTGCCAATCCCGTGTTAGTTCCAAAACCCAATGGGAAGTGGCGGACCTGTATCGACTTTTCCGACCTGAATAAAGCCTGCCCCAAGGATTGCTTTCCGTTGCCGAGGATCGATCAACTGGTGGATGCCACGGCGGGGCACGAGCTCATGTCCTTCATGGACGCGTACTCGGGCTACAATCAGATCGCGATGAATCCAGCAGACCAGGATCATACCAGCTTCATGACCCCAACTAATGTCTATTGCTATAAGGTCATGCCGTTCGGTCTTAAGAATGCCGGGGCTACCTACCAAAGGCTGGTAAATAGAATGTTCGCGGATCAGATCGGGAAAAACATGGAAGTGTACGTCGATGATATGCTTGTCAAGTCAAAGATTGCCAGCAACCACGTCACCGATCTGGAAGAATGCTTTAACATACTGCGAGAATATGGCATGAGGCTCAATCCTCAGAAGTGCACTTTCGGTGTCGCATCGGGGAAATTCTTGGGTTTCATAGTCAATACCCGAGGAATCGAGGCAAACCCCGACAAGATTAGGTCACTGCTCGAGCTTCCTTCCCCCAGGTCGCGGAAAGATGTCCAAGGCCTCACAGGAAGGGTGGCAGCACTGAACCGGTTCATTTCCAAATCGACCGAAAAGTGTTTACCCTTCTACAACCTGCTCCAGGGAAACAAGAAGTTCGAATGGACAGTAGAGTGTGAAAGCGCATTCCTCGACCTAAAAACGCACCTGACTGAGCCACCTGTGCTGTCAAAGCCCAAGGTAGGAGAACCTCTTTTCCTCTACATGGCCGTCACTGAGGACGCAGCTAGTGCTGTTCTGGTGCGAGAAGAGGACCAGGCTCAGAAACCTGTTTATTACATCAGCAAGAGACTCCTCGGAGCTGAGTCAAGGTACCCATTGATGGAAAAACTGGCGTTCTGCCTAATCACGGCCTCGCGAAAACTCAGGCCATACTTCCAGTCCCACTCTGTACACGTCATGACCGATCAGCCTCTAAGGCAGGTTTTGCAAAAGCCTGAAGCCTCGGGACGCTTGCTAAAGTGGGTGGTCGAACTCAGTCAGTTCGAGATTTTCTATACTCCCCGAACTACCATAAAAAGTCAAGCCCTGGCCGACTTCGTGGCAGAATGCGCGGGATTCCGTGAGATCCCATCAGAAGACTCTCTTCAGGTCGCCTCCTCTAGTTCATCGTGGAAGATCTTCGTTGATGGCTCATCTAACGAGAGCGGCTCCGGGGCCGGAATCATTCTGATATCCCCAGAGGGGCATAGATTCCACTCGGCGCTGAGGTTCGGGTTCAAGGCATCTAACAACGAGGCAGAGTACGAGGCCTTGTTAGCTGGACTTAGGATAGCCAGCGAGCTAAAGGCAAGCTCTGTCCAATGCTTCAGCGACTCCCAGCTCGTGGTGAATCAGGTTCTAGGCGAGTATCAGGCGCGGGGTCCCAAGATGGCCTCCTATTTGGCTAAGGTAAAATCCGAACTGTCTACGTTTGGGCAAGGGTCGATCGAACAGATACCTCGGGAGCAAAACACCAATGCAGATGCTCTCGCCAAGCTCGCCACCTCGGGAGAGACAGAAACCCTGGGGTTGGTGCCAGTTGAGTTCTTGGAGAAACCCACCATAGACGGAGATCGAGCAGATATTGGAATGATTGACATCAGGCCGACCTGGATGACTCCCATTGTTGAGTACCTCGTCAAGGGAAAGTTACCCGAAGGGCGCAACGACGCACGACGAGTCCTTTATCAAGCTCCGAGGTATACGCTAGTCGAGGGTGTGTTGTACCGACGTGGGCATTCCTTACCTCTCCTCCGGTGCGTTCTTCCAAGTGAAGCGAAGGCCATCCTGCAAGAAGTTCATGACGGATTCTGCGGAGATCACACTGGGGGGCAAAGCCTGGCCTTGAAGATCCTTCGGCAGGGTTATTACTGGCCGACTCTGTCCAAAGACTGATCTCATATGTAAAAAAGTGCGACAAGTGTCAGCGGTTCGCCGCGGTTGCGCGAGCTCCTCCGACCGAGCTAAAAATGATTTCGTCTCCCTGGCCCTTCGCCATTTGGGGGATAGATCTAATAGGCGCCCTGCCCACCGGAAAGGGCGGGGTCCGTTACGCCGTGGTCGCCATTGACTACTTCACCAAGTGGGCCGAAGCAGAGCCGTTGGCAACAATAACATCGAAAAAGGTGCTAGACTTCGTGGTTAAAAGCATCATATGTCGATTTGGCCTACCCAAAAAGATCTTCTCCGACAATGGCACTCAATTTGACAGCGACCTGTTCACCGAATTTTGCGAAAGGCACGGAATTGTGAAAAGCTTCTCGTCCGTGGCCTATCCCCAGGCGAACGGCCAGGTCGAGGCTGTCAATAAAACTCTGAAGGCAAGCCTCAAGAAGAGGCTAGATGAGGCAAAGGGGATCTGGCCAGAACAGCTCCCCCAAGTTCTGTGGGCCTATAGGACCTCACATCGGACTCCCACGGGTCACACTCCTTTCTCCCTAACCTTTGGAAGTGAAGCAGTCCTCCCCGTGGAGGTGAAGGTCCTGTCGCATAGGGTCCGGTCCTACGACCAAGACGAGAACCACGAGCTCCTATGCCACTCCTTAGACTTAGTGGATGAAAGGCGAGAGGATTCACAACTCCAGCTCGCCTGTTATCAACAGAAAATCACTCGCTACTTCAACACCAAGGTCAAAAGACGTGCCTTTAGCGTCGGCGATTTGGTCTTGAGGAGAGTTTTCCTGGCCGGGAAAGATCCCAAAGATGGGGTTTTGGGACCAAGCTGGGAAGGACCATACCAGGTCATCGAAGTCATCAAAGAGGGAACTTATAAGTTAGCTCGACTTGGTGGAGGGGCGGTCCCGCGGACTTGGAATGCTATCCACCTAAAGAAATATTATCAATGAACATTTGTAAGGCCTAGAAGGTCACCTTCCATGTATAAATAAAAATCAAATGTTTCTCGTTATTTGCAAGTGTAATTTTAAAGTAACAACGAAAGACCCTTTCCCAGTTACTTGGGGGGCATATGGTACCCGGATATATCCAGGTCTCCTTAACGACTTAGGTGTTAATTTTTATCTACGGATAAGAGTTATCACAAACTAAGTCCTATCCTGGTCTTAACCAGGTCATAAAACTTAGAAGTTAACAAAAATTTGTTGACCGCGGTTCTTCTTTAAAGAGCCCGGGATACGGATAAAAGTTGACGCGAACTAAGTTTTTTCAAAATAAGTTCTTGGTCTTAACCAGGTCATAAAACTTAGAAGTTAACAAAAATTTGTTGACCGCGGTTCTTCTTTAAAGAGCCCGGGATACGGATAAAAAGTTGACGCGAACTAAGTTTTTTCAAAATAAGTTCCTGGTCTTAACCAGGTCATAAAACTTAGAAGTTAACAAAAATTTGTTGACCGCGGTTCTTCTTTAAAGAGCCCGGGATACGGATAAAAGTTGACGCGAACTAAGTTTTTTCAAAATAAGTTCCTGGTCTTAACCAGGTCATAAAACTTAGAAGTTAACAAAAATTTGTTGACCGCGGTTCTTCTTTAAAGAGCCCGGGATACGGATAAAAGTTGACGCGAACTAAGTTTTTTCAAAATAAGTTCCTGGTCTTAACCAGGTCATAAAACTTAGAAGTTAACAAAAATTTGTTGACCGCGGTTCTTCTTTAAAGAGCCCGGGATACGGATAAAAGTTGACTCGAACTAAGTTCATAAAAATAAAGAGATGAATTCTGACCAAATGCATAAAAATATATATGTAAAACTGGCTGAACAAATTGTCTCGAGGCGGAAACGCCTCACATAAAAAGAAAATTACAATAGAAAGAGTTCAAAATACTTAAACAAGAAGTGTCCTAAGCCCCCTCAGTTGGCCCTTTGGAGGTCGCGGTCTCATCCTGCTCCGCCGCGGCAGAGGCCTCTCCAGTCTCCGATGAGGAACCTCCTTATTCAGGTGAGCTTGAAGCTGCGGCAACAAGAATGCCCAGAGGTCCGGCGGCATGAAAGAAAAGTCTGCGTCCGGATTGTGAGACCAGCAGTGATAGAACAGGTCTTGTAAGGACTGCTCCGACACGACCCGCTCGTCTTTCAGGGCGGCCTGGGAGGCCTGGGCTTCGGCCTTCGCCGCCTCAAGATCTGTCCGCGATGCGGCCAGGGAGTTTTCAAGCTCCTGGTTCTCAGAGCGGATCTTCTCTAGCTCGGATGCGGCCAGGGAGTGTTTAAGCTCTTGGTTCTCGGAGCGAATTTTCTCTAGCTCGGCTTTAGAGGCCGCCAGAGCGTCTCTCGCCTCCTGAGACTCCTGGAGGGCGGTCTGGCGATCAGCTTCCAAACCCTCGAGCTGGGCCTTTGTCCTAACAATGCCTCTGTAGGCGGCAGCCATGCCCTGCAAGAGAAGAATGATAAATTAGCAAACTAGATGGAAAAAGGCGGCGTGTGAGTGTTAAAGCCTTAAAAGAAGGGGGCACTTTACCGTTAAGGTCATGTCCATCGCAGACTCTATAACTCGGATCGGGCTCGTTGTTTCGATGGCTCGGAGCTCCTTCTCCCTGATATTGTAGAAGTGGCTGACGGCGTAGCTAGCCGACTCATACACCGTACCCCGGAATGCTTCGGGCATCTTCTCCAGAGCCCGGGGGTCGACCGGGATACGCACATCCGGGGCTGCCGCGGCCAGATTCCCGACCTCTATTACCCCGTCCTGCGCGGCTAGTGGAGATCGTTGGGGTGGCGGGTGCATGAGCCCTGTCCTGGCGACAGGGAGGTTCGCCCCCGCGACCTGGGATGGCGGGGCTTTCTCCTTCTCCTTAGCCGGGGATTTGGTGGAGGCCCCGGCCGAGCTCTTGGACTCGCGAAGCCTCTTTAACCTCGGCCCCGCTGGGGGATTCCCACCGAACACAACGCCCCGCAGACTATTCCCGGGCTGAGACATCTCTTCTGCCAAGAACAAAAAACACGGTTATTAGCAATCATACAGAAATAAAGACAAAAGGTCCAAAGGCAATAAGAAAGCAAATACTAAGGGAGCCCTACCCCCCGAGCTGGAAGAGCCTAGGACGATTATCTCGCGAACTGGCGAAGGTTCTAGGTCCGGTTCTGAATCGGGGCTGGACTCTTCTACGTACTGCCTAATCCCCGGAGCATAGATGCCCCTCTGGAGCGCAGGCCACGTTCGTAAGTTGGTCTCGTACTCCTCAAAAATGACCGACCTAAAGGCTAGGGTATTATCTACTACTACGGTACCCTTAGGCCGACTCTCTTGGTTGTCCAGCACGAGCTAGTCAACGCAGTGGAGCAAGAGCGTGTCCAGGTCCGGATTCCTTGAGTGACGATGGACGAGCTGCCTAGGGTTGAACCTAACCAGTCAGGGGTCTGCAGTGGCCCTATTTACGTTCTTAAATAAGTAAGAGTTACCTTGACCAGAAGGACCCGCGGCTGCTCCGGATTGGGCCCTCTCCTCGCTCATCCCCTGGGCGACCTCCAAGGTCCTCTTCCTGTTCATCACCAGAGGAACTTCCTCACCTTCTTCCTCGCCTTCGTCGTCTGCGACCTCCTCCGGGACGATCGGTCTGTTGTCGCGGGCTGGGGGGGGCCCCCGGGGCCTTTTCAAATTCAAAGTCTGATTTGGGAAAATCAGCTTGCAGAATACCATCGTCTCGTCCGTCACGAGCACGCGGTAGTCTTTCTCACTGGGGGGCAAGTTCGCCAGTGTATCGTATTGACCCCCGAGGGTCACAGACTTTTCGGTCCTCGCGTAAATGGCTGCAAGGTTGGTTGAAATCATAAGTGGAATAAGGGACGAGCTAAAATAAGATAACCTTTAAAAGGCGAGCTAAATCAAGGATCACTTACAAGGACGGTTGAAATAGTGATGATCGCAGTTTCGGAACCCAGTTGACATAAAAAACTGGTCTTTGAAGTCGTTTGGATGGCTCGGCAGCTCGATCACTGCTGCTGTGTTAGGGAAGCGGGTTAAGTAATAGAACCCGTCGCCTCGCCCCCGCTGGTCCGGGCTGGCTTTGAGGCAAAAGAAATATAGAATATCAGCAGGAGTGGGGACCTCCCACTCATGCTTTTGGAACAAATACCTCAGTCCCGCCAGCAGACGGTATGAGTTGGGGGGGAGCTGAAATGGGGCCAACCCCACATAGTTCAGAAAATCAGCAAAATACTGATCCAGGGGGAGGAAGGCCCCTGCCTTGAAGTGTTCCCCGCTCCAGGCCGCGAACGACTCGTCGAGCGGCGTGCAGCTCCGCTCCCCATCCGCAGCGGGTCGGGCGATCACGGAGGTCTTCCCCAGAGGAATGTTGTGGTTAAGGAAGATTTTGGTGATCTTTGCCTGGCTGGTTATCTTCGAGACGATTCTCTCCGCCTCGAAAAACGCGTCAGGAGCCACCTCGGCTTGCTTCTCCACCGCCGGCCCAAAGTGAGGAATTGGCGAGCTGGTCACCACCGCCTTTCCTTTATCCTGCTGGGAGGCCGAACTTCCCACATTCTTCTGTGGAAAATTTCTCTTTGGAGCCATCTGGTCGCCTATCGAACAAAAGAAAACACTTTAGAAAAGGCGACCCAAGCAGGAGAGTGAAGCAAGTATTAAGTACACGAGCTGGGGTAAGCCCAGCCCGTGGAGAGTGATGCCACGCGTTCCAAGGAACACGCGCCTATGCCCTCAACAGATCCCAGATTACTCGGAATTCGTGTGTCAGAGGACTCAGAGTAAAAAATTGCCTTGGGGGGAAAGTTTCAACAGGCAAGGCATGGCAAAACCGCTTTTGAGGCGTATTCCCTAAGCTACCCGGTTTTTGCACCCAAAATTCCTAAGGATCCTACCCAGAGATTATTCTTAAGAAAGAACCATGGAAACCATATTCTAAGACGAGGTCTCATGGCAAGTGGGCCCTAATCTAAGAAGGGCTGTCACCCTCCATATCCGCGCGACCCAGAAAACCTCTGCATGTGGCTACAGTAAAATTTTTTACCTAAGCTACAGTGGCATGCTCTCAAAAATAAACAGGGGCAGAAGACTTACAGTATATGGTTAGATGGTGAGCGAGGTCGCTGCGCTGGTAGGAGCTTCGTTGGCACAGTGGTCTCCAAAGTTTTGAAGGAACTCGGACGCCTAAGCTTCGTGAACGAAGAAGATGAGAGCAATGGAAATGAGGGTTTTGTTCTTCGGAAGGTCAGAGAAAAGAAGGAAATTTGAGAGGTTTTGAATGGTAAGGTGGCCCGTGCGTAGGATGACCACCCCTTTTTATACACGGGAAGGATCACGTGTAAAAGGCCCTTGGGAGACCCTCCACTCGAAATGTGAAACGACGGTTGGACAGTAGGCTAGGCCATTTAATGCGGTTCTCGTAGAGTGTACTGTCGCCACCCACGGCGTTCCACGTATCAGACGCCTGCGAAAAGCATGGAATACGAAGGGTTGTGGGAGAAGTTTAAAAGCCCCTACTGTGGTCTCCCATATCTGACGTCATGAACCACGAGCAGGAGCTTGGGGGGCAGATGTACGCCCTGGTTTTCCCACGGGCTGTTTAGCAGGACGAGCCTCGGACTAAACATAATTTAGTCCGAGGTTCCCACAGGCCAGAGGCTCTATTTCCAGGACGGGCCTTTTCCAGCTCGCACTTGTTGCACCAGGAGCTGGGAATAACATCCGGCGACCACGGACGGATAAGCTCGGGTTATGGATTGCTCCAGTGACGAGCTTCTCAGGAAGCTCTGACCCTATGGGAAGTCAACACGCAAGATAAACGTGCATAATCCTGCCATCACGTGTCCGATATCCCCCTGACTTCTCGGACACGCAGCAGGAACGTGCATATTTAGACACCCACGGATGAGTTGGGCCGTGCGGCCCATTATCTCCTTCCATACTGATTAGACCACACTTGTGTGTCAGGTTTAGGAATTAATCATGAATATCACAGACTTGATATGACAAATGGTAAGGTCACGGGATGACCTCCCTACCAACTTCCAGGTGCCTTCTCCTATAAATATGGAGACCCTGAGAGTTGATAGGGGTTGGAAAAATAGTCTTATAAGAACTATATACTTTGTAAACCAATTACCCAGAAAAGATCAATAATATTGACTAGTGGAGTAGAAGGATTTTAACCTTCGAACCACTTAAAAACGTGTCTGGAGTCACCTAGTTCTTTCCACAAAGATTTCATATCTGCGACGGTTCTACTTTTAAGTACTAATCTCTTTCTCTTCTTCTCTTAATTATCTGTTGCCGAAGAACCGCGTCAACAGGTATCATTTGCAAGAGCGAAGAAAGAGGCAGATAAATGAGTGAATACCCTTAATTAAAATCCTTACACCATAAATCCTGCCTAAAATGCATTACTTTTATTTTATTAATCATCTTCTCCCTACCCGTTATCTTACAGACATAAAAAAAATACTTATTTCAGAATATAATAAAATTACTTTGTTCTCTAAAACAATCTTCACGGACGTTTCACTAGTTCTTCTCCATGTTTTCAGCTGGAAGCAAAACGAGGTGAAAAATGAAAATTTCTGTCATACACATACCTCAATCACAATTCAGCCCTAAAATCTAATCAATAAACAACGTGCATAAAATAGTAACAGACACATAAATAAAAATTAACCTACAGTCGTGTCTACAATAACATCTATTTATGTACACAAACCAACCAATAAAATGACAAAAAAAAAAAGTCTCCACCGGTGGAGACGTTTTAAGGGCTGCACATGAGCAGTACCCAATACATTTATTGGTAAAATAAAATGTCATTTTCCTATTTTAAGACAAAAATACCCCTATTATTATTCTATGACTTTTTTTTTTCTTTCTCCAAGTTTGGTAAACTTCTCTATATCTCTCTCACTCTCTTCTACCCAATCAAGACACATTTTTCTAACATCATCACCACATTGTTGTCAAAGAATATTGAAATCACGCAAAGATTAAAGTAAACACAAATCATCAATCCAACACCCACCTACGGATGAAAAAATCCTTAAATATGCACACAAGACCTTGATATAGTGAACACATATACGTGTCTATTGTGTTTCATATTTTCGACCCACGTTACACTATATAAGTTTAAGCTTTTTGCAGCTATATTTTATTTTTGTGAATTTACTCTTTTGGTATTCTTTGTCTTTGTAAAGTATTATTCTGGTACTATCTATTTTCAATAATACTTATATGGTACCTGTATTTTAAAAACATATATATTTTGTATCCTAATTAATAAAATTTTATCAATATGACTAAACTGTCAGCAGTTATATATAATTTATAGCTCATATGATTGAGAGTGATTTGATTAAATTAGTAAAAATTTATTAATTAAATTTGAGTTTAGAGTACTAAATATGTACGATTTTAAAATGCAGGGTACCAAATATGTACGATTTCAAAATGCAAGGTACCAAATAAGCATTATTTATAAATACAGAGTGTCAAGATGATACTTTCCAAAAATAGAAAGTATCAAATAATTACCTACCTTTTATTTTTCTCGAATTGCACAGTGCAATTTGATTTGTGGTTTGAAAATTTATAAATGTAGTTTGAATTACACTGAAATGTATACATATAAATATACCATGTTATATATAGAGAGAGAGGAATTCTCCTATAGGAACTTCACTTTAAGCCCTACCAGTAAGACTCTCAGTATTTACATCCCGTGAACAGTTTTTGGCACGATTTTTTTTATGACCGTGTATATTGTAGCTATTTAGAGCATCTTGCAAATTTTTAGAAAATTCCAAATAGTTTACAGGACCGAAAACTAGGTTCAAACATGTTGTTGCACGCGTGACTAATTTTTTTTATGCGCGTGGAAAACAACATGTTTGAACCTACTTTTCAGTACTGTAAACTATTTAGAATTTTCTGAAAATTTGCAGGATGCTCTAAATAACTACAATATACACGGTCATAAAAAAATCGCGCCGAAAATTGTTCACGGGTCGAGAAACACTGAAAGCCCTACCGATAGGGCTTGAAGTGAAACCCGAATTGTCAATATATATGTATATATAATTTGTAGTTTTAAGTTTATTTCATATGTATTCTCTTTTGGCCCACTAAGAATTGTTTGTAAAGCTGTAAAACGTGAAGTTGATGTAGCCCATGGCCCCATCCATTGACAGCCTACAATTGTTACAATTCAGTGTGTCATACTCATACAGTCTACTATTGCTATTGCACTGGCACAGTCATAGACAACCAGAAACAACCAAAATTTTGATCCCATGCTACGTCAGCGCACACGTCTTATGGTAGTCTACTCTACTGGTTTCGTGACGTGGCAGATAAAACGACAATAGAGTAGTGGCCGATTGGGGAGAGTGTACAAGCAATACGACACGTGATTTTAAAACGACAGTGTATGGATCACCTGTATCCGTGTCTGTACAGCATTTGGTACAATTATTATAATAATTTGGTTTAGTTACATGTTATTCTTACAAGATAGGTGGGGCCTCACCGCCGTACGTACGACTTGGCAAAGTCGGCTTGCTGTGAATGGTACTGCTGTCCATTTGGATTTTTTGAAGTAGATTAAGCACCTCAATTATTATTATTCTTACACCAAATTTTAACACAAATATTTGAAAGAGTCTAGTTAGGTCATTTTTTTTATATATTATTTTAAATAATATAATATTAGATTAAATAACATAACAAGATATGATTTGTTATATATTGTAACATATTATTGAGAGTCACAAAATTAGACACACGTGTGTGTCCAAATGTGATTTATTATGGAGTTACAAATTTGTAACTCTAAAATATTACCTAATAATGTGTAGATTGTGTGTTACACATTTGAGTTTAGATTTCACAAAGTCATTATGAAATATGGATGCTGGAGACATATTTGTAACTCTCATTAGGTGTATGGAGGTTACAAAATCATATGGGAAATGGTTTGGAACGTTTTGGAAAAACTAAAATTTTGTTGCTGAAATTGGAGTTGTGGCCGCGGCCACTGATAATCCCTGGTCGCAGCCTGGGGGACAGAGGTCAGTGGCCATACTCCTGGGCACGGCCAGGGGAGCTGACAGCCAATTTCTATTTTCAATTTTCCAATTTGAAGGGTTCTAACTTCCCAAGTAACTCTCAAATCTCAATTTTAATTCCATAAACATCTAATTAAACATTGGTAAGAGCCATGAGGGTTGGTGGAATTTGAAATTCAAAAGGTATCTCAAACTCTATAAATAGGAGACTAATGTTCACTTGTAAGACAACTATATTTCTATCCACTAGAGCATTTTGCTAGAAATACACCAAAATGTTTTATTATTCCGGAGAGCTATTTCCAATATTGAGATAATCTCTTAATGCTTGAGATAGGGGGAAATAAGTTTTTTGACAAATGTTGTAAATCTTGTTCAAGTTGGTGATCCCCAATGCTCTTCACTTTGGTTGTGTGAGTGAGAGAGTTTTGCTTATTGTTCTTGTTATTTCTTATTTGAATTATTCCATTTATCTTCTCTTCTTCTATTTCTATTTACTTGTACATTTGTAATAGAGTTGTAACACTTATTTATCTATCATCTTGTCTATTGTAACATTTTGCATAGAGTTGTGTATTTGGTTTTACCATTTCCATTGAGTATAATATATTTTTCTCTAACAGTTTATTGTAATGATTTACGGTGCCAAAATCAAGGTTCAAAAAGTCTATTTTCTTGCATATAAAAAAATAGGCATGCGTGTAACAGATTGTTTGAACCCTGATTTCAGCATTGTAAATTATTCATATATTTAAAAAAAAAATTGTAGGAAGCCTGCTATGATTATAATGATTACTATTATAAGAAAATTTGGTGTTATAATTTACTTACGTGCTAAAAACATAGTTGAGCCTTACCGATAAAATAAAAAGGTGTAGATTATAGATTTTTCCTAAATATTATACAAACTAACTATTGATAATAGATACTTCTTTAATGTCATCTTGTAGCAATTTTTTTTTACAATATTTTGTGTAAATTAATTATAGATCTAAAGAAATAAAAATTAATTTCATTTTAAATGATGCATACTTACTATTTCATGAATATATGAATTTTTGAATGGCACATTTTTATATTCCATATCACCAAACAATAAAAATTAACCATATAACAAAAAAAAAATACAATGTTAACCATATTAACAACACCATAATATTAATAAGGTACATTCAATTCAAATATCCAAAGAGAAACTAGTAGTAGTCCAAAACATGTGATAAAATAATCACCATTTAAATTGTCCAAGGATTAATAATCACACCACCTATTTGGATGGAATTATTTGTCTTACAAAAGGTGGGAATGTTTGGGTTTAAGATTTGTTTTATTTATAGGATATTTGTGGCATAAGTACTCAATGTTTAAGGTTTGTAACTAACATAAATCAATCTTTTTTTTAACGGGTAAAGTACCCAAAGTCAGTAAAGTAGTAATTTCGTTAGTCTCCATCCAATATACTTTGTTAGCTACTGATTGGGATTACATGTGACATGTCTTTATTAGTTCATATAATTTAAAAAATAATGATTTTCAAATAGAAAAAATAATCTTAAAATACATCTTTAAATAATATAAAAATAAAAAAAATAAAAGGAATTTTAATTATTCAATTAAAAACAAAATAAAAACTAAAACTAAAATCCAAAACCTAAACTAAATTGTTTTCTCCTCCTTCCTCTCTCATCGCTTCTTCTTCCTCTTTCATTGTTTTCTTCTTCCTCCTCATCGTTTTCTTCTTTTTGCAAGTGGTTTCCAGTTTGCGTGGAGGTCGAAAGTTGGCATGGGATTCGGGAGATGGCTGGAGACAATGGGACCTGAGGGACAAAGGTCTGAAGAGGTTCAATGTTGGGTGGATGATATGCACAGATTTCGTGGTGGCTGATGTTGGGTGAGGAACAAGGTAGTCGACGTTGGGTGGCTGATCTGCACATATGTTGGTTTCGTGGTGGCTGATGTTGGGTAAGGAACAAGGTAGTCGACATTTGGTGAGGATTGAGGAGCACATGGGAGTTCTTGGTGGAGATTTGGGCTTGAGAGATCTGCAACATCTAAGGAAGATGATGGCTGGTTTTTTCTGCAATGGCTCGGAGACGGAGATGGCTGCTGGTTTCTTTTACAACGTTGGCAAGGGTACCCCTGAACAAGAATAAGTTAGAAGATGGATAAGTAGAAGAAATTTGAATAGAAAGTTTAATCGGTTTTGGTTGATTTGGGCATTGATTGAACTGTATGTGATTATTACATTTCTATATTCCTCTATATTCTATTTTTTGAATCACCACTATGTCTATATGAGATGTAGGCTTTGTCAATACTTTTACTTTAGGGATTTTTGGAGAAATTGAGTATGAAATTTACTATCTTTGAGATCTGTGTTTGAGTTTGAGATATGGATTTTTGGGATGAAGTATGAAATTTACTTCTTCGTTTGAGATGTAGGCTTTGTCAATACTTTTACTTTAGGGATTTTTGGAGAAATTGAGTATGAAATTTACTATCTTTGAGATCTGTGTTTGAGTTTGAGATATGGATTTTTGAAGAAGGTGAGAAATCTAGGAAGGGGAACAAAACGAAGAAGAAAGAGAAAAAAATTGAATTAATTTTTCTTTTAATACTTTTTTCTAAATAAATATTATGATTTTAATTTTTTAAATTAATTTATATTTTTTTTTCTTTGTATCATTTTTAAATATACATATATATTTTTATAAATTTTCTATTTTAGAATCAATTAAAATTATTTACGAGTTGGATCAATCACGGAGTAACAGGTCCAGTTAGCACCTAACGAACGTAACTGATGGAGACTAACAGAATTACTATTTTACTGACTTTGGGTACTTTACTCGCTAAAAAAAAGATTGGGTCTATGCCGAATATATATCTCAAATATTGGGTACTTATGCCACAAATATCCCTTTATTTATTTTTAAAAAGTGATTAAATTACCTTAAGATTGAATATAGAAAAGATTAAAAAAAAGAGGAAGATCCATTCAATTAAACTCATGATTTAGTCTAAAGGCATGATGAACTAAACCACAGGTCGCTTAGTTATCATTGCAACTGACATAGTTAATGATGCCTTTGATAATGGAACTTTAATATTGTCAAGAATGGTGA
Organism: Humulus lupulus; assembly: GCF_963169125.1. Lineage (NCBI taxonomy): Eukaryota > Viridiplantae > Streptophyta > Magnoliopsida > Rosales > Cannabaceae > Humulus > Humulus lupulus. The sequence goes on along the minus strand of NC_084801.1, from coordinate 127,054,836 downwards.
ATAAAAGATGAGGTTGCATAGGATCCTGAATATTCCAAGGAACGCTCAGATATATTTATGTTGTAACCAATCGTCAGCTAATGTCGATATTTGTGGGAAATAGTACATACGTGTCATGCTCTCCCTATTAAAGAATATTGTAATTGGTACCTCATTGGGACCACCAATTGTATATATAAAGAGGTTCTGTATACAATTGACAATTCAAGCAATAATACAAATTATTAAGTTCAGGTTGCTTCTCTATGTTGTTAACTTTATTACCTATTTTAGTTGATTTCTATTTTTTTTTTTATTTGGTATCAGGAGCCATATTTCTCATCTTGGTAGATTTGCGATTAAATCAAAAGATGCTCATAAACCTGTCACTTTGAAAAATATCCTTTGTGTGCCTAAAATCACCAATAACTTGATTAGTGTTTCTCAAATAACCAAAGATTATAATGTTATTACTGAGTTTTATCTTAACATGTGTGTTTTGAAGGACAAGGACACAAAGAAGGTACACATGGATTTTCCCTCTCACACTCAAATCTGATGCATTAGAGCCATATCTCAAGTCTCTTGGGATTAAATTTAGGCACCCATGTCCTCGTGAACACCAACGAAATGGTAAGGCCGAATAAAAAACTTAGGCAAATTGTAGAAATTGGTCTCACCCTCTTAGCTCACTCAAGGATGCCTCAGAGATTTTGGTGGGAAGCTTCCCAAACTTCTACACTTCTCATCAATCATCTTCCTACACCAATTTTACTCAACAAGTCACCAATCCAAATATTGTTCAGTCCAGCACCAAATTACAAGTTCCTCAAAGCTATTGGGTATGCTTGCTACCCTCACTTAAGACCTTACAACACAGATAATGTAACGACCCAAAATTACTGTTATGGCTTAAGGATCCTGATTAGTGTGCCAGGAGGGCATAATTGGTTTATGTGTGAGTTTATTGACTTAATGCATGATTATATGATAAGCATGCTTGAATGATTATATGAATGTAATTGTGGTTAAATGATATATCTGTGAGAACCACATTATTATGTGGGTATATCAGCAGCGTGCGACTTGAGGCAATCCTAGGGAACCAGTTAGTGGGAAGTCACAACGGGGCTTAATACTTGACTTGGGGCAAGTCAAGGGGTAATTCGGGTATTAGATGATTATTTGGGTTATCGGGTTATGGAAATAAATATATGGAGATATATCTGAGGTTAGGAAGTTTAGGTGGGAATATTGGGGAATATTACCATTTTGCCCTCGGGGACGTTTTCGGCACCCCGAGCCTCGGGATTGGTTTAATTAACCAAGGTTAGACTTAACAAAATAGAAACCGGTAGAATAAAACACAAACCGACCTATTTTGCTCTCCTCTTCCTTCTCTTCTCCCTTTCAAGAAAAACTGCTGAAATTTAAGGGAAATCAACTGGGAATTCAGTGGTTTGGGTTGGAATCTTGAAGGTTTAATCTAGTGCTCAGCTAAGGAAACTCAACCAAGATTAAGGTAAGGGCTGAATCATATTCTTGAGCATTAGAATTTTGAGTTTTGGCTGAGTATTAAGGGTGTTTATGGTTTTGATGTTTAAGGATTGAATTAAAGCTGAGAAGCTTGGATTTTAGCTCAGGAATATGTTAAGAAAGTGGTCCAACAAAGAAGGTAAGCTTCAATTCGTAATTTAGAGGTTAAAATCTAAGTTGTCATGACTGGTTTTTATGTTTTTGAGCTGTTGGGTTCTAGGAATCAAAATGGGATTTTGATAGGCTTTTAAGCTGGATTTATGTTTGATTATGCTGTTAGAATCATGTTAAAAGTCTTGTGATTAATGGGTTTTGGTATTAGGGTGCTTTGGGGGGGTTTTGAATAAGGTTAGGATGTTAGAAATGGTGGATTTTCTGGGCACGAAGGGTTGGGCCGCAGCTCTGTTCTAGAGCGCTGCGGCCCTACAAAGCAAAGGAGCCAGGGAGGCTCGGCCAAAGGAGAGCATCGCGGCACCATAGGGCAGGGCCGCGGCACGTGTCTGCCTACTGAGGGGCTTGGGTTCTATTTTAGGGATGGGCCACGGCTAGGTTTCAAGGGCCGTAGCCCTTAAGTCCATTCTTGATCTTTTGGGGGTTTTAAGCACGGGAACCTAACCTAGGGTGCTTGGGATCGATTCCACCACCGTGTTTGGTGGAACTCGATGTCCCGGAAGTTAGAATTATACCCGAAAACCTGTACATGAATATTAATGGAATCAATTACCTTGGTTGTGACTAGGTGTTAAGCTACGGCTCGAGAAATGGATCGTGCTCGAGGGACATCACTCATAGTCAGTGAACGTAGAAATTAAAGGTAAGAAAACTGCACCCGGTTATGTATTTGTAATGGGACTAAGGGTTCCCTTATATGTATGCTTTGAAAGAATGGTATTATGCCATGCAAACAATAAACCACGACCTAAGAGTGCCCAAGGTTATACTAGCAGACAGGGCGCGACTCGGCCACTGGTAGTCGAGGACAGCTTATTATGCACTGAGCTCTATTTAAGCGGGCCGGAGTCAATGGGGTAAACAGAGGGTGCGGCCTAAGTTGTCGGCCCTAATTATCATGTAACTTGATTGTTATTAATGCTTAGTCGCATCTTTGATTCTGAGTACATGCTATGTGATTAATATGAGTGTTAAGTGTTTGGTCATGCTTAAAGGATTATTCATCTGTTATTGTTGTTTGTGATGCATATTATGTTTTCTTGTTGGGCCTTGGCTCACGGGTGCTACGTGGTGCAGGTAAAGGAAAGGGAAAACTTGATCAACCTTGACTTGGAGAGCTCTGCGAGCTGAATGTACATGACCAGCTGCTCAGCCGCCACGGTTGAGGGGAAGACAGGAATAGGGGGACCAGAAATGTCTGTTTTGCCTTCGAATGGCTAATGGCTGTTTAAACCTTGGAAATTTTGTAAACTGACTTTCGAATGCTGCTCCTTTTTGGGATCCCATGTGTAAAATGTTTTGTTATATAAAATGTACATTTTTTAGACCAAAACCTTTTAACCCTAGTTCATTAGTGGTTTTAGTATCACGTTTTAACTAAATGACTTGATTAGCAAGTCCTGCACCTTTATAAATACACAGTGTAGCGGTCTTGGCTATCCAAAGCGTTACAGATAAGCTCCAATTTCGATAAGCCAAATGTGTTTTCATTGGCTATAGTTCCAGCCACAAAGGCTATCTTTGCTTGCATCCCTCGGGTAGAGTTTACATCACTAGTAGTGTTGCTTTTGATGAACATGAGTTTCCCTTTTTGACTGGTTTTAACTATCAAACTCAGCAGACTGGCTCAACCATCTCGCCTAGTCAATATCCTCAATGGCTTCCTTACCTCCCAACTGTGACCTTTGAACATGGGAGGCAACCTTATCCACTAGTGCTCATGAAAACAAAAAGTTGTGGCGAGATCATTGACCGAGGCTGAGTATCAAGCCTTGTCTCAAACATCCACTGAAGTTGCATGGATTAAAACCTTGTTCACTGAGCTAGCACTCAAGAACTCTCTTCTAGCAGTCATATGGTGTGATAATAATGGTGCCAAGCAACTCTCCTCCAATATGTTCTTTCACAATAGAAGCAAGTGTTGGGAATATATGGCTTTACTCTTTGAAAGTCAACAATGAATAATGATAATAATGCAATATTCCAAACCCTAAATGTTGATCAAGATTCAAATTCAAAGTATGGATGCAATTCTTGATAATCAAAGAAACATGCTCATGATATGAATGGTAATCTTGAATATAAAGAACTAAATGATTAAATGATGATAAGATGAAATTAGATACATTTAATCATCAATACTAACAATGAAAAACATAATAGAATTACAAAATACAAGATTAGGGTTAGAGAGATACAACATTTGTATTGAGCAACTTGAATCTTCAAACTTTGGGAATTTCTGTGGCTTATACACAATAATAATATTGTTGTCCAAAATCTCTATTCCAAGTCTTCCCAATTGCTTGAAGATTCAACTAAGTAGAATGAGATTTGGTATTGAACAAGCCTTAAAACTCATGAAATTCAAGCAAAGTTTTATGAGTTTCTTGGAGAAAACTTTGGTCTTAGAAAGCTATAGAGAGAATGAGGTTAGAGAGAGAGTTGGAAAGTGTGATCAAGACTTTTTAATCTAATAACCCATATATATAGTGTAGGTATCATCATTAGTCTAACCAATATATTAGAGCATTTAAAACACATCATTTGGAGCATTTTACATTAATTCTACGACCCTAAAAGACCACTCAGGTGATGTATCACCTGACAAACGATACATCACCTACAAGCAGGCGATGCATCGCCTGCTAGGGATTTTGAAGCCCTTCACATTTTGGTGATGCTACGCCACTTAGGGGGTGACGCATCGCCACCCTCTCTGATTTTGGACTCCTCCAATGGTCCAAAAATTGCTCCAAATGCTACCAAGCTTTTTGGGAATGTTTGGATACCTCATTGTATCACTTTAGACCCATACAAGTCACTTTTAGATGTCTTCTACACAATCTCATGTTTTCACTTTTCTTTAAGTGAAAATTGTTAAGTGATTTGCACCTCGATGTGTAAATATTTTAACCATTATATTGAACCAATATCAACATTCCCCCACTTGGTTAAATATAATCCTCTCTTCTTAGCTTAACAATTTTGGTTCATAAAATAAAGTATCTTTCGATTTGAACTTTATCTTAGTGAAAGTATTACAAAGCCTTATCGAAGCCATTGGTGTCTAAAAGATTGAACCAAGTACTCCTTAATGATAGGACTGGTAACACCTCACACACCTCCACTTGACCATTCATTTTCCCATTTTCTTGTTTAGCACTCATATGGACATGTGCTCATCCATTTCATGAACTTTCCAGGGAGAAACTCCAACTCCCATGAGAGGCGACACCACCTTTAAGTTCACATAGGTGAAGTTCTTACAACATCTTTGCTACCTTTAGAGATGCTTGTTGCACACAATTGGACTTCATTAAAAGTCTTAGGCTTAACCCTCACTCGGTAGCAACCAACACTAACCATCCTTGGATGGAACTAATGATTTTGTTAGTGTTGAAACAATTCACCCAATAACTTGTTCTTACCCATGGAACTCTTCCCCTCCTTGATGTTCACAAGTTTGGAGTTCGGTTGCCATCATTAGTGAATATATTATTCTAGGAGTTTTAGTCTCATCCCTTTTGAAGTAGAACTTACTAACCTCTTTGCAAGAGGTTTTGTAAATGGATTCGCTAAGTTCTCACTTGTCTTAACATATGAGATCGATATGATTCCTCCACGAATCAATTGCCTCACATACTCATGTCTTAGACTTATATGTCTAGACTTCCCATTATACACACCATTATATGATCTAGCCAATGTGGCTTGACTATCACTAAGTATCGAGATCGCCGATACCTCATCTGCGGAGATTGGGATCTCCAACATGAGATCCCTAAGCCACTCAACCTCTTTGTTGGTTGCCGCTAGAGCTATAAATTCGGCCTCCATGGTTGAGTGTGAAATACATGTTTGTTTCTTAGAACGCCAAGAAACTGCTCCTCCTTCGATCATAAACATCTAACCACTTGTGCAGAGATTATCTCCTACACTTGATATCCAACTCGCATCAGAATATCCTTCAAGTATCTTCGGGAACTTTGAATATTGGAGGCCTATCTGCTTGGTCAATTACTTAACAATGTTCCATACTTGGATTGCTAGTAAACCTACTTAGTTTACTAGTCGCATATGCAATATCTGCTCTTGTACAATGAGTAGCGTACATTAGACTCCCTAATGCACTTGCATACTCAAGTTGAGCCACTATTCTACTATTATTCTTTTCAAGCTTTATGCTTGAATCAAATGGTTTATTTGCCTCTTTGATTTTGAGATGACTAAACTTGTTAAGCACTTTCTCAACATAGTGTTCTTGACTTAAGGCATAACCCCCACTATTTCTTCTCACTTTTATACCCAAGATGGTATCAACCTCTCCAAGGTCTCTCATCTTGAAAGTGGAAGATAGAAACCTCTTCGTTTCCATTATGCCCTTCATATCATTACTCAAAATCAACATATCATCAACATATAGACACACCAAGATGATATAGTCATCACAAGTCTTAGAGTATAAGTGTAACGACCCAAAATTCGCTAATGAGGCCCGCCTTGATTAGTGTGCCAGAAAGACATAAATAGGATTAGAGTGAATATTATTGACTTGAATGTGTGAATATGTGATTGATGATGATTATATGATAATTAATGATATTATGTGATAATATGAAATTTTTATGTGATATATGTGAGAACCACATTATTATGTGGACAGGTTCATAGAGCGCAACTCGAGACGATCCTAGGGTCAAATAGCAGGAAAAGTCACAACGGGACTTAAGATATGACTTTGGGCAAATCAGGGGTATTTTAGGTATCGGGTAGTGGTTTGGACTATCGGGTTATGAAAATAAATATATGGAGATATATTTGAGGTTAGGATGTCTAGGCGGGAATATTGGGGGATTTTACCGTTTTGGCCTCGGGGACGATTCCGGCACCCCGAGCCTTGGGATTAATTTAGTAATAAGATAAACTTAAGGAAACTTTTGGAAGAAAAAGTTAAACCCACCAAAACACTTTTCCTCAGCTCTATCTCTCTCAAGGGAAAACAAGGGGAAGAAAAAAACACTGAAATTCTAAGGGAAAATCAGCTGAAGCTTGGTGGATTGAGGGAATAATCTAGAGGCTTAGCTCAGGAATCAATCAAGACTAAGGTGAGGGTCAATCCATGTGTTTTCCAGAAGTTTGATTTTGTATATCAACTGATTATTGAGGTGCTGTCCAACTATTGATTAGGGTGGAATTGAGCTGGGAAACTTGGGAATCAGCTGGACTTTGGTTAGAGGAAAGATTATGTTAACAAGGTAAGCTCTTCTCCATGAATTAGAGGTTTAAATTTGGGTTCTTGACTGGTTTGTTTTAGGTGTTTATGTTCATGGGTTTCAGAAATTAAAAAGAGAATTCTAGTGTGTGTTGGGCTGGGTTTTCTATGGAATTGTGTTGTTTAAGTCATGTTAAAAGTGTTGGGATTGTTGGGTGTTGAAGTAGGGAGCTTAAGAGTGATTTTGGTTGAGGTTTTGAGCCTTGAAATGGTGGATTTTTTGGGTTCTAAGGGAAGGGTTGCGGCTCTGTTCTAGAGCGCTGCGGCCCTAGGATGAAAAAGGGCCAAGGAGGCTCGGCCATGGGAGGGCGCCGCAGCGCCCAAAGCAAGGGCCGCGGCGCGTGTCTTTGCTCAGGATAGTCTTGGTTCTGTTTTGAGGCTAGGGTCGTGGCTAAGCTTCAAGGGCCGCAGCCCTTGGTTGTACACATGAACTTTTGAGGGTTTTAGGCACAGGGATGTGGTCTAGTATGCTCGGGATTGATTCCACCACCGTGCTTAGTGGAATTTGGATTCCCGGGAGTTAGTTTTGTAATCGGAAACCTATATTCGAGTATTAATGGAACCCTATACCTTGGTTGTGACTAGGTGATAAAGGCTTAGGCTCAGGAACAGATCGTGCTTGAGGGGCGTTGCTCGTAATTCAATAACTGCAAAGATTAAAGGTAAGAAAACTACACCCGATTGAATATTTGAACGGGACTAAGGGCTCCCTAATATAAATAATTGAAAGAATGGTATTATGCCATGTAAATTGTAACCAACGGCCTAAGCGAGCCACGGTTAACTTGTGCAATTGGCATGACTCAGACATTGGTATCCGAGGACAGCTTATTATGCACTGAGCTTGGTTTAAGCGGGCCGGAGTCAGTGGGTTAAACAGAGGGTGCGGCCTAAGGTGTCGGCCCTAGTATTTGTGTAAAGTGAATGTTATACTTGACTATAGATGAGATTGTTGAATAATCTATGTGTGGTTGCGGTTGCTTGTATCTTGAAGTATGCTCTTCTTAAGCTATGGGTTGAATAATTGAACATGCTTACTAGAATATTTGTTTGAGATTGATGTATATGTTGTGTATGTTGTTTTCTTGCTGGGCCTCGGCTCAAGGGTGCTGCGTGGTGCAGATAAAGGCAAAGGCAAGGTCGATTAGCCCTGACTGGAGAGCTCTGCAGGGTGAATGTACATGGCAGGCCGCTCAGCCGCCACGATTGAGGAGATTACAGGGACAAGAGGACCAGAACCTTGTATTTTGCCTTAGTATGGCTAACGTTTACTTTTAACTGTTGAGTTTTGCAAACTAGCTTTTAAACACTGATCTTTTGGGGTTCCCTACTGTAAAATAATTTATAAAATGTATCTTTTGAGACCGAAATGTCTTTTAACCCTAGAACACCTAAACTAATGACACATTTTTAAATTAATGACTTGATTAGCAAGTCTTGCACATTATAAACACACGGTGTAGCGGTCTTGGCTATCCAGGGTGTTACAATAAGCACTTGTCCGCATTATTATGCTAAACCCATTCGAAATTATGGCTTTATCAAATTTCTCATGCCAATTTTTCGATGCTTTCTTTAAACCATATAATGATTTAACAAGCCTACACACTTTATGTTCATTTCCCCTTAGAACAAAACCCTCCGGTTGTTCCATATAAATCTCCTCATCGATATCTCCATTTAGGAATGTCGTTTTGACATCCATTTAATGAACATAAAGGTTATATATTGATGATAAGTAAAATAGTACTCTTATAGTGGTTGTCCTAGCAACCGGTGCATACGTGTTAAAATAATCGACTCATTCCTTTTGTTTAAACCCTTTGGATACTAGTCTTGCCTTGAAGGTTTGTAATGTGCCATCAGTGTGATAGAAATACCCACTTGCACCCAATTGGTTTTGAACCTTGTGGAAGGTCTAACAATTCCCATGTGTGGTTTGAAATAATTGAATCTATCTCATCATTTATTGCCTCCTTCCAAAAAGTGGAGTCTCTCGAAGACATTGCTTCTTAGAATGTTTTGGGATCATCCTCAACTTGTAGAGCCATAGGAAATTTTCATGTGACTTCTTCAAGGTTTCCCTCTACTAGGTAGAGTGTCTCCACTTGAGAACATGTCTCATTTGATCCCAATTCTTTAAGCCTTTGGCTTCTCCAAGGCAATATAGGTTGCTCATCAACCTTTTGATCTTTCTCTTTAAGAGATTCTCCAACACTTGTCGGTTCTTGAGAATTGTTATCACAATATAAAATATTCTCAAAGAACTCCACTTCTCTTAATTCAATTATCACATTAGACTCCAAGTCTAATAGCCTATAGGCCTTGCTATTTGAGGCATAGTCAACAAATGCACACTTTACAACCCTTGGACCCAACTTGGTCCTTTTAGGCTCCATGCTCTTGCAATAAGCATGTGTTGGTTTTTATTGATCAAATCAGAGATTATGCGCAGCGGAACAACAATCAAATTGTCAGATTAATCCCATAAGATTTCTAGATCTACTTCTTCACACTCATATATATATATATATTGAATCAAGGACAAGAATAGAAACATTACCTCAGGTCCTTCCTTGCTGCTATCTTTTCGTATGGTTGAATCCTTGAGATCTCACACCAAGATCTTCCAAAATGTTCTCAGTCACCCAAAGAACGAGTGTGGGCTCGCTATACAAATAATAGGCAATAACTATTTATCAGATATTCTCAACACATGAGATCTGATAAAGTTTGGACCTAGGTTTTGTGAAGAACAATAACCTTTGTTTTTGTCACTGTTCTCTTTTCTCTGAGAGAATCCTAGATATTTTTCTATCCCTGAAAACTTACGTTCTGTGAAAACTGATATCCCATATTTAATAATATCCAATATATTAAAATATTTGTTATTTTAAACAAATTCAAAATAACTGATCAGTTATCAGATTTTTGTTTAAATAATAATATTTTAATCATATTAAAATATCTCATTATTTATTTAATATTTAAATAACTAAAATTGTGGAATCAAGAGACTCAGTCCTTCTCTTATGCGTGTAGCACAGTTCCTGTGCATTGTGCCACACGTGTACCACATGCATGTGCAGGCATGTGATTTTTCCCAATTTTATTATTATTTAAATACCAAAAATCCCAAAAATAAATTAATTCAAAATTAATTATATTTCTGATAAATCAAATAATTAATTAATTCTTAATTAATTAATTACACATAATTAATCAATAATTATGTTTGATACATAGAAAAATATTTTACTTATCACATAAGTCCTTTTTGCCCATTTTTGCATTTGCCTTTGACAGTGATTGTTTGAGCCATTTCGGGGACCATGGACCTATAACATTAAGCTCCAATAAATTGAAACTAAATAATTAAACTCTTTAATTATAATAGTTAATTTATTAATTCTGATATTACTCCACTATAAATTCAGAATTGCACTCTTTATGTTATAGATATACTTTTACAGAAATCTTTTTCTTAAGTCGTCCATTGATATAACCATCTTACAATAGTTCAACCCTCTAATTAATTAGTTCATAAATTAGAATGGAAGAATTACCATTTTACCTTTCTAATTTACTTCTTATTCCTTAAGTACCATTAATTCACTAGTGAATAATTAATCTATAATCTAATTATAGATTTGAGCTCAAAATCACTCAGTTCCAGAATTAACCCTTAAGGGAACTAATATACGATCCGTTAGGAAAGATTAGATTCCGTATTGTTGATACATGTTCCCAGCCATCCATGATATTAAATCTCCAAAACAAAAGTCATTAGCCTCATTCTTTGAAGAGACCTTAACGAATGAATCAAAAGATTTAATAAACATGAACAGGAGTTCATGCACACTCAGGATTCAGGTTGATCTATAAATGATCATCAGTTATGATATGAATTACAAGTCTTTATTGTTAAATGGTTTTTGGATAAAGACTTTAATTCACATCGGTCCTTGTCATATATAATCATATTATATAAACCACCTTTACCGAGATGTCTTACCACATCAATAATCCGAATCTAGATTATTTGTATCATAATGATACTCAGTAAACCGTACTTACAACTCCAATTAAAGAATTCCATAACTTTAATTTGTTGTTGTTGACTATTTTTATTCATTCATGTGATCTTAATTCTCTCGTACTAATACAAGATCACATCCTCAATAATGAATATGGAATTTTTATGATATTTACAAAATTATTCAAACAATAATTTAACAATCTAAATATGACAATAATAATAAACCCATCGTATTTATTTATTCATAGAAAAAACAAATGTCTTTACATGCTTTTAGGACACACTCCTAACAGCATGGCACCCCCACACTTTAAGATAGCCTAAGTTAGGCTTCTTTCCTCTCCATAACTCATGGAGACACATTGTTCTTTTTCATAGGCGTTCAATTCAATAAATGACATGCAGCAAGCAAGGTTTCACTCCACAAATTATAACACAATTTAGCATGTAAAAGCATAGAGTTAATCATCTCAAGATAAGTCCTATTTTTTCTTTCAGCTATTCCATTTTGTTGTGGAGTATATGGTGTGGTGCATTCATATATAATGTCATGTTGTTCACAAAACACATTGAAATCATTTGAAAAGTATTCACCACTTCTTTCACTTCTAAGAGTCTTTTTTTCCTTTCCAATTGATTTTCTACTTCAGATTTATAGATTTTAAATGCATTAAATGCCTCATCCTTACTCTTAAGTAAATACACATAAGTATACCTAGAACAATCATCTATAAAATTCATGAAGTGTCTATTTCCTCCTCTAGTCAACATGTGATTCAATTCACATAAATCGCTATATATTAAATCTAGCAAGTTTGAACATATATCAACACTTGAAAAATGTTTCTTTACCATTTTAGATTTAACACATAATTCACATTTATCATGCTCATTCACATCATAATTAATAAATCAATATTTAACAACTCTTTTAATTGTGCTATAACCTATGTGAGCAAGTCTATTATGCCACAAATTAATAGAATTAGCATTAATCACATTGCAAGATTTAGATGCCATATCATTATTGTCACTATCAAGAGCACAAAGTTTGATCATTCCATCACATGTATAACCCTTTCCCACAAAAGTGCCCAATTTAGTCAAAGTGAGTTTACCGAATTCAAACTCCATTTTGATGCCAGATTTACTTAATAGACTTTCACTCATAATATTTCTAGTCATATCGGGAACATAGAAAATATTAATTAGGATTACTTTCTTTCTATTAGTGAAGAACACGTTAATCCAGCCCATTCCAAGTACCTTGGATCTCTTTTCATTTCTCATTTGGAATTCAAGACCTACCTTTGCACTTTCAAAGGTATTGAAAAGAGTTTTATCATAGGTTGCATGAATGGTGGCACAAGTATCATACCACCATCCTTGCACATTTCCTTGGGTTACATTAACTTCACTCAAGGTTGCAATGATCTCAACATCAATTGCATGGACATGTTCACCTTCTCTTAAGGTTGCATTAGTCTCATCACTACATGCATGAACCATGTCATTTCTTTTTAGGGTAATCATACATTCCTCATCAAATGCATTAAATTCTATTAAGGTCACAAATATCTCATCATCAATTGTATTAACCCCAATCTTGTTATGGTTAATTTTGAAATTACCATATGTCACATGATGATCATGTTGGTTTTACAGTACTAAATCAGGTATGCAGCGGAAGCATTTAGGTTGATTATCATTGTATCAACCCCAGTGATCCCCATATGTGACATATAATTAAACAGAAAGCAATAATGGTAATAGAAAATTACATCTTGATGCCTATCAAGTGTCCTTGCATTCTTTTCGTATTAAAAATGACCTTCTTATCCAAGCTGGTAGAAAATGATGATTATGAAAAACTCACACCGTAGTCTTCCAAGCCTACCTCAACACTCAAGGATTAGTGTGAGCTAATAGGATTCACAAAATTATGTGTTCTTGTTTTTGTCTCAATTCATGAGCAAGAACAGTAATGGGAGAGGAGAGAAAATAATTCAATTAACCTATTTAGGTTTCCTAAATGTATCGATATATAGATTTAGGATTATACTGGTATAATTAAATTAATCCTATAAAATATTATTTAGGTTAAGATAATAATATTTAATAAATATATTTATTTATTTAAACATTAAATAATCATATTATAAATATTTAAATAAATATCTTTAACCGATTCTGTTATAGATATTATTTCAAATTCAAATAATTAAATATCTAATAACCAAATGAGAGAATCTCTCAACCACTTGAGGGAATATCGCAACCGCTAAAAAAGAATCTCTCAACTACCTTTGAGAGAATATCTCAACCATATTAAAATATCTATAACTAACTTTTAAATTTAAATTTAAATAAATATTAATTTTTGAATTAAAATAGTAATCCAAAATTAAACCCAGTGGCTCCACCCTATGATGTAGGTGCCCACCACTGTTCTTATACATTGGTTGGTGACAATGGTGTTTTCCCAATTTATTTAATATTAATTATTATTATAAAATAAATAATTACTATTTTGCCATTGCAAAATAAATTCTCCTCTCTTTTATTTTGTGGCATCCATACCCTTGATCGTGCGGTATAGAGGCGACTCGGGGACTATGGACCTATAACACTAGCTCCAATAAACCAGATTATTTATTGAACTCATCAATACAATAATCTTATTTATTAATTCTATTATTACTCCATTATACATATAGAATTTCACTCTTATTTATTATAGAATTATATTTACTGAGTTTATTAGCAGCAGTCTATTGATATAATCAATACCAATAGTTCGTCCTCCTTTTTCGGTTCATAATTAGAATTGGTCAAAATTACCGTTTTACCCCTCTAATTATCTCTTTATCCTTTAGTGTCATTAATTCACCAGTGAAAGTTAATTTATATCAAATCTAAATTTGTGCACAACTTTTCAGTTCCAGAATTAACATTGAAAAGGAACAAATATTCGATCTGTTAGGAAAGTCAGGATTCCATCTTGTAAATCATGTTCCCAGCCATCCATGTTACTAAATTTCCAAAACAAAAGTTGTAAGCTTCATTAATAAAGAAACTTTAATGAGTGAATCAAAGAACTTAGTAAACATGAACAAGATTTCATGAATACTCAGGATTTAGACTGATCTACTAATTGATCATCTAAGTGATATGAATTAAGTCTTTATAATAAACAGCAAGTTCTATAAAGAAATTAATTCATATCGGTCCAGTCATATATAATCATAATTATATACAACACATTTACTAAGATGTCTATCTACATCAACAATCTGAATCTAAATTGCTTGCACCGAATAACGTGCTTAGTAAACCGTATTAGCAACCATTGATTAAAGACTCCATACTTTAATATGTTGCTGAAAATTTTATTCATTGTGTATGATCTTAATTCTCTCGTACTCATACAAGATCATACCCTCATAAATGAATAAGGAATTTTCTGATATTCATATACTATAAATTATTTAAATAATAATTTAATAATCAAACATATTTAAATTATTCACTTTATTTAATATTGAAAATGTCTAATATAGCTTTTTAGGGCATAACCCCTAACAATCTCCCACTTACCCAAAAAGCAAGTTAGGCATTTCCCTTAACCCCATGTTGGTTACATGGCCCATAAAAGACTTAGCCAATAGCGTCTTCGTGAATGGATCTGTCAGGTTTTATCCGACAATATCTTCATGACCGTCACATAAACTCTTTCAACAATATCTCTTAGCAGATGACATTTCTTCTCGATATGCTTGCCTCTCTTGTGGCTTCTCGGTTCTTTTGAGTTAGCTACCCCTCCACTGTTGTCACAGTATAGGATGAGTGGCTTCTCCACTTCTGGAACCACTTCCAGATTAGTGTAGAACTTCTTTAACCAAACCGCTTCCTTAGCTGCTTCACAAGTCGCTATATTTTCGGCTTCCATGGTCTGCAATATTGGATTGCTTAATGCTTCTCCAGACTGTAAGAAAATCATTCTATTTTTAGTATTATTCTTGTGTGGCTGTAAGTCAGCTATTGTAATTTATTGTTCCATATTTTTAGGGTATAGTTAAGAGTTTTATTCTATCAGTATTATTTGATTTGATTTATTTCCCTTTTAAGGGATCCTTGTACATGTTAAATACATGTTTTTTTATGAGAAATAATATACAGAAATTACCCTCTTTGTTGACTTGGTATTAGAGCCAACACGCAACCCTAAAACCTAATCGCAACCTGCCTTTCTCTAACCCCATTCCACTATGTCTGATAACAGCGAGTCAGCCACCACAAAAATCAATCCCTCCGAGACCACTATTGTTCCAGCCAAATCTACCATTGCTGAATCCCACTCTATCCAAATTACCACTATTCGCTTGAATGGTGACAACTTTCTGAGATGGTATCAATTGGTTAAGATGTATATGAGAGGTTGAGGAAAGATGGGGTATTTGAATGGTGAGAAAAAGGCTCCAGCAGAGGCAGATCCAAGTTATGACACTTGGGATGCTGAAAATTCTATGGTTATTGCATGGCTTGTTAATTCCATGGAGGAGGATATCAGCTCGAATTATATGTGCTATCCTACAGCAAAGGAACTTTGGGACAATGTTATCGAGATGTATTCTGATCTCGAAAACCACTCTCAAGTATTTGAATTGAACCTTAAACTTGGAGAAATAAAGCAAGGCGAGGACAGCGTTACAAAGTATTTTAATTCGCTGAAGCGAATATGGCAAGACTTGGATCTCTTCGATACCTATGAATGGAAATCTGTGGAAGATGGTAAACACCATAAGAAAACAATTGAGAAAACCTAGATTTATAAATTCTTGGCTGGTCTCATCATTGAGTTTGATGAGGTAAGGGGGAGAATTATTGGAAGGCAGCCCTTACCTTCTATTGGTGAAGTTTTTTCTGAGGTTAGAAGAGAGGAGAGTAGGAGGAGTGTTGTGCTGGGAAAAAAGGTTATTGGCACTACTATTGAAGGATCAACCCTTGCTGTTGGAGGAGGCACTACTATTGAAGGATCAACCCTTGATGTTGGAGGAGGCTACAGTAAGAACACTTCACATCTGCCAAAACCTGATGAGAAACCCCTTGTTTGGTGTGATTTCTGTCATAAACCTCGCCATACTCGAGAAACCTGCTGGAGAATCCATGGAAAACTAGCGAATTGGAAGAGCAGGGCTGAAAGAAATAGTCGCACCCCTACTGCAAATGAAGTCGAGGCTAGTCCTTTCACTAAGGAGCAGATGGCTCAACTTCATGCATTGCTGAAATCCACTTTGTCCTCATCTGGTATCCCTAATGTTTCTGTTGCACAATCAGGTAAAGAAATAAATGCTTTAAATTGTTTCTTTCCAGCTTATGCTCCTTGGGTAATTGACTCCGGAGCTTCTGATCATATGACAAATTCTTCTAATTTGTTTAACTCCTATATACCTTGTTCAGGTGATAAAAAAGTTAGAATTGCAGATGGTAATTTCTCACCTATTGTAGGAAAAGGTCTTATACGATTATCTAAAGGAATAGATCTTAAATCTGTTCTTCATGTTCCTAATCTAACCTGCAATCTTCTATCTGTGAGTAAATTATCAAGGGATTCTAATTGTTGTTTAATCTTCCATGAATCTTATTGTCTTTTTCAGGACCAGAGTTTGGGGAAGACGATTGGCAATGCTAGGATGATAAATGGTCTCTATTATTTTGAAGATAATATTTCTAAGAATAAAATTGCTCAAGGGCTTAGTAGCACCAGTTCTTCTTTTTTTTTTATGATCAAATAATGATTTGGCATTATAGGCTAGGTCATCCTAGTTTTTCTTATTTAAAACATTTGTTTCCCACTTTGTTTAAAAAGTTGAATCCTTTGTCTTTTCAATGTGAAAGTTGTTTATTGGCCAAAAGCCAACGTAAATCTTATATTAAAACTGTTTATCATTCTTCCAAACCTTTTTATCTTTTTCATAGTGATGTTTGGGGACCATCTAAAGTCACCACTAATTCTGGAAAAAAATGGTTTGTAACTTTTATAGACGACCATACTCGTCTTAGTTGGGTTTATTTGATGAAAGAAAAAAATGAAGTGGAGCAGATTTTTTCAGATTTTTACAAAATGGTTGAAACTCAGTTTCAAACAAAAATCAACATCTTACGAATTGATAATGGAACTGAATACTTTAATAAAATTCTTGGAAATTTTTTAAAAGAAAAAGGCATTTTGCATCAGTCTACTTGTCCAGATACACCTGAACAGAATGGTGTAGCTAAACGAAAAAATAGACATTTGTTAGAAACAGCTCGTGCTATGATGTTTTATATGCATATTCCAAAATATTTATGGGGTGATGCTATTCTTACTGCATCTTATTTGATAAATAGGATGCCTACCAAGATTTTGAATTATATTACTCCATTGCAAAGTTTCAAAAAATTCTTTCCAGATTCTAGGATTCATTCTGATTTACCTTTGAAATTTTTTGGTTGTATTGCTTATGTCCACATTCCTAAAAGGTCTAGGTCTAAGTTAGATCCTAGAGCTGAAAAATGTATTTTTTTGGGATATCCTCCTAATAAAAAGGGATATAAATGCTTTAATCCTATTACTAAACACGTTTATATAACTATGGATGTGTTGTTTGTGGAAAATATCCCTTATTTTTCTAAAAATTTAATTCAGGGGGAGAATTTAGTGGAATCAAATTTTTGGGAAACTGTTCAACCTTTACCTAAGACTTTTGACACTAGTATTAAGGAGATTAATCCTATAATTGTTGAATCTGAAATTGGTTTGTCAGAAAAAGAAATGCTACGATTAATTAAAAATCATAACAACCTTGAACCTATGGTTTATTCAAGGAAGAATGTCGCTGAAAGAGTTAGAGATCATGTTATCATCCCTGCGCCTAGTCAATTGCCAGCCCTGGACAATGGTGCTTCAAGTATTCCAGGTAATTCTTCATCTTCTATTCCTATTTATGATTCAAATCCACATATTATTCAGCCATCTCAATCTATTTTAAATTCAAATTCTGATCCTAAGCCTACCCCAGAGTTAGTCCCAGAAAATCTTGAAGTAGATAATCTTCCTATTGCTCTTAGAAAAAGGACCCGTGCATGTACCAAACATCCTATTGCCAAATACATATCCTATGATCACCTATCAGATTCCTATAAAGCATTTACTATTAAAATTTCTGAACTGGTTGTGCCTAGAAATATTCAGGAAGCACTAGATGACCCGAATTGGAGGCTAGCAGTGTTTGAGGAAATGAATGCTCTAAAAAAGAATGGTACTTGGGAAATTGTAGTGTTGCCAGGAGAGAAGAAAATTGTAGGATGTAAGTGGGTATTTACAATAAAAATACAAAGCTGATGGAAGTGTTGAGAGATACAAAGCTAGGCTTGTGGCTAAGGGATTTACTCAAACACATGGAATAGATTATCAAGAAACGTTTGCTCCAGTTGCTAAAATTAATTCTATTCATGTGTTATTATCTCTAGCAGTCAACTCTAATTGGCTTTTACACCAGTTAGATGTTAAAAATGCCTTTCTTAATGGAGATCTAGAAGAAGAAGTGTTTATAAGTCTTCCACCTGGATTCGAAGATCACTATGGAGTAGGAAAAGTGTGCAAGCTGAGAAAGTCTTTATATGGACTCAAGCAATCTCCTAGAGCCTGGTTTGAACGTTTTGGAAAGGTGTTAAAGTGTTATGGGTATACTCAGAGTCAAGCAGATCACACAATGTTCTACAAACATTCAGAAGAAGGTAAAGTGGTTGTTCTAATTGTATATGTGGATGATATTGTGCTCACTGGGGATGATTCTAGTGAACTCGAAAAGTTGAAAAGAAGACTCGGTGAAGAGTTTAAAATCAAGGACTTGGGTAATTTGAAATACTTTCTTGGAATGGAGTTTGCAAGGTCCAAAGAAGGTATTTTTGTTAGCCAGTGTAAATATGTACTGGATCTTCTCAATGAGACAGGTATGATGGGCTGCAAACCTGCTGAAACACCTAGTGAACCTAATGTTAAACTTCAACCTGTAGATTTGAAGAATGTGAAGGACCGGGAGTTGTATCAAAGATTAGTAGGGAGACTAATTTATTTGTCCCATACACGGCCAGACATAGCTTTCTCTGTGAGCATGGTAAGTCAGTTTATGCATTCGCCTGGTTCAAAGCATTTCGATGCTATTTACAGAATTCTAAGATACCTTAAGGGAACGCCTGGGAAAGGTCTCTTGTTCAAACCACGAGGACATCTAGAAATTGAAGCTTATACCGATGCAGATTGGGCTGGAAGTATAGTAGATAGAAGATCTACATCAGGTTATTGCTCCTTTGTTGGTGGGAATCTAGTTACTTGGCGAAGCAAGAAACAAATTGTTGTAGCTAGAAGCAGTGCTGAAGCTGAATTCAGGGCTATTGCTCATGGTATCTGTGAAATGATTTGGATAAAAAGATTGCTTGAAGAACTGATGTCATCACAGTCAACTCCCATGAAGTTGTACTGTGACAACAAGGTAGCAATTGCAATTGCCCATAATCCAGTACTTCATGATCGCACAAAGCACGTTGAAGTAGACAAGCACTTTATTAAGGAGAAAATTGAGAGTGGTCAAGTTTGTATGCCTTATGTCCCTACTGAACAATAGGTGGCAGATATCTTTACAAAAGGATTATGTAAAAAACAGTTTGATCTTCTAACTGGCAAGCTGGCTATGGAGAATATTTTTAGTCCAGCTTGAGGGGGAGTGTAAGAAAATCATTCTATTTTTAGTATTATTCTTGTGTGGCTGTAAGTCAGCTATTGTAATTTATTGTTCCATATTTTTAGGGTATAGTTAAGAGTTTTATTCTGTCATTGTTATTTTATTTGATTTATTTCCCTTTTAAGGGATCCTTGTACATGCTAAATACATGTTTTTTTATGAGAAATAATATACAGAAATTACCCTCTTTGTTGACTTTACAGCTCCACCACCAAGAGTGAATACTGATCCAGACATCGACTTTCTACTGTCTCTATTTGATTGAAAATCAGAATCAGTATATCTAGTAGGATTTAATTCACCTCATGAATAAACAAGCATAAGATCTCTCGTTCTCCAAAGATACTTGAGAATGTTCTTTACTGCTATTTAGTGTTCCAACCCTGGATTTGATTGATAACAATTGACCATCCCTACCGCATAGCATATGTTAGGCCTAGTACACAGCATTGCATACATAAGACTACCTACAATTGATGCATAAGGATACTTTCTCATATCCTCTTGCTCTTGAGGTGTCTTTGGATACTGTTCTTTGCATAGAGTAATTCCATGATGAGATGGCAACTGTCCTTTCTTGGAATTATCCATAGAAAATCTTTCCAGCACCTTATCTATGTAAGTTCCTTGAGAAAACGCTAATGTTATGTTCTTCCTATCCCTTAGGATACGGATTCCCATAACATAACAAGCTTCTCCCAAATCCTTCATTTGGAATTTGTCAGTTAACCACTTATTTATGTTTGTCAACGTTTCTACATCATTGCCAATGAGTAGAATTTCATCAACGTAAAGAACAAAGAAAGCCCCTACTTTATCTTTCATGTATTTGTATACACAGGCTTCATCCACATTCTGCTCGAAGCCGTATGTTATAATTGTCTCATCAAAAGTAATGTTCCATGATCTAGAGGCTTGCTTTAATCCATAAATGGATTTCAACAATTTGCATACCTTTTGATCTTCTCCGTTTTTCACAACCTTCTAGTTGTACCATATAGATACTTTCGTCAAGTGAGTCATTTAGAAAAGCTATCTTGACGTCCATTTTCCAAATCTCACAATCGTATGTGGTGGCAATGGATAAGAGAATGTGAATGGATTTAAGTATGTTCACAAAAGAGAAGGTTTCTTCATAGTCGATTCCCTCTCTTTGTGTATAACCTTTGACTACAAGCCTTGCTTTGTAAGTATCTACTTTCCCTTTAGAATTTCTCTTCTTCTTGTAAATCCATTTGCACCCAATGGGTTTTACCCCTTTAGGTGGATCTACAAGTTCCCAGAATGGATTGGAATACATTGATTCCATTTCTTGATCCATGGCATGTTGCCAAAGAGTTAGCAGAAGATATGACCAGAGCTGGTATAGAGTTGCTAGTGGGCCAGTTGGCCAATATTACGCTACATTCTACACTGTTGGAAAGAATCAAGGAGGGTCAGTTGGGTGATCCACAACTGATCAATATTAGAGAGGATGTTTTAGCTAGAGTGTCCAGAGATTACACAGTGTCTGATTTGGGTTTGTTGAGATACAAGGGACGGATATGTGTTCTATTAGACACTGTGTGAACACCGCAAATTGGACATGATCTTGAAAGACCCAAGCCTCACATAAGGCCTTCACGAGACTGACCTGTCTTGCCCCACGCGAGGCCCAAGCACACTTCGCCTTGCCCACCTCACTGAAGGTCCTACAGACCCGTGCCTAGGCACCTCACGCCACCAGCCACGCGCCCAGGCGCCTCGCGCCACCAGCCACGCGCCACCATCTCGTGTACCTTACTCGTGTGCTTCATAGGAGAGCCTTGCGCACCACCGTCTTGCATGCCTTAGGCCCGTGCCTCGCAGGAAGGCCTCACGCCGGCATTTCACGCGCCCCCATCTCGCATGCCTCACTCGCTTGCCCAGGCCCGTGTCTCATAGGAAGGCCTCATGTCAGTGTCTCGCGTGCTTCGTAGGAGGGCCTCGCGCGCCACCATCTCGCGTGCCTCGCTCGCGTGCCCAGGCCCATGTCTCGTAGAAGGGCCTCGCACCAGCGTCTCGCGAGCCACCATCTCCCGTGCTTCACAGGAGGGCCTCACGTGCCACCGTCTCATGTGCCTCGCTCGCGTGCCCAGGCCCAACACCTCGTGAGGTCCTCATCAAATGCGCTTCGTGCACCACATAGCTGCACCCTCGGCACACACCAATCAACCATACGATGACTCGCACCAATGGAGTGATTATATTATCAGAGAAGGAGCTTTCAAAAGTAAAAGGGATAGGCGCCCTACGAGTGTTAGAGCCTACACGCGGCTCAAAAAGATTGCACAGGTATGAAGTACGTATTGGTGTACGACTCTGAGAACCCCAGGCATCTGATCCTCATATCCACACCACATAGGTAGTGGTCGTACGAGTGAGGTACCTGGTGTGGTCCCTCTCAGCCAACCCCTAACATCCATCCCTGGCAAGTAGTGGAAGTTCGAGGAGTGGTGACCTGGCCTGCAAGTCTCTGACCATATATCAGAGCTGACACCACAACCACCTGTTCCACTACGCCTAGTGCCACTTCCCTGACACTGTACTTATGAATAATTTTTTCCCCTGGGACCACAATGTATTAGGGGCCTTTAGAGCCCACTATAAAGAGAGCCCACTTCATGATTGGAGGGGTTGGAAAAACATTGTAGCTTTGAACTAAGAGAAATACAAGTTCTTTTCCCCATTTCTGCAACTATTTTCTAAGTTTCTTGTTGGGTTCTTGAAGTTCTTCATTTATAAGCTTGACACTTTGATTTTTCTGACTTAACATCGCTGACAAGTTCTCGCCGTCAACACACTACTATGAGATGAGAGATTCTGGATGAATCTCATACCACTCCTTATTCTTTGCATCCAGGCACCACGAAGATGTATCAGGATGTGAGGTCATTGTATTGGTGGCCTGGCATGAAAAGGGATGTATTGGAGTATGTGGGTAAGTGCTTGACATGTCAACAGGTAAAGGCTGAGCATCAGAGGCCAGCAGGGTTATTACAGACTCTAGATATCCCATAGTGGAAATGGGAGGACATCATGATGGATTTCGTGGTAGGGTAACCCAGGACTGTTGGTCAACATGATTCAATATGGGTTATTGTGGATCGCTACACCAAGTCAGCTCACTTCTTACCAGTGAGGACTACATATATAGTTGACCAGTACGCAGATCTCTTTTTGAGAGAGATCGTGTGTCTTCATGGAGCACTGAGGTCGATCGTGCCAGATCGGGACCCCAATTTCACTTCCAAGTTCCAGGGGAGTTTACAGAAGGCCATGGGAACACAGTTGAAGTTCAGTACTGCTTATCATCCTCAGATAGATGGACAATCTGAGAGGATGATTCAGACATTAGAGGACATGCTGCGAGCATGTGTGCTGGACTTTGGTGTATCCTGGAGTAAGTATCTACCTTTGATAGTGTTTTCCTACAACAACAGTTATCAGTCGACCATTAGGGTGGCACCTTATGAGATGTTGTATGGTAGGAAATGCAGATATCCCATTTATTGGGATGAGACAAGAGAAAAGAGATACTTGGGTTCTGAGGCAGTTCAGAGGACCAGTAAGGCCATTGAGAAGATTAGAGCTCGGATGCTTGCGTCTCAGAGTAGACATAAAAGTTATGTAGATTCCAAATGTAGGAACGTGGAGTTCTAAGTGGGGGACTATGTTTTCCTTAGAGTCTCGCCATGGAAAGGGGTGATAATATTTGGGAAGAAGGGCAAGCTGAGCCCTAGATATGTAGGTCCATTTGAGATCTTGGAAAGGATTGGCCAGGTGGCCTACAGGTTGGCCTTACCATTGGCATTGTCGGTCGTGCATAACGTATTTCATGTTTCAGCTCTTCGGAGGTATGAACTGATGTGACTCATGTTTTGATTTACGAAGATCTGGAGCTTGATGCAGATCTCTCCTATGAGGAAAAACCAGTCCAGATACTTGACAGAAAGGACAAGGTCCTCAAGAATAAAACGATATCTTTGGTTAAGGTATTCTGGAGGAACAACAAGGTTGAGGAAGCGACCTGGGAGCTGGAGTCAGATATGCAAAATCAATAACCCGAGTTGTTCAGGTAAATTTCGAGGACGAAATTTCTGTAAGGAGGGGATAGTTGTAATGCCCCAAAATCCCTAATGAGGTTTATGGTTGGATTAGAAGGCTGGGTGGGCCATAATTTATTTATTATGCCATTAAATGATTATATGCATGTTTATGATGATAAATGCATGCATGTGGGTCCACCTTTCTTTATAAGGGCATTTTGGTAATTTGGCCCATTGAGGGCATATTTGTATATTTTCATGCATGTTGGTGAAATTTTTATGAGGCCACATTATAATGTGGATTTGTTCGAGCTATTCGGCATGAGACAATCTTTGAATGCAAGTTAGCGGTTTGGTCATAACGGGGTTAATTTTGGGGTGAGTCTCGGGGTAATTTGATGATTAGTACATTACCGAGAATTAAAGGGTAATGGGATATGATTTATTACTATTTGGGAATAATTGGAATTGGAGGACGTTAATTATGATTAGCGAGATTAGATGGGAAATGACAATTTTGCCCTTGGTGGCTGTTAAGGAAATAAACTTGACCTAGAGGCATTTTGGTCATTTGACCTTAGGATATATTCAAATTACGCTGGTTGTAGAAGCTTTAGGCAGCTAAAAACAGAGACTCTCTTTCTCTCTCACGATCATCATCCTCCTTCTTCTTCCTTTGGAATGTTTGAACTCCATTTGAGGATTCAAGCTAGGAGATCAAGGTTTGAAGTTTAGAACCTTCGTTCAACCATTGAAGAGGACTCAATTCAAGTTTGAGGTAAGGTTTTCAGCCATGAAACTCTAGTTTTGCTATGTTATTCTATTAGTTTTCAGCTGAGAATTTTGAAGTGGATAGTTGAGAATTCATGGAGGTTTTTGGGAAAGTTTGCTTGGGTTTTGATGAGGTTGAGGCATGGATGAAGTTTTGGGGTTAAATTATAGGTTTGGGGGATCTTTGGGGTTGATTTTGAAGCTTAGTTTTTAGGGGAAATCACAGGGGAGAAGACCATAATTTTCTGGTCTGTCAGTGGCGCCCCAGCGCTAGGCAGAGGAGAAATGGGGTTCGCTCTGACTTGGGGCAGTGCCCCAGCGCTACCTAGCAGCGCCCTAGTGCTAGGTCATTTCCAGCAAGACATATTTTTAGGGCTTGGGATGACTTTGGGTGCTCGGGGGATGATTCCACTACCCCGTTTGGGTGGAGTGGGAGTTCCGAGAGCACGAGATTGCTCCCGGGAGCGAGGTTTTAGATTATGATCCTTTTATTGATGGAATTCCATATTTGGTTATGACTAGGTGACCGCTAAGGAATCAAATGATCGATCGTTCTCAAGGGTCGTTCTTTTATTATTTCCCTCTCGAACCAGAGGTAAGAAAACTGCACCCAGTATGTGACATGCATGGTTATTAATGAAGCATGTAGAGTGCTCTATATGTGGACATTGATTTCATATTAAATGCATAACAATCTTGCTTAATAGTGAATGGTACTGACTTATTACTCAGAATCGACAATGGTGTCAGTATTGACTGTGAAGCTATGGCTCATTAGCCAAGTTCGACATTAGTACTGAGCAATGGTCGTATGGTATTGGCTTATGAGTCAAGAACGGTATTAGCGTGTTTAACGCAAGCCGAAAAGATTAGATCCAATTGACATAGGCATTATCGTCATAAGCATGAAATGCTTGACCGATCTTAAGTTTGATGATAACAAAAGTGCTTGTCTAGTCTAAAGGCTAGGTACTTAGTGCAAGGGCCAGAAGGCCTAGGTGACTGCATCGTCACATGGATAAGGGTGCGGGGCCCAAGTTCGTGACTCACTCATTAGTCACTTATCTGATTCAAGTTCGTGACTGACTCATCAGTCACTTATCTGATTCAAGTTCGTTACTCACTCATTAGTCACTTATCTGATTAGGGTTCATAGCCCTAGAGATAGACTTATTAGTCTTATATTCAGAGTATGACTTAATAGTCACTTATCTGATTGGGCTACAAGCCCCAGCATGATTACTAGAATCTTGATATTATCTGATTAGGGCTACAAGCCTAGTATGATTATCATAATCATCATTTGATATTGTATACATGCAGTAATGAGTTTTCTTGCTGAGCCTTGGCTCACGGGTTTTATGTGGTGCCGGTAAAGGGAAAGAAAAGCTTACCCAACCTTGAGTAGAGAGCTTAGGGGTGCGATGTGTACATATGCGGCCACTTGACCACCACGGCCAAGGTGTTTTTTAGGGGAACTAGGGGTTAACCCTATTTTTGCCGCTTAGGTCAGCGGGTTGTAATTTTTACACTATAATGACCATTTTGAATTGTAAATAACTTGTAAACTCTTTTATGGGCCCATGTACAGTTTTATGTTTTAAATAAAATATATCATTTCCTTTTGATCGAGATTTTCACCTCAGCCTATTAATGACACCTAGATGCACGTTTATAACCAAATGACTCATTTAGCGAGTTAAGCACGGTTTAAAGTTCACACTAACGGTCTTGGAGTAACTAAGGCATTACATGTGCTTCGTGTTCGTAGCGAACAGGTTGTCTCACAATCCTCCCACTACAACATTGCACTGGGGTTTCTCTTATGAGAATAGTGATTTCTGTGGTTCGTCGTTTATCAGATGATGATGATGGTACTGAATTTTGATTACCGCTGATTTCCTTGAGAGCTAACTTACTACGTGATTTGTAGTTATTCATATAGTCATGTTCAAGGAAGGTTGCGTTTGTCGATACAAACAACTTTTGGTCCCCGTTACTACAGAAGTAACCACCACGTGTCTCTTCAGCATAACCCACAAATATACACACTTCTGACCTTGAGTCAAATTTCCTTGATTTAGGTCTAAGAACATGAGCAGGACAACCCATATGCGGAAATGGCGCAAACTGGGTTTTGTGCCATTTCACAGTTCTAAAGGAGTTTTGCTTATGCTCTTTGATGACACTACATTCAAAATGTAGGTCGTTGTTTGAAGTGTGTAACCCTAGAAGTCAAGTGGTAATGATGAGTAGCTTAACATAGACTTGACCATGGCCAACAGGTTCCTGTTTCTCCTTTCTGAAACACTATTCTGCTGAGATGTTCCAGGTGCTGTGAGTTGGGATAGGATACCATGCTCCAGCAAGAAATCTTTAATTCATAATCCAAATATTCTCCACCTCGATCAGATCGACGCGTTTTTAAAGATTTACCTAATTGATTTTCAGCTAGCGCTTTGAAGTCCTTAAACTTACCAAAAGTTTCTGACTTCTTAGCCATTAGGTAGGTATGACCATATCTTGAATAATCGTCAATGAATGTGACGAAGTGTTCATAACCACCACGAGCTTAAATATTGATTGGTCCGTATACATTACATGTCAGGATTCCATCTTGTAAATCACATTCCCAGCCATCCATGTTACTAAATTCCCAAAACAAAAGTTGTAAGCTTCATTAATAAAGAAACTTTAACGAGTGAATCAAAGAACATAGTAAACATGAACACGAATTCATGAATACTCAGGATTTAGACTGATCTACTAATTGATCATCTAAGTGATATGAATTAAGTCTTTATAATAAACGACAAGTTCTATAAAGAAATTAATTCATATCAATCCAGTCATATATAATCATAATATATACAACACATTTACTAAGATGTAACGACCCAAAAATGCTAATAGGGTTTAGTACCTTGATTAGCATGCCAGGAGGACATAATTGGATATATGTGTGATTTATTGATTAAATGCATGGCTATGTGGCATGCATGATATATATGATGATATGAATATATTTAGATGCATGCTTATGAGTATTAAATATGCATGTAGACCCGTTCTTGTTTATAGGGGCATATCTATAATTTTGGCCTGTTAAGGGCATAACTGTGATTATATGTGTTAAATGATTGAGACCACATTATTATGTGGATATAGTTGCAGTATACGGCTCGAGGCGATCCTAGTGAGCGGATTAGCGAAATAGTCACAATAGGGTTTAATACCCGACTCAGGGTGAGCCTAAGGGTATTTTGGGAACTTAGAGAATATTTTGGGGTTTATTGAGTAATGAGTAAGTATTTGGTAATTATTTGGGCATGTAGTGATTAATTGAGAAATTGTACGAAGACTCAAGAAAATAGCAGGAAACGTGGAAAATGATTGTTTTACCCTTAGAAGCAAGTAGAGGGCTGGGTTAGTATCAGGGGCAATTTGGTCTTTTGGTCAAGGTTTATGGTCAATTGAACTTTGGGGAAATACCCAGAACATAGTGGAACCTCTCAGCACTTTCTCTCCCTCTCCCTCTCGCTCACGTACTCTCTCTCTCTACCTCTCTCATGCCTTGAAGCTAAGGGAAATTTGAAGGAAAAAGCTTGGTTTAGGCTGGGAAGAAGGGTCTGGGAACTGAAGCTTAGAGGTTGAAGAATCAAGTTAGGACAACCAAGTAACTTCTGAGGAGATTAGGCTATCAATTGAGGTAAGATTCTAAGTTCTAATTTCTGAATTCTGGTTGGGTTTAGATAGGCTTAGAAATGCTTGGGTTAGCTTCTGAATTTGGGGTTTAGGGAGAATTGAATTGCTATTCTAGGCTTTAGATGTGTTTCTGATGATATTCGGAAATTTGGACCTGGTTTTGGCTGGGGTGTATGATGGACCCAAAACGGGTATGTTTTAAAAATTTATAACTTGCAAGTGCACGAATTGTATATGAAATATAATGTTCGTGTAAGCACGAGATGAAACCCAAATGAGTTGTCTAAAATAAAAAAGAAAACTATTTTAAACCAAAATTAATAAATTATAACCTTGTTCCAAAGATTGATGAGATTTTTGTATAATGAAAATAAAATAAAAGATAATAATGAAGAAATTAAAGACAATATATAAAAATAAATTAATAGTAGAAATCAAGACAGTAAAAGAGATTATTAAGGTATTAGAATCCACAAAATATAAGTTCAATAATGTTTATAAGTACATTGATTCCCAAGTTTCATTAATAGTAGAAATTAATCAACTATCACTTATTCAAATTAGATATTCTATTTAAGCACAAAGTATCATGGGATTGTAGGATTTATCTTCACTTTTAAAATTATAATTTCAAAGTATTTAATGTAAATCAATCTAATGAAATAACAAATAAATCAATGAATATTATTTATAAGGCAAAACATAATATTTTTGTTCTAAGCATTTGATGTGCACAATTTAATGGCACACATTAATCAAAGAATATTATGATTTTGCACTAATGAAAAACAAAGTGTAAATATTTTCTAACAATAAAAAATACAAGATATTTAAGATGAAAGAAAATATTTGAAGAAGAAAATCCATAAACTTTATTTCACAAAATGGGAAATCAACATACAACATAAATACTATCTAGTTACATATTGTTTCATCATCACCTTAATAATCTTAAAAAGATTAGAAACTCATAACTAGAATAGAAAATACAAACAAAAAATTACAAACATAAATAGGAAAATTTGGAGGAGAAACCCCAAAAATTTTCTTCTAAAAACTCATAGAAAAAATGACCAAAAAGAAGAAAAAGATGAAGAGAATGGAGTAGTCTTGAAAGTGTAGAAATTGTAGTGTAACCTCTCCTAAAATTAAACACCCCCAAATGGTCTTAAAAATTCCCTATTTATAGCCAAAAGTAGAGTATTAAAATAATCAATTTAAATTAATTAAATTGATTAAATTACTTAAATTAATAATAATATGGCAAATAAGGGTAAATTATATGGTGTAATGATGATTTTGTGGTGAAAATGTGTAGAAAATTGGGTAAAAATTGGCATTTTTAGACAAAAGGGGACAAGGGAACATAGATGCTTTTGTTGGGCTCAAAATGCACAAAGGGGGCTGGTGGTAGGCCTAGGGGCTGTTGGCTTGGTGTGGGCTTCAGGTGGTGTACGGCTGGGCAGGGGAGCAGTTGGGCCTGGGGCGTTGGGTGGCTGCATGCCTGGAGTGAAGGCTGGAGGCGTGGGCTTTGGTTGTGGGCCGAGTGGAGGCACAGGCCCAAGTGGGCAGCTGGTGCTGGCTACTGTGGGCAGGCCCAGGCGTGGGCTTCTAGAGGCATGATGGGCTGGTGGAGATGGGCCCAAGTGGCTGGGGGAGGTGCGGCCCGTGGTTCAGGCGGGCTGGGCAGGTGCGGATTGGGCTTCCTTTGTCTTACTTCATTTCTTTTATTTCTTTTCAAATCTACCACTTTTCTTTTCATTATTTTTTATGAATTTTCAAACATCAAATTGCCACAAAATTTTTGCAAAATTATCATAAATTAAATTAAAACTAATATTTTCATTAATAAAATATACAACATAAATCTCATGAAAATATTTATCAAAACTTAATTTATTTTGACATTTAAGTTCAATAAAACAACATTTATACTTTTAATCTAATAACACTGATTTGAAATAATTAAACTACAACATATTATAATTAAATAACTATAAAAACACACAAAAATAAATAAAATCAAAATAAACCCAATAAATTCAAAATTACTTTAAAACTTAATAAATCAATTAAAAACTCAAGAACTAAGCAACAATTAGCATATAAAATATGGTAAAATAACTCTATTTTGTAGAGTTATTAGTGTATGTTGAGGTTGGATTTTTGGGCTGAAAGTTGGGAAAAAAATGTTGGAAACCCAGGGATTTCTAGGTTCGTGGGGGCGCGCTGCGACCCATTTCATGGGCGCCGCGGCCCACGTGCCCCAGAAGTCCCTGGGGGCTTGCTGACTTGAGGGCGCGCCGCGACCCTAGTGGGGAAAGTCGCGACCCACCTCCCCCTGGCGCATGAGGCTGGCGCCTCTGACTTGAGGCGTGCCGCGACCCCTAGGCCCAAGTCGCTGCCCGCCTAGGCAGCCATAGCCTAGGTTTGTTTTTAGGCTCAGGGAGGCTCGGGGATCAAAACTTAAGCGCTCGAGATGAATTCTACTACCCGGTTTAGTAGAATTTGAGGCCCCAGAGGCTAGTATTTGTTTCCAAAACATTTAATTGGATTAGAATCTGATAGTTACCCATGATTTCTTGTGACTAGGGTTATCGTTAAGGCTTAGGACTGAGGATCGTGCTTGGGACCGCTCATAATCCATCACTCGGGACTTAAGGTAAGAAAACTACACCCAAGTGGTTGTTAACGGGACTGAGATTCCCTGTAATTGAACGTATGTGTTCTACAACTTATATGACTATTATGTGAAATGTGAAAGTACGACCTAAGGGAGTCGGGGCTGATGATAAGCGTATTGAATGCAACTCGGCCTAAGCGAGCCGGGATCAGCTAAATAACCAATGGGCTAGGCCTAAGGGCGCCGACACCTAAATAATTGTAATACAGATTGAGTTATATATTTGAAAGTATATGTTTAATGTTGCCTAGCTTACTACTTATATTCTACTGATTAATTGAACTGACTGGATTGAAGTTTGTTATATGCTCTTGTTGCTGTCTATGCTTGTTGATTATGGTTTTCTTGCTGAGCCTTGGCTCACGGGTGCTATGTGGTGCAGGTAAATGCAAAGGAAAGTTAGACCAACCATGAGTTGGAGAGCTTTGGGGGTGGTGTGTACATCGACAGCTGCTCGACCGCCACTGTTAAGGGAATTAAAGGAACTAGAGCTCTAAACTGTATTTTGTCATTAGACTGATTTATGTTGTATTAACTTTTGAGAGTTGTTTCCGCCATGTAATCCTTATTTTTGGGATCTCATGTATCAAACCTTTATTTTTATGAAAATCAATCATTTTATAATCAAAATCTTTTAACCTTAACTTGTTAGATGACTTTAGAGACATATTTATGTTCAAACGACCTGAGTAGCAAGTCTTGCATTACTTTAAACACACAATGTAATGGTCTTGGTTACCCAGGGCGTTATAACTTGGTATCAGAGCCATCTAGGTTTAAGGGTTCCTTAAGATTGGCTGGGCATGTACACTCACCACTAAAGACAAGCTCGACTCAGGGTTTGGTAACCATATATGTTATTATGTGTTTGAATGCTTAAATGAAATATAAATGCTTTATCTGCACGATTAATAGGGAGCATAAGATATACTGATAGGGCCTGGCCCTTGATTGTTATGTGAATATGCTAAGGCGTGCTTCTAGCATAGCTACTATATGTGAATCATTGTTTAAATGCCTGTTTGCATCATGATTGTGCATTGTGGCCTGGATATTTGTGTTGGACCTAGGAATGAATATAAACATGTCATCATTTCCTGACCAGCTGAGTCGTTGATTGCAGATAAACTTGGATTGTTATGCGTCCAAGGTGATCAATACGACTAGCCAACAGCGAGGTCGAGGTTAGAGATGATGAGCAGGGCCAGAACCTCCGCCAGTCCCTGAGAACTGGTAGCAGTTGCTCTCTGATATGCAAGCCAGACTTCAGAGTCAGGAAGAGCATATTCGCCTTCTAAGGCAATAGGCTCCGTCAGGGAGTGCTGCACCTAATTTGCCACATGTTGTGGCACCATTTGTATAGCCACCTGAGATTGGAAACAGGTGGGAGCCACTTTATGAAAGATTCAGGAGACAACTTCCTCCAATCTTTGAGGGAGGACCAGATCCACTGAAGGCTGAACAATGGATAAGTATAATCACCTCCATCCTGTACTTTATGAGGGTGGAAGGTAATGACAGGGTGGCCTATGCCACCTATATGCTTAGAGAGGATGCTCGTATTTGGTGGGAGGTGGCATCACAAACTCGAGATGTTTCTGCTATGATTTAGAATGGGTTCAGAGATCTCTTCAACCAGAAATATTACAACGTTGCCGTCAGGGCAGCAAAGGTGAATGAGTTCGTTGGATTGGTACAAGGAAACATGACAGTTACTGAGTATGCCCTGAAGTTTGATAGGCTAGCAAAGTTTTTACCAGATTTAGTGCCTACAGATGCAGCTAGGCAGGACAAGTTCGTTCGAGGGCTTAATGCTATGATAGCTCGATATGTGAGGATCACATCAGTTCCTGGGGAGACGACTTATGCCCAGGTGGTTGAGAAGGCCCTCACTACTGAGGAGGCGGAGAACAAGATCTGGAGGGAGAATGCTGCGAGACGAGATGTTCACATGACAGTGCCTCCATTTACAGGGTTTGGTATGGGCGGAGGCCCCAGCGATCATAAGGAAGACCCCTGACACTTCGACAATAGCTGGTCCTAATAAGAGGGGCCAGGGTGCCCAGGGTGGCTGCCAGGGAGGTGGTGATTCATGGAGGAGCTATCCAGAGTACATTAGATGCAGGAAGCGCCATCTGGGTGAATGATGGGCAAAGGCCTATTACTTGTGCGGGGTGGTTGGATACCTCAAGAAGGATTGTCCGACGTTGAAGAAAGAGGAACCAGGGAAGGTGGATAGCTTGACCCCAGCTTGAGTGTTCACCTTGACACAGGCAGAGGCTAAGGCTAGTCCCTCGGTAGTGACAGGTCAGCTTTCTAACGTCGACTCTTCATATATTGTATTGATTGACTCTGGTGCTACACATTCATTTGTTTCTAGTAAGGTGATTGATAGATTGTGTAGGCCTAGTGAGTATTATACTACGGGGTTTGGGACTATATTGCATATAAGGGAGCTGGTAGTTTCTAGACTATGGATTAGAGCACTGCCAGTGATGGTGGATAGTAGGGAACTATTGGTAGACTTGATTGAGTTGGGTATGGATGATTTTGATATGATTTTGGGGATGAATTGGCTATTTAGATATGGGGCCACTACAGATTGCAGGAAGAAGATGGTGACTTTTGAGCCTGAGGGTGAAGACCACTTTGTTTTTGTGGGTGCTATGCATGGACCCCGCGTTCCTATGATATCATCGTTGAGGTCTAGGGACCTACACAAGGAAGGTGTATAGGTTTTCTAGCTAGTGTGGTGGATACCACTAGAGTTGCGCCAGTGGGGCCATGAGAGACTAGACTGGTATGCGATTTCTTAGACGTATTTCCTGAGGACTTACCGGGACTTCCACCGCACAGGGAAATTAAGTTCATTATTGAGTTAGCGCCGGGTACAGAGCTAGTGTCGAGGGTACCATATAGGATGGCTCCGGCAGAGTTGAAGGAGTTAAAGATACATTTGCTGGAGCTTCTAGACTTAGGATTTATCAGACTTAGCTTCTCGCCATGGGGTGCTCCGATGTTATTTGTGAAGAAGAATGATGGGACTTTGAGAATTTGTATAGACTACAAGGAGTTGAACAAGTTGACCATCAAGAACAAGTACCCCTTACTAAGGATAGATGACATGTTCGACCAGTTGCAAGGTAAGATGATATTCTTGAAGATTGACCTTCGATCTGGTTATCACCAGCTGAGGATCAAGGACGAGGATATTCCAAAGATGACCTTCCATACAAGGTATGGGCATTATGAGTTCTTGGCCATGTCGTTTGGTTTGACCAACGCCCCAGTAGCGTTTATGGATCTGATGAATAGGGTGTTCAAGGACTTCTTAGATTAGTTTGTGATTGTATTCATTGATGACATCTTAGTTTACTTCAGTTCAGAGGCAAAGCATGAGCAGCATCTCCGACGATTATTATAGAGATTGAGAAAGCATCGGTTATATGCTACATTTAAGAAGTGTGAGTTCTTGCTACTAAAAGTGACATTCCTTGGACATATTGTTAGTGGAGATGGGATTAATGTAGATCTAGCAAAGGTAGAGGCAGTTAGGGATTGGCTGAGGCCAAGGAATGCCTCAGAGGTTAAGAGCTTCCTTGGATTTGCAGGATATTACAGAGTGTTCATGGAAAAAGATTGCCACACTGTTGACTCAGTTGACACGAAAGAATTTGAAGTTTACCTGGTCAGACAAGTGTGATGGTAGCTTTTAGGAGTTGAAGTGACGATTGATTACTGCTTCGGTGTTGAGCCTCCCTTCGTAGGGAGGGAAGTTTGTGGTATATTGTGATGCATCGCGATTGGGATTGGGGTATGTGCTGATGCAGAATGAGAAGGTTATCGCCTATGCATCGCAACAGTTGAAGGATTATGAACAGCGGTACCCTACCCATGATTTGGAACTAGTATCGATGGTGTTTGCACTAAAAGCATGGCGACATTATTTGTATGGGGAGAAGTGCGAGATATACATCGACCATAAGAGTTTAAAGTATTTCTTTACCCAGAAGGACTTAAACATGAGACAGAGACGTTGGCTGGAATTGGTGAAGGACTATGACTGTGACATCCTTTACCACTCAGGGAAAGCCAATGTAGTGGCAGATGCGTTGAGCCGGAGGGGCCAGAACAATTGTTCAGTTTGAAGCAGATATCGAAGGAACTTGCAAAAGAGATGGATAAAGCGAGGATAGAGCTGGTTGGCCAATATTACTTTACAGTTTACCCTCCTAGAGAGGATAAGAGAGGGTCAGTTGGATGATACGCAGTTGCAAGAGGTTAGAGGGAATGTCCTAGCTGGAGTGGTTAAAGATTATTCTATTTCAGAGATAGGTTTACTGCGGTACAAGGATCGGATCTGCGTTTCGATGGATATGGGTATTAGATGAGAGATACTTGATGAATCCCATACTACACCATACTCGTTCCATCCAAGCACCACGAAGATGTACCGAGATCTACAGACTTTATATTGGTGGCCTGGGATGAAGAAGGACGTGGTTGAATACGTGGCCAAATGTTTAACCTGTCAGCAGGTAAAGGTTGAACATCAGCGACCAGCGGGGTTGTTACAGCCTTTGGGTATTCTCGAATGGAAGTGGGAAGATATTACCATGTATTTTGTAGGAGGTTTACCCCGGATGGTGGGGCAACATGACTCGGTGTGGGTGATAGTGGACAAAAACACCAAGTCAGCACACTTTCTACCGATGAGGAAAATCTATACTGTAGATCAGTACGCAGAGTTATATGTGAGGGAGATTTTATGTCTCCATGGAGTTCCTATATCTATAATATCGGACCGAGATCCCATATTCACCTCCAAGTTTTGGGGTGGTTTGCAAAAGGCTATGGGGACTCAACTGAAGTTCAGTACAACCTTTCATCCTAAGACAGACAGACAGTCTGAGAGGACAATTCAGATATTGGAGGACATGCTTAGGGAGTGTGTACTAGACTTCGAGGGGTCTTAGAGTAAGTACCTCTCTTTGATTGAGTTTTCATACAACAACTATCAATCAACAATTGGAGTAGCTCTATATGAGATGTTATATGGAAGGAGACGTAGATCGCCCATTCATTGGGATGAGATGGGGGAAAGGAAGTATTTGGGACCAGAGATGGTTCAGAAGACTAATGAAGCTATTGAGAAGATCTGAGCTTGAATGCTCGCTTTGCTCAGCAGACAGAAAAGCTACGCTGATCCTAAGCGTAGGGACGTGGAGTTCCGGGTTGGGGACTACATGTTTCTGCGAGTTTCACCATTGCGAAGAATAAAGAGGTTTGGGAAAAAGGGCAAGCTGAGCCCTAGGTTCATAGGACCTTTTGAGATCCTGGAAAGCAACGGGCAGGTAGCCTATAGACAGACTCTGCCAACATCATTATCAGGAGTTCACCACGTATTCCGCATCTCTATGCTATGGAAGTATGTCTCAGATACAACTCATGTATTGGTATATGAGGGTCTAGAATTACAAACCGATTTATCGTATGAGGAGTGACCAGTTCAGATCCTAGACAGAAAAGACAAAGATTCTAAGGAACAAGACGATTCCTTTAGTCAAGGTATTATGGAGGAATAGCAAGGTCGAGGAAGCGACCTAGGAGCTTAAGTCAGCTATGCGGGATCAGTATCCTGAATTATTCAGGTAAATTTCGAGGACGAAATTCTCAGTAGGAGGGGATAATTGTAACGACCCAAAAATGCTAATAGGGTTTAGTGCCTTGATTAGCATGACAGGAGGGCATAATTGGATATATGTGTGATTTATTGATTAAATGCGTGACTATGTGGCATGCATGATAATATGATGGATGATATGAACATATTTAGATGCATGTTTATGAGTATTAAATATGGGTGTGGGCCCGTTCTTTTTATAGGGGCACATCTGTAATTTTGGCCCATTAAGGGCATAAATGTGATTATATGTCTTAAATGATTGAGACTACATTATTATGTGGATATATTTGCAGTATACATCTCGAGGCGATCCTAGTAAGCAGATTAGCGAAATAGTCACAGCAGGATTTAATACCCGGCTCTGGGTGAGCTTAGGGGTATTTTGGGAACTTAGAAATATTTTGGGGTTTGTTGATTAACGAGTAAGTATCTGGTGATTAGTTGCATGTAGTGATTAATTGAGAAATTGTAGGACGACTCGAGGAAATAGTGGGAAACGAGGAAAAATAGTGTTTTACCTTAGAAGCAATTAGAGGGTTGGGTTAGTATCAAGGGCAATTTGGTCTTTTGGTCAAGGGATATGGTCAATTGAACTTTAGGGAAATAACCAGAACATAGTGGAACCTTTCAACACTTTCTCTCCCTCTCACTCACGTACTCTCTCTCTCTACCTCTCTTATGCCTTGAAGCTAAGGGAAATTTGAAGTAAAAAGCTTGGTTTAGGCTGGGAACAAGGGTCTGGGAACTGAGGTAAGATTATAAGGTTGAAGAATCAAGCTAGGACAACCAAGTAAATTCTGAGGAGATTAGGCTATCAACTGAGGTAAGATTATAAGTTCTAATTTTTGAATTCTGGTTAGGTTTAGATAGGTTTATAAATGCTTGGGTTAGCTTCTGAATTTGGGGTTTAGGGAGAATTGAATTGTTATTCTAGGCTTTAGATGTGTTTCTGAGATGATATTTGGAAATCTGGACCTAGTTTTGGCTGGGGTGTATGTTGAGATTGGATTTTTGGGCTGAAAGTTGGGGAAAAAATGTTGGAAACCCAGGGATTTCTGGGTTCGAGGGGGCGTGCTGTGACCCACGTGCCCTAGAAGGCCCTGGGGGCTTGCTGACTTGAGGGCGCGCCACGACCCTAGGGGCAAGTCACGGCCTGGCTCCCCCTAGTGCATGAGGCTGGCGCCTCTGACTTGAGGCGCGCCGCGACCCTTAGGGCCAGGTCGCGGCCCGCCTAGGCAGCTATAGCCTAGGTTTGTTTTTAGGCTCAAGGATCCAAACTTAAGCGCTGGGGACAAATTCTACTACTCAGTTTAGTAAAATTCGAGGTCTCGGAGGCTAGTATTTGTTTCCAAAATATTTAATTGGATTAGAATCCAATAGTTACCCATGATTGCATGTGACTAGGGTTACCGTTAAGGCTCAGGACTAAGGATCGTGCTCGGGACCGCTCATAATCCATCTCTCAAGACTCAAGGTAAGAAAACTACACCCATGTGGTTGTGAATGGGACTGAGATTCCCTGTAATTGAACGTATGTGTTCTATAACTTATATGACTGTTATGAGTAATGTGAAAGTACGACCTAAGGGAGCTGGTGCTGATGATAAGCATACTGAACGCTGCTCAGCCTAAGCGAGCCGGGATCAGCTAAATAACCAAAGGGTTCGGCCTAAGGGCGCCGACACCTAAATATTTGTATTACAGATTGAGTTATATATTTGAAAGAATATGTTTAATGTTTCCTAGCTTAATACTTGTATTTTTCTGATTAATTGAAGTGACTGGATTAAAGTTTGTTATATGCTCTTGTTGCTGTCTATGCTTGTTGATTATGGTTTTCTTGCTGAGCCTTGGCTCACGGGTGCTACGTGGTGCAGATAAAGGCAAAGGAAAGCTGGACAAACCATGAGTTGGAGAGCTTTGGGGGCGGAGTGTACACCGACAACTGCTCGACCGCCACGACCGAGGGAATTAAAGGAACTAGAGCTCTAAAATGTATTTTCCCATTAGACTAGCTTCTGTTGTATTAACTTTTGAGAGTTATTTCTGCCATGTAAACCTTATTTTTTGGATCCCATGTATCAAACCTTTATTTTAATGAAAATCAATCATTTTATAATCATAATCTTTTAACATTAACCTATTAGATGACTTTAGAAACACATTTATGTTCGAACGACCTGAGTAGCAGGTCTTGCACAACTTTAAACACATAGTGTAACGGTCTTGGTTACACAGGGCATTTCATAAGATGTCTATCTACATCAGCAATCTGAATATAAATTTCTTGCACCGAATAACGTGCTTAGAAAACCGTACTAGCAACCATTGATTAAAGACTCCATACTTTAATATGTTGCTGACATTTTTATTCATTGTGCATGATCTTAATTCTCTCGTACTCATACAAGATCATACCCTCATAAATGTATATGTAATTTTCTGATATTCATATACTATAAATTATTTAAATAATAATTTAATAATCAAACATATTTAATTTTTTTGCTTTATTTAATATTGAAAATGTCTAATACAACTTTTTAGGGCATAACACCTAACAGATCAATAACTTCACAAACAAAACAAGTACAACAATAACCCTTGAATTTTTTATTAACATTCACCATTGTACTTTTGATATAAACAATAATCTCAAACACACAAAAATATGACAACAAATACATTTCATTCAAATTCTTGAAATCTACACATTTAGAAATAAGGAACTTGATGATACCAATATCCTTAAGCATGTAATCCCATTGAGTTGTCTCATACTTTGTTGATGAAGACTTTGAATTCATATCCACATTCATGTAGAGCATTTCCACATAGAACTTTCTTTGATCTTTCATGATTATGTGTCCAACACAAACCAAATCTTGAAACAAGGATTTGAAGGTTATAGAAATTGAACCGTTTTCCCTCATTATTGATAATACAAAACACAAAATTGAAAGTAGTTAGAATTAGAGATTTTGATTGTTGGGAATATACGACTTTACTCTTTGCAAATCAACAATGAATAATGATAATAATGCAATATTCCAAACCCTAGATGTTGATCAAGATTCAAATTCAAAGTATGAATGCAATTCTTGATAATCAAATAAACATGTTCATGATATGAATGTTAATCTTGAATATAAAGAACTAAATGATTAAATGATGATAAGATAAAATTAGATACATTTAATCATCAATACTAACAATGAAAAACATAATAGAATTACAAAATACAAGATTAGGGTTAGACAGATACAACCTTTGTATTGAGCAACTTGAATCTTCAAACTTGGGGAACTTCTATGGCCTATATACAATAATAATATTGTTGTCCAAGATCTCTATTCCAAGCCTTCCCAATTTCTTGAAGCTTCAACTAAGTAGAATGAGATTTGGGATTGAACAAGCCTTAAAACTCATACAAGTCAAGCAAAGCTTTATGAGTTTCTTGGAGGAAACTTTGGTCCTAGAAAGCTATAGAGAGAATGAGATTAGAGAGAGAGTTGGAAAGTGTGATCAAGACTTTTAACTCTAATAAACCATATGTATAGTGTAGGTATCATCATTAGTCTAACCAATAGGATTAGAGCATTTAAAACACATCATTTGGAGCATTTTACGTAAATTGTACGACCCTAAAAGACCACCCACACGATGTATTGCATGACAAACGATATGTCTCCTACAAGCAGGCGATGCATCGCCTGCTAGGGCTTTTGAAGCCCTTCACATTTTAGTGATGCTACGCTACTTAGGGGGCGATGCATCGCCACCCTCTCTAATTTTGGACTCCTCCAATGGTCCTAAAATTGATCCAAATGCTACCAAACTTTTTGGGAATGTTTGGATACCTCATTGTATCACTTTAGACCCATAAAAGTCACTTTTAGGTTCCTTCTACACAATCTCATGTTTTCACTTCTTTTTAATTGAAAATTGTTAAGTGTTTTGCACCTCAACGTGTAAACATCTTAACCATTATATTTAACTAATCTCAACACCAAGCACATTGAAGTAGATGTACATTACATCAGAGACTTGGTTGAACAGAATATTGTTGACATACGATGGATTTCATGGTAGGATTGCCCAGGACAGTGGGTTAGCATGATTCAATTTGGGTCATCGTGGATCGGTATATGAAATCAGTTCACTATCGTGTCTATCGTGTTTGATAG
Organism: Humulus lupulus; assembly: GCF_963169125.1. Classification (NCBI taxonomy): domain Eukaryota; kingdom Viridiplantae; phylum Streptophyta; class Magnoliopsida; order Rosales; family Cannabaceae; genus Humulus; species Humulus lupulus. The sequence goes on along the minus strand of NC_084801.1, from coordinate 127,013,954 downwards.
GTACCCTATCTTTACTTCCAAGTTTTGGGGAAGTTTACAGATGGTGATGAGTACACAATTGAAGTTCAGTACATCTTAACATCCTCACACTGATGGTCAGTCTGAGAGGATTGTCCAAATATTGGAGGACATGCTGAGAGCATGTGTATTAGACTTTGAAGGGTCTTGGAGTAAATATTTGCCTCTGATAGAGTTTTCCTATAACAATAACTACCAATCTACTATTGGAGTGACACCTTATGAGATGTTGTATGGTAGGAAGTGCAGATCGCCCATTCATTGGGATGAGATGGGTGAGAGAAAATATTTGGGTCCTGAGGCAGTTCAGAGGAAAGATACTTGATTTATAAACCAAGTCATCAACCACCATCTATCTACCTTCAATAAATGGCCACAAAGTCCCAACCTTTTAAAAATTTATTTAAAAGGCTAGACTTAGAGTGTTAAACCAACACATCATCTTGATGCAAATATTTGGACTTTATTGGAAATAAAAAATATATATAATAATGACTTAAAATAGAGGTTAAATTTGAGAGAAAAGCTTCTTTCTTTTCTCTTTTTTAACTTTTGCCTTAGTTGGTGGTGTGGTGGGGTGTGAGAGGTTAAAATAAAAGTTGGTTTTGATTTGTGTTTTTGGCTTTAAGTTACAGATAAAATAAATAGTAATTCATTGAACCATAATTAGTAAAAAAATCCAACCCAAAACTAATTAATTTAACCAACTTTAGTGCATCCCGACTTGGCAACCCCACTAACCAATACCAAACATGTTTTTTCTTCTTCTATTTATTAACATTATTTGGCTTTTCAACGAAAAAGACATCCCATTAATTTATTCATTTTGGCTAGTTTAACAAGCAATACAACAATTAAAAAATGAATTAAATAAACCCAAAAAAAAAAAGAAAAAAGTGTTGGAAAAGGGGATGCAATTGCTTCTTCCACTTGTTTTGTAAATGGCCTTTTAAATTTAAAGGATAATGATTTATATTTTAACCCTTTTTATTTAAAGACACTTGATGTAAAGCCCTGAATTCTCCGATACGGTTTAATGGCAAGAATAGTAAGCCGGGAGGGCCATACTTGTTTAATTATGCCATTAAATGATAAAATGCATGTATATGTGGATTATATTATAATATGATGTTAAATGCATGCATGTGTGTCCATATTTCTAATTACAGGGGTGTGATGGTAGTTTGGCCCATTGAGGGTAAATTGTTTATTTGTATGCATGTCGGTGATATATTTTGAGACCACATTATAATGTGGGTTTGTTCGAGCCATTCGGCATGAGACGATCATGGTATGTTAATTATCAGTATGGTCATAACAGGTTTGAGTTCGAGGCTCGGGAGGAGTCTCGGGGTGATTTTGATGATTAGAGCGTTACCGGGAATTATAGGGTAACGGGATATGAATTATTGGTGTTTGAGATTATCGAGATTAGCGGGAATTGGAGAGCGTTAATTATGATTAACGAGATAGGTGGAAAATACCGATTTTACCCTTGAGATGACTTTAGAAGCCTTAAATAACCTAGGGGCATTTAGGTCATTTGGTTTGGATGTATATGAAGCTTTAGATGGCTGTAGAAAACAGAACAAAAACAGAGCAAGGTTTATCTCCTTCCCGTACATCATTTTCCCTAATTTCTTCTTTGGAGTTTTTGAGCTCAAAGTGAGGAATCAAGCTAGGAAATCAAGGAGCTGAGTTCATAGGGTTGGTTCATCCATTGAAGGGGGTTTAATTCCAAGTTTGAGGTGAGTTTCAGCCATTAACTTTATGGTTTTACTCTATTTTGGTTTAAGTTTTCAACTTGTAATTCTTTGGTGGATAGTTGGAATTAATGGAAGTTAGGTTGATGTTTAACTTGGGTTTTGATGAGGGTGAGTTGTAGATGAAGTTTAGGGGTTGAATTGGGTGTTAGGTTGATGTTTGGGACTGGTTTGAAGATTTGGTTCCAAGGGAAAACGCAGGGGAAGTCGAGCTGGTGCTTGCTGGTTTGGGTAAAGGGCCACGGTATGGCTATGGTGAGTCGCGGCCTATGTTGGCTTCAGGGGTGGAAACGCCTCTGTCAAGAGGGTGAGCCGCAGCCCATAAGGGCATTTTTGGCCATAAATGGATTTTTAGCTTAGGGATTCAAGCCTTAGGCCTCGGGGTCGATCCTACTACCCGGTTTAGTAGTGTTTGACGTCTCGGAGGCTAGGTTTTGGTTTGGGAACCTTTTGTTATTCATTTTATTGATGGAATCCCATAATTGGTTATGACCAGGTAACCGCTAAAGGACCAAAATGTTGATCGTTCTCAAGGGTCGTTCTTTTATTCATTCTAGCTCGAACCAGAGGTAAGAAAACTGCACCCCAGATGTGACATGCATGGTTATTCATGAGGTATGTTGGTTGTATAAATGTGGACATGAATTGATTATGGAATACTTAGCAAATGTTGCTCACTTATGCATGGTACTGACTCATTAGTCAGATTTGGCAAATGTGCTAGTATCAACTGTGAAGCTGTGACTCATTAGTCAGGTTCGGCAGTGGTACTGGGCACTGGGCACTGGTCACATTTCACTGACTCATTAGTCAGGACGGCCTTAGCGTGTTCAATGCAAGCCAATAAAGATTAGATCTAATCAACTTTCTGCATTGAATGACTCAAAGAGCATTAATGCCGGACCGACCTCAAGTTCGATGAATATTATAACCGCTTGAAGGCTAGTGGCTTACCTAGCAGCCATTCTTCCATTTGAAGTAGTGACTTGCTTGTCAGTCACTCAGTATGGTTTATCAAAGCCTGTTGAAGGCTAGTGGCTTACCTAGCAGCCACTCTTCCATTTGAATTAGTGATCTGCTTGTCAGTCACTCATTATGGTTTACCAGAACCTCAAGTGATATTCACTCATTTGTTTGAAAGCTTTGAGCTCAGTGTGATTATAATGATAATCATTTGATGATGTTTGCATATAATGTTATGCTTTCTTGTTGGGCTTTGGCTCATGGGTGCTATGTTGTGCAGGTAAAGGGAAAGAAAAGCTCACCCAGCCTTGAGTGGAGAGCTTAGGTGGTGATGTGTACATATGCGGCCGCTTAACCACCACGACCAAGGAGTTCTCAAAGGAACTAGGGGGTTTACCCTATTTTTGCTGCTTAGGTCGGCGGGGTTTATAATTTTGGAACAGTAATGACCTTTTTGAGTTGTAAATAACTTGTAAATGTTCTTGTGGGCCCATGAACAGTTTTATGTATCAATAAAACATATCCTTTCCTTTTTATTGGTTTTCACCTTAACCTGTTAATAACACCTAGAACACGTTTTAACCAAAGGACTCAGGCAATGAGTCAAATTTCCGGTTCACCGTAACTATTCTGGGGTAACCAGGGCGTTACACTTGATTCAAATAATAGATTTAAAAATTTTGATTGGCAAGATTTCTTTAATAAATAAAATTTGTCTTGGAAAAAAAACCAAAAACCTCGCCCTACACTTAACATTTCACTTGTGCTTGTTCTCCTGTTAATTAATACAAACAAAGCATGAGACAAACTAAAAAAAACACACAAAAAAACCTAAACGAACAAAAAGCTCCTGTAAAATAAGTTTTGAGCATATCGTGGTGCGTAGTTAACTAGTTCAACAATAAACTAGTATGGGGGTTGCGGTGGATGTTTAGGGAATGGTGGCTGGGAATCAAATGGTGGGAAAAGTGGTGGTTGCTGAAAGAAGATAGGGTCTTGTTGATTTTGGTCCCAGCGCCCAAGCAAAGAGTTGACATGACTAGTGTGATCCGCATCATATTGACTACGTTGTGCATAATACTCCATCAAATGCAAATTTTGTCAATATATATAATCATTTTGTAGAATGATATGGGAATTTTGTTGAGCCAAGCACTGCATATATGGATCTATAAGGGGATTGATAGGAAGATGTGCATCCTCCGCCATAGGTTCAACCTCTTCTTCTTCATTCTCCTCTGGTATGGCACCTGATAAATTAGCTCTTGCTATCCATTTAGCAGTTTGTTCACCATATTCATTGACCATAGCAGCAGTAACATGAAGGTCATCTATCCATGAAGGAGCCCCAGCTTCTTCACACAACAATGTAATAGTGGTTGCATGCCCCAAACCTCCTGTTGTGCCTCCCCGTCCAAAACGTTTGAGGCTACTATTAATTACTTTTCCGACGTCAATTGTATACCCCTCCTTAATGGCATAAACAAGTAGTGCACGCTCAGTAGTAATAGAGGATAAATGAGAAACTGGAAGAAGATTTGCACACACAAAATAAGTCCAAGCAGTGGCTTCTTTTGTCATATCTGCTTTCTTCAAATGTCAAGGCTGGCCATTAGACATAACCCATTGAGACACTAGTTTACACAAACGATTTATCACTGCACCAAAATCAATTTGTCCTTCTATAAATTTAACATACTGGTCCTCTTTAGGATTAAGGTAACCAAATTGAAAATACCATTTATAGTCTTAATATTAAAAGGCACCCATGTACCACGAACAAAACATTTATGTTTGCGGTGCTCCGGAAGATTAGCATAAAATTCTAACACCAATTGTCGTCTTCCACCATAAGGTGCACGAACTAAAGTCTGCCACTCCCTCTGCTCAATATTAATAAGAATATTATTGTAAATTGGTTCATTCTTTAGCCTAGAATCGTATTCCATGCCTCGTTCACCCAATACTTTCTTTGCTCGCATACTATCAAACCTCTTTTCAACTTCTTCACTAACAAACTTATCCGAGTTAAAACTTGGATTTTTATCCCTAGAAGTAGAAGCTTCAGTAGATCCCTTTGATTTCTTTTTAGGAGCCATTTGCACAAAATATCACACAACATTATTTCTTCAAAATCACCTAAAAAATACAGTCCCAAAAAAATGATGTCAAACATTGTATAATAATTAACTAGACATATATTTATATTTATAATAACTCATATATTTATAATAGCTAGTCGAAATATTGGATCGTTTTCTGTGTGTCTTGCTATAATTTAGAGTTTTATAAGAATAGTAAGTCTGGTCCACTTATAATTTTAACATATATATATATATATAAAATAGTGTATGAATTTTTAATCATGAATTAGGTACTTGCACCACGAGGTGAGCCCACACATAATTCACCAAGACATAAAAAGCAAGCAATGTGCTTTTAGACAATGACTTTGTCCTCTAAAAAGCATTTCAATAATAATAACAGTGTTGACAAATCATGGTGCACATATTGCTGCTTGTGCTCTCTTGGAGTTGGCAATTCAAGAATATGAGAAAGGAGAGAATGCTTCTTTAAAAGTCTCTGAGTTTAAAGCTTGTTTTAGTTTATCTGGAGGGTAAATTTCTATTACTTTATCATAATTTATAAGGAATTCTACTAATTATTAAGTCAGATTCTTAAACTAATGATCTTTCTTTGATGTGTATGGCCAAATACACTACTATATAGGCTACGCTCCTTCCTCTGTTCTTTTTAATATACACTATAAGGTGGTTATATTAGACACGAAGTACTACTATAGTTCTACTACTACATCAGTTTTACACATACGACTACTCAAACACTGCTACGTCTTTTTTCTTTTAGGCAGCTAGAAATTTTGCTCAAACACTAAAATGTATATAAATTTGATCTCAGCTTCTTCTTTATACTTTCAAAAAATTTGTTACAGCTACATCTCTTCTTTCCAGCTAACTAGATCTATAATATATTTATGCTTTATATGTAGTTTAGGGGCAGCTTCTTTATAACTAATTTCTTATATTGACATGTTATTTTGTATGCACATGTAATTTTTAGAAGAAAAACGAGTTTGTTTCTTTGTTATGTTAAACGCACGTCAAATTTATGGAGCTTAGTTATTTTTTTATGAAAACAACATGCTTAAACAAGCAAGCAATGTGCTTTTAGACAATGACTTTGTACTCTAAAAAGCATTTCAATAGTAATAATAGTGTTGAAGAACCAACAACAAACTAATAAAAAAATAATTAGGAGACCAAAAATAATGAAAACATGTCATTGAACCTCATTGATGCAATTTCACAAACAATTGATGTGCACACTAATAAAACATCCTTCAAGACTTGTTTTTCAACAATGTAATCCCCAAAAACTTAAACATAAAATACAGTAATCAACAAAAACTAAGAATCAAACAACAATTTAAAGCTATATAAAAGTTCCTCTAGTAATAATAAAACACCCCTAAATTACTAACATCATAACATAAATTTTTTTCTAAATAATGAATCTTCTTCATACAAGATTTGATATAAGAATTATAATACTTACTTGAAATCTTCTTCAAAGATGGTGTAGAGTCCCAGAATGTTTACTTAGCTAGATAGTAGTAGTAGTAGTAGTAGTAGTAGTAGTTATAACATGTTTATTACTGTGGATTTTGGTTCAAGCCGGGACTTAGTTGAATACTCGTAGCAACACTTACAGATTTTATAAGTTTAACCTATGGTTTAAGAATATTAATTATAACATAAGGTATCATTAGTATAGTTGATTATAAATATGTTATTTATTATACTTAAGGTTTAAATAAAATTAATAAGATCATGACACTTGTCGTGTGCAGGTTTATTTAAGGATTTAATTATAGTTTAAGTAAAAGAAAGTTCAAGAAAGCTCTAGAAACTTCCAAGACCAATAAGAGCATGACATTTGTCACAACCTTGTTTATTTGAGGATTTAAGTGGATAATTCAGAAAGAGGTTTCTAGAAGCTCTAGACCCTTCCAGAACCTGTTGGAATCTCGTATTACTCAGTCAAACCTGTTTTATCATTTCAAATTAAGCTGATAATGTGCAATTACGTGTTTAATATATTCACGTATGCTGATATATCGCAACCTAGGAGTCAATATATCGCCACACAGGGAATACGAAAAACACGTGAACTTCACACAAACGCATCGACGAACCCTCGGGATATAAGCCCAGGCAATATATTGCCTACCATGGGCGATATATCGGCTCTAGGGTTACATTTTCAAATGATTTTGAAATCGAGCTCAATTCATTCCTTAACCACTTGACCAGCCTCTGAACGTTTTGACCGAGTCTTAAGCCTTTGTTGAATGAATATTCAAATATTTTTCAATTAATACTCATTATTTTATTCAAGCTAAAAGAAGACATTTCCACACCTTGAACTCTATAAATAGGACCTAGTACCCAGCCATTTCTCTCATTCTTCAAGCTGTGTTCAGAGCCTTCAAGCTGCTAGGGTTACTATAGAGTGATAAACACTTGGGTTGGGGTATAAGCTTTATCATTTTAAGCTTTATAAACACTTGGGAAGTAAGATAAATAGTGTGTTTCCAATATCGAGGTGTAGTTCGGTTCTAGTACATCCAAAGGTATTCCTAATCTTAAGTTCATTTCTGTATGTTTCTTTAGTTTCCTTTAGTTTCTTTACTCAAATCCTAACTCGTTGTTTTCCATTCTTGGTTAGGTATCTAAGTTATTTGAACTTAAGGTTTCTTTTCAGTAAGTTTCATCTTGGTGGTTTAGTTTATTTCTTGATCATCTCTTTCTTTAGAAATACTCACATTCTTATTATTGGTTTTAGGAGTGTTCCAAATCTCTTCCTTGTTCTCATATCTCGGTTTTGGTAAGGAAAATATGATAGAATTTATATGTTTATATGATATGTTATGCTATCTTATGTTATATGTTATGTTATCTTATGTTACATTATGTATAGTATGTTTATAGACCTTGGGCATATGACTTGTATAGCTAACAAGCCCAAACAAATTATGGGCATATGACTGTAATGACCCACTACTCTAGACTTTTGGACCATTAATGAAACTATACATACAAACCTTAATAAGACTTACATTTGCGAAAATACCATAAACTTATTAGAAATTTGCAGAAACAAAAGTTACTTTCATAAAATAAGTAGGATATGGGTACCCATTATCTTTAAAACAAAACATAACTTAAAGTGAAAAGGAGTTACATAGAAAGTGCGGAAAAATACATGTAAAACCATAAAAAGGTAAAACAAGACTACATCCTCGAAAGATCGAACTCTCGACTCCTTGAATCCATTCACCATCGATACACAATTTCCAAGCATCCACGAACCTTACCGCCACTAATAGCTATTTTCCTGCACATAAAACAAAAAGGAATGAGCCTAATGCCCAGTAAGGAAAATCTAGCACATACATCATGTACATAAATTTCATAATAATCATAAAGACATAACATAACACTTAATACATACACATACTATAATGGCCATTATTACTTGGGGTCCCATAGACTAAACAAGTCATATGCCCATGAGATTAGTGGGGTCCTACTAGCTAAGTAGGTCATATGCCCATAATCTATTTGGGGTCTTGTTAGTCAAATGGGTCATATGCCCAAGCCTACAAACATACATATCATAACACTTATCATAACATATTTCATAACATAAAACATAAGATAACATAAGCATAAAACATATAGATTCTATCCTATTTTCCTTACCAAAGTTACCGGGATAAGAGGACAGCGTTGGGACTTTTGGAACACTCCTAAAACCATATATAACAGGGTGAGTTGATTGAAGAAAAAGAGATGAAAAGGAATGGGAAGACTAAACCATTGAAAAACATACTTACCAAAACTTATGTGCTCAAGAACTTAGATTTCCTAACCAAAATAAAGATTAAGGTTAGAGGACTGAGTAGAAGATTATGAGAACTTAAAAGAACAAATACAGAATTGAACTAGAGTTTTGGGTTACCTTGAAGACTTGTAAGACCAATCTACACCTCAAACCGAAATACTCTAAAACCTTACTTCCCAAAGTGTTTGATAAGCTTATGATGATCAAGCTTATGATTCCCAAACCCAGGTGTTTATACTCTCACACTCACTTAGCACTTGCAGCCTCTGAACTTAGAGCAAAAGATGAATAATGGTTGGGTACTAGGTCCTATTTATAGAGTTTAGGAATGAAAGGATCTTGATTTTACTTGAATAAAAATAATAGCTTTTTAGGTGAAAATAATTTGAATAATCGTTCAGCAGAGGCTGAAGGCTCGTTCAAAAAGATGCTGGACTTATCAAGAGGTTGAATGGCTGAATGGGAAATGATTTCAAAACATTTCAAAATACACTGATAGAGGCGATATATCGCCCCCTGTAGGCGATATATCGCCCCCTGTAGGCGATATATCGCCTGGGCCAGTATGCCCGAGGCTGTCGTGCATCGTCTTGTGTTTTCCGTTTCTACGTGCTACGATATATCGCCCCCTATAGCTGCGATATATCGGCACACGCTGATTAATTAAACACGAAATTACACATTTTTAGCTAAGTTTGAATGGAGTAAACAGCCTTGACTAAGCCCTCAACATATTCAAAGCTGCTGACTGACCTTATAGCATTCAAACTTTACTCCTTATTAAATTTAATCATCAATATACTTAATTCTTAATCATCCATTCCTAACATGTGCTTAAAATCCTATTGGTCCTCATCTAAACCTTATAGTATAACAAATATTACCCTTAATATCAGTCATATAATCAAACCTTAGGTTAAACTTAATATTCTTAAACTATAAGCTAAACTTAGAAAATCTATAAGTACTACTATGAGTGTCCAAATAATTCCCGGTCTGAACCAAAAATCCACAGTTACAAAGATAATGATATAAATACTATAATACTACTATCTATCTTAGCTAAGTAAAGTTCTTGGACTCTACAATGACTTGCTTGGCTAACAAGCCCCACCAATAAATTATGGGCATATGACTTGCTTGGCTAGCAAGCCCCACCAATCTATTGGGCATATGACTTGTTTAGTTTACAAGACCCAAGTAGTATAATGGCCATCATAGTAGTACATGACATATGTTTATAGTATGTGTTCATGATATAGTTTATGTGTATGTTTTATGTTTTTAGTAGATTTTCCTTGCTGGGCATTAGACTAATTCCTTTATTTTTATGTATGCAGGAAAATAGTTATGGCGGCAGAAGGATTCTTGGCAGTTTGGGGTTGTGTATTGAGGAAGAATGGATTCGGTGGACTGCGTGAACGATTCAAGGATGACGTTATTTTAGTCATTTTATTATGTTTTCTTTATGTATTTTCCGCATTTAGCTATGTAAACAATTTTATTCAAGTTTAAAGTTATGTTTTATTTTAAACAATGGGATCCCATACCCCGAATTTATGTATTTCAACATTTACTTTAGTATTTTTAATAAAGTTTGTGAAAGTTTCTTATGTATGTTTTCCCGAAAATAGTGTCTATGTATAGTAGTTTTAATGGTCCAAAATCTTAGAGTTAGTTGGATCATTACAGATGGCACATAAAAGTTGTAAATCCGCAAAAGATGATTGATCCCTAAAACTTTTTTTGCGTTGCTAGGGCTTTCAATAGAGAAAGAAATGAAAACTAAAAATTATGAGGGAAAGATGGTAGAGAAGAAAAAAGAAACAATGTAGATGATGATAATTAAATGAGTTGTGTATGGATGAAAGATCAAATGTACGAAAGAAAGGTAGAGAATCTGAAAATCAGATGTTGGAATATGATATTTTGAAATAATGGAGAAATGAGATTTTGAAATCTATATAAAAAACAGATGGGTTGGGGACACGCCGCGACACTCTATTATTGAGCCACGGTGCTCAAGGATACTAAAAAATCTGGCAATTTTAGCGCCGCAGCTCCCTTTTCTTGAGCCGCGGCTCTTAGGGCCACTGTCATTTCTGGAAATTTAATTCTTGCGGTTTAAATTTATAGCTTAATGGTTTAAATTTTAAAACTTATGGTTTAAAGAGACTTGATTAATAATTTAAGATTAAAGAATAAATATTTATAACTTGTGGTTTAAATTTGATGCAATTTAAGCAATGTGATTGAATTTTGATGACATTTTACGATTGTAGTTTAAATTTTAAGCCTAAAGGTTTAAAGTTTAATCCTTGTAGTTTAAATTTTAAGCGAAATGGTTTAAATTTTAAACATTGGGGTTTAAAGACACTTGGATTACAATTTAAATTGAAAGGATAAAAATTTATAAGCCGTGGTTTAAATTTGGGGCCATTTAAGACTTCGGGTTCAAATTTGATTCCATCTAAGGCTTGTAGTTTAAATTTAAAACTTAATGGATTAAATATTTAGCCTTGTGATTTAAAGTGCTTATGGTGCTTAAATTTAAACGTTGTCGTTTAAAGGGGCTTGGTTTATAATTAAACATTAAACTATAAAAATTTATAACTTGTTGTTCAATTTTGATCCCATTTATAGGTTTTGGTTGAAATGATAAGCCTTTTGGTTTAATATTTTAAAGATTTTGGAATAGATTTAACACATTAAATAATATAGATTAAATAAATTTGGTTTATGATTTAAGGCTAAAGTTTTTAAATTTAAACCTTGGGATTTAAATTTTGATGTCGTTTAACACTAGGAGTTTAAATTTTAAGCAATTTAAAACTTGTGGTTTAAAAATTAAGTTTAGTGGTTTAAATTTAAAGACTTGTGGTTTTACTTTAAAGCTTATTGGATTAAATTTTAAACATTATGGTTTAAAGAGACTTAGTTTATATAGAATATAATTTATAACTTATGGTTCAAAAATGATGCCATTTAAGGGTTGGGGTTGAAATTTTACGTATTTTGTTTTGAGATTTTAAAAGATTTTGGATTATATTTTACACATTACATTATGTAGATCAAAATTATAGATTAAAGAGGCTTTGTTTACAATACAAGGCCAAACAATTAAAATGTAAACCTTGTGGTTTAGAGAGACTTAATTGATAATTTAAACTTAAAGTTTTAAAAGTTATAATTTGTGATTTAAATTTGATGTCATTTAAGGCAAGTGACTTAAATTTTAAGCCTCGTGGTTTAACTTTTAAGCTTAGTGGTTTAAATTTCAAACATAGGGGTTTAAAGATACTTGATTTATAATTTAAGCTTAAAATGATAAAAATTTGTAAATTGTTGTTTAAATTTGATGCCATTTAAGCCTTGTGATTTAATTTATAATTTGTGATTTAAATTTTGAAACGTTAGATTTAAAATTATAAAGATTTTATATTAGATTCACATATTACATTATACAGAATAAAAGAGAGTATGTTTATTATTTAAGCCTAAAGGATTAAAACTTAAACGTTGTGGATTAAATTTTGATGCCATTTAAGTTTAGTGGTTCATATTTTAAGCCATTTAAGGCTTGCGGTTTTGATATTAAGGTAAGTGGTTTAAATTTTAGGCTTTGTGGTTTAAATTTAAAGCTTATTGGTTTAACTTTCAAAGTTAGTGGTTTAAATTTCAAACTCTGTGGTTTAAATGGTCTTGATTTATAATTAAAGCTTAATGGATAAAAATTTATAAATTGTGGTTTGAATTTGGTGCCATTTAGCCTAGGGGTTCAAAATTTGATGCCATTTTGGTATAAAATTGTAAAGTTTTTGTATTAGATTCACACATTACATTATATGGAATAAAAGAGAGTATGTTTATGATTTAATCCTAAAGGATAAAAACTTAAATCTTGTAGATTAAATTTTGATTGCATTTAATTTTGTAATGACCCAACTACTCTAGACTTTGGACCATTAACGAAAACTATCCACAGACACTAATCCTTAATAAAACTTACAAGTGAAATGATCATAACTTTATTAAAAACTTGTAAAAAAATAAATGTTAAACTTACATAAAATTTAAAGTAGGATATGAGATCCCATTGTTTTAAAATCAAAACATAACATAATTGTAATTAAAAGGGATTACATAATAAAATGCAGAAAAATACACATAAAACCATAAGTAAAGAAACTTCATCCTCGAATCGAACTCTCGGCCTTTCGATTCCATTCCGCCTCAATACACATACCCAAACTACCAAGAACTTTTCCCGCCATCAAAGCTATTTTCCTGCACATATAAACATAAAAGGAGTGAGCCTAATGCCCAGCAAGGAAAATCTAACACATAAACCATATACATAAATTTCATAATGTAACATAAAACATATCATAACACATATGTCACATACATACTATAATGGCCATTATTACTTGGGGTCTCATAAACTAAACAAGTCATATGCCCATTAGATTAGTGGGCTTGCTAACTAAGCAAGTCATATGCCCATAATTTATTGGGGCTTGTTAGTTGTACGGGTCATATGCCCAAGTCTACAATTATACATATTATAGCATATTACATAACACATAATCATAAAATAACATTTATCATAACATATAAATCATATAACACATAAATCCTATCCTATTTTTCTTACCAAAAATATCGGGATATGAGAACAGATTTGGGACTTTGGAACACTCCTAAAAACATAAATGGAAGGGTGAGTATATTAAAGAGAATGAGATGAAAGTGATGAAAGAACTATACCATCAATAATATACTTACCAAAAACCTTATGTTCAAGAACTTAGATTTCCTATCCAAGAATAAAGAATAAAGTTAGGGGCAGAGTAGAAAACTACAAGAACTTAAAGAGAAATAATACCAAATAAGCTAGAGTTTTGGAATACCTTGAATGCTTTTATGACCAATCTAAACCTTGAACCGAAATGTGTTATAAACCTTACTTCTCAAGTGTTTGGTAAGCTTATAATCCCCAACCCAAGTGTTTACACTCTCACAATAACCTAGCAACTTGCAGCCTCTGAACTTAGTTTGATGAATGAATAAATGGCTGGGTACTAGGTCCTATTTATAGAGTTTATGAATGAAAAGATCTTCATTTAACTTGAATAAAAATAATGGCTTTTTAAGTAAAAAATATTTGAATTATCGTTCAGCAGAGGTTGAAGACTCGTTCAGAAAGATGCTGGACTTATCAAGAGGTTAAGGATTTGAATGAGAATGTTTTTGAAAACTTTCAAAAATACAGTGAAGGAGGCGATATATCGCCCCTGTAGGCGATATATCGCCTGGGCCAGCATGCCCGAGGCAATCGTGCGAAGTTTCGTGTTTTTCGTATCCCCGTACTGCGATATATCGCCCCCTATAGCTGCGATATATCGGCATACGCTGAATATTTAAACACGAAATTACACAATTTTAGCTTAATTTGAATTGAGTAAACAGCCTTGACTAAGTCCCGTAACGTTTTCAAAGCTGCTGAGAGACCCTAGAATATTCAAACATTACTCTTAATAAACTTATTCCTCAAAAATACTTAATTATCATTAAACATACACATGCAAGTGTTACTTTCTTATTGGGTCTATCTAAACCTTATAATATAATATTTATCACCACCAATATCAGTCATATTAATCAGACCTTAGGTTAAAATTAATATTCTTAAACTATAGGTTAAACTTAGAAAATCTACAAGTGTTACTATGAGTGTCCAAATAAATCCCGGTCTGAACCAAAGTCCACAGTCATAAAAATACTACTACTATTACTATTATACTACTATCTAACTAGCTAAGTAAAGTTCTTGGACTCTACAAGTTTAGTGGTTCATATTTTAAGCCATTTAAGACTTGTGGTTTAAATTTTAAGGAAAGATGTTTTAAGCCTTGTGGTTTAAATTTAAAGCTTAGTGGTTTAAATTTAAAACATAGGTTTTAAAGATACTTGATTTATAATTTAACCTTAAATGGATAAAAATTTAAGGGAAGTGGTTTAAATTTGATGCCATTTGGTTTGTGGTTTAAATTTTTAGGCAAGTGGTTTAAATTTAAAGCTTAGGGGTTTAAATTTAATGCTTATTGGTTTAAATTTAAAATATTGTGGTTTAAAGAGACTTGGATTATAAATAGAGCTTAATGGATAAAAATTTATAAATTTTGGTTTAAATTTGATGCCATTTAGCCTTGTGGTTCAAAATTTGATGCCATTTGGTTTGTGGTTTAAATTTTTAGACAAGTGGTTTAAATTTAAAGCTTAGGGGTTTAAATTTAAAGCTTATTGGTTTATATTTAAAACATTGTGGTTTAAAAAGGCTTGGATTATAAATAGAGCTTAATGGATAATTTTTTTTAAATTGGGTTCAAAATTTGATGTCATTTATCCTGCCGTGGCGCACAAGAACTACGAAAATTAGAGCCACGACGCTCAGGCATTAAGAAAAATAATGCCAATTTGATGTCACTGCGCACTGCGGCTCTAAAATATATGGGTCGCGGCACGCATTAAACACATTTAATAATAATATATATTTTTTTGCCAATCACAACTTGTGGTCTAAATTTTTAACTAATAAAGAAATTTGGTTTGAATTTTAATCCTAGTTGTTTAAATTTAAAGGCTAGGGGTTTAAATTTTAAACGTAATGGTTAAAGAGAGTATGATTATGATTTAAGCCTAAAGGATAAAAACTTAAACCCTATAGATTAAATTTTGATGCCATTTAAGTTTAGTGGTTCATATTTTAAGCCATTTAAGGCTTGCGTTTTAAATTTAATGAAAGATGTTTAAATTTTAAGTCTTGTAGTTTAAATTTAAAGCTTAGTGGTTTAAATTTAAAACATAGGGTTTAAAGATACTTGATTTATAATTTAACCTTAAGTGGATAAAAATTTAAGGGAAGTGGTTTAAATTTTGATCCTTGTATTTTAAATTTTAAGCCTTTTTGTTTAAGATTTTAAAGATTTTGAATTAGATTTTATACATAACATTACATAGATAAAAATATTAGATCAAAGAGAATTGGTTTATGATTAAAGAGACTTGGAATAGATTTTACACATTACATATATATATATTAAAATTATACTTTAAAGAAACTTGGTTTATGAATGAAAAATCAAATGTACAAAATAAAGATAGAATATTTGCACATTATGGTTTGTCAGTTAGAATTTAAGCTTTACGTGTTAAATTTTAAGCCATGAATTTAAATATTAAACAATTTTGATTTAAATTTAATTGGTTGTGCCAAATAGATTCAATGATATGTTGTATAAAAATTAAGTTTAAATGGGACGAGGTTTAAATTTTAAGCCATTTAAGTATTGAGGTTTAATATTTAAGCCTACTGATTTATACTTAAAATCTTGTGGCATAAATTTTAAAAAGTTTTAAATAAGATATTAAACACTCAGACTTTATTTAGATTAAAAGCTTTGCGGTTTAAGCATTTAAATGTAGAGGTTTAAATGTAAAGGCTTTAATGCATTGTTGTTTAAAATTTAATCCTAGTTTAACCATTTAAGCATAGTGGTTCAAATTTTCAGTGTGGTTTATATTTTAAGCATAAAATAACAATTTTCATTATTGTTGAATAACATTTGAAAGGATGTGGCATTTGAGGTTAATATAAAATATAAGATATAACTAGGGATAAACTAAAACAATATACATGTGTATAAACTTTTTGCAAGGTCAAACTAAATCCATACAAACTGTAAATTCTTGAAAATTCTTATCATTTATTATCAACACACAATCATAGCTCTTTTCGGTGTCTTTCATGGCTGAAAAAACACAGCAACAAAATCTATAACCTTTGAAATGTAAACCATGTGTGCATTTCTATAATTAACCTTGGCATACATCTTTAGTCGGAGTTAGATATCCTTCATTCATGTGCTTGAAGTTTCCATGAACCCATAATTTTATTGCCATTTTCTTCCGCATAGAAAAAGCTTTATCTGGTCCAATTTCAAAAACTGATTTCCCCGCCATCAATAATTCAACAAACTTTATGAGATAAATGCCACAATCAGTCCTGCAACATAATAAAAAAAATTATATCATAAGATTTTCAACCATAAAAAAAAACCTCAATTAATACAACTAATTTATATTTTCAAAACTTACATATTATTTTGGAATGGAGTTGGTTCCCATGTACACTCAAATTCCTCACATCCAGATGCATATCCTTCTCTTTTTTCATGGAAACGCAAGTAGTAAAAAATATAAGGAAGAATTTGGTAGTATTTCTTTACATGATTTCTTACATTCTCATCACCATCTTCATAGTAAGAATCATAAATAAAGATTTTTCGCTTGTCAATCTCAAGAACTCCTACGCACTAATGATTTAAGTGTTTTCCACCTAGAATCAAAAATGGCAAATATACAAAATTGACATCCAACCACGACTTCCCATATAAGATTGATTTTCCAATAATCCTATCAATTAAAGCAACTTCCTTGCTCCAATTAAAGTCTTTTAATTGCGATTCACTAATTGCTAATTGCCTAAGAAATACATCAAAAATGTAGTCTGATGTAGTACAATTTTGAAATGAAGCAGAGCAAGTATGATAAAGAGCCTTCCTTCTCAAATAATAAAGTGATACAGAAATATGCTGCAATATGAAAAATGAGGGACAAGAAAAATCATAAAAAAGTATAAAAAGAATAATAATTTTCATAAAGTATAAAACAGGATAAAAAAAAAATTAATCTTACCGAGTCATCAAGGAGGCCATTCTTGTCATATAGATCGTAGAGCCACTTCTTATAATTAATGCATATGTCACCATATAGAGAAGCAAGCATTGTTGCATAGAATGGTTCTTTTTTAGACCTACAAAAAAAAACAAAAACAAAACAAAGCAAAAACAAATGATATTAATATATAAAACAATATAATTAACATAAATACTCAATAAGTAAACCAACTTACCTATGCTTCCTAAGACCAAGTTTATACCATGACATAAATCTTTCTTCCAACTCCATTGAAGGCATATCATCAAAATTGCTCTCAAAAGGAAATCGTCCAATGAAATGAACTTCTTTTTTTCTTCGTTCATTGGACAAAGCCAAAACAATTGCTGACAAATCATGGGTGTATGGAGAACAAACAAATTTGCATGGTTTCCTTCCCCTTTTCTTTCTTGAGTATAATTTCTTTACCTCATGCGCATCATGATTGTCATTTGATGATTGTGATAAACTATTGAAAGTTGGAGCAGTCTCAAAATCTGACAATTGAACAATATCAATGTCTTTATCACCAACATTGCAAGATTGCAAAAGCATCTTCAATCTTGCAAAATCATTGTCATCGTCATTATCAATTTTCTTAGAAGTTGTTTCTTTGAGATAATTTTGAATTGCTTCCACATTAGAAACCTAAAAATCAGAATTAGATTAACAAATTAAGAAAAATAAACAAACATTTTGTAAAAGATAAAGCAAAAAATAATAAAATGTTTTCAATTCAAAGATAGGTTAAAAATCATACCGGAATAATTGCTAAAGGAGCAACACATTCTACACTGTTGAAGTCATTCATACTTTGATGCAAATCATCTTCAGATAAAGAGTTACCCTCTTGAGAAGAAGACTTTCCATCTTTGCTTTTCTCCTTCTCCTCTTCTCCTTCTCTAGGAACTGCCTTGTTTGCATCATGTTTCTTCATAAAAATCTCCATAAAATCAAAAAAATGCTTCATTCCCTCATTAATATCCTTCACCTTTTTTTAATATCAACAATATCTTTTTTCATTGCAATATTGTCTTCTTTGATTTCCTGAAAAAAAAAAAAAAAAGGGCAAAAATATATAATGAACAACACAGAAAAAACTAAATATATAAGAAATTGTAAACAACATATTTTCAAAATGCAAACTAGACAAAAACAAAAACAAAGACCTAAGTTGGAAACAATAAAAAACGAACCTTCAACAATGAAATAACTTCTTCATTACAACTACTTGAAGTAGAACTTTTTCTCTTCTTGGTTTTCGAATTATGATCATCTTCTTCTGTAATGCCCCAAAATCCCTAATGTGGTTTAAGGGTTGGATTAGTAGGTCGGGAGGGCCATAATTGATTTATTATGCCATTAAACTATTATATGCTTGTTTATGTGAATTATATTATAATATGATGTTAAATGCATGCATGTGGGTCCACATTTCATCACAGGGGTATTTTGGTAATTTGTCCCATTGAGGGCGTAATTGTATATTTGTATGCATGTTGGTGAACTATTGGTGAGGCCACATCATAATGTGGATTTGTTCGAGCTATTCGACATGAGACGATCTTTGAGTGCAGGTTAGCGGTTTTGTCATAACGGGATTAAGTTCGAGGCTCAGGGTGAGTCTCGGGGTAATTTAGTGATTAGAGCGTTGCCAGGAATTAAAGGGTAATGAGATATGAATTATTGGTATTTGAGAATAACGGGAATTGGAAGGTGTTAATTATGATTTGCAAAATATGCAGGAAAGGATAGTTTTACCCTTGGGAGTCTTTAAAAACCTTTAAATGACCTAGGGGCAATGTGGTCATTTGGAAAGGGATATATGTGATTCTAGTAAGTTGTAGAAAGAACTGAAAGCAAAACAGAGCTGCTGGTTTCCTTCTCACGGTCATCATCCTCCTCATTTCTTCTTTTCAATTTTTGAAGCCCAATTTGAAGAACCAAGCTAGGAAATCAAAGGTTGGAGCTTAGAAACTTAGTTCATCCATTGAAGAGGACTCAAATCCAGCTTGAGGTAAGAATTCATCCATGAACTTTAGCTATACTCTGTTTTTTCTTATGGTTTTCAGTCAAGAGAATTTGAAGTGGTTAGTTGGGAATTAATGGAAGTTTTTTAGTAAGTTTGCTTGGGTTTTGATGAGGTGTGATATGGATGAAGTTTTGGGGTTGAATTTGATGTTTGGATGATGTTTGGGATTGATTTGGAAGCTTAGATTTCAGGGGATGTCGCAAGGGAGAAGACCAGAAAAATTTCTAGTCTAGCAGTGGCGCCCTAGTGCTAGGCAGGGCAAGGAGCTGGGCCTCTCTGACTTGGGGCAGTGCCCCAGCGCTACCAGGTAGCACCCCAGCGCTACCAGGCAGCGCCCTAGCGCTAGTCCACTCTCCAGCAAACCTATTTTTGGGGTTTTGGATGACTTTGGGAGCTCGGGGGATGGTTCCTTTACCCCGTTTGGGTGGATTGGGAGTCCCGAGAGTGCGAGATTGATCCCAGAAGTGAGGTTTTAGATTGTGAACCTTTTATTCATTTAATTTATTGATGGATTTTAATTGGTTATGACTAGGTGACCGCTAAGGAACTAAAAGACAAATCGTTCTCAAGGGTCGTTCTTTTACTAATTTTCGCTCGAACCCGAGGTAAGAAAACTGCACCCCATATGTGACATGCATGGTTATTATTAAGGCATGTTGAGTGCTTAAATGTGGACATTGATTGCATATCAAATGCTTAGCAAATCTTGCTTACTTGTGAATGGCACTGACTCATTAGTCAGAATTGGCAATGGTGTCGGTATTAACTGTGAAGCTGTGACTCATTAGTCAAGTTTGGCAGTAGTACTGAGCACTGGTCACATGGTATTGACTCATAGGTCAAGAATGGTTTTAGTGTGTTTAACGCAAGCCGACAAAGATTAGATCTAATCGACTTCTACATTGAATGACTCAAATGAGCATTAATGCCGGACCGACCTCAAGTTCGATGAATATTAAAAGCGCTTGTCTAGCCTAAGGCTAGTCATTTAGAGCCAGGGCCAGAGAGCCCCAGTGACAGTTTAGTTACATGGCTATGGGTGCTGAGCCCTCTAGTGACTTACTCATCAGTCACTCATCTGTTTAAGCTAGTGACTTACTCATCAGTCACTCATCTGTTTAAGCTAATGACTACCCATCAGTCACTCATATGATTTACGTTAGTGACTTACTCATCAGTCACTCATTTGATTAGGGCTATAAGCCCCATTATGGTTAAACAGAACCTCAAATTGATATTCACTCTTCTGTTCAGAGCTATAAACTCTATATGATTATAATGATCATCATTTGATAATATTTATATGCAGTATTGAGTTTTCTTGCTAGGCTTTGGCTTATGGGTGCTATGTGGTGCAGGTAAAGGGAAAGAAAAGCTCACCCAGCCTTGAGTGGAGAGCTTAGGTGGCGATGTGTACATATGTAGCCGCTTGACCACCACGGCCAAAGAGTTCTCAGGGGAACTAGGGGGTTTACCCTATTTTTTCCCCTTAGATCGGCGGGTTGTAAATTTTATATAGTAATGATCATTTTGTATCGTAAATAACTTGTAAACGTTATTTTTTATGGGCCCATGAATAGTTTTATGTTTTTGAATAAAATATATCATTTCCTTTTGATTGGTTTTTCCACCTTAACCTATTAATAACACCTAGAAGCACGTTTTTAACCAAAGAACTCGGTTAGCGAGTTAAATTCACGGTTCAAAGTTCACTGTAATGGTCCTGGAGTAACCAAGGTGTTACAACTTGGTATCAGAGCGTGCCAAGGTTTAGGGTTCCTGTAGATTGGCTGGGCATGTACACTAGTCATTGAAGTCATGCTCGACTCATGGTTTGGTAACTATTTATGTGGTTATATATTTAACTGCTTAAATATAATATAAATGCTTTACCTATTTACATGCTTAACCTATTAATAACACCTAGAAGCATGTTTTTAACCAAAGAACTTGGTTAGCGAGTTAAATTCACGGTTCATAGTTCACCGTAATGGTCTTGGAGTAACTAAGGCGTTATAACTTGGTATCAGAGCGTGCCAAGGTTTAGGGTTCTTGTAGACTAGCTGGGCATCTACACTCGTCACTGAAGTCAAGCTCGACTCATGGTTTGGTAACTATTAATGTGGTTATATATTTATCTGCTTAAATATAATATAAATGCTTTACATGTTTACATGGCATACTTGGATAAGGCTATGCCTTAAATACTACATCTTCAGCAACAGTGTGCTAAATAGTACTGATATTGCTGGAACATACTCATTAGTATTGTTCATTATGAATTATTATTTGATACATGTTAAATGCTAAATGTTATAATCATGTATCCATCTATATATTTGTGTGACTATGGAATTCGGTGATTATCTATTGATCTTGGACCATGAGGCGGCAAGAGGTTTTGTTATTACTGCTTAATGGGCCACATTGATTATTTCAGCAAGGTTTAAGTTGATAAGAAAGAATCCAAGACAGACAGATTCATCAGCTGGCCAGGGTGATCAAGGGAAGAATAATAATCAGGGTCAGGAGAATGACCAAGGCTAGATTCCACAGCCAGCTCCTGAGAACTGGCAGCAATTATTTAATGATTTGCAGGCTACAGTTTTGAGGCAGGGAGAAGAACTCTGCCTCCTGAGACAGCACCAGGTTCCTGCAGTGGCCAGTGTATCTAAGGCACCTCCTACATCGGTGCCAACAGCTGAGCAGCTGCTAGAGGTTGGTAACAAATGGGAGCCTCTCTATGAAAGGTTCAGAAAATAGTAACCTTCAGTCTTTGAAGGCAGTGCAGATCCTGCTAAAGCTGAGCAGTGGATGAGCATGATTACAACCATCTTGGATTTCATGAGGGTGACTAGTAATGAGAGAGTGGCCTGTGCCACATATATGTTTCGGGAGGATGCCCGAATTTGGTGGGATGTTATATCCCAGACCAGAAACGTTAATACCCTGAGTTGGGAAGAGTTTCAGACTCTGTTCAACGAGAAGTATTATAATGATACCATCAGGGCGGCAAAAGCTGAGGAGTTTATCCGGTTACTTCAAGGGAGTTTATCAGTGACTGAGTATGCCCTGAAGTTTGATCGATTGACAAAGTTTGCCAAGGAGCTGGTGCCCACTGATGGGACCAGGAGGGAGAGATTTCTCCATGGTCTACAGTCTAGATTAGCCCGAGATGTTCGCATTACCACTGTGGCAGGGGTTCCTACCTATGCTATAACGACCCAAAATTACTGTTATGGCTTTAGGGCCCTGATTAGGGTGCCGGGAGAGCATAATTGGTTTATGTGTGAGTTTATTGATTTAATGCATGATTATATGATAAGCATGCTTGAATGATTATATGAATGTAATTGTGGTTAAATGTTATATCTGTGAGAACCACATTATTATGTGGGTAAGTCTGCGGCGTGCGACTTGAGGCGATCTTAGGGAGCCAGTTAACGGGAAAGTCACAGCGGGGCTTAATATTTGACTTGGGGCAAGTCAAGGGGTATTCCGGGAACTAGATGATTATTTGGGTTATCGGGTTATGGAAATAAATATATGGAGATATATTTGAGGTTAGGAAGCTTAGGCGAGAATATTGGGGAATTTTACCATTTTGCCCTCGGGGACGTTTCTAGCACCCCGAGCCTCAGGATTGATTTAATTAACCAAGGATAGACTTAACAAAACAGAAACCAATGGAACAAAAGAGATAAACCGACCCTTTAATCTCTCTACTCTCTCAAGAAAGCTATAGGAAACTAAGGTGAATTCAGTTGGAAATCTTGTGATTTGAGCTGAAGTTTGAGGAATTAGCTCAGCTCTAACCAGGAAGCACTCAACAAAGGACAAGGTAAGAATTGAGTTTTGTTTTTGGGAGTTAGAGTTCTGAGTTTTGGCTTAATATTAAGGGAGTTTATGGTTTGATGTTTAAGGGCTGAATTGAAGCTGAGAAGCTTGGGTTTTAGCTCAGAAGTTGTTAAGGAAGTGGTCCATCAAAGAAGGTAAGCTTCAATTCGTAATTCAGAGGTTAAAATTTGAGTTTGCATGGTTGGCTTTTGTATTTTGAGCTGCTGGGTTTCAGAAATCAAAGTGGAGTTTTATTGAGTTTTTAAGCTGGACTTTTATTGGATTATGCTATCAGAATAGTGCTAAAAGTCTTGCGGTTAATGGGTTTTGGTATTAGGGTGCTTTGGGGTGGTTTTGAATAAGGTTAGGATGTTAGGGATTTTCTGGGCACGAAGGGGTGGGCCGTGACTCTGTTCTAGTGCGCTGCGGCCCTACGAAGAAAGCAGCCAGGGAGGCTCGGCCGAAGGGGAGCGTCGCGGCGCCACAGGGCAGGGCCGCGACAGGTGTCTGTCTTCTGAAGGGCTTGGTTTCTGTTTCAGGGGCGGGTCACGGCTAGGTTTTAGGGGCCGCAACCCTTAGGTGCATTTTTTATCTTTTGGGGATTTTAAGCATGGGAACCTAACCTAGGGTGCTCGGGATCGATTTCACCACCGTGCTTGGTGGAATTTGATGTCCCGGAAGCTAGCACTGTACCCAGAAACCTTTATTTGAATATTAATGAAATCCATTGCCTTGGTTGTGACTAGGTGTTAAGCTAGGGCTCGGGAAGCGGATCGTGCTCGAGAGACGTCGCTTGTAGACAGTGAACGTGGAAACTAAAGGTAAGAAAATTGCACTCGGTTGTGTAATTGTAAAGGGACTAAGGGTTCCCTAATATGTATGCTTTGAAAGGATGATATTATGCCATGTAAACAGTAACCAGCGGCCTAAGAGTGCCAAGGTTACACTAGCGTACAGGGCGCAGCTCGGCCACTGGTAGCCGAGGACAGCTTATTATGCACTGAGCTCGGTTTAAGTGGGCCGGAGTCAGTGGGGTAAACAGAGGGTGCGGCCTAAGTTATCGACCCTGATAATCATGTAACTTGATTGTTATTAACGTTTAATTGCATCTTTGCTTCTGAGTACATGTTATGTTGGTTAATATGAGTGTTAAGGGTTTGATCATGCCTAAAGCATTAATTATCTATTATTGTCGTTTGTGATGCATATTATGTTTTCTTGCTGGGCCTTGGCTCACGGGTGCTACGTGGTGCAGGTAAAGGCAAGGGAAAACTTGATCAGCCTTGACTTGGAGAGCTCTGTGAGCTGAATGTACATGACCAGCTGTTCAGCCGCCACGGTTGAGGGGAAGGCAGGAACATGGGAACCAGAAATGTCTGTTTTGCCTTAGAATGGCTAATGGTTGTCTGTATATTGGAGATTCTGTAAATCGACTTTTAAACACTGTTTCTTTTTGGGATCCCATGTGAAAATTATTTAATTATATAAAATGTATCTTTTGAGACCAAAACCCTTTTTAACCCTAGCACATTCATGGTTAGTGACACGTTTTTAATTAAATGACTTGATTAGCAAGTCCTCCACCTTTTTAAGTACACAGTGTAGCGGTCTTGGCTATCCAGGGTGTTACAACTTGGTATCAGAGCGTCCTAGGTTTAAGGGTTCTTGAAGACCGGCTGGACATGTACATTTGCTGCTAGAGACAAGCTCGATTCAGGGTTTGGTAATGTGTATATGTGCTTATATGCTTATATGCCTAAAATGAGTTATGAATGTTGTTATTTATTGGATTAATAGGAAGCATGAGATACTGATAGGGCCTGGCCCTTGACTGCTGTATGAAAATATTGAGGCATGCTTATTAACATTGGCGTGCATGTAAGTGAATATTTGAATGACTAACTGTATATTGTACATGGATGAATGCTTTTATCTTGGCTGTCATGAGGTAATGTCGGGGCATGCTTATCAGCAGCTGGTGCATGTGGATGAATGCCTATATTTTGAATGTTTGTGATTGGTTATGTTCCTTTAATGGATTTTGGAGAAGCTTTTGCCCTGTCATCATGGTCTGACTGCCAAGTCGTTGATTGATAGCTATGCGTCCAAGAAAATCTACACGGCTAGCTAGCACTAGGTCTGGGACCGAGGGTGATGACCAGGGCCAGATTCCTCCGCCAGTTCCTAAAAATTGGCAGCAACTCATGGCAAATATGCAAGCGCGACTGCAGAGTCAAGACGAGCAGATTCGCTTGTTGCGACAGCAGGATCCATCAGGGAGTGTTGTCCTTATTGTAACACCTGCAGTGGTACCAGTCGTACAGTCTGGGGAGGTTGGGAACAAGTAGGAGTCGTTATATGAGCGGTTCAGGAAGCAGCAACCTCCAATCTTTGAGGGGGGACCTGATCCATTGAAGGCTGAGCAATGGTTGACTATGATCACAACTATTCTGGATTTCATGAGAGTAGAAGGGCATGACAAAGTGGCATGTGCCACGTATATGTTGAGAGAGGATGCCCGCATCTGGTGGAAGGTGGCATCACAGACCAGGGATGTGACTGCTTTGAGTTGGGAAGGCTTCAAAGACTTGTTTAGCCAGAAATACTACAATGTTGTTGTGAGGGCAACAAAAGTTAATGATTTTGTGGGTTTGGTGCAGGGTAATATGACTGTTACTGAGTATGCCCTAAAATTTGATAGGCTTGCAAAGTTTGCACCAGATCTTGTGCCAACTGATGCTGCTAGGCAGGATAGATTCATCAGGGGGCTTAATGCTATGATAGCCCAGGATGTTAGGATTACAACGGTACTTGGAGGAACAACTTATGCCCAGGCCGTTGAGAAGGCTCTTACCGCTGAGGAAGCGGAGAACAAGATTTGGAGGGAAAGTGAGGTGAGGCGTAAGGGCCACAGAGTGGTGCCTCCTTATCCAGGGACAGGTAGGGGCGGAGGCCCCAGTGACTTCAAGAGAAAGACTCCTAACACTTCCACCGCTGCTAGTTCTGATAGGAGGGGTTGGAGTGGTCAGGGTGGCCGTCAGGGTAGCAGTGTAGAGTCCAAGAACTTTACTTAGCTAGTTAGATAGTAGTATTATAGTATTTATAGTATTATCTTTATAACTGTGGATTTTTTGTTCAGACCGGGATTTATTTGGACACTCATAGTAGTGCTTGTAGATTTTCTAAGTTTAACCTATAGTTTAAGAATATTAATTTTAACCTAAGGTTTGATTAATATGACTGATATTAAGGATAATATTTATTATACTATAAGGTTTAGATAAGAACCAATAGGATTTCAAGCACATGTTATGTATGGGTGATTAAGGATTAAGTATTTTGAGGATTAAATTTAATAAGGGTAAAGTTTGAATGCTTTAAGGTCAGTCAGCAGCTTTGAATGCGTTTAAGGGCTTAGTCAAGGCTGTTTACTCAATTTGAATTAAGCTAAAAATGTGTAATTTCGTGTTTAAATAATCAGCGAATGCCGATATATCGCAGCACGTAGATACGGAAAACACGAAACGATGCACGTTTTCCTTGGGCATAATGGTCCAAGCGATATATCGCCTATAGGGGGCGATATATCGCCTCCTTCAGCTTATTTTGAAAAGTTTTGAAATCGTTTTCCATTCAGCCATTCAACCTTTTGATAAGTCCATCACCTTTTTGAACGAGTCTTCAGCCTCTGCTGAACGATTATTCAAATTATTTTCACCTAAAAAGCCATTATTTTTATTCAAGTTAAATTAAGATCCTTTCATTCCTAAACTCTATAAATAGGACCTAGTACCCATCCATTATTCATCTTTTGCTCTAAGTTCAGAGGCTACAAGTTGCTAGGTGAGTGTGAGGGTGTAAACACTTGGGTGGGGAAATCATAAGCTTGATCATCATAAGCTTATCAAACACTTGGGAAAGTAAGGATTTATAGTATTTCGGCTCGAGGTTTAGATTGGTCTTACAAGTCTTCAAGGTAACCCAAACTCTAGTTCGTTTCTGTACTTTTTCTTTAAAAGTTCTCATAGTCTTCTACTTATTCTAACCTTATTCTTATTTTGGTTAGGAAATCTAAGAACTCTCACATAAGTTTTGGTAAGTATTTTCTCAATGGTTTAGTCCTTCCATTCCTTTCAATTCTCTTCTTCTCTATACTCACTCTTTTTCAAATGGTTCTTAGGAGTGTTCCAAAGTCCTACCTCTGTCCTCTTATCCCGGTATTTTGGTAAGGAAAATAGGATAGAATTCATATGTTATATGTTTTATATGTGTTATCTTATGTTTTTATGTTATGAAATGTGTTATGATATGTATGTATGTAGGCTTGGGCATATGACCCATATGACTAACAAGACCCCAAATAGATTATGGGCATATGACCTACTTAGCTAGTAGGACCCCACTAATCTAATGGGCATATGACTTGTTTAGTCTATGGGACCCCAAGTAATAATGGCCATTATAGTATGTGTATGATATAAGTGTAATGTATGTTATGTTATGTTTTTATGTTTCTTATGAAATTTATGTATATGAACTATGTGGTAGATTTTCCTTGCTGGGCATTAGGCTCATTCCTTTTTGTTTATATGTGCAGGACAATAGCTATAGTGGCGGTAAGGTTCGTGGATGCTTGGGGATTGTGTATCGGTGATGAATGGATTCAAGGAGTCGAGAGTTCAATTTTCGAGGATGTAGTATTGTTTTTATGGTTTTACATGTATTTTTCCGCACTTGCTATGTAACTCCTTTTTATTTTAAATTATGTTTTGTTTTTAAAACAATGGGATCCCATATCCTACTTTATATTTTATGTAAGTAACTCTTATTTTTACAAGTTTCCTAATAAAGTTATGGTATTTTCACAATGTAAGTTTTATTAAGGATTAGTATGTATAGTTTCGTTAATGGTCCAAAAGTCTAGAGTAGTTGGGTCATTACAAGCGGCGAGGCATGGTGGACCTATCTAGAGTACCTGAGGTGTAGAAGGCGTCACCTAGGCGAATGTCGAGCCAAAGCTTGTTTTGTGTGCGGAACAGTGGGGCATCTCAGGAAAGACTGCCCAACAGTGAAGAAATGTGAAGCAGGAAAGGTGGATAGCTTGACCCCAGCTCGAGTATTCACTTTGATGCAGGCGGAGGCCGAGGCTAGTCCCTTGGTAGTGATAGGTCAGCTTTCTAGCGCTGGCTCTCCTTTTACTGTATTGATTGACTCTGGTGCTACACATTCCTTTGTTTCCAGTAAAGTGATTGATAGATTGTGTAGACCTAGTGAATATAGGACTACAGGGTTTGGAACTTTATTGCCTACAGGGGAACTGGTAATTTCTAGGAGATGGATTAGGGCACTGCCAGTGATGGTTGATAGTAGGGAACTTTCGATGGATTTGATTGAGTTAGACATGGAGGATTTTGACATGATTCTGGGGATGGACTGGTTGGTCAGATATGGGGCTACTATTGACTGCAGGAAGAAGATGGTGACTTTCAAGCGTGAGGGCGAGGATCCTTTTGTCTTTTTGGGTGGGGTATGTGGACCCCGCGTACCCATGATTTCAGCATTGAGAGCTAGAGACTTGTTGTAGGGGGGATGCATAGGTTTTCTAGCCAGTGTAGTGGATACCACTAGGGTTATGCCAGCAGGGCCGGGGGAGACCAGATTGGTGTGTGAGTTTTTGGACGTATTTCCTGAGGATCTACCAGGCTTGCCGCCGCACAGGGAGATTCAGTTTGAGATTGAGTTAGCACCGGGGACAGAGCCAGTATCAAGGACATCATATAGAATGGCACCAGCAGAGTTGAAGGAACTAAAGATACAGCTGCAGGAGCTTCTAGATTTGTGAATCATCAGACCTAGTTACTCACCATGGGGTGCTCCAGTGTTATTTGTTAAGAAGAAGGATGGGACATTGAGAATGTGTCTAGACTACAGAGAATTGAACAAGTTGACTATAAAGAATAAGTGCCCTCTACCAAGGATTGATGACCTGTTCAATCAGCTACAGGGAAAGATAGTGTTCTCAAAGATTGATCTATGATCTGGTTATCACCAGCTGAGGATCAAAGATGAGGATATACCGAAGACGGCCTTTCGGACGCGATATGGGCACTATGAGTTCTTGGTCATGTCTTTTGGTTTGACCAATGCCCCGGCAGCTTTTATGGATTTGATGAACAGGGTGTTCAAGGACTTCTTAGATCAATTCTTCATTGTCTTCATCGATGACATTCTAGTATACTCTAGTTCAAAGGCAGAGCATGAGCAGCATCTTCGACAAGTTTTACAGAGATTAAGGGAACACCAGTTATATGCTAAGTTTACGAAGTGTGAATTTTGGTTACCAGAGGTGACTTTCCTTGGGCATATAGTTGGTGCAGAAGGGATTAAGGTGGATCCGTCCAAGGTGGAAGCAGTGAGAGATTGGCCGAGGCCAAGGAACGCCTCGGAGGTGCGAAGTTTCCTTGGGTTGGCAGGTTATTACAGGCGGTTTGTGGAGGGATTCTCAAATATTGCTTCACCGATGACAGAATTGACAAGAAAGAATCAAATGTTTGTTTGGTTGGAGAAGTGTGAGAACAGTTTCCAAGAGCTGAAGCGACAGCTTATTTCTGCACCTGTGCTGAGTCTTCCTTCGGAGGAAGGAAAGTTTGTGGTTTACTATGATGCGTCGAGGATGGGTTTAGGCTGCGTGCTGATGCAGAATGAGAAAGTTATAGCTTATGCATCGCGGCAGCTGAAGGAGTATGAACAGTGGTATCCTACTCATGATTTGGAACTAGCAGCAGTGGTATTCGCACTGAAGGTGTGGCGTCATTATCTGTATGGGGAGAAGTGCGAGATATACACTGACCATAAGAGCTTGAAGTACTTCTTCACCCAGAAGGATCTGAATATTAGGCAAAGGCGTTGGCTAGAATAGTTAAGGACTATGATTGTGATATTCTGTATCACCTAGGGAAAGCCAAAGTTGTAGCAGATGCATTAAGCCGGAGGGGCCCAGGACAATTGTATAGTTCCACCCAGATCTCGAGAGAGTTAGCTGATGAGATGGCCAGGGCAAAGATAGAATTGGTGGTGGGACAGTTAGCTAATATTACCTTGCAGTCGGCCTTGGTAGAGAGGATTAAGGAGGGACAATTGGTGGATGTGTAGTTGCAAGATGTTAGGTAGCATGTCCTAGCTGGGACAGCTAAGGATTATTCCATTTCTGAGACTGGTATACTTCGATATCAGGGACGGATTTGTGTTCCAGCAGATAAGGGGATCAGACAAGAGATACTGGATGAGTCTCACACTACGCCATACTCACTTCATCTGGGTACCACGAAGATGTATCAGGATCTAAGGACATTATATTGGTGGCCCGGGATGAAGAAGGATGTGGTAGATTATGTGTCTAGATGTTTGACATGTCAGCAGGTAAAGGCTGAGCATCAGCGGCCAGCGGGATTGCTTCAGCCTTTGGGTATCCCAGAGTGGAAGTGGGAGGACATCACGATGGATTTTGTGGGAGGACTACCCAGGACAGTGGGACTTTGTGACTCGGTGTGGGTGATAGTAGACAGATACACCAAGTCAGCTCATTTTCTGCCAGTGAAGTCGACCTATACAGTGGAACAGTATGCAGAGTTGTATGTGAGGGAGATAGTTCGTCTCCATGGGGTTCCAAAGTTTATTGTATCTGATCGAGATCCTATCTTTACCTCTAAATTTTGGGCAGCTCTACAGAGAGCTATGGGGACCCAGTTGAAGTTTATCACAACTTTCCATCCTCAGACTGATGGACAGTCTGAGAGGACAATTCAGGTGTTGGAAGACATGCTTAGGGCATGTGTGATTGACTTCGAGGGATCTTGCAGTAAGTATCTACCGTTGATTGAGTTCTCATATGACAAAAGTTATCAATCCACGATTGGAGTGGCTCCTTATGAAATGTTATATGGGAGAAAGTGTAGATCACCCATTCATTGGGATGAGATGGGTGAGAGGAAGTATTTAGGGCCAGATATGGTTCAGAACACTAATGAAGCTATTGAGAAGATTCGAGCCAGAATGCTTACCTCGCAGAGTAGGCAGAAAAGCTACGCTGATCCTAAGCGTAGGGACGTGGAGTTCTAGGTTGGGGACCACGTGTTTCTGCGAGTTTCACCATTGAGAGGGTGAGGAGATTTGGGGTAAAGGGCAAGCTGAGCCCTTGGTTTGTTGGACCTTTTGAGATTCTAGAAAGGATTGGACAGGTGGCTTACAGGTTGGCCTTGCCACCATCGCTGTCAGGAGTTCATGATGTATTCCATGTCTCCATGTTGCAGAAGTATGTTTCGGATACGACGGATGTGCTGAAGCATG
Source organism: Humulus lupulus (assembly GCF_963169125.1). Classification (NCBI taxonomy): domain Eukaryota; kingdom Viridiplantae; phylum Streptophyta; class Magnoliopsida; order Rosales; family Cannabaceae; genus Humulus; species Humulus lupulus. Next base: position 126,982,286 of record NC_084801.1, on the reverse strand, counting down.
AGGACTTGGAGTTACAGACAGACTTGTCCTATGAAGAGCGACCAATTCAGATTTTGGATCAGAAGGACAAAGTTCTACGAAATAAAACGATTTCGTTAGTTAAAGTGTTATGGAAAAATAGCAAGGTCGAGGAAGCGACCTGGGAGTTAGAGGCAGCGATGCGGGATCAGTATCCTGAGCTATTCAGGTAAATTTCGAGGACGAAATTCTCAGTAGGAGGGGATAGTTATAACGACCCAAAATTATTGTTATGGCTTTAGGGCCCTGATTAGGGTGCTGGGAGAGCATAATTGGTTTATGTGTGACTTTATTGATTTAATGCATGATTATATGATAAGCATGCTTGAATGATTATATGAATGTAATTGTGGTTAAATGTTATATCTGTGAGAACCACATTATTATGTGGGAAAGTCTGCGGCGTGAGACTTGAGGCGATCTTAGGGAGCCAGTTAGTGGGAAAGTCACAGCGGGGCTTATATTTGACTTAGGGCAAGTCAAGGGGTATTCCGGGAACTAGATGATTATTTGGGTTATCGAGTTATGGAAATAAATATATGGAGATATATTTGAGGTTAGGAAGCTTAGGCGGGAATATTGGGGAATTTTACCATTTTGCCCTCGGGGACGTTTCCAGCACCCCGAGCCTCGGGATTAATTTAATTAACCAAGGATAGACTTAACAAAATAGAAACCAGTGGAACAAAAGAGATAAACTGACCCTTTAATAGTTCTTCTCCTCTTCTCTCTTCTCTCTCAAGAAAGCTATAGGAAACTAAGGTGAATTCAGTTGGAAATCTTGTGATTTGAGCTGAAGTTTGTGGAATTAGCTCAGCTCTAACCAGGAAGCACTCAACCAAGGCCAAGGTAAGAATTGAGTTTTGTTTTTGGGAGTTAGAATTCTGAGTTTTAGCTGAATATTAAGGGTGTTTATAGTTTGATGTTTAAGGGCTGAATTGAAACTGAGAAGCTTGGGTTTTAGCTCAGAAGTTGTTAAGGAAGTGGTCCATCAAAGAAGGTAAGCTTCAATTCGTAATTCAGAGGATAAAATTTGAGTTTGCATGGTTGGCTTTTGTATTTTAAGCTGCTGGGTTTCAGAAATTCAGAGGTTAAGCTGGACTTTTGTTGGATTATGATGTTGAAATTGTGCTAAAAGTCTTGTAGTTAATGGGTTTTGGTATTAGGGGTGCTTTGGGGTGGTTTTGAATAAGGTTAGGATGTTAGAAATGGTGGATTTTCTGGGCACAAAGGGGGGGCCGCGGCTCTATTTTTTAGCGCTGCGGCCCTATGAAGCAAGCAGCCAGGGAGGCTCGGCCGAAGGGGAGCGCCACGGTGCCACAGGGCAGGGCCAGGGCGCGTGTCTGTCTTCTGAAGGGCTTGGTTTCTGTTTCAGGGGCAGGCCGCGGCTAGGTTTCAGGGGCCACAGCCCTTAGGTGCATTATTTATCTTTTGGGGATTTTAAGCGCGGGAACCTAACCTAGGGTGCTCGGGATCGATTTCACCACCGTGCTTGGTGGAATTTGATGTCTCGGAAGCTAGCATTGTACCCAGAAACCTTTATTTGAATATTAATGAAATCCATTACCTTGGTTATGACTAGGTGTTAAGCTAGGGCTCGGGAAGCGGATCGTGCTCGAGAGACGTCGCTTGTAGACAATGAACGTGGAAACTAAAGGTAAGAAAACTGCACCCGGTTGTGTAATTGTAAAGGGACTAAATGTTCCCTAATATGTATGCTTTGAAAGGATGGTATTATGCCATGTAAACAGTAACCAACGGCCTAAGAGTGCCAAGGTTACACTAGCGCACAGGGCACGGCTCGGCCACTGGTAGCCGAGGACAGCTTATTATGCACTGATCTCTGTTTAAGCGGGCCGGAGTCAGTGGGGTAAACAGAGGGTGCAGCCTAAGTTGTCGGCTCTGATAATCATGTAACTTGATTGTTATTAACGTTTAATTGCATCTTTGATTCTGAGTACATGTTATGTTGGTTAATATGAGTGTTAAGGGTTTGATCATGCCTAAAGAATTAATTATCTGTTATTGTCATTTGTGATGCATATTATGTTTTCTTGCTGGGCCTTGGCTCACGGGTGCTACGTGGTGCAAGTAAAGGCAAGGGCAAACTTGATCAGCCCTGACTCGGAGAGCTATGTGAGCTGAATGTACATGACCAGCTGTTCAGCCGCCACAGTTGAGGGGAAGGCAGGAACAGGGGAACCAGAAATGTCTGTTTTTCCTTAGAGTGGCTGATGGTTGTCTGTATTTTGGAGATTCTATAAACCGACTTTTAAACACTGTTTCTTTTTGGGATCCCATGTGTAAAACTGTTTAATTATATAAAATGTATCTTTTGAGACCAAAACCCTTTTTAACCCTAGCACATTCATGGTTAGTGATACATTTTTAATTAAATGACTTGATTAGCAAGTCTTGCACCTTTTTAAGTAAACAGTGTAGCGGTCTTGGCTATCCAAGGTGTTACATATGCACAGGTGGTCGAGAAGGCACTCACATCTGAGAGTGCAGAGAACATGATCTAGCGAGACAATGCAGCCAGAAAGGAGTTTAGGAGAGCAGGTTCTCCTTTTATGGGTTCAAGTAGGGGTGGAGGCCCCAATGAGCAGAAGATGAAGGTTCCTGACACCTTCCCAATTCCAAGTCCTGATAGGCGACCCCGAGGTATTTCAATGGGTCGTCAAGGTGGTAGTGAAGCTTGGAAGACTCGTCGTGAATGCCCTAGATGCAAGTGGCGTCATTTGGGAGAGTGTAGGGCAAAGGCCTACTTTTTGTGTGGAACAGTGGGTCATTTTAAGAAAGATTGCCCTAAGGCAAGAAAGGAAGAACCTAAGAAAGCAGACAGCTCGACCCTAGCTCGATTGTTCGCAGACACAAGCAGAAGTTGAGGCTTCTCCCTCAGTAGTTACAGGTCAGCTTCTTAGTGCTGAAACCTCTTATAATGTTTTGATTGATTCTCGTGCTACACATTCTTTTGTTGCTAGTAGAATTATTGATAGATTGTGTAGACCCTGTGATTTTTATGCTGTGGGGTTTGAAACTTTATTACCCACTGGGGAGTTGGTAGTATTTAGGAGGTGGGTCAGATCTTTGCCAGTGATAGTGGAGGGCAGAGAGTTGTCAATGGATTTGATAGAGTTGGTTATGACTGCTTCAACATGATTTTGGGTATGGACTGGTTAGTGAAGTATGGGGCAACCATTGATTGCAGAAGGAAGATGGTCACCTTTGAGCCTGAAGGTGAGGATCCTTTTGTGTTTGTTGGTACTGTGCATGGACCTCGTATACCTAGGATTTCAGTTTTGAGGGCTAGAGATCTATTGCAAGGAGGTTGCATTGGATTCTTAGCCAGTGTGGTTGACACTACTCAGGTCATATGCTAGTGAGACCAGATTAGTTTCTGAATTCCTGGATGTATTTCCAGAAGATTTACCAGGGTTGCCACCACACAGAGAGATTTAGTTTGTGATAGAATTGGCACTAGGGACGGAGCCAGTGTCTAGAGCACCTTACAGAATGGCCCCAGCTGAGTTAAAAGAATTTAAGGTATAGTTGCAAGAGATGCTAGATTTGGGTTTTATCAGACCTAGTTTCTCACCTTGGAGTGCGTCAGTTCTGTTTGTGAAGAAGAAAGATGGTTCTCTAAGGATGTGCATTGATTACAGAGAACTGAATAAGTTAACAATCAAGGAAAAGTATCTTTTGCCAAGGATAGATGATATGTTCGATCAGTTGCAAGGTAAAGAGGTATTTTGAAAGATCGACCTTCGTTCTGGTTATCATTAGTTGAGGGTCAAGGAGGGAGATATACCGAAGACTTCTTTTCGTACCAGGTATGGGCATTATGAGTTCTTAGTCATGTCTTTTGGATTGACTAATGCCCCAGCTGCTTTTATGGATTTGATGAATAGAGTGTTCAAGGATTATCTGGACCAGTTTGTGATCATCTTCATCGATGATATCCTGGTTTATTCTCAGTCAGAGATAGAGCATGAGCAACATCTAAGGTTGGTTCTACAGAGACTGAGGGAGCATAGACTGTTTGCAAAGTTCAAGAAATGTGAGTTCTAGTTATCTCAGGTATCTTTTCTTGGGCATATTGTCAGTAAGGAAGGGATTAAGGTAGATCCAGCAAAGATCGAGGCAGTCAGAGATTGGCCAAGGCCAAAGAATGCTTCTAAGGTTAGAAGTTTCCTTGGATTGGCAGGTTATTATAGGCATTTCGTGGAAGGGTTCTCAAAGATTTCTACTTCATTGACTGAGCTGACACGTAAGATTCAGAAATTTGTGTGGTCAAACAAGTGTGAGAACAACTTCCAGGAACTGAAGCAGAGGTTGATTACAGCTCCGATTCTGAGTCTTCCAATGAATTAGGAGAAGTTTGCGATTTACTGCGATGCTTCACATCAAGGTTTGGGCTGTGTTCTGATGCAGTCAGGGAAGGTAATTGCTTATGCCTCACATCAGCTGAAGGAGTATGAAAATAGATATCCCACTCATGATTTAGAGTTGGCGGCTGTGGTCTTTGCTTTAAAGGTATGGAGGCATTATCTTTATGAAGAAAAGTGTGAGATCTATACATACCACAAGAGCCTAAAATACTTCTTCACGCATAAAGATTTGAATATGAGACAAAGGCGTTGACTGGAGTTAGTAAAAGATTATGATTGTGAGATTTTGTATCATCCATGAAAGGTGAGTATGGTAGCTGATGCTTTAAGCCGGAAGGGTCCGGGGCAGATTTACAGTGCGAGGTAGATAGCCAGAGAGTTACCTGATGATATGACCAGAGTTGGTATAGAGTTGCTGGTGGGCCAGTTGGCCAATATTACGCTACAGTCTACACTGTTGGAAAGAATCAAGGAGGGTTAATTGAGTGATCCACAGCTGATCAAGATCAAAGAGGATGTTTTGGCTGAAGCATCCAGAGATTATACAGTGTCTGATTTAGGCTTGTTGCGATACAAAGGGCGGATATGTGTTCCCTTAGACACTGCTATGAGATGAGAGATTCTGGATGAATCTCATACTACACCTTACTCTTAGCATCCAGGCACCACGAAGATGTATCAGGATGTGAGATCGTTGTATTGGTGGCCGGGGACAAAGAGGGATGTAGAAGAGTATGTGGCTAAGTGCTTGACATGTCAACAAGTCAAGGCTGAGCATCAGAGGCCGGCAGGGTTATTGCAGTCTCTAGACATCCCAGAGTGGAAATGGGAGAACATCACGATGGATTTCGTGGTGGGGTTACCCAGGACTGTTGGTCAATATGATTCTATTTGGGTTATTGTGGATCGCTATACCAAGTTAGCTCACTTCTTGCCAGTGAGGACTACATATATAATTGACCAGTATGCAGATCTCTATGTGAGAGAGATTGTACGCCTCCATGGAGCACCGAGGTCAATCGTGTCAGATCGGGACCCCACTTTTACTTCCAAGTTCTTGGGGAGTTTATAGAAAGCCATGGGAACACAATTGAAGTTCAGTACTGCTTATCATCCTCAAACAGATGGGCAATCTGAGAGGACGATTCAGATATTGGAAGACATGCTGCGAGCATGTGTGCTGGACTTTGGTGGATCCTGGAGTAAGTATCTACCTTTGATAGAATTTTTCTACAACAACATAATAGGTATTCGCGGTCCACCAGACATCCCCATGAATACAAAGGGTACCTCCCCTTCTGGTTCAAAAGTCACCATCTTACGCTTGCATTCAATCATTGCCCCATATTTTGCTAACTAATCCATTCCTAAGATCATATCAAAGTCATCCATCTCAAGCTCAATCAGATCAACAGACAATTCCCTACCATCTACCTCTACTGGTAATGCCTTAATCCATCTCCTAGAGACTACCAGTTCCCCAGTTGGCAACAAAGTCTGTAAACCCCTAGCATACACAATACTAGGTCTACACAGCTGATCTATCACCCTAGCAGACACAAACGAGTGGGTAGCTCCCAAATCAAACAATGCAGTAAACAAAGACCCAGCACTAGAAATCTGACCTGTCACAACCGAGGGACTAGCCTTCGCCTCAGTCTGAGTCAAGGTAAACACTCTGGCAGAAGCGAGACTGTCTCCCTGCTTCGGCTCCTCCTCCTAACTTGTGGGCATTCTTTCTTCAAATGATTGGCACTCCCACAGACAAAGCAGGCCCCGATCCTACACTCACCCTGATGTCGTCGTCTGCACCGAGAACACACTGGAAAACTCCTCCAGTTGTCACCTCCGCCCTGACGGCCACTAAAAGTACCTCGCGCCCTCCTATCAGAACTGAGAGGAACGAAAGAATCTGGGGCTTTCCTCTTCTGCTCACTGGGGCCACTACCCTGATTGGATCCCACAAAAGGAGGCACTGTCCTCCTAGCGTCATGCCTAACAGCGCTTTCCTTCCAGATCTGATCCTCGACCCCCTCTGCTGTAAGGGCCTTATCCACAACCTGGGCATAGGTAGTAGTCACTGGATCCAAAGTGATCTTCACATCACGGGTGATCATAACATTCAGCCCCGGTACAAATCTGTCTCTCCTTGCCGCATCCGTCGGCACTAAATCTGGCACAAACTTTGCCAATCAATCAAATTTCAGAGCATACTCTGTCACGGTCAACCGGTTCTGAGTCAAGTTGATGAACTCATCAACCTTTGCAGCTCGGACTGCTACACTGTAATATTTCTCGTTGAAGATATTCTTGAACTCTTCCCAGGTCATGACTACCACATTTTTTCTCTGAACCACAACATCCCACCAGATGCGGGCATCCTCTCTAAACATATAACTGGCACAGGCAACTCTCTTGTTTCCCTCAACCCTCATGAAATCTAGGATAGAGGAAACCATATTCATCCACTACTCTGCCCGCAGTGGGTCTGGTCCACCCTCAAAGGTGGGAGGATGCTGCTTCCTAAATCTTTCATACAGAGGTTCCCACCTGTTCTCAACCACAGGCTGAACCGGCACTGGCGCTGCACTCTGCTGAATTGGCAGCCCAGTGACCTGTGGAGGGGCCTGCTGCCTCAACTAACGAAGCTCTTCTTCTGTTCTCTGCAACCTTGCTTCCATTTTAGCAAACATCTCTTGCCAATTCTGTGGGGCAGGTGGAGGGTCCTGACCCTGATTGTCATCCTCGGCCCGACTGCCGCGGAGTCTGGATGATTGTCGAGGCATCATAACTATATGCCTGCAACCAACGACGCCGCTCATCAGGCATGATAACAAAATCCAATACCACCTCCCAATCACAACAGTCAACCGCAACAGCAATCCAGATAACATACAGATAGCATATAACACACAACGGGCCATGCCCTGGCATCATGCATATGTTACTCATTCATCATGCTCTATATAAAACAGACAGGCAAACAGGGCATTCAAGTTCATATTCAAGCATATAATCAATCATACCAACCAACCCTGAGTCGAGCTTGTCATTGACAGTGAGCGTACATGTTCGGTCAATCTCCAGAACCAATAAACCTTGGCTCACTCTGATACCAAGTTGTAACGCCCTACTACCTTAGATCCGTTACTAAGTGAGTTTTAAACGTGCTTTTAACTCGCTAATCGAGGTTTTAAGGCAAACGTGTAATCAAACCATAAACAGAGTTTTAAACTTTGAAAATAATTTCATTTACTGAAAATCATAAAATGTTTAACATTTGGGATCCCAAAATACTGTTTATAAATATTTACAACTCAAAACATATTTAAGGTCGACTAAACGACAAAATAGGGTTCTTTACAAACAATTCCCAAAAATACTCCTAGTCGTGGCAGCCAGGTAGACCAGACATGTACGCGCCGCCTCACGCTCTCCATACTCATGGTCGGTTGACTTTCTCTTTGCCCTTACCTGCACCACAAAGCACCCGTGAGCCGAAGCCCAGTAAGAAAACTCCACATAGATATACAACATATGCATATAAACCACTCAGCATACAACAAATTTGCCAACCAGCTAAACATATACGGCCTAGCCGTCCCAGGCGCTTTACCAGGCTCTGGGTTGTGGTCTTCACTGTAAGGATATCCCAGGTATCCTTTAGGTTCTAACCCTGGCAACTCGCACCCCGCGTGCTAAACGTTGCTCCCGGCACCTTGTCGCTCTCGGCCTTCGCCGTTCTCGGCCTTCGCCATTCCCGGTCCTTGCCAATCACTCACAGATGTGCATACACAGCATAATTAAAACATAACTTAAACATATACCAACACAATCAATGGGCTACACCCAACACATAATCATATAGGGATGTGCCCTACAACACAACCATGGGGCCTCGCCCTGCTCTGTGGGTACAATAGTTTTCTTACCTGTGCCCCGAGCTTCTTGAGCACTGAATCCTCGAGCACGATCCTCTAGTCCAAGCCTCACCGAGAACCTAGTTACAACACATAAGTAACACTCCCATTACTAACTATTTTAAAAGCATCTCCCAGAACCAAACCCGAGCCCTCGGGACCTCCTGGAACCCCACACAAAGTGGCGGAAGTGTCCCCCGAGCCCCCTGGGCAAAATCCTAAAAACCACAATTTTCCCCTGCCCAGAAATAGCCTAGCGCTGCGGCGCCCACCAATGAGGGCCGCGGCGCCCAGAAGGGCTCCCTTCCCCTGAAGCTGCCTAGCGCCGCGACGCAGAAGAACAGGGTCGCAGCGCCCCTTTGCAAACCCAGAAATCTGGGTTTCTCCCAACGTTTTCCCCAAGCCAAAACATTCCCAAACCAATACCAATGCATACCTAAGTCCCAAATTCAATTCAAAACCCCCAAATAAACCATCTAACAACTCAAAAACATCATCAACCAGCTCAAACACGCAATCAAACCTACAATTCATAGTTTGGTTTAAAACTTCAGAAACTTAAACCAAGCCTTTCAAAACTTAAACCTCCCTTTAAAAATCTTAAACCATACTAGATAAAGACTTTCAAATATGCATGGAATTCATACCTCAAGATGGAATTCGACCTTGAGCCACCACCAAATCCACTTCTAAGCTTGACACCCTTTGATTATCTAGCTGATTTCTACAATTGCTAAGCCAAAGCCCAGCTTTCAATATTCAACCTAACCTCCAAAATCAAACTTGCAAGAAACTAAAATTAGAGATGATGCCTTACCTCTGGACAAATCTTGGCCTAAGCTTGACTATAGCTGCCCCAAACTCAGCTTGAACTCCTTCTTTGATCTCAAGAAACTCAACTCCAATCTCAGCCCTAGACCCCTTCTTCCTTTCCTTCTTGCTTCTTCTCAAACATTCAGCAGAATTCTTGAATTTGTCTAAGTGTAGAAAAACATGAATGACTATCCTTCAACCAAGGTTATCCCTTCCTAAAGTCTAATTACCCAACTACCCTCATTTCTATTTTAGTCTCTAACTAACCCTCAAGGCACTTTAGTCGTTTCCTTAATCCCTTGCAAAAATACCACTTTCACACTCAAAGTAACTATCCTTAAGAGTTACCTATAGTTACCCAAGTTACTAAAATACCATTAACCATTAATTAAAAGTCCCCAACTAAATTTATAATAATCCCAAGATACCCCGAGACTCCTCACGAGCCGGGTATAAAATCTCGTTGTGACTTTAAGTAGAATGGCTCTCTAGGACCGTCTCGGAACGTGCATCACAATTATATCAACAATATCACATACATTACATTTATGCCCTCAACGGGCTAAAATTACCAACTCGTCCCTAACAGCCAAATGGGGCCCACATGCATATTTATTTCACCTAAACATGCATTCTAACCATATATTCAATAAATTCACATAGATTAATACAGTATAACAATTATTGCTCTCCAGGCACACTAATCAAGGCTCCAAGCCTTATTAGCAAATTTGGGTCGCTACAACAGCCGCCAACTCTAAATCATGAATAGGATATCTCTTTTCATACTCCTTCAGCTGACGTGAGGCATAAGCAATTACTTACTCTGACTGCATCAGAACATAGCCCAAACCTTGATGTGAAGCATCGCAATAAATCACAAACTTCTCCTGATCTGTTGGAAGGCTCAGAACTGGAGCTGTAATCAATCTCTGCTTCAATTCTTGGTAGCTGTTCTCACACTTGTCTGACCACACAAATTTCTGATTCTTACGTGTCAGCTCAGTCAATGAAGTAGCAATATTTGAGAACCCTTCCACGAAATGCCTATAATAACTTGCCAATCCAAGGAAACTTATAACCTCAGAAGCATTCTTTGGCCTTAGCCAATCTCTGACTGCCTCAATCTTCGCTGGATCTACCTTAATCCCCTCCTTACTGACATTGTGCCCAAGAAAAGATACATAAGATAACCAGAACTCACATTTCTTGAACTTTGCAAACAATCTGTGTTCCCTCAGTCTCTGTAGGACCAATCTCAGATGTTGTTCATGCTCTGACTCTGACTGAGAATAAACCAGAATATCATCGATGAAGACGATCATAAACTGGTCCAGATAATCCTTGAACACTCCGTTCATCAGATCCATAAAAGCAGTTGGGGCATTAGTCAATCCAAAAGACATGACTAAGAACTCATAATGCCCATACTTGGTATGAAAAGCAGTCTTCGGTATGTCTCCCTCCTTGACCCTCAACTGGTGATAACCAGAACGAAGGTCTATTTTTGAGAATACCTGTTTACCTTGCAACTGATCAAACATGTCATCTATCCTTGACAGATGATACTTGTTCTTAATTGTTAACTTATTCAGTTCTCTGTAATCAATATACATCCTCAAAGAACCATCCTTCTTCTTCACAAACAGAACTGGCGCTCCCCAAGGTGAGAAACTAGGTCTGATAAAACCCAAATCCAACAGTTCTTACAACTGTACCTTTAATTCTTTCAACTCAGCTGGGGTCATTCTGTAAGGTGCTATAGACACTTGCTCCATCCCTGGTGATAGTTCTATCATAAACTCAATTTCTCTATGTGGTGGCAACCCTAGCAAATCTTCTGGAAACACATCCAGGAATTCACATACTAATCTGGTCTCATTGGCACGACCTGAGTGGTGTCAACCTGATTAGTGCTCAAAAATATCATTTTATTAGTCTTAAAGTGTAAAATTAATTAAGTTTTAATTAATATTTGTATGGATTTATTGTCATACATTTTATATTTGAAAATATTAATTTTAATTTAATTTGTGTTTAATTTTCAGGAAATAAAATGTATTTTGACACAAAGAAAAAGAAAGAATTAAAATTGAAGAAAATGTCATTTTTGAAGATGGAATAGCCCAAAATGGAGCCCAAACCCAAAGCTTCAGCAAGTGCCAGCTGCCACCTAACGCAGCCAAATGGCAACTCCCCATTCACCCAGCCAAGCTTCCAGCCACCTGACGAAGCCAAGCCGAGCCGAGCCGCTGATGAGCCGCACCTGCCACCTGACGCTGCCACGTTCTGCCTCCTGACGCACTCACCTGACAAGCCAACCAGAAGTCGACACGCGTCCCAAATGCCTGGCGGCTGTTCCCCACGTCGTCAGCCTCTGCTCCCCACGCGCCCGACATGCCTGCCAACGTGTCTGCTGCACTTGTCCCACTTTACACCTATTTTGCAGCCATTTTCCCCACTATTTTGTACACGATTCTACACGTTTTTGAGTCCTATTTACACTATAAATAGAGTACCAAATGGAGTAAAAAAGCATGAGATCGTGGAAGGAAGTATAGAGAGTATTGTTGGAGAGAAAAACACTTATTTCTTCATTTTCTTTCATTTATTTTGCATTACTTTGAGTGAAAACAATGCCTATTTTAGGCTAAATTCTCTTGTGGAAAGGCTAGAGTGAAGTTCATGTTTAACATTATATTCTTAATATATTGATTCTTTATTTTGTTCTTCATTTATATATATTTGTTACAATTAAATTTATTTTCTTCTAAATTTATTAGTATCTTTTACATAAGTCTAGTCATGATCTTCTTATGTAATTTAGGTTTTTAATTTATTTTAGGATATTTGTTATATTATATGTTTTTTACTGCATTCTGCCATTGGTATTTTGTCGCTCTAAGGTATATAATATGATAGGTTTTTAAAATTAGAAGTTAGTATAATGTAATTAAAGAACATATTTTAAGGTGAGCTTTATTATATATATTTTCCAACTATAATTAATGGTGTAGAATTATAGTAGAGTAGAAGGAATCAATTTTATTAAAAAAATATATATGTTTGCATGAATGAAACTTATGCCTTCCATATTTTCTTTCTGATTCTAATTTCTCGATTTTGTTTATTTAATGTTTTTTTTAAATATATTCTTTTTCAAAGTTACATTATTTCAAAGTTTATTATTTTTAATTTACTAATCTTTCTTTTTATTTTGTATTTTACCTCTCTGTGGATACGACATAGCTCGATTACTACTGCGACTGCTTAGGAATTTATTGGGCGATATCACAACCACACTGGCTAAGAATCCAATGCAACCTTCTTGCAGTAGATCTCTAGCCCTCAAAACAGAAATCATAGGTATGCGAGGTCCATGCATAGTACCAACAAACACAAAAGGATCCTCACCTTCAGGCTCAAAGGTGACCATCTTCCTTCTGCAATCAATGGTTGCCCCATACTTTACCAACCAATCCATACCCAGTATCATGTCGAAGTCAGTCATAACCAACTCTATCAAATCCACTGACAACTCTCTGCCCTCCACTGTCACTGGCAAAGATCTGACCCATCTCCTGGATACCACTAACTCCTCAGTGGGTAATAAAGTTCCAAACCCCACAGCATAAAAATCATAGGGTCTACACAGTCTATCAATAATTCTACTAGCAACAAAATAATGTGTAGCACCAGAATCAATCAAAACATTATAAGGGGTTCTAGCACTAAGAAGTTGACCTATAACTACTGAGGGTGAAGCCTCAGCCTCTGCTTGTGTCAATGCGAACACTCGAGCTGGGGCCGAGCTGTCCGCTTTCTTGGGTTCTTCTTTTCTTGCCTTACGGCAATCCTTCCTGAGATAACCCACTGCTCCACATGAAAAGCAACCCCTTGCCCTACACTCCCCCAAATGGCCCCTCTTGCATCTAGGGCATTCAGGATAAGACTTCCAGGCCTCACCGCCACTTTGGCGGCCCATTGAAATACCACGAGATCGCCTATCAGAACCTGGAACTGGGAAGGTGTCAGGAACCTTCCTCTTCTGATCACTGCGGCCTCCACCCCTACCAAAACCCATAATTGGAGGACCTGTCCTCCTGAACTCCTTTCTAGCTGCATTATCTCGCCAGATCTTGTTCTCCGCACTCTCAGCTGTGAGTGCCTTCTCGACCACCTGTGCATAGGCAGTAACCTTTACCATAGTGGCAATGCGAACATCTTGGGCTAATCTAGGTTGTAGCCCCTGGAGAAATCTCTCCCTCCTAGTCTCATCAGTGGGCACCAGCTCCATGGCAAACTTTGCCAATCGATCAAACTTCATGGCAAACTCAGTCACTGACAAACTCCCATGAAGTAACCTAATAAACTCCTCAGCTTTTGCCGCCCTGATGGCATCATTATAGTACTTCTCGTTGAATAGAATCTGAAACTCTTCCCAACTCAAGGCATTGATGTTTCTGGTCTGGGATATAACCTCCCACCAAGCTCGAGCATCCTCCCGAAACATATATGTGGCACAAGCCACCCTCTCATTACCAGTCACCCTCATGAGATCCAGGATGGTGGTAATCATGCTCATCCACTGCTCAGCTTTAGCAGGATCTGCACTGCCTTCAAAAACTGGAGGTTGCTGCTTTCTGAACCTTTCATAGAGAGGCTCCCATTTGTTACCAACCTCAGGCAGCTGCTCAGCTGCTAGCACCGATACGGGAGGTGCCTCAAATACACTGGCTACTACAGGAACCTGCTATTGTCTCAAGAGGCAGAGTTCTTCTCCCTGCCTCAATACTGTAGCCTGTAGATCATTAAATAACTGCTGCCAGTTCGTAGGAGCTGGCTGTGGAATCTGACCCTTGTCATTCTCTTGACCCTGATTATTATTCTGGCCTTGATCACCCTGGTCAGCTGATGTATCTGTCTGTCCTGGAATCATTCTTATCAACTTATATTGTGTTGCAATAGTCAATACGACCAGTCAGGTAGTGATAACTAAACCTCTGTTAGCCTTACGGTCCAAGAACAAGCAGATAACTCTCATATTCCACAGTCATACAAACATATAGATAGATACATGATTATAGCATTTTGCACTTAACATGTATCAAATAATAGTTCACAATCAATAATACTAATAAGTATGTTCCAACAATACCAGTACTATTTAGCACACTTTTGCTAAAGATGCAGTATTCAAGGCACAGTCTTAACATGGTGTCTCATGTAAACAGGTAAAGCATTTATACCATATTTTAGCAGCTATACATATAACTACATAAATAGTTACCAAACCATGAGTCGAGCTTGTCTTCAACGGTGAGTGTGCATGCCCAGCCAGTCTATAGGAACCCTAAATCTTTGCACGCTCTGATACCAAGTTGTAACGCCTTGGTTACCCCAAGACAGTTATGGTGAACTTTGAACCGAGTTCTTTGATTAAAAATGTGCTTCTAGGTGTTATTAATAGGTTAAGGTGAAAAAAAAAACAATCAAAAGGAAATTATATATTTTATTTAAAACATAAAACTGTTCATGGGCCCATAAAAAACGTTTACAAGTTATTTACAATGCAAAATGGTCACTATAGTATAAAATTTACAACTTGCCAATCCAAACGGCAAAAATAGGGTAAACCCCCTAGTTCCCCTGAGAACTCCTTGGCCGTGGTGGTCAAGCGGCCGCATATGTACACATCACCACCTAAGCTCTCCACTCAAGGCTGGGTGAGCTTTTCTTTCCCTTTACCTGCACCACATAGCACCCATGAGCCAAAGCCCAGCAAGAAAACTCAACACTGCATGAATATAATATCAAACAATGATCATAATAACTATCCAGGACTTTTAGTCCAAAATAGAGGAGTGATAGTTGTAAAAGTCACTAAGGTGGGTTTTGTTCCCTTTACCAATAAGTGATCATTTCACTAGCTTAAACGAGATGGGTATCTGATGAAATAGTCACCAGCATAACTCTACTGAGTGACCATAAAGTCACTAACATGGGATTCCGTTCCCTTAGCCATGTGACAAAATAGTCACCTTGGCCTTTGGCCCTGGATTTGAGTAACTAGTTATAGACTAGACAAGCGCTTATAATTTTCATCGAATTTAGGGTCGGTCCAGCATTAATGCCCCATATGAGTCATTCAATGCAGACGTTCATCGAACTTAGGGTCGGTTCAACATTAATGCTCCATATGAGTCATTCAATGCAGATATCGATTAGATCTAATCTTTTATCGGCTCTGCGTTCATGACGCTTATGCCGTTCCTGACTCTTAAGTTAGTAACACGCGACTAGTGTCGATTCTGATTAGTCAGTGCCATACACAAGTAAGCAGATTTGCTAAGCATATAATATGCAATCAATGTCCACATTTAACAATCAACACGCCTTCATAATAACCACGCATGTCATATACATAGGGTGCAATTTTCTTACCTTTGGTTCGAGCGAGAATTAGTAAAAGAACGACCCTTGAGAACGATCAACCTTTTTATTCTTAGTAATTACCTGGTCATAACCAATTATTGGATTCCATCAATAAAATGAATAATAAAAGGTTCCCGAACCAAGACCTAGCCTCCGGGACATCGAATCCTACTAAACCGGGTAGTAGGAACGATCCCAAGGCCTAAGGTTTGAGTTCCCATAATCAAAACACTATTTCGGCCTGAAAACCCTTAAGCGCCGCGACCCCCATCACTCTGAGCAGTGGCCCCCAGCCAAGACAGGGGCACTTGAGGCAAGCGATGCAGCCCACCTTCCCCAGTGCCGCAGCTCCCAGGCTTCTCAACTCCACCGCCCCTCTGCACCATGCTTGGGCCGCGGCGCCCAAGAACAGGGCCGCGGCCCCACCTGGGAAATCAGCCATAACCCTGATTTTCCACCTTTTAATCCTTCCAAAAACCTACTTAAACATCTCCAAATCCAAAAATCAAAGTTCCCAAACATCCCAATGATCCAAAATCATCAAATCCCGAGGCTCAAACAAATCAAAGATTCATCAACACACAAAATCTAAATCAAAGCTTAAAAACTCAAAACTTAAAGCTTGGATTACCTTTTATTAAGTTGTTTCTCGCTAAATCCTTCAGTTAAGAAGCTTCTAATCTTTCCTAGGATTGTTATGCCTCGATCCTCGCTTGATTCCAACTCCTAAAACCCAAGTTTCCTTCGAAATTGCGACGAACAGTAAAAAGGAACAACAAGAGAGAGAGTTAAAGTGTTTGAACGTAGTTTTCTGTCTGACAGACTACTTCAAGCTTAGGTAACCTCAAATAAATCCTAATGCTCAGGGTCCTAAAAACACCCCCGAGGACAAAATAGTCAAAACTCCCAGAATTTCCTCCTGATCTCAATAACTCCCAATATATCCTCAAATAATCATTCTCATTATCCAATATCCCAATAATTGACCCCATTTTCCGCTAACTTGCAACCTAAGTTTGTCTTATGCCGAACAACTCGAAAATATCCACATAATAATGGGATCTCATCCATAAATCACAAACATGCACCAAAATATACAATTATGCCCTCAACGGCCAAATTACCAAAATGCCATTATAATTAAATGTGGACCCACATACATGCATTTAATATCATATTATAATATAATTCACATAAACATGCATATAATAGTTTAATGGCATAATAAAACAATTATGGCCCTCTCGGCCTACTAATCCAACCATTAAACTGCATTAGGGATTTTGGGGCATTACAACATTTACCTGTGAAACAATTCAATTATTAATCAATAGATTTAAAAGCCAAACAAAAAGTAAATAAATGTAACTTTAATAACATACCTTCATTCGAAATGCCACATCAAGTTTGATCTCCATTTCATTATTTGCCCATTTTTTCACTTCAATAAATTGGGTGGTTGCTGCTTCTTTTCTTGTTGAAAGCCATCTTTGAAGCACCTTTCTTACAACTTCTATTAATGACGTTATAGGCAATTTTCTCGCATGCACAATTGCTACATTTATAGATTCGGCAATGTTACTTGTAAGAATGTTATACCTTTTCATTGGAAAGAATGGTCGAGCCCATCTTTCTGGTTTTTCTTGCAAAAGATAAGTGGTCATTTCAGGGCTAATTTTCTGTAATTCAGCCATAGTAGAATAGTATTCTTGAGCTGAGTAGGCTCTTGAAGCAGTTTCGAATATGGCATGCACATGTAATCCCCTAAACTTAGTCCTTAGATTTTGCTTCAAATGATAAAGACAAACTCCATGGTATACACCAGGATACACTTGTTCAATTGCATTTTTGATGCTTATGTGCCTGTCAGATACTATGCATAATTTTTCTCGATCTCCTATTGCTTCTTTTAGTCTTATAAAGAACCATATCCATGCATTGTCATTTTCTAAATCCCCAATTCCAAAGGCGAGCGGAAATATTTGATTGTTTCCATCTTTAACACAAGCTGCATATAGTGTACCTCCACATTTCATCTTTAAAAATGTTCCATCTACCACTATAACTGGTCTATAGTGTTTCCAGCCATCCAATGAAGCCCCAAAAGCAAAAAACATATATTTAAACCTATAAAATTTAAAAAAAACAACCAATTCCTAGAAATGTAAGGCATGGATTGTGAACAGTAAAGCCTTGAATATAGGAATGCAAAGCATAAATATTATTCATACCTGTTTTCTTCATATTTATCTACTCTTGTGATAGTTCCTGGGTTGGCCAACTTTAGCATATACAAGTATGAAGATAACAATGCATAACTTTCCTCATTTGACCCTCTAACATTATCAACTGCAAGTTCTTTTGCTCTCCATGCTTTATTGTACGTTACACCTACCCCATGTTCATCTATCATGTCTCGTATTATTTGCCTTGGTCGGTAGGTTAAACCTAGGTCACGAAACTTCTCTTTGAAGTAACTACTGATGACTTTTGCACTTGCTTGTCCATTCTCAAAATTTATGTGATTTAAGGAGCATGTGTGCTGTTTATGGTACTTGATAACTCGAAAGTAGTCTGATAGTTTTGTGCTTCTTGCACGTATATACCAGCCACAATTGTCATCTATGCATTTTGCCCAAAATGCCTCTGAACATGATTTTTCAATCCTATACTGAAAGTGTTTCTTGATGGCGATTTTCGCAAGTGTATATTTTAGATCAGTCTTATTCTTGAAAATATAATTGACTCTTATGTCTTCAATCTCCATATTTGGCAATACACGCAGAGGTGATTGAGCTTCTTTCCCGTGTTCTGTAATTTTGTGGGATTCTTGTGTTGAGGCGCTCTTTATCTTACTAGTG
Source organism: Humulus lupulus (assembly GCF_963169125.1). Lineage (NCBI taxonomy): Eukaryota > Viridiplantae > Streptophyta > Magnoliopsida > Rosales > Cannabaceae > Humulus > Humulus lupulus. The sequence goes on along the minus strand of NC_084801.1, from coordinate 126,963,848 downwards.
CTTGCAGTAATCGTATTGTGGTCTGTGATAGTCAAACTGTGATTTGTTGCATTGCTTGCTAAAGCAGTTGGAATGCTATCTTCTCTTGGCAAAGAAGGGCTTGGTTTCTCTATTCTACTTCAACGATGAGAGGACATTTTTTCAACTCTTCCATAGTCTTGTTCAAGTTTAGATAGACTTATAAATTGTCATCACTTTCTATCTTCATTCCTTTGCTTGTATCCATTTTTGCATCAAAAAGCAAATTTGTTGAAATCAAATTTTCATTCAATCTGAGCTCTTTGTATATATTTTCTACCAATTCCACGTACTTAATATCTTATTCCACCATCAATATTTTGAATTCATGATCAACATATTTGTTGTTTGCATTCCATCTTCCGTTAAAAACTACAAACAATATTATTTTGTCCATTTCCTGCAATAAAAAATAACACAACCAAGTGAGCTTATTCCTTGATCTTAGATAGAATTTTTTTTTAAAAAAATCAATACAATATACTTTTTGCATTAACTCCACTCAACTTAAGGCAAACACATTTTTGCAAAACTAGGTCTCAATAATATTTGTGACTCAATAAGAAGAATTAAAGTAATGCAAAAGATGTTTAGCATGAAGATATTAATGTTATTTTATAACAAAATTTAAACCACAAACATTTAATGGATAAAAATTTAAACCAATAGTTTTATAATTTAAACCATTGGACTTAAAATTTAAACTTCTATACTTAAAATTTAAACCACAAATCTTTAATGTTTTCAAATTTAAACTTGTAAGTTTTAAAGTTAATTTAGTAGCCTTAATTTTTAAACCACTTCATGCTTAAAATTTAAAACTATAGCACTTAAACTATAAGGCTTAAAATTTAAATCATGCCTCTTTAAAACTTAAAATAAATTATTACAAATTTAAATAACAAGATTTAAATTTTAAACCATTAGGCTTAAATAGCTTAAAATTTAAACCATAATCCTCGATATTTAAACTACTAGCCTTAAAAATAAAACCAAAACACTTTAATGTCTTAAAATTTAAACCACTAGATTTAAAAGTTAAACCACGAGCATTAAATTTTAAACTACCATGCTTAAAATTTAAACTATAACACTTTCCCCGTAACATCTAAAATCTAAACCAAAATTCATAAATATTTAAAGCACAAGGCTTAAAATTTAAACTTCTAGGCGTTAGTGTCTTAAAATTTAAACCACAAGACATAAAATTTAAACTACAAGGCTTAAAATTTAAACCAATACTATTAAAAATTAAACTATTAGTCTTAAAATTTAAACTACTATGCTTAAAATTTAAACAACTAGGCTTAAAACTTAAAATGTAATATTGAATGATTAAAAGGTAAACCACAAGCAAAACAAGAATTCAATATATTAATTAATATAAATAAAATAAATCAAAAGAATTGTAACTCAGTGGATGTCAAGCAATCAATTCAACTTAACCTAGTTTTTACTAGGAGTACATATTATGCTTTTACTCAAGAAAATTTATCTTGAAGATTGGTAATAGATTTCATAATATATCAAGGAGTAAGACAATGAGGTAATACACTTTATTCTTAATGTTAAGATGATTGAAACCCAACTTTATCTCTATTAATTTAGCATGTCTTTAGTTGTCAATTGGCTTTGTGAATTGCAATATCATCTTTAGTTTCTATGAGTTATTTCAACAAACACTTAATGCTTTTCAATATCATTTGCAGAAAGTTGCACTATGTATAATGAAATTCATGTGTCGAAACCTGCGGCTAAAAATTCATGAGCACTATCTAGTGTTATGTGATAGGTTTATAGATATCTTTCTGCTTTCCCATATGAGCTATTTGATCATTGTGAGGCCATTAAAACTGCATGGGCTCCTTATTACACCATTCACAAGGCTGAGTTTACTTTTTTCACTAGATGTAAGAGAGTTAATACAATGCTATACAATATAACTTATCTTTTTTGACAGATTCTGGAGGTCTACTAGATCAATATTCATCAGCTGGTAATGATTGCACTATAATGATGATGTTTCTTTAAAGTAGAACAAATATTTCAATACTATCAATCCTCTAAAATGTCTCACACATCATGTCTCCAATTTCTTCCAAGTTCTTAACGTTCAGTTTTCAACTAAATTAAAGAAACCCAACTCAAACTAGGGACTCGAGAGACCATTATATTCACACCAAGAATCAATTCCATGAAGTGGAGGTATTTAAAGCAAGATGTGTGAGCCCAATTACGACAAAGATTGTGTTTTATTGCTATGTGCATATAAGAACAATGAAGGATGGTTGACAAACTATTTTCAATTTTCATAAACAAAAGAGTCATTTTCGCACTCATATCTTACCAGAAGGTCCAAAAGATTCAGAAAACGCTCCCTATCTTCTAAATTGATATATAAACCAGTGATCAGAGTACCAATTTTTGCAAAGTTACTACAGAGAAGAATAATGATACCAGAAATGACCAGCACACATGTCAAACATCATAGAGGTTTAAGAATTCATTACAGTAGATCCAATTCCAAAATAAAGAGCCAAATATAGCATTGAAATAAGAACATATAAATCCAAAAGTCATAAAAACAAAGATCAACGAACATAGTGGCCAACACTTAGCTATACTTTCTTCCAAATGCTCCATTGTTTGACTTTGAAGTAGAATTCACTTGAAGAACACACACTCAAAATAATAGTAGACGAGTAATCATTATATTCCACATTACTAGTTTACATAGAGACATTTTATCAAACACCTAGCAATATAAATTTATGAAAATGAAGAAAAACTCACCATGATAATGATAATGATCCCAGTGGCAGTGGCACACAGATGATTCTTCTATGTAGGGAGGTGTAGTGACAATAGCATAGATAACAATTCAAAAATTTGAAGAACTCACCAATTGGATGACAAAGTTAGGGTGTCAATGGCATAGGCACACATGGTATCAGTGACAAGGCTGTGGTGGAGGCGTGGTGGAGCTGTGGTGGTCGTAGAAGGTTGGAGGCTGGGTTTGAGTCGATCGTGGTGGTGTAGAAGGTTAGAGAGAATGGTAAGCGGTGGATACTATTTTTAGAAGAGAACCATATAGTCAATGGTATTTTTGGAAGTGTTGTGATAAAAATGGGTAGAATTAAATTAAATATATTTATAGGGTAATTTTAGTTAAGTACTCATTAAACTGGCTAGTTTTCAACTTATCCTGGAAGGAAATATTGAGAAATGTCATTATAAATATGGGTATAAATTAATTAAATATGTTTTGTGGCTGTTTTTAGTTAATTAACATGAAATGTGGGTAGTTATCAAGTTATTCCATTTTTTTTATTAATATATGAAAAGATAACATTTAATTTATTTTGGCAGATAGAGTTATTATTGATCGACTAAACTAGAGAGAGAGTTTGAGCAAATAGGTTGAGATTGTAATTGCTAACTTGAACCCAATTTAATATTGCCACTTGAAAAAAAAAAAGATAAATTATGAGTAAAAAAAAACTAAACAATTGGTGGGTTGGCTCTCAATTTTGGGTTGATTATAGTTTGAAGACTACCACTATAACATTTAGAAAAATACCACAAAGCTAAGAGAACGTGTAAGAAAATACCAATATAACACACTTGTTATACTATTTGAAGACAAATCTGTTTATGTACTTTAGGTTTTCATAATCGGTCGATCAATGACTAAATGAATATACGCCGAAGGAGATTCATTCTTGAAAAGGACAAAATATGGACCCAACCATTTATAACAATACCATAAATTAATATTTACAAAAATACCATTTGGTAATGGGCTGGGCCTGAGCTCGTCTAAACAGAGCACAGAGAGACAAGACAAGCGCTCGCTAATACAACCAAAGATTTCTACGCAAAAAAATCTGATATAAAATTTTCCAGTCTTCTCAGCTTCACTCTAATCCCAAAATCTTTTGTTAGGGTTTCAAATTTCACCTACAATGTCGGATAATGATGGCAGTGGTGATGACTACGCTACTTTTCGGAGCAAAGTACGTTTTCATATATCTCAATTTGCATTTCAAATTAGGTTTATTTTTATTTTTATTTTTTTAGTCGTAAAGTTGTTAAATTCTTACACTGTCTGTCTGGAATGTCATTTTTATAGTGATTGAATTCAAGTAAATGACTGTGAAAGCCATTAAATTTTGAGTATTTTTCGTTTGATTGTGTGGGCTTTGATGCAGTGAAGAAATTAGCGCTTTTGCCATTTATTATCATGGGGGTTTTATGGTTATGTATTTGGGGACTGATTATTGTCTAATTTTCTTAGCGTAATTCTAATGGTTCAAGCCACGAGAGGTCCATGAATAGGGACTATAAGGATAGAAGTGCAAGGGGGGGTGACAGAGGAAGGGGCGGTCGTAATGACTATGACCGTCGTCATAGCCGAGATCATGACAGGTTTATCTTATGTTCCTTAATTTTAATGGAATGTTTATCAACTCATACTAAATGAGCTATGTAAACGTGTGAGAATTTTTGTGAAATTATGAATATTTATTTGGGTATTGTATGTTTTCTTCGCAGGAGACGGGATTATGATCTAGGTAGAGATAGGGATAGAGATAGAGATAGAAGGCCTAGGCATAGAGAGCGTTCACGCTCAAAGGAAAGATCTAGATCGCCCTCTTCTTCACGTTCCCGTTCTAAAAGGTGATGATTCAACTAGTTCAACCTAATTTTCAATGGTCATATTGATTTACTCGATCCCAATTATATTCTTTAGGATTTTCAGTTTATGTTGCCACTGTTAGTCTGTAATCTACTAATGTTCCACTGGAACATTAGTTGTGTTGGTTCCAGCTTCTGCTGACCTGACTTTTGAAAATGTATGTATTCTTCAGCAAGCGGGGTAGTTTCTTTGATGTGGCGCCACCTTCTGTGAACATGCTGCCTGGTGCTGACATGCCAGGTATGGTTCTAGCTCGTAAAGTTATTATTCAATTGACATGTTAATAATTCTAGTTCGTGTCCTTAAAGAATTTGTAGTATTTTATGTTGCAATAATTGTGTAGTCTCTTGATACTTTAGTGTTTCTGCTTGAAAACTATTTTTATAATGGTTTACTATGGGAACTGAGAGCCATTGTTCTGTTGTTTGGCTGTTGTGTGTGTTTTTTGTTTGTGATTTTGTTGATGGTTTGGGTAAGAAGGCAATGTTGGGTTGGCGTGACCACGTAGCCTTTATGTCCATCGACGAATGCATCAGTTAGCTGGATCTTGTTCGCCTTCAACCTCTACAGTTTCCATTTGGTAGACTTACTAATAATTCCCTAGCATCTGAAGTGATGGAACTTATTTCTTACTGTATTATTTGATGGTATATTATAGGTTTCTCTTTTCAGTTTCGTTGTAAATGAAATAGGTAAGTCTAGGCTATTAAATGTATTATCTCTTAACATTGGCTGGGATGTGTTTTACTTTTTGAATGATTTTAACAATCATTCTGAATTGTACCTCTTCCTTTTTATTAACAACACAGGGCAGCTGCTGGCTGTTCCTCAGACAACACCTGGAGTGGTGCAAAACATGTTACCTTTTGGAACAACACAAGTCTGTATCTTTCATTGACATCATTATCTATGGTTATTATGCTCTTGCTTTTCATTTGTATTCTGGTTTGGTGATGCCATTTGCCTTTAATATGTTTCAGCTTTCTCTTCCCATGATGCCAGCCCAGGCCATGACTCAGCAGGTAGATTTATAAATACCATATGTTTTGTATATATACATATTTAATGATTACTATCTATGACTCACATTTGTTATCTTTCTTCTCTTATAGGCTACAAGGCATGCTCGCCGAGTATATGTTGGTGGACTTCCTCCCTTGGCAAATGAGCAGGTTTTTCTTTGAGTTCCTTTTCTAATCTTTAGGTTGTAAAGGATCAGTGTTTCGCCTGTTTTTTTAATATAAGTATCACTTGAATTATTCTTATTTTGCTTTCTATGTTAATTGTACATTCAGCTGTGTGCAAGGCCAATAACTTATGCCAGTTGTTGTATCTCCATATATGGTGTTACTAATCAATGAATATAGCTTGTATGTTGCTGTTTAATTACAACTGGTTGCTTATAATTGTAAAATTTGTAATTTAAGTCACTTGGTATTTCTCTTCCTCAACCCATTTAGAAGAAATATGTTTTGCACTATTTTGAACAGACTATTGCAACATTCTTTAGTGGTGTCATGGCTGCAATTGGAGGAAACTCCTGTGGCTCAGGTAATTACAAATCTTGCCATTGAGGTGTACAACAAGCATTATTTTATAGTCCGTCATTTTGAATCTAATATGTAGCTTATTTATTTCTCATATGATGTTTAGTATGTGTTTTATGGCATTTGCTTGTGCAGGCGATGCAGTCGTTAATGTCTACATCAATCATGAGAAGAAGTTTGCATTTGTGGAGATGAGAACTGTTGAAGAAGCAAGTAATGCAATGGCATTGGATGGGATCATATTTGAGGCATGTTTCTTAATACTTTTAGCTTAACTATGGGTTTTTGATTTCTTTATATATGTGCGGAGATGAGAACTGTTGAAGCAAGTCATGCAATGAAATTGGATGGGATCATGTTTGAGGCACATTAATTGATACTATGATATTCTTTGCTGAACTTTTGTTTTGCATCTTTTCTTAAATACACACACATACACAATATGAGTTTGTATATGCTTTGGGAGATCACATGTTTGAAGGGAATAAACTACGAGGAAAGATGCAAAATAAATAAGAGGCACATTTGTACAAATTACACGTTCATCCCATATGTCTGTCAAAAGCTAAATGGATCAACCGATCAAGTATGTCTGCCAGACTTAATTATGCATCCTATTGTTGGATTTGTTTGTTTCCCAATTTCTACACTTCAAGAATCACGTAGCCATGGTCTTATGTGGATGTCAAAAATCCACAAGGAAAAATATATGATCCCATGTTGAAATAAGTAAGGGTCTGAGAACATGGAAGAATTGACCCAACAAGCAACGTGTGGATGCCAAAAAATTCCCACCCTTAAAAGGACTCTCATTACATGTCCCCCAAGGCATCAGATAAGCATAGGAAACAAAAAAGTACAATTCGACACCAAGCGCACCTTGTGCGAGGTCACCTGACTCCTTACTCCTAGTATCATGCTCCATGGACAAGCCAACTCGCATCAAGGACAAGCCAACATAACCTATATATATTTATAAGTTCGGTCGGTTTCAGTTCAAATCGGTCGGTCCACACGGATTTTTCAAACCGACCGAACAGTGGCGGTTTACACCGTTAACGGTTTTTTTGGTGTTCGGTTTAATTGGTTTTGGTTTTTTCGGTATTCGGAAGGTCGGTGTACTCGGTTTTTTCGATTTTTTGAATTTTATGCTCAGTCCTAGAAGCCGCACCACGAAGGGTTCTAAACCACAAATTGCGGTGCGGTGTAGGCGGTTTGTGCAGTGCGGGCGATTTTATGAACACCCCTACTTGGAGGGCCCTCACGCCAGGAAGGAGCCTCGCGCTTGGAAGGGTGCCTCGCACTAGGGGCGTCTCGCGCAGGGGGACTGCGGGGCAATAGTCTTGCGAAGTGATACCATCGCCTCACGCAGGGGCGTCATGTCTCACAACATACGCTGCAGGCCTCGTTGAAGAGGCTTTATCTCCCTCCCTAAGATAAGCGCCATCAAGATAAGTGCCACCAATAGGACACCTTCCTTGTGGGTCTCACAAGATGTAGAGTCAGAGACCTCTTGAACATGCATTCGAGGAAGGTTAGAGAAGACCTTACAACGAATCAGTATTAAGTTAGAATAGGTGGGAACAACGAAGCGTGTCATCCATGATAACATATAAGGATTTCAATACTTGAAGCTCATAGGAACAATGTATCTTGGGAGGGTGAGAACCTACATATGACTCAGAGCTCCTACAGGTACAGAATGCACCTACAGACCAAGAGGAAGTAGGGCATGGACACAATGTCCATGTCAGGCAAGTTGTGGTAGTACAAGAATAGTATATAGTAGGGACTCCCTAAGCAAGCCTATGAGGTTCGTACCTGACAAGTAGTGGAGGTACGACATAGTACCATGGCAGGAGTACTTTTGCAGACCCCTGACATATACAGGAGTTGACCACCACTCTAACACCACTACCACTTGTAGCCTGGATATGCAACTCCTTGTTTCTTCAGGACCACAATGTACCAAGAGTCATTAGAGCTTCCCCATAAATAGATCCTCACCATTAGGCCAAGGAGTTGGAAAATTCATTGTATACTCAAGCTATTAAGCAATATACAAATTTTTACTCTATTGTTGATCTACTCTTATCTTTCCTCAAGTCTTCTAAGTTCTCACTTAGTTATTTTCTTACTGAGCTTTGAGTTTTCCGACCTAACATAGTTGATGAGTTCTCACTGTCAACAGTTTGGTGCTGTCTGTGGGAAGAACAACTAACAAACAGTAGTTCTTCTATTAATCAGCAAGAAAACATGCCAAGGTGTTCAAAAGGCCTACAAGAACACCAAGAAGGGGAGGTTCACCTAGACGGAATCCAGCTAAGGGCGTCCATGAGGGATCCTCCCCCGCCGATGAATGGAGGTGCGGCGGATCTGCCCAGAGACAATGGCGAAGAGGAAGAAGTATCATCCCCTGCCATTCATCCTACACCGGACCCTGTAGCACATACCACCTCTCCAACAAAGGGTTGTACAACTCATCCTCCGCCATGACCACCGGTGGCCCCAAGTCCAAACCATCAAGACCCGAGTCCTTCCAAACAAAGACATGGTAAATGCCCACGAGTACTCACAGTGAGTTCAAGTTCCTAATCTCATCGCTACGAAGAGGAAATATGTGACATGCACTTGAAAAACCAAAGCTTGCAGACCGCCGTGGAGAACATGCAAGAGGTACCCAACGACCTGTTACACGAAAACTCTGATGCTCCACTCTCTAATCATAAAGAGAGGGAACATGCACGTGGAGAAACCACCATGCCCGTGGGCGATGGAAAAACACAAGTCTCCACTAGTCATACTCCTCGCCTAGGACGCAAGGAAGATTCTACACGAACGGAGCAACTTGGCGCGAACCCCACCTACGAGAGGTGCGAACCCAAGACAACCTCCAAAAGAGCTTCACCCAACATGAGTGATAAACTTAACCAGAGAGAGTCCGAGGTGAAAACCACACCCCTGCAGCTCTCTTGATGGATACAACCAAAGTAAGGGTTCACTCTAAGAACCCACGGGACTCCTTAAACAAAAAGATGAAGGAATTAAACACTAAAGTGCAAAGCCCTTGAAGCAAGATTATCGCTGCACCTGGGGGGGCACATTGATGACAAAGAATTTGACCGTGAGTCGCCCTTCACAAGGGAGATCCAGGTTGAGCTACTCCCCACCAGCTTCAAAGAGCCTCGCATGACTCCGTATGAGGGCACTACGGACTCAAAATATCACTTAGACACCTGATGAAGTTATGGGGGGTCAACAGTAGAGCAAGGTGCCATTGCTTTGTCGTTACACTCAAAGAAGCGACATACAAGTGGTTCAAAAGGTTAAGGCCAGGAACAATGAGGTCATGGTAGCAGTTTTCTAGTGAATTTAGCAACACCACGCGGTTCGTGACTATGTTATGTCGAGTACCAGTCTCGCTAACATAAAACAAGGCGAGAGTGAAGGCCTGAAGAGCTATATCCACATATTCAATATAGAAGCAACTGAGATGAGAAGTACGACTAAAGCGGTGCTCAAGAGGGCAATCACAGCAGGAGTTCGTCCTGGAAGGAAGTTATGGGATAACATGCTCAAGAGGGAGATTACAAACTTAGACGACTTCTTCGAAAGAGCCCAAAAGTATATACGTGTGGAAGAGGGCCATAAGAACTTGCATGTTGAGGGAATCAAACCTTCCTCCAATCACCCTTCTACCAATATGTCTGAAGATTCTGCGTAGAAGAGATCGTTGTGATAGAGTAGTCCTTGATCAAGTTGAAGATTGGAAATGGTCTACAAAAAGGCTTCAAGGAAGAACCTAGTGGGATTCATCAAGGATAACCTTTGATAAGACCCCCTTTATCTCAGTCGCTTAGGAACTAAAGAAGTCATTGCAATTGGCCCCCATAAAGATCCAAAGAGGTCGCCAAGCTGACTCCAGGGATCTGGAATTGTCAAAAGCATATCGGAGAGAACGAAAAACAAAGTGCTTGGCAAGATAGATCCCATCAACAACTTAGTAGATATTAGACTCGACCTCAACAGGAACCTAGCCGTGTGCAAAATAGGTGTCTAGCCTCGCAAGCCTCAACGACACCCAACCTTGTGCAAAATAGGTGTCCAACTGCACGAGCCTCAACAGGCACCTAGCCATGTGCAAAATAGGTGCCTAGCCTCGTGAGCCTCAAAAGGCGCCTAGCCAAGTGCAAAGCAGGTGCCCAACCTTGTGAGATATGTGTAAAAGTACTTATAATATATATATATGTGTGTGTGAGCGGTGAACCTTATAAGACAACATTTGAATCTATAAGGACTAGCTTCCCTTGTAGAATCTAAGAAAGTCAAAAAGTCCCTCAAAAGTGATATTTTCACAAACACACCCATCCTGCAAAGGGACCATGTCGCAGAAGACACAAGGGGAGCCCGAAGAGATACTTATGTCTAGATCGACTGAGTCGCCTTACCAAGGGATAACCTTGAAAATACGTGCTTGCGAGGTTTCACAAGTATCATCTTCCTATAAGGGTCCTAACCCAAGAGGATTTCACCTCAAAGACCAAAAAAGGTCTTCATAACAATCCTAAGTCAGCCAAGGTCACCTAGTTCAAAAGGGATCTCAAAGAATACGCTTGTGAAAAGGATCTCAAAGAAGACGTTTGCAAAAAGGGTTTCGAAGAAGATGCCTGCAAAAATAGTACTATGCATAATGACGAGAAAGACGATTCTCGCATAAAATAAAATGCGCACAAAAATATATAAAAAAGGATATCGAGAACCTAAAGGGTCAACATATCCTTACAAATAGTCAAGTTGCACCAACAGATACGAATCACACGGAGTAGAGAGATCCCAAAGGAAACCATTTCAAAATAAAGCTATTGACACTATGACCATGAGGACTTGCACAAGTTCCTCACAAAAAAAGAAAAAGAAAAAAGAACGGTTTCTCAAAGTCCCAGACCATGGAAAACAAGTCTTCTCAAAGTCCCATGTTAAAAAAAAAAATGAGCTTCTCAAAGTCTCACACCAATGAAAGAAAGAGAAAGGGATTTACACTTCCCTTATACTTGTGTGAACATATTAAATTATCTTGTGAACTGATACATCTAAAAGAGTTGCGAGATAAGAGGTCCTTGTGTTGTAGGCTCTTGGCAAAATGCGCCTGCAATGCGAGGCCGCAATTCAGTAGCCTCCAAATGGAAAGCGCTCGCAATGCGAGGGCGCAATTCAGTAGCCTTCAAATGGAATGCGCTCGCAATGCGAGATGCTCTGGCAAAATGCGCCTGCAATGTAAGACCGCAATTCAGTAGCCTTCAAATGGAATGCGCCTGCAATGTGAGGCCGCAATTCAGTAGCCTTCAAATGGAATGCGCCCGCAATGTGAGATACCCTCGCTATGCGAGGCCGCAATTCAGTAGTGTAACGCCCTGAATAGCCAAGACCACTACACTGTGTACTTATAAAGGTGCAGGACTTACTAATTAAGTCATTTAGTGAAAAACGTGATACAAAAACCACTAATGAACTAGAGTTAAAAGGTTTTGGTCTCAAAAGAGTACATTTCATATAACTTAACATTTTTACACATGGGATCCTTAAAAGGAACAGCATTCAAAATTCAGTTTACAAAATTTTCGAAGTTTAAACAACCATTAGCCACTCTAAGGCAAAACAGACGTTTCTGGCTCCCCTGTTTCTGTCTCCCTCTTAACCGTGGCGGCTGAGCAGCTGATCATGTACATTCTTCTCTCAGAGCTCTCCGAATTAGGGTTGATCAAGTTTGCCCTTGCTTTTACCTGCACCACGAAGCACCCGTGAGCCAAGGCCCAACAAGAAAACATATCATATTACATAAGAAGCAATAATAACATTTGGATAACCCTTTAAGCATGTTCATACACCTAACATACCACAGTAATCACAAAGCATGAAGATTCAACCAAAGAATCAGCTAATCATCACCCAGCTATACAGCATAACAATCCACTAATTAATAATAGCAAATAAATCACATAATAATCGGGGTCGACACCTTAGGATGCACCCTCTGTTTACCCCACTAACTTCGGCCTGCTTAAACCAAGCTTAGTGCATAATAAGCTGTTCTCAACTACCAGTGGCCGAGCCGCGCCCTGTGCGCTAGTGTAAACTTCGGCATTCTTAGGCCGTTGGTTTACTGTTTACATGGCATAATACCATCATTTCAAAGCATACAAAATAGGGAACCCTTAGTCCCATTATAAATCCACAACCAAGTGCAGTTTTCTTACCTGACTATGAGCGATGCCTCTTGAGCACGATCTGATCCCCGAGCCCTAGCTTAGTACCTAGTCACAACCTAGATAAGGGATGCCATCAATAATCGTAAAAGGGCTTCTAGATAAAGTTCTAGTCTCCGGATGATTGAATTGCACCAAACACGGTAGTAGACTCAATCCCGAGCACCCTAGGTAAAATTCCCATGCTTAAAGTCCCAAAATCCCTTAAGGGTCGCAGCTCAAGCCACCCATGCCGTGGCATAGCCCCCAAACAAATCCCATCTAGGCTCAGAACCAGACACGGCCCGCGGCCCTACTCAGACCATGCCGCGGTCCGCCCTCCATCTCCGGCATCCATCAGCTTCAGAGGGCCACGACTCACCAAGAACTATGCCGCCGCGACCCGACCCCTTCGAACCCAGAAAAACCACCATTTTTTACTCCTAAATCTCACTCAAAACTATCCCAATTCCACAACTCAATTATCCCAAAACTTCTCACATGATTCTAGTAACACAACCCAGCTGAAACCTAGTCTAGAAACTCATTAAAATCTCATTTCAATCTTTGAAACTCACATACTCAAAAACAACAAAACCAGTCATGCAAACTAAGAATTTAAACTCTAAATTACGAATTGAAGCTTACCTTCTTTGATGAACCAACTTCCTTAACAAATTATGAGCTAAAACCCAAGCTTTCATGCCTCAATTCTGCCCTTCAACACCAGAGTTCATAAACACTTCAGAACCCAGCTATAACATAGAATTTTAATCACCATGTATCAAGCTTATATCTTATCTTAGTTCTTGACTGAGTCCCTAGTTGAACACTGGACTAATCCTTCCAAACTCCAGCCCAATCCACTGAATTTCCAAGCTAAAATCCTCAAGTTCTAGTAGTTTTTCTTTGAGAGATAAAGGGAGAAAGAGGGAGGGTCGGTTCCCTATGTTTTACTGTGTTCTGAGTCTTTTTACTTAGTCTATCCTTAGATAATTAGGTTAATCCCAAGGCTCGGGTACCGGAAACGTCCCCGAGGGCAAAATGGTAAAATTTCCCAGTATTCCCACCTAGACTTCCTAACCTCAAATATATCTCAAATTATTTATTTCCACAACCCGATAATCTAAATAACCTTCCAATCTTTAAAATACCCCTTAATTTGCCTAAAGTCAAGTATTAAGCCCCGTTGTGACTTTCCTGCTACCTAGCTCCCTAGGATCGCCTCAAGTCGCATGTTGCAGGTTCACCACATAATAATGTGGTTCTCACAAATATATCATATAATCACATTAACATTTACATAACCTTACAAGCATGTTTATCATATAATCATGCATTAAATCATTAAACTCACAAATAAACTAATTATGCCCTCGGGGTACACTAATTAAGGCTCTTAAGCCATATTAGTGATTTTGGGTCGTTACAAGTAGCCTTCAAATGGAATGCGCGTGCAATGCGAGATGCTCCCGCAATGCGAGGCCACAATGCGATGCCCTTGTGTATTCACCTCCTAGCTTAGATGTGCTCGCATTCCAAGGACGCAATGCAAGTCAACTTATGAATATCTCGATGCTCCCGCAATGCAATGCTCTTGTGTATTCACCTCCTAACGTAGATGCGCTCACATCGCGAGATCGCAATGCAAGTCAACTTATGGATATCTTTTTAGTAATATCCATCTCACAAAACGAGAGACATCTCAACTCATACTTTACCAAGTGTGAACGATGCAAGTCAACTTACAAGTAGTTAAGTTGCACCAAGAGACACGAATCACACGCAGTAAAGAGGTCCCAAAGGGAACTATTTCAAAATAAAGTTATTGGCACTGTGACCATGAGGACTTGCACAAGTTCCTCACAAAAAAAAAAAGAGAACAAAGAACGACTTCTCATAGTCTCAGACCAAGGAAAACAAGGCTTTTGAAAGTCCCATACTAAAGAAAAAAGTGGGCTTCTTAAAGTCTCACACTAATGAGAGAAAGAGAAAGGGATTTACACTTCCCTTATACTTGTGTGAACATATAAAATTATCTTGTTAACTGGTACATCGGAAAGAGTTGTAAGATAAGAGGTCCTTCTGTTGTAGGCTCTTGGTAAAATGCGCTCGCAATGCGATGCCGCAATTCAGTAGCCTTCAAATGGAATGCGCCTGCAATGTGAGGCTGCAATTCAGTAGCCTTCAAATGGAATGCGCCTGCAATGCGAGATGCCCTCGCTATGGGAGGCCACAATTCAGTAGCCTTTAAATGGAATGCGCCTGTAATCCGAGATGCCCTCGCTATGTGAGATGGTCCCGCAATGCGAGGCCACAATGCGATGCCCTTGTGTATTGACCTCCTAACTTAGATGCCCCCGCATTGCAAGGACACAATGCAAGTCAACTTATGGATATCCCGATGCTCCCGCAATGCGAGGCCGCAATGTGATGTCCTTGTGTATTCACCTCCTAACTTAGATGCGCCCGCATCACGAGGTCGCAACGCAAGTCAACTTGTGAATATCTCTTTAGTAATATCCATCTCACAAAACGAGAGGCATCTCAACTCATACTTTATCAAGTGTGAACAATGGAAATCTTCCCTCGACCTTGGCTCCCAATTGAGTTCGCTTCCTGCCTTAGACATTCCTTATAGCATCACCAAGTAAAGATGTCCAAAATGAATAGCTCAAGTCGACAAAGAGACGAGACACCTCACACCTTGCGAGAGGGTCTCGCATAGCAAGGGCACCCTCCCTTAACAAGGTCTCCTTCGACCTTCTAACTCAATTGGGCTCAACTTCTTCATTGGACATCTATCTAAATGCCACCTTGCAGACATAAATGAAGAATGAAGTCACAGAGACACAAAATGAAGCTAAGAGGCTCGCACAACGAGAGGGCCCTTGCATGGCGAGACCAACTATAGCCTAGTGCTTCTAAACATTCTTGTCTAAGTGTTTAACGTGCCCCTAAGCCTCATATAAGCCTTATCCTTGAAAGGGAGGTCGATGAAGGGATGAAGCACGAAGAGGAGGCAAGCCTCACCATGTGAGAGGGTCTTACTGTGCGAGACCATCCCGCATAGCGAGGTCTTCATCACCCAATAATGTTGAATGACATCCTTTGCTGCCTTATATGCCTCCAAGCATAATGCAAGTATTGCATTCATGAAAAAAGTGACAAGCAAAGGCCCTTCACGTGTTGACGGATGGAAGTTGAAGACTCGAAGGCACAAAGGAAGGTCACCCTCGGCTCAATGCTCCCAAATGACTTTGTTTGTGGCCTCGGATGTCCATGCTTAGTTCTTTTCACCCAGCACTCGATCATACCCTCCAGAGCGTGTTCTCGAGTGCCATACGCTTCATCTATGCCTAGTAATCCCTTGAGGTCTCATGAGACAATAACACCATGCCATGATGCTCGACAACTCCCTCATGGAGGTAATGCATGCTTGAATATAGATTAGCTGTCTTTCCACTCACGCGATCGTGACAGCCTGGAGTATGCTACCATTGTCACTAGCATCACGAACTTCGTTGATGAGTTCTCACTATCAACAACTTGGTTTACAAGAAGGCACACAACACTACCACTAGAGCATAGTAAGTGTAGCATCATAATAAGTCTACAAGGACGCCTAAAGACCTCCTCATAGACTGGGGGCTAGTGCAGATGCCCAAAATCCACAAGGAAAAATATATGATCCTGTGTTGAAATAAGTAAGGGTCAGAGAACATGGAAGAATTGACCCAACAAGCAACGTGTGGACGCCAAAAAATTCCCACTCTTAAAGGACTTTCATTACATTTCCCCCAAGGCATCAGATACGCATAGGAAACAAAGAGTACAATCCGGCACCAAGCACACCCCGCGCGAGGTCACCTGACACCTTACTCCTAGTATCATGCTCTATGGACAAGCCAACTCGCATCAAGGAAAAGTAGCACCAAAGGAGGTGGTCTCTCGCGGGGATTGTGGCCTCGCGTCAAAGGGGCGCCTCGCCTGGAGGGGCCTTGTACCTGGAAGGGTGCCTCACACCAGAGGCGTCTCGCGCATGGGGACCGCGAGGCAATGATCTTGCAAAGTGAGACCCTCGCCTCACGCAGGGGCATCGTGTCTCAAAACATACGTCGCAGGCCTCGTTGTAGAGGCCTTATCTCCCTCCCTAAGATAAGTGCTACCAACGGGACACCTCCTTCCCTGTGGGTCTCTCAAGATGCAGAGTTAGGGACCTCTTGAACATGCATTCGAGGAAGGTTAGAGAAGACCTCACAACGATTCAATATTAAATCAGAAGAGGTGGGAACAACGAAGCGTGTCATCCATGATAACATATAAGGATTCCATTACTTGAAGCTCATAGGAACAATGTATCTTGGGAGGGTGAGAACCTACGTATGACTCAAAGAGCTCATACAGGTACGGAATGCACCTACAGGCCAAGAGGAGGTAGAGTACGGACACAATGTCCACGCCAGACAAGTTGTGGCAGTACATGGTAAGGACTCCCCAAGCACTCCTATGAGGTTCGTTCCCGACAAGTAGTGCTTTTGCAGACCCCTGACACATACGGGAGCCGACCACTCCAACACCACTACCACCGGCAGCTTGGATATGCAGGTCCTTGTCTCTTCGGGACCACAATGTACCAAGAGCCATTAGAGCTCCCCTATAAATAGATCCTCACCCCTCTGGCTAAGGGGTTGGAAAATTCATTGTATTGAGCTATTAAGCAATATACGAATTTTTAGTCCATTGTTGATCTGCACTTATCTTTCCTCAAGTCTATTATAAGTTCTTAGTTATTTTCTTACTAAGTTTTAAGTTTTCCGACCTAACATAGTTGACGAGTTCTCATCGTCAACATCTTATCTTACCTGTGTCATATTCTATTTATTGGGTAAAGGTACATGAAGAATCCAAGTAACCTATTAATCTATAATCAGTTTTGTTTCTCTTATATCAAACATTTTTGATTCTCAAGATGCAAAATATGGTTTTGAAAGAAGAGAAGGTGAGGTTGTCCATGCTTACATTATAATTGTCGTGTATAGGCCTGCCTGCCTGATAAATGGGTTTGATTTTTTGATAGTGTACTCAAAGTGTGATTTTCAGTAGATCATAATCTAATGTGCAGAAGAAAATATTTAGGGGGCCAAAGTGCTGAAGTACATTGTATATGGATTTTTGTGTGTATGGGAGTGTTAAGTTGCTTGATCTTCTTTATTGTTATTGCACTGTATAGATCATTTACAATAAATATTTTATTTCATGCACTTCCAGTTATGTTGCAATGTTTTAACTTTCAAATACGGAGACTTTTGTGCTATGCTTGGTTTTGTTTGTTTGTATATTAGAGATAAGCTTAATAAACACATATTTTTACATAGATTTTTATATTGTCATAAACATTGTTCGTTCCAATTGATCTAATGGCCAAAATTAAAACACATGTTAAAAATGAAATAGTTTTTTTCAGTATTTTTATTGCAGCTGTTAGATCTACCTAATCTAACAATGTTTATCACGGTGTAAGAACGCATGTCTGTGAAACCTGTTCCATTTTTGGGATTATCATAATCAGAAGAATTATGTAAATAAGTGAATATAACCGGATGAGGCACTCTTGAATTGAGAAACAAATGATTTTCTCCAGACAGGACAGAATGAAACTCCTTTCTTGTACTAATATAGTAGTAGTGAAGAACTTTAGAGAGGTGTGGTTGGTTCTTGACCAATGGAAAGAAAGCATGTGACCGGTGTGGTTGGTTCTTGACCAATGGAAAGCATGTGACCCGAGAAAATGCCGATTGCGGCTAGACTCCAATGTACTATGGATGTCTCAATGATTGACACATTTTTCCTTTTATTTATTTATAGGGGGTTGCTGTA
This sequence comes from Humulus lupulus, assembly GCF_963169125.1. NCBI lineage: Eukaryota > Viridiplantae > Streptophyta > Magnoliopsida > Rosales > Cannabaceae > Humulus > Humulus lupulus. The sequence goes on along the minus strand of NC_084801.1, from coordinate 126,945,462 downwards.
AGGGTGCGGAGGCCAACAGACTATAATCCTGCATTAGCTGCAACACTTGGTCCTAGCCAACCTAGTCCTCACCTTAACTTGGCTGCTGTCGGACTCATTCCAGGGTAAGTTGGTTTTGTAGTTTTTTTAATATTGGATTGATCTTTATGCAAGTCTACTGGTCACTGATTTCTGTTATTTGGTTGACAGTGCAATCACTGGAGCAGAGGGACCTGAACGTGTTTTCGTTGGTGGGCTCCCATATTACTTCACTGAAGAGCAGATAAAAGAATTATTGGAGTCTTTTGGGTGAGGGCAGTTCCTACTTACGAACCATATTCTTGACTTGTTCTTCATATTATTGTCTTTCTACTATTTTAATGCCTGATGCTTTATGCTTGTTTTTGTTGTTTTCTTTGTTTCTTTTTGATGAAATAAATTAAACAAGGAAGAAGATATCTGCACTCATAGATCTCACGTTTGTGTGAGACAAACTGTTAGTACTTCATCTAAGATTTCAACTCTTACAATGCAGACCTCTCCGCGGTTTCGACCTTGTTAAGGATAAAGACACTGGAAACTCTAAAGGATATGGTTTTTGTGTTTATCAGGTGAATAGTCAAAGTTTAGATGGAAACATAAGGTTTCATCTTGGAGCGCTCTAACCTTACTACTGATGCTCGTTTTTATGTGACTAAATATGATTGATTATAAGGCCGTTTTATTTTCTTCATTTATGCACATATTGCTTTCTAACTCCAGAGTATCTTTCTGAAATCTGATTTGTTGACATTCAAACAAGTTCAGGATCCAGCAGTGACAGACATTGCTTGTGCTTCTCTTAATGGATTGAAGATGGGGGATAAAACTCTAACTGTTCGACGTGCTACTATGAGGTTTGTGTTCTTGATGAAATAGTCTTGCCACATGCAACAGATGGACAATATTACGAATTATTCAAACTGCCACTTTCGTTCTTTGTTTGCTTATTAATTTCTTTTACAATTTACTACAGCAGACTTTATTTATTATCGATTCCACTTTTTCTAGTATAATATTCATACACAGAACATTGCTGGAGAGATTTTCTGTACAGATTCTGTTAGAGGTTCTTTTCACTGTTAAAATATTAACTATTACTCAAAATGAAGTTTTCCCCGCGAAAACTTTTCTTTTTTTGGGCGTCTTTTTTCATTGGATTTATACATTATTATGTAATTGCAAGATTTGATATTTTATTTGAATTATTTGAGTTCATATATGCATACTGTATTCGTTTATCTAATTATGACAAAAAGGGCATATGATAGAATGATTGGTGACAGATCTTATCAAAGTTTTGAGTTTTAGGGCAGAGTTTTAATTTTTTTATATTAAATTATATTTGGTTACAGAAATATCATCTTTATGATGTTATTTCCTTTAGACTGTAGTTAGGCATTGTTGTTGATAAATAATTGTGTTGGTATATCCCAATACTGACTTGCATGAAATATTTGTTGAATGTTCTTTTGTAGCGCTGGGCAGTCCAAATCAGAACAGGATAATATTTTGGCTCAGGCACAACAGCATATAGCTATTCAGGTCACACTTATCTTTGCCTCTTGTGTGCTTTTTAGTCTTGTCACCAATATGGTGGACTCAAAGTTTTCAGTTACAGAAAATGGCACTGCAAGCTGGTGGTGTAAGACTTCCTGGAAGCGGGATGGCCTTCGCAGGAAATGGAGACAGTCCAACTAAGATTTTATGTCTTACCGAGGTACTTTTAGATTTCAATACAATGTATCGGTGCAAGTAAATGTAAAAACACAAAGTTCAATAATTACAATTTAACAGTTATGCACTGTGCTTGTACTGGTGTTAGATCATTCATCTTGATTTTCATGAGCCTTTCCCCTTCATACCCTAGTTAGTAGTAAGTGAAAATGGTCTGATTACTGATTCTTGGTGTACACTTGTTCCATTCCATTCAGGCAATTAGTGCTGATCAACTGGCGAACGATGAAGAATATGATGAAATTTTAGAGGATATGAAGGATGAATGCAGCAAATTTGGTATATTTTTATTATTGATATGTGTATATATATATATTATGTTTTATAGGCTGACACTCCAGAAAAGAAACTTGATAGATGCACACACGATTATATCTAAGCAAATTCTTTGTTACTTATCTTGAATGTAATTCTGTAAATATCACTTTTATGGCTTCAATTGTAAATACTATGATTTTTTTATTTTATTTTGTTAGTAGTCAACACAATTCGAGGAATGACACAAGAACTTATTTTTAGTTTAGCACATTGATGCTAAGTTCATTGCTACTGTAGATATGTATACATAATAAAATATGAGTTTTTCGATAAAACAACTGTTGGACCATACTGTTGTTTGAATCTCTGTGACACCAACATAAAATGTATGTATTGTGTACATCTGTATATGTATGTATAAATCATGTATTCATGATTGTGGCTACTAGTGGATCTACAACAGAGAATTTTAATTGATGCGCATCTTACTTTTTTTATTACTACATTGATATACTCTCATACAAAAGTGGGGTTTCACAAAAATTCCTGTCTATAACTTCATTGTCTTGAGACTTTTTTCTGAACGGATTGAATTGGTCAGGAATTGTGGTGAATGTCATTATTCCTCGCCCGGATCAGAGCGGAGAGCCAACCTCAGGTGTTGGGAAGGTATGTACTATGTAGTGTGAACTACTTGTCGCTTTTACCTGAATCATTTACAATATTTTTCGGAGCTCAATGATATTGTAGAACTTCTCTGAAATTGAAAGTGAAATCTGGCTTGACTCTTGTGTTTTTCGGTGTGGGGGGTTTCGGCATCGTGTCATGGCTTCACGTGCAGGTGTTCTTGGAATACACTGATACCACAGGTTGTGCCAATGCCAGGAATGTACTGAATGGAAGAAAATTTGGGGGCAATATTGTGAACGCTGTTTATTATCCAGAAGACAGATATTATAGCAGGGACTTTAGTGCCTAAGAATAATATTAGGTATGCTTTTACCATATTTTTGTTGTTTGTGTATTATTGGGGAATTTTTACAGTCAGTGAAAATAGTTAAATGTGACAAGAATAGAAGATGGTATAATATTAGACATGCTTTTTGAAATTGTTGGTTTTTCTAGTTGGGATGTTTTTTTCACAGTCAATGGAAATAGTTAAATGTTAAAAGAAAGGGAACTCTCTCTCTCTCTCACAAATGACTAAGTGAACTTGGATTGGAACCAATATGTTGTCCTCATTGCAAGGCATCTAGTAAACTGTTATGAGTAATACAAAAGCACTCAAACTTTGCACAAATTATATGGCGCTAATTTCAACAATTATTGTTTCAAAGTGGATTTTGAAAATGGGGCTACTGCTTTGATGATATCAATAATGAAGAAAATATTTATTGTATGTAAATATTTGTTATTTCATAAAAGAGTATTGTTATGGGGCACCGATGAAGCCGATATTAATTTACGCTGATCACATCAAAGTGGTGTTAAAAGAACATCACAGTATTAATGAGATTTACTCAACATAAGATATAAGGATTAGCTTTTTGAGAGTTAAATATCACCCTTTATTGCTTGCATGACTTGAAACTTGACTTCTGTAGATCTAAGCAAAGAATATATATATATATATATGTATACATACATATATTAATTAAGCATTAGTGTGTTTGGTACGACTAAGTAAATCCTTCAATAATCATTCAAAGCTTTAAAAACTTGAACCCATTTGATAAGAAAAATGCTTTGTTGATTGAATTGAAGTAGATTTGGCAGGAATAATAATTTCAAGATAAAGATATTGGATTGCAAATTTCAAAACTTCAATTAACATTCTTTAATTGTAATGTAATAAATTACACATCACATTAAATTATATTAAAAATCAAAATTGCTCATCTATTTAGATTAACTCTCTATTTTCTTTCCTACAAACCAAGCCAACTGAAGTGATGAGCTACTCACCAAATTAAGTAATTTTTAAGATTCTACAGAGGATGAAACTTGAAAGTTGAGACAAACACTCTGATACATACATTCACAATATACTTCATGTTTTAATTATTATTTATCCATCCTCAAAACTATTATCAAGTACACTAATTACAACTAAATATTAAGAAAATCATTTTCTTGGAATAATTATAGCAATTTTTTATTATATTTATATTCTCAAATTGATATAAAAATATAAAATTCGACAACATAATAAATCAATTGAGATTTTAATCATCAAATTAGTGTAAGAATAATGTTATACATCACTTGCAGTGTTAAGTACTACACGTTATATAACTAGGTTACATAACAATAAAATATTATATAGACTCTAGAAGTATGGCGCTTGACATATATGTGGGCATCCTGCTAGGTATCAACACCAGATTTAATACAAGTATGAGACTTACGTAAAAATTTAATATATCCACGAGACGCATTTATATTAATGTGTGAAGTCTAACACCATATGAAGTTAACTATGCTCTTAAGTCGATTTAAATATTTTGCTAAATTTGACACAAAAATTGTACAAATGTTATAGATGACATAATATTTGACATTGTACTCCATTGCAAAAGAGTATTGCTAAGGAATACCAGTTGATACGTCGTCTTCGAAGTGGTTATATTTAATAATTTTAAATTAGTATGTGGAACTCAATATTATATTTAATCAATCACAAAATATTGCATCAAGTGGTGTTGGACACAATATGATACATATTAGCAACATTCAATGTAAATAACATTTTAAGATGTGAATTGATATAAAAAAAGTAAATATTATTAACCATTTACTGAAAAAAATATTTTTTATTCTTTAATGGTAATGTTGTAATTATAAAAGTATTTATTGATGTATCAAATTTAGCACATACTATATTTTGTCACATAACTTTTAGTATATGCTAAATTTGACAAAAATTTTAGTACATTATTAGAGTATTTTTTTTATGGGATAATTGTGGCTAAACTCCCTATGTAGTTTTGTTAACTCTATGAAATTATTTTTCATTACTTTTTCAAAAGATTTTGATTAGTTTAGTGTGTATTAGGTTTATTTTCTTTAAGTTTTATTGTCAATAGTTAATTTGATTTGTTAATAGTTAATTTGATGTTTATGATGGAAAATCTTATGAAATATATGAAGTTTGAGGTTAATCTAAAATTTCACGTTAAAATATTGTATTAATCGTTTCGTTTTGCACAAAGCTAGAACTTCAACCCTAATTTTGAATATGACCCAAGGATTTTTTTTGTAAAAAACTTTTGAAATAAGAGTTGGATCTCTTTCTCAGCTTTCTAGATCATGTTGAATCGCTTAATTTGGAGTTTGGATGAGAAAGTTATGCAAATTTTACTAAGCAAAGTCGAATAAGGAAATTTACTTTGGGCAGGAAGCTTTGCACGCTAGCGTGAAATTTTCACGTCCCAGCATGATGTCACGACTTAAAATTATTTAAAGGCTTTTTAATAGAGATGGAAATTTTTCCCATGGGGATGGGATCCCGCGAGGACCTGCCCCTAATTGGGCGGGGATTTCCCGCCTAAACGGGTAATGGGGTGGGTATGGAAGTCATTTTCTATCCCTTAAACGGGGCGGGAATGAGGATAACATTCCCACCCCAACATGGCCCCATTTAATTTTTTTATTTATTTTATAATATATTTTTATTTATTTTACATGTTTCTTTATGTGATTGTGTAGCATATTAGTAACTTTTAAAATATTTTTATTTTTATTTTTAACAATATTTAATACTTTGAGCTATTAATATAATGTAATATATATTAATTTTGGTAATCTACCTTTTTTTTTAGTTTACTTTTTAATAAATGGGTACCTATGAGGATTCCCCACCCCAACGGTTATTTCCCCGCCCTGCCTCCGACGTGGAATATGCGAGGAAGGGGGAGGAGCGGGGATTAAAATGGTTAATGAGGGCGGGGGGGCACCCTCCGCAAATTACCTGTCCCGTTTCCATCCCCACTTTTTAAAGCCTATTTAATGGGAAATTCATAATTTCACGTAAGGTTATTACATGAGATCAGATCTGAACATGAAGAGCAAGTTTTTGGGGAGAAAATACAAGACAACATTAGATTTTGGAGATTGAAGACGGATCAACACTCCTCGTTTTATCTTTTCATCGTTTTCTTTATATCTTGTTCTTTTAAATTTCATATCATGAATTGTTATTCTTATATGGTATTTTTCTTTAAGATGATAAACTAAATTTTTTTTCTAAGGCTTTAATGGAACCCTATGTTTGTAAATAAGTTTTCTTCTTAATTCCTTATTTTGATGTTTATATTGATTTGAGCTTAATGTTTTTCAAAGAGTAATTGACTTTGAAATTGATTTAATAATTTAGGTAGAACTTGGAAGAGAAAACCTAAGTTAGATATAATCACTATAGCTTAGGATTGGCCTATTTATGTTGATTTGTGTTTAGAATAAGAATATACCCAATCACCCTAGGTAGTCAAATTATGGCTAAACTTAATGCTATTGATATGTTTAAATTCTTTATACGAATATTGTAATTAATTTATTGATTAGATTCACCTGTGATTTAGGATAACTTTGTGAATATTTAGGAACTATAGACTAGCAATTAGAACATTAGAATAAAGATGATGAAAGATTCTTATAGAAGAACACATGAAGAAATTAATCACCTAGATATTTTAATCTCTTGAATTCTTGTTTTGTATTAGAGTTCTTTTCTTGAATTATTATTTGACTTGGATTGAAACAAAAATAGCGTTTGGTAATTAACAACTTAAAGATTAGTGTCTGTGAGATCGATTTTAATATACTAAGTACTCTTGCTTAAGGTTGATAAAATCAATAAAAAATTTAATTTATTACAGTTAACTACCTATATAAAAATTTTGACAGCAAAACTAACTAGTAGATTTTAACTATCTATGTAAAAACTGTTTAAATCCAAAATTATTAAAAATTTAAGGTATCATATATACCTAATGAGTTAAAGAGCAAGAAAATCTACAGCTTAGGTACTTTTGCCATCAAATTTATTGCAAAAAAAAATATTACTTAAGTACTTTTGTTGCCGAATTTTTTACAGTCAACTCTAATAAATGGAACTATATAAGGAGTTCAGCCACAATTATTTCTTTTTTTATTAGTAAAATGTTGAAATATAATAATGCATCACTCAATTAGAGATATTAGAATAAGGGAAAGTTGACTAATAAAATACACTAATTACACCTAACAATTGATTGTTACCATTAAGTTTGATTCAGAGGGTAATAAAAGGGAAAGAGGAATATTGGGCCGTTTGAAAGCCCACAAACCGACCACCGTCGTGTGTTGACATGGGTCCACGTGTGATAGAGTGAGTGAGTCATGGCCTTATCCAATGCAATGCTTAGTCAAACACTCAAAACATCCCAACACGACTATGTGAATCTGCTGACTAGGATCCCCCTCATCTTACTATTACTATAGTACTATTATTATAAACACTCATTATTATTATTATTATTCCTTCATTTTTTATTTTTTATTTTTATTCTTTCCATTCCCCAAGAAGATAAACAAAACTTATAAGATAATATGTACGAATTCAATTATTTTTTACTTTTAAATACATAATTTTTACTCAATATTAATACTAATAAATATGAATTTATTATCTACTGCTCATTGGATCTACCCAAAAGGTTACAAAAGAGAATTTTTTTTAATCTTAATGAATAACAACACCCTTTTCTAAGATGATTTATATTTTAAAGGTAAAAAAATTCTAATAATTATATTTTATATAAAGTAGTATATTTTTTGAAAAATAAAACAAAGAAATTTGACATATTAGCTCTTTCCAAATAGTGTCTTGGTCTATTTTTAGGTGTAGGAAATGGGTCTGAGATTAGAATTGAGTACCAACAAAGATAAAAATAAAAATAAAAACAGTATGACTTTTAAGTTAGATTCCGCGTTTTCAAATTCTAATTCTAGGCTTAATCCTCGGATTTGGATAATGTTGCCACGTACCTTGATCCTTTCTCTCTCTCTCCTACACTTTTTTCCAGCTTCTGAGACAAGAATATGTGTATATATACACCCATATGAGCTACCATTCAAGCATATCTATCACTCCCATTTTGTGTTGTGTTTGTTTGAGTTGTTTTTTCTGGGAAAATTTCTGTGATTTGATTATTTCTCTCTTGTAAGGTTTTTTTGAAGTGTTTTAAAATGTTGGCAATATTTGATAAGGAATTGGTTCAGCCACCCCAAGAGCTGAATAGCCCCAATATGGAGTCTTCTACAAGAAAGGCAAAGTTTCCTCAAGAAATTCTCAATTACTTCTCATCTTCTTCTTCTGATAGGGCTTTCTCTATTGGGTTTGGAAACTCAGCTGCTCTGGCTTTTGTTCCACCAGAAAAGACTTACTCTCTTCAACAGAGGTATATATACATTTGTGTATATTTATGTTGATTTCTCTTGTTTTTGTTTTAGTTAGGTTGTTTTAAGTGAAAACAAAGAAAACCCGTCAAGCTAAACCAGAGTTTTACAAGATCCAATCCACAAAACTTCAACTTGGTGAAGTTACACATACTATTTGATGAGTTAGTAGTGATCTGATCAGATTTTCAGATCTATTGTACAAATCCCAGTTACAATTTTTAATAGATTCAAATCTGACAAGGGTCAATGAAATAAATCAATGCAGGCTGTTCTGTGGTTTGGATGACATATACTGCACTTTCATGGGGAGCTTACACAACCTGTGCAGCCTCATTAGGCAGTATGGTTTATCAAAGGGCAGCAATGAGGCAATGCTGGTGATTGAGGCCTATAGGACTCTCAGGGACAGGTCCCCTTACCCAGCTCATCAGGTCCTTAATGACCTTGAAGGAAGCTTTGCTTTTGTGGTCTATGATAGCAAGGTTGGATCTGTCTTTGCAGCATTGGTAAGTTGATTTTTCAACCAAGATTTACCTAGAAAATTACATGAATATTCCACATTTGAGGTGTGTTTTCATATATTTAAACTTACATAAATAATATATATGTGCTTACTTACTCAATATTATAAATTTTGGTGCAGGGTACTAATGAAGGTGTGAACCTATACTGGGGCATTGCAGCAGATGGGTCAGTAGTAATTTCTGAAAACTTGGACCTTATAAAAGCAAGTTGTGCTAAATCATATGCTCCATTCCCAAGAGGTATGTCACATTTTCGACAATATATATTTATATATATATGTATATAGATATATAGATATTTGTCTGGTGGGGGTCATTTCTTTTCTTTCTTAAAAGGCAATAATGTCTGTGATTATTGCAGGGTGCATGTTTCACAGTAAGCATGGTTTGACAAGCTTTGAGCACCCAACAAAGAAGATGAAAGCACTGCCTAGAATTGATAGTGAAGGAGTCATGTGTGGGGCCAACTTTAAGGTTGATGCTCAATCAAGGGTCCAGGCCATGCCTCGTGTCGGCAGTGAAGCCAATTGGGCTACTTGGGGTTCACATGCATAGAGAGGAGAAGAGAAGAGAGTGCTACTATATAACACTACTAGTCAAGGAAGGACCAATATATAAATAACCTCACTCACCCTTTGATTTGTTTTCTCTTTCTTCTTTGTTTTATTAATCCATATAAGGTTTTGAGCTAACTATTATTAGTCACAAAAAAAGCTTCAACTCCTGATATGTATTTTTTTTTTCTTATTTAACTTATTGTATAAATTCCATTATCCAAAATGAATGAAAGAATGCTTTCTCTAAGACCAAACTTTGGCTTAATTCTAGATTTAAATATACATCAAATTTGAGATTGCCCTTTCAAATTTTTGCAAATTGGCAAAATGGTCATTGATTTTTTTTAGCAATAAAGTTTTTCAATTTGATTCAATTAGCAATTAACATTTTTATAAGCTTTCTGTAGTTATAAAAAGTTGAGCTAATTGATGGCAAGTTAAGGATTATGGAGTGAATTACTATAATTTATAAATTCAAGGACTATTTTGCTAATATAAATAAACTCAAGGAGCATAAATTGAAATTTTGTGGTGAAATTGGTAAAAGAAAGTTATATTTTATAGGGTTTTTGGCGGCGAAAATAATCAATGTTTTCATGATGTTCTACTTTTACACCCATATTTATTTTTTACGGTGAATATATCCAAACTCACACAAACTGTGTATCTGTTACTACTCAACACCTAACATTGTTAAAAACGCTTATGTGACCAATGACTTGTTTAATTTGGATGACGTGTACAAACCCAGACATATGACTCATCATTTTTAAATATTAATTAAAAAAAAAGCTTTAAATCCTTAAAAACCATATGCATGAGATCTCCATTGTTTACATTAACCCATGAATTCTTGTAAACCATCAAAGACGAAGAAGAAGAGAGAGGAGATGAAGGGCGAAGACCCAAGTGTTGGGGTTTTATGCCCTAATTAAAACCAAAATTCTTTGTAATCTCATTTAATTATCAATAAAAGAATAGAAATCATTTTTTGACTTGGTCAATCACTTTGCTCACATGTTTTATTTTCATGATTATTTGTTTAATATAAACTTCTATTAAATCCCGAGCATATAGCTAATCTTATTTATAGTGATGTAATCACAGTGGAATATAAATATGATTATATGTTCAAAAATAAGTTAGTCCTAAGATTAGTCAGTGCACCGGATTTACACTGACTTGCCAATCTACGATATGATCTACTTACATATTACAGTGTTATGTTCTTTCCAGAACATTAGCAAAGTAGATAAGATCGGATGTATTTGTTACATCAGACAGGACCGATATTGACAGTTGATAAGATAAGTAAACATACCGTTATTATCTATTCTAGTCATATCATATAGTTGACCATATGTCAATTCAATCTCAATTCTGAGTGGTTAGTATTCTAACTGATTGTATTATTTGAGTTCTTTGACTTGTTCGTTACCAGCTTACCCTACGGACTAGCCCATACTTACATCTTGGGAACTCGGTAGTATAATTGAGTGGGAGTGTTAATCATAGATATGAACATCTATAGCTTCTGATGAAGAAGTGAAACGACGGTTTCCTTTTAGTTTGGTTGAAGGTGTTAAATGATAGAGATCTCATTTCAGTAATTAAATTAGTTTACTGAAATATCATTTACAAGGAACTAAGTGTTTTAAGGATAAAATACAATGAGGGGTAAAACGGTATTTTAGTCCTATCTCATTGTAGACCGTCTATAGAGGATTGAGTGAAAATTATGGTTGTAACAATGGATAATAGCGTATCTATATTTGTTATAGAGCGTTCTATGAATTCAAGAGTGCAATTCCAAGTCTATAGTGGAGTCACGAGGAATTAATAAGTTAGTAAATTTATTTGTTAGATTTATGATAACTTATTGGAGCTTGATTTCATCATAGGCCCATGGTCCCCATTGTACCTTGGATAAAATCATCTAGATAGTCTCAATTAATTGATTTAATCATCAATTAGAATTATCAAAGTTGACCAGGTCAATTTTGGATAGTTTCACAGAGTTGTGTAATTTTGAGAAGAAAAGACAAATTATGGCAGATTTATTAATTAAGATAAATTGGTATCTAAATTAATAAATAAATTTAAATCAAGGTTCAAATTATAAATAATTAATTTGATAAAGGATTTAAATAATTATTTAATTAATTAAATCAATAGAAAATAATACAGGCCTTGATTTTAAGTCCAATGGGCTTATAATCAAATGGGAAATTTCACGGGCCTATAGCCCATGATAATTTCGACCTAGGGCTTCAAAATGGCTATTATTTTATTGATTTTTTAATTAAATTAAATGGCCTAATTGAGTCTATAAAAGGAGTGCTTAGAGAGAAGATTTCAGAGATGACAGATAAGTCACAAGTCAGATTTTCTGATAGTTTTATATTCTCTCTAAACACAAGTCCTTTTCTAAGCCACTTTGTTATTTTCTTTTCTTCTCTCTATATCTATCTCATGTGTTGAGAATTGCCCACACTAGTCTAGGTGGTTCTAAGGATACATTGGAAGATCGTGAAGAAAATAGAAGATCGGTTCAGTTTCTTGATAATACTCTGCGACAGAGAGGATACAAGAGTTAGAGAAACTGAAGGAAGGACTCTTAATTCCGCTGCGTATACTGTAAGTATTATATTATTTGTTTCTCTTTGAATTCAATTTTAGAAACATGTTTTAGGCTATCTCGTATTAATTTGTTTAATATTAGATATACATGAAAATAAATAAAGATCCTGTATAAGCTTAATCCGACAACAAGTGTGTCTTGGGGCAAATCAGTAAACCGAGGTGGATTCAAATTGACGTCACCGAGATCTAGGGCACGAGGTGTATTTCAAGCTTTTCGTAAGCGTTGTGATTGTGGGGGTGGAGACGGTGGATATGACATCATGGACCGACGATAATCCAGGGAGACGTTTAAAATCTTGGTATAGGATGAAAGTGAGCCAGTTTATATTTTTTGTCTTCTTTTTCTTTTATATATTATTATCTTGGAAATAAATTAATTCATGAAAACTATTTGTGAACAATGGAATGGGGGTTGTAACTATTTCCAATGGATTCATCCCCCTATGTGTGAAAGGTCAAAGATGGTGATACCTGGTTTGCTAAGAAGAGTACGTGAGTTTGATGGTGATCTGGGTATATATTATGAATACGAAGATAGATATGAGCCTTGCTTTGAGCCTAGTGTGGAGCCTTTTCAATGTCAAGATTGTTGCTATATGAATGGAAGTTTGGATGGAGGAATTCATGCAAGTTCCTGGTTGGTAAAGGGAAATGTGAGGAAGATGATGTTGTTTTGTTTTCTTTTATTTGTAACTATGTGTTGGCTGAAAAAATGATGTAATGTTCGACCATTCCTTGTTTATTTTACTTGTAATGATCCTGGCTTCATTGAAATAGTATAAGAAACTAATATGTTTATTTAGTGTTGCTTTCAAGCATAATAGAATGATGCACCAAACCATGACATTTTGTCATTGATTAATATTTTCATCTTTACAGAGCAAAAGTATGGCATATTGTTAAGTAGCATAATGTCTACATGTCAAAACTATTCCTAATGGCCAAGATGTCCCAAAATATTGATAAAGTCAGACCCAATATCTACATGTCAAAAGTATGCCTATTGCCTATATTGTATGGCCACTACACCAAAAAGAAAACAAGTTTTCTACATCAAAAGGGTTTAGGAATAAAGAGTTGCTTCTTGGTTGGTCTGAGATGTGGAACCACCATTCATTTGCTTCTCTCTTAGCTCGCTCCTTCCTTTTAATAGTTTGAGTAGTAGGATTCTTTGCTGGTGGTCTTCCTCTCTTTTTTGGCCTTGCAGGCTGTAATTAAATCAAAAACATAACTCATCATACTTAAGCAAATCATATTCATTTTAATTGAAAATGAATACAATTCAGTACCAAGTTTACCTCCATAGTTGCATTCTTGCATGTTACTCGTGAATAGCCTGTCTGCTTGCAATTGCAGTGATTAACTTGGCCAACTCTTCTAGCCTTTATTGCAGTAGCAGGTGATGGTTCATCTGCCTCTTTGTTTCTAGACATTTTAGGCCTTCTAGGTAAAATTGTCTCTATTGGAGGGTGTATCGAATTCAGACCAGTGTCTGGCCACTTGTCTGGGCTAGGCTTTGGTTCAATTGGTGTCACATAAGTTGCTTCATATGCTTGCCTCTTGTAGTAGTCATCTATGAATCCCACTGGATCTAGGTTTGAAAACCAGATAGCAGCTAAAGCATGCATGCATGGTATGCCAGACAATTGGAATAGCTACATGTGCATGTTTTTGTTTCCAAGTTCACAAAAAATGACTGAGCATTGGTGTTTTGCAAGAAATTTACCTGGAACTTACCACCTCCAGCAAGCATGGAGAAACAATGCTTAGCAACATTATTGTTTTTCTCAATGATATCCATAATTCATTTGGAATCAGGATGCACCCACTTAGAGACACTCAATCTTTTGTTGCAGAGCAAACTCATCATTCAATGCCTAATATTTTACAACAGAGTGATAATAGATTTGTCTCTGGCATCAAGAATGGCATTGTTGAAACTTTCACATAGGATATTAATAACAATGCCACATTTCACATGCTCCCTGAAATGAGACCTGGTCCATTCTTCTGGTTTTTTTTTTCATCAGCCATTCATATGCCTTGACATTCTCCTGCTTAATTTCATTCATCCTATTTTTCCATTCCACTTTAGTTGTTGCCCTTGCAGCGGCCCACAACATTTTCTTAAGTAAGAGTCCAGGGAATTGCTTCTTGAAATTGGGATGCATATGTCTCACACAAAATCTCACTTATGAACCTTCAAATTCAATACTTAATGCATTTTCTAAGCCTTTCTGCCTATCTGAAAGCATTGTTATTCTCTCTGGTTCATCAATCTTCAAATCCTCCTTATGTCCAGCTGTCTGTGTACTCCATCTCCACCACATCATATGCCACTGGAAACATGGCATTTGCTGCATCAATGCCAATTGCAGCTAATAACATTCCTTTGCAATATCCTTTTAAAAAAACAACCATCTAAGCAGATAAGGGGGCTACAACCATTGAGGAATCCATCTTTACAAGATTTAAGACATATATACACCCTTTCAAATAACCTCTTACCATCCTGCATTCTGATTTTCAGTATTGTTGTGCTCTCATGATTTGTCTCTAACAGTTGCTTGCAATAATCTTCTAGTATGGCATACTGTTCCCTTACAGTCCCTTCTAACATCAGTTTTGCATAATTCTTTGCTCTGTAGAAAGTTGTGTTAGGAGTGTGTCCTAAAAGCATGTACAGACATTTGTTTTTTCTGTGAATAAATAAATGCAATGGTTTATTATTATTGTCATATTTAGATTGTTAAATTATTGTTTGAATAATTTTGTAAATATCAGAAAAATTCCATATTCATTATTGAGGATGTGATCTTGTATTAGTACGAGAGAATTAAGATCACATGAATGAATAAAAATGGTCAACAACGACAAATTAAAGTTATGGAATTCTTTAATTGGAGTTGTAAGTACGGTTTACTGAGTATCATAATGATACAAATAATCTAGATTCGGATTATTGATGTGGAAAGACATCTCAGTAAATGTGCTTTATATAATATGATTATATATGACATGGACCGATATGAATTAAAGTCTTTATCCAAAAAACCATTTAACAACAAAGACTTGTAATTCATATCATAACAGATGATCATTTATAGATCAACCTAAATCCTGAGTGTTCATGAACTCCTGTTCATGTTTATTAAATCTTTTGATTCACTCGTTAAGGTCTCTTCAAAGAATGAGGCTAATGACTTTTGTTTTGGAGATTTAATATCATGGATGGCTGGGAACATGTATCAACAATACGGAATCTAATCTTTCCTAACGGATCGTATATTAGTTCCCTTAAGGGTTAATTCTGGAACTGAATGATTTTGAGCTCAAATCTATAATTAGATTATAGATTAATTATTCACTAGTGAATTAATGGTACTTAAGGAATAAGAAATAAATTAGAAAGGTTAAATGGTAATTCTTCCGTTCTAATTTATGAACTAATTAATTAGAGGGTTGAACTATTGTAAGATGGTTATATCAATGGACGACTTAAGAAAAAGATTTCTGTAAAAGTATATCTATAACATAAAGAGTGCAATTCTGAATTTATAGTGGAGTAATATCAGAATTAATGAATTAACTATTATAATTAAAGAGTTTAATTATTTAGTTTCAATTTATTGGAGCTTAATGTTATAGGTCCATGGTCCCCAGAATGGCTCAAACAATCACTGTCAAAGGCAAATACAAAAATGGGTAAAAAGGACTTATGTGATAAGTAAAATATTTTTCTATGTATCAAACATAATTATTGTTTAATTATGTGTAATTAATTAATTAAGAATTAATTAATTATTTGATTTAACAAAAATATAATTAATTTTGAATTAATTTATTTTTGGGATTTTTGGTATTTAAATAATAATAAAAATTGGGAAAAATCACATGCATGCACATGCATGTGGTACACGTGTGGCACAGTGCACATGCACTGTGCTACACGCATAAGAGATAGACTTGGTCTCTTGATTCCACAATTTTAGTTATTTAAATATTAAATAAATAATGAGATATTTTGATTTGATTTAAATATTATTATTTAAACAAAAATCTGATAACTGATCAGTTATTTTGAATTTGTTTAAAATAACAAATATTTTAATATATTGGATATTATTAAATATTGGATATCAGTTTTCACAGAACGTAAGTTTTCAGGGATAGAAAAATATCTAGGATTCTCTCAGAGAAAAAGATCAGTGACAAAACAAAGGTCATTGTTCTTCACAAAACCTAGGTCCAAACTTTATCAGATCTCATGTGTTGAGAATATCTGATAAATAGTTATTGCCTATTATTTGTATAGCGAGCCCACACTCGTTCTTTGGGTGACTGAGAACATTTTGGAAGATCTTGGTGTGAGATCTCAAGGATTCAGCCATACGAAAAGATAGCAGCAAGGAAGGACCTGAGGTAATGTTTCTATTCTTGTCCTTGATTCAATATATATATGAGTGTGAAGAAGTAGATCTAGAAATCTTATGGGATTAATCTGACAATTTGATTGTTGTTCCGCTGCGCATAATCTCTGATTTGATCAATAAAAACCAACAAGTTGACCTTGTTGTTCTTGAAAAATGAGTACGTGTTGTTAGCTACATGAAACCTGTGTAAGTTAAGTTTGGGTTTATTATGAACTGTTCAAGATAATGCTTTGCAAGCCAAGTGGAGGTTGCATGTTTGTTGTTGAAAACCAATCCACATGTGTGTGTTAGGTCCAATTTCGTACTGTTAGTAGGGTATGTTTTAGTTAGTATTTAAGTTTATTTTATTTGTTTAGTGCAGTATTATGCTTGTTTGCATTTCTGTTTCAGGTTGCATTGGTTTCACTTATAAGTGGGAGTGAAGAAAGTGGAAAATGATAAAAAAAAAGGTGATATTTGGCTAGTCTGAAGACAAATTGGAGTTTTCGGGGGTAACTTTGATGTCAAATGGATCATATGAGGGTGTGCTAAGAAGACAAGAAATGAGAAGAAGAAATCCAGACATAGCGCCTAGGCGCCATCACTAGCGCCCCAGCGCTGTCGAGTAGCAGAGAGTAGAAATTAATGCAGGTTGTAGCGCCTAGGTGCTACATTTTAGCGCCCCAGTGCTATCTGCTTTCCAGAGAGCATGTTTTGCGATTTCTCTATAGCCTCAGCGCTACCTTGTGGTGCCCCTGCGCTAGAGTCCGTACAGAAGCAGAATCTAGGGCAATTTTGTCTTTTCACCATAATTAATTAGGGACTATAAAAGCTTTCTTAATTACATTTTTAAAGGGTGGGAGATCAGATTAAGCAAGAAGGGGCTAGAGGAGAAACAAAACCTAGAGTTCTTTTCCTTTATCTCTTGATTTGAATTATGTTAAATTTTATGTTTATGTTTGATTTAGTGATGTTTATGAACTAATTTTATTATTAGGGTTTCTAATTGACTCTCTTGAAACTCTATTATGATTTAATGCATTTATCTATTTCTTCCTCGTCTGAAATTTACTCAATTTGTATTTATTGTGTATGTGATTGACTGCGCACCTTTTACATACGATTTATGAATTTGAATCAAAATCTGAAAAGTGAGATTTGAATATGCAAAAACTGAGCAGACGTAGATTTCAATTTCGAACGAGAGTATCAAATTGGTATATGTGATTTAGGGTTGTATTTATTGCTTCCTATTGTTTAAATTGACCATAGAAATATAGGAAATTCACATTAGGTCGAGTTTTCTATTTCTTAATCCGAATAGTTAATGCTTTTGTATGCCTATCATTTTAGTGGGAAAAGTTTCAGTAGTTATTGCATTAAAGAATGATAGAGTGGATTGTAGATAATATTAGAATTCCTAATTGTTCAGTAGTGAATTTAATCCTTGTGTTCTTGTTATTAGTTGATTTTTGCAATTTTCATTTATTTAGGCTTTCTTATTTTTAAATTTCACAAATCCAGTTTTCATTAGCAAAATAGAAACTAGGAATTAATTATTTGGTATTTGATAATTCAGTCTCTGTGGGACGATACTCGGTCTTACCGAAATAAACTATAAAAGTGAATACGTATACTTGCGTAGCTATAAAATCTGCAACAAGTTTTTGGCGTCGTTGCCGGGGATTGAAAATTTTATCAATATCAAAATAGTTAATTTTATTTCTAATTTGGTTGTTCTGTAAAAAGTTGGTTTGCTTGCATTTGTTTATCTCTATTTCAGGTAATTTTCTTATATGCGTAGAAGAAAGTGAGCAGAAAGTATTGTTCCTATTAATCCTGAGATTGAGAAGACTTGCAGACAAAATCGTAGAAACAAGAGGGTTGAGAACTCCACTGTTGCCATGGCTGATAACACTAATAATGACGATGTGGTGAATAATGGTAATGAAAGAGTGCAGCCAGTGCCACCAGCAGTGCCAGCTCAGCCACAAGCTCAGAATCCCGTCATTCATAGTTTGAGGGATTATGTACTCCCTACTGTTACGGGGGTGCAGACATGTATCAGACCACCGACTGTTACCACTAATAATTTTGAGATTAAGCCAGCGATCCTCCAAATGGTTTAGGGTATAAGATACAGTTTGGTGGGTTACCCTATGAAGATCCACACATGCAAATAGCTAATTTTCTGGAGTTGTGTGCCACTTTCAAGATGAATGGGGTGAGTCACGATGCTATAAGGTTGAGGCTATTCCCATTCTCACTTAGGGATAGGGCCAAGAGTTAGTTGAACTGTAATTGAGTTAGTTGAACTGTAATGCCCCAAAATCCCTAATGAGGTTTATGGTTGGATTAGTAGATCGGGAGGGCCATAATTGATTTATTATGTCATTAAATGATTATATGCATATTTATAAGGATTATATTATTATATGATGATAAATGCATGCCTGTGGGTCTACATATCATTATAAGGGTATTATGGTAATTTGGCCTGTTGAGGGCATATTTGTACATTTTCATGCATGTTGGTGATTATTGATGAGGCCACATCATCATGTGGATTTGTTCGAGCTATTCGGGATGAGACAATCTTTGAATACAAGTTAGCAGTTTGGTCATAATGGGGTTAATTTCGGGGCTCGGGGTGAGTCTCGGGGTAATTTGATGATTAGTGCATTACTGGGAATTATTGAGTAATGGGATATGATTTAATTACTATTTGGGAATAACGTGAAATGGAGGATGTTAATTATAATTAATGGGGTTAGAGGAGAAAGGACGACCTTGCCCTTGGGGGCTGTTAAGAAGTGAGATAGGCTTGGGGAAATTTTGGTCTTTTGACCAAGGGTTATACTTAACTAGGGAAGGCTGTAGAAAGCTTAAGCAAAATAGAGCCCTTTTCCTTCCTCTCTCACGATCATCATTCTCCTTCTCCTTCTTTTGAAATTTTGAAGCAAGTTTGAGGATTCAAACTTGGAGACTGAAGCTTGAGGTCCTAGGCTAGTGTTCAACCATTGAAGAGGATTCAATTCAAGTTTAAGGTAGGTTTTAGTTCGATTTTCTGGTTCTTTGCTCTGTTTTTGTGTTAGTTTAGAGATTGGAGTTTTGATGAGGTTTTGAATGGTTTAAAGCTTAGGCTTTGTTGGGTATATGATGGATAATTTGTGGTAATAATTGGGAACTTTGCTTTGTGAAATTGGAAGTGTTTTAATAGGTTTTTGAAATGAGTTCGAAGAGGAAAAACAAGGGTTTTTGGCTGGGTTTCAGGTGGGGCTGCAGCTCTGTTCTAGAGCACCGCAACCCAAGCTTGATGAAGATGAAGGGTGGTGTTGAAGGGCCGTAGGGCCGCGACATGGGGGAAGGCTGGCCGCGGCGCATGCTGATGGCACAGAAGCTGGCACCTCTGTTTGGGAGGCGGGTCGCGACATGGTGGAGTAGGGCCGCGACTGTAACGCCCTGGATAACCAAGACCATTACACTATGTATTTAAAATAGTGCAAGACTTGCTAACCAAGTCATTTAAGTAAAATGTGAATCTAAAGACAAAAACAGATTAGGTTTAAAAGATTTTGGTTATAAACGAATAATCTCCATTAAAATAAATGTTTGGTACATGGGATCCCAAAATAGGGTTTAAATGATATATTTACAAGATTTTCAAATGTTATAAATAATCAAAGCCACTCTAATGGAAAAATACACATTTTAGGTTTCCATCCTTGTACAATCCCTCGACCGTGGCGGTCGAGCAGCTGACAATGTACATCTCGCCCCCAGAGCTCTCCAACCCATGGTCGATTCATCTTACCCTTGCCTTTACCTGCACCACGTAGCACCCGTGAGCCAAGGCCCGGCAAGAAAACTATAACATCATAGCACAATCAATATCGATAACCAAATAGTTCATAAAGTATAACCAAGTGATTTACAAGATATTAATCAATTATCCAGCAAGCCATAACATTCACTTAATCAAGGATAACAGTCAATAAGCCAATGACCTGACATCCAGATATTCATCATATCATATACATCAAGTTAACAACAGTACACACGTCATACAATAATTAGGGTCGATGCCCTTAGGCCGCACCCTCTGTTTAATCCATTGTCTTTGGCTCACTTAGGCCAAGCCCAGTGTTCAACCCATTGACTC
Organism: Humulus lupulus; assembly: GCF_963169125.1. NCBI lineage: Eukaryota > Viridiplantae > Streptophyta > Magnoliopsida > Rosales > Cannabaceae > Humulus > Humulus lupulus. Next base: position 126,924,710 of record NC_084801.1, on the reverse strand, counting down.
CAGTCCGATTAAACCGAGCTCAGTGATTATTAAGCTGTCCTCAGCTACCAGTGGCCCAGCCGCGTCCTGTGTGCAAATATTGATTCTGGCACTCTTAGGTCGTTTATCACATGTCCCCATGGAATAATACCATCTATGACATTATGTACAAGTAAAGGGAACTCTTAGTCCCAACATAATCACATAACCGGGTGCAGTTTCTTACCTTTAATTCCAAGTGCTTTGACTAAGAAAGAAAACCCTCGAGCACGATCCTGCCCCGAGCTCTAGCATAGACATAGTCACAACCATGATAAAGGATTCCATCAATAATAAGTGAATAAGGATTTCCGGACCAAGTTCTAGCCTTCGGGACATCAAATTCCACCAAGAACGGTAGTGGAATCGATCCCGAGCACCCTAGGTTAAGTCCCCGCACCTTAAGCCTCCTTAAGGCCAAAATTCCCTTAAGAGTCAAGGCCCAAGACTCTCCATGCTGCGGCCTACCCCCTTCTAGAGGCCAAACCTCCCCAGACAACACACACGGGCTGCGGCCCTACGCTTCCCATGCCGTGGGCTGCCCTCCTTCTTGGCACACCTCTGTTCTAAGCCGCGGCCCGACCCATTCGAACCTAGAAAAAATCCATTTTCATCCACCAAATCTCAATCAAACTAACCCAAAATCATCCCAATAACATAATCTAATTATCACAGCAGTTCAAATATGCTTCCAGCAGCAAAACCCATAGGAAAAACTAGCCTAAATACCCATCAAAATCACACTTCAATCCTTGAAACCCAAAAGCTCATAAACCTCCTAAAACATCCAACAATTCAGAGAATCTAAGGGCTAAACCATAATTAAAATCTTACCTTTTCTGAAGAGCAAATCCACATAGTAGTTGTAGAGCTAATTCCCAAGTTCCTAACAATAAAACCTAACAAGAATTTAGCTCAAATCCTCACCCAAAGCTTCAATTAGATCCTCAACATCAAAGACCCAAAAACCCTTAAAACTCAGAACTTAAATGTTAAAATCTTAATCCAAATTTTACCTGAAACTCTGCTTGAATCGACCAGCAAATACTGAGCTAATCTCCAATTCTAGAGCTCCAATTCTTGTGAACCCAACCCAAAAATCTCTTGGGTCCAATGGCTAGCTTGAGAAACTCCTTGAGAGGAAAGAGAGAGAGAGAGAGAGAGAGAGTCGGTTTCAAGCAGGCTTCTAAATATTTCTTACCTTTGTCTTATCCCACTTAAACCTCTTAAGTTAATCCCAAGGCTCGGGGTACCAAAAACGTCCCCGAGGGCAAAATGGTAATTTTTCCCAGTATTCCCTCCTAAGCTTCCTAACCTAAAATATATCTCCAATTTTTTATTTTCATAACTTAATAACCCAGATAAATGTCTATTACCCAAAATACCCCTTGACTCGCCCCGAGTCGGGTACCGAGTCCCGTTGTGACTTTCCCGCTAACTTGCCCCTCTAGGATCGCCTCGTGTCGTATGCTGTATATATATCCACATAATAATGTGGTCTTAACAGTTTATCACAAATAATCACATTTATGCCCTAACGGGCCAAAATTATAATTATGCCCTTACAAGCTAAACAAGGCTGGCAAGCTTATCTCATACTCATAAACATACATTCCACATATCCATATAATCATAGTATCATGCATACCACATAATCATGCATTTTCATCAGTAATTCACATAACTTCCAATTATGCCCTCCTGACACACTAATCAAGGCCCTTAAGCCTTATTAGTAATTTGGGGTCGTTACAACTATCCCCTCCTCATAACAATTTCGTCCTCAAAATTTATTCGAACACATCAGATAGTAGATCTCGTACCTCTGACTATAATTCCAAGGTCCGACGCCTTTACTTCTTTACTCTTCGTTAACCCTCTTACGAGAGTAACAATCTTGTTCCACAAGATCTTGTCTGATAACTATAATTTTGTTAACCTTCGCTTGCACATCAAATCCGCTGAAATTCCAGGGTCTGTTTATTTCATCAGCGTTCGCTTTATTGTCTTAACATTGATACCATAAATACTTATGAGTGATCACCCCTACTAGGTGAGATCAGCTTATAGGCCCCCGGCCTAACCCTTAGTACAACCTCAGAATTCCTGTCGAATCGGAAGTCAGAACTCCCCTTTCTTTCCCAAAATATCATACTCTTCTTTACCTGCACTACTTAGAGAAATACAAATCTCTCATTCTGGAATTTTATATTCCAAATTTAACAATTTACAAGCTCTTATGTCCTTCCAAATAGGCAGATACTTCTGCTTTAAGAATTCCAACAACCTCTTTGATTTTCCCTTGAACTAATACTGAACCGTAGTATCCACTACTTTTCATTTATTTACTTAGAATAATACTCCTTGCTTTTTATCTTACCATGTCCTATGCCGTGTCACCTTAGCTGTACTCTAGCATTCATCACAGTGACCATTTCATCAAGGATTATACTTTCCTTAATATCTCAAATATCTGTACATTCAATGCATAATCTCTTAAAATAACCGTTAAGTCTTCAGATTGCCATTCCATCTACAATCAACCACTAACTCCAGGTTCCCACTCTATTCTCTTCGTTCTCTAGTTTCTTTCCAACACTTGGAAAACTATAGGTGTAACATCCTAAGTTTCCTAATATGGCTTAGTGCCTGGATTAGGGGGCCGAGAGGAAATAATTGAGTTAATATGTGAATTATATTATAATATAATTATGCTTGTATTTTAAAGATATTAAATATGTGTATGTGGGTCAATTTCTTATAAGAAGGGTATATTATTAATTTGACCCGTTTGGGGTACAAATACGAATATGTGCTTGTGTGATTGAGACCACATTATTATGTGGATATATTTGGGTTACTCGACGAGAGGCGGTCCCGATGAGCAAGTTAGCGGAAAAGTCACAACAGGGTCTTAATACCCGGTTCGGGGTGAGCCTAGGGGTATTCTAGTAATTTAGTACATAACCGGGAATTAGTGGGTAATGGGAATTTATTGGTAACCGTGTGAGAATATTGGAAGTAGCGGGAATTATAGGATGCAAAATTGTGGATAGCGGGATTTAAAGCAAAGGACAAAATTGCCCTTGTAAACACTTGATGAATAGGATAAGGGCAAGGGGCAAAATGGACATCTTTGGGCTATGTGTAGTGTTTGGGTGAGCTGGGATTGCTGAGAAGACTAAGGAAACTAAAGGAAAAAAAGAAATTCAGCAGCTCCCTTTCTCTCTCCCTCGTTTTCTCTAGGTGCTCCATGGAAGCTTGAGTAGTTCTTAGATAATTGAAGAGGAAAGCTTGGGAAATCAAGGTGTTAGGCTTGGGGAAAATCAGAGGCTAGGTTCAAGAATTTCATCACAGTTAAGGTAAGAATTCTGAACTGAATTTGTTTGTTTAGCTTTGCTGAATAATTAGAGAAAAGATGTTTATGCATGCTTGATAATTGAGGGGATGGGTTTGGTAAGTTTGATGAGTTTTACTGAGATAATTAGCAGAGTTTTATTGGTGAGAATGAGTATATATGTTGTGGAAATTGAATTGGAGGTATGGATCGGATTTGGTTAAGTTTTGGCTGGGTTCGGTTGAAGAAAAACCCAGAAATTTCTGGGTTCATGGCGGTGAGCCGCGGCTCTTTTATGGTGAGCCACGACCTGCGAGAGGAATTTTGAGCCAGCAGGGCTCGAAGGTAGCGGCGGGCCGCGACGCCTCAGGGGTGCGTCGCAGCATGCATTGGTTTCCAAGGAGGCCGAGCCTCTGGAATTAGAGGCGGGCCGCAACTCGGGTGTGAGGGGTCGTGACTCTTAAGGGGAAATTTTGGCTTAAATGAGATTTTTAGATTGGGAACCTAACCATTTGGGCTCGGGATCGATTCTACTTCCTTGTTAAGTGGAATTCGATGTCCCGGAGGCTAAGAGTTGGTCTGTAAGTTGTTATTTACCTGTTATTGATGAGAACTTCCTTATTACGGTTGTGACTAGGTTTACGCTAAAGGCTTGAATCGGGGATCGTACTCAGAGGGTTGTCGCTAATAACTCGAATACAGACCAAAGGTAAGAAAACTGCACCTGTTATGTGAATGCATGATTAGAGCTTAGTTAAGGTGATGAACATGACTATAATTATGTTGTGAATGTCTGATTAGGTACGCTGTAACGTGCATAATTATGATTATGCTTATGATTTTTGAGTGAATGTATTATAATGCATTGCGTGACTATTTGATAAGTATGCTATATGAAACATGTGACTGTCTGTTATGACTGTGAAGCTTAGTTTATAAACTAGGGTATTAATAGGATGTTAAATGGGGATCAACTTATTAGTTGAGAATATGATGGGCTCTAAGGGATCCTTATTAGTTGAGACTCTCAAGGCTTCAACTTATAAGTTGGAGGCATGTGGTGGCTTGACTTATAAGTCAAGGGCATAGGGAACTTAGTTTATAAGCTAAGATTGGCATAGTGCACGTGGAGTGCAGGCCGCCATGGCTGGGCCACCCTGGGAGTGCAACATACACTTGATTGGCTCGGATGCCAACAATTTGAAAGGAAGTGCAATATGCACTTGTGTGACTCTATGGTCTCCAACTGGGTTTAATGAATGCATTGAATTCAGTTATTATTGTTTGATGGTTGTTTTATTCACTGAACTGTAGATTATGTTTCCTTGCTGAGTCTTCTGGATCACAGGTGCTTTGTGGTGCAGGTAAAGGTAAAGAGAAGCTCAACCAGCCATGAGTCGGAGGGCATTAGCAGTGGTATGTACATATGCAGTCTGCTCGACCACCACGGCCGAGATGCTCGGAGGAACTAGGGTTAAACCCAGCTTCTGCTGCTTAGGACGGCTTAATGTGTAATCTGAGTTTTGTAATAAGCTTTTAAACTAACATTTTTTGGATCCCATGTAAAGAACATGTTTACAACTTAATGGAAATGTTTATGAGTTGATCAAAACTTTTAATACCTAAACCCTAGTGGCTTAATCACTTATTTAGTCCAAATGACTTGTTTAGCAAGTCCAGCACTGGTTTTAAACATACTTGGTAATGGGCCCTAATTAGCAGGGCGTTACAATAGGGTTTCAACTCAGCATTATCAATGCTCTACCCCATTACCAGTTCACATGAACCAAACTACATTAACTCATTCTGCTGAGTTATAACCTTCCTTTTCTAATCACCTTACTTATAATCCAATGTGGTCCATTCCTATAATCCACCACCATGTCACTTACCTTTCAATATTCAAGCATATTAAATTTTGTCACCCACTTAAATTTCCTAGTACAACATACATAATATCCATTTAGAATTCTCCTCTCCATGCCAAATTCCCATCGGACCACTCATCCGATCCTTGTACCTTAACTCGTATTACACTAATAGGGTTCTTCCCCGTCCCCACAAAATCATCACTCTGGATTCCATTGTCCAAAGGGATGTATATATGTTCATCACCACTCACTGAAGCTATACCAATCTCAATCGTTACCTTGTTCGTTCTGCTGTAGTCCGTGGTGTTCTACTTAACTGACACACATCTTCCAAGTAAGAGGTCTGTCTCCAATTAAATCTCCTCCTTGTACAGTCGAGGATTTCTAACATCAACCATTTATCCATTCTGTTTCACTAAATCTTGGTCTCAAGGTTATGTTCCTTACAAATGACCAAACGCTCAAATACCCTACACTATGCATTCACCGCCAACTTTACATTCCATGTATATCAGCCACGTTCCCATTCTTTCACCTCCCGTGAGGCTCGAATAATCCTCTTGTCAGTCTGTGCCTGGGTGCGTCTCAGCCTGTGATGTACCACACATAGTTTCATGTCTTATCAAAATTAGGTCCTTCATATTACCCTTTCGTATTCATCCATAACACGCATATTCCTACATCACCAAGTGCTAATCAATCCTCACTCTGTATTATGAACATCTGATCCAACACTATCCATTCAGTCTAACTTCAAGTTTACTGTCATTCTAATCTCTGGTGTGGTTGCCTTCGAAGATACTTATGTAGTAGACGATGTGTTTACCAGCCTCGTTGTGCTCCCTATCCTTCAGACATTCTTCAATAGCTTCTCCGTGGCTTCAGATTAAATCTCTTCATACCTGACCCCTTTTCTTCTTGTAGCATTATCTTGAATACCCCTGGCGAGATCGAAACTGACATTTCCTGAAGACTTACTTGTGACCTTGCTTCTTTAGTATTAACATCATTAGCGTTGTAGTCGTTCGCATTCCACTTCCAACTGGAGAGTAATCCAACATATCGCCAATAAACCTGAAGGTGACTTATTCACACTCTTCCTATGTTTTCCCCTTGTAGAACTTACCTGCTTTGCTGAAGCTTAAATCAGCTAAGAACCCTTTTGTTACTAATCCATCACACCCTACCTGGTACAAGTAGTAATTCCTCAAATGTCTCTTTCCTTGATCCTCAGCTGGTAATAACCAGATCAAAGATCAATTCTTGGAGACATTGTCCTATCTTGTAGCCAGGCATTTAAACTCTTCATCCTTAACAGGCGATGTCAACGATTCCCACGGTACGACGCTCCATCTGATCCATCCCGAAGTCAAAACTTATTCAACTCCACCAGTAATTCTTTCTGTCAAACCATTACCATCTTCCATAATGTCCCTGATACCGAACCTATCCGTAGCTCAGTTCTGAAGCGTACCCAATCACTCCTTGCATACCCATTTGAATCCATACTGATCAACTTAGCTTCCATTCAGTCCAATTAAAATACTCCAGGTGATACCCCCTACAATCCATGGTTATCTCTGAACAAATTAACTCTCACTCTGACTCATGTCAAGGCTCCCATATGACAAGCTCTATTACTCTTGCTATGAATCTCTTAATTACTTGTATACCAATTCCTCTTCTAGAAGTTTCTAATTCCTCCTCAACAAGTACTAAAATCTCAAATCCCTCGTATACTATCCTTGAGGAGTATACTCTATGTCTGAACCTTTCCTGGGAAATTCTCAACATCGAACTCTTCTAGCTCATTATACAACCAAAACGTGAACTATCCAGTCAACTGGTCATCTTTGAGGAACTAGCCTTGGGCTTCGAATGTAACAAGGCATTCCAGTCTTCCATTCTCTAATCCTGGGTAATCCACCCTAACATATCAAATCATTCCATGTAGAAGTCATGCCCACACCTGGCGTCTTCTCAGGTGGCGTCTCCTACCTCTGGTGCATACTAAATAACCCCACTAGATCCCATCACTACCTTGACGACTATCTTGAAAACCAGACCCCTTCTGCCAAAACCAGGGGCCATAGAACTGTCTGAATTTTTCTGCTTCGATTACCGAGAATCTTTCCTTACTGAATTCCACCAATGGAAATACTATCATTTGCATCTCTTGCCCTACGAAATTCATGCTCTATACCTCACTCCTTATATCTCAAATAACATTGCCCTCCCTGCTGCCTAAATACAAATGAAGATCTCATACACTGGAGCGACCCTGACGCTCTGGACCATTCCAGAGTTTAATCCCTAAATGGGTCATCATTTCCAACTACATCCGCTTGTATAAATTACCAAAATGGAATATCCAACTCACAAAACTCATTGACATACATTGTCGTTACCTTACCATTCCAAATCAGGCTTATAAACATATTAGTCCCCGCAATTCAAACTATATCTTCATAACCTCTTTTATCAAATCACCATCTGAGTTCTTCTCAACCTATCATGCCAATATCTCGATCTGAGTACCATTTCCGAGCATCCTTCTGCCACAAATACTTAGCGCAACTCCTTAATCATGACCTCTCACTTTCATAGAACCAAGGATGGAATTAGCTTTGCCCATCCACTGACCAATTCTTAAGCATATCCGAACTTTCCTCAAAACCAGAGGATAACGCCTTTTAAGCCTTCCATATAGTACTCTTATCTATCTATATCCTCATATTAAACCAACACTGATAACCCCACTACCAAGACATACAAAGCAGCTCTTTCCCCCAGAAAAGTATGCTATTCTTCCATCTAGTCTCTGCCATTAGACCCCTCAGCTTACTCACATACCAGCGAACATCTGCTGCGACTTTCAGAGGTAGATGGAGGTTTCTAACCCCAACTATCATCTGCAACCCCTTTATAACAACACCAAGTCCACTTAACCATTCTGGGTGCAAACAACTTGAATTCATCTGCCTTTACTGACTAAACCCCTCAGCCCTGAGGTTCACACTTCGAACCAATCCACGACCAGGTCCAAATAACCACAATAATCATGCACACATAAAGCATAATAAACATTAATCCAAAATACCATGCATTTAGCTACCAAATTTTATTGCTACCAGGTACATTCACACTTTACCATGCAATCTACATACCAATAAACAGGCACAACATATAAGTTCAATTTAGACAATTCACCACATACAATTAATATACAAACCATTATCCAAATATCCATTCACATGCAATAGCAATGTTGATCAGCACGCCTCAATCTCATCACACAATAGTCAAGGGCCAGGCCCTATTAGTATCTCATGCTCCCTATAATCATACAATATAATACATTCATATTTCAATCAAGAACTTAAGCATATAATCTCATATACTCAATTACAAAACCCTGAGTCAAGCTTGTCTTTAGCAGTGAGTGTACATGTCCAGCCTTTCTTCAGGAACCCTTAAACCTAGACCGCTCTGATACCAAGTTGTAACGCCTTGGATAACCAAGATTGTTACACTGTGTATTTAAAATAGTGCAAGACTTGCTAACCAAGTCATTTAAGTAAAATGTGAATCTAAAGACAAAAATAGATTAGGTTTAAAAGATTTTGGTTATAAACGAATAATTTCCATTAAAATAAATGTTTGGTACATGGGATCCCAAAACAGGGTTTAAATGATATATTTACAAGATTTTCAAATGTTATAAATAATCAAAGCCACTCTAATGGCAAAATTCACATTTTAGGTTTCCGTCCCTGTACAATCCCTCGACCGTGGCGGCCGAGCAGCTGACAATGTACATCTCGCCCCCAGAGCTCTCCATCCCATGGTCGATTCACCTTACCCTTGCCTTTACCTGCACCACGTAGCAGCCAAGGCCCAACAAGAAAACTATAACATCATAGCACAATCAATATCGATAACCAAATAGTTCACAAAGTATAACCAAGTGATTTACAAGATATTAATCAATTATCCAGCAAGCCATAACATTCACTTAATCAAGGATAACAGTCAATAAGCCAATGACCTGACATCCAAATATTCATCATATCATATACATTAAGTTAACAACAGTACACACGTCATACAATAATTAGGGTCGACACCCTTAGGCCGCACCCTCTGTTTAATCAACTGTCTTTGGCTCACTTAGGCCAAGCCCAGTGTTCAACCCACTGACTCCAGTTCGCTTAAACCGAGCTCAGTGATTATTAAGCTGTCCTCAACTACCAGTGGTCGAGTCGCGTCCTGTGTGCAAATATTGATTCCGGCACTCTTAGGCCATTTATCACATGTCCCCATGGCATAATACCATCTATGACATTATATACAAGTAAAGGGAACTCTTAGTCCCAACATAATCACATAACCGGGTGCAGTTTCTTACCTTTAATTCCAAGTGCTTTGACTAAGAAAGACGACCCTCGAGCACGATCCTGCCCCGAGTTCTAGCATACACCTAGTCACAACCATGATAAAGGATTCCATCAATAATACGTGAATAAGGATTTCCGGACCAAGTTCTAGCCGTCGAGACATCAAATTCCACCAAGCACGGTAGTGGAATCGATTCCAAGCACCCTAGGTTAAGTCCCCACACCTTAAGCTTCCTTAAGGCCAAAATGCCCTTAAGAGCCACAGCCCAAGACTTTCCATGCCACGGCCCGCTCCTACCAGAGGCCCAACATCCCCAGACAACACACACGAGCCGCGGCCATAAGCTTCCCATGCCGCGGCCCGCCCTCCTTCCTGGCACACCTCTGTTCTAGAGTGTCGCGGCACACCAAGAACTGAGCCGCGGCCCGACCCCTTCGAACCCAAAAAAACTCCATTTTCAACCACCAAATCTCAATCAAACTAACCCAAAATCATCCCAATAACATATTCTAATTATCACAACAGTTCAAATATGCTTCTAGCAGCAAAACCCATAGGAAAAACTAGCCTAAATACCCATCAAAATCACACTTCAATCCTTGAAACCCAAAAGTTCATAAACTGTATCGCCCTGGATAACCAAGACCGTTACACTGTGTGTTTAAAATAGTGCAAGACTTGCTAATCAAGTCACTCAGACAAAGTGTAGACTCTATACCATTATCAGAGTAAGAATAAAAAGATTTTGGTCACAAACAGGCTATTTTCATTAAAAATGACGGTTTAATACATGGAGACTCAAAACAGGGTTTAGATGTCTTAGTTACAACAAATTCTAGAAGTTACAAATAGTTCAAGCCACTCTAATGGAAAAATATACATTTTAGGTTTCCGTTCCTGTACAATTCCTCGACCGTGGCGGCCGAGCAGCTGACGATGTACACCTCGCCCCCAGAGCTCTCTAACTCATGGTTGATTCAGCCTACCCTTGCCTTTACCTGCACCACGTAGCACCTGTGAGCCAAGGCCCAGCAAGAAAGCATAATAACATAGCAAGATCAGCAACACTTATCAACTATTCCACAATGCTCAACCAAGAATTCAATTTTTCATTACATTTATCCAATCAGTAATAACAGTTTGTCGTCCAAACAATCAACCAACTATATTCATAGCACAATATTCACATTCATAACCAATATATTGTCATATCCATCAAATAACATTCAGGGTTGGCGTCCTTAGTCGCACCCTCTATTTAACACACTGTCTTCGGCTCAATAGGGCCGCCCCCAGTGTAATACTCACTGACTCTGGCCAGCTTAACCGAGCTCAGTGATAAATAAGCTGCCTCAGCTCCCAGTGGCTGAGCCGCGCCCCAGTGCGCAAATAATGATTCCGACACCCTTAGGCCGGTAATCGTATGTCCCATGGTGTAATAACACCATCTCATGACACGATATACAAATATTGGGAACTCTTAGTCCCATCGTGACCACATGGTTAATCACATTCACATAATAATGCATACAAACATAGGGAACACTTAGTCCCAACCTAACCATATACTCAGGTGCAGCTTTCTTACCTGTATCCCGAGCTTCCGATGCCCCAACGCCGCGAGCACGGTCCTCTATCCCGAGCCTCACCAAAGACCTAGTCATAACACAAACAAAACATCCTTTATCACTAACCAATCCAAATCTACTTCCCGGAACCAATCCCACACTCTCTGAATGCCCCAAATCCCTAAAACAATGCACCAAAGACATCCCCCGAATCCCCAGAGCAAAAGCTAAAAACTGCAAAATATCACATTCTGGAAATGGCCTAGCACCGCGGCGCTGCCCTATAGGGCCGCGGCGCCCAGCAAGTCAGAGAGCACACACACCTCCCAGAAACAACCTTGCGCCACGACGCGCTAGAACAGCGCCGCGGCGCTCCTTCGCGAGCCCAGAATTCTGGGTTTTTCCCCTGCGTTTTCCCGAACCCAAAACACTCCAAATCACCCCAAACTTATACCTAAGCCTCAAAATCAATTCAGAACCCCAAATGAACCCCTTTAACAACCTATAAACATCACAAACAACCCCAATCACACAAACACACCCCAAAATCCTATCTTGAGTTTCAAATTCCTAAAACTTTAACCATGGCTTCCAAAACTACAAATCATGCTTCAAAAGTCTTAAGCCACACCAATTACGAAATTAAACATGCTAAAGATTATTACCTCAATCAAACTCAGCTTGAACTCCTCCCAATTCCAGCTCCCAACCTCTTTGCTCTTGATTACCCTAATTGAATTTCAAAGTAAAACCAGCCATATTCCCTTTAAGTTTTCTCACTTAATCTCTGAAAATTCAAACTCAAATTCAACTTAAACAGAGCACAATTCTTACCTTTGAGAAGTCCTAGCTTAAACCTGGTTTTGATTGCCTCAAACTCCCTTTGAGTCTCCTCCTAGGTCCCAAGTTCAGCCCCTTCTTCATTTCCCTTTTCTTTTTAGCCCTTTCTTTCAAATTCAGCATAAACCAAAATATAACAAAATATAATACGTATTCCCTTTTCCTACAGCTGAAGTAATCCTAATCCTTGCCTAATGACCATTTTACCCTTCCATCTAACTCCCATTCCAACTAAACCTCAAGGCCCTTCTTGTCATTCCTACCTCCTTACAATTCTACCACTTCTTTAACCAATCTTGTTACTCTCTATGGTTACTAGAAGTTACACAAGTTACCAAATTACCAGTTACCATTATCTCACAAGAGCTAACTTACAAAATCCCCAAAATACCCCTAGACTCCTCCCGAGCCGGGTACAAAATCCCCATTGTGACTTTTGAGTTATCTAGCTCTCTAGGACCGTCTCGGCACGTGCATCGCATTGATATCACCACACCCACGTGGTACAAATCACATCACATAATTATCACACTTATGCCCTCAATGAGCTAGAATTATCACATATCATAATACACATAGTCATGCATCTCAAATACTCAAATAGTCATATAACATGCTTAGAATCATAATCATGCGTCTTAATCATTAAATTCACGCATACTTCCCATTATGCCCTCCAGGCACGCTAATCAAGGCCCTTAAGCCTTATTAGCAAATTTGGGTCGTTACATAAACCTCCTAAAACATCCAACAATTAAGAGAATCCAAGGGCTAAACCATAATTAAAAGCTTACCTTTTATGAAGAGCAAATCCACATAGTAATTGTAGAGCTAATTCCCAAGTTCCTAGTAATAAAACCTAACAAGAATTTAGCTCAAATCCTCACCCACAACTTCATTTAAATCCTCAACATAAAAGACCCAAAAATCCTTAAAACTCAGAACTTAAATGTTAAAATCTTAATCCAATTCTTACCTCAAACTCTACTTGAATCCACCAGCAAATACTGAGCTAATATCTAATTCTAGAGCTCCAATTCTTGTGAACCCAGCCCAAAAATCCCTTGATTCCAATAGGTAGCTTGAGAATCTCCTTGAGAGGAAAGAGAGAGAGAGAGAGAGAGAGAGAGAGAGAGAGAGTCGGTTTCAGGCAGGCTTCTAAATATTTCTTACCTTTGTCTTATCCCACTTAAACCTCTTAAGTTAATCCCAAGGCTCGGGGTACCAAAAATGTCCCCGAGGGAAAAATGGTAATTTTCCCCAATATTCCCTCCTAAGCTTCCTAACCTCAAATATATCTCCAATTATTTATTTTCATACCTTAATAACCTAGATAAATGTCTATTACCCAAAATACCCCTTGACTCGCCCTGAGTCGGGTACCGAGTCCCTTTGTGACTTTCCCGCTAACTTGCCCCCCTAGGATCACCTCGTGCTGTATGCTGCAGATATATCCACATAATAATGTGGTCTTAACAGTTTATCACAAATAATCACATTTATGCCCTAACAGGCCAAAATTACAATTAAGCCCTTACAAGCTAAACAGGGCCCGCACGCTTATCTCATACTCATAAACATGAATTCCACATATCCATATAATCATAGTATCATGCATATCACATAATCATGCATTTTCACCAGTAATTCACATAACTTCCAATTATGCCATCCTGGCACACTAATCAAGACCCTTAAGCCTTATTAGTAATTTTGGGTCGTTATAACGGCCCTTAGTGGCATTTTGGCTAGAATTGTGTTTTCAGCGTGGGAATCCAAAGCTTAGGCCTCAGGATTGTTCCTACTACCCGATTTAGTAGGATTCGATGTTCCGGAGGCTAGGTCTTGGTTTGGGAACCTTTTGTTGCTCATTTTCATTGATGAGAATTATGTTTGGTTATGACTAGGTGACCACTAAGGAACTAAAAGACTGATCGCTCTCAAGGGTTGTTCTTTTATTATTACACGCTCGAACCAAAGGTAAGAAAACTGCACCCAGTATGTGACATGCATGGTTATTAATGAGGCATATTGAGTGTTATATATGTGGACCTTGATTGCATATCAAATGCTTTGCAATTTTGCTTATCTATGTATGGCACTGACCTATGAGTCAGGAATCGGCAAAGGTGTAAGTATTGACTGTGAAGTTGTGACTCATTAGTCAAGTTCGGTAGTAGTACTGAGCACTGGTCGTATGGTATTGGCTTATGAGTCAAGAACGGTATTAGTGTGTTTAACGCAAGCCTAAAAGATTAGATCTAATCGACCTAAGCATTATCGTCATAAGCATGAAATGCTTGACCGACCTTAAGTTCGATGAAAACAAAAGTGCTTGTCTAGTTTAAAGGCTAGTTACTTTTAGCCAGGGTGTAATGCCCCGAATTTCCTAATAAGGGTTAGGACCTTGATTAGGAGGCCGGGAGGGCCATAAATGATTTATTATGCTACTCAATGATTATATGCATGTTTATGTGAATTATATTATAATATGATGTTATATACATGCATGTGGGTCCATAACTGTTTATTAAACTGTTTTGGCAATTTGGGCCGTTTAGATCATGATTGTGTATTTGGGTGTGTTTTGTGATTCGTGAATGAGATCCCATCATTATGGAGATATGTTCAAGCTTTTCGGCATGAGACGATCATGAAATGCAAGTGTTCGGTCTAGTCATAACGGGTTTAAGATTAAGGCTCGGGGTGAGTCTCGGGGTGGTTTTAATGATTTAAGCATTACCGGGAATTAAAGGGTAATGGGATATGGATTGTTGGTGTTTGAGAATATTGAGAATAGCGGGAATTGGAGAGTGTTAATTATGATTAACAAAATAGGTGCGAAAGGAAGGTTTTGCCCTTGGTGGCTGTTAAGGTTATATTTTAGACCTAAGGGCATTTAGGTCTTTTCCCCTCAAGGATTTATATAAGCCATTAAGGTTGTAGAAGAGAAGCAAAAATAGAGTATCCTTTCTCCTTCTCTCCCGATAGGTTTTCTCCTCCATTTTCTCTTTGGATTTTCAAGCTTTGTTTGAGGAATCAAGCCAAGGAACCAAGCCGGGATAAGCTAGGGTTATGCTCCACCATTGAAGAGGGTGTGTTGCTGAGATTGAGGTGAGTTTTTAGCCATTAGAACTATAGCCTTTGCTCTGTTTTCTGAGTTAAGTTCCAGCTGGTTTTTGAGTTGGAAAGTTGGGTTTCAATGGGTGTTTTGGCTAGGGTTATTAGGGTTGTGATGCTTGGGGCATGTGAGGATGGTTTTTAGGTTCACTTGGGACTGAATTTGATGTTTGGAAGCTTTTGATTTGGGTTGGAAATGGTGGAATCGAATGAGGAAATTTCTGGGCTGAAGCTGGCTGAAGGTAGCGTTACAGCGCCCAGTGTAGGGCGCTACAGCGTTACCTGCAGAGGAGGTTGGGCGGTTGTGGTTCTAAGTAGAGCGGTGGGGCGCTAGGAGGGCAGCGCTGTAGCGCTACCCTGTTTCTTCATAACCCTGTTTTAAGTGTTTTTAAGGGTTTTTGGCTCGGGGTTTCAATCCTTAAGGCCCGGGATCGAATCTACTCACTGTGTGAGCATGTTTTGAGGTCCCGAGAGTGGGGTTTAGACCAAGACCCTATCATTGTTGATATTCATTAATTGGAGATTATATTTGGTTATGACTAGGTGGTCGCTAAAGGATTAAAGGATCGATCGTTCTCAAGGGTCGTTCTTGTTTTGATTCTCGCTCGGACCAGAGGTAAGAAAACTGCACCCCATGTGTGACATGCATGGCTATTTATGATGCATGTTGGATGTTTAAATGTAAACATTGATAGCATAATGAATGCTTGGAAAATTTTCCCATTTGCATATGAGTATTATTGAGGCATGCTGGATGATTAAGTGTGATGCATGTGATGCACGAGAAACATGTGATTAGGGCATGCCATGAATGATGAATATGAGATTGGTCAGAGCATGAGTCTCTGTGTTTGTGTATGATCATTATTATGCTAGCAACTGTTAAGTAAGCATGCTGAACTCCCCACTTTGGATGTTTGACATATGATACATATTGATAGCATTGCTTACTTGTGCATGGCACTGACTCATTAGTCAGGATTGGGAAAGGTGTTAGTATCAACTGTGAAGCCGTGGCTCATTAGTCAGGTTTGGCAGTGGTACTGGGCACTGGTCACACGGTGTTGACTCATAAGTCAGGACAGCCTTAGCGTGTTCATCGCAAGCCAACAAAGATTAGATCTAATAAACAATCTGCATTGAATGACTCAAAGAGCATTAATGCCGGACCGACCTCAAGTTCGATGAATATTATAAGCGCTTGTGTGACTTACCCATCAGTCACTCACCTGTTAAGTTAGAGACTTACCCATCAGTCTCTCATCTGTTTAAGGCTAGTGGCTAACTCAGCAGCCACTCTTCTATTTAAGCTAGTGACTACCCATTAGTCACTCATTTGGTTAGAGCCATTGCAGGAAAGCCCAGGTAACGGTGTCGTTACACGGCTATGGGCACTGAGCCCTAGTGACTTATTTGGCAGTCACTCACTATGGTTTAACAGGACCACAAAGTGATTTTCACTCATCTGATCAGAGCTATGAGCTCTATATGATCATTTTGATCATCATATGCATGGCTTTGGGTGTTGAGCCCTGTAGTGACTTGCTTGTTGGTCACTCAGCATGGTTTACCAGAACCTCAAGTGTTGAAACACTCATCTGATTAGGATTGACTTGATAGTCATCCATTCAAAAGGGCAGGATTTCTTATCCTGGATACCCCATCATTGTTTGAATTCATTTGCATGCTTGAATAAAGCTATGTTTGCTAGGCATGCCAGATATGACTTGATATCATGATATGACTGTTTATGAGCATATGAGTTTTCTTGCCGGGCTTCGGCTCACGGGTGCTGTGTGGTGTAGGTAAAGGTAAAAGGAAGCTGGACCATCCTTGAGTTGGAGAGCTTAGGTGATGACGTGTACATATGCAGCTGCTCGACCAATACTTGGGTGAGATTTGAAAGAGGAACTAGGGTTAAACCCTGTTTTGCCGCTTAGAATGGCTTGATGTAAATATTTTCTTGTAATAGACCTTTAAATTATATTTTTGGGATCCCAATGTATATAATAGACGTTCTAATGAAACGTTATATCTTAACCAAAGTTTGTAATCCCTAAACCGCTAATCATACTTAGTTACATGTCTATGGCGAAACGACTCGATTAGCGAGTTTAGCACTGTTTGCAATGTGCACTGTAGCGGTCCCTGGAGTTGGGGCGTTACACAGGGCCAGAAGGCCCAGGTGACTGCATCGTCACATGGCTATGGGTGTGGAGCCCAAGTTCGTGTCCTACACATTAGTCACTTATCTGATTCAAGTTTGTGACTCCATAGTCACTCATCTAGTTTAAGTTTGTGACTTACTCATCAGTCACCATCTGATTAGGGCTACACGCCCCAGCATGATTATTAGAATCTCGATATTATCTGACTAGGGCTACAAGCCCCAACATGGTTACTAGAATCTTGAAGTGATACTCACTTATCTGTTTAGGGCTATAAGCCCAGTATGATTATCATAATCATCAATTGATAATGTATACATGCAGTAATAAGTTTTATTGCTGAGCCTTGGCTCACGGGTGCTATGTGGTGCAGGTAAAGGGAAAGAAAAGCTCACCCAGCCTTGAGTGGAGAGCTTAGGTGGCGATGTGTACATATGCGGCCGCTTGACCACCACGACCAATGTGTTTCTCAGAGGAACTAGGGGTTAACCCTATTTTTACCGCTTAGGTCGGTGGGTTGTAATTTTTACATTGTAATGACCATTTTGGATTGTAAATAACTTGTAAACGTTTTTATGGGCCCATGTACAGTTTTATGTTTTAAATAAAATATATCATTTTCTTTTGATCGAGATTTTTCACCTTAGCCGATTAATAACACCTAAATGCACGTTTATAACCAAATGACTCGTTTAGCAAGTTAAGAACGGTTTAAAGTTCACAGCAACGGTCTTGGAGTAACCAGGGCGTTACATGAACTCTCTGCAGACCAACTTTATTACTACTTGGCAAGATTTGGCCCAAAAGTTTCTTGCTAAGTTCTTTCCCCCTTCGAAGGCTGCTAAATTAAGGGGTGAAATAAATAATTTTTATCAGATTGATGGGGAATCTCTTTATGATGCATGGGAGAGATTCAAGGAGTTGCAGAGGAAATGTCCCCACCATGGGATTGAGAAGTGGATGTTAGTCCACAATTTTTACAATGGGCTATGTAGTACTACGCTGATGCATGCCGTATACCATAACAAATTTAAAAATTATTTTTCTTTTAATACTTCCAATTATTTTAGTATAATAGAAAGCAGAAGTCGAACCCACAAGGACTATCGTTCACTTTATTATTCAATAATTAGCACAACGACTTGAAAGGGAGATTTAGATTTCAAACTCAAAATTAATTAACATAAACTAGAAAGCAAATAAAGATTGATATTACAATATTAAAAAATAGTTAAAGGTTAATCTCCACCCTCAACAATCATTCCCAACCACTAATACATATTATTCTATTGGACTATTAACCCCACAGATAACGCTGAAGCAGACAATTATCTGAATCTCCCTATTATCAGTAATTAATGCGAAGCGCTCAATAGTTAACTCTTTTAGCCAAGCAATAAATCTATGAAGCATACAATCTATTTAACTTAGGTAAAGCATTAAATCCTATGGTGACAAGTTAATCTAGGCAATAAATTAATGAAGCATACAATCTATTTAACTTAGGTAAAGCATTAAATCCTATGGTGACAAGTTAATCTAGGCAATAAATTAATGAAACATATAATTCATTTAACATAGGTTCTATTTTTCATCACAATCAACAATTCTTTTGACATTACTATCAATTGCAATTTATCACATACACTTAGAATCCTAAACTATTAGGTGAGTAGTAATTCTAAGATGACAATTGAACAATGTAAAACCTTAATTAGTTGACCACCTAAAAAGAAATCACAAAATTCATAACATTCAATTGGAAAAATAGAAACAATTTAATATTGAGAGAAATTAAAGAATAATAGTCATTATCAACAATTAAGAATTCTTGTCTTGGGTTTTTGAACTAACCCTTAACCTAAAAAGAACCTACTCCATAATAGCAATCATAATCACAAACATAATTAAAATTAAAATTAAAATTAAAGAGATTAAGGGAAGAAAAGAAACTAGATTGATGAACAATAGTGTTGTAGTCTTCTCGCTAGCCCTTTCTGAGTCTTTTTCTCTCCAAAAACCGTAATAAAACTTAATATCAAATTAACCTAAAAATCTTTTATAGTCCCCTTTAAATTACATTTGAAATCTAATTAAAATTTTGAAAACAACGTCACAGGCCGCGGCCTGAATTTCCGCGTGTCGCGGCCTAAAACGGAATATAGGCAAAACTGGCCACGCAGGTCGCGGCTTGAAAAATCTAGGCAGCGGCCCAACTTCACTTTTCTAGATAGCCGGCAGCGGCGTACTTTAGCAGCGGCCCGACTAGAACATGCAATTTGTAACGTCAATTCTAATTAAAGTGTTGCAATCTTCTTTTTATGGACCGCGGCCTATCTTTAATTTCTTCAATTCTCGAACTTAGAGAGCTTGTATGCTTCCGCCACTTCAACACTTTAATCTCGAAAGCCTGTCTTTTTAACCTCATCTCAACAAGTATTTTTCGACCTATGATTCATAAACTACAAATGCCATCAAAATGTCAGATTTATCATCATAAAATGCAATGTAGAAAATATGTTGTAGACTCACGAAACTAAGTTAAAACTACTAAAAAAATGCTATCATTGTTAGGAACGAGTTTCCTAATACGCAGCGGAAAGGTGGTGTGGTTGGCCCAGTGTACAACAAAATTTTTGTAACATATTTAAACTACCTTTAAATATGCGGATCCATTAATATACATACATTAATCATAAGCAAGATAGTGATAGAAATCATACCTCTTGAAGCCTATCAAGTGTCCTTGCTATCTTCTCGTATTTAGAACGATCTTCCTATCCAAGCCGCTCCACGTACTCACACCAAGATCTTCCAAAGCGTTCCCTACACCTCAAGAAATGTGTGGGCACTTAGAGAATGAAGGATAGTTTATTTGTGATTCTACTTGATGTACTCAACACATGAGATCAAGAGAATAGGCCTGAGAATGGGTTCTTTATTTTCAGGGAGAGAAAACTATCGTTCTATTTTCACAGAGCGAATTTTTCAGAGTAGTCTCACACTCATTTTTCTTATCTGAATAATTTTCTGATCAGTCATACTTAACAGAAAAAATTCAAAATTTAAAAATTAAATCTATTACCATTTTACAATTTAATTTTTAATTAATTAATTATTCCATTAATGAAAAAATCCAAAAACCAATTTTCGAATTATCCATTAATTAATTAATTAAATAAATAAAATTGAAAATCTCATCCCTGAAAAACACATGCTCTACACGCCACACACAGTCCTGGACTGTGTGTGAACGTGTAGCTTCCTAATTTCTAGGGATATTGATTTTTCAAATTTTATTTAATTATTTATTAAAATTACTTTGTCAGATAAGTTCTAACAACCTGATAACTAATTCAAATTTGAATTCAAATTAATTATCTATTTAATTAATTATCAAATATAATTAATTATTTGAATAAATATTAATCTTTTAAATTCAAATCCAATTTGAACTTATCAGATTATTTTCTCCCACTCAAATAAAGATATTTAATTAATTCTACCAATTAATTAAATCCAAAATTTTTGAAAATAAATATTTAATTAATCATAATTTCGAAAATTACAATTAATTAATTATTTAATTAAATTTCAAAATTTAATTTAATTATTTAGTATAATTTCGAAAATTATACAATAATTAAATATTAATTAATTTTATTTACTACAACTAATTTGTAATTAATTAATTAATCACTATTATCATATAATTGCATATTTGGCCTGAAGAACAAACTTCTTCTTAAATATGTCTTTAAACTATTTTCCCTTCATATCAACTCTTACCTTGAACAGTGTTGATAAAGCCGCTATGGGGACCTATGGACCTATAATTCCAAGCTCCAATAAATTTGAGATTATTAATTAAACTCTTTAATTAAATAATCTTAATTTATTAATCCCATGATTATTCCACTATAAATATGAGACTGCACTCTTGAAATTATAGACATTTCATTTACTGAGTACTTTATAATCATAAAGCGTCCATTGATTTAATCATTGCATACAACTTGACCCTCTAATAATGGTTCATAATTAATCGGGAATAAAATTACCGTTTTACCCTTTTAATTACCTCTTGTTTCCTTAAGTACCATTGACTCTACTAGTGAAGGTTAATTCATAACTAAATTATGAATTTGAGCTCAATAACCTTTCAGTCCCAAAAGTCAACCCTTAAGAGAACCATCATTCAATCTCTTGCGAGAAGGTATAGATTCCATATCTGTATACTATGTCCCCAGCCATCTATATTAATGAGTTCCCAAAACAAAAGTTTTTAGCCTGATCATTCTGACAGACCCTAACAAGTGAATCAAAGAACTCATATAACATAAACAGGAGTTCATAGTAACCTCAGGATTAAGATCTATTTGTATATGATCATCAGTTGATATATATTTAATTAATACTTCGAAACGGTATTTAACTAAGTATTAATAAACATATCTGGTCCAGTTCTATATATTCTCAATATATAAAGCACCTCCACTAAAGTGTCCTACCACACTAGTCATCCGGATCTAGATCACATGTATTCATAATACTAGTGGACCGTACTTGCAGTAATTAATCTAAAGATTCCATAACTTTATTTTACTGCGAACTATTCAAGTTCATTTATCTCAAACACAATCCTCCCGTACCAATACGTGTTTGAGATCACATATATGAACTTAGGAATTTTCCTGATATTTACATAATATTATCATAGAATAATATAGTCCATAAAATATATGCATAACAAATTCAATTTATTTATTTATTTCATAAAAACAATGTCTACTACATTTGCTTTCAGGGCACATTTCCAACAATCATAACATCATCCAAGCATGGAAAAACTTATCAAATATTAATACAAAAATGACCTATCGAATTCCCTCACATTTGAGTTTTGTTAGTCCTTTAGAAAAACACTAAAATAACAAAAATAAAAATAATACATACTAATCTAGACTCACTAGACAAAGGTCTTGTCAAAAGCTTGAATGTCTTTGAGAATCACACAAATATATAATGCTATAATAAATTCAAATTCCATATTCATTAGAATTTCAACCCCATAGTGAATCACTACTTAAATTCAATCTTTATAGCCTCATTCACAATCAATCTTACCCACTTAGATGTATCAAAATCAATCCCTGCATGTCAATTATTTATATATATGTGTCCCTTGTATAGAAAATACTTCTCATGAAAGAATATTCACTCCATAGACATTAACCAATTATTCTCCACTAATATAAATACACATAACCAAGAATCAAAATGTCTTTATAAGCTTGTAATGTAAGGCTAAGGTTAGAGGTAGATGAAAAAGTTAAATTTAGGCTCAATTCACACCTTAGCATACATTTTTTTCTTTCTAATCTTTGGCTCTTCCCACAAACTTCCCGTGCAAATCTAGAATAAACAATCTTTTATCTTCTTCTTTTTACATGGATCTCACTATTTTCCCCACACTTATTCTTTTGCAATATATATATATTTGAAAATTTTCATTGCAAACTCTTTTTTTTTCTTTTTTCAATTCACATTTCATAGGGAAGTAGGAGATCCTTTACATTCAGAGCACAACCCAAACAAAAGAACCATTACATAATTTTCCTCCCTTCTTTATATTATCCATCCCACAAAATAACATTCACTTATGACTATGGTGCAATGAGTTACAAGAAAGGATTAAAATTTTCAAAGCTGCAAAGGTCTAGATTCTAGGTTCATAGAAGAAAAGAATAGTCATTATGGCTCAAAAATTGAAAACTATGGAATAACAAATCAAGGGTAGGCTAGAAAGGCTAAAACGATCCAAAGAACTTACCTTAATCATCTCCCTAACTATGTGTACTTATGATTTCACCTCAAATAATTAATCAATGATTTCTAGAGTGATAGGGACTTTAAATTTCCAACATGCAAAAATTGTTTCCAATACAAATAAGAAATAAAATCAATTGTGTACATAAATTCCAAAATACAAGCTTAAGCTTAAGTAGCAATCACACATGGGTTAAGCACACAAATCATACAGAATTCATCATTATCTAGCATCACATTAAGTACAATCCATAGTTCTCATCATCGCCCACTACATTCAACAAGACCAACACAAGAAAACACACAAACAAATAATAAAAAAAACAGACTAAAAAAACAAAAATAGAAAAAATAAACCCAACAACAGGAAAAATAAAATTGTCCCCTTCCCCCACACTTAAACAGGTGATTGTCCTCAATGAAAATAAAACGAAAGATAAGGAAAAGAAAACTCCCTCAAGTACGCTTTGTTTAACGTCGTTAGCTCGATTGAATGCTGCTCTCAAGATCTTTATGTTGGGTATTTCAATGAAGTCTCCTTCCCTTTGATCTTACCAGGATAATCAAACACATTGAATTTGATAACTTCACCATCAAATTCCATTGTCAGTGTTCCTGCTCTAACACCCAGCTTTGTATTTGTTGTCATCAAGAATGACCTCCCAAATAAAACCAGTGTCGAATTGGGTATTGATGCATCCCCCATTTCAAGTGTATAGAAATCTACTGGAAAGACAAGTCTATCAACATTTACCAGCACATCTTCAACTACCCCTAAAGGATAAGCATTAGTGCGATCGACCAGCTGAATTGTAACGCCCTAAACTCCAGGGACCGTTACGGTGTGCATTTTAAACAGTGCTAAACTAGCTAATCGAGTCATTTGTCCATAATTATGTAACTAAGTATGATTAGCGGTTTAGGGTTAAAAAATTTGGTTAAGATATAACATTTCACTAAATCGTTTACTGTATACATTGGGATCCCAAAAATATAATTTAAAGGTTAATTACAACAAAATATTTAAAACCAGCCGACCTAAGCGGCAAAATAGGGTTTAACCCTAGTTCCTCTTTCAACCCTCGGCCGTGGCGGTCGAGCAGCCGCATATGTACACATCGTCACCTAAGCTCTCCAACTCAAGGATGGTCTAGCTTTCTTTTGCCTTTACCTGCAGCACATAGCACCCATGAGCCGAAGCCCAGCAAGAAAACTCAATATGCTAAGTAATAACATGTTACTAAGTCATAATAGGCATGCCTAGCAGTAATAACCCTACTCATGCATGCAAGCAGGTACAAATAAATGTTTGTGAAGTCCTGCGCTCTGAGTAGATGACTAATAAGTCTCTCGCTCTGAGGTAGATGACTAATAAGTCATTCTTTGAACAGTTGACTAATAAGTCACTCTCTAAATAGATGATTGATAAATCTATCTCAGTCAGATGACTGATAAGTCTATCTCGGTCTGATGACTGATAAGTCTATCTCACTCAGATGATTGATAAGTCTATCCAAATCAGATGACTAATAAGTCTATCTCGGTCAGATGACTAATAAGTTTATCCCAATCAGATGACTAATAAGTTTATCTCAGTCAGATTAGTCATTTGACTAATAAGTCTATCTCGATCAGATGACTAATAAGTTTATCTCGGTCAAATGACTGATAAGTCTATCCCGGTCAGATGACTCATAAGTCTATCTCGATCAAATGATTGATAAGTCTATCCCGGTCAGATGACTAATAAGTCTATCCCGATCAAATGACTAATAAGTCTATCTCGGTTAGATGACTAATAAGTCTATTCCGGAGGTCCCATACCCTCCTAGCCATGTGACGTGTAGGTCACCTTAGCCTTTTGGCTCTGGCTCTAAATAACTAGTCTTTAGACTAGACAAGCACTTTTAGTTTTCATCGAACTTGAGGTTGGTCCGGCATTAATGCTCATGATGAGTCATTCAATGCTGATGTCGATTAGATCTAATCTTTATCGGCTTGCATTAAACATGCTAAAACCGTCCTTGACTCATAAGTCAATGCCATACGACCAGTGCTTGGTACTACTGCCGAACTTGACTAGTAAGTCACAGCTTCACAGTTAATACTGACACCATTGACGAATCTGACTAATAAGTCAGTGCCATTCAAAAGTGAGCAAGATTTTCTAAGCATTTGATATGAAATCAATGTCCACATTTAAACACTCAACATGCCTCAATAATAACCATGCATGTCACATATGGGGTGCAGTTTTCTTACCTTTGGTTTGAGCGTGAAATAACAATTGAACAACCCTTGAGAACGATCGATCCTTTACTCCTTTAGCAGTCACCTAGTCATAACCAAATCTAACTTCCAATTAATGAAATCAACAATAAAAGGGTCTTGACCTAAACCTCACTCCCGGGACCCCGAATTGTACCAAAACGGTGAGTAGATTCGATCCCGAGCCTTAGGAATTGAAACCCCGAGCCAAAAACCCTAAAAAGTGCCCAAAATATGCATCAGAGAAAACAAGGTAGCGCTACAGCGCTGCCCCCCTAGCGCCCCAGCGCTACAACTAGGGTTGATTTGCCCTGGCTAGCGTTGTAGCGCTACCCTTTGGGCGCTGTAGCGCTAGGACCAGGCAGATCACTCTGGTTCTTCCCCTCTTTTGAATCCTCCATTTCAAACCTGAAACTCAAGCTTTCAAACTCCATTTAAACCCCCAATTGAACCCAAATATCATCTACACATAACCTAGGCATCATAACCCAAGCATCCCTTGCCAAAAACTCTCATTGAAACTCAACTTTCCATCTCAAAAACCAACTGAAACTCAAATAGAAAAATAGAGCAAGAACAAGAGTTTTAATGGCTAAAAACTCACCTCAATCTCAGAATCACACCATCTTCAATGGTAGAGCATAACCCAAAACCCTCAAGGCTTGGTTCCCTAGCTTGGTTCCCCAAAAAGAGTTTCAAAAATCAAAGAGAAATGAGGGAGAAATGGTGTACGGGAGAGAAGAAAAATGGTGCTCTGTTTTGCTGCAGCTTAAGGGTTATATCTATCCTTAAGGTCAAAATACCAAAATGGCCCTAGGTCATTTAAAATCCTCTTAAGGCCACAAAGGCAAAACTGTCCTTTCGCGCCAATCTCGTTAATCATAATTAACGCCCTCCAATTCCCATTATTCTCAATATTCTCAATTCTAATAACTCATATCCCATTACCCTTTAATTCCCGGTAGTGTTCTAATCCTTAAATTACCTCGAGACTCACCCCAAGCCCCGAAATTAACCCCGTTATGACCAGACCGATAACTTGCATTCACAGATCGTCTCATGCCGAATGGCTCAAACAAATCCACATTATAATGTGGTCTTATTCAAAATTCACCAACATGCATGAAAATACACAATTACGCCCTCAACGGGCCAAATTACCAAAATACCCTTATAATGAAATTGTAGGATCTTGGATCTAGATGCATGCTTCCTATTATTTTTCCAAACACATAATAGAAACATAGAAAAACATGACATACATATGAACATTAGATTCGTAAATTAACATAAACACAATGATGTAGAAACTTACGAATATGCAACGGAACTGAAACAACTCCTTCCTTCAATCTCTCTAACCCTTGATTCCTTTCAGTAGTAGAGTATTATCAAGAGATTGAACTTGATCAGCAACACAGTCGTCCTCACCAAGCCTTTGATCAATCTAGAACTAGTGTGTGCTGGTTCTGAACACATGAGATAGAGATCTAGAAAAGAAGAAGAGATTATGGCTAAGAAAGGATTAGAGTGTCTAGGTTTTCACTTACCCAATGAATCAACTGAGACTGACTTATGAAAACCTTAGATATCATATTCCTTATATAGACAACTTAATGGGTTTAATTAAATTTAAAATTTTGAATTAATTAAAATAATAAACAAAAAAATAAAAGCCTTGGGCTCCCACAAATGGACTTGGGCCCAATACCTTTATTTTGAATTTAAATCTCAATTGGGCCTAAATTCAAAACCTTTTATTTATTTATTTATTTTAATTAATTAATTAAATCCTTATTCAAATTAACTAATTATAATTTGAAACTTGATTTAATTTTATTTATTTATATTGACACCAATTTATCAATATTAATAAATTTACCCAAAGATTCTCTTTTATTCTCTAAATCTCATATCTCTATAAATTTTCCAAAATTGTCCTAGTCAACTTTAAAAAATCCTAATTGATAATTAAATCAATTAATTTGAGACATTTTAGATGATTTACTCAAAGGTGATGTGGGGACCATGGATCCATGAAATCAAGCTCCAATAAGTTACCGTGAATTTATTTACGAATAATTTCACTACCTTATTAATTCCTCGTGACTCCACTATAGACTTGGAATTGAACTCTTGAATTCATAGAACGTATTTTCCAAACCATAAATACGTTATCCATTGTTATAACCATCACAGTTAGTCAATCCTCTATCGATGACTTACTAACAAGCTGGGTGAAAATTACCGTTTTACACCTCATTAGTATTTTATCCTTAACTCCCACTAAGTTCCTTATAAATGATATTTCCGTTAACTTAATCACAGAAATGAGATCTCAATCATTTAACCTTTTGAACAAAGAAATTAAGGAAATCATCTTTTCACTTCTCATACAGAAGTTATAGATTTCATATCTATGAATAATACTCCCACTCAATTACATTACTAAATCTCCAAGATGTAAGTATGGGCTAGACCGTAGGGTAAGCTGGTAACGAACAAGTCAAAAGATTTAAATAATATAATTAGCATAATATTATCACTCAGAATTAAGATCGACTTAATCTATGGTCAACATTGTGATATTGATTAGATTCGATAACAACGATACTTATTTATCAATCAATAATCAATATCGGTCCTAGTCCGATGTAACCAAATACATCCGATCATATCTACTTAGTCACTGCCTTGGATAAGACATCACACTCCTAATGTGTAAGTAGATCATATCGTAGATTTCCTAATCAATGAAAATCCAATGCACTGATCTAATCTAGGACTCATTCTTTTGAACATATAATTACAACTATAATCCACTGTGACCTAGTCACTATAATTGTAACTATCCATATGTTCAGGATTTTATGAATGTTTGTATTAATTGAATAAACATGTAATAAAACAAGCGAACAATGCAATTGAATAAAAAAAATGATTTCTACTTCTTTTATTGATAATAATAACGTGTTACATAAGAAATATGGTTTTATTAAGGACATAAAACCCAACAGAAACGTGGACCCATATGCATGCTTTTATCATCATATAATAATATAATTCACATAAACATGCATATAATCATTTAATAACACAATAAGTCAATTATGGCCCTACCGACCTCCTAATCAAGGTCCTAAACCTTATTAGGGATTTTGGGGCATTACAACTATCCCCTCCTTATAGAAATTTCGTCCTCGAAATTTATCTGCACAACCCAGAACATAAATTCCGCACCATTAATTCCAGTTCCCAGGTCGTTCCCTCGACCTCACTGTCTCTGTAACATTACCTTGACCCAAGGTATAGCTTTGCTTCTCAAAACCTTGTTCTTTCTGTTAAGATCTGAACTGGCTACTCCTCACAGGATAACTTAGCCTAAATTTTCAGATTCTTATAACTCAACACATGAGTCTCTTCTAACCCATGTTCTCAACATGGAAACATGAAATACATTGTATGCAGCCAACAGTGTCAAAGACATGGCCAATCCAAAGGCAACCTGATCGATCCTATCCAGGATTCAAACAGTCTTTTCTACTCTAGAGCTCAACTTGCTTTTACCTCTTTACCCCTTTCCATGGTGATACTTTAAAGAAGACACAATCTTTTACTTAGAACTCCATGTTCCTGCATCTCAAATCAATATAACTTTTCCATTTACTCTGAGAAGTGAGCATCCAGGCTCTAACCTTTTCAATAACCTCAATGATCCCCTGAACTACCTCAGGATCCAAATATAATATCTCATTCATCTTATAAGATGTTCTTCCAATGATAATTGGATAACTTTCTCTCTCTGATTTACCATCAGTCTGAGGGTAATAAACTGTATATTCATTGCCTTCTGCAACCCTTCCCAAAAATTGGAAGTAATAATAGAGTCTTCATCTAATAAGATGGACCTTGAATTCCCATGAAGGCATACCACCTCTCTCTCTCACAAAGATCTGAATACTGATCAACTGTGTTACTTGTCCTTATTGATAAAAGTGGGCTCACTTTAAATATTGGTCCATAATGACCCTGTTGACCCTCAATATGGCCAACGACATGGAGTCAAATGTACAACAAAAAATAGAACGACAATTGAAAAAGATAATCTAACAAAAAGGAAGAAAACACCAAGGAATTATAGTGGTTTAGCCCCAAAGAATGGTAATGACCTACGTCCACTTAGTGATATTGTTATTATTGAATCTCAAAGTCGTGATCAAAGAGCTAGGGTTCTTGAGTTTCACAAACCTTGAATGTATTACAATAAGACCATGGACAATTCACTATAGCTCTTTTTTCTCTCAATATCTCGCAAAAGGACTCAGGAATCAAAAGTCAAAAGTCCCCTCCTTGAGCTATTTCATGCATATTTATAGGCTCAAGGAGGGTTACATATGCCAACGTGCCCTATCTTTCCTTAATAATCGCGTATCAAGGTAATAATGAAGAGATATTCAATGCAGTTATTATAAGATTACAACTTAAGAAGGAAATAAATCAGGTTATACGACTAGCCTGGTCGTACCAAAAATTAACCCTGACGATGCGGTGTGCTTCTGGTCGATAGTCGAGCAATACTTTTGCCACGTGTCAACCACGTGTGAGAAATTCTCGCCACGTCATCAGCAACCGTTTTTTTGGGTAAACAGACCCAATTCCAAATCACGCCGACCCACTATCCTGGGCAGCCCCACCGCGAAACCCATCGCGATGTTTCCTTATTTCCACTATGGAATGCTCGAAGGCTACAATAGTCTTACTGGTTTCTAATACTCTGTCTTGACCTGCTAATAGGTTAAGAGCTTTGTCACGTATTCCATTATGTCCCTCTCCATCCTAGGCTATCACTATAAAGCTTTCATATTCTGGTACATTTCCACGACGCCTGGATGAAGAGAATAAGAGGATAATATGATATTCGTCAAGAATCTCCCATTTAATCCCAATGTCCATCGGATTCCAAATCCGATCTCTATACCTCAATAAATTCATACCTGACACTGTATAACCCTTAGCTAATCCAGCTAAGACTTTCCACTTAATCTTCCTATCTGTGATTCACTTAATTACCTTTCCTTTGATATTTTCTGAAATAACAATCTCAAGTATAAAGCTGGCCACCTGGCCCACCAGAAACTTTACCGTAGTCCTGGTCAGATCATTTAACCAACATGATGCATAGGCAATCACTTTTCCCTGTCACTGAGGTGTCATAACAACCTACAAACTGATTCTGATATGTAAGAAGACTCAAAATTCTTTCTCAAAACACATATAATATCCTACCCGTCCAAGGAAACTCCTGCCCTTTGAGGCGTTCATTGACCTTGGAAAATCTCCAACTAAGAGTATACCATAATACCATCGATCAAAATGATCACAAATCCAATTAAGATAATTCTTGAATACTCTGTTCATTTAATTCATAAAAACAACTTGGCATTAACCAAATTCTCAGAACATCACCTAGCACTCCCATTGCTCTTATATGATATAAAAAGCAGTCTTCTGCATATCCTTCTCCCTGATCTCTAGCTGGTAATAACCAGATCAAAGATCCGCCTTGGAGAATACCATCTTACTCAATAACTAAGCCTTTAGTTCTAGCAACTTTGCTGAAGCCGTTCAATACAGTGCCCTAGATCTGATTCCATCCCTGGCACCAATCCAATCACCATTCTATCATTTTTTATGTAGCATAATCCTGACAAATCCCTTGGAAATCCATCCAGAAACTCACAGACTAATCCAGTTTGTCCTAATCCCACTGGCACAACCTAAGTTGTATCCCCCTGCAATATATCTCTAGCTCTAAATACAGATGTCGTCAGCATACAAGATCCATGCACAGTGCCAACTACCACAAGGGTTTCCCACTCTCAAACCCAAGAGTTACTATCCTTTCCCTTCACTTTAGCATTGCCTCACACTTGGCTAACCAATCCAAGTCCAGGATCATACTGAAGTTAGTCATAACCAACTTTATCAAAAACAACTGATGAGTCCTCTCCACCATAATCTAACTCATCTCTTAAAATTTACCGGTAAAGTATCACATTCTCATCACAACATAACCATGCAATCTGCATAACAAGTCTATGCCTCTCTAGATGAAACAAACAAAGAACAACATGGCACCAAAATCTGTCAGCACAATACAAAACAGAACTAGAAAGCTGACCTGCCATCCCTGAGGAACCAGCCTCAGTCTCAGTCTCAGTCTCCGACTCTGACTACCTCAGAATGAACACTCAAGCTGGAGTCGAGTTGTCCATCCCCTTTTTCTCATATGTTCCCTGTCTTGGGAAATCCCTCATGAAATGCCCAACCATTCTAGATAAGTAACATGCCTTTGCTCGACATTCTCCCAGATGATGTTTCTTACACTGGGCGCATTTTGGATAAGTCATCCAGCTCTTTTTCTTGCTCGCTCCAATAAATGGAGGTGTCACTACCTGAGCTCCATGCTCTCTGGCACTCTTCTTCTCATTTCTTATGCTCTCAACAGCAAGAGCCTTCTCTACCACCTGAGCGTAGGTGGAGGTTTCATGCACTGGGGCAACTCTAACGCCCTGAGCTGTCTTGGAATTCAATCCTTGGATAAACTTTTCCTTCCGAGCTACATCTGTGGGTATCATTTCAAAAGCAAACTCGGCCAACCCATCAAATCTATTAACATACTCGATTACTGTTGTATTGCCCTGAACTAGGTTCATAAACTCATTCATCTTAGCAGTTTGGGCCGCATCATAGTAATATCATTCATTGAACAGCTGCCTAAAATCTTTCCAATCCATCATAGCTGTATCTCGTGTTTGGGATACTACTTCCCACCACGTTCGGGCATCATCCCGCAATACATATGTGGCATAGATCACCCTATCGCGCCCCACCAGCCCCATACTGTCAATGTAACGCCCTGGATAGCCAAGACCGTTACACTGTGTGTTTATAAAGTGCTAGGCTTGCTAACCAAGTCAATTAATTAAAAGCATGCCATCGAGTTGTAATGGAACTAGGGTTTAAAATGTTTCGGTCTCAAAAGCCACATTTTTCATTAAGAAACACTATTTGTTTACACGAGATCCCAAAAAATACAAGTTTAAAGATCGTTTACAAAAATTGCAGGACTTGGATACAACAACTAGCCATACTATGGCAAAACAAGCAATTAGGTAATCCCTGTCCTGGTCCACTCCTCGACCATGGTGATCGAACAGCTGGCTATGTACATTTCACCTCGGAGCTCTCCACCTCAGGCTTGGTCCAACTTGCCCTTGCCTTTACCTGCACCACGTAGCACCCGTGAGCCAAGGCCCAGCAAGAAAACACAACAACAACAGAGCATAAGCAATTAGCAAACAAGTCAATATCTCATATTGCATTACATAATCTCAACCATATAATCAATCAGTATAATCAAGTACAGTTCACAAATGATAACTAGGGCTGGTGCCCTTAGGCTGCCCCCTCCGTTATCCCGTTGTCCTTGGCTACCAGTGGCCAAGCCGTACCCTGTGCGCTAATATTATGTACGGCACTCTTAGGCCGCTTTTACATGTCCCATGGCGTAATACCAACATTGATACGATACAATTCTCGGGAGCACTTAGTCCCATCACAAACATACAACCGGGCGCAGTTTTCTTACCTTTCAATTCAATAGCTTTGATCCCTCGACTCCTTGAGCGCGATCCCCCTTGAGCCCTAGCGCTCACCTAAACACAATCGTGGGCCAACGTCATTATCGATCCTCAAGTTCAAAACCTAGCCTCGGGGCCAATCCCGAGCCCCCGGGAGGTCCTAGTTCCACCAAACAAGGTGGTGGAATCAAACCCCAAACCCTAGGTCAAAAACCCTTGCAAACAACCCTAAAATCCCCTTCAGAAGGCAGGGTAGCGCTACAACGCTCTTGGGAGGGCGCTACAGCGCTACAAACAGAAGCCAAAAACCCTTCAGCATAATGGACTAGTGCTGTAGCGCTAGTCACATACAGACCAGCCTCAGTTTTTCTCTTCTGCGATTTTCTCGAACCAACCTCAACCAAACCTCTTCCAACTCTTACCCAAACTCAAAAACAACCTCATGACCACACTCCACTCATCCCAAGCACCCCAAACACCTAAAACCCAAGCACATGCACCCACAAACTCATAATTCACCATAGTCACTTCTAAGCTCTAAAACCCAGTAAAAACCAGCTGAACAACAAAGTTTAGAGTTTAGACTTTATACCTTTGATAGGATTTCGACCACAAGGTTCCTCTAGACTCCCTTGGCTTGCTCCTCCTCAGCCTTAAGCTTGAATCCTAAAGTCCCATCCAATTCATCTTAAGCACCAAAGCTCAAAAACCAGAAACAGAAATTGAAGAACTCTAGAGTCTTACCTCAAGTGCTGATGAACCCTTGCTAAACCTCTGTCAATTCCTCAGTCTTAGGTTAGGATCCTTGATGCCTAGTTTATCCCAGCTCTCCTCTGAGCTTTACTCCAAGAAGAATGAAGAACAGTGGTGGTGAAAGCACAAACCGACTCAGAGTAAACTTCTCTGTTTTTCCTTCCTTTCCTTTCTCTTTCTTTTCCTTCTTTTCTTTCCTCAGACTTTTGTAATATTCTACAAATCCCACTAACATAAAGCCTCAGTAATACCCATCCTTAAAAGCCAAATGACCTTAATGCCCTCCCTATTAATTCTAATCCTTTAGTCCACTCAAGGGCATTTTAGTCATTTTACCCAATTCCCGCTAACTCCTCGAGTGTCTCTAATATTTCCCACTTAATTCCTGATACCTAATTAATCATCGATAATATCCCTCAATGTCAAAATAGACTCCAGTACATTCGCTAATTCCCATTTATACCCCTAAGCTCACCCCGAGCCAGGTATAAATCCCTGCTATGTCTTTCTCGCTACTTTGCTCACTAGGATCGTCTCGAGTCACATATCACAGATATATCCACATAGTAATGTGGTCTCGACAATTACCACATATATCATTACAATCATGCCCATAATGGCCAAAATTACGATTATGCCCTTCTAACCTAATCAGGGCCTATATGCATGCTAATTCACATAGTCATGCATCTCAAATATTCAAGTAATCATATAACATGCTTTAAATCATAATTATGCATCTTAACCATTAAAACCACACATAATCTCCATTATGCCCTCCAGGCACACTAATCAAGGCCCTTAAGCCTTAATAGTGAATTTGGATCGTTACAGTCAATAATGGAACTGATCATGCCCATCCATTGCTCCGCTCTGAATGGATCTAGGCCTCCCTCAAAGATTGGAGGGTAAAACTCCTGGAATCTTCCACAAAGAAATTCCCATCTGCTCTCAACCCTAGGCTGAGCCAAAACTGGTGCCACTCTGGCATGGCAAAGGAAGAGGTGCTCCTCGACAGACTCCACTGTTGCTTCAAACACCTAATCTCTTCCTCTTGCCTCTACAATCTTAATTGCACATTAGTAAGCACCTGCTGAAAATTCTGAGGGTCAGGTGAAGAACTCAAACCCTGGCTGTAACTCCCAGCCCCGGTATAACCACCATCAGGCCTCATTATCTGTCTTGGATACATACCTATTGATTGAATCTGCAGTCAATAACTTGACCCATTAAATATGATGAGCATATCTAGAGCTTTCCCCATGGGAACAATCTTACCACACTACAATCACAAACCACTGCAGTGCTAAAAACATGCCCATAACATTTATACATCATTCATAATCCCTGCTCTTCCAACATACACCTCATGCTTCCAACTCCAGTATGCAATTATCACAATTATATAATCACAAAGCAGGTAATCATATAATCACATTCATAGTCAAGAGTCAGGCTCTATTAGAATCTTATTCTCCCTAATACAATGTGCAGGTAAAACATTTACATCCTATTTAAGCAGTTAAGCACATAAGTCTATCTCGATCAGATGACTAATAAGTCTATCTCGGTTAGATGACTAATAAGTCTATCTCGGTCAAATGACTGATAAGTCTATCCCGGTCAGATGACTAATAAGTCTATCTCGGTCAGATGACTGATAAGTCTATCCCGGTCAGATGACTAATAAGTCTATCCCAGTCAAATGACTAATAAGTCTGTCTCAGTCACATGACTGATAAGTCTATCCCGGAGGTCCCATACCCTCCTAGCCATGTGACGTGTAGGTCACCTTAGCCTTTTGGCTCTAACTCGAAATAACTAGTCTTTAGACTAGACATGCACTTTTAGTTTTCATCGAACTTGAGGTCGGTCCGGCATTAATGCTCATGATGAGTCATTCAATGCAGATGTCGATTAGATCTAATCTTTATCGGCTTGCATTAAACATGCTAAAGCCGTCCTTGACTCATAAGTCAATGCCATACGACCAGTGCTCGGTACTACTTCCGAACTTGACTAGTAAGTCACAACTTCACAGTTAATACCGACACCATTGCCAAATCTGACTAATAAATCAGTGCCATTCACAAGTGAACAAGATTTTCTAAGCATTTGATATGCAATCAATGTCCACATTTAAACACTCAACATGCCTCAATAGTAACCATGCATGTCACATATGGGGTGCAGTTTTCTTACCTCTAGTTCAAGCGTGAAATAACAATTGAACGAATCTTGAGAACGATCGATCCTTTACTCCATTAGCGGTCACTTAGTCATAACCAAATATAACTTCCAATTAATGAAATCAACAATAAAAGGGTCTTGACCTAAACCTCACTCTCGGGACCCCGAATTGTACCCAAACGGTGAGTAGGTTCGATCCCGAGCCTTAGGAATTGAAACCTCGAGCCAAAAACCCTAAAAAGTGCCCAAAATATGCATCAGAGAAAATAGGGTAGCGCTACAGCGCTGCCCCCCTAGCGCCCCAGCGCTACAACCAGGGTTGATTTGCCCTGGCTAGCGCTGTGGTGCTAGGACCAGGCAGATCACCCTGGTTCTTCCTCTCCTTTGAATCCTCCATTTCCAACCTAAAAATCAAGCTTCCAAACTCCATTTAAACCCCCCAATTGAACCCAAATATCATCTACACATAACCTAGGCATCATAACCCAAGCATCCCTTGCCAAAAACTCTCATTGAAACTCAACTTTCCAACTCAAAAACCAGCTGAAACTCAAATAGAAAATCAGAGCTAGAACAAGAGTTTTAATGGCTAAAAACTCACATCAATGTCAGAATCACACCATCTTCAATGGTAGAGCATAACCCAAAACCCTCAAGGCTTGGTTCCCTAGCTTGGTTCCTCAAAAAGAGCTTCAAAAATCAAAGAGAAATGAAGGAGAAATGGTGTACGGGAGAGAAGAAAAATGGTGCTCTATTTTTCTGCAGCTTAAGGGTTATATCTATCCTTAAGGTCAAAAGACCAAAATGCCCCTAGGTCATTTAAAATCCTCTTAAGGCCACAAAGGGCAAAACTGTCCTTTCGCGCCAATCTCGTTAATCATAATTAACGCCCTCCAATTCCCAGTATTATCAAATTCTCAATATTCTGAAATTCTCAAATTCTAATAACTCATATCTCATTACCCTTTAATTCCCAGTAATGTTCTAATCCTCAAATTACCCCAAGACTCACCCCGAGCCCCGAAATTAACCCCGTTATGACCAGACCGATAACTTGCATTCACAGATCGTCTCATGCCGAATGGCTCAAAAAAATCCACATTATAATGTGGTCTTATTCAAAATTCACCAACATGCATGAAAATACACAATTACGCCCTCAACGGGCCAAATTACCAAAATGCCCTTATAATGAAATGTGGACCCATATGCATGCTTTTATCATCATATAATAATATAAGGGAAATCTATAAAAATGCACTAAAAGTTTAAAAAAATCTGAAAAATACGGTGCATTACAAAAATACGAAATTTTTGGATAAAAACACGGAATGGTAAAATTGTAAATACGAAGTGGAAAAATCATAAATAAAAGGTGTAAAATACAATTTTTTGTGATCAACGTTTACAAACTAGTAAATATCTGTTACAAACTTGTAAATATCTGTTACATGTTTGTAAATAATATTTACAAAATCAATTATAGAATTGTAGATTTTTTTTTTTTTTTGTAGATAAAACTTACAAACAAATACGTAATTAAATTTTTTATTTTTGTAACAATAGTTTACAAATCTAGTTTTACAACTAAGAAAGATATTTTTGTAACTAACATTTACGAAAATATTTTATAGTTAAGAAATCATAAACAAAATATACATAAAAATATTATACTTTTCCATATTGTTACAATATTGTATCAAAAAATTACATGAACCATCATATTTATGCTATACAACTTAAAAATACAAATTTAAGATATTCATTATTTATAAAACATTTTATTAAATATATATTTATATGAAAAATGCGGTTACAGAGTGGTGAAATACAATATTTTTTAAAATAAGTTTTACATTTTTTGTAACAACAGTTTACAAAATTAATTTCACAACCAAAAAGTTTATTTTTGTAACTAACATTTACAAAAAAATATATAAATTTATTTAGCATGATTGTTACAAAGATTTACAAAACTAATTTTTTAACTTTAAAATATATTTTTCTAACAAAGCTTAAAACTTGGACTAGATTATGATTTTTGTTTAACATTATGTGTTGAGATTTGACTAGCTATGATTTTAATAAATATATAATATTTTTTATTATTATTTCTTTTGCTACTATTAATATATGTTACAAAAGTTCATGGCATCATCAAATAAGCACAAAACCATTTCATTTTTTTTTACAATTGAAGGCATATCTTAAAATTTTGTCTTTATTAATATAAGATGATGTGTCTAATTAATGTTGTAAATGTATAACGAAAATATATAAATTAAATAAAGCAAGAAATAATTTTGAAACTTTTATATTGATTTCACTTTTCTCAATAAAAAGAATGATTTGACAAAAAATATTAAATAAATAAATGTAGAATCTTAATTTGACTAAAGCAAAATGTTGACTCCAAGTTATAGATATAGTGCACAGAAGAATATCAACTAAGGAGAACAAAATATTTCGTACACGGAAAATGGTTGTAATTTTGTAATTTATATAATTTTCCGTATATTTTTTTTTTAAATTACCGTGTAAAATGTAATTTTCCCATAATATAATTCACATAAACATGCATATAATCATTTAATTACACAATAAATTAATTATGGCCCTCCCGACCTCCTAATCAAGGTCCTAAACCTTATTAGGGATTTTGGGGCATTACATGAACAATAACTTCTGTCTCCTTTAGTGGCCCAAGATTTAAAGAAGCATATGATGAATATGACATGACATTAATTGATGCTCCCAAATCTATCATACACCGCTCAATCCTTTTATTCCCAATCATACAAGGAATTGTAAAGGTTCCAGGATCCTTGCATTTTGGTGGCAGCTTCTTTTGGAGAACAACAAAGATGTTCTCCTCTACACTTATCTTTTCATCACTCTTAAATTTCTTCTTATTTGTGCACAACTCCTTCAAAATTTTAGCATAACTTGGTGCTTGTTTAATAGAATCAAGTAATGGAATGTTTACCTCAACTTTGCAAAAAGTCTCGAGAATTTCCTTGTCAGCTTCCTTTTTCTTAAACTTTTTCAATCTGCTTGGAAAAGGCGGACGAGGGACATAGGTTGGCATAGTTGGTTTATATGGATTTTTCTGCATTGATGGTTCATCATGGATGGAGTTGTCTACTACTTGCTTTTACACTGGAGCTGGCGATGAAGGTTGTGTGGGTGGCTCATATTGTATACCATTTTGCAGTGTTATCGCACTTACATTCCCCTTGGGATTCCTCTCAAGTTGTGAAGGCAATTTATTAGAAATATGAGCTTCCAACCTGTTATATGATGCCGCTAGTTGTCCCACCTGATTCTCCAAACTTTTGATGGACGCTTGGGTAGTTTGCTGAAACTAAAGCATATTTGTAGCAATTGCATTGATTAAATCTTTAGTAAAGGGTTTTGTACCTGGTGATTGAGCAACTTGTGGTACATATGATGGTCTAGGTGCATAGTTCTATTGAGATCGTTGTTGAAGAGAAAAACCAGGTGGTCTCACAGGTGTAGACTGTGGAGCAACTTGTTGGTGATTCTCATAACGAAGATTTGGATGATCATGCCAACCAAGATTATAAGTTTGTGAAAAAGGTTCATAGTACATCGGGCATAATTGACGTGGGAAATTACCTACAGCATTAACACCCTCAGTCTCTCCCTCAAATAGAGTAGGGCAAGTATCAGTAGCGTGCCCCACAACCTGACATATTCCACATGGCCGCACCTGTTGGCCTAAAGCAAGTTGTTGTACCACTGCAATTAATAGAGCCAATTGATGACCAAGCTGGTTCTCGTTTGAATTGGTCACCTCATTAACTTACATTGGTGGTGGATTAAGATCTTGGCGAATGCCAAACTGTTGTGAGTTGGCAGCCATATTAGAATTCAAGCTCCTAGTTGCAGTAGGAATCTTATCAACTAGTGCACCCCCACTGGCTACATCAATCATACTCTTATCCAGTGATTGTAATCCTTCATAAAAGTATTGGATAAGGAGTTGTTCACTTGTCTGATGATGAGGGCAACTAGCACACAATCGCTTGAACCTCTCCCAATACTCATACAGTGACTCCCCCGAATATTGCCTTATATCGCCTATCTCTTTTATGATGCTTCCAACTTTAGATGCTGGAAAATATCATTCTAAGAACATAGTCTTCATACCATTCCAGGTCTCAACGGTACCGGGTGGAAGATAGTACAACCACTCCTTAGCTGCATCCTTCAAGGAGAAAGGAAAAGCTTGCAGCTTAATTTGTTCTTCAGTCACTGCAGCAGGTTTCATACTAGAACATACAATATGAAACTCCTTCAAATGTTTATTCGGGTCCTCACCGAGCAGCCAAAGAAGGCAGCAAATGGATGAGGCCCGACTTCAGCTCAAAGTTTACATCCAAAGGTGGATAATGGATGCATAGTGGCTATTGGTCAAGATTTGGTACAACCAACTCTTTCAATGTCCTATTGTGAGTCATTGTCTTATAAGACTTAACTGAATCATCTGAATCATAGTTGTTGTCAGAAGGTAATAGCACTTTAAAAGGATTGACTTGTTGAGCAAGACGTTGAAAGAGTGGATTATTGGTGATACTCCTTGAAGAACGAGAAGCTAACGATGACCCAAGATATTGTTTAAGCCTTAATAACCTTTCTTGGGTATCGTCTTCACCAGACATATACACCTGAAATTTCCTAAGTGAAACTAGTTAGTATTAGAAAAATAAATATGAATAATAAAATGAATAACAATAGTCCCCGACAACGATGCCAAAAATTTGATGTGTGTCGTATACCACAACAAATTTAACAATTATTTTTCTTTCAATACTTCCAATCATTTTAGTATAATAGCAAGCATAGGTCGAACCCACGAGGACTATCGTTCACTTTAATATTCAATAATTAGCACTAAGACTTGAAAATGATGATTTAGATTTCGAACTCAAAATTAATTAACATAAACTAGAAAGCAAATAAAGATTGATATTGCGATAT
Organism: Humulus lupulus; assembly: GCF_963169125.1. NCBI lineage: Eukaryota > Viridiplantae > Streptophyta > Magnoliopsida > Rosales > Cannabaceae > Humulus > Humulus lupulus. The sequence continues at coordinate 126,883,703 of NC_084801.1, read as the reverse complement.
TAAGAAATATTTAAAGGTTAATCTCCACCCTCAACAATCATTCCCAATCACTAATAATAAATATTATTCCAATTTCTCAATTAAACTATTAACCCCGCAGATAACGTTGAAGCAAACAATTATCCCAATCTCCTTATTACAAGTAATCAAGGCGAAGTGCTCAATAATTAACTCTTTTATCCAAGCAATAAATCTATGAAGCATACAATCTATTTAACTTAGGAAAAGCATTAAATCCTATGGATACAAGTTAATCTAGGCAATAAATTAATGAAGCATATAATTCATTAAACCTAGGTTCTATTTTTCATCAAAATCAACAATTTTTTTGACATTACTATCAATTGCAATTTATCACATACACTTAGAATCCTAAACTTTTAGGTGAGTAGTAATTCTAAGATGACAATTGAACAATGTAAAACCTTAATTAGTTTGTAATGTCCTGCATTTCGGGTACCTTGAAACGACTTGGGTCGGGATTGTTTCTCCCGAGTTAAGAATATTATTTTAAATAATATTATATTTATTTGGAATTTATTTCCATGAGTTATTGCTAGCCAAATTATGAATTTTGTGTTTAAAAGCTAAGATAAGACTTTCGGTCTTGGACCGACACAAAAACCCTAATCGGGTAAAAATCTCAGAAAATAAAATGAAAAACTATGGAAACTATATTTTGGGCATAAAATAAATTCATAAAAATTAAAGTTTGGTAAAAAATAATAACCTAAGAGAAAATGGAAATTTTAGGGCATTTTGGTGTTAAATGCTTAATTTTACTGAATTGAGGAATTTTATTCCATGAATGGACCTTAGGTTAAATTTTATTGTTTGATTAATTAAATTAAATGTGAGAGACATTTAATTTAATTATTATGTGTTCATTTTTGTTTTTAAAACTTTATAAGAGTGAAAAATGTGATAGAAAAGTGATTAAGCTTTAATCACATTTGTTTAATGTTAGTGACACAAAGTGACATAAAGTAAAAAACACTCAAGTGTTTTAGATATTTTTAGAGTTGTATAAGCTCTTCCAACCCCCCAAAACCGACCCCCTTCCTCTCACAATCACTCTCATCTTTTTTTTTTTTGAAAACTCTCTCAAGTTTTCTCGCCATTTTCAACCTCAAGAATACTAAGAAGGCTTGGAAGCTTAAGCATTGATCTAGGAAGGGTTTCCCTAAGGTAAAGTTTAAAAAAACTAGACTTTTGTAAGGTTTTAACCATAGATTTTTCAATAGCTAATTATATATGTTGTTGGGGGAGTTGGTTGAGATTTTGAAAGGGTTTTGAAGGATCCAAAGCTAGTAGAAAGATCCAAACCTTAAGCAAGAACAACAAGAGGTAAAAGGTTTACTTTTTATGGTTGTTATTGTATGGTTTTTATGTTTTTAAGCATTATTTTGTATATTTAATGCTTAAAGTTTCTTATTGGTGATGTAATAAGGCTATGGTAGTTGTTTTATAATTTTTATTATGCTTGTGTGTTGATTTTTGAAAATAGGAACCAAAATCCGCAAGGGTTTTGTTGAAAACCCTAAAACAAAAATACAAGTTTTGAGCTGTGACTTCCAAGGGGTCAATCATCCACTGTATATTTATTTTGTAAAATTTAATTATACTGTGATGTTTTTGAGATGTAGTACATAAAATTTAGCTTTTGAAACACTAAAAAATGTTTATAAATGAATGAGTTATGCTATTTCAAAGTTTAGGTAAAAAACTGTTTTTTCGTATTCTTAATTTCGGGACCAAGTTTGGACAGCCACTATATAGGTCAACTGAACCCAGTTTTTTCTAAAAATTTGTGGACATATTATTCACATAACTTAGTATTCCACTGTAAAATTTGGTAATAAAATATTGAACGGTTTGAAAGTTATTAAGTGCCAAAGTTTGGAAAAAATAAAGACTTGAAAATAAGATCATTTTTACCTAATTGTTGGAAAATATTTTCACCAATAAAAAATGCTCCTTTTGACCTAACATTTTACATAGACCTAAATGGTATACCAAAAATGGAAATGAGAAATTTTGGTAACAATTGAGTAAGTAAATTTCAAGTAATGACCTAATAAAGTATGTAGTTAAAAATGTGAAAAAATTGAGTTTTCACACTTAGTGTAAAAATGAGATTTTGGAACTTAAGGTAAAAAGTAAAATTTTGCTTATTGCAAGATAAAAACTTAGTAAGTCTTGAAAATATATTTTGACCTAAAATACCACTTTGAGATTAGTGAGAATTATTTTTATTAAAGAATTTTTATTCTTTCTAAAAAATAAAAGATTAATTTTATTAATAAGTTAACAAATTAAAAGAGGGTTTAAAACCCTATATTTTGATAAAATAATTAAGTAAATTATTTTTCTAGTAAGTAAACTTGATTAATTGACTTCGGAAAATTAACTAGTCAAGATAAAAAAAATTTAACGGTTTTCCTAATTAAGTTAAAATTAGGCTATTTCCTTAAACCGGTTTTTAGATATTAAAACCTTAAGAAAAATAAAAGGAAAATTAAGAAATTATTTTCTTGAAAAATAAATAAGGAATTTAATTAGTATTTTATGGATATAATACCGACTAAAATCTTCTATATAATTAACCGACTTATGAAAGTACGGGTTAATAGCAATACTTTTAAAGAATAAGATTTTTAGCGGATTGTGGGAAAATACTATTGTGATACCCGAGCCTAGGTGTTGAGACCATAGGATAGGTCTCCTTGAGACTTAGGGTTTAGTCTCAATTTTTTTAGTATGAATTTCTTGAATGGGTTTAAAACCAAATAAGGATCATTAATCCTTACAAATAATTTCTTAAAATGACCAAACTGCCCAAAATAATAATAATGAATTATGAAGTGCCATAATTAATCCGAGTATATTGTATGGATAAGTACAGTATTGGCTATGCATAACTGGATTATACATTGGAGGGTGAAATCTTGCTGAGAGCAAATGACTCCAAGTAAGTCAACTTATATTGTGTGGCTGCAACATGAAACGACTATTGTATTGTATGTTAGTATAGAGACACATGCACATATATACACTATCGTAGAAAGTTTGCTTAGAGACGTTAGTCTAGTTGGTGCTGATTCAGAAAATATGACTGGTAGATGTCCGTCATATTCTAGACGGCTGATCCCCGTCACACTGCTTGATTTTATTATGTCCGATTCATTACTGCGATGAGTGGCTAAGAGGTGAGGATTGCTGGTTTAAACTTAGGGGTGCCAAAATGAATGGAACTTAGGGGCCCTCATGCTTACTTAATCAGTGAACGATTAGAACCCGAGCAAGTGCTCTGATAAGTTATTCCCGGATAGTAGCCGTGAATATTGGCCCTTCAGTGAGAGTGCCTAGAGATACTAGGGGTTGCCAAGTTTGAGTGAGGCTGAACACCCTAGGGGCAACTGCTCACCAGCACCACTGATTTACATAGAAGTCTCTGTAAACCCGTGTAACTTTGATTACACTCTTGGATAAGTAGTGATGCCCTAGGTAACTTGATGGTTACCCTTGTGAGGGATTTACTCTTGGATAAGTAGTGATGCCCTAGGTAACGCGATAGTTATGTAGTGTCCCAGAATATTTACTTAACTAGCTAGTTATGTAGTTAGTATTAGTTTGTAGTATGTTAGATTACGTGGATTTTGGTTCAAGTCAGGACTTAGTTGGAAACTCGTAGCAACAGTTATGGATTTTATAAGTTTAACCTATAGTTTAGAAATATTAATTATAACATAAGGTTTAATTAATATTTATGGTCTTATATATATTATTATTATAACCTAAGGTTTAGATAGAGCCAATAAGAGCATGACACTTGTCATAATCATGATTATTAAGGAATTAAGTATTTTGATGGATAGTTTCAATAATAGAAAGATCTAGAAGCTCTAGAACCTTCCAGAAATTGTTAGGATCGAATTATGACGCATTCAAAGGTGTTATCCAATTCTAATTATCCTAAATTAGTGCAAAAACACGTTTAAAATATCTACGTATGCCGATATATCGCAGAATAGGGGTCGATATATCGCCTAACGGAAGATACGGAAAACAAGTCAACTTTGCACGAACGTACGAACAGAGGCTCGGGATTAGGGCAAAGCCAATATATCGCCATAGGGGGGGTGATATATCTCCCTTAGTATGATTTTTTTGAAAGTTTGGGTTTTTTTATTTTAAAAAATATCCTTAACCACTTAGACCTTCCTTTGACTTATTTTGACCGAGTTCTGGGCGGTTGTTGAACGAAAATTCAATTCTTTTTCATTTTATAATCATTTATTTATTCAAATTAAAAAGGGGTTAGTTTCACTCCTTGAACTCTATAAATAGGACCTAGTGCTCAGCCATTTTCTTCATTCTTCAAGTATTTGACCAGAGCTTCCAAGGTGCTAGTGTTAGTATAGAGAGATACACTTGGGTTTGGGATAAAAGTTTTGTCATTTTAAGCTTTTTAAACACTTGGGAAGTGAGATATAGTGTGATTTTGGTGTTAAGGTTTAGATCAATCTATAAGATCAACCAAGGTATTCCAATTCTTAAGCTCAGTTCTTTATAGCCCTTTAGTTTTCTTTAGTTTCTTTTATTCAGATCCTAACTCTTGTTTATGATTCTTTATTAGGTATTTAAGTTCTTGAAACTTAAGGTCCTTCTTGGTAAGTTTCTTCTTGATGGTTTAGTTTTCATATTCATCTTTATTCTTAGAGATTCTTACCTTTTCTACTGTTGGTTTATAGGAGTGTTCTAATCCCGTTCTTGTTCTCAAATATCCTGGCTTTTGTTAAGGAAAATATGATAGATTTTATGTGCTTATATGTTATGTTTATGTTATAATATGTTTATGTTATGCTATGATATGATATGCATATGTATGATATGTTTTTAGTTCTTGGGTATATGATTTGTTTAGATAACAAGCATATAATTTGTTCAGATAACAAGCCCCACAAATTTATATGACTTGTTTAGATAACAAGCCCCGTAAATTTATGGGCATATGATTGCCTAACAAGCAAGTCCCAAGAAGAATGATAGCCATTGTAGTCTTATATGATATATGTTTTTATAGTCATATGTTTTATAATTTATGTTTATGATGAAGTTTTATGCTTATGATATATGATGTATGTTTATAGTAGGTTTTCCTTGCTGGGCATTAGGCTCATTCCTTTATTTTTAGTGTGATGCAGGAAAATGATATGGAAGGCGGAAGGATTCTTGGTAGCTTGGCTTGTGTGTTGAGGATGAATGGAATGAGTGGACTGCGTGTCGATCGAGGATGACGTTTATTTTAGTCTTTTGAATTATGTTTCTTTTGTAGTTCCACATTTAGTTTTTTTTAACAATTGAATTAAAGTTATGTTTTGTGTTTTTATTTTAAACAATGGGTACCCATGTCATGTATTTGATACAACAATTTGAGTTTTCAATAAAGATATGTTATTTTCTTATGTATGTTTTTTTCAAAAATAGTAAGCTATGTCTAGTAGTTTTAATGGTCCAAGGTCTTAGAAATAGTTGGGTCATTACAAGTTACCCTTGATGGGGATATTTATTGGCTAGATCTTAGTGTTGAGACTCGGTTCTCTCTTACAGATTAACATTTATGATGGAGGGCGTGTTACGCCCGAATTGTTGGAAATTGTCGAGCGTTGGTGTTGAATTATATTGTTATATATTATATCTGCTTGCTCTGGGATTTTTTGAGTGCATGGATTTATAGGTTTATATGAAATAGTTGTAATATATTATATTTTCTTGCTCTGAGATTTTTCTAAGTGCATGGATTTATCTGTTTATAGGAAATAGTTTGCCATTGGTTATCAGGCATGACCATAAGTTTTCCAGGATGCTTTTGCATTCTTGAAATTGATTGCGTAAGGTCCGGATGGATCCGGAACCCTAATTTTTGTGAGCTATTGTTATATGTGGCAGTAACTTGGTCAGTGACCACCTGTCTTCTCTGCATACTTTTGTTTTTAAAGTTGAACTTATTAAGTGTTTTCGTTTACCTAGTTGTTTCATGTTGTAGGTAAGAACAAGGGGAAGACAGAGCAGTGAGTGCTAGAGTCTACCTTGCGAATGTACATGTGGACCGACCTTTTTGGGAAGCCGTTTTGTTTTTGAAATGTTTTGTTATTTTCATATACTAGGCTCATTTTACTATTCATAAAATATGTTTGTATTAAATGTTAAGTATAGCCATACGACTTTTTAAAAAGTTTTTTTATACAGGTTTTTGAGACATTTTGTTCAATGAAAACATTTATATTTTTGCATTATCGAGTCTTGAAAATTTGGGTTGTTACATAGTTGGCCACCTAACAAGAAATCACAAAATTCATAATATTCAATTGGAAAAATAGAAACAAATTAATATTGAGAGAAATTAAAGAATAATACTCATTATCAACAATTAAGAATTCATGTCTTGGGTTTTTGAATTAACCCTTAACCTACAAAGAACTTACTCCATAATAGCAACCATAATCACAAACATAATTAAAATTAAAATTAAAGAGAGTAAGGGAAGAAAAGAAACTAGATTGATGAACAATAGTGTTGTAGTCTTCTCTCTAGCCTTTTCTGAGTCTTTTTCTCTCAAAAAATCGTAATAAAACTTTATCTCAAATTAACCCTAAAAATATTTTATAGTCCCCTTTAAATTACATTTAAAATCTAATTAAAATTTTGAAAACAACGTTACAAGCCGCAGCCTAAAACGGAATATAGGCAAAATTGGTCACGCAGGCCGTGGCCTGAAAAATCTGTGCAGCGACCCAACTTTACTTTTCTACACAGCAAGCAGTGGCCTACTTTTTTTGGACAGCGACTCGGCTGGAACATTTAATCTGTAACGCCAATTCCAATTAAAGTGTCGCGGCTTGCTTTTTCTAGGCCGCGGCCTATCTTCAATTTCTTCAATTCTCGAACTTAGAGAGCTTGTATGCTTTTGCCACTTCAACACTTTAATCCTGAAAGCCTGGAATGCTCCTAAAACCTCATTTTAACCCCATCTCAGCGAATCTTTTTCAACCTATGATTCCTAAACTACAATTGACATCAAAATGTCAGATTTATCATCATAAAATGCAATGTAGAAAATATGTTGTAGACTCACGAAACTAAGTTAAAACTACTAAAAAAATGCTATCATAACACCATCCAAGCATGGAAAAACTTATCAAATATTAACACAAAAATGACCTTATCATACGCGTACGATTTTCGATGTTGCAGGTTGTGGGGCATTTATGAGCAAGAGTGATACTGAAGCATAAGAGTTGTTAGAGGATATGGCGATGAATAATCACCAGTGGTTTGATGAAAGAACCATCAGTAACAGAAAAGTAGTTGTAGTTCATGAGCTTATTGCTATCACTGCTTTGACTAAGCATGTAGCTTCTTTGACTAAGAAATTGCAGCACAATACAATATCAGCCAATGCCATTCAGTTATAGACAGGGTGTGAAATTTGTAGTGGTCCTTACCAATTTGAGTAGTGTATGACAACAAAGTTCAATAACATCATCCCTATGGAGCAAGTCAACATCTTGAGTAATTTTAATAGGCAAGCCAACAATCCTTTCTCCAATTCTTTTAATCCAGGGTAGAGAAATCACCCTAATTTTTCATGAAGAAATAATCAGGGCCAACAACCTCAATTCCAACCTCAATCTCAGCAGATCATGCCTCAACCTCCATTGCCACCATCGTTTTGATGTGCATTTTCTTCTCGGTAAGTCTTCTTCACTTTGCTTTTATTTTTAACGTTGTGGATAATGTTCATATTAAATTTGGGGGAGGAGATCTACTTTTGTTTTGTATATATTGAGTAGTTTGTTTTAGTTGTGTATTGTGCCTAGTTAGTCTTTTATTTATTGTGTTGTTGTGTCTAGGATGTTTAGAGTGTCGTGTTTGTTGAATCAAGTTGACAATTATAAGTCAATGAGAATAATTGAATGAATTGTTTGTATAGTTGGATGAAAACAAAAGTCATTTAAATTTGTGTGCTTGATTGGAATATTTTCTTGGTTTACTTGGGTCCTTATAAATATTTGAGATCTTAATCATGATTTGTGAATAAATTCCTTGTGTTTGAAAAGTATTTATGCTCGCTGAATTTTGTTTGTGAAATGTTGTACAAATATCTTAGAACTTGCTTGCTTGCTATTTGAGACAAAATCCTAGATGATGCGTACTTATGAAGATGATTTAGGCATTTTTATTTGGAACGTTTGAGCATTTCAAGCCAACTTTTATTAATTAATCCCTAGTTACCCATTTTTAGCATAATGAGATTCTTTTTATTGTTTGACAATGTTGAGTCTATTTGAACCCTTTAAAATTACCTTTTATTTGAATGTACCATGAGCATATAAAAATGATTTGGGTGATTGATTTGTAATGGGGTATGTATTTGAAAGGGTTGTCAATAGAAAATTATAAAGATTGAGAGAAAAAGAAAAGAAAAATATGGAAAATGAACTACACTCCAATTGAAAATACAAAGAAATAAGTTTGGGGGAGTGTAGTATCATTAGAAAAAAAAATAGAAAATAATATAAAATTATGTGTATGAATTTTCTCTCAAAACAAGAAAGAATGGGAAAGTTGGGAATGTTTATGTGTTTTTAATCATATTATAAGATTGGTTTGTTTGGTTTATATGCTTATGGTAATTTTGAGCCTGAAATGACATTTCATCTACCTTTACCTAAGCTGTTCATCATAAGCTTTAATAGTCCTCTTAATTTTTGAGCATGTATTGCCTACATTAGTGGAGAGTAGTAAGTAATGTAAGCATATAGGATGATGAGATTGGTTGTGTGATATTAATTCATTGTGTATAAATTAATTCAAATGTAAGTTATTTATTGATCATGGTTAGGAGAATTTTTCTTTGTTTGGATTGAAAATCTGGATGGATGTTATGGTTGAGTCTCTAAAAGCTATATGAACATGGCATTTATAATTTTGAAGCTTGATTTGTTGTTGTTAACTTGATGCGTCGTTGTTTGTTTGTCTTACATTTTGAGTATTGTTTAGTTCTTTTTTACTTGAGGGCGAGTAAAAGTTAAGTTTGGGAGAATTTGTTAGGTTCATTTTAGGTTTGTTTTAGAGATTGTTTTATGTTATGCTTTTAGTTATTTATGATTGTTTTGTGCAGATTTACGTTTGTTTTCTTATTGTTTCAGGTTTTAATGGTCAAGTACATAATATGAAGTGAAATGACAATAAACATATTAAATATGATGAGTAAGATGGATTTAGTGTTGATTGTGAAGTTTTAAGACATTATGTGTGGAAAATACTACATTAAAGATGTTCAACATGTGTAGTTTATACTACATTAAATATATGGAAAGATACACATATATACATGTGTATCTTTCCATATATTTTTTAATCATTCGATTCGGAGTAATATCGAGGGAGTTATGATTAAAATATGATGAGTTGATGTTGCAGGCTGTTCGAAACGAGTTTCAGTTTTATTCTATACAATTAGTACCCCGACGCTAATATATATTTCCCCTACGCTATCGAAGTCAGAGAGTATAGTTCTAGGAAGTGTGAAATAGTGTTGGGTGTCGTATGCCACATCAAATTGAATTATTAATTTTATTAATTCCTTATACCAACTACTTTAGTATAGCAGTAAATAAGAGTCGAACCCATGAGGACTACTATTTAATTTATTATTCAAAAGATAAAAAGTTAATAAAGAAGGGGTTTTTGAAAATAAAAATAAAAATAAAGTTAATAGTTAAAATAGTTAAGAGGTCATTCTCCACCACTAAATACTCATTCAAGCATTTTAATAATAACATTGATCTATATTCCCAATTAAACTATTAACCCCATAGATAACACTTAAGCAGTCAATTATCTCAGTTTCCCTATTATAATTAATTAAAGTTAAGCGCTCTTAATTAACCTTTTTTACTAAGAAATAAACCCATTAAGAATGCGATCTATTTAACCTAGGAAAAGCATTACACTTTGTGGAAACAAGTTAATCTAGGCAACAAATTCATTAAGCATACAATTTATTTATATGTCACAATACCTTAATTGCAATTTATCACTATACTTAGAATCCTAAACTATTAGGTGAATAGAAATCCTAAGATGATAGTAGAATAATGAAAAAACCTAATTAGCAACCGTCTAAACAAGATTTTACAAGATCCATGTGTTGACCCTGATTTTGGCCAACTGACACGGAGTCAAATTTGCTTGATGTGGACAAACACGTTGGAAAGAATGTGATGACGAAATAATAAAGAACACAAGAGTTTATAGTGGTTCGGCCCCAGAATCTGGTAATAACCTACATCCACTTGAATTGTTATTGATATAGGATTCAAAAGAGTGATCAAAGAACTAGGGTTCAATGAGTTTCACCAACCTCTGAAGAACAAGACAATATATCAAATAGGATAAATCTAATCTCTCGTGATCAGAAAGCAAAAAAAAAGAAGAGGATCCCTTTCCCTTGAGCCCTCCTTCTCTATTTATAGGCTCAAGGAGGATTTACATTAATTTGTTACATATATTATTTCCTCAATAATCGGATACTCAGGAATCATGGGAGATAATTTCGGATATTATCATAACTGCATAAGATCTTCTCCGCGTATAGCATGCGTACGACCAGGCTGGTCGTATGAAGAGATCGAACATCGTGAAACTAGATGTCTTCCTGGTCGATAGTCGAGCACGAATTCTGCCAGATGTTAGCCACGTGTACTAAATTTTTGCCATGTCATCCATGCTTGTTTTTTGGATAACACCATGACATTTAAATAGAAAAAGAGAAGCAATTTAATATAAGGGAATAAAAGATCAATGAAAATTATGAAACCAAGAAATCATATTTAGGGTTTTGAAATCACTCTTAACAATAAGCACAACAATAAATAAAAACTAAAATTACTAAAAGAAAAAGAGTAGAAGAGAATGTCTCTCTAAAAGAGAGAATAGAGGGTGTTTTTTCAAATAGAGAGAGGCATCTATTTATAATAGTCTCATACTAACAAAAACTAATCAAAATCAAAATTAAAACTTAAACTTAAACTAAAACTAATAGATAATAATTTTCTTTCAATATTATTGTGATATCTACAATTTTTGAACTTGGAGTAAAAATATCTACTTGTTGGTTGCAAAATTGGAGTTTGAATATGATATTTTTGTATTCCTCAAGAAACTGAATTTTCCCACGCAGCTAATCGTATTTTGGTCATATCTCCCTAGATATAACTCCAATTTGGACGATTCAACACGCTTTGGAAATCTTAGAAAAATATCTACAACTTATATTTCTTGAATAATTTCCTAAATATGGCTGGAACAGTCTCAAAATTGCTCGTGAAGTTTCAGCTTCAGCTCTGTCTCTGACTCTTGTTCACATTTCAATATTTTATTTTCTTCATAAAAATACACAATTTCCTATAAAACCAAATAAATCAAATCAAAATTAAATATTTCCATATAAAAAATATATTTAATTAAAGTCAGAAATATTAATTCAAACTTAATTTATTTTTATATCAATATATGTGTATTTTTAATTAACCAGCTATTTGTTGCTTCATCAGATCTCGCGATTAGGTGCGACCAGCCTGATCGCATGCTTCGGTTTATTTCCTCTAAAAATATGTAATCTTGTAATAACTGCATTTATTATTTCCTCTTTATTGCCTTGATACACAGATATTAAGGATAATTAAGGCCCATTGGCCCATGTAACCCCCTTTAGCCTATAAATATGAATGAGAGGGCTCAAGGAAGGGACTTTTGGAACCTTTTTTCCAAATACTCATAGAAAGAGCATAAGTGTGATTATCCACCGAAATTGTAATCCTCTCAGAGCTTGTGAAACTCAAGAACCCTAGTTCTTTGATCACAGTTTTGGGGTTCAATATCAATAAGAACACTAAGTGGACGTAGGTCATTACCATTCATTGGGGCCAAACCACTATAAATCATTTGTGTCATTTCTTTATCATTTAATTCCATTCTTGACTATCATCTCATTTCTTGTCGTAATTCTGACCCCATGTCGTTGGCCAAATCAAGGGTCAACATTCTGGTGCTTTCATTGAGAGTTTGATCAAGAAGTTTTAAGGATATCAAATGGCAAAGACATCCAAGAAAGCTGGACAGATCATTGGCGCTGCACGATATCAACCTCCTCCTCCAAACGTGGCTGAGAATGAACCACATTTGGAATTCGAAGAGGAGGAATTAGATTCGGAGATGCTGAGGGCAACACTGGGGTGTTCCAGGACGAGTTGGCTAATCTGAAGGCCAATTAAGAAAGTGCAGCGAAAACCTTGGCGCTACAGCAAAGGGAGATTGAGCGCCAGTGCCAGGAGCTGAATGAGCGGCAGGCGGACTTGGACCATCGGCATAGGGATACCACGGCTGCTCTTGAAGCAGCCATTCAGTTGGCTCAAGGACAAGCTGCGCCGACCTCTCAACCAGATCATCCAACGAGTGCGCCACCTCAGCGGGCTCCAAATCCAAGTCCTCTGCTCCAGCCAGCAAGCCCTCAAAGGCCGGAGCAGCCGCCTGTGGCTCAGGTTGATGTCCCAATTCAGGATCCTGAGCAGCAGCCTCCATCTCAAGCTGGCCGGTGCAATCCCCAGCGCCAGAGGTAGAATAGGGTTGGGCAGCCGCCCTGCAGTCCTAGACGCCCAGAGGATAAAGAGCCAAATCCATTGAGCAGGGGGCAGCGTCCTTCTACAAACAGGAGGCACAACGAGTCAGGCTCTACGGTCAGGGGCCCCCCACGGCATAATAATGCACGAGGACCCCATGACCAGCACAGGCCTCCCCCTGACGCTCGTGAAATGTCAGCCCAAGGAGGAAACAGCGTGAACAGCTGATTTGGGCAGGGGTAATGCTGGTCGGAGGAATGAAGAAAGAGGTGGAGACAAAAACCCCCCACCTAGAGAAAATAGGCTGACGAGCCATAACGCTGGGGGGCAACCCCGACAAAATAACATCTTTGATTGGCTAGGAGATAGCGAGCAGAGGCGTAGGGGTGATGATTTGAGGGATGTGCTCAACGACCGTCGTGAGAGGCACGATGAGTATGCTCCTCCGGCACCAGTCGCCCAAGCACAAATTGATGCTCTGAACCAGGCAGTACAATAGCTAGTTGGGATTTGAACATCCCACATAGAGTACGATCGGAGGAGAGGCACTTCGTTTGTGCAAAGGATTGTTGTGGCAGAAACCTCCAGTAAATTCAAAATGTCAGTACTGCCAAACTTTGATGGGTACGGAGACCCAGTATCTCATGTCAACAAATTTGAGATACAAATGGATATTCAGAAGGTGTCGGACGATGCCTGCTGCAGGATCTTCCCCGCCACACTATCTGATACCGCCCAGGCGTGGTTCTTTAAATTCCCTCTTGCTAGTATAGTATCTTGGGAGATTTTCGTGAAGGAATTTTACGGACAATTTTATGCGGATACGCCAAAAGGAGGGAGAGCCCTTAGAGGAGTATGTCCAGTGCTTTATGCGAGCAGCAGCTGGAGCCATAACGACCAAGAAAGTGCTGGATTTCGTGGTTAAAAACATTGTGTGCGCTATGGATTGCCAAGAAAAATTGTCTTAGACAACGGCACGCAGTTTGATAGTGATTTATTCATTGATTTTTGTGTACGATATGGAATTATCAAGAGCTTTTTTTCAGTCGCTCATCCTCAAGCAAACGGACAACTCGAAGCAGTCAATAAAACGCTAAAGGATACTCTGAAGAAAAGAATTAAGGAAGCGAAAGGGGTGTGGCCAGAGCAATTGCCTGAAGTCCTTTGGTCGTACAGAACTTCCCATCGAACAGCAACAGGTCATACTCCATTTTCCCTAGCTTATGGATATGAGGCTATGTTTCCTGTCGAATTAGATCCACCATCGCATCGGAGAATGACGTATGATCAAGGCTCTAATATTCAACTATTGATGGAGTCTCTGGATTTGATCGATGAAAAGCGAGAGCAAGCCCAACTCCGAGTAGCAGCTTACCAGCAAAAGGTTGCCTGGTATTTCAACTCTAAAGTACGTGAAAGGAAATTCAATGTCAGAGATCTAGTGCTTCGAAGGGTTTTCCTCAACACCCGTGACCAGGCTGCTAAAGTACTCGGACCTAATTGGGAAGGACCGTACAAAATTGAAGAAGTCCTTCAACCAGGCACCTATAAACTTGCTCGCTTAAATGGAGATCTCATTCCTCGCTATTGGAATGGAGAACACCTGCGCAAGTACTATCAATAAAAAATTCTTCTTAAAGAATTGGCTTGTATTAATTTTACTTTTTAAAAGTTATGAAAAAGGGTTGGTCATTTTATGTGACTAGTCGCTTATAAGTGTAAGATCATTTCGGTGATCACTCGTACAGACACGATTTGTCCATTTATTACGAGAAATATAAGGGACTGTGCGCAGCCAGTCATTCTTGCCAATTATTGTATTTATTACAAGTATTTGCTCATTACGTGTGTTCTTTTGTTGTATTATCGCTTAAATTCTTTACTGCGAGCAAAAATGTTCGAACAGGTTTTGGTCAAGGCAAGTGACTGAGGACCTAAAGCTCCTCAATCACTTGGGGGGCATATAAGGCATCTAGTAAGAAAAGCATATCGAAAGGTGTGTAAACACATGAGCAAAATAAGTGAAAGCATGCTAGGGTACTTAGAGTATTTTTCAAAATTTTGTTATTTTGTTAAATAAATCCAAAGTACTATGCTAAGTTCGGTCATGCGAACAGGTGTTATAATAAAATGCAAATATTATAATATCAAAAGAAATCCCTTTACACCGCGAGCAGTAACTGCTCGAATGTAATTGTCTGTTAAAAGGATCAAAAGTTGCCCATGCAGCAATAAAAATAAAAATTCTCTTTACATCACGACCTGTGGGTCGTGTATCTACAAGATAAAACTAAAATAAAAACAGAATAATTATAAGGCAGGAGGGTCTTGTAGATTTTCTTGGTCGACTGCAGAAACGGCTTCATCGTCCACGCCTTCAACACCGGTGGCCAAGGAGATTTCGGGCGAGGCTGGTATCTTCTCTTTTTCTTCTTCCACCAAATGAGCAACACATCGGGCTATCTCAGTGTGCCTCATGCGCTTGGAAAGATAGCTGAAGTCAGCCCCCTGATTGTGTTTCCAGAAGTGATGGAAACACTTAGCCGTGGCACCCTTGTACCTCTCCAGATTGTTGGCGTTGACTTTCTCAAGTTCGTCGATCCGAGCCTCCAACTGTTTGGCCCCTTTCCTGCTCGCGATCAGGTCCGCCTCGAGCTTTTTTGCCTCGCGGTAATTGATAAGGTTAGACTCCTTATATTGGTCCCTTGATTCGACGGCTTTGTCTAGGGTAGTCTGCTTCCCCCTCACCTCCTCAGCCAGCTTATTTTTCTCATCGAGCAATGCTGTGTTTGCCTTCCGAGCCGCCTCAAGCTGCTCGACATGTTTTGCTTCGGCAGCCTTGAGCTCCTCGGCGTGCCGTTGCTCGAACGCCTTGGATTGCTCGGTGATAACTTCCGAGTGAAGCTGGCGGGCAGTAATGGTCAACTTTGCCTATGATCAGAACAAAAGTTAAAATGGTTGTAATAGATAAAAGGATTGAGTCTCAACAAGAAAAGACAACTTACACTTGCAAGCTCGTTTAATGCGCAGGTTAAGATCTGGTCGACGTCCATTGACTCTGTCCCAGCCATGGCTTCTCGGTAACGCTCGTGCCTCAAGATCTTTGCCATCCTGTCCTTGGCTAATCTTAGAGCATGGCTTGATATGTCACCCCCTGCTGGAGCAGGGGCAGATGGTTGAGTCTGGTCAGCTGGAGTCGGTGGGGAAGGGGTTGACCCGACTGGTGCAGGCGGAGTCTGCTGCTCGAGGGGAGAAGGAGGTGGTGTTGCATTTGTTGAAGGTCCGTCTGCCGAAGGGTCCACAGTGCGGGTTTTCTTGGCCGGAGGCGCTTTGCTGCATTCCCCGTGATGCCGCCTGCTCGCTTTTTTCTTGCTCGCAGGAGCTTCAGATTCACTGTACATATCAAACATGTCTTTGGATGCCATGTCTGCAAGAAAGCAAGTACACGAATAGTGAGATAGTATAAATAAATGAGTGTGTTATGTCAGAAAAGGAAACAAAGAAAATTGCAAGTAAAATACCCGAGCTATCATTACTGGTCGCTACATTATATATTCTACTAGTGTTACACTCACTCTCTGGCATGAAGAAGTCTGAATCTAAATTGGGAGTGTACTTAAAGTTGTTGTCCCTGTCAAATAAGTGACAGGGAATTGGCGAACTATCTAAGAACGAGAGATCAGTACCGTTCTCATCCGAAGACTCGTTGAGAGGCTCGAGGGGTTCAGAGACTTTTTTTTCCCTTTCCCGAAGGGGCAGGGGGCGCGGCCGCTTGTGGGGTGCTAGAGGGTTCCCTGATTGTCACGCCAGTTGTTCTCCTCCTTTGAGGTTGCGACATATCTGGGTGCTGCTCGGGAATTTCCTCGCCAGTGGCACTCCCTGCCGTGGAACCCCTCACAACCTGGTGAGGCGCCAGAAGCCCGACCAGTCTCAGGTTTGCCTTAGTGACCAGCTATTTGATGCTCTTCTCTACGTCAGACATGCTGGCCAGTAGGGCTGCTCGAAGCTCCATCTCTGGAGTAGGAGCTGGTTGCCGCCATGGACCTGAAGAAAGCTAAGTTTCTTAATAAAGCGTAGATAAAATAAAGGAAAATAAACGACCATGAGTGCGAAGGTGTTACCTCCTTGGGTGAATGCTAAGTTGTTGGGGACCAAGTTGGTAGTCAAAAAGTACTCCAGACGGTACTTCCCCACATTGGATGTAACGCCCTGGATAACCAAGACCGTTACACTGTGTGTTTAAAATAGTGCAAGACTTGCTAATCAAGTCATTTAAACAAAGTGTGAATTCCATGTCATTAACAGATTAGGAATAAAAGATTTTGGTCACAAATAGGCTATTTTCGTTAAAAATGACAGTTTAATACATGGAAGCTCAAAACAGGATTTAGACGTCTTAGTTACAACAAATTCCAAGAGTTACAAATAGTTCAAGCCACTCTAATGGCAAAATATACATTTTAGGTTTCTGTCCCTGTACAATTCCTCGACCGTGGCGGCCGAGCAGCTGACAATGTACACCTCACCCCCAGAGCTCTCCAACTCATGGTTAATTTAGCCTACCCTTGCCTTTACCTGCACCACGTAGCACCCGTGAGCCAAGGCCCAGAAAGAAAGCATGATAACATAGCAAGATCAACATCATCTATCAAGTATTTCACAATGCACAACCAGGAATTCAGCATTTCATAACATTTATCCAATCAGTGATATCACACAACAGATTAATAGTTTGTCATCCAAACAGCCAACAAATCACGTTCATAACACAATATTCACAATCATAATCAATAGTTCATCACATCATCAAATGATATTCAGGGTCAGCACCCTTAGTCGCACCCTCTATTTAATACATTGTCTTCGGCTCTCTTGGGCCGCACCCAGTGTAATACTCACTGACTTCGACCAGCTTAACCAAGCTCAATGATAGATAAGCTGCCTCAGCTACCAGTGGCCGAGCCGCGCCCTGTGCGCAAATATTGATTCCAACACTCTTAGGCCGGTTATCACATGTCCCATGGCATAATAATACCATCTCATGACATGATATACAAGTGTAGGGAGCTCTTAGTCCCATCGTGTCCACATGGTTAAACACATTCACATAACAATGCATAAAAACATAGGGAACACTTAGTCCCAACCTAGCCACATAATCAGGTGCAGCTTTCTTACCTTTGGCTTTCAAACGAGCTAGCTATAAGCGATGCTCCTTGAGCGCGATCCGATCCCCGAGCCCTAGGTTAGCACCTAGTCACAACCAAGATAAAGGATACCATTAACAATCTTAAATGAGCTTCTAAACCAAGTTCTAGTCCTCGGAACATTGAACTTCACCAAATATGGTAAAAGACTCAACCCCGAGCACCCTAGGTTAAATTCCCAAGCCTAAATTCTCAAAATCCCAAAATCCCTTAAGCGTCGCGGCATGGGCCATCCATGTCGCGGCATGGCCCCTGACAGAACCCTCCATGGGCACAAAAACAGGTAAGGGTCGCAGCATTGCTTGGACCATGCCGCGGCCCGCCCTCCTTCCTTAGCGTGCAACAACTTCGAAAGGCCGCAGTTCACCAAGAACCATGCCGCGGCTCGACCCTTCGAACCCAGAAAAATCCACCATTTTCAATCTCTAAACCTCACCTTAAGCCATCCCAAAGCCCCCAACTCAAAACCAATTAATAATAACAACATTAGAATGATTTAGACAACACAACCCAACCAAAAATCCAGTCTAAGACTCACCAAAATCCCAATTCCAATTTCTGAGATTTCAAACCCACAAACTCAAAACCAGCCATGAAAACTCTCAAATTCAACCATCAAACTTCAAATTAATCCTTACCTCAGCTGTAGAATCGTTTCTCCAAGAGTCCCCTGACCTATCTTCAAAGTTTCAAGCCTCAATTTCCACCTTAAACACCAAAATCACAGATATTTAAAACTCAGCCATTTCTCTAAATTCCTAACCTCAGAAATGAAAATTCAAAGCTTACCTTGGCTCTATCTCAGTCCTTGATTAGTTCTTGAGCTAATTCTCTAGCTTATCCCCTTCAATTCCCAGAAATCAGCTGGTTTCCCTTCACAAAATCAGAGTTTTTTCTTCCTTAAGAGGGAGAGGAAAGAGAGAGAAGGCTGAAAGGTCGGTTTACATTTTCTATCTAGTATTTTCTAAGTCTTTCCAAGTATATCCTTAGGTTGTTAGACTAATCCCAAAACTTGGGGTACCGGAAACGTCCCCGAGGGCAAAATAGTAAAATTCTCCAGTACTCCCGCCTAAACATTCTAACCTCAAATATATCTCCATATATTTATTTTCATCACCCGATATTCCAAATCACTACACGACACCTAAAGTACCCCGTGACTTGCCCAAAGTCAAGCACTAAGCCCCATTGTGACTTTCCTGCTATCTAGCTCCCTAAGATCGCCCCAAGTCACCGGCTGCATATTTATCCACATAATAATGTGGTTCTCACATATTCCACATATATATATCTACCTATCCACATAATAATGTGGTCTCAACAATTTATCGCACACAATTACGTTTATGCCCTAACGGGCCAAAATTACGATTAAGCCCTTACCAGTCGAACAGGGCCCGCATGCTCACCCAATACTCATAAACATGCATCCTCACACTATTAATTCACATAACCTCCAATTATGCCCTCCCGGCACACTAATCAAGGTCCTTAAGCCTTATTAGTAATTTTGGATCGTTACATTGGATTTGAAGGTGGTTTCACTCAGGAAAGTGCGGGTCATTTGCCTGGTGGCATAGATGAAAAAACCCCGTATTTTCTTAGTTGGGGTTGGATTTGAGGCCGAACAGATAGTTGACCTCATGTGGCATAGGAACAGGCCACTTCTTATGACCATACAGTATATAGAGTGCGGAGAGCATTCTATACCCATTAGGGGTTATTTGGAAAGGAGCGACCCCAAAATAGTTGGCCACTCCTTGGAAAAAAGGATGGAGAGGCAGGAGTGAAACCGCGACCAGGCGCTGAAGGCGCCCCCGGGCAGGTTTGCCCGTTGGTCTCTGGTGGGAAGAATAAAGTAACCCCTGAAATCCCATACTTTCTAAGGAAGTTATTTATCACCCTAGCAGTGATTGTGCTAGGAGGAGCAAGATACCATTCAACGTCTGGTCGAATGGTGTTTCGGAGTTGGGATTAAGTTTGGATTTTTGGCTCGGGGGTATTTTCTTCTCGACCACTGGTCGAAGGAATTTCAGCCCGAGGAGCAGGCTGATTTGAAGGAGTGGATGGTTTCTTTTTCTAGGCTTTGGACTTTACTCGACCCATATTTTGAGGTGGGGTCGATGGATTGTGTGGGGCGATATGAGAAAAAGGAATCTCTGAAATTAGTTGTGACGGTTGTTCTTCATCCTCGAGCAGTTGGGCCAGCAGATCATCGTCGATAGGCCTCTCACCTCCCCACGGATCTTGCATGAAAATCTGCAAACAGAAAAGGGGAGATGAGAATCTACGGCCTAAAAACTTGTGTTTAAAAGTTGGAATAACGCTGCTTGTGTATAAAAGTTAAGCTTTTATACGACCAGTAGCATTCCGACAAAAAATGCTATATTTCAAGCAAGCAGTTTGGAAAATAGATTAAAAAGCAGAAGTGAAAAGTTTTTCAGGAAAAAATTTTCAGCTCTGAAAAGGCGGGAAAAACCCTGTTTTTCAACTAGCTTAAAAATCAAATTTTTACTTCGATTTTACGCCCTAAATCTGTAACCTCAACTACCAAGCTAATTCTTAACCCCTATAAAGCATTATTTCACTACCCTCTCAAACACAGATCAGTATAATCGTCTACCCCAAAGCAATTATTTTTCAAGAACAGTCGAGAATGCTCAAGAACCCAGGTAACAAAACAGGTAAAAAATAGTTTTGCATGGCATCTCAAACAGCTAAAAGGTTTGATAAACTTACTTAGATGAAAGAGTGAAGCAAGTCTCTGAGATACTAAGTCGATTAGCTGGGCAGAAACTCCGTGAAACGATGGAACCATTTGGGTTTTTTGGGCTCTGAGTGTAGAGTTCTTCAGAGTTCTTGAGGAAGAGAAGAAAAGTAAAAAGTAAAAAAATGATCTTGGGGGATTATTTATATTGATCGTGGCACTATAAAAGAGGTAATCATAGAATTACTTTTTTCAAAGCATGGGGAAAGGCAATAGCTGTCAGACAATTTTTTGGGAAACCGAAAAGACTTGATTGGACATGATTGATTACCTTTTTCGAAGAGGCTTGGGTGGCTCTGACAGATTTGGTGGGGTACGCGAAGGGTCAGTTTCCTAAGTTTACTTTATGCTGGTGGCATTAAAATAAACTTGGGGGGCAAATGTTTATCCAAAAATGGCTCCTGATGGCGTGGCAAGAACTTATTACACGTGGTTGGCACGTGGCAGCGTCAAAGTGAAGAGGTGTTGTGCGCCTATCGACCAGCTCCTTGTTGCTTCATCAGATCTCGCGATTAGGTGCGACCAGCCTGGTCGAATGCTTCGGTTTATTTCCTCTAAAGATATGTAATCTTGTAATAACTGCATTTATTATTTCCTCTTTATTGCCTTGATACGCATATATTAAGGATAATTAAGGCCCATTGGCCCATGTAACCCCATTTAGCCTATAAATATGAATGAGAGGACTCAAGGAAGGGACTTTTGGAACCTTTTTTCCAAATACTCATAGAAAGAGCATAAGTGTGATTATCCACTAAAATTGTAATCCTCTCAGAGCTTGTGAAACTCAAGAACCCTAGTTCTTTGATCACGGTTTTGGGATTCAATATCAATAAGAACACTAAGTGGACGTAGGTCATTACCATTCATTGGGGCCGAACCACTATAAATCATTTGTGCCATTTCTTTATCATTTAATTCCATTCTTGACTATCATCTCCTTTCTTGTCGTAATTCTGACTCCGTGTCGTTGGCTAAATCAAGGATCAACAAATTCAAACTTAATTTATTTTTATATTAATAAATGTGTATTTTACTCTTAAAATTATTTCAAACCCAAAATTCACAAAATATCAAAAACAAATTAAAACATTAAAAGAACTAAAAACTAACAATTTCTAAGCCTAAGGAAATTAAGAAAATATAATTAAAATTTACACTTATCAAATTCCCCCACCCTTAGATTTTGCTAGTCCCTTAGCAAATACAAAAACTAAGACTAAACACAAAAATAATAAAACAATGGTCTTATCAAAAATAAAACTTATCTCAAATATTGCACAAATATATAATTCTAAGAAAAATCTAGATTCACACTCCTTAGAATTTCAACTTAAGTATGATCACTTCTTGAACTCAATTCTTGTGTGTGCATGCACAATTAAATTCACTATATCACTCGTACCAAAATCAATTTATACATGCAAAAGTCAAATTAAAAGTGTCTTGAATATATAGATTTATTATTAAGAACATCCACTCCATAGGCTCATTATCAAATCATTCTCCACTAATATAAGTACACATAATCAAAAGATCAATAGGACTTATTAGGCTTGTAATATATGGATAAGGTTGAAGGTAGATGAGAAAGACAATTTGGCTCAAATCACACCATAGCTTACAATTTATTCTACTTTCAACCCTTACAAATATTCCCCAAAAATTTACACAATGTTTCAGTTTCTCTTCTTCTTTTTTTTCAAACATAAATCTCACTTTTTCAACCACACTTGAATTGTTGCAAGTATTTTTTTTCTTTCTTTCATTCATTGAATTTCTTTTTCTTTTTTTTCATCTTGCAAACCTTTTTTTTCTAGAGGAATAGAGGATTTTATACATTTAAAGCACAACCCCAATACAAAACCTTAGTCTTAATACTTTTCATCTTTACAACTCCTTCAAAACAAATAAACAATCAAGCACTATATCTATGGTGTTACAGGTTTAAAGATAAGGATATATTATTATTTTTTCATAAGGCTCATGTATAAGTGTAAAATAAGAAAAACAAAAGGATATCAATAAAGCTCAAAATTGGTAACTAGGGAATAAATAAATAAGTAAGGTAGGTTTGAAAGGCTCAACCAGTCCAAAGAAATTGCCTAAATCATATTCGTAAAGTAATGCCCTAGGTGACCAAGACCGTTACATTGTGTATTTTAAAATAGTGCAAGACTTGCTAATCAAGTCGTTTGAACAAAAATGTGATCCTAAGGTCAACCATCATGTTAGGGTTAAAAGATTTTGATCATAAATGGTTAATTTTCATTAAAACAGATGCTTGATACATAGGATCCCAAAAAATAGGGTATGAGTTGTAATTTACAATCTCCAAAAGTTAATACAACAAAAGCCAGACTAATGGAAAAATACAAGTTTTAGAGCTCTGTCCCTATAACTATCCCTCGGTCGTGGCAGTCGGGCAGCTGACTATGTACACTTCACCCCCAGAGCTCTCCAACTCATGGTTGGTCCAGCTTCCCTTTGCCCTTATCTATACCACGTAGCACCCGTGAGCCAAGGCCCAACAAGAAACTATAAACAACAAGCATATATAGCAACAGTGGTATTCAATCAATCTTAACTCAACTAGTTCAATTATATAACAGAATACGAGCATCAAACTAACCAATGGTAAACATATAATCTCAAGTTTATATCTTAGCCAGTTACACAAATGTTTAGGGTTGACACGCTTAGGCCGAGCCCTCTATTTATCTAGCTAACCCCGGCTCGCTCAGGCCGAGTTGCGTTCAGTATGCTTATCGTCAGCCCTGGCACCCTTAGGTCGTTCATTCTCATATACAATTTCACAATCATAAAGTACACATACTCAAATATTGGGAACCTCAGTCCCGTTCACAACCACACAAGGTGCAGTTTTCTTACCTCGAATCCCAAGCGGAGAATTAAGAACGGTCCTGAGCACGAACCTCAGCCCTGCGCCTTAGCGATGACCCTAGTCACAACAACAGTGGGTAGCTATAAATTTCTAATCATACTTAGGGAACAAATATTAGCCTCTGGGGCCTCGAATTCTACTAAACCGGGTAGTATAATTCATCCCGAGCGCCTAGGTTTGAATCCCCAAGCCTAAAATCTTATTTTCCCTTAATTCCCCATTGAGGGACGCGACTTTCCCCTAAGGGCCACGGCCCGCCTCTTAGATAGAGGACTAGTCCTCCCTTATGGAGGACACGGGCCGCGACTTGCACCCCTCCAAGTCGCGGCGCGCCTAGTAAACAAAGGCTCCCAGCCTCCAAAACTCACGCAGGTCGCGGTGCCTGAAGAACAGGGCCGCGACCCGAGACCCTAAACCCAGAAACACCAACTTCTCTCAGCGTTTCACCACGAGCCTAACCTCAAATTTCCATCTCAAACTAGTAGCCAAACTCAAATTCAAGCTCAGAATTCCCATCCTTATATCCCAACCATCACTACCAATCTATAACCATTTTCTTACACCATTTCATACCCAAAACCAGCTAACAAACTAAAACTCATGCAAACTTAAGCCTTTAACATAGTTTCAACAAAATTAGAGAAACTAACTTGAATTCTTACCTCAAATTGCAGCCTAGTTCCTCAGCAATGTCTTTGGATGATCCTAGCTTGATCCCCTAGGTTCACACAACTGAATCCCCAGCCCCACCTCCTGAGTTTTTTCCTTCTTCTAGCTCCAAGGCACAATGAGAGAGAGAGATAAAGAGAGTGTACGTGTATGAGGGAGAGAGAGTAGGCTGAGAATTCAGAACACTTGGGTAATGTTCTGGCTAAGTCTAGACTTACCCCTGAGTTAATCTCTCAACTCAAAAAGACCAAGCTACCCCCTTTGAATTACTTAGCCCTTGAATTTGTTCTAAGGATAAAATAGTAATTTTTTTATTCCCGCTAATTCATCAAGTGTTCCTAACATTTACTAATTAATCTCATGGTGTCCAATTAATTACCAAATACTAATTCATTATCTAATAAATCCCAAAATATTCTCTAAATTTCGAAAATACCCCTAGGCTCCCCCCGAGTCGGATATTAAACCCCGCTTAACTATTTTGCTTATCCGCTCACTAGGACCGTCTCGAACCATATACTGCAAATATATCCACATAATAATGTGGTATCAACCATTTATCACATATAATCACATTTATGCCCTCAACGGGCCAAAATTACAAAAATGCCCTTATGAACAATAAAGGGCCCACATGCATATTTAATACTCATAAACATGCATATAACATACTCACATACGCGTATTAATCATGCATGCCACATAGTCACGCATTTAACCAATTAAACACATATAAACCAATTATGCCCTCCTGACACGCTAATCAAGGCACTAAGCCCAATTAGCAATTTCGGGTCATTACACGTAATCATATGTAACTTATAAATTTCACCTCAAATGATCATCTAATAAGTTCTAGAGTGGTAGAGACTAAACAAATATATTATCTTAGCATGCATAAATCTCTCTAAGTACTAGCAACTAAGCAAATTCAATCATGTGTAAATTTAAAAATTAAGAATTAAATCTAAGTAATCAAAACAAAAGTCAAGCACACAATTCATGCAAAATCTACCATTCTCCTAAAATCATATCAATCACAACTAAAAAGCTTACCATAGACTAATTATTTTCAACTAAACCATGCTTTTTTTAAAACTAATAAAAACAAAACAAACTAAAAAAAAAAAGATAGAATATGAAAATTGTTCTCCCCCCACACTTAATATAAGCATTGTCCTCAAGGCACAAATTAAATAAAAATTAATACAAAATAAAAAGATAAGGGTAAGAAAAACTCCCGCAAATGCTTTGTTTAACGTCGCTAACTCGATTGAGTCTTGCTCATGTGGTCATTATGTTGGGTCATATTTATTTTTTTCTATTGTGAGACATTGAATGAATTGATAAACAATTGATAGTACATCGTCGTGTTTCCAACTAAATTCTATGAAAGTCCTGAAAACATAAACCACAACTAATAGACCAAGTTAGTAAAAAGTAAAAAAAAATGAATAACAAATTAAATAAAATAATCCCCGGCAACGGCGCCAAAAATTTTATGGGTGTCGTATGCCACATCAAATTTAATTATTGATTTTATTAATTTCATATACCAACTACTTCAGTATAACGGTAAATAAGGGTCGAACCCACGAGGACTACTATTCAATTTATTATTCAAAATATAAAAAGTTAATAAAGAAGGGGTTTTTGAAAATAAAAATAAAAATAATTAAAAATAAAGTTAATAGTTAAAATAGATAAGATGTCATTCTCCACCACTAAATACTCGTTCAAGCATTTTAATAATAATATTGATCTATATTCTCAATTAAACTATTAACCTCGCAGATAACACTTAAGCAGTCAATTATCTCAGTTTCCCTATTATAATTAATTAAAGCCAAGTGCTCTTAATCAACCTTTTTTACTAAGCAATAAACCCATTAAGCATGCAATCTATTTAACCTAGGAAAAGCATTACACTCTGTGGAAACAAGTTAATCTAGACAACAAATTCATTAAGCATGCAATTCATTTAACCTAGGTTCTATATTTCATCACAATTAAAATACCTGTCACAATACATTAGTTGTAATTTATCACTCTACTTAGAATCCTAAACTATTAGGTGAATAAAAATCCTAAGATGATAGTAGAATAATGCAAAACCCTAATTAGCGGCCGCCTAAAGAAGATTTTACAAGATCCATGACATTCAGATAGAAAATTAGAAGCAATTTAATATAAGAGAATAAAATATCAATAAAAATTATTAAAACCAAGAAATCATATTTAGGGTTTTGAAATCACCCTTAACAATAAGCACAACAATAAATAAAAACTAAAATTACTAAAAGAAAAAGAGTAGAAGAGAATGTCTCTCTAAAAGAGAGAATAAAGGGTGTCTTTTCAAATAGAGACATACATTTATTTATAATAGTCTCGTACTAACAAAAACTAATCAAAATAAAATTTAAAACTTAAACTTAAACTTAAAATAAAACTAATAGATATTAATTTTCTTTTAATATTATTGTGATATCTCAAATTTTCAAATTTGGAGTAAAAATATCTGCTTGTTGGTTGCAAAATTGGAGTTTGAATATGATATTTTTGTATTCCTCAAGAAATTGAATTTTTCCACGCAGCTAAGCGTATTTTGGCCATATCTCCCTAGATATAACTCCAATTTTGATGATTAAATACGTTTTGGAAATCTTAGAAAAATATTTACAACTTCTATTTCTTGAATAATTTCCTAAATATGGTTGGAACAGTATCAAAATCACTCATGAAGTTTCAACTTCAGCTCTGTCTCTGACTCTTGTTCACATTTCAATACTTTATTTTCTTCATAAAAGTACACAATTTCCTATAAAACCAAATAAATCAAATCAAAATTAAATATTTCCAAATAAAAAGTATATTTAATTAAAGTCGGAAATATTTATTCAAACTTAATTTATTTTTATATTAATAAATGTGTATTTTTACTCTTAAAATTCTTTCAAACCCAAAAATCACAAAATATCAAAAACAAAATTAAAATCATTAAAATAACTAAAAACTAACAATTTCTAAGCCTAAGGAAATTAAGAAAATATAATTAAAATTTTCACTTATCAAATAGCGCCCCTGCGCCACAATGAAGCACCCTTGCGCTTAAGAGCTCCAAAGAGCATGTTTTTGTGATTTTCCAAGCACCCCAACGCTGCTTCCCAAGAGCCCCTGCGCTATTGTCTGTACGAACATCGAAAACAAGAATTTTGAGTGGGGTAAAAATGTCTTTTCATAAAAAATCATTAGGTTTTTTTATAAAGGAGGACTTAGTGCGATTTGGAGTCTGGCTTTTCATCAGAGGAGACAAGGAGAACATTTTGAGAGAAATTTTATGTTGGGGTTTTATGCCTTAATTAAAACTCAAATTCTTTGTAATCTCATTTTATTATCAATAAAAGAATATAAATCATTTTTTGACTTGGTCAATCACTTTTCTCACATGTTTTATTTTCATGATTATTGTTTAATATAAACTTCTATTAAATCTCGAGCATACAACTAATCTTATTTATAGTTATGTAATCACAATGGAATATAAATATGATTATATGTTCAAAATAAGTTAGTCCTAAAATTAGTCAGTGCACAGGATTTACACTGACTTGCCAATCTATGATATGATCTACTTACACATTACAGTGTTATGTTCTTTCCAGAACATTAGCAAAGTAGATAAGATCGGATATATTTGTTACATCGGATAGGACTGATATTGACAGTTGATAAGATAAGTAAACATGCCGTTATTATCTATTCTAGTCATATCATATAGTTGACCATAGGTCAACTCAATCTCAATTCTGAGTGGTTAGTATTCTAACTGATTGTATTATTTGAGTTCTTTGTCTTGTTCGTTACCAGCTTACCCTATGGACTAGCTCATACTTACATCTTGTGAACTCGGTAGTATAATTGAGTGGGAGTGTTAATCATAGATATGAACATCTATAGCTTCTGATGAAGAAGTGAAACAATGGTTTCTTTTTAGTTTGGTTCAATGTGTTAAATGATAGAGATCTCATTTCAGTAATTAAATTAGTTTACTGAAATATCATTTACAAGGAACTAAGTGTTTGAAGGATAAAATATAATGAGGGGTAAAACGATATTTTAGTCATATCTCATTGTAGACCGTCTATAGAGGATTGAGTGATAATTATGGTTGTAACAATGGATAATTAATAGCGTATCTATTTTTGTTATAGAGTGTTCTATGAATTCAAGAGTGCAATTCCGAGTCTATAGTGGAGTCACGATGAATTAATAAGTTAGTAAATTTATTTGTTAGATTTATAATAACTTATTGGAGCTTGATTTCATAGGCCCATGGTCCCCATTGTACCTTGGATAAAATCATCTAGATAGTCTCAATTAATTGATTTAATTATCAATTAGAATTATCAAAGTTGACCAGATCAATTTTGGATAGTTTCATAGAGTTATATATTTTTTAGAATAAAAGATAAATTAGGGCAGATTTATTAATTAAGATAAATTGGTATCTAAATTAATAAATAAGTTTAAATCAATGTTCAAATTATAAATAATTAATTTGATAAAGGATTTAATTAATTAAATCAATAGAAAATAATACAGGCATTGATTTTAAGTCCAATGGGCTTATAATCAAATGGGAAATTTCACGGGCCTAAAGCCCATGATAATTTCGACCTAGGGCTTCAAATTAGCTATTATTTTATTGATTTTTTAATTAAATTAAATATCTTAATTGAGTCTATAAAATGAGTGCTTAGAGAGAAGTCAAAATGTAACGCCCCAACTTCAGGGACCGCTACAGTGCACATTGCAAACAGTGCTAAACTCGCTAATCGAGTCATTTGGCCATAAGCGTGTAACTAAGTGTGATTAGCGGTTTAGGGATTAAAAACCTTGGTTAAGATATAAAACGTTTACTGTATACATTGGGATCCCAAAAAATATAATTTCAGAGTTTATTACAAGAAAGTGTTTACAACAGGCCGTTCTAAGCGGCAAAACAGGGTTCAGCCCTAGTTCCACTTTCAAACCTCGCCCAAGTATTGGTCGAGCAGCTGCATATGTACACGTCATCACCTAAGCTCTCCAACTCAAGGATGGTCCAGCTTCCTTTTGCCTTTACCTGCACCACAAAGCACCCGTGAGCCGAAGCCCAGCAAGAAAACTCATATGCTCATAAACAGTCATATCATGATTTCAAGTCATATCTGGCATGCCTAGCATTCATAGCTCTATTCAGCATGCAAATGTATTCAAACAGATGCTGGGGTATCCAGGATAAGAAATCCTGGCCTTCTGATTGGAGGACTATCAAGTCAATCCTAATCAGATGAGTGACTGCCAAACAAGTCACTAACCAAATGGAAGAGTGGCTGCTAGGTAAGCCACTAGCCTTCAAGCGCTTATAATATTCATCAAATGAGTGTCGCAACACTTGAGGTTCCGATAAACCATGCTGAGTGACCGACAAGCGAGTCACTAACTCAAATGGAAGGGTGGTTGTTGGGTAAGCCTCTAACCTTCAATAGGTTCTGGTAACCATACTGAGTGACTGACAAGCAAGTCACTAATTCAAGTGGAAGGCTGGCTGTTGGGTAAGCCTCTAACCTTCAATAGGTTCTGGTAAACCATACTGAGTGACTGACAAGCACGTCACTAATTCAAATGGAAGGGTGGCTGTTGGGTAAGCCTCTAACCTTCAATAGGTTCTGGTAAACCATACTGAGTGACTGACAAGCACGTCACTAATTCAAATGGGAGAGTGGCTGCTGAGTAAGCCACTAGCCTCCAAGCGCTTATTTCATTCATCGACCCTCGGGGTCGGTCTGGCATTAATGCTCTTTGAGTCATTCAATGCTGATAGTCAAATAGACCTCATCTTTGATGGCTTGCGTGATACATGCTAGGACCATTCTGACTAATTAGTCAGTACCATGCACAGGTAAGCAATGCTATCAATGTGTATCATATGCCAATTATCCAAGAATAGGGCGTTCAGCATGCTTACTAAATAGTTGCTAGCATAATTATGATCATGCACAAACTCAGAGACTCAAGCTCTGACTAATCTCATACTCATCATTCATGGCATGCCCTAATCACATGTTTCTCGTGCATCACATGCATCACATTTAATCATCCAGCATGCCTCAACAATGATCATATGTAAATGGGCAAGATTGCCAAGCATTCGTTACACTATCAATGTTTACATTTAAACATTCAACATGCATCAATCATAACCATGCATGTCACATATGGGGTGCAGTTTTCTTACCTTTGGTCCAAGCACAGGTTACCAACAAATGAATCACAAGCACGATCCCGATCCAAGCCTCTAGTGTTAACCTAGTCACAACCACAAATGGTGATCCAATGAGTTCAAGTTCTAAAACCAACCCTTGAACTAAAACTTAGCCTCCAAGACATCAATCCTCACTAATCCGGGTAGTAGGAATGATCCCGAGGCCTAAAACCATGTTCCCGGGGTCAAAACACCCAAACGGGCTCAAAAGCCTGCCTGAGCCGCGGCCCTGGCACCCTGAGCCGCGGCCCCCAGCACCACCAGAAGCAAGCGCCGCGGCGCCCAACCCAAGGGCCGCAGCGCCCAGCAAGACAGAAAAGGCACCTGCTTCATCAAGCAAGGGCCGCGGCGCCCAAGAACAGGGTCGCGGCCCAACTCTGGGGCAGCCATTTTTCCTTCGTTTTAACCTTTTAAAACCTCCCAAAAACATGTCTAAACATTCCCAAATCATTAAATCAAAGTTCCCAAACTCCCCAATGGTCCAAAACCACCAAAACCCGAGGTTCAAACAACCTAAAACCCCAACGATTCACAAAGTCCAATTCAAGCTTAAAAACTTTTAAAAACTTAAAACTTAAACTTGAATTACCTCCGATTGAGTTGTTTCCAACTAAATCATCCAGCTAATAAGCTTCTAATTCTCCTTAGGATTGTTATGCCTCGATCCTTGCTTGATTCCGAGTCCTAGAACTCAAGATACCTTCGAAAATGTGATCGGGAACGAAAAGGGAACTTTAGGGAGAGAGAACATACAGAACGTTCTTTTTATTTTCTTAAAAGGTTACTTCAAGCTTAAGTAGCTTCCAATAAAACCTAATGCTCGGGGTCCCGAAAACACCCCCAGGGATATTATAGTCAAAACTTCCAGAATTTCCCCCTGGTCTTACTAACTCCCGATTTATCACCAAATGTTAATTCCCATTACCCAATAACCCGGTAATGCTCTAAATACCCCTTGACTTACTCCAAGTTAAGCTTAAATCCCGTTGTGACTTTCCCACTAGCTTACCTCCTAGGATCGTCTTGTGCTGGGTAACCCTGGCATAACCAGATAATAACAAAGCACCACGCCCATTTCACATATATGCCAAAAATGCCCGAAATGGCCAAAATATAAAAATCACCCAATTAATCACAAATGGGCTCACATGCATATTTAATACACCTAAACATGCATAATATCATTAAATAGCATAATAAAACAATTATGGCCCTCCCGGCCTCCTAATCAAGGTCCTAAACCTTATTAGGAAATCTGGGGCATTACACAAAACATAAGTTTGACAAGTCACAAGTTAGATTTTCTGATAGGTTTTAGATTCTCTCTAAACACAAGTCATTTTCTAAGCCTCTTTGTTGTTTTCTCTTTTCTCTCTGTATCTATCTCATGTGTTGATAATTGCCCACACTAGTCTAGGTGATTCTAATGATACATTGGAAGGTTGTGAAGAAATTAGAAGAACGGTTCAGTTTCTTGATAATACTCTGCGACAGAAAGGATACAAGAGTTAGAGAAACTGAAGGAAGGACTATTTCATTCCACTGCATATACTGTAAGTATTCTTATCTTTTTTTCTCTTTGAATTCAATTTTAGAAATATGTTTTAGGTTATCTCATATTAATTTGTTTAATATTAGATCTACATGAAAATAAATAAAGATCATGTATAAGTTTTTTCCCAACAACTGGTCTCAGAGCCTTTAGTAATCTTTATTTTCATGAATGAACATGTTTAAAATTTGATTATTTGATTTGTTTGAATAATTGGATGGTTTTCATGTTTTTATGAAGCATATTGATTTTATGTGAATTTTAGCAATTTTTAGATTATTTTGTTGTGTTTTCTATGCTATTAAATTTTATATATGCTTTATTTTGTGTAAAACATGTTGAAAATTAATTAGAAAATGGTTTTGGTTTGAAAAATTGCTCAAAAATTTTTTTTGGAAAATGTTTGGCTTGGCTGCCCATGCGCGCGCACGCCCGCGCGCGATGAACAGTATTGGTTACTATTCATCCGTTTTTTTTTAAATTAAAGAAAAATAAAAAATTTGTGAAAATAAATTATTTATAATCAAAACCAAAAATATCATTTTTGGTTTATCATTTCGAATTATTTTTAAAAAATAATATTTTTTTGTTAGTTGAAATTTAAATAATTATATATTTTCTACTAAGATTCAAATTCAAATTTAAAAATAGACTAACAACTTAATTTTAAATTTTTTAATATATTAAAATATTATAATTAAGATATCAAATATTTAAGATATTTTCTTTTAAATTCTTGATATTTTAATTAATTCTTTATTTGAAAATATAAATATCAGTTTATTCTATAGATTTTAATATTTAAATTATTTGAAATTTGTTAGTTAGATATTTTCATGGATATTTGAATTTGTTTAACTGTTTTAAGATATTTTAGGGTTGTTATAACTATTTATATTTTATTTTTTTTAAAATGGTTAAATTATTAGGTAATAGTTGTAACAACACAAGATATTTTTTTTAAAAAAAACAGTTAAGATATTGATTTTAAAATTTAAAATTGGTTAAATTTTGAAAAATATCAAAAAAATTTCAACCAATTAATAACATATTTGTTTTAATAAATGGGATTTAAATTAACTTTGGTTAATTGTTGATAAATCTTATTTAAATTAAATTAATATTTTTTAAATTAACCTAAATCAAGTTGATTGTTGATAAATGAAATTTAAATTAACTATTGTTAATTGTTGATAAATTTCATTAAAATTGACTTATTTTTGTAAAAATTTAATTGATTTGAATTGTTTGATCAATTCTAGATAATTAATTGTGGTATTTTTGCAAATGAAATAAATTATGGTATTTTTGCATAAATTCATAGAATTGCTCATATAGTAAGATGTTAGGCCCATCCAATTATAACATGTCTGTTTGCACTATATGTGGTATTTTTGCAATTGGGCTTAGATGCATATAGTGGCCCATATGTTTGTTAGATATATGGCATTTTGCCAAATAAAATATTCATAAAATGATAAGTTTTATTTGGGCCCATTAGAAAATATAAAGTTTAAATTCCTCTCTTATGGGTGATTCCACTTATGAAGGCTCATTTGTTTTGCATGACTATAGTGGGCCTAATCAATTAATAACAATTAATAAAACAAATGTTTAAATTCTTGTCTTTTGGACTTTGTATGGAAGATTTGAGGCATTTGTAGTGGGAACAACATATTGGACTCAGCCCTCCTCCATACAAGCTCAATTGTTAAGGCCCATTTACCTGAATTTGACTTAATTGTATAGGTTCATTATATTAGTTAAACCTAAATATTGATTAGCAACAAATTAATTCTAAATTAATTAAATTTGTTTCAATGTGACACTTTATAATTAATAGGAAATTATAGGACTTTGGTTTAAAAAATTTAATATGTTTAATTTTTTTTTTTTTGGAAAACCATAGTCATTAATTTTCTAAAAATAAATAATAAAAATACTATTTTTTTAATTTAATAATGAGCTTATTTTAAGAATTGTATTCGATCTCCACTGCTGGTTTAACATAGTCGATAGCTTAATGAGGCCTCGAGGCACTTTGAAGGTGTTCATTAGTTATTTTGACAAGGTTAAATCTCGAAAGATAAATAATTATAGGTCAAATTCTACTAGACTCACCCCTATGGTGACTACTAGGACTAAATCTATGATTATCGAAACCGTGGATCTAGCTCATAAAATAAGAGATTTTGTTTTCTTATTTTGATCGAATAGTAGGTTGTTAATAATGGTGTCCATTATCAAATGAGTTTACAACTCTATTTAACTAGTGGTTTTTTTTACTCTTGCCAACCAGGACAAGGATATCATAGATTAGTTAAGAACCTAAAGAAATAGAGATATGATTGTTTTTGGTATTTTTTCTCATATCTTACATATTTTATGGTATATGTTGTGTTATTTCTTGAAATTTTGTGAATAGAAGTTTTATTGAGCAAAAGTGATTGATTTCTATTTTATTGGTAATTTGGAGTTTTAAGTTAAGTAGTGTCTGTGTCTACTCCCATCCTTTATCAACTTTCGATGGAGAAACTCACTGGAGAAAACTTCCTTAAATGGAAGCAGAATATCAACATAGAGTTGATTGGTGACAACTCCAAGTTCGTCATGATTGAGGAATCCCCAGAACGAGCACCGTGTCTGCACGTTCGTGATGGCACTATCAATGCTCGTGATGGCACCGTAAATGCTTGGATAGCACCGTCTCCACACATACGTGATGACACCGCAAATGCTCGTATAGCACCGTGTCTGCACATTCGTAATCAACTCAACTATGGTCTGAAATAACTCATGAACGAGCTTCAGATGTTTGAGCCTATCATGGGTGGACCTAGTAAAGGAGGAAAAAATAAGACTACTTTTGTTGCTGCTAATCCAGCTAAGGCTGAAGCTAACCAAGCTTCGTCTTCGAAAGCTGGAAACAAGAGGAAGAATGGACAAAACAACAACCCCAAGCCTGCAAAGGCTGCAAAGACGAGTGCACAGACGCCTAAGGGGAAGAACAAGAAAAACAAGAAAGGTAAAGATAAGTGCTTTCACTACAAAGAGAAGGGGCATTAGAAACGAGATTGTCCTAAGTTTCTAGCGGCAAAAAACAAAGGTAATGATTATAGTTCATTTATCTTGGAAACATGTGTTTTAGAGAATGATAAATCTGTTTGGATTATTGATTCTGGATCTACCAACCATGTTTGTAACTCTTTACAGCTTCTTGAATCGTGGGAGGAAGTGGTCGAGGCGGTTTAAATCTTAGAGTTGGGAACGGAGCTTTCCTTGCGGTCCAAGCTAGAGGAAGAGCTCGTCTGAAGTTCGGAAATAA
This sequence comes from Humulus lupulus, assembly GCF_963169125.1. NCBI lineage: Eukaryota > Viridiplantae > Streptophyta > Magnoliopsida > Rosales > Cannabaceae > Humulus > Humulus lupulus. Next base: position 126,848,282 of record NC_084801.1, on the reverse strand, counting down.
ATATCTAATTTTAAAAGATGTATTTTTTATTCCGGATTTTAGTAGAAATTTAATTTCAGTTTCCATGTTGCAATTAGAACAATTTTTTATGACTTTCACAAGTTCTAATATATCTATTTCTTTCAATGGATCACAATTGTGTATTGCATGTTTGGAAAACGGGCTTTATATTCTGCGACCTAACGAACCCTCGCTCTTAACAATGATTTAATCAAAGTAGCTAAACCTAGGACCAATAAACGTCAAAAGACCAATAACGATAATATGACGTATTTATGGCCCTTGAGACTAGGTCACATTAGTTATGATAGGATTCAAAGACTTACAAAGGACGGACCTTTGAGGGAACTCACCTTAAGTGAATTACCTGTTTGTGAATCTTGTCTAGAAGGTAAACTGACCAAGTGTCCATTCTCTGAAAAGGGTGATAGGACCAAAGAACCACTTGGACTTGATCACTCAGATGTTTGTGGACTTTTGAATGTACAAGTCAGGGGTGGTTTTGAGTATTTCGTCACTTTCATTGACGATTACTCTAGATGCTCATGTCTTTACCTAATGCATAGGAAATCAGAAACATTTTCAAAGTTTCAGGAATTCCTAGCAATGGCTCATAACCAATTTGGTAAAACGTTAAAGATCTTGTGATCTGATAGGGGTGGAGAATATTTGGATATGCAGTTCCAAGATCATTTAATTGAACTTGGGATTTTATCACAGCTTACTGCCCCAGGTACTCCGCAACAAAATGGTGTAGTAGAACGCCGGACAAAACTTTATTGGAAATGGTTAGATGCATGCTTAGTTACTCAACTCTACCAACTTTGTTTTGGGGACATGCAATAGAAACCGCGAATGACATTCTCAATTTCGTGCCGTCAAAATCAATCCCCAAAACACCTTTAGAACGCTGGAATGGTCATGAACCTTGTAACGCCCTGGTTACCCTAGAACAGTTACGGTGAACAGTGAACCAGAAATTTGACCCGCTACCCGAGTCCTTTGGTTAAAAACGTGATCTAAGTGTTATTATCAGGTTAAGGTGAAAAACCAGTAAAAAGGAAATGATACATTTCATTAAGTGTATAAACTGCTCATGAGCCATTCAAAACGTTTACAAGTTGTTTACAGTACAAAATGGTCACTACCGTTTCAAATTTACAATCCCCGCCGACCTAAGCGGCAAAAATAGGGTAAACCCCTAGTCCCTCTGAGAACTCCCTAACCGTGGTGGTCAAGCGGCCAAATATGTACACAACACCACCTAAGCTCTCCACTCAAGGTTGGGTGAGCTTCTCTTTCCCTTTACCTGCACCACATAGCACCCATGAGCCAAGGCCCAGCAAGAAAACACAATAAAGCATGTTATAATATCAACAATGATCATAATAATCATCCAGGACTAACAGTCCAAAACAGATAGGTGATAGTAGCAAAAGTCACAAAAGTGGGTACAGCTCCCTTTAGCCATGTGACGATAGGGTCACCAGGGCTTAACTGATAAGTTATCCTTTCATAAGTTTGATCAGGATAGGTGTATGGTGAATAGTCACCAACATAACCTTCCTCATGACCATAGAGTCATAACCTTGGAGCATCGTTCCCTAGCCATGTGACAATAGTCACTGGGGCCTTATGCCCTGGCTCTGAGTACTAGTCTTAGACTAGCCAAGCGCTTATAAGTTCATCGACTTTAGGGTCGGTCCAGCATTAATGCCATAGAACCATTCAATGCTGATATCGATTAGATCTAATCTTCATTCGGCCCTGCATTTAGAGTCCAATGGGATTATAATCAAATGGGAAATTTCACGGGCCTAATGCCCATGATAATTTCGACCTAGGGCTTCAAATTGGCTATTATTTTATTGATTTTTAATTAAATTAAATGACCTAATTGAGTCTATAAAAGGAGTGCTTAGAGAGAAGTCAAAACATAAGTTTGACAAGTCACAAGTTAGATTTTCTGATAGGTTTTAGATTCTTTCTAAACACAAGTCATTTTCTAAGTCTCTTTGTTATTTTCTCTTCTTCTCTCTGTATCTATCTCATGTGCTGAGAATTGCCCACACTAGTCTAGGTGATTCTAAGGATACATTGGAAGGTTGTGAAGAAATTAGAAGAACGGATCAGTTTCTTGATAATACTCTGCAACAGAAAGGATACAAGAGTTAGGTAAAAAGACCTAAATGCCCTCAAGTTTAATTAAAGTCATTAACAGCCACCAAGGGCAAAATCGTCCTTTCGCACCTATCTCGTTAACCATAATTAACACCCTCCAATTCCCGTTATTCTCACTATTCTCGAATACCAATAATTCATATCCCGTTATCCCTTAACTCCCGACAACGCTCTAATCACCAAATTACCCTGGGACTCACTCCGAGCCCCGAACTTAATCCCGCTATGACCAAACCGCTAACTTATACTCAAAGATCGTTTCATGCCAAACAACTCGAACAAATCCACATTATAATGTGGCCTCAACAATAGCTTACCAATATGCACACAAATATACAATTACACCCTCAACGGGCCAAATTACCAAAATGACCTCATAACAAAACATATACCCATATGCTTGCATTTATCATCATATAATAATATGATCCGCATAAACATGCATATAATCATATAATGGCACAATAAATCAGTTATGGCCCTCCCGACCTCCTAATCAAGGTCTTAAACCTTATTATGAAATTTGGATCGTTGCAATATCCCCTCCTTACAGAAATTTCATCCTCGAAATTTTATCTGAGTTGCCCGGAATATGAATTCTGCACAGCTGATTCTAGTTTCCCAGGTCATTCGTCGACCCCATTGTTTCTAAAACATTATCTTAGCTCAAGTAAAATTTTGTTCCTCATAACTGAACTGGACACTCCACATAGAATAACTCCATCTTCAGCTGCCGATCTCCATAACTCAACACATGAGTTTCTCTAACCCATGTCCTCAACATGGAGTACAAAATACACTGCGTACAGTCGACAGTGCTAAAGTTGTTGTCAACTTAAAAGCAACCTAACTGATCCTTTCCAGGATTCAAACAGTCTTGATATTCTAGGGTCCAACTTGCCCTTAACTTCTCACCCCTTTTTATGTGGTGATATCCTAAGGAAGATACAATTATCTACTTAGAACTCCATATTCCTGCTTTCCAATTCAGTAAAACTTTTCCATTTACCTCAAAAAGTGAGCCTCCCAACTCTAACCTTTTAATAATCTTACCGATCCCCTGAACCACTTCAGGATCCAAATATAACATCTCACTTATCTCATTCCAACGAATGGGTGATATACATATTCTATTATATCTCATTTCATCAAGTGTCCTTCCAATAACTGGATAACTCTCTCTCTCTATCTTTGATTTATCATCAGTCTAAAAATTAAACCGTACCAAATTTCCAGTTATTTACTCTTTGTCTTCCTTAACCCTTCCAAGACCTGGAAGTAAAACAAAGTCCTTATTCAATAAAGTAGACCTAAAATTCCATGAAGGTATACTATCCATCTCACATATAGATTTGAATATTGATCAGCTGTGTAACTTGTCCTTACTGATAAAAGTGGATTCACCCCAAATGTTGCTCATTAATTACTCAACCATTCATGCTGACCCACTGTACTGGCAGCCCATTGCGAAACCCATTGCGATGTTTCCTTGTTCTCATTATAAAATACTCAAAGACTGCAATAGCCTTACTAGTTTCTGATACCCTGTCCCGACCTGCTAACAGGTTAAGAGCTTTGTCATATATTCCATTATCTCCCTCTCCATCCCAGGCCACCAGTATAAAACCTTCAAAATCTGGTACCTTTTCCTAATGCCTGGATGAAAAGACCAAGAGAGTAGTATGAGATTCATCCAGAATTCCCATGTAATTCTGGTGTCCATCAGATTCCAGATCTGATCCTTATATTACATTAAACTTATGTTGGAAAAAGCTTATACAGGATCTTTATTTATTTTCATGTATATCTAATATTAAACAAATTAATACGAGATAGCCTAAAATATGTTTCTAAAATTGAATTCAAAGAGAAACAAATAATAGAATACTTACAGTATACGCAGCGGAATTAAGAGTCCTTCCTTCAGTTTCTCTAACTCTTGTATCCTTTCTGTCGCAGAGTATTATCAAGAAACTGAACCGATCTTCTATTTTCTTCACAATCTTCCAATGTATCCTTAGAACCACCTAGACTAGTGTGGGCAATTCTCAACACATGAGATAGATATAGAGAGAAGAAGAGAAAATAACAAAGAGGCTTAGAAAAGGACTTGTGTTTAGAGAGAATCTAAAACTATCAGAAAATCTGACTTGTGACTTACAAACTTATGTTTTGACTTCTCTCTAAGCACTCCTTTTATAGACTCAATTAGGCCATTTAATTTAATTAAAAAATCAATAAAATAATAGCCATTTTGAAGCCCTAGGTCGAAATTATCATGGGCTATAGGCCCGTGAAATTTCCCATTTGATTATAAGCCCATTGGACTTAAAATCAAGGCCTGTATTATTTTCTATTGATTTAATTAATTAAACCCTTTATCAAATTAATTATTTATAATTTGAACCTTGATTTAAACTTATTTATTAATTTAGATACCAATTTATCTTAATTAATAAATCTGCCATAATTTCTCTTTTCTTCTCAAAATTACACAACTCTGTGAAACTATCCAAAATTGACCTGGTCAACTTTGATAATTCTAATTGATGATTAAATCAATTAATTGAGACTATCTAGATGATTTTATCCAAGGTACAATGGGGACCATGGGCCTATGAAATCAAGCTCCAATAAGTTATCATAAATCTAACAAATAAATTTACTAACTTATTAATTCCTCGTGACTCCACTATAGACTTGGAATTGCACTCTTGAATTCATAGAACGCTCTATAACAAATATAGATACGCTATTAATTATCCATTGTTACAACCATAATTTTCACTCAATCCTCTATAGACGGTCTACAATGAGATAGGACTAAAATACTGTTTTACCCCTCATTGTATTTTATCCTTAAAACACTTAGTTCCTTGTAAATGATATTTTAGTAAACTAATTTAATTACTGAAATGAGATCTCTATCATTTAACACCTTCAACCAAACTAAAAGGAAACCGTCGTTTCACTTCTTCATCAGAAGCTATAGATGTTCATATCTATGATTAACACTCCCACTCAATTATACTACCGAGTTCCCAAGATGTAAGTATGGGCTAGTCCGTAGGGTAAGCTGGTAACGAACAAGTCAAAGAACTCAAATAATACAATCAGTTAGAATACTAACCACTCAGAATTGAGATTGAATTGACCTATGGTCAACTATATGATATGACTAGAATAGATAATAACGATATGTTTACTTATCTTATCAATTGTCAATATCGGTCTTGTCCGATGTAACAAATACATTCGATCTTATCTACTTTGCTAATGTTCTGGAAATAATATAACATTGTAATGTGTAAGTAGATCATATCGTAGATTGGCAAGTCAGTGTAAATCCAGTGCACTGACTAATCTTAGGACTAACTTATTTTGAACATATAATCATATTTATATTCCACTGTGATTACGTCACTATAAATAAGATTAGCTATATGCTCGGGATTTAATAGAAGTTTATATTAAACAAATAATCATGAAAATAAAACATGTGAGCAAAGTGATTGACGAAGTCAAAAAATAATTTCTATTCTTTTATTGATAATAAAATGAGATTACAAAGAATTTGGGTTTTAATTAGGGCATAAAACCCCAACAACTTATACCTGACACTGTAAAATCCTTAGCGAAAACTTTGCCTTCAATTCTTTCCATCTGGGGTTTACTTAACTGTTTTTCTTTGATCCTTTATGAGATAATAATTCCAAGTATCAAACTGGCCACCTAGCCCACTAGAAACTCCACTCTAGTTTTAGTCGGATCCTTTAACCAACATCATGCATAGAAAATCACCTTTTTCCTGTCACTGAGGTATCATAACAACCCACAAACTGATTCTGACCTATAAAAAGACGTAGAACTCAACCTGAAATACATGTACCACCATGCCCCCCTAAGGAAACTCATACTCCTAAGGCGTTCCTTAACTTTGGCAAATTTCCAACCAAGAATACATTACAACACCGTCGACCAAGACAATCACAAACCCAATTCAGATAATCTTTAAATACTCTATTCACCCATTTCACAAAAACAATTTGGCATTGACCAAATCCTCAACACATGACTGAGCATCCTCAGTGCCCTTATCTAATATAATAACGATCTTTTGCCTATCCTTCTCCCTGATCTCTATCTGGTAATAATCAGATCAAAGATCCCTAGTTGTCCCTGATCTCTAGCTGGTAATAACCAGATCAAAGATCCCTAGATGTCCCTGATCTCTAGCTGGTGATAACCAGATCAAAGATCTACCTTGAAGAACATCATCCTACTCAATAATTGAGCCTTTAGTTCTTACAGCTTTGTTGAAACCATTCAATACAGCGCCCTAGATCTGATTCCACCCCTGGCACCAATACAATCACCATTCTATCTCTTTGTGTAGATGTACCCTTGACAAATTCCTTGGAAACTTATCCGAAAACTTACAGACTAATCTAGTCTGTCTTCACCCCACTGGTACAACCTAAGTAGTGTCCATCACACTAGCTAAGGTTCTACGCATCCCCCTGCAGTAGATCTCCAACTCTAATTACAAATATCATAAACACAGTGCCAACTATTGCAAGGATTTCTTATTTTTAATTCAAGAGTTACTATTCTTTTTCTTGCAACCCATCACCGCCTCATACTTGGCTAACCATTCATATCCAAAATCCTTACGTTGTAGCTGTCTTCGAAGATGCTTTGGGTAGTAGCTGATACGTTCACCAGTCTTAATGTGCTTCTGATCAAATTTCTTCATACCTTATCTCTTCCCTTCCTGTAATATGACCTTGAGTACCCTTGAAAAACGAAGTTAATACCTTCTGAAACCTTACCTATGACCATGCTGCCTCAGTCGTAATATCATCAGTGTAGTAGTCGTTCACATTCTGATTCTAGCTGGGGAGTAGTTCAACACATCGCTAATGAACCTAAATGTAACCCATCCATGTCGTTTATGTACTCTCTACTTGTCAGACTTATCCATGTCATTGAAGTATAAAATGATTAGGAACCTTTACTATTAATCCATCACACCCCACTCGGTACAAGTAATAATTCCTGAAATGTCTCTTTGCTTGATCCTTATCTGGTAATAACCAGATCGATGATCAACTCCTGAAGACATTGTCTTGTCTTGTAAAAGGGCATTTAAACTCTTCATCCCTAGCAGGCGATATCAACGAGTCCCATGATACAATGCTCTGTCCAATTCACTTCTAAGTCACATACTACTTCAGGTGAACCAACAATTCCTTAAGCCAAACTAATATCATTCTTCATAACACCCCTGATACCAAATCCACCCATTCCCAAGTTTCGAACCGTATCCAACAACTCCTTGCATACTCAGCTGCATCCTTACTGACCAATTCAATTTCCATTCAGTCTAATCAATATACTTCAAGAGATGTCCTTGACAGTCCAGGGTTGTCCCTTATGCAACACGTTAGCTTCCCCTCAGGCCTACATCAAAGCACTCATAAGACGAGCTCAACCAATTCCCCTACGAACCCCTTTACCACTCGTATTCTAACTCTTTCTTGTAAAAGTTGCTAATCCTTCCTCAACAAGTACTTGTATCTCAGGCCCCTCGTATAACAACCTTGCGATATGTACCTCATATCTAAATCTTTTTCGGGTGACACGCAACACTGAACTTTTCCAGCCCATTATCTAACCAAAAACAAAGACTATCAAGTCCATTGGTCACTTCTGAGGAACTAGTCTCGGGCTCTGATTGTAGTAAGGCATCCTAGTCTTCCCTTCTCTACTCCTGGGAAATCCGCCCTAGCGTACAAAATCATCCCATATAGAGAATGCGCCCTTACCCGGCACCTTTCCAGATAGCGTCCTTCGCTTCTGGTGCACACTAAATAACATCACTAGGCTTCATCCCTGTCTTGTTGGCCAACCTGTGCACTGGACCCCCTTCCTGTCAAAATCAGGAGCCATAGAACCATCAAATGTTCTTCTTTTTCCAATTACTGAATAGCCACTCTTACTAAATTCCAGGAACAAGAATATCATCACCTATATTCCTTATATCTTAAATGACATGGCCCTCTCTACTACCCAAGCACAGATAACCATCTCAAAGTTTAACTCATAAATGAATCATCATCTCCGGCTGCATCCATTTGTATCATAACCCAAAGTGGATTGATCAACCCACCAACCTCATTGACATAAACTGTCGCTATCTTACCACTTTCAGCATCCTCCTACCACAAATACTTAGTACAACTACTATGTCTCAATTTGTCCTCCTCATATTATCAAGAATGGGATTAGCTATACCCATTTACTAACCAACTCCTGAACAAACCCAAACCTTCCTCAAAACTAGAGGATAATGCTTCCAAAGCCTTCCATACAATAATCCCTATCTGTTCCCTCCTCGAGCCAAACCAACACTGGTGCCCCGCATGGTCATGGTATACAAAACAGCTTGTTTCCCCCAGTAAACCTGTTGTTTCACCCATCTAATCTCCTCTATCAGACCTCACAGCCTGACTCGCATATCAGCAAACATCTACTGTGAATCTCAGGGGCAGATGGAGGATTCCAACCCTAACTATCATCTGCAACCCTTACTAAAACAAAACCAGGTCCAATTAACCATTCTGAGCACATACAATCTGAGTTAATCTGTCTTCACCAACTAAACCCCTCAGCCCTGACGTTCATACCCAAAACCATCCCAAGGGCAAATCCAAATAACCATAATAATCATGCACACATAAAGCATACTAAACATCAATATACAATACTATGCATAAATTATCAGATTTCATTACCATTAGATGCATTCATACTTACTATGCTTTCCATGACGATAAACAGGTATAGCATATAAGTTCAATTTAAACATATAATCACCTGCAATCCATATACCAATCATTATCCAAGTATTCATCCACATGCAAGAGCGATGCGAATCAGCACGCCTCAATATCATCACACAGCAGTCAAGGGCCAGGCCTTATCAGTATCTCATGCTCCCGATTAATCATACCAGTTAATACACTCATATTTCATTCAAGCACTTAAGCATACCATTTCATGTATTCAATTACAAACCCTTGAGTCGAGCTTGTCTTTAGCAGCGAGTGTACATGTCCATCCAGTCTTCAGGAACCCATAAACCTAGACCTCTCTGATACCAAGTTGTAACGCCCTGGGTAACCAAGACCGTTACACTGTGTGTTTAAAATAGTGCAAGACTTGCTAATCAAATCATTTAAACAAAATGTGAATCTAACGTCATCAACGGATTAGGAATAAAAGATTTTGGTCATTAACAGGTTATTTTATTAAAATGACAGTTTAGTACTTGGAATCTCAAATCAGGGTTTGGATGACATATTTACAAAAATTCCAAAAGTTGTAAACAACTCAGGTCACTCTAATGGAAAAATACACATTTTAGGTTTCCGTCCCTGTACAATCCCTCGATCGTGGCAGCTGAGCAGCTAACAATGTACATCTCGCCCCCAGAGCTCTCCAACTAATGGTTGAATCTACATACCCTTGCCTTTACCTGCACCACGTAGCACCCGTGAGCCGAGGCCCAGCAAGAAAACATAATAACATAGCATGATCAATATCAATATCCAATTATTCCATAAAGCATAACCAAGTATTCAGCAATTCATAACATTCACCTATTCAGGGATAACAATCGACAAATTAACAATTTGTCATCCAGATAATCATCATTTCATACTTATCAAATTAACGACAGTAATCACATTCATTACACAATATTCAGGGTCGGTGCCCTTAGGCCGCACCCTCTGTTTAACCCACTGTCTTCTGCTCACTTAGGTCGCCCCCAGTGCTATACCCACTGACTCCAGCCAGCTTAACCGAGCTTAGTGATTAATAAGTTATCCTCAGCTACCAGTGGCTGAGCCGCGCCCTGCGCGCAAATATTGATTCCGGCACTCTTAGGTCGTTTATCACATGTCCCGTGGCATAATACCATATCATGACATGATATATAAATATAGGGAGCTCTTAGTCCCATCATATTCACATGGTTCATCACAATCACCTAACAATGCATACAAATATTAAAAACACTTAGTCCCAACCTAACCACATAACTAGGTGCAGTTTTCTTACCTCTTGTTCGAGCGAGAAACACGTTACGAACGACCCTTGAGAACGATCGATCCTTTGATCACTTAGCGGTCACCTAGTCATAACCAAATATGGATTCCAATTAATGAAGATATCAGTAAATGGGTCTTAACCTAAACCTCACTCCCGGGACCCCGAATTGTACCCAAGCGGTGAGTAGATTCGATCCCAAGCCTTAAGGATTGAAACCCCGAGCCAAAAACCCTTAAAAATACCCAAAATATGCATCTGAGACATTTTGCCCTAGCTAGCGCTACCCTCTGGGCGCTATAGCGCTAGGACCAGGCAGACATGGCTCTGGTTCTTCCTCCTTCAAATCCTCTATTTCCAACCTGATTCAAAAGTTTCCAAACACCATTTAAACCCCAATTGAACCCAAATACCATATGTACTAGTCCTAGACATCATAACCTAACCAAGCTTTGCCAAAAACCCCATTGAATGCTCCACCTTCAAACCCAAAATCTCAACAGAACTCAATAATAAAATAGGGCAGAAAACCAGAGTTCTAATGGTTAGAATCTTACCTCAAGCTCGGTATGAACTCCTCTTCAATGATGGAACAATACCCTAGATCCTCAACACTTGATTCCCCAGCTTAATTCCTCAAAAGAAGCTTCAAAATTGAAGAAGAAAAGGAGAAGAAATGTTGAACGGTTGATGAAGGAAGAGGTGCTCTATTTTCTTAAGTCTTCTATAGCTTTCTAGTTTTAAGTATTGATATATATCCTTAAAGGTAAAAAGACCTAAATGCCCTCAAGTTTAATTAAAGTCCTTAACAGCCACCAATGGCAAAATCGTCCTTTCGCACCTATCTCGTTAACCATAATTAACACCCTCCAATTCCCGTTATTCTCACTATTCTTGAATACCAATAATTAATATCTCGTTATCCCTTAACTCTCGGCAATGCTCTAATCACCAAATTACCCTGAGACTCACCCCGAGCCCCGAACTTAATCCCGTTATGACCAAACCGCTAACTTATACTCAAAGATCGTCTCATGCCGAACAGCTCGAACAAATCCACATTATAATGTGGCCTCAACAATAGCTTACCAATATGTACACAAATATACAATTACGCCCTCAACGAGCCAAATTATCAAAATGCCCTCATAACAAACATATACCCATATGCTTGCATTTATCATCATATAATAATATGATCCGCATAAACATGCATATAATCATATAATGGCACAATAAATCAGTTATGGCCCTACCGGCCTCCTAATCAAGGTCCTAAACCTTATTAGGAAATTTGGATCGTTACAAATGCTCACCAAACAATTTTTTATCATTAAATTGGGCCTCCTCAATAGTTTGGGACACTTTATTCAGCCCCTCATATTCAGCCTCTTCTCCAACTTGGGCCTCTTCTGGAGCATAATTGTGTTTTGGATTAACAACTACATCGACAAATACATCTGCATCATCAGACAAGTCTTCAATGACACAACTAGAATGCGTCCATTACTCTGGCATATTGACAACAAAAAAAGGGTCCTCATCATCTACATTTTCCTCATCTTCAGAGTTCACAGAATCAATGTCTACAACTTTAGGACCATCCTCATATCTAATTTCATTGTGATCAAACCAAGGATCTTCGTCATCAGATAATGGGTTGACCACTACATCTGCTGGGACATTGGTATCGTCAGGTAGCTATTCTATAGTGCACACCATCTTCTTTGCAAGTTCTGAGATATTAGGAACTGCATCTTTCTCCTTACTCCATTAAAACTCCAAAGTCCTATCTGGTTGGAGCACAAAAATATCCACCTGTCTATACTTTCTCCTCATCATATCTTCAGCCATTTCAATCACCCATTTATCACCAATTACCATTTCATCAAAATTCAAATGCTTCTCCTTAGGCTTCCACAAAAAACCCATAGGAAATTTATACCCTAAGCATTGCACCATCCAATCCAGCTCATATCTACTGAAGTAATCAATGTGATTCCAGTAAAAAAAAAAAGAAACTTTGCCTCCATGATATCTTTTGTTACCAAATAGAGTGAAGAAATTTCCTCCATGGTGTATTGCCATAGTAAAATGGCCCCCACACAGATCTAGCATATCAGATAATAAAAAAAAAATACAAAGAAAGTTAGTGGGAAAATGGACAAAATTATAACATCTCAAATTCCCTAATAAGGTTTAATGGGTTGATTAGGGGGCTAGGAGGGCAATAATTTGATTAGTTGTGTGTTTATGTGATATGTATATACTATTATGTGAATTATGTGAGTTATATTATGATATGACTATGTTTGCATGTTTAAGTGTATTAAATATGCATGTCGGCCCATTTCTTATTCAAATGGGTATTTTCGTAATTTTGACCCCTTGTGAGTATATTTGCAAATATATGTGTTTTATGATTTAGACCACATTATTATGTGGATATATTTGAGTTACTCAGCATGAGACGGTCCTAGTGAGCAAGTTAGCGGTTTTGTCACAACATGGTCAAATACCCGGCTTAGGGTGAGCCTAGGGGTATTTTGGTAATTTAGTACATTAACGGGTATTTTTCGAGTAATGAGAATTTATTTAGTAATTATTTGGAGATATTAGAATTAATTTGGAACTATGGTGTTGCTTGTGGATTAGTGGGAAATGGTGGCAAAAGACGATTTTGCCCTTGAGGGCATTAAAGAGAAAGCTTTTGGGAAATGGGCATTTTAGTCTTTTCATGCCCATAGATGGACTTAGTCACTAGAAGCCTTCATAATTAGGCAAACCAAAGAGGAAAAATAATAGCTCCCTCAACTTTCTCTCTCTCGTTAGCTCCCCCCCTTTCTCTCTCTCCTAGTTTGGATTGGAGCTCTTGATTTCTTGAGTTTTGGGGCAAGGCTTGTTAGGGATTAAAGTTTAGTTGGAATTGGAAACTTATAAACTTAAGGAAGCAGCTAGAAAATAATTTGATCAGAGGTAAATTCAAGTTTTAAATTATGAGTTTTTAGAGTTTTCTTTGAATTTTGAGTTTGTTTGATATTTTGTTAAGTTTGAGGGCTGGGGTTTGATGTTTGTGAGCTGCTGAGACCATTATGTGGTCGAATTGTATTAAAATTGTGTTTTGGGACGATTTTGGGGAGTTTAGAAATATGGAAAATGTTGGAAATTTGGGTTCGCAGGGTTGCGTCGCGACGCTGTTCTTGGAGCGTCGTGGCCCATATGAACTCATGGGTGTTGGGGTTCTTCTGAACCGCCATAGCGCCGCGGCGCCTGGTGGGTTGCGCCATGGCACATGTTCAGTGAAAACAAGTCCAGGGCTCTCTGCTCTAGGGCGCGCCGTGACGCTAATTGGGAAGAATAGCCAAGTGAGGTTTCGAGTTGCGGGGACTCAAACCTAAGGGCTTGGGATCGATTCTACTACCCGGTTTAGTAGAATTCGAGGTCTCGGAGGATAGGACTCGGTCCGAAAGTCTTTATTTAATCGATATTGATGGATATCCTCTATTATGGTTGTGACTAGGGTACCGCTAGGGCTCAGAAGGGGATCGTGCTCGAGGGTCATTTTTATTCATCCAGTGCTTGGACCAGAGGTAAGAAAACTGCACTCTGGGTTATGATTAGGGCTTGGGCCCCTATGAATGAGCATGATTATGATTATGCCTGTGATTGTTTGATTAAGCATGCTTGAATGCTCTGTATCTGGATAATTGTTAAATGATTTATGATTGTCTGTATTCCCTGATTTTAAGGCTTGACTTATAAGTCAAGGGCGGCAATAGCGCGCTAAGCACAGGCCGAAAGGCTTTACTTATAAGTCAAGGGCAACAACAGTGCGCTGAGCGCTAGCCGATATGGTTAGGCCTATCCAGGAGCATGGTATACGCTTGACTGACCCTATGGTCACTTGGAAAATAAAGCGCTAGGTACGCTTGGCCAGCCCTAAGGTTGGTTTTACAGAAATAGGGCAACAGGCCCCGATGTGACTCTATAGTCACTTATATGGATTGAATGCATGTACAAGTAGGGTTATTACTGCAAGGCATGCTATTTATGATTCTGTAATATGTTATTAATTGCTCATGAGCATGTTTAAGTTTTCTCGCTGAACATTGGCTCAAGGGTGCTATGTGGTGCAGGTAAGGGAAAAGGGAAGCTAGACCAGCATGAGTTGGAGAGCTTCGATAGCAGTGTATACATATGCAACTTGCTCAATCACCACGGCCGGGAATTCACAAAGGAACTAGGGTCGAACCCTAATTTTTTTGTTTAGGTCGGCCTGTTGTATTCTTTTGAATTGAAAATAACCTTTTAGTGTTTATTTTGGGATCTCATGTACTAACTTAAACTTTTTAATGAAATGACAACTTCTTTTGACCAAAATTTTTAACTCTAACCTGTTCATTACCTTTAGGTACACTTTATAGCCAAATGACTCTATTAGAGAGTCTAGCATTATTTAAAAGTATATAGTGTAACAGTCTTGGCTATCCAGGGTGTTACAAAACTCATGTGATATACGACAAAGCACATTACCCAAACAAAACAAAGATTTCCCCACAAAAGTACATGCACAACACAGTCAAACAGACAAGTGAACCCCACTTGTTCAATATACAGGTCCAAAAAAAAAAAGATTCCAAAGTAAATATTTCTCTGAGGTAGACATAAATGTTTAACTACCTAAAAACAAATAAAAAAATATAACTTTTTTTGCCCTATCAACTATAAAAACCCTCCCCTAAATTCGTATACAGACAGAACCATTTCATTCCTCAAAACAAAATGCCATATTTGCAATACCAAGAAAAACCCAGAAACACATTGGCATTAAGCTTAGCTTAGTTCGTTCGTGGCTTACCATATTCAGGGGGTTCTTCATCCTCAGTCCGAAGCACAAACATTTTTTCCAGTTCCTCCTCCTCCTCCTACTCGTTGTCCTCGATGATCTTCCTAGCCGTAATCTACAGTCTCAAGAAATGAGTTTCAAAAAAAACTTTGAGTGTGGGTTTGTTTTTTCTACACGAAATGTGGGTATAAAGGAAGCATATGGTTTTTAAGGATTTAAAGCTTTTTTTTTAATTGATATTTAAGAACTTAGTTTAAAAATGATGTGTCATATGTCTATGTAAACGTTTTTAACATTGTTAGGGGTTGAGTAGTGACGGAGACACTGTTCATATGAGTTTGGGTATATTCACCGCAAAAAATAAATATTGGGTGTAAAAATGGAACATCGTGCAAACATTATATATTTTTGCCGCCAAAAACCCAATAAATATACTCTTCCATGAATCTTGTACAAATGACCCATATGTAAATGTCTTCACTTTTCATTACATTAACGTAAAAGATAACCAAAGCATAAGAAATATCCTTATTAGGAAGCAAATAATAAGTTAAAGAATGATTAAGTTTATTTATTCCTTCATGTAAAAAGAAGCATTTTAAATCGAAGAAAAAAGTTGACAAGATTGATTAAGTTTATTTATTCCTTCATGTAAAAAGAAGCATTTTAAATATAAGAAATAATGGAAAAAAAGTTATCAATTAAGTGTTTATTTATTCCTTTTCTGATCAAAAGAAGAAGTAATTATATATTCCTTCGTATAGAAACTTATAAAGAAAGATATAATAACAAAAAAAAAGTTAATAAGATTAATTAACTTTATTCCTCAATAAAGAAAGAAGCCTTTTTTATATAGTAATAATTTACAAGCTTTGGATCACTTTCAACTTGAAATATCAATCATGTGAAAATTTCTCCTTGACAGCTAGAATGAGACCCCTCATTTCCATGTCTTCTTAAATCAGTTGTGAAACTATGTATTTGCTCTAAATTAATGAACATGAGAATGACCAAATTGTCATTATAATAAGAAAAAAACAAAGGATTGCTGTAAAGTGGAGATAGCACAGAAGCAAGCCGTGCAATAATATCACGAGGCATACAGAGTCAGCGAAGTTGAGCAGATTTTGAAACCTGACAAGTCTTGATTGATGAAACCAATCAGAAAAATCTTCTGCTCCATTGATAGTTCAGTCCTGAGCGCCAACTACACAAGGAAGTGCAGGCGGAGATGGTCAAAGCTACCTGATAATTAGTCCAAATCCACGAAAATCTGCAATGAGTCAAGAAAGCTGATCAGAATTGTTAGATGTTTGAATATGAAATTTTAGTGCAATGGAATGGTCATTAATCCCATTTTTGAAAGGAAAAACCATTCAGCAGCCAAAAGAATGGAGTCTTTTCCAATCCATTTTAGTTTCTTTTCTCCAACCAAGTAGGGATGAAAGCCAAAGAAACTCCTATATGTCTTCAAAGAAAGATCTAATTAATATTTATGCTAACAAAAAAACAGAAAGTGACCTCCAAGTCTTGCAAAGGGTCATAAGATTTCTTTTCTATTGCATCAAATAATGTAATCCCAGTAATTTTCTGAACTCCAAGCTTAGTAGCAATGAGATTCTGAAAAAAAAAAAAAGAAAAGAGAAAAAGGCCAAAAAGGGATTAATACTAAAATCTTAACCCTTTGGGTTGATGAAGATTAATTGATGCATTTTTATGTGGTAAGACATAAGATTTAGTAGTGAAAAACTAATATTATTACAACCATAAGCTTTGATAAATGTACTGTAAAGCTCCATTCTAAATTTCTTATTTAAACAAAATTATAAACAATAAAGTATGTAATGAATCTTTAAGTTTATGGACAGAAGTCATGCTTTCATACCAGAGAAAAAGTCGAAGAACCAAGCGCTTCAAGTCTTGGTAAAACCTGCGCATAGGATTCAGTACAATAAATCAGTGACTAGTGCTATTCACATGGACTACACAGTTATGAGTCTTTCTAAAATATGAATGCTACACTAAAACTCAATTTGGAAAAGTTCATCTGATGAAAATTTCCACAAAGATCAATGTGGCAGAACCCAACAAAACGTAGACAGAAAAAAAGCCTACCACTTTTTGTAGACCATTAAACACAATGACTTTATCATCGTCCAAACCGTCTTGTGATAGCCAAACTTCAAAAGGGCCCAGTTCCTTATCTGTCTGGTTAGCCAGGTGCAATTGTAGCTGCAGGAAGTAATTTTTAGCTCAGTTCAAAGTGCTTGGCACGGTATAGATAAGCAATTACAGGTATTAAAAATCGGAAAAGCATAAGCTAGAAAATGAGTAATAAAAGCTGTTAGAACGAAGATATATTTCTCCACAGACTAACTTCGAATTTCAAAGAGTGAAAAATATTTACCAAAAAGGGTGTTTCCAAGATGACAACAGACGGAACCTCAACAACTTGGAATTCAATCTCCTTGTGGGTTATAGCCTACAGAAAGAATATGTGAACAAAATAAGTCAACATCCATTTTTATGCAAGTGCAAATTATGGCATTGTGTTAGCATCTGTCTACCTGATATTTCATTGCCATTGCCTCACACACCTAGTGTTAACTTCACTTATATTTATATAAGACCAATCATTTATATTTATTAAAATAGAGCAAAACCATGATCTTTCCCTCCCACATGTCTGCCATGAGCCCATGTAAGTATGTAATTACAGTGCTGTAAAAGAAACCTATCTCTACCTTCTGTTATCCTCAATCTAAACAATGACTTCTAATTACATATTTATCATACTACATAACATAAAGTATTAAGATCTTTTTTTTCTATATAAGTATATTCCACCGATTTTCTAGAAAAAATGTATATTCCTCTAAAATAGGAGCAGAACACTTACGCTGCCCAAAATTTGCTGGGTCTGTAGTCGACCAGGTTCGCCCAAATTAGTTCGCCACGTTATCTGAAGCTTACCAAGAACATTACTTCCCTCAACTTTAATCTGAGAAGAATCATTGGATGACTGTTTTAATTGATAGAGATAGTTATAGATTCCTCCTCCAGATTTGACGAGAACTGGTGTCTTAAATGTTTCTCTAAAATTGATTAAATTTGTCAACAAAAGGGAAAGTATTAAAAGAGAAACAAAAGTTAATCACAATACAAAAAAGAAAAATCTGAAAGCAACAAGAGAGACGCATCATGTATTGAATCATGGATACTTGAATTCAAAAGATAAATGACCCACTGGGATTGACCTTGCTTGAGAATTACTTTCAGTGTGGTGCCCATCTGCTATAAGTATTTTTGCAGTCCAATTCGGAGCTGGTTCAAACTCAACTTGATCCATGAAAAGGTTTGATTTTGTATGGTTTTCAATGCAAGCTTCCAAAAATGTAGCTTCCTATGATATAATTTGATTATCACTTGTATAAGGTATTGAGACAGAAAAAACATTTCTTACAGCTGTGAAGTAAATAGAAAAAACAAAAATAGGAAAAATCTGTAAAACACATACTGAGACTTAAGCAACAGAGTGCTCCTACACTAGTTTTTTTGTTTTTTGAAACTCGTCTCCCCGTCTAACCCTACAATATTTGAGGACAAAAAACTATAGCAATTCCTATATAGGTAACCACTTTGGATTCGAACTTCAGACCTAACCATTTGATCTACCTCTTGGGTGCTTCTAGGGTAGTTTTTAGTCACTATACCAAGAGTACCGCAACTCCCCGCCTAATAATACAATAGTTGGAAACCAATAATCTATAACAATTACAATGTAGGTGTCCAAGAGGGTCTCGAATCTCAGAGACCTTGTAAGCCTGACCATTTCAGCTAACCCTATAGAGTGCTTCAAGGGTAATTTTTAATCTCACTTGTCGCTATATATGTTAAAAGTATTCATAACAGAATTCATAAACTTACAACCAGAATATTTGATCAACTTTATCATACCTTAACAACACGGACCTGCAAAACAGAGATCAACATAACATCAATTTAACTACATTCACAGAAAGAACAGTAATTTCAAAGAGCATTAAAGAAAAATAAAAGGCAATTTGAACAAATACCTTTGTCCTAACTGATAGAGGATTGGCAACGATGAATTTGAAGAACTGGGGAAGATATTTACGCTCCCCATCACCATCATTGTACAATGCAGTGCAAACCAACCTAAAATCACATGAAGAAAAAAGCATAGCATCACTCAATCCAACTAAAGGCCGTAACTTTATTTAGCTCAAACTCATCCATATATGCATACACGTACGTGTGAGGCCCAAGTTCCTTGACATCATGTTCAACAATGAAGTCATAACGCCCTCCAGCTCGAATGGACTCAACAGGTGATTTTGATGTATCTAGAAGCAGAATCCTCTGCCTCTCAGTTTGAATTTCCGCCTGTTGTGTTAACCAAATCATTACATATATATCGCACATGAATGAATGAAGAGTGAAATTCCAAGAAAAAGTGAGGTGAAAGAAGCCAAAACCTTGATGATCACATCCCTAACTTCAAAGGTGGAGCTGTTATTGATGCTAATGTAGCTACAGAAGGTCTCGCCCAAGTAAATAGCTCCGAAAGCTTGGGGGAGGACGAGGAGGCCGGAGAGGCCAATGGAGTCGGAGAGGTCGGGGAGGAGGAATCGAGAGCGGTAGGTGAGATCGGAATCGGTGGAGAAGTGAGAGTGAGAAGGGAGGAGGCGAGGGAGCTGGGCGGCGGCGATGGGGTCATCGAAGATGTCTTCGCCGACGAGGAGATCGGCGGGGTCGAGACGGAGTGGGACTGGGTCGGAGTGGAAGGAGGGTCGGCATAGCCTCATTACCCTGAAAGCCAGGGAATGGGATCCGCCGCCGCTGCCGCCACCTCCTCCGCCGCTTTGACCACTGCTCATCTTCAATCTCAAATCAATCTCTGCTTCTGAAGATCACTGCTTTTCCTCACTTTTGTTTCTTCACTAGTAATTTCATTTAGATTGATAAAATAGTTTTTTTTTTCATTATTTCTCAAAAATAAAAGAACAATCTGTAAATGCAAATTAAGATGAAATATGGAAAAAATTAAATAAATTTTAATATATATGGTTTTTTTTTTTTTGTGGTATTTTTATGTTGTTTAACAGGATTTGTTTTCTCATATTTATCCAATAAATTATTTGGTTTTTCATATTTAATTATATAAAATTATTTATGCTAAATTTAAATTTTTGTAAGGATATTTCAGTAATTTTATGTATTTTTTTTTTTTCAGTTATTTTTGTAAAATATTTTTTTAACTCAAATCAGTCTTCAGACGTGTTCTTTCTTCTGCATGCAAGTACTCGAGTACCTATATTTTCTATTTTTTGTATAGCCCCCATTTCGTCTTATTCTTATCCTTCAGCATTTATTTTTCTAATTTTTTTTCTTTTCTTTCGTTCTGTTTTTAGGGTTTTATAAGTTTTCTATTTGTGGATTTGTAGTTATTGTGTTGTTTCAACTCGGTAAGTATATGGTTACATGGGTTTATATTTTAGTCTTTTTAATGTATATTTTTGTTAATTTTGTTTTGGATTATCTATTTTCGGTCGTGGATGGTTTTTTTTTTTTTTTGATTCGGTGTTAATGGTGGTTTTTGTTTTTGGTGCACAATTTGATGATTAGTTTTCTAGTGGGGGTTTTGACAGTTTTTGATCAGTTGTTTTGGAAAAGTTTATGGGTAGTTATTTGTAATTTGTGCTCTATATATTTATATATATATATATGTTATTCATTTTCGTTTGTGTTGTTTGTTTTTATTTTATGCAATTCTTTGTGTATTTTAATTATAAAGATTTTTTATGGATCACTCTAGTGAAGTTGGTGGTGTTATTGGTTCTGAGAAAACAAATTCTAAAGTAGTAAAGGATGATTCGAAGGCTGGCTGTGTAGGGGATGATATTGGCGAAGTTCTTCCTCGAAGGAGTAACATTACTCGTTTGAAGTATGTGGCAAGGAAGAAGAGTAAATCCCCTTCCACTGTTAAAGAGACGAGGGAATCCTATGCATCTGGTAGTAAGGATGTTGTAGATGATTCTCGTGAGACTAAGCATGTTGTGGTATGTGTTTATTTTCTCAAGTATAATAATAAAAAAATATTCATATGTTGATGTTACTGTAATCAGGTTCACATTCGGGGGATTGTGTTTCTTTTATTTTTATGGTTGTGCTTTTTTATTCTTAAAGTGTTTTGTTTCTCTGTACCTGGTTACATGTGTAACTGGTTACTTGTAGATAAGTAGTTTATTTTGCATAATGTTCAGTTTTGAGTGTGTTACTGGTTACCTTAGTGAATGTATTGTCTTTTTTTTATATATATTTCAAATATGCAAAAGTTAAAGACATAACCGGTTTTATAAACGTAAATAAAGATCTATTTTCCATTTTTCAATTTTATGAAACCGGTTACATGTTGTGTAATTGGTTTGTTTGTTTTTTCTGTAGGCTCATTTAAATATCAATCTCTCTAAGAGATTTGGAAGTAAGGTACAACATTTCAATGAGAAGAATGTCATTAAAGACTTGAAAGCTAAGTTCACCAAAAGTCAAAAAGCATTGTTCGACATTTGGGCACTTCTTAGAAGTTTCTGATATTCATTTCCAAACCCAACTTGCCCAACTGGTCTTGTTGAGAGAGGTGTCTCATGAGAGGGAGGACAAGGAGATGTGGTTTAAGTTGGGTCGTAAGGTTTGTAGATTTTCTATTGAGGAGTTGGCCCTTGTTACAGGTCTTAAATGTGATGGTTTTTCTGATTTAAGTCTTTTTCATAAAAAGAAAGTTCATTTTAAGAAAAAAATATTTGGTCATTTTGTTGGTAAAGTGTCAAAGGCAGAATTGTGAAATGCTTTCAATGGTAAGGAGTTAGTATATGATGATTGTGTTGTGAAGTTGGGGATAGTTGATATTTTAGTAAACTATTTGTATGGATATACTAGTGAGAAGTTGGTTGATGACTTTTTTTTTTTAGTTGATTGATTTTGATCTGTTTGAATTGGGAAATATTGGTTTTGGGAAGTTTTTTTTGGATAAAATTTTTCATTATATGAAAATTGCTTTAAAGGGTGGTAATAAAAATTTTGATGGTGTTTTTGTTGATGGGAAGGTTGGGTTTCATCCTTATAAACTTCTTAGTTTTCCAGTTGTTTTTCTGGTTTGGATATATGAAACTATATCTGATTTGAATCCTGAGTTTTGTCAGAGGGTTGGGAAAAAGTATCATCGTTTGTTGAATTGGAAGAGTTCTGATAATGTTTTCTATTCAAACTTGGTGACAAAGATTTTTAACAGCAAAAAGGTATAAATTTTTGTTTTGTAACTGGTTACTACGTAAATTTGTTTTAATCATTTAGAA
Organism: Humulus lupulus; assembly: GCF_963169125.1. Classification (NCBI taxonomy): domain Eukaryota; kingdom Viridiplantae; phylum Streptophyta; class Magnoliopsida; order Rosales; family Cannabaceae; genus Humulus; species Humulus lupulus. Next base: position 126,825,764 of record NC_084801.1, on the reverse strand, counting down.
TTTTTGTTTGTGTAGCTGGTTACGAAACATGGTAACCAGTTTCTTGGTTTTTTTTACATATATTTTTTTATTTATTCAGTTGACTATCTTGGATGTTTATCTAAACTCTGGAGAAGCAGAAACCAACAGTGAAGAAGTTTAAGTTTGAGCCTATATATTTTCCCAAGGAGTGTGTTGACAATGGAGATGATGGTTCGGGTACCCAGGTACTTGTTAGTGTTGGTGTTTGTTTTAGTTAAAAAATATATATTATTTTGTTTGAAATTTATAGGTTTGTTTTTATTTTTATTTTTTGTTATTTTGTAAATTGTTTTATTCTATTTTTTTCAGGTTGATAGTAAAAAATTGAGATTGATTTGTGAAACAATATCTTTAATAAAAGAGAGCTGTTATACCCAGATTTCGAGCCATGGTAAATGTGACCTCGAAAGATGGATTCGCAACGAATGGTCTCGTAAGGATTAGAGTATGTTCCAGGATTGTGTATCGAGCCTGCAAAGTACGATATATGACCTCGAATATGGTGACCTCGAAACGATCTCGATCTCGAAGGGTGGCTCTGAGAACACACTCATCCTCGGGGACGACTTCGGATCGGGGGTCTCGAGCTCGATGTACGTACGATCTCGAAAGACACGTGATCTCGGGAGATGTCATTAGCTCGCACAATGACGTGAGACCTGGGATGCTAAAGCCTTAGAGATACGCAATAACCACCTTGAATATCTACAAGTATTATAAATATGAGATGTAATCCTCATTCATTAATGTAAATTCCCAAGAATCGTGGGATATTATTAGGTCAGTTATGCATTTCCTGGTCTTCAGGGGCGTTTCCTTTTATATCTGATTATAGGCATTTAAAGCCATTTATTTTATTCACAAAAGAGTAACTACCCAAAATATGTGGTATAGTATTCTGCATCCTTCTCTATAAATAGAGAAGCCATGCACCATTGTAATGGACCGAAATTCTGATCCTTGAGAGAAAACTCTGAAGAATTCATGCTTAAGAATTTTCAGAGACAATCTTGAGATTAATAACAGAGACTCGTGGACTAGGCAGATTTAACTGCTGAACCACGTAAAAATAGCGTGTTTGATTTGTTTTATTTCATTTAGCCATTGTCATTCATTGTTTACGTGCTCTTCTTTCACTGTTTGACGAAAAACGGCGTCAACAGTTTGGTGCTTTCATTGAGAGCCTTAAGCATTCATCCCTGAGAGATTCATGGCTACAAACAATCAGAACACCCCTGATGAAAGCTACCCAAGGCGTCCTGGAAAACAACCAATGGAGAACCCGGATGCTGAGGAGAGAAGTGGGTCCTCCGATTCCTGGGGACCACCGCCTCCACCGAGGGATGAGGATATGTACTACAATCCTGAGCGTTACGTTCCTATAGTAGAATTGGAAAACCGGCAATTGAAACAGCTGTTGGCAGAAGCCAACAAACGGAATGAGGAGTTGACTAGGATGGCCGCAGAGGCGCAGGTGGCTCAGCCCCCGCCTCCGCGCGAAAACCAAGTCCCTCCTCCAAGGGACGTGCATGTTCCTCCCCGGAGGCCCCGTGGACGTCCACGAAAAGATGCTGCCACAAGGAGGCCGACTCAACCTCCGGCACCAGCAGAGCCATCTGCTCCTCCTAGGCCCCAGAGGAGTACCCGAGCTCGGGTCCCGCCTAATCCACCTGTGGAAGTGCCTACAGGAACTGAGAATAACCGAGCTCCTACCGAGGCTCGGACTCAGGTTCCTGGTAGTGCACCGAACGTGACTGACCCATCTCGGGCAAATTCTGGACCCTCTAGGCCGAGGCAAGGGCGGCAGCCACCGTTGCCTATACGGTTCCCTCCGTCTCCCATAAGATATCCTTCACCTCCCCGCAGAAACGCTCAACCTGTTCGAGATCAGGATCAAGGGCGTACGGGGGATAGACAAGGACACAGGGAGACTTTCCAGGAGCGGAGAGGCGCACAATCTGAGAAAAGTCAGACGTCCCGGTCTCGCACTGCGGAGACAAGGCGACATGGGAAGAACCCATCGCGAAATGACCGATCGATGAGTTTCACCAGTGACAAGTCCGGAGAGACCAGGTCCGTCCGTAAACACGACCGAGGTCGTAAAAATACTGGAAGCCGCAAGAATCATCCTGACCTGCGAAACCATCTGAATCAGAACAGGGGGAAGGGAGATCAGACAAATCCGGACCTAAGGAATCACCTGAATGGGCGTAGAGATCCCTCACGGAGACGCGAGCCTGGAATCATGATCAATGACTGTCAATTCCAGACACCACCTAAGGACCCAGTCCAAGAAAGGATCGATCAGCTCGAAAAAGCCTTTAGGCTTTTAAAGAATGAACGAGGGAATGGTCGATATGAGGACTCTGACGAGGAGCTCGAGCCGTTTGCTCCACATATTTCTAACACTCAGTTTCCTCAAGGGTTCCGGATTCCTCACGTCCCAGCGTTTGAAGGAAAAACCGACCCATGCAGTCACCTGAGTACATTCAACACTATTATGAGAGCTAGTAACGTAGGTTACGAGCTCAGATGCATGTTGTTTCCAACATCATTGGCCGGACCTGCCAAGAGTTGGTTCGAAAAGTACAAGAGACACTCGATAACTTCATGGGATCAGTTGTCTAGAGACTTCAAGAAGCAGTTCTGAGCTATGATGGGAGTCAGACCAGAGGCATCCACTTTGACTAACGTCCGACAACAGCCGGGCGAAACACTGAAAAGCTACCTGACAAGATTTAATCTAGAGGTCGCCCGAGCTCGAGATGTGGATGACAGTGGGCACCTGATGGCTATCCGAGCTGGTGTTTTACCCGGAAGTGCCCTTTGGGATGACATGCAAGGGAAACCGGTGAGGTCAATAACCGAGTTTAATAGACGGGCGCAGAGATTTGTCAATGTAGAGGAGGCGAGGTCAACGCTCAAAGCGACCTCGCAAACCGAGACTACAACGATAAACATTAACTCCGCCTCAACCTCGGCTGACCCAGCAGCTCCATAGCCAACCTCAGAGAATCCCTCCAAGAGGAAAAAGAGCAAGGGAAATAACCCCGAGGCTGAAGGGAGAAAGAAAAAGAAAGGAGAAAGGTATTTCTCCGTATATAAAGTGCACACCGAGCTCAACGAGTCTCGGGAAAACATATACCTGGCTAATGAAAACCAGGTCCCCTTCAGGCGTCCGGACCCAATGAGGAATCAAAAGTCCAAAAGGGATTCCAGTAAGTATTGCCGGTTCCATAGAGACACCGGACACACAACTGATGAATGTTGACAGCTGAAGGATGAAATCGAAGGGTTGATCTCGAGAGGTTATTTCCGGCAGTATGTCAAAAACCAGAGTACTGGACAGACTACTGCGAGCCAGAGAGTAGCCGCGCCTTCGACGGCACAAAATAATAACTCCCGATCTCGGGAAGAAGACAGGCCCCCGCCGATAGATGGAGAGGACATGATAACCATCTCGGGAGGGCCCATCTCGCAGGAGGGGGCAGAAATGCTCAAAAGCGATACGTTAACGAGCTGAAGACAGGGGACGGGTCTCCTTATGAACCCGAACCTAGGGCACCAAAAATCCAAAGGGTTGAAACGCAACCGATAACCTTCACTGAGGAGGACGCTTCCCATGTTCAGTTCCCTCATCATGATCCATTGGTTATTACTCTTCAGCTTGCCAACAAGAGAGTCCGCCGAGTTCTCATAGACAATGGGAGCTCAGTCAGAATTCTTTATAAAGCGACTCTCGAGAAAATGGGACTCTCCCTTCGCGACCTGAAGGCATGTGCAACTACTTTGTACGGCTTTTCAGGAGAAGGGACTGCCTGTATGGGATCCATTGAACTCCCTGTGACCTTGGGAGACTATCCAGTCTCGGTGACCAAGATAATGGAGTTCGTGGTGGTAGATTTACCGTCTGCCTACAATGTATTGCTCGGAAGACCCGCCCTGGTCGGGCTGGGGGCAGTGTCATCTATGAGGCACCTGGCCCTTAAGTTCCCAACCCCAAGCGGGGTCGGGACATTAAAAGGAGATCAATTGGCAGGAAGAGAATGCTATAGCATTTCTTTGAGGGGAAAGAAACAAACGAGCGCTCAAGCACTCGTTATCATACAAAATAAAGATGGAACGGTTTTAGAAATTGACGAGGAAATCGATCCAAGGATTGAGGATAAAGTTGACCTCGAACCATTGGAAGAGCTCGAAGAAATTCAGCTCGACGAGGCTGATCCCTCAAAGAAGGTGAAGGTCGGGAAACACCTCCAAGACGAAGCAAAATAGCAATTAATTTGCTTTCTGAAGAAAAACCAGGATGTCTTCGCATGGTCACACTCAGACATGGTGGGGATAAGCCCGAATGTTGCGAGCCACGCATTAAACATAGACAAAAGCTTTCCCCCGAAGCAACAAAAGCGAAGACAACTGGACGAGGACAGAAAGAAAGCATTAAAGGAGGAAGTTGACAGATTAAAAGCAAACCATTTCATTAGGGATGCCTTTTACCCTGACTGGGTAGCCAATCCAGTGTTGGTCCCAAAGCCCAATGGGACGTGGAGAACCTGTATTGACTACTCGGACCTCAACAAGGCTTGCCCAAAAGACTGTTTTCCGCTGCCGAGAATTGATCAGCTCGTGGATGCCACGGCGGGGCATGGCTTGATGTCATTCATGGATGCATATTCTGGATATAACCAGATTCCCATGCATGCCCCCGACCAAGAACATACGAGCTTCATTACAGATAAAGGGCTATACTGTTATAATGTTATGCCGTTTGGACTCAAGAACGCTGGAGCTACGTATCAGCGGCTCGTAAACATGATGTTTTCAGAACAAATAGGGAACAACATGGAAGTTTATGTTGATGACATGCTTGTAAAGTCTCAACTTAACAAGAACCATGTTGATGACCTCGAAGAGTGCTTTGGCGTGCTCAGAAAGTACAACATGAAGTTAAATCCTCAGAAGTGCACTTTTGGGGTATCTTCGGGAAAATTTCTGGGTTTCATTGTCAACTCTCGTGGAATCGAGGCTAATCCCGACAAAATAAAGGCCCTGATTGATATGCCTTCACCTCGGAAGCATAAAGATGTCCAAAGCTTGACTTGCAGGATGGCCGCCCTGAGCAGATTCATCTCGAAGTCAACGGATCGTGGCCTTCCATTCTTCAACTTATTAAAAGGAAGTAAGAAATTTGAATGGACAGAAGAGTGCGAGCTAGCCTTTCAGGAGCTCAAAAGACACCTCGCTGAACCACCCATCCTGTCAAAACCTGAAATGGGAGAAGTATTGTACCTATACCTCTCAACCACCGAACACGCGATAAGCGCGGTGCTCGTTCGAGAGGAAGAGAGGGTGCAGAAACCCGTCTATTACATCAGTAAGAGATTACTGGGGGCAGAATCAAGATATCCATTGATGGAGAAACTCACCCTCAGCTTAATCCACTCATCTCGCAAGCTCCGCCCCTACTTTCAGGCACATCCCATCCATGTACTGACAGATCAACCACTTAGGCAAGTCCTGTCTAAACCAGAGGCGTCCGGTCGACTTCTTAAATGGGCTGTCGAGCTCGGACAGTTCGAGATCACTTACCATCCAAGAATGACCATTAAGGCACAAGCCTTGGCAGACTTCATAATGGAGTGCACTGGTATAGCCGACGACAAGGTAATAACCACGGCCCACGAGCTGTGGAAACTTTACGTCGACGGCTCGTCAAATGAAAATGGAGCGGGGGCAGGAGTTATTCTGATCACTCCTGCAGGGAGCAAATTTCACTCTGCTTTAAGATTTGGCTTTAAAGCATCTAATAATGAAGCTGAGTACGAGGCTCTACTCGCGGGACTACGAATAGCAAAAGAGCTCAAGGCCAAAGCTATACATTGCTACAGCGACTCCCAGCTCGTGGTTAATCAAATCTTGGGAGAGTACCAGGCTCGTGGCACAAGAATGGCAGCTTATCTGGAGAAGGAAAAATCCGCATTGGAGTATTTCGAGTTTTATGCAATCGAACAGGTTCCCCGAGAACAAAACTCAAATGCAGATGCCTTAGCTCGACTCGCCACTTCCGCCGAAAATGAAGAGCTGAATGTTGTACCCGTAGAACACCTATCAGCACCCAGCATTACTGAGCCAGACGAGGAAGATGTGTGTATGATTGAAACAGAGCCGACCTGGATGAGTCCAATAGTTGACTATCTCGAAAATGGAATTCTTCCAAAAGATCGGAATCAAGCTCGAAAGTTGATGTATCAACTTCCTCGTTACACCATTCTGGACGGAAAGCTATACAGAAGAGGGTATTCCATCCCGCTGCTTAGATGTGTAACTCCTCCCGAGGCAAAGAAGATCATTGAAGAAATTCATGAAGGGTTCTGCGGAGACCACACTGGGGGGCATAGCCTGTCAAAGAAGATCATACGCCAAGGATATTTCTGGCCAACCATTAAAACAAATTCTTTTGAGTATGTGAAGAAATGCGACAAATGCCAGAAATTCGCCACGATACCCCGAGCTCCACCATCCGAACTGACCATGTTGTCATCCCCATGGCCTTTCACAGTATGGGGCATCGACCTCATAGGCTCTCTCCCAACTGGAAAAGGCGGAGTGAAATATGTTGTAGTCGCCGTTGATTACTTCACGAAATGGACGGAGGATGAACCATTGGCAACTATAACTTCGAAAAAGATCCTTGATTTCGTGGTAAAGAACATCGTATGCCGATACGGAGTACCGAGAAAGATTGTATCCGATAACGGAACCCAGTTCGATTGCGACTTATTCACCAACTTTTGCGAAAAGAACGGCATAATAAAGAGTTTTTCATCAGTGGCTCACCCTCAAGCGAATGGTCAGGTCGAAGCCGTTAACAAAACTCTCAAGAGCTCTCTAAAGAAAAAGTTGGAAGAGGCAAAGGGACGATGGCCCGAGGAATTGCCTCAAGTCCTTTGGGGATATAGGACTACAGCTCGGACATCAACAGGACATACCCCGTTCTCTCTAGCGTACGGCTGCGAGGCAATGTTGCCCATCGAGGTCGAAATCCCGACGATCCGAACTCAAATTTACGATCAGGATTCAAATCATACTCAGCTCGAAGAAACCCTAGACTTGATCGAAGAAAAAAGAGAAGAGGCTCAGCTGAGAAATGCTTCTTACCAGCAACGAACTACACGATATTTCAATAAGAGGGTTCGAGATCGAAAGTTCGGAATGGGAGATCTGGTATTAAGACGCGTATTCTTGGCAACCCGAGATCCAGCAGCCGGAGTGCTCGGGCCGAACTGGGAAGGACCATACCAGATAGAGTCAGTCATCCGACCTGGTGTGTACAAACTCGCGAGATTGGATGGGAGCCTAATACCGCGAGCATGGAATGGCGAACACCTTAGACCTTACTATCAATAGTGTAGGAAGTGTTGCCTGTAACCATGAATTTCTATCTGTACTAGTTTGTTTGTTTGTTTTTGAATTTCATCAAATAAAAGGTCTATTTTGTTCCATATGTAATTTCTTTTTATTTTTGCAACCTCTCTTAATTTAATAACCTATGGTCACACTCATAGGATATTAAGGGGGCATCATTGGTATATATACCATCCGATTAAAAAATAAAAAAATATATACATAGATAAAGTATTTGGATATAACCAAGTACGCGAGCTTAGATAGTTCGGACATAACCGACTTATCAAAAAGATAAAAGTATTTGGAGATAACCAAATACGTGAGCCTAGATAACCGAGTTATCAAAAACATATGAAGTATTTGGATATAACCAAATACGCGAGCCTAGATGGTTCGGAGAAAACCGAACTACCAAAAACCTAAAACGTTTGGAGTTAACCAGATGTGCAAACTTAACAGGTCTGGAACAAACCAGCCAAAAAATTGATCGATGATAAGTAGGAGCCTAAACCTATAACGAGACAAGTCGAGATCGAGGCTGGAATATCTTAAGAGAAATAGTTTCAAACTCTTAACCTCGGAACAAAAACTGAGGATGAGGAAAAGTGACTAAACAAAAAAGATATAACCAGATCATTCACATTACATACCATATAAGAACTTTTGAGTTCATGGTTAAAGTAATATCCAACCTTGATAAGTAACGAGGTCGGAAGCTGATAATTCGAATAAACTTTGCATGAATGCATCGAATTTCGAGCCTAAATCCAAACTATGTTTGTATGAATAAATAAACATAACCGGTTCATCAATATAAAAATATGCAAAATATTTCGAGCCAAGAAATGTAAAGCATGTAAAAGAATGGTAAAAGAAATTGTATCAGCCCCGTGGGCATATGTTAAAATAGTTACAGAAATAAGGGGACGCAGCCCCGGTAACTGATCTCCCCGAGGTCAGATTCAAGGAAGAGGAGTCTCCTTGGCCTTCTCAGCATCAGTAGCACCGGACCCCTCAGGACGAATAGCATGACTATCCTTCTGAGCCGCCACTCGAGCAGCGGCACTTGCCTCAAGATGGGCATTCCACCGCTCAACATATGTGGCCTCGAGAGGACCCAGGAAGCTGGTATCGAGGTCGGCATTGTCAGCCCAAAGTTTGTACATGGCTTGGTCGACCGCTTTCTCCTTTTGCTCCTTATACTCGTCCAGGAGGCGGGCCTTCTCGCTCTCCATGAAGTCGAAGGTGACAGATTTCTCCTCTTCGAGCTTGGCATTGGCCTTCTCGAGCTCGGCATTCGATTTTTCCAGCTCCTCGAGACGGGTCTTCATTTTTTCAAGTTCAGACTTCGAGTCTTTGAGCTCGTCAGCCATCTTAAGCTCGAGATCCCTCGATTTCTGGGCCAGGGACATGCTCGTTTGCACCTCGTTGGTCAGTTTATAGTTGAGCTGTGCTGAAACGACAAGGGCCTGAAACACAAAGAACGAATCAGAATTGCGAACTGAGGCATAAATACTTAAAATAGAGTTGCGAAGGCTACCGCGGCGGTGAGTTCGATACTCTTATCATAAAGAGTATTGCAGTCCGAGGCCTTGCGCACGAGATCCCAGTGGTCGGCGCCGAAGCCAGAAAAGCTCTGACCCACTCGAGAAAGGACATCCGAGCTGAGTACAGCCCCTTCTGTCCCAGCGGCGCCATCAAGTACGTACTCCTCAGTATGGGTTCGGGCCGTTGGCAACTGAGCCTTGGAGGTAGAAGGTTTCTTCGGGGGCCGAACAACTGCTAGTTGGGTTTCGGTGGCAGGCAGCGAGATGGGTGCGGTCGAGCCAGGCCCATCAACCTGGACAGTCGGTTCCTTGGAGGTGTTTGCAGTGGTCTGGTCCGTGGGAGTCGTCTCACGACATCGGGATACCTTGGACGGTCGGTCAAACCTCCCTGGTATCCTTGGACGTTTGCTCCTCTGGGCGCCAGCTCCCCCATTGCTAAAAAGCACAGCGTCGAGGTCGGGATTCATGGCACCTGCACAGTGACAATGGGTTAGACAATAAAAATAAGTTTGAAAAGAGATGGAAACCAGGTAAAGAAAAAACCTAACTGGGACTCTCCCCCGAGCTCGAACTTGGGGACCAAGAAATTCCCCCGTCTTCAGAGGAGGCGGGGGGAGTGCCTTCCCTATAAGTAGGTGATAACCTCGAGAGGTCCCTATAATCATTGGTCCCGTACTGCACAGCTATCCCATTCCACACCTCGTCCGTGGTGTACATGGTATCGTATTTCCCGAGCCCACTGTCAAACCTATGGACACAGTCATCTACCCAACTCCATATGTAGAAGTGGTATCTATCCTATGGGCACGAGACTAACCTATTGGGCCTGTGTTTTAGTAAAGTGGGGGACCACATTCGCGAAGTAGGAAGGGTTTTACCTCCATCTGAATCCGAGCTCGAGGCTTCGTCATTGGCCTCATTCCCCGATCGCGAACTCCTCAGGCGAACTGGGAGTGATGGTCTCCTTTCTCTCCTCGGAGGAAGGGCGCCTGTGGGCAGTGGCACTTCCTCCCAGCGTTCATATTTTTTACTGGACCGGTCAGAGGTTGACTGGCCCTCTCCCAACAACCCGCAAGCTCGGAGCTTGTCCTCATGTAATAGGTACGAGAGAGATCTCCTGCCATGAGGGAGTCGGAGCGAGGCTTCTCTGTGCCTCGTCATCGCTTCAGTAGGGGTGGGACGCTTAAAGTTAGCTGAAAAGCGAAGCACATTTCAACTAAATATGGATTTAAGAACTAAAGTCTCGAACTCAGGAATGAAAGTAACGAGAATACTTACGAATCCGCTTGAATGAATAATGTCGAGACGGGGACAGACCATCTGTCCAAAAGAAGGCTCTCTTGAAATCAGGCGGGTGGTTGGGAAGGTCCCCAAAAATCTTCGTCTCCTTGGGGTAGCTCGAGAGGTAGTAAAAGCCATCCCCTCCCCGAGCTCGGGAGGGGTTACTTTTTAAACAAAAGAGATATAAAATCTCTTGAGGTGAAGGTCCTTCCCACCCCAGCTCGTGGTACAAGGACCTCAGGGCAGACAACACCCTGTACGAATTGGTGTTGAGTTGGAACGGAGCCAACCCAACAAAATCAATAAAGCCTTTGAAAAAAGACTCCAAGGGCAGCAATGCTCCTGCCCTCATATGTTCTTGGCTCCATGCCGCATATTTCACTGTGGCGTCACGGCCGCCAGGGGCGAAGCAGCTCCGTTCTTGACCAGTCGGAGGTCGACACTTCAAGGTGCCTGACAAACTAAGGCCATGGAAAGCCAGGATTTCAGATATTTGACTGGTTGTGGTAACCGTGCTCCAGTAAAGCTCGGCCTCGAACATCTCTCTCCTCGGTTGAGAGGGGGAAGGTTCCCCCATTAATGAAAACTGGAGTTCCCCTGGGTGATACGCAACAGTGAATTTTAGCGCAGGGTCGAGGGGAATAGGCCTAGGTCCTGAATTGGGCTCCGGATAGATGGCCTCCCGAAGAACTCTTCTCTTCCCCTCGATGACTTCGTCTATCTGGCGGCGGTAGTGAGCTCGAATGTCTTCTTGTTCGCGTACAAGCTCGTATTCTCTTATCCGACGTTGGTTCCGGGCAAAGAGCGATTCCAGGCTCGGAGATTTCGGCTCGTAAGGGACTGCCAGCAATGACCCCCACCATCCTTCCAGATTCTGTGACATCTAGCGAGAAAGAAAAAATGGCGAGGGCCATGCATGCAAGAGTCACGAGCTCGATGGAATGAGCTCGAAGATTTAGGAACGAGACTAAATACTAAGACCCTTATTGAAGAGTCAGGGGCGTGTATTCCACGAAAAAGAAAAGGAGTGGATAATTTTTTGAAAATCCCGAAATTCAAGGGAAAGAAGAGTGGCGGTTAGCCAGGAAAAGCGTTTTTGGGTTTTGTGCATTTGTCAAAGCCCATGTTTTTATCCGAAAACTTAATGTACAAGAAACGCTGCCTAAGAGTTTCAAAACCCAGAAAATGGGAACCACACTCAAACGTCAAAACTGGGTATAAACCAGAGACGAACATCCAGAATGAAAAATCTAGAAAGCATAAAAGCCTATCGGTTCAAAACCTCCTATCGTATCATGCTAAGAACGTAAACTAGCACACACAGCAAGAACATTTTAAATGGAAAACAAAAACGGCATACTTACACAGTAATGGCGATTGCAGAGAGATTGTCGATTGAAGAAGAGGTTGCAGGAAAGAACTCACTGACTTGAACAGACCAGGATTCCTTTGCTTCTTTGGTCGAGAAAACATGCACGGAACAGGAACTTTGCAAAGAGGTCTCTGGGCTTGTTTTTCTTTTCTTGCTTATGGCGAATGAAGATAAAAGTGAAGAAGATGAAGAGTGGGGTCTTGTATATATAGGCGGGGAAAAGGAATTAATCAGGAGCGTCGAATGAAATCCTCACTAGATCGAACGGATGGGGATCAATGACAAGAAGGCGCCGAAAAGTTGTCAGACGGACGATCGTGGGCGTGTTTCCAAGGTACTCAAGTACCTAAAGTGAGCAATACCCGGCTGACGCGTGTCCATTTTCAAGAGTGTATGACGGTACAATTCTCAAAGAAAGTAGTTCAAAAGTTTCCTTCTCTTAGGATTCGAACAAATACTTTTGAGGGGGCAAGATGTTATACCCAGATTTCGAGCCATGGTAAATGTGACCTCGAAAGATGGATTCGCAACGAATGGTCTCGTAAGGATTAGAGTATGTTCCAGGATTGTATATCGAGCCTGCAAAGTACGATATATGACCTCGAATATGGTGACCTCGAAACGATCTCGATCTCGAAGGGTGGCTCCGAGAACACACTCATCCTCGGGGACGACTTCGGATCGGGGGTCTCGAGCTCGATGTACGTACGATCTCGAAAGACACGTGATCTCGGGAGATGTCATTAGCTCGCACAATGACGTGAGACCTGGGATGCTAAAGCCTTAGAGATACGCGATAACCACCTTGAATATCTACAAGTATTATAAATATGAGATGTAATCCTCATTCATTAATGTAAATCCCCAAGAATCGTGGGATATTATTAGGTCAGTTATGCGTTTCCTGGTCTTCAGGGGCGTTTCCTTTTATATCTGATTATAGGCATTTAAAGCCATTTATTTTATTCACAAAAGAGTAACTACCCAAAATATGTGGGATAGTATTCTGCATCCTTCTCTATAAATTGAGAAGCCATGCACCATTGTAATGGACCGAAATTCTGATCCTTGAGAGAAAACTCTGAAGAATTCATGCTTAAGAATTTTCAGAGACAATCTTGAGATTAATAACAGAGACTCGTGGACTAGGCAGATTTAACTGCTGAACTACGTAAAAATAGCGTGTTTGATTTGTTTTATTTCATTTAGCCATTGTCATTCATTGTTTACGTGCTCTTCTTTCACTGTTTGAAGAAAAACGGCGTCAACAAGAGCCAACAATCTATTATTAGTGATATTGCAATTATGAGGTATGAGTTCCTGGGGAAACTCTGTGATTTGTCTGTAATGATTGGAAGAATTTTTGAAAAAAATTCAGAAAAAGTTGGACGTTCTAGTGATGAAACTGCTAGATTTAATTAAATGAAAAAGCCAACAGATTTTGATAAAGTATCTAGCCTTGTGTTCTCCTGATTCTAAGGTAACTTGTTTGCTCTATGTTTTATTTTTATTTTTTTGACCATTTTTTGTTGTAACTAGATTCTTTTTTTTTTTTTTTTTGTCCAGGCTTGTGGGATAAATTTAGGTGAAGATTTTGATGGTAGTAAGGTAGCTGGTTTCTATTTCTTAATAGTATGTTGTTATTTGCAAGTTTATTAGTGTAACCTGTTATTGGTGTAACCAGTTTCATTTTTTATTTTAGGGTGTTGGGAAGGATTTAAGTGAAAATTTTGATGGTGTTTATACTGGGTTGGAATTGTCAAATGTTGCGAGTGGAACTAAGGTATTGAAATCAATTTTTGTTTTTGTTTCTTTGTATTATTTTATTCAAAATTGAATTTGTTGTAACAGATTTTATTGTTCTTCATTATAGGATTATTCAAAGAAGCCTGAGTTCAGTTCAGATGGTTTAAGTTTTGAAGAAATATATTTGGATCCAAAGATTTTGAAGGTTATTGATAAAACTATGGAGTATGCAGAAGGAGAAAAGAGATTTAGTGGGAGTAAGGATGATTGAAAAGTTGTGATGGTTGGTGATGTTAATGAAGTTCCTGTTGCTATTGAAAAGAGGGAGCCTAAACCTAGTAGTCATGTTAAATCTCCTTTTGTTATTGAGTTTGGTTCATCTGAAGTAAAAGAAAATGTGAAGAAGAAGTGTTGATTGTTAGAGGGTTGCTTCCATTTAAAGATGAAATTGGACAGAATGTTTCAAATGATGAATGCATGGATTATATTATATGGATTGAGGATAAAATGTTTTTTTATTTTGTTTAATATTATTGTTTTTTATATGTAAATGTCTGTTAATATATATATTTTTTTTAAGGAAGAATAAATTTTCTGATGTTAATAATATTATCAATCCACCGATGGATTATTCTTTTGTTAAAATTTCGGATAAGATGTGGTTTTACAAGCTTCAAACTTATGGGCAGGAGCTTATGGACACTGTAAGTAACCAAGTTCTTTGTATAAATCTTTGTAACCAGTATTTGTTTGTTTAGATGTTTTGTTATTTTTGTTGATGATGGTTAAGACAAGTAACTATGTTCTTACAGTATTGTTTGTAACTGGTTTTGATTTTTTTTTTTTTTTACAAGTAACCAGGTTCTTGTAGTATTGTGTGTAACTTGTTTTAATTATTATTTATTGGCTAGTAACCAAGTTTCTTACTTTTGTTTGTTTATTTATTTTTTGTAGCATATCAACGTTTGTTTTTATTACTTGAGGAAGAAGATTAAGTTGAGTGATAGTTTGAACAAGAGGGTTACAACTACAAACTCTTGGTTTGACGCAACTATCAAGGGTTTGTATGATAACTTTTTGGCAGCCAAATGTGATCCAAGCAGCATTCGTTTTGATAACCTGGTTTCAAATTATATTATTGGTGAATATTTGTTTTGTAACACTCCTTGGATGGATGTGGATCGTGTTCTTTTTCCTGTGCATGTGAAGGTTCAGTTGCATTGGATTTTTATCCACTTTTCTATAAAGAGTAGGATGTTAACTGTCTACAACTCTTTGGTGGGGAAGAAGAATGAGAGTATTGTTTTGCCATATGTGAATGTTTATTCTATTGTTTTACCATATTTTCTAGACTTTCTTGATTTTTATGTTTCTAGGAAAGATCTGGACTTTAATGTTGGTCCATATTCTATTGGGAAGAAGGATCCAATTGATTTTAACTTTGCCAAAGACTTGCCTTCTCAAGAGGACAAGTAAGTAACTGGTTTTTGTAATTGTGTAGTTTATTTTTTTATTATGTTTGTTTTTAATAATTCCATTTGTTGTTTATTTGTTTGGTTTTCAGTGATTGTGGAATATTTGTTATCAAGTATGCTGATTTATTTATCTATGGGAAGATTGATGACATCCCAAAGAACATGGCTGCCAAAGTTGCTTCCTATCGCGATTATCTTGCCATTAACTTGTATAGTCATGGGAAAAAGAAGCAGATTGGTGGGGGTACAAGACAAAAGATGATGGTCTATCAAAGAAATCAAAGAGAAGGAAGAATAATAAGTAGAGATTTTTGTAATTTTTTTAAGTTGTATTAATGACTGTCTTTTTTTTTAAAAAAAAAAAAAAAAAGAAGTGAAGTTGTGGTTTGTAACTGGATACTGGTTTAGTACTGTACATGTTTCTGGGTACTTTTTTTTTGTTTTGTTTTTTGGTCAATGTAAACAACTGATTTAACATTTTGGCTTAATATAAAGTTTTTTTTAATTTTTATTTTATATTAATGTGTATTTTTTTTTTCAATAGAGTTGGTGATTTTTTTTAAAGTTTTAAGAAATTGTTATGTACATGCTTTTTTTTCATATAGGTTTCAATTATTTTTGGAGAAGTTTGTGTGCTAATGGATAACTGATTATTGTATTGTTTGAAAATATCAGTCATACGTTACAGGTAACTGGTACAGTTTTTTTTTATTTTTAATTTATGAATTATTTTTTGTTAAATTGTAATAATTTTTATTCATGAATTTTTAATGTTTTTTAAAGAGATATTTCATTATGTAACTGGTTTGTAAATGAGGATAGTGTAACCAGTTACTTCGGTTTTTGATAGTGAAAGTCATATGTTTTAGGTAACTGGTTACGATTTCTTTAGTTTCCATTTTTATTATTTTTAAACTTTTTTTATATATTTATGTTTTTTTTTGTAAAAGATATGTGATTGTGTAACTGGTTTTTTAAGTTGTTTGTTACATGTATATATAGTCGTTTGTTAAATTTATTTATAGTAACTGGTTTTTTTTATTAACATGTGTTGTAACCAGGTACTTGAGTCTTCAGATTTGAATAACTTGTGTTGTAACCAAGAACTTGAGTGTCAAGTTTATAAAATGTTAAATGTTTAAAAAGTCTGTAGTTTTATTGAAGTGGAAAACATTAGGATAAAATTTTATTATATCAATTGAATAAATTGAAATTGTAGTCTATCTACTCTTTACAAATTTATTTGTCTAATTTCTTTGACTTTGTTGTGTTTCGCTGCTTTGGGATTGGTTAATTCTTGCATGTTTTTCTATTATGTCCTGGTTCCCCGCATCGTCCACATTTAATCTGCACTTTTGGTTCTCCTCTAGATTTGATTCTTTTCCTTCTAGGGCGGCCTGGTGGATTTTTTTTTTTTTGGTAGTAGGACAGTTTTGTTTAAAGTCTCTGGTAATGTCCATTCGCTTTCATTTGGCAATCGATGAACAATTGACTCATATGTTGCTTTCATAGTTGTAGTTTTGTAGTAATCAGCAACATAATCATATGTTTTCAGTCGTGTTTTGGCAAATACTGCTATTGCATGTGCACACAGTATTTCATCTTGTTGGAACCTTTTGCACTCACATGTTTTCTCCATTAGGTTAACCAAAAAACTTCCTTTGTTTTCTACCACAACTTGGTACAATATAGTGTTTACTGGGAAGACCTGTTTATTTTAGTAGAGGAATACATGTTAGAAACTGGTTACTATGGTAATTTCATTTTTTAAGCAAAATTGACCCAAGAATTAAACACAAAGCTTAAAAAAGATTCATATATTTTTTAAACTAAAATCAAACTCAATCAAGGGTATTATCAAAGGAAAAACGGATATCACCAAAAGAGTTTTTTTTTTTTTTTTATAGAAAATAAAGTATAAAAGCACAAAACTATATAAATATATGTTATCCCAAAATTTTGAAAAGAATGATTTGGCAATAAAATTAACACATGGCATGAGTTAGTTGGGTGATCTGGCTTAGCAGTGGCCCAATACATCAGTTAAGAAGTTGGACTGCTTGAGAGATGCATAGCCAAGTCAAATACACCCGACCGAGGAGAATATTTGGCCTAAGGAGTGCTTGGCTCGGACCCCAGTTTGAAGACCCAAGTGATTGGTTTGAATCCAAGTCCAAGAAGATTGAAGGAGGGGTTTGGATTTTGGTTCGAGGGATAAAGGCAGGAGGTCCGATCGAACCTTAGCTTGGGAGCCTCTCAAGCATTTGGCTCGGTTGTGTCTGAGGTAAGAAGGCTAAGGGAAAGAGGTCCCATGCAAGCCAAGAATTGGGACTTAGATTTCAGTCAAGGGAAGGCCACGTGGTGTCCGATCGAACATAGTTGAAGATGCCAAGAGGAGAGATGCCTCGGACTTGTCCGAGGTGAAGTGCCAGTCAGGGTGGCTCGGACCACTTTGGTCCGAGGAGAAGGACATCATGTCCGATCGGACATGCCATGGAAGAGGCATGCTCGGGCTTGTCCGAGGTGAGAAACAAGGGGGAAGGTGGGCTCGGACCACCTTGGTCCGAGGAGAAAGCATGAGAAGGATGCCTCGGACCACCTTGGTCCGAGGAGAAGGTTATCATGTCCGATCGGGCATGTCATGGAGGAGGTTGCCTCAAGGTTGTCCGACGAAAGAAGCCAAGAGAATTGCCTCGGACCTACCCGAGGTGAGGTGCCAAGAGAGTTGGCTCGGACCACCTTGGTCCGAGGAAGACCAAGCTTGCATGACCTTTGGTCCGAGGAGAGCCATGCATATACCACCTTTGGTCCATGGAAAGTTTGAAGGAGTAATCAGCATGCATGTGAGACCACGTCAAAATCCCCGGAACGACTTTGGCAAGAATTGGTCTAAGCACCCCGGGAATCTCTCACTCCTCACTCAAATTGAGGAATCAGTTATATTTTAAACATTTCTTGTAATATAAATATAAGATGAATAATAAAATATCCCGATCTAAAGGGGATATCAGTTGAGATCCCAGCCTATAAATAGAGGGTGGGGAGGATCGTAACGGGACTTTTTGGCAAATTGAGAGTGAATCTGTGTTTTAGAGAGAGAAAGTGTGTGCTTCCTGAGAGAAACCCTTTTTTGTATTCTGGAATATTTGCACTGAAGAAACTCAGTTGACACTGGTTCATCTGATCTTGAGTGTGAATACAGTAATAAAATCTCTAAGTGGATTAGGCTATTACCGACTATCGGGGCTGAACCACTATAAAAATCTCTGTTATTTATTTTCATTGATAAAAACTGTTTGTTGTCGTTTATATTCTCTTGAAGGCTTGTCGTATTTGACGTTCTTACGTCGTTGGCTAAAATCACAGTCAACAATATAGATTACTAGAAAGATAATATTAAACATATATACATATATATTTTTTTAATTTTTTTTTATAATTAATATATAAAATAGATACTCTACCATCCAATTTTTTGTTTTTTTGTTTTTTTTTTTAAAGAAATTCTACCATTTTCAAACACATGAAAGAAGTAACCATATAAACTCACTACCCCCAAACTTAATTTATGCATTGTCCTCAATGTATCAAAATACAAATATAAATTGAAGCGTGAAAGAGTTTAGAGTTTAGAATGGTCGTACCTCATCATGGAGCATTGCCAAGAGTGCAACAAAAAGGAAACAAAAATCAAAACAAGAAGTTAACCTAAAACATAAATAAAACACACAACAAAAGTGAAATATAAAATGAAACATAAAAATATGGGTTGCCTCCCACAAAGCGCTTTAGTTTATAGTCTTTAGCTTGACTAATTTTTTTTTTTTTTTTCTTTTAACCTACACCCAATCGATGGTATAAAATTTCATTTGTAGAGTGAGTTATGACTTTGATGCAAATGTCATGAATAAGAATTGATAACATCACACCTACAAGAAAGTTAGAAATATGCAATTTTAATGGAATGTCAATAAAATACGAAAATTGCATATCTATATTAGGCTCCTTTTCATTTTGAGTAAATATACAAATTTGTTCAATTATGGGCTCTTGAAATATAATTATATCTTTTTCATTTTCCTTATGAGCCTCGAAAATTATTTCATCCAACTCTTTTGTTTCATTAGGGGGTTGGATGCATATTACAAGTTCTTCAACAACTTCATTCTCCTTTTCATTTTCAATTTGACTATTAGGATTGGGAATGGGTTGGTTGGGATGAACTTGTTTTTCTGACTCTATAACAGTTGCAAGTTGTCCTACTATTGTTTCAATTTTTGAGATTGACTGAGATTGGGCTAGTAAGATTTGGTAGGTTGATTGCATAAACTGTTGTAGGGTATCCTCTAAAGATGGGCTCATTTCTTGTTCAATGGGATATGATAGGTCGGATTGGGCATGACTTTGATTATGTATGTTGAATTCATGCCCTATTGGAGACTGGGTATGACTCCATGAAAAATTTGGATTATAGGTGGGGGCAAAATGGATATCAAAATATTCATGCATATTATATATATCATTAGTTTCTCCATAATTTAAATTTGAGTGCTCATAATAGTTGTACTCAGAATTCCAACTATAATTAAAATGATTCATATGGTAAAAACTAAATGACAAACTATTCCTTTTTTTAAAAAAAAAAGATGATAATTAAGGGAAAAATAAATAAATAAAATTAAGAGAACAAAAAAAAAATGTTAAGATATTAAACAATTATACAATAATATGATAAAAAAAATAAAGAAAAATAAGATAAAATTAAGTAAGATTATCAAAAATTAGGCAAGAGTAGGGAGGCATAGTATGCCATCAACCATAACAAAATTAAGGTAAAAATTAGGAGGCACAAGTGCCATCAACTAAATGATCAACAAATAAATAAATAAAAGTAAGGAGGCACTAATGCCATCAACCAACACTAATAATGATAATGATAATAATAATAAAACTTAGGAGGCACTAATGCCATCAACTAAGATAATAAACAAAAATAAAAGCTAGGAGACACTAATGCCATCACTAGAGAAGATAGATTGTTCAAGTATGTAGGAGGCACAAATGCACTCAACTAAAAAAAACATAAAAAGTAAAAGAAAAAGAAAAAAGGTTAGGAGGCACAAATGCACTCAACTAATAAGTATGTAGGAGGCACTAAATGCCATCAACTACCAAGAAATATATATAATATAATATATAACAATTTAAATAAATATATGTATAACTTTCTTTTCTTTCTTTTTCGATTTTTACTCTTTTTTTCGATTTTTTTTTATAGATATATATTTTTTTTTACTTTACTTTTTTTTTCAGATGATAGAGCAAATAAAAATAAAATAACTAGTAGAAGAGTGTTACTTACCTTGTAGAAAGATCGTTTCTTTCTTGCAACTCCCCGGCAACGGCGCCAAAAACTTGTTGATCCCAAAAGAGGGTGTTTTAATATTTAAACTCGCAAGTGCACAAATTGTTTCGGAATATAATGTTCATGTAAGTACGAGGTCGAACCCATGGGAGTTGACTAACATCAAAAGAAACTATTTCAAACAAAGCAAGAATATTCTAACCTAGTTCCAAAAGAGGGTGTTTTAATATTTAAACTCGCAAGTGCACGAATCGTTTCGGAATATAATGTTCATGTAAGTACGAGGTCGAACCCATGGGAGTTGACTAACATTAAAAGAAACTATTTCAAACAAAGCAAGAATATTCTAACCTAGTTCCAAATATTTGATGAGATTTTATTTTAGAAAAATAAAAGACAAGTAATAAAAAGATTAATGATTAAATAGAAAAATAGTTTTCAAATGAGATATGTAAAATAAGATTATTAAGATATTAGAATCCACAAAATGCAAGTTCAATAATATTTATAAGTATATTGATTCCCAAGTTTAAATATAGTTGAAATGTATCACACTATACTTTTTTCAAAATACATTTTCTATTCAAGCACAAGTTACTTTAAAAAATGTAGGATTTTTCTTCACTTATATAAGATATAATTTCTAAGCATTAGTTGTGTTACAACCTAATGAAACTACAAAAAATCAAAGAGATTATGTTTAGGCAAAATATGATACTTATGTTCTAAGAATTAGATGTAAACAATTTAATGAAAAACATTTAATCAAAGAATATCATATTTTTGCATAATAAAGAGTTAAGTGTAATATGCTTTAACAATCAATAATAGATGAAAAATGCATATTTTTGATAGAAAAATCCATAAACAATGTTGCATAAATGGGAAATCAACATACAATAAAAAAATACTATATAGTTACATTTTGCTTCATCATCATCTTAATAATCTTTGAAAAAGATTAGAAGCTCATAGCTAGATTGAAATAAAAATTACAAAATAACATACTTGACATGCTCTTCAAAAGATGAAAATGGTAGAGAAAATAGTGAAAAGAAGAGAGAAAAATATGAAGTGTAGAAGATGTTGAAAAGATGAAGAAGAGCTCCCCAAATGGTCTTACAAGACTCTATTTATAGGCAAAATATGAAGATTAAATTAATCAAATTAAAATAAATAAATTGATTAATTTAATTGTGTTGGGAAGTGGTAGGATAAATAGAGTAAGTATAAGAGTATTGAAAAGATGAAATGTTTGGTTGGGTAAAAGATTAGTGAAAAGCTAGGGTAAAAAATGAATTAGGAATGTTTA
This sequence comes from Humulus lupulus, assembly GCF_963169125.1. Lineage (NCBI taxonomy): Eukaryota > Viridiplantae > Streptophyta > Magnoliopsida > Rosales > Cannabaceae > Humulus > Humulus lupulus. The sequence goes on along the minus strand of NC_084801.1, from coordinate 126,804,238 downwards.
TTTAGGTAAGAAAAATAAGGAAGAGTAAATTGATATTTGAGTGAAAAATATTGGGAATAAAAATGTGAGTTTTGGCCTTTTGGTGGTGGCTGTGTTGGCAGCTTGGTGGAGTTTCGGAGTTGGGCCATGTGGTTGGCGCAGGCCCGCGGTGGGCTTGATCTCAGGCTGGGCCGAAATGGGCTTGGGGCTGCTTTGTTGGAGAGGAAAGCTGAGCATGGGACTTTCGGGTGTGAGCTTTCTTTGTTGAAGGAAGGAAGTGCATAAGTGCATTGCTGACAGGTGGAGACAGGGGGCGACGTGTGGATGATGCTATATGCTGAAGAGGAAGGTGGCTTCGGTGGAGACATGCTGAAGCAGAGGCAACTGGGCCGAAAGGTGGGAAGGCAGCGGGCCTGAGCAGTGGGCCTTCGGTGGAGTGCTGAGATGCCACTTTCTATTAGTATTTTTTTACAAAAATACCACTTTTTTTTCATCATTTTCCTTGCATTTCAAGCACCTAAAAATAACATTATTTCCTACAAAATAATTATAAACTAAATTAAAATTAAATATTTTCACTAATAAAATATACAATATAACTTCCATGAAAATATTAATTAAAATTTAATTTACAAAACATTTAAGCTCAAAATTACATCTTTTTACTCCTAACTTAACAATATTAATTTTAAATAACTAAACTATAACATTTTACAATAATATAACTATTAAAATACACAAAAATCTATAAAATTAAAATAAACCTAATAAATTCAAAATTACTTAAAACTTAATAAATCAATTAAAAACTCAAGAATTAAGCAACAATTAGCACATAAAAAGTAGTAAAATAACTCTATTTTGTAGAGTTATCAAATATGCATGCTCCATGGAAAGCTTTAGGGTATATGGAATGCCCTGGATAACCAAGACCGTTACACTGTGTGTCTATAAAGGTGCAAGACTTGCTAATCAAGTCATTTAATTTAAAAATGTGACATTAAACCATAATCGAACTAGGGTTAAAAGATTTTGGTCATAAAAGATAAATTTCATTTAATTAAACGTTTGATACACGGGATCCCAAAAACAGGGTTAAAGATCAGTTTACAAAATTTCAAAGGTTATGTACAACCACAAGCCACTCTAATGGCAAAATAGGCATTTTAGGTTCTCCTATCCCTGTATCATTCCTCGGCCGTGGCGGCCAAGCAGCTGACTATGTACATTCCGCCCCCAGAGCTCTCCAATTCAGGGTCGACCTAGCTTACCCTTGCCTTTACCTGCACCACGTAGCACTCGTTAGCCAAGGCTCTGAAAAAAAAACCATAATACAAAGCATAACCAATAACAGTACTCAAATAATTCACAAAACATTAACCAAATATTTAGTAGACCATAGCATTCACATAATCAGTGATATCAATCAACAAATCAATAATCTATCATCCAGGTATTCAACATGTCATAATAGTAAACACTTCATACAATACCCAGGGTCAGCACCCTTAGGCCGCACCCTCTGTTTATCCCACTGACTCCGGCTCACTAGGCCAAGCTCAATGATTATATAGTTAACCTCAGCTACCAATGGCCGAGCCGCGTCCTGTGCGCATATAACAATTTTGGCACTCTTAGGCCGTTTATTTCATGCTCACATGGAATAACACAATCATACAGCATTGTATACAAGTATAGGGCAACATAGCCACATAAACGGGTGCAGTTTTCTTGCCTTTAATTCCAAGTGCTTTGTTACTACGAACGACCCGCGAGCACGATCCCGTTCCAAGCCCTAGCGTAAACCTAGTCACAAATCGTAAATAGAACCCTCATTATAATTCGATTCAGTAAACCACCTTCGGGGCCAATCCCAAGCTCTCGGGGAGTCCAATTTCACCAAACAGGTGGTAGAATTGACCTTGGACAAAAACTCAACAAAGTACCCAAAAATCAGGTTCTGGAGGCAGGGTAGCGCTACAGCGCTACCAGAGGGGCGCTACAGCGCTATAGTCAGAAACCTAAGCCCCCCAGAAACGCAGCCTAGCGTTGTAGCGCTACAATGCTAGCACCACATGCAAAATCCTGGGTTTTTCTCATCAAACTTTCCCGAGCCAAAGCTCCAAAAATCCACTCCATTCATCAACCAAACTCAAAATTGAATCCATAAATCACTATAGCACACCCAAATAACACCAAAACTTGGCTAACAACTTCATCAAACACAGAAACCAAACTTGAGCTCTGAAGCTCAAGAACACTATCTAAAACCAGAAAACCCAGACAGTTAAGGCTAGAAATTGTTACCTCAGATGGATGAATCCGATCCTAGGTTTCCCTCAGTGCCCTTCCAAGCTTTAATTCCTCCAATTCCCAAGTTTAAGTCCTTAAACTTCCATCCAAAAATCCAAACTCAGAAATCACCCTCAACTAAACTCAAAAACCTTAAATCTTACCTCAACTTGGGAGCTAAATTCCAGCTAAACTCCTTCAATTACTCCAAGGATCAAAGCCCCAAATCCTAGCCTAGACTTTCCTTGAATTCTCAGCTTCAAAATCCACAAGGGAGGGTGAGAGAGGGAACAATCGTGAGAGGGAGAGAGGGAAAGTGAGCTGAGACCTTTTTCCTTCTTTCTTTCCTTAGATCATTCTAAATTCTTCTCCTTTGTCCTAACAAAAAGGCTGAGTATATCCTTAGTCTTAGGAAATGACCATTTTTCCCTCCCAAAATAAAACTAACCTTTAACTTAATCTAGGGGTATATTAGTCATTTGTTCCCAATTCCCACTAATTCCTCAAGTGTTCCTAATATTTACCACTTAAATCTCATCTTCCAACTAATCACCAATTATTTACCCAATGTCTAATAATCTCCAATATATTTCCTAAATTCCCAAAAATACCCCCAGGCTCCCTCGAGCCAGGTATAAATCTCCGCCGTGACTATTTCGCCAAACCGCTCACTAGGATTGTCTCGAGCCATATGTTGCAAATATATCAACATAATAATGTGGTCTCAACAGTTTACCACAAATAATCACATTTATGCCCTCAACGGGCCAAAATTACAAATATGCCCTAATAAGCTGTTATCCCAAAATTTGAAAAGGATGAGGTGGCAGTAAAATTGACACATGGCATGGATTAGTTGGGTGATCTGGCTTAGCAGTAGCCCAATGCATCAGTGAAGAATTTGGACTGCTTGAGAGATGCCATAGTCAAGTCAAATACACCCGAGGAGAATACATGGGCTAAAGTGTGCTTGGCTCGGACCCTTGTCCGAGAAGCCCAAGTGTTTGGTTCAAACCCAAGTCTAAGGAGCTTAAAGGATGGGTTTGGACTTTGGCTCGAGGGACAGAAGCAGCAGGTCCGATCAGACCTTAGCTTGAGGATCCCCTAGATGCTTAGCTCGGACCTATCCGAGGTAAGCTTTCAAGAGGTTTGGCTCGGACCAAGTCCAAGGAGAGGTCCCATGCATGCCAAGAGATGGACTTAGATTTTGGCCAAGGAGAGGCCACACAAGGTCCGATCGGACCTTAGTTGGAGGAGCCAAGTGCTTGGCTCGGACCTATCCTAGGTGAGCTTCAAAGAGGTTGGCTCGAACCTATCCGAGGTGAGCTTCCAAGTGCTTGGCTCGGACCTATCCGAGGTGAGCTTCCAAGTGCTTGGCTCGGACCTATCCGAGGTGAGCTTCCAAGATGTTTGGCTCGGACATGTTCGAGGTAAGCTAATAGGTCCGATCGGACCCTAGTCCGAGGAGCCAAATTACTTGGCTCGGACCTTAGTCCGAGGTATGCTCAGAGAGATTGGCTCGGAACATGTCCGAGGAGAGCCAATGCATGTGGCTCGGACCTTGGTCAGAAGACGATACTCATCAACAAACAAACTAGACTATGTCAAATTCCCGGAAACTACTTCAGTAAGAATCGGTCTGGGCACTGCGGGAATCTCTCATTCCTCACTCAAATTGAGGAATCTATTGTATTTTAAATATTTCTTGTAATTTAAATATAAGATGAATAATAAAATATCCCTATCTGAAGGGGATATCAGTTGAGGATCCTAAGCCTATAAATAGAGGGTTGATGGGATCGTAAAGGGACTTTTTTGGGAAAATTGAGAATTAGTCTGTGTTCTAGAGAGAGAAAGTGTGTTTTTCTTGAGAGAATCCCTTTTTTGTATTCTGGAATATTTATACTTAAGAAACTCAGTTGACACTGGTTCATCTGATCTTAAGTGTGAATAAAGTAATAAAATCTCTAAGTGGATTAGGCTATTACCGACTGATCGGGGCTAAACCACTATAAAATCTCTTGTGTTATTTACTTTCATTGATTAAACTGTCTGTTGTCGTTTACATTCTCTTGAAGGCTTTTCGTTATTGACGTTCTCACGTCGTTGGCTAAAAACACAGTCAACATTTTGGTGCTTTCATTGAGAGCCTGAAGAGAAGGACAGACAGTCCCTGAAGCTATATGGCGCCTAAGAACACTAATGCGGCCTCTAAGAGGGCAAGCACCTCTAAGGAGCATGCTAGATCAGAGGGTCCCAGCGTTCAAGATCGTGAGACTAAGCCTAGAGTTGTGCTCGAGGATGTAGCTTCAGAAGTTAAAGAGCTCCAGGAGACCATGAGCGCATTCCAGGAGGAGCTGGCTCAGTTCAATGCTAGGCAGGAGGCCTTTGCTGAGGAAATGGCCAGGCAGAAACGGGAGATGGACGCTAGGAGCGAGGAGATCCGTCGACAGCAGGAGGAGGCCGACAGGCGACATCGCGAAGCTGCACTTGCTCTGGAGGCAGCTACGCAACTGACCAGAGCCAATGCTCAGGCTGCGCCTGGGGTGACACCCACCCCAGAGGCAAGGACCACAGAAGCTGGTCGTAAGAAAACTGATAGACCAGGCAAGGGTGGTGATAACCCACCTGGTCATGAAGAGGAGGGAGTCCGATCGCGCACTGCCTCAACCTAAAGGGGGAACTCTAAGACCCCCTCAAGGAGCCACCGATCAGAGACTTCCAGGTCAGGGAGTCATAGGTCAGGCAGTAAGAAAACACCTTCTAAGAAGGAGCACAATAGAGCTCCTCGTGGCAAAGAGACTTCCCACTTCAAAGATGGACATGGGCGTGATGAAGCTGACAGTCACCACACCAACCAGTCGAAGGAGAAGAATAATAACCGACGAGGAAGAAAAGATCAACCAGCTCAAACGGGAAAGCCACCACGGCATCCCAACCAGCGTAATGGCAAGGAGCACGCTCCACCTAGCAGACCTTCCGAGAAGACTCGGAGTACGGTGTTTGACCGGTTGGGAAAGAACACTGCTCAAAAGGACCTGAGGGACGTCATTGATGATAGAAGGAGGACCGTCCCGGTCGAAGGGCAGGAGCCAATCCGTCCTGCCAGTCGAGTAGAAATACTCGATGGTGAGGTGCCGGATAGGAGTGCCCGACCAGGCGGTCCCGAGATTGAGACCCCAGCTGTGGCCCCAGGCATCCAAGCCCAGCTTGATGCTTTGACAGTGGCAGTCCAGAGTTTGTCAAAACAACCAGTTATTGATCCGGTAGACCACAGAAGTGGTAGCCCTTTTTGTGCTAGAATTAGAGCAGCTCAACCACCAAAGAAGTACAAAGCACCGGTACTGCCAGTTTATACAGAAAAGGCAGACCCGGTAAGGCACGTTGGGAAGTTTGAAGATCAGATGGAGCTGCTCGGGGTGAGTGATGACTACCGCTGCAGAGTCTTCCCCACCACATTGTCAGACACTGCCCAGGAGTGGTACTGGAAGTTCAACCCAGACTCCATCACCTCTTGGGAGAGCTTTAGGAAGGAGTTCTGCAGGCAGTTCAGTACTGCCCGAACCCCTCCTGTTTATGCCAACCACTTGGTGGGTATTAGGCAGGTTAAAGATGAGTCTCTCAAGAATTACATTCAAAGGTTCATGAGAGAAGCTAACCAAGCTACCGCGGTTGGAGATGAGGGGAAGATGGTGGCGATCTCTTCCGGTATTATCTATCGAAGTCCTTTGTGGGACAGCATCCATCGCCATCCAATTTCAACTTTACAACAGTTTTTAGACCGGGCGGACAAATACATGAAGTTGGATGATGCTATTGAGAAGGGAGAGAATGGGTTGAACAATCCAAGTGGATCAGGTGATACTCCGAAGGATAGCAGAAATGATCAAGGTGGTAGTAAGAAACGTGGGAATAACGGGTCTGACCGCCGCAATGAGAAAAAGGCTAAGTCGGGACCAAACGACAAGCCAACAAAGTATGAGCCTCGATTCACCAACTACACCACTCTTTCGGCGACCCGGGCGGAGATCTATCTAGCCAGTCATCAGGAGGTCCCTTACCGGAGACCCCCACCAATCAAGAATGAGATGAGTAAAAGGGATAAGAACAAGTTCTGTCATTTCCATGGAGACTATGGTCACGACACGAATGAGTGTAATCACCTTAAAGATGAGATAGAGTTTCTCCTCCGGTCGGGGAAATTAAAAAAGTATAAGGCAGAGAAGACCCAGGGAGAGGGGAGCAACAATAATCCTGGTTTCAAGCGGCAACGGTCCCCACCTTTGCAACCTGAACCTGTGGACTTCACATTAGATACTATATGTGGAGGGCCACATCTTGCTGGGGATAGCAACAAGGCGAGGGAGAGGTATGCTCTCACCCTTCGTCATGAGTTGGGTGCGGCATCCACCTCCGAGGTTATGACGGTGGAGGAGCGACCATCAAAGAACCCAAGGTATGAAAGTGAGTCCCTCACTTTCACCGAGGAAGATGCTAAACACGTGAGGTATCCTCACAATGACCCTCTTGTTGTGACAGTCCAAATTGCTAATATGAAGGTGAAGAGATGTTTGGTCGATACAGGAAGCTCTGTAAACATCATTTATAAGTCCTCCTTTGAGAAAATGAAGCTATCTATCAATGACTTGAAGCCATGCTCTCACGTCATTTATGGGTTTACTGGAGAAGGATTGTCACCAGCGGGGACAATCAAGTTACCGGTGACGACGGGGGAAGCCCCCAAGCATGAAACCGTAATGACTGAGTTTTTGATTGTTGACTGCCCGTCCGCCTACAATGTGGTTATTGGTCGACCACTACTCACCAACTTGCATGCGGTAGTTTCAATTTGGCACCTATCCATGAAGTTCCCGACCAGCGCTGGCATAGGCTGTGTCCAAGGAGACCAAAGGGAGGCTAGGGAGTGCTATAATGCCTCGATAGCTAAGGCGAAGAAAGGTGCCAAGGAGAACAACATGATTGTATGTGTTGAGAGAGAGGAGGTTGATGAGATGGATGTAGACCAGAGTCTTGTGGTAGTGAACGATGAAGAGATGTTAGAGGAGTGTGGCCAGGAGAGCACTCCTAGTTTGAAAAAGCAGAAGACCCCATCCGGTGATGAAGTCACCAAATAGGGCGTTGCCCAAAGCGAGGGAAGAGATTTTGATCCTCGCTTTGGGGATTATGAGAGTGATGTGGGACCGTCCGAGGAGTTAGAGGAGGTCCCTATAGATGAGAATGACCCGACGAAAGGGGTCAAGATTGGAAAGAAGTTAAAAGCTGAGGTGAGAACACAGCTGATAGAATTCTTGCGAAGGAATCAAGATGTCTTCGCCTGGTCTCACAAGGATATGGTGGGTATCTCACCAACTGTGATCAGCCACGTGCTCAACGTGGATGAAGGATATCCAGCAGTGCAGCAGAAGAGGGGATTGCTTGACAAGGATCGAGCAAAGGCTCTTAAGGAGGAGATAGAGCGATTGAAGGAGAATGGGTTTATCAGAGAGGCATACTACCCAGCTTGGGTTTCAAACCCGGTGTTGGTGCCCAAACCCAATGGAAAGTGGAGGACTTGTGTAGATTTTACTGATCTAAACAAAGCGTGCCCGAAGGATTGCTTTCCTTTACCGAGAATAGACCAGTTGGCAGATGCAACCTCTGGTCACGAGACCTTGTCCTTCATGGATGCGTATTCGGGGTACAACCAGATCAGCATGCATCCTCCTGATGAAGAGCATACCAGCTTCCGAACAAATATAGGGCTATACTGCTATAAGGTCATGCCCTTCGGATTGAAGAACGCAGGAGCTACCTATCAGCGTTTGGTGAATGGTATGTTTCGAGACTTAATCAGCAAGAGCATGGAGGTATACGTAGATGATATGCTGGTAAAGTCAAAGGAAGCTGGGGGGCACGTGCGAGACTTAGAGGAGTGCTTTTCAATATTGAGGAAGTATAACATGAAGTTAAACCCCCTCAAGTGCTCATTTGGAGTGGGTTCTGGAAAATTCCTTGGGTTTATTGTTAACTCCCGAGGAATAGAGGCAAACCCAGAGAAGATCGAGGCTCTCATAGAGATGAAGTCTCCAACAAGAATAAAGGATGTGCAAAGCTTGACTGGGCGGATTGCGGCTCTAAGCAGGTTCGTTTCGAAATCGACGGACAAGTGCGTCCCATTTTTTAACCTACTTAAAGGAGGCAAGAAGTTTGAGTGGACCGCAGAGTGTGAACAAGCTTTCCAGGCGATAAAGGAGCATTTGGCCCAACCTCCTGTTCTTTCCAAGCCAGTTGATGGAGAAGACCTATTTATGTACCTAGCAGTCACGGAGCACGCTGTTAGTGTTGCCTTAGTACGTGAGGAGGATAAGGTGCAGCACCCGGTATATTATGTTAGCAAGCGATTAATAGGAGCGGAGTCCCGGTATCCCATGATCGAGAAGTTGGCTTACTGCTTGGTACTTGCATCACAAAAATTGCGGCCATACTTCCAAGCACACCCCATTAAGGTCCTTACTGACCAGCCTCTACGCCAAGTGTTACAGAAGCCGGAGTCGTCTGGTCGGCTACTTAAATGGGCAGTTGAGCTAGGCCAATTTGAAATCAAGTACCAACCGAGGACTGCTATTAAAGGTCAAGCTTTAGCAGATTTCATCGCTGAATGTACCGGAATCGCTGATGTTCCCGACCAGCAAGAGAGTGTTACTGGGCAAAAAGAAGAAATTCCTACTTGGCAACTTTTTGTTGATGGGCTGTCGAATGAGCACCATTCAGAAGCTGGGATTATACTAGTCACACCAGAAAAACACCGAATTCATTGTGCACTAAGATTCGGATTTAATGCTTCTAACAATGAGGCGGAGTATGAGGCCCTCTTAGCAGGCTTGCGACTGGCTAGAGATGTACGTGCTCGGTCGGTGGAGATAAATAGTGATTCCCAATTGGTGGTCTATCAAGTATTGGGGGAATACCAGGCAAGGGGCCTACGCATGGTGGCATACTTAAACAAAACCAAAGATTTGCTAGCCCAGTTCGAGGAGTATACCATCAAGCTAGTACCACGAGAGCAGAATTCCAATGCAGATGCTCTAGCAAAGCTTGCTAGTACAAAAGACGCCGAAACTCTGAATATAGTACCAGTAGAATACTTGGTGGAGCCGAGCATTGATAAACAAGAGGCCATGCCGATCATGATAGCCGACACCTGGATGACTCCCATCATTGCTTACCTTGAGCAAGGGACCCTCCCAGATGGTCGTAATGAAGCAAGGAAGGTTATGAGGCAAGCTGCTAGATACACCATGGTAGATGGAGTGTTGTATAGGAGAGGGTATTCCCTACCTCTACTCAGGTGCATAACGCCCGACCAGTCAAAGAACTTATTAGCTGAGGTGCATGAGGGGTTTTGTGGAGATCATGCTGGGGGGCAGAGTCTATCTAAAAAGATCTTAAGGCAAGGATTTTTCTGGCCTACCATGAACGAGGACTCTATGGAATACGTGAGGAGGTGTGACAAATTCCAAAGATTTTCTAAAGTACCCAGAGCGCCCCCAAATGTCTTGAAGCAAATGCAAAGTCTGTGGCCTTTTGCAGTGTGGGGTATTGATCTGATCGGGAAGTTGCCCAAAGGAAAAGGAGGAGTGCAGTTTGTAGTGGTTGCGGTAGATTATTTTACTAAGTGGACTGAGGCCGAGCCATTAGCCATGATCACATCGAAGAAAGTATTGGACTTTGTGGTTAAGAACATAATATGTCGCTATGGTCTGCCTAAGAAGATAGTGTCTGACAATGGCACCCAATTTGACAGCGACATATTTACCGATTTTTGCACTCGGCATGGCATCACCAAAAGTTCTCCTCGGTAGCCCATCCTCAAGCCAATGGGCAGGTTGAAGCGGTAAACAAAACATTGAAGGACACTTTGAAAAAGCGCCTGGAGCAAGCTAAGAGTGCTTGGGCAAAAGAGTTACCAGAGGTCCTTAGGACATATAGGACTACTGCTCAGACGGCAACCGAACATACCCCATTCTCTTTGGCATATGGGTATGAGGCCATGCTACCTGTAGAGATAGACCCACCATCTCATAGAAGGACCATGTACAACCAAGAGGAGAACCATCAATTGTTAGCAGAATCATTGGACTTCCTCGAGGGGAGAAGAGAGGAGGCAAGCCTCAGAGTTGCTGCTCATCAGCAAAAAGTGGCGCGCTACTTCAATTCCAGAGTGCGAGATCGAAAGTTCCAGGTCAGAGATTTGGTCCTCAGAAAGGTGTTTGTAAGAGACCCGGCAGCTGGTGTGTTAGGAACAAACTGGGAAGGACCGTATCAAATTGAGCAAGTCTTGCCACCAGGCACCTACAAGCTTGCTCGGTTGAATGGAGAGCTGATCAGGAACTACTGGAATGGCGAGCACTTAAGAAAATATTATCAATAAATACTGCTTGCAGAGTAGTAGCTTTGTATCAAGTGCTTAACTTGTTATTTAAGTTTTTGTTTGTGAACTGGTTATTTGCTACCCAAATCACAGTATTTTGAACAATGTTATTTTGTTTGGAACTCGTTGTTAGACACGTTTTGTCACTTATTATTACGAGTAATAAAAGAGACCACGCGCAGCGTGGTCGAATCTTGCTACAAATTTTGCATATGTGTTGATTATTCTTGCTTGGCAGTGTTCAACTATCATAATTATTTAAACAAAACAGGTCTTCTAAAAACTAACTGTAAATATATACCGGACAGTGTTCAACTGGTCGGTATCATGATATGAATGACCAACGTTTAAATAATGTTTTTGTAGTGGTCAACTACTGAAATATGTTCGTATATTTTATGTGTTTCACGAGTAGTGACTACTCAGACAAATTCGATCAAGTAGCAAGTGATCAAGGATTTATCAACCCTCAATCACTTGGGGGGCACATAGGGTATACTGGTTTGTACTTCAACACAGGCAATAAGAGCACGAGCAAATATATCCGTTTTTGGGCTGACTTGTAAGTTTGGAAGTCTAAAAAGGCCATTAAGCTAACTTGTTTAACAAAGCTTAAGTAACTTAGAATTTTTAAAATTTTAAGTTAGAAACAGATATTCGTGTAATGATAAAATTTATGCTCATAAAGGGTTAGAGCAATAAGAGCATGAGGAAGCATATTTAGTATGGACTTATGGAATGGTTAGAATTTCTAAGTTAGAAAACTAAATACTCATGTGAAATTTAAGGCATCTAGGAACTTTACTATTCACAATAAAGACTTAGAAGTTTAGAGTTAGTCAAAAAAGAAAAAAAGTAAAGTGCTAAGTGTCAAAATAGCTCACTAATCCGAGCAAGAATATACAAAGTAAAGCAAACTATGATAAGGAGTCATTGGCGTGCTTCTCTGGTGGGTTGATCAACCCCCTCCTCGGCTTCAACTGCTCCTCTTGCTCGGAATGATAAGGTAGAGGAGGCGGGTGCAAGTGTAGGAGGATTGGCAGCTTCTTCAGCAGCCCTTGCTTCGCATCTAGCAAGCTCCTCTGCCTGAACCTCCTTGGTGAAAAAATCGAGATTGAGAGGTTTGTTCAGCTTCCAGACCTGATAAAAGCAGTCGAAGCTGGCCTCCTCAAAGCGAATTAAATCAAACTCCTTTTCTTGTTTCAACTCTTCATATTCGCTGATCAGTCTCTCATTATCCCGAGCTAACTCCTTGTTCTTGAGGGACAGCTTCTCCAGTTGGGTTGTCAAGGAATTGTTGTTTTGAACCTGCTGCTGATTCTCATTAGAAAGTTTCCTAAGAGACTCATCCCGTTCAGCTACGGTTTTCTCTGCCTGCTCCAACTTGGATTTGGAGTCTTTTTCTGAAGCCGTTAAAGTCTCTACTTTAGCCTGGGCCTCCACCAGTTGATCGTTTAGCACCTTGATCAACTCCTTGTAATCTACCGCTCGAAGCTGAGCATGACTGATGGTGACAAGTGACTGCATGAAAGACAAAAGGTTATTACAAGCAAAAATATTAATAACAAATTGTCTTAAGACAAAATACCTACCTTCATCAGTTGAGCAAGCCCTCTTCTTAGGACGACTTTAACGCTAAGCCTAGGGAAGGATTCGAAGCTTTGGAGCATTGAAGCGTCATGGTCGATCTCCTCAAGAAGTCCTTTTCCTAGGTCACTAGCAGCACGGAGGACCTCACTCGAGCTAGCCAGGCGGATAGGAGTTAAGCTCGCAGAGGGAGGAAGCGAAGAGGGAGTCAGCGGCGGGAGTGTAGTCGGTCCCTCGGGTTTTCTCCCTTGGCTGGGTGGTACTACCTTCGGAATCTTCCTCGGGGGCATGGAGCCACTTCCATCACCAGCTTTCCTCTTTGGAGCAGAAGCAACGCACTGTCTGAACATGTCTGGATCTGCAAAAGAGGAAAACACAAAGTTGTTAGAGATATAAACATAATAAAATGTACATGAGTATATACTACAATTTTGTTACTCTCGAATCACCAAGTTATCGAAAATATTCCTATGTTCACTAGACATGTGTTACCTGCGTTGAGGATCTGATCGAGGAACTCATCCTCGTCATCCGAGGATGAGCTGAGTTCCCTCTCAACCTGGATAGCCTTTCCTTTCCCGGACTGAGCAGGAATGGCAAATCTGCGTTGAGGCTTAGGCTCCCTAATGACAAGGTCACCAGGTCTACGAGAGAGTGGAGAAGGTCCAGGAGAAAGCTGATCAGCCACTAGCTCCGTGCCTGCGTTGGACTGATTAGTCGTGTTGTTCTCCCCGGTGGTACTTTCCACCGCCATATCTTGGCCACACGGTATCAGGCTTACCATCTGAAGGAGGTCCACAGTGACCAACTTTTTCACATCCTTCTCCCCAGGACTCATGCTAGCCAGCTTCTCTACTCGTTCAAACATCCCTTTAGTAGGAAAGGGTCGCTCGAATGGACCCGCATGTGTAAAGGCCAGATTTTTGGCCGTAATGTCCGATGTAAGGAAGTATTCTTTGTGATACTTCCCGGGGTTTGATTTGTGAGAGATACCACTGAGGTATGTAGTCCCTCTTTGCATGTGGTAGAAGTGAAAGAAGCCCGTGTTGTTGTGGGAGGGATTGGTCCTAAGGTCAAATAAGTAGTGCACCTCGTGAGGGGTGGGCTCGTCCCAACCATGCAGGAAGTAGAGGATGTACAACGCAGAGAGTGCCTGGATCCCATTTGGTGCGATCTGGAATGGGGAGATATTGAAGTAATCCGCTACAGATTGGAAATAGGGGTGTAGCGGAAGTGTTGCTCCGGCGTGCACATGATGCCTGGACCAGGCGCAGTATGTTTCACCAGGCCTATTGGCTCTCTGATGAGAGCCCGGGCATATCACGTTTGCCTCGCTCAAGCCCAAAGCCTCGATGTGTTTTTGGAACAACGCGGGATTAAGCCTTGAAGCTTCGGCAATGAACCAGGAAGGTTCTTCTTCTCCCCCCTTACGTGGCCTTTGAACAGCCAAGTCCTGGATCACGGTAGCAAATTTCTGAGAAGGTTCTTCTAAAGGAGTGGCAGTGCGAGCGTGACTGCGCTTTACCACCTTCTGCACCGCTCTACGAGCAACCTGTGGATCACGTTCCTGAGGAAGTCTGTTGGATTGTTTCACCCTCATCGTCGACTGAGAAACTTGTTGAAGAAACTGTTCCTCGTGGAGGAGATACAAGGCTGAGCGAGGGAGGATCTGCTTGAAGCGACGAAGGCAGTCCTCTGGAGTGCAACCGGTGGACGAGTTTGGTGAGGAATCGCTATTTAGAGGAGTCTCGATTGATTGCGGGATGGATGTATCGGAGTCCGTATGGTTGTCACCTCCCCTATAGTCAGAGCGATTCATCTACAAAAATGAATAAAAAATGGGGAGGTGAGTAACCATACAGAAAAAATTCACCAAGAATAAAATTTATTTTTATACTTAGAAAAGTTTGTCTAAGTTATAAAAATATAGCACACAAGTGAAAAAATGATCTTAGTGCCCAAGAGTGCCTAAAAGTGCCTTTAAAATACTTGAAGTATTTAAGGTCACTAAAATCTATATAAATGGAAAATTTTGGAGTTTTCCATAGAGGCTAAATTCCCTATGTGTGCATGCCAAAGGGTTGTGTATGTGTTTAAAAGAAAATGAAGAAGGCCGAAGCTAAGGGAAGTGAGTGTGGTCTGATCGGACCACATTATTGATCCTAAGAGGTGGCCATGCCTAGTGCATCCGATCGGATGCCTAGACACGCTAGTGCGCGCGACCGAGGAGATGTTCAGCAGCCATGGGAAACCGAAGAAATTGCCTCCGTGCAAGCCCAGCGCCAAGTCCCCCCAAGAGACCCGATCGGACGTAGCACACCCAAGGAGAGGCATGCCACATGGTCCGAACGGTGGCATCCGAGCGTCCGAGCCCAACATGTCCGATCGGACATGGGCAGTCGAGAATGGTAAGTGTGGTCCGATCGGACCACATACTTGCCCAGAATTTTCAATGGCTGATTGGCCACTTTCCTTAACTTTACACTTTTCATACCTCAAACCCAAACCGTATGAGCAAAGCCCTAAAATCCCCATCTTAAACACACTTATTCATTCACACATACAAAAACAAGATCAAAACATGGAAATGAAAAGTTTTTTTTGTGTTCTTGAAAACCCACTATACTATCAAAAACCCCAAAACCCATACTCATGATTCATGTCAAATTAGCCCATTTTTCTTGAAATTCCTATGAAATTAAAGGTAATGTTGGGTTACCCATACCACAAACATCATCAAAACAACAAGCTAACACATTGTACAAGCATTCATATGAACTTCAAGAACAAACTCAACCAAAAAAGCTATCAAGGAGTTTCGGCCATGGCATGGATTTCCATAGAAATATTTTGAAAAATTATAACAATGTAAAGGCATGGAAAAGAAGACTTACTCAAGGTTGGAGAACCTTTGGCTTGCTTGAAGATTGCTTTAAGATGGAGAGCTTCCCTTGAAGTTCTTGAAGATTTGGCAAAGAGAAGAGGATTTTGGGGGTTTCGGCCAAAAGAGAAGGAAGAAGAAGAGAGGTTTTTGAAAGATGTGATTTTTTCTTGTGTGAAGAAAAGTGTGTAAAGTTGGGTTATTTAAAGGGAGAAAAGTGGGGTTTATTGTTTATTTCTGGACCCTTGGCATTCCGGGACTATTTTTTCTCTCCACGATCATGAGCAGTTTTTTGCAATGATCGTGGGTCTACTGCATGGAGATGAACAATTATTATTTTTTATAATGACGTCAGCTGGAGAAAAAGTTTATTATGTGAATGTATCATATAATAAACTTGGGGGGCAAATGTTATCCCAAAATTTGAAAAGGATGAGGTGGCAGTAAAATTGACACGTGGCATGGATTAGTTGGGTGATTTGGCTTAGCAGTAGCCCAATGCATCAGTGAAGAATTTGGACTGCTTGAGAGATGCCATAGTCAAGTTAAATACACCCGAGGAGAATACTTGGGCTAAAGTGTGCTTGGCTCGGACCCTTGTCCGAGAAGCCCAAGTGTTTGGTTCAAACCCAAGTCTAAGGAGCTTAAAGGATGGGTTTGGACTTTGGCTCGAGGGACAGAAGCAGCAGGTCCGATCGGACCTTAGCTTGAGGAGTCCCTAGATGCTTAGCTCGGACCTATCCGAGGTAAGCTTTCAAGAGGTTTGGCTCGGACCAAGTCCGAGGAGAGGTCCCATGCATGCCAAGAGATGGACTTAGATTTTGGCCAAGGAGAGGCCACACAAGGTCCGATCGGACCTTAGTTGGAGGAGCCAAGTGCTTGGCTCGGACCTATCTGAGGTGAGCTTCAAAGAGGTTGCCTCGAACCTATCCGAGGTAAGCTTCCACGTGCTTGGCTCGGACCTATCCGAGGTGAGCTTCCAAGTGCTTGGCTCGGACCTATCCGAGGTGAGCTTCCAAGATGTTTGGCTCGGACATGTCCGAGGTAAGCTAATAGGTCCGATCGGACTCTAGTCCGAGGAGCCAAATTACTTGGCTCGGACCTTAGTCCGAGGTATGCTCAGAGAGATTGGCTCGGACCATGTCCGAGGAGAGCCAATGCATGTGGCTCGGACCTTGGTCAGAAGACGATACTCATCAACAAACAAACTAGACTACGTCAAATTCCCGGAAACTACTTCAGTAAGAATCAGTCTGGGCACTGCGGGAATCTCTCATTCCTCACTCAAATTGAGGAATCTGTTGTATTTTAAATATTTCTTGTAATTCAAATATAAAATGAATAATAAAATATCCCTATCTGAAGGGGATATCAGTTGAGGATCCCAATCCTATAAATAGAGGGTTGATGGGATCGTAAAGGGACTTTTTTGGGAAAATTGAGAATTAGTCTGTGTTCTAGAGAGAGAAAGTGTGTTTTTCTTGAGAGAATCCCTTTTTTGTATTCTGGAATATTTATACTTAAGAAACTCAGTTGACACTGGTTCATCTGATCTTAAGTGTGAATAAAGTAATAAAATCTCTAAGTGGATTAGGCTATTACCGACTGATCGGGGCTGAACCACTATAAAATCTCTTGTGTTATTTACTTTCATTGATTAAACTGTCTGTTGTCGTTTACATTCTCTTGAAGGCTTGTCGTTATTGACGTTCTCACGTCGTTGGCTAAAAACACAGTCAACATAAGCTAAACAGGGCCCACATGCATATTAATACTCGTAACACATGCATTTCACATATCCATATAATCATGCATTTAATCATTTAAATCACACATAAACCAATTATGCCCTCCTAGCACGCTAATCAATGCTCTTAAGCCTTATTAGTGATTTTGGGTCGTTATAATATACATTGTCTATAGCATTTTCTATGTTGTTGTGCCTGTCTGAAATGATTGCTATACCTGTATGAAAATCACGATGAAGTAACTGGTTATTGTGTCCAAATTAAGTAACTGGTTTCATTAATTTATATGACTATTATTTTTTTACACTGTTTTTACTATTATATTGCTGAATTATTATTAAACAATTTATTTTATGTGTTTAGTTTGTTTGAATAAGAATATAAAAAAGAAAACAATACCTTCTCTTTCTCCATATGTCTCTTTTAGCTTTGTGAAAAACCATAACCATGATGAATCATTTTCAGAGTCTCCTATTCCAAAGGCTAATGGAAATATGTTGTTGTTAGCATCCATTGTTGAAGCAATGAATAAAGTTCCTCCAAATGATGTCTTCAAGTAAGTTCCATCTATCCCAATGATTGGCCTACAATGTTTCCATCCTTTGATGGAATTTGCAAATGCTATGTACATATATTTGAAGTGATCTTTATTGTCTGTAACCAGGTGCGTTATTGTACCTGGGTTCGAGACTTTTAGCATGTGAAGGTGGATGGGAAGTTTCTGGTATGAATCATCTTGGTTTCCTCTTGCCAATTCTAAAGTTTTTCTCTTGCTCTCCAGGCTTTTTGATACCCCATTGAAACACCATAACCATCTAGCATGTCACTGATTATGTCATTTGGTGTGTGTACTCTCTTTATTGACATGCATTTTGTTTTTATTAGTTATCCAATCACATTGCAATTTGCCTGCCTGTGGCCTTCCATAATGATGTCCAAGGAGCAGGTGTGAGTTTTTACATACTTTCTGATTTTAAATATTTCTGTTTTCCTGAACTTTGAAGCTCTAAGTAACCAGCTACAATTGTCATCCACGCAAGTTACCAGGTACTCTCTCAGTTCAGATCTTTTTGTCTTAAATTGGATGTTGTGGATCATAGCATAATAACATAGAGCAAATTTCAAGAACTTTTTGTCATGATAAATCTGGCCTTCTTCAACTTTGAAAACTTTATGATCAGTTATAATTTATGTATCTTCTTCTCTTTTTCTTTTGTTTTCTTCTGTTCTCTCTATGATAAAATCTGCTACATTATCAGCTATGTTTGTAATGTTTGGGAAGGTTTGTACCGGTTATTTGTCATGCAGGTTGCTTCTTCATATTGTAACTCTGTAACTGATTGTTGGTTGTTTAGTTGAAGAACTAGCATTTCTAGATCTGTGTTCTGTATTTGTGTTTCTTCTTCATATGTATTGTGTTCAATAGTTTCAGCTATTGCTTTATCAAAAGTGGCGATGCATAGTGGTAGCTCTGTTATTGCATTTTGCTTCTTTTTTCGCTCAATGTAGAATAGGACTGAATTGTCAGTTAGTAATTTCATTGGTGGCATACTTGGTGATAATTGGTAACTCATCTCAATATTTTGAATATTGCATTTTATCTCATTTTTCACTAAATGAACCAAATTGTTCAGAGAACAATTTGTTAAAATTAGCAGTCCAGTCATGGTGTAGTCATCATACTGATATATGTCTGTCTATTTTCCTCCAAAATGAATCAATGTCATTATGGATTCCATTTCCGCAATATAGCACAACATAATTTTTAGTGTTGTTACTTTATTAATATTCAAATGTAACTGGTTACGCTAATGAATGCATTTTAACAAATGTTCAGAATATATCATGTAATCGGTTTCTTTAAGTTAATCAAGAACTATTTTCCAAGTTCTATAATTAATTATTTTGCATTATGTTCATTTTTTTTTTGTGTAACTGGTTACCTTAGTGAATGTATTGTCATTTTTTTTTATATTTCAAATATGCAAAGTTAAAGACATATTATGTAACCGGTTTCATAAATGTAAATCAAGATCTATTTTTCATGTTTCATGATAAATTATTATGTAAAGTGTTATTATTATTATTTTTTCGTGTGTAACTGGTTACTGTATTCATTTTTTTGTTTTATTTTTTATTCTTTTTGTAATATTTGAATTATGTAAATTTTCAAGTTATGTGATGTAACTGGTTTCATGTGAGTAATTAAAAAAGTAATTTCCTGTTTCTTTGTGTTATTATTTTCCATGTCGTATATTTCAAACAAGATTTTGTTTAGTTTAAATGTTACCTGTCGAGAAATCGTAGAAACGAAGCTAAAATCAGATTATTTGTCTGTGAAGGAGATGTGATTGTTGGACAAGAATCAAAATTATGTTTTAGTTGCCGAAGAAGAAGAGCAGTTGATCGGAAATTGAATTCTATGTTTAGTTCGATGACTATAGAAGGCTAGAGAGAAAGACTGCGAAAGTGTTCGATTCGCGAGGTAGATTTGAAGCAACACTTCCGAGAACAAATAGCAGGCAATCGGGAATTTAATTGCTTGATGGGAGAAGAAGAGTGTTGAGGCCGAAGAAGATGATGTTACGATCGGAAACAATGGAGGACGAATTGCAGTAGTCGGAGAAGATAATGTGATTGACTGAAACTCTGGAGTACGAGCTCCAGTTGCCAGAGAAGGAAGATTTGGTGATCGACAATTAGGTTTCTTGATCAAAATGTTGTAGTCGGAAGTTTATAGAAAATTTGTTAATCTGTGGTAATCTGGTTCATAAAATTATAGGAATCCCATAATTTTTCGTTTTTGTTAGGCAGTTTTTCCATATTTTAATTAATTATTTTTTTGTCCATATTTATATAAAGTTTTCTTAGTTTTCCCATATTTATGTAAAGAGCTCTTTTATATTTATTTTAAAGTAAAAGGCGGTTAAAATACCAATATTTTCAAAAAGTTACACTTTTATATCTATTTTCTTATTCTTTCTCAAAATAACTATTTAAAATTAAATATTAATATATATTTTAATAAAAATAATTAAAAACTTATATATTTTCATCAATTAAAAATATAAGTTTTTTTTTTTAAAAAGGAAAAATATAAGTTTAATTATTTTTATTAATTTTACTAATCTTAATTTTTTTTATTATTTTAAAAGTAAAAATAATTTAAAATTTTAAAAATAACTAAAATCCTATATTTTTCCTTCGCTTTTTTATTATTTCTCAAAATAATTTTAAAAAATAGGTATAAAAGTGCAACATTTTAAAAATATTAGGTATATTTACTGCAAAAAAAAGTTTGGATATAAAAGTGTAACATTTTGAAGACATTGAGTATATTTACCGCAAAAAAAAAAACTGGGTATAAAAGTGCAACATTTTGAAAATATTGGGTATTTTAGCCGTCATTTACTCTTTATTTTAAATACTAGGGTGAACATTTCACCCACAAAACCCGAAAACCTGTATAACTCGCCTAACCCGAACCCCGAGAAACTGGTTTTTCAGAAAACCCGTTCATTTCGGGCCTAATCTGATTCGAACCAGACATATGTTGGGTCAGGTTTGGATTCTAAATTTTAACATACACGGGTTCGGGCCCAAACCCAACCAAGCATATTTTTTTAAAAAAAATGAAACCCTAAAAAATATAACATTTTCTCTTTCTCTCTCACTCACGCACAGGCAGCCTCTCATTAAATAAAAATAAAATTACAAAATTTATAGAAACGACATTAACTCATAAAAAACGACATCCTTGAGAAAATGATAATATATTGATAAAATGATATAATTCCTAAAAACGATATCAATAAAAAAATACTATTTCAAAAAAGCATCTTTAAAACGACAACATTTTGGGGGAAAAAAATAAAAATTAACGAATAAAAAGAGAAAGCATATTTCACTTTCTTCCTTTTTTTTTTTAACAAAATCTATGTTAGGCCCAAAATGTTCGGCCCAAAAACCCTTTCCTCATTTATCGAATATTCAAAACGGAACGTTTTGGCGTACAGAAGTTCCGAAGGCAGAAGTTGTGGGTCAAAGGCGGTCCGCGCCTCTGACCCCTAAACGAGACATTCAAAGTCGGTATTTTTTGGAGGGAAATTCAGTTATTTCTTCCCCCCATTCCAGGGTTCGCTTGAACCAACTAACTGCTTTACATATTTTGTCCTATAAATATAAGATTCATAGGAGGGAAATGGGATCGACTTTTGAACTGACTTAAGCATCGGAGTGTCTTTCTTGCAGGTGATCCCGACGAATCAAAGGCAAACTTCATCACCGAAATAGTGACAGAGCACTGTCCATCGTTGGGTTGGACCTCCAGAAATAGAAAGACAAATTGTTGCTCCAACAATTGGCGCCGTCTGTGGGAAACGAAAAACATTTCGGCCTTAGCCACGTCGTCGAACCAAGAAATCAAGATCCTCTATGAACCCTGAAATCATGCCACCAAAAGGCAACGGAGTTTCGGGCCCAGTCGCACAGAGCGTCCCTCCGGCGGACGTGAGCGATCAGATCGACAGGATGTGTCGCCTGTTGGAAGCAAGCCAGCAGCGGTCCGACGAAGAAATCAAGACATTGGCCGAAGCTCAAGCTAGGCTCGAAGCCGAGATCGCTGAGCTACGCAGATCCGCTGACACAACACGCAACACCCAAGCCCACAACAATCTTGATTCTGGCAGATCTGAAGTTCCAATCGACCGCGTTAATTCCCCTCATCAAAACATGAACCCAGGTAACGATAATTCCCAAGGCATCCCGCCATCCTCCGGGGCCGAAGAGCGACGAGCCCCAACCTCTGACACGCATGGGCGGTCGGAAGCAGAACCCACCGGATCCGCTCAGCCAGCAACCGAAATCTGGCCTCAACGCACCACACCTCAAGCCGCGCACGATTCTCCCTCTGAAGGTCGTGTTCCCTCAATCTGGTTCTTAGACAGTTGGAAAGAAGACATGATGAGGGAAATGATGCAGAAATTCTCAGATGGGCGATCAGCCTACGCCACCGAGCATTTGGATCTAGTATCAAGAACCACTGAGAAATCTCCTTTCTCGGAATGGATTCAGAATGAGCCAAAGCCTCGAGACTTCGTCATCCCTTCCCTGCCTGCGTTCAATGGAAAAGGAGATCCGCTAAACCATTTATTCCAATTTCAACAGAAGATGGCATTAGAAGCCAATAACGAAGCCATTCAGTGCAAAGTCTTTTCAACGACTTTCTCCGGGCCAGCTTTGTTATGGTTTCGACAATTAAAGCCCGGGTCACTCAACAGTTTTAGTGATCTCCGACGGACCTTTTTACAGCAATACAGTGCGAACCGAGAGGCACCCAGAACAATGGCTGATCTCTATCGGATTGAACAGGGGGAGAATGAATATCCGAAAGCATACTTGCAGCGTTTCATTGACCTCGTGCATCAAATCCACTACGTCGATCCAATCACCGCAACAAATATCTTCGTCAAAAGCTTGCAGGTGGGATCTCTTTTACATGAGAATCTCACCATGACACCACCATACGACATGGCAGACGTGCAGACCCGAGCCGAGGGCGTCTTCAGGGTCTTGGAATTTCGAGAACGCGCACAGAAGAAGTCTGCACTCATCTCTGCTCCACCAACAAATAATCCTCCACCCCCTGCTAGGGATGACAAGAGGAAGCGGAACCAAACAGATCACACGAAGGAAGGAAAAAGGCCAAGACAGGATCGACAGTCATCACGATACCCGTCCTTCGAATACACCGTCCCGCAAGAAGTCATTTATGAAGAAAATAAAGACAGACCTATCTGGCGAGAGCCCTACAAAATTACCACTCCTTCTGACAGAAGGGATAAAAGCAGATACTGTCTCTTCCACAAAGATCACGGTCATACGATCGCTGAATGCCACAACTTGAACAATCAGATCCAAGCCCTCATGAGGAGTGGGAGGCTTACCCAATACATCAAGGAGACGGGCAGACCCGGCGCCTCGCGGCATAATTCCGCTTTTGCCCCCGCTCCACAAGCGTCAGACCCCGTGCACGCAGCCTCTGACAGCACCCAGGAGCCTCTTAAGCAAGTCCCTATGATCCACGGGATCGTAGAACTCATTGACAATCAAGAGCATACAACCAAAATCCATAAAAGGATGGAAGAACGAGTGAAGCGATACAAATCATTAGGCCACGTGGTCAATCTCGTCACTTCAGAAGACAGAAGCTACCCAGCCTCTGCAATCACCTTCACCGATGATGACCTGAAGGGCGTACACCTACCCCATGATGATCCACTCGTCATTTCCCTACAGGTTGACCATTGCCAGCTGGGCAGAGTTCTGATCGACGAGGGCAGTGGGGTCGACATCCTCTTCTGGGAAGCCTTCTAGAAGATGGGGCTAGAGGAGAATCAGATCTGGCCCTCCACCACGCCCATTTTGGGATTCAACAGCCAAAGAGTATATCTGAAGGGCGTCGTTCGATTAACTGTGGTGGCCGCAGAACGCGCCCTGCCAGTAGACTTTCTCATTATAGATTCCACCACAAGCTACAACGCCATCATGGGGAGAAATTAGATCCACCGGATGCAGGGGGTAGTCTCAACTCTACATCAGGTGATGCGATGTCAATCACTCAACGGGCGCTACACCGTCGACATCAAGGGCTGCCAAAAGCAGGCCAAAAAGTGCTTCCTTACCTTGAAAGAAATAAATAGCTCTGGCACTGCTTCCCATAACAACTCCCCTGACAAATAGCAATTACAGCAGGACCTACCAGCATGCCTAAAAGGAATCGATCTAGAGGAAGACCAAGAAAAACCCTTAGTTACGCTAGATACCTTAGAACAAGTGGGTCTAGACGACGCTGACCCCTCTCAGATAGTGCTGGCAAGTACCAAACTCTCTGAAGAAGAAAGACAGACCCTCATACGATTTCTCAAGACCAGAATGAGAACTTTCTTCTTGTCTCCACATGACATACCCGGAATAGACCCCTCCGTCATGAGTCACAGCCTAAATATCTCCAACAACTTCCCACCTGTCAAGCAGAAGCAGAGGAGGTTCACTCCAGAGGTGAATCAAGTCATACAAGAGGAGGTCCAACGGCTCCTGAGCACAGGGGCAATCGAAGAATGCTTATATCCCAGTTGGCTTGCCAACCCCGTCGTGGTCCAAAAAAGAATGGGAAAAAGAGAGTATGCATAGACTACACAAATTTAAACAAAGCATGTCCCAAAGATAGCTACCCTCTACCAAATATCGATCAAATGATAGACGCCACGGCAGGATATGAAAGAATGAGCTTCCTTGACGCTTACTCTGGATACAATTAGATCCCCATGAAATCAGAAGATTGGATTCACACGACTTTCATAACAGAAGGTGGTTTATATTGCTACAAAGTTATGCCCTTCGGTCTAAAGAATGCAGGCGCAACATACCAAAGGTTGATGCACAAGCTATTTTCCTCATTGCTCGGGAGAAATATGGAGGTTTATATTGACGACATGGTCATCAAGTCCAAACAAAGCTCTTCACATATAGACGACTTGACCGAGTGCTTCGACATCCTTGATACTTATAAAATGAAATTAAACCCCTCTAAATGCGTCTTTGGGGTGTCCTCTGGACAGTTCTTGGGGTACGTCGTCATTCATAGGGGCATCGAGGCGAACCCAACACAGATTGCGTCCCTCTCAGAAGTCAAAGAGCCCTGAACCATCCGAGACATACAGGCTCTGACGGGCAAAGTAGTAGCATTAAGTCGATTCATATCACAAATGTCTGACCGTTGCCAGCCCTTCTTGCAGTGCATAAAGAAATCTACCAACACCACCTGGGGACCAGAGCAAAGAAAAGCGTTGGAAGAATTGAAAACTTATTTGAGCTCCCCTCCTATATTGAGCTCCCCCATAGCTAATGAAGATTTATTCTTGTACCTGTCTGTCTCACAATTCGCTGTGAGTTCTGTTCTCTTCCGAGAAGAAGCTAATCGTCAGAGGCCAGTGTTCTACTGCAGCAAGATGCTCCTGGACGCTGAAACTCGTTACAGTATGATGGAAAAATTGGCACGCGCACTCCTTACGGCAAAGAAGAAGTTACGACAATATTTTGAAAGCCACACCAACATTGTATATACGGACTATCCATTAAAGCAAGTATTGAGTAAGCCCGACCTCTCTGGAAGGTTATCTAAATGGGCAGTTGAGCTAGGGACGTATGATATTCGGTTCTCGCCACGAAAAGCAAAAAAAGGACAGGTACTAGCTGACTTCCTGGTTGAAATTCAGTCGTTCACCCCTGACACTCTGCCAGAATTGTTAGAGTCAGAAGATCAATGGGTGTGGACGATGCATACTGACGGAGCATCCAATTCCCAAGGGGCTGGTATTGGCATTGTATTAGAGGCTCTCTCGGGCCTCAAAATCGAAGAAGCCATTCGTTTAGAGCAATCCACGACGAATAATGAAGCAGAATATGAGGCACTAATCTATGGTTTAGAACTAGCACGAGAAATGGGCATCCAACGTCTGAATGTCAGAGGAGACTCACAGCTTATGATAGAGCAAGTGGCTGGAAATTTCGATACTAAAGCACACCATCTGGCTAGCCTTCTACAGAAGGTAACTGACTTGCGATCACATTTTCACCAGTTCGAACTCATACAAGTACCTAGGGAGAAAAATCAGAAGGTCGATGCCCTTGCCAAATTAGCCTCTGCAGGAGGTTGCACACGCCAGTCCTCCATATCTATAAGCCGATCAAGCAAAGACATGGAAGTCTATTCAACATCATCCGAACCTGAATGCTGGATGGATCCAATCATAAGATACTTGTCCACCTCCGAACTCCCACCTAATCCAAAAGATGCAAAACTTCTGCGCCTTCGGGCACAACGCTATTCCATAATCCATGGGACGCTATACCGCAAGTCCTTCAACGGCCCCTACCTACGGTGTTTGCATCCATCAGAAGCTAAAAAATTGCTAGAAGAGATACATGAGGGGACATGTGGAAATCACACAGGGGGACGGAGTCTGGCATATAAAGCACTTACAGCAGGGTATTACTGGCCATACATGATGACAGAAGCACGTGACTATGCCAAAAAATGCGACAAGTGCCAACGATTTGCACCCACCATCCATCAACTTGCTCAAACCTTACACTCCATCGTTGCACCTTGGCCTTTTGCAAAATGGGGTATGGATGTGGTAGGTGAACTACCTAAGGCTGCTGGAGGAAGACGGTATGCTCTTGTAGCCACTGATTACTTCACGAAATGGGTTGTGGCAGAGGCATACGTCACGGTCAGCAAAACAGACACTATGTCCTTCATCTGGAAGCATATCATATGTCAATTTTGGATACCATGGGAGATAGTCGTGGACAATGGAACTCCGTTCCAAAATGCGAAGGTACAAGACCTATGCGACACATACAAGATCAAGCTTAGCTTTGCCTCTGTCACTTACCCACAAGGCAATGGTCAAGCAGAAGCTTCCAACAAAGTTATCTTTGCCAACATTAAGAAGAACTTGGAAGATAAAAAAGGAGCATGGGCAGAAGAATTACCAAAAGTGTTATGGGCATATAGGACAACAAAAAGATCCTCCACGGGAGAATCTCCCTACGCCATGGTATATGGAACAAAGACCATCATCCCAACAGAAGTGGGCCTACCTACACTTCGAACAGAGATCGCGTCTGATCAAACAACAGACAACAAACAACATTCAACTACTACACAACCTAGACCTTCTGGAAGAAGTACGTACGGTGGCACAATTACGACTAGAAAATTACCAAAAGGCTGCAGAACGCTACTACAACAAAAGAGTCCACTCACGCACATTTCGGGAAGGTGATTGGGTTCTGCGTAAGGTCGCAGGCAACAAGAATAAGCTAGAACCTAATTGGGAAGGGCCTTTCGAAATCATAAAAATACTAGGCAGAGGGTCTTATACCCTAAAGAATATACGTAGTGGGATAATCGTACCCCGTACTTGGAATTCAATGTCTTTGAAACAATATTATTGTTAATAGTTGTACTGTGCAATTCAAAAGTAATACAACAACTTTCCATTTTTTCACATTCTTTTAAATTTCTCTTGTACATGCAATTTCTTGGCATTATTGTCCACCATATTACACCAAGCCAGACACGTGACAATTAACTTTTCACTCAAAAGGTTTTCAAAATTATATCCCCACCTACCCTTGTTCAAAAATAACATTTTTCACGTGCACTCAAAAACCACCTACCACAATGGCTATAAATAAACAATTATCGGAATGCTTGAAGTTACCAACTTCCCATAGCAGTGCATCGTATGTCTTTGGTCTCAATACATATGTTGCCCACACCCACAACAAAAAATAAGCGCTCCAATAAACAAAGAACAATGCCTCTCACCCCGCAAATTGGCACTAGGCTAAATCTCAGCAGATCGTGGCAGCAAGGCCACTACACACAACCTGCGTACACGATCCTACCGCCTCTACCGTTTCACTGGATATTGTGCCGCACTCTAATCTGACTTGACTAAGCTCACAGGGAGCTACGGCCAGCCATTTCGCAGTCTAATCTGCCCTGACTATGCTGATCTGGCCGTCCGACGGAGGTGCACTGCAAACCCTACCCTCTTACCTGCATAAGAGGAGCACCTCCTGCTGTCTACTCTGCCCTGACTATCGCAGCAGAACCATCAACTGTCACACTTCGGATTCCTCACCAGTACATACTAACTGGTTTGGCAATCCAAGGCCTGGGAGGAACTTTTCCCGCAGTCGCACCCATATCCTACACAATGGGTGCCTCTAACAGAATACAAGACATCCCAAACAAGCCATCGCTATACCACATGGTATGGGTGCATTGGAAAGATATCTACCTCACAATCTTGACCCTTTTGCCTCTGCCTCGACGCCCGATTCTATGCTTCGTCCCCCGCGTTCGCCCAAAATCACATTAACCCCTTTGGCCTTGTGGGAAAGTATCAGCCACCAGAGGCCGAACCCCCTCGGATCAGACCGCTACATAACTCCCTACGCGTAAGAAGGTCTACCACTCAACAATAATGACAACGTCGCAGGAGTACAACACTCTTATCACTATAACTTAATTTGGCAGATGCTAAGCGTGGGCACACATATTTGCTCAATTCCTTTCTTAATAAACAAAAATGAATATTTGTACTATGCACGATCAGAAGGTGACGTGTACCCAAAAATGGCAATAAATCAGAAGTTGTTATTTATAAATTATGTTACATTAACGACAATATTAATTCCTAATTTCATAATTGATCTATTCTCTATGCACAAATATTATCTCGCCCATAATTAATCCCATTCAATACGGCGCATGTACTCTGCCATCGCACTCTCTAGCTTCGGATGGCCTAACCCATAACGTTCACACGATATGTAGTACGGGATGCCACTTCTTATAAGTTCTTCCATAGCCCACGTTGAATAAAGCCACTGTGGGTTATCAAAGATCCTCCTCAAAAAGGGAACCTTCGTCCACTCACGGTGCTCACCTGCAACAACAATGTTGTCAGCTCCAACCCATCACCAAAACACTAAGATGGATCGTTCACACAACACTTAACTGGGCATTCTCTCCCACCATCTGTATGATCTTTCGCTGTATCTCACACGCAATGGCCTGCAGGGTCTATGAAGCTTCTGATCCGAATAAACCATATGACTCTCACCTGTCATCACACCTTCAATTAAGTCCTAAACGAAAACAAACACATCCAATACACACACCAAGACAGCCAACAGGAAACAAAGCTCAATTTGTATTGATAATTTGCTCTATTACAATTATCTACATACTAACGGCCAAAAAATCCCAAAGAATGCATATACAAAAATTAATTCAAAGCAAAACATGACAGAATTTAACAAAACGATAGTGTGTCATTCATTCTACGGCACCTCTTTCACCATCTGGCTTGGCCTCTGCAACAGGCGCGGATTCTGCTGCCTTCTGATCAGACGCCACATTAACAACACTATCTTCAACAGCTTCCCCATTGGCATTATACATCGACCCCAGCGCGTCACCCCTCAACTTCAACTTCTCTAGATGACACGACGGATAGGAAATCTGCAGATCCCCAAGTTCATTCAAATACTTGTCGACATCATACTCTCCTATTTTCACATCGACGCTTTTACAATACATCTCCAGTTTTGCCCATTTCTCCTCTAGGGTCTGCTTCTTATTGCGTAATGCCAAATCCAGATACTTCACAGTATCTACCTCAGCCACCCTCACAAGTTTGCGTTCGGTGATCTCGCGATCTCGAATGCGCTGCCTTGTGGCTTCAATCGCCGCCTCTGCTGCCCTCTGCAAAACCAAAAACATTATGAAATCAACACACATGTTTTATGGGCCCATTCATTTTCCAATACATTAATAACAAAAGAAGAGTCGCATACCTCTGCCATCTCCTCCAACTGCTTCTTGGTTTCGGTCACCGCCCCTTCTGCTTCCTTCAACTTCTTCCCTAAATGAAGTTCAGCCTCCAACTTCTGTTTCCTGGCGTCCGCTGCGCTGGCCTCAAGATCATTTGACTTTCGCTCCAGCTTTTTTTTCTCTTTTTCTAAGATCTCCTTATCAATCTGCAACGACACTATATCCTCTTCAAGGTCGTTCATCATACTGCTAAGCTTCTCCATGCGGGCTTCATGCTGAACGCAGACTTGATTTTTCTCCATCCACTTATTGGTCATATCCACCAAGTCAGCCTTCAGTTTGTCTCACTCTACTTCGAGTCCGACAGTGCCTACCAGCTTCTCCTCTGTGGCAGTCACCCTCTTCTTTGCCTCTGCCTGCTCTGCCTCTAAATTCTTGATGGCTTCCACAAGCACGCCCCGATTTGCCTCGACCATCATTCTCCCCGCCCGCTCCTCTTCTAATTTCGCCATCTGCTCCGCTAGTTTAGAACCATTCTGTATAGCCGCCGCATATTCCCGCCTTGCAGCAGACGCGCATACATAGCTCTGTGACAAATCAATTACGCCCATTAAATATAACATCATACACATATCACGAGATATAGACAAGGCCTGATTTTTTAACCAACTTACCATCCAGATGTGGTCTGATACTTGCTGCAGCAAATCACCTTGCCCGCTCAAGGATCCAATTGCTTCTGTAGGTAGATGGGGTCTGCTTATGCGTAGCATTTCATCCATAACTTCAGTAGACGCAGAAGGGCCATATTCTGACACTACTCCTGCTCTATCACTTGCTTCTCCCTCTACAAATGCAGCCGCAGAAGCAACGGGGGCAGCTGGCTTCCCACCTTCTGCTAACGTCGATACCATAATGCTATCAGACGCCAGCGCAATTGTCCCCATGCCAGAAGAATACATCTTCGAAGGGCGTATAAATAAGCTATCATCTTCACCCAAATCACTTGGGAGGTACACCGGCGTCTGCACGGCAGAAGACGTTAGCTGCTCCAAGAAAGCGCTAGGAGATTCAAAAGTGCTAGTACCCTTCGGAGACACAACAATGACATCTCCTGGATGAGACTCAAAAGCAGTAGGCGATAATAAGGAAACGTCAACACTGAGAGTGTCAACACCTGTCCAATTGCTATGCTCTTGAAGAGCCTGAACCCTGAGTATACCAATAGGTTGACTACATCACCCAACTTTTCATTCTTGTAAAAGCAAAAAAGATCAGATACACAAGAAAAAGAGGACTCCCTTGTATTATTATTCTTAGTCGAAGCTATGCATGAGTCTCTTGATGAGGAAGGATCCCAAGGGGCTCTTAATGCCACACGCCCGGTGAAAGGAAACTCATTGTGACTCATATCAAATGGTTCTCTCCAGATGGGCTACTGCGCGCTAACAGCTAACAAAAATAGGGCTTTCTTTTGGAACTTCAACAGCCCCTGATTCCTGACACCCAGGGGTAGTTTCAGATACAACGGTCTTACTTGGCTCAACTGGCAGAGGAGGGGTATCCGCAGACTCAAAACCTTCTCCGAAGGCATCCTCTAGAAGCTTGTTCTTACGAGAGGCAGAAGAAGGGCGTCTCCCCTCTGAGCCACGCTTATGGCCAATGTCAGACCCTTCAGCCAAAGCAGAAGCAGAGGGTAATGCCTCTGACGGCTTCATACAAAAAACAAGAGACTTCACCTCAACTGGTAAGCCACCCTGCACTCCATCTCCAGTCACCACTCCTGATAATTTGGACGGAGAAGAGGAAGCGCCCTCTGCATGAGCCACCCCTTCTGAGCCTGCCGCCAAGGAAGACCCAATTGCGTGTGAAGTAGGAGACGCCACAGGCAAATGTCCAACGGGGGCAGATCCTCGTGGCTTCTTGCACAACGAGAGAGCCTGGCCCGTTGGTAATTTTCCTGGGGTAAGTTTGGGGATTGCAAAGTGAGATCCTTGAGCAGTGGAGACAGAACCTTTTAGGATCCGAAGCTTGGACGAAATGCACTTCCCGTCGTCTGAATCTTCGCCAGAGGATTCCTAAGGCATCTGTAGGCAAAGGCACTTGTTGGAGAGGCTGAATCTGCAGGGTGTCAGAAGGCGTGGACGATCGCCCTTGGATACGGGAAGATCTACGCGATAAGCCGGACTTATCAGGGGACGAATCTGCAGCAGAAGCCAGACCAGAGCCCTCTTTCTTTTTACCTTCTGGGACCCCTTGACGCTTGGCACACGCAGCGTAGGTCTCAGAACACGCCATTTCGCACTCAGTCTTCGTCAGCGACAGAGTTGAAGGAGTAGGAGGGGATTTCTTCATAAAAGCTCCCAGCTGCTTCGCGCATGTTGTTGTAATCTTGCTAAGGGTCATGTCACCCTTCTACGATCTAACTCGCACGGCGCCAGGATCGACTCGATCCACAAAGCAAAGCCGAGTCATAATCTGCATACAGTAGGGGTTCAGTACACCCCTGATACTAATAACATTCTCCTTAGACTCATGCAGAAGCCCTTTCTCCGTCAGCTTACTCTGCCTTTCAAGACTCATGTTAACCTGAGGCCAAGAAAAATCTAATACAGAGAAGCGAAATAGTAATACACAGAGTTAAACTAGCAGATAATCATCCAGATATGATTAGTTCACATTAAAATCAATAAGGAACAGAATGAAAAATGTGACTCACCTTTTATAAACACCCTGGCCAAAGGAAAAATTTCCTGAGGCAGGTATTCAGGATACCACGCTCCCCCAACAGCAAAGAAATATTTATCCCAATTTCGATGGGAGCTATCGAAATCGGTGAAGATTGTCCGATCCTTTTTGGGAGAGAGGTAGAAGGTTTTCCAAGGCTTTCCCTCTATCGCCTTGTTCGTAGACTTGGTGAAGCACGCGTAAATATCGTCCGATTGAATGTTGACATTCCTGAGGCTCCCTATCATCTGAGCCCCGACTATTGACTGAATAGCATTTGGGAGAAATTGAGAAATGTGAGCCCCAGAGTTTGAAATTATCTGAACAAGCAGAGCCATGAGAGGGAAGCAGAGCCATTCGATATGTCTCAGACTCATAACGATCTCGGAAGGCTTCACTACGTCCTTAAATCGCCATTCTCGAAGCTCAGCATCCGAGAGCATCCTCACCGTGACATTGTCAGGAATGTCGAACGATTTGCGCATGCGTTCATACGCATTCTTGTATCCTTCGCGATCCAAAGGCTCGGGAGATGAACGAGAAGACATTATTACGCAGGATGAGATGATTGTCGAAGGATTGAACTGGGGGAAATCTCTAGGGTTTCTTCAGAGCTTCTCTCTGGAAGTTGGAATAAAGTTTGGAAATCTGAATGAAAATTATTTTAAAATAAAACTATTTAAGTGAAAGGTAAAATTCTGAACCAAACGCTTCACTCGATAACTGTGTTTGCATTAAGTGTAGCTTGTCAGGCAATCAAATGATCATGCACCTACGGATTACCTCGGTTTACGGAGAATGACGGCTTTAGGCGAAATTTTTGGTGTTGAAGAGTCGGCCCAAGATTCGAACAGATTAGCACGCCTTGCCTGTTCGAAGCTTGGGCCAGGGGGCATCTGTTAGGCCCAAAATGTTCGGCCCAAAAACCCTTTCCTCATTTATCGAATATTCAAAACGGAACGTTTTGGCGTATAGAAGTTCCGAAGGCAGAAGCTGTGGGTCAGAGGCGGTCCGTGCCTCTGACCCCTAAACGAGACATTCAAAGTCGGTATTTTTTGGAGGGAAATTCAGTTATTTCTTCCCCCCATTCCAGGGTTCGCTTGAACCAACTAACTGCTTTACATATTTTGTCCTATAAATATAAGATTCATAGGAGGGAAATGGGATCGACTTTTGAACTGACTTAAGCATCGCAGTATCTTTCTTGCAGGTGATCCCGACGAATCAAAGGCACACTTCATCACCGGAATAGTGACAGAGCACTGTCCATCGTTGGGTTGGACCTCCAGAAAGAGAAAGACAAATTGTTGCTCCAACAATCTACTCATTTATTATCTTGTCTTTCATAGCATCATTTCACTTTTCTTAAACGACACCTTTTTTCAAAATTTGTAATTTTTATGTTAAAGTTATATCTAATAATGATTTTTTAAGAAAATTTTGTCAATCATTTCATTAATTAAGAAGACATATGACGGCATATGTTTGGTAACATAATTGATTTTTACTTCTATATATAAAAATAATAATTATAAATAAAAAGATCGAGGACATGTTTGCAATTGCAACACATGAAAAAGACAGATTTTTCACACAACTATTACTATTTTTTTTTTTTAAATTGTATTCCAAATCAAATCTCAAGAGAGTAATTTAAAATCACTATGGTTTTCTCGTGTGATTCTCATCCTTAATTCAAAATACTTAATTTTTTATAAAAAAAAATAAACAAATTTATTAGAAAAATCCTTCCTCTAATCTATACCAGAGCAGGGTCAGTTTATTTAACTTTTCCTCTTTATTCATCTCTTATCAATCAATACTCCTTTTTTTTTTTAAATAAACAATAAAAATAATCTTTCATCATTCCCCTTAATTTTGGCATGTTTTAATAGGAATTTCACAAACTCCAACCACAATATTGAGTGATTAAAATATATATATATATATAATACAAATAAAGATAACAAAATACCGAAGCTAAAAGGAGCAATGGAAACAGCTGATTTTATTGGCAAAACTACCTAATTCTAATTCACATTAGACCCATTTACACAAGGGTTATCACAGTCATCCACTACTGTCAGCTAATCTATAAATAGCTCTTTTTCACTCTACCTCTCTCTCTCTACAATCAAGTGTACACAACTTTCAATATATCTACTGACTACTTCTCCTGCTCTATAAATAAACAAAAAGAAGTCTCACAGGGATAAAATGCCAGGCATTAGTAAGGGGGTTGGCTTTGCCCAAGCTGGGAAGGAGATTTGGCACCTCAAGCTGTGTGATCTATGCCCTGTAAAATCAAAATGCTACTTGAGAAGTTTCGATAATCATCAATCGCCAAGAGCTCGGTTCAGTAAAAAAATGGTTTTGGGAAGCTTTGAAATCTTCCGGTGTACAAAATCTTCCTCATTTTGTATGGTACAGTCCCTTTAGCATCCAAGGCTTTCCTTTACACAACGCGAACCCATGTTCCACCGCACATAGGACAGCCATAAGCCCAACGGCTGATCCACCAAACCTCTCGGTCGTTTTGATTAGCTGCGTTGGTAACAGTGGGTGAAGTGAAAGCTGAAGTTTGCCTCAAACATCTTATGCACTGCATAATGTCAAACCAAGAAATAGGTGCTCAAATGGATGCATAAAAAAAGAAAAGGCTTTTAAGATGCCACAAACAAAAGAGTACAAGAAGATTAATAAACATGGATGGTTAAATATCAAACCTTGTACCAAACTCCTTCAAGACCAGTCTTCCATACAGCAGTAACAACATCTCTACGAGATCCCATTATACCGAGATAGGCTCCAAGGCCTACAGATGTATTAAGTCCAAAAGCTGCATCTCTTTCAGACATCCTGCGTTTCCTTGGCCACAAGCCTTGAGTGCCGTAGTAAACATCACAACTCTCCACTGAACTGAAGTCAAGTGGGTGAGCCGAATAAGATGGCTTGGGAGTATCATCTATGGAGCCCATATCATCTGGATCTGACCAAGGTCCACCAAACATGTTCCTCCTGTGCCACTCTTCAGCTGGGGGATGCAGTTCTAACTCTCGAAGTAACAGACCAGCAGCATCAGCACCTCTAGGCCGTGGCATATTCTGTATAGACATTATAGAATTAGAAGATGTTTGGAGGATGCCAATTTCCCCGAAATTACTGATTAAAATGAAGAACATATAATGGAAAAAACAATTGTACCTGCATATGAGGACCCAGGGATGCTTCAACAACCTCTGGAAGAACGGTGTAATTACCGTCAATATAATGCAGCCGCACCTGGATGTTGCCACTTCCAACCTGAGATACTGGAAGCGGGTGTAATAGGCCTGCTGTCCGCCTACAAAGATCCATCAGTATAAGGAATAGGACTTTCACCTACACAAATGCAAAACATGTTCATTTTGTTATTAGGAGCTGCTTAGACAGTCTCTGACAAACAACCAGTACTACTAACTTCAACAAATAAGAATTGAATGAAAGAGAGAGAGAATAATAAGTAAAAGCATGAAATGGTACCTCCTCAAAAGTATACCCTTGACCGGCATTACCAGAACCCAGTCTCGACCTTCCAGCACTTCCTTCTTCAACACCTTTTGCTCCAGGCACGACCTGACCAGATCGGGTTACCTGACTTTCATCTGGTCTAACCACTGATGATGGCTTTGCAGGACCTGAACCCATTTCTTCAACTTTCCCAGGCTGGCCAGACTGAGGCCTTTGCACATTTGTATCAGTATTTCTTTGTGCATTACCCATATAGCGAGGCAGCTGTGTTCGGCGAAAGAAAAAACAAAATAGTAAAAGTTGGCACAGCCGATGAAGGAAATGACAGTCGCCGATAAGCCTAACGGCTGGAGTTCCAGGAAAAGTTCCCGTGTTAATGCTGATAGGCATGAAGGATGATGGACCACTTATTGGGTTGGGAGCTGAGCTAGACACACCATCATTAGTGCTACTAATCTTTGCAATGGCACCTTGTACCCAAGCTTGCATTTGGGTGCTTCCAGTTGAATTTGTTGTTCCATTTTGACCCCCTAACAACAATACATTACTCTCTTTAATAATTATGATCTTTTGCACATAAAGAGACTGCAATAGGAACAAGGATTTTGAAGAAAAGAAATGCACACTAACCCTGACTTGTTGCAGGAGATGCAGAACTTTGAGTAGGGCTTGTCACCATATTACGGTTACTTCCAGTACCTGCAGTGACAGCATGACTTGCCAACGTGCGACAGAAACTTGCATACCGCCTCAAGCGTGTAATAAAATGTGAAGCTAGATCAAGAACTGCATCAACATAAGCCTGCATCACATGGGAGTCGTTGCAAAGAAATGGATAGATCAGAATATTACAAGGACAGGACAAATTTTGTTAAAACAATATGGTACTCGGACTACTGTTACATCAACAAGCTTGATATCCACACCTCATCTATTACTTCCGGGATATAGCACACATCTATGCAACAATATTACTAAACAAAGTGAAGAAATCTAGAAAAGTCACTAGTAGTAGTGAGTTGATTACAGTATTGACACTCGTGGGAAAAAGAAATTAACGTATGTAGGCTAAACCACCAATAGTATGTACTTAAAGATATGAATCATATGATACAAAAGAACACAGTAGTCAGCAAAACCTCAATTTTAAGAATCATTAGCATCTAACAACCAACAAAGTTAAACACCAAAAAAAAGATGGAGAATTTAAATCATAAAAAGTGGCACACCTGAATACTGGAGCATAGTGCTGGATCAACGGCCATTGCTTCAGGATCAATGCCAGACAATGTCTCACCAGATGCATGCCATGGTTCGGCTACCAGAGCAGAAGGATTTATCAAAGCTGATTCAATTCCTTTCCCCAGCATATCCAGTAATAACCTTGCTTGCATATCCAGAACCATTGCCCTGACTTCTTGAGCATTTGTGCCTTCCAATAGTCTACACTTTATCCTATCTAGACTCTGCATTAACAGTTAAACTAACTTAGCCAAACAAATAAAACCAGTCAACAAGATCAGAAATTTATGTGATTATGTAAATGCTTGAGCTATCAATAAAAATGATCACATACAGTTATCCATGAAACAGATAACAAGTTTGGCTCAAACTTGAGGGCATGCATGGCATTGTTTTAGTAATCCGTTTTCCAAACTTGTGTTTCCAAAATTGAGAATAGAAATGCACAGTTTTTGTTGTTTTCAAAATACAAGAAGCCGGTTATTTCTAAAAATAACTTTTATATATTTATTAATTGAGTAGAAAATCAAATATCTTTGAAAAGAAAGTTTATGCAAAAAAATGATGAGAGATATTGAATAAAGAGATCACGATACAAAATGAAGAGGGAGAACGAAATAAAAAAATCAATGAGAAAGAGTAATGTGGAGCAAAATTTTAGAGAAAGCAATGTGAGAGAAATTAAAGGAATGAGAAAATTAATGAAAGCAAAAATGATAAGGAGAAAAATGACAAAAAAGAGATTTATTTATTTATTCTGAAAACAACAAAAACATTTTTGTTGTTTTCAAATCTAATGCTTTCTTGTGACTCTTGTTTTTTTTTTTAAATCTAATTATTATTAGAAAATGATGTGAGAAAATTTATGAAACACTGAAACAACCTTTGTTCTTAAAATTCTGTTTCAACAAGAGAATGGGGCAAGCCAATTATTTCCTAACAAAGGTACTTCCTTATATACTATTGGAGTAGGAGGCATTTAGTACAATTGAAACTTACAGGACCGTACTGTTGCCTATACTGAGTTGAAGGAAGAGAGTGAAAATCCGCATCCAATACCGCAATAACACTGTTTAATGAAACTGTAGCAACCAAAAATAGATGTCAGACTAGCTGCTGCACATCATTCAGTTAAGAAGTCTTCTATCAACAGCCAAAGAAAGGAGATATCTCTTAAATTGTTTAAAATTTTATTTGATTCATTCTTAGACAATAAAAGCATAAAATCAAACTTTTTTTTTACCAATGCCATCCTCAGCAGCACTCTGTGTACAACCGACAGCATCCCACCAATCAACTCCAACCATAAGACTCCACCAAAATCTGTTTCACCAGAACAAAACAAAAAGCATTTTCATCCCAGATTATCAACATATCTGCATTCAACTAGTCTTCTTACAATAGAAGTTTAAAATTATTAAGCAAAGCAAGAAGTTCACTGTCATTAAGTACCTCTCTGCAATTGCACGTTCCCAGGTTGATGAGTTTGCCTTGTCTTGGCTACTTGGAACAGCAGGAGGAAGAACACGAATAATCTTCAAAATGGTTCGATCCTTACTGGTATCATGCCAAACAGATGCAGAACAACAGCTTGTAGATGAAAATGCAGGAGCAGCAATTGCAGATCCAACATTGATCTGATAGTTATCAACAGGTGCAAAGTTTGGGCCAGAAAAGATGTGGACCCCACCTCGGAGAAAAGAAACAGCAATCTCACCACCGTGCGCAGAATAGACTATTCTAGCTAGTGTTCTAACATCACTGGGCAAATCAAAAGGATCAAAAGTTACTCGCTTTGCCTTCTCCACAATAGA
Organism: Humulus lupulus; assembly: GCF_963169125.1. NCBI lineage: Eukaryota > Viridiplantae > Streptophyta > Magnoliopsida > Rosales > Cannabaceae > Humulus > Humulus lupulus. The sequence continues at coordinate 126,765,606 of NC_084801.1, read as the reverse complement.
ATCGGATGTTGGTCCTGCTGCAGTTGTTTGGTGACACTTAAAGTCATTAGTTGGCTGTATGCATGTATTCACCTTGGACTCCCAAACTGTTTGCATGGGTGCCTGCCCACCAAAACTGGAAGTTGGATTTCCAAATATTTGATGTAGAACAACAGGTTGGACAGAGGATTCCCAGCGCTGCACTCTCCATCCTGTAATTGAAGGACCCTCATCCGGATCATAAGGAGACATGTATTGTCCTGCGTGATAAAACCAGAAATCATATCTCAAATAATATAACTCTGACATATTCAAGCCCGGCTTGCTTAGCTAGCTAATAATCCATTTCTCACCAAATAAACTAACATAAAGTTAATTTCCCAAACCCAGTTACATGTTGACAAGGAAAAGGTCCACCTCCACCTCTGACAAAAGGCATAAGAAAGGACAGGACCCCAAAAGATACCTAAAACATAGCCTACCAAGAACCAACATTTAACTTTCTCTGCAATGTTTTAAGAAGAACCAGAACCAGGGTTTTTTTTTCAAAGAAATGAGAAAACAAGGTGGTGACAATTGGGAGGATTTCTTGCCTACAATATGCCAAGTACATGGTCTGGAAATTTCAAAAATAGTTGAACCAAGTGGAATCAACAATTAATTATTAATCAAACCTAAAGATTGTTTAGAGAAAGAATACAAGTTCATACCCTCAACTATGACAACAGCTATCACAGAACCCCCGCGGGTGGGATCAAAGGCAACAGCAGTAACTCCAGAACCCCAAGTAGTAGTTGTTGCAGATTGAGCTGCAGCTTCAGGGCTTACATATGCAGAAAAATTTGAAACCGGAGAGCAATGAAGTTGCACAGTTTCACTTAATTCTAAATCTGTCTGCTTCTTTCCGCTCTTTGCTTCAGATATTAGATACTCTTGCCAGCTAAACAAATATGCAGCTAAAGGTGAAAAACCTGCCCAAGAAGGTGGACTGATTGAAGGTGGAACTCCATTGCTTGCGACTCTCTTTGCAGTTGTCTGAAATCCACTTCCAGGGCCAGGAGTCACCTCCCAAACAACAACAGTAGATGGATTTACGATTGGAACACCTGCAACATGCATGGCTCCACTATCTGTTATGATAGCATCAGCAGCCATGATCCCACTAGGCCCTGCACCCAAGAGTCCTTTACTTGTACAAAACCACTTGGCTGGAGCAGTACTTTGATTAGGAGGCCACTGGGACCAATGTAGTTGAACAGAACCCGAAGAGAAAACAGAACAAACACAAAGAAAATTCGGCCACCTAGCTGAAACAAAAACAAAATACCAGATCAGATATATAATACACCCAGATGCATACTCAAGTTTACTCCAACTTTGACGATTTCCAAATCAAAATATATAACTGGTCCAGATAAGAGAGAAGAATGATTAAAATACAAATTTTGACTATAAATACCATCAGTGTCGTGGAAAACATGGCAGAAATAGTGGCACGGAAAAATTTCTGATATAACTAGTTCTAAAAAAAGCATTTTTTTAAAGTGGTTTTGTCCCAGAAAAATAAATTAAAACATTTAATGTCCTCATTATTTGTACTTGTTGTCACACACACACAAAAAGAAAAGAGTTTAGAAACAGCATAAACTTTCTATCTTTATTCATGGATTCCTTACTTATAGCCATTCTATTAGAAGTATTTCTCCAATTAACAGAAAAAAAGAGTTTCCTACTTTGATAAAATCATAAGGTATATCGTTCCTCAAATATGTCATTGACAACTATCTATCAGACAAGAAAAAAAGAATACAAGAAGCAGCAAACTAATGATGTCTAAAAGCAAATCATTTTCATAAATAGGTCAAATAAACATGAAGGCTAAAAGAGAAATTAGATTAAGCAACAAACCTGAATTTTGAGACTGCTGTGAAATAAATTTTTCTTCAAATGTTGACTTAGAATTTGCACCAGTGCTTGATTTTGAGGAAAGCCACCTATACTGATTCATCAGATAACAAGCAAGATTAGACACCTAATACTAACGGAAATTTATATAAAAATTCCTTTACAATGTTGAATTCTCTATATTTTAAATATGAAATTAGAATGTTTCATGTAGCTACTGAAGATAGCAAAACAGTTTGCATACAAAGAAAATTCAGAGCCTATGCAAACAAAGAACCAAAAAAAGTACACACATTATTTCAATGTAAAACAAATAGAAGGAAACTGCCTACCGGAGACACCCCTGATAACCATTTTGTGACAACAGCAATATCCTGCCGCCATTGATGCTCACGTTGCCAGCAGGTAGCATCACGTACTACATTTGCGGAACCCTGAACCAATGAAAACAACATAAATTAACCAGCACATAGTAATAGCATAGGAACCAAGATGTGCATTCAATGACTTCTGGAAAGGAAGTTAAAAAGGGGGGCTTTAAAAGAAAAAAAAAGATTATCTTTTTCTTTAGAAAAACAATGTAGCAGAAACAGCTTACTTGTGAAGGCTGAGTCCATATGGTTACCCTCCCATGAAAATTGGCAATTAGTAAAGCACGAGGACAAGAAGTAGGGGACCATTCAATAAACTGAACGGAATCACGAGGAGAGTCTGCAACATATATTCAATATCACTCATAAATGATCAATTATGACCAATAACAATACACATACAGAAATAAGCATCTTAAAGCATAATGTATAAATTGAGCATTCTTATTGGTCACATCTTGGATCTTATTTCTTTTTTTGTATTCTTATTGGTTATGATTGAGCATTTACGAGTAATACAATGACAAGGATAAGAAATAACCAACTGCAACATAAAAATTAATTGTGTGCTACTATTTTCTACTGTAATAGGGTCTGCCACTTTGCATGCCTCACATCGCACACCCCTCAATAATTTGCAAAAGTTATTGTTTTTGTTTTCTTTTACAGGGAGAGGTAGAGGGAGGGAGAGAGAGAGAGAGAGAGAGAGAGTAGGAGAATAATATGCAGAAGTTGATGAGGCAGATTTCAAACATTTCACTTTTGAGTTTTGACGAGTTAACAAGGACCCAACCCATTAAAAACAAAGAAAATGAAAGAGCTCAACATGGTATAATCTATCAACTACTCCCACTTGAAAGCAACAAAAAGCAATATCAGGTGCAAGCAAACCTATCGCCTTCATGTTAGGTGCTTATAAAAGACTGAATATCTAAAAATGTCTGTGAATCAAATACCATGTTCTAATTTCCTAAAAGCATCTGAAATAGAGATCCTTTATACATATAACAGCATCTGATATAGTTATCTGAAGTATCTATTTTATAATTGAAGAACAAATTCATAGACAGTAAAAAACATCAAAAGGAGCAACATTGCAAAGAAGAGTGCATAATACCTGCTACAACATTAAACACTTCGCACTCAGTTGGTCGCTCTGGGATCACAATATGAATGGGGATCCAAAATGGTGAATTTGCATTGGAACTATCACAAGCAAAACATAACCAATAAGGATTATAACAGCACTTAGAATAGAATAACTAGATAGGGTTCAAACAGAGAAGTAAAAAGTTCAATAAGGGTGAGAACCAGGCAGTTTTTTTGCAAGAGAAGATGATAAGTTGATAACGAGGTTTTAAAAGGGAAACTTACGTATAAACATGTGTGTATGGCACATGCAAACAATGACATACACTTTTCTCACATAAACATTTTAATTAAAAAAAGTGCATGCATTTTTTTGGGAGGTGCAGATATTCTATAACCATTGAAACTCCATACGCAGAAAATTAAAACATTGACAAAACTCCTGTTCTGTTGCATGCCTGAGACTGCAATTTTAAGCGCATATATATAATAAAAGATAGACATTGTAAATCAATCCTTCCATGTCAATGAGGTATTTGCATAACTTCATGGTATGAAAGATTAAGAAACAAATAAAAGATAAAATTAGTTTGCCACATGATCAGACCATAGAATATCAATACAAGAAATGGGTTCATCAACAGGTTTCATAATGAGGCTCCAAAAGCTTCTAGTGGCCAATCAAACTACTCCAATTCAATTTTGTAGGATGTGCCTACTTAACAATAAAAAAAATTGCCATAAACTAATAAAATTCAATTATATATTTCCAAGTGTTGTTGGATAATTGATCTTTTAACTCAATTTTCATCTAAATTTTATGACAAATGATTTTTATTTTTAAACAAAAAAAAAAATCTGTAATGGCACAAAGACTTGACCGGTAATACAAGAAATAACCTTTCTCAAAAAAGCATGTAATAGAGTTTAGCATCGAACAGTAATTTCTCAAGAAATGACTACATCTCTTATCAACTCAGTAATATAACCTTATTTAAACAGACGCCTTGAATATGACCTCAAACTGATGGACTAAGAAAATACAAGAAAAGGAACTAATTATGCTAACCTTGGAATTCTTGCACAAGTTTCTGATGCACAAGCTATAGCATTCAGCTTACCACACCAAGCAACTGCACTGAAACAAGCAAATGTAGCATTGATGAGAAAATCATCTCAGTTTAGAGATGTGTCTTTCTCTGATTTATGTAGAGATTGGCAAGTCTTCCTGTAATTTTAGTGTTTCCTGTATTTTGTTAATGTTGTTTTATGTTTTGTTGGTAAGATGGATGTACAATCTTTGTACACCTTCTTCTGTTTGTATTATTCTTTTCAGTAATAATACAAGTTGTGGTGCTTTGTTTCAAAAAAAAAAATCTCACTTTATAACTTAAATGCATAATGCTTTGGGAGAAGATAAAGTTTTGGGTAACAACTTGGGTTTATCGAGCTAGGTTTTGAGGGTTTACCTTTTCTTGATCTTAGTAGAGATTGGGCAAGTTTTCTGAACTAGTTATGTTTTAGATGTGTAAGTTTATTTTTTGTTTTGCTTTAGTTTTATTTCATCTTGATTGTTACGATGGTTTTCCTTCACTTATAGGGTTCTTAATAAACTTGGCAGGACGTCACTCATGTACATGTGACCTTTGTCTCTTTTTTTTCAAAAAAAAAATGCATTATGAGTAAAAATAAATAAATAAATAAAAATTGGAAGTGGCAGGTCTTCCAAAAACATGCTCGTTAGGGGAAATCTTTAACAAAAAGATGACCCGCTATTATTATGAAATACTATCTAAAAAACGACAAACAAGCAAATTTATGCACCAATTCTTTAAATTTTTGGAGGAGGCAGATATAGTCTTTTCAGAACCTCAACTAAAGCCCCCCTCCCTACTCAAAAACTAAGAAGTATCAAGCCCTCAAAACTAAAAAGTAGCGTTATCAACAAGGGTCTCCCTCCAGCCCTCAAAATTAAGAAGTAGAACATCAACTAAGGCCCCCCTCCCACTTCAAAAACAAAGAATCATATCAACAAGGGTCTCCCTCTAGCACTTAAGACTAGAAACTAGCGTATCAAAAAAGGTCTCCCTCCCTCCCTCGGCAAAACTAGAAAGCATTCCATTTCAACAAGCCTCTCGGTTGTAGCTCCTATACCTGGTGAAAACTAGGGTTCAGTAATTGCAAATAATACCAAAACAGTGAACCTCAAGAAAAAAACAGAAGCAAAGGGAGGCTCATTGTGCCGCTCGACCCGCCTTTGTCTCTAAAGTCTTCCTTTGGTTCAAATTGAAAGTTGAAACTGAAGTGTTAATAAAAAATCTTATTCAGCGCTACCAGACTCCCATCCATGGACGCTTGCAGACTTTCAATTGTTTGTTTTCTCCCGATCTCATACTATCAAAATTCCAAAAAAGTATATATTTTTCTGCCCATATCTCGTTTAAATTTCTCATTAGATTGCATTAATGTCCTTCTTCAAATCCCATAAATTCCCACATTAAAACTCAAAATTCAGGCAAAAATTTTTTTACCTAAAATTGCGACATAGCTCAGGAACACTCATCTTATGAAGCAAATTTGACCTAGGCTGCTTGAGCCTAATACAGAAAACAGTAGCGGGACTGACCGAATCCTCCTCCATTGGATTGTCTGGCTTCTCGACGGCGTCTTCTTCTGCAGTAACAGCAGCACCAGTACCGGCGGAATCGGCCTTGTCGGAACCCTTGGAAAGCTCGATGGACTGAGTCGCTGACTCGTCCTCCGCTTCCTTAGACCCCGCGACTTGATTCATACCCGAACCAATAGAAAAACACCTAGAAATGTATATATACAACCAAAAAAAAATCCAATGAGAGAAGAGAGAGAGAGTGAATGTGAGTGTGGGTGTGGTGGGAAAGTCGCAATTGAAGGCGACAGATATCCTGTTAGAGAGAGAGTGGGGTAAGAGAGAGAGTGAGTGGGTTTAGGATTTGGGGGTTTTGGCTTTTCTGATAGAGAGAGAAAGTTAGGGTTTGGATGAGAGAGAGAGAGTAGACAAAGCAACCATTCCGCATTCCCAGCCAGCACCAACCATGTCTGCTCTCTCTTGTCGATTTCAACGATGTTCTCAATTTGTGTCGTTTTACGCTACAGAAACGCATTATCAATGTCGTTTTCATAAAAAAAACTACACGTCGTTTATTCTTGATGTTGATTTCGTTGAAAATGAAATAAATGTCTTTTTCAATTTTTCTTATTCTGTCTCTTGTCTATTTCAACGATGATCCCAAGTATGTCGTTTTACACAAAACCAACACATTTTTAATGTCGTTTCATTAAAACCATGTCGTTTTAACTTATGTTGATTCTTGAAAATGAAAGTCATTATTAGACCACATATTAATTAATCGTGTGGTGTTTAGCCTGTAGCATAATATTGTGTTTTACCTAATTATATGTTTTAAATATTGCCTGAATTTTGTATGGGAAAATACAATTTTAGAGTCTGTGCAAAAGTTATCAATTAGATTATCTATTTAACAAATTGATAATTCAAATTCTGTATTTTGCAAAATGTAACAAAATAGTACACTAAACTCAATTTTTATCAAACTTTTTTAAATATGACAAAAATACCCTTAAATTAAACTATTTAATAATCAAGGAATATCTCAAATAATTCAAAAATAAATATTAAATATTTACTGAATGTAAATTTAATTTAATATTAAAATAACATATATTAAATGTTTTTTCTTTTCTTTTCTTTCTTTCTCCCTCATTCTCTCGCTCATTTCGTTCCCTTCATCCCCATCCACGCCAATTGTCATTCCCAGACCAGAGCACTAGTTGTCGTCCCCAACCCTCAGCCCAGAATGCTCATGTAACGCCCTACTAATCTGGGATCGTTACATTCTATGTTTAAAACTGAAATTCCGTTTTTTAAGATTACCAACTTAATTATTCAAATTAAATAATTAATTGTTGAACTGTTACAGAAATGTTTAAACCGACACAAAGACTGTTTGAACAGAAACCATATATGTTTAAACAGTTTGTGACCAGAAGATAAAAACGAACATAAAATAAAGAACACACGAATTTTTACGTGGTATCAGCAATCTTTGCAGATTGCTACTAGTCCACGAGGCCACGCCCAGATAATGAAATTTATTAGAAGAATATCTAAACGATTACAAAACCAAATTGACTTATACAAATAAAGACTCCCTCTTGAATTTGTCGCAACTGTTGTAGTCTAAACTCCTAATCAAATTTCTTAAGTGCTAAGATCTTGAACTCCCTTCAAATCATAACACTTGCACTTTTCCTCCCGAAAAGTGACTCACGAACAAGACTTCTCCCGAAGCTTGATGACCAATGTCCAAGTGTGTTCAACCTGCACAATTAACACAAAGAAAACAATACAGAAGTACACTGTCATAAACCACTAAGAACTTGCTGGACTCAAGTTCTTCACATAATAAAAAGTCTCTCTAAAACTTGAAAAATATTTAGAAAATAATACACCAAGAGAGATGGTCAAAACCAACGACCTAAGGATGATTATATACTTTTTAGAATCCCTTTAGGTCGTGGAAAACAAATCAGAAATCAAACAGCCAATAAATGGAAAATCTTCCAAAACAGGAAAGTCAGAATCTGTTCAAACAGACTGGCAATCCGTTCAAACAGATTCATTGAACCTGGACAGTTTTTCAACCCAGTTTCCTTAAATAAATAAGGAAACAATATCTACATTATCACTGCAAGCTGTACACGATTTCTGGGCAACCAAATCAGATCAACACATAAAAATAAATACCAATAATTTCAAATTTAAGAAAAATATATTCTTTTATAGGAAAATATATATTTATTTTATTAACACATAAAAATCTGAATATAGAAAGACACATTTCAACAAAACAGGAAACTACCCATTTTGAAAATACCACTCAATATATTTCGAAAATGAATTCCATAATTAATTTTGTCAATTTTATCAAATATGCCAATAAAATATTTTACAATCTCCCCCTTTGGCAATTTGATAGACAAAATTAATTCAAAAACCTGCAACACAAATGTTAGTGATAAGTAAAGAGAAAGAACTCCCCCTGAAAACACGCATTAACTTATAACAAACATGTAAAGAGACTAGACTTAACTCCCCCTCAAAATAAGAAGGTCCAGAGTTAAACAAAACAACAAACAAGCAGGTTTTTGGAGTATCTACTCTGCCCCTTTGTGTCTTTCAAAGAAGCCAAAGAACCATAAAACAAAAGAACAAAAAAGAGTATCAATATTGATTTGACAAAAACTAAACAACTGGATCTTTGGATAGAGATTGAACAGCCTCCAACACAGAACGTTGCAGTCCTTCAATTGACATCACTCGAGCAGTCAAAGAATCAACAGAGGCTCGAACAGCAGCTATTTCTGTTGCAACAAGTCCTGAATCTGTGGCAACAGAGGAGGAGGCATGAGGAATGTCATCCGAGGCAATCTTCAGAGATTGGGGCTTGACTTTCTTGGAGGATGGAGCAGCAGTGGCTTCAGTAGGAGGGGCAAAGGCCTTGTAGGAAGCAGCAGTAGTGGGTGCCACCAAGTCTTCTTGATCACGTTGGAGATCGTTTTTCTGCATACTCAACACTTTATAAATAACTTGAGGAAAAGGAAGATTCAAGTTTTTCCTATTACCTTTGCGAAACCCAATGATTTGATCATGAATAACCAAAGCCAAATTTATACCAAGACCGGTCCCCACCTTGTACAAAAATGATGCCATATCAAAAGAGATAGTGGCGGTGTGAGAAGTGGGCTTCCAATTTGTTGTGGAAAACTTATGGAGGACAGCATAAGTGTAGGTGAGATTGGAGACTGAGATGACTGTATTAGATGGCCATACCATTTTTTGACCTACCAACTCAGTGATAACCATGTCCTTGTCAAGAGAGGCACCATCAACATCATCCTCGACATCAAGGGGAAGATGCAAAGCAAGAGCAATGTCTTGAGGAGAAAAAGAGAACCAATAGCCCCTAACAAACACTTTATGATACAAAGAAGATTTAGGTTCCATAGTTTCATGAGTAAGATTGGCATAGAATTCCTTGACAATTCTATCCACAAAACCAGTAAATTTAACCAAAGAACCTGTCCATTTTCGATCTTGAAGCATTGTTAACACACCATAAGGCCGATGATCACTCAGGACATAATTTCTCTCAATGATAAATTTCCTTTGAGCATAGAGAACCATATCACGAGCATTATCATTATAACAAAAAGTTGAAGAATAAGGTTTGAAATTTACACCTGAACGTTTTGGAGAAGGTGTAGGTTCAGAATTTAGTCTCTTTCCTTTAGCCTTGGATGACACAGGAGTTGCAATTGGTTCTGAGTCAGATTCGGCTTCTTGTTCAGAGGGAACAACGTCTTCTTTTTCTGGCTCATCAGACTCAGCCTCTGATTCTGCATGGTCAGGAGCCGTTTCATCAGACAATGTGGTATCACGGGTTGCTTCAGATTCAGACTTTTCTTCCTCAGGATCAGATTCGGAGGAAGACAGAGAAGGAGGATGAGCCTTCAGTCTTTTCTTGGTAGCAGTCAAGGGAGAAGAGGACTCGTCCATTCTCAATTTCCTTTTGGGAGTCACATAATTTTTCTTGGACTGGCTCGGCTTCAAGGGCAATTTGAGCAACCCAGCGGCAGCAGCTTTGGAAGAAGATGAAACATTTTTTGAATTTGCCCTAGCCGCCAAAGACGAATCAATCGGAAGAGGAGAATGGTCCTTGGCTCGAGAGGGCACCACCACTTCAGATGGTGGTGCAACATCGACAATGTCAGCAAAGATATCTGGAAACACCATGGGGTGTTCATGAGAGAGCGAAAACACTTTCTTACGTGCCTTGGATTTGCAAGATTTTCCAACAGATGTGGCAGCTGCTGGAACAGAAAGAGGCGCTGTTGACACAGACGGAGGAGGCGAAGGAGATGGCACCTTTCGGGATTGAGAAGCATGGATCTTCTTGGAGGAAGCACCACGAGTTCTCACCATTTTTTCTCTAAAAAACATAAAGCACTTACAAGAAAATGAGAGAAAAAAAAATTAGAAGGAGAAGAGATAACTGAGTGAAATCGTGGGTGAGAAGAAATAGGGTAATGGCATGCCTTTTTAAATACAATACTTACCCAAAATGGACATCCACGGCAATAAAAGGTTTCCTTTTAAAAAAAAAACAAATTTTAATTTAAACAATAAAAGGAAACAACCTTTAATACACACGATTTTCATACAACTTACCCTTCTTTTTTTTTTTAAATTCAGTTTATGAAAATGTAATATTTATAAAATCCCAATCCAAAAAAGGTAACCAAAAAAAATACCCCACACGATCATCTTATTGACTTTTTCCCTCTTTTTTTTTTTATAAACAATTCTAAACAAAGTATAAGACAATAAAGATACAAATCATGGTATTCTAAATTGAGAAAGAAGACAAAAATAAATTCCTTGGAGACAAAGAATATATTAAATCACACAATTAAATGCATAATTTCACATAATTACCACAATGATTCGGTCCACCATGAATTTCCTTGTCAAATTTTTTTTTTATTATTTTTTATTTTCATTTTATATATGCACAAAGATAAAACTCAACCAAAAAAAAATTCTGCTTTGATCAATGAGAGTCATCCTGATAAGACTAAAATCAAGCAAATGAAAATAAGTGTTGGTGTATACCATGGATAAGAACACTTGTGAAAATAAACAATTAGAAAGAATATTCGAGAGAAATAAGCCACAATTCAGTCACAAGCACATATTCTTAAGTGAATAAATCAACATGTATGAGACTTACACACATTTTTTTATTTTTTATAAACTGTGTATGATTTTTTATTGCATTGTTTCAAGCATAAGTGTGTGACAGTATATGCAAGGGAACATTGCCAATGACAAATAAGTCTTTTTCGAAATTAAAAATAATTGTAACCCATGAAGACGCTGTCACACTACACCAGTGGTAGCCCTTTTCTTTGGTAGCGTATCCTCTTTATAACTCCGAATTACAAAGTTCCAACTTACTCAAAAGACGGCTTTCACACACTGATGTAGGTAGCTCTATTCTTGCACAGGAGCTTGAAACAATGCTACACAAAAGGAAGCTCAAACATTAAACATTGATTAATTTACTCGAATATGCCTAGGAGGAATTGATTAGATTTCTCTCAAGAATATACAACCAAAGATTCATAAACACAAGATAGATTATCCAGCTTGACACACAATAAAATTTTCAAATTGATTGACAATTTTCTTAACCAAAAATAACACACATTAGATCAAGCGAACAACACCAAAACAAGAGAATTTAAAGAGAACAAACCCCCAAAGATTTTCGGAGGAAATCAAAGCGAACCGAATCAAGAGCTTTAGTGAAAATATCTGCAATTTGTTTATGTGTTTCAATATATTCCAAGACAAGAACTTTATTTTCAACTAATTCTCTTATGAAATGATGACGAATATCAATATGTTTAGTACGGGAATGTTGCACAAGATTTTTTGAAATATTAATTGCACTTGTATTATCACAAAAAATAGTTAAAGTGTCAAGATCAAACCCATAATCCATCATCATTTGCTTCATCCACAAAAGTTGTGCACAACAACTTCCCGCTGCAATGTATTCAGCCTCAGCTGTTGAGAGAGAAATAGAATTATGTTTCTTGCTGTGCCAAGAGACAAGATTATTTCCCAAGAAGAAACATCCTCCACTAGTGCTTTTTCTGTCATCAGTGTTACCTGCCCAATCAGCATCACTAAAACACACTAGATTAGGGTTAGGTTCTTTTGAATACCAAATACCATAATCAGCAGTCCCATGAACATATCGAATGATTCTTTTGACAGCTGCAACATGAGACTCCATGGGATTTCCTTGGTACCTAGCACACACACCAACACTATAACTCAAATCAGGTCGACTAGCAGTGAGATAAAGAAGACTACCAATCATGCTCCTATACAGTGTAGGATCCACTTTGACACCATTTTCATCTTTGGATAGCTTCACAGTCGTTCCCATTGGTGTTTTGGCAATCTTTGAACTTTCAAGTCCAAACTTTTTCACCAAGTTCTTAGCATATTTGCTTTGAGAAATAAATGTGCCTTCATCTAATTGCTTGACTTGCAAACCTAAGAAATAGGTCAATTCTCCCACCATGCTCATTTCAAATTCCTCTTTCATTTGTTTCACAAATACCTGCACCTCATTGTCAGAAGTAGAACCAAACACAATATCATCAACATAAATCTGAGCAATAATTATGTTAGATTTAATATTTTTGATAAACAAAGTTTTATCTACTCCACCCCTTTTGTATCTATGAGAAACAAGAAATTGAGAGAGTCTCTCATACCAAGTCCGAGGGGCTTGCTTCAAACCATATAGAGCTTTCTCCAATTTGTAAACATGATCAGGTGCATGGGGATCTTCAAACCCTTTGGGTTGTTCAACATATACCTCTTCATTCAAGATCCCATTGAGAAATGCGGATTTGACATCCATTTGGAACAACCTGAAACCAATCAAGCAAGCAATAGACAATAATAATCTAATTGATTCAAGTCTTGCAACAGGTGCAAATGTTTCATCAAAGTCTATTCCTTCCACTTGTGTGTACCCTTGTGCCACTAATCTTGCTTTATTTTGCACGATTGTACCAAATTCATCAGATTTATTTTTGAAAATCTATTTTGTGCCAATAATATTGGTATGCAATGGTCTTGGCACAAGGATCCACACTTTGTTTCTAAAAAATTGCTGCATAGCTTTAATCCAATTTTCATCAGTTAAAGCTTCTTTCACATTTTTAGGCTCAATTAGAGATAAGAAATAAACAAATTGAACAACATTACTAAACCTTCTTCGTGTTACCATACTGTCTTTTGGATTTCCAAGTATTAAATCTGCTGGATGATTTAACTTAACTCTGGTTGATGGCTCCTTTTGGACTTCATCCAAAATAATATCTGGAAATTTGTTTTCTGTCTGTCCAGAATCTGCTTCATCGGATTCGCGATTTGTTGGAACAGATGGACCAGACGTTGCAACAGTAGTATCACTGACAGAAGCTTCTTCATGTTTTTCAGTAGGTTCATCAATAAACCTTTCAATTTCTTCCTCAGTAGAAAACTCAGAAAAATCCCTGGAATCATCAATAACAACGTTAGCCGACTCTATTACAGTTTGGGTTCTCATGTTATACACACGATAGACCCTACTGTTAGTGGAGTATCCAATAAAAACACCTTCATCACTCTTAGCATCAAATTTACCAAGATTTTCTTTATCTCTCAAAATGTAACAAACACATCCAAAAACATGAAAGTAAGCCACACTTGGTTTCTTACCTTTCCAAATTTCATAAGATGTTTTAGATGTACCTGGACGAAGAAAAACACAATTTATGATATAGCAAACAGTGTTAATTGCTTCTGCCCATAACCGTTTGGTCAATTTTTTGCTGTTTAGCATCACTCTAGCCATTTCTTGAAGAGTGCGGTTTTTCCTTTCTACAACTCCATTCTGTTGAGGAGTTTTGGGAGCTGAAAACTCATGAGAGATACCTGCAGACTTACAAAAATCATCATAGACAGAATTCTCAAATTCTTTACCATGATCACTTCTTATACGAACAATTTTTCCAATGTTGCAATCTTTTTCAACTTTTAATTTCAAGCAAAGAGTTTTAAAGGCATCAAAAGTGTCAGATTTTTCTTTCAAGAAATCCACCAAAGTATATCTAGAAAAATCATCCACACAAACAAAAATATACCTTTTCCCATTTAAACTCTCAATTTGAATTGGACCCATTTGAAGCAATTCTAAAACTTTCGAAGTGTTTATGTCAGAAACACTTTTATGTGTAATTTTTAATTGCTTACCAAGTTGACAACTCTTGCACTTACCATCAGATTCTTTGCCTAGCTTAGGTAAACCACGAACACTCCCTGCATGTGACAATTTTTTCAAGGTTTTGAAATTTATGTGACCAAGTTTAGCATGCCACATATCAGTGTTATTACTCACAACAGATTGACACATAATAGATGGCAGAAGAGTGTAGCAATTGTCATTAGATCTATAACCTTCAAGAACATTCTCACCATTCTTGTTTAAAACAAAACAATTCTCTTTATCAAAGTTAACAGTATAACCTTGATCACAAATTTAACTTATGCTTAGAAGATTAGCTTTAAGACCTTCCACAAGTAACACTCTTTTGATTCTAGGCAACCCTTCAAAGTTAAGAGTACCCATACCAAGAACATTACCTTCAATTCCATTGCCAAAAGTAACAGACCCACAATGCATAGGTTTTATGTCTGTAAGAATAGACTTGTCACCTGTCATATGTCTTGAACAACCACTGTCAAAATACCAAAAATATGAAGAAGCAGATCTATCATATTCACTAGTAAAACCAGCAAAACAATTATTCTTTTTTATCCATATTTTCTTTGATTGAACATTTTCCTTTTTTACTCTTTTGAAATTATCAAAATAATTGAATTTTTCAAAATATTCATTTTTAGCAAAATTCATAAGAGTAAAACACTTAGGACGAATATGACCCTTCCTACCACAAAAATGACAGATTGGAATGAATTTTTCAAATTTACCATTGGATTTTCCTGCTGACTGTGTCCTTTTTGTTGGAACAATCCGAGTATCGGATACAATAGATTTCAGTGAGGATGACACAGGAACATCAGACGATAACATCCCAGCCGAGATAAAGACAGTTTTCTTTGATTTTTGAGAACTTGAAGCACCCAGTCCCACATGACTTCTTTGACCTGAATTCTGTATATTCTCAAAAACAGTTGAACCGGGGTTAAGCATTCTAACATTTTTCTCAAGAGTATCCAAATCTTTAGACAACTTATTAATTTCAACATTTTTTGAAATTATTTCTTTTTCAAAATTTTCATTTAAATCAGTAAGTTGTTTAATTTCAAAGGATAAATCTTTATTTTTGCTTACCAATGACTGATTTTCAGAACACACTTTCACCCATGAACCATACATCTTTTTGTAAGATTCACTCAAGGACTCATCATTCAATTCAGATTTATCACTATCAGAATTTTCTTCATCTTTTGAAACATTATTTAAGCAAACAATTTTTTCATTTTCAGATTTAGAAACAGGTAAAATAGAAGTGAGAGCGACATTACCTTCCTCATCTTCACTACTTTCAGAGTCATTATCACTCCAAGTAGCAATCATACCTTTTTTGTTCTTTTTCAAAGTATTTGCACATTCAGACTGGATGTGACCAAATCCCTCACATTCCCTGCACTGAATACCCTTTTTATTAGTTTGAAAAGGTTTAAGAGAAGAAGGATTACCTTTTGACATCTTGCCATTGAATTTCTTGTTTCCTATCTTATTCATATATTTTTTAAAATTCTTTGCAAGCATTGCCATTTCATTATCACCATCTTCATCATCTGAGACTTCCTTTTCAGTGCTCTTGAAAGCTATGGTTTTCTCCTTTTCTTTGGAAGTACTTGGCTTGTCTTTTTGACGAATCTTTTGATTTAACTCAAAGGTACGAAGTGACCCCATCAGTTCTTCTACCTTCATAGTACTGAAGTTTTTTGCCTCTTCCATAGCAATGAGCTTAACATTGAACCTGTCAGGAAGAACTCGAACGATTTTTCTAACAAGAACAGAATCATCAAGTTTCTCACCAAGTGCAAAATACTCATTAGAAATATCAGATAATCTCTCATAAAATTCAGATAGTGTTTCAGAATCAGACATTCTAAGGTCATCAAACCTAGTTTGTAACATAATAAATCTAGACCTTTTAACATCTACAGTTCCTTCGAACTGAGTTTGAAGAATTGTCCAAGCATCTTTAGCCGAGACACATGTGGAAACAAGTTTTATAAAAATTTCTCCAACACCATTAAATATGGCGTGCAGAGCTTTATTATTATAGCTAGATACTTTTTCTTCTTCTGTATCCCAAATAAGTTCAGATTTTACAATTGTGCTTCCATCTTCACCTTTTTCAGTAGGAGGTGATCATCCAGACAGAATTGCTCTCCATGCTTTCTCATCTTGAGCTTTTATGAAAGCTCTCATCCTAACTTTCCAATATGGATAGTTTGAGTCATTTAGCAATGGAGGTCGAGACACCGAACTACCTTCTACAAAGAAAGACATTTCACACAAAACAAATCAAACGGAAAATAACCACAAGATCTCACTAAGAGTTTAGTGAACCGCTCTAATACCAATTGAAATTCTGTTTTTTAAGATTACCAACTTAATTATTCAAATTAAATAATTAATTGTTGAACTGTTACAGAAATGTTTAAACCGACACAAAGACTGTTTGAACAGAAACCATATATGTTTAAACAGTTTGTGACCAGAAGATAAAAACGAACATAAAATAAAGAACACACGAATTTTTACGTGGTATCAGCAATCTTTGCAGATTGCTACTAGTCCACGAGGCCACGCCCAGAGAATGAAATTTATTAGAAGAATATCTAAACGATTACAAAACCAAATTGACTTATACAAATAAAGACTCCCTCTTGAATTTGTCGCAACTGTTGTAGTCTAAACTCCTAATCAAATTTCTTAAGTGCTAAGATCTTGAACTCCCTTCAAATCATAACACTTGCACTTTTCCTCCCGAAAAGTGACTCACGAACAAGACTTCTCCCGAAGCTTGATGACCAATGTCCAAGTGTGTTCAACCTGCACAATTAACACAAAGAAAACAATACAGAAGTACACTGTCATAAACCACTAAGAACTTGCTGGACTCAAGTTCTTCACATAATAAAAAGTCTCTCTAAAACTTGAAAAATATTTAGAAAATAATACACCAAGAGAGATGGTCAAAACCAACGACCTAAGGATGATTATATACTTTTTAGAATCCCTTTAGGTCGTGGAAAACAAATCAGAAATCAAACAGCCAATAAATGGAAAATCTTCCAAAACAGGAAAGTCAGAATCTGTTCAAACAGACTGGCAATCCGTTCAAACAGATTCATTGAACCTGGACAGTTTTTCAACCCAGTTTCCTTAAATAAATAAGGAAACAATATCTACATTATCACTGCAAGCTGTACACGATTTCTGGGCAACCAAATCAGATCAACACATAAAAATAAATACCAATAATTTCAAATTTAAGAAAAATATATTCTTTTATAGGAAAATATATATTTATTTTATTAACACATAAAAATCTGAATATAGAAAGACACATTTCAACAAAACAGGAAACTACCCATTTTGAAAATACCACTCAATATATTTCGAAAATGAATTCCATAATTAATTTTGTCAATTTTATCAAATATGCCAATAAAATATTTTACAAAAACAGTGCTTAACTCGCAAAACAAGTCATTTGGACTTAAACGTGTGATTAATATTAATAAATAGGTTAGGAACTAAATTTTTTGGCCAAAAGAGTAGTACTTTTTCATTAAAAGAGTTTAGTTCTGTCTCTGCATTAGTTCCTTAGCACACTCAATCTCTAGACGCGACATCAATCCCAGCGAATACTCAGAAAACTCATCTGAAACCTCACTGGCCACCACCATCTCCACCTCCATTAGCATCATTCATTAGCATCCATCATGCTTATATTTCCAAAGAAAGTCAAGTTGAACATTGGAGCTCATCAATTCCAAATCTAGTCAAGCTTGAGGGCATTCACAATGACAACCTTCAAGTTGTCTTGTATGATGCTTATTATGAACGTCAACCACTTATTGATGTATGTCGACATGTAAAACACTAAGGAGGATAGCTATGAATGTACTACAATAGAGCAATGCATTGGATTACAGGGAAGTTTTCTTTTCCATTTCTTTTATTTATACATCAGGGATATTTGATAACCCTACAAAATAGAGTTATTTTACCACTTTTTATGTGCTAATTGTTGCTTAGTTCTTGAGTTTTTAATTGATTTATTAAGTTTTAAAATAATTTTGAATTTATTGGGTTTATTTTGATTTTATATATTTTTGCGCGTTTTTATAGTTATTTTATTGTAGAAAGTTGTAATTAGTTAGTTGAATTTTTTAGTTTGAGGTAAAAAAAATGTTGTATTATTAAACTTAAATGTTAAATATAAATTAAATTATAATTAATATTTTCAAAGAATTAAATTGATTTATTTTATAGTTGAAAATATTTTATTATGATTTATTTTATATTCATTTTGTGGGGAATTTATGGTATTTTTGGGCTTTGAAAAGTAAGGAAAAGAAGAAAGAAAAATGGTATTTTTGAAATCAAACCCAAAGCCTCCAGCCAAGCCCATCAGCCGGCCCAGCCCACTAGCAGCTGCCTCACCCTTTCTCCATCTGGGCTCGCGTCTGTCTCAGCCCAAGCCCGAAGCCAACACCTCCTGGGCACCTGATGCCGCCTGCTTCAATTCCCAGCCGTGCCTCAACTCAGCAACACGGGCCTGGCACCACACTCAGCAATTGCCTTGTTCCAGCCATGTTCAGCCTGCCTCCAGCCCAACACGTCCAGCTACCTCCTGTTGCCAGCTGCCTTGTCCCAGCCAGCCCCACTACTCCATTTTGAGCCCAACAATTGCCCAATGTCCCCTTGTCCCCTATGATAAAAAATGCCATTCTTTTTACCTAATCTTTCCACATATTTCACCATGACATCATCATTACACCCTATAATTTACCCCTATTTACCATATTATTATTAATTTAATCAATTTAATTAATTTAAATTGATTATTTTAATACTCTCATTTTGGCTATAAATAGGGAATTTTCAAGACCATTTGGGGAATGCTTAGCTTGGGAGAGGTTACACTACACAAGTTCTACACTTTCAAGACCTCTCTATTCTCTTCATCTTTTTATTCTTTTTGGTCATTTTTTCTATGAGTTTTTAAAGGAAAAATTTGGGAGTTTCTCCTCCAAATTTTCCTATTTATGTTTGTAATTTTTATTCTAGTTATGAGTTTCTAATATTTTTAAGATTATTAAGGTGGTGATGAAATAATATGTAACTAGATAGTATTTATTTTGTATGTTGATTTCCCATTGTGTGCAACAAAGTTTATGAATTTTTCTTTTTCAAATATCTTCTTTCATCTTAAATATCATGTATTTTTTATTGTTAGCAAATATTTACACTTTGTTCTTCATTAGTGTAAAATCATAATATTCTTTGTGTAAGATGTGTCATTAAATTGTACATATCCAATGCTTATAACAAAAATATTATGTTTTGCTTTATAAATAATGTTATTTGATTTTTTTTGTTTCATTAGGTTGATTCACATTAAATACTTTGAAATTATACTTTTTGAAAAATGAAGAAAAATCTTATTTTTTTAGAAGTAATTTGTGCTTAAAATTATAAATCTATTTGGAAAATGATAGTTTGATTTATTTTAACTATTAATAAAACTTGGGAATTAATGTACTTACAAATATTATTGAACTTATATTTTGTGGATTCTAATACCTTAATAATCTTCTTTTACCATCTTGATTTCTACTAGTAATTTATGTGTATACATTGTCTTTAATTTCTTTATTATTGTCTTTTATTTTATTTTCATTATACAAAAATATAATCAATCTTTGGAGCTAGGTTATAATTTATTAATTTTGATTTAAAATAGTTTTCTTTTTTATTTTAGACAAGTCCTTTGGGTTCGATCTTGTGCTTACACGAACACTATATTCCATATATGATCGTGCGCTTGCGAGTTATAAATTTTTAAAACATACCCGTTTTGGGTCCATCAAGTTTTTGGCACCGTTGCCGGGGAGTTGCAAGAAGAGAAACGCAATTTATCTCAAGGTTAGTAAATTATTCTACTAGTTATTTTAATTTTTGCACTTACAAAAAAGCTATATATACAAAAATATAAAAAAATATATATCTATAAAAACTAAAAAAAAAAAGATAAAAAGAAAATTTGGGACGTCATTTGTGCCTCCTATCTATCTTTATAATTTTTATAGTTGACGGCACTTGTGCCTCATATCTATCTTTTTAATTTTTATAGTTGATGGCACTTGTGCCTCCTAATTTTGTTGTAACTTTGTTGTAATTTTATTTCGTTTATATCTTTGTTAGTTGACGACATTTGTGCCTCCTAGCTTTTATGTTATTATTATTGTTATTTTGTGATAGTCGATGGCATTTGTGTCTCCTAATTTTTTATTTGTAGTTGATGACACTTGTGCCTTCTAAATTTTGTTTAATATCTTAACATTGTTTTTGTTATCTTAATTTTAGATTCTTGTTCTTTTTACCTTAATTGTCAATTGAAAAAAAAAAATTCTTTAGTTTGTCATTTAGTTTTTAACATATGTGTCATTTTAATTATAGTTGGAATTCTGAGTACAACTATTATGAGCTCTCAAATTTAAATTATGGAGAAACTAATGATATGTATGATATGCATGAATCTTTTGATACCCATTTTACCCCCGTCTATAATCCAACTTTTTCGTGGAGCCATACTCAATCTCCAATGAATCAAGAGCATGAATTCAACATACCTAATCCAAGTCATGCCCAATCCAATCTATCATATCCCATTCAACAAGAAACGAGTCCATTTTTAGAGGATACCCTACAACAGTTCATGCAATCAACCTACTAAATCTTACTAGCCCAGTCTCAATCAATATCAAAAATTGAGACAATAGTAGGACAACTTGCAACTGTTATTGAGTCGGAAAAACAAGTTTATCCCAACCAACCCATTCCTAATCCAAAAAGTCAAATTGAAAATGAAAAGGAGAATGAAGTTGTTGAAGAACTTGTAATATGCATCCAACCCCCTAATAAAACAAAAGAGTTGGATAAAATAATTTTCAAGGCTCATGAAGAAAAAGAAAATGATATTGTTGTATCTCATGAGCCCATAGTTGAAGAAATATGCATATTCACTCAAATTGAAAAGGAGGTTAAAAAAGATGTGCAATTTTCATACTTTATTGAAAATCCACCAAAATTGCATATTTTTAATTTTCTTGTAGGTGTGGTGTTATTAATTATTATTTATGGCATTTGCATCAAAGTCATAACTCACTCTACAAATGAAATTTTACACCATCGATTGGGTGTAGATTGAAAGAAAAAAAAAATTATAGTCGAGCTAAAGACTATAAACTAAAGCGCTTTGTGGGGGGCAACCCATACTTTTTATGTTTCATTTTATATTTCACTTTTGTTATGTGTTTTTGTTTCATGTTTTTCAAAAGCTTGAAAGAAACTTCTTGCCAAAAAAGAAGAGAAGAAAACAAAGGAGCCAAATCAAGGAAGCATACATTCAAGGGAGTAGTTCTTAATTTTTTCTATTTTATTAAACATTGAGGACAATGTTTCATTTAAGTTTGAGGGTAGTGTGTATGTGTTTTCTTGGTGTTTATGTGTTTTTGCATGTTTTTCATTTGTTATAAAATTAAAAAAAAAATTATTCTCTTTGTTTTGTTTGAAATAAATTATTGGTGATTTTCATTTTATGATGATAAGAATTATGATTGAAATTGTTTTCAGTTCTTAGAAAAGTATAAATAAATCTTAAGCTTTGTTTTTAATTTTTGATTTAGTTTTACTTAATTATAGATTTTTTTTTCATTAGATGATACTTTTCTATTCTATTTGAATTATTGTGATATTTGGACAAAGTTTATTTAAATATTAAATTCTTTAAATCTCTAATTTTTTTTTTTGAAAAATCCTAGAATTTGCTTGATTATCTCTTGAGATTTAATTTATTTTTGTTTGCATAAGCTTGTCTAATGTTCACATGATGATTTGATGATAGATTTGTGTTTGCATGTTAAATATCTATTTTGAAAACAATTTTAACTTTTTAATTAATTACATAAGCTTTACTTTTATTTGTGATTTTCTTTGAACTATTTCCATTAGGTAATTTTTGAAAAAAACATTTGACATCACCAATTAAAAAAAAATGTGTGTATTTTTATTTTTTTCTTTTGCTCGAGGACTAGCAAAATATTAAGTTTAGGGGTGTGATAACTCTACAAAATAGAGTTATTTTACCACTTTTTATGTGCTAATTGTTGCTTAGTTCTTGAGTTTTTAATTGATTTATTAAGTTTTAAAGAAATTTTGAATTTATTGGGTTTATTTTGATTTTATATATTTTTGTGCGTTTTTATAGTTATTTTGTTGTAAAAAGTTGTAGTTAGTTAGTTGAATTATTTAGTTTGAGGTAAAAAAAAAAGTTGTATTATTAAACTTAAATGTTATATATAAATTAAATTATAATTAATATTTTCAAAGAATTAAATTGATTTATTTTATAGTTGAAAATATTTTATTATGATTTATTTTATATTTATTTTGTAGGAAATTTATGGTATTTTTGGGCTTTGAAAAGTGAGGAAAAGAAGAAAGAAAAATGGTATTTTTGAAATCAAACCCAAAGCCTCCAGCCAAGCCCATCAGCCGGCCCAGCCCACCAACAACTGCCTCATCCTTTGATAAATTATAGTAAATGGCCTAAAATAAAGTCATCAAGAAGCTAATGTCCTCATTTTTAAAATTGTAGAGAAATAACTATTTTACATTGTTAATTACCTAAAGTACATTTTTTTATAATTTATTTATTTATTTAGGACTGTATGACTTAATATAGTGGTATATGTATATTAGTTTTGTTTAATTAGTTTTTATTTTAAAGTTATATTGATTTTTTAAGTTTTTTATAGGTTGTTGGTATATTATTTTCCAATTAGTGTATATGTTTTTTGTGGTATGGTATATAATTTTTTTTTTGTGATATTTAGTTTTTATTTTATTATACATAGTGGTAATATATAATTTTGTATCATGATATATACATTTTAATGGTAGTATATAATTTTGTTAGCATAGTATATACATTTTTTAGTAATAATTTTGTATGTTTTGATGGTATATTAATTTTCACCTCAGTATATATACTTTGTGGTATGGTATATCATTCAACAACCCATAAAAAAAAATCAAAATAACTTTAAAATAAAAACTAATTAAACAAAACTAATATACATATACCATAATATTAAAATATTTAGAATAAAATAGTAATTTGTTAAATGACATATTTGGTAATATGTGATATTAATGAGATGATTGGGCTATTTTACTACAAAATTAAAAACATGGATATTTACTTACTTTCACACATTATTAAGGGTCATTTTGCACCATGGCCCCTCATCCTTTCTCCATTTGGACCCGCGTCTGTCTCAGCCCAAGCCCGAAGCCAACACCTCCTGGGCACCTGATGCCGCCTGCTTCAATTCCCAGCCGTGCCTCAACTCAGCAACACGGGCCTGGCACCACGCTCAGCAACTGCCTTGTTCCAGCCACGTTCAGCCTGCCTCCAGCCCAACACGCCCAGCTACCTCCTGCTACCAACTGCCTTGTCCCAGCCAGCCCCCCTACTCCATTTTGAGCCCAACAATTGCCCAATGTCCCCTTGTCCCCTATGATCAAAAATGTCATTTTTTTTACCTAATCTTTCCACATATTTCACCATAACATCATCATTACACCTTATAATTTACCCCTATTTGCCATATTATTATTAATTTAATCAATTTAATTAATTTAAATTGATTATTTTAATATTCTCATTTTGGCTATAAATAGGGAATTTTCAAGACCATTTGGGGAATGCTTAGCTTGGGAGAGGTTACACTACACAAGTTCTACACTTTCAAGACCTCTCTATTCTCTTCATCTTTTTCTTCTTTTTGGTCATTTTTTCTATAAGATTTTTGAAGAAAAATTTGGGAGTTTCTCCTCCAAATTTTCCTATTTATGTTTGTAATTTTTGGGTTTGTAATTTCTATTCTAGTTATGAATTTCTAATCTTTTTAAGATTATTAAGGTGATGATGAAACAATATGTAACTCGATAGTATTTATTTTGTATGTTGATTTCCCATTTTGTGCAACAAAGTTTATGGATTTTTCTTTTTCAAATATCTTCTTTCATCTTAAATATCATGTATTTTTTATTGTTAGAAAATATTTACATTTTGTTCTTCAATAGTGCAAAAACATAATATTCTTTATGTAAGATGTGTCATTAAATTGTACAAATCCAATGTTTAGAACAAAAATATTATGTTTTGCCTTATAAATAATGTTATTTGATTTTTTTTGTTTCATTAGGTTGATTCACATTAAATACTTTGAAATTATACTTTTTGAAAAGTGAAGAAAAATCTTATCTTTTTAGAAATAATTTGTGCTTAAAATTATAAATCTATTTGGAAAATGATAGTTTGATTTATTTTAACTATCACTTAAACTTGGGAATCAATGTACTTATAAATATTATTGAACTTATATTTTGTGGATTCTAATACCTTATTAATCTTCTTTTACCATCTTGATTTCTACTAGTAATTTATGTTTATACATTGTCTTTAATTTCTTTATTATTGTCTTTTATTTTATTTTCATTATACAAAAATCTTATCAATCTTTGGAGCTAGGTTAGAATTTATTAATTTTGATTTAAAATAGTTTTCTTTTTTATTTTAGACAAGTCCTTTGGGTTCGATCTCTTCCATATGCGATTCGTGCGCTTGCGAGTTATAAATTTTTAAAACATACCCGTTTTGGGTCCATCAATATTTTTGTTTGGTTGTCTTTGATATGGTGAGTAAATGAAAATGTGGAAAAAGGAAAAAAAAAAAAAGGAGAGTGTGGACGACAGTCACAAGAAAAGGGAAAGGAAAATTGATTTTTTTTTCTAATTATTCTCTTGATTGGTCAAGACATTTATTGTCTTGATTTGGGAAAGAGATTTGATTAGTTTCCCTTTTCATTAGCATTAATTGTTAGACCTTAAGGGAAATAAAGTAGTGAACAATGAGTATTGGAAACTCATTATGGTTGGCGTGCAAGAAGAAAGAGAGAATGAGCTCGAGAACTAGAGAGAGAAAGAAAGAAAGATAGTGCGAGTGAGGAAGAGAGAGAGAGATTATACAGGAGACGAAGGAGAAGAAGATGAGGGGTTTGAGGTATGATTTTTTTTAAATTTTGGTTTATTCCTCTAACCATGTTTCTTCTCCTCACTGCTAAGTCTCTTTTTTTTTTCTCCTTGCTCGTGGTTCGAAAATGTTGGAAGGGTAATTCAAGGTGATTGTACTCTAGGGTTCTTGTCACTCTTGTATTCTTGATTCCACAATCAAGAGAGGTAATAAATTCTCTCTTATTTTTATTGATTTGGTGTTGATTTTTGGATTTTTGCTTTAAAGTATGAATCGATATGAATTTCTAGCCTTGTTGTGGTTGTGTTGTATTTTGGCTCTTGTTATGCTTTGATGGTTGTTGACGAGAGAAGACATGATCATGATATGAGGATTTTTGGATGGTGTATAGTCGGCCTAATGCATGTTTTGGGGCTCTTGTTGTTAAGTCTTTTGGTTGATAAACATGCTTATGGAAGTAGGCATATGATTTTTATGTATTATAGATCAAGGCATGCTAGGGTTTTTGTATGTGTCGTGCTTACGTTTTTGGTAACCTAGAGTGCTTATGTATAGTACTAATATTGTTTATGTATGTTCAATGTTTTGAAAGTACAAATATGTTAGGATTTCTTACCTTTTTGCATGTTTGGTTTTACACTACAAGAAAAAACAGTATTCATAACACTTAAAAACTGCTAACCGGGACTATTGATAGCACTTCTGAAAATGCTAACATAGCCCTTGTTATTAAAAGTCCAGTCTTTTCTATAACAGTTTTTGAATGTTATGTTCGGTGTTATCTTAAACTATTCAATAACACATTTTTA
This sequence comes from Humulus lupulus, assembly GCF_963169125.1. Lineage (NCBI taxonomy): Eukaryota > Viridiplantae > Streptophyta > Magnoliopsida > Rosales > Cannabaceae > Humulus > Humulus lupulus. Next base: position 126,739,388 of record NC_084801.1, on the reverse strand, counting down.
GGTGCTATAATATTCAAATAATAACATTTAGATAGAGTTTTTGGTTATAAATTTGAAGTTTAATCTTGTACTTTTTTCATAACACTTTTCAACTGTTACATTTGATTATTTTGATAGCATTTTTAGTTTGTTATATTATATAAATCATAACGATTTGTTTCGCTTATAATATGTTTTTAAATCGTAACATATAGTAATAAAATTTTGTTACTTTAGTGTGGGTAATATATTTTAAATTTTATTTTAATAAGTATACTTATATGGTTTTTTTTAATTAAAAGATCTTCATTATTGTATTTTGATAAAAAAAAAAACAAAATTAATTATAAAATGTAATTCTCAATAGATTGATAAACCATAAATATTACATTAAAAAATAACTAATTCAAACCATGAATGTGTCTACTTCATAAGATATTAGTTCTAACTTAAGTTTGAAAGCATAACATAATAAAGTTTTATAATCTTAAACATTTTTTACTTCAAACTATAGTTTGGATGATGTTGTTGCTGCTAATGCTATTGTTGTTGTTGTTGTAGCTGTTCTTCATATTGTTGTGCTTGACTATGAACCCCAAATGGCGTACTAGTCCTTCGAGGGAACTTGTTCAAACTCTCTGAAAAATAAATAGAGAAAGATAAGCAGTCAGGTTTGGAGAGCTGATGCCACAAACCTAACATACAATTAGCCCCATTTAAATCATTACTGACTATAATCAACATGAACAAAACAGAATTCAGAAATCCAAATATAAATAAGCATAATAGAAAATGAAATGAAGATTCAAACAAAGCTTGGGAACAACTGCAAGATGAAAACTAAAATAAATAAATAATATAACAAGTGAATGCAAAGCCAATCACATAACTATCATATAAACTATAACTTACCAAAGCTATAAATAAGAAAAGAGAATACAGTGCAAATAAAATCAAACTTGTCAAACAACTTGGTGCCATTAAGAGAATACAGTGAAGTATATCAATATGTTTCAGTATATTTGTATTTTACTGTTTTAACAAGTTAATAATGAGTTCATACAACCCTGTAAAGATAAGGCAGTAGAAGAGGTATAGAAGAAATTTCTGCTTGAGTTTCACATACAATAAATTCAGTATTCTAACACTTAAATTGTGTCTGAAATTAGCATAATATTATAACAAAAATAAAAGTAAGAGAAGTAATAAAATAGAATAACAAATTTAAGAAACATGAAAAATTTAAATTCTCATTTCACAGACAAAAGGATCTGTAGCTCTCATATTATGTCATGGTGTCAGCCAAGGGTGATGAGGGTGCATCTAACCTTGTAAGAACCATAGGAACTCCACTAGTATCCCTTGTTATCTGCAAACACCAATATAAAGGTTCAGGACATAGTTGGTACATACCCTTTCAGATATTTCAAAATCTAATGCAGGCATAAGCCTTTAGTTTGATGATATGGTTGAAAATGTTTTACATTTCAGCATCCTTATTATGATCTTTAATATGTACACACCACTCAGATCAAAGACTCATCAAAACCAAAGAAAGTTAAAAAAAAAGCTAGAAATATTTTCTAACTACATGAAAGAAGAAGAAATCAGATCCCTACAGTGAAGATAGCAATTGATTATAGGTGCTAACTCAAATTTTAATTTTTTGGTATTAATACAGCAGAAAAGTAAGCTTAGCCAAAAAAAAAAGGAGTTATAACATTACAAAAAAAGGCAATGAGCAAAGGCAGGTCAAGTATTTAATAGAGGACAAGTACAATCAAACAGTCCAGATTAACCTCAAATAGAGGAACCAGCCGAAACAAAGAAATCAGCAGCTAATTACAAAGAATATGCTCAATGAATAGCTGATCTTGAACCGAAATATTGTGTCTATACACTTTGTAAAGCCTAAACTTAGTAGTGAATTTAATATCCTGAACTAAACTCAAAACAGATGAAGAGTAATTGTCATATATACACCTATTTCTATTCTTCCAAATATTGTAAACAACTGCAGCAAAAATCATGTTCACTATTTCTAATTACCACATTTTTAATGTTTTTTTTCCTCATTGGTGGTAGGTACTGTAAGGAAACTTAGTGACTGAATGAATAGAATCAATTCTCATTAATGAAGTAATGATACAAAAGAGTATATATACAGAAAAGACCAAAACTAATAAAGTAACTAATCTACAAAATAACAATAATTAGTTACAATGAACAACTAACTAACCAAAACAGTTAGTAGCTGTAAAAATTGGCCTAACAGGTACCAAATTTTAATGATCTTTTGAATCTTTCTAGGGAATATTATAATGATCAAGTGTCATCAAAGGTGAGTACAAAAAGTATCCTAAGCAGTCAACACTTAATGATCCTTTGGCAAATTTATCATGACAGCAGAAAAGCTACAAGTTATACTATTATAATAATTAGTTTTTCAAAATTGATAAATCAAATCAATAAAATTACTCATAAGCAAAGGAGATTATATAGCAAAAAGAGATTGAGGCATAGAGAATGTTTCAACAATTTACTAGTTGCTTCATTAACATAGATATGAATATAGTAGACAATTTTATAGAGAGAGCTACAATCATAATATGAGAATCAGATTCAGATTTTACCCAAAATTGCAGAAAAAAAAAAGATGAGACTTGGATCTCTAGAGAAAATCTAAAATGACAGAGAGAGGCTCAAATTTTACACCTTAAATATGAAATGTTGAAATGAGATCGATAAATGCTTCAATACAAGGGAAAAAAATTGCAGAACAGAGCTTGAAATGAGATTGGCCTTCTTTTTATTGTTCTATGCAATTTTGTCTAGTTATTTGTTTCAAGTTAAACTCCTTCACATGTCCTTTCTCAGTCATATCACAATGCCTAAGTACCACTAGACAAGGATTCCAAACATTTTTTAAACCAAGTAATCTATATTCATAATTCTACTTTGGTTGTTGGCAAACAAACAACAATCAATTTCACAAAAAATAAGAATCATCAATTCAGAATTAACAAGCAAAACTTAAAAAAATACATGAAAGAAAATACTTGAGAAAAGCTATACAAAATATGCTGTGAAAAATTGGGCCCTCTTAAGAGAAGCTACATAAACATTCAACACATACATTGAATATAATAACTTCAGCATTGAGCCTAGGAAAGTTGTGTATGTGCATGTAAAAACCAATAAATCAGATAAACTCAGACTGCTAGATCATTTTGTAAGTTATTTTAACTAAACAAGAAGACAAAACAAATAAACTCTTACTGCTAGATCATTTGCAAAAATCAAATAATGTTTGCATTAGATATCAAAAGGATTTTAGATCAAGGTTATATGTACAGAGAAGATTCACTTCATCATGGTGAGCTCTAGATTTTATAAGTGTGTCCATTTCTATTAATAAATCAAGTTCAAACACACACTCAATTGAAATTTGTAATGTGTCTTGACACATGATATAATCATTACACATGATATAAACACCTTCAACTTTACTTAAGAAAAATAGAAAAAAAGAAGAAACTAAACCAGGAGTGTTTATTAGTTTCAAAGTAAATACTTTTAGATTCCAATGCTGGCAATGTCAACAAGCACTCAAATCAAATAGCACTAAACTTCCAATTTTAATGAATCTTTCTTGTTAAAAGACAACAAACTAGTATAATACCAAAATCAACCAAGCTTTCACTGCCTAGTTATAGGCATTGAAATACAACTAGAATATACTTAAATACACAACAGAAAACATAAGCAACATTAAGAGGAACGAAAACAAAGTGTGTGACAAATACCTTGATCATTGACTCCTTTTCTGATGAAATCCCACAGAGGCACCGAACCTTTGTTTTTGACTGAAAAGAGTGATCATCAATTTCCCCTTTGACTTTCACATTACTGCTATCTGAGACACCCTGTCCCTTTGACGCTAAATCAGGGGCTGCAGACACATGCATTTTTCTGAGAAACAGGAAAATGTATTTTCTAAGGGAAAAAAAAATAGACAGTAGCAAAAAGAGTAGAATCTAGTGACTTTATGAATCAGATAGTGAAAAATATAAGACAAACCTATATATGTCATCTACAAGCTGTGCCACCTGTTCCTTCCCCACGGCATTCTTCTTTGCCCACAATTTAGAAACTGTAAAAGAGAACATAAATTCAGCTAGAATTAATTTCACACAAAATAAGAGAATTTAGACCACAACCAGGACATGGTAAAAGCAAGAAACCTCAAAGCAAAATGCTCAATTACAGTACTAATAAGCACAAGTTTGAGCAACCCAACCAAATTCTATACCAGGCTACAATGCCAGAAAACTAAATTTGAAATGGAAACTAACCTATAGAAAACATAATAATAACTTTTTTAGAAAAACAAAGATGTGTGATGTAGACAGTCGCTGTTTTAGTGTTTAAGACTGACTATTTAATAGATATCTACCTAGACAAACATCAACTACATAGCCAAGGTCCAAATATATAAATTTCACTGGAAAGAAAAGTAAATAACACAAGACTGACAAATGCAAATGAAAGGAATTTAGAAACATAACCAACCAAGGATAAAGGACCACTACCCAAAACAAAATACCAATTCGCTCTCACATCTAATTCTTTTGTTGCCTACTATACGTGAAGCATCTTGGAGGCCAATCACATCTAATACCTTTCCTAATTGCAAAATAAAATAAAAATTAAAACTAAAACAAAAAATGTAGAAAGAATATGCTGATATTGATGATTGTGCCACACTAATCCTTCTCATTTGCTGACATTTTACCATGTCACAGTAAATGGAGACATTTTACAAGATTGACCAATCAGCAAAAATAGATTTTAAGGTCACAGTAACTTAGTAATGCATACTATCAATACTAATAATTCGAACCCAATGTGGACACACTTTTAACATAACGATACTGATTCTAAAAATAGAACCGACTAAACAAAATTAACTTTTCAAATTGTGTTCCATATCAAGACACTGCACCTTGTCTACATACCAGAACGTCTATGTGCAACTGCATTGGTATAAATTTTAATCGAGCAGCTATACAAGGCAAGACAAGTCATTCAAAGGTACCTCTTCTCCAACAATTGTAATGTTTGGATGAGTTTGCAAAGCACATTCAAGTGTTATGTGTGAAGCTGCACGCCCCATAAGCCGCACAACTGTAGTTGACAATTAAATTTCGTTAAGCACAGTAGAGTGCAAATCAAAAGATAAGATGGGTTAAAATGTAATCTAAAAGCTAAATCACTACATGTTCCATGACTTTCAACCAGCATACTTACAGTGATAATATTTTCCAGTTGATCTGGCATCTATCATGACATTTCCAATCATTTCTGCATATATCTGAATAAAATGAAGTGCATCACATTATTATTAGTTTCCTTCAGTGTATCTGTTAGTTGCATATCATAGAAAGTGTCACGCTATTCATGCCAAGGAAAATCAGGCAGAACCAGACTTAGGCTAATCAAGTTAGTGTTATATACATGATCCAATGAAGTATTTTTTTTAAATTTCTCAGGAAATAAACCTGTTAGAATAATAACTTTAACACCTAATTAGTTTTTTAAGCAGGACAAGGTACATTGAATAATATACTTTATTTCATCAAACACAACGTCACCAAACTTTCTTGCTAGTTATAGTTGATGGCCCACACAACAATTAACCAACTGATCTGCAAACAATTTTCTATGAGAAGTTCCTTCTCTTAACATGTAAAGGTTGATGCTTAAAGTAAATTCATAAGTTCATGACCATAATGAATTAGCAAGTAAATAAGATGATTCTAGGAATATAAATATAACTCAGTGGCAGTGAAAAAAAAATGCTTCAACAAATAAAATTATCATCAGGTACATGGATAAAATTTTCAAGCTAGTGGGGTTCAAGTTCGTATCTGCTAAAAAATAAAGATTGCTGCTCCAAAATTTCCTACACGATATATGGAAAAGACCACAAAGAAATTTAAGGGTTCAAGTAATAAAAAATTTCTTTTAGTTGCAGTCACCTTGCAAGCAGTATCAAACCCAAAACTTATTGGGACTTCTTTGCATTTCAAGTCACCATCAATGGTTTTTGGACACCCAATCACCTGAGTTTTCAATTTCTTTCCCCTGGTTGAACAAAAGAAAAAAAACCAAACTGTGTTAAACAAACCAACGAAACAGCGTTAAAGGCAAGACTCCTGTAACCCTGTCGAACTGTTAGATAAAGAATCCCTAAATTCTATTTGGATGGGTCCCATACACTGATACAAGCACCTAAAAAATAGATGGATTCATGGATTACATGAATGACATATGAAGACAAATACAGGCAACAGTTCCATCTGCCAAGCAAGATTTTTCTAGAAAGAAAAAAATTAGTGATATACCTGAAATTCTCAGCAAGGAGGCAGGCATTTGTGTTAGAGTCATCCCCACCAATAACAAGAAGTCCATCCAAATCAAGCTTCGCGGCAGTATCTGCAGCTTGTTGAAACTAAAAGGAAAATCCATTTTAACAATTTATTATGAACTTAATGTGTTAATAAAACTTAACATGAAACTGTGAAGAAAGAAAAAAAAGTCACCTGCTCTGGAGTTTCAATCTTATGTCTTCCACTACATATCATATCAAAACCACCCTGATAAAAGAAAATTTTCTCCAATCAAATACAATATCTTGGTTAAAATGCCAGCATCCGCATGTATGAATTTTGTATAAATCACTAGAATAGAATGGATGCGCTATATCTTCTGAGCAAATTAGAACACTCAGAAGCAGCTATCTTTGCACATGATCATGGACCTCCACTGCATAAATGACAAAACCAAACCATAGTCCAAACTCTCACCTGGTTTCTGTACGGGTAAATACATTCTGGTGTACGTTCCACATACTTGCCCTTCATGATTCCAGCTGGACCTCATGCTCCTGCAAGTAATCTACCAGGAAGCACAGAATGAATGAACTCAACCATACTGGACACTATTAACTGCAAGAAAACGAATTATGATAACAAAAAATTCTCACCAAAAATTCCAGAAATGACATTGTGCCCTCCAGGTGCTTGGCCTCCCGACAAAACGACACCAATTTTCAACTTTTTCTGCGAATCGTTAGAGTCAGAATCGCTCAGCACCACCAAGGCAGATGGCTGGCCGAAAAGTTGAGGAAAAAGCTTTGTGATTTCATCTGAAAGCATAAAAAGAAAAACATAACCACATGAAAACGAGAAGCCGCAGAAATTTTTATTATTTAAAAAAAAATTGCTATGTTTTACTAAAACTAAGTCAAAACCTACAAATTTCTTGGTTTCCTAATTTAACTATTTTCCGGCAATTTTTCCATCAACCAAACAAAGATTGGAAGTGTTCGTAACAGATCATAGTGTACAGAACCAATTTAATCGACAAAAAACTGTGGATCCAATACCTGGATTGCCAGCCGCGGAACTAGGTGGTCCTTCGACGATCTTGAAGCGGTTTCTGAGCACGGTAGGGAGAGGGAGGGCGTGGTCGATGCGACTCGCTTGGACCTCGCTGTAGACGGAGGCAACACGGCTGGCCGAAAAGTTGACTTCGTGAGGCAGAGATGAGACGAGAGAGACTTCGTGAGGCGGAGAGACGAGACGAGAGTGAGAGATGGAGGCTGAGAGAAATCTTTCGGGTAACTTAGATTTAGGGATTTTGGCAGATGAGACCAAAAATAAAATTCATTTTGGCGCCTGAGGTTTATTCATGTGGCGCCAAAATATGTTTCGTGGGTTTTTAATCCCCCACCAATAATAGCACTTTTAAATATATGATATTCTTTAATGTAATATATACTAAAAATTGTTGTAGTGTTAATTCCCTTCCTACCTTGTTGTCTTTTGTAATCTTAGAAACATGCTAAGATTTTCTTTGAGTTTTGGAAACAATAAGGATTTGAAATGTGCTAAGTATTTTTCGGCATAGGCATACTTCTTTGAATGATGAGTTTATGTTATCCCTTGTTGCTAATATTAAAACTATTGATTTGGAATAGGTTTATTGGTGTTATTTTCATGACTTGTGCCATGAAGTTTTCGGCCTTGTGAGTGTGATTTAAGATGATTAGTTGTTTGTTGCATGCTAATGGTAATATTAAAATGCATAAAAGGGATATAGAAACATGATAGGTTAATGATTAAATATGATTAAGAACATATTTAAGTAAATGTATGCTTGTTGTTTTTTTTTAATTATTTGGTGGTGTTGATATTAAATGATTTTTAAAATGCACAAATGAAGCCTCAAAATGACATTTTGATTATATATAAGTAAGGGGCATTTTATTTCACATGATAATAAGCTTTTATTCAAAATAATTAACATGCAGTTTTTTATTTAATTTGTGAAAAGAATATGGTTTAAATTCAATTTTGTGATTTTAATTAAATAAAATGCTTGCTGGAATTTTTGGTTATTAAGAGAAAATGTCTTTTAATTAAGACAAGTAAAACATACACTTCAATAAATTAAGTCTTAGATTTTATATATGAAAAATGTGATTTTTCCACACTTTAAATATGTATTGTCACACTTATAAACATGCAGTTTTTTATAAGTAAAATTAATTTTCTAAAAGTAATCAAGAAATTCACTTACACTATGTTTGGTAGAGAGGAGAGAGGGGTGGATGGAGAGGAGTGGAGGGAGAGATATGACGGGAGATGGAGAATCCCTTATTTGGTAAGAGAGAGAGATAAATAGAGAGGAGAGATGGAGGGAGACCATCTCCCTCCAAACTATTAAAATTCAATCCTCCCATTTTGGAAGGATTCAAGAAAAAGATAACCAAAATATGTAAAATATCATTATTATCATTTTAAAAAAGTAACAAATATCTATGTTACAGAGAATAATATGGTAACTTGAATAGTTATTCTTTTCTCCATCCTTCCAACTTCATCCTTCATACCAAACAACATAAAGGAAATCTACTATCATCTCCATCCTACCTAAACTCCATATCCATCCTACTCCCCCTCATTCCTACCAAACATAGCCTTAGTCATTATAAGTAACTACAAATTTTGTCACAATATATTAATTGTTATAGATGACATTATTATTTCATGAGAAATTAAAAGGCTAAATGAATTATTTTAGAAAAAATGAAATTTTTGTAATAAAGTTTTTGAATGATAAATATGTGGTTAAAAGAAATGATGAAGTAATAATTAAGTGGTAAATAAATTATATTTGCTGAATTTTTTTAGAAAAGGCAATGAGATAAGCATGTAGAAATTATCGACTTTAAACGTTAAATTTTAATGACACTCCCACGTATGCATGTTACATGCAAGTGTATTTTTACGTTCAAAATACGCCTATTAGTCAAACATATGATTTTTATTTTGTAACCATGAATGATTGATTGGTAGAATTTGCATTATTCTTTTATGATTTTATGTGAAAATATTGTATTTTTGTAATTGTAGTGCAACTTGTGCCACATGTACATTGACCATGCACACGCGGGGTATGTATGTTGGGCATGAGTATTCTTACGTGATTTTAAAGACGAACGTTTGATTATGATTATAGGCTCGTTGTGACGTTTTCACACTTTATCTTGCTTGGACCCGAGGTAAGGAAGTTGGATAGTATTTTATATGTTTTATGCTATGAAAGGTATGACTTGTTATGTTGCAAGAAATAAAGTGCTAAAGAAAGTATATGTTCTATGTTTTGATTTGTCATGATAAGCCAAGCGTTATGAAAAGTGAAATTCTATGTTTAATATGTTATGATAAGACAAGTGCTATGGAATGTGTAATTTCTATGTTTTGATGTGAACTGTGACGCATGCACATGTATGATGAATGAAAAGAAAAGGTTGCTAGCGTGCTGAACGCGACACAACAAATGAGTTACTAAGGATATGACATAACTCAAAGGGCAGATGCGACGAGGTTATTCAAGGATCTCAGATCCTGTTTACCATAGAGGATGTCTTACTAGTCTATGTTATATTGGTTACCTCAAGATGTGACATGGACAATAGAGGTGCCATGATCACAGAGTATGCTTATGATGTGTGATTGTGATGTATGAAGATATTTACTATTATGATTATAAACTATGAGTATGAAGATGTTATGTTTTGCCCTGATTTACGATACATGTTCTTCTTGTGTTTTTCTTTGATATTGTTGTACTTCCTTACGGGGCTTTTAGCTCACCCTCATTACTTTCCCCCTTTCAGGTAAACAATAGGGTTTTTCCTTGGCACACGTTGTCATGTGGGGAGTTCCGACGTATGAGTATGTATGGCATGGGGTGTCCTATGAATGTACAACGATCAATATGAGCGCCAAAAATAAAAGAACCTATGTTATGAATTTTATTTTTAATTACGTCAGTGAGACTTAAACTTTTTATTTTTATTTTTATTTATGAATATTGCATAAAGACACGTTATTTTATTTTTCAACTATTGGGCCCAATATGCATGTTTTACCAAGGCCCCACTGAGTTTTCCTTAAAGTGATATTTTTCTATTAACTATGAGTTGAGTGACGTTTTATAAAAGAATAGAATTAGGATGCGTTTTACACATGGTATCGACTAGAGCCTACCCAAGACATGATTGACATGGCTGACTTTCTGGCTAGCCTTACCCACGAAGAGAAGAGTGTCAAACACCTAGTGACCATGTCCAACCTTCGGTTGGTCGGACTCTTGCAACCTCACCAGGATGAGGAAGAGTCAACCATGGGGAGTGCCACTGGTGAAGGCACTGATGACCAACCCCCCATGGACCAGCCTCAAGATGTTTCTCAACCCTTCAGGTGTTGGGCTACTGAGTTAACATAAGGGAACCAAGTGAAATTCCCCGACCAACACCAATCCTTCTCTTTCACGACAAGGGAAAACAAAAATTGCCCAAGCACCCTGGTCGGGTGGAGTATTCCTTGTCAGAGGAAAAAAATGGTATGAATTTCTCTTCATTACTTGCACTATTGCCCATCCCGACCAATTTATTTGATAGGGATGAAAAATTTATTCCCTCGAACAGTAATTGTGATAATGCATATTTTAGCAGTAGCAGTAGCTTAGATAATGTAGCGAGCAATATACATACTTCAGGTATACTTACTAGAATTTTGCATCTTTTTATTTCTTACTCTGCTCGCATATTTTTGACTAACTTGTTGTCTCATTACAGTCATCCAGCCCTCAAAGGCCTTTGACATTTACGCTTCAAGTGGTGCCATTACTAGTACCAAGAGGTCAAGTAGAAAAGAGATGGGAGGTACTAGAAGGGCCTCTCCAGCGAAAAGACCACGAACAGCAGAGGCTACTCCTCCGACCTAGAGTTGTAAATACGAGCCGGGTTTTTGAGCACGGCACGAAACCGGCACGAGCACGACACGGCACGAAAAAATATGGGCTTGGGCCAGGCACGGCATGAAAAAATATGGGCTTGGGCCAGGCACGGCATGACACGGGCTTAGCACAGCACAGCACGGCACGACAAGCCCGAAGGCATGACACGAAAGCACGAACAAACTAGCCCGAAAGCACGACACAATAAAAAACCCGATATTTTGACATTAATAATCATAATAAATTTTTATATGTCAATAATTAATCAATTAAAATGATAATATATGTCTTATTTTTCTCAATGTTTATATTTTTATAATTATATTAATTTATTTTAAGATTTGTTAGTTAAATTTTTAGCATTTATTAGTAGGTATTAAAATTCTAATAATTATCTTTGATATAATTTTGTGTAAAATATTGTTAAAAAGTATATAAAAATATATAAAATTATAATTTAAACAAAGAAATGTATTTGGTTTGGTGGTAAGTCCATTGATGGTTAAAGAGGAGGTGGAGGGTTCAATTCTCCATCCTCACATTTTTTAGCAAAAAAAAAGTGGGCCTAAAAGTGGGCCCAAATTTGGGCCCGAATATAGAAAGTGGGCCGACCCGAATAAGGAAAGTGGGCCGGCCCGACTTGGGCCCGACACGGCACGACATGGGCCGGGCCTATGGGCCGTGCTAGGCCTACTCTTTCAAAAATGGGCCGGGCCGGGCCCGGCCCGAATTTATCGGAGGCACAAAAATGTGGGCCGGGCCGGCCCACATTTACAGCTCTACTCCGACCAAGGAAGCCATTCCTCCACCATCAAGCAAACACTCGTCCGCCATCTCTTCAACAAGAGTTTGCATCCGAGTAGACCGATGTCTCCACCGTTGCCGAAATGTTGAGCAATTTAGCCAGTTCAACCATCAACAAGCTCAAAAAAGTGGCCAAGCATCGTTTAAGAAAGCAAGCGTTTGCTTCTCTTCCTGCCCTTAAGTCCAACCACGTCCTTGGTCGGAGTTTTAATGAGTTCCTCAGTGTAAGTTTTCCCATTATTCTCCATTGTTGCTAATAAATTTTTATACATAGAATTTTATTTCTAATTGCGCACCTTGATATTTCTCTGATCGCAAGCCCTTTTGACATTCAACAATGGCTGGAGGCGTGTCGAGGAAGAGAACAACAAATTTGCTGAGGAGCAAAAATAGTCGGCCATTGAGAAGCAAAACATGGCTAATATGATTAAGGCCTTGACCAAGGAGCTAAAGCAATCTAAGGAGGATCGGGACAAGGCGAACAAGTCTGTTGATAATTATAAAAAGCTTGCGAAGGATAATTATGATGAGGCGGTGAAGCTAGAACAAGATTTGGTTGCGAGCAGAGAAGAGTCAAACGTCCTCGAGAAGAAAGTAGACATGCTCGAGCAGACCAATTATGTAATGACCTAACTAATTGTTAGAGAATATATTTTGTAATTGTTCAATGGAAAAGTGGAAAAACCAATATACAACTCTATGCAATAATTACAATAGACAAGGTAATTGATTAAATAAATATTATAACTCAATTGCTCAAAATACAAGTAACTAGAAAGATGTAGAAGAAGAAGATTACAAACTCAATACTATAATAATACAAGTAAATAAGAAGAACAAGAAGAACAAAAGAATGAAAACACAAACAAACTCTCACACAACCAAAGTGTAGAGTAGTGGGGATCACCAACTTGAACAAGGTTCAAGACCTTTGTCCAAAAGCTTATTTCCCCCTATTCTCTAAGCACTAAGGGATCTCTCAAGGAAATAGCTCTCTGGAATTATCAAGCCTTTTGGTGTATTTTCCAGCCAAGTGCTTTGTGGATGGAAAATGGTGTATCATACAAGTGAGCATTAGGCTCCTATTTATAGAGTTTGAGATACCCCTTTGAATTTCAAATTCCACCAACCCCCATGGCTGTTACCAATGTTTAATTGGATGTTTATGGAATTAAAATGGAGATTTGGGAGTTATTTGGGATGTTAGAACCGTTCAATTTGGAAAAAACTGAAAATTCACATAGGCTGTCAGCCTCACTGGCTGCGGCCAGGATTTTTCAGTGGCCGCGGCCACTGGCTTCTGTCCCCCAGGCCGCGACCACTGAAAGTCAGTGGTCGCGGCCACAGGCTATTTTCAGCACAAAAAAGTCATTTTTCCAAAACGTTCCAAAACGTCCCAAATCCTTTCCCACATGATTTTGTAACCTCCAAACACCTATTGAGAGTTAAAAACATGTCTCCAACAATCATATATCATCATGACTTTATGAAATCCAATCTCAAATGTGTAACATATAATATACACATTATTGGGTAATATTTGGGAGTTACAAATTTGTAACTGATTTTGTAACTCCAAAATATGTCACATTTGGACACACACATTAGTCCAATTTTGTGACTCTCAATAATATGTTACAAGGTGTGACAAATCACATTTTGTCACATTATTTAATCTAATATTATATTATATGAAATAATATAACATTCCCCCACTAGATTAAATAATCACTTTTTGTAACACTTATTTAATCAATCAAACATTATATTAAAATATAATACTAATTCTAAGACTTTGGACCATTAAAACTACTATACATAGACACTATTCTTAAGAAAACATACATACGAAACATTCATAACTTTATTAAAAACTATAATGTTGAAATTCATAAATTCGGGGTATGGGATCCCATTGTTTAAAAATAAAACATAACTTTAAACTTAAATAAAATTATTTACAAAGTTAAATGCGGAAAATACATAAAGGAAACATAATAAAATGACTAAAATAACGTCGTCCTCGAATCGTTCACGCAGTCCACCAAATCCATTCTTCCTCAATACACAAGCCCAAGCTGCCAAGAATCCTTCCGCCGTCATAACTATTTTCCTGCATACATAAAAATAAAGGAATGAGCCTAATGCCCAGCAAGGAAAATCTACTAAAAACATAAAACATACACATAAACTATATCATGAACATATACTATAAACATATGTCATATACTACTACAATGGCCATCATACTACTTGGGGCTTGTAAACCAAACAATTCATATGCCCAATAGATTGGTGGGGCTTGCTAGCCAAGCTAGTCATATGCCCATAATTTATTGGGGCTTGTTAGCTATAAAAGTCATATGCCCAAGGTCTATAAACATACTATACATAATGTAACATAAGATAGCATAACATATCATATAAATATATAAATTCTATCCTATTTTCCTTACAAATACCGGGATTTGAGAACAAGGATGGGATTTGGAACACTCCTAAAACCAATAATAAGAAGGTGAGTATTTCTAAAGAAAGAGATGATCAAGAAATGAACTAAACCACCAAAATGAAACTTACCGAAAAGAAACCTTAAGTTAAAAGAACTTGAATACCTAACCAAGAATGGAAAATAGCGAGTTAGGATCTGAATGAAAACTAAAGAATTAAACTGAAATGAACTTAAGATTAGGAATACCTTTGAATGTACTAGAACCGAACTACACCTCGATATTGGAAACACACTATTTATCTTACTTCCCAAGTGTTTATAAAGCTTAAGATGATAAAGCTTATACCCCAACCCAAGTGTTTAACACTCTATAGTAATCCTAGCAGCTTGAAGGCTTTGAACACAGCTTGAAGAATGAGAGAAATGGCTGGGTACTAGGTCTTATTTATAGAGTTCAAGGTGTGGAAAGAACTTCTTTTAGCTTGAATAAAAATAATGAATATTAATTGAAAAATATTTGAATATTCGTTCAACAGAGGCTTAAGACTCGATCAAAACGTTCAGAGGCTTATCAAGAGGTTGAGTGTTGAATTGAGCTCGGTTTCAAAATCATTTGAAAATGTAACCCTAGAGCCGATATATCACCCATTCTAGGCGATATATCACCTGGGCTTATATCCCGAGGGTTCGTCGATGCGTTTGTGCGAAGTTCACGTGTTTTTTGTATTCCCCGTGTGGCGATATATCGACTCCTAGGCTGTGATATATCGACATACGTGAATATATTAAACATGTAATTGCACATTATCAGCTTAATTTGAAATGATAAAATAGGTTTTACTGAGTAAAACGAGATTCCAATAGGTTCTGGAAGGGTCTAGTGCTTCTAGAAACCTCTATTTCTGAATTATCCACTTAAATCCTCAAATAAACAAGGTTGTGAAAAATGTCATGCTCTTATTGGTCTTGGAAGATTCTAGAGCTTTCTTGAACTTTCTTTTACTTAAACTATAATTAAATCCTTAAATAAACCTGCACACGATAAGTGTCATGATCTGATTAATTTTATTTAAACCTCATAGTATAATAAATAACATCTTTATAATCAGCTAGATTAATCAAACCTTATGTTATAATTAATATTCTTAAACTATGGGTTAAACTTATAAAATCTATAAGTGTTGCTACGAGTGTTCAACTAAGTCCCGGCTTGAACCAAAATCCACAGTAATAAACATACTATAACTACTACTACTATCTAGCTAAGTAAACATTCTGGAGCTCTACAAATCAGAGCAACTTGGAGCGGTTCCAGGGAGCAATGTCTAACTGCTTATACATGTTCTGGAAGAGTAATCAAAATGCCAACTTTGATTATCATCCTGAGCAGGTAAAGCAGGAAGAACTCGAGAGATGTGTTGCTCGCTTGGCCAAGGAGAACAACCCTCCTGCTTCTCCAGAGATCTCTTTAGCGATAGGCATCTATTGTACCCTAAAAATAAGCATGGATTCAATCACTCAGCTAGGGGTACAGTTGGCACATAAGCATGTGAAAAAATCAGGCGAGTAGAACATCTAGCTAATGATGATATGAGCAGCTCGAGTTAGGACTTGGCAGTACGACATGCAGATAATTTTTAGACCGCCTCACAAGACAATGGTCCAGTTCGAGACATGTAATGGTCAGATCGCCCTTAGGGTGCTTTGAACTTATTCCGAGCTAAAGTTTGGACACTCTTCAATCACCAACCCGATGAAGATGTTCAACTCGTGGAAGCCTGGTCATGACACATAGTGAAGGATCTCGAAAGACTTGGAGGCTCTTTATACGCTCATTAATGCCCGGGTTGTATTGCACATTTATTGCCCAAGATAACGAGAGTAATTTCCATAGGCAATCGTATCCCCATGTAAATGGGAATTATCTTGATTAAATGCTTACCATATTTATGCACACGGTTACCCAAACTTGTCCAGGAAATTCCACTGTAAATATCAAGGATAATGGACTGCTTTTTGTAATACAAAAAATCTGCAGAAATTGTGAAAGAGTAATAATATTATCTCGTGGACTTGGTGGATTTTAACCACTAAACCACGTAAAATTGTGTGTGTGAGAAGTTGTTCATATAGTTCATTACGATTTAGAAAAGAACACTAATTGGATTTCTTAATCTATTGTTGGTGAAAAACCGAGTCAACAATTTGGTGCTTTCATTGAGAGTTCATTAATGCTTAATCCTTTACTAGTTTCATTCAAACATTCATCATGGTGGTTAGCTGATCAATGCACGACAATGGAATGGAGCAGCCTGGTAGGCAAGAGGCGCATCATACGACCATTCCCACTGAAAAAGGCCTAGACATTCAGCAACGTCCTCGAAAGCAACAGGTGGATCAAGATGATGCTAGGAGTTCAATAGCCATCGAGATGGAGAATGCCAATTAAGGAGCCATCTCGCTTGGGCTAACAGGCATATCGAGGAGGTCTTGGCTCGGTTATCTCCTCTTGCAACCGATGTTAACGTCAAAAAGAGGCAAAGTGGGTCCCATAGATCCCACAGGAATAACCGACACAACCCCAATCATTCTGTCATAATCGCAACTCTGAGCTCTGTACCTTTAGAGTGAAATCAGTAAAGTGCTCAGCCTGCTAATCATCATAGAAACCATCATCCACATGTTAGTCGATCGATCAGAATTGACACTCCCAGCTTCGTGCCTTCCGCACAGACTCCAAGGAATGTTCGTAACAACCCAACAGGGCGAGTTGGGACAAATTCACGGAGACAAAATGCCCCAACGAATCCACCTGTGCCGCGATCAGAACAACAGGCACAAAGGACTCGAGAGATCGGGGTAGAACCAAGATGGGCTAATTTAGTTCCACCTGATGGGACGAGGATAGCCTCGTCGATAAGACACCCGCCATCACCAGTTAGACATCCTACACCACTAGGCCCACAGAGAGATGCTCCAGTTCATGGAAATAGTAGGAGAAATCCACCCCCGTTAGTGGAAACTTACGTCCCATAAGCATGCGCTGATAATCCAGGTCCTCGACTTTAGTCGTGGGTCGTAAGTTTTGCTAATGGAAGTTACTGGACGGGAAGTCAGTGTGGAGGCAGATCTGAAAGCAACCTGAGGAATCATCTGAGTTCCGCACAAAGTCCTCGTTCTGATCCACATCCTAACCTGTGTGACCATCTAAATTCACAAAGGAGGTATCCAGCTCCCAATGATGATATGAGTTATACTCAACATGGGGGAGGTCTGTTTATCGTGCGCGACAATGGGAATGTCCCACCTAACCAAGCTCAAACTTGGAGGGAAAATAACCTATCAAACACGTACAATAGGATGGGGGTTGGAGAACAGCCCCCAGCTAACCTAGAGATCAAAGATCCAACCCTCGAGCGACTGGCTTTGATGGAGGAGTAGATGAAGAAGCTTTTATCTGGAAAATGAATTGATGATTATGATTCCGATGAGGAGCTCGAGCCTTTCGCCCCAAACATTGCAGCCGCTCCGTATCATGTTGGCTTCAGGATGCCGACCATGCCTACGTTTGATGGAAATTTAGATCCATCCGATCACCTCAGGATGTTCAATACGTTGATGATGGCCCACAATGTTGGGTTTGACCTAAGATGTATTTTTCCCCACAACTTTGACCGGACCTGCCAGACAGTGGTTCAAAAAATACAAAAAACATTCAATCAGGTTGTGGAAGACGTTGTCTTCTAAGTTTAAGAGAGCATTCCGAGCTTCAAAGGAAACTCGTGTAGAGGCTGACTCAATGACCAACATAAAACAACAACATGGTGAGTCCTTGAAAGCAAATCTGAGCAGATTTACCAATGTTACGGCACGAGCTAGAGATGTTGATGATAGTTCCAACTCATGGCAATGAGGATGAGAATCACGGTAGGAGGTGATTTATGGCAGGAGCTTCAGCGAAAATGAGTTAAAAGTGTAGATGAGTTCTTGGACTGGGCTTAGGAATGGATAAATTTGGAGGAGAGCGGTGACAGATGTTGCAGCTATGACTCAACCTGTTACCCAGAATACCTAGGTGGGAAACAATAGGAGGAAAGAGAATGATGAGGATGACCAGAATGGTACAAAGAAGAACAAGCCCAGGGAAAAATTCAAGCCAATCCATGCCACCTACACTGACTTGACAGATACACGGGAGCATATTTTCCTGGTGAATTCTAATCACCTTCCGTGGAAGAAACAAGAGCCATTAGGGCACCAGAGGGCGAAGAGATATCCCTCTAAGTTTTGTCGATATCACAATGACATCAGCCATAACACTGATGATTGCCGATAATTGAAGGACTAAATCAAAACTCTCATTTGGGCTGGACCGTTAGCCCAGTATGCCTGAAATTGAGTCGTTCCCAATGAATCAGTCGGGTAGAATTCTTGTCCAGCTCCGGAAACTCCGATAGGTCAGCCTAGGACTCAGATGAATCAAGGGAACCAAGTTGACCCTCCTCCAATAGTAGGAGGAGATATAACCACTATTGTCAGAGGGCCTCATTTGGTGGGCACGAGTAGTGGAGCCATAAAAAGGTATATGCAGGAGCTGAAAACTCACAATGACATTGAATTTATCCCAGAGCAATGGTTATCAAAACAACAGCGGGTGGAAAAACAACCAATCATTTTCACGGAAGAGGACGCTAGCCACGTTTAGTTCCCACATAATGACCCGCTGGTGGTAATCGTTCAGCTTACTAACCGAAGGGTATGAAGGATATTGGTTGATAACGGGAGCTTAATTGTGCTTTTCAGGTCCACCCTAGAAAAGATGGGATTATCTGTAACCGATCTTAAGGCGACCTCAATGACACTGTACGGATTCTCAAGTGAAGGAACAACAGCCATAGGGACAATTGTACTGGTGGTTATGCTAGGGGAAGACACGTGAACTGTTACTAAAATACTTGAGTTTCTTGTAATCAATTCTCTGGCTACGTATAACGCGATTTTGGGACAACCCGCATTGATGGTTTTTGAGGCCATCACCTCGATTCGACACCTGACAATGAAGTTTCCCTAAAATTTAGATATATGTACTGTAAAAGGAGACCATCTCACTGCCAGAGAATGCTACAACATTGCCATGAAGGGGAAATCACAACCCGCGCAACAAGCAATGGTCATAGTCGAGGGGGGAGAGGAGTCTCGGGTAATGGAAGTTACCCATGGGACAAAAGTACCTCAAGAAGGAGGTAATGAGGCGAGGATAGGTCCGAGCTCCATGCTGTGGAGGAGCTTGAGGAAATCAGTATCGACCCAGAAACACCTTTAAAGGGCTGTAAAAGTTGGAAAAAATCTTGGAGCTGAAAGGAAGAAGGAGCTGATTGAATTCTTGAGAAAGAACCTGGACATCTTCGTCTGGTCGCACGAAGATATGGTGTATCAGGGAAACAAAATATCTGACCTGGGTTGCTAACCCCATTCTGGCCCCGAAGCCAAATGGGAAGTGGAGGACTTGCATTGACTTCTCCAATCTCAAAAAGGCATGTTCTAAGGACTGTTTCCCATTAACTAGAATTGATCAGTTGGTAGACACAACAACCGGTCACGAGTTCATGTCTTTCATGGACGCATATTCTGGATATAACCAGATTGCGACCCTGCAAACCAAGAGCATACCAGCTTCATGACTGAGCATAACGTATACTGCTACAAAGTTATGTCATTCGGGCTAAAGAATGCCGGTGCAACATACCAACGATTAGTCAAAAAAATGTTCATTAACCAGATCGGGAAAAACATGGAGGTGAATGTCGATGAAATTCTCATTAAATCAAAGACTGCCAGTAACCATGTGTCTGACCTGGAAGAGTGTTTTGGCGTACTAAGGAGGTATGACATGAAGTTAAATCCTCAGAAGTGCAATTTTGGAGTCTCGTTGGGAAAGTTTATGGGGTTTATAGTTAACACAAGGGGGATATGGTCGACTCCAGAGAAAATCATATCGTTATTGGAAATGCCTTCATCTAGGTTTCGTAGGGAGGTCAGAGTTTAACTGGAAAATTGGTAGCACTGAACAGCTTAGTTTTAAAATCCACTGACAAGTGTTTCCTATTTTACAACTTGCTCAGAGGAAACAAAAAGTTTGAGTGGACTGAAGAATGAAAACAGGCGTTTCTCAACCTTAAAGCTCACTTGGTTGAACCCCTCGTACTATCAAAATTGGCATCTGGAGAATGTTTGCTTCTATATCTGGCTGTGACAAAAAATGCGGTCAGCGCTATATTAGTTTGAGAGGAGAATCAGGCACAAAAAACTAGTGTACTACGTAAGTAAAAGACATCTCGGAGGTAAGTCCCGATATCCATTAATAGAAAAGCTCACGTTCTGTCTTATTTTGGCTTTAAGAAAGCTCAGACTGTACTTTCAGTCCCACACCATCCATGTCTTAACCAATCAACCTTTAAGGCAGGTCTTGCAAAAGCCTGAAAAATCGAGACGTCTACTAAAGTGGGCCATCAAACTTAGCCAGTTTTAGATATTGTATATGAAACACACAACAATCAAGAGTCAAGCCCTTGCTGACTTCGTGGTCGAGCGCATAGGTTTTTAGGATGAACCGATGAGAGAACAGGTGCATGAGTTGTAGAAAATCTTCGTTGATGGATCCTATAATGAAAACGGATCAGGTTCTGTGATAATTCTAATCTCGTCTGAAGGGCATCGATTCCATACAGCTCTAGGTTCGGATTTGAAGCATCCAATAATGAAGCCTAGTACGAAGCCCTATTGGCAGGAATAAGGGTGGCAAAAGAGCTAAAAGTAAAGGCGATCCAATGTTATAGTGATTCCCAGCTCGTGGTTAATCAGATATTGGGGGAGTATCAAGCTCGCGGTATCAATATGATAGCTTACTTAGCTAAGGTTAAAGGCGAGTTGTTTGAATTCGAGTTCAGCTCCATTGAACAAGTACCTCGCGAGCAGAATTCTAATGCAGATGCTCTAGCCCCGCTTGCCACCACCAAAGAGGCAGACACACTGAACGTAGTCCTGGTGGAGTTCTTGGAAAAACCAAGCATAGTAGCAGAGTTGGTCGAGGTTGGAATGATTGACATAAAACCGACCTGGATGACCCCCATAGTGGAGTACCTCACAACCAGGATATTACCGGGCGATCGAAAGGACGCAAGAAAATTATTATATCAAGCTCAACATTATGTTATAGTTGAAGGGACTCTATATCGACGAGGGCATTTGCTACCTCTCCTGTGGTGTGTTTTG
The DNA here is from genome assembly GCF_963169125.1 of Humulus lupulus. Taxonomy (NCBI): domain Eukaryota; kingdom Viridiplantae; phylum Streptophyta; class Magnoliopsida; order Rosales; family Cannabaceae; genus Humulus; species Humulus lupulus. The sequence continues at coordinate 126,717,508 of NC_084801.1, read as the reverse complement.
CCCAAGGAAGCACAGACTATCCTGCAAGAAATATGCGAAGGCTTCTGCAGAGACCATGGTGGGGGGCAGAACTTGGCTCTAAAGGTATTGAGACAGGGTTATTTTTGGCCTACGTTGAGAAAGGACTCGGTCTCGTATGTGCATAAATGCGACAAGTGCCAACGTTTCACCATAATTTCCCAAGCAGCGCCCATTAAGTTAACCATGATCTCATCCCCTTGGCCTTTTGTAGTATGGGGGATCGACTTGATTGGTTCTTTGCCAATAGGAAAAAGAAGAGTTCGTTATGCTGTTGTCGCCATCAACTACTTCACGAAGTGGGTTGAGGCTGAGCCTATGGTGATGATAACCTCAAAGAGAGTCCTGGATTTCGTCGTAAAGAATATCATATGTCAATTTGGGCTTCCAAAGAAGACCGTGTCTGACAACGGAACTCAGTTCGATAGTGATCTCTTCACAAACTTTTGTGAAAAATATGGCATAACCAAGAGTTTTTCGTCGGTAGCATACCCGTAGGAAAATGGGCATGTCGAGGCTGTAAACAAAACCCTAAAGGTGAGCTTAAAGAAGCAATTAGATGAAGCCAATGGATTATGGCTCGAGCAGCTCCCACACATACTCTGGGCCTATGGAACCTCACATCGAACCTCCACAAGACATACCCTGTAACGACCCAAAATCACTAATAAGGCTTAAGGGCCTTGATTAGCGTGTCAGGAGGGCATAATGGGTTTAAGTGTGATTTAAATGATTAAATGCATGATTATATGATTATATGGATATGTGAAATGCATGTTTATGAGCATTAATATGCATGTGGGCCCTGTTTAACTTATAGGGGCATGTTTGTAATTTTGGCCCGTTGAGGGCATAAATGTGATTATTTGTGGTAAATTGCTGAGACCACATTATTATGTAGATATATTTGCAACATATGGCTCGAGATGGACCTAGTGAGCGGATTGGTGAAATAGTCACGACGGGGATTAATACCTAGCTCGGGGGAGCCCAGGGGATATTTTAGGGAATTTAGAAAATATATTGGGGATTATTAGACATTGGATAAATAATTGGTAATTAATGGGATGACGAGATTTAATTGGTAAATATGAGGAACACTCGAGGAGTTAGCGAGAATTGGGAACAAATGACTATTATACCCCTAGATTGAGTAAAGGATTAGTTTTATTTGGGAGGGCAAAGTAGTCTTTTCCTAAGTATAAGGATATACTCAGCATTTTCTTAGAACAAAACCAAAAGTTGTAGAAAATTGAAGGAACGAAAGAAAAAAAAAAAGAAACTCTCTCTCAGCTCACCCCTTCTCTCTCCCACGTATCTCTCCCACTCTTGCTTCCATTTGGACATTGAAGCTTAGCATCAAAGGGGGTGCATATACTAAGCTTGGGATGGGGAAATCTTTGAAGTAATTGAAGGGGAATTAAGCTAGAGTTGGAGCTGGAAAATAGAGGAAAAGTCAAAGAATTGAGCTGAGTTGGTGTGAAGGTTTCTACTGAAAGTTGAGCTCCCAAATTGAGGTAAGAACTTTTACCTTAATCTCTGAATTTTGATGCATTGGTTTAGGTAAACTATAGGTTCTTGAGTATGAAATTTATGATGTGTTAGACTGAGATTATGGAGTAATTATGGCTAGTGAATTAGGATATTGATTATGGTATTATAGCTAAGCTTTTGGGTGATTAAAATGTGTAATTTAGTTCTGAACTCGTAGTTGAATTGGTGTTGAATTGAAGGGTAAGTTGGGAAAAATTATGGGTTGATGGCTTAGTGTTCTTGGCTAGCAAGAAGAAAAAGTGGCTTAGTGCTCTGGGTCGAAGGGGCGCGCTGCGACCTAACTTGGGGGGCACCGCAGCGCATGTGGCCCTTCAAGCCTGGGTTGTTCTTTGACTTGGGGCAAGTCGCGACTCACTAAGCCAAGTCGCGAACTGCCTGAGAATTTTAGCCTTGGAAGTGTTTCAAGAAATGTTAGGGCTCGGGGGTTCAAACCTAGGCGTTCGGGACAATTTCTACTACCCGGTTTAGTAGAAATTGAGGTATCGGAGGCTAGTTCTGTCTCCTAGGTATTTTATTTTTGATTGGAAGTTGATGGATATCCATGGCCCTTGTGACTAGGTTCATCACCAAGGCTCAGAGCTAAGGATCGTGCTCGGAACCATTTCACATTCTCCGCTTGGAATTAAAGGTAAGAAAACTGCACCCGTTTATGCGGCTATGTTGAAACTAGGGTTCCCTATATTTGAATACAATGTTGTATGATTATGACATGCCATGTGAGCGTGAAATAAACGGCCTAAGAGTGCGGAAATTAATATTTGCGCACAGGACGCGGCTCGGCCACTAAGAGCTGAGGTTAGCTAAACAATCATTGAGCTCGGCCTAAGCGAGCCAGAGTCAGTGGGTTAAATGAAGGGTGCGGCCTAAGGGCGCCGACCCTGGGTATTGTATGATGACTATGATGTGTTTATTATTGTAAGTTATTGCCTATAGCTTGTTGATTACTGGTTTAAATGGTTTGTGATTTGTTGATTTCTAACACTAATTATGTGTCTGTCATAAGGTGCTGAATACTTGGTTAACTGCTTTATGGAACATTTGGTTGTTTGTATTGTTTATGCTCTGTATTATGGTTTTCTTGCTGGGCATTGGTTCACGGGTGCTACGTGGTGCAGGTAAAGGCAAGGGTAAGGTGGACCAATCCTGAGTTGGAGAGCTCTGGGGGTAGGATGTACATAGTCAGCTACTCGTCTGCCATGGCCGAGGGATGGAACAGGGACAGGAAAACCTAAAATGCGTATTTTTCCATTAGAATGGCTTGTGAATGTATATGACTTTTGAAATTTTGTAATTGTCCTTTAAACCCTGTTTTTGGGATCCCATGTACCAAACATTTATCAAAATAAAGATTTATCTATTTATGACCAAAATCTTTTAACCCTGACTTGATTATGATTTTAGGGTCACATTTTCAACTAAACAACTTCATTAGCAAATCTTGCACATTTATAAACACACAGTGTAATGGTCTTGGTTATCCAGGGCGTTAGATACCCCCTTCTCCTTGACCTTTGGAAGTGAGGCTATGCTCCCGATTGAGGCGCTAGTGATGACCCATAAACAGAAAACATTTGATCAAGATCAAAACCACAAGCTACTCAGTGCATCCCTCGATCTGGTTGAGGAAAAATGAGAAGCGTCACAATTGCAGCTCGCCCAATATCAGTAGAAAATCTCCCATTACTTCAACTCGAAGGTAAAAGGACGCAAGCTCGGACTCGGTGATTTAGTTCTCTAGAGGGTGTTTTTGGCAAGTAAATATCCTAAGGATGGTGTGTTAGGGTCGAACTGGGAAGGGTCGTACCAGATAGCAGAGATCCTACAAGAAGGGACTTTTAAGCTAGCTCGGTTAAATGGAGAAATAGTTCCACGGACCTAGAATGCCTACACCTTAAAAAGTACTATTAGTAATTTAGTTTTCTTTAATGTTTCTGGTATTATTGTTCCATGTAAGACTTATCTACAAAAGTCACTCCATTTTAATAACAATTGGATTTTTACGTAGTCAATATTGTCATCTTATTATTATAAAGTATCATGTGCTCATTTTATAAAAGTGACCTAGAATATGTATAAGTTCTGGTCGCTTGGGGGCACATAACCCAAGGGAGCTTTTAAAATAGTTTAGCATAATCGGGAAATTTCTAAAACTTAGAATTTGGAAAAATTGATTATTCAACGAATTTTTAAAGCTCACATTTTCAAAATAATTAAGAATACGAACTAAGTTAGGAATTATAAAACAAAACAAAACCTAGAAAACAACTAGTAAACCCTGGATATAACCAGGTCTGAGGCCTGATTTTTAACAGGTACAATGCTATTAAGCAGACAAACCTCTTGGACACAACCAGGTCCGAGGCTTGATTCCTAATAGGTAAAATGCAATAAGGCGGGCAAATTCTTGGGTGCAACTAGGATATCGACTAAAATTATTTAAGTCGAGCCATCAAAAACCTATCCTGATCTAAAGACAACCCCTATGATTTTGAGTGTATAAGAATTCAATATTCATAAACACGAGAAAATAATAGATTAATGGGAACACAAATAGATCACAAATTAACAAACATGTATCAAAAAGTATGTGGTTATCTCAAGGAGGAAAAAACCTCGATCTGAGCCTGAAGGCGATTATTTCAATCCCTAAGGACTTAATTACAAAACAAAAGACAAAAAACAAAAAGATTTCATTGAGCTCCATCAACTTGCTCAACATATGTCACCTCCTCCCCGTCCCCGTCAGCAGCTCCGGAAGCCTCAACGGTCTCAGAGGGTTCTTGAGAGAATCGAACCTTGAACTTGGCAAGATAAGGTTCACAAAACCCCGGCTCCATGAAGGAGAAATCTCCATCCTGGTTGAAAGCCTAGCACCAGTATAGCATCTCCTCCGGAGAGTTGGTTGAGTCAACAATCTCCAACCTCGCCTTCTCGGACTTCTCCTTGGCTTTGGCCTCGACCTCGACCTCGTCAAGCTTCTTTTTGAGGCTATCATTCTCAGCCTGTAGCTAGTCCAGTCATTCACTCACTTACATGACCTGGTCTTTCGCGGCTCGTTCGTTTTCCTGGGAGGTGGACAAGGCGGCCTGAGCAGATCGCTCGCTCTCTTAGGAGGCGGTCAGAGTGGCTTGGAGTTCATCCCTCCTAGCTTGAACCCGAGCAATACCACAGAATTGAGCCAGGACAGACTGCAAAAGGAAAATGCAAGTCAAGGTTAGTACAAAAAAAAAAAAGAAGTATAATAGGAGGAACGAAGGTTGCTCATAGTAAGGTTCATTCCCATGGCAGACTCGAGAACATCCTTGGGAGGACGCTCCTCCATGGCCCTAAGATCCTTGACATTGGCTCGATATGCATGGACCTAGAGCTGTAAATATGGGCCGGGCTTTCTAGCACAGCACGAAACCGGCACGAGCCCGGGAGGCACGAGCACGACACGACACGAAAAAATATGGGTTGGGCCAGGCACGACATGAATTGAAAATTGGCACGACACGGCACAGCACGACATGAGCCTAAGCACAGCACGACACGACAAGCCTGAAGGCACGACACAAAAGCACGAACAAACTAGCCCGAAAGCACGACATGATAAAAAGCCCGATATTTTGACATTAATAATGATAATAAATTTTTATTTTTCAATTATCTATAAATTAAAATTATAATAAAAGTCTATTATTTTTCTCAATTTTATATTTTTATAATTATATTAATTTATTTTAAGATTTATGAGTTAAAATTTTTAGTATTTATTATTAGGTATTCAAATTCTAATAATTATCTTTGATATAATTTTGTGCAAAGTATTGTTACAAAGTATATAAAAATATCTAAAATTATAATTTAAACAAAGAAATGTATTTGGATTGGTGGTGAGTCCATTGATTGTTAAAGAGGAGGTGGAGGATTCAATTCCCCATCCTCACATTTTTTGACAATAATAAAATGGGCCTAAAAGTGGGCCCAAATAAGGAAAGTGGGCCGGCCCGACTTGGGCCTGACAGGCACGAGCACGGCACGACATGGGCCAGGTCCATGGGCCGTGCTGGGCTTACTTTTTCAAATATGGGCTGGCCCGGCTCGGCCCGAATTATTCGGAGGCACGAAAATTGTGGGTCGGGCTGGGTCGGGTCGCCCACATTTACAGCTCTACATGGACCACAATGTGGCTTGCCATCTCATACACCATCCCTCAGAAGGCTTCTGGGACCCTTGCCAGCTCGAGTGGCTTTACCGGGATCTGAACGGAGGGGGCGGCGGGGGGGCTTCGCCCTGAATTACCTGAGGAATCAGGGCAGGTGCACGTCGAGGGAGAGGAGGAGGAACCTCAAGGACGGTGACTGTCGTTACCGAAGCTGGGGGTTGATTCTGCTATTGCTGCCCCCAGGTGGAGTTGGAACCTTTATCTTTGATAGGAGACTCGATGGAAGTTCCAGTCTTGGAAGCATGTTTCTTTGTCACCTTAGCCCTTTTTACCACGGGCCTAGCTTCGGCCCCACCAGCCTTGAAGGCACCCTTTAAACCCGAGGCATCAAACAAATCCATCTCTTCACCTGCAAAGGAACGAGTAGAGGATTCATATACAAGAAACAATTAGTCAAAGTAATGCAAAGAAAAGAACAGAGCAAGAACCCTACCCTCCGAGCTAGAGGAGGAATCTATTACGATCGGCTCGGGGTTATGAACCAGACTGTGTAAAACCTCTAACTCCTGGACTACCGGAGGTGGGGGGGACTCTAGAATTATTACACCCTGGGTCCTAAGGGGTTCAGGTCTTCTGGGCTAGATTCATCTACGGGTTGCCTAAAACCAGGGGAGAATACACCCTGACATTAGGAAGGCCATGTCCTATGATTCGTACCATATTCCTAAAAAATGGTGGACCTAAAATGGAGGGTATTGTCTACCACAATCGTGTATCTAGGGTAGCTATGGTCATAGCGTACCACCAGATGATCCACACATTGGAGGAGCGTTGGGTTTAGGTCCGAGTCAATAGAATGTCGACTCACGAGTTGATGTGGGTTGAACCAAATTAGCCTAAAACTGGCAGCAACCCAATCTAGTTCTTTATAAGGGTTACCTTGGCCGGAAGTGTCGGCTGCTGCCCTGGACTCAGCTCGGTCTGGGTCAATTTCTGTCCATCCTCAAGAGCTTTTCTCTTGCGCACCAGCAACGCCACCTCATCTTCCTCCTCGTTGTCTTCAATGGCGGGCATGACTTCTTAAGGAAGGGTAAGCTCGAGAAGCACTGGAGGTGGACCTTGAGTTCTGATAGCCAGCATCTGATCTTTGTGGATCAAATTGCAGGCCACCATGGTATCATTGTTCACTGCCTTTCGGAACCCCTTTTCCTTTGAAGGAAGATGAGACATCGTCTCATACTGACCTCCAAGGGTCTCAGATTGCCTTGCCCTCTTGGATATAGCTGCACAAAGAACAAACTCAATTAGGAGGATTGAACTTTATAAAAAATATATATGGGAATTCATGTATGGAGTTCAGAGAGTTAGGAGACTTACGAGGACAGTTGAAGTATCGGTGAGTGCAATTTTTGAACCCATTTGACATAAATAATTGATCTTTGTAGCCGTTTGGGTAGTTGGGGAGGTCGAGATGGAGGCTATGTTGGGGAAACAAGTGAGGTAATAGAAGTCGTCACCTCGTCCCTTCTGATCAGGCTGGCTTTGAGGTAGAAGAAGTACATAATATTAGCCAGAGTGGGGACCTCCAACTCGTGCCTCAAAAATAAATATTTTAACCCTGCCAAAATTCGATACGAGTTTGGGGGGAGCTGGAATGGAGCCAGTTTGACGTAGTTCAAGAAATCTACAAAGTACTAGTCCAAGGGAAGGAAAGCACCTGCCTTCAGGTGCTCATCGGTCCAAGCCCTGAAGTCATCTTGAAGTGGGGAGCAGCTCTTCTCTCTTTCCGATGAAGGTCAGGCGATAAGGCCCTCAGTCCCCATCTCGATCCCGTGGCTCAAAAATATCTTGTTCACCTTCCCCTGAGTTGTTATTCGAGATACGATGTGCTCGGCCTCAAAACAGGCATCAGGTTCGACAACAATCTCCCTTTCCACCACTGGGCTGAAGTGAGGAATATGAGATTCGGATGTGATTTGCTTGCCTTTATTCTTGTTCTAGGTAGAGGAGCTCATGATGTTTTTCTTTGGTGGGGCCATAATCTAGCTCACTTGATGACAAAGCGGCCTATTAGTGGCGATCTAGTGATCCAAAATCTACACGAGCTAAGCTAGGTCCTAGCATCAATGCGTGTTTCCACGCGCAGTCCTAGGCCACGCGCTATAGACTCGGGAAATTCCCTAATACTTCAAGATTCGCGTGTCAGACTCACTACTTCTCTTTTGAGAGCGGTTTAATGCAAAATAGCTTAAGGTATCATGACCTTTAAGCTACCCAGAGCCAAACCTAAAACCTCTCAACTTCTACATCCAAACAGGTATCTTAATCGATTCAACAACAATGCTTTCCTTACAAAGCCTAGAAAAATTGCCTAGTTTTCAAACACCTTATTTCTAAACAGGTATAATATTGTTCTTTTATCTTAAAACGATCCCTATTGAACTCAGACATGGCTAGAACATGAAGCGATACTGGAAGTAAAAAATATTTTTCGAAATAAAAGGAACTCATTTGAAAATAAAGAGTGAAAGATTCAAACCAGATGAGGAGATACTTACAGTTTATATGTTTGCTCGATGAGAATGCTGGTGCTTCCAAAGGAGGGAGCTTAAGAGCTTCTAAAAAACGGAAGGGTAATGAAGGTTTTTGAAAAAGGTTTGAGAGAAAAAGGGAAGTTTTGTTTCTGAAAGGAAAGTTTTTGAATGTGAAGGAGGTAAGGTTCAAGTCTGATCTAACTATTTATACATAAGCTTTGGAGATTAATCTGGGCCATCCAATCGAGTTAGCTCGAGATCCAAAGGCCAAGATTGAATGACCCATGTGGCGACAAAAACTTGATAGGACAGTTGTCACAGTCCTCAAAACCCAAATAGATGCCAATTATAAACGGCCACATGTTCAACATTCGAGTAGTGGGCAGGCACGATTTCACATGACAGAAGCCTAAAAGCCCCTACTGTTCGTGTCAGAAAATGATGACCTCAAGCACAAGCAGGAGCTTGGGGGGAAAATGTTGTACCCTAAAAATAAGCATGGATTGAATCACTCAGCTAGGGGTATAGTTGGCAGATAGGCACGTGGAAAAAGCAGGCAAGTAGAACATCTAGCTAATGATGATATGAGCAGCTCGAGTTAGGACTTGACAGTATGACATGCAGATAATTTTTAGATTGCCTCATAGGATAATGATCCAGTTCGAGACATGTAATGGCCAGATCTCCCTTAGGGTGCTTTGAACTTAATCCGAGCTAAAGTTTGGACACTCTTCGATCACCAACCCGATGAAGATGTTCAGCTCGTGGAAACCTGGTCATGGTGCACAGTGAAGGATCCTGAAAGACTTGGAGGCTCTTTATACGCTCATTAATGCCTAGGATGTATTGCACATTTATTGCCCAAGATAACAGGAGTAATTTCCATAGGCAATCGTATCCCTATGTAAATGGGAGTTATCTTGATTAAATGCTTACCATATTTATGCACACGGTTACCCAAACCTGTCTAGGAAATTCCACTATAAATATCAAGGATAATGGATAGGAAAAGGGACTGCCTTTTGTAATACATAAACTGTAACGCCCTAGATAACCAAGACTGTTACAGTGTGTGTTTATAAAGGTGCAAGACTTGCTAATCAAGTCATTTAATTAAAATTGTGACACTAAAACCATAATTGAATTAGGGTTAAAAGATTTTGGTCACAAAAGATAAATTCTCATTTAAATAAGCGTTTGATACACGGGATCCCAAAAACAGGGTTAAATAATAGTTTACAAAATTTTCATAGGTTATGAACAACCACAAGCCACTCTAATGGAAAAATAGGCATTTTAGGGTCTCTTGTCCCTCTATCATCCCTCGGTCGTGGCGGCCGAGCAGCCGACTATGTACATTTCGCCTCTGAAGCTCTCCAAATCAGGGTTGGTCCAGCTTACCCTTGCCTTTACCTGCATCATGTTGCACCCATGAGCTAAGGCCCAACAAGAAAACCATATACACATCACAACCAGTAATAGTAACCAAATAAACCATAAATCATCTATCAGATACTCAACAGACCACATTGTTCACATAATCAGTGATATCAGTCAACAAACCAACAATTTATCATTAAAATAATCAACATGCCACAATCATCAGATTAACAACAGTAAACATATCATACAATATCCAGGGTCGGCGCCCTTAGGCCGCACCCTCTGTTTATCCCACTGACTTCGGCTCACTTAGGTCGACCTCAGTGATTATATAATTAACCTCAGCTACCAATGGCCGAGCCGCGTCATGTGTGCAAATATTAATTCTGGCACTCCTAGGCAATTTATTTCATGCTCACATGGCATAATACCTTCATACAACATTGCATACAAGTATAGGGAACTCTTAGTCCCAACATAGCCACACAACCGGGTGCAGTTTTCTTACCTTTGATTCCAAGCAGAGAAGGTGAACTGGTTCCGAGCACGGTCCCTAGCCTCGAGCCTCAGCGACAAACCTAGTCACAAGAGTCATTGATATCTATCAACTTCCAATCAGAAGTAAAATACCTAGGGAACAAAACTAGCCTCCGGGACCTCAATTTCTACTAAACCGAGTAATAAAAATTGTCCCAAGCACCTAAGATCGAACCCCCGATCCCTAACAAAACTTGAAAACCCCTAAGGCCAAACCTCCCAGGTGGATTGAGAATTTGCCCCAAGTCAAAGAGCAAGCTCTCACGCCAAAGGGGAGGCGGGTTGCAACTTGGCCAAGCAAGTCACGGCGCGCCCCCAAGTCAGAGAGCTCCTAGGCCAGAAGGGCCACATGCGCCGCAGCGCCCCCAGGCTGGGTTGTGGCGCGCCTTGCAACCCAGAGAAAACCTGGGTTTTCTCCTCCTTCTCCCAGCCAAGAACATTTAACTTTGCCCAGAATTTTCCCCAACATCATTCCCCAATTCAAACATCAATTAAGCTACAAATTCCAGAATAAACTACCTATTTAAAATCCCAAAACCCTTAGCAATTACACAATAATCTACACTCTCAATTCAGCCAGAATTCCTCCCCCAAAAACTCAGAATTAAGCCTATACTCAAACTCCAAAATACTCAGCTCAACCTTACATAACTAACCAATTTTCATCAACTAACCACACCCATAAATTCAGCAAAACTCAAAGATGAAACTGAAGCTCTTACCTCAAATTTAGTTGACTTCTCCTCTGAATTTTCAGCTCCAATACCAAGCTGAATTCTCCTTAACTTTCTCTCTAACTCCCCCAAACTTCAAGCCTCATCAACAGCCAAGAAAATAAACCCCAAGGGTGAGAGGGAGAAGAGAAATCGTGAGGGGATGGGAAAGAGAGAGCTGAAACCTTTTTCCCTTCCTTTTCTTCCTTAATTCTTCTAAAAGCTTCTGTTTTGTTTCTAACATAAAGGCTGAGCATATCCTTGACTTAGGAAATGACCATTATGCCCTCCCAAATAAAATAACCTTTTAACTTATTCTAGGGGTAGAATGGTCATTTATTCCCAATTCCCACTAATTCCTCAAGTGTTCCTAATATTACTGTTTACCCAAAAATGGCTCCTGATGAGGTGGCAAGAATTTCTTACACATGATTGGCACGTGGAAGTTTTGATGTGAAGAGACGCTGTTCACCTATCGACCAGATGATTATTGCTTCATCAGATCCTGCGTTTAGATGCGACCAGGCTGGTCGCATGCTTCTATTTACTTCCTTTAAGATACGCAATCTTGTAATAACTACATGTATTATATTTCCTTTTTATTGCCTTGATACGCTGATATTAAGGATAATTAAGGCCCATTGGCCCATGTAACCCCCTTGAGCCTATAAATATGAATGAGAAGGCTCAAGGAAGGGACTTTTAAAACCTTGAACTTGAATACTCATAGAGAGAGCATAGTGTGATTATCCACTGAAAGTTGTAATTCTCTTGAGGCTTGTGAAAATCAAGAACCCTAGTTCTTTGATCACGGTATTGGGATTCAACATCAATAAGAACACTAAGTGGATGTAGGTTATTACCACACAGTTGGGGTCGAACCACTATAAACTACTTGTGTCACTTTCTTCCCATTTGATTCCCTTCTTAATTTCCTTTTTATTTTTTGTCATTATTTTGACTCCGTGTCGTTGGCCAAATCCAGGGCTTTATTGTTACAAAGTAATGCCCTTTGGTTTGAAAAACGCTGGTGCGACTTACCAACGACTAGTCAATCACATGTTCAGGGAGCTGATCGGTTCAAACATGGAAGTATATGTCGATGACATGTTGGTTAAGTCGAAGAGGGCAGAAGGACATATAGGGGACTTGCAAGAGTGCTTCAACATCTTGAACAAATATTAGATGAAGTTGAATCCCCTCAAGTGTTCCTTTTGAGTTGGATCAGGGAAATTCTTGGGATTTATAGTAAACTCGCGAGGAATTGAGGCCAATCCCGAGAAGATCAAAGCCCTGATCAATATCAAATCGCCAATGAAGATCAAGGATGTTCAAAGTTTAACCAGAAGGATTGCTGATCTAAGTAGATTTATCTCCAAATCAACGGACAAATGCGTCCCATTTTTTAATCTACTAAGAGGCAACAAGAATTTCGAATGGACGGAGGAGTGCAAGCAGGCATTTCAAGCTTTAAAGACTCACTTGTCGCAGTCACTGATTCTATTGAAGCCAGTTGATAAAGAAACCTTGTTCATCTACTTGGCGATCACGGAATATGCTGCTAGTGCTGTTCTTGTAAGAGAGGAAGAGGGCATGCAGAAGGCTGTCTATTATGTAAGCAAAAGGCTAATAGGAGCAGAACTGCGATATCCTCCAATTGAAAAATTAGCCTATTGCCTGATTTTAGCATCCAGAAAGTTGCGGTTGTACTTCCAAGCTCACCCAATCACAGTTTTGACCAACCAACCTTTACGACAAGTTCTGCAAAATTCAGAAGTCGCGGGCCGATTATTGAAATGGGCGGTCATCCTTGGGCAGTTTGATATCTCTTACTTACCATGAGCAGCAATGAAAGGACAAGCTCTCGCCAAATTTGTCGCAGAACTCACTCGGCTTCCAGACAGCAAGCATCCAGAAGAGCCTAGAGAGCCTGAACCTCAAAGCCAATTCCCTCATGGAAGTTGTTCACAGACAACTCTTATGATGAGCATCACGCTGGAGCCGGAGTGATTTTGATAACGCCTGAAAGGCATCGATTTCACTGCGGGATTAGATTCGACTTCACGGTGTCCAACAACGAAGCAGAGTACGAGGCATTGCTCGCAGGGTTACGATTAGCCAGAGACATGAACATAAAGTCACTTGAAATCTATAGTGACTCTCAGTTAGTGGTCAATCAGATCATTGGAGAATACCAGGTCTGAGGTCTAAAGATGGTTGCCTACCTGAATAAAACAAAGGATCTATTAGCACAGTTTGACAAGTACACTCTCCAGCAAGTACCTCGCGACCAAAACTCAAACGCTGATGCTTTGGCCAAATTAGCGAGCACCAAGGATACTGATACCCTGAATATAGTACCAGTTGAACGGCTGTCTGCGCCAAGAAGCCAAGCGAAAGAAACCTCTTTGGTAATTTAGGCGGCGGATACATGGATGGCACCTTACATAGAATACCTAACGAAGGGTGTGTTACCAACGGACAGAAACAAAGCCAGGACCCTTCAGCGGCAGGCTGCTAGGTATATCCTGGTCAATGGAATCTTGTACCGAAGGGGATACTCAATGCCACTCCTCATGTGTATTTCAAAAGAGAAAGCCAAAGAATTGATGAGAGAGGTCCACGAAGGCTTTTGTGGGGACCATGCTGGGGGACAGAGTTTATCAAAAAAGATCCTACGGCAAGGATACTTCTGGCCAACAATGAATGAAGACTCGATGGAATTTGTGCGGAGGTGCAACAAGTGCGAGAGATTCTCCAAAATTCCGCGAGCAGCCCCTAATGAACTAAAGCAGATGCAAAGTCCATGGCCATACGCAGTCTTGGGTATAGACCTAATCAGATCTTTGCCCACAGGAAAGGGCCACTTCAAGTATGCCATAGTAGCCGTTGATTACTTCAAAAAATGGGCCGAAGTTGAGCCACTTGCAACCATAACGACCAAGAAAGTGCTGGATTTCATGGTCAAGAATATTGTGTGTCGCTATGGACTGCTAAGAAAAATTGTCTCAGACAACGACACACAGTTTGATAGTGATCTGTTCATGGATTTTTGTGAGCGGCATGGAATTATCAAGAGCTTTTCTTCAGTGGCTCACCCTCAGACAAATGGACAGGTTGAGGCAGTCAATAAAACGCTAAAGGGTACTATGAAGAAAAGGCTTGAGGAAGCAAAGGGGGCATGGCCAGAGCAATTTCCTGAAGTCCTCTGGTCGTACAGAACATCCCATCGCACAGCAACAGGCCATACTCCATTTTCCTTGGCTTATGGATATGAGGCTATGTTGCATGTCGAGTTAGATCCGCCATCGCATCGGAGGATGACGTATGATCTAGGCTCTAATAGCCAGCTATTGATGGAATCTCTAGATTTGGTCGATGAAAAGCGCGAGCAAGGCCAACTTCGAGTAGCGGCTTACCAGCAAAAGGTTGCCTGGTATTTTAAATCTAAAGTACGTGAAAGGAAATTCAATGTAGGAGATCTAGTACTTAGAAGGGTTTTCCTCAACACCTGCGACTAGGCCGCTGGAGTACTCGGACCTAACTGGGAAGGACCATACTAAATTGAAGAAGAAGTCCTCCATCCAAGCACTTACAAACTTTCCGCTTAAATGGAGATCTCATTCCTCGCTATTGGAGTGGAGAACACCTGCGCAAGTACTATCAATAAACAATTCTTCTTAAAGAATTGGCTTGTATTAATTTTACTTTTTACAAGTTATGAAAAAGGGTTGGTCATTTTATGTGACTAATCGCTTATAAGTGTAAGATCATTTTGGTGATCACTCGTACAGACACGTTTTGTCCATTTACTACGAGAAATAAAAGGGACTGTGCGCAGCCAGTCAATCTTGCCAACTATTGTATTTATTACAAGTATTTGCTCATTACGTGTGTTATTTTGCTATATTCTCATTTTAAAATTTATCCTACGAGCAGAAATGTTCGAACAGGTCTTAGTCAAGGCAAGTGACAGAGGACCTATAGCTCCTCAATCACTTGGGGGGCATATAAGGTATCTAGTAAGCAAAGCATATCAAAAGGTATGTAAACACATGAGCAAAATACGTGAAAGCATGCTAGGGTACTTAGAGTATTTTTCAAAATTTTGTTATTTTGTTAAATCAAACCAAAGTACTATGCTAGGTTCGGTCATGCGAACAGGTGTTATAATAAGATGCAAATATTATATAATACCAAAAAATGAATCCTTTTACACCGCGAGCAGTCACTGCTCGGATGTAATTGTTTGTTAAAAGGAAAAAAGTTGCCCATGTAGCAATAAAAATAGAAATTGTCTTTACAGCACGACCCGTAGGTCATGTATCTAAAAGATAAAGAAAAAAAAACATAAAAACACTACGAGGCAGGAGGGTCTTGAGGAGTGTCCTGGTCGACAGTAGTTCCACCTTCATTTTCCGTGCCATCAATCCCCGTTGCTAAGGAGATTTCTAGGGAAGCAGGAATTTTGGCTCTTTCTTCTTCCTCCAGGCGAATGGTGCACTGGGCTATTTGAGTTCGCTTCAAGCGCTCGGAGAGATAGTTGAAGTTGGCCCCACGGTTATGCTTCCAGAAATCGTAGAAGCAAAGATGGGTGGCTTCCCTATACTTCTCCAAGTTGTTGGCGTTAGTCTCCTCGAGCTCCTGGACGCGCTCCTCCAGCTCCTCAGTCTCCTTTCTGCTCGCGATTAGATCAACCTCAAGCTGTTTGGCCTCTTGGCAGTTAAGTCTAGCACACTCCCTAAACTTCTCTTTGTCTGCATTGGCTTTGTCCAGGGCAGTCTTAAATTGCTGAAGCTCTTCGGCCAGATTAGAATTTTGCTCGAGCAGTTCGGTGTTCTTGTTGAGCAATTCTGTGTTTTTCTCGAGCAGTTCATCGTTCTTCCCCTCGAGCACCTTCATCGCCTCAGTGTACTTGGTGTCTGAGTCTTTAGTCTGGGTGACCAAAGCCCCCGTGCAGCGCCAACCAGCAGTTATAGTCAACAATCTCTGTGATCAGGTGAAGAGATAAGATGATGGCAGAAAATGACAATGTAAAATAACTTAGCTAAAAAAAAGCAACTTACATTGGCTATCTCGTTCAACCCTCGGTTTATGATCTGATTGGCCTCCATGGAGTTGGTGCCGACGATGGACTCTCGGCTGTGTTTATGCTTAGAGAGTTTGTATATTCTCTCTCTGGCTGAGCCATCCATGGTACTGGTCAAGGCGTCTTCAGGTTGAATGTGGGGTGTCTGATCGGTTGGTGCTGGAGGGGTAGAGTTCTAGTCGGTTGGTGCAGGGGGAGACTGTAGGTCGAGTGGTGCCGGAGGGGGCGTTGTTTCTTTTGAGGGAGAAGCAGCTGAAGATCCTCAATCCGGGCCTTCTTGGTTGAAGGGGCCTTGCTGCTTTCCCCCCGGTGCCACTTGCTTTCTTTCTTCCTGCTCGATGGAGTAGCAGGAGCGGTGTAGCGGTCGAACATGTCTCCAGATGATATATCTGCAAGTAAGGAAGCATTGCGAGCAGTTAGACGACATGTATAAATGGAGTTAAAAATAAAGGAAATTATAAGTAAAGTACCTGTGCTATGACTATTGGTCGCTACATTACTTACTGAACTACTGCCACACTCACTCAATGCCTAGAAGAAATCTAAATTTAAATTTGGAGTGTACTTAAAGTTGTCGTCCCTGTCAAATAAATGACAGGGAATGGGCAAACTGTCTAAGAATGAGAAGACAGTACCGTTCTCATCTGAAGACTCTTCGATGGGTGCAGGGGGTTCGAAAGCTTTCTTTTTTCCCTTTCCCAAAGGGGCAGGGGGAGCAGCTGCTCGTGGAGTGTTGGAGGGTTCCCTGATTGTCACCCTAGTGTCCTCCTCCTTGGAGATTGTGACACATCCGGGTGCTGCTCAGGAATTTCTCCACTAGTGGCACTCCCCGCCGTTGACTCCCTCACGTCCTGGTGAGGGGCCAGAAGCCCGACCAGCCTTAGGCTAGCTTCAGTGACCAGCTTTTTGATGCTTTTTTCTACGCCAGTCATGCTGGCCAGTAGTGCTGCTCGAATCTCCATTTCTGGAGTAGGAGTTGGTCGCAGCCATGGACCTGAAGAGAGCTAATTTTCTAAGGAGAATGCAGATAAAATATGGAAATAAAAGACCAAGAGAACAAAGAAGTTACCTCCTTGGGTGAAGGCTAGGTTGTTGGCGGCCAAGTCAGTGATTAAAAAGTACTCTTGGTAGTACTTTCCTACATTAGACTTGTAGGTAGTATCACTCAGGAAGGTGCGGGTCGATTCCTGGTGGCAGAGATGAAAGAACCCCGTGTTGTCCTGGTTGGGGTTAGATTTGAGATCGAACAGGTAATTGATCTCATGAGGCGAAGGTGTTAGGAGTGTGTCCTAAAAGCATGTAAAGACATTTGTTTTTCTGTGAATAAACAAATACAACGGTTTATTATTATTGTTATATTTAGATTGTTAAATTATTGTTTGAATAATTTTGTAAATATCAGAAAAATTCCATATTCATTATTGAGGATATGATCTTGTATTAGTACGAGAGAATTAAGATCACATTAATGAATAAAAATAGTCAACAACAACCGTTGACGCGGTTCTTCGTCAACAGGTAATTAAGAGAAAGAGAGAAAAGGATTAGTGCCAAATATAGAACCGTAACAGATATAAGATCTTAGTAAATGAAATAGGTGACTCAAGACACGTTTTTAAGTGGTTCAAAGGTTAAAATCCTTCTACTCCACTAGTCAATATTATTGATATATTCTGGGTATTTGGTTACAAAGTATATCTCTCTAGAGACTATTTTTTCCAACCCTTATCAACTCCCAGGGTCTCCATATTTATAGGAGAAGGCACCTGGAAGTTGGTAAGGAGGTCATCCCGTGACCTTCTTATTTGTCATATCAACTCTTTGACATTCATGATTAATTCCTAAACCTGACACATAAGTATGGTCAAATCGATAGGTAAGGAGATAATGGGCCGCACGGCCCAACCCAGCCGTGGGTGTCTGAACACGCACGTTCCTGCAGCGTGTCCGAGAAGTCAGGGAGATATCGGACACGTGATGTCAGATATATGCACGTTTATCTTGCGTGTGTTGACTTTATAAGAGGTCATAGCCTCCATATCTAGCTCGTACCACGAGCTGCGCATCTGACCTGACCTTCGGCCTTCCGATTCCTTGCTCCAGTCTTGGGAGTCTTGGCGAGTCCTTGAGGATTCCTTGAGCTAAGGGGGGTACGACCTCAAGACAGGAGCTCCAACCTGGGGGATGTTTATGGACTAACCATGATTAGTCCGAAGCTCGGCCTGCTAATCAGCCCGTGGGAAAATCAGGGCGTACATCTGTCCCCCAAGCTCCTACTCGTGGTATATGACGTCGTATATGGGACCACAGTAGGGGCTTTTAGACTTCCCTACAAACTCTTCGCATTCCACTCTTTATGCAGGCGCCTGATACGTGGAACACTGTGGGTGGTGACGGTACGTCTTACGAGAACCGCATTTAATGGCCTAGCCTATGCCCAGCCGTCGTTTCGTATATCGAGTGGAGGGCCTCGGAACCCTCATCAGGGCCATCCAAGAGCCTTCTACACGTGATCCTTCACGCATATAAAAAGGGGGTGGCCACCCTACGCACGGGTCACCCTTCCATTCGAAATTTTCCAACCTCTTTTCCTCTTTCCTCTCCATATTTCCGAAGAACGAAACCCTCGACTCTGTTGCTGCCATTTTCCTCGTTCAAGAAGCTTAGGCGTACGGATTTCTCCGAAGTTTTGGAAGCTACTGCACCGACGAAGCTCCTACCAACGCAACACTCTCGTCTACCTCCCAGCCATACATTGTAAGTCTCCTGACCCTGTGTGCTTTGAAAACATGCTACTGTAGCTTAGGTAAAAAAAAATTTACTGTAGCCGCATGCAAGGGTTTTCTGGGTTTTGTGGATATGGAGGGTGACAGCCTTTTTAGGTCAGGGTATATTTGTTGTAGGAAATCGCTTTAGAGTAAGGGTTTCAGGATACTTTTCCTGGGAAAATTTTTGGGTAGGAGTTTTGGGAATTTTTGGGTGCAAAACCTGGTAGCTTAGGGAACACGCCTCATAAGCGGTTTTGTAATTTTCTGCCTATTGAAATTTTCCCCCCAAGGCAAATTCTATTCTGAACCTCCTGACACACGAATTCCGAGTAATCTGGGATCTGTTGGGAGTATATGCGCGTGTTCACTGAACCGCGTGGCTCCACTCTCCACGGGTTGGGCTTACCTCAGCTCGTGCAAGTAATAATTGCTTCTTCCTTCTACTTGGGTCGCCTTTTCTAAAGTGTTTCTTTTTGTTCGTTAGGCGACCAGATGGCTCCAAAAAAGAATCTCCCCCAGAAGAACGTTGGAAGCTCGGCCTCCCAGCAGGAGAAAGGAAAGGTGGTGATGCCTAGCTCCCCGATCCCCCGTTTCGGGCCGACAGTGGAGAAGGAGGTCGAGGTGGCCCCTGATGCATTCTTTGAGGCGGAGAGAATCGTCTCAAAGATAACCGATCAGACGAAGATTAACAAACTCTTCCTCACTCACAACATCGCGCTGGGGAAAGCCTCCATTATTGCCCGACCTGCCTCGGATGGCGAGCGGAGCTGCGCGCCGCTCGACGAATCGTTCGCGGCCTGGAGCGGAGAACACTTTAAGGTAGGGGCCTTCCTTCCCCTGGATTAGTACTTTGCTGATTTCCTGAACTACGTGGGGTTGGCCCCATTTCAGCTCCCCCCCAACTCCTACCGTATGCTGGCAGGGTTGAGGTACTTATTCCAGAAGCATGAGTGGGAGGTCCCCACTCCTGCGGATATTTTATATTTCTTTTGCCTCAAAGCCAGCCCGGACCAGCGGGGGCGAGGCGACGGGTTTTACTATTTAACCCATTTTCCCAACACGGCGGCAGTCATCGAGCTGCCCAGCCACCCCAATGATTTCAAGGACCAGTTCTTCATGTCAACTGGGTTCCGGAACTGCGAGCACCACTACTTCAATCGTCCTCGTAAGTGCTCCCTGACCCTAGCCCGTGTGTTTAAATATCACTTTAGCTCCTCCTGCATCCCTTTCTGACTTAAACTCATTACGCAGCCATCTTCGCGAGGATAGAGAAATCTGTGACCCTCGGGGCACAGTATGAAACACTGGCGGGCTTGCCCCCCAGTGAGAAGGATTATCGCGTGCTCGTGACGAATGAGACGATGGTGGCCTCCAAATTGATTTTTCCGAACCAAACACTGAACCTAAAGAGGCCCCGGGGGCCGCCTCCAGCTTGGGACACCAGACCTATCAACGTGGAGGAGGTCGCAGTAGATGAAGACGAGGAGGACGAGGGCGACGAAGTTCCGCTCGTGAGGAGCAGGAAGAGGACTTTGGAGGTCGCCCAGAGGATGGGCGAGGAGAGGATCCAATCCGGAGCAGCCGCGGGTCCTTCTGGCCAAGGTAACCCTTACTTGTTTAGGAGTCTAGATAGAGCCGCTGCAGACCCGCGGCTGGCTAGGTTCAATCCTAGGCAGCTCGTCCATCGTCACAGGAGCAATCCGGACCTGAACACACTTCTGCTCCATTGTGTCGATCGACTTGTGCTGGATCACCAAGAGAGCCGGCCTAGGGGTACCGTAGTAGTAGATAATACCCTAGCCTTTAGGTCGATCCTTTTCCAGGAGTATGGGACAAACCTACGGACATGGTCATCACTCCAAAGGGGTATCTATGCTCCGGGGCTTAGGCAGTACGTAGGAGAATCTAGCCCGGAATCGGACCCGGAGCCAGAACCTGCGCCAGTTCGGGAAATAATCGTCTTAGGTTCTTCCAGCTCGGGGGGTAGGGTTCCCTTAGTATTCGTATACTTTTTTAGCTTTAACCTTTTGTCTTTATCTCTGTATGATTGTTAACTTGTAATAACCATGTTTTTTGTTTGACAGAAGAGATGTCTCAGCCCGAGGGGAGCTTGCGAGGCGCAGTCTTCGGGGGAAACCCCTCAGCCGGGCCAAGACTGAAAAGGCTCTGGGGGTCCAGGAGCACTGCTGGGACCTCCGCCAAGTCCCCGGCAAAGGAGAAGGAGAAAACCCCGTCAGCCCAGGATGCGGGAGCGATTCTTCTTGCTGCCGGAGCAGGCCAAATGCCTCCACCACCTCAGCGAACTCCAACCGTAACCCAGGACGTAGGGACGGAGCTCGGGGTTCCGGCTGCTGTGGCCTCCGATGTGCGCATTCCAATCAACCCTCGATACCTGGAGAAGATCCCCGAGGCCTTCCGGGGAACGGTGTACGAATCGGCAAACTACGCCGTTGACCACATCTATAAGTTCACCGAGAAGGAGCTCCGGGCTATTGAGACAATGAGCCCGGTTGACGTAATGGAGTCTTCAATGGGCATGACTCTAACGGTAAGCTGCCCCCTCCTTTTTTCTTTCTTAGGCTTTTACCATTATACTTTGCCTTATTTTTCCTCTAAGGCAATTTATCTTTCATTTCCCGCAAGGCGTCGTCGCTCTTCACCGGAGCATCACCAGGGCCAAAACTCAGCTCGAGGTATGAGGACCGAGCATCAGGCCATCCTTCAAGAAGCCAAGGTGACTAAAGATGCCTTGACGACCTCGAAGGCCGAGTTGGAGAAGACCCGCTTGAAGGTCCAAGAGCTCGAGACCTCCCTTTCCACCTCTCGGAAAGACCTCGAGGCTGCGAAGACTGAGCTCCAGGTCGCCCTGGAGGCCGAACGGGCCACATCGGAGCAGTCCCTGCAGGACCTGTTCTATCACTGCTGGGCTTTCAACCCGGAGGCTGACTTCTCTTTCATGTCACCGAGCCTTTGGGCGAACTTGCTGGTGAAGTTTCAAGCTCGCCTTGAGAAAGAGGCGCCGCCTTCGGAAACTGGGGAAGCCTCTGGCGCGGCGGAGCAGGGTGAAACAGCGACCTCCAAAGGGCCAATTGACGGGGCCTAGGGCGCTTTTTCTTTTTGCCCTTGAGTATTTTTAAGTTTTTGATTTTTTTTTTTGTATGTAACCTTTGCGTGAGGTGTTTTCACCTCGAGACAATTTGTTCTGACGCTTACAACTTATATTTTTTCATGCTTTTGGCTACAATATATATCTTTTTGATAAAATTAGTTTGTGTTAACCGCTATTTATATCTCGAGCTCTTTAGGAAGAACAACGATAAATAGATTTACATCAACTTCTAAGTTTTATGACTCGGTTAAAACCAGGAACTTATTTAGAAAACTTAGTTCGTGTTAACTTTTATCCATATCTCGAGCTCTTTTAAGAAGAACAATGATCAATAGATTTAAGTTAACTTCTAAGTTTTACGACCCGGTTAAAACCAGGAACTTATTTAGAAAACTTAGTTCGTGTTAACTTTTATCCATATCTCGAGCTCTTTAAGAAGAACAACGATCAATAGATTTAAGTTAACTTCTAAGTTTTACGACCCGGTTAAGACCAGGAACTTATTTAGAAAACTTAGTTCGTGTTAACTTTTATCCATATCTCGAGCTCTTTTAAGAAGAACAACGATCAATAGATTTAAGTTAACTTCTAAGTTTTACGACCCGGTTAAAACCAGGATAGGACTTAGTTAGTGTTAACCCTTATCCATATTTCGAGCTCTTTAAGAAGAACAACGATCCATAGATAAGGATCAACATCTAAGTCGTTAAGGAGACCTGGTTATATCCAGGTACCATATGCCCCCCAAGTAACTGGGAAAGGGTCTTTCGTGGTTACTTTAAGATTACAATTGCAAATATGCGTAAAAAGTTGATTTTTATTAATACATAGAAAGTGGCTTTCCAGGCCTTACAAGTGGATCATTGATAATATTTCTTTAAGTGGATGGCGTTCCAAGTCCGTGGGACGGCTCCTCCGTCAAGTCGGGCTAACTTATAAGTTCCCTCCCTGATGACTTCGATGACCTGGTAGGGTCCTTCCCAGTTCGGTCCCAAGACTCCATCTTTGGGATCTTTTCCGGCCAGGAAAACTCTCCTTAGGACCAAGTCGCCAACGCTAAAGGCGCGTTTTCTGACCTTGGTGTTAAAGTAGCGAGTGATCTTCTGCTGATAATGGGCAAGCTGGAGTTGCGAATCCTCTCGCCTTTCATCAACTAGGTCTAGGGAATGGCATAGGAGCTCATGGTTCCGACCTTGGTCATAGGACTGGACTCTATGCGACATAATCTTAACCTCCACGGGGAGGACTGCTTCACTCCTGAAGGTTAGGGAGAAAGGAGTATGACCCGTAGGAGTCCGATGCGAGGTCCGGTATGCCCATAGGACCTGGGGGAGCTGTTTCGGCCAGACTCCCTTTTCTTCATCTAATCTTTTCTTGAGGCTCGCCTTTAGAGTCTTGTTGACAGCCTCGACCTGGCCGTTCGCCTGAGGATAGGCCATGGAAGAGAAGCTTTTCACAATTCCGTGCCTTTCACAAAACTCGGTGAACAGGTCGCTGTCGAACTGAGTGCCGTTATCGGAGACGATCTTCTTGGGCAGGCCGAATCGACAGATGATGCTTTTAACCACAAAGTCAAGCACGTTTTTAGACGTGATTTTTGCCAACGGCTCTGCCTTGGCCCACTTAATGAAGTAGTCGATGGCGACCACGGCGTAACGGACCCCGCCCTTTCCGGTGGGCAGGGCGCCTATTAAGTCTATTCCCCAAATGGCAAACGGCCAAGGGGCCGAGATCATTTTTAGCTCGACTGGAGGAGCTCGGGTAACCGCAGCGAATCACTGGCACTTGTCGCAGCTCTTCACGTATGAAATCGAGTCTTTGGACAGAGTCGGCCAATAATAACCTTGCCTGAGAACCTTTAAGGCCAAGCTTTGCCCCCCAGTGTGGTCTCCGCAGAATCCTTCGTGAATTTCCTGCAGGATGGCCTTCACTTCACTTGGAAGGACGCACCGGAGGAGAGGTAAGGAGTGCCCACGTCGGTACAACACTCCATCGACTACCGTATATCTCGAAGCTTGATATAGGACTCGCCGCGCGTCGTTACGTCCCTCAAGCAGCTTGCCCTCGACGAGATATTCAAGAATGGGGGTCATCCAGGTTGGCCTGGCGTCGATCATCTCGACCTCTGCCCGATATCCTTCTATACTTGGTTTTTCCAAGAATTCTATTGGCACCAACCCCAGGGTCTCTGTCTTTCCCGAGGTGGCGAGCTTGGCAAGAGCATCTGCATTGGTGTTCTGTTCTCGAGGTATCTGTTCGATCGATCCTTGCTCAAACGCGGATAGCTCAGCTTTTACCTTCGCCAGATAGGCGGCCATCTTGGGTCCCCGTGCTTGATACTCGCCAAGGACCTGGTTCACCACGAGCTGGGAGTCACTGAAGCATTGGACAGAGCTCGACTTTAATTCCCTGGCTATCCTTAGGCCGGCCAACAAAGCTTCGTATTCTACCTCGTTGTTGGAGGCCTTGAACCCGAACCTTAGCGCCGAGTGGAACCTATGTCCCTCGGGGGATATCAGAATGATTCCAGCCCCGGAGCTATTTTCGTTGGATGAACCATCTACAAAGATCTTCCACAACGATTGGGGTGAGGTGAGCTGAGATGAGTCCTCCGCTGGATTCTCTTGGAATCCCGTGCATTCTGCCACAAAGTCGGCCAAGGCCTGACTTTTTATGGCAGTTCGTGGAGTATAGAAAATCTCGAACTGACTGAGTTCGACCGCCCACTTTAACAAACGTCCCGATGCTTCAGGCTTTTGCAAAACCTGCCTTAGAGGTTGATCGGTCATGACGTGTACCGAGTGAGATTGGAAGTACGGCTTGAGCTTTCGCGAGGCCGTGATTAGGCAGAACGCCAATTTTTCCATCAGTGGGTATCGTGATTCTGCCCCGAGGAGTCTCTTGCTGATGTAATAGACTGGCTTCTGAACTTGGTCCTCTTCTCGTACTAGTACGGCGCTAGCCGCGTCCTCAGTGACGGCCAGGTAGAGGAAAAGAGGCTCTCCTGCCTTGGGCTTGGATAGCACGGACAGTTCAGCCAGATGTGCCTTCAGGTCGAGGAATGCGCTTTCGCATTCTACTGTCCATTCAAACTTCTTGTTTCCTCGAAGCAGGTTGTAGAAAGGCAAACACTTGTCGGTTGACTTGGAAATAAACCGGTTCAGTGCGGCCACTCTCCCTGTCAAGCCGTGGACATCTTTCCGCGACCTAGGCGAAGGAAGCTCGAACAGTGACCTAATCTTATCGGGGTTTGCTTCGATTCCTCGGGTATTGACTATGAACCCCAGGAATTTCCCGGATGCGACACCGAAAGTGCATTTCTGGGGATTGAGCCTCATGCCATATTCTCGTAGTATTTTAAAACATTCTTCCAGGTCGGAAACATGGTTATCGGCAGTCTTTGACTTGACAAGCATGTCATCAACATACACTTCCATGTTTTTTCTGATCTGGTCCGCGAACATTCTGTTTACTAGCCTTTGGTAGGTAGCTCCGGCGTTCTTCAGACCGAACGGCATGACCTTGTAGCAATAGACATTAGTCGGGGTCATGAAGCTGGTGTGTTCCTGGTCCGCCGGGTTCATCGCGATCTGATTGTAGCCTGAGTATGCGTCCATAAAGGACATGAGCTCGTGTCCCGCCATGGCATCCACCAGCTGATCGATCCTTCGCAATGGAAAACAATCCTTGGGGCAGGCTTTATTCAGATCGAAGAAGTCAATGCAGGTCCGCCATTTCCCGTTGGGCTTTGGAACTAGCACGGGGTTGGCGACCCAAATTGGAAATTTGGCTTCATGGATAAAGCCACATTTTTTGAGCCGGGTCACTTATTCTTCTAGGGCTTCAGCTCGGGTTGTTCCTAAATGTCTTTGCTTCTGAGACTTGGCAGGAACGCTTTTGTCCAGATGAAGCGTGTGCATGATGACACTCGGGCTGATCCCTATCATGTCCTCGTGCGACCATGCGAATACATCTAAATTAGCCTGGAGAAACGTAATTAGCTCCGTCTTCCTCTTGCTACAGAGGTATTTCCCAAGCTTGACCATCCGTGATGGATTTTGTGGATCGAGGTTCACCTCCTCGAGCTCCTCAATAGCCTGGAGCTCGGACCTGTCTTCGCCTATTCGGGGGTCAATTTCCTCACTAAAGGCGACACTTTCCCCTTTGGCGTTTTGAGGTTTTTCAATCTCAGGAGCCGCCAAGGGTTCTTGGGATTCCTCTTCACTCAGAATGGCCATAGCCAGCTGCCCGGGTTTAGATTTTCCCTTTATGGAAATGCTGTAGCATTCCCTGGCAGCGAGCTGATCGCCCTGGATCATGCAGATTCCCGTCGAGGTGGGGAACTTCATGGCGAGGTGTTGGATGGAGGTGATGGCCTTGAAAGCTATGAGCGTAGGTCGGCCCAAAATGGCGTTGTAAGCAGCGGAACAGTCTATGACCACGAATTCGAGTAGTTTGGATACTGTTCGAGATTCTTCTCCTAGGGTGATCACCAGCTCGATCGTCCCTATCGCTACCGATCCTTCTCCCGAAAAACCATACAGCATCATGGAGGTTGCCTTTAGATCGGCGACGATCAGGCCCATCTTCTCTAAGGTGGATCGGAATAGAAGGTTCACCGAACTCCCGTTGTCTACCAGCACCCTTCTTACTTTCCGGTTGGCGAGCTGGACTGCTACAACCAAGGGATCATTGTGAGGGAACTGGACATGGCCTGCATCTTCCTCCGTGAAAATGATGGGCTGTCTTTCTAATCGTTGCTGTTTTGACTGAAGCTGTTCCGGGACGAACTCCACTCCGTTGTGAGCCTTTAATTCATTCACGTATCTCTTCTGGGTGCCTCTGCTCGTGCCAGCCATGTGCGGACCTCCAGAGATGGTGGATATCTCTCCTTCGACCACGGGAGGAGGGACGTCCTGATCTATCCGGGTTCTGGGCTGACTGGCTGGGGCGTCTGGAGCAGGTCGGTTCACCGGGACCCGGGCGTCTGGAGCAGGTCGGTTCACCGGGACCCGGTTACGCGAGTATTGAGCCAAGGGGCCTGCTCGGATGAGAGTCTCTATCTCATCTTTGAGATGCCTGCAATCGTCGGTATTGTGTCCGACGTCGTTATGAAAACGACAGAATTTGGAAGTGTCTCTCTTTCCCTTGTGGTGTTTCAATGGCTCCGGCCTCTTCCAAGGGACCTGAGTAGAGTTGGCCAGGAAGATACTTTCCCTGGACTGGGTGAGTTCGGTATATGTCGCGAACACGGGCTTAAACTTGTCTACAGACTTGTTCTTCTTTGGGCCGTGCTGATTGTTTTCGCTATGGCCCTTTCTCTTGCCTCCACCGGGCTGGTTGCTCTGCGCGACGTTTGGGGCTGTTGCCGCAACCTCCGCCCCTACTTCTGCAGGCTGATCGGGAACCTGACTGGTTCCTGCGGCTGAGGCTTCTGCTTCTTCCAAGTTTATCCATTCTTGGGCCCTGCTAAGGAATTCGTTGACCGAGCTGACTCCCTTCCTCTGTATATCCTTCCATAGGTCTCCTCCGACAAGGATTCCGGTTCTCATGGCCATGAGCTTGGAGCTATCGTCTGCGTCCCTGGCTCGAGCAGCGACATTCGCGAATATGCTCAAGTAGGCTTTCAGCGTCTCACCGGGCTGCTGTCTCACGTTAGCTAGGGAGTCGGCCTGGACTCGGGCGGCCTGGGAGGCGCGGAACGCCCTTTTGAAGTCAGCTGAGAAAGTCTTCCAGGAGCTGATTAACTGTCTTTTACTCTGCTTGAACCACTGCCTGGCAGGTCCGGTCAGTGTGGAGGGGAAGATTAGGCATCGCACCTCCGGGCCAATGTTATGGGCCATCATTAGGGTGTTGAACATCCCCAAATGATCCGACGGGTCTCCGTCCCCGTTGAACTTTGACAAGTGAGGCATACGGAAACTAGAGGGGTATGCCGTTGCTGCTATGTTGGGGGCGAAGAGTTCCATCTCGTCTCCTGAATCATATTCATCTTTTTCCTTTTCTGATAGGAGCTTCCTCATTAGTTCTTCCATCTGAGTCAGGCGCTCGAGGGTTTGGTCCTGAGATCCTTGGTTATTCTGGGGCTGCTCGACAGCCCCGGATCCATTGTACATATTAGGTGGGTTATTGCCCCTCCTATCTTGAGATAGGTTATTTGGGACATTCCCTCCGTTACGTACTTCGGACCGGGTCCCCCCCGCCCGAGCGAGCCTGACTACCATCTCTAGCTCGATCCTCTCTGTGAGAGTTGAGGTGATCCCGAAGGTCGCCTCCCTGGGTGGTCTGGTGACTTTGTGCCGAACTTAATCGCTGACGTAGGTCTCCTCCAGAGAGATCACTCCGGCGACTGCCGATCCAATGGCTCCTGCTGGATAGGCTAGGAGTCCGCCTTTGTCGGTGACAATCTGAGCTTTCCCCTGGTGCCCTGCTACGCCGGGAAGGTCCAGCAGACGGTGGGTTTCTCCTACTACTCCCATAGGCTGGGATGTCCCGGATTGGCCGAGGAAGAGACGGATATCTGATCGAAGATGGAGGATGCCTGACTGGAGAGGCGATCCTAGTTCTGTCTGGACGGATCAGGTTTGGTGGGGGCCTTTCGGCCCTGCCAACTTGCTGGTCCCGCGCCGGGCGATCTGGACGAGGCGCAGGAAGGTCTTCGGGGATGGGCTGACGTCGTGGGCCCTCCCCAGATCTTCTTCGGGAATTTCCTCGAGCTCCTCTGGGCATCCTCGAGGATGGCTGAGAGCTAGGAGTTGATGTCCTAACCGAGCGGCTGTATTGTTGTTGTCTGGTCCCAGGCATTTCCCTGAAGTTTGCCTCTCGATGGTGCGATGAAGGGGTGGAGTTGGCTGCTGGAAGTCTACCCGAACGGCTATGCCTGGACCGATTACCCCGGCGAGACTTAGGAGCCTCACCTTGCCTCTCTCCAACATTAACGTTGGTTGTGAGAGGGGGTAGTCGGGCTAGGATATCCTAGATTTGCTGACTAGCTGTTGCTAACTGGCTCCTCAGCTGAGCGTTCTCCATCTCCACCGCAGTATAATAATACGGGTTCGGATTAGGTGGCCGAGGCGCCGAACTACCAATATCGTCTTGGCCCGCCGGCTGCTTTCCTGGCCACTGTTGGACTTCAGGAATTTGTTCATCAGGGATGGCGGTATGATGAGCCTCCTGCCCATCATGTTGTTCTGTCTCGTTGCCATGCCTAGATCGAGTAGTCACCATAGTTGGATGTTTGCAGCAGCACTAATCGAACTTGCTCTCAATGAAAGCACCAAACTGTTGATGCGGTTCTTCGCCAACAGGTAATTAAAAGAAAGAGAGAAAAGGATTAGTGCCAAATATAGAACCGTAACAGATATAAGATCTTAGTAAATGAAATAGGTGACTCAAGACACGTTTTTAAGTGGTTCAAAGGTTAAAATCTTTCTACTCCACTAGTCAATATTATTGATATATTCTGGGTATTTGGTTACAAAGTATATCTCTCCAGAGACTATTTTTTCCAACCCTTATCAACTCCCAGGGTCTCCATATTTATAGGAGAAGGCACCTGGAAGTTGGTAAGGAGGTCATCCCATGAACTTCTTATTTGTCATATCAACTCTGTGACATTCATGATTAATTCCTAAACCTGACACATAAGTATGGTCAAATCGATAGGTAAGGAGATAATGGGCCGCACGGCCCAACCCAGCCGTGGGTGTCTGAACACGCACGTTCCTGCAGCGTGTCCGAGAAGTCAGGGAGATATCGGACACATGATGTCAGATATATGCACGTTTATCTTGTGTGTGTTGACTTTACAAGGGGTCATAGCCTCCATATCTAGCTCGTACCACGAGCTGCGCATCTGACCCGACCTTCGACCTTCCGATTCCTTGCTCCAGTCTTGGGAGTCTTGGCGAGTCCTTGAGGATTCCTCGAGCTAAGGGGGGTACGACCTCAAGATAGGAGCTCCGACCTGGGGGATGTTTATGGACTAACCATGATTAGTCCGAAGCTCGGCCTGCTAATCAGCCCGTGGGAAAATCAGGGCGTACAACAACAAGTTAAAGTTATGGAATTCTTTAATTGGAGTTGTAAGTACGGTTTATTGAGTATCATAATGATACAAATAATCTAGATTCGGATTATTGATGTGGAAAGACATCTCAATAAAGATGATTTATATAATATGATTATATATGACATGGACCGATATGAATTAAAGTCTTTATCCAAAAAAAAAACCATTTAACAATAAAGACTTGTAATTCATATCATAACTGATGATCATTTATAGATCAACCTAAATCCTGAGTGTTCATGAACCCCTGTTCATGTTTATTAAATCTTTTGATTCATTCGTTAAGGTCTCTTCAAAGAATAAGGCTAATGACTTTTGTTTTGGAGATTTAATATCATGGATGGCTGGGAACATGTATCAACAATACGGAATCTAATCTTTCCTAACAGATCGTATATTAGTTCCCTTAAGGGTTAATTATGGAACTGAATGATTTTGAGCTCAAATCTATAATTAGATTATAGATTAATTATTCACTAGTGAATTAATGGTACTTAAGGAATAAGAAGTAAATTAGAAAGGTAAAATGGTAATTCTTCCATTCTAATTTATGAACTAATTAATTAGATGGTTGAACTATTGTAAGATGGTTATATCAATGGACGACTTAAGAAAAGATTTATGTAAAAGTATATCTATAACATAAAGAGTGCAATTCTGAATTTATAGTGGAGTAATATCAGAATTAATAAATTAACTATTATAATTAAAGAGTTTAATTATTTAGTTTATTTATTGGAGTTTAATGTTATAGGTCCATGGTCCCCGAAATGACTCAAACAATCACTGACAAAGGTAAATACAAAAATGGACAAAAAGGACTTATGTGATAAGTAAAATATTTTTCTATGTATCAAACATAATTATTGTTTAATTATGTGTAATTAATTAATTAAGAATTAATTAATTATTTGATTTAACACAAATATAATTAATTTATGTTTTGGGGATTTTTGGTATTTAAATAATAATAAAAATTGAGAAAAATCACATGCTATCACTGGCATGTGGTACACGTGTAGCACAGTGCACAGTCACTGTGCTACACGCATAAGAGATTGTGTTCAGTTTCTTGGTTCCATAATTTTAGTTATTTAAATATTAAATAAATAATGAGATATTTTAATATGATTAAAACATTATTATTTAAACAATAAATCTGATAACTGATAAGTTATTTTAAATTGTTTAAAATAACAAATATTTTAATATATTGGATGTATTAAATATAGGATATCAGTTTTACAGAACGTAACTTTTCAAGGATAAAAAAATATCTAGAAATCTCTCTCAGAGAAAGAGAACAGTGACACAAACAAAAGTCACTATTCTTCACAAAACCTAGGTCCAAACTTTATCAGATCTCATGTGTTGAGAACATCTGATAAATAGTTTTTTTGCCTATTGTTTGTATAGCGAGCCCACACTCGTTCTTTGTGTGCTGAGAACATTTTGGAAGATCTTGGTGTGAGATCTCAAGGATTTAGCCATACAAAAAGATAGCAGCAAGGAAGGACCTGAGGTAATGTTTCTATTCTTGTCTTTGATTCAATATATATATGCATGTGAAGAAGTAGATCTAGAAATCTTTTGGGATTAAACTGACAATTTGATTGTTGTTCCGCTGCGTATAATCTCTGATTTGATCAATAAAAACCAACAGAAGGGACAGGCCATTTTTTATGGCTGTAAAGGATATACAGTGCGGAAAGCATTCTATAACCGTTCGGGGTTATTTGGAAATGAGCAACCCCGAAATAATTGGCCACTCCATGGAAGAAAGGATGGAGAGGCAGGATTGCTCCTTCCTCAATGTGATATCTCGACCAGGCGCTGAAGGTGCCGCCAGGCAGGTTTGCCCACTGGTCGGTGGAAGGTAAGAATAAAGTTACCCCAGAAAGTCCATACTTCCTGAGGAAATTGTTTATCATCCTAGCAGTGATTTGGCTAGGAGGAGCAAGGTACCATTTGACATCTGGTTGAAGGACATCATGCGAGTGGGCCTATGTTTGGATTTCGGGACTAGTGGTTTCGGCTCTACAACTGGTTGAGGGAATTTCAGCCCGAGGAGCAGGCTGATTTTCAGAAGGTTTAGACGGTTTCTTTTTCTGAATGGTGGATTTTACTCTACCCATATTTGATGGACTGAAAGGAGGTCTGTTGGGTGGAATACGAGAAAAAGGAATCTCTGGGATGAGTAGCGATGGTTGTTCTTCATCCACAAGCAGCTGAGCGAATAGGTCGTCGTCAATTGGCCTCTCATCTCCCCACGGATCTTACATGAAAATCTGCGAACAGAGAAGGGGAGATGAGAATCTACGGCGCAAAAGATCAAGAGGTGTGAAAAAGCTGGGATAACGTTGCTCGCATATAAAAGTTAGGATTTTATACGACCAGCAACATTCTAGCAAAAACACTAAATTACATACGATCAGTTTGAAAAACAGATCAAAAAGCAGAAGTAAAAAGTTTTTCAAGAAAACCTTTTTCGACTCTGAAGGGGCGGGAAAAACCCAGTTTTTCTACAAGGTTAAAAAAAATCGAATTTTTACTTCGATTTTACGCCCTAAATTCATGATCCTAACTACCAAACTAATTCCTAACCCCAACAAGGTGTTATTTTCTACCATATTTAGCGCAGATCAACATACCCATTTACCCCGAAACCATTTTGCAAGAACTGACAGAGATATTCAAGAACTTAGAAATCAAAATAAAGGGAAAACAGGCACATCACAGCATAACATAAAGAAATCGATCAGAAAACTTACTTGTACAAAAGATGGAGTAGATTTCTGAGACGCTAAGTCGATATTGGCTGGGTAGGAGCTTCGTGGATCGCCAAGAATCATCTGAGTTTCTGGAGGTTTTGCACCTTGTTCTTCAGAGTTCTTGAAGGAAAGAGGATTGGTAAAAAGTAAAAAGTGAAGAGAGTGGGTTATTTATATTGATCGTGGCGCTGTAAAAGAGGTAATAATGAGATTAACTTTTGAAGGCATGGGGAAGCGCAATAGCTATTAGACAGCTTTTGGGAAACTAAAAAGACAATATTGGTTGCCTTTTTCGAGAAGGCATGGACGGCGCTGACAGATTTGGTGGGGTATGCGAAGGGTCAGTCTCCTAAGTTTACTTTATGCTGGTCGCAGTAAAATAAACTTGGGGGGCAAATGTTTACCCAAAAATGGCTCCTGATGAAGTGGCAAGAATTTCTTACACGTGGTTGGCACGTGACAGTTTTGAAGTGAAGAGACGGTGTTCGCTTATTGACCAGATGATTATTGTTTCATCAGATCCTGTGTTTAGATGCGACCAGGCTGGTCGCATGCTTCTATTTACTTCCTTTAAGATACGTAATCTTGTAATAACTACATGTATTATATTTCCTTTTTATTGTCTTGATACGCTGATATTAAGGATAATTAAGGCCCATTGGCCCATGTAACCCCCTTGAGCCTATAAATATGAATGAGAGGGCTCAAGGAAGGGACTTTTAAAACCTTGAACTTGAATACTCATAGAGAGAGCATAGTGTGATTATCCACTGAAAGTTGTAATTCTCCTGAGGCTTGTGAAACTCAAGAACCCTAGTTCTTTGATCACGGTATTGGGATTCAACATCAATAAGAACACTAAGTGGACGTAGGTTATTACCACACAGTTGGGGCCGAACCACTATAAACTACTTGTGTCACTTTCTTCCCATTTGATTCCCTTCTTAATTTCCATTTTATTCGTTGTCGTTATTTTGACTCCGTGTCGTTGGCCAAATCAAGGGTCAACATTTAACGTTTAAATCCCATCATCAAATTAATCACCAATTATTTACCCAAAGTCTAATAATCTCCAATATATCTTTTAAATTCCCCCAAAATATCCCCAGGCTCCCCCGAGCCAGGTATAAATCCCCGCCGTGACTATTTCGCCAAATCGCTCACTAGGACCGTCTCGAGCCATATGTTGCAAATATATCCACATAATAATGTGGTCTCAACAATTACCACAAATAATCACATTTATGCCCTCAATGGGCCAAAAATAACAAATATGACCCTATA
This sequence comes from Humulus lupulus, assembly GCF_963169125.1. Lineage (NCBI taxonomy): Eukaryota > Viridiplantae > Streptophyta > Magnoliopsida > Rosales > Cannabaceae > Humulus > Humulus lupulus. The sequence goes on along the minus strand of NC_084801.1, from coordinate 126,683,530 downwards.
TGCTAAACAGGGCCCAAATGCATAATAATACTCATAAACATGCATTTCACATATCCATATAATCATATAAGCATTCTTATCACATAATCATGCATTAAATCATTTAAATCACACATAAACCAAGTATGCCTTACCGGCACACTAATCAAGGCCCGTAAGCCTTATTAGTGATTTTGGGTCATTATAACTATCCCCTCCTACTGAGAATTTCGTTCTCGAAATTTACCTGAATAACTCGGGATACTGATCCCACATCATTGACTCAAGCTCCCAGGTCGCCTTCTCGACCCTGCTATTCCTCTATAACACATTAACCAGAGGAATTGTCTTGTTCCGTAGTACCTTATATTTTCGATCTAAGATCTGAACCGGTCGCTCCTTATAGGACAAATCTGTCTGCAATTCCAAGTCTTTATACTTCAACACATGTGTCATCTCTGAGATGTACTTTCGAAGCATAGAAACATGGAATACGTCATGAACTCCCGACAACGATGGTGGCAGAGCTAGCCTGTAAGCCACTTGTCCGATCCTCTCCAGGATCTCAAAAGGTCCAATAAATGGAGGGCCTAGCTTGCCCTTCTTCCCAAACCTCCTCACCCCTCGCAGTAGTGAAACTCGCATAAACACGTGGTCCCCAACCTGGAACTCCACGTCCCTACGCTTAGGATCAGCGTAGCTTTTCTATCTGCTCTGTGAAGCAAGCATTCTAGCTCGGATCTTCTCAATAACTTCATTAGTCTTCTAAACCATGTCCGGCCCCAAATACTTCCTCTCACCCATCTCATCCCAATGAATGGGCGATCTACATGTCCTCCCATATAACATCTCATATGGAGTCACTCCAATCGTTGATTGATAACTGTTGTTGTATGAGAACTCAATCAACGGAAGATACTTACTCCAAGATCCCTCAAAGTCGATCACACATGCCCTAAGCATATCTTCCAACACCTGAATCATCCTCTTAGACTGTCCATCAGTCTGAGGATGAAAGGCTGTGCTGAACTTCAACTGAGTCCCCATAGCCTTCTGCAAACTACCCCAAAACTTGGAGGTAAAGATAGGATCCCGGTCCGACACTATAGACTTAGGAACCCCATGGAGACGTACGATCTCCCTCACATACAACTCTGCATACTGCTCCACCGTATAAGTCGTCTTCACTGGAAGAAAATGAGCTGACTTGGTGTATCTGTCCACTATCACCCAAACCGAGTCATGAAGCCCCACTGTCCTGGGTAAACCTTCCACAAAGTCCATTGTAACATCCTCCCATTTCCACTTAGGAATACCAAAAGGCTAAAGCAACCCAGCTAGCCGCTGATGCTCAACTTTCACCTGCTGACAAGTCAAACACCTGGCCACGCACTCCACCACATCCTTTTTCATCCCAGGCCACCAATACAATGTTCGTAGATCTTGATACATCTTCGTGGTATGCGATTCATCTAATATTTCTCGTCTGATCCCCACATCAGTCAGAAAACAAATCCGATTTTGATACCGTAGCAGACCAACCTCAGAAATAGAAAAGTCCTTAGCTACTCCGGCTAAAACATTCTATGTAACCTTCTGTAACTGTGCATCTACCAACTAACCTTCCTTAATCCGCTCTAGTAGGGTCAACTGCAAGGTAATATTGGCCAACTAACCCACCACCAATTCTATCCTTTCTCTGGACATATCATCAGCCAACTCTCTCGAAATCTAAGTAGAACTAAATAACTGCCCCGAGCCCCTCCGGCTCAATGCATCTGCCACTACGTTGGCTTTCCTTGGATGGTAAAGAATATCACAGTCATAGTCTTTTACCAACTCTAGCCAACGCCTCTTCTTCATATTCAGGTCCTTCTGCGTGAAGAAGTACTTCAAACTCTTATGATCGGTGTATATCTTGCACTTCTCCCCATACAAATAATGCAGCCAAACCTTCAGTTCGAATACCACCGCTGCTAACTCCAAATCATGGGTAGGATACCGCTGCTCATACTCCTTCAGCTGTTGTGATGCATAAGCTATAACCCTCCCGTTCGGCATTAACACACAGCCTAAGCCCAACCTCAATGCATCACAATATACCACAAACTTTCCTTCATCCGAAGGAAGACTTAGCACAGGTGCAGTAATAAGTCAGTGCTTTAACTCTTGAAAACTGTTCTCACACTTGTCTGACCAGACAAACTTCAAATTCTTTCGTGACAATTCTTTCATCGGTGCAGCAATCTTTGAGAACCCTTCCACAAGCCTTCTGTAGTAACCTACTAACCCGAGGAAACTCCGAAACTTTGAGACGTTCCTTGGCCTCAGCCAATCTCTCACTGCCTCCACCTTAGATGGATCCACCTTAATCCCATCTCCACCAACTATGTGTCCAAGGAATGCCACTTCTGGTAACCAAAACTCACACTTCTTAAACTTGGCGTACAATCAATGTTCTCTTAACCTCTACAAGACATGTCGAAGATGTTTCTCATTCTCTGCCTCTGAACTGGAGTACACTAAGATATCATCGATGAAGACAATCACGAACTGATCCAAGAAGTCCTTGAACACACTGTTCATTAAGTCCATGAAGGCTACTGGGGCATTGGTCAAACCAAACGACATGACCAAAAACTCATAGTGCCCATACCTTGTTTGGAAAGCCATCTTCGGTATATCCTCGTCCTTGATCCTCAGCTGGTGATAACCAGATCGAAGATTAATCTTCGAGAATACCGTCTTTCCCTGTAGCTGATCGAACAAGTCATCAATTCTTGGTAGCGGATACTTATTCTTGATAGTCAACTTGTTCAATTCTCTGTAGTCTATACACATCCTTAGAGTCTCGTCCTTCTTCTTCACAAACAAAACTGGAGCACCCCATGGCGAGAAGCTAGGCCTGATAAACCCAAAATCCAGAAGTTCCTGTAGCTGTATCTTCAATTCTTTTAGTTCTGTCGGTGCCATTCTATATGGTGCCCTCGAAATTGGCTCTATCCTCGATGCCAACTCAATGACAAACTGAATTTCCCTATGCGGCGACAATCCTGGTAGATCTTTAGGGAATACATCCAGGAATTCACAAACCAATCGAGTCTCTCCCAGCTCTGTTGGCAAAACCCTGGTGGTATCCACCACACTAGCCAGAAAACCTATACATCCTCCCCGTAACAGGTCTTTGGCTCTCAGCGCTGATATCATGGGTATGTGGGGTCCACATACTGTACCCACAAAAACAAAGGGATCCTCTCCCTCCAACTCAAAGGTCACCATCTTCTTCCTAAAATCAATAGTAGCTCCGTATATAACCAGCCAATCCATCCCCAAAATCATGTCAAAGTCCTCCATTCCTAACTCAATCAGGTCTACTGATAGCTCCCTACCATCAACCACCACTGGTAGTGCTCTAATCCATGTCCTAGAAACTACCAGTTCCCCTGTAGGCAATATAGTCCCAAACCACGCAGTATAGTACTCACTAGGTCTACACAATCCATCAATTACCTTACTAGAAACAAATGAATGTGTAGCACCAGAGTCAATCAATACAGTAAAAGGAGAGCCATCGCTAGAAAGCTGACTTGTCACCACCGAGGGACTAGGCTCGGCCTCTGCCCGCGTCAGGGTGAACACTCGAGCTGGAGTCAAGCTATCCACCTTCCCTGCCTCCCCTTTCTTCACTGTTGGGCAATCCTTCTTAAGGTGTCCCACCACCCCACACACATAACATGCCTTGGTCCGACATTATCCCGGATGGCGTCTTCTGCACCTTGTGCACTCTGGATAACTCCATGTGTCACTGCCTCCCTGACGGCCACCCTGAACACCCCGACCCCTCCTATCAAGACCAGTAGCAGTCGAAGTGTCAAGGGTCTTTCTCTTCAGATCACTGAGGCCTCCGCCCCTACCGAACCCAGAATATGGAGGCACCGCCCTGCGGACCTCTCGCCTCACAACATTCTCCCTCTAGATCTTGTTCTCCGCTTCCTCAGCGGTAAGAGCCTTCTCAACAGCCTGGGCATAAGTCATCCCCCCAGGTATTGTTGTAATCCTAACATATCGGGCTATCATAGCATTAAACCCTCTGATAAATCTGTCCAACCTAGTTACATCAGTAGGCACAAGATCTGGTGCAAACTTCGTAAGCCTATCGAACTTCAAGGCATATTCTGTAACTGTCATGTTGCCCTGAACTAACCCCACAAATTCATTAACCTTCACTGCCCTGGCGGCAACGTTGTAATACTTCTGACTGAACAAATCCTTGAATCCATCCCAACCCAGAGTAGTAACATCTCTAGTCTATGATGCCACTTCCCACCAAATGCGGGCATCCTCTCTCAGCATATATGTGGCACAGGCCACCCTGTGATGACCCTCTACCCTCATAAAATCCAGGACAGTGGTAATCATACTCATCCACTGTTCGGACTTTAGTGGATCTGGTCCCCCCTCAAAAGTTGGAGGATGCTGTCTCCTGAACCGCTCATACAATGACTCCCACCTATTCCCAACCTTCAATGGCTGTACAACTGGTGCCACTGCGGGTGGCACAATGGATGCAGCACTCCTTGACGGAGCCTGCTGTCTAAGAAGACGGATCTGTTCATCCTGACTCTGAAGCCAGACTTGCATGTCTGCCATAATCTGCTGCCAGTTCTCAGGGACTGGCGGATGGTTTTGGCCCTGTTCATCATCCCTAGCCTCAGATCTAGTGCCGGCTAGTCATATAGATTGCCTTGGGCGCATAGCTATCCACGTTAATCTACAATTAACGACTCGACGATCAGACTATGATAACAGGGTAACAATCTTTCCATACATCACCATTAGAACACAACCAATCACAAGCAATCAAGGTATAATAGTTCATTCAAATATTCATCCACATGCAACAGCAATGCTAATAAGCATGGCTTAATATCATCACATAGCAGTCAAGGGCCAGGTCTTATCAGTATCTCATACTCCCTATTAATCAAACAGATAACAACATTCATATTTCTTTCTAATCACTTAAGCATATAAACATGTATACACAATTACCAAACCCTGAGTTGAGCTTGTCTTTAGCAGCAAATGTACATGTCCAATCAGTCTTCAGGAACCCTTAAACCTAGACCGCTCTGATACCAAGTTGTAACGCCCTGGATAACCAAGACCATTACACTGTGTGTTTATAAAGGTGCAAGACTTGCTAATCAAGTCATTTAATTAAAATTGTGACACTAAAACCATAATTGAACTAGGGTTAAAAGATTTTGGTCACAAAAGATAAATTCTCATTTAAATAAGCATTTGATACACGGGATCCCAAAAACAGGGTTAAATAACAATTTACAAAATTTTCATAGGTTGTGAACAACCACAAGCCACTCTAATGGCAAAATAGGTATTTTAGGGTCTCTTGTCCCTGTATCATCCCTCGATCGTGGTGGTCGAGTAGCCGACTATGTACATTCCACCCCTAGAGCTCTCCAAATCAGGGTTGGTCCAACTTACCCTTTCCTTTACCTACACCACGTAGCACTCTTGAGCCTAGGCCTAGCAAGAAAACCATATACAGAGTACAACTAGTAATAGTAACAAAATAGATCATAAATCATCAATCAGATACTCAACAGACCACATTGTTCACATAATCAATGATATCAGTCAACAAACCAGCAGTTTATCATTCAAATAGTCAACATGCCACAATCATCAGATTAACAACACTAAACATATCATACAATATCCAGGTTCGACGCCATTAGGCCACACCCTCTGTTTATCCCACTGACTCTAGCTCACTTAGGCCGAGCTCAATGATTATATAATTAACCTCAGCTACCAGTGGCCAAACCGCATCCTATGCGTAAATATTAATTTCGGCACTCTTAGGTCGTTTATTTCATGCTCACATGGCATAATACCATCATACAACATTGCATACAAGTATAGGGAACTCTTAGTCCCAACATAGCCACACAACCGGGTGCAGTTTTCTTACCTTTGATTCCAAGCAGAGAAGGTGAACTGGTTCCGAGCACGGTCCCTAGCCTCGAGCCTCGGCGACAAACCTAGTCACAAGAGTCATTGATATCTATCAACTTCCAATCAGAAGTAAAATACCTAGGGAACAAAACTAGCCTCCGGGACCTCAATTTCTACTAAACCGAGTAATAGAAATTGTCCCGAGCACCTAAGATCGAACCCCCGAGCCCTAACAATACTTGAAAACCCCCAAGGCCAAACCTCCCAGGTGGGTCACGACTTGACTCAGCACGTCACGACTTGCCCCAAGTCAGAGAGCAAGCTCTCACACCAAAGGGGAGGCAGGTCACGACTTGGCCAAGCAAGTCACGGTGCGCCCCCAAGTCAAAGAGCTCCTAGAAGGGCCACACGCACCGCGGCGCCCCCAGGCTGGGTCGCAGCGCACCCTGAAACCTAGAGAAAACTTGGGTTTTCTCCTCCTTCTCCCAGCCAAGAACATTTAACTTTGCCCATAATTTTTCCCAACATCATTCCCCAATTCAAACATCAATCAAGCTACAAATTCCAGAATAAACTACCTATTTAAAATCCTAAAACCCTCAGCAATTACACAATAATCTACACTCTCAATTCAGCCAGAATTCCTCCCCCAAAAACTCAGAATTAAGCCTATACTCAAACTCCAAAATACTCAGCTCAACCTTACATAACTAACCAATTTTCATCAACTAACCACACCCAGAAATTCAGCAAAACTCAAAAATGAAACTGAAGCTCTTACCTCAAATTTAGCTGACTTCTCCTCTGAATTTCCAGCTCCAATACCTAGCTGAATTCTCCTTAACTTTCTGTCTAAATCCCCAAAACTTCAAGCCTCATCAACAACCAAGAAAACAAACCCCAAGGTTGAGAGGGAGAAGAGAAATCGTGAGGGGATGGGAGAGAGAGAGCTGGAACCTTTTTCCCTTCTTTTTCTTCCTTAATTCTTCTAAAAGCTTCTGTTTTGTTTCTAACATAAAGGCTGAGCATATTCTTGACTTAGAAAATGACCATTATGCCCTCCCAAATAAAACAACCCTTTAACTTATTCTAGGGGTAGAATGGTCATTTACTCCCAATTCCCACTAATTCCTCAAGTATTCCTAATATTTACCATTTAAATCCCATCATCAAATTAATCACCAATTATTTACCCAAAGTCTAATAATCTCCAATATATCTCCTGAATTCCCGAAAATACCCTCAGGCTCCCCTGAGTTGGGTATAAATCTCAGTCGTGACTATTTCGCCAAACCGCTCAATAGGACCGTCTCGAGCCATATGATGCAAATACATCCGCATAATAATATGGTCTCAAAAATTACCACAAATAATCACATTTATGCCCTCAATGGGCCAAAAATTACAAATATGGCCCTATAAGCTAAACAGGGCCCACATGCATATTAATACTCATAAACATGCATTTCACATATCCATATAATCATATAAGCATGCATATCACATAATCATGTATTAAATCATTTAAATCACACATAAATCAATTATGCCCTCCCGACACACTAATCAAGGCCCTTAAGCCTTATTAGTGATTTTGGGTCATTACATAAACTCTGCAGAAATTGTGAAAGAGTAATAATATTGTCTCGTGGACTAGGTTGATTTTAACCACTGAACCACTTAATATTGTGTGTGAGAGAAGTTATTCATATAGTTCATTACAATTTAGAAAAGAGCACTAATATATTTCTTATTGGATTTCTTAATCTATTGTTGGCGAAAAATTGCGTCAACAACATCAATGGGGAAGATGATGTCGACACTACTGTCGACCAGCAAAACCAACACACCCCTCCTTATCAGTGATTTGTTTCTTTGTAATATTTCAATTTTTTTTTTCTCTTTTTGCAACACGCGAACAACCGGTTCGTGGTGTTGAGACAATACACTGCCTAAGGCAGTTTCTTATTTTATTTACGAATGACATTCGAGCAGTACTACTCGCGGTGTAAAGACATTCAATTTAGTATTATAAATTTTAGAATTCTAGCACCTGCTTGTATTACCGAACCTAGCACAACACTTTATACTTTTCTAAAAAATGTTCAAAAATTTTGAAAAAATATTCTAAGTTTTTTTGCATGCTTTCTCTTATTTTGCTCATGTGTTCACATATTTTCATATGTTTTACCTAGCCTTTGTATCTCATGTGCCCCCCAAGTTATCGAGGGGCTTAAGATGCTCAGTCACTTGCCATAGACCGTCCATGTTCGAACATAACTTCTCGTACAACTTGTAAATAATTATAAATATAGCATAACAACATAGTAAAGAGCAAATCATTGTATAAAAAATACATTAGTTGGCAAGAATAATTGACTGTGCACAGTTCCTTTTATTTCTCGTAAAAAAAATTGATAAAATTTGTGTCTGTACGAGTGACCATAATGGTCTTACACTTATAAGCGACCAACCAAAAATATGACTAGCCCTTGTTCAAAACTTGTACATAAAAAAGCACTTAAATACAAGCCACCAATAACGTCCTCCTAATTAAGGACCGTTGCACTGTGTATTTTAAATAGTGCTAGACTCGCTAGACGAGTCATTTGGCCATAACCGTGTAACTAAATGTGATTAATGGTTTAGGGTTAAATTTTTTGGTCAAAAGGTATAACCGTTTCACTAAAACGTTTACTTCCATACATGGGATCCCAAACTAACATTTAAAAAGGTTAATTACAATTGAAAAGTTACAACCAGCTGACCTAAGCGGCAAAATAGGGTTTGACCCTAGTTCCTCTAAGAAACCCCAGCCGTGGTGGTCGAGCAGTCGCATATGTTCATATCGTCACCGAAGCTCTCCAACTCATGGATGGTCAAACTTCCTTTTTCCCTTACCTGCACCACATAGCACCCGTGAGCCAAGGCTCAACAAGAAAACTTTAAACATGCTCATAAGCGGTTAATAACATGTTACCAAATCATAATAAGCATGCCTAGCAGTAATAACCCTACTCATGCATGCATACCATTCATCTAAATGGCTACAATGTCATATGGGGCCAGTTGCCCTAGATAAATGATTAACAAATCGTACTGGAACCTGTTGCCCTAAATACATGATTAATGAATCATACTTGGGCTAAGCGCCCTAGGATATGGGACTAATAAGTCACCCTGGGGCCCATTGCCCTATCCTCTGTATAATCAGTCTTGGAGCTGGCCCAACGTACCTGGCGCTTTAGTTTTTCACGACCAATGGGTTGGAGAAGCGTATGATGTGTTCCTGATTAGGCGTAACCATATTGACCAACGATGAGCACGCTATTGCCGCCCTTGACATATAAGTCAATGCTTTTTTACAAGCACTCAGCGTGCTAATGCCATTCTTGAATTATAAGTCAAGTCCGGGGCCCAGCCCTAGGATATGGGACTAATAAGTCACCCTGGGGCCCATTGCTCTATCATTTATATAACCAGCCTTAAAGCTGGCCCAGCGTCCCTAACACTGAATTTTCCACGACCATTGGGTCGGACAAGGGTATGATGCGCTCCTGATTAGCCTAACCATTTCGACCAGCGCTCAGCACGCTATTTTTTCCCTTGACTTATGAGTCAATGTTTTTCAACCAGCGCTCACCGTACTATTGCAGTTCTTGACTTAAAAGTCAAGTATTTTCAATCAGATAATGCAGACAAGCATATATCATATAGAAAATATCCAGATACAGAGCATTCAACATGCTTAATCAACAATCATCCACATTCTCAGGGGTTCATACCCTATTCATATCCCTGTTTAACAACCGGGCCAAGACCTAATCACGTACATCACGTATTGGGTGCAGTTTTCTTACCTTAGTCCAAGCACAGGTTAAGAATGAACGACCAGCGAGCACGATCCTAGTTTCGATCCCCTAGCGATAACCTAGTCACATCCATAATATATAATCCCATCAATAATGAGCAAATAAAGGCTTCCGGACCCAGTCCTAGCCTCTGGGACATCGAACTCTACTAAACTGGGTAGTGGGATCGATTCCGAGCCCTTAGGTTTGAGTTTCCGTCACTCAAAACCCAACTTGGCCAAAACTGCCTATGTGGGCCGCGACTTGACCCTGAGGATCGCGGCGTGTAATGAGCCAACTAACTTAAAGACCTCGGACCATTAAAAACTACTAAGCATAACTACTATTTTGGAATACATACATAAAATAATAGAACTTTATTATAAAAATCCAAAATACGGGATCCCATTGTTATTACAAAAAGAAAACAAAACCTTTAATTAATTGTTCACATACTAAATGCAGAAATAAAATATAAATACATAATTAAAAAGACTTGAAACAAAACGGCATCCTCGATCTTTCCCATCAGTCCATTCATTCAGTCCTCTCCCAATATACATGCCAAAGATGCCATGACTCCGTCCCACCTTCCAAGCTTTATTTTCCTACACCATCTAAAATAAAAAGGAATGAGCCTAATGCCCAGCAACGAAAATCTACTAAAACATATCATAAATCATAAGACTAAAAACAGAAATCATAAAACATATGACATAAAAACGTAAATCATAAAACATAGAACTACAATATTAATGGCCATTAACTCATTACCGTAGTGTGTGATGGAAGCCATCTAGGTCCTCTTGCTACTATTCGAGGTAGGTTTAAACACAATATAGTATATGATAAACCATCTAGGTCCTCTTGCTACTATTCGAGGTAGGTTAAATCATAACTATAGTCTACGATTATGATAAAAATCTCGGGATTTTGCTTATTTGCTATCTAAGCAACTATATTTCCCAAGTGACTACAACATAAAACATATACATATATATACATACATACACATAGCATATAAACATAATCATAACACATAAAATCTAACCTATTTTCCTTACCTTGAGCGTGGAGAGAAAAAGAAAGAGAAGAGATTGCTTGCTATAGAAAATGTCCAATCAACCTTAAATACAACATAATATATTTATATTAGAGCCTTATAGTAAAAATATACTTTCAAGAATTTTCTAAATCTCATAAAGTCATACCTTCAACCTAGAACCAAAATGATGAAATCCCTAGTCTTCTCTCTAATGTCTCTCTCTAACAACAACACCAAGAGTTTGGATACTTGGGTAGATTTTAGCTATTTATTGGCTTGATGGGGTTCAATACTTTGGCTATAATAGGGTTTAGAAAGGTAATAGTGTTTAAGGCAAAATAAAGAAAATAGAAGAAAAAGATCCCGAGCACTAAAATGACTAGTGTTTCGGCTATGGCTATGTATAATGTTTATGGAAAAATGGAGAGAGCTTTTGGGATTATGGATTTTTATATGACAGGTTTTTGAGAGCTTTTGAGTGTGAGAAAAATGGTGAAGGGCAAGTCTCTATTTATAGGCTTCAAACCCCAACTCCATTCCTTGATTTTCTCCACACTATTCAACTTAAATTTTAAAAATCAAACCTTCCCTCCACTATATGGTTTTGGCCAGCCTAGTATTACTCCTTTCTTATTGCTACATCATCTCTAAGTATGCCACATAGTCTCTATTTGGTTCAAACTTTAGTCAAAGTCCAAACTACTATCCTATATCTCGTAACTCTGGACCCTTCTGTAGTAAAATTAACCTATCTAGAGTTGTAGAAGTCCAATTTAGGTCATTTTTATACCGTTAAATAGATAATTAAATTATCTATAACTTTTTAGAAATACTATTTTTCCAAAATCATAATATAAATAGGCCAAAAATAGGTCCAAAGTTATAGCACCCTAAAGTTACGAAAACTGCATTTGCTTATCTAACTCTTCTTGACACATAGTCACTTAATTTAAATAGATCTAATCTTGCCTATCTTTAAAATTAAAAAAAATCAAATCAAATCCTTCCCATTTTTGAGCCAAGCCTAAGACTAAGCTATTTTGGTTTTCATTTTAATTCTAATACTTGGACTTAGTTTAATGCCGCATGTTCACTTCTTAATACATCAAATAACATGTGCATTTAATACTTAATAAAACTAGACACTTATTTAATCATATGTTAAAATAAGGGGATTTTTCATAAATATGGCTTTTTAGCCATTAATGTGCAAAAATATGGTAATTACACTTTACTTACTTTGTATGGAAAAATTTAACTACAAAAAATCAAAATATGGGAAAAGTTATCCCACATTAAAAAATAAAAAATAAACAAACAAATCAGTCATTAAGGAGGGTAGTATTGTAATTATAGATGCAAATACTACAATGCTGAAATTTTGACTCGATCAAAAACATCCCCAACAAAAAAAAAATCAGCAAGAACACCCATCTCCGGCAACACAATTCTCCTCCGGCAACTCCTTGAAGAGATCCTCAAGATCCAATTAAAATCAACTCCAGCCACAAACCCAAACCTCCAGTTACCTCCAGCCACCTCCAGCCACCTGAAACAACGCCTTCCTACAGTCGGATCTGCTTCTCCAGTCCATCTCCGACGACGTCCATCTCCATCACCGGCGACGTCCTTCTCCATCTCCGGCGACGAACTTCTCCATTGTCCAAAGCATCCAAGAAAACCAGGTTTGTAAAATCTTGCTCTGTCAAATACTATATTAATCTAATTTTCTTCAACTTAAAATCTATTAAATTCCTAATTCTTCTACATAATATAGAACCATTGATTTCATATTTTTCTCATAGCTATTTTACAGATTATAATGATAATCATGAAGTTCATGATGTCCATTTAAAAAAAAACATAATAATTAACTTGAAATTTGAAAAAATTAATTAAACCTACTAATATGGTTACATTGATTGACCAAAAATATACAAAAAACAAGAACTATGATTATTTTAGATTCAACTTTGTCTTTGAGATAAAAAAAAACATTTGACATTGGTCTGAATTCTAATTGTCAAAACATTCAGTAACAACAAAGTAACCAGTTACCTTGAAAAACTGTTATATTTTCCAATTAAGTTTTTCAGTGACGTATGTAATTGCAGACTAAAGTAATCAGTTACCTTCACCAGTTACACCCAATTAACTACTTAAAAATTTACAAAATATTACAGGTATGGAAAATACTACTTCTTTGGTTCAATTTGGAGGCAAGTGGAATGAAAAAAATGAGTACGAAGGGTACACAATGACTGGAATATTGATTCCACCAAATTGTTCTCTTCACAACTTGGTGAATTTGGTAAAACAGGAGATAAAGGAAACAAGAGCAAGCATTGAAGCTTATTATCAAGTAGTCAAAGGAACACCACCAATGAAGATTGAATCAGACAATTCAGTATTGTTCTATATGGAAATTAAGAAAAAAGTTGCTGAAAAAATAATAGACCTACCATTGTGTGTGAATATAGTTCAAGAATCAAGTGATGAAAATAATCTTCTTCAACTATCAAATCAGAAAGCTACAGCACAAGAAATGGAGGTGGGAACATTATTAATCCAAGCAAACAAAGCTTTCATCAATGAACATATGTTACTTGAAGAAGGAATGTCAAGCACAACAAATGAGGGAATCAATGGGGCATACATACCTCACCTTGCTGAAGAAGTAGCTGATTTTATAATTGAAGACAATTCAAAAAGAAAAAAGAAATTGGAGGAAATTGAAATAGTAATATCTGATTACAGAGTCATAGCTTGATATATTACAGCAAAACAACCATATCATAGCTTGATATATTACAGCAAAACAACCATATCATAGCTTCATTCATTAAATGAGTGACTTTCATATTCATACATTATTATTGAGTATTATAATAACTCTGTTACAAATTCAAATAAATTGAATGATTACACAAAGCATATAAGATTCCTTTTATAATAAATTGTTGGTTTTTTTTATATCTGTCAAATATTTATGCAACCAACACCATGAAAACATGTTTTTTTAAAATTAAACATAATATTCTGGGTAAGGTAACCAGTTACTACTTTGTATATAACATGATGACCCAGCTGGGTACCTGGTTATTATATCTCAATTGCTTTGTTTATCACAGTTACTTTAAAAAAGTTGAATATTATTATATATAATTATTAAACATGAAATACAAAAAAAAAAAAAAAAACAAGAACGTAGGTACTTTGATCTAACATTTGCCACAAAAAAAAAAAAAAAGAATATCAAAATCAACAAACACCAAAAGTAACCAGTTACCCATTGTATAAAAGACGAAGACCAAACTAAGCACCTGGTTACCATTAAAATATCTCTATTGCTTTAAAAGTAGAATATGTATAAAATATAATTATTAAACATGAAATACAGTAAAAAACAAACATGAGAAACTGGGTACTTTGCTCTAAAAATGATCACAAATAGCAAAATCATCAAGCACCAAAAGTACCCAGCTACACTTTTGTATTTAAGACAAACACCAAACAAAGTACCTGGTTACCATTAAAATATCTCCGAAAAACTAAGTAAATATATACAAATAAATAACACAGCAAAGATCAAAAGATATATATAATATTCTTAAGTAACCAAGGTCTTACAATAGTATCAATTTAACATATACAAGTATCAAACTAACTATTGGTAATCATTTCCAAAAGTCAAACATCCTTTTCCAAAAGCTCATCTGGTTTAGAGTATAGACAAAATAAAAAAAGTCTAATATCCTTTCCTAAAGCTTCCTAAATAACCTATGAAGTAGTCTTAAGAGAACCTATGCAGCAGTCTTCCTCCTCTTCTGCTTCCTATCCAAAAGCTTTTCACTAAACTCATCGCTAGTCAAATATCCATCTTCTTGTTTCTTCTTTCCATGCAAATACAAGCTAACAACAATGTCTTGGCGAAGCAACTGAGCATCAATTTCTTTTGGCGTCTCATTTTCCTTTCCAAGAATTAATTGCTCGGCAAAATACGTTGTAAAAATCCCACAGTCGTTGCAATATTACAAACACATAAAAAACTAAGAACATAAAAACAAAACCAGAAACAAACAAGATAAGCAAACTTAAAAAAAAAAACTCACCATTCAACTTGTTGAGGAACGCCTCTAGCAATACTCAATTGCAAAGCATCATTCTCAGCAACATCATAAGGACTAATATCAATATTTATGTCAGGACGATCATAAAAACCAATCCACTCTAATAGAAGAGGAAGCATTACAGCAAATGCTCCAATTACAGGTAAACTCAAATTTTCATGCCTCGCCCCCGACATAGAATCATAAACAATGAGCAACCTCCTCTTTATGTCAAAATGTAGCAAAAGCCAATGAGCAAGATCCTTCACATTAACAGGCATAAGAACATGATCAAGTAGATTCCAGTGAGTACTGCAAAATAATGACTTGCCCCTCATAATCTTCAAAGCAACACAACTGTCATCAATGTTCAATGTACCACTGCCTGATTTCTCAAATTTCTCATACATGAAAACAATATTTTGGGCAAAACAACTATCAGTAGTGTAGACCCTCCTCATCAAACCTGTGGACAACTTAACCTTTCTCCTCAAATAATACATCATGACATCAATATGCTGCATTTTAAAAAATAAATGCTTATAAGACCACTATGTAGAAACCTATTACCACTTACAACAAAACATAATAAAAAAACAAAGGGTAACCAATTCCAATCAGCTGCACAACAAAAATAAAAACTTTGGGTAACAAGTTACCATCAGCTAAACATCAAAATTATACATTTGGGTAACCAGTTACACAAAGCATTGCAACACAAAAGATGACTGTGGTAACTAGTTACCCCAGCTAAACTACTAGATTATACATTTGGGTAACCAGTTACACATCGTGGAAACACAAAAAAGGACTGTGGGAACTAGTTACACCATCAAAACACAGAAATATAGAATTCAAGCACATCAAAAGAATTTTTTTTTTAAATGAGAAACATAACATAAAAAGAAAAGAAACTCACCGATGAATCAACAAACTACCCAAGATGATACAAACGGTAGAACCAAGTCTTCTCGTCAATAAAAATGAAAGTGAAAACAGGAACAATAAAAAATAACTAATAAAAATGATTATATACCAGAATTAGAAACAACTAATCTTAAAAAAAAAAAAACAGTTACATTCTACAAGTAACCAGTTACCTTAAACATTAAACAACAATTGAAAACTAGTTACATCCTACAAGTAACCAGTTACCTCTAAAATTACACAACACATGAAAAAAGCATACAACCTATACAAACCCAAAACATATCAAATATAGAAACAAGAATAGTAAAGAATCACAAATAAATGATCACTTAGAATCATTAAAAAACAGACACTATAAAAAAGGAACAAATTATGTATCAAAGAAACCGGTTACCTTAAAATTTAAACAACATAATTAAAATATCAATAACCTCAATCCAACCATTTCTACACAAACAGAACACACAAAATGCCATTAGGAATTAAAAATTTTAGATAAATGATTGAGGAACAAATATAATATAGCCGGAAAAATGATTAACTTCTACATAGCAGAGGTCAAATACAAAACCAAAACCTACTGCAAAGTAACTTCTATTTACTAATAATAAAGATAATCATTACTTGTCATTAGAAAAATCTTCAATAACATATATTATTAACAAGTAGCATTATAAAACAACATGGATAAACAAACATGAATATTCAAAAGAAAAGAATAAGTTCAACCAAAGACAGCCCTTAGATCTCATAGCTAATTTGATCATTAATAGTACACAACATGGGAATGTTCATTATGAGCCTTGTTACACTGTCCACCCACCCTATGACAGAGAAAGAGAGAGATATAAATATATATATATATACACACACACACGCGCGCGCATATTGCTACAAGGCACCATAGAGAAGAGAAGACAGAGACAGAGTGAAGGATATAAATATAACTGCTTCCCACAATTACTGCTTCCCACAATTACTTTTTCCATCACAATTACTTCTTCCATCTCAAGTCAGAAAAGAGATATAAATATATATATATATATATAGACACACACACGAGTATTACTACAGGCACCGTAGATAAGAGAAGAGAGATACAGAGTGAAGGATATATGTAACAAGGCTCATCATAAAAACCATAGATCTGCTTCCAATAATGACTTTTTCCATCACAAGTCAGAAAACACCTAAATATTGAAACCTAAAATACCACATAAACAAAATCTTCACCTATCACGGGCCCTTTCTCTTGCAATCAAGTTATATGTAGAGAAAATCAAAATCAATCACAGATTATAAAGAAACTGTGTGTGTGTGGATGATGAAAACCAGAAGGAAATACAAACGAATAGGGACATCCTTACACAAATGGAAACCCACCAAACACCTCTGCTCAATCACCACCGTTCGCCTGCGACGACAACCGTTCGCCTGCGACGACCACCGTTCGCCTGCCACTCTCACCGATTGCCAACGCCGTTCGGCAACAATTGGAGAAGAAGAAAGGGCGAAACCCTTCGGTGAAATCAAACAAAATTAAAAAGTAAAAAATAACTTATATAAAATTAAATTAAAAATAAATAATATAAAAACTGAAAAGATAATTTTTTCACATAATATAATAACTTAAATAAATAATTACGAAATTACATAATAACCCTTCTACACGCGAAATTACATAATTACTCTTCTACATTTATAAATATAATTAGAAATTTAACTATGGCATAATAATGATTTTATACAAAAATATGGGAAAAAAATCCCATAGAATAGAATAAAAGTTTTAAAAAGCCATAAAATAATACTAGAAAAAAAAGCCATATTTTTGAAAACTTTATTAAAAAACCCATATTAAATGTAATTTTCACTTAAAATAATTATAATTACCCAAACTATAATTATTTCTAAGTCATAAAATCATAACTTAAATAATTTAAGCTTAAGGAAATCTTTATTCCACAACTCAAGTCATAACTAAATCTAACATAAGATCATATTTAAGGAGCTTATAAGAAAATAATAACCTTGGTTATTACACGACGTGCCTCCAATCCAAGGCCTCTCCCTGCCTCTGCCCAGGAACACACGCCGTGACTTGACCCTGAGGGTCGTGGCGCGCCTACTCCAAATAGAGCCCCTGCCCCCTGGGTTCACACGAGTCACGGCGCCCCAAGAACAAGGTCATGACGCGACCCTACGAATCCAAAATTTTCCCTGTTTTCCTCAGCCAATTTCACCCAAAGTCCAACCCAAATGAATCCCAAAATCATAATTCAAGCCACCAAACATTATCAGCACATTAACACCATCGAAACCCAAGCTTAACTCACCCAAAACCTCCACCAAATCTCTAATCCAATACCTTGAACCTCAAAGCTCAAGAACACCTAAAACAAAAATAGAAATGAATCAAAACACGGATTAGAATTTACCTTAGCTGTGGTTTGTATCCCTCTAGCTACAACTAATACAATCCCAAAGCCAAGCCTTGAATTCCCTTAACTTCAACCCCCAAAATCCAAGAAAATTCCCCAAGGCTAAAGAGAGAGAGAGAGAGAGAGAGAACCGAGTGAGTGAAAGAGAGAGTTGTAAGTGATGCTCTATTTTGGGCTTTCCTAGAGCTGAGGGTTTTAGT
The DNA here is from genome assembly GCF_963169125.1 of Humulus lupulus. Classification (NCBI taxonomy): domain Eukaryota; kingdom Viridiplantae; phylum Streptophyta; class Magnoliopsida; order Rosales; family Cannabaceae; genus Humulus; species Humulus lupulus. The sequence continues at coordinate 126,664,993 of NC_084801.1, read as the reverse complement.
GACTAAGTCACTACTTATTGCCCAAAATGACCCAAGTGCCCTTTTTGCCTAAGCCTTACCCTTTTAAGCCCTCAAGGGTAAATTATTCCTTTGTCACATATTCCGTTAATCATAATTAACGCCTTATAATTCCCATTACTTCCAATATCCTCAAATAATTTCCCATTACCCGATCAATCCCGGTAATGTACTAAATTACCAAATTACCCCTAGGTTTAACCCGAGCCTGGTATTTGACCCCATTGACTTTCTCGCTAGCTTGCTTCCTAGGATCGCCTCGTGCCAAGTAACCCAAATATATCCACATAATAATGTGGTCTCACACATACATCACATATATGCACATATACTCCAAATATACTCGTAATGTGCCAAATTAGGAAAATCGCCCTTCTAATGAGAAACGAGCCCACATGTATATTTAATACACCTAAACATGCGTATCTAGTCATATTATAATATAACTCACGTAATCATATAATGATACACATATATATCATATAATTTCCATAATTTGCCATCCTGACCCCCTAATCAAGGCCCTAAGCCTTATTAGGTAATTTGGGACTTTACACCACCCCTTGAAAAAGCGATGTTTGTTGATAGTACTTGCGTAGGTGTTATCCATTCCAATAGCAAGGAATGAGATTTCCATTTAATTGAGCAAGTTTATACGTTCCTAGCTGGAAATTTTCTTCAACTTGATAAGGGCCTTCCCAATTTGTTCCAAGGACTCCAGCAGCTTGGTCGCGAGTGTCAAGAAAAACTCGTCAAAGTACTAAGTCACCAAAAAAAAACTTCCTCTCATGTACTTTAGAGTTAAAATATCGAGCGACTTTCTGTTGGTGAGCTGCTATTCGTAGTTGGGCCTGTTTTTGACGTTCTTCAATCAAGTCTAATGATTCCACCAGTAGTTGGTGGTTTGTATTTTGGTCATATGTTAGCCTCCTATGCGATGGTGGATCTAACTTAACTGGTAGCATGGCTTCATACCCATATGCCAAGGAAAATGGAGTATGGCCTATGAATATAGAATTGATCAGAGCTCGGGCCTTTGTAAATGTGCATGATTATGATTATGCCTATGAATGATTTATTAAGCATGTTGAATGCCCTGTATCTGGATATTTTTTATATGATGAATGCCTGTTAGCATTATATAACTGAGAAAGGCTTGACTTATGAGTCAAGGACGAAAATAGCGTTGGTCGAAAAGCATCGACCTATGAGTCAAGGACGGCAATAGCGCTGAGCGCTGGTCGTAAAGCACTGACTTATGAGTCAAGGATGACAATAACGTACTGAGCACTGGTCAATATGGTTAAGCCTAACCAGGAGTGTATCATACACTTTTCCGACCTAATGGTCGTAGAAAACATAGCGCCAGGTACGCTGGGCTAGCTCCAAGGCTGGTTATACAGAGGATAGGGTAAAAGGCCCCAAGGTGACTTATTAGTCCCATATCCTAGGGCTAGGCCCTGGACTTGACTTATGAGTCAAGAACAGCATTAGCACACTTAGTGCTAGTCGAAAAACATTGACTTATAAGTCAAGGACGACAATAGCCTCGGAGCGCTAGTCGAAAAGTATTGACTTATAAGTCAAGAACGACACTAGCGCGTTGAGCGCTGGTCAATGTGGTTATTCCTAACCAAGAGCTTGGCCGACCTATTGGTCATGAGAAAAATAAAGCATCAGGTACACTGGGCCAGCTCCAAGGCTAGCTATATAGAGATAGTGCAGTGGGCCTCAGGGTGACTTATTAGTCTCATATCCTAGGGCAACATTCCCCAGTATGATTTATTAATCATGTATTTTGGGCACTAAGCCCCAGTATGATTTATTAATCATGTATTTTGGGCGTTGAGCCCCAGTATGATTTATTAATCATGTATTTTGGGCACTAAGCTTCAGTATGATTTATTAATCATGTATTTTGGGCAAGGATCCTCAGTATGATGCATTGATCATTTATCTAGGGCAATTGGTCCTTTATGACGCTGTAGTCATTTATATGAATGGTATACATGCATGAGTAGGGTTATTACTACTAGGCATGCTTATTATGATTTGGTAACATGTTATTAACTGCTTATGAGCATGTTTAAGTTTTATTGCTGAGCTTTGGTTCATGGGTGCTTTGTGGTGCAGGTAAGGGAAAAAGGAAGCTGGACCATCCATGAGTTGGAGAGCTTAGGTGACGATGTGTACATATGCGACTGCTTGACCACCACAGCCGAGGTTTTAAAGAGGAACATGGGTCAAACCCTAATTTGCCGCTTAGGTCGGCTGGTTGTAACTTTTCAATTGTAATTAACCTTTTTAAATGTTAGTTTGGGATCCCATGTATGGAAGTAAACGTTTTAGTGATATGGTTGAACCTTTTGACCAAATTTTTTAACCCTAAACCATTAATCACGTTTAGTTACACGATTATGGCCAAATGACTCATTTAGCGAGTTTAGCACTATTTAAATAGACAGTGTAACGGTCCTTCAGTAGTATGGTGTTACAAATTAACATATAAAACATCCTAGAAACATGTTTCTAATGAATTTCGTAAAGTAAAACAAATAACAAAGTTTAAGAATCTTATTTTTACATAGCGGATATTAAGACTCCTTCCTTCACTCTCTCTAACCCATGTTCCTTTCTATCGCAGAGTAATAACAAGAGAGTGAACTGGATCTTCAATCTACACAGTCTTCCACAATTTCCTTTGATCACCTAAACTAGGGTGGACAATTCTCAACACATGAGTTGGGAAAATATAGAGTAGAAGAGAGTATATGTTGGGCGGCCAAAATAGGTCTTTTGTGTCTAGTTTTTTTTTTTTCCAGAGAATAAAGGCTCTTAGAAAAAAATTCTTCACCCAAGGAACCCTAGACTTAAGTACCTATTTATAGCAACACTTTAAGGTTAATTTTTTTAAAATATAATTAAAAGGGAAATTGGTGGAAATAGACTCTTTTTATAGTGCATTTTGCACAATAACCTACTTTCAAAATATTTTATCTAAATGACCTCTTTTTTAAAAGAATGGGTATATTTTTACCAACTTACCCTTTCATTTACTTTGACAGAAAAAATAAAATAAAAAAGAAATCCCTATATCGTATTGAGGGACTTCTTCTTCACTCACGACTAGTTCACAGACTTCTCCTCCGTTCACGGCGCCTTCACGTCTCCTTCACTCACGGCGACAAAGTCCGGTCGGACCCTAACGCCGACCCAGGTTTGCGACCCATCCCTCTCTCTCATCTCTTTGTTCTCTCATTGACCCGACCTTCCCCTTCTTTTTCAGTCACGGCAAGCCTCACTCTTCTCCCTCCATCACGTCTCTCTTTTCTCTCCGTCTTTCTCACATTCTCTATTACTCTTTCTCTCTCTCTCTCTCTCTATATATATATATGTCTTTATGTATTTTTTTTAATTTCTGTTTTGTTTTACTAATTTTTATTTTTTGTTATTTGGTGAAACACTACAACAATGTTTAGTATATATTACATTAAAGAATAGCATATATTTAAAAGTGCTATTATTGGTGGGGGATTAAAAACCCACGGAACATATTTTGGCGCCACATGAATAAACCTTAGGCGCCAAAATGAATTTTATTTTTGGTCTCATCTGCCAAAATCCCTAAATCTAAGTTACCCGAAAGATTTCTCTCAGCCTCCATCTCTCACTCTCGTCTCGTCTCTCCGCCTCACTCTCGTCTCGTCTCTCCGCCTCACGAAGTCTCTCTCGTCTCATCTCTGCCTCACGAAGTCAACTTTTCAGCCAGCCGAGTTGCCTCCGTCTACAGTGAGGTCCAGGCGAGTCGCATCGACCACGCCCTCCCTCTCCCTACCGTGCTCAGAAACCGCTTCAAGATCGTCGAAGGACCACCTAGTTCCGCGGCTGGCAATCCAGGTATTGGATCCACAGTTTTTCGTCGATTAAATTGGTTCTGTACACTATGATCTGTTACGAACACTTCCAATCTTTGTTTGGTTGATGGAAAAATTGCTGGAAAATAGTTAAATTAGGAAACTAAGAAATTTGTAGGTTTCGACTTAGTTTTAGTAAAACATAGCAATTTTTTTTTAAATAATAAAAATTTCTGCAGCTTCTCGTTTTCATGTGGTTATGTTTTTCTTTTTATGCTTTCAGATGAAATCGCAAAGCTTTTTCCTCAACTTTTCGGCCAGCCATCTGCCTTGGTGGTGCCGAGCGATTCTGACTCTAACGATTCGCAGAAAAAGTTGAAAATTGGTGTCGTTTTGTCGGGAGGCCAGGCACCTGGAGGGCACAATGTCATTTCTGGAATTTTTGGTGAGAATTTTTTGTTATCATAATTCGTTTTCTTGCAGTTAATAGTGTCCAGTATGGTTGAGTTCATTCATTCTGTGCTTCCTGGTAGATTACTTGCAGGAGCGTGAGGTCCAGCTGGAATCATGAAGGGCAAGTATGTGGAACTTACACCAGAATGTATTTACCCGTACAGAAACCAGGTGAGAGTTTGGACTTTGGTTTGGTTTTTTCATTTATGCAGTGGAGGTCCATGATCATGTGCAAAGATAGCTGCTTCTGAGTGTTCTAATTTGCTCAGAAGATATAGCGCATCCATTCTATTCTAGTGATTTATACAAAATTCATACATGCGGATACTGGCATTTTAACCAAGATATTGTATTTGATTGGAGAAAATTTTCTTTTATCAGGGTGGTTTTGATATGATATGTAGTGGAAGAGATAAGATTGAAACTCCAGAGCAGGTGACTTTTTTTTCTTTCTTCACAGTTTCATGTTAAGTTTTATTGACACATTAAGTTCATAATAAATTGTTAAAATGGATTTTCCTTTTAGTTTCAACAAGCTGCAGATACTGCCGTGAAGCTTGATTTGGATGGACTTCTTGTTATTGGTGGGGATGACTCTAACACAAATGCCTGCCTCCTTGCTGAGAATTTCAGGTATATAACTAATTTTTTTCTTTCTAGAAAAATCTTGCTTGGCAGATGGAACTGTTGCCTGTATTTGTCTTCATATGTCATTCATGTAATCCATGAATCCATCTATTTTTTAGGTGCTTGTATCAGTGTATGGGACCCATCCAAATAGAATTTAGGGATTCTTTATCTAACAGTTCGACAGGGTTACAGGAGTCTTGCCTTTAACGCTGTTTCGTTGGTTTGTTTAACACAGTTTGGTTTTTTTTCTTTTGTTCAACCAGGGGAAAGAATTTGAAAACTCAGGTGATTGGGTGTCCAAAAACCATTGATGGTGACTTGAAATGCAAAGAAGTCCCAATAAGTTTTGGGTTTGATACTGCTTGCAAGGTGACTGCAACTAAAAGAAATTTTTTATTACTTGAACCCTTAAATTTCTTTGTGGTCTTTTCCATATATCGTGTAGGAAATTTTGGAGCAGCAATCTTTATTTTTTAGCAGATACGAACTTGAACCCCACTAGCTTGAAAATTTTATCCATGTACCTGATGATAATTTTATTTGTTGAAGCATTTTTTTTCACTGCCACTGAGTTATATTTATATTCCTAGAATCATCTTATTTACTTGCTAATTCATTATGGTCATGAACTTATGAATTTACTTTAAGCATCAACCTTTACATGTTAAGAGAAGGAACTTCTCATAGAAAATTGTTTGCAGATCAGTTGGTTAATTGTTGTGTGGGCCATCAACTATAACTAGCAAGAAAGTTTGGTGACGTTGTGTTTGATGAAATAAAGTATATTATTCAATGTACCTTGTCCTGCTTAAAAAACTAATTAGGTGTTAAAGTTATTATTCTAACAGGTTTATTTCCTGAGAAATTTAAAAAAAATACTTCATTGGATCATGTATATAATACTGACTTGATTAGCCTAAGTCTGGTTCTGCCTGATTTTCCTTGGCATGAATAGCGTGACACTTTCTATGATCTGCAACTAACAGATACACTGAAGGAAACTAATAATAATGTGATGCACTTCATTTTATTCAGATATATGCAGAAATGATTGGAAATGTCATGATAGATGCCAGATCAACTGGAAAATATTATCACTGTAAGTATGCTGGTTGAAAGTCATGGAACATGTAGTGATTTAGCTTTTAGATTACATTTTAACCCATCTTATCTTTTGATTTGCACTCTACTGTGCTTAACGAAATTTAATTGTCAACTACAGTTGTGCGGCTTATGGGGCGTGCAGCTTCACACATAACACTTGAATGTGCTTTGCAAACTCATCCAAACATTACAATTGTTGGAGAAGAGGTACCTTTGAATGACTTGTCTTGCCTTGTATAGCTGCTCGATCAAAATTTATACAAATGCAGTTGCACATAGATGTTCTGGTATGTAGACAAGGTGCAGTGTCTTGATATGGAACACAATTTGAAAAGTTAATTTTGTTTAGTCGGTTCTATTTTTAGAATCAGTATCATTATGTTAAAGGTGTGTCCACATTGGGTTCGAATTATTAGTATTGACAGTATGCATTACTAAGTTACTGTGACCTTAAAATCTATTTTTGCTGATTGGTCAATCTTGTAAAATGTCTCCATTTACTGTGACATGGTAAAATGTCAGCAAATGAGAAGGATTAGTGTGGCACAATCATCAATATCAGCATATTCTTTCTATATTTTTTGTTTTAGTTTTAGTTTTTATTTTATTTTGCAATTAGGAAAGGTATTAGATGTGATTGGCCTCCAAGATGCTTCACGTATAGTAGGCAACAAAAGAATTAGATGTGAGAGCGAATTGGTATTTTGTTTTGGGTAGTGGTCCTTTATCCTTGGTTGGTTATGTTTCTAAATTCCTTTCATTTGCATTTGTCCGTCTTGTGTTATTTACTTTTCTTTCCAGTGAAATTTATATATTTGGACCTTGGCTATGTAGTTGATGTTTGTCTAGGTAGATATCTATTAAATAGTCAGTCTTAAACACTAAAACAGCGACTGTCTACATCACACATCTTTGTTTTTCTAAAAAAGTTATTATTATGTTTTCTATAGGTTAGTTTCCATTTCAAATTTAGTTTTCTGGCATTGTAGCCTGGTATAGAATTTGGTTGGGTTGCTCAAACTTGTGCTTATTAGTACTGTAATTGAGCATTCTGCTTTGAGGTTTCTTGCTTTTACCATGTCCTGGTTGTGGTCTAAATTCTCTTATTTTGTGTGAAATTAATTCTAGCTGAATTTATGTTCTCTTTTACAGTTTCTAAATTGTGGGCAAAGAAGAATGCCGTGGGGAAGGAACAGGTGGCACAGCTTGTAGATGACATATATAGGTTTGTCTTATATTTTGCACTATCTGATTCATAAAGTCACTGGATTCTACTCTTTTTGCTACTGTCTATTTTTTTTTCCCTTAGAAAATACATTTTCCTGTTTCTCAGAAAAATGCATGTGTCTGCAGCCCCTGATTTAGCGTCAAAGGGACAGGGTGTCTCAGATAGCAGTAATGTGAAAGTCAAAGGGGAAATTGATGATCACTCTTTTCAGTCAAAAACAAAGTTTCGGTGCCTCTGTGGGATTTCATCAGAAAAGGAGTCAATGATCAAGGTATTTGTCACACACTTTGTTTTCGTTCCTCTTAATGTTGCTTATGTTTTCTGTTGTGTATTTAAGTATATTTAAGTATAAGTATAAGTATTTAAGTATATTCTAGTTGTATTTCAATGCCTATAACTAGGCAGTGAAAGCTTGGTTGATTTTGGTATTATACTAGTTTGTTGTCTTTTAACAAGAAAGATTCATTAAAATTGGAAGTTTAGTGCTATTTGATTTGAGTGCTTGTTGACATTGCCAGCATTGGAATCTAAAAGTATTTACTTTGAAACTAATAAACACTCCTAGTTTAGTTTCTTCTTTTTTTCTATTTTTCTTAAGTAAAGTTGAAGGTGTTTATATCATGTGTAATGATTATATCATGTGTCAAGACACATTACAAATTTCAATTGAGTGTGTGTTTGAACTTGATTTATTAATAGAAATGGACACACTTATAAAATCTAGAGCTCACCATGATGAAGTGAATCTTCTCTGTACATATAACCTTGATCTAAAATCCTTTTGATATCTAATGCAAACATTATTTGATTTTTGCAAATGATCTAGCAGTAAGAGTTTATTTGTTTTGTCTTCTTGTTTAGTTAAAATAACTTACAAAATGATCTAGCAGTCTGAGTTTATCTGATTTATTGGTTTTTACATGCACATACACAACTTTCCTAGGCTCAATGCTGAAGTTATTATATTCAATGTATGTGTTGAATGTTTATGTAGCTTCTCTTAAGAGGGCCCAATTTTTCACAGCATATTTTGTATAGCTTTTCTCAAGTATTTTCTTTCATGTATTTTTTTTAAGTTTTGCTTGTTAATTCTGAATTGATGATTCTTATTTTTTGTGAAATTGATTGTTGTTTGTTTGCCAACAACCAAAGTAGAATTATGAATATAGATTACTTGGTTTAAAAAATGTTTGGAATCCTTGTCTAGTGGTACTTAGGCATTGTGATATGACTGAGAAAGGGCATGTGAAGGAGTTTAACTTGAAACAAATAACTAGACAAAATTGCATAGAACAATAAAAAGAAGGCCAATCTCATTTCAAGCTCTGTTCTGCAATTTTTTCCCTTATATTGAAGCATTTATCGATCTCATTTCAACATTTCATATTTAAGGTGTAAAATTTGAGCCTCTCTCTGTCATTTTAGATTTTCTCTAGAGATCCAAGTCTCATCTTTTTTTTTTCTGCAATTTTGGGTAAAATCTGAATCTGATTCTCATATTATAATTGTAGCTCTCTCTATAAAATTGTCTACTATATTCATATCTATGTTAATGAAGCAACTAGTAAATTGTTGAAACATTCTCTATGCCTCAATCTCTTTTTGCTATATAATCTCCTTTGCTTATGAGTAATTTTATTGATTTGATTTATCAATTTTGAAAAACTAATTATTATAATAGTATAACTTGTAGCTTTTCTGCTGTCATGATAAATTTGCCAAAGGATCATTAAGTGTTGACTGCTTAGGATACTTTTTGTACTCACCTTTAATGACACTTGATCATTATAATATTCTCTAGAAAGATTCAAAAGATCATTAAAATGTGGTACCTGTTAGGCCAATTTTTACAGCTACTAACTGTTTTGGTTAGTTAGTTGTTCATTGTAACTAATTATTGTTATTTTGTAGATTAGTTACTTTATTAGTTTTGGTCTTTTCTGTATATATACTCTTTTGTATCATTACTTCATTAATGAGAATTGATTCTATTCATTCAGTCACCAAGTTTCCTTACAGTACCTACCACCAATGAGGAAAAAAAACATTAAAAATGTGGTAATTAGAAATAGTGAACATGATTTTTGCTGCAGTTGTTTACAATATTTGGAAGAATAGAAATAGGTGTATATATGACAATTACTCTTCATCTGTTTTGAGTTTAGTTCAGGATATTAAATTCACTACTAAGTTTAGGCTTTACAAAGTGTATAGACACAATATTTCGGTTCAAGATCAGCTATTCATTGAGCATATTCTTTGTAATTAGCTGCTGATTTCTTTGTTTCGGCTGGTTCCTCTATTTGAGGTTAATCTGGACTGTTTGATTGTACTTGTCCTCTATTAAATACTTGACCTGCCTTTACTCATTGCCTTTTTTTGTAATGTTATAACTCCTTTTTTTTTTCTTTCTTTCTTTCTCCTTTTTTTTTGGCTAAGCTTACTTTTCTGCTGTATTAATACCAAAAAATTAAAATTTGAGTTAGCACCTATAATCAATTGCTATCTTCACTGTAGGGATCTGATTTCTTCTTCTTTCATGTAGTTAGAAAATATTTCTAGCTTTTTTTTTTAACTTTCTTTGGTTTTGATGAGTCTTTGATCTGAGTGGTGTGTACATATTAAAGATCATAATAAGGATGCTGAAATGTAAAACATTTTCAACCATATCATCAAACTAAAGGCTTATGCCTGCATTAGATTTTGAAATATCTGAAAGGGTATGTACCAACTATGTCCTGAACCTTTATATTGGTGTTTTCAGATAACAAGGGATACTAGTGGAGTTCCTAAGGTTCTTACAAGGTTAGATGCACCCTCATCACCCTTGGCTGACACCATGACATAATATGAGAGCTACAGATCCTTTTGTCTGTGAAATGAGAATTTAAATTTTTCATGTTTCTTAAATTTGTTATTCTATTTTATTACTTCTCTTACTTTTATTTTTGTTATAATATTATGCTAATTTCAGACACAATTTAAGTGTTAGAATACTGAATTTATTGTATGTGAAACTCAAGCAGAAATTTCTTCTATACCTCTTCTACTGCCTTATCTTTACAGGGTTGTATGAACTCATTATTAACTTGTTAAAACAGTAAAATACAAATATACTGAAACATATTGATATACTTCACTGTATTCTCTTAGTGGCAGCAAGTTGTTTGACAAGTTTGATTTTATTTGCACTGTATTCTCTTTTCTTATTTATAGCTTTGGTAAGTTATAGTTTATATGATAGTTATGGGATTGGCTTTGCATTCACTTGTTATATTATTTATTTATTTTAGTTTTCATCTTGCAGTTGTTCCCAAGCTTTGTTTGAATCTTCATTTCGTTTTCTATTATGCTTATTTATATTTGGATTTCTGAATTCTGTTTTGTTCATGTTGATTATAGTCAGTAATGATTTAAATGGGGCTAATTGTATGTTAGGTTTGTGGCATCATCTCTCCAAACCTGACTGCTTATCTTTCTCTATTTATTTTTCAGAGAGTTTGAACAAGTTCCCTCGAAGGACTAGTACGCCATTTGGGGTTCATAGTCAAGCACAACAATCTGAAGAACAACTACAACAACAACAACAACAATAGCATTAGCAGCAACAACATCATCCAAACTATAGTTTGAAGTAAAAAATGTTTAAGATTATAAAACTTTATTATGTTATGCTTTCAAACTTAAGTTAGAACTAATATCTTATGAAGTAGACACATTCATGGTTTGAATTAGTTATTTTTTAATGTAATACTTATGGTTTATCAATCTATTGAGAATTACATTTTATGATTAATTTTTTTTTTTTTATCAAAATACAATAATGAAGATCTTTTAATTAAAAAAAAACCATATAAGTATACTTATTAAAATAAAATTTAAAATATATTACCCACACTAAAGTAACAAAATTTTATTACTATATGTTACGATTTAAAAACATATTATAAGCGAAACAAATCGTTATGATTTATATAATATAACAAACTAAAAATGCTATCAAAATAATCAAATGTAACAGTTGAAAAGTGTTATGAAAAAAGTACAAGATTAAACTTCAAATTTATAACCAAAAACTCTATCTAAATGTTATTATTTGAATATTATAGCACCTAAAAATGTGTTATTGAATAGTTTAAGATAACACCGAACATAACATTCAAAAACTGTTATAGAAAAGACTGGACTTTTAATAACAGGGGCTATGTTAGCATTTTCAGAAGTGCTATCAATAGTCCCGGTTAGCAGTTTTTAAGTGTTATGAATACTGTTTTTTCTTGTAGTGAAAATGGCTCCCTTTCTGAGTATAAATTCTTAATGCTTTGTAGCTTAGAGATGGGACACCCTGACTAAACTTAAATTTTACTGTTACATTTAGTGGCATGGTTTTTGAATTATTTACTCATGGATAGCCTGCTTAATTAGTTCTTATTCCATTAGTCTATATGTGTATATATATATACTATCACTAACATTAGTATTAAGATCTTAGCTTTCTTTGTGATGCACATATTTGACGAGAGGCATTAGGAAAATAAGGTTTTATAGCCAACCATATGATTAGGACATTAACCTTATTTCGGTGGATTCACTTTAGTGAAGGCTTGTTGTGTTAAGGAACCTATTTTCATGAGTATATATAATCAATAATCTTGTAGGACATATGAGACTCAAGAGGCAATGGGGTCTGGTGAGAAGCATTAGCCATTAGAATTTTGATATGATTTTTTTTTACATATTCTGCTACAATTTTGATTGGTTTCCTGTACTGAATTGTGATTTATGAACAAATCAATTAGGATATTTACTAGAATAGGCACAATGCATGACTGAATTTATTGGGATAGAGTATTTGGTTGTATGTTTTTCATTAGGAATATATGGTAGTGACAATAAGCTCTTGAGCATGATTTGTGAATGGGGTAAATTGTTTGTCTCAGTTTTTGTAATATGCACTTAATGTTGGACTGTCAAATTGTAAATTGCTTGTCTCATTTTTTGTAGTAGGTACTTAGTTTTGGAGTGTCAAATTGTAAATTACTTGTCTCAGGTCATACTGAATATTTTTACAGGTAGTATTATTACAAGAAAAATGGTGTCTGGATATTCAAGCACTTCATTAGTGGCGTCTCCTAAAAAACAATCAATAAAAGAAGTAACAGAAAAGTCTCCAATGATATCGTCCTCTCCTCCAACTCAAGCAACAGAGGAAGCAATTAGTAAGTCTCCACATAAATCATCCACTCCTCCAATACATGCAAGAAAAGAGACAAATGAAAAATATTCATTGAAACCATCACCACTATTGTATAAGGTATATGAATAAATAATAGAATGATATCATTGTTGGATAAGTAAGAATAAGAATATAATTGATTCACAATGTTATAATTTTACAGGTGAAATCTTCAGACATACCATCATTAGGACCGATATTGATGGAGAATGAGCATTTTGCAAGTCGTGTATCTGTAGCCTACATGATACAAGTGTTGAGGAATATACGATCACTACTTTGTTATGAAGATTTGGAAGCATTCACAGCTTCTTGTTTTGATCATCTTCTTAAACTAATTGATCTAGTGAAGAGTAGTGGATAGTTGATACATTTTCTTTTACAGAGGCGGGTACAAACTAATAAAGAAAATGAGTTATGGTTTGATTTTGATAGTCAGCCTGTTAGGTTTTCAATGCACGAGTTTGCATTGATTAGTGGCTTTAACTGCGAAAAATCCAATGATCCAAACTTGAGTAATCTAAGAGAGGGTAATAGATTGAAAAATAGTATTTTTGTAGAGTCCAAAAACTTTACTTAGCTAGTTAGATAGTAGTATAATAGTAATAGTAGTAGTATTTTTATGACTGTGGATTTTGGTTCAGACCGTGATTTATTTGGACACTCATAGTAACACTTGTAGATTTTCTAAGTTTAACCTATAGTTTAAGAATATTAATTTTAACCTAAGGTTTGATTAATATGACTGATATTAATGGTGATATTTATTATATTATAAGGTTTAGATAGACCCAATAAGAAAGTAACACTTGTCATGTGTATGTTTAATGATAATTAAGTATTTTTGAGGAATATGTTTATTAAGATTAATATTTGAATATCCTAGGGTCTGTCAGCAACTTTGAAAACGTTAGAAGACTTAGTCAAGGTTGTTTACTCAATTTAAATTAAGCTGAAATTGTGCAATTTCGTGTTTAAATATTCAGCGTATGCCGATATATCGCAGCTATAGGGGGCGATATATCGCAGTAAGGGGATACGAAAAACACGTAACTTCGCACGATCACCTCGACGAGCCTCGGGCATGCTGGCCCAGGCGATATATCGCCTACAAGGGGCGATATATCGGCTCCTTTGGTATATTTTTGAATGTTTTTGAAAACGTTCTCTTTTTAATCTTTAACCTCTTGATAAGTCCAACATCTTTCTGACCGAGTCTTCAGCCTCTGCTGAACGATAATTCAAATATTTTTCACTTAAAAAGCCATTATTTTATTCAAGTTAAATGAAGATCTTTTCATTTTTGAACTCTATAAATAGGACCTAGTACCCAGCCATTTATTCATTCATCAAGCTAAGTTCAGAGGCTGCAAGCTGCTAGGTTATTTTTGAGAGTGTAAACACTTGGGTTGGGGATTATAAGCTTAATCATTGTAAGCCTACCAAACACTTGGGAAGTAAGGTTTATATCACATTTCGGTTCAAGGTTTAGATCGGTCATAGAAGCATTCAAGGTATTCCAAACTCTAGTTCATTTTGGTATTGTTTTCCTTAAGTTCTTATAGTTTTCTACTCAGCACCCCAACTTTATTCTTTATTCTTGGATAGGAAATCTAAGATCTTGAACATAAGGTTTTTGGTAAGTATGTTCTTGATGGTATAGTTCGTCCATTCTTTTCATTCCTCTTTCTTCAGTATACTCACCCTTTCATTTATGGTTTTTAGGAGTGTTCCAAAGTCCCAAACTTGTTCTCATATCCCGGTACTTTTGGTAAGGAAAATAGGATAGGATATTATGTGTTATGCCATATGTTATCGTATGATTTGTGTGTTATGTTAACTTATGATTTGTGTGTTATGTATGTTTGTAGACTTGGGTATATGACCTGTACAACTAACAAGCCCCAATAAATTTATGGGCATATGACTTGCTTAGCTAGCAAGGCCCACAAATCTAATGGGCATATGACTTGTTTAGTTTATGGGACCCCAAGTAATAATGGCTATTATAGTATATGTGACATATGTTATGATATGTTTTAGTATATGTTGATATGAATATTATGTGTTAGATTTTCCTTGCTGGGCACTAGGCTCATTCCTTTATGTTTACTATGTGCAGGTAAATAGCTTTGGTGGCGGGAAAGATTCTTGGAAGCTTGGGGATGTGTATTGAGGCGGGATGGAATCGATGGACCGAGCGTTCGATTCAAGGATGAAGTCTCTTTAAATTTTATATGTATTTTCCGCACTTTATTATGTAATCCATTTATTTAAAATTATGTCAAAGTTATGTTTTGTTTCAAACAATGGGATCCCAATGTCCTACTTATGAATTTTATATAGTTTTAAACCTTTACCTTATAGTTTTGAAATAAAGATATGTTATTTCAAATGTATGTTTTCGTAAGATTAGTATGGAAATTAGTAATGGTCCAAAGTCTAGAGTAGTTGGGTCATTACAATTTTAGGGAAGTAGAAGGACACATTACTCTTAAACATTTGGAAACTATGTTTGTGGATATGAGCAAAGAAAATCTGGTAGGGGAGTTGAAAAAAAAAAGAAATATATAAAGAAAAATCGGGATCATTTGAGACTTTCTTTGCTTTATTGTTTGGAAGGAGTAGTGCTTGCACAACCTATAGGGGAGGAAAACATGGGTATTGTTGAAGACTTGGATGTCTTTAACAAATATCCATGGGGTAGGTTATGTTATAATCTCATATTAGATAGTTTGAAAGAGAATTTGAAGAAAAAGTCTGTTAAGTACCAAAATAAGGTTGGTGAGAAAAAAAAGCAAAGAATCATACAAATTATATGGTTTTCCTTATATTTTTTAGGTTAGTTGTTTAATATATTTGAATATCATATTTGAATGAATTTAAACATTAAGATCTTGTCTTTAGTTTGTCTAATTTATCTCTTTTGATTTTTAGTTTTTTAGGTTTGGATTTATGAAGTAATATATTTACTTGGGAATTTATTTGTAAACCAAAAAGAAGGAAATGCGACTCCTCGTTGCTTACATTGGGAAGAAAAAGAGCCCGAATATAAAGAGATTAATCAGGCATTGAAGCTTACTCATGGAAAAGTATGTCAAAATTACTATTCTAGTGATGTGTGAATTAAATTTTAATACGC
This sequence comes from Humulus lupulus, assembly GCF_963169125.1. Lineage (NCBI taxonomy): Eukaryota > Viridiplantae > Streptophyta > Magnoliopsida > Rosales > Cannabaceae > Humulus > Humulus lupulus. Next base: position 126,649,328 of record NC_084801.1, on the reverse strand, counting down.
GTAAGGTAAATTTAAGTCGTTATATGTTTGTTTGATAGATTGACGTACATAATATCCTCCATGCATCTGAGTTAGAGAAGTGCCAACCATACATGAAGGATTTTGAGTTATTGAATGATAAAGCCGATGACTTGATTAACACCTTTATTAAAAAAACTAAAGGTTTGCAATCCTGTTTTGAGTGAATACAATAAGGAAGAAGACAAGATTTATGTTTTAGATGATCCACATGATAAAAAAAATGTTCCCTTCAGCTTCAAATGCCAATCCAAATAAGAATTCGGGCAATGTAATAAAGTTATGAGTTGATTTGGAGAAGAAAATGAACGCTCGTTTTGATGAGTTGATGAAGAGACAAGATGAAATGGACTCCAAATTGTACTTGGTGTTATCAATGATGGTTCATAGTTCTTGTTGTAAATCTAATCAACTTGAGTTTGAGTTGGAGGCTAAACATAATGGCATAAAAGCTAATGGTGGTGAGTGCGGGGATGCGTATAGATATGTCACTCCACCTACTTTTAATGGTGATGATGTTGTTTGCAATAATGGAAATGAAGTTGAGGTCACATCTCCTCATCCTAGGCCAATGAGAAAAAGGAAACATGCTCATGCCTTTATGACACCATATACAGACCCAACAAAAAGGAGAAAATTTAGAAAAGGTGATGGGTTCAAAGTTGATCCACTTCGCAAGATTGACGAGCGCAAGGAAGAGGCTTTTATGAAGTGGTTCAATGAGAACAACACAAGGCACTTTAATTTATTATTTTTCCTTGCATTATGATTGTCTTTACAAGCCTAACACAATTAAAGATTTATGTGTTCAACATGTTAATTAATTGTGGAACCGGCAGCTACCAAAGAAAATACTCAGAACAGTTATTAATCCCAGGAACATGGTTGTCTACTGATGTTAGTATAATTATCTTTTAATTTTACTTGTTCAAATATTATAAATGAAAGTTTGCTTACACTACCCTTTATAATGATATTACTAATGCAACATATAGATGAGGCTTTATGGGGCATGAGAAAAAGTTCACAAAAGTATCATGATCTCTTTTATCAAAATGTTGCCATTCTTGATGATTTCTTTACTCGGTGGCTTTGCAGACATTGGGAGAAGTTAAATTTAAGTAACAATTACAAGGAGTTTGTATTTGATGATGTTTTTATTATGTTAATGGTGAGAAAACACTTAGAGGAAAGGCTTGGGAGAATGTTCACACAATTTACACACCACTAAATATCGAAGGCAAACATTGGGTGTCTTTGACAACCAAGTTGGAGAAGTGGGAGATTGTAGTGTTTGATAGTAATATAAACCTAACACCTGAACGAAAATTGGCCAAAAACTTGGAGCCATTCCGATGCATGCTACTGTACTTGCTTCGTCAAAGTGGTAAGTTTATGGGTCGTCTTCACAAAATTCCTGAGCCATTTACATGCCGAAGGTTGTGTGACATTCTTCAAGACCAATCTAGGTAGTTCATCCGACCATTTGTATGTGTTTTGATTAATTTTGAACGAGTTATATAATTGTAATTGCTTTATGCAGCAGTCTGAAATTTCGACAGCCCGTCTAAAACTTTCGACAGCTAATCTCAAATACAGACAACAAGTCTAAAACTTTCAACGCCTCGTCTGAAATTTCGATAGCTCGTCTAAAACTTTCGACACCTAGTCTGAAATTTCAACATGTTGTCTGAAATGTTTGAAATGTCCAAAAAGGCTCCAAAAACATTATAAAACAACATATATCTTAGTTAATATTTTATAAACTTAAACAAAAATTAATCTTAATGGGTGGTAAATATTTCACTCAAACTACTATGATGATCAACTATTATGATCGATGGATTTAATGGATTCTAATCTTGATCAAACTACTATGATGATCAAGAATTGGGTGGTAGATATTCTATTGAGGTACTATTATGATGATTATCTTTATAGTATTAGAACAACATTTTATCATGTAGAATTGGATCTTAATTATACCTTTTTGACAATTAGTCGTGAGTTTCGACAACTTGTCTAGACATTTCGACAAGCTGTACAAAATTTCAACGACCTGTCTAAAACGTTCGACAGCTAGTCTCAAATTTTGACTGTCTGTCTAAAGCTTTCGACAGCTAGTTTCAAATTTTGATTGCCTATCTAAAACATTCGACAGCTAGTTTCAAATACTGATAGCCTGTCTGAAACTTTCGACAACTCATCTAAAATTTTGACAGCCCATCTAATACTTTCGACACCTCGTCTGAAATTTTGACAGGCTGTCTGAAATGTCCAAAAATGCTCAAATAACACAATAAAATAGCATATATCTTAATTAACATTTTATAAACTTAAACAAAACTTAATCTTAATGAGTGGTAAATATTTCATTCAAACTACTATGATGATCGATGGATCTAATGGATTCTAATCTTTATCAAACTATTATGATGATCAAGGATTGGGTGGTAGATATTCTATTGAGGTACTATTATGATGATTATATTTATAGTATTGGAACAACACTTTATCATGTAGAATTGTGTCTTAATTTTACCTTTTTCACAATTAGTCGTGAGTTTTGACAACTTGTCTAGACATTTTTGACGACCTGTCTATATATATCGAAATGTTGTCTTATAATTCAACATTCTGTCTAACATTTTCGACCAATTGTTTGTATATTTCGATAGGTTGTGTTATGTTTCGACAATTTGTTTAAATTTTTCGAATACCAGTTAAAACTTTTGACACCTCGTCTGAAATTTCGACAACCCGTCTAAAACTTTCAACAGCTAGTCTCAAATACCTAAAGCCCATTGATTTTAAGTCCAATGGACTTATAATTAAAAGGGAAATTTTTTACGGGCCTAAAGCCCATGATAATTTCAACCATTAGGCTGATATTATCTATTATTTTATTTATTTTTAAATTAAAATAAATGACTTAATTGAGCCTATAAAATGAATGCTAAGTGAGAGTTGAAAACAAAGGTTTTGAGATTACCGAAAGACTATCTGACAGAAAATCAGAAGATCTATTCTTGATGCTCTAGGTTTTAGATTCTATCTACAACATAAGTCCTTTTCTAAGCCTTAATTTTTTCTCTTCTATTCTTCTTTTCTTTGTATCTATCTCATGTGTTGAAAATTGTCCACTCTAGTCTAGGTGATTCTAAGGATACTGTAAAAGGCTGTGAAGAAATTGAAGAACGGTTCAGTTTTTTGGTGATACCCTACGACAGAAATGATACAAGGGTTAGAGAAACTGAAAAATTGACTCAATCATTCCGTTGCACAATAATGTAAGTATTCTTATCATTATCTCTGTATGAATTCAATTTTAGAAACATATTCTATGTTGTTTCATCTTAATTTGTTTAATATAAGATTTACATGAAAATAAACAAGATCCTGTATAAGTTTTCCTAACATCTTTGACATCTTGTGGACTTTTTTTTTTACTTTATTACTTTTTATCTTTCCTTTTTGTTTTCTTATGCTTAGAACTCATTATCTCTCTTTTTTCTTTTCTTGTGCCCAAAACTTCTTTCTCCTTCTCTTTCTTTCATTCTTTTTTCTTCTTCTTCAAATTTTCATGGCAATACAACCATCAAAGACAGTCATTGACTTGATGTTGATTATAAAACCCAACAAATTTTGTGGTGATTTTGTGTTGACTGCACATATTTTGGGTCAATTCTAGTTGCAATTCTTTGTTATCGATTCTCTACTTGTTTCAAAATCAACATAATTTATTTTGTTATCCTAGTGTCATTTGCTTTGTATCAAAATTTATATTCATTCAATTCACTGAAAAAGTACATAATTCTAATTTTTGTTTTATTTTACACTGTTAATAGTTAAAATTATACAATTTTGCTTTTTTTTTTTGGTTTCGGTTTAGTGACATCAACGCTAACACAACACCAAAGCAACACGACATATACGGTTTTCCCAAAATTTCAAGTCAGTGTTTTCCTCTCAAGATTTGAAAATCAACCAGATAACAACCAAGTATAGTCAAAAATAACATTAAACTATAAGAATCAAACAAATAACAACTAAATTTCATGAACAAATTAGAAAAATAATATCAATTATATATAGGCAACATGACATATCTGAGATTATTTTTTTGTTGAGATTTTTCATTCGATTTGGTATTGCAACTCCCTTTCAACAATTTTTTTCTTGATCTAAATTGTTCTAGAAAATCAAACTGATTGATTAAAAAGTATCTAGAAGGTTTTGATAATTCAAATTTTCAAAATTGAAAGTTTGGTTCTCGTTGCTTACTCATTTGATTTGTAGTATTTTTGTGAAATTATTTTCCTATTTTTCATCCAGATTTTGTTGTGGGTTGAATTACTGTTGTTTTTTGAAGCTTCATCGTCAGTGTTCATGGAGTAGTTTTGTTGATCTTCGTTGGCTATCGTGGATGATCAGTGTAGGACAAGTCCTTCATGTGTGACACCCTGTTTAGGAGTAGGTGGTATTTTTGTAAAAAATTATTTAATACCTTATAAAAGTTAAAAATCTTGTGTACCCATATAAATGCTATTATTGGACAATTTAAGTGTATATAAGAAAAAATCCCTTATTATTATTATTATTGGTATACTTAATAATTTTATTAATTTTGTTTCTGATTTATTTATATCTATTACTTACACAATAAGCATATATAGTCAATGAACAATATTTTGCTACCCTAACATTTGGATCATCAATTAATATTACTAGGTAACCATTTGATACTCTATGTTTATAATAATGCTCATTTGGTACTTTACATTTTGAAATTGTACATATTTGATACACTAACCTTAAATTTAATTAATAGAATTTTACCAATTTAATCAAACTGCTTTCAATTATATGAGCTTCAAATTCAAATTTAATTACTTAATTATATATAACTAATGATAGTTTAATCATATTGACAAAATTTTATTTATTAAATATGAGTCTAGAATTCTAAATATATATGATTTTAAAATAAAAAGTACCATAAAAATATTATTGAAAAAAGTTAGTAACAATATATTACTTTCCAAAAACACAATAAATTTCTTATATGTAAAAATTCTGAGTAAAACTATATAGTAACAAATGAGTAAATTTCTTACTTTTAATAAAATCAGAAACCATTTCATTTGTCCATTCATACTATATTATTTATTATTATTTAATTAGATTATAGAAGAATTGAAGCAAAGAATTCCACGTAGACATATACTTACACACTTCTCTTTCTTTTGTCTATTATGTGTGTGAGTCGCTCGAGCCAGTAATTAAAAATAAATAAACGATAATTCTTCAATATTTTGTGTGTGTGCCTTTTCTTCCTTTTTATTTCATCTAAAATATATCTCTCAATTAGTTCATTAACAAAAATGTACATGTGATCTTTAGTGTGTATTATTAAAAATAAGTGGATTATTTTTATGGAAAAATACAAGTTTAATTTCAGTATTTTTCTCAAATATGCAATTGATCATTGTATTTTGTTAAATGACAATTCAGATTCTGTATTTTTACAAAATGAGTTAAAATAGTACCTTATATCTAATTTTGATCAAAAAAAATTTCAAATATAATATTTCATTATCAACTCCTCGATTACTTTTTTCCACTTCTTTGAACTCATTGCATTACTAACGATTTGGGAATTGATTTTATAATTGAAAATATTTTGACTAAAATTGGGTCTAGAGCACTATTTTAATCTATTTTATAAAACACAAAATCTAAATCGTCATTTAACAAACACACAAAGATCGATTATGTATTAAAAAAAAAATACATAGACCAAAATAATATTTTCTTTATTTTTAATAACAAATTTATACGATAAAATATTTTTAATAAAAAGTTATTAAAAATATTTTCTCGAATAAATTTGTCATTAAAAATAATGCTCTTGTTTTTAATAATACACACTAAAGATCACGTGTACATTTATGTTAATGAGAGATATGTTAAAAATGGAATAAAAAGAAAGAAAAGACACAAAAAAATATTGAAGAATTATCATTTACTTATTGGTAATTACTGGCTTGAGGGACTCACACATAATAGACAAAAGAAAGGGAGGTGTGTAAGTACATGGCTACGCGTCGTGGAATTCTTTGCTTCAGGTTCTGTTATCATCTAATTAAATAATATAGTATGAATGGACAAATGAATGGTTCTGTTCTTATTAAAAGTAATATTAATTGATGATTCAGATGTTAGGGTAGAATTTTTTTTTTTCAGAAAAAGTACTGTCTATTGACTATCTATGATTATTATATAAGTAACTAGATATAGAGTACATGGCAGAGCACTCCTATTGGAATTAATATAATAGTTACTTAATTAAAATATACCTTAAAACTCTTAAAATGCATAATAAGCTATAATGCCTTAATATATTATCTCATGAACAGTACATCTCTACATATAGCTAAATTTTAGGCTCTATTGATACAATTTGTTGCCAATAGTGTATTAAGAAATAATACAGATAGATTAGTGCTTAATAAACTGTAATAAAATATAAATGAATTCACTCAAGAATACATAATTTTTACGTGGGTCAATACTTAAAATCCACCTAGTCTATAAGTCTATATTATTGCTGTTTCAATCTCTCTATTTTGGCAGAGTTTCGATATTACAGAAAAAAAATGGTCTCTTTTCTTGTCCAATATTCCATGTATTTATAAAGGAATTTCATAGATAGGTTTGGGTAACCGCGTGAGTCAATCACGCATTTACATAATTATTACATTTAATACAAATAATTCTCATTTATATTGGGATATAATCTGATCACAAGGTAAATGTACTCCTAATATCTGGGATGTTAAATATGACAACTTGGTCATAGATATACGTATAAAGGGATCCCGAGTCTCTGGGGATTTGCGGATATGCAATATATTAGAACTACCACGAGCTGGATATCTCCTCCAAGCTCATGCTTCAACGGCTGTTTTAATATTCTGAGCTCGTGCTTCACAGCCTTCGTATCCGTAGCTCGGGTTAAACCTAGGACGCCTAACACCACACGTGACCACATGAAACTGGAGTTGTCCACGTGGATAATAAGCAGATATCATTCCCTTGGTTATTTCTCCGTATATTTATTTGCCAACTGTACCCGAGCTGAGTGAATGAACTCGGGCTAAAATTAGGGTACAACATTTGCCCCCCAAACTCCTGCTTGTGTATGACGTCGTCACTTTCTGGCCTACACAGTAGGGGCTTTTAGACTTCCGTTACATAAAACCACGCCTGCCCACTACTTGAGTACTGGACACGTGGTGTACCACAATTGGCGTCTGTTCGGGTTTCGAGGACTGCAATATCCGTCTTGTCACATTTTTGCCGCCATTTGGTCTATTTAACCTTGGCCCTTGGATCTTGAACTAACCCAATTGGATGGCTCAGATTAATCTACACAATTTACGTATAAATAGGATGGCCAAAGTTCAAACTTCACCACCTTTCATTTAAAACTTTTCCTTTTCTGCACTTCTAAGCCTCTCTTCTCTCCAAAAAATCCCAAAAAACCGTCCATTGTGCCCAATCACTCAGAAGCTTTCCAGGTGCTTCACGTTGTTGAGTCTACATCTTACCGTCGACGAACACACTTCTTGTAAGTATCTCATTCTTTGGTTTGAAAAGTTTTTTCCTTTTTAAAAAAAAAAATGGAATTTCTGTTCTTCACCATGTTCATCAACACTTCTTGTAGTCACTGGTAGGCTATTTCTAAATGTTCTTAGGTTCAATGGGTGAGTCCAAAAATGTCTTAGAAATAAAATGTTCATAAAACTGGGAAATTTCTGGGTAAATCTGGGTAAACCTAATGGTGCATTAATTCAAAGAATACCCATTCCGGGTAAAGGAAAGGAAGGGTTTTTAGGTTTAGAACCAGATAGCTTAGAGGTTATGTTTTCTTGGGTGGTTTTGCACTAAACCGCCTCCCAAGGAAGGTAGTGGTCTGACATTCTGGCACACGGATCCCTAAATATTAGGGGTTTGTTAGGAAACCGAGGCGCGTAGCTTAGAATATTTAGTGGCATCACGCGATGGGGATGAGGCTAACCTTAGCTCATGTATCAAAAGTAAATCGTTTCCTTCATACTTTCACGTCATAGTTTTAGATCCTATTAGGTCACCTGCTAACTAGGTCATTCTGTCGTTAGGCGATTTGATGGCTCCTCAAAAGAAGAATGCCCCAAAGAAGAATGCTTCGAGCTCGTCCTCTCAACAGAAGAACAAAGGGAAGTAGATCGCCCCAGAATCTCCCATCCCGCACTTCGGTTCGGTGGTGGAGAAGGAGATCGTGTTCAATCCCAACACATACTTTGAGGCTGAGCATATCATTTCAAAGATCACGACTCAGGGGAGAGTGAACAAGATCATGTTGAGCCACACTATAGAGGTCGGAACTGGAACTCTCCTCGTTCGACCTGCGTTCGAATGGGAACGGAGCTGCTCCCTTCTTCAAGACGACTTTGCAGCTTGGAGCGACGAGCATCTGAAGGCTGGGGCCTTCCTTCCTCTGGACCAGTACTTTGCGTATTTTTTAAATTACGTGAAGCTGGCTCCATTTCAGCTCCCCCCAAATTCGTACAGACTTTTGGCGGGGCTGAAGTATTTGTTCTTGAAACATGAGTGGGAGGTCCCCACTTCGGCAGACATTCTGTATTTCTTTTGCCTCAAGGAAAGCCTCGACCAGAGGGGACGCGGTGACAGATTCTACTACCTCACGCGATTCCCTAACTCGGCCTCCGTCATCGAGCTTCCCAGTAATCCAAACGACTATAAAGACTTGTTCTTTATGTCGAATAGATTCCAAAATTGCGAACATCGCTACTTCAACTGACCTCGTAAGTCTTCCATCCTTGTGACTTCAGCTCGTGAATTTTCATTTAAAGTATATATATTTTTTCTTAATTGAATTTGTTTCTCGTGCAGCCTTATTTGCGAGGACGGGAGAGTCCGTGACTCTCAGGGGTCAGTATGAGAGGTTGTCTGGGCTTCCCCCAGTGAGAAGGACTACCGCCAGGTCGTGAATGACGTCATGATGCTGGCTTGCAAGTTGATCGGCGAAGGTCAAACACTGGCCTTAAGGAACTGGGGCTGCCCTTCCAGTGATCCCCGAGCTTCCATCCTCTCAAGAGGCCTTGCTAGTCATTGAGGACGAGGAGGATGAAGAGGATGATGTGCCTCTAGTGCGAAAAAGGCAATCTCCTGAGGCTGTCCGGGAACCCAATCTAGAACAAGTTGCGTCAGGGACATCAGCCAGCCCCTCCGGCCAAGGTAACCCATACCCCTTTCAGAAATTAGATAGGGCTATAGCCAATTTTAGGTTAGTTCGTTTTAATCCAAACCAGCTCGTCCATCGTCATCCCTATAACCCGGATCGAATTATAACTCTGCTCCAGTGCGTAGACCACCTAGTGGTACACCATGACATCAGTTATCCTAAGGGCACAGTCGTAGTTGATAACATTTTAAACTTTAGATCTGTCATTTTTTAGGAGTATGGGACCAACTGTAGGACTTGGCCTTCTCTGCTCCAGGGTGCATTTGCCCCTGGATTTAGACAGTATGTAGATGAATCCAGCCCTGAGGAAGGACTTGATCCTGAACCCCTTAGGATCTCAGGAATATTAACTGTAGACTCCCCTTCTCCTCCATTAGTTCCAAGGCTGGAGGTCATGCTTATCCCAGCCAAAACACCCGAGCTGGTGATAATAGACTCCTCCCCCAGCTCGGAGGGTAGGATCTTTGTTTTCTTTCTTTCTTTATAAATGCTTTTTGAAACATTATTTTTGTGAACTAACTCTTTTTGTTCTTTTCAGGCGAGGAGATGGAACAACCAGGAGCCCCCGATCTCCGAACTGCTTTCCAAACTAAGAAAGTTGGCTCGGGCCTCGTTGTGAAGAGGCCTTGGTTTAAGAAGAAGGCCACCTTTGCAACAGGAAACACCTCAAAATCCCCCAGCAAAAATAAGGAGACGAGCTCGACTCGAGATCAACTCCGGTGGCTACGGTCACTACCCAGCAACTTCCTCCTCCCCTGCCTCGCTTCGTGCCTCCCCTGGCTCAAGTGATACAAACCAAGCCCCCAGCTCCCACCGTCCGAATACCAGTAGATCCTCAGGACCCGAAGAAGATCTCTGAAGCCTTTCGGGGTATCATTTATGAAACTGCGAGCCATATGGTGGGGCACGCCTATAAGACCAGCTCGAGGGATCTGAGGACCATCGAGGAGCGCAACCCAGAGAATGTCATGGAATCAACTATGGGGATGAACCTCACTGTAAGTCCTCTTTCCTTACTTGGTGAAAAATTTCTTTTTATTATGACTAAGGATATATTTCTGACTTGTTTTGTTCTTTTGCAGTCTGCCTTGGCCCAGTTTCACAGCATAGCCCGTGCAAGGGCTAGAAATGATGAGCTCCGGGCTGAATTGAACGCTGCCCAAACCTCCATGACTGTAGCTCAAGAAGGCGAGCAGGCTGCCAAAGCTGCCTTGGCGGCTGCTCAGAAGAATGAGCTTGATGCTAAGGCTACTCTCGCCTCGTCCAAAGAAAGCGAACAGGCTGCAAAGACTGCATTGTCTGCCTCCCAGGCTCAAACTGCACAACTTCAGGCCGAGGTTGATGAAGTCAAAGCAAAACTGCTCGAGGCCGAGGTTGCAATCAAAGAAGAAAAGGCAGCCTCATCGTCGACCATGGAAGAGATTCTGTACCATTGCTGGGCCTTCAATCCAGATGGGAACTTCTCTTTCATGGGACCTGGACTGTGGGATTCGTAACTTGCAAAATTTAAGGCTTGGCTCTTGCAAGAACCGTCGGAGATTGGCTATGCATCCAGAATGGCGGAGGGAGATGGCGAGGAGGTCACATCTTCAGGGCGAGCTGATGGAACTCATTGATCTCCTTTGTATTTGTTTTTCTTTGTAATTATTTAACAATTTTTTTATATTAAACAATTGCCTTCAGGCTCAGTTCGAGGTTTTTTCTCCTCGTGATAATTTGCTTGCTTTATTTCAATATACATCTTTTTGATCCATTTATATTTCCTTTACTATCTCTCATGTTTATGAATCCTTAGACTTGTACATTCGATATTTTAGGAATCGATTTTTAGATCGGGATAGATTTTATCGCGCTTGGTTAAAACCAAGTTTTGCGCTTGGTTATATCCAAGTTTTTTTTGGTTATTTGTACCCTACCTGTCAAGAATTAGGCCTCAAACCTGGTCATATCCAGGGTTTTTAATGTTTTAAACTTAGTTCGTGTTAGGTTGATAGAAACTCGAGCTTTAAGAAGCCGTTGAATAATCAATTTTTCTAAACTTATAAGTTTTGGACCTGGTTACATCCAGTATTTTAAATGATTTTAAATTTAGTTCGCGCTAGGTTTATTGAAAATTCGAACTGTAAAAAGCCATTGAATAATCAATATTTCCAGGCTTCTAAATTTCGAACCTGGTTACGTCCAGGATTTTAAATGATTTAAACTTAGTTCGCGCTAGGTACTGAAAACTCGAGCTCTTAAAAAGCCATCGAATAATCAATTTTTCCAAGCTCTAAGTTTGTTAATCTTATCGAGCAGGCTTAATTTTGTCAACCTCGGGTTATGTGCCCCCCCAAGTAACTAGAATGTAGAAACTTTCTTGGTTGCTTTTACAAACATTAGAACACGAACTAATACAATCTAAAAAGGAAATTATTTAATAATCTATCTATTATTTAATCAAATGACTTTTATAAATAAGCCTTACATTGATGGTGGTACTACTGATAATATTTTTTCAAAAGTAGGGTGTTCCAGGTCCGTGGGACTACTTCCCCATTCAGCCGAGCTATCTTGAAGGTTCCTTCATGCAAAACCTCAACGACCTGATATGGTTCCTCCCAATTCAGGCCTAAAACACCGTCCTTGGGATCCTTATTTGTTAGAAATACCCTTTGGAGAACCAGATCACCCAATCCAAATCTACGCATCTTAACTTTAGAATTAAAATAGCGAGTGATTTTTTGTTGATAATGGGCGAGCTGTAACTGCGACTCTTCTCGTTTTTCTTCAATCAGATCGAGGAATGCGTTAAGTAGTCCATCATTCTGCTCTTGGTTGAATGTCCTTTTCCTGTGAGTGGCTACCATGGCTTCGCTTGGAAGCACGACCTCGCTTCCAAAAGTTAAGGAAAAAGGAGCATGCTCTGTGGAGGTTTTGTAAGAAGTTCGATAGGCCCACAGTACTTGCGGGAGCTGTTCGAGCCATAGTCCTTTGGCTTCTTCTAACCTCTTCTTTAGGCTTGCCTTTAAGGTTTTGTTCACAGCCTCGACCTGCCTGTTGGCCTACGAATATGCTACTGAGGAGAAACTCTTCATAATGCCATATTTTCACAGAAATCAGCAAAGAGATCGTTGTCGAATTGTGTCCCATTGTCTGACATGATCTTTTCAGGAAGCCCAAATCAACATATAATACTCTTCAACATGAAGTCTAAGACTCTTTTTGAAGTGATGGTTGCCAGAGCTTCGACTTCTACACACTTCGTGAAATAGTCGATCGCCACCACCGCGTAACGAACTCCTCCCTTTCCCATAGGTAGGGACCCTATTAGGTCGATTCCTTATACCGCGAATGGCCATGGGGATGAGATCATCGTTAGCTCAACTAGAGCAGCTTGGGCAACTATGGCGAAACGTTGACATTTGTCGCACTTCTGAACATACGAGATTGAGTCTTTTGTTAGAGTGGGCCAAAAATAACCCTGCCTCAGTATTTTCAGTGCTAGTTTTTGCCCCCAGCATGATCTCCACAAAAACATTCGTGCACTTCTTGCAAAATGGTTTTAGCTTCCTCAGGCATAGCACATCGTAGGAGAGGCAATGAATGACCATGTCAGTACAAGGTCCCATCCACTATCACATACCGCAGAGCTTGATAAAGTATTTTTCCTGCGTCCTTTCTATCATCAGGTAGCCTTCCTGTTGTGAGGTATTCCATTATGGGAGTCATCCAGGTTAGTCTTATGTCGATCATTTCGACTTCTATCATTTCTGTCACAATCGGATTCTCCAAGAACTATACTGGCACTACATTCAATGTCTCAGCTTCTTTTGTGGTGGCAAGTCGTGCCAAGGCGTCAACATTTGAATTTTTCTCGCGAGGTATTTGTTCAACAGAACTGTACTCAAATTTAGATAGTTCTCCCTTCACCTTTGCTAGGTAGGCTGCCATCTTCGTACCTCAAGCTTGGTATTCTCCTAATACCTGATTAATCACTAGCTGAGAATCACTATAGCATTGGACGACTTTTGCCTTGAGCTCCCTTGCCACTCTCAGCCTAGCTAGTAAAGCCTCATATTCGGCTTTGTTGTTGGATGCCTCAAATATGAATCTCAGAGCTGTATGAAATCGATACCCTTCTAGGGAGATTAAGATGATCCCAGCTCCTGATTTGTTCTCGTTTGATGATCCATCCACAAAGATTTTCCATAACTCCTGCACCGGTTCCTTCAAGAGTTCCTCTTGAAATTCGGTGCATTCAGCCACAAAATCAACAAGGGCCTGACCTTTGATTGAGGTCCGTGGCACGTACAATATCTCAAACTGGCTAAGCTCGATACCTCATTTTAAAAGACGTCTCGACATTTCAGGTTTTTGCAATACTTGCCTTAAAGGTTGGTCGGTCATGACGTTGATTGAATGGGACTGGAAATATGACCGGAGCTTCCTGGCAGCCAATATCAGACAGAATGCTAGCTTCTCTATCAGTGGGTATCGTGACTCAGCTCTGAGAAGTCTCTTGCTTATATAATATACTGGTTTTTGAGCACGGTCTTCTTCTCAGACTAACATGGCACTGACTGCATTTTCTGTCACGGCCAAATAAAGGAATAGAGGTTCTCCAGACATAGGCTTAGATAACACCGGGGGCTCGGCCAGGTGCATTTTTAGGTCGAGTAATGCATGTTCGCACTCCTCAGTCCACTCAAATTTTTTGTTTCCCCTGAGTAAGTTGTAGAAGGGTAGGCACTTGTCAGTAGATTTTGAAATAAAACGATTCATAGCTACCACATTTCCAGTCAGGCTTTGAACTTCTTTACGCGACCTGGGCAAGGGCATTTCTAACAACGACTTGATTTTCTCGGGATTTGCCTCTATTCCCCTCGTGTTGACTATGAAACCCAAGGATTTTCCAGATGCCACTCCGAACGTGCACTTCTAAGGATTCAGCTTCATGTCATACCTCCTTAAGATTCCAAAACATCCTTCTAAATTGGATACATGGTTATCGAAAACCTTTGATTTGACAAGCATATCATCGACATACACTTCCATACTTCTCCCGATCTGATTAGCGAACATTTTGTTGACTAAGCGTTGATATGTAGCTCCGACATTCTTCAGCCCGAAGGGCATGACTTTATAACAATATATGTTATTTGGGGTTATGAAGCTAGTATTTTCCTGGTCCACAGGATTTATCTAGTTATATTTAGAATACGCATCCATGAAGGACATGAGCTCGTGACCTGCCGTGACATCTACCAACTGATCAATCCTTGGTAGTGGAAAGCAATCCTTGGGACAAGCTTTGTTCAAGTCAGAGAAGTCTATGCAGGTCCTTTATTTCGCGTTTGGCTTTGGGACAAGCACAGGATTGGTGACCCAGATCGGGTATTTTGCTTCACGGATAAACCCGCACTTTAGTAGTCAAGCTACTTCTTCCTCAAGAGCTTCAGCTCGGACTGTTCCCAAGCATCTCTGTTTTTGGCATTTTGCAGGCACGTTCCTGTCCAAATTTAAAGTGTGCATGATTACACTCGGGCTTATTCCCACTATATCTTCATGTGACCAGGCTAAAACATCCAAATTCTCTTGTAAGAAATTGACTAGCTCATTCTTCCTTTTATCATTAAGATTCTTCCCAATCTTTACGACTCTTGAAGCTTCATTGGGGTCAATGTTTACCTCCTCGAGCTCCTCTAAAGCTTGGAGTTCTGACTCGTCTTCGCCTATCCTTGGGTCAATGTCATCGCGTTGGGCATTGTTACTGTCCTTTTTTTTGCTGATGTTCTTCCGTCTCGCAAGTAACTTCTACTTCCCGGGACTCCTCGCCTCGCTCATTTATGATCATAGCTTGCTGCCCGGGTTAGCATTCTCTAACAACGAGCTGATCACCTTTGATGGTGCATATTCCCCCAGCTGAGGGGAATTTTATTGCTAGGTGGTGGATAGAGGTTATGGCTTCAAATTCCATCAACGCAGGTCGGCCCAAAATCGCATTGTATGCAGCTGGACAGTCGATTACCATGAACTCAAGTAACTTGGAGATACTTCGTGAGCCTTCTCCCAATGTTACCACTAATTCGATCGCCCCGATGGCTGCTGGCCCTTCACCAGAAAACCCGTACAAAGTCATTGAGGTCGCTTCAATTCTGTTACAGACAACCCCATTTTTTCCAAGGTGGACCTAAAAAGTAGATTCACAGAACTCCCGTTATCTACTAGTGTCCTCCAGACCCTCCGGTTGGCGAGCTGAACGGTTATGACCAAGGGATCGTTATGTGGGAATTGGACGTGGCTAGCATCCTCTTCTGTAAAAATGATTGGTTGTTTTTCCAATCGTTGTTGTTTTGATAATTGTTGTTCCGGAATGAACTCCACTCCATTATGGGATTTCAGTTCGTTAATGTACCTCTTCTGGCCCCGCTGCTCGTGCCTGCCAGATGAGGTCCTCCCAAAATGGTGGCTATATCTCCTCCTATTATCAAAGGAAGGTCGTCCTGATTCGCTTGAGTTTCGGTTGGTCCAGCAGGCTGATTAGGGACCACCTAATTTTGGGTGTACCGGGCCAAATGTCCCGCTCTAATGAGAGTTTCAATCTCATCCTTCAGCTGTCGACAGTCAACAATGTTATGACCAATATCATTATGGAATCGACAGAACTTCAAAGAATCTCTCTTCGTCCTCTGGTTCTTCAACGGTTTTGGCTTCTTCCACGGAAGGCGAGCATAGTTTTCCAGGAAGATGTGCTCCCTAGTGTCTGTTAGGTCGGTATAAGTAGCATAAACAAGTTTGAATTTCTCCCCAGACTTATTTTTCTTCGTTTTGCTCTAGTCGCTCTCACCATTTCCCTTCCTTTTGTTATTCCCCCTTGGTTATTCGGGGTAACCGTTTGAGCCGTAGATGCACGTCCGTTACCGCTCCAACGGGCTAGACATGGAGTTGGTTGGTTCTTGCGACAGAAGCTTGCACCTTTTCTAGGTTTATCCATTCTTGAGATCGGGCCAAGAATTTGTCCACACTCTTAACTCCTTTCCTTTGGATTTCTTGCCACAGGTCGCCCCCGATGAGGATTCCTATCCTTAGTGCCATGAGCTTGGAGCTGTCATCAACATCCCTAGCTCGTGCAACAACATTGGAAAACTGACTTAGATATGCCTTCAACATTTTTCCAGGTTGCTGCTTTACATTGGCCAATGAATCAGCCTCAACTCAAGCTACTTGTGAAGCTCAGAATGCTTTTTTGAACTTGGAGGAAAACTTTTTCCACGAGCTTATGGAATGTCTCTTGTATTGCTTAAACCACTGCCTGGCTGGCCCGACCAAAGTTGTAGGGAATAAAATACACCTTAGATTGAGTCTGACATTGTGGGCCATCATCATGGTATTAAACATTCCGAGGTGGTCTGACGAATCTCCATTTCCATCAAATTTTGACAAGTGTGGCATTTTGAAACCTACTGGATATGTGGCTGCCGCAATATTTGGAGCGAAAGGCTCGAGCTCATCCTCTGAGTCGCAATTGTCTTTGTCTTTTCCAGATAAAAGTCTCTTCATTTTCTCTTCCATCAGAGCTAGCCTCTCGAGAGTTTGGTCTCTAGTCCCTAGGTTACCTGGGGGTTGTTCGACAGCTCCCATCCTATCGTATGCGTTTGATGGGTTATTGTCCCTCCAAGCTCGAGCTTGGTTTGGTGGGGCATCCCCATTATCACGTACTATGGACGAACCTCCCTCTTGTTGAGTATAACTAAGATCTTCATCCCGAGCTGGATTCCTTCTCTGCGAATTTAGGCGATCACGCAAATCAGGTTGCGACTCGTACCGAGGGCTTTGTGCTGAACTCAACTGATTTCTTAGGTCGCTATAGGCCCTACCACTACGAAGACTTTCGGTCCAGTAACTCCCATTTGCGAAGCTTACATCACGCGGTTGGGGCCGAGGATCTGGATTTTCAACACGTGTCCGTGGGATGTAAGTATTGGCAGATGGGGGAGGATTTCTCCTACTGTCTCCATAAGCTGGAATGTCCTGTGTAGGACAAGGTGGCGTCAGATGTCTTATAGGTGACGGGGGATGCCTTATTGGTGAGGCAATTCGGGTCCCATCAGAGCGAACTAGATTAGCCCGCCTCTGTTCTACCCTATTGTCTCTAGCTCTCTGCGCCTGGCGTTCTGATCGCGATGCGGGAGGATTTGCTGGAACATTCTGTCTTTGTGAGCCTGTCCCAGCCCCTCCTCATGGATTTCCATGGGTATTCCTAGGGACCTGTGAAAGAGGCACCAAACTTGGGGTTGTGGTTCTAATCGACCGACTGACATGCTGATGACCCCTATGAGGGCCACTGGGTTGAGCATTCTGGCGATCACGCCTTGTAGGTACAGAACTTGGGTGGAAGTCCTGACTGATTGACTTGGTTTGGATCGATTATTCCTGTGGGACTTGTGAGACCCACTTTGCTTCTTTCCGACATTAACGTCGGTTGCAAGATGGGGTAACCGAGCCAAAACTTCCTCAATCTGCCTGTTTGCCTTAGCAAGATGGCTTCTCAATTGCATGTTTTCCAATTCGATGGCAGTTAGGTAGTCTGGATTTGGATTTGGTGGCAATGACATCGAACTCCCAGTGTCGCCATAACCCACCGGTTGTTTTCCCAGACGTTGCTGGATCTCAGGGCCATGTTCGTTTGAAACAGCGGTATGATGGACCTCCTGCCCACCAGGCTGTTCTATCTCATTATCATGCATTGAGCGAGTGAGCACCATGATGAGAATCGATTGAGATCTTGATGAAGCACTAATTTCCCTCTCAATGAAAGCACCAAACTGTTGACACAATTTTTCGCCAACAGTGTATTAAGAAATAATACAGGTAGATTAATGCTTAATAAACCGTAATAAAAAATAAATGAATTCACTTAAGAACACATAATTTTTATGTGGTTTAGTGGTTAAAATCCACCTAGTCCACGAGTCTATATTATTGCTGTTTCACTCTCTCTATTTTGGCAGAGTTTCGGTATTACAAAAAAAAATGGTCTCTTTTCCTGTCCAATATTCCCAGTATTTATAAGAGAATTTCATGTACAGGTTTGGGTAATCGCGTGAGTCAATCATGCATTTAGATAATTATTACATTTAATACAAATAATTTCTAATTATATTGGGATATGATCTGATCACAAGGTAAATGTACTCCTAATATCTGGGATGTTAAATATGACAACTTGGTCATAAATATACGTATAAAGGGATCCCGAGTCTTTGGGGATCTGCAGATATGCAGTATACTAGAACTGCCACAAGCTGAATATCTCCTCCAAGCTCGAGCTTCGACAACTGTTTTAATATTCTGAGCTCGCGCTTCACAGCCTTCGTGTCCATAGCTCGGGTTAAACCCAGGACGCCTAACACCAAGCGTGACCACATGAAACTGGAGTTGTCCACGTGGATAATAAGCATATATCATTCTCTTGGTTATTTTTCCGTATATTTATTTGCCAGCTGTACCCAAGCTGAGTGAAAGAACTCGGGCTAAAATTAGGGTACAACAGACTCCTTCAAAAATATTTTAATATTTTTTTCTTTATTTCACCGTATATATAAATAACATATTTATTATTCAATCACTTTTTTTCTTTCTTTATCTCTCTCCATATATTTGGATATATAAATATATATTATATGTTTTTTTTTTCATATATACAAATATATTATACATTTCTCTTCTCTATATAAGTAGGGCACATTAACAAATTATTTTTAATATATTATGATTTTTTAATTTAATTTGATTACCAATTACATATACTTTATGTAATATATAGATAATTTATATTATAATATTAATAGTTTGAGAAAATATAGACAAATATTAAAAAAAATACAATGATATTAATTATTAAGAGTTAAAGAAAATATTTAAAATTAATAAAATATATTAAAAATACAATATTTAAAAGTTATTGAAAAATTGATGTATGTTGTAAAGTAAAAGTTTGAGGTAAAATAAATAAAATAATGTTTTGATGAGGTATTTTGAAGAATAAAAAACAATATTCATTGAGAGTGCTCTAAGCTTGTTAACTAAAAAAAATATTAATATTATATACTATATAAATTTATATTAACGTTAAATAGGAATGTAGTTTAAAACTACTGCTCTTATAAAAGAACATAGCATTGTCAGCACTGCAGAGCCACTTGGGGACCAGAGGGTATGCAGGTCCCCACTGGATTATAAAAAATAAAAATAAAACTTACATGTAATATAATATATACCCTTGAATTTTAATATTATTATTAAAATATATTAGATTTTTTCCTGAATTATTACGGCTTGCAAATTGTGGCCCCAAATTTTTTACGTTGTTAAAAATTCTCCATAAATTATGCACATTACTGAATTATAGGACTTCCGTTAATTTCCAGATGATGTGGCTAAAACAAACAAGAAATTTATTGTACATACAAATAAAACTAAAGCAAAATAGTTCAAATTAAATACCATTAAAGTTATTATTGTATATGATTTTTTAATATTTAAATAAAAAAAGAAAAAAAAAAGTAAAAAATATTTAAATAAAAAAAGGGAAAAAAGTAAAAAATATATAAATTTTGTAATTTTAAATTAATTTTATTTTTATTAATTTTTTAATTGAATTATATACGTGGCACTGACGTGACAATTCCACATTAGTGCTAAAACTTCCAAATTAGCCTTATATTAGCCCTGTCATCTGGAAACTAACAGAAATATCATAATTCGGTAACATGCATAGTTCAATAAATTTATTTAACAATGTGAAAAATTTGGGAGCACAATTTACAAATAGTAATAGTTCTAGCAGAAATATCATATTTATTCTTATTATTATTTCTTAAGCAGCGGACATTGTCTCTTGACTCTCTTTATGGCCCACCAATATATCCTACATATAACAATTTTGACTATTTTAATTGCTATAGTTTTTTTTTAGACAGAATTGCTATAGTTTTTTTTATTAAAGCAACATTTACTATGTTTTTATCATTTTTAATCTTTATTTTAATTTCAATTATTATATCAACTTGATTTAATGATATTGATCACATTTAATATATGTGCATTAAAACAGTAGTCTATATAAATAAATAAGTATAGCAGAACTTATAAATAAAGCTAGCTGTTTTGATTGATTTGACTCAAAATTAAACACTATGTGCCTTTCAGGTGAGCTTTAATTTTCAATGTAAGTTTTATAATAATAGTTATCAGACCAAGCATAATTTAATTATATTAATGTTAAATATCTATCTAAAACAAAATATATCACTTTTTTCACTTAAAAAAATTACACATTCATTATCTTTTTCATAAGTTTCAAATTTTGTATTTACAGCTTATGATATCTTATTTATATTTCATGATAATTTCCTTTGGTGAAATTTTTTCTATATTAATTTATTGCTTCAAAAGAATGGCCTAAATCAGGATGTATTTTTATATATAATGTTTCTTTCATTATTTTGCTTGGTAGTATTATATAAAAGAAAGTCAAAATGAAAATATACATATTTGTTAAATTTTCATGTAATGATCGCTGTTATATTTACTATATAACTCCTGTCGACACCACTAATCACAACGTTAGTCACCAAGGTCAAACTTGATCTTACCCACATAAGACAACATAATTTGTATATGTTTACTTTTGTTTTATGTATATTAAAGGCAGATATTTTACTCTTTCTTGGAAACAATAAAGCTTCAAGAAAAACTTAGAAGTTCTAGGGCATTCGAGCAATACACAACAAAACCAGAGTTAGCAATCAAAGCATCAAAGGGAGAAGATAACACTGAGAAATTTATTGAGGTTCACTCAATTACTGGGCTATGTCTTCGTTGAGCTCACCTAAGAGAATGGCTAGCTCCTGCACTATATCAATGGAGATTACACAAGGTTCAAGCGATTCCATATCACACATCCGACTGGTAATCCTCTTAACTTCTCTCTCTCTCAATCTCTCTGTTTCTTGCACTTTCCTTCTCTCTCCTCTCTTTTCTTTCTGTTACATGAAACCTCACTTTCTCTTGAGTACAAGAACGAAGAATCCAGAGCTGGCTCTCTTGTCTTTTCGGTTTGTATAATGGTCATCCTTTGAATCTTCTTAGCTTGTCTTATTTATAGCGTTTGTTCTCTGAATTTGGTAGTGAATCAGTTAGGAAAGTCTGTTGAATAATCTATTAGAAGTTTGTTATGAGTGAGTTGTAGTGTAACTGATTTTGTGTCTTGGCTTATGACTGGATTCAAACAAAAATTTCCACCTTGATCCATTCATAAGCCACTTAGTATAGTGCAAGTATCTCTGAGGGTCGTAACTCGAGTTGTGTAATGGTCATCCACCATTACTGATCCCTAGTAAGTCCATGCAGTGATTACACTTGCTAAGGGATACAACATTAGTACCCATATCCACTGGGTTATCATCAGTAGGCACCTTTTCAATCTGAACGATTCCTTGTATCACTTTGTCTCTGATAAAGTGATACTTTATTTCCACATGTTTGGTCCTATCGTGAAAGACAAGGTTTTTGCATAAATGTATTCCACTTTGGCTATCTGAATACACTATAAGAGTACCTTGAAGTAGTTTAAGTTCTTCCATGAGATCCCTGATCTATATTACTTCCTTCATCGCCTCTGTTGTTGTTGTTATATACTTCAATTTTGTAGTAGATAGTGCAATCACTTGTAGTTGAACCCTCCAGCTAATGCAGTTTCATCCAATTAAAAAATAATAGGCTGAGGTAGATTTTCTATTGTCCTTATCCCTGCATAGTCCACATCACTGTACCCTTCTATAATAAGACTAGTATCTTGTATTCTAAACTTTAGGCCAACATCTATTGCTCTGATGTAACGTACCGAATTACCTAATAAGAATAAGGCTTAGGGCCTTGATTAGGGGGCCAGAATGGCAAATTATGGAGAATTATTTGAATATATGTGATTTAATTAAGAAATTTGAGTATATGTGATATATATGTGTGTCATTATATGATTACGTGAGCTATATTATAATACGACTAGATATGCATGTTTAGGTGTATTAAATATGCATGTGGGCCTGTTTCTTATTAGAAGGGCAATTCTCGTAATTTTGCATGTTACAGGTATATTTGGAATATATGAGCATATATGTGATATAAGTGTGAGACCATATTATTATGTGGATGCATTTGGGTTACTCGGCACGAGGCGATCCTAAGAGCAAGTTAGCAGAAGAGTCACAACGGGACCAAATACCGACTCAATGTGAGTCAAGGGGTATTTTGGGTATTTAGTACATTATCGGGAATTATCAGGTAATGAGAAATGTTTAGTGATTATTCGAAAAATTTAAAGATAACGAGAATTGTGAGACGTTAATTATGATTAACGGGATAAGTGGAAAACGACAGATTTGCCCTTGTGAGCATTAGAGAGCAAGTTATTGGGATATGGGTATTTTAGACATTTTCTTGCCTAAGGGATAGCCATACCCAACCTCTCCAATTCAAAATTTAGCAAAAATAAGGAAAACACTCCCAACAGCTCTCTCTTTCTCTCTCCCTCACCCGTTCTCTTCTCTCTCTCTCACCTAGGTTGGTTGTTTTTGAGAAAACTACAGGAAATTAAAGGCTGGGGAGGCTTGAAAATTGAAGGCTTAAGTTAGGGTTGTATTTGCTGCAGCTAGAAGGATAGAAATCACAGCTGAGGTAAACTCTAATCCTTGTTTTGATTCATTTCTATTTTTTGTTTTAGGTGTTCTTGAGCTTTGTGGTTCAAGATGTTGAATTGGAGTTTTGTGGAGGTTTTTAATCAAGTTTAAGGTTGGGTTTTGGTGCTGGTAATGTGTTGATAATGTTTTGGGACTGAGTTATGATTTTGAGGTTAGTTTGGGATAGATTTTTGGTAATAATTGGCTGAGGAGAAGTGTGGAAAATTGGGGTTCGTAGGGTCGCGCCCGACCCTGTTCATGGGGCGCTGCGACTCGTGTGAATCCAGTGCCTAGGGGATTTTGTTGTGCTTAGGCGCGCCGCGACCCTTCAAGGATGTGTCGCGGCTTGTGTCCCTGGGAATTTAGGGGCTGGGAGCCTCTGAATTGAGGCGCGCTGTGACCCATTAGGGGGCATCGTGGCGCGCATAGGCAGAAATGGCCAAGGTAGGTTTTGAGTGACGGGAACTCAAACCTAAAGGCCCGGAACAAATTTTACTACCATGGTTAGTGGAATTTGAGGTCCCGGAGGCTAGGACTCGGTTCGGAAGCCTCTATTTTCTCGATATTGGTGAATACCATTTATTATAATTGTGACTAGGTTACCGCTAGGGGCTCGAAACCAGGATCGTGGTTGAGGGTCGTTCTTATTATACGTTGCTCTTGAACTTGAGGTAAGAAACCTGCACCTAATGCATGATATATGCGATTAGGGCTTGGCTCGGTTGTTAAATATAATTATATATCGGGCTCGGGCCCCTGAGAATGTGCATGATTAAGATTATGCCTGTGATCATTGATTAAGCATGCTTGATTGCTCGGTATTTGGATAATTGTTAAATGATATACGCTTATTTTCATTATCTGCGTAGTTAGGGCCCGACCCCGCTAAGGAACATGGTTATTACTGTGTTTGTATTTAATTGGCTAAGATATATGATTAATATGTATGCATACTTGTATTATCTGAAGTATACTTATCTGTATTTGGCTATCTTTATCTGTTTGTCTGGTTGTCTGAATATCTGGTTAATGCATTGACTTATTAGTCAAGGGCGACAATAGCGCGTTGTGCGTTGGTCGAGAGGCTTAGGACTAATCAAGGATGTACTATTACGTTGGTCGACCCTATGGTTGTTTGGAAAACAAAGCGCTTGGCTAGCTCTATGGCCAGTTACTCAGAGTTAGGGCAAAGGTCCTTGGGTGACTTTACGGTCACTTAGCTAGGGCATAGGGCCCCAGGTTGACTTTATGGTCATCTATTCAGGGCAGCGGGCCCCAGAATGGTCCTATAATCATTTATTTGTAATTGTATGCATGCATGAGTAGGTTATTACTACTGGGCATGCTAGATATGCATCTGGAATCTGTATTTACTGTTTATGCACATGTTTAAGTTTTCTTGCTGAGCCTTGGCTCTCGGCTATTGTGTGGTGCAGGTAAAGGGAAAGGGAAGCTAGACCATCCATGAGTTGGAGAGCTTTAGTGGCGGCATGTACATATGCTGCTGCTCGACCACCATGGCCGGGGTTATCTTGGAGGAACTAGGGTTGTATCCCTTATTTTGCCGCCTAGGTCGGCTTGGATTGTATATAACCTTTTAAACACTTGTTTATGTTATTTTGGGATCCCATATATATACTAAACTTATAAATGAAAAGTCAACATTTTCTCTTGACAATTTTTTTTAACCCTAACCCTTGTCATTAACCTTAGTTACACATTTATAACTAAGGGACTTGATTTGCAAGTTTAGCACTATTTAAAGAACATAGTGTAACGGTCTTGGATTAGGAGGATGTTACACCTAAACACCCACTTCATGACATTCCAATGATCCCTTCCAGGATTTGACATGTACTTACTGAGTATACTGATTGCATGAGCCAAGTTTGGTCTTGTGCAGAACATTAGGTACATAATAGACCCTACTGCATTAGAGCAAGGTGTCTTACACATAGCTTCTATTTCTTCTTGGATTTTGGGGCATTGTTCCTTGTTTAAATGATACTGATTAGTCATAGGCTGCTTTGTACTCTTAGCACCTTTCATAGAGAACTTCTCAATAATCTTCTCAATATATTCCTTCTAAGTTAGAGGGAGTATACCCTTGTCTCTGTCCCTCAAAATTCTAATTCCCAGTATCTTAGTAGCAACACCTATGTCTTTCATTTCAAATTATGTTTTTAGCCATCCCTTCATTAGTTCTATCTTTGACCTCTCCTTACTAATTATGAGCATGTGATCTACATATAGGAATTGATATATATCCTCTTCAATTTTGATTCCTTTGAAGTTTAGGCAAGTGTCATAATAGCTTCTAGCAAACCCTCTAGTTCTCATAAAAGTATCAAACCTCTTATTCCACTGCCTAGGAGACTGCTTGAGACCATATAGAGACTTGATCAGCTTGCACACCAATTTTTCTTTCCCTTTTTCTTTGAATTCCTTTGGTTGTTCCATGTAGATGTTGTAACGTCCCAAATTTCCTAATAAGGGTTAGTGCCTTGATTAGGGGCCAGGATAACAAATTATAGAATTATGTGATTATATAATATATATGTGTATCAATATGTGAATATGTGAGTTATATTATAAGATGACTTGATATGCATTTTAGGTGTATTAAATATGCATGCGGGGCCATTTTTGTTTAATTGGGCAATTTTCATAATTTGGCCCGTTATGGGTATATTTGACATATATGTGATATATGTATGTGAGACCACATTATTATGTGAATATGTTTGGGTTACTCGGGCACGAGACGATCCTAGGAAGCAAGCTAGTGGGAAAGTCACAACGGGACCTATACTTGACTCGGAGTGAGTCAAGGGGTATATTGGGTATTTAGCACATTACCGAGATATTGGGTAATAGAATTGATTATTTGATGATATGTTGGGAGTTAGTGAGATCAGGAGGGAATTCTAAGAATTTTGACTATTTTACCCTAATGGGCATTTTTAGGACCTCGAGCATTAGGATTTGCTTGAGGTTACTTAAGCTTGAAGTAACCTGTCAGAAACATAAAAGAATGTTCTCTCTCTCTCTCCCGTTCCCTTTTTGACGCCGTTAGCATTTTTAAAGGAAACTTGAGTTTTAGGACTCAAATTCAGGCAAGGATCAAGACATGGTGATTCTAGGGAAGATTAGAAGCTTATTAGTCGGATGATTTAATTGGAAAACGAATCAATCAGAGGTAATCCAAGTTTTAAGTTTTGAGTTTTAAGCTTTGATTGAATTTATGTTTTGATGAGTTTTTGGATGGTTTAAGATTTGGGTTTTGATGGTTTTGGACCATTGGGATGTTTGAGAACTTTGATTTTGAGATTTGGAGATGTTTGGATAGGTTTCTGGAAGAATTTTAAATGAAGAAAACGAAGGTTTTGGCTGGGTTCGTGGTTGGGCTGCGACCCTGTTCTTGGGCATCGTGGCCCAGGCTTGATGAAGGTGGAGGTTTGCTGTTTGGGCATTTAGGGCCGCAGCGCAGGGTAGGCGCGCCGCGGCGCAAAGCGTAGGTAGAGAAGAGGCTTGGCCTTTGTTTGGAGGCAGGCGGCCGCGGCTCAGGGCTGGGGGGCCGCGACGCTTAAGGGCAGTTTTGCCCATATTTAGTTTTTATTCATGGGAACTTAACTCTAAGGGCTCGGGATCGATCCTACTACCCGGTTTAGTAGGATTCGACGTCCCGGAGGCTAGGACTTAGTCCAGAAGTATTTATTTACTCATTTTTGACGGGATTCTATATTATGGTTATGACTAGGTGATCGCTAGGGGCTTGGAAACAAGATCATGCTTGAGGGTCGTTTATTGGTAACCTGTGATTGGACCAAAGGTAAGAAAACTGCACCCAATATGTGACATGCATCGTTATTGATGAGGCATGTTGAGTGCTCTATATATGGACATTGGTTGCATTGTAAATGCCTGGTAGCATTGCTTACTTGTGAATGGCACTGACTTATTAGTCAGAAATGACAGTGATGTTTAGTATTGGCCGGGAAGCTCTGATTTATCAGTCATGATCGGCAATAGTAATGAGCACTAGTTGTATGGAATTGACTTATGAGTCAAGAGAGGCATTAGCGTTCTGATTGTACGCCGAAATGATTAGATCTAATCAACATGAGCATTAAATGCTTGACCGACCTATTGGTCAAAGAAAACTAAAGTGCTTGGCTAGCCTAAGGCTAGTTACTCAGAGCCAGGGCTAAAAGGCTCAGGTGACTGGAATGTCATATGGCTTAGGGCACACAGAGACTTATTAGTCATCTATTCAGGGCACAGATCCCCAGAGAGACTTATTAGTCATCTCTTTAGGGCGCAAGTCCCCAGAGAGACTTATTAGTCATATATTAAGGGTGCAGGACCCCAGAGAAACTTATTAGTCATCTATTCAGGGCGTAGGTCCTCATAGAGACTTATTAGTCATCTACTCAGGGCACAGGACTCCATAAACATTTATTTGTATTTGCATGCATGCACGAATAAGGTTATTACTACTAGGCATGCTTATTATGATTTGGTGACATGTTATTGTCTGCTTATGAGCATGTTTGCTTCTTGCTGAGCCTCGTCTCACGGGTGCTATGTGGTGCAGGTAAAGGTAAAAGAAAGCTGGACCATCCTTGAGTTGGAGAGCTTAGGTGATGATGTGTACATATGTGGCTGCTCGACCATCACGACCGAGGGTTTAAAGAGGAGCTAGGGTTAAACCCTATTTTGCCGCTTAGGTCGGCTGGTTGTAACTCTTTTATTGTAATTAACCTTTAAAATGTATTTTGGGATCCCAATGTATACAGTAAATGTTTTAGTGAAACGTTTATCTTTGACCAAAATTTTTAACCCTAAACCGTTAATCACATTTAGTTACATGATTATGGCCAAATGACTCGTTTAGCGAGTTTAGCACTGTTTAAAATACACAGAGTAACAGTCCCTGGGCAGTAGGGCATTACATAAGTCCTCTTCTAATTCCCCATGTAAAAATGCAGTAGTAACATCCATTTGGTCTACTTCTAGGTTGTGAATAGTAGCCAGAGCAAGTATTATTCAAATAGTCTTATATTTCACCACAGGGGAAAAGATCTTTGTAAAATAAATACATTCTCTTTGGGTGAAGCCCTTTACCACTAATCTAGCTTAAAACCTAGGCGGCTCTTCATTTCCTCTACAACCCTTTAGTTTATACAACCATTTGCAAGCCACCACACCATTTCATTTCGGTCTTGGTACTAGCTGTAATGTCCCAAATTTCCTAATAAGGTTTAGGACCTTGATTAGGAGGCCGGGAGGGCCATAATTGATTTATTATGCTATTTAATGATTATATGCATGTTTATGTGAATTATATTATTATATGATGGTAAATGCATGCATATGGGTCCACATTTAATTATAAGGGCATTTTGGTAATTTGGCCCGTTGAGGGCATGATTGTGTATTTTGGTGCATGTTTGTGATTAATTAATATAGCCACATTATAAGGTGGATTGGTTCGAGCTATTCGGCATGAGACGAACATGGAATGCAAGTTTTCGGTCTAGTCATAACGAGATTAAGTTCAAGGCTCGGAGTGAGTCTCGGGGTAATTTGGTGATTAGAACGTTGCCGGGAATTAAAGGGTAACGGGATATGAATTATTGGCATTTGGGAATATTGAGAATAACGGGAATTTGAGGGTGTTAATTATAATTAACGAGATAGGCGGGAAATGACAATTTTACCCTTGAGAGTCTTTAGAAGCCTTTATTTAACCTAGGGGCAAAATAGTCTTTTCACCCCTAAGATTTATATCAACTCAAGGCTGTAGAAACCTTCAGACCAAAACAGAGCATCATCATCCTCATCTTTCTCCCTCACCCGTACACCATTTCTCCTCTTTCTTCCTTTTGATTTTTGAAAGCCAATTTGAAGAAACAAGCTAGGAGATCAAAGGTGGGAGCTTAGAAACTTAGTTCAAACATTGAAGAGGATCTAAATTCAACTTGAGGTAGGATTTCATCCATGAATTTTAAGCAATACTCTATTTTTCTTTGTAGTTTTCAGCTTATAGTTTTGATGTGGATGGTTGGGAATTAATGGATGTTTTTGTGTAAAGTTGATTGGGTTTTGATGAGGGTGTGATGTAGATGAAGTTTAGGGGTTGAATTGGATGTTTGGATGATGTTTGGGATTGGTTTGGAGGGTTGGTTTCAAGAGAAATCGCAAGGAGGAAGAACCAGAAAGTTTCTGGTCTGTAATTGGCGCAGCAGCGCTAGGCAGGGTAGAGAGCTGGGCCTCTCTGACTTGGAAATAGTGCCTCAGCATTGGTCCATTTTCCAGCAAGCCTATTTTAGGGCTCGGGATGACTTTTAAGGCTCGGGGATGGGTTCCTTTGCCCCGTTTGGGTAGATTGAGATTCCCGAGAGTGTGGGATGGATCCTGGGAGTGAGGTTTTAGATTATAGACCTTTTTATGGTTTATTTTATTGATGGGATTCCATATTTTGTTATGAGTAGGTGACCGCTAAAGGATCAAATGATTGATCGTTCTCAAGGGTTGTTCTTTTACTAATTCTTGCTCGAACCCGAGGTAAGAAAATTGCACCCTGTGTATATGTGACATGCATGGTTATTATTGATGCATGTTGGATTATTAAATGTGGCATGCATGATTATTGTTGAGGCATGTCAAGTGATTAAATATGATGCATGTGATGCATGAGAAACATGTGATTAGGACATGCTTTGTATACTGAGTATGATATTGTTCAGAGCTTGAGCCTCTGTGTTTATGCATGATCCTAATTGTGCTAGTAGTTATTGAGTAAGCATGCTGAATGCCCTTTATTTGGATATTTGACATATGCTATATGTTTGGTGGCATTGCTTACTTGTATATGTATTGACTAGTTAGGGATACTGACCTAAGAGTCAGAAATGGCATAGCGTCATGAACGCCGAGCCAAATGAAGATTAGATCTAATCGATATCAGCATTGAATGGATCTAAGGCATTAACGTTGGACCGACCCTAATGTCGATGAACTTATAAGCGCTTGCCTAGTCTAAGACTAGTTACTAGAGCCAGGGCCTAAGGCCCAGGTGACCGTTTGTCACATGGCTAGGGAACGATGTTCCAAGGTTATGACTCTATGGTCATGAGGAAGGTTATGTTGGTGACTAGTCACCATGCACCTATCCTGTTTGAACTAATAAAAAGTTCACTTGTCTGTTAAGCCCCGGTGACCCTATCGTCACAAGACTAAAAGGGGCTTTACCCAACTTAGTGACTTTTGCGACTGTCACCTGTTTGTTTGGACTGAAAGTCTTGAATGATTATTATGATCATTGGTTGATGTGTTATACTCAACATTACGCTTCTATATTGGGCTAAAAGCCCTGGATGACTATTATGGTCATTGGTTGATGTGTTATACTCAACATTATGTGAACTCATTTGCCTGCTGGAATAGGGCTATATCTGCTAGCCGTGTGCCTTATGATCTGATGACATGTTATTACTGTTCATGAGCATATTGAGTTATCTTGCTCGGCTTCGGCTCACGGGTGCTATGTGGTGCAGGTAAATGCAAAAGAAAGCTGGACCATCCTTGAGTTGGAGAGCTTAGGTGACGATGTGTACATATGCAGCTGCTCGACCACCACGGCCGAGGTTTGAAGGGGAACTAGGGTTGAACCCTGTTTTGCCGCTTAGATCGGCCTGTTGTAAATATTTTCTTGTAATAGACTCTGAAATTATATTTTTGGGATCCCAATGTATATAATAAACGTTCTAATGAAATGTTACATCTTAATCAAAAAATTTAATCCCTAAACCGCTAATCATACTTAGTTACACGATTTTGGCCAAATGACTCGATTAGCGAGTTTAGCACTGTTTACAAGGCACACTGTAACGGTCCCTGGAGTTTAGGGCGTTACACTAGCTTCCAGGTTTTATTCTTCATTAGGGATCCCATTTCCTTATTCATAGCCTTTAACCATTGTTCATAATCCTTTCAATTAATAGCTTCCTCATAAGTGGCTGGTTCATTTCATTCCAATCATATTGCACTTACAAATGTGTAGGCTAACACTTATTCCCAAGCATTAAAACTGAATCTCAGATTTTGTTTTGGAACTCTTCGGGCTCTGTCTCTTGCCAGTTGATAGTCTTTCAACCCTTTAGGTTCTTACTGATTTTCTTATGTATTTGTCTCTTCATCAGCTGTTTGTTCCACCTGAATAGGCTCCACCTGATCGGGTTGTTCTTGGACTTGATTTGATTCTTGTTGTGTAGTATTATATTGATCTTCTTTAGGAATGTAGCTCACAGATGTACCTTCAGGGTTAGTTTCTTTAGGAGCACCTCCACTTGAGTCAATGTTAGTAACACAAGGGAAAATATCTTCTCTGAAAATTACATCTCTACTAATAAGAGTCTTAAACCCTAGTTTTAATCTTACCCATAATTTAAACCCTTTAGTCCCTTCTGGATATCCTAAGATCACACACTTGAGTGCTCTAGGCTCCAATTTCCCAACACTTTGGTGTGCATAGGTTGCACAACCAAATACCCTTAAGTGTGATAGGTCAGAAGGTTTTCCTAACCACATTTCCTTGGGTGTCTTGCAGTTTATTGCACTAGAAAGACACCGATTGATTAGATAGGCTGCAGTAAGAGTAGCCTCTCCCCGAAACCCTTTTCCTAGGCATAATGTATCAATAAACACCTCACCTTGTTCATGATAGTCTGGTTCATCCTTTCGGCCAAACCATTTTGTTGTGGTGTTAATCAAACTGTCCTATGTCTTTGTATACAGCATTCCTTGCAACAATTGTCAAATTGCCATTACAAAATTCCAAACTATTGTCAGTCCTTAAAGCTTTAACTTAAAGGTTTGTAAGGTTTTCCATTAAAACTTTCCATCGTTTAAATTTGTCAAAAGCCTCATTTTTATGTTTTAATAAGAAAATCCATACCTTTCTAGAATAATCATCAATGATAGACATAAAGTAGGATCAACCTCCATGAGTAGGTACCTTTTCGGGTCCCCACAAATCTGAATGAACATACACTTAAATATTCTTAGTTTTATGCACACCAGTTTTAAATTTGAATCTATGATGTTTGCCAAGAACACATGATTCACAAAAATCCACTTTACTAGCCTTGTCCTTGCCTAGCAAGTTTTGTTCACTCATTAGTTGCAATCCTTTCTCACTTATATGCCCTAGCCTTTTATGCCACAAGTCAGCCTTCTTATCTTCTGGTGTGGCTACTGTTGTATTGTAGCAGCTTGTAACTGGTTCTCCCTTTAAGTAGTATAGGCCTTCATGTTTCTACCCTTTCATGATGATCATTGAGCCTTTACTAAGTTTCATTGTACCTGTTTCCACTTTACTCACAATACCAAGGTCATCCAATACACTGATAGAAATTGGATTTCATGCAAGATTAGGTACATACTTGACCTCAGTGAGTGGCTTTACAATTCCATCGTACATTTTGAAACTTACAGTAAAGAAGCCTTCAATATTAAATGCTTGATTGTTGCCCAATATGAATTTTTCTCCTTTTGATTCCCTGAAATCAGTAAGAAAATATTTGTTATTTGAAAAGTACACCCTGAGTCAATAATTCAATCATCCTTAGATGAGGTCACTGCTATATAGATGTAATGCCCTGAAATCCCTAATGTGGTTTAATGGCAAGATTAGTAGGTCGGGAGGGCCATACTTGTTTAATTATGCCATTAATTGATAATATGCATGTTTATGTGAATTACATTATAATATGATGTTATATGCATGCATGGGGGTCCACATTTGATTATTATGATATTTTGGTAATTTGGCCCGTTAAGGGTATAATTGTATATTTGTATGCATGTCGATGACATATTGTTGAGACCACATTATAATGTGGGTTTGTTCGAGCTACTCAGCATGAGACGATCATGGAACATTAATTAGCGGTTTAGTCATAACAGGTTTAAGTTCGGGGCTCGGGATGAGTCTCGGGGTGATTTTAATGATTAGAGCGTTACCGGGAATTAAAGGGTAACGAGATATGAGTTATTGGTGTTTGAGATTATTGAGAATAGCGGGAATTTGAGAGCATTAGTTATGATTAACGAGATAGGTGGGAAATACCAATTTTGCCCTTGGGAGCCTTTAGAAACCTTTAATTGACCTAGGGGTATAATGGTCTTTTCACCCCTAGGATTGATATAAACCATTTTAGGCTGTAAAAGAAGTAGAAAAAACAGAGCATCTTCAAGAGCCTTCGCGTACCTTTTCTCCTTCAGTGTTCTTTGTGATTTTTGAACCATTCTTGAAGATTCAAGCTTGGGAAGTAAGCCTTGGGGAGTTTGGGAGTGTGTTCCACCTTGAAGAGCATCATAAGCTGAACTTGGGGTAAGTTTCTAGCCATTGAATTCTATGGTTTGCCCTGTTTTGGTTTTAGTTTTCTGTTGTGATTTCTAGGTTGAATACTTGGTTTTGTTGGGAGATTTGGCTAGGGTTCTTATGGTTGTGATGTTTGGGGTATGTTAGGATGGTTTTTGGGTTCATTTGGCACCAAAAATGGGATTTGGAAGCATTGGAAACAGGTTGGAATTGTAGGAGTCGAAGAAGAAGGTTTCAGGGGAGTGCTGGTCTGGGGGTAGCGCTACAGCGCCCACCCTAGGGCGCTATAGCGCTACACAGGTTTATTTTGGGCATTTTGGGGGTTCTGAGAATAGCGCTGGGGCGCTAGGGAGCAGCGCTGTAGCAATACTCTATTCCTCCAAAGTCCTGTTTTGAGTGTTTTTGGCTCGGGGTTTCAACTCTTATGGCCCGGGATCGAATCTACTCACCGTGTGGGCATGTTTCGAGGTCCCGAGAGTGGTGTTTAGGTTAAGACCCTTTCAATGTTGATTTTCCTTAATGGAGGTTATAATTGGTTGTGATTAGGTAACCACTAAGGAATCAAAAGGTCGATCGTTCTCAAGAGTCGTTCTTATTATATTTCTCGCTCGAACCTGAGGTAAGAAAACTGCACCCTGTGTATGTGACATGCATGGTTATTGTTGAGGCATGTTGGTTGATAAATGTGGACAATGATTTCATATTAAATGCTAGTGGATATTGCTTATTGTGTATGGCACTGACTAGTCAGGGTCGGCACTGGTCGTGTATCACTGACCTAAGAGTCAGAAACGGCATAAGCGTCCTGAACGCAGGGCCGAATGAAGATTAGTTCTAATCAATATCAACGTTGAATGACTCTAAGGCATTAATGCTGGACCGACCCTAAGGTCGATGAAACTTATAAGCACTTGACTAGTCTAAGCTAGTTACTTAGAGCCAGGGCCTAAGGCCTAGGTGACCGTTTGTCACATGGCTAGGGAACGATGTTCCAGGGTTATGACTGTATGGTCATGAGGAAGGTTATGTTGGTGACTAGTCACCATGCACTTATCCTGTTTAAGCTAGTGAAAGGTTCACTTATCTGTTAAGCCCTGGTGACCCTATCGTCACATGGTTAAAGGGAGCTGTACCCACTTTAGTGACTTTTCCTCTGTCACTTACCTGTCTTGGACTGAAAGTCCTGAATGATTATTATGATCATTGTTGATATTATATCATGCTATATTGTGTTTTCTTGCTGGGCCTTGGCTCATGGGTGCTATGTGGTGCAGGTAAAGGGAAAGAAAAGCTCACCCAACCTTGAGTGGAGAGCGTAGGTGGTAATGTGTACATATGTGGCCGCTTGACCACCACGACCAAGGAGTTCTCAGAGGAACTAGGGGTTTACCCTATTTTTGCTGCTTAGGTCGGCGGGTTTGTAAATTTGAAACAGTAATGACCATTTTGTGTTGTAAATAACTTGTAAAAGATTTTATGGGCCCATGAACTGTTTTATGTATTTAATAAAATATATATCCTTTCATTTTTATTGGTTTTTCCACCTTAGCCTAATAATAACACTTAGAAGCACGTTTTTAACCAAAGGACTCGGGTAGCAAGTCAAATTTCCGGTTCACCGATCACCGTAACTGTTCTGGGGTAACCAGGGCGTTACAATAGACTTCCCCAATGTCATAGCCATTACTCAAGTTAGCTGATTGATGATCATTGTTTTGCGATTTAGTGACTTTCCCTTCATTTCTACCTTTGTTCTTTCTTTGTAGGAGATAATAATCTCTTTTAAAATGTCCCAACTTTCCAAAATGATAACATCCTTTCTGTTCATTTGGTCCCCTAGAATTGGACAGGCCTATGTTGTTATGTGGTCGTCTAGAATGTCCCCTGCTTTGACTTCTTGCTCTGCTGTTATGTGGCTTTCTTTGGTGATGCCTTCCATGAATTTCAGTTCACCATTTGTAGATCCTTGCTTCTCTATCTTCATTTCCAGATCTTTTGATTTGAGTCCAGAAATCACTTCTTCAAGAGTAATTTCTATTCTGCCATACTTGATTGCAGTCTTAACCTCCATGTAGGAGTCTAGTAGAGAATTAAGTATTGTAATAGCTTGGTTTTCATCGCTTAGAGCTTCATTTTCCCCTGAGATAGCTAATTCGATATGCATTCTCAGAAATTCATGCAAATTCTATTCCAAAGTCTTTGAATGACTTATCTTATATCCAAATATCCTTTCCTTTAAGAACATCTTATTCGTGAGGGACTTTTGTTGAAATTGTTCCTCAAGTTTCTTCTAAATCTTGTCTGGAGTCTCCACAAGTTTGATTATAGAATCAAATAAGTTGAATATGATAATACTGGTTGTTGTTTCAAGAAATTCTTCTTGTTGAATCTTTGAAGTGTTTTCTGGCCACTCTAATTGTTCCTCCAACATTCTCTGTAGCTTTAGGTTGAGCTAGTAATGACCAAAATTTTCTCCTCCATATCTTGTAATCACTGAATCCATCAAATTTATCAATGTCAATATTCACATTACTCATAATTGAAAAATTAGAATTCAAGAAAGAAAAAGTATGAGTGTCTTCTCTGAGATCGTTCAAAGGAACGTCCACAAATTCCTTTGCTCTGTGATCTACTTCTTGAGGATCTTGTTCCTCAAGAATTGCTAAGCTTTCTTATCAATTGTGACTGGGTTCTTTCAGCCAAAGAACCTGGCTCAGATACCATTGTTATATTTACTGTATAACCCCTCTCAAACTTTACCTTACATACACACACAAGATGACAAAACTTGTATATGTTTACTTTTGTTATATGTATATTAAAGGCAGCTACTTTACTCTTTCTCATAAACAATAAAGCTTCAAAAAAAACTTAGAAGCTCTAGGGCATTCGAGTAATACACAACAAAACCAGAGTTAACAATCAAAGCATCAAAGGGAGAAGATAACACAAAGAAATTTATCGAGGTTCACCCAACTACTGGGCTACGTCCTTGTTGAGCTCGCCTCAGAGAATGGCTAGGTCCTGCACTATATCAATGGAGAGTACACAAGGTTCAAGCGATTCCAGATCACACATTCAATTGGTAATCCTCTATACTTCTCTCTCTCTCTCTCAATCTTTCTACTTCTTGCACTTTCTTTCTCTCTTATTCTCACTCCTCTCTTTTCTTTTTGTTACATGAAACCTCATTTTCTCTCGAGTACAAGAATGAAGAATCCAAAGCTGACTCTCTTCTCTTTCCGATTTGTAGAAAGGTCGTCCTTTGATTCTTCCCAGATTGTCTTATTTATAGAGTGTGTTCTCTAAATTTGGTAGTGAATCAGTTAGGAAAGTCTGTTGAATAATCTATTAGAAGTTTGTTATGAGTGAGCTGTAGTGTAACTGCTTTTGTGTCTTGGCTTATGACTGGATTCAAACAACAATCACAAAACTACTATATATTCACCTTATTCAATAGAACATCTTTAAAAATAAATGGAATAAATAATTTGTATAACAATTTATTGATTTAAATTATATTTAAATATTGAAATAAGTAGAGTTATTATTATACTATTATTGTACATAACCATAATACACCAGGTAAAGTATAAACCTAAACCTACTCATTTCTTCCTATATATATATATTTCAACCATTCTTTTGTTGTCCTCCGCCAGCCATTCTGTAATGACCCGAATTTGATAATCGGGCTTAGGGCCTTGATTAGTGTGCCTGGAGGGCAATAAATGATTTGGTATGCTTATATGTGGATTTATGTGAATATATGATAATGATGCATGTTTAGTTGAGTTAAATGTGCATGTGGGCCCCGTCTAGATATTAGGGGCATAAATGTGATAAATGCGATATATATATATGTGATATGTCGGTGCAGCACGATCCGAGACAGTCCTGGGGAGCGATTAGCCGGAAAGTCACAACAGGGTTGAGATTCGGACTCGGGGTGAGTCGAGGGGTAATTTGGGTACTAGGTGTTATGGGATTATCGGGATATGAAAATAAATATTTGGAGATATATTTGAGGATAGAATGTCTAGGAGGGAATACTGGGGAAATTTACCATTTTGCCCTCGGGGACGTTTTGGTACCCTGAGCCTTGAGGTAACCATATAGACATAAGTTGAATAAGACAAACCTTAGAACTATACAGAACACTTAAGGAACCGACTCATTCTTTCTCTCTAAGCAAGTGGATATTTTCTCTTTGGAGGCTTAAGGAGAACTTGGAGGAATTAGCTAGAAGCTAGAAGGATTTCAGCTGGGAAATCTTGGGAGCTAAGAACTTGTGGATTAAGGATCAACTTTAGGGATTGAATTCAGCAAGGGGTAAGCTTTAATTATAAGATTATGCTTAGATTTGCTGCTGGTTGTTAGAATTTGCATGTTGGTTAGATTTGATCTGTCATAAGTGTTTTAGTTGACTTTTGGAGCAGATTTTAATGGGGTTTTGATGTTGATATTGAGCTGGAATGTGTGTGTTAATTATATGGGTTTGTTAGATTAGTTTTAAGTGAGTTAGCTTGAGGAAAATCAAGGGAATAAGGTGGAAAAATCTGGGTTCGGTGGTGAGGGCTGCGGCCAGTGTGCGCGCGCGGCCGAGTGTAGCCGAGGAGTTCATGCGCGCCGCTGCCCGTGTGTGTTGCAGGGGTGTGCTAGCCTCTGTTTTGAGGCTAGCCACGGCTCTTGAGGGTGGGGCCGCGACTCTTAGTGCTAGTCAGCATTTTTAAGGGTGTTTAGGCTTGGGAATTCAATGGTTAAGGCTCAGGATGGATTTTATCACCTGGATTGATAGAATTCAAGGTCTCGGAGGTTAGAGTTATGGCTCAAAGTTATTTATTGGATTAGAACTTGATGGATGGATGTTGTTAATGTGTTGTGACTAGGGTTTCAGAGAGGCTCAAGTTAGTGGACTGTGCTCGGGACATCGGTGCTCGGAGAGCTCGGGACTCAGGTAAGAAAACCCTTGTTCCCATAGAGCTTGTATGCAGGGCTCAGCCCAATGTGTTTGAACTGCAGGGTGTAGCCCTTTAACTGATTATGCTAGAATTCTGTACTTGCTTGTTATGCTATGTATGCTATTATGTGAATGATCGGCAAGAGCCGGGAATGGTGTAGGCCGAGAATGGCTGGGGCCGGGAACGGCGTTAGGCACGTTGAGTGCAAGGCCGAGTATGGCAAGGGGCCGGGAGCAGCGTTGAGCACGTGGAGTGCGAGTTGCCAGGGCGAGTCCCTAAAAAGATACTTGGGATATCCTCACGGCGTGGTCCGCGAACCCAGGGCTTGGTAAACGCCTGGGACGGCTAGGCCGTACGTGTTTAGCCCATTGGTGGCCTGTTTATATGCCTGTTATATGTGTTGCATATGTTATCTGCTTGTGGGTTTTCTTGCTGGGCTTCGGCTCACAGATGCTCTGCGGTGCAGGTAAGGGTAAAGAGAAGGCCAACCAACCATGAGTATAGCAGGCGTGAAGCGGCGTGTACATGTTAGGCCAGCCTAGCTGCCACATCCAGTGGATTTTGGGAGATGCTTGTAAATAAATCTAGATTTTTTCGTTTAGTCGACTTGGTTCAGTTTACGTATTGTAAATGTTTTTAAATTGTATTTTGGGATCCCAAGTGTAGAACTTTTATGATTTTCTATGGAAATTGTTATTTCTAAAGTTTTTCCTCTGTTTGTGGCTTAATTACACTATTTGACCTAAAACCTCGATTAGCGAGTTGAAAGCACGTTTTTAAACTCACTTAGTAACGGCTCTAAGGAAGTAGGGCGTTACACGTTCCTCCGCCAACCACTTCTGCAAAGCCCTCTGAGCTAGCCCGTCTATGTAGTTGATATGACGGGTCGCCAACTCCCGAGACTTCTTGGACTAGCAATACTTAGTCAGCTCTAGGTTGTTGATTCTCTGTTCCATGCTGAGAAGTCCCGACCTAATGAGATTAGCTTCCATTACCAAGACGCTAAGGTCCAAATCTCGTTTGGGAAGAGACTTTGTCGCCTGAAGATGATCCTCAAAGAGCTGGACATAATGGGTTCGGCGGAAAGGGCCTATTCAAAAGAATGACTAAGTATCGAACATAAAAGAGCCCTAAAAACATGAAAGATAAATGGTCGGGAAAATACTCACCAACCCTGGCGAAGTCGAGAATCAGAGTCGGATTGCTACGAGCCGGGAGGTCGTCCATGAAGAAGAAGGCGTCCTTATAGTCCTAAGAATGATTCTCATTGTGGTGAGAAGCTTTATAGTCGAGTGACGAGGTCGCGTACATCTCCAGAGCATAGTACCTATCGTGGTTGGTTTTCTTTTTCCTTGGAGTGGTGCGGAAGCTGTAGAAATAGAGGATCTCTGCCAGCGAAGGCTCGGGCCACTTATGCCTCCAATATAGAATGTACATTCCCATGAGAACTCTATATGCATTGAGGGAAAGCTAGAAAGGGGCTATCTCCATGAAATTCAAAAAGTTCACAAAATATTGTTTAAGGGGTAGGGTAGCCCCTGCCATCAGATGGACCTGGCTCCAGGCCCCTAAGCCGTTGACGCTGCGGTGCTCTCTTTCAAACTCTTGACAGAGGTGGATGGGACACTTGTCCCTAACCGAGTAGTGCCTCATGATGAATTCAATGGCATTGGGGTGTCGAAGCAGGGTATGGTAATCCTCCGCTTCAAACCCATCACCCACGTATGTCTGGGTAGGGTGTGGAATCGGAGCTCTGTTGGCTTCTTCCACAGTTAATCCCCTGCCTATGGGCATTTCAGGCCTCTCCGCCAGTTGGCTGTCAGGGCGAACGACCAACTCCCCGATTGGTTCTCAGGCTCCCACCCTTGTGTCTTCCCCAGAAGTACCTTGTTCTCGGGCCATGTCAGAAATCTCTTGATCAAAGAGATAGAATCCGTGCTCGTGTAGTTTTCGGAGTTCCTCGGACATCTGAGACAAAAACCAAGCAGTTAGTATTCTAACCAAGGAAAGATGGCCAAAACACGGATGACTATAGCGATACTACTCAGGGAAAAGAGGGATATTTTGGAAATACAGGTATCCCTGGCACCTAAAGATAGGCCAGAGGGGATGAACCTACCAGAATCTGGGAATTCCCCAGATTCTGGTCATAGGCCCAGAAATGCAGGATTGACATAAATATATCAAAATGACACAAAATGAGGGCCATTTTGAATGTCCCTACTATCAAAATGAGCCTAAAGTGACTCATGAAAACCAAAAACAAACTCCTAAATACCATACCACTGGCATTCCTAAACATATATAAAAAATCCTCAAACATACACAAACAGAAAGGTAGGTCAAAGGCACTTACCTAAGATGAAATGAAGGTAGGTGCTGAGGCGAGTCCTAACTTTGAAGTATCGCTTGCCATCTTCCCAGAAGTAAGACGATTCACGCCAATCGTCCAGAGCTCCTGGAAAAAAGGGTTGAAGATAAGGAACGGGCAAGAGAGAAGAGAGTGTTCTGTGAGAGGGTTTTTTATTTTCGTATGGTTACAGTGTGAGACTGAAGATGGTTTTTTTTGGGCTTTATACCCAATAAAACTTAGGGGGGAAGCAACTTCTCCATGACCGTCGGATGGCTTCTCCTGGTAAGATCACGAGGGTGATCCAATGGTCAGGGTTCAAAAGGCATGGATCACAATCATTGTTTCTTTGGGAAAAGACACCTAGGGTGCAGAGTAGATGCTTGAAATCGTGGAGTTGATCCCTAATTAAATGCACGGATTGATGGGCCCAACAATGGGGAGTTGACGCATGGGTTTTCTCTTCAGAGTGATGTCAGAGGAAAGCTCAAACGTTTTTCCCTCCACTTTTTCAAATCACTCCTCTTAATTTAAGTCTCCACTGCCCGAGGGCAAGTAGAGACTTGGGGGGCAAATGTAATCTGTATTTTCACCTCTGACACGTGGCAACTCCCACTGACTGGCTTGGACACTCTTAGACATCTTCAGGGTATGTTACTCCCCGAGGCCTCTATTCGGGGTGAGGATCCTCCTAGGTGAGGCCTTGTCTTTGACAGTTAGTAGGTCGTGGGTGCCTTAGAGTTCGATTACCCTCTGAAGTTTGTACTCAGAGCTGGAGGTTCTCGAGGTGAAGTAACTACGGCAATAGTTCT
Source organism: Humulus lupulus (assembly GCF_963169125.1). Classification (NCBI taxonomy): domain Eukaryota; kingdom Viridiplantae; phylum Streptophyta; class Magnoliopsida; order Rosales; family Cannabaceae; genus Humulus; species Humulus lupulus. The sequence continues at coordinate 126,607,763 of NC_084801.1, read as the reverse complement.
TCCTCAGTTGTCCCCCAGGTCCGAGGTTCTGGTCCTCAAACCTAAGATAGGGGCCAAGTGTCAGCCATTGCGGGTTTGCAGTGCCTAAGGATCGTCTGACAACCTTTTTGGCGATCCGTCCACAGTGTTGTCGAGTGTACGACTCGGAAATTATCACTCCCTCTACGTCGTCTGACATGAAGGTACTTACAGCACGCCCTGACAGTACTTGGGGCATGTTCCCCATAAAATAGGTACCATTCTACAGTGGGCCCCACAGATCTCTCTTGGGTCGTGGTCTCTATTCAATACAGCCAAATGCATAGAATTGGTATTAATCCCCCAATAATGAGAAGAATGTGTATTGATTACTGATGATCATTATTAATGACCCAAGCCTCTATAAATAGGGTTGGGAGTCTCATTGTAAATGGTTCAATTTTTTAGAAGAAAACACCTTGTACTCAAAGCAATCTAAACGCTGCCTGAGAATACACCATTGGAACTTGCCATAACAAGCTTCCAATCCTCTTAATACTAGAGACTCGTGGACTAGGGCTCTTTTATAGCCTGAACCACGTAAAATCCCTTGTGTCCTTGTTGTTTATTTCTTTGATCTCTCTTTTTAAGGTTAATAGCAAAAAAGGCAGTAAACATTTTGGTGATTTCATTGAGAGCTTGAAGAAAGCATTCAGAACACTTACAACCATGGTAACTACTCGAAGAAATGTTACAGATGACGTGCTCTCTCCTTCTGAAGTTGATGGAGGGGAATTATAATGCCCTACTACCTTAGAGTCGTTACCATGTGTGCTATAAATGTGCCATTAGCTCGCTAATCGAGGTTTTAAGTTAAAAGTGTGACTAAATTGAAATAAAACTCGTTTAATGACATTAATTATAAAGATTTGGAAATTCATTGAAATCATAAGAAGTTATACATTTGGGTCGAACATGTACCCGTTTCTCTATGCTCTTCGTACTCATGGTTGGTTGACCTTTCCTTTGCCCTTACCTGCACCATAGAGCACCTGTGAGCCAAAGCCCAGCAAGAAAACTCAATGCATATGAAGCATAATCCAATATGATAATAATAACACAAAAAAATCAACAAAATAAACATATAGCGGCCTATGTCGACCCAAGTGCTTTTCCAGGCCCTAGGTTCACGGTCTTCACTGAGTGGGTGGATACAACACCTTTAGAGGGTCTCGCCTTAGCGGCCTGCACTCGGCATGCTCAATGTCGATCCTGGCCCCTTACTGTACCCAGCCTTCGCCGTTCTCGGCCCTCGCCGTTCATTCATAAATATGCATAACACAACATAACATTCACAGATATTCACACATATATCAAACATAAACAATAGAGCCACACCCTGAAACACAAACAATAGGGCCATGCCCTGCTCTACGGGTACAACCGTTTTCTTACTTGTGTCCCAAGTTGATTGACTTTCGCGATCCCGAGCACGATCCCCTAATTCGAGCTTTGAAAAAAACTGTAACGCCCTACTACTCAAGGACCATTACACTGTGTATTTTAAATAGTGCTAAACTCGCTAAATGAGTCATTTGGTCATAACCGTGAAACTAAACGTGATTAACATTTTAGGGTTAAAAGTTTTGGTCAAAGATACAAACGTTTTACTAAAACGTTTACTGTATACATGGGATCCCAAAATACATTTAAAAGGTTAATTACAACAAAAGAGTTACAACCTGCCGACCTAAGCGAAAAAATAGGGTTTAACCCTAGTTCCTCTTTAAACCCTCAGCCGTGGTAGTCGAGCAACCGCATATGTGCACATCGTCACCTAAGCTCTCCAACTCAAGGATGGTCCAGCTTTCTTTTCCCTTTACCTACACCTTATAACACCTGTGATCCAAGGCTCAACAAGAAAACTTTAAACATGCTCATAAGCAGTTCATAACATATTACCAAATCATAACAAGCATGCCTAACAGTATAACTCTACTCATGCATGCATACCATCCATATAAATGACTACATCATCATATGGGCCAATAGCCCAAGATAAATGATCAATGAATTATATTAGATTCCAATGCCTAAAATACAAGATTATGGAATCATACTGGGGCTCAATGCCCAAACACATGATTAATAAATCATACTGGCTCAACGCCCAAGGATATAGGACTAATGATTCACCTGAGGGCTCTTTGCCCTGTCCTCTGTATAACTAGCCTTGGAGCTGGCCCAGCGTACCTGGTACTTTAGTTTTCTCCGACCAATAGATCAGTCAAGGGTATGATGCGCTTTTGGTTAGACTAAACCATATCGACTAGCGCTATTGTCGTCCTTGACTCATAAGTAAATGCTTTACGACCAACACCCATCGTGCTAAGGTCGTCCTTGACTAATAAGTCAATGCCCTACGACCAGCACTGTAATGTCATAAATATACTGTTAAGGCCAAGTGCCTAGACTACAGTGCTTGGAGGGCATAATAGGATATACATGTTGAATTAATTAAATGCATGTGTGACTTGGTGGCATACATAATTTATATGATAATATGGATTTAAATGCATGTTTATGTGTATTAAATATGCATGTTGGTCTGTTCTTGATAATAAGGGCATATTTGTAGTTTTGGCCCGTAACGGGTATAAATGCGATTATATGTGTGTAAATGATTGAGACCACATTATTATGTGGATATATTTGCAATATTCAGCTCGAGGCAAACCTAGTGAGCGGATTAGTGGAATAGTCACAACAGGGTCCAATACCCGGCTTGGGGTGAGCCTAGAGGTATTTCGGGGACTTAGTGCGTATTTAGGATTTTATTAGTTAACGTGCAATTATTTGGGGATTAATTGGGCATGTCTGGATTAATTGAGAATTTATAGGACAAATTGATGATTAGTGGAAGTTTAAGCTAATGACGATATTGCCCCTGGGCTATTAAAGGGTAAGAGTAGCTTACGGGGCATTATGGTCTTTTTGGTAGGAAGATAGACTTACCCCAGGACAACTTGGGCACTAGAAGCCTGTAGACATAAGGAAACAAGGCAGCACTCTCTCTCTCTCTCTCTCTTTCTCCCTGGTCGGTTCCTCCCCTCTCCTGGGTGCCTTGATAGTTTGATCATTTGGGTAGGGAAAAAGCTTGGGAGTTTTTTGATTCAAGTGGGAATTGGAGCTAGGATCACTGAAGAATTAACTCAGGTGCATAATCTGTAGTAGGGGTAAGTGAATTTCTCTGTTCTTGAATGAATTCTAAGCTTGATTTTGATGTTATTGAGTTCTAAACTCTAGGTTGGGATTTTGGGCTATGATGGAGTTTATCTTAGCTATGAGTGTGGTTGTGTTGTTTATGGTGTTTGGGAGTGTTTGAGAGGCTTAATTCTGGTTTTAGGTTAGTTCTAGGATGAATTTTGGAGGGTTTAGCTTGGAGAAAATGCAAAAAGAAGCTGGGTTTTCTGGGTTCGCGGGGGCGCGTCGCAACCCTATTCATGGGTGCTGTGACCCGCTTGACCCCAGGAGCTTGGGGGGTTTCTGTCTCATAGGCGAGTCGCGACCCTAAGGGGCAAGTCGCGGCCCATATGCCAGTAGGGTTGGGGTTGACGCCTCTGACTAGGGCGCTGCGACCCTTAGGGCAAGGTCATGGCTCGCATAGGCAGACTTAGCGAGAATAGTTTTGTTGGCTCGGGAACCTAAATCTAAGCGCTCGGGATGAATTCTACTACCTGGTTTAGTAGAATTCGAGGTCCCGGAGGCTCGTATATTATTCCAAAGCTTTTAATTGGTTTAGGATTTTAATGGTTATCCATTATTGCGTTGTGACTAGGTTATGTTGCAAGGGATCAGGATTAGGGATCGTGCTCGGGGATGCCATATGCTATCTGCTCGGGACTTGAGGTAAGAAAACTGCACCCGAGTTGTGAATGGGGCTTCAACCCCTGTTAATGAATATACTATGAATATGAACATATCTGTATCTGAGAATATCTGGATGGGCATGCCTGTATACGCTGCCATTGACTACTTGTTATGCATTGTGCCTTTGTGATTATATCTATTTACCGCCCGACCTAAGGGTGCCGGGGGCCGATAGCAAGCGTGCAGAACGCAGCCCGACCTAAGGGTGTCAGAGTCAGCTAAAAGACCAGAGGACTCGGCCTAAGGGCACCAGACTTGGATATTATACCATAAACAGAAGTGTGGTTCATACTTAATTATTTCTATCGATTGATGAGTTTGGTTTACGTATTTGACTGAGCTGAATATCAATGTTAGTTGGTTACTTATATTCTATTGTTAATTGAATCTGATGATTTGTGTTTACTGCGTTTATACTGTTGCCTAGTTGTGCATGTTGGTTTAAGTTTTCATTTTGAGCTTGGCTCACGAGTGCTACGTGGTGCAGGTAAGGGAAAGGGATAGCGGGACCAGCCATGAGTTGGAGAGCTTCAGGGGCGGTGTGTACAAATGCAACCTTCTCTATTGTCATGGTCAAGATAGCTTGGGAGGAACTAGGGTTAAACCCTATTTTGCCGCTTAGGATGGCTAGGTTGTATTCTATTTGTCTTGTACAAGTCTGTAAACTGATTTTGGGATCCCGTGTGTAAACTTAATATTTTAATGAAAAATAATCATTTCGTTGACCAAATATTTTAATACATGCCCTTGATTTAGTCTTTAATTACACATTTAAGTTCAAACGACTTGTTTAGCGAGTTAAGCATTATTTTAAACACACAGTGTAACGGTCTTGGTTAACCAGAGCATTACAAACACTCAGTGTGCTAAGGTCGTCCTTGACTAATAAGTCAATGCATTATGACCAGCACTCAACATTCTAGGGCCATCATTGACTAATAAGTCTATGATGGGGCCTAGCCCTAGGATATGGGATTAATAAGTCACCTCGGCCCTGCTGCCCTATCCTCTGTATAACTAGTCTTGGAGATGGCCCGACGTACCTAACCCTTAGTTTTCCACGACCAATAGGTCAGTCAAGTGTATGATGCGCTCCTGGTTAAGCATAACCATATCGACCAGTGCGCATCGCGGTATTCCCACCCTTGACTAATAAGTCAATACTTTACGACCAGCGCTCAACACTATTTCCGTCCTTGACTAATAAGTCAATGCCTTACAACCAGCACTCAACGTGCTAATGTCGTCCTTGACTAATAAGTCAATGCTTTTCTCAATTGTATAGTGCTAACAGGCATTCATCATATATCAAATATCCAGATATAAAGCATTCAACATGCTTAATCAACAATCACAAGCATAATCATAATCATGCACATACTCAGGCGTTCATGCCCTATTCATGTTTCTGCTCAAAAATTCGGGAATCACAAGCATAATCATAATCATGCACATTTATAGAGACCCAAGCTCTGATCAATTCTATATTCAACATTTAGGCCAAGTCATAATTACATGTATCACATACTAGGTGTAGTTTTCTTACCTTTAGTCCAATCACATGTTACCAATAAACGACCATCGAGCACAATCCTGTTTTCGAGCCTCTAGAGATAACCTAGTCACAACCATAATATATAATCCTGTAAAAAACGACTAAATAAAGGCTTTCGGACCAAGTCCTAGCCTCCGGGACGTCGAATCCTACCAAACCAAGTAGTAGGATCTAGAGGTGCACAAAATTGTCAAGAGGCTGAAGAACCCGACTAACCCAAACCGAATTTAGTGATATTGGACTGTGTTTCATGTAGGCCGAAGCCCACACAATTTGGATTGATGTAGGTCGAGCATTGTACTGCTCGGCCATGGGCTGAGTATTTTGAGCCCAAAATGGCCCAACCCAGGCTGTTTATGATATAAGTATTATACTGATTTCTTTTTATATTACATTACATATATAAATATATATATAAATCATTATAATTTTATATAGATATTAATTTAAAAATTTGAGAAAACCCTACTACCATACATATATTCCCACTCTCTTAGACTCAGTGGCCCGCCCACTATTCTCTCTCTCAAACTCATCTGAAACCCTAAACCTAAACTCTTTCATATTATCAAACTTTCACTCTCTCACTCTCTCTCTAAACAACACGGTAGCAACCACCGTAGGAAGCCAGCCACCACCCCATCCAAGACCATTGTTCTTCTCTCCTCTCAATGACAAGGCAGCTAGGTCAAAACTTCTTCACGACCAGGTGATATCCCCCACCACCACACCACGGTAGGTACCACTTTATTTTTTTTCAATTTGCCTTTGTATTATATTATGTGTTGGCTGTGTTTTTAGCCAACGACGTGAGAACGTCAAATACGACAAACCTTCAAGAGAATTTAAATAACACAGACAGTTTAATCATGAAAAGTAAATAACACACAAGATTTTTATAGTGGTTCAGCCCCGATCAGTTGGTAATAGCCTAATCCACTTAGAGTTGTGATTATAGATCTGTACTCAAGATCAGATGGACTGAGCCAACTGAGTTTCTTCAGTACAGATTGCAAAAATACAAGAATCCTTTCAAATACCAGCACTTTCTCTCTCTAGAATACTCAGACCCAAATTTTCTCTCTCTAGAATACTCAGACCCAAATTTTCCCAAAAGTCCAGAAAGAAGAAGCAGAAGCCCCTCTCTAATCCCATAAGCCCTCTATTTATAGGCTTAGGGTCATACATCTGATATCCCCTAGAATCGAGATATTTTATTATATTTATTACATTTAAATTACAAAAAACATTCAAAATGTAACAAAACCCCCCATTCGTGGGAAGAATGAGAGATTCTCGCGTATCTTGTTGAAACTGTTTCTAGGAATCTTGACTTAGTCCTCCTCTAGCTAGTTGATCCACCTCTCCTACTGACCACTCATGCAAGTGCTGGTCGGACATGTGCATGGTGGTAGGACATACACTTGTTGGTAGGACAAACATTTTTTGGTCGGACATGTGCATGGTGGTAGGACATGCACTCCTCTCCTCTAATATGGCACTCTCCTCTAGCATGCCATGTCTCTCCTCTAACATGACACTCTCCTCTAGCATGCCATTTCTTTATTTGGACAACCATGCACTGGTTGGACATATGCATAAAGACCAAATTCTTGGGGTCTCCTAGGACCACTCTCTTGGGTTCTCCTCGGACCAAATCCTTGGGGTCTCCTAGGACCACTCTCTTGGGGTCTCCTTGGACCAAAGTCCCTTGGGCTCTCCTCGGATCACATCTTTGGGCTCTCCTAGGATGCACTCTCCTTAGCTCTCCTAGGATGCACTCTCCTTAGCTCTCCTCGGACCACACCCTTGGGATCTCCTAGGATGCACTCTCCTTAGCTCTCCTAGGATGCACTTGACTTGGTTATGACATCTTTCAAGCAGTCCAAACTCTTCACCAGTCTACCGGGTCACTTTATCACAACTCTGAGGAGTCAATGTATTTATTGACTATTAATATGTCTTTTACTGACTATGCACTGCCACTTGTCACCTTTATTGCCACGTCATTGATCTCCAATTTTTAGGGATAACATTATGTATATATGTGTTTGTTTGTCGTTTAACAAAAAAGTAGAGAGCTGTATGTATATGTGCTCGTACTTATATTTATATATGTTCTTGCTTATTGGTATTATATTTATATATATGTATATATGTCTTTTTTAATTATATTTATATATATGTATATAGTTATTGACTGAAAGTATTTTTTGAAAATCAGAGATATAGTCCTCCATATCTTCTTCAGTCTCCACGACATTGTAGATATATTTGACGGTGTGATCATTATTGGAATGCATCAAGATAAAGAAAAAATAATTTTTTTTGCATATTATTTGGGCACATTATTTGGTAAGTTGACTTTGTTTTAGTATTATTTAAATATTTTTAATGAAATTTGAATTTGTTTTGTTGAGTACTATGAGTATTTGGTATTTTTTTGTGTAGATATGATATTGATATAATGGGATATTTATTATTATTAATGTTGATATATAGTATTATGATATTTTAGATAATTGTCTCATTGATAAAATTTATTTTCAATTGTACATTTATAAATTACTTACTTGTTTTGTTAAATTTTGTGCAGATCATATTTTGAAGTGGAGTGAATTTCCCTCCATCTTTTGAGTTTTGATTTAATATTTAATTTATGGATGATTGTAATTAATAAGTTTGATTTGAATATGTTTATACTATGCTATTAGGATCCATGAATATATTGCATGAACTAGTTTTACCATATTATCATTTTGATAGATTTTTTATCAAATATCTTGTTCATAAGAGCAATATTAGTTAGAAATTATCTATAATCTTTTAAAAGTAAAGTTTGAAATTTAAATTTTTTAATTTTTTAAATGAAAAAAATCAAAGCCCAATAATTTAGTCCCAACCCAAAGAACCCAACCCAACTCAACCCGTGTATCCTTAAAGATAGTAGGGTTGGGTTGTATAATACTTTTTTTTTTAATGGCCAATAGTTTCTCCAAACTGGTGTTATCGGGTTGGCCCACTAAAACACCCTCAGCCCGGCCAACCCAACTCATGTGCACCCCTAGTAGGATCGATCCCGAGCCCTTAGGTTTAAGTTCCCATCACTAAAAACTCAATCTTGCCAAAATGCTCAGGCGGGGCGTGACTAGACCCTATAGGTCACCGTGCACCTCCCACAATAGTAAGTCATCTGCCTAGGCTTCAGGACACGGGTCGCGACTTTCCCCTTAGAGTCGCGGTGCACTCCCCCAGGCAGAAACCCCTCCTGGTCCTGAGTTCATACAGGTCGCGACGCCCAAGAACAAGGTCATGACCCGACCTCGAACCCAACCATTTTCTCCATTTTTCCCATCTCAAAACCCTCCATAAACCTATCCAAATCCCAAAAATAGAGTTCCCAATCAACTCCATGGCCCAAAACCATCAAAACCCAAGTCCCAAACAATTTAAAAACTCATCAAAACGTAAAATCCAATCAAAGCTTAAAAACTCAAATACTTAAAACTTAAAGCTTGGATTACCTCTGATTAAGTTGCTTCCCAGCTAAATCCTCTGGCTAACAAGCTTCTAATCTTTCTTAGAATCGTTATGACTCTAACCTTGCTTGAATCTGAGTCCTAAAACTCGAGTTTCCTTCGAAAATACTATCGAATGCCAAATGAGAGAACGTGAGAGAGAAAGAACCAAACGTTCTTCTTATTTATTCTGTCAGGTTACTTCAAGATTAGGTAACCTCAAGCAAATCCAAATGCTCAGGGTACCCAAAAACTTCCCCGGGGACCAAATAGTCAAAATCCTCAGAATTCCCTCCTGATCTCACTAACTCCAAATATATCATCAATTATTCATTCCCATTACCCAATAACCCGGTAATGTACCAAATACGCAATATACCCCTTGACTCACACCGAGTCAAATATGAATCCCGTTGTGACTTTCCTACTAACTTGTTGTAACGTCCAAAATTCCCTAATATGACTTAGTGCTTGGATTATGGGGCCTGGAGGGAAATATTTGGTTTATTGTGTTATTATATGATTATATGCATGATTATGTGAGTTATATTATTATATGAGTCAATTGACATGCAGGTGGGCTCGTTTCTTATAAGAAGGACATTTTCGTAATTTTGGCCTGTTGAGGGCATATTTGTATATTTGTGTATTTGTATTGAGACCACATTATTATGTGGATATATTTGGATTATTCAGCACGAGACGATCCTAGCGAGCAAATTAGCGGTTTGGTCATAACAGGGTCAAATACCCGGCTCGGGGCGAGCCTAGGAGTAACTTGGTAATTTAGTACATTACCGGGATCGGGTAATGGGGAAATTATTTGGTGATTATTTGAGGATATTATAAGTAATGGGAATTGTGAGACGTTAATTAGGATTAACGGGGTATAGGTTTAATGACAGAATTTCCCTTGAAGGGCTTTGGAGAGATTGATTTGGCCTAGGGGAATTTAAGGTATTTTGCACCAATTTAGTGACTTGGTCACACATTCCCTTGGGTGAAGGAAAGCTCAAAACAGAATAATCAAAATAGAACAAATTTCCTCTCTCTCTCTCTCTCTCTCCCTCTACACGTTTCTCTCTTTATCTCTCAAGGTCTTGGAGGTTGATCTTGGTTTTGGAGGAAAGGGCTAGGGAATTGAAGATTCAAGCTAAGAAATCAAGTAGGAGGAAGTAATGAATCAATGAGGTAAGCTCTAACCCTGCTATGATTCAAGTTTATTAAGGGTTTAATGGTGTTCTTGGGCTGTTCTTGAGCTTCAAAACTCAAGTATTGATTTTGAGTATTAGTGGTATTTTGATTGTGTTTAAACTTAGGATTTGATGAGGTTGTTGTATTGATGAGGTTTTGGGGTTAAATTATAAGTTTGGATGGTGTTTAGATGAGGTTTCAGTGATTAGAACTCAGGGGAAAATGAAGGGGAAGAACCAGAGGGATTTCTGGGCTATGGATAACGCCCCAGTGCTAGACATGGGATAACAGGGGTGGCTCCCTGACTTGGATGGTGCCCCTGCACTGTTTTCAGCGCCCCTATGCTATTCTAATTTTAGCAAATCCCATTTTTAGGGCTTGGGAGGACTTTGGGGGCTCGAGGGATGGTTCCACCAACCCGTTGGGTGGGATTAGAAGTCTTGAGAGCACAAGAGTGGTCCCAGAGTTTATTTTTAAGGATTGAATTGTAACGCCCCAAACTCCAGGGACCGTTACGGTGTGCCTTGTAAACAGTGCTAAACTCGCTAACCGAGACATTTGGCCAAAATCGTGAACTAAGTATGATTAGCAGTTTAGGGATTAAAAACTTTGGTTAAGATGTAACGTCTCACTAGAACGTTTAATATATATACACTGGGATCCCGAAAATAAAGCTTCAGAGTTTATTACAGAAGGTATTTACAACAGGCCGTTCTACGCGGCAAAACAGGGTTCAACCCTAGTTCCACTTTAAACCTCGGCCGTGGCGGACGAGCAGCTGCATATGTACACATCATCACCTAAGCTCTCCAACTCAAGGATGGTCCAGCTTCCTCTTGCCTTTACCTGCACCACGTAGCACCCGTGAGCCAAAGCCCAGCAAGAAAAACACACTAAAGCATGATATAATATCAACAACGATCATAATAACCATTCAGGACTATCAGTCCAAGCAAATAGGTGACAATAGCCAAAAGTCACAATAATGAGCATCGCTCCTTCTAGCCGTGTGACGATAGGGTCACTAGGGCTTAACTGATAGGTGATCCTTTCATAAGTTTGACTAGGACAGGTGCATGGTGAATGGTCACCAACATAACCTTCCTCCCGACCCTAGAGTCGTGCAATGGACCGCGTCCCTTGGCCATGTGAAAAACAGTCACCGGGGTCATATACCTTGGCCATAAAACATCTGGTCATAGACCAGGCAAGCGCTTATGGTTCTCATTGACCTTCCGGTCGGTCCAGCATTAATACCCCATATGAGTCATTCAATGCCGGCCTCGATTAGATCTAATCTTTAATCGGCCCGGCGTTCACAACGCACTGCCACTTCTGACCCTTGGGTCGGTAAAACACGACCAGTGCTCAGCCCGTGGTGAACTTAACTAATAAGCCACAGCTTCACAGATGGATCTGACACCATTGTCGATTCTGACTAATAAGCCAGCGCCATACACAAGTAAGTCATTCCGCCAATCATATATCACATGTTCCATATCCACAAACAAGGTACTCAGCATGCTTACTAAACAGGTATTAGTACAACTAGGACCAGGCATAAACACAGAGGCTCAAGCTCTGAACGATACCATACCCAGTACACAAAGCATGTCCTAATCACATGTTTCTCATGCATCATATGAAATAAATCCAGCAATCTAACATGCACCAATAACAGCCACGCATGTCATACATAATAATTAACCAACATGCATCAATAATAACCATGCATGTCTCACATACACAGGGTGCAGTTTTCTTACCTCCGGTTCGAGTGAGAATTAGAACAAGAATGACCAGTGAGAACGATCGATCCTTAATCCTTTAACGGTCACCTAGTCATAACCAAAACAACCTCCAATTAATGAAAATTACCAAAGATAGGTTCTTAACCTCCACCCCACTCTCGGACCTCAAAACATGCCCACATAGTGAGTAGATTCGATCCCGGGCCTTAAGGATTGAAACCCCAAGCCAAAAGCCCTTAAAAACACCCAAAACAGGGTTATGAAGGAACAGGGTAGCGCTACAGCACTGCCCTTCTAGCGCCCCAGCGCTCAAGACAGAATCACAACCGCCCTACTGAAGCCCTGTGTAGCGCTATAGCACCCTCAGATGGGCGCTGTAGCGCTACCCCCAGACAGCACCACCCCTGAAACTTCCTTCTTCGACTTCCTCAATTCTAACTCGATTCCAATGCTTCCAAATCCCATTTTTGGTGCCAAATGAACCCAAAAACCATCCCCACATGTCCTAGGGACCACAACCCCAAGAACCGTAGCCAAAACTCCAACCAATTCCCAAGTTTCCAACCCAAAAACCAGGTGAAACTTAACTAAGAAAACAGGGCAAAACCAAGAGTTCTAGTGGCTAGAAACTCACCTCAATTTCAGCAACACACCCTCTTCAATGGTGGAGCATACCCCTAGCTTGGCTAAGCTTGGTTCCTTGGCTCGATTCCTCAAACTGAGCTCAAAAATCCAAAGAGAAAAGAGGAAGAAAATCTGTCGGGAGAGAAGGAGGAGAGACTCTGTTTTTGTTACTCTTTTACAGCCTTAATGGCTGATATATATCTCTTAGGGTAAAAAGACCTAAATACCCTTAGTTCTAAAATGAAACCTTAGCAGCCACCAAGGGCAAAACCGTCCTTTCACACCTATTTCATTAATCACAATTAACACCCTCCAATTCCCGCTATTCCCAATATTCTCAAACACCAATAAGCCATATCCCATTACCCTTTAATTCCCGGTAATGCTCTAACCATTAAATTCACCCCGAGACTCACCCCGAGCCCCGGACTTAAACCCGTTATGACTAGACCGAACACTTACATCTCATGATCGTCTCATGTCGATAGCTCGAACCAATCCACCTCATAATGTGGCTATATTAATTAATCACAATCATGCACCCAAGATATACAATTACGCCCACAGTGGCCAAATTACCAAAATACCCTCACAATAATAAATTCTCCCATATGCATGCACTCACCGTCATATAATAATATAATTCACGTAAACATGCATATAATCATGAAATACTATAATAAATCAATTATGGCCCTCCCGGCCTCCTAATCAAGGTCCCAAACCTTATTAGGAAATTTGGGGCATTACATGAATCTTATGAGATTATTATTTGGTTATGACTAGGTTACCGCTAAGGGCTCAAGATCGGGATTGTGCTTTAGGGTCGTTCTTATTTTACATTATACTCAGACCTGAGGTAAGAAAACTACACCCAGTATGTGATGTACATGATTAGGGCTTGGCCCGAATGTTGAATATAGATTTGATCAGGGCTTGGACCCTTGTAAATGTGCATGATTATGATTATGCATGTGATTATTGATTAAGCATGTTGAGTGATCTGTATATGGATATCTACTATATGATGAATGCCTATTAGCATTAGATAATTGAGAAAGGCTTGAATTATGAGTCAAGGACGGCAATAGCGCTGGTCGAAAGGCATTGACTTATCAGTCAAGGATGGCAATAGCGTTGGGCACTGGTCGGAAGGCATTGACTTATGAGTCAAGGGCAGAAATAGTGCACTAATCGCTGGTCGATATGATTAAACCTAATATGGAGCGCATTACACACTTGTTCGACCCAATGATCATAGAAAACTAAAGTGTCAGGTATGCTGGGCCAGCTCCAAGACTTGTTATACAGAGGATAGGATAATGAGCCCCAAGGTGACTTATTAGTCCCAGATTCTAGGGTGTTGAGCCCCAGTGTGATTTATTAGTCATGTATTTTGGAAACAGGCTCCGATATGATTTAATTAATCATTTATTTAGGGCATTTGGTCCTATATGACGTTGTAGTCATTTATATGAATGTATGCATGCATGAGTAGGGTTATTACTACTGGGCATGTTTATTATGTTATGGAAATATGTTATTCACTGCTTATGAGTATGTTTAAGTTTTCTTCTTGGGCCTTGGCTCACGGGTGCTATGTGGTGCAGGTAAAGGGAAAGGAAAGTTGGACTAGCCATGAGTTGGAGAGCTTAGGTGGCGACGTGTACATATGCGGCCGCTTGACCACCACGACCAAGGTTTCTCAAAGGAACTCGAGTTAAACCCTATTTTTTCCGCTTAGGTCGGCGAACTTTTGAGTTGTAATGACCATTTGGAACTGTAAACAATTGTGTAAACGTTAATTATGGGATCCCATGTACAATTTAGTGTTTTAATGAAATATCCATTCCCTTTGACCGAAATTTTTAACCCTGGACCATTAATCACATTTAGATGCAAGTTTATGGCCTAATGACTCGTTTAGCGAGTGAAGCACTATTTAAAATACACAGTGTAACGGTCTTGGCTAACCAGGGTGTTACACTTGCTCCCTAGGATCGTCTCGTGCTGAGTAACCCAAATATATCCACATAATAATGTGGTCTCGAACATATATCACATATATGCCAAATATACCCATAACAGGCCAAGTTACAAAAATTTCCCCTTTAATCATAAATGGGCCCACATGCATATTTAATACACCTAAACATGCATATCAAGTCATATTATAATATAACTCACATAATCATATAATGATACTCATATAAATCACATAGTTTCCATAATTTTCCATCATGCCCCCCTAATAAAGGCCCTAAGCCTTATTAGGTAATTTGGGACATTACAACTATCCACTCCTTACAGGAATTTCGTCCTCGAAATTTTACTTAAATAGCCCGTGATATAGATCCCGCATATCTGATTCCAGTTCCCAGGTTGCTCCATCGACCTTACTGTTTCTATATAATACCTTAACTAAAGGTTCAGTTTTGTTTCTCAGAACCTTATCCTTTCTGCTAAGATCTGAACTGGCTATTCCTCACAAGATAACTCTGCCTCCAGTTCCAGATCCTCATAACACAACACATGAGTCTCATCTAATATATGTTTCCTCAACATGGAAATATGAAATACATTATATACGGCCGACAGTGCCGAAGATAAGGCCAATCTATAGGCCACTTGACCGATCCTATCCAGGATTTCAAACGGTCCTACAAATCTCAGGCTCAACTTTCCCTTTTTCCCAAATCTCCTCACCCCTTTCCATGGTGAGACTCTAAGGAAGACCTAGTCTCCCACTTGGAACTCCACGTTCCTGCATTTCAGATCAACATAACTTTTCTATCTATTCTTAAGAAGCGAGAATCCGAGCTCTAATATTTTCCATAGCCTCAGTGGTCCTCTAAACTAATTCAGGACCTAAATATTTCCTATCACCCATCTCATCCCAGTGAATGGGTGATCTATACTTCCTACCATACAGCATCTCATAAGGTGCCCTTCCAGTAGTCAACTGGTAGCTATCATTATAGGAAGATTCTATAAGAGGAAAATATTCATTCCAGGACCCTTTGGAGTCCAGTACACACGCTCTCAGAATTTTCTCTAATATCTGAATACCCCTCTCTAATTTATCACCAGTCTGAGGATAGTAAGTTGTACTGTACTTCAGCTGTGTAATCATCGCCTTCTGCAACCTTCCCCAAAACTTGGAAGAAAAGATAGGGTCCTTATCCATCAGGATAGACCTCAAAGTCCCAAGAAGGCGTACTATCTCTCTCTCACATAGAGATCTGCATATTGGCCAACTGTATTATTCTTACTTACTGATAATAGTGAATTGACTTTGTATACTGGTCCATAATGACCCAAACTAAATCATGCTGGCCCACTATCCTGGGTAACCCCATCACGAAATTCATCGTGATGTCCTCCCACTTCCACTTTGGGATACTCAAAGGTGGTAATGGCCTTATTGGTTTCTGACACTCTACCTTGACCTGCTAACAGATCAGGCACTTTGCCACGTACTTAGTTACGTCCCTCTCCATCCCAGGCCACCAAAATAAAGCTTTCAAA
This sequence comes from Humulus lupulus, assembly GCF_963169125.1. Taxonomy (NCBI): domain Eukaryota; kingdom Viridiplantae; phylum Streptophyta; class Magnoliopsida; order Rosales; family Cannabaceae; genus Humulus; species Humulus lupulus. Next base: position 126,591,705 of record NC_084801.1, on the reverse strand, counting down.
TCCTGATACATCTTCATGGTGCCTGGATGAAGAGAATAATGGGTAGTATGAGATTCATTCAAAATCTCTCATTTAATCCCAGTGTCCATCGAATCCAAAATTTGATCCTTATACCTCAATAAACTCATGCCTGACAATATATAGTCCTTAGCTATTCCAGCTAAGACATCCCCTCAATCCTTCCCATATGTGGGTCACTATAACGCACCATATTTTTTTATTTAAATTTTGTGATTTATTTTATTTAATTGTTAAGAGTTGTGAATTATTTTATTTATTTGTTTAAATTAATTGTTAGAATTGTTTGGTAGAATTTTGTGAATTTAATTGTTAATTGTTTATTTATTTACTTATTTTAATATGTGAATAAATGAGTTTTGGTTGAATGCATTAAGGTGCATGGTGGGTAGTGATGCACCCTAGTTATTGAGTGTGTGCATGTGCATGGTTGCATGGTGCACTTGTGTAGAATTTCCTACACACTTTATTGTTTCCTTTTATTAGATTTATTTAGATTATTTAATTAAAAAAATAAAATAAAAGAAAGGGTAACAAGAAGTAGTGTGGACGGCAAGTGGGAAAGGAGGGAATGAAAGTTGTCCATTTATATTTTTTTTCTTCAATCAAATAAATTAGAATTAAAAGAAAATAAGCACAATTAGAAAACTTACCAATTCTTTTCCTTAGGCTATTATGGATAGATTAGAATAAAGAGGGAAAGAAAAAGGAAGAGAGCATTATGCTCATTTGGGACTGTCAGCCTAGAGGGAAGGAGAGAGAGAGAGTAGGCGTTTTCTAGAGAGAGTAGGAGAAAAAGAAGAAGAAGAATTTAAAGAAGAGAGGAACGAATCTCTCTATAGGTATGGATTATCTTGGTTTGGTTGATTCTTTAGTTTAGATCCTCTCCATGATTTCTAAGTATTTGATTTTCTCTTCTCATGTTCTTGTGGTGTTCTAAAAATCCCTAGGATTTGAGCAAGGTGGTGACCATAGTTGGTTCTTGTGTTCTCTCAAGGAAGGTATTAGATCCTCCCTCAACCTTGTGTTGATTTTTTTTCCTTAGGGAGATTAAGGATTTATGAATTGTAATAATATGTTGTTTTGTTTTCCTTTTATTTTGTTGGTGCTATGTTATTTTGATCATGCATGAAGGGGTTTGTGGTTTAATGCATGAAGGGATTTGGTTTTGATTTGCTAAGTATGATGATTGATGATATTTTATGTTTGTGTATATGTGGGTTTCGGCCTATGCATGTCTAGGGACCCCCTTTATATTTTGATATTTTTATTGTGTTTTTATGTTAGATCCATGTTCTAGGGCTCTATATATAATTTTTGGTATAATAAATAATTTGGACTCTTGTTATTGAATCCATGAAATTTGATGAATATGTTTATGAGATTATGTATCAATGGGTTATTGTATGCATGAATGATGATAGAAACATGCTAGGATGCATGCGAATGTAAATGAGAATTTTGTTTTATATTTATGTTTAATTCATGAGGGTTTTGGCTAAAAGAGTGTAATGCATGATGAGTTGTTTGATTTTGTGTCACCCATGCATATTAGGAACATGCTAGGGTTTGTGAATTAATTTTATAGATTTAAACATATATGGTAATGATGTAAATTTTTGTGAAGCATGATGTAAAAGATGGATTTTTGATTTGTTAAGCTTGCTGATTTGGTGTTTAAATGATTTAGAATATGATGAAAATAATATTTTTACATGCTTAAATAATTTTGCAAGTGCTATGATATTTTTTTTAAGAAATTAAATGGAACTTTAATATACATTAAAATGATATTTTTACTCAAATAAATACCTACAGATTTTTATATATTTTTGGAGAAAATATGAGGTTTTAAATTCAATATGGTGATTTTTGAGAGTGTATATGGTTGCTGGAATTTTCGGTAAAATATTAGAAAAAAAATTTTAATGAAAGGAAAATTTGTGTGTTTGTGAATAATATAACCCTAAGTTATGCCAATATTAAAAAATGTATTTTTAAATGTAACCATGAGTGTTCATTTTAATAGATATGATTTTTCTTTATTTTAATTAAGAAAAATGTTGAGATTAATTCACTTGTGATATTAAATAAATTAAATAGTGGCTGAAAGTTTAGTTTAATAATTTAAAAATAATTATTGGATTATCACTTATGAATTTATTTTACTTAAAATTAAGTCTTAAAATAATACAAATAAAATGTATTTTTCTCACACCTAAAAATTATATTTTTCTCACATCAATTTTTGTAATTTTATTAATTTAAATAAAATTGTTATTTTCTAAGTAAACATGCTAATTATAAGTATTTCACATAATTTCTAGCCTTTATTATTTTATGAAATAAAAATAATATTTTAGAGATTTAATCAACTTAGTGATTTTAAAGAGATAAATAATGGTAATAAAAGTATGTTACTAAACCCTTGTTTTGAAAACAATAGAAATATGCACATAAGAATTATCGTTTTTAACGTCACTTTTTAACAACGTCCCCACGTATGCATGTCGCATGCAAATGTACTTTTACGTTAACAAATATGTCTAATATTCAACCATATGATTTTTATTTAAAAACAATGCAGGTAACATAGGTATAATTTGCATTATTCTTTTGGTGATGTGTAATTGTGTCTATTTGGAAATTATGAGTAGTTTTCACCTGTGTGCATGGCCCATGCACACATGAGATATATGAGTTGGACACAAGAAAGTCTTATGTGATGCTAAAAATGTTATTTGATTATGATATAGGCTCGTTGTGAAGTTTGTTAGATTTGCTTTGCTTTGACCTGAGGTAAGGAAGTTAGATAGAATTTTGCTTAATTATGCTGTGAATGGTAAGATTGTATGATAGAATGTTATCTTCGATGATACGTTTTGCGATATGAAGTATGAAATGATATTTTGGTGATGATGTGATGATGTTGATAAATCATGAAATTTCCTTTGTGTTGATGTGACTGGATTGTATGTGATTGGAATATTGTATGCTATGTAATGGTTGTTAGCGTGATGAACGCGACACAACAAAGGGGTTGCTAAGGATATGAAGACGTAACCCGAGTTACTAAGGATGTAAACACGTAACTCATAGGGCGGACGCGTCGAGGCTATTCAAGGACTAGAGATCATGTTAACCTCAAGATGTGACATGGACAAGATAGCGAGCCATGTTCACAAATATATGATGATGCTGCTTATGATGATTATGTATATGATGATGACGGTTATGATGATAATGTTTATAATGATTATGTTTATGATGATAATGTTTATAATGATTATGTTTATGATGATGATGGTTATGATAACGATGTTTAAGATGTGTAACGATGTATGAATATGAAAATGTTTTTGTGTGTATACTTGTGTGTTATTTGTACTTCCTTACTGGGCTTTTAGCTCACCCCCTTACTTTCCCTTCCAGGTAGTAAATAGGATTTCTTTGTGGCACGCGCGGTGATGTGGGAAGTTCCAACGTCGGGGTGTGTATGGCGTGGGGGCATCCTATGGACGAGAAAACGATCAGTTTAACGCTAATTTCTAAAGTATAATTTTATGTTTATTTTTAACTTTTAGAACTTATCAGTGGGACTTGAACTTTAATTATTTTTAAAACGTTGCATAAAAACTATTATTTTCTTTTTAAACTATTGGGTCCAACTTGCATGTTTTAGCAAGACCCCACTGAGATTTTTATAATAAGTGACTTTTCTTCTATAAACTTGTAAGCATGCAAATATTTTACAAAGTATTAGACTAGGGCGTTTTACAGTCACTCAACTATTTTTCCCTTGATCCTCTTGAAAAGAGTAAACTCAAGCGTAATGTTAGCCAACTGGCCCACCGGTAACTCTGCTCTAGTTCCGGTCATATCCTTCAACTAACGTGATGCATAGGCAATCACCTTTTCTGTCAATAAGGTAACAATACTTGAGAATTCTTCCACAAAACACACGTAATACCTTGCCCATCCGAGGAAACTCCTGACCTCTAAGGCATTCCTTGGCCTTGGCCAATCTCTAACTAAGAGTATACCACAATATGATAAAGACGATCACAAAACAATTCAAATATTCTTTGAACATCCTGTTCATCTACTCCATAAGTGCTACCAGAGCATTAGCCAATCCAATAGACATGACTAAAACTCATAATACCCAAAACTGATATGAAAGGTAGTCTTCTGCATACCATTCTCCCTGATCCTTAGTTGGTAATAACCAGATCAAAGATCCACCTTGGAGAATACCGTCTTACTCAATAAATGAACCTTTAGTTCCTACAACTCTGCTGAAGCCATTCAATACAGTGCCCTAGACCTGGTTCTGTCCCTAACACCAACATAATCACCATTCTATCTTTTGGTGTAGAGGTAACCCTAACAAACCCCTGGAAACACATCCAGATTCTCACAGACTAATCCAGTATGTCCTGGTCCCACTGGCACGCCCTGAGTGGTATCTACCACACTAGCCAAGAGTCCTATGCATCCTCCTGCAATAGGTCCCTAGCTATAAGTACAGATATCATAAGTATATGGGGTCCATGCATGGGGCCAACAAATACAAAGGGTTTCTCACCCTCAAGCCCAAGGGTTACCATCTTTTCCTTACAATCTATCATTGCCCCAAAATTGGCTAACCAATCCATATCTAGGATCATATCAAAGTCGGTCATAACCAACTCTATCAAGTCAATTGATGAGTCCTTTCACACAATAATCTAACCCATCTCTTAAAATTATCAATAGGGTACCAAATTCCCATCATAACATAACCATGTAATCTGCATATCAAGTTTATGCCTCTCTTAAATGAAACAAAATAAAGAACAACATTGCACCAAAACCAATCAGTACAATACAAGAATCAGAACTAGGAAGCTGACCTGCCACCACAAAGGAACTAGTCTCAGTCTTAGTCTCTCACTCTAACTCTGTCAGAGCGAACACTCGAGTTGGAGTCGAGCTATCCGCCCCCTTTTATTCATCCTTCCTTAGCCCTGGACAATCCTTCTTGAGGTGCCCAACCATCCCACATAAGAATAATGTCTTTGCTCGACATTCCCCTTGATGACGCCTCTTGCACAAAGTGCATTCTGGGTAGAGTTTCCAATACTTATCCTCGCCCTGATGGCCTATTTGAACATTTCAGAACCCTTTATCTAGTCCAGGGGTACTGAAAATGCTGTCAACTTTTCTTTTCTAATCACAAGGGCCTCTGCCCCTACCTGATTTAATAAACGGAGGTATCCTTGCCCAAGCTCTGCGCTCTCCAGCACTCTTCCTCCATATCTCATTACCTGTGCCCTCAACAACAAGGGCCCCCTACCACCTGAGCATAGGTAGAGATCTCATGTACTGGGGCGATTTTAACGCCCTGAGCTATCCTAGAATTCAATCCCTGGATATATCTTTCTTTCTGAGCCACATCCGTCGGTACCATATCAAAAGCAAACTTGGCCAACCCATCGAATATGTTAACATACTCTGTTACTGTTGTACTTCCCTGAACTAGGTTCAGAAATTCATTTGTCTTAGCAGTCTTAACTGCATCACAGTAATATCTTTCATTAAACAACTACCTAAATTCTTTCCAGTTCATTGCAGCCGTATCTCGTGTCTGGGATACAACTTCCCACCACATCCAGGCATTTTCCCGCAACACATATATAGCACAGATCACCCTATCGTGACCGACCACCCTCATATTGTCGAGGATGGAACTAATCATGCCCATCCATTGCTCAACTCTAAATGGATCTAGGCCTCCCTAAAAAACTGGAGGGTAATACTCCTGAAATCTCTCATATAGAAATTCCCACCAGCTCTCAACCCTAGGCTAAGCCATAACCGGTGCAACTCCTGGAATAGAAAAGGAAGAGTTGTTCCCCGACAGAACTTGCTGTTTTAAGCACCTGATCTCTTCCTCCTGCCTCTGCAATCTTAATTGCATATCTGTAAACACCTCCTGCCAATTCTGAGGGGTAAACAAAGGGCTCAGGCCCTGGCTGTAATTCCCAGCCTCAGTATAAACAACACCGGGTCCCATTAATTGCCTTGGGTACATATCATCTGAGTTCATCTGCAGTCAATAACTTGACCCATTAAGCATGAGGAGCACATTTACAAGTCTTCCCATGGAAAACAAAATCGCACCACATTCACATAGCACTGTGGTACTAAAATACATGCCCATAGCATTCATGCATCAATCAATAGCCCTGCTCTTTCAACAGAATCTCATGCTCTTAACTCTAGCATGAAGATAACACATTCATATATTCACTAAGCACGTAATCACATAATCATATCAATAGTCAAGGGCCAGGCCCTATCAGAATCTCATGCTTCCTAATAAGGCATGTAGGTAAAGCATTTAAACACATAACCACATAAATAATCACCATACCCTGAGTGGAGCTTGTCTTTAGTGACGAGTGTACATACCCAACTTGTCTTCAGGAACCCTTAACCTTGGCACACTCTAATACCAAGTTGTAACGCCTTACTACTCAAGGATCGTTACACTGTGTATTTTAAAAAGTGCTAAACTCACTAAACGAGTCATTTAGTCATAACCGTGTAACTAAATGTGATTAACGATTTAGGGTTAATTTTTTTTTTTATCAAAGATACAAACGTTTTACTAAAACGTTTAATGTAAACATGGGATCAAAAAATACATGTAAAAGGTAAATTACAATATGTACGCCCTGATTTTCCAACAGGCTATTAGCGAGCCGAGATACGGCCTAAATTATATCAGCCACGTGGATCCCCCATAACCGGAGCTGTTGTCATCAGGACCTACCTCGTTAGCTCGGGGTATCCAAAGGTTCGCCAAGATTACTTAAGGACTGAGTCTGGACTCTGAAGGCCACATGTCGAGGGAAGCATCCAGCTCGTGGTACGAGCTAGAGTTGGAGGCTGTGACCTTTTATAAAGTCAACCACGTAAGGTAAACGTGCATATATCAGACATCATGTGTCTGATATATCCCTGACTTCTCAGACACGCAGCATGAACGTGCGTATTCAGACACCCACGACTGGGTTGGGCCGTGCGGCCCATTATCCCCCTTACCTATTGATTAGACCACACTTCATGTGTCAGGTTTTAGGAATTAATCATGAATGTCTCAGAAGTGACATGATAGGTAAGAAGGTCACAGGATGACCTTCTTACCAACTCCCAGGTGCCCTCTCCTATAAATATGGAGACCCTGGGAGTTGCAAAGGGTTGGATTCTATTGTGTAAGGAAATACCCTGTAAAAGAATACCAGGCATATAGCAATAATATTGGTTGGTGGAGTAGAAGGATTTTAACCTTTGAACCACCTAAAAAACGTAATTGTGTCACCAGTCCATTTACAAAGATCATTCATCTATTTCGGTTCATAGTTAAGCACTAATCCCTTCCTCTTATTTTCTTAATTACCTGTTGGCGAAGAACCGCGTCAACAGTTTAGTGCTTTCATTGAGAGCTAGTTAGATTGGTGCTATCGCAAACATCCAACTATGGTGACCACTCGATCCAGACACGGTAATGAGGCGGAACAACATGATAGGCAGGAGGCTCATCACGCCGCCATCTTTGGTGAGCAAAATCCTGAAGTCCAGCAGCGGCCGGGCAAGCAGCCGGCTGGCCAGGATGACACTGGAAGTTTGGCGCCTCGGCCACCTAATCCAAACCCAGACTTTTACACTGCGGTAGAGATGGAGAACGCCCAGCTGAGGAGCCAACTAGCGAAAGCTAATCAGCAGATCAAGGAGGTGTTGGCCCGACTACCCCCTCTTACAACCGACCCTAACGTCGAAAAGAGGCAAGGCGAGACTCATAAGTCCCACCGAGGTAATCGGTCCAGGCCTAGCCGCTCGGACAGACTGCTGTCATCCAACTCTATTCCCTCATCGCACCGTCGAGAGGCAAACTTCGAAGAGATGCCTAGAGCCGAACAACAGTATAGACGCTCGGCCGAACTTCAACTCCCAGCTCTCAACCAGCCTCGAGCGCGCCCAGAAGAGCTCGAGGGAATTCCAGAAGGAGATCCAGGGAGGGCTCACAGCATCAGCCCGTCCCCACCAGCCGTCCTGCGCCTCGTCCAAATCACCAGGCGTGGGACCCGCAGGTTGGCAGGGCCGAAAGGCCCCCACCTAACTTGATCCGCCCTGACGGAACCAGGATTGTATCTCCGGTCAGGCATCTTCCGTCTCCAATAAGATATCTGTCTCCTCCTCGGCCCATCCGAGATATTCCAGCTTATGGAAGCAGCAGGAGAAACCCGCCGTCCGCAGAACCTTCCCGACGTAGCAGAGCACCAAGAGAGAGCCCAGATCCTCACCCCCAAAGGCGGACTCCGAGCTTTTCTAACGGGAGCTACTGGACCGGCAGTTTCCGGAGCGACCTTTCTAGCGGATACCTGCATCAACGCTTAAGCTCGGCGCAAAGTCCTCAAGCCACCCAGAGGGGCGACCTTCGGGATCGCCTTAACTCTCATAGAGGGGAACCAGTAGGAGGTGGCAGCCATGCTCGCTCAGGGGGAGACCTGTCTAAGGTGCGTAACGGCGGGAATTCCCCAAATAACCTATCTCAAGATAGGAGAGGCAATAACCCACCAAACGTACACAATGGATCCGGAGCTGTCGAGCAGCCCCGGAATAACCAAGGAAATCAGGGCCAAACCCTTGAGTGCCTGGCTCAGATGGAGAAGCTAATGAGGAAGCTCCTGTCGGAGAAAGAGAAAGACAAATATGATTCGGGGGACGAGCTAGAGCTCTTCGCCCCCAGCATAGCAACAACGGCATACCCACCCTGTTTCCGTATGCCGCACCTGTCCAAATTCAACGGGGACGGAGATCCGTCAGATCATCTGGGGATGTTCAACACCTTGATGATGGCCCACAACATTGGCCCTGAGCTGAGGTGTCTGATATTTCCCTCCACACTAACTGGACCAGCCAGACAGTGGTTCAAACAAAGCAAGAAACAATCAATCAGCTCCTGGAAAGCTTTCTCTACTGACTTCAAAAGGGAATTCCAAGCCTCCCAGGCTGCCCTCATCAAGGCTGAATCTCTGGCTAACGTGAGGCAGCAGCCCGACGAGCCTTTGAAGACTTACCTGAGCAAGTTCGCGAACGTCACTGCTCGGGCTAGAGACGCAGATGACAGATCCAAGATCATGGCTTTGAGGACTGGAATCCTCGTCGGAGGGGGACTCTAGAACGAAATACAAAGGAAAGGAGTCAGCTCAGTAAATGAATTCCTGAATAGGGCCCAAGGATAGATCAATTTGGAGGAAGCCCAAGCCTCAGCTGCAGGAACCAGCTAGGTCCCTGAGCAACCCGCTGGAGTGGGAACGGAGGTCGTGACAGCGACCCAGAACGTTACACAGAATAACCAGTTCGGGGGAGGCAAAAGAAAGGGGAACGGTGAGGGCAACCAGCATGGCCCAAAGAAGAATAAGTCCGTAGACAAATTTAAGCCAGTCTACGCGACTTATACAGAGCTCACCCACTCTAGGGAGAACATCTTCCTGGCGAATTCTGCTCGCCTCCCCTGGAAGAAGCCGGAGCCGTTGAAGCACCAGAAGGGGAAGAGAGACACCTCCAAGTTTTTCCGTTTTCACAACGACGTTGGCCACAATACTGATGATTGTAGGCATTTGAAAGATGAGATCGAAACTCTCATCAGAGCCGGCCCCTTGGCTCAGTACGCGCGGAATAGGGTTCCAGAAAATCGACCTGCTCCGGAAGCCCCGGTCAGTCAGCCCGGGTCTCGGATAGATCAAGACGTCCCTCCTCCAGTAATAAGAGGAGAGATATCCACAATCTCTGGAGGTCCGCATTTAGCTGGCGCGAGCAGGGGTGCCCAGAAGAGGAACGTGAATGAACTCAAGGCGCATAACGGAGTAGAGTTCGTCCCGGAGCAGCGTCTACCAAAGCAGCAGTGATTGGAGAGGCAACCGATCATTTTTATAGAAGAAGATGCGGACCATGTTCAGTTCCCTCATAACGACCCTCTGGTCTTAGCAGTGTAGCTCGCTAATCAGAGGGTTAGGAGGGTGCTAATCGATAATGGGAGCTCGGTAAACCTTCTATTCCGGTCCACGCTGGAGAAGATGGGTTTGACTGTCGCCGAGCTGAAGGCGACCTCCATGATGCTGTATGGTTTTTCGGGAGAAGGATCAGCGGCTATAGGGACTATCGAGCTGGTGATCACCTTAGGAGAAGGGCCTCGGACAGTCTCCAAACTCCTCGAGTTCGTGGTCATCGACTGCCCTGCTGCGTACAATGCTATTTTGGGCCGACCCACACTCATAGATTTCGAGGCCATCACCTACGTTCGCCACCTTTCGATGAAATTCCCTACTTCCACGGGGGTATGCACGGTCCATGGTGATTAGCTCGCTGCCAGGGAATGCTACAACATTTCCATGAAGGGAAAATCGAAACCCGGGCAGCTAGCAATGGCCATCCAAGGTGGAGGAGAGGAATCTCAGGAACCTTTAGCTGATCCTGAGATTGAAAAACCTCAGAGCGCCGAAGGGGAAAATATCGTCTTAAGTGAGGATATTGACCCCCGAATAGGCGAGGATAAGTCCGAGCTCCAGGCTATTGAAGAGCTTGAGGAAGTAAACATCGATCCACAGAATCCTTCACGGATGGTCAAGCTCGGGAAAAACCTCTGTAACAAGAGGAAAGCGGAGCTGATCAGATTTCTGCAGGATAACCTGGATGTGTTTGCGTGGTCACACGAGGACATGGTGGGAATCAGTCCAAATGTCATCATGCACACCCTTCATTTGGATAAGAGCGTACCTGCAAAGTCCCAGAAGCAAAGGCGCCTGGGAACAACTCGGGCTGAAGCCCTAGAGGAAGAAGTAGCCCGGCTCAAGAAATGCGGCTTTATCCATGAAGCCAAGTTTCTGATTTGGGTCGCCAACCCCGTGCTGGTCCCGAGGCCCAACGGGAAGTGGCAGACCTGCATCGATTTTTCCGACCTGAATAAAGCCTGCCCCAAAGATTGTTTTCCCTTGCCAAGGATTGACCAATTGGTGGATGCCACGGCGGGGCACGAGCTCATGTCCTTTATGGACGCGTACTCAGGCTTCAATCAGATCGCCATGAATCCGGCGGACCAGGAGCACACCAGCTTCATGACCCCGACTAACGTCTATTGTTACAAGGTCATGCCGTTCGGGCTGAAGAACACCGGTGCTACATACCAGAGGTTAGTAAATAGAATGTTCGCCAACCAGATCAGAAAGAACATGGAAGTGTACGTTGATGACATGCTAGTCAAGTCAAAGACTACCGATAACCATGTTTCCGACCTGGAAGAATGCTTCAAGATACTTCGGGAGTATGGCATGATGCTTAATCCACAGAAGTGCACTTTTGGAGTCGCATCTGGAAAATTCCTGGGTTTCATCGTCAATACCCGAGGAATCGAGGCAAACCCCGACAAGATTAGATCATTACTCGAGCTTCCCTCACCCAGGTCGCGCAAAGACGTCCAAAGCCTGACAGGAAGGGTGGCAGCCCTCAATCGGTTTATTTCAAAATCCACCGATAAGTGCCTGCCATTCTACAACCTGCTCCGGGGAAATAAGAAGTTCGAATGGACAGAAGAGTGCGAAAGTGCTTTCCTCGCCCTGAAGGCACATCTGGCCGAGCCACCCGTATTATCCAAACCAAAGGCAGGAGAGCCCCTTTTTCTCTACCTAGCTATCACAGAGGATGCAGCTAGTGTCGTATTGGTCAGAGAAGAAGACCGGGTTAAGAAACCAGTCTACTACATCAGCAAGAGACTTCTCGGAGCTGAATCCCGATACCCATTGATGGAAAAATTAGCGTTCTGCCTTATCACGGCCTCCCGAAAGCTCAGGCCGTACTTCCAGTCCCACTCAATACACGTCATGACCGATCAGCCTTTAAGGCAGGTTTTGCAAAAACCTGAAGCATCGGGACGCTTGTTAAAGTGGGCTATTGAACTCAGTCAGTTCGAGATTTTGTACACCCCACGAACTGCTATAAAAAGTCAGGCCCTGGCCAATTTTGTGGCAGAGTGCACAGGATTCCGGGAGGATCCTGCAGAAGACTCACCCCAGGTCACCTCGGCCCAGGCGTCGTGGAGGATCTTCGTGGATGGTTCATCCAATGAGAACGGCTCCGGGGCTGGAATCATTTTGATATCCCCTAAGGGACATAGATTCCACTCGGCGCTGAGATTCGGATTCAAGGCCTCCAACAACGAGGCCGAATACGAAGCTTTGCTGGCCGGGCTAAGAATAGCCCAGGAGCTGAAGGCGAGCTCCGTCCAGTGCTTCAGTGACTCCCAGCTCATGGTAAACCAGGTTCTGGGCAAATATCAAGTGCGAGGACCCAAGATGGCTGCATACCTAGCAAAGGTAAAAGTTGAGCTGTCCGCGTTTGGGCGAGGCTTAATCAAGCAGATACCTCGGGAGCAGAACGCTAACGCGGACGCTCTTGCCAAGCTCGCCACCTTCGGGGAGACAGAGGCTTTGGGGTTAGTTCCAGTAGAGTTCTTGGAAAAACCAAGTATAGAAGAAGTCAGGATGGAGGTCGAGATGATCGACGCTAGGCCGACCTGGATGACCCCCATCCTTAAGTATCTCACCGAGGGGAAGTTACTTGAAGGGCGTAATGATGCGCGGTGGGTACTGTACCAGGCCCCAAGGTATACGATGGTAGATGGGACGCTGTACCGACGTGGGCACTCCCTACCTCTCCTACGATGTGTTCTTCCAAGCGAAGCAAAAGCCATCCTGCAGGAAGTGCATGAGGGCTTTTGCGGGGATCACACTGGGGGGCAAAGCTTGGCCCTAAAGGTCTTAAGGCAATGGTATTACTGGCCCACTCTGTCCAAGGGCTCGATCTCGTATGTCAAGAAATGTGACAAGTGCCAGCGGTTCGCCACAGTTTCCCGAGCTCCCCCAGTCGAGCTGAAGATGATCTCTTCCCCGTGGCCATTTTGCGGTCTGAGGAATCGACTTGGTTGGCGCCCTCCCAACTGGAAAAGGCGGGGTCTGCTATGCCGTGGTGGCCATCGACTACTTTACGAAGTGGGCTGAGGCAGAACCTTTGGCGACTATAACTTCCAAAAAAGTCCTCGACTTCGTGGTTAAGAGCATTATCTGTCGATTCGGGCTGCCCAAGAAAATCATTTCCGACAATGGAACTCAGTTCGACAGCGACCTATTCATCGAATTTTGCGGAAGGTACGGGATCGTGAAAAGCTTCTCGTCCGTGGCCTATCCTCAGGCAAATGGCCAGGTCGAGGCCGTCAATAAGACCCTAAAGGAGAGCCTCAAGAAGAGACTAGAAGAAGACAAGGGGGTCTGGCCAGAACAGCTCCCCCAGGTTCTGTGGGCATACCGGACCTTGGACCGAACTCCTACGGGTCATACTCCCTTCTCCCTGAATTTTGGGAGTGAGGCAGTCCTCCCTGTGGAGATTAAGGTACCTTCGCATAGAGTCCAGGCATATGACCAGGACCGCAACCACGGGCTACTTTGCGCTTCCCTTGACTTGGTTGATGAAAGACAAGAAGATTCACAACTCCAGCACGCACATTACCAGCAAAAAATCACTCGTTATTTCAACTCAAAAGTCAAAAAGCGCGCCTTTAGCATTGGCGACCTGGTCCTCAGAAGGGTTTTCTTAGCCAGTAAGGATCCCAAAGATGGAGTATTGGGACCAAACTGGGAAGGGCCATATCAAATCATCGAGGTCATTAAAGAAGGAACGTACAAATTAGCTCGGCTCGATGGAGGGGCAGTCCCACGAACTTGGAACACCATCCATTTGAAAAGATATTATCAATGACCCCCTTGTAAGGCCTAAGGGCCATTTTTTTATGTATTGAGCAATGAGAATTAACTTTTCGTTCATGATTGAATATGTTTACAAGTGTAATCTAAAGTAACCACGAAAGACCCTTTCCTAGTTACTTAGGGGGCATATGATGCCTGGACATAACCAGGTCGCCTTAAAGACTTAGAAGTTAATTCAAATTGATTGATCGTTGCTTTTCTTAAAGAGGGCGAGATATTGATAAAGGATTAATGCGAACTAAGCTCTACCCTGGATATAACCAGGTTCTAAAACTTAGAAGTTAATTTAAATCGATTGATCGTTGTTTTTCTTAAAGAGCACGAGATATTGATAAAAATTAACGTGAACTAAGTTTTCAAACTAAGTTCTTGGATATAACCAGGTCATAAAGCTTAGAAGTTAATTTAAATCAATTGATTGTTGTTTTTCTTAAAGAGCGCGAGATATTGATAAAAATTAATGCGAACTAAGTTTTCAAACTAAGTTCCTGGATATAACCAGGTCATAAAGCTTAGAAGTTAATTTAAATCAATTGATCGTTGTTTTTCTTAAAGAGCATGAGATATTGATAAAAATTAACGCGAACTAAGTTCCTGGATATAACTAAGTCATAAAACTTAGAAGTTAATTTAAATCAATTGATCGTTGTTTTTCTTAAAGAGCACGAGAAATTGATAGAAATTAACGCGAACTAAGTTTTTCAAAGCAGTAACTAAAATGCGTAAAGGCAAAAGGAAATAAACAAATTAAAAGTAAAAATTGATAAAACCGATTGTCTCGAGGTAGAAAAACCTCATGCAAAGTTACACAAAAAAAATGAGAATATTAAAGGAATGGGTGCGAAAAAGAGAAGGGCCCTAGGATCCACCGGGCTGCCCCGTGGAGGTCGCTGTCTCGCCCTCCTGCTCGGCTACGACAAATGCCTCCCCGGTCTCGGAAGGTGCCTCTTGCTGGAGGCAAGCTTTGAACCCCTCTAGGAAGACCTCCCCGTCCACTCCTAAGAAGGAGAAGTCTCCTAGGATCCATAGAGCATGTCCTCCATGGCGGTGCTGGAAGCTGCCTTCTCCGTTTCCAAGGCGGCCTTAGCCTCCTCGGCCCCAGCCTTCACAGAGTCTAGCTCGACCAGCGCGGCAGCAAGGACGGCTTTGGTAGCCTCGGCCTCTTGAAGCTTGGGACGGGCTTCTTCCAGCTCGGCCTGTACGGCCGCCAGACCATCCTTGGCTTCTTTCTCCTTCTGTTGGGCCGTCTGCAAGAAAGTTTGATGGGCGGCCAAAACTGCCTGATGCTCGCCCCTCATATCCTCGAGTTGGGCCTTGGACCTGGCTATGCTCCGGTGAAGGGCCAAGACGCTCTGCAAAAACAGAGAGGCAACTGCCTTAGAGAAAGAAAAAAAAGAGAGAGGAAAAACAGGGCAAGGCATGATAATCAAAAATCATAGAGGGGTAAAGTCAGCTTACCGTTAGGGCCATGCCCAATGAAGATTCCATTACGCCCACCGGGCTCCTTGCTTCGATGGACCGCAGCTCTCTTTCAGTGAACCGGTAGAAGTGGTCGACGGCGTAGCTCGCTGTCTCATATACCGTCCCTCGAAAGACATCTGGAATCTTCTCCAGGGCCTGGGGGTCCACCGGGATACGCACCTCGGGGGGCGCGGTTGCCGAGGCCCCGAGCTCCGCCCCTGTGTCCCGGACAAAGGCCGGAGCTCGCGGAGGGGGTGGGGGCATGTTCTCCACTACAGTAGGAGGTGCAGTTTCTTTGGCTTGGGCAGCTGGGGTCTGTTCTTTCCCCTGTGCAGGGGACTTGGTTGGGGTCCCAGCGGCTTTCTTCGCCACCCGGAGCTTCTTCATTTTGGGCCCAGAGGCCCCAGCTGAGGAGTTCCCTCCGGTGAACATAGCTCGCAGATATTTTCCCCCGGGCTGAGACATCTCCTCTGGCAAAACAAAGACAACATCAATATATTAGTAAGCAGTCATGCAAAAACAAAAACAAGGGGGAAAAAGCGAAAATCAAGTATATATATATATACTAAAAGGAATCCTACCCCCCGAGCTAGAAGAGGAATCTATGGTCATGACCATCAACCCCGGAGCTTCTGCGGGGGAATCTAAGACAATTACTTCTCGAGCTGGCGCAGGTTCTGGATCCGAGGCTGGCTCAGGACTAGACTCTTCTACGTATTGCCTAAGACCCGGAGCTACGACACCCTCCCGGAGTGATGGCCATGACCGAAGGTTGGTCCCATACTCCTCGAATAGGACCGACCTAAAGGCTAGGGTGTTGTCTACAACTATGGTACCCCTAGGGCGGCTACTTTCATAGTCCAACACGAGCTGGTCGACGCAATGGAGCAGGGTTACATCAAAGTCTGGGTCACTTCGATGGCATTGGATGAGCTGTTTGGGATTGAACCTAGCTAGCCGGGGGTCTGCAATGGCCCTATCTAAGTTCCTAAACATATATGGGTTACCTTGGCCGGAGGGACCTGCAGTTGCTCCGGACCGGATCCTCTCCTCGTCCGTTCTTTGGGCGACCTCCAGTGCCCGCTTCCTCGTCCTCACGAGGGGCACCTCGTCCTCCTCGTCCTCATCCCCCGCGACCTCCTCCTCGGGGATGGCCCTCATCTCGCGAGCTGGGGGAGGCACCCGGGGTCTCCTCAGATTCAAAGTTTGGCCTGGGGAGATCAGCTTGCAGGCCAGCATCGTCTCGTCTGTCACGAGCTGACGATAGTCTTTTTCACTGGGGGGCAAGCCCGCCAGTGTCTCGTACTGGCTCCCGAGGATCACATACTTTTCTATCCTCGCGAAGATAGCTGCAGAATTATTCTAAGTCAGAAATGGATACAGGAGGGAGCTAACCAATACTTAACTTACGAGCTAAGGATGAAAGGTACTTACGAGGACGGTTGAAGTAGTGCAGGTCGCAGTTGCGAAACCCCTTGGACATAAAGAACTGGTCTTTGAAGTCGTTGGGGGTGGCTGGGCAGCTCGATGACCACAACCGTATTTGGAAACCGGGTTAAGTAATAGAACCTGTCGCCTCGTCCCCGCTGCTCCGGGCTGGCCTTGAGGTAGAAGAAGTATAAGATATCTGTCGGAGTGGGGACCTCCCATTCCTGTTTCAGGAACAGATATCTCAACCCCGCTAACAAATGATAGGAGTGGGGGGGGGGGAGCTGGAAAGGGGCCAACCTCACATAGTTGAGGAAGTCGGTGAAGTATTGATCCAGTGGGAGGAAGGCCCCTACCTTGAAGTGCTCATCACTCCAGGCCGCGAACTCCTCGTCGAGCGGCGCGCAGCTCCGCTCACCTTCTGCGGAAGGTTGGGCGATCAGGGCGCCCTTCCCCAGTTCAATGTGATGGGAAAGGAATATCTTATTCACTTTCCCCTGGTCAGTGTTCTTCGAGACGATCCTCTCAGCCTCGAAGAAAGCATCAGGCGCCACCTCGAGCTCCTGCTCCACGACCGGCCCGAAGACAGGAATTGGGGAGTCCGTCATCACCTCTTTTCCCTTGGATTGTTGGGAGGACGAGTTGCCGGCGATCCTCTTTGGTGCGTTCTTCTTGGGTCCCATCTAGTCACCTAGCGTACAAAAGAAGAAATTTTCAGAAAAGGCGACCTAGGAATAAGGGAGAATAAAAAATCAAGGAGTTTCCTTTGCACGAGCTGAGGTAATCTCAGCTCGTGGAGAGTGAGACCACGCGGTTCTATGAACATGCGCCTATGCTCCCAACAGATCCCTGATTACTCGGAATTCGTGTGTCAGGAGGGTCAGGATAGAAATTTTCCTTGGAATGAAAGTTTCAGTAGGCAAGAGAGGCAAAACCGTCTGTGAGGCGTGTCACCTAAGCTACCCGGTTTTGCACCCAAAAATACTGGATATTTTAAACAACCATACCAAAAATCCTACCCAAAAAATTTCCCTAGAAAATGCATCCTGTAAACCGTGTCTCTAAATGGTTTTCTACTACAAGCGATACCCTAACCTAAAAGGCTTTCACCCTTCATGCCCACAAAAAACCAACAAAACCTTGCATGCGGCTACAGTAAATATTTACCTAGGCTACAGTGAAAAAGAATTTCAAAACATGCACAGTCAGGAGACTTACAGAGTGTTCTGGTTGAGAAGAGGATGAAGGGGACGTCTAGGTTAGGGCTTCGTCGGAGTAGTTGATACCAAAGCTTCAAGGGAGCCCTTACACCTGAACTTCTTGAGTGCTGGGAATGGCGGCTGGAAAGAAGAGGGTTTTTCTTCTGAAGATGAAGAAGAGGAAAATTCTGAAAAATTTCAAATGAACGGGTGGCCCATGCGTAAGGTGGCCACCCCTTTTATATACGTGAAAGGCCACGTGAGGAGGGTCGTTGGATTGCCCTGATGTGGGATCCAAGGCTCTCCACTCGAAAGACGAAACGACGGCTGAGGCTAGGCCATTTAATGCGGTTCTCGGAAGATGTACCGTCACTAACCACGATATTCCACGTATTCGGCACCTGCGTAAAAGGTGGAATGTGGAGAGTTCGTGGGGAAGCCTAAAAGCCCCTACTGTGGCCCTACACGACGTCGTGTACCACGAGCAGGGGCTTGGGGGGCAAATGTACGCCCTGATTTTCCAACGGGCTATTAGCGAGCTGAGATACGGCCTAAATTATATCAGCCACGTGGATCCCCCATAACCGGAGCTGTTGTCATCAGGACCTACCTTGTTAGCTCGGGGTATCCAAAGGTTTTCCAAGATTACTTAAGGACTGAGTCTGGACTCTGAAGGCCACAGGTCGAGGGAAGCATCCAGCTCGTGGTACGAGCTAGAGTTGGAGGCTGTGACCTTTTATAAAGTCAACCACGTAAGGTAAACGTGCATATATCAGACATCACGTGTCTGATATATCCCTGACTTCTCGGACACGCAGCATGAACGTGCGTATTCAGACACCTACGACTGGGTTGGGCCGTGCGGCCCATTATCCCCCTTACCTATTGATTAGACCACACTTCATGTCAGGTTTTAGGAATTAATCATGAATGTCTCAGAAGTGACATGATAGGTAAGAAGGTCACGGGATGACCTTCTTACCAACTCCCAGGTGCCCTCTCCTATAAATATGGAGACCCTGGGAGTTGCAAAGGGTTGGATTCTATTGTGTAAGGAAATACCCTGCAAAAGAATACCAGGCATATAGCAATAATATTGGCTGGTGGAGTAGAAGGATTTTAACCTTTGAACCACCTAAAAAACGTAATTGTGTCACCAGTCCATTTACAAAGATCATTCATCTATTTCGGTTCATAGTTAAGCACTAATCCCTTCCTCTTATTTTCTTAATTACCTATTGGCGAAGAACCGCGTCAACACGATAAAATAGTTACAACCTGCCGACCTATGCGGCAAAATAAGGTTTGACCCTAGTTCCACTTTAAACCCTCAGCCGTGGTGGTCGAGCAGTCGCATATGTACACATCGTCACCTAAGCTCTCCAACTCAAGGATGGTCCAATTTTCTTTTCCCTTTACCTGCACCATATAGCACCCGTGAGCAAAGGCTTAGCAAGAAAACTTAAACATACTCGTAAGTATTTCATAACATATTACCAAATCATAATAAGCATGCCTAGCTGTAATAACCCTACTTATGCATGCATACCATCCATATAAATGACTACAACGTCATATGGGCCAATAACCCAAGATAAACGATCAATGAATCATATCGGGGTCCAATGCCCAAAATACGTGATTATGGAATCATACTGGGTCTCAGCGCCCAAACACATGATTAATAAATCATACTAGCTCAACACCCAAGGATATGGGACTAATGATTCACCTTGGGGCCCTTTTCCCCGTCCTCTGTATAACCAGCCTTGGAGCTGGCCCAACGTACCTGGAGCTGAGTTTTCCATGACCAATAGGTCGGTCAAGCGTATGATGCGCTCCTGGTTAAGCATAACCATATCAACTAGCACACAATGCGGTATTCCCACCCTTGACTAACAAGTCAATGCTTTATGACCAGCGCTATTGCCGTCCTTGACTAATAAGTCAATGCTTTTCTCAATTGCATAGTGCTAATAGGCATTCATCATATATCAAATATCCAGATGTAAAGCATTCAACATGCTTAATCAAAAATCACAAGCATAATCATAATCATGCACATACTCAGGCGTTCATGCCTTATTCATGTTCCTGTTCAATAATTCGAGAATCACAAGCATTATCATAATCATGCACATTTACAGAGACCCAAGCTGTGATCAATTCTATATTCAACATTCAGGCTAAGCCATAATCACATGTATCACATACTCGGTGCAGTTTTCTTACCTTTAGTCCAAGCATAGGTTACCAATAAATGACCCTTGAGCACAATCTCGTTTCCTAACCCCTAGCAATAACCTAGTCACAACCATAATATATAATCCCATAAAAAATGAGTAAATAAAGACTTCCGGACAGAGTCCTAGCCTCCAAAATGTTGAATCCTACCAAACCGGGTAGTAGGATCGATCTCGAGCTCTTAGGTTTAAGTTCCCATCACTAAAAACCCAATCTGGCCAAAATGCTTATGCGGGCCACGACTTGACCCTCCAGGTCGCAGCGCGCTTCCCAAAGCAGTAAGCCCTCTACTTGGGCTTCAGTGTTAGGAGTGTGTCCTAAAAGCATGTAAAAGACATTTATTATTTCGATGAATAAATAAATACAATGGTTTATTATTGTTATATTTAGATTATTAAATTATTGTTTGAATAATTTTGTAAATATCAGAAAAATTCCATATTCATTATTGAGGATGTGATCTTGTATTAGTACGAGAGAATCAACAACAACAAATTGAAGTTATGGAATTCTTTAATTGGGGTTGTAAGTACGGTTTGCTGAGTATCATGTTGATACAAATAATCTAGATTCGGATTATTGATGTGGTAAGACATCTCGGTAAATGTGCTTTATATAATATGATTATATATGACATGGACCGATATGAATAAAAGTATTTATCCAAAAACCATTTAATAATAAAGACTTGTAATTCATATCATAACTGATGATCATTTATAGATCAACCTAAATCCTGAGTGTTCATGAACTCTTGTTCATGTTTATTAAATCTTTTGATTCATTCGTTAAACTCTCTTCACAAAATAAGGCTAATGACTTTTGTTTTGGAAATTTAATATCATAGATGGCTGGGAACATGTATCAACAATACGGAATCTAATCTTTCCTAACAGATCGTATATTAGTTCCCTTAAGGGTTAATTCTGGAACTGAATGATTTTGAGCTCAATTCTATAATTAGATTATAGATTAATTATTCACTAGTGAATTAATGGTACTTAAGGAATAAGAAGTAAATTAGAAAGGTAAAATGGTAATTGTTCCATTCTAATTTATGAACTACTTAATTAGGGGGTTGAACTATTGTAAGATGGTTATATCAATGGATAGCTTAGAATAAGATTTCTGTAAAAGTATATCTATAACATAAAGAGTGCAATTCTGAATTTATAGTGGAGAAATATCAGAATTAATAAATTAACTATTATAATTAAAGAGTTTAATTATTTAGTTACAATTTATTGGAGCTTAATGTTATAGGTCCATGGTTCCCGAAATGGCTCAAACAAACACCGACAAAGGTAAATACAAAAATGGGCAAAAGGACTTATTTGATAAGTAAAATATTTTTCTATGCACTAAACATAATTATTGTATAATTATGTGTAATTAATTAATTGAGGATTAATTAATTATTTGATTTAACAAAAATATAATTAATTTAGAATTAATTTATTTTTGGGATTTTTGGTATTTAAATAATAAGAAAAAAATTGGGAAAAATCACATGCCTTCCTTGGCATGTGGTGCACGTGTAGCATAGTGCTCAGTCACTGTGCTACATGCATAAGAAGCTGTTGGTAGTTTCTTGGTTCCACAATTTTAGTTATTTAAATATTAAATAAATAATGAGATAGTGTAATATGATTAAAATATTATTATTTAATCAAAATCTGATAACTGATTAATTATTTTCAAATTGTTTAAAATAACTAATATTTTATTTTTAATATATTGGATATATTAAATATAAGATATCAATTTTTCAGAACGATACTTTTCAGGGATAGAAAATATATCGTGAAATCTCTTTGAGAGAAAGAGAACAGTGATACAAGCATAGGTCACTATTCTTCACAAACTTAGATCCAAACTTTATCAGATCTCATGTGTTGAGAACATCTGATAAATAGATTTTGCCTATTATTTTGTATAGTGAGCCCACACTCGTTCTTTGTGTGCTGAGAACATTTTGGAAGATCTTGGTGTGAGATCTCAAGGATTTTTGCCATACAAAAAGATAGCAGCAAGGAAGGACTTGAGGTAATTTTCTGTTCATATCTTTGATTTAATATATATATATATGTATGTGAAGAAGTAGGTCTAGAAATCATGTGGGGTTAAATTAACAATTTTGATTGTTGTTCTGCTGCGTATAATCTCTGATTTGATCTATAAAAACCAACAAATGGTACCAGAGCCATCTTCACATATATATATATATTGAATCTGTGTGGGTTTAGTTTTATGCATTTATTTATTTTTGATGAATGAATGGATGACTTAATATGATTGAATGCATGTGAATGTTGAATCGTTAATTGTATGGTGTTTTGGGTTAGGATTTGTTTATGATTAGATCATTGTGTAAGCCATTATGGGGCATAGGATTTATGTAATTTTATTCGGTTTTTGACACCATAAAATTGTAATTCCGATCACACAAAGTCAAAACGGAGCCTGACATTTAGAATTCAGCCACCGTTCCTCCGAGCCGCTGCCGGGGACGTCGTATGGACGTCCGTACGGATCCGTACAATTCCGTAAAAAATGGCCCCAGCAGCACCAAATGGTGCCACGTGTCCCCGTCTTGCTGGTCCAGAATTTTTTTTTTATTTTCTGAAATTATTATGTTATTTTTTAAAAATTTTAAAATGTTAAATATCCTATTTATTAGAAATTTGGTATTTAAATAATGAGATAATTTTGTTATCCTAACAAACTTATTTGAAAATATTATTTAATTTTTTTTAAATAACATATTTTAATTATATTTATTCCTGTTTTAATTAAAAAGGAAAATAAAAATAATGATTATTTAAAAGTTTTGTTTCAATAAATCAAGATAATTAGAAAATTGTTTTCTTATTATTATTCTGGACCAACAACGACACATATCCTATCGAAAGTAAAGTAAAGAAGCCCGATGGAGATCAAGACGGTTTTATTTTAATTTTATAAAGAAGTTGTAAAATTAGAAATACTCAAATGCACCCAGTTCAATATTTATTGTTTATTTATTTATTTAAATAATTGTTTTCATGTGATTGATAACATGTTCATGCATTTTGTGCCATACATAAAAATCCACAGTCATAATCATGCATCTCATTAGTAGAAACATGATTATTAGGATTGTCCAATATGTTTATATGAATTGTTTTGCGAAACCAATTGCATATAAATTACTTAGTTTTATTCTTTGAAAACTTGGTAAAATATCACACCATTTTTTTTAAGTCTTTATGACTTAATTTCTTTAAACCAACTTTATTTTAAAATTATTTTTTAGTAAAGTTTAGATGAACATAATTGGTAATTTAAAATTGGATATGGACCTAGAAACTCGCTTTCTTTCCAATTTTAATTATGTTCATAAAGTTTAAAGAATCTATAATTAATTTGGAAATAATTAGGTTAAAAACACTTATTTCAAAATAGTGAGTGGGAGAGGGTTGATATCTCAAACATAACTCGTGGTCTCCATTATTAATGTAACACCGTGAGATGTGAATAGCGCCTCGCGACGACTTTATTTTCGTCCCCCTAAGGAAGGTGTCTAGACATGTAAATAGCAATGTTATATTTCTTACAAAGATAGGAACTAAAGATGTATTTTAGGTTTGACCGACCCTAAGGCGGCATGTCCTAAGTTAAGTCATGAACTCCGCAATAATGGGTTACACTCACAAAGTTATGATTAGGCTTTTGCAGTGGATAATCATAACTTGACCAAACTAAGCGGTACTTTAATGTTTAAAAGAGAAAATAATGAGTTATTTTAAGTTTTAAACAATAAAGATAAGAATGTGTTATAAATTCCCTAAGATTAATTTGACCGATCCTAAGGCGACATTTTGATTGTTAGAAAGTTTTATCGTGGAAATTAAACTTTATTTTATGTTTTTTTAATTGTGCTCATGCATCACGTTTAATTTTCGAAACTTTGATATTTATTTTTCTAAATATAATATTATTTGTATTTATTTATTTATTCCCAGAAAAAATGTCTATTGGTGAATTTCACACCGATGCTTTTCTCAAATCCTTGGTTTTTGAACCTCAAAATATGCAACACTAGTTTCGAGGCATGTTGACCATTTTTTCTTATAAAAAGATGATGTCAACAGTCTGTGAAAAACTTCAGCTAGTACATACGAATGTTTATAATCCACTTAATGTACAAGAAAGAGGAGGTTACGAATATTTCGTCACTTTCATAGACGATTATTCAAGATATGGTTACCTATACTTGATGCAAAGAAAATCTGAAACTTTTGGAAAGTTCAAAGAATTTCAAGCAGAGGCTAAAAAGCAATTAGGTAAATCACTAAAAGCTCTTAGATCTGATCGAGGAGGTGAATATTTGGATTCTGAATTCAAAGATTTCTTGCTAGAGCATGGCATTCAATCCCAACTCACAGCACCTGGAACGCCACAGCAAAATGATGTTTCAGAAAGACGGAATAGAACGTTATTAGATATGGTTAGATCAATGATGAGTTTCTCATCATTGCCACTGTCATTCTGGGGCTATGCGATTCAATGTGTTCTATACATATTGAATGATGTTCCATCTAAGTCTATCCAAAAGACACCCATAGAATTATGGAATGGTTGTAAACCTAGTTTACACAATTTTCGAATTTGGGGGTGTCCTGCACACATGCTTAAAGGAAAGACCGGGTAGTTGGAAACACGCTCTGAAGTGTGCATGTTTGTGGGATATTCCAAAGAGACTAGAGGTGGAATTTTCTATAGTCCAAAAGAAAATAAAACATTTGTATTGACAAATGCAACTTTTCTTGAATATGACTATGTTAATAACCACAAACCTCACAGAAAGGCTGTTCTGGAGGAGATGATCTCGAATGAAGTTGCAAAGTCACCAGCAATAACCAATGAAAAATGACAAGAGGAAACTATTAGTTCTAGTCAGAATAGTAGAGAACTTCGTCGTAGTGGGAGGGTTAGTAAGCAACCCACGCACTATGAACACAAAGTTCAAATGCTTGTGTCTGACACAAACAAAGACGATCCATTGACATTTAAAGATGCAATGAATGATTCTGACAAGGAAAAATGGCAAGAAGCCATGAACCAAGAAATGGAATGGGTGTATTCCAATTCTGTCTGGGTTCGTGAAGATCCACCTGAGAATATCAAACCCATTGGTTTCAAGTGGATATTTAAGAAGAAAAAAGAAGCGGATGGGAAAGAAGAGACTTTCAAAGCAAGGCCTGTAGCCAAAGGTTACACACAGAAAGAAGGGGTTGACTATGAAGAAACCTTTTCTCCTGTAGCCATGATAAAATCCATTCGTATACTCTTGTCCAAAGCTGCGTGCATGGATTACGAGATCTGGCAAATGGATGTCAAAACAACTTTTCTGAATGGCTACCTTGACGAAGCCATTTACATGTCTCAACCAGAAGGGTTCAAAATTAAAAAGGTCAAGAGCAAAAGGCTTGCAAGCTTCTTAAGTCCATTCATGGACTCAAACAAGCTTCTAGATCTTGGAATCTTAGATTTGATGACACAAGTAAAACATTTGGTTTTTGAACAAAATGTTGACGAATCTTGTGTCTATAAACAAATCGAAGATGGTATAGTAGTATTCCTCATTCTTTACGTTGATGATATATTACTGATTGGAAATGAAGTAACATCATTATCAAGGGTAAAGAAATGGTTGGCTGACAATTCCAAATGTAAGATTTGGGATAAGCCAAGTATGTTCTGGGCATTAAGATTCTTAAAGATAGACAGAACAAAAACTTTGTGTAACGACCCAAATTTACTAATAAGGCTTAAGGGCCTTGATTAGTGTGCCGAGAGGGCATAATTGAAATATATGTGATTTAATGATTAAAAGTATGTTATATGACTATTTGAATATCTGAGATGCATGACTATGTGTATTAGTATGCATGTAGGCCCTGACTAGGTTAGAAGGGCATAATCGTAATTTTGGCCCGCTGAGGGCATAACTGTATATATATGTGATAAATTGTCGAGACCACATTATTATGTGGATATATCTGTGATCTGTGATTCGAGACGATCCTAATGAGCGGGTTAGCGAAAAAGTCACGGCGGGGATTTATACCCGGCTCGGGGTGAGCCTTGGGGTATAAATGGGAATTTAGAGAATATATTGGGGTCAATTTTGACATTGAGGAATATAATTGGTGAATAATTAGCTATCGGGAAGTAAGCGGAAAATAATAGAGACATTCGAGGAATTAGCGGGAATTGGGTGAAATGACCAAAACGCCCCTAGGTGGATTAAAAGATTTAGAATTAAAGGGGAGGGTATTATGTTCATTTAGCTTATAATGGGTAAGTATTATCAGGCTTTATACTTAGTGGAATTTGTAGAAGGGGCTGGAATGCTGAAAGAAATAAAGAAAGAAAAATAAGGGAAAGAAAATCTGGGCATTTCCAAGGTCGGTTTGGGATTTCTTCACCATTTCTTGGGTTCCTTTAGACCAAAAACTCAGGAGGAGTTTGGGTAAGAGCTAGAGGCTAGGCTCCCTGTACTAACTTGAGGAATTGGTAGAGCAATCCATCCAGTTGAGGTAAGACTTTGAGGTTTTCTTTGGTTTCTAGTTTTGATGTTGAACTAAGATTTCTAAGCTGAATTTGGTGGGGAATTCTAGGGAAATTGGAGCTGAGCTTTGAGGAGGTGAAGGCCAAGCTTGTGAGGAGGACGACCTACGCTAAATTTATCCAGCAAAGGTAAGGGATTCCAGCTTGAACTTTGTGGTTTCTGTGGCTATTTTGCTGAGTTTTTGAATTCTAGGTCACGCTATGGTGAAATGTTGGATTAGGGGTGTATGTGTTTAAGTTTTGTATGGTTGGGATGCTTGGGATGAGTTAGACATGTTAGTAAGCTTGATTCTAAGTTTGGTGGAAGTTTGGAGAAGTTTTGGTAAGGTTTGGCTCGGGGAAGATCGAAGGAGGGAAAAACAGCATTTGTTGTTCTATGACTAGCGCTACAGCGCTAGCCTTTGGACGTGTAGCACCCTCCTTAGAGCGCTGTAGCGCTACCCTGTCTCCAGAAAGGGGTTTTTGAGTTATTTTCAAGGGTTTTTGCCTGAGGGTTCGGGGTTCGATTCCACCACCCCGTTTGGTGGAATTGGGGCTTCCCGAGGTTAGGTTTTGGACTTGAGGTTGGTGATGATTCTGATCTATGGTTGTGACTAGGTGTGGGCTAGGGCTCAAGGGGGATCGTGCTCAAGGATCAAAGTGAACGAAGCTAGCAAATTTAAAGGTAAGAATACTGCACCCGGTTATGTGTTTGTGATGGGACTAAGTGCTCCCAATATCTGTATAATGTCAAAGATGGTATTATGCCATGGGACATGTGGTAAATGGCCTAAGGGTGCCGTATACAATATTTGCGCACAGGGCGCGGCTTGTCAACTGGTAGTCGAGGACAGCTTAATATTCACTGAGCTCGGTTTAAGCGGGCCGAAGTCAGTGGGATAAATAGAGGGTGCGGCCTAAGGGCGCTAACTCTAGTTATCATTTGTGAATTGATTATTGATATGAAGTGATATGTTTGGTATGCTGAATGTTTGATTATCATGGATGCTTAGACTGATGAGATCATGCTTATGTGATAGGAGATGTTGGATTGTCTATTGATTGTTTATGCTCTGTTATTGTGTTTTCTTGCTGGGCCTTGGCTCACGGGTGCTACGTGGTGCAGGTAAAGGCAAAGGCAAGTTGGACCAATCCTGAGATGGAGAGCTGCGGGGCTGAATGTACATAGTCAGCTGTTCGGCCGCCATGGCCGAGGTGTGGATTAGGACAAGGAATGCCTAATAGTCTGTTTTGCCTTAGAGTGGCTATTTATTGTATTTAAATCTGGAATCTTTGTAAATGGTTCTAATCTTGTTATTTTTGGGATCCCGTGTAAACAGAAAAGGTTTATTTATAAGAAATGCGGCTTTTGAGACCAAAATCTTTTAACCCTAGTTCCACTATAGTTTTAGTAACATGTTTTAATTAAATGACTTGATTAGCAAGTCTGACACCTTTATAAACACACAGTGTAACGGTCTTGGCTATCTATGGCGTTACAACTTGGTATTAGAGCGTCCTAGGTTTATTGGTTCCTGAAGACTAGCTGGACATGTACATTCGCCGCGAGAGACAAGCTCGACTCAGGGTTTGGTAATTGTGTACACATGATTAGGTGCTTAAATGATTTGAGTGAGATATGACTGTTGATATCTATTTGATCAATAGGGAGCATGAGATACTAATAGGGCCTGGCCCTTGACTATTGCATGATGTTGTTGAGGCGTGCTTATCATCACTGATATGCGTGTGAATGATATATGGATGAATATTTTGATAAATTGTTATATCTTGATTGCATGTGAATGATTGGAGTTCTAGTAATGGATCATGAAAGGATTATCACCCTGTCATCATAGTCTGATTGCCGAGTCATTGATTGCAGATTGATTTGGATAATTATGCGTCCAAGAAAATCTACGCGACTAGCCGGCAGGTCTGAGACAAGAGATGATGATCAGGGCCAGACCCCTCCGCCAGTCCCTGAGAACTGGCAGCAGCTTATGGCAGATATGCAGGCTCGGCTACAGAGCCAAGATGAACAAATCTGAATTCTGCAGCAACAGGCTCCATCAGGGAGTGTTGCCCCCATTGTGCCACCTGCAGTGGTACCTGTTGTACAACCAGTTGAGGTTGGGAATAAGTGGGAACCGTTGTATGAGCGGTTAAGAAAACAACAGGCCCCGATCTTTGAGGGAGGACCTGATCCACTGAAGGTTGAACAGTGGATGACCATGATTGCTACCATTCTGGACTTTATGAGGGTAGAAGGACATGACAGAGTGGCTTGTGCCACATATATGCTGAGAGAGGATGCTCGAATCTGGTGGGAGGTGGCATCACAGACCAGGGATGTTACTGCTTTGACTTGGGAAGGATTCATGGACCTATTCAGTCAAAAGTATTATAATGTTGCCATCAGGGTAGCGAAAGTAAATGAGTTCATGGGGCTGGTTCAGGGCAGTATGACAGTTACAAAATATGCCCTGAAGTTTGACAAACATGCGAAGTTCGCACCAGATCTTGTGCCTACTGATGCAGCTAGGCAGGACAGGTTTATTAGAGGGCTTAATGCTATGATTGCCTGAGATGTGAGGATTACAACAGTTCCTAGAGGGAAAACTTATGCCCAGGCTGTAGAGAAAGCTCTTATCGCTGAGGAAGTGGAAAATAAGATATAGAGAGAGAGAGTGCAGTGAGGCGGGAGGGCCGCAGGGCGGTGCCTCCATATTTTTGTTCTAGTAGGGGCGGAGGCCCCAGTGATATGAAGAGGAAGACTCCTGAGGCTTCGATCACTCCTGGTCCTAATAGGAGAGGTTGAGGTACTCAGGGTGGCTGTTAGGGAGGCGGTGATGCATGGAGGACGTATCCTGAGTGCAAAAGGTGCAGAAGACGCCATCCGGGAGAGTGTCGAGGTAAGGCTTGTTATGTGTGTGGGGTGGTGGGACACCTCAAGAAATATTGCCCGACAGTGAAGAAGGGAGATGCGGGGAAGGTGTACAGCTTGACTCCAGCTCGAGTGTTCACCCTGACGCAGGCGGAGGCCGAGGCTAGCCCCTCGGTAGTGACAAGTCAGCTTTCTAGCGCTGGCACTCCTTTTACTGTGTTGATTGACTCTGGTGCTACACATTCGTTTGTTTCTAGTAGGGTGATTGATAGATTGTGTAGACCTAGTGAGTATTGTACTTCAGGGTTTGGGACTATTTTGCCTACAGGGGAACTGGTAGCGTCTAGGAGGTGGATTAGAGCACTGCCAGTGATAGTTGATGGTAGGGAGTTATCAGTAGACTTGATTGAGTTGAGTATGGAGGACTTTGATATGATTCTAGGTATGGATTGGCTAGTTAGATATGGAGCTACCATTTACTGCATGAAGAAGATGGTGACTTTTGAGCCAGAGGGCGAGGATCCCTTTGTTTTTGTGGGAGTGGTGCACGAACCCCGCGTCCCCAGGATATCGGCGTTGAGAGCCAGAGACTTGTTACAGGGTGGATGTATAGGCTCTCTGGCTAGTGTGGTAGATACCACCAGGGTTTCACCAGTAGGATCGGAGGAGACCATATTGGTTTGGGAGTTCTTGCATGTGTTTCTTGAGGATTTGCCTGGATTGCCGCCACGTAGGGAGATTCAGTTTGTCATTGAGTTGGCGCCGGGGACAGAGCCAGTGTCAAGGGCACCATATAGGATGGCACCGGCAGAACTAAAAAAAATTGAAGATACAGTTTCAGGAGCTTCTGGATTTGGGATTCATCAGGCCTAGTTACTCGCCATGGGGTGCTCTAGTTTTATTTGTGAAGAAGAAGGACGGGACCTTGAGAATGTGCATAGACTTGTAGAGAATTGAACAAGTTGACCATCAAGGATTGATGACTTGTTCGATCAGCTGCAGGGTAAAATAGTGTTCTCAAATATTGATCTTCGATCTGGTTATCACCAGCTGAGCATCAAGGATGAGGATATACCGAAGACGGCCTTCCGAACGAGGTATGGGCACTATGAGTTTCTGGTCATGTCATTTGGTTTAACCAATGCCCCAGCAGCCTTTATGGACCTAATGAACAGGGTGTTCAAGGATTTTCTGGATCATTTCGTAATTGTCTTCATCGACGACATCTTAGTGTATTCCAATTTAGAGGCAGAGCACGAGCTTCATCTTCGACAGGTTTTCAGAGGTTGAGGGAGCATCAGTTGTATGCCAAGTTTAAGAAATGTGAATTTTGGTTACCAGAAGTGACATTCCTTGGACATACGTGGGTGCAGATGGGATTAAGGTGGATCCATCTAAGGTAGAGGCAGTTAGGGATTGGCCGAGGCCAAGGAATGCCTCGGAGGTGCGGAGTTTTCTTGGTTTGGCGGGTTATTACAGACGGTTTGTAGAGGGCTTCTCGAAGATAGCGGCACCGATGACAGAATTGACACGGAAGAATTTGAAGTTTATCTGGTCAGACAAGTGTGAAGACAGTTTCCAAGAGCTAAAGCGGCGACTTATTTCTGTGCCTGTGTTGAGTCTTCCTTCGGGGGAAGGGAAGTTTGTGATCTACTGCGATGCATCAAGGTTGGGTTTAGGCTGTGTATTGATGCAGAATGAGAAGGTTATAGCTTATGCATCATGACAGTTGAAGGAGTATGAACAGCGGTATCCTACCCATGATTTGGAGCTAGCAGCAGTGGCATTTGCACTGAAGATTTGGCGATATTACTTGTATGGGGAGAAGTGTGAGGTGTACACTGACCATAAGAGTCTGAAGTATTTATTTACACAGAAGGACATGAACATGAGACAGAGGCGTTGGCTGGAGTTGGTAAAGGACTATGATTGTGATATTCTTTACCATCCAAGGAAAGCCAATGTGGTGGCAGATGCATTGAGCCGGAGAGGCCCAGGTCAGTTATATAGTTCCACCTAGATCTCAAGAGAGCTAGCTGATGAGATGGTCAGAGCAGGGATAGAATTGGTGGTAGTTCGGTTGGCCAATATTACTCTACATTCGACCCTGCTAAAGCGGATCAGAGAGGGACAGTTGGTAGACGCTCAGTTACAGGAGGTTAGAAAGAATGTCTTAGCGGGAGTGGCTAAGGACTATTCTATTTCTGAGGTTGGTTTGCTTCGGTATCAAGGGCGAATTTGTGTTCCAGCTGATGAGGGGATCGGACGAGAGATACTGGATGAGTCTCATACGATGCCATACTCACTTCATCCGGGTACCACGAAGATGTACCAAGATCTATGGATGTTGTATTGGTGGCCCAGGATGAAGAAGGATGTAGTGGAGTACGTAGCCAGATGTTTAACCTGTTAGAAGGTGAATGTCGAGCATCAGCGACCAGCAGGGTCGCTTCAGCCTTTGGGTATTCCCGAGTGGAAATAGGAGGGCATTACTATGGATTTTGTGGGAGGTTTACCCAGAACAGTGGGGCTTCATGACTCGGTGTGGGTGATAGTGGACAGATACACCAAGTCAGCCCATTTTCTTCCTGTAAGATCGACATATATTGTGGATCAGTATGCTGAATTGTATGCGAGGGAGATCGTAAGTCTCCATGGGGTTCCTAAGTCTATAGTGTTAGACCGAGATCCTATCTTTACTTCCAAGTTTTGGAGTGGTTTGCAGAAGGATTTGGGGACTCAGTTAAAGTTCAGTACAGCCTTTCATCCTTAGACTGACGGACAGTCTGAGAGGACGATTCAATTGTTGGAGGATATGCTCAGAGCGTGTGTGATTGACTTTGAGGGTTCATGGAGTAAGTATCTTCCGTTGATTGAATTTTCATATAACAATAGTTACCAATCAACAATTGGAGTGGCTCCCTATGAGTTGTTGTACGGGAGGAAGTGTAGATCACCCATTCATTGGGATGAGATGGGTGAGAGGAAGTATTTGGGGCCAGATATGGTACAGAGGACAAGTGAAGCTATAGAGAAGATCCGAGCTAGAATGCTCACTTCTCAGAGCAGACAGAAAAGCTACGCTGATCCTAAGCGTAGGGACATGGAGTTCTAGGTTGGGGACCACGTGTTCCTTTGAGTTTCACCTTTGCGAGGGGTGAGGAGGTTTGGAAAGAAGGGCAAGCTAAGCCCTAGATTCATTGGACCTTTTGAGATCTTGGAAAGGATTGGTAAGGTGGCTTACAAATTAGCTTTGCCACCATTTGTCTGGAGTTCATGACGTATTCCATGTTTCTATGCTCTAGAAGTATGTTTCAGATGCGACCCATGTATTGAGGTATGAATATTTGGAGTTACAAACAGATCTGGCTTATGAAGAGCAATCGGTTCAGATATTGGATCGGAAAGATAAAGTATTGCGGAATAAGACGATTCCTCTTGTTAAAGTGTTGTGGAAGAATAGTAGGGTCAAGGAGGCGACCTGGGAGCTTGAGACAGCAATGCGGGATCAATATCCCGAGTTATTCAGGTAAATTTCGAGGACGAAATTCTCATTAGGAGGGGATAGTTGTAACGACCCAAATTTACTAATAAGGCTTAAGGGCCTTGATTAGTGTGCCGGGAGGGCATAAGTGGAATATATGTGATGTAATGATTAAAAGTATGGCAAATGACCATTTGAATATCTGAGATGCATGACTATGTGTATTAGTATGCATGTAGGCCCTGACTAGGTTAGAAGGGCATAATCGTAATTTTGGCCCGCTGAGGGCATAACTGTATATATATGTGATAAATTGTTGAGACCACATTATTATGTGGATATATCTGTGATCTGTGATTCGAGACGATCCTAGTGAGCGGGTTAGCGAAAAAGTCACGGCAGGGATTTATACCCGGCTCGGGGTGAGCCTAGGGGTATAAATGGGAATTTAGAGAATATATTGGGGTCAATTTTGACATTGAGGAATATAATTGGTGAATAATTAGGTATCAGGAAGTAAGCGGAAAATAATAGAGACATTCGAGGAATTAGCGGGAATTGGGTGAAATGACCAAAACGCCCCTAGGTGGATTAAAAGATTTAGAATTAAAGGGGAGGGTATTATGTTCATTTAGCTTATAATGGGTAAGTATTATCAGGCTTTATACTTAGTGGAATTTGTAGAAGGGGCTGGAATGCTGAAAGAAATAAAGAAAGAAAAATAAGGGAAAGAAAATCTGGGCATTTCCAAGGTCGGTTTGGGATTTCTTCACCATTTCTTGGGTTCCTTTAGACCAAAAACTCAGGAGGAGTTTGGGTAAGAGCTAGAGGCTAGGCTCCCTGTACTAACTTGAGGAATTGGTAGAGCAATCCATCCAGTTGAGGTAAGACTTTGAGGTTTTCTTTGGTTTCTAGTTTTGATGTTGAACTAAGATTTCTAAGCTGAATTTGGTGGGGAATTCTAGGGAAATTGGAGCTGAGCTTTGAGGAGGTGAAGGCCAAGCTTGTGAGGAGGACGACCTACGCTAAATTTATCCAGCAAAGGTAAGGGATTCTAGTTTGAACTTTGTGGTTTCTGTGGCTATTTTGCTGAGTTTTTGAATTCTAGGTCACGCTATGGTGAAATGTTGGATTAGGGGTGCATGTGTTTAAGTTTTGTATGGTTGGGATGCTTGGGATGAGTTAGACATGTTAGTAAGCTTGATTCTAAGTTTGGTGGAAGTTTGGAGAAGTTTTGGTAAGGTTTGGCTTGGGGAAGATCGAAGGAGGGAAAAACAGCATTTGTTGTTCTATGACTAGCGCTACAGCGCTAGCCTTTGGGCGCTATAGCGCTAGGCCATATACCCTGGGATGATTTTGGGCTCTTTTTGTAGCGCTATAGTGCTACCCTGTTTCCAGAAAGGGGTTTTTGAGTTATTTTCAAGGGTTTTTGCCCGAGGGTTCGATTCCACCACCCCGTTTGGTGGAATTGGGGCTTCCCGAGGGCTCGGGATTGGACCCGAGGTTAGGTTTTGGACTTGAGGTTGGTGATGATTCTGATCTATGGTTGTGACTAGGTGTGCGCTAGGGCTCAAGGGGGATCGTGCTCAAGGATCAAAGTGAATGAAGCTAGTGAATTTAAAGGTAAGAATACTGCACCCGGTTATGTGTTTGTGATGGGACTAAGTGCTCCCGATATCTGTATAATGTCAAAGATGGTATTATGCCATGGGACATGTGGTAAATGGCCTAAGGGTGTCGTATACAATATTTGCGCACAGGGCGCTGCTTGGCCACTGGTAGCCGAGGACAGCTTAATATTCATTGAGCTCGGTTTAAGCGGGTTGGAGTCAGTGGGATAAACAGAGGGTACGGCCTAAGGGCGCTAACCCTAGTTATCATTTGTAAATTGATTATTGATATGAAGTGATATGTTTGGTATGTTGAATGTTTTATTATCATGGATGCTTAGACTGATGAGATCATGTTTATGTGATATGAGATGTCGAATTGTCTGTTGATTGTTTATGCTCTGTTATTGTGTTTTCTTGCTGGGCCTTGGCTCACGGGTGCTACGTGGTGCAGGTAAAGGCAAAGGCAAGTTGGACTAATCCTGAGATGGAGAGCTGCGGGGCTGAATGTACATAGTCAGCTGTTCAGCCGCCATGGCCGAGGTGTGGATCAGGACAAGGAATGCCTAACAGTCTGTTTTTCCTTAGAGTGGTTATTTATTGTATTTAAATCTTGAGTCTTTGTAAATGGTTCTAATCTTGTTATTTTTGGGATCCCGTGTAAACAGAAAAGGTTTATTTATAAGAAATGCGGCTTTTGAGACCAAAATCTTTTAACCCTAGTTCCATTATAGTTTTAGTAACACATTTTAATTAAATGACTTGATTAGCAAGTCTGACACCTTTATAAACACACAGTGTAACGGTCTTGGCTATCCAGGGCGTTACACTTTGGCACTGTCTCAAGCAACTTATATTGATAAGGTGCTAGAACGCTTTTATAAGCAAAACTTCACAAAGGGTGATATGCCAACCCATTCTGGAGTATTCCTATCCAAGGAGCAGTGTCCCAAAACACCTCAGGAAGAGGAAGACATGAGACAGTATCCCTATGCCTCAGCAGTAAGCAGTCTGATGTACGCCATGTGTGTACTAGACCTGACATTTGTTATGCAGTAGGGATAGTCAGCCGTTATCAATCCAATCCTGGATTGAGTCATTGGATTGCAGTGAAGAATATTCTTAAGTAACATAGAAATACTAGAGATTATATGCTTGTATATTCAGGTGGAGACCGGAACCCCATTGGTTACACTGATTCTGATTTTAAATCAGACAGAGATAGTCGGAAATCGACTTATGGATCAGTGTTTATTGATGGAGTAGGAGCATTAGTCTGGAGAAGCACTAAGCAAACCAGCATTGCAGACTCCACCATGGAAGCTAAGTACATAGCGGCTTGTGAAGCAGCTAAGGAGGCTCTGTGGCTCAAAAAGTTCTACTCCGGTCTGAAAGTTGTTCCAGAAGTGGAGAAACCACTTGTTCTTTACTGTGACAACAGTGGAGCAGTGGCTAATTCTAAAGAACCAAGAAGCCACAAGAGGGGAAAGCATATAGAGCGCAAATACCACTTGGTCAGAGAAATCATACATAGAGGAGAGGTGTCCATTCTGATTATCGCATCAGAACACAACCTAGCAGGCCCGTTCACGAAGACGCTTCCTGCAAAGCAATTCGAGGGTCATGTTCGTAATATGGGATTGAGAGAAATGCCCTACTTACTTTAAGTACAAGTAGAAGATTGTTAGGAGTATATCTTAAAAGCATGTAAAAGACATTTATTATTTCGATGAATTAATAAATACAATGGTTTATTATTGTTATATTTAGATTATTAAATTATTGTTTGAATAATTTTGTAAATATCAGAAAAATTCCATATTCATTATTAAGGATGTGATCTTGTATTAGTACGAGAGAATCAACAACAACAAATTGAAGTTGTGGAATTCTTTAATTGGGGTTGTAAGTACGGTTTGATGAGTATCATGTTGATACAAATAATCTAGATTCAAATTATTGATGTGGCAAGACATCTCGGTAAAGGTGCTTTATATAATATGATTATATATGACATGGACCGATATGAATAAAAGTCTTTATCCAAAAACCATTTAATAATAAAGACTTGTAATTCATATCATAACTGATGATCATTTATAGATCAACCTAAATCCTGAGTGTTCATGAACTCATGTTCAAGTTTATTAAATATTTTGATTCATTCGTTAAGGTCTCTTCACAGAATGAGGCTAATGACTTTTGTTTTGGAGATTTAATATCATGGATGGATGGGAACATGTATCAACAATAGGGAATCTAATATTTCCTAACATATTGTATATTAGTTCCCTTAAGGGTTAATTCTGGAACTGAATGATTTTGAGCTCAAATCTATAATTAGATTATAGATTAATTATTCACTAGTGAATTAATGGTACTTAAGGAATAAGAAGTAAATTAGAAAGGTAAAATGATAATTGTTCCATTATAATTTATGAACTAATTAATTAGAGGGTTGAACTATTGTAAGATGGTTATATCAATGGACAACTTAGAATAAGATTTCTGTAAAAGTATATCTATAACATAAATAGTGCAATTATGAATTTATAGTGGAGAAATATCAGAATTAATAAATTAACTATTATAATTAAAGAGTTTAATTATTTAGTTACAATTTATTGAAGCTTAATGTTATGGGTCCATGGTCTCCGAAATGACTCAAACAAACATTGACAAAGATAAATACAAAAATGGGCAAAATGACTTATTTGATAAGTAATATTTCTCCATGCACTAAACATAATTATTGTATAATTATGTGTAATTAAGTAATTGAGGATTAATTAATTATTTGATTTAACAAAAATATAATTAATTTAGAATTAATTTATTTTTGGGATTTTTGGTATTTAAATAATAAGAAAAAATTGGGAAAAATCACATGCCTTCCTTGGCATGTGGTACATGTGTAGCACAGTGCTCAGTCACTGTGCTACACGCATAAGAAGCTGTTGGTAGTTTCTTGGTTCCACAATTTTAGTTATTTAAATATTAAATAAATAATGAGATATTGTAATATGATTAAAATATTATTATTTAATCAAAATCTGATAACTAATTAGTTATTCAAATTGTTTAAAATAACTAATATTTTATTTTTAATATATTGGATATATTAAATATAAGATATCAGTTTTTTAGAACGATACTTTACAGGGATAGAAAATATATCGTGAAATCTCTTTGAGAGAAAGAGAACAGTGATACAAGCATAGGTCACTATTCTTTACAAACTTAGGTCCAAACTTTATCAGATCTCATGTGTTGAGAACATCTGATAAATAGATTTTGCCTATTATTTTGTATAGTGAGCCCACACTCGTTCTTTGTGTGCTGAGAACATTTTGGAAGATCATGGTGTGTGATCTCAAGGATTTTTTCCATACAAAAAGATAGCAGCAAGGAAGGACTTGAGGTAATTTTCTGTTCATATCTTTGATTTAATATATATATGTATGTGAAGAAGTAGATCTAGAAATCATGTGGGGTTAAATTAACAAGTTTGACTGTTATTCCGCTGCGTATAATCTCTGATTTGATCTATAAAAACCAAAATTTAGGACACGGGCCACGACTTGCCCCTTAGAGTCGCGGCACGCCCCCCAGGCAGAAACCCCTCCTGGTCCTGGGTTCACACAGGTTGCGGCGCCCAAACAAGGCCGCGACCTGACCTCGAACGCAGCTATTTTCTCCATTTTCCCATTTCAAAACCCTCCATAAACCTATCCAAACATATCCAAATCCCAAAAACAAAGTTCCCAATCAACTCCATGGCCCAAAACCATCAAAACTCATGTCTGAAACAATTCAAAAACTCATCAAAACGTAAAATCCAATCAAAGCTTAAAAACTCAAAAAAATTTAACTTAAGCTTGGATTTCCTCTGATTAAGTCGTTTCCCAGCTAAATCCTCTGGCTAACAAGCTTGTGATCTTTCTTAGAATCGTTATGACTCTAACCTTGCTTGAATTCGAGTCCTAAAACTCGAGTTTCCTTCGAAAATGCTATCGAACTCCAAATGAGAGAACGAGAGAGAGAAAGAACCGAACGTTCTTCTTATTCATTCTATCAGGTTACTTCAAGCTTAAGTAACCTCAAGCAAATCCAAATGCAAGGGGTGCCCAAAAATGTCCCCGTGGGCCCAATAGTCAAAATCCCCATAATTCCCTCCTAATCTCACTAACTTCAAATATATCATCAACCAAAACCATCAAAACTCATGTCTGAAACAATTCAAAAACTCATCAAAACGTAAAATCCAATCAAAGCTTAAAAACTCAAAAAATGTAAACGTAAGCTTGGATTTCCTCTGATTAAGTCGTTTCCCAGCTAAATCCTTTGACTAACAAGCTTATAATCTTTCTTAGAATCGTTATGACTCTAACCTTGCTTGAATCCGAGTCCTAAAACTCGAGTTTCCTTCGAAAATACTATCGAACACCAAATGAGAGAACGAGAGAGAGAAAGAACCGAACGTTCTTCTTATTCATTCTATCAGGTTACTTCAAGCTTAAGTAACCTCAAGCAAATCCAAATGCAAGGGGTGCCCAAAAATGTCCCCGTGGGCCAAATAGTCAAAATCCCCATAATTCCCTCCTAATCGCACTAACTTCAAATATATCATCAAATATTCATTCTCATTACCCAATAACCCGGTAATGTACTAAATACCCAATATACCCCTTGACTCACACCGAGTCAAATATGGGTCCCATTGTGACTTTCCCACTAACTTGCTCCCTAGGATCATCTCTTACCGAGTAACCCAAATATATCCACATAACAATGTGGTCTCACACATATATCACATATATGTCAAATATACCCATAACAGGCCAAATTACGAAAATTACCTTTTTAATCATAAATGGGCCCACATGCATATTTAATACACCTAAACATGCATATCAAGTCATATTGTAATATAACTCACATAATCATATAATGATACACATATATATCATATAATCACATATTTTCCATAATTTTCCATCCTAGCCCCCTAATCAAGGCCCTAAGCCTTATTAGGTAATTTGGGATGTTACAAAAACCTAGTCACAATGCATCCATAATAACAATCAATCAAGCTCTAAACCAAATAATAACTTTGAAATATTACGCTAGCCTCTGGGACCTTCAATTCTACTAAACCAGGTAGTAGAATCCTTCCCGAGCCTTAACATTTGGATTCTCGAGCTTAAAACCCTCAAACAACAAATATTTCCCATTTGACCGTGGCCCAGCCCCTAAGGGCCGCGATGTGCTTAAGTTAGAGAGCAAAGCTCTCTCTGCTGAAGGACATGGGCATGGACGTGCTATGCCCTGCACCACGATGCCTAGGCTAAAACCTGAGGCTCCCAAGCCTCGAAATTCAAGTGGGTCCCTGATGAATAGGGCCGCGGCACGAGCTCCTGAAACCCAGAAACCAAGTTTTCTACTGCATTTTCCCTGAGCCTAAATCAATAATTCACACCCCAAACACCATTTAAACCTAGAATCAAGTCTAGAATCCTCATCCACATAGCCTAAACATCACAGCAATTCAGAAAAAAATTACATACCCGTACCAAACAGTTAAAACCAAATCAAAACCCAACTCCCATGCAAACTTTCAATTTTCAACAGAATTAAACAGAAAACAACTCAAATTTAAACCCTTACCTCAGAGATATCTTCAACCTTGGGCTAATCCCCAAGCTTAGCAAGTTCAATCCTCCAATTCCTTAGCCAAGAGTCCTCAAGCATTCCTCAAATTTCTAAGCACCAAAGAGAGGGAGAGGAAACCGAGAGAGAGAAAGTGAGATAGCTATGAGAATTTTGTTTGTCTTCTAAGAGATTCTAGAGTCTCAGTTGCCTAATGTCTAAGTTCAAGCTTATCCCCTAGCCTCCAAAATGTCTAAAATATCCCTTAAGTCCATCTTAATCCTATAATGCCACCAAGGGAAATTCTGTCAATTGCCACAACCCGCTAAATCCTCGAGCATTCCTACAAATCCCCATTTAATCCCGACATGCCCAAATATTCGCTAAATTACTACCTGCTACCCGGTAAATCACGAACACCAACAATGTTCCCAAAATACTCCTAGGCTCCTCCCGAGCTGGTATTCGACCCCATTGTGACTATTTAGCTAATTCGCTCCCTAGGACCATCTTAGATCACACTTCATAAATATATCACCACACTCTTGTGGTATCAAGCACAACATACAAATATATTGCATTTATGCCCTCAATGGGCTAAAATTACAAATATGCCCCTAATAACCAAATTGGGCCCACATGAATATTTAATTCACCTAAACATGCATTTCTAATCACATAATTATTAAATTCACATATTAGCATAATTAGATCAATTATTGCCCTCATGTCACTCTAATCAAGGCCCTAATCCTTATTAGAAAATTTGGGACGTTACAACTATCCCCTCCTTACAAAAATTTTGTCCTTGAAATTTACCTGAATAACTTAGGATATTAATCCTGCATATCAAACTCAAGCTCCCAAGTTTCCTCTTCCACTTTGTTGTTCCTCCACACCACTTTCACTAAGGCGAAGGTCTTGTTCTAAAAGACTTTATCCTTTCGGTCTAGAATTTGAACCAGCTTCTCCTCATAAGACAAATCTTGATCCAATTCCAAGTTCTCATAACTCAGCACGTGTGGTCGCTGTTGGATACTATTGATATCGGGGCCCCATGTAGTCGTACAATTTTCTTCACATACAATTCAACATAATGCGCCACTGTATAAGTTGTCCTAACAGGCAAAAAGTGGGTTGATTTGGTGTACCTACCCACAATCACCCACACTGAATCATACTGTCCCACAATCTTCGGTAATCCAACCATGAAATCCATG
Organism: Humulus lupulus; assembly: GCF_963169125.1. Classification (NCBI taxonomy): domain Eukaryota; kingdom Viridiplantae; phylum Streptophyta; class Magnoliopsida; order Rosales; family Cannabaceae; genus Humulus; species Humulus lupulus. Next base: position 126,550,046 of record NC_084801.1, on the reverse strand, counting down.
GTGATATCCTCCCACTTTCACTCCAGAATCCCTAAAGGCTGCAGCAACCCTACTGGCCTCTGATGTTCAGCCTTTACCTGCTGGCAAGTCAAACACTTGGTCACATAACTCATTACACCCCTCTTCATTCTCGGCCACCAATACAAGGTTCTCAAATCTTGGTGCATCTTCATTGTACCCGGATGTAAGGAATAGGGAGTGGTATGAGATTCATCCAAAATCTCTTGTCGGATACCGAAATCCATTGGAATACAAATTTGACCTTTATACCTCAATAAACCCACCTCTTAAATAGAAAAGTCCTTAGTCGCTCCGGCTAAGACGTTCTCTATGTGCTCCCTCAACGAGGATACTCCCCATGTGCTTCCTTGATCCTCTCAAGGAGTGTGGACTAAAGAGTGATATTGGATAGCTGACCAACTACCAATTCAATACTTGCTCTAGTTATCTCTTCAAGTAACCTATCTGATATCTTCCTTGAACTGAATTACTATCCTGGGCCCTTCTGACTCAACGCCTCGGCCACCACATTGGCCTTCCCAGGATGGTATAGAATATCGCAGTCGTAATCCTTTACCAATTCCAGCCAACGCCTTTGGCGCATATTCAGATCCTTCTGAGTGAAGAAGTACTTCAAACTCTTATGGTCAGTGTATATTTCGCACTTCTCACCATACAAATACTGCCTGCAAACCCTTAGTGCAAATACCACCGCTGCCAATTCTAGATCGTGATTGGGATACCTTTGCTCATACTCCTTCAGCTTTCCCGACGCATAGGCTATCACCTTTCCAGATTGCATAAATACACACCCCAAACCCTACCTGGAAGCATCGTAGTAGACTACAAACTTCTTATTGTCTGATGATATACTCAATACTGGAGCGGTGATCAGTCGTCGCTAAACTCCTTGAAATTGTTCTCACACCTATTTTTCCACACATACTTAGTCTTCTTACGTGTCAGTTCAGTCAACGGTGTTGCTATTCTGGAGAATCCCTCAAAGAACCGCCGATATTACCCTGCCAATCCCAAGAAACTCCTAACCTCTAGTACATTGCTCGGCCTGGGCCAATCTCTCACTACTTCAATCTTACTAGTGTCTACCAGAATCCCCTCCTTACTGACAATATGGCCCAAAAAGGTTACTTGGGGTAACCAAAACTCACATTTTCTGAACTTAGCATATAGCCTATACTCCCTCAATCGCGGTAGTACAAAATAAAGATGATGCTCGTGCTCTGTCTCTGACTGGGAGTACAACAGTATATCATCGATGAATACGATAAAAAACTTGTCCAAATAATCCCAGAATACCCTATTCATCAAGTCCACAAAGGATGCTGCGACATTGGTTAATCCAAAGGACATGAGCAGGAATTCATAGTGTCCATACCTTGTGCGGAATGCGGTCTTTGGTATGTCCTCCTTTTTAATCCTTAACTGGTGGTAGCCTGAGCTAAGGTCAATCTTGGAGAACACCGTCTTCCCCTGTAACTGGTCAAACAAGTCATCGATCTTGGGTAGTGGGTACTTATTCTTGATGGTCAACTTGTTCAACTCTCTGTAGGCAATGCACATCCTTAAGGATCCACCCTTCTTCTTGACAAACAACACTGGGGCACCCCATGGAGAAAAACTCGGTCTGATGAATCCCAAATTGTAACGCCCTGGTTACTACAAGACTGTTACTGTGAACTTTAAACAGTGCTTAACTCGCTAAATGAGTCATTAGGTTATAAACGTGCATCTAGGTGATATTAATAGGCTAAGGTGAAAAATCTCGATCAAAAGGAATGGATATATTTTATTTAAAACATAAAACTGTACATGGGCCCATAAAAGCGTTTACAAAGTTATTTACAATCCAAAATGGTCATTACAGTGTAAAAGTTACAACCCGCTGACCTAAGCGGCAAAAATAGGGTTAACCCCTAGTTCCTCTAAGAAACACCTTGGCCGTGTGGTCAAACGGCTGCATATGTACACATCACCACCTCAGCTCTCCACTCAAGGCAGGGTGAGCTATTCTTTCCCTTTACCTGCACCACATAGCACCCGTGAGCCAAGACTCAGCAAGAAAACCCATTACTGCATGTATACAATATCAATTGATGATTATGATAATCATACTGGGGCTTATAGCCCTAATCAGATAAGAGACTAATGAGTCACTCTCTGGGTAGGTGACTAATGAGTCACACTCTGTATAGGTGACTAATGAGTCACACTCTATATATGTGACTAATGAGTCACACTCTGTATAGGTGATTAATGAGTAAGTCACGAACTTGGGCTCTGCACCCTTAGCCATGTGACGATGTAGTCACCTGAGCCTTTTGGCCCTGGCTCTAAGTAACTAGCCTTTAGACTAGACAAGCGCTTTTGTTTTCATCGAACTTAAGGTCGGTTAAGCATTTCATGCCTATGATGATAATGCTTATGTCGATTAGATCTAATCTTTTCGGCTTGTGTTAAACACGCTAATACCATTCTTCACTCATAATTCAATACCGTACGACCAGTGCTCAGTACTACTACCGAACTTGACTAATGAGTCATAGCTTTACAGTCAATACTAACACCATTGCCGATTCTGACTAATAAGTCAGTACCACTCACAAGTAAGCAAGACTGCTAAGCATTTAATATGCAATCAATGTCCACATATAGAGCACTCAACATGCCTCATCAATAACCATGCATGTCACATACTGGGTGCAGTTTTCTTACCTCTGGTACGAGGGAGAAATAAGTTAAATACGATCCTTAAGAATGATCAATTCCTTGATCCTTTAGCGGTCACCTAGTCATAACCAAATATGGAATTCCATCAATAATAAAAGGTTCATGATCTAAACCTCGCTCCCGGGACCTCGAGTCCTACTAACACGGTTAATTAATTTGATCTCGAGCCTTAAGAATTGAAACCTCGAGTCAAAAACACTAAAAAGTGCCCAAAAGAATGCCCTGGGAAAATAGGGTAGCGCTACAGCACTGCCCCCCAGGCGATATGGCGCTACAAGCAGAGCTGCCAAGCCCTGGACAGCGCTATAGCGCTCAACCCTGGGCGCTGTAGCGCCAGAACCAGGGTATTCCAGCTCTGGTTTTTCCTCTTTGAGTTCTCCAAATTCCAAATCCCAAAAAATATTTCCAAACCTCAACCAAACCCACAAATGAACCCAAAAACCAATCCTACAAGTCTTAGGCGTCAAAACCCAATCAAACTTTCCCAGAAACCTCATTGAATTCCCAACTATCAAATCCAAAATCTCAACTGAAAACTTACTAAAAAATAGGGCATAAACTAGAGATTTCATGGCTGAATTTCTTACCTCAAACTCAGGATTAAACCCCCTTCAATGGCTGAACACAATCCTAAACCCTCAAGCCTTGCTTCCTTAGCTTGAATCCTCATTTGGAGCTTCAAAATTTCAAAGGAAAAAGAAGAAGAAAAATGATTGGGAGGAAGAAGGAGAAGAGGCTCTATTTTTGGTTCAGTTTAATCCTTCCACAACCTTCTAGTTCACATATAACCTAAGGTCAAATGACCAAAATGCCCCTAGGTTAAATAATTTCCTTTCAAGGCTAACAAGGGCAAAATCGTCCTTTCCCATCTATCTCGTTAATTATAATTAACGTTCTCCAATTCCCATTATTCCCAATATTATCAAATAGTAATAAATCATATCCCATTACCCTATAATTCCCGGTAATGTACTAATCATCAGATTACCCCGAGACTCACCCCGAGCCCGGAAAATAACCCCATTTTGACCAAACCGCTAACTTGTATTCAAAGATAGTCTCATGCCGAATAGCTCAAAAAATCCACATTATAATGTGGCCTCATCCATAATTCACCCACATGCATGAAAATATACTAATATGCCATCAACGGGCCAAATTACCAAAATGCCCTTATAATGAAAAGTGGATTCACATGCATGCATTTATCATCATATAATAATATAACTCACATAATCATGCATATAATCATTTAATGGCATAATAAATCAATTATGGCCATCCCAGCCTTCTAATCCAACCATTAAACCATATTAGGGATTTTGGGGCATTACACAAATCCAGTTACTCTTGCAATTGAATCTTCAGTTCCTTCAACTCTGCCGGAGCCATTCTATAAGGTGTCCTAGATACTGGCTCTGCCCCTAGCACCAACTCTATGATGAACTCGATCTCTCAGTATGGTGGCAACCCTGGCAAGTCTGCTGGGAACACATCAGGAAACTCACATACTAATCTGGTCCCATCTGGTCCAATCGAAACAACCCTAGAAGTATTCACAATGTTCGTTAGGAATCCTATGCAACCCTCTTGCATTAGGTCTCTAGCCTTCAGTGCTGAAATCATAGGTACTCTTGGTCCACTCACTGTCCCCACAAATACAAAGGGTACCTCCCCTTCTGGTTCAAAGGTCACCATCTTGTGCTTGCAGTCAATCGTCACCTCGTACTTTGATAATCAATCCATCCCTAGGATCATATCAAAGTCATCAATCGCTAACTCAATCAGGTCCACAGATAACTCTCTGCTGGCAATGTTTTAACCCATCTCCTAGAGACTACCAGATCCTCGGTCGGCAACAAAGTCTTGAATTCCTTAGCATACAAATCACTAGGTCTACACAACTGATCTATCACTCTAGCAGATACAAATGAATGAGTAGCCACTGAATAATTCAATGGAGTAAATGAAGAACTGACACTAGAAATTTGACCTGTCATGACCGAGGGGCTAGCCTCAGCCTTAGTCTGGGCCAAGGTAAATACTCTGACGGGAGTGAGGTTGTTGCTCTTCTTCAGTTCTTCTTTCCTGGATTGTGGGAAGTCCTCCCTCAGATGACTAATACTCCCATAAGTAAAGCAGACTCTGATTCTGTACTCTCCCTGATGTCGTCGCCTGCACCGGGGACACACTAGGAAACTCCTCTAGTTGTTTCCCCCTTCCCGACGGCCACTGAAAGCACCCCGTGCCCTTTTATCTAATTCAGGAGGAACAAAAGAATATGGGGCCTTTCTCTTTTGCTCACTAGGGCCACTACCCCGGCTAGATCCAGTAAAAGAAGGCACCGTCCTCCGAGCATCGCGTCTAGTGGTGCCCTCTCTCCAAATCTGATCCTCGGCCCCCTCAGTAGTAAGGGCCTTCTCCATTACTTGTGCGTAGGTGGTAGCTCTCGGATCCAAAGTTATCTTGACGTCACGGGCTATCATGACATTCAATCCTCGTACAAACCGATCCCTTCGTGCCATATCAGTAGGCACCAAGTCCAGTGCGATGTGGACATCTTCTCTTAACATATAGCTGGCGCATGCCACTTTCTCATTTCCTTCCACCCTCATGAAATCCAGGATGGAAGAAATCATGTTCATCCCCTGCTCTGCCCTTAGTGGGTTTGGACCACCCTCAAAGGTGGGAAGATGATGCTTCCTAAACCTCTCGTACAAGGGTTCCCACCTATTTTCCATCGAAAGTTGGGCTGACACTGGTGCCACAGCCTATGGAACCTGTAACCCAATACCCCGAGGAAGGGCCTGCTACCTCAACTCACGAAGCTCCTCTTCTATTTGATGAAGTCTAGCTTCCATTTCAGCAAACCTCTATTGCCAGTTTGGTGGGGCAGGTGAAGGGTCTGGACCCACGTTATCATATTTGGCCCTAATGTCGCAAAGTCTGATTGATTGCCGAGGCACTACTGTAATATGCCTGCAATCAATAACGCCACACATCGGGCATGATAACAACATCCAAAACCACCTACCAATATCATCAATCAGCCACAATCAATAAATCCACATATCACACATAGAATATAACAGTCAAGGGGTCATGCCCTAGCATCATGCATATATCAACATATTCATCATGCTCTATCTATACATTCAGGCAAACAGAGCAACTTAAATAAGCAATTAAGCATATAGTTCATCAAATACCAACCAACCCTGAGTCGAGCTTTGCATTGGCAGCGAGAGTACATGTTCGGTCGATCTATAAACATTGGCATGCTCTAATACCAAGTTGTAACACCCTACTACCTTAGAGTCATTACCATGACATTATAAATGTTCCATTAGCTCGCTATTCGAGGTTTTAGGTTAAAAGTGTGACTAAATTGAAAGAAAACTCGTTTAACGACATTAATTATAAAGATTTGGACATTCATTGAAATCATAAGAAGTTATACATTTGGGATCCCAAAATATTATTTAGAAAATGTATTACAACTCAAAATATAAATACGGTCGACCTATGCGAGAAAACAAACCAATATAGTACATTTCCCAAAATAACCTTGGCCATGACAGCCAGGTAGGCCGAACATGTACCCGTCGCTCCACGCTTCCGTACTCATGGTCGGTCGACCTTTCCTTTGCCCTTACTTGCACCATAGAGCACCCGTGAGCCAAAGCCTAGCAAGAAAACTCAATGCACACAAAGCATAATCCAATTCAATAATAATAACACAAGCATTCAACAAACTAAACACATAGCGGCCTACGCCGACCCAAGTGCTTTACCAGGCCCTGGGTTTGTGGTCTTCACCAAGCGGGTGGATACCGCACCCTTGGAGGGTCTCACCCTAGCAGCTTGCACTCAGTGTGCTCAATGCCAATCCCGGCCTTTTGTTTTACCCAACCTTCGCAATTCTTGGCCTTCGCCGTTCTCAGCCCTCGCAGTTCATTCATAAATATGCATAATACAACATAACATTCACAGATATTCACACATATATTAAACATAAACAATAGGGCCATGCCCTGCTCTACGAGTACAACAGTTTTCTTTCCTGTGTCCCGAGCTGATTAACTACCGCGATCCCGAGCACGATCCCCTAATCTGAGCTTTGATGAGAACCAAGTCACAATGCATCCTTAATAACAATCCATCAAGCTCTAAACCAAATAATAACTTTGAAATATTACTCTAGCCTCCGGGACCTTGAATTCTACTAACCCGGGTAGTAGAATCCTTCCCGAGCCTTAACATTTGGGTTCCCAAGCTTTAAAACCCTCAAACAGCCAATATTTCCCATTTGAGTCGCAGCCCAGCCCTTAAGGGTCACAGCGTGCTCAAGTTAGAGAGCAAAGCTCTCTCTGCTGAAGGACATGGGTCGCGACGTGCTATGCTATGTGCCATGATGCCTGGGCAAAAACCTGAGACTCCAAAGCCTCGAAATTCAAGCGAGTCGCAGCACTTGATGAACAGGGTCACGGAGCGAGCCCCTGAAACCCAAAAACCATGCTTTCTACTGCATTTTCCCCAAGCCTAAATCAATAATTCACACTCCAAACACAAACCTAGAATCAAGTCTAGAATCCTCATCCACATAACCTAAACATCACAACAATTCAGAAACAATTACATACCCTTACCAAACATTCAAAACCAAATCAAAACCCAACTCCCATGCAAACTACCAATTCTCAACAGAATTAAACACAAAACAACTCAAATTTAAACCCTTACCTCAGAGATTTCTTCAACCTTGGGCTAACACCCAAGCTTAACAAGTCTAATCCTCCAATTCCCTAGCCTAGAGTCCTCAAGAATTCCTCAAATTTCCAAGTACCAAAGAGAGGGTGAGGAAACCAAGAGAGAGAAAGTGAGATAGCTATGAGACTTCTGTTTTTCTTCTAAGTGATTCTAGAGTCTCAGCTACCTAATGTCAAAGTTCAAACTTATCCCCCAGCCTCCAAAATGTCTAAAATACCCCTTAAGTCCATCTTAATCCTATAGTGCCAAGGGAAATTCCGTCAATTGCAACATCCTACTAAATCCTTGAGTGTTCCTACAAATCCCCATTTAATCCCGACATGCCCCAATAATTTCTAAATTACTACCCGCTACCCGGTAAATCCCAAACACCAACAATGTTCCCCTAGGCTCCTCCCGAGCCGGGTATTCGACCACGTTGTGACTATTTAGCTAATTCGCTCCCTAGGACCATCTCGGATCACTCTTCATAAATATATCACCACACTCTTGTGGTATCAAGCACAACATACAAATATATTGCATTTATGCCCTCAACGGGCTAAAATTACAAATATGCCCCTAATAACCAAATTAAGCCCACATGCATATTTAATTCACCTAAACATGCAGTTATAATCACTTATTCATTAAATTCACATATTAGCATAATTAAATTTATTATTGCCCTCTCGGCACGCTAATCAAGGCCCTAAGCCTTATTAGAAAATTTGGGACGCTACAGGAACCCAATAGACAGCCACCTCAGGACGTGCCTGAGATGATGGAGGACTACGACGAAGACGCCGTATACGACGACGAAGATGATGGTGTCAACCAGGGATATTATGAGGAAGAATATCCTCAGCCCATGGACGCAGAGGTGGTGCTCCGTGAGCAGGTGGCCACCCAATAACAATAGATCGATGCTCAAGAGGGAAACATCGCTACCCTAAGGGAGATGGTACTTGCCATGAATGCCACTCTTGCAGCCCAGGGGTTGTGAGTGGACCCCAACAACAACGTACCAGTTGGGCACCCAACTGGCATGCCACCAGTGCAACATATTGGAGTACCATCTGTCAATACAGCTGGAGTGCCTCCCGAGCACCCGGCTACAGAGGTGCGAGACCCGCCAGCTAGAGTGCCCATCAAGCACCCAGCAGGAGTTGGAACCCCGATGCAACCACAGGAATGTGGCAAAGGGAAAGTTGACGAGAATCCTACTCCAAGGAAGAAGAAGGATCTTCAAGATCCCGAGGACCACTAGATTCCAAAGCAAGTAGGTAAAGATAGTGGCCCAGGTGCTTGAGGATACCGCTAGGTTATCAGCGCCCATGGAGCTCGAGGCATCCCACCCTGATGCACCCATATGGATAGCGCGAGGCCTGGAGGTGGTGTTTGTTGGGGTTTTATGCCCTAATTAAAACCCAAATTCTTTGTAATCTTATTTTATTATCAATAAAAGAATAGAAATCATTTTTTGACTTGGTTAATCAATTTTGCTCACATGTTTTATTTTCATGATTATTTGTTTAATATAAAATTCTATTAAATCCCGAGCATATAGCTAATCTTATTTTTAGTGACGTAATCACAGTGGAATATAAATATGATTATATGTTCAAAATAAGTTAGTCCTAAGATTAGTCAGTGAACAGGATTTACACTGACTTGCCAATCTACGTTATGATCTACTTACACATTACAGTGTTATGTTCTTTCCAGAACATTAGCAAAGTAGATAAGATCGGATGTATTTGTTACATCGGACATGACCGATATTGACAGTTTATAAGAGAAGTAAACATACCGTTATTATCTATTCTAGTCATATCATATAGTTGACCATAGGTCAATTCAATCTCAATTCTGAGTGGTTAGTATTCTAACTAATTGTATTATTTGAGTTCTTTGACTTGTTCGTTACCAGCTTACCCTACGGACTAGCCCATACTTACATCTTGGGAACTCGCTAGTATAATTGAGTGGGAGTGTTAATCATAGATATGAACATCTATAGCTTCTAATGAAGAAGTGAAACGATGGTTTCCTTTTAGTTTGGTTCAAGGTGTTAAATGATAGAGATCTCATTTTAGTAATTAAATTAGTTTACTGAAATATCATTTACAAGGAACTAAGTGTTTTAAGGATAAAATACAATGAGGGGTAAAATGGTATTTTAATCGTATCTCATTGTAGACCGTCTATAGAGGATTGAGTGACAATTATGGTTGTAACAATGGATAATTAATAGCGTATCTATATTTTTTATAGAGCGTTCTATGAATACAAGAGTGCAATTCTGAGTCTATAGTGGAGTCACGAGGAATTAGTAAGTTAGTAAATTTATTTGTTAGATTTATGATAACTTATTGGAGCTTGATTTCATAGGCCCATGGTCCCCATTGTACATTGGATAAAATCATCTAGATAGTCTCAATTAATTGATTTAATTATCAATTAGAATTATCAAAGTTGACCAGGTCAATTTTGGATAGTTTCACCGAGTTATGTAATTTTGAGAAGAAAAGAAAAATTATGGCAGATTTATTAATTAAGATAAATTGATATCTAAATTAATAAATAAGTTTAAATCAAGGTTCAAATTATAAATAATTAATTTGATAAAGAATTTAAATAATTATTTAATTAATTTAATCAATAGAAAATAATACAGGCCTTGATTTTAAGTCCAATGGGCTTATAATTAAATGGGAAATTTCACGGGCCTAAAGCCCATGATAATTTTGACCTAGGGCTTCAAAATAGCTATTATTTTATTGATTTTTTTTAATTAAATTAAATGGCCTAATTGAGTCTATAAAAGGAGTGCTTAGAGAGAAGTCATCAGTTAAGATTTCTGAGACAACAGATAAGTCACAAGTCAGATTTTCTGATAGTTTTAGATTCTCTCTAAACACAAGTCCTTTTCTAAGCCTCTTTGTTATTTTCTCTTCTTCTCTCTATATCTATCTCATGTGTTGAGAATTTCCCACACTAGTCTAGGTGGTTCTAAGGATACATTGGAAGATTGTGAAGAAAATAGAAGATCGGTTCAATTTCTTGATAATACTCTGCGACAGAGAGGATACGATAGTTAGAGAAACTGAAGGAAGGACTCTTTAATTCCACTACGTATAATGTAAGTATTATATTCATTTTTTCTCTTTGAATTCAATTTTAGAAACATGTTTTAGGCTATCTCATATTAATTTGTTTAATATTAGATATACAAGAAAATAAATAAAGATCCTGTATAAGCTAATCTAACAGTGTTTTTTTCGGGACCTCGCCAACTTCGTAGGAATAATTGTCCGGGAAATCATCCTAGGAATGTCTCACTGAATTGAGAGCATGGCATTAGTGTCTCAGTAAATGAGAACATCGAGTCTGACACTGAAAATGAGGTGGCTTTTTTTGAGGATAACAATGTGTTTCGAGGTCAGGCTGACCTACGGGACAACCTTAATGCCCGAAGGTGCAATAAGGCAATGGGCATGAGCCTGCCGGGGGAGGTCTATCAGATCCCCAGGACAATCTCAATGCCCGGGGAAGAGATAACCCAACTCAAAGCACCAACCGAGATCGTGACCTGCTCCGCACGGAGTTAGAAATCCTGAAGCGGATCATGCTCAGAATGGCCAGGCGGAAAGGCCACAAATTTGACTCGAAAGATGAAGAAGTGGAGCCATATGCTCCTCACATTGTTGAGGCTCCTCTACCACAAGGCTTCAAAATTCCAGCCATACTGCCCTATGATGGTGGCTGGGACCCCACATACCACCTGTCTAAGTTCAACAGATTAATGTCGGTGCGTTGCGTCTCTGATGACGCTAAGTGTCTTGTGTTCACAATCACCCTGATAGGACCAGCAGATGAATGGTTCAAAAAGCTCCAACCAGGATCTATTCGATCATGCATCAGTTATCATCTGCCTTCTGAAGACAATTCATAGGAGTTCGGAAGGTAAGCTATGAGGTCAATGCCTCGGCCAACATAAAATAAGGCCCTTCGAGACTCTCAAGGCATACATCAAATGCTTCAAGGAGGAATCGATGAGAACCAAAATAGTAGATGATGGCCAGCAATTGATGGCATTACAAGCTGGCATCTGCACGGGGTCCCCACTTTGGGACGACCTCCAACGGAGGGGATGCCGATGACTTGACAACTTCATTCGTTGAGCACAAGAATATATCAACTGGGAGGATTTCCAAATTGGGGCATTATGATTTCCCACCGCTTTCCCTACTTCAGCCACGCCTGGCCCCCTGGCTTTGGGAATCCAATATTCCACTTTCACTCCCGTCCAACCGGGCTTGGAGGGAGTCCAACCCAGCCAAAAATGTTCTGCCTTCCGGTTATAGCACCATGCCCACTCCTTGATTCAGTATGGCTCTGGTAGGATATGGGGCGCCGTCCACTTGATACAATGTTTTTTTAGCCTGCATTCAGTGCTGGAGTTACCGCTCCATCTCAGCCTGCCGAATCCAGTCGAGCTCTCGGCAGTAGTAGACGCGGAGGGAAGGGCAAGGTCCGAATGACTAAGGGAAGTGAAATCGCACAGGCTGAGCAGGGAGCTACCTTTGGCAACAAGTATGTCTCACAGTATTCCAAGTACACCGACTTGGTAGACTCCCGAGAAAATATCTTCGTGGCCACGACGCAACACGTTCACTATAGGAAGCCGCACCCCATCCAGAGAGACAGGGAAAGGCGGGACCCTGGCAAATTTTTTCATTTCCACAATGACATAGGGCACCACACCACTGAGTGTCGCCAACTCAAGGATGAGATCGAGAATCTCATCAAGTTGGGACATCTCCACCAATAAGCTAAGGGTGGAGCGCGTCAGGCACAATCCCCCGCGACAGGACCGCTTGTGCCACCTATTATTCTATAGGTTCCAGCAGTTGCTCCCGCAGTCCCACAACATCCAATGGCACAAAGGCCTCCTCTGGTGAATGGGTGAGTAGGAACCATCTCAGGAGGGCCCCACTTGGGTGGTGCCTCCCGAAGCTCACATAACAGGTATGCGCGAGCTTTGAATCACAATGATGAGGCGATGGATTTGGCTCAGTTGCCTACCCAAATGCCCCGAATGACTGACCAAGTCATAAAATTCTCCAAAGATGATGCTCGAAGAGTGCATTTCCCGCACCACAAACTTTTGGTAATTGAGAGCCAAATGTCCAACAAAATGGTGTTGCAGATTTTGGTAGACAATGGGAGTTTGGTGAACATCATGTTTAAGTCAACCTTCGAGAAAATAGGGCTAACCATGACAGACTTGTCCTCGTGCGCCTGGACTCTCTACGGATTCTCAGGAGAGGCCCTCATCCCGATGGGGCAGATAAAGCTCCATGTAACACTAGAAGAGGTGCCTCTCCAGGCCTTCAAATACTGCACCTTTGTGGTGGTAGACTGTTCATCGGCGTACAACACCATCTTGGGATGACCTGCACTGGTGGAGTTCGAAGCCATCACTTCCATCCGCCATCTATGCATGAAGTTCCCCACAGAGGTAGGAATTGGCACTGTCTGAGGAGACCAGAAAGAGGTGAGACAATGTTACAATGTCTCCCTCAATACTCCTGTGATGGTGGTGGAGGAAGAAGGCCCTGAGAAGCCTGAGGAATCGAAGGTACAAGCTATCCAAGAGACCGGGCCCGACGAGTTGTACCCGAGGGTTTAAGAAGAGAGGTCCATTGAACCAATAGAGGAGGTGGAGGAGGTAGTTCTTGATACCTCCACCCCCGGTAGAAAAATAAAAGTTGGGGGAAGCTTGGAAATGGAAGTCCGAGAGGCATTGGTGGGCTTCCTCCAAGAAAACCAAGACGTGTTCACATGGTCACATTCCGACATGACTGGTATTGATCCAAACATCATATGCCATGCCTTGAATATCGATCCTAACTTTGCTCCTGTCCAACAGAGGCAACGGTTGTTTGATCAAACTCGGAAAGAGGCTCTCAAGGCCGAAGTGGACAAGCTCCTCTCCAACGGATTTATCTGAGAAGCTCAATACCCTAGGTGGTTGTCCAATCCTGTTCTCATGCCCAAGCCAAATGACACTTGGAGAACATGAATTGATTTCTTGGACCTTAACAAGGCTTGTCCAAAGGACTGCTTTCCACTTCCCAAGATAGACCAGATGGTCGACGCCACCTCTGCCTATGAGTTGTTGTCATTCATGGACACATACTCGGGATATAACCAAATATCCATGCACATCGCGAATCAGGAACATACTAGCTTTCAAACCGATAAGGGTGTCTACTGTTACATCGTGATGCCTTTTGGAGTGAAAAATACTAGTGCCATCTACCAGAGGCTGGTTGACAAGATGTTCAAGAACCAGTTGGGGGCAAAACATGGAGGTTTATGTGGACGACATGCTGGTCAATTCTAGGACCTCCCCTGACCATGTGGGCGACTTAACTATGTTTTTCACAGTGCTCCGCCGATTTGGAATGAAATTAAACCCCCAAAGTACACATTTGGAGTTGCCTCCGGTAAGTTCCTAGGCTTCATTATTAGTGCTCGAGGAATTGAGGCAAACCCCGAGAAGATCAAGGTCCTAATCAAGAAACTATCTATTCGAAAGCATAAATACATTCAAAGCCTGACAGGGAGGATCACAGCTTTGAGTCGTTTTGTCTCCAAGGCTACAGACAAGTGCATCCCTTTCTTTAATGTTCTCTGAGGAAGTCAGAGATTTGAGTGGTCGAAAGAGTGTGAACAGGCGTTCCAATAGCTCAAGGTGCACATGGAAAATCCTCCAATTCTTTCTAAGCTAGTCAATGGAGAGTCTATCCTGCTTTATATGGTTGTCTCGGAGGATGCCATCAGTGCTGCATTGGTGCAGGAAGAAAGCCATGTTCAGCACCCCATCTATTATGTTAGCAAAAGACTCATCAGGGTAGAGTCTAGGTACCCGCTAATGGAGAAGTTAACATTTTTCTTAATGATGGCCTCTCAAAAGCTAAGACCCTACTTCCAGGCGCATCTGATTAAGGTCCTCACAAACCATACCCTAAGACAAGTCCTTCAAAAACCAGAGTCGTCGGGAAGACTCTTGAAGTGGTAAGTGGAGTTAAGTTAGTTCAATATCACCTACCATCCGAGGACTACCATAAAAGGTCAAACACTCATTGATTTCTTCAGCGAGTGCACAGGGAATCAGGAGAAGACTGATGATACCCTAGCGGTCGGACCAGCCTGGAAACTGTTTGTTGATGGGTCTTTGAATGAAAATGGTGCCGGGGCTGGACTTATTTTGGTTTCCCCCAAGGGGTACAGAGTTCACAGCGCCCTCCGCTTCGGGTTTAGCGCCTCTAACAATGAAGCGAAGTACGAAGTCTTAATCAATGGGCTCTGTGAGGCACTGGAGCTTAAGGCCGAGGGCCTCAAGATTTTTAACAATTCCCAACTCCTTGTGAACCGGGTTCTCGTAGAGTACCAGGCCCGTGGAACAAAGATGGCAGCGTACCTGGCAAAGGCCCAAGAAATGCTATAAACTTCTGAAGATTCACTATTCATCAGGTGTTGCGAGAGTAGAATTCCAATGTTGACGCCCTGGCTAAGTTGGCCACAACCAAAGATGTTGAGTTGATCAATGTGGTCCCCATTGATTACTTGGAGTCTCTGAGTATCTCAGCTCCAGATGAGGTGGATGGATCCAATAGTTAAATATCTCATCTCCGGGGAGCTGCCCCAAGATAAAAAGGCAGCTCGGAAGTTGCTTTATCAAGTACCGAGGTTCATAATCATGGACAATAGGCTTTATTGGTGAGGTTACTCTTTGCCATTGCTTCGGTGTGTGTCCAAGCAAGAAGCCAGTCTGATACTTCGAGAAGTACACGAGAGTTTTTGCGGAGATCATGCTGGGGGTAGAGCCTTTTTAAAAAGATATTAAGGCAAGGATACTTTTGGCCCACCATTAATGGAGACGCAATGGATCATGTCAAGAAATGCAACAAGTGCCAGCGCTTTTCCAACATCCTCCGAGCGCCTCCAAATGAGCTTACACAGATGACTATCCCATGGCCTTTTGTTGTCTAGGGTATCAACCTCATCAGGTCCCTACCTACAGGGAAGGGAGGAGTGAAAGATACCATAGTGGCCATTGACTGCTTCATGAAGTGAGATGAGGCTGAGCCACTTGCTACGATCTCCTCTAAAAAGTCCTTGGACTTTGTCATCAAGAACATCGTTTGCCAGTACGTGCTTGAGAGGAAGATAGTCTCCGAAAATTGATTACAGTTCGACAACGAAGTATTCACGGACTTCTTTCAATGGCATGGAGTTATCAAGAGATTCTCCTCTGCCCATCCGCAGGCCAATGGCCAAGTGGAAGTAGTTAACAAGACACTTAAGTCCACTTTGAAGAAAAGGGTGGAGCAAGCAAATGGAGCCTGGCCCGAGGAGCTGCCTAGGGCATTGTGGAGCTACCGCACCACTGCTAGGACCTCCATCGGCCATTCACCCTTCTTGATGGCCTACGGGTATGAGGTTATGCTCCTAGTTGAGGTAGCAATCTCCACACACCGACGGGATACGTATGACCCGACCATGAACCATGCTTTACAACGGGAATCCCTGGACCTTATGGAGGAGCTACGGGAAGCTTCTCAACTTCGAGTAGCGTCTTACTAGCAAAAGTTAGCCAGGTATTTTAACTCCAAAGTGAAGGATAGAAATTTTGGGGTCAAAGATGTTGCGAAAAGACTTCTTAGCCACCTAAGACCCCGTTGCAGGAGTGCTAGGACCTAACTGGGAAGGCCCATACCAAGTTGAGAGCGTTGTGTGTCCGGGAACATACAAGTTAGCCTAACTAAGTGGGGAGCTGATTCCTCACGTCTGGAATGCCAAGAATCTTCGCCAATATTACCAGTGATATGAGCAGAAAACATTATCTATTTATGTAATACCCCTTATAGCCTTCGGGAAGATTTAATGGAAATCGTATATGTAAAACACGGTAAGAAATTTATTGTCTACTTATTTTATTTTATTTTTGGTTTCCTTTATTCTATAAATGCTATGTAAAAGCACCCGCTCGCCTGGACAAGTGATCGCAGACTAGTCTCTGATCACTTGGGGGCATGGAGTTAGGGCAGCATTACACTCACAGGGAATGGCCTAGGAAACTAAGCTTGTCAAGAGGAGTAAGCCTAGCGTCACCACCCCAAGAATAGAAAATCCTAGGAAATTAGTCAAGTCTAACCTAGAAGACTAATCTTGTTCCAGGCATAAAAGAGCTTAGCACCTAGGAGCTAGATAGTCTTAGTAGCACGAGAATAGACTTTTGTCACCTCCTGTGGATACTGAGCCTGAGGAGCTCTGACCAAGTCTTTTGATCTCTAGATGTGAACGAAAGGCCGAGTACCCTGTACTTGGCCCCGGTAAATCTATGACATGGGGAGCTTGGCTAGTCAACGAGCGAAGCACCCCTAGTGCCATTATATCCCATAGCTAGAAAACTTAGAGAAAACCCAGTGTAAAAATCTAGTAACGTAAACTTAGAGATTTAGGTTACCTCCCGAGGACAGTACATGCCCGAGGAGTAATAAATGAATCCTAATCTCTGAGATAAGGACGGATGCCCAAACCATTTGTTCTTGGACACCTCATTAACATCACGTCCCGAGGACGTCGAGCTCGAGGAGGTGTGAGATGGTCTTGGAAGCGACGATTTCATGTGTACTTAGAGAGCAGTGTTGAAGCCCCTGGCTGACTTCCCGAGTAATGTGTACTCAGGGGGCAGGCAATTTCATGTGCAAGGACTTTTGAAAGCCTGAATCATTAGATTGCGGGGACACAAGACGTCGAGTTAGGACCAATGGTAAATTTCGCGTTAAATTTACCTCTAGGACTATGAGCCTACAAGAGACACTAAACCCTGGAATCACCTTTAAAACTGTTTGAGTTCTTGTTCTTGTTCTCATGGCAGTCATGTTACGTTGAATTTATAAAACCAGGTGTTTAAAGTGGTTTTAGTTCTTGTTCTCGTGGCAGTCATGTTACGTTGAATTTATAGAACCAAGTGTTTAAAACGAGTTGAATTCTTGTTCTCGTGGCAATTATGTTACGTTGAATTTATAGAACCAAGTGTTTAAAATGATTTGAGTTCTTGTTCTCGTGGCAGTCATGAAGTGTTTAAAGTGGCGTGAGTGCTTATTCTTGTGGCAATTAGGTTACGTTGAATTCATAGAACCAAACCAAATAAAAAAGTAAGGCAAGCGGCATAGTTAAATGGGAAAGTAATTACAACTGTGCTCGGGGGCTCGAGTGTTGTTTGTCTATACCCCAATAAGTTATGGCACATAGTCTAAGTTTAAATATTATGAATGACCCTTGGGGACCTCCTCCACCAGGTCAATGATCGAGTCCTTTCTGGGGGCATCCTTTGCCGGGTGGACCAAACTTGGGCCGCTTTAGTAGCCGAAGTTACCTCGGTTGCATGAGTCACCTCAGTTGACTAGATGGCCTCGATAGACTGGGTCACCTCAGCCATTTGAACCACTTAGTTCACCTCGGCAGCTAAAGTCATTTCCGCAGTCTGGGTCTGTAACGACCCAAATTTCCTCATAAGGCTTAGGGCCTTGATTAGGGCGCCAAGATGGAAAATCTTGGAATTATGTGATATTTATGGGTATCATTATGTGATTATGTGAGTTACATCATAATATGACTTGATATGCATGTTTAGGTGTATTAAATATGCATGTGAACCCATTTATGATTAATTGGGTGATTTTCATATTTTGGCCATTTCGGGTATATTTGGCATATACGTGGCATGTGTGTGGTGCTTCATTATTATTTGGTTATGCTAAGGTTACTCACCACGAGACGATCCTAGGAGATAAGCTAGTGGGAAAGTCACAACGAGATTTATACTTAACTCGAAGTGAGTCAAGGGGTATTTAACACATTACTGAGATATTGGGTAATGGGAATAAATATTTGATGGTAAATTGGGAGTTAGTGAGATCAGGGGGAAATTCTAGGAATTTTGACTATTTTACCCCCAGGGGCATTTTCGGGACCCAGAGCATTAGGATTTGCTTGAGGCTACTTATGCTTGAAGTAACCTGTTAGAATCATAAAAGAATGTTTAGAACGTTCTATCTTCCTCCCGTTCCCTTTTTGTCACCCAATCACACTTTCGAAGGGAACTTGAGTTCTAGAACTCAGATTAAAGCGAGGATCGAGGCATAGTGATTCTATGGAAGATTAGAAGCTTATTAGTCGGAGAATTTAGCTGGGAAACAACATAATAGGAGGTAACCCAAGTTTTAAGTTCTTAATTTTTAAAGATTTTAAGCTTGGATTGGATTTTTTGTTTTTATGAGTTTTTGGATGAATTGAAGCTTGGGTTTTATTGGTTTTGGGAGATTAGGATGTTTGGGAACTTTAGTTTTGAGATTTGGATAGGTTGGGGTCAGTTTTGGAGCTTTGAAGCTCGAAGAACACGAAGTTAAAACCCAGAATTTCTGGGTTGGGCGCTGTAGCACTAGGGTGGTAGCGCTACAGCGCTAGGTGCTTGGATTTGGGGGAGTTGGGTCTGTTTGTAGCGCTGTAGCGCTACACAGAATTCAGAATGTGGTTTTTGGTACTTTTTGGGGTTTTGACCCGAGAGCTTGGGGGATGATTCCACCACCGTGTTTGGTGGAATTGGAGGTCCCAAGAGTACGGGATTGGTCCCGGGATTGGGTTTTGGAACTTGAACTCATTGAAACATCGTTTATGGTTGTGACTAGGTTATCGCTAGGGGTTTAGAATCAGGATCGTGCTTGTGGCTCATTTATTGGTAACCTGTGCTTGGACCAAAGGTAAGAAAACTACACCCAATATGTGATGCATGCAATGCATAAGATACATGAGATTAGGGCATGGCATGAATGTTGAATATGAGTTTGATCAGAGCTTGAGTCTTTGTATTTGTGCATGATTATAATTATGCTTCTGATTATTGATTAAGCATGCTAAATGCCTTATATCTGAATATTTAACATACGATATGTCTGTTTGCATTACCTCATTGAGGAAGGACTGACTTATTAGTCAGGAATCGACATTGGTGTCAGTATTGATTGTGAAGTTGTGACTCATCAGTCAAGATCAGCAGTAGTACTGAGCATTGGTCATATGGTATTGGCTTATGAGCCAAGAACGGTATTAGCGTGTTTAACGCAAGCCAAAAAGATTAGATCTAATCGACATAAGCATTATCATCAGAAGCATGAAATGCTTGACCGACCATAAGTTCGATGAAAAACAAAAGCGCTTATCTAGTCTAAATGCTAGTTATTTAGAGCAAGAGCCAAAAGGCTAAGGTGACCTACACGTCACATGGCTAGGAGGGTATGGGACCTTAGGGATAGACTTATTAGTCATCTACACAAAGATAGACTTATAAGTCATCTATGCAAAGATAGACTTTCAGTCATCTACACAGAGATAGATTTATCAGTCATCTACACAGGGAAAGACTTATTAGTCATTAATACAGAGAGACTTATTAGTCATCTACCTTAGAGAGGCTTATTAGTCATCTATTTTGAAAGTGACTCATTAGTCACCTATACAAAGTGTGACTCATTAGTCACATATCCAGAGTGTGACTCATTAGTCACCTATACAAAGTGTGACTCATTAGTCACATATCCAGAGTGTGACTCATTAGTCACCTATACAAAGTGTGACTCATTAATCACCTATTCAGAGTGTGATCATTAGTCACCTATCTCAGAGAGAGACTTATTAGTCGTTTAATTCAGAGAGACTTATTAGTCATCTACCTCAGAGCGAGAGACTTATTAGTCATCTACTCAGAGCGCAGGACTCCACAAACATTTATTTGTATCTGCTTGCATGCATGAGTAGGGTTATTACTGCTAGGCATGCCTATTATGATTTACTAACATGTTATTACTTGTTCATGATCATATTGAGTTTTCTTGCTGAGCTTCGGTGCACGGGTGCTATGTGGTGCAGGTAAAGGCAAAAGAAAGCTGGACCATCCTTGAGTTGGAGAGCTTAGGTGACGATGTGTACATATGCAGCTGCTCGACCGCCACAGTCAAGGGTCTAAAGAGGAACTAGGGTTTAAAGATAAACCCTATTTTGTCGCTTAGGTCGGCTGGTTGTAAATATTTTATGTAATTAACCTTTAAAATATATTTTTGGGATTCCAATGTATATAGTAAACATTTTAGTGAAACGTTGTATCTTAACCAAAAATTTTAATCCAAAACCATTAATCATACTTAGTTACACGATTATGGTCAAATGACTTGATTAGCAAGTATAGCACTGTTTAAATGCACATCGTAACGGTCCCTGGGTAGTAGAGCGTTACAAGGTCGCTTGGAGACGCCCTTCGAAGAGGAGTCTATACTTCTTGGGCTCCCCAGTGAAATCCAAGCTAATGTCTTGGTTGTGGTACCAGACCACATAGAAGGCATCCTCAATAATTGGCTCAAATTATTTCTTTAGCTTGTCCACCTGACACCGAGAGGACCTATGCATCTCCATGGCTTGGAGGGATTTTCTCTCCCCTAGTGTAGCTCGGTCGATGGCCTCCTTAGCCTGCTCTTGAAGTTGGGAGTTTTCAAGTACCCTTTGGGCGACCTCGCCTATGGCCTTCTTTGCCTCTTCTTGGGCTTGTTGCATACCCTCTGTGGTCGTCTTCGCTTCCTCTTGGGCCCGCTATTTTAGGATCGGTTCCTAGTGCGCAATGGAAATTGCGGTAATGGTATACAAAAAAAAAATTTCTTATCAACAATCTTTATATGAGGATCCTTTAATATGCAATATGTTAATCAATATATAATATGAATATGAAAAATAATACGAAATGATTTACCTCTTGTAGCCTATCAAGAATCCTCGAATCTTTTCGTATATGTTTCGATCTTCCTATCCTTGCTAGAGTACTCACACCTAGATCTTCCGAGACGTTCTCTACACCTCAAGATGTGGGTGGGCACATAGAGAACAAGGATCAATTTTGTGAATCAAAAGTATTCTCAACACATGAGACTTTTGATTATAGGCTAGAGAGAATAGGTTTTGCTTTTGTGAAAAAGATGATAGTTTTTCTTCTCTGTCAAAAACTTTTTCGTCAGACTTGTTATTTCTATTTTCTATCATATAAAATATATAGGCATTATTACCATAATAATAATAATAAAGAAAATTAATCATCTTTTATAATAATAATAATAATAAAAGACAAAAATATAACATTCCATTTTAAAACCCCTTTTAAAATGTTTAATTAATTAATTAAAAATAAAATTAAAAAACTAATATTTGATAACATCAGATGTGCCACATGCATAGAGCAGTCCAAGCCCTATGCGTGTGGCCAATCCCTGAAAAATGATATTTTAATTTTTCATGTGTTTTTATTTTAATTAATTAATAATTAGATATCCAAATAATGTATCATTTTTTTAAGGAAAAGATAACAACTTAAATTTCAAAGTTCAAAATTCAAAATTCAAAATTTGAATTTCCATTACCATCTTATTATTAATTAAATAAATATAATAATCAAAACTAATTTTGACTATCCATATTTATTTATTCACACTTAAATAAAATAATTGATTAAAATCAATTTCTTTAATTTCTACACAATTTCGAAATCGCACAAATGCAATAATAAATTGTACAACTTCAATTATCACATAATTGCACATTTATCCCAAAGAATAAATATTCTCTCAAATAGCTTAGTCACAATTAAACAATTTTATCAACTCTTACCTTGATTAGTGTTGATAGAGCTACCCTGGGACCTATGGACCAATAATTCTAAGCTCCAATAAATAAAATATTATTAACCAAACCTCTTTGATTCAATAATCATATTTATTAATCTCATGATTATTCCACTATAAATATGAGCTGAACTCTTGAGAACTAAAGACATATATTTACTGAGTATATGATCATCAGTTGATGTGTTTTATAATACTACAAAACGGTATTTGAACAAGTATCATTAAATCACATTTGGTCCAATTCTACATACTCTCAGCATGCAAAGTACCTCCACTAAAGTGTCCTACTACACTAGTAACCCGGATCTAGGTCACATGTATTCATAATACTAGTGGACCGTACTAGCAGTAATTAATCTAATGATTCCATAACTTTATTTTACTGCGAACTATTTAAGTTCATTATCTCAATCTCGATCCTCTCATACCAATATGAGATTGAGACCACATAGATAAACTTGGGATTTTTATGATATTTACTTAATATTATTATCAATAATATAGTACATAAGCTACATATATAAAATAATTCAATTCATTTATTTATTTCATTAAGACCACTGTCTACTAAAATTGCTTTAAGGGCACAATTCCCAACAATCTCCCACTTGCCCTAAAGCAAATGAGGCATTTCCCTTAACCCCATGCTTCTTACATGACCCTGAAAATATTTAATGGATAAAGTCTTTGTGAACGGGTCTGTAAGATTATCTTCAGAGGCATTCTTCAAGACAGCAACATCTCCTCGGTTGACTATCTATTGGATCAAGTGATATTTCCTCCCGATGTGCTTTCCCATCTTGTGACTTCTAGGTTCCTTTGAATTGGCTATTGCCCCACTGTTATCACAGTACAAAACAAGTGGCTGATCCATACCTGGAACAACTTCCAGATCAATATAGAACTTCTTGAGCCACACGGCCTCTTTAGCTGCTTCACAAGCTGCTATGTATTCGGCTTCCATGGTGGAGTCTACAATACTGGATTGTTTAATACTTCTCCAAACTACATCACCTCCTCCAAGTGTGAAAACTAATCCACATGTCAAATTTCGACTATCTTTGTCTGATTGAAAATCAGAATCAGTATATTCAGTGGGGTTCAGGTTTCCACCTGAATACACAAGCATGTAATCTCTAGTATGTCTAAGATACTTGAGAATATTCTTCACTACTGTCCAATGACTCAATCCAGGATTGGATTGATAATGACTTACTATCCCTACTGCATAACAGATGTCAGGTCTAGTGCATAACATTGCATACATTAGACTGCCTACTACAGAGGCATAGGGACATTGTCTAATGTCCTCCTCTTCCTGAGGTGTTTGTGGACATTGTTCTTTAGACAATTTAACTTCTGACCGGGTAGGCATAGTGCCCTTCATGGAGTTTTGCATGCCAAAGCGTTCTAGCACTTTATCAATATAAGTTGCTTGAGACAGTGCCAAAATTTTGTTCTTTCGATCTCTACAAATCTGAATTCCCAAACCATGTTTGGCTTCTCCCAAATCCTTCATTTGGAATTGCTCAGCTAACCATTTCTTTACTTTTGATAATGTTTCTATGTCATTCCCAATGAGTAGAATATCATCAACGTAGAGAACAAGGAATACCACAATCTTATCTTTGATTTATTTATAAACACAAGGTTCATCAACGTTTTGTTCAAAACTAAACGTTTTGATTGTTTCATCAAATCTAAGATTTCAAGATCTTGAAGCTTGTTTAAGTCCATAAATAGACTTAAAAAGCTTGCAAACCTTTTGCTATTGATCATTAACTTCGAACCCTTCTGGTTGAGACATGTAAATAGTTTCATCAAGATAACCATTCAGAAAAGTTGTTTTGACGTCCATTTGCCAAATCTCATAATCCATGCATGCAGTTATGGATAACAGTATGCAGATAGATTTTAGCATGGCCACAAGTGAAAAAATTTCTTCATAATCAACTCCTTCTTTCTATGTGTAGCCCTTTGCTACTAGTCTTGCTTCGAAAGTCTCTACTTTCCCATTTGCTCCTCTTTTCTTCTTGAATATCCATTTGTAACCAATAGGTTTAACATTTTCAGGTGAATCTTCAAGAGTACAAACAAAATTAGAATTCATCGATTCCATTTCAAGGTCCATGGCGTTTAGCCCTTTTTTTTGTCAGAATCTTCCATTACATCTCTATATGTCAATGGATCATCTTTGTTTGTGTCAGACATAAGCATTTGAACTTCATGTTCATAGCGTACTGGTTGTTTACCAACCCTCCCACTATGACGAAGCTCTATATTGTTCTGACTAGAACTAGCAATATCCTCAGGCCATTTTTCTCTTGCCATTGCTGGTGTTTGGTCTTGTTTACTTGAGATCATTTCCTCAAGTACGACTTTACTTTGAGGTTTATGGATATTTATATAGTCATGCTCCAGAAAAGTAGCATTCGTAGATACAAACGTTTTGTTGTCTTTAGGACTATAAAATATACCACCTTTTTTTTATTTGGAATATCCTACAAATATGCACACTTCAGTGCGTGATTCCAACTTACCAGTCTTTCCTTTAAGCACATGTGCAAGACAACCCCATATACGGAAATGGCATAAACTAGGTTTAGTATCATTCCATAATTCCAATAGTGTTTTCTGAATAGACTTAGATGGAACAACATTTAGTATGTATAGAGCACATTTTATTGCATAACCCCAGAATGTCAAAGGCAGTGATGAAAAACTAATCATCGATCTAACCATATCTAATAAGGTTATGTTCCATCTTTCTGAAACACCATTTTGTTGTGGTGTTCCAGGTGCAGTGATTTGGGATTGAATTCCATGCTCACACAAATGGTCCTCAAATTCATAATATAAGTACTCTCCACCCCAATCTGATCGAAGTACTTTTAGTGATTTACCTAATTTCTTTTCAGCTTCTGCTCGGAATTCCCTAAACTTATCATAGGTTTCAGATTTCCTTTGCATTAAGTATAGGTAACCATATCATAAATAATCATCAATGAAAGTGATGAAATATTCATAACCTCATCTAGCTTGGACATTTGGTGGACCACAAACATCCATATGTACAAGTTGAAGTGGTTTTGTGGCTCTTGAACCTTTAGCAGAGAAAGGTGTCTTGGTCATTTTGCCTTCTAGGGAGGATTCACAGACTGAGAGAGAACCAATAGATAGTTCTCTTAAAGGACCATCCTTTGTTAGTTTGTTAATTCTGACTAGACCAATATGTCCCAATCTCAAATGCCACGGATATGTTTCACTATCAGAATCTTTCTTTTGTCTTTTAATAGATCTCAGATTTGCAGTTTTAAATAATTCAGAATTATAAACATGCTCGACGTTGGACTCTAACTTGTAAAGTCCACCTTCATACTTTTCAGAAAAAATATCAAAACCATATTTTGAAATAAGAATAGAATTATTATTAAAATAAACATTAAAATCTTGTTCATGCAAAAGCTGGTGTGAGAGATTCAAGTATCACACATACTTGAGAGTTCTCTCATCAATGGTCGCACCATTGATTTCTGCATCGTGCAATATGTTGATCATGTCTAGGACATGTTCTCTGACAGAAAAAAAAATTCTTCATTTTCATATTCATGAAGCTTCTAGTAGCATCATGTCTGCACTTATCAAATTGTTGGCCAAACATGCCTTGTAGATATTCTCAAATCTCATAGGCTATTTCAACGGTTTCAAACTTCTTTCTGAGCACATCGCTCATACTAGCAAGCATATAACATTTGGCCTTATTGTTAGATAAGATCCAATTGTCATATTTCTCTCTAACAGTTTTGGCAACAGTGAGAGCAGGAACCTCAGGACATTCCTCATTAAGGACAAACATATGGTTTTCACATATCAAAACAATGTTCATGTTTGATTTCTATTTCATGTAGTTATCACCAGTAAATATCTCATTAGTAAGTAAAGCAGTTACAGGGTTTGGATTGGACATATTGCTGAAAATTAAATAAATAAAATATAATGAATTAATGCATATAATAAATATCAGTTTATATTTGGAATAGTAAATATGATGCATGAATGCAACACATAAAAAATCAATTACTAGTCCACGATAGATTAATTTGAAAATTAATGGACCGCCTTAGGGTAGGTCAGACTAATCACAAATTAACCCTAAGACAAGATCTCAACCCCGCAAGTGAAAACTTAAAAACTCATTTTTCTCTTTTGACTTTTGAAGTATCGTTAGTTTGGTCAAGATGCACTAGTCATGCTCGAAATCCTAGATACACCTTCAGAGTGTAACCCATTATTTTTCGATCAATGACTTAATTCAAGAGTGTGTCTTAGGGTCAGTCAATCTTGAAATACATCAATAATCTTATTCTCATATGAGAAGTCAAGCTTGAGATAAAATAAACATGTTCGGAAGTTTTTCCTTAGGGAGGCCACAAACGGAGGCAACATGAGGCCCTTCCTATGCCTCTCGGTGTTCAACCAATAATGGAAACCATGAGAATTATTGTCATAATTCCCTCTCCCACTCACTATTTTAAAAATTGTGTTTTCTTCAAATTCAATATTTTTCAATTAGGTTGTAAAACAAATTAAATTAATTTTACCAAATGATATTCTAAAAAATACTAATCCAACTATGCAAAATAAATAATCGTGCCCTAGATTTTATTTTTCCTTTTTAAATAGAGTGCCATTTTATTTAATAAAATAATTTTATTAAATAAGAAAATAAACAACTTTAAATTCTTTTACCATCTTAACTAATTAAGACTAAATTAATTATATGAGTTATCAAATAAAAAACTTATAATCAATCCTGAGTATGTTTCTAAAAAAAATGCAAGCTTAATATGTATTGTGTGGGTAATATATATGGCATGTTATTATGCATGATAAAGTATTAAACAATTTAATCAGGGTCAAGAAAATGAATACATAAATGTGGGTTGGGTGTTTTGAGTATTCTAGAAAATTACAACACTTGCGAAAAATACACAAAAATAATTAAACTAACTAAGGCCTAATAAAGTGAAACTCCTTTGATCTTGGACTTTCTCT
Source organism: Humulus lupulus (assembly GCF_963169125.1). NCBI lineage: Eukaryota > Viridiplantae > Streptophyta > Magnoliopsida > Rosales > Cannabaceae > Humulus > Humulus lupulus. The sequence continues at coordinate 126,522,690 of NC_084801.1, read as the reverse complement.
TTTAGTCTTTGGGTCATTACCATTTTGAATTGAATAACCTTTTAATTATTTTAAACAATTTAAAATAATAAAACTTTGGGTTTTAATACCCAACAAGTTATTGAGGCCTAATTGGAATATGGACTCACCACAATTAACTCAAAATTTATAATTAAAACACTTTTAATTATCTTGGGCTTAAACATGCTCAAATGGATAATTACACATCCATTAGGGTTTGCAAGACACAAACCCTAATGGGTGTGTCAATGGTGGTCGGCGGCTGGAGGTGGCAGGGGCACGCAAGCGTGCGCTAGGCTTGCAGGCGCAGGGGCGCTGAGGCGTGCGCTGGGCTGTAGGCGCTGGGGCGCTAAGGCACGCAGGCGTGCGCTGGGCTACAGACGCAGGGGCGCTGAGGCGCGCATACGTGCGCTGGGCTGTAAGGGCAGCGACTCGGGCCTCGGGGTTTGTGCTCGGGGCTTGAGCCATTTAAGAATTTTTCCAGAATTTAGAAAAAATAAATTACAAAGTTCCTATGCCCCAAAATGGCTTACAATTTGTGTATATCTAGAAAAAAAATAAGAACATTTCCTAACCCAAAAACACCATGAAAACTAACCCTTAAGAACATGAACTATTCATACACAAACATCCATCCATTCATATATTACACATAATATAAAAATGCATATGATACCCACACAGTAATTAACATATGCAGGGATTAAAGATGGCTCTGGTACCTATTGTTAGGAACGGTTCCTAGTGCATAGCGGAAATTGCGGTAATGGTATACAACAAAAAATTTCATATAAACAATCTTTATATGAGGATCCTTGAATATGCAATATGTTAATCAATATATACTATGAATATGAAAAATAATACGAAACAATTTACCTATTGTAGCCAATCAAGAATCATTGAATCTTTTCGTATATGTTTCGATCTTCCTATCCTTGCTAAAGTACTTACACCTAGATCTTCCAAGACGTTCTCTACACCTCAAGATGTGGGTGGGCACATATAGAACAATGATCAATTTTGTGAATCAAAATTATTCTCAACACATGAGACTTTTGATTATAGGCTAGAGAGAATAGGTTTTGCTTTTGTTAAAAAGATGATAATTTTTCTTCTCTGTCAAAAACTTTTTCTTCACACTTGTTATTTCTATTTTCTATCATATATAATATATAGGCATTATTACCATAATAATAATAATAAAGAAAATCAATCATCTTTTATAATAATAATAATAATAGACAAAAATATAACATTCCATTTTAAAACCCCTATTAAAATGTTTAATTAACTAATTAAAAATAAAAATAAAAAACCAATATCTGATAACATCAGATGTGCCACACGCATAGAGCAGTCCAAGCCCTATGCGTGTGCCCTATCCTTGAAAAATGAGATTTTAATTTTTCATGTGTTTTTATTTTAATTAATTAATAATTAGATATCCAAATAAGGTATCATCTTTTTAAGGAAAAGATAACAACTTAAATTTTAAAATTCAAAATTTGAATTTCCATTATCATCTTATTATTAATTAAATAAATATAATAATCAAAACAAATTTTGACTATCCATATTTATTTATTCACACTTAAATAAAATGATTGATTAATATAAATTTCTTTTATTTCTACACAATTTAGAAATTGCACAAATGCAATAATAAATTGTGCAACTTCAATTATCACATAATTGCACATTTATCCCAAAGAATAAATATTATCTCAAATAGCCCATTCACAGTTTAACCATTATATCAACTCGTACCTTGATTAGTGTTGATAGAGTCACTCTGGGGACCTATGGACCAATAATTCCAAGCTCCAATAAATAAAAGATTATTAACCAAAACTCTTTGATTCAATAATCATATTTATTAATCTCATGATTATTCGACTATAAATATGAGACTGAACTCTTGAGAATTAGAGACATATTTACTGAGTACTTTATTGTAACCATAAAGTGTCCATTGATATAATCATTACATTTGAATTAATGATTCATAATTAAATGGGAACAAAAATAATTGTTTTACCCTTTTAATTATATCTTGATTCCTAGTGTACCATTGACTTTACTAGTGAAGGTTAATTCATAATCTGATTATGAATTTGACGTCAATAACCTTTTCAGTTCCAAAAGCCAACCCAATAGGGAATCATCATTCAATCTAGAAGAATGTATAGATTCCATATCTGTTAAGTTATGTCCCCAGCCATAGACATCATTGAGTCCCCAAAACAATAGTTCTTAGCCTGATCATTTTGATAAACCGTAACGCATGAATCAAAGGATCAAGTGATATGTATAGGAGTTCATAGTAACTTCAGGATTAAGATCAGTTTGTATATGACCTTCAGTTGATGTGTTTTATAATACTATGAAACCATATTTAAACAAGTATCATTAAAACACATCTGGTCCAGTTCTACATACTCTCAGCATGCAAAGTACCTCCACTAAAGTGTCCTACTACACTAGTATCTTGGATCTAGGTCACATGTATTCATAATACTAGTGGATTGTACTAGCAGTAATTAATCTAAAGATTCCATAACTTTATTTTACTGTGAATTATTTAAGTTCATTATCTCAATCTCAATCCTCTCATACCAATATGAGATTAAGACCACATTGATGAACTTGGGAATTTTCTAATATTTACTTAATATTATTAGAATTACTATAGTACATAAGCTATATATATACAATATTTCAAACCATTTATATATTTCATTAAAACCATTATCTTCTACAATTGCTTTAAGGGCACAATTCCCAACACGCTGCATGTCCTCGGTGGCCTTTTGAGCAGCCTCTTCAAGCTCTCGAGAGCATTTTTGCTCGGTTTCTAAGGCAGCCTAAACCTGGCAACCTCTTCTTGGGGGCCTTGTCGTTTCTCCTTGAGGGAGGTTATCTTTTCCCGGAACCTATGGAGTTCGTATGACTTCTCCATAATGATGTCTCCCAAGCGTTGGCAAGCCAAGGCGGACTGTAAAAAAGGAAAAGGTTAGCCCAAAGCATTGCTGAATTGAATTAGAACGTGAGAATGAATGAATTACCCAGATATAAGTGTACCGACACAAGGCCACGAGAGAAGCCTCGTTGGGCGAAACTTCGATCGGTCAACTCGCACATAGTGGAACTGACCCCCTGAAAGAGCTCGATGGCAAGAGGGGCAATGATCTCCCTTAGATTGGTGAAGAATAAAGTCTCCAGCTCGGCCCGGCCTATTGGAGGAATGGCTGGCCTCTCTCAGGGTGGCTTAAGTTGGCGAAGGGCCTCAGCTGTCTCGTGGAGAGCCTTGTTTCCTTCCTCCAGCCTTGCTTCAAAAAGTTGAAGCATTTTCTCCCATTGCTTCAGCAGGGCCACCTCGTACTTCTTGGGGTACACCAGAAGACAGACCTAGGGTTGCATGGCCTCTTGTTTTGAGTCTTGGACCGCCTCTTCTGGCCCAGGTGAAGATGGGACCCCCACGATCGGGGGCAAGTCCACCACATGAATTTCCACAAGGGGAGTAGGAACTCTCTGTCTCTTGGCTGAAGGAGAAGGTTATAGATACTCCTGAGGGCGTGATGACCCCTCTCCCGCCGAAAAGTTTAGGGGTGCTCCCAGCCTTGAGGCCGACTGGGAAATATCAGCTAATCCCATGTGAGTTGCAAGAACAAATCAGACAGTTAATGTATTTCTCCACAATAAAGTAATGCAATAACATAAGTTACTCGGAGGCCCACCGTGAGTTGAGCCTCGGTGTAGGCAGTGAGGGTGTCTTATCCTATTTCCGACCTCATAACTCATGTTGGTGCCATATTGGCAGAACCATTTAGAGTTGAAAGACATCACTCGGTCTAGGGGTACGTGTTAGGATTAATGCCCTAAAATCATGTAAAGACATTTTATTGGTTTTAAATAAAAGTACAATTTTATTATATTTGAATGTTATAATTATTGTTTGAATTAATTATATAATAATATCAAGAAAATTCTTTATTCATTCATGAGAATATGATCTTGTATTAGTACGAGAGAATTAAGATCATATATAATGAACAAAATAGTTAGTAACATATTAAAGTAAGGAATCTTTAATGAGTGGTTACTAGTACAGTTCACTAAGCATACAAGATGCAATTAATGTAGATTCAGATTACTGATGTGGATAAACATCTTAGTAAAGGTGTTGTATATAATAGAGATTTATATGACAGGACCGATGAGAATTAATTATCTTTATAAACTTGCTATTTTACGTAAATATTTAATTCTTATCATAATAAATGATCATTTGTAGATCAGTCTAAATCCTGAGTATTCATGAACTCATGTTTATGTTTATTGGATCTTTTGATTCACTTATTAAGGTCTCTTAGAATAATGAGACTAATGACTTTAGTTTTGGAGATTCAATATCATGGATGGCTAGTGTTACACCCAGATTTCAAGACCAGATGTTATGACCTCGAAAACTGGACTCGTCAAGTGTGCGCTCGAAATGTATGAAAATGTTGTATGGTCCAGCTGTAAAATCTCTGAAGTAAAATAACGACCTCGAAGATGTGTAACCTCGGGATGCTTTCTGAGTTCGAAATGGCACGACGTTGGGATACATCCGTTATCGATTGTTTTTAGATTAAACAGTCCGAGCTTGGGAAGTGCAAGCTCGAGTGTGATAGCTTCGACAATGTCTATCTACTCTGAGCATGTCCTAAAGTATGGTGGCAAGCTCGTATCAGTACCATAACTCTTGACAGCCACAAGTTCAATCGCTGATCTCGAAGACCCGATGAGTCACCTGGGATAGCTAGTTACGTATGAACATATTTATTGTTGTACAATCCCAATATTTAAGGGATATCATTTAGTCTGTTATCCATTCCCAATTCTTATGGGAAGTTTCCATGTATATAGGAGATATTGCATTTAATGTCATTATTTAAATTGATATACAAAATATCTTCCTGAAATATGTGGGAATGAACTCTGTAACCTCCCCTATAAATAGAGGAGGAATGACCACTTGTAAAGGATCGATTTCTTTTGACTTGAGAGAAAGTTAAAGCTCTAAGTAATTCATCTTTGAAGAATTCCCAGAAATCTCTAAGTCTTAATAACATAGACTCGTGGACTAGGCAGAATTAACTGCTGAACCACGTAAAAACCCTCTTGTCTTTCTTCATTATTCATTCGCTTCATAGTCTACGTTGTTTAATTGCTCTACGATTTAAGCTGACGAAAAATGGCGTCAACAGTTTGGTGCTTTCGTTGAGAGCTTTAAGCAGTGCGTACATGAGTCTATTCAGTCGAAGAAGCCTCCCTGAATCAACTATGGCTGCGAATGATCCCAATGTTCCTGGGGAGGAAATCTTAGAAGAAGCTGACTACCCCCGGTGCCCTAGGAAGCAGCCTATGATGAATTCGGACCCTGATGAGAGAAGTAGTTCCTCTGACTCTCGAGGACCACCAGCACCACTGGCCCCCAGGGACGACGAGGACATGTACTACAACCCTGAACGGTATGTCCCTATTGTGGAGCTTGAAAACCTTCAGCTGCGAAACCAGTTGGCAGAGGCCAAGAAACGTAACGAGGAGCTAGCCAGACTGGCTGCCAAGGCGCAGGCAGCTCAGCCCCCGCCTCTGCCTTAGGCCCAAGCTCCACCTCCATGAGATGTTCATGTTCCACCACGCAGGCCTCGTGGGCGACCTCGCAAAAACGCTGTCACACGAAGAATGGAGCAACCTCCGCCACCTACAGAACAGCCTACTCCCTCAAAACCCCGGAGAAGTACCCAGGCTGGAGCTCCTACCAATTCAACTGCTGAGGTACCGGTCGAGATTGGGAATAACCGAGCCCCCACGGAAGCTCAGACCCAAAATCCTGGTAACACGCAGAATGTTCCTGAACCAGCACAGGCAAACTCGGGACCTTCTAGGCCCCGTAATGGATGGCAGCCACCATCACCCATAAGGCACCCATCGTCGCCGATAAGGTATCCCTCACCAACTCGGAGAAACACGCAACCGACTCAGGGTGATAGGGAAAGGTGAGTTGGGGGAAAACATAGGAATGGGGAGATCGCTAGGGAGCATAGAGGTACCTAACCCATGAGAAGCTAAATGCCTCAGTCTCACACTATTGAGACGAGACAACCAGAAAGGAATCCATCTCAAAACAACCGTGCGACGAGCCATATCAGTGAAGGCTCAGGAGATACTAGATCGGTCAGTATGTATGTCCAGGGACGCAAAAATACTGGGAATCAAAGGGATCACCCAGATTTACGGGAACACCTGAACCAGAATCGGGGTAATGATTACCCCACAAACCCAAACCTAAAGGATCACCTCAATGGACGCAAGAATCCTATGCGGAGGCGCGAAGCTGGAATTGTAATCAACGATAACTAGTTTCAAGTCAGATACCCCGTGGATCCAGTCCAAGAAAGGATCGAACAACTGGAAAGAGCGTTCAGGCTCTTACAAAATGAACGAGGTCAGGATCGGGATGAAGATTTCGACAAGGAACTTGAGCCCTTCGCCCCCCATATTTCCAACACCACGTTTCCTCAAGGATTCTGAATTCCTCATGTCCCACCATTTGATGGGAATTCCGATCCATATAGTCACTTGAGTACGTTCAATACAATGATGAGAGCGAGTAACGTGGGCTACGAGCTCAGATGCATGCTATTTCTAGCCTCGCTCACAGGACCAGCAAAAAACTGGTTTGAAAAATATAACAGGCATTCAATTGCTTCTTGGGATCAATTATCTAGAGATTTCAAGAAGCAATTCAGAGCCATTTTCGGAATAAGGCCCGAGACGTCTGCCTTGACCAATGTCCGACAGCAGCCGAATGAAACAGTGAAAAGTTACCTTACAAGGTTCAATTTGGAAGTCGCCCGAGCTCGTGACGTAGATGACAGCGGTCATCTGATGGCTGTCCGAGCCGGGGTAATGCCTGGAAGTCCTCTTTGGGAAGATATGCAGAGGAAACCTGTAAGGTCCTTAACTGAGTTCAATCGACGAGCTTAGAGGTTTGTTAATGTATAAGAGGCGAGGTCAGCATTAAATATGGCTTCTCAGCCCGTAACTACAACAACAAACGTAAACTCTGCTTCGACCTCGGCGGATCCTACGACCTCAAAACCCCCTGTGGATAACCCTTCTAAAAGAAAGAAGAATGAATGGAATAATCCAGAGGTGGAAGGGGGAAAGAAGAAGAAAGGGGAGAGATATTTCTCCGTGTACAAAGTGTATACCGAGCTGAATGAGTCTCGGGAGAATATCTACCTGGCTAATGAAAACTAGGTCCCTTTCAGGCGTCCAGACCCCATGAGGAACCAGAAAGCAAAGAGAGACTCTAGTAAATACTGCAGATTCCATAGAGATATCGGACATACAACCGATGAATGCAGGCAACTAAAAGACGAGATTGAAGGCCTGGTCTCAAGAGGATATTTTAGGCAATATGTAAAAAACCAAAATCCCAATCAGGCTTCTACTAGTCAGAGGGCAGCTGCACCACTGCCTGCCCAAAACAATAACTCCCGAGCAAGGGAGGATGAGCGACCCCCTCCGATTGATGAAGAAGATGTTGTAACCATCTCGGGGGGACCTCATTTCGCAGGATCGGGCAAGGACGCCTAAAAATGATACGTGAATGAGCTAAAAACTGGTGACGGGTCCCATTACGAACTCGAACCCAGGGCTCCGAAACACCAAAGGGTTGAATCTCAACCTATAACTATTACTGAGGATGACGCATCTCATGTGCAGTTTCCTCACAACGACCCGCTGGTCATTACCCTTCAGCTCGCGAATAAGAGGGTTCACCGAGTCCTGATTGATAACGGGAGCTCAGTGAATATCCTCTATAAGGCCACCTTAGAAAAGATAGGACTCATGCTTCGTGACCTAAAGGCCTGTGCAACGACATTATACGGCTTTTCAGGAGAAGGGATTGCCTGTATGGGATCCATCAAACTCCCTGTAACCTTGGGAGACTACCCAGTCTCGACAACCACGATGATGGAATTCGTTGTAGTGGATCTACCATCGGCCTACAATGTACTGCTCGGGAGACCCGCCCTAGTAGGGCTGGGGGAAGTCTCGTCTGTAAGGCACTTGGCCATCAAGTTCCCGACTTCTAGTGGCATCGGGACGCTGAAAGGAGACCGGCTCTCAGAGAGGGAATGTTATAGCATTTCCATTAGAGGAAAGAAACAAACAAGTGCAAAAAGACTTATCATAATTCAGAATAAGGACGGAATAGTCTTTGAGATAGACGAAGAAATTGATCCAAGAATAGAGGAAAGAGCTGACCTCGAGCCATTAGAAGAGCTCGAAGAGGTCAGGCTCGAAGAAGTAGACCCCCCGAAGACAGTGAAGGTAGGGAAAAACCTTCCAGAAGAAACGAAATAGCAATTAATTTGCTTTTTGAAAAAGAACCAGGATGTTTTTTCATGGTCACATTCGAATATGGTAGGAATAAACTGAATGTGGTAATCCACGCTCAAAATATTGACAAGAGCTTCCCCCCAAAGTAGCAAAAGTGAAGACTCCTGGATGACGACAGGAATAAGGCCCTAAAGGAAGAGGTCGACAAGTTGAAGGCAAACCGATTCATTCGAGATGCCTTTTACCCTGATTGGGTCACCAACCCGGTGCTAGTTTCGAAACCTAACTGGACATGGTGGACCTGTATTAATTATTCAGACCTCAATAAGGCCTGCCCTAAGGACTGCCTCCCCCTACCTCGGATCGACCAGCTCGTAGATACCCAACTGAGCATGGACTTATGTCATTCATGGAAGCTTATTCTGGATATAACCAGATCTCCATGCATGCCCCAGACCAAGAGCATACGAGTTTTGTGACAGACAAAGGGATCTATTGCTACAATGTCATGCCATTCGGACTAAAGAATGTTGGAGCCACTTACCAATGGCTCGTAAACATGATGTTCTCCGAACAGATAGGTAATAACATGGAAGTTTATGTTGATGATATGTTAGTTAAATCTAAATATAACAGTAACCATGTGGACGACCTTGAAGAGTGCTTTGCCGTGTTACGGAGGTATGACATGAAGCTCAACCCCCAGAAGTGCTCTTTTGGAGTATCGTCAGGAAAGTTCCTAGGCTTCATATAAACGCCCGGGGAATAGAAGCTAATCTGGACAAGATCCAGGCTTTAATTGATATGCCCTCACCTTGAAAGCATAAGGATGTCCAAAGTTTGACTGGGCGAATGGTGGCACTAAGTAGGTTTATCTCGAAATCTACAGATCGTTGTCTTCCATTTTTCAACCTTTTGAGGGGAGGAAAAAAATTTGAGTGAACAGAAGAATGCGAGTTAGCTTTTCAGGAGCTCAAGAAGCACCTCGCGGAGCCTCCCATATTGTCGAAACCCATCAAGGGGGAAGTTTTGTACTTATATCTTGCTACGACCGAGCACGCCATTAGCGTCGTGCTTGTCCGAGTAGAACAGAAGGTACAAAAGCCGATATACTATGTCAACAAAAGGTTACTGGGGGCAGAATCGAGATACCCCTTAATGGAGAAGTTGGCTCTCAGCCTAATTCACTCATCTCGAAAGCTCCGACCCTATTTCCAAGTGCACCCCATTCATGTGCTGACCGATCAACCACTAAGACAAGTATTGTCCAAGCCAGAAGCCTCGTGCCGATTATTAAAATGGGTCGTTGAACTCTAACAATTTGAGATCACCTACCATCCGAGGACAACCATAAGAGGACAGGCCCTGGCAGACTTCATAGTGGAATTCACTAGAGTGACCAACGATGAAGTTATAACCCCAGCCCACGAGCTGTGGAAACTTTATGTTGATGGGTCTTCCAATGAAAATGGGTTGGGGGCAGGAATAATACTGATCACCCCAGCAGGAATTCGATTTCTCTCCGCTTTGAGATTTGACTACGAAGCATCAAATAACGAGGCTGAATACGAAGCTCTACTGGCAGGACTTCGAATAGCCAAAGAGCTCACTTGTTGGTAGGACTTCGAATGGCAGGACTTCGAATAGCCAAAGAGCTCAAGGCTAAGGCAATATATTGCTATAGCAACTCCTAGTTGGTGGTCAACCAAATCTTAGGGGAATACCAGGTTCGCGGGACGAGAATGGCTGTATATTTAGAAAAAGCAAAGGCAGCACTCGAGCATTTCGAATTTTACATGATAGAAAAGGTTCCCCGTGAGAAAAATTCGACTGCAGACGCCTTAGCCAAGCTCGCCACGTCCACCGAGGTCGACAAGTTGAAGGTCATGCCAATCGAACATCTATCGACACCCAGTATAACTGAGCCTGAACAGGAGGATGTATGCATGATAAACTCCAAGCCAACCTGGATGACCCTGATAATTAGGTACCTTGAAACCGGCATTCTCCCAAAAGAACGGACCAAGGCTCGAAAACTAATGTATCAAATCCCCAAGTACACCATTGTGGATGGAAGGCTATATAGAAGAGGATACTCTATGCCATTACTTCGATGTGTGACTCCACCCGAGGCTAAGAAGATCATGGAAGAAATTCATGAAGGATTCTGTGGAGACCACACTGGGGGGCATAGCCTATCCAAGAAAATCATACGCCAAGGATACTTCTGGCCTACCATCAAAGCAGATTCGTTTGATTACGTCAAGAAATGCGACAAGTACCAACGATTCGCCAAAATCCCTCGAGCTCCACCTTCTGAGCTAACTATGATGACCTCCCCATGGCCATTCGCAGTCTGGGGAATCAACCTCATAGGCTCGTTGCCAACTGGCAAAGGCGAAGTCAAATACGCAGTAGTCACAGTAGATTACTTTATGAAGTGGACCGAGGCCGAGCCCCTGGCAACAATTACCTCGAAAAAATTCTTGGACTTCGTGGTAAAAAATATCATCTGCCAATATGGGATGCCAAGGAAGATAGTGTCCGATAACGGTACTCAATTTGTTAGCGACCTGTTTACCAACTTTTGCAAGAAAAATGGGATAATAAAAAGTTTCTCCTCCGTGGCCCATCCCCAAGTGAATGGCCAGGTCGAGGCTATAAACAAAACCCTGAAGAGTTCTCTGAAGAAAAAGTTGGAAGAAGCTAAAGGGAAATGGCCCGAAGAATTGCCCCAAGTTTTGTGGGCATATCGAACCACAGCTCGTACCTCAATGGGACATACCTCTTTTTCTCTGGCATATGGATGCGAGTCTATGCTGCCAATTGACGTCGAAATACCCACCATTCAAACCCACGCTTATGACCAAGCCTCGAACCAATCCCAGCTCGAAGTAAGTCTGGACCTGATTGAAGAAAGAAGGGACGAGGCACAGCTAAATAATGCTGCATACCAACAGCGAGCTACCTGGTATTTCAATAAAAGGGTTCGAGATAGGAAATTCAGGGTAGGATATTTGGTGCTTAGGTGTGTGTTCTTGGCAACACGGGACCCAGCTGCTGGCGTGCTCGGGCCTAATTGGGAAGGACCTTATCAGATCGAATCAGTTATCCGACCTGGCGTCTACAAATTGGCAAGACTAAATGGAAGTTTGGTCCCACGAGCATGGAATGGCAAACATTTGCGACCTTACTATCAATAGTATAGGAACAGTGATACCTGTAACCCTGCTTGTTTTCCTTTGCTATGTTTTTGTTAATAAATTGTTCAATTTCGAATAAATCTCGTTTTTGTTTTATTATGCTATATTTTTTGCAAACTCTCTTGATTTAATAACCTATGGTCAAACTCATAGGATATTAAAGGGCATTAGTGGTATATATATACCGTTGACTTGAAAAAATAAAATAGCATATACGAAAAGCATATAAGTGTTTGGATACAACCAAATACACGAGCTAAGATAGTTTGGACATAACCAAATTATTAAAAAATAAAGTGTTTGGATATAACCAAATACGCGAGCTAAGATAGTTTGGAGATAACCAAATTATTAAAAATTAAAAGTGTTTGGATATAACCAAATACGCGAGCTAAGAGGGTTTGTACATGACCAAATTATTAAAAAATAAAAGTGTTTGGATATAACCAAATGCGCGAGCCAAGATAAGTTGGATATAACCAAATACACAATCTAGATATAACTAGATCAAGAATATAAGTGTATGGATTACAAACAAAACATGACCTGAATAGATTTGGAATGAACCACCTAAAACTAATCGACAGTAAGTTGGAACACAATCTACTTTAAGATAAGTCGAGATCGAGGCTGGAATACCCTGCAAAAAGATAGTTTCGACCTCACAACCTTGGGGAGCTACCCAAGGACGAGGAAAAGTAACTAAAAAAAGCAAGATATAACTAAACCACCTACGTTACATGCCATAGAAGTACTTTCGAGTGCATGGTAAAAGTAACTTTCGACCTTGAAAAATAACGAGATCGGATACAGATATACCGTGCAAACTATGCATGAATGCATTGAAGCTCGAGCTTAAAAATCCACCGCGTGTTTGTATGAATAAACAGACATAAGGACACTTTAATATAAAGTGCGTGAAGTATTTCAACCTAAGAAATGTAAAGCAAAAATATTAAAGTAAAGTCAAATACGGTATTATAAATGTCATAAGAAAATAGCTCTATCACGAGCCATAAATTGTCTTAGCCCCAGGGGCATAAAAAGTAGAAGATAAAAAACTATTACAAAAAAATTTGAAAGGACACAGCCCCAGGTAGAGACTTAGGAGGGAGGAGCATCCTCCTTAGCCTTATCAGCTTCCTCCTTGGCTCTCTCTGTCTCCTCCCGAGCAGCCTCCTCCTCGTCGAACCGAGCCTGCCACTTGGCCATAAGTTCTTCCTCGAAAGAGCCTAAGAAGCTAGTATCGAGATCGGCATTACTGGCCCAAATCCTATACATGGACAAGTCAACCGCTCGATCCTTCTTCTCCTTAAACTCTACAAGGAGACGAGCCTTTTTGCCCTCCATAATCTCAAAAGTGGATGCATTCTCCTCCTCAAGCTTGGCATTAATCTTCTCAAGCTCCACAAGCCGGGCATTCACCTTCTCGAGCTCGGCTGTCTTGGCCTTTAGTTGTTCAGCTTCAGCCTCCATCTTTGCCTTTGTGGCCTTGAGCTCGTCACTAAGATTGAGTTGGAGATCCTTTGCCTCCTGGGCATAAGACTGGTTCGAATGGACCTCATTATTCAACTTATAATTAAGTTGAGCAGAGACAGCAAGAGTCTGACACACAAAGAAATCAAATTAGAACATGAACTAAGTATAAATACAACTAATAACAAGATGAGGGAAGTTACCACAGCAGTGAGCTCGATACTCTTCTCATAAAGTGTGTTGCAGTCTCGAGCATTGTTCAAAAATTGACAATGAGGGGCGTCAAAGCCGCCAAAACTCTGGTCCACTCGAGACAAAATGTTTGAGCCAAGTGTAGCCCCATGGGATCCGGCAGCATTTTCGATTACATACTCATCGATGTGAGCAGAAATTAATAGCAGATGCATTTTGGAGGCCGAGGGCTTTTTCGGAGGTGGACCAAGCGTGGAGTGGACCAGGATCGGAGGAGGCACGGGAGGAATGACCGTAGAGGATGCTTCAACCTGAGGAGTCAGATCCATAGCCGGGCTCGTTGAAGCTAGAGCTGGTGGAGGAGGTGTCTTCTCAGTCCTTTTGAGGACCTTGGTGAGTCGGTCAGACTTTCGCGAGCCCCTCAGGCGCTTACTTCTCTGGGCTCCCTCGCCACTAGCGAGCACAGTGTCGAGATCGGAATCCATATCACCTACACAGTTACACCACATTATGAGATTTTCCAAAACAAAAAAGTTAGCATGATGCAGACATGCAAAGAATAAAAAGACAAGTAGAGAGAAACCTAACTGCAACTCTCCCCCGAGCTCATGCTCGACGACCACGTAATTCTCCCATCTTCAGAGGAGGTGGGGGGAGTACCTTCCTTATAAATGGAAGTCAACCTCGAAAGGTCTCTATAGTCGTTTGTCCCATATTGAACGGCTATTTCGTTCCATACCTCGTTCAGACTATACATAGTGTCATACTTCCCGAGCCAACTATCGAACCTATGAACCCTCTCATCTACCCAAGACCATACATAAAAATGGTCCCTATCATCCTTACACAACACTAATCTTTCGAGCTTATGCTTAAGTAGTAAGGGAGACCATAAATTCGAGCTAAGGATGACCGTACCTCTGTCACTCGAGCTCGAGCTCGAGGCTTCATCATTGGCCTCGTTCCCGGATTGCGGGCTCCTGCGACGTCGAGCTGGGGATGGCAGCTTAGCATTTTGCCTCAGAGGAAGGCTACCAGTTGGGAGAGGCACAAGCTCCCACTTGGTATATTTTTTGTTGGACCAATCAAATGTGGATTGATCCTTCTCCAGGAGGCCGCAGGCTCGGAGCTTGTCTTCGTGAAGGAGATAGGAGAGGGACCTCCTACAGTAAGGAAGTTGGAGCAAAGCCTCTTTGTGCTCTTTCATCTCCTTGGTGGGAGTGGGACGATGGTAGTTAGCTAGAAAAATGAACATATTATGACTAAGCACGAGCTTAAACAAAACTCGAGCACAAAAAGAAGAAATTTGTTAGGTACTTACGAATTCGCCTGAACGAGTAGTGTTTGGAAGGAGCCAAGCCATCCATCCAAAAGAAAGCCTTCTTGAAGTCTGGGGGATGGTTGGGTAGATCCTCAAAGATTTTCTTCTCTTTGGGATAGCTTGAGAGGTAGTGGAAGCCGTCCCCTCCCCGAGTTCAGGAGGGATTGCTTTTCAAACAAAAGAGATACAGGATCTCCTTTGGTGAAGGTCCTTCCCACTTTAGCTCGTGGTAAAGTGACCTCAGGGCGGACAAAACCCTGGACGAATTAGTGTTGAGCTGGAAAGGGGCGAGCCCAATGAAGTCCAAGAAATTCTTGAAAAAGAACTTTAAGGGCAGTAAAGCCCCTGCCCTCATATGTTCCTGGCTCCAGGCCGCATACTTCAGCTTGTTGTCAGGGTTCCCATCTCCCGGGGCACGGCAACTTCATTCATGGGATGACAGAGCTCGACACTAATCCAATGTTGTGAAGGGCCAAGATGTCGAAGATCTGCCCTAATGAAGAGATCGAGCTCCAGTAGTGCTCGGCCTCAAAGAACTCTCTCTTCGAGGTGGGAATGGAGGTTGGATGCGAGGTAGAAGGGGGGTTTGATGGTTCTCCCATTAGTGAAAATTTAAGGTCCCCCGGCTTGAAGGAAATTGTCACTCTAAGAGTGGGATCGATGGGAATTGGCATAGGCTCAGAGTCTGGATCCGAATACACGGCAACCCTAAGTCTCTTCCTTTTTCCCTCCTCGACCTCGTCGATTTGGCGCCGAAAGTGATCTCGGGTGTCTTCTTGCTCACGCCTTAGTTGGTGCTCCCGAATTAGACACTGGTTCCGGGTGAAAGGTGATTCTGGGCTCGGAGCCCTCGGTGAATAAGGAATTGCGAGCTTTGACCCCCACCGCTTTTTCGAGTTCTGCGGCATCTAGCAAGAGAAAAAGGGTGAGGGCCAGACGAACAAGCAGTTAAGAATGAAAATCAGAATGACCTAAGCTCGAATAATCGAGGCTACAAGGAAAACTCGGTCTAAAAGACGAGGCCAGTCTCGGAGCGTATATTCCACAAAAAGAAAGGAAGGTGGATTTATTTTTGAAGATCCCGATATTTTAGGGAAAAAAGTTGGTGGTTACTCAAAAAGTGATATTTTTGGGAAACGTGCAATTTATAAAACCCTAATTCTCTACCCAATATCTTGGTGTGCAAGATATGTCATCCGAAATTCAAAAATTCAGTAAAGGAACCATTTTTAGGCCTTCTACACATGATCTGTGTTTAGAACCCGTGATATCAGAACAAGACTAATATTTACTAAAATACTCTAATGTGCAAAACTAGTGAAGGGATTAACATTACAACAATACAAACATGCATGAAAAATATACAGGCATACGAAGCTATGAACAGAGACTTACACAATGCAATTGGTGAAAACAGGGAGATTGATGACCGAGTAAGAGGTTGCAAAAACGATCTCACGGAGTCGAAGAGGCCAACGTTGCTCTGTTTTCTGGGCTTGGAGAACATGCAAAAACTGAGGAAAATTTTATGGTTTCTTCTTCTTTTCTCTCTGCGAAAGCTTGAACATGAAATTAAAACGGGGAAGACGAGTGAAGAAGTATTTATAGACCCATGTGAATGTATAAAGCCAAATTAATCTGAGCCATTGGCCAGATTCCGTATCAGATCCGACGGTCAGGGACCTGTGACATGATAGTAGCATAAAGATTGGCAGGTTTATGAACGTGGGCAGGTTTCCAAGGTACTCAAGTACTTTGATTGACCAATACCCAGTTGACGTGTGTCCACACTCAAGTGTTTTGAAGGTACAATTTCCAAGAGGAGCAGTTCAAAAGTTCCTTCTCATAGGATTCGAACTGATACTTTTGAGAGGGCAAACTGTTACACCCAGATTTCGAGACCAGATGTTATGACCTCGAAAACTGGACTCGTCAAGTGTGAGCTCAAAATGTATGAAAATGTTGTATGGTCCAATTGTAAAATCTCTGAAGTAAAATAACGACCTCGAAGAAGTGTAACCTCAGGATGCTTTCTGAGTTTGAAATGGCACGACGTTGGGATACATCCGTTATCGATTGTTTTCAGATTAAACAGTCCGAGCTTGGGAAGTGCAAGCTCGAGTGTGATAGCTTCGACAGTGTCTATCTACTCCGAGCATGTCCTGAAGTAGGGTGGCAAGCTCATAGCAGTACCATAGGTCTTGACAGCCACAAGGTCGATCGCTGATCTCGAAGACCCGATGAGTCACCTGGGATAGCCCGTTACATATGAACATATTTATTGTTGTATAATCCCAATATTTAAGGGATATCATTTAGTCTGTTATCCGCTCCTTATTCTTATGGGGCGTTTCCATGTATATAGGAGATATTACATTTAATATTGTTATCCAAAAGACAGGCGTGGATGACGTGGCGAACGTTTAATACACGTGGCTGACATCTGGCAGAATTAGTGCTCGACTATTGACCAGGAAGACATTTATTGTCACAACGTTCGATCTTTATATACGACCAGCCTGGTCGTGCGCATGCTATACATGGAGAGAATCTTATGCAGTTATGATAGAATCCAAAATTATCTCCCATGATTTCCTGAGTATCCGATTATTTAGGAAATAATATCTGTAACAAATTAATGTAAATCCTCCTTGAGCCTATAAATAGAGAAAGATAGCTCAAGGGAAGGGACTTTTTGCTTTCTGATTATCTGAGATTAGAATTCTTATATTTGATATATTGTCTTGTTCTTCAGAGGTTGGTGAAACTCACTGAACCCTAGTTCTTTGATCACTCCTTTGAATCCTATATCAATAACAATTCAAGTGGACGTAGGTTATTACCAGATTCTGGGGCCAAACCACTATAAACTCTTGTGTTCTTTATTGTTTTTGTCATCACATTCATTTCAACGTGTTTGTCCACATCAAGCACATTTGACTCCGTGTCAGTTGGCCAAAATCAGGGTCAACAAGTAGGATTATGCTTGTCTCGGGATATGCATGCATAGTCCCTGGAGATATTCGGCGACTCCCAGCTAGTAGTGTACCAGGTACTGGGGGAGTATCACGCGAAGGGTCTTAGGATGGTGCAGTACCTGAACAAGGTGAAGGGCTTTTGGCGCAGTTCAAGAAATACTCAATTATACATGTACTGAGGGAGCAAAATGCCAATGTTGATGCCTTAGCCAAGCTTGCTAGTACTAGAGATGCAAACACCCTGAATTTCGTTCTTGTCGAATACTTGGCAAAAAGAAGCATAACCGAGAAGGAGGCACTACCTGTTGAGATAGGAGATACATGGATGACCCTTATTATTAACTATCTCAACCAAGGAGTAGTACCCAGTGATCGAAACAAAGCAAGGAAGCTGGTGAGACAAGCTGCACGATATACAATAGTCAAAAGGGTCTTGTACTGACGAGGATATTCCCTACCACTGCTAAGGTGTGTTACACCTAACCAGTCAAAGCTGTTAATGATTGAGGTACACAAAGGGTTTGGTGGAGATCACACTGGGGAGCAGAGCCTATCAAAGAAAACCTAAGACAAGGATACTTTTGGCCGACGATGAATGAAGACTCGATGGAGTATGTCAGAAGATGCCACAAATTTCAGATATTCTCCGAGATATCCCACGCGGTACCTAACGAATTAACACAAATGCAAAGCCCTTGGCCCTTCGCTATATGGGGGATCGACCTGATCAGAAATCTACCTACAGGAAGGGGAGGAGTCCAATTTTTTGTTGTAGTCGTGGTCTACTTCACTAAATGAACTGAAGCATAACCGCTCGCCACCATAACCTCAAAGAAAGTCTTAGACTTTGTGGTGAAGAATATCATATGTCGATTTGGTCTACCAAAGAAGATAGTCTCGGACAATGGGACTCAATTCGACAGTGATATGTTTACCGACTTTTGTATGAGGCATGGAATCACAAAGAGCTTTTCCTCGCTAGCACACCCCCAAGCTAATGGTCAAGTCGAAGCAGTGAACAAGACTATCAAAGACACTCTGAAGAAACGCCTTAAACAAGCCAAAGGAGCCTGGCCAGAATTACTTTCGGAGGTCCTATGGTCACATCGAACGATGGCTCGAACGGCGACAGGCCATACCCCATTCTCTTTGGCGTTTGGTCATGAAGCCATGTTGCTAGTTGAACTCACTCCCCCATCACATAGACGAGAGACATACAATCAAGGGAGGAACCATCAATTAATAGAAGAGTCGCTCGATTTAATCGAAGAAAGATGAGAAAAGGCAAGTCTCAGAGTAGTAGCACATCAACAAAAAGTGGCCAGATACTTCAACTCCAGAGTGAAAGATCGAAAATTCCAAGTAGGAGACTTAGTACTCGTGAGGGTGTTCCTAAACACTAAGGACACTACAACAGGGGTACTAGGACCTAATTGGGAAGGGCCATACCTTGTAGAGGAGGTGATCCCACCAGGGACGTACAAGATAGCTCGACTGAATGGAGAACTAATAAAAAACTACTGGAATGGCAAACACCTCCGCCGATACTATTAATGAAGTTGTTCAGCAGCAAGACAAGTTTTAATTTGCAAATGTATTATTTTTTAATTATCTATGTAATAGCCATGGTGCTTCAATGAATGAATGAATTTAATTTCTTGAGTTTCACTTAATTCTTTAAATTTCTTTCAACGAGGGAATGGTCACTTTATACATGTCAACCGTATCGGATCATTTTCGATTTTGGTCCTTGAGGGACCTATCGACCTATACGATCCAAAAGAGAGACATGTCTTAGGACCTTGTCGTCAAATTATCGGACCATGTTTGATCTTGGTTCTTGAGGAGCCTATCGACCCATACGATCCAAAAGAGAGACAGGTCCTAGGACCTTGCTGCCAAAATTATGGATCATGTTCGATTCTGGTCCTTGAGGGACCTATCGATCCATACGATCTAAAAAAGAGACTGGTCCTAGGACCTTGTCGCCAAATTATTTGATCATGTTCGATCATGGTTCTTAAGGAACCTATCGACCCACACGATCAACAAGAAAGACAAGTCCTAGGACCTTGTCATCAAATTATGGATCATGTTCGATCTTGGTTCTTGAGGAGTCTATCGACCCACACAATCCAAAAAAGAGACTGGTCCTAGGACCTTGTCGTCAAATTATTTGATCATGTTCGATCCTAGTTCTTGAGGAACCTATCGACCCACACGATCAATAAGAGAGACAGGTCCTAGGACCTTGTTGTCAAATTATGGATCATGTTCGACCTTGGTTCTTGAGCAGCCTATCGACCCACACGATCCAAACAAGAGACTGGTCTGAGGTGCCAAAATTATGGATCATGTTCGATTCTGGTCCTTGAGGGACCTATCGACCCATACAATCCAAAAAAGAGACTGGTCCTAGGACCTTGTCGCCAAATTATTTGATCATGTTCAATCCTGGTTCTTGAGGAACCTATCAACCCACATGATCAACAAGAGAGACAGGTCCTAGGACCTTGTCGTCAAATTATGGATCATGTTCGATCTTGGTTCTTGAGGAGCCTATCGACCCACACGATCCAAACAAGAGGCTGGTCCAAGGACATTGTCGCCAATTTATTTGATCATGTTCGATCTTGGTTCTTGAGGAACCTATCGACCTATACAATCAACAAAAGAGACTGGTCCTAGGACCAGTCGCCATATTTGATCATGTTCAATCCTGGTTCTTGAGGAACCTATCGACCCATACGATCAAAAAATAGACTGGTCCGAAGACCAGTTGCCATCATCGGATCATAATCGAATATAGTCCTTGAGGGATCGATCGATAACTTGATCTAAGACTCGTTACAGGCTCGATTAGCCCATCTAGATCCGGTTGGTCCAACTTAGACACTTCTGTCTACAATCATTATAATGAGTACACGAGAGATTATGTAGATTGTGATCGACACTTGCTACACAATATGCATCTATGTATAGGTATCATTACTACTGAGTATGAAACCATCACCCAACTACCAATGAGGGACAAGCATTTGCTGCTTTCATCATTGGGTGAAAAGGATAGTACTATGTGTCTAAACGCTCAAAGCAAGGCATGGTCAAGTAGCAAGTGACCAAGGCTTTCAAAACCCATGATCACTTGGGGGCATATAGTACATACCAATCGGGGTATACACAAGCAATGAGGACGTGACCTTAAGTACTAAGCAAGCTCAAGTTTTTCTAGGACATTTGTTCAACATATGTTCCGAAAATGCAAAAAACAAAAACAAAAAAGGCATTGGTGAGGAAACTCCTAGCCATGTCCCTTATAGGGTGGTCGGCCAATCCATCAACCTATAGGGTGGTCAGCCTATCACCCATGGGGTGGTCGACCTGACCTATTTTATTCATGGTACTTGGTGAAGTATCATACTACTCACATTACCATGGTTGTTAGCATGAAAAACATAAAAGAGTAAGTTTAGTATGGCACGTGAAATACATGTGTTTAGAGTATACTGATACCTGAACCAATGAGAGTTGTGAGTTGATATACTTAGTAAGCATTGGAAATAAAAACTTTAAATCAATACACTGAGTACTCATAACAAAAAAAGCATAAAGGCATAAAATGTCATATGTAAAAACTGTCAAGTACAAGGTGCCCCACCAATGGCATGAAAGGAAAGACTTAATAAAAGACCAAGCGAAGACTAACTAGGGCGAGGAGTATCATCTGAAAGACCACCCTAAACCTCAGAAGCCTCACGAGCCAGACATTTCCTAAGCTCCATTGCTCTCATCTTCTCGGGAAGGAAATCCAAGTTTAGATCTTTGTTGGATTTCCAGATCAAGTGGAAGCAAGAGAGAGCTGTCTCTGAATACTCCTCTTGAGCCTTGTCCCGGACAGCCTTGACCTCTTGCTCCTTCTCTACAATTACATCCTTCCGCAATTGGTCCATGTCAGTAATTAGCTTCTCTTTATCAGCTTCAGACCATTGGAGCTGATCGGCAAGTTTCCCCTCCATCTGGGTTATCCTGCTATTTGAGTTCCATGGAACTACGGAGGGTGTCGATCTCTCCATCCTTCGAAACAATGTCAGCATCCCTAGAGCCATGAACACGCCTAAGGTCCAGCACCTCCTGGCGGACAGCTTCAAGCTCAGAACGAAGGTTGGAGAACGTAGAGGTGTACTTTACAGACCAATCATGGACATGAGAGACCAACATCAGTGCCTGCAAAAAACATACAAGTGTTAGATAAATGTCAGCACACAAGCTAACGAGACAAGAGGAGAACTATAAAGGACTCACACTCTGAATGTTAAGGAGTGACTTTGTTAGGATGGTGCTCAATTCCTCATTCTTAATCCCATTAAAAATCGTTGTCTTCTACTCCAGATGAGACGCTCGGTCCATGATGGCAACTAGGTTCCGTATAGCAGACTGGTGTGGCTCAGATAAGGGAGTGGGCGCAAAACAGGAGGCACCCGCATCAGTGAAGATGGGAGGAATCGGTGTAGACAAAGATGGATCTACCTCTATGATAGGACTAGACGCCAAAGGAGTCAGAGGAGGCACCTCAGGAGGAACCTCCATTATCGACTCAACCTCAACCCTAGCTCTTTTAGCCGTTCAGACAGAAGGATTGGCCTCAGTGGGAGCTGACCTTTGCTGCATATGTCTAAGCTTGCTAAAGAAGATCAAATGTTAGAAAGATATTAAGCACAGGTGAATCATAAAATAAAGGTGATAAAGTGTCAAACCTTCTGAATGAGACTCGGGCTTGAACGTAGTCTCATCAAATTCATTTGAAGTAAGCGATAAATACACGACAGATGCACCCACCTCATCATCCTCCTGTTAATCTAGCATAGGCAATGAGGGTACCTCCTCGACATGAATAGGTCCCGGGGAGTCTATGACGTTCACGGGCTCGGGACAATTGTCATCTGGAACACCAACTATAGTAGGATGAAACAACCTGATCTTCCTAAGGTTCTCTGAAGTAACGAGGATCTTGACATTCTTCTCCTCAAGGGTCATGGAAATCAATGCCTTGGCCCTAACTTTCATAGCTTGGGTCATGAGCAGTCTATAAAAAGGCCCAACATGCTTAAACTTGGAGTAGTTGGCCTCTGCGTCCTTAGTGAAGAAATAGTTGTCGGTATATCTAAACGCCTTGTTATTTCTAGAGATCTCTTCCAAGAAGGTGTTGGTACCCTCGCTCATATAATGGTGGAAATGGAAATATCTCGAGTTGCGCTGAGAAGGGTTCGTCTTCAGGTCAAATAAGTAATGGATCTCGTGAGGCATTGGAGCAGCCCATTTTCTGCGGTGATAGACAATGTACAACGTAGATAACACCAAGATCACATTGGGAGCCAGTTGAGAAGGACTAATACCAAAATAATCTGCAACGATAGGAAGTACGGATGAAGAGGAAGTAGGGCGCCAGACTTGATGGCAGAACATGTCCAAGCGCACATACCCAAAGGGGGTCCTCAGCTCTGCCATTTAAACCATGGATAGTAATAGACACGCAAGAAAGGTCAAAGGTCTTCCTTAAGTTCTTTACCTTATCTTCAGTCATGTCAAAGGCCGCCCCCTTGAACCACACATCCTCGTAATCAGCAGGGTGAGGCTTCTCAATTGGTTTCCATATGATCTCACTGGCCAAGGTGGCCCCAGAATCTAATACATGGAATTCTTTTTGTCATCTCTTCTTCTGCTACGCAGTTGGTGAGAGCCCTCAGTATGTTCTCACTGAGAAGAAGAGTGATGGGGAACCTGACTGGTATCCCAGTGCAAAGGGCATTGTAGTGAGTCTCACTGACCTGACATATCCTGCTGAGAAGAATGACTTCGCTGAGATGTACCTTGAGAGCCGAGGGGCGTACTATGCTGAGAAGAGATATGAGAAGAGCCAGGCGAAGAGCCTTAGTGATGTGCCTGGCAATATGAGGATCATCTTCGGAAGGTTGCTGAGTTGTTTGTTTTACTCTCGCCATTGGGCTATACCTTTTCAAGAAGTCTTCCTCACTGAACAAATATAAAGCGGAGCGAGGGAAAATCCTTTTCACCCTTTCCAAGAACTTCTGGTGAGTACATTCGCTTACTGACTTGTCTGACGAAGAGGAGCTGGACATCTGCAACAAAGGAAAAATAAAGAGTAAAGTTAGTAAGTGAACATAATAAAGCCAATAGCTGGGGGCATATCCATGAACTAAGGAGCAAAATGAAGAAATCAAGGGAAAAAACCTATATAGAGGGTCGGCCTAGTGAGACTAAGCTCAGACCAACCACCATAGGACTCCCCTAGATTTGGAAAAATTGATCGAAGTCTTAAAGGGGGGTCGGCCTAGTGGAACTAAGCCTGGGTCGACCACCCTGAGTCCCTAAGATTACAAAACATGAAAGTAGGGGCATAGGTGGTTGGCCTACCACCTTAGGCCGACCGCCCTAGGGATGCAAATCTCAGAAAAATGCCAAAGGACTAAAGTTCAAATCTCCAATAAATTGTACAGTACAAGGACGACCCCAAAGAGATCATTAAAGGAAGAGAAAAAAATTTCTGAGGATCCCAAGTGGCCAGATTATGCTTGGGCCGACCACCCTAAACCCCTGGAAGTCGCCCAAGGGTAGGGTGGGGTGGTCGGCCCATGAGGGAATTGACATCCCTGGAAATCGCATAAGGCAAGGGAAATGCAAAGGAAGCCCTAGAGGAGCTCGGCCCATGATGGAAACCCCAGCGGTGGTTGACCCATGAGGGAATTGACTGTTGGAAATTGTGCCCTGAAAGCATATGTAGTAGACATTATTTTAAGAAATAAATAAATAAATTGAATTTGTTATGCATATATTTTATGGACTATATTATTCTATGATAATATTATGTAAATATCATAAAAATTCCTAAGTTCATATATGTGATCTCAAACACGTATTGGTACGAGAGGATTGTGTTTGAGATAAATGAACTTGAATAGTTTGCAGTAAAATAAAGTTAAGGAATCTTTAGATTAATTGTTGCAAGTACAGTCCACTAGTATTATGAATACATGTGATCTAGATCTGGATTACTAGTGTAGTAGGACAATTTAGTGGAGGTACTTTATATATTAAAGAATATATAGAATTGGACCAGATATGTTTATTAATACTTAGTTAAATACGGTTTCGAAGTATTAATTAAATATATCAACTGATGATCATATACAAATAGATCTTAATCCTGAAGTTACTATGAACTCCTGTTTATGTTATATGAGTTCTTTGATTCACTCGTTAGGGTCTGTTAGAATGATTAGGCTAGAAACTTTTGTTTTGGGAATTCATTAATGTAAATGGTTGGGGACGTAGTATACAGATATGGAATCTATATCTTCTCATAAGAGATTGAATAATGGTTCTCTTAAGGGTTGACTTTTGGGACTGAAAGGTTATTGAGCTCAAATTCATAATTTAGTTATGAATTAACATTCACTAGAAGAGTCAATGGTACTGAAGGAAACAAGATATAAGTAAAAAGGTAAAACGGTAATTTTATTCCAGGTTAATTATGAACCATTATTAGAGGGTTAATTTGTATGTAATGATTATATCAATGGACGCTTATTTTATAAAGTACTCAGTAAATGAAATGTCTATAATTACAATAGTGCAGTCTCATATTTATAGTGGAGTAATCATGAGATTAATAAACTAAGATTATTTAATTAAAGAGTTTAATTAATAATCTCAAATTTATTGGAGCTTGGAATTATAGGTCCATAGGTCCTCACAGTGGCTCTATCAACACTATTCAAGGCAAGAATTGATATAAAGGGAAAAATGGTTGAAATACATATTTAAAAAGAAATTTGTTCTTCGGGCCAAATATGCAATTATGTGATAATAGTGATTAATTAATTAATTAATTACAAATTATTGTAATTAACAAAATTAATTAATATATAATTATTATGTAATTTTCAAAATTATATTAAATAAATAAATTTATTTTTGAAATTATATTAAATAATTAATTAATTATAATTTTCGAAATTATAACAAATTAAATATTTAATTTCGAAATTATTACTTAATTTAAATTAGTTTTAATTAATTGGTAGAATTAATTAAATATCTTTATTTGAGTGAGAGATAATAATATGATAAGTTCAAATTAGACTTGAATTTAAAAGATTGATATTTATTCAAATAATATTTGATAATTAGTTAAAAAGATAATTAATTCAAATTTGAAATAATTATCAAGGTGTTGGATTTTATGTGATAAGATAGTTTGAATAAATAATTATGAAAAAATCAAATAATCCTAAAATATAGGGTGGTACATGACACACACAGTCCATGGACTATGTGTGTGTCGTGTACTACACATTTTTCAGGGATAGATTTTTCAATTTTATTTATTTGATTAATTAATTAATGGAAAATTCAAAAATTAGTTTTTGGATATTTTTATTAATGAGATAATTAATTAATTAAAAGATAAATTGTAAATTGGTTACAGATTTATTTTTTAAAATTAAATAGTTTCTATTTAAGTTAGACTTATCAGAAAATAAGAAGACACTCTGTTATTCGCTCTAAAGAAAAGAACGATATTTTTCTATCTCTCCCTGAAAAAGATAAAGAACCTATTCTCTTGATCTCAAGTAGAATTAGAAATTAACTATCATTTATTCTCTAAGTGCCCACACACTTCTTGAGGTGTAGAGAACATTGTGGAAGACCTTGGTGTGAGTACCTGGGAGCAGCTTGGGTAGGAAGTTCGTTCAAATTACGAAAAGATAGCAATGACACTTGATAGGCATCAAGAGGTATGTTTTCTATTCTTTTCTTGCTTATGATTAATGTATGTATATTAATGGATCCGCATATTTAAAGTTAGTTTAAATATGTTACAAAAATTTTGTTGTACACTGGGCCAACCCACCACCATTCCACTGCGTATTAGGAAACTCATTCCTAAAATTTGGTACCTGAGCGGTCATTAATCTCTGCATACATTAATTACTGTGTGGGCATAATATGCATTCTTATGTTATTGTAATATATGTGAATGGATGGATGTATGTATGATTAAAGTTTATTCTTAAGGGTCGTTAATTATATGGTGTTTTGGGTTTAGGAATTGTTCTTAAATTTTCTAGATGAAAAATGTAAGCTATTTTTGGGGCATATGAATTTTTGTAATTTAATTTTCTGCATTAAATTATTGAAAAAATTATGTAAGGCCCGAGCCCCGGGTTTCGTGCCCCGAAGCCCGAGCCTAAGCCCAGCCGCCGCGCACACCCGCGCCCCTGCGCCTGCTGCTGTTGAGCGCACCCAATTGCCGCGCACACCTGCGCCCCTGCGCATGCTGCTACCGCGTGCACCCACGCCCCTGCGCACCCAGCTGCCGCGTGCACCCGCGCCCCTGCGCCTGCCTACCCCACGCGCCCCATGCCAAGCCTCATGCAGCCGCCCCTAGGGTTTCTAAACCCTAGAGCTTGCATCTAAGTTATCCATTTAAATTATGGGCCTAATTAATTTTAGCCCATAATTAAAAATTGGTTTATTTTGAATTAATTGTTTGAGCCCAAATTCAAAATTGGGCCTAATAACTTATTGGGCATTAAAGCCCAGGTTAATTATTCTTAAAATTTGTTTAAGATAATTAAAAGTTATTTTCATTCAAAATTAAATGGATAAATGACTTAATGGATCAAGACTACTTGTGAAGGCCCAAAGTTGAAGATAGAGATCTCTTTAGGTTTTATTTAGTCTCTTACATTTTTGTGTATATTTTTGCAAGTGTTGTAATTTTTCTAGAAATACCCAAGACACCCGGCCTGCATTTATTTATTTATTTAAATGTTTGAATGTGATTGAATTGTTTAATACTTTATCATGCATTTTTGACATGCCATATATGTTACCCACACAGTATTTTAAATTATGCATGCATCTCAAATGAGTAGAAACATGCCTTAGGATTGTCCTTTGTGATTATATGCTTTATGTGATGAACCATATAATAATAAATTTAGTTTTAGCTAGTTCAAGAGCGGAAATAGATTTTAAAAGTTGTTTAATTTCTAGTATTTAATAAAAAAATTATTAAACAATAAATGATATTCCTAGTAATTATAGTAAATTAAAATTGAATTATTTGGGCATAGTTCTATAATTTTAATTTTGCTTAATTTGATTAGTAATTATTAGAATATTGTTGACGGTGAAATCTCATCAACGAAATTAGATCGAAAAACTCGAAGGTAATTATGGTGATCTTTAGATAAGAACTTATAATAAACTTATGGAAGGATAAACACGGTTCAACAATGGAGTAAAAACTATATATTGCTTAATAGCTTCAGCATACAATGAATTTTTCAACCACTTTTCTGGAGGGGTGATGATCTATTTATATTGGAGCTCTAATGGCTCCTCATACACTGTGGTCCCAGGGGACAAGATTGTACATAGGTATATTGTCAGGGTAGTGGCACAGGTCGTGGTGGAGCAGAAGGTCATGGTGTCGGCCTGGTACACAGTCAGAGGCATGCATGTAGTGCTTCCACTCTCTATACAAATCTATACCTCCACTACTTGTGTTATACAGATGTCAGGGTCATGCTTCTGTCCTCCTCATGGTCGTACGTCCTGCACCCGTACACATACGGGTGCTTTGTACCTAATGGTTATTCTCGCATCTCCAAGGCATGTATCTGCTCAAAGCTATCCCACGTTCTACTAAGTGTAGGAAAGCTTGCGTGTTAACATGAACGATATACTCAGTCATCTACACCACTATTGGCTTGATACCAAATAGTTCTTGGGTCTCTTCTATTGCTCCTCGTATGCTCATTCTAGAGGTCTTAGACCCCATACGAGTACGCGAGGTGCGAGACCATAGTGGTGCAAGGTAATGGGAGCCGCAAGACCATGGTGGTGCGGGGCCATGGGAGCGCGAGATCATGGTAGTGCGTGGCATATGGAGCACCTGCGCGAGACGCTGCCTGGGCGAGGCTGCTGGAGCACCTGCGCGAGACGCTGCCTGGGCGAGGCTGCTGAAGCATCTGCGCGAGATGGCGCTTGGGCGAGACCCATAGGTGCGCGGGCGGCCTCGTGAGGCGTGGTGCAGCATGGTGCATATGTGCGAGATGGGCATGTCTAGGATGTAGCCACTATCATGAGGATCGAAGATTCCATCATTTGATCTGTGGTCTCTTAGGACTACCTCGGGAGTGTGTTACGTTTTCTTTTGGCTTCTATAGAGGTTATTTTGTGCAATGTGGCCCATCCTCATATGAGCATTTAGGTCTTAGGCTCTAGGCTAGCCCGAACTCTATAACTTAGCTTGTGTTGCTCGTTGGGTCAATTCTTTCACGTTCGCAAAGCCTTACTCATTTCAATATGGGATCATGTATTTTTTCTTTTAGTGTGGATTTTTGGTATCCACACTTGCCCCCCAGTCTATAGGGAGGCCTTTAGGCGTTCTTGTAGACTCTTCTCTTTCTTCTTTTTTTCATTATTATTATGCTCGAGGTCCTTTTAAGCCCACGCGAAGGGGTTCGATAGGTCTCTCTTTGTACACCTTAATTGTATCTATAAGGATATGTTGACCCATTGGGTTCTAGTTATCCTTTTATATATTTTCGCGCGCACTTAATATTTCTTGCGAGAAGTGTCCTTCTTGTCATTAGGCATAGTACTATTTTTGCAAGCATCTTCTTTGAGACCCTTTTTGCAAGCGTCTTCTTTGAGACCCTTTTTGCAAGCGTCTTTGTTGAGACCCTTTTTGGCAAGCGTCTACTTTGAGACCCCTTTTGCGAGCGTCTACTTTGAGACCCTTTTTGCAAGCGTCTACTTTGAGACCTTTTTATGATTTTAGAGATGCTCTCCTCTCGGGTTGGGACTTTTATGGCTAGATGGTCCTCGTCCAACTTTAAACTTGGTCAGCGACCCTTATAGCACGATGTCACCTTCTATATGGAATCTTCAGACGTATTGGTAGTGGGGCGACTGGAGGAAGGTTCGCTTTCTTCAACATACGAGTTCTTATGGCCCTCTTCCACACGTATGTACTTCTGTGCTCTTTCGAAGAAATCATCTAAATTCGAAACTTCTCTTTTGAGCATGTTACCCCATAACTTGCTTCCTGGACAAACTCCAGCTGTAATAGCCATCTTGAGCTCTGCTTTGGTCAGACTTCCCATCTTTGTTGCCTCCATATTATACCTATGGATATAGTTCTTCAGACTCTCATTTTCGCCTTGTTTTATGTTAGCGAGGCTGGTAATCGGCATAATGTAATCGCTGACCGCATGGTGCTGCTGAAGAAATTCATCAGAGAATTGCTGCCATGATTTGATTATTCCTGGCCTTAACCTCCTGAACCACTTGTATGCAACAACTTTAAGTGTAACAGCAAAGAAATGACATTTTTCTCTGCTGTTGACCCCTCTTAACCTCATCAAGTTATTGAAGTAGTCTAAGTGATACTTTGGGTCTGTAGTACCCTCGTATGGAGTCATGCGAGGCTCTCTGAGGTTGGTGGGCATTTGCTCAGCCTGGATCTCCCTTGTGAAGGGCGAATCACGATCAAATTATTCGTCATCTTCGTGTCCCCCAAGTGCAGTGGTAATCTTGCCTCGAGGGCTTCGCATTTTGGTGTCTAGTCCCCTCCTCTTTTTGCTTGAGGGGTCTCACGAGTCCTCAGACTGAACCCTTGCTTTGGTTGTCTTCCTCTAGGGAGTTTTACTGGTGGAAATTTGGGTTCTCCCATCGTCTACGGGGACAGTGTTTTCCCTTTTTTTATGCTTAGGAAGGGGTATGCTCGACTTTCTTTGCAGTAGGTCATTTAAGACCTCCTACATGTTCTCTATCGTGGTTTCCAGCCTTCGAGTCTTTTTATGTAACTCGTGAATCTCATCTTTGTAGAAGCGAGTCCTTGATCTGGAACTTACCGAGCGTACCCTGGGATCCTTGCCTGGCTCGTGCGTCGATGGACCTGGGTCTTGGTGTTCTGAGCGTGGTGCCATTGGGGGTCGGTGAAGTGGGTGCACTGGCGACTCTGAATGACCTCTGTCGGGCCAAATAGCCGGGGACGATGCTTCCTTCTCCTCCCTTGGGGGAAGAGGTTACTCCAGTCTACCTCCATGCTTAGGTGGAGGGGGGTCTCCCTTGGAATCCCTCCGCTCTACTCCGTCCCAGCGAACCTCATCATCTTGTATTTTTCGTAGGCGTTTTGAACGTCTTAGCATCTTTCTTTGTTGGAAGTGATGAAAGAACGTTGGCTTGATGCTTATTCTTCCCACAGACGGCGCCAAACTGTTGACGGTGAAATCTTGTCAACGAAATTAGATCGGAAAACTCAAAGGTAATTATGGTGATCTTTAGATAAGAACTTAGAATGAACTTATGGAAGGATAAACACGGATCAACAATGGAGTAAAAACTATATATTGCTTAATAGCTTCAGCATACAATGAATTTTGCAACCCCTTTTTTGGAGGGGTGATGATCTATTTATATTGGAGCTCTAATGGCTCCTCATACATTGTGGTCCCAGGGGACAAGATTGTACATAGGTATATTGTCAGGGTAGTGGCACAGGTCGTGGTGGAGCAAAAGGTCATGGTGTCGGCCTGGTACATAGTCAGAGGCATGCATGTAGTGCTTCCACTCTCTATACAAATCTATACCTCCACTACTTGTGTTATACAGATGTCAGGGTCACGCTTCTGTCCTCCTCATGGTCGTACGTCCTGCACCCATACACGTACGGGTGCTTTGTACCTGATGGTTATTCTCGCATCTCCAAGGCATGTATCTGCTCAAAGCTATCCCACGTTCTACTAAGTGTAGGAAAGCTTGCGTGTTAACATGAACGATATACTCAGTCATCTACACCACTATTGGCTTGATACAAAATAGTTCTTGGGTCTCTCCTATTGCTCCTCGTACGCTCCTTCTAGAGGTCTTAGACCCCATACGAGTACGCGAGGCGCGAGACCATAGTGGTGCGAGGTCACGGGAGCTGCAAGACCATGGTGATGCGGGGCCACGGGAGCGCAAGACCATGGTGGTACGAGGCACCTTGGGGGTCCACGGTGTGGCGTGCTGCCCCTTTAGCACACCCACATGGGGCCATTTTGTAATGAGCATGCCTTGGTGCTTGATCATTAGTCAAGTCTTGCACCAAGCAACCTCATGGGATAGGGTAGTGGCAGTTTTGTAATATTGCATATGTATCCCAGACAAAAATCATATATGTTCCTGGGAAGACTTTATTTCCCTAGAAGGCTCCTTAGGGGGAGGTGACCTGGTGACTTAGGGAAGCACCATGGCCATCAGCAGATAGGGGCCAAAGCTGTGTACTCCCTTGCCCTATCAAGGCTATATATTAATGAAATAACATTTATCCATACTTGCCCCTGTGTGCTTCCTTGTTGCTTATGTGTTACTTGTTTGTTATCTTCGTTGGGCCATTGTGTGCCACTTGCCTTGTTGTGTGCTTTGTGTTGTGTGGACGTTCCTAGGAATGACTTGCTTTGTGCTTACTCATACTTCGTTATCGCCCGTTGCATGTCCGAGATGTGCATGTGGCTAACCGCTGAGTTTGTTTACCTGTAGGTGTGTGTTGTAGGCTGACTTGCTAGCTTGAAGAGTCTGCAAGTGCCGCACGTTCCGTCTAGTTGGAGTACTCAAATAGCCAGCCCGTGACAGTTGGTATCAAAGCCAAGTTAGAAAGCGCTTGGCAAAAACACACTATGGTGAGCAACACTCAGAGGATCAAAGCTCTTGAGAAGCGAGTAGGGGAACTAGATGGCCTGGACGAGAGGGTCAGGGATCTTTCCTCTGCAAGTCAGGACTCAGGATCGTCTAATGCAAACAATCGCATAGCTGCGCTGGAAAAGGAGAATGATGTTCTCCTATCCAGAATAATCGCGTTGGAGAAAAGAAACACTCCAACAAGTACTTATGTTTCCCCTCGGTGGGAAGAGCGCATCGCGGAAGTGGAGCACATGCTGAAGGAACTAGAAGTCTCCATAAATGACACGACGGAAGACTGCAGAGAGGCAGTTGGCGTGCTTAGAGAAGAAATGGCTGAGCTATCCGCCAAGGTAAACCTGACCATGCGAGCGGTTGGGAATTCCCCTGCAACAGGGCCAATAGGTATGGAGTATGGCCGAGCGAAAGTACTCGAGCCGAGGCCCTATAATGGGGCCAGAGATGCAAAGGATTTGGAGAATTTCCTCTTCGACATGGAACATTACTTTAGAGCCGTGCGGGCCGATTTGGAAGACGGAAAGGTCGCCATGGCAACCATGTACTTGTCTGGGGATGCCAAGGTGTGGTGGAGGACCAAGTATGATGACATAGAGAATGGCATGTGTACCATCACATCTTGGGCGGACATGAAGAGGGAATTAAAGACGCAATTTCTGCCAGAAAATGTAGCTTACATAGCTCGTCGCCAGTTAAGAGAGCTTAAACAAGTCGGGACAGTCCGAGAATATGTAAAGAGATTTTCGGGACTGATGCTCGATATAAAAGACATGTCCGAAGTGGACAGGCTCTTCTGCTTCCTCGAGGGATTGAAAACGTGGGCCAAGCAAGAACTTCAAAGACAGCGGGTGTCTAATCTGGCCACCGCTCAAGCTGCTGCCGAACGCTTAACAGACTACACTCCGGAGAGCAGCCTGCCGAAAAGGGCTACTCCTCCAACCGACTCAAGTAGCGCCGGGAGTAAGAAGTCTGGGAAGTCCTGGCAAGGTAAGAGTGGGGGAGAGAAGAGGACAACTGAGTCCAATTCTTCCAGTGGGACAGATGCTGCTGCAGGGAAGAATCCGCTAGCGTGTTGGATTTGCAAAGGCCCACATAAGTCGGCAGTTTGCCCTTTCCGGGGCAAGCTAAATGCCCTCATCGGCCAAGAACAACAGGGCGAAGGAGAAGAGGAAGAAGAAGAGTATGCGCACATGGGCGTTGTCCGCCTGTTGAACGCTCTCAAGAAGCATGGCGAGAAAGGGAAGAAGACCCTGGGGAAAGGGCTAATGTTCGTGGATGCCGCTATCAATGGCAAGCCTGCCAAAAGCGTGATGATTGATATTGGCGCCACCCACAACTTCATCTCTGAACTTGAAGCAAAGCGACTGGGACTGAAGCTGGAGAAAGATGCACGCCGCATGAAAGCGGTCAACTGCAAAGCCTTGGCCACAACTGGCGTGGCTAAAGGGGTAAAAGTGAAAATCGACACGTGGGAGGGGCAGACTGACTTGGTGGTCGTCCATATGGACGACTTCGATGTAGTTTTGGGAATGGACTTTCTAACCGAGAAAGGTGCCATTCCAATTCCTGCCACTGGAAGCTTACTCATAATGGGAGAGACTCATTCCATGGTACCTGCAAAGGTGAAACCACCCCCTGGTGTGAAGCTTCTATCAACTTTACAGTTCAAGAAGGGTGTGAAGAAGCAGGAGCCCACTTATGTAGCTGTACCCACCGTGTTCGAAGAAGTAATGGAAGAAATTGTTCCACTAGAAATTACGAGGGTCTTAAAGATGTATGGGGATGTGATGCCAGATAAACTCCCCAAAGCCTTGCCACCAAAGAGGGGGATTGATCACCAGATAGAGCTGGTGCCCGGAGCGAAACCTCCAACAAAAGCGCCATACAGAATGGCACCCCCTGAGCTAGAAGAATTGAGGAAGCAATTAAAAGAGCTATTGGAGGCAGGCTTCATCAGACCGTCGAAGGTGCCATTTGGTGCACCGGTGCTATTCCAGAAGAAGCACGATGGGAGCTTGAGATTGTGCATCGACTATAGGGCTCTCAATAAGGTGACAGTTTGCAACACCTACCCCATCCCTCTGATCGCTAATTTGTTCGACCAGCTAAGTGGAGCCAAATACTTCACAAAGTTGGACTTGAGATCGGGCTACTATCAGGTGAGGATTGTAGATGGGGATGAACCAAAGACTACGTGTGTTACTCGATGCGGAGCATTTGAGTTTCGAGTAATGCCGTTTGGGTTGATAAATGCACCTGCTACCTTCTGTACACTAATGAACCAAGTATTCCATGAGTATCTAGATAAGTTCGTGGTGGTGTACTTGGATGATATCGTGGTTTATAGCACCATGATTGAAGAGCATCAAGAACACTTGGCTCAAGTGTTTCAGAAGTTGAGAGAGAACAAGCTATATGTGAAGCGCGAGAAATGCTCGTTTGCACAGGAGAGCATCAAGTTCTTAGGCCACGTTGTGGAACGTGGCCGAATTCGTATGGATCTGGAGAAGGTGAGGGCAATCCAGGAATGGAAAGCCCCCACAAACGTGAAAGAACTCCGCTCCTTCTTGGGTTTAGCCAACTACTATAGACGATTTGTGGACGGCTACTCAAGAAGGGCGACACCCTTGACCGAGCTTCTGAAAAAGGGTGTGATTTGGCCGTGGACTGACAAGTGTGTTGAAACGTTCAGGAGTTTGAAAGAAGCCATGATGAAGGATCATGTTCTTGCCTTGCCAACTATTAACAAGCCCTTCGAAGTACAGACGGATGCATTAGATTATGCTCTGGGAGGGGTACTAGTACAAGAGGACCACCCGGTCACATATGAGAGCCGCAAGATGTCTGAAGCTGAGAGGAGGTATACTGCCCAGGAGAAGGAGCTCCTCGCAGTTATACATTGCTTGCGAGTGTGGAGGCATTACTTGCTGGGGTCAAAGTTCGTGGTGAAGACGGATAATGCAGCTGTGAGTCATTTCCTTACTCAGCCGAAGCTAACCCCTAAGCAGGCACGATGGCAGGAGTTTGTGGCGGAATTCGACTTCCATTTTGAGCACAGGGCAGGACGCTTGAACCAGGCAGCTGACGCCTTGAGTCGCAAAGCGGAGTTGGCGACTCTAAAGATCATGGCTAGTTTTTCGGCTAGCGTGGTGAACACTCCACTCAAGGAACGCATCAAAGAAAACCTGGAGAAAGATCCAGTTGTCAGGACCATCCTGAAGCTCGTAAAAGAAGGCAAGACTCGCCAGTTCTGGGTGGAGGATGATCTTCTGTGGGCTAAAGGGGGGCGCTTGTATGTTCCAAAAGCTGGAGATTTTCGAAGGACATTACTAAGCGAGTGTCATGACACTCTGTGGGTAGGTCATCCAGGGTGGTAGAGAACCCATGCCCTCTTGAAGCAGGGATACTACTGGCCACAAATGCGAGACGATGTAGTGGAGTACACAAAGACCTGTCTCGTCTGCCAGCAAGACAAGGTCGATAGGAACAAGACACCTGGGTTATTGGAGCCCTTGCGAGTCCCAAGCCGACCATGGGAGAGTGTGTCGCTTGACTTTATCACCAGTCTTCTGAAGACAAGAGATTTAAGTGCGATCTTGGTGGTCGTGGATAGATTCTCGAAGTATGCAACATTCATCCCAGTGTCGAAGTACTGTTCGGCAGAAGAGACAGCCAGACAATTTTTCAAGCACATTGTCAAATATTGGGGAGTGCCCCAGAACATTGTTAGTGACCGAGATGGAAGATTCACTGGGACCTTTTGGTCCAAACTGTTCAATCTCTTGGGGTCACAATTGAACATTTCCTCGAGCTACCATCCGCAGACAGATGGGCAGATAGAAAGATTCAACAGGATGTTGGAGGAGTACTTGCGCCACTTTGTCAATGCCAATCAGAAGAATTGGCCGCAACTACTTGATGTAGCTCAATTTTGCTTCAACTCTCAAAAAGAGTTC
Source organism: Humulus lupulus (assembly GCF_963169125.1). Taxonomy (NCBI): domain Eukaryota; kingdom Viridiplantae; phylum Streptophyta; class Magnoliopsida; order Rosales; family Cannabaceae; genus Humulus; species Humulus lupulus. The sequence continues at coordinate 126,486,386 of NC_084801.1, read as the reverse complement.
TTCATCGAATAAGAGCCCTTTTGAAGTTGTTAATGGACAGCAGCCACTGTTACCCCACACAGTGGATGAATATCGCGGTCGAAACCCGCGAACCTTTCACTTCACAAAAGACTGGAAGAAAACGACAGAGATTGCCCGAGCTTATTTAGAAAAAGCATAAAAAAGAATGAAGAAGTGGGCTGATCAGAAGCACAGACCACTGGAATTCAAAGTAGGTGACTTAGTGTCAATCAAGCTGAGGCCCGAACAGTTGAGATTCCGAGGGGACAAAGACATCAGACTCATTCTAAAGTACGAGGGTCCGGTCTCAATCATCTCAAAAGTTGGCTTAACTTCCTACAAAGTCGACCTACCAGCCTGGATGAAGATACACCCGATCCTTCACGTTAGCAACTTGAAGCCGTATCATGAAGATCCAGCAAATCCAGAGCGCAACCAGTCAACCAGAGGAGGAGTCATCGTTCAGCCAAGGAGCAAGCGTCAACCTGAAGAAATCCTAGCGGAAAGGACGGTCACCACTGACCGTAAAAAGCATAAAGAATATCTGGTAAAATGGAAGGGGCTCGCAGATGACGAGATCAGCTGGGAGAGGGCGAAAGACTTGAAGAAGCTCACGCAGAAGATTGAAGATCTACAAGCTACTTCGTCGAGGACGCCGAAGGATTGAGTGGGGGAGAGTGTGGCATGCTGCCCCTTTGGCACACCCACATGGGGCCATTTTGTAATGAGCATGCCTTGGTGCTTGATCATTAGTCAAGTCTTGCACCAAGCAACCTCATGGGATAGGGTAGTGGCAGTTTTGTAATATTGCATATGTCTCCCAGACAAAAATCATATATGTTCCTGGGAAGACTTTATTTCCTTAGAAGGCTCCTTAGGGGGAGGTGACCTGGTGACTTAGGGAAGCACCATGGCCATCAGTAGATAGGGGCCAAAGTTGTGTACTCCCTTGCCCTATCAAGGCTATATATTAATGAAATAACATTTATCCATACTTGCCCCTGTGTGCTTCCTTGTTGCTTATGTGTTACTTGTTTGTTATCTTCGTTGGGCCATTGTGTGCCACTTTCCTTGTTGTGTGCTTTGTGTTGTGTGGACGTTCCTAGGAATGACTTGCTTTGTGCTTGCTCATACTTCGTTATCGCCTGTTGCATGTCCGAGATGTGCATGTGGCTAACCGCTGAGTTTGTTTACCTGTAGGTGTGTGTTGTAGGCTGACTTGCTAGCTTGAAGAGTCTGCAAGTGCCGCACGTTCCGTCTAGTTGGAGTACCCAAATAGCTGGCCCGTGTCACACGGGACCATGGTGGTGTGAGACCATGGGAGCCACGAGACCATGGTGGTGCATGGCATATGGACGAGGCGGGGTGCACCTCACTTGGCGTGAGGCTCATGGGCGACGCCACGGGTGCACTTGCGTGAGACGATGCCTGGGCGAGGCTGCTGGAGCATTTCCGCAAGACGCTGCCTGGGCAAGGCTGCTGGAGCACCTACGTGAGATGCTGCCTGGGTGACGCTGCTGGAGCACCTACGCGAGACACTGCCTAAGGCTGCTGGAGCACCTGCGCGAGACGCTGCCTAGGCGAGGCTGCTGGAGCACCTGTGCGAGACGCTGCCTGGGCGAGGCTGCTGGAGCATCTGCACGAGACGCTACCTGGGCGAGGCTGCTGGAGCACCTGTGCGAGACGCTGCCTGGGCGAGGCTGCTAGAGCATCTGCATGAGACGCTGCCTGGGCGAGGCTTCTGGAGCATCTGCACGAGACACTGCCTGGGCGAGGCTGCTGGAGCATCTGCGCGAGATGGCGCTTGGGCGAGACCCATAGGTGCGCGGGCGGCTTCGCGAGGCATGGTATAGCATAGTGCATATGTGCGAGATGGGCATGTCTAGGATGTAGCCACTATCGTGAGGATCGAAGATTCCATCATTTGATCCGTGGTCTCTTGGGACTACCTCGGGAGTGTGTTACGTTTTCTTTTGGCTTCTATAGAGGTTATTTTGCGCAGTGTGGCCCATCCTCATATGAGCATTTAGGCCTTAGGCTCTAGGCTAGCTTGAACTCTATAACTTAGCTTGTGTTGCTCGTTGGGTCAATTCTTTCACGTTCGCAGACCCTTACTCATTTCAATACGGGATCATGTATTTTTTCTTTTAGTGTGGATTTTTGGTATCCACAAATATCATTTGGTAAAAATAGATCACTGTATTTTTACAAACCAATTAAAAAGCATAGGATGTTTTGAGAAAACACATATCTTAAAAATAGTGAATGGGAGAGGGAGTTATGACAATAAGTCTCATGGTCTTCATTATTAGTTGGCACTGAGGTAGCATGGAGGGGGCCTCGCGACACCATTGCTTGTGTCCCTCTAAGGAAGGCTTCCAACTATGTTATTCTCAAGGCAAACTTCTTTTTCAAGAATAGGATTTAATGATTCATTTCAAGTTTGACTGACCCTAAGGCACACTCTTGAGTTAAGTCATTGTTCTAAAATAATGGGTTACACTCACAAGGTACATTAGGCTTTCGAGCGGACTAGTGTATTCTTGACCAAACAAGCGGTTGTTTATAAGTCAAAAGAGAAATGTTGATTTAAGTTTTCACTTATAAATTTGAGAACTTGTCTCAAAATTAATTTGGAATTAGTCTAACCTACCCTAAGGCTGGTCCATTAATGTTCAAATTAATTAATCGTGGAATTAGTAATTATTTTTTTATGTGTTCTTTAATTGTTGCATTCATTCATCACATTTACTATTCCGAAAATAATTGATATTTATTTTATGCATAAATTCATTTTTGTTTATTTATTTATTTTCAGCAATCATGTCTAGCTCAAATCATGTATCTTCTTTACTTGCAAATGAAAAGTTGACTAGTGAAAACTACATGAAATGGAAATCAAACTTGAACATTGTATTAATATGTGAGAACCACAAATTTTTCTTGATTGAGGAATGTCCTAAAGTCCCTCCCGCTACTACTGCCAAAACCGCAAGGGAAAAGTTTGATAATTGGATCTTATCAAACAACAAAGCAAAGTGTTATATGCTTGCGAGTATGAGCGGTGTGCTTAGAAAGAAGTTTGAGAACACTGAGAATGCTTATGATATTTGGGATTCCCTTCAAGATAGGTTTGGGCAGTAGTCAGATCAGTGCAGGCATGAGGCCACCAGATCCTACATGACCAAGAAAATGAAGAAATGAGTTTTTGTCAAAGAACATGTATTAGACGTGATCAATATAATGCACGATGTCATTATCCATGGGGCAATCATTGATGAAAGGACTCAAGTAAGCATTATACTTCAATCGCTTTCTCCAGCTTTTAAAGGTTTCATAACCAACTATGTCATGAACAAATTATCATATAACATGACACAGTTGTTGAATACATTGCAAACTTATGAATCTTTTAACAAAGGTTCTGAGAAAGAAGGAGAAGCAAATGTTGTTGATTCTAACCCATCCTCTTCAAAGGCTAAAACCAAAAAGAGGAAAAATGGAAATGGAAAGGACAGGGAGAAAGAAAAAGACAAGAATTCAAAGAAGCCTAAAAAGTCATCCAAAGGCAAAGAGAACAAGAACACCAAAAGCTCTAAAAAGAAGACCCCTAAAGGGACTTGTTTTCACTGTGGAGTAGATGGTCACTGGAAGAGAAATTGTCCAGAGTATTTCGCTGACCTAAAAGAGAAAAAGAAAGGTAAATTTGATTTACTTGTGTTAGAAGCTTGTTTAGTGGAAGACAATTCCTCATCTTGGATAGTAGATTCAGGAGCCACTAATCATGTTTGTTTTTCTCTACAGATTCTTAGTTCGACAAGGAAGCTTGCTGATGGAGAGGTGACTATGAGGGTAGGCAGTGGTCAGATTGTCTCTGCAGCAGCAGTTGGAACAACCCGTCTGGAATTTAAGAAGAATAAATTTCTTGTTTTAAAGAACATTTATTATATTCTTGGATTTTCTAGAAACTTAATTTTTGTTTCTATATTGCATGAACAAGGTTTTAAATTTTCTTTTAATAATAATTTGATTATTATTTCAAGATATGGTTTTAAGATATGTTATGCAAAATCTATTGATGGGCTTTATAAACTGCAAGCTAAAGAGAAATCTGCTTATAATTCTGAATTATTTTAAACAGCTAATCCTAGATCTATTAAATGACAAAAGACAGATTCTGATAGTGAAACATATCTGTGGTACTTGAGATTGGGCCATATTGATCTAGACAGAATTAATAGGCTTGTAAATGATGGTCCTTTAAGAGAACTATCTATTGGATCTCTCCTTGTTTGTGAATCTTGTCTAGAAGGCAAGATGACCAAGAGACCTTTCTCTACTAAAGGTTCAAGAGCTACAGAACCACTTCAGCTGGTACAAACGGATGTTTGCAGTCCACTTAATGTACAAGCAAGAGGTGGTTATGGATACTTTGTCACTTTCGTTGACAATTATTCAAGATATGGTTACCTATACTTAATACAAAGAAAATCTGAAACTTTTGGAAAGCTCAAAGAATTTGAAGCAGAGGCTAAAAAACAATTAGGTAAATCACTAAAAGTTCTTCGATCTGATCGAGGAGGGGAGTACTTGGATTTTGAATTCGAGGACCATCTGCGTGAGCATGGTATTCAATCCTAACTCACAGCACCTAGAATGCCACAAAAAATGGTTTTCAGAAAGACGAAACAGAACGTTATTAGATATGGTTAGATCAATGATGAGTTTCTCATCATTACCACTATCATTCTGGGGCTATGCGATTCAATGTGCTCTATACATATTGAATGTTGTTCCATCTAAGTCTATCCAGAAGACACCCATGGAATTATGGAATGGTTGTAAACCTAGTTTACACCATTTTCGAATTTGGAGGTATCCTGCACACATGCTTAAAGGAAAGACCGGGAAGTTGGAATCACGCTCTCAAGTGTGCATGTTTGTGGGATATTCCAAAGAGACTAGAGGTGGAATTCTCTATAGTCCAAAAGAAAATAAAACATTTGTATCGACAAATGCAACTTTTCTTGAACGTGACTATGTCAATAACCACAAACCTCGCAGTAAGGTTGTACTGGAGGAGATGGTCTCGAATGAAGTTGCAAAGTCACCAGCAACAACCAATGAAAAACGGCAAGAGGAAACTGCTAGTTCTAGTCAGAATAGTAGAGAGCCTCGTCATAGTGGGGGGTTAGTAAGCAAACCGAACGCTATGAACACGAAGTTCAAATGCTTGTGTCTGACACAAACAAAGATGATCCATTGACATTTAAAGATGCAATGAATGATTCTGACAATGACAAATGGCAAGAAGCCATGAACCAAGAAATGAAATCAATGTATTCCAATTCTGTCTGGGTTCGTGAAGATCCACCTGAGAATATCAAACCCATTGGTTGCAAGTAGATATTCAAGAAGAAAAGAGGCTGACAACACCCCCATCGAAGACCCATCGAGTATCCAGCGAACCCCCTAAATGCCTACCGAGCATGCATCGAACCAAACATACCATGCACCTGGAACCCCTAAGGCCCACCCTAAGAATCACCATCGAACCCCTAAATGCCTACCCCATTGAACCCAAATCAAGCATACATCGAACCCTATCGACCATGCATCTGGAAACTCTTAATGCCACCCCATCGAACCAATATCGAGCATGCATCGAATCACCATCGAGCATGCACCTGGATCCCTTAAATGTTAAACCAAGTCCCCCATCGAACCAGCATCGAACTCCTATCGAGCAACCTCATGAAACCTAGAAAAATTCCCAGCAATTCATTCTACGATCCCACTACATTCCAACAAAAATCTCAACCACAAACAACAATCCATACATAAAACCAAAAAAAAAACATAAACAAACAATCCTATACTTTAACACTAACAAATCAAATAAAAAATACATCGAAAACTTACATTTGTACACTTGAATCCCGTGGGTTTTGGTCGAGGTCGATGGAGACGAGAAACAGGAGTTCGACGGAGATCTTGAAGGGAGGTCGACGGAGACACGGTGGTTCGACGGCGGTGAGATGGGCTAGGTTCGATGGGTTTCGGGCGGGGGAGAGCTGAACCGAGAGAGTGAGAGTGAGAAAGTGGAGAGAGAGGAGAACCCAATCAAAAGTGGGGGGAAATTTTTGTGGCAGGGGCATATTGGGTACTGTCAAAACTTTTGGCATTGTTTTGAAATGATCAAAGAGTCTAGTTTTTTTTTTTTTTGACTTAATACCCCTCATTAAGTATAAAAATTCAAATTTCTCTTATATAATGAATGATGGTAGACTAATGAGATTCTTTGTTGCTTGAATTTTATGAATTGTCAAGTGCAAACCGCAATTTTAGAAGAAAAAAAAACTTTAAGTTATATATTTATGAAATAAATCTTTAATTATCGTATAAATAAAATAAAATTATCTTATAAACGTATTAATGAAAATATCCCTATATTTTATGCATTTGTCATATGAAAAAAATTATAATTTTGATTATTTTTGTGTTTGTTATATTCTTGAAACTAAAAAGAATGATGTAATGATAAAATTGTAATATTGTTTTTTTTAACAAAACCAAAGTATAAATATTATTCAATAGAGTTTATTATTATGGATGAAAGTGATTTTTTTTTTGTTTTGCATTTTTTTTCTTCAAAAAAGCTAATTAATTTTATAATATTAGAAAAATAAATTTTTTTTCAAACATGCGAATTTGATACAAGTATATACTAAACATATTGAAAATACATCAAATATATACTTTGTATACAAAAAATTTAAAAAACAAACATAAAAGAGAAATATATATTTTATTACAAAAGCTATAAAAAAACATTTTTTATTTATAAATCACTTCGCTTGAAGTAAATTTCCTTTATTATATTGCACTTTAGTATTATTTTATCTCTGCTTAATGATGTTTAAAGAAAATGATTTTTTTTTAATTTTAATGATGAAAACGATATTTTAATTTAGGTTTATAACTTTTTGGATTTGTGTTTTTTTCCATTACTTATTTGGATCCTGTGTTTTGATAAATTATTTTTTGGACCCTATATTTTGTAAAATAGTTAAAATAGAACCTTAAATCTAATTTTGGTCAATGTTTCTAAACTAAAATCACATATAATTTACCAAACTAACAATTCAGAACAAAAATAAAATCATTCTGCTTAAAAACTGTCTTGTTCTATTTAATTTTTTCTTCATCAAAATTGAGTTTAAGGTTCTATTTTAACCATTTTACAAAATATAGGGTCCAAAAAATAATTTGTTAAAATACAGGGTCCAAACAGATAATAGAAAAAAATACATAGTCCAAAAAAATATAAACACTTTTAGATAAGATATTAAAAATTATAGATCTAACATTTCAACTAGAATTTCGTCCCTAGGGACGAAACAACAAACTAGTATATATATAGATAGGATAAGTTATGCGTTTATACATGAATATATATCCAATCCATTGTCTTCCTACTTTAATTAGAAAGTTCTTGTAATACTATGCATAATAAGTATAATTTTAATTTTATTTTTCATGTTTTACCCCTGTCTTTAGAATCACGTGCAATATTTCACATCAAAATTTGCCTAACTCGGTTAAATACTAACAGCTGCAAAAATATAGACGTTGGAGACTTAAGTGCCAAAGACAATATAGATTGGAGTTTTTTGCTACAAATCAAAGAAAAACAAAATAATAATACAAGTTTTCAATTAACTAAATATGACTCTACGAGAAATCCTTGCCCTAACTACTCTTTGTGGGAAATGGGAAATGGAAGATAGGAAATGGGAAATATACAAAGACCCTGTAGTGTGCATTCCCTGCCTCGTTGACATCGCTTAGAGAAATCATTGTGTTAAAATTACTATTAATTCGAAAAAATATTTTGTTGCACAAAGACACACAAGCACACCATAGGCCAATCATCTTTTTTAGGAGTTAATGTGTCAAAAATTCTAAAATTAATTACATCAATTTTTGTAACATAATATCCAATAATAATAATAATAAAAACTCTTTGACATTGGACTTTTTTTTCTTTCGAATTATTGAACATTGCACTAATTATTTATATTTTATAGCCTAAGTGACTAAGTGGAGTTACCATAATTAAAAATATAATTATGGAGTAATAAAGTCATGTCTTTGACTAAAATACCCTTTTGTGGTCATGAGTGTCTCGCTATTGCATGTGTCGATTTATAAACAACATTTTTACCCTTTAATAATCTAAAAATAAAAGAAATATTATATTAATAATCTAAAATTTTATAAAGGTACCCTCATTTATTATTAAAATGAAATAAAATTTATAACATTATGCACTCCTTTTTCTATTTATTTTTTTCTTATCGTTAGGCATAAATATATATATACATATTATCTTTAAAAAAATATATAAAGAGATGAGGAAAAAATAGTATGAAATTAATATGAGAAAAATATAGAAATTTAGAAATAAATCAATAACTTAATTTTTTATATATATTAATATGATGTCTATATATCATCACTATCTTCTGGTGATAACTAAGTTTATTAAGAAAAAAGTCAATATTTTTTTGAATTTTTTTTTTTTATTATTATGAGTGGTATACCCAGCAATTATAATATTTAAATATACAATAAGTCAGAATTCACGGTCCAGGCTAACAATTTAATTTATGAATTTTGTTTTTACTTTAATTTAGTGCATGTGATCAATTGACGTAATATTATACGTATATGTGACGTAAGCAACAGTATATATAAACAAATAAAAAAATTAATATTTTAACGTAAAATACATCCCATCTTATCATTCTAGTCAATATTTGATATCAATCACTTATGATGTCTTGATCACATTTTGTCGTTTCTTCCTTAAAAATAAAAATAATATGAGTACAATGAAATATTATATATTTTAACTTAAAAATGAAATATGTACAACCCAATATAAAATTGTACTAATAATTGTATGTTCCATCAATATTTAGTACTATTGATGTTCCATAACATTATTCTTATTTATATTTTGGATTGGATACTTTGTTTTTTATTTATTTCTTTTTTTATTGAAGATAAAATTGTTGTAACCATTTTAAAAGAAACTAATAAATTTAAATTATTAATATAATTCACATAATAAATTTAAATTATTAATACTAATTGATAAATTTATTAACAAGCATATAAAAAATAATTATGTGAATTTCAATTTTACCAACTTATCACTCATCATTTAATAAAATTAAATATTATAATAATATCTCTTTTTGTATATAATCAATACAATAATTAATTTATTTATGGGTGATTTTATTGGCATATAATATTTTTTCACTCCTTACTATGTGTAATTAATTATTTATTTACAATTATAACCTTATATAAATTAGCATAAATATTTGCATATAATTTTAAACCATAAACATTATTTCTTATCACACAACCTATAAATAATGTATAAAAACTGTATCATCACAAATTTGCTAATAAGGTTTAGGGTCTTGATTAGCGTGTTAGGAGAGCAATAATTGATTTAATTATGTTAATATGTGAATTTAATAATAATGTAATTAGAAATGCATATTTAGGTGAATTAAATATGCATGTGGGCCCTATTTGGCTATTAGGAGCATATTTGTAATTTTAGCCTGTTGATGGCATAAATGTAATATTTGTGTATATTGTGATTGATACCACGAGTGAGTGGTGATATACTTATGATGTGCGATCCAAGACGGTCCTATGGAGCAGTTTAGCTAGATAGTCACAACGAGGTCGAATACCCGGCTTTGGAGGAGCCTAGGGGTATTTTGGGAACACAGTTGGTGTTCGGGATTTACCGAGTAATGGGTAGTAGTTTAGTAATGATTTGGACATGTTGCGATTAAATAGGGATTTATAGGAATACTCGAGGACTTAACGGGATGTGGCATATGACGGAATTGCCCTTGGTGGCACTTGAGGGTTAAGATAGACTTAAGGGGCATTTTGGACTTTTGGCTAAGGGATATACATGGTTTATGGGTACTGAGAGTTTAGAAAGAAATTATAAGGAAAGGAAACTACCAGAACTCTCAGCTCACCTTCTCTCCCTCATGTTTCCCTCTCTATAACGTCCCAAATTTGCTAATAAGGCTTAGGGCCTTGATTAGCGTGTCGGGAAGGCAATAATTGATTTAATTACGTTAATATATGAATTTGATGATCATGTGATTATAAATGCATGTTTAGGTGAATTAAATATGCATGTGGGCCCCATTTGGCTATTAGGGGCATATTTGTAATTTTAGCCCGTTGAAGGCATAAATGCAATATTTGTGTATATTATGATTGATACCACGAGTGAGTGGTGATATATTTGTGATGCACGATCCAAGACGGTCCTAGGGAGCAGTTTAATTAAATAGTCACAACGGGGTCGAATACTCGGCTCGGGAGGAGCATAAGGGTATTTTGTGAATGTTATATGTGTTCAGGAATTACTGGTAACATATAGTAATTTAGCAGTGATTTGTACATGTCGGGATTAAACAGGGATTTATAGGAACACTCAAGGAATTAGCAGGACTTGGAAATTGACGAAATTGCCCTTGGTAGCACTTGAGGATTTAGATAGACTTGAAGGGCATTTTAGACTTTTGGAAAGGGATAGGCTTAGACTCCTTTGACTACTAGGCACAAGAGGGCGTTAGAAGGAAAAGAAAAACAGAAGGAATCCCAACTCTCTCTCTCTCTCTCCCTCTCTATCTCACGATTCTCTCTCCCTCTCATAGTGCTTGAGGAGTTTGAAGAAACTTGAGCGTCTTAGGCTGAAGAATTGAGGGATCTTACTTGTTGTGCTTAAGGGAAACAATTTAGGGGAGGAGATACCACAGAGGTAAGGGTTAAATCTAACTTGTTTTATTGAATTTTGCTATTGAATTATGCCATAGAGGGGAAGCTTGCATGAGAGTGAGTTTGATTTGAATTTTGAGTGTAAGTGAAGATTAAGGAGTTGTTCTTAAGTGGATATGATGTCTAGGTTGTATGGACAAGGAATCCAGGCTCAATTATGGGTTTGATTGGTGTTTGGGGTGAGAATTTATGGGTTAGGTTCGGAGAAATATGTTGAATAAATGGTGATTTTATGGGTTTGGAGGCTCGAGTCGCGACCCTGTTCTTCAGGCACCGCAGCCCGTGTGTGTCAAAGAGGCTGGAAAGCCCCTGTTTTCCTAGGTGCGCCGCAGCGCAAGGTGTAGTGCGCCGCAACTAGTGTCCCTCAACAGAGAGGTATTTTGCCTCTGACTTGAGCACGCCGCGACCCTTAAGGGGCTGGGTCGCAGCTCAAATGCAAAATAATGGTTATTTGAAGGTTTTAGCTCGGGAACTCAAACGTTAAGGCTCGGGAAGGATTTTACTACTCGAATTGGTAGAATCCAAGGTCCCGGAGGCTAGATTAATATTACTAAGTTATTTATTGGTTTAGAACTTGATGGATGGTTATTATGAATACGCTGTGACTAGGTTTTCAACGAAGCTCGGGTTAGGGGACTGTGCTCGTGATCACGGTGCTCATATAGCTCGGGACACAGGTAAGAAAATTGTTGTACCAGTAGAGCAAGGCGTGACCCTATTGTTTGTATTGCAGGGCGTAGCCCTAATGATTGTATTGTTGGGCGTGGCCCTAATGTTTATATTCAGTATGTGTTTAATTATCTATTGATATTGTGCCATGTGATGCATATTTGTGAGTGAACAGCGAAGGCCGGGAACGGCGAAGGTTGAGAACGATAGGAAGCCAAGTACAGCAAGGGGCGGGGATTCAACGTTGAGCATGCTGAGTGTAGGCCGTTAGGGCGAGACCCTCCTAGGGTGCTGGAGTCACCCTCTCGGTGAAGACCGCAAACCCAGGGCCTGGTAAGCGCCTGAGATGGTGTTGGCTGCTATATGTTTAGCCTGTTGGTTGTTTGTTATATATTGTGGATTGTCATATATATGGTATATGCTTTGTGTTGAGTTTTCTTGCCGGACTTCAGCTCACGGGTGCTCTATGGTGCAGGTAAGGGCAAAGAAAAGGTCGACCATCCATAGTATAGAGAGCGTGGAGCGATGGGTACATGTTCGACCTACCTGGCTGCCACGACCAATGTTATTTTGGAGAAAGCACTGTAAATAACCGTTTTGTCGCTTAGGAGGACCTCGATTGTATTTTTGAGCTGTAATGTATTTTCTAAACAGTATTTTGGGGGATCCCAACTGTATAACTTTCTATAATTTCAATGAATGACCAAAATTTATAATTTTTGTTATTTAACGAGTTTAACTTCGGTTTAGTCACACTTTTGACCTAAAACCTCGATTAGCGAGCTAACGACACATTTATAACTCACATAGTAACGAATCTAAGGAAGTAGGGTGTTACAAAAATATTTTAAAAAACTAGGTTATTAATTAAATAAATATATCAAAATTATTAAAATAATATTTGTGTGTACAAATAAGATAAGACTACAAGGTGTAATTAAAAAAAATATACAAAACATAAATTATAATGTAGTTACATCTCGATCGGAAAAGAATCAATAGAAAAATAAAGAATCGGAATTGATTGATATATTTATCGAAATAAACGATTTAATAGGTAATTTTGTTCCTTATCAAAATTTTAAGAAGAGTGTGAATTTTTTTTTTATGGGGTGTAATCAAGCTGAAGGTGAGAAGAGAAAAAAAATGATGGGCCAATACTGTGACCGTCAGAATCCCGTGATCCGTAAAGGGAAAGACCGGGTAAAGCTATGCAATCCCACACCGCCTGGGGAAGGTCAAGTGTGATGATTCTAAGACTGTGTAGGTATGAGACTACACAGTTGAAGATGGCTTAAATGGATTGATGGGTACTACCTATGCCAACAAGATGCATCTTCTTTTCGGTAGCCCATCACTTGAGAACTCCAAAGTTAAGCGTGCTTGACCTGGGGTAATCTAGGGATGGGTGACCTCTTGGGAAGTTTTCCTTGGAAGCATGTGAGTGAGGACAAAGCACACTGAAAATACTCGTGTTGGTTTGTAGGGCCAGTCGTCATTTCAGAAAGCAGCCATAGTGATGTGGAGCGTCACAAATACAAACACCCTTAATTTATATAATGAGGTATTTGTAGTGGAAGTACCTAAATTATTATGTTTGTAGCACTCAAGTATCCAAGTTATTTTTTTGGCGGCGAAAGTACCTTCCGTTCATGTTTTAGTACAGTTTAGTGCAACTGTCTATTTCGTCATTAAGTCCACCTACATGGTGTGAAATTTGCTTATAACTTTGGTATTTTCACCGTAAACATCTCTTAAATTGGGTATTTTTGCTACAACATCTTTTAAATTGTGTACTTTTGCCGCAAATATCCCTTTTATTGGGTACTTTTGCCTACATTTCACAAAGAAACTTAATAGTGAGAATTGACCGTTGTACCAAACTGTTCCAAAATATGAACAGAATGTACTTTCGCCGCAAAAAAAAACTTGGGTACTTAAGTGCTACAAATGTAATAACTTGAGTATTTTCGCCGCAAACAATCATTTATATAATTAGACCATCTCTAACTGATGATGCAAATATAATGCCAAATTCAACACAAAAATTTGATAAATGCTACAACACAATATTTATAATTGTGTTCCAATGCATATAAATGCAAATTAACAACAAAAAAGAGATAAAACTATGATTAATATTCATTTAATATTTAGTGAAAACATAAAAAATATATATAATTTTCTAATTACTTTTGATTATTAAATAAATAAATAAAACTAAAAAAATCTATCAATTAATAAATGAAATATGAAAATAATAATGGATAAATATCATTTTGGCTCCTATGTTGTGCAAAAATTATCGATCGGACCCTCTGTTTTGTTACGTGACAATTCAAACCCTAGGTTTTGCTAAATGGAACAAAATAATATATTGAACCCGATTTTGATCAAAGTAATTTCAAATATAAGAACAATTGTTGGGTTCTTAAGGATACAATAAGTTCTGAGAAGGTGGCCGATGAGCAAAGAAACATATATTACATTTAAAATTATTTTGAAAATTGAGCCAAGGGTATTATTTTGTTCCATTTTGCAGAACCCAAGGTCCAAATTGTCATTTAACAAAACAGAGGGTCCGGTCAATAATATTTACACAACACTTGGCCCAAAATAATATTCACCTAATAACTAATAGCAAAACAGTAAATAAAAAATACTTATTATTGCCAAATTTGGCACATGTTATATCTATTACGGTGTGCTAATGATGGACCCAAAACGGGTATGTTTTAAATATTTATACTCGCAAGCGCACGAATCGTATTTATAGAATAGTGTTCGTGTAAGCACGAGGTCGAACCCAAAGGAGTTGACTTAAATCAAAAGAGAAAACTATTTTTACCAAAGTGAAATAAATTTCTAACCTAGTTCCAAAGATTGATGTGTTTTGTTTTAAAATAAAGAAAGAAAATACTAAAAAAAATTAAAATAAATAAACTAAAAAGATTTGTTTTTAATAGTTATTTATAAAATTATTAAGATTTTAGAATCCACAAAATATAAATAATAATATTTATTAATATGTTGACTTCCCAATTTTTAGTGATAATTGAAATTAATCTAATTACCTTTTCCAAAACATTATTCTTCCTTTAAGCTCTCTTTAATTCAAAAAATATAGATTTTCCTTCACTTCAATAGTATAACTTTAAAGCATTAGTTGTGAATCAATTTAATGAAACTACAAAAAAATCAAATAATGTTATTTCTAAAGCAAAATATAGTATTTTTGTTCTAAGCATTGGATGTGAACAATTTAATGACACATCTTAATCAAAGAATACTATGTTTTTGCACAATTAAGAACCAAGTAAAATATGTTATAACAATCTAAAATACATGATATTATAGATGAAAGAAATATTTAGAAGAAGAAAAATCATAAACTTTATTGCTCATTTTGGGAGGTCAACATAAAATAAACACTATATAGTTATATCTTGGTTCATCCTCCACCTTAATAATTTTAAGTGGATTAGAAACCCATAACTATCAAAAACAAAAATAAAAATTACAACATAAATAGGAAAATTTGGAGGAGGAACCTCCAAATTATTCCTCTAAAAATACATAAAAACTAATCTAAGAAAAGAAAAAGATGGAGAGAATAGAGAGATGGAAGAAGTGGTGTAAGAGAAGGTGTGCTTGAAATGGTGAAATGAGACTCCTATTTATAGATAAATTCTTTGGTAAAGGATAACACTCCTATTAGTCTAAAAAAAAGCACATGGATTCATGCTCAAAATTGTCATCTTTTCCTATAGTTACAAATCCAATGGTGGAGAAAGAAGCACATGGATTGATGACATGGCATTGTCAAGAATTGGATTGGGCCTTTCATTTTGGGCTTGCTTTCTTCATTTCTTTATACCAACATTTTATCAACATTTCATTTGCCCCAACAAATACACCTACATAAAGAAATTAAACACACATAAATTAGTAACAACATAATTAAACAAAATAAATACAAAAAATAAATAAAAATACATAAAATCAAAAATAAAACTAATAAATTCAAAATTACTTAAAAAATTGATAAATTAATTTAAAACTCAAGAACTAAGCAACAATTGACTTATAAAATGTGGTAAAATAACTCTATTTTGTAGAGTTATCACACCCCCAAACTTAATGTTTTGCTAGTCCTCAAGCAAAAGAGAAATTAAAAACACACTTTTTTTTTTTTAATTGGAGATATCAAATGTTTTCCTCAAAAATTGCATAATGAAAGTAGCTCAAAGAAAATTATGAAGAGACATTAAGCTCATGTAATTAATCCAATAGTCAATCTTGCTTTCAACAACTAATTTTCAATATGGAAACACAAAACTATTTACCAAGTAATCATGTGGAATTTTGGAAAAATTTATGCAAAGATAAAATAATTAAATCTCAAGGAATGATGAATTATTATTTTTTTGTACCAAAGTCCCATAGGTTCGTTTTTCTTATCTCTCTCCACTAATGTAGAACAACACAAAATCAAGGATCAATAGGACTTTATAGGCTTGTAATGTGCGGGTAAAGAAAAAGGTGAGAAAAATGATATTGAATTTAAGCTTAGATCACTTATTCCTAACACATGAGTATTTCCGAACTTTTCACTAGACATCACAATATTTCAAGTATACGCCATAACATTTCCATAGTAATTCTTTCCATCCATTTGGAATCTTTAATTTTTTTTTTTAGCTTGCCACAATATATATATATTTTTTTAAGATGTGGCTTTCCGAATTTCTTTCCTATTTTCACTTTGGTAACAAATCAAGATGCATAGCTCTATGATATTTTCTCATGTGTAAAGAATGAAATTTATGAAGAAGTTTTAGATTTCACATATGGGTAAAACAATAACAAGGCTCGTGTTTGGCTCAAATGGGGTAAACTAGGGAATAATGTGCGTAACGGTGATTAAGTCAAAAGGCTCAAACGTTCCAAAGATAGCCTAAATCATTTCCCTAATGATGTGCTTTTCTAGGATTTCGCCTCAAGAGATAATTAATCGAATTCTAGGACTTGTGAGATTTACAAAATTTTATGCTTATATAAATTAATCTAAATTACACAAAAATTCTTAGAAAGATAGAAAGTGTTCTTTTATGAAAAATCTATATTTAAGCAAGACTAACCCAAAGATTAAAAATAGAGCTTAAGAAATATTCACATTTTTCTAAGAACTAAATTCAAATTCAATTTATCATCTAAAAATGAAAAATCACCAATTTTTTTTTTTTTGAACATTTTATATAAAAAAAAAACACACAACACTACCCCCAAACTTAAACAAAACATTGTCCTCAATGAGCAATAAATTTGAAAAAGTTAAGAAAACTCCCTTGAATGTATGCTTTCATGATTTGGCTCCTTCGTTTTTGGGCTAAAAGTTTCCTTCAAACTTATTTGAACTTGAAAAACATGAAACAAACACACAACAAACGTGAAATACAAAAGGAAATACAAAATGGAACTTGAAACTTATGGGTTGCCTCCCACAAAGCGCTTTAGTTTATAGTCTTTAGCCCGACTATTTTTTTTTTTTTATCCTACACCCAATCGATGGTGTAGAATTTCATTTGTAGGGTGAACTATAATGTTGATGCAAATGCCATAAATGAGAATTGAAAGCATCACACCTACAAAATAATTAGAGACATGCAATTTTGGTGGCATTTCAATGAAGTAAGAAAATTGCACATCTTTTTTATTCTCCTTTGGACTTTGAGTGAATATGTAAATTGGTTCAACTATTGGCTCATGAAATACAACAATATCTTTTTCTTTTTCATCATGAGCCACAACAATCATTTCATCCAACTTCTTAGTTTCAAGAATTGGTTGGATGCTTATCAACGGTTCTCCTACAACTTCATTCATTTTTTCACTCTCATTTTGACTTAATGGGTCGTGAATGGGTTGACTAGGAAGAACTTGTTTTTCTGACTCGATCATAATAATTGCAAGTTGACTCATTTGTGTCTCAATTTTCAAAAGGGATTGAGATTGATGATGCAAAATTTGTTGGGTCAACTGCATGAACTGTTGTAGGGTATCCTCTAGAGATTGATTAATTTTTGGTTGAGGAGGATATGACAGATCGGGTTGGGCATAACCCAGATTAGGCGTGTTGAATTGATGCACATGGTTCATTGGAGACATGTTTTGACTCCATGTAGAATTTGGATTATAGGTGGGATCAAATGGGATTTCTGAGGAATTCTCATAAGCATGCACATCATTGGTTTCATTATAATCAAAGTGCGATGATGCATAATAGTTGTACTCAGGCTTCCAACTAAAATCAATGGGATTTTCCAAGGGATGACTACAATTCTCATGGTGATGAGAGTGAAATGCACTATTTATCTCCCTATGGTCATCTTGAGTTTGCCTAGCTTGTAAGACATCTAGTGTTCTAGACAAATTTTCTATTTGAGCGTTGATGTCTTCTCTTTCCCTAGGATGATATGCATTGTTAAAATTCCTAGTACTATTCCAAGGGCATCCATTTTGGCTCATGTAACCAATGCTACCAATAGGAAACATGGCAATAACTCAATGACAATTTTTTTTGTGAAAATCTCAAGAAACCTTTTCTGATATGGAAGGTCAATTGAAATTGCAACCATAGAGCATAATTAGAATTTCAAGAGATTTAAATTTTTTTTTTTTTTTTTTGCAAATTAAAATTACAAGAAATAAACACAATTAAATAACAAAACAAAATTAGCAAACATAAATGAAAAATAAAATTAAATGACAAAGACAAGAAACATTTTCTGATGTGGAAGATCAGTCGAAACCGCAACCACAGAGCATACTTAGATTTTTTTTTTTTTTTTGACAATAAAAAATAAAATAACTAGTAGAAGAATTTTACTCACCTTGACACAAATTGTTTCTCTTCTTTGCAACTCCCCGGCAACGGCGCCAAAAACTTGATGGACCCAAAACGGGTATGTTTTAAATATTTATACTCGCAAGCGCACGAATCGTATTTATAGAATAGTGTTCGTGTAAGCACGAGGTCGAACCCAAAGGAGTTGACTTAAATCAAAAGAGAAAACTATTTTTACCAAAGTGAAATAAATTTCTAACCTAGTTCCAAAGATTGATGTGTTTTGTTTTAAAATAAAGAAAGAAAATACTAAAAAAAATTAAAATAAATAAACTAAAAAGATTTGTTTTTAATAGTTATTTATAAAATTATTAAGATTTTAGAATCCACAAAATATAAATAATAATATTTATTAATATGTTGACTTCCCAATTTTTAGTGATAATTGAAATTAATCTAATTACCTTTTCCAAAACATTATTCTTCCTTTAAGCTCTCTTTAATTCAAAAAATATAGATTTTCCTTCACTTCAATAGTATAACTTTAAAGCATTAGTTGTGAATCAATTTAATGAAACTACAAAAAAATCAAATAATGTTATTTCTAAAGCAAAATATAGTATTTTTGTTCTAAGCATTGGATGTGAACAATTTAATGACACATCTTAATCAAAGAATACTATGTTTTTGCACAATTAAGAACCAAGTAAAATATGTTATAACAATCTAAAATACATGATATTATAGATGAAAGAAATATTTAGAAGAAGAAAAATCATAAACTTTATTGCTCATTTTGGGAGGTCAACATAAAATAAACACTATATAGTTATATCTTGGTTCATCCTCCACCTTAATAATTTTAAGTGGATTAGAAACCCATAACTATCAAAAACAAAAATAAAAATTACAACATAAATAGGAAAATTTGGAGGAGGAACCTCCAAATTATTCCTCTAAAAATACATAAAAACTAATCTAAGAAAAGAAAAAGATGGAGAGAATAGAGAGATGGAAGAAGTGGTGTAAGAGAAGGTGTGCTTGAAATGGTGAAATGAGACTCCTATTTATAGATAAATTCTTTGGTAAAGGATAACACTCCTATTAGTCTAAAAAAAAGCACATGGATTCATGCTCAAAATTGTCATCTTTTCCTATAGTTACAAATCCAATGGTGGAGAAAGAAGCACATGGATTGATGACATGGCATTGTCAAGAATTGGATTGGGCCTTTCATTTTGGGCTTGCTTTCTTCATTTCTTTATACCAACATTTTATCAACATTTCATTTGCCCCAACAAATACACCTACATAAAGAAATTAAACACACATAAATTAGTAACAACATAATTAAACAAAATAAATACAAAAAATAAATAAAAATACATAAAATCAAAATAAAACTAATAAATTCAAAATTACTTAAAAAATTGATAAATTAATTTAAAACTCAAGAACTAAGCAACAATTGACTTATAAAATGTGGTAAAATAACTCTATTTTGTAGAGTTATCAGCTAAATTTAACACAACTTTTAATATTATATTAAAAAATAGTTTATACATTTTTTGAACTTGTGTTTTGTCTCATTACCTGTTTGTACTCTATGTTTTGACAATTTTTTTTGGACTATGTGTTTTATAAAATGGTTCAAATAGAACCCTAAACCTAATTTTGTTAATGAAAAATTTGAATACGACAACACAATTGTTTAGTAGAATGATTGTGCTTTTATTATGAATTGTTAGTTTGATGAATTATTTGTGATTTTAGTTAAACAAAACTTTGACCAAAATCGGGTTTAGGGGTCTATTTGAATCATTTTACAAACACACAAGGATCAAAATGTAATATATGAAAACATAAGGTCCAAGTAGGTATTGAGACAAAATACAGAGTCCAAAAAAGTATAAACCCTAATAAATATCATTTTTCTTTTTTAAGTGTTTAAATATATTACTGCATGGCTAATTTGGCACCTTAAACATATATTAAGTAAACTCAAGTAATTAAGTCCCCCAAGTAATTAAGTTTTATTAATTATTATTTTTATAAATGATATTTGTGGCAAAAATACTAAATCTTTACTTAAAGTTGCACTTAAATATAATTTTTTTTTTTATTTTGGTGGCAATAATATTAAATACTTGTTAATAGTTTCACTTAAGTATAAATTATTTTCTATTTGCAGAAAAAATACTAAATTTTTGTTAATAGTTGCATTTAAATATCAATTATTTTATGATTTTTTATAATAATAATACCAAATTTTTAGTATTATACGGTAAATATTTCTTAAATTATTTTTAAAAAATGTGTAAAATCAATTTCAATTTATAATAAAAAAATTATTTTAAAATATTACTACATAACTGCAATTATTATTATAACAAATATTTAGTATTTTTACCTAAATGAAAAAGAATTAGTACTTAAATACAACAATTAATAAAGATTTAATATTAATCACCCAAAATAATAGAATTGTATTTAAGTACATCTATCATTCAAAGTTTAATATTTTTAGGGCAAATATCTTTGTAATAATAAATGAAGTCAGTTCTGTGTCAGAAATTTTGAATGATGCTGACATATTTATGATTGAGATAAGAACACAAATTTTCACCAAAAGAAAAGTATTCTATTTATATATTCAAAATTTGTATAATTAATATACAGAGAATATACTTATTTGGTACTTTGTGTTTTAGCAAAGTATCATTTTAGTATTTCTGTTTTCAATAATGCTTATATGGTACTCTATATTTTAAAATCGTACATATTTGGTACCCTAAATTCAAATTTGATAGATAAAATTTTGTCAATATGATTAAATTGTCATCAGTTATATGTAATTATATAATTAAATTTAAATTTGTAACTTACATAATTGACAGCAGTTTGATTAAATTGACAAAATTTTATCTATTAAATCTGAGTTTAGGGTACCAAATATGTATGATTTTAAAATAGAAGATACTATATGAGCATTATTGAAAACAGAGGATACCAAAATGATACTTTACAAAAACATAAGGTAACAAATAAACATATTCCCTAATATAAACCGGAGTTTAAACTATCAGGTGAGGAACAAGACTGAAATTGTGAAAAGGAAAAGAAAGCCCACTCACACACTCACACACTCACAATGACTTTCCCCTTTGTTTTTAGTATGTTGAGCTGAGATTTACGACCAATTCCCCGACCCGACCCGACCCGACCCGGTCTGCAGCCTCTACTCCATTCATTATTCATCAAAGCTGAACCAAACCCACCAAGACCAAACTCTGTTTTCCACTCTCATATTTGAACATTTCAAGCCCCCAAAAACAAAAAATAATTTTTTTAAGAAAAAACATCTAGAACATTAAATATTTGGCTACATAGAAAATAAAATATACAGTCATCATAGGTTTTTATTTTTTATTTTTTTTCTCTCTCTCTCTCTCTCTCTTATTTATACTTTTAAAATTTTTGATATTTTGATGGTCTTCAAGCTAATTTCCACAAGCAATTCTGCATCAAACTTGGACAGCTCCAATTTTCTGCTTCTATGCTTGACCAGTTACCTTAACCAGGTATAATTTTCTGCTTCAATATACCCAATTAATCACATTGATGTGGTATTTGTTCATAATTCTGGTTATTTTATCTGGGTAGTGCTTGGATTTGGACCCATATGTATATATTTTTTTCCTCTATTTGTGTTGTACTCTAGTTGTGCTAATGATTTTGGTTTAAGTTAGATGAATATAAAAGGATTATGACTTTGGGATTGAATTCAACCTTAAGAGGATGATTGAAAATGTTTTTGGGATAATCTGAACATAAAAAATCTTCTTCTTTCTTTCTTTCTTCTTTTTTTTGTGTGTAAAAAGTATGGAGTCTCATATGGGTATTCATTATATTCATTGGGTTTTATTTTCTAACTTGAATTTCATTATTATTATTTTTTTTTAATGAAAGGAGTTGGAGAAAATTATGAGTTGTAGCTGCTTTGGTGCTTCAGCATCAAAGACCAAAAAGGGTTCTGGTCAGGCTAACCACGGCATAGATGGTAAGAACTTCAAGTTACTTTCTTTTTGTTTATAGAAACAATTAAAACTAATATTAACCATACTAGAAAGTACTGAAGCTCAATGCAATTTATATGGAGACATTATCTTTAAATTCAGTATCCTTTCCTATCGTGTGATTATCAAAATGGTCTATCCTGTACCGAATTTCATCAATATTTCAGTTCCTGGTTAAATCTAACGAGTTTCAGTGTATAAGAACTAGTTCTTCAGTTGTAGTTGAACAAAATTTATGCTAATTTATCATATAAGGATTCTTGTAGTCTTGACACATTTCATTGTTAAATTCTGTACCTTCATTGAAAGATTTACGAACCTCGGAAGGTATCTTGTGTCAGATTTAGTATTCTAAAAGTTTGTACACTTTAATTTGAGGTTAAAATGCAGTGCCATCACCACTGTTACAAGTGACAACTAGTTCTTATGAGCTTGACTTGGAATTTTTTATGCAATTTATGGCTCCTTTCACTTGTAGGTGTTTGTGTTTTCTTGTCCTATCATAATATCATATCTCTCCTTTTAACAATTAGTAAATGTTTTCTTTAACAGAAAATTTGCTGGAAAGTATAAGACATTTCTCCTACAATGAGTTAAAATCAGCAACAAATAATTTTCATGTGAGCAATAAACTAGGGCGCGGAGGCTTTGGAACTGTTTACAAGGTATTCAGACTATTCAACTTTTGTACCGAATTTTGCAGTCATATCATCCTTGTGTTTAGTTAAATTTCAGTTATGAAACAGGATCGGAATCCTAAAACAACAAACTTATCTCTTAAGCTATTTTTTCCTAATATGATCTCACAGTACATTAACTCTTTAAGTGTCAAAATTTTGGTAGGGAACCTTAAAAGGCGGTGTAGTAGTTGCGGTGAAGGCACTTTCTGCTCAGTCAAAGCAGGGAGTGCATGAGTTTTTGACAGAGATTAAGACCATATCGAACGTCAGGCATTTCCATCTTGTTGAGTTGATAGGGTGCTGTGTTGATGACGGAAATCGGATTTTGGTCTACGAATATGTGGAAAATAACAGCCTTGAACGCGCGTTGTTAAGTAAGTTTAACAATCTTAACGAGTAGAACTGAAATAAATTGCTTTGAACACACAAAAAGGAGCCATACATTAACTTTCTTTCTTCTTGCATTGCAGGTTCAAGGGTTACAAACATCAAACTAGACTGGAGTAAAAGGTCTGCTATTTGCTTGGGCATTGCTAGGGGTCTCGCATATCTCCATGAAGAACTCAAGCCGCATATTGTCCATAGAGACATCAAAGCTAGCAACATACTCCTTGACAAAGATCTAAACCCGAAGATTGGTGACTTTGGGTTGGCAAAACTCTTCCCGGATAATATTACTCACATTAGCACAAAAATTGCTGGAACAACGTAAGTTCGTCTTTCTTGTTGACTTTTAACTTGTTCCTTGAAGTTTCATCTACCTTGCTTTTATTCCACACTAGAAAAGAAAGATTTTTTTTTCTTTGATTGTATTTGAAGTTTCTATCCACATAGGTACCTGTTCTAGACAGATAAAAAAAAAGGGTCTTCAAGTGTAATTTTTAGTGGATTTTCTCATTGGATCTTGGGGGTGCCAATCTATAAAGTTTCTGCACTCGAGATAGCTCATATCAAGATGCACAAAGGTGTGTGAACATGATAGCAGGAAATTGTTAGGATCTCACGTTGACTAAGTATGGGATTATAGGTTAGTTTAGGACCCTAAATTTTGCTATCAAAATAGTGCAGAAACTTAGAGAAAACCAGAGAGAAAGAGAGAACATATGAAAGAGAAAGTAGTATTAGCTGAATGAGTTTGTGTATTGAATAGGTAAAAATCAGATACAAGCTTGAAGGTATTTTGAGAGACCTTCCACTCTCCCAATCCCACTTCCCTAAGGACCCAAAGACTATATACACCTTAAACTAACACCCCCAACCAACTAATCCCTACAAACTATATCAACTCACCCACAAAACATAACTACAACTTCCCATATACCTTTATAATATCATTATCCTATTAATTCTCCCTTCATAGGTGTCTATCTGTTATTCTTTTGGGAGTTGTACCCAAGTAATTGTAATAAATGGTATCAAAGTCAACGACCTCTAGTGGGATCCATGTTGTAAAAAGGGGCGACCAACAACGAAGCCCAGAGTGGACCGCCAAGAAAGATCAAAATAGCAGGACAGAAAATACTACTTCAAAAAGAGAAAAAGAAAAAAGAGATTGGCATATTGAAGGAAGATGCAATAAGGAATATAAGGTTTCTCAATGCTTCACTGAGCTTGTTGAGCAGTTCCATTATTTTTGAAAGATTCAGGCTAGCAAATCAACTGGAAATTCCCATATAAGTAGAGAAATTAATATAAGAACTGAACTTGCACATGTATTTGTAATTGTTATGTTTGTGATTATCAAATGGAGTGTTTTAAGTATTCATATAAAGTTGAGTTATATCACATATGTAGGGAGACTTATTCTGCCTTGTGAAATTCAGTTAAACCCAAAAATGTGCTTGTAAAGTCCACATTTTTCGCGTTTGACTTCATCCATCTAACAAGAATTTGCTCATCATTTGTGAATGTTAATCACTGGAACTCTGAATTACTTGTAATTATTAGAAGTTGCTACACAAATTTACTTGTTTCTCAAGCATAATTAGAAAGTTTTAGATTTAAGTTTTCTAGAAATGCTTATAAGAAATTCTAGAGTAACTACAAAAATCTAGAAAATTCTAGAGTAAAGTATTCTACAAATGTCTAGAACATTCTAGAATATTCAAGAAATGTGTGTCGCTAAAGGATACTCACAACAACATGGAGTAGACTACAATGAGACATTTGCTCCAGTTGCACGACTGGGCATAATAAGGGCCTTAATTTCTCTAGCCGCACAAAAGAAATGGCAGATTTTTCAACTAGACGTAAAGTCGGCATTCCTTAACAACTACCTTGATGAAGAAATATATGTAGAGCAACCTCAAGAGTTCGTGGTGCAAGGACAAGAAGACAAAGTTCTCAGATTAAAAAAGGCTTTATATGGCCTGAAACAAGCTCCTTCACTGAACAAGGATTCAGGAGGAGCAAAAGAGAGCCAACACTCTACATTAAGACTCAAGGTACGAGTGACACACTTGTTGTCTCTCTATATGTTGATGATCTCACTATACAAGCAACAATAAGGAGATGATCAAGAAATTCAAAGAAGACATGATGAAGAGTTTCGAGATTACTGATTTGGGCTTAATGCACTACTTTCTCGGGATTGAAATTACTCAAAAAGAAGATGGGATCTTCATTTCACAAAAGAAGTATGCAAAGACACTATTGAAGAAGTTCAAAATGGAGGGATGTAAGATAGTGTCAACTCCACTAGACAACAACAAAGCTCTCAAGAAAGAGGACGGCTCACCAAAAGCAGATGAATCGAAGTTTAGAAGTTTAATTGGCAGCTTACTCTAACTGACAGCTACAAGACCAGACATTATGTATGCAGTCAGTCTCCTATCAAGATTCATGCATGGTCCAAGTCAAGTTCACTATGGAACAACCAAGAGAGTCCTTAGATACTTGCAAGGAACAAAGAACTACGAAATATGGTATGGAGTCACGCCAGAGTCAAAACTCATTGGCTACACAGATAGTGACTGGGCAGGATCAGTTGACGACATGTAAAGTATGTCAGGATATGCTTTCGCAATTGGACCAGGGATATTTTCCTGGGCATCAAAGAAACAAGTGACAGTTGCACAATCATCAGCTGAAGCATAGTATATTGCCGCAGCAATGACTACAAGCCATGTTATATGGCTGAAAAGAATACTTGAAGACATAGGAGAATCACAAGAGGAGGCTACAAAGATCTATTGCGATAGCAAATCAGCTATTGCAATGGCCAAAAATCTCGTATTTCACTGCAGAACGAAGCATATAAGCATCAAGTATCATTTCATCAAAGAAGCTAAAACAAACAAAGAAATAGAACTCAAGCATTGCAAGACTGAAGAACAGTTAGCAGATATATTCATAAAGGCACTACCAAGAGGAAAGTTTGAGCTACTACGAGACATGATTAGAGTTACTGAAATGTGTACCAAGGAGGAGTATTAGAAGTTGCTACACATTTCTTGAATACTCTAGAATGTTCTAGACATTTGTAGAATACTTTACTCTAGAATTTTCTAGATATTTGTAGAACAAGATTACTCTAGAATTTCTTATAAGCATTTCTAGAAAATTTAAGTTTAAAACTTTTTAGTTATGCTTGAGAAACAAGTAAATTTGTATGGCTAATACTCTTTCTAATAAAAGAAGGATCTAGAACAAGTAATTCTAGCCACAAATATAAAGTGGGCTAGCCACTATAAATACCCCATCATGGGTAGCAAATAGTGTAACTAGAAACTACAGACCATCAATAAAATTCTACTACTTTCCTTTACTCTCTAAAACATAAACCTTACTCCTCCAAACCCAAATTTCTTCACTTGTCCACTCAAGAACATTAACTATAATGTCCTAACCCATCATTACTCTATCCACTACTACTACTCATCAAATATTATAAACTACAACAAATCATCACTATTTTCTTTATCCAAATTCACAAACCATCAGTAATAATGGATTTTATATTTGTTCATTGCAGAGGTTATTTGGCACCAGAATATGCATTGGGTGGTCAGTTAACCTTGAAGGCTGATATTTACAGTTTCGGTGTTCTAATACTTGAAATAGTTAGTGGCAGAAGCAATTCAAAGGATAATTGGGGAGGGTCTCAGCAGAAGCTTCTTGTGGAATGGGTATGTAGGTTATCTATTTCTAGTATAAACAGATTCTTCATATCAGATTGCCACTATTTTTCCCTTAAAATATGATAACAGATAGACGATGTTAAATGTGAAAACAGAAGACAGAGATGAAACATAGATAACATCCATTTCAGCTTTTTTCTAATTCTTTGCAAAGTGGCTTTCCAGACACACTCGATATTGTCTAGAAGTTATGAAAAAAATATCATTTATTCAAAATGACATTGAATAAAAATCTATTTTCACCCATTACTTACTTTTTTTAGTTGAAATTGGCCATTTAATCAGGAATATTAGTGAAAGTAGAGTTTTTTTAATTGTTATCTTGCAAATTAGCATTTTTTTTTTGGATACCTGTCTGGAAGGTCATTATACAAGAATCATAAAAAAAATTACTATGCAAAACGACTAAAAAAAAGCTACTTTACAAAACACCTAATCAATCACTAGAAATAACAGTTCCATTCCCCAATTTTGTTTACTTCAATAGGCATGGCAGCTTCATGAGGAGGGGAGACTCTTGGAGATAGTTGATGCAGAGTTAAGCGAATTCCCAAAGGAAGAAGTCACCAGATACATGAAGGTAGCATTCTTTTGCACTCAGGCAGCCGCCAACCGAAGGCCGCTGATGAGCCAGGTCGTTGACATGCTCTCAAGAAACATCCGAATCAACGACAAACAACTTACAGCCCCCGGTTCCTTTCAAGACTCGAAACTTAGAGGATCTTCTTCGAAAAATACTGGCTCAATTAGCCAAGAGATGAGTTCTGTCCCCGTCACTATAACTCAGGTGACCCCTCGATAAAGGAGGACAAAGATTACCAATTCATTTTCCTGGAAAACAGAAATTCTAGTGTGAAAATCTTGAATAGCTTATTTTTAGTTTCTCTTTTCGTAGGTTTTTTTCTATAGAGGAGAGTTATTTTGAGCGAACGGTATATTGTGTATCAAAAAAGTAAATCGTATTATTCTCTCTCTATATAAATATATTTATTCTTCAATATTCAAATGGGAAAATAATGTAATTTGAATCTACTATCTCATATGATGTGACAATGCAAGACATTCAAACCTCACAATTGGTCCAAAAAATTGATTTCGTCTAAAATAACTTCACATCTCAATAAAAACATACCCAAAACCAATGTGTAGAAAAAAAAAGGGTATTCAAACTAAAACCCTGAAAGTAATGGGAGCCAGAGATTACATAAGAGTAAATCGATAGCAAAACACGTAATTGGCCACACAATGAGAGAGAGACAGAGGGATTTGTTTTGAATCAATAAACTATGGTGGCGTTCTTATATAGCAGGCTGATCAATGGTTGGAGTAGGTGGTGCTTCTTCTTTAGAGGCGGTGGCATCTTTTGCAGCTGGCACAGTTTTACCAGTTTTTCCATCTTTGGCGTCTTTTGTGTCCTTAGCGTCCTTGCCATCTTTGGCGTCTTTAGCGGGAGCAGGTGGGGGCGGAATCATGTGAGGTGGGGGTGTGTGCTTCAGCTTCACAAGTATTTGCCTCATTCGTGAAAGATCAGTGGGTTTCCCAGGCTTTGGACCCTGGACAACTGTGATTGATGGCCTCTTGTCTTGATCTTTCTTGCCTCTCTTCTTCTCGATATTCGGAACCTCGTGAGGAATAAGCTCTGCTATTGCTTTCCAATATTGCTTGTCCGCATTTTTGTGGAAATTCTCTTGGTTAGCCAAGTATAGCTGCTCCAGATACAAACATATTTTGAGCTAGTAAATACTAAATAGACCACAACTGGTGTAAGAGAGAAGGAGAGTAGGTGATGAAATCGGTTCAACATTTACCTTCTCTTTTTCTCTGTTGCTAGTTTTGTTAGTCTCGACATTAAGCTTCCTTTTCCCATAGAAAGCTATTATGTATTCCTCGGCTTCTTCAAGAATTTTGTTTCTCATTTCCTTTTCCTTCTTCTCCTTCTCATCAAGCAGAATGGCATTTTGACTGTTACCAGCAAAAGAAAGCAAGTCAAGCATTAGGTCCATATGCATATAATTGAGAAGTCTGAAAACTAATGTTTAAATTAAAGGAAGGGGTGGTTTTATATCATTATCAATGAATTCCACCATTACCCATCAATCTTGAAAGCACCCAACAACTGTACCAGCTACTGTAATTGAAAACTTACTCTAACTATATTTAAGACCCTTTTAAATAGGCTCTTTCTTTACATATTCCTTTTGTTCTCTTTTCAGAGGGTGGAAGAACAACAGCCTAGCCATCCGTAAAGCCAATAACTAACATGCAATATTCATCCCTTGTGAAATATATACACAAAATCGTCATGCCGAAGCACTGAGCTCACAATTTGTCTAATAAACAGTCTAAGGGCCTACTGATATTGTCTAAACTTCTACTAAAAAATCTCCAACTACAATCTCTAGATCAATAAACAACTGACTTATAAGAAATCATCATGCCGAATTACTGAACTCACAATTTGTCTAATAAACAGTCTAAGGGTCTACTAATATTGTCTAAACTTCTCCAACTACAGCCTCTAGATCAATGAACCACTGACTTATAAGAAATCATCATGCCGAATCACTGAGCTCACAACTTGTCTAATAAACAGTAAGG
This sequence comes from Humulus lupulus, assembly GCF_963169125.1. Lineage (NCBI taxonomy): Eukaryota > Viridiplantae > Streptophyta > Magnoliopsida > Rosales > Cannabaceae > Humulus > Humulus lupulus. The sequence goes on along the minus strand of NC_084801.1, from coordinate 126,456,484 downwards.
GTCTACTAATATTGTCTAAACTTCTCCAACTACAACCTCTAGATCAATGAACAACTGACTTGTAAGAAATCATCATACTAGGTCACTGAACTCGCAACTTGTCTAATAAACAGTCTAAGGGTCTATTAACTTTGTCTTAACTTCTCCAAAAGATCTCCAACTACAGCCTATAGATCAATGAACTACCATGATGACCCTGCTAAGTGAACTTGCTTTTTGCTCTTAAACATGTGCAACTTAAATGCACATCCTTATAATTCAATCGTATATCATTTCTCATGACTGACAGATTCAAAAGGAAAACTCAAAATTTGCTGTGCAATTCGTATTTGAATCAAAATTTAAGCTGTTCCAGGTCCACGATTTGCTCCTATGAGTTATGGCTTCTGGGTTCAGGTTCTCATGGAAACCTACTTAGAATTTAGCCTACCCCTTAGTATTAGTAATATGCTAGAGTTTCCAGCCTTGCAAAGATCGTATGGTTCAATAGCACAAAAAACAAAAGCTATAAACTACCTATATAACAAACTAGAGGCCTCAAGAGATGGGACACTCTTTGATTGGATCTTTATTACCACTAATTTATAAACCTCACATAGCCTCCTATTTTCTTATTATGAGGAATACCTATGGATCTAAGCTCAATAACCTCTTAAAGAGCTACAATTCTACTCAATTTTGGAGATCGATATCTCATAGTGCAACGAAAACTGAGATAATCATCAAGTAAAACTTATATTCAAGAACAAGTTTAAGCCCAAAAAATTATGTTCACTAAACACTGTAAACCAATTCAGCCAATTTCGAAAATCACGGATCTAAGAAAATTCAATAAGTAAGCACGCGAATATACACAGATCTAAGCTATTAAAGAAAAAGAAACGAAGCCAGTCAGATCGAAAACTCACCGCCTCCATTCACGAAGAGCGTAACCTTCCTCAGGCTCCATCTCGCCGGGAGGCGGAAGCACAGGACCATCGGAAGAGAAAACTCCATCGCCAATTCCATCGTCACCTAAGCCATAAGACTCGAACGGACTTCCATTCCCGTTCCCGTTCCCATTCTCGACGTGAACAGAACCAAACGGAGAAGAATCGGAATAGTTAGGGTTCGGATCTTCAAATCCGAAGGGCGAAGGGGCGGCGGTGGAGTGGTCTACGGAGACATACTCATCGGATTGGTGTTGATCGGCGGGGAAGGTGGAGGAGGAGAAGGAATCGTAGGCGGAGAAATTCTCAACGACGACGACGTCGTTGTCGTCGAAATGGCGGCCGGAAGAGTTGAGCTCGTCGCCGTAGCCGTCGAAGGAATCCATGGTTCTCCTCCTCTCTCTCTCTGCGCCTGAAAACGACAACGTTTTATTCTCTCTGTGGTGTGAAGAGACTAGAAGTTGGAGAGTAGGACTCGCTTTGAATCGGAATCCTTTTATATATACTTAACGGTGAAGCGACGGAAGGTAGGGGAAAAGGTAAACGGAAACGGAAACGGAAACGGAAACGGAAACGGAAGCGATTTTATTTTGACGGGCCTGTCTTAACGTCGTTTAAGCCAAGTATATAATTTGGGATTTTTAATAAATTATTACTAATAAATATAGTCCGACCGTATTCTTAAAGAAATTATATTATTTCATATTCAAAAGAATAAATACTATTTTTGTCCTCCGAATTATACAACTATTGTATGATCGTGTCTTAGAATAATTTTTGATGTTAAAAATTTCCTCCATGCATGTTAGTAAAATATGAAACTTTTGTTAGATTTCGTTAATAGATTGATGATTTAACATTTTGTCTGTTTATGTGGTAGTGTTATGTGTAGAATAATTATTAATTTTGCCCCAAACTTTGACCACTATCAAATAATATCTCTTTATAAAAAAATATATTTTTCTTAAAAATAATAACTAAATCATTAAAAAAATTAAAATTTTAATCATGAACAAATAACTCTTTTTTATTTTTCTTTTAGAATATTAATTAAAACTATTTTAGAATGAAAATTTAAAATAAAGACTAAAACAAAGAAGAAATTTTAATTAAAGAAGAGGACGACGGACTTAAATAAATAAATAAAACTTTTAATTTAAGAAGAGAAGACAAAGGGGAAAAAACTTTGTTTTATGATTTATTTTTAATTTTTATTTTAAGATATATTTATTTTATATTGTAAAAGAAAGAAACAGTAAAAAAAAGTTATTTGTTATTAATTAGATATTTAATTTTTGAGTAATTGAAATTTTATTTAATTAATTTGAAACTTTTTGAATTGTTAATTTTTTTAATCTTTTAAAATGAATTTTTTTAAGGATTTAATTATTATTTAAAAAAAATTAAATTAGTTTTAATATAAATGACACAATTTGGTAATGGTAAAAGTTGGGGGGGGGGGGGGGGCATTACTAATTATTCTACACATGGCATGACACATCAACAAACAAAATGCTACATCATCAATTCGTTAGCCACCTAAAATGAAATCTAACATAAGTCCTATATTTCGGTAATGTGCATAGTTCGGGGAGAATTTTTAACATGGTTAATCATTCAGGGGGCACGATCATACAGTGATCATAGTTCGGGGGGGCAAAAATACTATTTATTCTATTCAAAATAATAGAATTTTTTTTATCAATAATGATATGTGTACCAAAATATTACAACAACTGATGTGACATGACTTTTTAAAAAAGTAGGCTCCGTTTGAAATGAATGTGATTAGTTATAACAAAATATCACGTCATTTGGTGTAGTGTTTTGGTGCATAATTTTGGTACACATATCATTATTATTATTTTTTTTACTATCACTATTTGGACATGATTATTGTTGACGCGGTTCTTCGCCAACAGGTAATTAAGAGAAGAAGAGAAAGGGATTAGTGCTGAAAGTAGAACCGTCACAGATAGGAAATCTTAGAGGATGAACTAGGTGACTCAAGACACGTTTTTAAGTGGTTCAAATGTTAAAATCTTTCTACTCCACTAGTCAATATTATTGATATATTCTGGGTATTTGGTTACAAAGTATATATCTCTCCAGAGACTATTTTTTCCAACCCTTATCAACTCCCAGGGTCTCCATATTTATAGGAGAAGGCACCTGGAAGTTGGTAAGGAGGTCATCCCGTGACCTTCTTATTTGTCATATCAACTCTGTGACATTCATGATTAATTCCTAAACCTGACACATAAGTATGGTCAAATCGATAGGTAAGGAGATAATGGGCCGCACGGCCCAACCCAACCGTGGGTGTCTGAATACACACGTTCCTGCTGCGTGTCCGAGAAGTCAGGGAGATATCGGACATGTGATGTCAGATATAGGCACGTTTATCTTGCGTGTGTTGACTTTACAAAAGGTCAGAGATCCATGAGAAGCTCGTACCATGAGCTGATCCCCTTACTCGACCTGAGGCCTTCAGACTCCTTCCCCCAGTCTTGGGCAACCTTGGCGAGTCCTTGAGGATCCCTCGAACTAAGGGGGTACGACCTCGAAAACAGGAGCTCCGGCCTAGGGAAATTTACGGACTAACCATGATTAGTCCGAGGTTCGACTTGCTAATCAGCCCGTGGGAAAACCAGGGCGTACATCTGCCCCCCAAGCTCTTGCTCGTGGTATATGACGTCATATATAGAAGACCACAGTAGGGGCTTTTAGACTCCCCCACAACCCTTCACATTCCACTTTTTGTGCAGGCGTCTGATACGTGGAACGTCGTGGGTGGTGACGGTACGTTTTACGAGAACCGCATTTAATGGCCTAGTCTAAGCCCAGCCGTCGTTTCGTATTTCGAGTGGAAGGCCTCGGATCCCTCACTAGGGTCATCCAAGAGCCTTCTACACGCGATCCTTCACGTATATAAAAAGGGGGTGGCCACCCTACGCACGGGCCACCCCTTCATTCAAAATTTCCCAAATCTCTTTCCTTCTTCCCTCTCTAACTTTCAGAAGAACGAAACCCTCGACTCAGTTGCTGCCATTTTCATTGTTCAAGAAGCTTAGGCGCACGAGTTTCTCCGAAGCTTTGGAAGCTATTTCACCGACGAAGCTCCTACCAACGCAGCACTCTCGTCAACCTTCCAGCCATACACTGTAAGTTTCCTGACCCTGTTCACTTTGAAAACATGCTACTGTAGCTTAGGTAAATTTTTTTTACTGTAGCCGCATGCAAGGGTTTTCTAGGTAGAAGTTTTGGGAAATTTTTGGGTGTAAAACCGGGTAGCTTAGGGAACACGCCTCATGGGCGGTTTTGCAATTTCTGCCTACTGAAACTTTCCTCCCAAGGAAAATTTTACTCTGAACCCCCTGACACGCAAATTTCGAGTAATCTGGGATCTGTTGGGAGTATACGCGCGTGTTCACTGAACCGCGTGGTTCCACCTTCCGCGAGCTGGGCTTACCTCAGCTCGTGCAAATAATAATTATCCTTCCTCCTGCTTGGGTCGCCTTTTCTAAAATGTTTTCTTGTGTTCACTAGGCGACCAGATGGCTCCAAAAAAGAACCTCCCTCAGAAGAACGTTGGAAGCTCGGCCTCCCAGCAGGAAAAAGGAAAGGCGGTGATGTCCAGCTCGCCGATCCCCCACTTTGGGCCGGCTGTGGAGAAACAGGTCGAGGTGGCCCCCGACGCATTCTTTGAGGCGGAGAGAATCGTCTCAAAGATAACCGACCAGGCGAAGATCAACAAACTCTTCCTCACCCACAACATTCCACTGGGGAAAGCCTCCGTCATTGCCCGACCTGCTGCGGAGGGCGAGCGGAGCTGCACGCTGCTCGATGAATCGTTCGCGGCCTGGAGCGGTGAACACTTCAAGGCAGGGGCCTTCCTTCCCCTGGTTCAGTACTTCGCTGATTTCCTGAATTATGTGGGGTTGACCCCATTTCAGCTCCCCCCCAACTCCTACCGTCTGCTGGCAGGGTTGAGGTACTTATTCAAGAAGCAGGAGTGGGAGGTCCCCACTCCTGCGGATATTTTATACTTCTTTTGCCTAAAAGCCAGCCCGGACCAGCAGGGGCGAGGCGACGGGTTCTACTATTTAACCCGTTTTCCTAATACGGCGGCGGTCATCGAGTTGCCAAGCCATCCAAATGACTTCAAGGACCAGTTCTTCATGTCAACTGGGTTCCGGAACTGCGAGCACCATTACTTCAACCGTCCTCGTAAGTGAACCCTGATCTTAGCTCGCCTTTTAAGTGTTATTTTATTTTAGCTCCTCCCGTATTCCACTCTGATTCCAGCCAATCTTGCAGCCATCTACGCGAGGACCGAAAAATCTGTGACCCTCGGGGGTCAATATGAAACACTGGCGGGCTTGCCCCCAAGTGAAAAGGACTATCGCGTGCTCGTGACGGACGAGACGATGGTGTTCTGCAAACTGATTTTCCCAAATCAGACACTGAACCTGAAGAGGCCCCGGGGGCCGCCCCCAGCCCGCGACAACAGACCTATCATCGTTGAGGAGGCCGCGGAAGAGGAAGACGAGGAGGACGAGGCGGCTGAAGTTCCACTCGTGAGGAATAGGAAGAGGACCTTGGAGGTCGCCCAGGGGATGGACGAGGAGAGGATCCAATTCGGAGCAGCCGCGGGTCCTTCCGGCCAAGGTAACCCTTTCTTGCTTAAGAATGTAGATAGGGCCACTGCGGACCCCCGGCTGGTTAGGTTCAATCCTAGGCAGATCGTCCATCGTCACCGAAGGGACCCAGACCTGAACACACTCCTGCTCCATTGTGTTGACCGGCTCGTGCTGGATCACCAAGAGAGCCGGCCTAGGGGTACCGTAGTAGTAGATAACACCCTAGCCTTTAGGTCGATCATTTTTTAGGAGTATGGGACCAACTTACGCACGTGGCCATCACTCCAGAGGGGCATCTATGCTCCGGGGCTTAGGCAGTATGTAGAAGAGTCTAGCCCCGAGTCAGAACCGGACCCAGAACTTGCGCCTGTTCGGGAAATAATCGTCTTAGGTTCTTCCAGCTCGGGGGGTAGGGCTCCCTTAGTATTCGTATACTTTTTGCCTTTAACCTTTTGCTTTTATTTTTGCCTGATTGCTAACTTGTAATAACCATGTTTTTTGTTTTTGGCAGAAGAGATGTCTCAGCCCGAGGATAGCCTGCGGGGCATAGACTTCGGGGGGAATCCCCCAGCAGGGCCAAGATTGAAAAGGCTCCGAGGGTCCAAGAGCACAGCTGGGGGCTCCACCAAATCTCCAGCAAAGGAGAAGGAAAAAACCCCATCATCCCAGGTCGAGGGGGCAATTCTTCTTGCTGCCGGAGCAGGACACATGCCCCCGCCGCCCCATCGATCTCCATCAGCCACCCAGGACGTGGGAATGGAGGTCGGGACCCCGGCTGCAGTGGTCCCCGACGTACGCATCTCGGTCGATCCCCAGGATCTGGAGAAGATCCCAGAAGCCTTCCAGGGGACGGTGTATGAGTCGGCGAGCTACGCCGTCAACCATTTCTACAAGTTCAAAGAGAAGGAGCTCCGGGCTATTGAGACAATGAGCCCGGTCCACGTAATAGAGTCTTCGATGGACATGACCCTAACGGTAAGCCGCCCCATTCTTTTAAAGCTTTAACCCTCACACACCGCCTTATTTTTCCACTTAGCCAATTTATCTTTCATTTCTCGCAGGGCATCGCTGCCGTACACCGAGGCATCACCAGGACCAGAGCTCAGCTCGAGGAGATGAGGGCTGAGCACCAGACCGCCCTTCAGGAGGCGAAAGATGCGCTGGCGACCTCGAAGGCCGAGCTAGAGAGGACCCGCTCGAAGGTCCAAGAGCTTGAGACATCCCTTGCCACCTCGCGAACAGACCTCGAGGCAGCGAAGACCGAGGCCCAGGCCGCCCTTGAAGCCGAACGGGCCACCTCGGAACAGTCCATGCAGGAACTGTTCTATCGTTGCTGGGCCCACAACCCGGAGGCTGACTTCTCTTTCATGCCGTCGAGTCTCTGGGCGCGCTTGTTGGTGAAGTTCCAAGCCCACTTGACAAAGAGGTGCCGCCCTCGGAGACTGGGGAAGCCTCTGGTGCGGCGGAGCAGGGTGAGACCGCGACCTCCAAGGGGCCGACTGACGGGGCTTAGGGCGCTTTTTTCTTCTCTTTTTTATTTTGAAGTATTTTGTGTAATCCTTAGCACGAGGTATTTTTACCTCGAGACAATTTGCCTTGCAATTTTAACTTATATATTTCTTCATGCTTTTGGCTACAATACACTTCTTTTTTTTTTTTTTTGATAAACTTAGTTCGTGTTAACCGTTATTTATATCCCGAGCCCTTTAAGAAGAACCACGATCCATAAATTTAAGTTAACTTCTAAGTTTTATGACCCGGTTAAAACCAGGAGCTTATTTTGAAAACTTAGTTTGCGTCAACTTTTATCCATGTCTCGAGTTCTTTAAGAAGAACCACGATCAATGAATTTAAGTTAACTTCTAAGTTTTGTGACCCGGTTAAAACCAGGAGCTTATTTTGAAAACTTAGTTCGCGTCAACTTTTATCCATATCTCGAGTTCTTTAAGAAGAACCACGATCAATAAATTTAAGTTAACTTCTAAGTTTTATGACCCGGTTAAAACCAGGAGCTTATTTTGAAAACTTAGTTCGCGTCAACTTTTATCCATATCTCGAGTTCTTTAAGAAGAACCACGATCAATAAATTTAAGTTAACTTCTAAGTTTTATGACCCGGTTAAAACCAGGAGCTTATTTTGAAAACTTAGTTCGCGTCAACTTTTATCCATATCTCGAGTTCTTTAAGAAGAACCACGATCAATAAATTTAAGTTAACTTCTAAGTTTTGTGACCCGGTTAAAACCAGGAGCTTATTTTGAAAACTTAGTTCGCGTCAACTTTTATCCATATCTCGAGTTCTTTAAGAAGAACCACGATCAATAAATTTAAGTTAACTTCTAAGTTTTGTGACCCGGTTAAAACCAGGATATGACTTAGTTGGCGTTAACCCTTATCCATATCTCGAGCTCTTTAAGAAGAGCAACGATCCATAGATAAGAATCAACATCTAAGTCGTTAAGGAGACCTGGTTATATCCAGGTACCATATGCCCCCCAAGTAACTGGGAAAGGGTCTTTCGTGGTTACTTTAAAAAGAAAAACTTGCAAATAAAAAGAAAAAATTGATTTTTATTAATACATAAAAGGTGGCCTTCCAGGCCTTACAAGTGGATCATTGATAATATTTCTTCAAGTGGATGGCGTTCCAAGTCCGTGGGACTGCCCATCCATCAAGTCGAGCTAACTTATAAGTTCCTTCCTTGATGACTTCAATGACCTGGTATGGTCCTTCCCAGCTCGGTCCCAAGACTCCATCTTTGGGATCTTTCTCGGCTAGGAAAACTCTCCTTAGGACCAAGTCGCCAACGCTAAAGGTACGTTTTTTGACTTTAGTGTTGAAGTAGCGAGTGATCTTCTGCTGATAATGGGCGAGCTGGAGCTGCGAATCCTCTCGCCTTTCATCGATAATGTCTAGGGAATGGCATAGGAGCTCGTGGTTCCTATCTTGGTCGTAAGACTGGGCTCTATGCGACAGAACCTTAACTTCCACGGGGAGGACTGCTTCACTCCCAAAGGTTAGGGAGAAAGGAGTGTGTCCCGTAGGAGTCCGATGCGAGGTCCGGTATGCCCAAAGGACCTGGGGGAGCTGTTCTGGCCAGACCCCCTTTGCCTCATCTAATATTTTCTTGAGGCTCGCCTTTAGAGTCTTGTTGACAGCCTCGACCTGGCCGTTTGCCTGAGGATAGGCCACAGAGGAGAAGCTTTTCACAATTCCGTGCCTTTCACAAAACTCGGTGAACAGGTCGCTGTCGAACTGAGTGCCGTTGTCGGAGACAATTTTCTTCGGCAGGCCGAACCGACAGATGATGCTTTTAACCACAAAGTCAAGTACCTTCTTCGATGTTATTGTTGCCAACGGCTCTGCCTCGGCCCACTTAGTAAAGTAGTCGATGGCTACCACGGCGTAATGAACCCCGCCCTTTCCGGTAGGCAGGGCGCCTACTAAATCTATCCCCCAAACGGCGAATGGCCAAGGGGCCGAGATCATTTTCAGTTCGACTGGAGGAGCTCGGGAAACCGCAGCAAAACGCTGGAAACTTGTCGCACTTTTTCACATATGAAATCGAGTCTTTGGACAGAGTTGGCCAGTAATAACCTTGCCTGAGAACCTTTAAGGCCAGGCTTTGCCCCCCAGCATGGTCTCCGCAGAATCCTTCATGAATTTCCTGCAGGATGGCCTGTGCCTCACTTGGATGAACGCACCGGAGGAGAGGCAGGGAATATCCACGTCGGTACAACACACCATCGACCAGCGTATACCTCGGAGCTTGATACAAGATTCGCCGCGCATCGTTACGTCCCTCGGGCAACTTGCCCTGGGTGAGATACTCAATGACAGGAGTCATCCAGGTCGGCCTAGCATCAATCATCTCGACCTCTGCCCGATCTCCTTCTATACTTGGTTCTTTCAAGAATTCTATTGGCACCAACCCAAGGGTTTTTGTCTCTCCCGAGGTGGCGAGTTTGGCGAGAGCATTTGCGTTGGCGTTCTGTTCTCGAGGTATTTGCTCGATCGATCCTCGCTCGAATGCAGACAGCTCGGATTTTACCTTTGCCAAATAGGCGGCCATCTTGGGTCCCCGCGCCTGATATTCGCCCAGAACCTGGTTTACCACGAGCTGGGAGTCACTGAAGCACTGGACAGAGCTCGCCTTTAACTCCTTAGCTACCCTCAGCCCAGCTAACAAAGCTTTGTACTCTGCCTCATTGTTAGACGCCTTGAACCCGAACCTTAGCGCCGAGTGGAATCTATGCCCTCGGGGGATATTAGAATGATTCCGGCCCCGGAGCCGTTCTTGTTAGATGAACCATCAACGAAGATCTTCCACGACGAATGCGGCGAGGTGACTTGAAGTAGGCCTTCTGATGGATCCTCCTGGAATCCCGTGCACTCTGCCACGAAGTCAGCCAATGCCTGACTTTTTATGGCAGTTCGTGGAGTATAGAAAATCTCGAACTGACTGAGTTCGACTGCCCACTTTAACAAACGTCTTGATGCTTCAGGCTTTTGCAAAACCTGCCTTAGAGGCTAATCGGTCATGACGTGTACCGAGTGGGACTGGAAATACGGTCTGAGCTTTCGCGAGGCTGTGATTAGGCAAAACGCCAATTTTTCCATCAGTGGGTACCGTGATTCTGCTCCGAGGAGTCTCTTGCTGATGTAGTAGACTGGCTTTTGAACTTGGTCCTCTTCTCGTACTAGCACGGCGGCTAGCTGCATCCTCAGTGACGGCCATGTAGAGGAAAAGAGGCTCTCCTACCCTGGGCTTGGACAGCACGGGCGGTTCAGCCAGATGCGCCTTCAGATCGAGGAATGCGCTTTCGCACTCTACTGTCCACTCAAACTTCTTGTTTCCCCGGAGCAGGTTGTAGAAGGGCAAACACTTGTCGGTTGACTTGGAAATGAACCGGTTGAGTGCTGCCACCCTTCCTGTGAGGCCTTGGACATCTTTCCGCGACCTGGGGGAAGGAAGCTCGAGCAGTGACCTGATTTTGTCGGGGTTCGCCTCGATTCCTCGGGTATTGACTATGAACCCCAGGAACTTCCCCGATGCGACACCGAACGTGCATTTCTGAGGATTGAGCCTCATGCCGTATTCCCGTAGTATCTTAAAACATTCTTCCAGGTCGGAAACATGGTTGTCGGCAGTCTTTGACTTGACGAGCATGTCATCAACATACACTTCCATGTTCTTTCCGATCTGGTCCGCGAACATTCTGTTTACTAGCCTCTGGTAGGTAGCTCCGGCATTCTTCAGGCCAAACGGCATGACCTTATAGCAATAGACATTTGTTGGGGTCATGAAGCTGGTATGCTCCTGGTCTGTCGGATTCATCGCGATCTGATTGTAGCCTGAGTACGCGTCCATGAAGGACATGAGCTCGTGCCCCGCCCGTAGCATCCACCAGCTGATCGATCCTTGGTAATGGAAAGCAATCCTTGGGGCAGGCTTTATTCAGGTCGGAGAAGTCAATGCATGTCCGCCATTTCCCGTTGGGCTTTGGAACTAGCACGGGATTGGCGACCCATATTGGAAATTTGGCTTCGCGGATAAAGCCACACTTTTTGAGCCGGGCCACTTCTTCTTCTAGGGCTTCAGCTCGAGTTGTTCCTAAACGCCTTTGCTTTTGAGACTTGGCAGGAACGCTTTTATCCAGATGGAGCGTGTGCATGATGATACTCAGGTTGATCCCCACCATGTCCTCGTGGGACCATGCGAATACGCTTTTATTCTTCAGAAACGTCATCAGCTCCGCCTTTCTCTTGTCGCAGAGGTTCTTCCCAAGCTTAACCGTCTGTGACGGATTTTGTTTATCAATGTTCACCTCCTCGAGCTCCTCAATAGCCTGGAGCTCGGATCTGTCCTCGCCTACTCGGGGGTCAACGTCCTCACTCAAGGCGATCTTTTCCTCTTCGGGATTCTGAGGTTTTTCAATCTCAGGAGCCGCCAAGGGTCCCTGAGATTCCTCCTCGCCCTGGATGGCCATTGCCAGCTGCCCGGGTTTAGACTTTCCCTTCATGGAAATGCTGTAGCATTCCCTGGCAGCGAGCTGATCGCCCTTGATGGTGCAGATTCCTGTTGAAGTAGGGAACTTCATGGCGAGGTGTCGAATGGAAGTGATGGCCTCGAAAGCTATGAGCGTAGGTCGGCCCAAAATGGCATTGTAGGCAGCGGAGCAGTCAATGACCACGAACTCAAGTAGCTTGGAGACTGTCTGAGACTCTTCTCCTAGGGTGATCACCAGCTCGATCTTCCCTATCGCTGCCGATCCTTCTCCCGAAAAACCATATAGCATCATGGAGGTCGCCTTTAGCTCGGCGACGGTTAGACCCATCTTTTCTAAGGTGGATCAGAATAGGAGGTTCACCGAGCTTCCGTTGTCCACCAACAATCTCCTCACTTTTCGGTTGGCGAGCTGGACTGCTACGACCAAGGGATCATTATGGGGGAATTGAACATGGCCTGCGTCTTCCTCCGTAAAAGTAATCGGTTGCTTCTCTAACTGCTGCTGTTTTGAATGACGCTGCTCCGAGACGAACTCCGCTCCGTTGTGGGCCTTTAATTCGTTCACATACCTCTTCTGGGCGCCTCTGCTCGTGCCAGCCATGTGCGGTCCTCCAGAGATGGTGGATATCTCTCCCTCGACCACGGGGGGAGGGACGTCCTGATCTACCCGAGGCCCGGGCTGACTGGCTGGGACTTCTGGAGTAGGTCGACTCAATGGGACCCTGTTTCGTGAATATTGCGCCAAGGGTCCTGCTCTGATGAGAGTCTCGATTTCATCTTTTAGATGCCTGTAATCGTCGGTATTGTGGCCGACGTCGTTATGGAAACGACATAATTTTGACGTGTCTCTCTTTCCCTTGTGGTGTTTCAATGGCTCCGGCCTCTTCCAGGGGACCCGAGCAGCGTTGGCCAGGAAGATACTTTCCCTGGACTGGGTGAGCTCGGTATATGTTGTGAACACGGGCTTGAATTTATCCACAGACTTATTCTTCTTTTGACCGTGCTGGCTGTTTTCACCGTTTCCCTTTCTTTTGCCACCACCGGGCTGGTTGTTCTGTGCGACCTCGGGAATCGCTACCACGATCTCTGTCCCCGTTCCAGCGGGCTTCTCGGGAACCTGGCTGGTCCCCGCGGCTGAAGCTTCAGCTTCTTCTAAGTTTATCCACTCTTGGGCTCTGTTAAGGAATTCGTTAACCGAGCTGACCCCTTTCCTTTGGATATCTTTCCACAGGTCTCCCCCGACCAGGATTCCGGTTCTCATGGCCATGAGCTTAGAGCTATCGTCAGCGTCTCTGGCTCGAGCAGCGACATTCGCGAATTTGCTCAAGTAGGCTTTCAGCGTCTCACCGGGCTGCTGCCTCACGTTAGCTAGGGAGTCGGCTTGGACTCGGGCGGCCTGGGAGGTGCGGAACGCCCTTTTGAAATCAGCTGAGAAAGTCTTCCAGGAGCTGATTGACTGCCTTTTACTCTGCTTGAACCACTGCCTGGCAGGTCCGGTCAGTGTGGAAGGGAAGATCAAGCAACGCAGCTCCGGGCCAATGTTATGGGCCATCATTAGGGTGTTGAACATCCCTAAATGGTCCGACGGGTCTCCGTCCCCATTGAACTTTGACAAGTGAGGCATACGGAAGCTGGATGGGTATGCCGTCGCTGCTATGTTGGGGGCGAAGAGTTCCATTTCGTCACCCGAATCATATTCATCTTTTTCTTTTTCTGATAGGAGCTTCCTCATCAGTTCCTCCATCTGAGTTAGGCGCTCGAGGGTTTGGTCCTGAGATCCTGGGTTATTCCGGGGCTGTTCAATAGCTCCGGACCCATTGTACATATTAGGTGGGTTGTTACCCCTCCTATCTTGAGATAGGTTATTTGGGACATTCCTTCCGTTACGTACTTCGGATCGGACTCCCGTCGAGCGGGCCGGGCTACCATCTCTAGCTCGATCCTCTCTGTGAGAGTTGAGGCGATCTCGAAGGTCGCCTCCCTGGGTGGTCTGGTGACTTTGTGCTGAACTCAGTCGCTGACGCAGGTCTCCTCCGGAGAGACCACTCCGGCGGTTGCCGGTCCAATGACTCCTGCTGGACAGGCTTGGAGTGCGTCTTTGGTGGTGAGGACCTGAGCTTTCTTCAGGCGCCCTGCTACGCTGGGAAGGTCCTGCTGATGGTGGGTTTCTCCTACTACTCCCGTAAGCTGAGATGTCTCGGACGGGCTGAGGAGACGGATATCTGATTGGAGAAGGAGGATGCCTGACTGGGGAGGCGATCCTAGTTCCGTCTGGATGGATCAAATTTGGTGGGGGCCTTTCGGCCCTGCCAGCTTGCTGGTCCCGCTCTGGGCGAGCTGGACGAGGCGCAGGACGGTCTTCTGGGACGGGCTGACGTCGCTGGCCCTCCCCGGATCTCCTTCGGGAATTTCCTCGAGCTCTCCTGGGCGTTCTCGAGGAAGGTTGAGAACTAGGAGTTGACGTCCTGACCGAACGGCTGTATTGCTGTTGTCCGGTTCCAGGCATTTCCCTGAAGTTTGCCTCTTGATGGTGCGATGAAGGGGTGGAGTTGGCTGCAGGAAGTCTATCCGAACGGCTATGCCTGGGCCGATTACCCCGGTGAGACTTAGGAGCCTCACCTTGCCTCTCTCCAACGTTAACGTTGGTTGTGAGAGGGGGTAGTCGGGCCAGAATATCCTGGATTTGCCGACCAGCTGCTGCTAACTGGCTCCTCAGTTGAGCATTCTCCATCTCCACCGCCGTATAATAACACGGGTTCGGATTAGGTGGCCGGGGCGCTGAGCTACCAGTGTCGTCTTGGCTCGCCGACTGCTTTCCTGGCCTCTGTTGGACTTCAGGAATTTGTTCATCAGGAATGGCAATATGGTGGGCCTCCTGCCCCTCCTGCTGCTCTGTTTCGTTGCCATGCCTGGATCGAGTGGTCACCATAGTTGGATGTTTGTGGCAGCACTAATTGAACTTGCTCTCAACGAAAGCACCAAACTGTTGACGCGGTTCTTCGCCAACAGGTAATTAAGAGAAGAAGAGAAAGGGATTAGTGCTGAAAGTAGAATCGTCACAGATGGGAAATCTTAGAGGATGAACTAGGTGACTCAAGACACGTTTTTAAGTGGTTCAAATGTTAAAATCCTTCTACTCCACTAGTCAATATTATTGATATATTCTGGGTATTTGGTTACAAAGTATATATCTCTCCAGAGACTATTTTTTCCAACCCTTATCAACTCCCAGGGTCTCCATATTTATAGGAGAAGGCACCTGGAAGTTGGTAAGGAGGTCATCTCGTGACCTTCTTATTTGTCATATCAACTCTGTGACATTCATGATTAATTCCTAAACCTGACATATAAGTATGATCGAATCGATAGGTAAGGAGATAATGGGCCGCACGGCCCAACCCAGCCGCGGGTGTCTGAATACGCACGTTCTTGCTGCGTGTCTGAGAAGTCGGGGAGATATCGGACACGTGATGTCAGATATAGGCACGTTTATCTTGCGTGTGTTGACTTTACAAAGGGTCAGAGATCCATGAGAAGCTCGTACCACGAGCTGCTCCCCTTACCCGACCTGAGGCCTTCAGACTCCTTCCCCCAGTCTTGGGCAACCTTGGCGAGTCCTTGAGGATCCCTCGAGCTAAGGGGGTACGACCTCGAAAACAGGAGCTCCGGCCTGGGGAAATTTATGGACTAACCATGATTAGTCTGAGGCTCGACCTGCTAATCAGCCCGTGGGAAAACCAGGGCGTACAATCATCAAGCATAATATTTAAGAGAAAATCTTTCAAACCTCTAAAAGAAGTGCAAACAATAATTTTTTTTGGGTTTAAATCGGGGTTGTGACCTACAAACTTTGTTAAGCGTGTAGGTCTCTAAATGAGCTTCAATTTCGTATATTATGAGTTTCATGATTCAACACAAGTCAAAAGTTATGAACCTTTTAAAGTAAGACTGCTCACATTTCATCCATGCAAAATAGACACTTGCGAGACATGCAACGAGAAATATGAAATATAGGAATCATGAGACAAGTTTCTTCCTGCACAATCACGTGATAACGTCTCGCATGAGATAGGAGATCTCACGAAGAAAGAAGAATTCCTCATAAGAGGCGTCTTGCAAGGGCATAATGTCGCGAGATGGAGTATCACGAAGTTGTCAAGTTGGATTCAACAAGCGAGGATAGGCCACACCGAATTAACCTAACACGCAACAAAAAAGCATGTCGCAAGTACAATGCACATAGAAGAAAAACAACAAAAATTATTAGTCTCGACCACCACCACATGGTAAAAGTCAACCAAGTTTGCAATTACTATAGACTTTTTTGTGTTATTAGAGCAACTATAGTGGTGAAGCTTAAATGAAAGCTTGTTGACTAAGACCTTGACAGGCAACGTCGCCTACCACTGGAGACTTTGATTGCCTCAACAAAAATAAGGCACCATTGCCTCTGTCAGGCAACGGCGCTTTCCCATTTTCTCCATTTTATTTTAATTGTACACATAGAAATATATATAAATGTAACCTTTCACATATATACAAATTTATTACCCTTTTTTTATAACTGTTTTTTTATAACCGTTTTCACATATTTTTTTATTATTATTTTTTCTATAAATACTCATTTATTTCATTCAAATTTCACACCATTGCATACACTCTTCTTCCAAATTATCAATATCACAAAATTTATTTTCTTACCAATGGATTCCCAAAATTCTCCAAATACCAACTCCCAAAATCTAAATTTTCAATATTCTCAAGTTTTTCAAAATTCATCATTTTCTCCACATACCAACCCCCAACCCCCAAATTCCAAATTTTCATTATTCTCATTTCAATCAAAATTTTTAAAACACTCCCTCTACTATTCCTCAAAATCCAAATTTTCAATATTCTTAATTTAACCAAAGTTTTCCAAATTCTCAAAATTATTCCATGTCCTCTTACCCTTACCAAAATTTTGGCTCTTTTGAGATGCCATAACAAGCTCCATTTTCCACACCAACAAATTCACTATCATATGCCTTTCACATGCCTTCCCTACACCAACCCGAAATGATTTCAAGAAATTACAGGCCAAGTATGGAAAAATCTAGTATTGATTTGAATTGTGAAACATCATCGACATCTGTCTCTAAAACCCAACCTGAACATGGTGTTGAAAGGTTGGAAAATGTAGTTCTACACAATGAAAATGAATCAAGGCATAAAGGTAAAGTCAAATGGAGCAAGGAAGCCACTATACTTCTGATAAGTGGATGGCTTAATACATCTAAGGATGTCGTTGTGGGGAATGACCAAACTTCTACACATTTCTGGGTCCAGATCGCAGAATACTACAACACCAACCAAAAAGGCGAGCAAGCAAGAACTGGAAGGCAATGCAAAGATCATTGGAACAAGATGAATAAAAGGTGGTGCGTTTCAATGGGTGTTATAAATGAGTACAACAAGCACATCACAGTGGTTGGTTTGATGAGCAAATTCTCTATAATGCACATCAATTGTACAAATCTGAAAATAGCAACTTAAATTTTCTGCTTGTGGATTGTTGGAGATTGCTAAAGGATGAGCCGAAATGGAATACAATGTACCAACCAAAAGGTGGTAAGAGAATAAAGGTGTTAGAATTAGGGGCATTTACTTCTTCTTCCAATGCATATATCAGTGATGATGAAGTACGTGAAGTGCGCCCTACTGGCCAAAAGGCAGCAAAGAGAAAAGTGAAGGAAAAAAAAAAGACACACATACTAGATTTATAGATATTAGTGAACGGAAAGCATCTGCATTGGAGAAATTGGTGGCGATAAAGGAGAAAGAGACAGAAGACAATAGGATGACAAAATACATGGATTATCTCATCATGGACACGTCGCATATGACTCCTAAACAAAAGAAAGATCATGAAAACTTGTGTACTTATATTAAGAATAATATCCTGAAGTTGTAATTGCTATGTATTTTTATCAACCGCATTATTATGTATTTTATTTTATTTATATAAATTATCCTTCATTATTTAGGCTATATTTTAACGACTACATTTTAATAGCTATATATGTCACTGTTAACCAAGATTTTCGGCAACTATATTAATGAACAATATTTACTGATAATAATAATGAAAGTAGAAGATCGGCACGAGGTTTTTACGTGGTTGGGGCGTTAACTAGCCTTAGTCCACGAGTCTATATATTAGAGCTATAAGAAGCTTTTACAATGGAGTTTTCTAACTCTATCTGAACAGAGTTTCTGCCTTTTTTCTTCCTTTCTTGCGTTGTTCTACAACTTATATTTATAAGCTGAGGGGAACGCCGGGTCTAGGCCGGATCCGACCAGAGCCCATCAGAGAAATGGGTACAAGGGGCCTTTCTAGTGGAGGCCCAATACAAAAAGGTATACAATACACGAAATTCAAACCAGCTAAGGCCCAATTGGTTGACCTGAGACACAAGCCTTCGCCCGACAAAACGGCGCTTTGGCTCTGACCACTTCGAGTCACGAGGCTGATTCAGGAGACAAGACCGGTCATGGTACTTGGCTGCGCAGTCCTGACACACCAGTGGGCAATCCCGAGGCGACCTTTTCTGCAGGCGAAAAGTAGGGGACAATGCCCACGCGAAATGAGGCGGTTTCAGGATCCTGGACGCCTGGCCCTTCAACTGGGGAGGAGGTGACCCAGGTCCGTTTACCTTTGCCCCTCTTCATTTACCTCGGGCCCGAACCATACCAGGCTCCGGGATAGGGACGCGTAGGCCGCGACGGTCCGGGCGCTCTGGACATCGCCGGGACCGTTCAAGCTGAAGATGAACCCGGAGGGACGTCCCGGACCCCTCCAGACGGGCCCAGTCTAGAGTCCCTGGTCCGTACCAGTTCCCTTGGGCGATATTCAAACCAAGGGACCTTGGGCTAGGCCCATATGCCGAGTCGGTCCTCTGACCGTGGGCCAGGGCGAAGGCCCAAAGCCCTTCCAGGAAATGGGGATAACAGTCACCATGTCTACAAATACCAAATTCCAATCTTCCTTTTACTCAACTCTCCATTCAATCCTTCATTTTACTCTCTCATTCATCTTTCATTCCCAAATATCATATACTCTAAGTTCGACAATGGATTAGCCAAATTCTCTGAATCCATACGACAATATGAGTCTATAGAATATCATAATTGCAGAGTGTACTGACGATCATGATGATCAATATTTCAAAACGCTCATGGATGGGGGTAGCTCAACAAGATAAGGAAGAACGAGAGCCCACATTGATAGGGGTCATGTAGAACGACACCAACGTTTGTTCGATGACTACTTTTCTGATGAACCGGTGTATACAGAATATCAATTTCGAAGAAGATTTAGAATGCGTAGACACGTATTCCTACGCATAGTGCAAACTCTAGAAAATCATTCGGAGTATTTCCAAATGAGGTTTGATGCAGTCGGTAGAAGGGGGCTTTCGCCATTACAGAAGTGCACCGCTGCTATGCGAATGTTGGCATACAGAGCGCCTGCCGATTATGTTGATGAGTATGTTCGAATTGGTGAAACCACTGCTATTGAATGTCTAGTCAATTTCGTTTGGGGAGTGAATGATATTTTTGGGACCGAATATTTAAGATGGCCCAATGTCGGGGACATTCATCGCTTACTTCAAATAGGGGAGGTGTGTGGTTTTCCAGGCATGTTGGGAAGCATTGATTGTATGCACTGGGAATGGAAAAATTGCCTAGTTGCATGGAAAGGCCAATTCACGTGAGGTGATCACCACAGACCAACAATCATGCTCGAAGCAGTTGCGTCACAAGATCTTTGGATATGGCATGCATTTTTTGGTGTTCCAGGATCCAATAATGATCTCAACGTGTTAAATCAATCCCCATTATTCACTGATATCTTACAAGGGCAAGCTCCTAGGGTTGAGTTTATGATAAAAGACACACAATACAACAAGGGGTACTATCTAGCAGATGGTATCTATCTAGAGTGGGGTACATTTGTTAAAGCTATCCCACTGCCTCAAGGAGAGAAAAGAAAATTATTTGCCTGATGCCAAGAAGCGGTATGCAAAGATGTTGAGCGAGCATTCAGAGTACTTCAATCTCGTTTTGCTATTGTATGAGGACCGACACATTTTTGGCAAGGAGATGTTCTCAAAGATATTATGTATGCATGCATCATATTGCACAACATTATTGTCGAGGATGAAAGAGATGCATATGAGAGTTTGTTTGATTTTAATTATGACGACGGCCCCGCCGACACCCCAATGGTTGAAGTATTGCATGTACCTATTTCTGACTTCCCGAAAATGCTTCAAAGAAATGCTGAAATTCGTTTTAGAAACATTCATCGCAATCTTCAGGCGGACTTGGTGGAGCACATATGGTCAAAATTTGGAAATCATTTTAATTAGCATTTTTTTAATTATGTTAGATTGAATAATTATGATTATGTCATTTTATAAGCTCCTTTGAATTTCATGTAATATTTATTTATATTAATATATGGATTTAAAAAATTTAGTGTGACAATATTTATAATTACAAAATAATATATTAAATAATAATGTGTGGGACTATAGTTGACAACTTTTGGGGAGGCTTAGCATTGGAGCATTTTTATGGAAAAAGTTGCCAAAAGTGATGTGAATGAGAGAGAAAATAAAAACTTATGTTTTTGGATGATTTGGACATTTTAAGCAACTAATGGGGTAGCCACCATTGGAGTTGCTCTTAGTGGTATGCAAAAGCCAATTTACTAAGAGGGAAATAATTTAGAACCAGTGAATGTAGCCCCCTTCTTGGTCGAACCACTATACATTGCTTCCTGTTTTATTTCACTTTATCTCTATGTAACTATTTTTTTATTTCCAAATTTTTATATTATATATTTGTTATAATCACAATTCGGCACTTCCACATGGTGGCGCGCGAAGCAATGACATGTCAAGACAAAGTGGAAAGATGCAACAATCACCACAAGTCGCCGTGAGGAGTGGCCCTCGTCACTCTCCCAACACTTAAGAAGAGGCAGGACTCACAAGAGTCGGCCTACTTCTCCCATCGCGTGAAGCCCTATGATCCCTAGATGGCTACACTGAAACCAATCGTAAGAAGGAAATGACCCTAGCTAAACGCCCTAGTCGATCGCATTAGCCAAGCTAATACATACCACAAGCCCTAGCTAAGTTGCCAAAAGCCATAGTTGGTCGCCAAGGGTGCTCGTTGTCACGGGATGACTATTTGGGTATTCCAAGTAGACGGAACGTGCAGCACTTGCAGACACTTCAAGCTAGCAAGTCAGCTTACAACACACACATGCAGGCAAACAAACTCAGTGGTTAGCCACATACACATCTCAGACATGCAACGGGCAATAACGAAGTATGAGCAAGCACAAAGCAAGTCATTCCTTGGAACGTCCACACAACACAAAGCACACAACAATGCAAGTGGCACGCAATGGCCCAATGAAGATAACAAACAAGTAACACATAGGCAACAAGGGAGCATACAAGGGCAAGTATGGATAAATATCGTTTTATCAATATATAGCATTGATAGGGCAAGGGAGTACACAGCTTTGGCCCCTTTCTGCAGGTGGCCATGGTGCTTCCCTAAGTCACCAGGTCACCTCCCCCTAAGGAGCCTTCTAGGGATACAAGGTCTTCCCAGTAACATATATGATTTTTTTCTGGGAGACATATGCATAATTACAAAATTGCCACTACCCTACCCCATGAGGTTGCTTGGTGCAAGACTTGACTAATGATCAAGCACCAAGGCATGCTCACTTACAAAATGGCCCCATGTGGGTGTGCCAAAGGGGCAGCACGCCACACTCGTCAGTCGCCAGGAGCACTCGCAGCTCGCCAGTGGCCCTCGCCACCTGAGCCTTTTCCCCCACCAGAGTGTGTCTTCAACCTTTAAATGAACTGTTGGGAAAAACTTATACAAGATCTTTATTTATTTTCATATAGATCTAATATTAAACAAATTAATATGAGATAACCTAGAATATGTTTCTAAAATTGAATTCAAAGAGAAACAAAGATAAGAATACTTACAGTATACGCAATGGAATGAAAGAGTCCCTCCTTCAGTTTCTCTAACTCGTGTATCCTTTCTGTCGCAGAGTATTATCAAGAAACTGAACTGTTCTTCTAATTTCTTCACAATCTTCCAATGTATCCTTAGAATCACCTAGACTAGTGTGGGCAATTCTCAACACATGAGATAGATACAAAGAGAAGAAGAGAAAATAACAAAGATGCTTAGAAAAGGACTTGTGTTTAGAGAGAATCTAAAAACTATCAGAAAACCAGTGATTAAACTTATCTGTCGTCTCAGAAGTCTGAACTTAAGAACTTGTGTTTTGACTTCTCTCTAAGCACTCCTTTTATAGACTCAATTAGGCCATTTAATTTAATTAAAAAATCAATAAAATAATAGCCAATTTGAAGCCCTAGGTCGAAATTATCATGGGCTTTAGGCCCGTGAAATTTCCCATTTGATTATAAGCCCATTGGACTTAAAATCAAGGTCTGTATTATTTTCTATTGATTTAATTAATTAAATAATTATTTAAATCCTTTATCAAATTAATTATTTATAATTTGAACCTTGATTTAAACTTATTTATTAATTTAGATACCAATTTATCTTAATTAGTGCCATAATTTCTCTTTTCTTCTTAAAATTACATAACTCTGTGAAACTATCCAAAATTGACCTGGTCAACTTCGATAATTCTAATTGATAATTAAATCAATTAATTGAGACTATCTAGATGATTTTATCCAAGATACAATGGGGACCATGGGCCTATGAATTCAAGCTCCAATAAGTTATCATAAATCTAACAAATAAATTTACTAACTTATTAATTCATCGTGACTCCACTATAGACTCGGAATTGCACTCTTGAATTCATAGAACACTCTATAACAAATATAGATAAGATATTAATTATCCATTGTTACAACCATAATTGTCACTCAATCCTCTATAGACGGTCTACAATGAGATAGGACTAAAATACCGTTTTACCCCTCATTTTATTTTATCCTTAAAACACTTAGTTCCTTGTAAATGATATTTCAGTAAACTAATTTAATTACTGAAATGAGATCTCTATCATTTAACACCTTGAACCAAACTAAAAGGAAACCATCGTTTCACTTCTTCATCAGAAGCTATAGATGTTCATATCTATGATTAACACTTCCACTCAATTATACTACCGAGTTCCCAAGATGTAAGTATGGGCTAGTCCGTAGGGTAAGCTGGTAATGAACAAGTCAAAGAACTCAAATAATACAATCAGTTAGAATACTAACCACTCAAAATTGAGATTGAATTGACCTATGGTCAACTATATGATATGACTAGAATAGATAATAACTGTATGTTTACTTATCTTATCAACTGTCAATATCGGTCATGTCCGATGTAACAAATACATCCGATCTTATCTACTTTGCTAATGTTCTGGAAAGAACATAACACTGTAATGTGTAAGTAGATCATATCGTAGATTGGCAAGTCAGTGTAAATCCTGTCCACTGACTAATCTTAGGACTAACTTATTTTGAACATATAATCATATTTATATTCCACTATGATTACGTCACTATAAATAAGATTAGTTATATGCTCGAGATTTAATAGAAGTTTATATTAAACAAATAACCATGAAAATAAAACATGTGAGCGAAGTGATTGACCAAGTCAAAAAATGATTTCTATTCTTTTATTGATAATAAAATGAGATTACAAAGAATTTGAGTTTTAATTAGAGCATAAAACCCCAACATGAACATGATACATTTACCATTTTTGGTGAGGTAGAAACTTGCCTTCATCCAAGTGTACCAAAAATTAGCCTGATCAGGAAACAAGTTGCCACCATCAACTCTTCCCATCTCCGCGGCTATAAATAGTGTAATCGAAATGTAACAAGTGGAAAAACAAGTCAGTAACTGTTCATTTTCAGAGAGAGCTTATACTCTCCATTACTATAACTGCCCCAAGAACAAGATCACCTTAAATAGTACAAGATCCTCATTAGACTCAACCAATGAGATTAGAGAATTTAAATTTAAGTTTTTGAGCTAAAACATGTAACTGTATGGACCAGGCAACACATCGCCTGACACCAAGCGAAACATTGCCCTATACCAGGCAACACGTTGCCTGGTGCTTCTCTCTCTAGGGTTTTGAGAGCCCAGGTGACGCGTCGCCTCCTAGGAGGCGACGTATCGCCAATGCCTCTATAATACGACTTCATGAGGTGTCTCATAACACTTCCAAATGCTTCCAAACTTTTTGGGCACTCTTATATACTCCAAATAAATATTTTGGACTCAAAAGTTTGATTTAAAAATGTATATACTTAAAGTCAACTTTCACATGTTGACTTTTGTGAAATTGTTATTTTTTTTAGCACATCTTCATGTGTAAACAATTCCATCATGTATTTAACCAATATCAACAATATATACTGGGTAAAAGCAACATGCAATGCGCGCTTGCTTAGTTTTATTTGAAAAATATATTAATTTATGTTAATTATGTTTTTCTAATTATCGTATAATTTTTAAATAAATAAACAATGTCATGTATTATAAAAGAATGACATAAACATATTAAAAAAAATAAATTAAAACATTGCCTATAGTTTTTATTTTTAAAAAAAATAAAAACCATTAAACCAATAATTCCTTAGACATGCAATTTTTATATATAAAGATATGGTGCATTCTAGTTTTAAAATTAATTTAAAAAAATATTTTAGAAAAAAATACCTATGAATTTCAATATAATAAAATATTAAAAAAATTCTAAATTAAAACTATGAATTTACAAAGTTTATTTGATCAAATTTTAATTATTTAATTTAAAAAAATTATAGCCAACAAAAGTTATATATAAACATATATATTATTTAGTTATTGGCTAGTGCAATTAAAATAAGTCATTTCTCATTAAATACAAGACTAAGCGGCAAACTAAGAAAATATGTATATTTATGTATTATTTCACCATTACATGTATGTTTGGATAAACAAAATATGTTAAATGACAAAATAAATAATCAATAAAAGAAAGAAAAAAATAAAATTTAAGCATATAAATATTTTTGAGTTTTAGTTTTGAAAACATAATTGATTAAGTAATTTAAATACTTTAATATGAGGTTTTAAAATATATGATGAAAAATTATTATGTCTCATTTATTACTTTTTATTATTATTTTTTAATTTATTTACCTTATTTAGATGACTTTATTATTGTTATCCCCAAAATTTGAAAGAGATGACGTGGTAATAGAAATGACAAATGGCAAGGAATGGTTGAGTGATCTGGCTTAGGAGTGACCCGGTAGACCAGTGAAGAATTTTGACTGGCCAGTCACATGTTTATCTGCCCAGGCATGACCTTGTCCGACCAATCACATGTTTATCTGCCCAGGCATGACCTTGGCCGACCAGTCACATGTTTATCTGCCCAGGCATGACCTTGGCCGACCAGTCATGACCATGTCCGACCAATCATGACCATGTCCTACCAGTCATGACCATGTCTACCCAGCTAGGTGCATGTCTGCCTAGTCAGGTGCGTGTCCGCCCAGTAAAGGTTTGGCCGACCAGCCTGAATGTGATATGGATTGACTAGACAGAGCAGGGCTACGCAAGGGATCCCAGAAACGGCTTCAACAAGAATCGGTCTTGGCTTGCGCGGGAATCTCTCAGTTTATCCCATGAATATAGTATATTGTTATATTTTGAATATTATTGTAAATAAAATATAATGAGAATAACAAAATATCCCGATTATGGGGGACATCATCTGTACGATCCCGAGCCTATAAATACAAGGCTTATGGCATCATAAAGGGGACTTTTTGATTCGAATTCTAATTTTCTAGAGAGAGAGTACTTGTATTTGAGAGAATTCTTGTATTCTTGTAATCTGCACTGAAGAAACTCAGTTGACTCAGGTTCATCTGATCTTGAGTGTAGATCTATAATCACAACTCTAAGTGGATTAGGCTATTACCGACACATTGGGGTTGAACCACTATAAAAATCGTCTGTGTCATTTATTTCTCTTGAAGGTTTTTGTCGTTTTTGACGTCTACATGTCGTTGGCAAAAAACGCGGTCAACAATTATATTTTATTTATTTATTAAGTTATTTACCTTATTTATATGACATTAAAACTAATGGTGTTAGAAAACAATAAAAAAAATGCCTAAATCTAACAGAAAATAACAATTTTCATTTAACTCACATTTTTAATATATAAAGGGGTTTATATCTTTTTGGACCCTGTGTTTGGTCTCATTACTTGTTTAGACTCTATGTTTTGACTAATTTCTTTTTGGACCCTGTATTTTGTGAAATGGTTAAAATTGATTCTTAAACCCGATTATAATCAAAGTTTTTGAACTAATTAAAATCACAAATAATTTACCAAACTAACAATTCAGAACAAAAGTACAATAATTCTGCCTAACAACTGTGCTGTTATATTCAATTTTTTGTTCAATAAAATTGGTTTTAGGGTTCTATTTGAACCATTTTATAAACACATGGACCAAAAAATAATTTATCAAAACAACGGGTTCAAACAGGTAAAGAGACAAAATACGGGGTCAAAAAAGTATAAACCCTATATAAAGACTAGGTGAAAGCAACGTGCAATTCAATTTTGTTTATTTTTATTTAGAAAATATATTAATTTATTTGTATTATGTTTTTTTAATTGTCATGTGAATTTTAAATAAATAAATAATGTCATATATAATAAAAGAGTGACATAAACATATTAAAAAAAAAATAAACCAATGCATTGTCTATAGTTTTAAAAAAAAATAATATGATAATTTTAAAAAATAAAAAAATATTAAACCAAGAATCATTAGATACACATTTTTTATATATAAAGATATGGTGCATTCTAGAGCTCCATATAAAAATATAAATGTATATATATATATAAAGATGTTGCATTAGGTTTTTTATATATAAATATATATTATTTAATTAATGGCTAGAACAATTAAAATAAGTAATTTTTCATTACAAAAAAAAAAAAAAATCTAAACGCCAAAATAAGTAAATATGCATATTTATGTCTTATTTACTATTACATATATGTTTGGATAAACAAAATAAATAGTTAATAAAAGAGAAAGAAGAATAAATTTAGCCACATAAATGTTGGGTTTTATGCCCTTAATAAAACTATGTTTCTTATGTCACACATTATTATTATCAATAAAAGAAGTATAAATCATTTTGTTTATTCAATCGCATTGTTCGCTTGTTTTATTACATAGTTATTCAATTAATACAAACATTCATAAAATCCCAAAAATGTGGATGATTACAATTATAGTGACTAGGTCACAGTGGATTATAGTTGTAATTATATGTTAAAAAGAACGAGTCCTAAGATTAGATCAGTGCATTGCGTTTTCACTGATCTGGTAATCTATGATATGATCTACTTACACATTCGGGGTGTGATGTCTTATCCAAGACATTGACCAAGTAGATAAGATCAGATGTATATGGGTACATTGGACTAAGACCGATATTGATTATTGATAGATAAATAAGTATCGTTGCTATCAAATCTAATCAATGCCACAATGTTGACCATAGGTCAAGTCGATCTTAATTTTGAGTGATAATAATATGCTAATTGTATTATTTAAATCTTGTGACTTGTTCGTTACCAGCTTACCCTACGGTCTAGCCCATATTTACATCTTGGAGATATAGTAGTGTAATTGAGTGGAAGTATTATCCATAGATATGAAATCTATAACTTCTATATGATAAGTGAAAAGTTGATTTCCTTAATTGCTTTGTTCAAAATGTTAAATGATTGATATCTTATTTCTGTAATTAAGTTCACAGAAATATCATTTATAAGGAACTTAGTGGGAGTTAATGATAAAAAACTAGTGAGGGGTAAAACGGTAATTTGCACCCAGCTCGTTAGTAAGTCATCGATAGAGGATTGACTAACTATAATGGTTATTTCAATGAGTATTATATTTATGGTTTGGAAAATACATTCTATGAATTCAAAATTTCAATTCCGAGTCTATAGTGGAGTCACGGGGAATTAATAAGGTAGTAAAATTATTCGTAAATAAATTCACGGTAACTTATTGGAGCTTGATTTCATGAATCCATGGTCCCTGCATCACCTTTGACTAAATCATCTATAATGTCTCAATTAATTGATTTAATTATCAATTAGGATTTTTAATATTGACTATGTCAATTTTGGAAAATTTTACAAAGATATGAGATTTAGATAATAAAAGATAATCTTTTGGCAAATTTATTAATATTGATAAATTTGTGTCAAAATAAATAAATAATATTAAATCGAGTTTCAAATTATAATTATTTAATTTGAATAAGGATTTAATTAATTAATTAAAAATAAATAAATTAAAAAGTTTTGAATTTAGGCCCAATTAGGATTTAAATTCAAAACAAAGAGATTGGGCCCAAGTCCATTCATGGGAGCCCTAGGTTTTGCTTTTTTTTTTTTATTATTATTTTTAATTAATTTATATTTAAAAGTAAATAAAGCACATTAAGTTGCCTATATAAGGAATATGATATCTAGGGTTTTTATAAGTTAGTCTCAATTAATTCATTGGGTAAGTGAAAACCTAGACAGTCTAATAATTTCTTGGCTTCTCACTTTTTTCTTCTCTTCTAGATTTCTATCTCATGTATTGAGAATCATCCCACACTAGTACTAGGTTGATCAAATGCTTGGTGAGGAAGATTATGTTACTGATCTAGTTCCATCTCTTGATAATACTCTGCTACAGAATGAATCAAGGGTTAGAGATATTGAATGAAGGAGTTGTTCCAATTCCGCTGCGTATATGTAAGTTTTTGTACTTTACCCTGTTTTGTATCAATTTCACAGGAGCATGTTCTAAGAGTTTACATGTTTGTTTAATAATATGTAAATAAACATAAATTATGTTATATACAATTTCCTACAGCTGGCCTTAGAGACATAGGTTGCTAGTTTATTTTCATGAATGAGTATGTATGAAATTGATTGATATGTTAGTATGCTAATTGGATGGTACATGTTATTTGGTGCATGTTTATTTTTTTATGTAAATTTAGCAATAATTTGGTTGTGTTTTTTTTTTTTTTTGCTTGTTTTATGATTGAAAAACTGCACATATTTTAAATTTTTTTTTGACTGATTGGGCAGTATGTGTGTTGGGCACGCATGAAAAGTCGTAGGGACCTCGGGGCCGTACGACGGCCCCGCGCGGGGCCTGCAGCGAGCTTTTTCTCACAAAAAAATTTATTTTATTTTTATTTTTTAAAATTGGATACTTTATGCAGATAAATTTAAAATATTTAAAATTGATTGTTTGATTGTTTTAGACATTTTAGCTTTTTAAAATATTTTGAATTGGTTATCTGATAATCATGATATTTTAAGATAATTTTTTATTTTGTTATCATTAAAATATTAAAATTGGTTATCTGATTATTCAAGATATTTTTTATTGTTTAAAATATTTGAAATTTGTTATTTGATAATTCTAGATATTTTAAATTTGATTAAAAGATATTTTGATATTTTAAATTGGTTAAAATATTTAAAAATAAAATATATTGTCATTCCTAACAACTTAACAACCTAGTTTAAATTAATTATTTAAAAATAAATTTTGTGTGATAAATTCTATTTTAATTAATTTAATATTTTGCAACTTGTTTAATTAATTATATTGAATTTTGTATGATGAATTATATGATAATTAATTATGGTATTTTTGCAAAATAGTAAATTATTGTGGCATATTTGCATAATTTAATAATACATGCTCATATAGTAACATGTTAGGTCCATCCAATTATTAACATATCAAATATCATTATTAAGTTATTTTTTGCATTTGGGCTATAAATATAAGTATAATGATGACCATATTTTTGTGTTTGAAAAATGTGGGAAAACTCAAATAAAACTTTCATAAAATGTTAGGTTTTATTTGAGCCAAATTAAACATGTAAAGTTTAAATTCATCTCTTGTGGGTGGATCCACTTGTGAATGCCCATTTATTTTGCATTACTAGATTGAGTCTAATCAATTGAATAACAATTAATGAAACAAATGTTCAAATTCTTGTCTTTTTGGGCTTTGTATGGGAGTTAGGGAGCCTTAGTAGTGGGTCCGACATACTGAACTCAACACTCCTCCATACAAGCTTGAATTGTTAAGGCTCATTTACCTAAGTTTGACTTAATTGTATTAGGTTAATCTTTTTAGTTGGACCTAATAATTGATTATAAATAAATTATTTCTAATTTTTGGATTAATTTTCAATGGGTAATTTTAAAATTAATGGGAAAATTAAGTGAGTTTTTTGGGTTTTATGTCCTTAATAAAATCATATTTCTTATGACACACATTATTATTATCAATAAAAGAAGTAGAAATCATTTTGTTTATTCAATCGCATTGTTCACTTGTTTTATTACATGTTTATTCAATTAATACAAGCATTCATAAAATCCTGAAAATATGGATGGTTACAATTATAGTGACTATGTTACAGCGAATTATAGTTGTAATTATATGTTCAAAAGAACGAGTCCTAAGATTAGATCAGTGCATTGCGTTTTCACTGATTTTGTAACGCCCTGGATAGCCAAGACCGTTACACTGTGTGTTTATAAAGTGCCAGACTTGCTAATCAAGTCATTTAAATAAAATCGTGTTATTGAAACTATTGAGGAACTAAGGTTAAAAGAGTTTTGGTCTCAAAAGCCACATTTACATTAAAGGAAAACATTGTTTATTTACACGGGATCCCAAAAATATCAGTTTAACGACCATTTACAAGAGTTACAAGGTTCAAATACATTAACCAGCCATACTAAGGCAAAACAAGCGGTTAGGTAATCCCTGTCCTGACTCACTCCTCGACCATGGTGATCAAACAGCTGGCTAAGTACATTCCACCTCGGGGCTCTCCACCTCAGGCTTGGTCCAGCTTGCCTTTGCCTTTACCTGCACCACGTAGCACCCGTGAGCCAAGGCCCAGCAAGAAAACACAGCAACAACAGAGCATGAACAATTAACAGAAAAATCAATAACTCACATTGCATCTCATAAACCTAGATATATCATCAGTCAGTATAATCAAGTATTCCACATACGAGGCATTTCAGTTCATAATATACACAATTCACAAACGATAACCAGGGCTAGCGCCCTCAGGCCGCTCCCTCTGTTATCCCGCTGTTCCTGGCTCCCAGTGGCCAACTCGCGCCCTGTGCGCTAAAATCACGTACGGTACTCTTAGACTGCTTTCACATGTCCCATGGCATGATACCAACGTTGACACGATATAACTTTCGGGAGCACTTAGTCCCATCACAATCATACAATTGGGTGCAGTTTTCTTACCTTTCAATTCACTAGTTTTCGATGCCATGAAGCCACGAGCACGGTCCTCTACCCCGAGTGATATCGCCCAATAAATTCCTAAGCGGTCGCAGTAGTAATCGGGCTATGTAGTATCCACAGAGAGGTAAAGTACAAAATTAAAAGAAAGATTAGTAAATTAAAAATAATAAACTTTGGAAAAATGTGAATTTGAAAAAGAATATAAACATTAAATGAATAAAATCGAGGGATTAGAATCAGAAAGAAAGTATGGAAGGCATAAGTTTCATTCATGCAAACATATATATATTTTAATAAAATTGATTCATTATACTCAACTATAATTCTACACCATTAATTATAGTTGGAAAATATATATATTAAAGCTCACCTTAAAATATGTTCTTTAATTAAATTATACTAACTTCTAATTTTAAAACCTATCATATTATATACTTTAGAGCGACAAAATACCAATGGCAGAATGCAGTAAAAAGCATATAATATAACAAATATTCTAAATTAAATTAAAAACCTAAATTACATAAGAAGAGCATGACTAGACTTGTGTAAAAGATAATAATAAATTTAGAACAAAAATTAAAAAAAAATAAATTTAATTGTAACAAATATATAGAAATGAAGAACAAAATAAAGAATCAATATATTAAAAATATAATATTAAACATGAACTCCACTCTAGCCTTTCCACAAGAAAATTTAGCCCAAAACAGCCAAAGCCCAAGCAAAATTCTGCTCTCCCATGCTGCCACATGGCAGCTTGCCATTCGTCCACCCGAGCCGCCGAGCCGAGCCAGCCGAGCCTCCAAGCCGAGCAGCCAGCCGCCAGCCTCCCTGACATGCCTGACGCCGCCTGCCACGCTGACACATTCTGACGCCGAGGGTCCCATCAGCCTGACGAGACTCTGACAGCCGCACCTGTCCCAGCCGCCAAGCCACAGCCGCCAAGCCGCCACTGCCCCACCTGCCACGTTCTGACGGACTGCACCTGACACGCCAGCCTGACGCGCCTGCTTTGTCTCCCACGACCCGACCATGACTGACGCCTCCAGCCCAGCAGCGAACCGTAGCCCGCCACGCGTCCCACTCATCAGCCCATGCTCCCTAGCACCCGACCACGACCAGTCCGTGTCTCCCATTTTCATCAGCTTTTTAAGCCACTTTCCCACTATTTTATACACGGTTTTACACGATTTTGAGTCCTATTTACACTATAAATAGAGTACCAAATGGTGTAAAATCATATGAGATTGTGCAAGGGAATAGTAGAGAGTATTGGAGAGAAAAACACTTACTTTTCCTATTTTTCTTTTACATTTTCTTGAGTGAAAACAATGCCTATTTTAGGCTAAATTTTCTTGTGGAAAGGCTAGAGTGGAGTTCATGTTTAATATTATATTTTTAATATATTGATTCTTTATTTTGTTCTTCATTTCTATATATTTGTTACAATTAAATTTATTTTTTTCTAATTTTTGTTCTAAATTTATTATTATCTTTTACATAAGTCTAGTCATGCTCTTCTTATGTAATTTAGGTTTTTAATTTAATTTAGAATATTTGTTATATTATATGCTTTTTACTGCATTTTGCCATTGGTATTTTGTCGCTCTAAAGTATATAATATGATAGGTTTTAAAATTAGAAGTTAGTATAATTTAATTAAAGAACATATTTTAAGGTGAGCTTTAATATATATATTTTCCAACTATAATTAATGGTGTAGAATTATAGTTGAGTATAATGAATCAATTTTATTAAAATATATATATGTTTGCATGAATGAAACTTATGCCTTCCATACTTTCTTTCTGATTCTAATCCCTCGATTTTATTCATTTAATGTTTATATTCTTTTTCAAATTCACATTTTTCCAAAGTTTATTATTTTTAATTTACTAATCTTTCTTTTAATTTTGTACTTTACCTCTCTGTGGATACGACATAGCCCGATTACTACTGCGACCGTTTAGGAATTTATTGGGCGATATCAATTTTTGGCGCCGTTGCCGGGGAGGTAATTCTACAATTAAAGGTTTGCCTAGTAAATTAATTTTTTTCTTTCAATATATATATATATATAAAAAAAGTAGTGTAATTTTTAATTTCTCTTTTATTTTATTTTTCCTTAGTAGTTTTATTTATTCATTTTTTTTTAATTTTAAGTTTAGAATTTTTATTTTAGATTTAGGTTTTTTCCGAAAAAAAAAAACAAAAAAAAAAAAAAATCAAAAAAATCAAAAATAAAAATCAAACAAAGTATTGAGAACATTTGTGTAATCGTGGAAATTAGTAAAAACCAAACTTGTTCTGTCTTAGAAAAATTGGTTCTTAAATAAGGTCTGTGTTAGCGTTACCCTCCAATCTTTTCTAAGAACCTCGGGGAGTTCTAGAAAAGCTCTTGGGCCTAAAGTGGTACCTTGGCAGCCTTTCCAATTGGCCTGGGAACATTTTGGTGTATACTTATTACATTATTACATATTTGCGCTTATAATACTTACAAAATAAAAAAATAAAAAAAAATAAAAATAAAAATATTTATGCCACGAAACAGAGACACACTAGGGAGATTTGTGAGACAACAAGTAGAAACTTTAGAAAACTCTCCTAGTTCGTCGTTTTCTTCCATTCGTTCAAACACTCCTGATTCACCGAGACTTCCTGAACCACCCACGATGGCTCATCAAGATGAAGTCCAACCAAGAACGCTACAGGAATATTTACATCCTACGCGTACAGCCACACCTTCGTGCATAATGTATCCCAACAATATGCCAAATTTCGATTTCAAACCCGGCATGATTAACCTCCTACCAACCTTCCATGGGTTGGAAAATGAGAGTCCGTACGTGCATATTCGGGAATTCGAAGAGGTGGTGGCTACATTCAACAACCGAGCTGATGTCACCAACATTGTGAGATTGAAATTCTTTCCTTTCTCACTCAAAGACAAAGCAAAAAGCTGGTTGTATTCCTTAAGGCCTAGATCTATCGGAACATGGGACGAAATGACAAAAGCATTCTTTTCCAAATATTTCCCGCCCCATAAGACTAGCAGCCTTAAGAGACAAATCTCTACCTTCATCCAGAAAGACCATGAAACTTTCCATCAGGTTTGGGAGAGGTTTAGAGATTTGATAAATCAATGCCCACATCATGGATACGAAAGCTGGCGTCTGATCAGCTATTTCTATGACGGTCTCACAACCGGACAAAGACAATTCGTACAAATGATGTGCAATGGCGAATTCCTTCAAAAAGATCCCGATGAAGCTTTCGAGTACCTCGACGATCTTGCTGAAAAATCCTACACATGGAATGGACCAAGTCCTATGGACAAGCCACGATCAACTGGAATCTACCAATTGAAGGAAGAGGATAACGTCAAAAGCCAAATTGAATCATTGAGACAACAATTCGAGGCTTTCAAATCTCAAGAAGGTAGAGGAATCCACATGGCTGCAAAAGTAGAGACACGAGATCCATGCTTCATCTGTGGAGGAACGGAACATCAACCGCAAGAGTGCCCAACTCTTAGTGAGTTAAGAGGAGGAAAAGATGAACAATGCAATGCCTTAGGGGATTACAAGAAACCTTATAACCCTTTCTCAAACACTTACAATCCTGGTTGGCGCAACCATCCAAATTTCAGCTGGAAGGATTCGAACCAAGCATCTGGGAGCCAATGGAGGCCTGAGCAGCAACAACCACCAAAATCATACAACGCTCCTCAAAATATCATGCAGTCAAGTAATTCTCTTGAGAGTACTTTGCAAATGCTTGCACAAACTCAAATAGCCTCAACTCAAGAGCTCAAAGCTTGTTTCACACAAATGGTAGAGGAAATGAAAGACATGAAAGTCCAAATGACAAAGCTAAACACTACTTTGGCTATTCAAGAGCATGGGAAACTTCCCGCTCAACCTCTAATCCATCAAAAAGGGCAACACATGGCACAAACCTCCTCCTCTGCAGATACAAATTTCAAAGAGGTTAATGCCATCACTACTCGAAGTGGTCAAAGTACGGTTTCACCGTTAACAAAGACAACGAGTACGTCAATGCCCGCTCCAGATAATGATGTGCCAATAAACATTCCAGTAAAGGCACCCTTTCCTCAAGCTTTGAAATCCACTGGAAAGGTACTGGAAAATCATGGTGAAATCCTAGACCTTTTAACACAAGTGAAGATCAACTTGCCATTGTTGCATGTGATCAAACAAGTGCCGGCTTATGCCAAGGTTATCAAGGATTTATGCACCGTTAAAAGAAAGCATCATGTCAAGAAAACTGCATTCTTGGCAGAACAAGCTAGCGCGGTAATTGACTGCAAAACACCGCCTAAGTACAAAGATCCTGGTTGTCCCACCATCTCATGTCAAATAGGGGAACAGGAATTTGGTCAAGCCCTTCTAGACTTAGGAGCAAGTGTAAATCTCATGCCATATTCAATATACTTGCAATTAGGTCTAGGAGAACTCAAGCCCACATCTGTGGTGCTACAACTGGCTGATCGATCAGTTAAGAAACCTCGGGGAATAGTAGAAGACGTTCTGATTCAAATTGAAAAATTCTATTACCCTGTTGACTTTCTCATCTTGGACACTCAATCTGAAGTAAGTATAGAGTCCAAAATTCCCATCATTCTCGGTAGACCTTTCCTCGCAACAGCAAATGCACTCATTAACTGTAGGAATGGTCTCATGAAAATCTCTTTCGGGAACATGACTCTAGAAGTGAATGTTTTCCACATCGGCAAACAACCACCTGACAACGATGAGTGTTTCCAATCCTATCTGATCGATACACTTATTTCGGAAGAGGTCGAATCAAAATACACGTCTAATCATTTTAATCACCTCTTCCAAATTTCAGAAAGTTCTGAGCCTGATGAGTCGACAATCAACCCTGAAATCGTCAAACACTCACAGGCTAAAAGAACCATGTTTTGGAATCCAATCTTTGAGGAACTCCCTCAAGATCGAGAAACACCAAAACCATCTATTGAACAAGCTCCTCAACCAAAGTTGGCCCAACTTCCTGACGGTCTTAAGCATGTTTTCCTGGGAGCTGACAACACTTTTCCTGTCATAATATCCTCCAAGATCACTGCCACACAAGAGCTCCAACTCATCAATGTGTTGCAAGAACAAAGAGATGCATTAGGATGGACGATAGCTGACATCAAAGGTATTAGTCCATTAATTTGCTCCCATCACATTCAATTGGAAGACGGGGCTATACCACGTCGTGACCCGCAAAGAAGATTGAACCCAACGATGAAGGAAGTAGTAAAGACTGAAGTCTTGAAACTTCTGGATTCTGGCATAATCTATCCTGTTGCTGATAGTAAATGGGTCAGCCCAACTCAGGTTGTGCCCAAGAAATCTGGGGTAACTGTGGTACCAAATGAAAAAGGGGAACTTGTTCCTACCAAGGTCACAACTGGGTGGCGCATGTGCATTGATTATAGAAAATTAAATGCAGCCACCCGCAAAGACCATTTTCCACTTCCATTCATCGATCAAATATTGGAACGTGTGGCAGGTCATCCTTTCTATAGCTTTCTCGATGGTTATTCAGGGTATTACCAAATCGAGATTGCCTTAGAAGATCAGGATAAGACCACATTCACTTGTCCTTTTGGTACTTTTGCCTTCCGGCGTATGCCATTTGGCCTGTGCAATGCTCCAGCCACTTTCCAGCGATGCATGATGAGCATATTTAGTGATATGATCGAGAAATGTATGGAAGTATTCATGGATGATTTGACAGTATTTGGAGATTCCTTTGAATCAAGCCTTCTCAATTTGGAGTCTGTGCTTAAACGTTGCAAAGAGAAAGGCTTAGTACTCAACTGGGAAAAGTGTCATTTCATGGTGCCATCAGGCATAGTATTGGGGCATGTCGTGTCAGAACGAGGAATTGAGGTTGATCAATCAAAGATTGAACTCATATCAAAGCTGCCCACCCCCAAGACTGTTAAAGACATTCGGTCTTTTCTTGGGCATGCATGATTCTATAGGAGGTTCATACAAAACTTTTCGACAATTGCTCGCCCTTTGTCAAACCTCCTAGCAAAAGATGTTGTGTTCAGTTGGACACCTGAGTGTGAGGAATCTTTCCGAACACTCGTTGCAAAACTCACTTCCGCCCCTATCATTCAGCCACCAGATTGGAACTTACCATTCGAAATCATGTGTGATGCTAGAAATTATGCTATAGGGGCTGTCTTAGGTCAAAGAAGGGAAGGGAAGCCCTTCGTTGTCTATTACGCAAGTAGAACTCTTAACAGTGCTCAAATGAACTATTCTACCACTGAGAAAGAGTTACTTGCTGTAGTATTCGCACTTGACAAGTTTCGTTCCTACCTGATTGGTTCACCTATCACAGTCTTCACGGACCATTCCGCCTTAAAATACCTCCTTTCCAAAAAGGATGCTAAGGCGCGTTTAATTAGGTGGATCCTTCTGTTACAGGAATTTGATCTGACCATAAAAGACAAGAAAGGAGTTGAAAACGTGGTAGCGGACCACTTATCTCGTCTTGAATTTTCTGATTCCGCTGATGGCCCAGCCATTCGAGATGACTTCCCTGATGAACATCTCTTCGCAGTCACTAAGTTGCCATGGTACGCTCATATCGTCAATTACTTAGTGACTGGCGAACTTCCAACTGCATGGAGTGCACAAGATAAACGTAAATTTTTGGTCGAGGTTCGTAACTTCTATTGGGATGACCCATATCTTTTCAAGTATTGCCCCGACCAAATTATGAGACGTTGCATTCCAGATGATGAAATTTTTAGTGTTTTGAACTTTTGTCATAATGAAGCTTGTGGTGGTCATTTTTCAATGAAAAAGACTGCTGCAAAAATCTTACAGTGTGGTCTTTATTGGCCCACTTTGTTCAAAGACACTAACAATTTCTGTCGATCATGTGAAAGGTGTCAGAAATTAGGTGCCCTGTCCCGACGACATATGATGCCATTAAACCCAATTCTTGTAATAGAAATATTCGATTGTTGGGGAATAGACTTTATGGGACCATTTCCACCTTCTTCTGGCTACCTTTACATTCTCCTCGCCATAGACTATGTCTCGAAATGGGTGGAAGCTGTGCCTTGTCGAAATAATGATAACACAACTGTTGTGAAATTTTTAAAAGAAAATGTGTTATCTAGGTTTGGCACACCACGCGCTATCATAAGTGATCAAGGCACCCATTTTTGCAACTATTCTTTTGAGACCTTAATGCAAAAATATGGTGTAATTCATAAGGTTGCATTGCCTTATCACCCACAAACAAATGGCCAAGCTGAGTTAGCCAACCGAGAAATTAAGCAAATTTTAGAAAAGACGGTTAATCCTGACCGCAAAGATTGGTCCTCACGACTTCTCGATGCTCTCTGGGCATACCGCACTGCTTACAAAACTCAACTTGGTATGTCTCCTTATAGGCTAGTCTATGGTAAAGCCTGCCACCTTCCTGTTGAGCTGGAACACAAAGCTTATTGGGCAGTTAAAAGCCTAAATTTTGATCTCAAGGCGGCAGGACTCAATCGTAAGCTTCAATTGTCAGAAATTGAAGAGTTAAGGAACGATGCTTATGACAACTCTAGGATCTACAAGGCTAAAATGAAAGCGGTTCATGACAAGCAGATCCTAAGAAAAGAATTTGAGCCAAACCAACGAGTGCATCTTTATGACTCTCGTCTCCATATCCACCCTGGCAAGCTGAGATCAAGGTGGACTGGCCCATATGTTGTAAAAACCGTCTTTCCCAACGGTGTTGTTGAGGTCATAGACCCAACTGATGGGAGAGAATTCAAAGTAAATGGCCAGCGACTGAAACACTACATAGAAAGGGTGACCCAGCCTGAAGAAGTCACTCTCGTGGAACCAGTTTACCAAGTCTGAGTAGTGTTCCAAATTGTTTGTAAATAGGTTTGTTTTCTGTTTATTTCCCTTTTGTCATTTTATTTTATTTGTTATCATTTTGTGTTTTCAGTTTTTCATGTTTTAGAGAATCAATATTCGCTCTATCACTCGACACTCGCTATCCAGGTGTTCTCTTTCCCTGCTCTTTTACATTTATTATCTTTTGAGACATTGAGGACACTATCAGATTTTGGTTGGGGGTGGTGAGCATATTCATGCACGTTCATGTTGATTTTTGTCATATTACTATTTTCACGGTCAAATTTTTAAAAAAATTACTTATTTATTTTTGCAAAATGTTACTTTTGAGTCAATTTTTGTTATCTATATTACTAAGAGTTTCTCTAGAGTTACCTAATGCACATGCCAATTGTTGTGGTAAGATGGTTGTTAGCACATATTTGCTTAGAAATTTTCCATGTTTAAGTAATTCATTCTTTTGTGTGAGAAGTGAGACTTGAGAAAACAACTTTTAAATTTTTATTGATTCTTAGAAATGGTTATAATTATTTGGACAATGTATTGTGGTATGAATGGATGATGTTTTAGGGATAATATTTTCTATAGACAAATCTTATTAAAGAGCCTTTTATTATGTTGTTCATGGAAAAAAAAAAAAAAAAAAAAAGAAGAAGAAAATAGAAAAGAAAAAAAAAAGAAGAAAAAGAAGAAGAAGAAAAAAAAAAATAGCAAAAAGGAGAAAGACACAAGAACAATATTTCTATCATTTTCAATTATGTTGTCCCTTGTGTCCAAAAAAAAAAAAAAATGTGTTTATTAATTTTTTATTTTATGGCTCTTAAAATAAATATAAAGATTGTCTATTTAACTTAAAATCCCGAAAAACTGGTTTTGTGGTACTATTTATGGTGGTTGTCCAAATAGTCTATTTCATATCTTCGTTTCAATAATTATTTATGAGTTTGTCCTAAATATATACCCATTTGATGAGTGCTTACTTCTTTTCCAATTCCATGAGTGAAACCCTTAAGCTTTAAATACTTTCAATTACATGGGAGGTTAATGGAGTTGAGACTTTTACTTGGCATAATTTCGAAGGCTCTTATGTGCTATGGTTTGCGGTAAGAGGGTTTAAGTTTGGTGCACACACTCACAACTCTAGATTTATTCGAAGTAATTTTGATAACTCTTGTTGACTTGTTACTAACATTTTGTGTGAATACTTAAGTTCTTTTTATAATTTTTGACCGGAAACATATCATGTTGACATTTATCATTTCGCTTGAATTGCTAGAGACTAGCAATAAGCTGGTTGGGGGTTGGCGGCTGCGGCTTGGCGGCTGGGACAGGTGTGGCTGTCAGAGTCTCGTCAGGCTGATGGGACCCTCGGCGTCAGAATGTGTCAGCGTGGCAGGCGGCGTCAGGCATGTCAGGGAGGCTGGCGGCTGGCTGCTCGGCTTGGAGGCTCGGCTGGCTCGGCTCGGCGGCTCGGGTGGACGAATGGCAAGCTGCCATGTGGCAGCATGGGAGAGCAGAATTTTGCTTGGGCTTTGGCTGTTTTGGGCTTAATTTTGGGCCATTCCATCTTCAAAAATGCCATTTTCTTCATGATTTCTTCAATTTTAATTATTTATTTCCTCTTTCTTTTTCTTTGTGTCAAAAATCATTTTATTTCCTGAAAATTAAACACAAAATAAATTAAAATTAATATTTTCAAATATAAAATATATGACAATAAATCCATGAAAATATTAATTAAAACTTAATTAATTTTACACTTTAAGATTAATAAAATGATATTTTTGAGCACTAATCACCGAGCTTCTCCAAAGTCCTAATCACAACACAAATGAAACATCCTTTGTCACTAATCAATCCAAAGCTACCTCCCGGAACCAATCCCACACTCTCGGAACCCCCAAATCCCTAAAACAATGCACAGAAGGCATCCCCCAAACCCCCGGAGCAAAGGCTCAAAATTGCAAAAATTCATGTCCTGAAATTGGCCTTGAGCCGCGGCGCAGCCCCATTGCGCCGCGGCGCCCAGCAAGTCAGAGACCTCATCACGCCCAGAAACAGCCTTGCGCCGCGGCGCGCTAGAACAGCGTCGCGGCGCTCCTTCGCGAGCCCAGAAAATCTGGGTTTTCCCTGCGTTTTTCCCGAACCCAAATCACTCCAAACCATCCCAATTTCATACCTAAGCCCCGAAACCAATTTAAAACCCCACATAGACCAACCAATAACCTATAAACATAATAATCTAGCTCAATTACACAGCCACCCACAGAATTCACACTTAAATTCAGATTCAAACCCTTGAACCAAAGCTTGAGAAAAGTGTAAACCAGCCCCTTTAGATTCTTAAACCATAACAGCTACGAAAATTTAAACATGATACACTCTTACCTCAGTCAAGAACCCAGCTTGAACTCTCCTCAACTCTAGCTTCAAATCACCTTCTCTTTTAATTATTCCAACTCTGAATTCATGCAAAACCAGCCACCAACTTGCTTCAATTCATACTCATCATCTAAAAACCAGACTTGAAACTTAAACATATTATAGCTAAATCCTTACCTCTGAGTATTCTTGGCCTAAGCTTGCTTGATAACTTCAAAAACCCCTTGATTCTCCTTCCAAGAGCTAAAGTTCAGCTTCCCTTTTCTATCTTTCTTTTTTTCTACTTCTAGGTCTCCAAAATTCAGCATAAAACCAACTTCCCAAAATGCTATACGTAAGTGTATTTTCCTTCAGCTCAAACTCACCTATTACTGCCAAAAGACCAATTTATCCCTCTATTAGTATCCCTTTCTAACTAGACCTCAAGGGCTTACTTGTCCTTTTACCAGCTTTACAATTCTACCACCTCTCCAACAAAACTTGTTACCCTCTATGGTTACTAACAGTTACACAGGTTACCAAAACACTAGTTACCACTATCTAGCTTTCTAGGACCGTCTCGGCACGTGCATCACATTGAAATCACCGCACCCACGTGGTACAAATCACATATCATAATTATCACATAACATAATACACATAGTCATATAACATGCTTAAAATCATATCCATGCATCTAAATCATTAAAATCACACATAATTCCCATTATGCCCTCCAGGCACACTAATCAAGGCCCTTAAGCCTAATTAGTGAATTTGGGTCGTTACAGATTTGGTAATCTATGATATGATCTACTTACACAATCGGGGTGTGATGTCTTATCTAAGGCATTGACCAAGTAGATAAGATTAGATGTATATGGGTACATTGGACTAAGACCGATATTGATTATTGATAGATAAATAAGCATCGTTGCTATCGAATCTAATCAATGCCACAACGTTGA
The DNA here is from genome assembly GCF_963169125.1 of Humulus lupulus. Classification (NCBI taxonomy): domain Eukaryota; kingdom Viridiplantae; phylum Streptophyta; class Magnoliopsida; order Rosales; family Cannabaceae; genus Humulus; species Humulus lupulus. The sequence goes on along the minus strand of NC_084801.1, from coordinate 126,414,169 downwards.
CCATAAGTTAAGTCGATCTTAATTTTGAGTGATAATAATCTGCTAATTGTATTATTTAAATCTTGTGACTTGTTCATTACCAGCTTACCCTATGGTCTAGCCCATACTTACATTTTGGAGATTTAATAGTGTAATTGAGTGGGAGTATTATCCATAGATATGAAATCTATAACTTCTATATGAGAAATGAAAAGTTGATTTTCCTAATTGCTTTGTTCAAAATGTTAAATGATTGAGATCTTATTTATGTGGTTAAGTTCACAGAAATATCATTTATAAGGGACTCAGTGGGAGTTAAGGATAAAATACTGATGAGGGGTAAAACGGTAATTTGCACCCAGCTCGTTAGTAAGTCATGATAGATGATTGACTGACTGTAATTGTTATAACAATGGATAATGTCTTTATAGTTTGGAAAATACGTTCTATGTCAAGAGTTCAATTCTGAGTCTATAGTGGAGTCACGAGGAATTAATAAGATAATGAAATTATTCGTAAATAAATTCACGGTAACTTATTGGAGCTTTATTTCATGGGTACATGGTCCCCGTATCACTTTTGAGTAAATCATCTAGAATGTCTCAATCAATTGATTTAATTATCAATTAGGATTTTTAATGTTGACTAGGTCAATTTTGAATTTTTTTACAAAGATATGAGATTTAGATAATAATAATCGTAGTCTTTTTTTGTAAACAAAGTTTACAAATTTGTAACAATACAGTTTTTTTGCAACCAAAGTTTACAAATTTGTAATTAAAATTTACAAGTTTGTAACCATATGTTGACGCGGTTCTTCGGCAACAGATAATTAAAAGAATAAGGAGAGGGATTAGTGCTAAATAATGACCCGTAATAGATGAATGATCTCAAAGGAAAATTATAACTCGAATACTTTTTTAGGTGGTTCAAAGGTTAAAATCCTTCTAGTCCACCAGTAAATATTATTGATATCTCTCTGATATTCTTTACAGGGTGTTTCTTTACAAATTAGAAGCCAACCCCTTGCAACTCTCAGGGTCTCCATATTTATAGGGAGAGAGCACCTGGGTGTTGGCAAAGGAGGTCATCCCGTGACCTTCTAACCCATCATGTCACTTTTGTGACATTCATGATTAATTCCTAAAACCTGACAATGAAGTGTGGTCTAATCAATAGGTAAGGGGGATAATGGGCCGCACGGCCCAACCCAGTCGTGGGTGCTTGAACACGCACGTTTATGCTGCGTGTCCGACAATTCAGGAATGGAGCAGACACGTGATGTCTGATATATGCATGTTTACATTGCGTGGTTGACTTTATAAAAGGTCAGAGGTGCCAACTCAAGCTCGTACCCCGAGCTTGATGTAGTCTCAGCCCGTGGTGTCCACTCTGCTGACCCGATGCCTTAATAATCGCAATAAACCTTTGGTTACCTCGAGCTTAAAGAGGTAGGACCTTGTAACAGCAGCTCCGGGTAGGTGTCTTCCATGTGGATGATATAATTATGCCCCTTCTCAGCTCGCTAATAACCCGTGGATATTTAGGGCGTACATTTGCCCCCCAAGCCCCTGCTCATGGCATATGACGTCACCTGGGGCCACAGTGGGGGCTTTCAGGCTTCTTTGTGGACTCTTCACATTCTGCCCATTACGCTAGTATCGAATACGTGGAGCATCGTGGTTGGTGACGGTCCGTCTTCCGAGAACCGCATTAAATGACCTAGCTTATCTTCGGCCGTCGTTTCGTCTTTCGACTAGTGATCCTTGTATCCTACATCAAGACGATCGAACGGCCCTCATCCTTTGGCCTTTTACGTATATAAAAGGCTGGCCACCTTTCTCATGAGCCACCCTTTCATTTGAAAATTTTCTCATCTTCTTCTTTCTTCTCAGTCTCAAAACCCTTTCTTTCTTCCGGTCACTATTCCCAGCGTTCCAGAGGTTCAGACATGAGGGCTCTTTTGTGACTCCGTTACCAGCGATTCTAGCAGTATTTCAACCCAGATGCTCCTTTCAGTCTTTACACAGCAAGCAATTTCTATAAGTCCTCCGTTTGTTGCATGTTTTAAATGTTTTCCCTCACTGCTGCTTAGGTAAACTTTCTCTTTAGCCGCATGCAGTAGGTTGTTGATCTTTTGCTTTTCTTTGCTGGTATTTTATGTGTAGGTTTTTATCCTAGGGGTATCGACCGTAGGAAAAACTGTTTAGGAGCATGACTCATAGGATATAAATTCTGGGGTGATTTTCTGGGTAGAAATTTTTTATGCCTGTTTGGAACAACAAGCTTTTAGGGTGCAAAAACTGGGTAGCTTAGGGGACATGCTTCACAGGCAGTTTTGCCTACTGTTGCCTACTGAAACTTTCCTTCCTAGGCAAAATTTTATTCTGACCCTCCTGACACACGGATTCCGAGTAATCGGAGACCCATTGGGAGCACAGGCGCGTGTTCATAGAACCGCGTGGTCTCACTCGCTGCGGGCTGAGATTACCTCAGCCTGTGTAAAGGAAACCCTTCGTGCTAGATTCTTTCTTATGCTTAGGTCACCTTTTCTAAACTTTCTTCTTTGTTCGTTAGGCGACCAGATGGGACCCAAGAAGAGCGCACCCAAGAACAGTGCTGGCAGCACGTCCTCCCAGCAAACCAGTAAGGGGAAAGAGGTGGCCACAGACTCCTCGATCCCCAACTTTGGCCCCACCGTGGAGAAGGAGGTCGAGGTGGGGCCCGACGCCTTTTTCGAGGCCGAGAGGATCGCCTCGAAGGTCACCACCCAAGGGAAAGTCAACAAAATTTTTCTTTCCCATAACATTGAGATAGGGAGGGGCGCCCTGGAAGCTAGACCTCCCCTTGAAGGTGAGTGGAGCTGCGTGCCGCTCGACGAGGAGTACGCCGCCTGGAGCGATGAGCATCTCAAGGCTGGGGCCTTCCTCCCATTGGACCAGTACTTCGCGGATTTTTTAAATTACATGAAGCTGGCCCCCTTCCAGCTCCTCCCTAACTCCTACCGTTTGTTAGTGGGGTTGAAGTATTTATTCATGAAGTAGGAATGGGAGGTCCCCACGCCGGTGGACATCCTGTACTTCTTTTGCCTCAAAGCCAGCCCAGAGCAACGGGGGCGAGGTGACAGGTTCTATTACCTGACCTGTTTTCCAAATTCGGCTGCGGTCATCGAGCTGCCCAGCCACCCCAATGACTTTAAGGAAGGATTAGTTCTTCATGTCAAAGGGGTTTCACAATTGCGAACACCACTACTTCAACCATCCTCGTAAGTTCCTTCTATCTTCAGCTCGTAAGTTGATTGCTGATTAGCCTCTTTTTATTCGTTCCTGACTTAGAAACTATCATGCAGCTATTTTCGCGAGGACGGCCAAATCAGTGACCCTTGGGGGTCAATATGAAACCTTTGCAGGGCTCCCCCCAAGTGAAAAGGAGTATTGCCAGCTCGTGTCCGACAAGACGATACTGGCGTGTAAGTTAATCTCTCCGGGCCAGACTCTAGCCTTGAGGAGACCGCGGACCATCCCCGCTGCTCGTGAGATAGTGCCCATCCCCGAGGAGGCGGCCGCGGATGAGGATGAGGACGAGGTGACCCTCATGCGGCGGAAGCGGGCTCTGGAGGTCGCCCAAGAAGTCAATGCAGAGAGGGCCTAGTCCGGGGCAGCAGCCGGCCCCTCCGGCCAAGGTAACCCTTATTTATTTAGGGACTTAGATAGGGCCACCACCGACCTACGGCTTGCTAGGTTTAACCCCAGCCAACTCGTTCATCGCCACCAAAACGACCCAGACCGTGACATCACCCTACTCCAATGCGTCAACCAGCTCGTGCTGTGTTATGACATGAGCCGCCCTAGGGTTATTATAGTTGTAGATAATACCTTGGCCTTTAGGTCGGCCTTTTTTGAGGAGTACGGGACCAATCTTAGGTCGTGGCCCTCCCTCCTGGAGGGTGTAGTAGCTTCGGGTCTTAGGCAGTACGTAGAAGAGTCTAGTCCCGAGGCAGATCCGGACCCAGAGCCTCCTCTAGCTCATGAAGTCGTTATCTTAGACTCCCCCGCTGAAGCTCCAGGGCCGGAGGTCGTGACCATAGATTCCTCCTCTAGCTCGGAGGGTAGGACCCCTTTCAATACATACTTAAGCTTTGCTTCCCTTTTTTTTTTGTTTTGCACAAATATTTTTACATGTATATTAATGCTTTCTTGTCTTTGTTTCAACAGAGGAGATGTCGTAGCCCGGGAGCAATGATCTTCGAGCTATGTTCCCTGGAGGAAACCCTTCCTCCGGGTCTTCCGGGCCCATGGTGAAGAGGCTTCGGATGGCGAAGAAAGCCATCGGGACTACCTCCAAGTCTCCTGCAAAGGGGAAAAACCAAGTCCCTGCTGCTCTAGAGAAGGTGCCTCCACCCCCTCCTGCAACAGGGAAGATGATGGCTCCACCTTCCCCGCGACCTCCTTTCTCTATTCAGGAGCCGGAGGCATCCACTGGGACCTTGGCAGTTCCGAACCCCAGTGTGCGCGTCCCGGTCAACCCCCAGGCCTTGGAGAAAGTCTCCGAGGTCTTTAGGGGGACGTTCTACGAAACCGCGACCTACATGGTGGATCATTGCTACAATGCCACCTCGAGGGATCTACGGGAGATCGAGACAAGGAGCCTCGAGAACATGATGGAGTCTTCATTGGGTATGACCCTCACGGTAAGCTGGCTTTGCCACTAATACTCCCTATTTGTTTGTATTATTATTTTTTTTCCTAAGGCACTTGCCTTATTATCTTTTGGTCTTGCAAGCGGCTTTGGCCCTCCACTGGAGCATATCTCGGTCCCGGGCCAGGATCGAGGAGATCAGGGGTGAGCACCAGGCTGCGTAGGTCGCCCTCGCGACTGCTCAACAACAGGAAAGGGACGCCAAGGCGGCCCTGGCAACTGCCCAAGAAAACGGAGGGTCGCGCAGGCTGCTTCGGTCGCTGCGCAAACCGAGCTGGAGGCATCTCGACCAAGCTACAGGAGGCCGAGGCCACCAAGGTCGCCCTAGCCGCTGTGAAGATCGAGCTCGAGGAGGCCAAGGCTGCCTGGGCCGCACTAGACGCCGCGAAGGTTGAGGCCGAGGAGGCCAAGGCTGCTCTGGCGCCGGAGAGGGCAGCTTCCAGCTCCTCCATGGAGGTTATGCTGTACCACTGCTGGGTCTTCAACCCAGAAGGTCACTTATCCTTCCTGGGGCTGGACGTGTGGGGGTCCTTCTTGGAGAAGTTCAAGGCTCGACTTCAACAAGAGGCGCCCTCCGAGACCTGGGAGACTTCTACTGCCACCGAGCAGGATGGCGAGGGAGTGACCTCATCAGAGCGACCTGGCGGGGCTTAGGATTTTTTCTCCCTTCCTTTTATCATTTATGTAACGACCCGAATTCGCTAATAAGGCTTAAGGGCCTTGATTAGTGTGCCTGGAGGGCATAATGGGTTTTGTGTGTGTGCCTTTAATGAGTAAAATGCATGATTATGATTTAAAGCATGTTATATGACTATTTGACTATTTGAGATGCATGACTATGTGTATTAGTATGCACGTAGACCTGATTGTGTTAGAAATGGCATAATTGTAATTTGGCCATTTTGGGCATGACTGTGTTGATATCTGTGATCTGTGACTCGAGACGATCCTAGAATGAGCGGGTTAGCGAAAAAGTCAAAGCGGAAATTTATACCCGGCTTGGGTCAAGCCTGGGGAGTTTAAATGGGAATTTGGAAAATATATTGAGGTTAATCTTGATGATGAGGAATGTATATTTGGTGATTAATCAGGTATTGGGTAGCAAGCGAGAAATTATTAGAGACACTCGAGGAATTAGTGGGAATTGGGTAAAATGACTAAAATGGCCCTACATGGACAAAAAGGTTTAGAATTAATAGGGAGGGCATTTTGGTCTTTAGGCTTTTTAGAGATAAGTTAAATGAAGCTTTATATTTAGTGGGATTGGTAGAATAGAGTTACAAGGCTGAGAAAAAGAAAGAAAGAAGGAAGAAAAAGAAAAGAGAGAAAAACAGTGTGGGTTTTCTTCAAAGGATCGGTTTGTGGTTCTCCCACCATTTCCCTTCATTTTTCTTGGAGCTAAGCTCAGTGGTGAGCTAGGATAGTTTGAGCATCAAGGATCCTAAGCTAGACTTGAAGATTGGCAAGGGATTAGCAAGAACACATCAAACATTGAGGTAAGTTTTTAGAAGTTTCAGTTTTAGGGTTTGTCTGGTTTGAGCTGTGTATCTAAGCTGAATTGATGGGGATTTTAGGGGAATTCAGGCCAAGGTTGAGAAGGAGCAAGCTAAGGAGGTCTAGGGTTTAACTCAAGGTCGAATTTCCATCCACAGTATGATTTCTAAGTCTTTAACTTTGATGTTTGACTGAATTTCTGGGTTTAGGGTTCATTATGGTAGATCTTGAGTTTTGGGTTGCTTGAGCTTGGGTAATGAGTTCTTGGGATGCTTGGGATGAGTGTGAGGTGTTGATAAGTTTGTTTTTGGGTTTGGGAAAGATTTGGACAAGTTTGGGGTTGAAATGGTTGAAAGAAATCGCAGAAAATGAATTTGGGTGTTGCCAGTCTGCAACTAGCGCTACAACGCTAGTCTTTGGGCGCTGTAGCACTAGGCCCTGTTTCTGGGGATGTTTGGTTCTACTTGTAGCGCTATAGCACCCTCTTTAGAGCGCTGTAGCGCTGCACTGTTCCCAGAAAGGGGTTTTTGGGCTATTTTTGAGGGATTTTGACCTAGGGTTCGGGGCTCGATTTCACCACTTTGTTTTGTGGATCTAGGACTTCCCGGGGGCTCGGGATTGGTCCCCAGGCTAGGTTTTGGACTTGAGGTTTGGTAATGACTTTGACTTATGGATTTTTGTTTAGGTGAGCACTAGGGCTTGAGTGGGATCGTGCTCGAGGAGTCAGGTGATCAAAGCTATCGAATTGAAAGGTAAGAAAACCGTAGCACCCGAGAACAGGGCATGGGCCCACAGTGCTATTGCAGGGCATGGCCCTAGATTGTATTACGTGCGAATGTATAACCTTAGATGAATTATTATATGTTTGAATGATTATTTCGAAATGTATTATATGTGTGATTATAAGGAAATGAACGGCTAAGGCCGAGAGCGGCGAAGGCTGATAACGGCCTTGGGGCCAGAAGTAACACTTAGCACATGGAGTGCTTATAGCCAGGGTGGGACCCAATGGATACATGAGTTATCCTTACGGTGAGGACCGAGACCCCAGGCTTTGGTAAGGCCTCTGGGGCGGCAAGGCCGTGTTTGTTCAGTCTGATGGGTTTCCTATTTATCAATGGATTATATGTCAGCTATATTTTATGCATATGTTATATATTGTATGAGTTTTCTTGCTGGGCTTTGGCTCAGGGGTGATCTGTGTTGCAGGTAAAAGCAAAGAGTCAGTCAACGGGCCATGAGTATGGAGAGCGTGGGGGTGGCGTGTACATGTTCGGCCTGCCCGACTGCTTTGGTTGGGGGTGTTTTGAATATGGCTGTATTAACCTATTCTTTTGATAGTTAATCAAGTGCAAATCTATTTTTGAGTTGTAAATATTTTGTAAACCTTGTTTTGGGATCCCGGATGTTTGATACTTAATGTTTTCAAAGAAACTAAGCATTTTCAAAGATTACAGCCTTAACCTCTGGTTTAGTCACACTTTTGGTTTTAGAAACCTCGTAGAGTCAGTTAGTTGCACAATTTCCGTTTTAAACTCACTTAGTAACGGCTCTAAGGTGGTAGGGCGTTACAATTTATGTATTTTTTTTTTTGTAACTTTATATTATGAGGTTTTTTAACCTCGAGACAATTTGTATCCCCATCTTTATTTCAATTGATTTACATATTTTTGCCCCGACTTTATTTCTCTTCTATGCACTTGGTGATAACTTAGTTTTTGTTGGTGTTGTGATTGGCATCTTATGCTTTTCTAGGAAAAAACATGTTAATCAACTTGAACCAACTTCTAAGACTTAAGTCCTGGTTGTATCCAGGATATTAATTTAAAAACTTAGTCCGTGTTAATCTTTTATCGATATCTCGTGTTTTTTAAGAAAAACATCAATCAACCAATTTGAATTAACTTCTAAGTTTTAGGACCTGGTTGTATCCAGGACATTAATTTGAAAACTTAGTTCGTGTTAATCCTTTATCGATATCTCGTGTTTTTTAAGAAAAACATCGATCAATCAATTTGAATTAACTTCTAAGTTTTTAGGACCTGGTTGAATCCAGGACATTAATTTGAAAACTTAGTTTGTGTTAATCCTTTATCGATATCTCGTGCTTTTTAAGAAAAACATCGATCAATCAATTTGAATTAACTTCTAAGTTTTAGGACCTGGTTGTATCCAGGACATTAATTTGAAAACTTAGTTCATGTTAATACTTTATCGATATCTCGTGCTTTTTAAGAAAAACATCGATCAATAAATTTGAATTAACTTCTAAGTTTTTGGGCCGACCTGGTTATATCCAGGATACAACTTAGTTCGCGTTAATCCTTTATCGATATCTCGTGCTTTTTAAGAAAGACATCGATCAATCAATTTGAATTAACTTCTATGTTTTTGGACGACCTGGTTATATCCAGGACATATGCCCCCCAAGTAATTAGGAAAGGGTCTTTCGTGGTTACTTGACTTTACATCCACAAATATACACAAGAATGTAAAAAGATTTAATTCTCATTACTTAATAAACAAAAGATGGCTTTTCTGATTAAGCCTTACAAAGATATCATTGATAATATTTCTTCAAATGGATAGCGTTCCAAGTTCGTGGGACTGCTTCTCCATTTAGCCGAGCTAACTTGCAGGTTCCTTCTTTAATGACCTTGGTTATTTGGTAGGGCCCTTCCCAATTCGGTCCCAATACTCCGTCCTTGGGATCCTTACTAGCTAGGAAGACTCTTATGAGGACCAGGTCGCCAACGCTAAAGGCGCGTTTTCTGACCTTTGAGTTGAAATAACGAGTGATCTTTTGCTGTGAATCTTCTCGTCTTTCGTCAATCAGGTCGAGGGACGCGCAGAGCAATTCGTCATTGCGGTCTTGGTCAAATGCCTGGACTCTATGCGAGGCTACCTTTACTTCAATAGGAAGGACTGCCTCACTCCCGAAAGCCAGGGAGAAAGGAGTATGACCCGTTGGCGTTCGATGTGAGGTCCAGTATGCCCACAGTACCTGGGGGAGATGTTTCGGCCAGACTCCCTTGGCTTCATCTAGTCTTTTCTTAAGGCTTGTTTTTAGCATCTTATTGACGGCCTCGACCTGCCCATTGGCCTGGGGGTAGGCCACGGAGGAGAAGCTCTTTACAATGCCATGCCTCTCACAGAATTTGGTGAAGAGGTCGCTATCGAACTGCGTTCCATTATCTAATACTATCTTCTTTGGAAGCCCGAATCAACAGATAATGCTCTTGACCACGAAGTCGAGGACTCTTTTTGAAGTGATTGCTGCCAGGGGCTTTGCTTCTGCCCACTTGGTGAAGTAGTCGATAGCCACCACCGCGTAACGAACTCCTCCCTTTCCAGTGGGGAGGGCGCCAACCAAGTCAATCCCCCAGACTGCGAATGGCCACGGGGACGAGATCATCTTTAGCTCGACTGGGGGAGCTTGGGCAACTGTGGCAAATCACTGGCACTTGTCACATTTTTTGACGTAGGAAATTAAGTCTTTTGATAGAGTGGGCCAGTAATATCCTTGCCTTAATATCTTCCGGGCCAAGCTTTGCCCCCCAGTGTGATCTCCGCAAAAACCCTCGTGCACTTCCTGCAAAATGGTCTTCGCTTCGCTTGGCAGAACACACTGCAGGAGAGGTAAAGAGTGTCCACGCCGGTATAATATCCCATCTACCATTATATACCTTGGAGCCTGGTAAAGTACCCGCCTTGCGTCATTTCGCTCTTCAGGTAACTTTCCTGCTGTGAGATATTTGAGGATGGGGGTCATCCAGGTCGGTCTGGCATCGATCATCTCGACCTCCGCCCCGACTTCCTCTATGCTTGGTTTCTCCAAGAACTCTACCGAAACTAACCCCAAAGTCTCCGTCTCTCCAGAGGTAGCGAGCTTTGCCAGGGCGTCCGCATTGGCATTCTGCTTCCGAGGTATCTGCTCAATTGAGCCACGCTCAAATGCAGATAGCTCGCTCTTTACCTTGGCCAGTTAAGCAGCCATCTTGGTTCCCTGTGCTTGGTATTCCCCTAACACTTGGTTTACCATGAGCTAGGAATCGCTGTAACATTGGACGGAGCTGGCCTTCAGCTCCTGGGCCACCCTTAGCCCAGCCAGTAAAGCTTCGTATTCGGCCTCGTTGTTGGACACTTTGAATCCGAATCGCAACGCCGAGTGGAATCGATGTCCTTCTGGGGATATCAATATGATTCCAGCCCCGGAGCCGTTCTCGTTAGACAAGCATCTACGAAGACCTTCCATGAGGCCTGGGCTAAGGAGGCCTGGGTTGACTCTTCTACAGGATCTTCTCGGAATCTTGTGCACTTTGCCATAAAATCAGCCAGGGCCTGGCTTTTTATTGCAGTTCGCAGTATGTACAAAATCTCGAACTGGCTGAGCTCAATAGCCCACTTCAACAGACGTCTCGATGCTTCAGGTTTTTGCAAAACCTACCTTAAAGGCTGATCGGTTATGACATGTATTGAGTGGGACTAAAAATACGGCCTGAGCTTCTGGGAGGCCGTGATAAGACAGAAGGCCATCTTCTCCATCAATGGATACTGGGATTCAGCTCCGAGAAGCCTCTTGCTGATGTAATAGACTCGCTTCTGAGACCGGTCTTCTTCTCGGACTAATACGGCGCTAGCTGCATCTTCCGTGACAGCTAGGTAAAGGAAAAGAGGCTCTCCTGCCATTGGTTTGGATAATACGGGCGGCTCGGCTAAATGTGCCTTCAGGTCAAGGAAGGCACGTTCGCACTCCTCGGTCCATCGAACTTATTATTCCCCCGGAGCAGGTTGTAGAATGGCAGACACTTGTCGGTAGATTTAGAAATAAACCGATTAAGGGTTGCCACCCTTCCTGTCAGGCCTTGAACGTCCTTTCGCGACCGAGGTGAGGGCATCTCGAGCAGTGACCTGACCTTATCGGGGTTTGCTTCGATTCCTCTGGTATTGACAATGAAACCCAAGAATTTCCCTGACGCGACCCCGAACGTGCATTTTTGTGGGTTAAGCCTCATGCCGTATTCTCTCAATATCTTAAAGCACTCCTTTAGATCAGAAACATGGTTATCAGCAGTTTTTGACTTGACCAACATGTCGTCAACATACACTTCCATGTTCTTCCCGATCTGGTTGGCAAACATCCTATTTACCAACCTCTGGTATGTAGCTCCGGCATTCTTCAGCCCGAAGGGCATGACCTTGTAACAATAAACGTTGGTCGGGGTCATGAAGCTAGTGTGCTCCTGGTCCGTTGGATTCATGGCGATCTGATTATAGCACGAATAGGCATCCATAAAAGACATGAGCTCGTGCCCCGCCGTGGCGTCTACTAGTTGGTCGATCCTTGGCAAAGGGAAGCAATCTTTGGGGCAGGCTTTGTTTAGATCGGAGAAGTCGATGCAGGTCCGCCATTTCTCATTGGGCTTTAGGACCAACACAGGATTGGTGACCCAGATCGGGAACTTCGCCTTGCGGATAAAGCCACACTTTAAGAGCTGGGCTACTTCTTCTTCTAGGGCCTCAGCTCGGGTTGTTCCTAGGCGCCTTTGTTTCTGGGATTTCGCAGGCACGCTTTTATCCAAGTGGAGGGTGTGCATGATGACGCTTGGAATGATCCCTACCATGTCTTCATGAGATCATGCGAACACGTCCAGGTTTTCCTATAGAAACTTAATCAGCTCCGCCTTCCTTTCGCCACATAGATTTTTCCCTAACTTCACCATCCGCGAGGGATTTTGTGGATCGATATTTACCTCCTCGAGCTCTTCGATGGCTTGGAGCTCGGATTTATCCTTGCCTATTCTAGGGTCGATATCATCATTTAGGATGATATTCTTCCCTTTGGCGCTCTGAGGGTTTTCAATCTCAGGACTAGGCACAAGTTCCCGAGATTCCTCATTTTCGCCCTGGACGGTCATTGTTAACTGCTCGGGTTTTAATTTTCCCTTCATAGAAATGCTGTAGCATTCCCTTGCAGCAAGTTGGTCACCTCAGACCGTGCATATCCCCAAGGAAGAGGGGAATTTCAGCACGAGGTGGCAGATGGAGGTAATGGCTTCAAACGCTATCAATGTAGGTCGACCCAAAATGGCATTGTACGCGGCAAGACAATCGATGACCACAAACTTGAGGAGTTTCAAGACTGTTCGAGGTCCCTCTCCCAAGGTGATCACCAACTCAATCGTTCCTATTGCCGCCGATCCTTCCCCAGAGAATCCGTATAGCATCATGGAGGTGGCTTTCAGCTCGGTGACAGACAAACCCATCTTTTCCAGTGTAGACCAGAACAGTAGGTTTACCGAGCTCCCATTATCGACCAGTACTCTCCTAACCCTCCGATTAGCGAGCTGAACGGCTACGACTAGAGGGTCATTGTGAGGGAACTGGACGTGGCTGGCATCTTCCTCGGTGAATATGATCGGTTGCCTCTCCAATCGTTGTTGTTTGGATAGATGCTGCTCAGGGACAAACTCCACTCCATTAGGAGCCTTAAGTTCATTGACGTATCTCTTTTGGGCACCCCTGCTCGTGCCAGCCAGATGGGGACCTCCGGAGATAGTGGAGATTTCTCCTCCTATCACGGGAGGAGGGACGCCCTGATCTACCCGAGACCCGGGATGACTGATTGGGACTTCCGGAGCTGGATGGTTGGCAGGAACTCTATTCCGCGAGTACTGAGCCAAGGGTTTGGCTTTGATGAGAGTCTCGATCTCATCCTTCAGGTGCCTACAATCATCGGTGTTGTGGCCAATGTTGTTGTGGAACCGACAAAATTTAGAGGGGTCTCGTTTACCCTTCTGGTGCTTCAACAGTTCCGGCTTCTTCTAGGGGAGGCAAGCAGAATTTGCTAGGAAGATGTTCTCCCTAGAGTGGGTGAGCTCGGTATAAGTCGCGTAGACCAGCTTGAATTTTTCTACGGACTTGTTCTTCTTTGGGCCATGCTGACCGCCCTCGCTGCTCCCTTTTCTCTTGCCTCCATCAAACTGGTTATTCTGTGTAACGGTTTGGGTCGCTGCCACGACGTCCGTTCCCACTCCAGCAGGCTGCTCAAGGGCCTGACTGGTTCCCGCGGCTGATGCTTGGGCCTCCTCCAGGTTGATCCATCCCTGGGCTCTATTTAGGAATTCGTTTATGGTGCTGACTCCCTTTCTTTGTATTTCTTCCCAGAGTCCGCCTCCGACGAGGATCCTGGTCCTCAAGGCCATGAGCTTGGAACTGTCATCTGCGTCTCTGGCCCGGGCAGCGACGTTCGCGAACCTGCTCAGGTAAGCCTCAGAGGCTCGTCGGGCTGCTGCCTTACATTCGCTAGGGTATCGGCCTTGACGCGGGCAGCCTGAGAAGCTCGAAATGCCCTTTTAAAGTTGGCAGAGAAGGCTTTCCACGAGCTGATTGATTGCTTTTTACTCTGCTTGAACCATTGCCTGGCCGGCCCGGTCAAGGTGGAAGGAAATATTAAACATCTCAGTTCGGGATCAATGTTGTGGGCCATCATCAAGGTATTGAACATACCCAGATGATCTGACGAGTCCCCGTCTCCGTTGAACTTGGACAAGTGAGGCATACGGAAACCAGGTGGATACGCCGTTGCTGCTATGCTGGGGGCGAAGAGCTTAAGTTCATCCCCTGAATCATACTCATCTTTCTCTTTTTCTGATAAGAGCTTCCTCATCAGCTCCTCCATCTGAGCCAGACACTCAAGGGTTTTGTCCTGACTTCCTTGGTTGTTCCGGGGCTGTTCAACAGCTCCGGATCCATTGTACGCGTTTGGCGGGTTATTGTCCCTCCTATCTTGAGATAGGTTGTATGGGACGTTCTCGCTGTCACATACTTTGAACAGGTCTTCCCTTTGGCGAGCACGGCTGTCGTTTCCAACTGGGTCTCTTCTCTGAGAGTTTAGGCGATCTCGGAGGTCGCCCCTCAGGGCGGCCTGAGGACTTTGCACCGAGCTTAAGCGTTGGCGCAGGTCTCCGCCAGAGAGAACACGTCGACGACTTCCAGTCCAATAGCTTCCATTTGAGAAGATCGGAGCCCGCCGCTGGGGATGAGGATCTGGGGCTTCTCTGGGCGCTCGACTACGATGGGAAGGTCCGGCGAAAGGAGGATTTCTCTTGCTGCTCCCGTGAGCCGGAATGTCTTGGACTGGCTGAGGAGGAGACGGGTATCTTATTGGTGAAGGAGGATGTCTGACCGGGGATGCGATCCTAGTCCCGTCAGGGCGGATCAAGTTAGGTCGCGGCTGCTCTGCTCTACCATCCTCCGTGTCCTGTGCTCGGCGGTCTGAGCGGAGCGCAGGACGGCTGGCCGGGGCGGGCTGTCGTCACGAGCCCTCCTCGGATCTTCTTCGCGAGCTTCCTCGAGGCCTCCTGGGTGCGCTCGAGGGTGGAAGTGAGCTGGGATTTGAGGTCCAGATCGACCGGCTGAACTGCTGCTCGACCCTAGGGAGTTCCTCAAATGTGGTTTCCTGGTGGTGCGACGTGGGAGTAGAATTCGATGTTGGGGGTTTGGCCGACCGACTGGGCCTGGACCGATTACCCCGGTGGGACTTATGAGTCTCATCGTGCCCCTTTCCGACGTTAGCGTCGGTTGTAAGAGGGGGTAGTCGGGCCGACACCTCTTGAATCTGCTGGTTTGCTTTCGCCAGCTGACTCCTCAACTGTGCATTTTCCATTTCCACCGCCGTGTAGAAATTCGGGTTCGGATTGGGCGGCCGGGGAGCCAAACTTCTAGTGTCATCTTGGCCTATTGGTTGCTTGCCCGGCCGCTGCTGAACCTCAGGGTTCTGATCATCGGTCATGGCGGCATGATGGGCCTCCTGCCCATCACGTTGGTCCGCCTCGTTATCATGTCTTGAGCGAGTAACTACCATGGTTGGGTATTTGTGATAGCACCAATCTAACAGCTCTCAACGAAAGCACCAAACTGTTGACGCGGTTCTTCGGCAACAGATAATTATAAGAATAAGGAGAGGGATTAGTGCTAAATAATGACCCGTAATAGATGAATGATCTCAAAGGAAAATTATAACTCGAATACTATTTTAGGTGGTTCAAAGGTTAAAATCCTTCTAGTCCACCAGTCAATATTATTGATATCTCTCTGATATTCTTTACAAATTAGAAGCCAACCCCTTGCAACTCCCAGGGTCTCCATATTTATAGGGAGAGGGCACCTGGGTGTTGGCAAAGGAGGTCATCCCGTGACCTTCTTACCCATCATGTCACTTCTGTGACATTCATGATTAATTCCTAAAACCTAACAATGAAGTGTGGTCTAATCAATAGGTAAGGTGGATAATGGGCCACACGGCCCAACCCAGTCGTGGGTGCCTGAACACGCACGTTTATGTTGCGTGTCCGAGAATTCAGGAATGGAGCAGACACATGATGTCTGATATATGCACGTTTACATTGCGTGGTTGACTTTATAAAAGGTTAGAGGTGCCAACTCAAGCTCGTACCCCGAGCTTGATGTAGTCTCAGCCCATGGTGTCCACTCTGCTGACCCGATGCCTTAATAATCGCAATAAACCTTTGGTTACCTCGAGCTTAAAGAGGTAGGACCTCGTAACAGCAGCTTCGGGTAGGTGTCTTCCACGTGGATGATATAATTATGCCCTTTCTCAGCTCGCTAATAACCCGTGGATATTTAGGGCGTACACCATATGTTACAATTTTGTAAACAACATTTACAGAATAAATAGAAAATTGTAACAGGCGATTACAGAACTGTAACAAACTATTATCCACATTTTTCAAAAAAATATGAAATTTATACTGCTAGGTGTAATTTTTCCTTTAAATTCAAAACTGTTTACCAAAAAATGGCGGCTGATGACGTGGCAAGAATTTCTCACACGTGGTTGGCATGTGGCAGCGTCAAAGTGAAGAGGTACTGTTCGACTATCGACCAGCTCC
The DNA here is from genome assembly GCF_963169125.1 of Humulus lupulus. Classification (NCBI taxonomy): domain Eukaryota; kingdom Viridiplantae; phylum Streptophyta; class Magnoliopsida; order Rosales; family Cannabaceae; genus Humulus; species Humulus lupulus. Next base: position 126,398,084 of record NC_084801.1, on the reverse strand, counting down.
TTGTTGCTTCATCAGATCTTGTGATTAGATGCGATCAGCCTAGTCACATGCTTCAGTTTATTTCCTTTAAAGATATCTAATCTTGTAATAACTACATTTATTATTTCCTCTTTATTGCCTTGATACACTGATATTAAGGTTAATTAAGGCCCATTGGCCCATGTAACCTCCTTGAGCCTATAAATATGAATGAGAGGGCTCAAGGAGGGGATCTTTTTTTTTTTTAAAACCTTTTTTCTGAATACTGAGAGAAAGATCGTATAGGGTGATTATCCTCCAAACAGTTTTAATTCTCCTAAGGCTTGTGAAACTCAAGAACCCTAGTTCTTTGATCACGACATTGGGATTCAACATCAATAATAGCACTAAGTGGACGTAGGTCATTACCATTCATTGAGGTCGAACCACTATAAATCGTCTGTGTCATTTCTTTACCATTTGATTCCATTCTTGACTATCATCTCATTTCTTGTCGTATTTCTGACTCCGTGTCGTTGGCCAAATCGAGGGTCAACATTCTGGTGCTTTCATTGAGAGTTTGATCAAGAAGCTGTAAGAAAGTCAAATGTCAAAGACATCTAAGAGAGCTGGATAGGCCGCTAGCGTTGCATCATCTCAACCTCCTCCTCCAAATGTGGCGGAGAATGAACCACATTTATAGTTTGAAAAGGAGGAGTTGGATACGGAAATGCTGAGGGCAACATTGGGGGTGTTGCAAGATGAGTTGGCCAATCTGAGGGCCAATCAGGAGAACGTAGTGAAGACAATAGCGCTGTAGCAGAAAGAGATTAAGCGTCAGCGCCAGGAGTTGAATGAGCAGCAAGTGGACATGGACCGTCGGCAGAGGGATGCCATGGCCACTCTTGAGGCAACCATTCAGTTGGCTCGTGGACAAGCTGTGCCGGCCTCTCAACCGGATCAGCCACCGAGTGCGTCACCATAGCAGGCTCCCAATCCAAGTCCTCAGCTCCAGCCAGCAAGCCCCCAAAGGCCAGAGCAGCCACCAGTGGCTCAGGATGATGTCCCAATTTAGGATCCTGAGCAGCAGCCTCCATCTCAAGCTGGTCGAGGCAATCCCCAACGCCAGAGGCAGAATAGGGCCGCCCCGCAGCCCTAGACGCCCAGGGGACGAAGAGCCAAATCCACCGAGCAGGGGCAGCGTCCTTCTGCCAATAGAAGGAACAACGAGTTAGGCTCTGCGGTCAGGGGCCCCCCACGTCATAATAATGCACAGGGACCCAACGACCAGTGCAGGCCTCCTCCCGACGCTCGCGAGATGCCAACCCGAGGAGGAAACAACATGAATAGCCGATCGCGCCATAGTCGACCACAGTTTAGAGACGGCCACGACTATAATGAGGTCGATTCTGGCAGGGGAAATTCTGGGCGAAGGAATGAAGATAGAGGTGGAGACAGAAACCCCCCACCTAGAGAAAATAGGCCGACAAGCCATAACGTTGGGGGGCAACCTTGACAAAACAACGTCTTTGATCGGCTAGGAGTTAGCGAGCAGAGGCGCAGGGATGAATATTTGAGGGACGTGCTCAACGATTGTCGTGAAAGGCACGATGAGTACGCTCCCTCGGCGCCAGTCACCCCAGCGATCCTTGACGCAGTTCAGGCACAAATTGATGCCCTGAACCAAGCAGTACAACAGCTGGTTGGGAGTCGAACATCCCACATAGAGTACGATCGGAGGAGAGGCACTCCGTTTGTGCAAAGGATTGCTGTGGCAGAAACCCCCAGTAAATTCAAAATGCCAATACTGCCAAACTTTGATGGGTACGGAGACTCAGTATCTCATGTCAACAAATTTGAGATACAAATGGACATGCAAAAAGCGTCAGACGATGCCCGCTGCAGGATCTTCCCTGCAACACTGTTTGACACCGCCCAGGAGTGGCTCTTTAAGTTCCCTCCTGCTAGCATAGTATCCTGGGAGATGTTCGTCAAGTAATTTTACGGAAAATTCTATGCGGGTCGCGTACACCCCATTGAGGCCAACCAGGTGGTCAAGATACGCCAGAAGGAGGGAGAGCCCTTGAGGGAGTATGTCCAGCGCTTTATGTGAGCAGCGACTGGAGCCAAAACGGTGGGCGACGAAGGCAAGATGATGGCCCTAACTGCTAGGGTTAGACGCCATTCCCCTATCTGGAGCAGCCTGAGGAAAATGGGGTAAAGAGTACCCAAGAGTTTTTGGATCGAGTTGATTGGTATATCAAGCTCGAGGACGCGATTGCCAAAGAGGGGAAATTTCCCACGAAGGACAAGGGACCAAAAGAAGAACCCGCCAAGGCCACCAATGGGTCGGATAAACCCAATGGCAACGACAAGAGCAACGGGAATGGAAATGGCAGGAATGGTGGAAAACGGGCGAACAATGAGCCATCAGCATCTGAGAATAAACGCCCCAAAGGCAATAGATATGAGCCGAGATTCACCAACTATACGGCCCTTGTCGAAAGTCGAGCAGAGGTCTACCAAGCGACCAGCTCTAATGTTCCTTATAAGCGACCAACACCTATAAGGAAGGGTATCTCCAAGAGAGATACAACAAAATTCTGTCGTTTTCACAACGACTACGGACATGACACAAATGAGTGCAACCAGTTGAAGGACGAGATTGAGTTCCTGATCAGGCAGGGACATCTAAGGAGATATGTGCGGGCCACAGGAGGGTCTCAGCGAGAGACTCAAGGTGGCAACGAGCAGGCGCCTGCATGCCAATGCTCGCCACCTTTACAGCCAGCTCCTCTGGCAAGCACATTACTCACCATCTGTGGCGGCCCACACCTTGCAGGGGACAGTGGGAAGGCAAGGGAACGATATGCTCGAACCCTACGCCACGACCAGGACATCGAGATGATGAGTGTGGAGGATCGACCACCAAAGAAGGCTCGAACAGAGGAGTTATTGATAACCTTCTCTAAGGACGATGCCCAGCACGTACGATTCCCACACTCTGATCCGCTAGTCGTTGACGTACAAATTGCCAACATGATGGTTAAGAGGGTGTTGGTTGACATAGGAAGCTCAGTCAACATCCTATACAAGTCTTCATTGGAAAGAATGAAATTGTCAAGGATTTGAAGCCATGCAACCAAACCATTTATGGTTTTTCTGGTGAAGGGCTCGCCCTAACTGGGTCAATCAGGCTCCCAGTTACAGCAGGTACTGCACCTGCAAACAGGACATTACTCACTACTTTCATAGTAGTTGATTGTCCTTCAACATATAATGCTGTAATTGGGAGGCCAATTTTGGTCGACCTACGAGCCGTTACCTCAATATGGCACCTAGCCATGAAATTCCCAACCGACGTAGGGATAGGATGTGTGTTGGGAAATCAGCGAGAAGTGAGGGAGTGCTACAACACCTCGATAACTAAGGCAAAGAATGGTGTATCGAGGGAAGTTGTCGGAAAAGAGTTGCAAATGGCGACTGATGTACAAGCCCAATCAAGTGATGATGTCACCAAATAGGGCGTTGCCCAAAGTGAGGACAGAGATTTAGATCCTCGCTTTGGGGATTTTGATGAAGAGATAGGACCCATCGAGGACCTTGAAGAGGTCCAACTCGATGAAGAAAATCCGACCAAGGTTGTGAAAGTCGGTAAAAACTTAGAGTCAACAGCGAAACAAGCACTGGTGGAATTTTTGAAGGAAAACCAGGAAGTCTTTGCCTGGTCGCACAAAGACATGGTGGGAATAGACCTTGTAGTCATTAGCCATGTCCTGAACATAGACAAAAGTTTTCCACCAGTACAACAGAAAAGGAGGCTGCTCGACAAAGATAGATCAAAGGCTCTAAAAGAAGAAGTCGAGAAGCTAAAGGAGAATGGATTCATCAGGGTAGCGTTTTATCCATCACGGGTCTCTAATCCCGTGCTAGTTCCCAAGCTGAATGGCAAATGGCGAACATGCGTGGGTTTCACAGACCTTAATAAAGCCTGCCCTAAAGATTGTTTCCCACTCCCTAGGATCGACCAATTGGTCAATGCCACTGCAGGGCACGAGATTCTCTCATTCATGGATGCATACTCTGGATATAATCAGATCAATATGCACCCACCTGATGAGGATCACACTAGCTTTCAGACTGATACAGGGCTTTACTGTTACAAAGTAATGCCCTTCGGTTTGAAAAACGCTGGTGCAACTTACCAGCCACTGGTCAACCATATGTTTAAGGAGCTGATCGGCATAAACATGGAAGTTTATGTCGATGACATGCTGGTTAAGTCAAAAAAGGCAGAAGGGCATATAGGGGACTTGCAAGAATGCTTCAATGTCTTGAACAAATATCAGATGAAGCCGAATCCCTTCAAGTGCTCCTTCGGAGTAGGATCAGGGAAGTTCCTGGGATTTATAGTAAACTCGCAAGGAATTGAGGCTAATCCCGAGAAGATCAAAGCTCTGATCGATATGAAATCACCAACAAAGATCAAGGATGTTCAAAGTTTAACCGGAAGAATTGCTGCTCTCAGTGGATTTATTTCCAAGTCCACGGACAAATGCATCCCATTTTTTAATCTACTCAGAGGCAGCAAGAGATTTGAATGGACAGAAGAGTGCGAACAGGCCTTTCAAGCTTTGAAAACACACATGTCGCAACCACCGATTCTATCAAAGCCGGTTGATAAAGAAACTTTGTTCATCTACTTGGCGATCACAGAATACGCTGCTAGTGTTATCCTAGTAAGAGAAGAGGAAGGCATGCAGAAGGCAGTTTATTACATAAGCAAGAGGTTAATAGGAGCGGAGCTGCGATATCCACCTATTGAAAAATTAGCCTATTGCTTAAGCTTAGCCTCCAGGAAGCTGCGACCCTACTTCCAAGCTCACCCAATCACAATTTTGACTAATCAACCTCTACGACAAGTTCTGCAGAAGCCAAAAGCCGCAGGCAGATTATTGAAATGGGCGGTCGAACTTGGACAGTTTGATATCTCTTACTTGCCATGAGTAGCGATAAAAGGACAGGCTCTGGCCGATTTCGTCGCAGAACTCACTGGGCTTCCAAATAGCGAGCAGCGTGAAGGGTCTGAAGAACCCGAGCCTCAAAACCAAACTCCCTCATGGAAGTTGTTCACGGACGACTCTTCTAATGAACATCACGCATGAGCAGGAGTGATTTTGATAACGCCTGAAGGGCATCAATTTCACTGCGCAATCAGGTTTGACTTCACTGTCTCTAAAAATGAAGTCGAGTATGAAGCACTGCTCGCTGGATTACGGCTAGCCAGAGACATGCACATAGAATCGCTTGATATCTACAGTGACTCTCAGCTAGTAGTAAATCAGATCATGGGAAAGTACCAGGCCCGAGGCTTAAAAATGGTTGCTTACTTAAACAAAGCGAAGGATCTATTGGCGCAGTTTGATAAATACACCCTTTAGCAAGTACCTCGCGACCAGAATTCAAACGCAGATGCTTTGGCCAAATTAGCAAGTGTGAAGGATGCTGACACTCTGAACATAGTGCCAGTTGAGCGACTATCTGTACCAAGCATCCAAACAGAGGAGACCTCTTTAGTGATCCATGCGGCGGGTACATGGATGGCACCTTACATGGAGTACCTGGCACAAGGCGTGTTACCGATGGACAGAAACAAATCTAGGACCCTTCAGCGGCAAGCTACTAGGTATATCCTGGTTGATGGAATTTTGTACCGAAGGGGATACTCAATGCCACTCCTTAGATGTATTTCGAAAGAGATGGCCAAGGAATTGATGAAATAGGTCCACGAAGGCTTTTGTGGGGACCATGCTGGGGGGCAGAGCTTATCAAAAAAGATCCTAAGGAAAGGATACTTCTGGCCATCTATGAATGAAGACTCGATGAAATTCGTGCGGAGGTGCGACAAGTGCCAAAGGTTCTCCAAAATTCCACGAGCAGCCCCTAATGAGCTAAAACAGATGCAAAGTTCGTGGTCGTTCGCAGTCTGGGGAATAGATTTAATCGGATCCTTGCCCACAGGAAAAGGTGGTGTCAAGTACGCTGTGGTTGCCATTGATTACTTTACAAAATGGATCAAAGCTGAGCCACTCGCAACCATAACGAATAAGAAAGTGTTGGATTTTGTGGTTAAAAACATTGTGTGTCGTTATGGATTGCCAAGAAAAATTGTCTCAGACAATGGCATGCAGTTTGATAGTGATCTATTCACGGATTTTTGCGAACGACATGGAATTATCAAGAGCTCTTCTTCAGTCGCCCATCCTCAAGCAAATGGACAAGTCGAAGCAATCAATAAAATGCTAAAGGATACTCTGAAGAAAAGGCTTGAGGAAGCAAAGGGGGCATGGCCAGAGCAATTGCCTGAAGTCCCTTGGTCGTATAGAACTTCCCATCAAACAGCAACATGCCATACTCCATTCTCCCTAGCTTATGGATATGAGGCTATGTTGCCTGTTGAGTTAGATCCCCCATCGCATTAGAGAATGACATACGATCAAGGTTCCAATAGCCAACCATTGATGGAGTCAGTGGATTTGATCGATGAAAAGCGCGAGCGAGCCCAACTTCGAGTAGCAGCTTACCAGCAAAAAGTCACCCGGTATTTCAATTCCAAAGTACGCGAAAGGAAATTCAATGTCGGAGATCTAGTACTTCGAAGGGTTTTCCTTAACACTCGCGACTAGGCTGCTGGAGTACTCGGACCTAATTGGGAAGGACCATACCAGATTGAAGAAGTCCTCCATCCATGCACCTATAAACTTGCACGCTTAAATGGAGATCTCATTCCTCACTATTGGAATGGAGAACACCTGCGCAAGTACTATCAATAAACAATTCTTCTTCAAGAATTGGCTTGTATTAATTTTACGTTTTACAAGTTATGAAAAAGGGTTGGTCATTTTATGTGACTGATCGCTTATAAGTGTAAGATCATTTCGGTGATCACTCGTACATACATGATTTGTCCATTTATTACGAGAAATATAAGGGATTGTACACAACCAGTCATTCTTGCCAATTATTGTATTTATTACAAGTATTTTCTCATTACATGTGTTGTTTTGCTGTATTATCGTTTTAAATTCGTTGCTCCAAGCAGTAATGTTCAAACACGTTTTGGTCAAGGCAAGTGACCAAGGACCTAAAGCTCCTCAATCACTTGGGGGGCATATAAGGCATCTAGTAAGCAAAGCATATCGAAAGGTATGTAAACACATGAGCAAAATAAGTGAAAGCATGCTAGGGTACTTAGAGAGTATTTTTCAAAATTTTGTATTTTGTTAAATCAAACCAAAGTACTATGCTAAGTTTGGTCATACAAACTGATGTTATAATAAAATGAAAATATTATAATATCAAAAGGAATTCCTTTACATCGCGAGCAGTAACTGCTCGGATGTAATTGTTTGTTAAAAGTAAAAGCTGCCCATGCAGCAATAAAAATTAAAAAAGCAATTGTCTTTACATCACGACCCGTAGGTCGTAAATTCAAAAGATAAATAATTAAAGAAAAGACTACGAGGCTGGAGGATCTTGAGGAGCGTTCTGGTCGGCAGTAGCGTCAGCTTCGTCGTCTGCACCATCAATCCCCGTTGCTAAGGAAATTTATGGGGAAGCGGGAGTTTTGGCTCTTTCCTCCTCCTCCAGGCGAATGGTGCATCGGGTCATTAAAGTTCGTCTCAGGCACTCAGATAGATAGCTGAAGTCGACCTTTTGATTGTGCTTCCAAAACTCGTAGAAGCAGAGAAGGGTGGCTTCCCTATACTTCTCCATGTTTTTGGCATTAGCCTCTTCAAGCTCCTTAACACGCCTCTCCAGATCCTCCGTCTCCTTTCTGCTCGCAATTAGGTCAAGCTTGAGCTGTTTAGCTTCTTTGTGGTTGAATTTGGCACTCTCCCTGAATTTTTCTTTGTCTTCATTAGATTTGTTCAGGGCGGCCCGACTCTCCAACAACTCTTCAGTCAGCTGGGCTTTCTGCTTGCGCAATTCATCGTTCTGTTTGGTCAGCTCTATGTTTTGCTCGAGCAGGTCAGCATTCTTCCCCTCGAGCACCTTCACCGCCTCAGCAAGCCTGATGTCAAAGTCTTTGGTTTGGGTGACCAAAGTACCCACGCGGTGCCAGCCAGGAGTGATAGTCAACAATCCCTACGATCAGATAAAAGGAATAAGATGATGGCAGAAATTAAGAGTAAAATGACTCAACAAAGGAAAGCGACTTACACTGACTATCTCATTCAACCCTTGGCTTATTATTTGGTCAGTTTCCATGGAGCTGGTGCCGGCGAGGGCCTCTTGACTGCATTTGCGCTTGGAGAGCTTGTATATTCTATCCTTGGCCGAACTGACCACAGTGCTGGCTAGAGTGTCTTCGGGTGGGGTATGGTGTGGCTGGTCGGAAGGCGCTGGAGGAGTAAAGTGCTGATCAACCGGTGCAGTTGAGGACGACTGCTCGAGTGGCGAGGGAGGCGGCGTGCTTTCCCTCGAAGGAGCAGCTGCAGAAGGACCCTTAGTCCGGGCCTTCTTTGAAGCAGTTTTGCTGCTTTCTCCGCGAACCCTCTTACTGTCTTTCTTCCTGCTCGAGGGAGTAGCCGCGGTAGTGTAGTGATCGAACACGTCGTCAGTTGACATATCTGCATGTAAGGAAACATTACGAGTAATGAGAAAATATATATAGATGGAGCTAAAAAAGAAAGCAAGGAAATTATAAGCAAAGTATCTGTGCTACAACTACTGGTTGCTACATTACTTACTGAACTACTACTACCCTCACTTACTGCCTGGAAGAAATCTGAACCTAAGTTTGGAGTATACCTAAAGTTGTCGTCCCCATCAAATAAGTGACAGGGAATTGGCAAACTATCTAAGATTGAGAAAACAGTACCGTTCTCATCTGAGGACTCGTCGATGGGTGCAGAGGGTTCGGTGGCTTTCTTTTTTCCCTTTCCTAGTGGGGCAGGGGGAGCAGTAGCTCGCAGGGTGCTAGAGGGTTCCCTGATTGTCACTCCAGTCGTCCTCCTCCTTTGAGGTTGCAACACATCTGGGTGCTGCTCGGGAATCTCCTCACTGGTGGCACTCCCCACTGTTGACTCCCTCACATCCTGGTGAGGTGCCAGAAGCCCGACTAGCCTCAGGTTATCTTCTGTGACCAGCTATTTGATGCTCTTCTCTACGTTAGTCATGCTGGCCAAGAGTGCTGATTGGACTTCCATGTCTAGAGTGGGAGCCGGTCACAGCCACGGACCTGAAATACACTAAATCTCTAAGGGGAATGCAGGAATATTTAATGGAAAATAAACGACCAGGGGAGCAAAGATATTACCTCCTTGGGTGAAGGCCAGGTTGTTGGCGACCATGTCAATAGTCAGAAAGTACTCTAGATGGTACATCCCCACATTGGAAGTGGTATCACTTAGGAAAGTGCGGGTCGTTTCCTGGTGGCAGAAATGGAAGAACACCGTGTTTTCTTGGTTGGGGTTGGATTTTGGGTCGAACAGATAGTTGACCTCGTGTGGCGTAGGGACATGCCACTTCTTATGACTATAAAGGATATAGAGTGCAGAGAGCATTCTACACCCATTAGGGGTTATTTGGAAAGGTTCGACCCCAAAATAGTTGGCCTCTCCTTGGAAGAAAGGATGGAGAGGCAGGATCGCTCCTGCTTCAATATGATACCTTGACCAGGCGCTGAAGGCGCCTCCAGGTAGGTTTGCCTGCTGGTCTCGGGTGGGTTGGACTAAGGTTACCCCAGGAAGTCCGTACTTCCTGATGTAATTGGAAATCATCCTAATCGTGATTCGGCTTGGAGGGGCAACATACCATTCGACATCTGGTCGAATGATGTTTCGGAGTTGGGCTCAAGTTTGGATTTCTGGGTCGGGGGTATTTCCTTCTCGACCACTGGTCGAAGGAATTTCAGCCTGAGGAGCAGGTTGGTTTGAAGGAGTTGAAGGTTTCTTTTTCTGGGCTTTGGACTTTACTCGACCCATGTTTTGAGGTGGGGTTGATGGAGTGTTTGGGATGACATGAGAAAAAGGGATCTCTGGGATCAGCAGCGACAGTTGCTCCTCGTCCTCAAGCAATTGGGCCAAAAAATCATCGTCGATAGGCCTCTCACCTCCCCACGGATCTTGCATGAAAATCTGCGAACAGAAAAGGGGGAGATGAGAATCCAAGGCCTAAAACCTTGTGTTTAAAAGTTGGAATAACGCTGCTCGTATATAAAAGTTAAGCTTTTATACGACCAACAACATTCTGATAAAAAACACTGTATTTCAAGCGATCAGTTTGGAAAATAGATTAAAAAGAAAAACTTTTCGACTCTGAAAGGGCGGGAAAAACCCAGTTTTTCAACTAGCTTAAAAATCAAATTTTTACTTCGATTTTACGCCCTAAATCTATAACCTCGACTATCAAACTGATTCTTAACCCTAGCAAAGTGTCTCTTTACTACTGTATCAAACATCGATCAATATACCCATTTACCCCAAAACAATTTCGTTCAAGAACATTCAAGAACTCAGATACGAAACAAATAAACAAAAATATGTTGCATGGCATTTCAACGGCTGAAAAGGCTGATAAACTTACTTGGGCAAAGGATGAAGCGAGTTTCTAGAATACTAAGCCGAGTGGTTGGGCAGAAGCTTTGTGAAACGCTGAAATCGTTTGGGTTTTCTGGGCTCTGTGTGTAGATTTCTTCAAGACGAAAAGGTAAATGAAAAGTAAAAAGTAAAAGAGTGATCTTGGGGAATTATTTATATTGATCGTGGCACTGTAAAATAGGTAATCATGGAATTACTTTTTTCAAAGAATGGGGAAGTGCAATAGCCGTCAGACAATTTTTTGGAAAATCAAAAAGGCCTGATTGGTTACCTTTTTCGAAAAGGCATGAACGGCTCTGAAAGATTTGGTGGGGTACGCGAAGGGTCAGTTCCCTAAGTTTACTTTATGCTGGCCGCAGTAAAATAAAATTGGGGGGCAAATGTTTACCCAAAAATGGCGGCTGATGACGTGGCAAAAATTTCTCACACGTGGTTGGCACGTGGCAGTGTCAAAGTGAAGAGGTACTGTTCGACTATCGACCAGCTCCTTGTTGCTTCATCAGATCTCGCGATTAGATGCGACCAGCCTGGTCGCATGCTTCGGTTTATTTCCTTTAAAGATATCTAATATTGTAATAACTACATTTATTATTTCCTCTTTATTGCCTTGATACACTGATATTAAGGATAATTAAGGCCCATTGGCCCATGTAACCCCCTTGAGCCTATAAATATGAATGAGAGGGCTCAAGGAGGGGACCTTTTTTTTTTGAACCTTTTTTCTTAATACTGAGAGAAAGATCGTATAGGGCGATTATCCTCCATACAGTTGTAATTCTCCTAAGGCTTGTGAAACTCAAGAACCCTAGTTCTTTGATCACGACATTGGGATTCAACATCAATAATAGCACTAAGTGGACGTAGGTCATTACCATTCATTGGGGCCGAACCACTATAAATCGTCTGTGTCATTTCTTTACCATTTGATTCCATTCTTGACTATCATCTCATTTCTTGTCGTATTTCTGACTCCGTGTCGTTGGCCAAATCGAGGGTCAACAAAAACAAAGAGATTGAGTCCAAGTCCATTTTTGGGAACCCAAGGCTTTGATTTTTTTATTATTTTTAATCAATTTAAATTTAAATTTAAATAAAGCCCATTAAGTTGCCTATATAAGGAATATGATATCTAAGGTTTTCATAAGTTAGTCTCAATTGATTCATTGGGTAAGTAAAAACTTAGACAGCCTAATCTTTTCTTGGCCACTCACTCTCTTCTTCTCTTCTAGATCTTTATGTCAAGTGTTGAGAACCAGACCACACTAGTTCTAGGTTGATCAAATGTTTGGTGAGAAAGACTGTGCTGCTGATCTAGTTCAATCTCTTGATAATACTTTGCTACAGAAATGAATCAAGGGTTAAAGAGATTAAAAGAATGAGTTGTTCTAGTTTCGCTGCATATATGCAAGTTTCTGTACTTTACTCTGTTTTGTATCAATTTCATAGGAGCATGTTCTTGGAGTTTACATGTTTGTTTGATAATATGTAAATTACATGAAAATAAACAAAGATCATGTTATATGCAATTTTTTTATAATAAATATTTATTATAGTTTTGAAAATATAATTGATAGAGTAATTTAAATAAGATTTTAAAATATGTGATGAGAAATTATTATAATCTATCTATTACTTTTTATTTATTTTTTAAATTTATTTACCTTATTTAGATGACTTTATTATTATTTTTTAAAATTTATTTATTTTGTTTAGATGACTTTAAAACTAACGGTGTTAGAAAAAAAAAAATCTAACAGAAAACAGCAATTTTCGTTAAACTCACATTTATAATGTATAAAGATACTAGTTAAAAGTAATGTGTAATGAACGTTTACTTAGTTTTATTTAGAAAATGTATCAATTTATATATTTTTTAATAGTCGTATAAATTTTAAATGTAAACAATATCGTATACATTATAAAATCATGACATAAACATATGAAAAATAAGATAATTTTTATTTTTTTAAAAAATACAAATAAAAAATTGTTAAATCAAGAATTTGTTAGATACACACTTCTTATATATAAAAATACATTGCATTCTAGTTTTAAAATTAAATTATTTTTTTTATTAAATTTTCATTTTAAAAAAATACCTATAAATTTCAATATAATAAAATATCAAAAAAATTCTAAATTAAAACTTTGAATTTAAAATGTATTTTTTTTTGATAAAAAAGCCAACAAAAAGTTACATATAAATATATATAATTTAATTAATAGTTGCAGCAATTAAAATAAGTAATTTATCATTAAAAAAAAATCTAAACGGCAAAATAAGAAAATATGTGTATTTATGTTTTATTTCACTATTATATATATATTTGGATAAATAAAATATGTTGAATAACAAAATAAATAATTAATAAAAGAAAAAAATATACTTAAGCATAAATATTTTTCGGTTATAGTTTTGAAAACATAATTGATAGAATAATTTAAATATTTTAATATAAAATTTTAAAATATTTTATGAGAAATGTTAAACTCACATTTATAATATAAAGAAATATATATTTAATTATTGGCACAAATTAAGGTGTAAAAAGAGACTGCGTTTATTGGCACTCTATTTTTTTTAATGAATAAAAACCTTTGATCATATACAAGACGGAAAAAAAGGTTTTAGAGACTTAAAATTATACGAATTAAAATGTTTTATTTAAATGCTAAAAACAATTAATTTAACATCTAAATTAGGGCTGTGCAGAAACGATCCGATCCAATAACAAACCGACCGATCCAATGTCAACCGACCGCTAAAAATTGGATATCCAATCATGATTGGATTGAATCGGATGACATTTTTAAAAATCCAATATTGGATCGGTCGGTTCTTGGATGACATGTAAATCCAATGGATCCAACCGACCGATCCAATCCAATACCATCCAATTAATATTCAGATAAAAAATATATTATATATATTTTTTAAAGTTAGAATATATTATATTTTATTACATTTACTGTTTACATATATTATATTTGATGTACTAAACTTTTTTATTTAATTATGATGTATTATTGTAATTTTATGTTGGATTCCTACAAATTATTAAGACTTATGTTTTTAATTTTATGTTGAATTCCTACAAATTATTAAGACTTATGTTTTTAATTTTATATTAGATTTGTGTTGTAAACTTCTAAATCATTACAATTAAATATTTTTATTATTTGGATGAGTAATTAGTGTTTTTATAATTGAAATAATATTTTTTTAAAAAAAAAAATCAGCCTAAATAAATGTTTTAAAAGATCGGATGGATCCGATCCGATCCAACGGATAACCAATGGATGCATCCAATGGATGGAACCGAACCGATCCAATTATCCATTGGATCGAATCGGATCGGTTGGTTCAAGATGATTGGATCGGATCGGTTCCAAAAATCCAACATCCAATTGGATGATTGGATCGGATTGGATGGGCTTAAAAACATTGGATGTCATCCAATGAACACCCCTAATCTAAATATAATAGATCGCGAGAATAATAATCAAAATCGAAAATATCCTCCAAAATTAAATGAACTGCATTATCTAAATTTATGACTCAAGAATCAAAATTATATTATTATTATTAGTAGGAAAATTTATGACAAAAATTAATAAGTAGTCTAAAAAAATGTACTTTGTTGATGCCGCTTTTCGTCAACTTAAAATGTAGAGCACGTAAACAGTAAAGAATTATGGCCAGAATAAAACAATAAAACAAGGAGAGTTTTTTACGTGATTCAGCAGTTAACTCTGCCTAGTCCACGAGACTTTGTTATTAGAACTTAGGAAATTTCTGGAAATCCTTCAGGGTTGAATTCTCCAGAGTTTCTCTCAAGATCACAAAAATTCGGTCCTTTACAAAGGTACATGACTCCTCTATTTATAGAGAAGATCTCAGAATACTCTCCCACACGTTTCGGGAAGTTATTCTATATATTAATAAATTTAATGGCTTTAAAGCCTGTAACTCCTATATACAAGGAAACGTCCCCTGAAGACCAAGGGGCGTGTAACCGACTAGTAAATATCCCTTTATTGTAAGGAAGTTACAACAATAATATTTCTTGAATGCATGGACTGTGTCTCTTCCAGTGACCTATTAAGCCGTTCGAGACCAGCGATTAGTATCATACCTGTCAGTCTCTGAGAAGTATAAGTGGCCTTATTTTCCCGAGATCAACTCGGAAAGGGTAGATACCACCAAGGCCGCCCTACCCCGAGCTCACACTCATGCCAAGCTCGGGCCACTTGATCCGAGGTCACCCGACAATGGACGTACTCCGATGTTCTGTCTTTCGAGCTTGTAAGGACTTCGAGGCTGCCCATCTTCGAGGTTGCCACCTGTTTTGAAGATTCGTCGTCTAGATTACGAGCATGTATTTTGACTATCGCGAACTCACCCCTGACGGATCCAACTTTCGAGGTTACAACCTCAAGTCTCGAAATCTGGGTGTAACATTTTGCCCCCTCAAAAGTATTTGTTCGAATCCTATGAGAAGGAAATTTTTGAACTACTTTCTTTGGGAACCGCACCATCACACATACTCGAGTATGGACACGCGTCAGTTGAGTATTGCTTATTCAAGGTACTCGAGTGCCTTGGAAATCTGCCCACGATCGTTAGCCTGCCACCTTTACGGCACCATCTTGTCTCCTATCCCTGACCGTCGGATTTGATACGGAATCTGGCCAATGGCCCAGATTACTTCTTCTATTACGATTTCTGATAGCCTATATATAAGACTCCATTCGTCCTCTTCCTTTCATTTTCACGTTGATCAGAGGAAACCAGGAGAGAAAAGCCCAGAAAGCGTTTGCTGTTACATGTTCTCTCAGCCAAAGAAACAGAAGACCATCAGCTTGTTCGAGACCGTGAGACTATACCTGCAGCCTCTTCTTTAATCGTCTATTTCCTTGCAACCGCCATCTTCAGTGCGTAAGTGTTTGATCTTAGCTTTTATGTATTTTTTCTTATTTTTTTTACGCCAGTTTCTGCCTTTGTTGCTTTTTAAATTTCTGGGAATGCGCTGGTTTAGTCTTTAGTTTGATGTACTAGGGTACTTTGATCGATAGATATTAGTCTTAGGTTTCCCCATTACCAGTTCTAAATCTAGTTCAAATGTAGGAAGACCCAAATATGGTCTCTTTTTTTTTTTTCTGGGTTTTCAAATTTCGGAGGACATATCTTGCACACCAAGATATCGGGTACAAAATCTTGATTTTAAAGAATGCACGATACTCAAAAATACCATTTTTGAATAACCGCCACCTTTTTTCCATGATATTTAGGGATTTTCAAAAATTACATCCACTTCCCTCCCTTTTTCGTGAAACACACGTCGTGACACTAATCGGGTCCCCAGGATCGAACTCATCTCGTATCCAAGCATTTTCGAGCTTGATCCACCAAGATCGTTATTCTTGATTCCTTGCATGCATGGCCCTCACCATTTTTTCTTTCTTGCTAGATGTCACAGAATCTGGAAAGACGGTGGGGGTCTTTGCTTGCCATCCCGTATTCGCCAAAAACTCCGAGCCCAGAGTTGTTGTTTGCCCGGAACCAGTGTCTGATTCGCGAACACGAGCTGAGGTGCGAGCAAGAGGACACTCGAGATCATTTCCGACGTTAGATAGACGAGGTTGAGGAAGGAAAAAGGAAGAGACTAAGGGTCGCCCTTCATCCGGACCCTGACACTGAGCCTAGACCGATTCCCCTCGACCCTAACCTTAGAGTGACAGTTTCCTTCAAACTAGGTGACCTGCAATTTTCACTGATGGGGGATCCCTCTACCTCACAGTCGAGGAGGGAATTTTTTGAGGCCGAGCACTATTGGAGCTCGGTTACGTCGCTAGGCCAGATAACCAATATCCTAGCCTTTCATGGTATAGGATTGTCAGGCTCGCTAAGGTGCCGAGCCCCGACCTCCCAAGAGCGAAGCTGCTGCGCTCTCGGAGATGGAAATCTTGACAACAAGCTGAGATATGCGGCTTGGAGCTAGGAGCACATGAAGGTAGGAGCGATACTGCCTTTGAAGTCTTTCTTCAAAGACTTCACAGAATTTGTTGGGTTGGCCCCGTTCTAGCTCAACACCAATTCTTACAGGGCTTTGTCTGCCCTGAGGTCGCTATACCACGAGCTGAAGTGGGAAGGACCACCGCCAGAGGAGATCCTGTATCTTTTCTGTTTGAAAAGAAATCCCTCTCGAGCTCAGGGAGGAGATGGCTTCTATTATCTCTCGAGCTACCCCAAGGAGAAAAAGACGTTCGAGGATCTTCCCAACCATCCTCCTGACTTCAAGAAGGCCTTCTTCTGGACAGATGGCCTAGCTCCGTCTCAATAATACTCATTCAGACGGATTCGTAAGGATCCCAACCTCCTTCTTTTCTGTGCTCAGACTTTTGTCTTTAGGCCCGTACTTAGTTGAAATGCATTTTACTTTCTATCCAACTATCATCGCCCAACTCCCAACGATGAGATGAGGGAGCATAGAGAGACTCTACTCCAACTCCCTCATGGTAGGTGATCCCTCTCATACCTTTTGTACGAAGGCAAGCTCCGAGCTTGCGGGCTCTTGGGAAATGGCCAGTCCACCTCGGATTGGTCCAATAAAAAATATGACCGATGGGAGCTTGTGCCTTTGCCAACAGGCATCCTCCCCCCAAGGAGAGAGGTGAGGCCCCCACCTCCTGTTCGCCGAAGGAGCCCGCAATCAGGGAACGAGGCCAACGATGAAGCCTCGAGCTCGGGCTCGGATGATCAAGGTACAATCATCCTAAGCTCAAAAATGTGGTCCCCCTCCCTATTAAAGCACAAACCCGATAGGTTAGTATTGTGTGAGGACGATAGAGACCATTTTTATGTATGGACTTGGGTAGATGAATGAGTTCATAGGTTCGATAGCTGGCTCGTGAAATACGACACCATGTATAGCCTGAACGAGGTATGGAATGGAATAGCCGTCCAATATGGGACCAACGACTATAGGGACCTTTCGAGGTTGACATCCACCTATAAGGAAGGTACTCCCCCCGCCTCTTCTGAAGATGGGGGAATCTCATGGTCTCCGAGCTCAAGCTCGGAGGAGAGTTCCAGTTAGGTTTTTCTTCACTTGTTTTTTTATACCTTCTATGTTTGTTAGCACCATGCTAAATCTTGATTACAATTATGCAGGTGCCATGGATTCTGACCTTGATGCCGTGCTCGCCAGTGGCGAGGGGGCTCAGAAGAGTAAGCGCCCAAGAGGCTCACGGAGGTCGGACCGACCCTTCAAAATCCTCAAGCGCACTGAGAAGACTCCACCAGCTCCAACTACTGCGAGCACAGTCGAGGACTTGATGCCCAGGTTGATGCATCCATCTCGGCCACATCTGCCACGCTTCCTCCGGCTACAACTCACCCAGCACTCGGCCCACCCCCGAGAAAACCCTCAACCTCCAAGTCACACCTGCTGTTGGCCCGACCTCATGTCGATGAGTTCGTGCTTGATAATGCCGCTGGGGCCCACGGTGCTGTAATTGGCTCGGATATCCTCTCTCGGGTGGGTTAGAGCCTTACGGGATTTGATGCTGAGCATTGGAAGTTTGTGAATAAGGCTCGAGACTGCAATACTCTTTATGATAAGAGTATTGAACTTACTGTCGCGATAATTTTCGCAACTTACTTTTAATTGCTTATGTGCCTTGGCTTATGTTCTAATTCAATCTCTTTGTGTTTTAGGCTCTTGTTGTCTCAGCTCAGCTTAATTATAAGTTGACCAATGAGGTGCACTCGAGCATGTCTTTGGCCCAAGAGTCAAGGAATCTTCAGCTTAAGATGGCTGACGAGCTCAAGGATTCGAAGGCAGAGCTTGAAAAGGTGAATGCTCGGCTTGCGGAGCTGGAGAAGGCTAATGCAAAGCTTGAGGAGGAGAAGGCTGCCACTTTCGAGATAATCGAGAGTGAAAAGGCTCGCCTCCTTGCTGAGTACAAAGAGAAGAAGGACAAGGCAGTTGATCAAGCCATGTACAGGATCTGGGCTAGCAACGCCGACCTCGATACCAGCTTCCTGGGCTCTTTCGAGGAAGGATTTGTGGCCAAATGGCAAGCTTGGCTTGACACGGAGGAGGCTGCTCGGGTGGCTGCTCAGAAGGATAGTCATGCTATTCGTCCTGGAGAGTCTAGTGTTGCTGGTGCTGAGAAGGCCAAGGAGACTACTCCTTCATAAATTTCACCTCGGGGCTGCGTCCCTTTATTTTTGTAATTGTTTTAATTTATGCCTGTAGGGCTGATACAATTTCTTTTTCTTTTTGGCTTTCTTTCAATATATATGCTTTACATTTCTTGGTTTGAAATATTTTGCACATTTTATTTTAAAGAATTGCATATGCTTGTTTATTCGCACAAACATAGTTTGGATTTAGGCTCGAGGTTCAATGCATTCATGCACAGTTTGCTCGAATTATCCGCTTCCGATCTCGTTATTTATCAAGGTCGGATATTACTTTAACCATGCACCCAAAAGTACTTGTATGGTGTGTAATGCAAACGGTTTAGTTATATCTTACTTTTTAGTTACTTTTTCTCGTCCTCGGTTATCTCTCCAAAGTTTTGAGTTCGAAACTATTGTTTTATAAGATACTCCAGCCTCGATCTGGACTTAACTTGAAGTGGGTTTATGTTCCAACTTACTGTTGATTAGTTTTAGCTGGTTTGCTCCAAACCTATTAAGGCTGTGTTTGGTTTTTAATCCATACTTATATTTTTAATCTAGTTCGCACATTTGGTTACATCCAAACATTTTTACCTTTTGATAATTTGGTTAAGTCCAAACTATCTAAGCTCGCGCATTTGGTTACATCCAAACACTTGTATGTTTTTGATAATTCGGTTATATCCAAACTATCTTAGCTCGCGCATTTGGTTATCTCCAAACACTTGCATGTATTTCGTATATGTTACTTTATTTTTCAAGTTGGTGGTATTTATATATACCAATGATGCCCCCTTAATATCCTATGAATGTGACCATAGGTTATTAGATTAAGAGAGATTGGAAAAATAAACCATATTAGACGAAATAAATCTTTATTTGACAAAATCCAAAAGTAGACAAAACAGTACAAATAAACAAGCATGGTTACAGGCAACATCCTTCCTACACTATTGATAGTAAGGTTGTAGGTGTTCGCCATTCCATGCTCGCGGTACTAGGCTCCCATCCAATCTCGCCAACTTGTAAACACCGGGTCGGATGACTGACTCTATCTGGTAGGGTCCTTCCCAATTTGGCCCGAGCACGCCAGCTACTGGATCTCGCGTTGCCAAAAATACACGCCTTAGCACCAAATCTCCCACACCGAATTTTTGATCCCGAACCCTCTTGTTAAAGTACCTGGTAGCTCACTGTTGGTATGCAGCATTTCTTAGCTGAGCTTCATTCCTTCTTTCTTCGATCAAGTCTAGGGTTTCTTCGAGCTGAGTGTGGTTCGAGGCTTGGTCATAAGCGTGGGCTCGAATTGTAGGAATTTCGACCTCAACTGGCAACATAGCCTCGCAACAGTATGCCAGAGAGAATGGGGTATGCCCCATCGATGTTCAGGCCGTAGTCCTATATCCCCATAGGACCTGGGGCAGTTCTTCGGGCCATCATCCTTTTGCTTCTTCCAACTTTTTCTTCAGCGAACTCTTGAGAGTTTTGTTTACAGCTTCGACCTGGCCATTCGCCTGGGGATGAGCTACTGATGAAAAACTCTTTATTATTTCATTTTTTTTGCAAAAGTTGTGAACAGATCGCTATTGAACTGGGTTCCGTTGTCGGATACAATTTTCCTCAGCATCCCATATTGACATATAATGTTCTTCACTACAAAGTCAAGGACTTTTTTGGAGGTTATAGTTGCTAATGGTTCTGCTTCTGTCCACTTCGTGAAGTAGTCTACGGCGACTACAACATACTTCACTCCACCCTTACCAGTTGGGAGAGAGCCTATGAGGTCGATTCCCCATACCGCAAATGGCCATAGGGAGGTCATCATGGTCAGCTCGGATGGTGGAGCTCGAGGAATCGTGGCGAATCCCTGGCACTTATCACACTTCTTTACGTACTCGAAAGAGTCCGACTTGATGGTAGGCCAGAAATAACCTTGGCGTATGATTTTCTTGGATAGGCTATGCCCCCCAGTATGGTCTCCACATAACCCTTCGTGAATTTCTTCAATGATTTTCTTGGCTTCGTATGGAGTCACACACCGAAGTAATGGCATGGAATATCCCCTTCTATACAGCCTTCCATCCATAATGGTGTAACGGGGGACTTGATACATCAATTTTCGAGCTTGGCTCCGATCTTTTGGAAGGATGCCGGTCTCGAGATATTTGATTATCGGAGTCATCCAGGTAGGCTCGGAATCAATCATACATACATCTTCCTACTCTGGCTCATTAATACTAGGTGTCGAGAGATGTTCAATTGGCACGACATTTAGCTCATCATTCTCGGTGGAAGTAGCGAGCCTAGCTAAGGCATCTACATTCGAGTTTTGTTCTCGGGGGACCTGTTCGATTGCGTAAAACTCAAAATGTTGTAACGCTGACTTTGCCTTTTCTAAGTAAGTTGCCATTTTCGTGCCACGAGCCTGGTATTCTCCTAAAAATTGGTTAACTACTAGTTGGGAGTCGCTGTAACAATGTATTGCTTTAGCATTGAGCTCCTTGGCTATACGAAGTCCCGCCAGTAAAGCCTCGTATTCAGCCTCGTTATTTGATGCGTTGAAGTTGAATCTTAAGGCAGAATGAAATCTACTTCTTGCGGGAGTGATCAAAATGACTCCTACCCCCGATCCATTTTTCATTAGATGACCTATCAACGTAAAGTTTCCATAGCTCGTGGGCCGGGGTTATAACTTCTTCGTTGGTCATGCCAGTACATTCCACTATAAAGTCTGCCAAGGCTTGTGCCCTAATGGTCGTCCTTGGATGGTAGGTGATCTTGAATTGCCCGAGTTCAATCACCCATTTAAGAAGTCGACTTGAAGCTTCTGGCTTAGACAAGACTTGTCTTAGTGGTTGATCAGTTAGTACATGGATGGGGTGCGCTTGAAAGTAGGGTCAAAGTTTCCGAGATGAATGAATTAAGCTGAGAGCTAGCTTTTCCATCAAGGGATATCTCGACTCTGCCCCCAGTAACCTTTTACTGACATAATACATGGGCCTCTGCACCTTTTCTTCCTCTAGCACGAGCACTGCACTTATGGCGTGCTCGGTAGTGGCAAGATATAAATATAACACTTCTCCCGTAATAGGTTTTAATAAGATAAGGGGTTCTACGAGGTGTTTCTTAAGCTCCTGGAAGGCCAACTCGCATTCTTCCATCCACTCAAATTTCTTGCCTCCCCTCAGCAGGTTAAAAAATGGAAGACAACAGTCTGTAGATTTTGAGATAAACCTACTTAGTGCCACCATTCTACCGGTCAAACTCTGGACATCTTTGTGTTTTTGAGGTGAGGGCATATCGATCAGGGCCTGGATCTTGTCTGGGTTAGCTTCTATTCCTCGAGAGTTTACAATGAAACCCAGAAATTTTCCTGAAGACACCCTAAAGGAGCATTTCTGAGGGTTAAGCTTCATGTTATACTTTCGGAGCACGGCAAAGCATTCTTCGAGATCATCAACATGGTTATCGTTAAGTTGGGACTTGACTAACATGTCGTCAACATAAACTTCCATGTTGTTCCCTATTTGCTCCGGAAACATCATGTTCACGAGCCGCTGGTATGTGGCCCCAGCATTTTTGAGCCCGAATGGCATGACATTATAACAATATAGCCCTTTGTCCGTTATGAAGCTCGTATGTTCTTGGTCAGGGGCATGCATGGCAATCTGGTTATATCCATGAATGACATCAGTCCATGCCCTGCCGTGGCATCCACGAGCTGGTCAATCCGTGGTAAGGGAAAGCAGTCTTTTGGACAAGCCTTATTGAGGTCCGAATAGTCAATGCAGGTTCGCCACGCCCCATTAGGCTTCGGGACCAGTACCAGATTGGCTACCCAATCAGGGTAAAAAGCATCCCTGATGAATTGATTTGCTTTTAACCTGTCGACTTCCTCTTTCAGTGCCTTCTTTCTATCGTCGTCCAGCTGTCTTCGCTTTTGTTACTTCGGTGGGAAGCTTTTATCGATATTTAATGCGTGGATCACAATATTTGGACTTATTCCCACCATGTCCGAATGTGACCATGAGAAGACATCCTGGTTTCTCTTCAGAAAGAAAATTAATTGCTATTTAGTTGCTTCGCGTAGATGTTTCCTGACCTTTACCGTTCTCGACGGATCTGACTCTTTGAGCCTGACATTCTCGAGCTCTTCTAATGGCTTGACGTCAGCTCTTTCCTCCACTCTTGGGTCGATCTCTTCATCTATCTCGAAGACCGTCCCGTCCTTATTCTGGATAATGATGAGTGCTTGTTCGCTCGCCTGTTTCTTTCCTCTTATGGAAATGCTATATCATTCCCTTCCTGCTAACTGATCTCCCTTCAGCGTCCCGATGCCACTAGAAGTTGGGAACTTGATGGCCAGATGCCTTACAGACGAGACTGCCCCCAGCTCTACTAGGGCGGGTCTCCCGAGCAGCACGTTGTAGGCTGATGGCAGGTCCACTACTACAAACTCCATCATCTTGGTTACCGAGACCAGGTAATCTCCCAAGGTTACTGGGAGTTCGATGGACCCCATATAGGCAATCCCCTCTCCTGAAAAACGGTACAAAGTTGTTGCACACGCTTTTAGGCCTCGAAGCGCGAGTCCCATCTTTTCTAGGGTGGCCTTATAGAGGATGTTCACAGAGCTCCCATTATCAATGAGAATTCGGTGAACTCTCTTATTCGTGAGCTGGAGAGTGATGACCAGTGGGTCATTGTGGGGGAACTGAACATGGGATGCATCGTCCTCAGTAAAGGTTATCGGTTGAGATTCAACCTTCTGGCATTTTGGAGCTCTAGGTTCGGGTTCATAAGGTGACCCATCCCCAGTTTTTAGCTCATTCACATATCATTTTTGGGCATTCCTGCCCATTCCTACGAGATGAGGCCCACCCGAGATGGTTATCACATCTTCTCCATCAATTGGACGGGGCCTATCTTCTTCCCTGGCTCGGGAATTGTTGTTTTGGGTAGGTTGTGGCGCAGCTGCCCTCTAGCTTGTAGATGCCTGATTGTTATTCTGGTTTTTGACATACTGTCTGAAATAACCTCTCAAGATCAATCCTTCGATCTCATCTTTCAACTGTTGGCTCTCATCAGTAGTATGCCCAGTGTCTCGGTGAAAACGACAGTACTTGCTGGAGTCCCTTTTGGACTTCTGATTTCTCATGGGGTCTGGACGTCTGAAAGGGACCTGGTTTTCATTAGCCAGGTATATGTTCTCCCGACACTCATTGAGCTCGGTGTACACTTTGTACATGGAGAAATATCTTTCCCCCTTCTTCTTTTTTCCCCCTTCGGCCTCGGGGTTACTCCCTTTGTTCTTCTTTCTCTTGGAAGGGTTTTCCGTAGTAGGCTTTGAGACTGGTGGGTCCGCCGAGGTTGAGGCAGAGTTTACTTTTATCGTTGTAGTTAAGGGCTGAGAAGTCATATTCAGTGTCGACCTCGCCTCCTCTACATTGACAAACCTCTGAGCTCACTTATTAAACTCGGTTAAGGACCTCACCGGTTTTCTCTGCATATCGTCCCAGAGAGGACTTCCTGGCATTACTCCAGCTTGGACAGCCATCAGATGACCGCTGTCATCCACATTTCGAGCTCGGGAAACTTCCAAATTAAACCTCGTAAGGTAGCTTTTCAACGTTTCGCCTGGTTGCTGCTGAACGTTAGTCAGAGTTGATGCCTCAGGTCTCACCCCCATCATGGATCTGAATTGCTTCTTGAAATCCTTTGATAGCTGATCCCAAGAAGTGATCGAATGTCTTTTATATTTCTCGAACCAGCTTTTGGCTGGTCCCGTAAGCGATGCTGGAAATAACATGCATCTGAGCTTGTAACCCACGTTACTTGCTCTCATTATGGTATTGAATGTACTCAGATGGCTGTATGGGTCGGACTTCCCCTCAAAAGTTGGGACATGAGGGATCTGAAACCCCTGAGGAAACAGAGTGTTGGAAATATGGGGAGCGAACGGTTCGAGCTCCTCGTCAGAATCCTCATTCTGACTCCCACCTCCCTCATTTTGCAAAAGTCTGAAGGCCTTTTCCAACTGATCAATTCTTTCTTGGACCGGGTCCGCGAGGGGTCTTGCCTGAAATTGGCTATCATTGATCACAATTCCAGGCTCACGCCTTCGTAAGGGATCTTTACGCCCATTTAGGCGATCTCTTAAGTCTGGGTTTGACGAGTTACCATTACCCCGATTCTGATTCAAGTGTTCCCGCAGGTCAGAGCGGTTCCTGTGGTTCCCAGTATTTTTTCGACCTCGATCATACATACTGACTGATCTGGTATCTCCCGAGTCGTCACTGGCAAGGCTTGTCGCATGATTATTCCGAGATGGGTCCCTTTCATGCTGCCTCGTCTCTGCGGTGCGAGACCGGGACATTTGACTCCTTGTAGATTGGGCGCCTCTCCGCTCCCTGAAGGCTTCTCTGCTACTTTGTCTCCTTCCCGCACGTCTTTCCTCATCATCTCGAACAGGTTGAGCATTCCTGCGAGGTGGCGAAGGGTATCTTATAGGCGATGGAGGGAATCGTATGGGTGACGGTGGCTGCCACCCATTTCGAGGCCTAGACGGTCTGGAGTTTGCCCGAGTTGGGTCAGTAACATTCTGCGTGTTACCAGGGATTTGAGTCCGAGCCTCTGTAGGGGCTCGATTATTCCCAGTTCCCGCTGGTACCTCCGCAGTTGAATTAACTGGAGCCCTAGCTCGGGTACTTCTTCGGGGTCTCGAGGGAACAGATTGCTCTGCTGGTGTCGGAGGTTGCTCTGGCCTCCTTGTGGCAGCATTTTTTCGAGGACGTCCACAAGGCCTGCGGGGAGGAACATGCACGTCCCTCGGAGGAGGGGCTTGGTTCTCATGCGGAGGTGGGGGCTGAGCCACCTGGGCCTCTGCAGCTAACCTAGCCAACTCCTCATTCCGCTTATTGGCTTCGGCCAATTTTTTTTTCAGCTGTCGGTTTTCAAGTTCCACAATGGGGATGTACCGTTCAGGATTATAGAACATGTCCTCATCCCTTGGTGCTGGAGGTGCTGGAGGTCCCCGAGAATCGGAGGACTCGCTTCTCTCCTCAGTATCTGGGTTTACCATTGGTTGTTTCCCAGGGCGTCTTGGATAGTTTTCTTCAGGAATGTTTTGATCGTTTGAAGCCATAACTGTTCAGGGATCATACTGCTTAAGGCTCTCAATGAAAGCACCAAACTTTTGATGCCACTTTTTGTCAACTTAAAATGTAGAGCACGTAAACAGTAAAACAATAAAACAAGGAGAGTTTTTTACGTGGTTCAGCAGTTAACTCTGCCTAGTCCACGAGTCTTTGTTATTAGAACTTAGGAAATTTCTGGAAATCCTTCAGGGATGAATTCTCCAGAGTTTCTCTCAAGATCACAAAAATTCGGTCCTTTACAAAGGTACATGACTCCTCTATTTATAGAGAAAATCTCAGAATACTCTCCCACACGTTTCGGGAAGTTATTCTATATATTAATAAATTTAATGGCTTTAAAGCCTGTAACTCCTATATACAAGGAAAGACCCCACAAGACCAAGGGGCGTGTAACCGACTAGTAAATATCCCTTTATTGTAGGGAAGTTACAACAATAATATTTCTTGAATGCATGGACTGTGTCTCTTCCAGTGACCTATTAAGCCGTTCGAGACCAGCGATTAGTATCATGCCTGTCAATCTCTGAGAAGTATAAGTGGCCTTATTTTCCCGAGATCAACTCGAAAAGGGTAGATACCATCGAGGCCGCCCTACCCCGAGCTCACACTCATGCCAAGCTCGGGCCACTTGATCCGAGGTCACTCGACAATGGACGTACTCCGATGTTCTGTCTTTCGAACTTGTAAGGACTTGAGGTTGCCCATCTTCGAGGT
Source organism: Humulus lupulus (assembly GCF_963169125.1). NCBI lineage: Eukaryota > Viridiplantae > Streptophyta > Magnoliopsida > Rosales > Cannabaceae > Humulus > Humulus lupulus. The sequence continues at coordinate 126,371,460 of NC_084801.1, read as the reverse complement.
TGCCACCTGTTTTGAAGATTCAGCGTCTGGATTACGAGCATGTATTTTGATTATCGCGAACTCACCCCTGACAGATCCAGCTTTCGAGGTTACAACCTCAAGTCTCGAAATCTGGGTGTAACATACTTAAATCATTAACTAGTTTGTTAAGCATAAAAAATTAATAAGTAGTATGAAATTGTGAAGTTAAGTCATTAAGTAATTTTTTGTTTGCAAAAGCCACATTTTATACCAATTTTTTCTTAATTTTAATTAATTAATAAAAACCTATAAATATATATTTCTAACATTGAAAGATTATTTGAAATTTATTTTAAAAATAATTTAAAAGTTATAATATGAAAAATTTATTTAATTTTAATTAAACTAAGTTTTAATTCAATTTATATTGTATAATTTTCTAAAACTTAGTTTAAGTCAAATTAAATAATTTTTTCATGTTAAATTTTTTTAATTTTTTTTAATTTTTAAAACAAACTTTGAAATAATTTGTCAAAGTTAAAAATATATATTTTTTAGATTTTTATTCATTAATTAAATTTGAGACAAAATTAATGTAAAATATGACTTTTGCAATCAAAAAATAATTTAATGACTTAAGTGTAACATTTCAGACTACTTACTGACTTTTGCCACCAAAAAAATTAATTAATGACTTAAGTGCAACTTTTTAGATTACTTACTGATTTTTGCCGTAAAAAAAACTACTTGATGATTTATATGCAACATTTTAAACTGGTTATTGATTTTCGTCCCAAATTTCCCTTATTATTATAAGAATAAATAACATTTTTGCCCCCGAACTATGACCTCTGTATGAAAGTGCCCCCCGAATGATTCACTATGTTTTAAATTCCCCCCGAACTTTTAATGTTAGTAATTTATGGGAATTCCGTTGCATTCCATTAAGTTATGCCATTTACTCGGTGATGTGGCATAATATGTGTATAGTGGTTGAAAAATTGAAAGTAAAATTAATACACCTAAGCCTACCATTATTTTCTTTCCTCTTCCCTCTTCTTCACGATTTTCTTCTCTTTAAACCCTAGGTTTAATTATCCATTCTGCACTTGTGTTCATCAAGCATCATAAATGGCATATTCTAGGGGAAAAAGGTATGGAGAAGTTCAAGGGAGTCCCCCTCTTTGTCGTTGTGGATGTGAGGCCGTACTAGGCATAACGTGGACTGTATACGATTCCGGGAGAAGGTTCTATGGCTGCCCAAGATACAAGGTTTGTTGTTTCAATTATTTTTCTTGATTATGATTGGCTTAACCTCCTCTAACTCTGTATTTTATTTACAGAGAAATGAGAGAGATGATTGTGGCTTTATTCATTGGATAGACCCTCCTAGTGGTGGAAGACATAAGAGTAGAGGAGATCGAAGACAATCTTTTGCAACAACAGATTTTTGTTGAGAAAGGAGATGAACAAGTTGGAAATTTTTTGATGTTGATGGAGGATGTCAAAACCGGTCTATGTATTTTTGTTGTACTTTTATCTTTTGTTTTGTACTTGACATTATGGTGAAATGTAATTGTTGTGTTGTTGTTTTAATTGAAAAAAATGTAACTGTGTTGAAGAAATGAAGAAAAACATCATTTATGGTATATGTATTTTATTGGATCTTATATATTTGGGAGCATATATATTTTTTATGTATTTTCATTGATTCTGAGATATCTAGTAGTTGCTTAATTGTAATGAAATTTGATTGAAAAAAGGTTTCCAATAGCATAATACAACTAGAAAAATAATGTAAAAAGTGAGCCAACATTTTCATTCAGTAAACTAGTATCAGGTGTACAACATATCTGGTGTACAAAACGTGATCCTAAATCAGATATACAACCTTGCTCAAGTACATTGGTGATTTACAACCTTTCTCAAGTACATTAGTGATTTACAACCTTGCTCAAATACATTAGTGATCCTAAAACAAATTTACAACCTTGCTCAAATACATTGAAATGGTATTCAGTGAGCATGGGACTGATAAAAAAACATAGACAAAAGCAGACATAGCAATTGACTTTCAGCTCCAAACTTATCCAATACACTGCTTGTCAATCAAAAAATCAGATACCACCTTGACTAAATATGTTTGGTCCTTGTTGCAACTGTGTTGCTACCTTGCCGGGGTTGGTTGAATGGAACTTGCTACAAAATAAGATAGACATATCAGGTAGCTTAAATGATAAATACTAGATAACAGAAATCAGTGAGCATTATTTGAAGTTGTTAGGAGATACCTGAGGTGGTGGCATTATTCCTTGTTGAGCACTTAGATTTGTTGCTGAACTCAATGAAGCATTTTTTGGCTGACTGCTATTTCTAGCATAAGTACCAGGATCAGCTTGGGGGTTGTCTTTTCCCTACCAAAAGAAATCTTTTTTATCAATCCAAAAACAAGCAAGCATTATCCTTCAAACCAAATGCAAATAATACAATAGTAACTTACCGAATTGAAGTTGTTTCTAGCACAAGTTCTGAAGTTGTGGCCCACTGCACCACAGCCAGAACATCTCATTCTCACATATCTTCGTTTCAATTACTTGGCTGTTGGTGGAGCCAACTCATCAAGTTCAACTCTTCTGCTTTTCTTAGGCCTACCAGGTTGAATCTTCCCAGTTGGCTTAATCATTCCAACCTTGCTACTTCTAGGCCACTCATTTTGATTCATAATTGGAAAAATTTGCTGAGAGTTTGCCTTCATGTAGTATTCCTTGGTATACCATTTGGAGATATATGTCACTGGATCCTCCCTTTTATGCCAAATAGCAGCAACAACATGGCTACATGGAATACCAGTGAATTCCCATCTTCTACAAGAGCAGACCCAATTTGCCAAATCGACAGAGTACATGTCCTCATACATGTTCATCACATGGTACATAAATTCACTCCCTTTGGTGGGAATGTGACTTCCAGCTTCTACCTTGTTCTTTTCAAGAACAGTTGCGACCCTTGGTGCAATGTTAGACTCCCACATTATAACTGAATGCCTATTTTTAGTGAGCCTTTGCATCATGTACATCCTAATACGCTCCAACATCGACAATATTGGTCTATCTCTGGCTGCCAATATTGACTTTGTACCATTGAATCCCTCACACATGTTATTTACAAGTATATCACACTTAGGTTGAGTCCTAAAGTGATATCTACTCCAGTGATGTGGACCTGCAGCCAATAACTAGTTGTATGCTTTCTCATCAATTGATTTGATCTCCAATAGTTACCTCTCTTGCAGCTTTCCATAAAAGGTCTTTCAAGGTTTTATCCCTGAAAACTTTGTTGAAATTCTTCTCTAGATGCCTTGCACAATGCCTGTGCTTGGCCTCAGGTACACCCTCATCCCACAAACCCTTCAAGGCTTGCTCTAAACCTTTTTTCTTGTATGTAATAAAGCTCCAATGGTTTGAGTTTTCAATTTTGAAGTCCACCTTCAATAGGTCCAGAAACCAGCTCAATGAAGCCTTATTTTCTATCTCAACAACAACAAATGTTATAGGATACATTTGGTTATTCCCATCTGTTCCAACTGCTGTTAAAAGTTGTCCTAGATGTACACCTTTAATGTGGCAGCCATCCAACCTAATTAAAGGTCTACAACCCTCATTGAAACCCTATTTTAATCCAGCATAGCAAATATACATTCTCTTGAAACATGGCTTACCATTCTCACCAACTACTGTCAAAAACTCAATAGTTGAACCCCTATTGGTCCACTTAATCTCCTCTGCATAATCCCAAAGAGAAGCATACTTCTCTTCATAGTTCCCTTCAATTGCTCTAGTTGCCATCAGCCGAGCTCTATAAGCTTTGTCCCGTGTAATCTCAATGACATTGTCCTTACTAACCTTGTGCATTAAAGAAGAGATTCCCCACTTGTCATTCATCTTGAACTCATTCATGTATTTCTGACTCAACCATCTTGAAATTGCAAATCTATTTGTATTCTTTCTAGCACATTTGTGTTCATCATTATAAGTTTTGATGACAAATGTGGTGGTGTCATCAATCTTCGATGCAAAAAAAAAAAAAAAAACACATGAACAACCAACACCTTTACATTGATCCCTAATCCTATGAGGGTCATTCTTCTTAAAAAAAATGTCCTTTCCATTTTGGATTGCATACTCCCTAATTGCTTACTTAAAAACTGCCCCATTTGGAAATGATAAACCAAGCTTGAACACTGGTTTTTCCATGTCAATTGAAGCCCTAAACCGAGGAAGCTCTAGCAGCTTGCTTTTTAGTACATTTTGTTTGGTTTGTGGATCCCCTCAATCTCCTCATCATTCTCATCTTCATCCTTACTTGAACTATCTTGTGGAACAAAGCCACTGTCAGAATCTTGTATACCCATATCTCCTATGTCAATGTCTATAGGCTTTTTCCCTAATCCTTTTAAGTGGTTTTCAGCTGCCTCCCCCACATCTAAGTCATCTTCACTTTGGGCTTACTCTGGATCTACATCATAATCGTTGTCTTCACTTGAATGTTCATTTTCAGTCGCATTTTGCTCATCAAAACAGGCCTAGATTTGGTCACATCCTCATCCAAAACAAGCCCATGTTCAGTCTTATCCTCATCCAAAACAGGCCCAGATTCAGTGACATCCTCATCCAAACCAGGCCCACTTAAATCTCCCAAACCAAGCCCATCCAAATCAGGCTTACTCCCACTTGCATCCTCATTCAATATAGCCCCATCAGATTGTGTTGCTATTTCCTCACCTAAATCTGTTTCAACATCTCCATTCACATTAACCCGAGTATCATTTTCAGCACCTAAAACAGTTTCAACATCATCATTCACCCCATTTCTAGCATTTGAGCACCTAAATCAATTTCAACATCCTCATTCACACCAGTTACTACTGAAGCTTGAGTTTCAGTCACTTCTAGTTGACAAAAAAAAAAAAAAACATTCCACAACATTGCATCTCTTCACACAATCCCCAATCTTCTCAAGTAAAACTACATCACTAGTTACACATTTCATTAACACTCTACCTTCCCACTTAAAATAAAAAGCAATCTCCTCTGGATTGTGAAACCTAAATCTCTAGCAATCCCATATAGCTCAAACATGCTCATGTTATCCACATCTTGGAAATGTATTAAATTAGTAACCCCACCAAGGTAGGTTGGAATGTTACCTACATGCTTGAGTTGTCCACTGTGACACACCTTTAGAGTGAAGATTCCTGAATTTGGGTTTGCAAAATACAAAAACATTTAATGTGACAATTTTAGATCAAAAAAACATTTAATGTGACAATTACTGAATAACTAAAGTTTGGGTGGTCCCAAAATATGCTTTCAAACCTGCTTTTAGTACTTGTTATCAAGCAAAGTCAAACATACACACACACACACACACACACCAATACACAACAGACCCCACGTACCCCACACACCCCAATCGACCTAACAAACCACTACGGAAAACTCCAAAAAACACTATCTAAGATTCCTTTGACCAGACCCATTTTGTACAACAAAAAAATCCTCATTTTGTGAGGACAAAGCTCTGCAAGATTCATTCTTTCCTCTCCATCTTCTCCATCCCAAAAACTGAACTAATACAAAATAAAAAAGAATAAAAAGTAAACATTAAATACTCACCGTAAAAGGGAATCTCGTTCTCATCCCTACACTTATTTGGGTGTCCTTTCTTTTTTCTTAATGCTTTGGTTTTCTTCTTCCCCATCATCGTCGACAGATGCTTCAGATTCAATCCTTCAACTTCAGATTCAATCCTTCGGCTTCAGATTCACTCCTTCGGATTCGGTTTTCTTCACTCTTGTAACTACGTTTCACCGAAAAAAGCCCTAAAATTGCCCCCAAACTAATCAGATCGATCCACAAAAACCCCTTAGAGTCTTACTACCTTCCTTCGTTGTTCTCATGGTAGTTTCAATGGCAGTAATGACGTGTAATGTAATGCCCCAAAAATCCCTAATGTGGTTTAATGGATGGATTAGTAGGCCGGGAGGGCCATAATTGTTTTATTACGCCATTAAATGATTATATGTATGTTTATGTGAATTATATTATAATATGATGTTAAATCCATGCATGTGGGTCCACATTTGATTACAGGGGTATTTTGGTAATTTGGCCCGTTGAGGGCATATTTGTATATTTTGGTGCATGCTTGTGATTAATTGTTGAGGCCAAATTATAATGTGGATTTTTTCGAGCTATTCGACATGAGATGATCTCTGAATATAAATTATCGATTTATTCATAATAGGTTTAAGCTCGGGGCTCGGGGTGAGTCTCGGGGTGTTTCGGTGATTAGAGCGTTACCGGGAATTAAAGGGTAACGAGATAAGAATAATTGGTATTTGACAATATTGAGAATAGCGGGAATTGGAGAGCGTTAATTATGATTAACGAGATAGGTTGAAAATGGCAGTTTTACCCTTGGGAGACTTTAGAAGCTTTTAAATGACCTAGGGGCATTAAGGTCATTTGGCATGGATATATATGATTTATTGGCTGTAGAAACCTGTAGAAAGAATAGAACAAAACAGAGCCAAGCTTCCTCCCTCACGTTCATCATTTTCTCTCTTTTCTTCTTTGGAATTTTTGAAGCCAAATTGAGGAATTAAGCTAGGAAACTACATGTTTGAGCTTAGGAACTTGATTAATTCATTGAAAGGGATTCAAAACCAGTTTGAGGTAAGATTTTATCCATGAATTTCAAGAATTGCTCTGTTTTTATTATGGTTTTTAGTCAAGAGATTTTGATGTGGTTAGTTGGGAATTCATGGAGGTTTTTGAGAAAATTTTCTTGGGTTTTGTTGTTGGTATGTTGATTGTGTTGTGGTAATACTTGGTTTTGGATTTGGAGATGTTTGAGTAAGTTTTTGGAAGGATTGAAAGAGGGAAAAAACGAGGTTTTAATGGGAGAAAACATGGGTTTTTGGCTGCTGGGAGGCAATGCCGCGGCATTGGGTGCAGGAGCTTGAGGCTGTTGCCTCTATTTTTTTAGGAAGGACCGCGACGCTTGGGGAAGGGTCGCGGCGCTTGAGGGCCATCTTGGCCAAAAGTGTGTTTTTGATTTAGGGATTCAAGCCTTAGGCCTCGGGATCGATCCTACTACCCGGTTTAGTGGGATTCGATGTCCCGGAGGCTAGGTCTTGGTCCGAGAATATTTTATTATTCATTTTATTGATGGAATCCCATAATTGGTTATGACCAGGTAACCGCTAAGGGAAAAAAAGATAGATCGTTCTCAAGGGTCGTTCTTATATTAATTCTTACTCGAACGAGAGGTAAGAAAACTACACCCTGTGTATATGACATGCATGATTGTTGTTGAGGCATGTTGATTGGTAAATGTGGACATTGATTGCATATTAAATGCTTAGTAGAGCTTGCTTACTTGTGTATGGCACTGATTAGTCAGGGACGGCACTGTATTCGCGTATTACTGACCTGAGAGTCAGAAACAACACAAGCGTTATGAACGCAGGGCCGATAAAAGATTAGATCTAATCGATATCAACGTTGAATGGCTCTAGGGGCATTAATGCTGGACCGACCCTAAGGTCGATGAAACTTATAAGCGCTTGACTAGTCTAGGACTAGTTACTCAGAGCCAGGGCCTAAGGCCTAGGTGACTGCTTGTCACATGACTAGGGAGCGGAATCCCACGGTTATGACTCTATAGTCATGCGATAGGTTATATTGGTGACTAGTTCATCGAGCACCTATCTTGATAAGCTAGTGAAAGGATCACTTATTTGTAAAGCCCTGGTGACCCTATTGTCACATGGCTAGAGGGAACGGAACCCACCTTAGTGACTTTTGCGACTGTCACTCATCTGTTTTGGACTGAAAGTCCCGAATGATTATTATGATCATTATGATCATTGTTGATATTATATTCATGCTATATTATGTTTTCTTGCTGGGCTTTGGCTCATGGCTGCTATGTGGTGCAGCCATGAGTGGAGAGCTTAGGTGGTGCTGTGTACATATGCGGCCGCTTGACCGCCACGGCCAAGGAGTTCTAAGAGGAACTAGGGGGTTTACCCTATTTTTGCTGCTTAGGTTGGCGGGTTGTAAAATTTAAACAGTAATGACCATTTTGAGTTGTAAATAACTTGTAAATATTTTTTTATGGTCCCATGAACAACTTTATGTTTTAAATAAAATATATCATTTCCTTTTGATTGGTTTTCTATCTCAGCCTGTTAATAATACCTAGAAGCACGTTTTTAACCAAAGAACTCGGGTAGCGGGTTAAATTTCTGGTTCACTGTTCACCGTAACTGTTCTGGGGTAACCAGGGCGTTACATGTAATGCCAAATAATCCTCTATATTACCACATCAGCCCATATATTGCCATATCATGCAGCCTATCTTATGTGTTATGACACATCATCATAAATTGTAAAAAAACTAACGGAATGCCCATAAATTACTAACGTTAAAAGTTCGGGGGGAATTTGAAACATCGTGAATCATTCGGGAGGCACTTTCATACAAATGTCATAGTTCGGGGGACAAAAATGCTATTTATTCTTATTATAATGGTTATTCTATTGGCACATTTTTTTCACCAAACCTTTGCTTAATTTATTAATTGTTTTGAATCATATCTTTGTTACAAATTCACAAAAATATATTTAACAATAAAAATATATTTATTTACACATTTTAAACATATAAACTAAATAATAAGTATAAAATAAATTATAAACGTTAAAATTTATTTTTATATATTTTTTTTTTATAAATATGAAAATCAAACATATTATAATTTAGTAATTTTTTTTCCTTAATTTTAATATTATTTTTTCTTATTTTGTGTTTAAGAGAATAAAAATTAAAATTTGTAATTGATTCTTTTTTAAAAATACGGAGATGTATCAATTTTTTTTATTTTAATAAAGTAAGGGTGTAGAATGATTTTTTTAGTTTATTTAAAAAAGGGTAATTTTGTACTAAATAAAAATTAGTAAATGATGTGAGTGAATTTTTTTTTTTAATTTTTAAATTTTATGAAGGGTATAATCAGAAAATGCGTAAGAAGAGGAAAAAAAATAGGTGCCAAAAAAACACTTTTATTATAATTGAAGTGTGATTAATAATTAGGGAATTTTTAAAAAATATGGCTTTTATACTATCAATGTGCAAAAATATGAGAATTATATTTTTCTTAATTTATATGGAAAAATTTATTAAAGAAAAAGTTAAAGGATGAGAAACACAATTAGTAGCTAACTAAAGTATGGAAATGCCACAATTTTTTTATCATAGTTATGTTTTCTTTGATTTCAAAGGTAATTTTATTTTATTTTATTTTCTTTTCTTTTATTTTTTTAATTTTTAATTTTTTCCTTCATTTTTTATTATTTTTTCAGTTATTTTTTATTTCTTTTTTTTACTTATTTTTTCTTCCATTTTTTCTTTTTTTTTTCTACCAATTTTTTCCTTCATCCTTTTTTTCGTTCTATTTTTCCATTCTTCTTCTTTTCATTTTTATTCATTTATCTATTTTTTCTTTCATTTGTATTGTTTTGTTTTGTTTTTCATATTTTTTCAGTTTTATTTATTATTTTCTCCTTCCATTTTTTTTTCTTTTTTCACACATATGAGCTTTTTTTCTTCTTCCATTTTTTCCTTTTTTTCTACCAATTTTTTCATTCATATTTTTTTTCTTTTCATTTTTCCATTATTTTTCTTTTTCTTCTTTCATTTTTATTTATTCATCTGTTTTTTTTTCATTCATCATTTCTTTTGTTTTTTTTCATATTTTTTTTCATTTTTGTACTTATTCTTTTCTCATTCCATTTTTTCACACATATGTTAACATTGCATAATTATTTTACTATTTTTTTTATTTTTTATTGTAATTTTTTTTATAGTTTTTTCCACTATATGTAAAAAAATTCAAATAAATTTTTTCAGCATTTTCTTTTTACTGTAACACTTATAGGAATACCAAAATTTGGAAAGAAAACTAATAAAAATATGAAAACGTGAATGAGTAACTGGTTACCTTCACATTCTTTGTGCGTATATTTCTGGGGGTAACTGGTTACCTTTATGTTCTAGTATGTGTATATTTATGATTCTTTTATGGTAACTGGTTACCTATGTTACTAAAATCATAGTTATTTCTTCTTTCTTTTTTAATGAAGTGTCTTCCACTTTTTCCTTCCAATTTGATGTTTTTTTTTCTTCATATTTTATATGAGTAACTCGTCTCCCCTTTTAGGTAACTGGTTACTCCTCTTATGGCAGAAAGTTACTCATCTCAAGATAACTGGTTACCCCTCCTCTGCATGTTATTTAACCTAGCTCTAGGATTTTTTTTACATAACTGTCAAAGATCAATCAAGTAACTGGTTACCTTACCTAGGATTTGAAAAAAGAAACGTACAATCTAAAAAAAATGATTATAATAAATAAAAAATAATTTTAAAAACAATTCATATTACAAAAAAAAAAAAAAAAAATTGTAAAACAACCAAAGAAAAATTCAATATAAAAACAATATAAAAAAATAAGCTAAAAAAATAACAATTAAATTACAAACATACCCTTCCAAATTAATAAAACTTGATTAAGAGTAAAACTATGGCATAAACCAACTTTTATACAAAAATATGGAAAAAAATAACCCATAAAAGTGAAAATTCTTAAAAAAAGCCATTGTTGACGCCGTTTTTCGTCAACTTAAATTGTAGAGCAATTAAACAACATATACTATGAAGCGAATGAATAATGAACAAATACAAGAGGGTTTTTACGTGGTTCAGCATTTAACTCTACCTAGTCCACGAGTCTATGTTATTAACGCTTAAAGATTTCTGGAAATTCTTCAGAGATGAATTACCCAGAAATTGTTCTCTAGCCAAAAGAAAATCGATCCCTTTCAAGTGGTCATTCCTCCTCTATTTATAGGGGAGGTTACAGAGTTCATTCCCAAATATTTCGGGAAGATATTCTGTATATCAATTTTAATAATGACATTAAATGCAATATCTCCTACATATGTGGAAATGTCCCACAGGAATCGGGAATGGATAACAGACTAAATAATATCCCTTGAATGGTGGGATTATACAACAATAAATATGTTCATACGCAACAGGCTATCCCAGATGACTCATCAAGTCTTCAAGATCAGCGATCGACCCTGTGGCTATCAAGACTCATGATACTGCTACAGTAACACCCTACATCCTTAGAGCCGTAACTAAGTGAGTTTAAAATGTGCATTTATCTCGCTAATCGAGGTTTTAGGTCAAAAGTGTAATTAAGCTATAAACAGAGTTATAAACTTTTAAAAATAATTCCATTTACTGAAAATCATAAAGTGTTTGACACTTGGGATCCCAAAATACTGTTTAGAAATATTTATAACATATGAGTACAACCAAGTCGGCTAAACGACAAAATCTAGGTTTTATTACAATCATCTCCCAAAATCCACTGGTTGTGGCAGCCAGGCAGGCCAAACATGTACGCGCCGCTCGTCACGCTCTCCGTACTCATGGTCGGTCAATTTTCCCCTTGCCCTTACCTGCACCACAGAGCACCCGTGAGCCGAAGCCCAACAAGAAAACCCTCACAAGTAGAAAACATATGCATTACAAACACATAGCATATAAACAGGCCATCAATAGGCTAAACACATACGGCCATGCCGTCCCAGGCGCTTTACCAGGCCCTGGGTTCGCAGTCCACACCGTGAGGATATCCCAGGTATCCTTTAGGGTCTCAGCCTGGCAACTCACACTCCACGTGCTCAACGCTGCTCTTGGCCCCTTGCCGTACTCGGCCTTGCACTCAACGTGCCCAACGCCGTTCCCGGCCCATTGCTGTTCCCGGCCCTTGCCGACCTCAGCCTGCGCCGTTCCCGGCTCTTGCCGAACATTTACACAATGGCATTCAAAGCATAATAAACATATACAGAACACCAACAAATACAATCAAAGGGCTACGCCCTGCAAGTCAACATAATGGGGCTCAGCCCTGCATACAAGCTCTATGGGAACAATGGTTTTCTTACCTGCGTCCCGAGCTTTCCGAGCACCGATATCCCGAGCACAGTCCCCTAACTTGAGCCTCGCCGAAACCCTATTCACAACGAATTAACAATATTCATCCATCAAGTTCTAATCCATTAAATAACTTTGAGCCATAACTCTAATCTCCGGGACCTTGAATTCTATCAATCAGGGTGGTAAAATCCGTCCCGAGCCTTAACCTTTGAGTTCCCAAGCTTAAACACACTTAAAAACACAAAAGGCCACTAAGAGCCGCGGCCCCACCCCACAAGCGTCGCAGCTAGCCTCGAAACAGAGGCTAGCACCTCCCTGAAACACGCACGGGCCGCAACGCACTTGGCCAAGCGTCGCGACGCGCCTTGAGCACCATGGCCTCCCAAGGCCTCGTATGCACACGGGCTGCGGCATGCTCCTCCTAGGGCCGCGACCCTCGCCTCCAAACCCAGAAATCTCCATCTCTTCCTGCATTCTCTTCAAACCGTCTCATCCAAAATCAAACTAACAATTCCAGATAATCATCACAAAGGTTCCAGCCCAGTTTCAACATCAAAACCTATCAAAAACCTGCTCCATAAACTCAGCTAAACACCCTTGCACAGATCAAATCCTACTCACATGCATTTCCTAAGAAAACAGTAGGAATTAACCATAATTCTCAAAGTTAAAGCTTACCCTTGCTGGGTTATGATTCAGAGTTGATCCCCTAAACTCCCAAGTTCAATTCCTCAAGCTCCAAGCCTTGGTTTTCTGGTTAGAGTCTCCCAAGCTCAGCTCCAGTTCTTAGTTCTTAACTGATTTCTTCTCCTAGCTTGTTCCCTTGTGTTGCCTTAGAGAATAAAGGTGAGAGAGAATAGAGGTTTTCTTCAGCTGAGAAGGAGAGGTGAATGTTGATTTCTAAGTTTCTAAACACTTCCTATGCTTTGTTTTATTTAACTTAAACTTTAAGGTTACCTCAAGGCTCGGGGTACCAAAACGTCCCCGAGGGCAAAATGGTAAATTTCCCCCAATATTCCCTCCTAGACATTCTAACCACAAATATATCTCCAAATATTTATTTCCATAACCCGATAACCCCATAATACATCTAATACCCAAAATACCCCTCGACTCACCCTGAGTCAGATTCTCAACCCCGTTGTGACTTTCTGGCTAACCGCTCCCCAGGACTGTCTCGGATCGTGCTGCATAGATAAATCACATACACATCGCATTTATCACATTTATACCCTCAACGGGCTAAAATCACAAACATACCCCTAACATCCAAACGGGGCCCACATGCATATTTAATTCAACTAAACATGCATCTCTATCACATATTCACAGAAATTCACATATTAACATATTAAATCTTTTACTGCCCTCCAAGCACGCTAATCAAGGCCCTAAGCCTTATTAGCAAATTTGGGTCGTTACAGCTACGAACTTACCACCTTACTTCAGAACATGCTCGGAGTATATTGTCACTATCAAAGCTATCACACTTGAGCTTGCACTTCCCAAGCTCGGACTGTTTAATCCAAAAATAATCGATAACGGATGTATCCCGACGTCATGTCATTTCGAACTCAGAAAGAATCCTGAGGTTACACATCTTCAAGGTCGTCATTTTGCTTCGGAGATCTTACAGCTGGGCCATACAACGCATTTCATACATTTCGAGCTCACACTTGACGAGTCCAGTTTTCGAGGTCATAACCTCTGGTCTCGAAATCTGGGTGTAACAGTTTGCCCCCTCAAAAGTATTAGTTCGAATCCTATGAGAAGGAAACTTTTGAACTGCTCCTATTGGAAACTGTACCATAAAAAACACTCGAGTGTGGATACGCATCGAACGAGTATTGATCACTTAAAGTACTTGAGTACCTTGGAAACCTGCCCATGTCTATTCGCCTACCATTCTTTATGGTACTATCAACTCACAGGTCCCTGGCCATTTGATCTGATACGGAATCTGGCCAATGGCCCAGATTAATCTGTCCTTTTACACTTCCACGGGTTTATAAATAGGACTCTATTCTTCGTCCCCATTTTATCTTCACGTTCAAGCCTTTGCATAGAGAAAAGAAGAAAAAACCTGAGAATATTGCCCAGTTCTTGCATGTTCTCCAAGCCACGAAAACAGATCAACGTTCACCTCTTCGACTCTGTGAGATCATTCTTGCAACCACTTATTCAATCTTCGATCTCTCTTTTTTCGTCGATCGCATTGTGTAAGTTTCTGTTCATAACTTTGTATGCTCGTATATTTTTCATGCATGTTTATATTGTTGCACTGTTAGTTCCCTTGCTAGTTTTGCACATTAGAATGCTTCAATGCATACTAGTCTTAAGGTTTGATATCATGGGTTCCAAACCCAGTTCATGCGTAGAAGACCCAGATATGGTTCTTTTATTGAATTTTGAATGGCATATCTTGTACATCAAGATATCGGGTATAAAATTAGGGTTTTGTAAAATGCATGTTTTCAAAAAATTCCACTCTTTGGGTAACCGCCAACTTTTTCCCTGAAATATCAGGATCTTCAAAAATAAATCCACCTTCCTTTCTTTTGGTGGAATACACGCTCCGAGACTGGCCTCATCCTTTGGATCGAGTTTTCCTTGTAGCCTCGATCATTCGAGCTTAGGTCATCCCGTTTTTTCATTATTTCTTGTTCACTTGGCCCTCACCCTTTTGCTCTCTTGCTAGATGCCACAGAACTCGGGAAAGTGGTGGGGGTCAAAGCTCGCGATTCCTTATTCACCAGTAACTCCGAGCCTGGAGTCCCCTTTTACTCGGAACCAGCTCTTGATTCGAGAGCACGAACTGAGGTGTGAGCAAGAAGACATCCGAGATCATTTTTGACGTTAGATAGACGAGGTCGAAGAAGGAAAAAGGAAAAGACTAAGGGTCGCCATCTACTCAGATCCGGATCCCGAGCCTAGACCGATTCCCCTCGACTCTACGCTCAAAGTGACAGTTGCCTTTAGGCCAGGTGATCTCCAATTCTCACTGATGGGGGAACCTTCTACCTCACAACCAACCTCCATCCCCACCTTGAAGAGGGAATTTTTTTAGGCCGAGCATTATTGGAGCTCGATCTCTTCATTAGGGAAAATCTCTGAAATTCTGACCCTCCACAATATCGGACTGTCGGGCTCGCTGAGGTGTCGAGCTCCGGGCTCCCACGAGCGAAGTTGCCATGCCCCGGGAGATGGAAATCCTGACAGCAAGCTAAGATACGCAGCTTGGAGCCAGGAACATATGAAGGCAGGGGCTGTATTGCCCTTGAAGTCTTTCTTCAAAAAATTTACGGACTTCATTGGGCTTGCCCCTTTCCAGCTCGACACCAACTCGTATAGGGTTTTGTCCGCCCTGAGGTCGCTTTACCACGAGCTAAAGTGGGAAGGACCTTCGCCAAAAGAGATCCTATATCTCTTTTGTCTAAAAAGCAATCCCTCCCGAGCTCGGGGAGGGGACGACTTCTATTACCTCTCGAGCTATCCCAAGGAGAAGAAGATCTTCAAGGATCTTCCCAACCATCCTCTAGATTTCAAGAAGGCTTTCTTCTGGACAAATGGTCTAGCTCCCTCCAGATACTATTTGTTCAGATGAATTTGTAAGTCCCCAACTAATTTGTTCTTTTTGTGCTCGAGTATTATTTGAGCTCGTTAGCTAACTATCGTCGTCCCACTCCCACCAAGGAGATGAAAGAGCACAAGGAGGCTCTGCTCTAACTCCCCTACGGTAGGAGGTCCCTCTCCTATCTCCTGCATGAAGACAACCTCCGAGCCTGTGGCCTCCTGGAGAAGGATCAGTCCACATTCGACTGGTCCAACAAGAATATGCCCAGTGGGAGCTTGTGCCTCTTCCAACCGAAAGCCTCCATTTGAGGCGAAATGTTAAGCCTCCATATCCAGTTCGACATCGCAGGAGCCCACAATTAGGGAACGAGGCCAATGATGAAGCCTTGAGCTCGAGCTCGAGTGACAGAGGTACAATCATCCTTAGCTCAGATTTATGGTCTCCTTCACTACTTAAGCATAAACCCGATAGGTTAGTATTGTGCAAGGATGATAGGGACCATTTTTATGTTTGGTCCTAGGTAGATGAGAGAGTACATAGGTTTGATAGCTGGCTCGGGAAGTATGACATCATGTATAGTCTGAACGAGGTATGGAATGGAATAGCCGTTCAATACGGGACAAACGACTATAGAGACCTTTTGAGGTTGACTTCCACTTATAGGGAAGGTACTCCCCCAACTCCTCTGAAGATGGGGGAATTACGTGGTCACCGAGCACGAGCTCGGGGAAGAGTTCCAGTTAGGTTTCTCTCTACTTGTCTTTTTATTCTTTGCCTGTCTGCATCATGCTAACTTTTTTGACTTGGAATATTTCATAGTGCAATGTGAATGTGCAGGTGATATGGATTCTGACCTTGAATCCGTGCTCGCTAGTGGTGAGGGAGCCTAAAGGAGTAAGTGCCCAAGGGGGTCGCGGAAATCAGATCGACCTACCAAGGTCCTTAAGAGGACCGAGAAGACACCTTCGCCACCAACTCCAGCTGTTCCGAGCCCAGCTGTGGATCCGACTCCTCAGGTCGAGGTGTCCTCTACGGTCATTCCTCCTGTGCCTCCTCCAACCCTGGTCCACTCCGCGCTTGGTCCACCTCTGAAAAATCCTTCGGCCTCCAAAACGCATCTGCTGTCTATTTCTACTCATGTCGATGAGTATGTAATCGAAAATGCAGCCGGATCCCATGGGGCTACACTTGGCTCATACATTCTGTCTCAAATGGGCCAGAGTTTTGGTAGCTTCGACGCCCCTCAATGGCAGTTCTTGAACAATGCTCGAGACTGCAACACTCCTTATGAGAAGAGTATCGAGCTCACTGCTGCGGTAACCTTCCTCATCTCGTTGCTAGTTTTATTTATTTTTAGTTCATGTTCTAATTTAATTTCTTTGTGTGTCAGACTCTTGCTGTCTCTACTCAACTTAATTATAAGTTGAACAATGAGATCCATTCGAGCATGTCTTATGCTCAGGAGTCAAAGGATCTCCAACTCAAGCTTAGTGACGAGCTCACGGCCACAAAGGAAAAGATGGAGGCTGAAGCTGAACAACTAAAGGTCAAGACAGCCGAGCTCGAGAAGTTGAACGCCTGGCTCGCGGAGCTTGAGAAGGTGAATGCCTAGGTCGCGGAGCTTGAGAAGATTAATGTCAAGCTTGAGGAGAAGGCTGCCACTTTCAAGATTATGGAGGGCGAAAAGGCTCGTCTCCTTGCAGAGTTTAAAGAGAAGAAGGATCGGGCAGTCGACCTGGCCATGTATAGGATTTGGGCCAGTAATGCCGATCTCGATACCAGCTTCTTAGGCTTTTTCGAGGCAGAACTAGTGGCCAAGTGGAAAGCTCGGTTCGATGAGGAGGAGGCTGCTCGGGAGGAGGCAGAGAGAGCCAAGGAGGATGCCGAGAAGGCTAAGGAGGATGCTCCAACCTCCTAAGTCTTTTCTTGGGGCTGCGTCCCTTCAAATTTTTTGTAATAGTTTTTTATTTTATGCTTTTTATGCCCCTGGGGCTAAGACAATTTATAGCTCGTGAAAGAGCTATTTTCTTACGATATTTATGATACCGTATTTGACTTTACTTTAATATCTTTGCTTTACATTTCTTAAATCAAAATATTTCACGCAATTTATATTAAAGTGTCCTTATGTTTGTTTATTCATACAAACACGCGGTGGATTTTTAGGTTCGAGCTTCAATGCATTCTTGCATAGTTTGCACGATATATCCGTATTCGATCTCGTTATTTGTCAAGGCCGAAAATTACTTTTACCATGCACCCGAAAGTACTTCTATGGCGTGTAACGTAAGTGGTTTAGTTATATCTTGCTTTTTTAGTTACTTTTCCTCGTCCTTGGGTAGGTCCCCAAGGTTATGAGGTCGAAACTATCCTTTCGCAGGATATTCCAACCTTGATCTCGACTTAGATTGAAGTCGGTCGTGTTCCAACTTATTGTCGATTAGTTTTAGTTGGTTCGTTCCAAATCTATTCAGGTCGTGTTTGGTTTGTAATCCATACACTTATATTCCCGTATTTGGTTACATCCAAACATTTTATTTTTAATAATTTGGTTATATCCAAAACATTTTAGCTCGCGTATTTGGTTATATCTAAACACTTGTATTTTTAATAATTTGGTTAACTCCAAACTATCTTATCTCGCGTATTTGGTTATATCCAAATACTTTATTTTTAATAATTTGGTTGACTCCAAACTATAATTACTTTATTTTTAATAATTTGGTTGTCTCCAAACTATCTTATCTCGCGTATTTGGTTAAATCCAAACACTTGTATGCTTTTAGTATATGCTATTTCATTTTTTCAAGCTGATGGTATATGTACCACTAATGCCCCCTTAATATCCTATGAGTGTGACCATAGGTTATTAAATTAAGAGAGTTTGCAAAAAATACAGCATATTGAAACGAAATCGAACTTTATTTGAATAATTTATTAATAGGAACATAGTACAGATAAACAAGTATGGTTACCAGTGACATCATTCCTACACTACTGATAGTAAGGTCGTAGATGTTCGCCATTCCATGCTCGTAGTACCAAACTCCCATTCAATCTTGCCAACTTGTAGACGCTAGGTCGGATGACTGATTTGATTTGATAAGGTCCTTCCCAGTTACGCCCGAGCACGCCAACAGCTGGATCCCGTGTTGCCAAGAACACACGCCTCAGCACCAAATCTCCCACACCGAATTTTCTATCACGAACTCTTTTATTGAAATACCGGGTAGCTCGCTATTGGTATGCAACATTTTTTAGCTGTGCCTCATCCCTTCTTTCTTTAATCAGGTCCAGACTTACTTCGAGCTGGGATTGGTTCGAGGCTTGGTCATAATAGTGGGCACGAACTATGGGCATTTCGACCTCGATTGGGAGCATAGCCTCGCATCCATATGCCAGAGAAAAGGGGGTATGTCCCGTTGAAGTACGAGCTGTGGTTCGATATGCCCACAAAACTTGGGGCAATTCTTCGGGCCATTTCCCTTTTGCTTCTTCCAACTTTTTCTTCAGAGAAATCTTTAGGGTTTTTTTTACAGCTTCGACCTGGCCATTCGATTGGGGATGGGCCACAGAGGAGAAGCTCTTTACTGTCCCATTTTTCTCGCAAAAGTCAGTAAATAGGTCGCTATCGAATTGAGTGCCATTATCGGACACAATCTTCCTTGGCATCCCATATCGACATATGATGTTATTTACCACGAAGTACAAGACTTTTTTCGAGGTAATTGTTGCTAGAGGCTCGGCCTCGGTCCACTTCGTAAAGTAATCTACTGCGACTACTGCGTATTTGACTCTGTCTTTTCCAGTTGGCAGCGAGTCTATGAGGTCTATTCCCCAGACTGCAAATGGCCATGGGGAGGTCATCATAGTTATCTTGGAAGGTGGAGCTCGAGGGATTGTGGAAAATCGTTGACACTTGTCGCATTTCTTGACGTAATCAAATGAATCTGCTTTGATGGTAAGCCAGAAGTATCCTTGGCGTATGATTTTCTTGGATAGGCTATGCCCCCCAGTGTGGTCTCCACATAATCCTTCATGAATTTCTTCCATGATCTTCTTAGCCTCGGGTGGAGTTACACATCTGAGTAATGGCATAGAGTATCCTCTTCTATATAGCCTTCCCTCCATAACGGTATACCTGGGGATCTGATACATCAACTTTCGAGCCTTAGTCCGCTCTCCTGGGAGAATTCCGGTCTCAAGGTACTCAATTATCAGGGTCATCTAGGTCGGTTCGGAGTTTAGCATGCATACATCTTCCTGTTTAGGCTCGGTTATACTGGGTGTCGATAAATGTTCGATTGGCACGACATTCAGTTCATTAACCTCGGTGGACGTGGCGAGCCTGGCTAAAGCGTCTGCATTCAAATTTTGCTCTTGGGGAATCTGTTCTATCGTATAAAATCCAAATTGCTCAAGGGCTTCCTTCACTTTTTCTAAATATGCAGCCATTCTTGTCCCGCGAGCCTGGTATTCTCCTAAGATTTGGTTGACCACCAGCTGGGAGTCACTATAGCAATGTACTGCCTTAGCCTTGAGTTCCTTGGCTATTCGAAGTCCTGTAGAGCTTCGTATTCAGCCTCGTCGTTTGACACTTCGAAGTCAAATCTCAAAGCGGAGTGAAATCGACTCCCGGCTGGGGTGATCAGTATTATCTTGCCCCCGACCCGTTTTCATTGGAAGACCCGTCGACATAAAGTTTCCACAGCTCGTGGGCTGGGGTTATAACTTCATCGTTGGCCACTCCGGTGCATTCCACTATGAAGTCTGTCAGAGCCTGTCCTCTTATGGTTGTCCTTGGATGGTAGGTAATCTCGAATTTTCCGAGTTCGACGACCCATTTTAATAATCAGCCCGAGGCTTCTGGCTTGGATAAGACTTGTCTTAGTGGTTGATCAGTCAACACATGAATGGGATGCGCCTAGAAATAGGGTCGGGGCTTTTGAGATGAGTGAATTATGCTGAGTGCCAGCTTCTCCATTAAGGGGTATCTCGACTCTGCCCCTAGTAACCTTTTGCTGACATAGTATATAGGCTTTTGCACCTTTTGTTCTTCTCGGATGAGCACGACGCTAATGGCGTGCTCGGTCGTAGCAAGATATAGGTACAAAAATTCCCTCGTGATGGGTTTCAATAAGATGGGGGGTTCCATGAGGAGCTTCTTGAGCTTCTGAAAAGCTAACTCACAATCTTCTGTCCACTCGAATTTTTTGCCTCCCCTCAAAGGGTTGAAAAATGGTAGACAACGGTCTGTAGATTTCGAGATAAACCTACTTAGTGCCGCCATCCACCCAGTCAAACTTTGGACATCCTTATGCTTTCGAGGTGAGGGCATATCAATTAAAGCCTGGATCTTGTCCGGATTGGCTTCTATTCCCCGGGCGTTTACAATGAAGCCTAGGAATTTTCCTGATGATACTCCAAAAGAGCACTTCTGGGGGTTGAGTTTCATGTCATATCTCCATAACACGGCAAAGCATTCTTCAAGGTCGTCCACATGGTTACTGTTATGTTTAGATTTAACCAACATATCATCAACATAAACTTCCATGTTATTACCTATCTGCTCGGAGAACATCATGTTTACGAGCCGTTGGTAAGTGGCTCCAGCATTCTTCAGTCCGAATGGCATGACATTGTAGCAATACAGTCCTTTGTCTGTCACGAAACTCGTATGCTCTTGGTCTGGGGCATGCATGGAGATCTGGTTATATCCAAAATAAGCATCCATGAATGACATAAGCCCATGCCCAGTTGTGGCATCTACAAGCTGGTCGATTCGAGGTAGGGGGAAGCAATCATTTGGACAGGCCTTATTGAGGTCGGAGTAATCAATACAGGTCTGCCATGTCCCGTTAGGTTTCGGGACAAGTACCGGGTTGGCGACCCAATCGGGGTAGAAGGAATCTCGAATGAATCGGTTTGCCTTCAACCTGTTGACCTCTTCTTTTAGGGCCTTCTTCCTATCGTCATCCAGGAGTTTTCACTTTTGCTGCTTCGGGGGAAAGCTTTTGTCTATATTTAGAGCGTGTCTTACCACATTCAGATTTATTCCTACCATATCCGAGTGTGACCATGCAAAAACATCCTGGTTCTTTTTCAAATAGCAAATTAATTGCTATTTTGTTTCTTCTGGAAGGTTTTTCCCTACCTTCACCATCTTCAGGGGGTCTACTTCTTTGAGCCTGACCTCTTTGAGCTCTTCTAATGGCTCGAGGTCAGTTCTTTCCTCTATTCTCGGATCAATTTCTTCGTCTATCTCGAAGACTGTTCCGTCCTTATTCTAAATTATGACAAGTGTTTTGCGCTTGTCTGTTTCTTTCCTCTAATGTAAATGCTATAGCATTCCCTCCTTGCTAGCTGGTCTACCTTCAGTGTCCCAATGCCACTAGAAGTCGGGAACTTGATGGCCAAATGCCTCACAGACGAAACTGCCCCCAGCCTTACTAGGGCGGGTCTCCCGAGCAGCACGTTGTAGGCCGATGGTAGATCCACTACTACGAATTCCATCATCTTGGTTGTTGAGATTGGGAAGTCTCCCAAGGTCACAGGGAGTTCAATGGATCCCATACAGGCAATCCCTTCTCCTGAAAAGCCATACAATGTCATTGCACAAGCCTTTAGGTCACGAAGCGTGAGTTCCATCTTTTCTAAGGTGGCCTTATAGAGGATATTCACTGAGCTCCCGTTATCAACCAGGACTCGGTGAATCCTCTTATTCGCTAGTTGAAGGGTGATGACCAGTGGGTCATTGTGAGTAAACTGCACATGAGATGCATCATCCTCAGTGAAAGTTATAGGTTGAGAATCAACCCTCTGGTGTTTTGGAGCCCTGGGTTCTGGTTCGTAAGGGGACTCGTCACCAGTTTTCAACTCATTCATGTATCTTTTTTGGACGTTCTTGCCCGATCCTGCGAGATGAGGTCCCTCCGAGATGGTTACAACATCTTCTCCACCAATCGAAGGGGGTCTCTTGTCTTCCCTGGCTCGGGAGTTATTATTTTGGGCAGGTGGTGGTGCAGCTGCCCTCTGACTGGTAGAAGCCTGATTGGGATTTTAGTTTCTTACATATTGCCTGAAATATCCTCTCGAGATCAGGCCTTCTATCTCGTCTTTTAGTTGCCTGCATTCATCGGTTGTATGACTGATATCCCTATGGAATTTGCAGTATTTACTAGAATATCTCTTTGCTTTCTGGTTCCTCGTGGGGTCTGGACGCCTGAAAGGGACCTGGTTTTCATTAGCCAGGTAGATATTCTCTCGAGACTCATTCAGCTCAGTATACACTTTGTACACGGAGAAATATCTTTCCCCTTTCTTCTTATTTCCCCCTTCCGCCTCGGGGTTACTCCCTTCAGTCTTCTTTCTTTTGGAAGGGTTGTCTGCAGAGGGCTTCGAGGCCGATGGGTCCGCCGAGGTCGAGGCAGAGTTTATGTTTGTCGTTGTAGTTATGGGTTGGGAGGCCATATTCAGTGCTGACCTTGCCTCCTCTACATTGACAAACCTCTGAGCTCGTCGATTGAACTCGGTAAGGACCTCACAGGCTTTCTTTGCAAGTCTTCCCAGAGAGGGCTTCCAGGCATTACCCCAGCTCGGACAGCCATCAGATGACCGCTGTCATCTACGTCCCGAGCTCGGGCAACTTACAAATTGAACCTTGTGAGGTAACTTTTCAATGTTTCGTTCGGTTGTTGTCAGACATTGATCAAGGCAGATGCCTCGGGCCTTATTCCGATCATGGCTCTGAATTTCTTCTTGAAATCTCTAGATAATTGATCCCAAGAAGTGATTGAATGCCTCTTATATTTTTCGAACCAGTTTTTTGCTGGTCCTGTGAGCGAAGCTGGAAACAACATGCATCTGAGCTCGTAGCCCACATTACTCGCTCTCATAATGGTATTAAACATACTTAAGTGACTGTATGGATCAGAATTCCCATCAAACGGTGGGACATAAGGAATCCAAAATTCTTGAGGAAACGGGGTGCTGGAAATATGGGGGGCGAAGGGTTCGAGTTCCTCGTCAAACTCTTCATCCCGATCCTGACCTCGTTCATTTTGTAAGAGCCTGAACGCTCTTTCCAGTTGATCAATCCTTTCTTGGACTGGATCCACGAGGGATCTGACCTGAAATTGGTTATCATTGATCACAATTCTGGCTTCGCGCCTCCGCATGGGGTCCTTGTTCCCATTTAGGTGATCCCTCAGGTCTGGGTTTGAGGGGTTATCATTACCCCGATTCTAGTTTAGGTGTTCCCGTAAGTCTGGGTGATCCCTTCGATTCCCAGTATTTATGCATCCCCGGTCATACATACTGACCGATCTGGTGTCTCCTGAGCCTTCGCTAGTATGGGTCACTGCGCGTTTGTTTCGAGATGGGTTCCATTCTGGTTGTCTCGTCTCAATAGTGTGAGACCGAGACATTTGGCTTTTCGTAGGCTGGGCGCCTCTATGTTCTCTAGCAGCCTCCCCATTCCCATGTTTCCGTCCAGCTCACCTTTCCCTATCACCCCGAGTCAGTTGCGTGTTTCTCCGAGACGGTGAGGGATATCTTATCGGCGATGGTGGGTGCCTTATGGGTGATGGTGGCTGCCATCCATTACGGGGCCTAGAAGGTCCTGAGTTTGCTTGTGCTGGTTCCGGAACGTTCTGCGTATTACTAGGATTTTGGGTCCGAGCCGCCGAGGGGGCTCGGTTATTCCCAGTCTAGTCTGGTACCTCAGCAGTTGAGTTGATAGGAGCTCCAGCCCAGGTATTTCTCCAAGGCCTTGAGGGAGTAGGTTGTTCTGCTGGTGGTGGAGGTTGCTCCGTTCTTCGTGTGGCAACGTTTTTGCGAGGTCATCCACGAGGCTTGCGTGGTGGAACATGAACATCTCGCGGAGGTGGAGCTTGGGCCTTAGGCGGAGGCGGTGTCTGAGCCGCCTGCGCCTTAGCAGCCAATCTGGCTAGCTCCTCGTTACGTTTCTTGGCCTCCGCCAACTGCTTTCGCAGTTGACGATTTTCAAGCTCCACAATGGGGACATATCGCTCAGGATTGTAGTACATGTCCTAGTCGTCTCTGGGGGCTGGT
Organism: Humulus lupulus; assembly: GCF_963169125.1. Lineage (NCBI taxonomy): Eukaryota > Viridiplantae > Streptophyta > Magnoliopsida > Rosales > Cannabaceae > Humulus > Humulus lupulus. The sequence continues at coordinate 126,346,773 of NC_084801.1, read as the reverse complement.
GGTGCCGGTGGTCCTCAAGAGTCAGAGGATCCACTCCTCTCATCTGGGTTCGAATTCATCATCGGATGTTTCCCAGAGTCCCGAGGATAGTTGTAACGCCCTGGTTACCCCAGAACAGTGACGATGAACGGTGAAACGGAAATTTGACTCGCTACCCGAGTCCTTTGGTTAAAAACATGCTTCTAAGTGTTGTTAACAGGCTAAGGTGGAAAACTAATCAAAAGGAAATGATATATTTTATTTAATACATAAAACTGTACATGGGCCCATCAAAACATTTACAAGTTTATTTACAACTCAAAAAGGTCATTACTGTTTCAAATTTACAAACCCGCTGACCTAAGCGGAAAAAATAGGGTAAACCCCCTAGTTCCTCTGAGAACTCCTTGGCCGTTGTGGTCAAGCGGCCGTATATGTACCATCACCACCTAAGCTCTCCACTCAAGGTTGGGTGAGCTTTTCTTTCCCTTTACCTGCACCACATAGCACACATGAGCCAAGGCCCAGCAAGAAAACACAATATAGCATGATATAATATCAACAATGATCATAATAATCATTCAGGACTTTCAGTCCAAAACAGAGGAGTGACAGTCGCAAAAGTCACTGAAGTGGGTTCCGTTCCCATTAGCCATGTGACGATAGGGTCACCGGGCTTTAGAAATAAGTGATCCTTTCACTAGCTTAAACAGGTTAGGTGCATGATGACTAGTCACCATCATAACCTACCTCATGACCATAGAGTCATAACCATGGGATTCCGCTCCCTAGCCATGTGACAACCAGTCAGCTAGGCCTTAGGCCCTGGCTCTGAGTAACTAGTCCTAGACTAGCCAAGCGCTTATAGGATTCATCGACCTTAGGGTCGGTCCAGCATTAATGCCTTAGAGTCATTCAACGCTGATATCGATTAGATCTAATCTTCATTCGGCCTTGCGTTCATGACGCTTATGTCGTTCTCAGCTCTTAGGCCAGTGATGCGTGACCAGTGCCGTCCTTGACTAGTCAGTGCCATACACAAGTAAACAACATCCGCTAGAACTTAATATGCAATCAATGTCCACATTAATCAATCAACATGCCTCAACAACAATCATGCAGGTCATATACACAGGGTGCAGTTTTCTTACCTCAAGTTCGAGCGAGAATAAAACAAGAACGACTCCTGAGAACAATCAACCTTTGATCCCTTAGCGGTTACCTAATCATAACCAATTATAACCTCCATTAATGAAATTCAACAATCAAAGGGTCTTAACCTAAACCCCACTCTCGAGACATCAAAACATGTCCACACGGTGAGTAGATTCGATCCGGGCCTTAAGGATTGAAACCCCGAGCCAAAAATCCTTAAAAACACTCAAAACGGGAATCTGGAGGAACAGAGTAGCGCTACAGCGCTGCTCCCTAGCGCCCCAGCGCTATACTCAGAACCCCAAACTGCCCATCAACATCCTGTGTAGCGCTACAGCACCCTCTGATGGGTGCTATAGCGCTACCCCCAGAACAGCACTCCCCTGAAAACTTCTTCTTCGACTCCTACAATTCCAACCTGTTTCCAATGCTTCCAAATCCCATTTTTGATGCCAAATGAACCCAAAAACCATCCTCACATACCGCAAGCATCACAACCATAAGAACCCTAGCCAAAACTCCCAACAAAACCAATCATTCAACCTAGAAATCCCAACTGAAAACCAGAACAAAAACAGAGTAAAGCAGAGAATTTAATGGCTAGAAACTTACCTCAAGCTTAGCTTATGATGCTCTTCAATGGTGGAACACACTCCCAAGCTCACAAGACTTACTTCCCAAGCTTGAATCCTCAAGAATGGCTCAAAAATCACAAAGAAAAAGGAAGGAAAAGCAGGTACGGGGAAGCTCTGAAGTTACTCTGTTTTCTACTTCTTTCTACAGCCATAAAATGGTTTATATCTATCCTAGTGGTGAAAAGACCAAAATACCCCTAGGTCAATTACGGGTTTCTAAAGGCTCCCAAGGGCAAAATTGGTATTTCCCTCCTATCTCGTTAATCATAATTAACGTTCTCCAATTCCTGCTATTCTCGATATCCTTAAACACCAATAATTCATATCCAGTTACCCTTTAATTCCCGGCAACGCTCTAATAATTAAAATCATCCCGAGACTCATCCCGAACCCCAAACTTAAACCTGTTATGACTAGACCGCTAATTAATATTCCAAGATCGTCTCATGCCGAATAGCTCTAACAAACCCACATTATAATGTGGTCTCAACAATAGATCACCGACATGCATACAAATATACAATTACACCATCAACGAGCCAAATTACCGAAACACCCCTGTAACGAAATGTGGACCCACATGCATGCATATAACATCATATTATAATATAATTCACATAAACATGCATATAATCATTTAATGGCATAATTAAACAGTTATGGCCCTCCTGACCTACTAATCCAGCCATTAAACCGCATTGGGGAATCCAGGGAATTACAATAGTCAACTTCCTCTAAGATTTCCTCCTCAGGAATATTGGGATCATTTGCGGCCATAGTTGAATCGGGGAGGCTTCTTCGACTGAATAGACTCACGTACGTACTGCTTAATCCTCTCAATGAAAGCACCATACTGTTGACGCCATTTTTTGTCAACTTAAATTGTAGAGCAATTAAGCAACGTATACTATGAAGCGAATGAATAATGAAGAAATACAAGAGGGTTTTTACGTGGTTCAGCAGTTAACTCTGCATAGTCCATGAGTCTATGTTATTAATGCTTAAAGATTTCTAGAAATTCTTCAGAGATGAATTACCCAGAAATTGTTCTCTGGCCAAAAGAAAATTGATCCCTTACAAGTGGTCATTCCTCCTCTATTTATAGGGGAGGTTACAGAGTTCATTCCCACATATTTCGGGAAGATATTCTGTATATCAATTTTAATAATGACATTAAATGCAATTTCTCCTACATATGTGGAAACGTCCCACAGGAATCGGGAATGGATAACAGACTAAATAATATCCCTTAAATGTTGGGATTATACAACAATAAATATGTTCGTACGCAACAGGCTATCCCAGATGACTCATCGGGTCTTCGAGATCAGCGATTGACCTTGTGGCTATCAAGACTTATGATACTGCTATGAACTTGCCACCTTACTTCAGGGCATGCTCGGAGCAGATTGTCACTATCGAAGCTATCACACTCGAGCCTGCACTTCCCAAGCTCGGACTGTTTAATCCGAAAACAATCGATAACGGATGTATCCCGACATCATGTCATTTCGAACTCAGAAATAATCCCGAGGTTACACATCTTCGAGGTCGTCATTTTGCTTCGGAGATCTTACGGCTGGGCCATACAATGCATTTCATACATTTCGAGCTCACACTTGACGAGTCCAGTTTTCGAGGTCATAACCTCTGGTCTCGAAATCTGGGTGTAACAGCCATAAATTAACTTTTTTTTAAAAAAAAAAGCCATATTTTTGCACACTCTATTAAAAATCTCATATAAACTGTAATTTCATCTAATAATTAATATCTACACACTTGGAGGAAATAGTTATTTAGCATGGCTACAAATTAGCATACTTATAAACTAATTATTATAGTAATTAATTGATATTGTTAGGTTAGATGCCAAGTGGGGTAGGTGCTCATAGATCACTACCATTTTTTAATTAAGGAGGTTACCTTTTTTTTGTGTGGTTGTTTTGCTTTAATTAAATGAATATTTGTTTAAAAAGATACATGTCTTGCAAAATTCACATCATTAATATATATATTTAAATGTCTTGATTCTTGTGAATGAGTTAACACAACATATTTATTAGTAATATTTAAACATGACAGAAGACGAACATTTCATCTGAAAAACTCTCCTTTTGTGAGGGAAACTCCATGAATTGATCCTATTTTATAGGCTAATACTAACTCTAGCCCCACTTTAATGTTTCTCATATTTTTAACCTTATACCCATGTGAAAGGACTAACTTACCCTTATTAACATTAGGGTTTCTTCCTCCCTTTTTTTCCCTTCCCATTTCATTTTCAGCCACCTTCTCTCTCACAAAGAGAACAAACACTCTTCCTTCTCCCTCTCTCTTAAATCATCATCAAAGAGAGATCATCACCATTTTTCTTCTCACGAAGCTTTGGAAAGTGATGTAATCTATCAAAAAAAAATTTTCTTCTCACCCAAGTTGAAGAAGATTGAAGATTAAAGAAAAATTATCTCCCAAACTTGAAGAAGTTTGAACATTTGATTTGATAATGAATAATTTTTTTTTATTTATTTATAGGTTATGGGTGTCTTGTGTAATAGTTTAAATAGAATTTTCGAACTACACTACACTAAAAAATCTGTGAAAAGAAATAATTTTATGTTGAGATGATGAATTTTTGATTGATTTTCGCGATTAGGTCACTACGTTCACACTTTGTTCACACATTGTTCAAACGAGTTCACACATTATTCACACTTGGTTCATACATGATTCATACTTGGTTCACACTTGTTTCACACGTACTTCACACATGATTCACACTTGGTTCACACATGATTCACTCTTGGTTCACACATAATTCACATATGGTTTACACATTGTTCACATATGGTTTACACACGATTCACACTTGGTTCACACATAGTTCAATGATTTCCACGATTTAGGTCACTGCGTTCACACATTGTTCAAACAAGTTCACACATTATTCACACTTGGTTCACACTTGGTTCGCACATACTTCGCACATGATTCACACTTGGTTCACACATGATTCACATATGGTTTACACATTGTTCACACATGCATGCTTCACACTTGGTTCACACACAGTTCACACACGTTTCACACTTGATTCACACATGCTTGACACATGCTTGCTTCACACGTTTATTTCTTATTTCTTTTGACTAGTTTTACCTAATAACCTTTGGGTTCCGAACCTTGTGTCATATGTTATACAGGTCAAACACATATAAATATTGTGGTGTTATATAATGGATCACATGAACAAGTTTTGAACAAAGGTTGGTCATTTAGTGCGAAACAAAGCAAGGGTATGAAGGTGCCAAAGACTTCACTTACAATAGTCTTGTTGATCAATTGTATTATTTAATCGGAGCTAAAAAGTCTCATATTGATCTTGACTTAAATGTAATCTATCATTTTGGAAGTAAAGGTATCCCTCCATCTTTGATTAGTAATGATGATGATGTTGCTTTTTTTCTTGATGAGATAGGAACATCTATCAATCATCGGACACCCCTATGTGTGTCTACTATAGAGAAGAGAAGTAATGATCCTTTGGTTACTAAAATGCATGAATTGTATACTGTTCCTCTAGTTGAAACCAAAGTGAATGATGACTTTTGCATTGATGGCAATGAAGACAGTTGTGATGATGATAATAGTGATGCATTAAGCTCAGATGATAATGAAAATATTGATAGGCCTACCTGCAATGATGTACTTGTGAAGCATAATTTACAACAGTCAACCTCCAATGAAGTATTGAAGAGCCATGATTCCTCAAATAATAGAGGTTGTAAAGTAAGATAGGTTGGTGAAGATAATCTATGGAGTACTCCACTTTTGTTGAATCAAGGGGAAAAAGACTCTATTTCAGCCTCAACGACTCAATTACTGACATCTTCTTCGAGTATCAATTCATGGGAAATAAAAGAGGGTCAAATATTTGAGAACAAGCAAGAGTTGAAGATGAAACTCCATCTTTATGCATTAAAGAAAAACTTTGAGTTTAAAGTAAAGAAGTTTGTGAAAAATATATGGTGTATAGTATGTGTTGATGATAAATGCAAATGGAGGTTGAGGGCTACAAAATTGGTTAATTCCAATATGTTCGATGTTCGTAAATTTTTCGGTGAACACACATGCTCATTGGATGTTCAACATAAAGATCACCATCAGGCATCCCCATGGCTTATTGGACATGTCATAAGGAGAAAATTTGAGGGTGATGATGTTAATTTCAAGCCAAGATCAATTGTAAAAGATATGAGTTTATCATATGGAGTTCATATGAGCTATGCTAAAGCTTGGAGGTGTCGAGAGCATGAATTGGCTTACATAAGAGGTACACCAGAATCATCATTTCAGAAACTTCCCTCATTTCTATACATGATGGAGCAAAAAAATCCTAGATTTGTTACTCATTTGCAGATGGACAATGAAGGTAGGTTCAAATATTGCTTCATGGCCTTAGGTGTTTCTATAATGGGGTTTAAAACATATATTCGCCCAGTAATATGTGTAGATGGAACCTTCTTGACTACTCGATGTGGAGGTACTTTGTTATGTGCCATGGGACAAGATGCTAACAAGCAAATATATACAATTACATTTTCAGTAGTTGACTCAGAGAATAATGACTCATGGTTGCATTTTCTACTGAGGTTGAAGGAAGCAGTTGTTGAAGTAGAGAATCTAGTATTCATGTCTGATAGACATACAAGTATAGCAAGTGCCTTGACTAAAAATTTTCCTGAGGCACACCACGGTGCTTGTATACATCATGTTAGCATGAATATCCATGCGAAGTTCAAAACTAACCATTGCCATGAAGAATTCTTCCTTGCAGCGAAAGCTTATAGAAAGCGAGAGTTTTTATGCCATTTTGAGAGATTAAATTCAAAGATCTTGCAATTGCTCAATACTTAGAGAATTAAGTGGGTTTTGAAAAGTGGGCTTGTTCTTTCTTTCCTAGTCATCGATATAATTTATTGACTACAGGTATTGCCGAAAGCAAGAACAATGTCATTGCTGAAGCACGTGGGTGGCCACTTACTTGTCTCATGGAATTTATGAGGCACACTTTACAAAAATGGTTTTTCGAGCGTCGAACTGCAGCATCAGCGGCTACAGGTTCTCTTTTCACAGAAGTGGAAGCTGATTTGCGAAAGTTAGCAGAAAAGTCCACTACCTCGTTCCCTTTTCTGTCTAGTCAGTATGAAATAACAGTATTGGACAGTGATCTTGATGGAGATGTCGACCTGAGGAGGAAAAAATGTATTTGTTGAAGAGTTGATTTGACAGGTCTTCCTTGTGAACACGCTCTAGTTGGTGCTCGAGATCGTGGAATTAGTCCATGTACTTTATGCTCCAGATTCTACACAGTTGAAGTGTGGTTGTCATCCTATGGTGGATCTGTATATACGCTGGGTAATGAAGAATCTTGGGTGATACCAAATGACATAGGAAGTATGATGATAGCTCCTCCTTTAGAGAAGCAGAAGGTTGGTCGTCCAACAAAGAAACGACGTTTATCAAAGGGTGAGAAGAATAGCAAACAACGTAGATGTGGTGTCCTAGGCCACAATCGAGTGACGTGCACCACTGTTTGTCCCCCGCCGTTGTAACGCCCTGGATAGCCAAGACCGCTACACTGTGTATTTATAAAAGTGCAATACTTGCTAATCAAGTCATTTAGTTAGAAACGTGTTACTGAAACTATAATTGAACTAGGGTTAAATATATCCACATAATAATGTGGTCTCAACAATTTATCACAAATATTTACATGTATGCCCTCAACGGGCCAAAATTACAAATATGCCCTTATAACCTAATAAAGGCCTACATGCATACTAGCACATAGAGTCATAAATCACACATATCCAAATAATCATATAAGCATACTTATCACATAATCATGCATTTAATCATTTAAATCACACATAATCCAGTTATGCCCTCCCGGCACACTAATCAAGGCCCTCAAGCCTTATTAGTAATTTTGGGTCATTACAATTATCCCCTCATAATGAGAATTTCGTCCTCGAAATTTACCTGAATAACTCGGGATACTGATCCTGCATTTCTGACTCAAGCTCCCAGGTCGCCTCCTCGACCCTACTATTCCTCCATAACACCATAACCAGAGGAATCGTCTTATTTCGTAGTACTTTTTCCTTCCGATCCAAAATCTGAATTGGTTGCTTCTCATAAGATAAATATGTCTGTAATTCCAGATCTTCATATTTTAGTACATGTGTTGTATCTGAGATATACTTCCGGAGCATAGAAACATGGAATACGTCATGAACTCCTGACAGCGATGGTGGCAAAGCTAACCTGTAAGCCACCTGACCGATCCTTTCTAGGATCTCAAAAGGTCCGATGAATCTAGGGCTTAGCTTGCCCTTCTTCCCAAATCTCCTCACCCCTCGTAGTGGCGAAACTCGAAGAAACACGTGGTCCCCAACCTGGAACTCCACGTCCCTATGCTTGGGATCAGCGTAGCTTTTCTGTCTGCTCTGTGAGGCGAGCATCCTAGCTTGGATCTTCTCAATAGCTTCATTTGTCTTCCGAACCATGTCTGGCCCCAAATACTTCCTCTCATCCATCTCATCCCAATGAATGGGTGGTCTACATTTCCTCCCATATAACATCTCATAGGGAGCCATTCCAATCGTTGATTGATAACTATTGTTATATGAAAACTCAATCAACGGGAGATACTTACTCCAAGACCCCTCAAAATAGATCACACACACCCTGAGAATATCCTCCATTACCTGAATCGTCCTCTCAGACTGTCCATCAGTCTGAGGATGAAAGGCCATGCTGAACTTCAACTGAGTCCCCATAGCCTTCGGCAAACTACCCCAAAACTTGGAAGTAAAGAAAGGATCCTGGTCTGACACTATAGACTTTGGAACCCCATGGAGACGTACGATCTCCCTCACATATAATTCTGCATACTGATCCATAATATATGTTGTCTTCACGGGAAGAAAATGAGCTGACTTGGTGTATCTGTCCAATATCACCCACACCGAGTCATGAAGTCCTACTGTTCTAGGTAAACCTCCCACAAAATCCATCGTAATATCCTCCCATTTCCACTCGGGAATACCCAAAGGCTGAAGCAACTCTGCCGGTCGCTGATGCTCAGCTTTCACCTGCTAACAGGTTAAACATCTGGCTACGTACTCCACCACATCCTTCTTCATCCCGGGCCACCAATATAACGTCCGTAGATCCTGATACATCTTCGTGGTACCCGGATGAAGTGAGTAGGGCGTAGTATGCGACTCATCCAATATCCCTCGTCTGATTCCCTCATCAGCTGGCACACAAATCCGTCCCTGATACCGTAGCAAGCCAACCTTAGAAATAGAATAGTCCTTAGCTACTCCCGCTAAGACATTCTTCTTAACCTCCTATAACTGAGCGTCTACCAATTGACCTTCCTTAATTCGTTCTAGCAAGGTCGACTGCAGAGTAATATTGGCCAACCGGCCCACCACCAATTCTATCCCTTCTCTGGCCATCTCATCAGCTAACTCTCTCGAGATCTGGGTGGAACTATACAACTGACCCGGGCCCCCCCGGCTCAACGTATCTTCCACTACATTGGCTTTCCCCGGATGGTAAAGAATATCAGAATCATAGTCCTTTACCAACTCCAGCCAATGTCTCTGCCTCATGTTCAGGTCCTTCTGCATGAATAAGTACTTCAAACTCTTGTGATCGGTGTATATCTCGCACTTCTCCCCATATAAATAATGTCGCCAAACCTTCAGTGCGAACACCACCGCTGCTAACTCCAAATCATGGGTAGGATACCGCTGCTCATACTCCTTCAGCTGTCGTGATGCATAAGCAATGAATTTCTCGTTCTGCATCAACACACAGCCTAAACCCAACCTCGACGCATCACAATAGACAACAAACTTCCCTTCCTCTGAAGGAAGACTCAACACAGGTGCGGTAATAAGTCATCTCTTCAATTCTTGGAAACTGTTCTCACACTTGTCTGACCAGATAAACTTCAAATTCTTTTGTGTCAATTCTGTCATTGGTGCTACTATCTTCGAGAAGCCTTCCACAAACCGTCTATAGTAACCTGCTAAACCAAGAAAACTCCGAACCTCCGAGGCATTTCTTAGCCTCGGCCAATCCCTAACTGCCTTCACCTTAGATGGATCCACCTTAATCCCATCTGCACATCAATATGTCCAAGGAATGTCACTTCTGGTAGCCAAAACTCACATTTCTTCAACTTGGCATACAACTAATGCTCCCTCAGCCTCTGTAAAACCTATCGTAGATGTTGCTTGTGCTCTGCCTCTGAACTGGAGTACACTAAGATGTCGTCAATGAAGACAATAATGAACTGATCCAGAAAGTCCTTGAACACCCTGTTCATTAGATCCATGAAGGCTTCTGGGGAATTGGTCAAACCAAACGACATGACCAGAAACTTATAATGCCCATACCTCGTTTAGAAGGCCGTCTTCGGTATGTCCTCGTCCTTGATCCTTAGCTGGTGATAACCAAATCGAAGATCAATCTTTGAGAACACCGTCTTACCCTGCAGTTGATCGAACAAGTCTTCAATCCTTGGTAGGGGATACTTATTCTTGATAGTTAACTTGTTTAATTCCCTGTAGTCTATACACATTCTCAGAGTCTCATCCTTCTTCTTCACAAACAAAACTAGAGCACCCCATGGTGAGTAGCTAGGCCTGATGAACCCCAAATCCAGAAGCTTCTGTAGCTATATCTTCAATTCCTTCAGTTCTTCCGGTGCCATTCTATATGGTGCCCTCGACACTGGCTTTGTCCCTGGCGCCAACTCAATAACAAACTGAATCTCCCTACGCGGCGGCAATTCGGGTAAGTCCTCAGGAAACACATCCAAGAACTTGCAAACTAATCTGGTCTCCTCTGGTCTTGTTGGCAAAACCCTAGTGGTATCTACCACACTAGCTATGAAACCTATACATCCTTCCTGTAATAGGTCCCTAGCTCTCAGCGCTGAAATCCTGGGTACGCGGGGTCCATGCACCGCTCCCACAAAGACAAAGGGATCCTCGCCCTCTGGCTCAAAGGTCACCATCTCTTCCTGCAGTCAATAGTAGTTCCATATCTAACCAGCCAATCCATGCCTAAAATCATGTCAAAGTCCTCCATACCCAACTCAATCAAGTCTACTGACAATTCCCCACCATCAACCATCACTGCCAGTGCTCTAATCCACCTCCTAGAAACCACCAGTTCTCCTGTAGGCAAAATAGTCCCAAATCCTAAAGTATAATACTCACTAGGTCTACACAATCTATCAATCACTTACTAGAAACAAATGAATGTGTAGCACTAGAGTCAATCAATACAGTACAAGGAGAGCCAGCGCTAGAAAGTTGACCTGTCACTACCGAGGGGCTAGCCTTGGCCTCCGCCTGCGTCAGGGTGAGCACTCGAGCTGGAGTTAAGTTGTCCACCTTCCCTGCATCTTCTTTCTTCACTATTGGGCAGTCCTTCTTGAGGTGTCCCACTACCCCGCACACATAACAGGCCTTAGCCCGACATTCACCCTGATGGCATCTTCTGCACCTCGTGCACTCAGGATAGCTCCTCCACTACACCAAATACCCATTTCCATAACACATTAATATAATACTAATAAAAAAGTATTATGGTAGTGTATTATATTGGGCAAATTTATGAAAAAAGGGCGGTAATATATTGCACCATCCCGCCACTTAGCTTTTTTTTTTCCATTTCTGAGACCTGAGAATCTCTTCAACATTTCTTAGACCCGAGACACCCATTTCTGAGACCCCTTTTCTCTTCAACATTTTTGAGACCTGAGACACCCATTTCTAAGACCCCCTTTCTCTTCAACATTTCTGAGACCCGAGACACCCATTTCCTTTCTTTCAACATTTCTGAGATCTGACCATTTCCTTCAATATTTCTGAGACCCATTTCCTTTCCATCAACATTTTTGAGACCCATTTCCTTCAATGGAAAATGGAAAAAAATGGCGGTAAAGTACTTTGGGAGCCCGCCTGAAACTTGTAAAAGTTATATATATATTTTGGCCTCTCTCTCTCATGTGCTGTCTTTGGTCTCTTCCTCACTCTCTCAACCACCATTCCTTCAACTTCAACTGCAACTTCAATCCCTATGGAAATTGGATTGAAATATCTCTGGAGGTGCTCACCAATGTCAAGAACGACTTTCTTCTTCTTGTACGTTCTTTCTTTTGTTTCCTTTTCTTCTTCAGTATATATTACTGTCACTGAATGTTTTGGAGCCAGAATTGCATATATTAACTCTTTTTAAAGCTACATATCCAGGACCTATTTATTTTGATATATATATATATTCAACTTGAGAAAGAATGTGAGATATTTGGTTTTGACTTATTATTTTAGACAAATTTATGCTTACCGGCCATTTGGGTATTCTCTTCTTTCTCTCCATAGTAGCTCTATTTTTTTTCTCATTGTCTATCTATATTTCTATATGTATACATTTTGAATCCTTCGCAATAATTTGTGGAATAGGGGATATCTCAATGACTTCACCTCTGTTGGCCTCTTCGTTCCTAATAGCTTCTTCTTCAAAATCATGGCCCTTCTCAGAGAATTTCCTCCTTTCATGAGCTTTGATGTGTATATTATTTGGTGTAAAGTATATATAGAAGCATTGGGTTGTGCTTAGAAGTCATATCTATTTGTTATATTCATTGATTTCAGATCTATTCCATGGATATACATACACGGTATGCTCTCTCGTCAGCCCTTATTGGTGGTGTAATGGGTGCACATGCTCAACTATGGGAGGTATATTTTCTATAATTAATCTTCTATGCTCTTTTACTTTTGTATCATTCCCTTTCAGAATGTGTTTGAGTAGTTATATTTATGCTCATAATATTCTTTTTCTTTGTTTTGTCAGTTGCACATTAATTGTTTGTTAAAATGCCTTAGTGAAATAGGTTGTAGTTTGCAATCCTATTTTTTCATATACTGGCCAGAAGTAAGCTATAATATATAGACAAGAGGTAAGCTATAATATATAATAGATTGTTCTTCTTCTTCTTGTCTATATATTATGGCTTACTTCGCTTTTGTCTTTCTCTTATAAACAAAGCTTTCATTCACATCTCAAAATAAATATCTTTCTTTTTTGAGAATGAAACAGTGTACATAATAAGAAGAAGATTAACATTGGTGTCGATAAGATTAGATTGAGTTTGATCGAGCTATATTACCATGGCGGACGATTTGACTGGGCAGTCGAGGTAGTAGCTGGCGGTCGACCAGTGTGAGGGAAATGTGGAACGCGATGGATGTGTTCCAGCGGAGCGGGCGGCAGTCGACGCATGAGAAGGACGAGGAGGAGCTGCGGTGGGCGGCCATAGAGCGGTTGCCGACTTATGATAGGATGAGGAGAGGGATGTTGACTCAGGTGACGAGTAATGGGAGGTTGATGCTTGAAGAGGTTGATGTTACTAAGCTTGGTAGCCAGAACAAGAAGCAGTTGATGGAGAGTATTTTGAAAGTTTTTGAGGATGATAATGAGAAGTTTTTGGAGACTCAGGGCCAGAAATGACAGGTAATTGTTTATTGACTGTTTGGTTTCTGAGAAAATGAATGAAAAAGGAAAATAAAAATGAAAACGAAAATTGGTTTTGAGTTTAACAAGTGTTTGTATTGATGTCCCAGTCCCAGATCTTAAAAATCCATAACGTGATATATTTGTTTATGAAAAAAACAGGGTTGGGATTGAGATTCCTAAGGTTGAAGTTAGGTTCTAGAATTTTTTGATTGAGGGAGATGCATATGTAGGAACTAGAGCTCTTCCAACTCTGTTGAATTCCAGTCTTAACATGATTGAGGTAACTTCAAATATTTTAGCTCATACTAATAACTCTATTTTTTTACTCTTAATTTCTTGGTGTAAATTCTCAGTTCTCTAACCTATAATCCCATTTGAATAAGGAATCATTGGAATGATTGGACTCACTCCATCAAAGAAAAGAGTGGTTAAGATACTCCAAAGGGTGAGTGGTATAGCAAGACCTTCAAGGTATGTTCATTGGTAACTTCTACTAATTTTCATCTAAACTCCTTCAAATGCTATATAACTCAAATTGATTTATTTTCAGGTTGACTTTACTTCTTGGTCTGCCTGGATCTAGAAAAACAACATTACTAAAAGCACTTGCTGCAAAACTTGATGATGATTTAAGGGTTTGTGCTCTTCTCTTAATACTAGTCTGATGTATTAAAATGTTTACAAGTTTTGTTATTACATCTATACTGATAACTTGCGTTTGACTTTGACTAACAAGTATCTGGAAAAGTGACATACTGTGGCCATGAATTTGAAGAGTTTGTACCTCAGAGAACCTCTTCTTATATTATTCAACATGACCTTCACTATGGTGAGATGACAGTCCGTGAAACTTTGGATTTTTTGGGGCGGTGCTTAGGAGTTGGTACAAGGTATGACTTGCTGGTAGAGTTGTCTAGACGGGAAAAAGCAGCTGGAATTAAACCAGATTCTGATATTGATGCCTTCATGAAAGCCACAGCTATGGAAGGCCAAGAAACCAGCTCGATCAATGATTTTGTTCTAAAGGTTTGTTCTTCTCCATTTTGAGATTGTTTGCGTCTTTGAGATTTGAATTTGAATTTGAGATTTGTACCTTGAATTACTTTTCAATAAGTTGGTTTATGTAATTTATAATTATAATTGTGGTGCAGATGAGTTGTGACAGTGAAGCCATAGCTATGTACTCATTATTCCATGCATGCTATGCTTAGAAAAAAGCACATATTACTATAAATATATAACCATTTTTCTGTCGATGAATATTAATGCAGTTAATTCATCTTGATAGGCATATATTTATATAAGGTGGAGAAGAGAGGCTTTTCATACACATAATAAATATGTGTATGTGTATGTGTATGTGTGTGAAAGATATGAGGAAATTTAAAAGTGCAATTATGAGAAAGGAGTTGTCTGAAGCTAAGAGACAAAGAGGGATCTCGATGACCTTTCTTATAAATGATCTTCTCACTGATTTCCACATACACATATACAGATTAGAGAGAAAGAGAGAGTGTATGTGCAAGCACCATTTAATACCATTGTTTTGCAGTGATTGATTTGTAGGCATGAGAGAGAGATGCCTTTTTTCTATTTACTATCATTATTACTTATGCATGTTACACGTAAAACTACTTATCAATCCATGGATTAAGAATCTATAATAATAATAATAATAATAATAATGTAATTTTTTGAACTTCAAAGCTATTCTTTCAAATCTAAGATTGGTAGCTCAAGATATGTGTATGCAAATAATGCTATAAGCCTACGTCTCTACAGGATTGGAATTCAATGGACTGGTCTGAAGGGTGTGTAAGAAGTAGTCTGCTGAGCTGCCATGATCAAGGAAAAGATGGCATTTTGAAATTTTTTTGGATGGAAATTGCTGGATGCTCAACATACATGGGTGAACAAGAGTATGAATCTATGGGAATGTAGGGCTAAATGTCTGTGCAATTGTTCCTGTACGACTTATACAAACTCAGATATCAGAGGTGAAGGCAGTGGCTGCGTTGTCTGGTTTGGAGATCTTTATGATATTCGACAATTTCCTTCCAGCGGACAAGATCTATTTGTTCAATTGTCAGCTTCAGAAATAGGTACAGATTACAAGTTGAAAATTTTAGTTCCATATCAAGTTCAAATTCCATTCCTTCTATTTTAATTCATTAATATTTTCTTTTCTTGCTCCAAAAATTTATTTAGGAAAAGCAAGAGCTGATCTTAAGGTGAAGAGATTAGTGATAATTATAGCTATTCTGATTGGATTAACTTGTGGGATGATTTTAATTGGCTTTTACATTTGCAAGTGGAGAGCATTTTATGGTAAGAGTCTCTACCCTTACTTCATTCATCTATTAATGTAATATTTTAGCTGAGTAATATTTTGACCTTGCAAATCTAAGAAGTATATGGTCTATAAAGAAATTGACAAGTTTTTATTCTAACAAAGTAACAATTGCCATTGAGGGTTAGCCAACATTCATGGCATAACATTAAAATTCATTTGAAACCGAATAGAACTTAAAGAAAATAATGATTTTGAAGACACGTACAATATAGATATTTTTAAGCATACCTGGAAATTTTGAACAGAACAGATGCATTGTTCTTGTGAATATATTTTAGAATCGACCATAAGACATGGTTTGTGTGAATTGGATGGGAATTTTTTAACATGCACATAAAGAGCATTTTTCTTGATATGTGTATATAACTGGTGTTATCATGTCATTTGTTGTTGCTTTATTGGTATTCTATAAATATGAAAGAGATCAATGCTTTAAATCTTTGTGTACTGTATAAGTTTATTATGTAGAGTATTTGTGGAATACAGAAGTAATATTCGGTCATTAATAACTCTACATGATACCTTTGAATATAACTAATAAAGGTAATATATATATATGGTTATTAACTCTCATGCATGTTTTGCTCAAGCAAAAAGAAAAAAAAGAAAGAAAAACAAGAGCAAATTGAGTTTGATGAAGCAAAACAAAAGAGCTGAAAAATGAGTAGCAGATCCCTCTATTAATCATAGACCAATAAGGACTCTACTCCTAGCAAAACCTCAAGGACTGGCACTGTTTTTGTAGCCTGATCTGATCTTTATTACAAACTTTGTATTTAACAATAACAGTTTTTGAGCTTTTTTTTTTAGGAGAAGATAAGAAATGAATTTTCCCATGTTGAGAATGGTCATTTGGGGTCATTGGGATTAAAGAGTGTTGATCAATCTAATCTGTAAAGTGTGTGGAAGGTTTCTATGAGGCAGAAATAAAATTTTGAAGAGAAAGAGAAAGATATCTTGGGGATTATATAATCTTGTAATTAATGATATTTTTCTAATTTACTATCTAGAATGAAATTTCGAGGAGACTTGATTTATTTTAAAGTAAAGTAATAAAGGTTATAGGCACATCGTAGTAAAAATAACTTGATCTATCATGGCCCAAACTAGTACTATTTGTGACATGGTACTTTAATTCAAGAGAAGTACCAAGCTTGCTGGCCCAAAATGGTCACCATTTTCTTCATGGATAACTGGCTGGTATGTAATAATATTCTTTTTCTAACTGTTAACTTGGGAAAATGCCTTTCTCCAATTTTTTCTAGTTGACTGTTTATACTCTGGCTTTGAGCTTTTAGAGTTTCATTTGGGGTCTGAGACTGTAATGCCTGTACAGTACAAAGTCACCATTAGTAAGTATAGCACATACTTTAATCTTAGCACTAGACCTTATATATATATATAAAATTTAGTTAAATCAATTAGTTTAGTTAAGTTATTGAGAGTAATTTTGAGCTTAGTACTGGACCTTATATGCCTAAATTAGTTTAAACATATAGTTTATTTAAGTATAGAATTGTATCTTACTTTTCTTGATTCTTCTTTGTGGCATGTATATATTGGTGCCACTTGTATTCTATATTCATTCAATTCAATACAAAAGTGTACACTGCTCAGTGCTTAGTTTGTATTTGTTAATTACTTTAACACATGCTTATTAATTATACCTTATTTATGCTCTTATTTCAATGTAATTATTGTTCGATTATTAGCCAAGTTGGACAAAAACGGGGTATATTGAATATTGAGGAAGATGATGATGGGCAACCAAGGAAGAAGGTTCATCTAGGTGTTCCAGCGACACAATGGATTTCAGTTTACAATGCTCGCCAGCCAATGAAACAGAGGTGCATTTTTTTAATGTTATGTTATTTTTTTTTACCCTTGAAGTAGTATCATTTGTCATTTCTGTTGATATTACTAGCAGTATTCTGCCTATATTTCTTTCTGTTAATTTTTAAATGCTTGGATTGGAACCATATACAACTTTCTTAATCTCTCTATTTTTCTTTGTTGCAAACCATAAGCAAGAACAAGTGCCCTACCAGCTGTCATGTTCTTCTTCTCTGTGCGTCTCTCAAAATCTCATCTATGGTTTTTAGTTTTCAGTTTCATATTAATAAATATATATTTGTTGAAATACATGTGTTTATTGTTTGTGCTATATTCATTTATATATAAATATATATTATACTGTTGTTGGAAAGGAAGGGAAGATGGCAGATTTTTATGATTTTCCCTCTTAAATGTATTAAATTTAGGTATATGCAATTCATAGATTGAATATTACTTTAAATTAACGCCGTGGCTTATGCATGCATGATAAATAATTAGAATAGGTCTTATCCCCTTATTCTTGTGTGCAGGGTATTGTCTCAAAGCATCGGACTTCTCTCTTATACATTCTTGAGAAAAGCAAACTATGACTGAATAGTTGTACCTATGGTAGGTAAGTTTTTTTTTTTGTTGCCAAATTTAGTATTTAGTAGTCCTTTTGCTTTTATGGATTCTTGTTCATCTAATGCATGCTCTGCTACTTTGTTTTGCAGAAAATCAGCAAATGAGTAAATAAATTAATGTTTTGTAGTTTAATTTTCCTTGTGAATAATTTTGGTTGTGTGGTGCTTGACTTGTGTATTAATTTTATTGTAGGTTCATTATGATTTTAATACATCGACGGGTACTGGACTTCTTGCATGGTAAAGAGCATTTTATGTCTAGTCTTTTGATGCTGTTGCAATGGTCTCCTTTTGCGACAGAAGCAGAGCTTCTGAAGCAAGTAAGCTTTTACAAAATCATTATCTTATTCTTTTCTAATCATTTGCTTGTTCCTTTTTTAACACACGCGTACTGATTTTATTTCTAACTTTTACTTGCATGATACTAATTTCTTCACTGTGAACTTTTGAATCTTGATTCATCAAATTGTCAATGATTTGAACAAAGTTCATCTTGATACATTTTGTAGTCTCATTAAGAGGCATTCTTGCTATTAATCATCTTGTGTCTATAAATACTAAGAAATAATCATGGATTGATGCTGCCCATTTATCATGTTTTAGAGAATTAGGAAATTCCAGCTAGTCATGGGAAAGATGTGACAGATCCCTTCACTATACGAGGTTGTTAGGGTAAGATGCACTACTAAAAAACTGATTTGCAATGTTATTTAAGTTATTTTGATTCGGATATGGCTTTGTACCACTGTTTTTTTTTTTTTTTGTATCAATTGTTCTGTATATAGCATGCACTATCTATATTTATATATGTTATATATAAAATTGAAATAGCGTAGGCAATAGACACTAAGTCTGGCTATACATACATATAAGATATATATATATATATATTAGAAAATTTGTTGAAAAGTGGTTGTTGTTCTGATTGTTTATTTTTTTGTAACCTTTGATTATGTTTATATGATCAGCTTTAGTAGTAAAATTGCTAAAAAGTATCATGTAGTATATATAATTTTTGTTGTCTAACATAGAAATGTGGTGTAAATCCTACACCCTTAAAGAACAGCAAAACAAGAAAGAGTAATCAGCAAAACAAGAAAGAGTAATGCAGAAACATAGAATAAAAAATGATAAAAATTTAAAACAAAAAACAACACCAAACACATTACTTGGTTCAACTCAATTAAAAGCCTACATCCAAGGTAGAATAGCCCCAAAGAATGGTTGATTAGACTTTATTCTTTCTTGAGTATCAAGTACAAAATTACACAAAGGGAGACTTGCTCCATGTACAAACACTCTAAAAAAATGCTTTAAAAAACCGAACAAAAAAACGCTGAAAAAATTCTCTACTGATTCTCTTAACCCCGAATGAGAGTAGTGAAGACAATATATATAGGCTTCTATGGTAGCTAATGTACCAATTGTATTACAAAAATTTTGAACTTCTTGGAATAAAAGAATTGTCACATCAGTTGTCACTTAAGTGGCATATCAAGTCATACAATGTAGAGAAGTGAGCTAGTTTGATTTGATTTCAAGTTTAATGGGTTTGATTTAATCTTCCCAGCATTATACTCAATCATGTTGTTGTGGATTTTGTTTATAATCAATCATGTTGTTGTATATGATTTTGCGTTTATACCTCAGATATTAGTGTAAAAGAACATATATTCACTTTATGCAGCAGTCTTAGAGCTGATGTGGTTGGGCAACTCATTGTCTAACATAAATCACTCATTTGGGAGCTGCTCGTGCAGCTTTTGAAGATGCGCAAAAGCAGATGGAAGTCATATTGGGAGCTATTGAAACAAAATCTGAGAGTATCACAAAAATTCAAAGTGATCTTGAAAGGAGCAAAATCGAAGCATTGGAAGCTCATAAAGTGGAACAAGTTCGTGTTTTAATTATGTACATGGAGGGGCTCGGTAGGGACGGTGGCTGGGCGCGAGGCTGGTTGGTGGGGTTCTCAACTTCACGACGGCAACAGGTATTTCTTTCTGTGGTGTTGAACTTTAGTTTGGTGATGTTATGGTCTTAGATTTTCTTGATAGCTCTCTTATTTTATTGTTCATCTGAAAATTCCCTAGCTCTTTCTTGATAGCTCTCTTATTTTATTGAACTAAAACAGATAATTGCCAAGTTACCACCATGAAATAAATCACTCATTTATTTTATTGTTCAAGGAAATGTTTTTCAAATAAATGAGGTGTTGCTTTCTATTAGACAATTTTTTCCATTAAGGATTTTTGAAACCATTTCAATAAAAATTGACCCCTAGTCTAGTTCATCATCCATGATTTATGAGTTACATGGCATTATATGAAAATATTTATTTAAATCTAACGTAGCTCTTGATATCTTTTTTTAAACTTTGAGTGGATAATGTCTTATTATGAGTTTGTCTCTTAACAATAGAACTTGTGTCACTTGAGAGGCATTTTCTTTTAGCTTCAAATTAATAGAACGAGTAGAGGTAGTTTCTTTTATTTAGCATAATGATCTCTTCCTTCTTACTTCAGCTAACAACACTTGAACCAATGATCACTGGATTGCAAGAATCATTGCCAAAGTCCATTGGATTGCTTCCTTTTTATGGAGGTGTGGCAGGTACATGATGTTATTATACTTGAACTTGAAGACTTTTCTTTAGAGTTTGTTTATAAAATTAAGGTTGCTGGTGTCCTTGCTTTTGCTATAATTTTACTGAAGTCTTCAAAATGAACTGGAGATGCCTGAATCATGATGTATACCATCTAATTGGTTAGTTAAAGTTGAAATAAGTGTTTCTGGCCACTTGAATCTTATTGTTGCTATCTCACATGCTGAACAGAGAGAAGTAGATACCTGACACTTCATGTAAACAGCCCCTTGGCTGGGTTTACTTCCCAGTGCTGATGGGCAAGTATTACATTCTCAAGATGGTGGAGATAGTCCAATTCTCAGTCTCTTTAAATCAGTCACTGCTGCAATATTATCTAAGCCAGGGTGCCCAAATCCAACCTCTTTCAGCACCCTATCAAAACAAGCAGAAGCTGCAGGTACAGAGCTGAACATTCAATATTTAGAAAACTCATTGTATGTATATATCATCGATTCTCAGGTAGTTCAAATGGTCAGACATGTGGTTTTCTCTCATAAAGTTTGAGATTCGAGTTTTCTTGAACATCTCAATAGCTATTCCTTAAATATTGTAGGGTTAGGCGGAGAGTAGTTTAAATATACATCAATTATCAATATCCTCTTTTGATTTTTTTTTTTGGGGCAAAATCTTTTGAATTTGATGCAGTGTCAAGGTGGTCTTATAAATTATTTTTTGGATTGTAACTACTTTGAGCTTTGAAATTGCGACAAAGTGGTTCCCTATAAGTTTGAGTTAAATTTTAACCAAATATTGTGATTATGGTTTTCTTCACTAGTGGGTTTCTTCCCATACATTTAGTTCAGTGCTCTTTTGGGACAAGATAGTTTTAACACTCGTTGCTTGCTTTCTTTGCAACATTGTTGTCATGAGACATCATCAAGCTGTGCAGATATTAGTTTAATTTGAATGTTGTCTGTGAGAAATCAAAACATTTACTTGGACCATTTTCAACCTTCAATAATGACAATCACTTAAATTCTCTGCTTCCTAAATTGATATGTAGATCTTGCTTTTATTTTTATAGTTCATTTAAAATATTGAAGTGTTTCCAATTGCAGATCTTTTATACAAGGCAAATATGAATACTGGAAGTGTGCTTGAATATGCCCTCGCCTTTACAAGTGCAACATTGGATAAGTATTGCAGTAAATGGAATGCTATTCCTAAAACAAGATTTGTTGACATTACAACTTCATCTACACAATCACCCAGGAATCCTCACTTTTCCCAGGTATGCAAGATTGCCTTCTATTTCTTTTAAAAAAGCCATCCATCTATTTTAAGCTTATACTATTAAGATTTCAAAATCAATAATCTGGATCATTCATGTATGTTAGTATTATATGCATTTAAATTGCTATTCTAATTTTTCTATTGATTGAGCTTTCTATATAATTGATTTCTTACTATTAATTAATCAAGCTTTGTGTGCATACAGTAGAGAAAAATAGTACTTGTGAAACAATTATATCATCAATGTTGCTTAGTTTATTCTTTATAAAAGGGATTTGATTTCTATGTTCAATTAAATTGGGTCCTTCACTTTTTTTAGTTTGGAAATACATTATAAAGTTTGATAGAAAATTTTCTTTTTCTGGAAAAGAGAAATCAGAGGGAATTTCCATTACTTTTGTATTCACATTTTTGATTGTCCTTGGCTTTGCATTTGTGATTGTCTTTTGTATGTGGTGTCCTCTCTTGGAAATAATTTCCATAGCATTTTTCTTGAAGTAATTTGTGATGCTAGATAATAACAATAAAATATTTCTTTGTTTATTTTGCAGATGTGACAAGCAAAATAGAAAATGATACTTAATTTTGAAGGCTTTCTGTTGGGCAGCTATAGAATATTTTGTGCTAAAAGTAGTAACTTTTCAATATGTTGAATATTTAAGACTACTTGAATACTTAAAGAACATTGTGTTGTTGATGACAATGTTGAATGTTTTAAACTAATTTGTGGATTGTTAATACAATGTTGAATGTTTTTACTTTTTGTTATTTGAAAATCAAGTTCATTTGATGATGCTAGTATATATTAGAAAGCTAATTTTAATTATATAAATAAAAAATAAAAATATAATAGAATAAATTAGTGTTATATAAATGAATATATAATGAGAATTTAAACTTATCTAAATATTAAAATAATACGAAAAATGTGTTATAATATCTATTACAATAACACTTTTTGTAAGTAAATAATTTTGTTATGCAAACTTCATTATATAACATAAAAAATGTGTTATACTAAAGTGTAGTATAACACAAAAAATGTGTTATACTAAAGTGTAGTATACCACAAATTTATAAGTATTGAGATGTGTTATATAATCGACTATAAATAATATAATTAAACACTTATCTATTTATTAAAATAACACAGAAAGTGTGTTATCGTTGACAGTATAATAACACATATGTATAACAATGATAAAGTGTTATGTAAAGTACCCTGACCTACGATAACATAGTCGGTCTTAACACGTCAAAAGGTGTTATGGTATGTTTTGATAACACATTTTTGGTGTTATTAAAAGCATTTTTTCTTGTAGTGCTCCATGAATCATTGCCTCCCTGACGGCCACCCTGAGTATCCCGACCTCTCCTATGAGGACCAGGAGCAGTCAAAGCATCAGGGGTCTTTCTCTTCAGATCACTGGGGCCTCCGCCCCTACCAGAACCAGAATATGGAGGCACCGCCCTACGGCCCTCCCACCTTGCTGCACTCTCTCTCCATATCTTATTCTCCGCTTCCTCAGCGGTAAGAGCCTTCTCAACAGCATGGGCATAAGTTGTCCCCCCAGGAACTGTTGTAATCCTCACATCTCGGGCTATCATAGCATTAAGCCCTTTGATAAATCTGTCCTACCTAGCTGCATTAGTACGCACAAGATCTGGTACGAACTTCGCAAGTTTGTCAAACTTCAGGGCATATTTTGTAACTGTCATGCATAGTATTTCTGACTAAATAGATCCTTGAATCCTTCCCAACTCAGAGTGGTAACATCCTTAGTCTATGATGCCACTTCCCACCAGATACGGGCATCCTCTCTCAGCATATATGTGGCATAGGCCATTCTTTCATGTCCTTCTACCCTCATGAAATCCAGGATAGTAGTAATCATGGTCATCCACTGTTCGGCCTTCAGTGGATCAGGTCCTCCCTCATTGGGGGCTGCTGCTTCCTGAACCGCTCATGCAACAGCTCCCATCTGTTCCCAACCTCTACTGGCTGTACAACTGGTACCACTGCAGGTGGCACAATAGGGGCAGCACTCCCTGATGGGGCTTGCTGTCGCAGAATACAGTATGCTCATCCTGGCTCTGTAGCCGTGATTGCATGTCTGTCATAAGTTGCTGCCAGTTCCCAGGGACTGGCGGAGGGGTCTGGCTCTGGTCATTATCCTTTGCCTCAGACCTACTGCTGGTAAGTTGCACAGATCGTCTTGGACGCATAGCTATCCAAGTTAATCTGGAATCAACAACTCGGCGGTTAGGCTACGATGACAGGGTAATAATCCTTCCATGATCCACCATTGGAACTCAAACATTCACAAACAATCAAGATATACCAGTTTATTCAAATATTCATCCACATACACAATAATGCTAATAAGCACGCCTCAATATCACCACACAGCAGTCAAGGGCCAGGCCCTATCAGTATCTCATGCTCCCTATTAATCAAGCAAATATCAGCATTCATATTCCATTCTAATCATTTAAGCATATAAACACGTATGCACAATTACCAAAACCTGAGTCGAGCTTGTCTTTAACGGTGAATGTACATGTCCAGCCAGTCTTTAGGAACCCTTAAACCTAGGACACTCTGATATCGAGTTGTAACGCCCTAGATAGCCAAGACCACTACACTGTGTATTTATAAAAGTGCAAGACTTGCTAATCAAGTCATTTAGTTAGAAACGTGTTACTGAAATTATAATTGAACAAGGTGTAACGCCCTACCACCTTAGAGCCGTTACTAAGTGAGTTTAAATCGTGCAATCAACTCACTAATCGAGGGTTTTAAGACAAAAGTGTGATTAAACTATAATCAGAGTCATAAACTTTGAAAATAAACCTTTTACTGAAAATCATAAAGCGTTTAACACTTGGGATCCCAAAATAAAATATTGTTTAGAAATATTTACAACTCAAAAGTATAATTAGAGTCAGCTAAACGAAAAAATAGAATTTGGTACAAAGCATCTCCCAAAAATATCCCTGGCTGTGGTAGCTAGGCAGACCAGACATGTATGCGCCGCTCATCACGCTCACCATACTCAAGGTTGGTCGATTTTCCCCTTGCCTTTACCTGCACCATAGAGCACCCGCGAGTCGAAGCCGAGCAAGAAAACTCTCACAAGCAGAAAATATATGCATACCAAACACTTAACATATAAACAAGCCATCATCAGGCTATACACATATGGCCATGCCAACCCAGGTGCTTTACCAGGCCCTGGGTTTGCGGTCCACACTGTGAGGATATCCCAGGTATCCTTTGGGGTCTCGCCCTGGCAACTTGCACTCCGCGTGCTAAACGCTGTTCCCAGACCCTTGCCGTTCTCGGCCTTCGCCGTTCCCGGCCATCGTCATTCATTCATTTATATGTACACATAATATAACTAAACAGATACTTATTCACATATAAATTCAATCAAAGGGCTACGCCCTGCAACCCAATCATTAAGGGTCGTGCCCTGCAAACTCAAGCTCTATGGGAACAGTAGTTTTCTTACCTGTGTCCCAAGCTTTCCAAGCAACGATGTCCCGAGCACAGTCCCCTAGTCCGAGCCTTGTCGAATCCCTAGTCACAACGCATTAACAATTTCCACCCATCATGTTCTAATCCATTGAATAGCTTTGGGTCATAATTCTAGTCTACAGGTCATTGAATTCTATCAATCCGGGTGATAAAATCCATCCCGAGCCTTAACTATTGAATTCTCGAGCTTAAAACCTCTTTAGAACCCAAAAATGCACTAAGCATCGCGGCCCTAGGAAATCATGCCGCGGCCCCCAGCTCAACCCGAGGCCCTGCCTCAAATCAGCCTACACGCGTCGCGACCCTTCCTGAAGGGCGTCGCGGCGCGCCTCCAATTCCAGATGCCCCTACGTTCTAAGGGGTCGCTGCTTAGCAAGAATAGCGCTGCGGCCTGACCCCTCGAGCCCAGAAAAACTCACCATTTTTTCCTCAAAAACCAATCCAATTTACCCCAAAATCAAGCCAACCATCCAAACTAATCATCACAAAGGTTATACTATAGATTCAGCAACAAAACCCAACAGGAATTCAAGCTAAAAACCTTATCAAACTCAAAATCAATTCTTCACTCAACTCACATGCATTACTCCAGAATTTCAGCTTAAAACCAGCATAATTCACTAAGATTAAAGCTTACCTTGAGCTGAGTTGTGTCTCTGAATTAGGTCCTTAAGCTTCAAGCTTCTAGCTCCCAAGATTCCCAGCCCAATTCCTTTGTTTTGAGTAGTTTCCACCAAAATTTCCCTTGCTAAGACTTAGAGGGAATAAAGAGAGAGAAGAGGCAGAAGGGAGGGTCGGTTCCTTCTTTTTCTAAAGGCTTCTATTAGTTTTGTTTTATTTAACTAAAGTTCCTAAGGTTACCTCAAGGCTCAGGGTACCAGAAACGTCCCCGAGGGAAAAATGGTAAATTTCCCCAATATTCCCTCCTAAACATTCTAACCTCAAATATATCTCCAAATATTTATTTCCATAACCCGTTAACCCCATACAAATGTCTAATACCTGAATTACCCCTCGACTCGCCCCGAGTCAGATTTTCGACCCCGTTGTGACTTTCTGGCTAACCGCTCCCTAGGACTGTCTCGAATCGTGCAACACAGATATATCATAGGTATATCACAATTATCACATTTATGCCCTCAATGGGCTAAAATTACAAACATGCCCCTAATTACCAAGTGGGGCCCACATGTATATTTAATTCACCTAAACATGCATCTATAGTCACATGTTCACATAAATTCACATATTATAACAATAAATCACGTGTTGCCCTCCAGGCACACTAATCAAGGCCCTAAGCCTTATTAGCAAATTTGGGTCATTGCACTAGGGTTAAAAGATTTTGCTCACAAAAGTTGCATTTCATATAATTAGACATTTTAGTACATGGGATCCCAAAAGAAATAGCGTTTAAAAGACAGTTTACAAAATTTCAGGTTATAGGTACAGCTACCAGCCACTCTAAGGGCAAAACAAACATTTAGACTTTCCTGTCCTGTACCACTCCTCGGCCGTGGCAGCCGACCAGCTGACTATGTACATTCAGCCTCAAAGCTCTCCCACTTAGGACTAGTCCACTCTACCCTTGTCTTTAACTGCACCACGTAGCACCCGTGAGCCAAGGCCCAGCAAGAAAACACAATAACAGAGCATAATCATCAATCAACACAGTCAGATAATCCATATAGTATAATCATATACTCAACAATCCAAAATATCCATATAATCAGGCATTCAACATACCAAGCTTATCAATTAACAATAATAACCAATTTACATGTAATAACTGGGGTCAATGCCCTTAGGTCGCACCCCTATTTATCCCACTGACTCCGGCTCGCTTAAACCGAGCTCAGTGAATATCAAGCTGTCCTCAGCTACCAGTGGCCGAGCCGCGCCCTGTGCGCTAATATTGATTCTGGCACTCTTAGGTCGTTTATCACATGTCCCATGGCATAATACCATCTATGACATCATACAGATATAGGGAGCTCTTAGTCCCAATACAATCAGATAACCAGGTGCAGTTTTCTTATCTACGATTCCGTTAGCTTTGATCAATGAAACTGACCCTCAAGCACGATCCCTTTCGAGCCCTAGCGTACACCTATTCACAGCCATAGATCAGAATCATCACCAAACTTCAATTCCAAAACCTAGCCTTGGGACCAATCTCGAGCCCTCAGGAAGCCCTAATTCCACCAAATGGGGTGGTGGAATCAAACCCCGAGCCCCCGAGCAAAAACCCTAAGAAATATCCCAAAAACCCTCTTCTGGAAACAGGGTAGCGCTACAGCGCCACAAAGAGGGCGCTGTAGTGCTACAAACAGAGCCAACAGGCGCCCAGACCACAAGGCCTAGCGCTGTAGCACCCAAAGGCTAGCGCTACAGCGCTAGTCACAGCCAGACAACACCCTGATCTTCCCTCTTCGAACT
The DNA here is from genome assembly GCF_963169125.1 of Humulus lupulus. Lineage (NCBI taxonomy): Eukaryota > Viridiplantae > Streptophyta > Magnoliopsida > Rosales > Cannabaceae > Humulus > Humulus lupulus. The sequence continues at coordinate 126,318,725 of NC_084801.1, read as the reverse complement.
TCCTCGAGCCAAAACTCTCCAAAACCCCTCCAAACCTCAACCAAACACAAAACAAGCCTACCATCATCTATAACTCACCCCATATGACCCAACCATATGAAACTTGAGCACATGCACCCCAAAATTAAGAAACCACCATGATTGAGCTTGAAGCTCAAAAACTCAACAGATAGCAATAGAAACTTCATAACTTTAAAGCTAGAATTTCATATCTTCAATGGAGAATTTCAACCTAGGTTATCTTACACACCTCCTCAGCTTTCAACTCCTCAAATCCTCAGGCTTAACTCCCTAGAATTCCCATAAAAACTCAGTTTAGAAAACCATTTCATCATCAAAACCAGAAATTAAAGAAAACCTTGAAACTTACCTCAAATGGACTGAATTACTCTTGCTAACTCCTCAAGCCAAAACAAGGGGCCAAGTGTGAAGTCTTAGCCTAAAGTTCCTCAGAATTTCAGCCTCAAATTCCAGCAGAAAGGGTGAGAGAAACCTAAACTGTGAGAGAGAAAGCAAGACTTCTGTTTTTCCTTCTTTCCTTTTCTTTTCCTTTTGTGTCTTTCCTTCCTACAGAATTCTAAAGTTTTCTACACATTCCACTAAAGCAATAAAGCAAAAATAATACTTATCTCTGGTTTTTAAACAAAATGACCAATTTGCCCTCCCATAATTCCTAAGCCTTTAAATCAATCTAGGGGCATTTTGGTCATTTGCTCCCAATTCCCGCTAATTCCTCGAATGTCTCTAATATTTAACGCTTACTTCCTGACACCTAACTAATCACCAATTATATTTCTCAATATCAAATAGACTCCAACGTATTTCCTAAATTCCCAGAAATACCCCCAGGCTTGCCCCTAGCCGGGTATAAATCCCCGCCATGACTTTTCCGCTAAACCACTCAATAGAATCACCTCGAGTCACAAGCTACAAATATATCCACATAATAATGTGGTCTCAACAATTTATCATAAATATCTACATTTATGCCCTCAACGGGCCAAAATTACAAATATGCCCTCATAACCTAATCAAGGCCTACATGCATACTAGCACACAGAATCATAAATCACATATATCCAAATAATCATATAAGCATGCTTATCACATAATCATGCATTTAATCATTTAAATCACACATAATCCAGTTATGCCCTCCCGGCACACTAATCAAGGCCCTTAAGCCTTATTAGTAATTTTGGGTCGTTACAACCGTCTAGACATGCTTAGTTTGTACTTTGATTGTTTTACTTTGTACTTTTCAATTACGGAATTTGAATTTTTAGATTGGTTCAGTAATACGACTTTTTGTGTTAAAGTTTGTTGTTTCAGACACACCTAATTCATACATGCACATAAATCATACATAATTCACACATAGTTCACACCTGATTCACACATATTTCACACGCGGTTCACACATAATTCACACATAATTGACACCTGGTTCACACTTAATTCACACCTAATTCACACATAGTTCACACCTGATTCACACATTTCACATGCGGTTCACACATAATTCACACATAATTGACATCTGGTTCACACTTAATTCACACCTAATTCACACATAACTTAATAAGATAAAAGTGACAAAGATTTATCCCTTCCACTATTAAGATGAAATAAACGAAGTCATTCAATACCATTTAATGAGATGAAGTTGACATAGTTTCTTCATACATTCAAAAGTGAGATACATATATTTAAATAAAAGGCAACTATGGTTGTAAGTTATGGTAAAACAAATCTAAACAAGTCTTTTTTCTAAAGAAATCCATGTTGTTGTCATTTACTTTGGATAGCGGTTTTTTGGCTAGTAAGTACTCTAGATGTTTGATGACATATACCCCACAATCGCCACTGCAAAGGAAATAATTTTTTTTAATTATTGGAAGACCATGGAGATTATTTACAATATAAATATGGTTAACACAGTTATACCTAGTTTTGGTATGTGGCACTTTTTATGTGCCAAGTCTTGTGAACTCAAAACGCACTTTCTCTGCTTGTAGTTGGACATCTTTCCTATGGCTTAATAGCCCACTGGATTGAATTAGATATGGTAGGATTTTTCCCCATCTGCGCATTTTATTCTCAAACTCCTTGTTGGAGACCACAGTGATATCACAGTCATAAGCTTTTATAAGATAGTTTGTCAATGATATCTCTAACAACACCTAATGTGTCCCAAAAAAATTAATCGGGGTAAACACATCGTTAATGTCTTTCCAACTCCTTTTGAAATTGTTATCATCACCTACCAAGTAATCAAGCACTTCTTTTGGCCAAATGTAGCTTGATTTGATTTTCCTCTTATTGAATTGTTCCCAATGTGGTTCGAAGAACTATTGGAACATAGAATCCACGATGGTGAATCTTTCGGAGTAAGTCTTCTTGTAAGTGTACACTTGTTCTTTCATCAACCCTAAAGCTGCATCAATGTGCTGCATGCCAAATATTATAAGTATATATACATCACATTCAAATTATATATATTTTAAAAATATATATATTTCAATAGTCTTACCAGTCCGTCAAGCCATGTACGTGGTGTAAGTAGCTGAATGAACCATTTTGTTGTGCACGAACTAGCCAAAAGAGAAATAGGCTTATCATTCTTTTTTAAACCAATTACCCATTTCTTAAAACGTCTCATTTGTTTTTCTTCATATGGCTGTAGGGGATTAATTTCACAAGGATCAGTTACAATTGTCTTTGCTTTATTTTTCTTCCTAGTTGGATCAGTAAACTCGGCAGCAAAAATTCTTTTCGTTGGAACCCTCCTTCTCTTGAATTCCACCCCAGCCATATCTTTAAGAGATACCACCTTACAGCTAGGGCTATCTTCTCCAACAACGTGCTCCAAAATATATGTATGGTGTGGTGAAGCAAGATGCCCATCTGATACTGAATCCTCAGAATCACTACCTTTACGTTGCGAGAGCACCAATTCAATTAGATAATCCAACTTCTCCTCCATTCTTTGTTGGTTACTTTTCAAAGTGTCAACATCAGCTAACAACTTTTCATGGTGGGTGTTAATTGGAGTTGGTATCTCTTTCTGATCTTGCTCGTGATGATGACCATCTGCTACATCGGGCTTTGTGGGAGGTTCCTCACGTTCTTCCCTTTCAAACTCCAATTCCACATCATTGTCTACAAAGCTAATAACATGACCCATGAGTAGTTCATCTGGTCCTTGAATAATAGAGTCATGAAATTATTTCTCTTCGGGTCTTGGATTGAGCGTGGCCTTCACAAGATCCTGCAACAAAATAATAAATTAATAAGGTATAAACATTACTTATAAATCACAAACTCAAATAAAATCTCAACGACTTGCACTTTTTTTCTTAAATACAACTTCAATATCTTTCTCTTTCAGCATTTTATGCGCTGACCAGCTAAGCATTCTTGGAAAGGCAAGGGGTTGTTTATCAACAAATGCAGCGAACTTTGTGAAAATTTCATAGGCCCAATATTGCAGAGTAATGGCATAACCATAAATTGTGTACTGAGGTGCTAGTCTTTTTCTCTTTTGCTCAACATTCTTCAAGTATTTATTCCTTAGCCTTTCCATATCTTTTGTCAAGCCGAATAATGTCTTCTCGTACGATAATCTCCCCCTAGAATAGTTGAAGAAGTCATCTTCATTTTCCACCATGGAAAGGACATCAATAAAGATTTCTTCTTTGGTTCACTAGGTAATAAAAGAGAGTCTACCAAAAACCATAGACCTAATTTCTATACGTCTTCTTTCACATCACACTTTTTGAATCCATCTTCCAACTCTTCAGAAGACAAACATTCTTTATTGTTCAAGTATTTCTGGAGAAGTCTTTTACTCTTGGTCATTTCTTTATACTTTGCCTGATCTAGAGAAATTCCACAATTCAATCCAGTGATCAAACCAAATTCACTAATTCCAAATCTTGTATTCTTACCACAAATATTAAAATCCAAGCAGTATTCGTTCTTTCCTCTACCAACAACTCTCCTAAGCAGTAACCGATGAATAATAACTCCAAAATATTGTAGAGGCGGAGCTAAGAAGAATTGCTTGAACAGTGACTGTTTCGCTCGTTCCAACAAGTCACATGCTATGAACTTCATTATTATTGTACTCATAATGCTCCCTCCCCTATACGCAACCTTTGCTGGATAATGTCTTTCAGTAGGAAGCATGAGGAGTGACATCTGAAAAGGTAAATTAAATAAGCGCTTAATACATAACTCATATATATTCACACTTTCTTCACACATGGTTCACACTAAAATCACACATGGTTCACACCAAATCTACACCTTGTTTAGACATAGTTCACCCAAAATTCACACATATTGTTCACTTATTCTCACATGATTCATGTATGGTTCACACATTATTCACACTTTGTATGGTTCACACATAGCTCACCCAAATTCACACCAACCTCACACATAATTCACACCAAATCCAGACATAGTTCACACTAAATTCACCTCTTGTTCACACAAAATTATAACAAAGTTAGTATTTAACAAATATATACCCATAATAATCCATAAACCATCCCACTGTTGGTCTTGCTTGAGCTAAGATATGTCTCAATCAAAAACCCAAAAACTAAAAAAATATTACTTACATTCTGCAGAAATGAAAAAATGATATTTCAAATGAGTTTTTCTATATCATTAAAAGATACTAGTTTTTCAATTAAATTCACATATAAACATTAAAAGATCATAAATTGTTGTGAAGTACACACTCCATGAGGATTCAATTCAAAACAATGCAGATAAATACGGTACCTATTATTTAGCTACTTTGAGCATGTTTGGCATTTGATAATACTCATTCATTTATTTGATAACAAACTAGTGCATTTGAGTTACAAGTTCCTTCCATAATTTATTTTCACTTATATATCATATATAATATGCTAATGAATGTATTTCAATAAACAAAAAGAGATATACACACACTAGAAATTGAGGCCGTGCATTTTTATAATAGGGTTAGTTAGTGTAGTTTCCCTTTATAATTCACACATTATTCACCATAAATTCAGAACATGGTTCACACACCATTCACACTAAATTCACACGTGGTTCACACATCATTCTCACATTGTTCACCATAATTTCAAAACATGGTTCACACATCGTTCACACACTATTCACACCAAATTCACACATGGTTCACACATCATTCACACATTTTTCACCATAAATTCGGAACATCGTTCACACCAAATTCACACATTGTTCACACTGAAATCACACATGATTCATACATTATTCACCATAAATTTGGAACATCATTCACACACTATTCACACCAAATTCACACACTGTTCACACTGAAATCACACATGGTTCACACCAACTTCACTTCATACATGGTTCACACTAAATTCACACCATAATCACACATGGTTCACACCAATTTCACACAATGTTCACACTGAAATTACACATGGTTCACAGCAACTTCACTTCACACATGATTTACACTAAATTCACTCATTATTCACACCAAATTAAAACATGCCTCAAGTAGTTAGAAATTTAACCAAAGTCCAAACCTTACCTTCTTCTACATGTTTCCAACCACAACCATCAAATCTCAAAGCATCAATATGAAAAAATCAAAATAAACAAAGGAGTCATAAATAATATAACAACAATACCTTGGGCTAGGGTATTGATAAGTACCGTATTTGTCTATTTTTAATTCATTATTCTTCTATTATTATGCACTTGATTATTTATTTATATATGTTTAATTAGTTTATTTTGTGTTTTTAGGATTTTCAAGACATTTGGGTGAAAGTGAATGAATTTGGGATGTTTTACAAGCAATGGTTAAACTCGGAATTACAAGTCTGACACTTCACACTTAATTTTGATAACTTTTCGATACTGTTTTGGAAATATACCTAGAAATAAAAGTTTTATAAATTTTTCTTAGCTTTCTATATCTTTTTGAATCGTCCAATTCCGAGTTATATCGAGGAAGTTATGCTTAAAATACTTTCGGTCACTGCAGCAGAAGAAAACCGAAAAACGGGAAAACTTGCTATGGCCGCGGCCAGCCTTATTCCAGGCCGCGGCCTGGGGGACAGAACGTAGTGACCGCGGCCAGCAAGGTCCCAGGCCGCGGCCGGAGCCCGATTTTCTGGAAAATACATTTTTCTAGTGGCCGCGACCACCAAGAATCACTGGCCGTGGCCGGCGATCGATTTTTTTATTAAATTTCAATTTTTAAATGTAATTTTTGGGGGGCTATAAAAGGGATTAGGGTTAACTTTTATCATAACTTTGGATTGCGATTTTTAGAGGCTAGAGCAGCAGAGGAGGAGGAAAAAACATCATCATCTATATTCTTCAATCTAGTTTTTCTTTCTTCTCAAAACTCTTTTATTTTCATTGAATATTTTATGTTTATGAATATGAATATGATTATGGAGTAGTTTTCTTTATAGTTAAGGGTTCTTTCAAAACCCTAGACATGATATCTTGAATGCATTGATGAATTTTATTTCTTTTATTCCCTTACATTAAATTGCTTCTATTTTTCTATTTGAATGTCATGGATCTTGTAAAATCTTGTTTAGATGGCCACTAATTAAGGTTTTGCATTGTTCTACTATCATCTTAGGATTTCTATTCACCTAATAGTTTAGGATTCTAAGTAAAGTGATAAATTGCAATTAAGGTATTGTGACGGGTATTTTAATTGTGATGAGAAATAGAACCTAGGTTAAATGAATTGCATGCTTAATGAATTTGTTGCCTAGATTAACTTGTTTCCACAAAGTGTAATGCTTTTACTAGGTTAAATAGATTGCATGCTTAATGGGTTTATTGCTGGGTAAAAAGGGTTAATTAAGAGCACTTAGCTTTAATTAATTATATTAGGGAAACTGGGATAATTGACTGCTTAAGTGTTATCTGCGGGGTTAATAGTTTAATTGGGAATAGGGAATATTATTCATCATTGTTGATAGATTGATTGTTGAAGGTGGAGAGTAATTCTTGACTATTTCTTTAATATCGTTATATCCTTAGTTATTCAATCGTTGATATTTATTTCATTTTATGTTTTCAGCTATTAAAACTAAAACCCCTTTTTAATTTCAGTCTAATATTATTTTGAATAATAATTTGATCATAGTCCTCGTGGGTTCGACCCTTATTTACTGCTAAACTGAAGTAGCTGGTGTAAGTGAAAAAAAAATTATTTAAATTTGATACGGCATACGACACGCATCAGGTATCGGGCTTGCAAGGGGAGCGTGGTGTCTTAGGTGTTGTATACCTTGGGCTCCGGTGACGTGGGCTCGACAATATGGTTGCGGAGCACGGCGATAGCAATGTGGGTTCATGGGGTCGGGAGCAAGCGGAGAGGATGGGGGTATGGTAGATTTGAGAGAGAGAGAGGGAGAAGGAAAAGGGTTTGTTCTCTTTGTGAGAGTAAAAGGGGCTGAAAAAGAAATGGGTAAGAGAGAGAAGGTGGCTGAAAACGAAATGGGAAGGGAAAAAAAAGGGAGGAAGAAGCCCTAATGTTAATAAGGGTAAGTTAGTCCTTTCACATGGGTATAAGGTTAAAAATAGGAGAAACATTAAAGTGGGGTTAAAGTTAGTATTAGCCTATAAAATATGGTCAATTCATGGAGTTAATATATATATATATATTGTGGTTGTCTTGCTTTAATTAAATGAATATTTGTTCAAAAAGATACATGTCTTGCAAAATTCACATCATTAATATATATATAGGACGTTGTTGTGGTGCGGCTTAGAAAAGCACCGATGGGAACGTTTTTTAAACCGTGGATAATATCATGGAAGGCTTAGATTTAAATGTTGTATAATAGATGTGTGGGTGTTACCGTGGTCATTGTTGTATGTTATAAATGTCTTCCTTTTTTGTTATATTTTTTAAATTTTCTTTGAGAAAGTCTTGGGTCAATCAAGGAGGGAGGGTTTTATTGCTTGTTGGATCTTTTATGGAGCAGAAATTATTGCAAAGAGAAAGAAAATGAGTCAAAGGAGAAGTAGGACGTTTGTAGTTCTTAATTAAATTTTTAGATTTATATTTTGGTATTTCCTTAATGCGGTATTGATAGCTGTTAACATCTGATTTTGTTGATCAATTAATTTCTTTAAGTCCATCTATTTGGAGAAAATGTATAAGTCCATCTGTTTGGAGGAAATCTTTAATTCCATCTGTTTGGAGAAAATCATTTGTGTTTAGTTTGTTTATTCGACAATTACTTCGGTTTGAGGTTTGGGATCAATATTATATGATTTGTATGTGATGAATGCTTGATATGTTTCTGTTAATGGCATTGTGTTCTAGTTTCCTGCGTTAATTTTATATCTTCTCTCTTTAATTTTATCAGTACCCCAGTTGTTTGTTTATCGTTTTAAGTGTCTGTATTGAGTTTTTGGATTGTTTTAAAGGAAAAAAAAATGGTGGAAAGGGGTGGTTGTAAAGATGGGAACTCAACTTTGGTTCATGGGAAACATCAGAAAAGTTGTACCTTGGTTGGAAGTTGAAGAGGGGAAGGAGCGTGGCGATAAAGGTCGTGGGGAAGGAGAAGGTGATTAAGGTTGGAATGATGGAGGAAGTTAAGAGATAGATCTTTGTTATGAAAATGGTGAAGCATCCCAATATCGTTGAGTTACATGAAGTTATGGCTAGTAAGTCGAAGATTTACTTTGCTATGGAGATAGTTAGAGGTGGAGAACTGTTTGCTAAGATTTCTAAAGGTCGGCTTAAAGAAGACCTTTCCAAACTCTACTTCCAGCAACTTTTGTCTGCTATAGATTTAAGCCACAACAGAGGTGTCTACCACCGTGACCTGAAGCCTGAAAACCTTCTTCTCGAAGAAGATGGCATATAAACAAAAAAGCTTTAAATTTGTTATGAATGATTTAGCATCCAATCATTTTTATGTGTACTCTAAACGTATATTTAGAATTACATTTTATTGTTTTGTGTATGTTTGTCTAATTTTAAGAGTCCTTGTTTTTAGGTTGTTGGGTTAGAGGGTTAAATTATGAGTGCCCATGTTTTGCGTGGTTAGTGTCGTCCATCCTAAAAAAATTTTGCATTGTTAATTTTGTTACAATTGTATTTTTAGATGGCATGATGGTTGAGGAGCTGATTTGAGCAATTGAAAATTAAATTTGTTGTTATTGTTGCAGTTATTTGTTGTCTGTTGTAGATTAAATTTTGAACCTATATTTTTTTTAATTTATGTAGCTATGGATAGGAAGAAGTTGGGGGACATTTTGATTTCACTAAAAGCACATGAAAGTAAAGTAAATGAGTTGAAGGGTGTAGTAGCTTCTATTAGACATGGTGTTTCCGAGCTACGTGCTACTAGTTTGAGAGAATATGAAGATGGAAAATCATTTGAGGTGTTTTTTGAGAAGGCATGTTGCTTAATGGGTCAAATTAGTAGTTGTGAGGAAAATTTATATACTCCAGTTTGTTCTTTGAATGTGGAAAGTGTGGAAGAGATATCAAACGATGTTCCTGTAGTTGAATATAGATTAAGTAATGAAATCATGGAACATAAGGGTGGTTTTGTTCGGGATTGCGGGGGAGCTAATCGACGTTCATATATTAATTTGGAGGACAATATCTTGAAAAATAGGACGAGTGAGGAGAAGAATAGTGTTTTTGAAGTGGTTGAAAATTTTGATTTTAGTAAAGGTTGCATGGCGTGCAGTGAAGCGGATGAGATGTCGATATAATTGGATGGTTTGATTGATTTGGTTGGCAGTAGTAATGATAGACGGGTGGGTGGAATTGGGATGTTTGAAGATAAGATTTTATGGAATTTTAAAGAGGAGGTTGATTTGGTTGCGTGTTTTGGAGGCTCTGTTTTTTACGGTGAAATGTATGACATTGAAGATGCTGAAATGAAGGCTATTTTTCGGAAGGTAATTATTTTTGTTTTAGTTTTATTTAATGAATAATTTGATTATAATTGTTCGAGGAGTTTGAAATGTTTTCGTCCTATATTGCAGGATAGTAATAAATCTGTGGCTTTTTCTGCGATGGTACTTAATTTTGGTTTATTGGGAGGTTTGGAGAGTAGGAGCGATGTAGAGAAATTGCTAATGAATTATGTGATGGACCCTAAGATGCCTTCAAAGTAATTAGAAATTTGTTGAAAAAAGTATATATTTTTTTAATTTAATTATGATGTCCAACAAATTAATATAACTATTTTAATTTCTCAGCGAGATAGTTTTTGTGGGAGACAGAGTAGTTGGTCGGAGGCGACATTTTTTGAGTTTGGTTAAGAAGACCCTTGTTAGCACAAGAGTAAGGGTGTCATTTATCGTCCTTCATACAATGTAGTTGTTAGCATGTGGGATGACCATTTTTAGATCATAAGTTTCCTTTTATATTTGGAAAGGTTGTCAATTGTTTGGTGGATATTTTATCAGCAGTGGAGGTTGATAGGCATGGGAAGAAAATGAAATTTTGGTGGATCCCAACTGCATTATCTGTGAGTATCTTCAGTAGTATATTAGATTTTATTGAAATTAAAGAGTTTTAATGTATTGGTGCTTAGTAAATTTGAAATTCATTTGACCAGCGGCCTGATCCTGGATCGTATTGCACTATGAGTGATAGAAGTAAATGGGTTGAGTGGTGTGGAGAACTTATGCATTGTGAGAAGGTAAATTTTTTTTTAGATTTATGATAAATTATAATTTTTCAAACATTACAGATTTGTTTTAGTGAAAAATTAATTATTTGCGTTGATTGAACACTTTTTACAGGTGTGTGTTCCTTTGCTGGTTAAGAGACATTGGTTTTTTATTGTCTCAAATATGTTGGAGAAGAAAGTGAATGTTTTTGATAGTTTTAATATTCCTTCTTATCACCTCTCAGTTGGTATAATCTACACTATGGTGGGTAGAGATAATTTAGTGTGCAAGTTTTAGAGAATACTTTGTATAGTTGTTGAATATGTATTTTATTTGTTTAAGACCTGTTTTGATTTTCATGTTTTTTAGTAGTTGTCGTCCCTAGACCATGCCTTCCGTGAAGAATTGAGTATGATCTATGGAGACACAAATTTTTTCAAGGGGTTTAACATTGTTGAACCTGTTTCCCATCGAAAGGAATGTGTTGATTATGACTGTAGCGTGTACTTGATGAAGATGCTCCTACAAGAATCTGTTCAGGGCTTGTTGGTGGAAGGGGAAGAAGACTTAGAGGAATACGTCCCCGGGAGACCGATACGCTTAGGGCCAACTAACATTAGTTTTGGTTTATTTGTAATTTTTTTTACTTTATGTTGATATTTTGGTGAAAGTTTAATTTTGCTTTATTTTTTCAGGTGACACACGAGTTTGAAAGGGAACTTATTGGTGGAAGAATATTGACTTCATGTTTGAACAAGGCATGAGATATTTTAATGGAAAGAGCTGTTCAATTTCAGTCACATCAATAACATTGCTGCCCCTATATATACATAGTCATTTTAACTTAATGTTGTATCTAACTGCCTTTGTGGCTTAAATTAGTTTTATTGGGTATTAATATATTTTTTTAAGAAGTTGGAGATAGTGTGCCACTTGGTAGGTAATGCCTTCATTTAAGGTTTTTTTAAGATTCTATAATATGTACAAGGTAAAATGATTTGTAGTTTGGTAAGAAGAAAAAAAATTAGGTCATTTGGCCCTAACACCACAAATGGTTTCAAATTTGGGAGAAATGACACCAGAAAACATTATACACTTAATTTGGACAAATATTATTTTACGTTGGCTTTTTATAACATGTTATTGTTGAAATGGTGTTGTGTAATTTAAAATTTGTAGCATAATTATTAAATATCAATACAACTAAGTCCTACTTCAATTCTATCTATTTTGTAAGGAATGATATTTTAAAAAGTTTGTAATAATAATTTGACTATAACGTGAGATTGGATAGTTTTCTTTCCAATATGATCGGACACAGGGTTCTAGTTATAGTTAGTTGAATCTGCTCTGCTAGCGTAACAGAAGGGTGAATTGTGTTACGTAAGAAAAGGTTAATTAGAATGAAAGTAATTGATCTGAACCATTTTTCATCATATGTAGTATAATATTTGACTTTTTCAATACTTCCTCTTGTGATATACGCGTCCAACTGATTAGAATACAACAATCAGTTACTTAATGAGACCATTCATTGGGAAAGTCCGTTTAGATTACTTTGTTGGTTTATTCTAATCTCATTCACTTTGGGTGAAAGCTTCTTTGTCATTGTGTGCTTCTGAATTTTATCCATGTCCTTGTCACTAACAATAATTTATGGAAATGGTTAGGTTTTTCATTATTTATATGAAGATTGGAGTAATTTTGTAATGAAAAATGTGAAATGACAGTTACTACCTTTTATTTGTAGACATTTTTCAATATATTCTTGTAATGCTGGAGAGCCTCAGAGGTCATTCTCATATGCTTTATTAACTAGTCTTCAACCCCGTCTATTGTTTGTAGGATTTTTTTAGCGGTGACAAGTTGAATCTGAAAGTATAACACGGAAGTGGTGCTGAGTTTTGAAAATAAAGTAGTTACTATAAGGAGTGATTCAGTAATTACTTACTTCTGTTTTAGATGTTTCATCGTCGAATGATGGAAGGGTGTCTTTGTCTTTGTGGTTACTTTCCTTCGATTGCTTCTGCATTAAGGATTTAAATAAAGAAGCATTATTTTTTTTATTCATTTTGGGTGATTGGAAAATTTTGATGAAAAATGTATTATAAAAAATAGAAGAGAAAGTGTGTACCTTAGTCATATTTATTTGTTGGGCCAAAACCTGTCTTTTGTATTTTTGGTAATTCTGCTTTGTTGGTTCTTCCCAGTACTTAGATGCTGGCTTCCCAATCAGACACCAAGGCTTTGTAATGATAACTAGTTTGTCAGTTAGTAGCATTGACTTTGGTGGAAGCTTTGGAATACGGTTTGGAATTATTCCACAACTTTGCATTGTGACACGCTCACCTAAGTACCATTCTGTACCGTTTGGGCCAACTAGTAGTATGCGACGAGAATTTGCTTCCTCACTTTGTGCAACATAGTAAGGGTGATTTTCATCCTCTCCCCATGGTGACAAGTTAACCTGAATCATATATGGGGTTGGACTTTTTCATAAGCAAAACATACATATATAGTATTCACCACTTAACAAAAAATTAGATTTACTTATATAGTATTTTACCTCGTCCAAGGGGAGAATGCTAAGTTTTCCCCTATAGTACTTCAAGAGTTCTTCACGCTCCATGGTTGGTGGTGGGAAACTACTCCATAATAGTTACCGGGGAAACACTTGTGAGGATATTGACTGGGGTGTTACACGCACATATGGGATGTACTCCCTTGCCCAAACCTGTGAAGAGTTTACAAATGTTGGTAATGTTTAGCATGTTATAGATAGGATACGAGATTAAAGTTTGTATGGTTTTACGGCTCTTACCTCCCAAGCTTTCCATAGGCCACCGATTCAGTGTGTGTTTTCTCTGCACAAGTCATCCATTTGCTGATACGAGAAAGCTAATGCAGCCCCCCCCCCCCCCCCCCCCAATTGAAGTTGGCTATATTTGCAATGTTTTCCATAGATGGTAAGTAGTACAAATGCACTAACTTATTTGGAAGCGCAAATAAAGTGGACCCAAGTAGTGCTAAAATGAAAACTCTAGCTACAATGTCACAATCTTCACTATTTTTCAGTGGCCATTTGTTGTACGCCTTATATAGCCACCCAATTTCTACCCTTCGTCTTCCAACACTAGCTAATGGTTCGCCGACTAAAGTTTTCAATAGTTCATGCTTCCTATGAATGTGTCTATCCATTTGTATAGGTTTACCATACACAGGTACTCCCACAATGGCACTAAAGTCTACTGGAGTCATTGTCATCTCCCCAAGTTCGTCGAATATAAAGGTATGTGTTGTATCCCACCATTTTTCTGCAAGAGCTTGTATGAGTGCCCCATCCATCTCTAATTGGTTTATGGCATCTACCAAAGTTTGGAATCCCGTGACTCGAACTCGATCTCGTACTGAATTTGGTAGCTCATTATACCATGCCATTATGAGTTGTGAGTCGCCAGCCCCTTCCATGAGAATGTCTTTGTCCTAAATGATGTTTTTTTTAGTTCATTGAGTTAACATTTAAACTTAGAACAAATACATACTTTCTGCTAACAGTTATTTTAAAAAAAAAAAAAAAAGGAGCTATAGGATACAAGCTAGAGACATGCATTTTAAAATTATGTGTTCTCATAAAACAATTGGAGGGTTATTTATTATGACCTGATATGAAATGTGTCCTTCCAAATTTAATCTGATGGTGTCCACTGATTTCTTTGCGGGACTTTCATATTGCCTTCGAATACCGTGCTGCCCTTGTTGTATACATGTATTGGTATAATGTGTTGCTTCCTTTGGTAGCACCATTAGAAGAGGAGGAATCATCATCCTTTTGCAACAGAGGTTTTGATTTCTTCGTGTCCATAGCGTCGCATAAGCTTCTTCCTTTTTTCATTCAAACTAGATACGTTGGTGAGTCGATTTGTATGTGTATTTTGATTTCTATTGAATCGTCAATCAATTCAATTTGAATTTTCCTACAATGTTACACAAAAATATTAAAATTGTTTACTAACCTTAGAAGGCAAAGTGATAAATGAGAATACTTCTTCCATAATAATTTTGTGAAATGCGAAATACCCATTTGCTAATCTGTTAATTCGACCGAATTGTTGTGACACACCATACTTTTCATTGGAGTAGGATTCCAACTTTTCTGCTATATCTTGCCCCCAAAATACCCATCTGTTGTTCTTGCCAACAATTAATTGGTTCCAACTTTAGATCTACAAAGAGTTTCATAGAATTAGATATATTTAGGACAATATAAAAGCTCACAGTACCCCACTGCCATGATTTTTTTAATCGTACCTGAGTGTGTCTTGGAGATCCCTCACAGTGCAATTGTCATCATCGTGAAGTTCCAATATCTGTCATGCGCTCTGTGGCCGACGAACATACCATAAGGAATGATTCAATGGAGAGAACCCTAACCTGAAAGAAAAGAACAGCACAAACAGGTATGTTACAGTGAAGTGAAATGGGGCTTATTTATGTAATGTCTTTTTTTGTTCCTTTTCTTTTTAACGGGCCGTTTTTTTTTTTTTTTTTGTTAGGCTTGTTTATTTTGTAATGCAATAACCCTTGGTTTTTCAATGTTAGTATCATCCCATATATTACTATGAATCAATTTTTTTAAAGAAAGCATAGTGGGCCTTATCTCATATCGTGTACCCACTCTTACGTTTATACCAATTATAACAGGGATCGTTTTAAAAATAGGGCATTCATACTATTAATTTGCAAAAATATGGGAATTGAACTTTTCTTAATTTGTATTGCAATTTTTTTTTAAAGAAATAATTTAAGTATGGAAAATACAATTAGTAGCTAAGTAAAATATGACAATGCGACATTTTTTTTATCATAATTATGTTTTATTTGATTTTGAAGGTAATTTTTTTATATATACTTTTTTTTCTTCAATTTAAAACTAATTTATTTTTTAATTATTCTTTATTTTTTTCCTTACTTATTTTTTCTTCCATTTCCTCCATATCTTTTTTTTTTAATACCAAATTTGTCTTTCATCCTTTTTTTTCGGTGATTCTCGGGTGCACCCCCCTAAAACTACCACACGGGTGCACCCAAGAATACGAATGAGTTATTGGGCATGACTTATATTCATATATATTCTTGGAAGTCTTTTTATTTTTTATATACAATACGAATGAGTTATTGGGTCTGACTTGTATTCATATTTAATCTTATAAAGCGATGGAGGAGCTGATGCAGAGGCTCGTCTTTGCCGAAATCTTGAACTGTGAGGAGCCTCGATTGTGGGAGATGGCATATTTTGGTGGGGGAGGTGCAATGGAGAGTATGTCGGAGGCTCGATTTGATGTAGGAAGCAGGGATTGTTGTAGATCCCTAATTTTTTTTTTTTTTTTTGTAGAATTGAACACAGAAAAGATATTTTGTACTTGAACAAGGAAGGAAGCCAATTGCCAGTGAAAGCTTGGGTATCATTGGAACCTAAGTTTCGGGGAGAAGTTGAATTAACAGGGATTGCTTGAAAGCCCTAAGTTAAGTCTCTTTCAAGAATGACATTGTGAAGGATATGATTTTCAAATAAAGATTGACTAAACTGATTGAGTCAGTGTAATAATCTGAATATATCCTTAAAGAAGTTAATAATTATGAAAACCATAGTAACATCAACAACAAAGGGTTCATAGATTATAATAATAAAGTGAAACTAAAGATGGAATATGAAATTAAGAAAAAGGACACGACCTATAAATATAGAACTCATTATAGTAAGGAAATCTACTTGTTATTCATTGTTAAAAGGGTCAAATGTAGTTTGGTGAAAGTTGTTGACCAAGTATGTTGAGCAATATAATTTGTATGTCATTATTTTAAGTGTAGCAATGTAATTTCACATAAGATAAAAAATCTCAATATAAGGTTGGGAAAAAACAAGTTGTATAAATGATGTAGTTAGTTTAAAAAGATGAAAATCAAATAACGAACAAAAAAAATAAATCTCGAGTGTATCCTGTAACTGAGAAACAAAAGAATATGGGGGAACAAATCAAAATATTCACTTGAAGTTATTTGCATAATCAGTCAACAAGTTGTCGAATGTAAGCAAGATAAGTAATTACATTTGTTACACTATATTATTATCTCCACATATAATGTATCTGAATGAAATAGAAATGACTATTAAATTTAATACAAGCGGATAAACTAATATGGTACTAACTGAAAATCAAAAAATCCTTCAATTTATACCTTACACCACCTAAATTGGGATTTTAATAATTAGATTATATATGGCAATAATATGGTTGGGAGGTGGAAGAATTTTTTGGCAAATCAATTGTATATCAAATGGAAAATTATAAACCAAAATTGTTGTGATGATCATTGGAATAATTCATTTAATATCGTAACGAATAGCAACACATACCCCTTGGTTATACGTTACATTTTTGCAAGGGTGAGATTGTGCAAACTCAATTTACATGTTCCAAACACAGTTAATTGGCCATCTTAGACGAAATAGGAACTAAGACGACATTTAAGCACCTATTGTCGAGCAATCATCACTCACACGAGTTTTACACTTGTACGGTTAAGAAATATCAAAGCAAAAGGTTCAACTAAAATAGACATGTACATGCTTATTGCAAGATTAAGAAGATTGTACGAAGGTAAGCATACAAAAGTCCTCCTATTGGAGTTTGAAACATCAACCATACAAAATACATGCTACTTGAGTCCGAAGCATTACACATACAAAAGCATTACCCACTAATTAAGATTAGGAAAATTCTGATGTTTTTGGATACCCAGAATGCATTAAAACAAAACAACCAAAAGCCATTTTTGTAGGTTTTCCATGCTTCCAAGTGCAACACTAACCTGACTTACGGAATAGGAGTCTTGGGGAAAGGCGGAGTGTCATAGTAATTTGTTTAGCGGTCACCCCCTTCTCCTTAGAAGTACCTATTGCAGCCCCATATGTCGCTGGTGGGAGACGCTCGGATATGTCACTCAGATTCTGGTTACACTTAGCCAGCTCCTCTTGGATTGTTCGCATGTTAGCCATTGTTATTGCCTGGAAGATATCAGGGCTCATGTAGAGCATCGGCTCCTGCAACAGGTCTTCGTCGTGCATAGCAGCTTGAAGGCAATCATCTCCAGTGCAATCACCTTTCCGTGGCCTAAAAGAATTCGTCTGATTGTCTGCTTTAGGGCGACGAACTCCTGCATTTTTTGGTAACAAATTTATTAGACAAAGTGTTTTATGCATATTATCATAGTTTGTGTGAGGACTGGAGTGAGGACAAGTCCCTTCAACATGCAAATGGACAAAGTTAGCTAGTAAAGGAATGTACCATTTGAAGTTGGTGTGCAAAAACAGTGACTGAACTTGGGAATAACTACGTACCTTGATTATGGGTTGAACCAAAACCAGTTGGGAGATTTGACTGCGATTTACTGGTATGGCGAGGTTCTGGTGGACCTATCTCCTCAGATGAAGCGGTTAGGTCAACGACAGACTCTTTCCCCCTCATGTTTTGAATATAACGGTCCGGGAAGGAGGAGGTCCGTTTGACATATTCAGTTTTCTTAGGACGGATATCCGGTGGCTGTTCGTAGGAAACTTGAACTGGCCCAGAAAATTCAGAGTAACCATCGGATGTCCAAGAATCAGTAGAATTATATGGATTTCCTCTACCGAAGTCGCCCCTTCGGGATCCTTTTTGTGTGGAAGCCATCGGCATTGCAGAGTGTGTGGGAGGTTAATTGAGTGAGAGAGAGAGGATAATGGTTATGCAAGGGTACGAGAAGATAAAAGGTTTTTAGTAAATGAAATATCTAAATTGTGGCCAATGGTGTCGATTAGTGGTCAGACATTAATGAAATGTGTCTATTCACCTTCGTAACGTGTGTAGCTGGTAGCTTATTTGAGAAGTAAATAATATTTCGAATACTATGCTGAGGAAAAACGAATGATTACTGACACCTCATGTCCGTATGCTTTCATTGATAGGGTGTAATTGAAGGAAGGATGAGACGTCATCCACAGGTTTGCAAGTTAATCATTGGGAAAATGGGGGAATATTATGTTCAAATTTGATTGTATTTTAATTAAATTGCATTTAAAATTTATGATTACAAAATAAAAAAATCTGTAAAGAAAATAAATCTAATTAATTTTATTTACAAATTGAAAATTCTATATAAATTGGATTATTAATTCTTGTTTTTAAAATTTTTAATTATTATTTAACAATTATATGAAAGAAGGAAATTGACACAGAACAAATTCTAAAGAAAACTTGAAGAGAATTTTGTTTTGCAAAAATATTTGTAATTATTAATTAGTAATAGGCCAACTAATCAATACGAGACTTCACTTTCAGGTGTCACTTTCGTGAACACATTTACACCCTTTAGATTGATTTATAAAGTCAAAAAATTTAGAGAAAGTTTGGTTGATAGTAGGAGTGAACATTTGACCCGAAAACCCCGCAAAACCCGCCCTACCCGCAACCCGAAAACTCATTTTTTGGGGAAATCCGTCGGATTCGGGTTAAATCCGACCTAAACCCGACAAAAGTCAAGTCAAGTTCGGGTATGAAATTTTTTAAACTCGGGTTCCGGTTCAAACCCAAAATCTGAACAAAAAATGGTATTTTGAAAAAAAATGTACGATAATGGTTTTTTTTTTAATTTGCCTTTTTGGCCCAAAATCGAATAGTCCTAGCCCAACCAGAAATCAAACTCGAAATCTGAAGAAAAAAAAAATAGTATTTTTGAAAAAAAGTGTAAAAAAATGGTATTTTGGCAAAATTTGGCTTTTCGGCCCAAAACCCAATAGGCCCAGTCCAACCCGAAATCAAACCCAAAACCTCAAGAAAACCCGAATTTTTCGGATCAGTTTCGGTACCATTTTTCTCCATCGAAACCCGCAAAACCCCACCCCATGCACCCGAAACCCGAAAATCCGACCCGTGTGCACCCCTAGTTGATAGGAATGGTTATGAAAGGAATGGAAAGCAAATAATCTTTTTGCCATTCCTTTGTTTGGTTCAAAAAGTTCCAATGGAAAAGTGATTATGTAGGAAACATTATTCTTTAATGTGTTTTAATCAACATTCCATTTAAAAACGGGTGGAATGACCATTCAATTCTAGTATTTGCATTTTTGTTCAATATGTCTTTGAATTTGTTTTCTGCAGTACTTCTTTTCATAAAAACAAAGAAAGAGATAGTTTTTTTTGTCTCTACTATCAATCTTTCTGAACAATTTTTCTCAATTAATTAATGTTATTTTTATTTAAAATTTCACTAACTATTATAAATTAAATAATAACTTTAATAGTTTTATTAAATATTTTTTTTAAAATTTATTGTCATAATTTATGTATATTGTTATTATTATTTGCTTTTATGAATATGATTATAACATATAATTTACTTACAATTTTTAAGTATTAATGATATTTTATTGTACAACTTCTTTCTACAAAATATTTATGTATACCATATTTAATATTTTTTTAAATTTCCTATAAGGGTAATTTAATAAAAAAAAATCTAAATTAGAATAAAAATTAGTTTGGTGTATAATAAAAACTAACATTAAATAATAAAAATATAATTTTAAAAGAAATTATTGATAAAAGTAGAGTGGGATATTTTTGTCAAAATAATATAAATTATTATTCCATCCCATTTCATTCTATGTTATACCAAATATAATAATCTTTGTTCAGCTAGTGATTCCTAATTCTCCACCAAACAAAAGAATCAAAATTTCATTCCATTCCATTCCTATTACCACCATTCAATTTTGTTTTGCAAGCAAACGTCACCTTAATTCTACGGCTAAAATCAAATCAAGGGTAAAATTTGATGAAAAATTGGTAATCGTATCACATTGTATTATATCAATACTATTTTATATTATTTTAATATTACATTAAAAAATAAGTTGTCATCTTCTTTTTTGTTTGTACTATTTTATAATGTTTGATTATAAAAAATATGTCATCCTTTTTAATTTCCTTCTTTACTCATTTGTCATTACTGATGATATTATCAACACCATAAATATCTATAAGTTGTACAACCTTCCAGAAATTGCCAGAAGCACGTATTACTCATCCTCTAACTTGTCAGTAATCTATTAGAAATTAGGTCGTTACACTGTGTAAATAAAGTTAACCATGTTAATAAAAGAAGATTTTACTTTTAAGTAACGACTAAATTCAGTTAGAAACAAATAAAAAAAAAAGTACTCGGTTAAAATATTTTCAAATAAAACCCATACATATTGAAGTGTTGATGGTGAGAACTCGTCAACTAAGTTGAGTTGGAAAAAAGTATCAAGTAAGGATCGTCAATAAAAGAGCTATAGAAATGTAAGTGATAACTCAAGAACAGTGACAGAATAACAATGGAGAAATCAATCTTTCATTCACTTTCAAGCCTTTGCTACAGTAAATTTTCCAACTCCCTTTCAGGTGGGGTTAGAGTTCATTTTATAGTAGGCTCTAATGGCCCTGGGTACATGGTGGTCCTGGGGACCAAAGGGGTACATAAGTACTCTGTCAAGAGAGTGGCTTCAGAGGTTGTGGTCATACATCCAGTACAGGGGCAGGTGTCAGGAGGATGCCTCCACTACTTGTCCGTACCCATGTCTGATGAGTGGTGACAGGCATAGTGGCGCAGGTGGTAGTGGTGTCGACTCTGACACCTGGCCGTAGACGTACGGGCCATCACTCTTATCCCTGCATTCCCACTCCTCCGTTGGTACGGGTGCCCGTATTTGGACGTAGAAGGTCTTGAGGGCCGTACCCAGCATGGGAACGTACAAGTACGTTCCATTCAACTCATACCCGGGCCCCTAAGCGTTGGGGTCCATCTGATGGCGTGGCCCCTATCCGGCTCGCGAGCCCCCTTCGCGAGGCCTCCCTTGCATGGACACCTGATGGTGTGGTTTGGGCCCAGATGTGTCGAGTGATGGGGTGTCGGCCTCCTGAGAAGATGATGGCCCGATGGACCTCTCGGGGCGCGCGTGCAAGGGACCTCGCGCGGCCTCGCGCATGGGGCGCTGTTGATGGCCTCGCGTGATACAAGTGGCTCGAGGGCCTCGCACATGGGCAGCCTCCGTCGGCCTCGCATGGTGAGAGTGGCCCAAGGGCCTCGCTTATGGGCAGCCTCCGTCGGCCTCGCATGGTGAGAGTGGCCCGAGGGCCTCGCGTATGGGCAGCCTCCGTCGGCCTCGCATGGTGAGAGTGGCCCGAGGGCCTCGCGTATGGGCAGCCTCCGTCGGCCTCGCATGGTGAGAGTGGCCCGAGGGCCTCGTGTATGGGCAGCCTCTGTCGGCTTCGTGTGGTGCATGTGGTCCGAGGGCCTCGTGCGCATAGCTGAGGCTGGGCACGAGAATGGCTTAGATGGGCCTCGTACACATGGCTGAGGAGGGCCTCGCGTGGACGTGATGCAGCGCCGAGAAGGGCCCCGCACGCATGGCCGAGGATGGCCTCGCGCGGACGTGGTGCAGCGCCGAGAAGGGCCCCGCGCGCATGGCCGAGGAGGGCCTCGCATGGGCGTGGTGCGGCGCCGAGAAGGGCCTCGCGTGGGCGAGGCGCTACGCTGAGACGGGCCTTGCGTGCATGGTCGAGGGTGGCCTTGTGCCTAGGCGCGTCTTGGATCTTTTATGGGCGCGGAATATTGAGCGTCCACACTTGCCCCCCAGTCTAGGAGAGGACCTTTAGGTGCTCTTGTAGACTATTCACCTTGATTCTTATAAATAGGCCTTCATGCAAGGCCTAATATTTACACCTTACTTCTTTGGCTTATTGGTTTGGAGAGCCCTTCCTTTTTCAAGAGGTAAGGGGTTCAATCCCTCACAACCTCATTTTTGCCATAGCTTCTTTTATTTTATTTTATTTTTTCAATTCATTTTCATCACTTTTTATTTATTTATTTATTTTTATTTTTTTTACATATGAGCTAATTTCTTGGAGTATCTATTTGGTGGCTAACACATCTTTCTAGTCCATTCTTGCAGACGCGCATTTTCGATCCTTTGGTGCTTTTCGCCCCTCGACCTCCTTTTGACCCCAGTTTCGCTCTCTTAACCGCTTGAGGTATATTTTCTCTCCCTCTCCCTTTTTTTTTTATATCGGGTCCAAACTAGCATTACTCGAGATGGGGTACCTTAGCCTGAGCTTGTAGTGAGTTGGACCGTATACATGCCCCTCTTTTTTATGCCCTGTAGTGGGCCATTTAGGACGCTTGCATCTAGAGATATTAAGCCTATTCCTCTGTGTTTTGTAGCCATCCCCTCATTTATACGCGAACCCCTTTTCGCTTTCGGGACGAGGTCTCATGGCCAGTGACGGCCCGTCCGTCATACCTCCGGGGGCTGAATTTATTGACCTGTCCTCAGACTCAGAGTCCCCTGAGGGCAATCCTCACCAAGACTATGACTCCTTAAGGCAGGCCCGCATCTGCCACCTTGAGTACATTGCTGAACTTAGGCACAAAATTTGGGTAGTGGAGAGTGAAATTGACTCGGTGTCGAGAGGAGACAGAGGACCTTCACCCCCAGACCTTAGTGACCATATAGCGCGCCTTAGGATGACCCTTTTTGAATTGCAGTGGGAGTTAGAGTTTATGGAGGGACACCTTCCGCCAGAACCTCCCAACCCTTCCTCGCCTGATGACAGTCATGGGGCTGCTACCGCCTCTCCTCAACCCCTAGTCTCAGTTTTTCCTAGCTTAGCGCTTCCGCCATCGCTCCCTCGATGGAAAACTCTTGCTAGGAAGAAAAAATGGAGGGTCAAGTGTTCTGTCTCTTCCTCACATTTTTCTTTTGATTTTGCAGATATGCCGAGGGCACGCCGACAGGTATCTATCCAGGAAGAGGACGACGCCCCTTTACTGGCGTCCAGTCTGGTGTCGCATGTGTCCGCGAACAAATTGAAGGAAATAGTGAAGCACTATCGTGTTCCCCCGGAATACGCCTTATATGCTCCTCAGGAGGCATGCCGGGCCGACCGCCCTAGGAAGGGTCTTGTGGCTTTGAGTGAACACATTTTGAAGGCGGGTGGCACCATTCCCTTGCACCCGTTTTTCTTAGCGATTCTCAACTATTTCGACTTGGCCCCTCTTCAGCTGTCACCCAACAGCTGGTTGACCCTAAGTTGTCTTTTTGTTTGGTTCAAGGAACAGGCTGAACGCGCTCCAATGGCACAAGAGGTGCATTTCTTGTACAACCTCATGGGATCCCCCAAGTCTAAGGGCTTCTACTATCTGCAGAAGGCCAACAACGAGCTCCCCTTGATAGAGGGCTCGGTGTCCAATCCAGGGTCTTGGAAGCAAGACTTTTTCTTCGTAGAGGGCCCTCTCTCCGTCCGTGAACACTTTTGCGCCACCTCCAGTAAGTACCCTGGTCCCTCTTTTTTTCTTATTAGAACTTACTGTTTTGTACTCATGCTTGTACTAACACTGGCGTGGATCATGCAGAGCAATTTGCTGTTCCTTCAGTCATTGGGTCGGAGGCAAAGGCCGTGAATGATCTCATTGATGCTGACCCCACCATGAAGAAGGCAGCATTCTTATTTACTATGGAAAATCTCAACCGCCACCAGTTGTCCCTGGTCTCTGACCCCAAGCTCCTGTGGTCAATTACTAGGTCTAAGAAGACTATGGCTACGCCGGCCGAGCCGTTCCTAAATGATGGTGAGGCCGAGGAGGAGCTGGAGGATGCCCCCCTTGAATGTGGGGGATCTCACTAGCGCCCCCTATCCCCCGGGGGATGCCCCCCTTATGGCTCCTACGACCAGGACATGGCCTTTCAACCTCAGGACCAGCATGTCGCACCGGGATGTTATGCTTCCCATGGCCTTGATGGCTGCGACGCCTTCCCTCAAGTTCCTCATGACATTGGATCACTGGAGCCCCCCTCTAATCTACCAGGGTCTCAGTTTTTCCCCTTCACTGCGCCCCTTCCCACTTCGGCGAGCGGGTCGTCTGTCCTCGTCCAACCAGGTGCCCCCAGTACGGAGGGGGAACCTTGGGTGACTCGGATGGCATCATCTTACGGACAGCGATACACTCAAATTGCCTCGAGCCTTCCTGTATCCGACTGGAGTGGTCTAGGGAACGTGACTCAGTCGGACATTGGGGACACCCTAAGGTGCGCCGCGACCTGGGTGAGTTCCTGCACCTTGCGTCGATCATTATTATGTATAGATGTATATGTGTTTTTCTTTTTGTTACTTATTGTTGATGCCATTAACTTTCTTATGCAGGCCTACACCGTGTCTCTACGGTATGCTGACTCGTCCAGCAACCTCTCCGCATCTACTGCTGAGAGGGACTGCCTTACAGCCTGGGTTCAGGAGCTCGAAAATGAGCTTAGTGAAACTAAGGCCAATTTGTCAAAGGTCCGATCCAAATTTTCCGACTTGATATTAAAGAGGAAGGAAGCAAAGGCCAAGACCAAGGGGCTAAAGGACAAGATTAAACGCTTGGAGCGTGAACTCCAAGGGGCCAAGGCCATTGCGGACACGTCGCAGCAGAGAGTTACCCAATTGGGGGCCGAAGTCGAGGCCCTCAGGGCCGAACTTCAGTTGGAACAGGAGAGGAATGCTTCCTTGGAGGCAGAGAGGACTTCCTTGGAGGCGGCGAGGGCTTCCTTGGAGGCGGAGAGGGTCACCACCGAGCGCAGGTCCATAGATCGTGCCCTTTACAATGTGTGGAGGCAGGATCCTAATTTCGACTTCTCCTCTTTTGGTGAACATGCCGTTACTCGAGCGACCCTGTGGAGTGCCCACATCAGGAGGCCCTGAAGTAGTCTTTCTTTTTCTTTTTTTTTTTGTACTTCGGGCCTTTGTAATATGACTGTCACTACTATTTTCCTTTGGTAATTCTTGTACTATCTCCAAGACCTTCTTTTTCAATGTATATATACGTGTGTTGCTATTTATCTCTTATTCGACTGCATTTGAGGCCCTTTTAAGCCTGTATGATGGGGTTTGGTTGGTTCCCCTCTTTTATTTACCAGGCTAGAGGTCCTTTGGAGCCCATGTGAAAGGGTTTTCTGGGACCTCTTTTGGTGCCTCTTGGTTGCTTTTATAAGGATATTTTGACCCCTTGGGTCCTAGCTATCCTTTTATATATTCTTGCACGCGCTTATTATTTCTTTGCAAGAAGCGTCCTTCTCGTCGTTATTCATAGTACTATTTTTGCAAGGGTTTCTTTTGGGACCCTTTTTGGCTAGGCGGCTTGGTGGCTGCTCTAGACTTATTATTGTCGTTACCATACATTTTTTGTAAGTCCCTATGGCCTCCCTTGGTGTTCACAAGGGTAGCTAATCCTTGTGATCCCAAGGGATGCCTTGTAAGGACTTCGTTTAAGGCCCTAGTATAGGGGGTCCCTCTGGGATCCCCCATCAAAGGGTCCTTTTGTTTTTGGGTCACTTCCTCCTGATGGAGGGCCCTTTTTAGGATCCTCATGGTAGAGGGTCCTTTTTTAGGGGCCTCCTTTTTAGAAGGGCTAGGGGTCCTCTTGGTAGAGGGTCCCTTTTAGGGGCCTCCTTTTTAGGAGGGCAAGGGGTCCTTTTTAGGATCCTTCGTTAGAGGGCCCTTTTTAGGTTCCCCTTGCTAGCCGCATGCTGTTGCCTCCTATCCTGCCCCCCAAGTGTCTGGTGAAATTTATTTCGGCAGGCACTTTGGCTGATGCCCACGTAGCGAAGGAAAATAACACGTGAAGTTGTAAACAGTTTCACCCATAACATGCAGTTTCATTCATCACATTCCAAACAAGTTCATGCAAACAGTTGCAACGGTACATATGAGATTTTCATAGAAAATAAAATAAAAAGACTCACTCCTACTCAGGAGGTTATCTAAGTAACCTCTTTGATTCTTCCCTATCATATTAAGATAGTGTGCAACACTTGTCCTTTCATCATCGGACGTGGGCGCCTTACTGGTAGTACTTCCTTAGGTGCTCTGCGTTCCATGCTCAGGGTATGATGATGTCGTCCATGCGCGCTAGCTTATAAGTGTTCGGGGATATGCACTGAGCAACCTGGTAGGGCCCCTCCCAGTTTTCCCCCAGCACTCCTGCTCCTGGGTTTCGTGTGTTAAGGAGTACTTTCCTCAGCACCAAGTCGCCAACTCTGAAAGTTCTCTCTCGCACCCTCGAATTGTAGTACCTTGCAGCGCGCTGTTGGTATACTGCCACCCTCATTTGTGCTTTTTCTCTCTTCTCTTCAAGCATGTCTAAGCTTTCGGTCAGAGCTATGCGGTTGGCCTCGTCTCCATATGCTTGTACCCTGTGGGACTCAACTCGCATCTCAACCGGGAGCACGGCCTCGCATCCGTAGGCCAAGGAGAATGGGGACTCCCCAGTAGTCATGCGTGGGGTGGTTCTGTAAGCCCATAGCACATTTGGTAGCTCATCTACCCAAGCTCCCTTCATCTTTTCTAGCTTTGTCTTCAAGTTCTTCTTAAGGACCCTGTTTATGGCCTCCACTTGTCCATTGGCCTGTGGGTGCACGACCGCGGAGAAACTCCTCCTTATGCCCCTTTCCCTACAATATTCCTCGAAAGCTCCTCCCTCGAATTGGGTACCATTGTCAGAAATAATTTTGTAGGGTACTCCATATCTACAAACAATGAATTTGTTGACGAAAGAGGTGATGTGTTTGGCGGTTATCTTCACGAGGGGTTCTGCTTCTACCCACTTAGTGAAGTAGTCCACTGCCACCACCGCGTATTTCGCTCCACCCCTGCCTGTAGGAAGAGCGCCGATCAAGTCTATCCCCCAGATAGCGAAGGGCCAGGGGCTAGTCATGCTGGTCAGTTCACTTGGGGGTTTCCGAGGGTAGTTGGCGTGCCTCTGGCATTTGTCGCATTTCGTGGCAAAGTCATGTGCATCTCTCTCCATGGATGGCCAATAGTATCCTTGTCTCATGGCCTTCCTAGCTGTGGAGGGTCCGCTCTCGTGGTTGCCGCACTCTCCCTCGTGTATCTCATGTAACACTTTCAACGTCTCCTCCTCTTCTACACACTGCAGGAGTGGCATTGAGAATCCTCTTTTGTAAAGGACCCCATCTACCAGGGTGTATCTAGCGGCCCTGTACACCAACCTCCGGGACTCGTTTTTGTCTGCAGGCAAGGTTCCTTCTTCCAGGTACCTTTTGATCGGCTCAGTCCACAACTCCCTTGGGACACTAATCATATGCACGTCCGCGTCTTCAATGCTGGGTTTGGGTAAATACTCCACGGGTATCGACTCCAAGATATCACCATCCTTGGTAGACGCCAGCATCGCGAGTGCGTCTACATGGGTATTCTTTTCTCTGGGGATTTGCTCTATGTTATATGCCACCAACCGTCCCAGATAGCCCTTCACCCTCTCCAAGTAGGCTGCCATCTTGGGTCCCCTCACCTGGTATTCCCCCTTTACTTAGTACACTACCAATTGAGAGTCACTGAAGATACGAAGGCGCGTTACTCTCAGTTCTTGGGCTAAACGCAGGCCAGCCAGGAGCGCCTCGTACTCTGCCTCGTTATTGGAGGCCCCAAACCTGAACCGGATCGCGCAATACATTCTGTGTCCCTCGGGCCCGGTCATCATGATGCCCGCTCCGGATCCTCCTTCATTAGACGCCCCATCAACATGCAAACTCCATTCCTCTAGCCCCCTCGCTCTTCCTCCATAACATGTTGTTCCCCTTCTTCATTCCTTCCTTCATTCGGCTGATGGGTGAGCTCTACTATAAAGTCCGCCAGCACCTGTCCATTGATGGAAGCCCTTGGGGTATATACAATGTCAAATTGACTCAACTCGATCGACCATTTCATCAGCCTCCCTGAGGTCTCAGGTTTATGTAAGACCTGCCTCAAAGGACTATCCGTCAGGACTTCAATTGTGTGTTCATGGAAGTAAGGCCTCAACTTCCTCGAAGCCACAACTAACGCATAGGCCAATTTTTCGATCTCCGGATATCGGTTCTCCGCGTCCACTAAACGCTTGCTGATATAATACACGGGTTGTTGCTGCTTCTTCTCTCCTTTAACCAAGGCTGCGCTAATGGCATGCTCAGACACTGCCAAGTACAGGTACAGCTTCTCAACCTTCTCAGGTTTTGCCAACAGGGGTGGCTTCCCCAAGTGCTCCTTCAGCTTGAAAAATGCTTCCTCGCATTTTTCATCCCAAGCGAACTTTTTGCTCCCTTTGAGGATGTCAAAGAAGGGGAGGCACTTATCGGTGGACGTCGAGATAAATCTATTAAGGGCCGCCACCCTTCCCGTTAGGCACTGCACTTCCTTCTTGTTCTTTGGCGGGCTCATCTCTATTAGTGCCCTTATCTTATCAGGATTGGCCTCGATGCCTCTGGAATTGACCATGAAGCCCAGGAATTTTCCTGAGGATACACCGAAGGTGCACTTGACGGGATTCAACTTCATCCGGTATTTCCTAAGTGTGTCGAACATCTCACCAAGGTCCTTGTTGAGCTCTGTTGCTTCCTTGGTCTTCACTAACATATCATCCACATACACCTCCATATTCCTCCCTATTTGGTTAGCGAACATTTTATTCACCAACCTCTGATAAGTGGCACCCGCGTTCTTCAGCCCGAAGGGCATCACCTTGTAACAGTAGAGCCCTTTGTATGTAATGAATGACGTGTGCTCTTCATCCGCTGGGTTCATTTGGATCTGGTTGTATCATGAGTAGGCGTCCATGAAACTCAGTAATTCATGTCCTGCCGTCGCATTTACTAGCTGATCTATCCTTGGAAGTGGGAAGCTGTCCTTAGGACAAGCTTTATTCAGGTTCGAGAAATCAACGCAGGTTCTCCATTTCCTATTTGGCTTCGGCACGAGTACTGGGTTTGACACCCACACGGGGTAGAAAGACTCACGGATGAACCCGTTGGCCTTCAGCTTGTCAACCTCCTCTTTTAATGCTGCGTATCTTTCTGGGTCAAGCGCCCGCCTCTTCTGCCTGACGGGCCTCGCCTCTGGGGAGATATTCAGATGGTGGCACATCACACCGAGGTCTATACCCACCATATCCTCATGACTCCATGCGAACACGTCTAGATTCTCTTTCAAAAAATTTATCAACTCCTCCTTCACGTCACTTTGCAGGCTTCTCCTTATCTTCAATTTCCTTAACGGTTCTTCCGTCACCGTAACCTCCTCTACTTCCTCCACTGGTTCTGCTCTTGACTCATCCACGACCCGAGGATCCAGCTCCTGCGGACCCCCCGCGGGCCTATGTAGCTCCTCATGTACCACCATGGCTATTGGTTCCCGCGGTTTCATAGGCGGACGGAGTGAGGTGTTGTAGCACTCCCTTGCCTCTCTCTGTTCTCCCTTCATACAAGCGACCCCTCCGGGAGTCAGGAACTTGACAACCAAGTGATATATTGAAGTTATGGCTTTCAATTCTCTTAGGGATGGTCTCCCCAATACCGCATAGAAAGCTGATGCACAATCTACTACAACAAAGTTAGCCATGACTGTAGTCTGTCGGGGTTGCTCCCCCATGGTGAGTGTCAATTCGATCATTCCTAGGGGTTGCACTGAGTCCCCCATGAATCCGTATAGGGATGATTGGCAGGGCTTCAGATGACGAATGCCCAGTCCCATCTTTTCCAAGGCAGGGCGATATAGGATGTCCACCGAGCTCCCGTTGTCCACTAGGGCTCGATGGACGCGCATATTTGCCAATTGAACTATCAACACCAGCGGGTCATTGTGGGGGAAGTGTACCCCCCGCGCATCCTCCTCAGTGAATGTTATCGAGTCATTTTCCCCCTTGAAACTTTTCGGGGGTCGTTGCTCCAAACTCATGACGCAAGGGGGCGGACTTCGCCGAGCCTCTCTTGCATATCTATCTTGCCCCTTCCGAGAGTCTCCTCCAAATCCTGGACCTTCGAAAATGGTTCGGACCTCCCCCTGTATTTCTAGGGCTCGCCCTTGTGCCTGGGGTGCCGCAGGCTCATCCTCTGGCTTTGGCCTTTCTCTCCTGACATAACGGCCCAGGTGTCCCCGGCGGATGAGCTCCTCAATTTCTTCCTTCAAGTGGATACACTCTGTCGTGGTGTGACCGATATCCTTGCGGTACTGGCAGTATCTACTGGGGTCCCTTTTGGACCGATCCTTTCTCATTGGTGGGGGCTTTTTGAAGGGAACTCGATCTTCGTTGGTGAGGTAAATATGCTCCCTGGTATCCGTGAGGTTCGTATAGTAAGTATAAGCCGCTTGCCTATGATCATTCCCTCGTTTTTTTTTCCTCTGCTGGTCATCTCTTGGCCCATCGTACGCCCTTTTCTTCTTCGTTACATTCAACTCGTCGTTAGCTGGGGGCTTCACATGGGGCTCCTCCTTTCCTGCCTTTAAGTTGGCGTGGCCATCCTCCACACGGATGTACTTCTGCGCTCTCTCGTAGAAGTCATCTAGATCGGTGACTTCCCTCTTCAACATGTTGTCCCACAACTTGCTTCCTGGGAGCACTCCGGCTGTAATGGCCATTTTCAACTCTCGGCGAGTTAGGCTGCCCACTTTTGCGGCCTCCATATTGAACCGGTGAATGTAGCTCTTCAGGCTCTCATTTTCCCCTTGCTTCACGTTGGCCAGGCTGGTGTCAGGCATTGTGTAGTCCCGCACGGCATGGTGCTGTTGGAGGAATTCATCAGAGAACTGCTGCCAGGACCTGATTGACCCCGGCCTTAACCTTTTGAACCATTTGTAGGCGGGTCCCTTCAAAGTGACAGCGAAGCAGTGGCATCTGGCACCGCTCCCAATCCCTCTCAGTTTCATCAGATCGTTAAACGCATCCAGGTGGTACTTTGGATCCATGTTCCCTTCGTAGGGGGTCATATTGGGTTCCTTGAAGTTGGCAGGGAGCCGGATGGCCTGTATCTCCCTCACAAAGGGCAACTCATGCTCGAAGTCCTCCTCGAAGGCCTGGCCGCCTGATGCGGTGATGATCTTACTTCGCAGGCTCCTCACCTCTGTGTCTAGGTCCTGCCTCCTCTTGCTTAGAGTGTCCCTCAAAGCGGACGAGCTAAGATCCGCCTTTCCCTTGCCCTCTCGAGGTGCCACAGGGGGCGTGGTCCCTTTGCCCGCCCTCCTTTTATTGAGATCCTCTCGTAAATCTGAGGGTGCTCTTTTAGAGGTGACCTCGTCCTCATTGCGAGGGGCAGCTTTGGTCCTCGGCGCTGGTCTCTGGGCCTGCTTAGGCAGTTCAGGGTTCTCACGTTGCTTCGTTCAGGGGGTGTTACTGGTTGAGTGTCGGGTTCTCCCATCATCTACCGGTACAGTGGTCTCCACCCCATCCTGGCCCTTCTCCTTCCTCTTAGGCAAGGTCACGCTCGACTTACCCTGCAACAAGCCGTTCAGGACCTCTTGCATGTTCTCCAAGGTGGTTTCCAACCTTTGGTTCTTACTGTGGAGCTCACGTATTTCCTCTTCATAGAACCGAGACTTCGAACTTGAGCTCACGGAATGGACCTGGGGATGCTTATCATGCCTACGGGTAGAGGGGCCCAGGTCCTGCCGGCCGGAGTTCGATACCTGCGGTGGTTTTGGAGGAGGGAACTCGTTAGCATTTCCCGGTGGTGCTCTTGGAGGACTTTCTCCAGGTGGAGCGGCCGGTGACGAGGCCACTCTATCACCTCCATGAACCTCAGGGTCCTTCGGGGGCTCCACGTCTCTGGGTGGAGGAGCGTCCTTCATGGAGGCCTTCAGCTGGACTCTGTTCAGGTGAACCTCTACCTGTCGTGGCTCCCTCAGTCGCTTTGAACGTCTTGGCATTTTCTTCTTGCCGGAAACAATGGTGGAACAGTAGCTTGAAACTAACGTTCCCACAGACGGCGCCAAACTGTTGACGGTGAGAACTCGTCAACTAAGTTGAGTTGGAAAAAAGTATCAAGTGAGGATCGTCAATAAAAGAGCTATAGAAATGTAAGTGATAACTCAAGAACAGTGACAGAATAACAATGGAGAAATCAATCTTTCATTCACTTTCAAGCCTTTGCTACAGTAAATTTTCCAACCCCCTTTCAGGTGGGGTTAGAGTTCATTTTATAGTAAGCTCTAATGGCCCTGGGTACATGGTGGTCCTGGGGACCAAAGGGGTACATAAGTACTCTGTCAAGAGAGTGGCTTCAGAGGTTGTGGTCGTACATCCAGTACAGGGGCAGGTGTCAGGAGGATGCCTCCACTACTTGTCCGTACCCATGTCTGATGAGTGGTGACAGGTATAGTGGCGCAGGTGGTAGTGGTGTCGACTCTGACTCCTGGCCGTAGACGTACGGGCCATCACTCTTATCCCTGCATTCCCACTCCTCCGTTGGTACGGGTGCCCGTATTTGGACGTAGAAGGTCTTGAGGGCCATACCCAGCATGGGAACGTACAAGTACGTTCCATTCAACTCATACCTGGGCCCCTAAGCGTTGGGATCCATCTAATGGCGTGGCCCCTATGCGGCTCGCGAGCCCCCTTCTCAATTAATTAATGTTATTTTTATTTAAAATTTCACTAACTATTATAAATTAAATAATAACTTTGATAGTTTTATTAAAAAAAAAATTTTAATTTATTGTCATAATTTATGTATATTGTTATTATTATTTGCTTTTATGAATATGATTATAACATATAGTTTACTTACAATTTTTTAGTATTAATGATATTTTATTGTACAACTTCTTTCTACAAAATATTTATGTATACCATATTTAATATTTTTTTAAATTTCCTATAAGGGTAATTTAATAAAAAAAAATCTAAATTAGAATAAAAATGATAGTTTGGTGTATAATAAAAACTAACATTAAATAATAATAATATAATTTTAAAAGAAATTATTGATAAAAGTAGAGTGGGATATTTTTGTCAAAATAATATAAATTATTATTCCATCCCATTTCATTCTATGTTATACCAAACATAATAATCTTTGTTCAGCTAGTGATTCCTAATTCTCTACCAAACAAAATAATCAAAATTTAATTCCATTCCATTCCTATTACCACCATTCAATTTTGTTTTGCAAGCAAACGTCACCTTAATTCTACGACTAAAATCAAATCAAGGGTAAAATTTGATGAAAAATTGGTAATCGTATCACGTTGTATTATATCAATGCTATTTTTTATTATTTTAATATTACATTAAAAAATAAGTTGTCCTCTTCTTTTTTGTTTGTACTATTTTATAATGTTTGATTATAAAAAATATGTTATCCTTTTTAATTTCCTTCTTTACTCCTTTGTCATTACTGATGATATTATCAACACCATAAATATCTATAAGTTGCACAACCTTCCAGAAATTGCCAGAAGCACGTATTACTCAGCCTCCAACTTGTCAGTAATCTATTAGAAATTAGGTCGTTACACTGTGTAAATAAAGTTAACCATGTTAATAAAAAAAAGATTTTACTTTTAAGTAACGACCAAATTCAGTTAGAAACAAATAAAAAAAAAGTACTCGGTTAAAATATTTTCAAATAAAACCCATACATATTGAAGCTACTTAGAAGTTAGAGATCTACTAAATTGGAGTTGTTTGTTACATGTGTTGTAATTAATTTGATAATAATTCAAATTAATTTTTCCCATATAAAACTCCCAAACAAAATAATAGTTACAATTACAGACGAAATTCGTTTCATGCATGGTGTATATACTTATGTAAATTATTTAAGGTTGATGTAGTGTTTCTTTTTTTTAAAAAAAACTTCTTAAACAATTACTATATTTGTAAAATCACTCATTAATTATTATTATTATTGATGTAGCTAGATATGCTTTGTATTATTTTCACCTTGTTGCAATTGTCAAAATCAGTCACAAATTTATAATTTCGAAATACTGCACATTATTGTGTAAATTTTTTATTACACAATATTGAGATCAATTTCTTAAAGCCATCAGTAAAATGGGTGTTACAAATTTGATTTTAACTCGAATAATGAGTGTTGGCGTTACAACATCAATTGGGAGGGTACTGGAACCGTTTCAAAAAACATCACAAATGTGCTGAACATGGTCAGTGGTCGCGGCCATCGAATGTTGGTCGCCGCGGCCTGTGGGACAGAGAGCATATCCCTAGCCGCATCCACATGTGTTTTACTAACCAACGATTTTCAATTTTTTCCAACCTTCTACAACGGCTACAAATACCCAAATAACTCACAAATCTCATTTTTAATCCCATAAACATCCAATTAATCCTTGGTAATAGGCATGGGGTTGGTGGAATTAAAAATTTACTTGACTCCATCTTCTAAGGTCCTTCCCAGTTAGGTGTGAGTCCCCCAGCTGTAAAGTCCTTATTCCTTAGAGCCGTTACCAAGTGCTTTATAAATTTGCCATTACCTTGCTGGATAAAAATAAAGACTCATTTAATAAATATTAAGTATACAAAGTTGGTCTTATATTGAAATTCATAAAATTATTTCATTGGGGTCCCAAAACATTGTTTTCAAATACATTTACAATCCAAAAATACAGTGCAGTCGATCTAAGCGACATAACCGAACATTTACCACATGTTCCTTAATGCTATGTTTGGTAGGAAGGAGAGAAAAAATAGAGATGATTGAAAAAGTGAAGGAAAGAAAATAAATGCATTTTCTCTTCTTCTTCTTTGGTATAAGGAAAGAAAAGCAACTTGTTTTATTTCCTTTGTTTGGTATTTGAGTTAGAATTGAGAGGAAAGAAATGTTTTTTTTCACATTTATACCCTTATATTAGTATTTATGTATCACTCATTATTGAAAAAATATATTTTTCTATATTTAAAAATATATATTTTTGTCACATATAACATAAATAAAAATAATTTTTTCAAACTTATTATGAAGATAAAGTAAATAGTTGGCAATACATATAATTATAATTCTAAAATAACTGATAAAGATGGTATGTGTATGTTTTATTACATATGGAATATTATTTATCATTGTTGATAATGTGTGGTTTTATAAAATTATTTTTTATAGCTAAAATGATAATAATTTAATAAACCCAAGAACAAATTTAAATAAACCTAAGTAGTACTTAGTCAATTTATGAGGGGTATTATGGTCATACAAAGCCTACAACATTTCTCTTCTATATTTTCTCTCCAATTTGGAGAGAAAATTTTTAGTGTGGACCCCACCACTTTTTTTCTCTTTATTTTTCTTTCCTTCCTTATTTTCTCTCCTACCAAACCACCATTCTTTTTATCTTCTCTCCAAATGATTCCTTCCTTCCACTTTTCATCTTTAACAAACAAAGGCTAAAACAACCCCAACCATGGTGGCTAGGTAAGGCAAACAGGTACAATCTTTAAAAGAAAGAGAAAGAAGTAAAAAGAATATATATATATATATAATTTAACAAAACAACCAAAGATAATGTTAACATAAATTTAGTAATATAAAATTTCTAAATTTAAATAGCAAGCATCCTATAAAAATAATAAGCAAATTAAGAACATACAAAATAATTAATAATACTTAAAGCGCGACTGTGGCATAATCCTATGTTTATACAAAAATATGGGAAAATAAACTCATAAAAGTAATAATTCATGCATGAAATGTTTTTTTTTTAATTCAAAAAAAATTTTATTCCAAAAAAATCAAAATTTTCCCCACTATTAAAAATCTCATCTAAAAAGTAATTTTGTCAATGTAATTACAAGGAAAATTTTCGAACAAGTGTTCACTGTTTTTTCCTTTTTTAACTTTTTTTAACATACATACTTATTTTCAATTATTATGATGTCATCACTAAGAAGCATACAAATATGGAAATTTTGACTATTCTTACTGAAAAGAAATCATTCAACAAAGACGACTGCATAGGCTTCAGAGGAAAATAAAAAACATTAAAGTCAAATAAAACGAAAACCTCGTCCTATTGTCCACACGACAAGCAGGACACACCAAAATAATTCCAACACCACTCACTAACCCTTTACTAAGCCATTGAGCTATCTACAACTAATATGCTAGTACATAAAACAACTTAAATAATACACTTCATGCCAAGTTTTCCAACTCAACAAGACATAAATCCATCTCTAGAACAGCTTCCTACATGATCTGTATGGTTGGTTGGGCCATCCCATCCTCGCTTAATTTAGCGTGACCTTCCTCCGCCGAGTTGAGAGTTGTCTTAAACCTTGCCAATACATCATTTTTGTAACTGTCGAAGTCCCAACAAATGTGAATTCGTTTACGATCGTTGTTTTTGTCCTTTTTCGCTGATATTCCGTCCTTGGCGTCAATGGTGGTTAGTGTTATCCCCCCACCAATATCCTTCTTCTTCACGTTGAGAGGTGGTGGAAGAGCCACCACGACCGTCCTCCCCCCGACACCACATGTTTCATCGTTGACCTTCTCTGTTTCTGAGTCGGTGTCCTTAATGACTAGGTCTTCTCCTTCGACACTTTCATTGTTGTACAAGGCCATTTTAGTTAGTTGAGGACTCGATGTGTATCTGGGCAGGGTTGCTGCTCTTCTTTGTATTTTCAATGCTTGATCAATTTTGCTCTTTGAGATGAGAGGCCAGGTATTTACGGGGTATATAAATAGGATTAAAACACTCACACGTTTGTTTAAAAAAAACAGATACAGTACAAACAATCAATAAAATATTAAAATAATTCAACCATATTCAAACGGTCCCCTCCCAACAGTACTACCTTTGAAGTAAATGTAGGTGTTCATTTATTTTTGACAGGACAACCTAGCTCGATTAATCCCTTCACACCGTACCAGATAGGCATGGTCTTCTCTGCCAACTTCAGTCCATCGAAATCCTGCAATGCAATTACTTCAAAGTGGATGAAAATCTACTTAAATATACTGCATATAAGTTGTTTGTGGCTCAATTCTTTACAGTCTTCTGTCAGGTTTCACTACATAATCCTTGTGGATTTGATTCGATTCTGTGTACAAAAAAGGACACCATAGCCTTATACATGTCTACATGTACGAATGACACCATAGGCTTATACATGGCAGTGACACGTATTAAGTAAAGTAAAACACTGTAACTTATTGGCAAAATTGGTGCTTTGAATGTGTTACTTAAATTTATGTGTTTGAATTATGTCTGAGAAGGCCTTATTAGTTTAGTTTCTAGTAATTTCCATATTAGTTGTTACCCTTACTATTTTCACCTAAATTGTATATTGAATAGAAAAATATAAATTACTTACACTTTATTTATAAAGTTATAACGTACTCCTAATAGCGTATTACATTATATAAATAAATAAAACCATGACATAAGTATTGTTTATATATTATCTTGCTTGCTCAGAAAGGGTAATATCATAAGTTTAACACGAACGTATTTCCGTCAATTTACATATTCATGAGTGTAGATATGTATAACGTTCACTAGGACCATTGAATTTTTTGAAAATAAATTGGCTTCAATATAATGGCAAGTGCATAATATATTCTATTAATTTGAATGACTGTGATATTATTATCGTTATGAGGACAATAACAATAATGTTACTGTATAGTAGATAGGAAATTTCTTTGGTGCGGTTGCAGAAAATGGCTGCACTGGCGCACCTGTTTTTTTGTCATTCTATTGGTTGGTTTGTGTACAGAAATAGATGTTATTGTAGACATGGCTGTAGGTTAATTTCTGTTTATGTGTCTGTCATTATTTTATGCACGTTGTTTATTGAGAACTGTGATTGATGCATGTGTTTGACAGAAAATTTCATTTTTCACCCCGTTTTGCTTCCAGCTGAAAACATGGAGAAGAACTAGTGAAACATCTGTAAAGATTGTTTTAGAGAACAACGTAATTTTATTATATTCTGAAGGGAATTTACTCATTTGGTACCCTATCTTTTTGCAAAGTATCATTTTGGTACCCTCTATTTTCAATAATGCTCATATAGTATCCTGTATTTTAAAATTATATATATTTGATACCCTAAACTCAGATTTGATAGATAAAATTTGTCAATATGATCAAACTGTCATTAATTATATGTAATTAAGTAATTAAATTTAAATTTGGAACTTATATATTGACACCATTTTGATTAAATTGGTAAAATTTTATTAATTAAGTTTGAGTTTACGGTACCAAATATGTACGATTTTAAAATACGACTACCCTACCAAATATGTACGATTTCAAAATATTGGGTACCAAATTAACATTATTGTAAACACAGGGTACCAAAATGATACTATACAAAAACACAGGGTACCAAATGGCTACCTGCCCTATTCTGAAATAAAAGAAGGAGTACATGATTAAGAAAATAAAAGGAGTAATTTTTTTTTCTTAATAGTAAGAACAACGTAATTTTTTTTTTGATGTCTGTAAGATAAGGGGTAGGGAGAAGATGATTAAGAAAATAAAAGTCATGCATTTTAGGAAGGATTTATGGTGTAGGGATTTTTTAAGGGTATTCACTCCTTTATCTGCCTCTTTCTTCACTCTTGCAAATGGCACCCAAATACACAACAAGAAGAAGAAATATGATTCGTATCCGGGAATTGGGAATAAAACAGACACGTGATGTCTGTTCACGCACGTTTACATTGCTTAAATGTTTCCAATTTATTTTGTGACATGCTAGGGTCTATCATTTTTTTGTTTTGTTTTGTTTGGGTAATTAAATGTTTACAAGCATGAATGAGTTTTATTTTAGTTTCGGTCATTAGTCTATATTTTTTTTATGCATTACAAATATTGTTTTTGGTATAACATCTTCAATATGATGGATGATTAATGTTTCAAAATATTTTGAACTAAGCTGAATTGATTTTTTAATCCTTTGAACTCATTTGTAAGTACAACAAAAGGAATTTTGAGTGTTAATAATTATTATTTTTTAATTAATTGGTTTTTTTTTATGAATTTGGGCTAAAAATGGGTATGTATGCATGATTATGTGAGTTACAGTATTATATGATGACAAATGCGGCTGCTTGACTAACACGGCTGATGAATTTCTCAGAGGGAGTAAGGGTTAACCCTAATTTTGCCGCTTAGGTCGGCGGGTTTATAAATTTTAAACTGTAATGACCATTTTCAATTGTAAACAACTCGTTAATGTTTTTATGAACCCATGAACAATTTTATGTTTTAAATAAAATATATCCCTTCCTTCTTAGAACTTAACCTATTAATAACACCTACAAGCACAAATATAGTAAAAGAACTCGATTAGCGAGTTAAGCATGGTTCAAAGTTCATAGAAACTGTCTTCGGGTATGCAGGGCATTACAGTAACTTCATAATTTTTCATGTAACTGGGCATACTTGCATATTTTCATGCATGTAGGTGATTTATTGATGATGCCACATTATTATATAGATATGTTCGAGCTATTCGACAAAAGAAGATCTTAGAATTGAGGTTATCGGTTTGATTATAATGGGGTTATTTATCAGGCTCGGGGTGATGGTCGGGGTAAATTGATGCGTAGTACATTACCAGGAATTAAGGTGGCGTTTGGTTACAAAATAAAAATGATATGGTAATGGTAATGGTAATAGGAATAGGAATTGAATGGAATGGAATTTTCTTTCTTTGGTTTGGTAGAGATTTTGGAATGAGTGACTGAATAATGATTACTATGTTAGATATACTATGGAATAGAATTAATATTATTTTCACCAAATTACTCTTATAATGAACAATTTCTTTTATTAAATTACTATTATTTTCTAATTTTTCATTTTATTATATAGCAAAATACTATTTTGTAGTTGAATTTTGCCTTTATTTTACTAAATTACCCTTATATACAAATTAAACAATTAAATAATCACAAAATTGTAATTATTATTACTCAATATACAAAAATTCAATAGAAAGAAATAATGATATTATTACTTAAAAAAATTGAATGGATTTCTTTTATTAATATAAATATGTTATAAATTTATTTAATTTTGTTATATTTTTATTATTTAAAAAAATGAAATATTAAAATGGCACCTTTTTAATATAAAAAAATAGCAAATGATTATTAAACAAAAAAAAAACAATAAAAAATGTTAATTGTCTTGTGTTTATATATTTTTTGTCTATGCCATAGGTATAGGTATAGGTATGATATAAATATATATTATAATCATATTTTTTTTATCAAAACTCTTCCATGACCATATATACATATTAATGTAAACAAGTTTTAGAGAGTGGCATATATGATATAACAAGAATTATGATGTAATGGAATGACTTTTCAACTCATTTAATTTAGTAAACTGAAATACCTAGTTTAATGGAATTAGAATTCCTATTGGAAAGTCATTACAATGATAAAATGCAAACCAAACACTTGAATATGTAATCTTTATGAATAGCAATTACGTTCATATGCTCGTTAATGTAAACCAAACATTACCTAAAGAGTAATGGGATATGTATGCATGATTATTTCAGAAATTTGGGAATGACGTGATTTGGACAACGTTAATTACGATTAACGGGGTTAGATGACAAATGACACTTTTGCCCCTGCTGCCAGTTTATCAAAAAAATTGGGCATGGGGTCATTTTCGTCATTTGAAGTTTGGTAACATTTATAATAGATGGTTTAATTTTAACTTTGTATTATTTATTCTTTGAACCTTTAAAATAATCGAAAAAAATATTAATTGAACCACTGACTGAATCCGTAAAATATAAACATGTAATTTAAATGGGCTTCCAATAGCATTCCTACATATAAGAATAACAAAAAGTAATTAAGTTTTGTTTTTTATGGTAAAGTTTTCCTTTGCATTTAATTCATACTATTTACGTCCGACTGCTATACTATGCATTATTCAACAGTTCGGATGTTGCTGTCAGTAGTCAATGGTCAAAGGCTGGACAGATTCTCTGCACCTATGAGTAATTTTTCTTCATGAAATGCAACATGTTTAGCCTTGCTAAACGGACACCCGTTATTGGCTTAAATGTGAACCCATACTCACATCCCATATATTGCCATTGTAAACCAGTCCCATTTCTATTTTGAAGTGAATACTGATTCATCCATCTTCTTTGGAGGGAAAATTGTTGCTTCGTAAGAAGGAGGTTTATTTATTATTATCTTACTAAGGAATGTTGTTATGAATTCCATTTTCTCTGTTTATGATACTCTTTATTGCAGGAACTACGTCACACTGTTTTACGAGTGAAGGATGTCCACTTACCCTTTCTTCGTGGTATTTGAGGGACGCCGACCGGGGATTTATACTACTTGGGGCCGTACACATGCCTAGGTCGTCAACTTCCCCGGCGGTCGGTTCGAAGGCTACCGTACATTCGAAGAGGCTTGGGCAGCCATTCAATCACATAGAAGTGATCACAATGCAGAAAATATTCTTGGAACCAATCAAATTGAGGTAGATATGGAGAGTGGCATTCGACAACGTGTTCGTCGAAGGGCACTCGATGAAGACGACATTGCAAACGCGTTCAGGCTAGGTATGCTACTTGGAGGACTTCGTGCGAACCCCCCAACATTCGAAAACATCATATCCTCCGTGTTGGGTAGACTCGCTGCAGTCGATGGTTCACGATCCGTATTCAACACGGCAGTGGTGAATGAAGTAGTTCCTCCCACAGCTGCCACTGCTGCACCCGAAGAAACGGTTTATGTCGATATTAACGAAGGAAGGCAATCTGACTCCGCATAGGGGCTGTTGTTGTAATGTATTATTATTTTGTTGAGGTTCTAATATAATATTGATATTATCGTTGTATGTTAGATGAATTTAACTATCTAGTACCTTTGGAATTTCTGTTGGGGTTTTATGCCCTAATTAAAACTCAAATTCTTTGTAATCTCATTTTATTATCAATAAAAGAATAGAAATCATTTTTTGACTTGGTCAATCACTTTGCTCACATGTTTTATTTTCATGATTATTTGTTTAATATAAACTTCTATTAAATCTTGAGCATATAGCTAATCTTATTTATAGTGATGTAATCACAGTGGAATATAAATATGATTATATGTTCAAAATAAGTTAGTCCTAAGATTAGTCAGTGCACCAGATTTACACTGACTTGCCAATCTACGATATGATCTACTTACACATTACAGTGTTATGTTCTTTCCAGAACATTAGCAAAGTAGATAAGATCGGATGTATTTGTTACATCGGACAGGACCGACATTGACAGTTGATAAGATAAGTAAACATACTGTTATTATCTATTCTAGTCATATCATATAGTTGACCATAGGTCAATTCAATCTCAATTCTGAGTGGTTAGTATTCTAACTGATTGTATTATTTGAGTTCTTTAACTTGTTCGTTACTAGCTTACCCTACGGACTAGCCCATACTTACATCTTGGGAACTCGATAGTATAATTGACTGGGAGTGTTAATCATAGATATGAACATCTATAGCTTCTGATGAAGAAGTGAAATGATGGTTTCCTTTTAGTTTGGTTCAAGGTGTTAAATGATAGAGATCTCATTTCAGTAATTAAATTAGTTTACTGAAATATCATTTACAAGGAACTAAGTGTTTTAAGGATAAAATACAACGAGGGGTAAAGAGAGAGGTTGGAGAAACTTGGAAGGGGCCTCGTAGCTTGCCGTCGGCGACAAAGGGAGAGGTTGGAGAAATTCGGGGGCTGTCAAAGTGAACACAGATGGTCCTGTGGAGAAAATATGCATTCTAAGTTGTGGAGTAGCTGCAGGTAACATTTAATTCAGTAAATTCTGTAGACATATTGGTGCCATATGATTTTCTGTTATTGTTTTTTAGTATTTTTCGTATTTCGTAATTTTCCTCTGAATTTATGCTTATAAATTTATATATTTGGGCTTTGTCGAAATGAAAATTTAAAAGTCAAATATAACAATTGGAATGGAAATCATTAATGTAGGAAATGATTATTTCAAATGGGAACATTAAGATTAAAAAATTAGCTGAAGTGAAAATCTCACACAAACATTGTTTGCACCCATGTTCCGAAAGCCATAAAATTGCATGGTGTATGTATAGTTGAAATGTAAAATAATATTTCTAAAATGTGGTGTCATCCTTAGATAGGAAAGTTGTCATTGGATATGGATGAGCATATTGTTCATGTTGTATGAGATGCATACTAGAAATGAGAATTTAATTGGTTGAGT
The DNA here is from genome assembly GCF_963169125.1 of Humulus lupulus. Taxonomy (NCBI): domain Eukaryota; kingdom Viridiplantae; phylum Streptophyta; class Magnoliopsida; order Rosales; family Cannabaceae; genus Humulus; species Humulus lupulus. The sequence goes on along the minus strand of NC_084801.1, from coordinate 126,274,915 downwards.
AATCTATAATATTAAACTGAAGTTTGTTGCTAGGTGTGGGTGCTGCTTGGAATGTTGCTAATATATCGAAAGGATCAACTGTTGTGATATTTGGTCTTGGAACTGTAGGCCTTTCTGTAAGTTGGTAGACTTGATAAAAAAAATTAATTCCACTTTGACATGGCCCCTGAATCTTTATTGCAAACATGAAATGAATTTTTTTTTGTTATAGGTTGCACAAGGTGCCAAGCTGAAGGGAGCATATAGAGTAATTGGTATAGACACAAATCTCGAAAAAAATTTAGAAAGTACCGATTTATTCTTTTCTATGTTATGATTTATAAGGTTTTTTTATATTAAATTTATAAGGTTTATCCAGAGATGGTAAAGTGAATCATATTAGTCACCTCTGAAACATGCCTCACACGCAAATGGTAGAAAAATTAGAAGCAATATAGGCATCTATTTTGAGGTAACCCCAGCAATTCAAGTAGGGGTATCTATATTGGTTTGTTGTGAATGTTTTTAAAATTGTTTTTTAATTGAAATTTTTTTCGCTTATGTTAGTTGAGTATGGAAGCTGTACTTTTGGAGTCGATATTGGGAACAGTGGAGCGGATGAATAATAATTATGATGATTTGAAGGATGATTTAAAGGCAATTAAAGAAGACTTGCGTGCATTACTCCTTGAAGGGAAATGTAGACATGAGGAGAAATTTTTTTTTGAACAAACGATGGTGTAGTGATTTATAGGGAATAATGACCCTGTTTTGAATCTTTTGAATGATGTCAAACCCATTGGTAAAGATGAAGAGGCAGACGATGGAGTTATCGGTGGTAGAGTTGAAAGGCAGGTGGATGAATTAGGTGATGGTGGGATGAACATGGTAAAGGAACCAAGTCAATCAAATGGTATTTGTGGGTTTAAATCTGATAGTGAAAGAACTATTAAATTAGGTAGTACAACCAAGAAGTTGCGAGGTAAGGTGGAGAGTGAATGTGGGAGTGTGAAGCAGACCAAGTTTGATGACACTATTTTTAGAATTTCATCCCAATTTGGTGAAACTTTATTCGAACGCGAGAAGGTGATGAAAGTAAGTTATTTTTTATTTTGGGATTATGTGTAGTTGTGATATATATTTGTTAAATCAACTTATATCTTATATTTTTTATTTGTGAACTTTTAGAAGCCTAGAGTATGTACGATTAAGCAGTCATCAATGAATTTGTCCGATGTTAAACAAGGTAGTCAGTCTGGTAGTGCGAGCATAGTTGGTTCAGGTCGAGGGGGCACTTTGAAGGTCATTACTTTTTACAACTATTATGTTATTTTTATTTTTGGTGATTTATTTTAATAATTAGTTCAATTGAGTAGGAGAAGGGTAAATCCAAATCAACCCCAGACAAAGTTGGAGTTCGGAATGTTGATGTGGGGCATACGAATGTCGTTGGACCATTTAACATATGTATGCCTATAGTGGATGACACCATTGGGAGAATAATTGAATATATTTTTTTATGATAATCTACCGCCTGAGTAAGTTTAGTGTAGTGATATTCTTCCTTTTCAATATTATTCCGTTGGATGGCTTTTAGGATTATTAATTATTATTTTGTGTTAGTGAGATATTGGTAGACACTGGATTTAATTATTTGGAGCGCAGTTTGATTAGAAGCTTGTACCCTGGCGTATTTATCAATGGGGAGGTAGTACTTTATTTTTGTGAATAATTTTTTAGTATGTATATATTACTATCATACATGCTATTCTGATGGAATACAGTTTTGACCATGAGCAACATTAATTACTTGAAGGTGTTGAATCTAATATGTGAGATGAACACTCGTACAGAGAAGCAAGTATCGCCGGACACCCGATCTTCGTGGTATTTGAATACTCGTTTGACGGTGAGGATTATTTTCCATATCCTACTTGGTTCATATGTAGTTGTTGATTATTATGTTCATTTACCTTGAGTTTGTTGAAAAGCAGTGTGATGGGATTTGTATCCAGAGATTATTTTCTAGGAAAGGTGGGTCAGAGTCAGCTCGTAATTTATTTTTCGGACATCTAAAATATTGTTTGAGGGTATGTGTTTTGTTAGACTCTTTACTGTGTTATGTCTAGAACGGGTTGTATTAAAATATTATTTATCTTGTTTATTCTGTTTGATTAAAATGCATATTTATATTCCCATTCATAATGAGGAATCACAACATTGGGTCTTGTTTATAGTCCATGTACATGATGGAGTTGTTGAAATATGTGACTCTTTGCTTCTTGGTCGGAAGGAATCATTATCTCAACCTCTTGTGTTTGTTATGGTGAGTTTAACTTTACTATAAATTGTATTTTTACATTGGATTTTAGTTAGAAGATTATTTATATTTGTTCTGTTTCGTTGAGTAATAAATTTTGAATTGTTAATGTTAATGTTAATTTAGATGCAAAAGCTAGACACTTTGCTTGGTGATGAGATGTTAAGGTGCAATCCACCCCTACCTCCTTTTTCCACCTTTAAGGTTTTTACTAATACTAGAGCTGTCCAACAAAGTAATGGATATGATTGTGGTATCCATGTGATCAATTGGATGGATCGTCGTCATGCTTCTTACTTCAAACACAAGGCTGTAAGTTTCGTTATAAATTATTAATTTAAGTTGTTATTATTAATGCTTTACTTCCAATGAAGCTATTGTTAATGTAGTTCAGCTCGGATGATGAGAGGTCTCGGGTTGCTGTTGGTCTAGTAACATCCATTTACAATCAAAAAAGGGAAGAAGTAAAGGCAGCAGCTATTGCACGATGGCGAAGAATGATTGGTGTTTCAAGTATGAGTTGAATTGTTTATAATCCTATAATTTTGAGTCGAATGAACTGTTGCGCATGTGTTTTTCATCTTATATATGGTTGGTGGTGGGTTGCGACTCAGTACTGTAGCTTATTAAACTTTTTTGTGTACATTTTTTTGTCAATGGTGAGAAGAGGTAATTTTTAGTAGTCGCATGTAAAATTGATTACAGAGAGCATTTGCCTTGTCGTTTTAATTATGGTTTTCTGTTAATATGTTTTGAATGGTAAGAAAATTTATTTTTTAATATTGGTTTTTAATAAAAAAAATTACTTTGAATTGGTTCACATGCATATCAAAATAGGGTAACGTTTGGATTAGCATGTTGTATTGAAAGCTCAAAAATTGAAAGAGGTAGTATCCAATGAAAATTACAAATCTATTACATGTTCAATAAAACTGTGTTAAAAATTATAAATTCTAACATGTTACTTAATTTATTGTTAGACAAAGTTTGAGATGAGTGGGTGGTTTGATGCTGATGTAATTATGACATTTTTCCCGGATGCTGCGAATTTCGGTTCCATGAGATCCCAGGGCCCAATCCTCTTTGTGTGTCTAATATTTGGTAGTTCTATTCCAGCAATAGTGGTAGGCTGAGGGTTGCTGCAGTGAGTGAACACGAACAAGCCACGTGTATTTAATGCTAATACTTGGTCTGAATTAGACCATACTTGAATGATTCTTGTATCGTGTTTTTTTCCTCTGTGAATTCCGGTAAAATGTAAGAGGTCATTGATGATGCCTTCCGTATGTCAATATCAATAATTTTGTCTCTGTATGTAAAGAACCTAGTATCTGATGAAGCTCTTGCCCCCAACAAGATTGATTTCTCATATAATGCACTGCTATAAATGTCAGTTATACCCGGAGGTAGGTTAATCGATGTTGTGGATGGGCTCCTGGCATCAAATAGATATATCTTGTATTTGGTGTAGTATATAGCGTCAACTCCTTCCATTGTGATCCTGTAATGTTATTGTCATTTTTTTTAATACTTTCTCAGTTAATCACCAATTTTAAATTTTAGGATATACTTGAATACAATAGTGGAAATGAGAATTCGATCCAAAGACGTACCTAGAAGAGTATGCACCGATTGGTTCTCGACTCTCAGCGATAGTACATAACCCTTTCCGCTCCCCAGAGAATGGTATAGTATTCAATTTTGTAGCCGTGTTTCCCCCAAAATCCCATTGTTGTAGGTCGGATCCCACATACAAAATTGCCCGCCTATTGCTTGTCCACCTTATTGGTATACTCATACTTCGGAAAGGTTCTAAAGGTCTATGTGCATCAAACATAAGACAAATTTCCTAGTCTCTAATATCAAACAACTCCATCTCTTTTCTCTCATTGTTACCATATAGAAGGAGATGTCCATATGGTACATGTGTGTGGTATTTTTTGGAGCTCCTTCTTCTTTCTGTATGTGATTCTTCATGTACGTAACATGACCTAAATTTCCTATCACCATAGTCTCATGATGTATAGGCAGCTTGTTCACTAAACCCATTACTTGATATAGTTAGGTAATCAGGGTCCAAGTCATATAATTGCCCTTCTCTTGTTACTGTGATAGTATTGTACATGTTTTTGCAAAGGTATGTCTGTGGGTAAAACACTTGCCAAACCTACTAGTTCATTTTCAAAAAGTTAAATTGTTATTGAGAGGCTCAAAGTAAATATGCATTAATTAATTGATGATGCATACAACGTTTTGTATAACAGAATATTGTGCGCATAGCCCCTCCTCTGTAAGAATGAGTGCATGTTCCCCTTGATCATTTGTAAACTTACAATTACGACCTCTAGGGAATGGTAAAGGTGTGGCGTCGACATATTTATCTACGAATGATCTGGCATGCTGTAGATGTCTTGGAATCTTATTGACTAAAGGGTCATACGCGATTTCCTTATTTGTGATATCGATCTCTCCTGATGTTGATGAGACTTGGCTTGATTGATTTTGTTGTAATGGTACCTGTGACGTCGCATCCCCTCAGATAATTTTAATAACAATATTAGGATTGACGTCTTTCTCAGCATCCCTCTTAATAAGAAGTGAGTTTTAGTCTCTGTATTTGGCCATGTTATTTTTCTCTTACTTGTGCCATTGAATTTTTTTTTTTTTTATACTCTGTTTCTTTCAGTACAGTAATTATTAGAGGAATTGTATGTTAATTATTAGTTTTTCCCACTCAATTAATGATTTGATCTAAATAGAAATGAAGATTACTGTACAACTACTGTGTTTATATCCAATGAAATTTTATTGGTTTTTTGTTGACACTGGGAAGCAATACGAGTGAAAAAATACTTTTTAATAAAATTTTAAACAATTTTTTTTTAAATAATTGACTTAACAATGTTTCATAAATTTGGATAGTTAGCAATACAATAATAGTCATAAAATTTATTTAACAAAGAACTGTATCTCAATAACTCATTGGCTTATAGCATTATTGTATTGACAAATTACGATTAGCTAGATTCTTGAAATTTAATATTCTTGCACTTTCTATTTATGAAAAAGAAAATGGTGAGTCCCTTTTATGTACAATTTTTTTATACATTCCATTTAATTTGGACCCGTTGAAGGTACAGTGTATGGTTTATTTAACATCCCCACAATTTGTACAAGCTTCTCCAAATGTAGATTATCGTTCTTCACAAATTTGTGGACATATTTTTGATTAAATATTTATTATTTTATGAAAGGTCAAACATGGTAAAAGTTTGCATCGTATTATGAAAATAAATTAATAACAATTATTATTTGTAATTGTACTGGCAATAATCCCTACATTCCACTAAATTACAGCTTTGTGAGAGTTTTTTATTAATTTTTTTTTTACAAATTATTTTAAAATAACCATCATATTTTATAAAGCACACACATTTCACTCGTTATATCACAAAATTTCTTGATGTCGTTGTTTATATTACCTGTTTTCGAAGCCCTGCATTGATAATCCTAAAAATTCCTATTAAAGTTATTAAGATGCTTAATTATTTTGATTGTTTTTCCTTAATGTTCACAATTCTTTATGACGGAGAGACAAGCCACATAAAAAAAATGATTTCTTGATTTCAATACCTGTATCCATCTTTTTGCACCCTTCCAGGATGGGGTCGAAGATTCAGTTAGTGCAAAATGTCTTCATATATGTTGACTAGATTCATAATCATATGACATGGTACATTGGCCACAAAACACCTGTTCATGAACGAATGCATTTCCTCTATCAATTTAATAAATCATCATTTCATCACGTAACATGTAGTGAGATATTTCATAAGGTAAATCTTCATTTTACACACAGATGACGACATATTTATGATTTTCTTTATGCACACATTTGTGTTACTCTGTATGCGGGTTACCTTTATGAAGATATCAATTTAACAAGTTACAACTGAGTTCATGAAAGTCGATACAAAACAAGTATGCCACCAAATTAACATTAATTGAAGTTAATAAAGAGTACTACAGAGTTACTCTAACATTGAAAGATTTGGTTAAGGAATGATATTTTGCTCCTTTCTTTTCAACGCCTGATCTAAGGTAAAAAAATCAAAAAGTTAGCTTCCACTACTGCTGTGAAGAGCCATTTCGGTGGAGTAAAAGAGCACTATACTTTTATCCAAAAGGACTTTCCCACCAACTTACACTATCCTTGTCTACCCAACTTCCTACATGTGGGTTCATTTCATTGTACCCATTCTTCTCCATTGCACTATTGACATTCTCATATTCAGAACATTCCATATCGGTCAAGTATGTGAACTCGTCAGTACCCCCTTCTCCATTACCATAGGAATCTTCTTTTGCGTTTTCCGACTGCTCTGACTCTGCGATTTTGTCACCCTTCTCCCATTTCGTTGGACAAGTGGACTTATTGTGGCCCGATTTCTTGCATAGTGTGCACTTTCATCTTACGATTGCCTTTGTTCCTGGCATCTTAGCTGTTCCCTTACTTTTCGTGAAGTTTGGATCCAACACCTTAAGTTGAGTCCCCCTATGTTGGGGAAGCTTCTTTAGTGTGTTGTCCACTCCAATGTCGGTTGAGTCTTTCAATTTGACACATAGTTTCTCAATTTCCACAGTAGCTATGTCGTATGCAGAATGGTTGGTCGAGCCAAGGTAAGCAACTTCATTTAATTTACTCATTATTCCCCCAAATCTTGCCTTTTCGTCGGCCCTTTTGTCAATATGTGGTAGAATGTTGTTCCTTTCAGATTCAGAGTTTTTTTTAGCATGAATTGTCCACCTAGATAAGACTAGTGCCCTAGGCATCTTAGTAATGTGGAGGTGCTTCATTGCTGCAAAAATATGTCTACACGGTATGCCATATGATAAAAAATACTGGCACTCACAAACAAAGAAATCATGTGATGGTGTGACATAAACATACCTCCTACTACGTTTAGTGGCATACTTGTGGAGCTTAAGAATTTTGGCATTGTCCTCACCGAAAGTACTTTTGACCATGTAGTTCCCTTCCTTTGACATTTGCTTCCTCACTTTGTAGAACATGTTCCTTGTGTAAATGTTCGACAACTCCTCTTCAATTTGATGTAAATTTGTCTTCCCAAGTTCTGGAGTAGTGTGGAGTGTTGTGTAGTCATCTTTCGCCTCACGGTGTCGAACCAAGGACAAGACCATGTCCACAGCCCTTAGAAATTAATACAACTTCAATTTATTATTAACTTTCTTTTTCAACATCGCGTTGATGCCCTCACTTCGTTGAGTGGTGCTCATGCCACAGAAGAAATTGTCCCTAAGAAAAGTTTCTGCCCATTTTTTTCGATCTTCGTATAGGTTCGCTGCATACTCAGTGTCTTTTATTCCAAATTCTACTATTAAATCTTCTCACTTTTGCTCGAACTCTTCCTCACTATAGTATTTATACAGCAAACTGCTAAATTGTCTTGCAAATGATGGATTCTTAACTTTGGACACTGCTTTGTTGTGTATATGCCAATAGCATAGTTAATGCGAGAACTCAGGCATCAATGATTGTATTGTACCAGCAATTGCTTCGTCCCCATCAGTGACAACGGTTTTTGGCATTACCCCTCCCATGCATTCCAAGAAAGCTTTAGTTTCCCACATGTAGGTACTTGAGGACTCATTTTACATAATTGCAAATCCCAAAATACATGTCCTATAGTGGTTGTTAACACCCACCCATACTAACAAAGGTTTTCCGTAACTATTAGTCTTGTACATCGAATCAAATGCTATTTCATGTTCGTATGTTTCATAGTCTGATCTTGATTTCCCATCGGCCAGAAAAGATTCAAAAGTTGATTTGATGCATTGTATAAGAATTTCCCGAAGAATCTTGGGTCTATATCTGCCTTGTGTTCCAAGTACCCTATGGCCCGCCCAGCATCCGATCCATCAAAGTTAACCTTTGAAGCCGCCGCAATTCGATTGTAAAGATCCTTTGATGTAAATGACATCTTCTCAAATCCCCCAACTTGGTGGGCCATGTAAGACATGATGTGACAAGTCCTTATGCCAGATTCCTTCATGGACACTGCCGTATTCAGATAACTTGGAGGCACAACTCGAGATGATCAGAGAAATGGTTTTTCCTTCTCCAAAGCCACCGCGTGTGAATGGATTGATATAAACTCCCTACATATCCATTTCATATTACCACGAACCAAGTTCACCCTAAAACAAACCTTACATCCCACACGGGTTATGGGCTTCGGCTCCCTTCGTCTGTCAGGCCGGCCACAGTGAATCTCATCCCTTCTTCCCTGCCTTACGCAAACCCACTCGCGTTCTCTAATTTGTCCCCGACTATTTCTCCTGATATGACTTTTTCGAAGACTAAATCCAATCACTGTGGCGTATTTTTAAATGAGTTCTTCTGCAATGTCAAGGGATTCAAACACATGTCCGACCAGTTTCTCTTTACATAACGATAAGGGCTGCCATATAGTCCAAACTCCGCAAAAATGCAATCCTCATTCCCTTCTGCTTAACTATTCCCTCCTGTAGCAGCACATATATCAATTCACTTGGCCATAGCAGCGGCAACGACATCGTCCGTAGGTTCGGAAAGATTAAGGTCATCATCGTTCTTCACGTGAAGATCAAACATTAACGAGGCGTTCTATTTCCCCAACTTTGTCTCTAGGCGCTTTCGGTACTCAGTGAAAGCGTTCACGCAGTTTGCAAGGTCATCATAGCCTTCATACGTCGTGCCGTGGAAGCCGACCAGTTGTTGGCTAGCTTTCTCCCAAGACGCGTAAACGCCTGGCCTATGACCCTGAAAAATTGCAAAAAATGTTTTGCCACCAGACATCCTGTACTCAAGATTGATGAAAGATAAGAAACCAGTGGCAGAGACAACTACTAAAATGCTCTCCCACAGTAGACAGAAGCTTGTAGATATTGCTACCTTCACCTGTACAATGCACCCTTATTTATAAGTACCTCACCCCACTCTTTGTCTTATCTTCCATTTTTCAAATTAATTCCCTTGTAACATCTTTCCCGCCTATTGTTTTAAATGTTTCCCTCCCGCAGAAGGTAAATGAAAGATTGCAGAATCTCATTTTTCTAAATATTACTTTCCTTGTTAAATCTTTCCCGCCTGCAATTTTTTATTCATCCTCGGTTTTCGGTGGTTAAATGGAACATTGCAGAATCTTAGTTTTCATAATATTACTACGGTTTGTGTCTATAATTTTTCAAAATATGAAGCAACATGTCATGGTCCAACAATAGACTGCGCAAAGTTTATAAATTGCAAAATATAATTCCTTACACCCACTGCAGAGAAAATAAACTGATAAACATAGACATTGAACAACCCAATGTACTACATAATGAAAAAAACATCCAAGTAATAACATAACTGAGGCTATGATCACCAGAAAACTTTAACCCAAACATAACAAACATAATACATGATATATAGTTGGAGATATGAAGGACATAGTAGCGTCCACTTCGATCATCGGTGTGTCACACTTTCATGCGACTTACCTCTGGCTAACTCATCACGAATCTCAACCATAATTGCACAAATCTCATCCACATGGTCCAACACCCCTTCTAAAAGAGCAAGTACACGAGTCATCCTCATTGCCACCCTATTGTCAACACTCTCCTTCACTCCCTCTTGAGATGATGAGTTGGACCCCCAGCTTTGGCATGGCTATTAATTTTCTGCGAACCCTCACTCCACCGGAAATACCGAGTCCATTTGAGTATCCTCTCGGGGATGCACTCCGCCTCCAAATATCGCCTTGTCTTCCACCTCCTTCTCCATCTGATGCCCCTTGCATTGTCCCTCTAAAAGGGATGGGAGAAGGTTTGATATTTCGGTGGTCACAAAGCACACAGAACCCTTGACACCTGCATGCAATTGCAAATGGCTCCTTGAAATCCAACGAGAAAACTCTGCCTGATATTTATATGGTTCTCAATTCCTTTAGATTTTAAAATATTGGAGAAATCTCAAAAAAAAATTAGGTATGGGTAGGACATTCCTTTACCTAACCTACCTCAACTTGGTCCGTGGGAAATGCAGTATGTGTCAAGATTATTAACATTGTGGTGGTTGAAAACATTACTTAACCCACTTTCTATATTAGCCACCTTTTCCCTTCTGTTGAAAAACTTTTAAATTAATTAATAAGGATAAGTTATGTAATTGGGTATGCCATTAACATTAATAGGCACTAATATAGTGTATTATATCTTCAATAATGAACAACACACATATTAAAAAAATTCAATGGGACCTAGGCTACATAACGTTACAACTAGAACTTGTTGGATTAGCTTATACAGGATCTTTATTTATTTTCATGTATATCTAATATTAAACAAATTAATACGAGATAGCCTAAAACATGTTTCTAAAATTGAATTCAAAGAGAAACAAAGAATAGAATACTTACATTATACGCAGCAGAATTAAGAGTCCTTCCTTCATTTTCTCTAACTCTTGTATCCTCTCTGTCGCAGAGTATTATCAAGAAACTGAACCGATCTTCTATTTTCTTCACAATCTTCCAATGTATCCTTAGAACCACCTAGACTAGTGTGCGCAATTCTCAACACATGAGATAGATATAGAGAGAAGAAGAGAAAATAACAAAGAGGCTTAGAAAAGGACTTGTGTTTAGAGAGAATCTAAAACTATCAGAAAATCTGACTTGTGACTTATCAAACTTATGTTTTGACTTCTCTCTAAGCACTCCTTTTATAGACTCAATTAGGCCATTTAATTTAATTAAAAAATCAATAAAATAATAGCCATTTTGAAGCCCTAGGTCGAAATTATCATGGGCTATAGGCCCGTGAAATTTCCCATTTGATTATAAGCCCATTGGACTTAAAATCAAGGCCTGTATTATTTTCTATTGATTTAATTAATTAAATAATTATTTAAATCCTTTATCAAATTAATTATTTATAATTTGAACCTTAATTTAAATTTATTTATTAATTTTGATACCAATTTATCTTAATTAATAAATCTGCCATAATTTCTCTTTTCTTCTCAAAATTACACAACTCTGTGAAACTATCCAAAATTGACCTGGTCAACTTTGATAATTCTAATTGATAATTAAATCAATTAATTGAGACTATCTAGATGATTTTATCCAAGGTACAATGGGGACCATGGGCCTATGAAATCAAGCTCCAATAAGTTATCATAAATGTAACAAATAAATTTACTAACTTATAAATTCCTCGTGACTCCACTATAGACTCAGAATTGCACTCTTGAATTCATAGAACGCTCTATAAAAAATATAGATACGCTATTAATTATCCATTGTTACAACCATAATTGTCACTCAATCCTCTATAGACGGTCTACAATGAGATAGGACTAAAGTACTGTTTTACCCCTCATTGTATTTTATCCTTAAAACACTTAGTTCCTTGTAAATGATATTTCAGTAAACTAATTTAATTACTGAAATGAGATCTCTATCATTTAACACCTTGAACCAAACTAAAAGGAAACCATCATTTCACTTCTTCATCAGAAGCTATAGATGTTCATATCTATGATTAACACTCCCACTCAATTATACTACCGAGTTCCCAAGATGTAAGTATGGGCTAGTCCGTAGGGTAAGCTGGTAACGAACAAGTCAAAGAACTCAAATAATACAATCAGTTAGAATACTAACCACTCAGAATTGAGATTGAATTGACCTATGGTCAACTATATGATATGACTAGAATAGATAATAATGGTATGTTTACTTACCTTATCAACTGTCAATGTCAGTCCTGTCCGATGTAACAAATACATCCGATCTTATCTACTTTGCTAATGTTCTAGAAAGAACATAACACTGTAATGTGTAAGTAGATCATATCGTAGATTGGCAAGTCAGTGTAAATCCGGTGCACTGACTAATCTTAGGACTAACTTATTTTGAACATATAATCATATTTATATTCCACTGTGATTACGTCACTATAAATAAGATTAGCTATATGCTAGGGATTTAATAGAAGTTTATATTAAACAAATAATCATGAAAATAAAACATGTGAGCAAAGTGATTGACCAAGTCAAAAAATGATTTCTATTCTTTTATTGATAATAAAATGAGATTACAAAGAATTTGGGTTTTAATTAGGGCATAAAACTCCAACATCCCATTCTTCAACATCCTTCATGGAAGCCAAAGGTTCGAATGGTCGGCCGAATGTGAAGAGGCCTTCCAGAAGCTGAAGAAACATTTGGCCCGAGCACCAATTTTGGCAAAGCCAGTAGATGAGGAGCCATTATACCTTTACTTGGCCGTGTCCGAACATGCCATCAACGCCGCACTGGTGCGGGAGGATGGAAAAGTCCAGCTCCTGGTTTATAACGTGAGCAAAAGGTTATTGGGAGCAAAGTCCAGATACCTGCTGATTAGTGGTGAAAATTACACATTTATTGATTTTAATAGTCAAAATAAATTAAGTTTTAATTAATATTTGCATGGAATTAATATTATTTATTTTATAAATGAAAATATTTGATTATGATTTAATTTATTGTTATTTTGTAGGAATTAAAGTTGTATTTTGGCACTTTGAAATGAAGAGAAAAGGAAACAATTTAATCTGAAAAAGAGAAAAGAAATATGGCATTTTTCTTAAAACATAGGGCCCAATCCAAAGCCCCCAAGCCTAGGCCCAGCCTCCTCCTTCCTCTCTCCCAGTTCCAAGTGGCGTGCCCTCCTCGCGCCACAAGCCCAGCCCGCGCCCCACCTGGTGACCCGGCCCCTTGACCTGTGCCCCATCTGGCGACCCGCAAGCCTCCAAGCCCAGCCCACGCCAACCAGACCAGCAGCCCTTGCCTCCTTCAGCATCCAGACCCGCGTGACTTGACCCGATCCGGCCTTCTCTTCCCCAGCCAACGCCCATGTGGCGCGCTCCCATTGGCTGGGAATGGGTCAAACCCACCTCTGCTGCCAGCCACCTTTAGCTCATGTTTTGTGGGTATTGGGCCTTGCATATTCCCATTTTAAGCTTTAAAGCTCACATTTTTTTGGTGTTTTAGAAAAAGGGCATATTGACCATGCACCAAAACAACTAGGTTATTATTTATAATAAGATTTGATTTTCAAAATCATATTTTATTATTAATATTTAAGATTTATTTTGTAAACCCCATTTTGTTGTTTAATTTCTTTTTAGTCATTTTCTCCCTCTATAAATATAAACTCTCCTTTCACATTTAGAATATAATTTTTAGGTAGCAAAACTCTACCAAATTTTAGTCTCATTTCTCATATTTTCTCTCTAGAACCTCATGAGAATGTCTAGCATAATAGGCTAACTTTCTTAGGAAGGTTAGGATGACCCTATATGCACTATGACTTTGTTTGGTATTTGTAACTCCCTACTTCCTTAGAGCCATTACTAAGTGAGTTTAAAACATGTAGTTAACTCGCTAATCGAGGTTTTAAGACAAAAGTGTAGCTAAACTATAAACAAAGTCACATAATTTGAAAATATATCCATTCATTGAAAATAATAAAGTGTTTAACATTTGGGATCCCAAAAGACTATTTAGAAATACTTACAACTCAAAAATATAACTAAAGTTGGCTAAACGACAAAATTTAGGTTTAATACAAACATCTCCCAAAAATACCCCTGGCCGTGGCAGCTAGGCAAGCCAAACATGTACGCGTCACTTCACGCTCTCCGTACTCATGGTTGGTCGACTTTCCCCTTGCCCTTACCTGCACCACAGAGCACCCGTGAGTCGAAGCCCAGCAAGAAAACTCCACACAAATAAATAACATATGCATATCAATCATTCAGCATATAACAAATCCACCAACAGGCTAAACACATACGGCCATGACGTCCCAAGCACTTTACCAGGCCCTGGGTTCGCAGTCTACACCGTGAGGATATCCCAGGTATCCTTTAGGGTCTCACCCTGGCAACTCGCACTCCGCGTGCTAAATGCTGCTCCCAGCCCCTTGCCGTTCTCGGCCTTCACCGTTCCAGGCTCTTTGTCGTTCATTCACATATATGCACACATAACATAATTAAACAAATACTTAAACACGTATAAACATATTCAATGGGGCTACGCCCTGCAACACAATCATATAGGGTTGTGCCCTGCAATACAAACTATAGGGCCTCGCCCTGCTCTACAGGTACAACAGTTTTCTTACCCGTGACCCAAGCTTCTTGAGCACCGAAATCCCGAGCACAGTCCTCTAACCCGAGCCTCGCTGAAAACCTAGTCACAACACATACATAACACTCTCGTTACTAACCAATTCATAAACATACCCCCGGAACCAATCCCGTGCTCTCGGGACCTCCCGTTTCCCCACACAAGGTAGCGAAAGCGTCCCCCGAGCCCCCTGAGCCAACACCCTAAAAACACAAAATCCCCATATTCTGAAAATGGCCTAGCGTCGCGGTACATCCCTATAGGGCCACGGTGCCCAGCAGGGCTCCCTTGTCCTGATTCAACCCAGCGCCGTGGCACAGAAGAACAGGGCCGCGACGCTCGTACACGAACCCAGAAAACTGGGTTTTTACCTACATTTTTCCCGAGCCAAAACTCATCCAAATCACTACCAAAGTATACCCAAGTCCCAATTCGGCCAAAAACCCCAAATAAACAGTATAGCAATTCAGAAACAACAACAATTAACCCAAACACACAATCAAACCTAAGAATCACCAAGTGGTTTAAAATTCACAAAAACTTAAACCACACTTCACAAAGTTTAAACCACCCTTCAAAAAACTTAAACCACACCAGAAAATAAACTTCAGAGATGCATGGAACTCTTACCTCAAGTAGAAATTCGACCCTGAGCTTCTTTACCAATCCAAGTCCAAACTCAAATCCACAAGTCCCCAAGCTTAACCTTGCCAAACTTCATCCCAAGAATCCACAAAGCAAAACACAATTTAACTCACTAATCTAACATTTCCAGCAGAAATTCAACAGAGAATTGACTAGGAAACTTACCCTTGATCTCAATTAACCTTTTGAATACTTGAATCCCTATCCTAGGATCCTTCACAATCAAACACCTTAGAGAGGGAGAGAGAACCGAATGGAAGAGAGAGAGAGAGAGTTGAGAAAATAAATCCTTCTTCCTTCCTTTTTCTCTGCTTTTCCTAAGTGGTTCTAGAGTCCCCAGCTCCTAAATTAAGTATATCCTCTTGCCAAAATGACCAAATTACCCCTTAAGTTAACATAAGTCCTCAAATAACACCAAGGGTAGTTTAGTCATTTGACACATCTCGCTAAATCCTCGAGTACACCTAAGAATCCCCGTTTAATCCCGACATACCAAATTATTGATAAGCTACTAACCATTACTCAATAATTCTTGAACGCAAGTTATATTCCCAAAATACCCCTAGGCTCCTCCCGAGCCGGGTATTTGACCCCGTTGTGACTTTCTAACTAACCGCTCTCTAGGACCATCTCAGATCGTGCATCAAAATTATATCACCACTCACACGTGGTAACAATCACAATATATACAAATATTGCATTTATGCTCTAAGCGGGCTAAAATTACAAATATGCCCCTAACAACCAAATGGGGCCCACATGCATATTTAATTCACCTAAACATGCATTTCTAATCACATATTCATCAAATTCACATACTAATACATTATATCAATTATTGCCCTCCAGGCACGCTAATCAAGGTCCTAAGTCTTATTAGCAAATTTGGGACGCTACAGTATTTTTGATTCACCATGTGCTTAAAATTTATATGTGAGTGATTTATTTTCTTTCATCTCTACTTCTTCATCTCTATTTCTTTATCTTGTTATCTATATTTATGTTTACTAATAGTATATAGATTTTGTCAAGAACTTTCTATGTATTATCAAATTAGTGAAAATAATATAGATAATATCTTTATCATTTTCTCCATCTCATTCATATACATTTACTTTTGCTAAAATCTATATAGAATTAGTAATGCTCTTTCTATGTATTTTATAAATAGTAAAAGTAATATTTGTGTTAGGTTTTATGTCTAATCTTTTATTGCATTATTGCCAATGGTATAATGTCATTTTTAGATTTCTCATACGATTTATCTCATTTTTCCATGGTAAAGAATAATAATCACTTGAATACATTTTTGTGAAACATATTTGTGCTTCAATGTTAAATCTTCTAAATGAATAGTTGGGATGTGAACTACTCATTTGTGTAATTTTTATGAATAAAATATCCAAATAAATAAGTATGCATATTGGTGACTCTTGATCCTTCCTACTTGTTACCTATTGTTACATCACACTTTAGTCTATCTTTATTTCTAATATTTAAATCTCAAAAACAACAAAAATATCACTTGTTCTATTTTCCTCATATTATTTATCTCTAAACTTTATTTATTGATTAACTTTAATTCCTTGTCTCCTTGTGGAATTGACCGCCCGATCTATACTACAACCACTGCTGAGTGGATGCACGTTTTGGGTGTTAAACAAATTTTGGCGCCGTTGCCGGGGAGGTAATAGTGAAAAAAAAAGTGTTTCGATAAATTTTGCAAAAGAGGTAAGTAATTCTATCCTTTCTTTTTGTGTATATTTCTCTATGATTTTTTTTTTAGATTTTTCTTATTTACTCTACAAAAAGGTAAAAAAAAATCAATATCATTTTTTTTATTGTTCCTTTTTAGTTAGTTTTTTTTTTTTTTTTACATTGTTGTGCTATAAGGAAAAAAAACATAAAAAAACATTGCTATCCTTTCTTTTGTAGGATTTGTTAGTTTTATTCTTAGTTTATTTTGTTGTTATTTTTCTTTTGTTAGTTTTCTTTTTCTCTCTTTTGATTTATTATTGTTGTAAAAAAAAAGCTTGTTGTTTGTATATTTAGTTTTTTTTTTCTCTTGTTAATTTATTTTTGGTAACTTATTTCATTTTTTTTCTTTTTGGTGCTCTATTTCCTTTTGTTGTAGTAAAAAAAAAGTGACTTTAAAAAAAATTGGTTGCTTATGTTTTGTTAGTTTAGTTTTAATTTATTCCTTTTGTTTTTTTTATTTTAATTATTTGTGTTTAAGATTTGTTACTTTTTTTTTTCTTTCTATCTTACTCCTGTGCTATTTTTTTTATGTGTTTATAGGATTACTTTAGTTTTTTTTGGTTACTTAGATAGTTTTTCCTCATCTTTATAAAAAAAAAATGTTACTTTCTTAGAAATTTTTTTAGCCCTTTTATGTGTTAGTGTTGTTCTTTTCCTATTAATTTTTTTAGGTTAAGTGAGCATCTTATTTCTTTTGTTTAAATAATTTTTGTTTTTCTATTGTTTGATTTGTATCTTTATTCTTTTTTTTTTTTTTTTGTTATTAGTTTTTATTTTTAGGTTTTAAATCTTAAAAAAAATCATAAAATACAAAAAAAAAAATAATGAAAACAAAGCTTGTTTTGTCAACATAAGCAATCTTTGCTTAAATGCCAATTTGAGTAAAGTTCCATCCATGTTTACTTAGTAACATTGGGGAGTTCTAGTAAGTATTGGTTGTAAGATGACCATTTTTATGAATTGTGACCCCTCCACAATTATCTATGAATCTCGGGGAGCTCTAGATAAAGTGTGGGTCTTAAGTAGGACCGTTCTAAAAACCTCAAATCGACATGGAAACAAGTAAAACAAAAAAATCAAAAAATCAAAAATAAAAAAAAATAAAAATCACAAAAGCAATATATATATATATATATGAATGAAGAAGAAAAGAAACGTTTCGAGATATATTTTCCAATGTATTATTCTTTATTCGAAAACAACTACAATTCTAGTGCTACTGAGGGTACTAGCCGTTTTAGAGGTACATACAAACTTAGTGTAAGAGATTACCAAGAACTTGAGGTCTTAGAAACTAAGTTTGAAAGAGAAAGTTACGAGGTTCCTGAGGTAGATTATGATGAACGTTATTGTGACTTTGAAGGAGTCGACCATAGGAATCATAATTCTAGTTGGACAAACCCCGTAAATTTTAGTTGGAAGCCTGAGTACAACTACCATGTACCGCTTCACATGAATTTTGAGCAAAATTTTCCTAACTTCTTACATGAACCTCCATATAATGTCTGTACTAATACAAATTCCTTAGAGGGCACTTTACACACATTTATAGAGGAGCAAAGAGAATTAAATAGACAATTTGTGGAAGATTTTAGGGAAACTAGTACTCAACTTTCAAAATTGACCAGCGCTATTATTTCACATAATTTAAGTCAATTCTCGTCCCAACCTGAGGCCAGAACACCATCCCCTACTCCCAGTTCTAAACCCGATGAGGATGATGCTATTACCATTTGGAGTGAAACTCTTTCCCATACTGAAATTCTCCCAACCACTCCAAAGAAAAATGTAAGCTATCATACTAATGTGATAGACTTAATCGTTGAGGAAATCATAAACATATTTGCAATGAAACATTCACCCAATTTCCTCCACGATTTTGAACTCAAACATTTTCTTTATCCTGAAAATGTTACTAACGCTTCTATTTTTTAGACGCAGGATAAAAGAAAATTCATTTTTGATACAAGATAGTACACAAATATACAGTTGGTAGACTTACCTGAGAGCGATGTTTTTGTCTACCAAAGACTGATCAGATTTTATCTTTCTTTTTAGTGTGCTTTATTTTCATTTTTGTCTTTATTTTATATTGCGAATTTAACTTTTTGGGGTTTTGTTGTTTTTTTTGTTGGTTATTATATTCCATTTTTCTCCCACAATGGGCTTAACATTAGACATTGAGGACAATGTCTCAATTGAAGTTGGGGGTAGTAGGCATGTTCATGCGTTGAAATATATTTTGATTACCATTTTGAAATTTTGAGTTAAATGTTTGCAAAAATCATGACAACATAATTTTTGTGAGATATTTTTTGCTATTTTTACTATTAAGAAGTAGTTTTTTAGAGTAATTTCATGTACAACCAAACATTGTTAACACATTCAATTGAGAAAAATCCTAAAGTTTAAAGCTTTCAATTTTTGTGAGATGTGAGAATAAGAAAACAACTTTGAAAACTTCTATTGATCATTTGAGTTGGTAAAATTAATTTTTGGGATTTAAAACATGACATTTACTAGAGGGATAATTTTTGTTTTAAAGACTCTTTGTTGTATTTTATTGTAATTTTCCTTTTAATTTCTTTTTATTCTTATGTTGTCTCTTGTCAAACAAATTATTAAAAAAAAAGAAAAAAATTATAAAAAAAAGAAGGAAAAGAAGAAATATATTAATAAAAAAATGAATGAAAAAAAATGAAGAAAAAAAAAAAGAGAACAAGAGCAACATTTTTCATCTTCATCTTTTGTAGTTTTGTTGAAAAAAATTGTCAAATAAACAAACACTACTACATTTGTTTTCAATTTATGTCATTAAAAAAACAAAAATAGAAAGAAATAAAAAGTTCGTGTATTGTTTAATTTTATTATATAATTTTGTTTTGTTCTTTATTTTGGCTCTTGATATCATTTTGAAAAATCCCGAAGGTTCTTATGTCATTTAGATTCCAATTAATTGATTAACCTATCTTTTGATCAATATTCATTAACATTGTTTGTCCTAAAACAATAACATCAATTTTTGAGTGTTCATTGACAAATTTCTAACTCCAAGAGTGTCAACCATCTCCCATAAAAATACTTTCAATACATTTGTGAGGATTTTGAGTTGAGACTTTATTCTTTGGTGATTTTTCAATATTGTTTGGGTTGTAAATTTTGGAAAGAACGATATGGTTTGGTGCACTCACACAAAGCTCTTGAATTACAACTTTGATAGTTTTAAATAGCATTTTCTAAATTCTCACTAAACATTTTATTAAATGATTTTGCATAATTTAGCTCACTAATTCATCTTGGTAATAATTTTTATCTGCTTGAATTGCTAGGGACTATCAATAAGCTAGTTGAGGGTTGCGATTAGTGGTGAAAAATACACATTTATTGATTTTAATAGTCAAAATAAATTGAGTTTTAATTAATATTTTCATGGAATTAATATGATTTATTTTATAAATGAAAATATTTGATTATGATTTAATTTATTGTTATTTTGTAGGAATTAAAGTTGTATTTTGGCACTTTGAAATGAAGAGAAAATGAAACAATTAAATCTGAAAAAGAGAAGAGAAATATGGCATTTTTCTTGAAACATAGGGCCCAATCTGAAGCCCCCAAGCCCAGGCCCAACCTCCTCCTTCCTCTCTTCCAATGCCAGGTGGCGTGCTCTCCTCGCGCCACACGTCCCAGCCAGCAACCAAGCCCAGCCCGCGCCCCACCTGGTGACCCAGCCCCTTGACCCGTGCCCCATCTAGCGACCCGCGAGCCTCCAAACCCAGCCCACGCCAACCAGCCCAGCAGCCCTTGCCTCCTTCAGCATCCAGACCCGTGTGACCCGACCTAGTTTGACCTTCTCTTCCCCAGCCAGCGCCCACGTGGCGCGCTCCCATTGGCTGGGAATGGGTCAAACCCACCTCTGCCACCAGCCACCTTCAACCCATGTTTTGTGGGTATTGGGCCTTGCACATTCCCATTTTAAGCTTTAAAGCTCACATTTTTTTAGTGTTTTAGAAAAATGGCATATTGACCATGCACCAAAATAACTAGGTTAATATTTATAATAAGATTTGATTTTTCAAAATCATATTTTATTATTAATATTTCAGATTTATTTTGTAAACCTCATTTTGTTGTTTAATTTCTTTTTAGTCATTTTCTCCCTCTATAAATAGGGACTCTCCTTTCACATTTAGAATGTAATTTTTAGGTAGCAAAACTCTACCAAATTTTAGTCTCATTTCTCATATTTTCTCTCTATAATTTCATGAGAATGCCTAGCATAATAGGCTAACCTTCTTAGGTAGGATGATCCTATATGTACAATAACTTTGTTTGGTATTTTTGATTCACCATGTGCTTAAAGTTTATATATTTAAGTGATTTATTTTCTTTCATCTCTACTTCTTCATCTCTATTTCTTCATCTTGTTATCTATATTTATGTTTACTAATAGTATATAGATTTTGTCAAGCACTTTCTATGTATTATCAAATTAGTGAAAATAATATAGATAATATCTTTATCATTTTCTCCATCTCATTCATAAATATTTACTTTTGCTAAAATCTATATAGAATTAGTAATGCTCTTTCTATGTATTTTATAAATAGTAAAAGTAATATTTGTGTTAGGTTTTATATTCAATCTTTTATTGCATTATTGCCAATGGTGTAATGTCATTTTTAGATTTCTCATAAGATTTATCTCATCTTTCCATGGTAAAGAATAATAATCACTTAAATACATTTTTGTGAAACATATTTGTGCTTCAATGTTAAATCTTCTAAATGAATAGTTGGGATGTGAACTACTCATTTGTGTAATTTTTATGAATCAAAGATCCAAATAAATAAGTATGCATATTGGTGATTCTTGATCCTTCCTACTTGTTACCTATTGTTACATCACACTTTAGTCTATCTTTATTTCTAATCTTTAAATCTCAAAACAACAAAAAAATTACTTGTTCTATTTTCCTCATATTATTTTTCTCTAAACTTTATTTATTGATTAACTTTAATTCCTTGCCTCCTTGTGGAATCGACCGCCCGATCTATACTACAACCACCGCTGAGTGGATGCACATTTTGGGCGTTAAACACCCGCTGATTGAGAAATTAACATTTTGCTTATTGATTGCGTCCCGGAAGCTGAGGCCTTACTTTCAGGCCCACACCATAAAGGTACTGACGAATCATCCCCTACGGCAAGTGTTGAGAAACCCGAGTCATCGGGAAGACTCCTGAAGTGGGCCATAGAACATAGTCAATTAGACATTGCATATGTCCCCAGGATTTCAATCAAGGGACAGGCCCTGGCCGACTTCATCGTGGAGTGTACTGGGATCACTTAAGATGAAGATCATGTTTACCCCATCGCGCCTCTATGGAAGGTCTTCGTGGACGGAGCCTCAAATGAAAACAGGGTCGGGGCCGGGATCATCTTAATATCCCCTCAAGGACATCAGTTGCAAAGCGCCCTACGCTTCCAGTTTGAAGCATCGAATAACGAGGCCGAGCACGACGCCATGCTAGCTAGACTACGTCTGGCCCAGGAGGTAGGGGCAGCAAGTCTAGAAGTCTACAGCAACTCCCAATTGGTGGTCAGACAAATCTCGGGGGAATACCAAACGAAGGGGGAAAGGATGGCCGCTTATGTGAAGCAAACTCGGGAGCTACACCAATCCTTCAAGAAATATTCCATCCGCCAAATCCCTATGGAACAGAATGTTTTGCAGACACATTAGCCAAGCAGCCCACGGATGTTGAAGTCGATCTCTCCGGGCTTGTCCCGATCAACCACCTTCCCGCACCAAGTATTCAAGCCCCCGCGGTCAATGTCATAGACTATTCCACGTCCTGGATGGGTCCTCTCATCCACTACCTAACCACAAGAGGGTGACCCGCGGATAAGGCGTCCGCCAGGAAGCTTCAGTACCAAACTCCCAGATACGTCATGATGGATGGCAAACTCTATCGTAGAGGGTTGTCCATGCCATACCTCTGGTGCGTGTCCAGGACAGAAATGAGTGCAATCATGCAAGAAGTACACAAAGGTTTCTGCGGAGATCACACAGCCAGACTTCGTATGTCCAAGAAAATCCTAAGGTAGGGCTATTTCTGGCCAACAATGAAGAAGGATTGTGTTGATTATGTCCGCAAGTGAAAACAGTGCCAAAGGTACACGAAGATCCCATGAGACCCTCCGACGGAGATAACCTTGATGACCAATCCCTGGTCATTTTCGGTGTGGGGAATTGACTTGGTAGGATAGCTCTCGACCGGGAAAGGTGGCGTAAAGTATGACATCGCGTGCCGTCGACTATTACACCAAGTGGGTTGAGGTGGAGCCAATGAGCACCATCACTTCCAAAAAGGCCCCTGGACTTCGTCATCAACAACATTGTGTGCCGATATGGCCTCCCTCACAAAATCGTGTCTGACAACGAGAAGCAATTTGACAGTGTCCACTTCACTGATTTCTGTTAAAGACATGG
This sequence comes from Humulus lupulus, assembly GCF_963169125.1. NCBI lineage: Eukaryota > Viridiplantae > Streptophyta > Magnoliopsida > Rosales > Cannabaceae > Humulus > Humulus lupulus. The sequence continues at coordinate 126,251,488 of NC_084801.1, read as the reverse complement.
CATCGTTAAAAGCTTCTCCGATGTCGCCAGGCCTCAAGCAAACGGGCAAACAGAGACCATGAACAAGATTTTGAAGGGGACATTAAAGAAAAAGCTTCAAGCCTGTAAGAGCAAGTGGCCAAAAGAACTGCCTCGTGTCTTATGGGCATACCGGACCACAGAAAGAACGTCTACCGGACACACTCCCTACTCAATGGTGTACGGATGCGAAGTCGTCATCCCAGTGGAAACGGTCGTCCTCTCTCATAGACGAGACACAAATGATCCTGCCCAGAACCACGCCTTACTCCAGGAATCTTTGGACCTCACTGAAGAGATCCGGGAAGAATCCCAGGTTCGGCTGAAGATGTATCAGGGAAAGATCGCCTAGCACTTTAACTCTAAAGTCGAAAGTTTGAAACCGGTGATCTAATCCTGAGAAGAGTCTTCCCTACAACCCAAGATCCGGGAGTGGGGGTTTTAGGACCAAACTGGGAAGGACCTTATGAAATCCAAAATGAAGTATGTTCGGGAACATATCGCTTAAGGCGACTAGACGGATCAGAGGTCCCAAGGGCCTGGAACGCAGAACACCTCTGCCTGTTCTATCAGTAGTCAGGAGGGCATGGAAGTGTTCTTAGTTTTTCTTGTAAACAATGTACACCCCATGGCAATTTCTTATTTAATAAAAATGATGTGTACAAAACATCATAAAGAAATAAAGTTCGCGTCCGTCTTCATCCTTTCTACAAACAAGTGACCTAAGACTACGGTCTTCGCTCACTTGGGGTGGTATGACCATCTATACGAACAAGTCTAAGAATAAAAACAAAACAAAATAGGATGCAAAACTCAGAGTTTAGTCCTAGTCCAGACCATATAGACTGGGGGTGAAAAACCCAACTCCCAACAAAATAGGACGCAAGGCTCAGGCCCAGTCCTAACCCGGACGCACATGGTTCGGGGGGGTACAAAACCCAATAGGACGTAAGGCCTAGGCCTAGTAATAACCCAGACGTACACGGTCCGGGGGTACGTAAACCCAATAGGACATAAGGCCCAAGCCTAATCCCAACCCAGATGTACATGGTCCAGAGGTATAATACTCAGTAGGAAATACGGCTCAGGCCTAATCCTAACTCGGACATACATGGTCCGGGAATACGAAATACCTAAAAATTGGTTGACCTAATGTGGTCTCAAGTAACCAAATACTTGTCCATGTTTCCTCTGTAATGGCCCAAGACCATTGGAACGTGAGTCTTAGGTCTAAGTTGTTTAAAATTAGTCTTATAAATGGCTCAGGCCATTGGAACCTAACCCAGAGGTTCAAAATAAGCTAATCAACTAATCTCTAATGGCCCAGGCCGTTGAAACCTGAACACTAGAGTCATGACAAATAAATTTGATGACAAGTATTAACTCCCTAGCGTTCCAGGCCGTTGGAACCTGAACATCGGGATTAAAGTGAGTTAATTAGCTAAGTCATATCTAAAGGAAATCTCTAACGGTCCAGGCTGTTGGAGCTCAACTATAAAATCGGGGTAAAAAAGCTAAGTTATAGTGACAAGTCCAAAACGGTCTAGGCCGTTAAGATCCGAACACGGGTCCCCAGACATGCTAAACGCCTTTTGCAACTTTTCTCTAGAGGTCCCAGCCGTTGGAACCAGGACCAAACATTTGACTCATGTTCATGCAAAGTGGTAAAACACGTATTGAATTTTGGACGAAAAACAAACGAATGAAAAAGGGAAAACTGTGTGCAAGAAATAAAATCAATATATAAAAAATCAAGCAAGAAAAATTGCCTCGGACGCATCCACGTCCATAAAGATAATACAAATATAAACAAAAAAGAAGCCCTAGTTACAACTTTAAGGCCCCCGCCTAGGCTTCGACCTGCTCCGGGGCCTCCGGAACGACTTCATCTTGGTCGTCCCCGGCCATGAGCTCCGCATCGGCTTTCTCCTTGGCCTCGAATTCAGCTTTCTTCACAGCAAGATCCTAGTTACAACTTAAGGTGGTTCATGTTTTTGTCCTGGAGCCAAGCCATGTAGATGGCCTCATCAAAGGTGGCCTCTAGCAAAGCATCTGCCCGTTCCTTTTCTTGGCGAACCTCCTCATTTCGCTTCACCTCCAGCTGAAGCAAGTCATTCAGGGCTTGGATCCGGGAGTCAAGAGTTGCAACCTTCTCCCGATCCTGGTGAGATTGGGCCTCATCTGCCTCTAGGAGGGCCTTGGTCGATGCCTCCGAGCCCCGAACACGAAGAAGCTCTGCCTCCAGACTATCCACCAACTTTTTGTAGTCAACTTCCTTCCTGGACAGAGTTTCCTCAAGTTGGAACCGAACCCGGGTGGCCTCCTCACGGTCAGCCTGAACTCGAGCAACCTCCTTGGCCAGGGCCTCCCTAGCGGCTTCGCACTAGTTCACAGCCCCCTTCCAGCTTCATTCGAGTCGTCTCCAGTCTCATCACCATCTCTGCCACCAAGTCAGCGTTCCTATGGGCCAGCAGCGCGTCCTGGAACAAACCAAAGTTAGAAAACGTACGAGTAAAAAATGTGGTAAAGTAAAAGATCATACAAACATGTAACTTACAGCAGTGGCTTGGTGACAGATGGCCTGGGAAATGAACAAGGCGTCTTGATTGGCCAGAGTGGCATATCGCTTCAACTGTAGGTTGGACATGGTCGCTCCAACTTGGGCCAATAGATCCGCAGCTAGCGGAGCTGTATCATGTCCCAGCTTGGGACGAAACCCGGTCTCAGCAACGAGCCGGTCCATGATCAGTTGCGAAGCACTAAAAGCGGTCGGGCACTCGGCGAACTCCACCTTTCGCCGAATAGTTAAGGCCCGGTAGACCTCCTCCTGTTTGTCCCGACCATCTTCCCAGGCCCGGGACACTAACCTCGTCCTCTCCTCCTGGAGGACCATGTCCCCCTCCTCGAGGAGGGCCGGATTGACAGGGGGCACAGGAGCCTCCGGGATCTCCCGAGTGATGATGAGCCTCTCCCCAAAATAATGCTCCTCGGCCAGGGTGAGACCTTTGGTCCTAGCCCTCTTGGCCCGACTCGCTAGCGACCGAGTCCGCGACCCTTTTCTCTGGCACCCGATCCGCCAAGGGCTCCTGCTCCAAGTCGATGAGCAGGCAGAGACGGAACAGCTTCAATGCGCACCTTCGAGAGAACAATCGTGGCTGGAGTTTTCTCAACTACCTCCGGGTCCGGCCTCGAATTCCCAAGGACCAACTCCATCACCTCACTCTTAGGCAGGCCTTTGGCGGCCTTCTTCACCGAGGCTCTGGCTGCGGCCATCCGGGCCTTCATCATTTCTTTCATTTTGGTCACGGGGTTAGACATGTCTGAATTGTCTGAAATGGAAAAATGGAAAACAGTCAACAGATATATGAATGGGGACACAAAAAAAAAGATAAAGCAAATATTAGTCTAAGGTCCTCCGGACAAACCTTTATCTAAACCATGGGCTCGACTTAACTCCCCTAAGGCAAAGGAATGGATGCGGTCCCCCATGTTGTCCAAGTCCAAGAAATTATTGTATTTAAGGAACTCGAACGAGTACATGAGAGTCAGTGGGTCTAAGACAATGGGGGGTGGAAGCCCCATTTCCCTGACGGCCCCGTACAAGTAGCCTCGGTATATTTTCCTATCCCCAACTAAGTCCTCGAAATGAGGAGCATAAGTTAAAAGAAAAGGCGAATTACCTTGCCCCGATATACTGGCCTCGGGAGCCCCTGTGTTCGGCTGGGCCTCATCGAAAAGGGCGTCCAACTCCTCAGATGTGGCCCTCTCCGTCTGGTGGGCCTGCTCCTTTTTCTTCTTCGCCGCGTCCGCCCGGGCCGCAGCCTCAACGGCCTCGATGTGGATGAGGGCCAGTTCCTCCCTCAGGGTGGGGTCCCTCTCACATTGCAACCCTCGGAGGCTAGGGGCCACAATCGTCTGGTTGGCCAGTAACATCCCGACCAATCGCAGATTCGTGGTGTTTACATAGTCCCCCACGTCCAGTTCCTCCGCGCTCAAAGTGGCATAGAAATTCTTCCGGTCCAGGATCGACTTGGAGAGGGGAGTCTGGGCGTATGGTCCTGTTATCCAGGAACGTGAGTCGAAAGCAGACAACAAAGAGAACGAAAAGGATTAAGAGGGAAGCCAACTTACCCACGTGCTAGAAGTCCAGCACCAACGTGGGATTCTGCTCCAAAAGAAACCCTGAGGTCATGAACCAGTAGTGTCTGACATCCGGGGGTGCTTCCAGGAACTGTAAGGGGCATGATAATTGTCATGTGGCTCCAGTCTATAGAAGTCGTCCCGGGTCTTATCCTTGGCGTTGAGCTGCAGCTCCAACTTGTAGAAGTATAGCACCTCCACCGGGGCAGGCTTCGAGATGTCCTTCGCCACACGAAAAATGTGCCATCCCGCAAGAAGCTTGTAGGCCTGGGGCAGGAGCTGGAAAGGCGCAATCCCCACGAATTTCAGGAATCGTGCGAAATAGTCATGGAGCGGGAGAGTCGCTCCCGCACTAATGTGGCCCATGCTCCAGGCCCCGAACTCGCCCACACTGGTATGGGCCCTCTCCTCCTTCCTGGCTAGATGATTATAGAAGAGCCTGGGAGTCGATTCCACTCCTAGGTGCTTCTCCAAAGCATCCAACATCCGGTATTTCTGTAATTCATTTTTCTCCCTGTCCATCTCCCATGTGTTGCCACTGGGAGCTTTGCGTCCTTCCAGGACGATGGGGGCCGACTGGACATATTCTTCCGGGTGGAGAGTAACTCCAAGGCTCATGGTCAGTGATCTGGGAACAACAAAGGAAGCAAACAACCAAGCAGTTAGCACTAGAAAACAAAAAGATTGGTTAAGGTATGGGGGCTCTCCTAAGAACTGCTTGGAGGAGTCCCCTCCAGACCAGATCCAGGATCACTAGAGATCCCCAGAATCTTGATCGGGAACTAGGAAGAAGAAATTTTTCTCAGTTTTCCCAAGTCAGTCAATTACCGCTTGTTCTGGGATGACCTAGACCTGAGAAGATCCGGGACGACCTAGACCGCTTGTTCTACAGACCTATTACGCACAGAACCACCCTAAACAGTGGCCTCGGCTCTAATAACTCTATAGCCGCAAATGTAATACTACAAAACGACAAATACAAAAAAAACAGAAATAAAGGTTCAGTGAACTTACTGTAAAGTACTTGTTGTGGAGATTGTAACGTGTCCGGTGACAAGGTCGGCAAGATCTCGATCTTGAACAGGCGGAGGCGACACAAGAGCTCATCTAATGGTCAAACTAGGATCGCACTGTCAAGTGATGGCACATAAATATGGCGTGTTGGAAAGAGGCGGCGACGGAAATAGAGTAGTCGTCGGAGAAGTTCGTCGACAAACTCAAACATAAAAAGCTCTCTTTATAACTCTGGTTGTTCAGAATGTGTAAACTTACAAATGAAAATTTGGGGGTATTTATAGAGCCAAAAGCACATTTCTTGATCCGACGGTTCATGATGACTTCCCTCATCTAACGATCCTGAATTACGCAGGGGCTTTAATTAGTCCACTCGAGTATCGGATCGCGGATTCGCCAAGTCGCAATCCGCGCCATCCTAATCCAACGGTCCAAAAAAGGAAGTTTCAAGAATTTTCCCATCCGACGGTCCCAATTGATGCAGAAATATTAAATGATCCACTCGATTGCCCTATCAGCATCACTTGTACAGATGGGACACCTCGGAATTTACACTGACATTTGGTTGCCAACACGATAATCAAGAGGTTCTCCCCAAATCTGTCAGGCACGAGTAATATGGACGCACCAGTTATAGTGAAACACATATGTGTAGCATGATGAAGTTGAAAGGTCAGGGGTCACCCAGGCGTCCTTGAAGTAAACGAACCCGCCTCTTGGTAAACGAACCAGGCCGTTGGGATTTAATCAGGGATATTGGCGCAAACACTTTTCATGCGAGTTTACATCAAGAGGTCCCCCACGAAAATGGACCCATTTCCCGGGGAACAAACCGGGATACTGAAAATTGATCCGGGAAATGAAGCAAGCCTCCACTACGCGAACACAGATAAAGGTTTGGGGGGTAAATGTTATCCATGTTTCCTCCCCGCACACATGGCATGATACTCTAGGTCCATGGGTTATCCCAAAGGGATCGAGGCCCAGACTGAGCCCAAGGGACAGGGAAGGAATGAATCCTGGTGGCCCAAATATCAGCAAGCCCAACATTATCCACTAGACATCCCCGCGCCAAGGAAGTCGGGACCATGACTTGGGCACGGTTTGTCAACCCGGACCCAGTATAAGGCGTCGTCCGGGGTGCGAATAAGTAGGGTGTTTCCAAGTCTATGAATGGATCGGGACGATAGCAGATGAACCTGAGTTCTGGTAAACGAACCAGGGTCTTGGTAAATAGACCATGACGTTGGTAAATGAACCTGGATTAGGCGTCCAGGTTGGGTATGATAGACTGTCCCCGACACTGATATCACCCCGAGAAACACAGAGTTTTGTCTCCTCAACTAACCTGCAGAAGAGGTTACATTCGAAATGTCCCCCGTTATTCAGAATAGTACTGCACTGCTCTGACGGATCCTGTCCCTAGGATCTCCTTAGAAGCCCACGCGGACTAGACTGAAGTTGCGTACTGTTGTTAGTCGTACAGCATGGTTATGCTCGAGCCGGCCCAATGGGCCCTGATTAGTGTATTTTATTTAATAGAACCCTTTGTATTAAGCCTCCGTTAGTGAGAAAATCCTATTTACATCCGTATTGGGCCCAGATTAGTCCAGCCCAAGTCCAGAGCATCAAACTGCCTATAAATAGGGCCAGTTGTGCACTATAGAGGGGATCCGAGTTTTCCTTTGTAAGCACATATTCTGCTCAAACTTATAGAAAACTCCATTGTTGAAGCTCTCTAAGCTCTAATACAATAGACTCGTGGACAAAGGCTCTTTAATGCCCCAACCACGTAAAAACCCTTGTGTGATTCTCTTTAAATCCTTTCTCTTTGCTCTCTTATCTTTGATAATTCTAGTTTCCAAAAAACTCGGTAAACAGTTTACAACTTTAAAACTAAGCAAATATGCATTGCACGTTGCTTCTCTCTCTCTCTCTCTCAATATATATATATGTATGTATATATATGTATATATATACTAGGTGCAATTAACGTGTAATGCACGTTTTCTTAGTTTTATTTAGAAAATTTATTAATTATTTTTATTAAGTTTTTATGATTGCTATATAAATTTTAAATAAATAATATTATACATAAAAGAATGACATAGAAACATATTAAAAGAAAAATTAAACCAAAATATTGTTTATATATATTTTAAAATAATACGATAAGATTTTAGATTACAATATACCATATTTAAGGTACAAAACATTCATGATATTATTCAAATCATACATCAATGATTGGAGAATAAACTTTTTTATTCTTGATAGAAGATAAATATTATTCTAATTTCTTATTTAGTTACAAGTCATATTATTTATACACACGCGACACTTATATATAATGTATTTATTATGTATTATATATTATTGTAATAATAATATTTTATAACATGTGAATTTATATTAATATAATTATTAAATATCTAGTTTTGTATTAAATATTGTTATAATAATAATATAAACGAGAGCGACTACAACGCATCTTTTTTTTACAACACCGATGTATCATTTTTATATTTTCGGCACCTGGATAGATATAATCTCAGTTTTTTTATGTGACGGTGTACATTATAGCTATCTAAAACATCCTACAAATTTTCAAGAAATTTTGAATAAATATGGTACCAAAAACAGAGTTTAAACTGTCTGTTGCACGCGTGCTTGTTTTTTTGTGTACGAGTGTAAAATTTGACAGTTTGAACTTTGTTTTCGGCTTCGTAAACTATTCAGAATTTCTTGAAAATTTACACGATATTTTAAATAACTACAATGTATATTGTCATATAAAAAATTTGGAATTATATCTATCCAAGTGTCGAAAATAGAAAAATGATGCACCGGTGTTGTCAAAAAAGTGGACGTGTTGTAGTCACTCCCATATTTTATAATATTTGAATTTATATTAATATAACTACTAAATATTTATTCTAGCAAAATTTTATAAAAATTATGATTATATTTATTATATGTTATATATTATATATATTATAATAATAATAATATTTATAACATATATCATATGGATATATTTAATAAATATTTAATCTAGTATTAAATATTATTATAATAATAATATTTTATAACATTTAAATTTATAATTAATAAATATCTAATGATACTTTATAATATTTAAATTTATATTAATATAATTAATAAAATTTTATTTTTAATTAATTTTAAAAGTACATTCCGTTAAATATTTAAAATATTCCGTTAGTTAAGAAAAAAACCGTTTAAATAAAAAAATTCCTTTGTCAACACACTTTTTATATATAAGAGATATATGTATGTTTTTTACTTCTTTTTTTAGCATATTGAGGATTAAAATACAATACTCATCGAACCATCAATAGAGCAAAATCAATCCTTTTCATTTATAAAAAGAAAAAGAACAAGAATTTTTTCAACATCGCATACAATTATAGACCATACCATTCTATGTGGTCATTAAATAACATTTTTTTTCTTCTCACAACTTTGATTCATCAACCCCCAATTTAGGGTAAAAAAAATTGTATTACAACCGCTCATTGATCAGTTTACATCATTTCGCCAAGACACCCCAATGGGTCAAAATCAACACAATCAGTAAACTCAGTATATTGATATCTTCAGAGGTTGATCTTGAACACAAGAAATAAAGAAAAAAAAAAGGGTTGGTGGCTGCGGTGACAGTGGCAGCAGCGTCGGTTTTTATGGTTAATTCGTATTGTGAATTCTCCAGCATTGACAGAAGCTGCCCTCAAACTCCATTATTACATTTGGTTACCAGACCGAAACAAGCTCTTCGTCCAAATACCTCATCGATGATAATTGTATTACACTAAATAAAATTGGAGCTAGAGCGAAAACCGAACCACCTACCCAACCTTCTACAACAGTTCAGGAAACCAGACCCGAAAGCAAGAATAAATGAGCGCACCTTTGGCTGAAGTTACTTGGAAAGCTGAGCACGAAACGAATCTGGTTCACTGGTATCGGAAAAAATGTTGTTAGAAGAAATCTGAAGTTTTGCTTGTACTTTGGTGGTTCTGGATCTCCACACAGCCATTGCCCATTTCTATAATCTTGTACAGCGCATATGTTCAAACAATAGCCAGCCTTGCAGGAAAATGTGATGAGAAAAAGTCTTAAGGGCTTTCAGGGAACAGGGGGAGCATTTTTAGGGTATCTAGCAGAAGGTACGCGCTGTAAGCCTCGTGGGAAATCTTGTGGCGGCTTCAGACGCTTACTTGGGAATCCTTGCAATAACCTAATTATCGAAAAACACCAAAATAAGTTTCGAGGGCCAGACTGCTCATGTTAGATTTTACTCAGGCTAAGATAAATGCATAAGATAATATAAGTCACAGATCATAAATGTCAAACCTAGGTGAACCCTGACGTTTCTGACCATGCATTGGTCTTAAACTTCCAAGGGCCCTTTCAGCGGCCTAAGAAAATGAAAACATAAACGTTAGAAGTGAGAAGCCATACTTGACACACCAAAGAAATTGAAATAAGGTTCAAGAAGAAACTTAAAAGTTTACACAAAAATACCTGCAGCCTTGCATCATCCCATGTCATCCCAATTCCTTTCCCAGCGACCTGGCCATCTATTTCTACCTAAAAAAAACAACAAATACACAGGAAAGTCGTTGGAGTGGAGAGTATAGAATGATTATTTGATGTATTATAAAAGTAATCAGCTACTAATATTCTACGAAAATGACAGAAACTATTATCTTCAGAAAGTTCAAGGAAAGGATTAAACTATGCAGTTTCATAACAAAATTCAGGAACATTGGCATGCTTCATAAAGAAGTTAGCTTCAATCGAATATATATATACACACACATACAAAGATGAACCAAAAATAATTATATTGCATTGATTAGAAGCGCCATACTATTATTCATTCATCAATGAAATAATTATGAACCACTAGCAATTTACCAAAACTAAGATGGCCGTAATCCATACATGACAAGAAATCCATTTGAAATTATCCAAATTTGTAAACCAACTGCTTTTCTCAATACATACCTGTGCATGCACTTCATCTTTTCGGACCAAACCACTAGAAGGTAAAGGCAGAGAATGAAAAGCTAAACTAAGACCCTCCATCATACACTGAAGAAATCCAACATTCAAACACAACATATTAAGTTTCTGCAAGTAACAGAAAAAAAGAAAAACGAAGAAGACAAATTGTCAAATAATTTATATCTTACATAATCTTTAAGTGCAGAGACCGAATTAGTAGATTTCTTGGAGCTCTCCAATCTAGATCCCAGAAACCTAGGTGGTTCTGATGCATTTGAAAATGACAAAGACTCGTCTTTGGCCAATGAAAGGCTCCCAGATGAATTCACATTACTAACAAAACCATTGTCAATAGTATCAGGAAGCAGAGAACCTGAATCTGGCTTAACTCGAGATAAATACACATCTGCAGAAATTGTCCCAGGTTAGCACAAATACGAATCATAGAATATACGAGGGCAACCCTCAATTTAGAATTTTCACAAAAGTGCTTTGCTAACTCAAAATTATGAGTAGACATTCAAATGATTGTAGATCATTTGCAGGAACCACAACAAATATTCTTACCAGCCAAGTTCTTAAGAGAAAACTCAGCAGCAAAAAGCTGAGCTTCTCGTCTTGTTCTACCAGTTCCATCACCAATTTTTTCTCCAGCAAACCAAACCTATGGCAAGGCAGAATGAACTTATAAATAAATGCAATTTCTTTCTAAGAAAAGAAAAAAGTAGCCAAATTCGACCAAAAATGACATGCAAAATTTAGTGACTCAGACTACCATTTTGCATGTGGATCTAATCCTAGAAAAACTAAAATAATTTTTACTTAAACCAACAGGTGGTTTTGTCATCTATTTCTAACGAAATATAACACAGCTATAGAAAATGTTAATTTGAGCATGCCATACATAGTATATATCATCTACTAATCAGCTCTATAAGACCAAAGCACTAATGAAGAAAACGTATAAATCATCACATAATCAAAGAAAGAAAGATAAAATAAGTATCATTTATAATCTATAATAATCTCAAAGCTAACTTTGCTTTTCCCACAGTCATCATCAACTTGATTTTGCAGACCAAGCCTTGTTTGATGATGAATACCACAGCCTAACTAACAAAAAGACATGTCGACTCTTATCATCAGGTTTCTACTCTTTTAAATGACTATGAACTGTTTCAAAACATACCATTAGTGCATACAGATCAGATTACCAACCCAAGAGACCAATTAAAGACAAGTTTCACACTACGACTAATTTGCTTTATTCAACAATTTAACATGGCACATGCAATAAACATGACAAAAAACAGTTAACATTAGCAAAACGAATGCATAAGGTTCACAAGTTGAGAGTTAAAAGTACCTCAATAGAAAACTGCAAATCAGTGGACGCAACCAAAGATGGCTTAAACTCCACCTATATGGTAAAAAGAACAAGTACAAATATGAAAAATCAGATATGATTATAGGTACTATATACTTATGCACTGTGCCAAATTTTGCAAGAAATACTCATACATTACCTTGGTTCCACATTTCATTCCAATTTCCAGTAGAACACTAACTGGAGATTCTGCATTTGACACTGCCGACCCAGAATCAAAGTCAGGTTCCCTAATGCTCGAGGACGATCGACTCAAGGAAATCTCCTCCCCTGCAAATATGCAGCTACAAAATCAATCATAACATAACAAAGTAGCTAGGAATCATTCAAAACAGACAAATCCAACTAACTCATTAACAAATTCCAACTTCTAAAGCTCATTAATCAGAAAAGTTATTCTGATCTCACCATAAACATAATGTTTACACATCAAACAACTTTAAACAAAAGAAGGCAGTGAATCACCAAAATATTAATCAAACCAAATGACCATAAAAGTTTGTGAATGCCAAAACCCAATAGTAAACATGAACCAATCTCAAAACACAATTATTTATATCACTCACCGGACACAGCATTATAAGCAGACAAGGAATGGTTTGATCTCATCTGATCATCTCTATGGAAGGCCTGCAAAGGTAAAGTGTCAAAGAATGATGAGCTTCATCAGTCAAAAACAGCCCCAAAACTTGCAAACTAAGTACCAAATACCTCTTTTGGTAATCTTTGATTTTCGTGAAGAATCCTATCAGAAGGGATTGAACTCTCAACCTTGGGGAAAAAAGATGGATGATGAGGCCGTTGCTTCTCAATATGCATTGACTCTGCATCTAAAGAAAAATCTTTGGGTGCTACCCGATTTATTTGTCGTGGAGGGCTCATTTCTTCCTCTACTGGAAACCAGCCTCCACGAGATTGTGCCCTAGGAACAGAGACTTGCATTGAAGGTCTTACAGGAAATTGAGGTTCGGTTGGTGCTTGCTCTCTATTATCTTGCCCATGTTGCAAAATGAGAAGCCTTCTCCTTGTATCAGGATCTAACTCTGATTCTGGTACCTCACCTTCTTCTCTAGCGGGAGAACTTTGCAAACTTGATTCCAAAGAGCCAACATATGATTTACCTATTGGAGCTGCCTGAGGATACTGTACACTGGGGAAAGGCGTCATTGACACTTGAGATGCTGGCAGTGAGATACTTCCAGAAGATGGTAGTGTATATTGAAGGGGGGGAGCAAGTCTAGAATCAGGGTTAATGGCTGACGAAACAGCTGATAATGCTTCCTAAAAACAAGAAACAGCTAGATTAGAGTGTTGACCTGACGTTAACTAAAATCACCTATAGATGTCCATTCATATGAGTTACAGAACAAGATAACTCCACAGCCCATGAGCCTCAACAAAGAAGTAGAGAAATATATTTCAGAATCTCAAAAATTCATACATAATAGTAAAATCATACAAAAGTGCATAAATTTAGATTTTAATAACAACCTTCAGTCTCCTTTCAACCTCAGCATCTGCCATGCCATCAAAAACAGGTAAATCCCTATTTCCATTTGCAGCAGAAGTAGAAGCAGAAGCAGAACCATCATCCTGAAAAATGCAAATAATAAATCTCACAAAATGCACAATATGAAATTGCAAGGGAAGCTTCCAAAGAAACTCAAATACATATTGCTTCCCTATATTCATCCCAGAAAACAAAAATCCCCTAACTAACCTCAGAAACTAGATAACTGCTCACATCAGGAGGAGAAGGAACATCTCTAATATCATCTTCATATGAAATTTCAATAATCTTTTGTAGCAGACAGTCATCAAATTCTCTGTTGGCAAATTCCAAGGTTATACACCAAAGAAACTCCATCATGTATAAACATATTGACCAATATTTAATTCTCAAGACAAGATTAAAAAATCAATATTTAATTCTCAAGACAAGATTAAAAAATCAATATTTAATTCTCATCTTCACAAGGGTTGTATCTTACTTGAAAAAACCACCTCTGACATTGCAAGCAACATTTCTCGCAACACACAAGACAGGAACAGCATTGTTTGCCTACAAACATTAAATCCAAGATAATTGTCACTTAAGCCATATGGATACATTACAAAAGTGGGTGCATGTATAAATCAAATAGTGAGAATATTCTAGTTTCAAAAACTTGAAGATTAAAAGCAGAATAATACTTCAGCTTGAGGAGCATAGTATGGAGCAAAAGCAGGCACAACATGCACCCTAGGTTGATCTCTCTCATCCCACACTTTTAAGCGATCATCAATCACCAATGCCATCTTTGGATGGCACAGACCATTTTGAAAGACATTGAACAATGATTTCCTCAAACCTTTAAATATACAACAAATATAATAAAATCAATGTTAGAGAAACCATAATACAGCAATATGAGGCGCAAGGATTGCATAAATGAAGTGCAAACAATTTCAAAATGAATAGTTCCACTCACCAGATTTAACACACACGATGCGATCCAGTAATTCTTTGGAGTTTATCAAATTTGACTCTGGATCAAGAAGCCTCCACATTTCTAAAGCATAATCCCTTTCAGCCATCGTACAAACATAGACCTCAAAGCGCTTACGCCCTCTTGCAGTCAAATAACTCCTAAGATCCTCCCACGCAGGTCTCAACCTCACAAGAACACTGGTATCACGAATCTACAGTAGCAAGGAAGTTCCATGTCTATCAGAAGAACTTATACTAACAAATATATCATCTTAGAACCTCGAGAGATTTAAAAAAAATGGTGTTAACAATTCTGCAGGCAGTATCAGTCAAATCCTTGAAGTTTCCAAAGAATTCTAAGGTGCGAAAAATGTACAGAAAAACCCAAAGTAATACATGTCAATACAAATAAGCGGCTCGCCAATCTTAAAACTGCTTCAAAATTAATAGCTACAAACCTGGGGATTAATGCGCGTCAGAATGATGTTTTTCTCATTTAACCTAATGAGCGGACGGACAATAGTTTGATGATTCCCAGACAAAGCAGGAACAGCCTCAGATTGAATTTTGATAACCCTCCCATTGTCAACAACCTGATCATTTTCAGCATATTGCTTCAATATAGCCTTGTCATCCTGATAGCGTCTGACTTCTGCCACCATACCAGAAAGGCGTTGTGGGTCTGACTCACTGGTTATTTTTCGTTGCAGAGCCTCAATTCTATCCTCAAATGAGCGCATTGTGTTTGCAACTATGAGAGTTTCATCAAGATCAAATACAATACCAAGACATCTAAGGTTCAGCATGCCAAGACAAGAGTTGTAAAGTCCTAATGCAACGTTGAACCCCCAGAAACATGGATACTGTTTGTCATTTTTCCTGGAATACATTGCAACCAAATGAAGTTCCTCCCCTGCTAAGGGCATCACTGCAGTCTGTACACATAAAATGAGAATCTAATCATCTATCTAATGAAAGAGTTACTAAATCTACATGTGTATAGCAAACGCTTAAAACACTTCCAGCCTTGTCATATGAATCTCCTAACCAGATTTCCAAAAATACATTAGTGAGTACCAAGGAAACATTAATAAAAATTGATTATCACTAATCAAGTCAGTAATTATTTACACGGTAATGGCAAGTACTCTAGCTCTTCAAAAATCTATACAAAGATTTTCGGCAAAATTTAACAAGAATAATCTCACTTGTACAGATTACAGTACTTTCTTGGTGTCAAGTTTCAGTTCTAAACTTCTAGTAACGAAATAATCCAGAAAATCTTAACATTTTACTTTCCAAAAGAGTAAGAAGTTCAGGCATAACAAGCTCATTATTATTACCATAAAAACAATAAATACTGATTATTATTCCAAACAGATTCACAAAATCTTGGGCAAAAAGTTCCATATAACTCGATTGCCATAAATTTTCAGACATTTTCATGCATATCTCAAACTGGGTCCCCTGCAAATACTGTCCAGAGTCAGAAGTAGTGCATTATTTGAAACTGGGATTCATCGTATTTTAAGTTGGTCTATAAGAATTTCATTGCTTTCGATTCATTATAAGAATTTTCTCATTATTATTATTATTATTATTATTATTATTATTATTATTGTATGAATCGTTCTTCTGAGTTGTGCTTATTATACCTTGTTCTCCATGACACAGGAGGAGTGCAAAAGAAAGAGCGGCGAGTCCTGTGATTGCGAGGTCTTTGACTCCATTTTGAAGCAAACACCACAAGAATTAATGGTATGGAGCACTGCCAGTGGTGGACATCTCTCACTTGGTTGCGAAAAATGGCTTATTCTGATATCCTTCAAATCATCGATAATCTTCTTCTTCTTCTCGTTGTTGTAATTCTCTTCATCTGGGTATATCTCAACCTCCCCAAGTAACTCAACCCCTTTATACACCAAAGACTTAAACATTTTCTTTTTTTCCTTTTCCTTTTCTCACCACCCAAACACCACCTCCTCCCTCATCGAATCCGAGTTTTCAAATCTCATCAAGTTCAACTTAGTAGTTTAAAAAAAAAAAGGGGGGGGGGGGGGGGGAATTTCTTACAAAATCATCAACAACTTCTTCAAGAATAACTTTATAGAGTTTGGTCCAATTCTTTTGTGCTTTTAAATCTCTAATCAAATGAAAGAAAAAGGAAAATTTAGGTTTTTGTTTTTCTTCTTCTTCTTCTGCAAACTTTTAGATCCCAAATTGATGATCTAAAAACTAAATGTTTTAAAAAAAAATCAAAATCTCTCCTAACAGATCGGAAATTGGATTTTGTTGTTCCTCTCTATTATGTGATATTTGGTACTACTAGGGTTTGGTGATGATGATGATGATGGTGATGAACGAGTCGCCAAGAAGAGAAACCCTAGATCCAGATAGCGAAAGGTCAAAAATAACACTGCCCAAAAAAGTTGAATTAAATATATAAAGAGTTTTATGGTTTAGTTATAAGAGAAAGCGGTAGTGGCAGAACCGTAGTTTCTGAAAACTTCGAGGGGCAAAATAGAAATTTCATTAGTTCAACCAACAAGGATCGAGATTCTACTCCATACAAAGGCGTTGGTTTACGTGACGTGGTTTAATACCAGATTCACCTGTTGAAAAATTAAGGTTTTTTTAAAACAAGAAAAAATTAATTATTTTTAAAAAACAAGAAATGAAAGTGCGATAAGTTAACACGTGGCAGAACTTTATTGGGCAAGCATATCTATGGCTGTAGTTTTACAGCTCTTTATATTCTTATGGAGTAGGATTTTTACCTGAAGACCTGAAACGGTAAGGTATTTTTTACTTTAAAGTAAAATAAATATATATGGTACTTTTAAACTCCTATTTTTTATGTAATATATTAATTGGAAGCTTTTTAAGTGTTTCCATTTTTATATTTAAGAAATTATAACTTAATTTTTTTTGTATGACAACATACACGATAGTTATAGTAGCACCCCGCTAATTTTTGGAAAATATAACTTATAATGTCGAAATTAAAGTCCAAACAGTCTATCTTATATGCGTATTAAAAAAATATACATGCGTGCAAGTGACTATGTAAATTCTAATTTCAACACCGCAAATTATTCGAAATTTAACGAAAATTAACATAATATTTTTTATAACTATAATATACGTCATCTTACAAAAAAAAATAGTTATAATTTCTCAAAGTGCAAAAAGTAGAAAATGTCCATACGGTAGGAGCATAAATGATGCATCTACCTAAGAAAATTCATATATTTATATGTATATATATATCTATTAAATTAGATTATTTTTTATATGGTGTCTAATAATAAAAGCAACATGCAATGCACGTTTGCTTAGTTTTATTTAAAAAAATGTATTAATTCATTTTTATTATATTTTGTAATTGTAATTTAAATTTTAAATAAATAAACAGTGTCATATATTATAAAAGAATGATAAAAACATATTAAAAAAATTAAGCCAAAACATTGTCTTTAGTTTTTCTTTTAAAAAAATATGATCATTTTTATTTTTTTATAAAAAATTTGTTAAATAAAAAATCTATTAGATATACATTTTTTACATATAAAGATATGATGCATTCTAGTTTTAAAGTAAATTATTTGATGTTGTTTATAGTTTGAAATTTAGTGTTCATAATAATTTAAATTTTAGTATTTTTTTTTGTTTTTATTTATATATTATATTATATATATATATGATGATTGTAGTTTTAAAATTAAATACTTTTTTCTAATGTTTTTTAGAAAATATATTCAAAATAATAAAATATTCAAAAATCCTAAATTAAACCAAAATTTAAAAAGTTTATATGATCAAATTTTAATTATTTAATTTAAATTTTTTTAAAGTCAATAAAAGATTATATATAAATATATATTATATAATTAATGGCTAGAGCAATTAAAATAAGTAATATTTCATTAAAAAAATGGTAAATACTATTTTGGACCCTATGTTTTGCAAAAGTTACCGATCGAACCCCGTGTTTTGTTAAATGACAAAACGAACCCTGTGTTTTGCAAAATGGAACAAAATGATATCCTAAACCCGATTTTGGTCAAACAATTTTTCAATATGACTAAAATACCCTTAGGTTTCTGAATTAATGAATTTATTAAATAATGAAAAATAGATTTTAAAATAAATGAAAAAAAAACATATATTTAATTTTATTTTTATTTTTTCTCCCCTCTCTCTTCTCTTCTGTTCTTCTTCTCCTTCTCATCCACGAACCCATAACCCAGCCCATCAGCGAACCCAACTCCCTAGTCACGAACCACCAGACCCACCTTTATTTCTTCACATCATTCCATCATTATGTTGGTTTTTATTGATCAAATCAGAGATCATGCGCAGCGGAACAACAATCAAATTGTCAGATTAATCCCATAAGATTTCTAGATCTACTTCTTCACACTCATATATATATTGAATCAAGGACAAGAATAGAAACATTACCTCAGGTCCTTCCTTGCTGCTATCTTTTCGTATGGCTGAATTCTTGAGATCTCACACCAAGATCTTCCAAAATGTTCTCAGTCACACAAAGAACGAGTGTGGGCTCGCTATACAAATAATAGGCAATAACTATTTATCAGATATTCTCAACACATGAGATCTGATAAAGTTTGGACCTAGGTTTTGTGAAGAACAATGACCTTTGTTTTTGTCACTGATCTTCTTCTCTGAGAGAACCCTAGATATTTTTCTATCCCTGAAAACTTACGTTCTGTGAAAACTGATATCCAATATTTAATAATATCCAATATATTAAAATATTTGTTATTTTAAACAAATTCAAAATAACTGATCAGTTATCAGATTTTTGTTTAAATAATAATATTTTAATCATATTAAAATATCTCATTATTTATTTAATATTTAAATAACTAAAATTGTGGAATCAAGAGACTCAGTCCATCTCTTATGTGTGTAGCACAGTGCCTGTGCACTGTGCCACACGTGTACCACATGCATGTGCAGGCATGTGATTTTTCCCAATTTTATTATTATTTAAATACCAAAAATCCCAAAAATTAATTAATTCAAAATTAATTATATTTTTGTTAAATCAAATAATTAATTAATTTTTAATTAATTAATTACACATAATTAATCAATAATTATGTTTGATACATAGAAAAATATTTTACTTATCACATAAGTCCTTTTTGCCCATTTTTGTATTTGCCTTTGACAGTGATTGTTTGAGCCATTTCGGGGACCATGGACCTATAACATTAAGCTCCAATAAATTGAAACTAAATAATTAAACTCTTTAATTATAATAGTTAATTTATTAATTCTGATATTACTCCACTATAAATTTAGAATTGCATTCTTTATGTTATAGACATTCTTTTACAGAAATATTTTTCTTAAGTCGTCCATTGATATAACCATCTTACAATAGTTCAACCCTCTAGTTAATTAGTTCATAAATTAGAATGGAAGAATTACCATTTAACCTTTCTAATTTACTTCTTATTCCTTAAGTACCATTAATTCACTAGTGAATAATTAATCTATAATCTAATTATAGATTTGAGCTCAAAATCATTCAGTTCCAGAATTAACCCTTAAGGGAACTAATATACGATCCGTTAGGAAAGATTAGATTCCGTATTGTTGATACATGTTCCCAGCCATCCATGATATTAAATCTCCAAAACAAAAGTCATTAGCCTCATTCTTTGAAGAGACCTTAACGAATGAATCAAAAGATTTAATAAACATGAACAGGAGTTCATGCACACTCAGGATTCAGGTTGATCTATAAATGATCATCAGTTATGATATGAATTACAAGTCTTTATTGTTAAATGGTTTTTGGATAAAGACTTTAATTCACATCGGTCCTTGTCATATATAATCATATTATATAAAGCACCTTTACCGAGATGTCTTACCACATCAATAATCCGAATCTAGATTATTTGTATCATAATGATACTCAGTAAACGGTACTTACAACTCCAATTAAAGAATTCCATAACTTTAATTTGTTGTTGTTGACTATTTTTATTCATTCATGTGATCTTAATTCTCTCGTACCAATACAAGATCACATCCTCAATAATGAATATGGAATTTTTATGATATTTACAAAATTATTCAAACAATAATTTAACAATCTAAATATAACAATAATAATAAACCCATCGTATTTATTTATTCACAGAAAAAACAAATGTCTTTTCATGCTTTTAGGACACACTCCTAACACAATATTGTAGCCATGGAGGATTCAACTACAAGTTTAGATTTGAACGACAAAGGCAGACTTAGACAACAACTTGAACGACGAAGGCAGACTTAGACAACAACTTGAACGATGAACTTGGAGGCGAATGTGGACGACGACTTCAAATGTGGATGATGGTCGGGTTTTAGCTAGGTGCACAACTTCAGATCTCAACGATCTTTGCAGAGGAGGATTGAGCTCGACGCAGACGATGGTTGAACTAGCGAGTATGAAGGCAGAATTTGATCATGAGTAGATTTGGGTTAGGCTTCACCTGAGCATATATGGAGGTGGATGGCGACATTGGGAAGTGATGAGATTGTTCACACTTTGGTATAAATATAGTTTTGGTTAGGGAGGCGCACACACGAGCTTCGACCATTGGCGTGCTTGGTGTGTTTGATCGAACGAAGGTTTCAGTCATGGAGGTACAAGTTTGAGAAAGCACACCATATGTTCGATAAAATGATTGAGATAAGCTTCAAACCAAATTTGAGAAAAGAACACATCTGGGTTCATGTTTGTGTTGGAGGAGGACAACTTGCTAGTTCATTTCTGGGTTCATTAGAGAATCTTTGTTGAGTTCATAATAAGATTTTTTTATGGCTTTATGGGTTTGCTCTGGGTTTGAATTGAATTGTTCTGGGTTTGAATTGTTCATAATATTTTGTTTGGTTTGAATTAAATCTGAGTCAATTTAGTTTAGATTTATTTTGAATTGAATCTAAGTTAATTTATGATTTTTGGTTTAAAATTAACATGATTTTTCTATGTATTCTCACTTGATTTTGAGTTTGAAAATAATTTGTTTTGTATATGTTTGAAACTAAATTTTGAGATTCATAATATTGATGTGAAGAAAAGAGGAGAGAGAAGAGAGAGGAGAGAAAAAAGAAAAAGAAAATTACATATATGTTTTTTTTATTTTTTATTTTAAAATATATTTTTCATTATTTAATAAATTCATTAATTCATAAACCTAAGGGTATTTTAGTCATATTGAAAAATTGTTTGACCAAAATCGATTTCAGGGTATCATTTTGTTCAATTTTACAAAATACAGGGTCTGTTTTGTCATTTAACAAAACACAGGGTCCGATCGGTAACTTTTGCAAAACACAAGGTCTAAAATGGTATTTACCCTAAAAAAATTAAACGACAAAATAAGAAATATGTATATTTATGTCTTATGTCACTATTACATATATATTGGGATAAACAAAATATATTAAATGACAAAATAAATAATTAATGAAAGAAAGAAAATAATAAATTTAACATAAATATTTTTCGATTATAGTTTTAAAAACATAATTGATAGAGTAATTTAAATACTTTAATATGAAATTTTAAAATACTTGATGAGAAGAAAGAAAATAATAAATTTAAGCACATAAATATTTTTCAGTTATAGTTTCGAATACATAATTGATAGAGTAATTTAAATACTTTAATATAAAATTTTAAAATATGTGATGAGAAATTATTATGACTCATTTTTTTTATTTTCAATTTATTTACTTTATTTAGATGACTTTATTATTTTTTTTAAATTACATTATTTATATGACTTTAAAACTAACGGTGTTAGAAAATAATAAAAAAAAGTGTTAAATCTAACGGAAACCAATAATTTTTATTAAACTTACATTTATAATATATAAAGATAGAAAATACGTGTTTTTTAAAAAACGTAAGTATATAATTTTAAAAATATATAAATAAGAGAACTAAATGTAAAAAGTTATATAAAAAATACATTACAAAATGTATATAGTAAGAAAAAATACATTAAAAGATGATGGCTACTTCGACCCAACCTTTCACGCATCTCCCTTGTTGGCCTTCACACCCTTAACAATGGCCACGAACTACTAGGAACACGTCTCTCCTATAGATATGATTTTTTTCCTTGCTCGTAAGTAGATATGAGATGTGTTAGGATTAATGCCCTTGTTACACCAAAATTTCGAGAATAGAAATTATGGTCTCGAAAGACAGACTCCTAAAGTGTAAGCTCGAAATAAGCAAGTGTGCTATGTCATCAGCATTTATGTGAATTGGTTTTGACAGTCTCGCTCAGTATTAAAACGATGACGTTGGAATTGGTGAGCTCGGAACTGTGCGCAGTCTCGAAGGTGTCCCGAGGTTACAAGTCAAGTTTGAAGCTACAGTTACAAGCGTTCAACACTTGTATAAATTTTCTTGGTGGTGATCTAGTATCAGTCAAGAAGGTTCGAGCTTGGGCATTGCGAGCTCAGAGAGGATGATCTCGATAAAGTTATTTGCTAAGGCCGAGGCAAACCAAAGTGGCGAGCTTGCCATGATTAGTTGATCTCAAAAGTATGTAAGTTATATGTTCAAAGTCGGTAATCTAGTTTGAATACGGTTACTATTTTAAAATCCCTATAACTAGGGGATTTGTTGTAATCTGTTATTAAATCCCGATTACCATGAGATATTATGTAATTAAGAGCACTTATTTGTATTTATTTTAAATTTGAATGATAACTTCTCAAAATAAGAGGGAATATATTTTGTAAACCAGTCTATAAATAGACTAGAGATATTCAATTGTAGGCAGGCTGAATTTGGGACTGGGAATACTCTGTTAAACTGCTTTCTAAAAGCTTTGGGAGAATTCCACGATTGAATAATATCGACTCATGGACTAAGTAGATTTTAACTGCTGAACCATGTAAAATATTGTGTGTTTTTCATTGATTTTTTATAATTTCGTGTTTATTGCTCTCCTTTTTTAAGTTGACGAAAAATGGCGTCAACAGAATGGTGCTTTCATTGAGAGTCATTAAACAAAACGTTAGCCTGTTTAATAAAAAAACCTCCTGAATTATCAATGGCCGCCGCAAACAACCCCAGCACTGGTGGGCGACCATTGCCCCAGATACCAAAGGAGCAAACTCCTCGCACCGAAGACTATCCACGACGACCTGGAAAGCAGCCCATGGCTGACCCGGGCCTTGAAGAAAGAAGTGATTCATCCAATTCCCGGGGGCCACCTGCTCCCAAGCCTAATGAGGATCTTTATTATAATCCGGAAAGATATGTTCATATTGTGGAATTGGAGAATCGCCGACTGCACAAACAATTGGCAGAGGCGACAAAGCGTAATGAGGAATTAGCTAGACAGGCTGCTGAGGCCCAGGCACCACCCCGGAGACCTAGAGGACGTCCTCGAGGGAGCACGACCGCCAGGAGGGCGGAACAAGGGACGCATCAGGATCAGCCAAGGCCCTGAAGAAATACCCGGGCTGAGGCCACTAACAACCCGACTGCGGAGCTGTCAACAGTGACAGGGAATAATCGACCTCCTCCAGTAGCTCGGAACCCAAATCCCAAGCTGCAAGAAGCAACCCGGAACCTGTCTGGGCCAGCTAGGCCCAACAATGGGAGGCAGCTGCCGTCACCCATAAGACATCCACCATCTCCAATAAGGCACCCCTCACCAATCCGAGAGGTCCCACGACCTGCACCACGGAGGCCGTCTTGCAGTGGCAGTCGGGATGGAAACCGACAGGCCAGACCCGAACAAGGGAATGAAAGGGAGGCTACCTGGGAGCACAAAGCTCCTCAACTTTCGGGAAGCCAGGTTTCAAGATCACAAATAGCTGGGGTGAGGGGCCCAACAGGGGACCCACCTCGTAATCACCGAGACTCGCAGCCGGAAAGATTTGTAAGCTTCACAAGCAGGAGCTCAGATTACACTCGGCCCGTAAGCATATATAATACTGAACCTAGACATATAGGGAATCGGGGAAATCATCCTGATCTGTGGGATCACCTGAACCATAACCGGGGGCAAGGTAATCCCCCAAACCCTGATCTGCGAGACCATTTGAGCAGTCGTAAGCAGTGGCGTATAACCCTATGTTGAGACAAGGAGCTGGAGATTTTGTTAACGATAACCGGCTCCGTCAAGCTCAAGGTCGACCCCCAGTCGATCTGGTCCAAGAGAGGATTGATCAGTTGGAAAGGGCATTTAGGCTCTTGCAAGACGAGAGAAGCAGAGATAAGGCGGAAGAGTCTGATGGGGAGCTCGAGCATTTTGTCCCGCATATTTCTAACACCCCATTTTTGCAAGGGTTTAGGATACCCCATGTAGCACCATTCGAGGGAAACTCAGACCCGTACAGTCATCTAAGCACCTTTAATAACATCATGTGAGCCAGCAATGTTGGCTACGAGCTCCGATGCATGTTGATTCCAACTACTCTCATGGGACCAGCCAAAAATAGGTTCGAGAAGTTTCGAAGACATTAGATCTTGTCCTGGGATCAATTAGCAAGATAATTTAAAAAAACAATTCAAGGTTATGGTTGGCATCAGGCCCAAAGCCTCGGCCTTGACCAATATTCGACAACAGCAAGGGGAATCACTGAAAAATTACCTTACGAGGTTTAATATAGAAGTGGCCCGAGCCCGTAATGTTGATGATAGTGAGCACTTGATGGCTTTTAGAGCTGGTATACTACCAGTGAGTCCCCTTTGGGAAGATTTACAAAGGAAACCCATTAGGTCATTAACCGAGTTCAACCGGAGGGCCTAGAGGTTTGTCAATGCGGAAGAGGTGAGGTTAGCATTAAACCTGACCCCCCGGTTCGTGACTACAATGACAAACGTTAACTCAGCCTCGACCTCGACGATTCCATCAATGTCAAAACCCTCTGGGGATAACCCTTCTAAAAGGAAGAAAAACGAAGGGAATAACCCCGAGGCTGATGGAGGGAAAAAGAAGAAGGGAGACAAGTATTTCTCCATCTACACAGTGTATACCGAGCTTAATGAGACTCGGCAAAAAATATTTCTAGCCAATGAAAATCAGGTCCCGTTCAGGCGACCTGACCCAATGTGGAATCAGAAGGCAAAAATGGGACTCCAATAAATACTGTAGACTCCACAGAGACATCGGACACATAATTGATGAGTGACGACAACTGAAGGACGAGATTGAAGGCTTGATCTCGAGAGGATATTTCGGATAGTATGTAAGAAATCGAAATTCCAATCAGGCCTCAACAAGTCAAAGGGTAGCAGATACACAACCTGCCCAACATAATAACTCCTGAGTATGGGAGGATGAGCGACCTCCTCCAATTGATGGAGAAGATGTAGTAACCATCTCAGGGGGACCTCATATTGTAGGTTTGGGCCCAAAAGAGATACGTTAACGAGTTCAATACTAGGGACGATTCTCCCTACGAACCCGAACCACGAGCTCCAAAGCAGCAAAGGGTTGAAACTCATTCCATCACGTTTACTGAAGAGGACGCGTCACATGTCCATTTTCCTCACAATGACCCCCTGGTCATTACTCTTTAGCTCGCGAACAGGAGGGTACGTCGGGTCCTAATTGATAATGGAAGCTAGGTGAATATCCTTTACAAGGCCACCCTAGAAAAAATGGGACTCACGCTTCGCAATTTGAAGGCATGTGCAACGATGTTGTACGGATTTTCAGGAGAAGGGATTGTCTGTACGGGATCCATTGAACTCCTCGTGACCTTGGGAGACTATCCAGTCTTGGTAACCAAGATGATGGAGTTCGTGGTGGTGGATACCCCGTCGGCCTACAACATACTGCTTAGGAGACCCGCCTTGATTGGGTTGGGGGAAGTATCGTCTGTCAGGCATCTGGCCATCAAGTTCTCGACTTCTAGTGGCATTGGGACGTTGAAGGGAGACCAGCTCACAGGAAGGGAATGCTACAACATTTCCATGAGAGGAAAAAATCAAACAAGTGCCCAGACACTTGTAGTTATTCAGGAGATGGACAGATCCGTCTTCGAGATAGAAGAAGAGATCGACCCTAGAGTAGAAGAAAGGGCCGATCTCGAACCACTAGAAGAGCTCGAGGATGTAGAGCTTGATGAAAAGGATGCCACGAAGGTGGTAAAAATGGGGAAGAACCTTTCTGAGAAGGCAAGATAGCAATTAATTTGCTTCTTGAGAGAAAACCAGGATGTGTTCGCATGGTTGCACTCGGACATGGTCAAAATTAGTCCGAATGTCATAAGTCA
Source organism: Humulus lupulus (assembly GCF_963169125.1). Classification (NCBI taxonomy): domain Eukaryota; kingdom Viridiplantae; phylum Streptophyta; class Magnoliopsida; order Rosales; family Cannabaceae; genus Humulus; species Humulus lupulus. The sequence goes on along the minus strand of NC_084801.1, from coordinate 126,225,137 downwards.
TGCACTAAACATTGATATGAGCTTCCCGCCGAAGCAGCAAAATTGAAGGCTCTTGGACGATGACAGAAAGAAGGCCATCAAAGAAAAGGTCGAGAGGTTAAAAGCAAATCGATTCATACGAGATTCTTTTTATCCTGATTGGATCGCCAATCCAGTGTTGGTCCTAAAGCCCAATGGAAAATGGTGAACATGTATCGACTACTCAGATCTTAACAAGGCGTGCCCTAAAGACTATTTCCCCTTACCTCGGATAGACTAGATTGTAGATGCCACTACAGGTCATGACATCATGTCATTCATGGATGCTTATTCTGGATATAACGAGATTGCCATGCATGCCGTGGACCAAGAACATGTTGGTTTTTATTGATCAAATCAGAGATTATACACAGCGGAAAAACAATCAAATTGTTAGTTTAATCCCATAAGATTTCTAGATCTACTTCTTCACATGCATATATATATTGAATCAAAGACATGAATAGAAAAATTACCTCAAGTCCTTCCTTGCTGATATCTTTTTGTATGGCTAAATCATTGAGATCTCACACCAAGATCTTCCAAAATGTTCTCAGCACACAAAGAACGAGTGTGGGCTCACTATACAAACAATAGGCAAAAAACTATTTATCAGATGTTCTCAACACATGAGATCTGATAAAGTTTGGACCTAGGTTTTGTGAAGAACAGTGACTTTTGTTTGTATCACTGTGCTCTTTCTCTAAGAGAGATTTCTAGATATTTTTCTATCCCTGAAAAGTTACTTTCTGAAAAACTGATATCCTATATTTAATATATCCAATATATTAAAATAAAATCTTAGTTATTTTAAACAATTTGAAAATAACTAATCAGTTATTAGATTTTTGTTTAAATAATAATATTTTAATCAAATTACAATATCTCATTATTTATTTAATATTTAAACAACTAAAATTGTGGAACCTAGAAACTGATCACATTCTCTTATGACATGCTAGTGATGGCATGTGATTTTTTCCAATTTTTATTATTATTTAAATACCAAAAATCCCAAAAATAAATTAATTCAAAATTAATTATATTTTTGATAAATCAAATAATGAATTAATTACACATAATTAAACAATAATTATGTTTGATACATAGAAAAATATTTTACTTATCACATAAGTCCTTTTTGCCCATTTTTGTATTTACCTTTGTCAGTGATTGTTTGAGCCATTTCGGGGACCATGGACCTATAACATTAAGCTCCAATAAATAAACTAAATAATTAAACTCTTTAATTATAATAGTTAATTTATTAATTCTGATATTACTCCACTATAAATTCAGAATTGCACTCTTTATGTTATAGATATACTTTTACAGAAATCTTTTCTTAAGTCGTCCATTGATATAACCATCTTACAATAGTTCAACCCTCTAATTAATTAGTTCATAAATTAGAATGGAAGAATTACCATTTTACCTTTCTAATTTACTTCTTATTCCTTAAGTACGAATTAATTCACTAGTGAATAATTAATCTACAATCTAATTATAGATTTGAGCTCAAAATCATTCAGTTCCATAATTAACCCTTATAGGAACTAATATACGATTCGTTAGGAAAGATTAGATTCCGTATTGTTGATACATGTTCCTAGCCATCCATGATATTAAATCTCCAAAACAAAAGTCATTGGCCTCATTCTTTGAAGAGACCTTAACGAATGAATCAAAAGATTTAATAAACATGAACAGGAGTTCATGAACACTCAGGATTTAGGTTGATCTATAAATGATCATTAGTTATGATATGAATTACAAGTCTTTATTGTTAAATGGTTTTTGGATATAGACTTTACTTCATATCGGTCCATGTCATATATAATTATATTATATAAAGCACCTTTACCGAGATGTCTTTCCACATCAATAATCTGAATCTAGATTATTTGTATCATTATGATACTTAGTAAACAGTACTTACAACTCCATTTAAAGAATTCCATAACTTTAATTTGTTGTTGTTGACTATTTTTATTCATTCATGTGATCTTAATTCTCTCGTACTAATACAAGATCACATCCTCAATAATGAATATGGAATTTTTCTGATATTTACAAAATTATTCAAACAATAATTTAACAATCTAAATATAACAATAATAATAAACTATTGTATTTATTTATTCACGGAAAAACAAATGTCTTTACATGCTTTTAGGACACACTCCTAACAGAACATACGAGTTTTATGACCAATAAAGGATTGTATTGCTACAACGTCATGCCTTTCGGGCTCAAAAAAGTTGGAGCCACATACCAAAGGTTGGTAAATAGGATGCTTGGTGAACAAATAGGAAATAACATGGAAGTTTATGTGGACGATATGTTGGTCAAGACTAATCATAACAATAATCATGTGGATGATCTCGCTGAGTGTTTTACTGTACTTTGGAAATACAACATGAAACTTAACCCACAAAAATGCTCATTCGGAGTATCATCGGGTAAGTTCCTTGGATTTATAGTAAACGAATGGGGAATAGAGGTTAATCTAGACAAGATTAAGGCGTTAATAGATATGCCCTCAACTCGGAAACATAAGGATGTCCAGAGCTTAACTAGACGAATGGCAGCCTTAAGTAGGTTTATCTCGAAATCTACAGACCGATGCCGTCCATTCTTTAATCTTTTAAGAGGGGGCAAAAAATTTGAGTGGTCGGAAGAGTGTGAGCTCACTTTTCAAGACCTTAAGAAACACCTCGCCGAACCACCAATCTTGTCCAAACCTATTACAAGGGAGATTTTGTATCTATACCTCGCTACAACCGAGCACGCCATTAGTGCAGTACTAGTATAGGAGGATAAGAAAATGCAAAAACCTGTATACTACGTCAGCAAAAGATTATTGGGGGCAGAATAGAGATACCCATTGATGGAAAAACTGGCTCTGAGCCTGAAACCGCATCTCGAAAGCTCCGACCATACTTCTAAGCACATCCTATTCATTTGTTAACTGACCAGCCACTACGACAAGTTTTGTCCAAGCCAGAAGCGTCCAAAAGATTGTTAAAGTGGGCTATCGAACTCAGACAGTTCGAGATCACATATCACCCTAGAACAATAATCAAAGGACATGCTATGACAGATTTTATTGTCAAATGTACCGGGATCTCCAATGACAAAGTTGTAACCCCAGCCCGCGAGCCGTGGAAACTTTATGTCGACAGATCCTCTAACAAAAATGAATCAGGGGTAGGTATCATATTAATTACCCCAACAGGAAATCGATTCCACTTAGCTTTAAGGTTCAACTTTGAAGCATCAAACAACAAGGCTGAACACGAGGCGTTACTAGGAGGGACTTCGAATAGCCAGAGAGTTCAAAGTAAAGGCTATACATTGCTATAGCGATTCGCAGCTAGTGGTTAACTAAGTCTTGGGTGAGTATCAGGCTCCTGGCATAAAAATGGTCGCATACCTAGAGAAAGTAAAAACTGCACTCGCACAGTTTGAGTTCTACGCTATAGAGTAAGTCCCTCGAGAACAAAATTCAAATGCAGACGCATTGGCTAGGCTCGCCACAACTAACAAGGTTGATACACTGAACGTGGTCCCAGTAGAGTCTCTACTGACCTTGAGTATTAACGAGCTTGACGAAGAAGAAGTACGCATTATTGACTCGCAACCAACCTGGATGACCCCAATAGTTGACTACCTCGAGATCGAAAGTCTCCCAGCAGACTAGAATGAGGCTAGAAAGTTGATGTATCATATCCCAAGATACACTATTGTCGAGGGTAAGTTGTATAGAAAGGGGTACTCTATGCCATTACTGTTGGTTTTTATTGATCAAATCAGAGATTATGCACAGCGGAACAACAATCAAATTGTTAGATTAATCCCATAAGATTTCTAGATCTACTTCTTCACATGCATATATATATATTGAATCAAGGACAAGAATAGAAAAATTACCTCAGGTCCTTCCTTGCTGCTATCTTTTCGTATGGCTAAATTCCTTGAGATCTCACACCAAGATCTTCCAAAATGTTCTCAGGCACACAAAGAACGAGTGTGGGCTCGCTATACAAATAATAGGCAATAACTATTTATCAGATGTTCTCAACACATGAGATCTGATAAAGTTTGGACCTAGGTTTTGTGAAGAACAATGACTTTAGTTTTTGTCACTGTTCTCTTTTCTCTGAGAGAATCCTAGATATTTTTCTATCCCTGAAAAATTACGTTCTATGAAAACTGATATCCAATATTTAATAATATCCAATATATTAAAATATTTGTTATTTTAAACAAATTCAAAATAACCGATCAGTTATCAGATTTTTGTTTAAATAATAATATTTTAATAATATTAAAATATCTCATTATTTATTTAATATGTTGTTGACTGTGTTTTTAGCCAACGACGTGAGAACGTCAAAAACGATAAACCTTCAAGAGAATTTAAACGACACAGACAGTTTAATCGAGAAAAGTAAATAACACACAAGATTTTTATAGTGGTTCAGCCCCGTTCAGTCGGTAATAGCCTAATCCACTTAGAGATTTGATTGATTTATCTACACTCAAGATCAGATGAACCAGTGTCAACTGAGTTTCTTCAGTGTAAATTCTCAGAGTACAAAAGAGTTCTCTCTCTCAAAAACGCACTTTCTCTCTCTAGAAACTCAGACCAAATCTCAAATTGCCAAAAAGTCCCTTTCTGATCCCATCAACCCTCTATTTATAGGCTTGGGATCCTAAACTGATATCCCCTAGCTTCGGGATATTCTATTACTCATATTATATTTAAATTACACAAAATATTAAAAAATACAACAGAATCCTCAATTTGAGTGAGGAATGAGAGATTCCCGCGATGCTCAGACCGATTCTTGCTGAAGCCGTTTATGGGAATTTGACGTAGTCTGATTCATTTGTTTGGTGAATATCTTCTTCTGGTAGAACATATGCATGTTGGACACACACAAGTGCTGATCGGACATATGCATGCTGGACACATGCATATGGACCATACCCCTTACTCTCCTCGGACCAAGATCCGACCACACCCTCCTTGGTTCTCCTCGGATCAAGGTCCGAGCCACACCTTCCTTGGCTCTCCTCGGACTAAGGTCCGAGCCACACCTCTTAGGGCTTTCCTCGGACTAAGGTCCGACCGGACCTCTTTGTGGCTTCTCCTTGGACTAGGGTCCGACCCCATCTCTTAGGGCTCTCCTCGGACTAAGGTCCGAGCACACCACTTGGACTCCTTGGACTAAGGTCTAAGCACACCACTTGGACTCCTCGGACTAAGGTCCAACAGGACCTCTTGGGGCTCTCTTCGGACCAAGGTCCGATCACATCCTTTGGAATGTTTTCCTTGGACCAAGGTCCGACCGGGCACACCCTAGCCTAAGTACTCTCCTTGGGTGCACTTGGCTTGGTTATGACATCTCTCAAGCAGTCCAAACTCTTCACTGATGTACTGGGCTACTGCTAAGCCAGATCACCCAACTATTCCATGCCACTTGTCAATTCTATTGCCACATCATCATTTTCAAATTTTGGGATAACATATTTAAATAACTAAAATTGTGGAATCAAGAGACTAAGTCCATCTCTTATGCGTGTAGCACAGTGCATGTGCACTGTGCCACATGTGTACCACATGCCTATGCAGGCATGTGATTTTTCCCAATTTTTATTATTATTTAAATACCAAAAATCCCAAAAATAAATTATATTTTTGTTAAATCAAATAATTAATTAATTACACATAATTAAACAATAATTATGTTTGATACATAGAAAAATATTTTACTTATCACATAAGTCCTTTTTGCCCATTTTTTGTATTTGCCTTTGACAGTGATTGTTTGAGACATTTCAGGGACCATGGACCTATAACATTAAGCTCTAATAAATTGAAACTAAATAATTAAACTCTTTAATTATAATAGTTAATTTATTAATTATGATATTACTCCACTATAAATTTAGAATTGCACTCTTTATGTTATAGATATACTTTTACAGAAATCTTTTTCTTAAGTCGTCCATTGATATAACCATCTTACAATAGTTCAACCCTCTAATTAATTAGTTCATAAATTAGAATGGGAGGATTACCATTTAACCTTTCTAATTTACTTCTTATTCCTTAAGTACCATTAATTCACTAGTGAATAATTAATCTATAATCTAATTATAGATTTGAGCTCAAAATCATTCAGTTCCAGAATTAACCCTTAAGGGAACTAATATACGATCCATTAGGAAAGATTAGATTCCGTATTGTTGATACATGTTCCCAGCCATCCATGATATTAAATCTCCAAAACAAAAGTCATTAGCCTCATTCTTTGAAGAGACCTTAACGAATGAATCAAAAGATTTAGTAAACATGAACAGGAGTTCATGAACACTCAGGATTTAGGTTGATTTATAAATGATCATCAGTTATGATATGAATTACAAGTCTTTATTGTTAAATGGTTTTTGGATAAAGACTTTAATTCATATCGGTCCATGTCATATATAATCATATTATATAAAGCACCTTTACCGAGATGTCTTACCACATCAATAATCCGAATCTAGATTATTTGTATCATTATGATACTCAGTAAACCGTACTTACAACTCCAATTAAAGAATTCCATAACTTTAATTTGTTGTTGTTGACTATTTTTATTCATTCATGTGATCTTAATTCTCTCGTACTAATACAAGATCACATCCTCAATAATGAATATGGAATTTTTCTGATATTTACAAAATTATTCAAACAATAATTTAACAATCTAAATATGACAATAATAATAAACCATTGTATTTATTTATTCATAGAAAAACAAATGTCTTTACATGCTTTTAGGACACACTCCTAACAATCTCCCACTTGTACTTAAAGCAAGTGAGGCATTTCTCTCAATCCCATATTACGTACATGACCCTCGAATTGCTTTGTTGGAAGCGTCTTCGTGAACGGGTCCACCAGGTTGTGTTCTGATGTGATTTTCAGAATGGTCACATCTCCTCTATGTACGATTTCTCTGACTAAGTGATATTTGCGCTCTATATGCTTTCCCCTCTTGTGGCTTCTTGGTTCTTTAGAATTGGCCACTGCTCCACTGTTGTCACAGTAAAGAACAAGTGGTTTCTCCACTTCTGGAACTACTTCCAAATCTGTGTAGAACTTTTTCAGCCAAACTGCTTCCTTAGCTGCTTCACAAGCTGCTATATATTCAGCTTCCATGGTTGAATCAGCTATCTGGATTGCTTAATGCTTCTCCAGACAACTGCTCCACCACCAAGAGTGAATACTGACCCAGAAGTAGACTTTCTACTATCCTTGTCAGATTGAAAATCTAAGTCAGTGTATCCAGTAGGCTCGAGGTCACTACCCGAATATACTAGCATATAGTCTCTCGTTCTCCTGAGATACTTAAGAATATGTTTCACTGCAATCCAGTGTTCCAAACCTGGATTTGATTGATAACGACTGACAATCCCTACTGCATAACATATGTCAGGTCTAGTACATAACATTGCATACATTAGGCTCCCTACAGTTGATGCATAGGGGTACTTTCTCATGTCCTTTTGCTCTTGTAGTGTCTTTGGACACTGATCTTTGCAAAGAGAAATTCCATGTCTGGTTGGCAATTGACCCTTTTTGGAATTCTCCATAGAGAATCTTTCAAGCACTTTATCAATATAATTTGCTTGTGAAAGTGCTAGGAGCTTGTTCTTTCTATCTCTTAGAATTTTAATGCCTAGAACATAGCTCGCTTCTCCCAAATCTTTCATTTGGAATTTGTCAGCCAACCATTTCTTTACATTTGATAATGTCTCTACATCATTCCCAATGAGTAGGATATCATCAACGTAAAGAACTAAGAAAACCATAATTTTTCTTTTGATGTATTTATAAACACATGCTTCGTCAACATTTTGTTCGAAACCATATGTTTTAATAGTTTCATCAAATGTTAAGTTCCAAGATCTTGATGCTTGTTTCAATCCATATATGGATTTCAACAATTTGCATACCTTTTGATCTTGATCCTTCTTTATAAACCCTTCTGGTTGTTCCATATAAATGGTTTCATCAAGGTGGCCATTTAGAAAAGCTGTCTTGACGTCCATTTACCATATCTCATAATTATAAATGGCAGCTATGGATAAGAGTATGCGAATGGACTTAAGCATGGCCACAGGAGAAAATGTTTCTTCATAGTCCACACCCTCTCTCTGTGTGTAGCCTTTAGCCACAAGCCTTGCTTTATAGGTTTCTACCTTTCCATCTGCACCCCTTTTCTTCTTGTAGATCCATCTGCATCCAATGGCATTAACATTGTCAGGCAGATCTACAAGTTCCCAGATTGAATTGGAATACATTGATTCCATTTCTTGATTCATGGCTTCTTGCCACTTATCAACATCAGGGTCTTCCATTGCTTCTTTAAAAGTCAATGGATCGTCCTTTTCAGTATCTGATACAAGAACGCGTGCCTTATGTTCGTAGCGAATAGGTTGTCTCACAATCCTCCCACTACGACGCTGCACTGGTTTTTCCTTTTCAGGAAATGTGGTTTCTTTGGTTCTTTTGTCATTAACCGATGAAGAGGATGGAGATGAAATATTATCTGTCATTAGTTCCTCTAAAACTACTTTGCTCCGAGGTTTAAAATAATTCATATAGTCGTGTTCTAAAAAGGTTGCATTTGTCGAAACAAATACCTTTTGATCACTTGGGCTATAGAAATATCCACCTCTTGTTTCTGGAGCATAGCCCACGAATATACACACTTCAGACCTAGAATCCAGTTTTCCAGATTTAGGTCTTAACACATGAGCAGGACAACCCCAAATACGGAAAAGTTGTAAACTAGGTTTACTTCCTTTCCATAGTTCCAGAGGTGTCTTTGTCACAGCTTTGGACGGAACTACATTCAAAATGTAGTTAGCCGTTTGTAGTGCATATCCCCAAAACGATAAGGGAAGTGAAGAGTAGCTTAACATAGACATGACCATGTCCAACAGAGTCCGGTTTCTTCTCTCTGAAACTCTGTTTTGTTGTGGCGTTCCAGGTGCTGTGAGTTGGGATAGAATTCCATGCTCCAGCAAGAAATCTTTGAATTCAAAATCCAAATATTCACCACCACGATCAGATCGGAGTGTTTTTAAAGATTTACCTAATTGCTTCTCAGCTAAAGCTTTGAAGTCTTTAAACCTTTCAAAAGTTTCTGACTTCTTAAGCATTAGGTACACATGACCGTATTTAGAATAGTCGTCAGTGAATGTGACAAAATATTCATAACCACCTCGAGCTTGAATGTTAATTGGACCACATATATCACTATGTATTAGCTCTAGTGGTTCTTTGGCTCTATTTCCCTTCGAAGTGAAAGGTCGTTTAGTCAATTTTCCTTCTAAACAGGATTCACAAACCGGTAGGGTTCCAACTGTTAGTTCCCTTAGAGGTCCATCTTTAGTTAACCGGTTTATCCTATCTAGACTGATATGACCTAATCTTAAGTGCCATAGATACGTGTCATTTTCTTTAGAAACCTTTTGTCTTTTGTTACTTTGAGGAACAACTACTTTAAACAATTCAGAATTATTGAGCGATTTTTCTATTGGATTAAGCATGTACAATCCGTCCTTTTGTTTTGCATGACAAATATTGTTCCCATTCCTTGAAATAAAAATCATATTATTATTAAAAGAAATGTTAAAATTTTGTTCATGTAACAAAGATAAAGAAATAATGTTTCTAGTAATTTCATAAATAAATAGCACATTATTCAAAACTAGAAAATTGTTCTTAAAATTTAAACGGACTGTTCCACATGCTTTGGCTGAAACAAGCGCTCCACTTCCCACTCTCATAGTCATCTCTCCTTGCTCCAACTGCTTTGCGGACTCAAGCATCTGCAAACAAGAACAAACATGGTTAGTGGAACCAGAATCAACTATCCATGATAATTTATCTTGTTCCACCATACAAGCTTCGAGTACAAGTAAATCTGATTTACCTTTCTTTTTCTCTTTTAGCTCGACGAGATATTTTGGATAGTTTCTCTTCCAATGACCATCGACATTACAATGGAAACATTTTCCTTTAGGTGCCTTTTGTTTAGGGTCATTGTTCTTTTTGTTCTTGGGCGCCTTGGATGACTTCTTTGCCTTTTTCGGATTGTCCTTTTTAGGTTTGCTATCATTGTTATTGCCTTTTCTTTTCTTCTTTGAAGAAGATGGTTTTGCTTCAGCCTGACTTGAGATGGTCTTATTCAAAGACTCAAAAGTTTGTAATTCATTCAGCAATTGTGTCATGTTAAAATCTAATTTGTTCATGACATAATTTGTTGTGAATGCAGAAAAGGCAGGAGTTAAAGACTCAAGTATAATGCTTACTTGTGTCTTTTCATCCATGACTGCTCCATGCATCTCAGCTTCATAAAGTACACTGATCATGTTCGAAACATGCTCACGCACAGATTGACCTTTCTTCATCTTAGCATTCATGTAGGTTCTAGTAGCCTCATGACGGCTTTGATCAGATGGGCGCCCAAACATTTCCTTAAGAGATTCTAGTATCTCAAAAGCAGTTTCCATGGATTCATACTTTGTTCGTAAGACATCACTCATGCTTACAAGCATATAGCACTTAGCTTTGTTATTGGATTGAATCCATGCATCAAATTTGTCCCGAACATGTTTCGGGGCATTGGTGCCAGGTTCTTCAGGACATTCCTCATTTAGGACAAACTTGTGGTTTTCACTAACCAACAACAGATTCATATTTGATTTCCATTTTATGAAGTTATCACCAGTTAATTTTTCTTGTGCAATCAAAGCAGTGATGGGATTTCCAGAGATAGACATATTCTGAATAAAAAAATACAAATATATTATTATTATATTTAGAAAAATAAATATCAAAGTTTCGGAAATTAAACGTGATGCATGAGCACAATTAAAACACATAAAATAAAGATTAATTTCCACGATAAAATTTTCTAACAATTAAAGTGTCGCCTTAAGGTCGGTCAAATTAATTTTAGAGAATTTATAAGACATTCTTATCTTTATTGTTTAATACTTAAAATAACTCTTTATTTTCTCTTTTAAACATTAAAGTACCGCTTAGTTTGGTCAAGTTATGATTATCCACTCTCAAGCTTAATCATAACTTTGTGAGTGTAACCCATTATTTCGGAGTTCATGACTTAACTTAGGACATGCCGCCTTAGGGTCGGTCAAGCCTAAAATACATCATTAGTTCCTATCTATGTAAGAAATATAACCTTGCTATTGATATGTCCAGACACCTTCCTTAGGGGGACGAAAACAAAGTCGTCGCGAGGCGCTATTCATATCTCACGGTGTTATATTAATAATGGAGACCATGGGTTATGTTTGAGATATCAACCCTCTCCCACTCACTATTTTGAAATAAGTGTTTTTAACCTAATTAATTCCAAATTAATTACAATTTCTTTAAACTTTATGAACAAAATTAAAATTGGAAAGAAAGCGAGTTTCTAGGTGCATATCCAATTTTAAATTAGCAATCATGTTCATCTAAACTTTACTAAAAAACACCTTTTAAAATAAAGTTGGTTTAAAGAAATTAAGTCATAAAGACTTAAAATTTGGTGTGATATTTTACCAAGTTTTCAAAATAAAACTAAGTAATTTACATGCAATTGATTTCACAAAACAATTCATATAAACATATAGGACAATCCTAATAATCATGTTTCTATTAATGAGATGCATGATTATAACTGTGTGGGTTTTCATGTATGGCAAACAATGCATGAACATGTTATCAATCACATTAATCACATGAATATAATTATTTAAATAAATAAACAATAAATGTTGAACCGGGTGCTTTTGGGTATTTCTAATTTTACAACCACTTTATAAAATTAAAATAAATAAAATAAAACTGCCTTGATCTCCACCGGGCTTCTTTACTTTATGTCGGTAGGATATGTGGCATTGTTGGGCTAGAACAATAATAAGAAAATAATTTTCAAATTATTTTTTATTAATTAAAACAAACTTTTAAATAATCATTATTTTTATTTTTCTTTTAATTAAAACAAATTTTAATTAAAACTGAAATGAATTTAAATTAAAATCTGTTATTTTGAAAAAATAAATTTTAAATAAGATATTCAAAAAAGTTTGTTAAGACAACAAAAATATCTCATTATTTAAATATCAAATTTCAAAAATAGGTTATTAAACTTTTTAAAATTTAAAAAATAACAGATTAATTTCAGAAAAAAAAAAATTTCTGGACCAGTCAGGCGGGGACACATGGCGTCAAACGGGGCCGCCGGGTTGGACTGTACGGATCCGTATGGACACGTCCGTACGGCGTCCGGCAGCGGCTCGGAGGTTGGCCTCGAAGGTGCGGTGGCTGAGTTCTGAATCCCGGGCTCCGTTCTGACTTTTGTGTGATCGGAATTACAATTTTATGGTGTCGAAAACCAAATAAAATTACATAAATCCTATGCCCTTTAATGGCTTACACAATGATCTAATCATAAACAAATCCTAACCCAAAAACACCATACAATTAACGATTCAACATTCCCACGTATTCAATCACATTAAGCCATCCATTCATTCATCAAAATAAATAAATGCATAAAATTAAACCCACACAGATTCAATACATATATATGTGAAGATGGCTCTGGTAGCATTTGTTGGTTTTTATTGATCAAATCAAAGATTATGCGTAGCGGAACAACAATCAAATTGTTAGATTATTCCCATAAGATTTCTAGATCTACTTCTTCACATGCATATATATATTGAATCAAGGACAAGAATAGAAAAATTACCTCAGGTCCTTCCTTGTTGCTATCTTTTCGTATGGCTAAATTCCTTGAGATCTCACACCAAGATCTTCCAAAATGTTCTCAGGCACACAAAGAACGAGTGTGGGCTTGCTATACAAATAATAGGCAATAACTATTTATCAAATGTTCTCAACGCATGAGATCTGATAAAGTTTGGACCTAGGTTTTGTGAAGAACAATGACTTTAGTTTTTGTCACTGTTTTCTTTTCTCTGAGAGAATCCTAGATATTTTTCTATTACTGAAAAATTACGTTCTATGAAAACTGATATCCAATATATTAAAATATTTGTTATTTTAAACAAATTCAAAATAACCGATCAGTTATCAGATTTTTGTTTAAATAATAATATTTTAATAATATTAAAATATCTCATTATTTATTTAATATTTAAATAACTAAAATTGTGGAATCAAGAGACTAAGTCCATCTCTTATGCGTGTAGCACAGTGCCTGTGCACTGTGCCACATGTGTACCACATGCCTATGCAGGCATGTGATTTTTCCCAATTTTTATTATTATTTAAATACCAAAAATCCCAAAAATAAATTAATTCAAAATTAATTATATTTTTGTTAAATCAAATAATTAATTAATTCTTAATTAATTAATTACACATAATTAAACAATAATTATGTTTGATACATAGAAAAATATTTTACTTATCACATAAGTCCTTTTTGCCCATTTTTTGTATTTGCCTTTGACAGTGAATGTTTGAGCCATTTTGGGGACCATGGACCTATAACATTAAGCTCCAATAAATTGAAACTAAATAATTAAACTCTTTAATTATAATAGTTAATTTATTAATTATGATATTACTCCACTATAAATTCAGAATTACACTCTTTATGTTATATATATACTTTTACAGAAATCTTTTTCATAAGTCGTCCATTGATATAACCATCTTACAATAGCTCAACCCTCTAATTAATTAGTTCATAAATTAGAATGGGAGAATTACCATTTAACCTTTCTAATTTACTTCTTATTCCTTAAGTACCATTAATTCACTAGCGAATAATTAATCTATAATCTAATTATAGATTTGAGCTCAAAATCATTCAGTTCCAGAATTAACCCTTAAGGGAACTAATATACGATCCATTAGGAAAGATTAGATTTCGTATTGTTGATACATATTCCCAGCCATCCATGATATTAAATCTCCAAAACAAAAGTCATTAGCCTCATTCTTTGAAGAGACCTTAACGAATGAATCAAAAGATTTAGTAAACATGAACAGGAGTTCATGAACACTCAGGATTTAGGTTGATCTATAAATGATCATCAGTTATGATATGAATTACAAGTCTTTATTGTTAAATGGATTTTGGATAAAGACTTTAATTCATATCGGTCCATGTCATATATAATCATATTATATAAAGCACCTTTACCGAGATGTCTTACCACATTAATAATCTGAATCTAGATTATTTGTATCATTATGATACTCAGTAAACCGTACTTACAACTCCAATTAAAGAATTCCATAACTTTAATTTGTTGTTGTTGACTATTTTTATTCATTCATGTGATCTTAATTCTCTCGTACTAATACAAGATCACATCCTCAATAATGAATATGGAATTTTTCTGATATTTACAAAATTATTCAAACAATAATTTAATAATCTAAATATGACAATAATAATAAACCATTGTATTTATTTATTCACAGAAAAACAAATGTCTTTACATGCTTTTAGGACACAATCCTAACAATTACTTCGATGTGTAACTCCATTCGAGGCAAAGAAGATTTTTGAAGAAATCTATGAAGGGTTTTGTGGAGATTACACTAGGGGGCATAGTCTATCCAAAAAGGTGATAAGGCAGGGGTATTTTTGGCCCACTGTCAGGGCAGACTCGTTCGAATATGTCAAACGATGTGATAAATGTGAATGATTTGCATCAATTCCACGAGCTCCACCCACCGAGCTTACCATGATGAGCTCCCCATGGCCATTCGTAGTATGGGGAATTGACCTCATAGGATCATTGCCAACTGGAAAAGGTGGGGTAAGGTACGATGTGGTCGTAGTTGATTACTTTACAAAATGGACCGAAGTTAAACCCTTGGCCACTATTACCTCGAAAAAAGTCCTAGACTTCATTGTAAAAAATATCATCTGCACATATGGGATGTTGAGGAAAATAGTATCAGAAAACGGAACCCAGTTCGACAGTGATCTTTTTACCCATTTATGCGGAAAAAATGGGATAATAAAAAGTTTCTCCTCTGTGTCCCATCCCCAGTCACACGGCCAGGTCGAAGTAGTCAACAAAACCTTAAAAAGCTCCATAAAGAAAAGGTTAGAAGAGGCAAATGGGAAAGGGCCTGAGGAGTTTCCCCAAGTCTTGTGGGCTTATAGAACACGACACAGACTTCATCGGGGCATACTCCCTTCTCCCTAGCTTATGGATGCGAGACCATGTTGCCTATTGAGGTCAAAATCCCTACAATATGGCGCCATGCGTACAATCAGGCCTTGAACCAATCTCAACTCGAAGAAAGTCTAAACCTCATTGAAGAAAGGCGAGATGAAGCCCAATTGAAAAATGCTGCATATCAGCAACGAGCTACTAGATATTTTAACAAGAGGGTTCGAGATAGAAAATTTGGATTGGGAGACCTGGTGCTAAGGCACATACGTTTAGCTACATGAGACCCATCTACGGGGGTACTTGGACCTAATTGGGAATGGCCTTACCAGATCGAGTCCATCATTCGACCTGGAGTGTATAAACTGGCGAGGTTAAACAGAGAGTTGGTTCCGCGGGCTTGGAATGGTGAACATCTACGACCTTATTATCAGTAATGTAGGAATGATGCTTTCATTGTAACCAAGCAAGTGCTTGATTTTTTTTTTTACTTTTTATAAATAAAATTCTAAAATTTTCTTCAAAAGTTGTATTTTAATTTTAATGTTGTGCTTTTTTGCAAACCCTTAATTCAATAACCTACGAGCACACTCATATGATATTAAGGGGGCATAAGTGGTATACGATCATACCATAGGTTTGAAAAAACATATAGCATAAAGAATGTGTCTGGATTATTAACCAAACACGCGGAGCTAAAAATTCCTAGATTATTAACCCGACTTGAAAAGCTATAAGTATATGGATCATTAAGCAAACACGCGAGCTAAACGAGTCTGGAAAAAACCAGCAAAACCTAACCGACGGTAAAAAGTTGGAATTCTAGATAAACCAACTGTAAACCAATTCGACTCTAGGGCTGGAGAATTTGCAAACAAGTTTGAACCTCGCAACCTCAAGGCCATACTCAAGGATGAGAAAAAGTGACTGAAAAGAAAAATATAACTAGACTATTAAGATTACATGCCAATTAAGTACTTATCAAGTACATGGTAAAAGTAAGGTTCGAACTTGACAATAACGAAGTTGAACAAGGATATTTTGAATCAACTGTGCATGAATGCATTGAATTTAAAACTTAAATCCAATAGATATATTTGTACGAATAAACAAGTATAAAAGCAAGTCCTTAATAGTGGCATGTTCGAAATATTTCGATCTAGAAATGTAAAGCATAATATTAAGGCAAAAAGCTAAAAGTAAAGTCGAGTGCATAAAGGTTTTCGAGTTAGAAAATTGTGTGCATAAAAATTACTATTGTTATAAGTTGATAATTAAGATAGCTCAAAATCGAGCTATAAATTGTCTTTGCCCCAAGGGCACAATAATTATAATTACAAGAAATTTTAAGGGATGCAACCCTGTTTGAAGTAGTTTATTTTTTGACCAAATTGGACTCAGCCTCCCCTTTCTCTACCAGATTCCCGCCATCTTGAGTGGTGGCTGTGACCTCCTCTTCGGCCAACCAAGCCTTCCAGTTGGAGACGAACTCCTCCTCTTTGTCCTGGAGGAATGATATGTCAATGTCGGGGTTCAGAGACCACATCATGTACATGGCTCAGTCAGTAGCATAATCCTTCTTGGCTTTAACTCCTCAAGCATGCATTTCTTCTCACCCTCAAGAATTTCAAAGGCGGAATTCTTTTCTTCCTTCAGACGCTCGACCTCGGCCTTGGCAGCACTGGTCTTGATCTTCAGGCGTTCTATCTCAGCCTTGGCAGCATCGAAGTCTACTATTTTGGTGTCAAGCTTCGCCTTTAAGTTATTGATCGACGCCTCAAAGGATCCAAGCTTGTCCTAGAGAGGTTTGAGGGCATCCTTGGCTCGAATACGAGCATTGTTTGCCTCGTAAACCAGGTTCTTTGCATTTTCCATCTTGGAGGAAAACACTGAGCTCTAACGGAGTACACCGAGAAGGGCCTGGAGAATTTTTTTTACAAGGGTTAGAGACTAGACAAATGCTAAAGGAAGTTCAAAGACAATAAAATCTAGAACTCACCGAGATCAAAAGCTCCACTATTTGTTCAATGAGGTGTGTGGGATTGCCACCTTCCAGGAACCGCCGAACGTCAGCTTCGAGGTTGCTGCATGCCTGTCCAGCCCGAGACAACATGTCCGAGCACAGATCGGCTCCTAGAGCCCCCGCCCCATTCTCTAGAGGGTATTCCCACATGTGGGAGGAGGCCATGAACTTGCAGACCACAGTCGGAGCACCTGTGGCCTTGGGGGCCGAAGGAGGCATGATCTGTTTACCTTTGTTAGCGACAGGAGTTTGAACGGGAAGAGTCTTCTTTTCCTGAGGAGGTGGCACGGTCTCCAAAGGCTTGGCAATGGTGGCGGTTGAGGTCGTGGGTGTGGTGCCAGGAACCATGTTGGTGGAGGCTGGAGCTTAGGCCTTAAGCTCGGAAGAGACTGGTTTTGAGGGAGACGAGCCCTCTGAGATCTTGACCAACTTTGAGGCGGACCCTTTCTTCGAGGTCACGCGACCTTGTTTAGATCCACGGGGCTTAGGGGGCTGTCCCAAGAGGTTGTCGAGATTCAACTCCATATCACCTGAAGAATACAAAGTATATTGGTTAAGCCAAAAAGAGAAAAAAAAACAATTAGAGATCAATACATTTTTATATGGAAAAATGACTAAGTCACAACATAAGATCCTAACAAGAGGACTCACTAGAGCTTGAGCTTGGGGACCAGGGAATTCCCCTATCTTCAGATGAGGCTACAAGAGTCCCCTCCCTAAAAATGGGGGACATCCTTGAAAGGTCTCTATAGTCATTTGTGTTGTATTGTATTGCTATCCCATCCTAAACCTCATTTAGACTATACATTGTTTGGTATTGACCTAGCCAACTATCCCACCTACGAACCCTAAGGTCTACCCACGACCATACTAGGAAATTATTCCTAGGGTCCTTGAATAGGATCATCACACCGGGTTTGTGTTTTAGTAAGGAGGAAGACCACATGGAGGATTTAATCAAAACTTTACCTCCTGACAAGCTTGTTGAGGGTTCGTCCTGAGCATCGTTTCCTCCTGAGGGTTTGAAGGGGCGAGGTCAATGGGCCCGAGAAGTTTGACCCCACGGTTGCCTCTTAAAGGAAGTTTAGCAGTGGGCATGGGTACGTCTTCCCATCTTGCATATTTGTGATAGCTGGAGTCGTCTGTGGTCTCGCCTTCGTCTAGAAGGCTACAGGGTCGGAGCTTGTCTTCGTGGAAGAGATAGGAGAGGGATCACCGGCCATAGGGGAACTTGAGGATGGTTTCCCTTCGTTCTCTCATGGCTTCCGTGGGTTGAGGGCGATGATAATTGGCTATACAAAAGATTAAAGTTAGTTGGACACACAAGTCTAAAAGGGAATTTAGTTAAGGAATGTAAGGAACTTACAAAATCTCTGAAAGGAGTAGAATCAAGAAGGAGCGAGGCCGTCTGTCCAGAAGAAGGCAGTTTTAGAGTTTGGAGGATGGTTTGGGATGTCTTCGAATAGGCACTTCTCCTTGGGGTAAATTGACAGATAGTAGAACCCATCTCCGCCATGGGCTCGGGAGGGATTGCTTTTTAGGCAAAAGAGATATAAGATCTCAAGAGCTGTGGGCTCCTCCCACTTCATTTCCTTGTATAATGACTTTAGTGCGGACAGAACCCTATACGTGTTCGTTTGAAGTTGAAAAGGAGCTATGCCAACATAATCAAGAAAGCCTTGAAAGTAGTCCTTCAGGGGCAGTAGGGCTCCAGCTCGTAAGTGCTCACGGCTCCAAGCCGTGAGCTTAACTTTCCTATCTGGGTTTCCATCCCCAGGCGCAAAGCAGCTCCTTTCATCGGAGCTAGCAGGACGACATATTAGGCCTCCCGATAGTCTCAATCCATTGCAAGAAAGGAGCTCGGAGATTTGTTGAGTTGAGGTGATGGAGCTTCGGTAATGTTCGGCCTCGAAGAAAGAATTCTCCAAGACTGGCATGGATAGTGTTTTGGGAGCTTTAGGTGGTTGGTTGGAAGGACCCTCCATTAAATGGAATGCGAGCTTACCCGGAGGAAAGGCTATGGTGACTTTGAGTTTAGGGTCTAATGGGATAGGCCTAGTCTCGGGGTTTGGGTTAGGGTAGGTTGCCACTCGAAGTCTTTTTTTTTTTTTTCAATGATCTCGTCAATTTGAAGTCGAAAGTGGTCTCTTGTATCTTCTTGCTCGCACCATTCTTCGTGCTTGCGAATTAGGCGCTAGTTTCGAGTGAAAGGTGATTCGGGACGAGGAGTTGGTGGGAGATAAGGGATAGCGAACTCGGACCCCCATAGATTCTCAGAGTACTACAAAATCTAACAAGAAAGAAATGGGTGAGGGCCCAATATATTAGAAATAATCAGGAAAACATGATATCGATAACTCGAGCTCAAAAGCTCAAGATAACGAGATTACCTCAATCGAGATTAGAATCTCGAAAGGGCAAGATTAATTCAGATGTGATCCCCGAACTATTGTAAAGTTCGGGTTTCGAGCGTGTACTCACGCGAGGGTGAGGAGGTGGATACCAGTTTCAAGGTATCCCAGATTTTCAGGAATAAAGCAGACGGTTACCCAAAAAAGGTGATATTTTTTGGGATTTGTGTAGTAAAAACCCTAAATAAAAAACCCCTATTTCTTGGATTGCACGAAACTCTATTTCTAACCAAAAAGACCCCATTTTTGCATTTTTGCACCAAAGAATTTGGGTTTAAAAATGCTATTCTGATTATATTATGATACTTTGGATCACAAGTTTGCTTAGTATCAAGTAAATAGCTTTATAAAACTAAAAACTAAAAAAAAAACTAGCAAACCTGTTCGCAATACATAAGATACACGTAAAAATGTATGAATATGAAAGCAAGAGTCAAGAATAGAAACTTACGCACAAATGTCTGTGGATATAATGAGATTGTCGATTGAAGGATTGGATGCAGGAAAGACTTCACGGAGTCGAAAGTGTTGGAGTTAGTCTGTTTCTTCGGTTTGGAGAACATGCAATATAAGAAAAAAAAGAGGGGGCTTTGGTTTGCTCTAGTTCATATTTTCTCTCTTTGGAAAATAGAGTGAAAGTGAAGGTGAAGAAGACGAAGTGAATATATATCCCAGAAGAGGTCAAGGGTCGGACAAATCTTGGCCGTTGGTTTGATTTGGAGTTTGATCCGATGGATGGGGTGTAAATATGATAATGGCGGCAAAAAGGAGATATGAAAAGACGTGGGCAGATATAGAGAGTACTCAAGTACTCTGAGTGTGCAACCCTTGACTGACGCGTGTCCATACTCGAGTGTGGTACGTGGCACAATTTTCGAAAGTAGAAGTTCAAAAGTTTCCTTCTCATAGGATTCGAACCAATACTTTTGAGGGGGCAAAATGTTTGTAATGTCCCGAATTCCCTAATGTGTCTTAATGCCTGTATTAGGGGGTCAGGAGAGCCATAATTGATTTAATATGCAATTATGTGATTATCTGCATGATTTATGAATTATATTGTTATATGATGATAATTGCATGCATGTGGGCCCACTTCTTATTAGAAGGGCATTTTTGTAATTTTGCCCTTTGAGGGAATATTTGTATATTTATGTGCATGCTGGTGATTTATGGGTGAGACGACATTATTATGTGGATATGTTTGAGCTATTCGGCATGAGACGATCCTAGGAATCAAATTAGCAATTTTGTCATAACGGGGTCAATTATCGGGATATTGGGTAATGAGAATGATTATTTGATGATATATTGGGAGTTAGTGAGATCAGGAGGAAATTCTGGGAATTTTGACTATTTTACCCTGGGGGCGTTTTTGGGACCCCGAGCATTAGGATTTACTTGAGGTTACTTAAGCTTGAAGTAACCTATCAGAAGGAAAATACGTTCAAACACTTTTTCTCTTTCTCCCGTTATCCTTTTTTACTATTCGTCGCATTTTCGAATGAAACTTGAGTTTTAGGACTCAAATTCAAGTAAGGATCAAGTTATAGTAATTCTAGGGAAGATTAGAAGCTTATTAACCAGAGGATTTAGCGAGAAACGACTTAATCAGAGGTAATCCAAGCTTTAAGTTTTGAGTTTCAAGTTTTCAAGCTTTGAATTGGATTTTATGTGTTGATGAGATTTTGAGTTGTGGCTTATCAGTCAAGTTCAGCGGGGATATGAGCACTTGTCGTATGGTATTAGCTTAAGAGTCAAGAACGACATTAATGTGTTTAACACAGGCCGAAATGATTAGATTTAATCAACATGAGCATGAAATACTTGACCGACCCCAAGTTCGATGAAAACTAAAATCGCTTGTCTACTCTAGAGGCTAGTTACACAGAGCCAGGGCCAAAAGGCTCAGATGACTGAACGTCACATGGCTTAGGGTGCAGAGCACCAGAGATAGACTTATCGGTAATCTATACAGAGATAGACTTATTAGTCATCTATTCAGAGTATGACTTAATAGTCACTTATCTGATTAGGGTGCAGAGCCCCAAAGTGTGACTCACTATCTGATTAGGGCTGCAAGCCCCAGAATGATTACCAGAATCATTGATCGATATTGCATACATGCAGTAATAAGTTTTCTTGTTGATTGCATTGTAAATGCATAACAACTTTGCTTATCTGTGTATGGTATTGACTTATTAGTCAGAAAACGGCAATGGTGTTTAGTATGGATCCTGAAGCTGTGACTTATCAGTCAAGTTCAGTAGGATATGAGCACTGGTTGTATGGTATTGGCTTAAGAGTCAAGAACGACATTAATGTGTTTAACACAGGCCGAAATGATTAGATCTAATCAACATGAGCATGAAATGCTTGACCGACCCCAAGTTCGATGAAAACTAAAATTGCTTGTCTAGTCTAGAGGCTAGTTACGTAGAGCCAAGGCCAAAAGGCTCAGATGACTGAACGTCACATGGCTTAGGGTGTAGAGCCCCAGAGATAGACTTATCATTAATCTATACATTGATAGACTTATGAGTCATCTATACAGAGATAAACTTATTAGTCATCTATTTAGAGATAGACTTATTAGTCATCTATCCAGACATAGACTTATTAGTCATCTATTTAGAGTATGACTTAATAGTCACTTATCTGATTAGGTTGCGGAGCCCCAAAGTGTGACTCACTATCTGATTAGGGCTGCAAGCCCCAGAATGATTACCAGAATCATTTATCGATATTACATACATGCAGTAATAAGTTTTCTTGTTGAGCCTTGGCTCGCGGGTGCTATGTGGTGCAGGTAAAGGGAAAGAAAAACTCTACCAGCCTTGAGTGGAGAGCATAAGTGGCGATGTGTACATATGTGGCCGCTTGACCACCACGGCCAAGGTGTTTCTCAGAGGAACTAGGGATTAACCCTATTTTTGCCGCTTAGGTCGGCGGGTTGTAACTTTTACACTGTAATGACCATTTTGGATTGTAAATAACTTTGTAAACACTTTTATGGGCCCATGTACAGTTTAATGTTTTAAATAATATATATCCATTTCTTTTGATCGAGATTTTTCACCTTAGCCTATTAATAACACCTAGATGCACGTTTATAACCAAAATGACTCGTTTAGCGAGTTACGCATTGTTTAAAGTCCACACTAACGGTCTTGGAGTAACTAGGGCGTTACAACTTGGTATCAAAGCGTGCCAAGGTTTAGGGTTCCTATAGACTGGCTAGGCATGTACACTCGCCACTGAAGACAAGCTCGAATTATGGTTTGGTAACTATTTATGTGGTTATGTGTTTAACTGCTTAAATAGAATATAAATGTTTTACCTATCTACATGAGATACATTAATAAGGTTGGACCTTGACTGCTACATCATAAGGAAGAACGTGCTTATTAGTACCGATATTGCTAGAACATGCTTATTTGCATTGTTAATTGATAATGATTAATTGCTAAATGCTAAATGTTATGATCATGTCTCAACATGTTTATTTGTATGATTGTGGAACATGGATGAATATCTGCTTGATCTTGGACCGTGAGGCGGCAAGAGGTTTAGTTATTACTGCCTAACTGGCCACATTGATTATTGCAACAAGGTTTAAGTTGATAATATGATTCCAAGGCAGACAGATTCATCAGCTGGCCAGGAAGATCAGGGCCATAATGATAGACAGGGTCAAGAGAATGACCAGAATCAGATTTCTCAGCCAGCTCTTGATAACTGGCAGCAGCTGTTTGCTGATTTGCAAGTGTTGACGCGGTTCTTCGCCAACAGGTAATTTAAGAAAAGAAGAGAAAAGGATTAGTGCTAATAATGAACCGAAACAGATATGTGATCTTAGAAAATGAGATGGTGATTCAAGACACGGTTTTTAAGTGGTTCAAAGGTTAAAATCCTTCTACTCCACTAGTCAATATTATTGCTCTATTCTGGGTATATGATTACAGGATATTTCTTACAAGAGATAATCCAACCCTCATTCATTTCCAGGGTCTCCATATTTATAGGAGAAGGCACCTGGGAGTTGGTAAGAAGGTCATCCCGTGACCTTCTTACCTATCGTATCAACTCTGTGACATTCATGATTAATTCCTAAACCTGACACATGAGTGTGGTCAAATCAATAGGTAAGGAGATAATGGGCCGCACGGCCCAACCCAGTTGTGGGTGTCTGAATACGCACGTTCCTGCTGCGTGTCCGAGAAGTCAGGGGCATATCAGACACGTGATGTCTGGTATATGCATGTTTACCTTGCGTGTGTTGACTTTACAAAAGGGGTTGTAGCCTCCATATCCAGCTCTCACCACGAGCTGGACACTTAACTCGACCTTCGGCCTTCAAAGTCCAAACTCAAGTCTTAGGCAATCCTGGCGAACCCTTGGGTTGCCTCGAGCTAAGGAGGTACGACCTTATGACGGAAGCTCCGGTCTTGGGGATGTCCACGAGATAATCCTGATTAGGCCGCAGCTCAGCTCGCTAATCAGCCCGTGGGAAAATCAGGGCGTACAGCAAGCAAGAGTTATGAGGCAGGAAGAAGAAATTTGCCTCTTGAGACAACAATAGGTTCCTGTAGGGAATGTTTTACCAGAGGCACCATCGGTAGCGGTACCAACAATTGAGCAGTCGCCAGAGGCTGGAAGTAAATGAGAACCTCTTTATGAAAGGTTCAGAAAACAGCAACCTCCAGTTTTTTAGGGCAGTGCAGATCCAACAAAGGATGAGGAATGGATGAGCATGGTTACCACTATCCTTGACTTTATGAGGGTGTCTGGTAATGAGAGGGTGGCTTGTGCCACATATATGTTTCAGGAGAATGCCCGAATTTGGTGGGAAGTGATAACCCATACCAGAGATGTTAATGCCCTGAGTTGGGAAAAGTTTCAAACCCTATTTAATGAGAAGTATTATAATGATGCCATCAAGGTTGCAAAGGCTGAAGAGTTCAGTATATTACTTCAAGGGAGTCTGTTAGTGACTTAATATGCTCTGAAGTTTGACAGATTGGCAAAGTTTTCCATGGAGTTGATGCCCACTGATGGGACTAGGAGGGAGAGGTTTCTCCAGGGGCTGCAGCCTAGAATAGCCCGGGATGTTCGTATCACCACTGTGGCTGGAGTACTACTTATGCACAGGTGGTTGAGAAGGTGCTCACAGCTGAGAGCACAGAGAACAAGATCTGGCGGGACAATGCAGCCAGAAGAGAGTTTAGGAGGACAGGACCTCCATTTGTAGGGTCAGGTAGGGGTGGAGGACCCAGTGATCAGAAGAGGAAGGCTCATGATACCTTCCCAGCTCCAGGTCCCGATAGACGACCACATGGTATTTCATTGGGCCGCTAGGGTGGCAGTGAGGCTTGGAGGACTTATCCTGAGTGCCTTAGGTGCAAGAGGTGCCATACGGGGGAGTGTAGGGCAAAAGCTTACTTCTTATGTGGGGCAGTGGGATATTTCAAGAAAGATTTCCCAAAAGAAAGAAAGGAAGAACCCAGGAAGGCGGACAGCTCAACCCCAGCTCGAGCATTCGCATTGACTCAAGCAGAAGCTGAGGCTTCACCTTCAGTAGTTACAGGTCAACTTTTTAGTGCTGGAACCCCTTATACTATTTTGATTGATCCAGGTGCTACACATTCTTTTGTTGCTAGTAGAATTATTGATAGACTGTGTAGACCATGTGATTATTATGCTGTGGGGTTTGGGACCTTATTACCCACTGGGGAGTTAGTAGTATCTAGAAGATGGGTTAGATCACTGCCAGTGATAGTAGAGGGCTGAGAGTTGTCAGTTGATTTGATAGAGTTGGTTATGATTGACTTTGACATGATTCTGGGTATGGATTGGTTAGTGAAGTATGGGGCAACCATAGATTGCAGAAGGAAGATGGTAACCTTTGAGCCTGAAGGTGAGGATCCTTTTGTGTTTCTTGGCACTGTGCATGGACCCCGTATTCCTATGATATCTATTATGAGGGATAGGGATATATTGCAAGGAGGTTGCATAGGATTCTTAGCCAGTGTGATTGATACCACTTAGGCCATGCCAGTGGGACCAGAGGAGACCAGATTAGTCTGTGAGTTTCTGGATGTGTTTCCAAAAGATCTACCAGGGTTGCCGCCACACAAAGAGATTGAATTTGTGATAGAATTGGCACCAGGGATGGAGCCAATGTCTAGAGCACCTTACAAAATAGCACCAGCAGAACTAAAAGAACTGAAAGTACAACTGTAGGAGCTGTTAGACTTAGGTTTTATCAGACCTAGTTTCTCACCGTGGGGTGCACTAGTTCTGTTTATGAAGGAGAAAGATGGTTCTCTGAGGATATGTATTGATTACAGAGAACTGAATAAGTTAACAATTAAGAAAAAGTATCCTCTACCAAGGATAGATGATTTGTTTGATCAATTGCAAGGTAAAAGGGTATTCTCAAAGATAGACCTTAGATCTGGTTATCATCAGCTAAGGGTTAAGGATGGAGATATACCAAAGACTACTTTTCGCACTAGATATGGGCATTATGAGTTCTTAGTCATGTCTTTTGGATTGAATAATGCCCATTTGCTTTATTGGATTTGATGAACAGAGTGTTCAAGGATTATTTGGACCAGTTTGTGATCGTCTTCATCGATGATATTCTGGTTTATTCTCAGTCAGAGTCAGAACATGAGCAGCACCAGAGATTGGTTCTACAAAGACTGAGGGAACACAGATTATTTGAAAAATTCAAGAAATGTGAGTTCTGGTTATCTCAGGTAACTTTCCTTGGGCACATTGTTAGTAAGGAAGGGATTAAGGTGGACCCGGTCAAGATTGAGGCGGTTAGAGATTGGCCAAGGCCAAGAAATGCTTCAGAGGTTAGAAGTTTTCTTGGATTGGCATGTTATTATAGACGTTTCGTGGAAGGGTTCTCAAAGATTGCCACTTCATTGACTGAGCTGACACGCAAGAATCAAAAGTTTGTGTGGTCAGCCAGGTGTGAGAACAGCTTCCAGGAACTGAAGCAGAGGTTGATTACAACTCCAATTCTGAGTCTTCCAACAGATCAGGAGAAGTTTGTGATATAATGTGATGCCTCACATCTGGGTTTGGGTTGTGTTTTGATGCAGTCATGGAAGGTGATTACTTATGCCTCACGTCATCTGAAAGAATATGAATAGAGATACCCCGCTCATGATTTAGAGTTGGAGGTTGTGGTCTTTGCATTAAAGGTATCGAGACATTACCTTTATGGGGAGAAGTGTGAGATCTATATTGACCATAAGAGCATGAAGTACTTCTTCACACAAAAAGATCTGAACATGAGACAAAGGCATTGGCTGGAGTTAGTAAAAGATTATGATTGTGAGATCATGTATCATCCAGGAAAGGCCAACGTGGTAGCAGATGCTTGAAGCCGGAAAGGTCCGAGACAGATTTTCAGTGTGAGATTGATAGCTAGAGAATTAACAGAGGATATTTCCAGAGTTGGCATAGAATTGTTGGTAAGCCAGTTGGCCAACATTACGCTACAGTCTACGCTGTTGGAGAGAATCAAGGAGGGTCAGTTGAGTGATCCATAATTGATCAAAATCAGAGAAGGTGTTTTAGCTGGAGTAACCAGAGATTATACAGTGTCATATATGGGCTTGTTGAGATACAAAGGCCGGATATGCGTTCCGTTAGACACTGCTTTGAGATGAGAGATTCTGGATGAATCTCATACTACTTCTTACTCTTTGCATCCAGGCACCACGAAGATGTATCAGGATGTGAGATCGCTATATTGGTGGCCTGAGATGAAGAGGGATGTGGTAGAGTATGTGGCTAAGTGCTTGACATGTCAATAGGTCAAGGCTGAGCATCAGAGGCCAGCAGAGTTATTGTAGCCTCTAGACATTCCCGAGTGGAAATGGGAGGATATCACGATGGATTTCGTGGTGGAGTTACTGAGGACTGTAGGTCAACATGATTCAATATGGGTTATTATGGATTGATATACCAAGTCAGCTCACTTTTTACCAGTGAGGATTACTTTTACAGTTGACCAGTACGCATATCTCTATGTGAGAGAGATCGTGCGCTTCCATGGAGCATCGAGGTCAATCGTGTCAGATCGGGATCCCACTTTCACTTCCAAGTTCTGGGAACACAGTTGAAGTTCAGTACTGCTTATACATATGGACAATCTGAGAGGAAAATTCAGATATTAGAAGACATGTTGCGAGCATGTGTGCTGGACTCTGGTGGGTTCGGAGTAAGTATCTACCTTTGATAGAGTTTTCCTACAACAACAGTTATTAGTCAACCATTGAGGTGGCACCCTATGAGATGCTGTATGGTAGGAAATGCAGATCTCCCATTCATTAGGATGAGACATGAGAAAGGAGACACTTGGGTCCTGAGGTAGTTCAGAGGACCAATGAGGCCATTGAGAAGATTAGAGCTTGGATGCTTGCTTCTCAAAGTAGACAGAAATGTTATGCAGATCCCAAACGCATGAATGTGGAGTTCCAAGTGGGAGACTATGTTTTCCTTAGTGTCTCGCCATGGAAAGGGGTGAGAAGATTTGGGAAGAAGGGTAAGCTGAGCCCTAGATTTGTAGGACCATTTGAAATCCTGGAGAGGATTGGTCAGGTGGCCTATAGGTTGGCATTACCATGGGCATTGTCGGTCGTGCATAATGTGTTTCATATCTCATCTCTTCAGAGGTTTGTATCGGATGTGACTCATGTATTGAGTTACGAGGATTTGGAGCTTGAGGCAGATCTTTCCTACGAGGAACAACCAGTCCAAATACTAGACAGAAAGGACAAGGTCCCGAGGAATAAAACTATACCTTTGGTTAAGGTATTATGGAGGAACAACAAGGTCGAGGAAGCGACCTGGGAGCTAGAGTCAGATATGAAGAGTCAGTATCCCGAGCTATTCAGGTAAATTTTAAGGACGGAATTTTTGTTAGGTAGGGATAGTTGTAATGTCCCAAATTCCCTAATGTGGTTTAATGCCTGGAGTAGGGGGCCAGGAGGGCCATAATTGATTTAATATGAAATTATGTGATTATATGCATGATTATGTGAATTATATTGTTATATGATGATAATTGCATGCATGTGGGCCCACTTCTTATTAGAATGGCATTTTCGTAATTTGGCATGTTGAGGGAATATTTGTATATTTATGTGCATGTTGGTGGTTTATGGGTGAGAACACATTATGATGTGGATATGTTTGAGCTTTTCGGCATGAGACAATCCTAGGAAGCAAATTAGCAGTTTTGTCATAACGGGGTCAATTATCGGGATATTGGGTAATGAGAATGATTATTTGATGATATATTGGGAGTTAGTGAGATCAGGAGGAAATTCTGGGAATTTTGACTATTTTGGCCTAGGGGTGTTTTTGGGACCCCGATCATTAGGATTTACTTGAGGTTACTTAAGCTTGAAGTAACCTGCTAGAAGGAAAATATGTTCAAACACTTTTTCTCTTTCTCCCGTTATCCCTTTTTACTGTTTGTCGCATTTTCGAAGGAGACTTGAGTTTTAGGACTCCAATTCAAGCGAGGATCGAGTTATAGCAATTCTAGGGAAGATTAGAAGCTTATTAACTGGAGGATTTAGCGAGAACGACTCAATCAGAGGTAATCCAAGCTTTAAGTTTTGAGTTTTTGAGTTTCTAAGCTTTGAATTGGATTTTATGTGTTGATGAGTGTTTGAGTTGTTTGAGCCTTGGGTTTTGATGATTTTAGATCATTGGGATGTTTGGGAACTTTAATTTTGGGTTTTGGATATGTTTGGATAGGTTTTTGGAGTGATTTAAAAGGGGAAAAACAAAGGTTTTTGGCTGAGTTCCAGGTGGGGCCGCAGCCCTGTTCTTGGGCGCCGCGGCCCAAGCTTAGTGAAGAAGAGAGGATAGGCTGATGAGCGTTGGGGCCGCAACACCTGGGAGGCGAGCCGTGGCATGTGGTGCAGGTAGCTTGAGGCTGACGCCTCTGTTTGGAGGCGGGTCGTGGCTAAGAGGTGTGGGGCCACGATGCTTAAGGGCAGGTTGGGCCAAAATTGTGTTTTAATCACGGGAACTCAAACCTTAGGCCTCTGGATCGATCCTACTACCTGATTTAGTAGGATTCGACGTCTTGGAGGCTAGGTCTTGGTCTGGGAACCTTTTATTACTTATTTTATTGATGGGATTTCATATTTGGTTATGATTAGGTGACCAGTAAGGGACTTAAGGACCGATCGTTTTCAAAGGTCGTTCTTTTATTATTTCACGCTCGAACTAGAGGTAAGAAAACTGCACCCAGTATATGACATGCATGATTATTGATGAAGCATGTTGAGTGCTCTATATATGGACATTGATTGCATTGTAAATGCATAACAATTTTGCTTATCTGTGTATGGTATTGACTTATTAGTCAGAAAACGACAATGGTGTTTAGTATGGATCCTGAAGCTGTGACTTATCAGTCAAGTTCAGTGGGGATATGAGCACTGGTCGTATGGTATTAGCTTAAGAGTCAAGAATGACATTAATGTGTTTAA
Source organism: Humulus lupulus (assembly GCF_963169125.1). Taxonomy (NCBI): domain Eukaryota; kingdom Viridiplantae; phylum Streptophyta; class Magnoliopsida; order Rosales; family Cannabaceae; genus Humulus; species Humulus lupulus. The sequence goes on along the minus strand of NC_084801.1, from coordinate 126,194,904 downwards.
CATAGGCCGAAATGATTAGATCTAATCAACATAAGCATGAAATGCTTGACCGACCCCAAGTTCGATGAAAACTAAAATCGCTTGTCTAGTCTAGAGGCTAGTTATGCAGGGCCAAGGCCAAAAGGCTCAAATGACTGAACGTCACATGGCTTAGGGTGCAGAGCACAAGAGATGGACTTATCGGTCATCCATACAGAGATAGACTTATTAGTCTTCTATTCAGAGATAAACTTATTAGTCATCTATTTAGAGATAGACTTATTAGTCATCTATCTAGACATAGACTTATTAGTCATCTATCTAGACATAGACTTATTAGTCATCTATTCAGAGTATGACTTAATAATCACTTATCTGATTAGGGTGCGGAGCCCCAAAGTGTGACTCACTATCTGATTAGGGTTGCAAGCCCCATAATGATTACCAGAATCATTTATCGATATTACATACATGCATTAATAAGTATTCTTGCTGAGCCTTGGCTCACTGGTGCTATGTGGTGCAGGTAAAAGGAAAGAAAAACTCACCCAGCCTTGAGTGGAGAGCATAGGTGGTGATGTGTACATATGTGGTTGCTTGACCACCATGACCAAGGTGTTTCTCAGAGGAACTAAGGTTTAACCCTATTTTTGCCGCTTAGGTCGGCGGGTTGTAACTTTACATTGTAATGACTATTTTGGATTGTAAATAACTTTGTAAACACTTTTATGGGCCCATGTACAATTTAATGTTTTAAATAAAATATATCCATTCCTTTTGATCGAGATTTTTCACCTTAGCCTATTAATAACACCTAGATGCACATTTATAACCAAATGACTCGTTTAGTGAGTTAAGCACTGTTTAAAGTCCACAGTAATGGTCTTGGAGTAACCAAGACGTTACAATTAGGGGTGGCAATTTGGGTCACGACACGATGACACGACACGACACGATTAAGGTAAACATGAACACAACATGTTTAATAATCGTGTCGTGTTCGTGTTTGAGTTTTTGACACGTTTAATAATCGTGTCGTGTTCGTGTTTACCTTAATCGTGTCGTGTCATAATCATGTTGTGTCATAATCGTGTCAGACACGATAACACGAATACTTTACATAGGTTTTATGATTTTTTTCGTATAGTTATGATTAATCGTGTCATAATCGTGTTATCGTGTTTGTGTCGTGTTGACTCGTTTAATAATTGTGTCGTGTTTGTGTTTACCTTAATCATGTCGTGTCATAATCGTGTTGACACGAATCTGATACATTTACACGAATTGCCAGCCCTAGTTACAATGTTACACCCAAATTTTGAGAATAGAAATTATGGTCTCGAAAGACAGGCTCGTAAAGTGTAAGCTCGAAATAAGAAAGTGTGCCATGTCATCAGCATTTATGTGAATTGATTTTGACAGTCTCGCTCAGTATTAAAACGTCGACGTTGGAATTGGTGTGCTCGGAACTGTGCATGGTCTGAAAGGTGTCCCGAGGTTACAAGTCAAGTTTGAAGCTACAATTACAAGCGTTCAACACTTGTATAAATTTTCTTGGTGGCGATCTAGTATCAGTCAAGAAGGTTCAAGCTTGGGCATTGCGAGCTCAGAGAGGATGATCTCGATAAAGTTATTTGCTAAGGCCGAGGCAAACCAAAGTGGCGAGCTCGTGATGATTAGTCGATCTTGAAAGTATGTAAGTTATATGTTTGAAGTCGGTAATCTAGTTTGAATATAGCTACTGTTTTAAAATCCCTATATCTAGGGCATTTGTTGTAATATGCTATTAAATCCCAATTACCCTAGGATATTATGTAATTAAGAGAATTTATTTGTATTTATTTGAAATTTGAATGATAACTTCCTGAAATAAGAGGGAAGATATTTTGTAAAAGCTTTGGGAGGCTAAAATCTAGGAATACTTTGTTACACTGCTTTCTAAATGCTTTGGGAGAATTCCACGATTGAATAATATCGACTCGTCGACTAGGCATATTTTAGTTGCTGAACCACGTAAAATATAGTGTGTTTTTCATTGATTTTTTATAATTTCTTGTTTATTGCTCTCCTTTTTTAAGTTGACGAAACACAGCGTCAACAACCCTTAAAACATGAAAAGCCATTTGGTTGATTTAAATAAAAAGTACAATTTTATTATATTTGAATGTTGTAATTATTGTTTGAATTAAATGTTGGTATTAAAAGAGCAAACTAGACTTACGCAGTGGGGAATGGGCCATTTTTAATAATTATTAATATCAGCCAAGATTACACACACACACACACACACACACACACACACACACACACACATATATATTAAATCACATACAATCAGATTAGAGATTAAATCTTGTAGCCTATCAAGTGTCCTCGAATCTTTTCGGATAAAATCAACGATCTTCTTATCCAAGTTCTAAAGGCTCACACCTTAATCTTCCAGACCAATTCTCAAACACACAAGGACGTGTGTGGGCACGTAGGATTCAAAAAGTTGATTTATGACTCTTTAGATGTAATCAACAGATGAGATCTAGAGAGGTTTGATAGAGAGACGAGGAATTGAATAGTTTTTCAGGTTTAGGAAAAACCATCGCTTCTGTTTTTGAGAGAGAGTCTGTTTCTAACAATAATTTCTTTTTAAGTTTATAACGATAATTAACTATTTAATTAATCTTTATTTTTATTAAAATAAAACTGATCAGTTATAACCTATTCAATTATTTAATTCAAATCATATTTAAAAAAGAATAATGAAATAAACAAATTATTTGAAATTCAAAATTCAAATCTCACGGATAAAAAAAAAGTGTGGTGCCACTCACTGTGTGTGCAGTACAGTGAGTGGCGTGCACCACATTAGGGTTTTCCCTAATTTTCTCATTTGTTTATTTAATTAATATTTAAGACAACATGTTTATCCCAAAATAAATATCAGTTAATTCAAAATTAACTTCTTCTTAAAATATAAGTTTTAAATAAATAAATGAATCTTATTCTAAATAAGATAATTATTTATTTCTCTTTATACATTAATCCAAAGAAGATTAATATTTATTTTAACCTATAGTTTTTCAAAATAAAATCTATATAGTTAAATAATTAATTAAATTATAATTAATCAATTGCCCATAACTATCACATAATCATTTCATTGCCCTGGAAAATTAATTCATTTGCAATAAGTTATTCTCTTTACAAATCTTTCTTTTGACATCCTAACCCTTGACAGTGTAGGACAGATGTGAAATGGAGACCATTGACCTATAATACGAAGCTCCAATAAATCAGATTATTAATTAAACTCTTTAATCCAATAATCTTATTTATTAATTCTATGATTACTCCACTATAAATATGTAATTGCACTCTAAGTATTTATAGAATTATATTTACATAGTTTTCTCTTGTAGTCCATTGATATAATCAATAAATGTAGTTTTGTCCTCTATTTATTGGTTCGTTAATTAGAGCTGGTCAAGATTACCGTTTTACCCTTCTAATTACCTCTTGATCATTAAGTACCATTAATTCACTAGCGAATAATTAATCTATAATCAAATTATAGATTTGAGCTCAATAACTATTTAGTTCCAGAATTAACCCTTAAGGGAACTAATATTCAATCCGTTAGAAAAGTATGGATTCTATTATTGTAATTCATGTTCCCAACCATTCACGATATTGAATCTCCAAAACAAAAGTCATTAGCCTCATTATACTAAGAAACCTTAATGAGTGAATCAAAAGATACAATAAACACAAACAGGAGTTCATGAATACTCAGGATTTAGACTGATCTGCAAATAATCATCTATTATGATAAGAATAAATTCTTTATGTCAAACGGTAAGTTTATAAAGATAACTAATTCTTATTGGTCCAGTCATATATAATCTATATTATATACAACACATTTACTAAGATATCTATCCACATCAGTAATTCGAATATAGATCACTTGCATCCTGTATGCTTAGTAAACCGCACTAGTAACCATTCATTAAAGATTCCTTACTTTAATATGTTACTGACTATTTTATTCATTAAATATGATCTTAATTCTTTCGTACTAATACAAGATCATATTCTCAAGAATGAATAAGGAATTTTCTTGATATTATCATATAATTAATTCAAATAATAATTATAATAAAATTGTTTTCTTATTTAATTCAATAAAATGTACTTACATGCTTTTAGGGCATTAGTCTTAACAATCTCCCACTTTCCCTCAAAGCAAGTGAGACATCTCCCTTAATCCCATGTTGCATACATGACCCATAAACGACTTTGTAGGAAGTGTCTTGGTAAACGAGTCAGCCAGATTTTGTTCCGATGCTATCTTCATAACAGTCACATCACCTCGGTGTACAATCTCTCTAACCATATGGTATTTCCTTTCTATATGATTTCCTTGTTAGGAGTATGTCCTAAAAGCATGTAAAAGACATTTATTATTTTGATGAATAAATAAATACAATGGTCTATTATTGTTATATTTAGATTATTAAATTTTTGTAAATATTCGAAAAATTCTATATTCATTATTGAGGATGTGATCTTGTATTAGTACGAGAGAATTAAGATCACATGAATGAATAAAAATAGTCAACAACAAATTTAAGTTATGGAATTCTTTAATTGAGGTTGTAAGTACGGTTTGCTGAGTATCATGTTGATACAAATAATATAGATTCAGATTATTGATGTGGTAAGACATCTCGGTAAAGGTGCTTTATATAATATGATTATATATGACATGGACCGATATGAATAAAAGTCTTTATCTAAAAACCATTTAATAATAAAGACTTGTAATTCATATCATAACTGATGATCATTTATAGATCAACCTAAATCCTGAGTGTTCATGAACTCCTGTTCATGTTTATTAAATCTTTTGATTCATTCGTTAAGGTCTCTTCATAGAATGAGGCTAATGACTTTTGTTTTGGAGATTTATTATCATGGATGGCTGGGAACATGTATCAATAATACGGAATGTAATATTTCCTAACGAATCGTATATTAGTTCTTGTTTACCCAAAAATGGATCCTAATGACGTGGCTAGAAATTATTACACGTGGCGGCGTTAAGGTGAAGGGATGTTGTTCGCCTATCGACCAGATGTCTATTGCTTCATCAGATCTCGTGTTTAGATGCGACTAGTTTGGTCGCTTGCTTCAATTTATTTCCTTTAAGATACGCAATCTCATAATAACTACATTTATTATATTTTCTCTTTATTGCCTTGATACGCTGATATTCACGATAATTAAGGCCCATTGGCCCATGTAACCCCTTGAGCCTATAAATATGAATGAGAGGGCTCAAGGAAGGGACTTTTGAACCTTTAACTTGAATACTCATAGAGAGAGCATAGTGTGATTATCGACAAAAAGTTGTAATTCTCCTAAGGCTGGTGAAACTCAAGAACCCTAGTTCTTTGATCACTACATTGGGATTCAACATCAATAAGAACACTAAGTGGACGTAGGTCATTACCACACAGTTGGGGCTAAACCACTATAAATCACTTGTGTCATTTTCTTCCCATTTGCTTTTCTCCTTAATTTCCTTTTTATTCTTTGTCGTCATTTTGACTTCGTGTCGTTGGCCAAATCAAGGGTCGACAGTTCCCTTAAGGGTTAATTTTGGAACTGAATGATTTTGAGCTCAAATCTATAATTAGATTATAGATTAATTATTCATTAGTGAATTAATGGTACTTAAGAAATAAGAAGTAAATTAGAAAGGTAAAATGGTAATTATTCCATTCTAATTTATGAACTAATTAATTAGTGGGTTGAACTATTGTAAGATGGTTATATCAATGGAGATCTTAAAATAAGATTTCTGTAAAAGTATATCTATAACATAAATAGTTCAATTCTGAATTTATAGTGGAGAAATATCAGAATTAATAAATTAACTATTATAATTAAAGAGTTTAATTATTTAGTTTCAATTTATTGGAGCTTAATGTTATAGGTCCATGGTCCCCGAAATGACTCAAACAAACACTGACAAAGATAAATTCAAAAATGGACAAAAGGACTTATTTGATAAGTAAAATATTTTTTCTATGCACTAAACATAATTATTGTATAATTATGTGTAAATAATTAATTGAGAATTGATTAATTATTTGATTTAACAAAAATATAATTAATTTTGAATCAATTTATTTTTGGTATTTAAATAATAAGAAAAATTGGGAAAAATCACATGCCTTCCTTGGCATGTGGTACACGTGTAGCACAGTGCACGGTCAATGTGCTACACGCACAAGAAGCTTCTAGAAGATTCTTGGTTCAACAATTTTAGTTATTTAAATATTAAATAAATAATGAGATATTGTAATATGATTAAAATATTATTATTTAAACAAAATCTGATAACTCATTAGTTATTTTAAAATTGTTTAAAATAACTAATATTATATTTTTAATATATTGGATATATTAAATATCGGAGATCAGTTTTTCAGAGCGATACTTTTCAATGATAGAAAATATATTGTGAAATATCCCTGAGAGAAAGAGAACAGTGATACAAGCATAAGTCACTATTCTTCACAAACTTAGGTCCAAACTTTATCAGATCTCATGTGTTGAGAACATCTGATAAATAAAATTTTCCTATTATTTTGTATAGCGAGCCCACACTCGTTCTTTGTGTGTTGAGAACATTTTGGAAGATCTTGGTGTGAGATCTCGAGGATTTTTTCCGTACAAAAAGATAGCAGCAAGGAAGGACTTGAGGTAATTTTCTATTCATATCCTTGATTCAATATATATATATGTATGTGAAGAAGTATATCTAGAAATCTTGTGGGGTTAAATTAACATTTTTGATTGTTTTTTTGCTGCGTATAATCTCTGATTTGATGTATAAAAGCCAACATTCATCTCTTCTGGCTTCTTGGTTCCTTGGAGCTAGCTACTGCTCCACTGTTGTCACAATATAGGATTATTGGCTTATCCAAATCTGGAACTACTTCCAGATCAGTGTAGAACTTTCTCAACCAAACCGTATCCTTAGCCACTTCACAAGCCGCTATGTATTCAACTTCCATAGTTGAATTTGCTATGCTGGATTGTTTAATACTCTTCCAGATCACAACTTCTCCACCAAGAGTGAACACTGACCCAGACGTCGACTTATGACTATCTTTGTCTAATTGGAAATCAAAATCAGTGTATCCAGTAGGGTTTAACTCACCCCTGAATATACAAGCATATAATCTCTCGTTCGCCTAAGATACTTGAGAATGTGCTTTACTACAATCAGTGTTCCAAACCAGGATTTGATTGATAACGACTCACAATCCATACTGCATAGCATATGTCGGGTCTAGTACACAACATGGCATACATTAGACTTCCAACTGTTGAAGCATAGGGATATTTTCTCTCATATCCTCTTCCTCCTGAGGTGTCTTAGGACATTATTCCTTGGAAAGAGTAATTCCATGTCTGATCGGTAACTGACCTTTCTTGGAATTCTCCATAGAGAATCTTTCAAGCACCTTATCGATATAATTAGCTTGAGAAAGTGCCAAGAGCTTGTTCTTCCTATCCCTTAAGATTTGGATTCCCAAAACATAGCTCGCCTCACCCAAATCTTTCATTTGGAACTTTTTCAGCTAACCACTTCTTCACGTTTGACAATGTCTCTACATTGTTGCCAATGAGGAGAATGTCATCCACGTAAAGAACTAGGAAAACCACTACTTTTCCTTTGATGTATTTGTACACACATGCTTCGTCAACATTTTGTTCGAAGCCATATGTAACGCCCTGGTTACCCCAGAACAGTTACGGTGAACGGTGAACCGGAAATTTGACTCGCTACCCGAGTCCTTTGGTTAAAAACGTGATCTAAGCGTTATTATCAGGTTAAGGTGGAAAACCAGTAAAAAGGAAAGGGTACATTTCATTAAGTAAATAAACTGCTCATGAGCCTTTCAGAATGTTTACAAGTAGTTCGTAGTACAAAAGAGTCGCTACAGTTCCAAATTTACAAACCCCGCCGGCCTAAGCAGCAAAAATAGGGTAAACCCCTAGTCCCTCTGAGAACTCCTTGACCGTGGCGGTCAAGCGGCCCTGTATGTACACAACACCGCCCAAGCTCTCCACTCAGGGCTGGCCAAGCTTTTCCTTTCCTTTACCTGCACCACATAGCACCCATGAGCCAAGGCCCAGCAAGAAAACATAATAAGACATGATATGATATCAACAACGATCATAATAACCATTCAGGACTATCAGTCCAACAAATAGGTGACAATAGCCAAAAGTCACAGTAATGAGCATCGCTCCCTCTAGCCATGTGACGATAGGGTCACCAGGGCTTAACGGTTAAGTGATTCTTTCATATGTTCGATCAGGACAGGTGCATGGTGATTAGTCACCAACATAACCTTCCTCACGACTCTGGAGTCGTAACTATGGACAACGTCCCTTAGCCACGTGACTAACGGTCACCGGGGTCGTATACCTTGGCTATAGACATCTGGTCATAGACCAGGCAAGCGCTTATAAGTTCTTCGACCTTAGGGTCGGTCCCGCATTAATGCCATAGAGCCATTCAATGCGTGATCATCGACTTTGGAGTCAGTCCCTGACTAGTCAGTGTCTTAAACAGGTAATCAGCATTTAATATGCAATCCATGTTCACATATATCAACCAACATGCTTTAATATCAAGCCATGCATGTCATATACCTGTACAGGGTGCAACTGTGTCCATACACTGTTTTCTTACCTCAAGTTCGAGCGAGAAGTATGATAAAGACGACCCTTGAGAACGATCGATCCTTTAATTCCTTAGCGGTTACCTAATCACAACCAATTATAACCTCCATTAATGAGAATCCACAATAATAGGGTCTTAACCTAAGCACCACCCTCGGGACCTCGAAACATGCCCACACGATGAGTAGATTCGATCCCGGGCCTTAAGGATTGAAACCCCAAGTCAAAAACCCTTAAAAACACTCAAAACTGGGTTTGGAAGGAACAGGGTAGCGCTACAGCGCTCAACCCCTAGCGCCACAGCGCTCTACTCAGAACCTCCCAAAAGCCAAAAAGCCTCCTGAGGAGCGCTATAGCCCTAGGGTGGGCGCTGTAGCGCTACCTCCAGCCCAAAACACCCCTGAACCGACCTTCTTCATCTCCTTCGTTTCTAACTCGATCTTCAAGCTTCCAAAGCCTATTCTTGATGCCAAATAAACCCAAAAACCATCCTAACACACCCCAAACATCACAAGCATGGGAACCCTAGCCAAAACTCCCAACAAAAACCACAAATTCACCCTAGAAATCTCAGCTGTAAAGTAAAACCAAAACAGAGCAAACCAGAGAAAGTCATGGTCAAAAACTTACCCAAGGCTCGGCTTATGAAGCTCTTCAATGGTGGAACACACTCCCAATCTCCCAAGGCTTGCTTCCTAAGCTTGAATCCTCAAAATTGGTTTCAAAAACCACAAAGAACAGTGAGGAGAAGAAGGTACGGGAGAACTCTAAAATATACTCTGTTTTTCCATCATTTCCTTCAGCCAACAAGTGATATATCTATCCTAGGGGTGAAATGTCCATTTTACCCCTAGGTCAATTAATGGTTTCTAAAGACTCCCAAGGGCATATTTGGTACTTTCCTCCTAACTCGTTAATCATAATTAACGGTCTCCAATTCCCGCTATTCTCAATAATCATAAACACAAATAATTCACATCCCGTTACCCTTTATCTCCTGGTAACGCTCTAACCATCAAAATCACCCCGAGACTCAACCCAAGTCCCGACACTTAAACCTGTTGTGACTAAACCACTAATCAATAATCTACGATCGTCTCATGTCGAACAGCTCGAGCAAACCCACATCATAATGTGGTCTCAACATATATCATCGACATGCATACAAGTAACATTATATCATAATATAATTCTCATAAACATGCATAAGCACATTAAATGGCATAATTAAACAATTATGGCCCTCCCGGCCTACAAATCCAGCCGTTAAACCATAATAGGGAAACCGGGGCATTACACCATATGTTTTAATTTTTTTTTTATCAAAGGTGGTATTCCAAGATCTAGATGCTTGCTTTAATCCATAAATGAATTTTAGCAACTTACATACCTTTTGATCCTCCCCATTCTTGATGAACCTTTCTGGTTATACCATATAGATACTTTCATCAAGATAGTCATTCAGAAAAGTTGTCTTGACGTCCATTTGCCATATCTCATAGTCATTGGTGGAGCTATAGATAAGAGGATGCGAATAGATTTAAGTATGGTCACAAGAGAAAATGTTTCTTCATAATCAACACATTCTCTCTGAGTGTAGCATTTGGCTACTAGCTTTGCTTTGAAAGTCTCAACTTTCCCATCTATATCTCTTTTCTTCTTGTATATCCATTTGCACCCAATGGGCCTGACATCTTCAGATGGATCTACAAGTTCTCAGACAGAATTGGAATACGTAGATTCCATTTCTTGGTTCATGGCTTCTTGCCATTTCTCCTTTTCAGGATCATCCCTTGCCTCTTTAAAGGTTAATATATTATCCTTGTCTATATTAGAAACAAGGACATGTGCCTCATATTTGTAGCGAACATGATGTCTCACAATCCTCCCACTACAACATTGAACCGGGGTTTCTTTCCCAAGAATAGTGGTTTCCTCGATTTGTTGTTTATCATTTAATGATGAAGATGAAAGTGATGGAATCTTTTAACTTCCCAAATTCACTAATAAGGCTTAGCGCCTTGATTACTATGCCAAGAGGGCATAATTGGATTTGTTATGTGCTAATTGTGATTATACACGCGTGATTACGTGAATTATATGAGTTATATCATGATATGACAGCTTATGCATGTTTAGGTGTATTATATGTGCTTATTGGCCCGATTTTGTTAAAAATGGCATTTTCGTAAATTTCTGACCCGTTGAGGGTATATTTGTATTATGCATGCTTTATGAGTGAGACCACATTAATTCATGGATATATTTGAGATGTGTGGCCCGAGATGATCCTAGCGAGCGATTTGGCAAAGAAGTCACATCGGGGGTTAATACCTGGCTTGGGATGAGCCTAGGGAGTATGTTAGTAATTTGGTGGTTACTAGGGGAAAATATTAGTGTTTGGAAGATTAGTGGGATTAGTTGAGGATATTGGAGGTAATGGGAATTGTGAGGCGTTAATTGAGGTTAGCGGGAAATGTGGCAAAAGACTGATTTTCCCTTGAGGGCATTAGAGAGTAAGCTAATGGGCAAGGGGCATTTTAGTCATTTATTGCCTAAAGGAGTGATAAACTCAGCTCTTTCTCTCTCTCTCTCTCTCTCTCTCTGTCCTCTTGATGCCTTGGTAATTTTTTGATTTTTGGAGAAGGAAAAAGCTTGGAAAGTGGAGTTGTGGTTAGAAGGAAAGCTTATAAGCTTGAGGAAATAGCTGGGAACGTTTTCACTAGAGGTAAAATTCGAGTTTTGTTAAGTTTAGTTTTGGTTTTCAAAGTTTTATTGGAATCCTAAGGTTGTAAGATTTTGATTGAGTCCTAAGAGTTGTTTTAATGTTTCCGGGTTGTTGAAATTGCTTCCACAGTCAACTGTGAGTAAAAAACAAGTGTTGGGTTGATTTTGGGAGGTTGGGCGATTCTTTCCTGAGTTCACATGGTCGCACCGCGACCCTCACGAACTCAGAGGCCAGGGTAGTTCTCCGAAATTGCCATGGCACCGCAGCGCTTGATGGGTTGTGCCGTGACCCGTGTCTAGGAAATTTAAGGTCAGGGTTCTCTGACTTGAGGGGGGCTGTGGCGCTTGTGAGGGGTGCTGCGTCTCAAATTGGAGATTGATTAAGGGTAAAAAATGCACATTTATTGATTTTAATTGTCAAAATAAATTAAGTTTTAATAATATTTTCAAGGAATTAATGTGATATATTTTATAAATGAAATTATTTAATTTGAATTTAATTTGTTTTCATTTTGTAGGAAAATGATACAATTTTGGTTGAATAAAATAAAGCAAAAAGAAAATGAAGTAAAAGTGGAAGAAAATGAAGAAAGTTGACATTTTGAAGAAGTCAAGCCCAATCCAATTCATGAATATGTCATGTCACCAATCCATGCAATTTCTTCTCCACCAATAAGAGATGTCAATTACAACTCATTTCAACAAACATTGGCAATCCATGTGCTTCATTTTCAATCAATAGAAATGTCTTATTTTCAATCCCTCTCAACCAATGGTAGTTTGCCACATGTTATTTCCACCATAGTTTATTTGTATTCTACACCTATAAATAGGACATAGTTTTCTTTGTAAAACACACATTTTCTACACACTTCTCTCGCTACCATCCTTTCTCTCTATTTCCTCTTCTCCATTTTATCTCTAAGCCTAGTCTTCTCATATTTTAAATGGAAAATGTGAGAATGACTTTTAACTTAGGCTAGAGTTTTCTTTTGGTGAGGATAGGGGTGAAGCTTTGTATTTTGTAATCTTTTTATTTTGAATTTATAAAAGTGTTTTAATGTTTAAATATTTGAGTTTTATTATTTCTATCATTATTTATGCAATTAATATGTATTATTAATTTTATATAGATTCAGTCAAGCTTTTTCTATGTAATTTTACTAAAATAATTTATATTAATTTTATTATTTTGTGGGTAGTCTTTTATTGCATTATTGCCAAGATGGTATAGTGTCGCTTCTAGATTTCTCATAACAATAGTATTAGCATGAGATATTAGGTTGTTATTTTGTGAGTAGTTTTTTACTGCATATTACCAATGGTATTATGTTGATTCTAGGTTTCTCATAACAATAGCATATGCATGTACTTCAACTAAGAGATTTTATTACTCAAATACATTTGCAAATTATCAAAGTAAATAGGTGACCAAAATATATTGTGGAATCTCGATGCCTCACCAAACCCCTTTTATCATTTATTTTCCTTTCATTTCAATTCTTCAAAACCACAAAAATATAATTTCTTTTGCTGCTTTCACATTACTTACCTTTTAGCCATTTTATTTGTCCTTTGTTTCTTTACCTCCTTGTGGAATAGATCGCTCATCTATACTACGACTATCGCTAAGTGGAAGATACAATTGGGCGTTAAAGAAAGATATTAGCCAATTAGGGATTTTAAGCATGGGAACTCAAACCTAAAGGCTCGGGAAGGATTCACTACCCGGTTTAGTAGAATTTGAGGTCCTAGAGGCTAGGAATTTATCTTGAAGCTTTTAAATAGTTTAGTTCTTAATGGTCGTCCGTTATTATTTTGTGACTAGGTTATACCATTAGGCTCGAGAGTAAGGATCGTGCTCGGCGTCGCCATATGCTATCTGCTCGGGACTCCAAGTAAGAAAACTGCACTCGAGTTGTAATTGGGGCTTGGATCCCTGTTAATGAATATGACTGTGGTTATAAATGTGATTATTCGATTAGGCATGCTTGTATATGCTGCATCTAATTGTGTATTATGCAATCTGTTTACCAAGTTTTTCGGAAACTAGAATTATGAAAGATAAGAGAGCTAAAAAGAAAGGATTTAAGATATGCTAGCAAGGTTTTTTACGTGGTTGGGGCATTAATGAGCCCTAGTCTACGAGTCTATTGTATTAGAGCTTAGAGAGTTTTTGACAATGGAGTTTTCTGCAAGTTTCAGCAGAGTAATTGCTTATAAGAGAAATCTGGGGATCCCCGCTAAAATGCACAACTGGTCCTATTTATAGGCAGTTATGTGCAATAGGCTTGGGCCGGACTAATCCAGGCCCAATAGGGATATAATCATAGTTTGCTCACTAATGGAGGTTTAATACAAAGGATGTTGATAAATAATACATATTAATTAGGGCCCATTGAGCCGGCTTGGGCGTGGCCAGGCCATGCAGTTGTCAATAGTACATAACCTCAGACTGGTCCGCGTGGGCTTCTAAGGGGATCCTGGGGACATGATCTGTCAGAGTAGTGGCAGTACCATTTCCCAGTAGCAGCGTACATTCCGTATGTAACCTCTTCTGCAGGTTAGTTGAGGAGACCAGCTTCCGTGTTTCTTGGGAATGTGTCAGCGTTAGGGAAGATCAATCTTGCTCCATCCGAACGTCTGATCCAGGTTCCTTTACTAACGTCCCGGTTCATTTACTGGGATCTTGGTTCATTCACCAGGGCTCGGGTTCATTCTTGACAGGATTGTATTCTCGGACTATTGAGCCTACCACCTCTATTCGCATCTTGGAGGATACAGGTAGGTTGGGACTGGGACGATGAGTTGGGCCTGCATCTTGGTCCCGGTTCCCTCATTATTGTTGCGCCCGTCGAACACTGTTGGGCTTACTGAGGATTAGGCCACTGAGACATTCTTCTTCCCCGTTCATTAGGCTTAGGATGTGCCTTCGATCTCTTTGGGAGAGCCCACGGGCCCATTATGTCATGCCACGTGTCCAGGGGTAAAACAGGGATAACATTTACCCCCAAGCCTTCATCCGTGTTTTCATGGTGGAGACTTGCCTCATTCTCTCGGATCAAATCCAAATATCCCGCTTTGTTTCCTAGAATACGGGTTCATTTACTTGGGGGCCACTTGGGTGATCCCCGTCCTTTCAAATTCACCATGTTTTATACACGTGTCTTCCAGTAATTGGTGTGTCCGTACCATTCACGCCTTATAGATTTGGAAAGAATCTTTTAATTGTCACAATGACCGATGGGTGTTAGTGTAATCTTTGAGGCGTCCCATCTGCACGAGCGATGTTGATAGGGTACTCAAGTAGGTTGTTTAATGCCTCTGCACCATCTGGGACCTTTGGATGGGGATATCTTTGAAATTTTCTTAATGTAGATCGTTGGATCAGGTAGGCGCAGATCGTGGATTGGCGAATCCACGATCTGGTGCTTGATGGGGCTAATTAAGACATCTGTGTTACCCAGGACCGTTAGATGGGGATAGTCATTCTGAACCATTGGATCAAGCAGTGGGTTTTCGCCCTATAAATAACTCAACAGTTTCATTTCCAACTTTACACATTCTAAACATTCATAGCAAAACGAGAGCTTTTTATGTCCCAATTTGCCGACGAACTTTTCCAGCGATTAGTTCATCTCCGCACCTATTTATTTCCGACCCAGCCTCTTTCCGTTAAATCATCAGATGGTTTGGTCCCGATTCAACCAGAAGATGACTTGCTGCACCACCTTCTCCGATTTAAGGCCGAGATTTTGCCGACCCTGTCGCCGGAGACTTTACTACTTTCAAATCCAGCACTTCTCAGTAAGTTTTCTAGTCATTTTTCTCTCTGTTTATTTTTTTTATTGTAACGTTATTTCCGCGACCATAGAACTGTTAGGGCCGTGACCGCCGTGTAGGGCGGTTCTAGGTAGAATGGTGTAGGTTTGAAGTATAGATTTTCTAGGTGATAACTCCTGTATGGTTGTCCTGGATCACTTTAGAAGTTCAAAGATTGATTCGGGAGAGTTAGAAAAAACCTCTTATTTTTAGTTCCCAACCAAGGTTCCTGGGATCTTTATTGATCCCGGATCTGGGTCCGAAGGGGACTTCTCCAAGCAGTTTTAGGAGAATCCCCGTACCTTAACCAATTTTTTGGGTTTTGGTGCTAACTGCTTGGTTTTTGTTTCCTTTGCTACTTCCATATTCTTGATCATGAGTCGTGGTGTTACCCTTCATCTGGAAGATTTCGTTCAGTTGGGCCCTATAGTTTTGGAAGAGCATAAGCTTCCCACGGGCAATGTATGGGAGATGAACGGGGAGAGGAAAGAGTTCCAGAACTATCGGATGTTGGATGATCTGGAGAAACACTTGGGAGTGGAATTGACTTTAGGACTATTTTACAACTGGCTGGCCCGGAAGGAAGAGAAGGCCCATACCAGTGTGGGCGAGTTTGAGGCCTGGAGCATAGGCCATATCAATGTGGGAGCTGCGCTCCCGCTTCACAACTACTTCGCGCAATTCCTAAGGTTCGTGGGGATCACGCCGTTCCAAATTTTTCCCCAGGCGTACAAGATGCTTGTGGGATGGTGCATCTTCTACGCGTCGAAGGAGATCCCGGTGCCCACCTCGGCGGAGGTGTTATACTTCTACAAGCTGGAGTCGCAGCTTAATGCTAAGGACAAGACTCGGGACATATTCTATAGATTGAAGCCCAATGGTAATTATCCGGCTCCATTCAGCACCTAGAAGCAACCCCGGATGTCAGACACTACTGGTTTATGACATCCGGGTTCCTCTTGGAGAAGAACCCCACATTGGTGCTGGATTTTCAACACATGGGTAAGTTTTCTTCATGGCTTGTTTAGTTGTTTAGTTTTTTTTGTTCTCTACTCACGTTCTTGGAAAATAGGACCGTACGCCCATACCCTCCTCACCAAATCCATCCTGGACCGCAAGAAGTACTACGCCACCCTTAGCACCGAGGAGCTGGACGTGGGGGGCTTCGTGACCACAGACAATCTTCGATTGGTTGGGATGCTTTCCGCCAACCAAACGATAGATGCCCCTAGCTTCTGGGGGCTGCAATGTGAGAGGGATCTCGTCTTGAGGGAGGAGTTGGCCCTCGTGCACATCGAGGTTGTGGAGGCTGCGACCAAGGTAGATGCGTTCGCCTTAAGGGAATTGAGTCGTGCCCGTTCTTTAGATAAGGGTTCGTCTCGGAGGACTTTAGACCTTAATATTTCCTTTAATTTTTTTACTTCCGTCCCCATTTGTATATTTTGCTGATTAGTTTCTGCCTATTTCAGGTGATCCAGAAATGTTTGACCTCGTGGCCAAGATGATGGAAATGATCGAGGCTAGGGCGGCCGCGACCAAGGCATCGGCGAAGAGGGTCGCCAAAGGCCAGGCCAAGAAAAAGGTCATCGATCTGATCCTCGGGGATTCAAGGCCAGACCCAAAATTTTTTGAGAGGGCTCCAGCCGCAAGTATCCTCTCGGTGGCACGCACCGAAATAGTCTCGTCCCCGCTCGCTCCTCTCCTAGTTATCAGCTTGGAGCAGGAGCCCTCTGAAGGTGGAAGGGCGAAGAAGAGGGCGGCAGACTCGGTCATTGGCGAGTCCACGAAGAGGGCCAGGACCAAGGAGCTTGCCTTGGCCGAGGAGAACTCCTCTGAGGACAGCCTCATCGTTACATGGGAGGTCCTAGAGGCTCCCAGGCTTCCCGTTAATCCAGCCCTTCCTGAGGAAGGGGACCTGATCTAGAGGACAAGAATGGTGTCTCGGGCTTGGGAAGATGGCTGGGACAAACAGGCCGGGCCTTAATTGTCCGACGGAAGGTGGAGTTTGCTAAGCGTCCGGAGGCCTTCAATGCTCCCTAACAGATCATGGATCAGCTCGTAGCTGAGATTGGGTTCCAGCCTAAGTTGGGGCAAGATACGGCTCCGCTTGCTGCAGACTTGTTGGCCTAGGTGGGAACGACAATGTCCACCCTTCAACTGAAGCGATATGCTGCCTTGGCCAGTTAGGATGCCCTGTTTGTCTCCCAAGCCATTCGTAACCAGGCCATCGCGGTAAGTCACATGCCCGCATAATCTTTCATTTTATCATACTCATTGCTAGTATATTTTCTAACTTTAGTTTGTTCCAGGACTCATTGTTGGCCCATAGGAACGTGGATCTGGTGGCCGAAATGGCGATGAAGTTGGAGACAGCTCAGATGGAGCTAGAGGGGGCCGTGAACCAGTGGGAAGCTGTTAAGGAGGCCCTGGCCAAGGAAGCTGCCCAGACTAAAGCTGACCGCAAGGAAGCTACTCGAATTCGAGCCCGGTACAAGGAAGCTTTGTCCAGGTAGGGCGCTGACCATAAAAAGTTGGTGGACAACCTAGAGGTGGAGCTGCTTCGTGTTCGTGGCTCAGAGGCATCTGTCAAGGCCTTTCTGGAGGCATCTGAGGCCCAACTTCCCCAGGAGCGGGAGAAGGTGGCAAACCTTGAGTCTCGAAACCAAGCCCTGGATAGCAGGTTTAGCTGGAGATGAAGCGGAGCGAGGAGGCTTGCAAAGCGAAAGAGCAGGCTGATGCGTTGCTGGCAACCACTTTTGACGAGGCCATTGACATGGCCTGGCTCCAGGACAAGAACATGAACCTCCTCGTCTATCCAGATCTGGTAGCAATGAAGGCTGAATTTGAGGCCAAGGAGAAAACCGATGCGGAGCTTCTGGCCGGGGGCAACCAAGATGAGAATATTTTGGATGTCCCAGATCAGGACGAAGCCTAGGCCTGGGCCTTTGTGTTGTAATTAGGGCTTCTCTCCTTTTTTTTTTTACTTGTATTAATTTTATGGACGCGGATGCATCTGAGGCAATTTTTATTGTTTGTATTTCTATATTGATTTTATCTTATGCACTATGACTCCCATTTTACATTTGTGTGTTTTTCCTCAAAATTCACTAAGTGTTTTATCACTTTGCATGAATCTGGTTCGAATGTTGGGTTCTGGTTCCAACGACCAGGACTAATGGGGAAATGTTGTAGTAGATAATTAGCCCGTCCCGAGACCAGTGTTCGAGTCTTGACGACCTGGACCGTTTCAGACTTATCAATATAATTTAGCTTATTTACCCCAATTTTATAGTTCGGGCTCCAACGACCTGGACTGTTAGAGATTTCTTTTAGATATGACTTAATTAGTTAACTCATTTTAATCCTAATGTCCAGGTTCCAACAGCCTAGATCACTAGGGAGTTACTAACCATCGTCTGATTTATATGTCTTGACTCTGGTGTTCAGGTTCTAACGGTCTGGACCATCAAAGATTAGTTGATTAGCTTATTTTGAACCTAGGTTTCAGGTTGCAACGACCTGGGCCGCTTATAATACTAATTTTAAACATCATAAACATAAGACTCAAGTTCTAATGGTTCTGGGCCATTATAGAGGAAACATGAATATGGATTTGTTTATTTGAGACCACGTTAGGTCAACCAATTTTTAAGTGTTTTGCACCCCTCAGACCAGTATGTCCGGGTTAGGACTAGGCTCTGAGCCTTACCTCTTAATGGGTTTTGAACCCCCAGGACCATGTATGTCTGGGTTAGGACTAGGCTTTGAGCCTTGCGTCCTATTGGGTTTTGAACCCCCCGGAACATGTATGTCCGGATTAGGACTAGGCTCTGAGCCTTGCGTCCTATTTGGTTTCGAACCCCCCGGACCATGTATGTCTGGGTTAGGACTAGACTCTGAGCCTTGCGTCCTATTGGGTTTTGAACCCCCTGGACCATGTATGTCCGGGTTAGGACTGGGCTCTGAGCCTTGCGTCTTAATGGGTTTTGAACCCCCCAGACCATGTATGTCCGGGTTAGGACTAGGCTTTGAGCCTTGCGTCAAACCCCTCGGACAATGTATGTCCAAGTTAGGACTAGGATCTGAGCCTTGCGTCCTATTGGGTTTTGAACCCCCCAGACCATGTATGTTCGGGTTAGAACTAGGCTCTGAACCTTGTGCCCTATTGGGTTTTGAACCTCCTAGACCATGTATGTCCGGGTTAGGGCTAGGCCTAAGCCTTACATCCTGTTTTGTTGGAAGTTGGGTTTTGCTACCCCCTGTCTATACAGTCTGGATCAGGACTAAGCTCTGTGCTTTGCATTTTGTTTTGTTTTTATTCCTGGACTTACTTGTACAAATGGTCATACCCCCCAAGTGATCGAAGACTCTAGTCTTGGGTCACTTGTTTGTGTAAAAAAAATGAAGATGGATGTGAACTTTTTATTTCCTTACAACACTCCTTTATGGTGTTTTGTATACATTTTTATTAAGTAAGAAGTTTCCCTGGGGCATACATTGTTAAAAGAAAGAAAAATTAGGAAGGAACGACAGTAGGATTAGATCCTCCCGACCACTGATAGTACCGGCGGAGGTGTTCTGCATTCCAGGCCCTTGGGACCTCCGTTCCGTTTAGTCGCCTTAAATGATACGTTCCTAGACACACTTCATTTTAGATTTCATAGGGTCCTTCCCAGTTTGGTCCTAGAACCCCCAATCCTAGATCTTGGGTTGGTGGGAAGACTCTTCTAAGAACTAGATCGCCGGTTTCGAACTTTTGGCTTTTAACTTTAGAGTTAAAGTTCCTGGCGATCTTTCCCTGGTACATCTTTAGCTGCACCTGTGATTCTTCCCAGATCTCTTCAATGAGACCTAAGGATTCTTGGAGTAAGGCGTGGTTCTGGACGGGATCATACATGTCCCGTTTGTGAGACGAGACTGCCGTTTTTATTGGGATGACCGCTTCGCATCTGTACACCATCGAATAGGGAGTATGTCTCGTCGACGTTCTTTCTATGGGCCGGTAGGCCCATAAGACGCGGGGCAATTCTTCTGGCCACTTGCTCTAGCAGGCTTGTAGTTTTTTCTTTAATGTCCAGTTCAAAATCTTGTTCACGGTCTCTGTTTGCCCATTTGCTTGAGGCCTTGCGACTGCAGAGAAGCTTTTGATGATGCCATGTCTTTCACAGAAGTCAGTGAAGTGGACGCTGTCAAATTGCTCTCCGTTGTCAGACATGATTTTGTGAGGGAGGCCGTATCGACACACAATGTTGTTGATGATGAAGTCTAGGGCCTTTTTGGAGGTGATGGTGCTCATTGGTTCCGCTTCAACCTACTTGGTGTAATAGTCGACGATCACGATGGCATATTTTACACCTCCTTTCCTGGTTAGGATCGATCCTACTACATCGATTCCCCACACTGCAAAAGGCCAGGGACTGGTCATCATGGTTATTTCCATTGGAGGGACTCGCATGATCTTCACATACCATTGGCACTGTTCACATTTGTGGACATAATCAACACAATCCTTCTTCATCGTTGGCCAAAAATATCCTTGCCTTAGGATTTTCTTGGACAATCTGAGTTCGGCCGTGTGATCTCCACGAAAACTTCGTGCACCTCGTGCATGATCACGCTCATTTCTGTCCCAGATGCGCATCAAAGAAATGGCATGGACAACCCCCTGTGATAGAGTTTTCCATCCATTATGACGTATCTAGGAGCCTGGTACTGAAGTTTCCTGGCGGCAGCCATGTCTGCGGGCAACCCCCCTATGGTTAGGTAGTGGATGACAGGGCCCATCCAGGACGTGGAGTAATCTATGGCGTTGATGATTGTGGGGGCTTGAATACTGAGTGCGGGAAGATGGTCGATCAGGACAATCCCAGAGAGTTTTGCTTCAACATCTGTGGCCAATTTTGCTAATGTGTCTGCAAACACATTCTGTTCCCTAGGGATCTGGCGGATGAAGTATTTCTTGAAGGACTGGAGTAACTCTCGGGTTCGCATCACATAGACGGCCATCTTTTCCCCATTCGTTTGGTATTTCCCCGGAATCTGCCCGACCACCATTTGGGAGTCGCTGTGGACCTCTATATTCATTGCTCCACACACAACTTGGCTAACATGTTCTCGTGTTTGGCTTTGTTGTTAGATGCTTTGAACTAGAAGCGTAGGGCGCTCTGTAATTGATGACCTTGGGGAGATATTAAGATGATCTCGGCCCCGACCCCATCTTTATTCGAGGCTCCATCTATGAAGACTTTCCATAAAGGTGTGATGAGGTCAACGGGCTCTTCATCTTTGGTAATCCCGGTGAATTCCAAGATGAAGTAGGCCAGGGCCTATCCTTTGATAGAGATATTGGGGACATATGTTATGTCGAACTGACTAAGCTCCATGACCCACTTCAAGAGTCTTCCCGATGATTCGAGTTTCTGTAACACTTGTCGTAGGGGATGGTTTGTCAATTTCTTAATGGCGTGAGCCTGAAAGTAAGGTCTCAGCTTCCTGGAAGCGATCAGTAAGCAGAATGTTAGTTTTTCGATTAGCGGGTATCTGGACTCTGCGGCCAGCAAACTTTTGCTCACATAATAGAGCGGGACCTGGACCTTTCCCTCTTCCCGCACTAATGTGGTGCTGATGGCGTGTTCCGACACGGCCATATATAGGTATAATGGTTCCCCATCCACTGGTTTCGACAAGATTGACGCTTGGGCCAGATGTTCCTTCAACTTCTGGAAGCGCTTTTCACACTCGGTTGTCCATTCGAACATCTAGCTTCCGCGAAGTATATTGAAGAAAGGGATGCATTTGTCCGTGGATTTCGAGACGAAGTGGCTTACGGATACTATTCTTCCCGTCAAGCTTTGAACGTCTTTGTGCTTCAATGGTGAAGGCATCTCGATCAGCGCTTTGATCATGTCTGGGTTAGCTTTTATTCCCCTCGAGCTCACTATGAAGCCCAGGAACTTCCCGGATGCCACGCCAAAGGTGCATTTTTTGGGGTTCAGCTTCATACCATGTCTCCGAATGATGGCAAATGACTTTGCCAGATCATCCGCGTGTCCCTTCGAGGTCTTGGATTTGACCAACATGTCGTCTATGTATACCTCCATGTTCCTTCCCAATTGGGTCCAGAACATCCTGTTGATCAACCTCTGATAAGTGGCTCCGACATTTTTGAGGCCAAAAGGCATGACAATGTAGCAGTACACACCTTTGTCTGTCTGGAAGCTTGCATTGAGATCTGGTTGTAGCTGGAGTAGGCATCCATGAAACTCAATATCTCGTACCCGGATGTAGCATCTACCATCTAGTCGATTTGGGGTAGAGGGAAGCAATCTTTCAAACAAGCCTTGTTAAGGTCGGTGAAGTCGATGCAAGTTCTCCACGTCCCATTCAACTTTGGGACCAACACCAGATTGGCCAGCCAAACGAGATACAGGGCCTCCCGAATGAAGTTGATCGAGGACAACTTCTCAACTTCTAATTTGAGGGCCTCTACCCTCTCCACCCATAGAGGTCTCTGCTTATGCCGGATTGGAGTGGCATTTACGTCAATGTTCAAGGCATAACATATGATGTTACGGTCGATCTCGGTCATATTCGAGTGAGACTAGGCCAAGACATCCTAGTTCACTTTTACCCGGGCAATAATGGCAGCCCTAACCTCCGAATTCAGATTCTTCCTGACCCAGATTACTCTAGTCTGGTCGCTGTCACTAATGCACACCTCTTCTATCTTTTCCATGGGTTCTAGTGCCCTGGCCGCTCTTATTTGTGGATCGAATTCATCCTCCTCCCGGATTGCTCTCCGTGCTGGTTGCAGGGGTGGAATCGGATCAACATTCTCCTCTTCAAGAGGCTCTTCACGAACCATGTAAATTGGTCGGGCAGAGATGTGATAGCACTTTCGGGCGCTCTTCTAATCTTCCCGGACAGTCCCCACCCCTCCATTATCGCATGGGAATTTCATGCAGAGGTGGTGAATGGAGGTGATGGCACCGAAATCGACCAAAGCAGGACGATCAAAGATAACATTGTAAGCAGTGGGGTAGTCCACCACTTCAAATGTGAAAAATTTGAACGAGCCACGTCCTTGTGATAGGCACACCTTTTGCTGGTGTCCTTCGAATTCTTTCCCCCTTTGAACATGGGGGCTGGCTTTCAGTAATAGACCGTATTTCTCGTCGCCAGATATATATTCTCCCTGGTGTCCACCAGGTTGGTACTCTGTGTATTGGGGTTTGTAACCCCTTTTTTCCCTTTTTGGAGGGTTCAGATCAGTTCTGTCCTTTGCCTGATCTCTTTCCCCAAGAAGGTTTCATGCTCGCCTCAGTTCCCCTGACTTGAAACAGTTGGGCTTTGCCGGCAGCGACACTGTATCTGACTGGTGCCATACCCTACCCAAAAGATGGGGCTGATTGAGCTAGAGCGTATCCTGCTGAAGTGGGACCATAGACCGTCGGGGTCATGAATGTCATCCCATGGGTACCAGTGGACCCGGATGCCGCCTAGGGTGCCGGATAGGGGTTTGCAGAATACTTCATCTCGTATCCGGGGAAGGTCTGGGCATTCGACTGGGTTGCCGGCTGCCACCCAAAAGCTTGGATTCGGGCCTCCTCCCAGTTGATAAAACCTTGTGCCCTCCTTATGAACTCTTCAAGGGTGACCGCCTTGCTGCGCTGCATGTCGTCCTAGAGAGGGGACCAGCTCTGATCTCAGACTAGAGAGCCACCAGGCGCTATCCATCATCCACCTTAGTTTTCGAGGCTTCCTCTATGAAGCGCTGGATATAGGCTCTGAGGGTCTCAGTGGGATGCTGTTTGACATTGGCCAGTGCACTGATTTGCATGTCCATCTTCATGGCGGCCACAAATTGTTTGTGGAATGCCGGCTGCATTCTAGACCAGGATTGGATTGATCCCCGCTTAAGTTTCTTCCACCACTCTTCCATGGGTCTGGCCAGAGTGATCGACAAACACAAGCACTTGCCGTTTATGCAGACGTGAGCTACGATCATCAGGTGGTTGTAGTGGGACAAGTGGTCCCTGGGGACTGCATTCCCAATGTAGGCGGGTAGGTTTAGCATCTTGAACCCTTTTGGTAGTATCACATCTAGGATGTGTTTGGCGCATGGCTCTTTTTCCTCTTCAGAATTAGAGCCTCCTCCTTTTTGTTTTCAGACTAAGCGGTCCGTGACCTTCTTTAGAGCGACCAATTGTTCCATGAACTGTTTGGCCATTCCATCATCTAGGGGGACTCTCTCATTCCTCCTGTCGTTGAGGTTATTCCTCAAGTCACCCCCTGGGGGAAAATCTTTTCCTTGCGGGCCTGTTCCTTTCAGGCATTAAGGTTGTCGCGCTAGTCTACCTAGGAAGTATCATCTCCCGAATTGATGGCTTCCGACTCTTTCTCACACTTGTGTCCTCCGTGATCTTTGTTCACGGAAGCACTGGGATGGAAGTGTCATTCCTGTTTGTTATGTCTAGGGACATTCCGGGGCCTGCCACCCTGCGGGCACTTCCCTTGCGGATCGTTCGGATGATCCCATCCTGGGACAGGAGGCATTCGTTATTTCCTAGGGAATTGCCCTGAGTTAGCCTCGATTTTGGAATGGGATGAGCTTTCTTTTGGGGGTTTGCTTTTCCTACAGGATCTCCCATTTTGGCTTTTCCTTTTCCCTGAGTGGGATTCAACGGGCCGTCTCCGGGAGGTGGTCCTAGAGGAGGGGTCGGGTTGGTGTTCTTAGGTACACCGGTCCTGATTGGCGGGACTGGCGTTTGTGTTCCTGGAGGTGGAACGGTTGAAGGATTAGCTGCCAATCCTTGGGCAGCGATGAAGGCCTGAAAAGCCAGCAGGGACTCTTGCATGTGGCGGGTAGCCTCTTTCTGTTCGGCTATCCTAGCTTATTGATCCAGGACTTGCTGTCTCAGGCGGACCACTTCTAGATCCTCCTATTCGGGGTTCATATTTTTTTCTTAAGGGTCAACATGGTTTTTGATCTCATGATCCTGATATTCCCCTTCATCTTCTTCGTAGTAACCTTCGTCGTAGTCAGCCCCGTCCTTGAAGTTCTGGGAGTCGTCAGGCAGAGGCACTTGATAAGGAGTATCCTCAGGTTGGTTCAGAGGAAATGGTTGATCGGGCAATGTTCCTTCATTTCCTTGTTGTTGAGGGTGAGTAGGATCAAACACGGTATGCCTGGGGTTCACCATTGTTGCAGACAATCAAGATTGAATCAAGCTTTCTTCAGTTCTCAATGAAAGCACCAAAATGTTTACCGAGTTTTTTTGGAAACTAGAATTATGAAAGATAAGAGAGCTAAAAAGAAAGGATTGAAGATATGCAAGCAAGGTTTTTTACTTGGTTGGGGCGTTAATGAGCCTTAGTCCACGAGTCTGTTGTATTAGAGCTTAGAGAGCTTTTAACAATGGAGTTTTCTGCAAGTTTCAGCAGAGTAATTGCTTACAAGAGAAAAATCTGGGGATCCCCGCTACAGTGCATAACTGGTCCTATTTATAGGCAATTAGGTGCAATGGGCTTAGGCTGGACTAATCCAGGCTTAATAAGGATATAATCATGGTTTTCTCGCTAATGGAGGCTTAATACAAAGGATGTTGATAAATAATACGTATTAATGAGGGCCTATTGGGCCACCTTGGGCGTGGCCAGGCCATACAACTATCAATAGTACATAACCTCAGACTGGTCCGCGTGGGCTTCTAAGGGGATCTTGGGGACAGGATCTGTTAGAGTAGTGGCAGTACTATTTCCCAGTAGCAGCGTACATTCCATATGTAACCTCTTCTACAAGTTAGTTGAGGAGACCAACTTCCGTGTTTCTTGGGAATGTGTCAGCATCATGGAAGATCAATCTTGCCCCATCCAGATGTCTGATCCAGGTTCCTTTACTAACATCCCAGTTCATTTACCGGGATCCTGGTTCGTTCACTAGGGCTCAGGTTCATTCTTGACAAGATTGTATTCCCAGACTATTGAGCCTTCCACCTCTATTTGTATCCCGGAGGATATGAGTAGGTTGGGACCGGGAAGATGAGTTGGGCCTGCATCTTGGTCTCGGTTCCCTCATTATGGTTGCGCTTGTCGAACACTGTTGGGCTTACTGACGACTGGGCCACTGAGACTTTCTTCTTCCTGGTTCATTGGGCTTAGAATGGGCCTTCGATCTCTTTGGGAGAGCCCACGGGCCCATTATGTCATGCCATGTGTCCAGGGGAAAACAGGGATAACACAATCTACATGTAATGCCCCGGATTCCCTAATGTGGTTTAATGGCTGGATTTGTAGGCCGGGAGGGCCATAATTGTTTCATTATGCCATTTAATGTGTTTATGCATGTTTATGAGAATTATATTATAATATAATGTTAATTGTATGCATGTCGATGATATGTGTTGAGACCACATTATGATGTGGGTTTGTTCGAGATATTCGACATGAGACGATCGTAGAGTATTGATTAGCGGTTTAGTCACAACAGGTTTAAGTGTCGGGATTTGGTTTGAGTCTCGGGGTGATTTTGAGGGTTAGAGCGTTACCGGGAGACAAAGGGTAACGGGATGTGAATTATTGGTATTTGAGGTTATTGAGAATCGCGGGAATCGGAGAGCGTTAATTATGATTAACGAGATAGGAAGGAAGTACCAAAAATTCCCTTGGGAGTCTTTAGAAACCATTAATTGACCTAGGGGTAAAATGGACATTTCACCCCTAGGATAGATATATCACTTGTTGGCTGAAGAAAGTAGTGAAAACAGAGTATGCAAAAAGGAGTTCTCCCGTACCTTCTTTTCTTCATTTTTCTTTGTGGTTTTTGAGCCAACTTTGAGGATTCTAGCTTGGGAAGCAAGCCTTGGAAGTTTGGAAGTGTGTTCCACTATTGAAGAGCTTCATAAGCCGAGCCTTGGGTAAGTTTTTGACCATGATTTTCTCTGGTTTGCTCTGTTTTGGTTTTACTTTACAGCTGAGATTTCTAGGGTGAATTTGTGGTTTTGTTGGGAGTTTTGGCTAGGGTTCCCATGCTTGTGATGTTTGGGGTGTGTTAGGATGGTTTTTGGGTTTATTTGGCATCAAGAATAGGCTTTGGAAGATTGGAGATCGAGTTAGAAACGAAGGAGATGAAGAAGGTTGGTTCAGGGGTGTTTTGGGCTGGAGGTAGCGCTACAGCGCCCACCCTAGGGCGCTATAGCGCTCCTCAGGAGGCTTTTTGGCTTTTGGGAGGTTCTGAGTAGAGCGCTGTGGCGCTAGGGGTTGAGCGCTGTAGCGCTACCCTGTTCCTTCCAAACCCCGTTTTGAGTGTTTTTAAGGGTTTTTGACTTGGGGTTTCAATCCTTAAGGCCCGGGATCGAATCTACTCATCGTGTGGGCATGTTTCGAGGTCCCGAGGGTGGTGCTTAGGTTAAGACCCTATTATTGTGGATTCTCATTAATGGAGGTTATAATTGGTTGTGATTAGGTAACCGCTAAGGAATTAAAGGATCGATCGTTCTCAAGGGTCGTCTTTATCATACTTCTCGCTCGAACTTGAGGTAAGAAAACAGTGTATGGACACAGTTGCACCCTGTACAGGTATATGACATGCATGGCTTGATATTAAAGCATGTTGGTTGATATATGTGAACATGGATTGCATATTAAATGCTGATTACCTGTTTAAGACACTGACTAGTCAGGGACCGACTCCAAAGTCGATGATCACGCATTGAATGGCTCTATGGCATTAATGCGGGACCGACCCTAAGGTCGAAGAACTTATAAGCGCTTGCCTGGTCTATGACCAGATGTCTATAGCCAAGGTATACGACCCCGGTGACCGTTAGTCACGTGGCTAAGGGACGTTGTCCATAGTTACGACTCCAGAGTCGTGAGGAAGGTTATGTTGGTGACTAATCACCATGCACCTGTCCTGATCGAACATATGAAAGAATCACTTAACCGTTAAGCCCTGGTGACCCTATCGTCACATGGCTAGAGGGAGCGATGCTCATTACTGTGACTTTTGGCTATTGTCACCTATTTGTTGGACTGATAGTCCTGAATGGTTATTATGATCGTTGTTGATATCATATCATGTCTTATTATGTTTTCTTGCTGGGCCTTGGCTCATGGGTGCTATGTGGTGCAGGTAAAGGAAAGGAAAAGCTTGGCATATGTGTCTTGATTAGCATG
The DNA here is from genome assembly GCF_963169125.1 of Humulus lupulus. NCBI lineage: Eukaryota > Viridiplantae > Streptophyta > Magnoliopsida > Rosales > Cannabaceae > Humulus > Humulus lupulus. Next base: position 126,166,437 of record NC_084801.1, on the reverse strand, counting down.
CCGGGAGGGCAATAATTGATCAAATTATATTATTACGTGGATTAAAGGATTATGTGATTAGAGAAGCGTGTTTAGGTGAATTAAATATGCATGTGGGCCCATTTCGGTTAATAGGGGCATATGTGTAATTTTGGCCCGTTGAGGGCATAAATGTGAATTATATGTGTGTTGTGCTTTATACCACAAGATTGTGGTGATATATTTGGGATGTGCGATCTGAGACGGTCCTAGGGAGCGAAATAGCGAAATAGTCACAACGGGGTCGAGTACCCAGCTCGGGGGAGCCTAGGGGTATTTTGTGAACGTAGTACGTGTTCAAGAATTACTGGGTAACAGGTAGTGATTTAATGTTTGTTTAAGAGTGTTGGGGATTAAATGGGGATTTATAAGAACACTCAAGGAATTAGCGGGAGGTGGCAAATGATGGGATTTCCCTTGGTGGCACTAAAGGATTGAGGATAGACTTGGGGGCATTTTGGTCATTAGGTAGTTGGGGATAGTCTTAACTTAATAAAAACACTAGAGTCAATTAGAAGGAAATAGAAGAATCACTTAGACTATTCTCAGCTCTCTCTCTCCTTCACGTCTCTCTCTCTCTCTCAAGGCTAAGGAGGGATTTTGCTGGATTCATGGGGGTAAGGCTTAGAATTCAAAGGGATTGGAGCTGGAATTGATTAGAGTTAGATCAAGGTCGAAATCAACACAGAGGTAAGGTTTAGAGCAAGCTTTTTGTTGAATTTCTCTGTCTTTTTAGTGTTCTAGGAGTTTTTGAACTCTAGAGATTAAGTTGAGTTATAATGAAGTTTTGGTTCAGTTTTTAGGGTTTATGTACTAGTCTGGGTATAGTGAAAGTGCTTTAGGACTCAATTTGGGCATTAGAATATGTTTGGATTGATTTGTAGGAGGTTTGGAAGTTTGAAAATGGTGGAGCTTCTGGGTTTTGGGGCTCAAGCCGCGACCCTGTTCATCAGGCGCCACGACCTGTTTGAACATAGAGGCCTGGGGCCTCCGAATTTTGCCTAGGCACCGCGGCGCATGCTGAGGCGCGCCGTAGCCCGTGGCCCTTTGATGAGAGCCTAATGCTCTCTTACTTGAGCGTGCCGCGACCCTTAAGGGTTGGGCCACGACTCAAATGGGAAATTTAGGCTATTTGAAGGTTTTAACCTTGGGAACCCAAATATTAAGGCTCGGGAGTGATTTTACTATCCGGTTTAGTAGAATTCAAGGTCCCGAAGGCTAGTATAATAACCCGAAGTTCTTAATCGGTTAGAGATTGATAATGTCTATTTATTAATGCGTTGTGATTAGGTTTTACCGTTCAAGCTTGGGATTAGGAATCATGCTCAGGATCGCTTTAGGTTGTCAGATTGGGACACCAGGTAAGAGAACGTTTTATGCCCGTAGAGCTATGTGGTGTATAGTGTAGTATGTATTGTTTATAGCTGGTATGTCATACATGTGATTGTGACTGATCGACAAGAGTCGGGAGTGGCAAGACCGGGAGCGGCAAGACTAGGACTGGCAAGAGTCGGGAGTGGCAAGAGTCGGGAGTGGCAAGAGCCGGAAGCGGAAAGAGCCGGGAACAGCAAGAGCCGGGAATGGCAAGATCGGGAGTGGCAAGAGCCAAGAGCGGCAAGAGCTGGAAGCGGCAAGGGCCGGGAGCAGCAAGAGCCAAGAACAACAAGATCCGGAAGCGAAAAGAGCTAGGAGCGGTTAAGGGCTGGGATTGGCGTTAAGCATGCTGAATGTTTGCTGGCAGGGAAAGACCCTCTAAGGGTGTTGTACACACCCGTTCGGTTAAGACCACAGACGTGGTGCCTGATAACGCACCTCGATCGGCGGAGGCCGCTGCTGTGTTACTGTGCTGATGTGTTACTTTGTTGTTGTGTTACTGTACTGCTGTGCCACTGTACTATTAGGCTGTTATGCCATTGTGCTGTTATACTACCGTGTTGTTGTGCATTCCAATAGGAACTTGTAACTGTTTTTTGTTTGATTAAGTATGTATTTGTTGAAATAAATTATTGTATGTTGTGCTTTGAACTTCTCTTGCTGGGACTCGGCTACTGGGTGCTTTGTGGTGCAGGTAAGAGCAAGGAAAAGGTCGAACAACCATTAGTTAGAGGGCATGGTGCGGTGTGTACATGTTTGGCTTACCTGGCCACCATGGCTGGGGTTGTTTTGAGGAATACGTGGTAAACGTTCGATTTTGTCGTTTAGGTCGATTGTACCATATCTTTGGATTGTAAATGTATTTTAAAACAGTATTTTTGGATCCTAATGTAACATTTTTACGAATTTTAATGAATGACCAACTCTTTATACTTAATGTTAATTAAATAAGTCTTTATTTTGATTTAATCACATTTTTTAACCTAAAACCTCGATTAGCGAGACAATGACACATTTATAAATCACATGGTAACGAATCTAAGGTAGTAGGGTGTTACACGGCCTAAGGGCGCCGGAGCCGACATCAAGCGTGCGGAACGCAGCTCGGCCTAAGAGAGTCACGGTCGACAATAAGATTTGAGAGCTTGGCCTAAGAGAGTCGGGCCTGAACGTCACCTAAATATTCAAAAGTGTTGATTGCACTTGTCTAGCTCATTGATTGCTAAATTATATTATGTGTTTGTTTGAGCAGACTGTTGTTGCTAAGCTTATTGTTTATATTATGTTACTTATTGAATCTATTGATTTAAGTTTTCTTGCTGAGCCTTGGCTCACAAGTGCTTTGTGGTGCAGGTAAGGGAAAGGGTAAGCTGGACCAGCCATGAGTTGGAGAGCTTCAGGGGTGGTGTGTACATATGCAACCTACTCGACCGCCACGACCGGGATAGCTTGGGAGGAACTAGGGTTGAACTTTGTTTTGCCACCTAGGACGACTAGTGTGTATTTTATTTGTCTTTTATCAGTCTGTAACCACTCTTTGGGATCCCATGTAGAAAATAAACACTTTTAATGAAAAATGATTACTTCGTTGACCAAAATTTTTAATACCTAACCTTGGTTTCGTATTTAATTTCACATTTAAGTCCAAATGACTCGCTTAGCGAGTTAAGCACCATTTTAAACATACAGTGTAACAGTCTTGGCTAACCAGGGCTTTACAACTTGGTATCAGAGCGGTCTAGGGTTAAAGGTTCCTAAAGACTGGCTGGGCATGTACTGCTAAAGATAAGCTCGACTCACGGTTTGGTATCTAATAACGTGATAATGTGCATAATTTCTTAATTGAACACATGTGTCTTATCTGCATGCTAGAATAGAGAGCATGAAATATATAAATATTTCTTGTGGGAATAAGGCTGATTAATTGATGCATGAACGTTATAGACCTATGTTCTGGTAGTACTAATGTATGTGATTGCTATGTTGTTTGAATCCGTTTGTGGGATAGTTTTGGATATGATTATCCTGCCTGGTAGGTTAAGCCATTGACTGCAGACAGATTCAGAAGTTATGTACCCAAGGCAGTCAAATGGATCAGGCATTGTTAATATTGCGATTGCAGATGATAGTCAGGGCTAGAACCCTCTATTTGCCCCTGAAATTGGCAACAGATGGTTGCTGGCATGCAAGCAAGATTGCAAGGGCCAGATGAAGAGATTAAGTGGTTGAGATAGCAGGTTCTGCCAAGGAACACTGCTCCGTATGTCTTGACAACAATGGCACCAATTTTGGTTCAACCTGAGGGTGGGAACAGAGGGGAACTACTGTATGAAAGATTCCAAAAGTATTATCCGCCAGTTTTCGAGGGAGGCCTGAATCCGTTCAGAGCTGAACAGTGGATGGGCATGATCAGCTCCATCTTTGACTATATGGGAATGGTAGACAATGATAGGGTGGCTTGTGCCACGTACATGCTGCGGGAGGATGCCCGAACATGGTAGGAAGTGGTATCCCAGACCCGCAATGTTGTTATGATGGGTTGGGAATAATTCACACATTTGTTCAATGAGAGGTACTACTATGATACAGTTCGAATTGCGAAGACCAACGAGTTTATGAACTTGGTTCAGGGTAGTAAGAGAGTCACAAAATATGTCAATGAATTTGATGGGTTGGCCAAATTCGCTTTTGATTTGGTACCAACAGATGTGGCCCAGAAGGAGCAATTCATTCGAGGATTGACTCTGGGATGGCCCAAAGTGTTAGGATCACTCCAGTACATGAGATTTCTACCTACGTTCAGGTGGTAGGGAGGGCACTTGCTATTGAGTGACAATTATGGTTGTAACAATGGATAATTAATAACGTATCTATATTGCTTATAGAGCGTTCTATGAATTCAAGAGTGCAATTCTAAGTCTTTAGTGGAGTCACGAGGAATTAATAAGTTAGTAAATTTATTTGTTAGATTTATGATAATTTATTGGAGCTTGATTTCATAGGCCCATGGTCCCCACTATACCTTGGATAAAATCATCTAGATAGTCTCATTTAATTGATTTAATTATCAATTAAAATTATCAAAGTTGACCATGTTAATTTTTGATAGTTTCACATAGTTATACAATTTAGAGAAAAAAGAGAAATTAGGGAAAATTTATTAATTAAGATAAATTGGTATCAAAATTAATAAATAAGTTTAAATCAAGGTTCAAATTATAAATAATTAATTTTATAAAAGATTTAAATAATTAAATCAATAGAAAATAATACAGGTCTTGATTTTAAGTCCAACGGGCTAATAATTAAATGAGAAATTTCACGGGCCTAAAGCTCATGATAATTTCGACCTAGGGATGATTATTGGATATTATTTTATTGATTTTTTAATTAAATAAGTGACCTAATTGAGTCTATAAAAGGAATGTTAAGTGAGAGTTGAAATCAGATTTTGAAACACAAGTTTCTGAGAAGATCAGACGATCTATTAGGTTTTAGATTCTCTCTACAAACATAAGTTCTTTTCTAAGCATCATTATTCTTTTCTCTACTTCTCTTTGTATCTATTTCATGTGTTGAGAATTGCCCACCCTAGTCTAGGTGATTCTAAGGATACTTTGGAAGGCTGTGAAGAAAATTGAAGAACGGTTCAGTTTCTTGGTAATACTCCGCGACAAAGATGATATAAGGGTTAGGGAAACTGAAGGAAAGACTCAATCATTCCGCTGCATATAATGTAAGTGTTCTTATCATTTTTCTGTTTGAATTCAATTTTAGAAACATGTTTTAGGTTTTCTTATATTAATTCTTTTAATATAAGATCTACATGAAAATAAACAAGATCCTGTATAAGAATTCCCAACAACTGGCATCAGAGCCTTTGGTAATCAATATTTTCATGCATGAACATGTTAAAAATTGAATTATTTGATGTGTTTTAGTAATTCGATGGATTTCATGATTTTATGAAGCATATAGAATTCGATGTAATTATTAACAATTTTTAGGTTATTTTGTTGTGTTTTCTATGAAATTAATTTTTATATGTGCTTTATTTTGTGTAAAACATGGTAAAAATTAATTAGAAAATAGTTTAGGTTTGAAAAATTGCACAAAAAATTTTCCGAAATTTTTTTTGCCTGGCTGCCAGTCGCATGCACGCATCTCCCCTCCCTGCACGTGCACCAGCGCGCACACGCATGTGCATCGCTCGGCGTCCACCTGAACCTCCGTGCGCGCACACACACACCCACCCATCAACCACGGTGAATAGTACCCGAAACAGGTACTGTTCATCCCAATTAATTTTTTTTAAAAAAATAAAAATTTGAAATTGATTATTTATAATCAAAACTAAAAATATCATATTTATTTTATCATTTAAAAATATTTTTTAAAATAAGATATTTTTTATGTTTGAGATTTAAATAATTAGATATTCTCTACAAATATTCAAATTTAAATTTAAAAATAGGCTAATAACTTAATTTTAAATCTTTTAATATATTAAAATATTACAATTAAGATATCAGATATTAAAGATATTTTCTTTTAAATATTTTTATTAAATCTTTATTTGAAAATATTAATATTTGTTTATTCAATAGTCTTTTAATATTTAAATTATTTGAAATTTGAAATTTGTTAGTTAGATATTTTTATGGATATTTGAATTTGTTTAACTATTTTGAGATATTTTAAGGTTGTTATTGTTATCCTTCAAAAATACGAGGATGACATGGCAAATGAGAATGCGACGCGTGACATTACAAATCAGGGAAAAAATGACAAAGTATTGAGAAAAGACCGACGCGCAAAAAAGATAGGTCCATGACCTATGGGGAAGTTGACTAAGCCTAAACCCCCTAGGGGTGGTCGGCCTAAGCAGGCCCAAGTGCCCTAGGGTTTGTCGGCCTGTCCTCTACCCCGGGGGTGGTCAGCCCTAGTATGTCCAAGGATCCCTAGGGGTGGTCGGCCTGACCCCAACCCCTAGGGTGGTCGGCCTGTTCTGCTCAAGAACCACCTAGGTGGTCGACCCACCCTATTCTTCATACGGTGGTCGACTCAAACCCCCAAGTACACTTCACTGAGAAATACTCACTCTCGTTCAAACTAAGATCAACAAGCCTAGCACTCAGAAGGTCACAAGCCTAGGACCCAAGCTTGGGTCGTCCGATCTAACATCTAAGTCTTACATACCAACAGAGACTTAACATCTTCCTCAGAGCTTTCTATCGTGCATTATCCACCACAATATAGAGAAACAATGAGAAGACCCACAATCTCATAATCATGGGGAGGTGGACACGTATCTCCACTACCTGATAATCGTGTACCAAACCACGATCCCAGTATTACTAGTCATGTAACAACCCTTGGGTAGTATAAATAAATGACCCAGGGCTTCATTTCAGGGGGTCTCTTTTTCTGTAATTTTGGGAGAAAAATCATTTTAACGAGATAACTCATCAGTTCGTACTTGTAATTGTCGATCAAGTAATTCAATAGCAAAGAATAAGTGGATTAGATTATTACTGTTCATCAGAACAGGGCTGAACCACTATAAAATTCCTGTATGTTTACTTAAGATAATCGTACTCTGTCGTTTATTCAATTTATTTCATTCAAAAGGTGTCGTATACTGTACATATGACCGTTGGCCAATTTCACAGGTCAACATTTTGGTTCTTTCATTGAGAGTACGAAATCAAGAAACACACTTTCATCAGTTTATGATGCCTCCAAAACCTAGTCAGACAAAGAAGATTGCTCTTAGAGATTCCACCACCCAGGATCCCATAGATCCCGGTAACGAACCTCAGGTGGAGGTTGAAGATCAACCTGATTCGGAGGATCCACTGTATGCTCACCAGGAGGAGATGACGCAATTTCTGGCGAGGCAGGAGGCCTTTGCTGCAGAAATTTCCCTTCAGAGGGCGACTATAGAATGACAACGATGAGAGATAGATGAGCAGGTCTAGAGAATGATCCAGAGGGAGCAGGAAGTTGACCGGAGACACCAAGAGGCTGCTATGGCCTTGGAGGTGACTACTTAGTTAGCCCAAGCTAATGCTGAAGCTGCTGCACAGGCGGTGAGGGAGGCTCAATCCAAAGCAGTAGGAATGCGAGACAACAGTAACAGAGAGTCCCAGGGGAGGAGTAGGACCCCAAGGACACTCTCAGAACCACTTTCCCAGAGACAGGATGAAGAGGCACAGTCCAAGAATGCCCCCTCCATGACTAAGAAGAATAACACTTCATCTCGGAGTAGGAGTATTACCAACCCAAAGGCCCTTTCCCAGGGGGATTGACGAAACAACGCAAGAGATGAGGGTCAAACATCTGAGAGGCGTGATAGGAATGGAAACGACCGCTCAAAATCTCAAAGTCATGTAGGAGGAGAGGCTCGAGGGCAAGGTCGCACCGACAGGGAAAAGGCGGACCTACCACCCCTACACCCTCAGTTTCGCAAGGGAAAGGAACCGATGAATAACACTAATACGGTGTTTGATAGGCTGGGGAAAGATGTGCAACCTCAGGATCTGAGGGAAGTCATCAACAGGAGGACTAGCGCTCAGGAGGGGGTACTAGGGACGTCTACCCTACCTGGAGTAGCGATCGCACCAGCAGTGCAGGCTCAAATAGATGCACTCGTCATGGTTGTCCAGGGTCTGACAAAGAAACATTCCAATATCGAGTTGGCACATAGAAGTGGGAGTTCCTTTAGTGCTAATATCCAAGCTGCTCAACCACCACCGAAATACAAGACCCCGAAACTCACAACATACACTGGGAAGGAGGACCCAGTACGACACATTGGGAAGTTCGAGGATTAGACGGAGTTACTCAGTGTGGAGCATGATTATAGGTGCAGGGTATTCCCTACCACTTTCTCTGACTCGGCTCAGGAATGGTATTGGAAATTCAAACCTGGATCCATCACTTCCTGGGAGCAGTTCAGGAAGGAATTCTGCAAGGTCTTTAGTGTCGGGCGGATTCAACCAGTTTATGCCAATTAGTTAGCTGACATCAAGCAATGGAAAGATGAATCCCTGAAAGACTACATTCAAAGATTCATGAGAGAGGTAAACCGAGCGTCCACGGTAGGAGATGAAGGGAAGTTCGTTGCCATCTCAGTAGGAATAATTTATCGTAGTCCCTTGTGGGATAGTATACACAAGAACCCTATTAACACTTTGCAAGAGTTCCTGGACCGAGTCGAAAAATACATGAAGCAAGATGATGCTATCATGAAGGAAGAAAAATGCATAAATCATTCGACCACTGTCAAGGCAGATAGGAACGGAACAAACCCTCAGAGCGGCAGTGGGGGCAATGGTAAGAAGAGGAATACCTCAGGTGCCGTGCAGGGTGGAGAGAAGAAAGCTAAGTTAGCATCAGCCAAAAAAAAGCCTAAGCATCAACCTTACTAGCCCAGGTTCACCAATTATACTATCCTAACTAAATAAAGGGTTGAGATTTACTTGGCAACATACTAGGAGGTACCATACTAAAAGCCACCACCCTTGCATTTGGAAGGAAAGAAGGACAATAATAAACATTGTCATCTCCATAATGATTATGGGCACAACACAAACGAGTGCAAACAATTGAAGGATGAGATAGAGTTTCTTCTCCGATCAGGAAAACTCTCAAGGTACTGAGTGAAAGACCGAAACCCCAAGCAGGAATCCAGAATTTCGAAGGTAGAGAAGTCCACCACTGGAGCCGGCGGCTGTAGACTTCACACTGGATACCATATGTGGAGGGCCCCACATAGCAGGCAACATTAACAATGCCCATGAGTGATATGCAAGGACCCTCAGACATGAGGTAGGGGAGTCTTCCCAGTGTATGGTAGTCGAGGAGTGGTCTCCAAAAAATCCAAAGTATGAAAGTGAAACTCTCACTTTTACAGAGGATGACGCCAGGCACGTGAGGTACCCCCACAATGACCCTCTGCTCCTTACCATTCAAATCACCAATGACCGGGTGAAGAGATGCTTGGTGGATATAGGAAGCTCAGTAGATATCAGCTATAAATCATCCCTCGAGAAGATGAAGCTCACGGTCAAGGACCTGACACCATGTTCCAAAGTGATATATGGGTTCACGGGAGAATGCCTAGCACCAGTAGGAACTATCAGACTACCGGTCACGGTGGGGGATGCCCCCAGGCATGAGACTGTAATGGCAGAGTTCCTGGTGGTAGATTGCTCATCGGCTTATAATGTAGTGCTCGGGAGACCCCTCCTGATGGCATTACACGCAACAGTATCTATCTGGCATCTATCTTTGAAGTTCCCCACCAGTGCAGGGCAAGGGTGAGTACAGGGTAACCAAAGGGAGACAGAGAATGCTATAATGCGTTAGTGGTCAAGGAAAAGAAAGGACTATGCATAAACAACATGATAGTAACTTGTTGCGAGAGAATGAAGGAACCGATGAGGTTGTCAACATGGAAGTTGACGTTGAAAGAAGCACTCTACCAGAGCCGAGGGCTCCTTTTAACGAAGATTTGTTGTTATAGCAAGTTTCCCAAAGTGAGGGAAACGACATCGATCCTCACTTTGGGGATGACGTCATGGGGGTGGGACCAGTCGAAGATCTTGATGAAGTCTTACTAGATGAGGAAGACCCTTCCTACCAATCAGAGAATGGAGATATCGAGAAGGAATGAGATACTCCTGTATGGAAGCTATATGTTGATGGAGCATCCAATGAGCACAACTCAGGCGCAGGAATCATATTGATCACTTTGGAGAATCACTGAATCCATTGCGCTCTCAGATTTAGATTTAACGCTTCAAATAATGAGGTTGAATATGAGGCATTATTAGCAATATTACTCTTGTCTCGGGATGTACATGCACAGTCCCTGGAGATATTCAGCAATTCCCAGCTAGTGGTGTACTAGGTACTGGGGGAGTATCAAGCCAAGGGACCTAGGATGGTGAAGTACCTGAACAAGGTGAAGGACTTGTTGGCGCAATTCAAGAAATACTCAACTATACAAGTTCCGAGAGAGCCAATGCCGATGCCTTAGCCAAGCTTGCCAGTGCCAAAGATGTAGACACCCAAAATGTCATTCCCGTCGAATACTTAGCGGAATGAAGCATAATCGAGCAGGAGGAACTACCTGTTGAGTTAGGAGATACATGGGTGACCCCTATTATTAACTATCTCAACCAAGAAGTAGTGCCCAACAATCGGAACAAAGCAATGAAGTTGGTGAGACAAGCTGCACGTTATATGATAGTTGAAGGGGTATTGTACCGACAAAGGTACTCCCTACCATTGCTAAGGTGCGTTACACCTGACCAGTCAAAGCTGTTAATGATCGAGGTACATGAGGGGTTTTGTGGAGATCACACTAGGGGGCAGAGCCTATCAAAGAAAATCCTAAGACAAGGATATTTCTGGCCGACGATGAATGAAGACTCGATGGAGTATGTCAGAAGATGCCATAAGTGCCAGATGTTCTCCAAGATACCTCGGGCGGCACCTAACGAATTGATGTAGATGCAAAGCCCTTTGCCCTTTGCTGTATGGGGGATCGATCTAATCAGAAAGCTACCTACGGGAAGGGGAGGAGTCCAATTTGCTGTTGTAGCCATGGACTACTTCACCAAATGGACTGAAGCAGAACCATTCGCCACCATAACCTCAAAGAAAGTCTTAGACTTTGTGGTGAAGAATATCATATGTCGATTTGGCCTACCAAAGAAGATAATCTCAAACAATGGGACTCAATTCGACAGTGATATGTTCACCGACTTTTGTAAGAGGCATGGAATCACAAAGAGCTTTTCCTCGGTGGCACACCCCCAAGCTAATGGCCAAGTAGAAGCAGTGAATAAGACTATCAAAGACACTCTAAAGAAACGCCTTGAACAAGCGAAATGAGCCTATCCAGAATTACTTCCTATGGTCCTATGGTCACATCGAATGATGACATGAACAACGACAGGGCATACACCATTCTCTTTGGCGTTTGGTTATGAAGCCATGTTGCCAGTTGAACTCACTCCCCCATCGCATAGACGAGAGACATACAATCAGGGGAGGAACCATCGACTAATAGAAGAGTCGCTCGATTTGATCGAAGAAAGACAAGAAAAGGAAAGTCTCAGAGTAGCAACACATCAACAAAAAGTGGCCAGATACTTCAACTCCAGAGTGTAAGATCGAAAATTCCAAGTTGGGGACTTAGTACTAAGGAGGGTGTTCCTAAACACTAAGGACACTATAGCAGGGGTACTAGGACCTAACTAGGAAGAGCCATACCTTGTGGAGGAGGTGATCCCACCAGGGACGTACAAGATAGCTCGACTGAATGGAGAACTAATAAAAAATTACTGGAATGGCGAACACCTCCGCCGGTACTATCAGTGAAGCTTTTCAGCAGCGACACAAGTTTTAATTTGCCAATGTAGTATTTTTCAAATTATCTATGTAACAGCTACTGTGCTTCAATGAATGATTTAATTTCCTAAGTTTCTCGTAGTTCTTTAAATTTATTTCAGCAAAGGACTTGTCCTGTAGACCTGTCAACCCCATCGAATTATGTTCGATTCTGGTCCTTGAGGGACCTATCGACCCATATGATCCAAACGAGAGACAGGTCCTAGGAACTTGTCACCAAATTATGGATCATGTTTGATCTTGGTTCTTGAGGAGCCTATCAACCCATAAGATCCAAATGAGAGACTGGTCTGAGGACCTTGTCGCCAAAATTAATGGATCATGTTCGATCTTGGTTCTTGAGGAGCCTATTGACCCATAAGATCCAAATGAGAGACTGGTCCGAGGACCTTGTCACCAAAATTAATGGATCATGTTCGATCTTGGTTCTCGAGGAGCCTATCGACCCATAAGATCCAAATGAGAGACTGGTCTGAGGACCTTGTCACTAAACTATTTGATCATGTTCGATCCTGGTTCTTGAGGAACCTATCTACCCACACGATTAACAAGAAAGACAGGCTCCTTAAATTATGGATCATGTTCGATCTTGGTTCTTGAGGAGCCTATCGACCCATAAGATCCAAATGAGAGACTAGTCTGAGGACCTTGTTGCCAAAATTAATGGATCATGTTCGATCTTGGTTCTTGAGGAGCTTATCGACCCATAAGATCCAAATGAGAGACTGGTCCGAGGACCTTTACGCCAAACTATTCGATCATGTTCGATCCTGGTTCTTGAGGAACCTATCAACCCACACGATCAACAAGAAAGGCAGGTCCTAGGACCTTGTCACCAAATTATGGATCATGTTCGATCTTGGTTCTTGATGAGCCTATCGACCCATACGATCCAAAAAAGAGACAGGTCCTAGGACCTTGTCGCTAAATTTCTTGATCATGTTCGATCCTGGTTCTTGAGGAACCTATCGACCCATACGATAAAAAAACAAGAGACTGGTCCGAATACCAGTCACCATCATCAGATCATAAACGAATCTGGTCCTTGAGGGACCGATCGATAATTTGATCTAAGACTCGTTACAGGCTCGATTAGCCCATCTAGACCCGGTTGGTCCAACTTAGACACTTTTGTCTACAATCATTATAATGAGTACACGAGAGATTACGTAGATCGTGACCAAAAATTGCTACACAATATGCATCTATGTATAAGTATCATTACTATTGAGTATGAAACAATCACCCGACTACCAATGAGGGACAAGCATTTGCTGCTTGCATCATTGGATGAAAAGGATAGTACTATGTGTCTAAACGCTCGAAGCAAGGCATGGTCAAGTAGTAAGTGACCAAGGCTCTTCAAACCCATGATCACTTGGGGGGCATATAGTACATACTGATCGGTTATACACAAGTAATGAGGGCGTGACCTTAAGTACTAAGCAAGCTCAAGTTTTTCTAGGACATTTGTTCAACATATGTTCCGAAAGTGCAAAAAACAAAAACAAAAAAGGCATTGGTGAGGAGACTCCTAGCCATGTCCCTTATAGGGTGGTCGGTCAATCCATCAAACCTATAGGGTGGTCGGACAATCACCCATGGGGTGGTCGACCTGACCTATTTTGTTCATGGTACTTGGTGAAGTATCGTACTACTCACATTACCATGGTTGTTAGCATGAAAAACATAAGAGAGTAAGGTTAGTATGACACACAAAATACATGTGTTCAGAGTATACTGATACCTGAACCAATGAGGGTTATGAGTTGATATACTTAGTAAGCATTAGAAATTAAAATTTTCAATCAATACACTGAGTACTCATAACAAAAAAGCATTATGGCATAAAATGTCATATGAAGAATTTTCATGTACAAGGTGCCCCACCAATGGAATAGAAGGAAAGGCAGAGTAAAAAACCAAAAGAAGACTAACTAGGGCAAGGAGTACCATCCAAAAGACCACCCTGAGCCTCGGTAGCCTCACGAGCCAGACACTTCCTAAGCTCCTTCACTCGTGTCTTCTCGGGAAGGAAATCCGAGTTCAGATTTTTGTTGGACTTCCAGATCAAGTAAAAGCAAGAGAAAGCTGTCTCTGAATACTCCTCTCGAGCCTTATCCTGGGTAGCTTTGACCTCTTGCTCCTTCTCGACAAGAGCGTCCTTCTGCAATTGATCCATGTCAGCAACTGGCTTCTCTTTCTCGGCTTCAGACTGTTGGAGCTGATCGGCAAGTTTCCCCTCCATCTGGGTTATCCTAAGAGTCAACTCGGTCACTTCCTTCTGTTTGAGCTCCACGGTACTACGAAGGGTGTTGATTTCTTCATCCTTTAATGCAATGTCCGCATCTCTAGAGCCAAGAACACGCCTAAGGTCCAGCACCTCTTGGCGGACAGCTTCAAGCTCGGAACGAAGGTTGGAGAGTGCAGAGGTATACTCCACAGACCTATCACGAACATGAGAGACTAGCATCAGTGCCTGCAAAAAACATACAAGTGTTAGATAAACGTCAGAGCACAAGCTAACAAGGCAAGATGAGAACTGTAAATGACTCACACTCTGAATGTCTAGGAGTGACTTTGTTAGAATGGTGTTCAAGTCCTCATTCTTAATCCCATTAAATCTATTGTCATCTGCTCCAGATGAGACGCTCGGTCCATGAGGGCACCTAAGTTCCATATAGGAGACTGATGTGGCTCAGATAAGAGAGTAGGCGTAGAACAGGAAGCACCCACATCAGTGAAAATGGGAGGACCTAGTGTAGAAAAAGATGGCCCTACCTCTGCGACAGGACTTGATGCCAAAAGAATTGGACTAGACGCCAAATGAGTCGGAGGAGACACCTCAGGAGGAACCTCCATGACCAACTCAGCCTCAACCCTTGCCCTTTTTTCCACTCGAATAGAAGGACTGAGCTCGGTGGGAGTTGACCTCTACTGGGTATGAACAAAACCAAACATGTCTGAGCCTGCAAAGGAAGATCGAATGTTAGAAGGATATTAAGCACAAATGAATCATAAAATAAAGGTGATAAAGTGTCAAACCTTTTGAATGAGATTCGAGTTCGAACTTAGTCTCATCAAAGTCGTCCAAAGCAAGCGATGAGCATGCAATAGATGCACCCACCTCATCACCCTCAAGTCTAGCTGACACTGGCAAATAGGGTACCTCCTTGACATGAATGGGTCTCGAGGAGTCTATGACAGTCACATGCTCGGGACCATCGTCATTCGGAAAATCGACTATAGTAGGAGGAAACAGCCCCACCTGCCTAAGGTTCTCTAGAGTAACGAGGGTCTTGTCATTCTTCTCCTCAGGGGTCATGGAAATCAGTGCCTTGGCCCAAACTGTCATAGCCTAGGTCAGGAGCAGTCTATTAAAAGGCCCAACGTGCTTAAACTTGGAGTAGTTGGCCTCTGCATCCTTAGTAAAGAAATAGTTGTTGGTGTATCTAAATTCCTTGCTATTTCCAGAGATCTCTTCCAAGAAGGTATTGGTACCCTCGCTCATATAATGGTGGAAGTGGAAATACCCCGAGTTGCGTTGAGAAGGGTTTGTCTTCAAGTCAAACAGGTAGTGGATCTCGTGAGGCACTGGAGCATCCCATTTTCTACGGTGATAGATAATGTACAATGCAGATAAGACCAAGATTGCATTAGGAGCCAGTTGAGAAGGACTAATACCAAAATAGTCTACAACACTACGGAAGTATGGATGAAGAGGAAGTAGGGCCCCAGACTTAATGGTAGAACGTGTCCAAACGCACATATCCAGAGGGGGGTCCTCAGCTCTGTCATCTGGACCAGGGATAGTAATAGACACACTGGAGATGTTAAAGGTCTTCCTTAAGTTCTTTACCTTTTATTCAGTCATGTCAGAGGTCGCCCCCTTGAACCAAACAACCTCATAATCAGCAGGGCGAGGCTTCTCAACCAGTTTCCATATGATTTCACTTGTGAAGGTGGCCCCAGAATCTGATGAATTGAACTCCTTTTGTTGTCTCTTCTTCTGCTGCACAGCTGGCGAGGCCGTCTAGCTCTTGGAAGGAGGGAGATCCACCTTAGGCCGGAACCTGTGAATTGAACACTCCTGAGAATGAGTAGCATAGTGATGAGAACCCTCGGTATGTTCTTGCCGAGAAGAAGATTGATGAGGAACTCGACTAGTATCTCAGTGCAAAGGGCATTGTAATGAGTCTCCCTGACCTGACCTATCCTGCTGAGAAGAATGACTCCACTGAGATGTGCCTTGGGAGCCGCAGGGCGTACTGTGTTGAGAAGAAATCTGAGAAGAGCCAGGCGAGGAGCCCTGAGTGATGTGCTTGGCAATATGAGGATCATTTTCAGAGGGTTGTTGAGTCGCCTGTTTTACTCTCGCCATTGGACAGTACCTTTTCCAAGAACTCTTGGGGAGTACGCTCACTTACTAACATGTCTGATGAAGAGGAGCAGGACATCTGCAACAGAAGTAAAATGAAGATTAAAGTTTGTAAATGAGCATAATGAAGCCAATAGTTGGGGGCATATCCATGAACCAAGGAGTAAAAATGAAGAAATCAGGAGTAAAATTCTATATAGGGGGTCGGCCCAGTGAGCCTAAGCCTGGGCCGACCACCATGAATCCATCAAATTGTGAAGCAAGAAAAATGGGGCATAGGTGGTCGGCCTACCACCTCAGGCCGTCCGCCCCGGGGATGCAAGCCTCATAAAAGCGTCAGAGGATTGTTCAAGTCTCAAGAAAAAGTAATTTTTATAGTACAAGGAAGGCCCCCAAGGAGATCAATTGAGGTGAAAAAATTATTTTTAGGGTCCCAGGTGGTCGGCTTATGCTTGGGCCGACTACCCTGGATCCCTGAAAATTGCCTAAGGCAAGAGAAAGGAGGTACTCGACCCATGAATCTTTAAGGGTGGTCGGCCTAGCCCAAATTCTAGGCCTGAAAATCGCCTAAGGAAGGGAAAGGGGGTACTCGGCCCATGAAGCTCTAGGGGTGGTGGACCTAACCCTAAGTCTAAACCTAGAAATTGCCTAAGGCTAGGGAGGGGGAGCCCTGAAGGTGCCCGACCCAAACATTGTATCTAAGCCTGGAAATCGCCTAAGGCAAGGATTAGGAGCCCTGGAGGTGCTCGACCCAAACACTGTTCCTAAGCTTGGAAATCGCATAAGGCAAAGGTTGGAAACTCTGAAGGTGCTCTGCCCAAACTTGTACCTAGCCTAGAAATCGCCCAAGGCAAGGATTAGGAGCCCTGGAGGTGCTCGGCCCAAACACTGTTCCTAATCCTGGAAATCGCATAAGGCAAAGGTTGGAAACTCTGAAGGTGCTTGGCCCAAACTTGTTCCTAGGCCTGGAAATCGCACAAAGAGAAGCCAAGAGGTACTCGGCCCATGATTGGGTACCATGGAGGTGCTTGGCCCAAACCTGATCCTATCCCTGAAAATCGCAGGTGTAATGACCCAAATTTCCTAATAAGGCTTATGGCCTTGATTAGGAGGTCGGGAGGGCCATAATTGATTTATTATGCAATTAAATGATTATATGGATGTTTAGATGTATTAAATATGCATGCGAACCCATTTATGATTAATTGGGTGATTTTCATATTTTTGCCATTTCAGGTATATTTGGAATATATGTGATATGTGTGGTGCTTCATTATTATTTGGTTATGATAGGGTTACTCAGCACGAGACGATCCTAGGAGGTAAGCTAGTGGGAAAGTCACAACGAGATTCATACTTGATTCGGAGTGAGTCAAGGGGTATTCTGGGTATTTAGCACATTACCAGGATATTGGGTAATGGGAATAAATATTTGATGATAAATTGAGAGTTAGTGAGATCAGGGGAAATTGTGGGAATTTTGACTATTTTACTCCCGAGGGTGTTTTCGGGACCCCGGGCATTAGGATTTACTTGAGGCTACTTAAGCTTGAAGTAACCTGTCAGAAACATAAAAAGAACGTTCAGAACGTCTCTCTTCCTCATGTTCCCTTTTAGTAACCCGATCGTATTTTCGAAGGAAACTTGAGTTTTAGGACTCAGATTCCAGCGAGGATCGAGGCATATCGATTCTAGGGAAGATTAGAAGCTTATTAGCCGGAGGATTTAGCGAGAAACGACATAATCAGAGGTAATCCAAGTTTTAAGTTCTTAATTTTTAAAGAGTTTAAGCTTTGATTGGATTTTATGTTTCGATGAGTTTTTGATGAATTAAAGCTTGGATTTTATTGGTTTTGGGAGATTAGGATGTTTGGGAACTTTAATTTTGAGATTTTAATAGGTTGGGGTTGGATTTGGAGCTTTGAAGCTCGAAGAACACGAAGAGAGAAGCCCATAAATTTGAGGTTTTGGTTTGGGCGCTGTAGTGCTAGGTTGGTACGCTACATCGCTAGGTGCTTTGTTTTGGGGGTTTTGATTCTTCTTGTAGCGCTGTAGCGCTACACAGTCTTTAGAATGGGGGTTTTTTTGGGTACTTTTTGGGTTTTTGACCCGAGGGCTCTGGGGATGATTTCACCACCCTGTTTGGTGGGATTGGAGGTCCCGAGAGCGCGGGATTGGTCCCGGGATTTGGGTTTTGGAACTTGAACTCATTGAAACATCGTTTATGGTTGTGACTAGTTTATCGCTAGGGGCTTGGAAACAGGATCGTGCTCAAGGGTCGTTCATTGGTAACCTATGATTGGACCAAAGGTAAGATTGGTAACCTATGCTTGGACCAAAGGTAAGAAAACTGCACCCAGTATGTGATGCATGTGATGCATAAGACACATGTGATTAGGGCATGGAATGAATGTTGAATATGAGATTGATCAGAGCCTGAGTCTCTGTAAATGTGCATGATCATAATTATGCTAGTAAATGTTGAGTAAGCATGTTGAATGCCTTGTATTTGGATATTTGACATATGATATATATGCATGGTTGCATTGCTTACTTGTGAGTGGAACTGACTCCATAGTCAGAATCGACAATGGTGTTAGTATTGACTCATGCATCACATACTGGGTGCAGTTTTCTTACCTTTGGTCCAAGCACAGGTTACCAATGAACGACCCTCAAGCACGATCTTGTTTCCAATCCCCAAGCGATAACCTAGTCATAAACATAAATGGTGTTTCAATGAGTTCAAGTTCCAAAACCCAAATCCCGAGACCAATCCCACGCTCTGAGGACCTCCAATCCCACCAAACATGGTGGTGAAATCATCCCCAGAGCCCTCGGGTCAAAACCCCAAAAAGTACCAAAAAACCCCATTCTAAAGACTGTGTAGCGCTATAGCGCTACCCATGGGTGCTACAACGCTACAAGAAGAATCAAAACCCCCAAAACAGAGCACCTAGCACTGTAGCGCTACACACCTAGCACTACACCGCCCAAACCAAAACTTCAAATTTCTAGGCTTCTCTCTTCGTGTTCTTCGAGCTTCAAAGCTCCAAATCCGACCCCAACCTATCCAAATCTCAAAATTAAAGTTCCCAAACATCCTAATCTCCCAAAACCAATAAAACCCAAGCTTTAATTCATCCAAAAACTCATCAAAACATAAAATCCAATCAAATCTTTAAATCTTTAAAAATTAAGAACTTAAAACTTGGATTACCTCCGATTATGCCGTTTCTCACTAACTCCTTTGGCTAATAAGCTTCTAATCTTCACTAGAATCATTATGCCTAGATCCTCGCTTGAATCCGAGTCCTAAAACTCAAGTTTCCTTTGAAAATATGATCGGGTGATGAAAAGGGAACGGGAGGAAGAGAGAACGTTCTGAACGTTCTTTTTATGTTTCTGACAAGTTACTTCAAGCTTAAGTAGCCTCAAGAAGATCCTAATGCTCGGGGTCCCGAAAAGACCCCCAGGAGTAAAATAGTCAAAATTCCCATAATTTCTCCCTGATCTCACTAACTCCCAATTTATCATCAAATATTTATTCCCATTACCCAATATCCCGGTAATATGCTAAATACCCAGAATACCCCTTGACTCACTCCGAATCAAGTATGAATCCCGTTGTGACTTTCCCACTAGCTTACCTCCTAGGATCGTCTCGTCCTGAGTAACCCTAGCATAACCAAATAATAATGAAGCACCACACATATAACATATATGCCAAATATACCCGAAATGGCCAAAATATGAAAAACACCCAATTAATCAGAAATGGGTTCACATGCATATTTAATACACCTAAACATCAATATAATTATTTAATTTCATAATAAATCAATTATGGCCCTCCCAGCCTCCTAATCAAGACCATAAGCCTTATTAGGAAATTTGGGTCAAATACGCAGAATACCCCTTGACTCACTCCGAATCAAGTATGAATCTCGTTGTGACTTTCCCACTAGCTTACTGTAACGACCCAAAAAATTACTAATAAGGCTTAAGGGCCTTGATTAGTGTGCCGGGAGGGCACAATTGGAGGTTATGTGAATTAATGGTGTGAGAATGAATGTTTATGAGTATTGGATAAGCATGCGGGCCCTATTTGGCTGGTAAGGGCATAATTGTAATTTTGGCCCGTTAGGGCATAAATGTGATTATTTGTGGTAAACTGTTGAGACCACATTATTATGTGGATATATGTGTTTTTAGCTTTCAGCACGAGGCGATCCTAGGGAGCAAGAAGCGGGAAAGTTACAACGGGACCCGATACTCGACTCAGGGTGAGTCATGGGGTATTTGGGATATTAGATAGTCATTTGGGTTATTGGGTTATGGAAATAAATAATTGGAGATATATTTGAGGTTAGGAAGCCTAGGTGGGAATAGCGGGGAATTTTACTATTTTTCCCTCGGGGACGTTTTCGGTACCCCGAGCCTCGGTATTGACTTGATTAAGTTAGGATAGGTTAGACAAAACTTAGATATTGGTGGAAACATCAGGAACCGACCCTCCCTTCTCCCTTTTCTTTTCTCTCAAGGAAAACTATTGAAAACTAAGGGAATTAGCTTGAAACACAGGGAAATTGAATGGAAGATTTAGAGGATTAACTCAGTGGAGGCTAAGGAATCTAACTAGAAACTAAGGTAAGCATTGAATGGAATTTTTTATCAATTGATTATGTGGTTTTGGGGCTGAGTTCTAAGAGTTCTTAGGTTCTCAATTTCAAGGTTGAATTAAGGCAGAAAGCTTGGGTGTTAGCTCAAGAATTGCTTGGAGGATTGAGTCTTCAGTGAAGGTAAGCTTGAATTGATGATCTAATGTCTGAATTTCAGTGTTTTCTTGACTGGTTTTGGGATTCTTGTATGTGTGGGTTGCAGAAATTAAAGTGGTGTTTTAATGGGTTTCTAGACTAGATTTCTGCTAGCTTATGTTACTGAAATCATGCAGGAATGTTTGTGATAATTGGAGTATGTTATTGGGATGATTATGAGAGGTTTTGAGTGAGGTTTGAGAGTTGAAAATGCTGGTTTTTCTGGGTTCGAAGGGGTCGGGCCGCGACATAGTTCTTGGTGAGCCGCGACCCTTCGAAGCTGATGGGTGCTGGAGAAGGAGGGCGGGCCGCGGCATGGTTTATGTAGGGCCACGACCCGTGTCTATTTCTGGGTGAGGTTGAGCTCTGTTTGGGGCCATGCCGCGGCATGAGGAGGCTTGAGCTGCGACCCTTAAGGATATTTGTGTTTTTGGGTTTTAAGGCATGGGAACTTAACCTAGGGTGCTCAGGATCGATTCCACTACCGTGTTTAGTGGAATTCGAGGTCCCGAAGGCTAGAACTTTATCCAGAAACCCTTATACAATTAATGATGGAATCCTTTACCATGGTTGTGACTAGGTGTACGCTTGGGCTCGGGACAGGATCATGCTCGGGGGTCGTCTTTCCTAATTAAAGCACTTGGAATTAAAGGTAAGAAAACTGCACCTGTATATGTGGATAGGATGGGACTAAGTGTTCCCTATATTTGTATGCATTGTTATATGACTGTGATAAACCATGTGAATATGTTGGGACTAAGAGTTCCCTATAAATGTATGAATGCCATGAGGTGGTATTATGCCACTGGGACATGTGATAAACGACCTAAGGGTGCCGAAATCAATACTTGCGCACAGGGTGCGGCTCGGCCACTGGTAGCTGAGGACAACTTAATAATCACTGAGCTTGGTTAAGCTGGCTGGAGTCAGTGGGTATAACACTGGGCTTGGCCTAAGTGAGCCATAGACAGTGGATTAAATAGAGGGTGCGGCCTACGGGCATTAACCCTAGTTGTTGCTTGACATGTATTCTATTGTTAATTGTTGTGTATGATGTGATGAGTATCTGGAGCTAGATCATTGGTTATTGACCGGTGTGCTGCATTGAACGTATGCTATGGATTGTTGGGTAATTGATTAATGCCTTGTAGATTATTTGGTTATGCTCTGTAAATTTCTTAGCTGTTAATACTGGTTATGTTATGTTTTCTTGCTGGGCCTCGGCTCACGAGTGCTACGTGGTGCAGGTAAAGCCAAGGGTAAGATGAGTTGACCATGAGTTAGAGAGCTCTGGGGACGAGGTGTACATTGTCAGCTGCTCGACTGCCATGGTCAAGGGATTGTACAGGGACGGGAACCTAAAGCGTTTATTTTTCCATTAGAGTGGCTTGGCTATTTATTTGTTTTGGAAATTCTGTAATTACGTTATTTAAACCTTGATTTGGGATCCCATGTACCAAATATTTGTTTTAATGAAAATTATTCGTTTACAACCAAAATCTTTTAAACCTAACCTGTTTGTGTCGTTAGATTCACATTTTTATTTAAATGACTTGATTAGCAAGTCTTGCACTATTTCAAATACACGTCTTGGTTACCCAGGGCGTTACACTTACCTCCTAGGATCGTCTCGTGCTGAGTAACCCTAGCATAACCAAATTATAATGAAGCACCACACATATATCACATATATGTCAAATATACCCGAAATGGCCGAAATATGAAAATCACCCAATTAATCAGAAATGGGTTCACATGCATATTTTATACACCTAAACATGCATATAATCATTTAATTACATAATAAATCAATTATGGCCCTCCCGGCCTCCTAATCAAGGTCATAAACCTTATTAGGAAATTTGGGTCATTACAGCAGGCACTAGAGTTTGGAGTCCCAGAAATCACCAGAACTAGTTAGTGGTCGGCCTAGGGTCTTGCATCCCTGGAAATTGTCTAGTTTGGGGTTTATAACCCTGGAAATCGCCCAGACTAAGGAATTTTACAGAGAAATCTTAATTCAACTAAGTCAATTATTTCGGATCATGATACAACAAAACAAGAAGATTCAGACAAAAATTCCTCAAAAATGCAAAGTGTTTCTTATAAATCTAAGCACATTTAAATTAAATGATGTGAGGATTAAAAAAAAGTACTTACCATAGATCTGAGTTTGATGAGGAACTCGAAAAATCAGACTTGGATCTTGTTTGAAAGTGGCGCATAGAGCAGGAATGACAGGAGAAGACCTACTTGGATCTTGTTTGAAAGTGGCGCATAGACCCACTCTCAGACGAACAAGATATTTTTAGGAATTCAAATGTTCTTGAACAATATCTGATATGGTTAAAATTTAAATTCCTTGAAAAATAATTTTAATTTTTAGGAATTAATATCCTTGAAAAATATATTATATTTTTAGGACTTTAAAAATCCTTGAAAAATATGTTATATTTTTAGGATTTCAAATTTCCTTGAAAAATATATTAGATTTTTAGGAAATTAATTTTCCTTGAAAAACCTAATTATTCTTAGGAATTTCTAATTGTCCCTAAAAAATTCGTATCGAGCAAATTATCGATAGTTAAAAAAGTACTATGTAATGTCTCGAGGGACTTGACTATTTAAGTACTGCTATGGTATGTTTCTTGGGCCGAGATCAAGTTTATCGTAATGTTGAAAACATTACAATAAACTTGGGGGGGCAAATGTTATCCCTCAAAAATACGAGGATGAGTGGCAAATGAGAATGCGACATGTGACATCACAAATCAAGGAAAAAATGACATAGTATTGAGAAAAGACCACCGTGCAAAAAATATAGGTCCAGGACCTACGGGGAAGTCGACCAAGCCTAAACCCCCTAGGGGTGGTTGGCCTAAGCAGGCCCAAGAGCCCTAGGGGTGGTCGGCTTGACCTCTACCCTAGGGGTGGTCGGCCCCAGTATGTCCAAGGATCCCTAGGGGTGGTCGGCCTGACCTGCTCAAGAACCACCTGGTGATCGGCCCACCCTATTCTTCATAGGGTGATCGGCTCAAACTCCCAAGTACATTTCACTGAGAAATACTCACTCTCGTTCGAACTGAGATCAACAAGCCTAGCACTTAGAAGGTCACAGGCCTAGCACCCAAGCTCGGGTCGTCGGGCCTTGCACCTAAGTCTCACATACCAACAGAGACTTAACATCTTCCTCAAAGGATTCTATCGTGCATTATCCACCACAATCTAGAGAAACAACGAGAAGACCCACGATCTCATAATCATGGGGAGGTGGACACGTATCTCCACTACTTGATAATCGTGTACCAAATCACGATCCCAGTATTAATGGTCATGTAACAGCCCCTGGGTACTATAAATAAAGGACCCAAGGCTTCATTTCGGGGGATCTCTTTTCTGGAATTTTGGGACAAAATCTTTTTTAACGAGATAACTCATCAGTTCGTACTTGTAATTGTCGATCGAGTAATTCAATACCGAAGACTAAGTGGATTAGGTTATTATTGTTCATCAGAACAGGGCTGAACCACTATAAAATTCCTGTGTGTTTACTTAAGATAATCGTACTTTGTCGTTTATTCAATTCCTTTCGTTCAAAAGGTGTCGTATACTGTACATATGGCCGTTGGCCAATTTCACAGGTCAACAATTATAACTATTAATATTTTATTTTTTTAAATGGTTAAAATATTAGCTTATAGTTGCAACAACACAATATTTTTTTAGAAAAACAGTTAAGATATTGATTTTAAAATTTAAAATTGGTTAAATTTTTAAAAATATTATTTTTTTAATGGGATTTAAATTAACTATGGTTAATTGTTGATAAATCCTATTTAAATTAAATTAATTTTTTTCAAATTAACCTAAACCAAGCTGATTGTTGATAAATGGAATTTAAATTAACTATTGTTAATTGTTGATAAATTTCATTTAAATTGACTTATTTTTTGTAAAAATTTAATTAATTCGAATTTTTTGATAAATTCTAGAAAATTAATTGTGGTATTTTTGCAAATAAAATAAATTGTGGTATTTTTGCATAAATTCATAGACTTGCTCATATAGTAACATGATTAGGCCCATCCAATTATAACATGTCTGCTTGCACTATATGTGGTATTTTTGCAATTGGGCTTAGATGCATATAGTGACCCATATGTTTGCTTAATATATGGTTTTTGCTAAATAAAACATTCATAGAATGATAGTTTTTATTTGGGCCCATTAGAAAATGTAAAGTTTAAATTCCTCTCTTATGGGTGGTTCCACTTGTGAAGGCCCATTTGCTTTGCATGACTATAGTAGGCCTAATCAATTAATAAAACAAAAGTTTAAATTCCTGTCTTTTGGACCTTGTATGGAAGTATGAGGGCCTTAGTAGTGGGAACGACATACTGGACCCAACCTTTTTCCATGCAAGCCTAATTTTTAAGGCCTATTTCTTTAGTTGGACTTAATTGTATAGGTTCATTATAATAATTAAACCTAAAAATTGATTAGCAACAAATTAGTTCTAAATTAATTGAATTTGTTTCAATGTGACACTTTAGAATTAATATGAAATTACAGGACTTTGGTTTTAAAAATTCTAATCTTACAATTTTTTGAAGGACCATAGTCATTAATTTTCGAAAATTAATAATAAAAATACTATTTTTAATTTTATAATGAGCTTATTTTAAGAATTATATTTGATTTCCACCGTTGGTTTAGAAAAATCAATAGATTAATGGGGCCTCAAGACGCTTTGATTCGTCCCCCTGCGGAAGGTGTTCATTAGTTATTTTGACAAGGTTAGATTTTGAAAGATAGATAATTATAGGTCAAATTCTACTAGACTCACCCCTACGATGACTACTAGGACTAAATCTATTGTTTATCGAAACCGTGGGTCAAACTCATAAAATAAGAGATTTTGTTTTATTACTTTCATCGAATAATAGGTTGTTAATGATGGTGTCCATTATTAAATAAGTTTACAACTTTATTTAACTAGTGATATTTTTTACTCTCGCCAACTGGGACAAGGATATCATAGATTAGTTAAAAACCTAAAGAAATAGAGATATGATTGTTTTTGGTATTTTTTTTCTCATATCTTACATATTTTTAGTATATGTTGTGCTATTTCTTGAAATTTGGTGTGAATAGAAGTTTTATTGAGCAAAGTGATTGATTTCTATTTTATTGATAATTTGTAGTATAATTATGGCCGTGTCTACTCCCATCCTTTCTCAATTTTTGATGGAGAAACTCACTGGAGAAAACTTCCTTAAATGGAAGCAAAACATCAACATTGTGTTGATTGGTGACAACTCCAAGTTCGTCATGACTGAGGAATCCCCGGACGTTCCAGCTGA
Organism: Humulus lupulus; assembly: GCF_963169125.1. Lineage (NCBI taxonomy): Eukaryota > Viridiplantae > Streptophyta > Magnoliopsida > Rosales > Cannabaceae > Humulus > Humulus lupulus. The sequence continues at coordinate 126,140,062 of NC_084801.1, read as the reverse complement.
AGGAGCTTCCAAGTCAGTGAGGGATAAGTATGAGCATTGGCAGGCGGCTAACAACAAGGCACAGTACTACATTTTGACTAGTATGGTCGGCACTCTCAAGACAAAGATGAAGAATGTCGAGACGACCTACGAAATCATGGATCAACCCCAAGACATGTTTGGTGCCAAGTCAGCGAAAACTCGTTTTGAGGCCACCAAGAAATATGCCAATGCTCAGATGGCACCATCCCAACATGTTCGTGATCACCTGATCAAAATGACAAACTACTTTCAGGAAGCTGAACTGCATGGAGAAACAATAGATGAGAAAACTCAAGTCAGCTTAATCCTCTATAGTCTCTCTCCAGCTTTCCTGCCGTTCACCACCAACTATGTGTTGAATAAACTCAACTATGGTCTGACGCAGCTCATGAATGAGCTTCTGAATTTTGAGTCTATCATGGGTGGACCAAGTAAGGGAGGAGAAAACAAGACAACTACCACTACTACTGCTGCTGATCGAGCTAAGGCTGAAGCTAACATAGCTTCATCTTCGAAAGCTGGAAACAAGAGGAAACGTGGACAAAACAACAACCCCAAGCCCGCAAAGGCTGCAAAGACGAGTGCACAACCAAATGCACAGACGCCTAAGGGGAAGAAAAAGAAAGGTAAAGGTAAGTGTTTTCACTGCAAAGAGGGATAACTTGGGAAGAATAAGCCTACTCGACAACCACGGCCGGGATAGCTTGGGAGGAATTAGGGTTGAACTCTGTTTTGTCGCCTAGAATGGCTAGTGTGTATTTTATTTGTCTTTTATCAGTCTATAACCCCATGTATAAACTAAACACTTTTAATTAAAAATGATTACTTAGTTGACCAAAATTTTTAATACCTAACCTTGGTTTAGTATTTAATTACACATTTAAGTCAGAATGTCTTGCTTAGCGAGTTAAGCACCATTTTAAACATACAGTATAATGGTCTTGGCTAACCAGGGTGTTACAAATCTTATCAGCTGTGAGTTCCTCCAAAACTACTTTGCTCCGAGGTTTATAGTTATTCATATAGTTGTGTTCAAGGAAAATCTCATTTGTTGAAACAAATAACTTTTGGTCATTGGGACTATAGAAGTAACCGACTCTTGTTTCTGGAGTGTATCCCACAAAAATGCACACTTCAGACCTTGAATCAAGTTTCCCTGATTTAGGTCTAAGAAAATGAGTAGGACAGCCCAAAATGCGGAAATGGTGCAAACTAGGTTTGTTTCCATTCCACAGTTCCAGTGGCATTTTTCTTATGGTCTTAGATGGGACTACATTCAAAATGTAAGTCATCGTTTGAAGTGCATATCCCTAGAATAAGAGAGGAAGTGAAGAGTAGCTTAACATAGACCTGACCATGTCTAACAAGGTCTTGTTTCTTCTTTCAGAAACACCATTTTGTTGTGGCATTCTTGGTGGTGTGAGTTGGGATAGAATACCATGCTCCAGCAAGAAATCTTTGAATTCTAAATCCAAATATTCTCCACCTTGATCAGATCGAAGTATTTTAAGAGTCTTACCTAATTGCTTCTTAGCCTCTCCTTTGAATTCTTGAAACTTACCAAAGGTTTTAGATTTTCTAAGAATTAAGTAAGTATGACCATATCTTGAGCAATCTTTAATAAAAGTGACGAAGTACTCATACCCACCTCTTGCTTGTACATTGGTTAGACCACAAACATCGCTGTGTACAAGATCCAAAGGTTCTTTAGCTCTATTGTCTTTCGTTGAGAAAGGATGTTTGGTCATTTTGCCTTCTAGACAAGATTCACAAATTGGAAGAGTTCTATCTCTTAGTTCTCTCAAATGTCCATTTTTTGTTAACCGTTTTATCCTGTCTATACCTATATGACCAAGTCTAAGATGCCAAAGATATGTGTTATCCTCCTTTGAAACTTTTTGTCTGTTGTTTCCTTGCGGTTTTGCTACTTTGAATAATTCTGAGTTATTAAGCATTTGTTCATTAGGTTTGAGCATATACAGTCCGTTTGTATGTTCTGCTTGACAAATTTTGAAACCATTCTTCAAAATAATAATCGCATTATTACTAAAAGAAATATCAAAAGATTGTTTATGCAACATAGATAAAGAAACTAAATTTCTAGAAAATCCTGGAATAAAATAAACATTGTTCAAAAAAAGATAATTGTTCCCAAAATGTAAACGGACTGTTCCTTTTGCTCTAGCTGAAATGAACGCTTCACTTCCAACTTGCATGGTTACCTCGCCATCACCCAGCTCCCTTGATGACTCAAGTATCTGCATAGAGGAACAAACATAGTTAGTGGCTTTTGAATCTAAAACCCAGGATGACATATCGTCTTCCACTACACAAACTTCAAGTACAAGTAAATCAGATTTACCTTTCTTTTTCAGCTCCGAGAGATACTTTTTATAGTTTTTCTTCCAGTGACCAACTCCACAGTGGAAACATTTTCTTTTTGGTTCTTTCTTCTTGGAGTTATTGTCATTCTTGTTCTCCTTGGCTTTTGGTGCCTTCTTGCTTTTCTTGGAATTCTTGCCCTTTCCTTTGTCCTTATCATTGCTCTTCTTCCTCTTCTTGGACTTATCCTCAGATTTTGGAGGTTTATCCTCTACCACATTTGCCTCAACCTATTTTGTAATGGATTTGTTAAGAGACTCAAATGTCTGCAGTTCATTCAATAGCTGGGTCATGTTGAATTCCAACTTATTCATAATATAGTATGATGCTTACTTGTGTACACTCATCAATGATGGCCCCATGTATTTCTGCTTCATGCATCACGTTAATCATGCTCAAAACATGTTCATGTACAGAAACACATTTCTTCATCTTAGTAGTCATGTAGGTTCTAGTAGCCTCATGTATACTTTGATCAGATTGCTGTCCAAACATGGCCTGCAGAGAATCCATTATCTGAAACGCAGTTTCCATGGATTCATGCTTTGTTCTCATAAAATCATTCATGATCACAAGCATGTAACACTTTGCCTTGTTGTTAGATGGAATCCATGCATCATACTTGTCTCGAACATTCTTCGGTGCATTGGCAGCGGGCTCTTAAGGAAATTTCTTAGTTCGAAAAAATTTATGGTTCTCACAGATTAACATAAGATTCAAGTTTGATTTCCATCTTATAAAATTATCACCATTAAGTTTTTCAAGTGAAAGTAATGCAGTTATAGGATTGCCACCGTTTGACATTACTAAAAAATATAAAATACAATAATATTACTATTTGAAAAATATCAATTATTCGAAAAGTAAATATGATACATGAATGCAACAATTAAAACACATAAATAAACATTTACTTTTCCATGATAAAACTACCCAACAAATAAAGTGTCGTGGTCGTGTGCCAGGCACAGGCAGGGGCCTGATGCGCAGGTGGCCGTGTGCTTAGGTGCATGCGGCTAAGGCTTGGGTCCTTCTATTTTCTCTTCCCTTTGTGTACATATTTTTAAAATTTGAATTTCACGATATAAAATTACAAAAATCCAATGCCCTTTATGGCTTACACAAGATCTAGAAAATTGAAATTCCTAACACAATAACACCATATAATTAACGATCCATCATTCAACCATACATTAAAAAAACATATCCATCCATTCAATATGCATATCAACATACATATAACAAATGCAAGAAACCCACACAATATTTAATATATATATGTAGACTACCCTGGTACCAATTGTTGGTATTAAAAGAGCAAATCAGAGATACACAACAAGGAATGGACCCTGTTTAATAATTATTAATACCAGCCAAGATCATACATATATATATATATATTAAATCATATACAATTAGATTAGAGATTACCTCTTGTAGCCTATCAAGTATCCTCGAATCTTTTTGTATAAAATCAATGATCTTCCTATCCAAGTTCTGAAGACTCACACCTTGATCTTCTAGATCAATCCTCAAACACATAAGGACGTGTGTAGGCACATAGGATTCAAAATGTTGATTTGTGACTCTCTAGATGTACTCAACACATTAGATCTAGTTTGATAGAGAGAAGAGGAATTGAATAGTTTTTCAGGTTTAGGAAAAACTATCGCTTCTGTTTCTGAGAGAGAGTCTCTTTCTACCAATAATTTATTTTTAGTTTTATAAAGAAAATTAACTAATTTAATTAATCTTTATTTTTATTAAAATAAATCTGATCAGTTATAACCTATTTAATTGTTTAATTTAAAAATCCATGTTGGCGCCACTCATTGTGTGTTCAGTACAATGATTGGCGTGAGCCACATTAGGGTTTTCCTTAATTTTTTCATTTGTTTATTTAATTAATATTTAAGACAATCTTTATCCCAAAATAAATATCAGTTAATTCAAAATTAATTTATATATTAAACCAAATAAGATTAATAATTATTTTAACCTATAGTTTTTCAAAATAAAAATTATATAGTTAAATAATTAATTAATTCATAATTAATCAATTACCCATAACTATCACATAATTATTTCATTTCCCTAGAAAATTAATTCCTTTGCAATTAAGTCCTCTCTGCAATTCTTTCTTTTGACATCCTTACCCTTGACAGTGTAGGACAGAGGTGATCTGAGAACAATGGACCTATAATACGAAGCTTCAATAAACAAGATTATTAATTAAACTCTTTAATCCAATAGTCTTATTTATTAATTCCATGATTACTCCACTATAAATATGGAATTGCACTCTAAGTATTTATAGAATTATATTTACAGAGTTTTCTCTTGTAGTCCATTGATATAATCAATAAATGTAGTTCTGTCCTCCATTTATTGGTTCGTTAATTAGAGCTGGTCAAGATTGCCATTTTACCCTTCTAATTACCTCTTAATAATAGATTTGAGCTCAATAACTATCCAGTTCCAAAATTAACTCTTAAGGGAACCAATTGTAATACCCCAAATTTCCTAATAACGTTTAGGACCTTGATTAGAAGGTCGGGAGGGCCATAATTGATTTATTATGGTATTTAATGATTATATACATGTTTACGTGAATTATATTATTATATGATGGTGAATGCATGCATATGGGTTCATATTTTAATTATGAGGGCATTTTGGTAGTTTGGCTGTTGTGGGCGTAATTGTGTATTATGGGTGCATGGTTGTGATTAATTAATATAGCCACATTATAAGGTGGATTGGTTCGAGCTATTCGGCATGAGACGATCATGAGATGTAAGTGTTCGGTCTAGTCATAACGGGTTTAAGTTCGGGGCTCGAAGTGAGTCTCGGGGTCATTTTGATGACTAGAGCATTGCCGGGGATTAAAGGGTAATGGGATATGATTTATTGGTATTTGGGAATATTGAGAATAGCGGGAATTGGAGAGCGTTAATTATAATTAACGAGATAGGCGGGAAAGGACGGTTTTACCCTTGGAAGCCTTTAGAGGGATTTATTTGGCTTAAGGGCATTATGGTCTTTTGACCTTAAGGATTTATATCAGCTTTTGGGGTTTAGAAGGCTGTGGAATTATAACAGAAGTAGAGCCCATCCTCATTTCTTCTCCTTCTCTCCCGTACAAGGTTTCTCCTTCATCTTCCTTTCAAATTTTGGAGAGCCAATTGAGAACAAGCTAGGGAAATCAAAGCTTGGGGATTTTAGATTTAGCTCAACTATTGGGAAGGATTCAAACCAGCTTAAGGAAAGGAATTGAACCTGAGTTTTGAGCTATACTCTCTTTCTTTCTATTAAGTTTCAGTTAAGGATTTTGATGTGTTAGTTGAGAATTAATGGAAGTTTAGTGGAGGTTTAACTTGGATTATGATGAGGGTGAGTTGTAGATGATGTTTGGTGGTTGAATTGGGTGTTAGGTTGGGGTTTGGGACAGGTTTGAAGGGTTGGTTTCAAGGGAAAACGCAGGGGAAAGATTTCAGGTGCGTGCTGTCATTTTTGCCTGGTCTGGGCTGGGCGCCGCGGCGCGGCTGTGGTGCGCCGCGGCCCTTGGCGTCTGGCAGGGTGGTGTGTTTTTGTCTAAAGGGCGCGCCGCGGCGCAGCTGGGGAGGGTCGCAGCCCTTAGGGAAATTTTGGCCAGAATGGTGTTTTTAGCTTGGGGATTCAAGCCTTAGGCCTCGGGGTTGAACCTAGTACCCGGTTAAGTGGGGATTGGTGTCCCGGAGGCTAGATATTGGTTTGGGAACTTATGTTGATCATTTTTATTGATGATGTCCTATATTTGGTTATGACTAGGTGACCGCTAAAGGACTAAAAGTTGATCGTTCTCAAGGGTCGTTCTTGTTATCATTCTAGCTAGAATCTGAGGTAAGGAAACTGCACCCTGTGTATATGTGACATGCGTGGCTATTCTTGATGCATGTCGGTTGACTATTAAACGTGACATGCATGGCTATTCTTGATGCATGTCGATTGACTATTAAACGTGACATGCATGGCTGTTGTTGGTGCATGTTGGATTGTTAAGTATAATGCATGTGGTGCATGAGAAACATGTGATTAGGACATGCTTTGAGTACTGATTATGATATTGTTCAGAGCTTGTGCCTCTAGGTTTGTGCATGGTCCTAATTGTATTAATACTTGTTGAGTAAGCATGCTGAATGCCTTGTTTATGGATATTGGACATGTGATATATGTTTGGTGGCATGGCTTACCTGTGTATGGCGTTGGCTTATTAGTCAGAATCGGCAATGGTGTTAGAACCGTCTGTGAAGCTGTGACTTATTAGTTAAGTTCACCACGGGCTGAGCACTGGTTGTGTTTCACCGACCCAAGAATCAGAAGTGGCAGTGCGTTGTGAACGCCGGGCCAAATGAAGATTAGATCTAATTGAGGTTTGCATTGAATGACCCATAAAGGGTATTAATGCTGGACCGACCGGAAGGTCAATGAGAACTATAAGCGCTTACCTGGTCTAAGACCAGATGTTTTCAGCCAAGGTATATGACCCCGGTGACTGTTTGTCACATGGCTGGGGGACGCTGTCCTTAGTTACGACTCTAGAGTCGGGTGGATGGTTATGTTGGTGACCAATCACCATGCACCTATCCTGATCAAACTTATGAGAGAACCACTTATCAATTAAGCCCTGGTGACCCTACCGTCACATGGCTAGAGGGACCTGTACCCATTTTTGTGACTTTTGCTACAGTCACCTATTAATTTTGGATTGATAGTCCTGGATGGTTATTGTGATTAATGTTGATATTATATCATGTTACATTGTGTTTTCTTGCTGGGCTTCGGCTCACGGGTGCTATGTGGTGCAGGTAAAGGCAAGAGGAAGCTGGACCATCCTTGAGTTGGAGAGCTTAGGTGATGACGTGTACATATGCAGGTGCTCGTCCGCCACGACCGAGGTTTAAAGTGGAATTAGGGTTGAACCTTGTTTTGCCGCTTAGAACGACCTGTTGTAAATGCTTTTCTGTAATAGACTCTAAAACTGTGTTTTGGGATCCCAATGTATATATTAAACGAACGAGTGAAACGTTACATCTTAACCAAAATGTTTAATCCCTAAACCGCTAATCATACTTAGTTACACGTTTTTGGCCAAATGACTCGATTAGCGAGTTTAGCACTGATTACAAGGCACATCGTAACGGTCCCTGGAGTTGGGGCGTTACACCAATATTTGATCTGTTATGAAAGTGTGGATTCCATTATTGTAATTCACGTTCCCAGCCATTCATGATATTGAATCTCCAAAACAAAAGTCATTAGCTTCATTATACAAAGAAACCTTAATGAGTGAATCAAAAGATCCAATAAACACAATCAGGAGTTCATGAATACTCAGGAATTAGACTGATCTACAAATGATCATTGTAACGTCCCAAATTTGCTAATAAGGCTTAGGGCCTTGATTTGCGTGTCGGGAGGGCAATAATTGATCTAGTTATGTCAATATATGAATTTGATGATTATGTGATTAAAAATGCATGTTTAGGTGAATTAAATATGCATGTGGGCCCCATTTGGTTATTAGGGGTGTTGGCGCGGTTTTTTGCCAACAGTGAATTATGAAAATAGCTGGGAGGAATTAGTGCTTAATGATAAACCGCAATAAGAAAATGATACTCAAGAGCACCAGAAAAGAACTCTCAAGAACTCTCGTCTTTTTTATGTGGTTCGTGGGTTAAAATCCCCCTAGTCCATGAGTTTATATTATTATTGTTTTTCTCTCTAAATTTGACAGAGTTTTTACATTATAGAAAAATCATCCTTTTTTCCTATCCAAGACCTTATTATTTATAGAGAAAATCCTTGGATAGGCCTTGGGGTCATCACGTGACTTAACCCCCTGTGTTACCTGTACCACACTAATTATAAATATTACAATTTATCCTAAGGTATGGTCTGATCATTAGGTAAAACTAATCTTGGATCCTCAGGGATAATCAGACATGCCATGCCTGACCATGCACAGTTATATTACGTGTCTAGGTTTTCAGGGATCCGCGAACATGCCATGTCTGACCGTGCACATCTATATAACGTATCTGAGTTTCTAAGGATCCAAGGATACATCAGATCTCTAGCGTACCCCAAGCTAAATACATCGTGAGCTCGTGTCACAGATGCTATACCTTATAAACATTGCAAGCTCGTGCTTATTGCTTTGCATTCCCCCGCTCATGTTATTGACCTGGGGAATCGTGCTGTCTTTGTGGAGAAAATACGGACCTATGGATCATCTATTACAGTCCTTTACTCGCCAGCTATACACAAGTTGAATAAAAGACTCGTGCTAAATTTTAGGATGCACATTTTCCCCCCAAGTCCTTGCTCGTTTTTTATGACGTCACCTTCTGACTTACACAGTGGGGACTTTTAAACTTCCGTCGTGATGTTCTAGGCTTGCCCACCACTCGAGTATTGGACACGTGGAACACTACGATTGGCATCTGTTCAAGTTTCGAGGACTGCAATAATGGTCTGGACAACTTTTTGCTGCCGTTTCGCCCTTCGAAACACTACCCTCAGATCTTGAACTAGCTAGATCGGATGGTTCACATTGTTTTATGCCATTTACGTATAAAAAGGGGCAGGCCAATTCCACAGTTTACCACTTTTCATTCAAAAAATTTCTCCATCTTCTATCTTCTGTGTTTTCAAACCTCCTTCCTTCTCAGAGAAAAGAAGAACCCCAAAGCCCTTTGTTCCAAAATCTTTCGGAGACCCAGTCGTTCAGCTGCTCAGGAGTGAGTCTTCCAGTCCTTACAAAATACACTTCCTCTATTGACGATCATACTGTAAGTCCTATCACTTCTCATGGGCTCTTTCTTTATAGATTTTTGAATTTTATTTACCATGCTCTTTCATGCTTCGCTGTAGTCAATATTAGGGTGTCTTCTTGATTTTTGGCACATAGGTTTCAACTTTAGGTTTATACAGAAGGTTTGGAACATTTCCTAAAATTATGATATTCACGACATAGGATATTTTCAGGGTAGATTTGGGTAACCTTTGGCAACTTTAGAAAATACCCATTCGGTATATAGAAGATGAAAGGTCAGGGTTGAAAAATCAGATTGCTTAAGGAACACGACTTCTTGGGTGGTTTATCTCTAAACCTCCCCCCAAGGATAGTAGTGGCTATATTTTCTGACACACGGATCCCTGAATGTCAGGGGTTTGTTGGGAAACCTAGGCACGTAGCGTAGGTAGCGTGTGGCATCACGCAACGGGCTGAGATTAACTCAACTCGGGCTTCAAAAGCACCATTTCCCTTCTTGCTTCCTCGCCTTTACCTTTATAAAATAATAGGTCGCATACTAAGTGACTCGTCATTCTTGTTCACTAGGCGATCTAATGGCACCCAAGAAGAGCGTACCCAAGAAGGGTGCAGCCGGCTCCTCGTCTCGACAAACTAACAAGGGAAAATAGATCACCTCTGAATCCCCTATTCCTCATTTCGGCCCTGTGGTGGAGAAGGAGGTCATGGTTGGTCCTAACGCGTTCTTCGAGGCGGAGACAATTGTATCCAAGATCACAACCCAAGAAAGGGTCAACAAGATAATGTTGTCCCATAGCATTGAGGTCGGGTCCGGGGTCCTCATAGCCCGACCTCCATATGAAGGGGAAAGGATCTGCGCGCCTCTCCAGGATGACTTCGCGGCCTGGAGCGACGAGCACTTGAAGGCGGGGGCCTTCCTTCCTCTGGACCAGTACTTCGCTGACTTCCTCAATTACGTGAAGTTGGCACCGTTTCAGCTCCCCCCGAACTCATACCAACTATTGGCGAGGTTGAAGTATCTCTTTCTAAAGAATGAGTAGGAGGCCCCACTCCAGCGGACAATATTTATTTTTTCTGCCTCAAGTCCAGCCCGGAACAACAAGGGCGAGGTGATGAGTTCTATTACTTGACCCGATTCCTGAACTCGCCCTCGATCATTGAGCTCCCCAGCCATCCCAATGACTATAAAGATCAATTCTTTATGTCGAATGGGTTTCGCAACTGTGAACATCAATACTTCAACCGTCCTCGTAATTCTCTTTTCCTTTATTAGCTCGTGAAATCATTCTCTTTGTATCTAGATCTAGGTCTCGTGTATATACTAATTGAGTAGTATTTTTGTGCAGCCATATTCACGAGGACGGAAAAATCTGCGACCCTCAAGGGTCAATATGATATGCTATCTAGGCTTCCGCCTAGTGAGAAGGACTACCGCTAGCTCGTGACCGATGACACGATGTTGGCGTGTAAGTTAATTTCTGAAGGCCAGAATCTGGCTTTGAGAAGAACACGGGCTAACCTCCCAGTGGTCTGCAAGCTCCCGCCTACCCATGAAGGGGATGCTGAGGTCGTCGAAGGCAAGGAGCAAGAAAAAGACGAAGTACCTCTCGTACGGAAGAGGTGGGCTCTCGAGGCTAGTCGGGACCCTGAGTTTGGGCGAGCTCCATTGGGGGCAGCAGCCGACCCCTCCGGCCAAGGTAACCCATACCCCTATAGGGAATTAGATAGGGCTGTTGCTGACCTTAGGTTAGTTAGGTTTAATCCAAACCAGCTCGTCCATCGCCACCCTAACGATCCAAACCGTAATATAACCCTGCTCTAGTGCGTGGACCACTTAGTGTTACGCCATGAAATGGGCTACTCTAAAGGCACTGTTGTCGTAGATAATACCCTATCCTTTAGGTCGGTCTTTTTTGAAGAGTATGGGACCAATCTCAGGTCGTGGTCTTCTTTGCTCCAGGGTACCCTTGCCCCTGGACTTAGGCAGTACGTAGAGGAGTCTAGCCCTGAGATAGAACCTGAGCTTGAACCTCCCCTAATTCAAGAAATTGTAGAGTTAGACTCCCCCTCTCCTCCAACAGTTCTAAGGCCGGAGGTCGTGACAATAGACTCATCCCCTAGCCCGGAGGGTAGGACTTTCATTTATTTATTTTATGTAAACTCGTGACTTTACTTGTATATTAACTTCCTTCTCATTCTTTTTAGGTGAAGAAATGGCACAACCAGAAGTTCTCGTCATCCGCACGATTTTCTAGGAGGGAAAAACCAGCTCAGGGCCTATCGTAAAGAAACCCCGGTTCACAGCAAAGAAGACGCCCCTGCGACATGGACTACCTCCAAATCTCCGGCTAAGGGGAAAGGCACGAGCTCAGCAGCTCCGACTACTGCCACGATGGAGAAAGGGGTCCTCCTCCGCCTCCTCCTCGATTTCCACCTGCTCAAGATCAGACAGCACAAGCTGATCCCACAACTCCTATTGTCACCACCACCACCGTGCGCATCCTAGTCAACCCTCATGACTTGGAGAAGATCCCCGATACTTTTTAGAGGACTCTCTGTGAGACGACGAACAACGTGGTGGAGCATATATACAAAGCCAACCCGAGGGAGGAAAATAGAAGAGAGGAGCCCAGAGAACGTCCTGGAGTTCGCCTTGGAGATGACCCTCACAGTAAGATAACTTTCCTCAGTTGAACATACACATATTATTTTTTCTTTTTATTTTGCCCCAGTATGCGTATAACTTGTTTCCTTATCTTTTGCAGTCGGTCCTGGCTTAGTACCGCAGTATAGCCCAGGTCAGGGCTAGGAAGGAGGAGCTTTAGGCTAAGCTCTAAGCTGCCCAGTCCGCCCTGACTGCTGTCAAAGCTGCCCTCGTAGCTGCTCAAAAGACGAGCTCGATGCCAAGGCTACCCTTGCATCGTCTCAAGAAAGCGAGCAGGCTACAAAGGTTTCCTTGGCCGCTCTTCAAGCCAAGGTCGCTGAGGCCAAAGCCAAGTAGCTGGAGGCCGAGGTTTCTGTTAAAGAGGAGAAAGCAGCCTCGCTGTCCTTCATGGAGAGCATGCTGTATCACTGCTGGGCCTTCAACCAGGATGGTAACTTCTCCTTCCTAGCTCCTGAAGTGTGGGATCCATACCTCGAGAAGTTCAAAGCTCAGATCCTACTAGAGCAGTTTGAGACCGGGGATGCTTCTACCACGGGCGAGCAGGAGACTGAGGAGGTTACATCCTCAAAGCGCCTTGGAGGGGCTTGATTTTCTTTTTCTTTTATGTAAACATTCACCATTTGGCCTAGTTTGAGGTTATTTTTCCTCGAGACAATTTTCTTTTTAATTCATATATCTAACTTTTTATCTATTTTCCTTTTCATTGATTGTCTCTCATGTTTATGCTTTTCTAGACTTGCACACTCAAAATCTTAGGAATCGATTTTTAGATCGAGATAGATATTTTGAATTTGGTTATATAAAAAATTAATGTGTTGATTTATATTATACCTGTTAAGTATCAGGCCTTGGACTCGGTGATATCTGGGATTTTAAATATTTCAAACTTAGTCCTCATTAGGTTTACAGCTATCTCGAGCTTCTGAGGAAGCCATCGAATTTTCAATTTTGCTAACTTCTAAGTTTCAGACCTAGTTGTATCCAGGGTTTTAAATGATTTTAAAACTTAGCTCGTCCTAGGTTTATTGACACCTCATGTTTTCTTAAAAAAGAAACATCGGTTAATCAATTTTACTAACTTCTAAGTTTTTGACCTGGTTGTATCCAGGATAGTTTTGTATCTGGTTATATCCAGGATTTTAAATGTTCTAATCTATCTCGGGTTATATGCTCCCCAAGTAACTAGAAAGTGAACTTTCTCGGTTACTTGGAAAAATGTTATTACATGAACTAATATATAGATAAACTATATGAAAGACAAGAAATACATAATGATCCCTTCATTTCTTAATCAAATGGCTTTTATAACTAAGCCTTACATAGATGGATGGTATCATCATTGTTAATACTTCTTTAAGTGCATGGAATTCCAGGTCCATGGGACTGTTTCTCCACTAAGTTGAGCTAATTTGAAAGTTCCTTCACGCTTGACTTCCACTATCTGATAGGGCCCTTCCCAGTTCGGACCTAAAACATTGTCTTTAGGGTCCTTGTTTGCCAAAAAGACCCTTCGGAGGACTAGGTCGCCCAAACCAGAACTACGCCTTTTGACCTTGGAATAAAAATCACGAGTGATTTTTTGTTGGTAATGTACGAGTTGTAGTTGTGAATCCTCTCGTTTCTCATCAATTAGGTCGAGAGACGCATTGACCAGCTCGTCATTCCGATCCTGGCTGAATGTCTGGAGCCTGTGCGTGGTTTCTTTTGTTTCGACGGGAAGGAGGCCACACTTCTGAAAGCCAGGAAAAAAGGGTGTGTCTCGTGGAAGTCCGGTGGGAGGCCCGGTACGCCCATAGTACCTGCGGGAGCTGCTCAGGCCAGACTCCCTTGGCCTCGTCTAACCTTTTCTTAAGACTCTCCTTGAGGGTCTTATTCATGACCTCGACCTACCCATTGGCCTGTGGGTACGCAACTGAAGAGAAACTTTTAACTATGCCGTGCTTTTCACATAACTCAGTGAAGAGATCACTGTCGAACTGAGTTCCATTATCTGACGCAATCTTCTTAGGAAGCCTAAACCGGCACACAATGCTCTTAACCACAAAGTCGAGGACTTTGTTTGAGGTGATGGTTGCCAAAGGCTCGGCCTCTACCCACTTCGTGAAATAATCAATGGCCACCACCGCATAACGAATTCCTCCCTTTCCCATAGGTAAAGTTCCTATTAAGTCAATCCCCCATACTGCAAATGGCCACGGGGATGAGATAATTGTTAGCTTAACCGGTGAAGCTCATGCAACTATAGCGAATTGTTGGCATTTGTCGCACTTTTGAACATAGAAGATGGAATCTTTTGTTAAAGTGGGCCAAAAATAACCCTGCCTTAAAATTTTTAAGGCCAGGTTTCGCCCCCCAGCATGATCCCCACAGAAGCCTTCATGCACCTCTTGCAGAATAGTTTTAGCCTCCTCTGGCAGAACACACCGTAGCAGAGGCATGGAATGGCCACGTCGGTACAAAGTTCCATCCACTACTGCATACCTTGGAGCTTAATAGAGTATCATTCTCGTGTCTTTTCTTTCTTCAGGTAGCTTCGCTATTGTAAGATATTCTATCATGGGGGTCATCCAGGTCGGTCTAATGTTGATCATCTGGACCTCCACCGAGCCTCCTGCTATGCTTGGATTTTCTAAGAATTCCATCGGCACTACGTTCAAAGTCTCAGCTTCCTAGGAGGTGGCGTGCCTCGCCAAAGCATCTGCGTCAGCGTTCTGCTCGCGAGGGATCTGTTTGACGGTGCCGTACTCAAATTCTGATAGCTCTTTCTTCACCTTGTCTAGGTAAGATGCCATCTTGGTACCCCGTGCTTGGTATTCCCCTAACACGTGATTGACCACGAGCTGGGAATCGCTATAACACTGGAAGGCCTTGGCCTTCAATTCCTTTGCCACTCTAAGCCCGACTAACAAAGCCTCATACTCGGCTTTGTTGTTTGATGCCTCAAACCTGAATCGCAACGCGGTATGGAATCGATACCCTTCCAGAGAAATCAATATGATCCCAGCTTCGGACCCGTTCTCGTTAGAGGAGCCGTCCACAAATATTCTCCACAACATCTGTACTGGTTCTTTCAAAAGCTCCTCTTGAAATCTAGTGCATTCAGCCATGAAATCAGCAAGGTCCTGGCTTTTGATCGATGTCCGTGGTACTACAATATTTCGAACTGGCTGTCCGATTGCCCATTTTAAGAGACATCCCGCCGCTTCAGGTTTTTGTAATACCTGCCTTAGAGGTTGGTCGGTCATGACATGGATTGAATGGGACTAGAAGTACGACCTAAGCTTCCTAGAGGCTAATATCAGGTAGAACGCCATCTTTTCCATTAGGGGATACTGTGATTCAGCTCCGAGAAGTATTTTGCTTATATAATATACTGGTTTTTGAACCCGGTTTTCTTCCTGGACCAACATAGCGCTGGCTGCATCTTCTGTCACAGCCAAATAAAGAAATAGGGGCTCCCCTACCACTGGCTTAGACATTACTGGGGGTTCGGCCAAATGCGTTTTCAGATCAAGAAATGCCTGTTCGCACTCCTCAGTCCATCCAAATTTCTTATTCCCTCAAAGCAAGTTATAGAATGGCAAGCATTTGTCAGTGGATTTTGAAATGAACAGATTAAGGGTTGCCAATCTTCCAGTCAGGCTCTGGACTTCTTTACGTGAGCTAAGCGAAGGCATTTCCAAGAATGACCTGATTTTATCTGGATTCGCCTCTATCCCCCTTGTATTGACTATGAATCCCAGAAACTTTCCCGACGCCACTCCAAAAGTACACTTCTGGGGATTCAACCTCATGTTATATTTCCTCAGGATCTCAAAACATTCATTTAGGTCAGATACACGGTTGTTGGCAGTCTTGGATTTGACTAGCATATCATCGACATAAACTTCCATATTTTTTCCGATCTCGCCAACGAACATTTTGTTAACTAACCGTTGGTAGGTAGCCCCGGCATTCTGTAATCCGAAGGGCATAACTGTATAACAGTATATGTTTGTTGGAGTCATAAAGCTAGTATGCTCCTGGTTTGCATGATCCATTGCGATCTAGTTATATCCAGAATACACATCCATGAAGGACATGAGCTCGTGCCTCGCAGTGGCATCTACCAACTGATCAATTCTTGGCAATGGAAAGCAATCCTTAGGACAAGCTTTGTTTAGGTCGGAGAAATAGATGCAGATCTGCCACTTTCTGTTTAGCTTCAGGACCAGGATAGGATTTGCGACTTAGATAAGATATTTTGCTTCACGAATGAACCCGCACTTTAATAACCGAGCTACTTCTTCCTCCAACGCCTTATCTCGTGTTGTTCCTAAACGTCTCTATTTTTGGGATTTCACAGGTACGCTTTTATCCAAGTTTAGGGTGTGCATGATCACACTCGGGCTTATTCCCACCATGTCTTTATGAGACCAAGCAAAGACATCTAGATTCCCTTGCAAAAAATTTATCAGCTCTGTCTTTCTCTCATCATCAAGATTTTTCCCAATCTTAACGACTCTCGAAGCGTCCTTGGGATCTATATTTACCTCCTCGAGCTCTTCGATAACTTGGAGCTCTATTCTATCCTCGCCCATTCGTGGGTCAATATCATCACTTGGGGCGATGCCTCTATCCTTGGTTTCTTGAGGTTCTTCCATTCCAGAAGCAACTTCTACTTCCTGGGACTCCTCGCCTCCGTCATTTATGGCCATTGCTTGCTGCCCGGGTTGTGATTCTCCCTTCATGGAAATGCTATAGCATTCCCTGGCAACCAGCTGATTGCCTCTGACAGTGCATATTCTCGCAGAGGAGGGGAATTTGATTACTAGGTGGCGAATAGAGGTTACGGCTTCAAATGCCATCAACGCAGGTCGGCCCAAGATCGCATTATAGGTATCTGGACAATCGATGACCACAAAATCAAGGTGCTTGGAGACAGTTCATGGACCTTCACCCAATGTCACCACTAGCTCGATTGTTCTAATGGCTGCTAATCCCTCACTAGAAAATCCATATAGAATCATGGAAGTTGCCTTTAAGTCAGTTATAGACAACCCCATTTTTTCTAAGGTGGACCTAAATAGTAGATTCACAGAACTTCCATTATCTAATAGTATCCTCCTAACTCTTCGGTTGGCGAGCTGAACCGTTACGACTAAAGGGTCGTTGTGTGGGAACTAGACATGGCTGGTGTCTTCCTCCGTAAAAATGATCAGTTGCTTCTCTAACCGCTGGTGTTTTGATAGTCGTTCCTCTGGGACGAACTCCACTCCGTTGTGGGATTTCAGCTCGTTGATATACCTCTTCTGGGCACCTCTACTCGTGCCTGCCAGGTGAGGTCCTCTAGAAATGGTTGCTATATCTTCTCCCATGACCGGAGGAGGGTTGTCTTGATTCACCTGATCTCCATTTTGATTCATTGGAGCCTCCGGAGTTGATGGAATGTTTTGTCCAGCAGGCTGTCTGGGAGTTCCTCGATTCCGGGCGTACTAAGCCAAAGGTCCTGCCCTGATGAGAGTCTCGATCTCGTCCTTTAATTGCCTGCAATCATCAGTATTATGACCAATATCATTGTGGAATCGAAAAAATTTCGAGGGATCTCTCTTCGCCCTTTGATTCTTTAACGGTTCCGACTTCTTCCACGGAAGGCGGGCATAATTTGCCAAGAAGATGCGCTCTCTAGTATCCGTGAGGTCAGATTAAGTTGCATAGATCGGTTAAAAATTCTCCACAGACTTGTTTTTCTTTGACTCGCTCTGGCTGCCTTCACCATTTCCCTTTCTTTTACTACCCCCTTGGTTGTTCTGGGCAATGGTTTGAGGTGTAGCACCAGCCACAGTGGTTGCCGCTCCAACGGGTTGAATAGGGGCTTCGCTGGTTCCTGCAACAGAAGCTCGCGCCTCTTCTAGATTGATCTACCTCTGAGCTCGATTTAGGAACTCATCCACAATGTTAACTCCCTTTCTCTATAGCTCCTGCCATAGGTCGCCTCCCACAAGGATCCCTGTCCTCATTGCCATGAGTTTAGAACTCTCGTTGGCGTCTCTAGCTTGTGCGGCAACGTTGGCAAACCTACTCAGGTACGCTTTCAAAGGTTCTTCGAGCTGTTGTTTTACATTTGCCAAGGAGTCGGCCTTAATCCGAGCTGCCTGAGAAGCCCTGAAAGCTCTCTTGAAATCCGTAGAGAAATTCTTCCACGAGCTGATAGAGTGCTTTTTGTACTGTTTGAACCATTGCCTAGTCAGTCTGATCAGAGTCAAAGGGAATATTAGGCACCTTAACTCGGGTCCAATGTTGTGGCCCATCATCAGGGTGTTGAACATTCCCAAGTGGTCAGACGGATCTCCATCTCCATCGAATTTTGATAAATGGGGCATCCTGAAACTCAGTGGGTATGCGGTTACTGCAAAATTTGGGGCGAAAAGCTCGAGCTCATCCCCTGAATCATATGTTAGGAAAATATTGTTTTGCCTCAATGGAAATGATTATAATATTACAACTCTATGCAATATATTACAAACAAATAATGATATATTAAATAAGATTACAACTCTATAACTGAAAATTACAAATAAACAAAGAAAAGGAAGAATATGATGATGAAGAAGAGAATAGTGAGAATACAACTCTAAGCAAAAGATTACAAGTAAAATAAAGTGTTTAGACCAAAAGAAAAGATTACAACTCTTAAACTAAATATACAAGTAAATAGAACAAGAGAATAAGAAGAAAAGCAATAGAATAAAAAGAAGAACAGACACACAATCAAACTCTCACTTACACAACCTAAGTGAAGAGGATTGGGGATCACCAACTTGAACAAGGTTTAAAACCTTTGTCCAAAAGCTTATTTCCCCCTAACTCAAGCACTAAGGGATCTCTCTCAGATATTGGAAAATCTTTCTGGAATTATCAAGCCTCAAGGTGTTCTAGCCAAGTGCTCTAATGGATAGAAATGTTGTGTCTTTTAAGTGAGCTATAGGCTCCTATTTATAGAGGTTAGAGACACCATTTGAATTTCAAATTCCACCAACCCCCATGGCTGTTACCAATGTTTAATTGGATTAATATGGAATTAAAAAAGAGATTTGGGAGTTATTTGAGTTTTTTTGAGCCGTTCAACAAATATTGAAAAATTTGAAAATTGGTCAGTTTTTGGGCCTGTGGCCGCGGCCAGAGACAATGGT
Organism: Humulus lupulus; assembly: GCF_963169125.1. NCBI lineage: Eukaryota > Viridiplantae > Streptophyta > Magnoliopsida > Rosales > Cannabaceae > Humulus > Humulus lupulus. Next base: position 126,121,005 of record NC_084801.1, on the reverse strand, counting down.
GGCTGCGACCACTAGTCTCTGTCCCACAGGCCGCGGCCACTGACCAATTTCAGCACAAAAAATTGTGCTGTTTTTCCAAACGGTTCCAAACCCTCCCAAATGATTTTGTAACTCCCAAAACACATTATTGGGGTTAAAATCATATCTCTAACAGCCATATCACATATGGCTTTATGAAATTCATCTCAATATTGTGTAACAACAATTTTACACAATAAAGGGTAATATTTGGAAGTTACAAATTTGTAACACCAAATATGTTACATTATTTGGATATATCTCATATATCTAAATATTGTAACTCTCTATTATATGTTACAATATATGACACACTTTGTCACATTTATTTAATCTAAAACATTATATTATAAAATAATATAACATCATATTCATCTTTTTCCTTTTCTGATAGGAGTTTTTTCATCTGCTCCTCCATCTAAGCTAACCTTTCGAGGGTTTGGTCTTTGATTCCTTGGTTATTCTGGGGCTATTCCACAGCTCCCATCCTACCGTATGCGTTCGGCGGGTTGTTGTCCCTCCAAGTTCGAGCGTGGTTTGGTGGGACATTCCTGTTATCACGTACTTTGGAAGGACCTCCCTCTTGATGAGTGTAAATGGCTCCATTTTTGGCTGAATTTCTCCTCTGTGAATTTAGGCGATCTCAAAGATCGGTCTGGGGATCGACTTGAGGGCTCTGAGCCAAACTCAAGTGATTTCCCAAATATGTATCAAACCTGCCACTTCGACGACTCTCGGTCCAATAACTCCCATTAGCGAAGCTTAGTGCTCGCGGTTGAGGATGAGGATGAGGATCTGGGATATTGTCGCGTGTCCGTGGGGCGTAGGTAGGGGCAGCGGGAGGAGGATTTCTCCTGCTATTCCCATAAGCATGAACATTTCGCACAGAACGAGGCGATGTTGGATGTCTTATGGGCAATGGGGGATGCCTAACTGGCGAGGCAATTCTTGTCCCGTTAGGATGAACCAATTAGCCCGCGGTCGTTCTGCTCCACCATTTCCAACTCTCTGCATCTGGCAATTTGATCGTGATGCAGGAGGGTTGGCTGGAACATGCTGTCTTCGTGAGTTTGCCCCAGACCTTCCCTGTGGGTTGCCATGGGCGTTTCCAGGCACATACGACGATGGTACTGAACTTGAGGTCGAGGTCCTAACTGACCGATTGACTTACCGATGACCCCTGGGAGGGCCATCAGGCTGAACATCTTGGTGATCTTGTGCCATGGGCCCAGAACTTGGGGTCGAGGTTATAACCGATCGATTTGGTTTGGATCGGCCATCCCAGAGGGACTTATGAGACCCACCTTGCCTCTTTCCGACATTAACGTCGGTTGCAAGAGGGGGTAGCTGAGCCAAAACCTCCTCGATTTTCTTGTTTGCTTTGGCCAAATGGCTTCTTAATTGCATGTTTTCCAGTTCTACCGCAGTCAAGTAATCCAGATTCAGATTTGGTGGCAAGGATGCCGAACTCCCAGTGTCGTCGTGGCCCATCGGTTGTTTTCCCGATCGTTGTTGGATTTCAGGGCTATGCTCATCGAAAACAGCAGTATGGTGAGCCTCCTGCCCACCAGGTTGTTCCATTTCATTGCCGTGCCTCGATTGAGTGACCACCATGATGAACTTTGATTGGGATTTTGATGAAAGCATTAATCTGCAGCTCTCAATTAAAGCACCAAACTGTTGACGCGGTTTTTCGCCAAAAGTGAATTATGAAAATAGCTGGGATGAATTAGTGCTTAATGATAAACCACAATAAGAAAATGATACTTAAGAGCACCAGAAAAGAAATCTCAAGAACACTCATATTTTTTACGTGGTTCGGGGGTTAAAATCCCCCTAGTCCACGAGTCTATATTATTATTGTTTTTCTCTCTAAATTTTGGCAGAGTTTTTGCATTACAGAAAAATCAACCTTTTTTCCTATCCAAGACCTTAGTATTTATAGAGAAAATCCTTGGATAGGCCTTGGGGTCATCACATGACTTAACCTCTTGTGTTACCTGTACCACACTAATTAAAAATATTATAATTTATCCTAAGGTATGGTCTGATCGTTAGGTAAAACTGATCTTGGATCCTCAGGTATAATCGGACATGCCATGCCTGATAATGCACAGTTATATTACGTGTCCGGGTTTTCAGGGATCCGCGGACATGCCATGTTTGACCATGCACATCTATATAACGTATCCAGGTTTCTAAGGATCCAAGGATACGTTAGGTCTCTAGTGTTCCCCGAGCTGAATGCATCGTGAGCTCGTGTCACGAATGCTATGCCTTATAAACATTACAAGCTCGTGCTTATTGCTTTGCATTCCCCAGGTCGTGTTATTGACCTGGGTAATCGTACTGCCTTTGTGGAGAAAATATGGACCTATGGATCATCTATTACAGTCCTTTACCCGCCAGCTGTACACGAGATGAATAAAAGACTCGTGTTGAATTTTAGGATGCACAAGGGGCATATTTGTAATTCTAGCCCATTGAGGGAATACATGTGATAAATGTGTTAATTGTGATTGAAACCACGAGTGAGTGGTGATATATTTATGATGTACAATTCGAGACGGTCCTAGGGAGAAGTTTAGTTAAAAAGTCACAACGGGGTCAAATACCCGGCTCGGGAGGAGTCTAGGGGTATTTTGGGAACGTAATATGTGCTCGGGATTTATCAAGTAACAGGTAGTGGTTTAGTAATTATTTGGACATGTCGAGATTAAACGAGGATTTATAGGAACACTCGAGGAATTAATGGGACATGGAAAATGACAGAATTGCCCTTGGGGGCACATAAGGATGTATATATGCTTAAGGGGGGCATTTTGGACCTTTGGCAAGGGATATACACAGTTCAGAAAGCTGAGGTTCTGGAGGGACTTAGAAGGAAAACCAAGCAAGAAGCCTCAAGTTTAATCTCTCACTCGGCTCACTGCCTCCCTCTTGAAAGCTTACAGATTTTGAAGGAAATTTGAGAATCCTAGGCTAAGGAAGTGTCACTCCCTCCCTCTTGAAAGCTTAGAGATTTTGAAGGAAACCTGAGAATCCTAGGCTAAGGAAGTGAGGAATTGGCAGCTTGTTGTGCTGGGAAGTGGTTCACAGTCAAATTAAGTTCAGAAGTAAGCTCTTAAACTTGATGATCATGTTGAATTCTGCTGAACTTTGTTAGAACTTAAGCTTGCATGAAAGTGGTTTCCAAGGTTGGTTTTGGGTGTTTTGTGGGTGTAAGAATTTGTTTATGAGTTTGTTAGGATGTTTAGGCTATATGGATAAGAATTATGGGCCTAATTTTGAGGTTGGCTGAAGTTCGTGGGAAAACTTAAGAAATTGGCTGGTTTCTGGGACCCGCGCCGTGACCATGTTCATCAGGTGTCGCATCCCGTATGTGCGAGAAGGCCTGGGGAGGCCTCTGTTCATCAAGCGCGCCGCAACCCTGGGGGTGCAGGTCGCGGCCCGTGTCCTCCACAGGGAGGGCCTAGCCTCTGACCAAGTAGCTGGCCGCGACCCTAAAGGGCATGCCGCGGCCCTATTTGGAGAAGAGTAATGATATGTGCACCCAAAATATGCACCCAAACATTACACACAGTGACGTGTCACTGCTTTTTAAAACATTGGTTTAATAAATGTGATTGGCTATGCTAAACTTCCACATCAATATGTGCAATGTTTGGGTGTATATTTTGTGTGCACATATCATTACTCTTTGGAAAATAAGGGAGATTAGGGCTTTAAGGCTCGGGAACTCGAATGTTAAGGCTCGGGAAGGATTTTACTACCCGGTTTGGTAGAATTTAAGTTCCCGGAGAATAGATTAATACTCTGAAGTTATTTATTAGTTTAGAACCTGATGGATGGTTATTATACATGCGTTGTGACTAGGATTTGATCAAGGCTCGAGTTAGAGGACTGTGCTCGTGATTGCGGTGCTCGGATAGCTTGGGACACAGGTAAGGAAACTGTTGTACCAGTCGAGCAGGGCATGGCCCCATTATTTGTATTGCAGAGCACGACCCTAATACTTGTGCTTAATGTGTGATTAAATTATCTGCTATTATTTTGCCATGTGATACATGTTTGTGATTGAACAGCGAGGGCCGGGAATGGCGAAGTCCAGGATCGGCGTTGAACACGCTGAGTGTAGGTCGTTAGGGAGAGACCCTCCTATGGTGGTGGAGTCACCCTCTCGGTGAAGATCCTGAACCCAGGGCCTGGTAAAGCGCCTGGGATGACGTGGCCGCTATGTGTTTAGCCTGTTGGCTATTTTGTTATATACCGTGGATTGCTATGCATATATTGTATGTTTTGTGTTGAGTTTTCTTGTTGGACTTCGGCTCACGGGTGCTCTATAGTGTAGGTAAGGGCAAAGGAATGGTCGACCAACCATGAGTACGGAGAGCGTGGAGCGACGGGTACATGTTAGGCCTGCCTGGCTTCCACGACTAGGGTTATTTCAAAAAAATGTACAGTAATAGTTGTTTTGTCGCCTAGGTCGACCATGTGTATATTTTGATCTGCAATGTATTTTCTAAACAATATTTTGGGATCCCAACTGTAAAACTCTTTACGATTTCAATGAATAACAAAATGTTTTATACTTAATATCTTTAAACAAGATTTGTTTTGGTTTAGTCACACTTTTAACCTAAAAACATCGAATAGCGAGCTAATGGCACATTTTTAACTCACTTTGTAATGGCTCTAAGGAAGTAGGGCATTACAATAATCTATTATGATAAGAATCAAATCTTTATGTCAAACGGTAAGTTTATAAAGATAATTAATTTTTATCGGTCCAGTCATATATAATCTCTATTATATACAACACCTTTACTAAGATGTCTATTGTAACATCTCAAATTTGCCAATAAAGCTTAGTGCCTTGATTAGTGTGCGGGAAGGCATAAATGAGTTTATATATGGATTTAATTGAATATATGTGTGAATATGTGAAATAAATGAGTTATAGTAAGATATGACTATTTATGCATGCTTATGTGTATTAAATGTGATTGTGGGCCCGTTTGTGTGAAAAATGGCATTTTCGTAATTTTGACCCGTTAAGGGTATAATTGTAATTATATGTGTTATGGGATTGGAACCACATTATTATGTGGATATATTTGCAATAACAAGCTTAAGTCGACCCTTTAGAGCGATTTGGCGAAAAGTCACAATGGGGATTTATACCCAGCTCGAGGTGAGCCAAGGGGTATTTTGGTAATTTTGCATAGATTGGGAATTAGTGGAGCATTATTGGAGGAAATATTCATATTTGGAGGGTTAGTAATTTAATTGGGAATTTAGGGTGTTAATTTTAGGTTTAGTGGGGTTTGTGGCAAAATGACCTTGGTACCCTTAAAGGTTGCCTTGGGGGTTATTTGTTGGTAGGGGTAATATGGTCATTTGACCTATGCATTAGAGTAATGGGCACTAGCCCTAGGGAAAACACTTGCATGTTTTTTTCCCCTTTCCCTTTCCCTTGGTTCTCTCTTGAGGTGCTTTTGGTGCTAAGGAAATGTATTGAGCTTGAAATGAATTTTTGGTGATTTGAGGAAGCTTGGAGGGATTTGAGAAGCAAGGGAAGGAGCTAGGAATTGCCAAGGTCTTACTAGATTGAGAATTTTCGAAATTCAGAGGTAACTTGCTATCCTTTGAGTTTATTTCTTGCTTCTTGGTGTGTTCTTAAATTTTGGGAGTTTGAGATTTTTAAGCTGAGATTGAAGTGTATAGAGTTAGGATTTGGGTGTACTAAGTTTTGAAATAAGTTTTGTTGCTTTAAACATTGGTATTCTACTATATTGTTGTGATTTGGGTTTAAAATTTTTGAATTTGGTTGATGGAAGCTTGAGTTCTAAGCTCAAACATGTCAATTGTTGGTGTGTTGTAGTTTTGATGAGTTTTGGTGCATTTTTGAGATTTGGTTATGTTGGTAATAGGGCATTTGGGATGTATAAGTCGTTTTGTGGTCACAAACTTGTTGGAAAGTCTGTTTGGGGTCGATTTTCAGGGTTTGGTGTGCAGGGGAATCACGAAGTTGAGAATTGGGGAAGAACACTATAATTTATGGGTATTTTTGGGATTCTAGCGACCTAGCGCGATCGCGCTAGTGTCCCAGTACCTTAGGAATCATTTTTTATTTTGGGCTTCAGAGTTAGTGGCGCAAATGCGCCAGGGGCAGGCGCAATCGCGCCAGGTTCCCTGAAATAATTGTTTGCTAATTTAGGATTAAGGCTTTGGGAGTTCAGGAATCCTTTTGGTGGCCCACTTGGGGGCTCGGGGGGACATATCCAACATCCCGACAACTGGGAATAGTAATCTTAAGAGTAGGGTCTGGGATGAGGAAGGGATTTAAAGTTAATCCCTAACAAGAGTATGTTTATGTTGTGACTGTATTATCGCAAGACTTGGGATCAGGATCGTACTTGAGGTCGTATTGTCTATCGCACGGAACTCGAGGTACGAAAACTGCACCCTGGTTGTGGTCGGGGCTCGGACCCTTATAAATGGATATGCCTGTGGTTATAAATGTGATTATTCGATTAGGCATGCTTGTATATGCTGCATTTGACTGTGTACTGTATAATCTATATGTTTGATTATATTTAATATGAAAGTCCGACCTATGGGAGTTGTGGCCGACATCAAGCGTACGGAACGTAGCCCGGCCTAAGAGAGTCAGGGTCAGCCATGAGATCTGAGAGCTTGGCCTAAGGAAGCTAGGCCTGAACATCATCCAAATAAATAGAAGTATTGATTGCACTTGTCTAACCGTATTGGTTGCCAAGATTGGATTATGTTTTTGTTTGACCAAGTTTTTATTGCTAAGGTTGAGCAATGGATGATCTTGACTACCTCCATCCTGGATTTTATGAGGGTGGTAGGTAATGACAAAGTGGCTTGTGCCACCTTTTTGTTTCGAGATGATTCCCGTATTGAGTGGGAGGTGGCATCCCAGACTCGAGATGTTTCTACTATGAGCTGGAATGAGTTCAGAGACTTGTTCAACCAGAAGTACTACAGTAATGTCGTTAGGGCGGCGAAGGTGAGTGAGTTTACCAATTTGGTAGAGGGCAGTATGAAAATTACTGAGTACGCCATGAAATTTGATAGACTGATAAAGTTTGCACCTGATCTGGTGCCTCCCGTTGCAGCCAGGCAAGACAGATTTGTTCAAGGGCTGAATGCTATGATAGCCCGGGATGTGCGGATTACATCAGTACCTGGGGAGACTACTTATGTCTAGGTGGTTGAGAAGACCCTCACAATTGAGGAGACAGAGCACAAGATATGGAGGGAGAGCGCTACACGACGGGATGTTCGGAGGGTAGTGCCTCCAATTGTGAGATCTGTTAGGGGCGGAGGCCCTAGTGATCAGAAGAGGAATACCTCTGACACCTTGACCACTGTTGGTCTTGATAGGAGGGGACGGGGTGTCCAGGGCGGCCGCCAAGGCGATAGTGAGATATGGAGGAGTTACTCAAAGTGTGTCAGGTGTAGGAAGCGCTATCTGAGCGAATGTCAGACGGAAGCATGCTATTTTTGTAGGGTGGTTGGACATCTCAAGAAAGACTGCTCGAGCGTGAAGAAGGAAGAATCAAGGAAAGTGGATGTAACGCCCTGGATAACCAAGAACGTTACACTGTGTGTTTATAAAGATGAAAGACTTGCTAATAAAGTCGTTTGGTTAAAAATGTGACACTAGAACCATAATCGAGTTAGGGTTAAAAGATTTTGGTTACATATAGATAAATTTTGATTTAAATAAACGTTTGGTACATGGGATCCCAAAAACAGGGTTTAAAGGACAGTTTAAATTTTTTTTAAAAGTCATACACAATCACAAGCCACTCTAATGGTAAAATGCGCATTTTAGGTTTTCCTGTCCCTGTACCATCCCTCGGCCATGGCAGACGAGCAGCTGACTATGTACATCTCACCCCTAGAGCTCTCCAACTCAGGATTAGTCCATTTTAATCTTGCCTTTACCTGCATCACGTAGCACCCATGAGCCAAGGCCCACCAAGAAAACCATAAAGCATAGCATAAACAATACAGACAATCAAATGATCTATAAACACAGTTAACCGATTATTCAGCATGTCATAACGGTCATCTAATCAGGGAGGACAATCAATTATTCACAAGTCATTCATTTCAATATATAACAAACTATAAGCAACAGATTAGCAATGGTAAACATATCAATACTCAACATACAATACTCAGGGTCGACGCCCTTAGGCCGCACCCTCTATTTAACCCACTGACTTTGGTTCGCTTAGGCCGAGCTAAGTGATCATTTAGCTAACCTCAGCTCTCAGTGGCTGAGCCGCGTCCTGTGCGTAAATATCAGTTCCGGCACTCTTAGACCGTTTATTTCATGCTCACATGGCATATCATAATCATACAACATTTGTATTCAAATATAGGGAACCTTAGTCCTAACATAGCCACACAAACAGGTGCAGTTTTCTTACCTTTAATTTCCGAGCGGAGAAGGTGAAATGGTTTTGAGCACGATCCTTAGCTCCGAGCCTTGGCGATAAACCTAGTCACAATCCATAAATGGTACTTTGATGAGTTTAAATTCCAAAGAACAATCTCGGGACCAAACTCGCGCTCTCGTGACCTCTAACTCCACCAAACGAAGTGGTGAAACCGTCCCCCGAGCCCTTGAGAAAAAATCTTAAAAAGTACCCAAAAACCAAGTTCTGAAATCTGAGTCGCGCTACAACGCTACCTATTGGGCGCTACAGCGCTAGAGTCAGAGACTCTAGCCCCCAAAGTCGCAGCCTAGCGCTGTAGCGCTCCCAACATAGCGCTACAACGCTACTACCAGAAATGCGATTTTTTGGGTTTATCTCTTCGAATCTCCCTAAGCCAAAGCTCCAAAAATCCTCCCCAATCATCAGCCAAACACATAATTGAACCCATAAATCGCTATAGCTCACCCAAAACAACCTTATAACATAAAAAACTTAGCTAAAAACCTACATAGAAATCAAAACTGAGCTTTGAAGCTCAAGAACACTAACTAAAAACCAAAAAACTACTCCGAAGATTGAAGGAATCCTTACCTTAAGAGAGGAATTCAACCCTAGGTTGCCTCCAATGCCACTCCAAGCTTCAATTCCTCAAATTCCCAAGCTTAAATTCCTTAAAATTTCACCCCAAAACTTAAATTCAAAAATCAAACTCAACTAAAACTCAACAAACTTAAAGGTCTGAAACCTTACCTCAATGGCAGCTAAATCCTCAGCTTTAATCCTCCAATCCTTGAGCTTAGATTCCCAGACTTCCCGGCTGATTCTTGTCAACTTCCAGCCTTAATCCAAGCTTAGTTTCCTTCAGCTAATTCAAAGCCCCAACACAAGAGGGAGTGAGAGAGAGGAGTACGTGAGGAGAAGGGGCAGGGAGGTTCTACATCATTCTGTTTTAATCCTAAGTAAATCTAAATATATCCCTTTAGAGAAAAGACCAATTTGCCCTTCCTCATAACACTTAATCCATTAGTCAATCTAAGGGTATAATGGTCATTGCTCCCGATTCCCTCAAATATTCCTAACATTTACCAATTAATCCCATCTTCCAATTAACTTCCAATTATTTATCCAATGTCAAATAATCCCCAATATATTTTCTAAATTCCCGAAAATACCCCCAGGCTCCCCCGAGCTGGGTATAAATCCCCATCGTGACTATTTTGCCAATCCACCCACTAGGATCGTCTCGAGCCATATACTGCAAATATATCCACATAATAATATGGTCTCCACAATTGATCACATATATCAAAATTATGCCCTCAACGGGCCAAAATTACAAATACGCTCTTAAAAGCTAAACAGGGCTTACATGCATATTTAATACTCATATGCATGCATTTCACATATCCATATAACCATATAATCATGCATTTAATCATCTAAATCACACATAAACCCATTATGCCCTCCCGACACGCTAATCAAGGCCCTTAAGCCTTATTAGTGATTCTGGGTCGTTACAGCGGATAGCTTGGCTCCAACTCGAGTGTTCTCCTTGAGTCAGGCAAAGGCTGAGGCTAGTCCCTCAGTAGTGACAAGTCAGCTTTCTAGTGCTGGCACTCCATATACTGTATTGATTGAATATGGTGCTACACACTCTTTTATTTCTAGCAGAGTGATTGATAGATTATGTAGACCTTGTTATTATTATAATGCGGCTTTGGGACTTTATTGCCTATAGGGGAGCTAGTAGTTTCTAAGAGATGGATTAGGTCATTTCCAATGATGGTGGACAACATGGAACTATCAATGGACTTGATTGACTTGGGTATGGATGACTTTGACATAATTTTGGGAATGGATTGGTTAGCCAGATACATGGCGACTATAGACTGCAAGAAGAAGATGGTGACTTTTGAACCTGAGGGTGACAACCCCTTCATTTTTGTTGGCACTGTGCATGGACCCCACATTCCTATAATATCAACATTGAGGGCTAGAGACTTATTACAAGGAGGTTGTATAGGATTCCTAGCCAGTGTGGTGGATAGCACTAGGGTCATGTTGGTGGGGCCAGAGGAGACCAGATTGGTGTGTGAGTTCTTATATGTGTTCCTCGAGGAAGTACCAGGACTGCCACTGCATTGGCAGATTGAGTTCGTCATTGAGTTGGCACCAGGTACAGAACTAGTGTCGAGGGCACCATACAGAATGGCTCTGGTAAAGCTGAAAGAGTTAAAGGTACAATTATAGGAATTATTGGACCTGGAATTTATCAGACCTAGTTTTTCACTGTGGGGCGCTCCGGTTTTGTTTGTGAAGAAGAAGGAAGGGACCCTGAGGATGTGTAAAGATTATAGGGAATTGAACAAGCTAACTATCAAGAACATGTACCCACTACCGAGGATAGACGACCTGTTTGATCAGTTGCAAGGTAAAACAGTATTCTCGAAGATTAATCTTCAATTTGGTTATCACCAGCTGAGGATCAATGATGAGGATATTATGAAGACGGACTTTCGCACAAGGTACAGGCATTACGAGTTCCTAGTCATATAATTTGGGTTGACTAATGCCCCTGCAACATTTATGGATCTGATGAACAGAGTGTTCAAAGATAATTTGGATCAGTTCGTGATTGTCTTCATCGACGACATCCTGGTTTACTCCCATTCAGAGGTAGAGCATAAGCAGCATCTCCGGTTAGTATTACAGAGATTGAGGGAGCACCATTTGTATGCCAAGTTTAAGAAGTGCAAATTTTGGTTACCGTAGGTGACATTCCTAGGTCACATTGTCAGTGGAGATGGGATTAAGGTAGATCCGGCCAAGGTGGATGTAGTTAGGGATTGACTGAGGCCAAGGAATGCCTCAGAGGTCAGAAGTTTCCTTAGGTTGGTAGGGTATTATCGATGATTCGTGGAAGGATTATCAAAGAATGCTACACCATTGATAGAGTTGACATGGAAGAACCTGAAGTTTGTGTGGTCAGACAAATTTGAGAATAGTTTCTAGGAATTGAAGCGACGGTTGATTACTTCTTCGGAGTTGAGTCTTCCTTCAGATGGGGATAAGTTTGTGGTGTACTGCGACACATCGAGACTGGGGTTAGGATGTGTGTTGATGTAGAGTGGGAAGGTCATTACCTATGCATCGCGACAACTGAAGGAATATGAGTAGCAATACCCTACTCATGATTTGGAGTTAGCAGCGGTGGTATTTGCACTGAAAGTATGACGACACTATTTGTATGGAGAATAATGCGAGATATACATCGATCATAAGAGTCTGAAGTATTTCTTCACCCAGAAGGACTTAAACATGAGGTATAGACGTTGGTTGGAGTTGGTAAAGGATTATGATTGTGAGATCCTTTACCATCCATGGAAAGCCAATGTAGTGGAAAACGCTTTGAGTCGGAGGGGCCCAAGACAGTTGATTAGTTTGAAGCAGATATCGAAGATATTGGCAGAAGACATGACCAGAGCAAAGATATAGTTGGTAGTGGGTCGGTTGGCCAATATTACTTTGCAGTCCACTCCCCTTGAGAGAATAGAGGGGATGTCCTAGCTGGAGTAGCTAAGGATTATTCCATTTCAGAGACGGGTTTGCTGGGATATAAGGACTAGATTTGTGTTCCGATGGACATGGATATCAGACGGTAGATCCTTAATGAATCTCATACCACACCATATACATACATCTAGGCACCATTAAGATGTATTAGGATTTAAAGACCTTGTATTGGTGGCCTGGGATGAAGAGAGATCTGATTGATTATGTAGCAAAGTGTTTAACCTGTCAGCAGGTGAAGGCTGAACACCAGCAGCCAGCAGGGTTGTTACAACCTTTAGGTATTCCCGAGTGGAAATGGGAAGATATTACTATGGACTTTGTGGGAGGATTACCCAAGACAGTGGGGCAACATGACTCGGTATGGGTGATAGCAGACAAATATACCAAGTGATCTCATTTTCTGCCAATGAGGACAAACTAAACTGTGGACTAGTATGCATAGATGTATGTGAGGGAGATTGTACGTCTCCATGGGGTTCCAAAATCTATAGTGTCAGACCGGGATCCCATTTTTACCTCCAAGTTTTGGGGAAGCTTGTAGAAGGCTATGGGGACTCAGTTGAAGTTCAGTAAGACCTATCATCCTTAGACAGACAGGCAGTCTGAGAGGACGATTCAGATATTGGAGGACATGCTTAGGGCATGCATACTGGATTTTGAGGGGTCCTGGAGTAAGTATCTTCTGTTGATTGAGTTTTCATATAATAACAGTTATCAATCAACAATTGGAGTAGGTCCATACGAGATATTGTATGGAAGGAAGTGTAGGTTTCTCATTCATTGGGATGAGATGGGAGAAATGAATTATTTGGGTCCAGAGATGGTTCAGAGGACTAATGAAGCTATTGAGAAGATCCGAGCTTGAATGCTTGCCTCACAGAGTTGACAGAAAAGCTACGCTGACCCTAAGCGTAGGAACATGGAGTTCCAGGTAGGGGACCACGTATTTCTGTGAGTTTCACCACTGTAGGGAGTAAAAAGGTTTGGAAAGAAGAGCAAGTTGAGCCCTAGGTTTGTAGGACCTTTCTAGATTGATAAATCGGGTAAGTAGCCTATAGATTGGCGCTGCCCCCGTCATTATCAGGAGTTCATGACGTGTTTCACATCTCAATGCTTCAGAAGTATGTGTCAGATACGACCCATGTATTGGGATATGAGGATCTGGAACTACAGACAGACTTGTCTTATGAGGAGCGACCAATTGAAATTATAGATAGAAAAGACAAGGTTCTAAGGAACAAGACGATTCCTCCAGTTAAGGTTTAATGGAGGAATAACAAGGTCAAGGAAGCAACCTGGGAGTTAGAACTAGTTATGCGGGATCAGCATCCCGAGTTATTTAGGTAAATTTCGACGCAAATTTACTAATAAGGCTTAGTGCCTTGATTAGCGTGTCAGGAGGGCATAAATAGGTTTATATATGAATTTAATTGAATATATGTTTGATTATGTGAAATATATGAGTTATGTTAAGATATGACTATTTAGGCATGCTTATGTGTATTAAATGTGATTGTGGGCCCGTTTTTGTGAAAAATGACATTTTTGTAATTTTGACCTGTTAAGGGTATAATTATAATTATGTGAAATGTGATTGGAACCACATTATTATGTTGATATATTTGATATAATTGGCTTAAGTCCGTCCTTTAGAGCGATTTGGCAAAAAGTCACAACGGGGATTTATACTGGGCTCGGGGTGAGCCAAATGGTATTTTGGTAATTTTGCGTAGATTGGGAATTTGTGGAGCATTATTAGAGGAAATATTCATATTTGGAGGGTTAGTAATTTAATTGGGAATTTAGGGTGTTAATTTGATGTTTAGTGGGGTTTGTGGCAAAATGACATCGGTACCCTTGAAGGTTGCCTTGGGGGTTATTTGTTGGTAGGGGTAATATGGTCATTTGACCTATGCATTAGAGTAATGGGCAGCAGCCCTAGGGAAAACACTTGCACGTTTTTTTCCCTTTCCCTTGGTTCTCTCTTGAGGTGCTTTTGGTGCTAAGGAAAGGTCTTGAGGTTGAAAAGAATTTTTGGTGATTTGAGGAAGCTTGGAGGGATTTGAGAAGCAAGGGAATGAGTTAGGAGCTGCCAAGGTCTTAATAGATTGAGAATTTTTGAAATTCAGAGGTAAGCTTCCATCCTTTGAGTTTCTTTCTTTCTTCATGGTGTGTTCTTGAATTTTGGGAGTTTTAGATTTTTGAGCTCAAATTGAAGTGCATAGAGTTAGGATTTGGGTGTACTGAGTTTTGAAATAAGTTTTGTTGCATTAAACTTTGGTATGCTGCTATATTGTTGTGATTTGGGTTTAAGATTTTCAATTTGGTTGATGGAAGCTTGAGTTCTAAGCTCAAACATGTCAATTGTTGGTGTGTTGTAGTTTTGATGAGTTTTGGTGCATTTTTGGAAGTTGGTTATGTTGGTAATAGGTTGTTTGGGATGTATAAGCCGTTTTGTGGCCACAAACTTGTTGGAAAGTATGTTTGGGGTCGATTTTCTGGGTCTAGTATGCAGGGGAATCGCGGAGTTGAGAATTGGGAAAGAACACTATAATTTCAGGGTATTTTTGGGTTTCTGGAAATCTAGCGCGACCGCGCTAGGGTCCCAGAACCTTATGAATTGGTTTTAATTTTGGGCTTTAGAGTTAGTGATGCGACCGTGCAGGGCTAGGGCACAACTGCGCCAGTACCCCAAAAAGCCCAAACTTTCTGCATGCACAACCGAGCCAGGGGCAGGCGCGGGCAAGCTCGACCGCGCCAGGTGCCCCGAAATATTGGTTTGCTGATTTTAGGATTAGGGCTCGGGGAGTTTAGGAATCGTTTTGGTGGCCCAATTAGGGGCTCGGGGGGATGTATCCAATGTTTCAACAACTAGGAATAGTAATCTTAAGAGTAAGGTCTAGGGTGAGGCTTGGGATTTGAAGTCAATCCTTAACAAGAGTATGTTTATGTTGTGACTAGATTATCGCAAGGCTCGGGATCAGGATCATACTTGAGGCTGTATTGTCTATCACACGAAACTCGAGGTAAGAAAATTGCACCCTGGTTGTGGTCGGGGCTCGACCCCTGTAAATGGATATGACTGAGATTATTCGATTAGGCATGTTTGTATATGCTGTATTTGACTGTGTACTATATAATATATATGTTTGATTATATTTAATTTGAAAGTCCATCCAAAGGGAGCTAGGGCCGACATCAAGCGTGCGAAACGCAGCCTGACCTAAGAGAGCCAGGCCGGCCATAAGATCTGAGAGCTTGGCCTAAGGGAGGCAGGCCTGAATGTCATCTACATAAACAAAAATGTCGATTGCACTTGTCTAATCGTATTGATTGCTAAGATTGGATTATGTGTTTGTTTGAGTAGGTTTTTACTGCTAAGTTTATTTTTTATATATTGTTTCCCATTTGTATCTATTGATTTAAGTTTTGTTGTTGAGCCTTGGCTCACTGGTGCTATGTGGTGTAGGTAAGGGAAAGGAAAAGTTAGACCAGTCATGAGTTGGAGAGCTTTAGGGGCGGCGTGTACATTTGCAGCTGCTCGACCGCCACGACCGAGGGATCAACAAGGACTAAAGCCAAAATTTAATTTTTCCGCTTAGGTCGACCTATGTTGTAATTAATTTTAAAGTTGTAAATTCCTTGTAAACACTTATTTTTGGGACCCCATGTACCGACTTAAAATTTTAATGAAAACAATTATTTCTACGATCAAAATCTTTAAACCCTAATTCACTAATTGTCGTTAGTTACATGTTTATATCCAAATGACTTTATTAGCAACTCCATCACTATTCAAAATATACAGTGTAATGGTCTTGGCTATCCAGGACATTACTTCTATCCACATCAGTAATCTGAATCTAGATCACTTGTATCTCGTATGCTTAGTAAATCGCACTAGTAACCATTCATTAAAGATTCCTTACTTTAATATGTTACTGACTATTTTATTCATTATATATGATCTTAATTCTCTCATACTAATACAAGATCATATTCTCATGAATGAATAAGGAATTTTCTTGATATTATCATATAATTAATTTAAACAATAATTATAATATTCAAATATATTATAAAATTGTTCTTTTCATTTAATTCAATAAAATGTCTTTACATGCTTTTAGGGCATTAATCCTAACAATCTCCCACTTGCCTTCAAAGCAAGTGAGGCATCTCCCTTAAACTCATGTTTACATGACCTATAAATGACTTTGTAGAGAGTGTCTTGGTTAACAGGCCAGCCAGGTTTTGTTCCAAGGCTATATTCATAATAGTCGCATCATCTTGGTGTACAATCTCTCTAACCAGATGGTATTTCCTTTCTATATGCTTTCCTTTGTTGTGGCTTCTTGGTTCCTTGGAGTTAGATACTGCTCCACTATTGTCACAGTATAGGATTAGTGACTTATCCATATATGGAACTACTTCCAGATCAGTGTAGAACTTTCTTAACCAACCCACCTCCTTTAGCCGCTATGTATTCGGCTTCCATGGTTGAATCTGCTATGCTAGATTGTTTAATACTCCTCCAGACCACAGCTCTTCCACCAAGAGTGAACACTAACCCAGACGTCGAGTTACACTAAGATACTTGAGAATGTGCTTTATTGCAATCTAGTGTTCCAAACCAGGATTTGATTGATAAAAACTCACAATCCCTACTGCATAGCATATGTCGGGTCTAGTACACAACATGGCATACATTACTCCCAACTATTGAAGCATAGGGATACTTTCTCATATCCTCTTCCTCCTGAGGTGTCTTTGGACATTGTTCCTTGGAAAGATTAATTCCATGCATGATCGGTAACTGACCTTTCTTGAAATTCTCCATATAGAATCTTTCAAGCAAATTATCAATATAATTAGCCTGAGAAAGTGCCAAGAGCTTGTTCTTCCTATCTCTTAGGATTTGGATTCCCAGAACATATCTGGCCTTGCCCAAATCTTTCATTTGGAACTTTTTGGCTAACCACTTTTTCACATTTGACAATGTCTCTACATTGTTGCCAATGAGGAGAATGTCATCCACATAAAGAACTTGGAAAATCACCACTTTTCCTTTGATGTATTTGTACACACATGCGTCGTCGACATTCTGTTTGAAGCCATATGTTTTAATTGTTTCATCAAAGGTGATATTCCAAGATCTAGATGCTTGCTTTGATCCATAAATGGATTTCAGCAACTTACACACCTTTTGATCTTCCCTATTCTTTATGAACCCTTCTGGTAGTACCATATATCTACATTCATCAAGATAGCCATTCAGAAAAGTTGTCTTGACGTCCTTTTGCCATATCTCAAAGTCATAGGTTGCAGCTATGGATAAGGGGATGCGAATGGATTTAAGCATGACCACAAGAGAAAATGTTTCTTTATATTTGTTGACCACGATTTTGGCCAACGGCGAGTAGACGCAAAAAACGATAATGAAATTTAGCCTTGAATAGAAAGTAAAAATGACACAATTAATTTTATAGTGGTTCAGTCCCAATTTTTTGGTAATAGACTGTCCCCAATCACAATCCCAAATTTTGACAATTAGAGAGTCTAAAAGTTCTAAAAAAAAATTAGATCCTTCAAATGATGCCATGAGCTCTTTATTTATAGGCTCATGGATCGTACATGTAAATTCTCCCGTTTTGCCAGAGTCCTTGGTTGTTTTTTCAACCAACTTTGACTAGAAAATGTATTTAAAATATAACGATATGGCTATTACTTTGGGATTTTTGAGAGATTCGTGCGGTAGTTACGAGCAATTCGGGTTGAAGTTGTTACTGAGATTATATAAAGAAGTCACTGGGCAGTTTACTCTTGAAATTCTGACACATCCGGTCGGCTACATCCTCAATCTGACATAGCCAGTCAACTACATCCTCAATCTGACATAGCTGGTCGAATGAAACCCATTTCTGAGGTGACTGGTCGGGTGAAACCTATTTCTGAGGTGACTGGTCGGGTGAACTACGTGTCTGGTTGGCTAAATCCCTTTCTGAGGTGACTGGTCGCGTGAGACTTCCCCCTGACCCGACAAAAATCTTCTCCAGTCGGGTAGATTATTTCCTGACCAGGCCGAACCATCTTTTTCACCAATATCCCTCCTTGGTTAACATACTTACTAACCATTAATGCTCAACTATGTAGTCACGAGTTGCCACCTGTCACCTCTGATTGCCACGTTATTAAAATGAAATTTTAGAGATAACATTTACCCCCAAGTTTATTATATGATTTTCTCATATGATAAACTTTTCCTCTAACTCCTTGTAAGGACCAGCCAGTAAATTTAATAATCTCCGTGTCTTAAAATTCCAAAAATGACCTTTGGCACTCTCCCGCCCTTTTCAAATAAATGTATGATTAAATTTTCAGTTCACAAAAAGGGCAGTTACCAATTTCCTAGAAAGTGGGATACTGGGATATATGAAAAATTGGGAGTTGAGGACTCCCCTATTTTCCTATAATAACCCCATGCTTGCCTCACTTTTTTCATACCAAAACAAACATCACAAAAAGACTCTTCCTTGTCGTTCCTTGCCGTGGCCAATCTCCTCATCAAAGTATTGTGTCCCATTTTCTCCAAGCAATTTCAAAGGAAATTCTCAAGAAATCCAAGGCTCTTCCACCCATTTGAGTAAGTTTTCTCTTCTTAATCTTTACTTTCAAGCATTTTAAGCTTTAAAATTCTACACAAGAACTTGTTAGAACATGTAAATGCCGAAACCCTCTTTTGGACTACACTCTTGGAATTTTTGTGATGAATCTTTATAAAATAGAGATTTTGTGGCTGTTTTACTGTAGTTTGGGCCTTGGGTTAGTCAAATTTTCCTCCAATTTCATGAAATATTGAAGAAAAAATGATTTCCCACTCCACATTGTATATTCGGATTTATGGGTATAGGATGAGCATTGATATTTTCTTGAGACTTGTTGAACCCTTGAAATTCCACTTTTTGATCTTGTTTGCATGCCCCAAGATTAGGAAAATGTGTTTATGCTCTACCTTATGCTCCATACCTTTTAGCCGATCGAATTTGTTTTTTGCCATCCCTTTTTGAGGTTTTGGCCGCTCGGGTTCTACTGAGCCGATCAGACCACCAAGCAACTACCTAGCCGACCAGACCACTTTTGGCCCTCGGAACCCAAATAGCTCCTCGAAACCCAAATAGTTCCTTAGCCGCTCAGACCCCCTTATAGCCGAACCCCTCGAGTGTTTTGCCCCCTTTGCTCCCTCTAGCCGATCGGACACCATAAGCCCTTAGGAAATTTTGCAAGCTAGCTACCCAACCACTCGGGTTCCTGCATATTTAATTGAGCACAAAACTTTATAGTTTAAAAACACACAGGACAAAATTATAGGCTTAACGTCCTTTAACATATAACACCCGAAATAACTTCCATTTTCCTTGTGAATTGCTTAAAATTATTCGACTGCTAAAAAAAAAAGTCTTCATTTGGGCAATAAAATGTTTTCACTACTTAAAGAAAATATTTACTGGGCAGTAAATACTTTTACTACTCACTTTCTGTTTAGCTTACTCACCTCCCCTTATTTATTGTAGATGAATCACTTCGACTATAGGGGAGGTGACATTCAAACAGACTCTGATTCCGCAGCTCTCGCTTCAAGTGACACTCCTCCGAGCAGGGATTCCTCTTCCAAATCTCCCAGCAAACGAACTCCGGAAGACCGTCTTCGTTGTCTCAAGAAAATCCTTTTGCGGCCAGCTTTATACTTTCTTCACGAAGATTAGTTCCTTAAGCAGCAACATCAACACCAACCGATGAGGGTGAAAAAGTCCAATCGACTCCCTCAGGAACAAGATCCCCATGTTGCTCGTAGAGCACACAAAAAGTGGTAGAACGAGTGCCCTATGTGGGAGAAAATCTATTAGAAGAAGCTGAGACCGAAGCTTCTTCAAAACCTCCTCGCCAAACTCGAAAAACTAGTAAACCCAAGAGAAAGGTTACCTAGACTTTCGCCACAGAAATCCAACAAACTGCTACACTTAAACTGAGGAAAGAAGAAGATCGTGTGTCTTCCTAGTTTGTAGCCAAGCCTTCTAAGCTAAACTCCAAAATGTTTGATAAGCATATTCAGACTTTGGGTCTTGAAGGAGTGAATGTGATATGTCCACACCCACACCAAAGAGCCAATAATCCTGGTGGAGCCTATTGTGCCTGGTCTAAGTATCACATTTATGCATGAGCTACAATCCCCTTGCATATTTTCTTTAGGTCAATAGTGGATTACTTTAATGTTTCTCCCTTCTAGATTTCTCCAAATGGGGTACAAGCCCTGTCTGCTCTATACATTGTCTACCACTTCCAGGGCTGGAACCCACCTACCCCTCACGAGGTACACTATTTGTTCGATTTTAGGACTAACCCCGGCCACAAGAATACATGTTTTTTCCACATCTTTCATAGGAAAAAAGGGGTTAAGTACCTTCATGGTATTGCCCATAAATCGAACCCTGGGAAGTAATATACAGAATACTTTCTTACTTTAGACATTACAGCCAACAACTTGGCTTTTACACATGCATGCCCTTTTGATCAACCTCTCCCAACCAGGGAGATGCATGTTCGGGCAGAAGATCTTGCTAACATGCCCCTTGAGGAGAAGGATGTTGAGTAGTTGGTCTCCTTGGAGAATCTCTGATTGGTGGGAATGTTACCGAACAACCGAGATATTGCCGTGGGCAGTACGATTGATGAAACAGAAATGTCTGATCAGTCTAATGTCGATACTAAAGTAGTGGCTGACCAGTTTTCTCCTGTACCATCCCCCCAGCCATGCCGGCCAGGTGGTCCTATCAATAGAGAGCCTCTTCTTGAAAAATTCTCATCGACCCGCCTTCCCTGTCAGGCTTGGCAAAGGCAAAATCATTGAGCTCCTTAGAGAAGACAGCTCATCGTCAGAAGACGAGGACAAGATTTTTAACGAAATTCTGAACTCAGGTTTTACTGATAGTAACCATAATTACATTTTGTGATGAGTCTGTAGAATTTTATTTTTCACCTCTGTTCATTTATTGTTTCTACTAACCAGGTTTTTGCTTTACTTTTGATCAAATCCAACCATGTTCAAGCATTTCATCACTCTTTCTGCCCAAAAGAGGAAAAATGGTGAAGGTAGCAGCTTAAATCCTCCAAGCAAGGTTATGAGGACTACACCACCTAGCTAGGGGAGACCATCTGATCAGTCAGTCTCTATCCCACGCTTGACTCCTCTATCAATTCCCTCTTCTACCAGCCTACAAACTACTTGGTCAACCTGCTTAAGCGAGCCTCTTCGCATCGTTGGTGAGTATGACAAAGAGTTACTAGACCATACTCTTCACCGTGCAACGACAACTCAGACCTTTGAGACTCTACCCTGGCAAAGCATCAAAGTTTTCCTTCACAAAGGCCTTGCTCAAATTATGAGTGTAAGCATCTTATCAGAAACATTCACTTTCTTATTGATTATTCTTATTCTAATATTTCCCGGTTATTTACTCCAGGGACTTATCATTTTTAGTCATGCTCAACGCCAAGCACTCGAATATAAGGAGCTGATCAAGGTCTTGAATGATCAGTTGGTAGAAGCCCAAGCTAAGATTGAAACTTTGACTAATTCTGAGAAAGATCTCCAAACAAAGACTGAGCAGGTAGAGAAAACAATTGCCGAATAGGACAAATCTCTAAGGGAGTTGGCTGATGAAAATAACAAGCAGATCCAAGCCAACAAGACATTGACCGACCAGCTAGAGAAAATGACTCATGAGAATGAAGAGTTGAAACAAGACAAAGAAGCTGATCTATCTCGTTATGAAGAGATCTGCTTCAACTACTTTTATCAGATATGGAAGCTAAATAAACCTCTCAACCTCGACTTTCTTTCTAAAGAGGCAAGGGCGGAAGAGCTTGCCAAATGTGAAGCCAAGGCCACCGAGGAGCTAGCCATTCCAGTTGGTGTTGTGTCTGCTTCTCCTGCTCTATCATTCCGACAAGAGGAGGTTCCAGACGTTGATGATGGTGTTAACCAGCCAGACACTAGTTTACCCGATTAGTAAACAAGCTTAGCTGACCAGAGAGCCTCCTATTTGACCAGTAGAAACTTTGTACCTGGCACTTAGGTTTTTTTTTCTTACTTTTGTTGAGACAATTTCTTGTTATCAACTTTGATAGTTTGCTCGCATGGCCGAGTTATTTGACTTCCACTTTTTTTTGCTAACCTGAAATATTCAAAGTATTTTTAGACTTAAAACATTATGAGTTTTTAGAATATTTGTAATGCCCCAAATTCTCCGATGTGTTTTAATGGCGTGAATAGTAGGCCGGGAGGGCCATACTTTCTTAATTATGCCATTAATTGATAGAATGCATGTATATGTGAATTATATTATAATATGATGTTAAATGCATGCATGGGGGTCCACATTATAATTACAGGGGTGTGATGGTAATTTGGCCCGTTGAGGGCATAATTGTATAATTGTATGTCTGTCGGTGATATATTGTTGAGACCACATTATGATGTGGGTTTGTTCGAGCTATTCGGCATGAGACAACCATGGTATATTAATTAGTGGTCTAGGCATAACAGGTTTAAGTTCGGGGCTCGGGATGAGTCTCAGGGTGATTATAATGATTAGAGCGTTACCGGGAGTTAAAGGGTAACGGGATATGAATTATTGGTGTTTGAGATTATCGAGAATAGCGAGAATTTGAGAGCGTTAATTATGATTAACGAGATAGGTTGGAAAGGACAATTTTGCCCTTGGGAGCTTTTAGAAACCCTTAATTGACCTAGGGGTATAATGGTATTTTTACCCCTAGGATAGATATAAACCCTTTATGGCTGTAGAAATGAAGAGAAAACAGAGTGTGATCAAGAGCTTACCCATACCTTCCTTCTCCTCCATTTCCTTTGTGATTTTTGAGCACTTGTTGAGGATTCAAGCTTGGGAAGTAGACCTTGGGAGTTTGGGAGAGTGGTCTACCATTGAAGAGCATCACAACCTGAGTTTGAGGTAAGTTTCTAGCCACTAGTTCCCTGGTTTTCTCTGTTTTGGTTTTTAGTTTCAGCTTGTGATTTTGTTGTGGATAGTTGGAATTAATGGAAGTTTTGGTTGGGGTTTAACTTGGGTTTTGATTAGGGTGCGATATAGATCAAGTTTCGGGGTTGTATTGAAAGTTTGAGTGGTGTTTGAGATTGGTTTGAAAGGTTGGTTCCAAGGAAAATCGCAAGGGAGGAAAAACCAAAGAATAGGCTGAACTGTAGGTTGGGCCACGGCATGGCCAAGGAGGACCACGACTCTTGAGGGGTGTTGAAGGAGGCCGCCTCTGTTTGAGGGGCGGGCCACGACATGGCAAGGGAGGGCCGCGACCCTTAGTGGCATTTTGGCCAAAATTGAGTTTTTGGCTCGGGGATGCTAGCCTTAGGCCTCGGGATCGATCCTACTACCCGATTTAGTAGTACTCGATGTCTCAGAGACTAGGTTTTGGTTTGGGAACCTTTGTTATTCATTTTATTGATGGAATCCCATAATTGGTTATGACCAGGTAACCGCTAAGGGGCAAAAAGACAGGTCATTCTCAAGGGTCGTTCTTATATCAATTCTTGCTCGAACCAAAGGTAAGAAAACTACACCCCAAATGTGACATGCGTGGTTGATCATGAGACATGTTGATTGCATAAATGTGGACATGGATTGATTATTGAATTCTTAGCAAATCTTGCTCACTTGTGTATGGTACTGACTCATTAGTCAGAATTGGCAAAGGTGTCAGTATCAACTGTGAAGCTGTGACTCATTAGTCAAGTTCGGCAGTGGTACTGGGCACTGGTCACACAGTGCTGACTCATAAGTCAGGAACAACCTTAGCGTGTTCAACACAAGCCAATAAAGATTAGATCTAATCGATATCTGCATCGAGTGACTCAAAGAGCACTAATTCCGAACCGACCTTAAGTTTGATGAATACTATAAGCGCTTGTGTGGCTTACCCATCGGTCACTCATCTGTTAAGTAGAGACTTACCCATCAGTCTCTCATCTATTAAAGCTAGTGACTTACCCAGCGGTCACTCAACCGTTCAAGCTAGTGACTTATCCAGTAGTCACTCATCTGTTTAAATTAGTGACTTGCTTGTCAGTCACTCATTATGGTTTATCAGAACCTCAAGTGATATTCACTCATCTTTTTGAGAGCTATAAGCTCTATGTGATTATAATTATAATCAGTTGTTAACATCCTTATGAATTACTGTGTTTTCTTGCTGGGCTTTGGCTCATGGGTGCTATGTGGTGCAGGTAAAGGGAAAGAAAAGCTTACCCAGCCTTGAGTGGAGAGCTTAGGTGGTGATGTGTACATATGCGACCGCTTGACCACCACGGCTAAGGAGTTCTCAGAGGAACTAGGGGGTTTACCCTATTTTTGCCACTTAGGTCGGCGGGTTTGTAATTTTGAAACAGTAATGACCATTTTGAGTTGTAAACAACTTGTAAATGTTCTTGTGGGCCCATGAACAGTTTTATGTACTTAATAAAATATATCCTTTCCTTTTTATTGATTTTTTTTTTCCACCTTAGCCTGTTAATAACACTTAGATACACGTTTTTAACCAAAGAACTCGGGTAGCGGGTCAAATTTCTAGTTCACCGTAACGGTTCTGGGGTAACCAGGGCGTTACAACTTGGTATCAGAGCATGCTAAGGTTAAGGTTCCTGTAGACTGGCTGGGTATGTACGCACATCACTGAAGTCAAGCTCGACTCATGGTTTGGTAACTATTTATGTAGTTATATGTATAACTGCTTAAATATAGTATATATGCTTTACCTGTATGCATGAGACACTATGTTAAACCTGTGCCCTGAAATATTATATCCTCAGCAAATGTGTACTAATTAGTACTGAGATTGCTGGAACATACTTATAAGTATGGTTAATTATGAATTATTATGCGATACATGCTAAGTGTTAAATGCTATAACATGTATCTGCTTGTATAATTGAATGACTATGGAATGTGATAATTGTCTGCTTGTTCTTGGACCGTAAGGTGGCAAGAGGTTTAGTTATTACTACCTGACTGGCCGTATTGATCATTATTTCAGCAAGGTGTCAGATAAGAATGAATCCAAGGCAACAGATACTTCAGCTGGCCAGAGTGATCAGGGCCAGAATAATAATAACAGCCAGGGTCAGGAAAATGACTAGTCATAGATTCCACAGCCAGCTCCTGCAAACTGGCAGCAGTTGTTTAATGATTTGCAGGCAATAGTGTTGAAACAGGGAGAGGAGCTTCATCTCCTGAGACAGCAGCAAGCCCCTGCATTGGCTAGTGTATTAGAGGCAACTCCTGTGTCAGTGCCAGCAGCAGAATAGCTGCCTGAGGTTGGAAATAAATGGGAACCTCTTTATGAAAGGTTTAGGAAGCAACAACCTCCAGTTTTTTAGGGCAGTGCAGATCCTGCCAAGGCAGAACAATGGATGAGTATGATTACCACTATCCTTGACTTTATGAGGGTAACTGGCAATGAGAGGGTGGCCTGTGCCACTTATATGTTTCGGGAGGATGCCCGGATTTGGTTGGAGGTGATTACCCATACCAAAAATGTAAATGCCCTGAGTTGGGAAGAGTTTCAGACTCTGTTCAATGAGAAATATTATAACGATGCTATCAGGGCGGCAAAGGCCGAGGAGTTCATTAGGCTACTTCAGGGGAATTTATCAGTCACTAAGTATGCCTTAGAGTTTGATCGTTTGGCAAAATTTGCCATGGAATTGGTGCCCACTGATGGGACCAGGAGAGAGAGATTCCTTCAAGGGCTACAACCCAGATTAGCCCGTGATGTACGTATCACCACTGTGGCTGGGGTTACTACCTATGCACACGTGGTTGAGAAGGCACTCACAGCTGAGAGTGTAGAGAACAAGATCTGGCGTGACAGTGCAGCCATAAAGGATTTCAGGAGGACAGTTCCTCCATTTGTAGGTTCTGGTAGGGGTATAGGCCCCAGTGATCACAAGAGGAAGGTTCCTGACACCTTCCCAGTTCCAGGTCCTGATAGGCGGCCCCGTGGTGTTACAATGGGTCATCCAGGGGGTAGTGAAGCCTGGAAGACTCGTCCTGAATGCCCTAGATGCAATAGGCATCATTTGGGAGAGTGTAGGGCAAAGGCCTGCTACTTGTGTGGAGCAGTGGGTCATTTTAAGAAGGATTGCCCTCCGGCAAGAAAAGAAGAACCCAGAAAGGCGGACAGCTGGGCCCCAGCTCGAGTGTTCGCGTTGACACAAGCAGAAGCTGAGGCTTCTCCCTTAGTTGTTATAGGTCAACTTCTTAGTGCAGGAACCCCTTATAATGTCTTGATTGATTCTGGTGCTACACACTCTTTTGTTGCTAGTAGTGTTATTGATAGATTGCGTAGACCCTGTGATTTTTATGTTGTGGGGTTTGGAACTTTGCTACCCACTGGAGAGTTAGCGGTATCCAGGAGATGGATCAGATCTTTGCCAGTGACAGTGGAGGGCAGAGAGTTGTCAGTTGACTTGATAGAGTTGGTTATGACAAACTTCGACATGATATTGGGTATGGATTTGTAACGCCCTACTACCTTAGAGCCGTTACTAAGTGAGTTTAAAACAGAAATTGTGCATTTAATTGACTCAAGTGGTTTCTAAAACCAAAAGTGTGAATAAACCAGAGTTTAAGGCTGTACTCTTTGAAAATGTTTAGTTTCATTAAAAACGTTAATTATAAAACATCTGGGATCCCAAAATAAGGTTTACAAAATATTTACAACTCAAAATAGATTTACACTTGATCAGCTATCAAAAGAATGGTTAAATACAGCCATATACAAAATGCCCCCAACCAAAGCAGTCGGGCAGGCCGAACATGTACGCGCCGCCCCCACGCTCTCCATACTCATGGCCGGTTGACTGACTCCTTGCTTTTACCTGCCACACGGAGCACCCGTGAGCCGAAGCCCAGCAAGAAAACCCAAATAACACATAACATATGCAAAGTAAATAGCTGGCAATAATTTACTGATACATAGGAAAACCATCATAATAAACAAGTACGGCCATGCCGCTCCCAAGGCTTTACCAAAGCCTGGAGTTTCGGTTCTCACCGCGAGGATAACTCATGTATCCCTTGGGTCCCACCCTGAATATAAGCATCCCATGTGCTGTGTGTTACTTCGGCCCACGGCCGCCCCGGCCTATGCCGTACCCGGCCTCTGCCGCTCGTTTCATCATAATAACACATATAGTACATTCAAAATAAACATTCACACACATCATGGTTCATTTAAGTTTAAGCATTTGCACGTAATACAATCCGGGGCCACGCCCTACAATCACACAGTGGGGCCATGCCCTAAACTCGGGTGTTACGGTTATCTTACCTGTATCCCGTGCTTTCCAAAGTACCACGGTCACGAGCACGGTCCTCTTAGCACGAGCCTCTCCGAAATCCTAGTCACAGCACACATAAAACACTTTTAATACTAACCAACCCAAAACCACTTCCCGGGACCAATCCCGCACTCTCGGGACTCCCAAAATCCTAAAATGAGTCATTGGAAACATCCCCCGAACCCCTGGAGCAAAAGCTCAAAAATGGAATTTTGGTGTCCTGAAAAATGGCCTAGCGCCGCGGCTCAGCCCTACAGGGCCGCGGCGCTAAAGCAAGTCAGAGAGCCCCTCGCCTGGAACCAGCCTCGCGCCGCGGCGCCCAAGAACAGGGCCGCGGCGCGCCCTTACGAACCCGAAAATCTGGGTTTTTCTCCTTCAAATCCTTCATCCAAAATACCTCCAAACCAACCCCAAACACATATCTCAACCCCAAACTCAATTCCACACTTCATATGAACAATCTAATAACCTATAGACACTTAGAAACAAGATCAAAACCTCAACACACCCAAGATCCAAACCTTTGATCCTCAAATTCAGTAACTCAAACAAAGCCCATGAAAATCCTAAGTCAAGCATTACATTCCTCAAATCAACACAGAAAACAAACTTAAATAAGCATAAGATCCTTACCTCAAGAGTAGAATCCACCCTAAAAGTTCCCTTGATCTCCTTCTAAGCTTCCCACTTCAGCCCCCTTCTACACCTCTTCTTCTTTCTTCTTCTTTGCCCTAGCCTTTCTCTCCTCTTCTTTTCCCTCTCTTCTAATTTTATCAAAGCCACAAGTGAACCCAAATGCCCAAACCGTACCCCCTAAATCCCAGCTGCAAAATGTCTATTTGCCTTGCCAAAAGACCAAATTACCCCTCCTTACTAATCCTTCTAAGCTAGACCTTCAAGGGTACTTAAGTCTTTACACTTTCATTTCAATTCTACCACTTCCTATCTTAAAACTTGTTACTCACAGCAGTTACAAATGGTTACCAAAATACCAATAACTAATCACTCATTCTCAACTCAACTTATAAGATTCCCGAAGTACCCCTAGGCTCCTCCCGAGCCGGGTACAACATCCCGCTGTGACTTTTAGACTAACTGGCTCACTAGGACCGTCTCGATGCGTGCATCCTGGTAAAAACATCACACTCACATGGCACAATTCACATAGTACAATTATCACAGATATGCCCTAACATGTCCAGATTACAATCATGCTCATTCTAAGACAATCAGGTCTACATGCATACTAATTCACATAGTCGTGCATCTCAATTAATTAACTAATCACATAACGTGCAATAAATCGTAATCATGCATTAAGCTCATTAAAGTCACACACAAAATCCCATCATGCCCTCCAGGCACACTTCCCCAGGCCCTTAAGCCTAAACACTGAATTTGGGTCGTTACAACTATCCCCTCCTCATGAGAATTTCGTCCTCGAAATTTACCTAAACAACTCGGGATACCGCTCCCGCATATCTGATTCCAGTTCCCACGTCGCCTCTTCGACCTTGCTGTTCCTCCACAATACTTTGACCAAAGCGATGGTCTTGCTCCTCAAGACCTTGTCCTTCCTATCAAGGATCTGAACAGGCTTTTCTTCATACGATAGGTCCCGATCCAACTCCAAGTTCTCATCGCTCAACACATGAGTAGTGTCCGAAACATACTTCCGGAGCATGGATACATGAAACACGTCATGAACTCCTGATAAAGCTGGAGGCATTGCTAACCTGTAAGCCACCTCCCCAATTCGTTCTAGAACCTCAAATGGGCCAACAAACCTGGGACTCAGCTTGCCCCGAACGCCAAATCGTTTTACTCCTCTCAGGGGTGAAACCCTGAGGAATACATGATCACCAACCTGAAATTCTACGCTCCTGCGTTTCTGATCTGAATAACTCTTCTGGCGACTCTGGGAGGCGAGCATACGAGCCCTAATCTTCTCAAGTGCCTCATTGGTCCTCTGAACCATTTCAGGACCTAAATACCTTCTCTCACCTGTCTCATCCCAGTGAATCGGTGATCTGCATTTTCTTCCATACAGCATCTCATACGGAGCCACACCAATTGTCGCCTGATAACTATTGTTGTACGAGAACTCAATCAGAGGGAGATACCTACTCCAAGTTCCCTCAAAATCCAACACACAAGCTCGTAACATGTCCTCCAGTATCTGAATTGTCCTCTCAGACTGTCCATCCGTCTGAGGATGATAAGCGGTACTAAACCGAAGCTGCGTGCCCATAGCCTTCTGCAGGCTCTTCCAAAACTTGGAAGTGAAAGTGGGGTCTCTGTCGGATACTATCGACCTCGGAGCCCCATGAAGTCGAACAATCTCCTTAACATAAAGCTCTGCATACTGCTCCACAGTATAAGTCGTCTTCACAGGTAAGAAGTGGGCGGACTTCGTACACCTGTCCACAATCACCCATACCGAGTCATGCTGACCCACGGTCTTTGGAAATCCTACCACAAAGTCCATGGCAATGTCTTCCCATTTCCACTCGGGAATCCCAAGAGGCTGTAATAATCCTGCTGGCCTCTGGTGTTCTGCCTTAATCTGCTGACAGGTTAGGCATCTAGCCACATAATCCACCACGTCCCTCTTCATGCCTGACCACCAATACAAAACCTTCAGGTCATGGTACATCTTCGTAGAACCTAGGTGCAAAGAGTAGGGAGTGGTATGAGACTTGTCCAAGATCTCTCGCCGAATGTCTGGATCAATCGGAACACAAATCCGTCCTTTGTACTTCAACAAACCCATCTCAGAAATAGAGAAGTCCTTAGCTGCTCCCGATAGGACGTTCTCTCTACGCTCAACTAACTGGGGGTCCTTTCCCTGTGCTTCCTTAATCCTCTCGAGGAGTGTTGACTGAAGAGTAATGTTGGCTAACCTCCCAACCACTAGCTCTATACCTGCTCTGGTCATCTCTCCTGCTAGTCTGTCAGATATCTGCCTCGAACTATACAACTGTCCTGGGCCCCTTCGGCTCAATGCATCAGCCACCACATTAGCCTTCCCAGGATGGTATAGGATATCACAATCGTAATCCTTTACCAGCTCAAGCCACCGTCTCTGGCGCATGTTCAAGTCCTTCTGGGTAAAGAAATACTTTAGACTCTTGTGATCAGTGTATATCTCGCACCTCTCTCCATACAGATAGTGTCTCCAAATCTTAAGTGCGAATACCACTGCAGCTAATTCCAGGTCATGCGTGGGATACCTCTGCTCGTACTCCTTTAATTGCCTTGATGCGTACGCTATCACTTTCCCAGCCTGCATCAACACGCATCCCAGACCCTGTCTGGAAGCGTCACAGTAGACCACAAACTTCTCATTATCTGTTGGCAGGCTCAGCACTGGTGCAGTAATCAACCGCCGCTTCAGCTCTTTGAAGCTATTCTCGCATCGATCTGTCCACACAAACTTGGTCTTCTTCCTTGTCAATTCTGTCAACGGAGTAGCAATTCTGGAGAACCCCTCTACAAACCGCCGGTAGTAACCTGCTAGTCCAAGGAAACTTCTAACTTCAGGAACATTGCTGGGTCTAGGCCAATCCCTCACTGCTTCCGTCTTACTTGGGTCGACCAGTAACCCATCCTTACTGATAATATGGCCCAAAAATGAAACTTGCGATAACCAGAACTCGCACTTACTAAACTTGGCATATAGCTTATGCCCTCTTAACCGCTGCAACACTAGACGCAGATGATGCTCATGCTCTGTCTCTGTCTGGGAGTATACTAGGATATCATCAATAAACACAATCACAAACTTATCCAAGTAATCCTTAAAAATTCTGTTCATCAAATCCATAAATGCCGCCGGGGCATTGGTTAATCCAAAGGACATAACCAGAAATTCATAATGCCCATACCGAGTCCGAAATGCAGTCTTTGGTATGTCCTCATCTCTGATCCTCAATTGATAGTAGCCTGATCGGAGATCAATCTTCGAAAACACTATACTCCCTTGAAGCTGATCAAATAAATCGTCGATCCTAGGCAATGGATATTTGTTCTTGATGGTCAACTTATTCAACTCCCTGTAATCGATGCACATCCTGAGCGATCCATCCTTTTTCTTAACAAATAAAACTGGTGCACCCCACGGCGAGAAACTCGGTCTGACAAACCCCAAATCAAGTAGTTCCTGCAGCTGAATCTTCAATTCCTTTAATTCTGCCGGAGCCATTCTGTAAGGTGCCTTGGAAACTGGCTCTGCTCCCGGAGCCAACTCTATGAAGAACTCAATCTCCCGCTGTGGCGGCAACCCCGGTAGATCCGCTGGAAACAAGTCTGGAAACTCGCAGACAACTCTGGTTTCATTCGGTCCCACTGCCGCCACCTTAGAGAAATCCACTATACTTGCTAGGAATCCTATGCAACCCTCTTGCATCAGGTCTCTAGCCTTTAGTGCCGAGATCACAGGTACCCGCGGTCCATCCACCGTTCCCACGAACACAAAGGGTGCCTCGCCCTCCGGTTCAAAGGTCACCATTCGTCGCCTACAATCAATTGTTGCTCCATACCGCGTCAACCAATCCATCCCTAGTATTATGTCAAAATCGTCCATATCTAGTTCAATCAGGTCAACAAATAATTCTCTACCGTCTACCACTACTGGTAAGGCTCTAACCCACCTCCTAGAGACTACCAGCTCTCCTGTAGGCAATACAGTCTGAAAACCCCTAGCATACAAAATACTAGGTCTACACAGCTGATCAATCACTCTAGCAGAAACAAATGAGTGCGTAGCACCAGAATCAATCAATGCAGTAAACAAGGATCCAGCGCTAAAAATCTGACCTGTGACCACTGATGGGCTGGCCTCTGCCTCAGTCTGAGTCAAGGTGAAGACCCTAGCAGGCGCGAGGCTGTCACCCTGCCTAGGCTCCTCCTTCTTAGCCTGCGGGCAATCTTTCTTCAAGTGGCTGGTGCTTCCACAAACAAAACATGCCCTGATGCCGGTACCCGCTCCAGAGGCGGACCGGCACTCGCCCTGATGCCGTCGCCTGCATCGAGGACACCATGGATAGCTCCTCCAGTTGTCATTACCGCCCTGGCGGCCACCCACGGAACCGCGAACCCTCCTGTCGGAACCATAGGGAGTAAATGAGTCTGGTACTCTCCTCTTCTGCTCACTGGGGCCGCTGCCCCGACTAGGCCCAGAAGAAGAAGGCATTACCCTCCTGGTATCACGCCTAGCAGCGTTATCCTTCCAGATCTGATCCTCAGCCCTCTCGGCAGTGAGGGCCTTGTCTACCACTTGCGCATAGGTAGTCTCTGGAGCCATTGTAATACTCACGTCACGGGCGATCATTGCACCTAATCCCCGTACAAATCTGTCCCTTCTGGCCATATCAGTCGGCACAAGCTCTGGCGCAAACTTCGCCAATCTATCAAATACCAAGGCGTACTCAGTGACAGATAACCTGCCCTGAGTCAGACTGTTAAACTCATCCGCCTTCGCCGCTCGAACGGCTACGCTGTAGTATTTCTCGTTGAAAAGGCTCTTGAATTCCTCCCAGGTCATAATAGTTGTATCCCTTCGCTGCCCTACTACCTCCCACCATATTCGTGCATCATGCCTAAGCATATAACTGGCACAATCAACCCTATCCCTTCCTTCAACCCTCATGAAGTCCAGGATTACAGACATTGTACTCATCCACTGCTCAGCCTGCAGTGGGTCTGCTCCCCCCTCGAAGGTAGGAGGTTGCTGTTTTCTGAATCTTTCATATAGAGGTTCCAACCTGTTCCCAGTCACAGGTTGAACCGGAGCCGGTACCACACTAGGCGGTGGTGGTATCACAGTGGCCGGTGGAGGAGCTGGTTGCCTGTACTGACTAAGCTCATCCTCTGTTTTCTTCAACCTAGCCTCCATCTCTGCTAAAATCTGTTGCCAGTTCTGAGGAGCAGGTGGAGGGTCCTGCCCCTGGTTATCATCCTCGGCCTGAATGCCGCGGAGTCTCGATGATTGGCGAGGCATTGCAACTAAATGCCTGCAATCAATGACACCGCTCATTAGGCATGATAACAAGGTCCAATTTCCACCTCTCAATCTCAACAACAACCAAGATCAATCGACCAAAGTGACATACAAATACCATGCAGCATACAACGGGCCTTGCCCTGGCATCATGCATATGTTATTTCAATCATCATGCTCATAATAATTTAGGAAGGCACACGAAGCATTAAACACATATTCATGAATATATCAACCGATCATACCAAACTACCCTGAGTCGAGCTTTTCAATGGCAGCGTGCGTACATGTTCGGTCGATCACCAGAACCAATAAACCTTGGCTCGCTCTGATACCAAGTTGTAACGCCCTACTACCTTAGAGCCGTTACTAAGTGAGTTTAAAACAGAAATTGTGCATTTAATTGACTCAAGTGGTTTCTAAAACCAAAAGTGTGAATAAACCAGAGTTTAAGGCTGTACTCTTTGAAAATGTTTAGTTTCATTAAAAACGTTAATTATAAAACATCTGGGATCCCAAAATAAGGTTTACAAAATATTTACAACTCAAAATAGATTTACACTTGATCAGCTATCAAAAGAATGGTTAAATACAGCCATATACAAAATGCCCCCAACCAAAGCAGTCGGGCAAGCCGAACATGTACGCGCCGCCCCCACGCTCTCCATACTCATGGCCGGTTGACTGACTCCTTGCTTTTACCTGCCACACGGAGCACCCGTGAGCCGAAGCCCAGCAAGAAAACCCAAATAACACATAACATATGCAAAGTAAATAGCTGGCAATAATTTACTGATACATAGGAAAACCATCATAATAAACAAGTACGGCCATGCCGCTCCCAAGGCTTTACCAAAGCCTGGAGTTTCGGTTCTCACCGCGAGGATAACTCATGTATCCCTTGGGTCCCACCCTGAATATAAGCATCCCATGTGCTGTGTGTTACTTCGGCCCACGGCCGCCCCGGCCTATGCCGTACCCGGCCTCTGCCGCTCGTTTCATCATAATAACACATATAGTACATTCAAAATAAACATTCACACACATCATGGTTCATTTAAGTTTAAGCATTTGCACGTAATACAATCCGGGGCCACGCCCTACAATCACACAGTGGGGCCATGCCCTAAACTCGGGTGTTACGGTTATCTTACCTGTATCCCGTGCTTTCCAAAGTACCACGGTCACGAGCACGGTCCTCTTAGCACGAGCCTCTCCGAAATCCTAGTCACAACACACATAAAACACTTTTAATACTAACCAACCCAAAACCACTTCCCGGGACCAATCCCGCACTCTCGGGACTCCCAAAATCCTAAAATAAGTCATTGGAAACATCCCCCGAACCCCTGGAGCAAAAGCTCAAAAATGGAATTTTGGTGTCCTGAAAAATGGCCTAGCGCCGCGGCTCAGCCCTACAGGGCCGCGGTGCTAAAGAAAGTCAGAGAGCCCCTCGCCTGGAACCAGCCTCGCGCCGCGGCGCCCAAGAACAGGGCCGCGGCGCGCCCTTACGAACCCGAAAATCTGGGTTTTTCTCCTTCAAATCCTTCATCCAAAATACCTCCAAACCAACCCCAAACACATATCTCAACCCCAAACTCAATTCCACACTTCATATGAACAATCTAATAACCTATAGACACTTAGAAACAAGATCAAAACCTCAACACACCCAAGATCCAAACCTTTGATCCTCAAATTCAGTAACTCAAACAAAGCCCATGAAAATCCTAAGTCAAGCATTACATTCCTCAAATCAACACAGAAAACAAACTTAAATAAGCATAAGATCCTTACCTCAAGAGTAGAATCCACCCTAAAAGTTCCCTTGATCTCCTTCTAAGCTTCCCACTTCAGCCCCCTTCTACACCTCTTCTTCTTTCTTCTTCTTTGCCCTAGCCTTTCTCTCCTCTTCTTTTCCCTCTCTTCTAATTTTATCAAAGCCACAAGTGAACCCAAATGCCCAAACCGTACCCCCTAAATCCCAGCTGCAAAATGTCTATTTGCCTTGCCAAAAGACCAAATTACCCCTCCTTACTAATCCTTCTAAGCTAGACCTTCAAGGGTACTTAAGTCTTTACACTTTCATTTCAATTCTACCACTTCCTATCTTAAAACTTGTTACTCACAGCAGTTACAAATGGTTACCAAAATACCAATAACTAATCACTCATTCTCAACTCAACTTATAAGATTCCCGAAGTACCCCTAGGCTCCTCCCGAGCCGGGTACAACATCCCGTTGTGACTTTTAGACTAACTGGCTCACTAGGACCGTCTCGATGCGTGCATCCTGGTAAAAACATCACACTCACATGGCACAATTCACATAGTACAATTATCACAGATATGCCCTAACATGTCCAGATTACAATCATGCTCATTCTAAGACAATCAGGTCTACATGCATACTAATTCACATAGTCGTGCATCTCAATTAATTAACTAATCACATAACGTGCAATAAATCGTAATCATGCATTAAGCTCATTAAAGTCACACACAAAATCCCATCATGCCCTCCAGGCACACTTCCCCAGGCCCTTAAGCCTAAACACTGAATTTGGGTCGTTACAGGATTGGTTGGCAAAGTATGGGGCAACCATTGATTGCAGAAGGAAGATGGTCACCTTTGAGCCTGAAGGTGAGGATAATTTTGTGTTTGTTGGCACTGTGCATGGACCCCATATTCCTATGATTTCTGTGTTAAGGGCTAGGGATTTATTGCAAAAAGGTTGCATTGGATTCTTAGCCAGTGTGGTTGATACAACTCAGGTCATGCCAGTGAGACCAGAAGATACCAAACTTGTTTGTGAGTTTCTGGATGTGTTTCCAAAAGATTTGCCAGGGTTGCCACTGCACAGAGAAATTGAGTTTGTTATAGAACTGGCACCAGGGACGGAGCCAGTGTCTATAGCACCTTACAGAATGGCCCCAGTTGAGCTAAAAGAATTAAAGGTACAGTTGCAAGAGCTGTTGGATTTGGGTTTTATCAGACCTAGTTTCTCACCTTGGGGTGCGCCAGTTCTATTTGTAAAGAAGAAGGATGGTTTTCTGAGAATGTGTATTGATTACAGAGAACTGAATAACCTGACAATTAAGAATAAGTATCCTTTGCCAAGGATACATGATCTGTTTGATCAGTTGCAAGGTAAGAAGGTATTCTCAAAGATCGACCTTCGTTCTAGTTATCATCAGTTGAGGGTCAAGGAAGGAGATATACCGAAGATTGCTTTTCGTACCAGGTATGGGCATTATGAGTTTTTAGTCATGTCATTTGGATTGACTAATGCCCTTGCCACTTTTATGGATTTGATGAACAGAGTGTTCAAGGATTATTTGGACCAGTTTGTGATTGTCTTCATTGATGATATTCTGGTATATTCTCAGTCTGAGTCAGAGCATGAGCAGCATCTGAGGTTGGTTCTACAGAGACTGAGGGAACACATACTGTTTGCAAAGTTTAAGAAATGTGAGTTCTGGTTGTCTCAGGTACCCTTTCTTGGACACATTGTCAGTAAGGAAGGGATTAAGGTAGATCCAGCAAAGATTGAAGCGGTCAGAGATTGCCCAAGGCCAAAGAATGCTTCTGAGGTTAGAAGTTTCCTTAGATTGGTAGGTTATTATAGGTGTTTCGTGGAAGGGTTCTCAAAGATAGCTAGTGCTTTGACTGAGCTGACACGCAAGAGTTAGAAATTTGTGTGGTCAGATAAGTGTGAGAACAGCTTCCAGGAATTGAAGCAAAGATTGATTACAGCTCCGATTCTAAGTCTTCCAACAAATCAGGAGAAGTTTGTGATTTACTGTGATGCTTCTCATCAGGGTTTGGGTTGTGTTATGATGCAATCAGAGAAGGTAATTGCTTATGCTTCTCGTCAGTTGAAGGAGTATGAAAAAAGATATCCCACTCATGATTTTAGAGTTAGTGGCTGTGTTTTTTGCTTTAAAGATATGGAGGCATTATCTTTATGGAGAAAAGTGCGAGATCTATACAGACAACAAGAGCCTGAAATAATTCTTCACCCAAAAAGATCTTAATATGAGGCAAATGCGTTGGCTGGAGTTAGTAAAAGATTATGATTGTGAGATTTTGTATCATCTAGGAAAAGCCAACGTGGTAACTGATGCTTTAAGCTGGAAGGGTCCGGGACAGATTCATGGTATGAGGCTGATAGCCAGAGAGTTAGTAGATGATATAACCAGAGCTGGTATAGAGTTGCTGGTGGGCTAGTTGGCTAACATTACGCTACAGTCTACGCTGTTGGAGAGAATCAAGGAAGGTCAGTTGAGTGATCCACAGCTGATCAAGATCAGAGAGGATGTTCTGGCTGGAGCATCCAGAGATTATACAGTGTCTGAGTTAGGTTTGCTGAGATACAAAGGGCGGATATGTGTTCCGTTAGACACTACGTTGAGGCGAGAGATTCTGGATGAATCTCATACTGCACCTTACTCTTTGCATCCAGGCACCACGAAGATGTATCAGGATGTGAGATCATTGTATTGGTGGCCAGGGGTGAAGAGAGATGTAGTGCAGTATGTGGCTAAGTGCTTAACATGTCAACAGGTCAAGGTTGAGCATCAGAGGCCGGCAGGGTTATTGCAGCCTTTGGATATCCTAGAATGGAAATGGGAAGACATCACGATGGATTTTGTGGTGGGCTTACCCAGGACTGTTGGTCAGCATGGTTCTATTTGGGTGGTAGTGGATTGCTACACCAAGTCAACTCACTTCCTACCAGTGAGGACTACTTATACATGTGACCAGTATGCAGATCTCTATGTGAGAGAGATCATGCGTCTCCATGGAGCACCTAGGTCGATCGTGCAGATCAGGACCCTACTTTTACTTCCAAGTTTTGGGGAAGTTTGCAGAAGGCCATGGGGACACAGCTGAAGTTCAGTACTGCTTATCATCCTCAGACAAATAGGCAATCTGAGAGGACGATCTAGATTTTGGAAGACATGCTGAGAGCATGTGTGCTGGACTTTGGTGGATCTTGGAGTAAGTATCTACCTTTGATAGAGTTCTCCTACAACAACAGTTATCATTCTACCATTGGAGTTGCACCTTATGAGTGTTGTATGGTAGGAAGTGTAGATCTCCCATTCATTGGGATGAGGCAGGTGAAAGGAGATACTTAGGTCCTGAGGCAGTGCAGAGGACCAGTGAGGCCATTGAGAAGATTAGAGCTAGAATGCTTACTTCTCAGAGTAGACAGAAGAACTATGCAGATCCCAAGCGCAGGAACGTGGAGTTCCAAGTGGGAGACTATGTCTTCCTTAGAGTCTCGCCATGGAATAGGGTGAGAAGGTTTGGGAAGAAAGGCAAGCTGAGCCCTAGGTTTGTAGGTCCATTTGAGATCCTGGAGAGGATTGGTCAGGTGGCTTACAGATTGGCTTTGCCTCCTGCGTTGTCAGCCGTGCATAATGAATTTCATGTATCAGCTCTCCAGAGGTATGTATCTGATGTGAGCCATATTTTGAGCTATGAAGATCTAGAGCTTGAGCCAGATCTCTCCTTTGAGGAGCAGCCAGTTCAGATACTTGACAGAAAGGATAAAGTCCTCATAAATAAGACGATACATTTGGTTAAGGTATTGTGGAGGAACAGCAAGGTCGAGGAAGCGACCTGGGAGCTGGAGTCAGATATGCAAGATCAATATCCTGAGCTGTTCAGGTAAACTTCGAGGATGAAATTTCTGTAAGGAGGGGATAGTTGTAATGCCCCAAATTCTCCGATGTGTTTTAATGGCGGGAATAGTAGGCCGGGAGGGCCATACTTGCTTAATTATGCCATTAATTGATAGAATGCATGTATATGTGAATTATATTATAATATGATGTTAAATGCATGCGTGGGGGTCCACATTATAATTACAAGGGTGTGATGGAAATTTGGCCCGTTGAGGGCATACTTGTATAATTGTATGCCTGTCGGTGATATATTGTTGAGACCACATTATAATGTGGGTTTGTTCGAGCTATTCGGCATGAGACGACCATGGTATATTAATTAGCGGTCTAGTCATAACAGGTTTAAGTTCGGGGCTCGGGATGAGTCTCGGGGTGATTATAATGATTAGAGTGTTATCGGGAGTTAAAGGGTAATGAGATATGAATTATTGGTGTTTGAGATTATCGAGAATAGTGGTAATTGGAGAGCGTTAATTATGATTAACGAGATAGGTTGGAAAAGAAAATTTTTCCCTTGGGAGCTTTTAGAAACCCTTAATTGACCTAGGGGTATAATGGTCTTTTTACCCCTAGGATAGATATAAACCCTTTATGGCTGTAGAAATGAAGAGAAAACAGAGTGTGATCAAGAGCTTACCCGTACCTTCCTTCTCCTCCATTTCCTTTGTGATTTTTGAGCACTTGTTGAGGATTCAAGCTTGGGAAGTAGACCTTGGGAGTTTAAGAGAGTGTTCTACCATTAAAGAGCATCACAACCTGAGTTTGAGGTAACTTTCTAGCCACTAGTTCCTTGGTTTGCTCTGTTTTGGTGTTTAGTTTCAGCTTGTGATTTTGTTGTGGATAGTTGGAATTAATGGAAGTTTTGGTTGGGGTTTAACTTGGGTTTTGATTAGGGTGTGATATAGATCAAGTTTAGGGGTTGTATTGAATGTTTGAGTGGTGTTTGAGCTTGGTTTGAAAGGTTGGTTCCAAGGAAAATCGCAAGGGAGGAAAAACCAGCGAATAGGCTGAACTGTAGGTTGGGCCGCGACATGGCCAAGGAGGGCCGTGGCTCTTGAGGGGTGCTGAAGGAGGCCGCCTCTGTTTGAGGGGCAGGCCGCGGCATGGCCAGGGAGGGCCGCAGCCGTTAGTGGAATTTTGGTCAGAATTGAGTTTTTGGCTCGGGGATGCTAGCCTTAGGCCTCGGGATCGATCCTACTACCTGGTTTAGTAGTACTCGATGTCTCGGAGACTAGGTTTTGGTTTGGGAACCTTTGTTATTAATTTTATTGATGGAATCTCATAATTGGTTATGACCAGGTAACCACTAAGGGGAAAAAAGACAGGTCGTTCTCAAGGGTCGTTCTTATATCAATTCTTGCTCGAACCAAAGGTAAGAAAACTGCACCCGAAATATGACATGCGTGGTTGATCATGAGACATGTTGATTGCATAAATGTGGACATGGATTGATTATTGAATGCTTAGCAAATCTTGCTCACTTGTGTATGTTACTGACTCATTAGTCAGAATTGGCAAAGGTGTCAGTATCAACTATGAAGCTGTGACTCATTAGTCAAGTTTGGCAGTGGTACTGGGCACTGGTCACACAGTGCTGACTCATAAGTCAGGAATGGCCATAGCGTGTTCAATGTAAGCCAATAAGAGCACTAATGCCGGACCTACCTCAAGTTCGATGAATACTATAAGCGCTTGTGTGACTTACCCATCAGTCACTCATC
The DNA here is from genome assembly GCF_963169125.1 of Humulus lupulus. Taxonomy (NCBI): domain Eukaryota; kingdom Viridiplantae; phylum Streptophyta; class Magnoliopsida; order Rosales; family Cannabaceae; genus Humulus; species Humulus lupulus. The sequence goes on along the minus strand of NC_084801.1, from coordinate 126,080,083 downwards.
TGTTAAGTAGAGACTTACCCATCAGTCTCTCATCTGTTAAATCTAGTGACTTACCCAGCGGTCACTCAACCGTTTAAGCTAGTGACTTATCCAGCAGTCACTCATCTTTTTAAATTAGTGACTTGCTTGTCAATCACTCATTATGGTTTATCAGAACCTCAAGTGATATTCACTCATCTGTTTGAGAGCTATAAACTCTGTGTGATTATAATTATAATCAGTTGTTAACATCCTTATGCATTACTATGTTTTCTTGCTGGGCTTTGGCTCATGGGTGCTATGTGGTGCAGGTAAAGGGAAAGAAAAGCTCACCCAGCCTTGAGTGGAGAGCTTAGGTGGTGATGTGTACATATGCGGCCACTTGACCACCACGGCTAAGGAGTTCTCAGAGGAACCAGGGGGTTTACCCTATTTTTGCCGCTTAGGTCAGTGGGTTTGTAATTTTGAAACAGTAATGACCATTTTGAGTTGTAAACAACTTGTAAATGTTCTTGTGGGCCCATGAACAATTTTATGTACTTAATAAAATATATCCTTTCCCTTTTATTGATTTTTTTTTCCACCTTAGCCTGTTAATAACACTTAGATACACGTTTTTAACCAAAAGACTCGGGTAGCGGGTCAAATTTCCAGTTCACTGTTCACCGTAACGGTTCTGGGGTAACCAGGGCATTACAATATTAAAGTCATTTTGATATTTGCTTTATATTTTCGCATGAGTACTTAGTTTTCTAACTTAGAAATTCTAGACATTTCATAATTTCCTGCTAAGTATACTTTCTCACACTCTTATTGCTCTAATATTTTATGAGCATAATATTTATTTTTACACGAATATTTGCTTTTAACTTGGAATTTCGAAAGATGCCAAGTTACTTAAGCTTTTCTAAACAAGTTAGCTCAATGGCCCTTTTTGACTTTGAAAATTTACAAGTCAGCCTGAAAATAAATATTCTACCTCGTGCTCTCATTGCTTGTGTTGAATACCAGTATAACCCATGTGTCCCCCAAGTGACCGAGGTTTTAAAGATCCTTGGTCACTTGCTACTTGACCGAATCTGTTCGAGCAATTATTATTCGTGAAACACATTGAATATAAAGAAAATATTCGAGCAGTTGAACACCGCTTGAACACACCGAGCAGTTGAACACTGTCCGATGTTACCGATCAGTTGAACACTGTTCGAAAAACTAACACACATGCATATTTGTAGCAAGAGTCGACCACGCTACGCGTAGTCTCTTTTATTACTCATAAATTAAAAAAAGGACTAAATGTGTCTAATAATGATTCTCAAAGAAACCAAAATGTTAAAAAATAATTGACTGGTCAGCAAATAACCAGCTCATAAACATACTTAAATAATAAGTAAAACACTTGAATCTAAGATACCACTCTGCAAGTGGTATTTATTGATAATATTTCCTCAGGTGCTCATCATTCCAATAGTTTTTTATCAGCTCACGTTCAACCTAGAAAGTTTGTAAGTATCGGGTGGTGTAACTTGCTCAATTTGATATGGTCCTTCCCAATTTGGTCCTAGCACTCCAGCTCCTGGGTCTTTGATGAACACTCTCTTGAGAACCAAATCTCCAACCTGGAACTTTCGATCTTTAACTCTGGAATTAAAATAGCGGGCCACCATTTGTTGATGGGAAGCAACTCTCAAGCTCGCCTTTTCTCGTTTTTCTTCAATAAAATCCAACGATTCAACCAATAATTGATTGTTCTCTTCCTGGTCATAGGTGCTTCTTCGATGGGACGGGGGGTCGATCTCGACTGGTATCATAGTTTCATAGCCATATGCCAAGGAAAATGAGTATGACCAGTTGTTGTCTGAGCAATGATTCTATACGACCAGAGAACTTCTGGTAATTCTTACGCCCAAGATCCTTTAGCTTGTTCGAGCTGCTTCTTTAGGGTGTCTTTCAATGTTTTTTTTATTGCTTCCACTTGCCCATTCACCTGTGGGTGAGCCACCGAGGAGAAACTCTTTTTAATGCCACGTCTAGCACAAAAATCAGTAAATAGATCATTGTCAAACTGGGTACCATTATCAGACACTATCTTTTTTGGCAGACCATAGTGACATATGATATTTTTAAAATCTAACACTTTCTTTGAGGTGATCGTGGCTAATGGTTCAACTTCAGTCCACTTAGTGAAATAATCCATAGAAACTACCGCGAATTGCACTCCTCCTTTTCCTTTGGGTAGTCTCCCGATCAGATAAATTCCCTATACTGCAAAAGGCTAGGGACTTTGCATTTTTTTTAAATGTTTGGAGGTGCTCTGGGTATCTTAGAAAATCTTTGACACTTATCACATTTCTTCACATATTCCATAGAGTCCTCGTTCATTATAGGCCAGAAAAATCCTTGTCGCAAGATCTTTTTAGAGAGACTTTGCCCCTATCATGATCTCCCAAAATTGCTCGTGTACTTCGGTTAACAAGTTTTTTGACTGGTCGGGCGTCACACATCTAAGTAGCGTCATAGAGTACCCTCTTCTATATAACACCCCCTCCATCATGACATACCGAGCAGCTCGTCTCATTGTCCTCTTGGAATCATTGCAGTTATCTGGTAAGGTGCCTTGTTTGAGGTATGTGATGATGGGTGTCATCCAAGTGCTAGTTACTATAATTGGCATTGCTTCATGGTCTGTGATACTTGGGTTTGCTAGATATTCTACTGGTACTATATTCAGAGTGTCAGCATCCTTCGCACTGGCTAACTTTGCCAAGGCATCTGCGTTGGAGTTCTGCTCTCGTGGCATCAACTTGATTGTGTACTCTTCAAACTGTGCCAGAAAATCCTTAGCTTTATTTAAGTATGCCACCATATGCAAACCTCTCGCCTAATATTCCCCTAAATTTGGTAGACCACTAGCTGAAAATCACTATTTACTTCAACTGACCGGGCATGTACATCTCTGGCCAGTCGTAATCCTGCTAAAAGGGCTTCATACTCTGCCTCATTATTGGAGGCATTGAAACCGAACCTCAATGCACAGTGGATTCAATGTTGCTCAGATGTGATTAATATAAGTCATGCTCCCGCATGATGTTCATTCGAGGATCCGTCCACAAAAAGTTGCTAGGTAGGAAAAAAATTTCTCTGCCCAACTACATTTTCTGTCTGGACAAGAATATCAGGAATTACGGTGCATTCAGCAATGAAGTCCGCCAGAGCTTGTCCTTTGATGGCTGATCGGGGTTGATACTTGATCTCGAATTGGCCTAATTCAACAGCCAATTTATGTAGCCGACCAGAAGTTTCTCGTTTTTGTAAAACTTGTCGTAAGGGCTGGTCGGTGAGCACTTTGATGGGTTGCGCTTGAAAATATGGCCGCAGTTTGTGAGATGCAAGTACTAAACAATACACAAGATTTTCGATCACTGGGTATCTTAATTCTGCTCCTACCAACCACTTGCTGACGTAGTCGACCGGAAGCTGCACTTTATTTTCTTCTCGTATTAGAGCAGCGCTGATAGCATGCTCTGTGACTGCTAAATAAAGGAAAAGGTCCTCTCCATCTATGGGTTTTGATAAAGTTGGAGGTTGAGCCAAATGTTTCTTTATGGCTTGGAATGCCAGCTCGCATTCCTCCCTCCAGTCAAATTTCTTGCTTCCTCTTAGTAAGTTAAAAAATGAGACACACTTGTTCGTTGATTTAGAAATAAGCCTACTTAGAGCAGCAATCCTCCCAGTCAAACTCTACACATCTTTAGTTATGGTCGGGGATTTCATTTCTATGAGTGCCTTAATCTTCTCAGGATTGGCCTTTATTTCGCGTGAGTTAACAATAAATCCGAGAAACTTTCCATAACTTACTCCAAACGATCATTTGAGGGGGTTCAACTTTATGTGATACTTTCTAAGTAATTCAAAGCACTCCCCCAGATCTCGTACATGCCCCCCAACTTCCTTTGACTCGACCAACATGTCATCAACATACGTCTCCATGTTTTTGCATATCAAGTCCCAGAACATGCCATTCACTAAATGCTGGTAGGTGGCACCTGCGTTCTTCAAGCCGAATGGCATAACCTTCTAACAATATAAACCTATGTCTTTCCGGAAGCTAGTATGCTCCTTGTCGGGAGGGTGCATACTTATTTGATTATACCCAGAGTAAGCATCCATAAAGGACAAATTTTCATGACCAGAAGTTGCGTCAACCAACTAGTCTATCCTGGGCAGGGGAAAACAGTCCTTGGGACATGCTTTATTCAAATCGGTGAAGTCCACGCAGGTCATCCACTTCCCATTGGACTTGGGCACTAACACTGGGTTAGAAACCCAAGCCAGGTAGTAAGCCTCCCTGATGAACCCATTTTCCTTTAGTCGCTCGACTTCTTCCTTTAGAGCTCTTGCTCGTTCCTTGTCAAGCAACCTTCTCTTCTGCTGCACTGTTGGGTAGTTTTCATCCATGTTGAGCACGTGGCTGATCACAATTGGTGAGATACCCACCATATCCTTGTGAGACCAGGCGAAGACGTCTTGATTCCTTTGCAAAAATTCTACCAGTTGTGCTCTCACTTCCACCTTTAAATTCTTTCCAACTTTAACCACCCTGGTCGGTTCATTCTCATCTATCGGGACCTCCTCTAAGTCTTCCATAGGTCCTACTTCACTCTTCAAATCCCCAAAACGAGGATCAATGTCCATTCCCTTGCTTTGGGCAATGCCCTATTTGGTGACTTCATCACCGGATGGGGTCTGTTGCTCATTAACACTAGGAGTACTTTCCTGGTTGGTAACTTTTAAAAAAAATTCTTAGTAGGCTAAATTCACAATGTTATATCGGTCGACGTCCATCTCGTCTACTACTTCTTCTCTCTCCCCGCACACAATCATGTTATTCTCCTTGGTTCCCCTCCGTCCCTTAACCACTAAAGCATTGTAGAATTCCCTGGCTTCTCTCTAGTCTCCCTGGACACAGCCTATGCCTGCACTAGTTGGGAATTTCATAGAAAGGTGCCATATAGACACCGCTGCGTGTAGAGCCATGAGCAGTGGTCGACCAATCACCACATTGTACGCCGACGAACAATCTACTATAAAAAACTCTGTCATGACTGTCTCGTCCCTAGGAGCATCTCCTGCTGTGACCGGTAACTTGATTGTTCCGACCGGTGATAATCCTTCTCCCGTGAATCCGTAAATAAGTTGAGAGCATGGTTTCATGTCATTGGTGGGCAATTTCATCTTTTCAAAAGATGACTTGTAGATAATGTCCACAAAGCTTCTCATATCAACTAGGCATCTCTTTACTTTCATGTTTGCAATTTGGAATGTAATGACGAACGGGTCATTATGAGGATACCTCACGTGTCTATCATCATCCTCTATAAAAGTAAGAGACTCACTCTCGTACCGAGGATTCTTTGGAGGTCACTCCCCTACAGTCATGACTTCTGATGTTGCATCCACCTCTGTCGAAGTGTTCAGGCATTAATTTCCATTCCTTTATTACTATCCCCAGCCAAATGTGGACCTCCACAGGCTCGGGTTGTAAGGGTGGAGATCGCTGTCATTTGAACCCAGGATTGTTGTTGCTTCCTTCTCCTTGGGGTTTCTCTGCCCATTACTTTTTCAACTTTCCCGACTGGAGAAGAAATTCTATCTCGTCCTTGAGATGATTGCATTCATTCGTATTGTGACCATAATCTCCATGGAAACAACAAAACTTATTCATGTCTCTTTTACTCATCTCTTTCCTGATGGGTGGGGGTTTCCGGTAGGGTACCTCTTGATGACTAGTGAGATATATTTCTGCCTGGCTGGCCGAGAGAGTGGTGTAATTAGTGAACCCAGGCTCATACTTGGTTGGCTTATCGTTTGGACCCGACTTGGCCTTCTTTTATTCATGGCGGCTAGACCCGTTATTTCCACGTTTCTTTCCACCATTTTGACTGTTTCCACCATTCTTAGGAGGGTCAGTTGATCCACTCAGATTGTTTATGCCCTTCTCCTCTTTCTCGATTGCATCATCCAACTTCATATACTTGTCCGCTCGATCAAGAAATTGTTGAAGTGTTGAAATTGGATTTCTATGTATACTGTCCCACAAAGGGCTTCGATAAGTGATTCTAGAGGATATGGCCACCATCTTCCCCTCATCTTTGACAGCAGTTGCTCGGTTGGCTTCTCTCATGAACCTCTGTATATAATTCTTTAGAGATTCATCCTTTCCTTGATTGATATCTTCCAAGTGGTTGGCATAAACTGGTGGCATCCGGGTAGCACTGAATCTACAAAACTTCTTCCTGAATGTTTCCCAAGAGGTAATGGAATTTGTCTTAAACTTCCAATACCATTCCTGGGCAGTATTTGACAATGTAGTCAGGAAAACTCTACACCAATAATCGTCACTTACCCCGAGCAGTTCGATCTGGTCCTCAAACTTCCCATCATGTCTAATGGGATCCGCTTTTTCTATATACAATGGTAGCATCGGTGCTTTATATTTTGCTAGTGCCTAAGCTGCTCTGATTCGGGACCGCATGCATCCCGGAAGGTCATTTTGACAAACCTTGCACCGCAGTTGTTAGCGCGTCATGCTGGGCTTGGATGGCTGGTGCAACTGACGAGGCTCCAAGGTTTTGACCTCCTGGTTGGGCATTTCCATCTGGTGCATTATCGTCAAGTATTTCTACTTGACTGGTAGGGCGGCTCAGATCTTGCCCTTTGACCAGGACAGTCTTCCTCTTGTTGCTGATAATGTCCCTTAGATCCTTCCAGGAAGGATGTCCTCCTAACTAGATCAAACACTGTGCTATTAGATTTTTCAGAGGGCTTATTGCGCAGGACCTGCTCTTTCCCACTACGCTACTGGCCGAGATGTTGTGGCAACTTCTCGGTACGACCCGGGCAGTCCTTTCCTCCTTGTTGGTCGTTTCCCTCTTTCTCCTTTGACCAGTCGGTGTGATGACTATCAGCCTCATCCCGACCATGTTCGTCTTTATACTGTGAAGTTTTCTTATCTCGAAGAGCTCTAGTCTGATTATGCCTGGGTGGATTCTTCTTACTGCCCGACCTAAGACTCCCTGACCTAGAAGATTGTGACTGGTGGCTCCTGGAAGGGGTTCTTGTAACGACCTAAATTCGCTAATAAGGCTTAAGGGCCTTTATTAGTGTGCCGGGAGGACATAAATGGGATTAGAGTGAATACTATTGACTTAAATGTGTGAATATGTGATTGATGATGATTATATGATAATTAATGATATTATGTGATAATATGAAATACTTATGTGATGTATGTGAGAACCACATTATCATGTGGCCAGGTTCATAGAGCGCAACTCGAGACGATCTTAGGGTCAAATAGCGGGAAAAGTCACAACGGGACTTAAGATATGACTTTGGACAAGTCACGGGTATTATAGGTATCGGGTAGCTATTTGGACTATCGGGTTATGAAAATAAATATATGGAGATATATTTGAGGTTAGGATGTCTAGGTGGGAATACTGAGGGATTTTACTGTTTTGGCCTCGAGGACGGTTCCGGCACCCCGAGCCTTGGGATTAGCTTAACAAGTAAGACAAAGGTTAGGAAGCCTTTAGAAAAAAAACAAACCGACCTAAATTCTACTCAGCTTGTTACTCTCACTCCCACTCTTAAGAAAAACAAAGGGAACTAACTAGAAGCACTCAAGGGAATTGGGGATTGGAGCTGAAGAATTGCTGGAAGTTTAGAGGGATTCAAGAGTAATCTTGAGGCTTAGCTCAGTGATTAAACTAGGACTGAATCAACACTAAGGTAAAGGTAATCCCTGTGTTTTTCTGAAGTTTGACCTTGTGTACCAATTGGTTATTGAGGCGTTGTTCAATTGATAATTAGGGTGGAATTGAGCTGGGGAAATCCTTGGAATCAGCTGGGTTTTGGCTAAGGGAAGGGTTCAATCAAGAAGGTAAGCTTTGTTTCATGAATTGATGATTTGAGTTTGAGTCTTGTCTTGTTAGTTTTGGGTGTTTGAGTTCTTGGTTTCTGAAATTAAAAAGGGAATTCTAGTGTGTGTTGGGCTGAGTTTTCTGTGGAATTGTGTAACGACCCAAATTCACTAATAGGGCTTAAGGGCCTTGATTAGTGTGCCGGGAGGGCATGATGGGAATTATGTGTGATTTTTATGATTAAGATGCATGATTATGATTTCAAGCGTGTTATATGACTATGTGAATTATGCTATGTGATAATTATGATAGGTGAATCGTACCGCGTGGGCGCGGTGATACCGATGTGATGCACGTGCCGAGACGGTCTTAGAAAACTAGATAATGGTAACTGGTGATTTGGTAACTTGTGTGGCTGTTAGTAACCTTAGAGAGTAACAAGTTTTATTGGGAAAGTGGTGGAATTGTAAAGCTAGGAAAAGGACAAGTAAGCCCTTGAGGTCTAGTTAGAAAGGGATATTATTAGAGGGATAAGTTAGTCTTTTGGCAGTAAATAGATGGGAATGAGCTGAAGGAAATACAATACGTACAACACTTTGAGAGAAGGGTTTTATGCTGAATATTGGAGACCTAGAAGAAGAGCAAAATTAAGATGGAAGAGGGAAGCTGAATTTAGCTCTTGGGAGGAGAATTAAGGGGTGATTGAAGTTGTCAAGCAAGCTTAGACCAAGAATTCTCAGAGGTAAGAATTTAGCTATGGAATATTTAAGTTCCAAGTCTGGTTTTTGGTTGATAAGTGTGAATTGAAACAAATTGGTGGCTGGTTTTGCATGAATTCATAATTGGGTAATCAAAGGGAAAGGAGGTTTGAAGCTAGAGGTAGGACTCACCATTCAAGGACTTTGGAGAGGCTCGGGGTAGAGGACCGTGCTCGCGGCTTCGTGGCATCGGAAACCAGTGAATTCAAAGGTAAGAAAACTGCACCCGGATTTATGATTGTAATGGGACTAAGTTCTCCCGAGAGTTACATCATGTCAAAGTTGGTATTACGCCAAGGTACATGTAAAAGCGGTCTAAGGGTACCGTACATGATTTTAGTGCACGGGGCGCGAATTGGCCACAACATGATAACAGAGAGAGCAGCCTGTGAGCGCTAGCCCTGGTTATCGTTTGTGACTTGTGTGCTATGTACTGAAATGCCTAGTATGTGAAACACTTGATTATACCGAATGGTGATATATCTGAGGTTATGTGATACAATATGAGTAATTGACTTATCTGTTAGTAGTTCATGCTCTGTCGTTGTTGTGTTTTCTTGCTGGGCCTTGGCTCACAGGTGCTATGTGGTGCAGGTAAAGGTAAGGGCAAGCTGGACCAAGCCTGAGGTGGAGAGCTCCGAGGTGATATGTACATAGCCAGCTGTTCGATCACCATGGTCAAGGAGTGAGTCAGGACAGAGTTTACCTAACTGCTCGTTTTGCCTTAGTATGGCTGGTTAATGTATTTAAATCTTGTAACTGTTGTAAATAGCCTTTAAACTGGTATTTTTGGGATCCTGTGTAAGCAAACAATGTTTAGCAATGAAAATGTAACTTTTGAGACCAAAACGTTTTTAGCCCTAGCTCCTTTACAATTTTAGTATCATGATTTTATTTAAATGACTTGACTAGCAAGTCTGGCACTTAATAAACACACAGTGTATCGGTCCTGGCTATCCAGGGCGTTACAACTTGGTATCAGAGCGTCCTAGGTTTATGGGTCCTGAAGACTGGCTGGGTATGTACATTCGCCGCGGGAGACAAGCTCAACTCAGGGTTTGGTAATTGTTTATGCATGATTATGTGCTTAAGTGATTCGAAAGAGATATGAATGTTGATATCTGTCTGATGAATAGAAAGCATGAGATTCTGATAGGGCCTGGCCCTTGACTATTGCATGATGTTGTTGAGGCGTGTTTATTAGCATTGCTGTGCATGTGAATGAATATCTGGGTAAATTGTTATACTTGCTTGTTTGTGAATGATTGGAGTTTCGGTGGTGGATTATGGAGAGATTATTACCCTGTCATCATAGCCTAATTGCCGAGTCGTTGTTTGCAGATTGACTTGAATAGTTATGCGTTCAAGGAAATCCACACGACAAGCCGGCAGGTCTGGGGCTAGAGAGGATGACCAGGGCCCAACCCCTCCGCCAGTCCCTGAGAACTGACAATAGTTAATGGCAGAAATGCAAGCTAGGCTTCAGAGCCAGGATGAACTGATCAGAATTCTGCAGCAGGCTCCATCTGGGAGTGTTGCCCCTACTGTGCCACCGGCATTGGTACCTATGGTGCAGCCAGTTGATGTTGAAAATAAAGTGGAACTGTTGTATGAGCGGTTCAGGAAACAGCAGCCCCCGATCTTTGAAGGTGGACCAGATCCACTAAAAGCTGAGCAGTGGATGACTCTGATCACTACCATTCTTGATTTTATGAGAGTGGAAGGACATGATAGAGTGGCCTGTGCCACTTATATGCTGAGAGAGGATGCCCTAATCTGGTGGGAGGTGGCATCACAGACTAGAAATGTTGCCGCGTTGACTTGGGAAGAGTTTAAGGATTTGTTCAATCAGAAGTACTATAACGTTGCTATCAGGGCAACGAAGGTGAATGAGTTTGTGGGGCTAGTTCAGGGCAGTATGACCGTTACAGAATATGCCTTGAAGTTTGACAGACTTGCAAAGTTCGCACCAGATCTTGTACCTACTGATGCGACCAGGTTGGACAGATTTGTTAGAGGGCTGAATGTTATGATAGCCCGAGATGTAAGGATTACCACAGTTCCTGGAGTGACTACTTATGCCCAGTCTGTGGAGAGGGCTCTTACCGCTGAGGAAGCGGAGAATAGGATATGGAGGGATAGTGCAGCAAGAAGAGAGGGTCGTAGGCCAGTGCCTCCATACTCTGGTTCTAGTAGGGGCGGAGGCTCTAGTGATCTGAAGTGAAAGGTTCCTGATGCTCCAATCGCTCCTAGGTTTGATAGGGGAGGTCGGGGTACTCAGGGTGGCCGTCGAGGAGGCGGTGATTCGTGGAGGACTTACCCAGAGTGCACGAGGTGTAGGAGACGCCATTTGGGTGAGTGTCAGGCTAAGGCCTGCTATGTATGCGGGGTGGTGGGACACCTCAGGAAAGATTGCCCAACGGTGAAGAAGGGCGAGGCAGGAAAGGTGGACAGCTTGACTCCAGCTCGAGTGTTCACTTTGACGCAGGCAGAGGCCGAGGCTAGTCCCTCGGTAGTGACAGGTCAGCTTTCTAGTGCTGGCACTCCCATTACTGTTTTGATTGATTCTGGTGCTACGCATTCATTTGTATCTGATAGGGTGATTGATAGACTATGTAGACCTAGTGAGTATAGTGCTTCAGGGTTTGGGACTATATTGCCTACAGGAGAGCTGGTAGTGTCTAGGAGGTGGATTAGGGCACTGCCGGTGTTAGTTGATGGTAGAGAGTTGTCAGTAGACTTGATTGAGTTGAGAATGGAGGATTTTGATATGATTCTAGGTATGGATTGGCTGGTTAGATATGGAGCTACTATTTATTGTAGAAAGAAAATGGTGACTTTTGAGCCAAAGGGCGAGGATCCCTTCATTTTTGTGGGGGCGGTGCGTGGACCCCGCGTACCCAGGATATCTGCGTTGAGAGCCAGAGATTTGTTACAGGGTGGATGTATAGGCTTCTTGGCTAGTGTGGTGGATACCACCAAAGTTTCACCAATTGGACCGGAGGAGACCAGACTGGTTTGTGAGTTCTTAGATGTGTTCCCTGAGGATTTGCCTGGGTTGCCACCGCGTAGGGAGATTGAGTTTGTTATTGAGTTGGCACCAGGGACAGAGCCAGTGTCGAGGGCACCATACAGGATGGCATCGGCGGAACTGAAAGAGTTAAAGATACAACTGCAGGAACTTCTGGACATAGGATTCATCAGACCTAGCTATTCGCCACGGGGTGCTCCAGTTCTGTTTGTTAAGAAGAAGGATGGGACTCTGAGAATGTGTATCGACTATCGGGAATTGAACAAGTTAACTATTAAGAATAAGTATCCCCTACCGAGGATTGATGACCTGTTCGATCAGCTGCAGGGTAAGATGGTGTTTTCAAAGATTGATCTTCGATCTGGTTATCACCAGCTGAGGATCAAGGATGAGGACATACCTAAAACGGCCTTCCAGACGCGGTATGGGCATTATGAGTTCTTGGTCATGTCTTTTGGTTTGACCAACGCCCCAGCAGCCTTTATGGACTTAATGAACAGAGTGTTCAAGGATTTTCTAGATCAGTTTGTTATAGTCTTCATCGATGACATCCTGGTGTATTCCAGTTCAGAGGCGAAGCACGAGTTTCATCTTCGTTTGGTTCTTCAGAGGTTGAGGGAGCATCAGTTGTATGCAAAGTTTAAGAAGTGCGAGTTCTGGTTACCTGAAGTGACATTCCTTGGACACATTATAGGTGCAGATGGGATTAAGGCGGATCCGTCAAAGATAGAGGCAGTTAGAGATTGGCCGAGGCCAAGGAACGCCTCAGAAGTGCGGAGTTTTCTTGGTTTGGCAGGCTACTACAGGCAGTTTGTAGAGGGCTTCTCGAAGATAGCAGCACCGATGACAGAATTGACAAGAAAGAATCTAAAGTTTATTTGGTCAGACAAGTGTGAAGATAGTTTCCAAGAATTGAAGCGACGACTTATTACAGCGCCAGTGTTGAGTTTACCTTCGAGGGAAGGGAAGTTTGTTGTTTATTGCGACGCATCGAGGTTGGGCTTAGGCTGCGTGCTGATGCAGAATGAGAAGGTGATAGCTTATGCATCACGACAGCTGAAGGAGTATGAGCAGCGGTATCCTACTCACGATTTGGAGCTGGCAGTAGTGGTTTTTGCCCTGAAGATTTGGCGGCATTATCTTTATGGGGAGAAGTGCGAGGTATACACTGATCATAAAAGCTTGAAGTATTTCTTTACACAGAAGGACCTGAATATGAGACAGAGGCGTTGGCTAGAGCTGGTAAAGGATTATGATTGTGATATTCTTTACCATCCAGGGAAAGCCAATGTGGTGGCTGATGCATTGAGCCGTAGAGGTCCAGGACAGTTATATAACGCTGTTCAGATCTCGAGAGAGTTGGCTGAAGAGATGATTAGAGCAGGGATAGAGTTGGTGGTGGGCCGGTTGGCTAACATTACTCTACAATCGACCCTGCTAGAGCGAATCAGAGAGGGGCAGTTGACAGATGTTCAGTTGCAGAGGGTTAGAGAGGATGTCGTAGCTGGAGTAGCTAAGGATTATACTGTTTCTGAGGTTGGTTTACTTCGGTATCAGGGGCGGATCTGTGTTCTGGCTGATGAGGGGATCAGACGAGAGATACTAGATGAATCACATATGATGCCATACTCACTTCATCCAGGTACCACGAAGATGTATCAGGATCTACGGACTTTGTATTGGTGGTCTGGGATGAAGAGGGATGTGGTCGAGTACGTTGCCAGATGCTTGACCTGTCAGCAGGTGAAAGCGGAACATCAGCGACCAGCGGGATTGCTCCAGCCCTTGGGTATCCCTGAATGGAAATGAGAGGATATTACTATGGACTTTGTGGGAGGTTTACCCAGGACAGTGGGACTTCATGACTCAGTATGGGTGATAGTGGATAGATACACCAAGTCAGCCCATTTCCTTCCAGTGAGATCAACTTTTACTGTGGATCAGTACGCTGAGCTGTACGTGAGGGAGATCGTACGTCTCCATGGGGTTCCTAAGTCTATAGTGTCAGACCGGGATCCTATCTTCACTTCCAAGTTTTGGGGTGGTTTGCAGAAAGCTTTAGGAACTCAGTTGAAGTTCAGTACAACCTTTCATCCTCAGACTGACGGACAGTCTGAGAGGACGATCCAGGTGTTGGAGGATATGCTCAGAGCTTATGTGATTGACTTTGAGGGTTCATGGAGTAAGTACCTTCCGTTGATTGAATTCTCGTATAACAATAGTTATCAGTCAACGATTGGAGTGGCTCCCTATGAGATGTTGTATGGGAGGAGGTGTAGGTCACCCATCCATTGGGATGAGATGGCTGAGAGGAGATACTTAGGGCCAGATATGGTTCAGAAGACAAGTGAGGCCATAGAGAAGATCCGGGCTAGGATGCTCGCATCTCAGAGTAGGCAGAAGAGCTACGCTGATCCTAAGCGTAGAGACGTGGAGTTTCAGGTTGGTGATCACGTCTTTCTTCGAGTTTCACCTCTGCGAGGGGTGAGGAGGTTTGGTAAGAAGGGCAAGCTAAGCCCTAGATTCATTGGACCATTAGAGATCCTGGAAAGGATTGGTCAGGTGGCTTACAGGTTAGCTTTGCCGCCATCGTTGTCTGGAGTTCATGACATGTTTCATGTCTCCATGCTTCGGAAGTATGTCTCAGATGTGACTCATGTATTGAGGCATGAAGATCTAGAGTTATAGGCAGATTTGGCTTATGAAGAGCAACCAGTTTAGATCTTGGACCGAAAAGATAAGGTGTTGCGAAACAAGACAATTCCTTTGGTTAAAGTGCTGTGGAGAAACAGTAAGGTCGAGGAGGCGACCTGGGAGCTTGAGACAGCTATGCGAGATCAGTATCCGGAGTTGTTCAGGTAAATTTCGAGGACGAAATTCTCATTAGGAGGGGATAGTTGTAACGACCCGAATTCACTAATAGGGCTTAAGGGCCCTGATTAGTGTGCCGCGAGGGCATGATGGGAATTATGTGTGATTTTTATGATTAAGATGCATGATTATGATTTTAAGCGTGTTATATGACTATGTGAATTATGCTATGTGATAATTATGATAGGTGAATCGTACCGCGTGGGCGCGGTGATACCGATGTGATGCACGTGCCGAGACGGTCTTAGAAAACTAGATAATGGTAACTGGTGATTTGGTAACTTGTGTGGCTGTTAGTAACCTTAGAGAGTAACAAGTTTTATTGGGAAAGTGGTGGAATTGTAAAGCTAGGAAAAGGACAAGTAAGCCCTTGAGGTCTAGTTAGAAAGGGATATTATTAGAGGGATAAGTTAGTCTTTTGGCAGTAAATAGATGGGAATGAGCTGAAGGAAATACAATACGTACAACACTTTGAGAGAAGGGTTTTATGCTGAATATTGGAGACCTAGAAGAAGAGCAAAATTAAGATGGAAGAGGGAAGCTGAATTTAGCTCTTGGGAGGAGAATTAAGGGGTGATTGAAGTTGTCAAGCAAGCTTAGACCAAGAATTCTCAGAGGTAAGATTTTAGCTATGGAATATTTAAGTTCCAAGTCTGGTTTTTGGTTGATAAGTGTGAATTGAAACAAATTGGTGGCTGGTTTTGCATGAATTCATAATTGGGTAATCAAAGGGAAAGGAGGTTTGAAGCTAGAGGTA
The DNA here is from genome assembly GCF_963169125.1 of Humulus lupulus. Taxonomy (NCBI): domain Eukaryota; kingdom Viridiplantae; phylum Streptophyta; class Magnoliopsida; order Rosales; family Cannabaceae; genus Humulus; species Humulus lupulus. The sequence continues at coordinate 126,064,762 of NC_084801.1, read as the reverse complement.
GGACTCACCATTCAAGGACTTTGGAGAGGCTCGGGGTAGAGGACCGTGCTCGCGGCTTCGTGGCATCGGAAACCAGTGAATTCAAAGGTAAGAAAACTGCACCCGGATTTATGATTGTAATGGGACTAAGTTCTCCCAAGAGTTACATCATGTCAAAGTTGGTATTACGCCAAGGTACATGTAAAAGCGGTCTAAGGGTACCGTACATGATTTTAGCGCACGGGGCGCAAATTGGCCACAACAGGATAACAGAGAGAGCAGCCTGTGAGCTCTAGCCCTGGTTATCGTTTGTGACTTGTGTGCTATGTACTGAAATGCCTAGTATGTGAAATACTTGATTATACCGAATGGTGATATATCTGAGGTTATGTGATACAATATGAGTAATTGACTTATCTGTTAGTAGTTCATGCTCTGTCGTTGTTGTGTTTTCTTGCTGGGCCTTGGCTCACGGGTGCTACGTGGTGCAGGTAAAGGCAAGGGCAAGCTGGACCAAGCCTGAGGTGGAGAGCTCCGAGGTGATATGTACATAGCCAGCTGTTCGATCACCATGGTCGAGGAGTGAGTCAGGACAGGGTTTACCTAACTGCTCGTTTTGCCTTAGTATGGCTGGTTAATGTATTTAAATCTTGTAACTATTGTAAATAGCCTTTAAACTGGTATTTTTGGGATCCTGCGTAAGCAAACAATGTTTAGCAATGAAAATGTAACTTTTGAGACCAAAACGTTTTTAGCCCTAGCTCCTTTACAATTTTAGTATCACGATTTTATTTAAATGACTTGACTAGCAAGTCTGGCACTTAATAAACACACAGTGTATCGGTCCTGGCTATCCAGGGCGTTACAAATTGTGTTGTTTAAGTTATGTTAAAATGTTGGGATTGTTGGGTGTTGAAGTAGGGAGTTTAGGGGTGGTTTTGGCTGAGGTTTTGAGCATTGAAATGATGGTTTTTCTGGGTTCGAAGGGAAGGGCCGTGGCTCTGTTCTAGAGCACTGCGACCTTAGGATGAAAAAGGACCAAGGAGGCTCGGCCATGGGGGGGTGCCGCAGCGCCCAAAGCAAGGGCCGCGGCGCGTGTTTTGTTTAAGATGGCATTGGATCTATTTGAGGCTAGGGCCGCGGCTAAGCTTCAAGGGCCGCAGCCTTTGGTTGTGCACATGACCTTTTGAGGGTTTTAGGCATGGGAATGTGGTCTAGTATGCTCGGGATTGATTTCACCACCGTGCTTGGTGGAATTCGGATTCCCGAGAGTTAGTTTTGTAACCGGAAACCTATATTTGAGTATTAATGGAACCCTATACTTTGGTTGTGACTAGGTGATAAAGGCTTAGGCCCAGGAACAGATCGTGCTTGAGGGGCGTTGCTCGTAATTCAATAACCGTACAGACTAAAGGTAAGAAAACTACACCCGGTTGAATATTTGAATGGGACTAAGGGCTCCCTAATATAAATGATTGAAAGAATGGTATTACGCCATGTAAATTGTAACCAACGGCCTAAGTGAGCCACGGTTAACTTGTGCGATTGGCACGGCTCGGACACTGGTATCCGAGGACAGCTTATTATGCACTGAGCTCGATTTAAGCGGGCCGGAGTCAGTGGGATAAACAAAGGGTGCGGCCTAAGGTGTCGGCCCTGACATTTGTGTGAAGTGAATGTTATACTTGACTATAGATGAGATTGTGGTATAATCTATGCGTGGTTGCGGTTGCTTGTATCTTGCAGTATGCTTTTGTGCTATGGATTGAATAATTGAACATGCTTACTAGAATATCTGTTTGAGATTGCTGTATATGTTGTATATGTTGTTTTCTTGCTGGGCCTCGGCTAACGGGTGCTGCGTGGTGCAGGTAAAGGCAAAGGCAAGGCCGATTAGCCCTGATTGGAGAGCTCTACAGGGTGAATGTACATGGCAGGCCGCTCAGCCGCCACGGTTGAGGAGATTACAGGGACAAGAGGACTTGTACCTTGCATTTTTCCTTAGTATGGCTAATATTTACTTTTAACTGTTGGGTTTTGTAAACTAGCTTTCAAACACTAATATGTTGGGGATCCCTACTGTAATCTGTTTATAACTTATAAAATGTATCTTTTGAGACCAAAATGTCTTTTAACCCTAGAGCACTTAGATTAATGTCACATTTTTAAATTAATGACTTGATTAGCAAGTCTTGCACTTTATAAGTACTCAGTGTAGTGGTCTTGGCTATCCAGGGCATTACAGTTCTAGAATTCTCCCTTTGCATCAAGGCAGTCTTGGAGCGGACCTCATCATCTCCCCGACCAGTGGGGTTACTTATACTTCTGTCTGGCCCCCGAGAATTGGCTCTACCAGTGGACCTCTGACCAGGACTATTATTTCTTGCTCCCTGGGTGGCTGCTCGTGCTGCGGCTTGGGCATTGGCCTAGGTCAATTGAGTAGCTACTTCTAGAGCAAGTGCTGCCTCGGGATGTTGCCGGTCGGCCTCTTCCTACCGTCTCCTAATCTCTTCGCTTCTGGCATCCATTTCCTGTTTTTGTTGCTCAAATGTAGCTTTTTGCCTGGCCATTTCCTCAGCGAAAGACTCCTGCTGAGCATTGAATTGCATCATCTCTCCCTGGAAAGCCCCCATGACTTCCTGGAGTTGTTCAACCTCTGGAGTTGTCTCCTCGAGAAAGACCCTGGGCTCAGTGTTAGGGTTCTCAGGTGCAGGACCTTATGATCTAACAGGTTCTTTTGATGTATCGGGCTTTCTGGGCGCCATATTGGTACAATAGTAGTGTGTTTCTTCTATTCAGGCTCTCAACGAAAGCACCAAAAATGTTGACCACGATTTTGGCCAACGGTGAGTAGACGCAAAAAACGATAATGAAATTTAGCCTTGAATAGAAAGTAAAAATTACAGAACCAATTTTATAGTGGTTCAGCCCCAATTTGTTGATAATAGCCTAATCCACTTGGAGTTGTTATATATGCACCTACACTTAAGATCAGATGAACCTGAGTCAACTTAGTCTCTTAACTACAAGTTGAAAAAATACAATGCTTTTCTCTCTAAGTTCTCAGAAAATACCCCCAGACTGTCCCCAATCACAATCCCAAAGTTTGACAATTAGAGAGTCTCCAAAAAAAATCAGATCCTTCAAATGATGCCATGAGGTCTTTATTTATAGGCTCATGGATCGTACATGTAAATTCTCCCATTTTGCCAGAGTCCTTGGTTGTTTTTTAACCAACTTTGACTAGAAAATGTATTTAAAATATAACGATATGGCTATTACTTCGGGATTTTTGAGAGATTCGCGTGGTAGTTACGAGCGATTTGGGTTGAAGTTGTTACTGAGATTCTATAAAGAAGTCACTGGGCAATTAACTCTTGAAATTCTGACACATTTGATCGGCTACATCCTTAATCTGACATACTCGGTCGGCTACATCCTCAATCTGAGGTGACTGGTCAGGTGAAACCTATTTCTGAGGTGACTGGTCAGGTGAACTGCGTGTCTGGTCGACTAAATCCATTTTTGAGGTGATTGGTCAGACAAACTTTGTGTCTGGTTGGGTGAGACTTCCCCCTGACAAGACAAAAATCTTCTCTGGTCGGGTAGATCACCTCTAATTGCCACATTATTAAAATGAAATTTTAGGGATAACAATATTCAACTCCTTCTCTCTGAGTGTAGCCTTGCTTTGAAAGTCTCCACTTTCCCATCTACACATCTTTTCTTCTTATATATCCATTTGCACCCAATGTGCCTAACATCTTCAGGTGGATCTACATGTTTTCAGACAAAATTAGAATACATAGATTCCATTCTTGGTTCATGGATTCTTGCCATTTCTCCTTTTCAGGATCATACATTGCCTCTTCAAAGGTTACTGGATCATCTTTCTCTGTATCAGAAACTTTGAAACTTTTGTCTTTTGTTTCCTTGTGGTTTTGCAACTTTAAATAATTATGAGTTATTAATCGTTTGTTCAATTTTCATGAAAGCATTTTTAAAGTCCAAATATTCAATTGCATGTGTAAAGAAAAATTAAGAATAATCAAATTATAAATAAATTATTCTAAAGTTAATACATGCAATAAAATTCAAAAGACTAAACTAAAAAAACTAAGACATTGTTCAAACAACAATAAAGTTTTCTTTTAATAATAGCTAAAGAATATTAAAATAAAAAAGACTCTCTTCAACACTTTCTTGAACTAGACGCTTTCTCTCTCTTCCTCTTTCCCTTTTTGTCTCCATCTGCAAGTTCCTCTCGATTTCTCAAGTGTTTGTAAATAAAAATAAAAATATGTTTAGGGGTTTCCAAATCAAAGATTCAGAATGTTATATGTTATAATCCACTATTAAGTCTAAGGTAAAGGTAAATCATATAGACCTTTTTTGTGATTGCGGTCTTGTCTGTATATCCTCAGACAGCATCCGACATATCACGAGCATATTCAATGTGTTCGAACTTTTTCCTTAGCTTTTCTTCTATGGTACTAAGAATGTAAAATCTCACCATGTTATTTGATCTCATCCAATCAACATATTTTTCATGTTCCTCTTTCCTTGCATCCCATGATGGTACAGGAGGATGCTGTTTTTCATTATAGATATGCTTAAGATTTTTAGCCAGAAAAACAAACAAAGTTGAATTTATTCATCCTCCTTCATCTTCTTCAGTTAATTTCACTTTACTTATATGATCATCAATCATTTGATGCATCACCAGGCACATAATAGGAAAATAATTGGGTAGCAATATTTTATGACTTAAAATAAATAAAATACAATAATATTACTATTTAAAAAAAATATCAATTATTCATAATGTAAATATGATGCATGGATGCAACAATTAAAACACATAAATAAACATTTACTTTTCCACAATAAAACTACCCAATAAATAAAGTGCCGCCTTAGGGTCGATCAAGTTAAATTAAGATAGCTTATAAGACAATCTTATCTTTATAATTTAAAACTCAAAATAACTTTTTATTTTCTCTTTTAAAAATAAAGTATCACTGTTTTGGTCAAGATGCAATTATCCACTGCAAAAGCTTAATTGCATCTTTGTAAGTGTAACCCATTATTTCAGAATTCATGACTTAACTTAGAGAGTGTCGCCTTAGGGTCGGTCAAGCTTAAAATACATCACTCCTTCCTATCTTCATAAGAAGCCAACTTGGGTATTAATATGTCTAGAAACCTTCCTTAGGGAGACAGAAACAAAGCCGCCTCAATGCCCTATTCATATCTCACAGTGTTGTACTAATAATTGATACCACAGGTCACATTGAGACGTTCACCTTCTCCCACGTACTATTTTTAGAAATAATGTATTTTATTAAACTAATCAATTAATTCCAAATTAATTACTAGTTTATTAATAACCTACGGATGTAATTAATTACAAAATACATTTAATTATAAAAGAGCCTATTTCTACAATTAATGTGATCTAGATAATTACCCATTACATTTATCTAACTTTACTAAAACACTTTATAAATAAAGTTGGTTATATTTAAGGCCTATAAAATCTATTGCATTTATTATGGTGTGAGTTACCAAGTTTTAACGAAATTAATACTTAGTAGTTTACATGCAATTGATTTCTCCAAAACAATTCACATAAACAATTAGGACAATCCTAAACAATCATGTTTCTAAAAGATGCATGTTTAATGAAAACCATGTGGGGTTTCATGAATGGCCTGTAATTGACTAATGCATGATCATGTTATCAATCAAACATTGATACAATAAAAATAAAAATAAAAATAAACATTAAATGATTAATCAAGTACTATTGGGTATTTCTAAATTTACAACCTTCGAGGAAATAGAAATAAAATTTCAAAAATAGCATACGACTTGTTTTCAAGACTCCAAGAATGATTCTCCTCTCTTTTAGGCTTTTTTGCAAATCGTTAGGAATTTGTTAGGCCTGCCTAATTAATTAGAAACTAACTTTCCAATTAATTTATTTAATTAAAACTAACATTTAATTAAATAACTATTTATGTCATCCTTTTAATTTAGTTGAATTTAAATAATTAAATAATCAAATTCAAATAATTATTTAAATTTAAGATAAAATCTTAATCAACAAAAATATATTTTATTTTTCTAATAAAAATAAAATAAGATAATTAAAGTTTTAAATTCAAACAATGTAATATTAATTAAATAAAAGATTAATAACACAAAAATAGGATCTAACTTAGGCACCAAGAATGGTGCCCTAGATCACTAGGGTCGGCAGCTACAAGGTGAGCCAAGGGGCTCGGGTGTATGCAGCTGGGTGTCAAGCGCACGCAGGTGGGGGCGTAGGCAACTAGGGAGCTGCACGACGCAAGGGTGTGAGCTGGCTGCTGGTGTGCAGGGCGCGGGAGTGCAGCGATGTGCGACGCACGCATCAGAGGAGCCTGGGGCTCACACGTGCACAGGTGGTTGGGAGCCTGGGCTCATGTGCGAGCAGGTGAGGCAGCTCCGGGGCTTAGATCATGTGCCTCCAAGGTGCATGGCTCGGGTCCCTTTTTCTTCTTTTTCTTGTGTACAGATTTTTCAGATCTTAATTTCAAAATTAAATTTTACAGAAAAACTATGCCCCTATGGCTTATACAAGATCTAGAAATTCAAATTCCTAATCCAATATCACCATATAATTAACGATCCATCATTCAACCATACATTCAAAAAACATATCCATCCATCAAATATACATATAACAATTGCAAGAAACCCACAAAACATTTAATATACGTATATATATACATATATATATATATGTAGATTGCTCTGGTACAAATTGTTGGTATTAAAAGAGCAAATCAGAGATACGCAGTGGGTAATGGACCTTTTTTTAATAATTATTAATATGAGTCAAGATCATACATATATATATATATTAAATCACATACAATCCGATTAGAGATTACCTCTTGTAGCCTATCAAGTGTCCTCGAATCTTTTTGTGTAAAATCAATGATCTTCCTATCCAAGTTCTGAAGATTCACACCTTGATCTTCCAGACCAATCATCAAATACACAAGGACGTGTGTGGGCATGTAAGATTCAAAAAGTTGATTTATGACTCTCTAGATGTATTAAACACATGAGATCTAGAGAGGTTTGATAGAGAGAAGAGAAATTGAATAGTTTTTCAGGTTTATGAAAAACTATCGCTTCTATTTCTGGCAGAGAGTATGTGTCTAACAATAATTTATTTTTAGGTTTATAAAGATAATTAACTAATTTAATTAATCTTTATTTTTATTAAAATAAAATTGATTAGTTATAACCTATTTAATTATAATCATATTTAAAAAAGAATAATTAAATAAACAAATTATTTGAAATTCAAAATTCAAATCCCAGGGATAGAAAATATCATTGTGTGGTGCCACTCACTGTGTGGAACAGTGAGTGGCGTGAGCCACATTAGGGTTTTCCCTAATTTTCTCATTTGTTTATTTAATTAATATTTAAGACAATATATTTATCCCAAAATAAATATCTATTAATTCAAAATTAACTTTAACTTAAAATATTAGTGTTAAATAAATATATTATTATGAATAAGATAATTATTAATCTCTCTTTATATATTAATCCAAACAAGATTAATATTTATTTTAACCTATAGTTTTTCAAAATAAAAACTATATAAATAAATAATTAATCATTTCATAATTAATCAATTGCCCATAACTATCATATAATTATTTCATTGCCCTGTAAAATTAATTCCTTTGCAATTAAGTTCTTGTCTCTACAAATCTTTCTTTTGACATCCTTACACTTGACATTGTAGGTTAGAAGTGATCTGGGGACCATGGACATATAATACGAAGCTCCAATAAACTATATTATTAATCAAACTATTTAATCCAGTAGTCTTATTTATTAATTCCATGATCACTCTACTATAAATATGGAATTGCATTCTAAGTATTTATAGAATTATATTTACAGAGATTTCTCTTGTAGTCCATTGATATAACCAATAAATGTAGTTATGTCCTCCATTTATTGGTTCGTTAATTAGAACTGGCCAAGATTACCGTTTTACCCTTCTAATTACCTCTTGATCCTTAAGTACCATTAATTCACTAGCGAATAATTAATCTATAATAAAATTATAGATTTGAGCTCAACTATTCAGTTTCAAAATTAACCCTTAAGGGAACCAATATTCGATCTGTTAGGAAAGTATAGATTCCATTATTGTAATTCATGTTCCCAGCCATTCATGATATTGAATCTCCAAAACAAAAGTCATTAGCCTCATTATACTAAGAAACCTTAACGAGTGAATCGAAAGATCCAATAAACATAACACATGAGTTCATGAAAACTCAGGATTTAGACTGATCTACAAATGATCATCTATTATGATAAGAATCAAATATTTACAACAAACGACAAATTTATAAAGATAATTAATACTTATCGGTCATGTCATATATAATTGAGAACTTTGCTGACAACTCAAGGATGAGATTGAGAACCTCATCAAGCTAGGGCATCTGCATCAATATGCTTGGGGTGGAGTACGTCTGGTTCAAGCCCCATCTGCGGGGGAGCCCCCGCAGCAAGCAACTTCCCAGGCTCTGAGAACAGTACTCGCAACCCTACAACAACAAATAGTCGAAGGTCCTCCCCCAGTGTCTAGGAGAGTGGGAACTATCTTCGGAGGACCTCACTTGGGGGGCACCTCTCAGGGTTTGCAAAATAGATATGCGCGAGCCTTGAATCGTGAGGATGAAGTGCTAGCGTTAGCTCAGCTGCCAACAAAGATGCCTAGGATGACTGTGTTGGGGTTTTATGCCCTAATTAAAACCCAATTTCTATGTAATCTAATTTTATTATCAATAAAAGAATAGAAATCATTTTTTTACTTGGTCAATCACTTTGCTCACATGTTTTATTTTCATGATTATTTGTTTAATATGAACTTCTATCAAATCCTGAGTATATAGCTAATCGTATTTATAGTGACATAATCATAGTAGAATATAAATATGATTATATGTTCAAATATAAGTTATTCCTAAGATTAGTCAATGCACATGATTTACACTAACTTGCCAATCTACAAAATGATCTACTTACACATTGTAGTGTTATGTTCTTTCCAGAACATTAACAAAGTAGATAAGATTGGATGTATTTGTTGCATCAGTAAACATATTAATATTAGTTTGGATAAGTAAACATATTGTTATTATCTATTCTAGTCATATCATATAGATGACCATAGGTCAATTCAATCTCAATTTTGAGTGGCTAGTATTTTAACGAATTGTATTATTTGAGTTCTTTGACTTGTTCGTTACCAGCTTACCCTACGGACTAGCCCATACTTACATCTTAGAAACTCGGTAGTATAATTGAATGGGAGTGTTAATCATAGAGATGAACATCTATAACTTCTAATGAACAATTAAAACAATGGTTTCCTTTTAGTTTGGTTCAAGGTGATAAATGATAGAGATCTCATTTCAATAATTAATATTAGTTTACTGAAATATCATTTACAAGGAACTAAGTGTTTTAAGGATAAAATACAATGAGGGGTCAAACGGTATTTTAGTCCCATCTCATTATAGACCGTCTATAGATGATTGAGTGATAATTATGGTTGTAACAATGGAAAACTAATAACGTATCTATATTTCTTATAGAGCGTTCTATGAATTCAAGAGTGCGATTCTGAGTCTTTAGTGGAGTCACGAAGAATTAATAAGTTAGTAAATTTATGATAACTTATTGAAGCTCGATTTCATAGGCCCATGGTCCTCACTATACATTGGATAAAATTATCTAGATAGTCTCAATTAATTGATTTAATTATCAATTAGAATTATTAAAGTTGACCAGGTCAATTTTGGATAGTTTCATTGAGTTATACAATTTAGAGAAGAAAATAGATTTTAGGGCAAATTTATTAATTAAGACACATTGGTGTCTAAATTAATAAATAAGTTTAAATCAAGGTTCAGATTATAAATAATAAATTTGATAAATGATTTAAATAATTATTTAATTAATTAAATCAATAGAAAATAATATAGGCCTTTATTTTATGTCCAATGGTTATAATTAAATGGAAAATTTCACGGGACTAAAGCCCATGCAAATTTCGACCTAATGGCTGGTAATATCTATTATTTTATTGATTTTTTAATTAAAAATAAATGACCTAATTGAGCGTATAAAAGGAATGCTAAGTGAGAGTTGAAATCACTTGTTTTAGATGATCAGAACATCTAGTTTTGATGCTCTAGGTTTTTAGACTCTCTCTACAGCATAAGTCATTTTCTAAGTTGCAATATTCTTTTCTCTTCTCTTCTTTTTGTATATATCTAATGTGTTGAGAATTGCCCCTTTGGAAGATTGTGAAGAAATTAGAAGATCGGCTCAGTTTCTTGGTCATACCCTGCGATAGAAATGATTCAAGGGTTAGAGAAACTGAAGGAATGACTAATACATTCTGTTGTATATAATGTAAGTGTTCTTATCATTATTTCTGTTTAAATTCAATTATAGAAACATGTTCTAGGTTGTCTTATATTAATTTGTTTAATATAAGATTTACATGAAAATAAACAAGATCATGTATAAGTTTCCCAACAACTGACCTCAGAGCCTTTAGTAATGTTTATTTTCATGAATGAACATGTATGAAATTGATTGATATGCTAGGGTGTTACTTGGATGGTACATTTTATTGGTGCATGTTTATGTTTTCTTATGTAATTTTAGCAATAATTTGGTTGCTTTTGGACTAATTTGGCAATGTGAGTGTTGGGCACCCATGAAAGAGTCGCAAAAAAATTTATTTTTTATTTTCATTTTTTTAAATTAGATATTTTGTGCACTTAAGTTTAAAATGTTTAAAATTGATTATCTAATTATTTTAGATATTTTAGTTCTTTAAACTATTTTGAATTAGTTATCTGATAATCAATATATTTTAAGATTTTTTTTTTATTTTGTTATAAATGAAATATTAAAATTAATTATCTGATTATTCAAGATATTTTTATTGTTTAAAATATATGAAATTGGTTATCTGATAATTCTAGATATTTTAGATATTTTAAATTTGGGTAAAAGATATTTTGATATTTTAAAATTGGTTAAAATATTTAAAAATAAAATATCTTGTCATTCCTAACAACTTAACAACCTAGTTTAAATTAAATATTTAAATTTTAATTTTGTTTAATAAATTATATTTTAGTTAATTTAATATTTTTCAACATGTTTAATTAATTATTTTGAATTTTGTCTGATGAATTCTATGTTAATTAATTATGGTATTTTTGCAAAAGAGTATATTGTTGTGATATATTTGCATAATTTAATAATACATGCTCATATAGTAACATGTTAGGCTCATCCAATTAGTAACAAATCAAGCATCATTATTAAGTTATTTTTTGCATTTGAGCTTTAAATATAAGTATATTGATGACCCAATTTTTGTGTTTGAAAAATGTGGGAAAACTCAAATAAAACTTTCATTAAATGTTAGGTTCTATTTGGGCTCAATTGAACATGTAAAGTTTAAATTCCTCTCTTGTTGGTGGTTCCACTTGTGAAGACGCATTTGCTTTGAATTATTAGATTGGGCCTAATCAATTGAATAACAGTTAATAAAATGAAGGTTTAAAGTCTTGTCTTTTGGACCTTGTATGGAAGTATGCAGGCCTTAGTAGTTGGAACGATATATTGGACCCATCCCTCCTCCATACAAGCCCAATCGTTAAGGCCCATTTGCTTGAGTTGGACCTAATTGTATAAGTTCATTATAATAATTAAACCTAAATATTGATTAGCAACTAATTAATTCTAATTTAATTGAATTTGTTTCAATATGACACTTTAGAATTAATAGAAAATTATAGGACTTTGGTTTTAAAAATTTAATTTTTTTAATTTTTTGGAGAACCACAGTCATTAATTTTCGAAAAATAAATAATAAAAATACTATTTTTAATTAATAATGAGCTTTTTTTTAAGAATTATATTCGATCTCCACCGTTGGTTTAACAAGGTCAATAGCTTAACGGGGCCTCAAGATGCTTTGATTCGTCCCCCTACAGAAGGTATTCATTAGTTATTTTGACAAGGTTAGATTTTGAAAGATAGATAATTATAGGTCAAAATTCTACTAGACTCACCCCTACGGTGACTACTAGGACTAAATATATGATTATCGAAACTGTGGGTCTAGCTCATAAAATAAGAGATTTTGTTTTCTTATTTTGATCGAATAGTAGGTTGTTAATAATGGTGTCCATTATTAAATGAGTTTACAACTCTATTTAACTATTGATATTTTTTTACTCTCATCAATCGGGACAATAATATCATAGATTAGCTAAATACTTAAAGAAATAGAGATATGATTATTTTGGTATTTTTTCCCATATCTTACATATTTATGGTATATGTTGTGCTATTTCTTGAAATTAGAGTGAATAGAAGTTCTATTGAGCAAAAGTGATTTATTTCTATTTTTTGATAATCGGTTGTTTTAAGTATGGATGTGTCTACTCTCATCCTTTCTCAACTTTCTATGGAGAAACTCACTGGAGAAAACTTCCTTAAGTGGAAGCAGAACATCAACATAGTGTTGATTGGTGACAACTCCAAGTTCGTCATGACTGAGGAATCCCCAGAAGTTCCAGCTGAAGGAGCTACCAAATCTGTAAGAGACAAATATGAGCGTTGGCAGGTGGCCAATAACAAGGCATGGTTCTACATGTTGACTAGTATGGTCGGCACTCTCAAGACAAAGATGGAGAATGTCGAGACAACCTACGAAATCATGGATTAGCTCTAAGACATGTTCGGTGCAAATTCTGTGCAGACTCGTTTTGAGGCCACCAAGAAATATGCTAATGCTCTGATGGCAACGTCTCAACACGTTCATGATCACCTGATCAAGATGACCAACTACTTTCAGGAAGCTGAACTACACGGAGCCATAATAGATGAGGAGACTCAAGTTGGCTTAATCCTCAACAGTCTCTCTCCACTTTCCTGTCGTTCACCACCAACTACGAAATCTGGAACAAAGCGTTCGTTACGGTCCAAGCTAGAGGAAGAGCTCTCCTGAAGTTTGGAAATAAATATTTAATTTTGAAAGATGTATTTTTTATTTCAGATTTTAGTAGAAATTTAATTTTGGTTTCCATGTTGCAATTAGAACAATTTGTTATGACTTTCACAAGTTCTAATACATCTATTTCTTTCAATGGATCACTATTGTGTACTGCATGTTTGGAAAACAGACTTCATATTAAGCAAACTAACGAACCTCTCATGCTTAATAATGATTTATTCAAAGTAGCTAAACCTAGGACCAATAAACGTCAAAAGACAGATAACGATAACAAGACATATTTATGGCATTTGAGACTAGATCACATTGGCTATGATAGAATTCAAAGACTTACAAAGGATGGGCCTTTGAGGGAACACACCTTAGGTGAATTACCTGTCTGTAAATCTTGTCTAGAAGGCAAAATGACCAAGCGTCCATTCTCTGCAAAGGGTGATAGGGCCAAAGAACCACTTAGACTTGTTCATTCAGATGTTTATGGACCTTTGAATGTACAAGCCATGGGTGGTTTTGAGTATTTCGTCACTTTCATTGATGACTACTCTAGATACTCATGTCTTTACATAATGCATAGGAAATCATAAACATTTTCAAAGTTTCAGGAATTCCTAGATATGGCTTAGAATCAATTAGGTTAAACGTTAAAGATCTTGCGTCTTGATGGGGGTGGAGAATATTTGAATAGGCAGTTCCAAGATCATTTAACTAAACTTGAGATTTCATCACAACTTACTGCCTCGGGTTCTCCGCAACAAAATGGTGTAGCAGAACGCCAAAATAGAACTTTATTAGAAATTGTTAGATGCATGCTTAGTTACTCAACTATGACGACTTCATTCTGGGGACATGCAATTGAAATTGCGAGCGACATTCTATATGTCGTATAGTCCAAATGAATCCCCAAAACACCTTTAGAACACTGTAATGGTCATGAACCTAGATTACATCATTTCAGAATCTAGGGGTGTCCCGCCCACGTCCTGAGGAAAAAGGAAGGAAAACTAGAACCGTGAACCAAAGTTTGCATGTTTGTTGGCTATCCAAAAGGCAATCGAGGTGAACTTTTCTATAGTCATTCAGAAAAGAAAGTGTTTACTTCTACGAATGTAACTTTTCTAGAAAATGACTATGTCCAAAACTTCAAATTGCACAGCAAAGTAGTTTTAGATGAGATGGTTGAAGAATTGACTCCAACCAATGTTCCATCATCATCAATGAAAGTTGATGAAGAAATTCCCACTCTTCATGTCCAACTGACGCAAGTCATTTTAAATGAAGAAAGTACCACTGTTCCTGAGCAAACAGTCATGGAGCCTCGTCGTAGTGGGAGGGTTTCTGGGAAGCCAGTTCACTATGGTTTGGATGGTGAAACCAATATGGTTATTGGTGACAGTAGTGATGATGATCCATTGTCTTTTAAATAGGCAATGGAGTCCATGTACTCAAATTCTGTCTGGGATCTTGTGGAAGCACCTAGTGACTTTAGGGTCATTGGGTGCAAGTGGATCTACAAGAAGAAACGAGGTGTTGATAGAAATATCAAAACTTATAAAGCTCGATTAGTGGCAAAAGGTTATACCCAAAGCATTGGTGTGGACTATGAGGATGCTTTTAGTCTGGTAGCCATGCTCAAGCCCATTCGCATCCTTCTATCCATAACAGCCTGTAATGCCCCAAATTTCCTAATAAGGTTTAGGACCTTGATTAGGAGGCCGGGAGGGCCATAATTGATTTATTATGCTATTTAATGATAATATGCATGTTTAGGTGTATTAAATATGCATGTGAACCCATTTGTGATTAATTGGGTGATTTTTATATTTTGGCCATTTCGGGCATTTTTGGCATATATGTGAAATGGGCGTGGTGCTTTGTTATTATTTGGTTATGCCAAGGTTACCCAGCACAAGACGATCCTAGGAGGTAAGCTAGTGGGAAAGTCACAATGGGATTTAAGCTTGACTTGGAGAAAGTCAAGGGGTATTTAGAGCATTACCGGGTTATTGGGAAATGGGAATTAATATTTGGTGATAAATTGGGAGTTAGTAAGACCAGGGGAAATTCTGGAAGTTTTGACTATAATATCCTCGGGGGTGTTTTCGGGACCCCGAGCATTAGGTTTTATTAGAAGCTACTTAAGCTTGAAGTAACCTTTTAAGAAAATAAAAGAAACGTTCTGTACGTTCTCTCTCCCTAAAAGTTCCCTTTTCGTTTCCCAATTGCATTTTCGAAGGTATCTTGAGTTCTAGGACTCGGAATCAAGCGAGGATCGAGGCATAGCAATCCTAAGGAGAATTAGAAGCTTGTTAGCCGGAGGATTTAGTTGGAAACAACTCAATCAGAGGTAATTCAAGTTTAAGTTTTAAGTTTTTTAAAGTTTTTAAGCTTGAATTGGACTTTGTGGATTGATGAGTTTTTGGGTGATTTGAGATTTGGGTTTTGGACCAATGGGAAGTTTGGGAACTTTGATTTAATGATTTGGGAATGTCTAGACATGTTTTTGGGAGGTTTTAAAAGGTTAAAACGAAGGAAAATGGCTGCCCCGAAGTTGGGCTGCGACCCTGTTCTTGGGCGCCGCGGCCCTTGCTCGATGAAGCAGGTGGAGGTTCTGTTTTGCCTAAGGGCCGCGGCGCTTGCCGGGAGGGCCGCGGCGCTTGTTGTAATTTTTGGGTAAATTAATGTTTTGAGCATGGGAACTTAACTCTAAGGGCCTGGGATCGATCCTACTACCTAGTTGAGTGGGATTTGTTGTCCCGGAGGCTTGGCTTGGGCTTGGAAGTATTTATTTACTCATTTTGATGAGGTGTTATATTATGGTTGTGACTAGGTTATCACTAGGGGCTTGGAATCAGGATCGTGCTTGTGGCTTATTTGTTGGTAACCTGTGCTTGGACCCAAGGTAAGAAAAATGCACCCCATATGTGACATGCATGGCTATGATTGATGCATGTTGGATGTTTAAATGTAAACATTGATAGCATAATGAATGCTTGGCAATCTTGCCCATTTGCATATGATTATTATTGAGGCATGCTGGATGATTAAGTGTGATGCATGTGATGCACGAGAAACATGTGATTAGGGCATGCCATGAATGATGAATATGAGATTGGTCAGAGCTTGAGTCTCTGTGTTTGTGCATGATTATAATTATGCTAGCAACTGTTTAGTAAGCATGCTGAATGCCCTATTCTTGGATAATTGGCATATGATACACATTGGTAGCATTGCTTAGTCATGCATGGCTCTGACTAATTAGTCAGAATTGGCAAAGGTGCTAGTATCAACTGTGAAGCCGTGACTCACTAGTCAGGTTCGGCAGTGGTACTGGGCACTGGTCACGCACTGACTAATTAGTTAGATTTGGCAAAGGTGTTAGTATCAACTGTGAATCCGTGGCTCACTAGTCAGGTTCGGCAGTGGTACTGGGCACTGGTCACATTGTGCTAACTCACTAGTCATGACAACCCTAGTGTGTAGTGCAAGCTTTGTCGATTGGACCTAATCGACCCTCTGCATAGAATGACTCAAAGAGCATTAATGCAGGACTGACCTCAAGTTCGATGAATATAAACAAGCATTTATCTAGCCAAGGGCTAGTCATGTAGAGCCATTGCAGGAAATGGGCACTGGGCCCCTAGTGACTTGGTTGTCAGTCACTCAGTATGGTTTACTAGAACCTCAAGTGATATTCACTCGTCTGATCAGGGCTATGAGCTCTGTATGATCATTTTGATCATCATATGCATGGCTTGGGCACTGAGGCCCCTAGTGACTTGCTTGTTGGTCACTCAGCATGGTTTATCAGAACCTCTAGTGTTACGACACTCATCTGATTAGGTTTGACTTGATAGTCCTCCAATCAGAAGGCTAGGACTTCTTGCCCTGGATACCCCAGCATCTGTTTGAATTCATTTGCATGCTGAATAGAGCTATGATTGCTAGGCATGCCGGATATGATTTGATATCATGATATGACTGTTTATGAGCATATGAGTTTTCTTGCTGGGATTCGGCTCACAGGTGCTTTGTGGTGCAGGTAAAGGCAAGAGGAAGTTGGACCATCCTTGAGTTGGAGAGCTTAGGTGATGATGTGTACATATGCAGCTGCTCGACCAATACTTGGGCGAGGTTTGAAAGTGGAACTAGGGCTGAACCCTGTTTTGCCGCTTAGAACGGTCTGTTGTAAACACTTTCTTGTAATAAACTCTGAAATTATATTTTTGGGATCCCAATGTATACAGTAAACGTTCTAGTGAAACGTTATATCTTAACCAAAGTTTTTAACCCCTAAACCGCTAATCACACTTAGTTACACATTTATGGCCAAACGACTCGATTAGCGAGTTTAGCACTGTTTGCAATGTGCACTGTAGCGGTCCCTGGAGTTGGGGCGTTACACAGCCGCTCTCGACTATGAGATTTGGCAAATGGACGTTAGGACAACTTTTCTTAATGGGAAGCTTGATGAAGTCATTTATATGGATCAGGCAGAAGGATTTAAAGTAGTTGGACAAGAAGGAAAAGTTTGCAAGTTAAATAGGTCCATTTATGGACTTAAGCAAGCTTCTCGTTCCTAGAATCTTAGGTTTGATGAAATAATCAAAACCTATGGCTTTGAACAAATTATTGACGAGCCTTGTGTTTAGCAACTGAAGGCAAATAAAATAATGGTATTCCTGGTTCCTTATGTAGATGATATCTTACTCATTGGAAACAGTGTTAAGAAATTGTCATATGTGAAGAATTGGCTAAACACCCAATTTCAAACGAGGAATTTGGTTGAAGCAAGTTATTTTCTAGGTATCCAGATCATTAGATATAGAAAGAATAAAATCTTAGCTCTATCTCAAGAAACTTACATTGATAAAGAGCTTGAACGTTTCTCAATGACAAACTCCAAGAAAGGAGGTCTACTGTCCCACCATGGAATTCATCTTTCAAAGAAGAAGTCTCCCCAGACTTCTAAAGAAGAAGATGGAATGAGAAAAATTCCTTACGCATCTGCAGTTGGAAGTTTGATGTATGCTATGTTCTGAGTCTTTAGTAGAGTCACGAAGAATTAATAAATTAGTAAATTTATTTGTTAAATTTATGATAACTTATTGGAGCTTGATTTCATAGGCTCATGGTCCCCACTGTACCTTGAATAAAATCATCTAGATAGTCTCAATTATTTGATTTAATTATCAAGTAGAATTATCAAAGTTGGCCACGTCAATTTTGGATAGTTTTACAGAGTCATACAATTTAGAGAAGAAAAAAGATTTTAGTGCAGATTTATTAATTAAGAAAATTTGGTGTCTAAATAAATAAATAAGTTAAAATCAAGGTTCAAATTATAAATAATTAATTTGATAAAGGATTTAAATAATTAAATCAATAGAAAATAATATAGGCATTGATTTTAAGTCCAATGGGCTTATAATTAAATGAAAATTTTCACGGGCCTAAAGCCCATGAGAATTTTGACCTAATGGATGATATTATCTATTATTTTATTGATTTTTTAATTAAATAAATGACATAATTGAGCCTATATGAGAGTTGAAATCACTTGTTTTAGATGATCAGAACATCTAGTTTTGATGCTATAGGTTTTTAGACTCTTCCTATAGCATAAGTACTTTTCTAAGCCTCAATATTCTTTTCTCTTCTTCCTCTCTTTGTATCTATCTCATGAGTTGAGAATTTCTCACTCTATTATAGGTTATTCTAAGGATACTTTGGAAGACTATGAAGAAATTAGAAGATCAGGTTAGTTTCTTGGTGATACCCTGCGACAGAAAGGATTCAAGGGTTAGAGAAACTGAAGGAATGACTAATATAATGTAAGTGTTCTTATCATTATTTTTGTTTAAATTCAATTATAGAAACATGTTCTAGGTTGTCTTATATTAATTTGTTTAATATAAAATTTACATGAAAATAAACAAGATCCTATATAAGTTTTCCCTACAACTGGCCTCAGAGCCTTTGTTAATGTTTTTTTTTCCATGAATGAACATGTATGAAATTGATTGATATGTTAGGGTATTAATTGGATGGTACATGTTATTGGTGCATGTTTATGTTTTCTTATGTAAATTTAGCAATAATTTGGTTGGTTTTGGCAATAATTGGATCGTGAATTTAGCACTGATTTTTTTTACATTTTATTTTTGGACTGATTGGGCAGTGTGTGTGCTGGGCACGCATGAAGAGCCACTGGGACCCCAGCCGTGCAGACGTCCGTACGACACCAGTGTCGGACCCCGCAGCGACACTTTCTTGAGGACAACCAATATGTTTTTGGTTGGTCTCACTCTGACATGACAAGCATTGACCCGAATATCTTATGCCACGCCTTAAAAATCGATCCCAACGTCGTTTTGATTCAGCAAAAGCATAGGACCATCGACCCAACCCGGGCACTGGCTTTGAAGACCGAGAAAGCTTCTCGTGAATGAATTCATCAGAGAGGCTCAATATCTAAAATGGGTATCTAATCTGGTCTCAGTGCCCAAGCCAAATGGCTCTTGGAGGACCTGTATGGATTTCTCCGACCTAAATAAGGCCTGCCCAATGGATTGTTTTCCTTTGTCAAAGATAGATCAGATGGTCGACACCAACTCCGAAGATGAACTCTTGTCCTTCATGGATGCGTACTCCAGGTACAACCAAATTTTCATGCATGTCATGGACGAAGAGCACACCAACTTCCGAACTGACAAATGAGTGTATTGCTACAAGGTGATGCCCTTTGGGCTCAAGAATGCTGGTGCTACAAGGTGATGCCCTTCGGGCTCAAAAACCAGTTGGGTTGAAACATGGAGGTTCACATGGATGACATGCTAGTTAAATCCAATACGGCCCCCGACCACGTTAAAGACTTGATAAAAGTGTTTTCAGCGCTCTGTAGGTTCAGGATGAAGTTGAATCCCCAAAAGTGCACTTTTGGAGTTGCCTCTGGGAAGTTCTTAGGTTTTATTGTCAATTCCTGGGGAATAGAGGCAAAACCTGAGAACATCAAAGCTTTGGTTGATATGCCATCCCCCTATAAGCATAAAGATGTGCAGAGCCTCACTAAGAGGATAGCAGCCCTGAACTTTTTTGTCTCCAAGGAAATTGATAAGTGCATACCATTCTTCAACACACTCCGAGGAGGTAAGAGGTTTAAATGGATGGAGGAGTACAAACACGCGTTCCAGCAGTTAAAGGAGCACATAGCCAACCGACCGATCCTCTCGAAGCCCATAGATGGAGAACCCCTCCCCCTTTATATGAATGTATCAAAGAGTGCCATCAATGCCACCTTGGTGTGCGAGGAAGGTCGGGTCCAGCACCCCGTAGACTATACAAGTAAGAGACTCCTCGAGGCGGAGTCTAGATACCCACTTATGGAGAAGTTAACCTTTTGTCTGATGGTGTCCTCTCAAAAATTATGACCCTATTTCCAAGCGCATCCCATCAAGGTCCTCACTAACAATCCCTTGCGACAGGTCCTTCAGAAGTCGGAGTCATCCGGGAGACTCCTTAAATGGGCAGTTGAACTGAGTCAGTTCGACATCACCTATCACCTGAGGACCACCATCAAGGGACAGGCACTGGCAAATTTCATTGCCGAGTGCACGAGAAATCATGAAAGACTTGGGAACTCCCCAATGGTCAGACCTATATGGAAGCTATACGTAGACGAGTCTTCCAACGAGAACAGAGCCCGAAGGACAAAGGGTCCACAGTGCCCTGAGGTTTGAGTTCGATGCTTCCAACAACGAGGCTGAGTACAAAGAAATCATCACTAGACTCCGAGTAGCCCTAGAGCTCAAGGCTGAGGACCTCGAGAACTTCAGCGACTCACAGTTGGTAGTCAATCAGGTGCTTGAAGAGTACCAGGCCCAGGGGACAAAGATGGCGGCTTATTTGGTGAAAATCCAAGAAATGCTGCACAAATTTAAGAAATTTACCATACGACAAGTGCCACGGGAACAGAATCTAATGTTGATGCCTTGGCCAAGCTTGCTACCACCAAGGACACTGAGTTATTCAACGTAGTACCTATTGACTACTTGGCCGCTCTGAGCATCTCAGACCCTGTGGAGGTAGAAGCAGTCCAGCCTCAAGATGGCTGGATGGAGCCCATTGTGAAGTATCTTTTATCCAGGGAGTTGCTGCAGGACAAGAAAGCAGCTTGGAAGCTACTTTACCAGGCACCTTGGTATGTCATCATGGATAGTAAGTTGTACGAGTGAGGATATTTGTGACAGTCAGTATCCCGTGATCCGTATGGGGAAACACCGGGTAAAGCTGTACAATCCCACATCGCTTGGGGAAGGTCAAGTGTGATGATTCTAAGATTGTGTATGTATGGGACTACACAGTTGAAGATGGCTTAAATGGATTGATGGGTGCTACCTATGCCAATAAGATGCATCTTCTTTCCAGTAGCCCATCACTTGAGAACTCCAAAGTTAAGCATGCTTGACCTGGAGTAGTCTCATGATGGGTGACCTCCTGGGAAGTCTTCCCAAGAAGCGTGCGAGTGAGGATAAAGCACGCTGGAAAGACTTGTGTTGGTTTGCAGGGCTAGTAGTCATTCCAGGAAGCAGCCATAGTGACATGGGGCATTACTATATTAGTTGCCCTTACTTTGATGTGTGTCCAAGCAAGAGGCCAGTCTTATACTCCAGGAAGTACATGAAGGCTCTTGCAGGGACCACGCTGGGGGCAGAGCCTCGCAAAGAAATTCTTGAGACAAGGATACTTCTAACCCACTATGAATGGTGATGCGATGGATTACATCAAGAAGTGTGACAAGTTCCAACGCTTCGCCAACATTCCTTGAGCTCCTCCAAATGAGCTCACCTAGATGACGAGTCCATGGCCCCTTCGCATTTTGGGGCATTGACCCTATTGGTTCCTTGCCCATAGGGAAAGGTGGAGTGAAATATGCAATTGTGGCGGTCGACTACTTCACGAAGTGGGCCGAGGCTGAACCCCTTGCTACCATCACCTTCAAGACGGCGCTGGACTTCGTCATCAAGAATATTGTTCGCCGCTACGGGCTCCTGCGGAAGGTAGTCTCCGACAATGGCCTACAGTTTGATAGTGAGTTGTTCATGGATTTCTATCGAAGGCATGGGGTGGTGAAGAGGTGGTGAAGAACTTCTCCTCTGTAGCTTACCCGGAAGAAAATGGATAGGTGGAAAACAATCAACAAGACGCTTAAAGCCACCTTGAAGAAAAGACTAGAGCAAGAAAAAGGCGCTTGGACCAAAGAGATTCCTAAGGCATTGTGGAGTTACCGCACCACTGCTAGGACCTCCATCGACCACTCACGATTCTCCATGGCCTACAGGTACGAAGCCATGCTCCCAGTTGAGGCAGTAATCTCCATGCACCGAAGAGATACGTATGATCCGACCAAAAATCACACTTTACTCAGGGAGTCTTTGGACCTCATGGAGGAGCTCCACGAAGCTTCTCAGATTCGAGTAGCTTCCTACCAGCAGAGAGTAGCTAGATATTTTAACTCCAAAGTGAATGATAGAAAATTTGTGGTCGGAGATTTTGTGTTGGAAAGAGTTTTCTTAGGCACCCGAGATCATTGTGCTGGAGTGTTGGGCCCTAACTGGGAAGGTCCGTACCAAGTCAAGAGCGTTGTTTGTTCCGGGACTTACAAGCTTGCTTGACTGGTGGGTAGTTGGTAGCCCATGCCTGGAATGTTGAGCATCTCCACCAGTATTACCAGTGATGTGAGCATCATATTTTTGTTAAATTCAGTAATCATTTTATAGCCTTCGAGCATAAGTAATGGAAATCGTGTAGACAAAACTTGGTAGAAAATTTAAAAGAATTTGGTTATTTTTAGTTTCCTTTTTTATTCTATTTGTACTACTTGTAGAGCACCCGCTCGCTGGCCTGGACAAGTGAACGCATATTAGTCTCTGATCACTTGGGGGCATGGGGTTAGGGTAGCCTCACAGAGTATAGTGTATCGTGGAGGATGACCTAGGAAACTAGGCTCGTAATGAGCGAAGTAAGCCTAGTGTCAATACCTAGATAATAGAAATATATAGGGAACCAAGCAAAGTGTGAGGAAGTCTATGACTTAAAGATCCTAGTAGCGCGAGAAAGAAATTTGGGTTACCTCAAAGGACATTGAGCCCGAAGATCCATGACCAAAGTCCTTAGATCTCGAGATGCGAAGGAAGCCCGAGTCATGTGAACTCGGGCCCGAAGCCTCGGGTTGCCAAAAATTAAGCACCATAAGGTTAATCCTATCATTGGGAGTCAATGACCTGGGAAGATAAGCTAGTCAACGAGTGAAGCAAACTAAGTATCATGGGACCCCTAAGTTAAGACCTGGGAAAGTTCCCAGCGTCGGAAAAAATCCAAGTAACACGAGGTTGGACCTAAGGTATTCTCCCGAGGGTCACTCGCCCCCGAGGAACGAAGACCAAGTCACAATCCTCGAGAAGTGAACTGAGTCCCAAGTCATTTGTACTTGGGCACAACCCCAAAACAATAACCCCGGACGTGAGACTTGAGGTGTGAATGGAAATCTAACATTGCGAGACCTGGCCTAAAGACGCGAGACTCGACTGCATGCTCCGGGGACTTAGAGCCCACGAACAACGAGTTCACGACTTCCACATGGCACAAGTCCGAGTTACTATACTCAGGGGGCAGGTCGGAAAGCCCATGATAGCGTCCCGGTGATAGTGCACCCCGGGGCACAATTATCTAAGTACATTTGTGCTCCCAAAGCCTGAGTGATTAGCACTCGAGGGTACCAGATGGTGTTAAAATTGCTCCTGAGGATAACGAGCCTAAGAAGCAACCCTAAATGCCCAAAGCGTCAGTACTGAGATAAGAACCTTAGAACCCTATAATGTAACAAGACCTCCTAAGGAATGAGTCATTGAGACTTGAGAGTGCAGGACCGACAGGTATCCCACATGAAAAGGTGTTAAAGTTAATCCTGAGGACTACGTGCCCAAGAGACAACACTAAATGTGCGAAGCGTCTAAACCCTAAAAGGAATATCTTCAAGCTCTAAGTATAATGGATAACCTAGGCCCTGAGTTATTGGGACCCGAGGACATCGTATTAAAAGTTAATCTCGAGGAGTACGGGCCTGGGGACAACAGTAAGTGCCTAAAACTATCCCAACGCTAAGAGAAGTCGATAGACTCGAGTCACCAAGATTTGAGCGCAAGACCTAAGTCTCTGAGACTTGAGGCCCACAAAAACGTGGACGGGTTGAGGTTTTAGACACTCATGGCGTTACGTTACTTTGAGTTACATGAAAACCCAGCCAAATTAATAAGATTAAATTGCATAATTATTAAGTTTTAATATTAATAAAAAGGGTAATAATGGCAAGAAAAGTAGTACAAGCTACATAGAGGTTAAAAGGTATTTGCAATTGAGCTTGGGGGTTTGAGCATTTAATTATTTACACCCCAATAAACAAAAAGGCACGCAAGCCTACTTAATCAAACAAAGAAAAGTAAAATCACGTCGGGCCCTCGCCCGGAGGAACTTTCGCCACCACCTCGATGACAAGATTCACCTAGGGAGAACGACTAGCCGTCACAATTCCTTTTCCTGGTCTGCCTTGGCCTCCTCGGCCCAAAGGTGCTCCTCGAGCATCGTCCACATGTTCGGCTCATCATCTAGATGTCCATGTTGCTTTGCCATGCCACAAACAAGGTGTCATCTTCCATCACATCAAGATCCCTCTCCAGCTCCTCTGCTCAGAGTCAGAGGCTCTCATTCTCCTGAATGAGGGGGCGTAAGTACCTTGACTTTTGTCATTGTTGGATCACACTCAAGTACCTACTCGTAGGTGATTAACGGTTGGGGAGTAAGTAAATTTTTACCCACGTTTTAGGCTCCAAATTTAAATACTCCATTCCTTTTCGTTTTCCCACTTTTACTTTTACACTCGCAGATCTTTCTCACTTTCTTAGCAAGAAAACCCCTCTCATTTCCCAAAATATCCATTTCCAAAACTTAATTTTCTCGCATTGAATATGGATAACTAGAGAGAATATCGATAATTCTAGGTAAACAAAACTAGATACAATCAAATGCGTACTTGACTTCATACCTACCTTTGATACTTATCGAGTAAGTATTCTTCAATAAGTTTTACAGTGTCTACTTTGTTCTTGGTAATTTTGGGTCTGTTTTTTTTCATTCATAATGATGAAAATGATAGTATTTAAGGCAGCTGTAACGACCCAACATTACTAATAAGGCTTAAGGGCATTGATTAGCGTGTCGGGAGGGCATAATTGGTTTATGTGTGATTTAAATGATTTAATGCATGATTATGTGATAAGCATGCTCATATGATTATATGGATATATGAAATGCATGTTTATGGGTATTAATATGCATGTGGGCCATGTTTAGCTTATAATGACATATTTGTAATTTTTGGCTCGTTGAGGGTATAAATGTAATTATTTATGGTAAATTTTTTAGACCACATTATTATGTGGATATACTTGCAGCATATGGCTCGAAACGGTCCCAGTGAACGATTTGGTGAAATAGTCACGGCGGGGATTTATACCCGGCTCAAGGGAGCCTAGGGGTATTTTCAGGAATTTAGGAGACATATTGGAGATTATTAGACTTTGGGTAAATAATTGGTGATTAGTTGGATGATGGGATTTCAGTGGTAAATATTAGGAACACATGAGGAATTAGTGGGAATTGGGAACAAATGACCATTATACCCCTAGATTAAGTTAAATGTTAGTTTTATTTTGGGAGGGCAAAATGGTATTTTCCTAAAACTAAGGATATAATCAGATTTTGTTAGAATAAGGCAGAATGTGGTGGAATATTGAAGAAAGAAAGAAAAATAGAATTTAGTTCTCTTTCTCTATACGATTTCTCCTTTTTCTCTCTTGGGATTGAGCTCAAAGTTTGTGAAGAAATAGAAGAAGTTGAAAGGAATTAAGCTGGGTGTTGGAGCTGGAAATTCAGAGGAAAGGTCAGCTAAATTTGAGGTAAAAATTTTGGGCTTTCATCTCTGAATTTGACTAGGTTTATGTTGAGTAATTTTGGATATTTGAATGTGTGGATTGGACTGAGTTTTGGGTATAAAATTGGCTGAGTGTTGAGTGGTGTATTCTACTGAATTGGGGTATTTCTTCTGGTACAACTGTTTAAGAGATTTATGTTTAAAGTATAGGGATTAAGATGTTGAGTTAGTAGTTGGTTTAGTGTTGAATAGATAGGGAAATTCTGGGTAGAACTTAGGTGTTCTTGGCTGGGAGAAGAAGGAGAAAACCCTGGTTTTCTCTGGGTTCATAGGGCACGCCATGACCGAGCCTAGGGACGCTGCAGCGCGTGTGTCCCTTCTGGCCGTGGGAGACCTCTGACTTGGGGGTGCGTCGAGACTTGCTTGGCCAAGTCGTGACCCTCCTCCCCTTTGGCGTGAGAGCTTGCTCTCTCACTTGGGGCAAGTCGCGACTTGTTGAGCCTAGTCGTGACCCGCCTGGGAGTTTTAAGCTTAAAGGAGTCCTAAGTATTGTTAGGGCTCGGGTGTTCGAACCTAGGAGCTCGGGACAATTTCTACTACCCGGTTTAGTAGAAATTGAGGTCCCGAAAGCTAGTTTTGTTCCCTAGGTATTTTATTTCTAATTGGAAGTTGATAGATATCAATGACTCTTGTGACTAGGTTGTCACCAAGGCTTAAGGCTAGGGATCGTGCTCAGAACCAGTTCACCTTCTCCACTCGGAATCAAAGGTAAGAAAACTGCACCCGGTTATGGGGCTATGTTGGGACTAAGAGTTACCTATACTTGTATGCAATGTTGTATGATGGTATTATGACATGTGAACATGAGATAAACGACCTAAGAGTGCCGGAATTAATATTGGTGCACCATCTGCACCTCGGCCACTGGTAGCTGAGGTTAATTATATAATCACTGAGCTCGGCCTAAGTGAGCCGGAGTCAGTGGGATAAAGAGAGGGTGCGGCCTAAGGGCGTCGACTTTGGATATTGTATGATATGTTTACTGTTGTTAATCTGATGGTTGAGACATGTTAATTATCTGGATGATAGATTGTTGGTTTGTTTATTGATATCACTGATTATGTGAACGATGTGGTCTGCTCAGTATTTGATTAATGAATTATGAATTGTTTGATTACTGTTATTGGTTATGTTCTGTACATGGTTTTCTTGCTGGGCTTTGGCTCATGGGTGCTACGTGGTGCAGGTAAAGGCAAGGGTCAGCTGGACCAACCCTGATTTGGAGAGCTCTGGGGGCAGAATGTACATAGTCGGCTGCTCGGCCGCCACGGCCGGAGGACTATACAGGGAAAGGAGACCCTAAAATGCCTATTTTTCCATTAGAGTGGCTTGTGGTTATACATAACCTTTGGAAATTTTGTAAACTGTTATTTAACCCTATTTTTGGGATCACGTGTATCAAATGCTTATTTAAATGAAAATTATCTTTTATGACCAAAATCTTTTAACCCTAGTTCAATAATGGTTCTAGTGACACATTTTCAACTAAATGACTTTATTAGCAAGTCTTTCACCTTTATAAACACACAGTGTAACGATTTTAGTTATCCAGGGCGTTACATCAGTCCTCTTTTTTATGCTATTTCGGGCCCTTTCTGGTGTAAAATCCAGTCGTAAGTGGTATTTTTACGTTTTGACCAGAATCATGTTTTATGGGTTTCAATTATGGAAATTTCCCAAATTCTGGCCTAGATTGGTGTGTTCTTGAATCTCTAGTGGTGTTTCCAGCAACGTTTTGTTGCTCCGGGAACACTCATTTTTAGAAAAAAATTCCTTCTTTTTCTATCCCCGAGCATTTGTCTTATGGTATTCTCGTGTTCTGGCCATTTTTCTTTTGATCAGGATACTAACTACTTGGTTTTGTTTCAGATGTACGAGGAGCTCTGTGAACTTCATCAACATGAATTTTACAGCTTTTATAAAGAGATTCACGTGATGGACTTAAAACAAGCTCCAATTTCCGAGAATGTTCAAGCATCTAATCGCCTGACAATAGTGGCAACTGTTCCACTGGTGGAGAGACCACTAGCAATTAAGGTTTGGTCGGGGACGGACACTCTAAGAGAGAAGTAGGTAAATGTGGCCCCAATTCCCAACGAGCCAGCCCAGTATAAGGCCTCTAGCTTTGAGGCGGAGCACATCCCCGACCAATTTGAAGAACTTGGATGCTCTGGCCCACATCAAGGCCCATTATGGAATCCATAACGATGGCTATCTTATACGATTTTGTCAGGGGACAGAAAGGTCCCACCGCAGCGTCCATGAATTCAGGGCTTGGATTTAGTCTCACTTGCAAGTGGTTACCACACTCCCCCTGGACCAATATTTTGTGAAGTTTCTTAAAATCATAGGGATAACTCTATTCCAGCTAATCCCCAATGAATATTGGGTCCTCGAGGGCTTGTATATCTTGTACAAGAGCCACCATTGGCCCGAGCCTTCCCCAACAGAGATCATGTACCTATACAGCTTTTGAGCTTGCCCAAAGAAGAAGAGCAATGATCTGGACGAGTTTTATACCCTGATGAAGTACTCCGAATTCAACTGCAAGGCTCCTCACCAGAATCAGAGTCATGCTTCAAAGATCATTTCTTCCTTACGATGGGTTTCCCCTCTAGTCTAGTCCAGTCCAATCCAACTCTTCTATTAGACTTTGCCAAAGTTGGTAAGTTTGATTGTCATTTCTAGAGAACTACTTTGTCACTCTTCGAAAACTCCTTAGGCTTAGTTTTCTTTTGTTTACATTTTCCCTTTCCTTAAGCCCATTCCTCCGCATTGCAAGGGTAGCTACTTATCTAGTCCGCTTGGA
Organism: Humulus lupulus; assembly: GCF_963169125.1. Taxonomy (NCBI): domain Eukaryota; kingdom Viridiplantae; phylum Streptophyta; class Magnoliopsida; order Rosales; family Cannabaceae; genus Humulus; species Humulus lupulus. The sequence continues at coordinate 126,035,788 of NC_084801.1, read as the reverse complement.
GCAAATGAAGTCTTTTCTAGACGTGGAGTTGGAGCTTAGCTAGCTAGTGACTATGGAGAACCTGGTCTAGGTGAAACTTCTTTGTGAGGGACAAGACATCGGAAACTTGGATCTCTCCAAGTTCTGGAATTCCAATAGGTCCAGGGAGCAGGCAGTGAGGCATATCGAGCAAATTGATATGTTGGCCAGAACGATGCATGCTCAGCGACTGGCTGCTAAGCGCCAAGAGACTACTCGGGTGTTTCAAGCAGCTTAAGAAGCTCGCCTCTAGCAGGAGATCGAGGAGGATATAGAAAGCAGGGTTTGGAACCTCCACCTTAGATTAAGGTAAATACCCTCTCCTTCTCTTTTGTGTTGAGTTGGTAGATGAGGGGGTAAGTCTCGATCATGTGTGGGTTTCCCCTACTATCCTCTGATGTGGCTTCTCCAGTGACTATCAGTGCACCCAAGAGGAGTTCCAAGATTACCAAGATGTCATCGACTACTACCTCCACCACCCGAAGAATCATCTACCTTCTTGAGCCTTCATGCCCCACGACCGTGTGACATCCTTCAATGCTTCATGGTTTTATTAATATGAGACCAACACTACCCAAGAGATGGGTTAGTTGATGAGCCACTTTCGCTCACTCAATGCTTCACCCGGAGCAACCTGTTATGATTGGCTGAATACATAGTGAAATTGGTTATACACGAAGAGGTGCAAAAACCATAATGATTTCACTAAAGTCAACATGAGTGGGTTGAATTTCGGTATAGGCATCTATAAATTATCTTGTTGGGTCCAAAATGTTTCTTTGGAGTGTATAAGAGTTCCCAAAAAATTTGGAGGCATTTAGAGATGTTTTGGGGCAAGTTTGAGGGTACCAAGTCAGTTGTACCTGCATTGCGTCGCCTCTAGGAGGTGACACATCGCTTCGAAGTGAAACCCCTAGACAAGCGATGCATCGTCTGCATGGTGGTGAAGCATCGCTTGATCGCCTAGGTGCAGACAATGCATCGCCTGGGCAGTCCATACGGGACGGTACAATGAAAGCTCCAAAACTTAGTTTAAAATGCTCTAATCTCATTGGTTGAGACTAATGAGGGTTCCTATACTAATTAATGGGGTCGTTTGAGTTTTTTGGTGAATTGATCACTCACCACACTCTCTCTCTAAAACTCTCTTTATCTAGTTCACTAAATTACTAGTTTTCTCCAAGATCTTCATCAAGAAAAAACTTGACTGGCATGAAGATTCAAGACATGTAAATCTCAATCTCATTCCAACTTGTAGTAACTTTAAGCAATCTCAAAAGGGAGGCTAGGAATAGATATTTTTGGACAACAAATTCAATTTGTGTCAAGCCTTTGTCACCTCCATTGATTCACATAAGATCATAGTCTTTATGATTTCATGTAACTAATGGTTTCTATCTCTGAAAGGTTTATTCTCTCACTTGTTCTTATTTGTGTTATTTTCTTTGAGTTATTCCTCCATTGTAAACTTGATTATCTTGGATTTGTTTATTTGACTTGTAACATTCAAAATTTGTGTATAGCCATATCGCCAACAAAACTGTCCAGTGATGTGTTCTCGAGAAGTCCAAATGTTATCGGATATTTTTGTTTTCGTACTTTTTTGTTTGCATTAAAGTACTAACCCATTGATCTTTTCCTTTTTCAGATCAAATGAGGTTTAGTGACTTGGGCCACAACCCAGATTCGGTTCTCTCTGAGCCGGAGGATTGAAAAGGCCTCTAGAAGAGATGGAGCTTCCTCCACCCACAAAACATCAGGAAGTTGTACCAGTTTAGACTTCTGTCGAGGATCTTGGTGCGACGCTTGACCTTCAACTGAGGGAGGTAGATGATACTTCGGTACTGGAGGTGTCTTCCAGGGAGATGCCTTCTCTAGAAGTTGCTGAGATACCCGAAGTCCCTGACATCCCCAGCCTGCTCGTGTACCCCGAGCATTATGAGGGGAAAATGCTCGAGAGTTACAATGAGATGGTCGAGTATTTTAATGCTCGATTGGACGAGGGGAATGTTGCGGCCCATGATCTAGGTGTTGGTATTAAATGAGAAAAATAAGAATACAAAGAGGAATAGATCTTTAAAAAATTTATTGATACCAATCAGGAACATACATATATAGATATATTAAATGACACATAAATAGATAAGAGATTACCTCTAGTAGCCTATCAAGTATCCTTGAATCTTTTCGTATAAATCTATGATCTTCCTATCATTTCTGAAAGCTCACACCTTTGTCTTCCAAGCCAATCCTCTAACACACAAGGACGTGTGTGGGCACGTAGGATTCAAATACTGATTTAGACTCTCTAGATGTACTCACACACGAGATCTAGAAAGGATTGAGAAGAAAGAGGCTATTGAAATTAGAATTTTAGGTTCAGGAAATTCTGTCGTTTCTTTTCTTTTGAAAGAGTCTAATAACCAAGAATTAACAACTTCTTAAACTTATGAAAGTTATCGCTTCATTTTAGGTTTATAAAGATAATTAACTAATTTAATTAGTCTTTATTTTATTTAAATGAAAATTGATCAATTATAACTAATTTTATTATTTAATTTAAATCATATTTAAAAAGAATAATTAAATGTAATTAAATAAAAAATTAATTTGAAATTCAAAATTCAAATCCCAGGAATAGAAATATCTCTGATATAGGCGTCACTCATTGTACAATATAGTGAGTGGCGTGAGCCACTATGTGGCTTTCCCTAATTTTCTCATTTGTTTGTTTAATTTATATTTAAGATAATATATTTATTTCAAAATAAATATCAGTCAATTCAAAATTGGCTTTATCTTAAAATATTGGTTTTAAATAAATAAATATCTTATTATAAATATTTTATAATAAGATAATAATTAAACTCTCTTAATATTAATCAAAACATGATTAGTATTTATTTTAACATAATTTTTTTCAAAATAAAACTATATAGTTAAATAATTAATTAATTACTCATGATTATCACATAATTATTTTCTTGCCCTAGAAAATTAATTCATTTGCAAATTAGTTATTCTCTCTATAAATCTAACTTATGGCATCCATACCCTTGATAGTTCAGGACAGAGGTGACCTGGGGACTATGTACCTATCATACGAAGCTCATATAAACAAGATTATTAATTAAACTCTTTAATCTAATAATCTTATATATTAAGTCCATGATTACTCCAATATAAATATGGAATTTCACTCTAAGTATTTATAAAATTATATTTACAAAGTTTTCTCTTATAGTCCATTGATATAATCAATAAATGTAGTTATGTCCTCCATTTATTGGTTCATCAATTAGAGTTGGTCAAAATTACCGCTTTACCCTTCTAATTACCTCTTGATCCTTAAGTACCACTATTTCACTAGCGAATACTTAATCTATAATCAAATTATATATTTGAGTTCAATAACTAGTTAGTTGCAAAATCAACCCTTAAGGAACCAATATTTGATCTGTTAGGAAAGCATGGATTCTATTACTGTAAATCATGTTCCCAGCCATTCATATTGAATCTCCAAAATAAAATTCACTAGCCTAATTATATTAAGAGACCTTAACGAATGAATCAAAAAATCCAATAAGCACAAATAGGAGTTCATGACTACTCATGATTTAGACTGATCTACAAATGATCATCTATTATATAAGAATTAAATATTTATGGCAAACGTTAAGTTTATAAAGATAATTAATTCATATCGGTCCTATCATATATAATCACTATAATATACAGTACCTTTACCAAGATGTATATCCACATTAGTAATCTGAATTTAGACTACTTGCATCCCGTATATTCAATAAACCATACTAGTAACCATTCATTAAAGATTCCTTACTTTAATATGTTACTGACTATTTTATTCATTGTATATGATCTTAATTCTCTCGTACTAATACAAGATCAAATCCTCATAAATGAATATGGAATTTTCTTGATATTATACATAAATTATTCAAATAATAACTATAACATTCAAATATAATAAAATTGTACTTTTATTTAAATAAAAAAAATGTCTTCACATGATTTTAGGGCATAAATCCTAACACTGGGTGCTTACATCCATCAATTGAAGCCTCCTCGGGACACGCTTCGGGAACCTCCCATCACATGGGCATAGTTGGAGAGAACTTGAGATCTTGAAAGCTAGAGAGAGAGAGAGGTTAGAGAGAGATTTGAAAGAGTGATCAAGTCTATCAAAACTCTATTAGAACCCTTTTATAGAGTAGGCACAATCATTAGGTCTAACCAATGAGATTAGAGCCTCAAAACACATCATTTAGAGCTTAAAACATGTGTCTATACAAACACGTCAGGCGATGCGTTGCCTACCAGATGGTGATGCATCACATGTTGAGCATTACCTGAACCCTAGGGTTTCAGGAGATGCAACACCACTGAGATGGCGACGTAACTTCACCCCATCAGGTCAAAACTTCATAAATTGACGTTAAACACCTCCAAATGCGTTCAAAATTTTTGGGCATCCTTAGATACCTCATTGTATCATTTTGGATTAAAAAACACAATTTTTAAGTGCCTACAATAGAAAATCAAATTTCACATCTTCACTATGAGAAATTATTAAGTGTTTTTCACCTAGCTTGTGTAACAACACTTAGTCTTTGTATCTTAACCAATCAAAACAACTGCTTAAACTGGGAGCATGACTTTATACCCGTAGGTCATGGAGAAGGGTGAGTGGTCGGTGGACGTCCGAGCAATGGTACTCAAAGAACTCAACCTCTCTTGATTCAATTATCACATTAGACTCTAAGTCTAATGATTTGTAAGTCTTTCTATTTGAGGCATAGCCCACAAATGCACATCTTATATCCCTTGAACTTGGTCATTTTAGGAAATGTGTTCTTGCAATAAGCAAGACACCCCTACACTTTAAGATAATCAATGTTTGATTTATTTCCTTTCCATAACTCATATGGAGATATATTATTTTTCTGCATGGGGATATAATTCAAAATATGACAAGCGGATAGCAAGGCTTCACCCCACAAATTAAAACTCAGTTTTGAATGTAATAGCATAACATTAATCATCTCAAGAAATATTCTATTTTCCTCTTTGCTATACCATTTTGTTGTGGAGTATATGGAACAATGCATTCATGTATTATTTCATGTTCTTCACAAAACAAGTTGAACTCATTTGAAAAGTATTCACCACCCCTATCACTTCTAAGTACTTTTATTTTCCTTTCTAATTGGTTTTCAACTTCGGCTTTATAAGCTTTAAACACATTAAATGCTTCATATTTATTCTTAAGAAAATATACATATGTGAACCTAGAGAAATCATCTATGAAAGTAATAAAATATCTACTTCCTCATCTAATCAACATTCCATTTAGTTCACATAAATTACTAACAATTTAGAATTTCTGTCAACACTAAGAAAATGTTTCTTTACCATTTTAGATTTCACACATAGTTCACATTTATCATTCTCAACATTATCATAATCAATCAATCAACATTTAATTGTGTTATATCATATATGTTCAAGCATAACATGCCACAAAGTAATATAATTTGAGTCAAGCATATAACAAGAAGAACTAGAAGCGTTATTATTCAAACTATCAATGGAGGAACAAAGTTTGAACATGTCATCACAAGCATTTCCTTCGCCACAAATACATTCCCCTTGGACAAAGTAAGCTTGCTAGAATCTATCACAACCTTGATTCCCAGTTTACTAAGAAAATTTCCATTCACAAGGTTTCTTCTCATTTCTGGTACATACAAAACATTAGTGAGTAGAACTTTCTTGTCGGATGTGAAGAATAAGTCAATAGTTCCCTTTCTTTCAACCTTGGACCTTTTTCTCATTGTCCATTTGGATTTCACGCCCTTTCTTTGAAGCTTCAAAGATCTTGAATAAAGATCTATCATGGGTAACTTGGACGGTAGCACGAGTTGTTGAGATTGGTTAAATATAATGGTTAAGATGTTTACATGTTGAGGTGCAAAATACTTAACGATTTTTCACTTAAGTTGAAGTCAAAACATGAGATTATGTAGAAGGAATCTAAAAGTTACTTTTTGTATTGACCAAACTATTTCTAAGACCCTGGACCATTAAAACTACTAGACATAGCTACTATTTTGATACGATCATAAGAAATAGCATATCATTATTGAAAACCCAAAATTGTACTAATACAAAATAGAGTAAAAATATCAAATAAAATGTGACATGGTATGGGATCCCATTGTTTACAACACATAAAACATAACTTAAAAAAAACTAGTTGCGGAATTACATCAAAACATAATTTTAAAAGACTAAAATAAACGTCATCCTCGATCGACACGCAGCCCATCCATTCCATTCATCCTCAGCACACAAGCCAAGCTGCCAAGAATCCTTCCGCCTTCCATATTCATTATCCTGCATCAAGTTAAAAATAAAGGAGTGAGCCTAATGCCCAGTAAGGAAAATCATACAACATATATCATAAACATAAGACTATATCATATTCATATACTATAAAACATATGACTATAAACATATATCACATATGACTACAACATTAATGGCCAATATAAACTATTGGGGCTTGTTAGCTAAACAAGTCATATGCCCAATATAACTTCTTGGGGCTTCCTTATCTAAGCAACTCATATGCCCAATCATTCATTCTTGGGGCTTTTTATCTTAACAAGTCATATGCCCAATCATTAATTCTCGGGGCTTGCTTGTCTAAGCAAGTTGTGTGCCCAAGCGACTGAAAACACATTCTATACATATACATATCATAACATATAAGCACATAAAATCTATCCTATTTTCCTTACCAAAATCAGGATATTTTATAACAAGAGCGGGATTAGAACACTCCTAAAACCAAGAGTAAGAATTGTGAGTTTCTAAAGAAAAGAGATGAAATGGAAACTAAATCATCAAAGAGGAAACTTACCGAGAAGATCCTTAGATCAAAGAATTTAAACACCTAACCACAAAACCCTAAACAAAAGTTAGGATTTGAAAGAGACTTAAGGAAAACTAAGGAATCAAAAAGAATAGAACTTATGAATAATATTACCTTGGATGAACTAGAACCGATCTAAACTTCAATATCGAAAACACACTTTATCTCACTACCCAAGTGTATCACTCTATAGAAATCCTAGCAGCATGAAGGCTCTTAACACAGCTTGAAGAATGAAGAAAATGGCTGAGCACTAGGTCCTATTTATAGAGTTTGAGGAATGAAACTATCCTACTAAAAAAATACTTAAATCCTTAAATAAACATGATTATGACAAGTGTCATGCTCTTAGTGGTTCTGGAAGATTCTAGAGTTTCTAGAACTTTCTTTTATAATTAAATCCTTAAATAAACATGATTGTGACAAGTGTCATGCTCTTAGTGGTTCTGGAAGGTTCTAGAGTTTCTAGAACTTTCTTTTATAATTAAAAAATACTTAATTAACTTCTAACTATAATCCAAATTTAAATTTAAATAAAATAGAATCCTAACTTCTAACTTCCTAAATCTCGTAACTCTAAACTCACCTGTAGTAAAATCAATATAACTAGAGCTGTAAGATTCCAATTTAGACTATCTTTATACTGTTAGAAAGATAATTCAATTATCTACAACTTTCTAGAAATACTATTTTTCAAAATTCATAATATAACTGGGTCAAAAATAGGTCAGAAGTTACAGTACCCTAAAGTTACGGAAAATCAATTTAATTATCTAAATAACAACGTAATCCACAAATATCTTAACTAACCATAAAATAACAAACTCTAATTCCCTAGGCTGATTTTGAATTTACTAAGCCCAAAATCTTATTGGGCTTTTGGGCTTTATGGAGGCTCGATCCATAACACTTTTTAATAATATCATAATTAATTTATTCATATGCAATCACCCCTCTTTTCCACAAACAAGACTACTAATATCATAAACCTATACTATACTATAATAATCATAACTACTTAAAAAATTAAACCTTATGTTATAATTAATATTTCCAAACTATAGGTTAAACTTAAAAAATCCATAACTATTACTACGAGTGTCCTACTAAGTCCCAGTTTGAACCAAAATCCACGAAATCTAAAATACTACAAACTACTACTAACTATTTGGCTAGCTAAGTAAACATTCTAGGACTCTACAATTCTCCCCTACTACAAAGAATTTTGTCCCTGAAATTTACTTACCAAGCAATTTCAGATACCGAGCTTGCATGTCCTCCTCCAACTCCCACGTTGCCTACCGTTCAGAACTATTACTCCATATGACTTTGACTATTGGAATACTTTTAGACCGTAATTCCTTCATCCCTCTATCTAGGATGCTAACCGGTCGTTCCTCGTAACACAAGTCTTTCTGGAGTGCTATTGTATCATACTTGAGGACGTAAGATGGGTCTGACACATATCTATGCGGCATCGAGATGTGGAACACATTGTGACTATCTGCTAAAGCTGGCGGTAGGGTTAATCTATATGCAACTGTTCCCACCTTGTCCAATATCTCAAAATGACCTATAAATCAGGGACTAAGCTTGCCTTTCTTCCCAAACTACTTCACACCTTTCATAGGAGATATCTTTAAGAAGACTTGATCTCCGACTTTGAATTCCACATCATGCTGCTTGGCATCCGCATAATTTTTCTGACGGCTCTAAGTAGCGAGCATACGTTTTCTAATCAGCGCTACCGCATCCTGAGCTTCTCTAACAGCTTCGGGTCCAAGTAGTTGCCTTTCTCCTACCTCGTCCCAATGCAACGGTGATCGAAACCTCCTTCCATAAAGTAGCTCGTAGGGTGCCATCTTGATAGTTGACTGGTAGCTATTGTTGTAGGAGAACTCTATCAGCGGCAAATACTTACTCCATGATCCTTCGAAATCAAGTACACAAGCACACAACATATCTTCTAAAATCTGTATGGTACGCTCAGACTGGCCGTCTGTCTGAGGATGAAATGTCGTACTAAGACTTAACTTGGTACCCATGGCTTGCTGCAAGCTTCCCCAAAATCTCGATTTAAACACTGATCCTCTATCAGATACTATTGTCTTAGGAATTCCATGCAATCTTACTATCTCCTGAACATAAATGTCTGCGTATTGGTCTGTTGTGTATGAAGTCTTGACAGTCAGGAAATGAGCTGACTTGGTTAATCTATCTATTATTACCCAAGCCAAGTCGTGCTGCTTATTTGTTCGTGGCAATCCCTTCACGAAATCCATTGCTATATCATCTCATTTCCATTCTGGAATGCAAAGTGGTTGCAATAAACCTGCAGGTCGCTGATGTTCTGCTTTCACTTGCTTGCATACTAAACATTTAGACACATATTCCGCTATATATTTCTTCATTCCTGGCCACCAATACAATTCCTTGAGGTCGTGAGTCATCTTGGTCAACCCTGGGTAAACTGAGTATGGGGTATTGTGCGCTTCTTCTAAAATCTTCATCTTAATTCCATGATCATTCGGCACGCACACCCGATCCTTAATCTCAAAAACCCTTGTCCTGAGATCGAGAGATATGTGGCCTTGCCTTCTTTAACTGCATCCATATGTGCTACTAATGTGTCATCATGCCCTTGCCTGATCCGTATATCTTCTAACAGACTTGACTGGATGGACAAGTTAGCCAGTTTACCAATGACTACTTCTATTCCGGCATTAATCAGCTCCTGCTGTAGCGTCTTTTCTATTCCAGCTAACGCTGCTAGACTTCCATAACTTTTCCTACTTAGCGCATCAGCAACTACGTTTGCCTTTGCTGGGTGGTATAGAATTTCACAGTCATAATCCTTTACTAGTTCTAACCACCTACACTGCCTCATGTTGAGCTCCTTTTCCGTGAATAAATACTTTAAGCTTTTGTGGTCCGTATAAATCTCACACCATTCTCCATAAAGATAATGGCGCCAGATTTTCAACGCAAGGACCACCTTTGCCAACTCCATGTCGTGTGTTGGATAGGGTTGTTTGTATTCCTTCAGCTGCCTTGAGGCGTAGGCTATTACCTTGTCATGCTGCATCAGCACACCACCCAACCCTTGCTTCGACGCATCGCAGTAGACTACAAACTTATCAATGGGTGTTGGTACACAAAGTATTGGTGCTGAGCATAGCTTATCCTTAAGCAACTGGAAGCTCTCTTCACACTTATCCGTCCAGTTGAACCTTTGCTGTTTCCGGGTCAGGTTGGTAAACGGAGTGGCTATCTTAGAAAAGCCCTCTACGAACCTCCAATAATAACTTGCTAATCCCAGGAAACTTCTTACCTCTAACGCGTTCTTTGGTCTTGGCCAATCCTTCACAGCCTCTACTTTAGATGGGTCTACAGCAACTCCTTCCTTGGATAATATGTGCCCGAGGAATGCTACTTGCGAAAGCAAAAATTTGCATTTTGTAAACTTGGCGTAAAGTAACAAGGTCATCCCTAAATGTTCCTTGTGCTAAGCTTCATCCTTTTAGTACACCAAGATATCGTCGACGAATACTACGATGAATTTTTCCAAAAGACCCTATTCATTAATCCATAAGCGCGACTGGAGTGTTGGTAAGACCAAAAGACATAACTAGAAACTCGTAATGTCCATAACGAGTTCTAAAAGCCGTCTTGGGAATATCCTCTTCCCGTACCTTGAGCTGGTGATACCCGGACTGTAGATCAATCTTTGAAAACACGGTTGCCCCTCGAAGTTGATCAAACAAGTCGTCAATTCGGGGTAGTGGGTACTTATCCTTAATTGTCACCTTATATAGCTCGTCGCAATCTATGCACATCCGCATACTTCCGTCCTTCCTCCCAAATAGAATTGGTGCTCCCCATGGCGAATGGCTTGGTCTAATGAAACCCAAGTCTAAGAGTTCTTGTAGCTGCGTCTTTAACTCCTTGAGTTCGGTTAGTGCCATCTGGTATGGTGCCTTTGAAATAGGCTCGGTGCCCGGTACTAGTTTGATTGTGAAGTCTATCTCACGTGTCGGCGGTAATCCTAGTAGTTGTCAGGAAATACCTCTGTGAATTCCTTTATAATGTGGACGTCTCCAACCTTTAGTGGTGTTTCCTTTACCACATCCATGACATTGGATAAGAATGTGTGACATCCTTTTTCTATCTTCCTCTGAGCTTTGAGAGATGAAATAAGCGGTGTACGTAGTCCTAAAAAATTTCCCATATAGCATAGTTTCTGACCGCTAGGAGTCTCGAACATCATTTGCTTACGTCTGTAGTCGATGGTTGAGCCATGCCTTGCTAGCCAATCCATGCCCAGTATTACGTCGAAGTCTTTGACCTCTAACTCTATCAGGTCTCCTTCTAGTTCTACGTCCTCAATTTTGATCGGTACGCTCCGTGCTATCCGTGATGATAGGACTACTTCCCCCGAAGGCAACTATGTCACAAACCTAGTTCTAGAAGGTTTGTCTAATTTCTCTATCATTTCTAACGAGATATACGAGTATGTTGTTCCCAAATCAAACAATACTAGAAAATATACTATCGAGGATAGGACTCTGACCTGTGACCACTTTATTCCTAGCATCAGCTTCTCTCTGGGTTAAGGCAAAGACTATGGCAAGAACCATCTTGCTGTCCCTTTTCTCCTCTGGCTTGAGTTGGGGACATTCCTTCTTCTGATGACCTTCCTAGCCACAACTGTAACATCCTTTTGTGTTTGCACGACATTCCCCAATATGTTTCTTTTGTCATTTGGAGCACTGCGGGTATTCTACATAACCCGGCCTATCACTTGCTCGTACTCTTTTGTCACTACTGGCCTGCTTATTATCAGAATGCCTTCTCTTCTGCCTATTATTATTGCTATGTTGAGGATGCAGTTGTGGCTGAGGCTGAGTTTGTTGTCGCTGTTGCTACAACAATTCTTCCACTTGTTGTCGTAGCCTGATAATTTCTACAGTGTTGTCGACCGGCGGTGGTGGTGCACTTCGGTTAGCAGTAGCAATGGTTGCACGCCTTCCCCTTCTTCAAACTGGAGGGCTTCATTAGTCTCAGGAGTGACGTTGGAGGCATTGACATTCGTGCATGCAGACCTTCTGAGCGACATCTTCAGCAAAAGCTCTAACACCCGAGAACATGTTAGAACTTACCCTAATAGGCTATAAGAAAAACTTAATCTAAGCAAACATAACTCGAACCTATTAATTATGATTTCTTATGAAAAATTATGTAAGCCTCCTTTATGATTAGGGTGTGTTTCTAAACTTAGAAAAATAAGCCATCTTTATAATTTACTAAGTCTATTTCTAATCATCCTATATGACTTAATTATCAGGCTCGAAACTCGTCATTGTTCCAAAGTTAACCATATTGAGGGAGGGCTGGGGTCAGTAAAATCATTCCCACTACTATGTCCCCCTAAACTCTCAATATAGAACCCGATCCATTGATTTGTATCCACCCTCACCGAACTTGGTCATTATTTATTATGATTGTAGAAAAAAAAAATCAAACTCATACATGTCATTCAAAAATAACAATGATATTCATTTGGAAAAATGTTTTCACTAAAAACAATCATAAATGCAAAGATAATAAATAAAATAAATAAAGAAAATAAACTAATTTACAAATATTCTTAACTGAAAACATAAGGGCTAAAACGTTAACTAAACACATAATCATAACAATGGTAACGTAAACACTTACATTGGCGGTTAGATTCGGAGCTTAAGCGTGTGAATCAAGGAGAAATTCATGCAAATGGATCGTTGCTCTGATACCAACTATAATGACCAAACTATTTCTAAGACCTTGGACCATTAAAACTACTAGACATAGCCACTATTTTGATACAATCATAAGAAATAACATATCATTATTGAAAACCCAAAATTGTACTAATACAAAATAGAGTAAAAATATAAAATAAAATGTGACATGGTATGGGATCCCATTGTTCACAACACATAAAACATACCTTTAAAAAAACTAGTTGCGGAATTACATCAAAACATAATTTTAAAAGACTAAAATATACATCATCCTCGATCGACACGCAGCCCATCCATTCCATTCATCCTCAGCACACAAGCCAAACTGCCAAGAATCCTTCCGCCTTCCATATTCATTCTCCTGCATCAAGCTAAAAATAAAGGAGTGAGCCTAATGCCCAGTAAGGAAAATCATACAACATATATCATAAACATAAGACTACATCATATTAATATACTATAAAACATATGACTATAAACATATATCACATATGAATACAACATTAATGGCCAATATAAACTATTGGGGCTTGTTAGCTAAACAAATCATATGCCCAATATAACTTCTTGGGGCTTCTTATCTAAGCAAGTCATATACCCAATCATCCATTCTTGGGGCTTGTTGTCTTAACAAGTCATATGCCCAATATTCTCGGGGCTTGCTTGCCTAAGCAAGTCATGTGCCCAAGTGACTGAAAACACATTCTATACATATACATATCGTAACATAAACATATACATATCATAACATATAATAACATAAAATCTATCATATTTTCCTTACCAAAACTGGGATATTTGAGAACAAGAGCGAGATTAGAACACTCCTTAAACCAAAATTAAGAATGGTGAGTTTCTAAAGAAAAGAGATGAAACGGAAACTAAATCATCAAAGAGGAAACTTACCGAGAAGATCCTTAGATCAAAGAACTTAAACACCTAACCACAAAACCATAAACAGAAGTTAGGATCTGAAAGAGACTTAAGGAAAACTAAGGAATCATAAAGAATAGAACTTATGAATAATATTACCTTGGATGAACTAGAACCGATCTAAACTTCAATATCGAAAACACACTTTATCTCACTACCTAAGTGTTTATAAAGCTTTAGATGATAAAGTTTTTATTCCCCAAAACCCAAGTGTATCACTCTATAGAAATCCTAGCAGCATGAAGGATCTGAACACAGCTTGAAGAATGAAGAAAATGGCTGAGCACTAGGTCATATTTATAGAGTTTGAGGAGTGAAACTATCCTATTAAAAAAATACTTAAATCCTTAAATAAACATGATTATGACAAGTGTCATGCTCTTAGTGGTTCTGGAAGATTCTAGAGTTTCTAGAACTTTCTTTTATAATTAAATCCTTAAATAAACATGATTATGACAAGTGTCATGCTCTTAGTGGTTCTGGAAGGTTCTAGAGTTTCTAGAAATTTCTTTTATAATTAAAAAAAATACTTAATTTCATTTGAACTATAATCCAAATTTAAATTTAAATAAAATAGAATCCTAACTTCTAACTTCCTAAATCTCGTAACTCTAAACTCATCTATCGTAAAATCAACATAACTGAAGTTGTAAGATTTCGATTTCGACCATCTTTATACCGTTAGAAAGATAATTCAATTATCTACAACTTTCTAGAAATACTATCTTTCGAAATTCATAATATAACTAGGTAAAAAGTAGGTCGGAAGTTACAGTACCATAAAGTTACGGAAAATCTATTTAATTATCTAAATAACAACATAATCCACAAATATCTTAACTAACCATAAAATAACAAACTCTAATTCCCTAGGCTGATTTTGAATTTACTAAGCCCAAAATCTTATTGGGCATTTGGGTTTTATGTAGGCTCGATCCATAACACTTTTTAATAATATCATAATTAATTTATTCATATGCAATCACCCCCCATTTTCCACAAACAAGACTACTAATATCATAAACCTATACTATACTATAATAATCATAACTACTAAAAAAATTAAACCTTATGTTATAATTAATATTTCTAAACTATAGGTTAAACTTATAAAATCCATAACTATTGCTACGAGTGTCCTACTAAGTCCCGGTTTGAACCAAAATCCATGAAATCTAAAATACTACAAACTACTACTAATATCTGGCTAGATAAGTAAACATTCTGGGACTCTACACTTTTATGGGTATAAAGTGATACATGGAGCTATATAAGAATCCCCAAAAAGTTTGGTAGCATTTGGAGCAATTTTAGGACCATTGGAAGGATCAAAAGTTAGAGAGGGTGGTGATGCGTCGCCTCCTAAAAGGTGTTGCATTGCCTAAATGCGAAGGGGCTCAAAATCCCCAACAGATGATACATCGCCTGCTAGCAGGCGACATATCGCCTAGCAGGTGATACATCACCTACTTGAAGGTGATACATCGCCTACTTGCAAGCGACGTATCGCCTGACATTTCCGTACAAACACATATCTTTCCCTTCTTACAAGATCCATCATTTGGTACCCTGTGTTTTATCGAAATACAAACTTGGTACCATCTATTTCTAATAATTATCAATCGATACCCTCTCTTTGCAAAAAAATACATTGTTTGGTACCCTCCGTACATTTTAAAATTTAATATTCTCATAGTAACCCTCATTTTAGTTATTTGTTTGATTTTCAATTATTTTATTATTTTTAAATGATTTAAATATATTTTCAGAATTCATAAAATAAAATAAATGTTTAATTAAACATTTAAAATAATTTTAATAAATAAATTAATTAATTAAAAACAAACAAAAATTGGAATTAAAATATTAAAAAAACTAATTAAAATCTTATTAATTAACTTTAAATAAACCTCAATTTTAATTTAATTAATGAAAAAAACTCTTATTTCATTCAATCTCACCCTCACCATCTCAGTTCCCCACCCTCCCAATCTCACCCACATTTTTTTGTTTCAAAGTTAGATTGATTTGTTAATTAAATTAAAATTTAGGTTTATTTAAAGTTAATTAATAAGATTTTAATTTTTTTTTAATTCCATTTTTTTAATTAATTAAATTTATTTATTAAAATTATTTTAAAATTTTAATTAAACATTTATTTTATTTTATGAATTCTGAAAATATATTTAAACCATTTAAAAATAATAAAAAAATTGAAAATCAAATAATTCATTAAATGAGGAGTATTTTGGTAATATTAAAAAGTTAAACGCACAAAGGGTATCAAACTATGTAGTTTTTGCAAACAGAGGGTATCGATTGCTAATTATCAGAAACAGTGGGTACCAAGTTTGTATTTCGATAAAACAAAGGGTAACAAATGAGTATTTACCCCCACATATAACCATGGTGTAATAGGTCATAAAATGGGATAAAATTTTCACATCTGCAAAGGTTTAAATATTGGATTCATAGAAGAAAAAGATTAGTCATTATGGCTCAAAAATGGGAAACTAGGCCATTAGATTCCATAGGTAGGCTTGAAAGGCTCAAACGATCCAAAGAACTTGCCTTAATCATCTTTCTAATCATGTGTACTTATGATTTCGCCTCAAGCAATTAATCAATGCTTTCTAGAGTGGTCGAGACTAAATATAGATAATAACATGCATAAATCTCTCCAAATACTAGTGAAAAGGTAAATCAAATTGTGTTCATCATATGAAAAATCTAAGCTCAAGCTTAAGTAATAACTGAAACAAGAGTTAAGAACGCAATTCATGTAGAACTCATCAATTTCCAAGAATTATTTCCATCACAATCGAATTTTTTATCATTTACATACGTCTTTCAACTTAATCATGCTTATCACAACCTAAGAAAAACTAAACTAAATAAAAAAAATGACACTAAAAACAACTAAACATAACACAAACACAAATAACAACTAAATAAATGAAAAATAAAAATAAAAATAGGCAGTTATCCCTTCCCCCACACTTAAACATTACATTGTCCTCAATGAAAATAAAACAAAAGATAAGGAAAAGTCATTACGCTGGGCATGTAACTCTTGAGTGGTGTTGTATAACCCCTGCTCCACAAGAGTCATTTGGTCTACCAAAGACATGTTTCGCCCCGCTGGTGGTGGTCTAGGTTGAGTATGAGAGGAAGAGCTCGCCCTAGTGGTCTCATTTTTCTTGAAGCAGACAATGTTGGATTTGTCCAAGACGTGCATGGGTTGTACCAATGCCTTTGATGGATCCCATTTAAAATCAGATTTAGCACACATTACTATGATCAGATGGGGATGGTAGAACCCATTTTTCATGTTTCTGATGCTGCTAAGGATGGAAGACCGAATCACACAGCCCACATCAATTGTTTTCTCATTCACGATGTCTTATAAGGAGAACCGTAGTGTAAATGTCAACTTCATTAAAGTGCTTTGTCGAAAGCAATTTTGCTCCAATGAACTTATGTTAAGCTTTCGCAATACCACTCTTAGCATCTCGTTTGAACTTCGAAGGTTCACCAGAATCACTCCTAATCCATTGAGTGTTCGATTGACAAAGAAATTAGACAATCTCCTCAAGGTTCAGATTCTTCGCCATTTAGATATACTCATTGTCATTAATGTTACGAAGCCCATAAAATCGATTGATCGCCGATCTTGTGAAATTCACATCAACCCCTCTCACTATAGCCTTGGAGGAAACATGAGACACTCTGTTGGCAAATAACTTCGTTACTATAGGGATCACTGCGGCGTCGGGTTATGAGCAAAATTTTTGCCAATGCTGCTTCTCAATTTGATCAACAATCTTAGAATAGACATGACGAATCTCCAAGTCAAAGCCTCGCTCCTCTACCATCTTCTTCTGTTTTGTGATAGCCTATTGGTAACATTTGAATGCATCTTCTAAAACAAACTTAGCGGCATCATATTGAGGCCCAGAAGAGGATGCATCTTGAGCATTTTTTCTGCTTCTCTTAGGTGTCATATTTTTACTTCACAAAATCACAAAAAGTCTTCCCTTGGATAACACAAAGCACATAATTCTTCACCACACCAATGCCCAAAATCACCTACCAAAAGACCAACAAGGTAACTACTAAATACCCAAAGGCTCTCTTTTCAAGAATTATCAACCAAATCCACCAATTTCTCTATTACTCTTCTCTTCATCCTTTTTATCAAACACTTGGTATGCATAAGGAAAACAAAGCTTTGAAAAGGATGTTCTTGTATAAACAATCTCCCCAAAAACAGAATAACAATAACAAATGCTCAATTTAACATCAATAAACATCAAAGATACCAAAACTTCACCAAAAATTCATGAAATCCAATTTTCCCAAATCTAATTCTTATATCTTCAACAACCCAAAATCACACAATGTAAATCAATAACTTACTTGGTGCAGACAATGTTGGTTGTAATTATTCTTCATCAACGTATTCTAGATCGAAGAGGTGAACTACTGTAGCTTGTTCCTCCTCGATTGACTCATAATACGACTTTAATCTTTGACCATTCACCTTAAATGTATTTCCCATTGTTGGACTTGTAATCTTTATCGCTTCATGAGGAGAGTGATGTACAACGATGAAAGGTCCCACCCATCAAGACTTTAACTTGCTCGGAAAAAGTTTGAGACGATAGTGATATAATAATACTATTTGTCTCACATCAAAATTCTTCTGAATGATTTTTGTTTCTATCATGAAAGGTCCTGGTATTTTCTTTGTAAATCTTGGAGCTTTCATACGCATCATTTCGAATTTCCTAAAGCTCTTGCAGTTGAAGCATTCTTTGTTGGCCTGAAGTATCCAACTCCATGTTACACTTTTTCACAGCCCACCAAGCCTTATGCTCTAATTCTACCGGCAAATTACAAGGCTATTTATACACCAAACGATACGATGACATACCAAGTGGTGTTTTATATGTTGTGTGATATGTCTATAATGCATCATCAAGCCTTACACTCCAATCTTTCCAAGTTGGATTCACAGTCTTTTCAGGGATGGATTTAACTTCTCTATTTGACAACTCCGCTTGGCCATTCGCTTGTAGATGATAAGCAATGGTTACTTTGTGAGTCACTTGATAGCGCCGAAATAGAACTTCAATATTTTTAATTCAAAAATGAGTACCTCGGTCACTAATTATTGACCTCGGAGTGCCAAATCTCACCAAAATATTTGATCGAATGAACTTAACCACTGTTTTAGAATTATCCGCTTTGGTTGCCTTTGCTTCCACCCACTTGGATACATAATCCATTGCTAATAAAATGTATTCAAAGCCAAAAAATGATGGAAATGGTGCCATAAAATCAATGCCCCATACATAAAAATTTCGATAATAAGGATGGGAGTTTGAGTCATTTGATCTCTAGAAGTTATGTTACCAACACATTGGCAACGATCACATGACTTACAATATGCATAAGATCCTTGAATATCGTAGGCCAATAGAAACCACTATCAAGTACTTTGTGGGTTTTTCTCTTCCACCCAAAATGACCTCCACAAGCATGAGAATGAGAGAAAGCAAGGATGGATTGAAATTCATATTCGGGCACACACCTTCGGATGACTTAATCATTGCAATGTTTCCATAAATAAGGTTCATCCTAGATATAGAACTTAGCATCATGCTTAATCTTGTTCATTTGAGCTTGTGTGAGGTCTCCTGGTAACTCCTCAGTAGCTAGAAAATTTACAATATCGGCAAACCATGGAATAGCTTCTTGCAATGCTAGGAGTTGTTCGTTGGGAAACTTTTCATACAATTGCAAGTTTTCTTCATCTCAAATAAGACGACTTAAATGATTCGCCACCAAATTTTTTGACCCTTTCTTATCTTTTATCTCTATATCAAACTCTTGAAGGAGTAGAATCCACCAAATAAGCTGAGGTTTCGCTTCTTTCTTCGCTAGTAAATATTTAAGAGTGGAATGGTCAGTGTAAACAATAACTTTAGTTCCAATCAAGTAAGACCGAAATTTTTCAAAAGAAAATATGACCGCTAAAAGCTCTTTCTCCGTAGTAGAGTAGTTCAACTAATCATCATTAAGAGTCCGAGAGGCATAGTATATGACATGAGGAACTTTACCAACTAGTTGCTCAATGACCCTACTGTGTAATCACTAGCGTGACACATTATTTCAAACGGTAACTCTCAATTTGGTGGCTGAATAATAGGAGTTGTAGTCAAGGATTCCTTCAATTTGTTGAATGGTAACAAACATTTATCATTAAATTAAAATGTCACATCCTTCTGAAGAAAATTGCATAATGGTGTAGCAATCTTTGAGAATCCTTAATAAATCTCTTATAAAAACCTGCATGCCCAAGGAAAGAGCTTATCTCTTTCACACTTGATGGTGGTGGAAGAGAACAAATGAGATCAATCTTGGCCTTGTCCACTTCAATCCCTTTTTCCAAAATGACATGCCCTAACACAATACCATGTTGTACCATGAAATGACACTTCTCCCAATTCAAGACAAGAATAAAGTCAATACACCGTTTGAATACAAGAGTTAGGTTATAAAGGCA
The DNA here is from genome assembly GCF_963169125.1 of Humulus lupulus. Lineage (NCBI taxonomy): Eukaryota > Viridiplantae > Streptophyta > Magnoliopsida > Rosales > Cannabaceae > Humulus > Humulus lupulus. The sequence continues at coordinate 126,015,522 of NC_084801.1, read as the reverse complement.
CTTATCAAAAGAATCACCATACACACTAAATTCATCCATAAATACTTCTATGATGCTCTCAATGTAATATGAGAAAATACTAACCATACATCGATGAAAAGTGGTGAGAGCATTACATAACCCAAATGGTATTCAACGAAAAGCAAAGGTGCCAAATGAGCATGTAAATGTAGTCTTCTCTTGGTATTCTGAAGCAATAACAATCTGATTATAACACAAATAAATGTCAAGAAGGAAATAATAAGAATGTCCTGCTAATCTTTCAAGCATTTGATCGATGAATGGCAAGAGAAAGTGGTCCTTACGAGTTGCAGAATTTAGCTTTCGGTAATTAATACAAACTCACAAATTTGTTTGAACTCAAGTGGACATTAGCTCATTCTCTCATTCTTTACCATTGTGATACCATATTTCTTGAGAATCACTTGAACTAGATTCACCCACTTACTATCTGAAATAGGATAAATCACACCAACATTTAAGAGCTTCAATATCTCATTTTTAACAACTTCCATCATGGGTGGATTTAACCTTCACTGAGCTTCTCTAGAAGGCTTTGACCCCTCCTCAAGGAGAATATGATGCATACACAGTTGGACTTGTTCCCTTGGTATTCGATATGGTCCACCCTATCACTGTTTTGTAATCCCAAAGTACTCTTATCAAGCGTTCCTCTTGTACTTGGTTGAGATGTGTAGTGATAATCACCGGTAATGTCTCATTCTCGCCCAAGCGCATATATTTGAGATGCTCTGATAGTGCTTTCAATTGAAGCTTTGGTGGTATTATAATACATGGTTGAAGCTTTTCATGAGAAATAGGTAAATCCAAGAATGACACCTCTTTAAAAATTTCTCCTACACTATTAAGCGCAGCCATAACGTCCTTGAATTCACTAGTGACGTCCTCTTTCTTCAAATCAAGTTGTTCCCTCAAAAAAACATCTAAACATACATCTCCATGCAAATCCAAGACTCTTTATGATAATGAGTCCAAGATATCAATTGAATAGACTGAATAAACATCACTTGGATAAAGCCTCAAAAATGTTGAAGTGAATCACTTCACCATCAAATTCCATGGTCAATATACCCTCATGAGCATCAATCTTGGTTCTAGCAGTCTTTAAGAATGGCCTTCCTAATAACACCGGTGTAAACCATTGAATGGAGTCATCTTCCATATCAAGAATGTAGAAATCTGCAGGGAAGACAAGATCATTAACTTTCACCAAGACATCCTCAACTACTCCCTTTGGGTAAGCATTAGACAGATCGACTAATTGAATAATCATTCTGTCTCTTCAAGTGGTCCAAGATTCAAGGAGGTATAGATGGAGTAAGGCATCACAGTAATCGAAGTACCCAAATTCAACATACATCTCTCAATTCGTTTATTACCAATAGTGCAAGGAATAGTAAAAGTTTTAGGATCATTACACTTTGGTGGGAGTTTCTTTTGAAGTACCGTCGAGACATTTTCCCCCACACTCACATTTTCATTCCCTTTCAACTTCCTCTTATTAGTGCATAACTTCTTTAGAAACTTTGCATAGCGAGGCACTTGTTTAATAACATCAAGTAAAGGGATATTTACCTCAACCTTGCGAAAAGTCTCCAAAATTTCCTTTTTCAGCTTCATCTTTCTTTGTCTTTCTCAAACGAGTAGAAAATGGAGGAGGAGTGACATAAGTGGGAACACTTGGATTAGGAATAGGTGCTGCATTAGGTGAATCACCATTCTCTTGTTGGGAGGATTTATTAGGAGGTAATGGTGCAGCTGTCGAGGTTGATGGAATAGTGGGTGGATCATAGGCCTTGCCATCTCTTAATGGTTTTGTGGCTCACTTTGGCTCAACGATGTAGCAATTTGACCCATGGTATTCTCCAAATTCTTGAGGGATGCTTAAGTACTCTGGAGAATAACTTGGGTTTGTTGCTAGAATTATACATTACTCTGCTGCATCTAAACATTAGAATCCACCAAAGTTCTTAACATGTCTGAAAGAGATGGTTCCTTGTGAGAAGGAATGAAAAAGTTGTTATATATTCCTTGAATAAAGCAGAGAGATACAAAGGAATATAAAGCCCCTGACGTGAGGGGACCAACTAAAGAGGAAAAGGACACTTGTCCTTGGTACAAAATATATAGTAACTAATCCTTACAGCAATGATTAAATAAAAACTAATTACTTGGTTTTAAATCTCCCCTCAAACTCAATGGGCAGGGTAGAACGGTGAGTTTGTTCCTCAATTCCTAGAAGCGAGAAGCCACGAGTGATTTTTTATATTATTTTATAATATAATGTAATATTATATTATTTTATAATATAATGTTTTAGATTAAATAAATGTGACATAGAGTGTCACATATTGTAACATATAATAGAGAGTTACATTATTTGGATATATGTGAAATATCCAAACATGTAACATATTTGGTGTTACAAATTCATCACAAATTTGTAACTCCTAAATACCACCCATTATTGTGTAGATTTGTTGTTACACAATATTGAGATGAATTTCTTAAAGCCATATGAGAAATGGCTGATAGAGATGTGATTTTAACTCCCATATTGTGTATGGAAGTTACAAAATCAAGTGGGAATAAATTGGAACGTTTTGGAAAAAACTGAAAAATTTGTTGCTGAACCTGACTGAGGGCCGCAACGCTCAAGTGTCGCGGCCCTAGTGGTTGACAGCTTCATACAATTTCGGTTTTTATCCAATTTTGAACGATTCCAACAGCCAAGTAACTCTCAAATCTCTATTTTAATTCCATAAAACACCCAATTAATTATTGGTAACAACATGGGGGTTGGTGGAATTTGAAATTCAAAGGGTGTCTCTAAACTCTATAAATAGGAGCCTAATGCTCACTTGTAAAACACGCCATTTCTATCCACTAGAGCACTTGGCTAGAAACACCTTGAGGCATGATTATTCCATAAAGCATTTCCAAAATCTGTGAGAGATCCCTTAGTGCTTGAGTTAGGGGGAAATAATCTTTTGGACAAAGGTTTCAAACCTTGTTCAAGTTGGTGATCCCCAACACTCTTCACTTTGGTTGTGTGAGTGAGAGTTTATTGTTTTGGTTCTTGTGCTTATTTTCTTGTTCTTATTTTCTTCTATTGCTCTTTCTTCTTTTCTTCTTATTCTATTTACTTGTACTTTTGTTTAAAAGTTGTAATCCTTTTATTTCCTTTGTTCAAACACTTCTAGTTTACTTGTATCTTTTTGTAATAGAGTTGTACTTTCTATTTCTATCATCTTACATCTCCTTCTCCTTTTATTTGTATTTTTCAGTTATAGAGTTGTAACACTTTATTTAATCAATCCTTGTCTATTGTAATATTTTGCATAGAGTTGTAATATTTTCTTACCATTTCCATTGAGGCAATACATATATTCCTAACATGATTTAGTAAGGCAGTCAGCCAACTGATCAGAGGAAGGAGTATAGGCCAAAGTGAGAGTGTGGCAATTGATCTTGTGGCACTATTGCAAGAGGTTTTCGAGGACGAGGTGCATAAGATTGTTGTGGCCTTTGTTGAAAATTAAACCCTAATGGTCTAGTAGGTGTAACATATTGTTGATTCCCATAATGAAAATTAGGATAATCATTCCACCCCACATTATAAGTGATAGCATAAGAGTCATACCTCTACCTAAACTGCCCTCAGAATCCCCCCATAGCATTCACCTGTTCATTGACATCTTCTTGAATAGTGGGACAAGCATCAGTAGGATGCCCCACCACTTGACGTATACCATAAGGCCTAACTTGATGACCTAATTCCATATGTTGCACCATATTAGTCAACTAAGCCAGCTAGCGCTCTACATTAGAATTCACCTTATTAACCTCTTTCACTGGTACTTCTTGAGGAGCACCAAACTATTGGGAATTAGCAGCCATATAAGAAATCAAGCTCTTGGTTGCAGCATGAGTCTTATCAATCTAGTTTCATACTAGAATAGACAATATGAAACTCTGTCAAATGCATGTTTAGGTTCTCTCTTGGTAGCCCATGGAAAGATGATAATTAATGTATGACGCCCGACTTAAGTTTGAAGTTGACATCCAGAGCCAGATATTATATACATAATGGTTGATGATCTAGATCCGGCGTCGCCAACTCTTTCAACATCCTATCCTAAGCCATCTGAGACTTAAATGATGAATCTAAGTCTGAATCGTCGTCAAATGGTAATGGCACTTGTACATGATTATTTTTCCTTATTAAAGGTTGAAAGAGTGAATTATCAGCAATAGTGCGAGAAGAGCGGGACGATGATGTCTCAAGATATTACTTTATTGCCTGTAATCTATCTTGAGCATCACCGCTAGACATATACACCTGAAATTTCCAAGGTAATGAACTAGTTAGTAAATAGTAAATTAATTTGAATAATAAAAAGACTTACAATAGTCCCCAACAATGAGCCAAAGATTTGATGTGCATCGTGTGGTGTGCTGCCCCTTTGGCACACCCACATGGGGCCATTTTGTAAGTGAGCATGCCTTGGTGCTTGATCATTAGTCAAGTCTTGCACCAAGAAACCTCATGGGATAGGGTAGTGGCAGTTTTGTAATTATGCATATGTCTCCCAGACAAAAATCATATATGTTACTGGGAAGACCTTGTATCCCTAGAAGGCTCCTTAGGGGGAGGTGACCTGGTGACTTAGGGAAGCACCATGGCCATCAGCAGATAGGGGCCAAATTTGTTTACTCCCTTGCCATATCAAGGCTATATATTAATAAAACAATGTTTATCCATACTTGCCCCTGTGTGCTCCCTTGTTGCTTATGTGTTACTTGTTTATTATCTTTGTTGGGCCAATGCGTGCCATTTGCCTTGTTGTGTGCTTTGTGTTATGTGGACATTCCCATAAATGACTTGCTTTGTGCTTGCTCATACTTCATTATTGCATGTTGCATGTCTGCGATGTGTATGTGGCTAACCACTGAGTTTGTTTGCCTGCAGGTGTGTGTTGTAGGCTGACTTGCTAGCTTGAAGTGTCTACAAGTGCCGCACATTCCGTCTACTTGGAGTACCCAAATAGCCGACCCGTGACAGTTGGTATCAAAGCCAAGTTAGAAAGAGCTTGGAAAAACACACTAATGGTGAGAAAAACTCAGAGGATCGAAGCACTTGAGAAGCATGTGGGGGGAATTAGATGGCCTAGACGAAAGGGTCAGGGATATTTCCTCTGCAAGTCATAACTCTGGATCGTCAGATGCAAACAATCGCATAGCTGTACTGGAGAAGGAAAATGATGTTCTCCTATCCAGAATGATCACGTTGGAGCAAAGAAACACTCCAACAAGTACTTCTGTTTCCCCTCGGTGGGAAGAGCGCATTGCGGCAGTGGAGCGCATGCTGAAGGAGCAACAAGTTTCCATAAATGACACTACGGAAGACTGCAGGGAGGCAGCTGGCGTGCTCAGAGAAGAAATGGCTGAGCTAACTGCCAAGGTAAACCTAACCATGCGAGCGGTTGGAAATGCCCCTGCAACAGGGCCGATAAGTATGGAATATGGCCGAGTTAAAGTACCCGAGCTAAGGCCCTATAACGGGGCTAGAGACGCAAAGGACTTGGAAAATTTCCTCTTTGACATGGAACACTATTTTAGAGTCGTGCGGGCCAATTCGAAAGAAGGAAAGGTCGCCATGGCTATCATGTACTTGACTGGGGATGCCAAGGTGTGGTGGAGGACAAAGTATGACGATATAGAGAATGGTAGGTGCACCATCACATCTTGGGTAGACTTGAAGAGAAAATTAAAGACGCAATTTCTGCCAGAGAATGTCGCCTACATGGCTCGATGCCAGTTGAGAGAACTTAAATAAGTCGGGACAGTCTGAGAATATGTGAAGAAGTTTTCGGGACTAATGTTCGACATAAAGGACATGTCCGAAGTAGACAAGCTCTTCTGCTTCCTCGAGGGATTGAAACCGTGGGCCAAGCAAGAACTCAAAGACAGCGTGTGTCTGACCTAGCCACCGCTCAAGCTGCTGCTGAATGCTTAACAGACTACACTCTGGAGAGCAGCCTACCGAAAAGGGCTACCCCTCCAACCAGCTCAAGTAGCGCTGGGAGTAAGAAGTCTGGGAAGTCATGGCAGGGCAAGAGTGGGGGAGAGAAGAGGACAGTAGAGTCCAGTTCTTCCAGCGGTAAAGATGCTGCTGCAGGGAGGAAGTCGCTAGCTTGTTGGCTCTGCAAAGGCCCACATAAGTCGGCAGTTTTCCCTTACAGGGGCAAGTTGAATGCCCTACTACCTTAGAGTCATTACCAAGTGAGTTTAAAATGTACAATTGACTCGCTTAGCGAGGTTTTTAGAACAAAAGTGTGACTTAAACAAAAAGACAAGGATGTAATCTTTAAAAGCACTTCATTTCACTAAAAGTTCCAGTTATTTAACATTTGGGATCCCAAAACAAGGTTTGTAAACTATTTACAACTCAAAATAGATACACAATGGATAAATTATCAAAAAAAGAGTTTAGTACAACCATTTCTCAAAAATGCCCCCAACCAAAACAGTCGGGCAGGCAAAACATGTACGCGCCACCCCCACGCTCTCCGTACTCATGGCCGGTTGACTTTCTCTTTGCTCATACCTGCAACACAGAGCACCCGTGAGCCGAAGCCCAGCAAGAAAACTCAAGCAATACATAAGATAGGCATGATATACAGTCACTACAGCAGATAGCTCATATCTAATCAGACAGTCCATGAAATCTAACACATATACGGCCATGCCGTCCCAGAGGCGTTACCAAAGCCTGCGATCTCGGTCTATACCGTAAGGATATCCCATGTATCCATTGGGGTCTCACCCTAACCACGATCACTCCATGTGCTAAGTGGTATTCCCGGCCCCACTACTGTTCTCGGCCTTCGCCGTTCATTCTGCTATTACCACATTTAGCATTCTTAAATAACAATCAAATATATAATCATTCATTTTAAGCTATATCCTAGCAATGATACAATCTAGGGCCGCGCCCTGCAACAATTCAATGGCCCCAAGCCCTGCTCTACGGGTGCTACAGTTTTCTTACCTGTATCCCGAGCTTTCCGATGCACCAAGGCCGCGAGCGCGGTCCTCTAACCCGAGCCTCTCCAGAGACCTAGTCACAACACATATAAAACACCCTTTAATACTAACCAATCCAAAACCACTTCCCGGGACCAATCCCACACTCTCGGAATCCCCAAATTCCTAAAACGATACATTGGAAACATCCCCCGAGCCCCCAGAGCAAAAGCTCAAAATTGCAAAATCCCATGTTCTGAAAATAGCCTAGCACCACGGTGCTGCCCCAGAGGGCTGCGGTGCCCAGCAAGTCAGAAAGCTTCCCCTGTCTAGAAACAACCTCGCGCCGCGGCGCCCAAGAACAGGGCCGCGACGCTCCTTCGCGAACCCAGAAATCTGGGTTTTTCCTCTACATTTCCCCAAGCCAAAACACTCCCAATTCATCCCAAACTCATACCTAAGCCCCAAAACCAATTCAAACCCCCAAATATACCATTCAACAACCTATAAACATCATAACCTAGCTCAATTACACAATCACTCCCAAAATCCATACTTGAGTTTCAGATTTCGAATACTTAAACCAAAACTTGAGAGAAGTGCAAACCAGACTTCTAGACTCTTAAACCATAACAGTTATGAGATTTCAAACATGTTTAACACTCTTACCTCAATCAAAAATTCAACTTGAGCTCCCTCCAATCCCAGCTTTAAACCAAATTCCTCTTGATAAACTAGCTGAATTCTCGTGCAAAACAAGCCATGACTATCTTTCAATTTTCATTCTTACCTTCTAAAATCAAGTTCAAAACTTAACAAAACAGGGGATAAATCCTTACCTCAGAGTAGTCCTTAACCCGAGTTTGATTCCACACCCTTAAGCTCTTCACTAGCCTCAAAGAACTCAGCTCACTTCCTCTTCCACTTTGCCTTCTAGGTTCTTAGTTTTTCCTTTTCCTTCTTGACTTCTCTAGACCTCCAAAACTTGGCTTCAGTCATACTTAGCATAAGGTATCGTGTATATTCATTTCCCTCAGCTAAAGCTATCTAAACCTCTGCCAAAAGACCATCTTATCCCTCCATCAAAATCCCTTCCTAACTAAACCTCAAGGGCACTCTTGTCCTTTCACCTATATTGCAATTCTACCATTTCTTCCACCTAAACTTGTTACTCTCAACAGTAACTAATGGTTACCCAGGTTACTCAATCACCAATAACCATTAACCACAAATTCTCAACTCAACTCTCAAAATTCCCCAAAGTACCCCTAGGCTCCTCCCGAGCCAGGTATAAAATCTTGTTGTGACTTTTGAGTTATCTAGCTCTCTAGGACTGTCTCGGAATGTGCATCACATTAATACCACCACACCCACGTGGTACAAACCACATAATACAATTATCATATTTATGCCCTCAACGGGCTAAAATTACCAATTTACCCCTATCATGCAAACGGGGCCCACATGCATATTTATACCACCTAAACATGCATTCTAATCACATATTCATTCAAATTCATATACTAACATGTTAACTCATTTATTGCCCTCCAGGCACGCTAATCAAGGTCCTAAAGCTTATTAGCAAATTGGGGTGTTACAAAGGGTGTCACTTGGGCGTGGACTGACAAGTGTGCTGAAGCATTCAGGAGCTTGAAGGAAGCCATGATGAAGGATCATGTCCTTTCCTTGCCAGATGTTTGCAAGACCTTTGAAGTACAGACAGATCCCTCAGATTATGCTTTGGGAGGAGTACTAGTACAAGAAGACCACCCGGTAGCATATGAGAGTCGCAAGATGTCTGAAGCTGAGAGGCGGTATACTGCCAAGGGGAAGGAACTCCTCGCAGTTATCCATTGCTTACGAGTGTGGAGACATCACTTGCTGGGGTCGAAGTTTGTGGTGAAGATGGATATTGCAGCGGTTAGCCATTTCCTTACTCAGCCAAAACTGACCCCTAAGCAGGCTCGATGGCAGGAGTTTGTGGCAGAATTCGACTTCCGTTTTGAGCACAGGGCAGGACGCTTGAACCAGGCAGCTGACGCCTTGAGTCACAAAGCAGAATTAGCGACTCTAAAGATCTTGGCTAGTTTGTCGGCTAGCGTGGTGAACACTCCACTCGAGGAGCGCATCAAAGAAAACCTGGAGAAAGACCCGGTTGTCAAAACCATCCTGAAGCTCATAAAAGAAGGCAAGACTCGCCAGTTCTGGGTAGAGAATGATCTTCTGTGGGCCAAAGGGGGTCGCTTGTATGTTCCGAAAGCTAGAGAATTGCGAAAGACATTACTAAGCGAGTGTCATGACACCTTATGGGCAGGTCATATAGGGTGGCAGAGAACACATGCCCTTTTGAAGTAGGGATACTACTAGCCACAAATACGAGATGATGTAGTGGAGTACACCAAGACCTGTCTCGTCTGTCAGCAAGACAAGGTCGATAGGAACAAGACACCTGGGTTGTTGGAGCCGTTGCGAGTCCCAAGCCGACCGTGGGAGAGTGTGTCGCTTGACTTTATCACTAGCCTAGCGAAGACAGGGGATTTAAGTGCGATCTTGGTGGTTGTGGACAGATTCTCGAAGTACGCAACATTCATCCTGGTGTCAAAGTACTGTTCGGCAAAGGAGACAGCCCGACAATTCTTTAAGCATAATGTCAAATATTGGGGAGTGCCTCAGAAAATTTTTAGTGACCGAGATGGAAAATTCACTGGGACCTTTTGGTCCGAACTATTCAATCTCTTTGGGTCACAATTGAACATATCCTCGAGCTACCATCCACAGACTGATGGACAGACAGAAAGATTCAACGGGATGTTAGAGGAGTACTTGCGCCACTTTTTCAATGCCAATCAGAAGAATTGGCCGCAACTACTCGATGTAGCTCAATTTTTCTTCAACTCTCAAAAGAGTTCTTCATCAAATAAGAGCCCTTTTGAAGTTGTTAATGGACAGTAGCCACTGTTGCCCCACACAGTGGACGAATACCGCAGTTGAAACCCACGAGCCTTTCACTTCACAAAAGACTGGAAGAAAACGACAGAGATTGCCCGAGCTTATTTAGAAAAAACATCAAAAAGAATGAAGAAGTGGGCAGATCAGAAGCGCAGACTACTGGAGTTCAAAGCAGGTGACTTAGTGTTAATCAAGCTGAGGCCTAAACACTTGAGATTTCGAGGGGACAAAGACATCAGACTCGTTCGCAAGTACGAGGGTCCGGTCTCAATCATCTCAAAAGTTTGCCTAACTTCCTACAAAGTCGACCTACTAGCATGGATGAAGATACACCCGGTCCTTCACGTCAGCAACTTGAAGCCATATCATGAAGATCTAACAAATCCAGAGCGCAACCAGTCAATCAGAGGAGGAGTCATCATTCAACCAAGGAGCAAGCGTCAACCTGAAGAAATCCTGGCGGAAAGGATGGTCACCACTGACCGTGAAAAGCATAAAGAGTATTTGGAAAATGGAAGGGGCTCGCAGATGACGAGATCAGTTGGGAGAGGGCAGAAGACTTGAAGAAGCTCACGCAGAAGATTGAAGATCTACAAGCTACTTCGTCGAGGACGCCGAAGATTTGAGTGGGGGAGAGTGTGGCATGCTGCCCCTTTGGCACACCCACATGAGGCCATTTTGTAAGTGAGCATGCCTTGGTACTTGATCATTAGTCAAGTCTTGCACCAAGCAACCTCATGGGATAGGGTAGTGGTAGTTTTGTAATTATGCATATGTCTCCCAAACAAAAATCATATATGTTACTGGGAAGACCTTGTATCCCTAGAAGGCTCCTTAGGGGGAGGTGACCTGGTGACTTAGGGAAGCACCATGGCCATCAGCAGATAGGGGCCAAAGTTGTGTACTCCCTTGCCCTATCAAGGCTATATATTAATAAAATGATGTTTATCCATACTTGCCCCTGTGTGCTCCCTTGTTGCTTATGTGTTACTTGTTTATTATCTTCCTTGGGCCAATGCGTGCCACTTGCCTTGTTGTGTGCTTTGTGTTGTGTGGACGTTCCCAGAAATGACTTGCTTTGTGCTTGCTCATACTTTATTATTGCCCGTTGCATGTCCGCGATGTGTATGTGGCTAACCACTGAGTTTGTTTGCCTGCAGGCGTGTGTTGTAGGCTGATTTGTTAGCTTGAAGTGTCTTCAAGTGCCGCACGTTCCGTCTACTTGGAGTACCCAAATAGCCGGCCCGTGACACGTCGTATACTGTATCAAATTTACTAAAGATTTTATTTCAGTATTACCAATTACTTAGTATAATGGTAAATACACGTCGAACCCACAAGGATTATTAATAAAATTATTATTCAAAATAGAAACAATAATTAAAAATGGGATATTGTTTTCAAAATTCAATAGCATAAAATAAAGTAACTGTTAGGATTAATGCTCTAAAAGCATGTAAAATTTTATTAATTTAAATAAAATTATAATTTTATTATATTTTAATGTTATAATTATTGTTTGAATTAATTATATAATAATATCAAGAAAATTTCTTATTCATTCATGAAAATATGATCTTGTATTACTACGAAAGAATTAAGATCATATATAATGAATAAAATAGTCAGGAACATATTAAAGTAAGGAATCTTTAATGAATGGTTACTAGTACAGTTTACTAAGCATACAGGATGCAAGTGATATATATTCGAATTGCTGACGTGGATAGACATCTTAGTAAAGGTCTTGTATATAATAGAGATTATATATGATAGGACCGATGAGAATTAATTATCTTTATAAACTTACCGTTTGACATAAAGATGTACTTCTTATCATAATAGATGATCATTTGTAGATCAGTCTAAATTCTTAGTATTCATCCTGCTTGTGTTTATTGGATCTTTTGATTCACTCGTTAAGGTTTCTTAGTATAATGAGGCTAATGACTTTTGTTTTGGAGATTCAATATCATGAATGGCTGGGAACATGATTAACAATAATGGAATTCATACTTTCTTAACGGATCGAATATTGGTTCCCTTAAAGGTTAATTCTGGAACTAAATAGTTATTGAGCTCAAATCTATAATTTGATTATAGATTAATTATTCGCTAGTGAATTAATGGTACTTAAGGATCAAGAGGTAATTAGAAGGGTAAAACGAATCTCTTGACCAGCTTTTATTAACGAACCAATAAATGGAGAACATATCTACATTTATTGATTATATCAAGGGATTACAAGAGAAAACTCTGTAAATATAATTATATATACACTTAGAGTGCAATTCCATATTTATAGTGGAGTAATCATGGAATTAATAAATAAGATTAATAGATTAAAGAGTTTAATTAATATTCTTGTTTATTGGAGCGTCGTATTATAGGTCCATGGTCCCCATATCACCCCTGTCGTACACTGTCAAGGGTAAGGATGTCAAAAGAGAGATTTTTAGAGAGAATGACTTAATTGCAAAGGAATTAATTTTCTAGGGCAAGGAAATAATTATGTTATAATTATGGGCAATTGATTAATTATGAATTAATTAATTATTTAACTATATAGTTTTTATTTTGAAAAACTATATGTTAAAATAAATATTAATCATGTTTGGATTAATATAGAGAGTGATTAATAATTATCTTATTTATAATCAGATATTTATTTAAAACTAATATTTTAAGATAAAGTTAATTTTGAATTGAGTGATATGTATTTTGGGATAAATATATTATTTTAAATATTAATTAAACAAACAAATGAGAAAATTAGGGATAACCCTAATAGTGGCACATGACACACTCACTGTGCAGTGAGTGTGTGAGTGTGTGGCGCCACTCAAGGATAGAAATATCCCTGGGATTTTGAATTTTGAATTTCAAATTTATTTGTTTATTTAATTATGTATTTCATTTTTTTAATATGATTTAAATTATATTATTAAATAGGTTATAAATAATCATTTTTATTTTAAATAAAATAGAGATCATTATTTAAGTTAACTATCTTTATAAAACTGAAAGAACGATACTTTCAGGTTGAAGTTTTTTAAGCGATCAAAGTTGTTTGACTGTCAGACTCTCTCTTAGAAAAAAGAAAGCACTAGACTTTTCTAAACCTGAAAATCAATTCACAACATCCTATGTCTCATGTGTTGAGTACATCTAGAGAGTTCTAAATCAACCTTTTGAATCCTACGTGCCCTCACACATCCTTGTGTGTGTTGAGGATTGGTATGGAAGATCAAGGTTTGAGCTTTCAAAATAAGGATAGGAAGATTGTTGATTTATACAAAAAAGATTTGTGGACTCTTTATTGGCTACAAGAGGTAATCTCTAGTCTATTTGTGTTTGATTAGTATATTTATATATGTATGATCCTGACTGGTATTAATGTTTTTTTTTTAAAAAACATCCATTCTGCTGCACATTCTGATTTTCATATTTAATACCAACAATTGGTATCAGAGCAGTCTACATATATATATATTAAATGTTGTGTGGGTTTCTTGCATTTATTATATGTATGTTGATATATATATATTGATTGGATGGATGTGTTTTTTGAATGTATGTTTGAATGATGGATTGTTAATTATATGGTGCTATTGGGTTTGGAATTTGAATTTCTTGATCTTGTGTAAGCCATAAAGGGCATAGGTTTTTTGTAAATTTTATTTTTGAAATTGGTATTATAAAAATTATGTACACAAGAAAAGAGGAGGACTCTAGCCACCAGCCACCAAGCTTGTGGCCCGAGCCCTAGCTGCACGAACCAGGCGAGCCCATGCTCACTACGGCTCCTGCGCACTAGCACCCAGGCCCATGCCCAGCTTCCTCAGCCCCCTGCGCACCACATGTGCGCCGAGCCCCAAGAGCACCAGCACCTGTCTGCATGCCCAGCCCCTCACCTACCTGTGCACGCCCATGGTCCTGAGCCATGCCCCCTGCGGCTAAGGCATGCCGAGCCCAAGTGGCTCACCTAGCCACCGACCCTCGTGATCTAGGGCACCAATCTTGGTGCCCAAGCTAGATCCTATTTTGTGCTAATAAATTTATTTAATTAATTTTTAAATTGTTTGAATTTAAAAGATTAATTATCTTATTTTATTTTTGTTAGAAAAATAAAAATCTTTTAGTTGATTGAGATTTAATTTTAAGTTTAAATAATTATTTGAATTCGATTCTTTAATTATTTAAATTCAACTAAAATAAAAATATGACAAAAATGCTTATTTAATTAAAATTTAGTTTTAATTAAATAAATTAGTTAGAAAGTTAGATTCTAATTAATTAGTTGGCCTAACAAATTTCTAAGAATTATAAAGATAGCATAAAAGAGAGGAGAAGCATTCTTGGAGTCTTGCAAACAACTTGAGGCCTATTTTATAATTTTATTTCTATTGTTTCAAAGGGTTGTAAATTTAGAAATACCCAATAGTATTCGGTTCATTATTTATTATATATTTATTTATTTATTGTATTTATTTAAATAAATGTTAATTAATGTTTGATTGATAACATGATCATGCATTAGTCAATTACATGTCATTCATGAAACCCCGCATAGTTTTCATTAATCATGCATCTTTTAAAAACATGATCATCTAGGATTGCCCTAATTGCTTATATAAATTATTTTGGTGAAGTCAATTGCATGTAAACTACTAAGTATTAAATTAGTTAAAACTTTGTAACTCACACCATAATAAAGACAATAGTTTTTATAGACCTTTAAGATAACCAAATTTATTTAAAAAATGTTTTAGTAAAGTTAGATGAATGTAATGGGTAATTATTTAGATCACATTAATTGTAGAAACATGCTTTTTTATAATAAAATGTATTTTGTAATTAATTATGTAACGTCTCAAATTCCCTAATGTGGCTTAGTTCCTAGATTAGGGGGTCAGGAGGACCATAATTGATTTAATATGCAATTATGTGATTATATGCATGATTATGTGAGTTATATTATTCTATGATGTTAATTGCATGCATGTGGGCCCACTTCTTATTAGAAGCGCATTTTCGTAATTTTGGCTCTTTAAGGGCATAATTGTATATTTATGTGCATGTTTGTGATTTATGGGTGAGACCACGTTATTATGTGGATATGTTTGAGCTATTCAGCATGAGACGATCCTAGGATGCAAGTTAGTGGTTTTGTCATAACAGAGTCAATTACTGAGATATTGGGTAATGAGAATGATTATTTGATGATATGTGGGAGTTAGTGAGATCGGGAGAAAATTATGGGAATTTTGACTATTTTACCCTCAGGGGAATTTTTGGGACCCTAAACATTAGGATTTACTTGAGGTTACTTAAACTGGAAGTAACCTGTCAGAAGGAAAATATGTTAAAACATTTTTTCTCTTTCTCCCGTTATCCCTTTTTACTGTTCGTCGCATTTTCGAAGGAAACTTGAGTTTTAGGACTCAGATTCAAGCAAGGATCAAGTTATAGCGATTCTAGGGAAGATTAGAAGCTTATTAACTGGAGGATTTAGTGAGAAACGACTCAATCAGAGGTAATCCAAGCTTTAAGTTTTGAGTTTTCAAGTTTCTAAGTTTTGATGAGATTTTGAGTTGTTTGAAGCTTAAGTTTTGATGGTTTTGGGCCGTTGGGATGTTTGATAACTTTGTTTTTGAATATGTTTGGATAGGGTTATGGAGTGATTTAAAAGGGGAAAAACGAAGGTTTTTGGCTGAGTTCCAAGTGGAGCCGCGACCCTATTCTTGGGTGCCGCGACCCAAGCTTAGTGAAGAAGGAGGAGAGGCTGATGGGCGTTGGGGCCGTGGCACCTGGGAGGCAGGCCGCAGTGCGAGGTTCAGGCTTAATGCAGCTGGCACCTCTGTTTGGAGGTGGGTCACGTCTCAAGGGTATGGGATCACAGCGCTTAAGGGCAGATTGGGTCAAAATTGTGTTTTAATCATAGGAACTCAAACCTAAGGCCTCAAGATCGTTCCTACTACTCGGTTTAGTAGAATTAGACATCTCGGAGGCTAGGTCTTGGTCTGGGAGCCTTTTATTACTTATTTTATTGATGGGATTTCATATTTGGTTATGATTAGGTGACCGCTAAGGGGCCTAAGGACTGGTCGTTCTCAAGGGTCGTTCTTTTATTACTTTACGCTCGAACCAAAGGTAATAAAACTGCACCTAGTATGTGACATGCATGGTTATTGGTGAGGCAGGTTGAGTGCTCTATTTATGGAGATTGGTTGCATTGTAAATGCCTAGAAGCTTTGCTTACTTGTGAATGGCACTGATTTATTAGTCAGAAACGGCAAGGGTGTTTAGTATTGGTCGTGAAGTTCTGACTTATCAGTCATGATCGGCAGTAGTACTGAGCACTGGTCGTATAGTATTGGCTTATAAGTCAAGAGCGGCATTAGCATGTTTAACGCAGGCTGAAATGATTAGATCTTATCAACATGAGCATTAAATGCTTGACTGACCTATTGGTCGAAGAAAACTAAAGTGCTTGACTGGTCTGAAGGCTAGTTAATCAGAGCCAGGGCTAAAAGGCTCAGGTGACTGAATTTTCACATGGCTTGGGGCGTAAAACTCCAGAAAGAATTATTAGTCACCTATTCAGAGAGACGTATTAGCCATCTATTTAAAGAGACTTATCAGTCATCTACCCAGAGAGACTTATTAGTCATCTACCCAGAATGACTTATTAGTCATCATCTGATTAGGGCTGCAAACCCCATAATCATTTATTTATATTGTATACTTGTAGTAATAAGTTTTCTTGCTAAGCCTTGGCTCACGGGTGCTATGTGGTGTAGGTAAGGGGAAAGAAAAGCTCACCCAGACTTGAGTGGAGAGCTTAGGTGGCGATGTGTACATATGCGGTCGCTTGACCACCACGACCAGGGGAACTAGGGTTTAACCCTATTTTTGCCGCTTAGGTCAGCGGGTTGTAACTTTTATACTACAATGACTATTTTGGATTGTAAATAACTTTGCAAACACTTTTATGGGCCCATGTACAGTTTAATGTTTTAAATAAAATATATCCATTCCTTTTCATGAAGATTTTCACCCTGTCCTATTAATAACACCTAGATGCACGTTTATAACCTAGTGACTCGTTTAGCGAGTTAAGCACTATTTAAATTACAGAGTGTGATAGTCTTGGACTAACCAGGGCATTACAACTTGGTATCAGAGTGTGCCAAGGTTTAGGGTTCTTGTAGACTGGCTGGGCATGTACACTCGCCACTGAAGACAAGCTCGACTCATGGCTCAGTATCTATTTATGTCGTTATGTGTTTAACAACTTAAATAGAATATAAATGTTTTACCTGCATGCATGAGATACACTAATAGGGCTAGCTCTTGACTGCTGCATGATGAGCAAGAACGTGCTTATTAGCACTGATATTGCTAGAACATGCTTATTAACATTGTTAATTGTTAATTGTTAATTGTTGATTTCTAAATGTTAATTGTTATGATCATGAATCAATATGTTTGCTAATGTGATTGTGAAACATGGATGAGTATCTGCGTGATCTTGGACCATGAGGCGACAAGAGGTTTAGTGATTACTACATATGTAAAGCCCTGGATAGCCAAGGCCGCTACACTGTGTGTTTGTAAAGGTGCAAGACTTGCTAACCAAGTCATTTAGTTAGAAACGTGTTACTGATACTACAGTTGAACTAGGGTTAAAATATTTTGGGTCACAAAAGTTTCATTTAGTCAGAGTCAAACATTTTTGCATGGGATCCCAAAAGTAGCGACGTTAAAAGATAGTTTACAAAATTTCAGGATTAAAATACAATTACTAGCCACTCTAAGGGCAAAACAAACAATTAGGCTCTTCTCGTCCTGTACCACTCCTTGACCGTGGCGGCCGATCAGCTGACTAGGTACATTCAGCTCCAAAGATCTCCACCACTTTGCCCTTTCCTTTACCTGCACCACGTAGCACCCGTGAGCCAAGGCCCAGCAAGAAAATACAATAACAGAGCATAATCATCTAACAAAACAACCAGATAACTCATACTGTATAATCATATACTAAACATTCCAAATATTCACAATAATCAAGTACTCAGCATACTAAGTTCATCATTTCATACTAATAACCAATTCACATATTATAACCAGGGTCACGCCCTTAGGCCGCACCCTCTATTTATCCCACTGACTCCGACCCGCTTAAACCAAGCTCAGTGAATATCAAGCTGTCCTCAGCTACCAGTGGTCAAGCTGCACCCTGTGCGCAAGTATTATTTGCAGCACTCTTAGGCCGTTTATCACATGTCCCATGGCATAATACCATCTATGACATCATACAGATATGGAGAGCTCTTAGTCCCAACACAATCACATAACCGTGTGCAGTTTTCTTACCTTTAGATTCTGATAGCTTTGTTCAATTTAACCCTCAAGCACGATCCCATCCGAGCCCTAGCGAACACCTAGTCACGGTTACAAGTGAGAACCAAATCCAAACTTCAATTCCAAATCCTAGCCTCGGGACCAATCCCGAGCCCTCGGGAAACTCTAATTCCACCAAACGAGGTGGTGGAATCAAACCCTGAGCCCCCGGCCAAAAACCCTAAGAAATAACCCAAAAATCCCCTTCTGGGAATAGGGTAGCATTACAGCACCCTAAAGTGGGTGCTACAGTGCTACAAATAGAGCCAACAGAATCCCAGACACCCAAGCCTAGCACTGTAGCGCCCTAAGGCTAGCGCTACAGCGCTAGTCATAGCCAGACAATACCCAGACTTCTCCTCTTCGAACTTCCTCGAGCCAAAACCTTCCAAAATCTTTCCAAACCTCAACCAAACTCCAAAAAAAACCTACCAACATCTATATCTCACCCCATAAGACCCAACCATACAAAACTCAATCACATGCACCCCAAAACAAAGAAATCACCATAGTTGAGCTTAAAGCTCAAAATTCAGCAGTGCAACAGAAATCTCAGAACTTAAAGCCAGAACATCTTACCTTTGATGGATGAACTCAACCTAGTTTATCTTCCACACTTCCGTAGCCTTCACCTCCTCAAATCCTTAGGCTTAATTCCCTATAATTCCCACAGAAACTCAACTTAGAAAACCAATTCAATACCAAAACCAAGAACTGTATAACAACCTCAAAACCTTACCTCAAATGATGAATAACCTCTGATAATTCTCCAAGCCAAATCAAGGATCCTAGTGTTGAGTCTTAGCCTAAGCCTTCTCTGAATTTTAGCTCCAAATTTCCAGAAGAATTGGTGAAGAAGAGCCCAAACCGTACAAGAGAGTAGTGCCCTATTTTCCCTTCTTTCTTTTATCCTTCCTTTCTTTTGTCTCAACCCTTTTTCAGACCTCTACTGCCTTCTACACATTCCACTAAGGCATAAAGCATTATAATACTTATCCCTGCTTTTAACTCAAATGACCAATTTGCCCTCCCATAAATCCTAAGCCATTAAATCATTCTAAGGGCATTTTGGTCATTACGCCCAATTCCCGCTAATTCCTCGAATGTCTCTAATATTTACCGCTTACCTCCCGACACCTAACTAATCACCAATTTTATTCCTCAATATCAAAATGGACTCCAATATATTTCCTAAATTCCCATAAATACCCCCAGGCTCGCCCCAAGCCAGGTATAAATCCCCACCGTGACTTTTTTGCTAAACCGCTCACTAGGATCGCCTCGAGTCACAAGTTACAAATAATGTGGTCTCGACAATTTATCACAGATATTTACAGTTATGCCCTCAACGGGCCAAAATTACGAATATGCCCTTCTAACCTAATCAGGGCCTACATGCATACTAATACACATAGTCATACATCACAGATACCCAAATAATCATATAACATGCTTTCAATCATTTAAATCACATATAATCCAGTTATGCCCTCCTAGCACACTAATCAAGGCCCTTAAGCCTTATTAGTAAATTTGGGTCGTTACAACCTAACTAGTCGTATTGATTATTGCAGCAAAGTATAGGTTGAGAGTATGATTCCAAGGCATATTGAATCATCAGCTGGCCAGGATGATTAGGGCCAAAATGACAAACAAGGTCAGGAAAATGACCAGAGTCAGATTCCTCAGCCAGCTCTTGAAAACTGGCAGCAGTTGCTTGTTGAATTACAAGCTAGAGTAATGAGGCAGGATGAAGTTCACCTCCTGAGACAGCAACAGGTTCCTGCAGGGAACGTTTTACCAGAGGCACCACCTATACCGATGCCAACAGTTGAACAGTTGCCAAAAGCTGGAAGTAAATGGGAACCTCTTTAGTAAATGTTTAGGAAATAGCACCCTCCATTATTTTAGGGTAGTGCAGATCCAGCTAAGGCTGAGAAATGGATGAGCATGGTTACCACCATCGTTGACTTCATGAGGGTGTTTGGTAATGAGAGGGTGGCTTGTGCCACATATATGTTTCAGGAGGATGCCCGAATTTGGTGGCAAGTGATATCCCAGACCAGAAATGTCAATGCCCTGAGTTGGGAAGAGTTTCAGACCCTTTTTAATGAGAAATACAATTATGATGTCATCAGGGCTGCAAAAGCTGAAGAGTTTAGAAAGTTGTTTCAAAGAAGACAATCGGTGACTGAGTATGCTTTAAAGTTTGATAGACTAGCAAAGTTTACAATGGAACTGGTGCCCACTGATGGGACCAGGAGGGAGAGGTTTCTCCAGGGGCTACAGCCTAGAATAGCCTGTGATGTTCGTATTACCACTGTGTCTGGAGTTACTACTTATGCATAGGTGGTTGAGAAGGCGCTCATAGCTGAGAGCACAGAGAAAAATATTTGGTGGGACAATGCAACCAAAAGAGATTTTAGGAGGGCGAGACATCCATTTATGGGTTCAAGTAGGGGTGGAGGCCCCAGTGATCAAAAGAGGAAGGCTATTGATGCCTTCCCAGCTCCAAGCCCTGACAGGCGACCACGTGGTATTTCAATGGACCGCTAGGGTGGTAGTGAGGCCTGGAGAATTTATCTAGAGTGCCCTAGGCGTAAGAGGCGCCATATAGGGGAGTGTAGGAAAAAAGCTTGCTTCTTATGTGGATTAGTCGGACATTTTATGAAAGATTGCCCGAAAGCAAGAAAGGAAGAGCCAAGAAAGGCGGACAGCTCGGCCCTAGCTCCAGTGTTCACATTGACTCAGGCAGAAGCTAAGGCTTGTCCCTCAGTAGTTACAGGACAACTTTTTAGTGTTGGAACCCCTTATATTGATTTGATTGATTCTGGTGCTACGCATTCTTTTGTTGCTAGTAGAATTATTGATAGACTGCGTACACCATGTGATTATTATGTTGTGGGGTTCGAGACCTTATTGCCCACTGGGGAGTTAGTAGTATCTAGAAGGTGTGTCAAATCATTGCCAGTGACAGTGGAGGGCAGAGAGTTGTCAGTTGATCTGATAGAGTTGGTTATGACTGACTTTGACATGATTCTGGGTATGGATTGGTTAGTGGAGTATGGGGCAACCATAGACTGCAGAAGGCAGATGGTAACCTTTGAGCCTGAAGGTGAGGATCCTTTTATGTTTGTTGGCACTATGCATGGACCTCGTATACCTATGATATCTGTTATGAGGGTTAGAGATCAATTGCAAGGAGGTGGCATATGGTTCTTAGCCAGTGTGGTTGATACCACTCAGGTGGTGCTAGTGGGACCAGAGGAGACCAGATTAGTGTGTGAGTTTATGGATGTGTTTCCAGAAGATTTACCAGGGTTTCCACCACACAGAGAGATTGAATTTGTGATTGAACTAGCACCAGGGACGGAGCCAGTGTCTAAAGCACCTTACAGAATGGCCTCGGCTAAATTAAAAGAATTGAAGGTACAACTATAGGAGTTGTTGAACTTGGGTTTTATCAGACCTAGTTTCTCACCGTGGGGGTGCACCAGTTCTGTTTGTGAAGAAGAAAGATGGTTCTCTGAGGATGTGTATTGATTACAAAGAACTGAACAAGTTAACAATCAAGAACAAGTATCCTTTGCCAAGGATAGATGATCTGTTTGATCAGTTTCAAGGTAAAGGGTATTCTCAAAGATATACCTTCGATCTGGTTATCATCAGCTGAGGGTCAAGGAGGGAGATATACCAAAGACTGCCTTTCCCACTAGATATGGGTATTATGAGTTCTTATTCATGTCCTTTGGGTTGACTAATGCCCAAACTGCTTTTATGGATTTGATGAACAAAGTGTTCAAGGATTATTTGGACCAGTTTGTGATCGTCTTCATTGATGATATTCTGGTTTATTCTCAGTCAGAGTCAGAACATGAGCAGCATCTGAGGTTGGTTCTACAAAGACTGATGGAACATAGATTGTTTGCGAAATTCAAGAAGTGTGAATTCTGATTATCTCAGGTAACTTTCCTTAGGCACATTGTCAGTAATGATGGGATTAAGGTGGACCCAGCCAAGATTGAGGCGGTTAGAGATTGGGCAAGGCCAAAGAATGCTTTAGAAGTTAGAAGTTTCCTTGGATTGGCATGTTAGTACTGACATTTTGTGGAAGGGTTCTCAAAGATTGCCACTTCATTGACTGAGGTGACATGCAAGAATCAGAAGTTTGTGTGGTCAGACAAAT
This sequence comes from Humulus lupulus, assembly GCF_963169125.1. Lineage (NCBI taxonomy): Eukaryota > Viridiplantae > Streptophyta > Magnoliopsida > Rosales > Cannabaceae > Humulus > Humulus lupulus. The sequence goes on along the minus strand of NC_084801.1, from coordinate 125,992,928 downwards.
ATGAGAACATCTACCAGGAAATGAAGTTAAGATTGATTACAACTCCAGTTCTAAGTCTTCCAATAGATCATGAGAAGTTTGTGATATACTGCGATGCCTCACATCAGGGTTTGGGTTGTGTTCTGATGCAGTCAGGGAAGGTGATTACTTATACCTCACGTCAACTAAAAGAGTATGAATAGAGTACCCTCACTCATGATTTAGAGTTAGCAGCTGTGGTCTTTGCATTAAAGGTATGGAGGCATTACCTTTATGGGGAGAAGTGTGAGATTTATACTGACCACAAGAGCCTGAAGTAATTCTTCACACAGAAAGACCTGAACATGAGACAAAGGCATTGGCTGGAGTTAGTAAGATATTATGATTGTGAAATCTTGTATCATCGAGGAAAGGACAATGTGGTGGCAAATGCTTTAAGCCGGAAGGGTCCGGGATAGATTTTCAGTGCGAGGCTGATATCCAAAGAATTAGCATAGGATATGATCAGAGCTGGTATAGAGTTGCTGGTAGGCCAGTTGGTCAACATTACGCTACAGTCTACGCTGTTAAAGAGAATAAAGGAAGGTCAGTTAGGCGATCCACAACTGACCAAGATCAGAGAGGATGTTCTAGTTGAATATCCAGAGATTATACAGTGTCAGATATAGGCTTGTTGAGATACAAAGGCCAGATTTGTGTAACGATGGACACTGCTATGAGGTGGGAGATTCTAGATGAATCTCATACTACTCCTTACTCTTTGCATCCAGGCACCACGAAGATGTATCAGGATGTGATATCACTTTATTGGTGGCCTGGGATGAAGAGGGGTGTAGTAGATTATGTGGCTAAGTGCTTGACATGTCAACAGGTCACGGTTGAGCATCAGAGGCCGGCAGGGCTATTACAACCTTTGGGTATCCCATAGTGGAAATGGGAGGACATCACGATGGATTTCTTGGTGGGGTTACCCAGGACTGTGGGTCAACATGATTCAGTATGGGTTATTGTGGATCGATATACCAAGTCAGCTCACTTCTTGCCAATGAGGACTACTTATACAGTTGACCAGTACGCAAATCTCTATGTGAGAGAGATTGTGCGCCTTCATAGGGCACCAAGGTCGATCGTGTCAGATCGGGACCCCACTTTCACTTCCAAGTTTTGAGGAAGTTTACAAAGGGCCATGGGTACACAGTTGAAGTTCAATACTACTTGTCATCCTCAGAAAAATGGACAATCTAGGAGGATGATCCAGATATTAGAAGACATGATGCGTGCATGTGTGCTTGACTTTGGTGGGTCCTGGAGTAAGTATTTTCCTTTGATAGAGTTTTCCTACAACAACAGCTATCGGCCAACCATTGGGATGGCTCCTTACGAAATTTTGTATGGTAGGAAATGCAGATCTCCCATTCATTGGGATGAGACAGGAGATAGGAGATACTTGGGTCCTAAGGCAGTTCAGAGGACCAATGTGGCCATTGAGAAGATTAGAGCTCGGATGCTCGCTTCTCAAAGTAGATAAAAAAGTTATGCAAATCCCAAACGCAGGAACGTGGAGTTCCAAGTGGAAGACTGTGTCTTCCTTAGAGTCTCGCCATGGAAAAGGGTGAGAAGGTTTGGGAAGAAGGGCAAGCTGAGCCCTAGATTTGTAGGTCCATTTGAGTTCTTGGAGAGGATTGGTCAAGTGGCCTACAGGTTGGCCTTACCACCGTCATTGTCGGTCGTGCATAACTTATTTCATATCTCAGCTCTTCGGAGGTATGTATCATATGGGACTCATGTATTGAGTTACGAGGATCTGGAGCTTGAGACAGATCTCTCTTATGATGAACAACCTGTCCAGATACTAGATAGAAAGAACAAGGTCTTGGGAAATAAAACTATACCTTTGGTTAAGGTATTATGGAGGAATAACAAGGTCGAGAAAGTGACCTGGGAGCTGGAGTCAGATATCCAGAGTCAGTATCCCGAGCTGTTCAGGTAAATTTCGAGGACAAAATTTTTTAAAGGAGGAGATAGTTGTAACATCCCAAATTCCCTAATGTGGCTTAGTGCCTAGATTAGGGGGCTAGGAGGGCCATAATTGATTTAATATGCAATTATGTGATTATATGCATGATTATGTGAGTTATATTATTCTATGATGCTAATTGCATGCATGTGGGCCCACTTCTTATTAGAAGGGCATTTTCGTAATTTTGTCCCGTTAAGGGCATAATTGTATATCTATGTGCATGTTTGTGATTTATGGGTGAAACCACATTATTATGTGGATATGTTTGAGCTATTCGACATGAGACGATCCTAGGATGCAAGTTAGTGGTTTTGTCATAACGGAGTCAATTACCGGGATATTGGGTAATGAGAATGATTATTTGATGATATAATGGGAGTTAGTGAGAACATGAGAAAATTATGGGGATTTTGACTATTTTACCCTCAGGGGCATTTTTGGGACCCCGAGCATTAGGATTTACTTGAGGTTACTTAAGCTGGAAGTAACCTGTCAGAAGGAAAATACGTTCAAACATCTTTTCTCTTTCACCCATTATCCCTTTTTACTGTTCGTCGCATTTTCGAAGGAAACTTGAGTTTTAGGACTAGGATTCAAGAAAGGATAGAGTTATAGTGATTCTAGGGAAGATTAGAAGCTTATTAATCGGAGGATTTAGCGAGAAATGACTCAATCAGAGGTAATCCAAGCTTTAAGTTTTGAGTTTTCAAGTTTCTAAGTTTTGAATGGGATTCTATGTTTTGATGAGTTTTTCAGTTGTTTGAAGCTTGAGTATTGATGGTTTTGTGCCATTGGGATGTTTGAGAACTTTGTTTTGGAATTTGGATATGTTTGGATAGGGTTATGGAGTGATTTAAAAGGGGGAAAACGAAGGTTTTTGGCTGAGTCCCAGGTGGAGTCGCGGCCCTGTTCTTGGGTGCCGCGACCCAAGCTTAGTGAAGAAGAGAGGAGAGGCTGATGGGCGCTGGGGCCGTGGCGCCTGGGAGGCGGGCCGCGGTGCAAGGTTCAGGCTGAATGTAGCTGGCACCTCTGTTTGCATACGAGTCGTGGCTCAAGGGTATGGGGTCACGACGCTTAAGGGAAGATTGGGTCAAAATTGTGTTTTAATCGTAGGAACTCAAACCTAAGGCCTCAAGATCATTCCTACTACTCGGTTTAGTAGAATTCGATGTCTCGGAGGCTAGGTCTTGGTCCGAGAACCTTTTATTACTTATTTTATTGATGGGATTTCATATTTGGTTATGATTAAGTGACCGCTAAGGGGCCTAAGGACAGATCGTTCTCAAGGGTCATTCTTTTATCATTTTACACTCGAACCAAAGGTAATAAAACTGCACCTAGAATGTGACAAGCATGGTTATTGATGAGGCATATTAAGTGCTCTATTTATGGACATTGGTTGCATTGTAAATGCCTGGCAGCTTTGCTTACTTGTGAATGGCACTAATTTATTAGTCAGAAACGACATGGGTGTTTAGTATTAGTCGTGAAGTTCTGACTTATCAGTCATGATCGGCAATAGTACTGAGCACTAGTCGTATTGTATTGACTTATGAGTCAAGAGCGGCATTAGCGTGTTTAATGCAGGCCAAAATGATTAGATCTTATCAACATGAGAATTAAATGCTTGACCAACCTATTAGTCGAAGAAAACTAAAGCGCTTGACTGGTCTAAAGGCTAGTTAATCAGAGCCAAGGCTAAAAGGCTTAGGTGACTGAAATGTCACATGGCTTAGGGCCTAAAACCCCAGAAAGACTTATTAGTCACCTATTTAGAGAAACTTATTAGTTATCTATTTAGAGAGACTTATCAGTCATCTACCCAAAGAGACTTATTAGTCATCTACCCAGAAAGACTTGTTAGTCATCATTTGATTAGAGTTGCAAGCCCCAGAATCATTTATTTATATTGTATACATGCAGTAATAAGTTTCTTGCTGAGTCTTGGCTCACGAGTGCTATGTGGTGCAGGTAAAGGGAAAGAAAAGCTCACCCAGCCTTGAGTGGAGAGCTTAGGTGGCGATGTGTACATATGCAGCCGCTTGACCACCACGGCCAAGGTGTTTCTCAAGGGAACTAGGGTTTAACCTTATTTTTGCCACTTAGGTCGACGGGTTGTAACTTTTATACTATAATGACCATTTTGGATTGTAAAGAACTTTGTAAACACTTTTATGGGCCCATGTACAATTTAATGTTTTTAATAAAATATATCCATTCCTTTTCATGAAGATTTTCACCTTGGCCTATTAATAACACCTAGATGCACGTTTATATCCTAATGACTCGTTTAACGAGTTAAGCACTATTTAAAGTACACAGTGTGACAGTCTTGGACTAACCAGGGCGTTACAAATTACATTCATAGGGTTATTAATAAACTAGTAATTAATTTAGAATTAATTTATTCGTTTAATAAAACATATTTTTTCTAAAATATTAAGTGGGAGAAGGAGAACATCTCAATATGACCTATGGTCTCCATTATTAGTACAACACCGTGAGATATGAATAATGCCTCGAGGCAGCTTTGTTTCTGTCCCCCTAAGTAAGGTTTCTAGACATATTAATACCAAGGTTGGCTTCTTACGAAGATAGGAAGGAGTGATGTATTTTAGGCTTGAACGACCCTAAGGAGGCACTCTCTAAGTTAAGTCATGAATTCTGAAATAATGGGTTACACTTACAAAGATGTAATTAAGCTTTTGCGGTAGATAATTGTATCTTGAACAAGCAGCGGTACTTTATTTAAAAAAAAAAAAAAATACAGAGTTATTTTAAGTTTTAATTAATAAAGATAAGAATGCCTTATAAGCTATCTGAATTTAACTTGATCGACCCTAAGACGACACTTTATTTGTTGGGTAGTTTTATCGTGGAATAGTAAATGTTAGTTTATGTGTTTTAATTGTTGCATTCATGCATCATATTTACTTTCCAAATAATTGATATTTTTTCAAATAGTAATATTATTGTATTTTTATTTTCAGCCATAAAATGTTGCCACCCAATTACTTTCCCATTATGTGGTCATGCATCAAATGATTGATGATCATATAAGCAAAGTTAAACTAACTTAAAAGGATGAAGGAGGATGGATAAATTCAAAGACTCATAATACAAAGTGAGAGACACATAAAAACGCTAAGAATCAACATTATCTAAGTTAGAAAGAACCATATATATATAATCCAAACTGCATTTATCATGGTTCCTCTTGAACCTACAACCTGTTGCAAAATGGTCATTCTTGCCACATACAAAGCAAGGTCCTTTGGAACTCTTGAATTGACCTTCATTCTTCTTAGGCCCCAAGGGTTTTTTACTCTTGCCTTTATTCTTGCTAATTCATTTGTCTTTGTTGTTGTTGGGAAGATTAGCCACCACATTGGCCTTAGAAGTCTCTCTATTAGACTTTTCTGCATTCTTATCTCTTGAACAAGATTCCTCCTCATTCCTCAAATTTTTGAGAATTTCCTCCAAGGAAATCTTCTCATTCTTGTGGGGGATTTTCTTCTTATAGCCCCTCTAAGATAGAGACAACTTGGCTATAATGACACCAACAAAGAATTGCTCTGGCAATACAATATTAAGAGTAGGTAGCTTATTTACAATAATTTGTAATTCATGTATTTGGGGAAGAAGGGGTTTCATATCATTAAACTTAAATTCCACGTATTGAGTAATAAGGAATTTCTTTGTACCTTCTTCTTCCGCTTTGCACTTATTCTCCAACGCTTCCCATATCTCCTTATCGGTCTTTGTGTTGGTATCAAGATCCTATAACCGATCTGATAGCGCATTGAGATTGTGACCTCTACATATCAATTCATCTTCTTCGTGTTTCTTACTTTCTTTGATGATTTATTGAGTGTCATCCTCCTTAGCAGGTTCTATAGCTTTTAGATCCTTCTCCAAGACATAGAATACTTTGAGAGTGGTTAGCAAAAACCTAATCTTATCTTGCCAACAAAAAAAGTTACTCCCATTGAATCTATCCAATCTCACAAAATCATGTGGCATGTATTTCAAGGCCGAAATCGAAGATGATTCTTCCATGATGATGTATTTCAGATAATAGATAATTTGAATGTTGGGAGAGAGTGAGATTACTACCACAATATTAAGAATATACACACAATTTTCCTTGACAAAATCCAATAAAAGATTGAGTTAAAGGATGCAAACCCTAGTTTATAGTCCAAGCTTCTTGGATCTTCTTGAGAGTTTCAAATCCTTGCTAGAACACCACTTGAAATTCTTCTTCTTCAATGAAAACACAACCAAGATTTATACACGAGGAGTATCATTGTCCAAATTCTTTATTTCCACCCTAAATGGATACTTGAAGCCTTTCTAAGAGGAAATGGGAATTTGAATTGAACAAGCCTTTAAATTCACAAAGATAAGCACTTTATTTATGAATTTCTTGGAGAAAACTTGAGATCTTTAAAACTAGAGAAAAAGGATACAAAGAGATTTGAAAGAGTGATCAAGTATCTCAAAACTCTATGAAAACCCTTTTATACAGTAGGCAAAGTCATTAGGTCTAATCAATGGGATTAGTGCCTCAAAACACATCATTTGGAGCTGAAAACACGTGTTTGTACGGACACATCAGTCACCGCATTGCCACCCCAATAGGTCAAAACTTCTGAAATTGACCTTGAACACCTCCAAATGCTTTCAAACTTTTTGGGCATCCTTAGGTACCTCATTTTATCACTTTGGACCCAAAAACACAATTTTTAAGTGCCTACAATAGAAACTCAAATTTCACATCTTCACTATGTGAAATTATTAAGTATTTTACACCAAGCTTGTGTAACAACACTCAGTCTTTGTATTTTAACCAATCATAACAACTGCTTCAACTGGGAGCATGGATTTATACCCATAGGCCATGGAGAAGGGTGAGTGTCTGGTGGATATCTGAGCAGCGGTATGATAACCCCATAGTACCTTGGGTAGCGTTTTGGCCAAGCGTCTTTCTCATGTTCGAGCCTTTTCTTTAAAGTGGCTTTAAGCGTCTTGTTGATAGCTTCCACTTGTCCATTGCCTGCAGATGAGCTATGGAGTATATATTCTTTTGATGACTCTATGCCTTTTACAAAAATTAGTGAACAAATCATTGTCTAATTGTAGGCCATTATCATAGACAATCTTCCTTGGGAGCCCGTAGCGACAAACGATGTTCTTTATGACAAAGTCCTGTGCCTTCTTGGAGGTTATGGTAGCGAGAGGTTTGGTTTCAACACACTATGTAAAGTAGTTGACTGCCATAATTTCATACTTTACTCTTCCCTTTCTCATGGGTAGGGAACTAATTAAGTCAATGTCCTAGACTGCGAAGGGTCACAGACTTGTCATTTGAGTTAGCTCATTAGAAGGAGCCCGGGGGATGTTAGCGTATCGCTGGTATTTGTGGCATTTCTTGACATATTCCAGCGATTCACTATTCATCGTAGGCCAAAAATACCCTTGTCTCAAAAATTTCTTGGCGACACTTTGTCCCTACGTGGTCTCTGCAGAATCCTTTATTCACTTCATGGAGGATGAGTTTTGCTTCTTGCTCGGACACGCACTGGAGTAACAGAAATGAGTATCTGAACCCGTATAATTTACCATCCATGGGCACATACCACGAGCTTGGTAGAGTAGCTTCTTACCCACTTTTTTATCTTGTGATAGTTCTCCAGAGACAAGGTATTTCGTAATTGGCTCCATCCAACTGTCCTGAGGTAGGATGTTTCCACCTCTTCAGGCTCTGTGATGCTTGGAGAACCCAAGTAGTCAATCAGGACCACCTTGAGAATTTCCACATCATTAGTTGTAGCTAGCTTAGCTAGAGCATCAACGTTGCAGTTTTGTTATCGAGGAACTTGTCGGATGGTATACCCCTTGTCACGCCCTACTTCCCAGGGACCATTACGGTGTGCATTTTTAAACAGTGCTAAACTTGCTAATCGAGTCATTTGGCCATAATCGTGTAACTAAGTATGATTAGATGTTTAGGGTTAAAATTTTTGGTTAAGATACAACATTTCACTGCAACGTTTACTGTAGACATTGGGATCCCAAATATATAATTTAAAGGTTAATTACAACAAAATATTTACAACTGGCCGACCTAAGCGGCAAAATAGGGTTTAACCCAAGTTCCTCTTTAAACCCTCGGTCGTGGCGGTCGAGCAGTCGCATATGTACACATCGCCACCTAAGCTCTCCAACTCAAGGATGGTCCAGCTTTCTTTTGCCTTTACCTGTACCACATAGCACCCATGAGCCGAAGCTCAGCAAGAAAACTTAATATGCTCATGAATAAGTAATAACATGTTACCAAGTCATAACAGACATGCCTATCAGTAATAACCCTACTCATGCATGCAAGCAGGTGCAAATAAATGTTTGTGAAGTCCTACACTCTGAGTATATGACTAATAAGTCTCTCACTCTGAGGTAGATGACTAATAAGTCTCTCTCTAAGGTAAACGACTAATAAGTCTTTCTGAATAGTTGAATAATAAGTCACTCTCTTTATAAATGACTTATAAGTCTATCTCGGTTAGATGACTGATAAGTCTACCTCGGTTAGATGACTGATAAGTCTATCTCGATCAAATGACTGATAAGTCTATCTCGGTCAGATGACTGATAAGTCCATCTCTGTGTAGATAACTGATAAGTCTATCTCTGAGGTCCCATACCATCCTAGCCATGTGACGTGTAGATCACCTTATCCTGTTGGCTCTAGCTCTAAATAACTAGCCTTTAGACTAGACAAGTGCTTTTGGTTTTCATCGAACTTAAGGTCGATCAAGCATTTCATGCTTCTGATGATAATGCTTATGTCGATTAGATCTAATCTTTTCAGCTTGTGTTAAACACACTAATACCGTTCTTGACTCATAAGCCAATACCATATGACCAGTGCTCAATACTACTGCCGAACTTGACTAATGAGTCACAGCTTCACAGTTAATACTGACACCATTGCCGATTCTGACTAATAAGTCAGTACCATTCACAGATAGCAAATTGCCAAGCATTTGATATGCATTCTAGATATACAAATAGAGCATTTAACATGCTACATCAAAAACCATGCATGTCACATATGGGGTGCAGTTTTCTTACCTCTGGTTCGATCGAGAAATAACAAATGAACGACCCTTGAGAACGATCAATCCTTTGATCCCTTGGCGGTCACCTAGTCATAACCAAATATGGAATCCAATTAATGAAATCAACAATAAAAGGTTCTTGACCTAAACCTCACTCCTGGGACCTCGAATCGTACTCCAACGGTTAGTAGATTCAATCCCGAGCCTTAGGAATTGAAACCCCGAGCCAAAAACCCTCAAAAGTGCCCAAAATATGAATCAGGAAAAGTAGGGTAGCGCTACAACGTTGCCCCCCTAGCGCCCCAGTGCTACAACCAGAGCTTGTCTGGCCCTAGACAGCGCTGTAGCGCCCTCCCTTGGGCGCTAAAGCGCTAGGACCAGGCTGAAACAGCCCTGGTTCTTCCTCCTTCGAGTTTTCCAATTCCAACCTTAAAAACTTGATTCCAAACTCCCAAATGAACCCAAATATTCACTCTACAAGTCCTAGGCATCATAACCCAACCAAACTTTGCTAAAATCTCCCATCAATTCTCACTATCCAACTCAAAGTTCCAACTGAAAAACAACTAAAAACAGAGCAAGAAACCAGAGATTTCATGGTTGAAAACTTACCTCAAGCTCGGTTTGGAACCCTCTTCAATGGTGGAACACAACCCTAGACCCTCAAGGTCCACTTCCCCAGCTTGGTTCCTCAAATGGAGCTCAAAAATTCAAAGGAAAAAGAAGAGAAAAAGATGAGCAGATAAAGAAGGAACTATGCTCTATTTTGGTTCAGTTCTACAACCTTCTTAGTTCATATACATCTTAAGGTCAAAAGACCAAAATGCCCCCAAGCTTAAATAAAACCATAAACAGCCACCAAGGGCAAAATTGTCCTTTCCCGTCTATCTCATTAATCATAATTAACACCCTCCAATTCCCGTTATTCCCAATATTCTCAAATGCTGATGATTCATATCTCATTACCCTTTAATTCCGAGTAATAATTATCTCGAGACTCACCTCGAGCCCTGAAATTAACCCTGTTATGACCAAACCGATAACTTGCATTCAAAGATCGTCTCATGCCGAATGGCTCGAACAAATCCACATTATGATGTGGCCTTATTCAAAATTCACCAACATGCCTGAAAATATACAAATGTGCCCTCAACTGGCCAAATTACCAAAATGCCCTTATAATGAAAAATGGACCCATATGCATGCATTTATCATCATATAATAATATAATTCACATAAACATGCATATAATCATTTAATGGCATAATAAATTAATTATGGTCCTCCCAGCCTCCTAATCAAGTTCCTAAACCTTATTAGGAAATTTGGGTCATTACAACTATCCACTCTTTACAGAAATTCCGTCCTCGAAATTTATCAGAATAGCCCGGAATATAAATTCTGCATATCTGATTCCAGTTCCCAGGTCGCTCCCTCGACCTCACTGTTTCTATGTCATACCTTAACTCAAGGTACAATTTTGCTTTTCAGAACACTATTCTATCTGTTAAGATCTGAACTGGCTATTCCTCACAAGATTTCTTAGCCTCAATCTCCAAATCCTCATAACTCAACACATGAGTCTCTTCTAACCCATGTCCTCAACATGGAAATAAAAAATACATTGTATATTGCCAACAATGCCAAAGATAAGGCTAATCCAAAGTCAACCTGACCGGTCCTATCTAGGACTCAAACGGTCATATTAATCTAGGGCTCAACTTGCCCTTATCTCCTCACCCCTTTCCATGGTGATACTTTAAGGAAGATACAATCTTCTACTTAGAATTCCATGTTCCTTCTTTTCAATTCAACAAAAAATTTCCATTTACTCTGAAAAGTAAGCATCCAAGCTCTAACCTTTTCAATAACCTCAATGGTCCCCTGAACTACCTCAGGATCTAGAATCAACATCTCACCCATCTCATTCCAATGAATGGGTGATATACATTCCTTACTATACAACGTTTCATAAGGTGCATCTCCAATACTGGATAACTCTCTCTCTGATTTACCATCAGTCTGAGGATAATCAACTGTACTAAGTTCCAACTGTATACCCATCGCCTTCCTTAACCTTCCCAAGACCTGGAAGTAATAATAGAGCTTTCATCTGATAAGATAGACCTCGAATTCCATGAAGGCGTACTATCTTTCTCACATAGAGATCTAAATACTAATCATCTGTGTTACTCATCCTCATTAATAGAACTGAACTCACTTTCAATACTGGTCCATAATGACCCAATTCCAATCACGCTGACCCGCTATCCTGGGCAGCCCCACCGTGAAACCTATCGCGATGTTTCCTTATTTCCACTATGGAATACTCAAGGGCTACAATAGCCTTACTAGTTTCTAATACTCTGCCCTGACCTGCTAACAGGTTAAGAACTTTTGTCATATATTCCATTATGTCCCTCTCCATCCCAGGCCACCAATATAAAACTTTCAAATTATGGTACATTTTCATGATGCCTGGATGAGGAGAATAAAATAGTAGTATGAGATTCATCCAGAATCCCCCATTTAATCCCAGTGTCCATTGGATCCAAATCCGATCCTAATACCACAATAAACCCATACCTGACACTGCATAGTCCTTAGTTAATCAAGCTAAGACTTTCCTCTCAATTCTCTCATCTATAATTCACTTAACTGTTCTCCTTGATCCTTTCTGAAATAATAATCTCAAGCATAAAGCTGGCCACCTGGCCCACCAGTAACTCTACTCTAGTTCTGGTCTTATCTTTCAAATAACATGTTGCTTAGGCAATCACCTTTCCCTATCACTGAGGTGTCATAACAAACTACTACTGGTTCTGATCTATAAGAAGTCTCAGAACTCTTCCACAAAGCACATGTAATCTCCTGCCCATCCAAGGGAACTCCTACCCTCTAAGGCATTCCTTGACCTTGGAAAATTTCCAACCAAGAATATATCACAATACCATTGATCAAGATGATCACAAATCCAATTCAGATAATCTTTGAATACTTTGTTCATCTAATTCATAAAAATAACTTGGCATTAACCAAATTCTCATAAAATCACCCAGCACTCACAGTGCTCTTATCTAATATAAAAGCATTCTTTTACATATCCTCCTCCCTAATCTCTAGCTGGTAAAAACCAAATCAAAGATCCACCTTGGAGAATACCCTCTTACTCAATAAATGAGCCTTTAGGTCTTACAACTTAGCTGAAGTCGTTCAATACAGTGCCCTAGACCTAATTCTATCCCTGGCACCAATCCAATCACCATTTATCTCTTTATGTAAAGTTAACCCTGACAAATCCATCTAGAAACTCACAGACTAATCTCGTCTGTCCTAATCCCACTGGCATAACCTAAGTGATATCCACCACACTAGCTAGGAGTTCTATGCATCCTCCCTGCAATAGATCTCTAGCTCTAAATACAGATGTCATAAGCATACATGATCCATGCACAGTGCCAACTACCATAAGGGTTTTCCATTCTCAAACCCAAGAGTTACTATCCTTTCCCTGCGATCTATCATTGCCCACACTTGGCTAACCAATCCATATCCAGGATCATACTGAGGTCAGTCATAACCAACCTTATCAAACCAATTGATGAGTCATTTCCATCATAATCTAATTCATCACGACATAACCATACAATCTGCATAACAAGTCTATGCTTCTCTAAATGCAACAAGCAAAGAAACAACATGGTACCAAAACCAGTCAGCATAATACAAAAATCAGAACTAGAAAGTTGACTTGCTACCCCTGAGGAACCAACCTCGGTCTCAGTCTCAGTCTCCGACTCTGACTGCTTCGAAATGAACACTTGAGCTGGAGTCGAGTTGTCCATCCCCTTTTGCTCATCTGTCTCTCGCCTTGGAAAATCCTTCATGAAATTCCCAACCATTCCACATACAAAACATGCCTTTGCTCAGCATTCTCCCAGATGACGTCTCTTACACTGGGCGCATTTTGGATAAGTCCTCTAGTTCTTTTTCTTGCTCGCTCCAATAAATGGAGGTGCCACTACTTGAGCTCTTTGCTCTCCAGCACTTTCCTTTTCAGTCTGATTTCCTGTGCTCTCATCAACAAGAGCCTACCCTACCACCTAAGCGTAGGTAGAAATTTCATGCACTGGGGCAACTCAAATGCCCTGAGCTATTCTGGGATTCAATCCCTGGATAAACCTTTCCTTCCAAGCTACATTTGTGCATACCATATCAAAAGCAAACTTGGCCAACCCATCAAATCTGTTAACATACTAAGTTACTGTTGCATTGCCCTGAACGAGGTTCAGAAACCCATTCATCTTAGCAGTCTGGGCTGCATCACAGTAATATCTTTCATTGAACAGTTGCCAAAATTCTTTCCAGTCCATCACAACTGTGTCTCATGTCTGGGATACTACTTCCCACCATATCCGGGCATCATCCCGCAATACATATGTAGCACAGATCACCCTATCGTGACCTACCAGTCCCATACTATCGAGAATGGAACTGATCATGCCCATTCATTGCTCAGCTCTAAATGGATCTAGGCCTCCCTCAAAGACTGAAGGGTAATACTCCTGGAATCTTCCACAGAGAAATTCCCATCTGTTCTCAACCCTAGGCTGAGCCAATATTGGTGCCACTCCTGGCATAACAAAGGAAGTGGTGTTCCCCGACAGGTTCCGTTGTTGCTTCAAACACCTGATCTGTTCCTCTTGCCTCTACAATCTTAATTGCAAATTTGTAAACATTTGTTGGAAATTCTGAGGGGCAGATGAAGAACTCAAACCCTGGCTGAAACTCCCAGCCTCAGTATAACCACCACCAGGCCTCATTATCTACCTTTGATATATACATGCTGATTGAATCTGTAGTCAATAACTTAACCAATTAAATATGATGAGCATATCAAGAGCTTTCCCCATGGGAACAATCTTACCACACTACATTCACAAACTACTGTAGTGGTAAACACATGCCTATAGCATTTATTCATCAATCCATAACCCCTACTCTTCCAACATTCACACCATGCCTCCAACTCCAGCATGAGAATATAACATTTATATAATCATGGAGCAGGTAATCATATAATCACATTCATATATGTTCATGGAGCATGTAATCATATAATCATTTCAATAATCAAGAGTCAGGCTCTATCAGAATCTCATGCTCCCTAATACAATGTGCAGGTAAAGCATTTACATTCCATTTAAGCAGTTAAGCACATAACTACAGAAATAGTTACCATACCCTGAGTGAAGCTATCTTTGATGACGAGTGTACATGCCCAGCTTGTCTTCAGGAACCCTTAACCTTGGCTCGCTCTGATACCAAGTTTGTGATGCCCTACTACCCAGGGACCGTTACGGTGTGCATTTTTAAATAGTGCTAAACTCGCTAATCGAGTCATTTGGCCATAATCGTGTAACTAAGTATGATTAGCGATTTAGGGTTAAAATTTTTGGTTAAGATACAACATTTCACTTAAACGTTTATTGTATACATTAGGAACCCAAAAATATAATTTAAAGGTTAATTACAATAAAAGATTTACAACCAGCCGACCAAAGCGGCAAAATAGGGTTTAACCCTAGTTCCTCTTTAACCCTCGGCCGTGGCGGTCGAGCAGCCGCATATGTACACATCGCCACCTGAGCTCTCCAACTCAAGGATGGTCCAGCTTTCTTTTGCCTTTACCTGCACCACATAGCACCCGTGAGCCAAAGCTCAGCAAGAAAACTTAATATGCTCATGAACAAGTAATAACATGTTACTAAATCATCACAGGCATGCCTAGCAGTAATAACCCTAGCCATGCATGCAAGCAGGTACAAATAATTTTTTTGTGAAGTCCTGCGCTCTGAGTAGATGACTAATAAGTCTCTCGCTCTGAGGTAGATGACTAATAAGTCTCTCTCTGAGGTAAATGACTAATAATTCTTTCTAAATAGTTGACTAATAAGTCACTCTCTGTATAGATGACTGATAAGTCTGTCTTGGTCAGATGACTGATAAGTCTGTCTCGGTCAGATGACTGATAAGTCTATCTCGGTCAGATGACTGATAAGTCTATCTCAGTCAGATGACTGATAAGTCCATCTCTGTGTAGATAACTGATAAGTCTATCTCTGAGGTCCCATACCATCCTAGCCATGTGACGTGTAGTTCACCTTAGCCTTTTGGCTCTGGCTCTAAATAACTAGCCTTTAGACTAGACAAGTGCTTTTGGTTTTCATCGAACTTAAGGTCGCTCAAGCATTTTATGCTTCTGATGATAATGCTTATGTCGATTAGATCTAATCTTTTTGGCTTGCGTTAAACACGCTAATAGCGTTCTTGACGCATAAGCCAATACCATACAACCAGTGCTCAATACTACTGCCAAACTTGACTAATGAGTCACGGCTTCATAGTTAATACTGACACCATTGTCGATTCTGACTAATAAGTCAGTACCATTCATAGATAGAAAATTTCCAAGCATTTGATATGCATTCCAGATATACAAATCGAGCATTTAACTTGCTACATCAAAAACCATGCATGTCACATATGCGGTGCAGTTTTCTTACCTCTGGTTCGAGTGAGAAATAACAAATGAACGGCCCTTGAGAATGATCAATCCTTTGATTCCATAGCGGTCACCTAGTCATAACCAAATATGGAATCCAATTAATGAAATCAAAAATAAAAGGTTCTTGACCTAAACCTCACTCCCGAGACCTCGATTCGTACTCCAACGGTTAGTAGATTCGATCCAGAGCCTTAGGAGTTAAAACCCCAAGCCAAAAACCCTCAAAAGTGCCCAAAGTATGAATCAGGAAAAGTAGGGTAGTGCAACAACGTTGCCCCCCTAGCGCCCCAGCGCTACAACCAGAGCTTGTCTGGCCCTAGACAGCACTGTAGCGCCCTCCCTTGGGCGCTAAAGCGCTAGGACCAGGCTGAAACAACCCTGGTTCTTCTTCCTTCTAGTTTTCCAATTCCAACCTTAAAAAATTGATTCCAAACTCCATCCAAACTCCCAAATGAACCCAAATATTCACTCTACAAGTTCTAGGCATCATAACCCAACCAAACTTTGCTAAATACTCCTATCAATTCTCATTATCCAACTCAAAGTTCCAATTGAAAAACAACTACAAAAAGAGCAAGAAACCAGAGATTTCATGGTTGAAAACTTACCTTAAGCTCGGTTTGGAACCCTCTTCAATGGTGGAACACAACCCTAGACCCTCAAGGCCCACTTCCCTACCTTGATTCCTCAAATGGAGCTAAAAAATTCAAAGGAAAAATAAGAGAAAAAGATGAACAGATGAAGAAGGAGCTATGCTTTGTTTTGGTTCAGTTCTACAACCTTCTTAGTTCATATATATCTTAAGGTCAAAAGACCAAAATGCCCCCAAGCTTAAATAAAACCCTAAACAGCGACCAAGGGCAAAATCGTCATTTCCCGTCTATCTCGTTAATCATAATTAACACCCTCCAATTCCCGTTATTCTCAATATTCTCAAATGCTAATAATTCATATCTCATTACCCTTTAATTCCTGGTAATGTACCAGTCCTCAAATTACCCCAAGACTCACCCCGAGCCCTGAAATTAACACGGTTATGACCAAACCGATAACTTGCATTAAAAGATTGTCTCACACCGAATGGCTCGAACAAATCCACATTATGATGTGGCCTTATTCAAAATTCACCAACATGCATGAAAATATACAAATGTGCCCTCAACGAGCCAAATTACCAAAATCCCTTATAATGAAAAATGTACCCATATGCATGCATTTATCATCATATAATAATATAATTCACATAAATGTACATATAATCATTTAATGGCACAATAAATTAATCATGGCCCTCCTGGCCTCCTAATCAAGGTCCTAAACCTTATTAGGAAATTTGGGTCATTACACCCCTTGAAGTTGTGTAGCTTTTCTTGGGCCTTGGCGAGGTAAGCTACCATCTTGGTGCCTCGGGCTTGTTACTCCCCGAGGACTTGATTCACCACCAGTTAGGAATCACTGTAGATTTCGAGTCCCTCTTCTTTAAGCTCTTGGGCAACTCGTAATCCAGCTAAGAGGGCCTCATATCCCGCTTTGTTGTTCGAAGTGTCAAATCCAAATCTTAGGGCACTGTGAATCTTGTGCCCCTCAGGTGATACTAAGATTATCCCTACTCCAGCACCATTTTCATTGGAGGATCTGTCCACATACAGCTTCCATATTGGCCTAGGCGAATGGGCTTCCTTAGGCCATTCAGTTATTTTCGTTCACTCAACAATAAAGTCAGCCAATGTTTGTCCTTTGATGGTCATCCTCGAGTGATATGATACGGCGGCCTTATTCGTGTATTAGGTAAAAACTGATGACGTGTTATGCGATGGCTAAGTAAGGGAGCAAGGGTTCTCCGTCCATAGACTTTAACAATATCGGAGGATTGGCCATATGTACCTTGAGCTGTTGGAATGCCTGCTCACAATCCTCCGTTTATTCGAATCATTGACTTCCTCATAGGATGTTGAAGAAAGGGATGCACTTGTCAGTTACTTTCGACATAAAACGGTTGAGAGCCGCTATTCGACCAGTTAGGCTTTACACATCTTTATGCTTCTTAGGGATGGCTTCTCGATCAGCGCCTTGATATTCTTAGGGTTTAATTCAATTACTCGGTAACTCACGATAAATCCATGAAACTTCCCTAAAGCCACCCTAAATGTGCATTTTTATGGGTTGAGTATCATCCTAAATCTTGAGAGGACGGAGAAGACTTCTGCTAAGTTTGCCACATGCTCTGAGAAGTTCTTGTACTTGACAAGCATGTCGTCTACATACACCTCCATGTTTCAACCAAGCTGGTTCTTGAACATCTTGTTCACTAGCCTTTGATAAGTGGTCTCTGCATTTTTCAGGCCAAACGGCATAAGACGCCTTTATCTATTCTGAATCTAGTGTGCTCCTGGTCTGTGACATGTATGGAGATCTGGTTATAGTTGAAATATGCATCCATAAATGTATGTTAGAAGTTTGTATCTAGATATGGCGTCCACCATCTAATCAGTTCTTGACAAAAGGAAACAGTCCTAGGGCAGGCTTTATTGAGGTCGATAAAGTTGATGTCGACCCACCAGGTCTCATTGGGTTTAGGGACCAACATCAAGTTTTCCAACCACTTGGGATATTAAGCTTCTCATATGTACTAATTCCTGAGAAGCTTGTTGACCTCTGCTTTCAATACCTCCGCCCTTATCGTATCGAGAAGTCTCATTTTTTGTTGAACTGGGGCAACGTTGGGATCCACATTCAAGGCATGGCAGATAATTTTTGGATGAATCCCTGTCATGTCTGCGTGAGACCAAGCGAACACATCTTGGTTCTCCCAGGGGAAAGCCATTATTGCTTCTCGGACTTCCGCCTTCAAGTTTCTTCCAACTTGTGTCCTCCTTTCTGGGTTGGTTTCATTAAGGATAACTTCTTCTAACTTCTCCATAGGCTCTATCGCCTTGTCATCACCAACTTTGGGGTCTAACTCATTAGGCTCCTCCCACTCTATGAGGACTGCTTGGACCTCCATTTCTTCTAAAGGATTTTGCTCGAGGGTTGCTACCTCGAGCATCATTACCAGGTGTTTAAGGGACATGTTATAGCACTGGCGGGCCTATTTTTGGTCCCCACGAACTATATTGATTCTCGCCTCTGTGGGGAGCTTCATGCACAAGTGTCTGATAGATGTGGCGGCTCCAAACTCCATCAGGGTTTAGTCGGCCTAGGATGGCGTTATAAGAGGAGGAGTAATCAACCACGATGAACATGCAGTACTTGAACGCCTGCCTAGGCACTTCTCCCAGTGTCACCGACAGTTGCCTGGCCTTGATTCTACCGTGGTGCCCCCACTTAAGGCTGGAGAGGATTTTGCGATACCTGTGCTAGGGGAGCACCAACTTTGGTATACTAGTGGAGGTGTCCCAGCTTAATGAGATTTCTTTCTCACCATGCAACTGTCTGCATTCATTGGTATTGTGCCCAATGTCATTATGATACTTGTAGAATTTTATTGCATCTCTCTTCTTCCTTTCTCTCCATATGGGCTAAGGCCTCCAGTAGTGGATTTGTTGCTCGGTGGCTAGGTACATGTTTTCTCGAGAATCCACTCACTCGATGTATTCAGAGTATTGGGTCATGTACTTCTCTTCGGGAGATTTCTTCGTTTTCTTGCTCCCTTTATTTTTACTCCTGCGTCTGCTACCATTCGAGCTCTCATTAGATGCCAACGACTGGAAAGGAACAGTTGCTCCTGTACTAAAAGCAAGCTGATAAACGTTGAATCCAATGGAAGTTGCTCCGTACCCCATGGGCATGGCGTTATAGCCCACTTGTAGAGCACTATAATTGTACTTTGGAGCATTCATTATGCTCGTTTGTGCAGGAGTGTACTGCGAGATGTGAGAGGAATTCGGTGTTGTTGTTGCAGGAATTGTAGGAGCTGGGACAGACATTAGGCATCCAAAAGCCCCTATTTGGGCATCCTCCCAGTGAATGTACTCCTGGGCTCGACGGATGAAGTCATCGAGCTTATGGCATCCACGCCTCTACAAGTCGTCCTATAGCGGAGTACCTAGTCAAATGCCAACTTGTAAAGCCATGAGTTACTGACTATTAACTACTCTTTTGGACCTCGCAGCTTCTTCCTTGAAACGCTTGATGTAAGCTTTGAGGCTCTCGAATGGCCCTTGTTTAATGTTAGCTAAGACGTTGACCTTGAAGCTAACTTTCCTTGCCGCAATGAATTGTCTCCAGAACTCGGAGGACAATTGAGACCAGGAATGGATTGAACCTGGCCTATGCTTCTTAAACCACTTGTCAGCTGCTCCCATCAAGGTCAACAAGAAGTAGTGACATTTGACATCCTTGGAGATGCAGTGCATGGACATCAACCAATTTAATTTAAAGACATGGTCAGAAGGATTCATCATCCCACTATATGGGGTGATGTCGGGCATTTTGAAGCCTCTGGGCAGTGAGGCTTCTACTATGTGTTGGGCACACAGTTCTCCGTCCTCGTCCTCGAAGTCTGATTCGTTGCCCTGCCCTTTGGCCATTTTGAGAATTATTTTCTTCAAACTCTCCAATTTTTCCCGGAGAAGATAATTGTTGGCACTTTGTGCAGGGTATGTGTAACGTCTCAAATTCCCTAATAAGGCTTAGTGCCTTGATTAGGGGGGCAGGAGGGCAATAACTAATTAATTGCATTATTATGTGATTTGATGTATGAATAAATAATTATGTGTGTTATATTATAATATGATTGTATTTGCATGCATGTGGGCCCGTTCTTTATTAGAAGGGCATTTTAGTAATTTTGGCCTGTTGAAGGCATACTTGTTTGTATATGTGTTATTTGTCGAGACCACATTATTATGTGGATATATTAGGGTTATTTGGCATGAGCCGATCCTAGCGATCAAGTTAGCGGTTTAGTCACAACAAGGTCAAATACCCGGCTCGGGGCGAGCCTAGGAGTATTTTGGTAATTTAGTGCATTACCGGATTTATCGGGTAATGAGAAATTATTTGATGAGTATTTGGGATATTAGAATTAATTTGGAACTTATGAGATAATTTGTAGATTAGTAAAAGGTGGTGATAAAGGGCCATTTTTCCCTTGAAGGCACTAAAGGATATAAGTTTGACTAAAGGGTAATTTGGTCATTTCTAGCCTAAGGAAGGGATACACTCATTTAATCCAGAAGCTAGTGGAACACTTAAAACACTCTCAACTAACAACTTTCTCTCTCTCTCTCTCACTATATAGATATATATCTCATTACTCTCTCTCTCTCTCTCTCTCTCTCTCTCTCTCTCTCTCTCTCTCTCTCTCTCTCTCTCTCTCTAACATAGCACTTGGGGACTTTTAGATTTTGGAGGAAGGAAACCTCATAAATTAGAGGGTTGAAGCTAGAATTGTCTGGGTTTTATGCCCTAATTAAAACCAAATTTCTTTGTAATCTCATTTATTAATAATAAAATAATATAAATTATTTTTTACTTGGTCAATCACTTTGCCCACATTTTTTATTTTCATGATTATTTGTTTAATATAAACTTCTATTAAATCTCGAGCATATAGCTAATCATATTTATAGTGACGTAATCACAGTGGAATATAAATATGACCATATGTTCAAAATAAATTAGTCCTAAGATTAGTCCGTGCACAGGATTTACACTGACTTGCTAATCTACGATATGATCTACTTATTGTTGGGGTTTTATGCCCTAATTAAAACCCAAATTCTTTGTAAACTCATTTTATTATCAATAAAAGAATAGAAATCATTTTTTGACTTGGTAAATCACTTTGCTCACATGTTTTATTTTCATGATTATTTGTTTAATATAAACTTCTACTAAATCCCGAGTGTACACCCTGATTTTCCAACGGACTATTAGCGAGCTGAGATACGCCCTAAATTATATCAGCCACGTGGATCCCCCATGACCGGAGCTGTTGTCGTCAGGTCCTACCTCGTTAGCTCGGGGAATCCAAAGGTTCGCCAAGATTACTTAAGGACTGAGTCTGGACTCTGAAGGCCACAGGTCGAGGGAAGCATCCAGCTCGTGGTACAAGCTAGAGTTGGAGGTTGTGACCTTTTATAAAGTCAACCACGCAAGGTAAACGTGCATATATCATACATCACGTGTCTGATATATCCCTGACTTCTCGGACACGCAGCATGAACGTGCGTATTCAGACACCCATGACTGGGTTGGGCCGTGCGGCCCATTATCCCCCTTACCTATTGATTAGACCACACTTCATATGTCAGGTTTTAGGAATTAATCTTGAATGTCACGGAAGTGACATGATAGGTAAGAAGGTCACGGAATGACCTTCTTACTGTAACGACCCACTAATCTAGACTACTTGGACCATTAACAAATCTATACATAAATCTTACATTTTTGCAGAAATACCATAATTTTATTGAAAACTTATGGAAACAAAGGTTACTTTCATAAAATAAGTAGGATATGGGTACCCATTGTCTTTAAAACAAAAATAACTTAAAAACTAAAAAGGGTTACATAGAAAATGCAGAAAATACTTCTAAAACCATAAAAACATAAACAAGACTACATCCTCGAATCGAATAACGCTCGGCCCCTTGACTCCATTCACCATCGATACACATCCTCTAAGCGTCACGAATCTTTCCGCCTCTAAAGCTTATTTTCCTGCACATAAACAGAAAGGAATGAGCCTAATGCCCAGCAAGGAAAATCTAACACATAGTCATAAACATAAACATAATGTCATAATAACGTAAAGACATATCATAACACATAATACACTTATTATAATGGCCATTATTACTTGGGGTCCCATAGACTAAACAAGCATATGCCCATGGGATTAATGGGGTCCTACTAGCTAAGTAGGTCATATGCCCATAACCCATTTGGGGTCTTGTTAGTCATATGGGTCATATGCCCAAGCCTACAAACATACACATATACATATCATAACACTTTTAATAACATAAAACATATAGATAACATAAGCACATAACATATTAATTCTAGCCTATTTTCCTTACCAAAGTTACCGAGATTATGGACTGAGTTGGGACTTTTGGAACACTCCTAAAACCATACGAAAGAGTGAGTCTAAAGAGAGGAGATGAAATGAAAGAGATGGAAAGACTAAACCATAAAAACATACTTACCAACTTATATGCTTAAGAGCTTGGATTCCCTAACCAAAATAAGAATAAGGTTAGGGGACTGAGTAGAAGGTTTTGAGAAAAGAAATAACATAAAATACAGAAAGGAACTAGAGTTTTGGGTTTACCTCAAAGATTGCAAGATCACTCTAACCTTCACCGAAATACTATAGAACTCACTTCCCAAAGTGTTTGATAAGCTTATGATGTTTAAGCTTATAGTTTTTCCCCAAACCAAGTGTTTACACTCTCACACTCACTTAACACTAGCAGCCTCTGAACTTAGAGCAAATGGTGAATAATGGCTGGGTACTAGGTCCTATTTATAGAGTTTGGGAATGAAAATATCTTGATTTTACTTGAATAAAAATAATGGCTTTTTAGGTGAAAATCATTTGAATAATCGTTCAGCAGAGGCTGAAGACTCGTTCAAAAGATGCTGGACTGTTGAAGGAGTTTGAATGGCTGAAAGGAAATGAATTCAAAAGAGTTTGAATCCATGCTGAAGGAGGCGATATATCGCCCCCTGTAGGCGATATATCGCCTGGGCCAGTATGCCCGAGGCGACCGTGCATCGTTTCGTGTTTTCCGTATCTACGTGCTGCGACATATCGCCCCCTATAGCTGCGATATATCGGCACACGCTGAATATTTAAACACGAAATTACACATTTTTAGCTAAGTTTGAATGGAGTAAACAGCCTTGACTAAGCCCTTAACGTACTCAAAGCTGCTGACTGACCCTATAACATTCAAACTTTACTCCTTATTATATTTAATCCTCCAAAATACTTAATCCTTAATTACCATTCATAACATGTGCTTAAAATCCTATTGGTTGATGTCTAAACCTTATAATATAATAAATATAATCCTTAATATCAGTCACATTAATCAAACCTTAGGTTATACTTAATATTCTTAAACTATAGGTAAAACTTAGAAAATCTATAAGTACTACTATGAGTGTCCAAATAATTCCCGGTCTGAACCAAAAATCCATAGTAACAAAGATAATGCTATAAATACTATCATACTATTATCTATCTTAGCTAAGTAAAGTTCTTGGACTCTACAATTCTCCCCTACTAAAAAGAATTTCGTCCTCGAAATTTACTTATCACATAACTCCGGATACCGGCCTTGCATGTCCTCCTCCAACTCCCACATTGCCTCGCATTCAGAACTATTGCTCCATAAGACTTTGACTATAGGAAAGCTCTTAGACCGTAACTACTTCATCCCTCTATCTAGGATGCTAACCAGTCGTTCCTCGTAACTTAAGTCTTTTTGGAGCGCTATCGTATCGTATTTGAGGACATGAGATGGGTCTGACACATATTTGCGTGACATCGAAATGTGGAAGACGTTGTGACTATCGGCTAGTGCTGGCGGTAGGGCTAGTCTATACGCAACTGTTCCCACTTTGTCCAATATCTAAAAGGACCTATGAATCGGGGACTAAGCTTGCCTTTCTTTCCGAACCGCTTGACACTTTTCATAGGAGATATCTTCATGAAGACTTGATCTCCAACTTGGAATTCCACATCGCGTCGCTTGGTATCCGCATAGCTTTTCTGACGGCTTTGAGCAGCCACCATACACTGTCTAATAAGCGTTACTGCTTCTTGAGCTTGTCTAACAGCTTCAGGCCCTAAAAGCTGCCTTTCTCCTACCTCGTCCCAGTGCAACGGTGATCGGCACCTTCTTCCATATAGCAACTCATAAGGTGCCATTCCGATCGTTGACTGGTAGTTGTTGTTTGTACGAGAACTCGATCAGTGGTAAGTACTTGTTCCATGATCCTCCGAAAGTCAAGTACACATGCGCGTAGCATATCCTCTAAGATCTGAATCGTACGCTCTGACTGCCCATCTGTCTGAGGATGGAAAGCTGTACTAAGACTTAACTTAGTACCCATGGCTTGCTGTAAGCTTCTCCAAAATCTTGACGTAAATACTGATCCCCTATCTGACACTATCGTCTTGGGGATTCCATGCAATCATACAATCTCTTGGATGTAGATGTCTGCATATTGGTCTGCCGTATAAGAAGTCTTAACCGGCAGAAAATGAGCCGACTTGGTTAGTCTATCTATGACTATCCAAGCATAAGCATGCTGCTTATTCGTCTTTGGCAGACCCGTCACGAAGTCCATGGCTATATCATCCCACTTCCATTCCGGTATGCTAAGCGGTTGCAATAATCCTGCAGGCCGCTGATTCTCTGCTTTCACTTGCTGGCATACCAGACACTTAGATACATACTCCGCTATGTCCTTCTTCATCCCTGGCCACCAATAGACTGTCTTGATGTCATGAGTCATCTTGGTAGACCCTGGATGAACTGAGTACGGAGTATTGTGCGCTTCTTCTAGGATCGTCTTCTTAATACTCTGATTGTCTGGCACGCATACCCGATCCTTATATCTCAATAAACCTTGACTGGATATTGCGAAATATGTAGTCTTGCCTTCTCTGACTGCATCCATGTGCGCTGTTAGTGTGTCATCATGCCTCTGACCAATCCGTATGTCCTCTAACAGATTCGATTGGATAGACAAGTTAGCCAGCTTGCCTACAATCACTTCTATTCTGGCACTAATCAGCTCCTACTGTAGCGGCTTCTCTATTCCGGCTAAAGCTGCTAAATTTCCATAACTTTTCCTACTAAGCGCGTCGGCAACTACGTTCGCCTTCCCTGGGTGGTATAGGATTTCGTAGTTGTAATCCTTGACTAATTATATCCACCTGCGCTGCCTTATGTTGAGCTCCTTCTGTGTAAAGAAGTATTTTAAACTCTTGTGGTCCATATAAATCTCGCACCGTTCTCCGTAAAGATAATGGTGCCAGATTTGCGTCGACCACCGCTGCCAACTCCATATCGTGAGTTGGGTAGCGTTGTTCATACTCCTTCAACTGTCGCGAGGCGTAGGCTATCACTTTGTCGTTTTTGCATCAACACGCTTCCCAATCCTAGCTTTGATGCATCGCATTAGACAACGAACTTATCGTTGGGTGTCTGTACACTAAGTACTAGTGTTGAGCAAGGCTTATCTTTAAGCAACTGGAAGCTTTCTTCACACTTATCGTTCCAATTAAACTTTTGTTGCTTCCGGGTCAGGTTGGTGTGTGGAGTGGCTATCTTAGAAAAAGCCCTCTACAACTTTCTATAATAACCTGCTAGCCCAAAGAAGCTCCTTACTTCTGACGCGTTCTTTGGTCTAGGCCAATCCTTCACGGCCTCTACCTTCGATGGATCTACTGCAACTCCGTCTTTCGATATGATGTGCCCGAGGAACGCCACTTGTGAAAGCTAAAACTCGCATTTCTTGAACTTGGCGTAAAGTTTATGCTCCTTCAATCGCGTAAAAATAATCCTTAAATGTTCCTCGTGCTCTACTTCATCCTTGGAGTGTACTAAGATATCGTCGATGAATACAACAACGAATTTATCTAAGTAATCCTTGAAGACTCTATTCATTAAGTCCATAAACGTGGCTTGCGCGTTAGTAAGACCCAAAGACATAACCAAGAACTCGTAACGTCCATAACGAGTCCTAAAGGTTGTCTTAGGAATATCTTCTCCCTTTACCTTGAGCTGATGATACTCGGACCGTAAATCGAATACAGTCGCGCCTCGGAGTTGATCAAACAAATCATCAATCCGAAGTAGCGGGTATTTGTTCACTTTATTCAGCTCACGGTAGTCTATGCACATGCGCATACTTCTGTCCTTCTTCTTCACGAATAGTACCGGAGCTCCCCATGGTGAATGGCTTGGCCTAATGAAACCCAAGTCTAGGAGTTCTTATAGCTGTGTCATTAACTCCTTGAGTTCCGTAGGTGCCATCTGGTATGGTGCCTTAGAGATAGGCTCGGTGCCGGGTACTAATTCTATCGTGAAGTCTATTTCTTGATTTGGCGGCAATCCTGGCAAGTCATCGGGGAAAACTTCTGGAAATTCTTGTATAACCCGAACATCTCCAACTTTGAGTGATGTCTCCTTCTCCACATTCATGATGCTGGCTAAGAATGCTTGGCATCCTTTCTCCATCATTCTCTGAGCTTTGAGAGATGACACTAACGGTGTGCGTAGTCCTGAAGCTTGTCCCATGAAGCATCGTCTCTGGCCGTCAGGAGTCTCGAACATCACCTTCTTGCGTTTGCTGTCGATCGTTGCGCCATGCCGTGCTAGCCAATCCATGCTTAGTATTACGTCGAAGTCCTTGATCACTAGCTCTATCAGGTCTCCTTCTAGTTCTATGTCCTCAATCTTGATCGGTACGCCTCGTACTATTCGTGATGATAGAACTACTTTGCCCGAAGGCAAATCGGTTACAAACCTAGTTCTAAATCTTTCACTAGGTTTGTCTAGCTTTTCTATCATTCCTAACGAGATCTACGAGTATATAGCTACCAATCAAGCGATACTAGAACATATACTATCGAGGATAGGATCTGACCTGTAAATCCTTGTTACTAGCATGGGTTCCTCCTTGGGTCAATGCAAAGACTTTGGTCTGGAACCATCGTTTAATCCTTCTTCTCCTCACTAACATTCACCAGAAACCTTTCTACTTCGATTGCCGTTTCTAGAACATTGGCATAGGTAGTGGTTCCCAGGTTTGCTAACTTAACCCCTAATTCCATCTTTGGTCGAAGTCCTCTGACGGACTTGGTCAACCTCGTAAAGTCGGTTGGGACCAACTCTGGTGCAAACTTGACTAATCTGTTGAACTGACGAGCATATTCTTCTATCATTAGCGATGACTGCCGAGGTGTAATAATTCTTGTGGAACGGCTCCACAAATCTTGTCCATATCATGGTGGTGACATCGTTAGTCTGCTGAACTAAGTCCCACCATATTCTGGCATCCTTCCTGAGTAATGACGAGACGCAGGATATGCGGTCCGTATTACTGAGGTTCATGTGCGTAAGAATTGGCTTCACATTCCTTAGCCACTCTTCTGCCTCAAAGGGGTCTATAGTCCCTTCGAAGTTTGGAGCGTGCTGCTTGCGGAACCTTTCATACACTGACTCCATATTCGGTACTGGATGTGGCGCGTAGTTCGTCACTGGGCATCCCCCATATGCACCAACTTGTTGGGGTGCTAGGGCCATTTGTTGTAGCTGCGGCTGCGGTTGCGGCGGAGGCTGAGGCTGAGTCTGCGCCTGTTGACGTTGTTGCTGCAAGAGTTCCTCGACTTGTTGTCGCCGTCTAGCGATTTCCGCGGTGTTGTCAGCTGACGGTGTCGGCGCGTTGCGGCTAGTAGTAGCACGCACTCCTCTTCTGCGAACTGGAGGGCATCATTGGTCGTTTGGAATCAACGTTGGAGGCGTTTCCGTTGGTGCGTGCAGATCTTCGGAGCGACATCTTCACCAAAATTTCTAACAGTCGAGAACTTGTTAGAACTTACCCTAATAGGCTCTAAGGCAAAAACTTATTCTAAAACAAACATATCTCGGACCTATTTATTATGACTTCTTATGAAAAATTATATAGGTCTTTATTTATTATTAGAGTGGGTTTCTATACTTAGAAAAACAAGTCATCTTTATTTTCTAGGTGTGTTTCTAATCATCCTATATGACTTAATTCTCAGGCTCGAAACTTATCTTTGTTCCAAAGTTAACCATATTGAGGGAGGGCTGGGATCAGTAAAATCGTTCCCACTACTAAGGCCCCCTAACTCTCAATAAGGAAACTTGGTTCATTGATTTGTATCCACCCTCACTGAATTTGGTCATTATTCATTTTATTTATTACTTATTATGATTGCGAAAATAAAATCAAACTCATACATGATAAAATAACATGAAATTAATTTGGAAAAAGATTTTCACTTATTACAATCATAAAATAAAGAAATAAACAAAACAAACAATGAAAAACTAGCTATTCTAAAAATCAGGATCTTCTACATCCGATCCTTCATCTAGCATATCATTATCTATCTCCTTATAATCATCATTGTCTTGAGCCTCAAAATTTCCTCGGGGAAGATTCAAGAAGATCCTATGTTGTTGCTCATTAGTGAATTGAAACTCTAAATCATAGGTGAACTTAAGTATGAGAGAATAATATCTTAGGGCTGCTTGTAAGTCATCATCATTATTTATATTCTCCCATATTTCTTCTAAAGTTAAAATTGCTGAAGGAAAATCTTTTAAAAGCCTAATTACTAGGACATATTGTTCTGCAGCTCTCATCATGATTTGCTTAGACTCTTGAAGGTGACCTATCTCTTTGTGGAACAAGATCAATCTTCGAGTGATCTTTTCTAGCGCTCCTACGGTGTTCCTTGGCTCCCTTATTCTTTTTAAAGCCTTAATGGCTCGGATATCCTCATTGCTTAAAGCTCCGTTCATTCTTAACTGAAAACATAAACACTAAATGTGTTAGCTATACACATAAGTAACATAACTAGTAACTTAAACACTTACTTGGCAGTCCGATTCGGAGCTTTGAGCGTGTGTATCGAGGAGAACTTCATGCAAAAGAACCGTTTTCTCTGATACCAACTGTAACGACCCACTAATCTAGACTACTTGGACCATTAACAAATCTATACATAAATCTTACATTTTTGCAGAAATACCATAATTTTATTGAAAACTTATGGAAACAAAGGTTACTTTCATAAAATAAGTAGGATATGGGTACCCATTGTCTTTAAAACAAAAATAACTTAAAAACTAAAAAGGGTTACATAGAAAATGCAGAAAATACTTCTAAAACCATAAAAACATAAACAAGACTACATCCTCGAATCGAATAACGCTCGGCCCCTTGACTCCATTCACCATCGATACACATCCTCTAAGCGTCACGAATCTTTCCGCCTCTAAAGCTTATTTTCCTGCACATAAACAGAAAGGAATGAGCCTAATGCCCAGCAAGGAAAATCTAACACATAGTCATAAACATAAACATAATGTCATAATAACGTAAAGACATATCATAACACATAATACACTTATTATAATGGCCATTATTACTTGGGGTCCCATAGACTAAACAAGCATATGCCCATGGGATTAATGGGGTCCTACTAGCTAAGTAGGTCATATGCCCATAACCCATTTGGGGTCTTGTTAGTCATATGGGTCATATGCCCAAGCCTACAAACATACACATATACATATCATAACACTTTTAATAACATAAAACATATAGATAACATAAGCACATAACATATTAATTCTAGCCTATTTTCCTTACCAAAGTTACCGAGATTATGGACTGAGTTGGGACTTTTGGAACACTCCTAAAACCATACGAAAGAGTGAGTCTAAAGAGAGGAGATGAAATGAAAGAGATGGAAAGACTAAACCATAAAAACATACTTACCAACTTATATGCTTAAGAGCTTGGATTCCCTAACCAAAATAAGAATAAGGTTAGGGGACTGAGTAGAAGGTTTTGAGAAAAGAAATAACATAAAATACAGAAAGGAACTAGAGTTTTGGGTTTACCTCAAAGATTGCAAGATCACTCTAACCTTCACCGAAATACTATAGAACTCACTTCCCAAAGTGTTTGATAAGCTTATGATGTTTAAGCTTATAGTTTTTCCCCAAACCAAGTGTTTACACTCTCACACTCACTTAACACTAGCAGCCTCTGAACTTAGAGCAAATGGTGAATAATGGCTGGGTACTAGGTCCTATTTATAGAGTTTGGGAATGAAAATATCTTGATTTTACTTGAATAAAAATAATGGCTTTTTAGGTGAAAATCATTTGAATAATCGTTCAGCAGAGGCTGAAGACTCGTTCAAAAGATGCTGGACTGTTGAAGGAGTTTGAATGGCTGAAAGGAAATGAATTCAAAAGAGTTTGAATCCATGCTGAAGGAGGCGATATATCGCCCCCTGTAGGCGATATATCGCCTGGGCCAGTATGCCCGAGGCGACCGTGCATCGTTTCGTGTTTTCCGTATCTACGTGCTGCGACATATCGCCCCCTATAGCTGCGATATATCGGCACACGCTGAATATTTAAACACGAAATTACACATTTTTAGCTAAGTTTGAATGGAGTAAACAGCCTTGACTAAGCCCTTAACGTACTCAAAGCTGCTGACTGACCCTATAACATTCAAACTTTACTCCTTATTATATTTAATCCTCCAAAATACTTAATCCTTAATTACCATTCATAACATGTGCTTAAAATCCTATTGGTTGATGTCTAAACCTTATAATATAATAAATATAATCCTTAATATCAGTCACATTAATCAAACCTTAGGTTATACTTAATATTCTTAAACTATAGGTAAAACTTAGAAAATCTATAAGTACTACTATGAGTGTCCAAATAATTCCCGGTCTGAACCAAAAATCCATAGTAACAAAGATAATGCTATAAATACTATCATACTATTATCTATCTTAGCTAAGTAAAGTTCTTGGACTCTACACTTACCAACTCTCAGGTGCCCTCTCCTATAAATATGGAGACCTTGGGAGTTGCAAGGGTTGGATTCTATTGTGTAAGGAAATACCCTGTTAAAGAATACCAAGCATATAGCAATAATATTGGCTGGTGGAGTAGAAGGATTTTAACCTTTGAACCACCTAAAAAACGTAATTGTGTCACCAGTCCATTTACAAAGATCATTCATCTATTTCGGTTCATAGTTAAGCACTAATCCCTTCCTCTTGTTTTCTTAATTACCTGTTGGCTAAGAACCGCGTCAACACCGAGTATATAGCTAATTGTATTTATAGTGACGTAATCATAGTGGAATATAAATATGATTATATGTTCAAAATAAATTAGTCCTAAGATTAGTCAGTGCACAGGTTTTACACTGACTTTCCAATCTACGATATAATCAACTTACACATTGTTGTGTTATGTTCTTTCCAGAACATTATCAAAGTAGATAAGATCGGATGTATTTGTTACATCGGACAGGATCGATATTGGCAGTTGATAAGATAAGTAAACATATAGTTATTATCTATTCTAGTCATATCATATAGTTGACCATAGGTCAATTCAATCTCAATTGTGAGTGGTTAGTATTCTAACTGATTGTATTATTTGAGTTCTTTGACTTGTTTGTTACCAGCTTACCCTACGGACTAGCCCATACTTACATCTTGGGAACTCGGTAGTATAATTGAGTGGGAGTGTTAATCATAGATATGAACATCTATAGCTTCTGATGAAGAAGTGAAACGATGGTTTCCTTTTAGTTTGGTTCAAGGTGTTAAATGATAGAGATCTCATTTCAGTAATTAAATTAGTTTACTGAAATATCATTTACAAGGAACTAAGTGTTTTAAGGATAAAATACAATGAGGGGTAAAACGGTATTTTAGTCCTATCTCATTGTAGACCGTCCATAGAGGATTGAGTGACAATTATGGTTGTAACAAGGGATAATTAATAGCGTATCTATATTTATTATAGAGCGTTCTATGAATTCAAGAGTGCAATTCCGAGTCTATAGTGGAGTCACGAGGAATTAATAAGTTAGTAAATTTATTTGTTAGATTTATGATAACTTATTGGAGCTTGATTTCATAGGCCCATGGTCATCATTGTACATTGGATAGAAAAGACGGCTGCCTTTTGGCAACTCCCATACTTTCATGTAATTATACCCACAGAGAGCCTTGTAGCCATGCTACTAGAGTAATTGTATCCCCTATTTATGGCTG
Source organism: Humulus lupulus (assembly GCF_963169125.1). Classification (NCBI taxonomy): domain Eukaryota; kingdom Viridiplantae; phylum Streptophyta; class Magnoliopsida; order Rosales; family Cannabaceae; genus Humulus; species Humulus lupulus. Next base: position 125,960,403 of record NC_084801.1, on the reverse strand, counting down.
GTGTAATTAAGACTCAGGGAGACAGAGTAAAACCCTAATCAAAAAACCCTAGCTATAAAGACCCCCTCATTTTACGATAGAGAGGAGGGCCAACAAATTACATAGCAAGAACTCTGCTGAAATCTCTCTAGCTTGATCTTCTCCAAGAGAACCCGAGAGAAACACTGTGAGGTTGTGAGGTTCTTGTACACCAGCTGTTTAACTGTAATTCTCTACAAGTATAATAACATCGACTCGTGGACTAGGGCTCGTTAACGCCTGAACCACGTAAAAACCTGTTTGTTTATTTACATTTCTGCACTTCTACAGTTCTTATCTTTTTACTATTTTGTTCGTATTCGTTTCCGAAAAACTCGATAAACATTTTGGTGCTTTCATTGAGAGTTGTAGGGAGTTGTTAGTCAGCTCTTTTTCTGTGTACGTTTTTTGTATTCGCTCCGTACTGAAAAGATGGTGACTACGAGAAAATCCGCGGTTGACAAAAATGATAGGGTCAACCCCGATACTATGATGGAAGATGCGGTACAAAACGAACCCTCGGACTACCAAGGTGAAGACCCGACATCCCGCCAAGATCGGGTCAGTACTGAAGATACGACATACTTAGAAAGCGAAGAAGAGTATTTCTGAGACGTTTACTACAAAGACGGCTACTACTACGAGAAGGATCCAGAACTGGTCCAAGTAGCCGAAGAACTGGTGGTCACTAAGGCCAAGCTTGCTGAGCAGGAGCGCGTCTCCGAAAAAATGCAACGCATGATGGAGCGCCTCCAAAGCAAGTTCGGAGATCTAGGCGACTCGGACGAGGATGCCTCTGTTTTAGGTGGTGCTGATGCCACCATGCCGGATCCAGCCGCTGCTGGACCATCCAAAGCCGCCCCTAACAAGGGCAAAGAAAAAGTTGGGGAGCCTGTGCGCACTAACGCCCCTGCACCTCCTAAAGGCGTGAATCACCAGGCCGACTGCCCCCCCCCCCCCCCGCGCGCAGAAGGTCTCTGGTGCTCCTAAGCCCAGACGTCCTTCAGCCCCAAGGGGGCACTCTGTGCCTAAAGGGCCCGGTGCTAAGGCACCCAGGCCTAGGGGAAGGAACAACCGCCCCAGTGATTCCGTCAACCAGGACGGTCGGGCTGCGGACACGCACTCCGAAGATAGCTGGTCCACGGTGGACCTAAGAAGAAGGTTGGAGGCCAAGTATGAAAAGGCCAAAGGAGAAAAGGCCCAGCCTCGCGGAGATGACCTGCGAAATCATCTCAACGACAAGCTCCGGGGACGTGACCTCCCGGAGAGCGATACAAAGAGGCTCGAGGAACAGATCGCTGCCTTGACCAAGCTGGTCCGGAAACAAAGTGGGGCCCTGTCAGACTCTGAGGAGGAAGACCCGGAACCATGTATTCGGAGGATCGCGGAAATGCCCCTCCCGGAGAACTTCAAAATGCCTCATATAGAATTATATGAGGGGAGGACAGACCCGCGCACCCATCTAGCTAAATACAACAAGATGATGCAAGTGGCGCGCATCAGTGAGGATGCCAAATGCATGTGCTTCTCACTCATCCTTACCAAGTCCGCGGAGGACTGGTGGAAAAGATTAGCTCCGGATCAATCCACAGTTGGAAGGAGCTACAGTCCGCATTCAGGAGGCAGTTCATTGCTGCCCGGGACCACGACATGGAGGTTGGTTCCTTAACCAACATCAAGTAGCTACCCAATGAGAACCTCAAAGCTTTCATTCAAAGAATGATGGAAGCTGCTGCTAAGACCAAGGTCAGCGATGATATGAAGCTGATCGCCCTTCAATCGGGGCTTACCGTCGGCTCCCTGCTGTGGGGGGAAATGCAAAGGAGACGGGCAGAAACTCTGTCCGAATTCATGTCAAAAGCTCAGGGAATCATCAACCTTGAGGATGCCTACCAACAGGGCTTTGGAGTTCCCCCGGCTCCGACGCCTTCCGTGACTGCGCCGAGTTTTGCTTCGCAAGCTCCCGAACCAGCCCTCACGCTTCCAGGAGCCCAGTTCACTCCAAGCGTGTATGGGCATTCCGCGTCTGCTCAGACGCCGAGTCAAACCCATTTCTCTGGGTACGGAGCTGTACAAACCGGATGTAGTATCGCTCCTGGCCCGTCGCAGCCGCAAGCGGAAGGCCCAGAACGAAATCTGAGCCAATCGCGGAATAAACGAGGCGGAAGAAACTCCAACCGGGGAGACCATTCAAAGAAACCCCGGAAGGACTATGAGCCCAAGTTCACAGAGTACACCAGTTTGATAGACTCACGAGAGAATGTCTATCGGGCGACCTGTAATATGGTCAACTACAGGAAGCCCCCGAAAGTGTCTCACGGAGGAAGGCGTCCGCGAGACTCCAATAAGAGGTGTGAGTTCCACGGAGACGTGGGGCACACCACAAACGAATGCCTTCAGCTGAAGGATGAGATCGAGTCCCTGGCAAGAGTGGGACACCTCAGTCAATGGGTGAGGATACCCGTAATCTATCCCGGACAAGGAGTAGTTCACGGAGCTGCGTACTCTCCAGGACAGAGGGGGACTGCTAACGCTCCTAGAGCCGGTCACCCCCAAACTCCTGGATCTCAGTTCCCAGCGCTTCCTGCTCCGACCTCTCCAGCACCCATTGCCTTGTTGGCTCCAGGACCCGGCAACCCATATCCGCCCGGCCTTGCTCCGCCACCCGTTGACGGACACGTAGCCACCATTTCCGGAGGACCGCACCTTGCCGGAAGCACCCGCAACTCCCAGAAAAGGTACTTGAGGGAGTTAGAACACACCGGAGAGATGTGCGCCTTGGTTCAGTCACCTGCTCAGCGTCCCCAAATGATGGATCTTCCCATCACCTTCACGGAAGATGATGCCCGACATGTGCACTTCCCCCACAACGATCCCCTCATTGTGGAAGCTCAGATCGCCAATAAGAAGGTGTCACGGATCCTAGTCGATAATGGAAGCTTCGTAAACATCCTCTTCAAAGCTGCCTTACACGCGATCGGATTAACCGAGACAGACCTGACCCCATGCCCCATCCAGCTTCAGGGGTTCAATGGGGATGCACTCATGCCATTAGGCAAAATTCAACTTCCAGTCACCCTCAGAGGAGAAAGCGACGCTTGTGCCTTCAAGCACTGCACATTCGTGGTGGTCGACTGCCCCACGGCGAATAATGCCATCCTAGGCCGACCGGTCCTAATCGATTGTGGGGCCATAACCTCGATACGCCACTTATGCTTGAAGTTTCCATGCGACGACGGGCGTATTGGCACCCTCCGGGGAGACCAACGAAGTGCACGAAGCTGTTATAACGTCTCCGTCCGATCCGTCTACACGGTCCAGGAGACGGTTGCTGCCGCTCCTTTGGCGGAGGATTCACCAGAAACTGGGGGTGCCCAAGGAGCATGCGTTGACGAACTCGACCCTAGAGTGGGGGTTGAGAGAACGATAGAGCCGATGGAGGAAGTCGAAGAGGTGATCCTCAACTCGGGAGATCCCACCAAAGTCATTCAGGTGGGGAAAAACCTTCCATCGGCCATTCGAGAAAAGATCGTGGCCACTGTGAAGAATAATCAGGATATTCTGGCATGGTGCCACGCTGATATGACGGGGATTAATCCTAATGTTGCGTGCCACGCACTCAACATAGACCCATCTGCAACTCCAGTTCGCCAAAAGAGGAGGCCGTTAGACCCAGTGAGGGCCGAAGCAGTCAAAACTGAAGTGGACAAGCTGATGTCCATAGGCTTTCTCCAGGAGTCACACTATCCCGTGTGGTTGGCCAACCCGGTTCTGGTCCCGAAACCCAATGGGTCCTGGAGAATGTGTATTGACTTCACGGACCTAAACAAAGCCTGCCCGAAAGACTGTTTCCCTCTTCCGCGAATCGATCAGATGGTAGACGCTACTTCTGGGTATGAACTCTTATCCTTCATGGATGCATACTCTGGATACAACCAGATCAAGATGCATGTCGCGGACCAGGAACACACCAGCTTCCTCACGGACAAGGGTGTCTACTGTTACGTGGTCATGCCTTTCGGTTTGAAGAATGCTGGGGCGACATACCAGCGTCTAGTAAACAAGATGTTCAAGGACCAGCTGGGGAGGAACATGGAGGTGTACGTAGACGACATGTTGGTAAAATCCAAGACCTCCGGGGACCACAGTGAAGACCTTGAGGAGGCTTTCGCCGTGATCCGAAAGTATGGAATGAAACTGAATCCGAAGAAATGTACTTTCGGGGTCTCGTCTGGGAAGTTCCTCGGTTTCATTGTCAGCTCCCGCAGAGTGGAGGCTAACCCTGAGAAAATTAAGGCGTTCATAGACATGCCTTCTCCCCGGAAGCATAAGGATGTCCAAAGCGTTACCGGAAGGATAGCGGCTCTCAGCCGCTTCGTATCTAAGGCCCCTGACAAATGTGTCCCCTTCTTCAATGTGTTGCGAGGAAACAAGAGGTTCGAGTGGACCCCCGAATGCGAAGCAGCCTTCCAACACCTCAAGGAACATCTAACCCGAGCTCCCATTCTGTCCAAACCTGTCGAAGGAGAGGCGTTGTTCTTGTACTTAGCTGTGACAAAGCACGCCGTGAGTGCCGCTCTCGTCCGGGAAGACGGCCGTATCCAGCTCCCTGTGTATTACGTGAGCAAAAGGTTACTGGACGCTGAGTCCAGATATTCAATGATCGAGAAACTCTCCCTCTGCTTGCTAATCGCTTCGAGGAAGCTAAGGCCCTATTTCCAGGCGCACACCATCAGAGTACTCACCAACCACCCTCTCCGACAAGTCTTGCAGAAGCCCGAGTCTTCTGGCAGATTACTTAAATGGGCCATGGAACTGAGCCAGTTTGACATCCACTACCAGCCACGTATTTCCATAAAAGGACAAGCTCTCGCGGACTTTATTGTGGAATGCTCAGGAATGAATGACCTCCCGGAAGATCCTGTCCCGGAACTTCCCACATGGAAGGTCTATGTAGACGGAGCCTCAAATGAAAAAGGAGCTGGAGCAGGGGTCATCCTAATATCTCCCCAAGGACATCAGCTCCAGAGCGCCATCCGTTTCGCGTTCCCAGCATCCAACAACGAGGCAGAACACGAAGCCATGCTAGCTGGATTGCAACTGGCCAGAGAAGTCGGAGCCCAAAAAATCGAGGTATACAGCGACTCCCTACTTGTGGTAAACCAAATATCCGGGGAATACCAGACGAAAGGCGAAAAAATGGCTGCCTACGTGTCTCTCTCCCGCGGCCTCCTGCAGCATTTCAAAGGCTACCAAATCCGCCAGGTCCCCCGGGACCAGAACTCACTCGCGGACACGCTGGCCAAGCTTGCAACAGACCCGGAGATTGAACAATATGGCCTAGTGCCCATCGGGCACTTAGAAGCACCTAGTACCGAGACACAGAGGGTAAATGCCATCATCGACCATTCCCATTCCTGGATAGGACCCATCCTCAGATTTCTCACCATCGGAGAGCTCCCCACTGATAAAGCTGACGCAAGAAAGCTCCAGTATCAAGCTCCCCGATACGTGGTTATGGATGGAAAGCTTTACCGCAGGGGGTTGTCCATACCCTTCCTTAGGTGTGTTGCCGGAACCGAAATCAGCACCATCATCCATGAGGTTCACGGAGGCTTCTGTGGCGACCATACCTCCGGGCTGAGCCTCTCCAAAAAGATCCTTCGACAAGGATACTTCTGGCCCACCATGAAGAAGGATTGTGTGGATTATGTCAGAAAATGTGAGCAGTGCCAGAGGTACGCCAAGGTTCCGCGAGCGCCGCCTACAGAAATTACCTTAATGACCAGCCCCTGGCCGTTCGCCGTTTGGGGAATTGACCTAGAAGGTTCCCTTCCAACTGGAAGGGGTGGAGTGAAGTATGCCATAGTCGCGGTAGACTACTTCACCAAATGGGCTGAAGCTGAACCTATGAACACGGTCACGTCTAAGAAAGCACTGGACTTTGTCATCAGGAATATAGTGTGTCGTTTTGGGCTTCCACGAAAAATTGTGTCCGACAACGGGAAGCAATTTGATAGTGAACATTTCACGGACTTCTATACTTCGCATGGAATCATCAAAAGCTTTTTCGCAATCGCCAGACCTCAAGCTAATGGGCAAGTGGAAGCAGTAAACAAAATCTTAAAGACCACGTTGAAGAAAAAACTCCAAGCATGCAAGGCTCACTGGCCAGAAGAGCTTCCGCGAGTACTTTGGGCCTATCGCACAACAGAGAGGACTTCGACGGGGCACACACCATATTCCATGACCTTCGGTTGTGAGGCCGTCATCCCAGTAGAAACTATGATCCCCTCTCACAGGCAGGACACCTACGACCCTACCCAGAACCACGCCCTTCTCCAGGAGTCCCTGGACATGATCGAAGAACTCCGGGAGCAGTCACAGGTCCAACTCAAAATGTACCAAGGCAAGATAGCCCGACACTTCAACACAAGAGTCAAGAGCCGTACATTCGAAGTTGGGGACCTTGTCCTACGGAGAGTATTTCCTGCTACGCAGGATCCGGGAGTGGGAGTCCTCGGACCCAACTAGGAAGGCCCCTATGCAATCCAAGAAAAAGTGGGCCATGGGACGTATCACTTAAAGAGACTCGACGGATCTAAAGTCCCGCACGCCTGGAACGCGGAGCACCTCCGCCGTTACTATCAGTAGGCCCTGGACTATCTAGTCGAAAGTCCTTGGTGGACGTAGCAAAAATGTAAAATATGGAAACAATCCTCCCAGCTGTAAAACACATGCCTCACAGGCTAATTTAATGAAACACGGAGAGATTCACTCCGCTTTTACTGCATTTTTTACCCCTTTGTTCCAAGCTGCGTTTTAACAAGTGACCACGCGGTCCGGAGACGTCCGGACCCCACGCTCACTTGGGGGGGGTATACATGGCTAAGGCATAGCCATACGCCCCTTGAACAAAACATACAGAGAACACCACTTATGTGCTAGCATTGTGTTTGAAAATTTTAAATTGTTAAGCTTAGGTTGATTTGTGCCATGAACATATTTGCATTACGTGTCATGTGTGCATTATGTGGTTATGTGAAAATTGCCATGAAAATATCTGCCATTATGCATCATGAAAATGATCTCCTGTGTAGCCTAGCGATGAACAGGACCGGGGGTTGGGGCGCACTCAGAGAGCTACGCCGAAACACCCCCAACTTCCTGACAAGCCCTTCGCAGGATATTCCGCGACCACTGTAAGCTTTGCTTCGCAAGCTCCAGCTCCGGGTCCTGCAAGGCGAAAGGTGGCAAGATCCGCGACCGCTGTAAGCTTTGCTTCGCAAGCTTCAGCTCCGGGTCTCATAAAGTAAAGCATGGCAAGATCCGCGACCGCTGTAAGCTTTGCTTCGCAAGCTCCAGCTCCGGGTCCTACAAGGCGAAAGATGGCAAGATCCGCGACCGCTGTAAGCTTTGTTGCGCAGGCTTCAGCTCCGAATCTCAAAAAATAACGCATGGCGAGTCCCTCGACCACTACAAGCTTCGCTTCGCAAGCTTCAACCCTGGAAGCAGATATAATCGATCCCCAAATTATAGCAGGCCTTGCTTCGCAAAGCCCCTGCTCCAGAATCGCACATGGTAGGTGTGACGATTTCCCCGACCGCAACGAACCTTGCCTCGCAAGGCTTCATGCCAAGTCCCTGAAGTCGGCCACCGTGGGTTCCGCGACGACAGTTAGTTTTGCTTCGCAAAGATCTAGCCCTAAGTCTAGCGACGCTCACCAAAAGAACTCCCGTTCCGGCACCATCCCGCGGAAATGTATTAAGTGTTTGCCTCGCAAGCTTTGTAAAGATCGCAATGGAGAGATGGAACGGGTCACCCTAGCCATCCCCGCGAACGGTATAACTACAAGTCTCGAGATTGGCTATTTACCTTAGGAAGGCTGAGTACGATGAAAGAGGGAGTCTGGCCATTGGAACCAAGAATCCTCCGCAACCTAGAAACTACGTGGGAAAAGACATAAGCCGTTGGAGCTTCAAGTTAGAAATGCATAGGTTCTGGCCGTTGGAACCAAAGCCTCGTGCGCCCCTAAGGCAGTTTCTATCGTATAAAAGTATCTACTCTAAGCGAAAAATTAAACAAGGAACTCAGCAGAAAAGGAATGAAGAATTCTACAATTATTATAATGAAGGCCCTGCGGACCGGGCATCTGTAATGTTCCCGCAATAAAAAAAAATACAAGGAGCTTCGCCCCAAAGGAAAATAAAGAAAAAAATAAAAAATAGTTAAAGATATGGCCCCTTCAAGCGCTGGGGGTGGCAGCGGCATCCACGTCCGGGGCCTCGAGATCAGCGGTTTCAACCGGGGCTGGCGGAGTCGGCTCATTGGAAGGTGGAACTTCATCACTGGCAGGTCCAGAGGTCCCCGCCTCTGTGGGATCTTCTGCCTCAGGGGCCCCAGCAGGTTCGTCAATGTTATAAGTCTGGACGTACACCTCTGGGCTTTGATCCCACACCTGTATCTTTTCCCTCATGGCGGCGGCATCCTCTCCCAGGTAGCCTATTACCTCTGGGTTTATTTTCCAAAGTTGGTGCATGAGGACCACGTGGGATAGATTAATCATTCTATTCAGCACCACCTCGGCATCTTCCTTCTCCTTCAAGCGCTCCGCCTCAGAGGTCGCCAGCTTTGCCTCCGCGACAGCCAATTGAGCCCTCAGTTTTTCCAGCTCGGCCTTGGATGCATCCCGCTCTCCCTTAAGGGAATCAATCTCCTTGCGTTGCACCTTATTGTGATCTAGCAAGGATTGCTTCTCGGTCACATGCCCCCTGACGGTGAATTGCAAGGCTCCAATCTGTTTATCCTTCTCAGCAAGCCCCAACTCCTGCATAGACGCGAGATCCTTGCTCCTCTTATGATCTTGCTCCTCCTTGTGCAGCCTATTCTGAAGAGTGGCATATTCCTCTTGCCGCTTAAGGAGGAGATCATTTTTCGATTGCAAGCGGGCTTCTAAGGTATCTTTCTCCTCCCTGGCTTGGGATAGCTCTTCCCGGAGCTTGGAGTTTTCGGCCTTCAAGTCATCCGACCGCTACTTGAACTCATTCTCTGCGCTGGCCCGGTACTCTCGGTATTTGGCAAGATATTTCTTGTCCGCCTCTTCTTCAGCCTTGCGCCGGGCCTGGTTAACCTCTTCCACAGCCTCCCCCTTTATGCTCTCGACCTGTTGGGTCAGTTTCTGCTTCTCCGCCTCCAAGGCCTGGCGAGCCACCTGGCTCTCCTCCAGCTGAACCAGAACTGCACCCACCTCCCGGAACGAGCGTTCCGCAATGAGAGAGGTCTGCGAGGAAAGACAACAGAATGAGTTAAGCAGAACCAAATGTACTAAGACAATTGATCCCGGAACACAACAACTGACAGCTTACCCCCGAAAGTTGCTGCTTTACGGCATGTGTCAGCAACAGCGGGTCCTTACTGCTACTGATGGCCCATTTCTCATAATTGAGTTCGCACAAGCTCAGGGCCATGTCCTCCATCATCTCCGCTCCGAACGGCGCCAATGAACGTCCGAGCCTAGGCACCAGCCTCTTCTCCAAGGCTGGGCCATCCAAAACCGCTCCAGCAGGGTGAAGGGATCTCACCCCCTCGGCCAGCTCAGCTCTCTTCACGGCAGACAAGTTGTCTGCCCTTCCCTGAGTAACAGCCTTCTCGGCCTCCAACCGCCTCTTCAAAAAATTATCAGCCCGTCTTACACCCTCTAGGAGGGCAGTGGGGAAACGGGTTGGTTTCTGAGGGAAGTGGAACTTCAGGCCAGGCCAAGGAAGGCTTGTTTGTTGAGAAAGTGGAAGAGAAGAAGAAGAAGGAGACCCCGAAAGGGTGGACTCCCTTTGGACTGAAGGAGGAAGTAGACGGGGTATTGGAGACGGTAGCGAAGACACTACCGCCTCGCTTTGTGGTTGTTGCTGATGTTGCTGTTGCTTTTGCTGCTGCTGTGGCGGTGTTGATTGTCTTTGCGGTTGTTGTTGTTGCTGCTGTTGCTTTTGCTGTTGGAGTTGTGTTTGCTGCTGGTTGGGGGTAATCTGGTGGGGACTGCGCGTAGCCCGGAGGTCTCCATCACCTCCGGGAGAAGAGTGTCTAAGGCGTTTCTTCTTGTCGCCCTCAGCCTCTCCTCCGGAGCGCTTGCTCACCCCGACCCTCTTCGCGGGGAACACAAGACCTTCCCCATCGCTGCTACTGCTCGAGACCACCATGTTCTCGGAAGGCCCCTTGACAGGAGGCTTCTCCACCACGGGCACGATTGACCTCTCCACCACCGGAGACCCTTGCGCCTCGCCACTTGTCTTCTTGGGTGTGGCAGCTTTACCTCCCCTACCAGCTCCGGCCTTTCGTCTTTTCCCCTTGGACGGGTCTTGGCTGGTGGCGGCCTTCTTGATAAGAGAGGTAGCTCTCCCCAACATCTTTGCTTCAAGATGTTCTGCAAGAAATGTGCGAAGCAAGGTTAACCAACCAACAAGCAATGTGAAAAAAGATAAGCAGAAAACAAAACAAGCAACAACATAACAGCACAAACAAGTCCCCTAGCAGGGAACAAGAAACAAAAAAAGGGAAAAGTCTGAAAGGGACGACCATGCACGAGAAACGTGGATGGCCTTCCCCGAGCAAAACAAAACACCGCTTCCTGCTCCGGGAAGCTCCCATACTCCTTGAAGTCCGGGAATGACATGCTGAGGGAAGAAGGGTCAACCATGATGACACCTTCTGGCAGACTACCGTCACTCAAACACCCGAGGAGCTCATCTACCCTATCGCAATATCTGTCAAAGGGTATCCTACGCGGATCTAGCCTAAGGAAGCGAGGATCGAACCCCGCCTGAGAAGTCTGGGAAACCTCAGACAGGCTGGGGGTGTGGATCAATCGAAAACTAGTCTTACCTCTCCCGGAGGTACCAGCTCCCGGAGTCCCTTCATTGGGGTAAGATGCGGCGTGGCAAGCCTCGATCTCTTCTTCCTCCGGCTGGGGGTCGGGGAACCTCTCCGCCCAACTAGGAGATAAATTATTCTCGTCCCGGGCCGCTTGGCAGATCACCTTGGACAGCTCCAGGGCAATCTGCTCCCGGATATCAGCTGACACCTGACTTTGCCCCCTGCCACTCACTGGCTCAATATTTTGGAAAGAGGCGAGTAGCCCATACTCCCTCAAAGATTCGGTGGTCACAAGTCCTTCCACCTTCAGCTCTTCCTCCGAGAGCCCCTCGTAGAATTTTGACCTCCTTATCATCTCCGCACAGCGAGGTGTCCGCGGGACGACTTCTGCAAAATCCAAATACGAGTATTAGAGATCCTCCCGAAAGGCAAACCAAACATAAAGAAACAAAGTTAAAAAGGAGAGGAAGGAGCACTTACCAGGGACTTTGAAGTCCAAAGATAGGGCTGGCACCCTCTTCAATGGGAAGCCAGTCGTCAGGAACCAGTACTCCCGGAGATCTGGAACCCTCGTGGTATGACAGGTGGGACACATCACGTCCGGGTACCTCTCCAGCCTGTAAAACCCCACCTTGTCTGGATGACCTCTCATGGGTTGAGACTTCAGCCCATAGAAGTATAGCACCTCCTCCGGGGTAGGGGCCTCCAGGTCCCGGGACTTGCAAAAGATGTACCACCCTGCTAGGAGCTTGTAGCTGGGGGGAATCAACTGGAAGGGGGCAATCCCCGCCTTCACACAGAAATTGGCAAAATAACTTCTTAGGGGCAAGTGCGTCCCACACACTATGTGTGCGTAGCTCCAGGCACCAAAACCCTCGTGACTCTGACTAGCATACTCACCCAGCACCGACAGACGGTGCCACATCAGGCCTGGGATGTTCTTCAGGCCTGCCTCTGAGGAGTACAGCTCCAGCATGCCGTAGTTCCTGAACAGGTTCGGCTTCTGGTCCATCTCCCAGATTGAACTGTTGATAGTCGGTGGGCTAGCCGCGACCACTTTAGTTTTTCCTTTCCCCTTTGCGCCAGCGACAGGGGAACCTTGCTCCTGGGCAGATTCAGCCTCTACCGCAGCGATGATTTGTTCCTTTGAGGTGTTCGTCACTGAACAAAAGAAACAAAGAAGAAAACACTCTAAGCAGTCAGCACCCTTGTCATACCCTAACGGTATCAAAGGCATCGGGGAGACCCTCCCCGAAAACTGCTTGGAGAGGCTCCCACCGAGCTTGCCGAGGGGTTGGCGCCATGCCACCCGAAGGACAGCAAGGAACCAAACTCAAACTCTGAGCCTAAGCCCGCCAAGAGAAGTGTTTTTCCAGAGGAAGACACCCTAAAGGCGCTCACGCTTATGCCCTAAAACAGCAAACCAGAACAACATAAGCAAGACGAGGAACGACTTTCCAAATGCAAATCGTCAAAGCATGCAAAGAGATTACTTATTGACTCACATCACTCACATGCCTATCAAAGCCCTATTCACGCATGCATAAAGATGACACCGGCAGAAAACTCAACCCTAACAACTACCAACAATCTGAGGTTTAGAAGGAAAAAGCAAAGTAAAAATACTTACTGGTATTCGGGTATTTGAAGATTGAGGGAGTAACCGGTTCACTGCACCGCGCGAACACGAGAAGTAAAGGCTGCAAAGACAAAGCAACGATTCAGACTTAGAACTTCGGCGAACAAACCTACGGTCAAGTCGAAAGAAAAGTTTCAGGATTCCTTACCAAAAGAAGTGGCGAATTCGCAGGAAAGGAAGCTTGAAAGCTTGAGAGTTCGAAGATTTGGGAATCTGAAAATCTGAAAGCTTGAGAATTTGAAAGCGTAAAGAGGAAGAAGGGTTCGTTCCCTCGTTTTTATAGCAGGAACGAAGTCGTTTCGAATTCCACAAATGGACGGTCCCGATCTTCCCATACCACATGCATCAGATCCGACGGCTGGGGGAAAAGTGCCGGTCATATTTATGACTCCTCAGATGGGAATAAAGTATTTATTTCCCATCATTGTACCATCTTGGGCCCAACGTACCATTAAATACCGTCAAATCACTACTCAGACGCCTGACGCACGCGAACTCAGCCAATCGCCTCACGCACACGTCTTGGTCGCAGGACCACTCCCTGCATGACGCGTGGCCCTCGCCATACTCGAGTACTTGAGTTCAAACAGAAGAAATTTCCTTCTTTTTTCGTACTAACACTCAGACGGGAAAAAAGGAACCCTTCCAGGAACACAGGAGGTGACCCCTCGTCTAATCTAGGGATCAGAATACCCGGAGGACTGTACAAGCTCCCGGACCTCTCAAGTTCCGTGACCTTGGGGGGTAAATGTTATCCAGATTTCCGGATAGCGTTTAGATGGGTAGCCTTCGGGAAGCAGAATTATCAAAGTCTTCCCCGGAGGGTGACCAGGGCTCGCGGATGGACAGAAAGGCTTCGCTTCTCCCGTTTAGTGTCAAGCACACTCCTTCAAGCAACCGCGACCCGGAAGCTCGTCAGTTCTCCCGGACTCCCGAAGGGATATCCCTCGGGGAAGGTCCTTCCAGGAGAAGCTCTACAAGTCACCTTCGCGGATACGATTCCGTGCTTCGCACGGAATAAGACCAAGTGGTCGAGTCACGGAGGAGGCATAGTTGGAATGATACTCACCTGACATAGGATCCCGCCTGACATGCCTGACAGGTCAAGGCCGCACACATCCCAGCACGCCTAAAGGTGCCTTTTCGCCTACTGTTCCGCTGACCGCCTGGAAAAGACGACTGCCTTTTGGCAACTCCCATACTTTCATGTAATTATACCCACATAGAGCCTTGTAGCCATGCTATTAGAGTAATTGTATCCCCTATTTATGGCTGGTGTAATTAAGACTCAGGGAGACAGAGTAAAACCCTAATCAAAAAACCCTAGCTATAAAGACCCCCTCATTTTACGATAGAGAGGAGGGCCAACAAATTACATAGCAAGAACTCTGCTAAAATCTCTCTAGCTTGATCTTCTCCAAGAGAACCCGAGAGAAACACTGTGAGGTTGTGAGGTTCTTGTACACCAGCTGTTTAACTGTAATTCTCTACAAGTATAATAACATCGACTCGTGGACTAGGGCTCGTTAACGCCTAAACCACGTAAAAACATGTTTGTTTATTTACATTTCTGCACTTCTACAGTTCTTATATTTTTACTATTCTGTTCGTATTCGTTTCCGAAAAACTCGGTAAACAAATACAATGAAGGGTAAAACGGTATTTTAGTCTCATCTCATTATAGACTGTCTATAGAGGATTGAGTGACAATTATGGTTGTAACAATGGATAATTAATAGCATATCTATATTTGTTATAGAGCGTTCTATGAATTCAAGAGTGCAATTCCGAGTCTTTAGTGGAGTCACGAGGAATTAATAAGTTAGTAAATTTATTTGTTAGATTTATGATAACTTATTGGAGCTTGATTTCATAGGCCCATGGTCCCCATTTTATCTTGGATAAAATCATCTAGATAGTCTAAATTAATTGATTTAATTATCAATTTGAATTATCAAAGTTGACCAGGTCAATTTTGGATAGTTTCACAGAGTTATGTAATTTTGAGAAGAAAAGATAAATTAGGGCAGATTTATTAATTAAGATAAATTGGTATCTAAATTAATAAATAAGTTTAAATCAAGGTTCAAATTATAAATAATTAATTTGATAAAGGATTTGAATAATTATTTAATTAATTAAATCAATAAAAAATAATACAGGTCTTGATTTTAAGTCCAATGGGCTTATAATCAAATGGGAAATTTCACGGGCCTAAAGCCCATGATAATTTCGACCTAGGGCTTCAAATTGGCTATTATTTTATTGATTTTTTAATTAAATTAAATGGCCTAATTGATTCTATAAAAGGAGTGCTTAGAGAGAAGTCAAAACACAAGTTCATAAGTTCAGAAGTCAGATTTTCTGATAGGTTTTAGATTCTCTTTAAACACAAGTCTTTTTCTAAGCCTATTTGTTATTTTATCTTCTTCTCTTTGTATCTATCTCATGTGTTGAGAATGCCCCACTCTAGTCTAGGTGATTCTAATGATACTTTGGAAGACTGTGAAGAAAATTGAAGATCGGTTCAGTTTCTTGGTAATACCCTGCGACAGAAAGGATACAAGGGTTAGAGAAACTGAAGGAATGACTCATTCATTCTGCTGCGTATACTGTAAGTATTCTTATCATTGTTTCTGTTTGAATTCAATGTTAGAAACATGTTCTAGGTTATCTCATATTAATTTGTTTAATATTAGATCTACATGAAAATAAATAAAGATCATGTACAAGTTTTCCCAACAACTGGCCTTAGAGCCTTTGGTAATCTTTATTTTCATGCATGAACATGTTTAAAATTGGATTATTTGATGTGTTTGAATAATTGGATGGTTTTTCATCTTTTTATGAAGTATATTGATTTTATGTGATTATTAGCAATTTTTAGGTTATTTTGTTGTGTTTTCTATGCCATTAATTTTATATATGCTTTATTTTGTATAAAACATATTAAAAATTAATTAGAAAATGATTTTGGTTTGAAAAATTGCTCAAAAAATTTTTTTTGGAAAAATTGGCCTGCCTACCCATCCGCGCGCACGCCCAGCCATCAGTAGCCAAGTGAACAATACCCGTCATCAAAAAAAATTTTAATTTTTTTAAATTAAAGAAATTAAAAATTATGAAAATAAATTATTTATAATCAAAACAAAAAATATCATATTTGTTTTTGCATTTAAAATTGTTTTTTAAAATAAGATATTTTTGTTAGTTGAGATTTAAATAATTAGATATTCTCTACAAATATTCAAATTCAAATTTAAAAATAGACTAACAACTTAATTTTAAATATTTTAATATATTAAAATAATAAAATTAAGATATTAGATATCTAAGATATTTTCTTTTAAATTCTTGATATTTTATTAAATCTTTATTTGAAAATATAAATATCTGTTTATTCTATATTTTTTTAATATTTAAATTATTTGAAATTTGTTAGTTAGATGTTTTCATGGATATTTGAATTTGTTTAACAATTTTAAGATATTTTAAAGTTGTTATAACTATTAATATTTTATTTATTTTAAAAATGGTTAAAATATTTACTTATAATTGTAACAACACAAGATATTTTTGAAAAACAGTTATGATATTGATTTTAAAATTTAAAATTTGTTAAATTTTGAAAAATATTATTTTTTTCAACCAATTAATAAAATATATTTTTTAATAAATGGGATTTAAATTAACTTTGGTTAATTGTTGATAAATCCTATTTAAATTAAATTAATATTTTTTTCAAATTAACCTAAAACAAGTTGATTGTTGATAAAGGAAATTTAAATTAACTATTGTTAATTGTTGATAAATTTCATTTAAATTGACTTATTTTTGTAAAAATTTAATTAATTCAAATTTTTTGATAAATTCTAGAAAATTAATTGTGGTATTTTTGCAAAGGAAATAAATTGTGGTATTTTTCCATAAATTCATAGAATTGCTCATATAGTAACATGATTATGCCCATCCAATTATAACGTGTCTGTTTGCACTATATGTGGTATTTTTGCAATTGGGCTTAGATGCATATAGTGGCCCATATGTTTGTTAGATATATAGTTTTTGCCAAATAAAATATTCATAAAATTATAGGTTTTATTTGGGCCCATTAGAAAATGTAAATTTAAATTCCTCTCTTGTGGGTGATTCACTTGTGAAGCCCATTTGTTTTGCATGACTATAGTGGGCCTAATCAATTAATAACAATTAATAAAACAAATATTTAAATTCCTGTCTTTTGGACCTTGTATGGAAGATTGGGGGCCTCTGTAGTGGGAACGACATACTGGACCCAGCCCTTCTCCATACAAGCCCAATTGTTAAAGCTCATTTACCTGAGTTGGACTTAATAGTATAGGTTCATTATATTAGCTAAACCTAAATATTGATTAGCACCAAATTAATTCTAAATTAATTGAATTTGTTTCAATGTGAAACTTTAGAATTAATAGGAAATTATAGGACTTTGGTTTTAAAAATTCTAATCTTACAATTTTTTGGAGAACCAGTCATTAAATTTCGAAAAATAATAAAATATTATTTTTAATTTTATAATGAGCTTATTTTAAGATGGGATATTTGCGGCGAAAATACCTAAGTTTTGCAAATTATGACACTTAAATACCTAACTCTTTTTTTTTTTGTGGCTAAAATACTTTCTGTTACACTTTCTTGGCACCCGTTGGTACCTCGACGTTATCTAACAAGTCAACGCTTACATGGCAGCTTCTGATTGGTCCAAATAAATAATTTTTATTTAAAAATTAGAAAATGTATTAAAAATTCAGTTTTATATAATTAAAATTTTAAAAATCAATTTAAAAAATAATATATATAAATTAAATGAAATCTTAAGACAAAATTAAATAAATTAAAATCGATTGGAAATTTTAACTTAAACTAAATACTAATATAAATTAAATTCTTTCTTAAAAACAATAGTAATTTTTATTTCTCTCCCACCCGATTCTTCATCTTCTTCATTTTTTTTCTTGGGTGTTGGCTTGGAGAAAATAGAGGCAACCTCTTCCCCTCTTCATCTTGTTCTTCTTGTTTTTTTTTCCCTTTCCGCAGGAGGAGTGCAGATCTACGTAAGTGGAGGAGGCTGGAACATGGTCTTCATGCAGATCGGGCAATGTCGTCGGTGGGGGAGGCTAGGTGACGAACAAAATATGGGTTTGACAGAGGATTTGGAGTCGCCATGCTCAAGGGCGGTCGGAGTTCCGTCAAAGCTAGCCCCGTCGGCATCGCACTTCCATCTTCTCCAGCCTAGATGCCGACTGCTGAGCTCCATCCAAGCAGACCCAAATCTGTGCTCTTTGTCCTCCTTCGGTCCAAGCAATCCCAGCCTTGAATCCATCTTCTCCAACCTTACAACCCAGAAAAGAAAAAAAAAGGAAGAGGAAGAACAGTGAAGATGAAGAATCGGGAGAGATAGAAAAAAATTGTATTTATTTTAATTAGATTTTTAGTTTTAGGTATTTTGAATAATGATTTTTAATTTTAATTTAATTAAAAATATGATTTTTTAAATAAAATTTTAATTCTTTATTAGATTTTTAGAGAGTTTTATTTAATTTTTAAATATTTAAATGAATTTTTAAATAGAAATTCAATTATTAATAACGTGGACCAATCAGAAATTTCCGTATAGGCGCTGACCTGTTAGATAACGTCGAGGTACCAACGGGTGCCAAGAAAGTGTAACGGAAAGTATTTTAGCCGCAAAAAAAAAGAGTTAGGTATTTAAGTGTCATAATTTGCAAAACTTAGGTATTTTCGCCGCAAATATCCCTTTTAAGATTTATATTCGATCTCCAACATTGGTTTAACAATGTCAATAGCTTAATGGGGTCTTGAGGCGCTTTGATTCGTCCCTCTACGGAAGGTGTTCATTAGTTATTTTGACAAGGTTAGATCTCGAAAGATAGATAATTATAGGTCACGACTCACCCCTACAGTGACTACTAGGACTAAATCTATAATTATCGAAACCGTGGGTTTAGCTCATAAAATAAGAGATTTTTTTTCTTATTTTGATCGAATAGTAGGTTGTTAATAATGGTGTCCATTATTAAATGAGTTTACAACTCTATTTAACTAGTGGTATTTTTTAATCTCACCAACTGGGACAAGGATATCATATATTAGTTAAAAACCTAAAGAAATATAGATATGATTGTTTTTGGTATTTTTTCTCATATCTTACATATTTTTTGTATATGTTGTGCTATTTCTTGAAATTTGTGTGAATAGAAGTTTTATTGAGCAAATGTGATTGATATCTATTTTATTGATAATTTGTAGTTTTAAGTTATGTAGTGTCTGTGCATACTCCCATCCTTTCTCAACTTTCGATGGAGAAACTCACTATAGAAAACTCCCTTAATTGGGAGCATAATATAAACATAGAGTTGATTGGTGACAACTCCGAGTTCGTCATGATTGAGGAATCCCCAGAACGAGCATCGTGTCCGCACGTTCGTGATGGCACCGTCAGTGCTCGTGATGGCACCGTAAATGCTTGGATAGCACCGTCTCCCCACATTCATGATGGCACCGTAAATTCTCGGATGGCATCCTGTCTGCACGTTCATGATCAACTCTACTATGGTCTGACGCAGGTCATGAACGAGCTTCAAATTATTGAACCTGTCATGGGGGGACCTAGTAAAGGAGGTGAACATAAGACTACTGTTGTTGCTGCTGATCCAGCTAAGGCTGAAGCTAACCAAGCTTCGTCTTCGAAAGCTGGAAACAAGAGGAAAGGTGGGCAAAACAACAACCCCAAGCCTGCAAAGGATGCAGAGACGAGTGCACAACCAAATGCACAGATGCCTAAGGAGAAGAACAAGAAAGGTAAAGGTAAGTGCTTTCACTGCAAAGAGAAGGGGCATTGGAGACAGGATTGCCCCAAGTTTCTAGCAGCTAAAAACAAAGGTAATGATTATAGTTCATTTATCTTGGAAACATGTGTTTTAGAGAATGATAAATTCGTTTGGATTATTGATTCTGGATATACTAACCATGTTTGTAACTCTTTACAACTTCTTGATTCGTGGGAGGAAGTGGATGAAGGCAGTTTAAAGCTTAGAGTTGGGAACAGAGCGTTCATTGCAGTCCAAGCTAGAGGAAGAGCTCGTCTGAAGTTCGGAAATAAATTTTTAATGTTAAATGATGTATTTTTTATTCCGAATTTTAGTAGAAATTTAATTTCAGTTTCCATGTTGTAATTAGAACGATTTGTTATAACTTTCACAAGTTCTAATATATCTATTTCTTTCAAAGGATCACAATTGTGTATTGCATGTTTGGAAAACGAGCTTTATATTCTGCGACCTAACGAACCCATCGCTCTTAACAATGATTTATTTAAAGTAGCTAAGCCTAGGACCAATAAACGTCAAAAGACCGATAACGATAATATGACGTATTCATGGCACTTGAGACTAGGTCACATTGGCTATGATAGGATTAAAATACTTACAAAGGACGGGCCTTTGAGGGAACTCACCTTAGGTGAATTACCTGTCTGTGAATCTTGTCTAGAAGGAAAACTGACCAAGCGTCCATTCTATGCAAAGGGTGATAGGGCCAAAGAACCACTTGGACTTGTTCATTCAGATGTTTGTGGACCTTTGAATGTACAAGCCATGGGTGGTTTTGAGTATTTCGTCACTTTCATTGACGATTACTCTAGATGCTCATGTCTTTACCTAATGCATAGGAAATCAGAAACATTTTCAAAGTTTCAGGAATTCCTAGCAATGGATCAGAACCAATTAGGTAAAATGTTAAAGATCTTGCAATCTGATAGGGGTGGAGAATAATTGGATATGCAGTTCCAAGATCATTTAACTGAACTTGGGACTTTATCACAATTTACTGCCCCAGGTACTCCGCAACAAAATGGTGTAGCGGAACGCCAGAACAGAACTTTATTGGAAATGGTTAGATGCATGCTTATTTACTCAACTCTACCAACTTCGTTCTGGGCACATGCAATTGAAACCGCGAATGATATTCTCAATGTCGTGCCGTATAAATCAATCCCCAAAACACCTTTAGAATGCTGGTGTAACGCCCCACGTCACTATGGTTACTTCCTGGAATGACGATTGGCCCTACAAACCAACACGAGTCTTTCCAGCGTGCTTTGTCCTCACTCGCACGCTTCCTGGGAAAAATTCTGAGGAGGTCACCCATCTTGAGATTACTCCAGGTCAAGCAAGCTTAACTTTGGAGTTCTCAAGTGATGGGCTACCGAAAAGAAGATGCATCTTGTTGATATAGGTAGTACTGGTCAATCTATTTAAGTCATCTTCAACTACGTATTCCCATACCTACACAGTCTTAGAATCATCACACTTGACCTTCCCCAGGCAGTGTGGGATTGTACAACTTTTTACCCGGTCTTTCGCCCTGCGGATCACGGGATTCTGACTATCACAATCACCCCCCTTAGGAGTCCGACGTCCCTATCGGCAACACTTCCGGCTGGGTCATGGCTCTGATACCATTTGTAATGCCCCACGTCACTATGGCTGCTTCCTGGAATGACGACTGGCCCTACAAACCAACATGAGTCTTTTCAGCGTGCTTTGTCCTCACTTGCACACTTCCTGGGAAAACTTCCCAAGAGGTCACCCATCTTGAGATTAATCCAGGTCAAGCACGCTTAACTTTAGAGTTCTCAAGTGATGGGCTACCGAAAAGAAGATGCATCTTGTTGATATAGGTAGTACCCATCAATCTATTTAAGCCTTCTTCAACTGTGTAGTCTCATACCTACACAATCTTAGAATCATCACACTTGACATTCCCCAGGCGGTGTGGGATTGCACAGCTTTTTACCCGATCTTTCCCCTTACGAATCACGGGATTCTGACTGTCACAGCTGGAATGGTCGTGAACCTAGTTTATGCCATTATAGAATCTGGGGGTGTCTCGCTCACGTTCTAAGGAAAAATGAAGGAAAGCTAGAATTGCGAACTGAAGTTTGCATGTTTGTTGGCTATCCTAAAGGTACTCGGGTGGACTTTTCTATAGTCATTCAGAAAAGAAAGTGTTTACTTCTACAAATGCTACTTTCTTGGAAAATGACTATGTCCAAAACTTCAAACCTCTCAACAAAGTAGTTTTAGAGGAGATGGTTAAATAATTGACTCCAACCAATGTTCCATCGTCATCAACGCAAGTTGATGATGAAATTCCCACTCTTCATGTCCAACCAATGGAAGTCAATTTAAATGAAGATAGTACCACTGTTCTTAAGCAAACAGTCATAGAGCCTCATCGTAGTGGGAGGGTTTCTAGGAAAACAGTTCGCTATGGTTTCGATGGTGAAACCAATATGGTTGTTGGTGACACTAGTGATGATGATCCGTTGTCTTTCAAACAGGTAATGGCTAGCCCTGAAAAGGAACTATGGCTCGAAGCCATGAAACAGGAAATGGAGTCCATGTACTCAAATTCTATCTGGGATCTTGTGGAAGCACCTAGTGACTTTAGATCCATTGGGTGCAAGTGGATCTACAAGAAGAAACGAGATGTTGATGGAAATATTGAGACTTATAAAGCTCGATTAGTGGCAAAGGGTTATACCCAAAGAGAAGGCGTGGACTATGAGGAAACTTTTAGTCCTGTAGCCTTTCTCAAGTCCATTCGCATCCTCCTATCCACAGCAGCCGCTCTCGACTATGAGATCTGACAAATGGACGCCAAGACATCTTTTCTTAATGGAAAGCTTGATGAAGTGATTTATATGGATCAACCAGAAGGATTTAAAGTAGTTAGACAAGAAGGAAAAGTTTGCAAGTTAAATAGGTCCATTTATGGACTTAAGAAAGCTTCTCGTTCCTGGAATCTTAGGTTTGATGAAATAATCAAAACCTAAGGCTTTGAACAAAATATTGATGAGCCCTGTGTTTACCAACTGAAGGCAAATCAAATAGTGGTATTCCTGGTTCTTTATGTAGATGATATCTTACTCATTGGAAACAATGTTAAGAAATTATCAGGTGTGAAGAATTGGTTGAGCACTCAATTCCAGATGAAGGATTTGGGTGAAGCAAGTTATGTTCTAGGTATCCAGATCATCAGGGATTAAAAGAAAAAACTTTTAGCTCTATCTCAAGCAGCTTACATAGATAAAGTGTTTGAACGTTTCTCAATGACAAATTCCAAGAAACGGCGTCTACCGTCCTGCCATGGAATTCATCTTTAAAAAACGCAGTCTCCCCAGACTCCTAAAGAGGAAGATGCAATGAGAAAAGTTCCTTACGCATCTGCAGTTGGAAGTCTGATGTATGCCATTTTGTGTACTAGACCAGATATCTGTTATGCAGTGGGAGTAGTGAGCAGGTATCAGTCAAACCCAGGACCTAAACATTGGATAATAGTTAATCATATCCTGAAGTATTTAAGGTGGACTAGGGATTATATGTTAGTCTACAAGGATGGTATTCTAAACCCTGTAGGCTACACTGATTCATATTTTAAAATTTATGTCGATGACAGGAAGTCTACTTCTGGAATGGTGTTTACTCTTGGGGTGGAGTTGTTATATGGAGAAGCGTAAAGAAGTCTGCAATCTCATATTCCACCATGGAGGCTGAGTACATAGTCGCGTCAGAAGCAGCTAAGGAAAGAGTCTGGCTAAAAAAGTTCTATTTGGATCTTGGTGTTATTCCAGAAATGGATAAACCGCTTGTGTTGTTTTGTGACAATACAGGAGCGATAGCCAACTCGAAAGAACCTCGAAGTCACAAGAGGAGTAAGCATATAGAAAGGAAGTATCACATTATTCGAGAATATGTGTCCAGGGGAGATGTGAAAGGTTATGAAGATTGCAACTGAAGACAATCTTGCAGATCTGTTTACAAAGACACTACCAAAATCTACATTTGATAAGCATATCAAGGAAATGGGATTAGTAGAATTAAGGCATTAGTTTCAATTAGTGCAAGTGGGAGTTTGTTGGGGTTTTATGCCCTAATTAAAACCCAAATTCTTTGTAATCTCATTTTATTATCAATAAAAGAATAGAAATCATTTTTTGACTTGGTCAATCACTTTGCTCACATGTTTTATTTTCATGATTATTTGTTTAATATAAACTTCTATTCAATCCTGAGCATATAGCTAATCATATTTAAAGTGACGTAATCAAAGTGGAATAAAAATATGATTATATGTTCAAAATAAGTTAGTCCTAAGATTAGTCAGTGCACAAGATTCACACTGACTTACCAATCTATGATATGATCTACTTACACATTGTGGTGTTATGTTCTTTCCAGAACATTAGCAAAGTAGATAAGATCGGATGTATTTGTTACATTGGACAGGAGCGATATTGGCAGTTGATAAGATAAGTAAACATACAGTGATTATATATTCTAGTCATATCATATAGTTGACCATAGGTCAATTCAATCTCAATTTTGAGTGTTTAGTATTCTAATTGATTGTATTATTTGAGTTCTTTGACTTGTTTGTTACCAGCTTACCCTACAGACTAGCTAGGGGTGTGCAGAAAATATCCGATCCAATAAAAACCGACCGATCCAAAAAAAACCGACCGACAAAAATTGGATGTCCAATTACTATTGGATCGGATCGAATGTAATTCTTAAAAATCCAAATTGGATCGGTCGGTTGTTGGATGACCATCCGACATCCAATAAAAACCGACCGAACCGATCCAATTTCCATCCAATTACATCCAATACCTCACTGTAGCTTACTATAGGCTTGCACACATGGGATGATTACAAATTATTAAGACTTGTGTTTTTAATTTTATATTAGATTTGTGTTGTAAACTTCTAAATCATTACAATTAAATATTTTTATTATTTGGATGAGTAATTAGTGTTTTTATAATTGAAATAATATATTTTTTTTAAAAAAATCAGCCTAAATAAAGGTTTTAAAAGATCGGATGGATTCGATCCGATCCAACGGATAACCAATGGATGCATCCAATGGATGGAACCGAACCGATCCAATCATCCATTGGATCGGATTGGTTGGTTCAAGATGATTGGATCAGATTGGTTCCAAAAATCCAACATCCAATTGGATGATTGGATCGGATCGGAAGGGCTTAAAAACATTGGATGTCATCCAATGAACACCCCTAGGACTAGCCCATACTTACATCTTGGGAACTCGGTAGTATAATTGAATGGGAGTGTTAATCATAGATATGAACATCTATAGCTTCTGATGAAGAAGTGAAAGGATGGTTTCCTTTTAGTTTGGTTCAAGGTGTTAAATGATAGAGATTTCATTTCAGTAATTAAATTAGTTTACTGAAATATCATTTACAGGGAACTAAGTGTTTTAAGGATAAAATACAATGAGGGGTAAAATGGTATTTTAGTCCCATCTCATTATAGACTGTCTATAGAGGATTGAGTGACAATTATGGTTGTAACAATGGATAATTAATAGCATATCTATATTTGTTATAGAGTGTTCTATGAATTCAAGAGTGCAATTCCGAGTCTTTAGTGGAGTCATGAGCAATTAATAAGTTAGTAAATTTATTTCTAATATTTATGATAACTTATTGGAGCTTGATTTCATAGGCCCATGGTCCCCATTGTACCTTGGATAAAATCATCTAGATAGTCTCAATTAATTGATTTAATTATCAATTAGAATTATCAAAGTTGACCAGGTCAATTTTGGATAGTTTCACAAAGTTATGTAATTTTGAGAAGAAAAGATAAATTATGGTAGATTTTTTAATTAACATAAATTGGTATCTAAAATAATAAATAAGTTTAAATCAAGGTTCAAATTAAAAATAATTAATTTTATAAAGGATTTAAATAATTATTTAATTAATTAAATCTATAGAAAATAATGCATGCATTGATTTTAAGTCCAATGGGCTTATAATCAAATGGGAAATTTCACGGGCCTAAAGCCCATGATAACTTCGACCTAGGGCTTCAAATTGTCTATTATTTTATTGATTTTTTAATTAAATTAAATGGCCTAATTGATTCTATAAAATCAGTGTTTAGAGAGAAGTCAAAACACAAGTTCATAAGTTCAGAAGTCAGATTTTCTGATAGGTTTTAGATTCTCTCTAAACACAAGTCATTTTCTAAGCCTCTTTGTTATTTTCTCTTCTTCTCTCTGTATCTATCTCATGTGTTGAGAATTTCCCACTCTAGTCTAGGTGACTCTAAGGATACTTTGGAAGACTGTGAAGAAAATTGAAGATCAGTTCAGTTTCTTGGTAATACTCTGCGACAGAAAGGATACAAGGGTTAGAGAAACAGAACAAATGACTCATTCATTCTGCTGCATATACTGTAAGTATTCTTATCAATGTTTCTCTTTGAATTAAATTTCATAAACATGTTCTAGCCTATCTCATATTAATTGTTTAATATTAGATCTACATGAAAATAAATAAAGATCCTATATAAGTTTTCTCAACACTTACACATTACAATGTTATGTTCTTTCTAGAACATTAGCAAAGTAGATAAGATCGGATGTATTTGTTACATCGGACTGGACCGATATTGACAATTGATAGGATAAGTATACATACCGTTATTATCTATTATAGTCATATCATACAGTTGACTATATGTCAATTCAATCTCAATTGTGAATGGTTAGTATTCTAACTGATTGTATTATTTGAGTTCTTTGACTTGTTCGTTACCAGCTTACCCTACGGACTAGCCCATACTTACATCTTGGGAACTCGGTAGTATAATTGAGTAGGAGTGTTAATCATAGATATGAACATCTATTGCTTCTGATGAAGAAGTGAAACAATGGTTTCCTTTTAGTTTGGTTCAAGGTGCTAAATGATAAAGATTTCATTTCAATAATTAATATTAGTTTACTGAAATATCATTTACAAGGCACTAAGTGTTTTAAGGATAAAATACAATGAGGGGTAAAATGGTATTTTAGTCCCATCTCATTGTAGACTGTCTATAGAGGATTGAGTGACAATTATGGTTGTAACAATGGATGTAACGACCCAACTTATTCTAGACTTTGGACCATTAATAACTACTATACACAGACACTAATCTTAAGAAAACATACATATGAAATAACCATAACTTTATTATAAATTGTAAAGCAAAGGTTAAATACATGAAAATTCATTTAGGATATGGGATCCCATTGTTTTGAAAATATTAAAATAATCATAACTTTAAATCGTAAAATTCGTTACAAAACAAAGTGCGGAAAATACATGTAAAGAATAAGTTTAAATGACTAGAAACAACTCATCCTCGAATCGTTCATGCAGTCCACCGATTCCATTCTCCCTCAATACACATTCCCAAGCTGCCAAGAACCTTCCCGCCGCCATAACTATTTTCCTGCACATATAAAACATAAAGGAATGAGCCTAATGCCCAGCAAGGAAAATCTACTACAAGCATGAAACATAATCATACACCTAAACTATGAACATATATCACATACTATAACACATATATCATAATTCTAACCCATGTACATCATGACTATTGGGGTTTGCTAACTAAGCAACTATAAGCCTCAACTATAATGAGGTTTGCTAGTTATGCAACTATAAGCCCCAAAAACATAAAAGTGTTGGGGTTTACTATATAACAACTATAAGCCCAAAACATAAAAGTGTTAGGGTTTGTTATATAACAACTATAAGCCCCAAAACATGCATATATCATAACACATAAAATTATACTATAACACTTTTATATAAACATAGCACATATCACATCAGAACTATCCTATTTTCCTTACCAAAAATACAGGGATGATGAGAACAAGGTCGGGATTTTGGAACACTCCTAAAAACCATTAATAGAGAGGTGAGTATTCTAAAAGAAAAGAGAAGAAAAGAATGAACTAAACAATCGAGAAGATACTTACCAACAAGAACCTCAAGTTCAAAGAACTTAGATGCCTAACCAAGAATAAAGAATACTGAGTTAGGATTTGAGTGGCGAAAAACTATAAGAACTAATGAAACAATACAGAAAGGAACTAAAATTAGGAATACCTTTGAAATTGCTATATCCGAACTACACCTCGAAATCGAAATACACACTATGAACCTTACTTCCCAAGTGTTTGATAAGCTTATAATGATAAAGCTTATAACCCCAACCCAAGTGTTTAACACTCTAAAGTAAACCTAGCAGCTTGTAAGCTCTTAACTCAGCTTGATGAATGAAGAAATGGCTGGGTACTAGGTCTTATTTATAGAGTTCAAGAATGAAAAGATCTTCATTTAGCTTGAATAAAATCATGGCTTTTTAATTGAAAAACATTTGAATAATCGTTCAGCAGAGGCTGAAGACTCGGTCAAAAAGATTCTGGACTTATCAAGAGGTTAAGGATTAAAATGAGCTCGGTTTCAAAATCATTTGAAAATGCAGCCCTAGAGCCGATATATCGCCTACCATAGGCGATATATCGCCTGGGCTCATATTCCCGAGGCTCGTCGAGGTGGTCGTGCAAAGTTACGTGTTTTTCGTATCCCCGTATGGCGATATATCGCCCCCTAGAGCTACGATATATTGGCATACGTTGAAATATTATACACGTAATTACACTTTTTCAGTCTAATTTGAATTGAGTAAACAACCTTGACTAAGTCCTTTAACGATTTCAAAGCTGCTGGCAGATTCTAGGATTTTCAAATATTATTCTTAATAAACTATTCCTCAAAAATACTTAATTTCTCATTAAACATACATATGACAAGTTTTATTATCTTATTGGGTCTATCTAAACCTTATAGTATAATAAATATCATCTTCATAATCAGTCATATTAATCAAACCTTAGGTTATAATTAATATTCTTAAACTATAGGTTAAACTTATAAAATCTACAAGTGTTGCTACGAGTGTCCAACTAAGTCTCGGCTTGAACCAAAATCCACAGTAATAAACATACTATAACTACTACTAGCTATTACTATTATCTAACTAGCTAAGTAAAGTTCTTGGACTCTACAATGGGTAATTAATAGCATATCTATATTTTTTATAGAGCGTTCTATGAATTCAAGAGTGCAATTCCGAGTCTTTAGTGGAGTCACGAGGAATTAATAAGTTAGTAAATTTATTTGTTAGATTTATGATAACTTATTGGAGCTTGATTTCATAGGCCCATGGTCCCCATTGTATCTTGGATAAAATAATCTAGATAGTCTCAATTAATTGATTTAATTATCAATTAGAATTATCAAAGTTGATCAGGTCAATTTTGGATAGTTTCAAAGAATTATGTAATTTTGAGAAGAAAAGATAAATTAGGGCAGATTTATTAATTAATATAAATTGGTATCTAAATTAATAAATAAGTTTAAATCTAGGTTCAAATTATAAATAATTAATTTGATAAAGGATTTAAATAATTATTTAATTAATTAATCAATAGAAAATAATGTAGGCCTTGATTTTAAGTCCAACGGGTTTATAATTAAATGGGAAATTTCACAGGCCTAAAGTCCATGATAATTTTGACCTAGGGCTATTAATTGACTATTATTTTATTGATTTTTTAATTAAATAAATGACCTAATTGAACCTATAAAAGGAATTCTAAGTGAGAGTTGAAATCAGATTTTTTGAATCATTGGTTTCTGAGAAGATCTATTAGGTTTTAGATTTTCTCTACTACTTAAGTCCTTTTCTAAGCCTCAATTTTTCTCCTCTATTCTTCTTCTCTCTGTATCTATCTCATGTGTTGAGAGTTTCCCACCCTAGTCTAGGTGATTTTAAGGATACTTTGGAAGGTTGTGAAGAAAATTGAAGGACGGTTCAGTTTCTTGGTAATACTCTGCGACTGAAAGGATACAAGGGTTAGAGAAACTGTAGGAATGACTCTATCATTCCACTGCAAAAAAATGTAACTATTAATTATGTTTGAATTCAATTTTAGAAACATGTTTTAGGTTTTCTTATATTAATTCTTTTAATATAAGATCTACATGAAAATAAAAAAAGATTCTATATAAGTTTTCCCAACAAGAATTGGGCTAAGGGACAACTTAGGACTACAGCCTAATAGTTTGAGGTAAGAATTCTCTATGTTGTCTTGTAAATTCTTCATGTTCTTTAGCTTTGAAGCTCAAGTATGGGTTTTGAGTTTTAGTGGGAGTTGGGGGAGTTTTTGGTGCCTATGTGTTACTTGGGTAGAATTATATCAATTTTGGGTCTCATTTCTGGTTGGGTTTGGCAATTGGAGTGGATTTTGGTGGGTTGAGTTCAGAGAAAACGCAAGTGGAGAACCCAAGATTCTGGGTTCGCAGGGCAGCGCCCCTGCCCTTGTGGTTGGGCACCCCTACGCTAGGCAGGTGAGGATTTGGGGCTCCTTGTTTGGGTTAGGATGCCCCTGCGCTAGGCAGCAGAAGTGTTGGGGGCTCTCTGACTTGGTTGGGGTGCCCTGCCCTATTCTTGGGCGCCTCTATGCTATACCAATCTCAGCAAAACCCAATTTTAGGGTTTGGGAAGGACTTAGGAGCTTGGGGATGGTTACACCACCCTGTTGGGTGGGATTGGAAGTCTCGAGAACACGAGAGTGATCCCAAACTTTGTTTTAGGGATTGAATCTTAATGAGGATATTACTTATGGTTGTGACTAGGTTACCACTAAGGCTCGGGACAGGATCGTGCTCGAGGGCATTTTATTTATCCGGTGTTTGGACCCAAGGTAAGAAAACTACACCCAATACGTGATGTATATGATTAGGGCTTGGCCCGATTGTTGAATACATATTTGATTAGAGCTTGGGCCCCTGTAAATGCACATGATTATGATTGTTCTTGTGATTGTTTGATTAATCATGTTGAATGCTCTGTATCTGGATAATTGTTATAAAATGTATGTCTGTTTGCATTATCTGATTGAGAAATACTTAACTTATAAGTCAAGGGCAGCAATAGCGCGCTGAGCGCTGGCCGTTATGGTTAGGCTTAATCAAGAGCGCATTATATGCTTTTCTGACCCAATGGTCGTGGAAAATTAAAGTGTCAGGTACGCTGGGCCAACTCCAAGGCTAATTATATAGAGAATAGGGCAATGGGCCTTGGGGTGACTTATTAGTCCTGTATCCTAGAGCAACGGGCTCAAGTATGACTTATTATTCAGTTAATTAGGGAAATTGGCCCCGATATGACGTTGTAGTCATTTATATGAATAGAATGCATGCATGAGTAGGGTTATTACTGCTAGGCATGCTTAATATGATTCAGTAATATGCTATTAACTGCTTATGAGCATGTTTGAGTTTTCTTGCTGAGCCTTGGCTCACGGGTGTTGTGTGGTGTAGGTAAGGGGAAAGGGAAGTTGGACCAGCCATGAGTTGGAGAGCTTCAGTAGCAACGTGTACATATGCGGCTGCTCGACCACCATAGTCGGGGTTTCTCTGAGGAGCTAGGGTCAAACCCTATTTTGCCGCTTAGGTCGGCTGTTTGTAACTTTTGAGTTATAATTGCCCTTTTGGAACTGTGAATGACTTTGTAATTGTTTATTTTGGGATCCCATGTACGAACTTAACATTTAATAAAATGAATGTTCCTTTCGTCCAAAAATTTAACCCTAAGTCGTTAATCATGTTTAGTTGCACGTTTATGGTCAAACGACTCAATTAACGAGTCTAGCACTATTTTAAATACACAGTGTAACGATCTTGACTATCCAGAGCGTTACAGTATGTTGGGGTCATTAATGTTAATCATCTATCATTAATAACAATTCCCCCCATTATGGGGCTTTAATGCTGAATTAATATAGAAAGGGTTGCACTAAATAGAGACTACGACCCAAGCAGATTGCACGGGGCCCATTGTAGAAATTTGCGTATCAACTTTATAGGGAACATATCTCTGACTGTCAGGGTGCGGCGCACGTTTGCCCATGTCAGGCGACGTTGTGGGAAATGCCGATTGTCAAGGGTACGAACTCGACACCACTAATCGAGGCTCATCAAAAGTTGTCACATGAACTTCTGGTGGTCCATACCCACAGGGACTGACACCTGGCAGCCACTCCAAGTCTGAGGACCAGAATCCTAGACCTGGGAGATGGGCGAGTGAAGAGAGCCTCTCAGGACATGGCCTCATATGGAGGCATTCTTGCCTCGAGAACAAACCTTGGGGCGTGGCCTCACTTGGAGACATCCATGACTTGAGATTGGCTCGGGACGTAGCCTCACCTGGAGACATCCTCGCCTCAAGGACAGACCTCGGGGCGTGGCTTCACTTGGAGACATCCACATCTTGGCCGGTTTGGGTTTCCTAGAAGAGTTCACACTCTGAGAACCTCATGGCTTGCCTTGTCATTAATTACTCCTAATTGCCACGGGTGTGATGGTGAAAACATGGACAACATTTGCCCCCCAAGTCTTCACTCATCCTCAGGCAGTGGAGACTTAGACTGAGGAGTAATTCGAAAAGGTCTTTGGGGGGAGACGTTTGGGCTTCCCCTTACGTCACTCTAGAAAGTCATGCCACGTGTTGACTCCCTATTGCTGGGTCCATAAATCCTTGCAATTAATGAGGGTTCAGCTCCTCGACCCAAAATGTCCAATCCGTACCCCAAACGTCCTCTCGCCCTGTTCCAAAGGCATCCTTTTCCAAAGCTAATGATCATAATCTATGCCTTTTAGATTATGGTCATTGGATTGTTATCGAGTACCTATGTCGTAGGTAATCCGGCGGTCGGGGTGAGATTGCTTCAACCCCAGGTTCTGTGAGTATAAAAACTCGGGAACCTCCTCTTAGTATGCACTTGAACCATTCAAAATTCAAAACCCTCAAAATTATTTCTTCTTCCAAGCTTCCCAGTCCTTCGCTCAATCCTGATCTTCTTCTGCAATTTTAGACGGTTGGCAAGAATAGTCTTATTTTTGGGTGAACGGCAAGCGATTCTTCAGCGTTCGAACTCATTTCAGCACCTACCGGCACTACATCTCGAGTATGTATTTACTAGTTTTGTTTTTGTGTCGAGCTTAATTTGAGAGTTTAGATTCATGTTTAGGAACATGCTTTTGTGGTACTTTTGGGGTTGCTTTGACCTTCTATAGGTCTTTTTAGGCACATTTTAGTGTTAGAAGTGGTCAAAATGGCTTACTGCACACCTTAGGAAACTTTTGCCTTTCTGGACATTCGACCGAAATCTGGAAATTTCCCAGATTCTGGCAGTGTTCATAATTTCTAGTGGGGTTCTCCGATGCTGATTATTTGGCCCCGAGGACACCCCGCATCCTTAGAATTTCTTATCTCTTCTCCCCAAGCAGTTGTCTTAGGGATTCTCGTTTTGACCCATCTTTCTTCGGGGCAAGGAGCTAACTACTTGGTTTGTTGTTTTAGATGTCCGAGGAGCTCCACCAACTACATACACAAGGGTTCAACACCTTCGATGCCGAAATTCTACAGATGGCTCGAGAAGCTGAGCAACACCTCATGAAAGGGAAGTGAGTGGCTAGCAGCAGTCAAGCCCACGTGGTGCGAGAGGATCCCGCCCTGGCAGCAACAAGAACCCTTTGAGATGGCATCTTATAGGAAGCATCCAATGAGGATCTGATGCCAACGGAAAAAACCCTACATCGTCGTGGGATTCGAGGCGGAGGCCATCCCCGGCAAAATCCGAAATCGGGTGTTTTAGAGAAGATTCTCACCCACTACGGAGTGGACACCCGTGAGATTTTGGTGTGTTTGTCTTGGGAGGATGAGAGGGCACATGAAAGCATCCACGGGCTCGGGCCTTGGAGTGCCTCTCATCTCCAGGTTGGTGCAACCTTGCCATTGCACCAGTACTATGTCGGCTTCCTCAAATTCATTGACATAGCCCCCTTCTAGCTATCTCAAAATGGATATAGGGTTCTGGTCAGGCTTTATGTTCTGTATAGGAGACAGAATTGGCCCGCACCTTCCCCAGCTGAGATACTATATGTCTACAGCTTTCGGCAGTGTCCAAAGAAAGGGAACCAGGATGGGTACTACACCCTGAAGAAGCACACGATCATAGGGAGAAGTTATAAGGCTCCGAGCAGCAATGAGAACCACGCTCGGGACTACAAGTGTAATGCCCTAAACTCCAGGGACCATTACGGTGTTCAATTTGAACAGTGCTAAACTCGCTAATCGAGTTATTTGGCCATAATCGTGTAACTACGTATGATTAGCGGTTTAGGATTAAAATTTTTGGTTAAGATATAACGTTTACTGTATACATTGGGATCCCCAAAAATATAATTTAAAGGTTTATTACAAAAAAATATTTACAACCAGCCGACCTAATCGACAAAATAGGGTTTAACCCTAGTTCCTCTTTAAACCCTCTGTCGTGGCGGTCGAGCAGCTGCATATGTACACATCGCCACCTAAGCTCTCCAACTCAAGGATGGTCTAGCTTTCTTTTGCCTTTACCTGCACTACATAGCACCTGTGAGCCGAAGCCCAGCAAGAAAACTCAATATGCTCATGAACAGTAATAACATGTCATCAAATCAAAAAGTGCATGCCTAGCAATAATAGCCTTAATCACGCATGCAAATGAGTTCAAATAATGATGGGGTATCCAAGATAAGGAATCCTGCCCTCCTGAATGGATGAATATTAAGTCAATCCTAATCAGATGAGTGATTTAACACTAGTGGTTCCGATAACCAAACTGGGCTTATAGCCCTAATCAAAGTCACTAACATGGGATCCGCACCCTTAGATGAGTGACTAATAAACAAGTCATTAACATAGGATCCGTACCCTTAGATGAGTGACTAATAAACAAGTCACTAGCATGGGATCTCCACCCTGAGATGAGTGACTAATAAACAAGTCACTAGTGTGGGTTCCGTACCCTTAGCCATGTGACGATCCAGTCACCTGGGCCTTCTGGCCCTAGCTCTGAGTAACAAGTCATAGACTAGACAAGCGCTTATAGTTTTTCATCGAACTTGGGGTCGGTCTGGCATTAATGCTCATAATGAGTCATTCAATGCATATGTCGATTAGATCTAATCTTTTATCGGCTCTGCGTTCATGACGCTTATGCCACTCTTGACTCATAGGTCAATAGCACACAACCAGTGCTCAGTACCGCTGTCGAACTTGACTAGTAAGTCACAGCTGCACAGCCAATTCTGACATCATTGCCGATTCTGACTAGTAAGTCAGTGCCACGCACAAGTAAGCAATGCTACCAGACATATATCATATGTTAAATATCTGAATGTAGGGCATTCAGCATGCTTACTTAAAAATTGTTAGCATAATTATGATCATGAACAAACACAGAGACTCAAGCTTTGATCAATCTCATATTCAACATTCATGGCATGCCCTAATCACATGTTTCTCGTGCATCACATGCATCACATACTGGGTGCAGTTTTCTTACCTCTAGTTCGAGCGAGAAATAGCAATTGAATGACCCTTGAGAACGATCAATCCTTTGATCCCTTAGCGGTCACCTAGTCATAACCAAATATGGGATTCCATCAATAAAATCTATAACAAAGGTTCCCGGACCAAGACCTAGCCTCCGAGACATCAAATCCCACTAAACCGAGTAATAGGAATGATCCCGAGGCCTAAGGTTTGGATCCCCACACTAAAAACATCATTCTGGCTCAAAATGCCACTAAGGGCCGTGGCCCGCCTCCCAAAACAGAGGCAGCCAACCTCAAATCCCCAACACGGGCCGCGGCCCTACCTTTCCCATGTCGCGGCCCAACGGCCTTCTTGCACCCTCCTGCTTCTTCATCGAGCTTGGGCCACAGCGCTCTAGAACAGAGTCGCGGCCCCACCTAAAACCCAGCCAAAAACCCATGTTTTTCCTCCTCGAACCCAATTCAAAACTTCACTAAAACACTTCCAACATCACAAATCAAAGTTCCCAACTATTATCACAACTTGTCCAACATATAACCAACAAAACCCAAGCCTTAAACCATCAAAAACCACACCAATTACTCAATTCTATAATCAAAAGTTCTAACTCAAAACTAACTCCAAAAACAGAGTAGGGAACCAGAAAATTGAACTAAAACCTTACATTGAACCCAAATTGAATCCTCCTCTATGGCTGAACACAAGCCTAAATCCTCAAGCCTTGATTCCCACACTAGAATCCTCAAACTTGAGCTTCAAAATTCAAAGAGAGTGATGAGGAAATGATAAACGGTTGAAGGAAGAGGAGGTGCTCTGTTTTTCTACTGCCTAAAGCTTCTTAAGGTTATATATATCCTTTAGGTCAAAAGACCAAAATCCCCCTAGGCTTATCTTCTTTCCTTAACAGCCCCCAAGGGTAAAATTTGAACTTTCCCATCTAATCACGCTAATTATAATAACATCCTCCAAGTCCCATATTCTCAAATGCTAATAACCTTTAATTCTCGGCAATGTTCTAATCACCAAATTACCCCGAGACTCACCACGAGCCCCAAAACAAACTCGTTATGACCAGATCGATAACTTGCATTCTGAGATCGTCTCATGCCGAGTGGCTCAAACAAATCCACATATAATGTGGTATAAATCAT
The DNA here is from genome assembly GCF_963169125.1 of Humulus lupulus. Lineage (NCBI taxonomy): Eukaryota > Viridiplantae > Streptophyta > Magnoliopsida > Rosales > Cannabaceae > Humulus > Humulus lupulus. Next base: position 125,924,341 of record NC_084801.1, on the reverse strand, counting down.
AATTCTCCCACATGCATGAAAATACACAATTACGCCCTCAACGGGCCAAATTACCAAAATGCCCTTATAATTAAAAATGGACCCATATGCATGCATTTATCATTATATTATAATATAATTCACATAAACATGCATATAATCATTTAATAATATAATAAATCAATTATGGCCCTCGTGACCTCCTAATCAAGGTCCTAAACCTTATTAGGAAATTTGGGGTATTACAACAAGGATCACTTCTTTCCGGCAAGTAGCTTCCCAACGAAGACCAATCCCACTCTACTCCTGGACTTCACTAGAGTTGGTAAGTATTTTGTCCTCGATTCATTTCATCTAATAGTGTTCCGCCCGTAACTAATCCTTAGTCTTGAAACATCTCATTTCAGGTCCCTTCCGTCGTACACCTTTCATGGGTTCTTTCGACGAAGGGTTTATGGTGATGAACACCCTCCCCGGCAAGGAGTTAATCCTCACCCTTCTCATCATTGATGCCCACCTCCAGCAGTATGCGCTACTACGGGAGGGGCAGAGTATAAGCCTGGTGGTCCTCACCAGATTTTGGTACTCGAAGCAATCGCGTCACAAGGCAAGGATCTGCACGAAATACATGGCGGCTATGGCGCAATTTGAATATACGCAACACCTTTGCAAAGAGCATGCGGAGAGAGTCCTCACCATCAAGGCCATGGTAGAGGCAAAGGAAGGTGAAGAGCTTGAGGCAGAGCTCGAGGCGGGAATCGAGTCATCTTCCATGCCCCAAGGAAAATCCCCAATTGTTCTTCATTATGCTAAGCACATAGGGGAGGGAGCTAGTCCCGGCCATTCTTTATTTTCGCCCTCACTCCACAAGTGTGGGTAAATCTCAAGACGTCGTTGGTCCAAGAAGGAGTACCAAGACTATCAGGACCTCATCGATGTATTCCTCCGCCATCCAAGGAGGAAGAGACACCCCCAAGCCTTTGTGCCTTTGGGTGAGATGACGACCATGTATGCCACTTGGTTTTGTCAGTACGAGACCAATCTAACACAGAAGATGGGTCGGTTTATCCACAAATTCACCCATTCCATCCTCCACTCGGAGGAGGTTGGTCGCAGTAGGGCTCCCGAGGATATTTATACTTAGTCTCGCATGCATTTTTATTTGTTTTCATTGCTTTCCTTCCCTTTCGATGGTTTGAATAGTTTGTTTCCTTTGTGCAGAAAGCATGGGCCTGTTCAAATTGGTCAATTCAAAGCATCAGAGGGTGACAAGACCCTCTTAGATAGACCTCCCAGCGGCGCCAATCATGACGTCCACACCTCCGGCCACCGTGCTTCCACCCCAGTGGCCCCAGCAGCTTCTGCAACTACTCCACGGATCCTCACCACAAGGAGAGTGGCTCCTGGTGAGGTCATTGACCTCAAGGTCTCCCTCCCCCCCCCCCCCCCCCAAGACAGGGGATCCTCTTCTAAGAAGGGCAGGAAGTCCCTTCGAAGGTGCCTGACTCTCCTCCAGTTAGGGCGCCTTGATTGGTAATCTTCCCGAAGCATTATGACAGGAAAGATTTTGAGAAGCACAAGTGGGTCATTGATTATTACCACGCTCGAATCAACGAGGGCAGCGAGGACTTCAAACTCCTTGCTGAGTTCCTACGCGAGGACCAACCACATGATTCTGTTGCTTCTCCCAGCCGCAAGGAGTTGGAGCCTCTCCTCGTGTCGAGAGTAGGAAGAAAGATTGCTCCGCTTGCTGCGTAGCTCCTTCAAGGGATATCAAGGTCTCTATGCAAGATGATGTCTCACAGCTTTGCTCATTGTGGCAGCGACAACAAGGTTTCATTAATAGCTACCAGTCGCCACTCCTCCATAAGGGTAAGTATTCAAGTGTTTTCTCAATATAATTTATTTCATTATCTCCTTTTTACCGATTTGATATTTTAACTTGGCAGACTGCAAATTTCAACCAACGGCTCGAGGACATCATAATAATGCGGTCCTTTGAGCTGATGGAAGCTCGGCAAGAGCTGGTGCAGGCTCGGGAAGATCTAGAGAGGTTCCAGGAAATTGCGGTCTTGCTGGAGGAGCACTCACGACTTCAGAAAGAAGTGGAGGACATGAGGGCTCATGTCTGTGAGATGGAGACTATGCTGGCCACCCAGCGGTCAAAGATATCTACTCTAGAGGACACCTCCTCCAAGTTATTAGAAGATTCTATGGGCCACACCTGTACAGTGGAGGAGGAGATGGCTAAGGCCTGTGAAGAGCTCTGGCTAAGCCGAGTAGAGTCCTTGGCCCGCGTCGAGGATCTGATCAAGGCCAATGAGGAAACTACACATGCAGCCACTCATACCGAAGTTGTCGTGAGGGAGGCAAAAGACCTCTATCTCTGAGCAGAGGAACTGAAAAAGGACCTCGACGTGATAGCCAAAGATACATGGATCTCTCCTTCACTAAGGAGCCCAACATGAGGACAATTCCTGAGGCACGCCTCGAGGTGGAGAAGGCCAGGGCAGCCCAGGAGAGGGAAGTTGTGATGGTAGGTCGCATCCCTGAGGTCGATCATGTGATCAAGCTGGTGGCAGAGGTCCCTCCAGACCAAGGGCCCTAGTAATTTTGTCCTGTATACCAAATTTTTAGCTATGTAGGCATGTGTGCCATAGTTTATTGGGGTATAAACAATCAACGCTCGAACCCCCGAGCATTATTGTAAATACTTTTCCATTTAAACATATGCAGCTTGCACTACCTTATTGCCATTATTGCATTCTTATCGTCGAATTAACACTTAGTGAATAGGAAACTAGGATTTTTTTTAATTCAACTCAATGTGACGTAACTCACGAGAGTCCTAAGTCATCGACTTAGGTCTTATGCTCAAGTCTTCAAAGATTCGAGTCTTTATCGAATTCTCTTAGTACTTAGACAATTTTTAGGCATTTAGTGTTGCTCTATAGGCTCATGGTCCTCGAGAGTAACTTTAATGAGAAGTCGAGTGACACTTGATGCGGCCCTGCGTCCCTGAGTTTTAATGACTCAGGACGGGGCCATCCTTGGTACTTAGAGCTTGAGGATCTTCCTGCCAGTGTCTAGACGCTTATGCATTTAGTGTTTCTTATTAGGCTTGTGGTCTTAAGAGTAACTTTGATGCGGTGCCAAGTGAGGGCACTTGGCTATCCTACGCCTTCAAGTTTCAACATCTCGGGCTTTTAGGAGGTCTATCCTACTGTAGGGTTGTCTTAGTGCTCGATGCTTAGGACATTTAGTGTTGCCTTCCAGGCTCGATGTCCTTGAAAGTAACTTTAATGTCATCCTGTGTCCTCGAGTCCCAATGACTTAGGCCCCTAGGAGGTCATTCGCACTAAGCTGCCTGCCCCCCGGGTACGTGGTCACTGGTGGGTCAGCTTGGGCCTATTGACTTTCCCCCTAAGTACACAACTTGGAACCTAATCACATGGAAGTCGTGAACTCATTATCCTAGGTTTAGGTAGTAAAGTTCCCCGCCCTTAGGCTAGGTTTTTTGCGACACTCAAGTTTTAGCGTTCAAGGTCTACTCCGAGTCCCAATGAGTCGAGCTTTGATAGGATAGATTTTTAATATATTTTAGTCTTAGTTTTCTTATTAATATTTTATATTTTTAGTTCTTTTTATGCGTGGTTGTTGTATTTTTCAGGTTGTCATTTGTTATATGGATATTGGAGAAATATTTCAAAATTTATTTGAAATATTATCTTTAATCAAGAGAAAAAACAATAGAAGATATTTATTTGAATTGATTGGAGAAGATAAGGAAAATTCAAACTTAAATTGTTGGGAAAATCTGAGATATTTTGAATCTGAGACAGTTTTGGTATTTTGACCATATCTCCCGATACACTTATTCAATTTAGGTGTTCTTGGTGGCATTGGAAATCTTATTCAAAGACCTACGAAAGCTTGTTTCACAAGAAAAGTCAAATTCGGACGTTTACTTGGTGATATTTGAGCTACAAAATTACGCAAGCTAGAGTTACGGGATTTGAAATTCAAATAAAGATATTTTGGAGCATTATCAAGTAACAAATGGAAACATCTAGAAAACTCTTTTCATAACCTTATCACTATAAAAAGAATGCTTTAGACTATTTTAGATCTCTCTCTTTCTTCTGGACCTCTCTCTATTTCCTCTCTTTCTTCTCTTACTTTTTTTTCTATTCTTTTCCATGAACTAATTTTCTTCTCTAGAGTTTTAATGTAGTCTTTTGATACTCTATTATTATTCAATGCAAGTTTTATGACTTCTTCTTCATACTTGTGATCTATTCAATTTGTGTTTAATGCTTGTGAATGCTTGATCACCATTTTCATGATTTATATGATTTTAATTCAAAATCTGAAAAGTGATAGTTAAATATTCTATAGTTGTTTAGACACAAATTTCGATATTGGACGAGAGTACCTGTACGGTTTGTGTAGTTCTTAGGTTTCTATGTTTAATGACTGCTATATGTTGAAACTTATCACAGAGATGTAGAAAGATTGCATATAGGTTGAGATTTATATATCCTAATAAGAATATAGATTGCTTTAGTAAACCTGCTATCACAAGGAGAGGAAGAATAATAAAAATTGTATTGATGATATAATAGAGTAGATAAATGATGAAATTAAATACCTAGATTTTTCATCCATTGAATTATTTGTTATTTGTTTCTTTTAATTTTCAATTGTTAATTTAGTTATTTAGTTCCTTTTCTTTTTATTCTTGAAATCCAATTTTTAGTAACCAAATAGAACTAAGAAATTAATTCATTGATAATTAATATTCAATCCTCGTGGGAACGATACTCTATTTATCACTTTATTACTTGTTTACAATTACGTGCATTTGCATAGTACATAATTTCCGCAACAGGCTTCCGTTCGCGTTTCGATATCATAAACCTAGATCATCGCTCCCCAGGCACAATGTCAACGGGAGGTGACCTAAGTCTGTTCTCACGCTACTTGGGGCAACTAGTGCAACGTCCCGTAGAGTATTATGCTCAAGTCTTAGGCGACTTAGGTTTGTGCCTGAGTACGGATGACTCGGGCTTCCGTTCACATCTCGAGGATTGGGATTTGGTTATCACTCCCCAGACGCTTGCTGTCCTCAGGAGAATATTCTAAATCCAATCTTACGTTACTTGGATCTCCTTGGCACTGGGAATTTCACCAACCAGTTAGCTATGGGGTCTTATGACATTAGGAACGCTTCACTCGTCGACTAGCTTAGCTTCCCAAGTTGTCGAATTCCCAATGTTATTCTTTCTTGTGATTTACTGGGGACTTGGTCAGTGCTCCTCGGGCACGACATCCACGGGAGGTAAACCAAGTCCATGCCTTAGGACCGAGTGCAGAGGACTCAGTCTTCTGTTCGCAACTCAAGATCAAGGGACTTGGTCACTGCTCCTCGAGCGCAATGTCCATGGGAGATGACCTAAGTCCGTTCTCGCGCTACTAGGATGCCTAATCTTCAGTCTCTAGACACTAAGCCTACCTCGCTCTGAACAAACTTAGTTTCTTAGGTCACGGACTCAAGTCTTCTTAGTTTCCTAGGTTTTTCTATTTTTTCTATTCTCGAGGAATTGGCACTAGGCTTAATCCTCTTTTGACAAGCTTAGTTTCCTAGGTCATCCTCCACGAAGCGTAGTACTTTGCGAGGTTGCCCTAAGTCCATGTCCACAAAGTGATCAGAAACTAGTCTACATTCACTTGTCCAGGCCAACGAGCGGGTGCTCTACGAGTAGTATATACAAAATAAAGGAAACTAACAAATATAAGTAGAATCTTTTAAAAAAAATTATTGTATTTTGTCTACACGGTTTCCATTAACTGTGCTCGGAGACTACAAGGAAATTACAAAAATAGATAAATATATTACTCATATCACTGGTAACACCGGCGATGGTGCTCAGTGTTCCAGGCATGGGCTATTAACTCACCATTCAGTTAGGCTAATTTGTATGTCCCTGAACATACAACGCTCTCAACTTGGTATGGGCCCTCCTCCCATTTAGGTCCCAACACTCCCGCACTAGGGTCTCGGGTGGCTAAGAAGACTCTTTGCAACACTAGATCTCCGACCCCAAACATTCTATCCTTCACCTTAGAGTTGAAATATCTTGCTACTTTCTACTGGTAGGATGCTATTCGAAGTTGAGAAGCTTCCCAGAGCTCCTCCACAAGGTCCAGGGATTCTCAGAGTAAAGCGTGGTTTATGGACGGATCATACGTATATCGTCGGTGCGTGGAGATTTCTGCCTTAACCGAAAGCATGGCCTCGTACCCATAGGCCATAGAGAATGGCGAGCGGCCTATGGAGATCTTGGCAATGGTGTTGTAACTCCACAATGCCCTAGGCAGCTCCTTGAGCCAAGCGTCTTTTGCCTGTTCAAGTCTTTTCTTCAAGGTGGCTTTGAGCATCTTGTTGACTGCTTCCACCTAACTGTTTGCCTGCGGGTGGGCCACAGAGGAAAATCTCTTCATAACCCGATATCATTGACAGAAGTCTGTGAGTACCTCGCTGTCAAACTGTAGGTCGTTGTCAAAGACTATTTTCCTTGGGATCTCATAACGGCAAACGATGTTCTTGATGATGAAGTCTAGTGCCTTCTTAGAAATAATTGTAGCGAGTGGCTCGGCCTCGACCCACTTCATGAAGTAGTCAATTGCCACTATTGCATACTTCACTCCTCCTTTTCCTATGGGCAATAACCCAATAAGGTCAATCCCTCAGGAAAAAAAAAGGGCCAAAGACTGGTCATCTGGGTGAGCTCATTTGGAGGAGCTCGAGGTATATTGGCAAAGCGTTGGCACTTGTCACACTTTTTGACATAGCCCATCGCGTCTCCATTCATGGTGGGCCAAAAGTATCCTTGTCTTAAGATCTTGTTAGCGAGGCTCTGCCCCCTAGCATGGTCCCCGCAAAATCCCTCATGCACTTCACGTAGTATCATATTGGCTTTATGCCTGGACACACATCGGACTAGGGGCAATGAATATCCTCGTCTATACAGCTTGCTGTCCATGACAACATACCGTGGAGCCTAGTAAAGCAACTTCAGAGTTTTTTTCAAAATCATGCTTAATTCCCTGGAGACAAGATATTTCACTATGGGCTCCATCCAACTGTTCTTGGGTTGTACTGCTTCCACTTCCTCGGGAGTCGAGATGCTCGGCGAAGTTAAGTGGTCAATGGGGACTACATTGATTAGCTTAGCATCCTTGGTGGTTGCAAGTTTGGCCAGGGCATCAGTGTTAGAGTTCCATTCCCGTGGCACTTGTCGAATGGTGAATTTTCTGAAGTTGTGTAGCATTTCTCGAGTCTTCACCAAGTAAGCTGCCATTCTCATCCCCTAGGCTTGGTACTCCCTAAGTACCTGATTAACTACAAGCTGCGAGTCACTAAAAATCTCGAGGCTCTTGGCCTTGAGCTCAAGTGCTACTTGAAGCCCAGCAATGAGCGCCTCATACTCTACTTTGTTGTTTGAGGCGCCGAAGCCAATTCTCAAAGCCCTATGACCTCTGTGCCCCTCAGGGGATACCATAACTACCCATGCTCCAGCACCATTTTCATTCGACGATCCATCTACGTATAGCGTCCATGTGATCCCAATCGATGGGGCATCCCCAGATCTCTTGTGGTTTCTCGTGCACTCGGATATGAAATCTGCCAACTCCAGCCCCTTTATGGTAGTTCTTGGATGATAAGTGATGTCAAACTAACTAAGTTCGACCAACAACTTGAGGAGTCTTCCAGATGATTTTGGCTTTTGGAGGACCTACCGTAAGGGATGGTTCGAGAAGACCTTGATGGGATGTGCAAGGAAATAGGGCCTTAGCTTCCGAGAAGTTGCCATTAGGTAAAAGGTCATCGTCTCCATGAGTGGGTACCTAGACTGCGCTCTGAGTCTCTTGCTCACATTGTACATGGAGTGTTGGACGCAACCTTCCTCGCATACTAAGGCAACACTGATGGCATTTTTTTGAGAGAGCCATGTAAAGCATGAGGGGCTCTCCATCTATGGGCTTTGACAAGATAATTGGGTTTGCTATGTGCACCTTCAGCTGTTGGAACCCCTGTTCGCACTCCTTCGTCCATTCAAACCTCTGACCTCCTCGAAGTATGTTGAAGAATGGGATGCATTTTTCAGTTGCCTTTGAAACAAAGCGACTCAGGGCAGCGATCCTCCAGGTGAGGTTTTAAACATCCTTATGCTTTTAGGGGGATGGCATATCAACTAGGGCTTTGATCTTCTTAGGTTTTACCTCTATCCCTCGTGCACTGACAATAAAACCCAGGAACTTCCCAGAGGTGACTCCAAAAGTGCACTTTTGGGGATTTAGTTTCATCCCAAACCTGCAAAGTACTGAAAACATTTCTGCTAGGTCCTTTACATGGTCGAGGGCTGTTCTAGACTTGACCATCATGTTATCTACATAAACCTCCATGTTTCGTCCCAATTTTTCCTTGAACACATGGTTCACGTGCCTTTGGTAGATGGCACCAGCATTCTTCAACCCGAAGGGCATCGCTTTATAACAATAAACTCTTTTATCAGTTCGGAAGCTGGTATGTTCTTGATCCACGACATGCATGAAAATATGGTTATAGCCCAAGTACGCGTCCATGAAGGACAAGAGATCATACCCAGAGGTGGCATCGACCATCTGATCTATTTTTGGCAACACGAAATAGTCTTTAGGGAAAGCCTTGTTGAGGTCAGAGAAGTCAATGCAAGTCCTCCATGTGCCATTTGGCTTGAGTATGAGGACCGGATTGGATACCCACTTGGGCTATTGGGCATCCCGAATGAATCCATTTGCTAGTAGCTTGTCCACCTCCGCCTTTAAGGCTTCCCCCCTGGTTTGGTCAAGTCAAATGTTCTCCACTTTTGCTGAATCAGAGCAACGTCTGGATTAATGTTCAAGGCATGACAAATGATATTTGGGTCAATGTTAGTCATGTCAGAGTGAGACTAGGCAAAAGCATCCTGATTTACCTGGAGAAAGCTCACCTGTGCTTCTCGAACTTCTGTCTTCAGATTCTTTCCGACCTTGGTCTCCCTTTCGGGGATGGAGGCTTCGAGGGCCACTTCCTAGACTTCCCCATTTGGCTCAATAGCCCTCTCTTCCTAAACCCACGGGTCCAACTCGTTGGTTTCATCAACTCAAATGGCATGCACCTCCACCTCCTCAGGAAGAGGCTGCTAGGGAGCCAATGCTTCGACCACCATTACTGGTTGCCTAAGGGACACATTGTAGCATTGCCTTGCCTCTTTTTGGTCTCCTCAATCTATGCCAATCCCAAGTCCATGGGGAACTTCATGCACAGATGTCCAATGGAGGTAACCGCCCTGAACTCCACCAAGGTCAGACGCCCCAAGATGGCGTTATACGACGAGGAGCAATCCACTACTATGAAGGTACAGTACTTAAAAACTTGGGGTGGCACCTTGCCAAGTGTCACGAGTAACTTGATCTGGCCCATTGGTACGAGACCTTACCTTCAAGAACCCATATAGAATTGAGGTGCATGGGAACAAGTCGCTTGTGGTCAACCAAATCTTCTCGTTGGCTAACTTGAACAGGATGTTCACTGAACCTTCATTGTCCACCAAGATCCGAGCCACCACCTTATTGGAAACCTGGCTCTCAATCCCCAAATGATCATGGTGTGGAAAGTGCACCCTCCGAGCGTCTTCCTCGGAGAATGTGATGACTTGGTTGGTCATCCTTGGCATCTAGGCTGGAAATTGGGCTAATGCCAACACTTCATTGTCATGGTTTAAGGCCCATGCATACCTATTTCGTGAGCTTCAGGAGGTGCCCCCCAAGTGATGTCCTCCGAAGATGGTCCCCACTCACCCATTCATTGGGGGAGGCCCGTGGACTATCTAATGTTGTAGAGTTACAGGCACCGCACCCGGAGCCTGGTGGGCTGCAGGCTATGTGGGAGCTACCGTGGTCGAGGCCTGAGCCTGGTGTGCTCCATCTCTAGCATACTGGTGGAGGTGTCCCAGCTTTATGAGTTTTTCGATTTCATCCTTGAGTTGGCGGCACTCATTTTTGCTTGGGATTAAGGTTGTCGTCGATCTTACCCTTGCCACAATCCTATGGCACAGGTGGGGCTCCAACTCCAGCTGGGTGCACGGGGAGCACACCAGCTAGAGGATCTTGCACCACGTCAGTCAGGTGCTCTGGAGGCACACTAGTTGGATCGACAAGTGGCACTCCATCTGGGTGCACAGGTAGCACACCAGCTGGTTGCCTGAACAGTACTTCGCCAAGGGGGTCCACTCGCAGCCCTTAGGCAGCCATAGTAGCCTTCATGGCGTTAACCTTCTCCTGTAGGGCGGTGGTATTACCTCATGGGTGTCGAGTTATCGTTGCTGAGTGGCCACCTGGTCGCGGAGCGCCACCACTTCTGGCGTCTCCTCCGCATCCATGGGCTAAGGGTATTCCTCCTCATAATACTTGTCATCCATGACGTTCATATTCGGAATTTTTGTCGTAGTCTTTCACCATCTCAAGGAGGTCCTGCGGTGGTGGAAGGCTAGTTTCTCCTCTCCCAACTCCGGTGTGAGGAGTTGCATCATCTGGTGTGTTTCTCCGAGTGGTAACCATGGCTATGTTCTTCAAGCTCTCAATTAAAGCACCAAAATGTTGACTGCCTTTTTCGTTATCAACTTAATCTGAGAGTATAAAGAAAATAAAATAAAAGAACGCAAGGGCTTTACATGGTTCAGGCTGTAAAAGAACCCTAATCCACGAGTCTCTGGTATTTAGTGAGCTTGTAGCTTGTTTTAGCAAGCTTCAATGGTGGTTCTCAGGCAACGTATATATTGCATTGAGTTACAGAGGTTCTCTCTCTAAAAATTAAACCATTTACAAGGAGATACCCCAGCCCTATTTATAGAGGCTGGGGTCATTAATGTTAATCATCTATCATTAATACCAACTCCCTCATTTTGGGGTGTTAATGTTGAATTAATACAAAAAGGGCTGCACTAAATAGAGACTACGGCCCAGGCGTATTGCACGGGGCCCATTGTCGAAAGTCACGTACCAACTTTATGGGGAACATATCTCTGACTGTCAGGATGCGACGCTCATTTTCCCATGTCAGGCGGCGTTGTGGGAAATGCTGATTGTCGAGGGTACAAACTCGGCACCACTAATCGAGGCTCACCAAAAGTTGTAAGATGATCTTCTGGTGGTCCATACCCACAGGGACTGAGACCTGGCAGCCACTCCAAGTCTGAGGACCGGAATCCTAGACCTAGTAGATGGGCGAGTGAAGAAAGCCTCTCGGAACGTGGCTTCATATGGAGACATCCTCGCCTCGAGAACAGACCTTGGAGCGTGGCCTTACTTGGAGACATCCATGACTTGGAGATTGGCTCAGGACGTGGCCTCACCTGGATACATCCTCGCCTCGAGGATAGACCTCAGGGTGTGGTCTCACTTGGAGACATCCACGTCTTTGCCGGTTTGGGTTTCTTGGAATAGTTCACACTTCGAGAACTTCATAACTTACCTTGCCATTAATTTCTCCTAATTTTCACGTGTCTGATGGTGAAAACACGGACAATAGATTACATGTAATATAAAAAAGATTGAAAGTTTTACACTAAACAATATGAATAAATTTAGAGCTCGCACACATTTTTTTTTTACTTTATTTATTTTTATTTTATTTTTAACAAAATTTGTATGTTAATTTTGAAGGTTGATTGGTTTTTTAGCCATGGAGGCCAATTAATTAGAGAGCTTTCAATTAGACAATCAATGAGCAATAAATGAGCCAAGAACCTAGTAATAGTGGGCAATAAATAATAAAGAACAACAAGATTTATAGAGGTTCAACCCCAAAGATTGGTAATGACCTACGCCCTCTTAGTTTTTCATTAATCTTGAAGGTTTACACAAGATCACAAGGGCATACAAGTGGAATTATATGTGTAAAAAGCAATACAATGTGGCAGAGTCACTGCTAAATGGTTGAGCCGAGCAGCCTTTAATCACTGCTAAATACCGAGCGAAACTGCTCGGTATGCTCCTAATGTTGGTCGATAAGCTATTTTTTTGAACCCCTCCACTGTGGTGGAGGGTTTGTATTTATACTGTCCCCCTCGCCTCAGGGTTGTGCCTAAGCATAATTGATAGGGAAATACTTCCTTCTTCTCGCGGGTAGTTACAGTCCTATTTGTTAGGAGGTTTGACCCAGTCTTTAGGGCTGTTAGGCCCTCTTTGCGGGTGGGTAGGCGATTCTCGCGGAGTTCCAACGGAGAGTGTAACGGCTTTCATCCAAACAGGTATATTTGCTCGTCATACCGACCAACAAGTATCTGGGGGTCCTGCCGAGCAGGTGAGCCTATAGCATGCCAAGCAGTAACTTGTTCGTATTCCCTGTAGGTATATATTGACTAACTTGTCGAGGGGTCTGCCTAGTCTGCTCCATGTGTCCAAATATAGTGCCATATCAGAAAGACTGGAGTGTTGCAATTTAGGTCATCCAGGATGAAGTGTTGTCTATAAGAAAGACTGGTTCTGGCAGGTTGATACTTGGTTCCGCCAGGTATTCAATGGGGACTAGGTTAGTCTTATCCATCACAACACTGCTGGCTAGTCTAGCCAGTGCATCTGCTGTGGCATTTTGCTCTCGTGGTATCTGTTGGATATTGTACCTCTTGAACTGAGCAAGTAGGTTTTTGATCCTATCAAGATAGGCCATCATTTTTTCCCCTGAGCAGTGTACTCACCGAGGATTTGATTGACAACCAATTGCAGATCATTGTATATGTCCAAGACTTTAGCCTTTATTTCCCTTCCTAACCTCATCCCCGCGATTAATGCTTTGTACTCTGCTTCATTATTGGACGCTTTAAATCCAAAACAAAGTACGCAATGGATGCTTTTCCCTTCAGGAGTGATTAATGTTGGACCGGCCCCAGATAGATGATCGGTAGATGAGCAATCAACGTGCAGCTTCCATACCTGGTGTTCTTCCTTGGAATGATCAATGTTGAGTGTTGGGCACTCGGTGTTCTACTCGGCACCTGTATTGGGCGGTGGTCCAGACTTCGATGACTGCTCGGTCATTTTTTCGTCTGTATCTGGTATACCAATACATTCAGCTACAAAACCTGCAAGAGCCTAGCCTCGGATTGTTGTCTGGGGCTGGTAAGTGATTGCATACTGTCCAAGCTCTATAGACCATTTTTGTAACCGACCAGAGGTGTCTAGTTTTAGCAGGACTTGGCACAATGGTTGGTCGGTAAGAACCTTTATGGGATGCGCTTAGAAGTATGGGCGAAGTTTCCTGGACGACAGGAGCAGGCAGTAAGTTAATTTTTCAATTAGAGGATACCTACTCTCAACTTCGACCAGCCTCTTACTGACATAGTAGACTGGATGATGGATCTTGTTTTCTTCTCTGACTAGGACTGCACTAACAACGTGTTGAGTTACTGTCAGGTATATGCATAATTCTTCACCCTCCAGAGGTTTTGAAAGGATCGGGGGTTGTGCCAGCTGCTGCTTTAGAGCTTGGAAGGTTTGTTCGCATTCTTCAGTCCATTCAAATGTCTTTGTGCCTTTGAGGATATTAAAAAATAGAATATACTTATCAGTGGATTTAGACACAAATCTGCTGAGTGTTTCTATGTGTCCTATTAAACTCTACACGTCCTTGATCCTGGTTGGAGAGGGCATGTCCAGCAGTGCCTTTATCTTTTCGGGGTTTGCTTCAATTCCCCAAGAGTTTACTATAAACCCTAAAAAATTTCCTGACCTCACACCAAAGGAACATTTTAGGGGGTTCAATTTCATTCTATACTGCCTCATGATGTTGAAGCATTCCTCCAAGTCTTCAATGTGCCCCCCAGCCTTTTTGGATTTTACCAACATATCGTCCACGTAAACCTCCATGTCATTTCCTATTTGGTCTTTGAACATACGGTTTACCAGCCGTTGATACGTGGCTCCAGCATTTTTCAGGTCGAACGACATAACTTTATAACAGTACAGCCCCACATCCATGCGGAAGCTAGTGTGCTCCTGGTCGGGTGGATGCATACTTATCTGGTTGTATCACGAATAGGCATCCATAAAAGTTAAGATCTCGTGGCTAGTTGTATCGTCCACTAATTGGTCAATTCTCGAAAGTGGGAAGCAGTTCTTCGGTCATGCCTTATTTAAATCGGTGAAATCTATGCACACTCTTCACTTGTTATTAGTCTTTGGCACCTATACGGGATTGGACACTCATACTGGGTAGAAAGCTTCCCTGATGAAGTTGTTATTTCAGAGCTTCTCCACTTCTTCCTTCAATGTCTTTGCCCTCGTTGGATCCAGTAACCTCCTTTTCTGTTGTATGGGCTTGAAGTGTTCAGTATCGATGTTGAGGGTGTGGCTTATAATGGTTTGGCAGATCCCCACCATGTCATCATGAGACCAGGCGAATACATCTTGGTTGTTCCATAGGAACTAGATCAAAGCGGATCTTATGTCCCCAGACAACCCTTTCCCTACTTTAACTACCTTGGTCGGGTTCTTTGGATCAAGCGGGACCTCTTCTAATTCTTCGACTGGGCCCACTCCCGTATCAATATCCCCAAAATGAGGGTCCATGTCCTTTCCCCCGTTTTGGGCTGCACCCTGTTTTTGATGACTGAGGCCCACAGGCTGTGCGGTGCAAGCTGCCTTCCCTGCCTTTTTTACTGACGAATTATAACATTCTCTGGCCACCAGTTGGTTCCCTTTAAGGCATCCTATACCTGCCCAGGTTGGGAATTTGATGAGCAGATGGAAGACTGAAGTGATCGCTCAGAGGTCATACAGGGTTGGTCGCCCTATCATGTCATTGTATGGAGAAGGGGTGTCTATTACCATGAACAAAGCCATTATTGTGTTGTTGTTAGGTGTCGTTCCTACTGTCAAGGGCAACCTTATGCTTCCATCTGGGGCCATGCCATTCCCTGTAAACCCATATAGTAGTTGCTTGCATGGTTCCAGATCTTTGATGCTTAAATTCATTCTTTCCAAGATACTCTTGAACAAAATATTGGCAAATGATCCATGGTCAATCATTGTTCAGGCTATGATCATGTTAGTTATCTGTGCTTCTACCACCAAAGGATTATTGTGTGGATGATGTACATGACTTGTGTCATCCTCGCTGAACGTGATAGGCTCACACTCGTAGCGAGGTTGTTTAGGAGTACGCTCCTGGACAGCTAGTACATCTTCCTCCTGGTCATGCCTAAGGGAACAAGCGTACCTTTATCGAGCCTTACTGGAGTTTCCGGCCAAATACGGCCCACCGCAGATCATGTCTAGCCGACCAGCAACTGGTGGTGGTAGGATAGATTGACTGCTCTGATACTTCTGAGATTTTTGTTGAGGAGAATTGGGAATAGAATGTGCGTACAATTCCATCCCATGATGTAATCGATCCTAGTGGTAACTTAAAAAACCACTGCTGGGAAATTTCTAACAGGGTGGTTGGGAAGATTCTTCACCTGGCATCATCCCTAACTCCCTGTAAATAAATCTGTAGTTCAAAGTGATGAACATAAGATATTGGGTCCTCTAGCCCAATATACATTTTCCATGTTGCCATTTTGAATTTGACGGGTATGGGCAGCTAATTAATACGGTCTGAAAATAGGGAACCTCTCTGCCTTTCCATTTCAATATTTGTTAACTTAGGGGCTGTCAAGTCCCTTACCAGTCGGGTTAACAGATCCAGCTGGGCTTGGATGTTAGGGTCTGCAACTCCCTGGGATTGTGCTGCATTGCGGACCTCATCCATTCTCGGGTCCCGAATAGGCTCAGGTGGAGCTATGTTGTTCGAATCCCAATTTTCCCTGCTGCGATTAAGAGCATCTCGAAGGTCTTCACCTCCCATGGGGCCCATTCGGTTGAAAATGGAATTTGGTTGAGGTCTGCATTCTAGCTGTCTGCTCGGCCTGGCACTGGAGGTGCTCCCTGGACCCCTCCACCTCAAGGTGGTTGGTTGTTTGGGACATCCTAGCCTTAGGGGACAAACGATTCTTCGGACCGGTTACCTCTCTGACCTTGATTATTCTGTTGGCGAACTTGACTTGCTGCTTCATCGTGGTCATACCCATCAGCATAATGGGGCCTATATGCACTACTAACTTCTGGCTCATCTCTTCGAGACCTTGGTCGGTACTGTTGATGTTGTCTATATCGAACAGGTTGTTGTTGGTAGTTATGGGGTTGACCATTCCTATTTGGTGCTGGAGCTTGGGGGTTGTCATCTCGTCCTGCAGTGCCAGGATTCCTGTCATGGCCACTACCCTGAGATCTTGGCCGAAAATTTTCAGCTTGGTCTTGTCCCATGCCACGCCTTGGCAAGACCTACTCACCCGCCAGTAAAGGTCACCTATTGTTGTTGGCTTGAACGCCCCATTCTGAGGTTGAGCCCTTGGCCCATGCATGACACCTTCACCGAAACCAAAAACGGGAGGGCATTGTTGGTTTTGGGCAGTAGTTCCAGCCACAGTTCCCATACCTTGGGTTTGCTGCTACTGCATATAATTGCGAATAGACTCAGTCGCCTCTCGTGTCCGACATTCCATGTCTTCCTAATGGGCCTGCACCTTCCGGGCATGTCGATCCATCCATTCTTGGAAATATCTCCTTTGTTTTTTGAAAGCTTCATTAAGGGCCTCCTGCACAGTCGCCCGCCCTTGGGTCATGGAGGCCAATTGATCTTGCATCTACCCAACGACTTCCCTTATATGATCAATTTCAGGGTCGAGTCCTTCAATATCTATGTGGGGCTCATATCGTCCAGGACCTCCAGCTCTGGGTCCTTGTTGGTCGGGACCCCGCGCAGCAGTTCCACCTGACTTTCCTGCCTGAGTGATTCCAGCGGAAGCAGCAGCCCCTTGTCCTGTTGCGGTGGGCCCATTAGTTTTCCCCCTAACACCAGATGGATTCCTAGGCGACAAATCACTTCATTGCCCATTGAAATTGCTTATTGACGAGACTTGGTAAGAGACTTCAGCCTCGGGCTCTGGAGGCTCTTGGTTTGACCTTCTGGTTGAGACTACCATCCTTGCAGCAATAGAATTCGAATGTTATTTTCTTAGGCTCTCAATGAAAGCACCAAAATGTTGACTGATTTTTTAGCCAACCGACGCGGAGTCAAATAATTAATTAGAGAGCTTTCAATTAGACAATCAATGAGCAATAAATGAGCCAAGAACCTAGTAATAGTGGGCAATAAATAATAAAGAACAACAAGATTTATAGAGGTTCAACCCCAAAGATTGGTAATGACCTACGCCCTCTTAGTTTTTCATTAATCTTGAAGGTTTACACAAGATCACAAGGGGATACAAGTGGAATTCTATGTGTAAAAAGCAATACAATGTGGCAGAGTCACTGCTAAATGGTTGAGCCGAGCAGCCTTTAATCACTGCTAAATACCGAGCGAAACTGCTCGGTATGCTCCTAATGTTGGTCGATAAGCTATTTTTCTGAACCCCTCCACTGTGGTGGAGGGTTTGTATTTATACTGTCCCCCTCGCCTCAGGGTTGTGCCTAAGCATAATTGATAGGGAAATACTTCCTTCTTCTCGCGGGTAGTTACAGTCCTATTTGTTAGGAGGTTTGACCCAGTCTTTAGGGCTGTTAGGCCCTCTTTGCGGGTGGGTAGGCGATTCTCGCGGAGTTCCAACGGAGAGTGTAAAGGCTTTCATCGAAGCAGGTATATCTGCTCGTCATACCAACCAGCAAGTATCTAGGGGTCTTGCCAAGCAGGTGAGCCTATAGTATGCCAAGCAGTAACTTGTTCGTATTCCCTGCAGGTATATATTGACCAACTTGTCGAGGGGTCTGCCCAGTCTGCTCCACGTGTCCAAATTTAGTGCCACGTTAGATATGCCAATTTTTAGGATAACATTGAACATGCAAATATAAAAGGGCAGTTTACACATCTATACTAATAAGAATAAATAATAACAAATTTGATTGAAATAAAATAATATAATCAAAACATAATAATTAGTATATATAACTGATTTTATTTAATTTAATAAAATAATACACTTTCCCCAAATTACTCGCACCCATAACAACTTTCCTTAAATAACTTTATTGAACAAATCATTAATTTATTACACATTTCCTTTAGGAAAATTTCCACTTGCTAAACACTTTAAATGATTTACTACCTCGCCTCACAAAATCTAATATATTGGTGGATGAATATGAAAACATATATTAATTGGTAGTCGGCGTAGTTGTTTAGATACTCATCGATAGTTGGCGCAATTGTTTCATTAAATACTAATATATAGTTGATGGTGTTTATGGTGTTCTTTTTTTCGTTTTCTTTAGTTCAATTTTTGGATACCAATTAGTAGAACAATAAAAAGAAAGAGTATATAAATTGGATATCAATTAGAGGAACAACAAGAGCTCATTTTGAAAAATACTAAAAAAACATAAAATAGTAGAAAATAGACACTAATCAATCAATGATATGCTTTAAATACTATTTGGTATAAAAAAAACAAAGAAACTCATTATAAAACTTAAACACCAAAAAGTATCTAATAAAAATGAGAAATACCAAAATAGTAGATACTAATGTTTAGCCAAAAAATATTTCTTACTGACGTGGCATGATCGGAGTGCATGTGGATAGCACGTGACTATTTAGTGATGACAGTCTGTTCGACCAACAACCAGGTCTGATCGTAGTGACGAAACCCGAGTTCAAATACAGTTATAAGTCAGATATTTCTAAGATATTTGACCATCTTTATGTGTAACTATTACGATTTCTGTTATTATTCAAATATGCTTGTAACAAAGTTTAAACGGCCCACTGGCCCATATGTACATCCTTAAGCCTATAAATAGGACTCGTGAGATTCATTTAAAGGGGCAATAATTTGTATTCAGAGAGAACTAGTATTTTTTATACACGACTTTTCTCAGCTTGTGAAACTTAGTGAACCCTAGTTTGCTGATCGCAGATTTCAGAGTACATCAATAAAAGCACTAAGTGGACGTAGGTCATTACCAATCTCTAGGGCCGAACCACTATAAATATTTGCGTTGTTTAGTTCTTGCATTTAGCTTATAAATCTTTATCGTTTTAGTGACTCTGTGTCGTTGGCTAAATCGTCAGTCAACAACTAAGTAGAAAAAGACTAAAAAAACATTAAAAAGTATCCAATCCAAAAACTTTTCAACACAAATATATAGTAGAAAAATGGACCAAAATCAATGTTATGTTTTTGGATACCAATTAGTAGAAAAAAACTTAACAATTTGAGCAATTAATTAAGGAAATATAATGAATGTGTCAAAATGGTAAGTAATATGCATATAATTGGATTAAAAAATATTGGGTATAATAAAGAAGTAAATAAAACTTGAATGTTTATTATTTAAGTTAATAAATATTATAATATAAGTATATTAAAATATGCATATCAAATTAGTAATATAATATGTGTGAGTGTAAATCTTCCAGTGTTAAATACTTAATAAATCAATTGTCATTCTAAAAAATAAAATTAAATTTATTGGAAATATCAATAGTATTGCGAAAAAATATTGTAGATAATATCAATGGCCTAAATCCTAACTATTTTTTAAAAAAAAAAACCTATATATTCCAAAAACGAATAAGAAATAAATAAAAAATGAAAAAGAATGAGGCAATAGACTTATGGTGCATTTACTTAAGAGATTAGGGAATGAGATTAATTACCTATGTTTACTTTGTCAAACAAGGCCTTACTCAAATTAATTAAGAAATGGGAATCAATTATATGGTGACCACATAAATTTGGGAGTAAGGAATAGGATTGGCAATCCCATCGGATTGCCATTCTCATTCCCTCTATAATAATTCATAAACAAATGTGCTATTAGTTTAAAAGTTAAAATTGGATAAAATTGTAAACTTAAAAATTATATAAAACCCCAACCTACCTAATAAAATTTTACTATATTGGTAAACAAGATGCAACATCACTTGGTGAACTCTAGTTATATTTTCATGTTAAACCATGTTTGTTTTTAATTTTTTTCTGCGTAATATTTATATTTGTGTCATAAAAATTTATCTTAATTTTGTATTTAGTTGTAAAGATATTTTTTATTTATAATTTTTTTTTCTAATTTTGTGGTTTGTGAGTATGATATAGTTAGATATTTCTTTTCTTCTATTTTGTGATTTTTTTTGTTATAAGTATGAGATATCAGATAATTTTTTATTCCATAAAGGTAATTTTTTCAATGTCTATTTTTGTGGAGATGTATGTTATGAATATAAAATATCATAGTGCCAAGAAAACTACAATGTTATTTAAATTATTTTAATAACTAGAAAACATAGTTGCGCTTCATGCAATATTTTGTAATGATTAAAAAATATATATTTTTAAAAAAATTTGGGGAGACTGTGTGTAAGGGATTCATTTTTACTTTACCCGTACAACATGTTCCTTATATGGATACCTAAGGGCATCTTGACCGTAATTTTTTTTCATGATAATGTTCATTATATAGCGAGCCTCTTGCAAGTTTTTGAGAAATTCTGAATAATAAAAGTGTCAAAAATAAAATTATAACTACTTGTTGTATGTGTGGTTTTATTTAATATTAGTATTATTTTATACGCTTTGCGTTGTTTTTTGTTTATTATATAAATTTTTTAAGATTTTTATATTTTTAGGGTAGAAAATTTATAAATCATGACATTTTGCACAATTATTCATTTTTTAAATAAATATTTTATTAATTTAATTAAGGAAAAATACCAGTTTGGCCCTTGTGTTTTTCTCAAATACGCGATCGGCCCTTATATTTTGTTAAATGATAATTCAAACCATGTATTTTACAAAATAGATCAAAATAGTACCTTATACCCAATTTTGGTAAAAAAAATATCAACTATAATATTTCATTCTCAACTCCTCGAACTTAGCATAATTAACGACTCAAGAATTGATCTTATAATTTGTTGACGCGGTTTTTCGCCAATAGTATATTAAGAAATAAAATGGGTAGATTAGTTCTAGATTATAAACCGCAATGAAATATTAGGCATTCACTCAAAAGCACATAACTTTTACGTGGTTCAGAGGTTAAATTCCACCTAGTCCACGAGTCAATATTATTATTGTTTCTCTCTCTATTTCTGCAGAGTTTCGGTAATACAAAAAATGATCCCCCCCTCCCTGTCCAACATTCCTAGTATTTATAGGAGAATTCCATGGACAAGTTTGGGTCACTGCGTAAATAAACCGCGTAATTATATATGGTATATAATTAATACAGATTATTCTCATTTACATTGGGATATGATTTGATGACAGAATAAATACAGTCCTGCTATCTCGAATAATAAATGACAGATATATGATATCGCCTGGCACTTAATGAGCGCACAAAGAATTCCTGAATCTCCTGGGATCCTTCAGCATGTGTTATATCTGGGTCCTCATGAGCTAAATATCTCACCTGAGCTCGTGCTTGACAACTATCTGACTCCGAGATCGGAGTAGGTTCAGAACGCCTAAAGTTGGGTCTGACCATTATGAGTCTCAAACTCAATTATTACCTTAAGTGTTGGTCAGATAATGACTTGTATACCGTGTACGAACTGGATTGAACCTCGAGCTGCTCACATGGTTAATAACCAGATATTCTACTTGGTTATTTTTCCACGTATTCACCTACCATTTGTACCCGAGCTGAGTGATTGAACTTGTGCTAAATTTAGGGTACAATATTTGCCCCCCTAAGCTCCTACTCATGTTTGATGTCGTCACTTTCTGACATATACAGTAGGGGCTTTTAGACTTCTGTCATATAAAATCGTGCTTGCCCACTACTCAAGTATTGGACACGTGGCTTTCTGCAATTGGCGTCCGTTCGAGTTTCGAGGACTGAAACAACTATCCTGTCAACTTTTTTTCGTCGTATGGTTTATTTAATCTTGACCCTTGGATCTCGAGCTAACCTAATCAGATGGTCCGGATTAATTTCCGTAGTTTATGTATAAATAGGGTGATCAGTCCTGAGACCTCATCACATTTGTATTCAGAAAAATTTAACTTTCAAACACTCAAGCTTTCCTTCTTCTTCTCCAGAATCCCCAAAAACTTTCATTGCCTCTCAGATCTTCAGAAGCTTTCAAGGAGCTTCCTGTGGATATATTGACATCTTCTCTGAATCGAACTTATTTTCTGTAAGTATTTCATCACCTGGTTTGAATTTTTTTTTTTTTATTCTTCAATTTCCATTGACTTTTTACTTCGAAAAATGCTCGTTGTTCAATATCGTTCGGCTATTTCAGAGTGCAAATAAGAAATGGGCTTCGGTTTAGGTCACACAAATGAAACCAAACTTGTTTAGAAATAAGATATTCATAAATCTAGGTAATTCTCTGGGTTAATCTGGGAAAACCCTAATGGAAAACTGGTTTGAATACCTGTTTGGGATGTAGAAACCGAAAGGGTTTCAGGTTTAATCCTAGGTAGCTTAGGGGTTACGATTCCATAGGCGGTTTTGCATTAAATTGCTTTCAAAAGGAAAGTAATGGGTCTGACGGCTCTAACACGTGGATCCCAAAGTATCTGGGGATTTTAAGAAATCAAGGTGCATGGCCTAGGATACCGCGTGGGACCACGCGTTGAAGCTAGGGCAAAATTTAGCTTGTATGAGCTTTCAAATTTTGAAAGTAGTCCAATTAGGCCTTTTCGTTTCCCGTACCTCCACGATCATAGCTATAGACCATCTTAGGCCGCCTACTAATTAGGTCGTTTTGTCGTCAGGCGATTTGAATCATGGTGCCTCCCAAGAAGAATGCCACGAGCTCAACTACTCAAAACAAAGGCAAAGGCAAGCAGGTCACCTCTGATTCTCCCATCCGACACTTTGGTCCTGTGGGGGAAAGAGAGGTTGTCATCGACCCCAACGTGTTTTTTGAGGCTGAGCATATAGTCTCGAGGATAACAACTTAGGGGAAGGTGAACAAGATCATGCTGAGTCACAATATCGAGATGGGAGTTGATGGTCTCGTCACTCGACCTGCACTTAAGAGGGAACAAAGTTGTGCCCCCTTCCAAGACAACTACGATGCTTGGAGTGATGAACACCTGAAGGTCGGTGCCTTCTCCCATTAGACCAATATTTCGTAGATTTTTTTAACTATGTTAAATTGGCTCCCTTTCAGCTCCCCCCAAATTCCTACAAGCTTTTGGTGGGATTAAAATATCTGTTTCTGAGGCACGAGTGGGAAGTCCCCACTCCAGCAGATATCCTATACTTCTTCTGCCTCAAGGCTAGTCCTGAACAGAAAGGGCGAGGTAACAGATTTTATTGCCTTACTCGGTTTCGAACTCCACTTTCGTCATCAAGCTTCCCAGCCACCCAAATGACTATAAAGATTTATTCTTTATGTCGAATGGGTTCAAGAATTGTGATCGTTGGTATTTCAACCATCCTCGTAAGTCTTCTATCTTTGTGAATTTAGCACGTGAACTTTTATCACCATCATGAAATTTTTTTATATGTGTTCTGATTAAGTTTGCTCCTTGTGAAGCTATATTCGCGAGGACGGGACGATCTGAGACCCTCGGGGGTCAGTACGAGACTTTGTCTAGCCTTCCTCCCCGGGAAAAAGACTATCGCCAAACCATGAACGATGCCACCATGGTGACATGCAAATTAATCAACAAGGGTCAAACATTAGCTCTGAGGACATGAGCTCCACTTCCCATCATCCCCGAGCTCCCCTCATCTCAAGGGGCCTCGCCAGCCACCGAGGATACCGAGGAGGAAGAAGATGTGGCACTGTTGGTGCAAAAAAGACAAGCTCCTAAAGATAGTTAGGGGCTCGATCCTGAATGAGCTGTGTCTGGGGCAGCAGTTGGCCCCTCCGGCCAAGGTAACCCATACCTTTTCAGAGAATTAGATCGAGTCACTGCCAGCTATAGGTTGATCCATTTTAACCCTAACCAGCTCATTAACCTTCACCCTACCGATCCAGACCTAAACATAACCCTTCTCCAATGTGTGGATCATTTGGTGGTACGCTATGATCATAGTTATCCCAAAGGCACATTTGAATTCAACAACACATTAAACTTTAGATCCACCATCTTTGAAGAGTATGGGACCAACCGTAGGACCTGGCCTTCCCTGCTCAAGGGTGCATTTGCTCCTGGGTTCAGGCAGTACGTAGATGAGTCCAGTCCCAAGGAAGGACCTGAACCCCCTAGGATCTAGGAGATCGTAGCTCTAGATTCCCCATCCCCTCCGTCAATCACAGAATTGGAGGTTATGCCTAGCCCGATCAATACACCCAAGCTGATCGTAATAGATTCCTCCCCTAACCTAGAGGGTAGGATCCTTGTTCTTTTTTCCTTGCCTTTATAATACCTTTGAAGCATTACTCATGTGAATTAAATCCTCTATTCGTTCTTTTTTCAGGTGAAGAGATGGAATTGCCAAGAGCTCCAGATTTAAGGAGTGCCTTCAGGGCCGGAGGGTCCAGAGTTGGGCACGTGGTAAAATGGCCCATGGTGACAAAGAAGACCACCCCTAAGATAGGGGGTATTACAAAGTCACCTCCCAAGGGTAAAGGAGTGAGCACAGCTTGGGAGCAGCCAGCAAGAGAGCTTCCCCCAGCTCTGGTAACAACTATCACTGTCCATCAAGCTCCTCCTCCCCCTCCTCGACATATGCCTTCCTCACATCCCCAAGTGATTCAAACTGAGACCCCCGTCCAAAGTGAGATTTCCCTCTTCCGGATACCGGTCGAGCCACAAGATCTGGACAAGATCCCTGAGGCTTTTTGGGGTATCGTGTACAAGACAGCGAGTCACATGGTGGGCCATGCATACAAAGCTAGTGCTAGGGATCTGAGGGCCATAGAAGAGCGCAGCCTGGAAGATGTCCTCGAATCTCTATGGGGATGAACCTCATCATGAGTCCTTTTCCCACGTCTAACTTTTCCTCTTCTTTTTCTTTATTATGTGTTTTTTTTTTTTTTTGTTGACTTGCTTCGTTATTATGCAGTCTGTCTTGGCTCAATACCGAAGCATAGCTCATGTTAAAGCCAGGAGTGAGGAACTACAAGCTGCCTTAACTGCTGCCCAAGAGAATGAGCAGGTCGCCAAGGCCGCCCTGAGTGTGGTTCAAGAGAGTGAGCATGCTGCCAAAGCTGCTTTCATTTCTTCTCAAGAGGGCGAGCAGTCTGTGAAGGTCGCACTGTCCACCTCTCAGGCTCAGGTCATGGAGGCGAGTCGCCATGCTAATTAGCTTCAGCCCGAGAACGACGAACTCAAAGCGAAGCTGATCGAGGCTGAGGCTAAGGCCAAAGAGGAAGTTGCAATGTCCTCATCGAAAATGGAGGAGATACTTTACCGTTGCTAGGATTTTAACCAGGACGGGAACTTCTCCTTCATGCAGCTCGATCTATGGGATCCGTATCTTGCTAAATTCAAGATACGGTTTTCGCAAGAGCCCTTGGAGACTAGTGAGGCTTCCGGAGCTGCAGAGGGAGATGGTGAGGAAGTGACTTCAGTGGAGCGTACTGACAAAGCCCAATGACTTATTCAAGATTTTTGTTATTATTTTTTTTAAAAAAAATTTGTAACAATCCCTTGGGATTAAAACGATTGCCTTCAGGCTTAGCTCGAGGTTTCTTCTCCTCGATGTGACAATATTTTTTTTATTTGAATATACATCTAACTTTTGATCTATTTGTCTTTCCTTTATTATTTTCTCATGTTTATGAATCCTTAAACTCTTGTACATTCGAAATCTTAGGGATCGACTTTTAGATCGAGATAGATGTTATCAACCTTGGTTGTATCCAAGATTTTGCTCACTTATTTGCATCATATCTGTTAAGAATCAAGCCTCGGACCTGGTTATATCCAGGGTTTTTAATAACTTAATAACATTATACATGTTAGGACTCAGGCCTTAGACCTGGTTATATCTAGGGTTTTCAATAAACTTAATAGCATTATACCTGTTAGGACTCAGGCCTCGGACCTGGTTATACCCAGGGTTTTCAATAAACTTTTTTTTAGGCTTAGTTCACGCTAGGTTTATTGAAAACTCGAGCTTTGAAAAAGCCGTTGAATAATCAATTTCTCCAAGCTTCTAAGCTTCGAACTTGGTTATATCCAGGGTTTTAAATGATTTTTCAAACTTAGCTCGTGCTAGGTTTATTGAAAACTCGAGCTTTAAAAAGTCGTTGAATAATCAATTTCTCCAAGCTTCTAAGTTTTTAATCTTATCCGAATAAGCTTAATTTTCTCAAAAACTCACCTCGGTTATGTGCCCCCCAAGTAACCAGAACGTATAAACTTTCCTGGTTGCTTTGACAATGTGAGAGCACGAGCTTGTAATATTAAAACTAAGAAAATAAGCCTTACATTGATAATAATACTATTTATAATACTTTTTTAAATGAAGAGCATTCCAGGTCCGTGGGAATATTTCTCCATTTAGTCGGGCTATCTTAAACGTTCCTTCACGTAAGACCTCTACGATCTAGTATGGTCCTTCCTAGTTCGGGCCCAACACACCATCTTTGGGGTCTTTGTTCGCCAAAAGGACACTTCGGAGCACCAGATCGCCTAATCCGAGTTTGCGTCCCTTGACTTTTGATTTGAAATAACGAGTGATCTTTTGTTGATAATGGTCGAGCTATAATTGTGATTCCTCTCATTTTTCTTCGATCAGATCGTGAGATGCGCTAAGTAGCTCATTATTCTATTCTTGATCAAATGTCCTCTGCCTATGAGTAGCCACCATTGCTTCAATCAGAAGCATGGCCTCACTTCCGAAGGTTAGGGAAAAAGGAGTATGCCCCGTGGAGGTTATATGAGAAGTTCGGTAGGCCCAAAGTACTTGCAAAATGTAACGCCCCAACCCCAGGGACCGTTACGGTGTGCCTTGTAAATAGTGCTAAACTCGCTAATCGAATCATTTGGCCAAAAATGTGAACTAAGTATGATTAGCGGTTCAGGGATTAAGAATTTTGGTTAAGATGTAACGTTTCACTAGAACGTTTAATATATATACATTGGGATCCCGAAAATATAATTTCAGAGTCTATTACAGGAAAATATTTACAACAAGCCATTCTAAGCGGAAAAGCAGGGTTAACCCTAGTTCCACTTTAAACCTCGGCCGTGGCAGACGAGCAGCTGCATATGTACACGTCATCACCTAAGCTCTCCAACTCAAGGATGGTCCAGCTTCCTCTTGCCTTTACCTGCACCACATAGCACCCGTGAGCCGAAGCCCAGCAAGAAAACACAATAAAGCATGATATAATATCAACAATAACCATAATAGCCATTCAGGACCAACGGTCCAAAACAGATAGGTGACAGTAGCCAAAAGTCACAGAAGTGGGTACAGCTCCCTCTAGCCATGTGACGATAGGGTCACCAGGGCTTAATTGATAAGTGGTTCCTCCATAAGTTTGATCAGGATAGGTGCATGGTGATTGGTCACCAACATAACCCTCCTCCCGACTCTAGAGTCGTAACTAAGGACAGCGTCCCCAGCCATGTGACAAACAGTCACCGGGGTCATATACCTTGGCTGTGAACATCTGGTCTTAGACCAGGTAAGCGCTTATAGTTCTCATTGACCTTCCGGTCGGTCCAGCATTAATACCTTATATGGGTCATTCAATGCCAACCTTGACTATATCTAATCTTCATTTGGCCCAGCGTTCACAACGCTCTGCCATTTCTGACTCTTGGATCAGTGAAACACGACCAGTGCTCAGCCCGTTGTGAACTTAACTAATAAGTCACAGCTTCATAGTTGGATCTGACACCATTGCCGATTCTGACTAATAAGTCAGCACCATACACAGGTAAGCCATGCCACCAAACATATATCACATGTCCAATATCCATAAACAAGGCATTCAGCATGCTTACTTAACAGGTACTAGTACAATTAGGACCATGCACAACACAAAGGCTCAAGCTCTGAATGATATCATACCCAGTATACAAAGCATGTCCTAATCATATGTTTCTCGTGCATCACATGCATCATACTTAACAATCCAACATGCACCAGTAATAGCCATGCATGTCACATTCAATAATCAACCAACATGCATCAAGAATAGCCATGCATGTCATACTCAATAATCAACCAACATGCATCAATAATAGCCATGCATGTCACATATACACAGGGTGCAGTTTCTTACCTCCGGTTCGAGTGAGAATTAGAACAAGAACGACCCCTGAGAACGATCGATCCTTAATTCTTTAACGGTCACCTAGTCATAACCAAAAAAACCTCCAATTAATGAAAATTACCAAAGATATGGTCTTAACCTATACCCCACTCTCGGGACCTCGAAACATGCCCAAACAATGAGTAGATTCGATCCCGGGCCTTAAGGATTGAAACCCCAAGCTTAAAGCCCTTAAGAACACCCAAAACAGGGTTCTGAAGGAACAGGGTAGCGCTACAGCGCTGCCCTTCTAGCGCCCCAGCGCTCAAGACAGAACCACAAACCGCCCAACCTCCCTGCAGGTAGCGCTGTAGCGCCCTACACTGGGCGCTGTAGCGCCCTACACTGGGCGCTGTAGCGCTACCTTCAGTCAGCCAATTCCCAGAATTTCCTTCCTTCGAGTCTACCATTTCTAACCCAATCCAAAAGCTTCCAAACATCAAATTAGCTCCCAAATGAACCCAAATACCACCTCCACATGTCCTAGGGACCACAACCCAAAGAACCCTAGCCAAAACTCCAACCAATTCCCAAGTTTCCAACCCAAAAACCAACTGAAACTTAACTTAGAAAACAGAGCAAATTCAAGAGTTCTAGTGGCTAGAAACTCACCCTCTTCAATGGTGGAGCATACCCCTAGCTTGGCTAAGCTTGGTTCCTTGGCTTAATTCCTCAAACTGAGCTTGAAAATCCAAAGAGAAAAGAGAGAGAAAATCTATCGGGAGAGAAGGAAAAGAAGCTTTGTTTTTGTTACTCTTCTACAGCCTTAATGGCTAGTATATATCCTTTGAGGGGAAAGGACTTAAATACCCTTAGGTCCAAAAGAAAACCTTAACAGCCACCAAGGGCAAAACCGTCCTTTCGCACCTATTTCATTAATCACAATTAACACCCTCCAATTCCCGCTATTCTCAATAACCTCAAACACCAATAATCCATATCCCATTACCCTTTAATTCCCGGTAATGCTCTAATCATTAAATTCATCCCGAGACTCACCCCGAGCCCTGAACTTAAACTCGTTATGACTAGACCGAACACTTACCTTCATGATCGTCTCATGCCGACTAGCTCGAACCAATCCACCTTATAATGTGGCTATATTAATTAATCACAAGCATGCACCCAAATTACACAATTATGCCCACAGCGGGCAAATTACTAAAATACCCTCATAATTATAAATACTCCCATATGCATGCATTTACCATCATATAATAATATAATTCACATAAACATGCATATGATCATTAAATAGCATCATAATTCAATTATGGTCCTCCCGGCCTCCTAATCAAGGTCCTAACCCTTATTAGGAAATTCGGGGCATTACAACTATCCCCTCCTTACAGAAATTTCGTCCTCGAAATTTACTCAGCTCGGAATAAAAATTCCACACAATTAACTTCAACTTCTCCAGGTCGCTTCCTCGACCTCACTATCTCTATAACATTACCTTAACCCAAGGTACATTCCATTCAACAGAACTTTATTACTTCTGTCACAATCTGAACTGGCTATTCCTTACCGGAATACTTAACCTTAACCTTCAGACTCTCATATCTCAACTCATAAGTTTCTTCGGCCCATGCCCATTGCATGGAAGCACATAACCCACTGTATACAACTGTCACTGCTAAGGTATAGCTAATCCAGAATCAACCTATCCAGACCTATCAAGGATTCAACTGCCGAAATGAACTAGGGCTTAGCTTGCCTTAACTCTTCACCCCTTTCCATGGTGATACTTTAGGGAAGATATATTCTCCTACCTGGAATTCCACATTCCTGCTTTCAATTCAATAAAACTTTTTCCATTTATCCTAGGAGATAAGCAACCAAGCTTCAATCTCCAGCAGTCTCATTAATCCCCTGAACCACCTCAGGATCCAGATATACATTAACGCATTCATCTTATAAGATGTTCCTCCAATGATAATTGGATAACCCTCTCTCTCTGATTTGCCACCAGTCTGAGAGTAATAATCTGTACTGAGTGTTATCTCTATTCTCATGGCCTTCTAAACCCTTCCAAAACTTGGAAGTCACAACAAAGTCTTCATCTAATAAGATACATCTTGAGTTCATGAAGGCACTCTACCCTTCTCACAAAGAGACTCAAATACTGATCAGTCATGCTATTCACTTATCCTTAGTGATAACATGACCTCACTTGGACTACCAGTCCACAATGACTTAATGCCAATTCATACCGATCCATCAACCTGGGAATCCCACCGCAAAACTCATCGCGATGCCCTCTTATTCCCACTATGAACTACCCAAAGGCTGTAATGGCCTTGTTGTCTCCTGATATTCTGTCTTGACCTGTTAACAGGCTAGAAACTTAACACGCATCTCATTACTTCCCTCTTAATCTCAGGCCATCACTATAACGCTTTCATATCCCGTTATCTTTCCATGATGCCTGAATGAAGCAAATAAAAGAATAACATGAGATTCATCCAGAATCTCTCAGTTAATTTCAATGTCTATCGGATCCCAAGTCCGATCTCTATACCATAATAAGTTCATATCTGTCATTATACAACTCCTAGCTAATCCAGCTGGAGTTTCCATTCAATCTTTTCCTTTCTGTGGCTCACTTAACCATTTTCTCTTTTTATCCTTCTTGAGATGATAATCTCAACAATGAACTGGCCACCTGGCCCACCAGAAACTCTATTCCAGTCCTGGTCAGATTCTTTAATCAACATGTTGCATAGGCAACCACGTTTCTCAATTACTAGGATGCCATAACAATCCACTAACTAATCCTGGTCTATAAAAGACCCAGCACACTTTCCCAAGGCACCTGAAATATCTTTACCATCCATGGACACTCCTGTCCCCAAGGCACTCTTCACTCTTGGCAATTCTCCGCAGAGAACAAACCACTATACCATTGTCCAAGACGATCACAAATCCCATTCAAATAAACCTTTGAATGCTCGATTCATCTGACTCACAAACACTTAGCATCAAACCAATTCTCAAGATATATTCAGCACTCACAGTGCTCCAAACCAATACTAACACAATCCTTTAAATAACTTCCTCTCTCTGATCTCTAACTGGTCCTAACCAGATCCAAGATCAACCTTAAAGGATTCCATCTTATTCAGCAATTAAACTTTTATTCTTATAACTTCACTGAGCTACTCAAAACAATGTTTACATCTGATTCTACTTCTGGCACTAAACCAATCACCATTCTAGTCTCTTTTCATAAAAATGAGCCCTGGCAAACCACCTAGGAACACATTCAGAACCCACAGACTAATCCAGTCTGTCCTGATCTCACTGACACGATCCAAGTGATATCCATCACGCTAGCTAAGAGTTCCATGCATTCCCCTGCACAAAACTCTAGCTCTCGCTACAGGTATCACAAACATACCAAATCCATGCATAGTGCCAATTACCACAAGACTTTCCGCTCTCAAGCCCAAGAATTACTACATTTTTTTCCTTGCCATTCAAGCCCAAATCCATGGCTTGTGGGTATGCTACCGACAAGAAACTCTTCGCTATGTCGTATCTTTCACAAAAGTCTGTGAAAAGATCACTATCGAACTGTGTCACGTTATCTGATACAATCTTTTTAGGGAGTCCAAATTGATAGATGATATTCTTTACCACAAAATCCAGGACTCTCTTCGAGGTGATGGTTGCCAGAGGTTCGACTTCTACCCACTTCGTGAAGTAATCGATTGCCATCACCGCATATCGAACTCCTCCTTTCCCCATAGGTAGGGAACCTATCAGGTCAATTCCCCATGTTGCAAATGGCCACAGGGATGAAATCATTGTTAGCTTGACTGGAGCAGCTCAGGAAACTATGGTGAAACATTGGCATTTGTTGCATTTTTGAACATACGATATCGAATTTTTCGTTAAAGTGGGCCAGAAATAGCCCTATCTCAGCACCTTCGTGCTAAGTATTGCCCCCCAGCGTGATCTCCGCAAAAACCTTCATGTATTTCTTGCAAAATGGTTATGTCTTCCTCAGGCAGAACACATCGTAGGAGGGGCAACGAATGACCTCGCCGATATAGGATTCCATCAACTATCACATACCGTGGAGCTTGATAAAGTAGTTTTCTCGCATCTTTTCTGTCATCAGGTAACTTTCCAATCACGAGAAATTCCATTATAGGGGTCATCCAGGTCGATCTTATGTCAATCATTCTGACCTCCATCGTTTCTCCCGTTACACTTGGGCTTTCCAAGAACTCCACTGGTACAACATTCAATGTTTCAGCCTCATTGGTGGTAGCAAGTCGTGTTAGGAAAATGTAATTTGCCTCAATGGAAATTGGTAAGAAAATTACAACTCTAAAAAAAATATTACAAATAAATAATTATTGATTAAATAGTGTTACAACTCTATGACTGAAAATACAAATAAACAATAGAAGAATTAGAAGAAGATAATGAAGATATCCAACTCTAAGCAAAAGGATACAAATAAAGTAAAAGTGTTTGAAACAAAGGAAATAAAAGGATTACAACTCTAAACAAAAATACAAGTAAATAGAACAAGAATAATGAGAAGAAAAGAAATAGAAGAAAAAGTAAGAACAAGAACAAAAACCAAGAAACTCTCACTCAC
Organism: Humulus lupulus; assembly: GCF_963169125.1. NCBI lineage: Eukaryota > Viridiplantae > Streptophyta > Magnoliopsida > Rosales > Cannabaceae > Humulus > Humulus lupulus. The sequence goes on along the minus strand of NC_084801.1, from coordinate 125,891,435 downwards.
ACAACCAAAGTGAAGAGTGTTGGGGATCACCAACTTGAACAAGGTTTGAAACCTTTGTCCAAAAGCTTATTTCCCCCTAACTCAAGTACTAAGGGATCTCTCACAGATTTTGGAAATGCTTTCAAGAATAATCAAGCCTCTAGATGTTTTCTAGCCAAGTGCTCTAATGGATAGAAAAAATTGTGTCTTACAAGTAAGCAATAGGCTTCTATTTATAGAGTTTAGAGGCATCATTTGAATTTCAAATTCCACCAACCCCCATGGCTGTTACCAATGATTAATTGGATGTTTATGGAATTAAAAATGAGATTTGGGAGTTATTTGGGTTCTTGGAGCCGTTCAAAAAGGTTGGAAAAAACTGAAAATAGTTGGTCAGTAAATCACCTGTGGTCGCGACCACTGGCCTCTGTTCCTCAGGCCGCGACCACCAACATCTTGTGGTCGCGGCCACTAACCAATTTCAGCACACAAAAATGTGCTATTTTTCCAAACGGTTCCAATACACTCCCAATTGATTTTGTAACCCCCAAAACACATTATTGGGGTTAAAATCATATCTCTAACAGGCATTTCACCTATGGCTTTAAGAAATTCATCTCAATATTGTGTAACAACAAATATACACAATAATTGACAATATTTTAAAGTTAAAAATTTGTGACTGAATTTGTAACACCAAATATGTTACATATTTGGATATTCAGATATATCTAAATATTTGTAACTTTCTATTATATGTTACAATATGTGACACTCTTTGTCACATTTATTTAATCTAAAACATTATATTATAAAATTATATAATATTACATTATATTATAAAATAATATAACATTCCCCCACTAGATTAAATAGTTATATATTGTAACACTTATTTAATCAATCATTATATTTTAAAATATAACATATCCCTCACTTGATTAAATAAGAACTCTCTCTTATAGGAGTCATTGCATTGGTGCATAAAGTAAAGTGTTTTTCAACTTGAACTTTACTATAGTGTAATTATCACAAAATTTGTTGAAAATTTGGTTGCACTAGGCATTGAACCATCTTTCCATGATAACAAATCGGTGATAATACACACACATTTGCCATGTTCACTTAAGACCTCTATGCCTCGCTTTGCACTGTTAATGGTCATGTGCACTTTCCATTCATGGACGTTCTTGAGAATACTCCTAATTCTCATGAGAGGCGGCACCACCCCTAGGTCCATATAGGTAGAACTCTTACAGTATTTTGTTGCCAAAAAATACTTGTCTTCACAAGACTGAATTCTATTAAAAAACCTCTCGCTTTTAACTCTCAACTTGGTAACTCACAAGTACTCAACATATCAGATGGGACTTGTTTTGAGTACAACTAATATTCACTTGACTGAGTTGTTGTTACCTATTGAACCTAACACTAATTAAATAACTAGTGTCAAGATAGGTTACCATCAATCGTAAATCTCTTTAGGGAGTTTAAGTCCCATCCCTCGAGATGATGCAGCCACTAAATCTCTCGTTAGTGGCTTAGTGAAAGGATCAACCAAATTTTCACTTGTTCTCACATAGGATATTGATAGGACTCCTCTTTGAATCAATTCTCTTACATATCCATGTCTTAGACTAATGTGTCTAGACTTCCCATTATACACTCTGCTATATGCTCTAGCCAATGTTGCTTGGCTATCACAATGTATCGATATAGTGGACACAATCTCTTTGATTAGGGAAATCTCTATCAACAGATCCCTTAACCATTCAACTTCTTTGCCGGTAGCAGCTAGAGCTATGAACTCTACTTCCATAGTGGAATGAGATATACAGGTTTGTTTCTTGGAACCCCAAGAAATTACACCTCCACCAACTGTAAATACCCAACCAGTTGTGGACAAGTTGTCCCCAAGATTGGATATCCAACTTGCATCTGTATATCCTTCTAAAATTGAAGGAAATTTGGAGTAGTGAAGGCTTAGTCCTTTGGTTTTCTTGAGATAACCTAGGACTCTTCCAATTTCCTTCCAGTGATCCACACTTGGATTACTTGTAAACCTACTAAGTTTACTTACCGCAAATGCTATATCAGGTCTAGTACATTGGGCAGCGTACATTAGACTCCCTATAGCACTAGCGTACTCCAATTGAGCCACCGCTCTTCCTTCATTCTTCTCAAGTTTTACACTATGATCGAATGGAGTATTGACATCTTTAACCTTGAGATGGTTAAATTTGTTCAATATTTTCTCAACATAGTGGGCTTGCCCTAATGCAAAACCCCCACCATGTTTCTTTACTTTGATACCAAGTATGGTGTCAACTTCTCCAAGATCTTTCATCTTGAATGTTGATGATAGAAACCTCTTCATTTCTTCTATCCCTTTCATGCTATTACTTAGAATAAGCATGTCATCCACATATAAGCAAACAATGATCACATATCCCTTACAAGTTTTGGAATACAAACACTTGTCTCCATTGTTATGTATAAACCCATTAGACATGATGGCTTGATCAAATTTCTCATGCCATTGCTTAGGAGATTGTTTCAATCCATATAAGGATTTTACAAGTCTACATACTTTATGTTCATATTTTGGTAGGACAAACCCTTCAGGTTGTTCCATATAGACCTCCTCATTGAGGTCACCATTAAGGAATGCCTTTTTGACATCCATTTGATGAACATGCAAGTTGTGTATAGAAGCTAATGCGAACACAATTCTTATAGAAGTTTTTCTTGCAACAAGCGCATAGGTATCGAAATAATCGATACCCTCTTTTTGCCTATACCTTTTAGCTACTAATCTAACTTTAAAGGTTTGGATAGTGCCGTCAGTGTGGTATTTTCTCCTAAATACCCACTTACACCCAATTGGCTTAGACCCCAGTGGAAAATCTACCAATTCCCAAGTGTTGTTGGAAAGAATGAAATCCATCTCATCATTGATGGCTTCTTTCCAATATGCACTATCTCTCGATTGCATAGCTTCTCTATAAGTCTTAGGATCATCCTCAACGAGAAGTACAATAGGAATTTTACTAATGACTTCCTCTCTATTTCCTTCTACCATGTAGAATGAAATTCGTTGAGAATCTATCTCATCCACTACTAGACTTTTATGATTTTTAAGCCTTTGACTTCTTCTAAGTTCAAAGGGTTGCTTTACATCCTTTTGAGAATTATCCTCTTGAGAATCAACTTTGGATGTAGAAGCTTGAGAATTGTTCTCATATAACAAATTCTCCTTTAGAGAAGCTTGAGAATTGTTGTCACATAACATGTTCTCAAAAAATTCAAATTCTCTAGATTCAATCACAATATTAGACTCTAAGTCTAATAGCCTATAAGCTTTACTATTGTTGGCATAACCAACAAAAGCACACTTTATGGCTCTTGAACCTAACTTTGTTCTATTAGGTTCGTTTTTCTTGCAATATGCAAGACACCCCCACACTTTGAAGTACCCTATGTTGAGTTTTCTTCCTTTCCATAACTCATATGGAGATATGTCATTTTTCTTCATTGGTATTCGATTAAGAATGTGACAAGCAGTTAACAACGCTTCACCCCATGTTGAAATTTAACTTAGAAAACACCAACATAGAATTTATCATCTCTAGATAAGTCATATTTTTCCTTTCGGCAACACCATTGTGTTGTGGTGTATAAGGTGCGGTGCACTCATGAATTATACCATTTTCTTCACAAAATGTATTGAATTCATTAGAGAAGTACTCTCCTCCTCTATCACTTCTTAGCACCTTAATCTTTTTATTAAGTTGATTTTCAACTTCTAATTTATATACTTTGAAAGCATCAAAAGTTTCATTTTTATGCTTTAAAAGAAACACATAGGTATATCTACTAAAATTATCTATAAAAGTAAGAAAATGTCTTTTACCACCTCTTATTAAAATACCATTTAATTCACAAAGATCACTATGGATTAAATCTAGTAAATTAGATGATCTTTCTACACTATGAAATTGTTTCTTAATCATTTTTACCTTAACACATGTTTCACATTTACCATAGTTTTTTAATATTGCATGCAATCATACCACATTTTACTACTCTTTTCATGGTTGAAAAACCTATGTGAAATAGTCTAAGATGCCGCAAAAATAAAGAATCATACTCAACTATATAGGCGAAATTTGCATTTTTATTGATAACATTGAAAGTTACATCATTGGTGCACAACTTAACCATAACCTCACAAGAGTACTCATTTCCCAAAAATACATTAGATTTGGTAAGAATAAGTTTACCAGACTCAAAAATGGCTTTAATGCCAGGCTTGCCAAGCAAATAACCACTTACCAAGTTTCTATTCATTTTGGGAACATAAAGTACATTCACTAATGTTACTTTCTTGCCGGAGGTGAAAAAGACTTCAATGGTACCTTTGCCAAGTGCTATCCCCAAAAATTGGAGATCGATGACGTGGCAATAGAGGTGACAAGTGGCAGTGCATGGTCCATAAAAGACACATTAATAGTCAATAAATATATTGGCTCCTCACAGTTATGATAAAATTTTGACTGGCTTGAGAAATGTCATGACCGACCAGGCATGACCTTGTCCGACCAGTCACGACCTTGTCTGCCCAGGAATGACCTTGTCTGCCCAGGACTGACCTTGTCTGCCCAGGCATGACCTTGCCTGCCCAGGCATGACTTTGTCCGACCAGGCATGACTTTGTCCGACCAGTCACAACCTTGTCTGCCCAGGAATGACCTTTTCTTCCCAGGAGTGACCTTGTCTGCCCAGGCATGACCTTGCCTGCCCAGGCATGACTTTGTCCGACCAGGCATGAACTTGGCCGATCGGTCATGACCATGTCCGACCAGTCAAGTGCATGTCTGCCCAGTCAAGTGCATGTCTGCCCAGCCAAGTGCGTGTCTGCCCAGTCAAGCGCGTGTCTACCCAGTCAAGCGCATGTCTGCCCAGTCAAGAGCGTGACTGCCCAGTGAAGGTATGTTTGACCATCTTGAACAAGATATGGGTCGACCAGATAGAGGAGGACTACGTCAAGATTCCCAGAAACAGTTTCAATAAGAATCGGTCTTGGCATACGCGGGAATCTCTCATTTATCCCACAAATTTAGTGTACTGTTACATTTTGAATATTGTTGTAATTTAAATATAATGAGAATAATAAAATATCCCGATGATGGGGGATATCATCTGTACGATCCTAAGCCTATAAATACAAGGCTTATGGCATCATAAAAGGGACTTTTGGGCGTTTTGGAAATTTTGGATCCGAATTTTCTAGAGAGAGGAAGTACTTGTATTTGAGAGAAATTCTTGTATTCTTTTAATTTGCACTGAAGAAACTCAGTTGACTCAGGTTCATCTAATCTTGAGTGCAGATCTATAATCACAACTCTAAGTGGATTAGGCTATTACCAACATATTGGGGTTGAACCACTATAAAAATTTCGTGTGTTATTTACTTTCTTTTAAAAATCGTCTGTGTCATTTATTTTCTCTTGAAGGTTTTATTGTTTTTGACGTTCTCACATCGTTGGCCAAAAACGCGGTCAACACCAAGTACCTTGGATTTGCCCTCATTGCCCATTTGAATCTCATGGTTGCCATTTGATTCTTGAAAGGTTTTGAACAATGATTTTTCATAGGTGACATGGACTGGTGGCACATGTATCATACCACCACCCTTTCACCTTACCTTGGACCGCATTCACCTCACTAAGGGTAGCCACTATGTTTTCCTCTTGAATTGCATTTACCTTAGGTCCTTGTTAGTCTTTTCTATGCCTACACTCTCTAGCATAGTGGCCATTTTTCCCACACACAAAGCAAGGACCTTTCTTGCCCTTAAACTTGTTTGGGTTGGTTCTTTGACCCAAGGATGTCTCGTTACCCTTCTTGCTTTTCCCTTTGTTTTTGGGATGTTTTGGTTGTGACACCGCATTTGATTTGGAAGTCTCTCCATTAGACCCCTCCACAAGGTTATCTCTACATATCAATTCCTCCTCGATTCGAATATGCTTTTGGATTTCCTCCAAAGAATAATCCTCATTTTTATGAAGGATTCTTTTCCTATAGCTCTTCCAAGTTTGTGGTAATTTAACCACTATAGCACCAACTTGAAAGGCCTCAGGAAGCTCAATCTTCAAAACTTTCAATTTGTTAACAATTATTTGCAATTCATGTATTTGAGGAAGAATAGGTTTATCACCAAAAAACTTGAAATAAAAATATTGAGATATCAAAAACTTTTTGGTACCTTCCTCTTTCGCCTTAAATTTTGTCTCAAGTGCATCCCATATCTCCTTTGCTGATTTGGTCTCAGTGTAGAGGTCATAGAGTCTATCGGAAAAGGCATTGAGGATATGACCCCTACAAAGGAGATTGTCCAACTCCCTCTTCCTTCTTTTCTCCACCTCCTCGGGAGTGTCCTTGTCGGATGGTGTTCGGAGATGTTCTAGAATGGATTCTAGAATGTAGGCGATCTTGAGAGTGGTCAAAAGGAATCTCACCTTGTCTTGCCATCTTGTGAAATTGGACCCATCAAACCTATCCAACCTCACTATGTAACGACCCGGATTTTCAAGACTCGATAATACGGAAATATAAATATTTTCATTTAACAAAATGTCTCAAAAACCCCTAGAAAAAAAAACTTTTTAAAAAGTCGTATGGCCATACTTAACATTTAGTTACAAACATGTTTTATAAAGAGTAGAGTGAGCCTTGTTTAGGAAAATAACACAACATTTCCAAAAATAAAACGGCTTCCCAAAAGGTCGGTCCACATGTACATTTGCAAGGAAGACTCCAGCGCTCACTGCTCTGCCTTGCCCTTGCCCTTACCTACAACATGAAACAACTAGGTAAGCGAAAACGCTTAGTAAGATCAACTTTCAAACAAAGCAAGTAGAGAAATAGGGATCCGGACCCTACACAATCAATTTCAAGAACGCTAAAGCGCCCTGGCAAACTTATGGTCATGCCTGATAACCAAGGATAAATTAATTCATATCTAGATAAAGATCCTGCACTCAGAAAAATCCCAGAATAAGCAGATATATTATATCACAGCTAATTCTTATCAACAATTATATCCATGCACTCAGAAAATCCCAGAGCAAGCAGATATATTATATCACAACTATATCTTATCAACAAATATATCCCTGCACTCAGAAAATCCCAGAGCAAGCAGATATATTATATCACAACATAATTCGAGACCAACGCTCTACAATTTCCAACAATTCATGCGTAACGCGCCCTCCAACATAATTGCTAATCTGTAAAAGAGAACCGAGTCTCCACACTAAGATCTAGCCAATAAATATTCTCATCAAGGGTAACTATTGTGCTACTTATTCAAGAGTGTAATCCAATTTACACGGTTTTACGGAGACTTCTATGTTAATCAGTGGTGCTGGTGAGCAGTTGCCCCTAGGGTGTTCAGCCTCACTCAATCTTGGCAACCCCTAGTATCTCTAGGCACTCTCACTGAATGGCCAATATTCACGGCTGCTATCCGGGAATAACTTATCAGAGCACTTGCTCGGATTCTAACCGTCCAATGATTAAGTAAGCATGAGGGCCCCTAGGTCCCATTTATCTTGGCGCCCCTAGGTTTAACCAGCTTATCCTCATCTCATGGCCACCCGTCGCGGTAATGAATCGGACATAAATAAAATCAAGCAGTGTGACGGGGATCAACCGTCTAGGATATGACGGACTTCTACCGTTCATATTTTCTAAATCAGCACTCACTAGACTAACGTCTCTAAGCAACTTTCTATGACAGCCTATATATATGCATGTATCCCTATACTAACATACAAGACAATAATCATTTCATGTTGCAGCCATACAATATAAGTTGACTTACTTGGAGTCCTTAGCGCTCAGCAGGTTTTCACCCTCCAACGTTCAGTCCAGTTACGCTTAGCCAATACTGTAGTTATCCATACAGTATACTCGGATTAATTATGGCACTCATAATTCATTATTATTATTTTGGGCAGTTTGGTCATTTTAATAAAAGTCATTTGTAAGGATTTATAATCCTTATTTGGTTTTAAACCTATTAAGGAAAGTCATACAAAATATTCGAGACTAAACCCTAAGTCTCGGGGGGACCTATCCTACGGTCTCGATACCTAGGCTCGGGTATCACAATGGTATTTCCCCACAACCCGCTAAAAATCTTATTCTTTCAAGGTATCGCTATTAACCCGCACTTTCGACTAGTCGGTTAAAATATGTAAGATTTTAGCCGGTATTACATCCAGAAAATACAAATAAATTCCTTAATTATTTTTAAAGAAAATAAACTCTTTAAATTTTCCTTTTAGTTTTCTTAAGGTTTTAACATTTAAAAACCGTTTTAAGAAAATTGCCTAATTTGTCTTAATTAGGAAAACCGTTATAAATTTCTCATCTTGTCTAATTAACTTTCCAAAATCAATTAATCAATTTTACTTACTAGAAAAATAATTCATTTAATTATTTTCTCAAAATATAAGGTTTTAAACCCTCTTTTAATTTATTAACTATTAATAAATTAAATCTCTTATTTTTAAAAAGAATAAAAACTCTTTAATAAAAATAATTCATTTAAACTCAAAGGGGTAATTTTAGTGAAAATATGATTTCAAGACTTACCATTTTATATCTTGAAATAAACAAAATTTTACTTTTTACCTTATGTTCCAAAATCTCATTTTTACACTAAGTGTGAAAAACCTATTTTTCACATTTTTAACTACATACTTCGTTAGTTCACAACTTGAAATTTACTTACCCAATTGTTACCAAAATTTCCCAATTCCATTTTTGTTATGCCATTTAGGTCTTTATAAAATCGTAGGTCAAAATGAGCATTTTTTATTGGTGAAATCATTTTCCAACAATGAGGTAAAAATGACATTATTTTCAAGTCCTTATTTTTTCCAAACTTTGACAGTTAATAACTTTCAAACTGTTCAATATTTTCTTACCAAATTTTACAGTGGAATAATAGGTTATGCCAGCAATATGTCCACAAAATTTTAGAAAAAACTGGGTTCATTTTCCCTATACAGTGGCTGTCCAAACTTGGTTCCGAAAATAAGAATACGAAAAAACAGTTTTTTACCTAAACTTTGAAATAGCATAACTTACTCATTTCTAAACATTTTTTAGTGTTTCAAAAGCTCAATTTTATGTACTCAATCTCAACAACATCACAGTACAATTTAATTTTACAAAAACAATATACAGTGGCTGCTTGACCCCTTGGAAGTCACAGCTCAAAACATGTTTTGTTTTAGGGTATCCTACAAAACCCTTGGGGGTTTTGGTTCCCATTTTCAAAAATCAATACACATGCATCATAAAAATTATTAAACAACTACCATAACTTTATTACATCACCAACAAGAAAATTTAAGCATTAGATATACAAAATAATGCTTAAAACTAAAAACCCTACAACAAAATCATGAAAAGTAAACTTTTTACCTCTTTGGTGTTCTTGCTTAAGGTTTGGACCTTCCTATAAGCTTTGACTCCTTCAAAACCTTTCAAAAACCCTAACCAAGTTCCCCCAACAACATAGTTAATTAGCTATTTGAAACTCTATGCTTAAAACTTTACAAAAGCCTAGATTAGTGAAACTTTACCTTAGGGAAAATACTTCCTAGACCAAGACTTAGCCTCAAAGTTTCCTTAGTGTTCTTGGGGTTGAAAAATGGAGAGAACACTTTGAGAGGTCTCCAAAAATCAGATGAGTGAATGAGAGAGAGTGTGGGGATCGGTTTTGGGGGTGAGAATAGTTTATACTATCTAATTTAACCTAAAAACACTCAAGTGTTTTACTCCCACTTGCCCACTTGACTTCTTAATTAAAATGGGATTTAAACTCAATTATTTTTTTGTTCACATCTTTAAAAAGAGTCACATGGCCGGCCACCATTTCATTTTTTCTATGTTTTATATATATATATATATATATTTAATGGTGAACAATTATTTTATAAGAAGAAAAACCCAATTTGACTTTTGACACCTTTTTCACTCTTATTAAGTTTTAACCACCAAACTTAACATTAATTAATTAAATTAAATGTCTCTCACATTTAATTTAATTAATCACATAATAAAATTTAACCTAAGGTCCATTCATGGAATAAAATTCCCCATTTCGATAAAATTAGGCATTTAACACAAAATGCCCTAAAATTTCCATTTTCTTTTCGGTTTATTATTTTTGACCAAACTTTAACTTTTATGAATGTATTTTATGCCCAAAATATAATTGCCATGATTTTTCATTTTATTTTCCGAGATTTTTACCCGATCAGGGTTTTTGTGTCGGTCCAGGACCGAAAGTCTTATCTTGACTTTTAAAATCACAAAATTCATATTTTGGCTAGCAATAACTCAAGGAATACTTACAAACAAAATATAATATTATTTAAAATAATATTCTTAACCCGGGGAAAAATCCCGACCCGAGTCATTTAAAGGTACCCGAAAACGTAGGACGTTACACACTAGGTCTTGATTCATAATCTTGATAGTCTCACCTTCCATTGAAACAAACAAAGGATAAGCTTTTGAATGTTAGGAAAATGTAATTTGCCTTAGTGGAAATTGATAAGAAAATTACAACTCAAGACAAAATATTACAAATAAATAATTATTGATTAAATAGTGTTACAACTCTATGACTGATAATACAAATAAACAATAGAAGAATTAGAAGAAGAGAATGAAGATATACAACTCTAAGCAAAATGATACAAATAAAGTAAAAGTGTTTGAAACAAAGGAAATAAAAGGATTACAACTCTAAACAAAAATACAAGTAAATAGAACAAGAATAATGAGAAGAAAAGAAATAGAAGAAAAAGTAAGAACAAGAACAAAAACCAAGAAACTCTCACTCACACAACCAAAGTGAAGAGTGTTGGTGATCACCATCTTGAACAAGGTTTGAAACCTTTGTCCAAAAGCTTATTCCCCCCTAACTCAAGCACTAAGGGATCTCTCACAGATTTTGGAAATGCTTTCTAGAATAATCAAGCCTCTAGGTGTTTTCTAGCCAAGTGCTTTTATGGATAGAAAAAATTGTGTCTTACAAGTGACCAATAGGCTCCTATTTATAGAGTTTAGAGACACCCTTTGAATTTCAAATTCCACCAACCCCCGTGGATGTTACCAATGATTAATTTGATGTTTATGGAATTAAAAATGAGATTTGGGAGTTATTTGGGTTTTTTGAGCCGTTAAAAAAGGTTGGAAAAAACTAAAAATAGTTGGTCAGTAAATCACCCGTGGTCGCGGCCAGGAACATCAGTGGCTGCAACCACTAGCCTCTGTTCCCCAGGCCGCGGCCACCAACATCTTGTGGCTGCGGCCACTAACCAATTTCAACACACAAAAATGTGATATTTTTCCAAACGGTTCCAATACACTCCCAATTGATTTTGTAACCCCCAAAACACATTATTGGGGTTAATATCATATCTCTAACAACCATTTCACATATGGCTTTAAGAAATTCATCTCAATATTGTGTAACAACAAATCTACACAATAATGGGCAATATTTAGAAGTTACAAATTTGTGACTGAATTTATAACACCAAATATGTTACATATTTGGATATTCACATATATCTAAATATTTGTAACTCTCTATTATATGTTACAATATGTGACACTCTTTGTCACATTTATTTAATCTAAAACATTATATTATAAAATAATATAACAAGTCGTGCCAAAGCAACAACGTTAGAGTTCTGCTCGCGGGGTATCTATTCAATGGAGCTAAACTCAAATTCAGACAGTTCCCCCTTTACCTTAGCCAAGTAGGCTGCCATCTTGATGCCTCGAGCTTGATACTCTCCCAATATCTTATTTACCACGAGTTGGGAATCACTATAGCATTGGATGGCTTTCACCTTCAGCTCTTTTGCCACCCTCAGCCCTGCCAATAAGGCCTCATATTCTGCTTCATTATTGGATGCCTCAAATCTGAATCTAAGAGCAGTATGGAACCGATGTCCTTCAGGCAAGATTAAGATTATCCCAGCTCCTGATCCGTTCTCGTTTAATGATCCTTCAATGAAGATTTTCCATAATTCTTGCACCGGCTCCCTCATGAGCTCGTCTTGAAAACCAATGCATTCAGCCATAAAATCAGCAAGGGCTTGACTCTTGATTGAAGTTCGTGGCATGTATAATATCTCGAACTGGCTAAGTTCGATGACCCATATTAAGAGGCATCCCAACGTTTCAGGTTTTTGCAATACCTACCTTAAAGGTTGGTCGGTTAAGACGTTGATAGAATGGGACTGGAAATATGGTCGGAGCTTTCTAGAAGCCAAAATTAGACAGAATGCCAGCTTCTCTATTAGTGGTACCGTTATTCAACTCCGAGAAGCCTCTTGCTTACATAATACACTAGTTTCTGAGCACGGTCTTCTTCTCGAACTAACACGGCATTGATTTCATTCTCTATCACAGCCAGATAAAGAAACAGAGACTCTCCAGATGTCGATTTGGATAATACCGGGGGCTCAGCTAGATGCGTTTTCATATCGTGGAATGCCTGTTCGTATTCTTTGGTCCACTCAAATTTCTTGTTTCCCCTGAGCAAGTTGTAGAATGGCAGACACTTGTCAGTGGATTTTGAAATGAAGTGATTTAAAGCCACTACCCTTCCAGTTAGGCTTTGAACTTCCTTATGCGACCTGGGTGAAGGCATGTCTAACAACAATCTGATTTTTTCAGGATTCGCCTCTATTTCCCTTATGTTGACTATGAACCCCAAAAATTTTCCAGATGCCACCCCGAAAGTGCATTTTTGGGGATTCAACTTCATGTTATATCTCCTTAAGATTCCAAAACATTCTTCCAAGTCGGATACATGGTTATTGGAAGTCTTTGACTTGACAAACATGCCATCGACATACACCTCCATGTTTCTCCCGATCTGATTAACGAACATTTTGTTAACCAAGCGTTGGTATGTTGCCCCGACATTTTTCAATCCGAGCGACATAACTTTGTAACAATATACGTTATGATCGGTCATGAAACTGGTATGCTCATGGTCTGCAGGTTCATCGCGATCTGGTTTTATCCAGAGTATGCGTCCATGAAGGACATTATCTCGTGACTTGTCGTGGCGTCGACCAACTGGTCAATCCTTGGTAGTGGGCAACAGTCCTTCGGACAAGCCTTGTTTAAGTCGGACAAGTCGATACAGGTTCTCCACTTCCCGTTCGGCTTCGGGACAAGCACAGTATTGGCCACCTAGATCGAGTATTTCGCCTCCCGGATAAACCCGCATTTTAGCAACCGAGCTACTTCTTCCTCTAGTGCTTCAACGCGGACTATTCCCAAAAGCCTCCGTTTTTTAGATTTTGCAAGCACATTCTTTTCCAAATTTAATGTGTGCCTTATTATATTCAGAATGATTCCCACCATATCCTCATGCGACTAGGCAAAAACATCCAGGTTCTTCCGTAAGAAATAGACCAACTCCTTCTTTCTTTTGTCTTCAAGATCCTTTCCAATTTTTATGACTCTTGAAGCTTCTTTGGGGTCAATGTTCACTTCCTTGAGCTCTTCTATGGCTTTGAGCTCTGACCTGTCTTTGCCTATCCACAGATTAATGTCATCACATTGGGCGACCTCACTATCCTCTTCTTGTTGAGGTTCTTCCATCCCACGAGTGATTTCTACTTCCTGGGACTCCTCACCTCCGTCATTTATGACCATTGCCTGCTACCCAGGTTGTGAATTTCCCCTCATAGAAATGATTTAGCATTCTCTAGTAGCGAGCTAATCACTTCTGACTGTGCATATCCCCGAAGCTGAGGGGAATTTCATTGCTAGGTGTCAAATCGATGTTATAGCTTCAAATGCCATCAACGCGGGTCGGCCCAAAATCGCATTATATGCTGCCGAACAATCGATTACCATGAACTCGAGTATTTTGGAGATAGTTTGTGACTCTTCTCCCAATGTCACCACTAGTCCGATTGTCCCTATGGTCGTCGTTCCTTCACCCAAAAACCCGTACAGAGTCATCAAGGTCGCCTTCAAATTGAATACAGACAGTCCCATTTTTTCTAGGGTGGACCTGAAAAGTAAATTTACGGAGCTTCCGTTATCCACCAGTATTATTCGGACCCTTCAGTTGGCGAGCTGCACGGTTACCACCAGCAAATCATTATGTGGGAATTGGACGTGCCTGGCATCTTCTTCCGTGAAAATGATTGGTTGTTTTTCCATCGCTGTTGTTTCGATAATCGTTGCCCCGAGATGAACTCCACCCCATTATGAGCCTTCAACTCATTAATGTACCTCTTTTAGGCCCCGCTGCTTGTGCCCACCAAATGAGGTCCTCCCGCAATAGTGGTTATATCTCCCCCTACTATTGGAGGAGGATCGACCTGATTTGCCTGAGCTCTAGATTGGCCTATCGGAGCTTCTGGGACTGACCGAGAGTTCTAGCCGGTGGGCTGATTGGGAAAAACCCAATTTCGGGCGTACTGGGCCAACAGTCCAGCTCGGATGAGAGTCTTAATTTCATCCTTCAGTTGCCAACAATCATCAGTGTTATGACCGATGTCATTATGGAATCGACATCATTTTGAAGGATCTCTATTTTCCCTCTGGTTTCTTAAAGGTTATGGCTTCTTCCATGGGAGGCAATTAGAATTAGCCAAAAAGATACGCTCTCGGGTATCTGTTAGGTCGGTATATGTAGCATAGATAAGCTTGAACTTCTCCATGAGCTTGTTTTTCTTTGTCGCGCTCTGGTCGCCCTCACCATTCCCCTTCCTTTTGTTGTTCCCCCCTTGGTTATTCTAGGTAATGTCTTGATTCGTAGTTGCAACATCCATTACCGCTCCAACTAGTTGGACAGGGGTCTGGCTGGTTCATGCAATAGAACTCGTGCCTCAACCAGGTTAATCCATTCCTGAGCTCAGGCTAAGAATTCTTCTACGCTTTTAACCCCTTTTCTTTGGAGTTCTTGCCACAAGTCACCCTCGACAAGGATTCCCGTTCTCATTGCCATGAGCTTGGAGTTGTCATCAGCGTCCCTAGCTCGTGCACAACATTGGCAAATCTGCTCAGATATGCCTTCAGTGTCTCGCCAGGTTGTTGTTTTACATTGGCCAATGAATCGGCCTCAACCTGAACTGCCTGTGAAACTCGGAATGATTTTTTGAAATCGGAGGAAAATTTCTACCACGAGCTTATGGAATGCCTCTTGTATTGTTTAAACCACTGCCTAGCAGGCCCGACCAGAGTTGCAGGAAACAAAATACACCTTAGATCGAGCCCGACATTGTGGGCCATCATCATGGTGTTAAACATTCCGAGGTGATCAGATGAATCTCCATCTTCATCAAACTTCAACATGTGTAGCATCCTGAAACCTACAGGATATGTTTCTGCTACAATGTTTAGAGCAAAAGGTTCAAGCTCCTCATCTGAGTTGCACTCGTCCTTTTCCTTCCCGGACAAGAGTCTTTTCATTTGCTCTTCCATTAGAGTTAGTCTTTCAAGGGTTTGGTCTCTAGTCCCTAGGTTAGCTGGGGGCTGTTCTGTTGGGGTTTTATGCCCTAATTAAAACTCAAATTCTTTGTAATCTAATTTTATTATCAATAAAAGAATAGAAATCATTTTTTGACTTAGTCAATCACTTTGCTCACATGTTTTATTTTCATGATTATTTGTTTAATATAAACCTCCATTAAATCCCGAGCATATAGCTAATCTTATTTATAGTGACGTAATCACAGTGGAATATAAATATGATTATATGTTCAAAATAAGTTAGTCCTAAGATTAGTCAGTGCACAAG
Organism: Humulus lupulus; assembly: GCF_963169125.1. Lineage (NCBI taxonomy): Eukaryota > Viridiplantae > Streptophyta > Magnoliopsida > Rosales > Cannabaceae > Humulus > Humulus lupulus. The sequence goes on along the minus strand of NC_084801.1, from coordinate 125,875,579 downwards.
ATTTACACTGACTTGCCAATCTAGGATATGATCTACTTACACATTACAGCGTTATGTTCTTTCCAGAACATTAGCAAAGTAGATAAGATCGGATGTATTTGTTACATCGGACTGGACCGATATTGACAGTTGATAAGATAAGCAAACATACCGTTATTATCTATTCTAGTCATATCATATAGTTGACCATAGGTCAATTCAATCTCAATTCTGAGTGGTTAGTATTCTAATTGATTGTATTATTTGAGTTCTTTGACTTGTTCGTTACCAGCTTACCCTACGGACTAGCCCATACTTACATCTTGGGAACTCGGTAGTATAATTGAGTGGGAGTGTTAATCATAGATATGAACATCTATAGCTTCTGATGAAGAAGTGAAACGATGGTTTCCTTTTAGTTTGGTTCAAGATGTTAAATGATAGAGATCTCATTTCAGTAATTAAATTAGTTTACTGAAATATCATTTACAAGGAACTAAGTATTTTAAGGATAAAATACAATGAGGGGTAAAACGGTATTTTAGTCCTATCTCATTGTAGACTGTCTATAGAGGATTGAATGATAATTATGGTTGTAACAATGGATAATTAATAGCGTATCTATATTTGTTATAGAGGATTCTATGAATTCAAGAGTGCAATTCCGAGTCTATAGTAGAGTCACGAGGAATTAATAAGTTAGTAAATTTATTTGTTAGATTTATGATAACTTATTGGGGCTTGATTTCATAGGCCCATGGTCCTCATTGTACCTTGGATAAAATCATCTAGATAGTCTCAATTAATTGATTTAATTATCAATTAGAATTATCAAAATTGACCAGGTCAATTTTGGATAGTTTCACAGAGTTATGTATTTTTTAGAAGAAAAGAGAAATTAGGACAGATTTATTAATTAAGATAAATTGATATCTAAATTAATAAATAAGTTTAAATCAAGGTTCAAATTATAAATAATTAATTTGATAAAGGATTTAAATAATTATTTAATTAATTAAATCAATAGAAAATAAGACAAGCCTTGATTTTAAGTCCAATGGGCTTATAATCAAATGGGAAATTTCATGGGCCTAAAGTCCATGATAATTTCGACCTAGGGTTTCAAATTGGCTATTATTTTATTGATTTTTTAATTAAATTAAATGGTCTAATTGAGTCTATAAAAGGAGTGCTTAGAGAGAAGTCAACATAGACGACATATAAGTTTAATCACTGGATTTCTGATAGTTTTAGATTCTCTCTAAACACAAGTCATTTTCTAAGCCTCTTTGTTATTTTCTCTTCTTCTCTGTGTATCTATCTCATGTGTTGAGAATTGCCCACACTAGTCTAGGTGATTCTAAGGATACATTGGAAGGTTGTGAAGAAATTAGAAGAACGGTTCAATTTCTTGATAATACTCTGCGACAGAAAGGATACAAGAGTTAGAGAAACTGAAGGAATGACTCTTTCATTCCGCTGCATATACTGCAAGTATTCTTATCTTTTTTTCTCTTTGAATTCAATTTTAGAAACAGGTTCTAAGTTATCTCATATTAATTTGTTTAATATTATATCTACATGAAAATAAATAAAGATCTTGTATAAGTTTTCCTAGACTAGTCTCAGAGCCTTTGGTAATCTTTGTTTTCATGCATGAACATGTTAAAAATTGGATTATTTGATGTGTTTGAATAATTTGATGGTTTTCATGTTTTATGTAGCATATTGATTTTATGTGATTATTAGCAATTTTTTAGGTTATTTTGTAGTGTTTTCTATGCTATTAAAATTTATGCTTTATTTTGTGTAAAACATGTTAAAAATTAATTAGAAAATGGTTTTGGTTTGAAAATTTCTCAAAAAAAAAATTTTGAAAAATTTGGTCTTGCTGTCATGTGCGCGCGCGCACCAGCATGTGATGAACAGTACCCATGGTACTGTTCATCCAAAAGAAAATTTTAATTAAAGAAATAAAAATTGTGAAAATAAATTATTTATAATCAAAAACCAAAAATATCAAATTTGTTTTTGCATTTAATTTTTTTTTAAAATAAGATATTTTTGTTAGTTGAGATTTAAATAATTATATATTTTCTATAAATATTCAAATTCAAATTTAAAAATAGACTAACAACTTAATTTTAAATATTTTAATATATTAAAACATTAGAATTAAGATATCAGATATTTAAGATATTTTCTTTTAAATTTTTGATATTTTTATTAAATCTTTATTTGAAAATATAAATATCTTTTTATTCTATAGTTTTTAATATTTAAATTATTTGAAATTTGAATATTGTTAGTTAGATATTTTTATAGATATTTGAATTTGATTGACTATTTTGAGATATTTTATGATTGTTATAACTATTAATATTTTATTTTTTTTAAAATGGTTAAAATATTTGATTTTATTTGTAACAACACAAGATATTTTTTTTTAAAAACAGTTTAGATATTAATTTTAAATTTTAAAATTGGTTAAATTTTGAAAAATATCAAATTTTTCAGCCAATTAATAAAATTAAATGGGATTTAAATTAACTTTGGTTAATTGTTGATAAATCCTATTTAAATTAATATTTTTTTTTTCAAATTAACCTAAAATCAAGTTGATTGTTGATAAATGAAATTTAAATTAACTATTGTTAATTGTTGATAAATTTCATTTAAATTGACTTATTTTTGTAAATTTTTTATTAATTTGAATTTTTTGATAAATTCTAGATAATTAATTATGGTATTTTGGCAAATGAAATAAATTATGGTATTTTTGCATAAATTCATAGAATTGCTCATATAGTAACATGATCAGGCCCATCCAATTATAACATGTTTGTTTGCACTATATGTGGTATTTTTGCAATTGGGCTTAGATGCATACAGTGGCTCATATGTTTGTTAGATATATGGTTTTTGCCAAATAAAATATTCATAAAATGATAGGTTTTATTTGGGCCCATTAGAAAATGTAAAGTTTAAATTCCTCTCTTGTGGGTGATTCCACTTATGAATGCCCATTTGCTTTGCATGACTATAGTGGGACTAATCAATTAATAACAATTAATAAAATGAAGGTTTAAATTCATGTCTTTTGGACCTTGTATGGAAGATAGGGCGTCTTTGTAGTGGGAACGACATAATGGACCAAGTCCTCCTTCATACAAGCTCAATTGTTAAGGTCTGTTTACCTGAGTTTTACTTAATTGTACATGTTCATTATATTAGTTAAACCTAAATATTGATTAGCAACAAATTAATTGAATTTGTTTCAATGTGACACTTTAGAATTAATAGGAAATTATAGGATTTTGGTTTTAAAAATTTAATCTGTTTAATTTTTTTTTTTTTTTTTAAAAACATAGTCATTAATTTTCTAAAAATAAATAATAAAAATACTTTTTTTTAATTTAATAATGAGCTTATTTTAAGAATTTTATTCGATCTCCACCGTTGGTTTAACATAGTCAATAGCTTAATGGGGCCTCGAGGCGCTTTGATTCGTCCCCCTACGGAAGGTGTTCATTAGTTATTTTGACAAGGTTAGATCTCGAAATATAGATAATTATAGGTCAAATTCTACTAGACTCACCCCTACGGTGACTACTAGGACTAAATCTATGATTATCGAAACCGTACGTCTAGCTCATAAAATAAGAGATTTTGTTTTCTTATTTTGATCGAATAGTAGGTTGTTAATAGTGGTGTCCATTATTAAATGAGTTTACAACTCTATTTAACTAGTGGTATTTTTTACTCTCGCCAACCGGGACAAAGATATCATAGATTAGTTAAAAACCTAAAAAAATAGAGATATGATTGTTTTTGGTATTTTTTATCATATCTTACATAGTTTGGTATATGTTGTGTTATTTCTTGAAATTTGTGTGAATAGAAGTTTTATTGAGAAAATGTGATTGATTTCTATTTTATTGATAATTTGTAGTTTTAAGTTAAGTAGTGTCTGTGTCTACTCCCATCCTTTCTCAACTTTCGATGGAGAAACTCACTGGAGAAAACTTCCTTAATTGGAAGCAGAATATCAACATAGAGTTAATAGGTGACAACTTCGAGTTTGTCATGATTGAGGAATCCCCAGAACGAGCATTGTTGCCGCACGTTCGCAATGCTCGTGATGGCACCGTAAATGCTTGGATATCACCGTCTCAGCACATACGTGATGACACTGTGAATGCTCGGATGGCACCGTGTCTGCACGTTTGTAATCAACTCAACTATGGTCTGACGCATCTCATGAACGAGCTTCAGATTTTTGAGCCTATCATGGGTGGACCTAGTAAAGGAGGAGAAAACAAGACTACTGATGTTGTTGCTAATCCAGCTAAGGCTGAAGCTAACCAAGCTTCGTCTTCGAAAGCTTGAAACAAGAGGAAGAATGGACAAAACAACAACCCCAAGCCTGCAAAGGCTGCAAAGACGAGTGCACAACCATATGCACAGACACCAAAGGGGAAGAGCAAGAAAAACAAGAAAGGTAAAGATAAGTGTTTTCACTGCAAAGAGAAAGGGCATTGGAAACGAGATTGCCCTAAGTTTCTAGCAGCGAAAAGCAAAGGTGATGATTATAGTTCATTTATCTTAGAAACATGTGTTTTAGAGAATGATAAATCTGTTTGGATTATTGATTCTAGATCTACCAACCAAGTGTGCAACTCTTTACAACTTCTTGAATCGTGGGAGGAAGTGGACGAAGGCGACTTAAGGCTTAGAGTTGGGAATAGAGCGTTCGTTGTGGTCCAAGCTAGAGGAAGAGCTCGTATGAATTTTGGAAATAAATACTTAATTTTAAAAGATGTATTTTTTATTCCGGATTTTATTAGTAATTTTATTTTATTTTCCATGTTGCAATTAGAACAATTTGTTATGACTTTCACAAGTTCTAATATATCTATTTCTTTCAATGGATCACAATTGTGTATTGCATGTTTGGAAAACGGGCTTTATATTCTGCAACCTAATGAGCCCCTCACTCTTAACAATGATTTATTCAAAGTAGCTAAACCTAGGACCAATAAACGTCAAAAGACCGATAACGATATATGACGTATTTATGGCACTTAAGACTAGGTCACATTGGCTATGATAAGATTCAAAGACTTACAAATGACAGACCTTTAAGAGAACTCACCTTAGGTGAATTACATGTCTGTGAATCTTGTCTAGAATGCAAACTGACCAAGCGTCCATTCTCTGCAAAGGGTGATAGGGCCAAAGAACCACTTGGACTTGTTCATTCAGATGTTTGTGGACCTTTGAATGTACAAGCTAGGGGTGGTTTTGAGTATTTCGTCACTTTCATTGACGATTACTCTAGATACTCATGTCTTTACCTAATGCATAGGAAATCAGAAACATTTTCAAAGTTTCAGGAATTCCTAGCAATGGCTCAGAACCAATTAGGTAAAACATTAAAGATCTTGCGATCTGATAGGGGTGGAGAATATTTGGATATGCATTTCTAAGATCATTTAACTGAACTTGGGATTTTATCACAACTTACTGCCCCAGGTACTCCGCAACAAAATGGTGTAGCGGAACGCCGAAACAGAACTTTATTGGAAATGGCTAGATGCATGCTTAGTTACTCAACTCTACCAACTTCATTCTGAGGACATACAATTGAAACCGCGAATGACATTCTCAATGTCGTGCCATCTAAATCAATCCCCAAAACACATTTACGGTCATGGACCTAGTTTACGCCATTATATAATCTGGGGGTGTCCCGCCCACGTCCTAAGGAAAAAGGAGGGAAAGCTAGAACCGCGAACTGAAGTTTGCATGTTTGTTGGCTATCCTAAAGTTACTCAGGGTGGACTTTTCTATAGTCATTCAGAAAGAAAGTGTTTACTTCAACAAATGCTACTTTTCTGGAAAATGACTATGTCCAAAACTTCAAACCTCGCAGCAAAGTAGTTTTAGAGGAGATGGTTAAAGAATTGACTCCAGCCAATGTTCCATCGTCATCAAAAGATGTGTTGACGGTGAGAACTTGTCAACCAAGTTAAATTAGCAAAACAGAAATGTAGAGATTATCAAAAGAAAAGATTTAGAAATTTAAGTAGAAACTCCAAGAATAATTGCAGAAGAAAAATGTTGAACTCAGTTTGTATTGATTATGGTGCAATGCTACAGTAATTTTTCCAACCCCCTCCATGTGGAAGTGGGGTTCATTTTATAGTAGGCTCTAATGGCCCTGGATACATGATGGTCCAGGGGACCAGGTGGTACACAAGTACACTGTCAAGAGAGTGGTCTCAGGGGTAGTGGTGTTGGTTCCAGTACATGGCTAGGTACCATGAAGATGTCTCCACTACCTGATTCGTACGAATGTCAGAGGAGCGGTAACAGGCATAGTGGTGCAGGTCGTGGTGGTGTCGACTCTGACATCTGGCCATGGACACACAGGCCATGTCCCTTCTCCCAGCAATCCCACTACTCGACTGGCATGAGCGTCCGTACTTAAAGGCCGTACCCCGTACCACGTACAAGATTGTACCAGTATGATCCTTTTGAATCATACTTGGGTTTTTACCTCTAAATGCTGGTGTCTCGATAGGCCTTCATAAGGGATATCACATCGAGGTGTAGGGAGTGAGACACTTGATGTATGTAAGGGTCGTGACGCGAGGTAGGGCTCTCGGGTCCTTGGCGCGAGACGCCCGAAGCACCTCAAGGCCACCCCCAGACATAGGTGATCGGTGTATGAGACGGTCCCGGGGGCTCGAGACGACGTGGCTTTGCCAGATTCCTGGGTGTGCGAGTCGAGATGCCTCCCTCGCGAGACCCATGGTGGTGCAGCTCACGTGACACTCATGCGGCTCCTAAGGACACGCGTCTCGCAAGGCCATGGGCGTGAGGCCGTGGGGCGCGAGGCCATGGGCACGAGGCCGTGGGGCGCGAGGCCTTGGGGCGCAAGGACGTGGGGCGTGAGGCTGTGGGGCGTGAGGCCATGGGCGCGAGGCTGTGGGGCGCGAGGCCATGGGCGCAAAGCCGTGGGGCACGAGGCCATGGGGCGCGAGGTCGTGGGGCGTGAGGTCATGGGGCGCGAGGGCATGTAATTAGGCATTTATGGGAGCTTATCACGCGTTCTTGGCCTTTCTATAACTGTTTAATTTTGAGCATCCACACTTGCCCCCCAATCTAGGAGAGGACCTTTAGGTGCTTTGGTAGACTCTTCTTTTTAATTTGTATAAATAGGCCCCCATGCCAAGTCTATTAGTTACACTCAATCTTCTTAGCTTTGTGGCATTTAGATCCTTGCTCCTTTCAAGAGGTAAGGGGTTCAATCCCCCACAACCTCACTTTTGTTATAGTTTCCTCTTCTTTTTCTTTTTTACATATTTGGGCTAATTTTTGGTATGTCTATACTCCTTCATATATTTGGAGGCTAACACATCTTTTCTGTTTATTTTTGCAGACACGCACTTTCGACCATTTGGCTCTTTTTGACCGTGACGATACTTTCGGCCTCCAACCTCCTTTTGACCACGACAGCCTCTCATTTTTCCTACTTGAGGTATATTCCCTTTTTCCCTTGTTTTCATTAGGTCAATAATAGCACCACTCGGGATGGGATATTTTGGCCTGAGCCTGTCGTGAGTTAGTTTTAAGACATGCCCCTTTATTCACACCCCGCAGCGGGTCATTTAGAGTGTTTGTGCCTAGAGGTTTTGAGCCCATTCCTTTGTGTTTTGTAGCAATCCTCTCATTTATACATGAACCCCTTTTTGCTTTCGGGACGAGGTCTCATGGCAAGTGACGGTCCGTTCAGCATACCTCCGGGGGTTGAGTTTGTTGACTTGTCTTCAGATTCAGAGTCCCCTGAGGAAAACCCTTACCAAGACTATGACTCCTTAAGGCAGGCCTGTATTCGTCATCTTGAGCACATGGCAGAACTTAGGCGTAAAATTTGGATGGTGGAGAGTGAGATTGACTCAGTGTTGAGAGGAGACGGAGCACCTTTCCCCCCTGACCTTAGTGACCACGTAGCGAGCCTTAGGGTGACCCTTTTAGACTTGCAGGGGGAGTTGGAGTTTATGGAGGGACATCTTCTGCCTGAGCCCCCTAGCCCATCCTCACCTAATGACTGTCATGGGGCCGCTTCTGCTTCTCTTCAGCCCTTATTTTCAATCTTCCCTAGCTTGGCGCTTCTGCAGCTGGTGCCCCAGTGGAAGACCTTTGCTAGTGTTGGCTGTGTTTTTAGCCAACGACGTGAGAACGTCAAAAACGATAAAACTTCAAGAGAATTTAAACGACACAGACAATTTTATCAAGAAAAGTAAATAACACACAAGATTTTTATAGTGGTTCAGCCCCGATCAGTCGGTAATAGCCTAATCCACTTAGAGTTGTGATTATAGATATGTACTCAAGATCAGATGGACTGAGCCAACTGAGTTTCTTCAGTACAGATTGCAAAAATACAAGAATTCTTTCAAATGCCAGCAATTTCTCTCTCTAGAGTACTCAGACCCAAATTTTCCCAAAAAGTCTCCAAAGAAGAAGCAGAAGCCCCTCTTTAATCCCATAAGCCCTCTATTTATAGGCTTAGGGTCATACATCTGATATCCCCTAGAATCGGGGTATTTTATTATATTTATTACATTTAAATTACAAAAAACATTCAAAATGTAACAAAACCCCCAATTTGTGGGAAGAATGAGAGATTCCCGCGTGCCAAGACCGGTTCTTGTTGAAGCTGTTTCTAGGAATCTTGACTTAGTCCTCCTCTAGCTAGTTGATCCACCTCACCTCCACTCTGGTTGATCATACACATGCTGGTCGGACATACACTTGCTGGTAGGACATGCAAGTGCTGGTAGGACATGCAAGTGCTGGTAGGACATATGCATGCTGGACATATGCAAGTCCTAGGACATGCACTTCCCTCCTCTAACATGACACTCTCCTCTAGCATGCCATGTCTCCCCTCTAACATGGCACTCTCCTCTAGCATGCCATTTCTTTATTTGGACAACCATGCACTGGTTGGACATATGCATAAAGACCAAATTCTTGGGCTTTCCTCGGACCACACCCTTGGGGTCTCCTCGGACCACTCTCTTGGGCTCTCCTCGGACCAAGGTCCCTTGGGCTCTCCTCGGACCAAGGTCCCTTGGGCTCTCCTCGAACCAAGGTCTGACCTCACCTTGGCCTTTCATCGGACCAAGGTCCGACCGGGCACTTAGACTGCTCCTCGAATGTACTTGGCTTGGACGTGACACTCTCAAGCAGTCAAAACTCTTCATCAATCTACCGGGTCACTTTATCACAACTCTGAGGAGTCAATGTATTTATTGACTATTTAATGTGTCTTTTACGGAACATGTACTGCCATTTGTCACCTCTATTTCCACGTCATCAATCTCCATTTTTGGGGATAACAAGGAAGAGAAAATGGAGGGTCAAGTGTTATGTTTCTTCCTCACCTTTTTCTTTTGTTTTTGCAGATATGCCGAAGGGACGACGACAGGTATCCATCAATGAACAGGACAATGCCCCTTTATTGGCGTCCTCCCTGGTGTCCCATGTGTCAGAAAATAAACTGAGGGAAACTGTGAAGCAGTACCGCGTTCCTCTGGAGTACGCCTTATATACCCCTTCGGACAACTGCCGGGCTGACTGCCCTAGTCCCGACTTCGTGGCCCTTAGTGAGCACATCCTGAAGGTGGGTGGTACCATCCCATTACACCCGTTCTTCGTTGCGGTCCTCAACTTCTTCGACCTTGCCCCACTTCAGCTGGCACCCAACAGTTGGCTGACCTTGAGCTACCTTTTTATCGCGTTCACGGAACTTGTCCAACGTGCTCCTACGACGCTAGAGGTGCACTTCCTGTATAATCTCATGCCCTCTCCCAAGTCCAAGGGCTTCTATTACTTGCAAAAAGCCAATAACGAGGTCCCTTTGATAGAGGGCTCATTGTCCAATCCAGGGTCCTGGAAGCAGGACTTTTTCTTCGTGAAAGGCCCTCTCTCTGTTCGCGAGCACTTCCGTGCCGCTCCAGTAAGTACCCTAAGCCACCTTTTCTTCTCTTTTTTTTCTTTTTGTTGGAACTTATTGTTTTATAACTTATGTTTGTGTTGACAATGGTGTGGATCATGCAGAGCAATTTGTCGTACCCGAAGTTGTTGGGTCGGAGGCGAACGCCGTGAAGGGTCTTATCAATGCTGACCCCACCATGAAAAAGGCGGCGTACTTATTCACTGTGGAAAATCTTAACCTTCACAGGCTGTCCCCGGTTTCAGACCCCAAGTTGCTGTGGACAATTCCTGGGTCAAAGAAGACGAAGGCTGCATCGGCTGAGCCTTGCCCGGATGAAGGTGAGGCTGAGGATGTGCCGGAGGAAGTCTCCCTTGGACGTGGGGGACCTCACCAGCTATCCTCATCTCTTGGGGGGTGTCCTACCTTTGTCCCTTCCGACCCGGACATGGCTTCCCACTTCCAAGGCCAACATGCCATACTGGGGCATTTTGTTTGCCCCGACCCCGCGGATTTTGACGCTTTTAACCAGGCTCCTCTTGACCCTGGTCCATCGGGGGCTTACTTTCCCAATCTTCCGGCACCCCTTTCCGATCTACCGGGGGTCCATTTTTCCAACTTTCCTGCTCCCCCTCCTGTTTCGGCGAGTGGGTCGTCTGTACTTACCTAGCCAGGTGCGCTTGACTCAGAAGGGGTGCCCTGGGTGAATCGCATGGCGACCTCCTACGGGCGGCGGTATGTCCAAATTGCCTCAGACCTCCCCGAAACTGATTGGAACGGTCTTGGGAGCTTCGCCCTGTCGAACCTTGGGGAGACCTTGACGCGCACTACTGCTTGGGTGAGCTCATGCATCTTGTGTCGGTCTTGTTATTATTATGATTTTATTTTTTATTACTTATCATTGTTGTTGTTATCTTTCTTGTGTTGGCCTATATTGTGGCTCAGCAGTTTGCCGACTCAGCTCACAATCTTTCCGCGTCGAGTACCGAGAGGGACCGTCTCACGGCCCAGGTCCAGGAGCTCGAGAGAGAGCTTGGTGAAACCCAGTCTAAGCTAAAAAGGGTTCGGGCCAAACTTTCTGCCTCATCAAAAATGAAGAAGAAGGCGGTTTTCAAGGCCACGATGCTGCAGGAAAGGGTTACCAGCCTAGAGGGCGAACTCTAGGGTGCCAAGGCTACCGCGGCTGCAGCGCAGGAGAGGGTCGCTTCCCTAGAGGCCAAACTTGAAGTTGCCAAAGCTGATGTAGCTGCGTCGCAGGAGAGGGTTGCCTCTTTAGAAGCGGACAGGGCAACCACTGAGTATAGGTCTATAGAGCGCACCCTCTATGGCGTATGGAGGCAGGATCCCAACTTCGATTTCTCCTCCTTTGGCGAGCATGCCGTTGCCCGGGCGGCTGTGTGGAACGCCCGAGGCAGGAGGCCCTGAGGTTGTTATTTCATAACTTCTGTCAGCTAGCCTGCTGTGGGTGTATGCTCATTTGAGCCTTTGTAATATTATTATGATTATTTTTTTTTTTTGTAAATCTTGCCATGTTACCAAGACTCCTTTTTTAATATATACATGTGTGGTTATTCATCTCTTATTCCTCTGTGTTTGAGGTCTTTTTGAGCCTGTATGATGGGGTTTGGTAGGTTCCCCTCTTTTATTTATCAGGCTAGAGGTCCTTTGGAGCCCATGTGAAAGGGTTCAATGGGTCCTTTTTTGGTGCCTCTTGATTATTTTTATAAGGATATTTTGACCCCTTGGGTTCTAGCTATCCTTTTATATATTTTTGCGCGCGCTTATTATTTTTTTGTGAGAAGCGTCCTTCTCGTCATTATTCATAGTACTATTTTTGCAAGGGTCTCTTTTAGGACCCTTTTTGGCTAGACGGCTTGGTGGCCGCTCTAGGCTTATCGGCGGGTGCTCTTTCTGGGGCTTCTCCCTTTGAGAGAGTATCTGCCCTTATTTGGGAGCTCATTGTTGTTGTTATTTTCTTTTTTATATAAGACCTTTTGGCCTCCTTGGTGTTCGTAAGGGTAGCTAATCCTTATGAACTTTGGGAGGTGCCTTGCAAGGTCTCCTCCCTGTTTGTTAGGGCTCACCATGTCCCGATACAAGGGGTCCTTTTAAGGATCCTCCTTTTTAGGAGCCCTTTTTAGGAACCTCCTGATAGAGGGTCCTTTGTAGGATCCTCCTTTTTAGGAGCCCTTTCTGGGATCCTCCTGATAGAGGGTCCTTTTTAGGAGTCCTTTTTAGGTTCCTTCTGTTAGAGGGTCCTTTTTAGGATCCTTCTGAGAGTGGGTCCTTTTTAGGATTCTCCTATTAGAGGGTCCTTTTTAGGATCCTTCTGATAGAGGGTCCTTTTTAGGATTCTCCTGTTAGATGGTCCTTTTAAGGATCCTCTTGCTTGCTGTATGCTTTTGCCTCCTGTCCTACCCCCCAAGTGTTTGGTGAAATTTATTTCAGCAGGCACTTTGGCTGATGCTCGCATAGAGAAGAAAAATAACACGTGAAGTTGCGAACAGTTTCATTCATAGCATGTGGTTTACAACGGCATATATAAAAAAGGGTTACATCTAATTAGGAGGTTACCTAGGTAGCCTCTTTGATTCTTACTCACTAAGCTAACATAACAAGGAACAAACTAAACATAGGTCCTCTTTGCACCGGGTGCCGAAGCCTCACTGGTAGCATTTCTTGAGGTGTTCCGTAACTCGTGGGTCCAACTCGGGTGGGTCGCGCCTTCATACACAACCATTGCTATCGGCACCGATGGTTTTGTGGCTGTGCGGAGGGACATGTTATAGCATTCCCCCGCTTCCTTTTGCTCCCCTTTCATGCATGCTACTCCCCCAGGGGTTGGGAATTTCATAGCTAGGTGATACACAGAAGTTCGCCTTTAATTCTCTTAGAGAGGGTCTCCCTAATACCGCATTGAAGGCTGAGGCACAATTCACCACGACAAAGTTTGCCATTATGGTGGTTTGCTTGGGTGGTTCCCCCATGGTGAGGGCTAATTCAATTGCACCTAGGGGCTATATCGAGTCCCCTGTGAACCCGTAAAGGGAGGAATTGCAGGGTTTCAGGTGTCGGACACTCAGTCCCATCTTCTCCAAAGCAGGGCGATGCAAGATGTCTACAGAGCTTCCATTATCCATTAGGACCCGATGTACTCTCATGTTCGCAAGCTGGACAGTTAGCACCAGGGGGTCATTATGAGGGAAATGTACCCCTGCGCGTCTTCTTCAGTGAAAGTTATTGAGTCATTCTCGCCTTTGAAACTCTTCGAGAGGCGTTGCTCCAAACTTAAGACGCACGATGGTGGACTTCGTCTGGCCTCCTTGGCATATTTGTCTCGTCCCTTCCTTGAATCGCCTCTGAATCCTGGACCTCCAAAGATGGTCCTGACCTCTCCCTGTACTTCTGGGGCCACCTCTCGCGCCCGTGGCGGGGACGCTCCTTCTTCTGGCCTCTGGTTCTCCTTGCGCACATATCTGCCCAAATGTCCCCTGCGGATGAGCTCCTCGATTTCCAACTTCAAATGGTTGCATTCCGTGGTGGTGTGACCGATATACTTGTGATACTGGCAATACTTGCTGGGGTCTCTTTTAGACCGGTCTTTTTTCATTGGCAAAGACCTTTTGAAAGGGACCTGGTTTTTGTTCGTAACGAAAATGTGCTCTCTTGCATGGGTGAGGTTAGTGTAAAAGGTGTAGGGGCCTTGTAGGCGCTCATCAGAGCGTTGATGCTTCTGAGGTCGATCATCTCTCGTTCCCTCATAAACCCCCTTCTTCTTTGCACCGCTTTGGTTTTCTCGGACCGAAGGTTTCGGGGGCGACGGGCCTTTTTCGGCTTTGAGGTTCTCGTGACCATCCTCCACGCGAATGTATTTTTGTGCCCGCTCGTAGAAATCATCCAAGTCTGTGACCTCCCTCTTGAGCATGTTATCCCATAACTTGCTTCCTGGGCGTACTCCAGCTGTGATGGCCATTTTCAGCTCTCGACGGGCCAGGCTCCCTACTTTAGCTGCCTCCATATTGAACCTGTGAATGTAGCTCTTCAGACTCTCGTTTTCTCCCTGCTTCACATTTGCGAGGTTGGTGCCTGGCATCGTGTAGTCTCGCACGGTGTGGTGCTGCTGGAGGAATTCATCAGAAAGCTGTTGCCAAGATCTGATGGACCCCGGTCTAAGTCTTTTGAACCATTTCTACGCAGGTCCTTTTAATGTGATAGTGAAGCAATGACATCTCGCTCCGCTGCCAATTCCCCTCAGCTTCATCAGGTCGTTAAATGTATCTAGATGGTATTTTGGATCTGTGCTTCCTTCGTAGGGGGTCATATGGGGCTCCTTAAAGTTGGTTGGGAGTCGGATGTCTTGGATCTCCTTGATGAAGGGTGACTCATGATCGAACTCTTCCTCAAAGGCTTGACCTCCGGAGGCGGTGACGATTTTGCTTCGCAGGCTCCTCATTTCTGTGTCCAGGTCTTGCCTTCTCTTGCTTAGGGAGTCCCTCAAAGCGGACGGGTTAGGATCCCCCTTTCCTTTGCCTTCTCGTGGCGCCATAGGGGGTGTGGTCCTTTTACCCGCCCTCTTTTTGTTGAGCTCTTCCCGTAGATCTGAGGGTGCTCTCTTTGAGGTGACCTCTTCATCGTTACGAGGGGCAGCATTGGTCTTCGGCCCTGGCCCTTGGGGCTGCTACGGTGGTCCGGGGCGTTCATGCTGCTTCATCTGGGGGGTGTTACTAGTGGAGAGTCGGGTCCGTCCATCATCTACTGGGACGGTGGTTTCTACTCCCCCCTGGCCTCTCACTTTCCGCTTAGGGAGTGTCACGTGTGATCTCCCTTGCAACAGGCCATTTAGCACCTCTTGCATGTTCTCCAAGGTGGTTTCTAGCCTCTGATTCTTACGATGAAGTTCTCGTATCTCATCTTCGTAGAATTGAGACTTAGAGCTAGAGATCACGGGGTGGACCCGAGGGTGCTTGTCAGCCCAGCGCTTCGATGGGCCTGGATCCTGTCGACCGTGGTTTGGCACGTGCGGCGACTTTGGAGACAGGAACTCATCGGCGCCCCTTGCCAGGGCGGTCGCTGACCTTGGGCAATCCTCCTCAGGTGGGACTGCTAGGGACGAGGCCTCCCTTGGGGCCTCCATGTTTGCAGGTGGAGGAGGATCCCTCATGGAGGCTTTTAGCTAATCTCCGTCAAGGTGGACTTCCACCTCGCGCGGCTCTCTCAACCGTTTCGAACGTCGCGACATTTTTTCTTATCGGAATTGACGGAAGAACAGTGACTGGCAATCTATTCTTCCCACAGACGGCGCCAAATTGTTGACAGTGAGAGCTCGTCAACCAAGTTAAATTAGCAAAACAGAAATGTAGAGATTATAAAAAGAAAAGATTTAGAAATCTAAGTAGATTCTCCAAGAATAATTGCATAAGAAAAATGGTAAACTCAGTTTGTATTGATTATGGTGCAATGCTACAGTAATTTTTCCAACCCCCCTCCATGTGGAAGTGGGGTTCATTTTATAATAGGCTCTAATGGCCCTGGATACATGGTGGTCTAGGGGAGCAGGTGGTACACAAGTACACTGTCAGGAGAGTGTTCTCAGGGGTAGTGGTGTTGGTTCCAGTACATGGCTAGGTACCATGAAGATGTCTCCACTACCTGATTCGTATGAATGTCAGAGGATCGGTAACAGGCATAGTGGTGCAGGTCGTGGTGGTGTCGACTCTGACATCTGGCCATGGACACACAGGCCATGTCTCTTTTCCCAGCACTCCCACTACTCGAATGACATGAGCGTCCGTACTTAAAGGCCGTACCCCGTACCCCGTACAAGATTGTACCAGTATGATCCTTTTGAATCATACTTGGGTTTTTACCTCTAAATGCTGGTGTCTCGATAGGCCTTCGTATGGGATATCACATCGAGGTGTAGGGAGTGAGACACTTGATGTATGTAAGGGTCGTGATGCGAGGTGGGGCTCTCGGGTCCTTGGCGCGAGACGCCCGAAGCACCTCAAGGCCACCCCCAGACATAGGTGATAGGTGTGCGAGACGGTCCCGGGGGCTCGAGACGACGTGGCTTTGCCAGATGCCTGGGTGTGCGAGTCGAGATGCCTCCCTCACGAGGCCCTTGGTGGTGCAGCTCACGTGACACTCATGCGGCTCCTAAGGACACGCGTCTCGCAAGGCCATGGGGGCGAGGTCGTGGGGCGCGAAGCCGTCGGGCGCAAGGCCGTGGGGCGCGAGGCTGTGGGCGCGAGGCCGTGGGGCGCGAGGCCGTGGGGCACGAGGTCGTAGGGCGCGAGGCCGTGGGGCGCGAGGCCGTGGGGCGTGAGGGCATGTAATTAGGCATTTATGGGAGCTTATCACGCGCTCTTGGCCTTTCTATAACAGTTGAATTTTGAGCATCCACAAGATGAAATTCCCACTCTTCATGTCCAACAGACGCAAGTCGATTTAAATGAAGAAAGCACCACAGTTCCTGAGAAAACAGCCACGAAATCTCGTCGTAGTGGGAGGGTTTCTAGGAACCCAATTCGCTATGGTTTGGATGGTGAAACCAATATGGTTGTTGGTGACACTAGTGATGATGATCCGTTGTCTTTCAAACAGGCAATGGCAAGCCCTAAAAAGGAACTATGGCTCAAAGCCATGAAACAGGAAATGGAGTCCATGTACTTAAATTTCGTATGGGATCTTGTGGAAGCACCTAGTGACTTTCGGGCCATTGGGTGCAAGTGGATCTACAAGAAGAAGCAAGGTGTTGATGGAATATATCGAGACTTATAAAGCTCGATTAGTGGCAAAGGGTTATACCCAAAGAGAAGACGTGGACTATGAGGAAACTTTTAGTCTGGTAGCCATGCTCAAGTCCATTCGCATCCTCCTATCCATAACAGCCACTCTCGACTATGAGATCTGGCAAATGGACATCAAGACATCTTTTCTTAATGGAAAGCTTGACGAAGTCATTTATATGGATCAGCCAGAAGGATTTAAAGTAGCTGGACAGGAAGGAAAAGTTTGCAAGTTGAATAGGTCCATCTATGGACTTAAGCAAGCTTCTCGTTCCTAGAATCTTAGGTTTGATGAAATAATCAAAACCTATGGCTTTGAACAAAATATTGATGAGCCCTGTGTTTACCAACTGAAGGCAAATCAAATAGTGATATTCCTGGTTCTTTATGTAGATGATATCTTACTCATTGGAAACAATGTTAAGAAATTATCAGATGTGAAGAATTGACTGAGCACTCAATTCCAGATGAAGGATTTGGGTGAAGCAAGTTATGTTCTAGGTATCCAGATCATTAGGGATAGAAAGAACAGACTCTTAGCTCTTTCTCAAGCAGCTTACATAGATAAAGTGCTTGAACGTTTCTCAATGACAAATTCCAAGAAATGGCGTTTACCGTCCCGCCATGGAATTCATCTTTTAAAGAAGCAGTCTCCCCAGACTCCTGAAGAGGAAGATGCAATGAGAAAAGTTCCTTATGCATCTGCAGTTGGAAGTCTGATGTATGTCATGTTGTGTACTAGTCCAAATATCTGTTATGCAGTGGGAGTAGTGAGCAGGTATCAGTCAAACCCAGGACCGGAACATTGGATAGCAGTTAAGCATATCGTGAAGTATTTGAGATGGACTAGGGATTATATGTTAGTCTACAAGGGTGGTGTTATGAAACATGTAGGCTACACCGATTCAGATTTTCAGACTGATGTCGATGACAGGAAGTCTACTTCTGGAATGGTGTTTACTCTTGGGGGTGGAGCTGTGATTTGGAGAAGCGTAAAGCAGTCTGCAATCTCATATTCCACCATGGAGGCTGAGTACATAGCCGCATGAGAAGCAGCTAAGGAAATAGTCTGGCTAAAGAAGTTCTATTCAAATCTTGGTGTTATTCCAGAAATGGATAAACCGCTTGTGCTGTTTTGTGACAATACAAGAGCGATAGCCAACTCGAAAGAACCTCGAAGCCACAAGAGGAGCAAGCATATAGAAAGGAAGTATCACATTATTCGAGAATATGTGGCCAGGGGAGATGTGAAGGTTATGAAGATTGCAACTGAAGACAATCTTGTGGATCCGTTTACAAAGACACTGCCAGAAGCTACATTTGATAAGCATATCAAGGAAATGAGATTAGTAGAATTAATGGATTAGTTTCAATTAGTGCAAGTGGGGGTTTGTTGGGCTTTTATGCCCTAATTAAAGCTCAAATGTAATCTCTTTTTATTATCAATAAAAGAATAGAAATCATTTTTTGACTTGGTCAATCACTTTACTCACATGTTTTATTTTCATGATTATTTGTTTAATATAAACTTCTATTAAATCCCAAGCATATAGCTAATCTTATTTATAGTGACATAATCACAGTGAAATATAAATATGATTATATGTTCAAAATAAGTTAGTCCTAAGATTAGTCAGTGCACAGGATTTACACTGACTTGCCAATCTACGATATGATCTACTTACACATTACAATGTTATGTTATTTCCAAAACATTAGCAAAGTAGATGAGATCGAATGTATTTGTTACATCAGACTGGATTGATATGAACAGTTGATAAGATAAGCAAACATATCGTTATTATCTATTCTAGTCATATTATATAGTTGACCATATGTCAATTCAATCACAATTCTGAGTGGTTAGTATTCTAACTGATTGTATTATTTGAGTTCCTTGACTTGTTCGTTACCAGCTTACCCTATGGACTAGCCCATACTTACATCTTGGGAACTCGATAGTATAATTGAGTGGGAGCGTTAATCATAGATATGAACATCTATAGCTTCTGATGAAGAAGTGAAACGATGGTTTTCTTTTAGTTTGGTTCAAGATGTTAAATGATAGAGATCTCATTTCAGTAATTAAATTAGTTTACTGAAATATCATTTACAAGGAACTAAGTATTTTAAGGATAAAATACAATGAGGGGTAAAACAGTATTTTAGTCCTGTCTCATTGTAGACAGTCTATAGAAGATTGAATGACAATTATGGTTGTAACAATGGATAATTAATAACATATATATATTTGTTATAGAGCGTTCTATGAATTCAAGAGTGCAATTCCAAGTCTATAGTGGAGTCACGAGGAATTAATAAGTTAGTAAATTTATTTGTTAGATTTATGATAACTTATTGGAGCTTGATTTCATAGGCCCATGGTCCCCATTGTACCTTGGATAAAATCATATAGATAGTCTCAATTAATTGATTTAGTTATCAATTAGAATTATCAAAGTTGACCAGGTCAATTTTGGATAGTTTCACAGAGTTATGTATTTTTTAGAAGAAAAGAGAAATTAGGGCAGATTTATTAATTAAGATAAATTGGTATCTAAATTAATAAATAAGTTTAAATCAAGGTTCAAATTATAAATAATTAATTTGATAAAGTATTTAAATAATTATTTAATTAATTGAATCAATAGAAAATAATACAAGCCTTGATTTTAAGTCCAATGGGCTTATAATCAAATGAGAAATTTCATGGGCCTAAAGCTCATGATAATTTCGACCTAGGGCTTCAAATTGGATATTATTTTATTGATTTTTTAATTAAATTAAATGGCCTAATTGAGCTATAAAATGAGTGCTTAGAGAGAAGTCAACATAGACGCTTAGAGAGAAGTCAACATAGACGACATATAAGTTTAATCATTGGATTTCTGATAGTTTTAGATTCTCTCTAAACACAAGTCATTTTCTAAGCCTCTTTGTTATTTTCTCTTCTTCTCTGTGTATCTATCTCATGTGTTGAGAATTGCCCACACTAGTCTAGGTGATTCTAAGGATACATTGGAAGGTTGTGAAGAAATTAGAAGAACAGTTGAGTTTTTTTATAATACTCTGCAACAAAAAGGATACAAGAGTTAGAGAAACTGAAGGAATGACTCTTTCATTCCGCTGCGTATACTGTAAGTATTCTTATCTTTGTTTCTCTTTGAATTCAATTTTAGAAACATGTTCTAGGTTATCTCATATTAATTTGTTTAATATTAGATCTACATGAAAATAAATAAAGATCATGTATAAGTTTTCCTAACATGTTCAACAACTCCCATCCTATTATATGCATTTGACGGGTTATTGTCCCTCCAAGCTCGAGTTTGGTTATGTGGGACATTCCCGTTGTCGCGTACCATGTACGGACCTCCCTCATGTTGAGTATAGCTAATATCCTAATCCTGAGCTGGATACCTTCTCTGTGAGTTCAGATGATCGCGTAGGTTGGGCTGTGGATCATATCAAGGGCTTTGTGCTGAACTCAAATGATTTCTCAGGTCACTCTCGGACTTGCCTCCACGATGGCTTTCTATCCAATAACTTCTGTTTGTGAAACTTACAACTTGCTGTTGAGATCGAGGACCTGGATTCTCAACACGCGTTCATAGGATGGAAGTATTTGCTAACAGGGGAGGATTTCTCCTACTGTCCCCACGAGCTAGAATATCTCGTTGAGGACGAGGTGGTGTTGGATGTCTTACAGGTGAAGGAGGATGCCTTATTGGCGAGGCTATCCTCATTCCATCAGGATGGAATAAATTAGCTCGCCTTGGTTCTACTCCAACGTCCTTAGTTCTCTGTGCCTAGTGCTCCGATCGTGGCACAGAGGGATTTACTGGAGTGTTGTTGTGCCTTCGTGAGCTTGTCACAGTCTCTCCTTGCGGATTGTTATGGGCATTTCTGGGAATCGGTGAAGAAGGCAGCGAGCTTGGGGTCTCAGTCCTAACTAACCGACTGACATGCTAATGACCCCTGTGATGATCAGTGGACTGAGTATTCTGATGATTTTTCCCTGAAGGCACAAAACTCAGAGTGGCAGTTCTGACAGATCGACTCGGTTTAGGCTGGTTATTCCTGTGGGACTTATGAGACCCACTTTGCCTCTTTCCGACATTAACGTTAATTGCAAGAGGGGGTAACCAAGCCAAGACCTCCTCAATCTGCCTGTTTTCCCTAGCGATATGGCTCCTCAACTGGATGTTTTCCATCTCGACGGCAGTCAGGTACCCTGGATTAGGATTTTGCGGTAGCGATGCCGAACTCCCAGTATCGTCCTGACCCGCCGGTTGTTTTCCTGGACACTGCTGAACATCCGGGCCCCTTTCATTGGGAACAACGGTATGATGGGCCTCCTGCTCACCAGGCTGTTCTATCTCATTATCATGCATTGAGCGAGTGACCACCATGATGAAAGTTGACTGGAACTTGTGAAACACTAATTTGCTCTCAATGAAAGCACCAAACCGTTGATGCAGTTTTTCGCCAACAATATATTAAGAAATAAAATGGGTAGATTAGTGCTAGATTATAAACCGCAATGAAATATCAGGCATTCACTCAAAAGCACATAACTTTTACGTGGTTCAGTAGTTAAATTCTACCTTGTCCACGAGTCAATATTATTACTGTTTCTCTCTCTATTTCTGCAGAGTTTCGGTAATACAAAAAATGATCCCCCCTCCCTGTCCAACATTCCTAGTATTTATAGGGGAATTCCATGGACAGGTTTGGGTCACGGCGTAATTATATATATATGGTATATAATTAATACAGATTATTCTCATTTACATTGGGATATGATTTGATAACAGAATAAATACGGTCCTACTATCTCGGATAATAAATGACAGATATATGATACTGCCTGGCTATTAATTAGCGCACAAAGAATTCCCGAATCTCCTGGGATCCTTCAGTGTGTGTTATATCTGGGTCCTCATGAGCTAAATATCTCACCTGAGCTCGTGCTTGACAACAATCTGACTCCAAGATCAGAGTAGGTTCAGAACGCCTAAAGTTGGGTCTGACCATTATGAGTCTAGAACTCGATTATTACCTTAAGTGTTGGTCAGATAATGACTTGTATATAGTGTACGAACTGGATTGAACCTCGAGCTGCTCACATGGTTAATAACCAGATATTCTAATTGGTTATTTTTCCACGTATTCACCTGCCATCTGTACTCGAGCTGAGTAATTGAACTCGTGCTAAATTTAGGGTACAACATCATTAAAAATATTTTGACCGAAATTGGGTCTAGGGTACTATTTTGATCCATTTTATAAAACACAAGTGCCAATCGCGTATTCAGGAAAAATACAAGGGCCAAAATGGTAATTTTCCTTTAATTAATAATGTTTTTAATCAAATTAATATCAACATGTTGATATTTTTAATTGTTAAGATATTTTGGTTTTAAATTTGAAATATCCAAACAATAAATCTTGAAGATAAATTGTCAATTTATATACGATTCATTTATTATAATAATTATTAAAAAAAATTAGTTATTCCTAAATATTTTATTTAAATAAAAATATAAATATTTTATTTTAAATTTGAAATGTCAAAACAATAAAAAGATAAATACAGATGAAATTTTTTGAAATAAATGTCAATCATATATGATTATTTATTATTATAATTATTAAAAAATTAGTTATTTATACATAAATTAAGATATTTTAAATTTTGAATTTGAAATATGAAACAATAAAAAGATTATCATGAATTGGAAAATTTTCAAGATAAATGTGAATTTATATATGGTTGATTTATTATAATAATTATAGAAAATTAGCTGTTAATAAATATTAAAAAAAAAAAGAGTTACGGAAGACACATTGTCGTTATTGATGATTTTAGATATTTTATTTTTTTAATTATTTAATAATCATTATTGTACCCTGAAATTAGCACGAGTTCAATTACTCAGCTCGGGTACAGTTGGCAGATGAATGTTTGGAAGAATAGCCAAGTAGAATATCTGATTAACAATGATGTAAACAGCTCGAGTTTGGGTGTTTGACAGCACGATACACAGTTTATTATCAGACCGCCTCTCAAGATAATAGTTAGGTTCGAAACTTATAATGGTCAGATCCAACTTTGGGCACTCTGAGCTTATTACGAGCTAGGGTTCAAATAGTTGTTGAACACGAGCTCGAGCAAGATATTCAGCTCGTGGAAACCTGGACAGACTGCATACTGAAGGATCCCAAGAGATTCGAAGACTCTTTATATGCTCATTAATGCTCAGGCTGTATCACATATATATCATTTATTATCCGAGATAACAGGAGTATATTCTATTTTGTTATCAAATCATATCCCAATGTAAATGGGAA
Source organism: Humulus lupulus (assembly GCF_963169125.1). Lineage (NCBI taxonomy): Eukaryota > Viridiplantae > Streptophyta > Magnoliopsida > Rosales > Cannabaceae > Humulus > Humulus lupulus. The sequence goes on along the minus strand of NC_084801.1, from coordinate 125,852,449 downwards.
TGATTTGTATTAATTATATACCTTCTTTATTCATGCGGTTACTCAAACCCGTCCATGGAATTCCCCTATAAATACTAGGAATATTGGACAAGGTAGGGGCCATTTTTGTATTGCTAAAACTCTGTAGAAATTGAGAGAGAAAAGTAATAATATTGACTCGTGGACTAGGTGGATTTTAACCATTGAATCATGTAAAAGTTGTGCGTGTTCGAGAGAGTGTTTATTACTTCATTGCGGTTTATAATTTAGCACTAATCCACATGTTTAATTTCTTAATACATTGTTGGCAAAAAACCGCGTCAACAGTTTGGTGCTTTCATTGAAAGGAAATTAGTGCTTCATAAGTTTCAGTCGACTTTCATCATGGTGCTCACTCGATCGATGCATGATAATGAGATGGAATAGCTTGGTGGGCAGGAGGCCCATCATACCATTGTTCCCAATGAAAAGGGTCCAGATGTTCAACAACGTCCTGGGAAATAATTGGTGGGTCAGGACGACGCTGGAAGTTCAACGTTGTTGACCCTGATTTTGGCCAACTGACATGGAGTCAAATGTGCTTGATGTGGACAAACACGTTGAAATGAATGTGATGACAAAAACAATAAAGAACACAAGAGTTTATAGTGGTTCGGCCCCATAATCTGGTAATAACCTACGTCCACTTGAATTGTTATTGATATAGGATTCAAAGGAGTGATCAAAGAACTAGGGTTCAATGAGTTTCACCAACCTCTGAAGAACAAGACAATATATCAAATATATGAATTCTAATCTCAGATAATCAGAAAGCAAAAAGTCCCTTCCCTTAAGTTATCTTTCTCTATTTATAGGCTCAAGGAGAATTTACATTAATTTGTTACAGATATTATTTCCTAAATAATCGGATACTCAGGAAATCATGGGAGATAGTTTCGGATTCTATCATAACTGCATAAGATTCTCTCCGTGTATATCATACGCACGACCAGGCTGGTCGTATATAAAGATCGAACATTGTGACAATAAATGTCTTCCTGGTCGATAGTCGAGCACTAATTCTGCCAGATGTCAGCCACGTGTATTGAACGTTCGCCACATCATCCACACCTGTCTTTTGGATAATAAACGTCACTCCCATAGGGCTGGCAAAACAGGTCACGACACGATAATACGACACAAACACGACACGATTAATTGACACGAATTGACACGATTAACTACAAAATTTAATAAAATATATAAAATAAATATTTGTACAAATTTTGCTTAATCATTTTCATATAAATAAAATGACAAGCATAAACTTCACTAGCTAATTTAGCTTTTTTGTGAGAATTATTTCATAAAATTCAACCAAATCAATCATTGTATTGATTAATTAATTTTTGACATACCAATCAGAATGACGATTTTCATTAAACGGGTCATAAACACGTAACACGACATGAACACGGTTATAAATGGGTTGACACGATAACACGAATTGACAGCCCTCCCGCCAAATCCTAATCCAGGATACTTGACTGCTGTCGAGATGGAAAACGCCCAGTTAAGGAGCCATCTCGCTAGGGCAAACAGGTAGATTGAATAGGTCTTGGCTCGGTTACCCCCTCTTACAATCGACGTTAATGTCGGAAAGAGGCAAAGTGGATCTCATAGGTCCTACAGGAATAACTGGTCTAAACTGAGTCGTTCTGTCAGATTTTCCAATCCGAGTTTTGTGCCTATAGAGCGAAACCACCAAAGTGCTCAACCCACTAGTCATCACAAGGGTCACCATCAACATGTCAGTCGGTCGGTCAGGATTGCGACCCCCAGCTCTGTGCCTTCTTCACAAATTCCCAGAAATGCCCATAACAACCTGCAGGGAGGGGCTAGGACAAGCTCACGAAGGCAAAATGCTCCAGCGAATCCCTCTGTGCCACGGTCAGAGCCCCAAGCATAGAGAACTAGGGACGTTGGAATAGAACCGAGGTAGGCTAATTTAGTTCGTCCTGATGGAACAATGATAGCCTCGCTAATAAGGCATCCTTCGTCAATGGTAAGACATCCAACACCACCTTGCCCTCAACGAGATGCTCCAGCTTGTGGGAATAGTAGGAGAAATCCTCCCCCGTCTGTAAACACTTACACCCCACAGACGCGTGCTAAGAATCTAGGTCCTCGATCTCAACCGTGAGCCATAAGTTTTACAAACGGAAGTTACTGGACGGGTGCCCCTCCTGCACCAGTACTCCGCCCAGAGCCTTGTCAGAGGCATCAGTGTGCACCTTAAACGACAACTCAAAATCAGGAAGCCTTAGGACAGGCTCCGAAGACACTGCTACTTTCAACTTCTCAAAAGCTTCTGCGCATTCCTCGGACTAACACCATTGCTTGTCCTTTTTCATTAGATCAGTCAGATGACTCACTCTCTTGGAATACCCTTTTATGAACTTACGGTAGTAGTTCGCTAGCCCCAAAAACGATCGAAGATCCACCACCTTCTTTGGAGCAAGCCAATCTACTATGGCCCTGATTTTGTCTCCGTCCATCCTCAGTTTGCCCTTGCTAACCCAATGTCCCAAGAACTTGACTTCTTGGCGACAAAACTCACATTTCTCCTTCTTTACATAGAGCTTAAATTATCTTAGCTTTGAGAACACCTGCCTCAAGTGTCTCACATGTTCAACCAAAGTGTTATTATAGATAACAATGTCATCCAAATAAATAACCACAATATGATCTACAAAACTCGTATAGAACATCATTCATCAAATTGCAAAATGTTGCAGGGGCATTTTTCAGGCCAAAAGGCATAACTAAAAACTCATATGAGTCGTACCTCGTCACACATGTAGTCTTTGACTCATCCCTTGGTGCGATCTTGACTTGCCAGTACCCCAACATGAGGTCTAACTTGGTAAAGTACGTGGCTTTGGACAACCAGTCGAACAAACCCGCATCATTTGGCACTGGGTATTTGTTCTTCACTGTTACCTTGTTTAATGCCTTGTAGTCCACACACATTATCAGCGATCCGTCTTGCTTTTTCTGAAATAGAACTGGGGCACTGCAAGGAGCCTTAAATGGTTGTATTAACCCAGCATTAAGCAACTCATCTAACTGCTTCCGTAACTCAGCCAGTTTTGCAGGTGCCATCCTGTAAGGGGCCTTGGCCGGTGGCCTGGTCCGTGGTTCTAACTTAATCTTGTGGTCAATCGCCCTCCTAGGTGGCAACTCTTTGGGCAACTCTAGTGGCATTGTGTCAGCAAACTCCCCTAACACCTCTGCCACAAGATCAGGTACTTCTACAACCTGGTTGGGCTTGATCTCGATTAGTGTCACGACATAAGCTTCGTTTCCCCTCTTCATTCCATATTTGAATTGCTTAGTCGACTGCAGTTCAATGCCATTCTCTTTACTTTGGTTAACAGAAATTGCTTCAACAATACATGGACTTCCCTCGTCGCATATCATCACACCTCTGAGATGCAGTGCCACCATGGCCTTCGCCGCACTCAGAAAATCTATTCCAAGATTCAAATCAAAATCATCAAGAGGCACCACCATAAGGTTGCACTCTGACTCCCATGTGCCAACCCTCAATTTGATGGCAGCCGCTCCCTGTATCGGCTTTGCCTCCGAATTCATAGCCTTCAACTTGGTAGTACTTTGAACAACATCGAGATCCAATCTCTCTGCCTCCCGGTGTGCCACAAAGTTATTTGTAGCACCAGAATTTACCATAGCCTTGACCTCCTTGCCATTAACAAATGCCTTGACATAAAGTAACCCTTTGAATTGGGTTGTCTTCCCTGTTGTCAATGCATTTAGCAACTGCAAAGGATTCATACGGGACGATCCTTCTTGGCCTGCGACATCTCTTTCCTGAGCAACCATCGCGTTCACTTTTCCCTTGAATTGACAATCCCGCGCCATGTGAGGGCCCTGACAAATGAAGCAGCGCACACTCTTCTCTTTGCCCTAGTTGTTAAGGGCGTTGGAGGAACCTTTCTGATTGTTTCGTGCCCAACCCTCCTTCCTCTTTCCCTCATTCTTCTGTCCTTCCTTGAAACTCGAAGGCTTGTTGTTCTTCTTCCCACCTGTCGACTTCTTGCTTGCATTTCCCTGTGAATTATGGGCCGTGTACTTATAATCTACCAGTTTCTCAGCGGCAACGATGGACGTGGGTAGATCTATCACCGCCTGCCTTCTCAGTTCAGCATGTGCCCAAAGTTGTAGTCCTAATAGAAAATTAAACAACTTGTCCTCCTCGGACATGTTTTTGATATACAGTAACAAGGAACTGAATTCCTTGACATAACCTAAAGGATCAGTTCCTTCCCTGCAACACGACATGGGTTGCCACAGAGTCTCTAATCCATAAAATAGTTATATAGAAAATATCTAAAATATAATCTATATATTTTATAGATTATATAGATTATATTTTAGATATTACTATATATTTTTATATATTTATTGATGTTATATTGTGATCATATTTGATCAACTCAATAAAGGATATATTCTTCAAATGCTTCGTCAGGGAGTTTAAGTTCTATATTAGCCACTTATGAATTCAAATAATTTAAATTTAAAGTTGTCTTTTAGTTGTTTTGGTACTTATGGATATATTGGAAGTTGTTTTTATTTTATGTAATTGTAAGATATTGTTTTTATTTTTATATATTTGTCTTTTATGTTAATTTTATATGATGATATTTTTGTAACTTGCAATTTATTTATTCTCATTTCAAAGTGAATTTAACACATGAACAAGAATAATGTTGAATCTGATTATGATTTCTTTTAGTAGAGTAAACAACTTATTATGATTCATCAAATGATAGAGGGTGAATCTGAATACTAGTTAATCTAATTATAAGTTATTCCGATTTACGTACAAATAAATACAATATTAATGAAAAATCTTAAATTAAAACTTTTAAAATAAACAAATATATAATATTGGTAGGTTAACATCAAAACACTTCCAAATTAGCATTTATGTCAACATTGAAATTGAGATATATTTAATAACTCTAACTAACTATCCAAACAATACCAACCAATAAATCAAAATTCAATAATTCAATGACTAATATGGTGGTAATTTTTGTAAAAACATTTAAATTTTCCCAAACATGTACACTTTATTACTAATGGATATAAATTATAAAGTGTGTTGAATTATTTTAGTTATAGTAATTTAATTATTCCAACTAATATCATAAGTATAAAGTGTGTAAATTTATCAGTGGTATATATACAATTTAATGTATAGTTGTTTGAATTTACTTTAGACTAATTTTTTATTATTTCTCTTAGAAAGTGTTTTGTTTTAATATATTTTGTTTACTATAAAGTTGGGATAGATTAAGGTTGCATGTATGTTTTCTATACTAAAATATCACTTGCTTTAAAAAATAAAATACATGCGTTGTCAAGTCAAAATTATTATTTCTCAAGGAAGAATAATAAAATCTCATAATATCCATTAGAAGGGTGCCTAATTATTAGATAAAAGGGCCAATATTTTTTAATTTTACAGAGTCAATATAAATTTATACATATATTTATTTTAAAATATATTTTTACTAAAATGTGAACTTTTTTTAGGAGATTATGGCCACCCCTAGTCTCTACTAGTTCCATTGTTGCTAGTACGATGAAAGGGATGCATATATCTCCATGGGTACGAGGAGAGGAACACATAAAGACTACTTGGTCGATTTGGTAATGTGAGTTAGTTTCCTTCTAAGGTTTGTAGGCACAAGTTTTATCAACATGAGATGTGACTAGTCTAGTCTAGAGAGACTTAGAAGTATATGTGCATGTGTTGACAACAACAATAGAGATAGCCTCTCCTCCTTAGTCACACACACTCAAGACATTTTCTCAGGGTGAGTACTGGGTAAGACTTCATGCTTCTCTTCATTTTTTCTTGATTTATCGACCCCAATCATATCTTCTTTTGTTTTACTTAAAAAGTTGTAAAAGTCATATTTGTGCATAAAAAAACATGGCAGAAAATAATATTTCTAAAAAGTCCAAATAAGCCCAAGCCTATAGCCTCCCCCAAGCTTAGCCCGAAATCTATGTAAACTTGCCAAAACTCAAGGCCCCACCCGACACCTAAACTCAATGATAATCCAATAACTTTCGAACGAGTTTTGGTAGCCTATTTACATGACCCAAAATCCTCTGAATTCAGTTCGTGTACACCCTTAACTAAATTAAGCAATCGCCCATTGCCTTCTCAAAATTAAATATTGTTAGTTTAACATTTATAGGAAAGTATATTTTTGTTTTCCATCTAAATATTTTAATATGATGTTGTATATTGTAATTATAGCAATCATTCCACTAATTTTAAAATAATTTATTATATCCAAAATAAAATTTAAACAATCAATTGCATATATATTTTTTGATACACGTGCAAATAATCATTTTAAATTATAATTTTCAGCATCGTAAAATATGTAAAAAAATTTAAAAATTAATAAAATATCTACTATAATTATAATATACATTATCATATCAAAAATTTAAATTATAATTTCTATACATATCTTAAACAAAACAGAAATGTGGAATTTCCAAATTTATATAAATTTATCAATATTTCACTTATATTTCTCTTACAATTTTAATATTTTATCCATTGATCTTATCATTTGTATATGTCCCTCACTTTCATCGTAGATCCGTACATGACTACAATGCTTAAATTTAAAAGAAAAAGTGTACTCATATTTTTTGTTGGGCATGATATAATAGTAAATGACGAAACTACCCCGACTTAATTCAAGTTGACTCCAAAGACTCCCAACCCTCGTTCGTAATTTCACAAACCCCCACCCTCTACAAAAAAAAAAGAATAAGAAAAAAAAGAATACGAGATTCGGATTTCGTTTTCGAAAATCAAAGCTTGAATCAAAGCTCGCAGCTCAGCTTTCATACCAAACTCTCTCTCCCTCTTCGTTCGAATACCATCGTTCTTAAACCTCGTTCTTCTAGAGAGAGAGAGAGAGAGAAATCTCAGAAGATTTTCAAAAAATTTCTGATTCCATCCCTCAAATTTCAAGCTATTTGCAAAAAAGCCCCTTCTTTTTTGGGTCGGAGTCCCTAAAATGCCCGGTTTGGGTCGAAGATAGGGAAGCGCCGCCGCTCATATAACCACCGCCACCACCATGATCGTCAGAACTTACGGCCGTCGTAACCGAGGCATTTCCAGAACCTATTCGGACGGTTTAAACGACGCCGTTAACGACCACAACGACAGCATCGACGACGAAGAAGACCCTTTTAATTTTAGGGATTCGTTGTCTCAAGAAGGAGAGGCTTCTCTTCATTCTCAGTCTCAGGACCATCTTTTTAGTGTACCCTTTTCGTCACAGGACTCTTGGTCAGCTTCTGCTTTCGATTTCGATCCCTACAGTCTCGATTCGTCTCAGGGCTCTTTACCTGGTCTACCCACCAACGGTAACGGGAAAAACGGTAAGGGTAACGGTGGTAGTGTTCGGAAACCGAAGAGGGTTAGGATTGAGAAGAAGGAATTGGAGGCGCAGCAGCCGCAGCCTAAGAGTTTTCGGCCTTCGATTCCGGCGACGTCGACTTTGATGGAGGCTCAGGAGTTTGGGGAGATGATGGAGCATGTGGACGAGGTCAATTTCGCTCTTGATGGGCTTAAGAAAAACCAGCCGGTTCGGATCAGAAGGGCGAGTTTGCTGTCTTTGTTGTCTATTTGTGGAACGGCACATCAGAGACGGCTTCTAAGAACTCAAGGGTAGGTTTTGTTTTTGATGAATTCATGGTGGGTTTTTGAATTTGAAACGAGATCTTGGTGATTTAGGCATTTAAATGTGAATTTGAATTCGTTCTTGATTGGTCTTGAAATTGGAATGTGGGGTTTTTTTAAGATGAAAAGGGTTATCGAAGATTTTTATTTCGTTAATTATCAGATGAATTTATGGGTTAAGAATCTTATCTAGAAAAACAACCTTAAAAAGAAAATTGTAGATTTTGTATAATTTTATTTAAGGTGAACCCTTACTGTTCTTATTATTGAAAGAATCTTTGTCATAACTTTTCTTATTATTGTAATTTTAAGAGCATTGCTACCTACTGGTAATTGGTTTGAGAAATATAGCAAGCTTAACAATTATCAAGGCATTATGTGCTTATCTTAATCCTATTATATGAAGCTTATGTCACTCTACAATTAAATTTTGGCTTGAGTTTTCTTTGTGATTTTGTTTATTTATAAAGTACTCATTTTCAGGATGGCGAAGACAATTGTTGATGCCGTATTGGGCCTTAGCCTTGATGATTCAGCAAGCAATTTAGCTGCTGCTTGTCTACTTTATGTCTTGACAAGTGATGTAAGTTGCACTTTGTGTTTGCAACTATTTTATTCTAGTCAATGTTATAACTTTTCTTTTAATAACCCAAGTAGTCTTGATGGGTTGTCTACTACTCTGTCAGGGTCAAGATGAGCACCTTTTGGAATCACCCAGTTGCATTAGATTTCTAATTAGGTTGTTGAAACCAATTTTGTCTACTGCTACTGAAGAAAAACTGCCAAAAATTGGTAGCAAGCTTCTAGCATTACGTACCGACATTTTGCAAAATACCAAGAAAAAATTAGACTCCAGTTCTGCTGCACTTTTTTCCAAAGTTCGTGAAGTTCTTGTGAGTTGCAAGGAGATAAAATCAAGCCACAAGGATGATAGTAGCATGGAAAAGCCAGAGTTATGCCCAAAATGGATAGCTTTGCTGACCATGGAGAAATCATGCTTATCTACTATTTCTCTTGAAGGTTTGTGTTCTTTGTTAATGCCACGGATTTTAAGCTCTGTTGTATATCATTGAATTCTTTATTGTCAGCACAAGCATTAGTCAGGGCCTGTCTGGCTTTTTATTTGCCACTAGATTTTTGCTCCTTAACAGGTGTAGCAGTTAACGTATCCATCAAGATATTAAGATTAGGGTTGGCATAATAACTTATTTTTCTGTAAATTTATAGTTGTTTTACTTTTGTGCTGTCATCTGTTACTGATGTTCTTTGTTTCGCCTTGAATGTGGTCAATCAGAAACCACTGGGACAGTGAGAAAATCTGGGGGCAACTTTAAGGAAAAATTGCGAGAGCTCGGAGGACTTGACGCTGTCTTTGAGGTTGCCATGGATTGTCATTCCGATATGGAGGTGTGAGCTTGTATGTTTTGATCTCACTATTTTATGTATTAGAAAGAAAGGGACAAATAATCCAATCTAATTAAAGGAAAGACTTCGAATAAAGAAAGGGTAGACAAAAGATAATTTAGAGTTCATAATGCTTTAAGTTGTGAAGAAGAGATTTTCGTGCTTCAAAACACATCTTGGAAATGGGGAAATAATGATAATTGGTGATCGAATTTTGTAAATTTTAGTTTTTTTGCATGGTTAATTTTCTTTTGTGGTACCACTCTCATCATGATTGATTAAGACACCTGGTATTGTATTGTGTACATAGAAATACTGGACAGGTGCATTAGTTTGTCGTTTGCCTTACGTGACTTCATTTACATTATTTTAGGGATCTAGTTGAAACTTTTCTATTGGAGCCAACTTCAGTGGGCATGCATCAGAAACATACCCTCAGCTATGGCTTTATAGTACTCTATTGTTACATCCAATAAAATAATAATAAAGAAGCATGAATTCCCATGGAACTAAAGAATGTATTTAAGAAGGTTTTGTTTCTTATTTTTTTTTTAAAAAAATCAATTGATATGGAATTTCATTAGTATTTGTTGATCGTAGTATTGCTAGGATTCTCAATTATTGAGAGGTTCATTTTACTAGGAATTATATTCTTATTTAATTTTCTGACTTGTTTATTTCCTAGTCCAGAAAGTCTTATGTTAATTACTGATGACTTTTATTCTTAGTAGAATTTTTTTCTTATTTATTATTTCCATTAAGACTTCTTTGTTGCTTTTCCAGCCACTAGTTGAAAACTTGTAATTCGCAAGCTGATTTAGTCATTCTTTCATTCACATTTTATAAAAAAAAAAGAAACAAAACCTTTATTGATTGACAATGGAATTACGAAAAAAGGTTGTAGTCATTCTGTCATTAATAACATTTTGCAATACTCTGTAAAACTATGAACTCTTCTGCTGCGTTATTTGTGTTCTTTAAATGTACATATTTATTTGCAGAGTTGGATGCAAGATGGCTTACCATCTACTCGGGATGTAAAACTCGACATAGATATGCAGAGCCTATCCTTGCTTTTGAAATGCTTGAAGATCATGGAGAATGCAACATTCCTAAGCAATGAAAATCAGGTACCCTCTTTTGCTTGATTAGAATTTGGCTTTTTTTTCTGCATATTGTGTGGAAAACGTCTCTGATCTTGAGGACTTTCATAATGAAAGTGAAACAAATATTCATATTTATTGTAACAGTGCCATTTACTTGGGATGAAATGCAACATACCTTCAACAGGAAGCCCCCTATCCTTTACACAGCTTGTTATGAGTGTCATTAAGATTCTATCAGGTAGCTAAGAATGCAGAAAGCTACTCATTATTTTTGTCTGATTTCTACTCAAAAAGCTAAGAATGCTAACCTATTGCATTAATTCCCAGACCTTTATTTACTCAAAACTTCTGCTGTGGCTTCCACTAATGAAAAGTCTTCTTCTCCTGTTGATGGAAAGGGTCACGCTCTTGAATTTGCTTTAATTACCAACTCTAAAGGTATTTGATTTCACCAACCTCTCTCAATTGATGTAGGCTGACACATGCAAATTATACAAATATTTGAAGCATGAAATGTTCTGGAGTATAGTCAGAAATGTCATTAGAATAGCAAGCAGTAATATTAATTTTTGTATTTGCTCTCAAGTCGCTTACAATAGAATATCAGACTTTCAAGCTGATTTCCTTGTGCTTCAATTTTCAGGGGAAAATGATATCGATTTATTTTTTGATCCCATTAAAAGCAGCTCAGGGAAGATCTTCTCTGACAAAAGCTTTAATGGAAGTCGGAATAATCAATTTTTGTCCTTTTCACGGTTGGATTGTTCTAGTTCTGAAACTACCAGCGCCTCTATGAATGATATCTGTTCGTTAAGGACAAGACTCAAATCTTCTGCATCCAGCTCATGCAGTGGAACATCAAGGAGTTTAGTTGCTATGCATAGAGTTAAGAATGGTTCTAGGAAGAATCTTGATATCGTTCAGGGATTCTACAATAATGAAGATGTAAAATCTGAACTTTTGGAGGAAAGCGAAGATCCTTTTGCCTTCGATGAAGACGATTTTGGACCCTCTAAGTGGGAAGTACTGTATGGAAAGCCAACTACATCTCGTACTAAAAAAAGCGGGGTACCAAACAGGGAAAGAGAACTCGTCGATGATTGTGTGGCTCAATTAATAATGAGCCAACAGGAATCAATTAATGGAGAAAATAACCATTCACAAGAAGCTTCCTGCTCTTCGGCTATCAGTGAAGAGTCCATTCTCTTAGCTGACTGCCTTCTTACTGCTGTGAAGGTAAGTTTCTAGTTTAATATTAAAATCTTCGACAGTTCACACCTACTGATTCTCTTCTAAGTCCATTGATTAGCTTCCATGCAATCGAGGAACACTTATGTAATTCTAAAAGTTAGCACCTAGGGATTTCTTAGGTTTGTGCACTGCTCTCATTTAGTGATAAACCAGTAAAAATGACTCTTGTATTATCCCTTGGTAGTTGGGATACTCTTTTATGAAGCCTCATCTATTTCTTTTTTTTTTCTTCATCTATTCTATTAATGTTTGCTTAATGATGGGAGAGCACTTTTTTTTTCTTCCCTATTGAATGAAAGAAAACAATTTAGTAACACTTATGTGCCTTCTTTGCAGGTTCTAATGAACTTGACAAATGACAATCCTGTTGGGTGTCAGCAAATTGCTGCCTGTGGAGGACTGGAGGTCATGTCTTCCTTGATAGCTGGCCACTACCCTTCATTCAGCTCATCTTCATCTCTTTCCAAGGAGATAAAAAAGAATGGTTCACATGTTGATATGGATTATCATTTAACTGATCAAGAATTAGATTTTCTTGTTGCTATTTTGGGCCTCCTCGTGAACTTGGTAGAGAAGGATGGTCAAAACAGGTTAATTCTTCTAATCACTTTTTGGGCTGCTTTTAATGCGTGTTTTTGGTGATGGACTTTGTTTGGTTTAAAAGTTAGATTCTCACAGATGCATTATACAATTGTTATATGCTGATGCGTGTAAATTATTATGTTTTTTGCCTATTAAACTTGCGATTACATTTATTCACAGATCACGGCTTGCATCAGCACGTGTACAATTGCATAAATCAGAAGGGATTAAAGAGATGACTAGCAAGGATGTAATTCCTCTACTCTGCTCCATCTTTATGGCCAACCAAGGAGCAGGTGAGGTGGCCCAGGAAGAGAAATGTTTGGCAGAGGTGAGTAACATCTTTTCGATGCCATTCTTATTATTATGCCAATGTTGCCACAAATAAGTACCTAAAGATTGTGTGAAGATGATGATGACAGTGTTGCTTTATAAAATCATCTGTTGATTTTCATCACATTTTTTGCTGCTTAACGACTCTTTAATATGTTTTATGCTGAGAGTACTTTGAAAAAAAGTTTTATCTGCTGATTAATCAAGTAGTGGGTGTACCAGTTTTTATTTATTGTTCATAAAGACTTTGGCAGAATCACATTTTATCATTGGGCAGCCCTTCTAATTCACGTTTTCTTGCATTTTACAGAACGACGAGGTTGAAGCAGCAGTGGTGCAAGGTGAAAAAGAAGCCGAGAAAATGATAGTAGAAGCTTATGCAGCATTGCTTCTAGCATTCCTATCAACAGAAAGGTTTGTCTTGACTTATTTCTCTTTCCTTGTTCAGTTCCTTTACTTTACACATGTTCTCAATGCATACTTCATTTGGTATCAATACAGTAAGAGCATACGCGATTCTATAGCTGACTGTCTCCCGGATCACAAATTGGCAGTCCTCGTCCCTGTTCTCGACAGATTTGTGGTAAGGGCTTGTTTTATTATTATGTGGCAATCAAACAGTCATAAATGGCATAGAGATAGTTAATTGAATCTTCTTTTCTGTTGTGTGAATATTAGGCATTCCATTTATCATTAAACATGATCTCCCCGGAGACTCATAAAGCGGTGAGCGAAGTAATCGAATCGTGTAGGATACCATGAGGACTTGCCACAGACCTCTAGAGATTCTGTACAGACTCTTACCTTCATATTCCAGATACAACTCTTTCGTTGTTAGATGACATGACCACCAGAGATTTGGGTCTGTTGCATCATAAAATCGTATCAGATTAACCAGTCCTGTGTTAATTACAGTCTAGTTGACATGTGCTCTTTTTCTTCATCTTCTCTTTATAATTTTGTATCTTTTGCTATTTCATTCTTTTGTAGGGTTCTTTTTCTTTTGGGGGTTTCTCACCTATTTGATGAGGAAGGAGATATTATTGTATACAAAAATGATTAGCAAAAAAACAAAAAAAAAAAAGGCAATGCAGATGTAATTTGTATTTGTATAACCTTTTTCCTTTTCATACGAGTAAAATATTGAATGAAGGGGCAGGCAGGTGGTTTTGGGAGGCTCTAAATGAGCTTATGAAGTTGAGCGGGCTCTCCTCAATAGGATGGCATTGTTGTACAGGTATTCGGTTGTTTGATTTAGCAAAACCCGAAAGACCTTTTGAGGGGCTACAGGGATGGATGAGGGTGAGAAAAAACAGTGTTATTTACTATGGCTGTTGTGTTTTAATCTTAATGTGCAACAATGAAAGATGATCTCATGTTTTTCTCATTAATAAAACTTCCTATTTGAATTTTTCAAGCTCAAGGAGAAGGTTAAGGTATTATTGGGTAAAGGATGGTGAAATAGGTGAAAGTTTGTTAAGAAAAAGTGTGTTTTAGGGAATTTTAAATTGGTAGAGGTAGTAATTGGGAAATGGAATTTATTTTGAAGAAACTGAAGTTAATGAAAAGTAGTTTTGAAAAATTTAACCTTAAATAATTACAAGTCATGGTTGAAAGTTTGGTAGGTAGGTAAGGACATTTATTTCTTATTATTTATTGTTGCATGAGTTTAAGTCATATCTTATGTCAATGTCAAAGTGAGATGAATCACTATCTTCACCTTGAAGTGAAGTGCCCTTCAAAAAAAAAAGTGGTGTGAATTGATTAAAAACACTATCTTGTCTAATATTTTTTGGGATTTTTCACATTTATGGTTTTTATGCTAAAGATTTCCAAATTCTATGAGAAAATTTTAAAAGAAAATTGAAAACTAATGGGGAAATCTTGCTAACTAATAAAATGGCAAACAAAAAATATCAAACCAAATATAGATCAAAGAAGCATAGGCACATTTGGCATCAATACAAATCCACAAAAATGTGATTGCCAAAAAGCTTTCAGCCACAAAGTTCTGATCAAGCCCAACCAAAATCGACAACCTGCTAATGCTCCAACAAATTCTCTTATCATAAGCTGCAGTTGGGATCGATTTCTAATCGCCATCCAAACTTTTTGGATCAACTTTCTGATCTTCACCACCAACTCCGGCGTCTCCGATCAAGAAAACAAGAAAAAGAAAGACTTATTAATAATTGGATTTGATGAGATAATATTCAGCAAACATTCCATCTTCTGCAAAATATATATCTATGACAAAAATAATTTCCCAATCAACATAGGTCAATGGTCACGTTGGACTACCTGTCTGGAGTTTTTTTGTAGACTCGTGATTCACTCTAAAGAGGTGGAAAAGCTACTGATGTGGAGAAAAAAATGGGTGCATAGAGGACAACTTTTGAGTGACTATTGACTACTTGGACAAATTTAGAAAAGCTAACTCATGTAATGTAATAGGGAAATTTGACTTTTTATGCTTAATGGTGTGGTGTAATTCAAAATAATGATAGGCATTTTTATCATTACAAAATAATGCCAAAAGTTTTGCTAGTACCCAAAATGCCCTTGTCACAA
Organism: Humulus lupulus; assembly: GCF_963169125.1. NCBI lineage: Eukaryota > Viridiplantae > Streptophyta > Magnoliopsida > Rosales > Cannabaceae > Humulus > Humulus lupulus. The sequence goes on along the minus strand of NC_084801.1, from coordinate 125,837,431 downwards.
TTCTCCCCAATCCCCCTTTTGATTCTCCTTCTCTCTCTCAAACTCTCGGTTCAAACTCTCCCCCCGACCGACCAACTAACCAGAACCCAAACCCGTTACAGCCCCCGTCGAAGCCATGCTGCCCCCCGTCGCAGCCCCCGTCGAAACCCCGCACTGCTGGTTTGTTTTGGGTATGGATTAGTGTGGGTATGTTGAGAGTGAAGTCTGGCATTTTTGTGGGTCTGGTAAGGTTGCTCGATGGTGGTTCGACGGGGGTTCGATGGTGGTTCGATGCATGCTCGATAAGGGTTCGATAGGTTAAGCCGTTAAGGGTTCCAAGTTTAGGTTCGATGCTCGATGGGGGTTCGATGCATGCTTGATGAGTTGGGTATTTGTTGGGTTCGATGGTTGTCGATGTTGGTTCGATAGGGTAGGCCTTAGGGGTTCGATGTTGGTTCGATGCATGCTCGATAGGGGTTCGATAGGTTAAGCCGTTAAGGGTTCCAAGTTTAGGTTCGATGCTCGATGGGGGTTCGATACATGCTTGATGGGTTGGGTATTTGTTGGGTTCGATGGTTGTCGATGTTGGTTCGATAGGGTAGGCCTTAGGGGTTCGATGTTGGTTCGATGGGGTAGGCCCATTATGGGTTCCAGGTTTAAACCTAAGAAATTAGATGCATGCTCGATGGATTGAGTCTTATGTTGGGTTCGATGGTGGTTCGATGCATGCTCTAGGGGTTCCATAGGGGTTTCGATGGGTACTCGATAGGGGTTCGATGGTTGCATGTATGTTTATTGATGGATTTTTCACGCGACTTTGTTTAACTGTATTATTTTTATTTTTATTTTTTGCAGATGCTGAAGTTTCTTTTACCCTTGACAGATCACTTTCCTGGACGAGTCACATATAGGGGCAATGGTTACTTTAAAACAATCAAGGACAAGTTTGAGGAGCTCGGGTTGATAGAAAGGGTGAAGGAATCCCCTTTCAAACAATTTTTCATGGCTGAGAAGTTAGACTTCTCTACATCTCTCATACATCAATTAATGTTGCGCAAGATCCAGTGCATCAAAGAGGATGAGTTGCATTTATATTTGGGATCTAGACCCTGTAGATTTGGTAGAGGCGAGTTTGCTTTGATTACGGGGTTGAACTTCAGTTCCGAGCCATCTGAGACTGATTTGAAGAAACACTTGACTAGTGACCGCTTAATCAATGAGTACTTTAATGATGAAGAAATACTGAAGATAATGCATTTGGAGGCTACTTTAAAAAACTGCACTGTAATTGAAGATGCCTACAAGTTAGGCCTATGTTTCTTTGTTGAGGGGGTTTTACTTGCACGAGAGGGCAAGTTAAATGTCTGGATAGATTCGCTGAAGATGGTGGAGGACACTGAGTACTTCTTTACTTACCCATGGGGGAAGGTGTCTTTTAACAATCTTATGGATTCATGTAAGAAAGACATGCATCATTAGAAGAGGACCTATGAGAAGAAGAAGGAAGTTAAGGGGAAACAGAAAGAAGAAAAATACAGTTTGTATGGTTATGTCCCTACATTGCAGTATTGGGCATACGAAGCCATCCAACAGTTTGCACGTGAGTATGGTATTAACCATGGAAACCAGTTTCCGAGGATGCTCAGTTGGTTGAGCAATAAGGAGCGTCCTATTTCGAAGGCCGACCTTGCACCGATGTTCAAGAAGACGAGTGTAAGTTCTGCTATATTATGTCAAAATAGAGTATTCTTTGGTGGTTTCAAACTAACTTAATGCTTTGTATTTGATGCAGTTGATTGTGTTGTCCATGTTGAAGCCCCGGCCTTCGGAGATAGATTATTATAGCGCTCTGACGGAGGGTGATGCTCCCTTGTATCCCGGGTTGGGCCAAGAAGAAGAAGTAGAAACTCCCACTTATTTTGAGAAGGTGGCGGAGATAGCTGCTGAGGTTGCGAAGGCAGCCAATATTTTTGTTGATGGCCCTGATGATGAGGATACCCCAGTCCCCATCGGCCCCACACCCTCGGCCCCAGCCCCATCGGTACACCCCAGTCCTGATCAACCTGATTTACGGGAGGTGTTGGAGAGGTTGGAGCGAGTCGAGAGTCGTCAGGATACCATCCTAAAGAACCAGGCGGTCATCATGGATGCTGTCAATAAGATCTTGACATTCGTACAAGATCTTCCAAATGATTCTGATTCCGACTCACTTGACCTCCCAGATGATTTTGTCTCACATGACATAGGCACTCCCCCCCAATAGTACTCACAGCAAATCCTGAGACCCCAGGTGTTGCTATTATAGAACCTGGGGATGTTGCTGGTGTAGAGTTTGAATTGGCCAAGAGGAAAAGATGCAAACCTAAGAAATTCGAAGCCTACACCGACCCAACAAGAAAGAAAGCTCATTTGGATGCGATTGATGACGTGCCATTAGTCCTCGACCCTCTAAAGAAGCCACTTGCTACACAGTACAGGACGGTCAGCAAGTGGTTGCTTGGAGATATTCCGAACAAGACGAAGAGGGATGTCCAAACTGGTGTGTATGGTTCGAGTTGGTTTCTGACGATGAAGACACCACAGTTTTGGATCGATGATGGGGTAAGTAATTTTATTAATATCTGTTATCTGGTATAAACAGTGGGTTCGATAGGGGTTCGATAGGTAGATGGTTTGGGTTCATGGGGTTCGATGGGGTTCGATAGGCAGATGGTTTGGGTTCATGGGGTTCGATAGGCAGGTGGTTTGGGTTCATGGGGTTCGATAGGGGTTCGATGGGGTTTCGATAGGGGTTCGATAGGGGTTTCGATAGTGGTTTGATGGGGGTTATATAGGCAGATGCTTTGGGTTCGATAGGGGTTTCGATAGGCTGATTAATTGCTTTCCTATCATTTTTATAGCATATTGATGCAGCCAAGCATATGCTACGTAGGCGTCGACAGTTCTATCCCGGGGCGTATCGGCAAGATGCTGTTGTGATGAATATTATGTTCTCACAAGTGGTACCGGGCCGTTATGTTGCATATCAGAATGCCAAGGAAACGGATAAGAAAAGGTTTTTGTGGGATTCAGATGTGATATCAATGATTACGGGAATTGACAATCAATTTATGGCATCGTGGAAGGGAGTAGACACTGTATATTGGTGCCAGAACTACCTTCAAGCGCATTGGTTTGCAGTTGAAGCCTCCATTTCTACTTGGACTCTGAATGTTTATGATTCGGACGTGACAGTGATAAGTGATAAACAACTGCAATCGTTTATGAAGTCATGGTCTACTTTGTTCCCATCGTTGTTATTGCAGTCACAACTTTTCAAGGACGACCCTCGGTTGACGATTCACCTGGAGCTAAAAGATGCAAAGAGTTCAATGTGCACCGCATGCCAGTTGATTCAGTACCCCAAACCAAAGTCAGGTAATCAAAAGTCTAGTTTTTATTCAAGTTTTTTAAATTAAATTCTATGTTGATTTTGTTACTAATGCAATTTATGTTTTGGTTACAGTGGAGATTGTGGTGTGTACGCCATCAAGCACATCGAACACTTATTGGGTAGGCTACCACTTCACACAATCTGCGATGACAACATGGAGTTGTTCAGAAACAAATGGACAGTTGACTTATGGTATCAGAATGTTAGACATTGAACATTCTCTTCTTGTTATATTTATTTGCTTAAAATATAGATTATTAAGAAATTTTTTTGAGTCGAACATCTTTTTATTAACGACCAAAATTCATTAACGACAATAAAAAAAAAGAAAACGAAAAATAACCTTCTACTTCAAGTTTAAATAAAATACAACAAAAAATAAACTTAAAGCCGAGCTTTGCATGAGGACTTGTTGTGGCCACGACCACCACATCTACTGCACTTACGCATTGTAACTAGTTTTTCCCCGCCAGATGGCCAACGGTTTGTCCTTGGTCTTCCTAGCTTTGGCTTTTTTGGCCGACCATGTCATATGGAAGTATCCAGTCATCCTCGTTCCCAGTTGGGTAAATGGTTTCTTTGTACGAATTCCTCCATGACTCAATGGTGTAAAACGGTGAACACAAAGAGTAAAGGTTCACTCCACGCTTTATAGCTACTGCAGCTGCATGGGGACAAGGTGTGCCTATGAGCTGGAATACCCCACATGAGCATGATTTCGTCATCAAATTCACCTCAGCATCACTGTCTGTACCAGTTACATGAAACTCGAATTGACCAAGGGCATAGACATTCATGAACCTTCCTTTGTTAGCATTGTTCGATACATCTGCCTCCATCAGGGTGGATAATTTGGTGGTAGTCTTCTCTGTCACACTACGTCGTTCAGAAAACCAAGACTGTAGTGTGAACCGAATGGATTCTAAAAAAATTGTAACTGGAAAGGTTCTTGCATCCTTGGTCTTGTTGTTGAAGCTTTCAACGTAGTTGCTTGTCATTATATTGTATCCTTTTCCAGGAAAGAAAGGATGAGACCACTTATCGAAACCAATTCCCTCCAAATAGGCAGCTATAGGAGGATCCATTCGCTTAATATTTTCAAAATGCTTTAGAAATTCGGTCTTCTTCCATGCATAGGCTGCTGCCCACATCTCACTGTGACAGTGATCAGTCTTCAACTTGGCTTTCACATTCATACTGATGTGATGGTAGCATGCGCCATGGTAGGCATCAGGAAAGACAGCCTCTAGAGCATGAATAATACTAGCATGCCTATCTGACATGAAAGCCAAGTCATCAACATCCCCAATGGCTTCCTTCAACTTCATCATGAAATATTTCCACGAGTTGTGGTTCTCACTATCCACCAACCCAAACGCAATTGGATATAAATGACTATTCACATCCAACGGCACATAGCATGTGGCCACTGTAACGACCCAAATTTGCTAATAAGGCTTAAGGGCCTTAATTAGTGTGCCTGGAGGACATAATGGGAATTATGTGTGACTTTAATGAGTATACTGTATGATTATGATTTAAAGCATGTTATATGACTATTTGAATATTAGAGATGCATGACTATGTGTATTAGTATGCATGTAGGCCCTGATTAGGTTAGAAGGGCATAATCGTAAATTTTGGCCATTATGGGCATAACTGTATTGATATATGTGATAATTGTCGAGACCACATTATTATGTGGATATATCTGTGATCTGTGACTCGAGACGATCCTAGGGAGCAGATTAGCGAAAAAGTCATGGCGGGGATTATACCCGGCTCGGGGTGAGCCTAGAGGTGTAAATGGGAATTTAGTGAGTATATGGGAGTTTATTTTGACATCGAGGAATATAATTGGTGATTAGTTATGTATCGGGAATTAAGCGGTGAATATTAGGGACACTCGAGGAGTTAACGGGAATTGGAGTGAAATGACTAAAATGCCCCTAAGTGGATTAAAGGGTTTAGAATTAAAAGGGAGGGCATTAAGGTCATATGGATTTTTAGAGATAGGTATTACTGAGGCTTTATGTTAGTGGAAGTGGTAGAATGTAATAGAAGTCTGAAAAGAAAAGAAGGAAAAGAAAGGAGAAAGAAAAGGAAGGAAAAACATAACAGCTTTCCCTAGGGTCGGTTTGTGGTTCTCTCACCATTTCTCTTCATTCTTCTTGGAGCAAAATTCAGAGGAGAGCTAGGTCAACTAAGCCATAAGGTTTCTGAGCTAAGCTTGAGGATTTGGCAAGGGTTTAGCAAGGATAGGCCATCACTTGAGGTAAAATTCTGTAAGTTTCTTCAGTTCTGGTTTTCATTTTTAGCAAAGGTATCTAAGCTGTGTTGATGGGGAAATCTAGGGAAATTGGAGCCAAGGGTTGAGTAAGAGCAAGCCAAGGAGGCCTAGAGGCAACTTGAGGTCGAATTTCCACCAAAGGTATAAACTCTGAGCTTTTAACTTTGATGTTTTGACTGGTTTCTGCTGAGTTTTGAAGTTTAGAAGTGGCTATGGTGAATTTTGAGATTAGGGATGCATGTGCTTGGGTTTTGAGTATTTGGGGTGCTTGGGATGAGTGGAGTGTGTTAATAAGCTTGTTTTTGAGTTTGGTGAAGGTTTGGAGAAGTTTTGGTTGAGTTTGGTTCGAGGAAATCGCAGGAAGGAAAACTGAGGTATTGCCTGTCTGTGACTAGCGCTACAGCGCTAGCCTTTGGGCGCTGTAGCGCTAGGCCAAGCTTTCTGGTGGAATTTGGTTCTGCTTGTAGCGCTGTAGCGCCCTCCTAAGAGCGCTGTAGCACTGCCCTGTTTCCAGAAAGGGATTTTAGGGTTATTTACAAGGGTTTTTGACCAAGGGTTCGGGGTTCGATTCCACCACCTTGTTTGGTGGAACTAGGACTTCCCGGGGGCTCGAGATTGGTCCCGAGGCTAGGTTTTGGACTTAAGGTTTGGTGATGACTTTGACCTATGGTTGTGTTTAGGTGAGCGCTAGGGCTTGAGAGGGATCGTGCTCAAAGAGTCAAGTGATCAAAGCTAGCGAATCAAAAGGTAAGAAAACTGCACCCGGTTATATGTTTGTGATGGGACTAAGTGCTCCTGATATTTGTATTATGTCAATGATGGTATTATGCCATGGGACATGTGATAGCGGCCTAAGGGTGTCGTACACAATATTTGCGCACAGCCGACTTGGCCACTGGTAGCCGAGGACAGCTTAATATTCACTGAGCTCGGTTTAAGCGGGCCGGAGTCAGTGGGATAACGGAGGGTGCGGCCTGAGGGCGCTAACCCTAGTTATCATATGTGATTTGGTGTGAATTGATATGTTTAGTATGCTGAATACTTGACTATTCTGAATATTGATATGATTAAGAATTTGTGATGCGATACGAAATACTGAATTGTCTGTTGATTGCTTGTGCTCTGTTGTTGTGTTTTCTTGCTGGGCCTTGGCTCACGGGTGCTACGTGGTGCAGGTAAAGGCAAAGGCAAGTTGGACCAATCCTGAGATGGAGGGCTGCGGGGTGGAATGTACATAGCCAGCTGTTCGGTCGCCATGCCCGAGGAGTGGATCGGGACAGTGATTGCCTATTTGTCTGTTTTGCCTTATTATGGCCGATACTGTATTTAGTCCTTGAATCTTTTGTAAACAGTTTCAAACTTAACATTTTTGGGATCTTGTGTAAGCAAGAATTGTTTCTTTATGAAAATGTGACTTTTGAGACCAAAACGTTTTAACCCTTGTTCCTTTATAGTTTCATTAACAAGTTTTTGATTAAATGACTTGATTAGCAAGTCTAGCACTTTATAAACACACAGTGTAACAGTCTTGGCTATCCAGGGCGTTACAGCCACCGTACTTATTCTTCAAGAACGTGCCATCCACACATATCACAGGAAGAAAAAATCTGAATCCCCTCCTATAAACTCCAAGGGCAAAGAAGCAATATAGGAAATGACCATCTTCAGTGACAAAATCAGTAATTGTACCTGGATTCTTTTGCTGCAACATGTGCAAGTAGGATGGCAACTTGCAATACGAATCCTCATTTGTCCCCCTAACATACGTAAGTGCCTTCTCTCTACATCTCCATGCCTTTTCATAACTCATATCAATACCAAAAAAATTTCTTCATATCCTCCTTTATGTTGTTTGCCATGTAACTAGTCCCATCAACTGCGTATTTGTTCTTTATGAGGTGTCCAATGACCCACGGTGCAGCTTGACGATGACCTTTTTGCCGCACTTCTAGTGAGCATGTGTGTACGCTCTTGTATACCGTGATCTCAAACATGGGGGACATTGGTAGTTTTTTCCCTCTCAGTCTCCAACAACAGTCAGGATCTTTGCATGTGATATACCACACGTCAGTACCAGACTTTTTCACCATATACTCAAAGTTATTCTTCATTGCAAATAGAGCAGCTTTGGTTTTTAAATCAATCTTGTCCTCAAAAGTCTTCCCAACATATATTTCTCCCATTGGTCCACCAGATGATGAGGAATGGGTTTTAGCAGATGCCTCAATATCTTCTTTTATAAACATTGGGCCACTCCATCTGGTGTGATCTTCTCTTGATACAATTTTCTCCCTCCACCCAGTGTTATCTTCTGTCCTAGCAGGTTGATTACTGCTTCGAGCAGGTGCTCGGTGTCCTTGAGTTGGGAGGTGTGCCTGTGCAAGAGGCAGTCCTGACTCTTCTTCTACTTGTTGGGCTTGGGAAATGTCTAACTCCTCATTTGAAACATCTGCACTATAATACGAGTCATCCTCGGAACCATCATCATTATCTTCAAAGCAATTACCAACTGGACCATCATTCACATAGGGATCGTACTCATATGCCTCAAGCACACCTGTGGGACCTCCTTGAGGTATATCAAGCTGAATAGTAGCCATCGGATCAGTAGCTGGAACAAAAGTGCCCACCTCGCTAAGATGCTTGTAACTGCTACCTGCAGGAGATGGATCGACACTGGTCGTGTCTTTTTTGTTCACACTAGGAGAAGGATCTGATATGACATTCTTCTTAACTGGAGTCACACATAAGACTACCCGTTCTTTCAAGCTTATTCCTAAGAATACACGAACTTGACGATCATTCTTCAATTGAACCGGTGCAAATGGTTGGTCGCCGCATACGTATGGCACCTCGAGTTTCAATTCATACACCTCTCTATCCACCTAAAATGTCTCGTGCAGTATGTCAAGTAGTTGCAAGTAAGTGACATCATTCTCTACTGGTATCACTTCACCTTCAGCATCCTTAAAATACCATTTCCTACCATGCATTTCCCAAACACCGTTGTAAGAAACAAATACGTAAACATTAGAACCTGAAATAAAAAAACACAAATACAATTAGCTGAAAAACAGATGGTAGGAAATGGTATTTTAACGATGCTGAAAAACATGACCATCGAGCCTGCATCGAGCAGGCATCGAGCCTCCATCGAGCATGCACGAAATAGTGAGAATGCACATTACCATCGAGCTTGCATCGAGTAGGTATCGAGTAACCATCGAGCACAACATGCAACGTAAAAAGTGATGTGCCATTGAGCTTGCATCGAGCAGGCATCGAGCATCCATCAAGCATGCATGAAATAGTGAGAATGCACATTACCATCGAGTAGGTATCGAGTAACCATCGAGCAGGAATCGAGCAACCATCGAGCATGCATGAAATAGTGATAATGCACATTACCATCGAGCACCCATCGAGTAGGTATCGAGTAACCATCGAGCAGAACATGCAACCCTAAAATTGATGTGCCATCGAGCCTGCATCGAGCAGGCATCGAGCAACCATCGAGCATGCATAAAATAGTGATAATGCACATTACGATCGACCACACATCGAGTAGGCATCGAGTAACCATCGAGCAGAACATGCAACTCTAAAAATTTATGTGCCATCGAGCCTGCATCGAGCACCCATCGAGCACAACACAAACCCAAAAAATTCCCAGAAAACGCAGATCGACAAAAAACAAGAAAAAACCCAAAAAAATGTACAAATATTGCTCAGATCTATTCGAAATGCCCAAAAAGTTTAAAGGAAACATCACTAATCCAAGTATTTAAGAAAAAACTGCTTACCCATTAAATTTTTCTCCAAGATTTCTCAACCCTTACTTTGGTCTTGATCCCCTCTACAAATGGCTTTCTTAGTGGCGGTCCCTTGCTCGATGGGGTTCTACCGTGGTGCTCTTAGTGGTGGTGTGAGGTGAGGTGAGGTGAGTGAAAGAGAGTGAGGAAGAAACAAGAAGAGGGAAGAGAGGAGGAGGGAAGAGAGGAGATAGTTGTGAGAGGGGCATTTTGGGTATCCTAAAATGAATTGGCATTATTTTGTAATAATAAAAATGCCTAGCATTTTTTTTGAATTACAACCCCATATTAAGCATAAAAAGTCAAATTTCCCATGTAATATCCCCAAGAATTCAAACTAAGGTAATTGAATGAGACTATCTCAATGCTATCATATCTGAAATCCACAGATGACCTTGCTTCTACTTGTGGGGTTGGCATAAGAGATATTAGACAATCATATGTAATAGATTTAGATATATTGAATATTTTCATTGTCCAAGGAAAGACAATAGAGCTGCTTTTGCCCTTGTTCAATTGACTGTCACCTTGGATTCTAATACTGTTTGGTGGCCTAGTTTTCCAAGTGCCATTTCATTTTATGTAATTATTGTCTAGCTTTGATCAATGAAATTATTACCATTAAAATTGAAATTGAAATAAAATGAAACAAACAAAAATAAATACATTAACATAAATTACAAAAAAATCAAATCAAATCAAATGACAATCTTGAATGTGGTTTTGAATATACAAGACACTCTTATAAAATCTTCAAACTTGGGAATTGATCATGACACATATACTTACTGAAATAATCATTAATAACAAGGTAACCAATTACCCTGAACACAAAATAGCCAGATACTGAAAAATACATTGAAAAAGTAACCGATTACTTATAGCTTACCTCTACTAATTACTTTGTTATTGTCAAAATCCTTTGAGACTAAATTTTTGAGTTTGATTAATATATTTTTTATGGTACTAAGTTCACAAAAAGGAGTAACCAATTACCAATATGTAAATTGTTAACTTGGATTAGTATAAAATTATCTAGAGTAAGCAATTACCAAAACAAATATCAAAGAAGAAAGTAACCAATTACCTTGATATATCAGAAAAAAAAAAAATTATATGGGGTAAGAGGTTACCCTAATATTAAAAAAAAAAACTTAACTTGAATCAGCATAACACTATTTAGGGTAACTAGTCACCTTGCTTTAAAAAAGCTTAATTAAATCCATAAAACACTACAAGGCGTAACTCGTTACCCTGTTATTAAAAAAAATCTTAACTTGAATTAGTAAAACATTATCTAGGATAATCGGTTACCTTCCTTTAAAAAAGCTTAACTTGAATTCATAAAACACTATATAGTGTAACTAGTTACCCTATTATTAAAAAAAAAAACTTAACTTGAATTAGTTAAACATTATCTGGGGTAACCTGTTACCTTGCTTTAATTAATAATAATAAAAAAAAAAAACTTAACTTCAATCCATAAAACACTGTATGACGTAACTGATTACCCTTCCTATAAACTAAATCACTACTATCAATATATGTTTTTAAAACTAAGGTAATTGGTTACCATCTATCTTCAGATCTGCAATAGGTAACTGGTTACCTTAATGTACTGATATGTGTATATTTATGGGTTCTTATGGTAACCGGTTACTTCATGCTCTGGTATGGGTGTATATTTCTTGAATCTTTATGGTAACCGTTACCTCCACATTCTGATATGTGTGTATATTTCTGGGTTATAAGATAAGATCATGTCTTTTTTTCCCTTCAAATTTAATGTTTCTTTTCATTTTTAATATAACTAACTTGTCACCCCTCGTATGGTAACTGATTACCCCTCTTATGGCAGAAGGTTACTCCTCTTAGGTAACTGGTTACCCTTCCTGATACATGTTATTTAATCTAGCTCTATGATTTTTTCTTTCATATAACTATGAAAAATCAATAAAGTAACTGGTTATCTTACCTAGACTTTGAAAAAAAAACGTACATTCTAAAAAAAGGGAAAAAAAAGTTTATAATAAATAAAAAAATGATAAACATAATTCATATTACAAAAAAAAAAATTACAAAACAACCAAAGAAAAATTTAATATAAAAAGTAGTTATATAAAATTAATATAAAAAAAATCAAATAAACTAAAAGAATAATAATCAAATTACAAACATACCCTTCTAAATTAATAAAACTTAATTAAGAGTAAAATTATGGCATAAACCAACTTTTATACAAAAATATGGGAAAATATACCCATAAAAGTGAAAATTCTTAAAAAAATGCAAAGATTAATATTTTTTTTTTGAAAAAAATCCATATTTTTGCAAACTCTATTAAAAATCTTATATAAAATGTAATTTCCTCAAATTTTTATTGTAAAAATGTGTCATGCCTTATTTGTAACGACCCAAATTCGCTAATAAGGCTTAAGGGCCTTGATTAGTGTGCCTGGAGGGCATAATGTGAATTATGTGTGACTTTGATGAGTAAATGCATGATTATGATTTAAAGCATGATATATGACTATTTGAATATTTGAGATGCATGACTATGTGTATTAGTATGCATGTAGGCCCTGATTAGGTTAGAAGGGCATAATCGTAATTTTGGCCATTATGGCATAACTGTATTGATATATGTGATAATTGTTGAGACCACATTATTATGTGGATATATCTGTGATCTGTGACTCGAGACGATCCTAGTGAGCAAGTAGCGAAAAAGTCATGGCGGGGATTTATACCCGGCTCGGGGTGAGCCTGGGGGTATAAATGGGAATTCAGTGAGTATATTGGAGTCTATTTTGACATCAAGGAATATTATTGGTGATTAGTTAGGTATCGGGAATTAAGCGGTAAATATTTGAGACACTCGAGGAATTAGCGGGAATTGGGTAAAATGACTAGAATGCCCTTAAGTGGATTAAAGGGTTAGAAATAAAGGGGAGGGCATTAAGGTCATTTGGCTTGCAAGGGATAGATATGTTGAGGCTTTATGTTAGTGGAAGTTGTAGAAAAATATAGAAGTCTGAAAGAAAGGAAAGAAGGAAAAGGAAGAAAAGAGAAAGGGAGAAAACAGAGAGTTCCTAAGGTCGGTTTATGCTTTCTTCATCAGCTTCTTGAGTATTCTTTGAGGCAAAGCTCAGGGAGGAGCTAAGTTAGGTTGAGCACCAAGAATCCTAAGCTAGGCTTGGAGAATTGGCAGAGGTTTAGCAAAAACACCCTAACACTTGAGGTAAGGTTTTGTAATTTCTTCAGTTTCTGGTTTTGGTTTCTGAACTTTGGGGAATTCAGGGCAAAGGTTGAGGAAGAGCAAGCTAAGGAGGTGTAGAGGTTGTATTGAAATCAAAATCCCAATAAAGGTATGAATTCTAAGCTTCTAACTCTGATGTTTTGACTGGTTTCTGCTGAATTTCTGAGCTTAGGATCAGCTATGGTGAATTTTGGGATTAGGGATGCATGTGCTTGAGTTCTAGGTATTTGGGGTGCTTGGGATGAGTGGAGTATTTTCATAAGATTGTTTTTGAGTTTGGTGAAGATTTGGAGAAGTTTTGGTTGAGTTTGGTTCGAGGAAATCGCAGGAAGAAAAACTGAGGTGGTGTTTGTCTGTGACTAGCGCTACAGCGCTAGCCTTTGGGCGCTGTAGCGCTAGGCCAAGCTTTCTGGGGGATTTTGCTTCTGTTTGTAGCGCTGTAGCGCCCTCCAATGAGCACTGTAGCGCTACCCTGTCTTCTGAAAGGGATTTTAGGGTTATTTGCAAGGGTTTTTGACCAAGGGTTTGGGGTTTGATTCCACCACCTTGTTTGATGGAACTAGGACTTCCCGGGGGCTCGGGATTAGCCCCGAGGCTAGGTTTTGGACTTGAGGTTTGATGATGACTTTGGCCTATGGTTGTGTATAGGTGAGCGCTAGGGCTCTAAAGGGATCGTGCTCAAGGAGTTGAGTGATCAAAGCTAGCGAATCGAAAGGTAAGAAAACTGCACCCGGTTATATATATTTGTGATGGGACTAAGTGCTCCTGATATCTGTATTATGTCAATGATGGTATCATGCCATGGGACATGTGTTAGCGCCTAAGAGTGTCGTACACAATATTTGCGCACAGGGCGCGACTTGGCCACTGGTAGCCGAGGACAACTTAATATTCATTGAGCTCGGTTTAAGCGGGCCGGAGCCAGTGGGATAACGAAGGGAGCGGCCTGAGGGCGCTAGCCTAGTTATCATTTGTGAATTGATATATGATATGAGTTGTTATGTTTAGTATGTGGAATACTTTATTATACTGAATACTTTTATGGTTGAGAATATGTGATGCAATATGAGATATTGATTTGTCTGTTGATTGTTTATGCTCTGCTGTTGCGTTTTCTTGCTGGGCCTTGGCTCACGGGTGCTACGTGGTGCAGGTAAAGGCAAAGGCGAGCTGGACCAATCCTGAGATGGAGAGTTGCAGGGTTGAATGTACATAGCCAGTTGTTCGATCGCCATGGTCGAGGAGTGGATTAGGACAGGGATTGCCTAACTGTCTGTTTTGCCTTAATATGGCTTGATATTGTACTTAAACCTTATGACTTTTGTAAACGGTCTTTTAACTTGTTATTTTTGGGATCCCGTGTAAACAGATAATGTTTCTTAATGAAAAGTGTGACTTTTGAGACCAAAATATTTCAACCCTAGTTCCTTTATAGTTTCAATAGCACGTTTTCAATTAAACGACTTGATTAGCAAGTCTAGCACTTAATAAACACACGGTGTAACGGTCTTGGCTATCCAGGGCGTTACATTATTATTATGGGGTTTTAGTAATTGTTATAATTTTTTCGTCTCTAAATATCAGAGCATTAGGTGAGGAGTCTAAATTTAGAAGGAAAAAAAATAATGAAGAGATGAGATCGAGTAAGAAAAAGAAAAATGTGCTCATAGCAGCATAAAATAAAAGTAAGAAAAGAAAAATTTGTTCATAACAACATAAAATAGAAAGTCAAAACACAAGTTAATAGAATTCTAATTCGATGAGATATGAGTGTGGTTTTCAAGGAAGGTGATTATGAATTGGTTCACTTAGTCTGGGAATTGCTCTTACATGAAATGAGTTCCATCTTCCAAAAACTTCATCTCTAAACCACCAACATAATAATCCTTTATTTTCTCACTCTTCACATACTCCTCTATCCCAGGAAATTTCAGAAAATAGTCTTTTCCTCCCATTATCAACATTCCCAGAACGTCAATTCTCGGATTACTTATTTTGAATTCATGTCGTCCTCTTTGCAATACAAAATAGTACATTGGAGTCAAACAAAACAATACAAAGATTAGGGGGGGGGGGGGGGGATGTATTATTCACAAAAATACAATGTGTTGTAATTAAATGTTAATTTTTAGTGGTATTTTTTTTCAGTTTTGACTAAAAGAGATATTTAGTGATAAAAAAATTGTATTGTGACAAAAACATTATCACTAAATAGTGACTTTTTTGCAGTGTGATCATACCGAGATGAACATAAACTTACTTGTAAGGAACTTGCATTGGAGAATCAAATCCAGATTTTTGATACAATGTAGTGTAGATTTCAAGATCTTCATTGGCTAACCAAGGAGGAAGAGGTGTGTTAGGTGAGTCCACCATATCCATAATCTCCTTATCCTTGTCTGCTATGGGAATTTCAGGTCTAGAGAAGAGGATATGTATGTTACTTAGAACTGTTTTCACATCAAAACGACCAAAGTGAGCTTCAGCTCTTCCTCGCTCCTATAAATACATGATCACTATTATGTCAAATTTTAGTATAAGAAAAGTGTGTGAAGAAGCAATAATAATAATAATATGTGGTAATTAAGATTTGGAGACCTTCCATCTGAAAATGTAGAAGCCTTCAGGCAAGTTCTTGTATCGATGAGGATCAGGAAGGAAGAAGGGTACACCTAGTGACATGACTCCAGCAACCCTTGTTGGATGAGCTAGACAAAATAGATAGACAACCCACGATCCAAAGTCTTTTCGTACTAGAAAAACCTGTTTTGTTATAGAATAGGATTAAAACATCTATAAATATTAAGAAATTCAATAGAAGTGGAGGCAAAATATTGATTTATAGATAGTAGATGATTGTGGGTTATGAGTTTTTCTATAATATAGGTGCTAACGAAATAAACTAGTTGACCAAAGTGATCGAATTATAGTGCTTGATAAGATTTGGAGAAGTATATTTAAGAGCATTAACACATGTAAGCTTTTATAGTGTTTGGTCACTTTGCATTAATAATCTATGTTCACTATAGTTGTATTATCTCTTATGTCTTTTTTTTTTTAAGAAACAATAATGAGTATTTATAGGAACTAACCACAAATTTATGCTTAGGGATGAAAATTTTACCTATCAGTATTTATTGTAATCGAATTCTACATAAAATATATAAAACCTATTCGAGGATATAATTATAATAGAGCACTAGTACTTAATTGAGCTCGAGCCCTACTTAGGATGTAACAATACGCATTTCTATGATAGATGAGTACTTTTTTTCTTTTTATGAATAGGGTTAGAAAACTCAACATATTAATTAAACTTATACATAGTGTATAAAAATCTGTAATCCTTGATAATTAGTGATTTCTAATTTTTTCCATTATTGCATAAATAATTTACTATTTAATTTATACACATAATACACAATATTAATTTTAACCCACTTCAAATTGTGTATGTGTAGTAGTCACTCTAACTACATGATCATTAGGAAGGTAATTGGAACAGGATTTCAGTAGTAGTAATAATTTGTTGCACTCGACATCCTTTATAACACACTCGACACTTTGTTTGAAAGGATAGTTTACAAAAATTTATTGAAAAAGTGATTTTGCAGAATAACACTAAAAGAAGATTAGGTATATTCACTATAACTACATGATCATATACATTGGGAAAGTGTTTGGAAGTGGGGTTTGGATTGGAGTAAGAGTATGAGCAGTACCTAACCTTGTCAATGTTGAAAAAGTCAAGAATGGAGAGGGTATCATCCACAAAGTCATTGAAGGATGGCTTTGAGGGCTCGGGGTGTGGCTGAGGCTGAGGCTGAGACTGAGACAGGCCATAGCCCCTCAAGTCTGGTGCAATTGCCCGGTAACTGAGCAAGTGCAAGCATTTGGTGTCTCCATGAGTACCATATCTCTGGGAACCCATGGATGAATAGAACCACACTAGACCCTGCACACAAATCAAATATATGGAACCAATTATTAAGACTACTCCCTTGGAATTATATTATAGTAAAAGATCACTGTTCAAACTCAATAGTACCAGTTCCAATCTCAGCTATGTGAAGCTTTATTCCTCTGGCATCTATGTACTTGTGTTCTATCTGATCCATTGGGGAGAAAGAGAGAGAAAGCCAGAGAGACAGACAGAGAGTTGACTCACTTATTGCTCATCTCTATGTTAGGTGTTTTTTTATTTTTTATTTTTTTATGAGAATATATTATTCTGCTGTCATTGTTTTTAATTCAATCCAAAACATGATTTTGAATTTTGTTTGGTTAATTTTTTTTATAATATATATTTTTTAAAATTATTTGGGATTGATAATAAAAATTATAAAAATAGATATTTGGTATTAAAGTTAAAGATTTATTATTTTGGATTAAATTAAAAATCTCAAAGTTAGTTTTTAACTTCTTTTTGGACAATCTAAAAATAAAATAATATAATATTTTTCCAAATCACGAGATTAAATTAGCATATTTTATTTACCAGTCTATAAAATATTGGTTTTTATTAGAGTTTTAAGCAAAAACTCTCTAGTGGGTTATCCAGTGCATGTGGACAAAGCAGTGACTTGTTGACGTGGACTGACAGGTTACGTGAGAGAAGATTGCTTCAGCATTGGAGAGAAATAATGCTTTTCAAAATTGAAGCAGTCATTGTCTCTGTCAGGCAACAGTGCTATCTATTTTTTTTTTAAATTATGCATATATATATGTATGTAAAAAACGGCTGTCACACAATTATTATCGTTGCATGGAAATAAAATGTAAAAAATGTTTGGCACACATTTGTAAAAGACAATCTAAATTATTACTTTTTTTTATTATTGTTCGCATACAATTTATTAATTTTGTTTCTTAAATAAGCACTCATCTATTTCATTCAATTTTCACACCATTTCATACATTCTTCTTCCAAATTATCAATATCACAAAAAAAATTTCTTACCAATGGATTCCCAAAATCCTCCAAATACCAACACCCAAGATCCAAAATTTTCAATATTCTCAAGTTTTTCAAAATTCATCATATTCTCCACATACCAACCCCCAAAATCCAAATTTTCAATATTCTCATTTCAATCAAAATTTTCAAAATACTCCCTCTACTAATCCCCAAAATCCAAATTTTCAATATTCTCAATTTAACCAAAGATTTCCAAATTCTCAAAATTATCCCATGTCCTCTTACCCTTTCCAAAATTTTGGCTCTTTTGAGGCGCCCCAACAAGCTTCATTCTTCACACCAAAAAATTCACTACCATATGCCTTTCATATGCCTTCCCTACACCAACCCAAAATGGTTTCAAGAAATTATAGGTCAAGTATGGAAAAGTCTAGTATTGATTTGAATCGTGAAACATCATCGACATCTGTCTCTAAAACCCAACCTGAACATGGTGTTGAAGGGTTGGAAAATGTAGTTCTACACAATGAAGATGATCAAGGCATAAAGGTAAACTCAAATGGAGCAAGGGAGCCACTATACTTCTGATAAGTGGATGGCTTAATACATCTAAGGATGCCATTGTGGGGAATGGCCAAACTTCTACACATTTCTGGGCTCGGATCGCAGAATACTACAACACCAACCGAAAAGGCAAGCAAGCAAGAACTGGAGGCAATGCAATGATCATTGGAACAAGATGAATCAAAAGGTGGCGCGTTTCAATGGGTGTTATAAACGAGTACAACAAGCACATCACAGTGGTTGGTCTGATGAGCAAATTCTTGAGAATGCAAATCAATTGTACAAATCTGAAAAATAGCAACTCAAATTTTATGCTTGGGGACTGTTGGAGATTGCTAAAGGATGAGCTGAAATGGAATACAATGTACCAACCAAAAGGTGGTAAGAGAACAAAGGTGTCAGAATCAGGGGCATTTACTTCTTCTTCCAATGTAGACATTAGTGATGATGAAGTATGTGAAGTGCGCTCTACTAGCCAAAAGGCAGCAAAGAGAAAAAGGAAGGGAAAAAAAAGACACACATACTAGATTTATAGATATTAGCGAACGGAAAGCATCTGCATTGGAGAAATTGGTGGCGATAAAGGAGAAAGAGGCAGAAGACAATAGGATGAAAAAATACATGGATTATCTCATCATGGACACGTCGCATATGACTCCTGAACAAAAGAAAGATCATGAAAACTTGTGTACTTATATATTAAGAATAATATCCTGAAGTTGTAATTGCTATGTACTTTTATCAACCGCATTATTATGTATTTTATTTTATTTTATTTAAATAAATTATCCTTCATTATTTAGGCTATATTTTAACGGTTACATTTTAACAGTTATATATGTCACCATGTCTATAAATACCAAATCTCAATCTTCCTTTTAATGAAATCTCCATTCCAGGATCATTCTCGAAGCATTTGCATCACAAGATCTTTGGATATGGCATGCATTTTTTGGTGTTCCATGATCCAATAATGATCTTAACGTGTTAAATCAATCCTCATTATTCATTGATATCTTACAAGGGCAAGCTCCAAGAGTTGAGTTTACGATAAATGGCACACAATACAACAAGGGGTACTATCTAGCAGATGGTATCTATCCAGAGTGGGGTACATTTGTTAAAACTATCACATTGCCTCAAGGAGAGAAAAGAAAATTATTTGCCCGATGCCAAGAAGCGATACGCAAAGATGTTGAGCGAGCATTTAGAGTACTTCAATCTCGTTTTGCTATTGTACGAGGACCAACACGTTTTTTGCAAAGAGATGTTCTCAAAGATATTATGTATGCAAGCATCATATTGCACAACATTATTGTTAAGGATGAAAGATATGCATATGAGAGTTTGTTTGATTTTAATTATGATGACAGCCCCGCCGACACCCCAATGGTTGAAGTATTGCATGGACCTATTTCTGACTTCCCGACAATACTTCAAAGAAATTGTAATGTCCTGGATAGCCAAGACCGTTACACTGTGTGTTTATAAAGGGGCAAGACTTGTTAATCAAGTCATTAAATTCAAAATGTGTTACTGAAACTATAGTTGAACTAGGGTTAAAAGATTTTGGTCTCAAGAGCTGCATTTCTTATAAATAAACATTTTCTTTTTTACATGGGATCCCAAAAGAAATAAGTTAAAGACTGTTTACAAAAGATTCAAGATTTAAATACAGTGATTATCCATTCTAAGGCAAAACAGACAGTTAAGCATTTCTCGTCCTGTTCCACTCCTCGGCCGTGGCGGCCGAACAACTGACTATGTACATTCAGCCCCGCAGCTCTCCATCTCAGGATTGGTCCAACTTTCCTTTGCCTTTACCTACACCATGTAGCACCCGTGAGCCAAGGCCCAGCAAGAAAACACTATAACAGAGCATAATCATTCAACAGACAATCAGATAACTCATACCGCATAAGCATGTACTCAACAGTTTAAGCATTCATGTTAATCAAGTATTCAGCATACCAAGTATATCACTTTATATCAACAATAAATCCACATATGATAACTAGGGTTAACGCCCTTAGGCCGTACCCTCTATTTATCCCACTGACTCCGGCCCGCTTAAACCGAGCTCAGTGAATATTAAGCTGTCCTCAGCTACCAGTGGCCGAGCTGCGCCCTTTGCGCAAGTATAATTTACGGCACCCTTAGGCCGTTTATCACATGTCCCATGGAATTATACCATCTATGACATCATACAGATATAGGGAGCTCTTAGTCCCATCACAAACATATAACCGGGTGCAGTTTTCTTACCTTTAGATTTGCTAGCTTTGTTCATTTTGATCCTCAAGCACGATCCCATCCGAGCCCTAGCGTACACCTAGTCACAGCCATAGATCAGAATCATCACCGAACCTCAAGTCCAAAACCTAGCCTCGGGACCAATCCCGAGCCCTCGGGATGCCCCAATTCCACCAATCGGGGTGGTGGAATCAAACCCCGAACCCCCGGACAAAAACCCTTGAAAATAACCCAAAAACCCCTTTCTGGAAGAAGGGTAGCGCTACAGCGCTCTAAGGAGAGCGCTACAGCGCTAGAAAAAGAGCCTAAAACACCCCAGAACACATGGCCTAGCGCTACAACGCCCAGTGACTAGCGTTGTAGCACTAGTCACAGCACAACCCTGCACAACATTTTCTCCTTCGAATTTTCCCGAGCCAAATTGACTCAAAACCCAACCAAACCTCAACCAAACTTTAAAGCAAGCCTCCCAACATCCTCCACTCATCCCAACCACACATAACTCAATCACATGCACCCCAAATCAAAGGAATCACCATGGCTGGACCTAAAGCTCAGAAACTTAATAAAAACAACAACTGAAACCACTGAAATTGAACTAGAATTCCTTACCTTTGCTTGATGAGCTTAGCCTAGGTTGTCTCCCACTATTTCTTAGCCTTCTCCTCCTCAAATCCTCAGCCTCAACTCCCTAATATTCCCACAGAACTTTGCTTAGAAAAACCAGCTCAACACCATTACCAGGAGCTAGATATTAACCTCAAAATCTTACCTCAAATGGATGGATTGCTCTTGTTAATTCCTCAAGCCAGACCAAAGACTCTAGCCCCAAGCTCCTGCCCAGAATCTCCTTGAGTTTCAGCTTCAAATTCCTTTAGGAATTGAGGTAGAAACCTAAACCGAATGGGTGAAGATATGGCCTCTATTTTCCTTCTTTCTTTTTCTTCTTCTTCTTTTCTTTTAACTTCCTTTAGACTCTAGACTTTCCACTAAGGAATAAAGCAGTTTAACTCTTATCCCCTTAAGCCAAATGACCAATTTTCCCTCCCTTTATTTCTAAGCCTTTTAATCTACCTAGGGGCATTTTGGTCATTTCACCCAATTCCCGCTAATTCCTCGACTGTCTCAAATATCTACCGCTTACTTCCCGACACCTAACTAATCACCAGTTATATTCCTCAATGTCAAAATAGACCCCAATATATCCTCTAAATTCCAGAAATACCCCCAGGCTCGTCTCGAGCCGGGTATAAATCCCTGCCGTGACTTTTTCGCTAAATCGCTCACTAGGATCGCCTCGAATCACAGATTACAAATATATCCACATAATAATGCGGTCTCATCAATTTATCACATATATATATACAATTATGCCCTCAATGGGCCAAAATTATGATTATGCCATTCTAACCTAATCAGGACCTACGTGCATACTAATACACATAGTCATGCATCTCAGATATTCAAATAATCATATAACATGCTTTTAATCATTAAATCACATATAATCCAGTTATGCCCTCCCAACACACTAATCAAGGCCCTTGAGCCTTATTAGCAAATTTAGTCATCAAAACTACGACGTGTAGACGTCAAAACGACAAAAAACCTTCAAGAGAAATATATGACACAGACAATTTTTATAGTGGTTCAGCCCCAATGTGTTGGTAATAGCCTAGTCCAGTTAGAGTTATGATTATAGATCTACACTCAAGATCAGATGAACCTGAGTCAACTGAGTTTCTTTAGTGCAGATGAAATGAATACAATATTTCTCTCCAGATACAAATATTCTCTCAGAAAATTAGAATCCAATCCTCTTTATGATGCCATGGGCCTTGTATTTATAGGCTCAGGATCGTACAAATGATGTTCCCCATAATCGGGATATTTCGCTATTCTCACTATATTCAATTAATAATAATATTCAAAATACAACAATACACTATTTTTGTGGGATAATCTGAGAGATTCCCGCACAGGTATGATCGATTCTTGTTGAAACCGTTACTGTGATCCTTTGCGTAGTACTGTTCTGTCTAGTCGGCCCACATCACACTCAGGAGGAGAACTGAAGGGCCAAAATTCATCACTGGTTAGCCAAACCTTCCCTGGTCGGCCAAGACAAGTGACTGGTCGAACAAGGACATAACTGGTCGGACAAGCACCTGACTGGGAGGACAAGCACATGTTTGGTCGCCCAAGGACATGACTGGTAGAACAAGCACCTGACTGGGCGGACAAGCACATGTCTGGTCGCCCAAGGACATGACTGGTCGGACAAGCACCTGACTAGGCAGACAAGCACATGTCTGGTCGGCCAAGGACATGACTGGTCGGTCATGCACATGACTGGTCGACCAAGGGCAATTGACTGGTTGGACAAGCACCTGACTGGTCGGACAAGCACATGACTGGGCAGACAAGCACATGACTGGTCGGTCATGACACTTGACTGGTCAGTCAAAAATCCTTATCGGTCTGACAAAATCTCTATCAGGTCGGTCAGATCACTTTATCACAACTCCGAAGAGCCAATATATTTATTGACTATTAATGTGTTGTTCACGGACCATGTATTGCCACTTGTCACTTCTGATTGCACGTCATCGAACTCCAACTTTTGGGGATAACATTCCTCAATGTCAAAATAGACCCCAATATATCCTCTAAATTCCAAAAATACCCCCAGGCTCGTCCCGAGCCGGGTATAAATCCCTGCCGTGACTTTTTTGCTAAATCGCTCACTAGGATCGCCTCGAATCACAGATTACAAATATATCCACATAATAATGCGGTCTCATCAATTTATCACACATATATATATATATACAATTATGCCCTCAATGGGCCAAAATTATGATTATGCCATTCTAACCTAATCAGGGCCTACGTGCATACTAATACAAATAGTCATGCATCTCAGATATTCAAATAATCATATAACATGCTTTTAATCATTAAATCACATATAATCCAGTTATGCCCTCCCAACACACTAATCAAGGCCCTTGAGCCTTATTAGCAAATTTAGGTCGTTACAGAAATGCTGAAATTCGTGACAGAAACATTCATAGCAATCTTCAGGCGGACATGGTGGAGCACATATGGTCAAAATCTGGAAATCATTTTAATCGACACTTTTTTAAGTATGTTAGATTGATTAATTATGATTATGTCATTTTATAAGCCCCTTTAAATTTCGTCTAATTTAAATTTCATGTAATAGTTTTTTATATTAAGATATGGATTTAAAAAATTTAGTGTGACAATATTTATAATTACAAAATAATATATTAAATAATAATGTGTGGGACCATAGTTGACAACTTTTGGGATGGCTTAGCATTTGAGCATTTTTATGGAAAAAATTGCCAAAACTGATGTGGATGAGAGAGAATAAAAAATTATATTTTGGGATGATTTGGAAATTTTAAGCAACTAATGGGGTAACCACCATTGGAGTTGCTCTTATGACTGATACTATGCCATAGAAGTGAAGCTTTAATAAATAAATAAAAACTCTTTGGGAAAACAAACAAGATAAAATATCTAGATAGATGGAGTTAAATTGTTCTTGACTAGAGCACAACTTATGAAGTACTTATAGCAAAGAAAATTGGAAATAAGTAGAGTTGTAAATGTGGATTTTCGTGCCTCCGAATAATTCAACCCGGACTCGTATTCAAATTCGTGTCGGGTCAGCCCTGTCCATATTTGAAAGAGTAAGCCTAGCACGGCCCATAGGCCCGACTCATGTCATGCCGTGTCGGGACCAAATCGGGCTGACCCACTTTCCTTATTCAGGTCAGCCCACTTTCCTTATTTGGGGTGAGGATGGGGAATTGAACCCTCCACGTCCTCTTTAACAACCAATGTACCACCACCAATCTAAATACATTTCTTTGTTTAAATTATAGTTTGAGATATTTTTATATATTTTTCAACAATACTTTACACAAAATTATATCAAAGATAATTATTTGAATTTGAATACCTACTAATAAATGCTAAAAAATTTAACTCATAAATCTTAAAATAAATTAATATAATTATAAAATTATAAACATTGAGAAAAATAATAGACTTTTTTTTATCATTTTAATTTATAGATAATTGACAAATGAAAATTTATTATCATTATTAATGTCAAAATATCAGGTCTTTTATCGTGTCATGCTTTCGGGCTAATTTGTTCGTGCTTTTGTGTCGTGCCTTCGAGCTTGTCGTGTCGTGCACGTTCTGTCTGCACGTTCTTTCAATTTCCAGATCTATTGGTATAATCTCCTTTTGTCTATTGCTTCGCATATACCAACAATTCCTAGAACATAATACACCTTGATCCGAATAAATGTTAAACAAAAATTAAAAAAAAACAAATCAAATTAGAACAAAAATTAACTTTATTAATATTAATAAAAACAGTCCTCAGCAACAGCGCCAAAAACTTGATCTCTTTAAAATTAACACGCAAGTATACGTGGTCAAATAAAGTAATATATGATAAGTAAAGTGTCGATCCCACGAAGACTGATATTAATTACCAATAATTAACTTCTAATTCTAATTGATTTAAATAATAATTTCATAATTATGAGTAAAATAATTATTACTAAAATTAAGGAAACTATTAAGCACTAGAGAAATTCAGAGATAAAAATATGATTTAATTCAATGGATGTAAAAGTTAGGATTTTAGTTCATCAACCATCCACTTATGATTTCTAACCAATTTTCAATGTTTCTTAATTCTATTGTGATAGCAGATTAAAACTATATATTATAGTCTTGCTAGGGTCTATAATTCTCTACAACATATTATTTCCTATATCTCTGTGGTAAATCAACATATTGCAGTCTTCAAACACGTAATCCATGAACTACACAATTCATAGAAGTACTCTCGTCTAATATAAAATTGTGATTATCTACCTATAACATAATTAGCCTTCTCTTCTCAGAGCATAGGTTAAAATCATATAAACATGTAAATGGTGATCAATCATTTACAAGCATTAAGCATAAGATAAATAATTCACAATAGGAGAAAGAAATTCAGAAAAATTGCATTAAGAAATCAAAAGCTTCAAGGAGAATCCACTAACATCCTAATAACAAGATTAGTTCAAAACAAACATAATGGAATCAATCAAATTAAATATAAACATAAACTCAAGAATAGAGAGAATAAAGAAGAGATCAAGAAATCAAACTCTCAGATCTTCAATGTTCTCCCAAGTCTCTAGTAATTTCTGAACATCAAAATTAATGAATCCCCCTAATTAACTCTTAAAAATATATTTAAAAAGAAACCCTAAAACTATTTTTTCAAAATAAATGATGATTTTGCCCTTCTGATAGCCACGAAAGAATACACACGCCGCGGCCCTGGTATTTAAGCGCCCGGCCCGCCTCTCTGAATTTGCAAAAACATGGTCTCTGACTCCAACAAGCACCGCGACCCTTAACCCATGTGCCGCGGCCCTTCACCCATGCGTCGCAGCCCTTGAAAACTCTAGAAAATGGCTCTCTTTGTTTTTCCCTTGTGCTACAGCTCTTCATTTAAGCGCCGCAGCCATTCACATTGACCCTAAAACTTATTTCCAAAGCTCCAAAATGAACAAGTCTCTCTGCATATGAATCCTCAACTATCTTCTTGTCAACTTTTAGCATAAATCTCCCAATTGCTATGATTTTTCGTTCATTTCCTCAACTCCGTGTTTCCTTATTCTATTTCCTGCAAACATACCAAAACAAGCGTAATATTGCATAACATTCCACCAAATTGACTCAAACTTACCCTAAACACAGGTTAAGAACTATGCTAAAAACTGACTCATCACTTCGGGCTTGTCGTGTCGTGCCGTGCTCAGGCCCATGTCGTGTCATGCCAATTTTCAATTCGTGTCGTGCCTGGCCCAAGCACATATTTTTTCGTGTCGTGTCATGTCGTGCTCGTACCTCCCGGGCTTGTGCCGATTTCGTGTCATGCTAGAAAGCCCGACTCGTATTTACAGCTCTAGAAATAAGAGCCCAATGGCTTTCATACTTTAATTTCATTTAATATTTAACATGGTTTGGAGTAAGATTTGTAAAAAATAGATCAAATGACATCCAACATAAGCCGACTAATTTATTCCTCATTCCTATGATAATAATACTTCATATGAGATATTTTCTAAATATTATATTGAAAAATAGCATTATTTTGATAATTCTATGCTGAATAAACTTCCCAACACACTCGATATACTATCACAAAAACTGTTTTACAAAGAATTATCGAAAAGATAATATTTTGCAAAATGACATAAAACATGTCTATTTTCACTAGTTACTCTTATTTTTTCTCTATGTCACTTTCCAAGGATGGTAATCATGTATGCCTAGCAAGGAAGTTGAGAATCAGCTGGTTGACCTCCTCAGGAGACTGCTCTTGATCAAAATGAGTACCTTCGGGCAAGAACACAATAACCAATTTGGGGACAAACTCATTAACCTTTCCACTATTTATGAACTCTTTAATCCCTGGGAATTTGAACGCATAATCTTTACTTCCCATTATGAGAAGTGCTGGTTGTTTAACTATAGGATCTGTTATGTTAAACGCTTCCCCAAAAGATCTGTCATAATCACAAAACCAAAAAAAAAATCATTACAAGACCACATTATCAAAACATGACTGCGTGTATTCTTCGAGTCACTTCTAGGTAACTACATAATACTTGTTATAGTTTCTAGGTTCCAAATATTATAGGAATAGACGGAAAGTTTTACCTATATGGAAATTGCAAGGAGGTTTGAAATCCAGACTTCTCATATAGAGCTCCATAGTTTGTGAGATCTTCCTCAGTGAACCAAGGTGGAAAAGGAGTGGATTGGTAAACCAAGTCCATGATCTCCTGGTCTTCTGATGAAGTCGGTGGGATTTCACTCCTCAAGAAGAGGATGTAAACTTTTTGGACGACAATTTTGGCATCAAAGCGGCCAAAATCCGCGTCCACTCTCCCAGGTTCCTACAAAATGGCACATTATTTTAGATGGCAAATTATGCAAGAAAGCTAGTAATAAAGGTATGCATGAATAGAGCCATTACCCTTCATCTTGAGATGTAGACACCATTGTCCAAAGTCTTATGGAATTGATGAAAACTTGGGGGAAAATAAGGCACTCCCAATGTTACAATGCCCATTATCCTCTCTGGGTGTAGAAGCCCTAAAAAGTAAGCTAGTCTTCCCCCAAAATCTTTCCCCACCAAAAATACGTATATATGAAATTTGTAACAAGAATATAATAAGAACATTTATCTCTTTTTTTTTTTTTTAAATTAGGATTTTTGTCTAATCCTACAATATTAGGGAACCAATAAATAATTACAATTATTATGTAGGTGTCTAGAAAGAACTCCAACCTAAGACTTTGTGGGAGTAAACTACATACATGACCATTTACGATATCTTTATCGGACAATTTTTTAACTTATAGTGTTAAACCTGAGACTTTTTCAGGTTTAAAAAGTCAAAAAGAGGAGGAGAAAAAAATTAATTAATTTAAATTATATATTTAGATTTTTTCCACTTTTCTTCTCCCTCCCGACCCTCTCTTCTTTCTTCATCTACTTTTTCTTTTCTTCCTTGCTTTCCTCTCGGCAAGCCACGGCAAGGGCACCAGACCCAACCATCGCCACCCACCATTTCCGACACACGTCGGTTATGCAGCTTCCCCGACGGCGAAGATAGAAACCCCAAAGTTTGGTGACCATTAGAGCAAGGACGCGCTTGTACGACCACTCCGAATTTTTGCCGTCGAAACTTTGAGGTGACTTTCCGGCGAACTCTGACCACCATTCGGGGAGTGGGTGGCACCATTGAAATCAGCGTCCCGAGAGGGACGTCGCCCACTAAGTTATTCCAGTAAACTCGCCATTTTTCTCCGGTGAGATTTTGGGTATCTTCGCCTCTTTGGAAGCATTTTTCGGCGACACTGGAGGTCATTTGGGCGAAGGATTTGTACTTTCATGATAAACTCATCAAGAGGATCGCTTTGATATATGCCATGCATATATTCGTTGACGTTTTCGGTACACTGCTCACTGCCGCCACCAACCGCTTTTGTGCACCGCTTGGGTGAGGTTCCGGAACTTGAAATTTTAAATATGGTCATATTATATGTCATTGGACATTATTTTGAATAATGAATGCAATGATGATAATTTTTTGCTCAATTGGTGCACATAGGAAAAACATGATATTAAATAGGACTAAATCACCCTAGGATCATCGTTAAGCTTAAAAGTGTCGCTTTGGGCTTGGATTGAAAATTCTAAGGAGGTAGGGTCTCAACTTGACTATTGGACTTATTTTACTCGTATTGAATTGAATTAAACATATTCAATTTTGATATTTATAAAATGTTTGAAAATTTGAAAACTGAACCTGCATGTTTTTTGATCTGTTCTGAGGGCACTGAGTGCCAAATATATTTTTGTTCACTTATTTATGTAGGTTATGATTTTGGATTTGATTCAAATGCAGCTGTTATGCTGCCCAATTTTCTAAAATATAAAGGGAATATGTTTCTTTCTTTTCATGTTTACCTGCATTTGGTTATACCGATGAGAGCCATAGTGATCATGATTTGTGCATGTTGTTGTTTCACGACCTAGTCTCTGTGTCATCATAGGTAGATCAGGTGTCCACTCACCTGTAGGTGTAAATACCTAGCATCTGTATACAGGAAGTGTTATGAGCCTCCCCTTGTGGTGGTTATCAGGTCTAGCTACCCAATTTAGGATGTCAGTTTTTGTATGGTGGGTAACGGGAACTAGGGATCTAGTGGACGGTGTGATGTGCACTTGTAGCTATGCTCTTATGATTATTTGTGGTTTCTCTCTATTTGGGTTTATACATGATGATATACGTTTTTGTTTTCAAAGCTAACCATGCAGGGATTTTATTTAACTTTTGGGTCCTATGATATTAGTTGCTTTCCTACTAGGCTTTATAAGCTCATCCCCTATATCTCTCTCATTCCAGGAGCTTAGTGACGCGAATGTGGATAAGGTGAATTATTGATGAAGCCAATGTGTTTGGTGCCATAGTCCTATCTTTTGAACATTATATATGTATTTAATTTGGAACCTAATGGTCTGTATATCTAAATTAGCTATGTAATAGTTAGGAATGAGGAATGGTGGATGCTAAGTAATATTTTGGGTGCTTATGACTTATTAAATTTAACTGTTTGGTGATTACATAACTGTGGGAATATTATTATTCTATGTATAGTGATAAATGATCATGCTTTTATTACTAATATTTTTATACATAATTATAGGAGTTATTCCATTATTTTAACTTATAATTACAGTACTATTTAATATAAATTAAATGATCATTTATAAAGACTATTTTCCAACAAGGGTCAAAGTTTGACCTTTGACCACCCAAGTTATGGATATTACAAATCTGCCATGGCCTAGGGCTCGGGTCGTGACAAAAAAATGGTATCAGAGCACTGGGTTTAAATACCTCGGAGTGTGTCACCAAATAGATTAAATTTATTTTAAAATAAAGTATTTTGATCTATAAAGGCGTATGTATATAGATTGAATTCATTCCTCACTAACTAGTTAGCTTTGATTTACTGACCTAAGAAAATGCCTTCGAAGGGAAGGACAAAAAGGAGAAGGCTTGTTGTTGATGTCCCTGAGGATGAGGTTCCCTCTCCGCCAATTGCATTCCCTATGAACGCCATTCTTGAGGCTTTAAGAGGCATTCCTGCCCAACAGATGGATCCAGCTACCCGACAGAGCAATCACTTCTAGATCTTCCATCGGAAGTGTAGCATTTATAGTGATGCAAAATAAATATCATGCTATATTGTATGCCAAATTTGGCACAATTTTTAATATGTGCCAAATTTAGTATAATATTTACTGTGTACCAAATTTGGTACAACTTTCGACACACCATTAGAGCAATTATTTTGTAAATTAAGCTATATTTTAACAATGTATCACCAATTTGACAATGCATTTGAGACACTCAATGAAACTAAGTACCTTAGGAATAGCAAGAGCATCAATGATCCCAATAATGTCATTAACGAAATCAGAAAGGGTGGCCTTCTCGGGTTGGGCAGCTGGGTCAGATAGTCCATAGCCTTTGTAATCAGGTACAATGGCCCGGAACCCGGCTTTGGCAAGAGCTATCATCTGGTGTCACCATGAGTACCATATCTCCGGAAAGCCATGTAAGAAAACGACAACGTTTGGACCTTAAAAAAAGAAGAAAAAAATTTGACACTGTAGTTTGGTTAACAGTTAATATCAGTTCAAAAGGAAAAGAGTTAAAAAAAAATTGGAGTGTTAGCCATTCTCACCAGTTCCGATCTCAGCTACGTGAAGCTTTAATCCTTGTACTTCCACAAACTTGTGTTGGATTTGGTCCATTTACGAAGCTTGGATTGGAGAGAGAGAGAGAGTGAGTGAGTGAGTGATTGAGAAAGTTTGATTGTTTTTTACTTCTATTTCATCTTAAGGTAGGTTCTTTACTTTTTATATAAATAGCAATTGGGTCCCCCCAACTCTAAGAATATATATAGCTTAGGTCCCTTATATTTTTTATTTTGCTTGTAGACACCCTAATATTGTGAATTTGTTTGGAATGTTTAAAGTGAAAAAATATGTGGTAAGGACGGTGCAAAAACATTTGTATGAATAATTTAACATATGTGGAAATTCGTTGAAAAGGAATTAGGTTGTAACGCCCTACAACCTTAGAGCCGTTACTAAGTGAGTTTAAAATGTGCAACCAACTCGCTAATCGAGGTTTTAGGACAAAAGTGTAATTAAATCATAATCAGAGTCATAAACTTGAGAATAAACCTTTTATTGAAATCTTATAAAACATTTAACATCTGGGATCCCAAAAACATTGTTTAGAAATATTTACAACTCAAAATATAATTAAAGCTGACTAAACGACAAAATACAGGTTTTGTACAAAACATCTCCCAAAAACACCTCTGGTCATGACAGCCAAACAGACCGGACATGTACGCGCCGCTTGTCCCGCTCGCCATACTCAAGGTTGATCGACCCTCCTTTTTCCTTTACCTGCACCATAGAGCACCCGTGAGCTGAAGCCCAGCAAGAAAACTCTCACAAACAGATGTTAAACGCATATCAAACACTTAAGATAAAATCAAGCCAACACCAGGTCATACAAGTACGGCCATGCCGTCCCAAGCGCTTTACCAGGCCCTGGGTTCGCGGTCTAATCCGTAAGGATATCCCAGATATCCCTTGGGGTCTCACCCTGGCAACTCGCACTCCGCGTGCTAAACGCTGCTCCCGGCCCCTTGCCGTTCTCGGCCTTCGCCGTTCCCGGCCTTCGCCGTTCCCGGCCTTCGCTGTTCCCGACCATCGTTGTTCCATCATTAATACACACACATTATATGCTAAACAGATATTAAAACACACATAAATCCAGTAAAAGGGCCATGCCCCGCAACACAATCATATAGGGCCGAGCCCTGCAACACAATCACATAGGGCCGAGCCCTGCAACACAAGCTCTATGGGAACAGTAGTTTTCTTACCTGTGTCCCAAGCTTTCTAAGCACCGATATCCCGAGCATAGTTCCCTAGTCCGAGCCTCACCGAATCCCTAATCACAACGCATTAACAATATTCATCCTTCAAGTTCTAATCAATTAAATGGCTTTGAGTCATAATTCTAGTCTCCAGAATCTTGAATTCTATCAATCCGGGTGATATAATCCATCCCGAGCCCTAACAATTAGCTTCCCAAGTCAAATCCCACTAAAATCCATGCACCTTGAACTAGGGCCGCAGCCCACCCCACAAGCGCTGCGGCTAGCCTCAAAACAGAGGCTAGACACCTCCCTGGAAGCACACACGGGCCGCGACATGCTTGGCCAAGTGCCGCGGTGCACCTCGAACTCCATGGCCTCCCAAGGCCTCGCGTGCACACGGGCTGCGGCATGCCCCTCCTAGGGCCGCGGCCCTTGCCTCCAAACCCAAAAAAAAACCACCTTCCTTGCATTTCCTTCGAGCCAAACCCCACTTATCTCAACCAAAATCACCCCCACACCCATCAAGCAATCAAAACCAGTACTAGAATCCAAACCATGCATGTCTAAGTCCTAACACCCAATATCAATAGAATTCAACTGCAATCAACATAACTCAACATATTAGAAAGCTTACCTTATACAGAATTGAATCCCTAACTCAGTTCCCTAAGCTCCAAGCCTTAGATTTCTGGTTAGAGTCTCCCAAACTCAGCTCCAATTCCTTAGTTCTTGACTGGTTTTCCTCCAAAATACCACTATGCCTAAAAGTGTGGAAGAGAAAACAGAGTGAGGGGAGAGAGAGTGTGCAACGCCCTAAACTCCAGGGACTGTTACGGTGCACATTGCAAACAGTGCTAAACTCGTTAATCGAGTCATTTGGCCATAAACGTGTAACTAAGTATGATTAGCGGTTTAGGGATTAAAAACTTTGGTTAAGATATAACGTTTCATTAGAACGTTTACTATATACATTGGGATCCCAAAAATATAATTTAAAGGTTTATTATAACAAAATATTTACAACCAACCGATCTAAGCGGCAAAACAGGGTTTAACCCTAGTTCCTCTCCTTCAAACCTCGGCCGTGGCGGTCGAGCAGCTGCATATGTACACATCGTCATCTAAGCTCTCCAACTCAAGGATGGTCCAGCTTTCTTTTGCCTTTACCTGCACCACATAGCACCCGTGAGCCGAAGCCCAGCAAGAAAATTCAATATGCTCATGAACAGACATATCATGATATCAAATCATATCTGGCATGCCTAGCAAACATAGCTTTATTCAAGCATGTAAATAAATTCAAACAATGTTGGGGAATCGAGGATAAGAAATCCTGCCCTCCTAATTGGATGACTATCAAGTCAATCCTAATCAGATGAGTGATTTAACACTAGAGGTTCTGGTAAACCATACTGAGTGACTGACAAGCAAGTCACTATGGGGCTCAGCACCCAAAGCCATGCAAATGATGATCAGAATGATCATACAGAGCTTATAGCCCTGAACAGATGAGTGAATATCACTTTGAGGTTCTGTTAAACCATAATGAGTGACTGACAAGCAAGTCACTATGGGGCTCAGTGCCCATAGCTGTGTAACGAAACCGCTACCTGGGCTTTCATGCAATGGCTCTAATCAAATGAGTGACTGATGGGTAGTCACTATCTTAAACAGATGAGTGACTGATGGGTAGTCACTAGCTTAAACAGATGAGTGACTGATGGGTAAGCCACACAAGCGCTTTTAGTTTTCATCAAACTTGAGGTCGGTCTGGCATTAACGCTCTTCTGAGTCATTTAATGCAGATGTCGATTAGATCTAATCTTTATTGGCTTGCGTTGAACACGCTAAGGCCGTCCTGACTTATGAGTCAGCACTGTGTGACCAGTGTCCAATACCACTGCCGAACTTGACTAATGAGTCACAGCTTCACAGTTGATACTGACACCTTTGCCAATTCTGACTAATTAGTCAGTGCCATGCACAAGTAAGAAATGCTACCAAGTATATGTCATATGTAGAATATTCAAACATAGGGCATTCAGCATGCTTACTTAACAGTTGCTAGCACAATTATGATCATGCATAAACACAGAGACTTAAGCTCTGATCAGTCTCATAGTCAATATTCATGGCATGCCTTAATCACATGTTTCTCGTGCATCACATGCATCACACTTAATCATCCAACATGCTTCAATAATAACCATATGCAAATGAGCAAGATTTCTAAGCATTCAATATGCTATCAATATTCACATTTAAACATCCAACATGAATCAAGAATAACCATGCATGTCACATATGGGGTACAGTTTTCTTACCTCGAGTTCGAGCAAGAATTAGTAAAAGAACGACCCTTGAGAATGATCAATCCTTTGATCCTTTAGCGGTCACCTAGTCATAACCAAATATGGAATCCCATCAATAAAATAAATCATAAAAAGGTTTATAATCTTAAACCTCACTCCCGGGATCCATCCCACACTCTCGGGACTCTCAATCTACCCAAACGGGGTAAAGGAACCAACCCCCAAGCCTTAAAAGTCCTCCCGAGCCCTAAAATAGGCTTGCTGGAAAATGCACTAGCACTGGGGCGCTGCCCCAAAGTCAGAGAAGCTCAGTTCCTGCCCTGCCTAGCGCTGGGGCACCATCAGCAGACCAGAAACTTTTCTGGTCTTCTCCCCTGCGATCCCCCTTGAAAACCAAGCATCCAAATCAATCCCAAACATCCCCCAAACATCCAATTCAACCCCTAAACTTCATCTACAACACACCTTCATCAAAACCCAAGCAATCTTACACAAAAACTTCCATTAATTCTCACAACTAACACCTCAAATTCCTTTGACTGAAAACCATAAGAAAATAAGGTAAAGCTTAAGTTCATGGATGAAATCTTACCTCAAGTTGGATTTTAGTCCTCTTCAATGGTTGAACCAAGGTCCTAAGCCCTCAAACCTTGCTCTCCTAGCTTGGATCCTTAAATTGGCTCTCAAAAATTGAAAGGAAGGAGAGAAGAACATGTACGGGAGGGAGAGATGAGGATGATAATGATGCTCTGTTTTACAATTCCACAACCTTCTAATGGCTTATATCAATCCTAGGGGTGAAAAGACTAAAATACCCCTAGGTCAAATAAAGGTTTCTAAAGACTCCCAAGGGTAAAATCATCATTTCCCGCCTATCTCGTTAATTATAATTAACACCCCCCAATTCCCGTTATTCTCAATATTCTCAAATACCAATAATTCATATCCCCTTACCCTTTAATTCCCGGCAACATTCTAATCACCAAATTACCCCGAGACTCACTCCGAGCCCCGAACTTAATCCCGTTATGACTAGACCGAAAACTTGCATTCCATGATTGTCTCATGCCGAATGGCTCGAACCAATCCACACATAATGTGGTATTATTTATAATTCACCCACATGCATGAAAATACACAATCACACCCTCAACAAGCCAAATTACCAAAATACCCTTATAATTAAATGTGGACCCATATGCATGCATTTACCATCATATAATAATATAATTCATGTAAACATGCATATAATCATTGAATAGCATAATAAATCAATTATGGTCCTCCCGACCTCCTAATCAAGGACCTAAACCTTATTAGGAAATTTGGGGCATTACAGAGTGGGTCGGTTTAGAGAGTTCTAAATGATTCTGGGTTTTGTTTTATTCAACTTAAGTCTATAAGGTTACCTCAAAGCTCAGGGTACCAGAAACGTCCCCCGAGGGCAAAACGGTAAATTTTCCTAATATTCCCTCCTAGACATTGTAACCTCAAATATATCTCCAAATATTTATTTCCAAAACCCGAAAATCCCATAAAATATCTCATACCCGGTATACCCCTCGACTCGCCCCGAGTCGGATTCTCAACCCCGTTGTGACTTTCTGACTAATGGCTCCCTAGGACTGTCTCGGATCGTGCTACACAGATATATCACAAACATATCGCATTTATCACATTTATGCCCTCAATGGGCTTAAATCACAAACATACCCCTAATATCCAAACGGGGTCCACATGCATATTTAATTCAACTAGACATGCATCTCTATCACATATTCACATAAATTCACATATTATAACAATAATTCACTTATTGCCCTCCAAGCACACTAATCAAGGCCCTAAGCCTTATTAGCAAATTTGGGTCGTTACAACTATCCCCTCCTTACAGAAATTTCGTCCTCGAAATTACCTGAATAACTAGGGATACCGCTTCCGCATCTCAGATTCCAATTCCCATGTCGCCTCCTGAACATTGTTGTTCCTCCACAGCACTTTCACCAAGGCGATGGTCTTGCTTCGCAAGACTTTGTCCTTCCGGTCGAGAATCTAAACTGGTTTCTCCTCATAAGATAAATCTTGATCTAGCTCCAAATTTTCATAACTCAGAACGTGCGTTGAGTCTGACACATTCCGGAGCATGGACACGTGAAACACGTTATGGACCCCTGACAAGGCTGGAGGCATTGCCAATCTGTAAGCCACCTCTCCAACCCATTCCAGAATCTCAAAGGGGCCAACAAACCTATGGCTCAGCTTGCCCCGAACACCAAACCGTCTCACTCCCTTCAAGGGCGAAACCCTAAGAAACACATGGTCACCAACCTGGAACTCCACACTTCTACGTTTCAGGTCTGAATAACTCTTCTGACGACTCTGGGAGGCGAACATTCGAGCTCTAATCTTCTCAACTGCCTCATTGGTCCACTGAACCATCTCAGGACCTAAATACCTCCTCTCACCTGTCTCATCCCAATGGACAGGTGATCTGCACTTCCTCCCATAGAGCATCTCATACGGAGCCACTCCGATAGTCGCATGATAGCTGTTGTTATACGAGAACTCAATCAAAGGAAGATACATACTCCAAGATCCCCCAAAATCTAGCACACAGGCTCGTAGCATGTCTTCTAGTATCTGAATCGTCCTCTCAATCTGTCCATCTATCTAAGGATGATAAGCGGTACTAAACCGTAACAGTGTGCCCATAGCCTTCTACAGACTTTCCCAGAACTTGGAGGTGAAGGTGGGATCCCTATCAGATACTATCAACCTTGGTGCCCCATGCAGTCGAACAATCTCCTTCACATATAGCTCAACATACTGCTCCACAGTATAAGTCGTCCTGACTGGTAAAAAGTGGGCGGACTTAGTATACCTATCCACAATCACCCACACCGAATCATGTTGTCCTACGGTCTTTGGTAACCCAACTACGAAGTCCATGGCGACATCTTCCCATTTCCACTCCGGAATCCCTAGAGGCTGCAGCAACCCTGCTGGCCTTTGATGTTCAGCCTTGACCTGCTGACAAGTTAAGCACTTGGCCACATAATCTACCACATCCCTCTTCATGCCTGATCACCAGTACAAAGCTCTTTGGTCTTGGTACATCTTCGTCGTACCCGGATGCAAGGAAAAGGGAGTGGTATGCAGTTCATCCAGAATCTCTCGCCGGATATCTGCATCCATCGGAACACAGATCTGACCCTTATATCTCAGTAACCCCATCTCCGAAATAAAAAAGTCCTTGGCCGCTCCGACCAAGACTTTCTCCCTGTAACCCCTCAACTGGGAATCATTCTCCTGAGCCTCCCTGATTCTCTCAAGGAGCGTAGACTGAAGAGTGATGTTGGCTAACCGACCAACCACCAACTCTATACCCGCTCTATTCATCTCCTATGCTAGCTCCTCAGATATCTGTCTCGAACTGAACAGCTGTCCTGGGCCCTTCCGGCTCAAGGCATCAGCAACTACGTTAGCCTTTCCAGGATGGTATAGGATATCACAATCGTAATCCTTGACCAACTCCAACCACCGTCTCTGGCACATATTCAGATCCTTCTGAGTGAAGAAATACTTCAAACTCTTATTATCAGTGTATATCTCGCACTTCTCACAATATAAATAATGTCTCCAAATCTTAAGTGCGAACACCACCGCTGCCAATTCCAGATCATGCGTGAGATATCTCTGCTCATATTCCTTTAATTGTCTCGATGCGTAGGCTATCACTTCCCAACTTGCATCAATACATACCCCAAACCCTGTCTGGAAGCATCACAATAAACCACAAACTTCTCATTATCTGTCGGCAAATTCAACACTGGCGCTGTGATCAACCGCCGCTTCAACTCTTTAAAATTGTTCTCACATCGGTCTGTCCAAACATACTTTGTCTAATTCTTTGTCAATTCTGTCAACGGCGTAGCTATTCTGGAGAACCCCTCAACAAACTGCCGGTAATACCCTGCCAACCCCAGAAAACTCCTCACTTCAGAAACACTACTAGGTCTAGGCCAGTCCCTAACTGCTTCAATCTTATTTGGGTCAACCAGAATCCCCTCCTTACTGACGATATGGCTCAGAAATGTAACTTGTGGTAACCATAACTCACACTTGCTAAACTTAGCGTATAACTTATGCTCTCTTAACCACTGCAATACCAAACGTAGATGCTGCTCGTGCTCTGTCTCTGACTGTGAGTACACCAGGATATCGTCGATGAACACAATCACGAACTTGTCTAAATAATCCTTGAAAACCCTATTCATCATGTCTATAAAAGCTGCTGGGGCATTGGTTAATCCAAATGACATAACCAGGAATTCATAGTATCCATACCCCGTTTGGAAAGCGGTCTTTGGTGTGTCCTTCTCTTTAATCCTTAACTAATGGTAACCTGACCGAAGATCTATCTTAGAGAACAATGTCTTTCCCTACAGCTGGTCAAACAAATCATCAATCCTAGGCAGTGGGTACTTATTCTTGATGGTCAACTTGTTCAACTCCCTATAATCAATACACATCCTAAGAGATCCGTCCTTCTTCTTAACAAACAACACTGGAGCACCCCATGGCGAGAAACTTAGTCTGATGAACCCCAAATCCAGTAGCTCCTGCAACTGGATCTTCAACTCCTTCAACTCTGTCGGAGCCATGCGATAAGGTGTCCTAGATACTGGCTCCGCTCCTGGTACCAACTCTATAACAAAATCAATTTCCCGCTGTGGCGGCAGCCGTGGCAAATCTGCTGGAAATAAATCTAGGAACTCGCATACCAATCTAGTCTCCCCCGGTCCAACCGACACAACCTTAGAGGTGTCCACAACACTCGTTAGGAATCCTATGCAACCTCCCTGCATTAGGTCCCTAGCCTTCAATGCTGAAATCATAGGTACCCGCGGTCCACCAGCTGTTCCCACAAATACAAAGGGTACCTCCCCTTCTGGTTCAAAAGTCACCATCCTGCGCTTACAGTCAATTGTCGCCCCATACTTTGATAACCAATCCATCCCTAGGATCATATCGAAGTCATCCATCACAAGCTCAATCAAATCAACAAATAATTCCCTACCATCTACCTCTACTGGTAAAGCTCTAATCCACCTCCTAGAGACTGCCAGTTCCTCAGTCGGCAATAAGGTCTGAAAACCCCTAGCATACAGAACACTAGGTCTACACAGCTGATCTATCACTCTAGCAGACACAAACGAATGGGTAGCCCCCGAATCAAACAATGCAATATAAGAGGAACCAGCACTAGAGATCTGACTTGTCACAATTGAGGGGCTAGCCTCCGCCTCAGTCTGAGTCAAAGTGAACACCCTGGCAGGAGTGAGAATGTCGCCCTGTTTTGGCTCCTCCTTCCTGGCTTATGGGCAGTCTTTCTTCAGATGGTTGGCACTCCCAAAGATAAAGCATGCCTTAATCCTGTACTCACCCTGATGTCATCGTCTGCACCGAGAACACACTGGTAAACTCCTCCAGTTGTCACTTCCGCCTTGACAGCCACTAAGACCACCCCATGCCCTCCTATCAGAACTGGGAGGAACAAAGGAATCTGGGGCCTTTCTCTTCTGCTCACCGGAGCCACTACCCCGGCTGGATCCAATAAAAGGAGGCATTGTCCTCCTGGCATCGTGCCTAACAATGCTCTCTCTCCAAATCTGATCCTCGGCCCCCTCAGCTGTAAGGGCCTTGTCTACCACCTGAGCGTAGGTAGTAGTCCCTGGATCCAAAGTGATCTTCACATCACGGGCGATCATAACATTCAATCCCCGTACAAACCTGTCCCTTCTTGCCGCATCTGTCGGCACTAGGTCTAGCACAAACTTCGCCAAACGATCGAACTTCAGTGCATACTCCGTCACGGTCATCCGATTCTGAGTCAAGTTGATAAACTCATCAACCTTCGCAGCTCGGACTGCCACACTGTAGTATTTCTCAGTAAAGATACTTCCAAATTCTTCCCAGGTCATAACTACCACATTCCTCCTCTGAACCACTACATCCCACCAGATGCGGGCGTCTTCTCTAAACATGTACCTTGCACAAGCTACCATTTCGTTCCCCTCAACCCTCATTAAATCAAGAATAGAGGAAATCATATTCATCCACTGCTCTACCCGCAGTGGGTCTGGTCCACCCTCAAAGGTGGGAGGATGCTGTTTTCTGAACCGCTCATATAAGGGTTCCCACTTATTCTCCACAACAGGTTGAACTGGCGCTGGTGCCATAACCTGCTGAATCGGCAACCCTGTAACCTGTGGAGGGGCCTGCTGCCTTAGCTGGCGAAGTTCTTCCTTTGTTCGTTGCAGTCTTGCCTCCATCTCGGCAAACATCTGTTGCCAATTCTGTGGGGTAGGTGGAGGTTCCTAACCCTGGTTATCATCTTTGGCCTGGCTGCCGCGAAGTCTAGATGATTGACGAGGCATCTCAACAAATATGCCTGCAACCAATGACACCGCTCATCAGGCATGATAACAACATCCAAACCACCTCCCAATCACATCAATCAACCATAAGCAACAATCCACATAACACTCAAATAACATATAACACACAACGGGCCATGCCCTGACATCATGCATACATTAAATCATTCATCATGCTCTATATCAAATAAGTAGGCAAACAGGGCATTTAAGCACATATTTCAACATAATGGTGAATCATACCAACCAACCCTGAGTCGAGCTTGCAACTGACAGCGAGCATACATGTTCGGTCATTCTCCAGAAACCATAAACCTTGGCTCGCTCTGATACCAAGTTGTAACGCCCTACCACCTTAGAGTCGTTACTGAGTGAGTTTAAAATGTGCAACCAACTCGCTAATCGAGGTTTTAGGACAAAATTGTAATTAAATCATAATCAGAGTCATAAACTTGAGAATAAACCTTTTATTGAAATGTTATAAAACATTTAACATCTAGGATCCCAAAAACATTGCTTAGAAATATTTACAACTCAAAATATAATTAAAGCTGACTAAACGACAAAATACAGGTTTTGTACAAAACATCTCCCAAAAACACCTCTGGCCGTGACAGTCAAACAAACCGGACATGTACGCGCCGCTTGTCCCGCTCGCCATACTCAAGGTTGATCGACCCTCCCTTTGCCTTTACCTGCACCATAGAGCACCCGTGAGCCGAAGCCCAGTTAGAAAACTCTCACAAACAGATGTTAAACGCATATCAAACACTTAAGATAAAATTAAGCCAACACCAGGTCATACAAGTATGGCCATGCCGTCCCAGGCGCTTTACCAGGCCCTGGGTTCGCGGTCTAAACCGTAAGGATATCCCAGGTATCCCTTGGGGTCTCACCCTGGCAACTCGCACTCCGCGTGCTAAACGCTGCTCCCGGCCCCTTGCCGTTCTCGGCCTTCACCGTTCCCAGCCTTCGCCGTTCCCGACCTTCGCCGTTTCTGGCCATCGCCATTCCATCATTAATACATACACATTATATACTATACAGATATTAAAACACACATAAATCCAGTCAAAGGGCCATGCCCCGCAACACAATCATATAGGGTCGAGCCCTGCAACACAATCACATAGGACCGAGCCCTGCAACACAAGCTCTATGGGAATAGTAGTTTTCTTACATGTGTCCCGAGCTTTCTAAGCACCGATATCCCGAGCATAGTTCCCTAGTCTGAGCCTCGCTGAAGCCCTAATCACAACGCATTAACAATATTCATCCTTCAAGTTCTAATCAATTAAATGGCTTTGAGTCATAATTCTAGTCTCCAGAATCTTGAATTCTATCAATCCGGGTGATATAATCCATCCCGATCCCTAACAAGTAGGTTCCCAAGTCAAATCCCACTAAAATCCCTGCACCTTGAACTAGGGTCGCGGCCCACCCCACAAGCGTCGCGGCTAGCCTCAAAACAGAGGCTAGACACCTCCCTGGAAGCACAAACGGGCCGCGACATGCTTGGCCAACCACCGCGGCGTGCCTTGAACTCCATGGCCTCCCAAGGCCTCGCATGCACACGGGTCGCGGCATGCCCCTCCTAGGGCCGCGGCCCTCGCCTCCAAACCCAGAAAAACACCACCTTCCTTGCATTTCCTTCGAGCCAAACCCCACATATCTCAACCAAAATCACCCCCAACCTCATAATTAAACCCAGAATTCTTACTCATGCAACCTAAACATAAACTCAAGAGCCAATTCCCACACCCATCAAGCAATCAAAACCAGCTCTAGAATCCAAACCATGCATGTCTAAGTCCTAACACCCAATATCAACAGAATTCAGCTGCAATCAACATAACTCAACATATTAGAAAGCTTACCTTATACAGAATTGAATCCCCAACTCAGTTCCTAAGCTCCAAGCCTTAGATTTCTGGTTAGAGTCTCCCAAACTCAACTCCAATTCCTTAGTTCTTGACTGGTTTTCCTCCAAAATACCACTATGCCTTCAAGTGTGGAAGAGAAACCAGAGTGAGGGGAGAGAGAGTGGGTCAGTTTAGAGAGTTCTAAATGATTCTGG
Source organism: Humulus lupulus (assembly GCF_963169125.1). NCBI lineage: Eukaryota > Viridiplantae > Streptophyta > Magnoliopsida > Rosales > Cannabaceae > Humulus > Humulus lupulus. The sequence continues at coordinate 125,794,493 of NC_084801.1, read as the reverse complement.
GTTTTGTTTTATTCAACTTAAGTCTATAAGGTTACCTCAAAGCTCGGGGTACCGAAAACGTCCCCTGAGGGCAAAACGGTAAATTTTCCTAATATTCCCTCCTAGACATTCTAACCTCAAATATATCTCCAAATATTTATTTCCAAAACCCGAAAACCCCATAAAATATCTCATACCTGGTATACCCCTCGACTCGCCCCAAGTCGGATTCTCAACCTCGTTGTGACTTTCTGACTAATGGCTCCCTAGGACTATCTCGGATCGTGCTACACATATATATCACAAACATATCACATTTATGCCCTCAACGGGTTTAAATCACAAACATACCCCTAATATCCAAACGGGGCCCACATGCATATTTAATTCAACTAGACATGCATCTCTATCACATATTCACATAAATTCACATATTATAACAATAATTCACTTATTGCCCTCCAGGCACACTAATGAAGGCCCTAAGCCTTATTAGAAAATTTGGGTTGTTACATAGATGGCTAGGTCCAAGGACGATGCTAGATTATATCATGAGGAGAAATAAAAATAATGGAGCATTTTAGGCTATTCAAACTTCATATTATTATTGGTGCAAATAAATAATAGATGTCATATATTTTAATTTAAATTGATATATGTGAGACTAATTATTAAATTACACCAATAGTGATATACCATATCTTAAAGTGTCTTATAATATGATGAAAGGTAAAATTAATTTTTTTCTCAAGACTTGAATATTATTCTCTTTTTTTTCCTTACATAATTTATATATACACAATGTTGTATTATTTAGAATACATTTATAATTTTTTTTAATTGCAGATAGCATTCTATAACGTGAGACCATCTCCAATGCAATATTTAAATTTTGTGACAAATTTAGCTCAAAAAATAAGTCAGTGCTATATTTGGCACAATATTTGCAATTGTGCTCCAATGCACAAGATGCAAATTAACAAAAAAAAATCAACAATTCATTTAATATTTATTGAAAATATTATATTTTTCATTTTTTATTGTAAACAAAGTGAATAAAAAAGTAATATGGTTAGACATTAATTGTTAATTAATAAATTAGTGGCAATATGGTAAATAAAAAAGTAACATTTATTATTGGGCCAAATTCGACCCATGCTATATCTTGTGCCAAATTTGTTACAACTTTTAGCATGTGCCAAATTTGGCACACTTTTTAAAACACCATTGTAGTGATACTTTTGTTAAAATGTGCTAAATATAACAATGCACTACTTTCTTGGCACTCCATTATATATGCTATGATTTGAGAAATAAACAATCTGTTGACTGCCTTTTTCGCTATCAACCTAAAGATGAGAGATTAAAGAAATTAACAAACAAGAACACAACACTTTTTACGTGGTTCAAGCTAGAGCCCTCGTTCACGAGTCTCTAGTATTAAGGAGATTGGAAGCTTGTTAGGGCAATCTCAAATGGAGTTTTCTCAGGAATCGTTTATATTGCTCTAAGTACATGGTTCTCTTTCTCTAAAAATTTCGAACCCTTTACAATGAGATTTCCAGCCCTATTTATAGAGGTTGAGATCATTAATACATTGAGCTGCATTAATTAGCAACCACAGCCTAGGCGAGATACGCAGGGCCCACTCCATAAAGTTACCTACTTTATGGGGAACATCCCCTGACATTGTTAGGGCGTGCACACATCTCTCCATGTCAGACGACGTAGTGAAAGTATGAATTGTCGAGTCGTACAATTGACAACACTATGGACGAATCACCACAAAGATTGTCAGATGATCCTCTGACACTGCAAACCTGCATTGGCTGACACCTGGCTAGCCTTCTAAGTCGCGAGGACAAGGTCCTTGACCTGGAAGACAACTGCTTGTAAAGAGTTCGAGGACTACTAACTAGTCCTCGGGGGCATGGCCTTAGAGAGATGTCCATGCCCCTCCTTTACCCGAGGGACATGGCCTTTAGTCAAGATATCCACCCTCTGAGGACTGACCCTCGGGGCGTAGCCTTACTTGAAGAGGCACACGTCTTTGCCACATGCCCTACTCGCACCAGTTTCAGATTGCCACATGTCCTTTGGTGAAAACACGGACAACATTTGCCCCCTAAGTCTCTATTTGTCCTCGGACAATGGAGACTTAAAATTGGGGAGAAATCGAATAGTCCTCGAACGGTAACGTTTGGACTTCTTCTGACATCACTATGAGATTTCCTGCCACGTGCTAAGCCCTTATTGTTGGGCCCATCTGTTTAATGCCAAAATCGTGACAACCACTAAGCGGTGGTTGTAGTATAGATCGGGGAGTCGATCCACAAGGAGGTAACCTAAAACCAAAAGATTAGTAGAAAATAACACATAAAGTTAGTAACATGAAATAAATAAAAATGGAAATGAAAAGAGATTTGAGATTTTGGTATTGTCTTTTTTGATGAAATGATAAAGTGAGATAAGTGAAATAAAAGTAATGTGTGATCAAGAGTTTGAGAAATATAAAGGTTTCAAGAATCACCCATATGCTTGTTTGGTTACTTAATTACTTGATTTACAAAAATACACAAGTAAATAGTTCACATTCCAACATTTACTTGGAAAATCTAACATTAAAGTCCATATTCTTTTCTAACAAAAGTTCATTTGAGTTATAAAGTTCTTTACTTTAGGAGCACAATTTTAATCTTATGAAAAATCTAAAAATGACAAAATACCCAAGGGCAATAATGCAATAGAAGATTAGACATAAAATTATGTATCAATATTACTTTTACTAATTAGAAGCACATAGAAAGAGCATGACTAATTCTATATACTATTAGCACAAGTAAATAAAGATAACAAAATAGAGATGGAGATGAAAGAACATAAATAACTCAAATACATTACATTAAGAACATAGTAAATCAAAGTAGAAAAATAACATCACTAGCATATGGAATCATTCCTAACCTTCCTAGGAAGATTAGGCCATTATACTCATGATTCTCACAAAATTCTAAGAAGAAAATATGAGAAGAAAGTGAGTAGAAATTTTGCTATAGTTTCTTTACTCTAAAAATCACATACCAAATGTGAAAGAAGAGTCCATATTTATAGAAGGAGAAAATGACTAAAAAGAAATTAAATTACAAATGAGGTCTACAAAATAAATTTGAAATCTTAATAATAAAATATGATTTTGAAAAATTAAATCTTATTATTAATATTAACCTAGCTATTTTAGTGAATGGTTATTTTTCCATTTTTCTAAAACACCACAAAATATGAGCTTAAGAGCTCAAAATGGATAGGTGCAAGACCCAAAACCCACAAAAATTGGGTTGGAAGGTGGCTGAAAGTGTTGACCAAGTGCAGCCATTAGAGATGCGCCACATGTCCAGGTGGTGGTAAGCTTGGGCTTGGGCTTGTTTGGGCTCATTTTGGGCCTAATTCCCTTCAAAAATGCCAATTTTTCAACTCTCTTTTTCACTTTTGATTCTTTCTTTCTTCTTTCTTTTTCTTTATGCCAAAATGCAACTTTAATTCCTAAAAAATAATAATAAATTAAATTATAATAAAATATTTTTATTTATAAAATAAATGATATTAATTCCATGAAAATATTAATTAAACTTAATTTATTTTTACCATTAAGATCAATAAATATGCATTTTTCATCACTAATCACCATCAATCTGTGCAATTAATGAAGGGTCAGGTTCACGACCCAAAACGTATTTTCTGTACCCTAGGTGTCCTTTTAGCCTTTACTCGAGGTTTTCGTTTTCCAATGCTAATGATCATGATCCACGCTTTTGGGATTCTGGCCCTTGGATCGCTCTCGAGTACCTATATCCTAGGTAATCCGTTGGTCGGGGTGAACCTACTTTGCCCCCAAGCGTTGGGTATATAAAAGGCCGAGAACCAACTTTCCAACATTACTTTAACTCATTTCAAATTTCTTGCGCTTTCTACTCTCCAACCTCTCTCGGCATCCCAAACCATTCTCTTTCCCAACAATACCTGTCTTTGCATCCTTTTTGACTTCTCTATCACCTTGGACGATTGGCGTGAATCTTCTTACTTCTAGATAAACGACAAGTAATTCTTCAGAGTTTACATTCGATTCAGCACCATCCGACACTTCATCTTAAGTAAGTGCCTTTGAACTATGAATTTATGTTTTTGTGTATGTTTGAGGACTTAGGATGCATGCTTAAGAGTTGTTTTTCGAGCTTTTTAGAGGTTGTTTTGACCTTACTTGTCGTCAAAAATGGTCTAAATGGCCTATTTAGACATTTTGAGGTGTGTTGAGGCGTTTTTCGTTATTCTGGACCTTCGACTGGAATCTGGAAAATTTGCAGATCCCAGTGATGTTCATCATCTCCGATGGTGTTCATCTTTTCTGGTGGTGTCTCCGGCGCCAGGTGTCTGGCTCCGAGGGCACTCCAATGTCATTAGTTTTTCTTTCCTTCCTTTTTCCCCGAGCATTAGTCTTAGGGGTTCGCGTTTTGGACTAGCTTTCTTTGAATCAAGGCGTTAACTGCTTGGTGTTTGTTTCAAATGTCCGAAGAGCTTTATCAGCTCCATCAACAAGGTTTCTACGCATTAGACACCGAGATCCTCCAGATGGCCCGAGAAGCGGGACAACACCCCGAGAAGGGGAAACAAGTTGCTGGTAGCAACCAATCTTTTGCAATACGGGAGAGCTTGGAGCCATTGGCGACGAGACCCCTAAGATCTGGCCTTTCGAAGGAAGAGGCCAGTGCGGGCCCGACGCCGTCAAGCACTCCCTACCCTGCCATAGGGTTCGAGGCAGAAGATATCCCGAGCAAGCTACGGCACCGAGGTGCCTTACAGAGGATCCTTGAAAAATACGAGGTAGATGATGGCAAAATACTGGTGCACCTGGCCCGGAAGGACGAGAGGGCGCACGAGAGCATTCACGGGCTCAGGCCTTGGAGTGCCTCCCATCTCCAAGTGGGTGCAGCCCTGCCACTGCACCAATACTATGTCGACTTCCTTAAATTCGTCGTCATAGCTCCCTTCCAGTTGTCCCCAAACGAATATCGGGTACTGGCGGGGATCTACATTTTGTACAAAAGGCAAAACTGGCCAACCCCGTCCCCCGCCAAGATATTGTACATATACAGTTTTCGGCAATGCTCAAAGAAGGGGGAAAATGAGGATATTATACCTTGATGAAGCACACGATCCCAGGGAGAGGCTACAAAGCCCCGAGCGGCAATGAGAATCACGCTCAGGCCTACAAGGACCAATTCTTTTGGGCGGATGGGTTCCCGACGAGGACCAATCCTACTCTACTCTTGAACTTCGCTACAGTTGGTAAGTACTTTTGTCCTCGCGTAAGTTAGTATGACAGTATGTATCTCGCGATTTATCCCTCTCCATGTTGTCTTAATTAGGTCTGTATCGTCGCACTCCTTTTGTTGAATCTTTTGACAAAAGGCTTAGGGTGATGGATTCCATTCGCAACGAGGAGCTAGAGCTCCCCTTCCGCATCACCGATGCCCATCTCCAATAGTATGGGTTGCTACAGGCAGGATAGAGCATAAATCTGGAATCTAGTGGTCCTAACCAAATTCCAGGATTCAAAGCAATCTCAAAATGTGGCAAGGCTACACGCGGAGTATATGGCAGCCAAGGCGCAACATCAATACACACAGCGCCTTCGCGAGGAACACGCAGAGAGCGTCCTCGCCATCAAGGCAGTTGTGGAGGCAATGGAAGATAAGGAGCTCGAGGCGGGGATCGAGTCGTCTTCCATGCCTCAAGGTAAATCTTCAATCATTCTTCATTATGCTAGGCATGTAGGGGAGGGAACTAGTCTCGACCATTCATCTTTTTCTCCCTCCCTTCTTGAATGTGACCAAGTCTTGGGGCATCGTTGGTCCGAGCAGTAGTATCAAGACTACGAGGACCTCATCGACGTGTTTCTCTGCAACCCGAGGAGGAAGAGGCACACTCAAGGCTTCGTGCCTCTTGGTGTGATGACGACCATGCACGCCTCTTGGTTTTGTCAGTACGAGACCAATCTAATGTAGGAGATGGGTTGACTTATACATGAATTCGCTCATTCTGTCCTCCACTCCGAGGAGCCTGATCACGGTGGGGCTCCCGAGGAGTTTTATACTTGGTCTCACATTTTTATCTGTTGTGATTTCTCTTTCTTTTTTGGAGACTAACAAGTTTATTTCCTTTGTGCAGAAAGTATGGGCCTCTCTGATCTAGTTCGGTCGAAACGTCAAAGGGTGTCGGGGCCTTCTAAGATAGACGCCTCGATAGCACCAAGTGCAGTGCCTGTATCCACAATAATTGCTCAAGCATCCTCTGCGGCTGCTCCACCGGTCCTTGCCCCAAGCACAACGACTATCGATGAGGTCATTGACCTCGAGGCCTCCTCTCCCCAAGATGAGGGACTTTCTGGGAAGGGTAAGGAAATCCCTTCAAACTCATCCCAAGCCAGGGTGCCTCGGTTGGTTATCTTCTCGAAGCACTATGAAGGGGATGACTTAGAGCTACATAGGGAGGCCACTGCGTACTACAACGCCCGCATCGAGGATGGCAATAAGGACTCCTAACTCCTTGCTGAATATCTGTGTGAGGACTAGCCAAAGGATCCCGTCGTCCCTCATCACCGCGAAGAGCCAGAACCTCTCCTCGTGGGGAGAATAGGAGATAGGGCCATACCAGTAATTGTAACGCCCTACTTCCTTAGAGCCGTTACTAAGTGAGTTTTAAGACAAAACAGTGCAATGAACTCGCTAACCGAGGTTTTGAAACAAAAGTGTGTCTAATAAAAAGTTAAGGCTGTAATATTTGAAAGTGCGTTGACTTAATAAAAACTTCTAGTATTAAACAATTGGGATCCCAAAATAAGCTTTGAAAACTATTTACATCTTGAAATAAGTTTACAGTTGATCAGTTCTAAAAATCATAGATTATTACAGCCATTTTCAAACAAACCCCCAACCAAAGCAGTCGGGCAGGCCAAACACGTACGCGTCGCTTCACGCTCTCCGTACTCATGGTTGGTTGACTCAGTCTTTGCCCTTACCTGCAACACGGAGCACCCGTGAGCCGAAGCCCAGCAAGAAAACTCATGCAGAACATAACATATGCAAATATACAGTTAATCATATCAGATAGTCCACAGATAAACAAGTCAACCATTAGACTAAGCAAACACGACCATGCTGCCCCAGAAGCCTTACTGAAGCCTGGGGTATCGGTTCTCATCGTAAGGATAACACATGTATCCACCGGGCCCTGCCCTGACTATAGCATCCCATGTGCTAAGTGTTACTTCCGGCCCCGCTGCCGCACCAGGCCTACGCCGCTCTCGGCCCTTGCCGTTCATTTTATTATAATCACACATATAGTATAACACAACAACATTCAAACGAATATTAATTCATTTAAGTCTGCATCCTAACATGTGATGCAATATAGGGTCGTGCCCTGCAATCATCTCATCATGCAACGTGCAACATAGGGCCGCGCCCCGCAATCATACTATGGGCCCATGCCCTATCCTACGGGTGTTATAGTTTTCTTACCTGTATTCCGAGCCTCCTGATGCACTAAAGCCGCGAGCACGGTCCTCAAGCACGAGCCTCTCCAACATCCTAGTCACAACACACATGAAACATCCTTTAATACTAATCAAATCATAACCACTTCCCGGGACCAATCCCACACTCTCGGGACTCCCAAATTCCTAAAACAAATCATCGGAAACATCCCCCGAGCCCCTGGAACAAATGCCCAAAAATGCAAAATTTCCCATCCTGAAAAAGGCGTAGCGCCGCGGCGCTACCCGCAAGGGCCGCGGCGCCCAGCGAAGTTAGAAAGCTCCCCTGACTGAAAACAGCCTCGCGCCGCGGCGCCCAAGAACAGGGTCGTGGCGCTCCTTCGCGAACCCAGAAAAACTGGGTTTTTCCTCTGCATTTCATCATCCAAAACACTCCCAAATCATCCCCAAACTCACACCTAAGCCCCAAAATCAATTCAAAACCCCACATAGACCATTTAACAAATCAGAAACACAATCAAAGAAACCCAAACACACAATCAAATCCCCAAAATCCACATCTTTGATTTTCAACTTCCGAAAATATAAAACCCAAAACCAAACTTAAACCATGCTTAAATTCCTCAAACCATAACAGAAACAAGCCTTAAATTTACTTATAATCCTTACCTTGAATGAAGAATCCAACCCTATGCATCCTTGATTCATCTCCTAAGTCTCAAATTTCAGCTCCTTCACTCCTCTTCTTCTCCTTCTTCTTCTTCTTGCCCTAGGTCTCCTTCAAGCTTTCCTTTTCTTAATTTTTAAACAAAACCACCAAAATGGATAAGTGCCAAACCGTTCACCCCATATAACCCAGCTGCAATATATCTAATTCCCAGCCAAATGACCAATTTACCCCTTCATCAAAACCCTTTGCTAACTACACCTCAAGGGCACTTTAGTCATTTCTCCTATATTGCAATTCTACCATTTCTTTCACCTAAACTTGTTACTCTCAGCAGTAACTAATGGTTACCCAGGTTCCTCAATCACCAATAACCATTACCCACTAAATCTCAACTTAACCATAAAATTCCCAAAGTCCCCCTAGGCTCCTCCCGAGCCGGGTATAGAAATCCCGTTGTGACTCTTAAGTTAAATTTTCTCTCTAGGACCGTCTCGGCACGTGCATCACAATAATAACTCCACACTCACGTGGTACAATTCACAGAATACAATTATCACATATATGCCCTCAGCGGGCTAAAATTACCAATTTACCCCTATCGTGCAAACGGGGTCCCCATGCATATTTATTTCACCTAATCATGCATACTAACCACATAGTCATGCATCTCAAATAATCAAATAGTCGTACAACACGCTTTAAAATCATAACCATGCATTTAACTCATAAATCACACATAAATTCCATCATGCCCTCCTGGCACACTAATCAAGGCCCTTAAGCCTTATTAGCGATTTTGGGTCGTTACAGTAATCCCCTACTTCCTTAGAGTTGTTACCATGGGATTTATAAGTGTGCTATTAGCTCGCTAATCGAGGTTTTAAGTTTAAAAGTGTGAATAAAATTGAAATAAAGACTCATTTGGCAACATTGGATATAAAGATTTAGACATTCATTAAAATCATAAAGGTTGTACATTTGAGATCCCAAAATACTGTTTAGAAAATGTATTACAACTCAAAAATATAATTACGATCAACCTAAGCGACAAAGAAAATCATTACAATACTTTTCCTAATATAACCCTGGTCGTGGCAGCCAGGTAGGTCGAACATGCACCCGTCGCTCTACGCTCTCCAACTCATGGTTGTTTGACCTTTCCTTTGCCCTTACCTGCACCATAGACCACCCGTGAGCCGAAGCCTAGCAAGAAAACTCAACATATAACATTTCACATATCAATCCAACAGTATACAACAAAACAGTCAACAGACTAAACACATAGCGGCCTACGCCGACCCAGGTGCTTTACCAGGCCTTGGGTTCGCGGTCTTCACCGAGCAGGTGGATAAAACACCCTTGGAGGGTCTCGCCCTAGCAGCCTGCACTCAGCGTGCTTAACACCGATCATGGCCCCTTGCCGTACTCGACCTTTGTTGTTCTTGGCCTTCGCCGTTGTAACAACCCAAAATTACTAATATGGCTTAAGGGCCTTGATTAGTGTGCCGGGAGGGCATAATTGGTTTATGTGTGAGTTTATTGATTTAATGCATGATTATATGAATGTAAGTGTGGTTAAATTTTATATCTATGAAAACCACATTATTATGTGGGTAGATCTGCAGCGTGCAACTTGAGGCGATCCTAGGGAGCTAGGTAGCGGGAAAGTCACAACGGGGCATAATATTTGACTTTGGGCAAGTCAGGGGTATTTCAGGTATCGGGTGGTTATTTGGACTATCGGATTATGGAAATAAATATATGGAGATATATTTAAGGTTAGGAAGCTTAGGCGGGAATTTTGGGGAAATTTACCATTTTGCCCTCGGGGACATTTCTGGTACCCCGAGCCCCGGGATTAACTTAATTAATCAAGGTTGATTAAGTAGAATAGAAACCAGTAGAACAAAAGAGACAAACCGACCCATTTTATCTCTCTCTTCTTCTCTCTTCTTCTTCTCAAAGAAAACCATTAGAACCTAAGAAACTCAACTGAGAACTTTATGATTTGGGCTGGAGTTTTGGGAAAATAGCTCAGTTTCAGCCAAGGGAATTCAACCATAAACCAAGGTAAGCATTGAATTTCGTTTTTGGTTAGTTGATTATAAGGTTTATGGGTTGAAATCTAAGGGTTCCTAGGTTCTTAATTTCAAGGTTGAATTAAGGTGGGAAGGCTTGGGAGTTGGCTTGGATTGTGCTTAGAGAGATGATTCTGCTGTGGAGGCAAGCTTGAATCCATGAATTAATGGCTGAACTCTGGTGTTCCATTGCTGGTTTTTGTGTTCTTAAGTACCTGGGTTTCAGAAATCGAAATGGGATTTTAATGAGGTTTAAACTAGGTTTTCTGTTGGATTATGTTGTTAGGATCATGCTAAAAGTCTCGTGATTAATGGGTTTTGGAATTAGGGTGCTTTGGGGTGATTTTGAATAAGGTTAGGATGTTGGAAATGGTGGGTTTTATAGGCACGAAGGGATGGGCCACGGCTCTGTTCTAGAGCGCTGCGACCCTACGAAGCTAAGGAGCCAGGGAGGCTCTGCCGAAGGGGAGCGCCGCGGCGCCACAGGGCAGGGCCGCGGCGCGTGTCTGCCTTCAGAGGGGCTTGGTTTCTATTTCAGAGGCGGGTCACGGCTAGGTTTCTGGGGTCGCAGACCTTAGGTGCATTTTTTATCTTTTGGGGATTTTAAGCGCGGGAACCTAACCTAGGGTGCTCAGGATCGATTCCACCACCGTGTTTGGTGGAACTCGATGTCCCAGAAGTTAGAATTATACCCGGAAACCTTTACTTGAATATTAATGGAATCCATTACCTTGGTTGTGACTAGGTGTTAAGCTAGGTCTTGGGAAGCAGATCGTGCTCGAGGAACGTCGCTCGTAGTCAGTGAACGTGGAAATTAAAGGTAAGAAAACTGCACCCGGTTGTGTATTTATGGTGGGACTAAGGGTTCCCTAATCTGTATGCTTTGAAAGGGTGGTATTATGACATGTACATCGTAAGCCAATGGCCTAAGAGTGCCAAGGGTTACACTAGTGCACAGGGCGCAGCTCGGCCACTGGTAGCCGAGGACAGCTTATTATGCACTGAGCTCGGTTTAAGCGGGCCGGAGTCAGTGGGGTAAACAGAGGATGCGGCCTAAGTTGTCGGCCCTAATTATCATGTGACTTGATTGTTATTAACGTTTAGTTGCATCTTTGATTTTTAATACGTGCTATGTGAATAATGTGGAATATTAAGTGTCTGGTAATGCTTAAAGGATTATTCATCTGTTATTGATTGTTTGTGAAGCATATTATGTTTTCTTGCTAGGCCTTGGCTCACGGGTGCTACGTGGTGCAGGTAAAGGCAAGGGAAAACTTGATCAGCCCTGACTTGGAGAGCTCTATGAGCTGAATGTACATGACCAGCTGCTCAGCCGCCACGATTGAGGGGAGACAGGAGCAGGGGAACCAGAAATGTCTGTTTTGCCTTAGAATGGCTAATGGTTGTTTAAATTTTGGAAATTTTGTAAACTGACTTTCGAACGCTGTTTCTTTTTGGGATCCCATGTATAAAATGTTTTGTTATATAGAATGTACACTTTTGAGACCAAAACCTTTTAACCCTAGTTCATTAGTGGTTTCAGTAACACATTTTAACTAAATGACTTGATTAGCAAGTCCACCATCTTTATAAACACATAGTGTAGCGGTCTTGGCCATCCAGGGCGTTACAGCCGTTCTTGGCCTTCGCCGTTCATTCATTAACATGCATAACACAGCATAGCATTCATAGATATACACCCATATATTAAACACAACCAATAGGGCCATTCCCTAAAACACAAACAATAGGGCCATGCCCTACTCTACGGGCACAAACAATTTTCTTACCTGTGTCCCAAGCTGATTGAGTACTGCGATCCCTAGCATGATACCCTAACCCAAGCTTTGACATAAACCTAGTCACAACGCATCCATAATAACAATCCATCAAGCCCTAAATCAAATAAGAACTTCAAATTAATATACTAGCCTTTGGGACCTCGAATTCTACTAAACTTAGTAGTAGAATCATTCCCGAGCCTTAACATTTGGATTCTCGAGCTTAGAACCATAAATTGGCCAAAATTCCCTATTGGCGTTGCGACGCTCCCAATTAGAGCCACGACGCCCCAAAAATTAGGGTCGTAACCCTCTCTAAGTTAGAGAGCCAAGCCTAAAATTTCCTGGACTCGCGTCGCAGCGCGCCCTACCTAGGGTTGCGGCGCTAAGGGGATTCAGCGAACCGAGCGCCACGGCCCGACCCCGCGAACCCAGAATTTCCACCATTTTAAGATTCCTAAACCTCTTGAAAATTGACCCAAACACAATATAATGCCAAAATTAAGTCCCAATTCCCTTACACTACACTTAGAGTAGCACCTAAACTCAAAGAAACTAAACAAACCCTCTTCAAAACCTAAATTCAATCACCCAAGTTTCAAACCCCAAAACTCTAACAAAACAACAAAGAAATTCATAGAAACTTGATCTAAACCTTACCTCTATAGTGGTTTCAACCTTGAGCTAGTTCCCCAAGTCTTCAAGCTTGTTTCCCCCCAACAAATCCTAGCCTTGAATCCTTAATTTTCTAGGAAATTTTCTTCAATAGTCTCAAACTACTCCCAAGACCAAGAGAGGGAGACAAAGTCGTGAGATAGAGAGAGAGACTTAGAGTTTCTATTTTTTTTCTTTCCTTAGTTATAGAGTATAGGTTAACTCTATCCTCAGCTGCCTAGGTCCCAAAACTATCACTTGCCTCACAATGACCAAAATGCCCCTTAGATCAACACTTGCCCCTTTAACGCCCCGAAGGGAAATCCTGTCATTTTCCATGTCCCGCTAAGTCCTTAAGTGTTCCTATAATTCCCCATTTAATCCCGACATGACCAAATAATTGCCAAATTACTACCCGTTACCCAGTAAATCCCGAACATCAACTATGTTCCCAAAAGACCCCTAGGCTCACCCCGAGCCGGGTATTCGACCCCGTTATGACTATTTTTCTATTCCACTCCCTAGGACTGTCTCAGATCACACATCGCAAATATATCACCACAATCTCATGGTATCAAGCACAACATGCATACAATTCACATTTATGCCCACAACGGGTCAAAATTACAAATATGCCCCTACTAACCAAATTGGGCCCACATGCATATTTAATTCACCTAAACATGTATTTATAATCACATAATCATTTTATTCACATATTAACATAATTAAATCAATTATTTCCCTCCTGGCACACTAATCAAGGCCCTAAGCCTTATTAGTAAATTTGAGACGCTACGACTATCTTCTCCTTACATAAATTTCGTCCTCAAAATTTACCTGAATAACTCGGGATATCGATCCAGCATATCAAACTCAAGCTCCCAAGTTGCCTCTTCCACTTTTCTATTCCTCCACAACACTTTCACTAAGGCAATGGTCTTGTTCTGCAAGACTTTATCTTTTCGGTCTAGAATCTGAACTAGCTTCTCCTCATAAGATAAATCTTGATCCAGCTCCAAGTTCTCGTAACTTAACACATGTGTAGAATCTAATACATACTTCCGGAGCATGGATACATGAAACACATTGTGAACCCCTGATAGAGTTGGAGGCATCATTAATCTGTAGGCTACCTCTCCAACCCGTTCCAGAATCTCAAAGGGGCCAACAAATCTAAGGCTTAACTTGCCCCTCACCCCAAATCGTTTCACCCCTCTCAAGGGAGAAACTCTGAGAAACACGTGATCGCCGACTTGAAACTATATGCTCATGCATCTCAAGTCTGAGTAACTCTTCTGCCGACTCTGGGAGGTGATCATTCGAGCTCTAATCTTCTCAATCGCTGCATTTGTCCTATGAACAATCTCAGGACCTAAATACCTCCTCTCACCCATCTCATCCCAATAGATGGGTGATCTGCACTTTCTCCCATATAACATCTCACATGGAGCCACTCTGATAGTCGCTTGATAACTGTTATTGTATGAAAACTCAATCAAAGGGAGATACTTACTCCAAGATCCCCCAAAGTTCAGTACGCAAGCTCGCAACATATCCTCCAGTATCTTAATCGTCATTTTAGACTGTCCATCCGTCTGAGGATGATAAGCGGTACCAAACCGCAACTGTGTGCCCATAGCCTTCTGCAGGCTCTCCCAAAACTTGGAGGTGAAGGTGGGGTCCCTGTCGGATACTATCAACCTCGGAGCCCCATGTAGTCGCACAATTTCCTTCACATACAATTCATCATACTGCTCCATTATATAAGTTGTCCTAACAAGCAAAAAGTGGGCTGATTTGGTGAACCTATCCACAATCACCCACACCTAATCATACTGTCCCATAGTCTTCGGTAATCCAACTACAAAGTCCATGGTGATATCCTCCCACTTCCACTCCGGAAACCCTAAAGGTTGCAGCAACCCTGCTGGCCTCTGATGTTCAACCTTTACCTGCTGACAAGTCAAACACTTGGCCACATAATCCACCACACCCCTCTTCATTCCCGACCACCAATAAAAGGTTCTCAATCTTGGTACATCTTCGTCGTACTCGGATGTAAGGAATAAGGAGTGGTATGAGACTCATCTAAAATATCTCGCCGGATACCGGAATCCATCGGAACACAAATCCAACCTTTATACCTCAGTAAACCCACCTCTGAAATAGAAAAGTCCTTAGCCGCTCCGGCTAAGACGTCCTCTGTGTGCTCCCTAAACTGGGGATCCTCCCCCTGTGCTTCCTTGATCCTCTCAAGGAGTGTGGACTGAAAAGTGATATTGGCTAGCTAACCAACTATCAATTCAATTCCTGCTCTAGTCATCTCCTTAGCTAACCTATCAAATATCTACCTCGAACTAAATAGTTGTCCTGGGCCCTTCCAGCTCAGTGCGTCGGCCACCACATTGGCCTTCCCAGGATGGTATAGAATGTCGCAGTCATAATCTTTTACCGATTCCAGCCAACACCTTTGGCGCATATTCAGATCCTTCTAAGTAAAGAAATACTTTAGACTCTTATGGTTGGTGTATATTTCGCATTTCTTTCCATACAAATAATGCCTCCAATCCTTTAGTCAAATACCAGCGCTACCAATTCCAGATCATGAGTGGGATACCTCTGATCATACTCCTTCAGCTGTCTCGATGTGTAGGCTATCACCTTCCCAGCTTGCATCAATACACACCCCAAACCCTGCCTGGAAGCATCGTAGTAGACTACAAATTTCTCATTGTCTGACGGTAGACTCAATGCTGGAGCAGTGATCAGTCGCCGCTTCAACTCCTTGAAGTTGTTCTCACATCTATCTCCAGACATACTTGGTCTTCTTACGTGTCAGTTCAGTCAATGGTGTAGCTATTCTGGAGAATCCCTCAATGAACCATTGATAGTACCCCGCTAATCCCAAAAAACTCCTAACCTCTGGTACACTACTCGGCCTGGGCCAATCCCTCATTGCCTCAACCTTTCTTGGGTCCACCAAAATCCCCTCCTTGCTGACAATATGCCCCAGACACTTGGGGTAACCAAAACTCACACTTGTTGAACTTAGCATATAACATATCCTCTCTCAACCACTGTAGTACCAGATGAAGATGCTGCTCGTGCTCTGTCTCTGACTGGGAATACACCAGTATTGTTGGGGTTTTATGCCCTAATTAAAACCCAATTTCTTTGTAATCTCATTTAATTATCAATAAAAGAATATAAATCATTTTTTGACTTGGTCAATCACTTTTCTCACATGTTTTATTGTCATGATTACTTGTTTAATATAAACTTCTATTAAATCCCGAGCATATAGCTAATCATATTTATAGTGACGTAATCAAAGTGGAATATAAATATGATAATATGTTCAAAATAAGTTAGTCCTAAGATTAGTCAGTGTACAAGATTTACACTGACTTGCCAATCTACGATATGATCTACTTACACATTGAAGTGTTATGTTCTTTCCAGAACATTAGCAAAGTAGATAAGATCGGATGTATTTGTTACATCAGACTAACCCGATATTGACAATTGATAGGATAAGTAAACATACCGTTATTATCTATTCTAGTCATATCATACAGTTGACCATAGGTCAATTCAATCTCAATTTTGAGTGGTTAGTATTCTAACTAATTGTATTATTTGAGTTCTTTGACTTGTTCGTTACCAGCTTACCCTACAGACTAGCCCATACTTACATCTTGGGAACTCGGTAGTATAATTGAGTGGGAGTGTTAATCATAGATATGAACATCTATAGCTTCTGATGAAGAAGTGAAATGATGGTTTCCTTTTAGTTTGGTTCAAGGTGCTAAATGATAGAGATCTCATTTCAGTAATTAATATTAGTTTACTGAAATATCATTTACAAGGAACTAAGTGTTTTAAGGATAAAATACAATGAGGGGTAAAACGGTATTTTAGTCCCATCTCATTATAGACCGTCTATAGAGGATTGAGTGATAATTATCGTTGTAACAATGGATAATTAATAGCATATCTATATTTTTTATAGAGCGTTCTATGAATTCAAGAGTGCAATTCCGAGTCTTTAGTGGAGTCGCGAGGAATTAATGAGTTAGTAAATTTATTTGTTAGATTTATGATAACTTATTGGAGCTTGATTTCATAGGCCCATAGTCCCCATTGTACCTTGGATAAAATCATCTAGATAGTCTCAATTAATTGATTTAATTATCAATTAGAATTATCAAAGTTGACCAAGTAAATTTTGGATAGTTTCACAAAGTTATGTAATTTTGAGAAAAAAAGAGAAATTAGGGCAGATTTAGAAATTAAGATAAACTGGTATCTAAATTAATAAATAAGTTTAAATCAAGGTTCAAATTATAAATAATTAATTTGATAAAAGATTTAAATAATTATGTAATTAATTTAATCAATAGAAAATAATACAGGCCTTGATTTTAAGTCCAATGGGCTTATAATCAAATGAAAATTTTCACGGGCCTAAAGCCCATGATAATTTCGACCTAAGGCTGTTAATTGGCTATTAGTTTATTGACTTTTTAATTAAATTAAATGACCTAATTTAGTCTATAAAATGAGTGCTTAGAGAGAAGTAAAAAA
Source organism: Humulus lupulus (assembly GCF_963169125.1). NCBI lineage: Eukaryota > Viridiplantae > Streptophyta > Magnoliopsida > Rosales > Cannabaceae > Humulus > Humulus lupulus. The sequence continues at coordinate 125,777,192 of NC_084801.1, read as the reverse complement.
ACATAAGTTTCAGAAGTCACAAGTCAGATTTTCTGATAGTTTTTAGATTCTCTCTAAACACAAGTCCTTTTCTAAGCCTCTTATTATTATTTTCTCTTCTTCTCTCTATATCTATCTCATGTGTTGAGAATTGTCCACCCTAGTTTAGGTGATTCCAATGTACTTTGGAAGGGTGTGAAGAAAATTGAAGATCGGTTCAGTTTTTTGGTAATACTCTGCAACAGAAATGATACAAGGGTTAGAGAAACTGAAGGAATGACTCATTCATTCCGCTGCATATAATGTAAGTATTCTTATCATTTTTTCTCCTTGAATTCAATTTTAGAAATATGTTCTAGGTTATCTCATATTAATTTGTTCAATATTAGATCTACATGAAAATAAATAAAGATCATGTATAAGTTTCTCAACAACTGGCCTCAGAACCTTTGGTAATCTTTATTTCCATGCATGAACATGTTAAAAATTGGATTATTTGATGTGTTTGAATAATTTGATGGTTTTTCATGTTTATATGAAGCATATTAATTTTATGTGATTATTAGCAATTTTAGGTTGTTTTGTAGTATTTTCTATACTATTAATTTTTACATATGCTTTATTTTGTGTAAAACATGTTAAAAATTAATTAGAAAATTGTTTTGGTTTGAAAAATTGCTAAAAAAAAATTTTGGAAAAAATTTCCTCTGGCTGCCACACCGGCGCGCACACCCACACGCGCCCATGCATGCATCCTTCGGCAGACTCCCCATGCGTCACTCGGCCGCCCCCCCTACGCGCACGCGTCACCAGCCAGTAGCATTCAGTGAAACGGGTACTGTTCATCCTATTTTTTTTACATTAAAGAAATTAAAAAATGTGAAAATTTATTATTTATAATCAAAGCTAAAAATATCAGATTTTTTTTATCATTTAAAATTATTTTTTAAAATAATATATTTTTGTTAGTTAAGATTTAAATAATTAGATATTTTCTACAAAGATTCAAATTTAAATTTAAAAATAGATTAACAACTTAATTTTAAATCTTTTAATATATCAAAATATTATAATTAAGATATCAGATATTTAAGATATTTTCTTTTAAATTCTTGATATTTTATTAAATCTTTATTTTAAAATATAAATATATGTTTATTCTATAGTTTTTAATATTTAAATTATTTGAAATTTGAAATTTGTTAGTTAGATATTTTCATGGATATTTGAATTTGTGTAACTGTTTTGAGATATTTTAGGGTTGTTATAACTATTAATATTTTATTTTTATTTTTTTAATGGTTAAAATATTAGCTAATAGTTGTAACGACACAAGATATTTTTAAAAAACAGTTAAGATATTGATTTTAAAATTTAAAATTGGTTAAATTTTGAAAAATATCATTTTTTTCTACCAATTAATAAAATATTTTTTTAATAAATGAGATTTAAATTAACTTTGGTTAATTGTTGATAAATCATATTTAAATTAAATTAATATTTTTCAAATTAACCTAAATCAAGTTGATTGTTGATAAATGAAATTTAAATTAACTTTTGTTAATTGTTGATAAATTTCATTTAAATTGACTTATTTTTGTAAAAATTTAATTAATTTGAATTTTTTTGATCAATTCTAAATAATTAATTGTGGTATTTTTGCAAATGAAATAAATTGTGGTATTTTTGCATAAATTCATAGAATTGCTCATATAGTAACATGATTAGGCTCATCCAATTATATCATGGCTGATTGCACTATATTTTATTTGGGCCCATTAGAAAATGTAAAGTTTAAATTCCTCTCTTGTGAATGATTCTACTTGTGAATGCCCATTTGCTTTGCATGACTATAGTGAGCCTAATCAATTAATAACAATTAATAAAATGAATATTTAAATTTATGTATTTTGGACCTTGTATGGAAGATTGGGGGCCTCTGTAGTGGGAACGGCATACTGGACCCAGCCCTCCTCCATACAAGCTCAATTGTTAAAGCCCATTTACCTGAGTTGGACTTAATTGTATAGGTTCATTATATTAGTTAAACCTAAATATTGATTAGCAACAAATTAATTCTAAATTAATTGAATTTGTTTCAATGTGACACTTTAGAATTAATAGGAAATTATAAGACTTTGGTTTTTAAAAATTCAAATCTTACAATTTATTTGGAAAACAATAGTCATTAATTTTCTAAAAATAAATAATAAAATTACTATTTTAATTTTATAATGAGCTTATTTTTAAAAAAATTATTCGATCTCCACCGTTGGTTTAACATAGTCAATAACTTAATGGGGCCTCGAGGCGCTTTGATTCGTCCCCCTATGGAAGGTGTTCATAAGTTATTATGACAAGGTTAAATTTCGAAAGATAGATAATTATAGGTCAAATTCTACTAGACTCACCCCTACGGTGACTGCTAGGACTAAATCTATGATTATCGAAATCGTGGGTCTAGCTCATAAAATAAGAGATTTTGTTTTCTTATTTTGATCGAATAGTAGGTTGTTAATAATGATGTTCATTATTAAATAAGTTTACAACTTTATTTAACTAGTGGTATTTTTGACTCTCGCCAACCGGGACAAGGATATCATAGATTAGTTGAAAACTTAAAGAAATAGAGATATGATTATTTTGGTATTTTTTCCTCATATCTTACATATTTTGGTATATGTTGTGCTATTTCTTGAAATTTGTGTGAATAAGAGTTTTATTGAGCAAATGTGATTGATTTCTATTTTATTGATAATTTGTAGTTCTAAGTTAAGTAGTGTTTGTGTCTACTCCCATCATTTCTCAACTTTCGATGGGGAAACGCACTGGAGAAAACTTCATTAATTGGAAGGAGAATATCAACATAGAGTTGATTGGTGACAACTCCGAGTTCGTCATGATTAAAAAATCCCTAGAACGAGCACCGTGTCCGTACGTTCGTGAAGGCACCGTCATGCTCATGATGGCACCATAAATGCTTGGATAACACCGTCTCCGCACATACGTGATGACACCGTGAATACTCGAATGCCATCGTGTCTGCACGTTCGTGATCAACTCAACTATGGTCTGACGTAGCTCATGAACGAGCTTCATATTTTTGAGCCTATCATGGGTGGACCTAGTAAAGGAGGAGAAAATAAGACTACCGATGTTGTTGCTGATCCAACTAAGACTGAAGCTAACCCAGCTTCGTCTTCGAAAGCTGGAAACAAGAGGAAAGGTGGACAAAACAACAACCCTAAGCCTGCAAAGGCTTTGTTTTTAGCTGCTATGATTCCCTATTGGGTTGGATTTTGGAACTGAAAAGGTTATTGACATCAAATTCATAATCAGATTATGAATTAACCTTCACTAGTAAATTCAATGGTACATTAGGAATCATGAAATAATTAAAAGGGTAAAATTGTAATTTTATTCTCACTTAATTATGAATCATCAATAAATGATTAATTTGTATGTAATGATTACTTTATGGTTACAATAAAGTACTCAGTAAATATATGTCTTTAATTCTCAAGAGTTCAGTCTCATATTTTTAGTGGAATAATCATGAGATTAATAAATATGATCATTGAATCAAATAGTTTTGGTTAATAATCTTTTATTTATTGGAGCTTGGAATTATTGGTCCATATGTCCCCGAGGCAGCTCTATCAACACTAATCAACGTAAAAGTTGATACAAGGGTTAAACTGTGAATGATCTATTTGAGAGAATATTTATTCTTCAAGATAAATGTGCAATTATGTGGTAATTGAAGTTGCACAATTTATTATTGCATTTGTGCAATTTTCGAAATTGTGTAGAAATAGAAGAAATTGATTTAAATCAATTATTTTATTTAAGTGTGAATAGATAAATATGGATAGTCGAAATTGTTTTTTATTATTATATTTATTTAATTAATAATAAGATGATAATAGAAATTCAAATTTTGAATTTTGAATTTTGAAATTTAAGTTGTTATATTTTCCTTAAAAATATGATACCTTATTTGAATTTTTAATTATTAATTAATTAAAATAAAAACCACATGGAAAATCAAATCCCATTTTCAAGGATATGCCACACGCATAGAGTTTGGACTGTTCTATGTGTGTGACATTTCTGAAGTAATCAGATATTGATTTTTATTTTTATTTTCAATTAATTAATAAAACATTTTAAAATGGGTTTTAAAATGGAATGTTAGACTTTATTTTTTTTATTATTATTATTGTTATTATAAACGATGATTGATTTATTATTATTATTATGGTAATAATGTTTATATATTCTATATGATAGAAAATAAAAACAACAAGTTTTTACAGAGAATAAACACTATCATCTTTTTCACAAAACAAAAACATTTCTCTCTAGCTTATAAACAAGAGTCTCATGAGTGGAGAATACTTTTGATTCACAAAATTGATCGTTGTTTTCTATGTACCCACCCACATCTTGAGATGTAGAGAATGTCTTGGAAGATCTAGGTGTGAATACTCTAGCAAGGATAGGAAGATCGAAATATATACGAAAAGATTCAAGGATTCTTGATAGGCTACAAGAGATAAATCGTTTAGTATTATTTTCCATATACATATTAAATATATGTATATATATTGATTAACATATTGCATATTAAAGGATCCCCATATAAAGTTGTTTATATGAAATTTTTTATTGTATATCATTAGCGCAATTTCCGTTGCACACTAGGAATTGTTCCTAACATTTGGATGATTTAAGTCTTACATCAATGCGTTTCAGCAGAAAGTTGAAAGTGATGAGAGTGGCGATGATGAAGAATGATAGTTTTTGTGTTTATATGTATACTCGGTTTAGATGTTTTGTCTGCCAGCAAGTTATTTTTTTATTAATTTTTTTTAGTTTTTTATTATTTAAAATAAGTTATAATTTAAACGAGAGTTTAACTATTGGACTAAATTGCTAATCTTTGACAAACATAAAGGTGTAATTGCTCAAAAAAATAACTCAAGGACTAAAGTGACAATTGGGGTATAACTGAGGGGGCAATGGTGCTAAAAATCCTAAAAAAAATTATGAAAACAAGATCAAATAAAATTATTGAAATTAACAAAAAAAAAAATTTAAAGAATGTCAAAAAAAATATTGAGAAAAAATGTTGAAAATAATAATAAAAAATATTTTTTTTAGATAAAATTACATTTTATATGGGATTTTTAATAGAGTTTGCAAAAATATGGATTTTTTTCAAGAAAAGTAAATCTATGACTTTTTGAAATAATTTTCACTTTTATGGGTTTAGTATCCCATATTTTTGTATAAAAGTATGTTTATACTATAGTTTTACTCTTAATCAAGTTTTATTAATTTGGAAGGGTATGTTTGTAATTTGATTATTTTTTTAACTTATTTGATTTTTTTTATATTAATTTTATATAACTATTTTTATATTAAATTTTTCTGTGGATGTTTTGCGAATTTTTTGTTATTTTTTTGTAATATGAATTGTATTTATTATTATTTTTAGGGGAAATTGTGGCAAGAGTATCCAATGTTTTAAGAAACTAGTGATTTAGTACCCAATCTTTTTTTGTGTGGCAATAGTACCCATTGTCCACTTCCATTGGTTTCCGTCGGTACCCAGCCCAATTTCGTCTTATTTTGTCCATGTGTACAGTAGAGATTAATTCACCATTTAGTATTTCAAAAACCAAAATTTGAAATAAAAAAAACGTTTTAGTTAAAAACAAAATAAAAGCAAACTGAAAATTAAAAACAATGGCATGTCCATGAATGACTGAAGAAGAACAAGCCCAGAAAACACCCCATTTCGAAAACAAAACCCAAATAAATCCCCAAACCCAGCCACCATTTGCTACGAAAATGAAGAACTAGTTTGTATTTTCATTTTCGAAGAGAGGGAACAAGACGATTTTCTCATACGGAATGTCGTCGTTTCGGAAACCAAACGAGTTAGTTCCACTTTACGGTAAGTGTTTTCATAAGCCTACTATTTATTTTTTGAATTAATAGGTTAAGTAAATAGGTTTATCGTGGTCTTTTCTTGTTTGTTGAAGTTTGTGGTAGGTTTAGTTGAATAACTGCTAAATGGGTATTAAATGTGTATGGTTGTTAATTGAATTGTTTAATGGGTTTTGTTCTATTTTCCATTGTATTTGTACTGTCAACCTTATACTTTTGCCAAATTTATCTAGTGAAAGTGAAAGGCTTAGACTATAAAGTAGGGTGTTTTGGCTGACCCACATGAGAATGTTTGCATTGGATACTCTGTTTTTGTTTTGACATATTCAAATAAGATAATTAATTGATGTGTATATTTTCCTGCAAGGCTCTGTGCCTCAAATTGGTAGTAGTGGTGATACCAATAAGGTCAATGATAAAGCTCAACCTCCACTTAAGAGGTGTTGTATTGAGGAGATTCCTAATGATGCCGAAGTGAAGGTAGATGTGAGGGTTTGGGTCAAATCAGATGATTATGTGGATGAGCAAAGAGGAGATGATGGATTTGGAGGCAAATGACTTTCAAATACCAACTGGTGAAGATGACTCAGAAGGCTCTGAAGAGTTCATTATGCACATGCCAGATGATTGGAATCAAGATGATGAGGCTGATAATTAGAGTGAAGATTATGAGAGTAAGTATGAAAGTGACTCGAGTATAGTGATAGTTGATTTGGTAGATACTGACAGTGAGGAAGAGCAAGCCCAAAATGTCTCAGTTGGTGTGGAGGACATGGCCTAAGTCCAACAACCAACAAGCCACACTGGTCAACTAAGTAATGAGGCCCAACAAGAAATTAGTTTAGGCCACGTGAATGGTTTTGGGGAAACCCAATCTAAACCAACAAATAGGCAATCTGCTGGATTTTATGAACCTGAAACTAGGCAAAGTCAAGGGGTTGTAGAGTCACAAACAAAAACTTCAATTGGCATTGGTGAAGGGCCTGTTGAGACAGAAACTTCTTTTGGGGAAAGTGGAGGGCCTGATGAGACACAACCTATTGAGACACAACCACAACCTGATCCAGACTTTGTTGAAGAAGAGTATACCCTAGATGAGGATGAGGAAAGGCATTTTGGGGATAATGTTGCACACCCTAGCAGTTGGTGGAGTTCAGTGGCTGATACTTGCAACCAAGAAGACATAGGAGGGTCTGATAGTGAATATGAGTCTGATGACCTGAGGAGTTTGAACAGTGATGAAGAAGTAGGTGGGGTTAAGAGAGGAAAAAAAGAGTTCCATCCAAGGACTGACTGGAAGGATTTCAAGTTTACACTTGGGTTGGAGTTTGCTAGTAAGGAGCAACTTAGGGAGGCTTTGACTGAGCACTTCATAAGCACTGACAGGGAGTTCACTTATGTGACCAATAATTCTGTGAAGATAAGGGCAGTTTGTAAAGGGAAAGGCTGTGGTTGGATATTGTATGCTAGGGTACAGACAAAAGACTACACAACATTCAAAGTCAATACACTAGTGGATGTGCATAATTGTGGCATTGTATTTGACAACAAGAAAGTGACTGCTACTTGGTTGGCCAAGCATTTCATCGAAGATTTTATAATGAACCCAAATATGACTTATAGCAACTCCAACACCTTGACTGCAAAAACAAAGATCTTGAACACATCCTCCTATGTATTCTACAGCATCAGGAACAAGGCCAAATAAATGTTGGAAGGTTCTGTGAAGGAGCAGTATAGAGTTTTGGATGATTATTGCAAACAACTCCTACACCACAATCCTGGGAGCACAACCACTATCAAAAGTAGCATTGTCAATAACAAGAGGTTGTTTAAGAGAGTTTATATCTGCCTCAAAGCTTGCAAGGAGGGATTCAAGGCTTGCACGCCACTTATTGGCTTGGATGGTTGTTTCCAAAAAAGGTATTGCAAATGTCTGTGTGCTGGCTGCTGTGGGCATTGATGCAAATAATGGCATGTTTCCAATTGCATATGCTATTTGTGAGAAGGAAAATACGGACACATGGAACTGGTTTTTAAAATTGTTGAAGGAGGATTTGGAGGTTATTGACACTACGAGATATACTCTGATTAGTGATAGACAAAAGGGGTTAGAAAATGCTTTAGGTTCCCTGTTTGATGGTGCTGAGATAAGATTTTGTGTGAGACATTTACATGTCAACTTTAACAAGGAGTTTCCAGGTCTTCTTCTAAAACAAAAGTTGTGGGCTTGTGCAAAAGCCACAACACCAGAACATTTCAAGAGGAGGATGACTGAAATGAAGGAGGAGAATGAGAAGACATATGATTGATTAATGAAGAAGGCTCCAACTGAACGGAGCAAGTCACACTTTAGATTGCATGTCAAATGTGACATGCTCTGAACAATATGTGTGAGAGTTTCAACTCTGCCATATTGGATGCAAGGGACAAGCACATCATAACTTTGTTGGAGAAAATCTGGTTTTGGTTGATGTCTAGATTATGTAAGAAAAGGGAAAGTGTGGCAAAGTGGTTGCAGCCTGTGGGGAAGAAAGTTCTAGATATCATAGAGAAGAACAAGCAAGTGGCCAGACATTGTTCATGTATTAGAGCAGATGCAAACATGTTTCAGGTTGCTTATCTTGGTAGTGAGAGCTTCTCATGTAACCTAGCTACTCGGACATGCACTTGTAGAGCTTTTGAATTAAGTGGGGTACCATGTGGGCATACATTGGCCTGTATATGGAGTTCCAACCTGAATGTTTATAATTTTATAATTGATGCATACAAAAAAGAAGACTTTCAAGCACAATCTGCTGCAATTATTGGACCAATGCCAAGTCTTGATAAGTGGCCAGATCCTGGTTTGAATCCAATTTACCCCCCAACTGAATTGAACTTGCCTGGAAGACCAAAGAAGGCAAGGAAAAAGGCACCTGATGAAGATGACACCAATGCAACCAAAAAAATAAGGTTTGGTCAACCAAACCATTGCAGCAATTGTAAACAAACAGGTCATTCAAGAGTCACTTGCAAGAATCCAACAGTGACATAGGTATTCAATCTTCAGTTATTTTTAGTTAGTTTGCTTTTCAATTATGATTTTATAAATGTTTTAGTTAATTTGATTTTTATTTATTGATTGCAACATGTTGTTGCCAAGAAAATGGGCAGACCACCTCTAAAAAATCCACATCCCGACAATCAGAAAAGGCAGAAGATGAGAGCCTAAAAGAATGCAAGAGATGCAGTAGCAGCAGCAACAACAACTTCAACATCTCAGCCACCACCCTCTCAACAAGCCATTGCATCTCAAGAGCAACACACACCTAGGAGAAGTGGAAGACCCCGTGGAGGACAACCAATAGCTGCAACTTCCTCATCCTAGCCACCACCCTCTCAGCAAGGCACTGCATCTCAAGAACAAAACAAACAGAGGATAAGAGGATGACAAAGTGGGCCAGCAACAACATTTTCCTCATTTCAACCAACACCATCTTAGAATCTAAGCTATAGTGTGTCTGTCATATTTTGTTGTTAAGACTATTTTGGGTCATTTATGACCTTTGTTTTCAGGCATCTTTAGCCTAATTTTGTGTACAAATGTATAAAGTGTGGACCTTGTGATTTGGCCAAGTATTTTGTGTAGTCTGTTTATTTAGCAAACTGATATGACTTTTTTGTCTATGAATTATGACTTGCATTTGTCTATAAATTTGGGTGCCAATTATATTTTGTATCTGCCATATTGGGTGCCAGTTATGACCTTGCATCTTGTATGAATTTTCCACATGATACCATGTAGTCAAAATTATTATTTTCATAATGAACTTAAACTAACATGACCAAAATTTAACCAGAACAAGCACAATTGTCAAAATACATTCATTCATTTTAGACTTGCTGCATTACAGATACAATGAAACTAGCACTTTGACAACTGAAACAAACACCATTGCCTTGTATCAGGTACTTTTTTGTTAACCAAAATCACACAATGTCTAATATTTCAAACACCAGACTAGTACAATTATAGATACAATGAAAACCAATTTTCCCCAACTTATACCAATCCAATCTTTCTTAAGGAGGTGACCACGAGTGCTGCAAACATGATCTTCACCCACAATTGGTTTGTTCCCATGGTTTAGACTTGTTATTTCAGACGCCAAGAGATCTTCAGCGTTCCAAGTTTCTCCCTCAATTATTTTTCTCTAGTTTGGAACGACAACCCTTCCACTTTCAACCATTTCTGGATGCACCCACCGGAAAAAATCGCAACCCCCTTCTGACTGACATAAAGCAAGAAGAAAACCTATATCTTCGGGCCATTGCTTTTGATCCACTAGAAAAATACGAATTTTCACCCTCCATTTTCCTCTACTGCTACTCGTCTTCTTCAATTGTGTTTTGTTTTTAATCTTCAGTTGTGGCTGGGTTTGGAGATTTATTTGGGTTTTGTTTTCGAAATGGGGTGTTTTTTGGGTTTGTTCTTCTTCAGTCGTTCATGGACATGCCATTATTTTTAGTTTTCAGTTTATTTTATTTTGTTTTTAACTAAAACATTTTTTTATTTCAAATTTTGGTTTTTAAAATACTAAATGGTGAATTAATCTCCACTGTACACGTGGACAAAATAAGATGAAATTGGGCTGGGGACCGACGGAAACCAACGGAAGTGGACAATGGGTACTATTGCCACAAAAAAAAAAGATTGGTTACTAAATCACTAGTTTCTTAAAACATTTGGTACTTTTGCCACTATTTCCCCTTATTTTTATTTATTATAAACATTTTTTTCCTTTTTTAGATTGTACGATTCTTTTTTCAAAGTCTGGGTAAGGTAACCTGTTACTTAATTGATTTTTCACAGTTGCGTAAAAAAAATAATCCTAGAGCTAGATTAAATAACTTGTATTAGGAGGGGTCACCAGTTACTTGTTTGATTTTTCACAGTTATGTAAAAAAAATCCTAGAATCACGTTAAATAACATGTATCAAGAAGGGTAACTAGTTACCCTAAGAGGAATAACCTTCTGCCATAAGAGGAGTAACCAATTACCATGAGAGGGGTGGCGGGTCACTCATATTAGAAATGAAAAGAAACATCAAATTTGAAGGAAAAAGAGGAATAACACTTCATTAAAAAAGGAAGAAGAAGTAAGTATGCTTTTAGTAACATAGGTAACCAGTTACCATAAAAAACCCAGAAATATACATATACATCATAACGTGAAGGTAGCCAATTACCCCAGAAATATACACACAAATAACGTGAAGGTAACCAGTTACCACAGACCTGAAGATAGAAAAAAAATAGATCTAACCACGAACCGACCTCCTCCCTCGTCTTTGACCACCATTAGAACCCCCCATCCTCGTCGTTTTGCGTAGCTCCGAGCACCACAGATCGCACTCAGCCTAGGCACCACCCCTCTCCATCGCCTCCGACTACCACCAGCACATCCCTCGCCTCAGCTTAGCCCCATCGTTTTGGATTTGGGGGCTCGCGAATGGAATCGCGCAAAGATGCGCAAATTGGGGATGTGTTCGTCGATGGCGTGGCTAAGTGTTCTTGGCTGGGTTTCACGGAGGTGCGCACCTAAGGTGAATCGCAGGTGGTGAGGGTGGGTGGGCGGAGATGATGGTGAGGCAGGCGAGTGGATGACAAGGGAGGTGGTGGCTAGGGCAAAATGAAAGAAAAGAGAGATGAGAGAGAGAGAGAGAACCGTGCGGCTGGGTTTGGAGAGAGAAATGTTTTGTGTGGCTGGGGTTTGAGAGAGAGAAGAGTGGAATGCTAATTTATAATAATACCCCTGTTTGGCTAATATGCTTTGGTTTTAAATTTAGTTTCCACATTTTAGTTAGCTACTAATTGTGTTTCTCATACTTTAATTTTTTCTTTAATAAATTTTCTCATACAAATTAAGAAAAGTATAATTCTCGTATGTTTGCATATTGATGGCATAAAATCCATATTTTTTTTAAATTCCTCTTTTTTTTAATTAATGAGATTCTTATATATACTTTTGGGGTATATAATGCGGACAGTATGGGCCTATTTTTCTATAAAGCCCAAATTGTTTGTTTGGGCCCAATAATATGAGAAATAAGGCCAATACCAAGGCTCTAATGGAGTTCCACATTCAGTAGATTTGTGTGTACTTTCCTTCTGCAAGTGAAGAAAGAAGTGTTATCTGGTTTCACTTCTGCACTCAAATCATTCATTATTTTCTAAAATCAAATCCCAAAACAAAACACTCCGATTTCAGGATTTGAGAACAAAATTTTCTGTTTTCAAAACCCCTGAAAACTGAATCATCTCCTTTATTCTCATCATCATCGTCATCTTCTTCTTCTTCCCCTGAGAACACAGTAGCCTGTTGCTCCTCCACTCGCCGCTCATCTCCGACCACCGCGAACCCCCCGCAGTCGCTCTTCCAAAGAGAGCTCCGGTAAACTCATCTGCTTTTCAAATAATTCATCTTCGAACTGGTGATTTCTTTATGCGATCGTAATTCATCAATTTCATATATTTTCCCAACAAATTTCTTTTCTTTTTTTCTTCATCTTATCGTTTACAATGTTGTTAATTACCCAAGGGTTTGCCTATGGTTATAGATTATAATATAGGATTTTTGGTTCTCGGTATATCTGTTCTTTCGTGGTTCTCAATTTGGGGAAAAAAAGTTTGGAATATAAAACTATACATACACACACACACATGTATATAGAGAGAGGGAGGCTACTTATAACTTGCCTGGAAAATTCATATCCTCTGCTTTACGCATCATCATCGAATGTATCATCGAATCTTCTGTGAGTAGTTAGGGCTTTCTTTTTCCATGTCTGTTGAAGTATCTCACTAGATCTGTGCGGTCATCTAGATTTAGAAACATCTCCTGTGTGTCCGTAACTTGGAAATTTGATTATCTTAAATTTTGGTATTTACATGAAAGTTGGGATTTCTTTGTTGGGGTTATATATTATCATGTTTGACTGAGAAGTTGAAAATCTATGTTGGGTCGACTAGTTCTAGTTTTGGAAAAAAAAAATTAAGGTTTAAACTCCTTGAGATAAAAGGCATTAGAATTTCTGGTGTCAAAGAATAGAACTTTAATAATATGAGTGTTGAATTTGTAATTTTGATTTGGTTTCTTGTTCAGTTTTGAGTTGGGTTTTTAACAATTTGATGTGTGTATTAGGCAGTGAGTGAAAAGCTTGGGCAGCAGGGTAATGGCGGACCTAGAAAACTTGCTGTTGGAGGCAGCAGGAAGAACTAGTTCAGGAGGGAGAAACCGACACTCGCATCCTCCTCCGTCTAGAAGACGGCGTGAGGATTCATATTCTGATGGGGGAAGTGACTCTAGGGATGATGACTCGGATGATGATCGTGGTTATGCAGGTAGAAAGCCATCTGGGTCTCAAGTTCCTTTAAAGAAGAGGTTGGACCCTGCCGAAATGGATGATGATCAGGGTAGCGAGGAAGAAGGGGATGATGATCGTGGTTCTGATCACGAGGGTGACAGTGATGAATCTGATGTTGGTAGTGATCTTTACAAGGATGACGATGACAGGAGAAAGCTTGCTGAGATGACTGAGCTTCAACGGGAGATGATTTTGTTGGATAGAGCATCTAAGAAAGAGGATAAGAATTTAAAGGAGAAATTGAGACCAAAGTGGGACAACAAAGGGAAGATCCCACAATCTAGAAAGGAGACTCCTCCTCTATCATCATCTCGAGTACGCTCATCTGCAAGATCTGCTGACAGGGCAGCTGCCAAGGATGACGCTTTGAATGAGTTACGAGCAAAACGCCTGAAGCAGCAAGACCCAGAGGCTCACCGTAAACTGAGGGATGCATCAAGAGGAAGCTCGGGCAATCGGAATTTCTTGAACAACAAGAGGAAATCCTTCACAGCAACAAGTCTGAGTAGCTCTAGTCAGAGTGACAGTGAACGCCAATCTCGCAGTGAAGATGAAGGGTCTACAGGGGATGGTGGAATGATTGACAGTGATGATGAGAGGGGAATGCCAGGATCAGAGGGGGTAACTTTTGAAGATATAAAGGAAATCACGATTCGGAGATCCAAACTTGCGAAATGGTTTATGGAGCCATTTTTTGAGGAGTTAATTGTAGGTTGCTTTGTGAGGGTTGGTATTGGGAGGTCAAAGGCTGGGCCAATATACAGACTTTGCATGGTTAGGAATGTTGATGCAACAGATCCTGATAGACAGTACAAATTGGAGAATAAAAACACTCATAAGTATCTCAATTGCGTTTGGGGAAATGAAAACTCTGCAGCCAGGTGGCAGATGGCAATGGTTTCTGACTCTGGTCCGATTGAGGAGGAATTTAAGCATTGGGTCAGGGAGGTGGAAAGAAGTGGTGGTCGGATGCCGACCAAGCAGGATTTGTTGGAAAAGAAGGAAGCTATAAAAAAGATCAACACTTTTGTGTACTCTGCAGCTACTGTGAAGCAAATGTTACAGGAGAAAAAATCTGCTTCATCACGGCCATTAAACGTTGCGCTAGAGAAGGATAGATTGAGAAGGGAGTTGGAAGTTGCACAAAGCAAGAATGATGAGATAGAGGTGGAAAGGATCAAGACAAGACTGGTGGAATTAGAAGCATCCCGAAAAGTAAAGGAGAGTGATGCTAAGGCTATTAGGCTAGCCGAGATGAATAGGAAGAACAGAGTTGAGAATTTTAAAAATGCATCCGAACTCAAGCCTATTAATCAATCTTTGAAAGCTGGGGAGGCTGGTTATGATCCTTTTTCAAGAAGATGGACCAGGTCAAGAAATTATTATGTATCGAATCCTGGTGAGGCGAAAGGGGAAGAAGCAGAAGCAATTCCCATTAATAATGGGGTACCTATAGTTACAGCAAGTAATGGGCGAGGTGGCATAGTAGTACCAGCAGAATTTGGATTGGAAGCTACTGCAGCAGCCTTGGAAGCTGCAGCAGATGCTGGCAAGTTGGTTGATACGCTTGCGCCTGTGGATCAGGGGACAGTGACAAACGTGCTGCACAATTTCGAGCTGCCAATCTCACTGGCTGTGCTTCAGAAGTTCGGTGGACCACAAGGTGCTCAGGTAGGATTCATGGCAAGAAAGCAGAGAATAGAATCAACAGTTGGATGTCAAGTCCCCGAGAACGATGGACGGAGACATGTGCTGACGTTGACAGTCAGCGACTACAAGAGAAGAAGAGGGCTTCTTTGAAATTGAAAGGGAATGAATGCTGCAACGTAAGCAATATCTTCTGAATCCATTAAATGCATAGAGCTAGTTGAAGCTTTAAAGGTGAAAAAATATAAGGGCTGCGGGGGTTCAAAGCTGCAACACTATTGGTAGGTCTTTTATACAAGTCTCACACTCATACCAGGTATATTATATTTTAGCCTTTGTGGGAATCCATTATGTGTCATTGTCGAAACATACTATATTTCTATCTATATTTCTCTGTGTGTAATTTAACTTAGCTAGAAAGAGGTGGTGCCAAATCTTCTCCATAGCCTCAAGTGAGTCAACATCAACCCTTCCTTGTTTATTTGATCTTTTTGTCTCTTTTCTTGTATTATTTGACAAATCTTGGAGCTGCATTATGGTATGATGATATTCATGGTGCTATGTTTTCACAATAAAAAAGAAAGTCCTTTGCATTAGTATATCAGCAATGTTGCTCATTCAGAGGATGAGCAGCATTTGTCTATTTGTTACTGGGCTTTGCAGAGTTTTGTTCTCGTAAGCAATTAGTTAAACTCAGATAGCACCCAGTCCTTTTTTGCCAACTCAGCTCATGACGTTGTTTCTGGTTTAGTCTAGGATTAGGATGATAGTTGTTATAAATATGAGACTCGAACTTCAGAACTTGTTGGAGCAAACTACTACTGTTGTTTAAGAGTAGTTTTGGCAATAAGCGAAACAGTATTAACCATTAACTTTTATTCTGCTCATGGTATGGAAAGAACAAAAATTAGGAAGATATTTTGGCTTGTTTGCTTCTGTATTATTTATTTATTTATACTTTTTTGTAGCTTCATAATAAATGGGAGAGTTAATGGCAGTTGGAGAAGTTAAAAACATTCGCCAGTGTATAGTGATCAATTCATTGATAAAGATTTCCATTCAGTACTCTATTTGATCTAAAGATTTCACTCCTGACAAAATGAAGGAATAAAAATGAAAGCTGCTTCAGTGGCTTTATAGGCATTTGTAATTGTGATTCACTTTGCCCCCTTCCTTTTTGAGGGTATCCACTTTGCACTTGATTTTTTAAAATAAACATTTTGTATTAGTCCTAAAACTGATGATATGAATGAATTAGGAACCAAGCCATCGCCATGAATAGGGTTAAATTTGTAATATTAATATTTTTTTTTATAATAAAGGGGTATTACATTAACACCTCATAATTTAATTTAGACAGCCCATTTTTATTAAAAATTAATAGAAAATATATATCTTTTTTTTTTAAATCTTTGCACCCATTTTGTCTCATCCAAAAATGGAGCTAACTTCAAGGTATCAGTAAGTATATGACAAAGAAGAGTTTGTTAGAAAAAAATAATGAATAGTAATTTTTGTTGTCCCCACATTGTTTACTAATGAAAAATCTCCATATTTAGAAACTATAAATAAACATTTGAGGTTTTAGTTATAAATACACCAAAAACATTTATATATATACTAGCTAGAATGTACGTGCAATGCATGTTGTGTTTTGCATATGTTTGAATTTAAAATAATTTAAAACAGAAATATTTAAAAATTATATAATTTCCATAATAAATATTAAATATGTGAAATAATGAAAATATATTACATGGTATTAAAAGAAAAACGTTGTGTTAATATTTAAAAGATTTAGTTATGTAATTTATAAACTAAGATGAAGATTCAACTACTTCCTCTGCTACTCTTCTACCTGTATCTGTCACTTTCACCTCTTGACGTTGCTCGTAAACATCTTCTGTGTCACCAGATACCTGCTGGGAAGCTGATATAACCTCTTTGTTAGTTGGAGGAGGTATATTTGTAGCTTGATCTTTTCTAGCATTTCCACTTTTAGACAGGCTCTTTACCCTGCTCGAGAAATAATATTTTGCTGTTTATTAAAAAATGAAATAAATAAATAAAAACCTGAAGAAACTACAGACAAAGAAATGGAATGTGCCATTACCTATCTGCATATCTCAAAGTATTGAGTGTGTGTTCGCATGACCCTGCATTTGGTGAAATGCAAGAGATCATAACTGTCCTTGAATTTCCAACAAAGGAGTCGCGAAGCATTTCTGTAAGCTTGCTTCCACGAAATGGTATGTGTATCTGATCATTGTCCAAAGCACGGATGCACTCTTTAAGAGCCAAAAGACTTG
Source organism: Humulus lupulus (assembly GCF_963169125.1). Taxonomy (NCBI): domain Eukaryota; kingdom Viridiplantae; phylum Streptophyta; class Magnoliopsida; order Rosales; family Cannabaceae; genus Humulus; species Humulus lupulus. The sequence goes on along the minus strand of NC_084801.1, from coordinate 125,759,889 downwards.
TTGATTTCTGCTCCCTCAATTCTGCAATGAACCAAATATCAAGAATCAAGCAATTGGAAGTTGGAATACAGTTTGCAGAACACTACGCACATTGGACTAATATTAAAATACAGCTGCTACAGCATAGAAGGCATCTACTTATCACCCAACACAAGTATTGGTCTTCATATAATTCAATCCAGCAAGTTCCAGGTCCCATACTTCATTAAAAAAAGGTGTAGAAGCAAACAATCTTAATAATGTCTGCATCTCTAACAATTGCCAAGGACCATACGGTCAATAAAGTATATCTATCTCATTGAAACAACAGAAAACAAATAATATTTCATTTCACAGCAAAGACCGCGAAATGCACATGCAATAAGTAGCCCCCCCACCAAAAAAAAAAAAAAACCTCTAAATGGTAAAGTTTGACTTAGACCTATTCCAATTTCCAACCTACACAGTTTTTTCAACCTCGCAAACAATCAAGGCACAAACTATATAAACTACGGTTCCAAATTTTCTATACCAAGAATGTGACAATAACTATGTTATTATGTAGTTATATATTTGGTAAATAAAATTTAAGTTAGATATTCACATTTTGTGTTTAAACAATTGAGAGTGGGCAAGTCAACTGCCATATAACTTGGTACACTAAATTATGAAGACAAAAAAAAAAGAAAAAAAAAACAGGTGGGCATATATACTCTGTTACAAAAATTTAGAATGCCTCATTCGGTGGAAATGGAAATAAAAGAAGGGAGACTTCGTCTTTAAGATTTATTACCTTGTTTGCCTGTCGTTATCAGTAGTGTCAGCACCTCTTTCACTACCGGCAAGATCAATGAAAGAGATCTTTCCGACAACTCTCGCACTTTTAGAATCATTTTCATCAATCTTCCTCCTTGAATCTTTTACTTCAATGTGCTTTTTCACAACAAGTTGTAAGATAGCATGTGACCTCGAAGATTCCTCATTGGCCCCAGTAGACCCTGTACTTCTAGCAGCATTACCCCTCTCGATAAATTCTTTAACGATTTGTACATCTAAAACCTCAAACTCTTGCAAACCAACAATGCAAACTTGTTGTCTTCCATCTTCTCTCATACAAAGTTTTCTATTGGAAAAAGAATGCATTCAGCAAATTCATACAAATCAAAAGAATAACTGCATTACTCAAACATATCTTTCCTCGTGTGAATGTGAGCACATGTTTATATTCACCTTGAAATCCATGCTAATATATACTTGATGTTCTCATAAATCAAACATAGTGCATGATCAGATGAATGTAAAAAGACCACACAATTTAAACATGTGATCAAAATGCTCAGGTAAAAAATTCAGAATTCAGGCCTTCTTGAAAATTCACATTCAATACCTTAAAAATTTCTCAAAAGAACTCAAACAATGAAGGAAAAGTCAAAGTTAAAAAATAAACACGTACAATCATACACCAAGTTTATTAGGGGCAAAGAATCAAGTTTTAGATCACAATAAAGTGGTGATTGAACAACAAAAAGCAGAGTAAACTGATAATGAATGAGATGCACTAACTTTCTGTCGCTGAGAAGATCAAATAGCTTTCCTCCATATATCTCAAAGTAGCTAAGCCACAATTTAAATCTCTGATTACGATAGACTGGCTGATGCAACAATCTAACAAGGTCTTCTGCAGCTCTGAGAGGTAATGGTTGCATTGTATATGTTTTGCCACTGCCTGTAATCAAGATGTTATCAACACTTCAATCATTCACAATAAAATCCAAATGTCTACCTCTGAGACAACCAGCAGCGTGCCAGAATGAACTTTAGAACAGGAGACTCGTATATTGGTAAAACATCTAAAAAGAGATGACTTGATCAAGTACTCAAAAGAGAAGAGGGGGAAGAACAAAATACCTGTTTGACCGTAAGCAAAGCATGTAGCTTTTGTTCGTTCGAAAATGGTAGGTATAATTGGTTGAACAGTAGCCCTGTATACCTGTCTCAATCAGCATGTAATGTAATAAATACATAGCTACACAAAATAACATAAAAATCAAGGTGAACAGATGAACTTTATAAGAAAATTCCAAAGTACCAAGTGCAACATGAAAGACTATCTAGATAGAAAACTTCATATAAATCATATCAGCCAATGTACATGAAAACAGTGACAATACCTCATCATTGGTGACATGCTCACTGAGAACAGCATCAAAACAAAACTCATGCTTCTCCACATAAGCAGTCAAGTCGACCTATAATATCATGGCAGAAGTTTATATAGTACAACAGTAAATCAAACAGGATGTAGGATGTAGATAAAGCCAGAAACACTTCAACATTAAATCAAAAAACCATACCTTAACCTTGGGTTCATAGACGGTCAAATAAGCATTATCATACACATTTACAATATCTTCCTCTTTCCGAGAAAGCAGAAAAGTAGGATTTTGGAGTAAAAATCTAAATGTACATTGCTGGACTTCACTAATTCCAAAACAAACAATCACAAATTCAAATGGGTTCCATTAAAAGATTCAATCGATCTATACAATATTCCAAGAAAGATGATTTAGTAACAGCAACAAAAACAATAAAGCATTAGACGAAATAAGCAGAAAGGTGAAGTGTACAATATACTGTAATCTTAAGACTACAATTAGAGCATAAAAACCCTTGATATAATTTATCCACACCCACTCCTCAAAACGTCAATAAAAGTCAAATACAGAACAACATCCGTACAGTCCTGCAAACACTATACCTATCAAATTCGGAGCGGACCTATCAAAACCGATTTCATGAAGTCATAAATAGAGTCACAATCTTTCAACAAATAAACCATGTAATCAAAAAACGCGAAATCGAAAGGAAGGAAGAGGAGGTTTGATGAGATAAAGATTTTAATTATGGATGTAAATGCCATTGGTTGTATCTTATGGTAATGTTTGTATTTTTTTCAATAGGTGTATTGTTTGACTAAATTATAAAATCTGTGAAAGTGTTAATAACTAACGTTAAAATTTGTTAAGTAGTGTTAAAATCTGTTAAATCATACAAAAATCTGTTAGATAGACATTTATATAATAAGTAAGATATATTTGTCTTTCTTTGTTTTTTTCTTTTTACTCTTTAGAGTTGGCGGCAATCTGTGTGTTACATTGGCTTTGATTTTTATTTTGTTATTTATAATTAATTATAATTGTTTTTTATATTATAATTATTTATATTATGTTATTTATAATTATAATATTATTATTTATATTGTATTATTTATAATTATAATATTATTATTTATATTATAGTTATTTATATTGTGTTATTTATGATTATAATATTTATGCATTTTTAATTTAGTAGATATAAATATTTATTTATCATATTGTATTTATTCAAGTATTATATACGTTATGATTTTTCTTACAATCTTAAAACAAATTATTGTTTAAATATAATATTTGAAACATATTATTGTTTAAATATAATATTTGAATGTTAGATTTATTTTATATTATAATGTTTAATATATCTATTAGTGATATTTCTACATCTATATATTGAAAGATATTGTTATTGCGAAAAGTTCGTTTGAACTTAAATCTCATTAGAGAAGTTTTGGGAACTGAATAGACTGCTGAGGCAGGGGCTAGACCCTTCTATTGGAAATTATCTAGTAGAGATATTTGAGGTTGGATAAATACTTAATAAAAATATTCTACGAGAGGCTAGACCATGAATGGTTGGGTTTTTGACCCTTCCAGGCTAACTTAAGAATTTTATTTAAGTTTGATATAATAAATCTACCAGCCATGGTGTTTGAGATAAACCTAGTCAATTCCAATCCAATGGAGTGGTGGATTGATACTGGTGCCACTTGGCATGTATGGTCAGACAAAAGTCTGTTCAAATCTTTTGAACAGGTAGATAATGGCGAGAAGATTTTCATGGGAAATTTTGCCACATCTAAAATTGCGGGTCAAGGAAGTGTGATCCTAAAAATGACTTTTGGAAATGAGCTGACTCTGAACAACGTACTGTACGTGCCAGACATCTGGAAAAACCTAGTGTCTGGTTCACTGTTGAACAAACACGGATTCCGAATTGTATTTGAGTCAGACAAAGTTGTTCTGTCCAAAAGTGGAATGTATGTGGGAAGGGGTTATGTAACTGATGGGTTGTTTAAACTCAGTGTAATGGTTGTTAAACCAATTGTCAATAAAGTTAATAACTATTCTACTTACTTGCTTGAGTCTTCCAATGTTTGGCATGGTAGACTAGGACATGTTAATTATGATACTCTATAGAGATTAATTAACTTGAATCATATACCAAAACTTCACATTGATTCAAATCATAAGTGTGAAACTTGTGATGAAGCAAAACTAACAAGGTCTTCCTTCAAAACGATTGAAATGAATAATGAACCCCTAAATTTAATCTATAGTGATGTATGTGATTTAAAATTTGTTCAAACAAGGGGAGGCAATAAGTATTTTATTACTTTTGTCGATGATAGCACGAAATATTGCTATGTGTATTTGCTAAAAAGCAAAGACAAGGCTATAGAGAAATTTGTTCTCTATAAGATCGAAGTTGAGAATCAACTTAACAAAAAGATTAAGGTGTTGAGAAGTGATCGAGGTGGTGAGTATGAATCACCATTTCGTGAATTCTGTGCTAAACATGGAATCATTCATGAAACCACTGCACCTTATTCACCTCAGCAAAATGATGTTACTGAACGAAAAAATCGTACATTGAAAGAGATGATGGATGCGATGTTGATTAGTTCTGGATTGCCGCAGAACATGTGGGGAGAAGCTATCTTATCAGCTAATCATCTTTTAAATAAGATACCCAAAAAGAAATAAGATAAGACCCCTTATGAGTTATGGAAAGGAACGAAACATTCCTTCAAATACTTAAGGAGTGTGGGGGTGTCTTGCCAAAGTGGTTGTACCTTTACAAAAAATGGTAAAAATAGGTCCAAAAACTATTGATTGCATTTTCATTGGTTATGCACATAATAGTAGTGCGCATCGGTTTTTGGTGTATGAGTCTAAAATATCTGACATACACAAAAACACGATAATGAAATCCAGAAATACGTCGTTCTTTGAACACGTATTTCCTTGTAGATCAAAAGAGGATTCAAGTTAGTTAAAACGAACACATGAGACTATTGCTGAAAATAGTCAGGATCAAAGTCCAAAATGTGAGGATGAACCTAGACGTAGCAAAAGAATTAGAACAGAAAAATATTTTGGTCCAGATTTTCTGACATATTTGCTAGAAAGTGAACCTCAAAGCTTTGATGAAGCTGTGAACTCCACTGAAGGCTCTTTATGGAAAGATGCTATTGATAGTGAGATTGAATCCATACTTCAAAATCACACCTGGGAGTTAGTAGATCTTCCTCCAGGATGTAAGCCTTTAGGGGCTAAATGGATTTTCAAAAGGAAAATGAAATCTGATGGTTCAATTGATAAGTATAAGGCACGGCTTGTAATTAAAGGTTATAAGCAGCGTGAAGGCCTTGATTACTTTGACACTTATTCTCCTGCGACGAGAATAAATTCCATTAGGATGATACTTGCTATTGCTGTGTTACGCAATCTTGAAGTACATCAAATGGATGTGAAAACTGCTTTTCTAAATGAGGATTTAAATGAAGAAATTTATATGGAACAACCCGAGAGTTTTTCCTCCCCAGGAAAAGAAAGAAAAGTATGTAAATTGGTGAAATCTTTATATGGTTTAAAGCAAGCATCAAAATAATGGCATGAGAAATTTGACCAAACTATGTTGGCAAATGGCTTCAAAATCAATGAATGCGATAAATGTATTTATGTTAAAGAAACAGATAATGACTATGTCATTTTGTGTCTTTACGTAGATGACATGCTCATTGTTGGAAGCAGTGATAAGATGATCAAATCTATCAAGAGTATGTTGAACTCAAAATTTGACATGAAAGATATGGGTCTAGCAGATGTCATTTTGGGGATTCAAATCTCAAGGACATCTGATAAGATCATTCTAAGTCAGTCACATTATGTGGACATAATTCTTGAGAAATTCAACAAAGAAGATTCTGGTGTATCCAGAACCCCTGTAGATTCGAGTCTACATTTGTTCAAGAACAAAGGGGAGAGTGTCTCGCAGGTTGAGTACTCTAGAATTATTGGAAGTCTAATGTACTTAATGAGTTGTACAAGACCTGATATAGACTACGCAGTTAGTAAATTGAGTAGATACACGAGTAATCCAGGGTTTGACCACTGGAAATGAATAACAAGAGTACTTAAGTACTTGCGATTTACTCGTAGCTATGGGCTGCACTATACTAAATATCCAGCAGTATTTAAAGGGTATTGTGATGCTAATTGGATATCTGATATGAAAGACTCAAAGTCTACGAGTGGATATGTATTTACACTCAGTGGTGCAGCTGTATCATGGAAATCTTCTAAACAAACAGTATTAGCTAGATCCACGATGGAATATGAGTTTATTGTTGATAACTCTACAAAATATAGTTATTTTACCACATTTTATAAGGCAATTGTTGCTTAGTTCTTGAGTTTTTAATTAATTTATCAATTTTTTAAGTAATTTTGAATTTATTAGTTTTATTTTGATTTTATGTATTTTTATTTGTTTTTTGTATTTATTTTGTTTAATTATGTTGTTGCTAATTTATGTGTGTTTAATTTCTTTATGTATGTGTATTTGTTAGGAGCAAATGAAATATTGATAAAATGTTGGTATAAAGAAATGAAGAAATCAAGCCCAAAATGAAAGGCCCAATCCAATTCTTGACAATGCCATGTCATCAATCCATGTGCTTCTTTCTCCACCATCGGATTTGTAACTATAGGAAAATATGACAATTTTGAGCATGAATCCATGTGCTTCTTTTTTTTAGACCAATAGGAGTGTTATCCTTTACCAAATAATTTATCTATAAATATGAGTCTCATTTCACCATTTCAAACACACATTCTCTTACACCACTTCTTCCATCTCTCTATTCTCTCCATCTTTTTCTTTTCTTAGATTAGTTTGTTATGTATTTTTAGAGGAATAATTTGGAGGCTCCTCCTCCAAATTTTCCTATTTATGTTGTAATTTTTATTTTGTTTTTGATAGTTATGGGTTTCTAATCCACTTAAAATTATTAAGGTGGAGGATAAACTAAGATATAACTATATAGTGTTTATTTTATGTTGACCTCCCAAAATGAGCAATAAAGTTTATGATTTTTCTTCTTCTAAATATTTCTTTCATCTATAATATCATGTATTTTGGATTGTTAGAACATATTTTACTTGGTTCTTAATTGTGCAAAAACATAATAATCTTTGATTAAGATGTGTCATTAAATTGTTCACATCCAATGCTTAGAACAAAAATACTATATTTTACTTTAGAAATAACATTATTTGATTTTTTTTTGTAGTTTCATTAAATTGATTCACAACTAATACTTTGAAGTTATACTATTGAAGTGAATGAAAATCTATATTTTTGAATTAAAGAGAGCTTAAAGGAAGTATAATGTTTTAGAAAATGTTATTAGATTGATTTCAATTATCACTAAAAATTGGGAAGTCAACATATTAATAAATATTATTATTTATATTTTGTGGATTCTAAAATCTTAATAATTTTATAAATAACTATTAAAAACAAATCTTTTTAGTTTATTTATTTTTATTTTTTTAGTATTTTCTTTCTTTATTTTAAAACAAAACACATCAATCTTTGGAACTAGGTTAGAAATTTATTTCACTTTGGTAAAAATAGTTTTCTCTATTGATTTAAGTCAACTCCTTTGGGTTCGACCTCGTGCTTACACGAACACTATTCTATAAATATGATTCGTGCGCTTGCGAGTATAAATATTTAAAACATACCCATTTTGGGTCCATCAATTGCCTTAGACAAGTGTGGCGAAGAAGCTTAATGGCTTCGTCAATTTTTAGAAGATATTCCAAAATGGCCTAAACCAGTACCAGCTATTGGCTTACATTGCGATAGTTAATCTGCAATTGGTAGGGCACATAATAATATGTATAATGGTAAGTCTAGACATATACGTCGTAGACACAATACCATTAGACAACTACTCTCAACTGGAGTTTTCTTTATTGACTATGTGAAGTCAAATGATAATATTGTGGATCTGCTAACCAAAGGGTTAAATAGAGAGTTGATTGAAAAATCATCGAGGGGAATGGGTCTAAAGCCCATGAATGAATAAAGTCAATACAGTAGACACCCCACCTAGTTGACTGGAGATCCCAAAATCTAGGTTCAAAGGGACAACTAAAACTGTAAATATTATGTTGGATCACTGTGGGGGTTATCCTCATTGTCTATTCCTATGATGAAATAGTGATAACCGTAAGGAAAAGGTTAAGCTATGCTTTTAATGATTTCTTATGCGGCGAAATGTCGAGTAGAGTAATACGGGTTACTCTTAATTAAGAAAATCATCTATGTGAGAGAGAAGATGGGCCGCTTCTATAGGGATTGAATAAGGGCTCAATTCCTAGAATATCTCTTGCAGAACCAGGGAAATGTTCAGGGCCAAAACGAACATAATCTTGAGAACCAATATATGTCAGGAAAGATTCCTATGTGTGGTACATTATCGTTTACACGAACGGCATAACAGTTCAAGGACATCGCGTCTACTAATCAGCCAGTAACGTAAATATACTTACACAAGGGAAGGTTCAAAGGGTAACACCTACCTATCCTATACGGGTTTCTAACATTGAACTCTATCACCAGGGTCTAAACTATCTGTTGGTTATTCTTGTGTCAGTTTTCATTCATGTGGGGGATTGTTAGAAAAAAATCAGTAATGAATAGTAATTTTTTGTTGTCCCACATTGTTTATGAATGAAAAATCTCCTTAGTTAGAAACTATAAATAAACCTTTGAGGTCTTAGTTTCAAATACATATATATATATATTTGTCTTCCTTTGAAGATTAAGATATATATATTTTCAATATTGTTTTTCTCTTTTTACTCTTTGGAGTTTTTAGATCCATTGTAGTGTGATAGAGTTCGGGCATTGGTTCGGTGAAGTAATTGAGTTACTTGTCGTTCACCATTGTATCCTGGGAGATAGACGTTGAAACCTCGTAGAGGCGGCGAATCTGTTTTAAGGAAACTGTGTGTTACACAGACCTCGACTTTTATTTTGTTATTCATAATTATTGCCTAAATTAATTATAATTGCTTTTTATATTATAGTTATTTATATTATGTTATTTATAATTATAATATTATCATTTATATTATAATTATTTATAATTATAATATTTATGTATCTTTAATTTAGTAGATATAAATATTTATTTATTATTTTGTGTTAATTCAAGTATTATACACGGTTTTTCATAGTTGAGATGGAGTAATTATTATGTTGAAGAATGATGCTAATGTAATGGAGAGTTCATCACGAGCTTGGGGATAGGACATCTGGTCGGAATGTATAGACAAGCAGCTTACAGGAACAGGATATTTAGAAAGGGGCCAAGTGAAGTGGGATGAGCTGAACTGTGTATCCTCAAGATTGAGCTTGGGAAAGCATCAATTACCCCTTTGACATTTAAAAGTTACTTGTAACTGAAAGTGGTTTCACATTATAAGGAAACTTAAATTTTGACAAAAGTTTTGCTAACATTGTACTAGAGTTCATATTGTGCATACTCATTCCTATTTTACACGGTCACGTAAAACTATGTTTATCATTTTGGGGTGTTTATTTTAAGTAGTTGAGTTGTCTAGAAAATTGTAAAGAGACTTATGAATGATGTAATATTAAACTCTTGTGTATAAAATTGTTCACTTTACTCTTAAAATACATGCGGGGTTCACACAAATAATTAATTTTACTCTCTTAAAATTTGAACCAAACATAAGAAGAAATTTAAATTCTCATTCTTATATTTACTTTACCACATACCAAATACCTCCTTATATTTTCTACTTAGCTATTCTCTATATTTCGTTGATGAAATTTTCCATCAACACTTTTTTATTCAAACTCCTCATAAATTTGAAATAATTATTTTCATACACCTAAAAAAAATTAAAGTTCTAAGCAATTTTATTTTTACTTTTCCACCTTTGTAACTTATTGTGTCAAAAAAAATATCTTTGATACATTTAATTAAAAAATTAATTGGTATACCCTATTTTTAAAATAAATAATTATGCTCACAAGGTCAGCTCAGAAAACATTATATTAGACTCAGTTCCATATATTATTATCATTAATAAGCATTGGATCTTCTTACCTCGAAGACAAATAGTTGGCTCGAAAGTTTTATTGCTATTTTGGCTCGGACGAAAGACAGTCACGGTTTCAGCTCGAAAAGTTCGGGAGATCAGCCTGAAGGCGCATCGAAAAAGCGTTATAAAGAGGGAAAAATCAGTATTTAAGTAAACAGTTCCTCTTTTATAGGGATTTGATTAGATGTTTACTCATTAACTGATTTATTTGTATTTTGACTTCAAATAAGATATTTATGTAGCTTCCCCTAAAATCATGAGAAGAAAATCTGTGTATATAAATAGACTGGAATGTAATCATTTATTTTGACACACAAATTCTATATTATAACTATCTAGGAAATTATTTCTAAGCTTTAACTCAAAAACTTAACAAAAGTAGCTCGTGGACTAAATAGATTTAACTACTGAATCACTTAAAATCTTGGAGTTCATCTTTATTTTTATGAAACAATTATTAGCTTAATTGCTCTTATTTCTAGTTGACGAAACTCTGCATCAACAACAATAATTTTTTTAACAATAAGAAGCTTAATCATAATTTTCAATTTTTTAAACTTAAAATAAGAACAAAATACTAAAATAAATAATTTAAAATAAATCAAAATTATATAATTAGAATTAAAATCATTAGTAAAATTTTCAATTTTCAATTTTCATATTTATAAAAATTGATGTAATTTTTTGTGTGTAGAAACTTGTCTCCACAATATTTTTAGTATCTATTTAAAATTAAAATAAATATTAATATGTAATTTTCAAAGGGTAATTTGACATATGAGGGCATTTGTAGTTTATTTATTTATTTTCCAAGCTTTAAAGTAGATTAAATTATTATTTTTACAAATCAGCAGCCACATGATTTCGTTAGAAAAATTCACAAGTCTTATACAAAGAATCTTATATATGATGTACTGTATTTAAATTGTTTTTTAAGTAGGAGCATCTTCTCTTCACATGCTCAAAAAGCTCCTCTTTAATTTCATTTTTTTTTTATTAATTATGACCTTTGTTTTTATTTTAGTTTCCCTCTCAAATTGATTAGGACTACTAGTCTACTATATATTTTTGATACATAACAAAATTTAATTTCTAAATTTTATTTGCTACTTTGTACATTTACCTATATTTTAAGTTAATCAATGACTAACCAAGAGTCAACTTTAATACAATAACAGATTAATAATATAACCAATAACATTAATGTGGCCTAATCCAAATAAAACTTCAATGAAGAATCATTACAAGGATTACAAAAAACATTGATAATTATAGAAAATTGCTAAGGGTACCACTGATATCCAACACTAAAAGGAGGTGACGTATCGCTATTGGTGTAATCAAATATTGAGTCCTATACATTTGAATTTGAGAAATATTATCAGATATCGCTAACTAAATATAAGGTGTTATATTATGAGATGTTAAAAACCTTAAGATGTCAAATATCAATATTCAAAATTATATTACTTTTTATAAGGGTGTGCCTACTAAATTGATGACAAATTCATAAATTATATTGCAAGTTTTTGACCAACTCAAAGTGTAAAATTAATTAAATTTAATGATACAATATTATTTAATATTATAAACCTACACAAAGATTAGTACTTAATAGTTATGTTAACATTTACTTATAGTATTTCATATGTAAATTGTTTAATGAGAAATATGTAAAAATACTTACTTATTTTTTATTATATGTTAATTAAAGTGTTATATGTATATGTATAATATAGGTAATTTAGCATATATATATTATAGTCATATTGTACAATAATTTTTTTTTTCAAAATAGCTTTCAGACATTTTCGATATTTCACGACATACTATAAAATTCTGGACACTGTAGAAAATTCTATGTACCTTATCAGAATTTCTCGACACCTTTGTTAATTTATTTTGACAAAAATTATTTTGCAAAATATTATAAATTAGATTATTCTTACGGATTAATGATAAAATAATGTGATATATAATACACACAAAAATGATCTTTAGACATTGAAAGAGACAGCTTTACTTTTTATCTTTACTTGCCGTCTTGTTTAATGTGTAATTAATTGTAATAATATTATTATTGAGAATCACTCCTCCACGTAATTAGCACGACACTCACTTCCCATTATTAACTAATATTAATTTAATACTCACATTATTATTCATAAATATATATATCATTATTCTTAAATAAACCTTTCTTTTTATATTAAACAAACTATATATGTATATATAAATATACATTTCTTGATCATCTCAACAAGTCAATGGTTGAAGCCAATCCATTACAACAATATATTAAGATGGTGGGTGGGTCCTTCACTCCTTTGTGTAAATATTATTTTTAAATAGATTATTGTTGGAGTATTCCAATTAATAATTTTATTATATTCAATTATTAAACAATTTTTAACCACCAATTATGGAGCTTTGTCCACGTTATTACATTTCAAGAAATATATGGATTTGGTCAATAATTATATATATGTATATATATAAAACCAACACGCATACGCATATCCCATATATATATAATGACTATATCTATATATGTATTGCTGCTTTATATACAAAAACATAATTACGTAATTTTCTTACTAATCTATCATATATATTAGGTTAAAACTAAGTGCAAATATACATTTATTTAATTTTATTTTAAAAAATGTATTTATTTATTTGTAATTGTTATATAAATTTTAAACAAATAAACAATGTCATATACTATAAAATAATGACATAAACATATTTTAAAAAAAATATTAAACCAAAATATTTGTATATATTTTTTAAAATATAAAATAATTTTTTTTGTTTTTTTAAAAAAAAAAAAAACCATTAAACTAAGAATCCGTTAGATAGACATTTTTTATATATAAAAATATGATGAATTCTAGTTTTAAAATTAAATAATTTTTTTAAATTTACTTTTAGAAAAATTACATATGAATTTCAATATAATCAAATATTAAAAAAATTATAAATTATAACTATGAATTTAAAAAGATTATTTTATCAAATTTTAATTATTTAACTAAAAAAACTTTAAAACCAACAAAAAGTTATATATAAATGTATATTATTTAATTAATGGCTATAGCAATTAAAATAAGTAATTTCTCATTAAGAAAAACTAAACAACAGAATAAAAAAAAAAAAATTTATGTCTTATTTCACTATTACATATATGTTTGCATAAACGACAAAATAAATAATTAATAAAAAAAATAAAAAAAATTAAGCACATAAATAATTTTTTGTTATAGTTTTGAAAAAATTATTGATAGAGTAATTTAAATATTTTAATATTAAATTTTAAAATATAAGATGATAAATTATTATGGTTCATTTATTACTTTATTTTTTCTAATTTATTTACCATATTTAAATCACTTTATTACTTTTTTTTTTTAAATGATCTTATTTAGATAATTTTAAAGCAAACAGAGTTAAAAAATAATAAAAATATGTTAAATGTAACTAAAACAATAATTTTGGTTAAAATCATATTTATAATATATAAAAATAAAGATATTGACTATAATACGATGGAAAATTGATCGAGCTATACCTACTTCCTCAGCTTTGACTGATATTCGACTGTGTATGTTGATAATTAATATTTACTTGACGTAATTAACATCATTGATTCTCACAAGTACAAACATTAATATTACCTCCATAATTAATCATGTATATATATTACAATTTTGATTTTATATGCGCTAAATATATAGCCATTTATAATTTTTTTCTTTTTGGGTTATAATATTCAATATTGACTCAAGCATAATCCAAATGACTTATATAGCTTAATATGGCAAGATTTATACTAAAACTGCTAATTGTTAAAATCATACTCAAATTTAAATGAATATCCAAATTTTCAGCATAAAATATGGTATGTTTTGATAATGTAGTTTCATGTTTATCAGTTTACGTGTATAATTTTATGTTTACCTTTTTTTTTTTTTTTTTAAATATCACTTGATAAAACAAGTTAGAGAACCTTTTTAAAATAAACGTCATCTTCTTAAGTAGAACTTTTCTTAATGAAAAAACAAAACACAAAAATACTAATCTCTTCACTAGCGACTTAGCCTAATAAAGCGGGAAGTTTTCATTTTAATCCAGTTTGGCTTATTCTTTTAGCCAGTATATACATATATATATATATATATATATATATATTACTAGATACAACCAATCAACGCGTAATGAACGTTTGCTTAGTTTTAAAGTTGTAAATATTATCTATAATTTTAATAAAAACTGATTCACTATTTAAAAAAAAAAATATATATATATATAATAGAATAAATTATAATTCTACAGTATATATAAATATTTATAATAATCTCTATATATATGACATCTAAACACAACGTTGACATATATATTTATTTACATGACTACATAACATATATATAAAATACAATAATATTTAAAAAGAAATTAATAATAGAAATAAAATAGAAATAGAAAAAGTCATAGTGTAAACAGTTGTATACATGCATCAAATATTTTTAGTTTCTAATGTATCTCACAATATCCTTTAGTGAATTTGATGAAGAAAAATAGTTTCAATCACTTGATAAAAAACAGACCACCACACAAATTTATAAGATAAAAAAAAATATGTATGCCTTTATTATTTTTAAATAAATATGATTTAATTATTTAAATTATCATAAAATATATTAAAAATATAAATTTTCAATTAATTATTTTTAAGTTTATATTTGTTCTAGTTTTTGAATTTGGCAGTGACAACAAAAGATTATATATTATATGTTTAATATAATATTAAGTTTAAGTCACTACAACAAAATAGGTATTTAATGGCTATATGAGGGAGACATTGTAGACATTTGATGTCTCCCCCTAGGGGAGACGTTGTTGCAGGGGCCATCTAAAGTGGCCCTATGACGTCTCCCATGGGGAGACGTCATAAAATATATGGTTTTATTATTTTTAAATAATCATTATTGTAAAATATCTCAAAAATATCCTATTTTAATTTGTTTAATTATTTATTTATTTAAGTTTAAGTCATGTTTACAATCTACCGTTAAATATAAGAATATTCCGTTAATGTTAACGAAAAAAATAAAAAAATATTAAAACCAATAATTTCTGTTATCTACACACTTATTATATAGATGAGATTTTGTTACTTTATATATTTATTTACTACCAGTTTTAATTATAATACAAGTAGAACATCATATTTTACAAAGAATAATAATATGTCCACTAAAATATTACATCAACTGATGTGAAACTGTCCCACCTGAAATAAAGTTGTTATAATATTTTTGTGCATAATTTTGATGCACATATCATTACTCATATTACAAAATAATTTTAAAAAAAATACTTTAGACTTAATATTTAATTAAATACATATTTAATCTTTTTAATAATCCCTCCACTTAATATTGAAAAAATATATATATTTTTTAGTGTTTTATAAAACAAAAAAATGAATATGATCTATGAGAAAGAGCTAAATCTCATGTTACATATGTCAAAATGTAAAGTAACAAAAGAATACATTCACAAATACATATAAAGAATAATACTATTTATTAATAAATTTTTTTTTAGATCTCGTATTTTATCATATTTATAAAAAATTATCGTCAAAACTTAATTTTAATTAAAATATTTTTTAATTTAACCTGTAAAGATTAGTGTTTATTCACAAATTATTTTAAGCATAATGCCATAATGGAATACAAGAAAATATTTCAATCTAATATACAATACATGAGGTCTAACAAAAATATGACAAGGATGTAATTATAAAATATAGAAGTACAAAATAGTATGTATATAAATAAAGAATGGTTAAGGAATACTAATAGTGCCTAAAGATTTCAATTGGTTGGATGAGCTGACACATTCCAATACTACTTATTTAATTCTCTCTTATAGAAGTGAAAGTTGGTAACTTTTCTCTTTACTGCATCTTCTAGTTCTACAACACTTAACATATATAATACATTACTGTACATTTTGCCGCCATTAAAAATGCTTTCTTTTTCTTCTTCTGCGACTCTCGTCAAACTCACCACCTTCTTCTTCTACTCATCATAGACACCGTTCCTTTCTGGGTTCAATTAAAGATCAATTTTGTTCCTTTTCAAAACCATGTTCGATTTAGAAACTCAAAGCAAAATCCCAAAACCAATCCAAATACTATGCCACCAATTACACACCTTCAAAAAATCAATCTTCGGCTTTCTCCTATGCCTTCCGACCTCTCTTCTCGCTCTTCTTCTTCTCATCCTTCTCGCCTACAATGGCGTCTCCGTCTTCTGTGTTCATCTCCCTTTTCTCCCCAAGACCCCACTCCCTCCTCTAATCCCTCCATCTCAGCTCATTCTTCCCTCCAATTTCTCCCGCCAAAATCTCGCCGGAGATCATAACACTAAGCTTCTTCTCCAATGGCCGCCGAATCCATCTTCTCCTTCTCCGACGAAGCTTTCTTTTTCTTCTTCTTCTTCAGTGTATGTTGTTAGAGAAGAAAACGCTCCTCTCTTTATAAAGACTACTACCCATTTTCCCAGTTCACCCAAACCCGAAGTTTCGCTCGTTAAACCGGTACCCATTACCGGTTCGGCGAGCCGGAGAGCCAGAAGGTTGAAGAAGATGAAACGAAAGCTTCGGTCTTTGACTTCATCATCGTCGGAAACGGTGACGACGAATCAGCCGTTTTCGAAGAGAATCAAAGAGTTTTTTGTTTCCAAAAACTGCACCAAGCCACGGTTCTTCATGACATGGATATCGTCGTTGAGTTCTTTCGGCGAAAGGGAATCGTTCGCCGTGGAAAGCCTGTTCAAGTCTCATCCGAACTCTTGTTTAGTTATAGTATCGAAAACGATGGATTCCGACGAAGGAATAAACCGTGTTCTGAAACCGTTTTCGGATTCGGGTTTCAAAGTTCTGGCTATCTCGCCGGATTACGATTACGTTTTCAAAAACACTCCGGCTGAGGCTTGGTTTAACTTGTTGAAAACGGGTAAAGTCAATCCGGGTGAGATTCCTTTGGGCCAAAACCTCTCTAACTTGCTCAGATTAGCTCTGCTTTACAAATACGGCGGCGTTTATACCGATACGGATATGATTTTCGTTAAGAGTTTTTCGAGACTGAAAAACGTTATTGGAGCTCAAACCATTGATTTGGAAACGGGGAAATGGAGTAGGCTAAACAACGCCGTTTTAGTCTTCGACAAAAGTCACCCTTTACTCTTCGAGTTCATTAAGGAATTTGCTCTAACATTCGATGGAAACAAATGGGGTCACAATGGTCCCTACCTGGTTTCGAGAGTTGTTTCAAGAATAATGATCAATAGTAGTTGTGTTTTCAGAAACAGTGGAAACGAAAAATCCGATTTCACAGTTTTGGCTCCTCCTGCTTTTTACCCAGTTGATTGGAGCAGAATTCAAAGCCTGTTTTCAAGTCCAAACGATGAGTTTCAATCCAAATGGGTTGTGGGAAAGTTGAGGCATATAAGAACCAAGAGTTTTGTGGTTCATTTATGGAATAGACAGAGTAAGAAGATGAGGATTGAAAAGGGAAGTATTTTAGATTATATTATGTTAGATAGCTGCGTTTTCTCTTGTAACAACAATTCATTATTGGTCTCTTCTCTCTAATTTATGAGTGAGTGAGTTCTTTTACTTTTTTTAGCTATAAAGGGCCATAAAAAGAATAAGAGTTTTGATGAAAGTGTAAAAATTGTCTTTATACTACAGTGTTTTCAGTGTCGTTTAGCCTTTATTATAGACTAATACATATAGAGAGAGCAATGAAAAGAAAAAGAAAAAGGATTGTGTAATTTTGATGTTCATTCATATTTTCATCACTATTATAGATTTCAATAGCCAAACCCTTTTCAACTTTTTCTCCTTTTTTATTCCTTTTTCTTTAAAGATATTGAAAATGAAATGTTGCATATTATTTTGTTGCACATTCCATAATTATATGGTACTTTTTATAAGCTCATAATGAAAACAAAATGAAGATGATGAAGAATATATAGGAGGTTGTTTTAGTTATTATTTTTTTTATGTTCATTCATATCTTGGTCACTATTATAGATTGAAATAGCCAAACCCTTTTCAACTTAGTTTTTTTTTTTGTTCTTCCCTAAAGATCGTGAAAATGAATGTTGCATATTATTTTGCTGTCCATATTCCATAATTATATACCCTTTACATGCTTATATATATAGAGCAATGTAGAATAGATGAAGATGAATTAGGAGGTTGTTTAGTTTTGATATTTGTTCATTCATATTTTGGTCACTATTACAGATTAATACAATAGCCAAACCCTTTTCAACTTTGTCTCTTTTTTCTTTTCCTACAGATCTTGAAATGAAATATTGCATGTTATTTTGTGTCGAATAGAAAAAGAAGAAATAAACTTGATTCTATGAAGAAAAATAAATAAATAAATTGCAAAGGATAAAGCTCATTATTATAGAAAAAATCTAAAGAAATAACTAAAGGGGACATGAAATGTGCAAAATAGTGAAAGTGTTGTGTCAACTTTAATTATTTACTTTCTAGCCTATGCCACCATGTGCTTAACCCTTTCTATATTTTAGACAGCTCATTATAAACCCCATTTTCTCAACTTCCCAACCTCTTATTATTACTTATTTTATCTTCCTATATTGAACCCAAATTTAAAAATTCATACTATCTTACAAAAGAAAAAGAAAAAAAAGAGAGTAAAATCAATTGTACATGGTAAGAGTAGTTGATTCATTTATTTATCACTTTGATGATGTAAGATCATGTGAAATATATTGGTTTTGAGAAGATTAGGATGACACTAAGAAATTTTGGTCACTATCTACCTAGAATTTTTTAGTAGTTAAGAAACACAAATTAGCATGAGGCTCGTTGCATTACATGCTTTCCTTAATGTTCATAATTTAAGAAAAAAAACGTTGGTACGAGACGAGAGATGCCTTCCACCTAATTTAATGGCTTACCTCATGCTTTTATGCTTATTTTATTTGCAATTAGTGGAAGAAAAAATAATAATGCAATTAACTAATTTAAATTGGTTATTTATAATCTTAATATATATGTATAGATATTTATATATTCAATTTGAGATTTTTTTTTATTCTCGATAAGATTTGGAATTCGTCCAGTGATAAGACGAATTCTGTTCAGTCCAAAATTGTTCAATTAATAGGTCAACAAATAAAAATATTTTTAATACTTTTTTTCAAAAATTATAAATTGATGAATACATCAAATATCTATAGAGCTCAAATTTTGATTAATGAGTAGAATATAAAGGTTATACATAATTTGTTCAATAAGTTATAATTAAAAAAAAAAATACATCAAATTTGTAACCAAATACATCCAAATTATTGGTCAGTACATAGGGTTGACCAAAATGTTGAAATATTTATATATATATATATATATATTTATTCAATTGCTAAAAGAATATTATTGTATGATGATGTACCTCAAGACCTTAAGCATTAATTGGTTCCAATCTTTGTAACATGTCTAACATGTAATCTGCTTCATATTTTTTTGGGTAATAAAATAGTATCTTATTACAGAGAACTCACATGATTATAATTACATATAACAACTTATACACCTTCCTAGGCTTTCATGATTTTTCTTTTGACTAGTGAAGAACACCATTATGTAATCTTCATGGTGATTATTAATCTGTTTTGGACAACAAAAATCAAACATTGAAATAAATGTTTGATCAATTCTTATCTTGTCTTCTGATTAAGTGATGTTTAAGCAAAGCTTTTAAGGTTCATTAATTGCCCTACCTTTCCCTGATCATCTGCTCTCTCATTTTTTTATATTAGTATGTTTCTTAATGATGTGTTTGCACATCCTCTGGTATGCAGTGGTTTGGGCCTTGTACCTGGGCCCAAGATCTACCCAGGAAAGAGTTTGTCTGGGCCCAAGGCCCACTTATGAAGTAGATGAAAAATGATAAACAGCCTGCTTGAAGGTATGTTAATGCTTGTTCAAGAGATATAGTTGACAACCCATTAAAATGGTGAATTCTAGCAAAAATAAAAAATAAAAAAGTTGAAAATTTAACCCAAAAAACAAAGAAAAAATTGAAAAATTTATGAGGTCGGCTCAATGTTTTCCAAGTCCTTAGGTCTAAAATTCATGTCGAGGACTTATTCCTGAAAGAAAAAAAATTATTACTTTTTTTTTTCATCTTATAACTGTATTTTATTTTTAGATATAGTTTTGAATTTTTAAAATATGATTTTGAAATTTTTTATGTAGAAAATATAATTTCTAAAATATTAACCAAACACAAATACATTGTTTTGTTAGAAAATTTAGATAAAAGTAAATTATTATTAAGTATTTGCTGAATAATTAAAAAAAATTACAGAAGTAATTTTAATTTATACGACCTTTAGAAAATTTGGACCAAATATATAACAAAAGTTTATATTTTATTGAGTATTTATAGCAAAAGAAAAAAAAACCCTTTTTTGGATATCTAAAAAATATAGCTTTCAAATTTATTTCTACATATATACTAAACATATATCAAATGACAAATATGATACAAAGATATTACATATTATGTAAATATATATTTTTTATAAATTTGTTAAACCTAATATCTTACTATAATTTGGTAGAAAAAAGGTACAATTATATGAAATACCAGTTTTTTTTTAATAAAGATACCATATTAGCTGAAAAAGATTAAAACTACAATAAAGATACTCAAGAAAATAAAACACAACAATATATATACATATTAAAAAAAGCCAAAAATAAAAATAAAAATAAAAAACATAATATTGTTGTATAGTTTACTTTCTCTTTTCATTTTCATGTTATTTATAGAATATGTTGTCGTTTTAGAAAAGAATAAGTCAATTATATTATATCATTTATATTGTTTTCTTAAGTTGCAATCCCCATTCTTTATAGGGTAGGTAACCATATGATACTCTGTGTTTTTGTAAAGTATCGTTTTGGTACCCTGTATTTACAATAATGCTCATTTGGTACCTTGTATTTTAAAATCGTACATATTTGGTACCCTAAACTCAAATTTAATTAATAAAATTTTACCAATTTAATCAAACTGCTCTCAATTATATGAGTTCCAATTTCAAATTTAATTACTTAATTACATATAACTGATGGCAGTTTTCGTCATATTCACAAAATTTTATTTATCAAATATGAGTCTAGGGTACCAAATATGTATGATTTTAAAATACAAGGTACCATATGAGCATTATTGAAAAAAGAGGGTACCAAAACGATACTTTGCAAAAATACAGGGTACTAAATGAGTAAATTCCCTTCTTTATATTCTCTGTTCAATTTTTTTTTCATTCGTTTCTTTGCATTCGTTTATGGCATCCTCAAATCCATATGGCGTTCTTGGATCTTCTTCATCGACTGTAGTGTTTTCTCACACTCTCTTCGTAAAGCTTGACAACAATAACTTCTTACTGTGGCGTCCTCAGATCTTGGCTGCAATCTGTGGTCATGATCTTCATGATTACATCGACAAAGACTTTGATCCGCCTCCTCAGTTCGTGGATGAATTTGATAGAGCGCTGGAGAAAAGTAACCCTAAGTACAAAGAATGGCTGAAACAAGACCAATTACTATATTCTTGGTTACTTTCTTCTATGTTTGAAGGAATACTTACAAGAATCATTGGAGCGAAGACCTCGGTTGAAGTATGGACTATGCTTGAAGCATATTTTGTTGCACAGATAGAGGCGAAGACAGATCAATTCAAATCGTAGCTCATAAACATCAAGAAAGGATCTCTCTCGCTGAATGAATATCTAGTGAAGGTTAAATTTCTGGTGGATTAGTTGCGATCAATAGGGGAAACAGTATCGACAAAGGAGCATATTGTAGCTATTTTCAATGGATTAAATCTAGAGTACGATACATTCATCATCTTTGTAAACTCTAGATCTTAACCATACACTGTGGCTGAGATGGAATCTCCGTTGTTGGCTCAAGAGAGTAGAATCGAGAACAATCACAGGAGCTAGACTCGTGATTGCCTCAAGCAAATTTTTCCCAATCCAAAAAACAAGGTCAGTTCTCCAATCCGAGGTCAAACTCAAATTTCCCCAAATTTACTTCTTCAAATTTCAGTGTAGCACCTGTTGGTCATGGTTCTTCATGGAATCCATATGCTACGCCACCTATAACTGTTGGATCTACTTCGAATTAGGCAACTAGAGGAGGCAGTCGAGGAGGTTTCTCATCTAAAACAGTTAGTACCATACCGATCTGTCAATTGTGTTCCAGACCAGGTCATCTTGCCTCAAAGTGCTATCAACATTTTAATCATTCGTTTCCAAGGTTTGGTGCTTTTCCACTGGACAAATCTCCTCAAGCTATGATTGCAATGGTGGTGACATCAGACTTAGTCAATGATCTGGCATGGTATCCGGACTCAGGAGCTACACATCACTGCACAACCAATGACCAAAATTTAACATCCAAAGTTTCCTACAATGGATCTGAACAACTTCACGTTGGGGACGACATAGGTTTGACCAATTATAACATTGGTAAGGCTACCATAACTTCCAATTCCAATTTCAATTCTAGACCCTTATATCTCAATAAAGTTCTCCATGTTTCAACTCTCACAAAAAATCTTATCAGTGTGTCAAAATTTACTCAAGATAACAATGTCTTTATTGAGTTTCATCCAACCTTTTGTCTTGTCAAGGATCAGGTCACTTGGGAAGTTTTGATGCAGGGCAAAGTTCACAAAGGGCTGTATAATCTTGATGTCTCCTCTGTTCGTTTGTCAGACACAAGTTCTCCTCAAGCTAAAGTTTTTACAGTTCAAATTGAGTCTTGTAGTTCATTTCCTTTTGTACAAGCCTCTAATGACATGTCTTCTGTGTATATGCTTTGGCACAATTGGCTCGGACACCCATCAGCCAATATTGTTGCAAATATACTAAAATCTTGTAATATTTCTCATGGTAATAAAGATCACAATGATTTTTGTTCAGCATGTTGCAAAGGAAAAATTCACAAATTTCCTTTTCCTTCATCAACTACTCAGTACACTTAGCCTTTACAACTCATACACACTGATATTTGGGGTCCTTCCCCTCATGTATCTAGCAATGGTTACAAATATTACATCTATTTTATAGATGCATACTCTACATTTACTTGGGTCTATCTTTTGAGGACAAAATCTGAAGCACTTCAAACCTTTATAAAATTTAAGAAACAAGTTGAAAATGAGCTTGGTTTTACAATCAAATCTGTCCAATCGGACTGGGGTGGGGAGTATAAGGCATTCACACAATTTTTACTTGATAATGGCATCAATCATCATTTGTATTGTCCTACTACACATGAGCAAAATGGTGTGGCAGAGCGTAAACACCGCCACATCATTGAACAACTCTCACTCTTCTTGCTAATGCAATCTCTCTTTTATTTTATAGGATGAGGCAGTGAGAACTGCCATTTATCTCATTAATAGATTGCCAACTAGAGTAATTGCTAACTCCACTCCTCTTCAACTTCTTTTCAACAAAAATCCCGACTATTCTAAGTTGAAGATTTTTGGGTGTGCTTTCTACCCAAACATACGTCCATATAATAGACACAAATTACAATTTCGGTATGTTAAGTGCATTTGGGGTATAGCTTCAATCACAAAGGTTATAAGTTGTAACGCTCTGGTTAGCCAAGACCGTTACACGGTGTATTTTAAATAGTTCTAAACTCGCTAAACGAGTCATTTGGCCATAAACGTGCCACTAAATGTGATTAACGGTCCAGAGTTAAAAATTTCAGTAAAAAGGGATAGATATTTCATTAAAACGTTAAGCTGTACATGGGATCCCATAATACACGGTTACAAAGCTGTTTACAGTTCCAAAAGGGTAATTACAACTCAAAAGTTACAACCCACCGACCTAAGTGGCAAAAATAGGGTTTAACCCTGGTTCCTTTGAGAAACCTTGGCCGTGGTGGTCAAGCGGCTGCATATGTACACGTCGCCACTAAAGCTCTCCAACTCATGGCTAGTCCAGCTTCCCTTTCCCCTTACCTGCACCACATAGCACCCGTGAGCCAAGGCCCAACAAGAAAACTTAAACATGATTGCCAAACCATAATAAGCATGCCTAGCAATAATAACCCTACTCATGCATGCATACTGTTCACATAAATGACCACATTGTCATATGGGGGCCAACTACCCTAATTAAATGATTGATGAATCATATCGGGGGCTGTTGCCCAAAATGCATGATTAATGAATCATACTGGGGCCCGTTGCCCACATTACATGATTAATAAATCATATCGGGGCTCAATGCCCTAGGATATGGGACTAATAAGTCACCCCAGGGCCCATTGCCTTATCCTCTGTATAACCAGCCTTGGAGCTGGCCCAGCGTACTTGGCGCTTAATTTCCATGACCATTGGGTCGGACAAGCGTATGATGCGCTCCTGATCATATCTAACCATATCGACCAGCGCTCAGCGTGCTATTTCCGCTCTTGACTTATAAGTCAATGATTTTCGACCAGTGCTCAGCGATATTGTCGTCCTTGACTCATAAGTCAATGCTTTTCGACCAGCGCTTAGTGCTATTGCCGTCCTTGACTCATAAGTCAAGTTTTTCTCAATCAGATAATGTAGACAAGCATTCATTAAATAACAAATATCCAGATACAGAGTACTCAACATGATTAATCAATCAATCATAGACATAATCATAATCATGCATATTTACAGGGCCCTAAGCCCTAATCAAATCTATACTCAACATTCGGGCCAAGCCCTAATCATGTACATCACATATTAGGTGCAATTTTCTTACCTCAGGTCTGAGTGTAAAGTAAAATAAGAATGACTCTCGAGCACGATTCTGATTCTGATCCCCTAGCGATAACCTAGTCACAACCAAGTATAGAATCCCAACAATAACGAGTAAGTAAAGGCTTCTGGACAAAGTCCTACCCTCTGGGACGTCGAATTCTACTAAACTAAGTAGCATGATCGATCTTGAGCCCTTAGGTTTGAGTTCCCGCACTCAAAACCTCCCCAAGGCCCAAAAATCCCTTAAGTGCTATGACCCCAAGCATTTGAGCCGTGACCCGCCTAAGTCAGAGGCCCAGCCCCTCCTTTCACTAAACACAGGTCGCGACGCAACCCTGCTTCAGGGAAGCCATTCAGTCTTCTGGGTTCATGAGGGCCGCGGCGCCCCAAGAACAGGGCCGCGACGTGACCCCGCGAACCTAGATTTCTCAGATCCAAAACCTCTAAAAACTCACCCCAAATCCGTACCAAACCCACTATTCAATTTCACAACATCCCTAGAATGTCCTAGAAAACAAAACCCGCCATTCAAATGGAACAAAAACTCAGAAATTCAAACCTTAAATTACCTTTGATTAAGTTGTTTTCCCGCTAAATCCTCCGGCTATCAAGTTTCTAATCTTCCCTAGAATCGTTATGACTCTAACCTTGCTTGAATCCGAGTCCTAAAGCTCGAGTTTCCTTCGAAAATGCTATCAAGCGTCAAAAAGGAGAGTAGGAGAGAGAGAGAGTTTGATCGTGTTTTCTATTTCTATCAGGTTACTGAAGGCTCAATTAACCTTAAGTAAATCCCAAGGCTTGGGGTACCAAAAACGTCACTGATGGTAAAATGGTCAAATTCCCCAGAATTCCCTCCTGATCTCACTAACTCCCAATATATTCTCAAATATTCATTCCCATTACCCAATATCCCGGTAATGTACTACATAACCAAAATACCCCTTGACTCACCTCGAGTCAAGTATTGCTCCCGTTGTGACTTTCCCGCTAACTTGTTCCTTAGGATGTCCTCGTGCCGAGTAACCTGAATATATCCACATAATAATGTGGTCTCACACATATATCACATATATGCCAAATATACCCATAACGGACCAAATTACAAAAATTTCTCTTCTGATAAGAATTGGGCCCACATGCATATTTAATATACCTAAACATGCATACTAAGTCATATTATAATATAACTCATATAATCATATAACAATACACATATATATATATCACATAAACACATAATTTCTATAATTTGCCATCCTGACCCCCTAATTAAGGCCCTAAGCCTTATTAGGTAATTTGAGACGTTACATAAGTGTTTGGATAAGTCAGGTCGTCTCTATTTATCTAGAGATGTTATTTTTGATGAAGCAAAGTTTCCTTCCTTTACTGATTCTAAAGATACTATTACTGTCTCTAATAACCCAGCTCATAAAGTTTTTATTTTCATTCCCACTTTGAATTCTATAGAAAGAACTCCAAATACAAGTGCTTCAACTCATGTGCTTCCTCCTACATCAAATGGTCAGCCTATTCAATCTGTTGAAGATATGCCTAATATTTCTTCGAATGGTCATACGAATTCTAGGCCTGTGACAGTCAGAATCCCGTGATGTAGTGTCCTAGAATATTTACTTAGCTAGATAGATAGTAGTTGTCGTTAGTATTAGTTTGTAGTATGTTAGATTCCGTGGATTTTGGTTCAAGCCGGGACTTAGTTGGACACTCATAGCAACAGTTATGGATTTTATAAGTTTAACCTATAGTTTAAGAATATTAATTATAACATAAGGTTTGATTAATATAGCTGATTATAGAGATGTCATTTATTATAACCTAAAGTTTAGATGGAACTAATAAGATGGTGACACTTGTCATAAGCATGTTTATTAAGGATTTAAGTATTTTGATGAATAGTTTAATTAAAAGAAAGATCTAGAAGCTCTAGAACCTTCCAACAGTTGTTAGGATCGTATTATGACTTAGTCAAAACTGTTTTATCAATTCAAAATATGCTGAAAAAGTGCAAATACATGTTTCATATGTCAACATATGTCGATATATCATAGCTATAGGGGCCAATATATCGCCTACGGAAGATACGGAAAATATGTCGACTTGCATGAACGTTAGAACGGGGCTCGGGAAAAAGGTCTAGGTGATATATCGCCCAGGGTAGGCAATATATCGCCCCTAGTGCTTTATTTTTGAATATTGAGAATTTTTAAATTTAAAAATAGCCTTAACCACTTGGACCTGCCTTTGAACGATTTTGACCGAGTTCTGGGCGTCTGTTGAACGAAAATTCAAATCCTTTTCATTTTAAATCCATTTATTTATTCAAATTAAAAGGATTTAGTTTCGCTTCTTGAACTCTATAAATAGGACCTAGTACTCATCCATTTTCTTCATTCTTCAAGCAGTCTTCAGAGCCTCCAAGTTGCTAGTGTTGCTATAGAGAGAAACACTTGGGTTTTTGGGTTAAAAGCTTTATCATTCTAAGCTTTTCTAAACACTTGAGAAGTGAGATATAGTGAGATTTCGGTATCGAGGTTTAGATCAATTCATAAGATCACTCAAGGTATTCTTATCTTTAAGTTTAGTTCTTTATGGTTCTTTAATTTTCTTTATTTTCTTTCTTTTTAGATCCTAACTCTTGTTTATGATTCTTGGTTAGGTGTTTAAGTTTCTTGATAACTTAAGGTTCTTCTCGGTAAGTTTCTTCTTTGATGGTTTAGTTTTCTTTTCATCTATTTTCTTTAGAAACTCACCATTCTTACTGTTGGTTTTTAGGAGTGTTCTAATCCCGTTCTTGTTCTCAAATATCCCAGTTTTTGGTAAGGAAAATAGGATAGATTTTATGTGTTTATATGTTTATGTTATGATATGTTTTATGCTATGATATATATTTAAATATGTCTTGTAGTCATTTGGGGCTTATAGTTGCTTAGATAACAAGCCCCAATATTTTTATGTTGATTGGGGCTTATAGTTGCTTAGATAGCAAACCCCAAGAATTTTTATCATTTTCATGGTTTAGAGTTATGATTTACCCTACCTCGATTAGTAGACAGAGGACTTATGTAACTCCTACTTCTTTCTACAAATGCATTATAACAATTATGAAAAATAAGAGAAGATGTTTTTATTCATACTTTTGAGTGCATTACAATGTTAATCGAATGCTAGAGCTATTAAGTAAAGTGGACGAATAGCTAATGAATACGCAACTATAATATTCATAGGCATTTCATTAGTATAATACCCATAGAATGATGCTAAATACAAGCAAACAATCACTAAAGTTAAGAACAGTAAAGAGAAATTCATGATTTGATGATGAATTTTATCTAGAAGGTTAAGAGATGAAGAAGTTGTGTAAGTAAATGGTTGAAGGAACAAGTATTTATAGGACAAAAAAAAACTAGCCGTTATGATCGTTGGTGAATAGTGATCCGACCGTTGGAAACAGTAACCTGACCGTTGGGGATATAGTTGTATTTATATTGTGGGATTTTAACAATTCTAAGTTGTTGAAGTAACTAACACATGTGAATAATTAATTTATGGATGTTAGAGAAACTTTTTCAGAAAAGTTTGTGAGTAAAAAATGTTGGACTAAGTAATATAAGAAGATTGGGAAGCTTTCATTTTTTTGTTACTTTTCACCTTGTATTATTCATAGTGGGTCTCACAGTAGGTTCCACATGGGTCCCACAACGGGGTCCACCCCATGGTTCCCACATGATGATGCAGTAGTGATACAATGATGACTTTAGCAAACCACCATGCTTAATATTTTGAATATTTTATCATTCCACTATGCTTGATATTTTAAATATTTTATTAGCATAGTATCCCAAGTTTTTCCTATAAATAGCTCTTTCAAAACTCATTTTGAATCACAAAACCTCATTTTCTTTCTCTCACTCTACCCAAAAATCTTCTTAACACCATTTTAAAGTTCTAAACCTCGAAGATCTATGCGAAGTTCTGTCTGTAACGCTAGCCTACGAAAACCTTTTAGGTAAGCTCTTTCCCGAGCCTTTCATTTCAGTTATTTAGTTATTATATATATACAGATTATTTTACTATGCTGTTATAATGCCAAAATTTATATATAGACTATTTTACTATGCCGTTATAATGCCAAAAATTATATATAGATTATTTTACTATGCCGTTATAATGCCAAAATTTATATATAACCAATTTTACTATGCCATTATAATGCCAAAATTTATATATAGATTATTTTTCTATGCTGTTATAATGCCAAACAATTATATATAGATTATTTTACTATGCCGTTATAATGCCAACATTTATATATAGATATTTTACTATGTCGTTATAATGCCAAAATATATATATAGATTATGTTACTATGCCGTTAAAATGCCAAAATTTATATATAGATTATTTTACCATGTCGTCATAACTTATAATGCCAAAATTGAAATATAAACTATTTTTTTATGTATCTTTATAATACTAAACTTATATAGGCTATGGTCACACTTTGGACTATTATGGACTTTTATTATATGACCTTATTCCCTATTATTATGGACTGATACTATGACCATGACCATGACCATGACCACGACTTTTAGACCGAGATCTTGCCATGGACAATTATAGTATGACCATACGCCTGGACATAAAATAAACAATAAAATAAGAAAGATAGAATAACAACAATTATAAACTAAAATTACATCATGTAGATTTTATGTAAGTTAATAGTTTGTGTTTTTATCAGGAAGCTAACAATTTCGGTTGTTTTATCAAGACGCAAGGTTAGTAGAATCCTCATCTACAATACGAGTCTTTTATGTGTATTATGTGCATTTATATGCTTTATATGTTATTCTGCCATGTTGTTATGCATAAGTTATTTTTAAGAATGTTATATTTATTATGCATAAGCACGCTTAAAGTAGAATGTTATATTGCTGCTTGGGAGACCTACGTCCCAAAAAAATGTAAGGAGGGAGATGTACTTCCCTATATAATGAATGTTTATGAGGGAGAAATTCCCTATTATCATGTTTATGTTCAGGTGGAAATGTGATTCTCTATGTAATGCCGGCAGCAGCATCCTCTAGGGCTCAAAAGAAAGGAAAGTGAAAGAAAGAAAATACATAACATGTTGCACGTTTATTTTAATGCATATGAGGTAGCTATTCTGCTTACTGAGCCTTAGCTCATCAGATAATGTTTGTGTTGTAGGTAAGATGCCCCAAATATAAATTGTTGATGAGTATACGTGGAGCCAACATGACTGTACATATGGGGCTGACCTGAAGGGAGTGGAGTTCTGCTATGCTATTTTATAAATAAATGAGAAACTTGATTTTATATTTATATTTCACAAAAAGTATTTTGTGAACTTTATAATTTACATAAAGCTTTAAAAGTATTTCATGAACGTTGTAATTTACATAAAGCTTTTAAATTTATCGGTTGGATACATCTCTAATTCTACGTTAAGGTGTCGTAACGCACGAAAATTATTTATAAAAGTATTAAGATTTGTATGTAAGATAAAGTTTTTATTTAGTTTGTGGGTATTGTATGGTTTGAAGTTATGAACATTAGTTTATGTAATGTTTAATAAAGTTTTTTTGTAAATTCAGAATTTTAGTATTGTCGTATTCAGGTTAAACTTTGTTTTTACACTATATATGTATGAAGAAGAAAGGAGGTCGTTACAACCTAGATGGGTTATCTTATACTGCCATGTGATCTAACCTACCTCGATTAGTAGACAGAGGACCTAGATGGTTTATCACATGCCATGTTAATGAGTTAAGGACCATTAATATTGTAGTTCTATATGTTATATGTTTTTATAGTATACGTTTATGATAAAGTCTTATGTTTATGATTTATGTGTTAGTAGATTTTCCTTGCTGGGCATTAGGCTCATTCCTTTATTTTTTTAGCTTGATGCAGGAAAATGATTATGGAAGGCGGAAAGATTCATGGTAGCTTGGCTTGTGTGTTAAGGATGAATGGACTGCGTGAACGATTGAGGATGAAGTTATTTTTAAGTCTTTTGAATTATGTTTCTTTTGTAATTGCGCATTTAGTTTTTAAACAATTAAAGTTTATGGTTTATGTTTTTATGTATTAAACAATGGGTACTCATACCGTATTTTATATTTTATATTTTACTTTGTATTTTGCACAATATTTATTTTGGGGTTTTAAATAAAGTTATGTTATTTCTTATATATGTTTCCCAAAATAGTAGCTATGTCTAGTAGTTTTAATGGTCCAAGGTCTTAGAAGTAGTTGGGTCATTACACATGATCTGTTAGGGGAAAGGCCGGGTAAAAGCTGTGCAATCCCACATTGCCTGGGGAATGCCAAGTGTAATGATTCTGAGACTGTGTAGGTATGGGACTACACAATTGAAGATGGCTTAAATGGATTGATGGGTATTACCTATGCCAACAAGATGCATCTTCTTTTCGGTAGCCCATCACTTGAGAACTCCAAAGTTAAGCGTGCTTGACCTGGAGTAGTCTCATGATGGGTGATCTCCTGGGAAGTTTTCACAGGAAGCGTGTGAGTGAGGATAAAGCACACTGGAAAGACTCGTGTTGGTTTATAGGGCCAGTCGTCATTCCAGGAAGCAGCCATAGTGACGTGGGGCGTTACAAATGGTATCAGAGCCTTGACCCAGCCGGAAGTGTGGCCGACGGGGACGTTGGACCCCTAAGGAGGGGTGATTATGACAGTCAGAATCCTGTGATCCGTTGGGGGAAAGATCAGGAAAAAGCTGTGCAATCCCACATCGCCTAGGGAAGGTCAAGTGTAATGATTCTGAGACTGTGTAGGTATGGGACTACACAATTGAAGATGGCTTAAATGGATTGATGGGTACTACCTATGCCAACAAGATGCATCTTATTTTCAGTAGTCCATCACTTGAGAACTCCAAAGTTAAGCGTGCTTGACCTGGAGTACTCACATGATGGGTGACCTCCTGGGAAGTTTTCATAGGAAGCGTGTGAGTGAGGACAAAGCACGTTGGAAAGACTTGTGTTGGTTTGCAGGGCTAGTCGTCATTCCAGGAAGCAGCCATAGTGATGTGGGGCGTTACAAGGCCTGTGTCAAACTCACAAGATTCTTTGACTAATGTGTCCTCTAGTCAATATAATTCCCCATGTTCTGCATCTATTTCATCTCAAAATAAAGCTGTCGCCATTGTTTTAAATATACCAGCTGCAGCCCCTAATACTTACACTATGGTAACTCGATCTAAAGCTGGTATTCACAAAACAAAAATGTTTATGACATCTAAAAAGCCATTGTCAATTGTTGATGCCTTGCAAGATGATCAATGGAAAAAGGCTATGATTGATGAACTTTCAGCACTTACTAAAAATAAAGCTTGGTCGTTGGTTGAGCTTCCACCTTAACGAAAATCCATTGGGTGCAAATGGATTTTCAAGATTAAGGAAAATCCAGATGGTAGTATACTGAGACATAAAGCCTGCTTAGTTTCTCAAGGCTTTACTCAAAGGGCTGGACTGGATTTTCATGAAACGTTCAGCTCGGTAGTTAAGCCAACAACAATCAGGATAATGTTCACTATTGCTATTGCAAGGACATGGTACATTAAACAATTGGGTGTCAATAATGCGTTCTTGAATGGAAATCTAAAGGAATATATATATATGGCTCAACCTCCGAGTTTCAAAGATCCTAAGAATCCTCATTTAGTTTGTCGATTACACAAAACATTGTATGGTTTGAAACAACCTTCTCGGCCCTGTTTTGAGAAGCTAAATTCAGCACTAATCAGTTTCAGATTCTACAGTTCCAAGGCTGATTCCTCATTGTTTGTTCACATAAACTAAACTCATCTAATTTTTGTCTTGATTTATGTGGATGGCATATTAATACCAGGGATATCTATGACTGAAATTCAGAACTTAATTTCTCAGCTTCATACTATGTTTGCACTTAAAGATCTAGGTGATGTGCACTATTTTCTTGGGATTCAGGTTACCAAGAATTCTACAGGGTTGTGCTTGTCGCAAACAAAGTATATTTTGGATGTTCTTGGGAGAGCCAAAATGCAATATGCCAATGGTTTACCTTCTCCTATGTCTGCTACTGAGAAACTTAGTGCTTATGGAAGTGACCCTATACCCGATCCTATGATCTACAAAAGCCTTGTTGGAGCATTACAATATGCTACAATAACAAGACCAGAAATTTCTTATTCGGTAAATCGGGTATCTCAATTCATGCAAAATCCACTCTATTCTCATTGGAAAGTTGTCAAGAAGATACTGAGGTATCTCAAAGGTACTGTAGATCATGGCTATATATATATTTATATTTGGAAAAATCTTGGGTGCACCCCCCTAAAATGGACACACGGTTGGTGTACTATAATTGGCTACAACTCGGTATGGTTGAGTGGGTTGTCTTGTAGTATATTATTGCTTGAGAGTTGGGACGCGTGGGGTTACTGTTAGCATTAATGCCCTGAAAGCATGTAAATATATTTTATTGATTTAAATAAAAGTACAATTTTATTATATTTGAATATTATAATTATTGTTTGAATTAATAATATAATAATATCAAGATAATTCATTATTCATTCATGAGAATATGATCTTGTATTAGTATGAGATAATTAAGATCATATATAATGAATATAATAGTCAGTAACATATTAGAGTAAGAAATCTTTAATGAATGGTTACTAGCAGGGTTTACTAAGCATACATGATGCAAGTGATCTAGATTCAGATTACTGATGTTGATAGACATCTTAGTAAAGATGTTGTATATAATAGAGATTATATGTGACAAGATCGATGAGAAATAAATATCTTTATAAATTTACCGTTTGACATAAATATTTAATTCTTATCATAATAGATGATCATTTGTAGATCAATCTAAATCTTGAGTATTCATGAGCTCATATTTGTGTTTATTGGATCTTTTGGTGCACTCGTTAATGTTTCTTAGAATAATGAGGCTAATAACTTTTGTTTTGGAGATTTGATATCATAAATGGTTGGGAACATGATTTACAATAATAGAATCTAGACTTTCCTAACAAATCGAATCTTGGTTCCCTTAAGGGTTAATAATTCGCTAGTGAATTAATGGTGCTTAAGGATCAAGAGGTAATTTGAAGGGTAAAACGATAATCTTGACCAACTCTAATTAATAAACCAATAAATGGAGGATAGAACTACATTTATTGATTATATCAATGGACTACAAGAGAAAACTTTGTAAATATAATTCTATAAATACTCAGAGTGCAATTTCATATTTATAGTGGAGTAAACATGAAATTAATAAATAAAATTATTAGATAAAATAGTTTAATTAATAATCTGGTTTATTGGAGCTTCATATTATAGGTCCATGGTCCCCAAATTATCTCTGTCCTACACTGTCAAGGGTAAGGATGTCAAAAGAAAGATTTGTAGAGAGAATGGCTAAATTACAAATGAATTAATTTTCGAGGGCAAGGAAATAATTATGTGATAGTTATGAGCAATTGATTAATTATGAATTAATTAATTATTTAACTATGTGTTAAAATAAATATTAATCATGTTTGGATTAATATAGATAGAGATTAACCATTATCTTGTTTATAAACCGTAATCAGGAAAATCACATTTAGGGATGTTAGAAATAACATATAAAGAACACTCGTTTCTTTTTTACGTGGTTCGAAGGCTAAAATCCCCCTAGTTCATGAGTCAATATTATTACTGTATATCTCTCTATATTTTTGCAGAGTATTTCACTACAGAGAAAGAAGCCAACCCCTTCCCTATCCAAGGTCATGGTATTTATAGAAGAACCATCCCAGGATAGGGATCGGGGTCATCACGTGAATAAAAATCCTCCCCATCACTTGTCTTACACAAATGATGAATATTATAATTTACATTAAGGTATGGTCTAATCATTAGGTAAAAATGATCATGGGTCGTTTGACATAATCGGATATGTGATGTCTGATCACGCACGTTTATATATAACATATTCGGGTTTATAAAAGTTCTTGGAAATGGCATATTTGTAGCGTACCCCAACCTGAACATAACTTCAGCTCGCGTCAAGGACGTTGTGCTTCATATGCATCTCCAGCTCGTGTCTTAATGCTTCGTATTCCTCAGCTTGTGTTATTACCTGGGGAGTCACACTGCCTTCGCAGAGGAAATAACAACTGGTAGATCCTTTAGTACTGTTCTTAGCTAGCCAGCTGTACTCGAGTTACCTGAAAGACCCGGGCTGAATACCAAAATGTACATTTGCCCCCCAAGTCCCTGCCCGTGTCTTATGACGTCACTCTGACTGACATGGTGGGGACTTTTAAACTTTTGCCACGATTTTCCAGGTTTGGCACCACTTGAGTATGGGACACGTGGAACGTCGTGATTGGAGTCTGTTCGGGTTTCGAGGATTGCATTAAATGGCCTGGCCACCTTTTGGCCACCGTTTAATCTTTCAAAACATGACCCTCGCATCTCGCATTAGCTTGATCGGACGGTCCACGTTTCTTTATGCCTGTTACGTATAAATAGGGCTGGCAATTTTCATTGTTCATCACCTTTCATTCGAAACTTTTCCTCATTTTCTCTCTTCTGAACTTCAAAAACCCTTATTCCTTTTCTCATAAAATCCCAGAAGTCTGCCACCAAAACCTTCGAAAACCCAGTCACTAAGGATCTTTCCAGGAACTCTCCTTCTACGTTGCTCATTCCTTTCGTCGAAGAATACACTGTAAGTTTTCTGTTTTGCTGGTTTTCGCGTGTTTCTCCTTTTTTTTTTATTTTTTATCATGCCAATCTACACTTCATCGTCGTTAACATTAGGTTGCTTCTAAACATTTCTGGTACATAGGTTTTGATTGAGGTTTATTGAGTAGGCCCTAAAATGAGTTTAGGATTGTGATGTTCATAAACTAGGTAATTTCTGGGTAATTTTAGGAAATACCCATTCTGCTTGTAGAAGATGAAAGGTTTTTTAGGGTTCGACGTTAGTTTGCTTAGGGGCTACGCTTCTAGGGTGGTATTGGCCCAAACCGCCCCCCAAGGAAAGTAGTGGTCTGACTGTTTGACATATGGATCCCTAAATATCAGGGGTTTGTTGGGAAATTTAGGCACGTAGCATAGGTAGCGCCTGGCACCATATCGCGGGTTGAGATTGCATCAGCTCGTGTGTTAGAATCCTCAACCTTTCTTTGTTATTTCTTGTGTAGAGTCCAAGAACTTTACTTAGCTAATTGTTTAGTAGTATTATAGTATGTATAGTATTATCTTTGTTACTGTGGATTTTTGGTTCAGACCGGGAATTATTTGGACACTCATAGTAGTACTTATAGACTTTCTAAGTTTAATCTATAGTTTAAGAATATTAAGTATAACCTAAGGTTTGATTAATGTGACTGATATTAAGGATTATATTTATTATACTATAAGGTTTAGATATCAACCAATAGGATTTTAAGCACATGTTATGAATGGTGATTAAGGATTAAGTATTTTTTTGAGGATTAAATTTAATAAGGAGTAAAGTTTGAATGTTATAGGGTCAGTCAGCAGCTTTGAGTACGTTGAGGGCTTAGTCAAGGCTGTTTACTCCATTCAAACTTAGCTAAAAATGTGTAATTTCATGTTTAAATATTCAGCGTGTGCCGATATATCGCAGCTATAGGGGGCGATATATCGCAGCACGTAGATACGGAAAACATGAATCGATGCACGGTCGCCTCGGGAACAATGGTCCAGGCGATATATCGCCTATAGGGGGCGATATATCGCCTCCTCCAGTATAAATTCAAATACTTTTGAATTATTTTCCTTTCAGCCATTCAAACTCCTCCATAAGTCCAGCATCTTTTGAACGAGTCTTCAGCCTCTGCTGAACGATTATTCAAATGATTTTCACCTAAAAAGCCATTATTTTTATTCAAGTAAAATCAAGATACTTTCTTTCCCAAACTCTATAAATAGGACCTAGTACCCAGCCATTATTCACCTTTTGCTCTAAGTTCAGAAGCTGCTAGTGTTAAGTGAGTGTGAGAGTATAAACACCTGGTTTGGAAAAACATAAGCTTAAACATCATAAGCTTATCAAACACTTTGGGAAGTGAGGTTCTATAGTATTTCGGTTGAGGTGTAGATTGGTCTTTCAAGTCTTTGAGGTAACCAAAACTCTAGTTCATTTCTGTTTTATTATGTTATTTTCTTTCTCATAGTCTTCTACTCAATCTCTAACCTTAATCTTCATTTTGGTTAGGGAATCTAAGTTCTTGAGCACATAAGTTTCGGTAAGCATGATTCTCAAATGGTTTAGTCTTCCCATTTTCCTTTTCATCTCTTTTCTTCTTTCAACTCACTCTTGTTCATTATGGTTATTAGGAGTGTTCCAAAAGTCCCAACTCAGTCCACATATCCCGGTAACTTTGGTAAGGAAAATAGGCTAGAATCAATATGTTATATGCTTATGTTATCTTATGTTTTATGTTGTTAAATGTGTTATGATATGTATGCATGTATGTTTGTAGGCTTGGGCATATGACCCATATGACTAACAAGACCCCAAATGGGTTATGGGCATATGACCTACTTAGCTAGTAGGACCCCACTAATCCCATGGGCATATGCTTGTTTAGTCTATGGGACCCCAAGTAATAATGGCCATTATAATAAGTGTATGTTATATGTATTATGTTAAGTCTTTATGCTTCTTATGAAGTTATGTTTATGACTATGTGTTAGATTTTCCTTGCTGGGCATTAGGCTCATTCCTTTTTGTTTTATGTGCAGGAAAATAAGCTTTAGAGGCGGTAAGATTCGTGACGCTTAGAGGATGTGTATCGATGGTGAATGGAGTCAAGGGGCCGAGCGTTATTCGATTCGAGGATGTAGTCTCGTTTTACTTTTTTTTTTGGTTTTACATGTATTTTCCGCATTTCTTATGTAATGTCTTTTTATTTTAAATCATCTTTTGTTTTTAAAGACAATGGGATCCCATATCCTTCTTAGTATTCTATTTATTTGTAAGTAACTCTTATTTTACAAGTTACTCAATAAAATTATGGTATTTTCGTAAAAATGTAAGTTTATGTATAGTTTCGTTAATGGTCCAAATAGTCTAGATTAGTGGGTCATTACATCTTGCCTATATAAAAATTTTAGGTCTCCCACTAAGAGGTCCATCGATCTTGTTCGATAGGCGAGCTAATGGCACGCAAGAAAGGTGCATCCAAGAAGAACGTAGCTGGCTCATCATCCCAGCAAGCTAGCAAGGGAAAGGAGGTCGTGCCGGAATCCCCTATCCCTCAGTTCGGCCCCGTGGTGGAGGAGGAGGTCGTAGTCAGACTTGATGCCTTCTTCGAGGCGGAGAGGATAACCTCTAAGATTACGACCCAAGGAAGGGTCAACAAGATCATGTTGTCCCACAACATCGAGGTCGGGACTGGCGTTCTCATCGCACGACCTCCCTTCGAAGGGGAGAGGAGCTACGCACCACTCCAGGATGATTTCGCGGCCTGGAGTGAGGAGCACTTAAAGGCCGGGGCCTTCCTTCCCCTCGACCAATACTTCACTGACTTCCTCAACTACATGCAGTTGGCGCCGTTCCAGCTCCCCCCGAACTCGTATCGACTGTTGTCGGGGCTGAAGTACCTTTTCTTGAGGCATGAGTGGGAGTTCCCCACCCCTGCGGACATTCTCTACTTCTTCTGCCTCAAGGCTAGCCCAGATCAACAGGGATGAGGCGACAGGTTCTACTATCTGACCCGATTCCCAAACTCACTCGCAGTCATCGAGCTGCCTAGCCACCTCAACGACTTTAAAGACCAGTTCTTTATGTCGAATGGGTATCGCAACTGCGAACACCGATATTTCAACCGTCCTCGTAAGTCTTCTTTCTCTCCCTAGCTCGTGGAATTATTCTTTTCATACTTAGTCTTCTCGTGTGTATACTGACTAGAGTATCTTCGTGCAACCATTTTTGCGAGGACGGCCAAATCAGTGACCCTTGGTGGTCAATACGACACTTTGGCGGGGCTTCCATCTAGAGAGAAGGATTACCGTCAGCTCATGTCTGATGACACGATGTTGGCGTGTAAGTTGATTGCCGAAGGTCAGGCCCTGGCCTTGAGGAGGACTCGGGCTAACCACCCGGCCACCTGCAAGCTAACGCCCATCCCCGAAGGGGGTGCTGAGGTCAATGATGATGAAGAGCAAGAAGAGGCTGAGGTGCCGCTCGTGCGAAAGAGGTGAGCGCCTAAGGCCGCTCGGGACCCAGACGTGGGATGAGCTTCGTCGGGGGCAGCAGCTGACCCCTTTGGCCAAGGTAACCTGTACCCCTTTATGGAATTAAATAGGGCTGTTGCTAACCTCAGGATAGTTAGGTTTAACCCAAACCAGCTCGTGCATCGCCACCCTAATGACCCCGACCGTAACATAACCCTGGTCTAGTGCGTGGATCACTTAGTGGTTCGCCACGACATGGGCCATCCTAAGGGAACCGTAGTTGTAGATAACACCCTCTCCTTTAGGTTGACCCTTTTCGAAGAGTATGGGACCAACCTTAGGTCGTGGCCTTCCCTTCTCCAAGGTGTCGCTGCCCCTGGACTTAGGCAATATGTCGAGGAGTCCAGCCCCGAGGTAGAACCCAAGCCCGAACCTCCCCTAATCCAAGAAGTTATAGACTTAGGTTCCCCTTCTCCTATAGGGGTTCCAAGGCCGGAGGTCGTGGCAATAGACTCCTCCTCTAGCTTAGAGGGTAGGACTTCTTATTATATTGCATAGACGTTCTTATGTATACTGAAGAATTTGTACGCATACTTACGTAATTCCCATTCTTTTTTAGGTGAGGCGATGGCACAACAAAGGGTTCCCGGCATCCGCGCGATGTTCCAGGAGGGAAAATTCAGCTCGGGGCCGACTGTAAAGAAACCCCGGTTCTCATCAAAGAAGGTGCCACCTGCAGCAGGAACGACCTCCAAACCCCCGGCTAAGGGGAAAGACCAGAGCTCGATAGCTCCAACTGCTGCTGCTCAATACAAAAGGGGTTCGCCTCCACCTCCTCCTCGGTTTCCTTCCAGTCCTGCTCAGGACCATACAACACCGGTTGATCCCCCAGCTCCGATCATCCCTGCCCCCACCGTACGCATCCCAGTCAATGCTCAGGACCTGGAGCAAATTCCAAACACTTTTCGGGGGACTATCTACGAGACGGCGAACCACGGTGTGGAACACTTTTATAAGGCCAAACCAACGGACCTGAGGGCGATCGAGGAGAGAAGCCTGAAGAATGTCATGGAATCCGCACTGGGGATGAACTTCATAGTAAGCCGACTTTCCTTGACTTAGCATATTCTTTTGATCTTATCCTGGTATGTGCCTAACTGCTTTCTTACTTTTTGCAGGCATTCTTGGCTCAACATCGCAGCATAGCTCGAGCCAGGGCCAGGGCCAGGAATGAAGAGCTTAAGGCTAAGCTCCAGTCTGCTCAGGCTGCCCTGTCTGCTACCCAAGCTACCCTTGCAGCAACTCAACAAGGTGAATTAAGCGCCAAAGCTGCCCTGACGGTGACCCAAGAAGGCGAGCAGGATGTAAAGGCTACCTTAACAGCGGCCCAAGAGGGCGAGCAGGCGGCGAAGGTTTCCCTGGCTGCCGTGCAGGCTGAGCTCGTGGAGGTCAAGGCCAAGCAGTTGGATGTGGAGGTTGCTACTAAGGAGGAAAAGGCGGCCTCAATATCCTCCATGGAGAGCATGCTCTATCATTGCTGGTCCTTCAACCAAGAAGGCAACTTCTCCTTTTTTCCCTCTGATGTGTGGGATTTCTACCTTGAGAAGTTCAAGGCCCGGGCACAGAGTCCGAGATGCAGGAAACCTCCATCGCTGGCGGGCAGGAGACTGAGGAGGTGACGTCCTCATAGTGCCCTGGAGGGGCTTAATTTTCTTTTTCCTTTGTATATTTTTACATTTTTTTTTGTAAACATTTGCCGTTTTTGGCTTAGTACAAGGTTATTTTCCTCGAGACAGTTTATTTATAATTCCAATATCTATTTTTTATCTATTCCCTAATTTTTTCTTATGCTTCATGACTTGTACATTCAAAATCTTTAGGAAATGATTCTTAGGTTGAGGTAGATATTTTAATTTTGGTCGTAACCAAAATTGGTGTTGATTTATATCCTAGCTGTTAGGTATCAGGCCTTGGACTCGGTTGTATCCAGGATGTTTAATTAAAATTTAGTTCGTGTTAGTTTTATTGACACCTCACGTTTTTTAGAAAAAACTAGTTAATCAATTTCCCTAACTTCCAAGTTTTGGACCTGGTTGTATCCAGGATTTTTAATTAGAACTTAGTTCGTGTTAGTTTTTTGACACCTCTTGTTTTTGTAGAAAAAAATACTTGGTTAATCAATTTTACCAACTCCCAAGTTTTGGACCTGGTTCTATCCAGGATTTTTAATTAAAACTTAGTTTGTGTTAGTTTTTTGACACCTTGCGTTTTTTTAGAAAAAACACTGGTTAATCAATTTTTACTAACTTCCAAGTTTTAATCCCCTTCTCGGGGTATATGCCCCCTAAGAAATTAGAAAGTGAACTTTCTTGATTGCTTTGGACCAACTCTATCATCTGAACTAACACATAGATGGAACCATATAAAAACACAAGAAATACACAATGATTTTTTTATTTCTTAAATTAAATGGATTTTATAACTAAGCCTTACATAGACAGATGGTACGATCATTGATAATACTTTTTCAGGTGCATAACATTCCAGATTTGTGGAATTGTTTCTCCATTAAGTCGAGCCAATTTGAAGGTTCCTTCCTGTATGACTTCCACTATTTGATAGGGTCCTTCCCAACTCGGACCCAAAGCACCATCTTTGGGTCCTTGCCTGCCAAAAATACCCTTCGGAGTACTAGGCCGCCTAAACCAAAGATACGCCTTTTGGCCTTTGAATTAAAATAACGAGTGAGTTTTTGCTGGTAATGCGTGAGCTGTAGCTGCGAATCTTCTCATTTTTCATCAATTAGGTTGAGGGATGCGCTGAGCAACTCATCATTCCGTTCCTGGCTGAAGGTCTGGAGATTGTGCATGGTTATCCTTGTTTCGACAGGAAGGACGACCTCACTTTCGAAAGTCAGGGAGAATGGGGTGTGCCCCGTAGAAGTTCGGTGGAAGGTCCGGTACGCCCACAGTATCTATGGTAGCTGCTCGGGCTAGACTCCCTTGGCCTCATCCAACCTTTTCTTAAGGCTCGCTTTGAGTGTCTTGTTCACGGCCTTGACCTGCTCGTTTGTGGGTAGGCCACCGAAGAGAAACTCTTAATTATGCCATGCTTCTCACTAAATTCAGTGAAGAGATTGCTATCAAACTGAGTTCCATTGTTTGATACAATCTTTTTAGGCAGTCCAAATCGAAAAACAATACTCTTGACTAAAAAGTCGAGAACCCTTTTTGAGGTGATTATTGCAAGGGTCTCTGCTTCTGCCCACTTTGTGAAATAATTGATGGCCACTACTGCATAGCGAACTCCTCCTTTTCCTGTGGGCAGGGCTCCAATTAAATCGATTCCCCACACTGTGAATGGCCATGGGGATGATATCATTTTCAGCTCGACTGGTGGAGCTCGGGCGACCGTGGCAAACCGTTGGCACTTGTCACACTTTTGGACACAGGAGATGGAATCCTTTGATAAAGTGGGCCAATAATATCCCTGCCTTAATATTTTTAAGGCCAGGTTTTGCCCCCTAGCGTAATCCCTATAGAAGCCTTCATGCACCTCCTGCAAAATAGTTTTGGCCTCCTTTGGAAGAACACATCGCAGAAGAGGCAAGGAATGACCACACCGGTACAACGTCCCGTCCATGATTGCATATCTTGGAACTTGATAGAGTATCCTCCTCGCGTCTTTTTGCTCATCAGGTAACTTCCCTGTCGTAAGATACTCTATTATGGGAGTCATCCAGGTCGGTCTTGTATTGATCATCTCGACCTCCATCGTACTTTCTGCCACACTCGGATTTTCCAAGAATTCCACCAGTACTAATCAGAGTCTCGGCTTCCTTGGAGGTAGCGAGTCTAGCCAAAGCATCGGCATTGGCGTTCTGCTCGTGAGGAAT
Organism: Humulus lupulus; assembly: GCF_963169125.1. Taxonomy (NCBI): domain Eukaryota; kingdom Viridiplantae; phylum Streptophyta; class Magnoliopsida; order Rosales; family Cannabaceae; genus Humulus; species Humulus lupulus. The sequence continues at coordinate 125,716,542 of NC_084801.1, read as the reverse complement.
CTGCTTGACCAGGCCATATTCAAACTCAGACAGCTCCTTCTTTACTTTGGCCTGGTAAGCTGCCATCTTGGTCCCCCGCGCTTGATATTATCCAAACACATGGTGTACCATGAGCTGGGAATCGCTGTAGCATTGGACGACCCTGGCCTTCAACTCCTTCGCCATTCTAAGCCCTGCCAATAAGGCTTCGTACTTGGCTTCGTTGTTGGACGCCACAGACCTGAACTGCAGCGCGGAGTGGAAACGATGCCCTTCTGGGGATATTAAGATGATTCCAGCTCTAGACCCGTCTCGTTAGATGACCCGTCCATGAAGATTCTCCATAATTCCTGCACTGGTTCTCTCAAGGGCTCCTCCTGGAATCCAGTGCATTCAGCCATGAAATCAGCCAGGGCTTGGCTGTTGATCATAGTTTGGGGTATGTATAGTATCTTGAACTGGCTGAGCTCGACCGCCCACTTCAACAGACGTCCCGATGCCTCAGGTTTCTGTAGCACCTTCCTTAAAGGCTGATCGGTCATGACGTGGATAGAATGGGATTGGAAATACGGCCTAAGCTTCCTGGAGGCCGTAATGAGGCAGAACGCCATCTTTTCCATTAGGGGATACCGAGATTCAGCTCTGAGAAGTCTTTTGCTTATATAATTATAACGCCCTAAACTCCAGGGACCGTTACAGTGTGCCTTGTAAACAATACTAAACTCGCTAATCGAGTCATTTGGCCAAAATCGTGTAACTAAGTATGATTAGCGGTTTAGGGATTAAATTTTTTGGTTAAGATATAACGTTTCACTAGAACGTTTACTGTATACATTGGGATCCCAAAAATATAATTTAAAGGTCTATTACAAGAAACTATTTACAACCAGCTGACCTAAGCGACAAAACAAGGTTTAACCCTAGTTCCTCTCCTTCAAACCTTGACTGTGCGGTCGAGCAGCTGCATATGTACACATCGTCACCTAAGCTCTCCAACTCAAGGATGGTCTTGCTTTCTTTTGCCTTTACCTGCACCACATAGCACCCGTGAGCTGAAGCCCAGCAAGAAAACTCAATATGCTCATGAACAATCATATCATGATATCAAATCACATCTGGCATGCCTAGCAAATATAGCTCAATTCAAGCATGCAAATAACCTCATATAATGCTGGGGAATCAAGGATAAGAAATCTTGCCCTCCTGATTGGATGACTATCAAGTCAATCCTAATCAGATGAGTGATTTAACACTTGAGGTTTTGGTAAACCATACTGAGTGACTGACAAGCAAGTCACTACGGGGCTCAGTACCCAAAGCCATGCAAATGATGATCAGAATGATCATACAGAGCTTATAGCTCTGAACAGATAAGTGAATATCACTTTGAGGTTCTGTTAAACCATAATGAGTGACTGACCAGCAAGTCACATGGGGCTCGATGCCCATAGCCGTGTAACGAAATTGTTACCTGGGCTTTCCTGCAATGGCTCTAATCCGATGAGTGACTGATGGGTAGTCACTAGCTTAAACAGATGAGTGACTAATGGGTAGTCACTAGCTTAAGTAGATGAGTGACTGATGGGTAAGTCACACAAGCACTTTTAGTTTTCATCGAACTTAAGGTCAATCCAGCATTAATGCTCTTGTTGAGTCATCTAATGAAGATGTCGATTAGATCTAATCTTTGTTGGCTTGCATTGAATACGCTAAGGCCATTCCTGACTTATGAGTCAGCACTGTATGACCAGTGCCTTGTACCACTGGCGAACTTGACTAATAAGTCATAGCTTCACAGTTGACACTGACACCTTTGCCAATTCTGACTAATGAGTCAGTGCCACACACAAGTAAGCAATGTTACCAAGCATATGTCATATGTCGAATATTCAAACGTAGGGAATTTAGCATGCTTACTTAACAGTTGCTAGCACAATTATGATCATGCACAAACACAGAGACTCAAGCTCTGATCAGTCTCATAGTCAATATTCATGGCATGCCCTAATCACATGTTTCTCATGCATCATATGCATCACCCTTAATCATCCAGCATACCTCAATAATAACCATAAACAAATGAGCAAGATTGCTAAGCTTTCAATAAGCTATCAATGTTCACATTAAAACATCCAACATGCATCAAGAATAACCATGCATGTCACATATGGGGTGTAGTTTTCTTACCTTTGGTCCAAGCATAGGTTACCAATAAACAAGCCACAAGCACGATCCTTACTTCAAGCCTCTAGTGATATCCTAGTCACAACCATAAATGGTGAACCAATGAGTTCAAGTTCTAAAACCAATCCCGGAACCAAGACCTAGCCTCCGAGACATCAAACCCCACTAATCCGAGTACTAGGGATGATCCCGAGGCCTAAAACCAAGTTCCCGAGATCAAAACACTCAAACAGCCTCAAAACCCTGCCTGAGTCGTGGCCCTAGCACCTTGAGCCGCGACCCCCAGCCACACTAGGAGCAAGGGCCACAACGCCCGCTACCCAGTGCCGCGGCGCCCAGCACAGGCCAAACTCCACCAGCTGCTTCTTCGAGCTTGAGCTGCGGCCCCCCACCCAGAACTAGCCAAGAACTCAATTTCTCCCATCCTAAACCTTCCAAAAACATACCTAAACACTTCCAAATCAAAAAATTAAATTTCCCAAACATCCCCATGATTCAAAACCCATAAAACCCAAGCTTCAATTCAATCAAAAACTCATCAAAACACAAAGTCCAATTCAAGCTTAAAAACTTTAAAAACTTAATACTTAAAACTTGAATTACCTCCGATTGAGTTGTTTCCAACTAAATCCTTTGGCTAATAAGCTTCTAATCTTCCCTAGGATCGCTATGCCTCGATCCTCACTTGAATCCGAGTCCTAGAGCTCAAGTTACCTTCGAAAATACGATCGGGAGACGAAAATAGAACTTTGAGGGAGAGAGAACGTACAAAACGTTCTTTTTATTTCTTAAAAGGTTACTTCAAGCTTAAGTAGCTTCAACCAAATCCTAATGCTCGGGGTGCCGAAAACACTCCCGGGGGCAAAATAGTCAAAACCTCCAGAATTTCCCCCTGATCTTACTAACTCCCAATTTATCACCAAATATTAATTCTCATTACCCAATAACCCGGTAATGCTCTAAATACCCCTTGACTCAATCTGAGTCAAGAATAAATCTCGTTGTGACTTTCCCACTAGCTTACCTCCTAGGATCGTCTTGCGCTGAGTAACCCTAGTATAACCAAACAATAATAAAGCACCACACACATATCACATATATGCCAAATATGCCCGAAATGACCAAAATATGAAAATCACCCAATTACTCAGAAGTGGGTTCACATGCATATTTAATACTCCTAAACATGCATATTATCATTTAATAGCATAATAAATCAATTATGGCCCTCCAGGCCTCCCAATCAAGGTCCTAAACCTTATTAGGAAATTTGGGGCATTACAATAATATACTGGCTTTTGAACTCAGTCCTCTTCCCAGACTAGTACTGCACTGGCTGTATTTTTCGTCACAGCTAAATAAAGAAAAAGGGCTCTCTTGCCGTTGGTTTAGACAGTACTGGTGGCTCGACCAAATGGGTCTTTAGATCGAGGAAAGCCTGCTCGCACTCCTCAGTCCATTCAAACTTTTTGTTTCCCCGAAGCATGTTATGGAATGGCAAACACTGGTCAGTGGACTTAGAAATAAACCGATTAAGGGCGGCCTTTCTTCCTGTCAGACTCTGGACATCTTTATGCGACCTGGGCGAAGGCATTTCTAGCAACGATCTGATTTTGTTGGGGTTTGCCTCTATCCCCCTGGTGTTGACTATGAACCCTAGAAACTTTCCCGATGCCACTCCGAAAGTACACTTTTGGGGGTTTAACCTCATACTATACCTCCTTAGACATGGTTATCGGCAGTTTTTGACATGACCAGCATATCATCAACATACACTTCCATGTTTTTCTCGATCTGATCAGCGAACATTCTATTGACCAATCTTTGGTAGGTCGCCCCAGCGTTCTTCATTCCGAAGGGCATGACCTTATAATAGTAAACGTTGGTTGGAGTCATAAAGCTAGTATGCTCCTGATCAGCAGGGTTCATAGCAATCTGGTTATATCCAGAGTATGCATCCACGAAGAACATGAGCTCGTGCCTCGCAGTGGTATCCACCAATTGGTCAATCCTTGGCAAGGGGAAACAATCCTTGGGACAGGCTTTGTTCAAATCAGGGAAATCGATGCATGTCCACCATTTTCCATTTGGCTTTGGGACCAAGACAAGATTGGCGACCTAGATCGGGTATTTAGCCTCGCGAATAAAACCACATTTTAAAAGCCGAGCTACTTCTTCTTCCAGGGCCTCAGCTCAAGTCGTACCCAGACGCCTCTATTTCTGGGATTTCGCAGGCATGCTTTTGTCCAAGTTAAGGGTATGCATGATGACACTCGGGCTGATCCCTACCATGTCTTCATGGGACCAAGAAAAAACATCTAGATTTTCCTGTAAAATTTTTACCAGCTCCTCCTTTCTCTCAGTGTCAATATTTTTCCCGAGCTTAACTACCCTCAAAACATCTTTGGGGTCGACGTTTACTTCTTCAATAGCTTGGAGCTCGAATCTATCTTCGCCTATTCGTGGATCAATATCATCGCTCGGGATGGTACCCCTGCCATTGACTTGCTGAGGTTTTTCCATCCCAGGATCAGTTCTCATTTCCTGGGATTCCTCGCCCCCATCCTACACGACCATCGTCTGTTGCTCGGGTTGTGACTTTCCCTTCATGGAAATGCTATAGCATTCCCTGGCAGAAAGCTGATCACCTCGGACAGTACATATTCCTATAGATGAGGGGAATTTGATCACGAGGTGGCGGACAGATGTTATGGCTTTGAATGCCATCAGCGTGGGTCTTCCCAAGATTGCATTGTACGCGGTTGGACAATCGACGACCACATACTCGAGCAGCTTGGAAACAGTTCGTGGTCTCTCACCCAAGGTTATCACTAACTCGATTGTTCCAATAGTTATCGATCCCTCGCCAGAAAATCCATACAATATCATGGAGGTTGCCTTCATCTCGGTCACAGACAATCCCATTTTCTCTAGTGTGGACCTGAATAGCAGGTTCACAGAACTCCCGTTATCAACCAGTGTCCGTCTTACTCTCCAATTGGCGAGCTGGACGGTTATGACCAGAGGGTTGTTATGTGGGAATTGGACATGATTGGCATCTTCTTTAGTAAAACTGATTGGTTGCTTCTCCAATCGTTGCTTCTTAGATAAACGTTGCTCCGGGTTGAACTCAACTCCATTGTGAGACCTTAGCTCATTGATATACCTCTTCTGGGCACCTTTGCTCGTGCCTGCCAGATGAGGGCCTCCAGATATGGTTGCTATCTCTCCCCCTATTATCGGGGGAGGGGTATCTTAACTCACCTGAGCTCCGGTCTGATTTATGTGGACTTCCGGAGCTGATTGAATGTTTTGCCCAGCAAGCTGATTAGGGGTGATTCGATTCCGGGCGTATTGAGCTAGAGGCCCGGCCCTAATGAGTGTCTTGATCTCATCCTTCAAATGCCTGTAGTCATCGGTGTTGTGACCAATGTCATTGTGGAATCGACAAAATTTTGAAGGGTCTCTCTTCGCCCTTTGATTTTTTAGAGGCTCCGACTTCTTCCACGGAAGGCGGGCAGAAGTTTCCAAGAAGATGTTCTCTCTGGTATCCGTGAGGTTAGCCTAAGTCGCATAGATTAGTTTGAACTTCTCCACAGGCTTATTTTTCTTTGAACCATTCTGGCTGCCCTCACCACTTCCCTTCCTCTTGCTTCCTCCCCCTTGGTTATTCTGGGTAACGATTTGAGCCGTGGCTGCAACGTCCGTTATCACTCCAATAGGCTGGGCAGGGACTTGGCTGGTTCCTGCGATTGACACTCACGCCTCTTCCAAGTTGATCCACCTTTGAGCCCTGTTCAAGAACTCATCCACGGTGTTGACGCCCTTTCTCTGGATTTTTTTTCCACAGGTCGCCCCCAACAAGGATTCCTGTTCTCATCGCCATAAGCCTAGAATTTTCATCCGCGTCCCTAACTCGCGCAACAATATTGGTGAACCTACTCAAATAAGCTTTCAGAGGTTCCCCAGGTTGCTGCTTTACATTGGCAAATGAGTCTTCCTTGATACGAGCTGCTTGAGAAGCCTGGAACACCCTCTTAAAGTCAGCGGAGAAGCTCTTCCACGAGCTGATAGAATGATGTTTGTATTACTTGAACCATTGCCTAGCCGGTCTGACCAGAGTCAAAGGAAATACCAGGCACCTCAACTCAGGTCCGATATTGTGGGCCATCATCAGAGTATTGAATATTCCCAAGTGGTCGGACGGATCTCTATCTCCATCAAATTTTGATAAATGGGGCATCCTGAAACCCGACGGGTATGGTGTGGCTGCGATGTTGGGGGCGAAGAGCTCGAGTTCATCCCCTGAGTCATACTCATATTTTTCCTTCTCTGATAGGAGTCTTTTCATTAGCTCCTCCATCTGGGCTAATCTCTCGAGGGTTTGGTCCTTGGCCCCCTGGGGTTGTTCAACAGCTCCCGTTTGGCGGGTTATTGTCCCTCCAAGCTTGAGCCTGGTTTGGTGGGACATTCCCGTTGTCACGTACTTCGGAAGGACTTCCTTCGTGGTGAGTGCCACTAACTCCATCGTTGGATGAATTTCTCCTTTATGTATTCAGGCGATCTCGCAGGTCGGTTTGTGGATCAACTTCAGGATTTTGAGCTGAACTCAGCTCATTCCTCAAATCTGGACTGGTCCTATCACTTCGACGACCCTCCTTCCAATAGATTCCATTAGAGAAGCTCAGAGCTTGCGGTCGAGGATGAGGATCTGGGATATTCCTGCGTGCTCGCTGGAAGCAGGGGCTGCGGGAGGAGGATTCCTCCTTCTGTTTCCGTAGGTAGGAATGTTTTGAGCTGAACGAGGTGGAGATGGATGCCTTATCAGCGACAGAGGATGTCTAATCGGTGAGGTGATTCTCATCCCATCAGGTCGGACCAAACTAGCCCGTGGTTGCTCTGCTCCAACATTTCTGATTCACTGTGTTTGGCGATCTGATCGCAGCACAGGGAAGTTGGTCGAGACACACTGTCTTTGCGAGTTCGTCCTTGACCTTCTATATGGGTTGCCATGCGCTCCTGGGTTCATTTGAAGGTGGCGCTGAACTCGGAGTCGAGGTTCTGACCGACCGACTGACTCGTTGATGATCCCTGGGAAAGCCACCAAACGGGGGTTCTTGGTGATTGTGCGAAATGGGCGTAGAACTTGGAGTTGAGGTCCTAACCGATCGACTCGGCCTAGGTCGACTATCCCGACGAGACTTATGAGTCCCACCTTGCCTCTTTCCAACGTTAACGTCGGTTGCAAGAGGGGGTAGCCGAGCCAAGATCTCCTCGATTTGCTTGTTTGCTTTGGCTAGATGGATCCTCAATTGCATGTTCTCCAAATCCACCGCAGTCAGGTAATCCGGGTTCGGATTTGGCAGTAGAGGCGCTGAACTTCCAGTGTCATCGTGGCCCATCGGTTGCTTTCCCGACTGCTGCTGAATCTCTGGGTTTTGTTCGTCAGAAACAATGGTATGGTGAGCCTCCTGCTCACCATGCTGATCCGTTTCGTTACCGTGACTTGAACGAGTGACCACCATGATGAACTTTGTTCTGAATCTTTTTCGATAGCACTAATTTGCAGTTCTCAATGAAAGCACCAAAATGTTGACGCGGTTTTTCACCAACAGTGTATTATGAAATTATCTGGAATAAATTAGTGCTTAAGGATAAACCGTAATCAGGAAATCACACTTGGGGATGTTAGAAATAACATATCAAGAACACTCGTTTCTTTTTTATGTGGTTCGAAGGCTAAAATCCCCCTAGTCCATGAGTCGATATTATTACTGTATATCTCTCTATATTTTTGCAGAGTATTGCATTACAGAGAAAGAAGCCAACCCCTTCCCTATCCAAGGTCTTGGTATTTATAGAAGAACCATCCTAGGATAGGGGTTGGGGTCATCACGTGAATACAAATCCTTCACATCACTTGTCTTACACAAATGATGAATATTATAATTTATATTAAGGTATAGTCTAATCATTAGGTAAAAATGATCATGGGTCGTCTGACATAATCGGACATGTGATGTTTGATCACGCACGTTTATATTACGTGTCCGAGAATTCAGGGATAATCAGACATGTGATGTCTGATCACACACGTTTATATATAACGTATTCGGGTTTATAATACGTCCTGGAAATGGCAGATCTATAGCGTACCCCGACCTGAACATAACTTCGGCTCGCGTCAAGGACGTTGTGCTTCATATGCATCTCCAGCTCGTGTCTTAATACTTCGTATTCCTCAGCTCGTGTTATTACCTGGGGAGTCGCACTGCCTTTGCATAGGAAATAACAACGGGTAGTTCCTTTAGTACTGTTCTTAGCTAGCCAGTTGTACTTGAGCTGCTTGAAAGACCCGGGCTGAATGCCAGGACGTACAATAGACATTTTGTAATTACGTGATTGACTCACGCTGTTACCCAAACCTGTTCATGGAATTCCCCTATAAATACTAGGAATATTAAACAGGGAAGGAGACCACCATTCTGTAATACCGAAACTCTGCCAAAATAGAGACAAACATCAATAATATTGACTCTTCGACTAGGTGGATTTTAACCACTGAACAACGTAAAAGTTTTGTGTTCTTGAGCGAATTCTTGTTATTTTCGTTACGGTTTACCATAAGCACTAATCTGCCTTTATTATTTCTTAATACATTGTTGGCGAAAAACCGCATCAACAGTTTGGTGCTTTCATTGAGAGCAAATCAGTGCTTCACCAAAATCCCAGTTGATTTCCATCATGGTGCTCACTCGCTCAATGCATGATAATGAGATAGAACAGCCTGGTGGGCAGGAGGCCCATCATACTGTTGTTTCGAACGAACGTGACCCTAAGATTCAGCAATGTCCGGGAAAACAACCGGCGGGTCAAGGCGACACTGGGAGTTCGGCGTCATTACCACCAAACCCAAACCCAGGCTATCTAACTGCCACCAAGATGGAGAATATGCAATGCAGGAGCCATCTCGCTAGGGCAAATATGCAGATTGAGGAGATTTTGGCTTGGTTACCCCCTCTTGCAATTGACGTTAATGTTGGAAAGAGGCAAAGTGGGTCTCATAAGTCCCACAAGAATAATCGATACAAACCGAGTCAATCAGTCAAAACCGCGACTCCAAGTTCTGTACATGCGGGGCAAGATCACCAAAATGTTCCACCCAGCAACCATCTCAAGGGTTGTCAGCATGTCATTCGGTTGTTTAGGACTGCAATCCCAAGTTCGGTGCCTTCTTCACAGGTCCCTAGGAATGCCCATGATAATCCACGAGGAGGGGCTGGGATAGGCTCACAAAGGCAAAATGCTCCAACAAATCCTCCTACGTTGTGATCAGATCACCACGCATAGAGAACTGGAGACATTGGAGTAGAATAGAGGCGGGGTAATTTTGTCCGTCCTGATGGAATGAGGATAGCCTTAACAATAAGGCATCCCCCATCACTTATAATACATCCAAAACCACCTCGTCCTTAACGGGATATTCCAACTCATGGAGGCAGTAGGAGAAATCCTCCCCCATTTGCCAATACTTATGTTCCACGAACACATGTCGAGAATCCAGGTCCTCGGCCCTAGGCGCAAGTTGTAAGCTTCACAGACGGGAGTTACTGGACCGAAAGCCATCATAGCAGTAGGTCTGAGAGCTACCTAAGGAATCATTTGAGTTCAACGCAGAGCCCTCGGTATGACCCACAACCCGATTTGCGCGATCATCTGAACTCGCAGAGAAGGTATCCGGCTCAGGATGAAGATATTAGTGTTTACCGAGTTTTTCGGAAACGAATACAAACAAAATACTGAAAAGATAAGAACTGTAGAAGTGCAGAAATATAAGTAGACAAACAGGTTTTTTACGTGGTTCAGGCGTTAACGAGCCCTAGTCCACGAGTCGATGTTATTATACTTGTCGAGAATTACAGTAAAATGGCTGGTGTATAAGACCCTCACAAACTCCCAGTGTTCCTCTCGGGTTCTCTTGAAGAAGATGAAGCTAGAGAGATTTTTGGCAGAGTTCTTGCTTTTTAATTTGCTTGCCCCCCTCCTATCGTAAAATGAGGAGGTCTTTATAGCTAGGGTTTTGGATTAGGGTTTTTCTCTGCCCCCATGAGTCTTAATTACACCAGCCGTAAATAGGGAATACAATTACCGTAGTAGCATGGCTACAAGGCTCTACGTGGGTATAATTACATGAAAATATGGGGAATGCCAAAAGGCAGCTGTCTTTTCCAGGCTGTCAGCGGAACAGTAGGCGAAAAGGCACTTTTAGGCGTGCTGGGATGTGTGCGGCCTTGACCTGTCAGGCGGGATCCTGTGTCAGGTGAGTATCATTTTAACTATACTTCCTCCGTGACTCGACCGCTTGGTCTTCTTCCGTGCGAGGCACAGAACTGTATCCGCGAAGGTAACCTGAAGGGCTGCTCCTGGGAGGACCTTCCCCGAAGGATATCCCTTCGGGAGTCCGGGAGAATTGATGAGCTTCCGGGTCGCGGTTGCTTGAAAGAGTGTGCTAGACACTAAGCGGGAGAGGCGAAGCCTTTCTGTTCATCCGCGAGCCCTGGTCACCCTCCGTGAAAGATTTTGATAATTCTGTTTCCCCGAGGCTATCCATCTAAACGCTATCCGGAAATCTGGATAACAATTAGCTATACATGAAAATAGGGAAGTCCGTCCATAGTATGCAATAACAGGAATGCCCCACAAAACCAAGCTCGAGCTTGGAGGGACAATAACCCATCAAACGCATACGATAAGATGGGAGCTGTTGAACAATCCCCAGTTAATTTAGGGAGTAGGGAGTAGGGACCAAACCCTCGAAAGACTAGCTTTGATGGAGGAGCAAAAAAAGAGTCTTTTGTCCAGAAAAGAAAAGGATGATTGTGACTCAGATGAGGAGCTCGAACCTTTCGCTCCAAATATTGCGGTGGCCACGTATCCGGTAGGCTTTAGAATGCTACACCTGTCAAAATTTGATTGAGACGGGGATCCGTCAGATCACCACAGAATGTTTAACACCATGATGATGGCTCACAATGTCGGGCTTGATCTAAGATGTATTTTGTTCCCTGCAACTCTAGTCGGGCCAGCTAGGTAGTGGTTTAAACAATACAAGAGGCATTCCATAGGCTCGTGGAAGAAGTTTTCTTTTGATTTCAAAAAAGCATTCCGAGCTTCACAGGCAACTCGAGTTGAGGCTGACTCATTAGCTAATGTAAAGCAGCAACCTGGCGAGATGTTGAAGGCATATCTGAGTAGCTTTTCCAATGTTACTTCACGAGCTGGGGATGCTGATGACAACTCCAAACTCATGGAAATGAGGACAAGAATCCTCGTCGGGGGCGACCTATGGCAGGAACTCCAAAGAAAAGGAGTTAAAAGCGTGGATGAATTCTTAGCTCGGGCTCAAGAGTGGATAAATCTCGAAGAGGCGCAAGCTTTTATTGTAGGAACCAGCCAGACCTCTACCCAACTCATTGGAGCAGTAACGGATGTGGCAGCCACGACCCAAACCGTTACCCAGAATAACCAAGGGGGGAATAACAAAAGAAAAGGGAATGGTGACCCCAACCAGAGTGGGACGAACAAAAACAAGCCCGCAGAGAAGTTCAAGCCTATCTACGCCATGTATACTGACCTAACGAACATACATGAGCACATTTTTCTGGCCAATTCTAGTCGCCTTCCATGGAAGAAGCCAGAACCATTGAGAACCAGAGGGAGAAGAGAGATCCCTCTAAATTTTGTCGGTTCCATAACGACATCGGTCATAACACTGATGATTGCCGGCAGCTGAAGGATGAGATCGAAGCTCTCATTAGGGCGGGACCTTTGGCCCAGTACGCCCGAAATCGGGTGAATATGAGTCAGCCCGCTGGGCAGAACCCTCTACCTATTCCGGAAGCTCCGACAAGCCAACTCGGAGCTCAAGCAAGTTAGGTTGACCCTCCTTCGATAGTAGGGGGAGATATAACCACCATTGCGGGAGGACCTCATTTGGCGGGCACGAGCAGTGGGGGGACCAAAAGAGGTACATTAACAAACTAAAGTCTCATAACGGGGTGGATTTCATCCCAGAGCAACGGTTATCGAAACAACAGCGATTGGAAAAGAAACCAATCATTTTCACGGAAGAGGATGCTAGCCACGTCCAATTCCCGCATAACGATCCACTGGTGGTAACCATTCAGCTTGCCAACCGAAGGGTCCTAAGAACACTAGTGGATAACGAAAGTTCTGTGAATCTACTTTTCAAGTCCACCTTGGAAAAAATGGGGTTATCTGTAACTGATTTGATGGAGACTTCGATGACTCTGTATGGGTTTTCAGGTGAGGGGTTAGCAGCATCTGGACGATCAGATTGGTGGTGACATTGGGAGAAGAGTCACGGACTGTTTCCAAATTACTTGAGTTCGTGGTAATCGATTGTCCGGTTGCATACAATGCGATTTTGGGTCGACCTGCGCTGATGGCATTTGAAGCCATAACCTCTATCCGCTACCTGGCAATGAAATTCCCCTCAGCTGCTTAGAGGCAATGAGCTTGTTTCCAGGGAATGCTATAACATTTTTATGAAGGGAAAATCACATCCCGGACAGTAAGCGATGGTTATAAATGACGGAGATGAGGAGTTCCAGGAAGTAGAAGTTACTCATGGGACAGAAGAACCTCAGCAAAAAGAGGATAGTGAGGTCGCCCAACGTGATTACATTGACCCACGGATAGGCGAAGACAGATAGAGATCAAATCCATAGAAGAGCTCGAGGAAGTAAACATCGATCCCAAAGAAGCTTCAAGAGTCATAAAGATTGGAAAGAACCTTGACGACAAAACGAAGAAGGAGCTGGCTGATTTCTTAGAGAAAAACCTGGATGTCTTCGCATGGTCACATGAAGATTTGGTGGGAATAAGTTCAAATATAATAATGCACACCTTAAATTTGGACAAGAATGTGCTTGCAAAATCCCAAAAATGGAGACGTTTGGGAACGGTCTGAAATGAAGCCCTTGAACATTAAAATGCGGGTTTATCCGGGAGGCAAAATACCCAATCTGGGTTGCTAATCCCGTGCTGATCCGCAAGCCAAACGGGAAGTGGACAACCTGTATCGACTTCTCTGATCTAAATAAAGCTTGTCCCAAGGACTGTTTCCCACTACCAAGGATTGATTAGTTGGTAGATGCCATGGCAGGTCACGAGCTCATGTCCTTCATGGACGCGTATTCTGGATATAACCAGATCACAATGAATCCTGTAGACCAGGAGCATACTAGTTTCATGACCGAACATAATGTATATTGCTACAAATTTATGCATTCGGGTTGAAAAATGTTGGGGCCACGTACTAATGCTTGGTCAACAATCGAAGCCATGGTAGCTACTCACAGGAAAATGGCATTTAATCAAGAACAGAATGATGGACTACTTAACGCATCTCTCGATCTAATTGAAGAAAAATGAGAGGAGTCGCAGTTACAGTTCGCCCATTATCAACAAAAAATCACTCGCTATTTTAATTCTAAAGTTAAGAGGCGCAAACTTGGATTGAGCGACCTAGTTCTCCGAAGGGTATTTTTGGCAAATAAAGACCCCAAAGATGGTGTATTGGGCCCAAACTGGGAGGGACCATACTAGGTCGTAGAAGTCTTGCGTGAGGGAACTTTCAAGATAACTCAACTGAATGGGGAAGTAGTCCCACAGACCTGGAATCTCTACATTTGAAAAAGTATTATCAATAGTACCACCATCAATGTAAGGCTTATTTAGAAAAGCCATTTCGATTAAATAATAGATGGATTATTAAATAACCATTTCTTAGTGTTATTATTGCAAAGTCGTGTTCTCATATTTGTAAAGCAACCAAGAAAGTTTATACATTCTGGTTACTTGGGGGGCACATAACCGAGGTTGGAAAAACTTAAGCCTGCTTGGAAAACTTAGAAGCTTGGAAAAATTGATTATTCAATGGCTTTTTTTTTTTTTTTTTAAAAAGGCTCCAGTTTTCAATAAAACTAGCGCGAACTAAGTTTAAATCTTCTGAAACCCTGGATATAACCAGGTCCAAAACTTAGAAGCTTGGAAAAATTAATTATTCAATGGCTTTTTAAAGCTCGAGTTTTCAATAAACCTAGCGCGAACTAAGTTTAAATCATTAAAAACCTGGATATAACCAGGTTCGAGGCCTGATTCTTAACAGGTACGATGCAAATAAGCGAACAAAAACTTGAGCATAACCAAGTTTGGTAAAATATATCTTGACCTAAATGTCGATCCCTAAAATTTTGAATGTACAAGAGTCTAAGGATTCACAAACATAAGAAGACAATAAAGGAAAGACAAATAGATCACAAGTTGGATATATATTGAAAAAAAAACAAATATATTGTCACATTGAGGAGAAATAACCTCGAGCTAAGCCCGAAGGCAATTGTTTAATACCAAAAGATTGTTAGACAATTGTGAATGTGGGATAATTTCCCAAGAAATATTTAAAGTAGAGTTCATTCTTGAAGGCTTTGTGTATGGAGACGTCTCGCTATGCGAAAAGCTACTTACCAAGACGCTGCCAAGTGAGGTTAACGTTAAAAAGGGCCTCGCCAACCTGCCTGAAATGCGAAGGCTCGAGGCTCGAGTACACTCGGACACCTACACACGGAGTCACTTGCCAAGGACACCTTGCTGAGAAGACCCGGTGTGAGACCATCATGAACTCGTGCGTCATGCAGAGAGGTCTCTAGACGAAGCCACCTCGACGAGCCTCCCGCGTGCGCCTAAGGACCTGCATACGGATCCCCTAAGAAGTCACCCTCGCTTTACAAGGCCCACAGAGAGAAGGGTGTCACGTTGTGGCACCGTTGCGTTGGGCCAAGAGCCTAAATTGAGTTGGTGCGAGGTCCACAAGGAGAATAGTCCCTCGCTGTGCGAGGGATCACTGTGCGAGGGCCGTGGTGCGTGGTTCATTGCACGAGGGCCATGGCGCAAGGGTTCACTGCACGAGGGCCATGGCGCTAGGGGTCGCTGCATGAGGGTCGTGGTGCAAGGGGCACTGCGCAAGGGCCATGGTGCAAGGGTCCCTGCATGAGGGGTGCTGCTTGAGGGGTGCTGTACGAGGGGTGCTGTGCGAGGGCCACTGCGCGAGGATCGCTGTGCAAGGCTTTGAGCCTCTCTTGACTTGTTGCAAGGCCCACAGAGAGGAAGAGGCTTCGAGTTGTGGGGCTGAGTAAGTGAAGAGATTCCTCACTATGAGAGGCACTGCGTGCCCAAATGCAAAACTCCATCATTGCTGGAACCACCTGCCTAGATGCCTCATTGTACTAGGCTCCCTTCTCCGCACCTTATGACGCGAGGTTGTTGCGCGACAGGGGCTCACTACCTAAGGCCCACCTCTTAGAAGTGCCTCAACGTGGAAACTTGGTAAAGGGAGTTCCTTCTACGTTAACGAAGAGCCCACACTATTCTCTAACACTCAGCAGCATATAAGGAGGATTAAAGGGATATGGTACCTTGAAGATGAAAGATGGACCACCAGGTACAAGGCGTGCATATGAGTACGAAATATACAACTATAAAGGTGGCGAATGCATGACTCTGACATCTATTTCCGACATGAAGTGGCGACGCAAATGAGTATGTGAAGTGGTGGCACGTTATGCATGCCTCTGACCAAGTACGAGAGTCGACACCACTACGTACTGCACCACTACCCTGACAACGTACCTACATACTGCCCCACTACCCTGACAATGTACCTATGTAAGATCTTGTCCCTTGGGACCACCTTGTATCAGGGGTCAATAGAGCCCATCTATAAATAGGCTTCGACCCCTCAGGCTTAGGGGTTGGAAAATTCTTTGTATGCATAGACAATTAAGGAATATACGAGTTTTGCTCCATTGTAGTTCTGCATTTTTGCTCTTTCAAGTTATTTTCATCTTCTTCCTACATATCTTTTGCAATACAGTTTGAATTTTCTGACCTTATATTGTTGATGAGTTCTCACCGTCAACAGTTTGGCATCGTCTGTGGGAAGGACAAGCATCAAGCCAATGTTCTTTCATCACTTCCAAAGAAAAATGCCAAGGTGTTCAAAATGCTTGCGACAGTTACAAGATGTTGAGGTTCACCTGGACGGGGAGCAACTGAGGGCCTCCTGGAAAGCACCTCCTCCACCTAAGCATGGGGATACCCCAGAGAAATGTCCTACCCCAAGGGAGGAGAAGGAAGCGTCATCCTTGGCTATCTGGCTCGATGGGGGTCATCTAGAGCTATCAGCGCAACCACATCCCCGACCCCCAGTGGCACCATGCTTTGGCCCCCAAGACCCGGGTCCCTCGAGCTGGAGGCCAGGCAAGAGTCTCCAAGTACACTCGGTGAGTTCTAGCTCAAGGACTCGTTTCTATGAGGATGAGATCCGCGAGCTACACAAGAAGAACTGAAGGCGGGAAACAACCCTAGAGATTATGGAGGAGGTTTTAAACAGCCTTCTGCAAGGAAAGTCGAGCATACCCCTTCCAAATCATAAAGAGAAAGAGTGAGAAAGAGGGGAAACCATTGTCCCCATGGGCGATGGGAGAACCCGACTTTCCACTAGTAACACTCCCCAGACGAAGTACCATGAGGGACCTAGGTCGGCAAAATACCCTTGGGAGCAAAGGCGGGGGGACAACGATGGATGTATGAACGAAGCCGAGGTCACCTCTAAGAAGGCACTGCCTGACCTAAGAGAAAAGCTCAATGGGAAGAGGTCAAAAGTAAGGATGACACCTCCTGTGGCCCCTCTGAAGGGCAGAGAAAAGAGAAAGGTCAATCCTACCAAGATGAGGGACTCCTTACATAGGAGGCGACATGAACTAGACACTGAGATGAGGAGCCTTCGGAGCAAGATCATCACGACGTCTGGGGGGTGCATTAACGATGAAGAGTTTAAATACGAGTCACCTTTCACGTGAGAAATCTAGTTGGAACGACTCCTAGCCAACTTTAAAAATCCCCATATGACCCCATACGAGGGTACCTCGGACCCCAAGTGCCACTTGGATGCCTTCAATGATTTAATGAAGCTGAGAGGGATCAATAGCAGAGCAAGGTGTCACTGTTTCGTTGTCATGTTGAAAGGGCCTGCTTAAAAATGGTTTAAGAGGTTGAGGCCGGGGACCATTAGGTCATGGCAGCAATTTTCTGATGAGTTTCTCCAACAACATCATGCTGTGCACGATTACACCATGCCGGGCACCAGTCTCTCTAACATAAAACAAGGTGAAGGAGAAAGCTTAAAGAGCTATATTCATAGGTTCAACATGGAGGCGTCCAAGGTGGGAAGCCTGACCAGGGGAGAACTCAAGATGGCAATCACGGCTGGAGTACGCTCACATAGCAAGTTTTGGGATAATATGCTCAAAAGGGAAGTCACCGACTTAGATGACTTCTACGAAAGGGCACAAAAGTACATTCGTGTCGAGGATGGCCATGAGAACTTAAAGGTAGGAAAAAACGAATCCCATGTCAACCCCTCAGCCCATGAAGGATCGAATGGGGCAAAAAATAAGAGGGCGTATGAGGGGCCGAGAGATGACCACCAGAGAAGGCCCAAACACGGAAGCGACCCCAGGAAAACGACTTACACCTTCTATACAAACCTGACGGACACCAGAGAACATATCTACCTCATGAATGAAGGTCAGGTTCCCTTCAAGAGGCCCCCGCCAATGAGAAAAGACTGGTCCAAGAGGGACCCTAGCAAATACTGTCACTACCACAAGGACATCGGCTATACCACGGCAGAATGCACCCATTTGTAGGAAGAAATTGAAGAGCTCATATGCAGGGGGAACCTAGGCAGATATGTCAGAAGGGAAAATCAGAAATTGGCGGATGCGCTGGTGTTACCTCAGGCCTGAGAAAGAGCCTCGAAGATACAAGGAGAAGTGAGAATGATCTTCGGAGGTCTGAGGTTTGGAGGAGAGTCCGGGAAGGGTCGAGACATGTGTGCTAGAGAAGCCAGACGGAGTCCACCACCGTATGTCATGAGCTTGGAGCAACGACCCCCGAAGAGCTTTGAGGGAGAAAATGACTCAATCACTTTCACGGAGTAGGATGCACGAGGGGTGCACTTTCCCCACAATGATCCTTTGGTGTTGAGTGCAGGTGCATCAGGTCCTCATAGACAACGGAAGTTCCGTGGATATCTTGTATCGCCCCGCCTTGGAGAAGATGGGTTTAGGCGTCAGACACTTGAAACCTTGCCAATCCTCCCTATACGGATTCATAAGAGAATTTATACAACCCTTAGGGGTGATCGAATTGGCACTCACCCTGGGAGAACAACCCAGACAGACCACTGTCACAACAAACTTCATTGTGGTAGACTATGCTTCAGCATTCAATGCAGTATTGGGGAGGCCATTCCTAAGAGAATTGAATGTGATAACTTCAATATATCACCTAGCTGTCAAGTTCCCAACTCCTGGGGGTATATCGAGTATGAAAGGGGGACAGAGAGAAGCGAGGGAGTGTTATAACACCTCCCTTCGCACCTCTGTAAAACCGCGGGAACCAATGGCGATGGTAGTACATGGAGGCGCAAACCCACAAGAACTAGATCCCAGAGTCATAGAAGAGCTAGGGGCTAAACCTATGGAGAAGTTAGAGGAAATCATGGTGATGGAAGAGCCATTACGAAAGTTGAAGGTGGGAAAAAACCTTCAAGACGACGCGAAGGAAAAGTTGGTGAGGTTTTTGAAGGACAATCTGTATGTATTCTCTTGGAGTCACGAAGAATGGTGGGGATAGATCCTTCCATCATGTGCCACCATTTAAATATCGCCCCCGAGGCAAGGCCCGTCAGGCAGAAAAGGCGAGCGCTTGACCCAAAGAGATATGCACCCTTGAAGGAGGAGGTTGACAAATTGAAGGCGAATGGGTTTATCCGCGAATCATTCTATCCCGTGTGGGTATTTTTGACTGCGTTTTGGCCAACGACGTGTAGACGTCAAAATGACAAAAAACCTTCAAGAGAAATATACGACACAAACAATTTTTATAGTTGTTCAGCCCCAATGTGTTAATAATAGCCTAGTCCACTTAGAGTTATGATTATAGATCTACACTCACGATCAGATGAACCTGAGTCAACTGAGTTTCTTCAGTGCAGATGAAATGAATACAATATTTTTCTAGATACCAATATTCCCTCAGAAAATTAGAATCGAATCCTCTTTATGATGCTATGGGCCTTGTATTTATAGGCTCAGGATCGTACAAATGATGTCCACCATAATCAGGATATTTCACTATTCTCACTATATTAAATTAATAATAACATTCAAAATACAACAATACACTATTTTTGTGGGATAATCTGAGAGATTCCCGCACAGGTATAACTGATTCTTGTTGAAACCGTTACTGGGATCCTTTTCGTAGCACTGTTCTGTCTAGTTGGTACACATCACACCCAGGAGGAAAACTGAAGGGCCAAAGCACTCCACTGGTCGGCCAAACACTTGACTGGTCAGCCAACACATGTCTGGTCGGCCAAACACTTAGCTGGTCGGACAAGCACATGACTAGGCGGACAAGCACCTGACTGGGCGGACAAGCACCTGACTGGTCGGACAAGCACATGACTGGGCGGACAAGCACCTGACTGGGCAGACAAGCACCTGACTGGTCGGACAAGCACTTGACTGGGTAGACAAGCACCTGACTGGGCGGACAAGCACCTGACTGGTCGGACAAGCACATGACTGGGCGAACAAGCACTTGACTGGGCGGACAAGCACATGTCTGGTCGGCCAAGGACATGACTGGTCGGCCAAGGGTATTGACTGGGCGGATAAGCACATGACTGGTCAGTCAAAAATCTTCACTGGTCTACCGAGTCACTCCTAAGCCAGATTACCTAGCCATTCCTTGCCATTTGTCACTTCTATTGCCACATCATCGAACTCCAATTTTTGGGGATAACATTTGCCCCCCAAGTTTATTATACGATTTACTCGTATGATAAACTTTTCTTCTAGGAAAATATTTTTGAGGTCATCCAAAAACTTCCGTCCAGTCGGTAATTTTCACTTTTGTAATAAACCCACGATCGAACTTTTCTTTTGATTTCTTCAAATTCCATTCTTTGAGCTTGTTTGAATAGCTGATTTGAAATGCCTATTTGGTCCCCGAGACCCGAATAATTTCTTAACTGCTAACCCTTGGGTGTATTGTTTCATGCTGCCCAGACGCCTGCCTGGCTCTTCGGACATGCACCCTAATACTCGGACAGGCAGCTAGCCGATCGGACACTTCCCACTGGCTGCTCGGATAACAGCCCTCGAACACGGACCCTCGGAAGCATTAGGCTCCTCGGATGGCCAGCTAGCATCTCCTCGGACACGGACGCTTGAAAGCACCAGGTTCCTCGGATGGCCAGCTAGCATCCCCTCGGACATAGACGGCAGTTCCTTGAAGGCGCACCCCAGTTTCTCAGACGAATGCCATCGTCCGCTCGGACGCACGCATAAGCCACTCGGTCATGCCCAATCCGCTCAGACACACCTGACACCATCTGCTCGGATGCGTGCATGACTGCTCAGACACTCACGCCAGCCGCTCGGACGTAGCTCCATCCCGCTCGGACACGCATGCCACCCGCTCGGACACATCACACACCCGCTCGGACGCAGCCCCACTGCTCGGACACTCATGCCAGCCGCTTGGACGTAGCTCCATCCCGCTCATACATGCACGCCACCCGCTCGGACGTAGCGCACACCCGCTCGGACGCAGCCCAACTGCTCGGGTTTGCTCAAAATTTCTATGGTTCATGCATTTTACACTTTACTTTTCTTATTTAGCTTGAAACATTATAAGTCTTTTTAGACTTAAAAAGTTTATAAGTTCTTTTTTGTGAATAGTAAAGTCACTCTGATGTATGCCTTATATTTTCACATGAGTACTTAGTTTTCTAACTTAGAAATTCTAGACATTTCATAAGTCCATACTAAGTATACTTTCTCACACTCTTATTGCTCTAACATTTTATGAGCATAATGTTTATTGTCACACGAATATTTGCTTCTAACTTGAAATTTTGAAAAATTCCAAGTTACTTAATCTTTGTCAAACAAGTTAGCTTAATGGCCTTTTTTGACTTCAAAATTTTACAAGTCAACCTAAAAGCAAATACGTTTACTCGTGCTCTTATTGCCTGTGTTAAATTATATACCAGCATACCCCATGTGCCCCCCAATCGATCGAGGGTTGAAAGATCCTGGGTCACTTGCCACTTGACTGAATCTGTTCGAGCAGTTAATTACTCGTGAAACACATAGAATATATTGAAAATATTCGAGCAGTTGAACACTGCTTGAATGTATTGACTAGTTGAACACTGTCCGATTTTACCGACCAGTTGAACATTGTTCGAATAATTAACACACATGCACATTTGTAGCAAGAATTGACCACGCTGTGCGTAGTCTCTTTTATTACTCGTCAATTAAAAAGGACAAAATGTGTCTAATAACGAGTCTTAAACAACAAAAATTGTTCAAAAATAGCTGACTGGTCAGCAAATAACCAGCTCATAAACCAAATTTAAATAGCAAGTTAAACAACTTGAAATTAAACTACCACTCTGAAAGCGGTATTTAGTGATAATATATCCTCCGATGCTCGCCGCTCCAATGCTTTCTGATCCTAACCCTCCCGCTTAGCATACCTCTCCCTTGCTTCGTTGCTATCCTCAGCCAAGTGTGGTCCTCCACATATAGTGTCTAAGGTGAAGTCCACAGGTCCGGGCTGCAAGGGTGGAGATCTTTTTCGTTTAAACCCAGGATTGCTGCTGCCTCCTTCTCCTTGGGGTGTCTCTGCCCGGTATTTCCTCAACTTGCCCGACCGGAGAAGAAACTCTATCTCGTCCTTGAGGTGATTGCATTCATTCGTGTCGTGACCATAATCTCCATGGAAATGACAAAACTTATTCATATCTCTCTTCCTCATCTCTTTCCTGATGGGTGGAGGTTTCTTGTAGGGAACCTCTTCATGACTAGCAAGATATATTTCTGCTCGGCTGGTCGAGAGAGTGGTGTAATTAGTGAACTGAGGCTCATACTTGGTTGGCTTTTCGTTTGAACTCAACTTTGCTTTCTTTTCCTCATGGTGGTCAGACCCGTTATTTCCACGTTTCTTTCCACCATTATTAGGAGAGTCAGTTGATCCGCCCGGATTGTTTATGCCATTCTCCTCTTTCTTGATTGCATCATCCAATTTCATATACTTGTCTGCTCGGTCAAGAAATTATTGAAGTGTTGAAATTGGATTTCTATGTATACTATCCCACAAAGGGCTCCGATAAGTTATCCCAGTGGATATGGCAACCATCTTCCCTTCGTCTCCTACATCAGTTGCTCTATTGGCTTCTCTCATGAATCTCTGTTTATAATTCTTTAAAGACTCATCTTTTCCTTGTTTGATATCTGCCAAGTGGTTGGCATAAACTGGTGGAGTCTGGGCAGTGCTGAATTGTCTACGAAACTCCTTCCTGAATGCTTCCCAAGAGGTAATGGAGTTCGGCTTAAACTTCCAATACCATTCCTGGGCGGTATCTGACAAAGTAGTCGGGAAAACTCTACACTGATAGTCGTCACTTACTCCGAGAAATTCCATCTGGTCCTCAAATTTCCCAACATGTCTGATGGGATCTGCCTTTTCTGTATATACTGGCAGAACCGGTGCTTTATATTTTGCCGGCGGCTGGGCTGCTCTAATCTGGGCACAAAATGGGCAGCCACTCCGGTGGTCTATCGCATCTATCCCGGAAGGTCGTTTTGACAAACCTTGCACTACAGCTGTTAGCACGTCAAGCTGGGCTTGGATGGCTGGTGCAACTGACAAAATTCCAGGGTCTTGACCGCCTGGTCGGGCATTACCATCTGGTGAACTGTCGTCAAGTATTTCTACTTGACTGGCAGGGCGGTTCAAATTTTGCCCTTCGACTGGGACGGTCCTTCTCTAGTTGGTGATAACATCCCTTAGATACTTATGAGAAGCATGCTCTCCTGCTCGATCGAACACCGTACTCTTTGATTTTCCAGAGGGCCTACTACGCTGCTGGCCGGGGTGCAGTGGAGGCTTTTCGGTACGCCCTGGGCAGTCTTTTCCTCCTTGTTGGTCATTGCCCTCCTTTTCCTTTGACTGGTCAGTGTGATTACTATCAGCCTCATCACGACGATGCCCATCTTTGAATTGTGAAGTCCTCTTATCTCGAGGAGTCCTGGTCTGATCCTGCCTGGGTGGAGTCCTTTTACTGCCCGATCGGTGACTTCCTGATCTCGAAGTTTCTGATCGTTGGCTTCTGGAGGGAGCTCTAGAGTTCTCCCTCTATGTTGATACAGTTCTAGAGCGGTCCCCATCATCTTCCCGACTAGGGGGGTTACTCCTGCTTCTGTCCGGTCCACGAGAATTGGCTCTGTCAGTGGTCCTTCGATCAACATTATTATTTCTTGCTCCCTGGGAGGCTGCTCGTGCTACGGCTTGAGCATTGGCTTGGGCCAATTGGGTAGCCGCTTCTAGAGCAAGTGCTGCTTCGCGATGTCTTCGGTCGACTTCCTCCTGTCGCTGTCTGAGCTCTTCGCTTCTGGCCTCCATATCGCGCCTTCGCTGCTCTAACACAACTCTCTGCCTAGCCATCTCTTCAGCGAAAGACTCCTGCCGAGCATTGAATTGCACCATCTCCTCTTGGAAAGCACCTATTGCTTCCTGGAGTTGTTCAACTTCTGGAGTGGTCTCCTCGAGAAAGACCCTGGGCTTAGTCTCTGGGTTCTGCGGTCCAGGACCTTCTAATCTAGCAGGCTCCTTTGACGTGCCTAACTTTTTGGATGCCACACTGGTATTCTTGGGCGCCATCTTGATATGATAGTCGTGTGTTTCTTCTCTTCAGGCTCTGAATGAAAGCACCAAAATGTTGACCGCGTTTTTGGCCAACGATGTGTAGACGTCAAAACGGCAAAAAACCTTCAAGAGAAATATACGACATAGGAAATTTTTATAGTGGTTCAGCCCCAATGTGTTGGTAATAGCCTAGTCCACTTAGAGTTATGATTATAGATCTACACTCAAGATCAGATGAACCTGAGTCAACTGAGTTTCTTTAGTGCAGATAAAATGAATACAATATTTTTCCAGATACCAATATTCCCTCAGAAAATTAGAATCGAATCCTCTTTATGATGCCATGGGCCTTGTATTTATAGGCTCAGGATCGTACAAATGATGTCCCCCATAATCGGGATATTTCGCTATTCTCACTATATTCAATTAATAATAATATTCAAAATACTACAATACATTATTTTTGTGGGATAATCTGAGAGATTTCTGCACAGGTATGACCGATTCTTGTTGAAACCGTTACTGGGATCCTTTGTGTAGCACTGTTCTGTCTAGTCGGTCCACATCACACCCAGGAGGAAAAATGAAGGGCCAAAGCACTCCACTAGTCGGCCAAACACTTGACTGGTCAGCCAACACATGTCTGGTCGGCCAAACACTTAGCTGGTCGGATAAGCACATGACTGGGCGGACAAGCACCTGATTGGGCAGACAAGCACCTGACTAGTCGGACAAGCACCTGACTGGGCGGACAAGCACCTGACTGGGCGGACAAGCACCTGACTGGTCGGACAAGCACATGATTGGGCGGACAAGCACCTAACTGGGCGGACAAGCACTTGTCTGGTCAGCCAAGGACATGACTGGTCGGCCGAGGGTATTGACTGGGCGGACAAGCACATGACTGGTCGGTCATGACACTTGACTGGTTAGTCAAAAATCTTCCCTGGTCTACTGGGTCACTCCTAAGCCAGATTACCCAGCCATTCCTTGCCATTTGTCACTTCTATTGCCACGTCATCGAACTCCAATTTTTGGGGATAACAGGTATCGAAACCTATCCTAGTTCCAAAACCAAATTGAAAATGGAGGACTTGTGTAGACTTTTCTAACCTCAATAAGGCTTGTCCTAAGGACAACTTTCCGCTTTCGAGAATAGATCAACTGGTGGACGCAATAGCCGGACATGAGTTACTTAGCTTCATGGATGCTTACTCAGGATACAACCAGATACCCATGAACCTAACTGACGAAGAACACACTTCATTCATAACGAATAAAGGACTCTGCTGCTACAAAGTGATGCCTTTTGGATTGAAAAACGCAGGTGCCACATATCAAAGATTGGTGAACAAAATGTTCGCTAACCAGATAGGAAGGAACATGGAGGTATACGTTGATGATATGTTGGTGAAGACCAAAAGTGCCGAAAAACTCAACAGGGACCTAAGTGAGATGTTCGACACACTCCGGAGGTACCGAATGAAACTAAATCCACTCAAGTGCACTTCCAGAGTCTCCTCGGGAAAGTTCTTGGGTTTCATGGTCAACTCTAGAGGCATTGAAGCTTTTCTTGATAAGATAAAGGCCTTAGTAGAAATAGGCCCACCCAAGAACAAGAAATGGGGAAGGTAGCAGCACTTAACATATTCATTTCAAGGTCTACGGACAAGTGCCTCCCCTTCTTCAACATTCTAAAAGGGAGCAAAAAGTTCGCTTGGGATGGAGATTGTGAGGACGCTTTTACCAAATTGAAGGAACACCTAGGGAAGCTGCCCTTGCTGGCTAAACCTGAAAAGGGAGAAAGGCTATACTTGTACTTGGCGATATTTGAGAATGCCATAAGCGCTGCCTTGGTTAAAGGAGAGAAGAAGCACCAACAACCCATGTACTACGTTAGTAAACGATTGGTAGATGCGGAAAACCGATACCCAGATATGGAGAAGTTAGCATACGCATTAGTCATGGCCTCAAGAAAGTTAAGGCCCTACTTCCACGCCCATGCAATCGAGGTACTCACTGATAGCCATTTAAGACAGGTCTTGGACAAATCTGAAACCTCGGGAAGACTGATGAAATGGTCGATTGAGTTAAGTCAATTCAATATCACATATACCCCAAGGACCTCCATCAATGGGCAAGTGCTTGCAGAATTCATAGTGGAGTTCACCTATTGACCAAATGAAGAAGGAGATACAGGAGAGGGTCAGTCGGTCGGGAAAGGAGAGGAAATGAAGTTTGAGGAATGGAGCCTCCATGTGGATGGAGAATCCAATGAAGGAGGAGCTGGAATAGGTTTCGTGATTACTGGACCCGGGGGACATAAGATGTACTGTGTGATACGATTTGGGTTTGAAGCCTCGAATAACGAGGCGGAGTACGAATCGCTCCTAGCTGGATTGCGGTTGGCCCAGGGGCTAAAGGTAACACATTTACACATTTTTAGTGACTCACAGTTGGGTGTGTTCTAAGTGAAGGGCGAGTCTCAAGCAAGGGGTTCCAAGATGGCCACATACTTTGAAAGGGTTAGAGGCTACCTGGGGCAGTTGGAGGGCTATAGCATAGAGCAAATCCCAAGAGAGAGGAATACCCATGCCGATGCCCTCGCAAAGCTGGCTTCCACTAAGGATGGAGATGTCCTCAAATCCGTACTTGTGGAATACTTACCAAGGCCAGGCATCATTGATTCAGACGTTCTTATGGTCAGCATCCCAATGGAGTCGTGGGCCGACCTAATTATAAACTACCTGAAGGATGGAGCTCTACCAACAGACAGGAAGGAGGCTCCAAGGTTGGTGTATAAGGTCGCTCGGTACACCTTAGTAGATGGAATCCTATATAAGAGAGGGTTTTCTATGCCGCTCTTGCGATGTGTTGATGATGAGGAGGTGGTGAAAGTTCTGTATGAAATACATGAGGGTGAATGCGACAACCATGTGAGTGGACCATCCATGGACAGAAAAGCCATGAGGCAAGGGTACTACTAGCCCCCCATGGAGAAGGATGCAAGTGACTTTGCGAGAAAATGTGACAAATGTCAAAGACACACAAACTACTCCTGGAAGCCCCCAAATGAGCTAACTAGCCTGACCAGCCCTTGGCCTTTTGCTATCTGGGGGATAGACCTGATCGGCGCCCTTCCCTTGGGCAGGGGTGGAGCGAAGTATGCAGTCGTAGCGGTAGATTACTTCACCAAGTGGGTTAGGTCACCGCTTTTGTCAACAAATTCATTGTCAGCAGGTACAGAGTGCCCTACAAAATCATCTCCGACAACGACACCCAGTTTGAGGGAGAAACGTTCGAGGAGTATTGTAAGGAGAAAGGAATAAGAAGAAGCTTTTCAGCTGTTGTGCTTCCACAGGCCAATGGGCAGGTGGAGGCCATTAACAAAGTCTTGAAGAAGAACCTAAAAACAAAGCTATAGAAGATGAAGGGAGCCTGGGTCGAGGAGCTACCTAATGTACTCTGGGCCTATAGGACCACACCGCGCAAAACCACTGGCGAGACCCCTTTTGCCTTAGCATATGGATGTGAGGCTGTTCTCCCGGTTGAAATGAAGGTTAACTCCTTCAGGATACAGGTATACAAAGACCAAGCCAACCATACGGCAATGGCCGAAAACTTGGATATGTTAGAAGAAAGAAGGGAAATGGCGCAGATGAGAGTGGCAGTATACCAGCAACGGGTAGCAAGGTATTACAACTTGAGGGTCCAAGAAAGAATGTTCAGGGTAGGAGACTTGGTACTGAGAAAAGTACTCCCCAACACGCGAGACCCGGGGGCAGGGGTACTACGGGCGAACTGGGAAGGACCCTACCAAGTCGCTCAATGCATACCACCAAGCACTTACAAGTAGCACGCATGGATAACATCGTAATACCCCGAGCATGGAATGCAGAACACCTCAAGAAATAATACCAGTAAGACTTCCATATCTGATGTAAAGTATATCCGTATTTAGTTTATTGCATGTTATGCTAACTCAGTAGATAAGAATCAAAGAGGTTACCCAGATAACCTCACAAGTAGATGTAACCGCTTCATATATGTCATTGTAACTTTCCTACAATGAATGAAAGTGTTCGCAACTTCGCATGCTATATATCTTTTCTATGCAAACATCCACCAAAGTGCTTGATGGAATAAATTTCACCAAGCACTTGGGGGGGGGGGGGGTGGGAGGATAGGACAGGGGGCGCACATATATATATATATATAAAGAATAAACTCGACAAGATGTCTCTTATATTCAAAAGGATTGGCTACCCTTATGAATATCAAGGGAGTGGTAAAACAAAAGAAATTTTTGTAAAAAAAAAATGATCTCCAACCTATGGCTAACGCCCCCGCAGGGGGTACGGCTGTAAGGAAGGCATCTCTCAATAGGTCTAGAACAACCACTAAGCTGGCTAGCCAAAAATGGTACAAAAAAAGACCCTTGTAAAAATAGTACTATGCATAATGACAAGAAGGACGCTTCTCGCAAGAAATAGCTAGCGTGCACAAAGAATATAAAAGGATACCAAGAACCCAAGGGGTTACCATGTCCTTACAAGTATAGTCAAGGTGCACCAAAAAGACTATCATCATCAGATCAAGGAAGAGATACGTAATCCATGAAAAATAATAATAAGAGGGACTTACCAAAGCCCCTTAAGTTTGATAATCAAAAGAGAGCGACAAAGGCTAGAAAGGTCAATTCATCATTCATTCATCGACATAAAGAAACAAGAACATATAAATCAAGAGTTCAACACACCGTTAAGGATTTATGAGATGTTCAAAAAAAAAAAAAAAGAGGAAAACAATATGGGGGATTACACGGCAACAACATATATGTATGCAAATAAGCTGGCTTCAGAGAGACCTACGGGTTTCCACCCTGACCCTTCCACTAAGAGATTTTCATAATTTCATAATCTCCAAAGGGTGGTAGGTTAACGTCGGGGTTGGTCCTCCATACGACATGCAGTGTGCGCTCAGTTATGTCGTTCTCGGCATTTACAAGTTCAACCTCGAGCGCAGTAATCTTCTCATTTAAAGTATGGATAGTAGCTTCAAGCCTAGTATTGGAGTGAGAAGTTGATGCAACCTGAGCTAATGCAGCGTCCCTCTGATAAACTACCTCGGCAAGTTGACCCTCCAAGTCATAGACCCGTATGACCAAATTATCCTTTTCTGCCTCAGCCATCGAGAGATTCCTCATTGCCTTTTCGAGCTCGTGTTGTAGCTGTTGTGTGGATGAAGAGCTTGAGGTGACAAGCCGGTGACCAAGGATAGAAGCCTAAATAATGACAAAGAAATAAAATAAAACCTCAAGGGCCAAACGATATCAAAACCGAAAAAGAAACATATACATACATTGAGTGTTTTGACAAATACCCAAGGAGGCTCGCATATAAGCCTCTCCCAACTCGGGATCAGGAATGTCATGCATAGACCCCCACTGGCCTTTGAGAATGCTTCCCATATAATGGCTCATGGCTTCCCCATACTGGCTTGCCAGAGGATGGCCTCCAAAAGCAGAAGCGTAAGCTCGGCGGGGGGAAACATGTGTACCCGTCGAGGCATGCTTCGACAAGGAAGGCGATTGAGAAGGTCATGATCCGTCTGTAGATGCACAGGGGGTAGAAGGGTGCAGGGATACCTCTTTAGGCAAAGAGGCAACCGAAGGCGCTCACCTTGAGCACCCCCCAGAGGGTGGAAAGGCCTCACCAAAAGAAGGAATGACAAAATTCCTCTTAGGCATAGAAGGGGGGGGGGGGGGGGGAGAGCATGGGCGTTGAGAGCAGGCACGCCACCATGCATCGACGGTGGAACCCAAGAAGTAACACCATCGGCGTGTCCATCTTCGGCCACATCCCTAGCCCCACCAGCCAACGACCGTAAGCATGAGTAATTCTCGGACTCCACCTCCTCCTCCGTATCCATATGGTCACCCGATAGGTAAGCATAATCTTTATCAGCTGTCTCATCGTAATTGGCTTCATCATGAATATATATCCATGGAACGGTGGATTCAGATGAGACGGAGCATAAGGAGATAACTTAGTCTAGGGATAGCAGCTTGTATGAATAAAGATTGCCCTTTGTGAAAAAGGGCACATGCCAGTTTGCACTAGGTCGACATCTCTAGGATCTTCGTCACTCGGTCATGGGCTGATGGTTTCAGGGTAGGGCCGACAACCCCTATGAGACCTGCGGTCAGGAGAAAAGAAATAACCATAGTTAGATAAACCAGAAAAAGGAGGAGTATAAGAAAAATTTCTCGTATACGAACTCAAGGCGGGAATTAGCTTACTTGAAGCGTTGAAGCGCGTATGTCGAGTGGACACGCTGTAGGTGAAGAAGAAGTCACTTTTCCATGAGCCTCTATTGGAAATTGATCCCTCCACGAGGGGAGATCCTGTGTGGGCCACGACTTTCTGGAGCTGATATAAGCTGGGGCTGATGGATTCAGCCTAAGGGTGTAAAGGTGATGGACCTCACTCATGGAAGGCCCTCTAGAGTGCACTTGCTTATATAGTACGTATAAGCAACTGAGCACCTCCCAAGAGTTGGGGGACAGTTTGAGGGGCGCTAGCTCAAAGTAGTTAAGTACTTTGACAAAGAAGGGGTGAAGCGGCAAAACTTCACCGGATTTGATTATGGAGTCACTGAAGGTAATGAGCCTTTCAGGCAGCTCAAACACATGGTCCTCGCACTTTGGAATTATGCACTTGATGTCCAAAAATAGTTGATGGGCCTTTAGCATGTTGGCAAGCTTAACCTTAGTAAGGGTGGACCTGCCTGTGTCCTCGGAATTGTCGGAAGTCCTCCTCAGCATGTCAGGTACCTGGACAGAGACAGGAAATTTGTGAGTGATAGACTTCCTCAACCCCCTAGAAGATCCCCTACGCATCTTGCATCTACTAGCATTCTCCTTGACCCTAGGGCATGCGACCAGGGGCAGGTGAGGAAGTGTAGGGAAAATCATAGAAAGAAACTCAGGTTTGAGGGGTTCACATTCAGCACCATCATGGATGGGACCCCTATGGCTTGAGGATTCGTTACCACAAAAAGAAAAAGGTTCAGGTGGTTGGTTTTCCTCTAGACAGGAAATTTTAGATATACAATCCTGATGGGTTGATTTTAGTTGGGAGACATACGTTTCATGCTATGGGGAGAAACCTAAACCCTTATCGCTAGTAATAGATTCGAGTTCATTTTCGAGGCCATGCGCCTTATGCCTAAGGTAGGACAAATCTCTGTAGGTAGAGTATTCGCACACCCCCATGGTCAGAGGGTTTGCGAATGTCGGCCTTAGAGTCAGAGGATGACAAATCGATAAATTCGATATTAGATGGACCTTCAGGGCACCACCTAGACGCCATGGGCCAGCTAAGACACGAGGATGTATGTGCGTGAAGATAACCCAATATCTACAAATTAGTAGGAGGGGTATAAGAAAAGGGCCATCGTGTATGTGCTTGAAGGGTGAGAAAAAAAAACAAAATACCTCTAAGGAATGGGTGCATTCCAACCCGTGACTCTACCCTCGTATAAGAGATAAAGAAAACATGTGTATTAATGGAGAGAGAAGGTATACCAGGTGTGTATATATGGATCCACAGATATGTGAGGGTAGACTTTCGGGTGCGTAAAGAAGGGTCGAGCGACAAGCGAGGCGGGTCCTTAGAAGCAAGAGAACGCCTAGCGCCACCATAAGAAAAAAAAAGTAATAAGCAAAAAAAAAAAAAAATGAATAAATGAAAAGGGGAAAAAATTACCTCAAGAATGCTTCTATGAATGATAGAATCTTGGAGCTCTTGGAAATGGTTTAGAAGGAATACCACTAGGCTAAGCAAGTTTTAGTGTGAAGAAGTGGGTTCAAGTCTTGGGGTATTTATAAGGAAGGTCAAGGTTTTCTAGCTATTGGATAAAATTTAGATGGATGGTAGAGATCAAGAGCCTTGACAACCTTGGGATCCGCAATTGGAAATGATTGGCTCTAATCACATCTTAAGAGCATACTTGGATCACAAGCAAAATTAGTTGGATTTTGTGTTTCTTTATGAATTACAAAGAAACACACCATAAAGGACCATTTTGTGTTTCCTCATTCATTCCAATATAGTATCCAAAAGGTTAGTCTACCATACCTCTTCAAGAAAGAGTGAAGCATAAACACCATACTCATCACACAGAACACATATTAAAGTGTCTATAAGAACACTTGAAAGTATACTCATAGACTCGAGGGCAAGTGTGAATGATAATTTCCCAAGAAATAGTTAAAGTAGAGTTCATTCTTGAAGGCTTTGTGTATGGAGGCGTCTTGCTATGAGAAAAGTTACTTGCCAAGACGCTGCCAAGTGAGGTTAATGTTAAAAAGCGCCTCGCTATGTGAGGGCCGACCTGCCTGAAATGCGAAGGCGGGAGGCTCGAGTACAATCGAACACCTGCACATGAAGTCGCTTGCCAAGGACACCTTGCTGAGAAGACCCGATGCGAGACACTCATGAAGCTTCCCGTGCGTCATGCGGAGGTCTCTAGATGAAGCCACCTCGACAAGCCTCCCGCGCATGCCTAAGGACCCGCATACGGGTCCCCTGAGAAGTCACCCTCGCTATGCAAGGCCCATGGAGATAAGGGTGTCATGTCGTTGCACCGTTGCGCGGGGCCAAGAGCCTCGTTCTAGTTGGCGCGAGGTCCGCAAGGAGAATAGTCCCTTGCTGCGCGAGGGATTACTGTGCGAGGGTCGTGGCATGTGGGTCACTACGCGAGGGCCATGGTGCGAGGGGTCGTGTCGCGAGGGCCGTGGCGCAGGGCACTACGCGAGGATCGCTGTGTAAGGCTTTGAGCCTCGTTTGACTTGCTGCGAGGCCCGCAGGGAGGAAGAGGCTTCGAGTTGTGGGGCTGAGTAAGTGAAGAGGCACCTCGCTATGAGAGGCACTGCGTGCCCAAATGCTAAACTCCATCATTGCTGGAACCACCTGCCTAGATGCCTCACTGTACTAGGCTCCGTTCTCCGCACCTCATGACACGAGGTTGTTGCGCGACAGGGGCTCACTACCTGAGGCCCACCTCTTAGAAGTGCCTCAACGTGGAAACTTTGTAAAGGGAGTTCCTTCTACGTTAACGAAGAGCCCACACTATTCTCTAACACTTAGCACAATATAAGGAGGATTGGAGGGAAATGGTAGCCTGAAGATGAAAGATGGACAACCAGGTACAAGGCGTGCATATGAGTACGAAATATACAACTATAAAGGTGGCGAATGCATGACTTTGACATCTATTTCCGACATAAAGTGGCGACGCAAATGAGTATGTGAAGTGGTGGCACGTTCTGCATGCCTCTGACCAAGTACAAGAGCCGACACCACTACGTACTTCACATTACCCTGACAACGTACCTACGTACTGCCCCACTACCCTGACAATATACCTACGTACGATCTTGTCCCTTGGGACCACCTTGTATCAAGAGCCAATAGAGCCCATCTATAAATAGGCTTTGACCCCTCGGTCTTAGGGGTTGGAAAATTGTTTGTATGCATAGAAAATTAAGGAATATACGATTTTTGCTCCATTGTAATTCTGCATTTTTGCTCTTTCAAGTTCTTTTCATCTTCTTCCTACATATCTTTTGCAATACAGTTTGAGTTTTCTAAACTTATATCGCTGACAAGTTCTCACCGTCAACAACAATTACAAAGAAAATCATAAATGAGATTATTGGGCCCCGTCAGCTCGCCCCGTCGAAGTGACCTCCACACCATCTTCCTCCACTGCTCTGGAAGCCTCACCAGTCTCCGAGGGTTCTTTCAAGAACCGAGCCTTGAATTTAGCAAGGTATGGATCCCACAACCCGGGCTCCATAAAGGAGAAGTTCCCATCCTGGTTGAAAGCCTAGCAATGGTAAAGCATCTCCTCCATGGCTGATGATGATGCTACCGTTTCCTCCTTGGCCTTAACTTCAGCCTCGAGTAGTTTCGCTTTGAGCTCACCATTCTTGACCTGAAGCTGTTCAACACGGTGGTTCGCCTCTGTGGCCTAAGCTTGGGAGGTAGATAGTGTGGTTTTTGCGGCCTGCTGACATTCTTGGGAAGAGATAAGAGCAGCCTTAGCAGCATGCTCATTCTTCTGAGCAACTGTTAAGGCAGCTTTGGCGGCCTGCTCACCTTCCTTGGCAATGGCCAGCTCAGCTCGGAGCTCTTCATTTCTGGACCTAGCACGAGCTATGCTTCGGTATTTGGCTAGGACGGACTACAAAATAACAAAACAAGTAAAAAATATAAGAGGAAGAACACATAGATCCCTCACAGTGAGATTCATTCCCATAGCAGAATCAAGGACATCCTCCAGGTTGCGCTCCTCAATGGCCCTCAGATCCCTCACACTGGCTTCTCGCTGTCTCGTACATAATACCCCGAAAGGCTTCGGGGATTTTTTCCAGGTCCTGGGGCTCAACCGCTATTTGGACAGTGGGGGCATCGACTTGTATTACTTGGGGAGGAGGAGGCATGTGTCGAGGGGGAGGAGGAGGAATTTGCTCAACGGTGACAGTAGTCACCGGAGCTGGCTCCCGAGCAGAGCTTGCGTCTTTAACCTTAGAGGGGGATTTTGTAGTATCCCCCATTTTAGGGGTGGCCTTTTTCCCCACCCTAGGCCTCTTCACGACGGGGCCTGATCCTGACTTTTTAGCTTGGAAGGCAGTTCTTAGGTCGGGGGCTCCTGTCGATTCCATCTCTTCAGCTGAAAAGAACAAAAAGAGTTAATTCACAAAAGAAATGTTTCAAAGATATAAAAAGAAAAGAAAATGGGGATGGTAAAGATCCTACCCTCCGAGCTGGGGGAGGAATCTATTATCACCAGCTCGGGTGTATGAACCGGGCTAAGCATGGCCTTCAGCTCTGGGATTAACGGAGGGGAGGGGGAATCTAAGGATACAATCTCTAAGATCCTGGGGGATTCAGGTCCCTCCTTGGGGCTAGATTTGTGTACATACTGCCTAAATCTAGGAGCAAATGCCCCTTGGAGCAGAGAGGGCCAAGTCCTAAGGTTGGTTCCATATTCTTCAAAGATAGAAGATCTAAGGTTCATTGTATTGTCGACAACAATGGTTCCTTTGGGATAGTTGTGGTCGTAGCGTACTGCCAAATGATCCACGAATTGGAGGAGAGTCACATTTAGGTCCGGGTCGATGGGGTGGCGACTAACTAGCTAGTTGGAGTTAAAACGTATTAGCCTAAAGCTAGCAGCAGCCTAATCTAACTCCCTAAAAAGGTATGGGTTACCTTGGTCGGAGGAACCGGCTGCTGTTGCAGAAGTAGCCCGGTCAAGATCAGGTCTTTGATCAGCTTCGGGAGCCCGTCTTTTTCGAAAGAGAGGCACCTCGACCTCTTCCTCGTCAGTGTCCTCAGTGGTTGGCAAAGCCTCTTGAGAGAAGGGAAGCTCGGGGATCACTAGAAGAGGAGCTCGGGTCCTCAGGGACAGTGTTTGGCCCTTGTCTATCAGCTTACAGGCCAACATCGAGACATCATTCACGACCTGACGATAATCTTTTTCCCTGGGGGAAAAGTATAGATAATTTCTCATACTAACCCCCGAGGGTCACAGATTTTTCCATCCTGGTGAATATGGCTGCATGAAAAACAAACTCAATCAGGACGTGTACAAAGAAAAAAAATATTTCAAGTAAAATGAATAAAAATTCACGAGCTGGATTTATTAAGGTAGAGGACTTACGAGGCCGGTTGAAGTATCGGTGTTCGCAATTCTTGAATCCATTCGACATAAAAAATAGATCTTTATAGTCGTGTGGATGGCTGGAAAGCTCAATGACGGAGGCAGAGTTGAGAAACCGCGTGAGGTAGTAAAACTCATCACCGCGTCCTCTTTGGTTGGGGCTTGCTTTGAAACAGAAAAATAATAAAATATCCGCTGGAGAAGGGCCTCCCACTCGTGCCTTAAGAATAGATATTTTAGCCTCGTCAAAAGTCTATATGAATTTAGGGGGAGCTGGAAAGGAGCCAGTTTTATGTAGTTTAAGAAATCTACGAAATACTGGTCCAGGGGAAGGAAGGCCCCGGCCTTTAGATGCTCATCGCTCCAGGCCGCATAATCATCTTGGAAAGGGGCACAACTCATTTCCCCTTCAAACGCAGGTCGGGCGAGGAGACCACCAGCTCCGATCTCGATGTTGTGACTCAACATGATTTCATTCACTTTCCCTTGAGTCTTGATTTTCAAGATTATGTGCTCGACCTCAAAGAATGTGTTGGGGTCGACGGGAACTTCTTTCTCCACTACCAGACCAAAGTGCAGTGGATGAGCTCGCAAATTTCTTCTTAGGGGGTGCCATCAGATCGCCTGACGACAAAGCGACCTAGTTATTAGGCGATCTAAGATGATCTATAACTATGTCGTAAAGATACAAAGGATGAAATGGATTAGTTTCGTTATACGAGCTAAAGTTAACCTTAGCCCTAGCGCGTGATGCCATGCGATCTCCTAGGCTACGCGCCTCCTTTTCTTAACAGTCCCCAGATACTTTGGGATCCGCGTGTCAGAAATGTCAGACCCACTACTTTCCTTTAGAAAATGGTTTAGTGTGAAACCACTCAAGGAAGCATAACCCCTAAACTACCTGGTATTAAACCTAAAATCCCTTCAGTTTCTTTACCCCGAATGGGTATTTTTTAAACTAATTTACCATTAGGGCTACCCTAGATTAACCCAGAAATTTGCCCAGTTTTAGGAATGTCTTATTTCAAAAATATGTTAGGGTTCACCCATTGAACCTAAATCAAAACCTATTTCCTATGAACATTTAGAAATAGCCTAACGGTAACAAACAATGAATGTTGCGGACGAACATTGTTGAAAACAGAAATCTCATTGGATAACGAAGAACAAAAAAAAGGAGAACTTTTCAAACCAATGGATGAGATACTTATAGGTAATATGTTCGGTGATTAGAGGATGTAGATTCAGCAATGGGAAGCTCCTGGAAAGCTTCTAAATGTCTGGGCACGATGAACAATTTTGGGGATTCTGGGGAAGAAGAAGGGAAGCTTGAGAATTTAGAAATGGGAAATTTTCAAATGCAAAGGTGGTGAGGTTTTAAATCTGATCATCCAATTTATACGTAAACTATGAAAATTAATCTGGGCCATCCAATTGGGGTATCTCGAGATCCAAGGTCCAAGATTAAATAGACCAGATGGCGGCAAAAAGTTGACAAGACAATTATTTCAGTCCTCGAAACTCGAACAGACACCAATTGCGGTAAACCACGTGTCTAGCATTCGAGTAGTAGGCAGGCATGGTTTTATGTGACAAGTCTAAAAGCCCTTATTGTTATGTCAGAAAATGACGACATAAAACATGAGCAGGAGCTTGGGGGGAAAATTTTGTACCCTAATTTTAGCACAAGTTCATTCACTCAGCTCGGGTACAGTTGACAGGTAAATACGTGGAAAAATAACCAAGTAGGATATCTAATTGTTATCCATGTGGACAGCTCGAGATTCGTAATGGTCAGACCTAGTGTTAGGTGTCCTGACTTTACCACGAAATAAGAATAAGATAGTTGTCAAAGCGCTAGCTCGGGGTCAGATAGTTGTCAGAGCACAAGCTCGTGAGAGATATGCAGCTCGTGGTGATTCAGATATAATGCATATTAAAGGAACCCCAAAGATTCAGGATTTGTTTATACGCTTATTCATGACCAGGTTGTCATATTTTTTTATCCGAGATAGCAGGAACATATTTATTTTGTTATCAAATCATATCCTAACATAAATGGGAATGATTTGTGCTAATTATAGACATTATGTAATTACGTGATTGACTCATGCAGTTACTCAAACCTGTTCATGGAATTCTCTTATAAATATTGGGAATATTGAACAGGGAAGGGGACCACCATTCTGTAATACTGAAACTCTGCCAAAATAGAGAGAAACATCAATAATATTGACTCGTGGACTAGGTGGATTTTAACCACTGAACCACGTAAATTTTTTTTGTTCTTGAGCGAATTCTTGTTATTTTCGTTACAATTTACTATCAAGCACTAATCTGCCCTTATTATTTCTTTATACACTGTTGGCGAAAAACCGGGTCAACAAATAGGAAAATCGTTGATTCATACAAAAAGATTTGTGGACTCTTGATAGGCTACAACAGGTAATCTCTAATCTATTTGTATTTGATTTAATATATCTATATATGTATGATCCTGACTGGTATTAATAAATTTTTAAAAGATCCACTGCGCTGCATATCTTGATTTATCATATTTAATACCAACAGTTACTCCTTAGAGTTTTATTTGATTGGGACACGTGGCAGGCTTAGGGTTGAGAGGTTAGAGTTTCGTAATTTTTTTTAAGTTTTTGTTAAGTAGAAGATACATGTTTTGCTCAGTACGGAATAAATGGCTTTTGCTGATTAAGAGAGGAAATTGTTTTGCTGGAGAAGAGAGAAAATTTGAATCTAAGCTTTCAGATCTTTTGGTTGGGTTGTTGTGGCTGTCTATTTTATAGATTGGTGAAAGTATTTTACTATTATTATAAAAGAAAATATAAAAAATTGTTTGTGTTTATTATTTTCTATATATATATACGAACGATTAGGATGTGATTTTTCTCAACTCAACTGAGATTATTCCAAATTTTAGTCTACAGTTGTGATTATATGAACTTTACCAATTACTAAAAATATATATATAAAAAAGGTTCCTCTTGATGTATGGAGTACAAGAATCATTGGTTTGTTGTTAGGCCATCTCCAATGGTAACTTCAAATTCACTTTTACTTTATTTTGAAGCCAAAATCTTCTTCAATCACGCTTCAACGTTATCTTCAAAATAAAGAAATTTACTTTTCAACTTTATTAATAAATATGTGACTATTCATTTAAAGCCAAAGTAAATTATTATAAAATGATTATTTTATAAAAGCATTATTGTTTAAATATTTTATTACTATTAATAATTATAAAATATTAAGGCCAATTTTTAAGTCTCACACAACGCTTAGTCCTTCAGTTGGGTCCCATTTATTTTGTCAAGTGTCAAATTATCAACATTTTTAGTATTGACGGTGAGAACTCGTCAACTAAGTTGAGTTGGAAAAAATTATCAAGTAAGGATCGTCAATAAAAAAGCTGTAGAAATCTAAGTAATAACTCAAGAACAATGACAGAATAACAATGGAGAAATCAATCTTTCATTCACTCTCAAGCCTTTGCTACAGTAAATCTTCCAACCCCCCTTTAGGTGGGGTTAGAGTTCATTTTATAGTGGGCTCTAACGGCCCTGGGTACATGGTGGTCCTGGGGACCAAGTGGTACATAAGTACTATGTCAAGAGAGTGGCTTCAGAGGTTGTGGTCGTACATCCAGTACAGGGGCAGGTGTCAGGAGGATGCCTCCACTACTTGTCCGTACCCATGTCTGATGAGTGGTGACAGGCATAGTGGCGCAGGTGGTAGTGGTGTCGACTCTGACTCCTGGCCATAGACGTACGGGCCATCACTCTTCTTCCAACACTCCCACTCTCCCACTGGTACAGGTGTTCGTACTCAACATACAATGTCTTTACGGTCGTACTCAGTACTAGATCGTACAAGTATGATCCATTCGACTTGTACTGGAGCCTCTTAGCATTGGGGTCTCAAGGTGTAAGGAATGGGACCCTTGGTGCGTGTAATGGTTGTGGCGTGAGGTAGGGGTCTCGGGTCCTTGGCACGAGATGCCTGAAGCACCCCGAGGTCACCCACGAGCCTAGGCGATAGGCATGTGGCCTTGACGAATGTCTAAGGATGCGTGGCGAGATGCCTTCCTTGTGAACCCCTTGGTGGTGCGGCTCCCTTGGTACATGGCTTCACTCGCGTGGCCACCAGGTGGCGTGGCCCCTATTCCTTCGCGAAGCCCCCTTGGAAGGCCTATTGATGACGCGACTCCCTAGCTGCTCACGAGGCCCTCCTCCTCTCGCGTGGCCATGTGATGGTGTGGTTCGTTTGGGGCGCGAGGCTGAATGTCTGCTGAGGTGCGAGGCTACGGTGCCGGGGCGCGATGCCGAGGGTGCTCCAGCGAGGCCACGCGGGCTTGGACGCGAGGTGGGGCACGCATCAGGGGCCTCGCTCGGACGCGAGGCGGGGGCTCGCTCGGACGCGAGGCGGGGCGCGCATTAGGGGCCTCGCTTGGACGCGAGGCGGGACGCGCATCAGGGGCCTCGCTCAGCCGCAAGGCGGGGGCTCGCTCGGACGCGAGGCGAGGCGCGCATCAGGAGGAGGTGGGGCCTCGCTCGGACGCGAGGCCACGCGAGGCTGATGCTGCTAGGGTGTGAGCTTGGGCACGCGGGGCCGTCTCGTGGGGCTTGGTTCTGAGCATGCAAGGCCTACCAACAAGATTTCCCCCGGGTCACACGAGGCTCCCTTATGCGTCACGCACCTAGGCACGGGAGGTCACCTTGCGGGGCACAGTCTTAGGCATGCGAGGCCGTTGTGAGAGGATCGCGCCCCGAGCGTCTCGTGGCTCAAGCACACATGTAGGCCTTTAAGGGACCTCACCACACGACTTGGTTCTTTTATGGGCACGGAATACTGAGTGTCTACACTTGCCCCCCAGTCTAGGAGAGGACCTTTAGGTGCTCTTGTAGACTATTCACCTTGATTCTTATAAATAGACCTTCATGCATGGCCTAATATTTTCACCTTACATCTTTGGCTTAGTGGTTTGGAGAGCCCTTCCTTTTTCAAGAGGTAAGGGGTTCAATCCCTCATAACCTCATTTTTGCCATAGTTCTTTTTATTTTACTTTTTCACTTCATTTTCTTTTCTTCTTCTTTTTATTTTTATTTTTTTATATATATAAGATAATTTCTTGGAATGCCTATTAGGAGGCTAACTCATCCTTTTGGTCTATTCTTGCAGACGCGTATTTTCGACCCTTTGGTGCTTTTCAGCCCTCGACCTCCTTTCGTACTCGACAACGCTCCGTCTTGTCTGCTTGAGGTATATTTCCTCTCTTATTGTTTTTTTTTATATATCGGGTCCAAACTAGCATTACTCGGGATGGGGTACCTTAGCCTGAGCTTGTAGTGAGTTTGACCATATGCATGCCCCTCTTTTTTATACCCTGTAGTGGGCCATTTAGGACGTTTGCATCTAGAGATTTTAAGCCTATTCCTTTGTGTTTTGTAGCCTTTCCCTCGTTTATACGTGAACCCCTTTTTGCTGTTGGGACGAGGTCTCATGGCCAGTGACGGCCCGTCCGACATGCCCCCAGGGGCTGAGTTTATTGACCTATCCTCAGACTTAGAGTCCCCTGAGGGCAACCCTCACCAGGACTATGACTCCTTAAGGCAGGCCCGCATCTGCCACCTTGAGTGCATGGCGGAACTTAGGCGCAAAATTTGGGTGGTGGAGAGCGAAATTGACTCGGTGTCGAGAGGAGACGGAGGACCTTCCCCCCCAGACCTTAGTGACCATGTAGCGATCCTTAGGATGACCCTTTTTGAATTGCAGTGGGAGTTAGAGTTTATGGAGGGACACCTTCCGCCTGAGCCTTCCAGCCCATCCTCGCCTGATGACTGTCAGGGGGCTGCTTCTGCTTCTCCTCAGCCCCTAGTCTCAGTTTGTCCTAGCTTAGCACTTCCGCAGTCGCTCCCCTGATGGAAGACTCTTGCTAGGAAGAAAAAATGGAGGGTCAAGTGTTCTGTCTCTTCCTCACATTTCTCTTTTGATTTTGCAGATATGCTGAGGGCAAGGCGGCAGGTATCTACCCAAGAGCGGGACGACGCCCCTTTACTAGCGTCCGAGCTGGTGTCGCGCGTGTCCGACAACAAACTGATGGACATCGTGAATCATTATCGCGTCCCTCTAGATTATGCTCTATACGCCCCTTGGGAGGCATGCCGGGCCGACCGTCCTAGGCCCGACTTCGTGGCGCTCAGTGAGCACATTTTGAAAGCGGGTGGTACCGTTCAGTTGCACCCGTTCTTTGTTGCAGTCCTCAACTACTTCGACCTTGCCCCGCTTCAGCTGGCACCCAATGGCTGGCTGACCTTGAGCTGCCTTTTCATTGCATATATGAAACTGTTGAAACACGCCCCTACGGCAACCGAGGTACATTTCCTCTACAACCTCATGCCCCTCCACAATTCAAAAGGCTTTTACTACTTACAAAAAGCCAACAACAGGGCCTCTTTGATAGAGGGTTCGGTGTCTAACCCGGGGGCTTGGAAGCGGGACTTTTTCTTCGTGGAAAGTCCACTCTCTGTCCGTGAGGATTTCCGGGCCACTCCCAGTAAGTACTCTGAGCATCACTTCCTCTCTTTTTGCCTTCTTTTTGTTTTTGTTTTTGCAACTTATGGTTTCATGCCTTACGCTCACATCGATTATGGCGCGTACTGTGCAGAGCAATTTTCCGAACCCATCATCGTCGAGTTGGAGGCGAAAGACATGAGAAAGTTCCTCAACGCTGATCCTGCCATGAAAGAGGCGGTGCGCCTTTTCACCGTAAAAAATCTGAACCGCCACAAGCTATCTCCCGTCTCTGACCCCAAGTTATTGTGGACCATCTCTAGGTCTGCGAAGATGAAGGAGACCTTGGCTGGGCCTTGCCTGGATGACGATGAGGATGAGGAAGGGCCGGAGGAAGCCCCCCTTGACCGCGGGGGATCCCACCAGCTGCCTCCATCTCGTGGGGGGTGCCCTCCATGTGCTCCCTATGATCCGGACATAGCCCCTCACTCCCAAGACCAGCAGGACATTCCGGGGTGTAGTATTTACCCTGACCCTGAGGGCTATGATGCCTTCACTCAGGCTCCTCTCGATCCTGGATCACCGGGGGCTGATTACGCCGTCCTTGCGGAGCCCCCCTTTGATCTACCAGAGCCTCGGCTTTCCACTTTCACCGCGCCTCCTCCCGCATCGGCAAGCGGGTCGTCTGTCCCCATCCAGCCAGGTGCCCCTGGTACGGATGAGGAGGCCTGGGTGACTCGGATGGCATCGTCTTACGGACAGCGATACACCCAACTCGCCTCGAGCCTCCTTGTATCCGACTGGAGTGGCCTTGGGAACGTGATCCAGACGGACCTTGGGGAGAACCTAAGGCGCTCCATGACTTGGGTGAGTCCCCGCCCCTCGCGTCGGCCCTATTATGTATAGGTGTTTATGCATATATTTTTTTTTGCTTTTGTCATTTATTGCTGCTGTTGCTAACTTTTTTGTGCAGGCCTATACGGTGGCTATGCGGTTTGCTGACTCGTCTAACAACCTCTCCGCGTCTACTGCTGAGAGGGACTACCTTACAGCCCGAGTGCAGGAGCTCGAGAAAGAGCTTAATGAAACCAAGGCTAAGTTGTCAAAGGTCCAGACCAAATTTTCTGACTTGATACTAAAGAGGAAGGAAGTAAAGGCCAAGACCAAGGGGCTAAAGGACAAGGTTACCCGCTTGGAGCGTGAACTCAAGGAAGCCAAGGCCATTGCGGCCGCGTCGCAGCAGAAAGTTTCCCAGTTGGAGGCCGAAGTCGAGGCCCTCATGGCCGAACTTCAGTCGGCGCAGGAGAGGAATGCTTCCTTGGAGGCGGAGAGGGCTACCACCGAGCGTATGTCCATAGACCGTGCCCTTTACAATGTGTGGAGGCAGGATCCTAATTTCGACTTCTCTTCTTTTGGTGAACATGCCGTCGCTCGAGTGGCCACGTGGAGCGCCCACATTAGGAGGCCCTGAAGTAGTTACTTCATAGCATTTGCCGGCTAGCCCTCCATGGGTGTATGCTTTCTTCCTTTTTTTTTGTTTTTTGTACTTCGGGCCTTTGTAATATGACTGTCACTACTATTTTCCTTTGGTAACTCTTGTACTATCTTCAAGACCTTCTTTTTCAATGTATATATACATGTGTTGCTATTTATCTCTTATTTGACTGCATTTGAGGCCCTTTTAAGCATGTATGATGGGGTTTGGTTGGTTCCCCTCTTTTATTTACCAGGCTGGAGGTCCTTTGGAGCCCATGCGAAAGGGTTCACTGGGACCTCTTTTGGTGCCTCTTGGTTACTTTTATAAGGATATTTTAACCCCTTGGGTCCTAGCTATCCTTTTATATATTCTTGCGCGCGCTTATTATTTTTTGCGAGAAGCGTCCTTCTCGTCATTAT
Organism: Humulus lupulus; assembly: GCF_963169125.1. Lineage (NCBI taxonomy): Eukaryota > Viridiplantae > Streptophyta > Magnoliopsida > Rosales > Cannabaceae > Humulus > Humulus lupulus. Next base: position 125,672,343 of record NC_084801.1, on the reverse strand, counting down.
TCATAGTACTATTTTTGCAAGGGTCTCTTTTGGGGCCCTTTTTGGCTAGACGGCTTGGCGGCTGCTCTAGACTTATTATTGTCGTTACCATATATTGGCTAGACTTATTATTGGCTAGATGGCTTGGTAGCCGCTCTAGACTTATTATTGTCGTTACCATATTTTTTTTTTAAGTCCTTATGGCCTCCTTGATGTTCACAAGGGTAGATAATCCTTGTGATCCCAGGAGATGCCTTGTAAGGATTCTGCTTAAGGCCCTGATATAGGGGGTCCTTCTGGGATCTCCGCTAAAGGGTCCTTTTTAGGGTCCTCCTGATGGAGGGTTGTTTTTAGGATACTCCCGGTAGAGAGTCCCTTTTAGGAGTCTCCTTCTTAGGAGGGCGAGGGGTCCTTTTTAGGGTCCTCCATTAGAGGGCCCTTTTTAGGTTCCCTTTGCTAGCCACATGTTGTCGCCTCCTGTCCTACTTCTTCCTGATGGAGGGCCCTTTTTAGGATCCTCCTGACAGGGGGTCATTTTTAGGGTCCTCTTGGTATAGGGTCCCTTTTAGGGGCCTCCTTTTTAGGAGGGCGAGGGGTCCCTTTTAGGGTCCTCCGTTAGAGGGCCCTTTTTAGGTTCCCCTCGCTAGCCGCATGTTATTGCCTCCTGTCCTGCCCCCCAAGTGTTTGGTGAAATTTATTTCGGCAGGCACTTTGGCTGATGCCCGCACAGCGAAGAAAAATAACACATGAAGTTGCAAACAGTTTCATTCATAACACGCGGTTTACAGCCGACTTTGTAAATAAAAAAAAAGGGATTACATCTAACAAGGAGGTTACCTAGGTAGCCTCTTTGATTCTTACTTGCTTAAGCTAAAATAACGAAGAACAAACTAGACATAGGTTCTTTTGGCACTGAGAGTCGAAGCCTTGCTGGTAGCACTTCTCGAGAGGCTTCGTAACCCGTGGGTCTAATCTTTTGCGGATCTAACTTGTGTGGGTCGCTTCTTCATACACAGCCATTGTCATTGGCATAGATGGTTTGGTGGTTGTGCGGAGGGACATGTTATAGCATTCCCCCGCTTCCTTCTGCTCTCCTTTCACACATGCTACTCCCCCAGGGGTAGGGAATTTCATAGCTAGGTGATACACATAATTTATCGCCTTCAATTCTCTCAGAGAGGGTCTCCCTAATACCGCATTGAAGGCTGAGGTGCAATCTACCACGACAAAGTTAGCCATAATGGTGGTTTTCCTGGGTTGCTCCCCCATGGTGAGGGCTAATTCGATTGTCCCTAGGGGTTGCATCGAATCTCCCGTAAACCCATACAAAGTCGTAGTGCAAGGCTTTAGGTGACGGAGGCTCAATCCCATCTTTTCCAGCGCCTGTCGATACAAGATGTCCACAGAGCTCACGTTATCCACCATGACCCGATGTACGCTCATGTTAGCAAGCTGGGCGGTTAGCACCAGGGGGTCATTATGAGGGAAATGCACCCCTTGCGCATCTTCTTCAATGAAAGTTATTGAGTCATTCTCGCCCTTGAAGCTCTTCGGGGGGCGTTGCTCCAAACTTAAAACGCAGCGTGGTGGACTTCGTCGGGCCTCCTTGGCATACCTGTCTCGCCCTTTCCTAGAATCGCCTCCGAATCTTGGTCCTCCAAAGATGGTCCTGACCTCTTCTTGCACTTCCGGGGCCACCTCACGTGCCCGCGATGGGGACACTCCTCCTTCTGGCCTCTGGTTATCCTTGCGCACATACCTACCCAAATGCCCCCTGCGGATGAGTTCCTCAATTTATTCCTTCAAATGGATACACTCTGCCGTGGTGTGACCGGTGTCCTTGTGGTACTGGCAGTATATACTAGGATCCCTTTTGGACCGGTCCTTTCTCATTGGAGGGGGCCTTTTGAAAGGAACTCGATCTTCGTTGGTGAGGTAAATGTGCTCCATGGTATCTGTGAGGTTCGTGTAGTAAGTATAAGCCGCTTGCCTATGATCATTCCCCTGTTTGGTTTTCCTCTGCTGGTCATCTCTTGATCCATCGTACGCCCTTCTCTTCTTTGTTACATTCGACCCGTCGTTAGCTGGGGGCTTCGTGTGGGGCTCCTCCTTTCCTGCCTTTAGGTTTGCGTGGCCATCCTCCACACGAATATACTTCTGTGCTCTCTCGTAGAAGTCATCTAAGTCGGTTACTTCCCTCTTCAAGATGTTGTCCCACAGCTTGCTTCCTGGGAGCACTCCTGCTGTAATGGCCATTTTTAACTCTCGGCGGGTTAGGCTCCCCACTTTCGCGGCCTCCATATTGAACCGGTGAATGTAGCTCTTCAGGTTCTCATTCTCCCCTTGCTTCACGTTGGCTAGGCTGGTACCTGGCATCGTGTAGTCCCGCACGGCATGGTGCTGTTGGAGGAATTCATCAGAAAACTGCTGCCAGGACCTGATGGACCCCGGCCTTAACCTTTTGAACCATTTGTAGGCGGGTCCTTTCAAGGTGACAGCGAAGCAATGGCACCTGGCACCGTTTCCAATCCCTCTCAGTTTCATCAGATCGTTAAACGCATCCATGTGGTACTTTGGATCTGTGTTTCCTTCGTAGGGGGTCATATTGGGCTCCTTAAAGTATGCAGGGAGTCGGATGGCCTGAATCTCCCTCACAAAGGGCGACTCATGGTCGAATTCTTCCTCAAAGGCCTGGCCGCCTGATGTGGTGATGATCTTGCTTCGCAGGCTCCTCATCTCTGTGTCTAGGTCCTGCCTCCTCTTGTTTAGAGAGTCCCTCAAAGCGGACGGGCTAAGATCCGCCTATCCCTTGCCTTCCCGAGGCGCCATAGGGGGTGTGGTCCCTTTGCCCGCCCTCTTTTTATTAAGCTCCTCCCGTAAATCTGAAGGTGCTCTTTTAGAGGTGACCTCGTCCTCGTTGCGAGGGGCAGCGTTGGTCCTTGGTGCTGGTTTCTGTGCCTGCTTAGGTGGTTCAGGGTGTTAGCATCGCTTCGCTCGGGGGGTGTTACTGGTAGAGTGCCGCGTTCTCCCATCATCTACTGGTACGGTGGTCACCACCCCGTCCTTGCCTTTCTCCTTCCTCTTAGGCAAGGTCATACTCGATTTACCCTGCAGCAGGCCATTCAGGACCTCTTGCATATTCTCCAAGGTGGTCTCCAACCTTTGGTTCTTACGGTGGAGCTCACGTATTTCCTCTTCATAAAACCGAGATTTCAAACTCGAGCTCACGGAATGGACCCGGGGATGCTTATCATGCCTATGGGTAGAGGGGCCCAGGTCCTGCCGGCCGGAGTTCGGTACTTGCGGTGGTTTTGGGAGAGGGAACTCATTAGCATTTCCCAGCGGTGCTCTTGGAGGACTTTCTCTAGGTGGAGCGGCCGGTGACGAGGCCACTCTATCACCTCCGTGAACCTCAGGGTCCTTCGGGGGCTCCACGTCCCTGGGTGGAAGAGCATCCTTCATGGAGGCCTTCAGTTGGACTCCGTTCAGGTGAACCTCTACCTCTCGTAGTTCCCTGAGTCACTTTGAATGTCTTGGCATTTCTTCTTGCCGGAAACAATGGTGGAACAGTAGCTTGAAACTAACGTTCCCACAGACGGCGCCAAACTGTTGACGGTGAGAACTCGTCAACTAAGTTGAGTTGGAAAAAATTATCAAGTAAGGATCGTCAATAAAAAAGCTGTAGAAATCTAAGTAATAACTCAAGAACAATGACAGAATAACAATGGAGAAATCAATCTTTCATTCACTCTCAAGCCTTTGCTACAGTAAATCTTCCAACCCCCCTTTAGGTGGGGTTAGAGTTCATTTTATAGTGGGCTCTAATGGCCCTGGGTACATGGTGGTCCTAGGGACCAAGTGGTACATAAGTACTATGTCAAGAGAGTGGCTTCAGAGGTTGTGGTCGTACATCCAGTATAGGGGCAGGTGTCAGGAGGATGCCTTCACTACTTGTCTGTACCAATGTCTGATGAGTGGTGACAGGCATAGTGGCGCAGGTGGTAGTGGTGTCGACTCTGACTCCTGGCCGTAGACGTACGTGCCATCACTCTTATTCCAACACTCCAACTCTCCCACTGGTACAGGTGTCCGTACTCAACATACAATGTCTTAATGGCCGTACTCAGTACTAGATCGTACAAGTATGATCCATTCGACTTGTACTGGAGCCTCTTAGCATTGGGGTCTCAAGGTGTAAGGAATGGGACCCTTGGTGCGTGTAATGGTCGTGGCGTGAGGTGGGGGTCTCGGGTCCTTGGCACGAGATGCCTGAAGCACCCCGAGGTCACCCACAAGCCTAGGCGATAGGCATGTGGCCTTGACGGATGTCTAAGGATGCGTGGTGAGACGCCTTCCTTGCGACCCCCTTGGTGGTGCGGCTCCCTTGGTACATGGCTTCACTCGCGTGGCCACCAGGTGGCGTGGCCCCTATTCCTTCGCGAAGCCCCCTTGGAAGGCCTATTGATGACGCGGCTCCCTAGCTGCTCACGAGGCCCTCCTCCTCTCGCGTGGCCATGTGATGGTATGGTTCGCTCGAGGCGCGAGGCCGAACGTCTGCTGAAGTGCGAGGCTACGGTGCCGGGGCGCGACGCCGAGGGTGCTCCAGCAAGGCCACGCGGGCTTGGATGCGAGGCGGGGCGCGCATCAGGGGCCTCGCTTGGACGCGAGGCGGGGGCTCGCTCGGAAGCGAGGCGGGGGCTCGCTCGGAAGCGAGGCGGGGCGCGCATCAGGGGCCTCGCTCAGACGCGAGGCGGGGCACGCATCAGGGGCCTCGCTCAGCCGCGAGGCGGGGGCTCGCTCGGACGCGAGGCGGGGCGCGCATCAGGAGGAGGTGGGGCCTCACTCGGACGCGAGGCCGAGGCTGCTTCGAATGCGAGGCCACGCGAGGCCGATGCTGCTGGGGTGTGAGCTTGGGCACGCGGGGCCGTCTCGCGGGGCTTGGTTCTGAGCATGCGAGGCCTGCCAACAAGACTTCCCCTGAGTCACACTTAGGAATGCGAGGCCGTTGTGAGAGGATCGCGCCCCGAGCGTCTCGTGGCTCAAGCACACATGTAGGCCTTTAAGGGACTTCACCACACGACTTGGTTCTTTTATGGGCGCGGAATACTGAGCGTCTACATTTAGTATTTTAGCTTTTGACTTGATGCAACCGGTTATCTTAACCTGTTGGAAAACTAGAGCTGATGTGGTTGTGAAAAGTAAGAACATTAATGTAATTTAATTTTTTTAAAAATGTACCGTTGAGGACATTATAGTAAAATTCGTATGAAGTTGAGACTTATTTACGATAGTGGCTATGTGACACTTTGGTTGTCGCTAAGTAATTGTTAATGAACTATTGAGTAACATTGTTAAAGTCGAATGTAGCAAAAATTGAACTATTTTTATTGTTTTGTGTAAAAGAAATGAATTGTCTTAGGAAAAGTTTGAAATTTATTTTATCTCTTTAATGTTGGAATGACCGAGTTATCATTATTTTATCTCTTTAATGTTGGACAACTTCTACGGAAAGTATCACTTCTTTCAAGTTTTAAAGAAAATTACTAATTTAATTCATCTTTATTTTATTTAAAACAAAATTGATTAGTTACACCTATTTTAATTATTTAATTTTAAATCATATTTAAAAGAATAATTAAATAAACAAAATATTTGAAATTCAAAATTTAAATCCCATAGATAGAAAATATCCCGGGGTGGCGCCACTCACTGTACAATACAGTGAGTGGTGTGTGCCACATTAGAGATTTCCCTGATTTTCTCATTTGTTTCTTTAATTAATATTTAGGACAATATATTTATCCCAAAATAAAATATCATTTAATTCAATATTAATTTTATCTTAAAATATTAGTTTTAAATAAATAAATAAATATCTTATAATAAAAAAATTATTAATCTCTCTATATTAATCAAAACATGATTAATATTTATTTTAACATATAGTTTTTCAAAATAAAAACTATATAATTTATTAATTAATTAATTCACAATTAATCAACTGCCCATAATTATCACAAAATTATTGTAATGTCCTAGATAACCAAGACCGTTACACTGTGTATTTTAAATAGTGCTAGGCTCGCTAAACGAGTCAATTGGCCAGAAACGTGTACTAAACGTGATAAACAATTTAGGGTTAAAATTTTTGTTCAAAAGGAATAATCATTTCATGAAAATAATAAGTTGTACATGGGATCCCATAATAAACGTTTACAAAGTTGTTTACAATTACAAAAGGGTAATTACAATTCAAAAGTTACAACCTGTCGACCTAAGCGGTGAAAATAGGGTTTAACCCTAGTTCCTCAAACAAACTTTGGCCGTGGTGGTCAAGTAGTCGCATATGTAAAAGTCGCCACCTAAGCTTTCCAACTCATGGCAGATCCAGCTTCCCTTTCCCCATACTTGCACCACATAGCACTCGTGAGCCAAGACCCAGCAAGAAAACTTAAACATGCTCATAAGTAGTTAATAATTCTTTACCAAATCATAATATGCATGCCTAGCAGTAATCACCCTACTCATGTATGAAAACCATTCATATAAATGACTACAACGTCATATGGGGGTGTAACGCCCTGGTTACCCCCAGAACAATTACGGTGAACGGTGGACCGGAAATTTGACTTGCTACCCGAGTCCTTTGGTCAAAAACGTGCTCTAAGTGTAATTAACAGATTAAGGTATAAAACTAATAAAAAGGAAATGGATATTTTCATTACAAACTGCTCTGCAGAGCTAATCAAAACATTTACAAGTTGTTCTCAGTACAAAATGGTCATTACTGTTTTAAAATTTACAATCCCGCCGACCTAAGCGGCAAAAATAGGGTAAACCCCCTAGTTCCTCTGAGAACTCCTTGGCTGTGGTGGTCAAGCGGCCGCATATGTACACATCACCACCTAAGCTATCCACTCAAGGCTAGGTGAGCTTTTTCTTTTCCTTATTTGCACCACATAGCACCCATGAGCCAAGGCCCAGCAAGAAAACACAGTATCATATGTAAACATCATCAAATGATTATCATTATAATCACACTGAGCATAAAGCTTTCAAACAAACGAGTGAATATCACTTGAGGTCCTGATAAACCATACTGAGTGACTGACAAGCATGTCACTATTTCAAATGGAAGAGTGGCTGCTAGGTAAGCCACTAGCCTTCAACAGGTTCTGGTAAACCATACTGAGTAACTGACAAGCATGTCACTATTTCAAGTGGGAGAGTGGCTGCTAGGTAAGCCACTAGCCTCCAAGCGCTTATTTCATTCATCGACCTTGATGTCGGTCTGGCATTAATGCTCTTTGAGTCATTCAATGCTGATAGTCGATTAGATCTAATCTATGTTGGCTTGCGTGATACACGCTAAGGCCGTTCTGACTAATGAGTCAGCGCAACGTGACCAGTGCCCAATACCACTGCCGAACCTGACTAATAAGTCACAGCTTCACAGTTGATACTAGCACCTATGCCAAATCTGACTAATGAGTCAGTACCATGCACAAGTGAGCAACATATGCTAAGAATTCTATATTCAATCCATGTCCATATTTATACAACCAACATGCCTCATGAATATCCATGCATGTCACACTTGGGGTGCAGTTTTCTTACCTCTGGTTCGAGCTAGAATGAATAAAAGAACGACCCTTGAGAACGATCAACCTTTTGGTCCTTTAGCGGTTACCTGGTCATAACCAATTATGGGATTCCATCAATAAAATGAATAATAAAAGGTTCCCAAACCAAAACCTAACCTCCGAGACATCAAACACTACTCAACCGGGTAGTAGGTTCGACCCCGAGGCCTTAGGCTTGAATCCCCAAGCTAAAAACACTCTTCTGGCCAAAAAGCCACTAAGGGCTGCGGCCCGCCCTAGCTGCGCCGCGGCGCGCCCCTCAGACAGAGGCTACCCTCTCTACCAGACGCCATGAGTCGCGACGCACCACAGCCATGCCGCGGCTCAATACCCAGACCAGCCAAAATGACAGCACGCACCAGCAAAATTTCCCCTGCGTTTTCCCTTGGAACCAAGCCCTCTAACCAACTCCAAACCTCCTCCAAACACCCAATTTAACCTCTAAACATCATCCATAACTCACCCTCATCAAAACCCAAGCTAAACTTCAACCTAACTCCCTTTAATTCCAACTATCCACCAATTGATTACAAGCTGAAAACTCAAAACTAAAACAGGGTATAACCAGAAAGTTAATGGATAAAACTTACCTCAAACCTGGAATTAAACCCTCTCCAATGGCTGAACCAAGTCTACAACCTCAGCCCCTTGATTTCCTAGCTTAATTCCCCAATTCAAGCTCAAAAACTCCAAAAAGGAAATGGAGGAAATGGATGTACGGGAAGGAGAAATGAAACTCCGTGTTTCTGTTATGTTTCTACAGCCATCTAAAGCTTCACATATATCCACCCAAATGACCTAAATGCCCCTAGGTCATTTAAGGCTTCTAAAATCATTTCAAGGGTAAATTGGTACTTTCCACTTATCCCGTTAATCATAATTAACGCTTCCCAATTCCCGATAATCTCAATATTCTCAAGCACCAATAATTCACATCCCATTACCCTTTAATGCCCGGTAACACTCTAATCATTAAAACACCCCGAGACTCACCTCGAGCCCTGAGCTTAAGCCTATTATGACCAAACCGATATTTAACATACCATGATCATCTCATGTCGAATGGCTCGAACAAACTCACATTATAATGTGATCTCAAAATATATCACCAACATGCGTACAAATAAACAATTTTCCCTCAACGGGCCAAATTACCATCACACCCCTGTAATTAGAAATATGAACTCACATGCATGCATTTCACATCATATTATAATATAATCAACATATACATGCATTTTATCAATTCATAACATAATTAAGCAAGTATGGCCCTCCCGGCCTACTATTCACGCCTTTAAACACATCGGAGAATTCGGGGCATTACAACTATCCCCTCCTTACTGAAATTTCGTCCTCAAAATTTACCTGAACATCTCGGGATACTGACTCTGCATATCTGACTCCAGCTCCCAGGTCGCCTCCTCGACCTTGCTGTTCCTCCACAATACCTTAACAAAAGGTGTTGCCTTATTCCTGAGGACCTTGTCATTTCTATCAAGTATCTGAACTGGCTGCTCCTCAAAGGAGAGATCTGGCTCAAGCTCCAGATCTTCATAACTCAGAATATGGCCCACATCAGATACATACCTCCAAAGAGCTGATACATGAAACACATTATGCACGGCCGACAATGTCGGAGGCAAAGCTAGTCTGTAAGCCACTTGACCAATCCTCTCCAGGATCTCAAATGGACCTACAAACCTAGGGCTCAGCTTGCCTTTCTTTCCAAATCTTCTCACCCCTTTCCACGGTGAGACTCTAAGGAAAACATAGTCTCCTACCTGGAACTCCAGGTTCCTACGTTTGGGATCTGCATAGCTCTTTTGTCTACTCTGAGAAGCAAGCATTCTAGCTCTAATCTTCTCAATAGCCTCACTGGTCCTCTGAACTGCATCAGGACCTAAGTATCTCCTTTCTCTTGTCTCATCCCAATGGATGGGAGATCTGCACTTCCTACCATACAACATCTCATAAGGTGCTACTCCAATGGTAGATTGGTAACTGTTGTTGTAGGAGAATTCTATCAAAGGCAGATACTTACTCCAAGATCCACCAAAATCCAGCACACATGCTCTCAGCATGTCTTCTAAAATCTAGACCGTCCTCTCAGATTACCCATCTGTCTGAGGATGATAAGCTGTACTGAATTTCAACTGTGTCCCCATGGCTTTCTGCAAACTCCCCCAGAACTTGGAAGTAAAAGTGGGGTCCCGATCTGACACGATCGACCTAGGTGCACCATGGAGCCGCACGATCTCTCTCACATAGAGATCTGCATACTGATCAATTGTATATGTAGTCCTCACTGGCAGAAAGTGAGCTGACTTGGTGTAGCGATCCACTATCATTCAAATGGAGTCATGCTGACCAGTAGTCATGGGTAAGCCCACCACAAAACCCATCGTGATGTCTTCCCACTTCCACTCTAGAATATCCAGAGGCTGCAGTGACCCTGCCGGCCTCTGATGCTCAGCCTTGACCTGTTGACATGTCAAGCACTTAGCCACATACTCTACTACATCTCTCTTCATCCCCGACCACTAATACAATGATGTTCTATGATGTTCTATGTATTGGTGGTCGGGGATGAAGAGAGATGTAGTAGAGTATGTGGCTAAGTGCTTGACATGTCAACAGGTCAAGGCTGAGCATCAGAGGCCACCAGGGTCACTGCAGCCTCTGGATATTCCAGAGTGGAAGTGGGAAGACATCACGATGGATTTTGTGGTGGGCTTACCCAGGACTACTGGTCAGCATGACTCCATTTGGGTGATAGTGGATCGCTAAACCAAGTCAGCTCACTTTCTGTCAGTGAGGACTACATATACAGTTGATCAATATGCAGATCTCTATGTGAGAGAGATCGTGCGGCTCCATGGTGCACCTAGGTCGATCGTGTCAGATCGGGACCCCACTTTTACTTCCAAGTTCTGGGGGAGTTTGCAGAAAGCCATGGGGACACAGTTGAAATTCAGTACAGCTTATCATCCTCAGACAGATGGGCAATATGAGAGGATGATCCAGATTTTGGAAGACATGCTGAGAGCATGTGTGCTGTATTTTGGTGGATCTTGGAGTAAGTATCTGCCTTTGATAGAATTCTCCTACAACAACAGTTACCAATCTACCATTGGAGTAGCACCTTATGAGATGTTGTATGGTAGGAAGTGCAGATCTCCCATCCATTGGGATGAGACAGGAGAAAGGAGATACTTAGGTCCCGATGCAGTTCAGAGGACCAGTGAGGCTATTGAGAAGATTAGAGCTAGAATGCTTGCTTCTCAGAGTAGACAGAAGAGCTATGCAGATCCCAAGCGTAGGAACGTGGAGTTCCAGGTAGAAGACTATGTTTTCCTCAGAGTCTCACCGTGGAAAGGGGTGAGAAGATTTGGAAAGATAGGCAAGCTGAGCCCTAGGTTTGTAGGTCCATTTGAGATCCTGGAGAGGATTGGTCAAGTGGCTTACAGACTAGCTTTGCCTCCGGCATTGTCGGCCGTGCATAATGTGTTTCATGTATCAGCTCTTCGGAGGTATGTATCTGATGTGGGCCATATTCTGAGTTATGAAGATCTGGAGCTTGAGCCAGATCTCTCCTTTGAGGAGCAGCCAGTTCAGATACTTGATAGAAAGGACAAGGTCCTCAGGAATAACACAATACCTTTGGTTAAGGTATTGTGGAGGAACATCAAGGTCGAGGAGGCGACCTGGGAGCTGGGGTCAGATATGCAGAGTCAGTATCCCGAGCTGTTCAGGTAAATTTCGAGGACAAAATTTCAGTAAGGAGGGGATAGTTGTAATGCCCCGAATTCTCCGATGTGTTTAAAGGAGTGAATAGTAGGCCGGGAGGGCCATACTTGCTTAATTATGTTATGAATTGATAAAATGCATGTATATGTTGATTATATTATAATATGATGTGAAATGCATGCATGTGAGTTCATATTTCTAATTACAGGGGTGTGACGGTAATTTGGCCCGTTGAGGGTAAATTGTTTATTTGTACGCATGTTGGTGATATATTTTGAGATCACATTATAATGTGAGTTTGTTCGAGCCATTCGGCATGAGATGATCATGGTATGTTAAATATCGATTTGGTCATAACAGGCTTAAGCTCGGGGCTCGAGGTGAGTCTCGGGGTGTTTTAATGATTAGAGTGTTACCGGGCATTAAAGGGTAACGAGATGTGAATTATTGGTGCTTGAGAATATTGAGATTAGCAGGAATTGGGAAGCGTTAATTATGATTAACAGGATAAGTGGAAAGTACCAATTTTACCCTTGAAATTATTTTAGAAGCCTTAAATGATCTAGGGGCATTTAGGTCATTTGGGTGGATATATGTGAAGCTTTAGATGGTTGTAGAACAGAACAGAAAAACAGAGTTTCGTTTCTCCTTCCCGTACATCCATTTCCTCCATTTCCTCTTTGGAGTTTTTGAGCTTGAATTGGGGAATTAGGCTAGGAAATCAAGGGGCTGGGGTTGTAGACTTGGTTCAGCCATTGGAGAGGGTTTAATTCCAGGTTTGAGGTAAGTTTTACCCATTAACTTTCTGGTTATACCCTGTTTTAGTTTTGAGTTTTCAGCTTGTATTCGATTGGTGGATAGTTGGAATTAAAGGGAGTTAGGTTGAAGTTTAGCTTGGGTTTTGATGAGGGTGAGTTATGGATGATGTTTAGAGGTTAAATTGGGTGTTTGGAGGAGGTTTGGAGCTGGTTAGAGGGCTTGGTTCCAAGGAAAAACGCAGGGGAAAGTTTGCTGGTGCGTGCTGTCATTTTGGCTGGTCTGGGTATTGAGCCGCGGCATGGCTGTGGTGCGCCACGACTCATGGCGTTTGGTAGAGAGGGTAGCCTCTGTTTGAGGGGCGCGCCGCGGCGCAGCTAGGGCGGGCCGCAGCCCTTAGTGGCTTTTTGGCCAGAAGAGTGTTTTTAGCTTGGGGATTCAAGCCTAAGGTCTCGGGGTCGAACCTACTACCCGGTTGAGTAGTGTTTGATGTCTCGGAGGTTAGGTTTTGGTTTGGGAACCTTTTATTATTCATTTTATTGATGGAATCCCATAATTGGTTATGACCAGGTAACCGCTAAAGGACCAAAAGGTTGATCGTTCTCAAGGGTCGTTCTTTTATTCATTCTAGCTCGAACCAGAGGTAAGAAAACTGCACCCCAAGTGTGACATGCATGGATATTCATGAGGCATGTTGGTTGTATAAATATGGACATGGATTGAATATAGAATGCTTAGCATATGTTGCTCACTTGTGCATGGTACTGACTCATTAGTCAGATTTGGCAAAGGTGCTAGTATCAACTGTGAAGCTGTGACTTATTAGTCAGGTTCGGCAGTGGTATTGGGCACTAGTCACGTTGCGCTGACTCATTAGTCAGAACGGCCTTAGCATGTATCACGCAAGCCAACAAAGATTAGATCTAATCGACTATCAGCATTGAATGACTCAAAGAGCATTAATGCCAGACCGACATCAAGGTTGATGAATGAAATAAGCGCTTGGAGGCTAGTGGCTTACCTAGCAGCCACTCTCCCACTTGAAATAGTGACATGCTTGTCAGTTACTCAGTATGGTTTACCAGAACCTGTTGAAGGCTAGTGGCTTACCTAGCAGCCACTCTTCCATTTGAAATAGTGACATGCTTGTCAGTCACTCAGTATGGTTTATCAGGACCTCAAGTGATATTCACTCGTTTGTTTGAAGGTTTATGCTTAGTGTGATTATAATGATAATCATTTGATGATGTTTACATATGATACTGTGTTTTCTTGCTGGGCCTTGGCTCATGGGTGCTATGTGGTGCAGGTAAAGGAAAAGAAAAAGCTCACCTAGCCTTGAGTGGAGAGCTTAGGTGGTGATGTGTACATATGCGGCCGCTTGACCACCACGGCCAAGGAGTTCTCAGAGGAACTAGGGGGTTTACCTTATTTTTGCCGCTTAGGTCGGCAGGATTGTCAATTTTAAAACAGTAATGACCATTTTGTACTGAGAACAACTTGTAAATGTTTTGATTAGCTCTGCAGAGCAGTTTGTAATGAAAATATCCATTTCCTTTTTATTAGTTTTATACCTTAATCTGTTAATTACACTTAGAGCACATTTTTGACCAAAGGACTCGGGTAGCGAGTCAAATTTCCGGTCCACCGTTCACCGTAACTGTTCTGGGGGTAACCAGGGCGTTACACTCATACAACTCCGATTCTGAGTGCTGAGTGCTGCCCCTGAAATATTATGAACTGTTATGTGATACATGTTGAGTGCTGAGTGCCATAAACATGTATCTGTTTGTGAATATTGAATGACTGTGGAATATGATAATTGTCTGCTTGTTCTTGGACCGTGAGGCGGCAAGAGGTTTAGTTATTACTACCTGACTGGCCGTATTGATCAATGCTTCCGCAAGGTAACAGATAAGAATGAACCCAGAACAGACAGACACTACAGCTGGCCAGAGTGGTCAGGGTCAGAATAATGATAACAGCCAGGGTAAAGAGAATGACCAGTCTCAGATTCCACAGCCAACTCTTGCAAACTGGCAGCAATTCTTTAATGATTTGCAGGCTATAGTGTTGAAACAGGGAGAGGAGCTTCGCCTCCTGAGACAGCAACAAGTGCCTGCAGTGGTTAATGGTATCAAAGCCTTGACCCAGCCGAAAGTGTGGCCAACGGGGATGTCGGGCCCATAAGGGGGGGTGATTGTGACAATCATAATCTCGTGATCCGTAAGGGGAAAGACCGGGTAAGCTGTGCAATCCCACACCGCCTGGGGAAGGTCAAGTGTAATGATTCTAAGACTGTGTAGGTATGGGACTACACAGTTGAAGATGGCTTAAATGGATTGATGGGTACTACCTATATCAGGAAGGTGCATCTTCTTTTCGGTAGCCCATCACTTGAGAACTCCATGGTTAAGCGTGCTTGGCCTGGAGTAATCTAGGGATGGGTGACCTCCTGGGAAGTTTTCCTAGGAAGTGTGCGAGTGAGGACAAAGCACGCTGGAAAGACTTGTCTTGGTTTGTAGGGCCAGTCGTCATTCCAGAAAGCAGCCATAGTGATGTGGGGCGTCACAGGGGGCCAGTTGCCCTAGATAAATAATCAATGAATCATATCGGGGCTCGTTGCCCAAAACACATGGTTAATGAATCATGCTGTGGCTCAGCGCCCTAGGATATGTGACTAATAAGTCACCCAGGGGCCCATTGCCCTATCCTCTGTATAACCAGCCTTGGAGCTGGCCTAGCGTACTTGGCACTTAATTTTCCTCGACCATTGGGTCAGACAAGTGTTTAATGCGCTCCTGATTAGATCTAAAAAAAATGGCCAGCGCTCAGTGCGCTATTGCCGCTCTTGACTCATAAGTCAATGCTTTTCAACCAGCACTCAGCGCTATTGCCGCCCTTGACTTATAAGCCAATACTTTTCGACCAGCGCTATTGCCGTCCTTGACTCATAAGTCAAGCTTTTATCAATTATATAATGCTAACACGCATTCATCATATAACAAATATCCATATAGAAAGAATTCAGTTAATCAATCATTCACAGGCATAATCATAATCATGCACATTTACAAGGGCCCACACCCAATCAAGACTATATTCAACGTTTGGGCCAAGCCCTAATCATGTACATCACGTATTGGGTGCAGTTTTCTTACCTCAAGTTCGAGTGTAGAGTAAAATAATAACGACCCTCGAGCACGATCCTGATCTCGATCCCCTAACAATAACCTAGTCAAAACCAAGTATAGAATCCCGTAAAAAATGAGTAAATAAAGGCTTTCGAATCGATTCCTAGCCTCCGAGACGTCGAATCCTACTAAACTGGGTAGTAGGATTGATTACGAGCCCTTAGGTTTAAGTTCCCTCACTCAAAACCCTTCCAAAGCCCAAAATTCCTTAAGTGCTACGGCCCCCAAGCATTTGAGCCACGATCCGCCCAAGTCAGAGGCCCAACCTCTCCTTTCACTGAACACGAGTCGTGCCGTAGCCTAACGGGCGCCGCGATGCGACCCTGCATCAGGAAACTGTCCATACCTCTGGCTTCAAGAGGGTCGCGGCGCCCCAAGAACAGGGCCATGGCGCGACCCCGCAAACCCAGATTTCACAGCTCCAAATCCTCTCAAAATTCATCCCAAACTCGTACCAAACTCACCATTCAATCTCACAACATCCCTAGATCCTCCCAAGCAATAAAACCCGCATTTTTGATGGATCAAAAACTCACCAAATCGTAAAATTCCAATTCAAAACTCAAGGAACTTAAGGAAATAGAAACTCAGAAATTCAAAGCTTAAATTACCTCTGATTAAGTTGTTTTCCAGCTAAATCCTCTGGCTATCAAGCTTATAATCCTTCCTAGAATCGTTGTGACTCTAACCTTGCTTGAATCTGAGTCCTAAAACTCGACTTTCCTTCAAAAATGCCATCGAGCGTCAAAAAGAAGAACTTGAGAGAGAGAGAGCGAGAGTTTGAACGTGTTTTCTATTTCTGAGAGGTTACTTACGACTCAAGTAACCTTAAGTAAATCCCAAGGTTTGGGGTACTAAAAACGTCTGTGAGGGTAAAATGGTCAAAATCTCCAGAATTCCCTCCTGTTCTCACTAACTCCCAATATATCCTAGGATATTTATTCCCGTTACCCAATATCCTGGTCATGTACTAAATACCCAAAATACCCCTTGACTCACCTCAAGTCATGTATTGATCCTGTTGTGACATTCCCGCTAACTTGCTCCCTAGGATCGCCTCGTGCCGAGTAACCCAAATATATCCACATAATAATGTGGTCTCACACATATATCACATATATGCCAAATATACCCATAACGGACCAAATTACAAAAATTGTCATTCTAATAAGAAACATGCCAACATGCATATTTAATACAACTAAACATGCATATTAAGTCATATTATAATATAACTCATATAATCATACAATGATACACATAAATATCACATATACACGTAATTTTCCATAGTTTGCCATCTTGGCCCCCTAATCATGGCCCTCAGCCTTGTTAAGTAATTTTCGACGTTACAATTATTTCCTTGCCCCGAAAAAGTAATTCCTTTTCAATTAAGTCATTCTCTCTAGAAATCTTTCGTATGACATCCTTACCCTTGACAGTGTATGATAGAAGTTACCTAGGGACCATAGACCTATAATACGAACCTCCAATAAACCAGATTATAAATTAAACTCTTTAATCTAAAAACCTTATTTAATAATTCCATGATTACTTTACTATAAATATGGAATTGCACTCTAAGTATTTATAGAATTATATTTACATATTTTTCTTTGTAGTCCATCGATATAATCAATAAATGTAGTTTTGTCCTCCAATTATTGGTTCGTTAATTAGAGTTGGTCAAAATTACCATTTTATCATTCTAATTACCTCTTGTTCCTTAAGTACCATTAATTCACTTGTGAATAATTAATCTATAATCAAATTATAATTTTGAGTTCAATAACTATTCAGTTCCACAATCAACCCTTAAGGGAACCAATAGTCGATACATTAGGAAAGTATGAATTCCATTATTGTAAATCATTTTCCCTGCCATTCATGATATTTAATCTCCAAAACAAAAGTCATTAGCCTCATTATACTAAGAAACCTTAACAAGTGAATCAAAAGATCTAATAAGCACAAATAAGAGTTCATGACTACTCAAGGTTTAGACTGATCTACAAATGATCATCTATTATGATAAGAATTAAATCTTTATGGTAAACGGTAAGTTTATAAATATAGTATGTTCATATCAGTCCTATCATATATAATCTCTATTATATACAATACATTACCAAGATGTCTATCCACATCAGTAATCTGAATCTAGACTACTTGCATCCCGTATGCTTAGTAAACCGTACTAGTAACCATTCATTAAAGAGTCCTTACTTTAATATGTGTTCTCCGTGTTTTCACTAGAGGACATGTGGCAGTCATTAGAGGAGCAATTAAGCTCCTCGAGCACTTGTGAGGTTTCGTACTATGATCTGGCCAGATGCGGATGTCTCCGAGTGAGGCCACGACCTGAGGTCTGTCCTCGAGGCGCGAATGTCTCCAAGCGAGGCCACGTCTCGTGACCCGTTTCCAAGGCGTGGATGTCTCGAAGATGGTCACACCCCGAGGACCATTCAGGTGATCCTCTCACTTTCTTCATTCGCCAATCCCCTAGGTCTAGGATTCTTGTCCTCGGACCTGGAGTAGCTGCCAGGTGTCAATCGCCGCAGCTGTGGCCCACCAGAAGATCGTCTGACAACTTTTGGTGAGCCTCGAGTAGTGGTGTCAGGATCGTACACTCGACAATCGACATTTCCCACAATGTCGCCTGACATGGGCGAGTGTGCACCGTATCCTGACACTGACAGTTACTTGTTCCCTGTAAGGTTTGTAGGCAACTTTCTGCAAATGGGCCCCGTGCAATCTGCATGGGCCCACGGTCTTTATTAGTGCATCCCTATGTAATTAATTAGTAGTTTACTCCTAAAATAATATAAATGTTGTATTAATTGTCCATTAAGGGCATTAATGACCCATACCTCTATAAATAGGGTTAGGGTATCTCCTTGTAAAGGGTTCAGATTTTTGACTAGTTATGCATTGTAAACTTAGAGCAATATATACGCTGCCTGAGACTTCAATGAAGCTTGCTCAAACAAGATTCAAACTCACTAATACAAAAGACTCGTAGACTATGACTCTTTTATAGCTAGAACCACGTAAAATCTCTATGTTATTTTCTGTCAAGTTCTTAGATTAGATTGATAGCGAAAAAGACAGTCAACAATATGTAACTGACTATTTTATTCATTAGGTATGATCTTAATTCTCTCGTACTAATACAAAATCATATCATCCTAAATGAATATGAAATTTTCTTGATATTCATATAAATTATTCAAATAATAATTATAACATTCAAATATAATAAAACTATACTTTTATTTAAATCAATAAAAGATATTTACATGCTTTAGAGCATAAATCCTAATAGTAAATGTTATATGATATCAAATTTTAATTTACCAGCAAATTTAGTTGAATAAAATTTAAAATTAATACATTAAGAATTCATAATAATGGTTCATAAAGATAAATCATTATTATTATTTAGTTAAAGTTACATTTATTATAATTAACTTAGAGGGTTGTTCTTATTTTTGTTTTATAATTATGTTTTGTTCTTGAACATTTGTACCATTAGAATTCATTATTAAATATATGGCTAAATTTACAATAGAAATCTCAACACCAATCAAACAATTTTCAAACACTATAAAAAATGGCTCCACTTCTTTTAGTGAGATTGACACTAATGTACAATATATATTCTCATTATTCAAGACCAAAATATGTATAACTAGTTAAGTTGAGAAATTTTTTCACAGTCATGTTGAATAGTTCAACGCTGTAGCAATGGTGTTCTTAGTGAAAAGTACAGGAACTAATCTATATTGGGCTGTGTCAACTCTCATCATCTTATACCAACGCCAACTTCTTCCTACATTAATGTAAGAGCAATCTAACCAACAACAGATAACATGAAAGAATGATCAAGTAATAAAAGTACTCTCCCTTCCTTTTTCGAGATTCTCTAAGATAACACTACTATCTCAATACAAACTCAAACACTTTATATGCAAACAAATTATACCAACCCTCTATAGTTTATATGATAGAGCCAGAAAATGATACAAAACAAATATACACACACATAAGTAATTGAAACTTATATATACGATGAGATATTTCAAATAGAAACAGTACACAACATGACATATCCATGAAGCAATACAAACAAACCTGCATAATTATATTGCTATAGTGAAAATATATGGTTTTATGTTTATAAGGTATACAGAGTAGATGAAAGAGTGCTAGTTGTTTTCAAAGAGAAGCCTTAAAGCCTTTTTCATAAGCTAAAACAAAACTATCTAAACCAATTACAGTTTTGTAACACCATTTCAACAACCAAGGATTGCCACTTCAACTCAAAGTCACAATATAAATCAATAACGAAAACAAAATAAAAATCACAACAAAGCCCTTCACATGCCTATTGGTTCTTAAACAAGTTACACCAAATCCCCATATTAAATCTTACAACAAATTAAAAAAAAAATATAGGAAACCATTTAAAAAGAATCTCTAAAAACAAAAATATACTCAACTATCAAAGGTAATACTATCAATTTTCCTTTTTTCTTTAATTAAATTTTATAATGAAAAGAAAAAAGAAAAAAGAAAAAACTCTTACCACTTTGATCTGAAATGCCATATGAAGAGATCCATGCACACCAATGATGATGAAGGAGTTGAAGATGACTGGTGAAGTCGTAGTGGTGGTGCGGCTGACAGTAGAGGCTGTGATGCCTAGATTGTCCAGTAAATGAGAGAGAAGGAACATTATTTTTTGCAGTTTGAATTTCTTTTTCAGGCAATAGACTAATGAGAAAAAAAAAAAAAAGATTAACAAATTTAACGGTTGCAGGTTTTCAAAGATAGGATAGCATTTTAACAAATTCTTACAAAATAAATTGAATAAAAGGCTCACAGTCCTCCCAACTACATCTAACGCTTGAAATTCTACGAGGGAGGGCATTAATCCTTCAAAGGCAACTAAGGGACTAAAGAAATACTATAATATTAATAGTTATGGATTAATTAAATTAATTATTGATGATTAAGAATAATAAAAAAAATATTTGAAGTAAAATTTGAAGTAATTGATGGAGATAAAATAGTCATTTAATGTAATAAAAGTAGTAAAATGAAGTTGAAGTTGATTTAAAATAGAGTTTGGGTTGGAGATGACATTAGATTTATTAAAAAAAATAGGCAAGGGTTTTACCCAAATAGGAATCTGGTAAATAATTTTACAACTGAAGAGAAAAAAAATTGTCAAACAATGTATATAGACACTAAAGACAAAATGATCAAGATCCCTAGTTTCAAACCTAATTCCTGTCGTCTTTAACTGTACAAGATAATTAAAAAAAATGAAATAAAACCATTAAATATTAATTCTATGTGATAAACCTCATGTTAAAACATAGTACCTTGCTATGTCAACCAATAACAAGCTAGAATTTAGGGGTGCAACAAAGACTTGCCCTATATATTTTATTAAAAAATCATCACTCGTTCGTCTCCCTCTCATATCGAGCTTCCTCAAGCTCTCCATCTCTGGTGGAATATCAATCATTTGGTCTACAATGGTTGTTCATGATAATCTAGACCACTGTTTCTCTCTCTAGAATCTGAGAGTTTGAGAGAGAGAGCATGCTTAGTAGAGGGGATATTAATAATGAATCCTTTTTTTTCCTTCATTATATATAAAAATAATCTTCAAGCAACCTTTATATATTCACATTGATATTTATCTTTTCTATATAAAAAGTATGTAGGTAATGAAATTTTTTGTTTTAACGATTTGTTTTGTTAACTTTAAGGGAATATTCTAAATATTTAACATAATATACCTTTAAAACTAATTAAAAATAAATATTTTTAATTATATTAATATAAATTCAAATACTATAAAATATCATTATTATAATAACATTTAATATAAAACAACATATATAATAATTATATTAATATAAATTCAAATTCAAATTCAAATGTTATAAAATATTATTATTATAATAATATATAATACAAAATTAGATATTTAATAATTATATTAAAATAGATTTAAATGTTATAAAATAATATTATTATAATAATATTTAATACAAGGCTACATATTTAATACTTATGTTATCCCCAAAATTTGAAAAAGATGACGTGGCAATAGAAGTGACAAATGGCAAGGAATGGTTGGGTAATCTGGCTTAGGAGTGATCTGGTAGAGTTTTTGTCAAACCAGTGAAGATTTTTGACTGACCAGTCAAGTGTCATGACCGACTAGTCAGGTGCTTGTCCGATCAGTCAAGTGTTTGTCCGACCAGTCAGGTGCTTGTCCGACCAGTCAAGTGTTTGGCCGACCAGACATGTGTTTGGCCGACCAGTCACTTGTCTTGGCCGACCAGTGAGGGTGTGGCCGACCGGTGAAGTGTTTTGGCCCTCCAGTTTTCCTTCTGGGTGTGATGTGGACCGACTAAACAGATCATTGCTACGCAAGAGATCCCAGTAACAGCTTCAGTTGGAATCAGTCATACCTGCGCGGGAATCTCTCATATTATCCCACAGAATCGCATATTGTTGTATTTTAGATGTTATTATTAATTTAAATATTGAAAGAATAACATAAAGATCCCGATTATGAGGGACTGCGTTTGTATGATCCTGGGCTTATAAATACAAAGCTCATGGCATCATAGAGAGGATTCGAATTCTGATTTTCCTAAGAGAGTATTTTACATTTTGAGAGAAATATTGTATTCTTTTCATCTACAATGAAGAAACTCAGTTGACTCAGGTTCATCTGATCTTGAGTGTAGATTTATAATCATAACTCTAAGTGGACTAGGTTATTACCAACACATTGGGGCTGAACCACTATAAAAATCGCCAGTGTCGTTTTTCTCTTGAAGGTTTACTGTAGTTTTGACGTTTACTCGTCGTTGGCCAAAACCGTGGTCAACAACTTATATTAATATAAAGTTAAATATTATAAAATATCATTATAGTAATATATGATACATAATCTTAATTTTTATTAAAAATATTATCATTTATGTTTAGAAAAAAATTATCATAATATATATGTATATTAAAAAATCAATTTTGGTTTAATTTTTCATATTTAATATGTTTATGTCATTATTTTATATATAATATTGTTTATTTATTTAAAATTTATATGACAATGATACAAATTTAATAAAATAATTAATAAATTCTATAAATAAAACTAAGCAAACGTGCATTGCATGTTGTTTAGATTTGTAAACATGCTTATTCAAACATGTATTTATTTTTATTATATTTTTTAATTATCATTGTTATCCCCAAAATTTCAGTTAATGATGTGACAATCAGAGGTGACAGGTGGCAACTGTTAGGAAAACTTATTCAAGATTTTGTTTATTTTCATGTAAATCTTATATTAAACATATTAATATAAGAAAACCTAGAACATGTTTCTAAAATTGAATCCAAACAGAAACAATGATAAGAACACTTACATTATACGCAGTGGAATGATTGAGTCATTCCTTCAGTTTCTCTAACCCTTGTATCCTTTTTGTCACAGAGTATCACCAAGAAACTGAATCGTTCTTCAATTTTCTTCACAACCTTCCAAAGTATCCTTAGAATCACCTAGACTATGGTGGGAAATTCTCAACACATGAGATAGATACAGAGAGAAGAAGAGAAAAGAATATTGAGGCTTAGAAAATGACTTATGCTGTAGAGAGAATCTAAAACCTACTAGATCTTCTGATTTTCTTAGAAACAAGTGTTTCAAAAATCTGATTTCAACTCTAACTTAGCATTCATTTTATATGCTCAATTATGTCACTTATTTAATTAAAAAATCAATAAAATAATAGCCAATTAACAACCCTAGGCCGAAATTATCATGGGCCTTAGGCCCATGAAATTTCTCTTTTAATTATAAGTCCATTGGACTTAAAATCAAAGCATGTATTATTTTCTATTGATTAAATTTTTTAAATCTTTTATCAAATTAATTATTTATAATTTGAACCTTGATTTAAACTTATTTATTAATTTAGATACCAATTTATCTTAATTATTAAATCTACCATAATTTTTTTCTTCTCTAAATTACATAACTCTGTAAAACTATCCAAAATTGACCTAGTCAACTTTGATAATTCTAATTGATAATTAAATCAATTAATTGAGACTATCTAGAATATTTTATCCAAGGTACAGTGGGGACCATGGGCCTGTAAAATCAAACTCCAATAAGTTATCATAAATTTAACAAATAAATTTACTAACTTATTAATTCCTCTTGACTCCACTAAAGACTTAGAATTGCACTCTTGAATTCATAGAATGCTCTATAAGCAATATAGATATGTTATTAATTATCCATTGTTACAACCATAATTGTCACACAATCCTCTATAGATGGTTTACAATGAGATGGGACTAAAATACCGTTTTACCCTTCATTGTATTTTATCCTTAAAACACTTAGTTCATTGTAAATGATATTTCAGTAAACTAATATTAATTACTGAAATGAGATCTCTATCATTTAGCACCTTGAACCAAACTAAAAGGAAACCATCGTTTCACTTTTTCATTAGAAGCTATAGATGTTCATATCTATGATTAACACTCCCACTCAATTATACTATTGAGTTCCCAAGATGTAAGTATGAGCTAGTCCGCAGGGTAAGCTGGTAACGAACAAGTCGAAGAACTCAAATAATACAATCAGTTAGAATACTAACCACTCAGAATTGAGATTGAATTTACCTATGGTCAACTATATGATATGACTAGAATAGATAATAACAGTATGTTTACTTATCCTATCTACTGTCAATATTGGTCCAGTCCGATGTAACAAATACATTCGATCTTATCTACTTTGCTAATGTTCTGGAAAGAACATAACACTGTGATGTGTAAGTAAATCATATCGTAGATTGTCAAGTGAGTGTATATCCTGTGCACTGACTAATCTTAGGACTAACTTATTTTGAGCATATAATCATATTTATATTCCACTGTGATTACGTCACTATGAATATGATTAGCTATATGCTCAAGATTTTATAGAAGTTTATATTAAACAAATAATCATGAAAATAAAACATGTGAGCAAAGTGATTGACCAAGCCAAAAAATGATTTATATTCCTTTATTGATAATAAAATGAGATTACAAAGAAATTGGGTTTTAATTAGGGCATAAAACCCCAACAAACTCCCACTTGCACTAATTGAAACTAATGCCTTAATTCTACTAATCCAATTTCATTGATATGCTTATCAAATGTAACTTCTGGCAGTGTCTTCGTAAACGGATATGCAAGTTTGTCTTCAGATGCAATCTTTATAACCTTCACATCTCCCCTGGCCACATATTCTCGAATAATGTGATACTTCATTTCTATATGCTTACTCCTCTTGTGACTTCGAGGTTCTTTCGAGTTGGTTATTGCTCTTGTGTTGTCAAAAAACAACACAAGCGGTTTATCCATTTCTGGAATAACACCAAGATCTAAATAGAACTTCTTTAGCCAGACTATTTCCTTAGCTTCTTCTGACGCAGCTATGTATTCAGCCTCCATGGTGGAATCTGAGATTACAGACTGCTTTATGCTTCTCCATATCACAGCTCTACCCCCAAGAGTAAACACCATTCCAGAAGTAGACTTCCTGTCATCTCGACATCAGTCTGAAAATCTGAATTAGTGTAGCCTATAGGGTTCAGAACTCCACCCTTGTAGACTAACATATAATCCATAGTCTGCCTTAAATACTTCAGGATATGCTTAACTGCTATCCAATGTTCCGGTCCTGGGTTTGACTGATATATGCTCACTAGTCCCACTGCATAGCGATATTTGGTCTAGTACACAACATAGCATACATCAGACTTCCAACTGCAGACGTGTAAGGAACTTTTCTAATTACATCTTCCTCTTCAATAGTCTGGGGAGACTGTTTCTTTGAAAGATGAATTCCATGGCGGGACGGTAGACTTCCTTTCTTGGAATTTGTCATTGAGAAACGTTCAAGCACTTTATCAATGTAAGTTGCTTGAGATTTAGCTGAAAGTCTGTTCTTTCCATCCCTGATGATCTGGATACCTAGAACATAAATTGCTTCACCCAAATCCTTCGTTTGGAATTTAGTGTTCAACAAATTCTTCACATTTGATAATTTCTTAACATTGTTACCAATGAGTAAGATATCATCTACATAAAGAACCAGGAATACCACTATTTGATTTGTCTTTAGCTGGTAAACACAAGGCTCATCAATATTTTGTTCAAAGCCATAGGTTTTGATTATTTCATCAAATCTAAGGTTCCAGGATCGAGAAGCTTTCTTAAGTCCATAAATGGACCTATTCAACTTGCAAACTTTTCCTTCTTGTCCAACTACTTTAAATCCTTCTGGCTGATCCATATAAATGACTTTGTCAAGCTTTCCATTAAGAAAAGTTGTCTTGACGTCCATTTACCAGATCTCATAGTCAAGAGCGGCTGCTATGGATAGGAGGATGCGAATGGACTTAAGCATGGCTATCAGACTAAAAGTTTCCTCATAGTCCACGCCTTATCTTTGGGTATAACCCTTTGCCACTAATCTAGCTTTATAAGATTTGATTTTTCCATCAACACCTTGTTTCTTCTTGTAGATCCACTTGCACCCAATGGCCCTAAAGTCACTAGGTGCTTCCACTAGATCCAAGACAGAATTTGAGTACATGGACTCAATTTCCTATTTCATGGCTTCGAGCCATAGTTCCATTTTAGGGCTAGCCATTGCCTATTTGAAAGACAACTGATCATCATCACTAGTATCGCCAACAACCATATTGGTTTCACCATCCAAACCATAGCGAACTAGGCTCCTAGAAATCCTCCCACTACGACGAGGCTCTGTGACTGTTTGCTCAAGAACCGTGGTACTTTCTTCATTTAAATTGACTTGCGTCTGTTGGGTGTGAAGAGTGGGAATTTCATCATCAACTCGCGTTGATGAAGATGGAACATTGGTTGGAGTCAATTCTTTAACCATCTCCTCTATAAATACTTTGCTGCATGGTTTGAAGTTTTGGACAGTCATTTTCCAGAAAAGTAGCATTCGTAGAAGTAAACACTTTCTTTTCTGAATGACTATAGAAAAGTCCACCCCGAGTACCTTTAGGATAGCCAACAAATATGCAAACTTCAGTTTGCAGTTCTAGTTTTCCTTCCTTTTCCCTTAAGACGTGGGCGGGACACCCCTAGATTTTATAATGGCGTAAACTAGGTTCATGACCATTCCAACGTTCCAAAGATCTTTTGGGGATTGATTTAGATGGCACGACATTAAGAATGTCGTTCTGTTTTGGCGTTCCGCTACACCATTTTGTTGCGGAGTACCTGGGGCAGTAAGTTGTGATAAAATCCCAAGTTCATTTAAATGATCTTGGAACTGCATATCCAAATATTTTCCACCCTTATCAGATCGCAAGATCTTTAACGTTTTACCTAATTGGTTCTGACTCATTGCTATGAATTCCTGGAACTTTGAAAATGTTTCTGATTTCCTATGCATTAGGTAAAGACATGAGTATTTAGAGTAATTGTCAATAAAAGTGACGAAATACTCAAAACCACCCCTGGCTTTGTACATTCAAAGGTCCACAAACATTTGAATGAATAAGTCCAAGTGGTTCCTTGGCCCTATCTGTAACGACCCAAAATCACTAACAAGGCTTAAGGTCCT
Source organism: Humulus lupulus (assembly GCF_963169125.1). Taxonomy (NCBI): domain Eukaryota; kingdom Viridiplantae; phylum Streptophyta; class Magnoliopsida; order Rosales; family Cannabaceae; genus Humulus; species Humulus lupulus. The sequence goes on along the minus strand of NC_084801.1, from coordinate 125,645,313 downwards.
TGATTAGCATGCCTGGAGGGCATAATTGGTTTATGTATGATTATACGATATGCATGTGTTATGAATATTAGATATGCATGCGGGCCCTGTTTAGCTTATAAGGGCATATTTGTAATTTTTGCCCATTGAGGGCATAAATGGGAATATATATGTGATATTAGTGCGAGAACACATTATTATGTGGATGTATTTAGATTATTCAGCATGAGGCGATCTTAGTGAGCAATTAGCGAAAATGGCACAATGGGAACCTATACTCAGCTCGGGGGAGCCTAGGGGTATTTTCAGGAATTTAGAAAATATATTGGGGATTTTTAGACATTGGGGAAAAATAGTGGGTGATTAATAAGATGACGTGATTTAAGTGGTAAATATTAGGAACACTCGAGGAATTAGCAGGAATTACGTGCAAATGACTAATATACCCTTAGATTGATTAAAAGGCTTAGTTTTAATTGGGAGGGCAAAAAGGGTCTTTTGGTTATTAGAAGATATACTTGATATACTCTGTTTTCTTTTAGATTATAGGAGAAAGTGGTAGAAGTAGTGAAGGAAAAGAAAGAAACGGAAAGCACTCAGCTCACCCATCTCTCTCTCTCACGATTTTCCCTCTCTCACTCTTCCTTGTGGACTTCGAAGCTAAGAATTCAAGAGGAGTCTAGGCTAGGCTTTGGGGCTGTGATCTTTGGAGAAATTGAAGGAGTTCAGCTGGAAATTTAGCTCCCAAGTTGAGGTAAGGTTTAAGGTTGTTGAGTTTTTGTTGAGGTTGATTTCTGAGTTTGGATTTTGGATGGAAGTTTAAGGACTTAAGCTTGGGAATTGGAGGAATTAAAGCTTGGAAGGGCACTGAAGGCAACCTAGGGTCAGATTTATCCAACTGAGGTACCAATTTCTGGCCTTAATTGTCTTGGGTTTCCTAGTTTTAGTTAATGTTCTTGAGCTTCAAAGCTCAATTTTGATTTCTGTGTTTGATGAGGTTGTTAGCCAAGTTTTGGTGTTATTTGGGTATTCTGGGTGAGCTATAGTGAGTTATGGGTTCAATTTTGAGTTTGGCTGTGGTTTGGGGAGGATTTTTGGAGCTTTGGCTCGGGAGATGCGAAGGGAGAAACCCAAAAAATTTGCATGTTCTGGTTGTAGCACTGTAGCGCTAGGCTGGGAGCGCTACATCACTAGGCTGCATTCTTGGGGGCTGGAGTCTCTGACTCTAGCGCTGTAGCGCCTATCTAGTAGCACTGTAGCGCTAGTTAGCTTTTAGAACTTGGTTTTTGGGTACTTTTTAGGGTTTTTGTATGAGGGCTCGGGGGACAGTTTCACCACTTCGTTTGGTGGAATTAGAGGTCCCAAGAGCGCAAGTTTGGGTCATGGGATTGTCCTTTGGAATTTAAACTCATCGAAGTACCATTTATGGATTGTGACTAGGTGTATGCTAGGGCTCAGAATGGGATCGTGCTCGAGGGTCTTTCGTAGTAACTAAAGCACTCAGAATTAAATTTAAGAAAACTACACCCTTATGTGACTGTGTGGGACTGAGATACCCTGTATTTGAATGCATATGTTGTGTGATTGTGATATGCCATGTGAGCATGAAATAAATGGCCTAAGAGTGTTGGGACTGATATTTGCGCACAGGACGCAACTCAGCCATTGGTAGCTGAGGACAGCTAAATAATCACTGAGCTCAGCTTAAGCAGGCCGGAGTCAGTGGGTTAAACATTGGGCTCGGCCTAAGTGAGCTGGAGACAGTGGGTTAAATAGAGGGTGCAGCCTAAGGGCGTCTACCGTGAGTATTGTATGATGAATATTGATATGTTATCATTGTTGTCTGTTGTTTATAGCTTGTTTAATACTGAGATGAATGGCTTATGAATAATTGATTAACCTCTCTGATTAGATGATTGTTATGGCATGCTTAATACCTGGATAACAACTTTATGGATTATTTGATTGTCTGCATTGTTTATGCACTGCATTATGGTTTTCTTGTTGGGCCTTGGCTCACAGGTGCTATGTGGTGCAGGTAAAGGCAAGGGCAAGGTGGACCAATCTTGAGTTGGAGAGCTCTGGGGCAGAATGTATGTAGTCTGCTGCTCATCCGCCATGGCTGAGGGATAGTGTAGGGACAAGAAAACCTGAAATGAGTATTTTTCCATTAGAGTGGCTTGTGGTTGTATATAACTTTGAAATTTTGTAAACTGTCCTTTAAAACCTGTTTTTGGGATCCCATGTACTAAACATTTATTTAAATAAGAAATTTCCCGTTTATGACCAAAATCTTTTAACCCTAACCTGATTATGACTTTAGAATCACGTTTTCAACTATATGACTTGATTAGCAAATCTTGCACATTTATAATCACACTGTGTAACGGCCTTGGTTATCTAGGGTGTTACAACTTGGTATCAGAGCGTCCTATGTTTAAGGGTTCTTGAAGATTGGCTACACATGTACATTCACCGCTAAAGACAAGCTCGACTTAGGTTTTTGTAATTGTATATTTTAGTTTATATGCTTAAGTGTTTGGAAAGAAATATGAACGCTGTTATCTGTTTGATTTATAGGGAGCATGAGATACTGATAGGGCTTGGCCCTTGACTGCTGTGTGATGATATTGGGGCGTGCTTATTAGCATTATTGTTGCATGTGGTTGAATATTTGGATAAACTATTATATCTTGATTGTTTCTATTCCAATGGTGGATGAAGGAAAGATTGTTACCCTGTCATCATAGTTTGACCGCCGAGTCGTTGATTGTAGATTAACTTGGATAGTTATGCGTCCAAGGTGATCTTTACGACTAGCTGGCACTGGGTCCGTGGCTAGAGATGAGGACCAGGGCCAAAACCCTCCACCAGTCCTTGAGAACTAGCAACAGATTATAGTTGACATGCAAGCCCAGCTTCAAAGCCAGGAAGAGCAGATCCGTCTTCTGAGACAGCAGGCTCCGTCTGGGAGTGCTGCATCTATTGTGCCTCCTGCTGTGGCACCAGTTATTCAGCCACCAGAAGTTAGGAATAGGTGGGAGTCGTTATATGAGTGGTTCAGGAGACAGCATCCTCCAACTTTTGAGTGGGGACCAGATCCACTAAAGGCCGAACAGTGGATGAGCATGATTATCGCTATCCTAGACTTCATGAGGGTAGAGGGTCATGACAGGGTGGCTTGTGCCACATATATGCTGAGAAAGGATGCCTGCATCTGGTGGGAAGTGGCCTCCCAGATGAGAGATGTTACTACTCTAGGTTGGGATGGATTCAAGGATTTGTTCAGTCAGAAGTACTATAACGTTGCTGTTAGGGCAGCAAAAGTGAATGAATTTGTGGGGTTGGTACAAGGCAATATGACCGTTACAGAGTATGCTCTGAAGTTTGACCGACTTGCAAAGTTCGCACCAGACCTTGTGCCTACTAATACAGCTAGGCATGACAGATTCATCAGAGGGCTTAATGTTATGATAGCCCAAGATGTGAGAATTACAACAGTACCAGGGGGACGACTTATGCCCAGGCTGTTGAGAGGGCTCTTACCGCTAAGGAAGCAGAGAACAAGATTTGGAGGGAGAACGCTATGAGGCGGGAGGTTCGCAGGGTCGTGCCACCATATTCAGGATCTGGTAGGGGCAGAGGCCCCAATGATTTGAAGAGGAAGGCCCCTGACACTTCGACCGTTGCCGGTCCTCATAGGAGGAGTCGGGGTGTTCAGGGTGGTAACTAGGGAGGCGGTGATACATGGAGGAGTTACCCAGAGTGCACAAGGTGCAGAAGATACCATTTGGGCGAATTTTGGGCCAAGGCTTGTTATGCGTGCGGGGTGGTGGGACACCTCAAGAAGGACTGCCCAACAGTGAAGAAAGGGGAAGCAGGGAAGGTGGATAGCTTAACTCCAACTCGAGTTTTCACCTTGACACAGGCAAAGTCCGAGGCTAGTCCCTCGGTGGTGACAAGTCAACTTTCTTGTGCTGGCTTTCCTTTTACTGTGTTGATTGACTCTTGTGCTACACATTCTTTTGTTTCTAGTAAGGTGATTGATAGGTTGTGTAGACCTAGTGAGTACTGTACTGCGGGGTTCGGGACTATATTCCCTACAGGCGAACTGGTATTTTCTAGGAGATGGATTAGAGCACTGCCAGTGATGGTTAATGGTAGGGAATTATCAGTAGACTTAATTGAGTTAGGTATGGAAGACTTTGATATGATCTTAGGGATGGACTAGTTGGTTAGATATGGGGCTACCATTGGTTGCAGGGAGAGGATGGTGACCTTTGAGCCTGAGGAAGAGGATCCATTCATCTTTGTGGGTGCAGTATGTGGACCCTGCATACCCAAGATATCAACACTAAGAGGCAGGGATCTATTACAGGGAGGATGTATAAGTTTCCTGGCTAGTGTGGTGGATACTACCAGAGTGTTGCCAACAGGACCGGGAGAGACTATATTTTTTTATGAATTCTTGGATGTATTCCCTAAGGATTTACCAAGGTTGCTGCCGCACAGGAAGATTCAGTTCGTCATTGAGTTTGCATCGGGGACAGAGCCAATGTCAAGGGCACCATATAGGATGGCACCGACAGAACTGAAAGAATTGAAGATACAACTACATGAACTTCTGGATTTAGGGTTTATCAAGCCTAGCTACTCGCCATGGGGTGCTCCGGTTTTGTTTGTGAAGAAGAAGGATGGGACTTTGAGGATGTGTATAGATTACAGAGAATTGAACAAGTTGACCATCAAGAATAAGTACCCTCTACCAAGGATTGATGACTTATTTGATCAGCTGCAGGGAAAGACGATATTCTCGAAGATTGATCTTCGATCTGGTTATCACTAGCTGAGGATCAAGGACGAGGTTATACTGAAGACAACCTTCCGAACGAGGTATGGGCACTATGAGTTTCTGGTCATGTCATTTGGTTTGACCAATGCCCCAACAACCTTCATGGACTTAATGAACAAGGTGTTCAAGGACTTCTTGGATTAGTTTATGGTTGTCTTTATCAATGACATCTTAGTGTACTCCAGTTTAGAAGCAGAGGATGAGCAACATCTTCGACAAGTCTTGCAGAGATTAAGAGAGCATTAGTTGTATGCCAAATTTAAGATGTGTGAGTTTTGGATACCAGAAGTGACGTTCCTTGGACATATCGTTGGTGAGGATGGGATTAAGGTGGATCCATCTAAGGTGGAGGCAGTGAGAGTGTAACGACCCAAATTCAGTGTTAAGGCTAAGGGCCTGGAGCAGTATGCCTGGAGGGCATGATGGGATTTATGTGTGACTTTAATAAGTTTAATGCATGATTATGATTGATTGCACGTTGTATGACTATTTGATTAATTGAGATGCATGACTATGTGAATTAGTATGCATGTAGACCTGATTGTCTTATAATGAGCATGATTGTAATCTGGCCATGTTAGGGCATATCTGTGATAATTGTACTATGTGAATGGTGCCATGTGAGTGTGGTGTTATTATCAGGATGCACGCATCGAGACGGTCCTAGTGAGCCAATTAGTCTAAAAGTCACAACGGGATGTTGTATCCGGCTCGGGAGGAGCCTAGGGGTACCTCGGGAATTTTATGGTTAAGTTAAGATTTAGCGGGTAATGGTTATTGGAGATTTAGTAACCTAGGTAACCATTAGTTACTGCTGTGGGTAACAAGTTTTAAGGTAAAAAGTGATAGAATTGAAATGAAGTGTAAAGACTTAAGTGCCCTTTGAGGTTTAGCTAAGGAGGATTAGTAGGAAAGGGTAAAATGGTCATTTGGCAAGGGTAATAGGCAATTCTCAGCTGGGTTTTAGTGGGTCACGGTTTGGGCATTTGGGTTATATGATGGCTTTGCTAAAATAAAGAGAAGGAGAGTTAGGGCAATGAGAAGAAGAAGAAGAATAGGAAAATGGGCTGAAGTGGGAGCTTAGGAGGTGAATCAAGGGAGCTTGTAGGGTGGATTCTCCACTTGAGGTATGGATTTTATGAGCAATTAAGTTTGATTTCTGTTTTGAATTGTGAAATATATAGCTTGAGTTAAGTTTTAATGTTTGAGTTTGAAGTTGCTGATTTTTGCAATCTAAGGGTGGATTGTTGGGTATGTTTGTGTTTTGAGCTTGAATCTAGAGTTTATGAGTTGTTGGATGGTTCATTTGATGTTTGAAATTGATTTTGGGGTTTAGGTATTGGTTTAGGGTGATTTGGGATTGTTTTAGTCCAGGAAAAACGCAAGAGAAAACCCAGAAAATCTGGGTTCGCGTATGAGCGCCGCGGCCCTGTTCTTGGGCGCCGCGGCGCGAGGTTGCTTCAGGAGGAGGTCAGGCTGCTGGGCGCCGCGGCCCTTGAGGGGAGTGCCGCGGCCCTAGGCCATTTTGGCAGGCAAAAATTCTGTTTTTTAGGGCTTTTTGCCCGGGGACTCGGGGGATGGTTCCGATACTTTGCTTTATGGATTTAGAGGTCCCGGGAGTGCGGGATTGGTCCCGGGAAGTGGTTTTGGGTTTGGTTAGTATTAAAAGTGTTTTGTGTGTGTTTTGACTAGGTTTTCGGAGAGGCTCGTGCTTTGAGGACCGTGCTCGTGACCGTGGTGCATCGGAAAGCTCGGGACGCAGGTAAGAAAACCGTAACACCCGAGAATAGGGCATGGCCCCACTGTGTGATTGCAGGGCATGGCCCCAGATTGTATTATGTGCAAATGTTTAACCTTAAATGAATCATGATGTGTGTGAATGATTATTTCGAATGTACTATATGTGTGATTATACTGAAATGAACGGCAAGGGCCGAGAGCGACGTAGGCCGGGTGCGGCAGCGGGGCCGAAAGTAACACTCAGCACATGGGAGGCTTATATTCAGGGTGGGACCCAAGGCACATGGGATGCTTATATTCAGGGTGGGACCCAAGGGATACATGATTTATCCTCGCGGTGAGAACCGAAACCCCAGGCTTTGGTAAGGCCTCTGGGGCGGCATGGCCGTGCTTGTTTATTATGATGGTTTTCCTATTTATCAGTAAATTATGCCAGCTATATGAATTGCATATGTTATGTATTATTTGGGTTTTCTTGCTGGGCTTCGGCTCACGGGTGCTCCGTGTGGCAGGTAGAAGCAGGGACTGAGTCAACCAACCATGAGTACGGAGAGCGTGAAGCGACGCGTACATGTTTGGCCTGCCCGACTGCTTTGGTTGGGGATTTATTTGAAAATGGCTGTAATAATCTATGATTTTATGATTTCTCAACTGTAACCTTATTTCAAGATGTAATTAGTTTTCAAACCTTATTTTGGGATCCCAAACATTTAATAATAGAAGTTTTAATGAAACGACGCATTTTCAAAGATTACAGCCTTAACTTTTAATTAGTCACACTTTTGTTTCAAAACCTCGGTTAGCGAGTTCATTGCACACTGTTTTGCCTTAAAACTCACTTAGTAATGGCTCTAAGGAAGTAGGGCGTTACAGAGAGACTGGCCGAGGCCAAGGAACGCCTCAGAGGTTAGAAGTTTCCTCAGGTTAGCAGGTTACTACAGACGGTTTGTGGAAGGGTTCTCGAAGATTGCTGCACCGATGACAGAGTTGACACAGAAGAATTTGAAGTTTGTCTGGTCAGACAAGTGTGAAAATAGTTTTCAAGAATTGAAGCGACGACTTATTATAGTGCCTGCGCCGAGTCTTCCTTCGGAGGAAGGAAAGTTTGTGGTGTATTGTGATGCATCAAGGTTGGGTTTGGGTTGTGTGTTGATGCAGAATGGGAAGGTTATAGCTTATGCATCACGACAACTGAAGGAGTATGAGCAGCGGTACCCTACCCATGATTTAGAGTTGGTCGCGGTGATATTCGCACTGAAGGTGTACCGACATTATCTGTATGGAGAGAAGTGTGAAATATACACTGATCACAAGAGGCAGAGGCGTTGGCTGTAGTTGGTAAAAGACTATGATTGTGATATTCTTTACCATCCAGGGAAATCCAATGTAGTGGCAGATGCATTGAGCCGGAGGGGCCCGGGGCAGTTATTTAGTTCTACTCAGATATCAAGGGAGTTGGCTGATGAGATGTCCAGAGCGAGGATAGAGTTGGTGGTGGGCCGGTTGGCCAACATTACTTTGTATTCAATCCTACTAGAGCGGATTAAGGAGGGTCAGTTAGTGGATGCACAATTACAAGAAGTTAGAGGGAATGTCTTAGCGGGAGCGGCTAAGGACTATTCCATTTATGAGGTTGGTTTGCTACGGTATCAGGATCAGATTTGTGTTCAGACTGATGTAGGGATTAGACAAGAGGTATTAGATGAATCGCATACTACACCGTACTCACTTCATCCAGGCACCACGAAGATGTATCAGGATCTATAGACGTTGTATTAGTGGCCTGGGATGAAGAAGGATGTGGTGGAGTACGTGGCCAGGTGTTTGACCTGTCAGCAGGTGAAAGCTAAGCATTAGCGACTAGCGGGGTTGCTTCAGCCTTTGGGTATTCTCGACTGGAAATGGGAGGATATTACGATGGACTTTGTGGGAGGTTTACCCAGGGCAGTGGGGCTTCATGACTCGGTGTGGGTGATAGTAGATAGATACACCAAGTCAGCTCACTTTCTACCAGTGAGGATGACCTATACTGTGGACCAGTATGCAGAGTTGTATGTGAGGGAGATTGTACGCCTCCACAGGGTTCCTAAGTCTATAGTGTCAGACCAGGATCCTATCTTTACCTCCAAGTTTTGGGGTAGTGTATAGAAGGCTATGGGGACTCAGTTGAAGTTCAACACGGCCTTTCATCCTCAGAATGATGGACAGTCTGAGAGGGCGATTTTGGTGTTGGAGGATATGCTTAGGGCATGCGTGATCAACTTTGAGGGATCTTGGAGTAAGTATCTCCTGTTGATTGAGTTTTCATACAACAATAGTTATCAGTTATCAATCAACAATTAGAGTAGCTCCATATGAGATGTTATATGGGAGAGATGTAGATCACCCATTCATTGGGATGAGATGGGTGAGAGAAAGTATTTGGGACCGGACATGGTTCAGAAGACTAATGAGGCTATTGAGAAGATCCGAGCTCGAATGCTTGCCTCACAGAGCAGACAGAAAAGATACGCTGATCCTAAGCGTAGGGACGTGGAGTTTCAGGTTGGGGACCACGTGTTCCTGCGAGTTTCACCGCTGCGAGGGGTGAGAATGTAATGCCCTACTACCTTAGAGCCGTTACTAAGTGATTTTTAAGACAAAACAGTGTGCAATGAACTCGCTAACCGAGGTTTTGAAACAAAAGTGTGACTAATTAAAATTTAAGGTTGTAATCTTTGAAAATGCGTCGTTTCATTTAAAACTTCCAGTATTAAACATTTGGGATCCCAAAATAAGGTTTGAAAACTATTTACATCTTGAAATAAGTTTACAGTTGATAAATCATAAAAATCATAGATTATTACAGCCATTTTCGAATAAACCCCCAACCAAAGCAGTCGGGCAGGACAAACATGTACGTGTCGCTTCACGCTCTCCATACTCATGGTTGGTTGACTCAGTCCTTGCTTCTACCTGCCACACGGAGCACCCGTGAGCCGAAGCCCAACAAGAAAACCCAAATAATACATAACATATGCAATTCATATAGCTGGCATAATTCACTGATAAATAGGAAAACCATCATAATAAACAAGTACGGCCATGCCGCCCCCGAGGCCTTACCAAAGCCTGGGGTTTCGGTTCTCACCGCGAGGATAACTCATGTATCCCTTGGGTCCCACCCTGAATATAAGCATCCCATGTGCTGTGTGTTACTTTGGGTCCCACCCTGAATATAAGCATCCCATGTGCTGTGTGTTACTTTCGGCCCCACGGCCGTACCCGGCCTACGCCGCACTCGACCCTTGCCGTTCATTTCATCATAATCACACATATAGTACATTCGAAATAATCATTCGCACACATCATGATTCATTTAAGGTTAAACATTTGCACACAATACAATCTGGGGCCATGCCCTGCAATCACACAGTGGGGCCATGCCCTATTCTCGGGTGTTACGGTTTTCTTACCTGCTTCCCGAGCTTTCCGATGCACCAAGGCCACAAGCACGGTCCTCTAGCACGAGCCTCCTTGAAATCCTAGTCACAACACACATACAACACTTTTAATACTAACCAACCCAAAACCACTTCCCGGGACCAATCCCGCACTCTCGGAACCTCTATTTCCCTAAAACGATACATCGGAACCAACCCCCGAGTCCCCGGGCAAAAGCCCTAAAAACCAGAATTTTGGGTGTCAAAATTGGCCTAGGGCCGCGGCACTCCCTTCAAGGGCCACGGCGCCCAGCGACTTGGCCTCCTCCTGATGCAACCTCGCGCCGCGGCGCCCAAGAACAGGGCCGCGGCGCTCATACGCGAACCCAGATTTCTGGGTTTTCTCTTGCGTTTTCTCCGAGCTAAAACCTTCCCAAATCATACCAAACCAATACCCAAACCCCAAAATCAATTTAAGACTTCAAATGGACCATCTAACAACCCATAAACACTAGATTCAAGCTCAAAACACAAACATATCCAACAATCCACCCTTAGATTGCAAAAATCAGCAACTTCAAACTCAAACTTTATAAAACTTAACTCAAGCTTTAAGTTTCACAAATCTAAACATAATCAAACTTAAATATGCATAAATACTTACCTTAAGTAGAGAATCCCATCCTAAGCTCCCTTGATTCATCTCCTAAGTCTCCAAATTTCAGCTCCTTCTTCTTCTTCTTCTTCTCTTCTTCTTCTTCTCTTTATTTTTAACAAAACCAATCAATGACCAAAATAACTAAGCCCCAAACCGTGTACCCCATATAACCCAGCTGCCATTTATCTAATTCCCAACCAAATGACCATTTTGCCCCTCCTTGCCTATCCTTTCCTACCTAAACCTCAACGGCACTTAAGTCCTTTCATTTCTATTTCATTTCTACCATTTTCTTTCTAAAACTTGTTACTCTCAGCAGTAACTAATGGTTACCCAGGTTACTAAATCTCCAATAACCATTACCCGCTAAATCTCAACTTAACCATAAAATTCCCGAGGTACCCCTAGGCTCCTCCCAAGCTGGGTATAGAAATCTCGCTGTGACTCTTAAGTTAACTAGCTCTCTAGGACCGTCTCGGCACGTGCATCACAATAATAAGACCACACCCACGTGGTACAATTCACAGAATACAATTATCACATACCAACACAGTTATGCCCAACATGGCCAAAATTACAATTACGCCCTTCTAACACGATCCGTGCCTACATGCATACTAGTAAACATAGTCATGCATCTCAGTTAAACAAATAGCCAAATAACATGCTTTAAATCACAACCATGCATTTAACTCATAAAATCACACATAAATCCCAACCTGCCCTCCTGGCACACTAATCAAGGCCCTTAAGCCTTAATAGCTAATTTGGGTCGTTACAGAGAAGGTTTGGGAAGAAGGGCAAGCTGAGCCTTAGATTCATTGGACCTTTTGAGATCCTGGAAAGGATCGGACAAGTGGCTTACAGGTTATCCTTGCCACTATCGTTGTCGGGAGTTCATGACGTATTCCATGTTTCTATGCTTTGGAAGTATGTCTCAGATACAACACATGTGTTGAAGTATGAAGACTTGGAATTGCAGACATATTTGTCTTATGAGGAGCGATCGATTCAGGTTTTAGACAGGAAAGATAAGGTTATACGGAACAATATGATTCTTCTAGTTAAAGTGTTATGGAGGAATAGCAGGGTCGAGGAAGCAACCTAGGAGCTTGAGTCAGCAATGCGGGATCAGTATCCCGAGTTATTCAGGTAAAATTTCGAGGACGAAATTCTTAGTAGGAAGGGATAGTTGTGCCGACCCAAAATCACTAACAAGGCTTAAGGGCCTTGATTAGCGTGTCTGGAGGGAATAATTGGTTTATGTATGATTATATGGATATGTGAAATGCATGTTTATGAGTATTAGATATGCATGTGGGCCCTGTTTAGCTTATAAGTGCATATTTGTAATTTTGGCCCATTGAGGGCATAAATGTGAATATATATCTGATATTAGTGCGAGACCACATTATTATGTGGATGTATATGGATTATTCGACACGAGGACATCCTAGTGAGCAATTAGCGAAAATGGCACAATGGGAACGAATACCCGGCTCGGGGGAGCCTAGAGGTATTTTAAGAATTTATAAAATATATTGGGGATTTGTAGACATTGGGGAAAAATAGTGGGTGATTAATAAGATGACGTGATTTAAGTGGTAAATATTAGGAACACTCGAGGAATTAGCAAGAATTACGTGCAAATGACTAATATACCCTTAGATTGATTAAAAGGCTTAGTTTTAATTGGGAGGGCAAAAAGGGTCTTTTGGTTATTAGAAGATATACTTGATATACTCTGTTTTCTTTTAGATTATAGGAGAAAGTGGTAGAAGTAGTGAAGGAAAAGAAAGAAACAGAAAGCACTCAGATCACCCATCTCTCTCTTTCTCTCTCTCTCATGGTTTTCCCTCTCTCACTCTTCCTTGTGGACTTTGAAGCTAAGAATTCAAGAGGAGTCTAGGCTAGGCTTTGGGGCTGTGATCTTTGGAGTAATTGAAGGAGTTCGGCTGGAAATTTAACTCCCAAGTTAAGGTAAGGTTTAAGGTTTTTGAGTTGGCTGAGTTTTTGTTGAGGTTGATTTCTGAGTTTGGATTTTGGATGGAAGTTTAAGGACTTAAGCTTGGGAATTGGAGGAAATAAAGATTAGAAGGGCACTAAAGGCAACCTAGGGTCAGATTTATCCAACTAAGGTACCAATTTCTGGCCTTAATTGTCTTGGGTTTCCTGGTTTTAGTTAATGCTCTTGAGCTTCAAAGCTCAATTTTGATTTCTATGTTTGATGAGGTTGTTAGCCAAGTTTTGGTGTTATTTGGGTATTCTGGGTGAGCTATAGTGAGTTATGGGTTCAATTTTGAGTTTGGCTGAGGTTTGGGGAGGATTTTCGGAGCTTTGGCTCGGGAGATGCGAAGGGAGAAACCCAGAAAATTTGCATGTTCTGGTTGCAGGGCTGTAGCGCTAGGCTGCGTTCTTGGGGGGCTGGAGTCTCTGACTCTAGCACTGTAGCACCCATCTGGTAGCGTTGTAGCGCTACTCAGCTTTCAGAACATGGTTTTTTGGTACTTTTTAGGGTTTTTGCTCGAGGGCTCGGAGGACGGTTTCACAACTTCGTTTGGTGGAATTGGAGGTCCCGAGAGCACGAGTTTGGGTCACGGGATTGTCCTTTGGAATTTAAACTCATCGAAGTACCATTTATGGATTGTGACTAGGTGTATACTAGGGCTTGGAACGAGATCTTGCTCGAGGGTCGTTCGTAGTAACTAAAGCACTCGGAATTAAAGGTAAGAAAACTGCACCCTTCTGTGACCGTGTGCGACTGAGATTCCCTATATTTGAATGCATATATTGTGTGATTGTGATATGCCATGAGCATGAAATAAACGGCCTAAGAGTGCCGGGGCTGATATTTGTGAAAAGGACATGGCTCGGCTTAAGCGGGCCGGAGTCAGTGGATTAAACACTGGGCTCCACCTAAATGAGCCGGAGACAGTGGGTTAACTAGAGGGTGCGACCTAAGGGCGTCGATCCTAAGTATTGTATGATGAATATTGATATGTTATCATTGTTGTCTGTTGTTCATAGCTTGTTTAATACTGAGATGAATGGCTTATGAATAATTGATTGACCTCTCTAATTAGATGACTGTTATGGCATGCTTAATACCTGGTTAACAACTTTATGGATTATTTGATTTTCTATCTGCATTGTGGTTTTCTTACTGGGCCTTGGCTCGTGAGTGCTGCGTGGATTATAAAAAATGTCATTTCGATGGCTATTCGATGATACACAATAATATATTTATCCTTGGTTATGTATATAAACAATGTCATTTTGATTGAAAAAATCCATTAATACACAAATAAAAAGATTAACAAGGTTCATTAATACACAAATAAAAAGATTAACAAAGACCATTAATACACAAATAAAGCAAATGTCAGGTCCTCAACTTCCCCAAATAAAAAGATTAATAGTACCCAAATAAAAAGTTTAACATTGATGCCATAAATTTCAAACACGAACTTTACAAGTTGCCCTATTATGGCCTAGACCTCCACAAGTACTGCACTTGTGTTCTATAACCAATTTATCTCCATTGGAAGGATGGCGTTTCTTCTTAGGCCTACCTTGTTTATTCTTTGGATGACCAACCGGGTTTTTTTGCGCAGGTGTTCTCACTTTTATTGTCATAATGTCATGTGGAACAATCCACTCTTCCTCGTTACCAGTAGGATATACATATTCTGTGTAAGAGGACCTCCATGTCACAATTTTATAGTAATCTGAACACAACGAATAAAAGTTCACCCCTCGCTTAAGAGATCCAGAAAGTGCATGAGCACATGGGATACCAATAATTTGAAACATGCCACATGTGCATGTCTTATTTAGGAGGTCGACTTCACCATTCAGCTCACCATCTAACACATGGAACTCATTCCTCCCTATTACATAAGGGATCAAGAATCGAGCTTTCTCAGCCATATCCACCAATTTTTTCTCATAGGTCGGTGCAAGAGTTGTAGTTGTCTTCTTGCTAGTTTTTGTCCTATCACAGAACCAGGACTGCAGTGTGAAGCGAATAAATTTGATGAATGTAGTTATCGGAAAGCTCCTAGCGTCCCGGGTCTTATTGTTGAAACTTTCAGCGTAATTGTTTGTCATTATATTATACCTAGTATCCAAGAAAACTAACATTTAATAGTAATGTACATTTAGAAGATTTCATAAATTAAAATATAATTCACAATGACATACCTATTTCCAGGAAAGTAAGCACGTGACCACTTATCAAAACCCATGCCTTCTAGGTATTGAGCAATAGCTGGGTCTTTTGATTTGATTTTTTCGAAGTTAGCGTGGAACTCAGATTTCCTAAAAGCATATGTTGCATTATACATCAACACATGACAATGATCAGTCTTGAATTTAGCAACCACATTCATACTAATGTGGTGGTAGCAAGCACCATGATAGGAATCGGGGAAAATAGTTTCCCAGGCATGTGTAATACTTGCATGCCTGTTAGATACAAACGCCAGGTCCTCAACTTCCCCAATCGCTTACTTTAGCTTTGACATGAAATACTGCCAAGAATCATGATTCTCACTATCCACAATACCAAATGCAACTGGATATAGATGGTTATTTGCATCCAGCGCGACTGCACATAACATTTGTCCACCGTATTTTGTCTTTAAAAAAGTGTCGTCGACACATAACACAAGACGACATGTACGAAACCCTCTTCCACTAACTCTGAGTGAGAAAAAGAAATATTTGAATCGATCCTCCTCAGTGACAAAATCTGTCAACGTCCCAGGATTTTTTTGTTGAAGCATGAACAGGTACCATGGTAACTTCTGGTAGGGTGCTTCCAGTGTCCCTCTGACATAAGAAAGAGCCTTCTCTCGACATCTCCAAGCTTTTCCATATGAAAACTCAATGCCATAATCATTCTTAATGTCTTCTCTTATGTTGTTTTCCACGTACGCATTCGATCCAGTCAGATATTTTTTCTTTATGCAATGACCAATAACCCAAGATGCAGCTTGGCGATGGCCTTTATGTCAGAGGTCAAGTGAGAAAGTGTGTTTATTGGTGAAATGAGTTATCTCGAACATATCAAATTTAGGAATTCTCTTCCCCCTTCAATCTCCACCCACAATCAGGATCCTTGCAAGTGATATACCAAACTTCAGTACCTGACTTCTTCACCACAAACTCAAAGTTCTGCTTCATTGCATACAAGTGTGCCTTCATCTTCAACTCTAACTTGTTCTCAAAAACCTTCCCAACTTATATTACTCCACAACTCACTCCATATAACGTGGGGTTAACATAAGAGGGGTATGGGATATCTTCAGCAATATATGCCGGAGAACTCCATCTATTTCTATTGTCTTGTGTAGTTGGACGACTGCTCTCTGAGCCAGCAGTCCTCCGTCCTTGGCTTTCTTGACGTCTTGGCAAGGGTCGTATATTTAAGTTATCCACTTGAACCACAGGTAGCATCAACAACTGATACTTTGAGTTATCATCAGAACTACTGCACCCGTTAACTCATTCATCATCATCATCACCAAAATGGGAAACTGGATCGTCATTGACATAAGACTCATACTCATACCCATCATCATGCAGGAGATTTGTTGGGGGAAAAAAGTTTCATTATGACTAGGACCTCTCATGCATACACTTGGCCCAAGAGTTGTTTGTGGAACAGCCGTGCAAGATTGATTATGGTTTTCTATATTAACACTCGCTCTAGGAGATGGATCAAGAAAAACACTGTTCTTTGCAATCGAACTAACGCATAAAGTAACTCGATGTCTTAAGGACTTCGAATTGTCAAGAATAAGAGCACTAACTCCTTCATCATCTATGATTTCAATGGGATCTACGCTAAAATCATTGCATGTAAACGACACTTCAAACTTTAATTCAAACAATGACCTATCCACTTTCAGCTTTGAATACAACTTCTCCAATAATTCTATGTAACCAACATCGATTGGTACATGTATTATAGTGTTCAAACCAGCTTTGAAATTCCATTTCTCTCATTTCCTTTCCCAAAACATCGTTGTAAGAAACAATTATATTAACTCTGGAACCTGCAAATTTACAACAACAAAAAACATAAGAAAATTATAAAAATAAAGTGTAATCGATGATGAGTCGATGCCTATGAAAATCTGCATTGCAATTCAACATCGATGCCACATCGATGACATTTTGATGCATAATCGATGCTTATGATTGCCATATGTACGTGATTCCAGTTCGATGGTATATCAATGCCATATCGATGCTGAACCAAGTCAACATATATGGCATCGATATACCATCGATATTATATCGAACATTACATCTAAATTATATGTTTGCCCCAACATTGAAATTTCATCGATGTACCATCGATATGGCATCGATATACCATCAAAATATCATCGATGTATAATCGATGCTGATGGTTGCCATCTGTGCACAATTCCATTTCGATGGTATATCGATGCCATATCGACGTTGAACCAAATCAACATATATGGCATCGATTCAACATCGATATACCATCGATATTATATCAAAAATAACATCTAAATTAGATGTTCGCCCCAGCATCAACATTCCATCGATGTACCATCGACATAGAATCGATGTACCATCGAAAGGCCATCGATTTTGGAATGGCACCCACATATTTCCAGATCTAAAGAACAGATCAAAAAATGCTGAAAAAATACCACACTCAACAACAAAACAGTTCGAATCTAATATCTAACGATGGCTTTTCATATTCACAAGTATATAAATGAAAGGATACTTACCCATGATTTTTTCTCTTAAAAAACGTCAAGAATGAGAATTTCTTCACTTGAAATGAATTCTTCACTTAAAATGAAACTTCTAGGTCCGAGTAGTCCAATTTCTTCACCGGTTTTGCTGTAAAAATCGACAATGGTTGCTGTGAAAATGGCTGTAAATGATGGATGCGAGAGAGAGATAGAGAGAGAAATGTGTGAAGGGTTAAATTTTACTCATGAGGGTATTTTTGTCCAAAATAAGGGAGGAGGCACATTAATGGGAAAATTTTTATGATGGCATGTATATAGATATTATTTTATTACCTTATTATGATGGCATGAATTTTTATGATGGAGAATTTTTATTATTTTGCTTCTTATTATTCTATATCATATATATATTATTTTATTACCTTATTATTCCTAATGTTGTACCCTAATCTTAGCACGAATACGTAGAAAAGTAATCAAGTAAAATATATGATTATTATCTATTGGACAACTCGAGGTTCGTAATGGTCAAACCTGGTATTGGGCATCCTGACTTTACCACGAACTATGAATAAGATAAGTCATCAAAGCACTAGCTCGGGGTCGGATAGCTGTCAGGACACAAACTCGTGTAAGATACGCAGCTCAGGGTGATTCAGATATAACGACACTAAATAATCCCCAAATATTTGGGATTTTTTTTATACGCTTATTCATGGCCAGGCTGTCATATTTATTATCCAAGACAGCAGGATATATTTACTTTGTGATCAAATCATATCCCAATATAAATGGGAATTATTTGTATTGAATATGGACATTATGTAAATGTGTGATTGACTCACACGGTTACCTAAACCTGTCCATGGAATTCCCCTATAAATACTGGGAATATTGGACATGAAAGGGGGACGATTATTCTGTAATACCGAAACTCTACCAAAATAGAGAGAGAAACAGCAATATTATTGACTCGTGGACTAGGTGAATTTTAACTACTGAACCACGTAAAAGTTTTGTATTCTTGAGTGAATTTTGGTTATTTTTCATTACGGTTTAGCATTAAGCACTAATCTGCCTTTATTATTTCTTAATACACTGTTGGCGAAAAATTGCGTCAACAGTTTGGTGCTTTCATTGAGAGCAAATTAGTGCTTCATAAAAATCCCAGTCGATTCCCATCATGGTGCTCACTCGCTCAATGCATGATAATGAGACAGAAAAGTCCGGTGGGCAGGAGGCCCATCATACCGCTGTTTCGAACAAACATGGCCCTGAGATTCAGCAACGTCTGGGAAAACAACTGGCAGCACAAGGCGACACTAAGAGTTCAGCGTCATTGCCGCCGAATCCAAATCCAAACTATCTAACTGCCGTCGAGTTGGAAAACATGCAATTGAGAAGCCATCTCGCTAAGGCAAACAGGAAGATTGAGGAGGTTTTGGCTCGGTTATCCCCTCTTGCAACCGTCATTAATGTTGGAAAGAGGCAGAGTGGGTCTCATAAGTCCCACATAAATAACCAATCCAAACCGAGTTTATCAGTCAGAACTGCCACTCCAAGTTCTGAACCTACGGGGCGAGATCGCCAGAATACTCGACCCAGCGATCGTCATAGGGGTCGTCAGCATGTCAGTTGGTCGGTTAGGACTCAACCCCAAGTTCGGTGCCATCTTCACCGGCCCCCAGGAATGCCCATGAAAATCCACGATGGGGGTTGGGATAGGCTCACGAAGACAAAATGCTCCAACAAACCCTCCTACGCCGCAATCAGATCACCAGGCACAGAGAACTAGAGACATTGGAGTAGAATAGAGGTGGGCTAATTTAGTCAGCCCCCTCATCAATAAGGCACCCCCCGTCACCTATAAGACATCCAACGCAACCTCGTCCTCAATGAGACATTCCTGCTTATGGAGATAGTAGGAGAAATCCTCCCCCATCTGTCAATACTTACGTCTCACGAACACGTATCGAAAATCTAGATTCTCGGCCCCAGCCGCGAGCTGTAAGCTTCGCAAATGGGAGTTACTGGACCGAAATTCATCATAGCGGTAGGTCCGAGGGTGACCTAAGGAATCATTTTAGTTCGGCACAGAACCCTCGATACGATCCTGTAACGACCCAAATTCGTTGTTAAGGCTTAAGGGCCTTGATTAGTGTGCCAGGAGGGCATGATGGTAATTTTGTGTGACTTTAATGAGTAAAATGCACGATTATGATTTAAAGCATGTTATATGACTATTTGAATATTTGAGATGCATGACTATGTGTATTAGTATGCATGTAGGCCCTGATTGTGTTAGAAGGGCATGATAGTAATTTTGGCCATTTTGGGCATAACTGTATTGATATGAGATGATTGTTGAGACCACAGTGGTATGTGGATATATCTATGATTTGTGACTCGAGACGATCCCAGAGAGCGGATTAGCGGAAAAGTCATGGCGGGAATTTATACCCGGCTCGGGGCAGGCCTGGGGGTATAAACAGGAAGTTTAGAGAATATGTTGAGGTTAATTTGGATAATGAGGTATATATATTTGGTGATTTAGCAGGTATTGGGAAGCAAGCGGGAAAATATTAGAGACACTTGAGGAGTTAGCGGGAATTGGGTAAAATGACTAAAATGGCCCTATGTGGACAAAAAGAGTTTAGAATTTATAGGGAGGGCATTTTGGTCATTAGAATTCTTAGAGATAGATTAAATGAGGCTTTATATAGTGAGTGGGATTGTTAGAGAGTGTGAGAAATCTGAAGGAAAAGAAAGAAAAAGGAAGAAAAAGAAAAGAGAGAAAAACAGAGGGTTTTCCAAAAAGGGCGGTTTAAGGATTCTAGCACCATTTCTCTTCAAGTTTCTTGGGGCAAAGCTCAGAGGAGAGCTAGGATAGGATGAGAATCAAGGATCCTAAGCTAGGCTTGAAGATTTGGCAAGGGATTAGCAAGATCACATCAATGTTTGAGGTAAGTTTTTAGAGTTTTCAGTTTTGGGTTTTGACTGGTTTGGGCTGTGTATCTAAGCTGGATTGATGGGAATCTTAGGGGAATTTCTGGGCAAGCTTTGAGAAGAGCAAGCTAACGAGGTCTAGGAGTTGAATCAAAGTCGAAATTGCATCAATGGTATGAATTCTAAGCCTTTAACTTGATGTTTGACTGAATTTCTGGGTTTAGGGTTCATCTATGGTGAATCTTGAGATTTGGGATGCATGAGCTTGGGTTTTTAGATTTGGGGATGCTTGGGATGAGTGGATAGTGTTTATAAGCTTGATTTTGAGTTTGGTAAAGATTTGGGGAAGTTTGGGTTGAGATTGGCACAAAGAAATCGCAGAAAAAGAAAATGAGGGTTGCCTGCCTGCAACTAGCGCTACATCGCTAGTCTTTGGGCGCTGTAGCGCTAGGCCCTGTTTCTGGGGATGTCTGTTCTGCCTGTAGCGCTATAGCGCCCTCTTTAGAGCATTGTAGCGCTACCCTGTGCCCAGAAAGGGGTTTTTGGGCTATTTGTGGGATTTTTACCTAGGGTTCGGGGTTCGATTCCACCATCTTGTTTTGTGGATCTAGGACTTCCCGGGGGCCTGGGATTGGTCCCGAGGCTAGGTTTTCGGACTTGAGGTTCGGTGATGACTTTGACCTATGGCTGTGTTTAGGTGTGCGCTAGGGCTCGAGTGGGATCGTGCTCAAGGAGTCAAGTGATGAAAGCTATCAATTTGACAGGTAAGAAAACTATAGCACCCGTAGGACAGGGCATGGGCCCATGGTATGATTGCAGGGCACGACCCTATATTTCATGCTAAGATGATTGCAGGGCACGGCCCTATATTTCATGCTGAGATGATTGCAGGGCACGACCCTATATTGCATTACATGTTAGGGTGCAGACCTAATTGAATTGATATATGTTTGAATATTATTTGAGTTAGACTATTTGTTATTATAGTAGAATGAAATGGCAAGGAGCCAAGAACGACAAAGGAGCCGAGAACGGCAATGGAGCTGAGAACGGCGAAAGGCCGAGAACGACAGTGGGGCCGGAACTAACACCAATCACGTGAAGTGCTTGTAGTCAGGGTGGGACCCCAATGGATACATGTGATATCCTTACGGTGAGGACCGAGGCCCCAGGCTCTAGTAATGCCTCTGGGACGGCGTGGCCGTGTTTGTTTAGTTTGATGGAATACTTGTTTATCTGTGGATAATCTGATATGTTAACTATATAATTCGCATATGTTATATACTGTATGAGTTTTCTTGCTGGGCTTCGGCTCACGGGTGCTCTGTGTTGCAGGTAAGGGCAAAGATTGAGTCAACCAACCATGAGTACGGAGAGCGTGAAGCGACGCGTACATGTTTGGCCTGCCCGACTGCTTTGGTTGGGGGTTTATTTGAGAAATGGCTGTAATAATCTGTGATTTTAATAATTAATCAACTGTAAACTTGTTTTAAGTTGTAAATAGTTTTCAAACCTTATTTTGGGATCCCAAATGTTAAATACTAGAAGTTTTCAATGAAACTACGCATTTTAAAGATTACAGCCTTAACTTTTGCTTAGTCACACCTTTGTTTTAAAAAACCTCGGTTAGCGAGTTCTTTGCACAAAGTTTCTTTTAAAACTCACTTAGTAACGACTCTAAGGTAGTAGGGCGTTACAGATCCGCAACCCGATTTGCACGATCGTCTGAATTCGCAGAGAAGGAATCCATCTCGGAATGAAGATATTAGCTATACTCGAAAAGAAGGAGGTCCGTCCATAGTACGCGATAACGGGAATGCCCCACAAAACCAAGCTCGAGCATGGAGGGACAATAACCCATCAAACGCATACGATAAGATGGGAGCTATTGAACAGCCCCCAGGTAACCTAGGGACTAGGGACCAAACCCTCAAAAGAATAGCTTTGATGGAAGAGCAAATGAAGACGCTTTTATCTGGAAAAGAAAAAGATGATTGCAACTCAGATGAGGAGCTTAAACCTTTCGCTCCAAATATTGCGGCAGCCACATATCCGGTAGGCTTTAGAAAGCCACACCTGGCCAAATTTTATGGAGATGGAGATCCGTCAGATCACCTCAGAATGTTTAACACCATGATGATGGCTCACAATATCGAGCTCGATCTAAGGTATATTTTATTCCATGCAACTCTAGTCGGGCCAGCCAGGCAGTGGTTTAGGCAATACAAGAGGCATTCCATAAGCTCGTGGAAGAAGTTTTCTTCTAATTTCAAAAAAGCATTCAAAGCTTCACAGGCAGCTCGGGTTGTTACTGATTCATTGGCCAACGTAAAGCAACAACCTGGCGAGACGTTGAAGACATATCTAAGTAGATTTGTCAATGTCACTGCATGAGCTACGAATGCTGATGACAACTCTAAGCTAATGGCACTGAGGACAGGAATCCTTGCCAGGGGCGACTTGTGGCAGGAACTCAAAAGAAAAGGAGTAAAGAGTGTGGATGAATTATTGGCCTGAGCTCAAGAATGGATTAACCTAGAGGAGGCATGAGCTTGTATTGCGGGAACCATACAGACCCCTGTCCAGCTCGTTGGAGTGGTAACAAACGTTGCAGCTACAGCTCAAATCGTTACCTAGAATAACCAAGGGGGAAATAACAAAAATAAGGGAAATGGCGAGAGCGGCCAAAGTGGGACGAAGAAAAATAAGTCTGTGGAGAAGTTCAAACCTATTTACGCTACTTATACCGACCTAACGGACACTACGGAGCATATCTTCCTGGCAAATTCTAATTGCCTTCCATGGAAGAAGCCAGAACCATTGAAGAACCAAAGGGCGAAGAGAGATTCTTCAGAGTTCTTCCAATTCCATAATGACATCGGTCATAACATTGATGACTGTCGACAGCTAAATGATGAGATCGAAACTCTCATCAAAGTCAGACCGTTGGCCTAGTACGCCCGAAATCAGGTGGTCCTTAATCAGCCCACTGGACCAAACCCTCAATCTGTAACGCCCTACTTCCTTAGAGCCGTTACTAAGTGAGTTTTTAAGACAAAACAGTGTGCAATGAACTCGCTAACCGAGGTTTTGAACAAAAGTGTGACTAATTAAAAGTTAAGGCTGTAATCTTTGAAAATGCGTCGTTTCATTAAAACTTCTATCATTAAACATTTGGGATCCCAAAATAAGGTTTGAAAACTAATTACATCTTGAAATAAGGTTACAGTTAAGAAATCATAAAAATCATAGATTATTACAGCCATTTTTCGAATAACCCCCAACCAAAGCAGTCGGGCAGGCCAAACATGTACGCGTCGCTTCACGCTCTCCGTACTCATGGTTGGTTGACTCAGTCTTTGCCCTACCTGCAACACGGAGCACCCGTGAGCCGAAGCCCAGCAAGAAAACTCATGCAGAACATAACATATGCAAATATATATGGTTAATCATATCAGATAATCCACAAATAAACAAGTCAACCATTAGACTAAGCAAACACGGCCATGCCGCCCCAGAGCCTTACCGAAGCCTGGGGTATCGGTTCTCACCGCGAGGATAACTCATGTATCCCTTGGGTCCCACCCTGAATATAGCATCCCATGTGCTAGGTGTTACTTTCGGCCCACGGCCGCCCCGGCCTACGCCGTACTCGGCCCTTGCCGCTCATTTCATCATAATCACACATATACATTCAAAATAATCATTCACACACATCATGATTCATTTAAGGTTAAACATTTGCACACAACACAATCTGGGGCCATGCCCTGCAATCATCTCATCATGCAACATGCAATATAGGGCCATGCCCGGCAATCACACTATGGGCCCACGCCCTATCCTACGGGTGTTATAGTTTTCTTACCCGTATCCCTTGCTTTCCGATGCACTACAGTCACGAGCACGGTCCACTAGCACGAGTCTCCCCGAAATCCTAGTCACAACACACAAAAGACACTTTTAACAACCTTAAATGAGCTTCCAGGCCAAGTTCTAGTACTCGGAACGTTGAAATTCACCAAACATGGTAAAAGACTCAACCCCGAGCACCCTAGGTTAAATTCCTAAGCCTAAATTCTCAAAATCCCAAAATCCCTTAAGCGCCGCGACATGGCCCCCAAACAGGGCCACAAAATGCCCAGAAACAGGTAAGGGCCGCGGCCCTACAAGGACCATGCCGCGGCCCGCTCTCCATCCTCAGCACAACTTAGCCTTCAAGGACCGCGGCCCTCCAAGAACCATGCCGCGGCCCGACCCTTCGAACCCAGAAAAACCCACCATTTTAATCTCTAAACCTCACCTTAAACCATCCCAAACACATATCTCAATCTCAAAACTCAATCCCAAACCTCATATGAACAACTTAACAACCTATAGGCACTATATACAAGATCAAAACATCAACACACCCAAGAATCCACCCCTTGATTCCTATTTTCAGCCACCCAAACCAAAACTCAAACAACTAACTCAAAACTTCAACAAAAACAACTCAAGCTCTAGATTTAACCAATCAAAACAGAAATCAAAACTTAGATGTGTCTAAAAACCTTACCTCAAATGGAGAACCCACACAAAGTCCTTGATCTCCTCCTAGACTCCCACTTCTCCTTCTCTTCTTCTTCTTGCCCTAACCTTCTTTCTCCTTCTCTTCAATTTCTATCAAGCCTCAAGTGGCATAAATGCCCCAAACCGTATACCCCCAAATCCCAGCTGCCATTTATCTATTTCCCAACCAAATGACCAATTTTCCACTCCTTGCCTATCCTTTCCTACTTAAACCTCAAGGGCACTTAAGTCCTTTCATTTCTATTTCATTTCTACCATTTTCTTTCTAAAACTTGTTACTCACAGCAGTAACTAATGGTTACCCAGGTTACTCAATCACCAATAACCATTACCCGCTAAATCTCAACTTAACCATAAAATTCCCAAGGTACCCCTAGGCTCCTCCCGAGCCGGGTATAAAATCCCGTTGTGACTTTTAAGTTAATTTGCTCTCTAGGACCGTCTCGGCACATGCATCACAACAATAACACCACACTCACGTGGTACAAATCACAGAATACAATTATCACATGTATGCCCTCAGCGGGCTAAAATTACCAATTTACCCCTATCATGCAAACGGGGTCCACATGCATAATTATTTCACCTAACATGCATACTAACCACGTAGTCATGCACCTCAATGTTCAATTAGTCATATAACATGCTTTAAATCACAACCATGCATTAAACTCATAAAATCACACATAAATTCCATTATGCCCTCCTGGCACGCTAATCAAGGCCCTTAAGCCTTATTAGCGAAATTGGGGCGTTACACAATCAGTCCCTGAAGCACTAATAGGCCAAACTGAAGCTCAAACAAATCAGGTCGAACCTCCTCCGATAGTGGGGGGAGATATGACCACCATTTTGGGAGGACCTCATTTGGCAGGCATGAGCAGTTGGGCCCAGAAGAGGTACATTAATGAACTAAAGTCCCAAAACGGGGTGGAGTACATCCCGGAACAACGGTTATCGAAACAATAGCGATTGGAAAAGAAACCAATCATTTTCACATAAGAGGATGCTAGCCACGTCAAATGCCCACATAATGATTCACTGGTGATAACCGTTGAACTCTCAAATCGAAGGGTCTGAAGAACACTAGTGGATAATGGAAGTTCTATGAATCTACTTTTCAGGTCCAACCTGGAAAAAAATTGGGTTATTTGTAACTGATTTGAAGGTGACCTCGTTGACTCTGTACGGGTTTTCTGGTGAAGGGTTGGCAGCTATTGAGACGATCGGATTGGTGGTGACATTGGGAGAAGAGTCGCGAACTGTTTCCAAGTTGCTCAAGTTTGTGGTAATCAATTGCCCCGCTGCATACAATGAGAGTTTGGGCCAACCTACACTGATGGCATTTGAAGCCATAACCTCTATCCACCACCTACCAATGAAATTCCCCTCAGCGGTGGGAATATGCACCATCAGAGGTGATCAACTCGCTGCCAGGGAATACTATAACATTTCTATGAAGGGAAAATCACAACTCGGGCAGCAAGCGATGGTCATAAATGACGGAGGTGATCAATCCCAGGAAGTAGAAGTTACTCACAGGACAGAAGAACCTCAGCAAAAAGTGGATAGTAAGGTCACCCGACGCGACGACATTGAGCCATGGGTAGGTGAAGACAGATCAGAGCTCAAAGCCATAGAAGAGTTCGAGGAAGTAAACATTGACCCCAAAGAAGCTTCAAGAGTCGTAAAGATTGAAAAGAATCTTGACAACAAAAGGAAAAAGAAGCTGGTCAATCTTTTACAGAAAAACCTGGACGTCTTCGCATGGTCGCATGAAGATATGGTAGGAATAAGTCTGAATGTAATAATGCACACCTTAAATTTGGACAAGAATGTGCCTGCGAAATCCCAAAAACAAAGACGTTTGGGAACGGTCCGAGCTGAAGCCCTTGAGGAAGAAGTAGCTCGGTTATTAAAATGCAGGTTTATCCGAGAGGCAAAGTACCCGATCTGGGTTGCCAACCTCGTGCTGGTCCCGAAGCCAAACGGGAAATGGAGAACCTGTATCGACTTCTCCAATCTAAATAAAGCTTTTCGCAAGGACTGTTTCCCACTGCTAAGGATTGACGCATTGGTAGACACCACGGCAGATCACAAGCTCATGTCCTTCATGGACGCGTATTCTGGATATAACCAGATTGCGATGAATCATGCGGACCAGGAACATACTAGCTTCATGACTGAACATAACGTATACTATTATAAAGTTATGCCATTCGGATTAAAGAATGCCGAGGCCACATACCAACTCTTGGTCAACAAAATGTTCGCTAGCCAGATTGGCAGAAATATGGAGGTGTATGTCGATAGCATGCTTGTCAAGTAAAAAACTGCCAATAACCATGTGTCTGATCTAGAAGAATGTTTAGGAATATTAAGGAGATATGACATGAAGTTGAATCCCCAGAAATGTACTTTCGGAGTGGCATTTGAAAAATTCCTGGGGTTCATATTCAACACGAGGGGAATGGAGGCAAACCCTGAGAAAATCATATCGTTGTTAGAAATACCCTCACCCAGGTCGCGTAAAGAAGTTCAAAGCCTAACTGGAAGGGTGGCCGCTTTGAATCGATTCATTTCAAAATCAACTAACAAGTGTCTGCCATTTTACAACTTGCTCAAAGGAAACAAGAAATTTGAGTGCACCGAGGAGTGTAAACATGCATTCCTTGACCTAAAAATGCACCTGGCTGAGCCCCCGGTATTATCTAAGCCTATGTCTAGAGAACCTCTACTCTTTATTTGGCCATGACAGAGAATGCAGTCAGTGTCGTGTTAGTTCGAGAAGAATACTGTGCTAAAAAACTAGTATATTATATAAGCAAGAGACTTCTCGGAGCCGAGTCACGATACACACTGATAGAGAAACTGACATTTTGTCTGATATTGGCCTCCAAAAAGCTCCGGCCATATTTCCAGTCCCATTCAATCAATGTCTTGACCGACCAACCTTTAAGGCAGGTTTTGCAAAAACTTGAAACGTCGGGACGTCTTTTAAAATGGGCCATCAAACTTAGCTAGTTTGAGATATTGTACGTGCCATGAACCTCAAGTAAAAGTCAGGCCCTTGCTGATTTTATGGCTGAATGCACCAGATTTCAAGAGGAGCTCTTGAGGGAGCCGGTGCAGGAGTTATGGAAAATCTTCATTGATGGATCGTCAAATGAGAACGGATTAGGAGCTGGGATCATCTTAATCTCTTCAAAAGTACATCAATTTCATACAGCTCTGAGATTTGGATTCGAGACATCCAACAATGAAATCGAATATGAGGCCTTACTAGCAGGGCTGAGAGTGGCAAGGGAGATCAAGGAAAAATCCATCCAATACTATAGTGATTCTCAGCTCGTGGTCAATCAGGTATTGGGAGAGTATCAAGCTGGAGGTACTAAGATGGTGGCCTACCTAGCTATGGTAGAGGGAGAACTGTTTGAATTTGAGTACAACTCTGTTGAACAGATACTCCACGAGCAGAATTCTAACGCTGATGCTTTGGCACGGCTTGCTACCACAGAAGAGGCTGAGACATTGAATGTGGTGCAAGTGGAGTTCTTGGAGAGCCCAAGCGTGACATGAGAAATGATAGAGGTCAGAATGATTGACATAAGGCCAACCTGGATGACTCCCATAATGGAATACCTCGCAACTGGAAAGTTACCTGACGACAGAAAATACGCAAGAAAAATACTTTATCAAGCTCCACGGTACATAATAGTAGATGGAACCTTATATCGAAGTGGTCATTCGTTGCCTCTCCTACGATGTGTTCTGCCCGAGGAAGCCAAAACAATTTTACAAGAAATACACGAAGGCTTTTGTGGAGATCATGCTAGGGGGCAAAACCTGGCACTAAAGATACTGAGGCAAGGCTATTTTTGGCCCACTTTAACGAAAGACTCGATATCGTATGTTCAGAAGTGCGACAAATGCCAACATTTTTTCGTGGTTGCCCGAGTTGTTCTGGTCGAGCTAACGATGACTTCATCCCCATGGCCATTTGCGCTATGGGGAAATGATATAATAGGCTCCCTACCTATAGGAAAGGGGGGAGTTCGTTACGCGATGGTGGAAAGCGACTACTTCACGAAGTGGGTAGAAGCCGAGCCTCTGGCAACCATCACTTCAAAAAGAGTCCTGGACTTCATGGTGAAGAATATTATATGTCGGTTTGGGCCTCCTAAAAAGATCGTGTCAAACAATGGGACTAAATTCGACAGCAGTCTCTTCACTGATTTTTGTGGAAATATGGCATCACGAAGAGTTTCTTGTCAGTAGCATATCCGCAAGGCAACTGGCAGGTCGAGGCTGTAAACAAAAACCTTAAGGCAAACCTAAAGAGGTTAGAAAAAGCCAAAGGACTATGGCCTGAATAGCTCCCTCAGGTACTTTGGCCCTACCGAACTTCTCACAGGACATCCACGGGGCATACTCCTTTTTCCTTAACTTTTGGAAGCGAGGTCGTGCTTCCAATCGAAGCCATGGTAGCTACTCACAGGCAAAGGCCATTTAATCAAGAATAGAATGATGGACTACTTAACGCATCTCTCGATCTGATTGAAGAAAAATGAGAGGAGCCGCAGTTACAGCTCGCCCATTATCAATAAAAAATCACTCGCTATTTTAATTCTAAAGTTAAGAGGCGCGGACTTGGATTGAGCGACCTAGTTCTCCGAAGGGTCTTTTTGGCAAATAAAGACCCCAAAGATGGTGTATTGGGCCCAAACTGGGAGGGACCGTACCATGTCATAGAAGTCTTTCATGAGGGAACTTTCAGGATAGCCCGACTGAATGGGGAAGTAGTCCCACGGACCTGGAATGCTCTACATTTGAAAAAGTATTATCAATAGTACCACCATCAATGTAAGGCTTATTTATAAAAGCCGTTTTGATTAAATAATAGATGGATTTTAAATAACTATTTCTTATTGTTGTTATTGCAAGCTCGTGTTCTCATATTTGTAGAAGCAACCAAGAAAGTTTATACATTCTGGTTACTTGGGGGCACATAACCGAGGTTGGCAAAATTAAGCCTACTCGGATAAGATTAAAAAACTTAGAAGCTTGGAAAAATTGATTATTCAATGGCTTTTTAAAGCTTGAGTTTTCAATAAACCTAGTGTGAACTAAGTTCAAATCATTTAAAACCCTGGATGTAACCAGGTCCGAAACTTAGAAGTTTGGAAAAATTGATTATTCAACGGCTTTTTAAAGCTCGAGTTTTCAATAAACCTAGCGTGAACTAAGTTTAAATCATTTAAAACCCTGGACGTAACCAAGTCTGAAAACTTAGAAATTTGTAAAAATTGATCATTCAACGGTTTTTTAAAGCCCGAGTTTTCAATAAACATAGTATGAACTAAGTTTAAATAATTTTTAAAAAAAACTGGATATAACCATGTTCGAGGCCTGATTCTTAAAAGGTGTGACACAAATAAGCAAACAAAAAACTTGGACATAACCAAGTTTGATAAAATCTATCTTGATCTAAAAGTCGATTCCTGAAATCTTGAATGTACAAGGGTCTACGGATTAATAAGCATGAGAAGTTAATAAAGGAAAGACGAATGGATCAAAAGTTAGATATATATTGTGTTGACCCAGATTTTGGCCAACTGACACGGAGTCAGAATACGCTTGATGTGAATTAATGTGTTGAGAAGAATCAAATGACGAAAAGTAATAAGAACACGATATTTTATAGTGGTTCGACCCCAGGATCTGGTAATGACCTACGTCCACTTAGGCTATTATTGATGTGAGAATCAAAGGAGTGATCAAAGAACTCGGGTTCAATGAGTTTCACCAACCTCTGAAGAACAATACAATATTTCAAATGGAATTATACTAGTATCCAGTAATTCGAAAGCCCAAAAGTCCCTTCCTTGAGCTATCCTTTTCTATTTATAGGCTCAAGGGGGATTACATAAGATCGTTACAGATATTCTCTCCTGAATAATCGAATACTCAGGAGATTGTGTGAGTTAAATTCGGGATTTACAAAGATCTTCACAGTAATGTTACTTTGCATGCGGACCCATCGACCAGACTGGTCACAGGTAAGACTGGGCCGCTTACTGCTTCTAATACGTCATCTGGTCGATATCCTAGCAGAGCTCTTCCAGGTGTCAGCCACGTGTCCAAGGATCACTTGCCACATCATCAATGCCAATTTTTTGGATAACATATTGTAACGCCCTGGTTACCCCAGAACAGTTACGGTGAACCGAAAATTTGACTCGCTACCTGAGTCCTTTGGTTAAAAATGTGCATCTAAGTGTTATTAACAGGCTTAGGTGGAAAACCAATCAAAAGGAAATGATATATTTTATTTAATGCATAAAACTGTTCATGGGCCCATAAAAACATTTACAAGTTATTTACAACTCAAAAAAGTCATTACTGTTTCAAATTTACAACCCACCGACCTAAGCGGCAAAATAGGGTAAACCCCCTAGTTCCTCTGAGAACTCCTTGGCCGTGGTGGTCAAGCGGCCGCATATGTACACATCACCACCTAAGCTCTCCACTCAAGGCTGGGTGAGCTTTTCTTTCCCTTTACCTGCACCACATAGCACCCATGAGACAAGGCCCAGCAAGAAAACACAGTATAACATGATATAATATCAACAATGATCATAATAATCATTCAGTGACAGTCGCAAAAGTCACTAAGGTGGGTACAACTCCCTTTAGCCATGTGACGATAGGGTCACCAGAGCTTAACAGATAAGTGAACCTTTCACTAGCTTAAACAGGTTAGGTGCATGATGACTAGTCACCAACATAACCTACCTCATGACCATAGAGTCATAACAATGGAACATTGTTCCCTAGCCATGTGACAAGCCGTCACCCAGGCCTTAGGCCCTAGCTCGGAGTAACTAGCTTAGACTAGTCAAGCTCTTATAAGTTTCATCGACCTTAGGGTCGGTCCAGCATTAATGCCTTAGAGTCATTCAATGCTGATATCGATTAGATCTAATCTTCATTCGGCCCTGCGTTTAGGACGCTTATGCCGTTTCTGACTCTCAGGTCAGTGATATGCGACCAGTGTCGTCCCTGACTAATCAATGCCATACACAAGTAAACAATATCCACTAGCATTTAATATGCAATCAATGTCCACATTTATCAACCAACATGCCTCATCAACAATCATGCATGTCATATACACAGGGTGCAGTTTTCTTACCGCTGGTTCGAGCGAGAAATATAATAAGAACGACTCCTGAGAACGATCAACCTTTTGATTCCTTAGAGGTTACCTAATCACAACCAATTATAACCTCCATTAGTGAAAATCAACAATGAAAGGGTCTTAACCTAAACCCCACTCTCGGGACCTCGAAACTTGCCCACACGGTGAGTAGATACGATCCCGGGCCTTAAGGATTGAAACCCCGAGCCAAAAACCCTTAAAAACACTCCAAACGGGATTTTGTTCAGTAGCGCTGCTCCCTAACACCCCAGCGCTATACCCAGAACCCCCAAACCGCCCAAAAGCATCCTGTGTAGCGCTATAGAGCCCTCTGATGGGCGTTGTAGCGCTAACCCCAGACCAGCTTTCCCCTGAAACCTCCTTCTTCGACTCCTTCCATTCTAACTCGATTCCAATGCTTCCAAATCCCATTTTTGATGCCAAATGAACCCCAAAACCATCCTCGCATACCCCAAACATCACAACCATAAGAACCCTAACCAAAACTCCCAAAAAAACCAAGCATCCAACCTAGAAATCCCAACTAAAAACCAGAACTAAAACAAGGCAAACCAGGGAATTCAATGGCTAGAAACTTACCTCAAACTCATATTATGATGTTCTTCAATGGTGGAACACACTCCCAAACTCCCAAGGCTTACTTCCCAAGCTTGAATCCTCAAGAATGGCTCAAAAATCACAAAGAAAACTTAAGGAAAGAAGGTACAGGAGAAGCTTCAAATGATACTCTGTTTTCCTCTTCTTTTACAGCCTAAAATGGCTTATATCTATCCTAGGGGTGAAAATACCAAAATACCCCTAGGTCAATTAAGGGTTTCTAAAAGCTCCCAAGGGCAAAATTGACATTTTCCACCTATTTCGTTAATCATAATTAACGCTCTCCAATTCCCGCTATTCTCGATATTCTCAAACACCAATAATTCATAACCCGTTACCCTTTAATTCCCGGCAACGCTCTAATCATTAAAATCACCCCGAGACTCGACCCAAGCCCCAAACTTAAACCTATTATGACTAGATCGCTAATTAATATTCCAAGATCGTCTCATGCCGAATAGCTCGAACAAACCCACATTATAATGTGGTCTCAACAATATGTCACTGACATGCATACAAATATACAATTATGCCCTCAACGGGCCAAATTACCAAAACACCCCTGTAATTAAATGTGGACCCACATGCATGCATTTAACATCATATTATAATATAATTCACATATACATGCATATAATCATTTAATGGCATAATTAAACAGTTATGGCCCTCCCGGCCTACTAATCCAGCCATTAAACTGCATTAGGGATTCTGGGGCATTACATATATTAAAATAAAATAAACAAATATATTGTCACAATTGAGGAGAAAAAACCTCGAACTAAGCCCGAAGGAAATTGTTTAATATCAAAAGATTTTTAGACAAATACAAAGAAAATTATAAATGAGATCATTGGGCTCCATCAGCTCGCTCCACCGAGTTAACTTCCTCACCATCTCCCTCCATTGCACCAGAGGCCTCACCTGTCTCCGAGGGTTCTTGCAGAAGCCGAGCCTTGAATTTAGCAAGGTATGGATCCCACAGCCCGAGTTCCATGAAGGAGAAGTTCCCATCCTGGTTGAAGGCCCAGCAATGGTACAACATCTCCTCCCTTGTGGATGATGACACTGCCGCTTCCTCCTTGGCTTTAGCTTCGGCCGCAAGCAGTTTCACTTTGATCTCATCAATCTCGGCCTGAAGCTGTTCAGCTCGGTGGTTTGCTTCTACAGCCTGAGTTTAGGAGGCAAATAATGCGGTCTTTGCGACCTGCTCGCTTTCTTGAGAAGAGGTAAGAGCAGCCTTAGCAGCATGCTCATTCTTCTGAGCAACTGTTAAAGCAGCTTTGGCAGCCTGCTCATTTTCTTGAGCAGTCTTCAGCGCAGCCTTGGAAGTAGCCAACTCAGCTCGGACTTCTTCATTTCTGGCCTTGGCACGAGCTATGCTCCGGTATTGGGCTAGGACAGACTGCAGAATAATAGAACAAGCTCAAAGATATAAAAAAAAAAAAGAGGAAGAACATATTAAACAAAAAGGAAAAAATCAGTTATGGAAGGACTCACGGTGAGGTTCATCCCCATGATAGATTCGAGAACATCCTTCGGGCTACGCTCCTCTATGGCCTTTAGGTCCCTCACACTGGCTTTGTATGCGTGGCCCACCATATGAGTCGCCGTCTCATATATTATACCCTGAAAAGTCCTCGGGGATCTTTTCCAGGTTCTGTGTTTCCACCGGTATTCGGACGATGGGGGCCACAGCTTGAGTAACTTGGGGAGGCGGGGGAAAATGTCGAGAGGGGGGAGGAGGAAGTTGCTCAGTAACGACATTAGCCACCGGAGCTGGCTCCCAAGAGGAGCTCGTGTGTTTACCCTTAGAGGGGGATTTTGTAGTATCCCCTGTTTTAGGGGTGGCCTTCTTCGCCACCCTAGGCCTCTTCACGATGAGGCCCGTTCCAGGCTTTTTTAGCCTGAAAGGCGGTCCTTAGGTTGGGAGCTCCTATCTGTTCCATCTCTTTGCCTAAAAAGAACAAAAAGAGTTAGTTCATAAAATTTATGTTTCAAAAACATATATAAAGAAAGAGGAGGAAACAAAGATCCTACCCTCTGGACAGGGGGAGGAATCTATTATCACCAGCTTGGGTGTTTTGAGCGGGATAGGCACGACCTTCAGCCCTGGAGTTAATGAAGGAGAAGGGGAATCTAAAGTTAAAATTTCTTGTATCCTAGGGGGTTCAGGTCCTTCCTCGGGGTTGGATTCGTCTACGTATTTTCTGAACCCAGGGGAAAATGCACCCTGGAGCAAAGAAGGCCAAGTCCTACGGTTTGTCACGTATACTTAAAAAATGGCAGATCTAATGTTTAGGGTGTTATCAACTACAACAGTGCCTCTAAGGTAGCTATGGTCATAGCGTACCACTAGGTGATCTACTGTAACGACCCAAATTCGCTAATAAGGCTTAAGGGCCTTGATTAGTGTGCCAGGAGGGAATGTTGGGATTTATGTGTGATTTTATGAGTTAAATGCATGGTTATGATTTAAAGCATGTTATTTGACTAATTGTTTATCTGAGATGCATGACTATGTGTATTAGTATGCTTGTAGGCCCTGATTGTGTTTGAAGGGCATAATTGTAATTTTAGCCCGCTGAGGGCGTATATGTGATAATTGTATTCCGTGATTTGTACCACGTGAGTGTGGTGTTATTATTGTGATGCACGTGCCGAGACGGTCCTAGAGAGCAAATTAACTTAAGAGTCACAACGAGATTTCTATACCCGGCTCGGGAGGAGCCTAGGGGTAATTCGGGGATTTTGTAACGTAGTTCTTGAGAGATTTTGGTGACTGGTAATTTGGTAACTTGTGTAACTATTAGTAACCATAGAGAGTAACAGGTTTTTGATGGTAAAATGGTAGAATTGTAATGGATAGGAAATGGCAAGTAAGCCCTTGAGGTTTAGTTAGGAAAGGATAGGCAAGGAGGGGTGATGTGGTCATTTGGCAAGGGTAATAGACAATTTCAGCTGGGTTATATGGGGTGAACGGTTTGGCATTTATCCATTTTGGAGGTTTTGTTTAAAATTTAGAAGAAGAAAGCTAGAAGGAGACCTAGGGCAAGAAGAAGAAGAAGGAGAAGAAGAGGAGTGAAGGAGCTGAAACTTGAGAGTTAGGAGATGAACCAAGGAAGCTTAAGGTTGGATTCTTCATTCAAGGTAAGGTTCTATGAAATTTTAAGATTTTTTTCTGTTGTGGTTTAGGAATTTGAAGCATGGTTTAAGCTTTTCAAGCTTTGGTTTATGTTTTTGGTTTATGGGTTTAGATTTCTTAAGTTGAGATCAAATGGGTGGATTTTGTGTATGATTGTGTTATTGAGTTGGGTTATGATGTTTATGGGTTGATGTATGGTCTATTTGAAGTTTGAAATTGGTTTTGGGGTTTAGGTAATTGTTTGGGATGATTTGGAGGGGTTTAAGTTCGGGAAAAACGCAAGAGAAAACCCAGAAAATCTGGGTTCGCGTATGAGCGCCGCGGCCCTGTTCTTGGGCG
Source organism: Humulus lupulus (assembly GCF_963169125.1). Classification (NCBI taxonomy): domain Eukaryota; kingdom Viridiplantae; phylum Streptophyta; class Magnoliopsida; order Rosales; family Cannabaceae; genus Humulus; species Humulus lupulus. Next base: position 125,609,098 of record NC_084801.1, on the reverse strand, counting down.
CCACGGCACGATGTTGCATCAGGAGAGGGGCAAGTCGCTGGGCGCCGCGGCCCTTGAGGGGAGCGCCGCGGGCCTAGGCCATTTTGGCAAGCAAAAATTCTGGTTTTTAGGGCTTTTGCCCGGGGACTCGGGGGATGGTTCCAATGTATTGTTTTAGGGAATTAGAGTTCCCGAGAGTGCGGGATTGGTCCCGGGAAGTGTTTTTGGGTTGGTTAGTATTGAAGGATGTTTTATGTGTGTTGTGACTAGGCTATTGGAGAGGCTCGTGCTAGAGGATCGTGCTCGCGGCTTTAGTGCATCAGGAAGCTCGGAGTACAGGTAAGAAAACTATAACACCCGTAGGATAGGGCATGGGCCCATAGTATGATTGCGGGGCGCGACCCTATGTTGCATGTTGCATGATGAGATGATTGCAAGGCATGGCCCTATATTGCATTACATGTTAGGGTGTAGACTTAATGAATTAATATTTATTGGAATGTTGTTGTGTTATGCTATATGTGTGATTATAGTAAATTGAACGGCAAGGGCCGAGAACGGCATAGGCCGGGTACGGCAGCGGGGCCGAAAGTAACACCTAGCACATGGGATGCTATAGTCAGGGTGGGACCCAAGGGATACATGAGTTATCCTCGCGGTGAGAACCGATACCTCTGGGCTTTGGTAAGGTTTCTGGGGCGGCATGGTCGTGTTTGCTTAGTTTAATGATTGACTTGTTTATTTGTGGATTATCTGTTATGATAAACTGTATACATTGCATATGTTATGTTCTGCATGAGTTTTCTTGCTGGGCTTCGGCTCACGGGTGCTCTGTGTTGCAGGTAAGGGCAATGACTGAGTCAACCAACCATGAGTACGGAGAGCGTGAAGCGACGTGTACATGTTTGGCCTGCCCGACTGCTTTGGTTGGGGGTTTATTTGAAAATGGCTGTAATAATCTATGATTTTGTAACTGATCAACTGTAAACTTATTTCAAGATGTAAATAGTTTTCAAACCTTATTTTGGGATCCCAATTGTCTAATACTAGAAGTTTTTATTGAGTCAACGCATTTTCAAAGATTACAGCCTTAACTTTTATTAGTCACACTTTTGCTTCAAAACCTCGGTTAGCGAGTTCATTGCACTGTTTTGTCTTAAAACTCACTTAGTAATGGCTCTAAGGAAGTAGGGCGTTACATCTACGCACTGGAGAAGGGTTACATTTAGATCCGGGTTGGTAGGTTGATGGCTAACGAGCTGGTTCGGGTTATAATGAATTAACCTAAAGTTGGCAACATCCCTATCTAGCTCCCTAAAGAGGTATGGGTTACCTTGGCCGGAGGGGTCGGGTACTTGGTCAGCTTTGGGAGCCCATCTTTTCCGCACAAGAGGCACCTCAGCCTCTTCCTCATCGATGTCCTCAGTGACTGGTAAGGCCTCTTGAGGAGCGGGAAGCTCGAGGATAGTTGGGAGCGGAGCTCGAGTCCTTAGAGCTAATGTCTGCCCCTCTTTGATCAGCTCGCAAGCCAACATGGTGGCATCGTTCATGACCTGGGATAATCCTTTTCGCCAGGGGGAAGACTGGATAATTTCTCGTATTGACCCCCGAGGGTCACAAATTTTTCCGTCCTCACAAATATGGCTGCATGAGAAACAAACTCAATTAAGACATGTACAAAACATAAATATTTTAAAGGAACAAAAATTCACGAGCTAAGTTTATAAAGGTAAAAGACTTACGAGGACGGTTGAACTATCGGTGTTCACAATTCTTGAAGTCATTCGACATAAAGAATAGATCTTTATAGTCGTTTGGATGGTTGGGAAGCTCGATGACGAGGGCAGAGTTTGGAAACCACGTGAGGTAATAAAACCTGTCACCTTGTCCTCTCTGGTCAGGGCTAGCTTTGAGGCAGAAGAAGTATAATATGTTTGCCGAGGTGGGGACCTCCCACTCGTGCTTCGAAAATAAATACTTTAGCCCCGCCATAAGCCTGTAGGAGTTTGGAGGGAGATGGAATGGAGCCAGCCTTCATATGCTTGTCGCTCCAGGCCGCATAATCATCTTGGAGGGGAGCACAACTCAGTTCCCCTTCAAACGCAGGCCAAGCGAGAAGACCGCCGGATCCTATCTCTATGTTGTGACTCAACAGGATTTTATTGACCTTCCCTTGAGTCGTGATTTTCGAGATTATACGCTCATCCTCAAAATAAGCGTTGGGATCGATAACGACCTCCCTCTCCACCACTGAACCAAAGTGCGGGATGGGAGAATCGAAGGCGACCTGTTTCCCCTGGTTTTTCTGCTGAGTGGATGTGCTCGAGGCGTTTTTCTTCGGATGAGCCATTAGATCGCCTGACGACAAAGTGGCCTAGTTAGCAGGCGACCTAAGATGATCTATAACTATGTCGCGAGGGCATGGACGAAATGGGTTTTTTTTGTTATACGAGCTAAATTTATCCTCAGTTCCATCACGTGATGCCACGCGATATCCTAGGCTATGTGCCTCGGTTTCTTCACAGTCCCCTAATATTTAGGGATCCGTGTGTCAGAAACATCAGGCCACTACTTTCCTCTGAAAAGAAGTTTTGTGCAAAACTGCCTAAGGAATCATAACCCTTAAGCTAGCTGGTATTACACCTAGAGACCTTACGGATTTTATGCCCCAACCAGGTATTTCTAAACCTATTTGACACTAGAACTACCCCAGATTAACCCAGAAAGTTACCCAGTTTTATGAATACTTCTTTTGTAAAAACATATTTGATTTCACTTATGGAGGCTAATGCTGAAACCTTTGCCCTATTGGCATTCATAGAACCCTAACAATAACGAACGATGAACATTGCTTTTTTTTTAAAAAAAAAAAAAAGAAGATGAAAAAGAAGTTTCTTTGGGTCAGGAAAGATAGAGATACTTATAGGAAATGTGTTCGACGATTAGGGGATGCAGATTCTGATCATGGAAAGCTCCTGAAACGCTTCTGAGTATCTAGGCACGATGAATAGTTCTGGGAATTCTGGGGAAGAAGAAGGAAGTTTGAAAAATGTGAAAAAGGGTTTTTTTTTTTTTAATGCAAATGTGGTGACGTCTTAGACTGATCACCCTATTTATACGCAAGCCATGGAAATCAATCTAGAATGTTTGATGGGGTTAATTTGAGATCCAAGGACCAGGGTTAAACAGACCACATGGCGACAAAAATTTGACAATATAATTATTGCAGTCCTCGAAACCTGAACAGACGCCAATCACAGTAGACCACGTGTCTAATACTCAAGTAGTAGGCAGGCATGGTTTTATGTAACAGAAGTTTAAAATCCCCTACTATGTAGGTCATAAAATGACGACATCATACACGAGCAGGAGCTTGGGGAAAAATGTTGTACCCTAATATTAGCACGAGTTCATTCACTCAGCTCGGGTACAGCTGGCAAATAAATACGTGAAAAAGTAATCAAGTAGAATATCTGATTATTATCTATACGGACAGCTCGAGGTTCGTAATGGTCAAACCTGGTATTGGGCGTCCTGACTTTGCCACGAACTACGAATAAGATAAGTCATCAAAGCACTAGCTCGAGTCGAATAGCTGTCAAAACACAAGCTCGTGGAAGATACACAGCTCGGGGTGATTCATATATAACGCACACTAAATAATCCCCAAAGATTCGGGATTTGTTTATACGCTTATTCATGGTCAGACTGTCATATTTATTATCCAAGATAGCAGGACATATTTACTTTGTGATCATCTCATATCCCAATGTAAATGGGAATTATTTGTATTTAATATAGACATTATGTAAATGCGTGATTGACTCATGCGGTTACCCAAACATGTCCATGGAATTCCCCTATAAATACTAGGAATATTGGACAGGAAAGGGGGACGATTATTCTGTAATACCAAAACTTTGCCAAAATAAAGAGAGAAACAACAATAATATTAACTCGTGGACTAGGTGGATTTTAACTACTGAATCACGTAAAAGTTTTGTGTTCTTGAGTGAATTATGGTTATTTTTCATTACGTTTTACCATTAAGCACTAATCTGTCTTTATTATTTCTTAATACATTGTTGGCGAAAAACTGCGTCAATACCTAATAATAATAGTAATGTAATAATAATAATAATAATATCATAATGATGATAAGAGTTGATTTAGGTAAATATATAACTTACCAAATTTGAAAATATATATTTTCAAATTATTAATTAATTAAATAAATAAAATAAAAATCATTGATACAATATCAGTGTCGTGCTACACGTATGGTACAGTCCCTGGACTGTGTCATGCGTGAACTGTTATATTCTCTTTTCAGGGATATTGCATTTTTCTTTTATTTATTTATTTAACTAAAATCAATCTTCCACAAAACAAGGATTTATCTTTTTAAGGAAAAGATGACAACCATATTTCAAAATTCAAAATTCAAATTGATGATCATCATTATCATCATCTTTTAAAATTCAATAAATCAAAAACTATTTTTGACTTACCAATTTTATTTTCTCCCACTCAAATAAAATAATTAATTTCAAAATTTTATATATTTATTTATATATATGAATTTCGAAATTATATATTTAAATTAATAAACATATTTTAAAAAAATTAATAATTAATTATTTAACCTCAATTATCATATAATTGTATACTTGACCCGAAGAATAAAATTCTTCTCAAATTTCCAAATTACAGTTTTACCATTGTATCAACTCTTACCTTGATATGATTTTGATAGAGCCATTCTGGAGACCTATGGACCTATAATATCAAACTCCAATAAATATTAGATTATTAATCAAAGCTCTTTGATTAATTAATTATATTTATTAATCTCATGATTACTCCACTATAAATATGAGATTGAACTCTTGATAATTATAGACATATACTTACAAAGTATTTTATTAAAGAATAAAGTGTCCATTGATATAATCATTACATACAACATTAATCCTCTATTAATGGTTCATAATTAAAAGGAAATAAAATTATTGTTTTACCCTTTTAGCTATATCTTGTTCCTAAAGTACCATTGACATTACTAGTGAAGGTTCTGTCACAACAAGTTTGCGACGTGAGCGCTCATAACCTTTTCAGTTCCAAAACTCAACCCAATAGGGAACCATAATTCAATCTATAAGAAGGTATACATATCTGTTAAACTATGTCCCCAGCCATATATATCATTGAGTCCCAAAATAATTGTTCTTAGCCTGATCATTCTGACAAACCATAACGCATGAATCAAAGGATCATATGTCATATATAAGAGTTCATAGCAACCTCAGGATTAAGATTATCGTGTATATGATCATCATTTGATGCGTTTGGTTAATACTATGAAACGATGTTTAAACAAGTATTAACAAATCACATCTGGTCCAGTTCTATATATCACTATATATAAAGTACATTCACTAAATTGTCCTACTACACTAATGACCCAGATCTAGGTCACATTCATAATACTAGCAAACCATACTAGCAGTAATTAATCTAAAGATTCCATAACTTTATTTTACTGTGAACTGTTTTAAGTTTATTATCTCATACAAATATGAGAGTAAGATCACATAGATATACTTTGGAATTTTCAGATATTTACTTAATATTATAAACATAATATCGGACATAGTCTATATATAATAATTAAATTCAATTATTTATTTCATTTAAAACATTTGTCAACTACAATTGCTTTAAGGGCACTATTTCCAACTGAAGATGTATTTAAGTTGGGTTTATGCTACTTGATAGAGGGGGTGTTCTATGCCCTTGAGAAGACAACCAACATATGGAGTGATTCACTGAAGCTTGTTGAGGATTATGATTACTTTTTCAAGTATCTATGGGGGAAGTTTTCCTTTAAGAATTTGATTAGAGGAGTTCAGAAAGACATGAAGAAGCAATTGAAACTCTACAAGGAAAAGAAGAAAGAGCGTTCAGGGATACAACAGAAGGAGTCCAAGTACAGTTTCTATGGCTATGCCCCCACACTTCAGTATTGGGATTTTGAGGCCATGCCAGATATTGGGAGGAAATTCAGTAAAAAGTGTGGGAACCAGATCCCAGGAAGCTTAGTTGGTCTACCAAGACTGATATATTTCCTTCCACAGCTCAGTTGGTCCCATTGTTCGGCAAGACTCGAGTAAGTTCAACTTTATCATCTTAAATGTGACAAATTAATTTATTGACGGTTTACTTTATTAAAGTATTTCTGACATATGTTATTTGTTAATGCAGTTGGTGGTATTTTCCATATTGAAGCCACGTCCAGGTGAGGTGGACTACTACAATAGCCTCCCAGGCGTTGATGGTCAGTTATTCCCTGAGTTGGGATCAGTTGGAGTGGAGGCTAGGACTTTAGTGCCTAAGAAGGAGGCAGAGAAGCTGGCAGAGGTTGCAAAGGCAACTTCTATTTTTTACGAGGATGTCCTGAGGGTGAGGAGGGCACTACACAGGCCGCTACACCTTTCTCTAGTCAGGTTTCCCAGCCTGATTATGAGCAGTTGATGTAGAGGCTCTAAAAGATTGAGGAGGGCTAGTCTGATTATGCGCAGTTGGTGTAGAGGCTCCAGAGAGTTGAGGAGGGCCAGACGAATTTACTTAAGAATCAGACTACGATCATGGATCAGTTGGCGCAGTTGATTTCAGTGGTCTTTGATCGATCCAGGGAATAGAGTTGACCCACCACCCACCCACACTCAGATACAAAGTCATATGTTTTGCTAATGACTACGAGCCCAATGATCCATCTTCCACTCCACAGGCCCAGACATCTGTTGTTTTCAGTGATGTCGATAGTCCTAGTGTATGAGTGTTATAGCCTGAGATGGCAGCTGACCTTGAATTTATCAGGAAGAAATGCAAGCCATAGCATTATGATGACTTCACCGACCCTACAAAGAGGCTAAGGTCAGATAAACAGGCACTTGTTACGGACCCTTAGAGGAGGTGTGACAACGGTAAGAGAAGAGTTTCCATAAGTGGTTGATCAGGAAGATTGACAACAAGAGGGATCGATTTGCCCATACTAGGACACACGACGTGCATGGTTCTTACAGATGCACACCATTTGGACTTGGCTTTATGATTCGGTAAGTAAATTACAATTATATTTTATATTCAATCCTTAAACATATTGATGGTACTGACGAATTTACATGTTTTTTCAGCATATTGATGCCGCTCTACAAATGCTACGCCGTCAACGCCACTTTTATCACACCACATTTTGACAGTCTACAGCTATCATGAACACCATATTCCCCCAGGTGTGCCTAGTTCATTGGAATCATTTCAAGCAAATCAGGGAGAAGTATACATGGGATGAGGATGTGCTTAAATTGTTGAAGGGTGACCCAGATCAATACCTGTATCCTGGACAACTGTTGATGAAGTATATTTTGTCTTGCACATCCCACAAGCACAACATTGGGTCTCCATTTAAGTATCCATTCCATTGTGGCACATTAACATATATGATTCCAACCATATCGTCGTTAGTCAATCTCTGTTGGCGGAAGTCATTAAGCCTTGGTGTGTACTGATGCCTTCTTTGTTGTTCATGTCTGGCTTGTTTAACGACCATGACGAGCTCCAGTTGCAACCTAGCGAGAAACCAAAACCATTCTAGTATTGTCATCTTGGCCCTGCATAGTTTCTCATCATGATATTGTATCAATTTCTAGGAAAATAAGTGCAAGTCCACCTTTCAAAACCAATTCCCTCAAGATATTGAGTAATGGGCGGATCAATTACCTTAATTTTTTTCAAAGAACTTGTGAAATTCTGTCTTTCGATACGCGTACACTGGACACCCCATGATGTCTTGACAATTGTTGGTTTTGAATTTTGCAATCACATTCATACAGATATGGTGGTAACAAGCACCGTGGTAGGCATCTGTGAACACAACCTCCAAAGCATGAGCATACCTGTCCAATGCAAAGGCTAGGTTGTCGATGTCCTCTATGGCTTCCATCAATTTTCTCATGAAATAAGTCCAAGCGTTATGGTTCTCACTGTCCACTAGTCTGAATGCAATTGGAAACGGATGGTTGTTCGCATCCAACGCAATAGCACAGAGCATGTGGCCACCATACTTATTCTTCAAGAATGTGTCGTCCACACAAATGACAGGAATACAATACTGGGATCCCCTTCTAGAAACACTAAGGGAAAAGAAGCAATACAAGAAACAACCATCATCGGCTACAAAATCAGTAATTGTACCTAGATTCTTCTGCTCCAACTGACACAGGTATCCAGGTAGCTTGGAGTATGAATCCTCACATGTGCCTCTAACATACATAAGCGCCTTTTCTCTACATCTCCATGTCTTCTCATAGCTCATTTCAACCCCAAAATGGTGCTTCATGTCCTCCCTTATGTTGTTTTCCATGTACCGAGTACCATCGGTAGCAAATTTCCTTTCGATTAGGTGGCCAACAATCCATGGTGTTGCTTGACGGGTGTCCTTCTCTCAGATTTCTTGTGAGCAAGTGTGTACATTGTTGTAGACAGTAATCTCAAACATTTCAAACCGCCTTTTTTTTTCTTTTCCTCAATCTCCAACCACAATCAGGATCCTTATAGATAATGTACCACACATCAGTATCAGGTTTCTTCAACATAAACTCAAAATTATTCTTCATCGCAAAGATGACGCCTTGGTTTTCAATTCGAGCTTGTTCTGAAAGAACTTGCCAAGGTGCAATTCTCCTAAAGATGTGCCAGTTGAGGAAGGATGATATCGATATGAGGCCTCTATATCTTCTTTGGTAAACATGGGAACACTCCAACTTCTATGATTTTCAACTAAGTCCAAAGGAGAACTCCATATATTGCTATCTTCAGTTCTACCTGGACTTGGATGACTGCTGCTGGTCCCAGGTGTTTGTCGATCTTCTCTTCTGCGCTCCTCAACTACCATAACATCTGAACTCTATGTTGGTAAATCTGCCCTAATATCTAGCCAATCAACTACTGCTGCATTAGAAATCGGATCATCGTTGACATAAGGATCGTATCCATAGGTATCGTACTCTGTCGTGTCAAGAACATGTGGCGGAGCTCTAACAGGGATATCATCATGGACAATAATGTCTGGATTTGTCTCTAGAACAAATGTCTCAACTTCACTTTGAGTTCCCCTGAAACCATGACATGGGAGAGAAATGTTCTCTTCAAATTGAACTTCTTTATTAACGCTGGGAGAGGCCGAAGCATTTCCTAAACAATCCTTCTTAACCCATATTGCGCACAGAGGAATCATCTTCTCAATAGATTTCGATGCTAAGCCCATGAATGCACGAACATGCCTATCATTTTTCATAATTGTAGGTTTGAAGGGTTGTGAGAGGCATGTGTATGGGAGCTCAAGTTTCAAGTCGTACACACATTTATCCACTTCAAGCTCATCATGCAAAATTTCAACCAGTTGCTTGTACGTCATGCTCTTCTCCAAAGAGAGAACTTGATTTTCAGCATCTCAGAAAATCCAATCCTTATATTCCAATTCCCAAACACCATTGTATGCAACAAATATAGACACATTCAAATTTGTATTGTCAAAAAAACAAAACAAAAAGGTCAAAAATTTATTAACATAAAAAACTGCAAAATATCAAGTTCCATCGAGGTCCATTGAGGACTGTTGAATCTAATCGAGGTGGCCAAGTATGGGAAATTTTTTCTAAGTATCGAGGTCCATCGAGGACCATCGATATGGTCGTCTATAGGACACTTCGGGTCCCTATCGAGGTCCATCGAGGACAATCGAGCCTAATCGAGGTGGTCAAGTATGGTAAATTTTCTCTACATATCGAGGAACATCAAGGTTAATAGAGGTGGCCATCTATTGGACACTACGGGTCCCTATCGAGGTCCATCAAGGCTAATCGAGGTAACAAAGAATGAGAAATGTTGTCTACATATCAAGGTCCATCGAGGACCATCGAGGTTAATCGAGGTGGTCATCTATAGGACAGTACGGGTCTCTATCAAGGTCCATCGAGGAAAATCGAGGCTAATCGAGGTGTTCCATTCCTAATCTACATTGAAGCATGTCGAGTGTTATCCCAAAAATTTGCACATACGTTGTGGCATTAAGTTTGGACATATGACATATTTTGACACGTAGCATGGCATCCAACAGTCTATACAAGCTAGTCGAAATATACTTGACAAATGAATAACAGTCACTGCTCGGTACGCTTGCCAGGAGAGTAGTTGGCCGGTATGGTGAACAGACATACCTGCTTGGATGAAGAAAGTTACACTCACCTTGCGCCTAACAGCCCTAAAAACTTGGTCAAGGCTCCTTAAGAATAGGACAACAACCACTTGCGAGAATGTAGGGATATTTCCCCATCAGTTATGCTCAGGAGCATCCCTTGGGTGAGAGGGACAGTATAAATTAAAACTCTCCACCACAGTGGAGGGGGTTCACAAAATTGTCCTACCGACCAGCACTAGAAACATACCGAGCAACCTGGTTTGATACTTAGCAGTGATTCTGCCATTCTGTATTGTCTTTTACACCTAGAATTCTACCTGTAATCACTGGTTATTTGGTGTAAACCCATAAGATCAATACAAATCTAAGAGGAAGTAGGTCATTACCATATATTGGGGTCGAACCTCTATAATTCTGGTGTTGTTTGTCATTTATTGTTCATAGTTATTAGGGTTTTGGCTTGTTTATGGTTCATTGATTGTCTAATTGAAAGCTCTCTAATTAATTAATTTAACTTCACGTTAGTTGACCAAAAAGCCAATCAACATCGAGGTACATAGAGGAACATAGAGGAATGTCTAGTTTCATCGAAACTCATGAGGCAAACAAAGAACCCAGAAAAACTCAGTTCTAATCCGACCATGAAATAGTAAAAAAAATCCAAATTGCTGACACAGATCTGTTCGAATAATTAAAACAGTGTAAATAAACAAGTTTCCTCACTACATATAACGAAAATATACTTACCCATAAGATTTGTGCCACTAGATCCCAAACCCAAAATGAAGCTTTTTTCCTTGATAGGATTCAAAACTTGCCCAAAGAACAACTTCAAATCTAAGATTAGATGAGCTCCAAAATTATTATAGATCAAGAGAATACATGGTGGCTACCTTGTTTTTTTGAGTGAGAGAGCTTGAGAGAAGGGAAAACGTGAGAGATAGAGAGAGAAGACAATATCATAAAAAGAGATGGCAATTTATGTTAGGGGCATTTTGGGAATCTAGGAGAATACTAGCATAAAAGTGTGATGTTTAATTAGCATGGAATAATTTTGTTATAAGACCCCCTTTTATGCATCAATAGTCAAATTTCTCTAATACTAACTTATTTTGGTCCCAACTTATGAATGTAACTTGGGTAACACATTAATGATGTTTTACAGGGAAGCTCTTTAAAAGCCACTGGAAGAGGAAAGGAGAAGTCTTCAAGATATGAGCAAGCAAATTGGCATTCCTAAATAACAATGACTTTCAACTGTAATTCTTTTAGTATGAATATATTCATTTATATTCTTTTACTAAAATTTGTGAAATATGCGAGTTAGATGATTTTTGTGAAATTTGTGTTACCAAGTGAGCTTGATTTAGATTAAAATATCTATGGAATAAAAAAATACCATTATTGAATCTCCATAATTTGTTTACAAATTACAATTGAGTTATTGTAGCTGTACAATACCAACAAGTTGAAGTGCATTGACTCATATGTTTCACAATACTTGTATACATTTATATGATAGGTCTTAGTTGCACTAATAAATTTTGGTGCCTCTAAAGTACTATGTGCCACATACTCATATACTGTACATATAGGACTTACAATATTAAATTGTCAAATTGTCATGTGGACCCCATAATACACATAATTTCATCTCTAAGACCATCTTCAATGCAAGATGTAAATTTTGTCCCAAATTTGACACAAAAATAAGTAATTATTATATTTGGCTCAATATTTGCAATTGTGCTCCAATGCACAAGATACAAATTAAGTAATAAATTCAACAATTCATTTAATATTTATTGATAATATACAAAAATATTTTTTTTCATTTTTTATTGTAAAAAAAGTAAATAAAAAATGGGCACTAGTGTAACACCCTTGATAGCCAAGGTCGTTACACTGTATTTTAAATAGTGGTAGACTATCTAAACGAGTCATTTAGTCATAAATGTATAACTAAAAGTGATTAATAGATTAGGGTTGAAAATTTTGGTCAAAAGGAATGATCATTTTATTAAAATGTTTAAGTTCGTACATGAGATCCCAAGATAAACATTTTCAAGATCATTTACATTTCAAAAGGGCAATTACAACATAAGACGGCCTAAGCGGAAAAATTAGGGTTCGACCTTAGTTCCTCTGTGAATCTTCGGTCGTGGTGGTCGAGCAAGCTGCATATGTACACACCGCCACCGAAGCTCTCCAACTCATGGTTGGTTCAACTTCCCTTTCCCTTTACCTGCACTACATAGCACTCGTAAGCTGAGGCTCAGCAAGAAAACTTAAACATGCTCATAAGCAGTTAAAAACATATTATAGAATCATAACTTGCATGCCTAGCAGTAATAACTATACTCGTGCATGCATTCTATTCAAATAATTGACTACAAGGTTACATCGGGGGCCCTTTCCCCTAAATAAGTGACCATAGAGTCATACTGGGACCCATTTCCCTAGGATAACTGACTATAGAGTCATCCTGGGGCCCATTGCCCTATCCTCTATATAACTAGCCTTAAGGTTGGCCAAGCATGCCTGGCGCCATAATTTCCAAGCGACCATAGGGTCGGTCAAGCGTATACCATGCTCCTGATTAGGCCTAACCATATCTGCATGCGCTCAGCGCGCTATTGCCGCCCTTTACTTATAAGTCAATCCTTTCGACTAGCGCTCAATGCACTATTGCCATCCTTGACTTATAAGTCAAGCCTTTTCAATAAGATAATGCAAACAAGCATACATCATTTAAAAATTATCCTAATACAGAGCATTCAAGCATGCATAATCAAACAATCACAGGAATAATCATAATCATGCTCATTCACAGGGGCTTGATCCCTAATCATAATCATGTTCAGCAACTGGGCCAAGCCCTAATCACATATATCACGTATTGGGTGCAGTTTTCTTACCTTTGGTCCAAACACAAGCTAAATAAAAATGACCCTCGAGCATGATCCCCTTGAGAGCCTTAGCAGTATCCTAATCACAAACATAATAAATGATATCCATCAATATCGAGTAAATAAAGGCATATGAACCGAGTCCTAGCCTCTGGGACCTTGAATTCTACTAAACTGAGTAGTAGAACCATTCTCGAGCCCTTAGGTTTGAGTCCTCACAACTTAAAACTTAAGCTGGCATTTTCCACAATTTGAATTGCGGCGCCCCCCATTAAGAGCTGCGATGCTCTACAAGTCAGACAGCCCCCAAGCTAATCTCCCTGGACACGCATCGCGGTGCAGCCCACCAGGCATCGTGGCGCTAAGACAATTCAGGGACTGCCCTGGCCTCTGAGTTCATGCGGGCCGTGGTGCTCCAAGAATAGCGTCGCGACGCAACCCCGTGACCCATATTTTCAACGATTTTCTTAGAGCCAAATCCCTTAGGACTTATCCCAACTAACAACAAAAGTCCTAATTAAGCCCAGGACTCTCAATAACACGTCATAAACAACATATAAAACCCAAAAACCAAACCAAAACCTCATCATAAGTCAAAATTCAATCCTTGAGTTCAAAACTCAAGAACACTCTAAAAATAAACAAAAAATCACAACAAAACATAGGTTAAACCTTACCTTAGCTGTGTAATCACAACCCCAAGTTACTCCTAATCCGATTCCTAGCTCCAAACCTTCAACTTCCCAAGCCAATATCCTCAAAAAATCAAAGAACTCAATTAATTAAAAGGGAGGGAGAGGAAACGAGAGACAGAAAAAGGGAGTTGTTGTCTTGATACTTCCTGCCATATTTTGAGAGTTTCCACTCAGCTAAGTCACCCCAACACTTAGAAAAGACCAAACTATCCTCTGGTCAAACCTAAGTCCTTTAATGTTCTCAAGGGAAAAATGGTCTTTTGCCACATTTCCCGCTAATCTCAATTAACAACTCATAATTTCCTAGTTAATTCAAATATCCCCAATGTTGGGAATAATGCCCTTAAAGAAATTATAGTTGACAATAGTTTCAATGAAATGAATTGAATTATTGTCTATAGGTAGCTTATGTACAATGTGGATGCCAAAAATCCACCAAAAAAAAAAATCTCTCCAGTCCCTGGTTGGAACACAGGGATAAAGGTCACTTAGTCATGCTATCGGGCTCGAGCCTGTAGGCCTTTTGAATACAGGAGATTGTTTCAAGGGAAACAACACATTATGAGCCATGAGGTTTGGCCCTGCTAAGCTAAGGGGCCGAAATGAATATTGCAAGAGGATGGGTGCACAAGGCCCTCACATAGTGAGGTCCGGCATGCCCGCGCGAGGTTGACATGCTCATGGCTCAAAATGCACTCACATGCGTAAGAGTTGCCAAAGGCACCCGAGGCATATGCTATCTACATGCAAAGGGCACCAAGTACCCAAGCACCTTGCGAGACCCCTCTTCTCGCGAGCCTATCACCCACATCTCGCGAAGAGGCACCTGGGGTGCTGCGGGTGTCTCGTGCCAATGACCCGCGAGCCCACCTTGTGTCTCGCGAGCCTCGCGAGGGACAACCTTGCATCTAGAGGCACGCCACGCGCCAAGGGTGTCACACACCTCGCCTCGCCCGTGCGCGTCTCGCAAGACATGGCCTCGCTTAGGCACCTCGTGCACCCGGGTCCATGCCGCGGGAAGGGTCTCGCATAGCGAGGCACACTTCGACTCGCGCCTCAGACCCACAGCTCCCCCAGGCGATATCTCGCACCTTGCACCCTCGTACAGCCTTGCATAGCGAGGCCAAGCATCTCTCGTCTCCCACCACGCGAAGCCTTGCACACCCGAGGGTCTTGCACCACGCTGGGCCTCGCACCCTCCTACAGCCTCGCATAGTGAGGCCAAGCATCTCGCGTCTCATCTCACTGCACACATAGCAGGCCTCATTGAAGAGGCCTTACCTTTCTTCCTGAGTAAGTGCCACCAACGGCCGCCCCTTGACCTGTGAGTCCCGTGAGACGTAGAGTCAAGGGCCTCACAACGATTCGACATGGAGTCAGAAGTGATACAGAATGAGCCTACAGATCAAGAAGAGTTAGAGTATGGATACGGTGTCCACGCCAGACAGGTAGTGGCAGTACAAGAATAGTACATGGTCAGGACTCCCTCAGCATGTTTATGAGGTCCGTACCCGATGAGTAGTGGGGGCATAATAAGGTACCAAGACAGGAGTACTTTTGCAGGCCCCTGACATGTACTAGAGTAGACCACCACTCTTCCAACACCACTACCACCTGTGTTATTACCCTGACAGTGTACTCATGTACTATTTTGTCCCGAGGGACCACCATGTATAAGGGGCCATTAGAGCCCAGCTATAAATAGAGCTTGACCCCTCATAATAAGGGGTTGGAAAAATTCATTGTACACTCAAGCTATTAAGCAATATACAAAGTCTCACTCCATTGTTGATCTGTGTTGATCCTTCCATAAGTTCATTCTAAGTTCTTATCTAAATATCTCCATACTTATCTTTGAGTTTTCCGATCTAATTTTGTTGACGAGATTTCACCATCAACAGTTTGGCACCGTCTGTGGGAAGAACAAGCATCAAGCCAACGTTCTTTCATCACTTCCAACAAAGAAAGATGCTAAGGCGTTCGAAACGCCTACGACAACTACAAGATGATGAGGTTCGCCGAGACGGAGTAGAGCAGAGGGCTTCCAAGAAAGACCCCCCTTCGTCTAAGCATGGAGGTAGGCCAGAGGAACCTCTTCCCCCAAGGGAGGAGAAGGAAGCATCGTCCCCGGCTATCCGGCCTGACAGAGGTCATTCAGAGCCGCCAGTGCATCCACTTCACTGACCCCCGGTGGCACCACGCTGAGGGCACCAAGACCCAGGTCCGTCGACGCACGGGCCAGGCAAGGGTCCCAGGGTGCACTCGGTAAGTTCCAACTCAAGGACTCGTTTCTACAAGGATGAAATTCAAGAGTTACATAAAAAGACTCGAAGGCTGGAAACCACGATAGAGAGCATGCAGGAGATCTTAAACAACCTACTGCAAGGAAAGTTGAGCATACCCCTTCCTAAGCGTAAAGAGAAGGAGTGTGAAAATGGGGAAAACACTACCCCCATAGACGATGGGAGAACCCGACTTTCCACCAGTAAAACTCCCCAGACAAAGTACCGTAAGGGACCTAGACCAACGAAATGCCTCCAAAAGCAAAGGCGGAGGGAAGACGATGGTCTTAAGAACGAAGCAGAAATCACCTCAAAATAGGTGCCCCCTAGCCTAAGAGAAAAGCTCCATAGGAAGAGGTTAGAAGTAAGAAACGCACCCCCCACGGCTCCCTTGAGGAGCACAACCAAGGCAAGGGATTAGCCTGAGAACCTACCCGACTCCTTATGTAAAAAGAGGAGGGAACTAGACATCAAAATGCAGCGCCCTCAAGGAAAAATAACCACCGCACCTGGGGGGCACAGAGATGATGAAGAATTTGACCATGATTCGCCCTTCACAAAGGAGATCCAGGCTGAACAAATCCCCGCCAACCTCAGAGAGCCTCGCATGACTCCATACGAGGGTACTACGGACCCAAAGTATCACTTAGACTACTTTAATAACTTGATGAGGTTAAGAGGGGTCAGCAGCAGAGCAACATGTCATTTCCTTGTTGTTACACTTAAAGGTGTCGCATACAAGTGGTTTAAGAGGTTAAGGCCAGGAACAATCAAGTCATGGCAGCAATTCTCTGGCGAATTTCTTTGGCAGCACCATGCGGTCTGTGATTACATTATGCCAATTACCAGCCTCGCTAACATAAAGCAAGGCGAAAATGAAAGTTTGAAGAACTATATCCATAGGTTCAATATGGAAGCAACAAAGGTGGGAAGTTTAACCAAAGCAGAGCTCAAGATGGCTATTACAGCCAGAGTCCGTCCAGGAAGCAAGTTATGGGGTAACATGCTCAAAAAAGAAGTTTCGAATTTAGATGATTTCTTCAAAAGAGCACAGAAGTACATACGTGTGGAAGAGGGCCATAAGAACTCACATGTTGAAGAAAGCGAACCTTCCTCCAGTCGCTCTACTACAAATACGTCTAAAGATTCCATATAGAAGGGGACGTCGTGCTAGAGGGGACGTTGACCAAGTTTAAAATTGGATAAGGACCATCTAGCCATAAAAGTCCCAACTCGAGGGGAGATCACCTCAAATATTGTAAAAAGGGTCTCAAAGTAGAAGCTTGCAAAAATGGTCTTAAAGTTGACGCTTGCAAAAAAAAGGGTCTCAAAGTAGATGCTTGCAAAAGGGTCTCAAAGTAGACGCTCGCAAAAAAGGTCTCAAAGTAGACGCTTGCAAAAAGGGTCTCAAAGTAGACGCCTGCCAAAAAGGGTCTCAAAGAAGACGCTTGCAAAAAGTGTCTCAAAGAAGACGCTTGCAAAAATAGTACTATGCCTAATGACGAGAAGGATGCTTCTTGCAAGAAATAATAAGCGCACACAAAATTATGTAAAAGGATAGCTAGAACCCAAGGGGTCAACATATCCTTATAGATACAATCAAGGTGCACCAAAGAGAGACCTACCGAACCCCATTTCGTGTAAGTTCCAAAGGACCTCAAGCATGATAAATACAAAAAAAAAAAAAAATTAAAATAATTAAAAAAAAAAAGAATAATAAAAAGGAAGAGAAGAGTCTACAAGAATGCCTAAAGGCCTCCCTATAAACTGGGGGGCAAGTGTGGATGCCAAAAATCAACCAAAAAAAATCTCTCCAGTCCCTGGTTGGAACACAGGGATAAAGGTCACTTAGTCATGCTATCGGCCTCGAGCCTGTAGGCCTTTTGAATACAGGAGATTGTCTCAAGGGAAACAACACATTATGAGCCATGAGGTTTGGCCCTGCTAAGCTAAGGGGCCAAAATGAATATTGCAAGAGGATGGGTGCACAAGGCCCTCACATAGTGAGGTCCGGCGTGCCCGCGCGAGGTTGACATGCTCATGGGTCAAAATGCACTAACATGCATAAGAGTTTCCAAAGGCACCCGAGGCATACGCTTATCTACATGCAAAGGGCACCAAGTACCCAGGCACCTCGCGAGACCCCCCATCTCGCGAGCCTATCACCCACATCTCGCGAAGAGGCACTTGGGGTGCTGCGGGTGTCTCGCTCCAATGACCCGCGAGCCTCACGAGGGACAACCTCGCATCCAGAGGCACGCTGCGCGCCAAGGGTGTCGCACTTCGCCAAGGGCGCCAAGGTGCGGGCGCGTCTCGCTTAGGCGCCTTGTGCACCCGGTTCCATGCCGTGGGAAGGGTCTCGCAAAGCGAGGCGCACTTTGACTCGCGCCTCAGACCCCCAGCTCCCCCAGGCGGTATCTTGCACCTTGTACCCTCGTACAGCCTCGCATAGCGAGGCCAAGCATCTCACGTCTCGCGTCTCGCACCACGCAAAGCCTCGCACACCCGAGGGTCTCGCACCACGTTGGGCCTCGCACCCTCCTACAGCCTTGCATAACGAGGCCAAGCGTCTCGCGTCTCGCACCACGCGGAACCTCGCACACCCGAGGGTCTCGCTGTTGGGGTTTTATGCCCTAATTATAACCCAAATTCTTTGTAATCTTATTTTATTATCAATAAAAGAATA
This sequence comes from Humulus lupulus, assembly GCF_963169125.1. Taxonomy (NCBI): domain Eukaryota; kingdom Viridiplantae; phylum Streptophyta; class Magnoliopsida; order Rosales; family Cannabaceae; genus Humulus; species Humulus lupulus. Next base: position 125,590,286 of record NC_084801.1, on the reverse strand, counting down.
GAAATCATTTTTTTTACTTGGTTAATCACTTCGCTCACATGTTTTTTTTTTCATGATTATTTGTTTAATATAAACTTCTATTAAATCTCGAGCATATAGCTAATCTTATTTATAGTGATGTAATCACAGTGAAATATAAATATGACTATATGTTCAAAATAAGTTAGTCCTAAGATTAGTCAGTGCACAGGATTTACACTGACTTGCCAATCTATGATATGATCTACTTACACATTACAGTGTTATGTTCTTTCCAGAACATTAGCAAAGTAGATAAGATCGGATGTATTTGTTACATCGGACAGGACCTATATTGACAGTTAATAAGATAAGTAAATATACCATTATTATCTATTCTAGTCATATCATATAGTTGACCATAGGTCAATTCAATCTCAATTCTGAGTGGTTAGTATTCTAACTAATTGTATTATTTGAGTTTTTTGACTTGTTCGTTACCTGCTTACCCTACGGACTAGCCCATACTTACATCTTGGGAACTCGGTAGTATAATTGAGTGAGAGTGTTAATCATAGATATGAACATCTATAGCTTCTGATGAAGAAGTGAAACGATGGTTTCCTTTTAGTTTGGTTCAATGTGTTAAATGATAGAGATCTCATTTCAATAATTAAATTAGTTTATTGAAATATCATTTACAAGGAACTAAGTGTTTTAAGGATAAAATACAAGGAGGGGTAAAATGGTATTTTAGTCCTATCTCATTGTAGACCGTCTATAGAGGATTGAGTGACAATTTTGGTTGTAACAATGGATAATTAATAGCGTATCTATATTTGTTATAGAGCATTCTATGAATTCAAGAGTGCAATTCTGAGTCTATAGTGGAGTCACGAGGAATTAATAAGTTAGTAAATTTATTTGTTAGATTTATGATAACTTATTGGAGCTTGATTTCATAGGCCCATGGTCCCCATTGTACCTTGGATAAAATCATATAGATAGTCTTAATTAATTGATTTAATCATCAATTAGAATTATCAAAGTTGACCAGGTCAATTTTGGATAGTTTCACAGAGTTGTGTAATTTTGAGAAGAAAAGAGAAATTATGACAGATTTATTAATTAAGATAAATTGGTATCTAAATTAATAAATAAGTTTAAATCAAGGTTCAAATTATAAATAATTAATTTGATAAAGGATTTAAATAATTATTTAATTAATTAAATAAATAGAAAATAATACGTGCCTTGATTTTAAGTCCAATGGTCTTATAATCAAATGAGAAATTTCACGGTCCTATAGCCCATGATCATTTCGACCTAGGGCTTCAAAATGGCAATTATTTTATTGATTTTTTAATTAAATTAAATGGCCTAATTAAGTCTATAAAAGGAGTGCTTAGAGAGAAGTCAAAACATAAGTCACTAGTTAGATTGTCTAATAGTTTTAGATTCTCTCTAAACACAAGTCCTTTTCTAAGCCTCTTTGTTATTTTCTCTTCTTCTCTCTATATCTATCTCATGTGTTGAGAATTTCCCACACTAGTCTAGGTGGTTCTAAGGATACATTGGAAGGCTGTGAAGAAAATAGAAGATCGGTTCAGTTTCTTGATAATACTCTGCGACAGAGAGGATACAAGAGTTAGAGAAACTGAAGGAATGACTGTTTCATTCCAGTGCGTATACTATAAGTATTCCATTCTTTGTTTCTCTTTGAATTCAATTTTAGAAACATGTTTTAGGCTATCTCGTACTAATTTGTTTAATATTAGATATACATGAAAATAAATAAAGATCATGTATAAGTTTTCCCAACAACTAGCCTCAGAGCCTTTGGTAATCTTTATTTTCATACATGAACATGTTTAAAATTGAATGATTTTAAAATTGAATGATTTTCATACATGTATAAGTTTTCCCAACAACTAGCCTCAGAGCCTTTGGTAATCTTTATTTTCATACATGAACATGTTTAAAATTGAATGATTTGATATGTTTGAATAATTGGATGGTTTTCATGTTTTTATGAAGCATATTGATTTTATGTGAATTTTAGCAATTTTTAGATTATTTTGTTGCGTTTTCTAAGCTATTAATTTTTATAAATGCTTTATTTTGTGTAAAACATGTTAAAAATTAATTAGAAAATAGTTTTGGTTTGAAAAATTGCTCAAAAAAATTTTTTGGCTCCCATGCGCGCACGCGCAAGCCCAGTACCCCGTACAGACGGGTACTGTTCATCATTTTTTTTTTATTAAAGAAAATTAAGAATTGTGAAAAATTATTATTTATAATCAAAGCCAAAAATATCAGATTTGTTTTGTATTTAAAATTGTTTTTTTTTAAATAAGATATTTTTGTTAGTTGAGATTTAAATAATTAGATATTTTCTACAAAGATTCAAATTCAAATTTAAAAATAGACTAACAACTTAATTTTAAATCTTTTATTATATTAAAATATTAGAATTAAGATATCAGATATTTGAGATATTTTCATTTAATTTCTAGATTTTTTTTTAAAATATAAATATCTTTTTATTCTATAGTTTTTAATATTTAAATTATTTGAAATTTGAATATTGTTAGTTAGATATTTTTATGGATCTTTGAATTTGTTTAACTATTTTGAGATATTTTAGGGTTGTTATAACTATTTATATTTTATTTATTTTTAAATGGTTAATAATATTAGCTAATAATTATAACAACACAAGATATTTTTGAAAAATAGTTTAGATATTGATTTTAAAATTTAAAATTGGTTCAATTTTGAAAAATATCATTTTTTTCTGCCAATTAATAAAAAAAAAATTTTAATAAATGGGATTTAAATTAAATTTGGTTAATTGTTAATAAATCCTATTTAAATGAAATTAATATCTTTTTTCAAATTAACCTAAAACCAAGTTAATTGTTGATAAATGAAATTTAAATTAATTATTGTTAATTGTTGATAAATTTCATTTAAATTGACTTATTTTTTGTAAAAATTTAATTAATTTGAATTTTTTTGATAAATTCTAGATAATTAATTGTGGTATTTTTGCATAAATTCATAGAATTGCTCATATAGTAACATGGTTAGGCCCATCCAATTATAACATGTATGTTTGCACTATATGTGGTATTTTTGCAATCGGGCTTAGATGCATATAGTGGCTCATATGTTTATTAGATATATGGTATTTTGCCAAATAAAATATTCATAAAATGATAGGTTTTATTTGGGCCTTTAGAAAATGTAAAGTTTAAATTCATCTCTTGTGGGTGATTCCACTTGCGAAGGCTCATTTGCTTTGCATGACTATAGTGGGCATAATCAATTAATAACAATTAATAAAACGAATGTTTAAATTCCTGTCTTTTGGACCTTGCATGGAAGATAGGGGGCATTTGTAGTGGGAACGACATACTAGACCCAACCCTCCTCCATACAAGCCCAATTGTTAAGGCTCATTTACCTGAGTTGGACTTAATTGTATAGGTTCATTATATTAGTTAAACCTAAATATTGATTAGCAACAAATTAATTCTATATTAATTGAATTTGTTTCAATGTGACACTTTAAAATTAATAGGAAATTATAGGACTTTCGTTTTAAAAAAATTTAATCTGTTTAATTTTTTTTGGGAAAACCATAGTCATTAATTTTCTAAAAATAAATAATAAAAAAAATATTTTTTAACTTAATAATGAGCTTATTTTAAGGATATTATTCGATCTCCACCGTTGGTTTAACATAGTCAATAGCTTAATGGGGCCTCGAGGCACTTTGATTCGTCCCCCTACGGAAGGTGTTCATTAGTTATTTTGACAAGGTTAGATTTCGAAAGATAGATAATTATAGGTCAAATTCTACTAGACTCACCCCTACGATGACTACTAGGACTAAATCTATGATTATTGAAACCGTGGGTCTAGCTCAGAAAATAAGAGATTTTGTTTTCTTATTTTGATCAAATAGTAGGTTGTTAATAGTGGTGTTCATTATTAAATGAGTCTGCAACTCTATTTAACTAGTGGCATTTTTTACTCTCGCCAACCGGGACAAGGATATCATAGATTATTTAAAAACCTAAAGAAATAGAGATATGATTATTTTTTGTATTTTTTCTCATATCTTACATATTTTTGGTGTATGTTGTGTTATTTCTTGAAATTTGTGTGAATAGAAGTTTTATTGAGCAAATGTGATTGATTTCTATTTTATTGGTAATTTGTAGTTTTAAGCTAAGTAGTGTCTGTGTCTACTCACATCCTTTCTCAACTTTCGATGGAGAAACTCACTGGAGAAAACTACCTTAATTGGAAGCAGAATATCAACATGGAGTTTATTGGTGACAACTCTGAGTTCGTCGTGATTGAGGAATCCCCAGAACGAGCACTGTGTCTGCACATTAGCGATGGCACCGTCAGTGCCCGTGATGGTACCATAAATGCTTGGATAGCACCGTCTCTGCACGTTTGTGATGGCACCGCAAATTCTCTGATGGCACCGTGTCTACACGTTCGTGCTCAACTCAACTATGGTCTGACGCAGCTCATGAACGAGCTTCAAATTATTGAACCTGTCATGGGTGGACCTAGTAAAGGAGGTGAAGATAATATTACTGATGTTGCTGCTGATCTAGCTAAGGTTGAAGCTCATCCAGCTTAGTCTTCGAAAGCTGGAAACAATAGGAAAGGTGGACAAATAAACAACCCCAAGCCTGCAAAGGCTGCAAAGATGATTGCACAACCAAGTGCACAGACGCCTAAGGGGAAGAGCAAGAAAAACAAGAAAGGTAAAGATAAGTGCTATCACTACAAAGAGAAGGGGCATTGGAAATGAGATTGCCCTAAGTTTCTAGCAGTGAAATACAAAGGTAATGATTATAGTTCATTTATCTTGGAAACATGTGTTTTAGAGAATGATAAATCTGTTTGGATTATTGATTCTGGATCTACTAAACATGTTTGTAATTCTTTACAGCTTCTTGAATCGTGGGAGGAAGTGGACGAAGGCAGCTTAAAGCTTAGAGTTGGGAACGGAGCGTTCGTTGCGGTCCAAGCTAGAGGAAAAGCTCGTCTGAAATTCGGAAATAAATTTTTAATTTTAAATGATGTATTTTTTATTCCGGATTTTAGTAGAAATTTAATTTCAGTTTCCATGTTGCAATTAGAACGATTTTTTATGACTTTCACAAGTTTTAATATATCTATTTCTTTCAATAGATCACAATTGTGTATTGCATATTTGGAAAACGGGCTTTATATTCTGCAACCTAACGAACCCCTCGCTCTAAATAATGATTTATTCAAAGTAGCTAAACCTAGGACCAATAAACGACAAAAGATCGATAACGATAATATGACGTATTTATGGCATTTGAGACTAGGTCACATTGGCTATGATAGGATTCAAAGACTTACAAAGGACGGACCTTTGAGGGAACTCACCTTAGGTGAATTACCTATCTGTGAATCTTGTCTAGAAGGCAAACTGACCAAGTGTCCATTCTCTGCAAAGGGTGATAGGGCCAAAGAACCACTTGGTCTTGTGCATTCAGATGTTTGTGGACCTTTGAATGTACAAGCCACAGGTGGTTTTGAGTATTTCGTCACTTTCATTGACGATTACTCTAGATACTCATATCCTTACCTAATGCATAGGAAATCAGAAACATTTTCAAAGTTTCAGGAATTCCTATTAATGGCTCATAACCAATTAGGTAAAACGTAAAAGATCTTGCGACCTGATAGGGGTGGAGAATATTTGGATATGAAGTTCCAAGATCATTTAACTGAACTTGGGATTTTATCACAACTTACTGCCCCAGGTACTCCGCAACAAAATGGTGTAGCGGAACGCCGGAACAGAACTTTATTGGACATGATTAGATGCATGCTTAGTTACTCAACTCTACCAACTTCATTCTGGGGATATGCAATTGAAACCGTGAATGACATTCTCAATGTCGTGCCATCTAAATCAATCCCCAAAACACCTTTAGAATGCTGGAATGGTCGTGAACCTAATTTAAGCCATTATAGAATCTAGGGGTCTCTCGCTCACGTCCTAAGGAAAAAGGAGGGAAAGCTAGAACCACAAACTGAAGTTTGCATGTTTGTTTGCTATCCTAAAGGTACTCGGGGTGGACTTTTCTATAGTCATTCAGAAAAGAAAGTGTTTACTTCTACAAATGCTACTTTTCTGGAAAATGACTATGTCCAGAACTTTAAACCTCGCAGCAAAGTAGTTTTAGAGGAGATGGTTAAAGAATTGACTCCAACCAATGTTCCATCGTCATCAACGCGAGTTGATGATGAAATTCCCACTCTTCACGTCCAACCGATGCAAGTCAGTTTAAATGAAGAAAGTACCATTGTTCCTGAGGAAACAGTTACGGAGCCTCGTCGTAGTGGGAGGGTTTCTAGGAACCCAGTTCGCTATGGTTTGGATGGTGAAACCAATATGGTTGTTGGTGACACTAGTGATGATGATCCACTGTCTTTCAAACAGGCAATGGCTAGCCCTAAAAAAAAACTATGGCTCGAAGCCATGAAATAGGAAATGGAGTCCATGTACTCAAATTCTGTCTGGGATCTTGTGGAAGCACCTAATGACTTTAGGGCCATTGGGTGCAAGTGGATCTACAAGAAGAAACGACGTGTTGATGGAAATATCGAGACTTATAAAACTTGATTAGTGGCAAAGGGTTATACCTAAAGAGAAGGTGTAGACTATGAGGAAACTTTTAGTCCGGTAGCCATGCTCAAATCCATTCGCATCCTCCTATCCATAGCAGCCGCTCTCGACTATGAGATCTGGAAAATGGACGTCAAGACAACTTTTCTTAATGGAAAGCTTGACGAAGTTATTTATATGGATCAGCCAGAAGGATTTAAAGTATCTGGACAAGAAGGAAAAGTTTGCAAGTTGAATAGGCCCATCTATGGACTTAAGCAAGCTTCTCGTTCCTAAAATTTTAGGTTTGATGAAATAATCAAAACCTATGGCTTTGAACAAAATATTGATGAGCCCTGTGTTTACCAACTGAAGGCAAATCAAATAGTGGTATTCCTGGTTCTTTATGTAGATGATATTTTACTCATTGGAAACAATGTTAAGAAATTATCAGATGTGAAGAATTGGTTGAGCATTCAATTCCAGATGAAGGATTTGGGTGAAGCAAGTTATGTTCTAGGTATCCAAATCATTAGGGATAGAAAAAACAGACTCTTAGCTCTATCTCGACCAGCTTACATAGATAAAGTGCTTGAACGTTTCTCAATGACAAATCCCAAGAAAGGGTGTCTACCGTCCTGCCATGGAATTCATCTTTCAAAGAAGCAGTCTTCCCAGACTCCTGAAGAGGAAGATGCAATGAGAAAAGTTCCTTACGCATCTGCAGTTGGAAGTCTGATGTATGCCATGTTGTGTACTAGACCAAATATGTGACAGTCAGAATCCCGTGATCCGTAAGGGGAAAGACCGGGTAAGCTGTGCAATCCCACACCGCCTGGGGAAGGTCAAGTGTAATGATTCTAAGACTGTGTAGGTATGGGACTACATAGTTGAAGAGGGCTTAAATGGATTGATGGGTACTACCTATATCAGGAAGGTGTATCTTCTTTTCGGTAGCCCATCACTTGAGAACTCCATGGTTAAGCGTGCTTGGCCTGGAGTAATCTAGGGATGGGTGACCTCCTGGGAAGTTTTCTCAGGAAGTGTGCGAGTGAGGACAAAACACGCTGGAAAGACTTGTCTTGGTTTGTAGGGCCAGTCGTCATTCTAGAAAGCAGCCATAGTGATGTAGGGCGTCACATAATGGTATCAGAGCCTTGACCCAGCCGGAAGTGTGGCCGACGGGGACGTCGAGCCCGTAAGGGGGGGTGATTGTGACAGTCAGAATCCCGTGATCCGTAAGGGGAAAGACCGGGTAAGCTGTGCAATCCCACACCGCCTGGGGAAGGTCAAGTGTAATGATTCTAAGACTGTGTAGGTATGGGACTACACAGTTGAAGAGGGCTTAAATGGATTGATGGGTACTACCTATATCAGGAAGGTGCATCTTCTTTTCGGTAGCCCATCACTTGAGAACTCCATGGTTAAGCGTGCTTGGCCTGGAGTAATCTAGGGATGGGTGACCTCCTGGGAAGTTTTCCCGGGAAGTGTGCGAGTGAGGACAAAACACGCTGGAAAGACTTGTCTTGGTTTGTAGGGCCAGTCGTCATTCCAGAAAGCAGCCATAGTGATGTAGGGCGTCACAAAATATCTGCTATGCAGTGGGAGTAGTGAGCAGGTATCAGTCAAACCCAACATTGGATAACAGTTAAGCATATCCTGAAGTATTTGAGATGGATTAGGGATTATATGTTAGTCTACAAGGGTGGTGTTTTGAACCCTGTAGGCTACACCGATTCAGATTTTCAGACTGATGTTGATGACAGGAAGTCTACTTCTGGAATGGTGTTTACTCTTGGGGGTGGAGCTGTGATTTGGAGAAGCGTAAAGCAGTCTGCAATCTCATATTCCACCATGGAGGTTGAGTACATAGCTGCGTCAGAAGCAGCTAAGGAAATAGTCTGGCTAAAGAAGTTCTATTCGGATCTTGGTGTTATTCCAGAAATGGATAAACTGCTTGTGTTGTTTTGTGACAATACAGGAGCAATAGCCAACTTGAAATAACCTCGAAGTCACAAGAGGAGTAAGCATATAGAAAGGAAGTATCACATTATTCGAGAATATGTGGCCAGGGGAGATGTGAAGGTTATGAAGATTGCAACTGAAGACAATCTTGCGGATCCATTTACAAAGACATTACCAGAAGCTACATTTGATAAGCATATCAAGGAAATGGGATTAGTAGAATTAAGGCATTAGTTTCAATTAGTGCAAATGGGAGTTTGTTGGGGTTTTATGCCCTAATTAAAACTCAAATTCTTTGTAATCTCATTTTATTATCAATAAAAGAATAGAAATCATTTTTTGACTTGGTTAATCACTTTGCTCACATGTTTTTTTTTTCATGATTATTTGTTTAATATAAACTTCTATTAAATCCCGAGCATATAGCTAATCTTATTTATAGTGACGTAATCACAGTGGAATATAAATATGATTATCTGTTCAAAATAAGTTAGTCCTAAGATTAGTCAGTGCACAGGATTTACACTGACTTGCCAATCTACGATATGATCTACTTACACATTACAGTGTTATGTTCTTTCCAAAACATTAGCAAAGTAGATAATATCGGATGTATTTGTTACATCGGACAGGACCGATATTGACTGTTGATAAGATAAGTAAACATACCGTTATTATCTATTCTAGTCATATCATATAGTTGACCATAGGTCAATTCAATCTCAATTCTGAGTGGTTAGTATTCTAACTGATTGTATTATTTGAGTTCTTTGACTTGTTCGTTACCAGCTTACCCTACGGACTAGCCCATACATACATCATGGGAACTCGGTAGTATAATTGAGTGGGAGTATTAATCATAGATATGAACATCTATAGCTTCTGATGAAGAAGTGAAACGATGGTTTCCTTTTAGTTTGGTTCAAGGTGTTAAATGATAGAGATCTCATTTCAGTAATTAAATTAGTTTACTGAAATATCATTTACAAGGAACTAAGTGTTTTAAGGATAAAATACAAGGAGGGGTAAAACGATATGTACGCCTTAAATATCCGCACACACGTTGGTGAGCTAGAGAAGGGCCTAAATCGATCTGCCACGTGTCAACCGTCCACCCGGACCTATTTGTTACGATCCCCTACCTAACCAGCCCGAGCTGGTGGATCATTTAGCTGCTCCTTGGAGACATCGCGTCGGCATAATAGAAACCACGAGCTAGCGCCGCACTTAGCTCGTGATGCATCAGAGGTCTGACACCCTCGAATCCTTGTAAAGTCAACCACGCAATATAAACGTGCGTAAATCAGACATCACGTGTCTGTTATATTCCTGAATTTTTGGATACGCAGTATAAACGTGCGTGTTCAGACACCCCACGCCTGATTTGGGCCATGCGGCCCATTACCCATCTTTACCTATTGATTAGACCACACTTCACTGTAATGTTTAGGAATTAATCATCGATGTCACATAAAAGAGATGATGGATGAAAAGGTCACGGGATGACCCCAATATCTACTCAGATATCAATCTCCTATAAATACTGAAACCGTGGATAGTGCAAGGGGTTGGCTTCTTCTTGTAAAAAAAACAAACACCTTGTAATAAATAGTGAGGAGATATCAATAATATCGACTGGTGGACTAGGGGGATTTTAACCTCCGAACCACCTAAAAAAGGAGTGACTATTATTTCCTTGTAATTAACTTCCACATCCTAGATTACTATCATTTTCATATTGCGGTTTATCAATCAGCACTAATCCATCCTACTTATTCGTATAATTATATGTTGGCAAAAAACCACGTCGACACGGTATTTTAGTCCTATCTCATTGTAGACCGTCTATAGAGGATTAAGTGAAAATTATGGTTGTAACAATGGATAATTAATAGTGTATCTATATTTGTTATAGAGCGTTCTATGGATTCAAGAGTGCAATTTCGAGTCTATAGTGGAGTCACGAGGAATTAATAAGTTAGTAAATTTATTTGTTAGATTTATGATATTGGAGCTTGATTTCATAGGCCCTTGGTCCCCATTGTACCTTGGATAAAATCATCTAGATAGTCTCAATTAATTGATTTAATCATCAATTAGAATTATCAAAGTTGACCAGGTCAATTTTGGATAGTTTCACTGAGTTGTGTAATTTTGAGAAGAAAAGAAAAATTATGGCAGATTTATTAATTAAGATAAATTGTTATCTAAATTAATAAATAAGTTTAAATCAAGGTTCAAATTATAAATAATTAATTTGATAAATTATTTAATTAATTAAATCAATAGTTATAATACAGGCCTTGATTTTAAGTCTAATGGGCTTATAATCAAATGGGAAATTTCACGAGCCTATAGCCCATGATAATTTCGACCTAGGGCTTCAAAATGGCTATTATTTTATTGATTTTTTAATTAAATTAAATGGCTTAATTGAGTCTATAAAAAGAGTGCTTAGAGAGAAGTCAAAACATAAGTCACAAGTCAGATTTTCTAATAGTTTTAGATTCTCTCTAAACACAAGTCATTTTCTAAGCCTCTTTGTTATTTTCTCTTCTTCTCTCTATATATATCTCATGTGTTGATAATTTCCCACACTAGTCTAGGTGGTTCTAAGGATATATTGGAAGGCTGTGAAGAAAATAGAAGATCAGTTCAATTTCTTGATAATACTCTGCGACAGAGAGGATACAAGAGTTAGAGAAACTGAAGGAATGACTGTTTCATTCTGCTGTGTATACTGTAAGTATTCTATTCTTTGTTTCTCTTTGAATTCAATTTTAGAAACATGTTTTAGGCTATCTCATATTAATTTGTTTAATATTAGATATACATAAAAATAAATAAAGATCCTGTATAAGTTTTCTCAACACTCGCACCCCTGTACAACCTCGCATAACGAGGCCAAGCCTCTCGCGTCTTGCACCATGTTGGGCCTCGCACCCTCGCATGCCTCGCCATGCATCTTGCCCACAAGCGGCTTGTGCCAAGGACCCAAGAGCCCCGTCTCGTGCCAACGCACGCCTCGCCCACAAGTGTCCCGCGCCTAGGGTCCAAGAGCCCCGTCTCATGCCAACGAACCAAGCACCCCTTGGCCTCGCACCAAGGGCCTCGCAGCATGGGTCTCGCGCCAAGCACCCTTTGGCCTGGCACCAAGGGCCTCGCGACATGGGTCTTGCACCAAGCATCCCTTGGCCTCGCACCAAAGGCCTCGCGAAATGGGTCTCACGCATGAAGGCTGTGAAGCGATGGTCTCGCAAGGTGAAATCCTAATCTCATACGTAGGCATCATGCCTCACCGCACACGTAGCAGGCCTCGTTGAAGAGGCCTTACCTCTCTTCCTGAGTAAGTTCTACCAACAAGCGCCCCTTTCCCTGTGAGTCCCATGAGACGTAGAGTTAAGGGCCTCACAACGATTCAACATGGAGCCAGAAGTGATACAAATGAGCCTACAGATCAAGAAGAGTTAGAGTATGAATACGGTGTCCACGCCAGACAGGTAGTGGCGGTACAAGAATAGTACATGGTCAGGACTCCCTCAGCACGTTTATGAGGTCCGTACCCGACAAGTAGTGGAGGCATAATAAGGTACCAAGACAGGAGTACTTTTGCAGGCCCCTGACACGTACTAGAGAAGACCACCACTCTTCCAACACCACTACCACTTGTGCTATTTCCCTGCCATTAGAGCCCAGCTATAAATAGAGCTTGACCCCTCAGAATAAGGGGTTGGAAAAATTCATTGTACACTCAAGCTATTAAGCAATATACAAAGGCTCATTCCATTGTTGATCTATGTTGATCCTTCCATAAGTTCATTCTAAGTTCTTATCTAAATATCTCCATACTTATCTTTGAGTTTTCCGATCTAATTTCGTTGTCGAGATTTCACCATCAACATACTATATTATTGTTAATAATATTAAGTAAATATCAGATGATTCCCAAGTTCATCTATGTGGTCTCAATCTTATATTGATATTAGAGGATCGAGATTGAGATAATGGACTTAAATAGTTCGCAGTAAAATAAAGTTGTGGAATCTTTAGATTAATTACTGCTAGTACGGCCCACTAGTATTATGAATACATGTGACCTAGATCTGGGTTACTAGTGTAGTAGGACATTTTAGTTGAGGTACATTGCATACTGAGAGTATGTAGAATTGGAGCAGATGTGATTTGATAATACTTATTTAAATACCATTTCGTAGTATTATAAAACACATCAACTGATGTTCATATACAAACTGATCTTAATCCTGAAGTTACTATGAACTCCTATATATGTCATTTGATCCTTTGATTCATGCGCTACGATTTGTCAGAATGATCACACTAAGAACTATTGTTTTGGGGACTCAATGATGTATATGGCTGAGGATATAGCTTAACATATATGGAATCTATAGCTTCTTATAGATTGAATGATGGTTCCCTATTGGGTTGGCTTTTGGAACTGAAAAGGTTATTGACGTCAAATTCATAATCGAATTATGAATTAACCTTCACTAGTGAAGTCAATGGTACACTAGGAAACAAGATATAATTAAAAGGGTAAAATGGTAATTTTATTCCCACTTAATTATGAATCATCAATAGATGATTAATTTGTATGTAATGATTATATCTATGGGCATTTTATGGTTACAATAAAGCACTCAGTAAATATATGTATTTAATTCTCAAGAGTGCAGTCTCATATTTATAGTGGAGTAATCATGAGATTAATAAATATGACTATTGAATCAAAGAGTTTTGGTTAATAATCTATTATTTATTGGAGCTTAGTATTATTGCTCCATAGGTCCCCAGGGCGGCTTTATCAACACTATTCAATGTAAGAGTTGATACATGAGTCAAACTGTGAATGGGCTATTTGAGATAATATTTATTCTTCGGGATAAATATACAATTATGTGATAATTGAAGTTACACAATTTATTATTGCATTAATGCAATTTTCAAAATTGTATAGAAATAAAAGAAATTAATTTTAACCAATTATTTGATTTAAGTGAGAAAAGATAAATATGGATAGTCAAAATTAGTTTTGATTATTATATTTATTTAATTGATAATAAGATGATAATGAAAATTTTGAATTTTGAAATTTGAAATTTAAGTTATTATCTTTTCCTTAAAAAGATGATACCTTATTTGAATTTCTAATTATTAATTAATTAAAATAAATATGTATGAAAAAATCAAATCTCTTTATTTTAGGAAGTGCTACACGCATAGGGTATCTTGGACTGCCCTATGCGTGAACAGTTATTGATTTTTTATATTATTTAATTAATTAATAAAATATTTTTTAAAAAAAGTTTTAAATTGGAATGTAAGACTTTGTCTTCAATTATCATTTATTTGTATTATTATTATTATTAAAATGTTCACTATTATTTTATTATTATTATTATTATTATTATTATTATTATTATTATTATGATAAAAATGCTTATATATTCTATATGATAGAAAATAAGTTAAAAAGAAGTAGTTTTTGAAGTATCAGTAAAAGTGATCACCATTTTCTCACAAAAGAAAAACTTATCTTTCTCTCTAGCCTATAATCAAGAATCTCATGTGTTGAGAATACATTTGATTCACAAATTTGATTCTTGTAGTATATGTGCCCACCCACATCTTGAGATGTAAAGAATGTCTTGGAAGATCTTGGTGTGAGTACTCTAGGGAGGATAGGAAGATCGAATTATATACGAAAAGGTTCAAGAACTCTTGATAGGCTACAAGAGGTAAATCATTTCGTATCAATTTTACGTATACATATTTTTTTTTATTAACATATTGCATATTAAAGGATCCACATATAAAGTTGTTTATATGAAATTTTTTTGTTGTGTACAATGCTGCCATTACCACAATTTCTGTTGTGCACTAGGAATAGTTCCTTACAATTGGTACCAGAGTGGTCTTTAATCACTGTGTATGTTAATTACTGTGTGGGTATTATATGCGTTTTTTATATTATGTGTAATATATGAATGGATGGATGTTAATGTATGAATTGTTGATGTTCTTAAGGTTTGGTTTTCATGGTGCTTTTGGGTTAGGAAAAGTTCTTAAATTTTCTAGATATACAAAAATTGTAAGTCATTATGAGGCATAGGAATTTTTTTTTGTAATTTATTTTATTGTATTTAAAATTATAAAAATATTGTAATCAATTTCCCACACCCCGAGGAGACTTCACCACCGTCAGGTTCCCCCCCCCCCCCCTCCGCTGTCCGTGGCCGTGCACCAATCCCAAGGCTGATTGGCCTTGGTGCACCAATCCCAAGGCTGATTGGCCTTGGTGCACCATCCACCCCTCGCGCGCATGGTGGTTCGACCACCTCTCGGCCTCCTCTTGCTGCACACACCCCAAGGCACGTGAGCCCACCACCAATGGCCGACTGTGCCCTCTTCCACCATCAAGTTCCCTTGTCGTCGACCACTATGACACACCCATTAGGGTTTGTGTGCAAACCCTAATGGATGTGTAATTATCCTTTTGGGCCATTTTGAGCTAATATAATTAAAAGTGTTTTAATTGTAATTTTTGAATTAATTGTGGAGAGTCCAAATTCCAAATGGGCTTCAATAAATTATTGGGAATTAAAACCCAAAGTTTGATTATTTAAAAAAAAAATTTAAATAATTAAAAGGTTATTTAATTCATAATGGATAATTAAAATGGTAATGGTCCAAAGACTAAAAGAGAAGGTCCAAGATCAAAGGAGTTTCTCTTCATTATGCCTTAGTTAGTTTAATTACTTTTTTTATGTATTTTTTCCAAGTGTCATAATTTTCTAGAAATACCCAAAGCACCCAACTCGCATTTATTTATTAATATTTTTTATTTATTTGCTTGAACATGATTAAATTGTTTAATACTTTATCATTCATTATAACATGCCAGACATATTACCCACACAGTACATATTAAACATGCATCACTTTTTTTTTTTTTTGC
This sequence comes from Humulus lupulus, assembly GCF_963169125.1. Taxonomy (NCBI): domain Eukaryota; kingdom Viridiplantae; phylum Streptophyta; class Magnoliopsida; order Rosales; family Cannabaceae; genus Humulus; species Humulus lupulus. The sequence goes on along the minus strand of NC_084801.1, from coordinate 125,574,708 downwards.
AAAAACATGCTTAGGATTAATTATATATTTTTATTTGATAACTCATATAATTAATTTAGTCTTAATTAGTTAAGATATTAAATAGACTTTTAAATTTGTTTAATTTCTTATATAATAAAAATGTTTTATTAAATTAAAATGATATTCTTTTTTATTAAAAAGCAAAATAAAATTAATCTAGGGTACAATTATTTATTTTGCATAATTGGATTAGTATTTATTAGAATTCATTTGGTAAAATTAATTTAATTAGTTTTACAACTAAATTGAAAAATATTGATTTTTAGAAAAAGACATTCTTTTGAAATAGTGAGTGGGAGATGGAATTATGACAATAAGTCTCATGCTCTCAATTATTGGTTGAACACCGAGAGGCATAGGAAGGGCCTCGTGTCGCCTTCATTTGCGGCCTCCCTAAGAAAAGATTCTGAATATGTTTATTTTATCTCAAGGTTGACTTCTCCTACAAGAATAAGATCAGTTATGCATTTCAAGTTTGACTGGCCCTAAGGCACACTCTTGAGTTAAGTCATTAATCGAAAAATAATGGGTTACACTCCGAAGATGTATCTAGGCTTTCGAGCATGACTAGTACATCTTGAGCAAACTAATGGCAATTCATAATTCAAAAGAGAAAAAGGAATTTTTAAGTTTTCACTTATGGAGTTGAGTTCTTGTCTCAAGGTTAATTTGTAATTAGTCCGACCTACCCCAAGGCTGGTCCATTAATTTTCAAATTAATTTATCGTGGATTAGTAATTATGTTTTTATGTGTTGCATTCATGCATCATATTTACTATTCCAAATATAAATTTATATTTATTATATGCATTAATTCATTATATTTTATTTATTTATTTTTCAACAATATTTCTAATCCAAACCATGTAACTGCTTTACTTGCTAATGAGAAATTGTCTGGTGATAACTACATGAAATGGAAATCGAACGTGGACATTGTTTTGATATGTGAAAACCACATGTTTGTCTTGAATGAGGAATATCCTAAGGTTCCTGCTCCCATTGCTGCAAAAACTGCTAGAGAAAATTATGACAGTTGGATCTTATCTAACAATAAGGCCAAATATTATATGCTTGCTAGTATGAGCGATGTGCTCATAAAGAAGTTTGAAGTTGTTGAAACAACTAATGAGATTTGGGAATCTCTACAAGGCATGTTTGGCCAGTAGTCTGATAAGTGCAGACATGATGCTACTAGAAGCTTCATGAATATGAAAATGAAGAAAAATATTTCTGTTAGAGACCATTTCGTAGACATGATCAACATATTGCACGATACAGAAATTCATGGAGCAACCATTGATGAGAGAACTCAAGTAAGTGTGATACTTGAATCTCTCACACCAGCTTTTGCGACATTCACTACCAACTATGTTATGAACGAGTTAGAGTACAACATGACCCAACTGCTGAATGAGTTGCAAACTTTTGAGTCTCTAAACAAAAGTTCCACTAAGGTTGAGGAGGAAAATGTTGCTGAAACCAAGCCTTCCACATCAAATGGTAATTCGAAGAAAAAGAAGGGTGGCCAAGGAAAGGACAAGAAAAAAGACAAATAACCAGAGAAGACCAACAAGTCTTCCATGAATAACAAAGCTGCAAAGAACTCCAAAAAGAAGGCACCGAAAGGATCATGCTTTCATTGTGGAGTTAATGGTCATTGGAAAAGGAAATGTCCTAAGTACCTGGCTGAACTAAAAGACAAAAAGAAAGGCAAATTTGATATCTTTATTTTAGAATCTTGTTTAGTGGAAGGTGATTTTTCATCTTGGATAGTTGATTCCGGAGCCACTAATCATATGTTTGTTTTTCTTCGCAGATTCTTAGTACTTCGAGGAAGTTGGCTCATGGAGAGGTAACCGTGAGATTTGGAAGTGGGCAGGAGATCTCGGCAGCTGCAGTTGGAAAAGCTCGCCTAGTTTTTTATAATGATAAATTTATTGTGTTGGACAATGTTTATTTTATTCCTTGATTGTCTAGAAATTTGATTTCCTTATCAAAATTGCATGAACAAGGTTTTAATGTTTCTTTTAATAATAATTCGATTGTTATTTCGAAATATGGTTTTGACATTTGTTCTGCAAAGTCCGAAGGTGGAATTTACAAGTTAGAGTCCAATGTTGAGCATGTTTATAATTCATAATTATTTAAAACTGCAAATCTCAAATCTATTCAAAGACAGAAGACAGATTCTGATAGTGAAACATATCTGTGGTATTTGAGATTGGGACATATTAGTCTAGACAGAATTAACAGACTAACAAAGGATGGTCCTTTAAAAGAACTATTTATTGGTTCTCTCCGTGTCTGTGAATCCTGCCTAGAAGGCAAAATGACCAAGAGACCTTTCTTTGCTAAAGGTTCAAGAGCCAGAGAACTGTTATATTATTTTATAATATAATGTAATATTATATTATATTATATTATAATATAATGTTTTAGATTAAATAGATGTGACAAAGAGTGTCACATATTGTAACATATAATAGAGAGTTACAATATTTAGATATATGAGATATATCCAAATATGTAACATATTTGGTGTTACAAATTTGTAACTTCCAAATATTACCCTTTATTGTGTAAATTTGGTGTTACACAATATTATGATGAATTTCATAAAGCCATACGTGAAATGACTGTTAGAGATATGATTTTAACCCCAATAATGTGTTTTGGGGGTTACAAAATCAATTGGGAGGGTTTAGAACCGTTTGGAAAAACAGCACAAATTGGTGTGCTGAAATTGGGCTGTGGCCGCGGCCACAGGTGCATTTCAGGCCAATTTTTCAGTTTTTTCCAAATATGTTGAACGGTTCCAAACACCCAAATAACTCCCAAATATCATTTTTAATTCCATAATAATCCAATTAATCATTGGTAACATCCATGGGGGTTGGTGGAATTTGAAATTCAAAGGGTGTCTCTAAACTCTATAAATAGGAGCCTATAGCTCATTTGAAAGACACAACATTTCTATACTTTAGAGCACTTGGCTAGAAACACCTTGAGGTTTGATAATTCTAGAAAGAATTTCCAATATCTGAGAGAGATCCCTTAGTGCTTGAGTTAGGGGGAAATAAGCTTTTGGACAAAGGTTTTAAACCTTGTTCAAGTTGGTGATCCCCAACACTCTTCACTTAGGTTGTGTAAGTGAGAGTCTACTTTTGTTTTTGTTCTTACTTTTTACACTATTGCTTTTTTTCTTATTCTCTTGTTCTATTTACTTGTAACCTTTGTTTAGAGTTGTATTCTTATTTTCTTTTGTTTCAAACACATTTACTTTACTTGTAATCTTTTGCTTAGAGTTGTATTATTCACTATTCTCTTCTTCTTCTTCTTCTTGTTTATTTGTATTTTTCAGTTATAGAGTTGTAACTCTTTTTAATCAATCATTATTTATTTGTAATATATTGCATAGAGTTGTATTTTCTTACCATTTCCATTGAGGCAAAAACTAATTTTCCTAACAAGAACCACTTCAACTTGTACATACGGACGTTTGTGGTCCATTAAATGTCCAAGCTAGAGGAGGTTATGAATATTTCCTCACTTTCATTGACGATTATTTGAGATATGGTTACCTATATTTAATGCAAGGAAATCCGAAACTTTTGGTAATTTAAAGAATTACGAGCATAAGCTAAAAAGCAATTAGGTAAATCACTAAAAGTGATTCGATCAGATCGAGGAGGAGAGTACTTAGATTATGAATTTGAGGATCATTTGTGTGAGCATGGTATTCAATCCTAACTCACTGCACCTGGAACGCCACAACAAAATGGTGTTTCACAAAGACAGAACAGAACCTTGTTGGATATGGTTAGATCGATGATTAGTTTCTCATCATTGCCTTTGTCATTCTGGGGTTATGCAATAAAATGTGCTTTATACATACTCAATGTTGTTCCATCTAAGTCTATTCATAAAACACCATTGGAATTATGGAATGGTAAACCTAGTTTACGCCATTTCCATATATGGGGTTGTCCTGCACACGTGCTTAAAGGAAAGACTAGGAAGTTGGAATCATGCACAGGATGTGCATGTTTGTAGGATATTCCAAAGAAACAAAAGGTTTTGTATTTTATAGTCCCAAAGATAAAAAAAAAAAGTTTGTATCTACAAATGCTACTTTTCTGGAGCATGACTATATAAATAATCACAAACCTCAAAGTAAAGTTGTACTTGAGGAAATGGTCTCAAATAAACAAGACCAATCACCGACAGTGGCAAATGAAAAACGGTCAAAAGATATCGCTAGTTCTAGTGAGAACAATGGAGAGCTTCGTCGTAGTGGGTGTTGGATTTTATGCCCTTATAAAACCATGTAAAACATGTAACACGATTTCATATTGTCAATAAAAGTAGTAGAAATCATTTAGTTTGACAATCGTGTTGCTTGCTTGTTTTATTACATGATTATTGAAATAATACAAATATTTATAAAATCCCGAACATATGGATAGTTACAATTATAGTGACTAGGTCACAGTGGATTTTAATTATAATTATATGTTCAAGAGAACAAGTCCTAAGATTAGATCAGTGCATTGGATTTTCACTGATTAGGTAATCTATGATATGATCTACTTATACATTCGGGGTGTGATGTCTTGTCCAAGGCATTGACCAAGTAGATAAGATCGGGTATATTTGGTTACATCGGACTAGGACCAATATTGATTATTTATTGATAAATAAGTATCGTTGTTATCAAATCTAATCAATGTCACAACGTTGACCATAGGTTAAGTCGATCTTAATTCTGAGTGATAATATTATGCTAATTATATTATTTAAATCTTTTGACTTGTTTGTTACCAGCTTACCCTACGGTCTAGCCCATACTTACATCTTGGAGAGTGTAATTGAGTGGGAGTATTATTCATATATATGAAATCTATAACTTCTGTATGAGAAGTGAAAATATGATTTCCTTAATTGCTTTGTTCAAAAGGTTAAATGATTGAGATCTCATTTCTGTGATTAAGTTTATGAAAATATCATTTATAAGGAACTTAGTGGGAGTTAAGGATAAAATACTGATGAGGGGTAAAACAGTAATTTTCACCCATCTTGTTAGTAAGTCATCGATAGAGGATTGACTGACTGTAATGGTTATAACAATGGATAACGTATTTATGGTTTGGAAAATACGTTTTATGAATTCAAGAGTTCAATTCTGAGTCTATAGTGGAGTCACGAGGGATTAATAAGGTAGTGAAATTATTCGTAAATAAATTCACGGTAACTTATTGGAGCTTGATTTCATGGATCCATAGTCCCTGCATCACCTTTGAGTAAATCATCTAGAATGTCTCAATTAATTTATTTAATTATCAATTAGAATTTTTAAAGTTGACTAGGTCAATTTTGGAAAATTTATAGAGATATAAGATTTAGAGAATAGAAGAGAATCTTTAGGTAAATTTATTAATATTGATAAATTTGTGTCAATATAAATAAATCATATTAAATCAAGTTTCAAATTATAATTAGTTAATTTGAATAAGGATTTCATTAATTAATTAAAAATAAATAAATAAAAGATTTTGAATTTAGGCCCAATTGAGATTTAAATTCAAAACAAAGAGATTGGGTCCAAGTCCATTTATGGCAGCCCAAGGCTTTTATTTTATTTTTGTTTATTATTTTTAATTAATTAAAATTTAAATTTAAATAAAGTCCATTAATTTATCTATATAATGAATATGATATCTAGGATTTTCATAAGGAAGTCTTAGTTCATTCATTGGGTAAGTGAAAACCTAGACACTCTAATCATTTTTTAGCCACTATCTCTTCTTCTCTTCTAGATCTTTGTCTCATGTGTTGAGAATCAGCCTACACTAGTTCTAGGTTGATCAAAGGCTTGGTGAGGAAGACTGTGTTGCTGATCTAGTTCAATCTCTTGATAATACTCTGCTACAGAAAGGAATCAAGGGTTAGAGAGATTGAAGGAAGGAGTTGTTCCAGTTCCGCTGCGTATTCGTAAGTTTCTACATCTTTGTGTTTATGTTAATTTATGAATCTGATGTTCATATGTATGTCATGTTATTCTATGTTTTTATTATGTGTTTGGAAAAATAATAGGAAGCATGCATCTAGATTTAAATTTCAAGATTCTATAGTGGGAGGGTTGGTAAATAACCAGTTCGCTATGAACATGAAGTTCAGATGTCCATTGACATATAGAGATGAAATGGAAGATTCTGACAAAGAAAAATGTATAAATGCCATGGACCTTGAAATGGAATCAATGTATTCCAATTTGTCTGGACTCTTGAAGATCCACTTGAAAATGTTAAACCTATTGGTTGCAAATGGATATTCAATAAAAAGAGAGGAGCAGATGGGAAAGTAGAGACTTTCAAAGCAAGGCTAGTAGCAAAAGACTACACACAGAAAGAAAGAGTTGATTATAAAGAAACTTTTTCACATGTGGCCATGCTTAAATCTATCCTCATACTCTTATCCATAATTGCTTGCATGGATTATGAGATTTGGAAAATGGACGTTAAAACAACTTTTCTGAATGGCTATCTTGACGAAACCATTTACATGTCACAACCAGAAGGGTTCAAAATTAAAGGTCAGGAGCAAAAATTTTGCAAGCTTCTTAAGTCTATTTATGGACTCAAACAAGCTTCAAGATCTTGGAATCTTAGATTTGATGAAACAAATAAAACGTTTGGTTTTGAACAAAACGTTGATAAACCTTGTGTTTACAAACAAATCAAAGATAAGATTGTGGCATTCCTCGTTCTTTACGTTGATGATATTCTACTCATTGGGAATGACTTGGAAACATTATCAAAAAGTAAAGAAATGGTTAGTTGAGAAATTTCAAATGAAGGATTTGGGAGAAGCCAAATATGTTTTGGGAATTCAGATCTGTAGAGATCGAAAGAACAAAGTTTTGGCACTGTCTAAAGCAACTTATATTGATAAAGTACTAGAACACTTTGGCATGCAAAACTCCAAGAAAGGCACTATGCCTACCCGGTCAGGAGTTACATTGTCTAAAGAACAATGTCCATAAACACCTCATGAAGAGGAGGACATGAGACAGTCTCCCTATGACTCTACGGTAGGCAGTCTAATGTATGCAATGTTGTGCACTAGACCTGACATCTGTTATGCAGTAGGGATAGTCAGCCATTATCAATCCAATCCTAGATTGAGTCATTGGACAGCAGTAAAGAATATTCTCAAGTATCTCAAACATACTAGAGATTACATGCTTGTGTATTCAGGTGGAGACCTGAACCCCAGTGGATATACTGATTCTGATTTTCAATCAGACAAAGATAGTCGAAAGTTGACATCTGGATCAATTTTCACACTTGGAGGAGGTGTTGTAGTTTGGAGAAGTATTAAACAATCCAGTATTGCATATTCCACTGTGGAAGTCGAATACATAGCAGCTTGTGAAGCAGCTTAAAAGGTTGTGTGGCTCAGGAATTTCTATATTGATCTGGAAGTTGTTCCAGACATGGATAAGCCATTTGTTCTATACTGTGATAACAGTGAGGCAGTAGCTAATTCAAAGGAACCCAGAAGTCACAAGAGGGGAAAGCACATCGAGATGAAATATCACTTGATCCGAGAAATAGTCAACTGTGGAGATGTTGTTGTCTTGAAGATTGCCTCTAAAGATAATCTTGCAGATCTGTTCACAGAGACTTTATCTATTAAATCTTTTCAAGGTCATCTAAGAAGCATGGGGTTGAGAGAAATGCCTCATTTTCTTTAGGGCAAATGGGAGATTGTTGGGAATAGTGCCCTTAAAGCAATTGTAGTTCACAATGGTTTTAATGAAATGAATAAATGAATTGAATTATTGTGTATATGCAGCTTATGTATTATATTATTGTTAATAATATTAAGTAAATATTAGAAAATTTCGAAGTTCATCTATATGGTCTCAATCTCATATTGGTATGAGAGGATCGAGATTGAGATAATGGACTTAAATAGTTTGCAGTAAAATAAAGTTGTGGAATCTTTAGATTAATTACTACTAGTACGGTCCACTAGTATTATGAATACATGTGACCTAGATCCGGGTTACTAGTGTAGTAGGACACTTTAGTGGAGGTACATTGCATACTGAGAGTATGTAGAACTGATCCAGATGTGATTTGATAATACTTGTTTAAAACACATCAACTGATGATCATATACAAACTGATCTTAATCCTGAAGTTATTATGAGCTCCTATATATGTCATTTGATCATTTGATTCATGCGTTACGGTTTGTCATAATGATCACGCTAAGAACTATTACTTTGGGGACTCAATGATGTATATGGCTGAGGATATAGCTTAACATATATGGAATCTATAGCTTCTTATAGATTGAATGATGGTTCCCTATTGGGTTGGCTTTTGGAACTGAAAAGGTTATTGACGTCAAATTCATAATCAGATTATGAATTAACCTTCACTAGTGAAGTCAATGGTACACTAGGAAACAAGATATAACTAAGGGTAAAACGATAATTTTATTACCACTTAATTATGAATCATCAATAGATGATTAATTTGTATGTAATGATTATATCAATGGGCATTTTATGGTTACAATAAAACACTCAGTAAATATATGTATTTATTCTCAAGAGTGTAGTCTTATATTTATAGTGGAGTAATCATGAGATTAATAAATATGATTATTGAATCAAAGAGTTCTGGTTAATAATCTATTATTTATTGGAGCTTGGAATTATTGGTCCATAGGTCCCCAGTGCGGTTCTATCAATACTATTCAAGGTAAGAGTTGATACAAGGGCCAAACTGTGAATGAGCTATTTTAGAGAATATTTATTCTTCGAGATAAATATACAATTATGTGATAATTGAAGTTGCACAATTTATTATTGCATTAACGCAATTTTCAAAATTATATAGAAATAAAAAAAATTAATTTTAATCAATTATTTTATTTAAGTGAGAGAGGATAAATATGGATAGTCAAAATTGGTTTTGATTATTATATTTATTTAATTAATAATAAGATGATAATGAAAATTCAAATTTTGAATTTTGAAATTTGAGTTGTTATATTTTCCTTAAAAATATGATACATTATTTTAATTTCTAATTATTAATTAATTAAATTAAATATGTATGAAAAAATCATATCCCTTTATTTTAGGAAGTGTTACACGCATAGTATATCTTGGACTGCCGTATGTGTGTACCACTACTGATGGTGATCAATTATTGGTTATTTTATATTATTTAATTAATTAATAAAATATTTTGAAAAATGTTTTAAAATGAAATGTAGAACTTTGTCTTCAATTATCATTTATTTTTTTTATTATTAAATTGATCACTATTATTTTATTATGATAATAATGCCTATATATTAAATGTGATAGAATACAGGTTAAAAATAAGTAGTTTTTGAAGTACTAGTAAAAGTGGTCACCAGTTTCTCACAAAAAAAAAACATCTCTTTCTCCCTAGCCTATAATCAAGAGTCTCATGTGTTGAGAATACTTTTAATTCACAAATTTGATTCTTGTTCTCTGTGTACCCACCCACATCTTGAGATGTAGAGAACGTCTTGGAAGATCTTGGTATGAGTACTCTAGCAATGATAGGAAGATCAAATTATATACAAAAATATTCAAGAACTATTGATAGGCTACATGAGGTAAATCATTTCGTATCAATTTTACGTATACATATTTTGTTGATTAACATATTGCATATTAAATGATCTCCATATGAAGTTGTTTATATGTAATTTTTACCATTACCGCAATTTCCGCTGCGCACTAGGAACAGTTCCTTACACCCAAGTCATTACCAAATAATTTCTCATTACCCGATAAATCCCGCTAATGTACTAAATTACCCAAAATATCTCGAGCTAAGTATTCACCCCGTTGTGGCTAAACTGCTAATTTGCTCACTAAGATTGCCTCGTGCCGAATAACTCAAATATATCAACATAAAAATGTGGTCTCAATCATAAAACACATATATTTACAAACATATCATCAATGAGTTAAAATTACGAAAATGTCATTCTAATAAGAAACGAGCGCACATGCATGCTCAATACACCTAAACTTGCAAACATAGTTATATTATAATATAACTCACGTAATTCACATATTCATGTATATAATCACATAATTAATTCAGTTATTGTCATCCTGACCCTCTAATCAATACATTAAGTCTTATATGGGAAATTAGGACGTTACAATTAGCCCCTCATATTTTAAAAATTTACATGAAATTTTTGCCAGAAATTTTATTTGGCTCCCCAAGTTTTACTTTTTTAGTCTTCTTTTTTTTTTCATCTGTCCCTCTCAATATTTGCTTCTAGGTCCGTCCCGAGGGATTCACTAATGTGAGAAGCATAATATTAGAAAAATATTGTATCATAGCTAGTTCGTGAGGATGATCAACCACATCAACCATACATTCAGCACTGTCAAATGCCGACTATCATCCTTGCTCAACAAAGGGGTTTAGTAGTCAAGCTCCCTTCTGTCTTTGCACGTGAGGGCCAATCTCTGTTTGGCCCGAGAAACCTTTTGCCTCCATTACCTTTTGGGAGGCCTACGCCCCATAACAACTATCTACTTGAGAACTCTGTAGTTTACCTCCCTAGAGCTTGCCGTTTGGCTTCTCTAGTGAAATACTTCATTACTTGTGTTATGTTGTGCATCTGTTATGGCAATGGGAAGCTTTCTATGCAGATACTACTCATGAGTAACAACATTAACAACACATGCTAAGAACTCAAAAAACACCCCAAACACCTCTGAGCATCCAAGGCTCCACCATTGTTCAGGTTCTCATGAGTAACTGACGCTCTTCTGCAGGAGCTGCTGCCATTTTCTAGGACTCTTGGCACCTAAACTGCCTCCAAAACACGGTGGACTCCTCCTTCCCGCATTGATTCTGTTATTGCAGCCAAAGCAAGGGCGGTTTTTCTTTTATGTGCCTGCAATACAGCCTTCAATCGCAGTTGGATAAATGTCATGATCCATTGCAACTCTGCTGTGTGCTAGTGTCTCACCTCAACTTCAAGAATACGGCCAAGGTTGGAGCATTAGTGTTGTTTTTCCTTTCATTTTAGTCTTTAATGGCCTAGCTGATTTTGTGGCCAAATGGTCAAAGTATTCTGGTTTATGAACATGTTTTTCTTGGTAAAAAACAAAAAAGAAAATGTAATGTGTAAACATGAGTAATGACCATAGAAGCAGATCTATTTAGTAACGTGTACCTTCTTTTTTATATTTATATATAAAATTATTTATTGTTTCAATGAAATCTGAACTGAATCACCAGAAGAAATCCCATTTAGAAAAAATAATAATCATTGAGGAGCAAAATATGCACACCAAGCTCCATACAACTCAAGTATGTTACTACTACTCTTGTACCTTTTTATGATCTTAAATCTTTCAAGGGCAATAGCCCTCATAAATGACATCAAGGATTCCTATAACTGATCTTGTAATAAGACTCAAACTTGGTATATTTCTAAGACTAAAATAAGTAAATAACTACTAATACCTTCATCAATAAATCAAAATGCTCTCCCTTGCTTGAACTAGTTTTAGAAGCCTGCACAGCCTTATCATTTCGGTTCATTATGTACTAGGCGTTCGGCGTCTTCCATTTCCACTTCAACTCCTTCTGTTTCATCCTGGAATAACATTTCAATTTCTTCCAAAGACTTCCCTTTTGTTTCAGGGACACAATTATAAACAAATGCAACAGAAATAGCCGAAATCACAAAGAAAACAAAGAAGGTTCCTGCTACTGTGATTGCTCGAGAGACCGATAGGAAAGACATGGCGATCACACCACTACTAACCCTACTACCGACTGCTCCAAGTGCTGATGCCTGCGCTCGAAGCCTTAAAGGGAATATCTCAGATGAAACAACCCAACAGATTGGACCAATTCCTACTGAGAAGAATGCTACATTACCACAAACAGCTAGAATTGCCAATATGATGCCTAACTTTCCATCTCCCATTAGAGCTAAAGTAAGGCTGAGACAAAACAAGCAAGTAGTCATTCCAATTGTGCTTATGTAAAGCAATGGTTTTCGCCCCAATTTGTCAATGAGAAAGATAGCTACCAAGATGAACAAAGTCTTGGTAAAACCAACAGCAACAGTTGCAGCCAGTAGTTGAGAGTTGCCATTAATCCCGGCCTCTTTGAAAATCGTGGGACTATAATATACGGTCGCGTCAATGCCTGTAATCTGCTGAAAGCATTGGATGCCACAGCCAGTTATAAGCATTCTTCTAACCGAGGGAGATGGTTTCAAAATCTCTTTCCAAACGGCTTTCGCCTCATACTTCTCAGCATTGGCCATCCCAGCAGCTTGCAGAATCTCTTTCAATCTATCTTCCACTTCAGTGTCACTATCATTGGTTTTGCACAACACTGCTCTTGCCTCATCAATTCTGTTCTGTACCACTAACCACCTTGGAGATTCTGGGATGACAAAGAGAGCAAAACCGATGAAAATTGAGGGAAGAACTCCCACACCAAGCATGATCCTCCAATTTATGTGTGCTGGAAGGCCTGAAAAGGCATAATTCGATACATAACCAAGGAGGATACCGAAATTGACAAAGATTTCTGGGAATGAAGTTAGTGAGCCTCTGGCTACTGTTGGAGCAATCTCAGCAATGTAAACAGGAGCTATCATGACACCAAATCCTATGCCAATCCCGGCCAATAGGCGGCCGACCATTAAGACTGCGAATGAAGGCGAAAGAGCCATTATAGCAGCACCAGTTTGGAAAACAATGGCAGCTAATCCAATTGTCCATTTTCTACCAATTGCATCAGATGTTTTCCCACCTGCCAAACTACCCAATAAGGAGATTATGCTCAAAATCCCAACAAGAACCTCTTCTTGTACTTCTGATATCTTCAGATCTTCTTGAATGAATATAATTGCACCACTCATAACACCCACATCTGCCCATATAGATACATGAAATAAGATCTCAATACAGTTTGGTTTTGCTATTTTCTACGTATTTGAAGATCTGTGTATGTTTGGATCCAAATGTAGCATGATAGTTGGCAAAAATAGAAGAATGACACCAATATAGTTGGCAAAAATATATAATGAAATAAACCCATTAACATGTTATTAAATTAAGAACATCAGAACCAAGATCAAGCCAAAAAAAAAGACATTTTTTCATTTAAAATTAAAAAATAATAAAAGGGACCAACCATATCCGAGGAGAACAGAACTGAGAGAAGAAAAATAAAAGATCTTTTAATGCTTCAATAGAAGAATGACACCAATATAGTTGGGGAAAAAGATATAATAAAATAAACCCACTAACACATTATTAAATTAAGATCATGAGAACCAAAGATCAAGCTAAATTATAATAATACAAGGGGCTAACCGTATCCAAGGAGAACAGAATTGAGAGAAGCAAAAATGGCACAAGCAACCACAAATTTCTTGGTGTCATGACGTTGTTCTTCATCTTCTTCTTCTTCTAACAGATCAAAATCCATTCTTTTGTATCTATTCTTTTTACCCAATTGGAATTCTGAAACAGAGCCACCATTTCCATTCCCATTCACATTCTCACCACCACCATCCATAGCCATTTTCCCTTCTTCCTCACTCTCTTTCTCTCTCTAGAAAGACATAAAATTGTTTCAAATTTTTTTGGGTTTCTCAGATCTGAAGTAAACGGACACCAAAAGGTATGTTTTGATGAAAGAGAGGGAAAAGGGTAACAAAAATGGTGGGTGAGATGAGAAGGAATGGAACACAACACAAAACAACAGCTAAACATATGTTAAAGGTAAGACATTTCTAAATTTTTTTCCTTCCGTGGTTGGTGGGAAAATTCTACCTTAATTCTTTTTTTCTTTTTTGTCCTTATTTTTACTATATTTTCTCTGTTCAAACCTTACCAATAAATATTGGATATATGATTCCTTGCCTTAAAAAAATAGATTCATTGTTTTTATTAAATAAAAATCCAAGCTTTTTTTATTGATATAACTTTGTCAATTGATATTCTGGACATGGAAATTTGCAAGTTTACTCATTTTAGGAGAAAAAGCTGGAAACAAGAATCATATGATAAAAAATTTAAAGCTTTTAAATTAATTGTCACCAAACCACATAAATAAATACAGTCTATACCAAACTACAATTAAAAAAATTTATAATTTTGAGTCGAATTTTTAAATAAAGAGGGTTATTTGTATTTTGTTTTATTTTTACAGAGGACTTTAATTTTTCTAGAAAAAAAAATTAGGGTGCTTTGGCAAAACTACATTAAAAAAAAATGATATTTTACTTTATATTTAATTTATTTTGATTAAAACAATATAAATTTTACCAATATTGTTTATGTTGAACTTTTATTTAGAGAATAATTATCAAGGGAGAAAAAGTCGGGAGTTTTTTCAAACCATAAATATAAAAAAATTAGTGCTAAGGAGACCCTTTTACGTACTATCTTTTGTAATGTAACATGTGTAATCATTTAAACAGTTTAAATGTGGTTACGATTATACTCGTCCTATCACACTATTTATTTTACTTTTTTATTTGAGAAATAAACATTTAAGATGTATTTTGAAAAATATATATTTCAATGTGTTGACGAGTTTTTTTGTCAACTTGCACAGAGCAATAAATAAATAGTTATTCTGTGTGTAAAATTCAAAGTAGCATATTTGTTGTGAATAGTGAACCAAAGAAAATGAAATAAATGAAAGAGACAAAGAGTTATAGTGGTTTGACCCAAAAAAGATGACTTACATCCACTTTAGTCAGTAATATTTGTGATGAACTTTGAATCCTCAATAACAAGTATATTGAGTTTGATCTTTTTCTTGGGGCAGTTGCAGTAATGGAGAGTAGGAGCTATTTCCGAAAATGAACTTACTGACTTGTTTTTGACCCTTATTACATTTTGATTTGCACTATTTATAGCCGCAGAGATGGGAAAAGTTGATGGTGGCAACTTGTTTCCCAATCAGGCTAATTTTCGGTACACTCAGATGAAGGCAGGTTTCTGTCTCACCAAAAATGGTAATCCGACGTGTTCAGTTCATGAATAGGTTGAAGGCGCACTCTGGTGCAGAAGAAGGCTCGGGTGGTGAGGGCCACCGACGAGCAACGAGGATCCCTTATGATCAGCTAGGGCCTTTGGCGACTAGGTAGGACGTCTGGTGTCACGAGCTGACATTTTGACATAGGAAATGCATGTGCAGTACCTTGACTCCTCTGAACCAAGGTCAGCCTTCTAACCATTCAGATAACAATGGGCACATTTTTCGTGCGACCGTGTGCCTCTGCACACTTTCGTCTCTCGAACAACTCTCATTGAGTCTTGCTCTCAAGCATCTATTAGTCCATTCGTGCATCAATGCTCTCTAGCCAAGATACTCACGTTATGCATAGGTTCTCACTATGGCAAGGAAAATCCCAACACTGATGCTCACCTAGACATTCGCAAGCCAAGGTAGCATGTGTGGCCAAGAGCCAACATCAAGTTGACGTGCCAACACCTCTCATCATGCCACATTCGATACCAACTAAATAGCTCCCATCACGATCCAAGGACTCCCATACGACCATGGTCCAATCCTCAAGGCACCATGCCTTCACTCATGTTGGCAAGCCCTCGAGACTAGCTGTCAGACTAGTAGCACACACTGGACCTCTGCCCTTCTCAAGCATTGTGCACCTTTCAATGTGTATATGCTAACAAATCCCACGAATGACTTCTCGTGTCATCCCGTGTCAAAACTCGTGGCCATGGTGCGCCACAGCATCTCTGGGAATTTTAGGCCACGTTCTAGGGCTGGGCATTAATGCCATTGGGCCGACCAAACCGGCCAACCCAACCCGCAAAATGGGCCGAAGAGGCCAAATTTGAGCAGCCCGAATTTGATTCGGCCATTTAGCTACAACCCGCATATGAATGGGTCAGCCATGGCCCAAACAAATCCTAACCCATTTGACCCAACCCGGGCCGACCCTATTGCTATATTAAATAATATATATACATGTTATAATTTTGAATCAGAAACCCTAAATCTAACTTAGCCCCTCTCACTCTCATGACTCCCTCTCTTCTTCTTTCTCACCTTTACTCTCGCCTCTCTCTGTCGCCGACATCACCAGGCTGGTGCTAAAGCGAGGAAGAATGAGAGACATCTCTCTCCCTCCCATCCCATCTCGCCTTGCCTCTCTTCGGTCACTTCCCTCCCAGCGCATCTCTCTCCCATCTACGTTTCTCTCTGTCTCTGCTTCTTTCTCCATAAGTGAAAAAGCAATAAGTTCTCTAATGCCGTCGTCGACTTGTCGAAGCTCTCCACTCCTAGCTTCACTCAGGTTTGTTCAGTTTTCAATTTAATATAAATAAATCATTTGAATATGAATATAGACACACACACATATATATATATACATTTTGTGTTTGTAGTATAGTAATATATATATATAATGTTTTTTTTAAGTGATGAAGGTGATTGAGCCTACTCCGTGAGGATGAGGGGCTAATTTTTTTTTGTTTTTTTTTTTTTGAAGTGAGGAGCTACTTTGATCTTAGGCATGAAATTTGAATATGAAATTGATGTTTGATGAACTATACTCTGTGTTGGTGGTGCTATTGTTTTGTGTTCTCTTGCAAAGCATTTTTTTTATTAATGTAGACTTACTTTTTGTCTCTGTTTCAAGTTGCTAGTATTGAGGATGTAAAAAAGGGAATGAAGGTAAAAAATTACATTATCCAGATTCTGATTGGCTCTATTCTCTTTTATATATATTTCACATATGTTAATTTTGTTTGGTATTGAAATATTCACGTGAATCATGTCAGAGTATTATTACTATATATATATATATATTTACTCTTATATTCATTTTCTAACATTTGTGTTTTACCTGTATTATTATATTTGATATTGTTTTGATTATTTGATTAATATTTCGTTAGATGGTGATTCATGAACATATTGGTTGCTCAAATTGTTTGCTAAAATAAGTTAGTGCTAACATATGAGATTATTTTGTGCATTTTTTTCATATTTTAAAATTGCTTATTTGTAAAGTGTTGAAATAAGTGTTAAAATGTTATGATATTTGCTAAACAAAATGACTTTTTAATAATGTTCTTTCTTTATTTGTTTTTATTTTGAATAAGTGTTTAACTTTGGTTTTTGAATTGTAGACAACAAACTTAAGGACAAGGAGCAACAAAGGAGATTGTCATTATTGATTAATGGATTCAAACTTTTTACTTTGTTTAAATTTCTATGAACTATCTAGTTGCTATTATGGATGACTGTAATGATTTTAAGACTTGTGTTTCGAATTTGGATGACTGTAATATTTGGGTTGTTAAGTACTAACTAGTAGTGGAAACTATTAAGACGTGAATTTCTTCATTTTAGGTTTTAAATTGATCATCTTTTCTTTATATTGAATTATAAATTTTGATAAACTTGATATATTTTTTAAATGGGTTATAACCCAACCCTACCCTAAATGCAATTAGTAGGGTTGGGTTGTATATAAAAAATGTTTTAAATGAGTTAGAATTCTCTAGGCCCATTTAATTGGGTTGGCTCATTCAAACACCCTCAACCTGGCCAACCCAACCCATGCCCAGCCCTACCACGTTCCATGCAAGCGGCATAATGACAACCCAAGGGAACCGTACCCATAAACCTCTGGCAACACACTTCAACACACTACTGGGGCGTCCTGGTAATGTCCATGAGTACTCCTAATCATGGAGTCATATAATTCCCCTCTTGGTCTTCATATGCCCACCCTACTAGCCCTCCTAACTAGTAGTAGCTCACTTGACGCACCTGTGTCAGGAGGTGGTGGAGAGCTGACACGTGTTTCCCATACAAAAAGCCTTATGAGCTTTTAGCCATCTACTAGGAACATATATGATTTTTGCTTGGGAGACATATTTGGCTCTCAACTCTCCAATTCTCTTAATCTCCCAAATCTGATCGCACCATTTCGTTCAATTACCCTTCAATATGGGAACTACCAAGTCCCGTCCATTTCCAGACAATATTGAAGATATTTACGAAAATGTCATTGCCGTAAAAACTAGGCATTAGCATGCTCACTAGCTTGCACCCTTGCGTGTGCATTTGATAGAGCACCAACCTAGCTTGTAACATGCCCTCAAGGCTGGCACATCTGGCAACTAGTTAGGACTTGTGGCGTGCACTTGATTGGCTAAGGCGATTGGCTAGCACGACTAGCTAGGGCGATTGGCAACAACCTAGTCACTTAGGATCATTTGACTTCGCGCAATGGGAGAAGTAGACCAGTGCTGGTGAGGCCCGCCTCTGCGTAAGTGTTGAGTGGGTGATGATGGTCACTCTTCTTGGTGAATAATGGTGACGATTGTGTCTTGCCACTTTGTCTTGACATGTCATTGCTTCACAGGTCGCCACCTGACAATGTCGAATTTGGATATAACATAATGATATTATTATTAATTTAAATACATTTGATGAACAATAACACAATTCGAGATTTATTATTGTTAAATTTTTTAACCGCATGTGTTGTCCGTGTTTTCACCATCAGACACATGGCAATTAGGAATGATTGGTGACATGGCAAGTCATGAGGTTCTTGGAGTGTGAACTCTACCAGGCAACCTAGTCACCATCAAACACGTGTTTTCACCATCAGATACGTGGCAATTAGGAATGATTGGTGACATGGCAAGTCATGAGGTTCTTGGAGTGTGAACTCTACCAGGCAACCTAGTTCGGCCAAGGCATGGGTGTCTCCAAGTGAGGCTACACCCCAAGGTCTGTCTTCGAGGCGAGGATGTCTCCAAGTGAGGACACATCCTGAGAATTCCCTGAGCCAATCTCCAGGTCATGGATGTCTCCAAGAGAGGCCACGTCCTAAGATCTATTCTCGAGGCGGGGATGTCTCCGTATAAGACTACGTCCCGAGAAGCTTTCCTTACTTGCCCACCTTCCAGGTTTAGGTCTCTAGTCCTCGGCCCTGGAGTGGCTACCAGGTGTCAGTCACTGCAGGCATGGGCCACCAGAAGATCATCTGACAACTTTTGGTGGGCCTCGATTAGTGTGTCGAGTTCGTACACTCGACAATCGCAATTTCCCACAACGCCGCCTGACATGGGCAAACGTGCGCCGCACCCTGACAGTCATAGATATGTTCCCCATAAAGTTGGTGCGTGACTTTCTACAATGGGCCTTATAGAATCTGCGTGGCCATAATCTTTGTTTTAGTGCAGCCCTTTTTTGTATTTGCTCAACATTAATACCCTAGGATGGGGGGATCTTGTATTAATGATAGATGATTAACATTAATGACCCTAGCCTCTATAAATAGGGTTGGGGTATCTCCTTGTAAAGGGTTCAGATTTTTAGAGAGAGAAACTTTGTAACTCAATGCAATATATATGCTGCCTGAGAACCACCATTGAAGCTTGTTTGCAAGCTTCAAGCTCACTAAATATCAGAGACTCGTGGACTAGGGCTCTTTTATAGCCTGAACCATGTAAAACCCTTGTGTTCTTTTATGTTATTTTCTTTATACTCTCAAATTTAGTTGATAGCAAAAAGGAAAGTCAACACTTTGGTGCTTTTATTGAGAGTTTGAAGAAAGCCTGAAGAAAATATCCATGGTAATTGTTGGGAATTGTACCCTAAAAGCATATGTAGTAGACATTGTTTTAAGAAATAAATAAATAAATTGAATTTGTTATGCATATATTTTGTGGACTATATTATTCTATGATAATATTAAGTAAATATCAGAAAAATTCATAAGTTCATATATGTGATCCTAAACACGTATTGGTACGGGAGGATTGTGTTTGAGATAAATGAACTTGAATAGTTCGCAGTAAAATAAAGTTATGGAATCTTTAAATTAATTACTGCAAGTACGGTCCACTAGTATTATGAATACATGTGATCTAGATCCGGATCACTAGTGTAGTAGGACAGTTTAGTGGAGGTACTTTATATATTAGAGAATATATAGAACTAGACCAGATATGTTTATTAATACTTAGTTAAATACCGTTTCAAAGTATTAATTAAATATATCATCTGATGATCATATACAAATAGATCTTAATCCTGCAGTTACTATGAACTCTTGTTTATGTTATATGAGTTCTTTGATTCAGTCGTTAGGGTCTGTCAGAATGATAAAACTGAAAACTTTTGTATTGGGAACTCATTAATGTAAATGGCTGGGGACATAGTATACATGTAATGCCCTGGATAGCCAAGACCGCTACACTGTGTACTTATAAAGGTGCAAGACTTGCTAATCAAGTCATTTAGTGAAAAACGTGATACAGAAACCACTAATGAACTAGGGTTAAAAGGTTTTGGTCTCAAAAGGGTACATTTCATATAACTAAACATTTTTACACATGGGATCCCAAAAAGGAACAGCGTTCAAAAGTCAGTTTACAAAATTTCCAGAGTTCAAACGACCATTAGCCACTCTAAGGGCAAAATAGACGTTTCTGGTTCTCCTGTTCTTGTCTCCCTCTCAACCATGGCGGCTGAGCAGCTGATCATGTACATTCTACTCTCAGAGCTCTCCGAGTCAGGGCTGATCAATCTTGCCCTTGTCTTTACCTGCACCACGAAGCACCCGTGAGCCAAGGCCCAGCAACAAAACACAACATTATATAACAAGCAATGATAACAGTTGAATAACCCTTTGAGCATGTTCATATACTTAGCACACCGCAATGGTCACAAAGCACGAAGATTCAATCATAGATTCAGCTAATCAACACCCAGCTATACAGCATAACAATCTACCAATCAATAATAACAATCAAGTCACACGCTAATCAGGGTCGAAACCTTAGGTCGCACCCTCTGTTTAACCCACTGACTCCGGCCCGCTTAAACCGAGCTCAGTGCATAATAAGTTGTCATCAGCTACCAGTGGCCAAGCCGCGCCCTGTGCGCTAGTGTAAACTTCGGCACTCTTAGGCCAGTTGTTTACTTTTTATATGGCATAATACCATCCTTTATAAATCATACAAACAGGGAACCCTTAGTCCCATTATAAATCCACAACCGGTGCAGTTTTCTTACCTTTAATTTCCAAACGCTTCGATTACGAGAAATGCCCCTTGAGTACGATCCGTCTCCCGAGTCCTAGCTTTTACCTAGTCACAACCAAGATAAGGGATTCCATTAATATTCGAATAAAGGTTCCTAGGTGAAGTTCTAGCTTCCGGGACATTGAATTCCACCAAGCACGGTGGTGGAATCGATCCCGAGCACCCTAGGTTAGGTTCCCGCACTCAAAACCTTCAAATAACCAAAAATGCCCTTAAGGGCCGCGGCCCGCCCCCTAAAATAGAGGCTAGGCCTCTCTGACCACAGACACACGTCACAGCCCTGCCCTGTGGCGCTTCCCCACTGCAGAGCTTCCTTGGCTCTTCCTTGCTTCGCAGGGCCACGGCACTCTAGAACAGAGTCGCGGCCCAGCCTCTCGTGCCCAGAAAATCCACCATTCCTAACATCCCAACCTTGCTCAAAACCACCTCAAAGCACCCTAATTCCAAAACCCATTGATCACAAAACTTCTAACATGATTCTAGCAACATAACCCAGCAGAAAGCCTAGCTTAAAATCCCATTAAAATCCCATTTTAATTTATGAAACCCAGAAGCTCAAGAACATAAAAACCAATCATGAAAACTCAGAATTCAAACATTAAATCATAATTTCAAGCTTACCTTCATTGCAGAACCAATTCCCCAAGCTACTTCTGAGCTAACCCCTAATTCCTAGCTTCAATTCAGTCTTCAATTTCAAAACCCAAAAATCTCTTAGAGCTCAACCAAAATCACAGAATTCTAATGACCAAAAGTGTAATTCAGTTCTTACCTTAGTCCAGGTTGAACCCCTTAGTTAAAACTGAGTTAATCCCTCAAAACTTTAGCCCAAATCACAGAGTTCCAGCTGAATTTCCTTAGGTTTTAGTAGTTTTTTCCCTGTGAGAGAGAAGAGAAGAGAGAAAGAGGGAAAGGGGTCGGTTCTTTATGTTTCTACCGAGTTCTGAGTTTTACCTAGTCTATCCTTAGTTAATTAAATCAATCCCGTGACTCGGGGTGCTGGAAACATCCTCGAGGGCAAAATGGTAAAATTCCCCAGTATTCCCACCTGGACTTCCTAACCTCAAATATATCTCCAATTGTTTATTTCCATAACCCGATAGCCTAAATAACTATCCAATACCTGAAATACCCCTTGACTTGCCCAAAGTCAAGTATTAAGCCCCGTTGTGACTTTCCCGCAAACTAGCTCCCTAGGATCGCCTCAAGTCGCATTCTACAGATTTACCCACATGATAATGTGGTTCTCACAGTTATAGCATATAATCACGTTTACATTCATATAATCGTATAAGCATGCTTTAAATTAATAAACACACACACATAAGCCACTTATGCCCTCCCGGCACACTAATCAAGGCCCTTAAGCCATATTAGTGATTTTGGGTCGTTACAATACAGATATGGAATCTATACCTTTTTGTAAAAGATTGAATAATGGTTCTCTTAAGGGTTGACTTTTGGGACTGAAAGGTTATTGAGCTCAAATTCATAATTTAGTTATGATGAACATTCATTAGTAAAGTCAATGGTACTTAAGGAAACAAGATATAATTAAGAGGGTAAAACGGTAATTTTATTCCCGGTTAATTATGGACCATTATTAGAGGGTTGATTTGTATGTAATGATTATATCAATGGACGTTTTATTTTATAAAATACTCAGTAAATGAAATGTCTATAATTACAAGAGTACAGCCTCATATTTATAGTGGAGTAATCATGAGATTAATAAATTAAGATTATTTAATTAAAGAGTTTAATTAATAATCTCAAATTTATTGGAGCTTGGAATTATAAGTCCATACCCACACCGGCTTTATCAACACTATTCAAGGCAAGAGTTGATATAAATGGAAAAATGGTTGAAAGACATATTTAAGAAGAAATTTGTTCTTCGGGCCAAATATGCAATTATGTGATAATAGTGATTAATTAATTAATTGAAAATTAATTGTAATTAACAAAATTAATTAATATTTAATTGTTTTGTAATTTTTGAAATTATATTAAATAATTAAATTAATTTTTGAAATTATATTAAATAATTAAATTAATTTTTGAAATTATATTAAATAATTAATTAATTATAATATTTGAAATTATAATAAATTAAATATTTAATTTCGAAAATATTATTAGTTTTAATTAATTGGTAGAATTAATTAAATATCTTTATTTGAGTGGGAGATAATAATCTAATAAGTTCAAATTAGATTTGAATTTAAAAGATTGATATTTATTCAAATAATTAATTATATTTGATAATTAGTTAAAAAGATATTTAATTCAAATTTGAATTAATTATCAGGTTGTTAGATTTTTATCGGACAATGTAGTTTGAATAAATAATTAAATAAAAATAGAAAAATCAAATATCCCTAAAATATAGGGTGGTACACGTCTAGGACTGTGTGTGGCATGTACTGCACAATTTTCAGGGATAGATTTTTCAATTTTATTTAATTAATTAATGGAAAATTCAAAAGTTAGTTTTTGGATATTTTCATTAATAAGATAATTAATTAATTAAAAGATAAATTGTAAATTAGTTACATATATATATTTTTTAATTTGAATATTTTCTTTTTAAATAAGACTTATCAGAAAATAAATAGATACTCAAGATACTCAAGAATTGGCTCTGTGAAAAAGGATGATACTTTTCTATCTCTCCCTGAATAAGATACAAAACCAATTTTCAGGCCTTATTCTCTTGATCTCATGTGTTGAGTAAATCAAGTAGAATCACAAATTAACTATCCTTTATTCTCTAAGTGCCCACACACTTCTTGAGGTGTAGAGAACGTTGTGAAAGAACTTGGTGTGAGTACCTGGGAGCAACTTGGATAGGAAGTTCGTTCAAATTACGAAAAGATAGCAAGGACACTTGATAGGCATCAAGAGGTATGTTTTCTATTCTTTTCTTGCTTATGATTAATGTATGTAGATTAATGGATCCGCATATTTAAAGGTAGTTTAAATATGTTACAAAAATTTTGTTGTACACTGGGCCCAACCCACCACCATTTCGGTGTGTATTAGGAAACACATTCCTAACAGTAACCACTCGAAGAAACGCACCATATGATGCAGCTCCTTCCGCCGGAGTTAAGGGAGGAGAAACCAGCCTTCCACCACCCCAGGACCTCCTTGAGATGGTGGAAGACTACGACGAAAATGTCGAATATGACAGCATAGACGGCGAGTATTATGAGGAGGAATACCCATAACCCATGGGTTGGGGTGGTGGAAGACTATGACGAAAATGTCGAATATGACAGCATAGACGAGTATTATGAGGAGGAATACCCACAACCCATGGGTGCGAAGGAGTCGCCAGAGGTGGTGGTACTCCGCGACTAGGTGGTCACTCAGTAGCAGAAACTCGACACCCAGGAGGGTAATATCGCTGCACTACAAAAGATGGTTAACACCATGAGGGCTACTTTGGCGGCCCAACGGCTGCGAGTGGACCCCCATGGCGAAGTACCATCTAGGCAGCCAACTGGTGTGCCACCCGTGCACCTAGCTGGAGTGCCACCTATTGACCTAGCCGGTGTGCCTCCAAGGCACCCAGATGATGTGGCGCAAGATCTGCCAGCTGGCGTGCCCCCATGCACCCAACTAGAGTTGGAGCCCCACCTGTGCCATAGGATTGTGGCAAGGGTAAGATCAATGACAATCCTTCTTCTAAGCAAAAGAAGGCTCTTTGGAACCCCGAAGAAAACCAGGCCTTGAGGTCAACCGGTAAGGGTAAAGGCCTAGGTGCCCGAGGACACCGCCAGGCCATTAGGGCCCATGGAACCCAAGGCATTCCGCCTAGGCGCGCCAACACGGATTGTGCGAGGCTCGGAGGTGGTGCCCCCCTAGCACCTCGCCATCACCACAGGAACAATGGCCAAGGAGCCAAAAAGTGAAACTTCTCCGCTAGCTGAGAGCGCGACATCAGCATCTCGTTAAACAATGAAAACGTTGAGTCCGATGGAGAAACAAAAGTAGCATACCCCGAGAGCAGTGGTGCATTCCGAGGCCAAACTGACGTGCGAGAAGGCCTGAACGTTCATAGATGTAATAAGGCTTTCGGGCATAAACCCAGGGGAAGGACCAGTCAGACCTCTGGGACAACCTCAACGCTCGAAAGAGGGGTAACCCGACACAAATTGCCAACCAAGACTGTGACCCCCTCCTCGCAGAATCAGAGATCTTGAAGAGGATAATGCTCAGAATGGCCTGACGTTAGGGCCATGAACCTGACTCAGAGGACGAGGGCGGGGAGCCATGTGGTCCTCACATTGTATAAGCCTCATTACCGTGAGGCTTTAAGATGCCACCATCATGTCCTATGATGGCAGTACGAATCCCACTGGCCACCTTTTGAAGTTCAATAGGTTGATGTCGGTGCATCTCATCTATGGATACGCCAAGTGTCATGTGTTCCCGATAACCTTGGCAATTCATTCGTGGCACCAGCTATCATCATCATTTCGAAGATAATTCATAGCAGCTCGGAAGGTGAGCTTTGAGGTTAATGCCCTGGCCAACATAAAGCAAGGACCCTTCGAGACCCTCAAAGCTTACATCAAGCGCTTCAAGGAAAAAGCAGCGAGGACCAAGAGGGTTGACAATGGCCAACAGCTAATGGCCTTATAGGGCGGGATCCCCGTTGTGGGACGACCTCCAGAGGAGAGGGTGTCGAAGGCTTGACGACTTCATTCGTTGAGAACAAGAAAATATAAGCTGGGAAGACGCCCAGATTGGGGCATTTGGAGGGACCGTCACCTTTCCCGCTCCGACAATGCCTGGCCTCATGCCTTCGGAGACCCAATATCCGCCCTATGCTCCTGTCCAACCAACTATGGCGGGAGCCTGTTGCGTGAAATAAATCTAAGTGCAAGTGTACACTGTCAACAACAAGTAATACAGTAGTAAGTACCAGATATCGTCTCCACTAGGACTGTTTTTAAGTTTTTGATTATGAACATAAATTCTAACAAAATGGTTCAAGAACACGTAAATTAATTAAAAATGTTGTGATATAAGAATTGTGCAATTGAGAACTAACTAAAAGAAAAATAAAATAAACAACTTGGGAAAATAGTAGCAAAGAGTGACAAATAGTAAGATGGAAACTAGAACAATTATCCCCCTATATGCAACTCTAATAGTGATGATGGATTGATGTTGCAGCGACCAGTTGCTATTAGTCAAGAATTATAATTAATTTCATAGGTTTTCGTCAAAGTACTATGGTTTTAATCCTTTAATTAAACCACATGTACTAATTTAATTTCAAAGATTCAATTCAAGCATCAATTGCATAAGACTATGCATGGTATTAATATATGTCTATATCACTACAATGTTGAAATCAAAGAATTCAAGCATGCACCATTCAAATTGTGTGTCAAATAATTCCAAACTTTTAAGATTTGAACATTAACCCAACTACTTACTAAAGGTGATCAATCATTAGCAAGTATTAATCATGAGAAATATTTGAATGAATAAACCTCAAGTGGCATTTTGCATCAAAATCAAAATATCATAAGTCACATATTAAGGTTCAAATTATCCTAGCTATTTAGAGTTTAGCTCATGGCTACAATCACAAAATCAACCAATTTAATGAAATCCATAATTCAAAAATTTAGAAGAGAAATTAATGAAAAACTAAGAGAATGGGTAAGAATATCAAGCCAAAATAATTTCTCCAAAAGGCTTTGTCTTCTAGCTTTTTCTCTTGTCTTTTCCTCTATTTTTCTTCCCTACCACGTTCAAACACTTCCAAAAATCGGGTCTCTAATGTACCAGGCATCTCTTTTTTTTCTTTTCTGTCTGAACATCTTTTTTCTCTTCAGGGAAAGATGGTGATAATAGGTTAGGTTAATTCCTTCTTCCTTCCACATGGGCCTCTTTCTTCTTTTTTTTCTTTCTCTTTTTCTTCTTTCTTTAAAAACCAATGGGCCAAAAGATTTTAAGGGCCTAAAACCATTTTAGTTATTGTTTAGCCCAAATCACATAAATCCCAAAAGTTGAGTTGTCCATTTTCTTTACCATGTGGGTCTTTGAAGCAGCTGGCTGACAGAACGTAATGCTGCTTCCATGCTGCAACATTCCATCATCCTGAGTTCAATTCAAGCTTCAAATTCTTTCAACATATCCAAAACTCTACCAACCACTTGCCAAGACAAAATTCCACCATTTAGGATATATTTTTCAAACATTAAACTATTTTTTGGATGAAAACATAAGTTTAAAAACATTAAAATAACTCAAATTTCTAGATTTATCAGAGCCCAGTCCAGTCCAAGGGTCTTGCCAGCTGGCTTTAGTGTCACGTCGACCGTTGGTTTTAGTGCAACTCTGATGGGATATGCAGCAGCGCCCACTAGATACAATGCTTATTTGTCTGCATACAATGTTGGAGTTGTTGTTCCATCCTAGTCTGCCGCACCCAGTTGGACCCCCAATAGCAGTAGACGCGGGGGCAAGGGCAAAAAGCCTGGATAGCGCAAACTAGACAGGGAACTGCCCCCGGCGGGAAGTATATCTCGTAGTACTTCGAGTACACTAACTTAGTGGATTCTTGGGAGAACATTTATGTGGTCACGGTGTTGAAAAACAATCAGAGTGCACAACGAAATTGGCATGGTGGGCCTAATTTTATTAACACAAAAAAAATTTCATCTCTCATATAAACAATTTATATGTTCAAGAAAACATACAGATAGAAACAGTAATATGCAATATCATTAATCATGCAAAATATATATAATTATACACATACTTATATATATTATATGCACATTTATACAAATATTCAAGAACAAAAATATTTACCTCTTGAAGCCTATCAAGTGTCTTTGAGTCTTTTCGTATATATATCGATATTCCTATCCAATGCTTTGAGTACTCAAACCACGATCTTTTGGAGTGTTCTCTACACCTCAAGATGTGTGTGGTCACATAGAGAACACGGGTTTGTAATTTAGAAATCACAAGTATATCTCAACACATGAGAACTTGGATTATAGCTTGAGAAATGTTAGAATAAAAGAAGAAGAAGATGACAATTTCTTGTTTGACAAATTCTGAAACTTTTTCTGAAGTTTTCACTCTCTTGTTTTCTTCTCTGTTATTACATAATATATATAGAGATTATATATTACCTTATTATTCATAATAATAATAGTAATATATTAATAATATCATAATGATGATATGAATTAATTTAGGTAAATATCTAACTTACCAAATTTGAAAAAATCTATTTTCAAATTATTAATTAATTAAATAAATAAAATAAAAACAACACAGATACTTTATATGCACTGTCTTACGCATGGCACAGTCCCTGGACTGTGCCATGCGTGTAGCAATATTCCCTTTTCAGGGATATTGTATTTTTCTTTTATTTATTTATTTTTAATTAAAATCAATCATTCCACAAAATGTGGTATTCTTTTTTTAAGGAAAAGATCACAACCATATTTCAATATTTAAATTTTAAATTCAAAATTCAATTGATGATCATCATTATCATCATCTTTTAAAAATCAATAAATCAAAATCTATTTTGACTTACCAATTTTATTTTCTGCCACTCAAATAAAATAATTAATTTATTTATATATATTGTACGCGTTGATATTCAG
Source organism: Humulus lupulus (assembly GCF_963169125.1). Classification (NCBI taxonomy): domain Eukaryota; kingdom Viridiplantae; phylum Streptophyta; class Magnoliopsida; order Rosales; family Cannabaceae; genus Humulus; species Humulus lupulus. The sequence continues at coordinate 125,545,860 of NC_084801.1, read as the reverse complement.
CCCGGGTCTTTTATGCAGCTCGAGTATAGCTGGCTATCTAAGAACGATTCTAAGGTACCCACAAGTTGATATCTCCTCAGCGGAGGCAGTGCGACCCCCCAGATAATAACGCGAGCTGAGGAACACGAAACATTAAAGTACGAGCTGGAGATGGATATAACTTATAGCCTCATGGACATGGGTTGGTATTATGCTCAGGTCGAAGTCCTCTAACCACCTGCCACGCCCACGAGTTTATTAAGCTGGATACGTTATATATAAACGTGCGTGGTTAGACATCGCATGTCCATTTATCCCTGAATTCTCAGACACGTAATATAAGCGTGCGTAATCAGACATCACGTGTCTGATTTTGCCAGGCGGCCCATGATCATTTTTATTTAATGATTAGACCTTACCTTAAAATATATTATAATATTCATCATTTGTAGAAGCCAGGTCACAAAAAGGGATGCATATTCACGTGACAACCCCAACACCTATCCTGGGATGGTTCTTCTATAAATACCAAGACCTTGGATAGAAAAGGGGTTGGGGTTTTCTCGGTGTAATGAAAATATTATGTCAAAATATAGAGAGACATACATCAATAATATCGACTCGTGGACTAGGGGGATTTTAACCTCTGAACCACGTAAAAAGGAACGAGTGTTCTTACTATACCATTCTAAGCATCTTTAAGAGTTATTATTCTTGTTATGGTTTACCCTTAAGCACTAATTTATTCCAGCTAATTTTCGTAATACACTGTTGGTAAAAAACCGCATCAACAGTTTGGTGCTTTCATTGAGAGCTGCGAATTAGTGCCGTTGAAAAAGATTCAGGAAAAAGTTCATCATGGTGGTCACTCGTTCAAGGCATGGTAACGAAACAGATCAGCATGGTGGGCAGGAGGCTCACCATACCACTGTTTCTGACGAACAAAGCCCGGAGATCCAGCAGCGATCGAGAAAGCAACCAATGGGCCACAACGACACCGGAAGTTTAGCACCTCTACCGCCGAATCCGAATCCAGGTTACTTGACTGCAGAGGAGTTGGAGAACATGGAGTTGAGGAGCCATCTAACAAAAGAAAACAAGCAAATCGAGGAAGTCTTGGCTCGGTTACCCCTTCTTGCAACCGATGTTAACGTCGGAAAGAGGCAAGGCGGAACTCATAAGTCCCGCCGGGATAGCCGACCTAGGCCCAGTCGGTCGGTTAGAACCTTAACTCCAAGTTCTACGCTCGTTTCACACAATCACCAAGAGACCCTATTTGGCAGTTTTCCCAGAGATCATCAATGAGCCAGCAGTTTGGTCAGAACCTCGACTCCGAGTTCGGCATCACCGTCAAATGCCCATGGCCACCCACACAGACGGTCAAGGACAAACTCACAAAGAAGACATATCCCAACCGACTTCCCTGTACCGCGATCAGATCGCCAGGCTCAAAGAACCAGGAATGGTGGAGCAAAGTGATCGCAAGCTAACTTGGTTCGACCTGATGGGACGAGGATTGCCTCACCGATCAGGCATCCTCTGTCACCGATAAGGCACCTGTCCCCACCGCGTTCAGCTTGAGATGTTCCAACCTACAGAGACAGTAGGAGGAATCCTCCTCCCGCTGCCCCTGCTCCTGTCCCGCGGGCACGCGGGAATATCCCAGATCCTCATCCTCGGCCGCAAGCTCTGAGTTTTTCTAATAGAACCTATTGGACAGAGGGCCATCGAAGCGAGAGGACCAGCGAAGATTTGAGGAATCAGCTGAGTTCAGCTCAGAACCCTCAAGTTGATCCACATACCGATCTCCGAGATCGCCTAAATTCACAAAGAACTAATTCAGCTCGCGATGGAGTCTGCGACACTCACCACAAGGGAAGTCCTTCTGAAGTGCATGATAATGGGAATGTCCCACCAAACCAAGCTCGAACTTGGAGGGACAATAACCCGTCAAATGCGTACGGTCGAGCGGGAGCTGTTGAACAGCCCCAGGGAACTAAGGACCCAACCCTCGAGAGGTTGGCCCAGATGGAGGAGCTGATGAAGAGACTCCTATTAGAGAAGGAAAAAGACGAATATGATTCAAGGGATGAGCTCGAGCTTTTCACTCCCAACATCGCTGCAACGCCATACCCGCCAGGCTTCAGGATGCCCCATTTATCAAAATTCGACGAAGATGGAGATCTGTCTGACCACTTGGGGATGTTCAATACCGTAATGATGGCCCATAACATCAGACCTGAGTTAAGGTGCTTGGTATTCCCTTCGACTCTGGTCGGACACGCTAGACAATGGTTCAAGCAATACAAAAAGCATTCTATTAGCTCGTGGAAGAGCTTCTCTACCGACTTTAAGATGGCGTTTCGGGCTTCTCAAGCAGCTTAAATAAAGGCAGACTCTTTGGAAAATGTAAAGCAGCAGCCCGGGGAGCCTCTAAAATCTTACTTGAGTAGGTTCACCAATATCGCGGCGCGAGCTAGAGACGCAGATGAAAGCTCTAGGCTTATGGCGATGAGAAGAGGAATCCTGGTCGGGGGCGACCTGTGGAAAGAAATCAAGAGAAATGGCATCAGCATAGTGGACGAATTCCTAAACATGGCTCAGAGATGGATCAACCTAGAAGAGGCACGAGCTTCAGTCACAGAAACCGGCCAAGTCCTTGCCCAGCCTGTTGGAGCGGTAACGGACGTTGCAGCTATGGCTCAAACCGTTACCCAGAATAACCAAGGGGGAGGAAGCAAGAGGAAGGGAAACAGCGAAGGCGACCAGAATGGTTCAAAGAAAAATAAGCCCATGGAGAAATTCAAACCAATCTATGCGACTTACGCCAACCTCACGGATACCAGAGAGCGCATCTTCTTGGCGAACTCTGCCCGCCTTCCATGAAAGAAGCCGAAGCCTATAAAAAATCAAAGGGCGAAGAGAGACCCTTCAAAATTTTGTCGATTCCACAATGACATCAGTCACAACATTGATGACTGCAGGCATTTGAAGGAATAGATCGAGACGCTCATCAGGGTCGGGCCCCTGGCTCAATATGCCCGGAATCGAATCACTCCTAATCAGCCCGCTGGGCAAAACATTTAATCAGCTCCAGAAGCCCCAACAAATCAGACCGAAGCCCAGGTGAGTCAAGACACCCCTCCTCCGATAATAGGAGGAGAAATAACCACCATTTCTAGAGGCCCTCATCTGGCAGGCACGAGCAGAAATGCCAGAAGATGTATGTCAATGAGCTGAGGTCTCACAATGGAGTTGAGTTCGTCCCAGAGAAGTGTTTATCTAAACAGCAATGATTGGAGAAACAACCGATCAATTTTACTACAGAAGACGCTAGTCATGTCCAGTTCCCGCATAACGACCCTCTAGTCATAACCGTCCAACTCGCCAATCAGAGAGTTAGGCAGACCTTGGTCGATAACGGCAGTTCTGTGAACCTGCTATTCAAGTCCACATTGGAGAAAATGGGATTGTCTGTGACCGAACTAAGGGAAACCTCCATGATGTTGTATGGGTTTTCCGAAGAAGGTTTGACAGCTATCGGAACGATAAAGTTGGTGATAACCCTGGGTGAGGGACCATGAACTGTTTCCAAGCTGCTCGAGTTTGTGGTCGTGGATTGTCCGACCGCATACAACGCAATCTTGGGTAGGCCCATGCTGATGGCATTCGAAGCCATAACTTCCATCCGCCACCTCGTGATAAAATTCCCTTCATCCACGGGAATATGTATTGTCCGAGGTGATCAGCTCGCTCCTAGGGAATGCTATAGCATTTCCATGAAGGGAAAATCACAACCCGGGCAGCAGACTATGGCCGTGCAGGATCGAGTTCAAAATCCATTATATTATATAAGCAAAAGACTCCTCAGAGCAGAATCTCGGTATCCTCTAATGGAAAAGATGGCGTTCTACCTTATTACGGCTTCCAGGAAGCTTAGTGTAATGCCCCGAAATCCCTAATGCGGTTTAATGGCTGGATTAGTAGGCCGGAGGGCCATAACTATTTAATTATGCCATTAAATGAATATATGTATGTTTATGTGAATTATATTATAATATGATGTTATATGCATGCATGTGGGTCCACATTTGATAATTAGGGTGTTTTGGTAATTTGGCCCGTTGAGGGCATATTTGTGTATTTGGGTGCATATTGTGATTTGTGAATGAGATTCCATTATTATGGAGATATATTCGAGCTATTCGGCATGAGATGATCTTATATTATGAATTAGCGGTTTTGTCATAACGGGGGTCTTTTATTGAGATATTGAGTAATGAGAATGTTATTTGATGATAAATTAGGGGTTATTGAGATCAGGAGGAAATTCTGGAAGTTTTGACTATAATGTACCCGGGGGTGTTTTTGGGACCCCGAGAACTAGGTTTTATTTGAGGTTACTTAAGCTTGAAGTAGCTTGTTAGATAGAACCGTACATTAGAAAACCTCTTGTTCTCTTCCCGTTAGTTCATTTTACCGTTCGAAGCATTTTCGAAGAAATCTCGAGTTCTAGGAGTCGGAATTAAGCGCGGATCGAGGCATAGCGATCCTAGGAAAGATTAGAAGCTTCTTGATCATAGGATTTGATGAGAAACAACCCAATCAAAGGTAATCTAAGTTTTAAGTTTTGAGTTTTTAGAGTTTCTAAGCTTAGAATTGGCTTTTGTGTGAGTTTTTGGTTCGTTTGAGCCTCGGGAATTTGATGGTTTTGGATCATTGTGAAGCTTGGGAACTTTGATTTGATGATTTGGAAGTGTTTAGGTATGTTTTTGGAAGGTTTAGGATGAAGGAGAACGAGTTTGGGGATGGTTCTGGGTTGGGGGTCACGACCCTGTTGTTAGGTGCCGCGGCCCTAGCTCGAAGAAGCTGGTGGAGCAAGTTTGGCCTTGCTGGGCGCCGCGGCCCTAGGTGTTGGGCGCCGCAGCCCTTACTCCTGGAGTGGTTGGGGGCCATGACCCAAGGTGTTAGGGCCGCAACCCTTGAGCAGGTTTGACCCCGTTTGAGTGTTTTGGCCCCGAAAACTTGGTTTTGGGCCTCGGGATGGTTCCTACTACCCGAATTAGTGGGGATTGATGTCCCGAAGGCTAGATCTTGGTTTGGGAACCTTTGATGTTCATTTTATTGATGGTGTTCCATATTTGGTTATGACTAGGTGACCGCTAAAGGACTAATCATCAGATCGTTCTCAAGGGTCGTTCTTTTATTCATTCTCGCTCGAATCAAAGGTAAGAAAATTGCACCCCATATGTGACATGCATGGTTATTCTTAAGGCGTGTTGATTGTTTAAATGTGGACATGAATTGATTATTTAATGCTTAGCAAATCTTTCTCACTTGTGCATGGTACTGACTAATTAGTCAGATTTGGCAAAGGTGTCAGTATCAACTCTGAAGCTGGGACTTATTAGTCAAGTTTGGCAGTGGTACTGGGCACTGGTCACACAGTGCTGACTTATAAGTCAGGACGGCCTTAGCATATTCAACGCAAGCCAATAAAGATTAGATCTAATTGACATCTGCATTAAATGACTCAGAAGAGCGTTAATGTCGAACCAACCTTAAGTTCGATGAAAACTAAAAGCGCTTGTGTGACTTACCCATCAGTCACTCATTTGTTAAGTTAGAGACTTACCCATCAGTCTCTCATCTGTTTAAGCTAGTGACTTACCCAGCAGTCACTCATCTGTTTAAGCTAGTGACTTAGCCAGCAGTCACTCAACTGTTTAAGCTAGTGACTTACCTAGCAGTCACTCATCTGTTTAAGCTAGTGACTTACCCAGTAGTCACTCATCTGTTTAAGCTATTGACTTACCCAGCAGTCACTCAAATGTTTAATCTAGTGACTTACCCAGCAGTCACTAATCTGTTTAAGCTAGTGACTTACCCAGCAGCCACTCAACTGTTTAAGCTAGTGACTTACCTAGCAGTCACTCATCTGTTTAAGTTAGTGACTTACCCAGCAGTCACTCATCTGTTTAAATTAGTGGCTTGCTTGTCAGTCATTCATTATGGTTTACCAGAGCCTCAAGTGATATTCACTCATCTGTTTAAGAGCTATAAGCTCTGTGTGATTATAATAATAATCAGTTGTTAATATCTATATGCATTATTGTGTTTTCTTGCTGGGCCTTGGCTCATGGGTGCTATGTGGTGCAGGTAAAGGGAAAGAAAAGCTCACCCAGCCTTGAGTGGAGAGCTTAGGTGGTGCTGTGTACATATGCAGCCGCTTGACCACCACAGCCAAGGAGTTCTCAGAGGAACTAGGGGGTTTACCCTATTTTTGCCGCTTAGGTCGGCGAGTTTGTAAATTTGAAACAGTAATGACTAGTTTGAGTTGTAAATAACTTGTAAAACGTTTTTATGGACCCATGAACAGTTTTATGTATTTAATAAAATATCTCATTTCCTTTTTATTGGTTTTCCACCTTAGCCTGTTAATAACACTTAGAAGCACGTTTTTAACCAAAGGACTCGGGTAGCGAGTCAAATTTCCGGTTCACCGTAACTGTTCTGGGTAACCAGGGCGTTACACTTAGGCCATATTTCCAGTCCCATTCAATCCACATCATGACCGATCAGCCTTTCAAGCAGGTGCTGCAGAAACCTGAGATATCGAGACGATTGTTGAAATGGGCGATCGAGCTCAACCAGTTTGAGATACTGTATATACCCTGAACTGCGATCAAAAGCCAAGCCCTGGCTGATTTCATGGCTGAATGCACTAGATTCCAGGAAGATCCCTTTAGAGAACCAGTGCAGGAATTATGGAGAATCTTCGTAGACGGGTCATCTAATGAGAACGGGTTCGGAGTTGGGATCATCTTAATATCCCTTGAAGGACATCGTTTCCACTCCGCGCTGCAGTTCGGGTTAATGGCGTCCAACAATGAAGCTGAATACGAAGCCCTATTGGTCGGGCTTAGAGTGGCGAAGGAGTTGAAAGCCAGGGCCGTCCACTGCTACAGTGATTCCCAGCTCGTGGTAAACCAAGTGTCTGGGGAATATCAAGCACGGGGGGCCCAAATGGCGGCTTACCTGGCCATGGTCAAGAAGGAGCTATCTGAATTTGAATATAGCCTAGTCGAGAAGATCCCTCGCGAGCAAAACACCAATGCTGACGCTCTGGCTATACTCGCTACCTCCAAAGAAGCCGAGACTCTGAGCATAGTACCAGTGGAATTCTTGGAAAGCCCGAGCGTAGTGGGAAGTGCTATGGAGGTCGAGATGATCAATGCCAGACTGACCTGGATGACCCCCATAATAGAATATCTTTCGACAGAAAAATTGCCTGGCGAGCAGAAAGATGCAAGGAGAATACTCTATCAAGCTCCAAGGTATACAATCATAGACGGGATGTTATACCAACACGGTGATTACTTACCTCTACTACGGTGTGTTCTGCCAGAGGAGGCCAAAACTATTTTGCAGGAGGTGCACGAAGGCTTCTGTGGGGATCATGCTGAGGGGAAAAACGTAGCCCTGAAAATACTAAGGCAGGGATACTTTTGGCCAACGTTATCAAAGGACTCCATATCCTATGTCCAAAAATGTGATAAGTGCCAGCGTTTTGCCACCATCGCCCGAGCTTCGCCAGTCAAGCTAAAAATGATATCATCCCCCTGGCCATTCGCGGTATGGGAAATCAATTTAATTGGAGCCCTGCCCACGGGGAAGGGAGAAGTTCGCTATGCAGTAGTGGCCATTGATTATTTTACAAAATGGGCGGAAGCAGAGCCCCTCGCGACAATCACTGCAAAAAGAGTCCTCGACTTCGTGGTCAAGAATATTGTTTGCTGGTTCGGACTGCCAAGAAAGATTGTATCAGACAATGGGACACAGTTCGATAACGATCTCTTCACCAAATTTTGTGAAAGACACGGCATAATCAAAAGCTTATCCTCAGTGGCCTATCCACAAGCCAACGGGCAGGTCGAGGCTGTGAATAAAACCCTCAAAGCAAGCCTTAAGAAGAGGTTGGACGAGGCCAAGGGAGTATGGCCCGAGCAGCTCCCGCAGGTGCTGTGGGCATACCGGACCTCCCACCGAACTTCCATGGGGCACACCCCTTTCTCCTTAACTTTCAGAAGTGAGGTCGTCCTCCCTATCGAAACAAAGATAGCCACACATAGGCTTCAGACCTTTAGCCTGGAGCGGAATGACGAACTACTCAGCTCGTCCCTCGACTTTGTTATCCAAAAAACAGACACGGATGACGTGGCAGGTGATTTCTGAACACGTGGCTGACACCTGGCAGAATTGTAACGACCCAAAATCGCTAATAAGGCTTAAGGGCCTTGATTAGTGTGCCAGGAGGGCATTAATGGAATAATTGTGATTTAAATGAGTAATTATGTGTTGAGTAATGTTTATATGATAATTGATGATATTATGTGGTAATGTGATATGAAATAAATATGTGATATATGTGAGAACCACATTATTATGTAGACAGGTTCGCAGAGCACGACTCGAGATGATTCTAGGGTCAGATAGCAGGGAAAGTCACAACGGGACTTAAGATATGACTTTGGATAAGTCGGGGGTATTTTTAGATAGCGGGTGGTGATTTGGACTATCGGGTCATGAAAATAAATATATGGAGATATATTTGAGGTTAGGATGTTTAGGCGGGAATATTGGGGGATTTTACCATTTTGGCCTCGGGGACGGTTTCGGCACCCCGAGCCTCGGGATTAACTTAATGAGTGAGATAGACATAAGGAAGCCTTTAGAAAATACAAACCGACTAAACACTTTTACCTCAGCTCTCTCTCACGCTCAAGGAAAACAGAGGGAAGGAAGGAAACACAGAAAACTAAGGGGAACAAGCTGGAATTTCTGGGATTTGTGGTGAGGATTTGGAGGTTTAGCTCAGGAGTAAATCAAGAACTAAAACAGAGATTAAGGTAAGCATCTAATCTTCTTTTCTGTGGTTGAATTCTAAGTTCTAGCTGGGTTTCGGTTAAGTGTTGAAGCAAACATAGTTTGATGTCTTAAGGCAGAATTAAGAAGGAAACTTGGAGATTTAGCTTGGCTTTGGCTTGGTGAGGTGATTCAACAGAAGAGGTAAGTTACAATTCATGGTTTAGAGGTTTTAAATTGGGTTTGAATGGCTGGTTTGAATGTTTATAGCTCTTGAGTTTCAGAAATTGAAAGGAGAAGATTCGTGTGTGTTGGGTTGAGTTTTCTATGGAATTAAGTTGTTTAAGTCATGTTAAAAGTGTTGGATTTGTTGGGTGTTGAAGTAGGGAGCTTAAGGGTGGTTGTGGCTAAGGTTTTGAGCTTTGAAATGGTGTAAATTCTGGGTTCGACGGGGAGGGCCGCGGCTCTGTTCTAGAGCGCTGCGGCCCTAGCATGCAAAGGAGCCAAGGAGGCTCGGCCAAAGGCAAGCGCCGCGGCGCCCAAGGCAAGGGCCGCGGCGCGTGTCCTCCTTCAGGGGTGGTGTTGGTTCTGTTTTGGGGAAGGGCCGCGGCTAGGCTTCAGGGGCTGCAACCCTTGGTTGCACACATGAGTTTTTGAGGGTTTTAGGCACGGGGAAGTTGTCTAGTGTGCTCGGGTTCGGTTTCACCACCGTGCTTGGTGGAATTTGGAATCCCGGGAGTTAGTTTTGTAACTGAAAACCTATATTGGAGTATTAATGGAACCCTATACTTTGGTTGTGATTAGGTGATAAAGGCTTAGGCTTGGGAACGGATCGTGCTTGAGAGGCGTTGCTCGTAATTCAATAACCGCACAGACTAAAGGTAAGAAAACTGCATCTGGTTGAATATATGTGACGGTAATAAGGGCTCCCTATTGTAAATGCTTGAAAAGATGGTATTATGCCATGCAAGACATTTAGTGAACCAACGGCCTAAGGGTGCCAAGGGTTTCACTAGCGCACAGGGCGCGACTCGGCCACTAGTAGCCGAGGACAGCTTATTATGCACTGAGCTCGGTTTAAGCGGGCCGGAGTCAGTGGGTTAAACAGAGGGTGCGGCCTAAGTCGTCGGCCCTGAATATTATGTGATATGAGTGTAATATGTGATAGATTGTATCTTGAATCTGAATGTATGTGCTGAATATCTGTTGTGAGTTATCTGATGGGGATTACATGCTTAATAAGCTGATTGTCTGCTATTATTATCTAAGTTGTATATGATGTTTTCTTGCTGGGCCTTGGCTCACGGGTGCTACATGGTGCAGGTAAAGGCAAGGGCAAATTGGACCAGCCTTGACTGGAGAGCTCAGCAAGAGGAATGTACATAGCCAGGTGCTCGGCCGCCACGGTTAAGGTTTAGGCAAGGACGTGAAACTTGAAGTCTGTTAGTTTTGCCTTAGTATGGCTAGTAAATACTCATGTACTTTTGGGAGTCTGTAAACTTATCTTAACTTTGTTTTCTTATGGGATCCCATGTTTACTACAATTTAAATATATGAAATGAATCTTTTGAGACCAAAACCTTTTTAACCCTAGCTCTTACATGTTTAGTGACACGTTTTTGAATTAATGACTTGACTAGCGGGTCTTGCACCCTTATAAGTACACAGTGTAACGGTCTTGGCTATCCAGGGCGTTACAAGAATTCTGTTTGAGTATCGACCAGTAAGATATTGCAAGCATAACGGTTGAGTTTTTCTTACGACCAGCCTGGTCGTACACTCCGAATATTTCAAGATAATTTTGTAAAGATCATAGTCAATCCTGAGATTGTCTCCAATAATTCCTGATGATCCGATTAATTAGGAGAGAATATCTGTAACAAATTAATGTAATCCTCCTTGAGCCTATAAATAGAGAAGGATAGTTCAAGGAGGGGATTTTTGGCTTTTAGATTACTTGAGAGTATAGATTTATGAGAGAATTAGAGCTAATACATTACGATATATTATTTATTCTTCAGAGGTTGGTGAAACTCATAGAACCCTAGTTCTTTGATCAGTCCTTTGAATCCTATATCAATAATAGCTCAAGTGGACGTAGGTTATTACCAGTTTCTGGGGCCGAACCACTATAAATTCTTGTGTGCTTTACTGTTTTTGCCATTATATTCATTCCAACATATCTGTCCACATCAAGAATTTTTGACTCCGTGTCAGTTGACTAAAATCAGGGTCAACATTCTGGTGCTTTCATTGAGAGCTTGATACGATATTGTTAAAACAGTAATGGCGAAAACCACAAAGAAGACTGGGCAGGCGACTGGCGCTGCACCATCTCAACCGCCTCCTCCTCCAAACGTGACTGAAGATGAGCCACATTTGGAATTCGATGAGGAAGAACTGGATTTTGAGACGCTGAGGAATACCCTGGGGGTATTGCAGGATGAACTGGCCAATCTGAGGGCCAGCCAGGAAAGTGCTGCTAAGATTATGGCGCGGCAGCAACAAGAGATTGAGCGACAGTGCCAGGAATTGAGTGAGAGACAGGCGGAGATGTACCGCCATCAGAGGGAGGCCATGGCAGCCCTCGAAGCATCCCTATAGTTGGCTAGGAATCAGGCTGTACCTGCCTCACAGCCTGATCAACCTACAAATGGGCCACCCCAAAGGGGTCCCAATCCTAGCCCGCCGATCCAGCCCTCGAGCCCCCAGAGGCCCGAGCAGCCTCCAATGCCTCTGGAAGATGTCCCGCTAAAGGATCCTGAAGCGCAGCCTCCATCCCAGGCTGGTCGTGACATTCCCCCGTAGCCAAGGCAGAATAGGGCCGGGCAGCAGCCCCGCAGTCCTAGACGCCATAGGGGCGAAGAGTCGAACCCACCGAGCAGAGGGCAGCGTCCTTCTGGTAACAGAAGGAAATCAGAGATAAGCTCTGCGGTCCGAGGCCCCCCACGGCATGATAATGCACGAGGACCTACCGACCAACGCAGGCCACCCTCTAACGCTCAGGAAGTTCCAGCCCGAGGAGGCAACCGAGGGAACAGTCGATCCCACCATAGCCAGTCGAGGTTCAGAGATGGCCATGGTTACAATGAGGCCGACTCAGGTAGAGGAAATGCTGGTCGAAGAAATGAAGATAGAGGTGGGGGCAGAAGCCCACCACCTAGAGAAGACCAACCCGAGAGACGTGACGCTGGGGGGCAACCCAGGCAAAATAATGTCTTTAACTGGCTCGGAGCTAGCGAGCAACGGTGAAGAGACGAAAATTTAAGAGACGTACTCAACGATCGCCGAGAACGGCACGACGAGTACGTTCCCCCAGCAGCAGTGGCCCCGGCGATTCCCGAAGCCGTGCAAGCCCAAATTGATGCCCTGAATCAGGCAGTACAACAGCTGGTCGGGGGAAGAACGTCTCATATCGAGTACGACAGGAGAAGAGGCACTCCTTTCGTCCAAAGGATAGCTATGGTAGAAACTCCTAGCAAATTTAAGATGCCCACGCTTCCAAACTTTGACGGGTATGGTGACCCGGTATCTCATGTCAACAAATTTGAGATAAAAATGGACATTCAGAAAGTGTCCGAAGACTCTCGGTGCAGGATCTTTCCTGCAACACTTTTTGATGCTGCACAGGAGTGGTTTTTCAAATTCCCTCCTGCAAGTATTGTTTCTTGGGAGATGTTCGTAAAGGAGTTTTACAAACAATTCTATGCGGGTCGTGTGCACCCAACTGAGGCAAATCAGCTGGTCGAGATATGCCAACAAGAAGGAGAGCCACTAAAGGATTACGTCCAGCGCTTCATGCGAGCAGCGGCTGGAGCCAAAACAGTGGGTGACGAGGGCAAGATGATGGCCCTAACTGCGGGAGTTAGGCGCCGCACGCCTTTGTGGAGTAGCCTCAGAAAGCATGGAGTTAAGACTACTCAAGAGTTTTTGGATCGAGCTGATCGCTACATCAAGCTCAAAGATGCCATCGCCAGTGAAGGAAAACCCCCAAGCAAGGATAAGGGGACTGCCGAGCCCGCCAATGGGTCAAAGTCCAATGGCAACAGCAAAGGCAACGGGAACGGCAATGGAAATGGCAAGAATGGGGGGAAACGGCCGCATAATGAGCCTTCCACCTCTGATAATAAATGAGCCAAGGGCAATCGTTATGAACCACGGTTCACTAACTACACTGCCCTTGTCGAGTCTCAGGGAGAGGTGTATCAGGCCACGAGTTCCAGTGTGCCTTACAAAAAACCTGCTCCCATTCGAAAAGATATTTCGAAGAGAGACACTACCAAGTTCTGTCGCTATCATAACGACTACGGACATGATACAAATGAATGCAACCAGCTGAAGGATGAAATCGAGTTCCTTATTAGACAAGGACACTTGAGAAGATATGTACAGGCCTCAGGAAATTCCCAATGAGAGGCTCCAGGTGGCAACGACCATGCGCCCGCACGCCAATGCTCGCCACCTTTGCAGCCTGACCCCATAGCTGGCACTTTACTCACCATCTGTGGAGGCTCGCACCTCGCGGGAAGCAGTGGAAAGGTGAGGGAACGATATGCTCGGACCCTACGTCACGACCAGGACATCGAGATGATGACTGTGGAGGACAGGGCATCAAAGAAGGCTCGGTCGGAGGATGGTGAGATAACCTTCTCTGATAGCGACGCCCAGCATGTCCGGTTCCCACATTTCGATCCGTTGGTCGTGGACATTCAAATCGCCAACATGATGGTGAAAAGAGTACTTGTTGATACAGGAAGTTCAGTGAACATCCTATACAAATCTTCACTGGAACGTATGAAGTTGTCCGTCAAGGACTTGGAGCCCTGCAACCAAACGATTTACGGCTTCTCTGGTGAGGGACTCGCCCCAGCAGGGTCAATCAGACTTCCAGTAACAGCAGGTACAATGCCTTCTACCAGGACATTACTCGCTACTTTTATAGTAGTCGATTGTCCTTCGGCGTACAATGCTGTCATTGGAAGGCCCATACTGGTTGATCTTCGGGTCGTCACCTTAGTATGGCACTTGGCCATGAAATTCCCGACAGACGTAGGGGTAGGATGCGTGTTGGGTAATCAGAGGGAAGCAAGGGAGTGCTACAATGCCTCAGTCACAAAGGCGAAGAAGGGAATGTCGAAGAGCACTCCCATAGATAGGTTGCAGATGGTTATTGGTACACAAGCCCAATCCGGTGATGGAGTCACCAAATAAGGTGTTGCCCAAAGTGAGGATAGGGATTTAGATCCTCGCTTTGGGGATTTTGAGGAAGATGTTGGACCCGTCGAGGACCTGGAAGAGGTCCAACTTGACGAAAAAGACCCGACCAGAGTCGTAAAGGTTGGGAAAAATTTAGAAGCAACAACGAAGCATGCACTGGTGGAATTTTTGCGAAAGAACCAGGAAGTTTTTGCCTGGTCACACAAAGACATGACTGGGATAGATCCTGCAGTTATCAGCCATGTCCTGAACGTTGACAAGAGTTTTCCACCCGTGCAACAGAAAAGAAGGCTGCTCGATAAGGATAGATCGAAAGCCTTAAAAGAGGAAGTCAAAAGACTGAAGGAGAATGGGTTCATCAGGGTGGCGTTTTATCCATTGTGGGTCTCTAATCCAGTACTGGTTCCCAAGCCTAACGACAAATGGCGAACCTATGTGGATTTCACAGACCTTAATAAAGCCTGCCCAAAAGATTGCTTCCCAATCCCAAGGATCGACCAGCTGGTCGATGCAACTGCAGGACATGAGATCCTCTCTTTCATGGATGCATACTCAGGATACAATCAGATCAATATGCATCCCCCTGACGAGGATCACACTAGCTTTCGGACCGATACAGGGTTATACTGTTATAAAGTAATGCCCTTCGGACTGAAAAACGCTGGTGCAACTTACCAGCGATTGGTTAACCACATGTTTAAGGAGTTGATCGGAGTAAACATGGAGGTGTACGTGGACGCAATGCTGGTAAATTCGAAAAAGGCAGAAGGATATGTGAAGGATTTACAAGAGTGTTTCAACGTTCTGAACAAATATCAGATGAAGTTAAATCCTCTCAAATGTTCCTTCGGAGTAGGATCAGGGAAATTCTTGGGGTTCATTGTTAATTCAAGAGGAATCGAGGCCAACCCCGACAAGATCAATGCCCTTATCGACATGAAATCGCCGATGAAAATCAAGGATGTGCAAAGTTTAACTGGAAGAATTGCCGCACTAAGTAGATTCATTTCCAAGTCGACGGATAAATGCGTCCCTTTCTTTAATCTACTTAGAGGCAACAAGAAGTTCGAATGGACAAGAGACTACGAACAGGCTTTCCAGGCCTTAAAGGCCCACATGGCACAGCCTCCTGTTTTATCAAAACCCATAGACGGAGAAACTTTGTTCATTTACCTGGCGATCACCGAATTTGCTGCCAATGCGGTGCTAGTACGAGAGGAAGAAGGCGTACAAAAGGCGGTTTACTATGTAAGCAAGAGGTTAATCAGGGCCGAATTGAGGTATCCTCCAATCGAAAGATTAGCCTATTGCTTAATCTTGGCCTCAAGGAAGTTACGTCCTTACTTCCAAGCCCATCCCATCATAGTCTTAACTGACCATCCCCTTCGGCAAGTTCTGCAAAAACCAGAGGCGGCTGGACGCTTGTTAAAATGGGCAGTCGAACTCGGGCAGTTCGATATCACATATTCACCGCGAGCCGCAGTAAAAGGACAAGTCTTGGCTGACCTTATCACTGAATTCACTGAGCTCCCAGACGATGAGCAGTGCGAACAACCTAGTGCGCCTGAGCCCCAAGTCAAAGCTCCTTCGTGGAAGTTATTCACGGACGGGTCGTCCAACGAATCTCACGCCGGAGCAGGAGTGATATTGATAATGCCAAAGGGGCACTGATTTCACTGCACTATTAGGTTCGATTTCATCGCATCAAACAATGAGGCCGAATATGAAGCACTCCTCGCAGGACTAAGGTTAGCCAAAGACATGAGTATAAAAGTGCTTGATATCTACAGTGATTCACAGTTGGTAGTGAATCAGGTCTTAGGGGAGTATCAAGCATGGGGCCTCAAAATGGTGGCCTACTTAAACAAAACTAGAGATTTGTTGGCGCAATTCGAGAAGTATACCCTCCAGCAAATTCCCCGAGATCAGAATTCAAACGCAGATGCTTTAGCCAAACTCGCATGTGCAAAAGACGCTGACACTTTAAATATAGTGCCAGTAGAGAGATTATGCGAGCCGAGCATACGAGCAGATGAAACCAATATGGAAATCCGGATGGAGGATACATGGATGGCACCGTACTTGGAGTATCTCACGAATGGTGTACTACCAGCAGATAGAAACAAAGCCAGAACTCTTCAAGACAGGCTGCTCGGTATATACTGGTCGATGGTGTTCTTTACCGAAGAGGATACTCCATGCCACTGCTCAGATGCATTACACTAGAAAAGGCTAATGAACTAATGAGGGAAGTACATGAAGGCTTCTGTGGGGACCACGTTGGGGGGCAGAGCTTATAAAAAAAGATTCTGAGGCAGGGTTATTTCTGGCTGACTATGAACGAAGACTCAATGGAGTTTGTGCGAAAATGCGATAAATGTCAAAGATTTTCCAAGATCCCATGCGCAGCTCCCAACGAGTTAAAGCAGATGCAGAGCCCTTGGCCTTTCGCAGTATGGGGGATAGACTTGATTGGGTCTTTGCCAACGGGAAAGGGTGGAGTAAAATACGCAGTCGTAGCAGTCGACTACTTCACCAAGTGGGCCGAAGCTGAGCCACTCGCTACCATAACGACCAAGAAAGTTCTTGACTTTGTCATCAAGAACATTGTTTGCCGATATGGTTTGCCTCGAAAAATTGTCTCAGACAACGACACCCAGTTTGACAGCGACTTATTCACAGACTTCTGCGAAAGGCATGGAATCGTCAAGAGCTTTTCTTCAGTCGCACATCCACAAGAAAATGGGCAAGTCGAGGCAGTGAACAAAACACTTAAAGACACCCTGAAGAAAAGACTTGAAGACGCTAAAGGAGCATGGCCAGAACAGTCGCCTGAAGTACTCTGGTCGTATAAAACTTCTCATCGAACAGCAACAGGTCATACCTCATTTTCCTTAGCATACGGGTATGAAGCTATGTTGCCCGTCGAGTTAGATCCACCCTCACATCAACGAATTACATATGACCAAGACCAAAATAGCCAACTGATTATGGAGTCCCTAGACTCGCTTGAAGAGAAACGGGAAAAAGCCCAACTCCGAGTAGCTGCGTACCAGCGAAAGGTCGCCCAATATTTTAACTCAAAGGTGAAAGAGAGAAAGTTCAACGTCGGAGATCTAGTACTTCGACGAGTATTCTTAAACACCCGCAACCCAACTGCTGGAGTACTCGGACCAAACTGGGAAGGACTTTACCAGATTGAAGAAGTCCTTCATCTAGGCATCTACAAGCTTGCACGCTTAAATGGAAATCTCATTCCACGCTATTGGAATGGATAACAGCTGCACAAGTATTATCAATAAACAGTCCTTTTTAAAGGACTGGCTTGTATTAATTTTTACTTTTTACAAGTTTTGAAAAAGGGTTAGCCATGTTATATGGCTAATCGCTTATAAGTGAAAGATCTTTTTAAGATCACTCGTAAAGACATGTTTAGTCCATTTTTAATACGAGAATTATAAGGGACTGTGCGCACCCAGTCATTCTTGCCAACCTTTGTAAATTTTTTTACAAGTATTTGTTCATTACATGTGTTGTTTTGGTGTATTATAAGTGTTGCATTTCCTACCGAGAAGTAATGTTCGTACAGGTCGTGGTCAAGGCAAGTGACCAAGGACCTAAAGCTCCTCAGTCACTTGGGGGGCATATAAGGTACATCGATAGCAAAGCATACCAAGAGGTATGTAAACACATGAACAAAATGAGTGAAAGCATGCAACGGTACTTAGAGTATTTTTCAAAATTTATATTTTGTTAAATCAAGCCAAAGTACTATGTTAAGTTCGGTCATGCGAACATATGTTATAATAAGCAGAAATATTATAATATCAAAAAAGAATTCTCTTACACCGCAAGCAGTACTGCTTGGATGTAATTGTTTAAAGTAAAAGGAAAGTTTGCTGCCCATGCAGCAAAATTAAAAATAAAAATTTAGTCTTTACATCAAGACCTGTGGGTCGTGTAATCAAAGAAAAGAAAAAGAATATAAATTTCAAGGGGCATTAGGAGCAGGAGGATCTTGGTTAGCACTCTGGTCAACTACGTCCCCGGTGGCTTCTCCTCCCTCCGCTCCGGCAGCTGGCTGAATGCTTGGGGAAGCGGGAACTCTAGCTCTTTCTTCTTCCGCAACCAGCCGAGCAGTGCAGTGGGCTAGCTCAGCATTCCTGGCATCCTTTGGGAGGTAGTTGAAGTCGGCACCTTGGTTGTGTTTCCAAAAGTCATAAAAACACCGAAGTGTCGCGTTCTTGTACCTCTCCAGGTCCTTGGCATTAGTGAGCTTGAGCTGATCCACCTGGCTTTTGAGAACAGCAATGGTCGCGTCCTTAGCAGGATGCTCCTCCCTAAGTTTCTTAAATTCACACCATTGGATTCGACTGGACTCCAGGTAGTCATCCCTTTGCTTCCTCAAAGTTTCCTGAGAAGCTTGCTTCTCAGCCAGTTCTGCTACCGCTGCATCCCTCTGCTGGGTGACCACCTCTAACTCCCTGGCATGCCTAGCCTCCACGGCCTTAAGCTCCTCAGCAACCTTTGCCCGGGACTGCTTGATGCTAACAGTGGCGCGGGTGCGAGTAGCAGTCATTGTCAGCATGACCTGCAGTCAAAGAATAAAAGTTAGGCTATATTACAAGAAGGAAAGATAAAAGCCAAGAGAAATAGTACTTACACTAGCCACTTCATTAAGGGCCCTGTTAAGGATTTGGTCGACCCCCATGCTCTCAGCTTCAGCCATTGCTTCCCTGCAATGATCATGCTTCAGAATATGAGCAAGGCGATCTTTAGCTGATCGTAGAGAATGTCTCGAGAGTTTGGCCCCGGGAAGTTCTGCTTGCGGGGCCTGTTCTTTTTGGGCCGCAGGCGAAGGGTTGGCAGCAGGGGTAGTCTCCTTCTCAGTAGAGGCAGAAGGTTGGGGCAGAAGGTTGGCCAGTAGGCCCATCCTTGGAAGGATCAGCTGTTCGACCCTTCTTGGCCGAGGGTGCTTGGCTTGATTCACCATCATGTCTCCTGGCCAATTTCCTCCGGCGGACCAGGGGGACCTCCTCTTCCTCCTGGGTCTGGTACAGATCGAAAACATTGGGGGAAGCCATCTCTGCAGATAAAGAAAAACATGCAGACAGTAAGACAAAGGTAGATAAAAAATCACGACAAATCAGAAAAGAGGTCACAAAGTTTAATACCCGAGCTACAACTACTTGTCGCTACACTACTGAATCTATTAGTCATACACTCACTATCTGGCACGAAGAAGTCTGGCCCTAGATTTGGAGTATACGTAAAATTGTCATCCCCGTTATATAAGTGATAGGGAATTGGCAAGTTATTTAAAAGCAGAATAACAGTATCGTTTTCGTCTGAAGACTCATCCAAGTCTATGACAGGCTCTGTTGCCTTTTGTTTCCCCTTCCCTTGGGGCGCAGAAGGCCTCTCTGCTGAAGGGCCGCCAGTGGGTTCCCTGATCGTAACCCCCATTGGCCTCCTTCGGGGAGGAGACGCTGGGGGTTGCTGCTCGGGATCCCCCTCGGCAATGGTGTCTGCTACCACGGGTCCTCTCGTTTCATGGCGAGGAGCCAGGAGGCCAGATAGCCTCAAGTTTTCATCAGTGACCAGGGACTTTACGCTTTTTTCAGCGTCTGCCATCCTAGCCAGTGCGTTGGACCTCACCACCATGTCTGGTGTTGGGTTCGGGTGTAACCATGGTCCTGAAAGGCACAATATACTTTAGAGAAGTGTAGGAGAACTTGCAAAGGAAAAGTAGCGACCAGTGAAAAGTGACATTTACCTCCTCAAGCGAAGGCCAGGTTGTTCGTAGTCATGTCTGGCATGAGGAAATACTCTTGTTTGTACTTCCCCACGTTGGAGATATGAGTAGTGTCACTCAGGAACGTTCGGTTTGTTTCCTAGTGACAAAGATGAAAAATTCCCGTCCCGTATTGTTGAGGGTTGGACTTAAGGTCAAAAAGGAAGTTGACCTCGTGAGGGGTGGGTTCTGGCCATTTTTTAAGTTTATAAAGGATATAGAGTGCGGCCAACATTCTATATCCGTTTGGGGTAATTTGAAAGGGGGCAACACTGAAGTAGTTGGCCACCCTCTGGTAGAATGGATGTAGAGGGAGGATAGCCCCCGCCTCTATGTGATACCTTGACCAAGCGTCGTAGACGCCCCCAGGCAGGTTAGCTCTTTGGTCAGCAGCCGGGATTTTGAGATTAACTCCGGTAAAGGGATACCTCCTAAGGTAATTGGCAAGCATCCGGGGAGTCACCTGGCTAGTAGGAGAAAGATACCACTCGACATCAGGAAGGTTTTGATGCCGATGGCGAGCCCTGACTTGAATGCGAGGGTCTGGGGCAGCATTTTCTCGACCACTGGTCGAGGGAACCCTAGCCTGCGAATCAGGCTGGGCAAGTGAATTTGAGTTGTTTTCGAGGTTTGGTTTTTTCTTGCCTGGAGATTTAGAACGGGCCATTTGAGGTGGTGATGGTTGAGGTCTAGAAGAAGTTCTTGAAAACGGAATCTCGCTAACACGTTGGGCTGGCTGTTCTTCGCCTTCGAGCAGTTGTGCAAGAAGATCATCATCGATTGGCCGCTCACCTCCCCACAAATCTGGCATTAAAATCTGCGAACAGAAGAATGGGGAGGTGAGGATGAAGAATCTAGAAAGTTTTTTAGAATAACGCTAGTCGAGTATAAAAGTTAAGCTTTTATACAACAGCATTCTAACAAAAAACTAATTTTTTCACACGAACAGTTTGAAAAACAGATTAAAAAGTGAAAGCAAAAAGTTTTTTGAAAAAGCTTTTTCAACTCCTTTTAGGGCGGGAAAAACTTGGTTTTTCAACTGGCATAAAAATCGAATTTTTACTTCGGTTTTACGTCCTAAAGTTGTGATCTCAACTATCAAACTAACTCATAACTCCTTAATGGCAAAGAAATATCATCCTATACAACATCACCCATTAAACCCCCTACTGTCATGCTTCTCAACCCAAAAACATAAAAGCTTAACAGTCAATCCACAGAGACATGCATGGCAAAAATGAAGAGCATAGAAGTTTTGAGACTTACCAGAGAGAAGATTGTGGAGATTTAAGAGAGTTTCAAGCGTCGATGAACTGACGGACTGGATCTTGAAAACACTGGAAGACGGTCTCCAGAAGAGAATGGAAGTTCTGATTTCAGGGTTTCTTGAAGAAGGAATGGCTTGCGTAAAAAGGAAAAGAAGACTCTGGGAAGCCTATATATATATTTTGTCCGTGGCATGAAAGAGGAAGTAATCATCAGTTCCTCTTTTTCGAAGCATGGGGAAGGGTGATAGCCATCGAAAGGTTACTTGGGAACCGAAAAGCTATGATTAGACAAGGGAAGGTTACTTGTCCCAAGGTGGCACGAATTACTCTGACAGGTCTGGTGGGGTAGTCGAAGGGTCGTTTCCTTAAAGTTTATTTATTGTTGGTCGTAATAAATAAACTTGGGGGGCAAATGTTATCCAAAAAACAGACACGGATGACGTGGCAGGTGATTTCTGAACACGTGGCTGACACTTGGCAGAATTCTGTTAGAGTATCGACCAGTAAGATATTGCAAGCATAACGGTTGAGTTTTTCTTACGACCAGCCTGGTCGTACACTCAGAATATTTCAAGATAATTTTGTAAAGATCATAGTCAATCCCGAGATTGTCTCCAATAATTCCTGATGATCCGATTAATTAGGAGAGAATCTCTGTAACAAATTAATGTAATCCTCCTTGAGCCTATAAATAGAGAAGGATAGTTCAAGGAAGGGATTTTTGGCTTTTAGATTACTTGAGAGTATAGATTTATGAGAGAATTAGAGCTAATACATTACGATATATTGTTTATTCTTCAGAGGTTGGTGAAACTCATAGAACCCTAGTTCTTTGATTACTCCTTTGAATCCCATATCAATAATAGCTCAAGTAGACGTAGGTTATTACCAGTTTCTAGGGCTGAACCACTATAAATTCTTGTGTGCTTTACTGTTTTTGCCATTATATTCATTCCAACATATCTGTCCACATCAAGCATTTTTGACTCCGTGTCAGTTGACTAAAATCAGGGTCAACAGACTTGATTGATGAAAAACGAGAAGATTCATAGCTACGGCTCGCGCATTATCAGCAAAAAATCACTCGTTATTTTAATTCAAAGGTCAAGAAGCGTGACTTTGGTTTAGGAGACCTGGTACTCTGAAGGGTATTTTTAGCAGGCAAGGACCCCAAAGATGGTGCCTTAGGTGCGAGCTGGGAAGGGCCCTATTAGATAGTGGAAATCATACATGAGGGTACTTTTAAATTTGCCTGACTTAGTGGAGAAACGGTGCCACAGACCTGGAATGCTATACATTTGAAAAAGTACTATCAATGATCAAACCACCTGTCTATGTAAGGCTCGAATATAAAAGCCATTTAATTTTAGAATTATAAAATGGATTTTATGGTATATTTGTATCTTTGTATAGTTTCATCTGCGTGTTAGTTCGCATGGTAGCGTTGATCCAAAGTAACCCAAAAAGTTCACTTCCTGATTACTTGGGGGGCAGACAACCTGAGAACCAGGTTCCGAAACTTAGAAGTTGGTTAAATTGATTAACCAGTGTTTTTCTAAAAAACGCGAGGTGTCAATAAAACTAACGCGAACTAAGTTTTTAACTAAATATCTTGGACACGACTAGGTTCTGAAACTTAGAAGTTGGTAAAATTGATTAACCAGTGTTTTTCTAAAAAATGCGAGGTATCAATAAAACTAACGCGAACTAAGTTTTTAATTAAATATCCTAGACACGACCAGATTCCGAAACTTAGAAGTTGGTAAAATTGATTAACCAATGTTTTTTCTAAAGAAAAGGCAAGGTGTCGATAAAACTAACGCGAACTAGGTTTTTAATTAAAAACCCCGGATACAACCGGGTCCAAGGCCTGATACTTAACAGGTAGGATATAAATCATCATTTTTGGTTACGGCCAGAAGTATCTATCTCAACCTAAGGATCATTTCCTAAGGCTTTAAACGTGCATGCCATGAGGCATGAGAAAGAAATCAAGGAATAAATAAAACTTAGATACTGAAATTATAGATAAATTGTCTCGAGGAGAATAACCTTGTGCTTAACGTTTATAAAATATATATATATATAACATAAATGAAGGCAAATAAAATCTAAGACCCTCCAGGCCGCTCTGAGGACGTCACCTCCTCGACCTCTTGCTCGAAAACGACAGAGGCCTCCCCAGTCTCAGACTGTAGCTCTTGTTGAAGCCGAGCCTTGAACTTCTCGAGGTAGTGCCCCCACACTTCGGAGGCCATGAAGGAGAAGTTGCCGTCCTGATTGAAGGCCCATCAGTGATACAACATGCTCTCCATGGAGGATGTCGATGCCTTCTTTTCCTCCTGAATAGCCGCCTCGACCTCCAGCTGTTTGGCCTTGGCCCCCTCAAGCTTGGCCCGAAGGCAGCCGAGGCAGCCTTTGCCCCTGCTCGCCCTCTTGAGCCGTGGTTAAGGCAACCTTTCCCACATGTTTGCCTGCTTGGGCCACCGCCAAAGCAGCCTTGGCATTCTGTTCGCTTTGTTGAGAGGCGGCGAGAGCAGCTTGGGCCGCAATCAGGGTAGCCTGAGCAGTTTGGAGCTCGGCCTTGAGTTCATCATTCCTAGCCTTGGCCCAAGATATGCTGCGATTTTGAGCCAAGCCCGCCTGCAAAAAGAAAGGAAACAGTTAGGCACATACCAGGAAAAAATAATAAAAGTTAGGTCAGGGAAAATGCTTACTGTAAGGTTCATTCCCAAGGCCGATCCCATAATGTTCTCCGGGCTCCTCTCCTCGATCGCCCTCAGGTCGTTGGGATTGGCCTTATAAAAGTGCTCCACCGCGTGGTTCGCCGTCTCATAGACCGTCCCCCGAAAGGTGTATGGAATTTTCTCCAGGTCCTGAGTGTTGACGGGGATGCGAACACTGGCGGTGAAGACTATTGGAGTTGGAGGACCAACTGGTGCTACTTGGTCTCGAGCAGGAGCTGGGGGAAAGCGAGGAGGGGGTGCAGCCGGACCCCTCTTCTCCGGGGGTGCGGTGGGCGGAGCTCCCGAGCCCAAGCCTTTCCCCTTGGTCAGGGATTTGGAAGCAATCGCGGCCGGGGGAGGCATTTTTTTTGACATGGGCCAAAGTTTCTTCACAAGGGGACCCTCGCTGGATCTCCCTTCCTAGAACATCAAGCGGATGTCGGGTTCCCCTCGCTGTGCCATCTCCTCACCTGGAAAAGAATAGGAAATGCGTTAAGTATGCATATACATTCATCAGTTGACAAAGAAAATATGTACAAAGTAACAAAAAATCCTACCCTCCGAGCTAGATGAGGAGTCTATTTCCACGACCTTCGGCCTCAGAACTAATATAGGGGAAGGAGAGCTTAAGTTAACCACTTCTTGGATTAGGGGAGGTTCCGTGTCAGGTTCTACCTCAGGGCTGGACTCCTCTACATATTGCCTAAGTCCAGGAGCAACAACACCTTAGAGAAGGGAAGGCCACGACCTAAGGTTGGTTCCATACTTTTCGAAGAAGGCCGACCTAAAGGACAGGGTATTGTCTACTACTATGGTCCCCTTAGGATGACCCATATCATGATGCAACACTAAATGGTCCACACACTTGAGCAAGGTTATGTTACTGTCAGGGTCATTAGGGTGACAGTGTACGAGCTGGTTTGGGTTAAACCTGACTAGCCTAAGGTCGGCAACAACCCTATCTGAATCCCTAAAGGGATATGGGTTACCTTGGCCAGAGGGGCCGGCTGCTGACCCTGGCGCATCTCGCTCAACAATGGGGTCCTGGGCGGCCTCGGGAGCTTGCCTCTTTTGCACGAGGGGTACCTGGTCCTCTTCTGGCTCCTCGCTGTCGATGGCCTCAGCGTTCCTTTCAGGAACGGGCGGGAGCTCACGAATTATAGGAATGTTGGCCCGCGTTCTTCTCAAGGCTAGGGTTTGACCTTCAGCAAGTAACTTACATGCCAACATTGTGTCGTCAGACACGAGCTGGCGATAGTCCTTCTTGCTAGACGTGAGCCTCGCCAAAGTATCATATTGACCCCCAAGGGTCACTGATTTCTCCGTCCTCGCAAAAATGGCTGCACGAAGACACTCCAGTCAATATACACACAAGAAAAACTAAGTGTGAAAGGAACTTTCTTTTTTACGAGCTAAGAAAAGAAAGAAGACTTACGAGGGCGGTTGAAGTATCGGTGTTCGCAGTTGCGAAACCCATTCTACATAAAGAACTGGTCTTTGAAGTCGTTGGGATGCTGGGCAGCTCGATGACTGCGGGCGAGTTCGGGAACTGGGTCAAGTAATAGAACCCGTCACCTCATCCCCTTTGGTCTGGGATGGCTTTGAGGCAGAAGAAGTAGAGGATGTCTATCGAAGTGGGGACCTCCCACTCATGCTTCAGAAAGAGGTACTTCAACCCCGCCAACAGCCGATACGAGTTGGGGGGGAGCTAGAATGGCGCCAACCTCACATAGTTAAGGAAGTCTATGAAGTACTGGTCGAGGGGGAGGAAGGCCCCGACCTTTAAGTGTTCATCACTCCAGGCCGCGAAATCATCCTGGAGTGGTGCACAGCTCCGCTCCCCCTCGTAGGGAGGTCGGACGATGAGAGTGCCTGTCCCAACCTCGATGTTGTGGGACAGCAGAATCTTGTTGACCTTTCCTTGGGTTGTTATCTTGGAGACAATCCTTTCAGCCTCGAAAAAGGCGCTAGGAGCAACCGCGACCTCCTTCTCCACTACAGGGCTGAATTCAGGAAGGGGGGAATCAGGGACAACCTCCTTTCCCTTGTGAGATTGTTGGAACGACGAGCCAGCTACGTTCTTCTTGGATGCACCTTTCTTGGGTGCCATTAGTTCGCCTATCGAATAAGAACGACAAAGTTTTTAGTGGGCGACGCAGAATTTTTTGAACAAAAGAAATAACAAAGGCCAGGGGTCCTACCACTCGAGCTGATGCAATATCAGCCCGCGGTGTGATGCCACGCGCCTAGGTTTCCCAACAGACCCCTGATATTTAGGGATCCGTGTGTCAGAAAGTTAGGCCACCACCCTCCTTGGGGAATGGTTTATAGCAAAACCGCCTAAGAAGCGTAGCCCCTACGCAACCTAATGTCGAAACCTAAGAACCTTTCATCTCCTACATGCCTAATGGATATTTTCTAAAAATTACCCAGGAATCACCCAAAGATTTACCCAGTTTATGAACATCACCATCCTAGATGTATTTTAGAACCTACTCAATAAACCTAAACCGAAACATGTGCACCAAAAACATGTGGGAACAACCTAATGCTAATGACGGTGAAGTGCAGATTGGCGTTATAAAGAAAGAAGCAATACACAAAAAACCAGTAAAAGAAAGTTTCAGTAGAATAGAGAACTTACGGTGTGTTCGTCGATGGAAGGAATGTGCAACGTAGAAGGAGAGTTCGTAAAAAAAAAAAATCCTTGGTGGCTGGGCTTACAAAGGTTTCGGTGGCAAATTTTTGGGATTTTATGAGAAAATGAAGAAGGGTTTTCGAAGTTCAGAGGAGAGAAAACTAGGGAAATTTTCAAATGAGAGGGTATGGACATTGAAAATTGCCAGCCCTATTTATACGTAATAAGCATAAAGAAACACGGACCGTCCGATCAAGCTAATGCGAGATGCGAGGGTCATGTTTCGAAAGATTAAACGGCGGCAAAAAAGGTGGCCAAGCCATTTAATGCAATCCTCGAAACCCGAACAGGCGCCAATCGCGACGTTCCACGTGTCCAGTACTCAAGTAATGAATAAACATGGATAATCGCAATGGAAGTTTAAAAGTCCCCACCGTGTCATTCAGAGAATGACGTCATAACACACGGGTAGGGACTTGGGGGGCAAATGTACGCCCTGATATTCAGCCCGAGTCTTTTATGCGCTCTAGTACAGCTGGCTATCTAAGAATGATTTTAAGGGACCCACAAGTCGATATCTCCTCAGCGGAGGCAGTGCGACCCCCTAGATAATAAAACGAGCCGAGGAGCACGAAACATTAAAGTACGAGCTGGAGATGGATATAACTTATTGTTATATTATTTCATATAATATAATATTAGATTAAATAATGTGACAAAATGTGATTTGTCACACAAATGTGATTTGTCACACCTTGTAACATATTATTGAGAGTCACAAAATTGGACACATGTGTGTGTCCAAATGTGACATATTTTGGAGTTACAAAATCAGTTACAAATTTGTAACTTCCAAATATTACCCAATAATGTGTATATTATATGTTACACATTTGAGATTGGATTTCATAAAGCCATATGAGAAATGGCTGATAGAGATGTGATTTTAACTCCCATATTGTGTATGGAAGTTACAAAATCAAGTGGGAATAAATTAGAACATTTTGGAAAAAACTGAAAAAATTGTTGCTGAACTTGACTGAGGGCCGCGGCGCCTGGAACAAGCGCCGCAGTCCTAGTGGCAGACAGCTTCATACAATTTCGGTTTTTATCCAATTTTGAATGATTCCAACAGCCAAGTAACTCCCAAATCTATATTTTAATTCCATAAAACACCCAATTAATCATTGGTAACAACCATGGGGGTTGGTGGAATTTGAAATTCAAAGGGTGTCTCTAAACTCTATAAATAGGAGCCTAATGCTCACTTGTAAGATACAACTTTTCTATCCACTAGAGCACTTGGCTAGAAACACCTTGAGGCTTGATTATTCCAGAAAGCATTTCCTATAATCTGTGAGAGATCCCTTAGTGCTTGAGTTAGGGGGAAATAATCTTTTGGACAAAGGTTTCAAACCTTATTCAAGTTGGTGATCTCCAACACTCTTCACTTTGGTTGTGTGAGTGAGAGTTTATTGTTTTGGTTCTTGTTCTTATTTTCTTCTATTGCTCTTTCTTCTTTTCTTCTTATTCTATTTACTTGTTCTTTTGTTTAAAAGTTGTAATCCTTTTATTTCCTTTGTTCAAACACTTCTAGTTTACTTGTATCTTTTTGTAATAGAGTTGTACTTTCTATTTCTATCATCTTACATCTCCTTCTCCTTTTATTTGTATTTTTCAGTTATAGAGTTGTAACACTTTATTTAATCAATCCTTGTCTATTGTAATATTTTGCATAGAGTTGTAATATTTTCTTACATTTCCATTGAGGCAATACATATTTTCCTAACAATCAAAAGCTTATTTTCCTTTTCAATGGAAGGAGAAACCATGGAGATCATATGAGGATCCAACTTTGAAAAGATGGTAAGATAAAGTAATGCTCTTCTATGGTTTTCTTAAAAGATCTAATGGTTTTCATATAGTGATGGAAATGAGAAGAAGAAAAGTTTATAAATGAGATTCATTGTTTTCTAATCTCCTTTGTTTTATAATGGTTAGATTAGAAGATAATTCAATATGTTGAGTTTTTGTTATATGTGATTAATATGTAAATAATCTAGTAGATTATTGGGTAATATGTTAAGCATGTTATAGAATTGTCTTATTATGAGATAATGATACATTATTGAGATGACAATTTATGAGTTTTATATGACATGCCTATATATTGATTTTGTGAATCAATAGAATATATCAATATGTGGATATGTGAATTATTGTATAATATTTGTGATATATTTACAATGTCATGATGAGATTAACAATGCATGCTAATATGATGGATATATGTTGACAAATTGTGTGAATTTTCTTTGAGACATAATTATGTTAATATATAAATGTATATTGATTTATACATGAGAATTATCATGATTATTATGATATGTCATATAATATGATTATTAAGGTGATAATAATGTAAATATGTTTATCATATATTATTGAAATTTGATGAGTTACAATTTATTTGGTAAATAAAGAGAATTATTTGAGAAATTAAATTTCTCATTTAAGTGTTGACCATCTCATTTTATGAGATAAGAAAAGATGAACCTAAGGGGGTTACATCTTTTAATGGTTGTGTCTTGCCATTGCAAGAAAAATGGATCAAGGTGGATTTAAAAAATTTGTGGGATGACATATTGACTCAATAGACTTATAGTCTAGAGTGTGGTCAAATGAAATATAATTGAGAATTATTTAGTGACAATAATTATTAAATATTGAATATCTCAATGATGAGACATTACAAAATTGGAGAAGCAATTTTGAATCTTTACACCAATGGTGAATAAAAGATAACTTTATTCATTTTGGTTAAAGATGGTGATTAATCTCGATGAGGAGATAATTTTAAACAAAATGTAAGAAATCAAAGTGTTTAAATAAATCAATGAGGGTTTATTTTCTTTGATTTATAGTGTTTAAAAAATTGACATTTTCATTTTGATTTTGATGAGAAAATCAATGGATGTCAAATTGATGTTTTCAAAAGAATCTCAAAGAGACTCTTAGAAAATACACAAAAGTTGTTTAAGTGATTTTTGAGATTATTTAGACAACTAAAAGTAAAAGTTGCTTTGAAAGAAGTGTGCATTGTTTTAGCAAGTAAATAAATCAAGATAAACATTGAGGTTTTATCTTGAGAGTTTATCATGTGGCATAGAGGACTCATGATGAACTTTGAGAATCATAGGTGTAGATTTATCTTGGAGGATAAATGACTTATTAGAAATGAAGAGATTTATATTTTAAAGTGATATTTTATTGTCACTATGTGAGAAATGTGGGGGTGATGCTCAACAGTTAATCAATTTATTTTGTTGTTAATCAATTGATTAATTTGGTCATCCTATCAAATAGGTGATTTGGAATTCCACATTTTAAATCACATTGGCTATATATGTATAGAATGGATAAATCTAGACATGCTTGATGTCTAAAGTTACTGT
This sequence comes from Humulus lupulus, assembly GCF_963169125.1. Lineage (NCBI taxonomy): Eukaryota > Viridiplantae > Streptophyta > Magnoliopsida > Rosales > Cannabaceae > Humulus > Humulus lupulus. The sequence continues at coordinate 125,515,918 of NC_084801.1, read as the reverse complement.
TTGTAATATTTTGATTCAAGAAGGAATCAATTTAAAACATAAAGGAGAATTTTAGAAACAAAGAGATTTCTAGAATTAATATTCAAATGTTTATCTTGGATATTAAACTATAAAATAGTGGGGGTGTTGACTATGGTCAAAATCACTATTTTAAAGGGGTAACTATTTTAATCAAACTATGGCTAGCAACAAAGTTTGAATAAAATAATGAGAGTGTCTAAGTATGCATACATGAGAAAAGAAATGATTCAAATGGAATCATTTCTACATCTCAAGGGGTGAGACTTAGACTCCCTAAAGAGATTCACAGTTGATGGTAACCTATCTTAATACTAGTATTAGGTTCAATAGGTAATAACAAGTCAATCAAGTGAATAGATAGTAGTACTCCAATTTTGTCCCATCTGAGATATGAGTACTAGTGTGTTACCAAATTGAGGGTTAAAACCGAAAGGTTTTTTAATAGAACTCAGTCTTGAAAAGACAAGTATTTTAGGATAATAAAATACTGTAAGAGTTCTACCTATATAGACCTAGGGGTAGTACCACCCCTCATGAGAATTGGGAGTCATTCTCAAGAAAAGTCTATGAATGGAATGTGCACATGGCCATTAACGGTGCAAAAGCGAGACACTGAGGTCTTAAGTGAACATAGCAAATGTGTGTGTGTTATCACCGGTTTGTTATCAAGGGATAGTGGTTCAATGCTTCGGCAACCAAAATTTCAACAAACTTTGTGATAATTACACTAAGGCAAAATTCAAGTCGAATGACATTTTACTTTATGCACCAATGCAAAGGTTTCTATAGAGAGTGATTATTTAATCAAGTGGGGGAATATTATATTTTAATATAATGTTTGATTGATTAAATAAGTGTTACAAAAAGTGATTATTTAATCTAGTGGGGGAATGTTATATTATTTCATATAATATAATATTAGATTAAATAATGTGACAAAAATGTGATTTGTCACACAAATGTGGTTTGTCACACCTTGTAACATATTATTGAGAGTCAAAAAATTGGACACATGTGTGTGTCCAAATGTGACATATTTTGGAGTTACAAAATCAGTTACACATTTCTAACTCCCAAATATTACCCAATAATGTCTATATTATATGTTACACATTTGAGATTGGATTTCATAAAGCCATATGAGAAATGGTTGATAGAGATGTGATTTTAACTCTCATATTGTGTATGGAAGTTACAAAATCAAGTGAGAATAAATTGGAATGTTTTGGAAAAAACTGAAAAATTTGTTGTTGAACTTGACTGAGGGCCGCGGCGCCTGGAACAAGCGCCGCGGCCCTAGTGGCTGACAACTTCATACAATTTCAGTTTTTATCCAATTTTGAACGATTCCAATAGCCAAGTAACTCCCAAATCTCTATTTTAATTCCATAATACACCCAATTAATCATTGGTAACAGTCATGGGGGTTGGTGAAATTTGAATTTCAAATGGTGTCTCTAAACTCTATAAATAGGAGCCTAATGCTCACTTGTAAGATACAACTTTTCTATCCACTAGAGCACTTGGCTAGAAACACCTTGGGGCTTGATTATTCCAGAAAGAATTTCCTATAATCTGCGAGAGATCCCTTAATGCTTGAGTTAGGGGGAAATAAGCTTTTGGACAAAGGTTTCAAACCATGTTCAAGTTGGTGATCCCCAACACTCTTCACTTTGGTTGTGTGAGTGAGAGTTTATTGTTTTGGTTCTTGCTCTTATTTTCTTCTATTGCTCTTTCTTCTTTTCTTCCTATTCTATTTACTTGTTCTTTTGTTTAAAAGTTGTAATCCTTTTATTTCCTTTGTTCAAACACTTCTAGTTTACTTGTATCTTTTTGTAATAGAGTTGTACTTTCTATTTCTATCATCTTACATCTCCTTCTCCTTTTATTTGTATTTTTCAGTTATAGAGTTGTAACACTTTATTTAATCAATCCTTGTCTATTGTAATATTTTGCATAGAGTTGTAATATTTTCTTACCATTTCCATTGAGGCTATACATATTTTCCTAACACTTATAGCCTCATGGACATGGGCTGGTATTATGCTCAGGTCGGAGTCCTCTGACCACCTGCCACGCCCACTAGTTTATTAAGCTGGATACGTTATATATAAATGTACGTGGTCAGACATCGCATGTCCATTTATCCCTGAATTCTCGGATACGTAATATAAACGTGCGTAATCAGACATCACGTGTCTGATTATGCCAGGCGACCCATGATCATTTTTACCTAATGATTAGACCTTACCTTAAGATATATTGTAATATTCATCATTTGTAGAAGCCAGGTCACAAAAAGGGATGAATATTCACATGACAACCCCAACACCTATCCTGGGATGGTTCTTCTATAAATACCAAGACCTTGGATAGAAAAAGGGTTGGGGTTTTCTCGGTGTAATGCAAATATTCTGTCAAAATATAGAGAGACATACAGCAATAATATCGACTCGTGGACTAGGGGGATTTTAACCTCCGAACCACGTAAAAAGGAACGAGTGTTCTTACTATACCATTCTAAGCATCTTGAAGAGTTATTATTCTTGTTACGGTTTACCCTTAAGCACTGATTTATTCCAGCTAATTTTCGTAATACACTGTTGGCGAAAAACTGCGTCAACATATATATTTCAAAATTATATATTTAAATTAATAAAAATATTTTCAAAATTTTAATAATTAATTCCAAATTAATTATTCAACCTCAATTATCATATAATTGTATATTTGATCCGAAGAATAAAATTCTTCTCAAATTTTCAAATTACAGTTTTACTCTTGTATCAACTCTTACCTTAATATAGTGTTGATGGAGCCATCCTGGGGACATATGGACCTATAATATCAAGCTCCAATAAATATTAGATTATTAATCAAAGCTCTTTGATTTAATAATCATATTTATTAATCTCATGATTACTCCACTATAAATATGAGATTGAACTCTTGATAATTATTGACATATATTTACAGAGTGCTTTACTAAAGAATAAAGTGTCCATTGATATAATCATTACATACAACATTAATCCTCTATTAATGGTTCATAATTAAAAGGGAATAAAATTATCGTTTTACCATTTTAACTATACCTTGTTCCTAGAGTACCAATGACTTCAATAGTGAAGGTTGTGTCACAACAAGTTTGCGACGTGAGCGCTCATAACATTTTCAATTCCAAAAGTCAACCCAATAGGGAACTATTATTCAATCTATAAGAAGATATAATTCCATATCTGTTAAACTATGTCTCCAACCATATATATCATTGAGTCCCCAATACAATTGTTCTTAGTCTGATCATTCTGACAAAACTTAATGGATGAATCAAAGGATCAGATTCCATATATAGGAGTTCATAGTAACCTTAGGATTAAGATCATCGTGTATATGATCATCATTTTATGTGATTGATTAATACTATGAAACTGTGTTTAAACAAGTATTAACAAATCACATCTGGTCCAGTTCTATATATCACCATATATAAAGTACCTTCACTAAAGTGTCCTACTACACTAGTGACCTGGATCTAGGTCACTTGTATTCATAACACTAGCGAATCGTACTAGTAGTCATTAATCTAAAGATTCCATAACTTTATTTTACTGCAAACTGGTTTAAGTTTATTATCTTAATCTCGATCCTCTCATAACAATATGAGATTAATACCACATAGAGAAACTTTGGAATTTGCTCATATTTACTTAATATTATCAACATAATATCGAACATAGTCTTTATATATAATAATTCAATTCAATTATTTATTTCATTTAGAACATTTGTCAACTACAATTGCTTTAAGGGAACTATTCCCAACACACGAAACAACATGTCCATTACCGGAAGCCACAACCCATTCAAAGAGACCGAGAAAGGCGAGGTCCCAGAATTTTTTTTTTGTTTTTATAACGATGTGGGGCACCACACCAATGAGTGCCGCCAACTCAAAGACGAGATTGAATACCTCATCAAGTTGGGACACCTTCACTAGTACACTCGGGATGGAGCACGACAGGCACAGGTACCGACCATGGGAGCCCCATCTCCCACGGCTCCCCCCGCTCCGGGTGTAGTGCCTATAGCATCAAGTAGTCCACGAACCTCCCCAGTTGAATGGGCAAGTGGGGACCATCTCTGGAGGATCGCACTTGGGGGGCACCTCCCGAGGCTCCTCGACATATAACACCATCTTGGGGCATCCGACCTTAGTGGAGTTTGGGGCAGTTACCTCAATTCGGCACTTGTGCATAAAGTTCCCCACGGAGTCAGGGATCAGCATAGTTCGAGGAGACCAAATAGGCGAGACAATGCTATAATGTGTCCCTTAGGCAACCAATAATGATTATTGAGGCGTTGGCCCTTAAACAGTCCCATTCCGAGGAGGTGGAGATGCATGCTGTTCGAGATGATGAAACCAACGAGTTGGACCCGTGGGTTCAAGAAGAGAGGGCTATCGAGCCCGTGGAGGAGTTTGAGGAAGTGGCCCTCGATGCCTCCGTCCCCGAAAGGAAGACAAAGTTAGGGAAGAGTCTACAGGCAGAAGTCTGAGAAGCACTGGTGGGATCTGGGAAAATCAGGACGTTTTCTCTTGGTCTCACTTCGACATGACTTGCATTGACCCAAATATCATTTGTCATGCCTTGAATGTCGATCCGAACGTCGCTTCGATCCAGCAGAAGCGGAGAACTTTTGACCAGACCAGGGCTGAGGCTGTAAAGGCGGAGGTGGACAAGCTACTTGCAAATGGATTCATTCGGGATGCCCAATATCCCAAGTGGGTATCCAATCCGATCCTCGTGCCCAAGCCAAATGGCACCTGGAAGACCTGCATAGACTTCTCCGACCTCAATAAGGCATGCCCTAAGGACTGTTTCCCGCTGCCGAAGATAAACCAGATGGTCGACGCCACCTCTGGGTACGAGCTCTTGTCAATTATGGACGCGTACTCTGGATATAATCAAATTTCCATTTATGTTGTGGATGAAGATCAAATCAACTTCCGAAACGATAAAGGAGTTTACTGCTATAAAGTAATGCCCTTCGGGCTAAAGAATGTTGGTACCACCTACCAAAGGCTCGTGAACCGTATGTTCAAGGAAAAACTGGGACGGAACATGGGGGTTTATGTAGATGACATGTTGGTCAAGTCTAGAACAGCCCCCGGCCACGTAAAGGATCTGGCGGAAGTGTTTTCCGTACGTCGCAGGTTTTGGATGAAACTAAATCCCCAGAAGTGCACTTTTGGAGTCGCCTCTTGAAATATCCTAGGCTTTATTATCAGTGCTCGGGGGATAGAGGCAAACCCCGAGAAGATCAAAGCTCTGGTCGACAACATGCATTTTTATTTTTATTTTCATTATAACAGATGTGACTTTGAAGTATGCATATATTAAAATAAAACTAAATTAATAACATAAAAAAATATCCATTTAAATATTATATTATTGTATTAATCTATAAAAATGAATATGTATATAGGAATTTTTTTAGGTAGGGGCATCATTTTTGCCCCTACCGTAGGGGCGTTTTCTATTTTCGGTATTTGGAGAAATTATAACCCAGTTTTTTTTTTGTATGATAACATACATTATAGTTATAACATGCATCCTACCAATTTTTGAAAAATTCCAAATATTTTACGGTGCCGAAATCAGAGTTCAAACAGTCAGCTGCAAGCATACTTGATTTTATTTGAACTATGATTTCAGCATTGTAAGTTATTCAGAATTTCTTGAAAATCGGTGTGATGTCTACTATAACTATCATGCACGCTGTCATATAAAAAAATTGGGTTAAAATTTCTCCAAATACCAAAAATAGAAAACACCATATGGTAGGAGCAAAAATGATGCCCTACCTAAGAATCTCCCCATGTATATATACATATTTTAAAAATAGAGGATATATAAATATAATTTTTGATGATATATAAATATTGTTCAATTAATTCTACTCAATAATATATATATTTATCAAAATGTACTTAAATATATATTTCTCAAATAAAAAATAAATACAATAAGTAATAAGTAATGTGATGATAAGGGTATATTTAAACATAGTTTAGAGAATTACTTATGTCACTAAATTAAAAGAAGAGTGCAAACCAGATAGCACTTCCCAATATCAAAAATTAAATATCACTAATAAGAGTAAAACTTTTCACTTTACAATTTAAATGTAAAAAAGTGCAATTTTTTTATATTTACTTTTTTGTCTACAATTTCCACGTCATCGTACGGATTGTTGAAAGGTTGTGTTGTTTCATTTTCAAAAGTGTCCAACAACACTATCCACCGACAAAATTATTTTTTGGGAATATTTTTTCTTCTTTTTCTAAAAAAATAAAAAAATTAAATGTCATGATTTGTTGTCGTATTCACACATTAATAAGAGTAATAATAATAATTATAGTAATATAAACGGTTAAATTAAGAAATCATGTTTTTTTTTTATCATTTCAATCTTAAAAACTCATATCAATTTTGTTATTGAAGTAATAGTAGGTGGTAAGCAGGGGTATTCGTGGTGCGGACGATATAATTTTTTGCTAATTTTTTTACTACACTGTTTATGTGCTTTGAGCAATTTTTCAAACTGCACTACATAAATCTCAAACCGTATAAACTGCACTGTAAAAATGCGGTGTAGTGTGGGCAATTTATACATATCGCCATATAATTTAACAATTAACTATTATAATAAATAAACATTAATAATAAAGCTCATAACTAAATAGTGTTTAACAAAATAATAAATATACAACAAACTAAGGAACTTTTAGCAAAACAATATAATTATAACAAACTAATAACAAATAAAATTTTTGATATATATAACAATGTGGTGCAATGCGGTTTGAACCACATTTATAAAATGCAAAATTGCACCGCATCACGGAGTTTGGCAAAAATACAAACCGCAATCGCATCGTAAAATGTTCCAAATCGCAAATTGTGGTACGGTGTGGGCGGTTTGATGAACACCCCTAGTAGTATATTGTTGTCTGTAATAAAGATTTACATTTTAAACTTCATGGCCAATACAAAGGTACATAAAATTAATTAAAAATATATATTATCGGGTTTGTCTACGGTACATCCCCTAGATGTAGTTATATTTTCTTACCACTTATTTTTTTTTATAATTCTAATATTTTTTTAGAGAAATTTACATATATATATACATACAATGTAACTTAATTCCAAAAATATCTTACAAAAATTTAATTATACAAATATCATGCCACATCAACACGGTATACCGGATTTTGAAAAAAATTATTTTTGGTTGCTTACGATATCGATAAGGTACTGATTATATATATATTTTTTTATAAAAATAATTATTTTTAAATCATGATATTTGAGATACCCCTTGGTTACCTCCGAAACTTATTTGTAGACATCTTAATATATCAATTAGTTATTTTTAGGTTGTATCATGATATCTTATTATTTAAGATACATTTTGGTAACCTTCAAACTTATTTCTGAAACTAATAAGTTGTCGTATAGTATAACAAGTTACCATATTTAGTAAATCATTTTGTTTAGTATACAACATAGTAACTGTACGCCCTGATTTTCCCGCGGGCTGATTAGCGAGCTAAGATGCGGCCCAATCCTGACTACCATGTGGACATCCCCAAGACCGGAGCTGCCGCCAAAAGATCCTACTCCTTAGCTCGAGGTAACCTAAGGGTTCGCCAAGATTGCCTAAGGACTGGGTCCGGACTCTGAAGGCCGCAGGTCGAGTGAAGTATCTAGCTCGTGATACGAGCTAGAGTTGGAGGCTATGACCCTTTATAAAGTCAACCACACAAGATAAACGTGCATATATCAGACATCACGTGTCTGATATATCCCTGACTTCTCGGACACGCAGCGTGAACGTGCGTATTCAGACACCCACGACTGGGTTGGGCCGTGTGGCCCATTATCTCCTTACCTATTGATTTGACCACACTTATGTGTCAAGTTTAGGAATTAATCATGAATGTCACAGAGTTGACATGATAGGTAAGAAGGTTACGGGATGACCTTCTTACCAACTCCCAGGTGCCTTCTCCTATAAATATGGAGATCCTGGGAGTTACAAAGGGTTGGATTATATATTGTAAGAAATACCCTGTAAAAGAATACCCAGTATATAGCAATAATATTGACTAGTGGAGTAGAAGGATTTTAACCTTTGAACCACTTAAAAAACGTATTTTGTGTCACCATCTCATTTCCAAGATCATTCATCTATTTCGGTTCAACATAAGCACTAATCCCTTTCTCTTCTTTTCTTAATTACCTGTTGGCGAAGAACCGCGTCAACAGTTTGGTGCTTTCATTGAGAGCAAGTCAGATTAGTGCTGTCGCAAACATCCAACTATGGTGACTACTCGATCCAGGCACGGTAACGAGACGGAACAGCATGATGGGCAGGAGGCTCATCATATTGCCATCCCTGGTGAACAAGTTCCTGAAGTCCAGCAGCGACCAGGAAAACAGCCGGCGGGCCAAGATGACACCGGAAGTTTGGCTCCCCGGCCACCTAATCCAAACCCATGTTATTAGACTGCGGTGGAGATGGAGAATGCTCAACTGAGGAGCCAGCTAGCAATAGCTAACTAGCAGATCAAGGATGTGTTGGCCCGACTACCCCCTCTCACAACCGACGCTAACGCCGGAGAGAGGCAAGGCGAGGCTCCTAAGTCTCACCGGGGTAATCGGTCCAAGCATAGCCGCTCGGACAGACTTCCGATAGCCAACTCCATTCCTTCATCGCACCATCGAGAGGCAAACTTCGGAGAAATGCCTAGAGCCGAACAACAACAGTACAGCCGTTCGGTCAGAACATCGACTCCTAGCTTCCAACCAGCCTCGAGCGCGCCCAGGAGAGCTCGAGGAAATTCCCGAAGGAGATCCAGGGAGGGCTCGCAACATCAGCCCGTCCCCAACAGCCATCCTGCGCCTCGCCCAGATCGCCAGGCGCGCGACCCGCAGGTTGGCAGAGCCGAAAGGCCCCCACCTAACTTAATCCGTCCTGACAGAACCAGGATCGCCTCTCCGGTCAGGCATCCTTCGTCTCCAATCAGATATCCATCTCCTCCTCGGCCCGTTCGAGATATCCCAGCCTACGGAAGTAGTAGGAGAAACCTGCCATCAGCCGGACCTTCCCGACGTAGCTGGGCGCCGAGAGAAAGCCCGGATCCTCACCACCAAAGGCGGACTCCAAGCCTATCTAACAGGAGCTACTGGACCGGCAGTCGCCGGAGCGACCTTTCTGGCGGAGACCTGCGTCAGCGTTTGAGTTCAGCACAAAGTCCACAAACCACCCAGGGGGGCGACCTGCGAGATCGCCTTAACTCCCATAGAGGGGAGCATGGCTGTCACCTCCTACTTGCAGTCACCTTCTGAAGTCCCGGCCAGTCAGCCCGGGTCTCGGGTAGATCAGGACGTCCCTTCTCCCGTGATAGGAGGGGAGATATCCACCATCTCTAGAGGTCCGCATATCGCTGGCACGAGCAGGGGCGCCCAGAAGAGGTACGTAAACGAACTCAAGGCACATAACGGAGTAGAGTTCGTCCCAAAGCAGCGTCAGCCAAAGCAGCAATGATTGGAGAGAAAACTGATTATTTTTACGGAAGAAGATGCGGGTCATGTCCAGTTCCTGCACAATGACCCTCTGGTCGTAGCAGTTCAGCTCGCTAATCGGAGGGTTAGGAGGGTGCTGATCGACAATGGGAGCTCGGTGAACCTCCTATTCCGGTCCACATTGGAGAAGATGGGTTTGACTGTCGCCGAACTGAAGGAGACCTCCATGATGCTGTATGGTTTTTCGGGAGAAGGATCAGCGGCCATAGGGACGATCGAGCTGGTGATCACCCTAGGAGAAGGACCTCGAACAGTCTCCAAACTCCTCGAGTTCGTGATCATTGACTGCTCTGCTGCGTACAACGCAATTTTGGGACGACCTACGCTCATAGCTTTTGAGGCCGTCACTTCCATTCGCCACCTCGCGATGAAATTCCCTACTTCCACGGGAATATGCACTGTCCATGGAAGGGAAAATCTACAGCATTTCCATGAAGGGAAAATCTAAACTCGGGCAGCTGGTAATGGCCATCCAAGGTGGTGAAGAGGAATCTCAGGAACCCTTAGCTGATCCTGAGATTGAAAAACCTCAAAGCGCCGAAGGGGAAAATATCGTCTTAAGTGAGGATATCGACCCCCGAATAGGCGAGGATAGATCCGAACTCCAGCCAATTGAGGAGCTCGAAGAAGTAAGCATCGATCCGCAGAACCCTTCGCGGATGGTCAAGCTCGAGAAAAACCTCTGTAGGGAGAGGAAAGCGGAGCTGATCAGATTTCTGTGGGATAACCTGGATGTGTTTTCGTGGTCACACGAGGATATGGTGGGAATTAGCCTGAGTGTCATCATTCACACACTTCATCTGGATAAAAGTGTTCCTGCAAAGTCCCAGAAATAAAGACGCCTAGGAATAACCCGGGCTGAAGCCTTAGAGGAAGAAGTAGCTCGGCTTAAGAAATGCGGCTTTATTCGTGAAGCCAAGTTTCCGATTTGGGTCGCCAACCCTGTGCTGGTCCCAAAGCCCAACGGGAAATGGCGGACCTGCATCGACTTCTCTGACCTGAATAAAGCCTGCCCCAAGGATTGTTTTCCATTGCCAAGGATTGACCAGTTGGTGGATGCCACGGCGGGGCACGAGCTCATGTCCTTTATGGACGCGTACTCAGGCTACAATCAGATCGCCATGAATCCGGCAGACCAGGAACACACCAGCTTCATGACCCTAACTAACGTTTATTGTTACAAGGTCATGTCGTTCGGGCTGAAGAACACCAGAGCTACCTACCAAAGGTTAGTAAATAGAATGTTCGCAGACCAGATCGGAAAAAACATGGAAGTGTACGTTGATTACATGCTAGTCAAGTCAAAGACTGCCGATAACCATGTTTCCGACCTGGAGGAATGCTTCAAGATACTACGGGAGTATGGCATGAGGCTTAATCCACAGAAGTGCACTTTTGGAGTCGAATCAGGGAAATTCCTGGGGTTCAAATACCCGAGGAATCGAGGCAAACCCCGACAAGATCAGATCATTGCTCGAGCTTCCCTCACCCAGGTCGCGCAAAGATGTCCAAGGCCTGACAGGAAGGGTGGCAGCCCTCAACCGGTTTATTTCAAAGTCCACCGATAAGTGCTTGCCATTCTACAACCTACTCCGAGGAAATAAGAAGTTCGAGTGGACAGAAGAGTGCGAAAGCGCTTTCCTCGACCTGAAGGCACATCTGGCCGAGCCGCCCGTATTATCCAAACCAAAAACAGGAGAGCCCCTTTTCCTCTATCTAGCTGTCACAGAGGATGCAGCTAGTGCCGTATTAGTCCGGGAAGAAGACCAGGTTCAGAAGCCAGTCTACTACATCAGCAAGAGACTCCTCGGAGCTGAATCTCGGTACTCGTTGATGGAGAAATTGGCACTCTGCCTTATCACGGCCTCTCGAAAGCTCAGGTCGTACTTCCAATCCCACTCAATACACGTCATGACCGATCAGCCTTTAAGGCAGGTTTTGCAAAAACCTGAAGCATCGGGATGCTTGTTAAAGTGGGCAATCGAACTCAGTCAGTTCGAGATTTTGTACACTCCGCGAACTGCTATAAAAAGTCAAGCCCTGGCCGATTTCGTAGCAGAGTGCACAGGATTCCGGAAGGATCCTGCAGAAGACTCACCCCAGGTCACCTCGTCCCAGGCGTCGTGGAGGATCTTCGTGGATGGTTCATCCAACGAGAACGGCTCCGGAGCTGCAATCATTTTGATATCCCATGAGGGACATAGATTCCACTCGGCACTGAGATTCGGATTCAAGGCCTCCAACAACGAGGCCGAGTACGAAGCTTTGCTGGCCAGGCTAAGGATAGCCCAGGAGCTGAAGGCGACCTCCGTCCAGTGCTTCAGTGACTCCCAGCTCGTGGTAAACCAGGTTCTGGGCGAATATCAAGCACGGGGACCCAAGATGGCTGCCTATCTAGCAAAGGTAAAAGTTGAGCTGTCCGCGTTTGGGCGAGGCTCGATCGAGCAGATACCTCGAGAGCAGAACGCTAACGCAGACGCTCTTGCCAAGCTCGCCACCTTAGGGGAGACGGAGACCTTGGGGTTAGTGCCAATAGAATTCTTGGAGAAACCAAGTATAGAAGAATTCAGGACGGAGGTCGAGGTGATCAACGCCAGGTCGACCTGGATGACCTGCATCCTTGAGTATCTCATCGAGGGAAAGCTACCTGAAGGACGTAATGATGCGCGGTGAGTCTTGTATCAAGCTCCCAGGTATACGATGGTAGATGGGGTGTTATACCGACGTGGCCACTCCCTACCTCTCCTACGATGCGGTCTTCCAGGCGAAGCGAAGGCCATCCTACAGGAAGTGCATGAGGGTTTTTGCAGAGATCACACTGGGGGGCAAAGCTTGGCCTTAAAGGTCCTGAGGCAAGGATATTACTGGCCCACTCTGTCCAAGGACTCGATCTCATACGTGAAGAAGTGCGACAAGTGCCAGCGATTTGCCACAGTTGCCCGAGCTCCCCCAGTCTAGCTGAAGATGATCTCGTCCCCATGGCCGTTTGCAGTTTGGGGGATCGACTTGGTTGGCGCCCTCCCTACTGGAAAAGGCGGGGTCCATTACGCCGTGGTGGCCATCGACTACTTTACGAAGTGGGCTGAGGCAAAACCTTTGGCAATGATAACTTCCAAAAAAGTCCTTGACTTTGTGGTTAAGAGCATTATCTGCCGGTTCGGGCTGCCCAAGAAGATCGTTTCCGACAATGGGACTCAGTTCGACGGCGACCTCTTCACCGAATTTTGCGAAAGGTACGGAATTGTGAAAAGTTTCTCCTCCATGGCCTATCCTCAGGCGAATGGCCAGGTTGAGGCTGTCAACAAGACTCTAAAGGCGAGCCTCAAGAAGAGACTAGATGAAGCGAAGGGGGTCTGGCCAGAACAGCTCCCCCAAGTCCTGTGGGCATACCGGACCTCGCATCGGACTCCTACGGGTCATACTCCTTTTTCCCTGACCTTTGGGAGTGAGGCAGTCCTCCCTGTGGAGATTAAGGTGCTTTCGCATAGGGTCCAGTCTTATGACCAGGACCGCAACCACGAGCTACTTTGCGCTTCCCTTGACTTAGTTGATGAAAGGCGAGAAGATTCGCAACTCTAGGTCGCCCATTATCTATAGAAAATCACTCGCTATTTCAACTCCAAAGTCAAAAAGCGCGCCTTTAGCGTTGGCGACCTGGTCCTAAGGAGAGTTTTCTTAGCCAGTAAAGATCCCAAAGATGGAGTCTTGGGACCGAACTGGGAGGGGCCATATCAAGTCATCGAGGTCATCAAAGAGGGAACTTACAAGTTAGCTCGGCTTGATGGAGGGGCAGTCCCACGAACTTGGAACGCCATCCATTTAAAGAAATATTATCAATGATTCCCTTGTAAGGCCTGAAAGGCCATTTTCTATGTATTACGCAATGAGAATTAAATTTTCATTTATGATCGTATGTGTTTTCAAGTGTAATCTAAAGTAACCAAGAAAGACCCTTTCCCAGTTACTTGGGGGGCATATGGTACCTGGATATAACCAGGTCGCCTTAATGACTTAGAATTTGATTCATATCGATTGATCGTTGTTTTTCTTAAAAAACGCGAGATATTGATAAGGATTAACGTGAACTAAGTCCTATCCTGGATTTAACCAGGTCGCCTTAATGACTTAGAAGTTGATTCATATCGATTGATCGTTGTTTTTCTTAAAAAACGCGAGATATTGATAAAGATTAACGCGAACTAAGTCCTATCCTGGATTTAACCAGGTCATAAAACTTAGAAGTTGATTTAAATCTATTGATCGTTGTTCTTCTTAAAGAGCACGAGATATTGATAAAAATTAACACGAACTAAGTTTTCAAATTAAGTTCCTGGATATAACCAGGTCATAAAACTTAGAAGTTAATTTAAATCTATTGATCGTTGTTCTTCTTAAAGAGCACGAGATATTGATAAAAATTAACACGAACTAAGTTTTCAAATTAAGTTCATGGATACAACCAGGTCATAAAACTTAGAAGTTAATTTAAATCTATTGATCGTTGTTCTTCCTAAAGAGCACGAGATATTGATAAAAATCAACACGAACTAAGTTTTCAAATTAAGTTCCTGGATATAACCAGGTCATAAAACTTAGAAGTTGATTTAAATATATTGATCGTTGTTCTTCCTAAAGAGCTCGAGATATTGATAAAAATTAATGCGAACTAAGTTTTTCAAAATAGTAACTAAAATTCATAGAGGCAAAAGGGAGTAAACCAATTTAAAATAAAAATTAATTGTCTCGAGGTGGAAGCACCTGATGCAAAAGTTACACAAAAAAATTTAAGAATATTAAAGGAAAGGAAACAAAAGAGGAAGGCCCTAAGCTCCGCCAGTTGGCCCCTTGGAGGTCGCCGTCTCGCCCTGCTCAGCTGCGCCGGAGCCTTCCCCAGCCTTGGAGGGCGCTTCTTTCTCGAGGCGAGCTTTGAACTTCTCAAGCAAGGGCTCCCAGACGGCCGCTGCCAAGAAGGAGAAGTCGGCGTCCTAGTTATAGGCCCAGCAATGGTAGAACATGTCTTCCATGGCGGTGTCTGAAGTTTCCCGCTCGGCCTTGGCCTCAGCCTTCGCGGTATCTAGGTTTGCCCGCGCAGTGGCGAGGACGGCTTTGGTAGTCTCGAGCTCTTGTAGCTTGGGGCGAGTTTCTTCCAGCTCGGCCTGCGCGGCCGCCAAGGCATCCTTAGCCGTCTGCAGAGAAGTCTGGTGAGTGGCCACAGCTGCCTGGTGCTCGCTCCTCATCTCCTCGAGTTGGGTCCTGGTCCTGGCTATGCTCCGATGAAGGGCAACAGTGCTTTGTAAAAACGGAGAGGCAATTGCCTTAGAAAAACAAGAGAAGGGAGAAAGGAAACACAGGGCAAGGCATGATAATAAAAAACCATAAAAGGGTAAAGTCAACTTATCGTTAGGGCCATGCCCAATGAAGATTCCAGCACGCCCACCGGGCTCCTTGTTTCGATGGCCCTGAGCTCCTTCTCGTTGAATTTATAGATGTGACTGACAGCGTAGTTCGCCGTCTCGTACACCGTCCCCCGGAAGGCCTCGGGAATCTTCTCCAGATCCTGGGGGTCAACCGGGATGCGCACCTCGGAAGGTGTAATTGCCGAAGCCCCGGGCTCCGCCCCTGTGTCTTGGACGAGGGCCGGAGCTCGCGGAGGGGGTGGGGGCATGCTGCTCCCCCCTACAGTAGGAGGAACAGTTCCCACGACCTGGGCGGCTGGGGGCTGCTCTTTCTCCTTTGCAGGAGACTTAGTTGGGGTTCCGACGGCTTTCTTCGACGTCCGGAGCTTCTTCATTTTTGGCCCAGAGGCCCCGGCTGAGGGGTTCCCCCCGCCGAACGCAGCTCGCAGACTCCCTTCAGGCTGAGACATCTCTTCTGTCAAACCAAAGATATGGTTAGTACAAAAGTTATCAGTCATGCAGAAGCAAAACAAAGGGGGAAAAAGAGAAATTCAAGTATATATATATATACTAAAGGGAATCCTACCCCCCGAGCTAGAAGAAGGATCTATGGTTACGACCATCGGCCCCGGAGCTCCTGCGGGGGAATTTAAGTCAATTACTTCCCGAGCTGCCGCAAGTTCTGGATCCGAGGCTGGTTCAGGACTAGATTCTTCTACATATTGCCTAAGTCCCGAAGCTACGGCACCCCTCCAGAGTGATGGCCATGACCGAAGGTTGGTCCCATACTCCTCGAATAGGATCAACCTAAAGGCTAGGGTGTTATCTACGACTACGGTACCCCTAGGGCGGCTATCTTGGTAATCCAGCACAAGCCGGTCGACACAGTGGAGCAGGGTTGTATCCAGGTCCGAATCACTTCGGTGACGTTGGACGAGCTGTCTAGGATTGAACCTAGCTAGCCGGGGGTCTGCGGTGGCCCTATCTAAGTTCCTAAACATGTAAGGGTTACCTTGGCCAGAAGGACCCGCGGCTGCTCCGGACCGGATCCTCTCCTCGTCCGTTCTCTGGGCGATCTCCAACGCCCGCTTCCTGTTCCTCACGAGGGGAACCTTGTCCTCCTCATCCTCCTCATCATCATCTCCTGCGACCTCCTCCACGTTTATAGGCCTCTTATCACGAGCTGGGGAAAGCGCCCGGGGCCTCCTCAAGTTCAGAGTCTGGCCCGGGGAGATCAGTTTACAGGCCACCATCGTCTCGTCTGTCATGAGCTGATGATAGTCTTTTTCACTGGGGGGCAAGCTGGCCAGTGTCTCGTACTGGGCCCCGAGGGTCACAGATTTCTCTGTCCTCACGAAGATAGCTACAGAATTATTCTAAGTCAGAAATGAAAAAAGGGGAGCTAACTGATGCCTAACTTACGAGCTAAGGTTGAAAGGCACTTACGAGGACGATTGAAGTAGTGGAGCTCGCAGTTTCGGAACCCCGTCGACATAAAGAATTGATCTTTGAAATCGTTGGGGTGGCTGGGCAGCTCGATGACCGCAGCCGTGTTGGGGAACCGGGTTAAGTAGTAAAACCCGTCGCCTCGCCCCCGTGTTCCGAGCTAGCCTTGAGGCAGAAAAAGTACAAAATGTCTGCAGGAGTGGGAACCTCCCACTCCTGTTTCAAGAATAAATATCTTAACCCCGCCAACAAACGGTAGGAGTTGGGGGGGAGCTAGAACGGGGCCAACCTCACGAAGTTGAGGAAATCAGCGAAGTACTGATCCAACGGGAGGAAGGCCCCGCCTTGAAATGCTCGTCGCTCCAGGCTGAGAACGACTCGTCAAGCGGCGTGCAGCTCCGCTCGCCTTCCGCGGGAGGTCGGGCAATCACGGAATCTCTCCCCAGCTCGATCTTATGGGAGAGGAATATTTTGTTCACATTCGTCTGATCAGTAATCTTTGAGACGATCCTCTCCGCCTCAAAGAACGCGTCAGGGGCCACCTCGAGCTCCTGTTCCACTGCTGACCCGAAGTTGGGGATCACGGATTCAGCCATCACCGCCTTTCCTTTGTCTTGTTGGGAGGCTGAGCATTCTTCTTCGGTGCCATCTGGTTGCCTAGCGAACAAAAGAAAAGATTTCAGAAAAGGTGACCTAAGCATAAGGAAGAATCAAAAGGAGTGTTCTTTGCACGAGCTGAGGTAAGCCCAGCCCGTGGAGAGTGAGACCACGCGGTTCTATGAACACGCGCCTGTGCTCCCAATAGATCCCCGATTACTCAGAATTCGTGTGTTAGGAGGGTCAGGATAGAGTTTGCCTGGGAAGGAAAGTTTCAGTAGGCAAGGAAGGCAAAACCGCCTATGAAGTGTGTCCCCTAAGCTACCCGGTTTTGCACCCAAAATACCAAAACTCCTACCCAGAAATTTTCCCCAGAAAATGCATCTTGTAAACCATACTCCTAAATGATTTCCTACTGCAAAGATACCCTAACCTAAAAGGCTTTCACCCTTCATGCCCACAAAAACCAGCAAACCCTTGCATGCGGCTACAATAAATATTTACCTAAGCTACAGTGAAAAATAATTTCGAAACATGCACAGTCAGGAGACTTACAGAGTGTTTGGCTGAGAAGAGGATGAAGGTATCGCCTGGGTTGGGGCTTCGTTGGAGTAGTTGTTTCCAAAGCTTCGAAGGAGTCCTTATGCTTGAACCTCTTGAACGCTGGGAGTGGCGGTCGGAAAGAAAAGGGTTTTTCTTTTGAGATGAAGAGAGAAGAAGAAGAAAATTTCTGAGAAATTTCAAATGAAAGGGTGGCCCATTCGTAGGGTGGCCACCCCTTTTATATACGTGAAGGGTCACGTGAAGAGGGCCGTTGGATTGCCCTGATGTAGGATCCAAGGCCCTCCACTCGAAATACGAAACGACGGCTGAGTATAGGCTAGGCCATTAAATGCGGTTCTCGGAAGACGTACCATCACCAACCACAATGTTCCACGTATTCGGCGCCTGCGCAGAATGTGGAATATGAAGAGTTCATGGGGAAGCCTAAAAGCCCCTACTGTGGCCCTAGGCGACGTCGTGTACCACGAGCAGGGGCTTGGGGGGCAGATGTACGCCCTGATTTTCCCGCGGGCTGATTAGCGAGCTAAGCTGCGACCCAATCCTGACTACCACGTGGACATCCCCAAGACCGGAGCTGCCGTGGAAAGATCCTACTCCTTAGCTCGAGGTAACCTAAGGGTTCGCCAAGATTGCCTAAGGACTGGGTCCGGACTCTGAAGGCCGCAGGTCGAGTGAAGTTTCTAGCTCGTGATACGAGCTAGAGTTGAAGGCTATGACCCTTTATAAAGTCAACCACGCAAGGTAAACGTGCATATATCAGACATCACGTATCTGATATATCCCTGACTTCTCGGACACGCAGCGTGAACGTGCGTATTCAGACACCCACGACTGGGTTGGGCCGTGCAGCCCATTATCTCCTTACCTATTGATTTGACTACACTTATGTGTCAGGTTTAGGAATTATTCATGAATGTCACAGAGTTGACATGATAGGTAAGAAGGTCACGGGATAACCTTCTTACCAACTCCCAGGTGCCTTCTCCTATAAATATGGAGATCCTGGGAGTTACAAAGGGTTGGATTATATATTGTAAGAAATACCCTGTAAAAGAATACCCAGTATATAGCAATAATATTGACTAGTGGAGTAGAAGGATTTTAACCTTTGAACCACTTAAAAAACGTATTTTGTGTCACCATCTCATTTCTAAGATCATTCACCTATTTCGGTTCAACATAAGCACTAATCCCTTTCTCTTCTTTTCTTAATTACCTGTTGGTGAAGAACAGCGTCAACAGTAACACTTTAATTTTTTTTTTTAATATAATACACGTTAATTATAGAGGTATTCTGATCAACCAAGCAAAAAAGAAACTTACAAGTTACTTTTAAATCATAGCAAAATAATGCATATTTTTTGTTACTTACAATGTCAATAAGATACTTGATTATTTTTTCATAAAAGCTTAATTTTTATACCATATTAATTAATATAAATTTTGATTATCTCCAAATCTTATTTGTATATATTTTATACCAATTAGTTATTTTTAGGTTATATTATGATATCTTATTACTTAAGATATATTTTGGTAACATTCAAGCTTATTTTACAAACTAATTAGTTAACATACAATATACCAAGTTGTCATATTTAGTAGATGATTCCAATTAGTATACTACATAGTAACTTAATTTTTCAAAAAAAATATAATACACATTTTAATCACTCTTTTTTTATACATGTATATTATAGAGGTATGCTGATTAACCAAGCAAAAAAAAAAAAAAACTTACAGGTTACTTTAAAATCATAGCAAATAATACACATTTTCGGGTCCTTTTGATTTATTTTTTACTTAAATAAATTAAAAAGCAGCTAAAAGTTACTTTTCATACATAAAAATAAGCTTGGAATTAATTAACTATAATAAAGTTTTTTTGTAGAATGGTAACTAATTAGTATCTGATTGGTATCGTAAGCAACCAAATGGTTGTTTATTGTTTCGGTGAAGGTGAGAAAACATATGCTTCCTACATATCAAAATGACCACCTCGAAGAGCAGGTTGCAATGGTACCACTTGAGCCCAAACGTCCAGCGGTTTGGCGGAAATTTTATTTTAAAGTTGTGGAGAAGAGAGAGAAATAAGTATTATAATGTTATATTGTTTGCAAAAAAATGATGGAAACAATGATATTTTCGAAATTAAGATGATAAAAAATGTGTCAAATGTAAAATTATTTATTTTTTATATGACTGTATATGTTGTAATCATTTATAATATTTTACAAATTTAAAAAAAAATCTAAATAATTTAGAGTACCAAAAACATGGTTCAAACAATTTGTTTCCATGAGTATAAAAAACAAGGACGTGTGTGACACAGACTGTTTGTGTTATCCCCAAAAATGGAGATTGATGACGTGGCAATAGAGGTGACAAATGGCAGTACATGGTCCGTAAAAGACACATTAAATAGTCAATAAATACATTGACTCCTTAGAGTTGTGATAAAGTGACCCGGTAGACTGATGAAGATTTTTGACTGCTTGAGAGTGTCACGTCCAAGCCAAGTACATCCGAGGAGCAGTCTAAGTGCCCGGTCAGACCTTGGTCCGATGAAAGGCCAAGGTAAGGTCGGACCTTGGTCCGAGGAGAGCCCAAGGGACCTTGGTCCGAGGAGAACCCAAGAGAGTGGTCCAAGGAGACCCCAAGGGTGTGGTCCGAGGAGACCCCAAGAATTTGGTCTTTATGCATATGTCCAACCAGTGCATGGTTTTCCAAATAAAGAAATGGCATGCTAGAGGAGAGTGCCATGTTAGAGGGGAGACATGGCATGCTAGAGGAGAGTGTCATGTTAGAGGAGGGAAGTGCATGTCCTAGCACTTGCATATGTCCTACCAGCACTTGCATGTCCTACCAGCAAGTGTATGTCCGACCAGCATGTGTATGATCAACCAGAGTGGAGGTGAGGTGGATCAACTAGCTAGAGGAGGACTAAGTCAAGATTCCCAGAAACATCTTCAACAAGAACCGGTCTTGGCGCGCGGGAATCTCTCATTCTTCCCACAAATTGGGGGTTTTGTTACATTTTGAATGTTTTTTGTAATTTAAATGTAATAAATATAATAAAATATCTCGATTCTAGGGGATATCAAATGTATGACCCTAAGCCTATAAATAGAGGGCTTATGGGATTAGAGAGGGGCTTCTGCTTCTTCTTTGGAGACTTTTTGGGAAAATTTGGGTCTGAGTATTCTAGAGAGAGAAAGTGCTGGCATTTGAAAGAATTCTTGTATTTTTGCAATCTGTACTGAAGAAACTCAGTTGGCTCAGTCCATCTGATCTTGAGTACAAATTTATAATCACAACTCTAAGTGGATTAGGCTATTACCGACTGATCGGGGCTGAACCACTATAAAAATCTTGTGTGTTATTTACTTTTCTTGATAAAACTGTCTGTGTCGTTTAAATTCTCTTGAAGGTTTATCGTTTTTGACGTTCTCACGTCGTTGGCTAAAAACACAGCCAACAGTTTGAACTCTATTTTCAGCATTGTAAATTATTCATAATTTCCTGAAAATTAACATAATACTCTATTTGAGAGTGACAATTTCAGTAACAAATTTGTAACTCCCAAATATTTCCTATTATTGTGTAGATTTGATGTTACATAATTTTGATTTGAATTTCTCAAATGATGGGGTTTTATGCCCTAATTAAAACCCAAATTCTTTGTAATCTCATTTTATTATCAATAAAATAATAGAAATTATTTTTTGACTTGGTCAATCACTTTGCTCACATGTTTTATTTTCATGATTATTTGTTTAATATAAACTTCTATTAAATCCCGAGCATATATCTAATCTTATTTATAGTGACGTAATCACAGTGGAATATAAATATGATTATATGTTCAAAATAAGTTAGTCCTAAGATTAGTCAGTGCACAGGATTTACACTAATTTGCTAATCTATGATATGATCTACTTACACATCACAGTGTTATGTTCTTTCCAGAACATTAGCAAAGTAGATAAGATCAGATGTATTTTTTACATCGGACAAGACCGATATTGACAGTTGATAAGATAAGTAAACGTCCCGTTATTGTCTATTCTATTCATATCATATAGTTGACCATAGGTCAATTCAATCTCAATTCTGAGTGGTTAGTATTCTAATTGATTGTATTATTTGAGTTCCTTGACTTGTTCGTTACCAGCTTACCCTACGGACTAGCCCATACATACATCTTGGGAACTCGGTAGTATAATTGAGTGGAAGTGTTAATCATAGATATGAACATCTATAGCTTCTGATGAAGAAGTGAAATGATGGTTTCCTTTTAGTTTGGTTCAAGGTGTTAAATGATAGAGATCTCATTTCAGTAATTAAATTAGTTTACTGAAATATCATTTACAAGGAACTAAGTGTTTTAAGAATAAAATACAATGAGGGGTAAAACGGTATTTTAGTCCCATTTCATTGTAGACCATCTATAGAGGATTGAGTGACAATTGTGGTTGTAGCAATGGATAATTAATAGCATATCTATATTTGTTATAGAGCGTTCTATGAATTCAAGAGTGCAATTCCGAGTCTATAGTGGAGTCACGAGGAATTAATAAGTTAGTAAATTTATTTGTTAGATTTATGATAACTTATTGGAGCTTGATTTCATAGGCCCATGGTCCCCATTGTACCTTGGATAAAATCATCTAGATAGTCTCAATTAATTGGTTTAATTATCAATTAGAATAATCAAAGTTGACCAGGTCAATTTTGGATAGTTTCACAGAGTTATGTAATTTTGAGAAGAAAAGAGAAATTATGGCAGATTTATTAATTAAGATAAATTAGTATCGAAATTAATAAATAAGTTTAAATCATTGTTCAAATTATAAATAATTAATTTGATAAATGATTTAAATAATTATATAATTAATTAAATTAATAGAAAATAATACATGCCTTGATTTTAAGTCCAATGGGCTTATAATCAAATGGGAAATTTCACGGGCCTAAAGCCCATGATAATTTCGACCTAAGACTTCAAATTGGCTATTATTTTATTGATTTTTTAATTAAATTAAATGACCTAATTGAGTCTATAAAAGGGGTGCTTAGAGAGAAGACGATAGATAATTTTAATCACTGGTTTTCTGATAGTTTTAGATTCTCTCTAAACACAAGTCATTTTCTAAGCCTCTTTATTTATTTTCTCTTCTTCTCTTTGTATCTATCTCATGTTTTGAGAATTGCCCACTTTAGTCTAGGAGATTCTAAAGATACTTTGGAAGACTGTGAAGAAATTAGAAGAACGGTTCAGTTTCTTGATAATACTCTGCGACAAAAATGATACAAGAGTTAGAGAAACTGAAGGAATGACTCTTTCATTTCGCTGCGTATACTGTAAGTATTCTTACATTCGTTTCTCTTTGAATTTAATTTTAGAAACATGTTCTAGGTTATCTCATATGAATTTGTTTAATATTATATCAACATGAAAATAAATAAAGATCCTATATAAGTTTTCCCAACATTTGGCCTTAGAGCCTTTGGTAATCTTTATTTTCATGAATGAACATGTTTAAAATTAGATTATTTGATGTGTTTTAATAATTGAATGGATTTTCATGTTTTTATGAAGCATATTGATTTTATGTGATTATTAGCAATTTTTAGGTTATTTTGTTGTGTTTTCTATGCTATTAATTTTTATATATACTTTATTTTGTGTAAAACATGTTAAAAATTAATTAGAAAATGGTTTTGGTTTGAAAAATTCCTCAAAAAAAAATTTAGAATTTTTTTGGCCTAGATGCCCATGCGCGCGCGCACCTGCGCGCACGCCCGCGCACACCTGCGCGCACGCCCGCGCACACCAGCCACCTCGCGCACGATGAACAGTATCTGTTACTATTCATCAGTTTTTTTTTTAAATTAAAGAAAAATAAAAAAAATTGTGAAAATAAATTATTTATAATCAAAACCAAAAATAACTTTTTTGTTTTATCATTTAAAATTATTTAAAAAAATAAGATATATTTGTTGGTTGAGATTTAAATAATTAGATATTTTCTACAAAGATTCAAATTCAAATTTAAAAATAGACTAACAACTTAATTTTAAATCTTTTAATATATTAAAATATTAGAATTAAGATATCAGATATTTAAGATATTTTCTTTTAAATTCTTGATATTTTTATTGAATCTTTATTTGAAAATATAAATATCTTTTTATTCTATAGTTTTTAATATATAAATTATTTGAAATTTGAATATTGTTAGTTAGATATTTTTATGGATATTTGAATTTGATTAACTGTTTTAAGATATTTTAGGGTTGTTATAACTATTAATATTTTATTTTTTTAAATGGTTAAAATATTTGCTTATAGTTGTAACAACACAAGATATTTTTGAAAAACAGTTAAGATATTAATTTCAAATTTTAAAATTGGTTAAATTTTGAAATATATCATTTTTCAGCCAATTAATAAAACATAGTTTTTAATAAATGAGATTTAAATTAACTTTGGTTAATTGTTGATAAATCCTATTTTATTAAATTAATATTTTTTTAAATTAACCTAAATCAAGTTGATTGTTGATAAATAAAATTTAAATTAACTATTGTTAATTGTTGATAAATTTCATTTAAATTGACTTATTTTTGTAAAATTTTAATTAATTTTAATTTTTTGATAAATTCTAGATAATTAATTGTGGTATTTTTGCAAATGAAATAAATTGTGGTATTTCTGCATAAAGTCATAGATTTGCTCATATAGTAATATGACCCATCCAATTATAACATGTCTGTTTGCCCTATATGTGGTATGTTTGCAATTGGGCTTAGAAGTATATAGTGGCCCATATGTTTGTTTGATATATGGTTTTTGCCAAATAAAATATTCATAAAATGATAGGTTTTATTTGGGCCCATTAGAAAATGTAAAGTTTAAATTCCTCTCTTGTGAGTGATTCCACTTGTGAAAGCCCATTTGCTTTACATGACTATAGTGTGCCTAATCAATTAATAACAATTAATAAAACGAAGGTTTAAATTCCTGTCTTTTGGACATTGTATGGAAGAATGGGGGCCTTTGTAGTGGGAACGACATACTGGACCCAGCCCTCCTCCATACAAGCCCAATTGTTAATGTCCATTTACCTAAGTTGGACTTAATTGTATAGGTCCATTATATTAGTTAAATCTAAATATTGATTAGCAACAAATTAATTCTAAATTAATTGAATTTGTTTCAATGTGACACTTTAGAATTAATAAGAAATTATAGGGCTTTGGTTTTAAAAATTTAATCTGTTTAATTTTTTTTTTGGAAAACCATAGTCATTAGTTTTCTAAAAATAAATAATAAAAAAACTATTTTTTAATTTTATACTGAGCTTATTTTAAGAATTATATTTGATCTCCATCGTTGGTTTAACATAGTCAATAACTTAATGGGGCCTCGAGGCGCTTTGATTCGTCCCCCTACGGAAGGTGTTCATTAGCTATTTTGACAATGTTAGATTTCGAAAGATAGATAATTATAGGTCAAATTCTATTAGACTCACCCCTACGGTGACTACTAGGACTAAATCTATAATTATCGAAACCGTGGGTCTTGCTTATAAAATAATAGATTTTGTTTTCTTATTTTTATCGAATAGTAGGTTGTTAATAGTTGTGTCCATTATTAAATGAGTTTACAACTCTATTTGACTAGTGGTATTTTTGACTCTCGCCAAACGGGACAAGGATATCATAGATTAGTTAAAAACCTAAAAAAATAGAGATATGATTGTTTTTGGTATTTTTTTCTCGTATCTTACATATTTTTGGTATATGTTGTGCTATTTCTTGAAATTTTGTGAATAGAAGTTTTATTGAGAAAAAGTGATTGATTTCTATTTTATTGGTAATTTGTAGTTTTAAGTTAAGTAGTGTCTATGTCTACTCCCATCATTTCTCAACTTTCGATGGAGAAACTCACTGGAGAAAACTTCCTTAATTGGAAGCAGAATATCAACATAGAGTTGATTGGTGACAACTCCGAGTTCGTCATGATTGAGGAATCCCCCATTCGAGCACCGTGTCCGCATGTTCGTGATGGCACCGTCAGTGCTCGTGATGGCACCATAAATGCTTGGATAGCACCATCTCCGCACGTTCGTGATGACACTGTAAATTCTCGGATAGCACCGTGTCTGCACATTCGTGATCAACTCAACTATGGTTTGACGTAGCTCATGAACGAGCTTCAGATTATTGAACCTGTCATGGGTGGACCTAGTAATGGAGGTGAAAATAAGGCTACTGATGTTGCTGTTGATCTAGCTAAGGCTTAAGCTAACCAAGGTTCGTCTTCGAAAGCTGAAAACAAGAGGAAAGGTGGACAAAACAACAACCCCAAGCCTGCAAAGGCTGCAAAGACGAGTGCACAGCCAAGTGCACAGACACCTAAGGGGAAGAACAAGAAAGGTAAAGGTAAGTGCTTTCACTGCAAAGAGAAGGGGCATTGGAAACAAGATTGTCCCAAGTTTCTAGCAGCAAAAAACAAAGGTAATGATTATAGTTCATTTATCTTGGAAACATGTGTTTTAGAGAATGATAAATCCGTTTGGATTATTAATTCTAGATCTACCAACCATGTTTGCAACTCTTTACAGCTTCTTGAATCGTGGGAGGAAGTGAACGAAGGCGGCTTAAAGCTTACAGTTGGGAACGGAGCGTTTGTTAAGGTCCAAGCTAGAGGAATAGCTTGTCTGGAGTTCAGAAATAAATACTCATTTTAGAAGATGTATTTTTCCGGATTTTAGTATAAATTTAATTTCAGTTTCTATGTTGCAATTAGAACGATTTGTTATGACTTTCAAAAGTTCTAATATATCTATTTCTTTCAATGGATCACAATTGTGTATTGCATGTTTGGAAAATGGGCTTTATATTATGCGATCTAATGAAACCCTCACTCTTAACAATGATTTATTCAAAGTAGCTAAACCTAGGACCAATAAACGTCAAAAGACTGATAACGATAATATGACGTATTTATGGCACTTGGGACTAGGTCACATTGGCTATGATAGGATTAAAAGACTTACAAAGGATGGGCCTTTGAGGGAACTCACCTTAGGTGAATTACCTGTTTGTGAATCTTCTCTAGAATTCAAACTGACCAAGCGTCCATTCTCTGCAAAGGGTAATAGGGCCAAAGAATCACTTGGACTTGTTCAGATGTTTGTGGACCTTTGAATGTACAAGCTAGGGGTGGTTTTGAGTACTTCGTCACTTTCATTGACGATTACTCTAGATATTCACGTCTTTACCTAATGTATAGGAAATCAGAAACATTTTCAAAGTTTCAGGAATTCCTAGCAATGGCTCAGAACCAATTAGGTAAAATATTAAAGATCTTGTGATCTGATAGGGGTGGAGAATATTTGGATATGCACTTCCAAGATCATTTAACTGAACTTGGGATTTTATCACAACTTACTACCGCAGGTACTCCGCAACAAAATGGTGTAGCGGAACACCGTAATAGAAATTTATTGGAAATGGTTAAATGCATGCTTAGTTACTCAACTCTACCAACTTCGTTCTGGGGACATGCAATTGAAATCACGAACGACATTCTCAATGTCGTGCCGTCTAAATCAATCCCCAAAACACCTTTAGAACGTTGGAATGGTCGTGAACCTAGTTTACGCCATTATAGAATCTAGGGGTGTCCTGCTCACGTCCTGAGGAAAAAGGAGGGAAAGCTAGAACCGCGAACTGAAGTTTGCATGTTTGTTGGATATCCTAAAGGTACTCGGGGTGGACTTTTATATAGTCATTCAGAAAAGAAAGTGTTTACTTCTACGAATGCTACTTTTATGGAAAATGACTATGTCCAAAACTTCAAACCTTGCAGCAAAGTAGTTTTAGAGGAGATGGTTAAAGAATTGAATCCAACCAATGTTCCATCGTCATCAACGCAAGTTGATGATGAAATTCCCACTCTTCATGTCCAACCGACACAAGTCGATTTAAATGAAGAAAGTACCACAGTTCCTGAGCAAACAGTCACAGAGCCTCGTCATAGTGGGAGGGTTTCTAGGAACCCAGTTCGCTATGGTTTGGATGGTGAAACCAATATGGTTGTTGGTGACACTAGTGATGATGATATGTTGTCTTTCAAACAGGAAATGGCTAGCCCTGAAAAGGAACTATGGCTTGAAGCCATAAAACAGGAAATGGAGTCCATGTACTCAAATTTCGTCTGGGATCTTCTGGAAGCACCTAGTGAATTTAGGGCTATTGGGTGCAAATGTATCTACAAGAAGAAACGAGGTCTTGATGGAAATATCGAGACTTATAAAGCTCGATTAGTGGCAAAGGGTTATACCCAAAGAGAAGGCGTGGACTATGAGGAAACTTTTAGTCCGGTAGCCATGCTCAAATCCATTCGCATCCTCCTATCCATAGCAGCTGCTCTCGACTATGAGATATGGCAAATGGACGTCAAGACAACTTTTCTTAATGGAAAGCTTGAAGAAGTCATTTATATGGATCAACCAGAAGAATTTAAAGTAGCTGGACAAGAAGGAAAAGTTTGCAAGTTGAATAGGTCCATCTATGGACTTAAGCAAGCTTCTCGTTCCTGGAATCTTAGGTTTGATGAAATAATCAAAACCTATGGCTTTGAACAAAATATTGATGAGCCCTGTGTTTACCAACTGAAGGCAAATCAAATAGTGGTATTCCTGGTTCTTTATATTGATGATATCTTACTCATTGGAAAAAATGTTAAGAAATTATCAGATGTGAAGAATTGGCTGAGCACTCAATTCCAGATGAAGGATTTGGGTGAAGCAAGTTATGTTATAGGTATCCAGATTATCAGGGATAGAAAGAACAGACTCTTAGCTCTATCTCAAACAGCTTACATTGATAAAGTGCTTGAACATTTCTCAATGACAAATTCAAAGAAAGGGCGTCTACCGTCCCGCCATGGAATTCATCTTTCAAAGAAGTAGTCTCCCCAGAATCCTGAAGAGGAAGATGCAATGAGAAAAGTTCCTTACACATCTGCAGTTGGAAGTCTGATGTATGCCATGTTGTGTACTAGACAGAATATCTGCTATGCAGTGGGAGTAGTGAGCAGGTATCAGTCAAACTCAGGACCGGAACATTGGATAGAGTTAAGCATATCCTGAAGTATTTGAGATGGACTACGGATTATATGTTAGTCTACAAGGGTGGTGTTTTGAACCTTGTAGGCTACACCGATTCAGATTTTCAGACTGATGTGGATAACAGGAAGTCTACTTCTGGAATGGCGTTTACTCTTGGGGGTGGAGCTATGATTTAGAGAAGCGTAAAGCAGTCTGCAATCTCATATTCCACCATGGAGGTTGAGTACATAGTCGCGTAAGAAGCAGCTAAGGAAATAGTCTGGCTAAAGAAGTTCTATTAAGATCTTGGTGTTATTCCAGAAATGGATAAATCGCTTGTGTTGTTTTGTGACAATACAGGAGTGATAGCCAATTCAAAAGAACCTCGAAGTCACAAGAGGAGTAAGCATATAGAAAGGAAGTATCACATTATTCGAGAATATGTGGCCAGGGGAGATGTGAAGGTTATGAAGATTGCAACTGAAGACAATCTTGCGGATCCGTTTACAAAGACACTACATTTGATAAGCATATCAAGGAAATGGGACTAGTAGAATTAAGGCATTAGTTTCAATAAGTGCAAGTGAGAGTTTGTTGGGGTTTTATGCCCTAATTAAAACCCAAATTCTTTGTAATCTCATTTTATTATCAATAAAAGAATATAAATCATTTTTTGACTTGGTCAATCACTTTGCTCACATGTTTTATTTTCATGATTATTTGTTTAATATAAACTTTTATTAAATCCCGAGCATATAGCTAATCTTATTTATAGTGACGTAATCACAGTGGAATATAAATATGATTATATGTTCAAAATAAGTTAGTCCTAAGATTAGTCAGTGCACAGGATTTACACTAATTTGCTAATCTATGATATGATCTACTTACACATCACAGTGTTATGTTCTTTCCAGAACATTAGCAAAGTAGATAAGATCAGATGTATTTTTTACATCGGACAAGACCGATATTGACAGTTGATAAGATAAGTAAACGTCCCGTTATTGTCTATTCTATTCATATCATATAGTTGACCATAGGTCAATTCAATCTCAATTCTGAGTGGTTAGTATTCTAATTGATTGTATTATTTGAGTTCCTTGACTTGTTCGTTACCAGCTTACCCTACGGACTAGCCCATACATACATCTTGGGAACTCGGTAGTATAATTGAGTGGGAGTGTTAATCATAGATATGAACATCTATAGCTTCTGATGAAGAAGTGAAACGATGGTTTCCTTTTAGTTTGGTTCAAGATGTTAAATGATAGAGATCTCATTTCAGTAATTAAATTAGTTTACTGAAATATCATTTACAAGGAACTAAGTGTTTTAAGAATACAATACAATGAGGGGTAAAACAGTATTTTAGTCCTATCTCATTGTAGACCATCTATAGAGGATTGAGTGAAAATTGTGGTTGTAGCAATGGATAATTAATAGCGTATCTATATTTGTTATAGAGCGTTCTATGAATTCAAGAGTGCAATTCTGAGTCTATAGTGGAGTCACGAGGAGTTAATAAGTTAGTAAATTTATTTGTTAGATTTATGATAACTTATTGGAGCTTGATTTCATAGGCCCATGGTCCCCATTGTACCTTGGATAAAATCATCTAGATAGTCTCAATTAATTGATTTAATTATCAATTAGAATAATCAAAGTTGACCAGGTCAATTTTGGATAGTTTTACAGAGTTATGTAATTTTGAGAAGAAAAGAGAAATTATGGCAGATTTATTAATTAAGATAAATTAGTATTGAAATTAATAAATAAGTTTAAATCAATGTTCAAATTATAAATAATTAATTTTATAAATTATTTAAATAATTATATAATTAATTAAATCGATAGAAAATAATACATGCCTTGATTTTAAGTCCAATGAGCTTATAATCAAATGGGAAATTTCACGGGCCTAAAGCCCATGATAATTTCAACCTAGGGCTTCAAATTGGCTATTATTTTATTAATTTTTTAATTGAATTAAATGACCTAATTGAGTCTATAAAATGAGTGCTTAGAGAGAAGGCAACATATATGTTTAATCACTGGTTTCTGATAGTTTTAGATTCTCTCTAAACACAAGTCCTTTTCTAAGCCTCTTTGATTATTTTCTCTTCTTATCTCTGTATCTATCTCATGTGTTGAGAATTTCCCACTCTAGTCTAGGTGATTCTAAAGATACTTTGGAAGACTGTGAAGAAATTAGAAGAACGGTTCAGTTTCTTGATAACACACTGTGACAGAAAGGATACAAGAGTTAGAGAAACTGCAGGAATGACTCTTTCATTCTGCTGCATATAATGTAAGTATTCTTACCTTTGTTTCTCTTTGAATTCAATTTTAGAAACATGTTCTAGGTTATCTCTTATTAATTGTTTAATATTAGATCAACATGAAAATAAATAAAGATCCTGTATAAGTTTCCTAACATCAAAGCCATAAGTGATATGACTGTTAGAGATGTGATTTTAACTCCCATAATGTATATAGAAGTTACAAAATCAAGTGGGAATGAATTTGGAACGTTTTGGAAAATTTTGAAAAATTGGTAGTTGAAAACACGTGGTGGTCGCGGCCAGTTCTTCTCCCAGGGCGCGGCCTGGGGAACAGAAGCCAGTGGCTGCAGCCAGAGTGGCTGACATCATTTTCCAAATTTTTGTTTTATCTAATTTTGAACGTTTCCAAAAACCAAGTAACTTCCAAATCTCTATTTTAATTCCATAAAACATCCAATTAAACATTGGTAACAACCATGGGGGTTAGCGGAATTGAAAATTCAAAGGGTGTCTCTAAACACAATAAACAAGAGCCTATTGCTCACTTGTAAGACATAATTTTTTCTACCCACTAGAACACTTGGCTAGAAAACACTTGGAGGCTTGATAATTCCATAGAACTATTTCCAAATTGTGAGAGTTCCCTTAGTGCTTGAGACATGGGGAAATAAGCTTTTGGATAAAGGTTGTAAACCTTGTTCAAGTTGGTGATCCCCAATGCTCTTTACTTTGGTTGTGTGAGTGAGAGTTCTTTGTTCATTGTTCATTGTCCTTGTTCTTTTCCTTTTATACTATTGCTTTTATCTTCTTCTCATATTCTCGATTTACTATTTTACTCGTACCTTTTGTTTTAAAGTTGTAATCTCTATATCTTTTCAACTATTACTTCTAGTTTATTTGTATTATTTTGTCATAGAGTTGTATTTTCTATTACTATCGTCTTCTACCCTTTTCTATATTTACATGTATCTTTTGTTATAGATTTGTAACATTATTTAATCAACCCTGGTTTATTTGTAGATTTTGCTTAGAGTTGTAAGAGGTTTTTACCATTTCCATTGAGGCAACATAATTTTTTCTAACATTCAAAAGCTTACCCCTTTGTTTGTTTCAATGGAAGGTGAGACTATCAAAATCATGAACCAAGACCTGGTGATGTTGGATAGGTTTGATGGATCCAATTTCACTAGGTGGTAAGACAAGGTGAGGTTGCTTTTGACCACTCTCAAGATCGCCTACATCCTAGAGTCCACACTTGAACCTCTCCCAACGCCATCCAACAAGGACACTCCCGAGGTGGTGGAGAAAAGAAGGAAGGTGGAGGAGGAAAATCTCCTTTGTAGGGGTCATATCCTCAACGCCCTTTCCGATAGGCTCTATGACCTCTACACCGAGACCAAGTCAGGAAATGAGATATGGGATGCACTTGAGACAAAATTCAAGGCAGAAGAGGAAGGTACCAAAAAGTTTTTGATTTCTCAATATATCGATTTCAAATTTTTTGGTGATAAACCTTTCTTCCTCAAATACATGAGCTACAAATAATTGTTAACAAATTGAAAGTTTTGAAGATTGAGCTTCTCGAGGCCTTTTAAGTTGGTGTTATAGTGGCAAAATTACCACCAACTTGGAGGAGCTATAGGAAAATAATTTTTGGTGATAAATCTATTATTCCTCAAATACATGAGCTACAAATAATTGTTAAAAAATTTAAAATTTTGAAGATTGAGCTTCTCGAGGCCTTTCAAGTTGGTGCTATAGTGGCAAAATTACCACCAACTTGGAGGAGCTATAGGAAAAGAATTCTTCATAAAAATGAGGATTATTCTTTGGAGAAAATCCAAAAACATATTCGAATCGAGGAGGAATCGATATGTAGAGACAAACTTGTGGAGGGGTCTAATGGAGAGGCTTCCAAAGAAAATGCGGTGTCACAACCAAAACATCCCAAAAACAAAGGGAAAGATAAGAAGGGTAATGAGACATCTTTGGGTCCAAAAACCAACCCAAACAAGTTTAAGGGCGAGAAAGGTCCTTACTTTGTGTGTGGGAAAAAGGGTCACTATGATAGAGAGTGTAGGCATAGAAAAGACCAACAAGGACCTAAGGTAAATGCAACTCAAGAGGAGAATATAGTTGCTACCCTTATTGTGGTGAATGTGGTCCAAGGAAAAGTGAATAGATGGTGGTATGACACATGTGCCACCATCCATGTCACCTATGACAAATCATTGTTCAAGACCTTAGAATAAGTCAAAGGGCAACCATGAGATTCAAATGGGAAATGATGGCAAATCCAAGGTATTTTGCAAATGTGTCATTGAAGTCTTTTTCACCTTAGGCAAGAAAGTCACATTAGTGAATGTGCTATATGTTCCCAAAAGGAGTAGAAACTTGGTAAATGGTTATTTTCTTGGCAAGCCCGGCATTAAAGCCGTTTTTGAGTCTGGTAAACTTATTCTTACCAAATTCAATGTATTTTTGGGAAAGGGGTACTCTTGTGAGGGTATGGTTAAGTTGTGCACCAATAATGTAACTTTCAATGTTATCAATAAAGATGCTAATTCAGCCTATATTGTTTAGTATGATTCTTTATTTTTGTGGCATCTTAGACTATCTCATATAGGATTTTCAACCATGAAAAGAGTGGTAAAATGTGGTATGATTGCATGCAATATTAAAAAATATGGAAAATGTGAAACATGTGTTAAAACAAAAATGATAAAGAAACCATTTCCTAGTGTAGAAAGATAATCTACTTTACTAGAATTAATCCATAATGATCTTTGTGAATTAAATGGTGTTTTAACTAGAGGTGGTAAAATATATTTTCTTACTTTTATAGATGATTTTAGTAGATATACCTATGTATTTCTTTGAAAGCATAAAGATAAGACTTTTGATGCTTTTAAAGTATATAAATTAGAAGTTGAAAATCAACTTGTTATCCGAAAAATATACACAGCTGATGCGACATGAAGGTTGGACACGTGGCATAGGCATCCAACAGTCAAACAAGCTGAAGAAAGCACATTCGCTAAATGAATAACAATTGCTGAGCGATATGCTTACCAGAAAAGAGGTTGTTCAGTATGCTCTCTAGGAAACCCAGTACATCCTCATCACGCCTGATAGTTCGCCTGAAAACTCGGTCAAACTTCTGAAGAATAAGACTACAACCACCCGCGAAAAGGAAGGGATATTTTGCAGAAGTTGCGGGGTAGGCGCAACTTCCTGGGTGTGGGGAACAATATAAATGCAAGTCTTCCACCACTGTGGAGGGGGGGTCAGACTTTTAGCCTATCGACCAGCACCAGGAATATATCGATTAGTTCTTTAGGAACACTTAGCAGAGATTTTTGCCATCTTGTATTGTTTTTACACTTGGAGTTGTACCTGTTTTCACTGGTCATCGTGTGTAAACCTTTAAGATCAATACAAACTGAAGAGGAAGTAGGTCATTACCGTCTTTTGGGGCCGAACCTCTATAATTTATGGTGTCTTTATCATTCATTGCTCATAGTTATTAGGTTCTTGGCTTATTTATGGTTTATTGATTGTCTGAATGAAAGCTCTCTAATTAATTATTTTAACTCCGAGTTAGTTGGCCAAAAAACCAGTCAATATTTTGGTGCTTTCATTGAGAGGTGAGGACAGTTACATTTAGATTTTATTGCTGCAAAGATAGTAGTCTCAACCAAAAGATCAACCCAGGAGCCTTCAGAGCCCGAGGCTGAAGTCTCTCACCAAGTCCCGTTAATAAGCAATTTCAATGGGCAGCTAAGTGATTTGCCGCCTAGGAATCCATCTGGTGTTAGGGGGCAAACTGCTGGGCCCACTACAGCAGGACAAGGGGCTGCTACATTCGCTGGAATCACTCAGGTAGGAACATCAGGTGGAAATGTTGCACGGTGTGCCAACCAGCAGGGATATAGGGCTGGAGGCCTTGGACGATATGAACCCCATGTAGATATTGATGGATTCGACCCTGAGATTGACCAGATAAGGGAAGTCGTTGGAAAAATACAAGATTAACTGGCCTCTATGAATTAGGGGCGGGCCAATGTGCAGGAGGCCCTTAATGAAGCCTTCGAAAAACAAAGGAGAGACTTTCAAGAGTGGATGGATCGGCATGCACGAGAGATACAGGCCTGGTAAGAGGATATGGAGCATCAGATAAGGGAGGCTGCTGAATTTATTCGCAATTACATGCAACAGCAGCAGAGATAAGGTGTGGGAACTGCGGCTGGCACTACTTCCCTAAACCAACAACGCCCTCTCGTTTTTGGTTTCGGTGAAGGTGCCATGCATGGGCCAGGGGCACAACCTTAAAATGGAAACCATGGTTCAACCAGGAGTCACAGATCTGGTCAGGGTGCCCAAGCCAATAACAATAGGCGACCTTTACTGGCAGATGAGCAGATCTTACCAAGACGTGGCACGGAACAAGACCAAGCCGGAGATGTTCGGCCAAGACCCCAGGGTAGTAACCGCGATAGGAATCCTAGCACTTCGGGATGAGATGGCAATCCCCGAGTCCCAGCACAGAATAGGGGCGGTCAACCTAAAAACTACCAGTAGCAACCTGGTCGGTACAAACAACAACAAGAGTACCGACCAAGGTCCCAAAGGGATGAGCGGAGGTGAGTAGCGCATACAGGTCCCATTATGCTAATGGATATGGCCATGATGAGGCAGTAAGCCAAGTTTGCCAGCCTAATAACCAAGGACAGAGGGGTAACCAGCCTGAATGACTGTTTGTCCCGCAAGGGCAGGAAATCCCTAACAACCAACCACCCCGAGGTGGAGGGTTCCAGGGAGTACCTCCAGTACCAGGACCAAATTCCGTTTTCAATTGCATGGGTCCCATGGGATGTGAGGACCTTCGAGATACTCTTAATTGCAGTAGGGAAAATCAGGATTCGAACAACGTAGCTCCGCCTAAGCCTATTAGGGACCCAAGAATGGATGAGGTTCGTAATGCAGCACAACCTCAGGCAACTGCAGACCCTAACATCCAAGCCCTGCTGGATCTGTTAACCCGACTGGTAAGGGACATGACAACCCCTAAGTTAACGGATATTGAAATGGAAAGACAGAGGGGTTCCCCATTTTCAAACCGTATAAATCAGCTGCCAATACCTATCAAATTCAAAATGCCAACATGGAAAATGTACAGCAGGTTGGAGGACCCAGTATCCCACGTTCATCACTTTGAACTACAAACTGACCTCCAGGGGGTTCGAGATGACGCCAGGTGCAGGATTTTCCCAGCCACCCTGTCAAAAACTGCCCAACGATGGTTCTTCAAACTACAGCCAGGATCAATCACGTCATGGGATGATTTCGTTCGCATATTCTATTCTCAGTTCTCCTCGGCAATGCCCCTTCCAGCCGAGCCAAACGATTTGGTGGACATCAAACAAAGGGACAATGAGCCTCTAAAAAATTACATTTAGCGTATCATGCAAGAGGCCACCAAGGTAAAGTCCCTTAGTGATGATGGTAAGTTGATAGCCATCAATTTAGGAGTCAAGGTAAAAAGTTTATTCTGGAGTAGCTTGAAGAGGAAGTCGGCGCATACCACTCAAGAATTTCTCGACAGAGCAGAAGAATTTATCAAGTTAGAAGAAGCTCAACGGAAGGTGAATAATCCTACCCAGGCAGCTGCCGAGCAAGAGAAAACAAGTGCTGGGAACACCACCAACCCTGTAGAAGGAAGTAAAAATGGAGGCAAGAATGGCAAGTGGGGTAACGGGGCTGAAGCAGTGGTAACTAGAATGACAATAAGAAGCCTAAGATCTGTGAACAGCCAAAATCGCGAGAATACGTGCCCAAGTTTACTACTTACACCATCTTGTTGGAGTCTCGAGCAGACGTTTTCAATGCTACACAGGCCGTCGTACCATATAGAAGACCTCCACCAATAAGGAGTGATGTTAATAGACGGGATATGACCAAGTCTTGTCGGTTTCACAATGATTATGGCCACGAAACTAATGAATGTAACCACTTGAAGGAGGAGATAGAATTCCTCATTAGACAAAACAATGCTTATCTGAAGAGGTATGTACGACCGGTCACCGACCCATAGCTTCAACAACCTCCTCAGGAACAACCTCCTCAACAACATCAAAGCAGTCAACCACTCCTACCATCACTAGTTGCTGGCCGGCTAGATATGATATGTGGAGGACCACATTTGGCTGGTAACAGCGGCAAGGCCTGAGAAAAATATGCTTGTTCCCTTAGGCATGAGCAGGAGGAAGATGCACTGGCTTTCCATGAGCGTACTCCCAAACAACCTTGATACGAATGTGAACCCATCACATTCAGTGAGGAAGACACAATTCATGTACATCATCCACATCATGACCCTTTGGTGGTAGAGGTGAAAATCTCCAACATGACCAATATTCTATTCAAGAATACCCTAGAGAGGAAGAATTTAAGCATTAGAGATTTAGAACCATGCGAGTAGCTGTTGTATGGATTTACTGGGAACGACATGGCCCCCACAGGAAGCATAAATTTGCCTTTAACGGTAGGGATGGTACCTAAGAGCAACACGGTAATGGCTTTGTTTGTAGTAATTGACATTCCCTCTCCGTACAACGCCATGATAGGGCAGCTGACCCTGTATGACCTCCGAGCAGTATCCTAAATTTTCCATGTGTTGCTCAAATTCTCAACCCAAATAGGTGTAGGATGTCTCAAGGGGAACCAGCTGGTGGCCAGAGAATGTTATAATTCACCAGTCAAAAAAGTAGGCAAGGTAGTCTGTACTGCCTAGCCTGCAGGGCCAGTCACTAGAAATAGGATACAACCCAAAACGGTGGAGATGATACAGACACAGGGGTAGGTCTAGTAGAAGAATTGGAAGAAGTCCCACTTGACCTGCAGTACCCGACCAGGGTTGTCAAGATAGGAAAAGAGCTATCCAGGCCCATAAGATCCGCTTTGATCCAATTCCTATGGGACAACCAGGGTGTATTCGCTTGGTCACATGATGACATGGTAGGGATATGCCCAACTATTATAAGCCATGCCCTTAACATTGACACAGAACACTTCAAGCCCGTGCAACAAAAAAGGAGGTTACTAGATCAGACGAGGGCAAAAGAATTAAAGGAGGAAGTGGAAAAACTCTAAAATAACAACTTTATCAGAGAAGCCTTTTATCCTGTGTGGGTATCCAATCTTGTGTTAGTACCGAAGCCTAACGATAAGTGGAGGGTATGTATAAATTTTATAGATTTGAACAAAGCATGCCCCAAGGACTGCTTCCCACTTCCAAGAATCGACCAACTGGTGGACGGCACGGCCGGCCACGAAATTTTAACCTTCATGGATGCCTACTCGGGCTACAACCAAATAAGCATGCATCCACCCAACCAGGAGCATACAAGTTTCCGCACGAATGTGGGGTTATACTGCTATAGGGTAATGATGTTCAGCCTAAAAAATGCTGGAGCGACCTATTAGCGATTGGTGAACCGTGTGTTCAAAGATCAAATAGGAAGAACACATGGAAGTATATGTGGATGATATGTTGGTAAAGTCCAAATAGGTTAAGAGGCTTATTGAAGACTTGGAAGAGTGTTTCAGTATCTTAAGGCAGTATAAGATGAAATTAAACCCCCTAAAATGCTCTTTTGGGGTAGGATCAGGAAAATTCTTGGGGTTCATAGAAAACTCCAGGGAAAGAGAAGCAAACCCCGAAAAGATTAAAGCACTGCTGGACATGCCCTCACCAACCAGGATCAAAGACGTGCAAAGCCTGACAGGACGCATAACATCACTCAACAAATTCGTGTCTAAATCAACTGATAGGTGTATTCCATTTTTTAATATCCTCAGATGCACAAAGAAATTCGAATGGACTGAAGAGTGCAAGCAAGCCTTCCAAGCTCTAAAACAGCACAAAGAAATTTGAATGGACTGAAGAGTGCCATTTGGGGGATCGACCTTATTGGTTGGTTGCCAAAAGGAAAGGGCAGAGTACAGTATGTGATAGTAGCAGTGGATTACTTTACCAAATGGATGGAGGCTGAGCCGCTGGCAACAATCACTTCCAAAAAAGTATTGGACTTTGTGGTAAAGAATATAATTTGTAGGTGTGGTCTACCCAACAAAATAGTGCCTGACAATGGGATGCAGTTTGACAGGCAGTTATTTACTGATTTCTATGCTAGACACGGTGTGGATGCCAAAAATCCACTAAAGAAAAACTCTCTAGTCCCTGGTTGGAACACAGGGATAAAGGTCGCTTAGTCATGTTATCGGGCTTGAGCCTGTAGGCCTTTCGAAAACGGGAGGTTGTCTCAAGGGAAGCAACACGTTATGAGTCATGGGGTTTGGCACTGCTAAGCTAAGGGGCCAAAATAAACATTGCAAAAGAATAGGTGCACAAGGCCCTCACATAATGAGGCCCAGAGTGCTCGACCGAGGTTGACATGCTCATAGGTCAAGATGTACTCACATACGTGAGAGTTGACAAAGGCACCTAAGGCATGTGCCTACCTACGTGCAAAGGACACCCGAGCCATGTATTGCGAAGGCACCCAAGTCATATGCCCCGGCTGTGCTAGCATCCTGCGTGGAAAGGCATGCCACACCATAGCCCCGCGCGCATCTCGCGAGGTACAGCCTCGCGACGGAGCCTCACACAGCAAGGCACAACCCATCTTGCCTGTGTGCATCTCGCGGGGGACAGCCTCGCCAAGAAGCCTCGCACAGCGAGGCGCAACCCATCTCGCCCGCGTGCGTCTCATGAGGTGCAACCTTGCCAAGGACTCTCACGCAGCAAGGCACGACCCCCTCGCACCGCACGCATCTCGCGAGGTCCAATAGCACCCAGGAGCCTTGCACCATCCCTTGGACAGCCTCGCATAGCGAGGCTGAATCCTTCGCCCCATCCCTTGAACAGCCTCGCATAGCGAGGCTGTGTGCCTCGTGCCTAGCATCTCGACGGAGCACCCCTCGGCAACGCACCTAGGGCCTTGGGGCATGGGCCTTGCGCCAAGCACACCTCGGCCATGCATTAGGGCCTCGCACAACCATGGTCTCGCGCCACCAGCCTCGCGGACCTGGGCATCAAGGCCTCGCGCACCCATGTGCAAGGGCCTCGCACCACCATGGTCCCGCGGCCGCCTAAGGCATCTCACTCCACTAGCCTCGTGCACCTGGGAATCATGGCCTCACGCACGCATGAGCAAGGGCCTCGCACCACCATGGTCCCGCGACCCCCTAAGGCGTCTCGCGCCACCAACCTCGCGCACCTGGGCATCAAGGCATCGCGCACCCATGTGCAAGGGCCTCACACAACCATGGTCCCGCGCCCCCCCCCCCCCCCAAGGAGTCTCGCGCCACCCGCCTCGCGCACCCATGTGCAACTGCCTTGCACCACCATGGTCCCGTGGCCCCCCAAGGTGCCTCTTACCACCATGGTCCCGCGGCCCCCCAAGGTGCCTCGCACCACCATGGTCTCGTGTCTCGCATACCTGTATGGGGTCTAAGACCTCTAGAAGGAGCATGCGAGGAGCAATAGGAGAGACCTAAGAGCTATTAGGTATCGAGCCAATAGTGGTATAGATGACTGAGTATATCGTTCGTGTCAACACACAAGCTTTCATACACTTAGTAGAACGAGGAATAGCTTTGAGCAGATACATACCTTGGAGATGCGAGAATAACCATTAGGTACAAAGTACCCATACGTGAAAGGGTGGAGGATGTACAACCATGAGGAGGATAGAAGCATGACCCTGACACCTGTATCACACAGGTAGTGGAGGTACGAATTTGTACAGAGAGTGGAAGCACTACGTGCATGCCTCTGACTGTGTACCAGGATGACACCATGCCCTTCTACTCCACCACGACCTGTGCCACTACTCTGACAATGTACCTATGTACAATCTTGTCCCCTGGGACCACAATGTATGAGGAGCCATTAAAGCCCCAATATAAATAGATCATCACCCCTCTAGAAAAGGGGTTGGAAAATTCATTGTACACTCAAGCTATTAAGCAATATACAAAGGCTCACTCCATTGTTAATCTGTGTTTATTCTTCCATAAGTTCATTCTAAGTTCTTATCTATAGATCTCCATACTTACCTTTGAGTTTTCCGATCTAATTTCGTTGACAAGATTTCACCGTTAATAGTTTGGCGCTTTCTGTGGGAAGAACATGCATCAAGCCAACTTTCTTTCATCACTTCCAACAAAGAATGATGCTAAGACATTCAAAACACCTACGATAACTACAAGATGATGAGGTTCGCCAGGATGGAATAGAGCGGAGGGCTCCCAAGAAAGACCCCCCTCCGCCTAAGCATGGAGGTAGACCGGAGGAACCTCTTCCCCCAAAGGAGGTGGAGGAAGCATCATCCCCGGCCATCCGGCCCGATGGAGATCATTCAGAACCGCCAGTGCATTCCCTTCACCGGCCCCTAGTAGCACCACACTCAGGCCAACACAACCCAGGTCCATCGACACACGGGCCGGGCAAGGGTCCCAGGGTACGCTCGGTAAGTTCCAGCTCAAGGACTCGCTCATACAAGGAAGAGATTCGCGAGTTACATAAAAATACTTGAAGGCTGGAAACAATGATAGAGAGCATGCATGAGATCTTAAACGACCTACGGCAGGGAAAGTCAATCATACCCCTTCCTAAGCGTAAATAGAAGGAGCATGAAAAAGGGGAAAATGTTGTCCCCGTAGATGATGGGAGAACCTGAATTTCCACCAGTAAAACTCCCCTGACAAAGTCCCATGGGGAGGGAAGACGATGGTCGTAAGAATGAAGTAGAAGTCACCTCAAAAGAAGCGCCCCTAGCTTAAGAGAAAAGCTCGATGGAAAAAGGTCTGAAGTAAAAAACACGCCCCCCATGGTTCCCCCAAGGAACACAACCAAAGCAAGGGTTCAGTCTGAGGACCCGCGAGACTCCTCAAGCAAAAAGAGGAGGGGACTAGACACCAAATTGCGAAGCCCTCGAGGCAAGATTACTACTGCACTTGGGGGGCACAAAGATGACAAAGAATTTGACCATGATTCGCCCTTCGCAATGGAGATCCAGGATGAGCAAATGCCCATTGGCTTCAGAGAGCCTCGCATGACTCCATACAATGGCACTACAGACCTAAAGTATCACTTAGACTCCTTCAATAACTTGATGAGGTTAAGAGGGGTCAACAACAGGGCAAAGTGTCATTGCTTTGTCATTACGCTTAAAGGAGTTGCGTATAAGTGGTTCAAGAGGTTAAGGCCAGGAACAATCAAGTCATGGCAGCAATTCTCTAATGAATTTCTTCAGCAACACCATGCAGCCTGTGATTATGTCATGCCAATTACCAGCCTCGCTAACGTAAAACAAGGTGAGAATGAAAGTCTGAAGAACTATATCCATAGGTTCAATATAGAAGTAACAAAGGTGGGAAGTTTAACGAAAGCGGAGCTCAAGATGGCTATTACAGCCGGAGTTCATCCAGGGAGCAAGCTATGGGATAACATGC
Organism: Humulus lupulus; assembly: GCF_963169125.1. Taxonomy (NCBI): domain Eukaryota; kingdom Viridiplantae; phylum Streptophyta; class Magnoliopsida; order Rosales; family Cannabaceae; genus Humulus; species Humulus lupulus. Next base: position 125,473,307 of record NC_084801.1, on the reverse strand, counting down.
TCAAAAGAGAAGTTTTAAATTTAGATGATTTCTTCGAGAGAGCACAGAAGTACATACGGGTGGAAGAGGGTCGTAAGAACTCGCATGTTGAAGAAAGAGAACCTTCCTCCAGTCGACCTACAACCAATACGTCTGAAGATTCCATATAGAAGGGGGCGTCATGCTAGAGGGGTCGCTTACCAAGTTTGAGATTGAACGAAGACCATCTAGCCATGAAAGTTCCGACCCGAGGGGAGATCACCTCAAAAATTGCAAAAAGGGTCTCAAAAGTAAACGCCTGCAAAAAGGGTCTCAAAAGTAGACGCCTACAAAAAGGGTCTCAAAAGTAGATGCCTGCAAAAAGGGTCTCCAAAGTAGACGCCTGCAAAAAGGGTCTCCAAAGTAGACGCTCACAAAAATGGTCTCAAAGTAGACGCTCACAAAAATGGTCTCAAAGTAGACGCTTGCAAAAAAGGGTCTGAAAGTAGACGCTTGCAAAAAGGGTCTCAAAGTAGACGCTTGCAAAAAGGGTCTCAAAGTAGACGCTTGCCAAAAAGGGTCTCAAAGAAGACGCTTGCAAAAAGGGTCTCAAAGAAGACGCTTGCAAAAATAGTACTATGCCTAATGATGAGAAGGACGCTTCTCGCAAGAAATAATAAGTGCGCGCAAAAATATATAAAAGGATAACTAGAACCCAAGGGGTCAACATATCCTTATAGATACAATCAAGGTGCACCGAAGAGAGACCTATCGAACCTCCTTCCTCGTGGGTTCCAAAGGACCTCAAGCTTGATAAATACAAAAAAAAAAAATTAAAAAAAAGGGATGATAAGGAAGAGAAGAGTCTACAAGAATGCCTAAAGGCCTCCCTATAGACTGGGGGGCAAGTGTGGATGGAAAAAATCCACTAAAGAAAAACTCTCTAGTCCTTGGTTGGAACACAGGGATAAAGGTCGCTTAGTCATGCTATCAGGCTTGAGCTTGTAGGCCTTTCGAAAACGGGAGGTTGTCTCAAGGGAAGCAACACATTATGAGTCATGGGGTTTGGCACTGCTAAGCTAAGGGGCCAAAATAAACATTGCAAGAGAATAGGTGCACAAGGCCCTCACATAATGAGGCCCGGAGAGCCCGAGCAAGGTTGACATGCTCATAGGTCAAGATGTACTCACATACGTGAGAGTTGACAAAGGCACCTAAGGCATGTGCCTACCTATGTGCAAAGGACACCCGAGCCATGTATGGTGAAGGCACCCAAGTCATATGCCCCGGCTGTGCTAGCATCTTGCGCGACAAGGCATGCCACACCATAGCCTCGCGCGCGTCTCGCGAGGTACGACCTCACGACGGAGCCTCGCATAGCGAGGCACAACCCATCTCGCGGGGGACAACCTCGCCAAGAAGCCTCGCACAACGAGGCACATCCCATCTCAGCCATGCACGTCTCGTGAGGTGCAACCTTGCCAAGGAGTCTCGCGCAGCAAGGCACGACCCCCCTCGCACCGTGTGCATCTCGCGAGGTCCGATAGCACCCAGGAGCCTCGCATAGCAAGGCTGAATGCTTCGCCCCATCCCTTGAATAGCCTCACATAGCGAGGCTGTGTGCCTCGCACCTGATATCTCATCCCGAGCCTCGTGCCTAGCATCTCGACAGAGCACCCCTCGGCCATGCACCTAGAGCCTCGGGGCATGGGCCTCGTGCCAAGGAACCCTCGACCATGCATTAGGGCCTCGCACCACCATGGTCTTGCGCCACCAGCCTCATGCACCGTGGCATCAAGGCCTCGCGCATCCATGTGTAAGGGCCTCGCACCACCATGGTCCCGCGGCCCTCTAAGGCGTCTCGCGCCACCAGCCTCGCACACCTGGGCATCATGGCCTCACGAACCCATGAGCAAGGGACTCGCATCACCATGGTCCCGCAACCCCCCAAGGCGTCTCGCACCACCAACCTCGCGCACTTGGGCATCAAGGCCTTGCACACCCATGTGCAAGGGCCTCGCACCACCATGGTCCCGCGGCCCCCAAGGCATCTCGCGCCACTCGCCTCACGCACTTGGGCATCATGGTCTTGTGCACCCATGTGCAACGGCCTCGCACCACCATGGTCCCGTGACCCCCCAAGGTGCCTTGTACCTTCATGGTCCCGCGGCCCCTCAAGGTGCCTCGCACCACCATGGTCTCATGTCTCACGTACCCGTATGGGGTCTAAGACCTCTAGAAGGAGTGTGCAAGGAGCAATAGGAGAGACCCAAGAGCTATTAGGTATTGAGCCAATAGTGGTATAGATGATTGAGTATATTGTTCATGCCAACACACAAGCTTTCCTACACTTAGTAGAACGAGGAATAGCTTTGAGCAGATACATACCTTGGAGATGCGAGAATAACCATCAGGTACAAAGTACCTGTATGTGAACGGGTGGAGGATGTACAACCATGAGGAGGATAGAAGCATGACCCTGACACCTGTATCACACAGGTAGTGGAGGTACGAATTTGTACAGAGAGTGGAAGCACTACATGCATGCCTCTGACTGTGTACCAGGATGACACCATGCCCTTTTACTCCACCACGACTTGTGCCACTACTCTGACAATGTACCTATGTACAATCTTGTCCCCTGGGACCACAATGTATGAGGAGCCATTAGAGCCCCAATATAAATAGATTATCACCCCTCTAGAAAAGGGGTTGGAAAATTCATTGTACACTCAAGCTATTAAGCAATATACAAAGGCTCACTCCATTGTTGATCTGTGTTTATTCTTCCATAAGTTCATTCTAAGTTCTTATCTATAGATCTCCATACTTACCTTTGAGTTTTCTGATCTAATTTCCTTAACGAGATTTCACCGTTAACACACAGTATCACGAAAAGCTTCTCAGCAGTCTCGCACCCTCAGGCAAATGGACAGGTAGAGGCAGTTGACAAGACTCTCAAAGACACTATGAAGAAGCATTTAGAAGAGGCTAAGCGAAACTGGCCTGAGAAACTACCTGAAGTATTGGGGTCCTACAGGACTACCGAGCGAACAGCTACTTGGATACCCCCTTTGCACTTACATACATGTATGAAGTGATGCTGCCCGTAGAGGTGACTCCACCATCTCACAGGTGCACGACATACAACCAGAATGGTAATCACCAGTTGTTAGCAGAATCCTTGGACCTAATTGAAGAATGACGCAAAAAGTCCAACATACGCCTGGCCGCCCATCAGCAAAAAGTTGCACGGTACTTTCAATTCTAGAGTTAAGGAACGAAAATTTGACGTAGGAGACCTAGTCTTACGAAGAATATTCTCAGAAACTCGAGATGCTTCAGTAGGAGTACTAGGCCCAAGTTAGGAAGGCCCTTAAAAAATTACGGAGATAGTACCACTCGACACATACAAGCTAGCGCGGTATGACCAGGATCTCCAACTAGTACCTGTCCCCCGTTATTGGAATGGGGAACACCTAAGAAAGTACTACCAATAAGATTGCTTTTAAGTAATCATTGACTGGTCGGTACATGCACGATTACCCTACCACCGACTAGTCAAAGTTAGTTTTATTAATTATGCATAGGCACGATTGCCCATTTATTGTAATAATTAATTCTCATGAATGTAAGCTACTTTGTAGCAACGCAGCTTGTATGGTTAATCTTTAATCAATAAGACACGCTTTGTCCATTTTTACAAGCCTTTATATTTACAATGATTACCTTGCTAACTAGTGAATTATATCACGAATTATCGGCAGTGTATGAAACTTTTATAGGTTTTGGCAATCCTAAGTGGTCTCGATCGGGTTATTATGAGCAACTCTGGTCAGTTAACAAGTGACCAAGAGGATAACCCAAGAGTTATGAATCCCGCTCAGTCACTTGGGGGGCACCATAATCATACATGGACAAAAAGTGGAAAAGCGCGTAATGAAGAGGACTTAGAAACGTTAGTTTTTGTTAATGTTAAAGTGCTTGCGTGTTGTCCGGGGTACCGAGCAACAAAAAGAGCCATAAAAAAATTTCTGTAGAAAGGGTTAAATAGTTTTTGTTTATAACTCATTCGAAAAAATTGAACAGCTCTGATTTACAGAGCCGCATAGCTCCAGACCAAACAGTAATGAAAAATAAAAGTACGAGCAGATATTTACCCAAATTAAATATCATATAGACATGTGTCAAATAATGCTTGAGATTAAAAGCTGCTCGACTCAGCTGATGTTTCAACAAAAAGGAAATAAATGTGCAGGAATAAAGACTGCTCGACTCAATCACCTTTGTTGTTCAGATAAAAAAAAAAAACAAAGACAGTTAGAGTTTCAAGGGGTAGGAGTATGTTGCTCAGGTTCAGCATGAGAAGTTTTAGTGGGAAGAGCACTGGAATGGTCCCCAGGAGTTGAAGTCTCGACTAAAGAACTTGGATTAGATGGTGTGACGTTCTCCTCAGAAGCTGCGACGATTAGCTTGGTCGGCGGCTCAACGGTCTCTGGCTTAAAGGTTGCAAGCTGCTCGGTGGATATGGTCAAAGCCTCATTTTCTCCCGTTTAGTGCAATATTACACGAGCTCATTGTAAGCCTCTCCCAAATAACTGAAGTCCACTTTTTTATTACGGACCAAAAAATAAAAAAAGGTGCTTAGGCCAAAATTCTCCAAAGCCTTAGCATCGGTAGCCCAATCTTATTTTTCTTGTTCCAGGGCCTTCGTCAGTTGGTCCTCTTTCTCTTGGGAGACCTTCTCAACAACAACAATATTTTCCTTCAGTTCTTCAATCCTCCTCTCCAGTAGATTAACATCAAGGTCCCTTTGCTCAACGACGCTTTTAAAACTTTTGTTTTCCTTAGCAACCTGCTCGGAGTTTCGTTGAAGATTCTGAACTTGCTCAGATAACTCGTTATTCTGAGAAGTTTTATTTTCAGACTCTTTCATCTACTCAACAACTTGCTTACTCACACCTTTGGTGTGATAATGAGAATAACTAAGGACCAGCATACCCTGCAGCAAAAGATAAGGAAACTGAGAGCATAAACAGACAAAGAAAAATAAGTTTTCTCTAAGAATACCAAATACTTACTCTAACGACATCCTAGAGGCCAGTACTGGTGATATACTCTAAAGATTTGGAGCTTAGATTAGTCATGAAGCCTGACTGGGTAGAAGACACCCTTTTTGTGTGGCCTTGATGGACGGTTAACGCTTTCTTCAGAGGTCCTTGTAACTCCTCAGCAGAGTCCTTAACGGCACCCTCTAGAACTCCGCTTGGGGGGTAGAACCTTTGTGTAGGGGACGAGTGAATCGCCTCCTCACTTTTAGGTCCCTTGCCCTTGGTAGACTTGCGAGTTGAAGCCTGCGACTTTTCCCGAGAGGGAGTCTGTTCGGAGGTTCTGGCAGCCTGCTCGGCAGGTTCAGCAGGGGAGATTGTCTTCTGGCGTTTGCTTGGAGGAGCCTCACTACTCGGACTGGTGGCGTGCTTCTAGGAAAATTTCTTGAAGAGCACAGATGACATATCTGCAAACCAAAGTAAAGGGTTAGTAAGGCACCGAGCAGTGTTGGAACAAAAAAAATTATTTATTATAATTACACAAGAATGCAAAATAAAGTGAATTCACCCTCTTCGTTTCCCCCTGGGAAATCGGCTACTCTGGACAGAGCGTCCTCATCACTGTTTGAGAAGCTAGAGCTTAAATGCTCCAATTTAATATGTTTCCCCTTTCCAACTTGGGAGGCAATGTCAATTTTTGGAGTATTTTGTTCAACAGGCTCTTGGATGACTACCCTAGTCGAGCTTCTGGTTCGATGGGCAACACAAGGTCTGAACGGAGGTGTTGATGGCTTGGTTTGTTTTATAAGTGGCGGAGAGCTGGGTGGCATAGTTTTGGGCGAGCGCTCCCTAGGTGATTTTCTGGTGAGGGTGACACCCTTGGCTTGCGCTTCTGGATTGGGGTATAGTCCAACATTGTTTAATTTCTCTACGGTTTTTAGAGCTACCAAATCTTTGAGGTCGGGGTCCATTGCAGCCAACCTATGGGCCCGTTCAACCATTTCTCGAGTGGGGGCTGGGCAGCTAAAGGGACCATTGCGTTGAAAGGATAGGTGGGTGGCACCAATACTATCAGTAACAAAGTAATGGTTGACATACTCCCCAACTTTGGAGATGCTATCTGTATTGGATAGGTAAATGTCAGAATCCCTATGGTTGAAATAGAAATAGCCCGAACGGCCCTGCTGGGGACTAGATTTGGGGTCAAAAAGGTAGTTAATTTCATGGGCAGAAGGTACCAGCCAATCTAAAGATTTGAACAAAACATAAAGGGTAGAAAGAAATATTATGCCTTTGGGACTAATTTGGGCTGGGCAAATCCCAAAGTAATCAGCCATACTTCGAAAGTGTGGCTGTAGGGGGAGAGTGGCTCCAGCGGTTATATGGAATTGGCTCCATGCACAGAATTGAGCCTCAGGATAATCAACAGTCTGTTGGTCAGTAGGCTTGAAAATGGTTACATCATGAAGCCCAAAATGCTCCTTCATGTTCTGAATCTGTTTAAGGGAGATAGTACTAATAGGAGCAACATAGAGAGGGCCCTCCTTCTTATCAGCCAATGAGATCAGGATTGCCTCAGTATAAATTTCCGTAGCATACTCGGCCTCATAATTTTCTTCCTGCTTCGAGCTACTAGACTCCTCCTCGGCGAGTGATGCCTCTTCAGGATCCCTACAAGTAGCGCGATAAGCCACGCGAGGATCTTCTTCATTTGAGCCTCAGGTTGTCTTTTTGGTGCGAGCCATTGAAATGGGAGACGCGAGGTAGAAGTTCAGTGATCACTTCCCTTGGGTAGTCTGCGCACACAAGAAAAAGGGGAAAGTGAGGTGAGAGCACCGAACAACACTAGTTGGCCTGGATGTCTTAGGGCATACCGACCAGTTCAATAGTCAACAATGGTATAGTATACCGTGCAACAGGAATGAAAGATTAAGAGTAAAGGGAGCTAAGACAGCTAAGAGTTTTTCTGGAAGATTTAGCAAAGGGTGTTCTTGGCGTTTTTCAAGAACACTAAATATCAATCTACTGAGATGGGCCGTAAAAAAAGTGTTTTGTTTGTAAAATAAAAAAATAAAACAAGTTACCCGTTACAAGATCTACTCAAAGCGGTTTTTATTTACTGATTCAAACAACATTCATGCAAGAAATCTGAGGGTTTGGTGTTAACAAAACCCACGGCCATAGAGAAACACAAAGATGTTTTTGCATAAATGGTAAATTTAATAAAAAAAAGGAAGGGAGAACTTACTGATAGAAGGTTTGCGAGGGTAGCACAAGCCGAAAAGTTTCGGAGGTCTCCGACTGGGAGCTGGTCAGTGTAAAGAGTCGAAGCTCTAAACGTCTGGGGGATTTGAATGAAGAAGGAACTATAAAAAGAAAGTCACCAAAGGAGGAGGCTATTTATAGTCCAAATTTAACGCTCTATTTCCTCTCACAATTTCCTCCCACAGGCATTAATGAAATGACTCTTCAGATGCTGTAAGCACATATTCCCAGACATGTCAGCACATAACCCAACACGTCCTCCCATTCACTTCACCTCAACCGCCCAACATGTCAGCCACTCTTCGGTAACTGCACAGGCCAATGGTACAGTTATTTAGAAAAGCCATTATGACACTTTATGATATTAAAAAGAGGCGAGAAAGAATGAAAAATTCATTTCTGGGAAACTTGAGGAAGTGCAAAGGTCTTCAATTCTATTAAATAAAAATGCCACGTAGCAAAGAGAACATACCCCCGACCAGGCTGGCCGGGGCGGTATCCAGAAGGAAAGTTTACATACTGCTCAGCACCATTGGAAACTTGGGGGGCAAGTGTTATTAAAAAAATATACACAGCTGATGCAACATGAAGGTTGGACACGTTGCATAGGCATCCAACAGTCAAACAAGCTGAAGATAGTACATACGCCAAATGAATAATAATTGCTGCGCTGTATGCTTACCAGAAAAGAGGCTGTTCGGTATGATCTCTAGGAAACCCAGTATATCTAGTCGGATGAAGTTAGTTACATCCTCCTCATGCCTAACAGTTCGCCTGAAAACTCGATCAAACTCCTGAAGAATAGGACTACAACCACCCGCGAAAAGGAAGGGATATTTTGCAGCAGTTGCGGGGTAGGCGCAACTTCTTGGGCGTGGGGAACAATATAAATGCAAGTCTTTCACCACTGTGGAGGGGGGTCAGACTTTTAGCCTACCGACCAGCACCAGGAATATATCGATCAGTTCTTTAGGAACACGTAGCAGAGATTTTTTCCATCTTGTATTGTTTTTACACTTGGAGTTGTACCTGTTTTCACTGGTCATCGAGTGTAAACCTTTAAGATCAATACAAACTTAAGAGGAAGTAGGTCATTACCGTCTTTTGGGGCCGAACCTCTATAATTTATGGTGTCTTTATCATTCATTGCTCATAGTTATTAGGTTCTTGGCTTATTTATGGTTTATTGATTGTCTGAATGAAAGCTCTCTAGTTAATTATTTTAACTCCGAGTTAGTTGGCCAAAAAACCAGTCAACACAACTCAATAAAAAGATTAAGGTGCTAAGAAGTGATAGAGGAGAAGAGTACTTCTCTAATGAATTCAATGCATTTTGTTAAGAAAATTGCATAATTCATGAGTGCATCGCACCTTATACACCGTAACACAATGGTGTTGCCGAAAGGAAAAATATGACTTATCTAGAGATGGTAAATTCTATGTTGGTGTTTTCTAAGTTGAACTTCAACTTATGGGGTGAAGCATTGTTAACTGCTTGTCACATTCTTAATCGAATACCGATGAAGAAAAATGAGATATCTCCATATGAGTTATGGAAAGGAAGAAAACCCAACATAGGGTACTTCAAAGTGTGGGGGTGTCTTGCATATTGCAAGAAAAACGAACCTAATAGAACAAAGTTAGGTTCATGATCCATAAAGTGTGCTTTTGTTGGTTATGCCAACAATAGTATAGCTTACAGGCTATTATACTTAGAGTCTAATGTTGTGATTGAATCTAGAGAAGTTGAATTCTTTGAGAACATGTTATGTGACAACAATTCTCAAGCTTCAACATCTCTAAAGGAGAGTTTGTTATATGAGTACAATTCTCAAGCATCTACATCCAAAAATGATTCTCAAGAGGAGAATGCTCAAAGGAATGTAGAGCAACCCATTGAACTTAGAAGAAGTCAAAGGGATAGAAAGGAGAAAAATCTAGGATTGGATGAGATATATTCTCAACGAATTTCTTTCTACGTGGTAGAAGGAAATAGAGAGAAAGTAATTAGGAAAATTCCTATTGTACTTCTCATTGAGGATGATCCAAAGACTTATAGAGAAGCCATGCAATCAAGAGATAGTGCATTTTGGAAATAAGCCATCAATGATGAGATTGATTCTATTCTTTCCAACAACACTTGGGAGTTAGTAGACCTCTCACTGGGGTCTAAGCCAATTTGGTGCAAGTGGGTATTTAGGAGAAAATACCACACTGACGACACTATCCAAACCTTTAAAGCTAGATTAGTAGCTAAAGGGTTTAGGAAAAATGAGGGTATCAGGTATTTCAATACCTATGCGCCTGTTGCAAGAACAACTTCTATAAGAATTTTGTTCGCTTTGGCTTCTATACACAACTTGAATGTTCATAAAATGGATGTCAAGAAGACATTCCTTAATGGTGACCTCAATGAGGAGGTCTATATGGAACAACCCGAAGGGTTGTCCTACCAAGACATGAACATAAATTATGTAGACTTGTAAAATCCTTATATGGATTGAAACAGGCTCCTAAGTAATGGCATGAGAAATTCGATCAAGCCATCATGTCCAATGGGTTTAGACATAACAATGGAGACAAGTGTTTTTATTCCAAAACTTGTAAGGGATATATGATCATTATTTGGCTATATGTGGATGACATGCTTATTCTAAGTGATAGCTTGAAAGGGATAGAAGAAACGAAGTGGTTTCTTTCATCAACCTTCAATATGAAATATCTTGGAGAAGTTGACTCCATACTTGGTATCAAAGTAAAGAAACATAGTGGGGGTTTTGCGTTGGGGCAAGCCCACTATATTGAGAAAGTATTGAACAAATTTAACCATCTCAATGTTAAAGATGCCAATACTCCATTCGACCATAGTGTAAAACTAGAGAAGAATGAAGGAAGAGCGATGGCTCAATTGGAGTACGCAAGCGCTATAGGGAGTCTCATGTACGCCGCCCAATGTACTAGAATTGATATAGCATATGCGGTAAGTAAACTTAGTAGGTTTACAAGTAATCTAAGTGTGGATCATTGGAAGGCTATTGGAAGAGTCCTAGGTTATCTCAAGAAAACCAAACGACTATGCCTTCACTACTCCAAATTTCCTTCAATCTTAGAAGGATATACAGACGCAAGGTGGATATCAAATCTCGGGGACAATTTGTCCAGTTACACTTGGTGGGAGTGCAATTTCTCGGGGTTCCAAGAAACAAACATGTATATCTCATTCCACTATGGGAGCAGAGTTCATAGCTCTAGCTGCTACTGACAAAGAGGCTGAATGGTTAAGGGATCTTTTGATGGAGATATCCCTAATAAAAAAGAATGTATCCACTATATCGATACATTGTGATAGCCAAGCAACATTGGCTAGAGCATACAACGGAGTGTATAATGGGAAGTCTAGACACATTAGTCCAAGACATGGATATGTAAGAAAATTGATTCAAAGAGGAGTCATCTCAATATCATATGTGAGAACAAGTGAAAACTTGGCAGATCCTTTCACAAAGCTACTAATGAGAGATTTAGTGGCTACATCATCTCGAGGGATGGGACTTAAACTCCCTAAAGAGATTCACGATTGATGGTAACCTATCTTAATACTAGTTCTTAACTAGTGTTAAGTTCAATAGGTAATAACAAGTCAACCAAGTGAATATTAGTTGTACTCAAAACAGTCCCATTTGAGATGTTGAGTACTTGTGAGTTACCGAATTAAGGGTTAAAACTGAGATGTTTTTTTAATAGAATTCAATCTTGTGAAGACAAGTATTTTTAATAACAAAATATTGTAAGAGTTCTACCTATATGGACCTAGGGGTGGTGCCGCCTATCATGAGAATTGGGAGTATTCTCAAGAACTTCCACAAATGGAAAGTGCACATGGCCATTAACGGTGCAAAACGAGACAGAGATCTCAAGTGAACATGTCAAAGATGTGTGGGTTATCACTGATTTGTTATCATGGAAAGATGGTTCAATGCCTAGTGCAACCAAATTTTCAACAAATTTTGTGATAATTACACTGTAGTAAAGTTCAAGTTGAAGAACACTTTACTTTATGCACCAATGCAATGGCTTCTATAAGAGAGAGCAATTATTTAATCAAATGGGGGATGTGTTATATTTTTAAAATATAATGTTGATTGATTAAATAAGTGTTACAATAGATAACTATTTAATCTAGCGGGGAATGTTATATTACTTTATAATCTAGTGGGGAATGTTATATTTAATCAAATGGGGGATGTGTTATATTTTTAAAATATAATGTTGATTGATTAAATAAGTGTTACAATAGATAACTATTTAATCTAGTGGAGAATGTTATATTACTTTATAATATAATGTTTTAGATTAAATATACGTGACAAAGAATGACACATGTTGTAACATACAAAAGAAGTTACAGCATTTTGTATAGTGTGTAATACAAATGTGTAACATATTTGAGAGTTACAATTTCAGTATCAAATTTGTAACTCCCAAATATTTCCCATTATAGTGTAGATTTGTTGTTACACAATTTTGATTTGAATTTCTCAAAGCCATAAGAGATATGGTTGTTAGAGATGTGATTTTAACTCCCATAATGTGTATGGAAGTTACAAAATCAAGTGGGAATGAATTTGGAATGTTTTGAAATAGTTTGGAAAATTGGTAGCTGAAAATACGTGGTGGCCGCGGCCTGGGGGACAGAAGCTAATGGCTGCGGCCAGGCTTATCCCAGGGCGCGGCCGGAGTGGCTGACAACATTTTTCAAATTTTAGTTTTATCCAATTTTGAACGTTTCCAACAACCAAGTAACTCCCAAATCTCTATTTTAATTCCATAAAACATCCAATTAAACATTGGTAACAGCCATAGGGGTCGGTGGAATTTGAAATTCAAATGGTGTCTCTAAACTCCATAAATACGAGCCTATTGCTCACTTGTAAGACACAATTTTTTCTATCCACTAAAACACTTGGCTAGAAAACACATAGAGGCTTGATAATTCCACAGAGTTATTTCCAAATTGTGAGAGTTCCCTTAGTGCTTGAGATAAGGGGAAATAAGCTTTTGGACAAAGTTTGTAAACCTTGTTCAAGTTGGTGATCCCCAATGCTCTTCACTTTGGTTGTATGAGTGAGAGTTCTTGTTCTTTTTCTTTTATAATATTGCTTTCATCTTCTTCTCATATTCTCTATTTACTCTTTTACTTGTATCTTTTGTTTTAGAGTTGTGATCTCCTCTATATCTTTTCAATTACTACTTCTAGTTTATTTGTATTATTTTGTCATAGAGTTGTATTTTCTATTACTATCTTCTTCTACCCTTTTCTATATTTACATGTATCTTTTGTTATAGAGTTGTCACATTATTTAATCAACCTTGGTTTATTTGTAGATTTTGCTTAGAGTTGTAAGAGGTTTTTACCATTTCCATTGAGGCAACATACTTTTTTTCTAACATTTTATACAAATTTCTTGTGTACTGAATTCACTATACTCAAAGCTTTATCATAAAAAAATTTTAAAACGTTTTTCAGTTAATTTCATGGTTTGCAGTTTCTTCTCCTTGCAACATGATAAAAAATACAATCCAAAATCCCATAAAATATATAATATGGGGGATTTTATATACACACATCAATCATCAAGCACGATTATAATAATGTACACTTTTTATGCACTATTATGGTGAATCGTATATTTTTACACACGTGTATAAGTTATGATTCTAATTTTTTACATGACCGTATTCATTGTAGTCACAACCAGTGACGGAGTTAGGAGTTCGACTCAGTGGGGACACCATGGTACTTAAAATTAACAACACAAAAAAAAAATGTATAAAATCTATGCTTATTGGTCTATTCTAAATATTGGAGCTTGTGCTACCAAGCTCGGTGTTCTTATCAGTGACCTTAAATATTTCCATATAATTGGTCATATTGCTTTTGCTTAATATAGTCTATATTTTTTTTTGGGTTTGTAAAAGTAATTAATGTGGAAAGTTTTTTATATATATATTTTTTCTTATTTTCATTTAAATATTCAAGCAAAGGATGTGAGAGAGGAAGATAGAATATAAGGTAGAAGATGAGGACTCCATTATGGTGAATCGAAGGATGTAAAGATGTGAGAGAGGGGGGTAATAATAACAATTTTTTTTCCTTTCTAAATGACTCCATTTTTTAAGGAAAAATTACCCTATTTAGGTTTATTTGTCATGCTTTTTCAATTTTATGTTATTTTTTTCCCTTTTCAATTTTATAATGTTTATTTTCAAGTATACGATTTATATGTTTTACTTATTTCTTTTCTACTGTTTCTTCTTCTTTCCCTCAGCCGTAATTTCTTCTTCTTCAATTTCCCTCTCCCACTTCGTTTCCATACATATATATAGGAAATGTCCTTCTTGACTTGGTCAACTGATTAGCAGTGAAAAGTTGTAACACCCTACTAAACTAGGATCGTTACATTGTGTGTTTAAAATTGTGATTAACTTGTTAAGCGAGTCATTTGGAATAAAATGTGTGGTTGGGGTTAGTTAAAATTTGGTATAAAAGTTTTTTGGTTAAACATTTGTTACTTTTCATTAAAAAATTTAGTATATATACATGGGATCCCAAAGAAAGAGAAGTTTAAAAGTTGATACAAGGGAAAATAAATAGTACATAACAGCTGTCCTAAACGGCAAAACCACTAAATCCTAGATCTCCAAAACAAGTCTCGACCATGGCGATCGAGCAGGCTGCCTATGTACACGCCGCCCCCGAAGCTCTCCAACTCATTACTAGTCTTACTTTCCCTTGTCCTTACTTACACCACGTAGCACCCGTGAGCCAAGGCCCAGCAAGAAAACACAATCAAGCATAACAGACAATCAACATGATACAAATATAAATAGCATGCCTAGTAATTATAAACATGCTCACGAATATTCAATCTAATTATGCGACCATAGGGCCACCTAAGCGTGCTCCACACCTGTTTCATTCAGACAGATATAGAACCGGACAAGCGTAACCTGTGCTCCAGCCCTTTTTAAGTGGCCATAGGGCCGTACCAGTGCGTACCGCACTTCCAAATATGAACAAACATACAGTTACTCACACTCCAACAAACAATTCAAGACATAGTCATAGCTAGTTCAATCACAGGGGCTCTTGCCCCAATTTCAACAAGGGTGTAGTTTTCTTCCCTTGAGTTCCGTATGGATGACGATACGACCTCAAGTACGATCCTAATCCTGAGCCTTGCGGTAATCTAGTCACAACATATTAACAGATAATCATCAAGAACTAAACCAATAAATTGCATCAAGATCGAGTCCTAGCCTCCGAGACCACGAATTCTACTAAATCGGGTAGTAGAATCCTTCCCGAGCCCTTAGGTTTGAGTTCCCGTACTCAAAAACCCTTTTTGTCTAACTTTCCCAATTAGAGTCGCGTCGTCCCTCACTAAGGGTTGTGGCGCTCTAAAAGTTAGAGAGCCCCCTAAACTATCTCCCTGGACACGCGCCATGGTGCCAAGGCGATTCAGAGAATCGTCCTAGCCTCTGAGTTCATGCGAGCCACGACACTCCAAGAACAGCGTCGCGGCGCAACCCCGCGAACCTAGATTTTCTACATTTTCCAGCTATTTCCTCCAAACCACAATTCCTAAAAATAGTCCCAAAGTTATACCAAAGTCCCAACTGAGCCTAGGACTCTTAATAGCACAACATAATCAATAAAACCAACCCAAAAACCAACCCAAAACCTTACTTCATCTCAAATTCAAACCAAAAGACAAACCTCATAAAACTTAAACCACACCAGAAATTCATCAAGAAAATAGAGTACGAATCCTTACCTCAGCTGTTTATTATGACCCTAAGCTGCCTTAATCAAATTCTATCTCCACTTCCTTCAATTCCCAAGCTTTAACTTCCAAAAATTCAAAGGTCCCCCAAGCACTCCAAGAAGAAAGAGAGAACTGAGAGAGAGAAAGAAAGCTGAGCTGAGCGTAGTGTTTTAGTGAATGAATCAGTTTCTGAAAGTTTCTAAGTGATTAGGTTGTTCCAAGGCTTGAGAAAATACCAACTTACCCTTGGCCTTTACTTTAGTTCTCTAATGCCCCTAAGGGAAAAATCGTCTTTTACCACAATTTTCCCGCTAAACCTCAAATTTCATTTAAAATTCCCAATTAATCTCACTAATCTTCCAAACACTAATATTTTCTCCCAATTATAACTCATACTTCAATACCCCCGGTAATTCATCAAATTACTAAAATACTCCTAGGCTCACCTCGAGCCATGTATTAATCCTGATGTAACTTTTCTGCCAAATTACTCACAACGATCGCCTCGTGCCACATATCTCAAATATATCCACATAATAATGTGGTCCCACTCACAAAGCACATATAATTACAATTATACCCTCAACGTGTCAAAATTACAAAAATATCATCTTTCACCAAAACGGGCCCACAATCACATTTAATACACATAAGCATACATAAACAGTCATATTATAATACAACTCATATATATATCACGTAATCACACACATATTCAATTAAATTCACATATAAATCCATTTATGTCCTCCCGGCACGCTAATCAAGGCATTAAGTCTTATTAGCAATTTTGGGACGTTACAAAATTGCACATTTATTGATCTAAAATGTCAAAATAAATTAAGTTTTAATTAATATTTTCATGAATTTTATATGATATATTTTTATATTGAAAACATTTTGTTATGATTTAATTTATTGTTATTTTGTAGGAAATAAAATGTATTTTAGGCATTAATAAAAAGAAAGAAGTAAAATTGAAGAAAATGAGGAAAATTGGCATTTTTGAAGTCCAAGATCCATGTAAATCAATGCCCAACCCTCTTTTTCTCTCTCTCTCCCTTAATAGGCCCAACTCGCCAGGCCCAGACTAGGCCTCTTGCCTTCTACAGCCAGCACACAATTTGGCATGTCCTTCGCCTGCCACCTGGACCTGCCCCGCCACTCGAACCTCCAACCCGCCTATGCCCAGCTGTCTGCCAGCCATCTGACTTGTGCCAAGTGGAGCCATCTCATTGGTTCCACTTGCCCAATGTCAGCTCATTTTGACCCCATACAGTCAACCATTTCTCTCAGCTCAAATTTTACAACAACACTCCACCTTCATTCAATGAAATAGGACAAAAAATAGCCATCATAACTGTAACACCCTCCTAATCCAGGACCGTTACACTATGTAATTAAATAGTGCTTAACTCGCTAAACAAATCATTTGGACTTAAACTGTGTAATTGAAACTAACCACAGGTTTAGCTACTAAAAATTTTGGTCAAAATTCAACCATTTCATTAAAAATCGTTTAATCTCAATACATAGGATTCAAACAGAGTTTAAAATGGTTACAACCCAAAACGTATAAAAATTTGATCTAGGCGGCAAAATCAGGGTCCAACCCTATTTCCAATTGATAACCTCGGTCGTGGCGGATAAGTAGGTCACATATGTACACTCTGCCCCTGAAGCTCTCCAACTCATGGCTGCTCCAGCTTTTCCTTTCCTTTACCTGCACTGTAACGTCCCAATTTCCCTACTAAGACTTAGTGCCTTGATTAGGGGGCCAAGAGGACAATAATTGATTTAACTGCATTATTATGTGATGATATGCATGATTATATGAATTATGTGAGTTATATTATAATATGAATATATTTGCATGTGTTAGGTGTATTAAGCATGCATGTGGGCCCGTTTCTTATTAGAAGAGCATTTTCATAATTTTGGCCCGTTGAGGGCATACTTGTATATATGTGCATATTGATTGAGACCACATTATTATGTGGACATATTTGAGTTTTTTGGCACGAGGCGATCTTAGCGAGCAAGTAGCAGTTTAGTCATAACAGGGTCAAATACCCGGCTCGAGGCAAGCTTAGGGGTATTTTGGTAATTTAGTGCATTACTGAGATTATCGGGTAATGGGAAATTATTTGGTATGGGAATTATGAGACGTTAATTGTGATTAGCGGGAAAGGTGGCAATGTGGTTTTGTGATTAGCGAGAAAGGTGGCAATGAGGGCATCAAAGAGTAAGTTAAAGGGCAAGGGGTATTTTAGTCATTTCTTGCCTAAGGGATAGATATACCCAGCCAACCCAGAACCTAGTAGACTTCGAAAAGAATACTCTCAACTCTCACACATTCTCTCTCTCATTACTCTCTCTCTGTCTCTTTCTCTCTCTCTCTCATAACACTTGGGGTGTTGTTGAATTTTGAGGAAAAAGGGCTAAAAAATTGGAAGATTGAAGCTAGAATTTGGGGTAAGGGGTATCTTTTACAGCCTAACAGTATGAGGTAAGAATTCTCTTTGTTTTGTTGTTAATCCCTTATGTTCTTGAGGTGTTCTTGAGCTTTTAAGCTCAAGTTTGGGTTTTGAGTTTTAGTGGGAGTTTGGGTGAGTATTTGGTGTCCATGTGTTACTTAGGTTGAATTATACTAGTTTTGGAACTCATTTCTGGTTGGGGTTGGCAATTGGGGTGGATTTTGATGGCTTGAATTCAGAGAAAACGTAGGAGGAAAACCCAAAAATATCTGGGTTCGTAGGGTGGTGCCCCTGCCCTTGTGATTGGGCGCCCCTGTGCTATGCAGGGGAGGGCTTGGGTCTCTTTGTTTTGGTTAGGGCGCCCCTGCCCTTGTGGTTGGGTGCCCTTGCGCTATGCAGGGGGGGTCCTAGGGGCTCTCTAACTTAGTTGGGCGCCCCTGCTCTATCCTTAGGCGGCCCTACCCTATAACATATTCAGCAAACCCCATTTTTAGAGCTTGGGAAGGTTTTGGGGGCTCGCGGGATGGTTCCACCACCCCGTTGGGTGGGGTTGGTCCTGGATTTTTTTTTTGGGATTAAATCTTAATGATGATATTATTTATGGTTGTGACTAGGATATCGCTAGGTCTCAGGGAAGGATCGTGCTCGAGGGTCATTTTATCTATCTCGTGCTTTGACCAGAGGTAAGAAAACTGCACCCAATATTTGATTTGGGCTTGGCCCGATTGTTAGATATAGTTATGGTTAGGGCTCGGGCCCTTGTAAATGTGCATGATTATGATTATGCTTGTGATTATTTGATTAAGCATGCTTGAATGCTCTGTATTTGGATAATTGTGAATGGTGTATGCTTATTTACATTATCTAATTGAAAAGCATTGACTTACAAGTCAATGGCGGCAATAGCGCGCTGAGCGCTAGTCGTTATGGTTAGGCCTAATCAAGAGCACGACATACGCTTGTCTGACCTAATGGTTGTTGGAAAATTAAAGTTCCAGGTATGCTGGGCCAAATCCAAGGCTGGTTATACAGAGGATAGGGCAATGGGCCCCAGGGTGACTCCATGGTCCCATATCCTAGGGCACTGGGCCCCAAATGAGTTATTAGTCTGTTAATTAGGGCAACGGGCCCCGATATGACGTTGTAGTCATTTATATGAACAAGAATGCATGCATGAGTAGGGTTATTACAGCTAGGCATGCTTATTATGATTTTGTAATATGTTACTAACTGCTTATGAGCATGTTTAAGTTTTCTTGTTGAGCCTTGGCTCACGGGTGCTATGTGGTGCATGTATGGGGAAAGGGAAGCTGGACTAGCCATGAGTTGGAGAGCTTCGGTGATGACATGTACATATGCGGCTACTCGACCACCACGGCCGGGGTTTCTCAGAAGAACTAGGGTCAAACTGTAACGTCCCAAATTACCTAATAAGGCTTAGGGCCTTGATTAGGGGGTTAGGATGGAAAACTATGGAAATTTATGTGTTTATGTGATATATCTATGTGTATCAATATATGATTATGTGATTTATATTATAATATGACTTGATATGCATGTTTAGGTGTATGAAATATGCATGTGGGCCTGTTTTTATAAGAAGGGCAATTTTCGTAATTTGGCCCGTTATGAGTATATTTGGCATATATGTGATATATGTGCGAGACCGCATTATTATGTGAATATATTTGGGTTACTCGGCACGAGGTGATCCTAGGGAGGAAGTTAGCGAGAAAGTCACAACGAGATCAATACTTGACTCGGGGTGAGTCAAGAGGTATTTTAGGTATTTAGTACATAACTAGGATATTGGGTAATGGGAATTAATATTAGAGGATATATTTGGAGTTAGTGAGAATAGGAGGGAGTTCTGGGAATTTTGACTATTTTACCCTCGGGGACATTTTTGGGGAACCCCGAGCCTTGGGATTTGGTTAAGGTTACTTGAGCTCGAAGTAACCTGACAGAAATAGAAAAACACATTCAGCTCTCACTTTCTCTCTCCCGTTCTCTCACTTTAACGCTCGTTAGCATTTTTGAAGGAAACTCGAGTTTTAGGGATCAGATTCAAGCAATGTTAGAGTCATAACGATTCTAGGGAAGATTAGAAGCTTGATAGCCAGACGATTTAGCTGGAAAACAACTTAATTAGAGGTAATTTAAGCTTTGAATTTCTGAGTTTCTGTTTCCTTAAGTTTCTTGAGTTTTGATTTGGATTTTATGGTCGATGAGTTTTTAATCCATTTGAAAAGAGAGTTTTGTTGCCTAGAACGTTCTAGGGATGTTTTGAGATTGAATTGTGGGTTTGGTACGGTTTTGGGGGTTAGGATGGGAGGATTTGGATAAGAGAAAATTGGGTTCGCAGGGTCGCGTCGTAGCCATGTTCTTTGGGTGTTGTGACCCTCATGAACTCATGAGCCTGGGCAGTTGCCTGATGCAGGGTCATGCCGCGACGCCTGTTGGGCACCATGGCCTGTGTTCAGTGAAAGGAGAGGTTGGGCTCTTTGACTTAGGGCGGGTCGTGGCTTAAATGTTTGGGCCGCGACGCTTAAGGGGATTTTGGGCCCTGAGGAGGTTTTTAGTGCAGGAACTCAAACCTAAGGGCTCGAGATCGATTTTACTACCCAGTTTAGTCGAATTTGACGTTCTGGAGGCTAAAACTCGATCTGAAAGCTTTTATTTACCCAATAGACAGGATTATATACTTGTTTATGACTAGGTTATCTCTAGGGGCTCAGAATCAGGATTGTGCTCGAGGGTCGTTCTTATTTTACAGTACACTCAGACCCGAGGTAAGAAAACTGCACCCAATACGTGATGTACATGATTAGGGCTTGGCCCGAATGTTGAATATATTATTGATTAGGGCTTGGGCCCCTGTAAATGTGCATGATTATGATTATGATTATGATTATGCTTGTGATTGATTGATTAAGCATGATGAATGCTCTGTATCTAGATATTTATTATATAATGAATGTTTGTCTGCATTATCTGATTGAGAATGACTTGACTTATGAGTCAAGGACGGCAATAGCGCTGATTGCTGGTCGAAAAGCATTGACTTATGAGTCAAGGGTAGCAATATCGCGCGGAGTACTAGTCGATATGGTTAGTGTTAGGAACAAGTTTCCAAATACGCAGTGGAATTGTGTGATGGGTTGGCTCAATTTACAACAAAAATTTGTAGCATATTTAAATTACTTTTAAATATGCGGATCCATTAATATACATACATTAATCATAACACAAGAAAATAATAAAGAACACACCTATTGATGCCTATCAAGTGTCCTTGCTATCTTTTCGTAAAATAAACGAACTTCCTATCCAAGTTGCTCCCAGGTACTCACACCAAGATCTTCCACAACGTTCTCTACACCTCAAGAAGTGTGTGGGCACTTAGAGAATAAATGATGATATATTTATGATTCAACTTGATGTACTCAACTCATGAGATCAAGAGAATAGGATTGAGATTGGTTCTGTATCTTTTCAGGGAGAGATGGAAAATAGCGTTCTTTTCTTAGAGCGAATAATTGAGTATTGAGTATATTTTTTTTTATTTTCTGATAAGTCTAACTTATTTAGAAAATATTTAAATTTAAAAAATAAATATGTAACCAATTACAATTTATCTTTTAATTAATTAATTATCTTATTAACGAAAATATCCAAAAATAAATATGTAACCAATTACAATTTATCTTTTAATTAATTAATTATCTTATTAATGAAAATATCCAAAAACTAATTTTTGAATTTTCCATTAATTAATTAATTAAATAAATAAAATTAAAAAATCTATCCTTGAAAATTGTACAGTACACGCCACACACAGTCCTGGTTGTGTACCACCCTATATTTTAGGGATATTTGATTTTTCCATAATTATTTAATTATTTATCAAACTACCTTATCAGATAAAAATCCAACAACCTGTTAATTAATTCAAATTTGAATTAATTATCTTTTTAATTAATTATCTAATATAATTAATTATTTGAATAAATATCAATCTTTTAAATTCAAATATAATTTGAACTTATTGGATTATTATCTCCCACTCAAATAAAGATATTTAATTAATTCTACCAATTAATTAAAACCAATTTAAATTAAATATTAATTTCAAAATTAAATATTTTATTTCAAAAATTATAATTAATTAAATATTTAATATAATTTCAAAAATTACATAATAATTAAATATTAATTAATTTTGTTAATTACAACTAATTTGTAATTAATTAATCACTATTATCACATAATTGCATATTTGGCCCGAATAACAAATTTTTTCTTAAATATGTTTTTCAACCGTTTTTTTCCTTTATATCAACTCTTGCCTTGAATAGTGTTGATAGAGCCGCTGTGGGAACCTATGGACCTATAATTCAAAGCTCCAATAAATTTGAGATTATTAATTAAATAATCTTAATTTATTAATCTCATGATTACTCCACTATAAATTTGAGACTACACTCTTGTAATTATAAACATTTCATTTACTGAGTACTTTATAAAATAAAACGTCCATCGATATAATCATTACATACAAATTAACCCTCTAATAATGGTCCATAATTAACGAGGAATAAAATTACCATTTTACCCTTTTAATTATATCTTGTTTCCTTTAGTACCATTTACTTTACTAGTGAAGGTTAATTCATAACTAAATTATGAATTTTAGCTCAATAACCTTTCAGTCCCAAAAGTCAACCCTTAAGAGAACCATCATTCAATCTTTTACGAGAAGGTATAGATTCCATATCTATATACTATGTCCCCAGTCATTTACATCAATGAGTTCCCAAAACAAAGTTTCTAGCCTGATCATTCTGACAGACCCTAACGAGTGAATCAAAGAACTCATATAACATAAATAGGAGTTCATAGTAACTTCAAGATTAAGATCTATTTGTATATGATCATCAGTTGATATATTTAATTAATACTTCGAAACGATATTTAACTAAGTATTAATAAACATATCTGGTCCAGTTCTATATATTCTCTAACATATAAAGTACCTCCACTAAAGTGTCCTTTAGAACATATGCTCGTTCTTCAGCTCTGTAGGGTTATTTCTTCTCTTGTACCAGCCATAACTCTTGGCGAATCGCTCTCTCTACAGCTTCATCATAAGTATACGGGCTGGTGTTCCAGGTATCCACGAACTGAGCTATCTCTCTTTTCAACCCCTTCATGAATTTGTGTACTCGGTTGGCTTCAGTGTGTACCAGACCCGGAGCAAATCTTGAGAGTTGGTCATACTTGCGCACATACTCCTGTACACTAGATGACCCTTGGACTAGGTTGGCTAACTCAACCACCTTCCGATCTATCACCGTCTAGTTGTAGTACTTAGCATTGAACAACACCAGAAATTCTGCCCATTCCATTCGTTTCACGTCACGTCCTTTCCTAGCAATATCCCACCAGATGCGGGTGTCCTTCCTCAACATATACACCGCACAGATTACTTTTTCCCTTTCAGTAGCCGCCACAAAGTCAAAGATTCTCTCCAGCATGTTGGCCCATTCTTCTGCCATCAGGGGGTCCGAAGTCCCTTCGAACACCAGTGGGTTTTTCTTGCTAAACTGTTCTGAGATCGGTTTCAGTTGTTCTGTTCTAGATGCATCAACTGACGGATTTGCTCCCACCAGTGGGTCTTCTTGCACTGGGAATTCCTGTTGTTCGGGAACGTCTTCTTGAGGTGCTGGGGGTGTGGGGTTGTGTGGCACTTCCAGAAATCTTCGCATAAATGCCTCGAACATCCTCTATCTGATCATGCACAGTCCTTCTCAGATCCTCTATCTGAGTTTCTAGATTTGGTTTCGGCCATGCACTTTGTCCACGACCTCTCCCTTGGCCTCGACACCTTCCTCTGCCTCGGCCACGACCTGCCTCTTGGTCAACGGCTTCTCTCTCGGCTGGGTCTGGTGGATTAACTGTTTGACCTCCCTTGGCTTGAGTGTTAGGCACCATCACGAATCTCTATACAACAATGTTTAAAACCTTTTAGCATAAAAGTTTCCCGTGCACAAGGAAAAGGAAAGAAAACAATAACGATTCAACTCAAAACAGGTATTCATAACATTCAAGGCGATAACCCAGTAATACAAAATGGTCATGACAGATCATGCCATGAAATTTTAGTCAGCAGAATGATAAATACAAAAGAGAACCCTAGCTACACGTGGGGTTTCTACATACACCTGCTACCGCTATTCAAAAGTTCTACAAATTAGTAGGTTCTCAAATTCTTTACAAAATTATCAACAAGACTTTCACAGCAAAACCTAATCTACTCTATCCATCAGCATATCCAACTCACATCGGAATCCTCGTCTGGTTTCTCAGGATCCTCCTCAGGCTTTACCGTCCAGCCTCAAGTTATGCCATCAACCATGGAGATAGGCCAATCCATGGCCCAAATGTCAGCTCGAGCTCTATACGGAAGTCATCCCACTTGATGTGAACCATCTTCCAACGTCGGTGGCGGAACCACACCTAGGCCGCACCTCTCAGAAAAGTGCTAGCAAACGCGCTCTCTGCCGCTGGGGTGTGTTGGCCCTATCAAAAACCTTGGTCATGTACTGCGTCCATCACCAAATGGCACGTCGATGTCGCTTATCGTACTCAAAGTGTCGAGGATTCTCATTGTGAAATAACCTATAATAGTCAGCTCTAGGTGTAGGGATCACAAGTAGGTTCTCTATCACAAGGTCATCTATCTCTGGTATATCAGCCATAACCTACAATTTGTAGGATTGAGGTAAATAAAAGAAAGTAAAGGAAACAGATATGGAAAGACAGTACTTATAGTGAGTGTTGGTCTATCTTGTAGAATGTACATGTGGGTTTGTTTGCAGAATAGGCTCAACTCAAGCTCTGATACCACTTGTAACAACCCTGAAACATACAAGACCAAAACATGTGGAAATCCAAACTTTTGCTTTTATTCATTGTACCAATAATCCATATAAAAAAACTTTTAAAAAGATCGTGTGCGAACACTTTTTGTTTTAGCAAACGGTATTACAAATACTCTTTTATAGAGTTAAAAAAAATAATTGTCATAAAAGAAATAACAAGCTCCCAGCGTTTCTATCCAAAATGGTGTTCCATCAAAAACCTCCCCAGGTCTAGCCACATGTACATATCCACAAGCAAATTCTGGCGCTCACTGCTCCACTTTGCTTTTGCACTTCCCTACAACATGAAACAACTAAAAGCGAAAACGCTTAGTAAGAATATCCTTGCACACAAATATACTAAACCTAGTAACATGTTGCCTTAAGGTAGTTACCACTATCGGTCATAGGATATTGGATAAATTCCAACCCTATCATACAATTCTTAATTATAGTCACACAGAAAATCAAGCACATTGGTTGCGCCCAACAACCAATGTTCATACATATCAAAACAACCTGCATTCAGAAAATTCCCAAAGCATCCAACATAGATAACCATATCAAACAATAACATTGCTTGTTTCTAACAACCAAGTTCACACATAGCATGATAACCTGCACTTACATTACTCATATTGTAATATCTTACACTCAGAAGATTCTTAGATTATTCAATTATATTTAGCACACATCATGACTAAGCAATTAAATTATCAACAAGGGATCCGGACCACAACCGGGTTCCAGCATTTATGTCCTAGCTCCAACCCGGACCATATTACCATTGTCTTGGCTTTAACTCAGACTAGATACTTACCATGTCCTGGCTCCAACCTGGACTATATTACCATTGTCCTGGCTTCAACTCGGACCATATTACCATTGTCTTGGCTCCAACCCAGACTGTATACTTACCATGTCCTGGCTCCAACCCAGACTATATTACCATTTCCTGGCTCCAACTTGGACTATATTACCATTGTCCTGGCTCCAACCCAGACTATATTATGCTAAGTTTCCAGCTTCAACCCGAACCTACTAACTATTTATCTGCAGAATGCCAAAGCATTATAAGAGTAAGCATTAAGCATACCCTGGTCTTAATGACCCAAAAAAAACTAGTGTAATCTACTACTACAAGCACACACTAGTATATTCATGTTGTAGCCAAGAAAGAGAAAGGCTAACTTACTTGGAGTCCTTAGTTCCCAGCTAGATCTTTTAACTTCGCTATCTGCTTTTCCCTTCGCGATTACTGTAATTAATACAGTGTACTCAGATTAAACTATGGCATACTCTTATAGCTAATATTCTATGATAGCTACATGCAATAACGTTCTCTTAGAGACTTTATACAATAGCCTCTTATACACCTTACAATGTATAAGGCCGGATTTCGTTTCAGTCTTTACAGTAATATGAGAAAATCGGCCTCACCGCAACATGCTCTCTGTGCCGTGCATCTTAATATTCATTAGCTAGAGAACTCTCTTATCGGATAACTCATATTTTGTTTTTCACAAAAAAGGATTTCTACTCAACTCCTATCTTAGAAAATTACCAACTTGTCACCCTCTCACGAAAGTTTACTGTTTTCTATCATTTACCAAAATACCGCATTTTGACCCTTTAAAAATAATATGTGACAATGTTATCCCGTTCTCTTTAAGATTCCATAAAAAATCAACTCCCATTCTTACCATTTTTATCCATATCCTAGGATCTCTTTTACGTCATTTTCGAAAAGAAGGGGAAATTGGACCCTATGTTTAGAAAATGGTAAAAATGAATTCTCAATAACCTTAAGCTAATTTGGGATTGGTAGATATCCAAAACTATTAGCCGTTTTTTTTTTAAAAACAACTTCATTTCCAAATGTGAACCTAACTTTTCCACTACTCATTTTAATGTGATAAAAATCCCGCTTTTAAGCTCATATTCTATGTTAGGTTCTCTAACCACAACCCTTTACAATCATGTTCACATATTATGCGTCCCAATGATGGGAACTAGGCAAAAGCTCACGTCAAAATTCAATTTAGGTTAGGAGAACTAAACTCCCAAAACTCGATTTTTGTTTAGGTTCAAAATTACTATTTTTCCCCGTTTTTAGGTAAGTTAGAAAAATTACTACTCTTAAACTGTGACATATTTTATTCTAAAATTTTACCAGGACCTTAATACATATCTTAAAAAATTTCTCACGAAGTTTCATAATTTTTGGGATGGCAAAACCAATTAAACCATTTAAATAAATCTGGGTAGTGCCTGCTGCCTAGGAGTTTTTCTCAGATTTTTAGGGTTCTTTGAAAGATTATTTCTCTTACACTGTAGCCCAGTTTTTTCTAAAATTTTACCAGGATCTTTAATAATATTGAATTTAGTTTCTCTAAAAATTTCATAATTTTTAGGATATGGGAACTCATTGAAAAATGTAAGACAATCTGGGAAGTTCTTGCTGCCCAGAAATTTCGTTTTCAGATTATTAGGGAAAACTTTAAAAAACCATTACTCTTTAACCATTTTGCATTTTTCCTCTAAAAAATTTCTGCAATCCTTATAAATATTTAAACTAATATTTTACCAAATTTTATTACTTTTGACTGAGTAAAACGTGTGCAATATTCAAAACAATATGGGTAGTGCATGTTGCCCAGAAATTTTCCAGATTGCATCAAGATGCCAAAAAGTTCACAACTTAGGTTTGAAAACACCTTTTTTCGATTTTCAAAAGCCTAAACTCAATTACGCATCTAGAACCATGCAATTATATAAATTATGTCTACAAATAGAGGTAGTAGAGAATGATCTGGCCCATTGGAAGTCATACTATGAAAAATTGACAGCATGAATTTTTACACATTCTAGCAAAATAAACACAACTAGCAAAAACCCTAGCCACATGCACGCATGGATATCAGCAAATCAACCAAGCTAACCCTCAAGCATCAAATAAACTTCAAAACCAACAAAATAGCCTATACAACCAGATCTATATCAATAACCAAAAATACTCAAGAACCAACCAAAAATTCTACCTTTGATGGTTCTAGCTTGGAGATGAGGTTCGCTTAGCTTTTCAAACTTTCTTCTTGTGTTCTATACACTAAAACTGAGCCCCAATAGTTCCACGGGCAGATTTTTAAAATAATGTTAGGGTAGAAGATCGAGATGAGTGGAAAATTACCAAAACTCTAAAATCCTTACCTTTGTTCCCACTAAAACATCAACAAGCTTCAAATCTTGAGATCCTCCTAGAACCACCTCTCTTGAACCCTTAGAATACAAGATCCATGAAATGCATGGCCATTAGAATCACATGCATGCATATCCACCCCTTAGGGTTTCAGATTTGAAGAAGAAGAAAGGAGAAAAAAGGAGTAGGGTTCGAACTTACTCTTCCTTGGTGTGCTCTTGAGCTTCTCCCCTTCCTTCAATGGAGAGTGAGTGCCTAAGCTTGAGGATAGAAAATGGTAGCCATGGAGGGTAGAGAGAGAAAGCTCTCGGTTCTGGGGAGAGAAATGGATAGAGCCATTTTTGTTTTCTTGAGAAAAAAAAAAGAAATTAAAAGAATAATGATTGGATGTGTAAGAGGGAAATAATTGGAGGTTTAGCCAATGGGTGAGGTAACCTCTTACTCTTCCTAGGGTAGGTGTCATAGACACTTGAGTACACTAGGGCATAGCCTAGCTGCCCATCACACTCTCTCTCCACCTTTGGAAATGACTAAAAGGCCCTTGCCCCTTTAACTCACTTCCAATGCACTCAAGGCCCCTTTGGTAATTTCACTCTCTAAATTTAACCAAAATTTTACCCTATAGGTTTTAAATATCTCAAAGCTAAAATAAAATACATGTGATAAAAAATAAATTGACCAAAATTTCCTTAGAGGCTCGAGCAAGAATTTCCATTCTTAAGCCCGGTAGATTGTAATTAGATCCTCAATTAATTTTTCTTAAATTTACTGGCTCGACTATATAGTCTCAGTTGCCAAATATTTTTATGCCATAGTTGTTGACTGGTTTTTTGGTCAAATAACACAGAGTTAAAATAATTAATTAGAGAGCTTTCATTCGGACAATCAATAAACCATAAATAAGCCAAACCTAATAACTATGAGCAATGAATGATAAAAGACACCAGAAATTATAGAGGTACGGCCCAAGAAACGGTAATGACCTACTTCCTCTTTAATTTGTATTGATATTTAAGGTTTACACAAGATGACTAGAGAAAACAGGTACGATTCTAAGTGTAAAAACAATACAGAATGGCAGAAATCACTGCTAAGTGCTCCTAATAGGTGGGTCGGTATATTTTCGGTGCTCGTCGGTAGGCTAAGGATTTTCTCCCCTTCCACAGTGGTGGAAGTCTTGTATTTATATTGTCCCCAACGCCCAGGAAGTTGCGCTTGCACTGCAACTGCTGCAAAATATCCCTTCCTTTTTGCGGGTAGTTGCTGTCCTATTTTTCAGGAGTTTGACCGAGTTTTCAAGTGAACTGTTAGGCGTGAGGAGGATGTAACTGACTTCATCCGACCAGGAATACCGGGTTTCCTGGAAAGCATACCGAGCAACCTCTTTCATGGCGAGCATACCGCGCAGTAATTGTTATTCATTTGGAAAGTGTGCTCTCTCCAGCTTATTTGACTATTGGATGCCTATGCCATGTGTCAAGAATATGATGACGCGTGCCCACAATATGATGCCACGTGTCCAACCTTCATGCCGTGTCAACTGTGTATATTTTTGGGATAAATCTTGCCCCCCAAGTTTCCAATGGTGCTGAGGAGTATGTAAACTTTCCTTTTGGATACCACCCCATCCAACCTGGTCGGGGGTATGTTCTCTTTGCTACGTGGCATCTTCATTTAATAGAGTTGAAGACCTTTGCACTTCTTCAAGTTTTTGAGAAATGACTTTTCACTCTTTCTCGCCTCTTTTTGATACCATAAAGTGTCATAATGGATTCTTTTAATAACTGTACCATTTGTTTGTGCAGTTACCGAAGAGTGGCTGACGTGTTGGGCGGTTGAGGCGAAGTGGCTGGAAGGACGTACTGGCTAGTGCGCTGATGTGTCTGTGGAGATGTGCTTGCAGAAGTTGAAGGGATGTCACATCCATTTCACGGGAGGAGGTAGAGCGTTGTTCCTGCACTATAAATAACTTCCTTCTCTTTTGACTTCATTTTTTACATTCTCTTCTCCTTTCAAACTTCCCAAACGCTCAGAACTTCCCACTTTGTGAACTTTGAGTTTTTACACCGACCAGTGCCCAGCCCGTGATCACCAAAGCTTTTCGGCTCGTGTTACCCTCGCAGATCTACTACCAGTAAGTTCATCTTTTTCCTCCTTGGTATATATGTGATTTATGCAAAAATACTTATGTTTTTCTCTGTGGCCGTGAGTTTTGTTTTTGCAAAATCCTTGGATTTCTTGCATGAATGTTGTTTGAATTAGTAAATAAAAAACTGCTTTGAGTAGCTCTTGTAACGGGTAATCTATTTTATTTTCTGATTATACAAAAAAGCACTTTTTTACGGCCCATTTTGGTAGATTTATGTTCGGTGTTCTTGAAAAACACCAAGAATAGCTCTCTGATAAATTTTTTGGAAAACCCTTCATTTTCTCGGTTTCATTTTCTTTTGATCTTGTCTTCCTACTACGCGGTACATTGTGCTGTGTTTACTCCTGAGCTAGTCGGTATACCCTATGAAAATTATACCGACCGGTGCTGTTTGGTGCTCTCACCACATTTTCCCCTTTTTCTTGTGTGCGCAGACTACTTGGGGGAGGTGATCACCAAACTCCATCACTGTGTCTTCCATTACAATGGCTCGTACCAAAAATACAACTCGAGGCTTAAAAGAAGAAGATCCTCATGTGGCACGACGTGCTACTGGAGGGGATTCCAAGGAGGCATCACCCCCAGAGGAGGAGCCCAGTGGCTCAGGACAGGAAGAAGATTCTGAAAACGAGTATGCTACTGAGATTTATATTGAAGCCTCCCTAAACTCATTGGCAAAGAAGGAAGAGGGTCCTTTCTATTTGGCTCATGCTAGTACTATTTCCATTAAACAAATACAGAACGTGAAGGAGAATTTTAAGCTGCAGGATGTATCTGTCATCAAGCCTCTTGCCTGTCAGACTGCCAATGACCCTGGGGCCCAATTCTGTGGCTGGAGCTGATTCCATATGACTGCTGGAGCCACTCTCCCTCTTTAACCATACTTTCAGAGTGTGGTTGATTATTTTGGGATTTGCCCAACCCAAATCATTCCCTAGGGCATTAGGTTTCTTTCCACCATTTATGTATTGTACAAATCCTTAAATTGGTCAGTACCTTCTGCCCACGAAATTAATTACCTCTTTGACCTCAAATCTAGTTCTCGGCAAGGCCACTCGAGGTATTTCTATTTTAGCCATAGGGATTCCAATATTTACCTGGCCAATACAGAGAGCATCTCCAAAGTTGGGGAGTATTTCAGGCAATACTTTCTCACTGAAAATATTGCTGCCACCCACCTATCTTTTCAACGCAATGGTCCCTTTAGCTATCCGGCCCCTACGTGGGAGATGGCTAAAAGGGCTCGTAGGTTGGTTTCCATGAGCCTCGAACTTAAAGATATTGTGGCTCTAACCATTGCAGAGAAATTAACCAATGTTGGGCTTTACCCCAATCCAGAGGCGCAAGCCAATGGTGCTACCCCTACTAGACAGTCGCCTAGGAAGCACCCGCCCAGTTCTCCACTATCTAAAAAACAAACCAGGCTATATGTACCTCCATCCAGACCTTGTGTGGACCACCAAACAAGAAGCTCGGTAGGGGTAGTCATCCGAGAGCTTGTTGATCATAGTGCTTCAAAAGCTGTCACTGCCCCCTGTCTGGAAAGGGGAAGCAGATTGAAGCGGAGCATTTAAAATCAAGCTCCTCAGACAGTGATGAGGATGCACTGCCCGGAGCAGACAAATGCTTGGGGGGGGGGGGGGAACAAAGAGGGTGATTTCACTCTTTTTATATAACTTTCTTTGCATTCTTTCGTAATTATAATTTTTTGCTTGTTCCAATGCTGCTCGATGCCTTACTAAACTTTTATTTTGATTTGCAGATATGTCATCTGTGCTCTTTAAGAAATTTTCTCAGAAGCACATCATTGGTCCGAACAGTGAGGCTCTACCAGCCAAATGCCAGAAGACAGACTCTCCTGTTGAACCTGCCGAGCAGGTTGCTAGGACCCCCGAACAGACTCCTTCTCTGAAAAGGTCACAGTCGCAGACTCTGATTCAAAAATCTGCCAAAGGCAAGGGACCTCAGACTGAGGAGGTTATTCACTCGTCCCCTACGCAAAGGTCTGGCCCCCTGAACAGAGTCCCAGAAGGTGCTGCTGAGGACCCTGCCGAGGAGTTTCATTGACTTTTAAAGAATGCCTTAGCCATTCATCAAGGCCACACAAAAAGGGTGTCTTATATCCAATCTGACTTCATGACTAATCTAAGTACCAAGTCCTTGGAGTGTATCACCAGTACTGGCCTCCAGGATGTTGTTAGGGTAAGTATTGGGCATTCTTGGAGCTAATTGATTTTCCTTGTCTGTCGTTTGTTCTCAGTTTCCTTATTTCAAGCTGCAGGGTATGCTGGTCTTTAGCTATGCTCATTATCGTGCCAAAGGTGTGAGCAAGTAGGTGATTGGGTTGGTGAAGGAGTCTGAAGGAAAATCCTCTCAAGTTAATGAGTTGTTCGAACAAGTTCAGAATCTTCAACGGCCCTCCGAGCAGGTTACTAAGGAAAATGAGAGTCTTAAAAATGCTGCTGAGCAGAGGAGCCTTGATGTGAATCGGTTGAAGAGGAGGATCGAAGAGCTGAAGGAAAAGATTGCTGCTGTTGAGAAGGCCACCCAGAAAAAGGAGGACAGACTGGTAAAGGCCCTTAAGCAAGAAAAATCTGATCGGGCTACTAATGCTAAGGCTTTGGAGGATTTTGGCCTGAGCACATTCTTTGATTTTTGGGTTCGTAACAAAATAGTGGACTTCAGTTATTTGGGAGAGGCTTACAATAAGCTCATACAGTGGTGCACTGAGTGGGAGAAGAACGAGGCTCCTACCGTACCTACCGAGCAGCTACCAGTCTTCAAGCCAGAGACTGTCGAGCCGCCCACCGAGCCAGTCATCATAGCTCCTGAAGAGGATGTCTTGCCATCCGACCCAAGTTCTTTAACTGAGGCTCCAACTCTTGCAGACCAGTCCAACAATCTTCCAGCTGAAACTCCTGTTGTTGACCCCGAGCAACACATCCCTGACTCTTGAAAACTCTA
Source organism: Humulus lupulus (assembly GCF_963169125.1). Lineage (NCBI taxonomy): Eukaryota > Viridiplantae > Streptophyta > Magnoliopsida > Rosales > Cannabaceae > Humulus > Humulus lupulus. The sequence goes on along the minus strand of NC_084801.1, from coordinate 125,440,495 downwards.
TCTGTCTTCTTTTTTTCTTTATATAGACTATGTTTGAACAAAAATGACTGAGTCAAGCAGTCTTTATTCTCACACACTTATTTTTCTTTTGTTGAAACATCAGCTGAGCTGAGCATCTTTCAATCTCGAGCGCCTTTTGACACATGTCTATATGATATTTTTATCTGGGTATGTATCTACTCGTACTTTATTTTTCATTATTGCTCGGTGTACACTATTTTTTTAGCTACGCGGCTCTGTTTGGAGTTATGCGGCTCTGTCTGTTGATCGGAGCTAACCAATTTTTTTCGAACAAGTTGTAAACAATACTGTTCAACCCTATCTACATAAATTGTTTTATGGATTTTTTTGTTGCCTGGTATACCGAGCAACGCACAAGCACTTTAACATCAATAAAAATTAACGCTTCTAACTCCTTTTAATTACGCGCTTTTTTTCTCTTCCTATCCATGTATGACTATGGTGCCCCCCAAGTGACCGAGTGGGATTCATAACTCTTGGGTTATCCTCTTGGTCACTTGCTAATTGACCAGAGTTGTTCGTAATAACCTGTTTAGGCCCACTTGGGTTTGCCAAAATCTGCAAAGGTGTCATACACTGCCAACAATCTATGATGTAATTCACTAGTTAGCAAGATAATCATTGTAAAAATAAAGGCTTGTAATAATGGACAAAACGTGTCTTATTGACTAAAGATTAACCATACAAGTTGCGTTGCTAAAAAGTAGCTTACATTCATAAACATTAATTATTACATTAAATGGGCAAATCGTGCCTGTGCATAATTAATAAAATTAACTTTGGCTGGTCAGTGGTAAGGGCAATCGTGCCTATACTAGCAAGTCAACGATCACTTAAAAGCAATCTTATTGGTAGTACTTCATTAGGTGTTCCCCATTCCAATAACGGGGGACAGGTACTAGCTGGAGATCTTGGTTATACCGCGCTAGCTTGTATGTGACGTGTGGTACTATCTTCGTAACTTGGTAAGGGCTTTCCCAACTAGGGCCTAGTACTCCTGCTGAAGCATCTCGAGTTTTTGGGAATATTTTTCGTAAGACTAGATCTCCTACGTCCAATTTTTGTTCCTTAGCCCTAGAATTGAAGTACCGGGCAACTTTTTGCTGATGGGCGGCCAGGGGTATGTTGGACTTTTCACGTCTTTCTTCAATTTGGTCCAAGGATTCAGCTAACAGCTGGTGATCACCTCTACGAGCAACATCGCTTCATTCCAGTATGTAAGTGCAAAGAGGGTATCTCCAGTAGCTGCTCGCTCTGTAGTCCTATAGGACCATAGTACTTCACGTAGTTTCTCAGGCCAGTTTCGCTTAGCCTCTTCTAAACGCTTCTTCAGAGTGTCTTTGAGAGTCTTGTTAACTACTTCTACCTGTCCATTTTCTTGTGGGTGTGAGACTGCTGAGAAGCTTTTTGTGATGTCGTTTCTAGTGCAGAAATCAGTAAATAACTGGCTGTCAAATTGCGTGCCATTGTCAGACACTATTTTGTGGGGTAGACAAAACCTACAAATTATATTATTTACCACAAAGTCCAATATTGTCTTGGAAGTGATTGTTGCTAGCGGCTCGGCCTTTGTCCATTTGGTAAAGTAATCCACTGCTACTACCGCGTACTATACTCCCCCATTTCCTTTTGGCAATCGACCAATAAGGCCGATCTCCCAAATGGCAAAGGGACATGGACTTTGCTTCTGTGTTAGTTCGTTTGGGGCTGCTCGGAGGATTTTTGCAAATCTTTGACACTTATCACATTTTTGAACATGCGATATGGAGTCCTCGTTCACAGTTGGCCAGAAGTAGCCTTGCCTTAGAATTTTCTTAGATAGACTCTGCCCCCTAGCATGATTCCCACAGAAACCCTCATGTACCTCTTCAAGAAGCCGCCCTGATTCTGTTTGGTTGACGCACCTGAGCAATGGCATGGAAAATCCACTTCCGTACATGACCCCATCCAGGATGAGATACTGAGTAACTTTCCTTATCAATTTTTTAGACTCGTTGTGACTGTTGGGCAGGATTCTGTGCTCTAGATAAGCTGCAATCGGGGTCATCTAGGACGGAGTGTCATCTATTAGAAGGATTGGTTTTGGCAGGTTGATACTGGGTCGGTCCAGATACTCGATGGTGAGCAAATTGGCTTTGTCCACCATGGTACTGCTGGCTAGCCTAGCAAGTGCATCTGCCATGGCATTTTGTTCTCTAGGTATTTGCTAAATGGTGTAACTCTTAATCTGAGCAAGCAAATCTTTGATTTTACACAGATAGTCCATTTTCTCTCCCCAAGCCACGTATTCTCTGAGGACATGGTTGACAACTAGCTGCGAATCGCTATATATCTCCAAGGATTCTACTTTCACTTATTTAGCTAATCTTAGGCCCGCAATTAGTGCTTCGTATTTTGGTTCGTTATTAGATGCCTCAAATCCAAAACGAAGTGCACAATGGATGTGTTGCCATTCGGGGGTGATTAGAGTGAGACTGGCTCTAGACAACTGGTCGGTAGAGAGCCATCTACGTGTAGTTTCTAGGCTTGTTTTTCTTTTTCAGAATCAATGTGCGAAGTTTTCTGGACGACAGAAGCAGGCAGTAAGTTAATTTTTCAATTAGAGGATACATGGTCTCGGATTTGACCAACCTTTTACTGACATAGTAGACTAGATGATGGATCTGACCAGGACTGCACTGACAACTTGTTGAGTTACGACTAGGTATATGCATAGTTCTTCACCCTCCAGAGGTTTTGAAAGGATCGGGGGTTATGCTAGCTTCTACTTTAGAGCTTGGAAGGCTTGTTCGCACTCTTCAATCCATTCAAATTTATGTGTGCCTCTGAGGATATTAAAAAACGGAATACACCTATCAGTTGATTTAGACACAAATCTGTTGAGTGCTGCTATGCGACCTGTTAGGCTCTTCAACTCTTTGATTCTGGCTGGTGATGGCATGTCCAACAGTGCTTGTATCTTTTTGGGGTTTGCTTCTATTCCCCTGGAGTTCACCATGAACCCCAAAAATTTTCCCGATCCCACACCAAAGGAGCATTTTAGGGGGTTTAATTTCATTTTATACTGCCTTAGGATATTGAAACACTCCTCCAAGTCCTCAATGTGCCCCGCAGCCCATTTGGATTTTACCAACATATCATCCACGTAAACTTCCATGTTCTTCCCTATTTGGTCCTTGAACATACAATTTACCAGCCACTGATTTGTTGCTCCAGTGTTTTTCAGGCCGAATGATATTACTCTATAGCTGTACAACCCCACATCCGTGCAGAAACTTGTATTCGGTTGTACCCCAAGTAGGCATCCATTAAGGTTAAAATTCCATGGCCGGCTATAGTGTCCACCAGTTGGTCAATTCTTGGAAGTGGGAAGCAGTCCTTTGGGTATGCTTTATTCAAATCTGTAAAATCTATGCATACTCTCCTCTTGTTGTTAGGCTTTAGTACCAATACGGGATTGGAAACCCATACTAGATAAAAGGCTTCCCTGATAAAGTTGTTATGCTTTTGCCCTCGTCTGATCTAGTAACCACCTTTTTTGTTGTACGGGTTTGATATGTTTTATGTCAATGTTAAGAGCATGGATTATAGTGGTTGGGAAGATCCCCACCATGTCATCATGTGAACAAGCGAATACATCCTGGTTGTCCCATAGGAACTAGATCAAAGCAGATCTTAGGTTCCCGGACAGCCCTTTTCCCTACCTTGACAACCCTCGTCGGGTAATTTGGGTCAAGTGGGATCTTTTCTAATTCTTCGACTGGAACCACCCCTGTATCAGTATCCCCAAAATGAGGGTCTAAGTCATCTCCCCCATTTTGGGCTGCATCCTATTTCTGGTGACTGGGCCCTGCAGGCTAGGCGGTATAGATTGCCTTGCCTGGCTTTTTGACTGATGAATTATAACATTCTCAAGCCACTAGTTGGCTCCCCTTAAGGCATTCTACACCTGCTCGGGTTGGGAATTTGATTAATAAGTGGAAAACTGAGGTGACTGCTCGGAGGTCATATAGGGTCGGTCGCCCTATCATGGCATTGTACGGAGAGGGAATGTCAATTACCACGAACAAAGCCATTACCGTGTTGCTTTAAGTTGCCGTCCAAACTGTTAAAGGCAACCTTATGGTTTCCTGTGGGGGCCATACCGTTCCCAGTAAATGCATATAGCAGCTGCTCGCATCGTTCCAAGTCTTTAATGCTTAAATTCATCCTCTCTAGGGTATTCTTGAATAGAATGTTGCAGACGAGCCGTGATCATTCATCATTCAAGCCACGATCATGTTGGCGATTTGCACCTCTACCACCAAAGGGTCATTATGTGGATGATGTACGTGACTTGTGTCTTCCTCATTGAATGTGATGGGTTCACATTCGTATCGAGGTTGTTTGGGAGTACGGTCCTGGATAGCCAGTACATCTTCCTCTCGCTCGTGCCTAAGGGAACGGGTGTATCTTTCTCAGGCCTTGCCGCTGTTACTGACCAAATGTGGTCCTCCATAGATCATATCTAGTCGGCCAAGAACTGGTGGTGGTAGGAGTGGTTGATTGCTTTGATACTATTGGGGAGGGTGTTGAAGCTGTGGGTTGGTGGTTTGTCGTACATATCTCTTTAGATGAGCATTATTCTGCCGAATGAGGAATTCTAGTTCCTCTTTTAGGTGATTGCACTCATTGGTTTCATGACCGTAGTCATTATGAAATCGACAAAATTTATTCATATCCCATCTACTAGCATCTTTCCTTAATGGTGGTGGTCTCCTGTAAGATACTACTGTCTGGGTGGCATTGAAAACATCTGCTCGGGACTCCATTAGGATAGTGTAAGTAGTAAAGTTGGGCACGTATTCTCGCGGTTTTGGCTATTCGATGGTCTTAGGCTTCTTATTGTCATTTTGGTTACTGTTACCCCAGCTCCGTTACCACGTTTGCCATTCTTGCCCCCATTTTTACATCCTTCTATAGGGTTAGTGGTGTTCCCAGCACTTGTTTTCTTCTGCTTGGCGGCCGCCTGGGTAGGATTATCCACCTTCCATTCAGCTTCCTGTAACTTGATAAATTCTTCTGCCCTATCAAGGAATTCTTGAGTGGTGCGCGCTGACTTCCTCTTCAAGCTACTCCATAATAGACTTTTTACCTTAACTCCTGAATTGATGGCTATCAACTTACCATCATCACTAAGGGACTTCACTCTGGTGGCGTCTTGCATGAAACACTGAATGTAGTCTTTTAAAGGCTCGTTGTCCCTTTGTTTTATGTACACCAAATAATTTGGCTCGGCTGGAAGGAGCATTGCTAAGGAGAACTGAGAATAGAATATGCGGACCAAACCATCCCATGACGTGATTGATCCTGGCTGTAGCTTGAAAAACCATTGTTGGGTGGTCTCTGACAGGGTGTTCGGGAAGATCCTGCACCTAGCATCATCCCGAACCCCTTGGAGGTCAGTTTGCAACTCAAAGTTATGTATGTGGGATATTGGGTCTTCCTGCCCAGTATACATTTTCCATGTTGGCATCTTGAATTTAATGGGTATGGGCAGCTGATTAATGCGATCCGAAAATGGGGAACCTATCTGCCTTTCTATTTCAATATCTATTAATTTGGGGGTTGTCAAGTCCCTCACTAATTGGGTTAACATGTCCAATTGGGCTTGGATGTTAGGGTCTGCAACTGCCCGGGGCTGTGTTGCATTGTGGACCTCATCCATTCTCGAGTGCCGAACAAGCTCAGACGGAGCTACGTTGTTTGAATCCTGATTTTCCCTGCTACGATTAAGAGCGTCTCGAAGGTCTTCACCTCCCATGGGACCCATTCGATTGAAAACAAAGTTTGGCCGAGGCCTGCCCCCAACATTTTGATTGTCTGCTCTTCTTGGTACTAGAGGTACTCCCTGAAACCCTCCACCTCGGGGTGGTTGGTTGTCAGGGATTTCCTGCCCTTGTGGGACAAACGGTCCTTCGGGCTGGTTACCCCCTGACCATGGTTATTATGCTGGCAAACTTCGATAGCTGCCTCATCTTGATCATACCCATCAACATAATGCGGTCTGAACGCACTACTAACTTTTGGCTCCTCCCTTCTAGATCTTGGTCGGTACTCTTACTGTTGTTTGTATCGACCAGGTTGTTGCTGGTAGTTCTGGGGTTGACTGCTCCTATTGTGTGCTAGCATTCGGCGGTGGCCATCCTGACCTATAACATCCGGATTTCTTTCTTGGCCACTTCCTTGAGATCTTGGCCGAAAATTCCCTGCTCGACCCTGCCCCATGTAGTGCCCAAGAAGGACTTGTTCATCAACTAGTAGGGGATGCCTATTATTGTTGGCTTAGGCCCCCCGACTAGATCGATGACTCCTAGTCCGACCATGATTTCCTTGATGGGGCTGAGTTTCTGGTTTGTGCATGACACCTTCACAAATGACATAAGGACGTTGCTGGTTATGGGCAGTAGTTCCATAAGCAGTCCCCACACCTTGGGTTTGCTGTTGTTGCATGTAATTGTGAATAGATTCAGCAGCCTCCCTTGTCCAGTGTTCCATATCCTCTTGTCAGGTCTGTGTCTCCCGTGCATGCCGATCCATCCACTCTTGAAAATCCCTGCGCTGCTTCTCGAATGCCTCATTAATTGCCTACTAGGTAGTGGCCCGCCCCTACTTCATAGTAGCAAGCTGATCCTGCATTTGTCCCATGGCCTCTCTCATTTGTTCGATTTCGAGATCAAACACTTCAATGTCTACATGGGGCTCATGCCGTCTGAGACCCCCAACCCTTGGTCCTTGCTGGTCGGTACCCCTTGCAGCACCTCCACCTGAAGTTCCTGTGATTCCAGTAGAAGTGGCAGCTCCATGCCCTAGTGCAGCGGGCCCAAAGGTTTGTCCCCTAACACCAGATGGGTTCTTGGGCGGTAAATTTCCTTGTTGTGCATTCAAATTGCTCATTCAAGGTACTTGACAAGAGGTCTCAACCTCGGGTTCTGGAGGTTCTTGGTTTGACCCTCGGGTTGAGACCACCATCCTTGCGATAAAAAAAATCTAATGTGATTGTCTTGAGTTCAGTTCTCAATGAAAGCACCAAAATGTTGACTACTTTTTCAGTCAACTAAAGCGAAGTTAAAATAATTAATTAGAGAGCTTTCATTTGGATAATCAATAAACCATAAATAAGCCAAGAACTTAATTGTGGATGCTCAAAATTTCATGCTTGTAAAAGGTCCAAGGCACATGCTAAGGTCCCATATATACCTAAATATACGCTTAAGCCGCGAGACCCTCGGGCCACCGCCTTCTTGCAACTGCCTACTCTCGGCGCACCCAACGAGGCTCCGTCTTGCGCAGGAGCATCTCGCGAGGCCCCTGCCTCGCGCCCCCTCTCGGTGCACCAAGCGAGGTGACATCTAGCGCGTCACAGCCGTGCGCACCCAGCGAGGCCCTGTCTCGCGCAGGGGCATCTCGCGCAGGAGCGTCTCGCAAGGCCCTTGCCTCGCGCCTCCTCTCGGCACACCCAGCGAGGTGATGTCCCGCACGTCACAGTCGCGTGCACCCAGCGAGGCCCCGTCTTGCATAGGAGCATCTCGCGCAGGGGCGTCTCGCGAGGCCCTTGCCTCGTGCCTCCTCACGGTGCGCCCAGCAAGGCCCCATCTTGCGTAGGAGCATCTCGCGCAGGGGCGTCTCATGCAAGGGCGTCTCGCGCAGGGGCGTCTTGCGTAGGGGTGTAGCAATGCCTCGCCACGGTCGCGCCATTAAGGGTCACACACGTATTGGGCCTCTTTAGAGGGGACTTATCTCATCCCTTAAGACCCGTACCACCGACTGGGCACCACTCCTACTGCGAGTCTAACTAGAGGTAAGATCAAGGACCTCTCTAATACACCATTAAGGAGGAACTGGGGAAACTTCATAGAAATTCACACAAAGTCAGAAGGAGTACGGACGTTGAGCCCCTATCAGACAAGTAGTGGTCGTACAAGTGAAGTACTTGCTATGATCCACACCAGACAACCTCTGACACTCATACTCAGTAAGTAGTTGAGACATCCCCATGGATTCTGACCATGTACTGGAGCCGACACCACTACCCCTGAAACCACTCTCCTGCTAGTGTACTCATGTACCATCTGGTCCCCTGGACCACCATGTATCAGGGGCCATTAGAGCCCACTATAAAAGCAATCCCACTTCCACTTGGAGGGGGGGTTGGAAAAAACACTGTAGCACTACACCATAAGAAATACAAATTCAGTTCACCGTTTTTCTTCTGCAAGTGTTCTTTGAGTTTCCAATTAGATCTTTAAACTTTTTCTTTTGATAATCTCTACATTTCTATTTTTCTAACTTAACTTGATTGATGAGTTCTCACCGTCAACAGTTTGGCGTGGTCTGTGGGAAGGATAGATTGCAAGTCACTGTTCTTCTGTCGATTCCGATAAGAAAAAATGTCGCGACGTTCGAAACGGTTGAGAGAGCCGCGCGAGGTGGAAGTCCACCTTGACGGAGATCAGCTAAAAGCCTCAATGAGGGATCCTCCTTCACCTGCAAACATGGAGGCCCCAAGGGAGCCTGAGGCACTCAGAGATGAAAGGGAGGCCTCGTCCCCAGCAGTCCCACCTGAGGAGGATCACCCAAGGTCAGCGACTGCTCCAGAAAGGGGTGCCGATGAGTTCCTCCCTCCAAAGCCCCCGCAGGTGCCAAACCCTAGTCTGCAGGATCCAGGCCCATCGAAGCGCCGGGCTGACAAGCACCCTCGAGTCCACTTCATCAGCTCAAGCTCGAAGTCTCAATTCTACGAAGACGAGATACGAGAACTTCACCGCAAGAATCAGAGGCTAGAAACCACCTTGGAAAACATGGAAGAGGTGCTAAATGGGCTGTTGCAAGGGAGATCAAATGTGCACTCCCTAAGCGGAAAGAGAGAGACCAGAGCGGGGGTAGAAACCACTGTCCCAGTAGATGATGGAAAGACGCAAATCTCCACAAGTAACACCCCCGAACGAAACAACGCGAACATCCCGGACCACTGAAACAGCCACAGAAGCCAGAGCCGAAGACCAATGTTGCCCCTCGTAACGATGACGAGGTCACCTCAAAGAGAGCACCCTCAGATTTACGAGAGGAGCTCCACAAAAAGAGGATGGGTAAAAGGACCACACCCCCTATGGCGCCCCGAGAAGGCAAAGGAAAGGGGGATCCTAACCCGTCCGCTTTGAGAGACTCCCTAAGCAAGAGGAGGCAGGACCTGGACACAGAAATGAGGAGCTTGCGAAGCAAAATCATCACAGCCTCCAAAGGTCAAGCCTTTGAGGAAGAGTTCGATCATGAGTCACCCTTCATCAAGGAGATCCAAGCCATCCGGCTCCCAGCCAACTTTAAGGAGCCCCATATGATCCCCTACGAAGGAAGCACGGATCCAAAATACCATCTGGACGCATTTAACGATCTGATGAAACTGAGGGGAATTAGTAGCGGGGCCAGATGTCACTGCTTCGCTGTCACATTGATAGGACCTGCGTACAAATGGTTTAAAAGACTTAGATCAGGGTCCATCAGATCCTGGCAACAGTTTTCCGATGAATTCCTCCAGCAGCACCACGCCGTGCGGGACTACACGATGCCAGGCACCAGCCTCGCCAATGTGAAGCAAGGAGAAAACGAGAGTCTAAAGAGCTACATTCACAGGTTCAATATGGAGGCAACTAAAGTAGGGAGCCTGACCCGCCGAGAGCTGAAAATGGCCATCACAGCTGGAGTGCGCACATGAAGAAAATTATGGGATAACATGCTCAAGAGGGAGGTAACGGACTTGGATGATTTCTACGAGCGGGCGCAAAAGTACATTCACGTGGAAGATGGTCACAAGAGCCTCAAGGTCGGAAAAGACCAAAATTCACTGAAGCCCTCAATCCGGGAGAACCAAGGCAATGCCAAGAAAAAGAGGGTCTATGAGGGGGCAAGGGATGATCGACCCCGGAAGCATCAGCGCTCTGACGAGCGCAGACAAGGCCCCGACACCTATTATACTGACCTCACCCATGCGAGAGAGCATATTTCCGTTACGAATGAAAATCAGGTCCCTTTCATAAGGCCCCCACCAATGAAAAAAGACCGATCTAAAATAGACCCCAGCAAGTATTGCCAGTATCACAAAGATATAGGCCACACAACTGCGGAATGCAACCATTTGAAGGTGGAAATTGAGGAGCTCATCCGCAGGGGGCATTTGGGTAGATATGTGCGCAAGGAGAACCATAGGCCAGAAGAAGGAGCATCTTCGCCGCGGGCGAGAGAAGTAGCCCCAGAAGTGCAAGGAGAGGTCAGGACCATCTTTGGAGGACCAGGATTCGGGGGCGAATCAAGGAAGGGACGAGATAGATATGCCAAGGAGGCCAGGCGAAGTCCACCACCGTGCGTCCTGAGTCTGGAGCAGCGCCCCCCGAAGAGTTTCAAGGGTGAAAATGACTCAATAACTTTCACTAAAGAAGACGCTTGAGGTGTGTACTTCCCCCACAATGACCCCCTAGTGTTGACTGTCTAGCTTGCTAACATGAGGGTGCATCGGGTCTTGGTGGATAACGGAAGCTCTATGGACATCTTGTATCGCCCATCGCTGGAGAAGATGGGACTAAGCCTCCGTCACCTAAAGCCTTGCACTACGTCTTTGTATGGATTTATGGGAGATTCGATACAACCCCTGGGGGCAATTGAGTTAGCCCTTACTATGGGAGAGCAGCCCAGAAAAACCACCATAATGGCAAAATTTGTTGTGGTAGATTGCGCCTCAGCCTTCAACACGGTATTAGGGAGACCTTCCCTAAGAGAATTGAAGGCGATAACTTTTGTATACCATTTAGCTATGAAATTCCCAACTCCTGAGGGAATAGCATGCATGAAAGGAGAGTAGAAGGAAGCGAGGGAATGCTATAACACATCCCTCCGCACAGCCACAAAGCCGACAACACCTATGGCGATGGTTGTGCATGAAGGCGCGAACCCAAGCGAGTTGGACCCACGAGTCATAGAAGAGCCCAGAGCTGAACCGGTAGAGGAATTGGAGGAAATAACGGTCATGAATGAGCCGTTGAGGAAGTTGAAAGTAGGAAAAAACCTTGCTGATGACATGAAGGAGAAACTAGTAGAGTTCTTAAAAGCCAAACTCGATGTATTCGCCTGGAGTCACGAGGATATGGTAGGGATAGACCCAGCGGTCATGTGCCACCACCTGAACATCGACCCGAAAGCAAGGCTGGTGAGGCAGAAAAGGAGAGCACTAGACCCAGAGAGATACGCGGCCCTAAAAGAGGAGGTTGACAAGCTGAAGGCAAACGGATTGATTCGAGAGGCATTTTACCCACTATGGGTGTCGAACCCAGTGCTGGTCCCAAAGCCCAACGAAAAATGGAGGACTTGTGTGGATTTTACCAGCCTCAACAAGGCCTGCCCTAAGGACAGTTTCCCACTTCCTAGGATAGACCAGTTGGTAGACGCCACAGCAGGACACGAGCTACTTAGCTTCATGGACGCATATTCAGGGTATAACCAAATACCCATGAACCCTGGTGACAAGGAGCGCACTTCGTTCATAACGGACAAGAGGTTGTACTGCTATAAAGTGATGCCTTTTGGTTTAAAAAATGCAGGTGCCACTTACCAGAGGTTGGTGAACAAAATGTTCACAAATCAAATAGGAAGGAACATGGAAGTGTACGTGGTGATATGCTGGTGAAGACAAAAAAAAGCGGAAGAGCTCACTAGCGACCTCATGGAGATGTTCGACGCCCTTCGCAAGTACAGAATGAAGCTGAACCCACTCAAATGCACCTTCGGAGTTTCGTCAGGAAAATTCCTGGGTTTCATGGTGAATTCCTGAGGTATTGAGGCTAATCCTGAAAAAATCAAGGCCTTGCTGGAAATGAGCCCACCACGGAGCAAAAAAGAGGTGCAGTGCTTGACGGGGAGAGTGGCAGCCCTCAATAAATTCATCTCTAGGTCGACTGACAAATGCCTCCCTTTTTTCGACATCCTAAAAGGGAACAAAAATTTTGCTTGGGATGACGAATGCCAAGATGCCTTCACCAAGCTGAAGGAGCACCTTGGAAGGCCACCCCTTTTGGCCAAGCCAGAAAAAGGGGAGAAGTTGTACCTGTATCTAACTGTATCTGAGCATGCCATAAGCGCCGCCTTGGTCAAGGGGGAAAAGAAGCACCAACACCCTGTCTACTATGTGAGTAAGCAGTTGGTAGACGCGGAAACCCGGTACTCGGAAATAGAGAAGTTAGCATATGCCCTGATAGTGGCTTCTCGAAAATTGAGGCCCTATTTTCATGCTCATGCGATTGAGGTGCTCACCAACACCCCCCTGCGTCAAGTCTTGCGCAAGCCAGAAACTTCAGGAAGATTGTTAAAGTGGTCGATTGAATTGAGTCAGTTCGACATCACTTACACCCCAAGGACCTCCATCAACAGGCAGGTACTTGCAGACTTTATAGTCGAGTTCACATACCGACCCCAAGAGGAGGGGTAAATAGAGGAGAATGAATTGGCACCTGAAGAGGAGAGGCACCCCAAAGAATGGAGCCTCCATGTAGATGGGGCATCTAACGAAGGGGGAGCCGGTGCTGGCATAGTGATGACGGGACCTGAAGGGCACAAGATGTATTGTGCCTTGAGATTTGGATTCGATGCTTCCAATAATGAGGCAGAATATGAGGTACTATTGGCTGGCCTGCGGCTAGCTAAGGAATTAAAGGTATCCCACTTGCATGTCTTTAGTGACTCACAGCTGGTAGTGTTTCAGGTGAAGGGCGAATACTAAGCCAGAGGTCCGAAAATGGCTGCATACCTCACCAAGGTGAAGGGGTATTTGGACTAGTTCGAAAAATACACGATAGAACAGATCCCTAGGGAGCAGAATGCAAACGTCGATGCACTCGCGAAACTCGCCTCCACGCGAGACGAAGATATGCTTGAGTCTATACCGGTCGAATATCTCCCCAAGCCAAGCATAGCCGAAGAGAGGATCAACACGGTCAAGAGCTCTGAGGATCCATGGTTTGCCCCCATTAGGAGGTACTTGAATGATGGGACCTCACCCTTGGACAAAAAGGAGGCCCGCAGACTGGCTTACAGAGCCACCCAGTACACCCTAGTAGACGGAATCTTGTATAAGAGAGGCTTCTCTACCCCACTCCTGCGGTGCGTTGATAAGGGAGAAGTGTCAAATTTTTTACAAGAGATACACGAAGGGGAATGTGGGAACCATGCTGGGGGGCAGTCCATGGCAAAAAAGGCCATCCGCCAGGGGTATTATTGGCCTACCATGGAGAAGGACGCGAGTGACTTCGCGAGAAAGTGTGACAAGTGCCAGAGACATGCGACTTACCCATGACAGTCACCAAATGAGCTGGTGAGCATGACCAGCCCGTGGCTGTTTGCTGTGTGGGAGATTGACTTGATAGGGGCACTGCCAACCGGAAGAGGAGGAGCTAAGTATGCGGTAGTAGCGGTTGACTATTTCACTAAGTAGGTGAAAGTGGAGCCTTTAGTCAACATAACGGCTAAGCAGATCACCACCCTCATCAACAAATATATTGTTTGCAGATTTGGAGTACCTTACAAGATCATCTCTGACAATGGAACACAATTTGAAGGAGGAGTGTTCGAGGACTACTGCAAGGCAAAAGGAATCAGGAGGAGTTTCTCCACAGTGGTACACCCCCAAGCCAATGGGCAAGTAGAGGCCATCAACAAGATCCTGAAAAGGAACTTGAAAACTAAGTTGGAAAAGTTGAAAGGGGCCTGGGTCGAAGAACTTCCAAATGTGCTCTGGGCCTACAGGACCACCCCCCGTTCCACCACTGGGGAAACACCTTTCGCCTTAGCCTATGACTGCGAGGTTGTCCTTCCGGTAGAAATGAAGGTTAACTCCTTCCGCACACCACAGTGTTGGTTGAGAACTTGGACCTGTTGGAAGCCAAGAGAGAAAGGGCACAATTAAGACTAGCCACGTATCAGCAGCGGGCAGCGAGGTATTACAATTCAAGGGTGCGGGAGAGAAAGTTCAGGGTAAGAGACTTAGTATTGAGGAAAGTACTCCCCAACACGCGAGACCTGGGGGCGGGGGTACTGGGAGCGAACTGGGAAGGACCTTACTGGTCGCTCAGTGCGTACCACCAAACACCTATAATCTGGCGTGCATGGACGACACCGTCGTGCCTCGGGCATGAAATGCGGAGCACCTCAAGAAGTACTACCAGTGAGACTTCCACATCCAATGCAAGCAGTATCCGTGCTTAGATTGTTACGTGTTATGTTAGCTCAGTAGACAAGAATCAAGGAGGGTGCCTAAATAACCTCCCAATAAGATGTAAACTTTTTATATATATACATATTGTTGTAACCTGCTTACTATGAATGAAAATGCTCACATCTTTGCATGCTATTTTTCTCCTTTATGTGAGCATCAACCAAAGTGCCTGCCGAAATAAACTTCACCAGACACTTGGGGGGGAATAGTGGCTTGTGAAGGCAAAGCATACAGCAAACAGGAGGACACTAAAAAGGACCCTCTATCAGGAGGATCCTAAAAAGGACCCTCTAATAGGGATCCTAAAAATGACCCTCTATCAGGAGGATCCTAAAAAGGACCCTCTAATAGGAGGATCCTAAAAAGGACCCTCTATCAGGAGGATCCTAAAAAGGACCCTCTAACAGGAGGATCCTAAAAAGGACTCATCGTATCAGGAAGATCCTAAAAAGGACCCTCTATCAGGGGGAACCCAAAAGGGCCCCTTGTATCAGGGCCTTAAACAAATTCTTTAAAAAAAAATGCATGGTGAACCCTAACAAACAGGGAGGAGACCTTGCAAGGAATCTCTTGAAGTTCACAAGGATTAGATACCCTTATGAACATCAAGGAGGCCAAAAGGTCCAATAAGCCTAGAGCAGCCGCCAAGCCGTCTAGCCAAAAAGGGTCCTAAAAGAGGCTCTTGCAAAAATAGTACTATGAATAATGACGAGAAGGACGCTTCTCGCAAAAAATAATAAGCGCGCGCAAAAATATATAAAAGGATAGCTAGAACCCAAGGGGTCAATATATCCTTATACAAATAATCAAGAGGCACCAAAAAAGGACCCATTGAACCCTTTCACATGGGCTCCAAAGGACCTCTAGCCTGAAAAATAAAAGAGGGGAACCTAACGAACCCCATCATACGGGCTCAAAAAGACCTCAAACACAGAGGAATAAGAGATGAATAACCGCATATGTATATATTAATAAAGAGTCTTGGTAACATGGCAAGATTTAAAAAACAATTAAATTATTACAAGCACAATAAGGCTCAAATGAGCATACACCCACAGCGGGCTAACTGATAGAAATTATGAAATGACAACCTCAAGGTCTCCTGCCACGGGCGTTCCACCCAGCCGCCCGGGAAACGACGTGCTCGCTAAAGGAAGAAAAATCAAAGTTTGGATCCTGCCTCCATACACCATAAAGGGCACGCTCTATGGACCTATACTCAATAGCTGCCTTGTCTGCCTCTAAGGAAGCTACCCTTTCCTGCGACGCAACTATAGCAACCTTAGCACCCTCAAGTTCGGCCTCTAAGGAAGCAACCCTCTCCTGCGACGCAGCCGCGGTAGCCTTGGCACCCTGGAGTTTGGCCTCTAGGTTGGTGACCCTTTCCTGCAACATCGTGGTCTGGGCAACCGCCCTCTTCTTCCTTTTTGATGAGGCAGAAATTTTAGCCAAGGCCTTTTCTAGCCTAGACTTGGTCTTGTCAAGCTCCCTCTCGAGCTCCTGGACCCGAGCCGCAAGATGGTCCCTCTCGGTATTCGACACGGAAAGGTTGTGAGCCGAATCGGCAAACCGCTGAGCCACGGTATAGGCCTGCACAAGATGCATGAACTCACCCAAGCAATAGTGTGCGTAAGAGTCTCCCCAAAATTCGACATGGCAAAACTCCTAAGACCACTCCAATCAGCTTCGGGTAGGTCTGAGGCGATCTAGACATACAGCTGCCCGTAAGAGGCCGCCATGCGACCCACCCAGGGCGCCCCTTCCGAGCCAAGGGTACATGGCTGGGTAAGGACAGATGACCCGCTCACCGAAATAGGAGGGGGCTCAGGAAAATGGGAAAAATGAGCCCCAGGTAGATCAGGAGGGGGTGCTGGAAGATCAGGAAAGCAAGCCCTCGATGGACTGGGGTCGAGGGGAGCCTGAGGAAAAGCGTCAAAGTCCATAGGGTCGGGGCAAACAAAATGCCCCGGCATGGCCTGTTGACCTTGGGATTGGGAAGCCATGTCAGGGTCGAAAGGGACAAAGGGAGGACATCCCTCGGGGGATGAGGATAGCTGGTAAGGTTGCCCGTGTCCAAGGGAGGCTCCCTCCGACACACCCTCAGCCTCACTTTCACCCGAACGAGGCTCAGCCGAGGCAGCCTTCATCTTCTTTGACCCAGGAATAGTCCACAGCAACCTGGGATCTAAAACTGGGGACAACTTGTGAAGGTTAAGATTTTCCACAATGAATAGGTATGCAACCTTTCTCACGGCAGGGTCAGCACTAATAAGATCGTTCACGGCGTTCGCCTCCGACCCAACAACTACAGGTATGGCGAACTGCTCTGCACGATCCACACCATTGTCGACACAAACATAAGTTATAAAACAATAAGTTTCAACAAAAAAAAAAAAGAGAGAAGAAAAGGTGGCTCGAGGTACTTATTGGGAGCAGAACGGAAGTGCTGACGAACAGAAAGACGACCTTTCACAAAGAAAAAGTCCTGCTTCCAGGACCCTGGGTTGGACACTGCGCCATTTATCAAAGGGAGTTCATTATTGGCTTTTTGCAGGAAGTAAAAGCCCTTGGATTTGGGAGAGGGCATGAAATTGTACAGGAAGTGCTCCTCTTGGGCCGTAGGAGCACGTTTGACAAGTTCCATAAACGTGATAAAGAGGCAGCTCAAGGTCAGCCAACTGTTGGGTACCAGCTGAAGTGGAGAGAGGTCAAAATAGTTGAGAACCGCAACGAAGAACGGGTGTAATAGGATGGTACCACCCGCCTTCAGGATATGCTCGCTAAGGGCCACGAAGCCAGGATTAGGGCAGTCAGCCCGACACTTGTCCGAAAGGGTGTATAATGCGTACTCCGGGGGAACACGGTAGTGCTCTACAATTTCCATCAATTTATTTTTAGACACGGGGGACACTAGGGTGGATGCCAATAGGGGGCATTGTCCTGGTCATTAACGGATACCTGTCGTCGTCCTCTCTTCGGCATATCTGCAAAACCAAAGGAAAAAGGTGAGGAGGAGACAGAACACTTAACCCTCCATTTTCTCTTCCTAGCAAGAGTCTTCCACCAGGGCATCGGCTGCGGAAGCGCTAAGCTAGGCAAGATCGAAAATAAGGGCTGAAGAGAAGGAGGAGCGGCCCCATGATAGTCATTAGGCAAGGTTGGGCTAGAAGGCTCAGGCGGAAGATGTCCCTCCATAAACTCCAACTCACCCTGCAAATCTAAAAGGGTCACCCTAAGGCTCGTTACATGGTCACTAAGGTCAGAAGGGAAAGGTGCTCCGTCTCCTCTCAACACCGAGTCAATTTCGCTCTCTACCACCCAAATTTTACGCCTAAGTTCAGACATGTGCTCAAGATGACGAATACGGGCCTGCCTTAAGGAGTCATGGTCATTGTAAGGATTTCCCTCAAGGGACTCCGAGTATGAAGACAAATCAATAAACTCGACCCCCAGAGGAGTGCCGAACGGACCTTCACTTGCCATGAGACCTCGTCCCGAAAGAAAAAAGGGTTCACGTATAAATGGGAGGATTGCTACAAAACACAAAGGAATGGGCTCAAAACCTCTAGGCACAAACGCTCTAAATGACCCACTACGGGCTATGAATAAAGGAGCATGCATCAAGGCTAACTCACGACGAGCTCAGGTCAAAGTATCCCATCCCGAGTGGTGCTAATTTGGACCCAATAGACATAAGGGGGAAAGAAAGTATACCTCAAGCAAGTAAAGTTGGGCGCTGACGTGGTCAAAAGGAGGTCGAGGGCCAAAAGCGCTGTCAAGGTCAAATGGAGGCAAGTGGTCGAAAGTACGCGTCTGCAAAAATAAACAGGAAAGATATATTAGCCTTCAAATATATGAAGGGATATAAACATACCAAGAATTAGCTCAAATACAAAAAAAAAAAAAGAAAAAAAAAAAAGGAGGAAACTATAGCAAAAGTGAGGTTGTGGGGGATTGAACCCCTTACCTCTTGAAAGGAGCAAGGATCTAAATGCCACTAAGCTAAGGAGATGAAGTGTAAATAATAGGCTTGGCATGAGGGCTTATTTATAAGAATCAAAGAGAAAAGTCTACCAGAGCACCTAAAGGTCCTCTCCAAGACTAGGGGGCAAGTGTGGATGCTCAAAATTTCATGCTTGTAAAAGGTCCAAGGCACATGTTAAGGTCCCATAAATGCCTAAATATACGCTTGAGTCACGAGACCCTCGGGCCACCTCCGTCTTGCAACTGCCTACTCTCGGCGCACCCAGCGAGGCCCCGTCTCGCGCAGGAGCGTCTCGCAAGGCCCTTGCCTCGCGCCCCCTCCCGGTGCACCCAGCGAGGCGACGTCTCGCGCGTCATCGCTGCGTTCACCCAGCGAGGCCCCATCTCGCGCAGGAGCATCTCGCGCAGGGGCGTCTCGCGCAGGAGCTTCTCGAGAAGACCTTGCCTCACACCTCCTCTCGGCGCACCTAGTGAGGCGATGTCCCACACATCACAGCCGCATGCACCCAGCGAGGCCCCATCTTGCGTAGGAGCGTCTCGCACAGGGGCGTCTCGCGCAGGAGCGTCTCGCGAGGCCCCTGCCTCCCGCCTCCTCATGGTGCGTCCAACGAGGGGACATCTCACACATCATGTCCGCATGCACCCAGCGAGGCCCCGTCTCGTGCAAGAGCGTCTCGCGCAGGGGCATCTCGCGCTAGGGCATAGCGATGCCTCGCCACGGCCGCGCCATTATGGGTCGCACACGTACTAGGCCTCATTAGAGGGGCCTTATCTCATCCTTTAAGACCCGTTCCACCGACTGGGCACCACTCCTACTACGAGTCTAACAAGATGTAAGATCAAGGACCTCTCTAATACACCATTAAGGAGGAACTAGGGAAACTTCATAGAAATTCACACAAAGTCAGAAGGAGTACGGACGCTGAGCCCTTGTCAGACAAGTAGTGGTCGTACAAGTGAAGTACTTGCTACGGTCCACACCAGACAACCTCTGACACTCATACTCAGTAAGTAGTGGAGACATCCCCATGGATTCTGACCATGTACTGGAGCCGACACCACTACCCCTGAAACCACTCTCCTGCTAGTGTACTCATGTACCATCTGGTCCCCTGGACCACCATGTATCAGGTGCCATTAGAGCCCACTATAAATGCAATCCCACTTCCACTTGGAGGGGGGTTGGAAAAAACACTGTAGCACTACACCATAAGAAATACAAATTCAGTTCACCATTTTTCTTTTGCAAGTGTTCTTTGAGTTTCCAATTAGATCTTTAAAGTTTTTCTTTTGATAATCTCTACATTTCTATTTTTCTAACTTAACTTGGTTGACGAGTTCTCACCGTCAACACTAATAACTATGAGCAATGAATGAGAAAAGACACCATAAATTATAGAGGTTTGGCCCCAAGAAACGGTAATGACCTGCTTCCTCTTTAATTTATATTGATCTTTATGGTTTACACAAGATGACCAGTGAAAACAGGTACGATTTTAAGTGTAAAAACAATACAAAATGGCAGAAATCACTGCTAAGTGTTCCTAACAGGCTGGTCGGTATATTTTCGATGCTAGTTGGTAGGCTAAAGACTTTCTCCCCTTCCACAGTGGTGGAAGTCTTGTATTTATATTTTCCCCAACGCCCAGAAAGTTGCGCCTGCACCACAATTGATGCAAAATATCCCTTCATTTTTGTGGGTAGTTGCCGTCCTATTTTTAAGGAGTTTGACCAAGTTTTTACGTGAACTGTTAGGTGTGAGGAGGATGTAACTGAATTCATCCGACAAGGTATACCAGGTTTCTTGGAGAGCATATCGACTAGCCTCTTTCTTGATGAGCATACCATGCAGTAATTGTTATTCATTTGGCAAGTGTGCTCTCTCCAGCTTGTTTGACTATTGGATGCCTACGCCACGTGTCAAGAATATGATGACATGAGCCCACAATATGATGCCACGTATCCAACCTTCATGCCGTGGGATAACAATAGTATTTCTCATTTTACCTAATCCGAGATTTTTCCGTTATTAGGGTTTGCCCCTCGGTCCACGACCAATTTTCTTTACATAGGCCTAAACCCTTAGCACAACGGCTATAAAATTACCGAAGTAACATAATTTCACATAATATTATTTATCGAATTAATATTTCCTTAAAAAATTTTACCGACTCCAACCGGCTACTAACGGTGTTCAAAATACAAGATGTTACAATCAGATCATTGCCAGTGACAGTGGATGGCAAGGAGTTGTCAGTTGACATGATAGAGTTGGTTATGACCGACTTTGACATGATTCTGGGCATGGACTAGATAAACCCAGTTTCTCTCCATGGGGTGCGCTCCTGTTTGTAAAGAAGAAAGACAGTTCTCTGAGGATGTGCATTAACTACAGGGAATTGAACAAGTTAACTATTAAGAATAAGTATCATCTGCCAAGGATAGATGACGTGTTTGATCAGTTGGAAGGTGAGACGTTATTCTCAAAGATAGATCTTTGATTTGGTTATCACCAGTTGAGGATCATGGAGGGAGACGTACCAAAGACTTCTTTTTGTACGAGATACAGACATTATGAGTTCTTAGTCATGTCATTTGGTTTGACTAATGCCCTAGCCACTTTTATGGATTTGATGAACATGGTGTTAAAAGATTATCTGGATCAGTTTATGATCGTCATCATCGACGATATTCTGGTTTACTCTCAGTCAGAGGCAGAACATGAGCAGCATTTCAGATTGGTTCTATAAACACTGAGGGAACAAAGACTGTATGCGAATTTCAAGAAGTTTGAGTTCTGGCTACCGCACGTGACTATCCTTAGTCACATTGTAAGTAAAGATGGGATCAAGGTGGAACCAACTAAGGTTGAGGCAGTCAGAGATTGGCCAAGGCCAAGGAATGACTCACAGATTAGAAGCTTCCTTGGATTGGCAGGTTATTGCTACCCCACTGACAGAACTAACACACAAGAACCAGAAGTTTGCGTGGTCAGATAGATGTGAGAACAACTTCCAGGAGTTGAAGTGGAGGTAGATTACAACTCCAGTACTGAGCCTTTCGATAGATCAGGAGAAGTTTGTAGTGTATTGTGATGCCTCGAGGCAAGGGTTAGGTTGTGTTCTTATGCAGCCAAGGAAGGTGATTGCCTACGCATCATGTTGCTTAAAGGATTATGAGTAGTGATACTGTAGCGTCCTAAATTTGCTAATAAGGCTTAGGGCAGTAATTAGCGTGTCGGGAGGGAAATAATTGATTTAATTATGCTATATGTGAATTAATGATTATGTGATTAGAAAAGCATGTTTAGGTGAATTAAATATGCATGTGGGCCCCATTTGGTTGTTAGGAGTATATTTGTAATTTTAGCCTGTTGAGGGCATAAATGTGATATATGTGTATATTTTGATTGATACCACGAATGAATGGTGATATATTTGTGATGCACGATCCGAGACGGTCCTAGGGAGCAATTTTGCTAAATAGTCACAACGGGGTTGAATACCCAGCTCGGGAGGAGCCTAGGGGTATTTTGGGAATATGGTATGTGTTCGGGAGTTACTGGGTAACGGGTAGTAATTTAGAAATTATTTGGACATGTCGGGATTAAATGGGGATTTATAGGAATACTCGAGGATTTAGCGGGATGTAGCAAATGACAGAATTTCCCTTGGTGGCATTAAAGGGAGTGAGGATAGACATAGGGGCATCTTGGTCATTTAGGCAGCTAGTGACTTTAGGAAAACACTGGAATGAGGAAAAGACAAAGGGAAGGAGAGAAAAACTCAATTCTCTCTTGCTCTCTCTCGGTTTCCCCTCTCCCTCTCTTGAAGACTTGGAGAAAGTTTGGATATTTTGGTGTGAGGCTTAGAATTTGAGGCTGAAGCTTGGAAAAATTAAATCTTGTGGAGGTTAGAGGAAGCTCAGGTCGAATTACCAACTGAGGTATGAAATTCTATAGATTTTACTGAGTTTTAATTGTGGTTTTGAATTTTTATGGGGTTAGACTATGAAGTGTGATCTTTGAATTTTAATGAGTTGGCAGAGTAAGTTTTGGGGTATTTAGTTTAGTTATGCTGCTGTGATATGGATTTTGGGTTTAATTATGAGTATAGGGGTTGAATTAGGTGAGGATTTATAGGTTTGGTTGGGAAAAAACATAGTAGAAATAATGGGATTTCTGGGTTTTGGGGCTCAAGTTGTGGCCCTATTCATCAGGCGCCGCGACCCGCTTGAACAATTAGGCCTGGGGGACTTGGCAACTTGCCCAGGCGTCGCGGCCCATGTCCTTCAGTAGAGAGGGATTTGCTTCTGACTTGGGTGTGCCGCAGCACTTAAGGGCTGGGTCACGGCTCAAATGTGAAATGTTGGCTATTTGAAGGTTTTAAGCTCGGGAATTCGAAAGTTAAGGCTCGGGAAGGGTTCTACTACCCGGTTTAGTAGAATCCAAGGTCCCAGAGGCTAGATTAATATTCTGAAGTTATTTATTGGTTTAAGACTTGATGGATGGTTATTATGAATGCATTGTGACTAGGTTTTCAACGAGACTCGGATTAGGGAACTGTGCTCGGGATCGCATTGGCTTATCAGCTCGGGACACAGGTAAGAAAATTATTGTACCCATAGAGCTTGGCATGGCCCTATTTTTTGTATTGCAGGGCACAACCCTAATGTTTATGTTTAATATGCGTGTAAATACTGTGAATGTTATGTATGTTTATGAATGAATGGCGAGGGTTGAGAATGGCGAAGGTCGAGAATGGCGAAGGTTGAGAACGACATGAAGCTGGGTACGACAAGGGGTCGGGATCGGCGTTAAGCACGCTGAGTGCTGGCTGCTAGGGTGAGACCCTTCTAGGGTGATGTATCCACCCACTCGATGAAGACTGTGAACCCAGGGCCTAGTAAAGCGCCTGGGATGGCGTAGGCCGCTATGTGTTTAGCTCGTTGGCTGTTTTGTTATATATTGTTAAATGATATGTGATATGTTATATGTTGAGTATTCTTGCTGGGATTCGGCTCACGGGTGCTCTATGGTACAGGTAAGGGCAAAGGAAATGTCGACCAACCATGAGTACGGAGAGCGTGGAGCAACGAGTACATGTTTGGCCTACCTGGCAGCCACGACCAGGGTTATTTTTGGAAAGAATCATGTGATGCCTTGCTTTGTCACCTAGGTCAACTATACTTATATTTTTGAGTTGTAAAACATTTTCTAAACAATATTTTTATTGGGATCCCAATTGTTATCCCAAAAATATACACAGCTGATACGACATGAAGGTTGGACACGTGTCATCATATTCTTGACACGTGGCATAGGCATCCAATAGTCAAACAAGCTGGAGAGAGCACATTTGCTAAATGAATAACAATTACTGCGCGGTATGCTCACTAGGAAAGCAGCTGAGCTGTATACTCACCAGAAAAGAGGCTGCTCGGCATGCTCTCTAGGAAACCTGGTATACCTGGTCGGATGAAGTCAGTTACATCCTCCTCATGCTTAACAGTTCACCTGAAAACTCGGTCAAACTCTTGAAGAATAGGACTACAACTACCCACAGAAAGGAAGAGATATTTTGCAACAGTTGCGGTGCAGGCGCAACTTCCTGGGCGTTGAGGACAGTATAAATACAAGTCTTCCACCACTCTGGAGGGGGTTATATTTTTAGCCTACCGACCAGCACCAGAAATATACTGACCAGCCTGTTAAGAACATTTAGCAGCGATTTCTGCCATTCTGTATTATTTTTACACTTAGAATTGTACCTATTTTCACTGGTCATCTTGTGTAAACCTTAAAGATAAATACAAATTAAAGAGGAAGTAGGTCATTACCGCTTCTCGGGGCCGAACCTCTATAATTTTTGGTGTCTTTTATCATTCATTGCTCATAGTTATTAGGTTCTTGGCTTATTTGTGGTTTATTGACTGTCCGGATGAAAGCTCTCTAATTAATTATTTTAACTCTGCGTTAGTTGACCAAAAAACCAGTCAACATTTTGGTGCTTTCCTTGAGAGCTGAACTCAAGACAATCACATTAGATTTTTGTTATCGCAAGCATGGTAGTCTCAACCAGAAGGTTGAGCCAAGAGCCTCTAGAGCCCCAGGCTAAAGTCTCTCACTAAGTCCCGTCAATAAGCAATTAAAATGGGCAGCGAAGTGATTTTCCGCCTAGGAATCCATCTGGTGTTGGGGGGCATACCGCTAGGCCTACTGCACCAGGACGCGGAGCTGACAATTCTACTGGAAGCACCCATGCAGGAACTTCAGGTGGAGTTGTTGCAAGGGGTACCGACCAGCAAGGACCAAGGTGTAGGGTCCCGGATGGCATGAGCCCCATGTAGATATTGAAGGATTCGATCCCAAGATTGAACAAATGAGAGAAGCCATGGGACAAATCCAGGAGCAACTTGCTACTATGAACTAGGGCGGGCCACCGCCTAACAGGAAATTATCGAGGCATTCGAGAAGCAATGTAGGGATTTTCAAGAGTGGATGGACCGGCATGCACGGGAGATGCAGGCCCGACAAGAGGATATGGAACGTCGGACAAGGGAGGCTGCTAAATCTATTCACAATTACATGCAACAGCAGCAAACCCAAGGTGTGGGGACTGCTTATGGAACTACTACCCATAACCAGCAACGCCCTCCTGTCGTTTTGGTGAAGGTGTCATGAACGGACCAGAAACTCGGCCCCAACAAGGAAATCATGGTCCGACTAGGTGTCATCGATCTGGTCGCGAGGCCCAAGCCAACAATAATAGGCATCCCCTGCCAGATAATGAACAGATCCTTCCTGGGCACTACATGAGGCTGGACCTAGCAGGGAATTTTCGGCCAATATCTCAAGGAAGTGGCCGAGAAAGAAATCTGAATGTTGTGGGTCAGGACTGGCACCACCGAGTGCCAGCACAGAAAAGGAATGGTAAACCCCAGAACTACCAGCAACAACCTGGTCGGTACAGACAATAGCAAGAGTACCGACCAAGATCCAGAAGGGAGGAGCCAGAAGTTAGTAGTGCATCCATACCCCATTATGCTGATGGGTATGATCAAGATGAGGCAGGTAGCCAAGTTTTCCAGCATAATAACCAAGGTCAAGGGGGTAACTAGCCCAAAGGACTGTTTCTCCCACAAGGGCAGGAAATCCCTGTCAACCAACCACCCTAAGGTGGAGGGTTCCAGGGAGTACCCTAGTACCAGGAAGAGCAGACAGTCAAAATGTTGGGGCAAGCCTTGGCCAAACTCTGTTTTCAATCGAATGGGTCCCATGGGAGGTGAAGACCTTCGAGATGCTTTAATCATAGTAGGAAAAATCAGGAATCAAACAATGTAGCTCCGCCTGAGCCTGTTCGGGACCCGAGAATGGATGAGGTCTGCTATGCAGCACAGCCCCAAGCAGCTGCAGACCCTAACATTCAAGCCCAGATGGATCTGTTAACCCAACTGGTAAGGGACTTGACAACCCCCAAGTTAACAAATATTGAAATGGATAGGAGAAGAGGTTCCCCCTTTTCCAAACGTATTAATCAACTGCCCATACCTGTCATATTCAAAATGCCAACATGGAAAATGTCCATCATTTTGAACTACAAACTAATTTACAGGGAGTTTGGGATGATGCCAGGTGCAGGATCTTCCTAGCCACCCTGTCAGAAATTTCCCAACAGTGGTTTTTTAATTTACCACCAGGATCAATTACATCATGGGATGGATTTGTACGCACATTCTATTCCCAATTCTCCTCAGCAATGCCCCTTTCCGCCGAGCCGAATGACCTGGTGGACATAAAACATAAAGATAATGAACCTTTGAAGGAGTGCATTCGACGTTTTTATGCGGGAAGCCACCAGGGTGAAATCCCTTAGTGATGATTGAAAGTTGATAGCCATCAATTCAAGAGTCAAGGTAAAAAGTCTTTTTTGGAGTAGCTTGAAGAGGAAGTCAGAGCGCACCACTCAAGAATTCCTTGATAGGGCAGAAGAATTTATAAAGTTAGAGGAAGCTGAACAGAAGGTGGATAATCCTACCCAGGCAACAGCTAAGCAGGAGAAAACAAGTGCTGGGAACACCACCAACCCTGCAGAAGGAAGTAAAAATGGGGGCAAGAACGGAAAACGCCATAACGGGGCTAGAAGCAGTGGTAACCAGAATGACAGCAAGAATTCTAAGACCGCCGAGCAACCAAAACCGCGAGAGTACGTACCCAAATTTACTACGTACACTGTCCTAATGGAGTCTCGATCAGATGTTTTCAATGCCACCGAGGCAGTAGTACCTTACAAGAGACCACCACCATTAAGGAAAGATGCTAGTAGATGGGATATGACCAAGTTCTGTAAGTTTCACAATGATTATGGTCACAAAACCAATGAATGTAACCACTTGAAGGAGGAAATAGAATTACTCATTAGACAAAACAATGCTCATCTGAAGAGGTATGTACGATCGGCTGCCAACCAGCATCCTCAACAGCCTCATCAGCAACAGTCTTAACACTATGGTCATATAGGACTACCGAGCGAATAGCTACTGGAGATACCCCATTTGCACTTACATACGGGTGTGAAGTGATGCTGCCCGTAGAGGTGACTCCACCATCTCACAGGCGAATGGCATATGACCAGGATGGTAATCATCAGCTGTTAGCTAAATCCTTGGACCTAATTGAAGAAAGACGCAAAAATTCCAACATACGCTTGGTCGCCCATCAGCAAAATGTTGCCCGGTACTTCAATTCTAGAGTTAAAGAACGAAAATTTGACGTAGGAGATCTAGTCTTACGAAGAATATTACCAGAAACTCGAGATGCTTCAGCATGAGTGCTAGGCCCAAGCTGGGAAGGCCCTTAACAGGTTACGGAGAAGTACCACTCAGCACATACAAGCTAGTGCGGTATAACCAAGATCTCCAACTAGTACTTGTCCCCCGTTATTGGAATGGGGAACACCTAAGGAAGTCCTACCAATAAAATTGCTTTTAAGTGATCGTTGACTGGCCGGTACAGGCACGATTTCCCTTACCACCGACCAGCCAAAGTTAGTTTTATTAATTATGCACAGGCACGATTTGCCCATTTATTGTAATAATTAATGTTTATCAATGTAAGCTACTTTGTAGCGACGTAGCTTGTATGGTTAATCTTTAATCAATAAGACACGTTTTGTCCATTTTTAGAAGCCTTTATTTTTACAATGATTATCTTGCTAACTAGTGAATTACATCACGGATTGTCAGCAGTGTATGAAACCTTTGTAGGTTTTGGCAAACCCAAGTGGGCTCGAACAGGTTATTATGAACAACTTTGGTCAATTGGTAAGTGACCAAGAGGATAACCCAAGAATTATGAATCCCGCTCGGTCACTTAGGGGGCACCATATTCATACATGGACTAGAAGAGAAAAAAAAAGCGCGTAAATAAAAGGACTTAGAAGCATTAATTTTTATTAATGTTAAAGTATTTGTGCATTGCTCGGTATACTTGGCAACAAAAAGAGCCATAAAACAATTTATGTAGATAGGGTTGAACAATATTGTTTACAACTCGTTAAAAAAAAATTGATTAGCTTCGATCAACAGATAAAGGCGCACAACTCCAAACAGAGCCGCATAGCTCCAAAAAAAAAACAATATACACCGAGCAGTAATGAAAAATAAAGTATGAGAAGTTACATACCCAAATAAAAATATCATATAGACATGTGTCAAAAGGCGCTCAAGATTAAAAGTTGCTCGGCTCAACTGATGTTTCAACAAAAGGAAAATAAGTGCGCGAGAATAAAGACTGCTCGGCTCAGTCACTTTTGTTCAGACATATACTAAAAAAAGAAAAAAGAAGACAAGTAGAGTTTTCAAGAGCCAGGGATGTGTTGCTCGAGCTCAACAACAAGAGTTTCGGCTGGGAGATTACTGTCTGGTCCACAAGCGTTGGAGCCTCAGTTGAAGAACTTGGGTCGGATGGCACGACACCCTCTTCAGGAGATATGACGACTGGCATGGTGGGCGGCTCGACAGTGTAATGCTCTGGATAGCCAAGACCGTTACATTGTGTATTTATAATAGTGCAGGACTTGCTAATCAAGTGATTTAGTTGAAAATGTGTCACTAAACCATTAATGAGCTAGGGTTAAAGATTTTGGTCATAAAAGATACATTTTATATAAACAAACGTTTTGAACAAGGGATCCCCAAAAGAACAACATTTGAAAGTCATTTTACAAAATTTCAAGGTATAAACAACTGCTAGCCACTCTAAGGGCAAAACAGACATTTACGGTCCTCCTGTTCCTGTCTCCTCCTCAACTGTGGTGGCCAAGCAGCCAGTCATGTACATTATGCCTTCAGAGCTCTCCAAATCAAGGATGACCAAGCTTACCCTTGCCCTTACTTGCACCACGTAGCACCCGTGAGCCAAGGCCCAGCAAGAAAACATAACATCATAGCACAGACATTGATAATAACCATATAACTCCTAAAGCATGTTCATACACATAGCAGTCCATATTAATCACATAACTCATATACACAACCATGAATCCACAAGCAAATACTCAGTTATTCAGCACGTTATACTCAACAGTTGACAATGATAATCAGGTCACACAATAGTTAGGATCGACGCCCTTAGGTCGCACCCTCTGTTTACCCCCATTGACTCCGGCCTGCTTAAACCGAGCTCAGTGCATATTAAGCTGTCCTCAGCTACCAATGGCTGAGCCGGGCCCTGTGTGCTAATGTAAACTCTGACACTCTTAGACCATTGGTTTAATATTCTCATGGCGTAATACCAACTTTCATAATGCATACAAGAATAGGGGAACTCTTAGTCCCATTATAAACTTACAACCGGGTGCAGTTCTCTTACCTTTAAATTTCCAAGTATTCTGATTACGCAAGATGCCTCTTGAACATGATCCGTTTCCCAAGCCCTAGCTTATACCTAGTCACAACCAAGATAAGGGATTCCATTAGTATTTGTATAAAGGTTTCTGGATAAGGTTCTAACCTCTGGGACAATCGGATTCCACTAAACACGGTAGTGGGATCGATCTCGATCACCCTAGGTTAGGTTCCCGAGCTTAAAAACTCCAAAAGGCCAAAAATCCCCTTAAGGGTCGTGGCCCTATGGACCTATGTCGCGGTCCGCCTCAAAATTAAAGGCTCAACCTCCCTGGAAAACCAAACATGCGCCGCGGCGCTCCCCTGAGGCGTCGCGCCCCTATGGACCCATGCCGTGGCCCGCGTCAAAATCAGAGGCTTGACCTCCCTGGAAAACCAAACACGCGCCGCGGTGCTCCCCTGAGGCACCACGGCCCGCCTCTGCCTCCGAGTCCTATTGGCTCCTCTTTGCTCCATAAGGTCGCGACCCAACCTATCGAACCCAGAAAATTCACCATTTTTAACACTCAAACCTCACTCAAATCCACCCAAAACCATCCTAATAACACAATTCAATTATCACAAACATTCTAACATGATTTAAGCAACATAACCCAGCAGAATCCTAGTCTAGAAACTCATCAAAACAACATTTCAATATTTGTAACCCACAAGTTCAAGAACACCAAAACCAATCAAGAAAACCCAGAATTCAAACACTATATCATAAATTGAAGCTTACCTTCACTGCAGAACCAATCCTCCAAGAATTTGTTGAGCTAACTCCCAAGTCTTTAGCTTCAATTCAACCTTAAATTCAAACCCAAGAACCCTTAGAATCCAACCATATCTATAGAATTTAACCAGCAAAGATGAAACTCAGAACTTACCTTAACTCTTGATTAGATTCTGTAACTAACCCTGAGCTAATCTCCAAAGTCCCAGCTAAATTTCTCTGAGTTTCCAGCCAATCTCTTTTTAGTTTCTTATGGTTTCCCTTAAGTGAGAGAGAGAAGAGAGAAAAGGGTCGGTTATGACATCTTCCACTGTTTTCCTTCGTTTTGTCTAGTCTATCCTTAATCAATTATGTCAATCCCGAGGCTCGGGGTACCAAAAACGTCCCCGAAGGCAAAATGGTAAAATTCCCCAGTATTCCCACCTAAGCTTCCTAACCTCAAATATATCTCCAATTATTTATTTCCTTAACCCGATAACCCAAATAACCATCTAATACCCGAAATACCCCTTGACTTGCCCCAAGTCAAGTATTAGGTCCCGTTGTGACTTTCCCGCTAACTAGCTCCCTAAGATCGCCTCAAGTCGCATGCTGCAGATTTACCCACATAATAATGTGGTCCTCGCAATTATGACATATAATCACATTTTCAGCCTCAACGGGCTAAAATTACAAATATACCCCTTTAAGCTAAACGGGGCCTACATGCATACTAATACTCATAGACATGCATTTCATATGTATTCATATATTCATACAAGCATGCTTATCACAGAAGCATGCATTAAACTATTTAATTCACACATAAACTAATAGTGCCCTCCTGGCACACTAATCAAGTCCCTTAAGCCTTATTAATGGTTTTGGGTCGTTACAACTATCCCCTCCTACTGAGAATTTCGTCCTCAAAATTTACCTGAATAGCTCAGGATACTGATCCCACATCACTGACTCAAACTCCCAGGTCGCTTCCTCGACCTTGCTATTCCTCCACAATACTTTAACTAGTGGAATTGTCTTATTTCGTAGAACCTTGTCCTTCCAGTCTAAAATCTGAACTGGTCGTTCCTCATAGGACAAATCTGTTTGCAATTCCAAGTCCTCATACTTCAGCACATGTGTCGTATCTGAGACATACTTTCGCAACATAGAAACATGGAATACATCATGAATTCCTGACAACGACGGTGGCAAAGCCAACCTGTAAGCCACCTGTCCAATCCTTTCTAGAATCTCGAAAGGTCCAACAAATCAAGGGCTCAGCTTGCCCTTTACTCCAAATCTCCTCACCCCTCGCAGTGGTGAAACACGTGGTCCCCAACCTGGAATTCCACGTCTCTACGCTTAGGGTCAACATAGCTTTTCTGTCTACTCTGCGAAGCAAGCATTCTGGCTTGGATCTTCTCAATAGCTTCATTTTTCTTCTGAACCATGTCTGGCCCCAAATATTTCCTCTCCCCCATATCATCCCAATGAATGAGCGACCTACACTTCCTCCCATATAACATCACATAAGGAGCCACTCCAATTGTGGACTGATAACTGTTGTTATATGAAAACTCAATCTATGGGAGATACTTACTCCAAGATCCCTCGAAGTCAATCACACACATCCTAAGCATATCCTCCAACACCTGAATCATTCTCTCAAACTATCCACCAGTCTGAGGATGAAAGGCTGTGCTAAACTTTAACTGAGTCCCCATGGCTTTCTGCAGAGCACCCCAGAACTTGGAGGTAAAGATAGGGTCTCGATCAGATACAATAGACTTAGGAACCCCATGAAGACGAACTATCTACCTCACATACAACTCTGCATACTGTTCCACTGTGTAAGTGGACTTCATTGGTAGAAAATGAGCTGACTTGGTGTATCTGTCCACTATCACCCACACCGAGTCATGAAGCCCTACAGTCCTGGGTAAACCTCCCACAAAATCCATAGTAATATCCTCCCATTTCCACTTAGGAATACCCAAAGGCTGAAGCAACCATACTGGTTGCTGATGTTCAGCTTTCACCTGCTGACATGTCAAACACTTAGCCACGTACTCCACCACATCCTTCTTCATCCCAGGTCACCAATATAATGTCTGTAGATCCCAATACTTCTTCGTGGTACCCAGATGGAGCGAGTACGGCGTAGTGTGAGACTCATCTAGTATCTCTTGTCTGATCGCTTCATCTGTTGGAACACAAATCTGCCCCTGATATTGAAGCATACCAACCTCAGAAACAGAATAATCCTTAGTTATCCCTGCTAAGACATTCTGTCTAACTTCCTGTAACTGCGCGCCCACCAATTAACCCTCCTTGATCCGCTCTAGTAGGGTCGACTGCAAAGTAACATTGGCCAATCTGCCCACCACCAGCTCTATCTTTGCCCTGGTCATCTCATCAACCAATTCTCTAGAAATCTGAACAAAACTAAATAATTTCCCTGAGCCCCTCTGGCTCAATGCATCTGCCACTACATTGGCTTTCCCTGGGAGGTAAAGGATATCACAATCATAATCCTTTACCAACTCCAACCAACGCCTCTGCCTCATGTTCAGATCCTTCTGGGTCAAGAAATACTTCAGACTCTTGTGGTCAATGTATATCTCTCACTTCTCCCCATATAGATAATGTCGCCACACCTTTGGTGCGAATACCACTGCCGCTAGTTCCAGGTCATGAGTAGGATACCGCTGCTCATACTCCTTCAGCTGTCATGATGCATAAGATATAACTTTCTCATTCTGCATCAACACACAGCGTAAACCCATCCTTGATGCATCACAGTATACCACAAACTTTCCTTCCTCCGAAGGAAGACTGAACACAAATGCAGTAATAAGTCGTCGCTTCAACTCTTCGAAACTATTTTCGCACTTCTCTGACCAAACAAACTTTTGATTCTTCCTTGTCAACTCTATCATCAGTGTAGCAATCTTCAAGAAACCTTCCACAAACCGCCTATAATAACCCGCTAGCTCGAGGAAACTCCGAACCTTCAAGGCATTCCTTGGCCTTGGCCAATCTCTCACTGCCTCCACCTTGGATGGATCCACCTTAATCCCCTCTGCGCCAACTATATGCCCAAGAAAAGTCACCTCTGGTAACCAAAACTCATACTTCTTAAACTTGGCATACAACCGATGCTCCCTTAACCTCTGCAAGACCTGTCGAAGATGTTGCTCGTGCTCTGCCTCTGAACTGCAGTACACTAAGATGTCGTCGATGAAGACAATGACAAACTGATCCAAGAAATCTTTGAACACCCTGTTCATTAGATCCATGAAAGCTGCCGAGGCATTGGTCAAAACAAAAGACATGACCAAAAACTCATAGTGCCCATACCTCGTTTGAAAGGCCATCTTCAGTATGTCCTCATCCTTGATCCTCAGCTGGTGATAACCAGATCAAAGATCGATCTTTGAGAACACCGTCTTTCCTTGCAACTGATCAAACAAGTCATCGATCCTTGGTAGAGGGTACTTATTCTTGATGGTCAACTTGTTCAATTCCTTGTAGTCTATACACATCCTCAGAGACCCATCCTTCTTTTTCACAAACAAAACTGGAGCGCCCCATGGAGAGTAGCTAGGCCTGATGAATCCCAAATCCAGAAGTTCTTGTAGCTGTATCTTCAATTCCTTCAACTCTGCTGGTGCCATCCTATATGGTGCTCTCGATACTGGTTCTGTCCCCAGTGCTAACTCAATAACAAGCTGAATCTCCCTGCACGGCGACAATCCCGGTAGATCCTCAGGAAATACATCCAAGAACTTACAAACCAATCTGGTCTCTCCCGGCCCTGCTGGCAAAACCCTGGTAGTGTCCACCACACTAGCCAGAAAACCTATACATCCTCCCTGTAACAAGTCTCTGGCTCTCAATGCTGATATCATGGGTACGCGGGGTCCACATACCGCACCCACGAAAATGAAAGGATCCTCGCCCTCAGGCTCAAAAGTCACCATCTTTTTCCTACAATCAATAGTAGCCCCATACCTGACCAGCCAATCCATCCCTAAGATCATGTCAAAATCCTCCATGTCTAGCTCAATCAACTCTACTGAAAGCTCCCTACTATCAACCATCACTGGCAGTGCTCTAATCCACCTCCTAGAAACTACCAATTCCCTAGTAGGCAATATAGTCCCAAACCCCACAATCCGATACTCACTAGGTCTACACAATCTATCAATCACTTTACTAGAAATAAAATGAATGTGTAGCACCAGAGTCAAGCAATACAATAAAAGGAGAGCCAGCGCTAGAAAGCTGACCTGTCACCACCGAGGGACTAGCCTCGGCCTCTGCCTGTGTCAAAGTGAACACTCGAGCTGGAGTCAAGCTGCCCACCTTTCCTGCTTCCCCTTTCTTCACTGTTAGGCAATCCTTCTTGAGGTGTCCCACTGTTCTGCACACATAGCAGGCCTTGGCCCGACACTCACCCTAATGGTGTCTTTTGCACCTTGGGTACTCGAGATAACTCCTCCATGCCTCACCACCTCCCTGGCGGCCACCCTGAGCACCCTGACCCCTTCTATCAGGACCAGAAGCAGTCGAAGTGTTAGGGGTCTTCCTCTTCACATCACTGGGGCATCCGCCCCTACCAGACCCAGAATAAGGAGGCACCACTCTGTGACCCTCACGCCTCGCTGTACTTTCCTTCCAAATCTTGTTTTCTGCTTCCTAAGCGGTAAGAGCCTTCTCAACAGCTTGGGCATAAGTCGTCCCCCCAGGCACTGTTGTTATCCTCACATCCCAGGCTATCATGGAATTAAGCCCTCTAATAAATCTGTCTTGCCTAGCAGCATCTATAGGCATAAGATCTGGTGCAAATTTTGCAAGTCTATCAAACTTTAGGGCATACTCAGTGACTGTCATGCTGCCCTGCACCAACCCCACGAACTCATTAACCTTCGCTGCACTGATTGCAACATTGTAATATTTCTGGCTGAACAAATCCTTGAATCCATCCCAACTCAAAGTAGTGACATCCCTGGTCTGTGATGCCACTTCCCACCAGATGCGGGCATCCTCTCTCAGCATATACGTGGCACAGGCCACTCTATCATGACCTTCTATCCTCATGAAGTCCAGTATAGTAGTAATCATAGTCATCCACTGTTCGGCCTTCAGTAGATCAGGTCCTCCCTCAAAATTTGGGGGATGTTGCTTCCGAAATCGCTCATACAACAGCTCCCACATGTTCCCAACTTCTATTGACTGAATAATTGGTGCCACTACAAGTGGCACAATAGGTGCAACACTCCCTGATGGAGCCTGCTGTCGTAGAAGACGAATCTGTTCATCTTGGCTTTGAAGCCGCGCTTGCGTCTTTGCCATAATCTGCTGCTAGTTCTCAGGGACTCGCGGAGGAATCTGGCCCTGGTCATCACCTCCGGTCCTAGACCTAGTGCCGGCTAGTCGCGTAGATTTCCTTGGACGCATAGCTATCCAAGTTAATATGCAATCAATGACTCGGCAATCAGACCATGATGACAGGGTAAAAACTTTTCCAAAATCCACCAATGGAACATAACCAATCACAAACAATCAAGATATAGGCATTCATCCATACATTCACCTATATATACGCGATATGCAGTTAATCCTTCAAATATTCATTTACATGCATAGCAATGCTAATAAGCACATCTCAATACTATCACAAAACAGTCAAGGGCCAGGCCCTATCAGTATCTCATGCTTCTTATTAATCCAACAAATAACAACAATCATAATTCTCTCCAATCACTTAAGCATATAAGCACATATACACATTTACCAAACTCTGAATCGAGCTTGTCTCTAGCATCAAATGTACATGTCCAGCCGGTCTTCAGGAACCCTTAAACCTAGGACGCTCTGATACCAAGTTGTAATGCCCTGGATAGCCAAGATCGTTACACTGTGTATTTATAATAGTGCAGGACTTGCTAATCAAGTCATTTAGTTGAAAACGTGTCATTAAACCATTAATGAGCCAGGGTTAAAGATTTTGGTCATAAAAGATACATTGTATATAAACAAACGTTTTGAACAAGGGATCCACAAAAGAACAACGTTTGGAAGTCAGTTTACAAAATTTCAAGGTATAAACAACCACTAGCCACTCTAAGGGCAAAACAGACATTTACGGTCCTCTTGTTCCTCTCTCCTCCTTAACCGTGGCGGTCGAGTAGCCAGTCATGTACATTCTGCCTTCAGAGCTCTCTGAATCAAGGCTGATCAAGCTTACCTTTGCCTTTACCTGCACCACGTAGCACTCATGAGCCAAGGCCTAGCAAGAAAACATAACATCATAGCACAGACATTGATAATAACCATATAACTCCTAAAGCATGCTCATACACGTAGCAGTCCATATTAATCACATAACTCATAGACACAACCATGAATCCACAAGAAAATACTCAGCTATTCAGCACGTCATATTCAACAGTTAACAATGATAATCAGGTCACACAATAGTCAGGGTCGACGCCCTTAGGTAGCACCCTCTGTTTACCCCAATGACTCCGGTCCGCTTAAACTAAGCTTAGTGTATATTAAGCTGTCCTCAGCTACCAGTGGCTGAGCCGTGCCCTGTGCACTAATGTAAACTCTGGCACTCTTAGATCGTTGGTTTAATATTCTCATGGTGTAATACCAACTTTCATAATGCATACAAGAATAGGGGAACTGTTAGTCCCATTATAAACTCACAACTTGGTGCAGTTCTATTACCTTTAAATTTACAAGTATTCCAATTACACGAGATGCCTCTTGAGCACAATCCGTTTCCCGAGCCCTAGCTTATACCTAGTCACAACCAAGATAAGGGATTCCATTAATAATTGTATAAAGGTTTCCGAATAAGGTTCTAACCTCCGGGACATCGGATTCCACTAAACACAGTAGTGGGATCAATCCCGAGCACCCTGCAACATGAAATAAGGAAACTGAGAACAAGTGATAGACAAGGAAAATCAATTAGCTCCAAGAATGCCAAATACTTACCCTAACAACATCCTGGTGGCCAATACTGGTGATATACTCCAAGGATTTGGTACTTAAATTAGTCATGAAGTCAGATTGGGTAATTTCTCTGCGGTGGTCAGGGCCACCATGTCTTTAAGGTTGGGGTTCATGGCAGCCAACCTACAAGCCCGTTTAGCCATCTCTCGAGTAAGGGCCAGACAACTAAAGGGACCATTGCGTTGAAAAGATAGGTGGGTGGCAACAATATTTTCAATAAGAAAGTACTGGCTGGCATACTCCCCAAATTTGGAGATGTTGTCCGTATTGGCAAGGTAAATATTGGAATCCCAATGGTTGAAAATAGAATTACCCTGAGCGGCCTTGCCAGGGACTAGATTTGAGGTCAAAGAGGTAATTAATTTCGTGGGAAGAAGGTACTGGCCAATTTAAGGATTTGTACAATACATAAAGGGCAGAAAGAAAGCTAATGCCTTTGGGACTAATTTGGGTTGGGCAAATCCCAATATAATCATCCACACTCCGAAAGTATGGCTGAAGAGGGAGAATGGCTCCAACAGTCATATGGAATTAGCTCCAGGCACAGAATTGGGCCCCGGGGTAATTGGCAATCTAACAGGCAGAAGGCTTGATGACAGATACACCCTGCAGCTTAAAATGCTCCTTCACGTTCTGTATATGTTTAATGGAAATAGTACTAGCAGGAGCCACATTAAGAGGACCCTCTTCCTTCTCAGCCATCGGGTTTAGGGATGCCTCAGTATAAATCTCTGTGGCATACTCGATCTCAGAATCTTCTTCCTGTCTCAAGCCACTGGGCTCCTCCTCGGCGGGTGATGCCTCCCTGGGATCCCCTCCAGTAGTGCATTGTTCCACACGAGGATCTTCTTCTTTTGAGCCTCGAGTTGTCTTTTTAGTACGAGCCATTGTAATGGAAGACAAAGTGATGGAGTTTCATGATCACCTCCCCCAAGTAGTCTGCGCACACAAGAAAAAGGGGAAAATGAGGCGAGAGCACCGAGCAGCACCGGTCGGTATAATTGTCGTAGGGTATACCGACTAGCTCAAGAGTAAACATGGCACAATATACCGCGCAGCAGGAAGACAAGATCAAAAGTAAAGGAAACCAAGAAAATGAAGGGTTTTCTGAAGAAAAAAAATTATCAAAGAGCCGTTCTTGGTGTTTTTTAAGAACATCGAACATAAATCTACCAAAATGGGTCGTAAAAGAAATGGTTTTTTGTAAAATCAGAATATAAAATAGGTTACCCGTTACAAGAGCTACTCAAAGTAGTTTTTTATTTACTAATTCAAGCAATATTCATGCAAGAAATCCAAGGGTTTGGCAAAATAAAACTCACGGCCACAGATAAAAAAAACAAAAGTATTCTAGCATAAATTACAGATATACCAAGGAGGAAAAAGAAGAACTTACTGGTAGTAGGTATGCGAGGGTAATACGAAGGATGTTTTGAGCGTTGGGGGAGTTTGAAAGGAGAAGAGATTGTAAAAAATGAATTCAGAAGAGAAGGAAGCTATTTATAGTCTAGGCATCAACGCTCTACCTCCTCATGTGAGCATTGATGAGACATCCCTTCAACTGTTGCAAGCACGTCTCACCAGACACGTCAGCACACCACCCAGCACGTCCTTCTAGTCACTTTGCCTCAACTGCCCAACACGTCAGCCGCTCTTCGGTAACTGCACAAACCAATGGTATAGTTATTAAGAGAAGCCATTATGACACTTTATGGTATCAAAAAGAGGCAGGAAAGAGTTGAAAGTCATTTCTTGGAAACTTAAAGAAGTGCAAGGGTCTTCAACTCTATTAAATGAAGGTGCTACGTAGCAAAAAGAACATACCCCCGACCAGGCTGGACAGGGTGGTATGCAGAAGGAAAGCTTACATACTGCTCAACCCCATTGTAAACTTGGGGGGCAAATGTTATCCCAAAATTATACACAGCTAATATGACATGAAGGTTGGACACGTGGCATCATATTGTGGACACGTGTCATCATATTATTGACACGTGGCATAGGCATCCAATAGTCAAACAAGCTGGAGAGAGCACACTTGTCGAATGAATAACAATTATTGCGTGATATGCTCACTAGAAAAGCAGCTGCGTAGAAAAATCACCAGAAAAGAGGCTTCTCGGTATGCTCTCCAGGACACCCGGTGTACCTGGTCGGATGAAGTCAGTTACATCCTCCTCGCGCCTAACAATTCACCTAAAAACTCGGTCAAACTTCTGAAGAATAGGACTACAACTACCCGCGAAAAGGAAGGGATATTTTGCAGCAGTTGCAGTGCAGGCGCAACTTCCTAGGCGTTGATGACTGTATAAATACAAGTCTTCAACCACTATGGAGGGGGTCAGATTTTTAGCCTACCGAATAGCACTAGAAATATACTGACCAGCCTGTTAGGAACACTTAGCAGTGATTTCTAACATTCTGTATTGTTTTTACACTTAGAATCGTACATGTTTTCACTAGTCATCTTGTGTAAATCTTAAATATCAATACAAATTAAAGAGGAAGTAGGTCATTACCGTTTCTCAGGGTCGAACCTCTATAATTTCTGGTGTCTTTTATCATTCATTGCTCATAGTTATTAGGTTCTTGGCTTATTTGTGGTTTATTGATTGTCTGAATGAAAGCTCTCTAATTAATTATTTTAACTCTGCGTTAGTTGACCAAAAAACCAGTCAACACCAACTGTATAACTTTTTATGATTTCAATGAATGTCCAAATTTTTAGAATTAATTTCATTAAACAAGTTTGGTTTCAGTTTAGTCACATTTTTAACCTAAAACCTCGATTAGCGAGCTAATGACACATTTTTAACTCACACAGTAACGACTCTAAGGAAGTAGGGCGTTACAACGTGGTATCAGAGCATGTTATATTATTTCATATAATATAATATTAGATTAAATAATGTGACAAAATGTGATTTGTCACACAAATGTGATTTGTCACACCTTGTAACATATTATTGAGAGTCACAAAATTGGACTAATGTGTGTGCCCCAATGTGACATATTTTGGAGTTACAAAATCAGTTACAAATTTATAACTCCCAAAATATTACCCAATAATGTGTATATTATATGTTACACATTTGAGATTGGATTTCGTAAAGTCATGATCATATATGACTGTTGGAGACATGTTTTTAACTCCCAATAGGTGTTTGGAGGTTACAAAATCATGTGGGAAAGGATTTGGGACATTTTGGAACGTTTTGGAAAAATGACTTTTTTTTGCTGAAAATGGCCTGTGGCCGCGACCTGGGGGACAGAAGCCAGTGGCCGCGGCCACGGAAAAGTCCTGGCCGCGGCCAGTGAGGCTGACAGCCTATGTGAATTTTCAGTTTTTTCCAAATTGAACGGTTCTAACATCCCAAATAACTCCAAAATCTCCATTTTAATTCCATAAACATCCAATTAAACATTGGTAACAGCCATGGGGGTTGGTGGAATTTGAAATTCAAAGGGGTATCTCAAACTCTATAAATAAGAGCCTAATGCTCACTTGTATGACACACCAATTTTCCATCCACAAAGCACTTGGCTGGAAAATACATCAAAAGGCTTGATAATTCCAGAGAGCTATTTCCTACAGAGATCCCTTAGTGCTTAGAGAATAGGGGAAATAAGCTTTTGGACAAAGGTCTTGAACCTTGTTCAAGTTGGTGATCCCCACTACTCTACACTTTGGTTGTGTAAGAGTTTGTTTGTATTTTCATTCTTTTGTTCCTCTTGTTCTTCTTATTTATTTGTATTATTATAGTATTGAGCTTGTAATCTTCTTTCTCTACATCTTATTTCTATTTACTTGTATTTTGAGCAATTGAGTTGTAATGTTTATTTAATCAATATTATTTTGTCCATTGTATTTTTGCATAGAGTTGTATTTGGTTTTTCCATATTTCCATTGAGTATTAAGATATATTCTCTAACAATCAAAAGCTTAATTTCCTTTTCAATGGAAGGAGAAACCATGGAGATCATATGAGGATCCAACTTTGAAAAGATGGTAAGATAAGGTAATGCTCTTCTTTGGTTTTCTTAGAAGATCTAATGGTTTTCATATAGTGATAGAAATGAGAAGAAGAAATGTTTATAAATGAGATTCATTGTTTTCTAATCTCCTTTGTTTTTTAGTGGTTAGATTAGAAGATAATATAATATCTTGAGTTTTTGTTATATGTGATTAACATGTAAATAATCTAGTAGATTATTGGGTAGTATGCTAGCATGTCATAGAACTTATTTTGTGTTAATGGGAAATTATTAGAATGACAACTATGAGTTTATATGACATGTATAAATATATTGATTTTGTGAATCAATAGAAATGTGAAATCATGTGTGTATGATATTTGTAATTCATGTTTTCATATTAATAAAGAGCCATATTGGTATGATATTAGTCATGTATGTTGACAACTATGTGAAATCATAATCATGCAAACATTTGTGAGATGTTAATAGGTTTTATCCTATATTATTGTTAGTATGTAATTTGTGAATAAAAAGAATAATTTAAGAAATTAAAATTCTCAATTAAAGTGTTGAGCATCTCAATTATGAGATAAGAAAAGATGAACCTAAGGGGGTTACATCTTTTGATAAGTGTCTTGCCATTGCTAGAAAAATGAATCAAAGTGGATTAAAAAATTGTGGGATGACATATTGACTCAATAGACTTATAGTCTAGAGTGTGGTCAAATAAAATATATTTGAGAATTATTTAGTGACAATAATTTTTAAATATTCAATGAGGAGACATTTTCAAAATTGGAGAAGCAATTTTGAATCTTTACATCGATGGTGAATAAAAGATAACTTTATTCATTTTGGTTAAAGATGGTGATATGTTTAAATTAATCTCGATGAGGAGATAATTTTAAACAAAACATAAGAAATCAAAGTGTTTAAATAAATCAATGAGGGTTTATTGTCTTTGATTTAAAGTGTTTAAAAATCGACATTTTCATTTTGATTTTGATTAGAAAATCAATGGATGTCAAATTGATGTTTTCAAAAGAATCTCAAAGAGACTCTTAGAAAATACACAAAAGTTGTTTAAGTGATTTTGAGATTATTTAGACAACTAAAAGTAAAAGTTGCTTTGAAAGAAATGTGTCTTGCTTTAGCAAGTAAATGAAT
This sequence comes from Humulus lupulus, assembly GCF_963169125.1. Classification (NCBI taxonomy): domain Eukaryota; kingdom Viridiplantae; phylum Streptophyta; class Magnoliopsida; order Rosales; family Cannabaceae; genus Humulus; species Humulus lupulus. The sequence goes on along the minus strand of NC_084801.1, from coordinate 125,398,418 downwards.
CAAGATAAACATTGAGGTTTTTATCTTGATCTATTGAGTGTTTATCATGAAGCTTAAGGACTCACAATGAACTTTGAGAATCATAGGTCTAGATTTATCTTGGAGGATAAAGGACTTAATAGAAATGAAGAGATTTCTATTTTAAAGTGATATATTATTATCACTATGTGAGAAATGTGGGGGTGATGCTCTAAAGTTAATCAATTTATTTTGTTGTTAATCAATTGATTAATTTGGTCATCCTATCAAATAGGTGATTTGGAATTCCACATTTTAAATCACATTGGCTATATGTGTATAGAATGGATAAATCTAGACATGCTTGGTGTCTAAAGTTACTGTTTGTAATATTTTGATTCAAGAAGGAATCAATTTAAAACATAAAGGAGAATTTTAGAAACAAAGAGATTTCTAGAATTAATATTCAAATGTTTACCTTGGATATTAAACTATAAAATAGTGGGGGTGTTGACTATGGTCAAAATCACTATTTTAAAGGGGTAACTATTTTAATCAAACTATGGCTAGCAACAAAGTTTGAATAAAATAATGAGTGTCTAAGTATGCATACATGAGAAAAGAAATGATTCAAATAGAATCATTTCTACATTTCAAGGGGTGGGACTTAGACTCCCTAAAGAGATTCACGGTTGATGGTAACCTATTCTAATACTAGTAACCAAACTAGTATTAGGTTCAATAGGTAATAACAAGTCAATCAAATGAATAGAAAGTAGTACTCAAATTTTGTCCCATCTGAGATATGAGTACTAGTGTGTTACCAAAATGAGGGTTAAAACCGAAAGGTTTTTTAATTGAACTCAGTCTTGAAAAGACAAGTATTTTAGGGTAACAAAATACTGTAAAAGTTCTACCTATATAGACCTAGGGGTGGTGCCTCCCCTCATGAGAATTGGGAGTCATTCTCAAGAAAAGTCTATTAATGGAATGTGCACATGGCCATTAACGGTGCAAAAGCGAGACATTGAGGTCTCAAGTGAACACAACAAAGGTGTGTGTGTTATCACCGGTTTGTTATCAAGGGATAGTGGTTCAATGCTTTGGCAACCAAAATTTCAACAAACTTTGTGATAATTACACTAAGGTAAAATTCAAGTCAAAAGACATTCTACTTTATGCACCAATGCAAAAGTTTCTATAGAGAGTGATTATTTAATCAAGTGGGGGAATATTATATTTTAATATAATGTTTGATTGATTAAATAAGTGTTACAAAAAGTGATTATTTAATCTAGTGGGGGAATGTTATATTATTTCATATAATATAATATTAGATTAAATAATGTGACAAAATGTGATTTGTCACACAAATGTGATTTGTCACACCTTGTAACATATTATTGAGAGTCACAGAATTGGACTAATGTGTGTGCCCAAATGTGACATATTTTGGAATTACAAAATCAGTTACAAATTTGTAACTCCCAAATATTACCCAATAATGTGTATATTATATGTTACACATTTGAGATTAGATTTCATAAAGTCATGATCATATATGACTGTTGGAGACATGTTTTTAACTCCCAATAGGTGTTTGGAGGTTACAAAATCATGTGGGAAAGGATTTGGGACGTTTTGGAAAAATGATTTTTTTGTGTTAAAAATGGCCTGTGGCCGCGGCCTAGAGGACAGAAGCCAGTGGCCGCGGCCACGGAAAAGTCCTGGCCGCAGCCAGTGAGGCTGACAGCCTATGTGAATTTTCAGTTTTTTCCAAGTTGAACGGTTCTAACATCCCAAATAACTCCCAAATCTTCATTTTAATTCCATAAACATCCAATTAAACATTGGTAACAGCCATGGGGGTTGGTGGAATTTGAAATTCAAAGGGGTATCTCAAACTCTATAAATAGGAGCCTAATGCTCACTTGTATGACACACCAATTTTCCATCCACAAAGCACTTGGCTGGAAACTACACCAAAAGGCTTGATAATTCCAGAGAGCTATTTCCTAGAGAGATCCCTTAGTGCTTAGAGAATATGGGGAAATAAGCTTTTGGACAAAGGTCTTGAACCTTGTTCAAGGTGGTGATCCCCACTACTCTACACTTTGGTTGTGTAAGAGTTTGTTTGTGTTTTCATTCTTTTGTTCCTCTTGTTCTTCTTATTTATTTGTATTATTATAGTATTGAGCTTGTAATCTTCTTCCTCTACATCTTATTTCTATTTACTTGTATTTTGAGCAATTGAGTTGTAATGTTTATTTAATCAATATTATTTTGTCCATTGTATTTTTGCATAGAGTTGTATTTGGTTTTTCCATATTTCCATTGAGTATTAAGATATATTCTCTAACAGAGTATGCCAAGGTTTATGGTTCCTGAAGATCAACCGAACATGTACGCTCGCTGCCAGTGACAAGCTTGACTCAAGGATGGTTGGTAATTAATGAGTTATATGCTTAATTGCTTGTTTAAGTTGCCTTGTTTGCCTGAATATATATAGATAGAGCATGATGAATGTGTTGATATATGCATGATGTTAGGGCATGGCCCCCTTGATTGTTATATGCTATGTTTGATTTGTGGTCTTGTTGGTTGTGGTTGATTGATGAGATTAGGAGGTGGTTTTGGATGTTGTTATCATGCCTGATGTGTGGCGTCATTAATTACAGGCATATTGCAGTTATGCCTCAGCGATCAATCAGACTCCGCGGCAATAGGGTCAAGGATGACAACTAGGGTCATGACTCTCCACCTGCCCTACCAAATTGGCAACAGATTTTTGCTAAGATGGAAGCTAGATTTCATCGAATAGAAGAAGAGCTTCGACAGTTGAGGCAGCAGGCCCCTCCTCGGGGAATTGGGTTACAGGTTCCACAGGCTGTGGCACCAGTGCCAGCCCAGTCTATTGTGGAAAATAAGTGGGAACCTTTCTAAGAAAGGTTCAGGAAGCAGCATCCTTCCACCTTCGAGGGTGGCCCAGACCCATTGCGGGCAGAGTAGTGGATGAACATGATTGCTTCCATCCTGGATTTCATGAGGGTGGAAGGGAATGAGAGAGTAGCCTGTGTCAGCTATATGTTGAGGGAAGATGCCCGCTTCTGGTGGGATGTTGTGTCTCAAAGAAGGAATGTGGCAGTCATGACTTGGGAAGAATTTAGGAACATTTTTAATGAGAAGTATTGCAGTGTTGCAATCCGAGCTGCAAAGTTTGATGAGTTTACTAACCTGACTTAGAACTGGATGACAGTTACTGAGTATGCCTTAAAGTTTGACCGGTTAGTGAAGTTTGCACCAGATTTGGTGCCTACCGACATGGCACGGAGAGATCGATTTGTGCGGGAATTGAATGTTATGATCACCCGTGACATCAAGATAACACTGGATCTGGTACCACTTTTGCACAGGTAGTGGAGAAGCCCTTACAGCTGAAGGGGCCAAGGATCAGATTTGGCGAGAGGGCACTGCTATGTGCGATGCTCGGAGGATGGTGCCTCCTTTTACTAGATCTAGCCGGGGTAGTGGCCCTAGTGAACAGAAGAGAAATTCCCCAAATTCTTTTGTTCCTCCTAGCTCGGACAGGAGGGCAGAGGGTGCTTTCAGTGGCCATCAGCGCCTGGGGGGGGGGGGGGGACAACTGGAGGAGTTTCCCAATGTGTCCTTAGTGTAGACGACGACATCAGGGAGAGTGCAGGATCAGAGCCTGTTTTACTTGTGGGAGCATTAGTCACCTGAGGAAGGACGACCCACAAGCCAGGAAAGAAGAGCTAAAACAGAGTGATAGCCTCACTCCTGCCAGAGTATTTAGTATGACCCAGACTTAGGATGAGGCTAGCCCCTTGGTTGTGACAGGTCAGATTTCTAGTGCTGGTTCTTATTTTACTCCATTGATTGACTCAGGAGCTACTCATTCATTTGTATCTAATAGAATGATAAATCAGTTGTGTAGACCTAGTGATTTGTATGCTAGGGGATTTCAGACTTTGTTGCCGATTGGGGAACTGGTAGTCTCTAGAATATGGGTTAGAGCATTTCCAGTAGAGAAAGAGAGTAGGGAGTTTTTTGTGGACCTGATTGAGTTAGCGATGGATGACTTTGATATGATCCTAGGGATGGATTGGTTATCAAAGTACGGGGCAACGATTGAATGCAAGCACAGGATGGTGACCTTTGAACTGGTAGAGGAGGTACCATTTGTATTTGTGGGGACAGTGGGTGGACCACGAGTACCTATGATTTTGGCACTGAAGGCTAGAGACCTAATGCAAGAGGGTTTCATAGGATTCCTAGCGAACATTGTGGATACTTCTAGGATTGTTTCAGTTGGACCGGATGAGACCAGATAAGTATGTGAGTTTCCTGATTTGTTCCCTGCAGATTTACCAGGGTTGCCGCCACACCTAGAGATCGAGTTCGTCGTAGAGTTGGCGCTAAGGGCGGAGCCAGTATCTAGGATACCTTATAGAATGGCTCTAATAGAGTTGAAGGAACTAAAGATTCAGTTGCAGAAGTTACTAGAATTGGGATTCATCACCTTATGAATGAACAGCGAGGGCCGAGAACAGCGAAGGCCGAGAACGGCGAATGCCAAGAATGACATGAAGCTGGTACGGCAAGGGGCTGGGATCGACGTTAAGCATGCTGGGTGCAGGTCACTAGGGCGATACCCTTCTAGGGTGGTGTATCCACCCGCTCGGTGAAGATCGTGAACCCAGGGCCTAGTAAAGCGCCTGGGACGACATAGGCCGCTATGTGTTTAACCAGTTAGTTGTTTTGTTGTATACTATTGAATGTTATGTGATATGTTATACGTTGAGTTTTCTTGCTGGGCTTCAGCTCATGGGTACTTTATGGTGCAGGTAAGGGCAAAGGAAAGGTCGACCAACCATGAGTACGGAGAGTGTGGAGCGACGGGTACATGTTCGACCTACCTGGCTGCCACGATCAAGGTTATTTTTGGGAAGAATCCTGTGCTGGCTTGTTTTGTCGCCTAGGTCGATTGTACTTATACTTTTTAGTTGTAATACATTTTCTAAACAATATTTTTATTGGGATCCCAACTGTATAACTTTTTAAGATTTCAATTAATGTCCAAATTTTTAGAATTAATGTCATTAAATGAATTTTCTTTCAGTTTAGTCACACTTTTAATCTAAAACCTCGATTAGCGAGTTAATGGCACATTTTTAACTCAAATAGTAACGGCTATAAGGAAGTATGGCATGACCCTACTCATGACCTAGAGTTAGCAGCAGTGGTATTTACATTAAAGGTTGGAGACATTACCTTTATGGGGAGAAGTGTGAGATATACACTGACCACAAGAACTTGAAGTACTTCTTTGCACAAAAAGACCTGAACATGAGACAGAGGTGTTGGCTGGAGTTGGTGAAGGATTATGAATGTGAAATCATGTATCTCCCAGGGAAGGCCAACGTGGTGGCTGATGCCTTAAGCCGAAAAGGTCTGGGACAACTATACAGTGTGAAATAGATATCCAAGAAATTGGCAGAGGATATGATCAGAGCCGGAATAGAGTTAGCGGTGGGCCAGTTAGCCAACATCACGCTACAGTCTACAGTTCTGGAAAGGATAAAGGAAAGCCAGTTGAGTGGTCCACAGCTGATGAGGATCAGAGAGGATGTCCTAGCTGGAGTGGCTAGGGACTATACAGTGTCAGATATGGGCTTGCTGAGATACAAGGGTTGGATATGTGTTCTGATGGACAATGTTATCAGACGGGAAATTCTGGATGAATCTCATACTACCCCTTACTCTTTGCATCTAGGCACCACAAAGATGTATCAGGATTTGAGATCGCTATATTGGTGGCTTGGGATGAAGAAGGACATGTCATTATGTGGCTGAATATGTGGCTAAGTGCTTGACATGTCATTATGTGACTGAATATGTGGCAAAGTGCTTGACATGTCATTATGTCAAGGCTGAGCATCAGAAAGCAACATGGCTATTACAGCCTCTGGATATCCCAGAGTGGAAATGGGAGGATATCATAACGGATTTTGTGGTTGGGTTACTCAGGATTATGGGTCGACATGATTTGGTGTTGTTTATCGTGGATCGATACACCAAATTAGCTCACTTCTTACCAGTGAGGATGACTTATACAGTTGACCAATATGTTGATCTCTATGTGAGAGAGATAGTGCATCTTCATGGGGCTCTGAGGTCAATCATGTCAGATCAAGACCTCACATGTACTTCCAAGTTCTGGGAAAGTATGTAGAAGGCTATGGGTACCCAACCAAAGTTTAGCATCGCTTATCATCCTCAGACAAATGGACAATCTGAAAGAATGATACAGATATTAGAGGATGATACATATATTAGAGGACATGCTGTGATCAAGTGTGTAGGACGTTGAAGGGTCCTAGAGTAAGTATTTTCCTTTGATAGAGTTTTCAGTCAACCATTGGAGTAGCTCCTTATGAGATGTTGTATGGTAGGAAATGTAGATCCCCCATTCACTGGGATGAGATGGGGCAAAGGAGATACTTGGGTCCTGAGGCAGATCAAAGGACCAATGAAGCTATTGAGAAGATCAGAGCTCGGATGCTCGCTTCTCAAAGTAGACAGAAAATTTATGTAGACCCGAAGTGCAGGAACGTGGAGTTCCAAGTGGGAGACTATGTCTTCCTTAGAGTCTCACCATTGAAAGGGGTGAGGAGATTTGGGAAGAAGGGCAAGTTGAGCCCTAGATTTGTAGGAACTTTTGAGATCCTAGAAAGGATCGGTCAGGTTGCCTATAGATTGACCTTACCTCCAGCACCGTTGGTCGTACACAACGTGTTTCATATCTCGATGCTCGATGCTCGACGCTTCAGAAGTATGTGTTTGATGTGACTCATGTATTGAGTTATGAAGATCTGGAGCTGTTGTAATGTCCCAAATTACCTAATAAGGCTTAGCGCCTTGATTAGGGGGTCGGGATGGAAAATTATGTGTTTATGTGATATATATGTGTATCATTATATGATTATGTGAGTTATATTATACTATGACTTGATATGCATGTTCAGGTGTATTAAATATGCATGTGAGCCCGTTCTGATTAAAAGGGAAATTTTCGTAATTTGGCCCGTTATGGGTATATTTGACATATATGTATATATGTGTGAGACCACATCATTACGTGGATATATTTGGGTTACTTGGCACGAGGCGATCCTAGGGAGCAAGCTAACGGGAACGTCACAATGGGACCAATACTTTACTCATAGTGAGTCAAGGGGTATTTTTGTTATTTAGTACATTACCGGGATATTGGGTAATTGGAATGAATATTTGAGGATATTTGGAGTTAGTGAAATCAGGAAGGAATTATAGGGGGTTTGACCATTTTTCCCTCGGGGACGTTTTTGGGCACCCCGAGCTTTGGGGTTTGCTTAAGGTTACTTGAACTCGAAGTAACCTCTCATAACTATAAAACTTAGAAAACTCTCTCGTTCTCTCTCCCGTTCTCTCATTTTAGCTCATTAGCATTTTCAAAGGAAACTTGAGTTTTAGAGCTCAGATTAAAGCAAAATTAGAGTCATAACGATTCTAGGGAAGATTAGAAGCTTCATAGTCAGGGGATTTAGCTGGAAAACAACGTAATCTGAGGTAATCAATGCTTTAAGTTTCTAAGTTTCTATTTCCTTAAGTTTTGATTTGGATTTTATGGCTCCGTGAGTTTTTTATCCATTTGAATGGCTGGTTTTGTTGCCTGGGACATTCTAGGGATGTTGTGAGATTGAATTGTGGGTTTGGTACGGTTTGTGTGAGTTTTGGAAGGATTTGGATCTGAGAAATCTGGGTTCGCAGGGTCGCATCGCGACCCTATTCTTGGGGCCCCACGACCCTCACGAACCCAAAAGGTTGGGCGATTTCTCTGAAGCAGGGTCGTACAGCGGCGTCTGATAGGTTGCGCCACGGCCTGTGTCCAGGAAATAGGAAGGGCTTCTCTGACTTAAGGTGAGTCGTTGCTCAAATGTCTGGGGTCGACGCTTAAGTGGTACTTGGGCGTTGGGGACCTAATGCAAGAGGGTTTCATAGGATTCCTAGCGAACATTGTGGATACTTCTAGGATTGTTTCAGTTGGACCGGATGAGACCAGATAAGTATGTGAGTTTCCTGATTTGTTCCCTGCAGATTTACCAGGGTTGCCGCCACACCTAGAGATCGAGTTCGTCGTAGAGTTGGCGCTAAGGGCGGAGCCAGTATCTAGGATACCTTATAGAATGGCTCTAATAGAGTTGAAGGAACTAAAGATTCAGTTGCAGAAGTTACTAGAATTGGGATTCATCACCTTATGAATGAACAGCGAGGGCCGAGAACAGCGAAGGCCGAGAACGGCGAATGCCAAGAATGACATGAAGCTGGTACGGCAAGGGGCTGGGATCGACGTTAAGCATGCTGGGTGCAGGTCACTAGGGCGATACCCTTCTAGGGTGGTGTATCCACCCGCTCGGTGAAGACCGTGAACCCAGGGCCTAGTAAAGCGCCTGGGACGGCATAGGCCGCTATGTGTTTAACCAGTTAGTTGTTTTGTTGTATACTATTGAATGTTATGTGATATGTTATACGTTGATTTTTCTTGCTGGGCTTCAGCTCATGGGTACTTTATGGTGCAGGTAAGGGCAAAGGAAAGGTCGACCAACCATGAGTACGGAGAGTGTGGAGCGACGGGTACATGTTCGACCTACCTGGCTGCCACGATCAAGGTTATTTTTGGGAAGAATCCTGTGCTGGCTTGTTTTGTCGCCTAGGTCGATTGTACTTATACTTTTTAGTTGTAATACATTTTCTAAACAATATTTTTATTGGGATCCCAACTGTATAACTTTTTAAGATTTCAATTAATGTCCAAATTTTTAGAATTAATGTCATTAAATGAATTTTCTTTCAGTTTAGTCACACTTTTAATCTAAAACCTCGATTAGCGAGTTAATGGCACATTTTTAACTCAAATAGTAACGGCTATAAGGAAGTATGGCATGACCCTACTCATGACCTAGAGTTAGCAGCAGTGGTATTTACATTAAAGGTTGGAGACATTACCTTTATGGGGAGAAGTGTGAGATATACACTGACCACAAGAACTTGAAGTACTTCTTTGCACAAAAAGACCTGAACATGAGACAGAGGTGTTGGCTGGAGTTGGTGAAGGATTATGAATGTGAAATCATGTATCTCCCAGGGAAGGCCAACGTGGTGGCTGATGCCTTAAGCCGAAAAGGTCTGGGACAACTATACAGTGTGAAATAGATATCCAAGAAATTGGCAGAGGATATGATCAGAGCCGGAATAGAGTTAGCGGTGGGCCAGTTAGCCAACATCACGCTACAGTCTACAGTTCTGGAAAGGATAAAGGAAAGCCAGTTGAGTGGTCCACAGCTGATGAGGATCAGAGAGGATGTCCTAGCTGGAGTGGCTAGGGACTATACAGTGTCAGATATGGGCTTGCTGAGATACAAGGGTTGGATATGTGTTCTGATGGACAATGTTATCAGACGGGAAATTCTGGATGAATCTCATACTACCCCTTACTCTTTGCATCTAGGCACCACAAAGATGTATCAGGATTTGAGATCGCTATATTGGTGGCTTGGGATGAAGAAGGACATGTCATTATGTGGCTGAATATGTGGCTAAGTGCTTGACATGTCATTATGTGACTGAATATGTGGCAAAGTGCTTGACATGTCATTATGTCAAGGCTGAGCATCAGAAAGCAACATGGCTATTACAGCCTCTGGATATCCCAGAGTGGAAATGGGAGGATATCATAACGGATTTTGTGGTTGGGTTACTCAGGATTATGGGTCGACATGATTTGGTGTTGTTTATCGTGGATCGATACACCAAATTAGCTCACTTCTTACCAGTGAGGATGACTTATACAGTTGACCAATATGTTGATCTCTATGTGAGAGAGATAGTGCATCTTCATGGGGCTCTGAGGTCAATCATGTCAGATCAAGACCTCACATGTACTTCCAAGTTCTGGGAAAGTATGTAGAAGGCTATGGGTACCCAACCAAAGTTTAGCATCGCTTATCATCCTCAGACAAATGGACAATCTGAAAGAATGATACAGATATTAGAGGATGATACATATATTAGAGGACATGCTGTGATCAAGTGTGTAGGACGTTGAAGGGTCCTAGAGTAAGTATTTTCCTTTGATAGAGTTTTCAGTCAACCATTGGAGTAGCTCCTTATGAGATGTTGTATGGTAGGAAATGTAGATCCCCCATTCACTGGGATGAGATGGGGCAAAGGAGATACTTGGGTCCTGAGGCAGATCAAAGGACCAATGAAGCTATTGAGAAGATCAGAGCTCGGATGCTCGCTTCTCAAAGTAGACAGAAAATTTATGTAGACCCGAAGTGCAGGAACGTGGAGTTCCAAGTGGGAGACTATGTCTTCCTTAGAGTCTCACCATTGAAAGGGGTGAGGAGATTTGGGAAGAAGGGCAAGTTGAGCCCTAGATTTGTAGGAACTTTTGAGATCCTAGAAAGGATCGGTCAGGTTGCCTATAGATTGACCTTACCTCCAGCACCGTTGGTCGTACACAACGTGTTTCATATCTCGATGCTCGATGCTCGACGCTTCAGAAGTATGTGTTTGATGTGACTCATGTATTGAGTTATGAAGATCTGGAGCTGTTGTAATGTCCCAAATTACCTAATAAGGCTTAGCGCCTTGATTAGGGGGTCGGGATGGAAAATTATGTGTTTATGTGATATATATGTGTATCATTATATGATTATGTGAGTTATATTATACTATGACTTGATATGCATGTTCAGGTGTATTAAATATGCATGTGAGCCCGTTCTGATTAAAAGGGAAATTTTCGTAATTTGGCCCGTTATGGGTATATTTGACATATATGTATATATGTGTGAGACCACATCATTACGTGGATATATTTGGGTTACTTGGCACGAGGCGATCCTAGGGAGCAAGCTAACGGGAACGTCACAATGGGACCAATACTTTACTCATAGTGAGTCAAGGGGTATTTTTGTTATTTAGTACATTACCGGGATATTGGGTAATTGGAATGAATATTTGAGGATATTTGGAGTTAGTGAAATCAGGAAGGAATTATAGGGGGTTTGACCATTTTTCCCTCGGGGACGTTTTTGGGCACCCCGAGCTTTGGGGTTTGCTTAAGGTTACTTGAACTCGAAGTAACCTCTCATAACTATAAAACTTAGAAAACTCTCTCGTTCTCTCTCCCGTTCTCTCATTTTAGCTCATTAGCATTTTCAAAGGAAACTTGAGTTTTAGAGCTCAGATTAAAGCAAAATTAGAGTCATAACGATTCTAGGGAAGATTAGAAGCTTCATAGTCAGGGGATTTAGCTGGAAAACAACGTAATCTGAGGTAATCAATGCTTTAAGTTTCTAAGTTTCTATTTCCTTAAGTTTTGATTTGGATTTTATGGCTCCGTGAGTTTTTTATCCATTTGAATGGCTGGTTTTGTTGCCTGGGACATTCTAGGGATGTTGTGAGATTGAATTGTGGGTTTGGTACGGTTTGTGTGAGTTTTGGAAGGATTTGGATCTGAGAAATCTGGGTTCGCAGGGTCGCATCGCGACCCTATTCTTGGGGCCCCACGACCCTCACGAACCCAAAAGGTTGGGCGATTTCTCTGAAGCAGGGTCGTACAGCGGCGTCTGATAGGTTGCGCCACGGCCTGTGTCCAGGAAATAGGAAGGGCTTCTCTGACTTAAGGTGAGTCGTTGCTCAAATGTCTGGGGTCGACGCTTAAGTGGTACTTGGGCGTTGGGGACCTAATGCAAGAGGGTTTCATAGGATTCCTAGCGAACATTGTGGATACTTCTAGGATTGTTTCAGTTGGACCGGATGAGACCAGATAAGTATGTGAGTTTCCTGATTTGTTCCCTGCAGATTTACCAGGGTTGCCGCCACACCTAGAGATCGAGTTCGTCGTAGAGTTGGCGCTAAGGGCGGAGCCAGTATCTAGGATACCTTATAGAATGGCTCTAATAGAGTTGAAGGAACTAAAGATTCAGTTGCAGAAGTTACTAGAATTGGGATTCATCACCTTATGAATGAACAGCGAGGGCCGAGAACAGCGAAGGCCGAGAACGGCGAATGCCAAGAATGACATGAAGCTGGTACGGCAAGGGGCTGGGATCGACGTTAAGCATGCTGGGTGCAGGTCACTAGGGCGATACCCTTCTAGGGTGGTGTATCCACCCGCTCGGTGAAGACCGTGAACCCAGGGCCTAGTAAAGCGCCTGGGACGGCATAGGCCGCTATGTGTTTAACCAGTTAGTTGTTTTGTTGTATACTATTGAATGTTATGTGATATGTTATACGTTGATTTTTCTTGCTGGGCTTCAGCTCATGGGTACTTTATGGTGCAGGTAAGGGCAAAGGAAAGGTCGACCAACCATGAGTACGGAGAGTGTGGAGCGACGGGTACATGTTCGACCTACCTGGCTGCCACGATCAAGGTTATTTTTGGGAAGAATCCTGTGCTGGCTTGTTTTGTCGCCTAGGTCGATTGTACTTATACTTTTTAGTTGTAATACATTTTCTAAACAATATTTTTATTGGGATCCCAACTGTATAACTTTTTAAGATTTCAATTAATGTCCAAATTTTTAGAATTAATGTCATTAAATGAATTTTCTTTCAGTTTAGTCACACTTTTAATCTAAAACCTCGATTAGCGAGTTAATGGCACATTTTTAACTCAAATAGTAACGGCTATAAGGAAGTATGGCATGACCCTACTCATGACCTAGAGTTAGCAGCAGTGGTATTTACATTAAAGGTTGGAGACATTACCTTTATGGGGAGAAGTGTGAGATATACACTGACCACAAGAACTTGAAGTACTTCTTTGCACAAAAAGACCTGAACATGAGACAGAGGTGTTGGCTGGAGTTGGTGAAGGATTATGAATGTGAAATCATGTATCTCCCAGGGAAGGCCAACGTGGTGGCTGATGCCTTAAGCCGAAAAGGTCTGGGACAACTATACAGTGTGAAATAGATATCCAAGAAATTGGCAGAGGATATGATCAGAGCCGGAATAGAGTTAGCGGTGGGCCAGTTAGCCAACATCACGCTACAGTCTACAGTTCTGGAAAGGATAAAGGAAAGCCAGTTGAGTGGTCCACAGCTGATGAGGATCAGAGAGGATGTCCTAGCTGGAGTGGCTAGGGACTATACAGTGTCAGATATGGGCTTGCTGAGATACAAGGGTTGGATATGTGTTCTGATGGACAATGTTATCAGACGGGAAATTCTGGATGAATCTCATACTACCCCTTACTCTTTGCATCTAGGCACCACAAAGATGTATCAGGATTTGAGATCGCTATATTGGTGGCTTGGGATGAAGAAGGACATGTCATTATGTGGCTGAATATGTGGCTAAGTGCTTGACATGTCATTATGTGACTGAATATGTGGCAAAGTGCTTGACATGTCATTATGTCAAGGCTGAGCATCAGAAAGCAACATGGCTATTACAGCCTCTGGATATCCCAGAGTGGAAATGGGAGGATATCATAACGGATTTTGTGGTTGGGTTACTCAGGATTATGGGTCGACATGATTTGGTGTTGTTTATCGTGGATCGATACACCAAATTAGCTCACTTCTTACCAGTGAGGATGACTTATACAGTTGACCAATATGTTGATCTCTATGTGAGAGAGATAGTGCATCTTCATGGGGCTCTGAGGTCAATCATGTCAGATCAAGACCTCACATGTACTTCCAAGTTCTGGGAAAGTATGTAGAAGGCTATGGGTACCCAACCAAAGTTTAGCATCGCTTATCATCCTCAGACAAATGGACAATCTGAAAGAATGATACAGATATTAGAGGATGATACATATATTAGAGGACATGCTGTGATCAAGTGTGTAGGACGTTGAAGGGTCCTAGAGTAAGTATTTTCCTTTGATAGAGTTTTCAGTCAACCATTGGAGTAGCTCCTTATGAGATGTTGTATGGTAGGAAATGTAGATCCCCCATTCACTGGGATGAGATGGGGCAAAGGAGATACTTGGGTCCTGAGGCAGATCAAAGGACCAATGAAGCTATTGAGAAGATCAGAGCTCGGATGCTCGCTTCTCAAAGTAGACAGAAAATTTATGTAGACCCGAAGTGCAGGAACGTGGAGTTCCAAGTGGGAGACTATGTCTTCCTTAGAGTCTCACCATTGAAAGGGGTGAGGAGATTTGGGAAGAAGGGCAAGTTGAGCCCTAGATTTGTAGGAACTTTTGAGATCCTAGAAAGGATCGGTCAGGTTGCCTATAGATTGACCTTACCTCCAGCACCGTTGGTCGTACACAACGTGTTTCATATCTCGATGCTCGATGCTCGACGCTTCAGAAGTATGTGTTTGATGTGACTCATGTATTGAGTTATGAAGATCTGGAGCTGTTGTAATGTCCCAAATTACCTAATAAGGCTTAGCGCCTTGATTAGGGGGTCGGGATGGAAAATTATGTGTTTATGTGATATATATGTGTATCATTATATGATTATGTGAGTTATATTATACTATGACTTGATATGCATGTTCAGGTGTATTAAATATGCATGTGAGCCCGTTCTGATTAAAAGGGAAATTTTCGTAATTTGGCCCGTTATGGGTATATTTGACATATATGTATATATGTGTGAGACCACATCATTACGTGGATATATTTGGGTTACTTGGCACGAGGCGATCCTAGGGAGCAAGCTAACGGGAACGTCACAATGGGACCAATACTTTACTCATAGTGAGTCAAGGGGTATTTTTGTTATTTAGTACATTACCGGGATATTGGGTAATTGGAATGAATATTTGAGGATATTTGGAGTTAGTGAAATCAGGAAGGAATTATAGGGGGTTTGACCATTTTTCCCTCGGGGACGTTTTTGGGCACCCCGAGCTTTGGGGTTTGCTTAAGGTTACTTGAACTCGAAGTAACCTCTCATAACTATAAAACTTAGAAAACTCTCTCGTTCTCTCTCCCGTTCTCTCATTTTAGCTCATTAGCATTTTCAAAGGAAACTTGAGTTTTAGAGCTCAGATTAAAGCAAAATTAGAGTCATAACGATTCTAGGGAAGATTAGAAGCTTCATAGTCAGGGGATTTAGCTGGAAAACAACGTAATCTGAGGTAATCAATGCTTTAAGTTTCTAAGTTTCTATTTCCTTAAGTTTTGATTTGGATTTTATGGCTCCGTGAGTTTTTTATCCATTTGAATGGCTGGTTTTGTTGCCTGGGACATTCTAGGGATGTTGTGAGATTGAATTGTGGGTTTGGTACGGTTTGTGTGAGTTTTGGAAGGATTTGGATCTGAGAAATCTGGGTTCGCAGGGTCGCATCGCGACCCTATTCTTGGGGCCCCACGACCCTCACGAACCCAAAAGGTTGGGCGATTTCTCTGAAGCAGGGTCGTACAGCGGCGTCTGATAGGTTGCGCCACGGCCTGTGTCCAGGAAATAGGAAGGGCTTCTCTGACTTAAGGTGAGTCGTTGCTCAAATGTCTGGGGTCGACGCTTAAGTGGTACTTGGGCGTTGGGGACCTAATGCAAGAGGGTTTCATAGGATTCCTAGCGAACATTGTGGATACTTCTAGGATTGTTTCAGTTGGACCGGATGAGACCAGATAAGTATGTGAGTTTCCTGATTTGTTCCCTGCAGATTTACCAGGGTTGCCGCCACACCTAGAGATCGAGTTCGTCGTAGAGTTGGCGCTAAGGGCGGAGCCAGTATCTAGGATACCTTATAGAATGGCTCTAATAGAGTTGAAGGAACTAAAGATTCAGTTGCAGAAGTTACTAGAATTGGGATTCATCACCTTATGAATGAACAGCGAGGGCCGAGAACAGCGAAGGCCGAGAACGGCGAATGCCAAGAATGACATGAAGCTGGTACGGCAAGGGGCTGGGATCGACGTTAAGCATGCTGGGTGCAGGTCACTAGGGCGATACCCTTCTAGGGTGGTGTATCCACCCGCTCGGTGAAGACCGTGAACCCAGGGCCTAGTAAAGCGCCTGGGACGGCATAGGCCGCTATGTGTTTAACCAGTTAGTTGTTTTGTTGTATACTATTGAATGTTATGTGATATGTTATACGTTGATTTTTCTTGCTGGGCTTCAGCTCATGGGTACTTTATGGTGCAGGTAAGGGCAAAGGAAAGGTCGACCAACCATGAGTACGGAGAGTGTGGAGCGACGGGTACATGTTCGACCTACCTGGCTGCCACGATCAAGGTTATTTTTGGGAAGAATCCTGTGCTGGCTTGTTTTGTCGCCTAGGTCGATTGTACTTATACTTTTTAGTTGTAATACATTTTCTAAACAATATTTTTATTGGGATCCCAACTGTATAACTTTTTAAGATTTCAATTAATGTCCAAATTTTTAGAATTAATGTCATTAAATGAATTTTCTTTCAGTTTAGTCACACTTTTAATCTAAAACCTCGATTAGCGAGTTAATGGCACATTTTTAACTCAAATAGTAACGGCTATAAGGAAGTATGGCATGACCCTACTCATGACCTAGAGTTAGCAGCAGTGGTATTTACATTAAAGGTTGGAGACATTACCTTTATGGGGAGAAGTGTGAGATATACACTGACCACAAGAACTTGAAGTACTTCTTTGCACAAAAAGACCTGAACATGAGACAGAGGTGTTGGCTGGAGTTGGTGAAGGATTATGAATGTGAAATCATGTATCTCCCAGGGAAGGCCAACGTGGTGGCTGATGCCTTAAGCCGAAAAGGTCTGGGACAACTATACAGTGTGAAATAGATATCCAAGAAATTGGCAGAGGATATGATCAGAGCCGGAATAGAGTTAGCGGTGGGCCAGTTAGCCAACATCACGCTACAGTCTACAGTTCTGGAAAGGATAAAGGAAAGCCAGTTGAGTGGTCCACAGCTGATGAGGATCAGAGAGGATGTCCTAGCTGGAGTGGCTAGGGACTATACAGTGTCAGATATGGGCTTGCTGAGATACAAGGGTTGGATATGTGTTCTGATGGACAATGTTATCAGACGGGAAATTCTGGATGAATCTCATACTACCCCTTACTCTTTGCATCTAGGCACCACAAAGATGTATCAGGATTTGAGATCGCTATATTGGTGGCTTGGGATGAAGAAGGACATGTCATTATGTGGCTGAATATGTGGCTAAGTGCTTGACATGTCATTATGTGACTGAATATGTGGCAAAGTGCTTGACATGTCATTATGTCAAGGCTGAGCATCAGAAAGCAACATGGCTATTACAGCCTCTGGATATCCCAGAGTGGAAATGGGAGGATATCATAACGGATTTTGTGGTTGGGTTACTCAGGATTATGGGTCGACATGATTTGGTGTTGTTTATCGTGGATCGATACACCAAATTAGCTCACTTCTTACCAGTGAGGATGACTTATACAGTTGACCAATATGTTGATCTCTATGTGAGAGAGATAGTGCATCTTCATGGGGCTCTGAGGTCAATCATGTCAGATCAAGACCTCACATGTACTTCCAAGTTCTGGGAAAGTATGTAGAAGGCTATGGGTACCCAACCAAAGTTTAGCATCGCTTATCATCCTCAGACAAATGGACAATCTGAAAGAATGATACAGATATTAGAGGATGATACATATATTAGAGGACATGCTGTGATCAAGTGTGTAGGACGTTGAAGGGTCCTAGAGTAAGTATTTTCCTTTGATAGAGTTTTCAGTCAACCATTGGAGTAGCTCCTTATGAGATGTTGTATGGTAGGAAATGTAGATCCCCCATTCACTGGGATGAGATGGGGCAAAGGAGATACTTGGGTCCTGAGGCAGATCAAAGGACCAATGAAGCTATTGAGAAGATCAGAGCTCGGATGCTCGCTTCTCAAAGTAGACAGAAAATTTATGTAGACCCGAAGTGCAGGAACGTGGAGTTCCAAGTGGGAGACTATGTCTTCCTTAGAGTCTCACCATTGAAAGGGGTGAGGAGATTTGGGAAGAAGGGCAAGTTGAGCCCTAGATTTGTAGGAACTTTTGAGATCCTAGAAAGGATCGGTCAGGTTGCCTATAGATTGACCTTACCTCCAGCACCGTTGGTCGTACACAACGTGTTTCATATCTCGATGCTCGATGCTCGACGCTTCAGAAGTATGTGTTTGATGTGACTCATGTATTGAGTTATGAAGATCTGGAGCTGTTGTAATGTCCCAAATTACCTAATAAGGCTTAGCGCCTTGATTAGGGGGTCGGGATGGAAAATTATGTGTTTATGTGATATATATGTGTATCATTATATGATTATGTGAGTTATATTATACTATGACTTGATATGCATGTTCAGGTGTATTAAATATGCATGTGAGCCCGTTCTGATTAAAAGGGAAATTTTCGTAATTTGGCCCGTTATGGGTATATTTGACATATATGTATATATGTGTGAGACCACATCATTACGTGGATATATTTGGGTTACTTGGCACGAGGCGATCCTAGGGAGCAAGCTAACGGGAACGTCACAATGGGACCAATACTTTACTCATAGTGAGTCAAGGGGTATTTTTGTTATTTAGTACATTACCGGGATATTGGGTAATTGGAATGAATATTTGAGGATATTTGGAGTTAGTGAAATCAGGAAGGAATTATAGGGGGTTTGACCATTTTTCCCTCGGGGACGTTTTTGGGCACCCCGAGCTTTGGGGTTTGCTTAAGGTTACTTGAACTCGAAGTAACCTCTCATAACTATAAAACTTAGAAAACTCTCTCGTTCTCTCTCCCGTTCTCTCATTTTAGCTCATTAGCATTTTCAAAGGAAACTTGAGTTTTAGAGCTCAGATTAAAGCAAAATTAGAGTCATAACGATTCTAGGGAAGATTAGAAGCTTCATAGTCAGGGGATTTAGCTGGAAAACAACGTAATCTGAGGTAATCAATGCTTTAAGTTTCTAAGTTTCTATTTCCTTAAGTTTTGATTTGGATTTTATGGCTCCGTGAGTTTTTTATCCATTTGAATGGCTGGTTTTGTTGCCTGGGACATTCTAGGGATGTTGTGAGATTGAATTGTGGGTTTGGTACGGTTTGTGTGAGTTTTGGAAGGATTTGGATCTGAGAAATCTGGGTTCGCAGGGTCGCATCGCGACCCTATTCTTGGGGCCCCACGACCCTCACGAACCCAAAAGGTTGGGCGATTTCTCTGAAGCAGGGTCGTACAGCGGCGTCTGATAGGTTGCGCCACGGCCTGTGTCCAGGAAATAGGAAGGGCTTCTCTGACTTAAGGTGAGTCGTTGCTCAAATGTCTGGGGTCGACGCTTAAGTGGTACTTGGGCGTTGGGGACCTAATGCAAGAGGGTTTCATAGGATTCCTAGCGAACATTGTGGATACTTCTAGGATTGTTTCAGTTGGACCGGATGAGACCAGATAAGTATGTGAGTTTCCTGATTTGTTCCCTGCAGATTTACCAGGGTTGCCGCCACACCTAGAGATCGAGTTCGTCGTAGAGTTGGCGCTAAGGGCGGAGCCAGTATCTAGGATACCTTAT
Organism: Humulus lupulus; assembly: GCF_963169125.1. Classification (NCBI taxonomy): domain Eukaryota; kingdom Viridiplantae; phylum Streptophyta; class Magnoliopsida; order Rosales; family Cannabaceae; genus Humulus; species Humulus lupulus. Next base: position 125,378,895 of record NC_084801.1, on the reverse strand, counting down.
AGAATGGCTCTAATAGAGTTGAAGGAACTAAAGATTCAGTTGCAGAAGTTACTAGAATTGGGATTCATCACCTTATGAATGAACAGCGAGGGCCGAGAACAGCGAAGGCCGAGAACGGCGAATGCCAAGAATGACATGAAGCTGGTACGGCAAGGGGCTGGGATCGACGTTAAGCATGCTGGGTGCAGGTCACTAGGGCGATACCCTTCTAGGGTGGTGTATCCACCCGCTCGGTGAAGACCGTGAACCCAGGGCCTAGTAAAGCGCCTGGGACGGCATAGGCCGCTATGTGTTTAACCAGTTAGTTGTTTTGTTGTATACTATTGAATGTTATGTGATATGTTATACGTTGATTTTTCTTGCTGGGCTTCAGCTCATGGGTACTTTATGGTGCAGGTAAGGGCAAAGGAAAGGTCGACCAACCATGAGTACGGAGAGTGTGGAGCGACGGGTACATGTTCGACCTACCTGGCTGCCACGATCAAGGTTATTTTTGGGAAGAATCCTGTGCTGGCTTGTTTTGTCGCCTAGGTCGATTGTACTTATACTTTTTAGTTGTAATACATTTTCTAAACAATATTTTTATTGGGATCCCAACTGTATAACTTTTTAAGATTTCAATTAATGTCCAAATTTTTAGAATTAATGTCATTAAATGAATTTTCTTTCAGTTTAGTCACACTTTTAATCTAAAACCTCGATTAGCGAGTTAATGGCACATTTTTAACTCAAATAGTAACGGCTATAAGGAAGTATGGCATGACCCTACTCATGACCTAGAGTTAGCAGCAGTGGTATTTACATTAAAGGTTGGAGACATTACCTTTATGGGGAGAAGTGTGAGATATACACTGACCACAAGAACTTGAAGTACTTCTTTGCACAAAAAGACCTGAACATGAGACAGAGGTGTTGGCTGGAGTTGGTGAAGGATTATGAATGTGAAATCATGTATCTCCCAGGGAAGGCCAACGTGGTGGCTGATGCCTTAAGCCGAAAAGGTCTGGGACAACTATACAGTGTGAAATAGATATCCAAGAAATTGGCAGAGGATATGATCAGAGCCGGAATAGAGTTAGCGGTGGGCCAGTTAGCCAACATCACGCTACAGTCTACAGTTCTGGAAAGGATAAAGGAAAGCCAGTTGAGTGGTCCACAGCTGATGAGGATCAGAGAGGATGTCCTAGCTGGAGTGGCTAGGGACTATACAGTGTCAGATATGGGCTTGCTGAGATACAAGGGTTGGATATGTGTTCTGATGGACAATGTTATCAGACGGGAAATTCTGGATGAATCTCATACTACCCCTTACTCTTTGCATCTAGGCACCACAAAGATGTATCAGGATTTGAGATCGCTATATTGGTGGCTTGGGATGAAGAAGGACATGTCATTATGTGGCTGAATATGTGGCTAAGTGCTTGACATGTCATTATGTGACTGAATATGTGGCAAAGTGCTTGACATGTCATTATGTCAAGGCTGAGCATCAGAAAGCAACATGGCTATTACAGCCTCTGGATATCCCAGAGTGGAAATGGGAGGATATCATAACGGATTTTGTGGTTGGGTTACTCAGGATTATGGGTCGACATGATTTGGTGTTGTTTATCGTGGATCGATACACCAAATTAGCTCACTTCTTACCAGTGAGGATGACTTATACAGTTGACCAATATGTTGATCTCTATGTGAGAGAGATAGTGCATCTTCATGGGGCTCTGAGGTCAATCATGTCAGATCAAGACCTCACATGTACTTCCAAGTTCTGGGAAAGTATGTAGAAGGCTATGGGTACCCAACCAAAGTTTAGCATCGCTTATCATCCTCAGACAAATGGACAATCTGAAAGAATGATACAGATATTAGAGGATGATACATATATTAGAGGACATGCTGTGATCAAGTGTGTAGGACGTTGAAGGGTCCTAGAGTAAGTATTTTCCTTTGATAGAGTTTTCAGTCAACCATTGGAGTAGCTCCTTATGAGATGTTGTATGGTAGGAAATGTAGATCCCCCATTCACTGGGATGAGATGGGGCAAAGGAGATACTTGGGTCCTGAGGCAGATCAAAGGACCAATGAAGCTATTGAGAAGATCAGAGCTCGGATGCTCGCTTCTCAAAGTAGACAGAAAATTTATGTAGACCCGAAGTGCAGGAACGTGGAGTTCCAAGTGGGAGACTATGTCTTCCTTAGAGTCTCACCATTGAAAGGGGTGAGGAGATTTGGGAAGAAGGGCAAGTTGAGCCCTAGATTTGTAGGAACTTTTGAGATCCTAGAAAGGATCGGTCAGGTTGCCTATAGATTGACCTTACCTCCAGCACCGTTGGTCGTACACAACGTGTTTCATATCTCGATGCTCGATGCTCGACGCTTCAGAAGTATGTGTTTGATGTGACTCATGTATTGAGTTATGAAGATCTGGAGCTGTTGTAATGTCCCAAATTACCTAATAAGGCTTAGCGCCTTGATTAGGGGGTCGGGATGGAAAATTATGTGTTTATGTGATATATATGTGTATCATTATATGATTATGTGAGTTATATTATACTATGACTTGATATGCATGTTCAGGTGTATTAAATATGCATGTGAGCCCGTTCTGATTAAAAGGGAAATTTTCGTAATTTGGCCCGTTATGGGTATATTTGACATATATGTATATATGTGTGAGACCACATCATTACGTGGATATATTTGGGTTACTTGGCACGAGGCGATCCTAGGGAGCAAGCTAACGGGAACGTCACAATGGGACCAATACTTTACTCATAGTGAGTCAAGGGGTATTTTTGTTATTTAGTACATTACCGGGATATTGGGTAATTGGAATGAATATTTGAGGATATTTGGAGTTAGTGAAATCAGGAAGGAATTATAGGGGGTTTGACCATTTTTCCCTCGGGGACGTTTTTGGGCACCCCGAGCTTTGGGGTTTGCTTAAGGTTACTTGAACTCGAAGTAACCTCTCATAACTATAAAACTTAGAAAACTCTCTCGTTCTCTCTCCCGTTCTCTCATTTTAGCTCATTAGCATTTTCAAAGGAAACTTGAGTTTTAGAGCTCAGATTAAAGCAAAATTAGAGTCATAACGATTCTAGGGAAGATTAGAAGCTTCATAGTCAGGGGATTTAGCTGGAAAACAACGTAATCTGAGGTAATCAATGCTTTAAGTTTCTAAGTTTCTATTTCCTTAAGTTTTGATTTGGATTTTATGGCTCCGTGAGTTTTTTATCCATTTGAATGGCTGGTTTTGCTGCCTGGGACATTCTAGGGATGTTGTGAGATTGAATTGTGGGTTTGGTACGGTTTGTGTGAGTTTTGGAAGGATTTGGATCTGAGAAATCTGGGTTCGCAGGGTCGCATCGCGACCCTATTCTTGGGGCCCCACGACCCTCACGAACCCAAAAGGTTGGGCGATTTCTCTGAAGCAGGGTCGTACAGCGGCGTCTGATAGGTTGCGCCACGGCCTGTGTCCAGGAAATAGGAAGGGCTTCTCTGACTTAAGGTGAGTCGTTGCTCAAATGTCTGGGGTCGACGCTTAAGTGGTACTTGGGCGTTGGGGACCTAATGCAAGAGGGTTTCATAGGATTCCTAGCGAACATTGTGGATACTTCTAGGATTGTTTCAGTTGGACCGGATGAGACCAGATAAGTATGTGAGTTTCCTGATTTGTTCCCTGCAGATTTACCAGGGTTGCCGCCACACCTAGAGATCGAGTTCGTCGTAGAGTTGGCGCTAAGGGCGGAGCCAGTATCTAGGATACCTTATAGAATGGCTCTAATAGAGTTGAAGGAACTAAAGATTCAGTTGCAGAAGTTACTAGAATTGGGATTCATCACCTTATGAATGAACAGCGAGGGCCGAGAACAGCGAAGGCCGAGAACGGCGAATGCCAAGAATGACATGAAGCTGGTACGGCAAGGGGCTGGGATCGACGTTAAGCATGCTGGGTGCAGGTCACTAGGGCGATACCCTTCTAGGGTGGTGTATCCACCCGCTCGGTGAAGACCGTGAACCCAGGGCCTAGTAAAGCGCCTGGGACGGCATAGGCCGCTATGTGTTTAACCAGTTAGTTGTTTTGTTGTATACTATTGAATGTTATGTGATATGTTATACGTTGATTTTTCTTGCTGGGCTTCAGCTCATGGGTACTTTATGGTGCAGGTAAGGGCAAAGGAAAGGTCGACCAACCATGAGTACGGAGAGTGTGGAGCGACGGGTACATGTTCGACCTACCTGGCTGCCACGATCAAGGTTATTTTTGGGAAGAATCCTGTGCTGGCTTGTTTTGTCGCCTAGGTCGATTGTACTTATACTTTTTAGTTGTAATACATTTTCTAAACAATATTTTTATTGGGATCCCAACTGTATAACTTTTTAAGATTTCAATTAATGTCCAAATTTTTAGAATTAATGTCATTAAATGAATTTTCTTTCAGTTTAGTCACACTTTTAATCTAAAACCTCGATTAGCGAGTTAATGGCACATTTTTAACTCAAATAGTAACGGCTATAAGGAAGTATGGCATGACCCTACTCATGACCTAGAGTTAGCAGCAGTGGTATTTACATTAAAGGTTGGAGACATTACCTTTATGGGGAGAAGTGTGAGATATACACTGACCACAAGAACTTGAAGTACTTCTTTGCACAAAAAGACCTGAACATGAGACAGAGGTGTTGGCTGGAGTTGGTGAAGGATTATGAATGTGAAATCATGTATCTCCCAGGGAAGGCCAACGTGGTGGCTGATGCCTTAAGCCGAAAAGGTCTGGGACAACTATACAGTGTGAAATAGATATCCAAGAAATTGGCAGAGGATATGATCAGAGCCGGAATAGAGTTAGCGGTGGGCCAGTTAGCCAACATCACGCTACAGTCTACAGTTCTGGAAAGGATAAAGGAAAGCCAGTTGAGTGGTCCACAGCTGATGAGGATCAGAGAGGATGTCCTAGCTGGAGTGGCTAGGGACTATACAGTGTCAGATATGGGCTTGCTGAGATACAAGGGTTGGATATGTGTTCTGATGGACAATGTTATCAGACGGGAAATTCTGGATGAATCTCATACTACCCCTTACTCTTTGCATCTAGGCACCACAAAGATGTATCAGGATTTGAGATCGCTATATTGGTGGCTTGGGATGAAGAAGGACATGTCATTATGTGGCTGAATATGTGGCTAAGTGCTTGACATGTCATTATGTGACTGAATATGTGGCAAAGTGCTTGACATGTCATTATGTCAAGGCTGAGCATCAGAAAGCAACATGGCTATTACAGCCTCTGGATATCCCAGAGTGGAAATGGGAGGATATCATAACGGATTTTGTGGTTGGGTTACTCAGGATTATGGGTCGACATGATTTGGTGTTGTTTATCGTGGATCGATACACCAAATTAGCTCACTTCTTACCAGTGAGGATGACTTATACAGTTGACCAATATGTTGATCTCTATGTGAGAGAGATAGTGCATCTTCATGGGGCTCTGAGGTCAATCATGTCAGATCAAGACCTCACATGTACTTCCAAGTTCTGGGAAAGTATGTAGAAGGCTATGGGTACCCAACCAAAGTTTAGCATCGCTTATCATCCTCAGACAAATGGACAATCTGAAAGAATGATACAGATATTAGAGGATGATACATATATTAGAGGACATGCTGTGATCAAGTGTGTAGGACGTTGAAGGGTCCTAGAGTAAGTATTTTCCTTTGATAGAGTTTTCAGTCAACCATTGGAGTAGCTCCTTATGAGATGTTGTATGGTAGGAAATGTAGATCCCCCATTCACTGGGATGAGATGGGGCAAAGGAGATACTTGGGTCCTGAGGCAGATCAAAGGACCAATGAAGCTATTGAGAAGATCAGAGCTCGGATGCTCGCTTCTCAAAGTAGACAGAAAATTTATGTAGACCCGAAGTGCAGGAACGTGGAGTTCCAAGTGGGAGACTATGTCTTCCTTAGAGTCTCACCATTGAAAGGGGTGAGGAGATTTGGGAAGAAGGGCAAGTTGAGCCCTAGATTTGTAGGAACTTTTGAGATCCTAGAAAGGATCGGTCAGGTTGCCTATAGATTGACCTTACCTCCAGCACCGTTGGTCGTACACAACGTGTTTCATATCTCGATGCTCGATGCTCGACGCTTCAGAAGTATGTGTTTGATGTGACTCATGTATTGAGTTATGAAGATCTGGAGCTGTTGTAATGTCCCAAATTACCTAATAAGGCTTAGCGCCTTGATTAGGGGGTCGGGATGGAAAATTATGTGTTTATGTGATATATATGTGTATCATTATATGATTATGTGAGTTATATTATACTATGACTTGATATGCATGTTCAGGTGTATTAAATATGCATGTGAGCCCGTTCTGATTAAAAGGGAAATTTTCGTAATTTGGCCCGTTATGGGTATATTTGACATATATGTATATATGTGTGAGACCACATCATTACGTGGATATATTTGGGTTACTTGGCACGAGGCGATCCTAGGGAGCAAGCTAACGGGAACGTCACAATGGGACCAATACTTTACTCATAGTGAGTCAAGGGGTATTTTTGTTATTTAGTACATTACCGGGATATTGGGTAATTGGAATGAATATTTGAGGATATTTGGAGTTAGTGAAATCAGGAAGGAATTATAGGGGGTTTGACCATTTTTCCCTCGGGGACGTTTTTGGGCACCCCGAGCTTTGGGGTTTGCTTAAGGTTACTTGAACTCGAAGTAACCTCTCATAACTATAAAACTTAGAAAACTCTCTCGTTCTCTCTCCCGTTCTCTCATTTTAGCTCATTAGCATTTTCAAAGGAAACTTGAGTTTTAGAGCTCAGATTAAAGCAAAATTAGAGTCATAACGATTCTAGGGAAGATTAGAAGCTTCATAGTCAGGGGATTTAGCTGGAAAACAACGTAATCTGAGGTAATCAATGCTTTAAGTTTCTAAGTTTCTATTTCCTTAAGTTTTGATTTGGATTTTATGGCTCCGTGAGTTTTTTATCCATTTGAATGGCTGGTTTTGTTGCCTGGGACATTCTAGGGATGTTGTGAGATTGAATTGTGGGTTTGGTACGGTTTGTGTGAGTTTTGGAAGGATTTGGATCTGAGAAATCTGGGTTCGCAGGGTCGCATCGCGACCCTATTCTTGGGGCCCCACGACCCTCACGAACCCAAAAGGTTGGGCGATTTCTCTGAAGCAGGGTCGTACAGCGGCGTCTGATAGGTTGCGCCACGGCCTGTGTCCAGGAAATAGGAAGGGCTTCTCTGACTTAAGGTGAGTCGTTGCTCAAATGTCTGGGGTCGACGCTTAAGTGGTACTTGGGCGTTGGGGAGGTTTTGAGTGCAGGAACTCAAACCTAAGGGCTCAGGATCGTTCCTACCATCCAGTTTAATAGAATTCAACGTCTCGGAGGCTAGGGCTCGGTCCGAAAGCCTTTATTCACTCATTATTGATGGGATTTTATATTATGGTTATGACTAAATTATTGCTAGGGGCTTGGAACTCGCATTGTGCTTGAGGGTCGTTCATTTGTAACCTGTGCTTAGACCAAAGGTTAGAAAACTGCAGCCAGTATGTGATACATGTGATTATGACTTGGCCCAGATTGTTAAATAGAAATATGAATAGGGTGTGGATGCCTGAGAATGTGCATGATTATGATTATGCTTATGATTATTGATGAAGCATGTTGAATGCTTTGTGTTTGGATATTTGATAAATGATATATGCTTGTCTGCATTATCTGATTGAGAAAGGCTTGACTTATGAGTCAGGACAGCAACAGTGCTGAGCGCTGGTCGAAAAGCATTGACTTATAAGTCAAGGGTGGCAATAGCGCGCTGAACGCTGGTCGATATGGTTATGCCTAACCAGAAGCACATCATACGCTTGTCCGACCCAATGGTCGTGAAAAAACTCAGCGCCAGATACGTTGGGCCACCTCCAAGGCTGGTTATATAGAGGATAGGGCAATAGTGCACTGAGCACTGGTCGATATCCTAGGGCTGGGCCTCGGACTTGACTTAAAAGTCAAGAACGACATTATCACGCTGAGTGCTGGTCGAAAGCATTGACTTATGAGTCAAGGGTGGCAATAGTGCATTGAGCACTGGTCGATATGGTTATGCCTAATCAAGAGCATGACATACGCTTGACCGACCTATTGGTCATGGAAAACTAAAGCTCCAGGTATGATGGGCTAGCTCCAAGGCTTGTTATACAGAGGATAGGGCAAAGGGCCTCGGGCGCTGAGCCCCAGTATGATTCATTACTCATGTATTTTGGGCAACAGGCCCCAATATGATTCATTAATCATGTATTTTGGGCAACAGGCTCTAGTATGATTCATTAATCATGTATTTTGGGCAACGGGCCCCAGTATGATTCGTTAATCATGTATTTTGGGCAATGGCCCCACTATAATTCATTGATCATTTATCATGGGCTATTGGCCCCATATGACACTATAGTCATATATATGAATGGTATGCATGTATGAGTAGGGTTATCACTGCTAGGCATGCTTATTATGATTTTGTAATGTGTTGTTAACTGCTTATGAGCATGTTTAAGTTTTCTTGCTGAGCCTTTGCTCACGGGTGCAATATGGTGCAGGTAACGGGAAAAGGAAGCTGGGCCATCCTTGAGTTGGAGAGCTTTGGCGATGATGTGTACATATACAGCTACTCAACCACCACGGCCGGGGTTTCTCAAAGGAACCAGGGTCAAACCCTATTTTGTCGCTTAGGTTAGCTAGTTGTAACTTTTCAATTATAATTAACCTTTTTAAATGTTAGTTTGGGATCCCACGTATGGAAGTAAACGTTTTAGTGAAACGATTATACCTTTTGACCAAAACATTTAACCCTAAACCATTAATCATGTTAAGTTACACTGTTATGGCCAAATGACTCGTTTAGCGAGTCTAGCACTATTTAAAATACACAGTTTAACAATCCTTGATTAGGAGGGCGTTTTAGGTGCAAGCAAATCTTTCTTATGAAGAACAACCACTCCAAAAACTAGACAGGAAAGATAAGGTCCTGAGGAACAAAACCATACCTTTGGTTAAGGTATTATGGAGGAACAGCAAGGTTGAGGAGGCAACCTGGGAATTAGATTCCAACATGCGTGATTAGTATCCCGAGTTTTTCATGTAAAATTTTGAGGACAAAATTCTTGTAAGGAGGAGACAGTTGTAACGTCCCAATTTCCCTAATAAGGTTTAATGTCTTGATTAGGGGGCCATGAGGGCAATAATTAATTTAATTGCATTATTATGTGATGATATGCATGATTATATGAGTTATGTGAGTTATATTATAATATGAATGTATTTGCATGTTTAGGTGTATTAAGCATGCATGTGGGCATGTTTCTTATTAGAAGGACATTTTCGTAATTTTGCCCCGTTGAGGGCATACTTGTATATATGTGTGCATATTGATTGAGACCACATTATTATGTGGACATATTTGAGTTGTTCGGCACGAGGCGATCCTAGCGAGCAAGTAGCGGTTTAGTCATAACAGGGTCAAATACCCGGCTCGGGGCAAGCCTAGGGGTATTTTGGTAATTTAGTGCATTACTAGGATTATCGGGTAATGGAAAATTATTTGGTAATTATTTGAGGATATTGGAATTAACGGGAATTATGACACGTTAATTGGGATTAACGGGAAAGGTGGCAATGACAGTTTTTCCCTTGAGGACATTAGAGGGTAAGCTAAAGGGAAGTGGTATTTTAGTCATTTCTTACCTAAAGGATAGATATACCCAGCCAACCCAGAACCTGATAGACTCCAAAAAGAACACTCTCAGCTCTCACACATTCTCTCTCTCGTAGCACTTGGGGTATTTTTGAATTTTGAGGAAGAAGGGCACAATAATTGGAAGATTGAAGCAATAATTTGGGCTAATAGGCAGCTTAGGATTGTATCCTAACAATTTAAGGTGAGAATTCTCTTTGTTTTGATGTTAATCCTTTATGTTCTTGAGGTGTTCTTGAGCTTTGAAGCTCAAGTTTGGGTTTTTAGTTTTAGTGGGAGTTTGGGTGAGTTTTTGGTGTCCATGTGTTACTTATGTTGAATTATACTAGTTTTGGAACTCATTTCTGGTTGGGGTTGGCAATTGGGGTGGATTTTGATGGCTTGAATTCGAAGAAAATGCAGGAGGAAAACCCAAAAATTTATGGGTACACAGGGTAGTGCCCTTGCCCTTGTGATTGGGCGCCCATGTGCTATCTAGGGGAGGGCTTGGGGCTCTCTATTTGGGTTAGGGCGCCCCTGCCCTTGTGGTTGGGCGCCCTTGCGCTATGTAAGGGGAGTCCTAGGTGGCTCTCTGACTTGGTTAGGCGCCTCTGCCCTATACCATATTCAGCAAGCTCCATTTTTAGAGCTTGGGAAGGTTTTGGGGGCTTGGGGATGGTTCCACCACCCCTTTGGGTGGGATTGAAAGTCCCGAGAGCACGGGATTAGTCCCAGAGTTTTTTTATGGGATTGAATCTTAATGAGGATATTACTTATGGTTGTGACTAGGTTACCACTAGAGCTCAATGTAAGATTGTGTTCGAGGGTCATTTGATCTATTCGGTGCTTGGGCCGGAGGTAAGAAAGCTGCATCCAATACGTGATGTATGTGATTAGGGCTTGGCCCGATTATTAGATATAATTATGGTTAGGGCTCTGGCCCCTGTAAATGTGCATGATTATGATTATGTCTGTGATTGTTTGATTAAGCATGATTGAATGCTCTGTATCTGGATAATTGTGAATGGTGTATGCTTATTTGCATTATCTAATTGAAAAGTATTTACTTACAAGTCAAGGGCGGCAATAGCGCATTGAGCGCTGGTCATTATGGTTAGGCCTAATCAAGAGCACAACATATGCTTGTCTGACCTAATGGTCATTGGAAAATTAAAGCGCCAGGTACGCTGGGCTAGCTCCAAGGCTGGTTATACGGAGGATAGGGCAATGGGCCCCAAGGTGACTCCACGGTCCTATATCCTAGGGCACTGGGACCCAATATGACTTATTAGTAGTTAATTAGGGAAATAGGCCCCGATATGATGCTATAGTCATTTATATGAATAAGAATCCATGCATGAGTAGGATTATTATTGCTAGGCATGCTTATTATGATTCTGTAATATGTTATTAACTGCTTATGAGCATGTTTAAGTTTTCTTGCTGAGCCTTGGCTTACGGGTGCTATGTGGTGCATGTAAGGGGAAAGGGAAGCTGGACCAGCCATGAGTTGGAGCTTCGGTGGCGACGTATACATATGAAGCTGCTCAACCACCACGACCAGGGTTTCTCAAAAGAAATAGGGTCAAACCCTATTTTTCCTCTTAGGTCAAACATTTGTAACTTTTGAGTTGTAATTACCCTTTTGGAACTGTAAACGACTTTGTAAATGCTTATTTTGGGATCCCATGTACAAACTTAACGTTCTAATGGAATGACTATTCCTTTCATCCAAAAATTTTAACCCTAGATCGTTAATCACGTTTATGGCCAAATGACTCGATTAACGAGTCTAGCACTATTTAAAATACATAATGTAACAGTCTTGGCTATCCAGGGCGTTACATGCACCATTTAGCACCTGTGAGCCTAGGCTTAGCAAGAAAACATAATCATGCATATAAACAGTAAATCATCATATTACAAAATCATAAATAGCATGCCTAGCAGTAATAACACTACTCATGCATGTTGTCAATCTAGATAAGTGCTTATAAAGTCACACTAAGGCCTATTGCCCAAATCCTCATATAACCAGCCTTAGAGCTGGCCAAGCAGGTCTAGCGCTTAACATTTCAGATGACCTTAGGGTCTTTCAAGCGTACATCTTTCTTCCTAGTTAGTTCAACCACATCGGCCGGTGCCTAGCACGCTATCGCCGCCCTCGACTCATAAGTTGAGTCTTTTAACTTTTGACTGATAAGTCGAGTCTTTTAACCTTTGAATAATAAGTCAAGTCTTTTAACCTTCGACTAATAAGTCAATTCTTCTATTTTCGACTGATAATTCAAGTCTTTTAACCTTTGGCTGATAAGTCGAGTCTTTTAACCTTCGACTGATAAGTCGAGTCTTCAATCATTCGACTAATAAGTCAAGTCTTTTAACCTTCGCTGATAAGTCGAGTCTTTTATCCTTTGACTGACAAGCCGAGTCTTTTATCCTTCGACTGATAAGTTGAGTCCTTTTATAACAGGTATGTCTTTGACTATTAAGTAAAGCTTTTCATGTGACAACACAGATGAATCCTCGACTTATAAGTCGAGCTTCACAATTAGATAACCAGATAAGTATCTATTAATTAACACAGGTTAACATAGCGCAATTAACATGTTTAATAAAACATTCTCAACATAGTAATAATCATGTACTATAACGGGCCAACCTCTAACAGACTTGGTGCAGTTTTCTTACCTCAAGTCCTGAGTAAATAGTGTTTGATGACCCTCGAGTACTGTCCTTTCCTCTCGAGCCTAACGGTTCACCCTAGTCACAAAGATAACAATGAACAACTATTAGGAAATGAACTAATAAAGGCTTCCGGACCCAATCCTAGCCTCCGGGACCATGCATTCTAATAACTCGATAGTAGAACCATTCTCGAGCTCTTAGATTTGGGTCCCCAGCTCCCAAATTACATTTTTATCATTTCCCCTATTTGAGCCACAGCGCAACCCGCCTGGCGCCATGGCACCAAGGCAGTTCGAGGCACTTGCTTGTCCTTCTGAGTTCATAAGGGTCGCGGCACCCAAGAATAGAGTCGCGACGCGACATGGCGAACTCAGAAAATCAACGATTTTCATAATCATCAGTCCTCCAAAAACCATCCCAAAACATGGTTTCCACCTGTTTCAACCATAATAATTGTCCCAGCAGCTCAAACATATCAAAACCAAACTTAAAACTCACTTGAACATCAAAATTCACTAAATCTTTAAAATCTAAAAACTAAACTCAAGAACATGAGTTTACCTCAGCTGAAAATGTTTCCCTTGATGATTACCAAGCTCACAAGCTTCCCAACTCTGCTTAGAGCCACTTCAAATCCCTAGCTAACTTGCTTCCAAGCAATTTAGGATCAAGAACTCTGATTTCCTTCAAAGTGTAACACTAGTGAGAGAGAGAGAGTGTGTGGCAGCTTTTGAGTTATACTACTCAACCAACCCAATATAACTAATGGTCTAAAGACCAAAATTCCCTCAAGGCAACTCTCTCCTCTCAACCCCCTTCGAGGGAAAATCGTCAATTACACTCTCGTCTCACATAATACTTGAAATTCCCAGTTAATTCTGCTAAACCCGGAATATCACTAATTCTCCCTAAATATGACTCATACTCTAGTGAGTCCTGGTAACTCACTGAATTACTGAAATACCCCTTGGCTCACCCCGAGTCGGGTATAAATTCCCCATTGTGACTAAACTACTATCTTGCTCGAAAAGACTGACTCCTATCGAATATCTCAAATATATCCACATAATAATGTGGTCTCACTCACATAATATCATATAATTACAATTAGACCCCCAATAGGTCAAAATTACTGTTTACCCAAAAAAGGTCATTGATGACGTGGCAAAGATTACTTACACATGGATTGACACATGGCAGAATTAAAAGGCAGAGGTGCTGTTCGGCTATCGACCAGAGGTGCACCTCCTTGTCGATGTTAATTTTTGTCACGACTAGGCTGGTCGTGAAGCCCGATTTATTTCCTTCTTAGGTTGTAATATAATATTAACTGCATTTGAATATTTCTTCATAATTATCCTTGATACGCGGTTATTAAGGATAAGATATGACACGTTATCATATGTAACCCTCCTTGAGCCTATAAATATGCATGAAATAGCTCAAGGAAAGGATTTTGGGATTCATTTAGCTTTTTTGCTTAAGATTGAGAGGAAAAGAGCTAAGGTGAGTTGTTACCATCTGATTGTATTACGCCTAAGGTTTGTGAAACTCAAGAACCCTAGTTCTTTGATCATGACTTTAGGATTCTATAATAACAATATCACAAAGTGGACGTAGGTCATTACCAATCACTGGGGTCGAACACTATAATTCTTGGTGTTTTTCCTTTCCATTAGATCATCCTTTCAAGTGTCGTTTATATATCCTATCATATACTTGACTCCGTATCGTTGGCTAATTTGAGGGTCAACATTCTGGTGCTTTCATTGAGAGCTTGTGAAAGAATCCAATGGCGAAAACATCCAAGAAGACAGGACAGGTCGCTGGCGCTGCATCATCCCAACCTCCTCCTCCAAATGTGGCTGAGGACGAACCACACATGGAGTTTGATGAGGAGGAGTTGGATTCTAAAACCTTGAAGGCAATGATGGGAGTGTTGCAGAATGAGTAGGCCAATCTGAGGGCCAATCAAGAGAATGTTGCAGAGATAATGGCGTCGCTACAGAGATAATGGCGTCGTAGCAAAGAGAAATAAGGTGCCAGCGTCAGGAGCTGAGCGAGCGACAGGCTGAGATGGATCGTCGGCAGAGGGATGCCATGGCTGCCCTTGAGGGAGCCATCCAACTAGCTAGGAATCAGGCTACACCAGCCTCCTAGCCAGACCAGCCACCAAACAGGCCACCTCAAAGGGTCCCAATCCTAGCCCTCCACTCCAGCCTGTAAGCCCTCAAAGGCCGGAGCAACCTCCTATGGCTCAGGATGATGTCCAGCCTGGGGATCCTGAGCAGTAGCCTCCATCTCAAGCTGGTCGAGGCAATCCCCAACACCCGAGGCAGAATAGGGTCAGGCAATCGCTCCGTAGCCCTAGACACCCAGGGGATGAAGAGCCACATCCACCGAGCAGGGGGCAGCGTCCTTCTGCCAACAGAAGGAACTCTGAGACAGGATCAGCAGTTCAGGGCCCCCCACAGCATAACAATGCAGGGGACCCACCGACCAGCGCAGGCCTCCCCCTAACTCTCGGGAAATGCCAGCTCGAGGAGGCAACAAGGTGAATAGCCAGTCGCACCATAGTCAGCCACAATTCAGAGATGGCCACAACCACAATGAGGTCGATTGTGGCAGAAGAAATGTTGGTCGGAGAAACGAAGAAAGAGGTGGGGGCAAGATCCCCCCACCCAGAGAGGACCGACCAGCGGGCCATAACACTGGGGGGCAACCCAGGCAACAGAACGTCTTTAGTCAGCTGGGAGCCAGCGAGCAGCAATAAAGAGACGACGATCTAAGGGACGTACTTAACGAACACCGAGAAAGGCACAATGAGTACGTTCCCCCAGCGCCAGAGGCCCCAGTAATCCCAGAAGCTGTTCAGGCTCAGATCGATACCCTGAACCAGGTGGTGCAACAGCTGGTCAGGGGCGAACATCCCACATTGAGTTCGATCGAAGGAGAGGCACTCCCTTCGTACAGAGGATTGTTGTGGCTGAAACCCCCAGCAAATTCAAAATGCCAACACTGCCGAATTTCTACGGGTATAGAGACCCGGTATCTCACATTAATAAGTTTGAGATACAAATGGATATACAAAATGTGTCAGAAGATGCCCGTTGTCGCATCTTCCCGGCAACACTGTCTGACACTGCCCAGGAGTGGTTCTTTAAGTTCCCTCATGCTAGTATAGTATCATGGGAAATGTTCGTAAATGAGTTTTACGGACAGTTCTATACGGGTCGCGTGCACCCCACTGAGGCAAACCAACTGGTCGAGATACGCCAAAAAGAGGGAGAGCCTTTGAAAGAATATGTTCAGCGCTTCATGCGAGCTGCAGCTGGAGCCAAAACTGTGGGCGATGAAGGTAAGATGATGGCCCTAACTGCTGGGATTAGACGCCATTCACCCCTCTGGAGCAGCCTCAGAAAGAATGGGGTAAGAAGCACCCAAGAGTTCTTAGATCAAGTTGATCGATACATCAAGCTCGAAGACGCGATTGTCAATGAAGGGAAATCGCCAACAAAAGACAAGGGGCCCAAGGAAGAACCCGCCAAAGCCGCCAATGGGTCGGAAAACCCAATGGCAACGGCCAAGGCAAAGGGAATGGCAATGGTAGAAATGGTGGGAAGCGAGCAAAGAACGAACCCTCGACCTCCGAGAATAAGAGCCCCAAAGGTAATCGGGGGTCTACCAAGCGACCAGCTCAAGTGTGCCCTACAAACGACCTGCACCTATAAGGAAAGATATCTCCAAGAGAGACACCACAAAGTTCTGTCGTTTTCACAACGACTACGGGCATGACACTAACGAATGTAACTAGCTGAAGGACGAAATTGAGTTCCTGATAAAGCAGGGACATTTTAGAAGATATGTGCGAGCCGCGGGAGGTTCTCAGCGAGAGGCTCAAGGTGGCAACAAGTCGGCACTTGCACGCCAATGCTTGCCACCTTTACAGCCAGCTCTTGTGGCAGGCACCCTACTCACCATCTGCGGAGGCCCACATCTTGCAGGAGATAGTGGGAAGGTGAGGGAACGATATGCTCGAACCCTGCACCACGACCAGGACATCGAGATGGTGAGTGTTGAGGATCGAGCACCAAAAAATGCTTGAACAGAGGAGGAACTGATAACCTTCTCTGACGACGACGCCCAGCACATGCGATTCCCACACTCCGATCTGCTGGGCGTAGACGTGCAGATTGTAAACATGATGGTGAAAAAGGTGTTGGTCGATACAGGAAGTTCGATCAACATCCTTTACAAGTCTTCACTAGAAATAAGGAAGTTGTCCGTTAAGGACCTGGAGCCCTGCAATCAAACCATTTATGGTTTCTCTGTAGAAAGGATCGCCCCAGCAGGGTCGATTAACTCCCGATTACAGTAGGCACTACACCTGCTAATAGGACATTACTCACTACTTTTATAGTAGTTGATTGTCCTTTGGCATACAACGCTGTAATCGGGAGACCAATTTTGGTCGACCTACGAGCCATCTCCTCCATATGGCACCTCGCTATGAAATTCCCAACTGACGCAGGGATAGGATGCGTATTGGGAAACCAGAGGGAAGCGAGGGAGTGCTACAACGCCTCGATCACCAAGGCGAAGAAGGGTGTATCGAGAGACGCCACTGGAAAGGAGTTGCAAATGGTGACTGATGTTCAAGCCCACTCGGGTGATAATCTCACCAAATAGGGTGTTGCCCAAAGTGAGGATAGGGACTTAGATCCTCACTTTGGGGATTTTGAAGAAGTAGGGCCCATCGAGGACCTTGAAGAGGTCCAAATCGATGAGGAAAATCCGACTAGAGTTGTGAAAGTCGGTAAAAACTTAGAGACAACAACAAAACAAACACTGGTGGAGTTTTTAAGGAGGAACTAGGAGGTATTTTCCTGGTCGCATAAAGACATGGTCGGGATAGATTCTGCAGTCATCAGCCATGTCCTAAACATCGACAAGAGTTTTCCACCAGTACAACAAAAAAGAAGGCTGCTCGACAAAGATAGATCAAGGGCATTGAAAGAGGAAGTCGAGAAGCTGAAGGAGAATGGGTTCATCAGGGTGGCGTTTTATCCATCGTGGGTCTCTAATCCCGTACTAGTGCCCAAGCCGAATGGCAAGTGGCGTACGTGCATGGATTTTATAGACCTAAATAAAGCTTGCCCCAAAGATTGTTTCCCACTCCCAAGGATCGACCAGCTGGTCGATGCCACTGCAGGGCATGAGATCCTCTCATTCATGGATGCGTACTCCGAGTATAATCAAATTAGTATGCATCCCCTTGATGAAGATCACACTAGCTTTTGATTTGATACAGGGCTCTACTGTTACAAAGTGATGCCCTTCGGTTTGAAAAACACAAGTACAACTTACCAGAGACTCGTCAACCACATTATTAAGGAGTTGATCGGCACAAACATGGAGGTCTATGTCGACGACATGCTGTTCAAGTCGAAGAAAGCAGAAGGGCATATGAGGGATTTGCAGGAGTGCTTCAATGTCTTGAATAAATATCGGTTAAAGTTAAATCCCCTTAAATGCTCCTTCGGAGTAGGGTTGGAGAAATTCTTGGGATTTATAGTTAACTCAAGAGGAATTTAAGCCAATCCCGAGAAAATTAAAGCCCTGATCAACATGAAGTCGCCAGCGAAGATCAAGGATGTTCAAAGCTTAACCGGAAGAATTGCCGCTCTTAGTAGATTTATTTCAAAATCAACAGATAATTGCGTCCCATTCTTTAATCTACTTAGAGGCAATAAGAAGTTTGAATGGACGGATGAGTGCGAACAGGCCTTTCAAGCACTAAAAACACATATGGCGCAACCACCCATACTGTCAAAACCGGTTGATAAAGAAACTTTGTTCATCTACCTGGCAATCATGGAATACGCTGCTAGTGCTGTTTTAGTAAGAGAAGAAGAAGGCGTGTAGAAGGTTGTCTACTACATAAGCAAAAGGTTGATTGGAGCAGAACAGCGGTACCCGCCAATCGAGAAACTAGCCTATTGCCTAGTTTTGGCCTCTAAGAAGTTGCGGCCTTACTTCCAAGCTCATCCAATTACGGTCTTGACCGACCAACCTCTTTGACAAGTCCTACAAAAACCAGAGGCTACGGGTAGATTGCTAAAGTGGGCAGTCGAACTCGGGCAGTTCGACATATCTTACTTGCCGCGAGCAACAATAAAAGGACAAGCCTTGGCTGACTTCATTGCGAAATTCACTGAACTTACGAGTGGCGAGCAGACTAAAGAGCCTAACAAGCCTGAATGTCAAATCCAAGCACCCATGTGGAAATTATTTACAAACGGTTCTTCTAATGAGTCCCACACTGGGGCAAGAGTGATATTGATAACGCCAGAAGGGCATCCATTTCACTGTGCAATTAGATTTGACTTCACTGCTTCTAACAATGAGGCCGAGTATGAAGTACTACTCGCTGGATTGCGGTTAGCCAAAGATATGAATATAAAAGCGCTCGACATCTACAGTGATTCTCAGCTGTTGGTGAATCAAGTCACAGGAGAGTACCAGGCGCGAGGTTTAAAGATGGTTGCCTATCTGAACAAAACGAAGGATCTATTGGCTCAGTTCGACAAATATAGTCTCCAGCAAGTGCCTCACGATCAGAATTCCAACACGGACGCTTTGGAAAAATTGGCAAGTGCGAAGGATCCTGATACTCTAAACATAGTGCCAGTCGAGCGACTATCCGTACCAAGCATCCAAACAATAGAGACCACTCTGATGATCCAGATGGTGGACACGTGGATGGCACCATATGTAGAGTATCTAGCGAACGGTGTGTTACCAACGGACAGAAACAAAGCCAGGACCCTTCAACGGCAAGCTGCTAGGATCCTGGTCGATAGAATCCTGTACCGAAGGGGATACTCAATGCCACTCCTCAGATGTATTACAAAAGAGAAAGCCAAAGAATTGATGAAAGAGGTGCACGAAGGTTTTTGTGGAGACCACACTGGGGGGCAGAGTTTGTCAAAAAAGATCCTAAGGCAAGGATATTTCTAGCCAACGATGAATGAATACTCGATGGAATTCATGCGAAAGTGTGATAAATGCCAAAGATTCTCCAAAATCCCATGAGCAGCCCCCAATGAGCTTAAACAGAAGCAAAGCCCTTGGACATTTGCAGTTTGGGGGATCGACCTTATCGGATCTTTACCCACGGGAAAAGGCGGTGTCAAATATGTTGTGGTTGTCATCGACTACTTCACCAAATGGGTCGAAGCTGAACTGTTTACAACCATAACGACCAAGATGGTGCTAGATTTTGTGATCAAAAACATCATTTGTCGTTATGGATTGCCAAGGAAGATTGTCTCGGATAATGGCACCCAGTTTGACAGTGATTTATTCACGGACTTCTGCGAGCGACATGGTATTATCAAGAGCTTCTCTTCAGTCGTTCATCCCCAAGAAAATGGACAAGTTGAAGTAGTTAACAAAACCCTGAAGGATACACTGAAGAAATGGCTAGAAGAAGCTAAGGGGATGTGGCCAGAACAATTGCCTGAAATACTCTGGTCGTACAGAACTTCCCACCGAACAACAACGGGTCATACTCCATTCTCTTTGGCTTATGGATATGAAGCTATGTTGCCTGTTGAGTTAGATCCACCTTCGCATCACCGAATAACGTACAATCAAGATTCGAACAGCCAGCTATTGATGGAATCCCTGGACTCAATCGATGAGAAACATGAACAAGCCCAACTCTGAGTAGTTGCGTACCAGTAGAAGGTCGCCCGGTATTTCAACTCTAAAGTACGAGAAAGAAAGTTCAATGTTGGAGATCTTGTACTCCGAAGAGTTTTTCTAAACACCCGCGAACAAGTTGCTGGAGTACTCGGACCCAATTGGGAAGGCCCATACCAGATTGAAGAAGTCCTTCACCCAGGCACCTATAAACTTGCACGCTTAAACAGAGATCTCATTCCTCGCTATTGGAATGGAGAACACCTGCGCAAGTATTACCAATAAACAACTCTTCTTAAATAATTGGCTTGTATTAATTTTACTTTTTACAAGTTTTGAAAAAGGGTTGGTCATCTTATGTGACCGATCGCTTATAAGTGTAAGATCATATTGATCACTCTTATAGACATGTTTCGTCCATTTATTATGAGAAATATAAGGGACTGTGTGCAGCCAGTCATTTCTTGCCAATTATTGTATTTCTTACATGTATTTGCTTATTACGTGTGTTGTTTTGTTGTATTATAATTCTAATTATATTGCTACGGGCAGTAATGTTCAAACAGGTTCTGGTCAAGGCAAGTGACCAAGGACCTAAAGCTCCTCGATCACTTGGGGGGCATATAAGGTACAAGTAAGCAAAGCATATCATTAAAAGGTATGTAAACACATGAGCAAAATAAGTGAAAGCATGCTAGGGTACTTAGAGTATTTTTCAAAATTTTGTTATTTTGTTAAATCAAACCAAAGTGCTATGCTAAGTTCGGTCATGTGAACAGATATTATAATAAAATAAAAAGATGTTATAATATCAAAAACGAATTACTTTACACCACGAGCAGAACTGCTCGGATGTAATTGTCTGATTAAAAGGAAAACAGCTGCCCACGCAGCAATAAAAAATTGATGTCTTTACATTATGACCCGTAGGTCGTATACTTCAAAGATAAAATAATAATAATAATAATAGACTACAAAGCCGGAGGATCTTGAGGGGGGTCCTGGTCGACGATGTATGTAGTTTCATTGTCCGCCCTATCCATGCCAGTCGCCAAGGAGATTTCAGGCGAGGCAGGAACCCTTGCCCTCTCCTCTTCTGCCAGTCGAGCAATGCAGCGGGCTATCTCGGCTTGCCTTGCATGCTCGGGAAGGTATCTGAAGTCCGCCCCTTGGTTGTGTTTCTAGAAGTCATAAAAACACTTACTCGTGGCGTTCTTGTACCTTTCCAGACTACTGGCATTGGCTTTCTCAAGCTCCTCGATCTGGCCCTCCAAAGTTGTAGTCTCTTGTCTGCTCGCGGCCAAATCCTCTTCGAGCTTTTTAGCCGCACAGTAATTGACGCGGTTAGACTCCTTGAAGTTGTCTCTCTACTCGATGGCCTTATCCAGAGAACTTTGCTTCTCCTTCAACTCCTTAACCAGTTTGTTCTTCTCCTCGAGCACCGCCGCAAGCTGTTAAGCATATTTCGCTTCGGCGGCTTTGAGTTCATCAGCATGTTGTTGCTCCAAGGATTTGGACTGCTCGGTGACAACACCCGATCGTAGTCGGCCGACGATAAGGGTTAAAAATTCCTGCGGTCAGAGCAAAGATTAGACTGACTGTAAAGTATACAAGAAGCGGTCTCCACAGGAAAAGATAACTTACACTGACAAATTCATTTAAAGCGCGGGTTAGGATCTGGTCGACATCCATTGTCTCAGTCGCAGCCATCGCCTCTCGGCAGCGATTGTGCTTCACAATTTTCGCGACCCTGTCTTTCACCGATCTGAAGGCACGACTTGTTATGTCGCCCCCGGTGGATACAGGACCAGCCTGCTGAGTCTGGTCAGTTGGGGCCGCTGGAGATGGAGTCGACCCGACAGGAGCAAGGGGTGTCTACTGCTCATGGGGAGAAGGTGATGGAGATGCATTGGCTGAGGGTCTGTCCTCCGGGAGGCCTGCAGTGCAAGGCTTCTTAGCCTAAGGCATTTTACTGCTTTCCCCAGGATGCCTCTTGCTCGCTTTCTTTTTGCTCGAGGGATCCGCGAGAGCATCGGGGGCGCTGTATAAGTCGAACACGCACTCGAAGTCCATATCTGAAACAGAAGCAAACATTCGAGCAGTGAGACAATATAAACAGTTAAATATGTTATGTCAGGAAAAGAAACAGAAAAAATTGTAAGTGAAATACCGGAGCTATCATTACTGGTCGATACATTATAAACTCTACTATTCTTATACTCACTCTCGAGCATGAAGAAGGATGAATCTAAATTCGAAGCGTACTTAAAATTGTCATCCCCGTCAAATAAGTGACAGGTAATTGGCAAGCTATCTAAGAGCGAGAGATCATTACCATTCTCGTCCGATGATTCGTTGAGGGGCTCGAGGGGTTCGGTGGCTTTCTTTTTCCCTTTTCCCTTTGGGGCAGGGGGAGTGGCAGCCCGCGGGGTGCTGGAAGGTTCCCTGATTGTTACTCCGGTGGCCCTCCTCGAAGGAGTTTGTTCCACGCCCGGGTGCTGCTCGGGAACTTCTCCGCCAGTAGCACTCCCCACTGTTGACTCCCTCATGTCCTGATGAGGGGCCAAAAGGCCGACCAGCCTAAGGTTAGCCTCTGTGACCAGATGTTAGACGCTTTTCTCCACGTCAGTCATACTGGCCAAGAGGGTTGATCTCAACTCCATGTCTGGAGTGGGGTCTGGTCGCAGCCATGGGCCTGAAAAAGCGTTAAAAGTCTAAGAAAGTGTGGAGGAAACGCTAAATAAAGATTAACAGCCAGTGGTACAAAGGTTTTACCTCCTTGAGCGAAGGCCAAATTGTTCGCGATCATGTCGATCGTAAGGAAATACTCCTAGTAGTACCTCCCCACATTTAATATGTGAGTGGTGTTGGTCAAGAAGCAGTCTCCTGGTGACAAAAGTGAAAGAACCCCGTACCTTCTTGGTTGGGGTTGGATTTGAGGTCGAATAAATAATTAACCTCATGAGGAGTTGGCACGGGCCATTTTTTGTGACTGTAAAGGATATAGAGTGCTGCAAGCATTCTATACCCATTGGGAGTTATTTGAAAAGGGGCGACTCCGAAATAGTTGGCCACCCCTTGGAAGAATGGATGAAAAGGCAAGGTAGCCCCTACCTCAATATGGTATCTCGACCAGGCGCTGAAGGCGCCTCCGAGCAGGTTCGCCCGTTGGTCTTGGTTGGGTCGAACTAATGTCACCCCTGTGAGTCCATATTTCTTGATGTAGTTGGCGA
Organism: Humulus lupulus; assembly: GCF_963169125.1. Classification (NCBI taxonomy): domain Eukaryota; kingdom Viridiplantae; phylum Streptophyta; class Magnoliopsida; order Rosales; family Cannabaceae; genus Humulus; species Humulus lupulus. Next base: position 125,355,508 of record NC_084801.1, on the reverse strand, counting down.
TCATCCTGATCGTCACTCGGCTTTCAGAGACAACATACCATTCAACATCTGGTTGAATGGCATTTCGGGGCTGAGCATGAGCTTGGATATTGGGGTCAGGGATATTTTCTGCTCGACCACTGGTCGAGGGAACTTTAGCCCGAGGAGCAGGATGATTTGAAGGATTGGGAGTTTTCTTTTTCTGGGCCGTAGTTTTTGCTCGAGCCATATTTTGGATAAGGATGGATGGAGTGTTTCAAGTGGCATGAGAAAAGGGAATGTCAGGTATTAGCGATGACGGTTGCTCCTCGTTCTCAAGCAGTTAAGCCAATAAATCATCGTCGATGGGTCTTTCTCCTCCCCATGGATCTTGCATGAAAGCTGCGAACAAAGAAAGGAGGAGATAAGACGCACAGCTTAAAAGCTTGTGTTGAAAGTTGGAATAACATTGCTCGCATATACGACCAGTAGCATTCTAACATAAACACTAAGTTCTATACGAGCAGTTTGAAAAGCAGATTGAAAAGCGGAAGTAAAAAGCTTTTTGGGAAAAAGCTTTTTCGACTCCGAAGGAGCAGGAAAAACCCAGTTTTTCACCTAGCCTAAAAATCAAATTTTTACTTCGATTTTACGCCCTAAATCTACAATCTCGACTACCAAACAGGCTCATAACTCATACAAAACAATATCTCACTACCCTATTAATCATCTGTCAACATGCAAACAATCCCCATATATTTTTGGCCAAGAACATGAAGGAGTTCAGAGATAAAAATACGCATAAGGCAGTTTCGAATAGTAACTAAAAGGACAAGAAAATTTGTGAAACTTACTCAGATAAAGATTGAAGTCCGAAGATGAGAGCCATCGGGAATCCGAGTATAGATGTCTGAAAGTTTCTGGGCTCTGGGGCACAAGTTCTTCAGCGTTCTTCAAGAAGGTAAAGGCAAGTAAAAGGTAAAAATGGTAACTTGAGGATTATTTATGAAGACCAAGGCACGATAAAAGAGGCAATCATAGTTACTTTTTTCTAAGTATGGGGAAGTGGAATGGTCGTCGGACACACTTTTGGGAAACTGAAAGGACCTGATTAGACATGATTGGTCACGTTTAACAAGAAGACATGGGCGGTTCTGACAGATTTCGTGGGGCATACGAAAGGTTAGTTTCCTAAGTTTACTTATTGCTGGTCGCAATAAATAAACTTGGGGGGCAAATGTTTACCCAAAAAAGGTCATTGATGACGTGGCAAAGATTACTTACACATGGATTGACATGTGGCGGAATTAAAAGGCAGAGGTGTTGTTCGGCTATCGACCAGAGGCGCGCCTCCTTGTCAGTGTTAATTTTTGTCACGACCAGGCTGGTCGTGAAGCCCGATTGTTTCCTTCTTAGGTTGTAATCTAATATTAACTGCATTTGAATATTTCTTCATAATTATCCTTGATATGCAGTTATTAAGGATAAGATATGACACGTTATTATATGTAACCCTCCTTGAGCCTATAAATATGCATGAAAGAGCTCAAGGAAAGGATTTTGGGATTCATTTAGCTTTTTTGCTTAAGATTGAGAGAAAAAAAGCTAAGGTGAGTTGTTACCATCTGATTGTATTACGCCTAAGGTTTGTGAAACTCAAGAACCCTAGTTCTTTGATCACGACTTTAGGATTCTATAATAATAATATCACAAAGTGGACGTAGGTCATTACCAATCACTGGAGCCGAACCACTATAATTCTTGGTATTTTTCCTTTCCATTAGATCATCTTTTCAAGTGTCGTTTATATATCCTATCATATACTTGACTCCGTGTCGTTGGCTAATTTGAGGGTCAACAATTACAAATATGCCCCTTTAAATAAAAGCGGGCTTGTTTCGCACAGTTAATACACCTAAACATGCATAATCAGCTATATAATAATATAACTCATGCAATTCACATAATCACATCAATATCCAATTATTCACATAATATTCCAATATTGCCCTCCCGGGCCCCTAATCAAGACACTGAGCCTTATTAGAAATTTTGGGACGTTACAACTATCCCCTCCTTATAGAAATTTCACCCTCGAAATTTACCTAAACTGCTCGGGATACTGGTCACACATGTCTAACTCTACATATATATATTAAATGTTGTGTGGGTTTCTTGCATTTGTTATATGTATGTTGATATGTAAATTGAATAGACTGATACGTTTTTTGAATGTATGGTTGAATGATGGATCGTTGATTATATGGTGTTATTGGGTTAGGAATTTGAAATTCTAGATCTTGTGTAAGCCATAAAGGGCATATGATTTTTTGAAAAATTTTATTTTTGAAATATGTATTATAAAAATATGTACACAAAGAAGAACTAAGGACCCAAGCCTATGGCCCGAGCCCTAGCCACACGCACCAGCCCAAGCTTCCTTGTTGTCGTGTGCGTCCCAGGCCTCCCGAGTCCTGCGCCCTGCACGCCTGTCGCAGTCCTTTTGCAACACGCACACGAGTGTCCAGTCCCAGCCACCTACTGCGTGCACCACTACAGCCCGTGCACATCCAGGTGTCGTGCTCACTGCCTGCGGCAGCCACCAACCCGAGCCCTTGGCTCCCATGGTGTCGTCGGCCTTAGTGATCTACAGCACCAATCTTGGTGCCCAAAGCTAGATCCTATTTATATGCAATTATTCTTTTATTTTATTAATTTTTAAATTGTTTGAATTTAAAAGTTTAATTATAATAAAAATAAAATATCTTTTAGTTTAAATCTTGGAGTCTTGAAAGCCACCTAAAGGCTATTTTGAAATTTTATTTCTATTTTTTCAAAGGTTGTAAATTTAGAAATACCCAATAGTACTCGACTCATCATTTATTGTTTATTTATTATATTTATTTAAATAAATGTTAATTAATGTTTGATTATAACATGATCATGCATTAGTCAATTACATGCCATTCATGAAACCCCACGCAATTTTCATTAATCATGCATATTTTAGAAACATGATTATTTAGGATTTTCCTAATGGTTTATATGAATTGTTTTGGAGAAATCAATTGCATGTAAACGACTAAGTATTAAATTATTTAAAACTTGGTAACTCACACCATAATAAAAACAATAGTTTTTATAGGCCTTTAAGATAACCAACTTTATTTAAAAGGTGTTTTAGTAATGTTAGATGAATGTAATGAGTAATTATTTAGATCACATTAATTATAGAAACATGCTCTTTTATAATTAAATGTATTTGGTAATTAATTACATTCATAGGGTTATTAATAATTAATTAATTAGTTTTGTTGACACCGTTTTTCGTCAACTTGAGAACATAAGAGTATGGATTCAAGAATAAAGATATGTGTTGACTTGTGAAATTGGCCAACGGTCGTATGTACAATATACGACATCTTTTGAACAGAATGAATCTAATATATGACAAAGTGCAAATATCTAAAAAAAAACACACAGGAATTTATAGTGGTTCACCCCTGTTCTTCTGAACAGTAATAACCTAATCCACTTAGTCTTTAGTATTGAATCACTCGATAGACAATCACAAAGATCAACTCGGAGTTCACTCCTCACAAGTCCGTCCAAAAGATCGATCCAAAAAGTCTAGAAAAAGAGATCCCTTGAGAGGAAGCCCTGGGTCCTTTATTTATAGTACTCAGAGGTTGTTACATGATCAGTAAGAGTGGGGATCATGGTTTGGTACATGATCGTTGGGTGTGGAGATACGTGTCTTGTTAGGAACGAGTTTCCTAATGGGTTGGCCCAGTGTACAACAAAAATTTTGTAACATATTTAAACTACCTTTAAATATGCGGATCCATTAATGTACATACATTAATCATAAATAAGAAAAGAATAAAGAACATACCTCTTGATGCCTATCAAGTGTCCTTGCTATAGTAAAATAAACGATCTTCCTATCCAAGCTGCTCCCAAGTACTCACACCAAGTTCTTCCACAACGTTCTCTATATCTCAAGAAGTGTGTGGGCACTTAGAGAATAAAGGGTGGTATATTTATGATTCAACTTGATGTACTCAACACATGAGACCAAGATAATAGGCCTGAGATTGGTTCTGTATCTTTTTCAGGGAGAGATAGAAAAGTATCGTTCTTTTCTTTAGAGCGAATAAAAATTATGTGTCTTTTATTTTCTAATAAGTCTAACTTAAATAGAAAATATTTAAATTTAAAAAATAAATATGTAACCAATTTACAATTTATCTTTTAATTAATTAATTATCATATTAATGAAAATATCAAAAATTAACTTTTGAATTTTCCATTAATTAATTAATTAAATAAATAAAAGTGAAGAATTTATCCCTGATTTTTACTGTAGCTCACACCACATGGACTGTGTGTGTCCTGTAACTCCCTATAAATTAGGGATGTGAGATTTTTCCACAAATATTTAATTATTTATTCAAACTACATTATCAGATAAAATCCAACAACCTGATAATTAATTCAAATTTGAATCTATTATCTTTTTAACTAATCATCACATATAATTAATTATTTAAATAAATATCAATCTTTTAAATTCAAATCAAATTTGAACTTATCAGATTATTATCTCCCACTCAAATAAAGATATTTAATTAATTCTACTAATTAATTAAAACCAATTTTAATTAAATACTAATTTCAAAAATTAAATATTTATTTTATTATAATTTAGAAAATTATAATAAATTAATTATTTATATAATTTAAAAAATTATATAATAATTAATTAATTTTGATAATTACAAATAATTTGTAATTAATTAATTAATTAATCACTATTATCACATAATGGCATATTTGGCCCGAAGAACAAATTTCTACTTAAATATGTCTTTTTACCATTTTACTCTTTATATCAACTCTTGCCTTGAATAGTGTTGATAGAGCCGCTGTGGGGACCTATGGACCTATAATTCCAAGCTCCAATAAATTTGAGAGTATTAATTAAACTCTTTAATTAATTAATCTTAATTTATTAATCTCATGATTACTCCACTATAAATATGAGGCGTGCACTTTTGTAATTGTAGACATTTCATTTACTGAGTACTTTATAACAATAAATCATCCATTGATATAATCATTACATACAAATTAACCCTCTAATAATGGTTCATAATTAATCGGGAATAAAATTACTGTTTTACCCTTTTAATTATATCTTGTTTCCTTAAGTATCATTGACTTTACTAGTGAAGGTTAATTCATAACTAAATTATGAATTTGAGCTCAATTACCTTTCAGTCCCAAAAGTTAACCCTTAAGAGAACCATCATTCAATCTCTTACAAGAAGGTATAGATTCCATATCTGTATACTATGTCCCCCCATCCATTTACATTAATGAGTTCCCCAAACAAAAGTTTCTAGCCTGATCATTCTGACAGACCCTAACAAGTGAATCAAAGAACTCATATAACATAAACAGGAGTTCATAGTAACTTCATGATTAAGATCTAATTGTATATGATCATCAAATGATATATTTAATTAATACTTCGAAATGGTATTTAACTAAGTATTAATAAACATATCTAGTCCAGTTCTATATATTCTCTAATATATAAAGAACCTCCACTAAAGTGTCCTACTACATTAGTAATCCGGATCTAGATCACATGTATTCATAATACTAGTGGACCGTACTTGCAGTAATTAATCTGAAGATTCCATAACTTTATTTTACTGCAAACTATTCAAGTTCATTTATCTCAAACACAATCCTCCCGTACCAATACATGGTTGAGATTACATATATGAACTTAGGAATTTTTCTGATATTTACTTAATATTATCACAGAATAATATAGTCCATAAAATATATACATAGCAAATTAAATTTATTTATTTATTTCTTAAAACAATGTCTACTACATATGCTTTCAGGGCACAATTCCCAACATGTCCACTCTCCCATGATTATGAGATCGTGGGTCTTCCTTTTATCTTATCTAGATCGTGGTTGACAATGCACGATTGAAACCTTTGAGAAAATGCTAAGTCTTGATTGGTTTATGAGACTTAGGTGCTAGGCTCGACGACCCTTTAGAGCTTGGGTGCTAAACCCATTGGTCCTCTGGGTGCTAGGCTTGTGTTCTTCTAGGTGCTAGGCCTATTGATCTGCTGGGTGCCAGGCCTATTGATCTCAGTTTGAACGAGCGTGAGTTTTACCCAGTGAAGTGTCTTTGGGAGTGTAGGTCGTCCACCCTATGAAGGATAGGGTGGGCCGACCACCCCAAGGGGTTCTTGGGCCTGCTTAGGCCGACCACCCCTAGGGGTTGGGGTTAGGCTGAACACCCTAGGGGGCCAATGCCAGGCCAACCACCCCTAGGGGGTTTGGGCCTGGTTGACTTTCTATAGGTCCTGGACCTATCTTTTTTGCTCATTGGTCTTTTTTCAATACTTCGTCGTTTTTCCCTGATTTGTGAAGCCACGTGCCGCTTTCTCATTCGCCATGTCATCTCTAGATTTTTTAGGGATAACATTTGCCCCCCCCCCCCCCCCCCCAAGTTTATCATAATGTGTTCAACATTATGGTAAACTTGATCTAGCCCAAGAAATATATTGTAGCAGTACTTTAATAGCAAAGTCTCTCAAGATATTACGTAGTCTTTTATTAACTATCGATAATTTGCTCAGCACGAATTTTTTAAGGATAATTGTAATTCCTAAAAATAATTAAATTTTTCAAGGAAAATTAATTTCCTAAAACTCTAATATATTTTTCAGGGAAATTATGAGGTCCTAAAAATAAAATATATTTTTTAAGGAATTTTGAAGTCCTAAAAATATAATATCTTTTTCAAGGATATTAATTCCTAAAAATACAAAATACTTTTCAATGAATTTGAATTCCTAAAAATATTATATATTTTTCAAGGAATTTTGAAGTCCAAAAAATACAAAATATTTTTCAAGGAATTTGAATTTTTAACAATACCAGATATTTTTCAAGGATTTTGAATTTTTAACAATACCATATATTTTTCAAGGACTTTGAATTCCTAAAAATATATGGTTAGCATGTGAGGCTATAAGTAGGGTATTCACTTCTCAGTTCTCTGCTATGTGCACCTAAGCTGTAGGGTTCTCCAAGTGTGATTTCTTCAATTCTTCATCAAACTCAGATCTTCACTTGGGTAAGTATTTTCTCCTAATATTTACATCATTTAATTTAAATGTGCTTATATTTAGAAGAAATACTTTGAATCTTTGAGGAATCTTTCTGAATCTCCTTGTTTTGTTTTATTTTGATCCAAAATAATTGACTTGTTTGAATCAAGTCTATGATTTCCCGAGCCTGAACGATTTCCAGGGTTCCAAACCCTAGCATAGGAAATTTCAGGCTTGTAAAACCCTAGGCCGACCACCCTTAAGTTTCCTTGGCCTTGTGATTTTCAAGCTTATAAACATTAGGGTTGGGAAATTTTCAGGGTTTCAGATCTAGGCATAGGTAATTTCCAGGGATGTAAATTCCATCATGGGCTTACCACCCCTAGGGTTTCCATCATGGGTCGACCACATTTCCCTTGCCTTGTGTGACTTCTAAGCCTACATAACCCATCATGGGTCGAGCACCCAAAGGCTTCCTTAGCTTGGGAAATTTCTAAGGTTACACAATCCAACCCTAGTTTACACTCCTATGCCCTGGTCGATTTACAAGGTTACAAAATCCAACTTTAGACTGCATTCCATGCCCTGGGCAATTTCTAGGGTCCTCAATCCTGGGTGGTTGGCCCAAACCTTAGCATAGGCAGACCACCATTCTCCCTGGGCGACTTGCAGGGATCCAAGATCCAGGGTGGTAGGCCCAACCATAGGCCGACCACCTAGGACCCTAAAAATTATTTTTTTTTCTTTTGGTTTCTTCAACTTTGCTACTTAGTTAATGGATATGCCCTCGGCTATTGGCTTCATTATGTTCACTTACTAACTTTACTCTTTATTTTGCCTTTGTTGCAGATGTCCAGCTCTTCTTTGTCAGATAAGTCTGTAAGCGAGTGTACTCCACAAGCGTTCTTGGAAAGGGTAAAAAGGATTCTCCCATGCTTCGCTTTATATCTATTCAGTGAGGAAGATTTCTTGAAAATGTATTGTCTAATGGCGAGAGTGAAACAGACAACTCGGCAACCCTCCGAAGATAATCCTCAGATTGCCAGGCACATCACCCAGGGCTCTCCGCCTGGCTCTTCGCATATCTCTTCTCAGCATAGTACTCCTCATGTCTCTCAGGGCACATCTCATCGAAGTCACTCTTCTCAGTTGAGTTTGTCCGGTCAGCAGGAATCCTTGCCACACCCTTTGTAACGACCTGCTAATTAGGGTCTGTTACCAAGTGTGTTTAAAATTAGTGCTGGACTTGCTAAACAAGTCATTTGGACTAAACATGTGATTAAGCCACTAAAGGTTTAGGTATTACAAATTTGGTCAAGTCATAAACATTTTCATTAAACCAAAAACTTTGTTCTTTACACGAGATCCCAAAACCACAAGCTTAAAAGTTGGTCACAACCCCAAGGTTACATAATAAGCCGGCCTAGGCGGCAAAATTTGGGTTCAACTCTAGCTTCCTTGAGTATCTTGGCCATGGCAGTCAAGTGGAATGCATATGTACATTTCACTGCTATCGCTCTCCAACTCATGGCTGGCCAAGCCTCTCTTTACCTTTGCATGCACCACGAAGAACCCGTGAGCCAAAAGAATCATCAAGAAAACATATTAAACTATTCACGAAGTAATATATTAGACTAATAGTAATAACTGAATCTAGCATAGACCTTATACAAATCAGCAACCATAGAGTTGCACAAGTGCGTGTCGTACTCCCTTTCAATTTGTTTGGCATTCGAGCCAGTCAGGTGCTTGACGCACCCCCAAGGTGGCCCAGCCATGGTGGCCTGCACTCCACGTGCATAAGGCCAAACTCAGCTCATAAGCCGAGTCCTACAGGTCCTTGACTTACAAGTCAGGCCTCACATGCCCCCGACTTATAAGTCGAAGCTTTAAGATCCTCGACTTATAAGCTGAGCTTCGGAGACCCTCGACTTATAAGCCGAGCCCCTCAAATCACATATGCCCTCGACTAATAAGTCGATCTCTAACTAGATATCCCAACAATTTTCTGGTTTATAAATCGAGCTCCCTGGTCACAGAAGACAATCACATATTCCATTTATCATACATATATATAGATACAATGTATTATAATACATTTAATCAAACATACATAAGCATAATCATGCACATTCACAGGCCAAATGCCTAAATCAAGATTATACTCAGCATTCAGGCCAAGCCCCAATCATGTATGTTATATTCTGGGTGCAGTTTCTTACCTTCGGTCCAAGTGCAAGCTACCAACGAACGACTCTTGAGTACGATCCCTGATCAGAGCCCTTAGCGTTGACCTAGTCACAACCATGATAAAGAATTCCTTCAACAACGAGTGAATAAAGGCTTCCGGACCAAATCCTAGCCTCCGAGACATTGAATTCCACTAAACACGGTAGTAGAATCGATCTGAGCTCATAAGGTTGAGTTCCCGCACTCAAAACTTTCTCGGGGGCCAAAAACCTTTTAAGAGCCATGGCCCACCTCAATCAGAGGCTCAGCCTCCCCAAGACACCAGGCACGCACCACGATGCCCTTGAGACAGAGCCCTCCTTGGCTCCCTTTTGTTCTAGAGGGTCGTGGGACACCAAGAACAAAGCCGCAACTCGACCCCATCGAATCCAGAATTCTGGGATTTTCCCTTAGTCGAACCCAACTAAAAACAACCCAATCACAATCAAATCTTTAACTCAATCCCCATAATTAGTTTAACTCATTTCTAGCAACAAAACCTAATTAATTAGTTGACTAAAACTCATCAAGAATCCCAAAATTCACTCTCCCAACCCACACAAATGCAAACACCAAAGCTTTCAACAAAATCACAGAAGTATCATGAAGAATTAGAATTTAAACCCTTACCTCTGAGAAGATAACACCCTTGAGCTAATCCCCAAGTTTCCCAAGCTCAATCCTTCAATTTTCCAAGCTTGATTCCTCCAATTCCTCAAGATCCTCAAACCACCAAGAAGAGGGAGAGAGAGTTACGGGAGAGAGAAAGTATTTCTGGTTTTGTTTACTCTGTTTCTTAGTTTCCCTTCAGCTGAAGAAACCTCTAGCTTAAGCCTCTAATTAAGCACCAAATGACCTAAATACCCCTAGGCCAAACCAATCTCTCCAAAGCCCTTCAAGGGCAATTCCGTCTATTTCCACTTCCCGTAAATCCTCGAGTATTCCTCTAAATCCCCAAATATCTCAAAATAATAATCATTTAATCTCCCATTACCCGATAAATCCCAAAAATGTACTAAATTATGAAAATATCCCTAAGCTGACCTCGAGCCGGGTATTTTACCCCGTTGTGACTTTTCCGCTAACTTGCTCACCAGGATCGCCTCGCGTCGAGTAACCCAAATATATCCACATAATAATGTGGTCTCAATCACACATAATCAAATTTACAATTATACCCTCAGCAGGTCAAATTACTAAAATGCCCTTCTTATAAGAAACTGGCCCACATACACATTTAATATTTCTAAACATGTAAGCATAATTATATTATAATATAATTCACATAATAACATGTTCATGCAATATTAACACATAATTAAAACAAGTATTGCCTCCTGGCACCCTAATCCATGCACTAAGCCATATTAGGGAATTTGGGATGTTACAACTTTCCCTCCTTACAGGAATTTTTTCCTCGAAGTTTTTACGTGAACAGCTCGGGATACTGGTCCCACATGGTTGATTCCAACTCCCAGGTCGCTTCCTCGACCTTGTTGTTCCTCCATAATAGCTTCACTAAAGGTATGGTTTTATTCCTCAGGACCTTGTCCTTTCTGTCTAATATCTGGACTGGCTGCTCCTCAAAGGACAAATCTGCCTGCAGCTCCAGATCTTCATAACTCAGTACATGAGTCTCATCAGATATATACTTCTGTAGCATCGAAATATGAAACATATTATGCATGGTCGACAATGCCGGAGGTAATGCCAACCTATAAGCCACCTGACCAATCCTTTCCAAAATCTCAAAAGGTCCTACGAACCTAGGGCTCAGCTTGCCCTTTTTCCCAAATCTCCTCACCCCCTTGAGTGGCGAGACTCTAAGGAAGACATAGTCTCCCACCTGGAACTCCACGTTCATGTACTTCGGATTCGCATAACTTCTCTGTCTACTATATGATGCAAGCATCTGAGCTCTGATCTTTTCAATGGCTTCATTGGTCCTTTGAACTGCCTCAGGACCCAAATATATGCGCTCACCCATCTCATCCCAATGAATAGGTGATCTACACTTCCTATCGTACAACATCTCATAAGGAGCCACTCCTATGGTCGGCTAGTAGCTGTTGTTGTAGGAAAATTCTATCATGGATAAATATTTACTCCAAGAACCCTCAAAGTCCAGTACACATGCTCTCAACATGTTTTCCAATATCTGGATAGTCCTCTCAGACTGACCATCGGTCTGAGGATGATAGGCTATACTAAACTTCAGCTGCATACCCATTGCCTTCTGCAAACTTCCCCACAACTTGGAAGTAAATGTGGGGTCTCGATCCGACACGATCAAGGCTCCATGAAGACGTACTATCTCTTTTACATAGACATATGCGTACTGGTAAACAGTATAAGTCATCTTCACTGGTAGAAAGTGAGCCGATTTGGTATATCTGTCTACAATCACCCATGTCGAATCATGCTGACCCATTGTCTTGGGCAATCCCACCATAAAGTCCATTTTAATGTCTTCCCACTTCCACTCTTGAATGTCCAAGGGTTGTAGCAATCCAGCTGGTCTCTGATGTTCAGCTTTGATTTGCTGACACGTCAGACACTTGGCTACATACTCTGTTACATCACCATTCATCCTCAGCCACCAATACAAAGTTCTCAGACACTGGTACATCTTCGTGGTGTCAGGATGCAAGGAATACGGAGTGGTACGAGATTCATCCAGAATCTCCCGTCTAATAACAACATTCATTGGAACACAAATCTGACCCTTATATCTTAGCAAACCCATATCTAATATTGTATAGTCTCTAGCCACTCCAGCTAGGATGTCCTCTCTAATCTTCACCAACTGTGGCTCTTGTAACTGACCTTCCTTTATCCTTTCTAGAAGAGTGGACTGCAAGGCAATATTGGCTAACTGGTCCACTACTAACTCAATCCCTGCTCTGGTCATATCCTCCGCTAACCTCTTGGATATTTGCCTCCCACTGTACAACTGCCCTGGACCTCTCCAACTTAAGCCATCTGCCACCACGTTGGCCTTCCCTGGATGATAAAGGATATCATAATCATAATCCTTCACTAGTTCCAACCAACGCCTCTGCCTCATATTCAAATCCTTCTGTGTAAAGAAGTACTTGAGGCTCTTGTGGTCTGTATATATCTCACACTTCTCTCCATAAATGTATTACCTCCATACCTTTAATGCAAAGACCATCGTTGCCAACTCTAGATCATGGGTTGGGTATCTCTACTCATAATCCTTCAACTGGCGTGACGCATAAGCAATCACCTTCTTTGCCTGCATCAGGACATAGCCTAACCCCTATCTTAAGGCATCACAATAAACCATAAACTTCTCCTGGTCTATCGGAAGACTCAGGACTGGGGAGGTAATCAAACGTCGCTTTAACTCCTAGAAGTTGTTCTCCCATCTGTCTGACCATGTAAACTTCTGATTCTTACGTGTTAGTTATGTCAGTGGAGTAGCTATTCTTGAGAGTCCTTCCGAAAACTTCCTATAATAGCCTACCAATCCAAGGAAGCTTCTAATCTCGGAGGCATTCCTTGGCCTTGGCCAATTCCTAACAGCCTCAATCTTAGCTGGGTCAACCTTAATCCCATCTCTACTAACAATATGACCCAAGAATGTCACCTGCGGTAACCAAAACTCACACTTTTTAAACTTCGCAAATAACTTGTGTTCCCTCAGTCTCTAAAAGACCAATCTGAGGTGCTTCTCATGCTCTTCCTTTGACTATGAATAAATCAAGATATCATCAATGAAGACGATCACGAATCGGTCCAGATAGTCCTTGAACACTCTGTTCATTAAGTCCATGAAAGATGTCGGGGCGTTAGTCAAACCAAACAACATAACGAGGAATTCATAGTGCCCATATGTGGTACGAAAAGCTGTCTTTGGTATGTCTTCCTCCTTAATCCTCAACTGGTGATAGCCAAATTGAAGATCTATCTTCGAAAATACCATTTTACCTTGCAGTTGGTCAAACAAGTCATCTATCCTTGGCAGAGGATATCTGTTCTTAATAGTCAACTTATTCAGTTCCCTGAAGTCTATGCACATCCTTAAAGAAACATCACTCTTCTTCACAAATAACACTAGTGCACCCCACGGCGAGAAACTGGGTTTGATAAAACCCATATCCAACAACTCCTGTAACTGTACCTTGAGTTCCCTCAACTCTACTAGGGCCATTTGGTAAGGTTCCCTAGACACTGGCTGTAACGCCCTGGATAGCCAAGACAGTTACACTGTGTGTTTATAAAGTGCTAGACTTGCTAATCAAGTCGTTTAATTAAAAACGTGTTATTGGAACTACAAAGGAACTACGGTTAAAGTGTTTTGGTCTCAAAGGTCACATTTTCATAAAGAAACATTTCCTAATTACACGGGATCCCAAAAATGTTAAGTTTGAAACTATTTACAAAAGATTCAAGGACTAAATACAGTATTAGCCATATTAAGGCAAAACAGACAATTAGGCAGTCTCTGTCCTGATCCACTCCTCGGCCATGGCGACCGAACAGCCGGCTATGTACATTCAGCCCCACAGCTCTCCATCTCATGACTGGTCTAACTTGTCTTTGCCTTTACCTGCACCACGTAGCACCCGTGAGCCAAGGCCCAGCAAGAAAACACAACAACAGAGCATAAGCAATCAACAGAAAAATCAATATCTCATATAGCATCACATATTCTTAACCATATCAACATTCTGAATAGTCAAGCATTCAGCATACTAAACATATTAGTTTATAGCATACACCAAATCACATATGATAACTAGGGTTAGCGCCCTCAGGCCACACCCTCTGTTATCCCACTGACTCCGGCCCGCTTAAACCGAGCTCAGTGAATATTAATATGTCCTCGACTACCAGTGGCCAAGCTGCGCCCTGTGCACAAATATTGTGTACGGCACCCTTAGGCCGCTGTCACATGTCCCATGGCATAATACCATCATTGACATAATACAAATATCGGGAGTGCTTATTCCCATCACAAACATATAATCGGGTGCAGTTTTCTTACCTTTCGATTCGTTAGCTTTGATCACTTGACTCCTTGAGCACGATCCCTCTCGAGCCCTAGCACTCACCTAAACACAACCATAGGTCAAAGTCATCACCAAACCTCAAGTCCAAAACCTAGCCTCAGGACCAATCTCGAGCCTCCGGGAAGTTCTAGTTCCACCAAACAAGGTGGTGGAATCAAACCCCAAACCCTTGGTCAAAAACCCTTGAAAACAACCCTAAAATCCCTTTCTGAAGACAGGGTGGCGCTACAGTGCTCATTGGAGGGCGCTATAGCGCTACAAGCAGAACCAAAATACCCTCATCATGCATGGCCTAGCGCTACAGCACCCAAAGGCTAGCGCTGTAGCGCTAGTCACAGACAAGCAACAGCTCAATTTCCCTTCCTGCGATTTCCTCGAGCCAAACTTAACCAAAACTTCTCCAAACCTTCACCAAACTCAAAAACAAGCTTATTAACACACTCCACTCATCCCAAGCATCCCAAATATTCAAAACCCAATCACATGCATCCCTGATCTCAAAATTCACCATTGTTGCTCACAGACTTTAGAAACTCAGCAAAGACAATCAAACCTTCAAAGTTTAAAGCTTAGAATTTCATACCTTTAATGGGAATTCGATTTCAAGACAACCTCTACACCTCCTTAGCTTGCTCTTCCTCACCCTTTGGCCTGAATTCCCTAAAGTTCCCATCAAATCCAGCTTATGCACCATAGGTCAAAAACTAAAACCAGAAACTGAAGAAGCTACAAAGTCTTACCTCAAGTGACGGTGTGTTCTTGCTAAACCCCTGCCAATTCTTCAAGCCTAGCTTAGGATCCTTGATGCTCAGCCTAACCTAGCTCTCCTCTGAGCTTTGCTCCAAGAAAACCCAAGAAAAATGGTGAGAGAACCACAAACCGACCCTAGAGAAAACAGCTATGTTTTCCTCCCTTTCTTTTTTCTTTCTTTTCCTTCTTTTCTTTCTTTCCTCAGACTTCTATATGTTGGTTTTTATTGATCAAATCAGAGATTATACGCAGCGGAACAACAATCAAATTGTTAGATTAATCCCATAAGATTTCTAGATCTACTTCTTCACATGCATATACATATTGAATCAAGGACAAGAATAGAAAAATTACCTCAGGTCCTTCCTTGCTGCTATCTTTTCGTATGGCTAAATCCTCGAGATCTCACACCAAGATCTTCCAAAATGTTCTCAGGCACACAAAGAACGAGTGTGGGCTCACTATACAAATAATAGGCAATAACTATTTATCAGATGTTCTCAACACATGAGATCTGATAAAGTTTGGACCTAGGTTTTGTGAAGAACAATGACTTTAGTTTTTGTCACTGTTCTCTTTCTCTGAGAGAGATTCCTAGATATTTTTCTATCCCTGAAAAGTTACGTTCTATGAAAAACTGATATCCAATATTTAATAATATCCAATATATTAAAATATTTGTTATTTTAAACAAATTCAAAATAACTGATCAATTATCAGATTTTTGTTTAAATAATAATATTTTAATCATATTAAAATATCTCATTATTTATTTAATATTTAAATAACTAAAATTGTGGAATCAAGAGACTGAGTAAAGTCTCTTATGCGTGTAGCACAGTGCCTGTGCACTGTGCCACACGTGTACCACATGCTTGTGATGGCATGTGATTTTTCCCAATTTTTATTATTATTTAAATACCAAAAATCCCAAAAATAAATTAATTCAAAATTAATTATATTTTTGTTAAATCAAATAATTAATTAATTCTTAATTAATTAATTACACATAATTATAAAATAATTATGTTTGATACATAGAAAAATATTTTACTTATCACATAAGTCCTTTTGCCCATTTTTTGTATTTGCCTTTGACAGTGATTGTTTGAGCCATTTCGGGAACCATAGACCTATAACATTAAGCTCCAATAAATTGAAATTAAATAATTAAACTCTTTAATTATAATAGTTAATTTATTAATTCTGATATTACCCCACTATAAATTCAGAATTGCACTCTTTATGTTATAGATATACTTTTACATAAATCTTTTTTTTCTTAAGGCGCCCATTGATATAACCATCTTACAATAGTTCAACCCTCTAATTAATTAGTTCATAAATTAGAATGGAAGAATTACCATTTAACCTTTCTAATTTACTTCTTATTCCTTAAGTACCATTAATTCACTAGTGAATAATTAATCTATAATCTAATTATAGATTTGAGCTCAAAATCATTCAATTCCAGAATTAACCCTTAAGGGAACTAATATACGATTCGTTAGGAAAGATTAGATTCTGTATTGTTGATACATGTTCCCAGCCATCCATGATATTAAATCTCCAAAACAAAAGTCATTAGCCTCATTCTTTGAAGAGACCTTAACGAATGAATCAAAAGATTTAATAAACATGAACAGGAGTTCATGAACACTCAGGATTTAGGTTGATCTATAAATGATCATCAGTTATGATATGAATTACAAGTCTTTATTGTTAAATGGTTTTTGGATAAAGACTTTAATTCACATCGGTCCATGTCATATATAATCATATTATATAAAGCACATTTACCGAGATGCCTTTCCACATCAATAATCCAAATCTAGATTATTTGTATCATTATGATACTCAGTAAACCGTACTTACAACTCCAATTAAAGAATTCCATAACTTTAATTTGTTGTTGTTGACTATTTTTATTCATTCATGTGATCTTAATTCTCTCGTACTAATACAAGATCACATCCTCAATAATGAATATGGAATTTTTCTGATATTTACAAAATTATTCAAACAATAATTTAACAATCTAAATATAACAATAATAATAAACCATTGTATTTATTTATTCATAGAAAATCAAATGTCTTTACATGATTTTAGGACACACTCCTAACAATATATTATTCTACAACTTCCACTAACATAAAAGCCTCAGTTTTGCTTATCTCTATCTGCCAAATGACCACAATACTCCACTTAAGGGCATTTTGGTCATTTCGCCCAATTCCTGCTAGTTCCTCGAGTGTCTCTAATATTTTCCCGCTTACTTCCCAATACCTAATTAATCACCAATAATATTCCTCGATGTTAAAATAGACTCCAATATACTCACTAAATTCCCTTTTACACCCCCAGGCTCACCCCGAGCCGGGTATAAATCCCCGCCATGACTTTTTTGCTAATCTGCTCACTAGGATCGTCTCGAGTCACAGATCACAGATATATCCACATAATAATGTGGTCCCAACAATTATCACATATATGTATACAATTATGCCCATAATGACCAAAATTATGATTATGCCCTTCTAACCTAATCAGGGCCTACATGCATACTAATACACATAGTCATGCATCTCAAATAGTCAAATAGTCATATAACATGATTTAAATCATAATCATGCATTTTACTCATTAAAGTCACACATAACTCCCATTATGCCCTCCAGGCACACTAATCAAGGCCCTTAAGCCTTATTAGCGAATTTGGGTCGTTACCCTAGCTCTGTCCCTAGTGCCAGCTCAATAACGAACTCGATCTCCCTGAGTGGTGGCAGCCCTGGAAAATCTTCTGGGAACACATCCAGGAACTCACAAACCAACCTAGTCTCTTCTGGTCCCACTGACACGACCTGAGTGGTATCCACCACACTGGCTAGGAATCCTATGCAGCCTCCCTGCAGTAGATCTCTAGCCCTCAGTGCTGAAATCATAGGTACTCAGGGTCAATGCACAGTGCCAACGAATACGAAGGGTTCCTCACCCTCAGGTTCAAAGGTTACCATCCTCTTATTACAATCAATGGTTGCTCCATATCTAGTTAACCAGTCCATTCCCAAAATCATGTCAGAATCGGTCATAGCTAACTCTATTAAGTCGACCGACAACTCCCTGTCGTCCACCATCACTGGCAAGGATCTAACCCATCTCCTGGAAAACACTAACTCCCCAGTGGGTAGTAACGTCCTAAACCCCACAGCATAAAACTCACAGGGCCTACACAGTCTATCAATAATCCTAGTAGAAACATAAGATTAGCACCAGAATCAATCAGCACAGTATAAGATCTGCCAGCACTAGAAAGCTGACCTGTGACCACTATGGGCCTAGCTTTAGTCTCAGCTTGTGTCAAAGCAAATACTTGAGCTGGAGTCGAGCTTTCTATCTTCTTAGGTTCCTCTTTCTTCATTCTTGGGCAGTCTTTCTTAAGATGCCACACAATTCCACATACAAAGCAGGCCTTCGCCTGACACTCTCCCAGATGACATCTCCTGCATCTGGCACACTCTGGATATGTCTTCCAGTTCTCATTACTGCCTTGGCAGCCAATCTGTACACCATGTGGTGTCCTATCAGGTCTAGGAGTCAAACTAGTATCCGGGGTCTTCCTTTTCTGGTCACTAGGGCCTCCGCCCCTACCTGATCTTGAAAAGGGAGGTCTCGTCCTCCTCATATCCCTCCTGGCCAGGTTCTTGCGCCAGATCTTGTTCTCATCACCCTCCGCAGTAAGGGCTCTCTCCACTACCTGAGCATATGTCGTCACTCTAGGTACTGTGGTAATTCTGACATTCTGGGCTATCATAGGTTGTAGTTGTTGACCCTTGTTTTGGCCAACGACACGGAGTCAAGTATACGACAGGAAATTAGTACGATGCTTGAGAATACAATCTAATGGAAAGTAAAGAACACCAAGAATTATAGTGGTTCAGCCCCAGTGATTGGTAATGACCTATGTTCACTTGATACTATTATTAATATTGAGCTTCAAAGGTGTGATTAAAGAACTAGGGTTCCTGAGTTTCACAGACCTTAGAAGGAGAAACAATACAAACGATGGATAATAGCAATACAATTCGGAAAAGATCCCTTGATCTCCCCTTGAGCTATTTCTTGACTATTTATAGGCTCAAGGAGGATTACATGAGTCAATTAATCATATATTTCCTTAATAAACGGATATTCAGGTTATAATGAAGAGATATTCTCGGATATCATTACAACTATACAAATTTATACATAAATAAATGGAGTATACGACCAGGCTGGTCGTATACAAAACTTGAACCTCGCATATGGAAGTATCTCTAGTCGATAGGCGAGCAACATCTCAGCCACGTGTCAGCCACGTGTTGACAATTCTTGCCACGTCATCCACAGCTGTTTTTTGGATAAACATTTGCCCTCCAAGTTTATTTATTGCGACCAGCAATAAGTAAACTTAGGAAACTAACCTTTCGTATGCCCCACGAAATCTGTCAGAGACACTCGTGCTTCCTCGAAAAAGGTGACCTAATCACGTCCAATCACACCTTTTTGGTTTCCATGTAATCCTTCTGACGGCTATTACACTCCCCCATGCCTTGAAAAATGTAACTCATGATTACCCCTTTTCATCATATCTCAACCATTATAAATAATCCCCAAATTTACCTTTTCACTTTTTACTCGCCATTATCTTGCCAAGAACCCTCAAGAACTTCATCTCAGAGCTCAGAAATTTTGTAGATCATTCGTCGCTTGTTCTAAAGATCCTCTGTTCGCACGTCCAAAGTTGCTTCATTTCAGAACCTCCAATCTTCATCTAGGTAACTTTCTTCAACTTTCGTGCTCTCTAACATGCCATGCATACTGTCACATGCCTGTTTTGAGTTCTGAAATTTTTCATGTTCTTGGGTAGAAATGCATGAGGATTTGTATACTGATTGATGCTTGATAAGGTAGTGTAGTTTTGCTCGCAGCTCGACCCCTTGGAACCCAGAATTCTGGGTTTTTCCCTTAGTCGAACCCAACTAAAAACAACACAATCACACTCAAATCTTTAACTCAATCCCCATAATCAGTTTAACTCCTTTCGAGCAACAAAACCTAACTAATTAGTTGACTAAAACTCGTCAAGAATCCCAAAATTCACTCTCCCAACTCACACACATGCAAACACCAAAGCTTTCAACAAAATCACAGAAGTATCATGAAGAATTAGAATTTAAACCCTACATACTAAGATGATAACACCCTTGAGCTAATCCCTAAGTTTCCCAAGCTCAATCCTTCAATTTTCCAAGCTTGATTCCTCCAATTCCTCAAGATCCTCAAACCACCAAGAAAAGGGAGAGAGAGTTACGGGAGAGAGAAAGTATTTTTGGTTTTGTTTACTCTGTTTCTTAGTTTCCCTTCAGCTGAAGAAACCTCTAGCTTAAGCCTCTAATTAGGCACCAAATGACCTAAATACCCCTAGGCCAAACCAATCTCTCCAAAGCCCTTCAAGGGCAATTCTGTCTATTGCCACTTCCCGTAAATCCTCGAGTGTTCTTCTAAATCCTCAACTATCTCAAAATAATTATCATTTAATCTCCCATTACCTGATAAATCCCGGGAATGTACTAAATTACTAAAATACCCCTAAGCTCACCCCGAGCCGGGTATTTTACCCCGTTGTGACTTTTCTACTAACTTGCTCACCAGGATCGCCTCGCGTCGAGTAACCCAAATATATCCACATAATAATGTGGTCTCAATCACACAGACTCAAATTTACAATTATACCCTCAACGAGTCAAATTACTAAAATGCCCTTCTTATAAGAAATGGGCCCACATACACATTTAATATTTCTAAACATGTAAGCATAATTATATTATAATATAATTCACATAATAACATGCTCATACAATATTAACACATAATTAAAACAATTATTGCCTCCCAGCCCCCTAATCCAAGCACTAAGCCATATTAGGGAATTTGGGATGTTACACCCTTTGAACCGGGATACCAGTCGGGTTCCCCATCACTCTTCTTCTCAACGAGAACATACCGAGGGCTCTCATCGCTAGGTTACTTACCCTCAGGAGCATTCTATTCATAGGTTCCATCCTAAGGTGGTTCGCCCTTCTTCCAAGAGCAAGACAAGCTCGCCAGCTGTGCAGCAGAAGAAGAGACGACAAAAAGAGTTCCATTCATCAGATTTTGGGGCCACCTTTGTCAGTGAGATCATATGGAAATTGGTTGAGAAGCCTAGCCCTGCTGATTATGAGGTTGTTTGGTTCAAGGGGGCTGCCTCAGATATGACTGAAGAGAAGGTAAAGTACTTAAGGAAAACCTTTGACCTCTCTGGCGTTTCTATTACTATCCCTGGTCCAAACAACAGAGCTGAGGACCCACCTTTGGGTATGTGCGCCTAGACATGCTCTATCATCAAGTCTAGCGCCCTACTTCCTCTTCATCCATACTTCCGGAGCGTGGCGAATTATTTAGGTATTAGTCCTTCTCAGCTGGACCCCAATGCGATCTTGGTGTTATCTGCGTTGTACATTATCTATCATCGCAGAAAATAGGCTGCTCCAGTGCCTCACGAGATCCACTACTTATTTGATCTGAAGAAGAACCCTTCTCAGCATAACTCGAGGTATTTCCACTTCCACCATTATACAAGCGAGGGTATCGACACCTTCTTGGAAGAGATCTCTAGAAATAGAAAGGCGTTTAGATATGTCGATAACTATTTCTTCACTAAGGATGCAAAGGCTAAATACCCCAAGTTTAAGCACGTCGAGCCTTTTTATAGAACTCTCCTGACCCAAGCTATGACATTTAGGGCCAAGGCGTTGATTTCCATGACCCCTCAGGAGAAGAATGTCAAGACCCTCATTACTTTAGAGAACCTTAGGAAGGTCGGGTTGTTTCATCCTACTATAGCCAATGTTCCGGATGAAGATGGTCTTGAGCCCGTGAACGCCATAGACTCCCTGGGATCTATTCATGTCGACAAGGTACCCTCTTTTCCTGTGGTAGCTGGACAGGAGGGTGATGAGGTGGGTGCATCTGTCGCATACTCATTGCTTGCTTCAGATGACTTTGATGAGACTATGTTCGAGCCCAAATCTCATTCAGAAGGTTCGACACTTTATCACCTTTATTTTATGATTCATCTGTGCTTGATATCCTTCTAACATTTGATCTCTTTTGCAAATTCAGACATGTTCAGCCTTGTCCATGCCCAGCAGAGGTCGACTCCCACCGAGGCCAGTCCTTCTATCTGAGTGGCTAAGAGGGCCAGGGTTGAGGCTGAGTCAATAATGGAGGTTCCTCCTAAGGTCCCTCCTTCAACTCCTTTGGTGTCCAGTCCTAACGCAGAGGTAGAGCCATCCTTGCCTACACCAGTTCCTCCTATTTTCACTGATGCGGGTGCCTCCTGTTCTGCGCCTGCTCCCTTATCTGAGCCACACCGGTCTTCCATACGGAACCTAGGTGCCATCATGGACCAAACATCCCATCTGGAGCAAATGACAATGGATTTTAATGAGATTAAGAATGAGGACTTGAGCACCATCTTCACGAAGTCGCTCCTTGACATTCAGAGCGTAAGTCATTTACAATTTTCTTCTTGTCTCGTTAGCTTGTGTGCTGACGTTTATCTAACACTTGTATGTTTTTTTCAGGCACTGATGTTGGTCTCCCATGTCCATGATAGGTCTGTAGAGTATACCTCTACGCTTTCCAACCTTCGTTCTGAGCTTGAAGCTATCTGCCAGGTGGTGCTGGACCTTAGGCGCGTTCTTGGTTCTAGGGATGTGGACATTACATTGAAGGATGGAGAGATCAACACTCTCCATAGTACCATTGAGTTCAAATAGTAGGAAGTGATCAAGTTGACTCTCAGGATAACCCAGAAGAAGGGAAACTTGCCTATTGGCTCCAACAATCTGAAGCTAAGAAAGATAAGCTGATTGCTGACATGGACTAACTGCGGAAAGATGCTCTTGTCGAGAAGGAGCAAGAGGTCAAGGTTGCCCGAGACAAGGCTCAAGAGGTATATTCAGAGATAGATTTCTCTTGCTTCTACTTGATCTGGAAGTCCAACAAAGATCTGAACTTGGATTTCCTTCCCGAGAAGATGCGAACGAAGGAGCTTAGGAAGTGTCTGGCTCGCAAGGCTTTCGAGGCTCAGCGTGGTCTTTTAGATGATACTCCTTGCCCTAGTTAGTCTTCTTTTTGGTCTTTTATTCTTTATCTTTCCTTTTGTGCCATTGGTGGGGCACCTTGTACTTGACAGTTTTTACATATGACATTTTATGCCTTTATGCTTTTTTGTTATGAGTACTCAGTGTATTGATTGAAAAATTTTATGTTCAATGCTTACTAAGTATATCGACTCACAACCCTCATTGGTTTAGGTATCAGTATACTCTTAACACATGTATTTCACTTGCCATACTAACCTTACTCTTTTATGTTTTTCATGCTAACAACCATGGTAATGTGAGTAGTATGATACTTCACCAAGTACCATGAACAAAACAGGTCTGGTCGACCACCCCATGGGTGATAGGCCGACCACCCTACAGGTATGGATTGGCCAACCGCCCTATAAGGTTCCATGGCTAGGAGTCTCCTCACCAATGCCTTTTTTGTTTTTGTTTTTTGCACTTTCGGAACATATGTTAAACAAATGTCGTAGAAAAACTTGAGCTTGCTTAGTACTTAAGGTCACGTCCTCATTGCTTGTGTATACCCCAATTGGTATGTACTATATGCCCCCCAAGTGATCATGGGTTTAAAAGCCTTGGTCACCTGCTACTTGACCATTCCTTGCTTTGAGCGTTTAGACACATAGTACTATCATTTCCACCCAATGATGCAAGCAGCAAATGCTTGTCCCTCATTGGTAGTCAGGTGATGGTTTCATACTCAGTAGTAATGATACCTATACACAGATGCAGATTGTGTAGCAAGTGTCGATCACGATCTACGTAATCTCTCGTGTACTCGTTATAATGATTGTAGACGGAAGTGTCTAAGTTGGACCAACCGGGTCTAGATGGGGTAATCGAGCCTGTAACGAGTCTTAGATCAAATTATTAATCAGTCCCTCAAGGACCAGATTTGATTATGATTAGATGATGGCAACTGGTCTTCGGACCACTCTTTTTTTTGGTTGTATGGGTCAATGGGTTCCTCAAGAACTAGGATCGAACGTGATCAAATAATAGTGACTGGTCCTCGGACTAGTCTCTTTTGTTGATCGTATAGGTTGATAGGTTCCTCAAGAACCAAGATCGAACATGATCAAATAAATTGGTGACAAGGTCCTTGGACCAGTCTATTGTTTGGATCGTATGGGTCGATAGGCTCCTTAAGAACCAAGATCGAACATGATCCATAATTTGACGACAAGGTCCTAGGACCTATCTCTCTTGTTGATCGGGTAGGTCGATAGGTTCCTCAAGAACCAGGATCGAACATGATCAAATAGTTTGGCGACAAGGTCCTAGGACCTGTCTCTTTTTTGGATCGTATGGATCGATAGGCTCCTCAAGAACCAAGATCGAACATGATTCATTAATTTGGCGACAAGGTCCTAGGACCTGTCTCTCTTTTGGATCGTTTGGGTCGATAGGCTCCTTAAGAACCAAGATCGAACATGATCCATTAATTTGGCAACAAGTTCCTAGGACCTATCTCTCTTTTGGATCGTATGGGTCGATAGGCTCCTCAAGAACCAAGATCCAACATGATCCATTAATTTAGCGACAAGGCTCTTGGACCTGTCTCTTGTTGAATGTAATTTAAATAATTAAGAGAGACGTAAGAAATTAAATTCATTCATTGAAGCACAATAGTTGTTACATAGATAATTTGGAAATAATACATTTGCAATTAAAACTTATGTCACTGTTGAACAACTTCACTGATAGTACCGATGGATGTGTTTGGCATTGAAATAGTTTTTTATTAGTTATCCATTCAGTTGAGCTATCTTGTATGTCCCTGGTGGGATCACCTCCTCCACAAGGTATGGCCCTTCTCAATTAGGTCCTAGTACCCCTGCTACAGTGTCCTTAGTGTTTAGGAACACCCTCCTGAGTACTAAGTCTCCAACTTGGAATTTTTGATCTTTCACTCTGGAGTTGAAGTATCTGGCCACTTTTTGTTGATGTGTTGCTACCCTGAGACTTGCCTTTTCTCGTCTTTCCTTGATTAAATCGAGTGAATCTTCTATTAGTTGATGTTTCCTCCCTTGATTGTATGTCTCTAGTCTATGCGATAAGGGAGTGAGTTCAATTGGCAACATGGCTTCATACTCGAATGCCAAAGAGAAAGGCATATGGCCTGTCGTCATTCGAGCCGTCATCTGATGTGACCATAGGACCTTTGGAAGTAATTCTGTCTAGGCTCATTTGGCTTGTTCAAGGCATTTCTTCAGAGTGTATTTGATAGTCTTGTTCACTGCTTCTACTTGACCATTAGCTTGGGGGTGTGCTACCGAGGAAAATATATTTGTGATTCCATGCCTCGTACAAAATTCGGTGAACATATCACTGTCGAATTGAGTCCCATTGTCTGAGACTATCTTCTTTGGTAGACCAAATTATATGATATTCTTGACCACAAACTCTAAGACTTTCTTCGAGGTTATGGTGGCGAGCAGTTCTGCTTCAGTCCATATTTGGTGAAGTAGTCTACGGCTACAACAGCAAATTGGACTCCTCCCCTTCCCGTGGGTAGCTTTCCGATCAGGTCAATTCCCTATATAGCGAAGGGCCAAGGGCTTTGCATTTGTGTTAATTCATTAGGTGCCACCCAGGGTATCTTAGAAACCATATGACACTTGTGGCATCTTCTAACAAGCTCCATCGAGTCTTCATTCATCGTTGGCCAAAAGTATCCTTGTCTTAGGATTTTCTTTGATAGGCTCTTACCCCCCAACGTGATCTCCACAAAACCCCTCGTGTACCTCGATCATTAACAACTTTGACTGGTTGGGTGTAACATACCTTAGCAGTGGTAGGGAGTACCCTCATCAGTACAGGACCCCTTCGACTATCATATATCGTGCAGCTTGTCTCACCAATTTCCTTGCTTTGTTCCAATCACTGGGTACTACTCCTTGGTTGAGATAGTTAATAATAGGGGTCATCCATGTATCTCCTGACTCAACAGGTAGTGCCTCCTACTCAGTTTCCACCAAGTATTTGACGGGAACGACATTCAGGGTGTCCACATCTTTGGCACTGCCAAGCTTAGCTAAGGCATCAACATTAGCATTCTTCTCCCTTGGGACTTATATAATTGAGTATTTCTTAAACTGTGTCAACAAGTCCTTCACCTTGTTCAGGTACTGCACCATCCTAAGTCCTTTGGCTTGATACTCCCCCAGTACTTGGTACACCACTAGCTAGGAATCACTGAATATCTCCAGGGACTGTGCATGCACATCTCGAGACAAGCGTAGTCCTATTAATAATGCCTCGTACTCAGCCTCGTTGTTTGAAGCATTGAATCCAAATTTGAGAGCACAATGGATTAGGTGATTCTTCGGAGTGATCAATATGATTCCTGTGCCTGAGTTGTGTTCATTGGATGTTCCATCAACATATAGCTTCCATACAGGAGTATCTTCTTCCTTCTCGGTAACACCATTCTCTAATTGGTAGGAAGGGTCTTCAAGGTTGGTGCCTTCGACTATGAAGTCTGCCAATGCTTGTCCTTTTATCGCCGTCCTCGAATGATTGAGTAATCATCCTGAGGCCTCTGGTTTCCGAAGAACTTATCTCAGCAGTTGATCGGTCAGGACTCGGATCGAGTGATCTTGGAAGTATGGACGCAGCTTTCAAGAGGTGATTACTAAAAAGTAGGCTAGCTTTTCAAGAAGGGGATACCTAGACTCCGAACCTACTATCCTTTTACTGATATAGTACACAGGGTGCTGTACCCTATTCTCTTCTTTTACCAAAGAAGTGTTGATTGCATGCTCGATGATTGCCAAATAGATGAATAGTACTTCACCATATATTGGCTTCGCTAGGATGGGAGGTTGAGCGAGATGCTCCTTCAAGGCTTGGAAAGCTTTCTCGCACTCCTCGTTCCATTGGATCTTCTTGCTGCCCCTCAGTAGGTTTAAGAAGGAGACACACTTGTTCATTGACTTCGATATGAACCTACTTAGTGCAACTACTCTCCCTGTTAAGCTTTGCATTTCTTTTATTGTGGTAGGTGACTTCATGTCGATCAATGCTTTGATCCTCTTGGGGTTAGCCTCAACTCCACGTGAATTGACTATGTATCCAAGAAACTTACCAGAAGCAACTCCAAACGAGAACTTGAGAGGGCTTAACTTCATGATATACTTTCTAAGTATTGCAAAGCATTCCTCCAAGTCTCGAACATGCCTTCTTTGGACTTGACCAACATGTCATCGACGTATACCTCCATATTTTTGCCGATCAAGTCTCAGAACATTCCATTAGCTAAATGCTGGTAGGTGGCTCCTGCATTCTTCAAGCCGAATGGCATCACCTTATAACAGTATAATCCCTTGTTTGTCTGGAAGCTGGTATGTTCCTCGTCGAGAGGGTGCATACTTATTTGATTATACTAAGAATATGCATCCATGAATGAAAGTATTTCATGTCCTGCAGTTGCATCGACCAATTAGTTTATTCTAGGTAGTGGGAAGCAGTCTTTGGGGCAGGCCTTGTTCAAATCTGTGAAATCCACGCATGTTCTCCAGTTCCTGTTTGGCTTTGGGACAAGCACGGGGTTTGATACCCAATCTAGGTAGTAGGCTTCCCTTATAAAAAAAATTTCCTTGAGCCGCTCAACCTCCTCCTTCGGGGCTTGAGATGGGTCTTTGTCAAGCCATCTCCTTTTTTGTTCCACCGGTGGGTATTTCTTGTCCACATTGAGGACATGGCTTATCACTGATGGAGAAACTCCAACCATGTCCTTGTGTGACCAGGAAAAGACGTCCTGGTTCTTCTTCAAAAATTCTACCAATCATGCGTTAATTTCCACCTTTAGCTCCCTCCTGACTTTAATTACTTTAGTCGGGTCCTCCTCATCTAGTAGGACTTCGTCAAGATCTTTTAATGGTCATACCCCCATAACGTCATCCCCAAAGTGAGGATCAATGTCATTTCCCTCGCTTTGAGAAACTTGCTATAATAACAAATCTTCGTAAAAAGGAGCCCCTAGCTCCAGTAGAGTGTTTCTTTCAACGTCAACTTCCATGTTGACAACCTCATCGGTTCCTTCATTCTCTTCATAGCAGGTTACTACCATGTTGTTTACGCATGGTCCTTTCTTTGCCTTGACCACTACCGCATTATATCATTCTCGTGCCTCTCTTTGTTACCCTGTACTCATCTTTGCCCAGCGCTTGTGGGGAACTTCAAAGATAGATGCCAGATAGACATTGTTGCGTATAATGCCATCAGGAGGGGTCTCCCGAGCACTACATTGTAATATAATGAGTAATCTACCACTAGGAACTCTGTCATCACAGTCTCATGCCTAGGGGCATCCCCCACCGTGACCGGTAGTCTGATAGTTCCTGCTGGTGTTAGGCATTCTCCCGTGAACCCATATATCACTTGGGAATACAGTGTTAGGTCCTTGACTGTGAGCTTCATCTTCTCGAGGGGTGATTTGTAGATGATATCTACTAAGCTTCCCGTATCCACCAAGCATTTCTTCACTCAAGCATTGGCGATTTGAATGGTAAGGACCAGAGGGTCATTGTGGGGGTACCTCACGTGCCTGACGTCATCCTCCGTAAAAGTGAGAGTTTCACTTTCATACTTCAGATTTTTTGGAGACCATTCCTCGATTGCCATGCACTGGGAAGACTCATCTACCTCATGTCTTAGGTTCCTTGCATATCTCTCACGAGCATTGTTACTGTTGCCGGCTATGTGGGGCCCTCCACATATGGTATCCAATGTGAAGTCCATGGCCACTGGCTCCAATGGTGGACTCCTCTGGCTTCGAAACTTTGGATTCCTACTCAGGGTTTTGGTCTTTACTCAGTACCTCCAGAGTTTTCCTGATCGGAGGAGAAACTCTATCTCATCTTTCAAATGTTTGCATTCATTTGTGTTGTGCCCAAAATCATTGTGGAAATGACAAAACTTATTTTTGTCCCTCTTTCCTTCTGAACGCAAGGGTGTTGGCTTTCGGTATGGTTCCTCCTGGTATGTTGCCAAGTAAATCTCAGCCCTTGATGTAGTCAGGATGGTATAGTTAAAGAACCTGGGCTGGTAGGGTTGATGCTTAGGCTGTTTGTCGGTTGGTGCTGACTTATCTTTCTTTTCTACACCCTGCTCGGCCCCTGAGGTACTCCTCTTTTTACCGTTGCCCCCATTGCCGCCCTGAGGGTTTGCACCATTCTTGTCTGTCTTGGTAGTGGTTGGATGGTTTATGCCTTTTTCTTCCTTCATGATAGCATCATCTAGCTTCATGTATTTGTCTGCTCAGTCCAGGAACTCCTACAAGTTGTTGATGGGGTTCCTGTGTATGCTATCCCACAAGGAACTACAATAAATTATTCCTACCGAGATGGCAATGAACTTCCCCTCATCTCCTACTGTGGATGCTCGGTTTGCCTCTCTCATGAATGTAGTCCTTCAAGGATTCATCATTCTCTTGCTTGATGTCAGCTAGCTAATTGGCATAAATTGGTTGAATTCGTCTGACACTGAAGACTTTGCAAAATTCCTCCCTGAACTGCTCCTAGGAAGTGACGGATCCAGGTTTGAACTTCCAATACCATTCCTAAGCTGAGTCAGAGAAAGTGGTAGGGAATACCCTACACCTTTACTCATGTTCCACACCGAGTAACTCCATCTGATCCTCGAACTTTCCAATGTGTCGTACTAGGTCCTCCTTCCCAGTGTATGTTGGAAGTTTCGGGGTCTTGTATTTTGGTGGTGGTTGATCAGCTTGGATCTTGGCACTGAAGGGACTCCCACTTCTATGAGTTAGCTCGATATCATAAGGTTTCTTTGTTAGACCCTGAACAGCGATGACGAGTGCATCTCTTTGAGCCTGCACTGCTGACGAGATCGCTGCTCTAGGTGGCGTAGACGTCCATGGTACCCTCTCCTAAGCGCTGGTCCTCCTGTTGATGACCTCCCTTAGATCCTGAGGTTTTGCATCTTTCCTGAGTCTATCGAACACGGTATTGGTGTTGTTCATTGGTTCCTTTCCCTTGCGAGACTGAGGGTGTAGGGGTTGTAGGTCTGCCTTGCCCTTGTCGGTGCAACCCTGCCCTCAAGCCTCTCCTCCTACATGACTTTGAGACTTTGAGCGGCCATTTCCATTCCTTTCATGCCTCTCAGATGTTTGACCCTCATTTCCCGCGTCGTTTCGTCTATCCCCCTGGGATGGGGCCTTTGGGTTGGTAGCACTCTTACTATGAGATGAAGTGTTATTCTTCTTAGTCATGGAGGAGGCAGTCTTCGACTGTTCCTCTTCATCCTGTCTCTAGGAAAGTGGCTCTGAGAGCGTCCTTGGGGTTCGACTCCTCCCCTGGGACTCCCTATTATTATTGTCTCGCATTCCTGCTACTTTGTCCTGAGCCTCCTTCACCGCCTGAGTAGCGGCTTCAGCGTTAGCTCAAGCTAACTAGGTAGCCTCCTCAAGGGCCACAACAACCTTCTGGTGCCTTCGGTCAGCTTCCTGCTCCCTCTGGACCTGTTCATCTATCTTTCGTCGTTTTCGTTCCATAGTCACCCTTTGGAGGGCAATTTCTGCAGCAAAGGCCTCCTACCTCGCCAAAAATTGTGCCATCTCCTCCTGGTGAGCATCTTGTGGATCTTCCACATCAAGTCGATCTCCAACTTCCACCTGAGTTCGTTAACGGGATCGATGGGATCTTGAGTGGTGGGATCCCTGAGAGCCGTCTTCTTTGTCTGACTGGGTTTTGGAGGCATCGTAAAACTGATGAAAGTGTGTTTCTTGATTTCGTACTCTCAATGAAAGCACCAAAATGTTGACCTATTGATCTGCTAGGTGCTAGGCATGTTGATCTCAGTTTGAATGAGCGTGAGTTTTACCCAGTGAAGTGTCTTTGGGAGTATAAGCCATCCACCCTATGAAGGATAGGGTGGGCCGACCACCCCAAGGGGTTCTTGGGCCTACTTAGTCTGACCACCCCTAGGGATTGTGGTCAGGCCGACCACCCTAGCAGACCGATGCCAGGCCGACCACCCCTAGGGGGTTTAGGGCTAGTTGACTTTCTATAGGTCCTGGACCTATCTTTTTTGCTCATCTGTCTTTTTTCAATACTTCGTCGTTTTTCCTTGATTTTTGATGTCACGTGCCTCTTTCTCATTCGCCACGTCATCTATGGATTTTTGAGGGATAACAATATGATAAAATAAATACATCATATTTTATAGTGGTTCGACCCCAAAAAGATGAGCTACGTCCACTTAGTCACTTTTATTTAGCTTGAAGAACCATAGTTTCTGGCGAACCTGCATCGCCAATTTTTCTATAGTCCTCCTTCACTTTACATTACATAAAGACTGTTTATACAATAATGGAGATTTGATGATGGACCCAAAATGGGTATGCTTTAAATATTTATATCGCAAGCGCACGAATCGTTCATATAGAATAGTGATCGTGTAAACAAGGATGTCGAACCCAAAGGAGTTGTCTAAAATAAAAAAAAAAGAAAACTATTTTAAACCAAAATTAATAAATTCTAACCTAGCTCCAAAGATTGATGAGATTTAATGTCATGAACATAAAATAAAAGATTTAAAATAAAACTATTTAAGAGAATAAAAATAAACCAATTATGATTTGAAAATAAGTTGTAAAAGAAAGATTATTAAGATACTAGAATCCACAAAATGTACGTTTAATAATACTTATTAGTGTATTGATTCCCAAGTTTTAGTGATAGTTAAAATCTCGTATACCACGGGAGTGGCTGCCGATCCCAGCGCAATTGGGGGAGTGACGCGCTGCTGGGCCGGATACTACACCCCGTATCCTTGAAATGCTTGGGCACTTGGCTGAGGTGCCAGCTGCCATCCGAATGCTTGGATTTGGGCCTCCTCCCAATTAATAAAGCCTTGGGCCCTTATTATGAATTCCTCGAGGGTAGCCACCTTGCTGCACTGCATGTCATCCCAGAGGGGAGATCCGGCCTGAATCCTGGATTGCAGGGCCACCAGGCATTGCCCATCGTCCACCTTGGTCTTGGAGGCTTCCTCGGTGAAACGTTGGATGTAGGCCCTCAGCGTCTCCGTGGGGAGCTGTTTGATGTTGGCGAGGGCACTGATCTGCATGTCCATCCTCATGGCGGCCACGAACTGTTTACAGAAGGCTGACTGCAGTTTGAACCAAGATTGGATGGATCCCGGCTTGAGCCTCTTCCACCATTCCTCCGCAGGTCCACCTAGAGTAATCGAAAAACAAAGGCACTTGCCGTTATCACAGGCGTGGGCCACGGTCATTAGTCGATTGTAGCGCGACAGATGATCTCTAGGGTCGATGTTCCCAATGTAGGCAGGCAGACTCGGCATTTTGAATCCTTTGGGGAGCACCACATCCAGGATTTGCTTGGCGCAGGGTTCCTTTTCTTCCTTGTAAGAATCGGTGTCTACTCCTTCCTGCTTGTGGACCAGGCGGTTCGTGACTTTCTTTGAGGCGACCAGCTGTTCCATGATCTGTTTGGCCATCTTGTCTTCCAGGGGGACTCTTTCGTTCCTCCTGACATTGAGATTATTTCTCAAATCGCTGCCTCGGGGCAGATCTTTTCCTTGCAAGCCCGTTCCTTTCGAGCATTCAGCCCATTGCGTAGGTCTACCCGAGATGTATCATCCCCAAAGCTAGGGGCGTTTGGCTCGTCATTCTACTGGCACTCCCAGTGGCGCTGGTTCACAGAAGCGCTTGGATGGAAAGACCATTCCCGTCCAGTCCGCCCTAGGGTGGACCGGGGCCTGGTACCCTGCGGGTGCGTCCCTCACAGATTGATTGGGTGGCCCTGTCCTGGGATGGGGTGCACCTTCTCTTTCCTAGGGAGCGGCCAGGGACGGGTCCCGGTCTTCTAGACAGGAGGGACTTACCTCTGGGAGTTTGCTTTGGCCTTCCCTTTCTCTTGGGCCGGGTTAACCAGGCCCTGTCCGGGATCATCTTGTCCCGGGGTAGGAATCGACCTCGCTTCTCCGAGCGCACCATTCCTAGCTTACGGAGCGAGTGGTTGTGTTCCCGGAGGCGGAATGACTGGAGGGTTAGCTACTAAGCCTTGGGCAGCTATGAAAGCTTGCAGGGCTTGGAGGGAATCTTGCATCCATTGAGTGGCTTCCTTTTGTTCGACAATCCTGGCCTCTTGGTCCAGGACCTACTGTCTCAGTTTAGTCACCTCCGGGTTCTCCTGGTTGGGGTCTACTTCTTTAGGGATCGCAGGATCCTCAGCTTCGAGATCGTGGTATTCCCCCTCATTTCCCTCCTCTTCCTCATATTCTGCCCCGCCTTCGTAGTTCTGCGACTCGTTAAGCTGGGACATCTAATGAGGTGTGTCTTCAGATTGACCTTGAGGAAGAGGTTGGCTGGGCAGTGGCTCTCCATTGCCTTGTTCTTGATTAGTAGGGTTGAAAGTGGTGTGTCTTGTGTTCACCATTGTTGCAGATGTTCAAGATCAACTCTAGCTTTCTTCAGCTCTCAATGAAAGCACCAAAAATTTTACCGAGTTTTTCAAAAACTATAATAATAGAAGAAAGGGTTTGAGGAGTAAAGATAAGGTTTTTACGTGGTTGGGGCGTTAATGAGCCTTAGTCCACGAGACAGTTGTAATAGAGCTTAGAGAACATTTGAAAATTGAGTTTTGCTACAAGTTTGAGCAGAGTAACTGCTTACAATCAAAATCTCGGATCCCCTCCCCAGTGCACCATTATTCGTAATTATAGGCACAAGAGTGCACTGGACTTGGGCCGGGCTGACCCGGGCCCAATAAGGGCGTAAATACCATTAGCTTCTCTGATGGGAGCCCAATACAAAGGATTAAAATATGAAACGTACAATAATCAAAGCCTATTGAGCCAAACCAAATAATATCTTATTCTAAGACATGAGACAAACTGGAGTTTCAGTCTGGGTTCTCTGGGCTACGAGGAAGATTTAGGGGGACAAGATCAGTCAGAGTAGTGGCAGCGCAGTTCTGAACCAACGGCGTACAATCCCGAGGTAGCCTCTTCTGCAGGCTAAGCATGGGTACAACCCCCACTCTTCATGGGACGATGTCATTATCTTGGGCACTTTATCTCGCCAAACTCGGACAACCAACCCGGGTTCGTTTACCAGGATCCGGGTCTATCCACAATGATCCCGGCTGTAACGCCCTAAACTCCAGGGACCGTTATGGTGTGCCTTATAAACAATGCTAAACTCGTTAATCGAGTCATTTGGCAAAAATGGTGTAACTAAGTATGATTAGCGGTTTAGGGATTAAAATTTTTGGTTACGATATAACGTTTCATTAGAACATTTACTGTATACATTGGGATCCCAAAAATATAATTTAAAGGTCTATTACAATAAAATATTTACAACCAGTCGATCTAAGCAGCAAAACAAGGTTTAACCCTAGTTCCTCTTTCAACCCTCGGCCGTGGCGGTCGAGCAGCCGCATATGTACACATCGCCACCTAAGCTCTCCAACTCAAGGATGGTCCAGCTTTCTTTTGCCTTTACCTGCACCACATGGCCCCCATGAGCCGAAGCCCAGCAAGAAAACTTAATATGCTCATGAATAGCAATAACATGTCATCAAATCATAAGGCACACGCCTAACAAATATAGCCCTATTCAAGCAGGCAAATAAGTTCACGTAATGATGGGTATCTAGGATAAGGAATCCTGCCCTCCTGAGTGGATGACTATCAAGTCAATCCTAATCAGATAAATGATTTAACACTG
Organism: Humulus lupulus; assembly: GCF_963169125.1. Taxonomy (NCBI): domain Eukaryota; kingdom Viridiplantae; phylum Streptophyta; class Magnoliopsida; order Rosales; family Cannabaceae; genus Humulus; species Humulus lupulus. The sequence continues at coordinate 125,320,437 of NC_084801.1, read as the reverse complement.
GTGGTTCCGGTAACCATGCTGGGCTTATAGCCCTAAATAGAAGAGTGACAGTTGTAAAAGTCACTAAGGTGGGTTCCATTCCCTCTATAAATAAGTGATCATTTCACTAGCTTAAACAAGATAGGTGTTTGATGAACTAGTCACCAATATAACCTATCGGATGACCATAGAGTCACAACCATGGGATTCCGATCCCTAGCCACGTGACAAACAGTCACCTAGGCCTTTGGCCCTGCTCTGAGTAACTAGTCCTAGATTAGTCAAGCGCTTAGAATTTTCATCGAACTTCGGGTTGGTTCAGCATTAATGCTCCTAGAGTCATTCAACGCTGATATCTATTAGATCTAATCTTTTATCGGCCCTACGTTCATGACGCTTATGCCGTTTCTGACTCTCAGGTCAGTAAAACGCGACCAGTGCCGACCCTGACTAGTCAGTGCCATACACAAGTAAGCAATGCTACCAAACATATATCATATGTCAAATATCCAAATACTTAACAATTTCTAGCATAATTGGAATCATGCATAAACACAGAGACTCAAGCTCTGAACAGTCTCATATTCAATATTCATGGCATGCCCTAATCACATGTTTCTTGTGCATCACATGCATCACATTTAAACATCCAACATGCCTCATTAATAACCATATACAAGTGAGCAAGATTGCTAAGCATTCAATATGCTATCAATATTCACATTTAGACATCCAACTTGCATCAAGAATAACCATGCATGTCACATATGGGGTGCAGTTTTCTTACCTTTGGTCCAAGCACAGGTTACCAATAAATGAGCCATAAGCACGATCCTTACTCCAAGCCTCTAGTCATAACCTAGTCACAACCACAAATGTTGATCCATTGAGTTCAAGTTCTAAAACCAAACCCGGAACCAAAACCTAGCCTCCGAGACATCGAATTCCCACTAAATCGGGTAGTAGGAACGATCCCGAGGCCTAAGGTTTGAGCTCCCCTAACCAAAACATCAATTTGGCCATAAACAGCACCAAGCGCCGCGGCCCTCCCGGCAAGCGTCGTGGCCCTCAAGCCAAACAGAACCTCCATCTGCTTCTTCAAGCCTGGGCCGCGACGCCCAAGAACAAGGTCGCGGCCCAACCTCGAACCAGCCATTTTTCCCCATTTTCAACCTTTTAAAACCTTCCAAAAACCTATCCAAACATTTCCAAACTCAAAAATCAAAGTTCCCAAACATCCCCATCATCCAAAACCAACAAAACCCAAGTCTCAAATCTAATAAAAACTCATCAAAGCACAAAGTCCAATTCAAGCTTAAAAACTTAAAACTTAAAACTTGAATTACCTCCAATTGAGTTGTTTCCAACTAAATACTCCAGCTAATTAGCTTCTAATCTTCCCTAGGATCGCTATGCCTCGATCCTCGCTTGAATCCGAGTCCTAGAACTCAAGTTTCCTTCAAAAATGCGATCGGGAGACGAAAATGGAACTTTGAGGGAGAGAGAATGTTCTGAACGTTCTTTTTATTTCTTAAAAGGTTACTTCAAGCTTAAGTAGCCTCAACCAAATCCTAATGCTCGGGGTCCCGAAAACACTCCCGGGGACAAAATAGTCAAAACCTCCAGAATTTCCCCCTGATCTTACTAACTCCCAATTTATCACCAAATATTCATTCCCATTACCCAATAACCTGGTAATGCTCTAAATACCCCTTTACTCACTCCGAGCCAAGCATAAATCCCGTTGTGACTTTCCCACTAGCTTACCTCCTAGGATCGTCTTGTGCTGAGTAACCCTAGCTTAACCAAATAATAATAAAGCTCCACACACATATCACATATATGCCCGAAATGGCCAAAATATGAAAATCACCCAATTACTCAGAAATGGGTTCACATGCATATTTAATACACCTAAACATGCATATTATCATTAAATAGCATAATAAATCAATTATGGCCCTCCCAACCTCCTAATCAAGGTCCTAAACCTTATTAGGAAATTTGAGACATTAACTATCCCCTCCTTACAGAATTTCGTCCTCGAAATTTATCTGACTTGCTCGGAATAAGAATTCCGCACAACTGATTCCAGTTATTCAGGTCGCTCCCTCAACCTCACTGTTTCTGTAACATTACCTTAACTCAAGGTACACTCTTGTTCCTCAGAACCTTATTCTTTCAATTTCATATCTGGACTGGTTATTCCTCACAGGATATCCTAGCCTCAAATTCCCAGATTCTCATAACTCAGCTCATGAGTTTCTCTTAACCCATGTTCTCAGCATGGAAATACATAATACATTGTGTACAACTAACAGTGCCAAAGATTAGGTCAATCCAAAGTCAATCTGACCAGTCCTATCCAGGATTCAAACTGGCAAAATAATTTGGGGTTCAACTTGCCCTTAACTCCTCACTCCTTTCCATGGCGATACTTTTAAGGAAGATACAATCCCTTACTTGGAATTCCATGCTCCTGCTTTTCTATTCAGTAAAACTTTTCCATTTACTCTGAGAAGTGAGCATCCAAGCTCTAACCTCTAATAATCTCAATGGTCCCCTGAGCCACCTCAGGATCCAGATATAACATCTCACCCATCTCATTCCAATGAACTGGTGCTAAGAATTTTCAAACATACCTCATCTCATAAGGTACCTTTCCAATACTAGATAGCTCTCCCTTTCCCTCTCTGATTTACCATCAGTCTGAGAATAATAAACTGTACCAAATTCCATCTATATACTTATCGCCTTTCTTAACCCTTCCAAAACCTAGAAGTAACAATAGAGTCTTCATCTGATGAGATAGACCTTGAATTTCATGACAGCACACTATCTCTCTCACAAAGAGATCTGAATACTGATCAGCTGTATTATTCGTCCTTGCTGACAAAAATAAACTCACTTAAAACACTGGTCCACAATGACCCAAACCAATTCACGTTGTCCCACTAACCTGGGCAATCCCACCGCGAAATCCATCGCGATGCTTTCTTGTTTCCATTATAAAATACTCAAAGGCTGCAATGGCCCCACTGATTCCTAATACTCTGTCTTGACCTGCTAACAAGTTAAGAACTCTATAACGTATTCCATTATGTCCCTCTTCATCCCAAGCCATCAATAAAAACTTTCAAACTCTAGTACACTGCCATGATGCCTGAATGAAGAGAATAAGAGAGTAGCATGAGATTCATCCAGAATCTCCCAATTAACCTCAGTGTCCATCGAATTCCAAATCCGATCCTTATACCTCAATAAATTCACACCTGACACTGTAACACCCTTAGCTAATCCAGCTAAGACTTCCCACGCAATCTTTCCTATATGTGGTTCACTTAGTCATCTTTCCTTTTGATATTTTCTGAGATAGTAATCTCAAGCATAGAACTGACCATCTGGCCCACCAGAAACTCTACTCTAGTTTTAATTAGATCCTTTAACCAACATGTTGCATAAGTAATCACTTCTCCCTATTACTGAGATGTCATAACCACCTACTAACTGAATCTAATATGCAAGAACACTCAGAACTCTTTCCCAAGGCATATATAATATCCTGCCCCTAAGGCGTTCCTTGACCTTGGCAAATCTCCGCAAGAAATACATCACGATACCATCGTCCAAGATGATCACAAATCCCATTCAAATAATCCTTTGAATGCCCTGTCCATCTAATTCATCAAGATAACTTGACATTGATTAAACTCTCAAATCATAACTCAGCACTCCCAGTGCCCTTATCTGATACAAACACAGTCTTCTGTATACCCTTCTCCCTGATCTCTAGCTGTAATAACCATATCAAAGATCCACCTTGGAGAATACCATCTTACTCACTAGCTGAACCTTTAATTCTTACAACTCTGCTGAGCTATTCAATACAGTTCCATAAATCTGACTCCATTCCTGGCACTAATCCAATCACCATTCTATCCTTTTTATGCAAATACAACCCCGACTAATCCTCTGGAAGCACATCAAGAAACTCACAGACTAATCCAGTCTGTCCTGATCCCACTGGCACAATCTAAGTGGTATCCACCACACTAGCTAAGAGTTCCATGCATCTTTCTGCCATAAAACTTTAGCTCTCACTACATATGTCATAAGCATACCAAATCTATGCACAATGCCAACTGCCACAAGGCTTTCCTCTCTCAAGCCCAAGAGATACTATTTTTTCCTTGCCATTTAAAATTTCCCCACACTTACTTAACCAATCCATATCCCAGATCATACCAAAGTCAGTCATAACCAACATTATCATATCAACTGATGAGTCCTTTTCACCACAATCCAACTCATCTCTTAAATCACCAATACAATATTACTTTTACCATCATAACATAACCATGTGATCTGCATACTAACTTTATGCTTCTCTATATGCAACAAACAAAGGAACAACATAGCACCAAAACCAATCAGCATAACTCAAAAATTAGAACTAGAAAACTGACCTGCCACCCCTGAGGAACTAGTCTCAGTCTCAGACTCTGACTGCCTCAGAATAAACACTCGAGTTGGAATCGAGCTGTCTATCCCCTTCTGCTTATCCTTCCTTAGCATTGGGCAATCCTTCTTATGATGTCCAAACATTTTACATGAAAAACATGCTCTTGCTCAACATTCTCCTAGAAGATGCCTCTTGCACCGAGCGTATATTGGATAAGTCTTCCAGCTTTCCTTCTTGCTTTCTCCAATAAGTGGAGGTACCACTATCTGAGCTCCGTGCTCTCTGACACTCTTATGCCCAATCTGATGTCCTGCGCTCTCAACAGCAAGAGCCTTCCCTACCACCTGAGCGTAGGTAGATATTTCATACACTGGGGCAACTCTAATGCCCTGAACTATTTTGGGATTCAACCCTTGAATAAACCTTTCCTTCCGAGCTACATCTGTGGGTACCATGTCAAAAGTGAACTTGGCCAACCCATCAAATATGTTAACATACTCGGTTACTGTTGCATTTCCCTGAACGAGATTCAGAAACTCATTCACCTTAGCAGTCTTGGCTGCATCACAGTAATACCTTTCATTGAACAGCTGCCTAAATTCTTTCCAATCCATCACAGCTGTGTCTCGTATCTGGAATACTACTTCCCACCACGTCCAGGCATCATCCCATAGCACACATGTAGCATAGATCACCCTATCGTGACCCACTAGCTCCATACTGTCAAGAATGGAACTGATCATGCCCATCCATTGCTCAGCTCTGAATGGATCTATGCCTCCCTCGAAGACTAGAGGGTAATACTCTTGGAATCTTCCACAGAGAAATTCCCATCTATTCTCAACCCTAGGCTGAGCCAAAGCTGGTGCCACTACTAGCACAACAAAGGAAGGGGTGCTCCCCAACAGATTCTGCTGTTGCTTCAAACACCTAATCTCTTCCTCATGCCTATGCAATCTTGATTGCAAATCCATGAACATCTGCTAAAAATTCATAGGAGCAGATGAAGAACTGAAACCCTAGATGTAACTCCCAGCCTCAGTATAACCACTACCAGGCCTCATTATCTGCCTTGGATATAAACCTACTGATTGAATCTGGAGTCAATAACTTGACCCATTAATCATGATGAGCATATCAAGAACTTTCCCCACGGAAACAATCTTACCACACCACATTTACAAACCATTTGCAGTGCTATAAACATGCCCATGGCATTCATACATCAGTCATAATTCCTGCTCTTCCAACATTCACACCATGCCTCCAACTCCAGCATGCAAATATCACATTTATATATTCATGGAGCAGGTAATCATATAATCACATTCATATACATATTCACGAAGCATATAATCATATAGTCAAGAGTCAAGCTCTATCAGAATCTCATGCTCCCTAATACACTGTGCAGGTAAAGCATTTACATTCTATTTAAGCAGTTAAGCACATAACTACAGAAATAGTTACCATTCTCTGAGTGAAGCTATCTTTAGTGACGAGTGTACATGCCCAGCTTGCACTACACCAAATACCTATTTCCATAACACATGAATATAATACTAATAAAAAAGTATTATGAGACGGTATTATATTGGGCATGAAAAAAAGACGGTAATATACACCATCCCGCCACTTAGCCTTTTTTTTCATTCCTGAGACCTGAAAATTTGTGAGACCCGAGAGACCCATTTCCTCTCCTTCAACATTTCCTTAATTCTAGTCGAGAGACCTGAAAATTTCTTTCATTCAATTCCTTCAACATTTCTGAGACCCGAGACCTTCAACATATCTCAGGGGCTATCGATTTACTCCTGACCATCTACAAAACGGAATTTGCAACAATGGGTGGTTACCTGACTAATTCCTTGGAGGTGAGTACCTTTAGTTTATGGCGTATTTATAGTTTTTGTTGTCATTGTGATACCTAACTAATTCCCAGCCCCCCCCCCCCCCGACCGACCGACCGCCCAGTCAGTAGCCACCACCGGTCACCAAGCACCAAGTTTCAAGTCACCTCCCAGTCCCAGCGGCAACCCAAAGTTCGTGCAGCTCTAACCATCTCCAGTTCACTCAACCCAAAACTCTGAGGCGTTGATCTTCTATCTCCGGTAAGCTCCAAAATCTAAGGTTCTACCCTCCTCCATTCATCTATCTATCTTCCCTTTTCTTGCTAAAGCCAAATGCATTTCGATTTTTAAGTATTATTTGCATAAACTAGGACGAGAAATTGGGATTGGAATGGTTCGAATATTACTACTCTGGTTTTAAGTTGGGGTAGCACTCACTCGTGTTGGTTGGTCAATCTATGAGAAGCAATTTGGTATTTGTAACTTTGTCTAAAAATGGAGTGCCAGATTAGTATATTGATTTCACCATTTGAGCATCTAGGTTACAGTATTGCTTATCAGTGAGACTACGAATTAAAGAGGTGGAATTAAAGAGGTGGAGCGATCACTTGGTGAGCGTACAAAGGATTTCGAGTTGTCCAGGAGGTATATAATTTTGTTTTATTTTTTAATTGTTTTCTGTAATAGTGAGTTCCAGAAATTCATTTCAATCTAAAACCCGTGATATTGCAATGCTTTGCAGAAAATGAGACACATGGAAACTTCATTGTCTAAAGCCAGTGCGGTGTACCCTGATTGCTCTGCCATGGCTGCTAAGCTCTGTGCTATGGCTCACACAACCGATCGCAAAATAAGCAAGCAGCATATCTTGTCCATATTGCTTCACGAACTACCTCGAAAGGGCTCCATCGTCTTGCTATGTGCCTTACTGCTGAATGCTTTGCTTTAGAGCCAAAAGAGAGGCAGCTTCCCAAGCAACAGAAGATAAAAATTTTGCATGATCAAAACCTTCATCATTATGTTGTATTCTCTGATAATATTCTGGCATGTGCAGTGGTTGTTAGCTCCACTGTTTCTGCAGCGGCGGTAATTTGAATTCCTACTATTCTTCTATGTTTCCTTTCCCAATAATGCATATTTTAAGCAATGGTAAAAAAATGTTGCGGCGGCTTCTTGGCTTTTATTTCATTCTACACTTGTAACTACTTATTCTGGATTCCATGATATTATTGGTATGAAATAGATATATCAGACCTTGATCGTTGTTTCTTGTCATAAAATTGTGCAGGAACTAAAGAAAATTGTGTTTCCATGTGGTGACTAATTCACTCAATTTCCCTGAAATCTCAATGTGGTTCATATTGAACCCTCTAGGCAAAGCCACAATCTAAATCCAGAGCATAGACAATTTTGGGTGGTTGTTCACCAAGTATAATAATCCAATATTGAAGCAAGAGTCTAGTGATTCCAGATTTACTTTTCAACTTAACCACCTTCGTTTCTATCTGCCCAAGATCTTCCCTGCACTGAATAAGGTAGTTCTCTTTGACCATGATGTGGTGGTGCTAAGAGACCTAACTGGGTTGTGGCATCTTGACATGTAGGGACAATGATGATTCATAGTAGAAAAATTTTACAGCCTATTTTTCTTGCCTTAGGAACTTCACTTGTTCATTTTATTCTATTTATTATAATGATTCTTCATGTTACTTTGTATTTTATATCTTTATTTATCAGATATTGTTTGCTAAAAGGTCTCACTATCAATCAATACCTCATTTCCACCATAAAACAGATATTAATACTTCCATTCTTACTCATTCTATGGCTCTATTTCCTAATATGCTGCTTGTGTCTCTCAACACCAATATTTCTCATCCAGGGATTGTAGAAAAAATGCCTCTACGAAATTTCATTCACTGTATATATATATATATATGTTCATGTTTATGTGTGCTTGTAATTTCTAATTTTATTAGGTTTCTGCTTGTGTAGCGCCTCATTACACTGAAACTTTGCTTGATGGGACTAAGTTCAATTCCAGCCATTATAGAGGATTCCTTTCAAGTTTAAGCTTGGCCAAGGTATTAATTATCAACTAGTGTTTGTGGTATTGTATTTTTTTCTTTCTTTTAACTTATAAGTAAAAAATTGTATTATGTAAACTACTTTATATAATACCGAAAAAGTATTATTATAAAGTATACTATACTTTATAAAGACAGGTTAAACATTCAAGTATTCCATGCCAATCTGATTCGTTTTGTTTATGAATGTCCTGAAATCTTGCCTAAAATATAGCTGCTTATTTGAATATTTGTGGAAAGGGATAATGTTGCTTATTTGATGCAATGAAGACCACATTCTGAATCTCTTTGTAAGCTCTTAACAAGCTTTTCTTAAGCTATTTTTACAGCTGATGTTACTGATTAAGGTTCACTAATTGATTATCATAGTCTGTATCAAGAAATACTGCAATAAACTTAAATTCTACCATTATGTAGTTATGTGTAATAAGGATTTAAGTTTGATTTCTCTAGTTTGGTAAGTTTTACCATTAGTTGTGTGTAATATGGTTCAAATGGGCAGGTTTAATTGTTGTATATCTTTTGCTCTTTTCAATCAACTTACTATCAAATTATGCTCTGTTTTATAGAGTGATAGTAGAAAGACTATATTTTTTGTTACTTTTAAAAGTTGTTATATTAATGAATAATTGTTAACTTATTATACTTTGCATATGGCTTTATTTATAGAGTGATAGTAGAAAGACTATCATTTTTTTTTTACTTTCACTCATATATTTTTTCTTTGTTTTAAATAAGACTACATGCTAACATATTCTTGTGCAATAGTGACAGCTTATATGGTCTTCACCATTATCAGAAAAATTAAGTTGCCTATTTTATATGGTCTCTTTTGTTATTTTTGTTCCCTCTTGATAAAATTAGTTCTTGCTTAATTAATTGCTTTTACAGAATACCATAACACAAAAAGTGACCCAATATATATAATTAAATGATGTTAACGTGATGCCAATTTATTGTAATTAAATTCTGGATATAATTTTTATGTAATAATAAAGAAGAAGAAAAAACACACTCACACATCACCAGTTTGTTAAGCTTTTCTTAAGATTTTTGGTCTTATTGTGAGAATAATATATATTTTTGTACGTAATTATTTTTTTTATACATAAATAGAAGAGCTCAACAAATTTGATACACCAGTTTGTTCATTTTCTCTTACATCTAGATTCTAATTAGTGTAGAGCTCAACAAACGTGGCAGTGGCGATGGTGTATTGGAGAATGGCGTGGTCGATTTGACGAGTCAGGTACACCTGATGGAGAAGGGAGATGCGGAGGGGTCCGAGAGGGAGAAGAAGGAGTTCGAGGAGAGGGAGAAGGCCTGGCTTGAGGCCAAGGAGATGAAAAGGAAGAAGATGGAAGAAGAAGAATAGGAACAGCGAAAGAAGGCACTGGACGAAGAGTCTCAGAAACAGCAGGTACTTTCTTCTTTTCTTTACTTTCTTGGAGTATTTTGGTTTTAACGGCTGTTTAGTTGCTAGAAAAGAATGAAAAACTAACCAAATTAATATAATTATGTGTTTTCATTGTTTACAATTCTCTGTTTTCACTGTTTCTCTTACTCTCTGATTGTTCTTTCCCCTTTAATTGCTGAAAAAAATGATGAATGTCGTAGTAGAAGCTCTGTGACAGTGTGATTTTAATTTGGATTTGGAACAGTTTTTCTTATCTGCTTTTATTTCCATTGTTTAGTTGTTTATAGTTTTCGTTGTCTTGGAGGATAATTGAATGTTCTGTGAAGCTAATGTTAAGTGCATTGGTTTTATGAAGGGGAGTTACAAAATAGAGTTGCTGAACTAGAAGAGAGTAATTGCAAACTAGCAATTCTCAAGGCTCGGAGAGATGCCGCAAAAGTGGCAGGCTTTCCTGTCTTAAATTTAGGGAGCAAGCATGTTAGTAGTGACAAAGTCAGAGATAAAGTAAAAGATATACAAGATATGGAGACTGCTCTTAAAGAATTAATGGTAGTGTAATTACCTTTCTTTCGAACACTTACCTTTGTAACTGATTTGAGCTCTGCAGGATCAAGCTTCTTGCCGGCTTAAAGAAATAAAAGGTCTTCATGAAGAGAGAGTACAAATATTACAGCAGTTATCTAACTTGCAGGTCACTTTAATGTATAACTAGTCTTTTGTGTGTGCTGGTTTTATTACTTTAAATTATCATTTCACTAATGCTGACTCTTCTCGCAAATGGACAGAGCATATTGAAGAATGTAGCATGTATTTCCTCTTCCCAAGCCTACCTCTTAGTGAGAGATCAAATTGAAAAATCAAAATCTAAAGTTATTGAGTATCAAGCTTCGTATGAGAAACTTCAGGTTACAACTGGTCGGTAGTTTATTTATGCCTTTAATCTGCCATTTTTTGCTAAGATGTCATTCTGATGCTAAAAATAATGTTGTCATTGGAGATTGTAGGCTGAGAAGGATATTCTTGTCTTAAAGGAAAGGGAACTCAGTGTTAAAAGTGATGTCATTGATTTCCTTCGAAGATCTGCTGCAATTGAGAATTCAAAGATTTTAGATCTTCGGATAGAAATACAGAAGCAGAACGATGAGAGAAAGATGATTGAAACAAAGGTGGAAGATGCTTCAAGAGAACCTAGTTAGAAGAAACCTGAAGCTTTATTGCAAGCCAATGGCTCTCTTTATTCTTTAATTCTGATGGAAGAATTATTATTTCAGGAAGAAAAGAAATCATTGCAGAATTTAAAGCCTTGGTGTCTTCCTTTCCTGTGGAAATGGAAAACATGCAAGACCAATTGTGAAAACATAAAGGAACTGCTTCAGATGTTCATTTTTTGAGGGCTGATGTGCAATCTCTTTCTAGCATTCTTGACAGGAAGGTGAGCATGTTTTTCATGTGGTGAAATTATTGGATGTTATCATTGGGCTTGTGATGACTTTTGTGCATCAGGTGAAATAGTGTGAAACTCTATTCGCTAGATTCATTGGTTAGGCTGCTGAGATACAAAAATTGCAAACCGTGGTATGTATTATGTTTTTCAGATTTGTATCTTTTAGATGGTCACTAGGTGGAGACTGGCCATCACTATTAATCTTTGGTTAATTGTATAAATGTCATGTCACATTAAATTTATCCTTCTAAGTTCTAAGTAATGGAAACTGGTTCTATGTTTTTATATTCATTGATTCTTTTCAGTTGTGCAAAAAATCTGCCAAGTCTATGATGTTGTTTAAAACATCATCATATAGATCATTTAAAACTCCATGTATAGGAATAGAAAGAGTAAATAATGAAATGAAGAATTCTACCCAAGAGAAGGATGTGATTTCTAATAAAGAAACAGGACAAGCTAAGTGGAGCTCTTATTCGCAGTAGTGTATGTTAGTCATGTGCCTTTAATTGGATTGCTAGTTCAATAAAGTGAATATTCAATGCTTTCCCTTCAATCTAAGTTCCAGCTTATGTGCGTGTGTGGTTTATTACTTGACACTAGCCATATAAATATATGTAAATGGTAATTTTGTTCCTGTTGAAGTTACATTATGAAAAGAAAAATATCCGCGTATAGTCTAGCCAAAAGAGCAAAAATTTCTTCATAAATAGCTTATTTAGTCCTATTATAATCGTGCTACTGGTTTCTATTGTGGGTCTTGGGCTCTTTGCAAGGGGATTCCCACTTGTAATGTCCAGAAAACTCTGTTACTTTTATGTCTTCATAACATAACATTATTAAAAAGGCCTTAATAACACTTTCTTTTTTCCTTGTTCTGTATGCAGCTTGCAAGGGTTATTTAATGACTGCAACTGTTAATGGAAAGCTATTCTCCGGCTATATGATGCATTGTTGTGCTTGTTTAACACAACATAGAACTAGATCTGATCCATAATTTGTATGAGAAGCTAATAAAAAATCTGTTTTTATTTTTCAATTCCCATTTGCAGGAGAGAGATTTAGTGATGTGGTTGGTAGCCCATATTACGTTGCACCAGAAGTCTTATGCAAGCGGTATGGGCCAGAAGCAGATGTTTGGAGTGTTGGAGTGATTCTTTACATTCTGTTAAGTGGAGTGCCTCCATTTTGGGCTGGTAGGATTTTTAAAGATGCTTCTTGTTAGTCATTGTTGTATTTAGTATCTGTTTTTCTATTTGTGTCTCTGTATGTGTATTTTGTGACCTTTTTTCTTTCCCCTTGGTTTCAATAGAGAGCGAGCAAGGGCTATTTGAAGAAGTATTACATGGTGACCTAGACTTTTCAACAGACCCATGGCCTAGTATTTCTAAAGGTGCCAAAGATTTAGTAAGGAAAATGCTTATTCGAGATCCCAAAAGGCGGATATCTGCACATGATGTTTTGTGTGAGTTTCTGTCACTAGTTTGCTTTCATAATTACAATTTTTGTGTTTAACTTGTGTTGCTACTGAAATTAAAGGGTTGCAATTATTGTTAAGCAAAGCTTTTCGGAAAAGCATCTGTTATTCATTTCAGCTGCTTTATAAATAATTATTCTCATCATTTTTGTTCAACAATTGTCATAATTTTTTGCTTATGTATAATTCTATATCAAGGTGTTCTTAGGCACAACATTTTGTTTGCACGATGACCTTTTGTTTATATGTCTCACAGGCCATCCCTGGGTTCAAGTTGGTGGTGTGGCTCCTGACAAGCCTCTCGATTCTGCAATATTAAGTCGATTGAAGCAATTCTCTGCAATGAACAAGCTCAAGAAAATGGCTATTAGAGTAAGTCACTTTATGTATTAAATAAGTGAATGGTTTGAAGCCAAATAATTGATAGTCATATACCTAAATTAAATTAATAGATGACTTGTAAGTATTCAACTCATTTCTTTCCCCTTTTTTTGGTAGGTAATTGCAGAGAGCTTATCTGAAGAAGAAATTGCTGGCCTAAAAGAAATGTTCAAAATGATAGACATTGACAGTAGTGGTCAAATCACTTTTGAAGAACTTAAGGCTGGTTTGAAAAGATTTGGAGCTAATCTTAAGGAATCTGAAATTTATGATTTAATGCAAGTAGTAAGTTCATATATGTTTAAAGATGATTATATGCACCTAAACTATTATAAATGGGATATCCTTGTTCTTTTTATTAAGATTCCAAATGAAGAGGCTGAAAAAACTGTGCTTCTCCCAGAGCTAAGTATATATTAAAAGATGATTCTAAACACCTAAACTATTGAGAAGCTCTCCTTTTGGTACCCTAAACGTCAGAATATATTGTTTTTGTCTTTAAAACTTTTCCACTTTAGCCCCTGAACACACATGTTGTTAGATTTAATTTAAGGGCACAGTTGTAATTTCATACAGAACTTAATATTTAGTATTGATCTCTAAGCCTTTTAAAAGCGTCATTTTATATTTTACAATTAATGTTAACTATTGGGAACACTTTTAAAAAATTTAGGATCAAAATGAAAAGATTTAAATCTAGGACTAAAAAAGATTTTCCCTGTAGTTTGGATCGATATGCTAGTATATCATGGCATAGATTTTTAAGATTAGATATACACTAGTATGGACTATGGGTTGCCTTTTTAGTTCCTTTTTCCTTATAATGGTCTCTGGGCTTTGTATGGTTTTCAACTTTAAACCAAGCACCAAGAGGTTGAAAATTTGTTCAATCTTGATTATATATGTTTTTTTATATATAAAAAATCCTTATATGTGATAATTTGCTTTACTCTTGTTCTATTTCTAAATTACTTCAAAAGATATTTCACCTTTGGTGACAAATCTCAGCAGGAAATCATTGAAATTGAAATATTATTCTTTCATCATAAGCAATGAGATTACTCACCTTTTAATATGCTATTCTCTTCTTCAATTATGGTGATCACTCAAGGATATGATAGAGAACTAATTCATAAATTGTTTGGAGAATAATACATTAGATATTCTTAGTTTAACTTATTTACTGATTTGCAGGCAGATGTAGATAACAGTGGAACAATTGATTATGGAGAGTTTGTAGCAGCCACTTTGCATTTAAACAAAATTGAGAGAGAAGATCATTTGTTCGCGGCATTGCATTTAAACAAAATTCCTTTAGCATTACTTTTAGAGAGGGTCGTAAACTTTAGTGTCATAATTGGCAACAAGGTTCTTATTTCTTTCATCCTTCGAATTTTTTTTTATATTTTTTTACAAGATTTTCTTGAGAGATCAAGATTTTACAGTAAGAAGAAGCTTAAATGCTGGCCTAAGGTATAGCCAGGGCTCAGTTATATATGCTTTTCTTTGAATTCATGGAGATCTCAGTCAGTGTTTGCAATGACCTTTGCAGCCATACCATGGTTTGTACACCATGAGAGAAAAAAAAAATTGTTTTCTTTACCCTTTAGTTTACTTTATGAAACTCGTTGAAAATACATTATGTACTTCTCTTGACAGAAACTGCATTTTATCGACGATCCAATTTTCTACACGAAATGTTTTTCAAGCTTCTCTTGCTTGATTTTTTATCATTTTTCTCTTCATTCTGTACTATGCTTCTCACAATTGTTTCCTGGAATCAGAGTGGATGAAAGTATTTTTCACATAATTTTGTTGTGTTTTAATGACAACTAAGAATGTGCCTCCTAAAAGGAAGTTTTGATAATATGAAGAAAAAAGTGATAATTATTGTTTAAATCAAGATGTGAGACTTATTTGTCTTTTATATTGTTTGTCATTCCTGTAATAGATAAAGCAACCATCTTTTGCAAACTGGCTTTCCAGCTAACAGTTGTACCGAAAACTGCCAAAACATAATCTGTAAGTGATTTTCTAATTTCTAGACAGCCTGCAAAATATGAGTCAACAACACCTTTTATAGCAACTGTCCTATATTCGTTTCCAGCTCCACCATAGACCAGAAATCTATACCCAAAATTAGTTTTACAGCACCCAAATCTTTCATCTCAAATTCTTTTTTCAGTTCAGCCTTTACCCTTTCAATTTCTCTTTACACTCTTCTATCCATTTTGTCAAAATTTACTAAGTCATACTTAAAATGCCTTTAAAGTAAATGTGTGTGTATATTTTATCCCCAAAATTGAAGATCGAATTAGATAAATTTTGGATTTCAAAGGCTGTTTTAATATCTATTGACAAATTTTAATTTTGTATTAATCTTTTAGGTATTGATTATATTCTTTAGGTTGTGGAACGAATTGGCAAGGAGCATTGCAAAGTTAATTTGCAAGAGGTACGGAATTTGTTCTTTTAACTCTTATTATTAATATCTTAAAAATGTCAGAGGAGTTTGAATATCTTAAATATTCATCCATAGAGAAGTAGGTTCTGTGATTAAAATTGTGTGATGCGGTGATAACGGAAGGTTGAAAACTTGTGTGTATTAGAGAAGTAGGTTCTGGAAAATTTGTTTGTGTACTGCGGTGATATAAGGAAGAAAACTTATTGTGTGTTGTTTGAATTTTTTGACTTGGTATTGATAGATGATTGGGTAAGCTTTTATATGTATAGATTAGATTTTTCATT
The DNA here is from genome assembly GCF_963169125.1 of Humulus lupulus. Classification (NCBI taxonomy): domain Eukaryota; kingdom Viridiplantae; phylum Streptophyta; class Magnoliopsida; order Rosales; family Cannabaceae; genus Humulus; species Humulus lupulus. Next base: position 125,304,592 of record NC_084801.1, on the reverse strand, counting down.
ATATGTATAGATTAAAATTTTCATTTAGTCATATTGTTTTCATTATTTCCATATGTATAGATTAGATTTAATTGCCATAACAAAATTGCCATAACCCAAGCTAAAATCTTGTCTTTGATCCAAACCCAATTAGTTAGTGGCTACCATTTTAGAATCTGATTTTTAAATTAAAAACAACACTAGAATCTCTTGAACTAGAGACTATTAAATGGATAGAAAATAAACCAGCAGAATTAACAAAAAATGGTGGTCAAGGCACAACATAGACCAATGCCAAGTTACTTGTAGGGCTGGAAAACTAAGATCTAATAATTTAGGAAGAGAAATCAGAGATCATAGATGGAATATTATACAAAGACAAAAATCTAAGTCTGACCATTGATGATACTGAAAGGTTAAATATTTTTGTTTATAAAAGAAAAGATGGTGATGAGGCTGACATTCTCATCCTTCATGTGATCTATTCCATCATACAAAAATAGTCCACACTCCACAAGCTGCTAACATGGCAATGGAATTTTGGAGGGGACCACTCTAAATACTAAGAAATATAATAATAATAATAATAATAATCTTGAGCAAAAAATAATAAAAAAAAACAAAAGAGATCAATGTCTTTTCCTTTTCTTTCCTTTTGGTTGGTTACCACCATTTGGATCATATAACCAATTATTTTTACAGATTTAAAAGACTGAATTAATCATATTATACTCTCAAGGAACAAGTTCTTAAGAGCACATGATGCAGAGTCTGCTGCTAAACCATCAAATTAGACATAATATCCCTTTTTTCTTAATCAAATTAAAAGGGCCAGTGCCCACTAGGCCTTTTCATTGATATATTTACAACCCACAAAACAATTGAGGTCGAAAATAACAATATGGTCAACTTCTCTATTAAACAACATTGACTTAATGACCTTTCTTTTCTTCTTCTTCTTCTGCAACTAACCCCAAAACAATACAGATGATCTAAAACATAAGCTGCTTGCTATTTTCAAAAGATACTAAGAAGACCCCCTTAAACTATGATGATCCTACTACCTATTGCAATGTCTATCAGAGGAAATGAAATGAAAAAATATTAAAAATTTCTTAAACTTAGCAAAAATAAAGGAATTCTTCCATTTTTAATCATTCATAGGATAAATAGCAAAAATATGATATTTAACTGAAGAAAAGGATCTTTTTAACTGGTATGACCTGAAATTCAACCAAGGCATGTTTTCTTTTAAAAGCATGTGTGTTAATGACCTTGTCATGACCCTGAAATTACAACTGCAAATAATGTGATTGTCTTGTCTAACAGTTGTTAAACCCAGACAAAAAACAAGATTTTATTAAGAGAACAACATCAAATTCAAATTCATTGGAGATGGATAAAAGTTGGATCCATCTTAACAGGTTAGTAACCAAAATCATATAGTTTATTTTGGGTATAAGTTTAAGTGTCAGTGCTTGATTATTGACGTATGCTCTAAAATTGTAGAGCAACGGTGGAATATGAGCAAAAAGCTAGGGAGTTTGTTAAGACAGCCATGACGAATCTTGGATTTCCAACCAAGATTCTTTGTCCATGCAACAAATGTCACAATCTAAGACATCAACTTTCAGACGAAGTTGTCGAACACTTAGTTTTTTGGGGCATGGACCGATCTTACAAAACATGGTTTCATCATGGGGAAGATCCAGTCCAAAGCAGCACGACAAACACAAGTTTTGAATATTGTATGTGGACCAAGTTTCTTTGTTTGCTTTGGTGTAGTTATGAATTCATTATTTTTTATGTGGTGTCCTTTCTTGGATATAATTTCCATAGCATTTTTCTTGATGTAATTTGTGATGCTAGATAATAACAATAAAATATTTCTTTGTTTATTTTGCAGATGTGACAAGCGAAGCAGAAAATGATACTTAATTTTGAAGGCTTTGTGTTGGGCAGGTGCAGAATATTTTGTGTTGAAAGTAGTAACTTTTCACTATGTTGAATATTTAAGACTCCTTGAATACTTAAAGAACATTTTGTTGTTGATGACAGTGTTGAATGTTTTAAACTAATTTGTGTATTGTTAATACAATGTTGAATGTTTTTACTTTTTGTTATTTGAAAATCAAGTTCATTTGATGATGCTAGTATATATTAGAAAGTTAATTTTAATTATATAAAAAAATTAAAATATAATGGAATAAATTAGTGTTATAATACGAAAATTGTGTTATAATATCTATTACAATAACACTTTTTATGCAAAGAATTATGTTATGCAAACTTCATTATATAACACAAATAATGTGTTATACTAAAGTGTAGTATAACACAAAAAATGCGTTATACTAAAGTGTAGTATAACACAAAAAAAAGTGTTATACTAAAGTGTAGTATAACACAAATTTATAAGTATTGAAATGTGTTATATAATCGACTATAAATAACACAATTAAACACTTATCTATTTATTAAAATAACACAGAAATTGTGTTATCATTGACAATATAATAACACATCTGTATAACAATGATAAAGTCTTATGTAAAGTACCTTGACCTACGATAACATAGTCGGTCTTAACACATCAAAAAGTGTTATGGTATGTTTTGATAACACATTTTCGGTGTTATTAAAAGCATTTTTTCTTGTAGTGTTGTCTCTAGGAACCATAAACCTTGGCAAGCTCTGATACCAAGTTGTAACGCCCTAAACTCCAGGGACCGTTACGGTGTGCCTTATAAACAGTGCTAAACTCGCTAATCGAGTCATTTGGCCAAAATCGTGTAACTAAGTATGATTAGCAGTTTAGGGATTACAAATTTTGGTTAAGATATAACGTTTCATTATAACGTTTACTGTATACATTGGGATCCCAAAAATATAATTTAAAGGTCTATTACAATAAAATATTTACAACCAGTCGATCTAAGCGGCAAAACAGGGTTTAACCCTAGTTCCTCTTTCAACCCTCGGCCGTGGCGGTCGAGCAGCTGCATATGTACACATTGCCACCTAAGCTCTCCAACTCAAGGATGGTTCAGCTTTATTTTGCCTTTACCTGCACCACATAGCACCCGTGAGCCGAAGCCCAGCAAGAAAACTTAATATGCTCATGAATCACAATAACATGTCATCATATCATAAGGCACATGCCTAGCAAATATAGCTCTATTCAAGCAGGCAAATAAGTTCACGTAATGATGGGTATCAAGGATAAGGAATCCTGCCCTTCTGAGTGGATGACTATCAAGTCAATCCTAATCAGATAAATGATTTAACACTGGTGGTTCCGGTAACCATGCTGGGCTTACAGCCCTAAATAGAAGAGTGACAGTTGCAAAAGTCACTAAGATGGGTTCCATTCCCTTTATAAATAAGTGATCCTTTCACTAGCTTAAACAAGATAGGTGTTTGATGAACTAGTCACCAATATAACCTATCGGATGACCATAGAGTCACAACCATGGGATTCCGCTCCCTAGCCACGTGACAAACAATCACCTAGGCCTTTGGCCCTGGCTCTGAGTAACTAGTCCTAGACTAGTCAAGCGCTTAGAATTTTCATCGACCTTCGGGTCAGTCCAACATTAATGCTCCTAGAGTCATTCAACACTGATATCGATTAGATCTAATCTTTTATCGGCCCTGCGTTCATGACGCTTATGTCGTTTCTGACTCTCAGGTCAGTAATACGCGACCAGTGCCAACCCTGACTAGTCAGTGCCATACACAAGTAAGCAATGCTACCAAACATATATCATATGTCAAATATCCAAATACAGGGCATTCAGCATGCTTACTTAACAATTTCTAGCATAATTGGAATCATGCATAAACATAGAGACTCAAGCTCTGAACAATCTCATATTCAATATTCATGGCATGCCCTAATCACATGTTTCTTGTGCATCACATTTAAACAACATGCCTCATTAATAACCATATACAAGTGAGCAAGATTGCTCAGCATTCAATATGCTATCAATATTCACATTTAAACATCCAACTTGCATCAAGAATAACCATGCATGTCACATATGGGGTGCAGTTTTCTTACCTTTGGTCCAAGCACATGTTACCAATAAACGAGCCACAAGCATGATCCTTACTCCAAGCCTTTAGTGATAACCTAGTCACAACCAAAAATGGTGATCCAATGAGTTCAAGTTCTAAAACCAAACCCGGAACCAAAACCTAGCCTCTGAGACATCAAATTCCCACTAAACTGGGTAGTAGGAACGATCACGAGGCCTAAGGTTTGAGCTCCCCTAACCAAAACATCAATTTGGCCATAAATAGCACCAAACGTCGTGGCCCTCCCGGTAAGCGCCGCGGCCCTCAGGCCAAATAGAACCTCCACCTGCTTCTTCAAGCTTGGGCCGCAACGCCCAAGAACAAGGCCGTGGCCCAACCTCGGACCAGCCATTTTTCCCCGTTTTCAACCTTTTAAAACCTTCCAAAATCCTATCCAAACATCTCCAAACTCAAAAATCAAAGTTCCCAAACATCCCCATCATCCAAAACCAACAAAACCCAAGTCTCAAATCTAATAAAAACTCATCAAAACACAAAGTCCAATTCAAGCTTAAAAACTTAAAACTTGAATTACCTCCAATTGAGTTGTCTCCAACTAAATACTCTGGCTAATTAGCTTCTAATCTTCCCTAGGATTGCTATGCCTCGATCCTCGCTTGAATCCGAGTCCTAGAACTCAAGTTTCCTTCAAAAATGCGATCGGGAGACGAAAATGGAACTTTGAGGGAGAGAGAACGTTCTGAATGTTCTTTTTATTTCTTAAAAGGTTACTTCAAGCTTAAGTAGCCTCAACCAAATCCTAATTCTCTGGGTCCCGAAAACACTCCCGGGGACAAAATAGTCAAAACCTCCAGAATTTCCCCCTGATCTTACTAACTCCCAATTTATCACCAAATATTCATTCCCATTACCCAATAACCCGGTAATGCTCTAAATACCCCTTAACTCACTTCGAGCCAAGCATAAATCCCGTTGTGACTTTTCCACTAGCTTACCTCCTAGGATCATCTTGTGCTGAGTAACCCTAGCTTAACCAAATAATAATAAAGCACCACACACATATCACATATATGCCCGAAATGGCCAAAATATGAAAATCACCCAATTACTCAGAAATGGGTTCACATGCATATTTAATACACCTAAACATGCATATTATCATTAAATAGCATAATAAATCAATTATGGCCCTCTCGGCCTCCTAATCAAGGTTCTAAACCTTATTAGGAAATTTGGGGCATTACACCGGCTCCCATCTTGGTTTTGCAAGCCGTGGCCTTCTCTGCCGCGCCTCGGGACGTTGGGGGGAGCGGTTCCGGGTTCATACCACCTGCCTCGATGGAGGTCCCGGTCCGCGCTCCCGGACGCCCTTTGGGCCTTGCCCAGACTTGGGCTGCCAACATCCGTTTTCCTCTCGTCAAATGGGCCCGATCTGGGCCTTAACTCCAAATCGGGCGGCCCACGGGCTTAGAGCAAGGATCCGGACACCCGGAAAGAAATGGGGATAACAGGAATCAATACTTGTTCGCTCGTAGCTGTATTTAAAGGATAACATTTATTTAGGTATGTTATGTATATCCTATTTCTTATCTATATACACCAGGCGAACAGAGAATCCAAAAGCATTTAGAGGCTACACAAAGTACATGCAGGAGTGTAAGAGTAAACAAGCCCAAGAGGTGGCTGTTAAAAAAGAGTGCCTATGTAACAATTAGAGAAGTGATCGTTTTGGGTTTTTAAAAAAATGTTATTTTATTAAAATGTCATTTAAAGTGTATTACCAAAAAGGAATGGGGATGTTTGTTCACATAACTAAGTCAGAATTATGCAAAGTACGAAAACTGACTTGGGGGCAAATGTTATACCCATTTTTGGGCATTTATGACATTTCAAAAAATAGCAATTATAAAGGGATGATAAATGGAACATATAGCCTTCCTGTTCTCACAAAGCACAAAGTACTTTCTGTTTTCACGAAGCACTAAGGAGTTCCTGTTCTCACAGAGTACAAAGCAGACTACCAAGCGCTAACATAAGGGATTTGGTCGTGTGGCCACATCCTTCAGCCTCTGTTCGGACAAGGCAAACCATTACACGCTAACAGAAGGATCTTGTTCATTCAACACACAAAATCCACGCTAACAGAGTTAGCAAAGGAGTACAGAGTTGTCATTTATCAAAATATAACTGTAGTTTTGTTGTAATGTATTATTTGCGGGCCAAGCCCAATAACTTAGGTCCATGAGCTAATTGTAACCCTAAACTCATCACTATAAATAAGAAGAGATGAGATAGAAATAAAGGGTGGGAAATCTATAATGCCAAATCTCCATTCTTGTATAAACAGTCCTTATGTAATGTAAAGTGAAGGAGGACTATAGAACAACCGACGACGCAGGTTCGCCGGAAACTATGGTTCTTCAAGCTTAAATATTAATAAAAGTGACTAAGTGGACGTAGGTCATCTTTTTTGGGGTCAAACCACTATAAAATATGGTGTATTTATTTTATCATATCTTTAATCTTGACTCCATGTTCTTATGTTCTCAAGTTGACGAAAAACGGTGTTAACAAGTATAGTAAAACAATTTTTTTAAAAATAGTAAGTGGGAGAATGTGAACGCTCAATGTTACCTATGGTCTCCATTATTAGTACAAAGCCGTGAGATGTGAATAGGGCTTTGAGACAGCTTTGTTTTTGTCCCCCTAAGGAAGGTTTCTAGACATATTAATACCAAGATTGGCTTCTTACGAAGACAGGAAGGAGTGATGTATTTTAGGCTTGACCGACCCTAAGGCGGCACTCTCTAAGCTAAGTCATGAATTCTGAAATAATGGGTTACACTTACAAAGACGCAATTAAGCTTTTGCAGTGGATAATTGCATCTTCATCAAACTGGCGGTATTTTATTTTTAAAAGAGAAAATAAAAAGTTATTTTGAGTTTTAAATTATAAAGATAAGATTGTATTACAAGCTATCTGAATTTAACTTGACCGAACCTAAGGCGACACTTTATTTGTTGGGTAGTTTTATCGTGGAATAGTAAATGTTTATTTATGTATTTTAATTGTTGCATTCATGCATCATACCAATACCATAGTCCAAATTCAAAGTCCTTAACAAAAGTTACTAAACTACTAAAAACTTAAAAAGTCCACAAAATGTCCAAAGTCCAAAAAAAAATAATTTCCAAAACATGTCATATGAGGTTCCCATCTTCATTCATTCAGTTCCTTGTGCAACAGATGAGGCTGTAGATGGAGCGTTAATAGAACTAGAAGGCGAGGCAAAGCAGAAACATTTTCACTAGCACTAGCAGCAGCAGTATCACCACCTGTGATCTCTGCAATATATCAATAAATTCCATATATTATATACTTCCATAAATATGATTCAAACAATAATTACAACTAAAATACCAAATAAAAGTTTGTTTAACAACTTACCAGATTCGAGAATCTGTGATGTCTCTCTTCTACTTCATCCATGTAGTCTCAAACAATGATTGGTTGATGTGAACTGGTCCACTAGTTTTTGAGACATATTAAACATTCAACCATTTTAGGACTCGGTGAGATCCTAAAAGGGTCTAAAATCCGACCACCAGTCGAAAAGGCAGCCTCAGAAGCACCAGTTGTAATTGATATGGCTAACACATCACTAGCAATGGTTGACAAGATCTTGTACTTTGATGCATTTCCAGCCCACCATGTCAAAATGTTAAAGTTGTCACCCTCAATCATAGGTTCAACATTCTCAGTTAGATACCTATCAACCTCAATTTTTGTCTTACCACCATTTCCCCTTTCCTTTATTATACAAGCTCATCATGCAACAAAGCATACTTCTTCAAACTAGAAGTAGAAATGAATGAGGAAGAGGAAGATCCACTAGGTTGGGGCTGAGGCTGAAGTAATGTAAATTCCCCCATCACCATACAAATCAAATAGTGTTCGTAATGTTTGTTCTACCTCATTAACCATCTGAGCGCATGTCAGTGGACCATAAAAAGCTTTGAAGCAATGGTTTAGATACTTGAGCTTGTATCTTGGGTCAATAACCAAGGGAATTATAAGGGCCTCATGACATTCCTCAATCTTTATCCAGTATTTGTCATATTTCACTTACATGCTCTGTGCCATACTCACTAACAACGGGTCATCCTCCTCAACTGACATTCTATACAAAGTGTGCTGCATATTACATATTTCAATAAAGTACTTGTCTGCCATAACATAGGTTGATCCACTAAACCTTAATGTCTCCTCGTAGAAAGTCTCCAAAAACTTCACAATGACTGTTGCATTCTCCCAGTCCTTTTCAGTAGGCAGCCCCTCTTTTTTCTTTCCATCTTTGTCAACCTTATCAAAATACTTCAAGAAATTAGCATCTGACATTAAAATTTCAAATGCCTTTTGGAATTTTAATGCATAATTAAGCATAAGATATATAGAGTTTCACCTCATCTGGACATCTAAAGATAGAAGTCCTTTGCATTAATTTCCTTCTTCTATGACAACTTCTTTAAACCTTTTGAGTCTAACAGGAGAAGACCTAACATATCTTACAGCATGTCTGATGCTAGCAATCGAATCATGCTTCTCTTTTAATCCTTCACTGACAATCAAGTTTTCAATATGAGCATAACACCTCATATATAAAAACTTCCCATCTAAAATGAGACCATTTTCCTTTTCTCTAAACCGTCTCTTCAAAAACCGAATAACAACATCATTAGAAGAGGCATTGTCCACCGTAATATGCAACATTTATTTAATTTTATTAGTTTTTTATATGATTTTATAAATTAAAATTATTTTTCTATATTTTTTCAAAGTAATTTAAGGAATATTTACAACAATAATATTAGATCTATAAATATAAAATCAATTTTTTCATTCTTTCTATTTTTTATATTTAATTTTTTAGATTTTAATAATTTAAAATTGATTTTATACATTTTAAAATTTATTCAAGGAATATTTGAAATAATTATCTTTTAAAATTAGCAAATATTTGGTATTATTGTCGTGATAAAAAAAGAATTAGTACTAAAGTGAAACTATTAACAAAGATTTAATATTTTTGCTGCCGAAAAAAAAAGAATTGATATATAAGTGAAAGTATTTAAAAATATTTAGTATTTTTGTCGCCATTATCCCAATATCTAATAATTGTAAAGGTGGCCCCTGGTGCGTGTAGTTTAGAGTCCAATCTTCATTAACTTAACAATAATAGGAAAAAAGTTAAAAAATTTCATTACGTAGCCTTATTCCGGACATTATACATTTTTGTTCTCTTTAAAATTTAGTGGGGACGCGTGTCCTTATGTGGCTTCGCCAATGGTCACATCGAACCTCCTATAAATCTTTATGAAAATCTGAATAATTTAGAGTGCTTAATCAAGGTTCTAAACTTTCAGTAACGCCACACACATAAATATTGTTTTAGATCCTAAGTTATTAAGATTTTTATAAAATTTATAAAAGGGTGGTTATGACTACAATGAATATCATTATGTAATAAGAGTCGGATTTACATGTTTAAAATTGTACAATTGACCATGATAGTGCACAAAAACATAACAAATCTAACTAAAAAAATGTAATGGGGGGAAGGACATTGTTATTATTATTATTATTAATTTCTTTGCATACAAAAAAGTATGGCTTTTACCGCTGGCAATTTTTATAGACTTTTTTCTATTGAAAAAAAATACTCTTAACTAATGTATCATATATTTAAAAATAAAAAGACAAAATTAATGAAACACTAACCAACATGAAAGCGAAATAAATTATAAACAACGACATTAATGGTAAGAAACGACAATAATAACTTTAAACGACATTACACTAAAACGACATAAGTTATAAAACGACATTAAGTGAAAGAAACGACAATCATGGGATAAAACGACATAAATTACCGAAAACAATATCAAACTTGAGAAACGACATTAAACTATTAAAACGACACAAATTAAGGAAAACGACAACTACTTGAAACCGACCACAGGCTCTTACGTGCAATTTTCTCCACACGTGCCAGTTGGAGCCACATATAAACCTCTTCCATTGCCCTCAAGATGTCCTTCTGGTTCGTCTTCCACTTCCACTCTCGCCTGAAAAATCGTATCGTCTTCCCTCCAATCCACCCAGCCATGACGGTGGAGACACTCCCCCAACCGAACGGCGTCGTTTCCAATGGCGGCGGCGTTGATACAAACTCTACCTCCAACGCTCCCAAGAAATCGCGGGAGAGCGAGCGCCGTCGTCGGAGGCGAAAGCAGAAGAAAAACAAAGCTGCTCGCGCCGCCGATGACGCTACCGGAGACGATAGCGATGAATATGCCAAGGAAAACCAAAATCCGCAGCAGGTTCTGTCTCTCTTCTCCCCTCTTTATTTTTCATTTCCGTAGCTTTGCGACTCGTGTTTGATAACATTTCGAAGTTGATTTTAGGGTTTTGTTTAAGTTGTTTTATGGTGTTAGGGGTGTCATTGTGATATGTAGGCTGGAGATGGAAACGGAGTTTGTTTGGTGCATTTACACTTAGATCGGTGAAATTAGGGTTTTTATGGTTTGGGTTTCTGGTGATTGGAAGAACAGGAAATTACAGGACAGGAAATGCATCTTTGAAGCTTTAGGGATTGGCTGGACTAGATTGTTGTTTTCCTAGTCGTTCAAGAGAAAAAAAGGAAGTAAAATTTTGAGGACTCATTTATGCAATATCTGGTTTTTCATGGATTTCATGTTTACTTGTGATATCTTTTTGGAACTTTTAGATGAGTCACCATGTCAAACTCTGAGTGAGTGTGCGTGTTTGTATTCGGCATTGGTTTTTTTTTTGCTAGAATTGTTTGCTTGTGTGTTTGTGTTTTATTTTGTTTTTGTTAGCTTGGGTTTTTCAATTGAGATATGAATGTGTTGATGATACATTCTTATTTAGCCCGTTTTGGCACTGCTGGTGACTGCTTCTTACACCTTCGGTTTATTATGTTTACTAATACACTTTTTTATATCATTTTCAGGTTCTTGAGCAAGTTGAGATCGAGTATGTTCCTGAGAAAGCAGAGTTAGAAGAGGGTATGGATGAGGAGTTTAGAAAAATATTTGAAAAATTCAGTTTCCAGGATTCAGCTGGTGCTGAGGTATTAAGTAATTTTGTTGTCATCTTCCCAAAAATAGTTTCTTGTTTGTTTATTAATTTTGCTCATTGATAGAATACTACTGAAGTATCTCTTACTATTTTTTAATTCATTTTAGGAGGATAAGAAAGATGAATCTGCTGAGAAAGCAGCTGCAAATAAGAATAGTGACTCAGACTCAGAAGAGGACGAGCATGACAACCAACTAAAGGAGAAAGGTGTGTCAAACAAGAAAAAGAAGGTATAGTAACTGACTTGCATTGATAATTAGTCATCGTAATTGTTTTTATGAGTTGGTACTTTCTTTCGTCAAATTAGAGTCATCATAATTGTTTATATGAGTTGGTACTTTTTTGTCAAGCTAATTTAATTCCTTGAACATCTTTCAGCTTCAACGGCGGATGAAGATCGCCGAACTTAAACAGATATGTGCGAGGCCTGATGTTGTTGAGGTATGCTATTATTTTCTGTTGAAACATCAGTACCTGTTTAAGGTTTTCTTTCTAGTTTCTACTTTTGCTTATTTTTTTTGTTTTTATTTTTGTCTTAGTTGTACTCATTCTAGTTATATGTTCATTTTCTGTCTTCAGGTGTGGGATGCAACTGCTGCAGATCCCAAGTTGCTGGTCTTTTTGAAATCCTATCGAAATACCGTACCAGTGCCTAGACATTGGTGCCAAAAACGGAAATTTTTGCAGGTTAGCATTTCCTCACACAATACTAACAGTTTGAGATATGCATGCATGGGAGATGGGCACAGGGATTAGATTTAGGTAAAAGATAACGTCGAATAAGGTTTCTCTTATATGTATATATGTGATTCTTGCAGGGTTTCGGCTGTTACAAACTTGGAGCCTGGAGTTGTAGGTGCTTGGCTAAGGGCACTCTTGAATTATGATTTGTTTTTATTTACATGTGCTATAGTGGGTGGTGATAGAAATCGTAATTATGAAAATAATGGGGTTTTTTTGGTGGATAAATATCTTTGCATTATAGATTTTGGGAATGATTTACTTTTAAGATGCTAATTTATCTGCTTTGAATTTTCAGATGCCTTTCCATTCTGCCTAGTGCTCCGCTGAATTCCTCTATATTTTGATATCTTTATGATTGACGTAATTTTGATGCAAAATCATTCTTATGGGTATAATTGAAAACACTTCATCTAATCGGGTGATATTTTATTTTGCAGGGCAAGCGTGGTATTGAGAAACAACCTTTTCAGCTACCTGATTTTATTGCTGCAACTGGAATTGAGAAAATTAGACAGGTAATATGTGCCTTCAAAGAAGTGAATTTATAAATTTTTTGTCTAGCTGGTCCCTGTCTATACACATTTCACTCCATTGTTTATGAAGTTTTTTTTTTTTTAAGATTTTTTATGCACACTGCCCCCATCTCATGTTAAATTGTGCTTTTTTTATGTCATATTTTAGAGGAATTGTTAGACTATGTGATTGGAGTAAGCGTCAAGTAGTGTTTACTACTGTTTCTCGCAAGTAGTGTTTATTTATTTATTATTATTTTTTTAAGTTCCAGTCTTCCATTTCTGCTTATTATTTCCCAAGTTAATAGGGTTAAAAATCAGGAATGCAAACCGTATAATGATCATGGTAGATGCTATTGACACCCTCTATCTGGCATCATGCTTTCTTGTACTCTGTAAAACGTTAGTATTTGCAAAATTGAATTCTTGTGTTCTTCTTGTATGTAAGTTTAAAAGCCTCTAATAGCCTGCTGCATTGTGTATGATTGTCTATATAGGCTTACATTGAAAAAGAGGATAGCAAGAAGTTGAAGCAAAAGCAACGAGAACGTATGCAGCCTAAGATGGGCAAAATGGATATTGACTATCAGGTTTCTACTCTTAAATCTTAATATATATATATATATATGTGTGTGTGTGTGTGGATTACTTCGTGATAAAACCTGTACTTTTAGTCATTTTGTCTTGTTTAATAATAAGACTGCAAATTCTGTTTGTTAGGTTCTCCACGATGCATTTTTTAAATACCAGACTAAGCCAAAGCTGACAAGTCTCGGTGATTTGTACCATGAAGGCAAGGAGTTTGAGGTATTATACTTGACTGAGTTATGTTTTCATGTTCATATGCATCTTTTCTTTTGGAAAATATCTGGGTTTAATGTAATGAATGCATTGTTTGCACTTTACATATTCTCTTGTACGATTAGAGGGTTCCTTTCCAGATATATGAGTGAAAGTGTGGTTTCTGGATCCATGGGTTTTGTTAGCCTGTCAATTTTTCTGAATTCTCAAAAACTAATTTGGAATACAGTTTTTGATTCATATTTATGCGCTCTTGTTTCACTTTCAGGTAAAATTGAGAGAAATGAAGCCAGGTATGTTGTCACATGAATTAAAAGAAGCTCTTGGTATGCCAGATGGTGCGCCTCCCCCATGGCTCATCAATATGCAGGTGAGATGATGAAATTTCTTTCATGGTGTTTAAATGCAATTTGTCATGCTATGGCTTGTTTTGATGTTGTATGATTTTTTTTCCCAACAGAGATACGGTCCTCCACCATCATATCCACACCTAAAGATTCCTGGGCTAAATGCTCCTATTCCAGCTGGAGCTAGCTTTGGTTATCATCCTGGAGGCTGGGGTAAGCCTCCTGTTGATGAAGTAAGTTTTTCAATGCATGACATTTTCTTTCAGTGCTCCATTGTTTCTGCTTAAAATTATTTTCTACAACTAGCATCCAAAATTTGTTTATTCTAATTCTAAGTTCTGTGTTTTCTGGTTAAGTATGGACACCCGCTATATGGAGATGTTTTTGGTGTTCTGCAACATGAACAGCCTAATTATGAGGTAACTTTCTGCTTGCTTGAGGTTATATAATGATAGACACTGTTATCAGTTTAAAATTTGTGGATCAATTATGACTAATTCCAGTAATTTATGTGGAAAATTTGGGGCTGAATTAGTCTTATTGTATACTTACAGATTTTACGCCATCTAATATGATGTTTATATGTTTTTTTTCTTCTTTTTTTCCCTTAATTCATTTAGGAAGAACCTGTCGATAAGACAAAACACTGGGGTGATCTGGAGGAGGAGGAGGAGGAGGAGGAAGAAGAAGAGGAGGAGGAGGAAGAAGAGGAAGAAGATCAAATGGGTGAAGAAGAATTAGGAGATGGCACACAATCTGTGGAAAGTTTCTCGAGGTATTTAAATTTTCTTTTGATTAGTATGGTTGTTCCAGTGTAACTATACATATGAAGTTGATAGTTGGTGTGTACTATCTAGTCTTCTTGGGATGCCAAACTACACCCATGAAAATTGTACCGACCATGATCATTTTTGAACGTTAGAAAGTGGTAGCTATTTTTGCTTTCTATGTTAATATTTGCTGTTGTTCACTCCAGTACTCCTACTGGTGTTGAGACACCTGATGTCATTGACCTGCGTAAGCAGCAGAGAAAAGAACCGGACAGGCCGTTATATCAAGTGAGTTGACTGTGACTGATTAGAAAAATCACCTTCATATAATTTGTATCTTTATCTACAATACACTCTCGCATGTTCTAAATCTGAATTCGTGTTTCTTGTGTATTCAAGGTACTTGAAGAAAAAGAGGAGAGAATTGCTCCAGGGACACTGCTCGGAACAACCCACACGTATGTACAGTCGTTTTTGGTCAAAATGTCGCTCATTAAAAGCTATTATTTATTCTTAACTTTATTTTGATAATGCCTTTCTGCTTGCAGATATGTTGTCGGGGCCGGCACACAAGACAAATCGTCAGCTGCTGCTAAAAGAGTAAGACAAAGACTTAATGTTATCCATCTCTATTAGAACTATCAGTTGATTCAATGGATATTCTTGTGCAGGTTGATCTACTTAGAGGCCAGAAAACAGATAAAGTGGATGTCACTCTACAACCCGAAGAATTGGAAGCTTTGGAAAATGTTTTGCCTGCCAAGTGAGTAAAAATAAAAAAACCCTTAAGTAAACACATTAAGATTGTTCTCTGGGCAAGAGTCAGTGTCTCTGATTCTGTTCCATTTTTTGCAGATATGAGGAAGCTAGAGAAGAGGAGAAGCTTCGGAGTCAGCGAGAGGATTTCAGTGACATGGTCGCAGAGGTATGCCTCTTCGTCACAGATTTCGACTTATAAGTGGAATTGGCTTTGGTTGATTAATGGATTTTGATTTTTTAATCTTTTATAATAATATTGATGCAGAATGAGAAGAAGAGGAAGCGTAAAATGCAAGAGAAGGAAGGGAAATCGAAGAAGAAGGATTTTAAGTTCTAGAGTACTATCATCATCATCAATTTGGGAGGGACATTATTATAACCCATTTTCTATGGCCAGCCCCATTTTGCATGGGTAAAGCCCAAGAGCCCAATGTTTTCAGAGTGAGTTTTTTTTATGAGATGTATTACACTCGGTTGGGTTGGTAGTTAAAGTCAGTGTATTAAGTTTGGTCAATATAATGACTTGTAACACCTGAGCTAGTCTGTTTCTGTAGCAACTTTGGTCAAATGATATATACGAGTAAAGTATATTACTGTATCGTTTTATCCCAAAATAATTTGTCGTTTTCGCTAATTGAATTTTTTGTTTCAAAGTGACTTGTTGAGAGAGAATCTTGTTTGTTTGGAGAGTGAACAAGTAAGCATTTTTTGGATTATAGTGCAGGATAAGCGAAAATTAATCTCTTTAAGTTGTAGATCAAACAATATAAGATATAAATCCAAAGTTTCAAAAATATTTAGTGAATATTAAGCAAAGCAAGAGTTGGAATTATGAGAAAACAAAAACAATCACTCCATCTCTAATGATAATTATTATGATTTTCTCGTTGAAGAGCAAGGAAGAGTTTAGGGTATTAGAATAGTAAGGTATTACTTTAGTGATGACAATATATTTTTGGAGCTCTAATAAAATTGTATTTAAGGACTTGAATTTGTTTTAAAAAGTATATTAATCTTATAAAAGGTAATCTAATTTTAATTTTTTTTTTTTTTATATTTTAGATAAATCTTTATAAATTGGGAGTCCTAAATTTGGGCCAGACTCGTACTAAGGTATACTAAGATTAAGTAAAACAAGACTATACAACTATACAAGAGCTTCAATATGATCGTTAAAATATGATACGCAAGTGCACGCAACCGATTCAAGTAATATAGATGATAAATAGAGTATTATTCCCAGAAAGACTATTAACCAATTACTAATAATTGTTCTTTGATTTCTATTTGGTTGTAAAAAATAGAGTAATTTTTTACACTAAGACTTAAAATTAAAATAAACTTTGCAAAAATAAAGATTAATTCAATAATTAAAAACCTAGGGTATTAATTTCATCAACTTTTCATTCTATTAATTTTATTAATCAGTTCTAAATTTCTTTCTTCCTATTCTAATAGTAGGTTAACATAAATCGATTCCTATTCCTTTTCAAGATATAAGATCTCATCCTATATGCAGATTTTCTACATCTTTGTGATAAACTTAAACATAAAGCAGACATAAGCATAGAAACCTAATTATTACACAAGCCATATAAGTACTTTCGTCCAATATGCAACCTATATCTATATAACGATAGCATATTCAATTCTCATCTTTCGAGCTTTGAATCAAAATCATAAATCAAGCAAATATTGATCAGGTATATACTAATATTAAGCAAACATTATATAGATTAGAATAGAGAAGAAAAATTAATAGAACATCATAATTAAATTAAATAGAAATCCAAGTGACTATATTAAACCCTACATAAAAAAGTTTAGTTCATAACAGCCATGACTAAATCAACAAAATAATAATTCAGAAACATAAGATTAAAAAACTTGAAGAAGAAAGAAAAAATATAAAAGTGCAGAAAAACCAGTCTAAGAATCAAAATCAGTCTCTAAAAACGTAATTAAAATCTGACATGATGACTTAATTAAACCCTAAGTCTGAATTTATAATTAAAAAAACACAAATCCGTAGTTTTTCATAGGCGGACCGCGACTTGGCCTTATCTAGGTCGCGACCCGCATCAAATTTTAAAGGCTCTCCGAATT
Source organism: Humulus lupulus (assembly GCF_963169125.1). NCBI lineage: Eukaryota > Viridiplantae > Streptophyta > Magnoliopsida > Rosales > Cannabaceae > Humulus > Humulus lupulus. Next base: position 125,287,368 of record NC_084801.1, on the reverse strand, counting down.
TGCATATGTCTTCAGGCGCCGCGACTCAGGCATATCAAGTCGCGGCCCGTGTCTTTGATGCACCCTTGCCTTAGCCTCTGACTTCCCTTAGCGCCACTACTTATAAGGGCAAGCCGCGGCTCTAATTCCCTTTAACAACTTTGTGTTTCTGACTTTCCCAGAGTCGCGACTCTAAACTCCTAGCCCGACCCTAATTCCATTATTTCTCAATTTAAGTCTTTCAACCTCGTTTCTTCATCAAAATCTGATTTTTACTTGTCCTTAGCACCATTTTGAGTCGAACAACCACCAAGAGCTTCGTTTTTCTACCATTTTCACTTCTTTTTATATTTTTCTCATTATTAAAAAGGCACCAACCTACAACAAAGACAAACAAAAACGTAATCTTGCACAAAATAAACATAAAGACTCAAAATTACCACAAAAACACATTCTAAAACGACACTAAAATGAAGTTATCAAGATGTCATGCATATTTCTTACCTATAATGGGAAAATACAATTTCGGCCCTTGTGTTTTTTTTCTTCTGAATATGCGATCGACCCGTATGTTTTGTTAAATGATAATTTATTCTGTATTTTACAGAATGGATCAAAATAGTACCCTAGACCTGATTTTGGTTAAAATATTTTCAATTATAAGATCAATTATCGGGTCCTTAGTGATGCGATGTGTTCAGAGAAGCGGGGAAAGTGATCGAGGAGCTAAGAATAAAAAATTATATTTGAATTTTTTTTTGACAAAAATTAGGTAAGGGTATTATTTTGATCCATTTTGTAAAACACAAGACCCGATCACGTATTCGGGAAATTCACAGGGCCAAACTGGTATTTTCTCTAAAAAGATTTGGAGGACATATGGACTAGTAAGGGTATACCAAGATCTTCCATGATAGTTATTGGAAGATTTCAAAGGGTGCAACGTTATTTGCATGAGATAAAAATATAATACTCTTTATATGATAAGCATACTAATTTATAAATGGAACAAGCAATGAATTTTCCAATTAGTGGCACTATAAACTTAGCCAAATGGTACTTTAAAAAAAAAGATTGCATACTTGAAATAAGGTTAGATTTTAGACATGTAGCACACAATTATAAAGAAGAGAACATTACATATTTTTCATTAGTGGAAAATATTATTTTTAGTGATATTAATTGATGATTCTTTAGAAAGGAATGTGTTTACCTTTTAAGATACAATTATGAAATGTTTGATGCTTTTATGAGATGAATATCATAGGTCTAAAAAACAAAACTCTCAAAACTAACAATGGTGATAAATATGAAAACACAAAATTTAAAAAGTTTTGTTCATTGCCAACTCTCTACTTTATAGATAAGGTTGAGTCATTTTTCTGTGATTATATAAAACATAAAAACATAAGGTTGTACCCAATTAATCAAAAGTACATAAAATAAGATTTTCACATTGATTTTTTATTTGTCTTCATATGTATAGAAATGTTCATGTTATTTTTTTTATGTGGAAAGTAATTACAAAAACTGGTGCTCAATATCTTAGTTACATGTTAGCTAGAATAATACAATAATATTCTTTTATATATATATTATGAATATTATTACCACGCTTAGAATATTTATAGGAGACAATTTGGGTCAAACACAATAACACCACTTGAACCCTCACTTAACATGAATTGGCATGATTAATTATTTTTTTATTAAAATATATAATAAAATGAGATAAATACTTTATAATATCATATAAAAACATATAAACTTAATGGGCTAACTAAATTTATTTATTAGAACTATTTAATAAAATTTAAGTAAATTAATTATTTTCTGAAAATATTCGGTATTATTCCTAAGGAAACCGAATATTTTTTTTTTGTTATTGTAAATATCTATTTTCTAGGATATTTAGTTAGTTTCCTGTTTTCTAGGACTTAGGACAACTGCTTTTAAATTAATAGAATAAATATAATTTATGTAGCTTTTTCTAAGTCGTTTTGTATTTCTTGTTTTTCTGCCTATTTAGAGACAATTTTCTGCATTAATAAAATTTATCAGAGTATATCTTTGTATCCTAACCTCTGTCCGATTATTTTTCTTCTCTTTTCTTCTTTTTACTATTTCCGCCATTGATAGTCGACCATGGCTGGAGAAAAATCTGATGACAATTTTGCCATCTCTTATTCTTGTAACGTCCTACTAATCTAGGACCATTACACTGCGTATTTTGAATAATGTTTAACTCACTAAACGAGTCATTTGGACTTTAAAATGTGTAATTAAAACTAACTTAAGGATTAGATATTAAAAATTTAGGTTAAACAATAACCATTTTATTAAAAAGGTATTAGTTCGTACACGAGATTCCAAAATAGTTTAGAAACTGACACCGATATAATATAAATACAAAAAAAAAAAAAAAAAACCGACCTAGGAGGCAAAATCAGGGTTCAACCCTAGTTCCAGCAAGTAATCTCGACCGTGGCAGTCGAGCAACCGCATATGTACACTCCACCCCTGAAGTTCTCAAACTCATGGCTAATCCAGTTTTCCCTTGCCCTTACCTGCACCATATAGCACCCGCGAGCCAAGGCCCAACAAGAAACATAAACAATTATTCAACAGACTACTGATCATAAATAGCGTGTCTGATAGTTTTAACCAATACTCAGGTTGCATTCAATTCAATTAAGCGGCCACAGAGCCATTCTGATGCCCATCACACTATTCCCTTTGAAAACGGCTATAGAGCCAGTCAAGCGTGAACCACACTCAATGTTCCAAGTGGCTATAGAGTTGTGCAAACGTATATTAGGCTTTCGGGTTGGCCTAGCCATAACAGCTTGCGTTCTGCACGCTATTGCCGGCCACGACTTATAAGCCAAGCTTTTGTGTTGGCCCTGTCATTTCGGCCTGCGATCTGCACGCTAATGTCGTTCACGGCTTATAAGCCGAGCTTCTGCATTGGCCTTGCCATTTTGGCCTGCGTTCTGAATGCTAATGCCATTCACGGCTTATAAGACGAGCTTCTGTATCAGATATTACAAGTAAGCATCTATCATTCGATGCAGATATACACAGTGTACTTAATCGTGCTTAATCAAACATATCTTACTTGGTTATAATTATGTTCAATAACCGGGGCTTGAGCCCTAATCTCAGACTACGTGCAATTTCCTTACCTCCAGTCCTGAGCGAATAGAGTATAGTGACCCTTAGTGCGATCCTTTCCTCCTGAGCCTAGTGGTATGCCCTAGTCACAACTATAACAAGGAATAACCATCAATTAATGAGCCAATAAAGGCTTCTGGACCAAGTCCTAGCCTCCGAGACCTTGAATTCTACTAAACCGGCTAGTAGAACCATTCCCGAGCCCTTAGGTTTGGGTTCCCATAACCCAAAACCTGTTTTTTGACTTTTTCCCTATTTGAGACACGACGCTCGACTTGGCAGAGAGGCCCGACCCAAAATCCCCTGCTCTTGCATCGCGATGCTAAGACGGTTTGAGGCAGGGGTGTTCATGCGGGCCGCGATGCTTCAAGAACAACGCTTGACGTGACCCTACAAACTCAAAATCCCAACGATTTTAGAAATCGTAAATCCTCCAAAATACAATCCAAAACCCAGTTTTAATCAAAATTGACCATCAAAATGGTCTCAACAATACAGATACACAATAAACAACCTTCAAAACCCACCAAAACTAAACTAAAACCCAAAATTAAGAAATTCTTCAAGAACACTCAAAAACAAAAACTTAAAGACTTTTAGGATTGAATTTACCTCTAAGGATTTGAATCCCTACTAGTTTCCCAAGCTTGACAACTTCTACTTCTCCTAAAGCAAGCTCCAAACCCCACCAAGCTTCCTTCTAGACTCAAGAATTCAAGTGCTTTCTTCAAAACAAAAAAAATCAAGGAAGGGAGAGAGAGAGAGAGAGAGAGAAGGTGATCTGAGTTAACTAACTCAACTATGGGCTATATCAACTAAATGGTCCAAAAGACCAAAATACCCTTACCCCTCAACTCTCCTCTCAAAGCCCCTCAAGGGAAAAATGGTCATATGACACTCTAATCCCACTAACCTCAAATTTCACTTATAATTCCCAATTAATTCCGCCAAACACCAAATAACACTATTTTTTCCTCAAAATACGACTCATACTCCAATGGGTCCCAATAACTCACTTAATTACCAAAATACTCATTGGCTCACCCTGAGCCGGGTATTAGTCCCCGTTGTGACTTTACCTCTACCTTGCTCAAAAGGACTGACTCATGACGAATATCTCAAATATACCCACATAACCATGTGGGCTCAAACATATAACAAATATAATTACAGATATATCCACAACATGTTAAAATTACAAAAATACCAATTTTAACAGAAATTGGCCTATAAGCACATTTAATACACTTAAACATGCATGATCAGTCATATTATAATATAACTCATGTAATTCACATAATCACATAATATTCAATAAAATCATGTATAACTCCAGTTATGCCCTCCCGACACCCTAATCAAGGCACTAAGCCTTATTAGGAATTTTGGGACGTTACACTTCTACTCCCAAACCATCTTCAGAGGCTTCAACTCTAAATTTTGAACAATCCTCACTTTAAATAATCATTCATAAACTGAATGGTCACGATCTGTGACATTGTATCTCCATGGAAGAATTCGCCTTGGATATCTAACTGGCGATATCCCTGCTCTAGACGCTGTTGATCCTACTTATGCTAAATGGGACTCCAAAAATTCTCTCATCATGGCCTGGCTCATGAACTCCATGGAGGTGGAGATTGGTCGAACATATTTATTCCTCTCTGCTGCAAAAGATGTTTGAGATACTGTTAAGGAAGCCTTCTCTGACTTGGAAAACTTTGCCCAAGTTTTTGAACTCAAGTCTAAACTCCGGGACCAGCGATAACAAGCACTTTCGGTGAATCAATATTATGGTGTATTGTATAATATTTGGCAAGAAATTGATTCATTTTATATTCCAGAATGGAAGTGCTTAGATGTTGCCTCTATCTACACCAAAATGCTTGATCGTGAGTAGCTGTTTGATTTTCTTCATGGGCTGAACCGTGAGCTAGACGAAGTTCATGGCCGTATTTTGGGGAAGACTCTTCTCCCATCTGTTTGGGAGGCCTTTGCAGAGGTGTGAAAGAAATCAGGAAGTGAGTGATGATAGGATCTGCTAAAAGCCTTGACACTGAAAATTCTGCCCTTGCTGCCCGCCGATTTGAAAATAATAGCGACTCATGAGGAATAGGAAAAGAATGTCCTTGGTGTGATCACTGCAGCAAACCAGGTCATACTAAGGCCACATGTTGGAAAATCCATGAGAAACCTGCTAATTAGAAGCCTCGAAATCCTACTGGATCCCACTCAAAAGGAATAGCTTTGACAGTTGCTCAATTTGATTTCCCATTCATTGATGACCAGATTGCACAACTTAACCAACTTTTAAAACCTACTGCCCAAATTTTAGATCACACTCCAGGTATCTTTCTGGTCATTTAGTTAAAAAAAAACCCCTGGATTGTTGACTCTGGTGCTTCCGACCATATGACTGGTCAAGCCCATCAATTATGTACCTATAGTCCTTGCCTAGGTAATCATAAAATAAAAATTGTTGATGGTTCATTATCGACAGTGGCTGGTAAAGGGTCAATTTTCTTGTCTCCTTATCTTACTCTCAAAAATGTACTTTATGTTCCTAACTTGTCTTGCAATCTGGTCTTTATCAGTAAACTCATTATTGATCATTATTGTATTGCCAAATTCTTACATTTCCACTGTGATTTTTAGGAACTGACCTCTGGGAAGACGATTGGGAGTGCAAAGGAATGTAATGGGTTGTACTATCTTGATGTTGCTCAGCCACTGCAACGCCCTACTTCCTTAGAGTCGTTACTAAGTGAGTTAAAAATGTGCCATTAGCTCGCTAATCGAGGTTTTAGGTTAAAAGTGTGACTAAACTGAAACAAAGCTCGTTTAAAGACATTAAGTATAAAAAAAATTTGGTTATTCATTGAAATCTTAGAAAGTTTTACAGCTGAGATCCCAAAATATTGTTTAGAAAATACTTTACAGATCAAAATATGCACATGGTCGACCTAGGCGACAAAATAACTATTACAGTATATCTTCCCAAAATAACCCTGGTCGTAGCAACCAGGTGGCCGAGCATGTACTCGTCGCTCCACGCTCTCCGTACTCATGGTTGGTCAACATTTCCTTTGCTCTTACCTGCACCATAGAGCACCCGTGAGCCGAAGCCCAACTAGAAAACTCAACACAAACCATAAACATATACATAACAATGCACAGTATACAACAAAATAGCCAACGGGCTATACACATAGCAGCCAACGCCGTCCCAGGCGCTTTACCAGGCCCTGGGTTCGCAGTCTTCACCGAGAGGGTGGCCCCAGCACCCTAGGTGGGTCTCGCCCTAACGACCTGTACTTTGCGTGCTCAACGCCAATCTCGGCCCCTTGCCGTATCTGGCTTCTTACCGTTCTCGGCCTTCGCCGTTCACCCACAAAAATGCATCACATAGCATAATATATTTAAACGCATATTAAACATAAGCATTAGGGCCGCGCCCTGCAATACAAAAAATAGGGTCACGCCTTGCTCTACGAGTACAACAATTTTCTTACTAGTGTCATGAGCTATCTGAATACTGCGATCCTGACCACAGTCCTCTAACCCGAGCCTTGTTGAAAACCTAGTCACAACGCATTCATAATAACCATCTATCAAGTTCTAAACCAATAAATAACTTCAGAATATTAATCTAGCCTCTGGGACCTTGGATTCTACTAAACTGGGTAGTAGAATCCTTCCCGAGCCTTAACATTTGGGTTCCCGAGTTTAGAACCCTAAAACAACCATGGTTTTTCATTTAAGCCATGGCCCACCCCTTAAGGGCCACAACGCGCTCAAGTTAGAGGCAAAACACCTCTCAGCTAAAGGACACGGGTCGCGACGCGCTAAGCCTTGCATCGCGGCACCTAGGCAATCTCAGGCCTCCCCAGGCCTTCTCGTACACACAGGCAACGACGCCTGATGAAAAGGGCCGTGAGCGAGTCCTAGAAACCCAAAAACCAGCCAATTTCTCATGTCTTCCCCGAGCCTAAACCCATAATTCATACTCCAAACACCAGCCAAATTCAGAACTAAGCCTAGAATTGTTATCCATATAGCCTAAACATCCTAACAAACTCATAAACAAATCCTTACACTCACCAACACCCAAAAAAAATCTTAGAATCCATTTTCATGCAAGCTCTAAGTTCTAACAAAATTCGGCAGAACTTAACAGAAAAGACTATGTTTAGGCTCTTACCTTTGAGATAGTTTAGCCCTAGATTAATCCCCAAGCCCAACCAATCTAATCCTTCAAGTCTTTAGTCTAGAATTCCTAAAAAATTCCTTAAAATTCTAAGCATCATAGAGAAAGAGAGTGAGCCGAATGAGAGAGAGAGCTGAGAGTTCTTGTGGTTTCTTTCCTTCTGTTTCTTCTAAGTCCCTCTAGAGTTTTAGCTTCCTAAACTATGTATATCCCTTTGCCAAAATGTCTAAAATGCCCTTAAGTTTATCTTAATCCTCAAGTGCCATCAAGGGTGATCTTGTCATATGCCACATCCCGCTAAGTCCTTGAGTATTCCTATAAATCTCCATTTAATCCCGACAAGTCCAAAAATTTGCTAAATTACTACCCGTTACTCGGTAAATCCCGAACACCAACTATGTTGCCAAAATACCCCTAAGCTCCTCTCGAGCCAGGTATTCGACCCCGTTGTGACTATTTATCTAAACTGCTCCTTAGGACCGTCTCAGATCGCTCATCACAGATATATCACCACTCACTCGTGGTATCAATCACAATATACACATATCACATTTATGCCCTCAATTAGCTAAAATTACAAATATGCCCTTAATAACCAAATGGGACCCACATGCATATTTAATTCACCTAAACATGCATTTCTAATCATATAATCATCGAATTCACATATTAACATAATTAAATCAATTATTGCCCTCCCGAATTGCTAATTAAGGCCCTAAGCATTATTAGAAAATTTGGGACGCTACATGTAACGCCCTGGATAGCCAAGACCGTTACACTGTGTGTTTATAAAGTGCTAGACTTGCTAATCAAGTCATTTAACTCAAAACGTGTTACAGAAACTACGAAGGAACTAGGGTTAAGAGTGTTTTGGTCTCAAAAGCCACATTATCATTAAGGAACGTTATTCGTTTACAAGGGATCCCAAAAATACAAGTTTAAAGATCGTTTACAAAAGTTATAAGACCCAATTACAATAACCAGCCATACTAAGGCAAAACAAGCAGTTAGGTAATCTCTGTCCTGGTCCACTCCTCGACCATGGTGATCGAACAGCTGGCTATGTACATTACACCTCGGAGTCTCCATCTCAGGCTTGGTCTAACTTGCCCTTGCCTTTACCTGCACCACGTAGCACCCGTGAGCCAAGGCCCAGCAAGAAAACACAATGACAGCAGAGCATAAGCAATTATCAGACATGTCAATATCTCACATTGCATCACATAGCCTCAGTCAAATAACCATTCAATATAGTCAAGTATTCCACATACTAGGCATATCAATTCATAACATGCACAGTTTACAAACGATAACCAGGGCTAGCGCTCACAGGCTGCTCCCTCCGTTATCCCAGTGTTCATGGCTCCTAGTGGCCAAATTGCGCTTTGTGCGCTAATAGTATGTACGACACTCTTAGGCCGCCTTTACATGTCCCATGGCATGATACCAACATTGACACGATACAGTTCTCAAGAGCACTTAGTCCCATCACAATCATATAACCGGGTGCAGTTTTCTTACCTTTCAATTCAATAGCTTTGATCCCTCGACTCCTTGAGCACGATCCCCCTCGAGCCCTAGCGCTCACCTAATCACAATCATGGCCAAAGTCATCATTAACCCTCAAGTTCAAAACCTAGCCCCGGGGTCAATCCCGAGCTCCCCGGGAAGTCCTAGTTCCACCAAATAAGGTGGTGGAACCAAACCCCAAACCTTAGGTCAAAAACCCTTGCAAATAACCCTAGAATCCCCTTCAGAAGGCAGGGTAGCGCTACAGCGCTCTTGGGAGGGCACTACAGCGCTACAAACAGAAGCCAAATTCCCCTCAGCATCATGGCCTAGCGCTACAGCACCCAAAGGCTAGCGCTGTAGCGCTAGTCACAGACAGCCCAGCACCAAAATTTCTCTTCTGCGATTTTCTCGAACCAACCTCAACCAAACCCCTTCCAACTCTTACCCAAACTTAAAAACAACCTCATGAACACACTCCACTCATCCCAAGCACCCCAAATACCTAAAACCCAAGCACATGCATCCATAAACTCAGATTTCACCATAGCCACTCCTAATCTCTAAAACTCAGTAAAAACCAGCTGATCATCAAATTTTAGAGTTTAGACCTTATACCTTTGATAGAATTTCGACTACAAGCTGCCTCTAGACTCCTTTTGCTTGCTCCTCCTTAACCTTTGTCCTGAATTTCCCAAAGTCCCCATCAAATTCTACTCATACACCATAGTTCATAAACCAAACCAGCAACTGAAGAGATTATAGAATCTTACCTCAAGTGATGGCCTAATCCTGCTAAACCCTTGTCAACCCTCAACCTTAGCTCAGTAACCTTGTGGCTTAATTGGGTTAGCTTCCCCCTGAGTTTTACTCTAGAAATCCTCAAGAAATTGGTGAAGAAAACCTGAACCGACTTAGAGAAATTCTCTCTGTTTTTCCTCTTTCTTTCCCTTCTTTTTCAGACTTCTTTGATATTCTACAAATTCCACTAACATAAAGCCTTAGTATAATCTAACTTCTGTAAAGAAAATGACCATTATGCCCTCCCTATTAATTCTAACCCTTTAGTCCACTTAAGGGCATTTTAGTCATTTCACCCTATTCCCGCTAATTCCTCGAGTGTCTTTACTATTTCCCGCCTAGTTCCCGATACCTAATTAATCACCAATAATATTCCTCAACGTCAAAATAAACTCCAGTATATCCACTAAATTCCCATTTATACCCCTGAGCTCACCCTGAGCCGGGTATAAATCCATGTTATGACTTTTCCACTACTTTGCTCACTAGGATCATCTCGAGTCACAAATCACAGATATATCCACATAATAATGTGGTCTCGACAATTATCACATATATCAAAGCAGTTATGCCCATAATGGCCAAAATTACGATTATGCCCTTCTAACCTAATCTGGGCCTATATGCATACTAACACACATAGTCATGCATCTCAAATACTCAAGTAATCATATAACACGCTTTAAATCATAATCATGCATCTAAATCATTAAAACCACACATAGTTCCAATTATGCCCTCCAGGCACACTAATCAAGGCCCTTAAGCCTTGTTAGCGAATTCGAGTCGTTACACTACAACTATCCCCTCCTTACAAAATTTCACCCACGAAGTTACCTGAATAACTTGGGATACCGATCTCGCATATCTGTCTCAAGTTCCCATGTCGCCTCTTCCACTTTTTTGTTCCTCCACAGCAGTTTCACTAAGGTGATGGTCTTGCTTCGCAAGACTTTATCCTTTCGGTCGAGAATCTGAACCGACTTCTCTTCATATGATAAATCATGATCCAGCTCCAAGTTCTCATAACTCAGCACATGTGTAGAATCTGATACATACTTCTGGAGCATAGATACATGAAACACATTATGAACCCCTGATAGAGCTGGAGGCATCGCCAATCTGTAAGCTACCTCTCCAACCCATTCCAGAATCTCAAAGGGGCCAACAAACCTAAGGCTCAGCTTGCTCCATACTCCAAACCATTTCACCCCTTTCAAGGAAAAAACTCTGAGAAACACATGGTCCCCGACCTGAAACTCTAAGCTCCTGCGTCTCAAGTCTGAGTAACTTTTCTGCCGAATCTGGGAGGCGAGCATTCGAGCTCTAATATTCTCAATCGTCTCATTGGTCCTATGAACAACCTCAGGACCTAGATACCTCCTCTCAGCCGTTTCATCCCAATGGATGGGTGATATGTATTTCCTTCAATATAACATCTCATACGGAGCCACTCCGATAGTCTCCTAATAATTGTTATTATACGCAAATTCAATCAAAGGGAGATACTTACTCCAAGATCCCCCAAAATCCAACACGCAGGCTCATAACATATCTTCCAGTATCTAAATCGTCCTCTCAGACTGTCCATCTGTCTGAGGATGATAAGCAGTACTAAACCGCAACTGTGTGCCCATAGCCTTCTGTAGGCTCTCCCAAAACTTGGAGGTGAAGGTGGGGTCCCTATCGAATACTATCTACCTTGGAGCCCCATGTAGTCGCACAATTTCCTTCACACATAGTTCAACATACTGCTCCACAGTATAATTTGTCTTAACAGGCAAAAAGTGGGCTGACTTGGTGTACCTATCCACAATCACCCACACTGAACCATGTTGTCCCACGGTCTTCGGTAATCCAACCACGAAATCCATGGTGATATCCTCCCATTTCCACTCCGGAATCCCTAGAGGTTGCAACAACCCTGCTGGCCTCTGATGTTCAGCCTTTACCCGCTGACAAGTCAAACACTTGGCCACATAATCCACCACATCCCTCTTCATTCCCGGCCACCAATACAAAGCTCTCAAATCTTGGTACATCTTTGTCGTACCCGGATGTAAAGAATAGGGATTGGTATGGGACTCGTGTAAAATCTCTCACCAGTTACCGAAATCCATCGGAATGCAAATCTGGCCTTTGTACTTCAGTAATCCCATATCCAAAATAGAAAAGTCTCTAGACGCCCCGGCTAAGACTCCCTCTATGTGTTCCCTCAACTGGGGATCTTCCCCCTTTGCCTCCTTGTTCCTTTCAAGGAGCGTGGATTGAAGAGTGATATTGGCTAGATGTCCAACTACCAACTCAATACCTTCTCTAGTCATCTCTTTAGCTATCCTATCAGATATCTGCCTTGAACTGAGTAATTGTCCTGGGCCCTTCCAACTCAATGCATCAGCCACCACGTTGGCTTTCCTAGGATGATATAGAATATCACAATCATAATCCTTTACCAATTCCAGCCAACGCCTCTGGAGCATATTCAGATCCTTCTGAGTGAAGAAGTACTTCAAACTCTTATGGTCAGTATATATTTCACACTTCTCGCCATATAAATAATGTCTCCAAACCGTGCAAATACTACCGCCGCCAATTCTAGATCATGTGTGGGATACCTCTGCTTGTACTCCTTGAACTGTCTCGACGCGTAGGCTATCACCTTTCCAACTTACATCAGTATACACCCCAAACCCTGTCTGGAAGCATCATAATAGACTACAAACTTCTCATTGTCTGACTGCAGACTCAATACTGGAGCGGTGATCAATCGCCGCTTCAACTCCTTGAAATTGTTCTCACACATGTCTGTCCATACATACTTAGTCTTCTTACATGTCAGTTCAGTCATTGGTGTGGCTATTCTGGAGAATCCCTCGACGAATCGCCGATAGTACCCTGCCAATCCCCAAAAGCTTCTAACCTCTGGTACACTACTCACACTGGGCCAATCCCTCATTGCCTCAATCTTACTTGGGTCAACCAGAATCCCCTCCTTACTGATAATATGACCCATAAATGTTACTTAGGGTAGCCAAAACTCACACTTGTTGAACTTAGCATATAACCTATGCTCTCTCAACCGCTGTAATACCAGGTGTAGATGATGCTCGTGCTTTGCCTCTAACTGGGAGTACACCAATATGTCGTCAATGAATACAATTACAAACTTGTCCAAATAATCCTTGAAGACTCTATTCATCAGGTCCATAAAAGATGCTGGGGCATTGGTTAATTCAAAGGACATAACCAGGAATTCATAGTGTCCATACCTCGTGCGGAAAGTGGTCTTAGGTATGTCCTCCTCTTTAATCCTTAACTGGTGATAGCCTGACCGAAGATCAATCTTAGAGAACACTGTCTTCCCTTGTAGCTGATCAAACAAGTCGTCGATCCTAGGTAGTGGGTACTTGTTCTTAATGGTCAACTTGTTCAATTCTCTGTAGTCAATACACATCCTAAAGGATCTATCCTTCTTCTTGACGAACAACATTGGAGCACCCCATGACGAAAAACTCGGTCTAATGAATCTCAAATCTAATAAATATTGCAATTGAATCTTCAATTCCTTCAACTCTGCCGGAGCCATTCTATAAGGTGTCCTAGATACTGGCTTTGCCCTGGCGCCAATTCAATGACGAACTCGATCTCCCGGTGTGGCGGCAATCCTGTCAAATCTTCGAGGAACAAATTAGGAAACTCACATACCAGTCTGGTCTTATCCGGTCCAACTAGAACAACTCTAGAAGTATCCACAATGTTTGCTATGAAACCTTCTTGCATTAGGTCTCTAGCCTTCAGTGCTGAAATCATAGGTACTCGTGGTCCACTCACTATCCCCATGAATACAAAGGGTACCTCCCCTTCTGGTTCAAAGGTCACCATCCTGCGCTTGCACTCAATCGTCGCCCCGTACTTCGATAACCAATCCATCCCTAGGATCATATCAAAGTCATGCATCGCTAGCTCAATCGGATCCACAGACAACTCCCTACTGTCTATCTCTACTGGAAATGCTCTAACCCATCTCCCAGAGACTACCACTTCCCTAGTCAGCAACAAAGTCTGAAATCCCCTAGCATACAAATCACTAGGTCTACACAGCTGATCTATCACTCTAGCAGATACAAATGAATGAGTAGCCCCTGAGTCAATCAATGCAGTAAAAGTAGAACCAGCATTAGAAATCTGACCTGTCATGACCGAGGGGCTAGCCTCAGCCTCAGTCTGGGTCAAGGTAAATACTATGGCAGGAGTGAGACTGTCGCTCTGTTTCGGCTCTTCCTTCCCGGCTTGTGGGCAGTCCCTCCTCAAATGACTGATGCTCCCACAAGTAAAGCAAGCCATGATCCTGCACACTCCCTAATGTCGTCATCTGCATCGAGGACACACTGGGAAATTCTTCCAGTTGTATCCCCACCCTAACGACCATTGAAAGCACCCTGTGCCCTCTTATCTGAGCCAGGAGGAACAAAAGAGTTTGAGGCCTTTCTCTTCAGCTCACTAGAGCCACTACCCCGGCTAGATCCAGTTAAAGGAGGCACCATCATTCGAGCATTGTGCCTAGCAGCGCCTGTTAGAGAATATATTTTATACTCAATGGAAATATGGAAAAACCAAAATAAAACTCTATGCAAAAAATACAATAGACAAGGTAATTGATTAAATAAATATTACAACTCAATTGCTCAAAATACAAGTAACTAGAAAGATGTAGAAGAAGAAGATTACAAACTCAAAACAATAATAATATAAGTAAATAAGATCAACAAGATCAAAAGAATGAAAATAAAACCAATAAAAAGGGACAAACTCTCACACAACCAAAGTGTAGAGTAGTGGGATCACCAACTTGAACAAGGTTCAAAACCTTTGTCCAAAAGCCTATTTCCCCTATTCTCTAAGCACTAAGGGATCTCTCAAGGAAATAGCTCTCTAGAATTATCAAGTCTCTATGGTGTATTTTCCAGCCAAGTGCTTTGTGGATGTAAAATGGTGTGTCTTACAAGTGAGCATTAGGCTCCTATTTATAGAGTTTGAGATACCCCTTTGAATTTCAAATTCCACCAACCCCCATGGCTGTTACCAATGTTTAATTGGATGTTTATGGAATTGAAATGGAGATTTGGGAGTTATTTGGGATGTTAGAACCGTTCAATTTGGAAAAAACTGAAAAATCATATAGGGTGTCAGCCTCACTGGCCGCGGCCACTGGCTTCTGTCCCCCAGGCCGCGGCCACAGGCCATTTTCAGCACACAAAAATCATTTTTCCAAAACGTTTTAAATCTTTTCCCACGTGATTTTGTAACCTCCAAACACCTATTGGGAATTAAAAACATGTCTCCAACATCCATATTTCATCATGGCTTTGTGAAATCCAATCTCAAATATGTAACATATAATATACACATTATTGGGTAATATTTGGGAGTTACAAATTTGTAACTGACTTTGTAACTCCAAATATGTCACATTTGGGCACACACATGTGTCTGATTTTTGTGACTCTCAATAATATGTTACAAGGTGTGACAAATCACATTTGTGCAACAAATCACATTTTGTTACATTATTTAATCTAACATTATATTATATGAAATAAAATAACATTCCCCCACTAGATTAAATAATCACTTTTTGTAACACTTATTTAATCAATCAAACATTATATTAAAATATAATATTCCCCCACTTGATTAAATAATCACTCTCTATAGAAACCTTTGCATTGATGCATAAAGTAAAATGTCTTTTGACTTGAATTTTACCTTAATGTAATTACCACAAAGTTTGTTGAAATTTTGGTTGTCGAAGCGTTGAACCACTATCCCTTGATAACAAACCGGTGATAACACACACACCTTTGCTATGTTCACTTGAGACCTCAATGTCTCGCTTTTGCACCGTTAATGGCCATGTGCACATTCCATTCATAGACTTTTCTTGAGAATAACTCCCAATTCTCATGAGGGGCGACACCACCCCTAGGTTTATATAGGTAGAACTCTTACATTATTTTGTTATCCTAAAATACTTGTCTTTTCAAGACTGAGTTCTATTAAAAAACCTTTCGATTTTAACCCTCATTTTGGTAACACACTAGTACTCATATCTCAGATGAGACAAAATTTGAGTACTACTACTATTCACTTGATTGACTTGTTATTACCTATTGAACCTAATACTAGTTTGGTGACTAGTATTAAGATAGGTTACCATCAACCGTGAATCTCTTTAGAGAGTCTAAGTCCCACCACTTGAGATGTAGAAATGATTCCATTTGAATCATTTCTTTTCATGTATGCATACTTTAAACACTCTCTTTATTTTATTCAAACTTTGTTGCTAGCCATAGTTTGATTAAAATAGTTACCCCTTTAAAATAGTGATTTTGACCGTATTCAACACCCCCACTATTTTATAGTTTGATATCCAAGATAAACATTTGAATATTAATTCTAGAAACATATTTGTTTCTAAAATTCTCCTTTATGTTTTAAATTGATTCCTTCTTGAATAAAAACATTACAAAACAATAGCTTTAGACACCAAACATGTCTAGATTTGTCCATTCTATACACATATAGTCAATGTGATTTAGAATGTGGAATTCCAAATCACCTATTTGATAGGATGACCAAATTAATCAATTATTATCAACAAAATAAATTGATTAACTTTTGGAGAATCACCCCCACATTTCTCACATAGTGATAATCACTTTAAAATAGAAATCTCTTCATTTCTATTAAGTCATTTATCCTCCAAGATAAATCTAGACTTATAATTCTCAAAGTTCATCATGAGTCCTCTAAGCCACATGATAAACTCTCAATAAATCAATATAAAAACCTCAATGTTTATCTTTGTTTATTTACTTGCTAAAGCAAGACACATTTCTTTCAAAGCAACTTTTACTTAGTTTCTTTCGTTTATGTATTCCACAAAATAAAAATGTGAACACAAATGTCATGTGAAAATTTCTCAAACAAATAATCACTCATTTTCACTTTTAGTTGTCTAAATAATCTCAAAAATCACTTAAACAACTTTTGTGTATTTCTTAATAGTCTCTTTGAGATTCTTTTGAAAACATCAATTTGACATCCATTGATTTTCTCATCAAAATCAAAATGAAAATGTCAATTTTTTAAACACTTTAAATCAAAGAAAAGAAACCCTCATTGATTTATTTAAACACTTTGATTTCTTATGTTTTTGTTTAAAATTATCTCCTCATTGAGATTAATTTAAACATATCACCATCTTTAACCAAAATGAATAAAGTTCTCTTTTGTTCACCATTGGTGTAAAATTCAAAATTGCTTCTCCAATTTTAAAATGTCTCCTCATTGAATATTTAAGAATTATTGTCACTAAATAATTCTCAAATATATTTCATTTTACCACACTCTAGACTATAAGTCTATTGAGTCAATATGTCATCCCACAATTTTTTAATCCACTTTGATCCATTTTTCTTACAATGGCAAGACACAACCATTAAAAGATGTAACCCCCTTAGGTTCATCTTTTCTTATCTCACAAAATGAGATGCTCATCTTTTAAATGAGAAAAATTTAAATTCTCAAATAATTCTTTCATTCACAAATCACATACTAACATTAATATTGGATAAAACCTATTAACATCCCACAAATGTTTACATGATTATATTTCAATATAATTTCACATAGTTGTCAACATATATGACTTATATCATACTCACATGGCTCTTTGTTAATATGTAAACATAAATTACAAATATCATACACATATGATTTCATATTCTTTATTGATTCACAAAATCAATATATTATGCATGTCATAAAAAGCTCATAAAATTGTCATTCTAATAATTTACCATTATCACATAATAAGACAATTCTATAACATGCTAGCATATTACCCAATAATCTACTAGATTATTTACACATTGATCACATATAATAAAAACTCAAGATATTAAATTATCTTATAATCTAACCACTATATTTGAAAAACAAAAGAGATTAGAAAACAATGAACCTCATTTATAAACTTTTCTTCTTCTCATTTCTATCACTATATGAAAACCATTAGATCTTCTAAGAAAACCAAAGCAGAACATTACCTTATCTTACCATCTTTTCAAAGTTGGATCCTCATATGATCTCCATGGTTTCTCCTTCCATTGAAAATGAAGATAAGCTTTTGATTGTTAGAGAATATATATTATACTCAATGGAAATATGGAAAAACCAAAATACAACTCTATGCAAAGAATACAATAGACAAGGTAATTGATTAAATAAATATTACAACTCAATTGCTCAAAATACAAATAAGTAGAAAGATATAGAAGAAGAAGATTACAAACTCAAAACAATAATAATACAAGTAAATAAGATCAACAAGATCAAAAGAATGAAAATAAAACCAATAAAAAGGGACAAACTCTCACACAACCAAAGTGTAGAGTAGTGGGATCACCAACTTGAACAAGGTTCAAAACCTTTGTCCAAAAGCTTATTTCCCCCTATTCTTTAAGCACTAAGGGATCTCTCAAGGAAATAGCTCTCTAGAATTATCAAGTCTCTATGGTGTATTTTCCAGCCAAGTGCTTTGTGGATGTAAAATGGTGTGTCTTACAAGTGAGCATTAGGCTCCTATTTATAGAGTTTGAGATACCCCTTTGAATTTCAAATTCCACCAACCCCCATGGCTGTTACCAATGTTTAATTGGATGTTTATGGAATTGAAATGGAGATTTGGGAGTTATTTGGGATGTTAGAACCGTTCAATTTGGAAAAAACTGAAAAATCATATAGGGTGTCAGCCTCACTGGCCGCGGCCACTGGCTTCTGTCCCCCAAGCCGCGGCTACTGAAAGTCAGTGGCTGCGGCCACAGGCCATTTTCAGCACAAAAAAGTCATTTTTCCAAAACGTCCCAAATCCTTTCCCACATGATTGTGTAACCTCCAAACACCTATTGGGAGTTAAAAACATGTCTCCAACAGCCATATTTCATCATGGCTTTGTGAAATCCAATCTCAAATGTGTAACATATAATATACACATTATTGGGTAATATTTGGGAGTTAAAAATTTGTAACTGATTTTGTAACTCCAAATATGTCACATTGGGCACACACATGTTTCTAATTTTTGTGACTCTCAATAATATGTTACAAGGTGTGACAAATCACATTTGTGCGAAAAATCACATTTTGTCACATTATTTAATCTAACATTATATTATATGAAATAATATAACATCGCCCTCTCTCCATATCTGATCTTCGGCCCCCTCAACTGTAAGGGCCTTGTCCACCACCTGTGCATAGGTGGTAGTTCCCGAATCCAAAGTTATCTTGACATCACGGGCGATCATAACATTCAATCCCCGCACAAACCGATCTCTTTCTGCCATGTCGGTAGACACCAAATCCGGCGCGAACTTCGCTAACCGATCAAAATTCAAAGCATACTCAGTAACCGTCATCCAGTTTTGAGTCAGGTTCGTAAACTCATCCACATTTGCAGCTCGGACTGCGACACTATAATACTTCTCATTTAATATATTTCTGAACTCTTCCCAGGTCATGACTGCAATATTCCTTCTTTGAGACACAACCTCCCACCAGATTCGGGCATCTTCTCTCAACATGTAGTTGGCGAAAGATACTCTCTTCCACCCTCATGAAATCTAGGATGGAAGAGATCATGTTCATCCATTGCTTTACCCACAGTGGGTCTGGGCCACCCTCGAAGGTGGGAGGATGCTGTTTCCTGAACCTCTTGTACAAAGGTTCCCACCTATTCTCCGCAACAGGCTGGGCTGACACTGGTGCCACAGCCTGTGGAACATGTAACCTAATGCCCTGAGGAGGGGTCTGTTTCCTCAACTTTCGAAGCCCTTCTTCTGTTCGGTGAAGTCTAGCTTCCATCTTGGCAAACAATTGTTGCCAATTTGGTGTGGCAGGTGGAGGGTCCGGACCCTGTTTGTCATCCTCAGCCTTATTGCAGTAGAGTCTGATTGATCGTCGAGGCATCACTACAATATGCCTACAATCAATGACGCCACATATCAGGCATGATAACAACATCCAAAATCACCTCCCAATTTCATCAACCAACCACAACCGGCAAGTCCACATATCACAGATAGAACACAACAATCAAGGGGGCCATGCCCTAGCATCATGCATATATCAACACATTCATCATGCCCTATTTATATATTGGTAAACATGGCAACTTAAGCAAGCAATGAAACATATAATTCATTAATTATCAACCAACCCTGAGTCGAGCTTGTCACTGGCAGCGAGCGTACATGTTCAGTCGATCTCCAGGAACCATAAACCTTAGCACACTCTGATACCAAGTTGTAACGCCCTACTTCCTTAGAGCCGTTACTAAGTGAGTTAAAAATATGCCATTAGCTCGCTAATCAAGGTTTTAGGTTAAAAGTGTGACTAAACCGAAACAAAACTCGTTTAAAGACATTAAGTACAAAAACATTTGGTTATTCATTGAAATCTTAGAAAGTTTTATAGTTGGGATCCTAAAATACTGTTTAGAAAATACTTTACAGATCAAAATATGCACATGGTCGACGTAGGTGACTAAACAACTATTACAGTACATCTTCCCAAAATAACCCTAGCCGTGACAACCAAGTAGGCCGAACATGTACCAGTCGCTCCACGCTCTCTGTACTCATGGTTGGTCGACTTTTCCTTTGCCCTTACGTGAACCATAGAGCACCCGTGAGCCGAAGCCCAACAAGAAAACTCAACACAAAACATATAACATATACATAACAATCCACGGTATACAACAAAATAGCCAACAGGCTAAACACATAGCGACCAATGTCGTCCCAGGCACTTTACCAGGCCCTGGGTTCGCGGTCTTCACCGAGAGGGTGGCCCCAACACCCTAGGAGGGTCTCACCCTAACGGCCTGCACTCCGTGTGCTCAACGTTGATCCCGACCCCTTGCCGTATCCAGATTCTTGCCGTTCTCGGCCTTCGCCGTTCCCGACCTTCCCCATTCACCCACAAACATGCATCACATAGCGTAATATTCATAGATATTTAAACGCATATTAAACATAAGCATTAGGGTCGCACCCTGCAATACAAACAATGGGGCCACGCCTTACTCTATGGGTACAACAATTTTCTTACCTGTGTCTCGAGCTATTTGGATACCGCGATCCTGAGCATAGTCCTCTAACCCAAGCCTCGTTGAAAACCTAGTCACAACGCATTCATAATAACCATCCATCAAGTTCAAAACCCATAAATAACTTCGAAATATTAATCTAGCCTCCATGACCTTGGATTCAACTAAACCGGGTAGTAGAATCCTTCTCGAGTCTTAACATTTGGGTTCCCGAGCTTAGAAACCTAAAACAACCATGGTTTTGCATTTGAGCCACAACCCAGCCCCTTAAAGGTCGCGACGCGCTCAAGTCAGAGGAAAAACGCCTCTATGCTGAAGGACACGGGTTGCAACGCGCTAAGCCTTGCGCTGCGGCGCCTGGGCAATCTCAGGCCTCTCCAGGCTTTCTCTCACACACGGGTCGCGACGCCTGATAAACATGGCCGCGACGCGAGTTCCATAAACCTAGAAACCAACCAATTTCTCTTGTCTTCCCCGAGCCTAAACCCATAATTCATACTCCAAACACCAGTTAAATTCATAATTAAGCCTAGAATTCTTATCCATATAGCCTAAATGTAACGCGCCAAACTCCAAGGACCGTTACGGTGTGCCTTATAAACAGTGCTAAACTCGTTAATCGAGTCATTTGGCCAAAATTGTGTAACTAAGTATGATTAGCGGTTTAGGGATTAAAAATTTTGGTTAAGACATAACGTTTCATTAGAACATTTATTGTATACATTGGGATCCCAAAAATATAATTTAAGAGTCTATTACAGGAAAATATTTACAACAGGCCGATCTAAGCGGCAAAACAAGGTTTAACCCTAGTTCCTCTTTCAACCCTCGGCCGTGGCGGTCGAGCAGCCGCATATGTACACATCGTCACCTAAGCTCTCCAGCTCAAGGATGGTCCAACTTTCTTTTGCCTTTACCTGCACCACATAGCACCCGTGAGCCAAAGCCCAACAAGAAAACTCAATATGCTCATGATCAGTAATAACATGTCATCAAATCATAAGGCACACGCCTAGCAAATACAACCCTATTCAAGCAGGCAAATAGGTTCACGTAATGTTGAGTATAACACATCAACCAATGATCATAATAATCATCCAGGGCTTTTAGCCCAAAATAGAAGAGTGACAGTGGTACAGTCACAAAGGTGGTTTCTGTTCCCAATAGCCATGTGACGATAGGGTCACCGGGGCTTATAGATAAGTGATCCTTTCACTAGCTTAAATAGGATAGGTGCATGATGACTAGTCATCAACATAACCTTCCTCATGACCATAGAGTCATAACCATGGAACTCTGTTCCCTTGCCATGTGACAAGCAGTCACCTAGGCCTTAGGCCCTGGCTCTGAGTATCTAGCGTAGACTAGTCAAGCACTTATAAGTTTCATCGACCTTAGGGTCAGTCCAGCATTAATGCCATAGAGTCATTCAACACTGATATCGATTAGATCTAATCTTCATTCGGCCCTGCGTTCATGACGCTATGCCGTTCTCGGCTATTAGGTCCGTAGTACGCGACCAATGCCAACCCTGACTAGTCAGTGCCATATACAAGTAAGCAATGCCACCAAACATATATCATATTTCAAATATTCGAATACAGGGCATTCAGCATGCTTACTTAACAATTACTAGTACAATTAGGATCATGCATAAACACAGAGGCTCAAGCTCTGAACAATATCATATTTAGTATACATAGCATGTCCTAATCACATGTTTCTCGTGCATTATATTTAAACATCCAACATGCATCAAGAATAACCATGCATGTCACATATACACAGGGTGCAATTTTCTTACCTCCGGTTCGAGCGAGAATTAGAACAAGAACGACCCTTGAGAACGATCAATCTTTAATCCTTTAGCAGTCACCTAGTCATAACCAAATACAATCTCCGATTAATGAAAATCATCAAAGATATGGTCTTGACCTAAACCCCACTCTCGGGACCTCGAAACATGCCCACACGGTGAGTAGATTCGATCCCGAGCCTTAAGGATTGAAACCCCGAGCCAAAAACTCTTAAAAACACTCAAAACAGGGTTCTGAAGAAACAGGGTAGCACTACCCTCCTAGTGCCCCGACGCTCTTCTCAGAACCACAAACCGCCCTAGCCTCCCCTGCAGGTAGCGCTGTAGCACCCTATACTGGGCGCTGTAGCGCTACCTTCAGCCAGCAACAGCCCAGAAAATCCCTCCTTCGATTTCACCATTTCTAACTCAAACCAAAAGCTTCCAAACATCAAATTAAGTCCCAAATGAACCCAAATACCACCTCCACATGTCCTAGGCACCACAACCCCAAGATCCCTAGCCAAAACTCCAATCAATTCCCCACTTTCCAACCCAAAAACCAGCTGGAACTCAACTAAGAAAATAGAGCAAAAGCAAGAGTTCTAATGGCTAAAAACTCACCCCGAGCCCCAAACTTAATCCCGTTATGACCAGACCTAACACTTGCATTTCATGATCGTCTCATGCCGAAAAGCTCGAACAAATCCACATATAATGTGGTACCAATCATAACTCACCCACATGCACGAAAATACACAATCACACCCTCAACGGGCCAAATTACCAAAATGCCCTTATTATTAAAATGCACCCATATGCATGCTGTAACGCCCTACTTCCTTAGAGTCGTTACTAAGTGAGTTTTAAAACGAAAAAAGGTGCAATGAACTCGCTAACCGAGGATTTTAAAACAAAAGTGTGACTAAGCAAAAGTTAAGGCTGTAATCTTTGAAAATGCGTTGTTTCATTGAAAACTTCTAGTATTAAACATTTGGGATCCCAAAATAAGGTTTGAAAACCATTTACAACTTAAAATAAGTTTACAGTTGGTCCGTTATTAAAATCACAGGTTATTACAGCCATTTCTCGAAAATACCCCCAACCAAAGCAGTTGGGCAGGGCAAACATGTACGCATCGCTTCACGCTCTCCGTACTCATGGCTGGTTGACTCAATCTTTGCCCTTACCTGCAACACAGAGCACCCGTGAGCCGAAGCCCAGCAAGAAAACTCATACAGTACATAACATATACGATTTATACAGTAAACATATCAGATAATCCACAGATAACCAAGTATTCCATTAGACTAAACAAACACAGCCATGCCGTCCCAGAGGCCTTACCAAAGCATGGGGTCTCGGTCTCCACCGAAAGGATATCACATGTATCCATGGGGTCCCACCCTGACTACAAGCACTTCACGTGCTAAGTGTTACTTCCGGCCCCATTGCCGTTCTCGGCCCTTGCCGTTCATTCGGCCCTTGCCGTTCTCTCTACTATAAATGCAAATAGTATAACTCAAGTAGCATTCAAACATATATCAATTCAATTAAGTCTGCACCCTAACATGTAATGCAATATAGGGCCGTGCCCTGAAATCATCTCAGCATGCAATGTAGGGACGAGCCCTGCAATCACATCATGGGCCCATGCCCTGTCCTACGGGTGCTATAGTTTTCTTACCTGTCAATTTGATAGCTTTCAACACTTGACTCCTTGAGCACGATCCCACTCGAGCCTTAGCGCACACCTAAACACAGCCATAGGTCAAAGTCAACACCGAACCCCAAGTCCGAAAACCTAGCCTCGGGGCCAATCCCGAGCCCCCTGGGAAGTCCTAGATCCACAAAACAAGATGGAGGAATCGAACCCCGAACCCTAGGTCAAAATCCCTCAAAATTAACCCAAAAACCCCTTTCTGGGAACAGGGTAGCGCTACAGCGCTCAAAAGGGGGCGCTATAGCACTGCAAGCAGAATCAACATCCCTAGAAACAGGGCCTAGCGCTACAGCGCCCAAAGACTAGCGCTAGTTGCAGGCAGCAAAACCCAAATTCCTTTTCTGCGATTTCTTTGAGCCAATCTTAACCCAAACTTCCCCAAATCTTTACCAAACTCAAAATCAAGCTTATAAACACTCTCCACTCATCCCAAGCATCCCAAATCCTCAAAACCCAAGCACATTCAACCCAAATCTCAAAATTCACCATGATCAACCCTAAACCCAGAAATTCAGTCAAACAACAAAGTTAAAGGCTTAGAATTCATACCGTTGATGCAATTTCGACCTTGATTCATTTCCTAGACCTCCTTAGCTTGCTCTTCCTCAAAGCTTGCCCAGAAATTCCCTAAAATTCCCATCATCTCAGCCCAAAACACAGCTCAAACCAGCCAAACCCTTAAAACTGAAAACTCTAAGAACTTACCTCAAAAGTTGATGTGTTCTTACTAATCCTTGCCAAATCTTCAAGTCTAACTCAAGATCCTTGATGCTCAGCCTATCATAGCTCTCCACTGAGCTTTGCTCCAAGAAATTTGAAGAGAAATGGTGCTAGAACCCCAAACCGATCCTTTGAAACAAAACCCCTCTATTTTTCTCTCTTTTCTTTTTCTTCCTTTTTCTTTCTTTTCCACAGCCATTCACTCTCTCTACCAATCCCACTAAGTATATAAAGCCTCATAAATCAATCTCTAAAAGCCAATTAACCAAAATGCCCTCCCTATTAATTCTAAACCCTTTTTGTCCAAGTAAGGCCATTTTAGTCATTTTACCCAATTCCCGCTAATCCTCAAGTGTCTCTAATATTTTCCCGTTGCTTTCCAACACCTAATAAATCACCAAATAAGTATTCCCCATCATCAAAATTAATCTCAATCTATTCTCTAAATTCCTGCTTATACCCCCAGGCTCGCCCCGAGCCGGGTATAAATTCCCGCCATGACTTTTCCGCTAACCTGCTCTCTGGGATCGTCTCGAGTCACAAATCACGGATACACCCACATACCACTGTGGTCTCAACAATCATCACATACCAATACAGTTATGCCCAAAATGGCCAAAATTACAATTATGCCCTTCTAACACAATCAGGGCCTACATGCATACTAATACACATAGTCATGCATCTCAAATAGTCAAATAGTCATATAACACGCTTTAAATCACAACCATGCATTTAATTCATAAAAATCACACATAAATCCCAACATGCCCTCCTGGCACACTAATCAAGGCCCTTAAGCCTTATTAGCGATTTTTGGTCGTTACACATGCATTCATCATCATATAATAATATAATTCACATAAACATGCATATGATCACTAAATAACATAATAAATCAATTATGGCCCTCCCGGCCTCCTAATCAAGGTCCTAACCCTTATTAGGAAATTCGGGGCATTACACTAAACATCCTAACAAACTCATAAACAAATCCTTACACTCACCAACACCCAAAACCAATCTTAGAATCCATTTTCATGCAAGCTCTAAATTCTAACAAAATTCAGCAGAATTAAACAGAAAAGACTATGTTTAGGCTCTTACCTCTGAGATAGTTTATCCCTGGATTAATCCCCAAGCCCAACCAATCTAATCTTCAAGTCTTCAGTCTAGAATTCCTAAAAAATTCCTTCAAATTCTAAGCATCATAGAGAAAGAGAGTGAGCCGAATGAGAGAGAGAGCTGAGAGTTCTTGTGGTTTCTTTCCTTCTGTTTCTTCTAAGTTCCTCTAGAGTCTCAGCTTCCTAAACTATGTATATCCCTTTGCCAAAAAGGCTAAAATCCCCTTAAGCTTATCTTAATCCTTAAGTGCCATAAGGGCAATTTTGTCATATGCCACATCCCGCTAAGTCCTTGAGTATTCCTATAAATCCCTGTTTAATCCCAACATGTCCAAAAATTTGCTAAATTACTATCCGTTACCCGATAAATCCCGAACACCAACTGTATTCCCAAAATACCCCTAGGCTCCTCCCGAATTAAGTATTCGACCTCTTTGTGACTATTTATCTAAACTGCTCCTTAGGACCGTCTTGGATCGCTCATCACAGATATATCACCAATCACTCGTGGTATCAATCACAATATACACATATATCACATTTATGCCATCAACGAGCTAAAATTACAAATATACCTCTAATAACCAAATGGGGCCCACATGCATATTTAATTCACCTAAACATGCATTTCTAATCATATAATCACCAAATTCACATATTAACATAATTAAATCTATTATTGCCCTCCCAGCACGCTAATCAAGGCCCTAAGCCTTATTAGCGAATTTGGGATGCTACAACCACTAGCTCAAGTTAATAGTTGTTATGTTTCTGCTTGTACCATCTCTATTTATGGTGGTATTATGAGGTGGCACTATAGACTTGGCCATCATAGGTTTCCATATCTCAAACACATGTTTCCTCTTTTGTTTCATAATAAAAAATTGAGCTATTTTCAATGTGAAGTTTGTCAATTTGCAAAATATACACTCATCGTTTTTCGTTCTTATCCTTATAAAGCATCTCATCCATTCACTCATTCATAGTGACGTATAGGGTTCATTCCGAGTACCAAATATCTCTAATACTCACTGGTTTATCACTTTTATTGATGATCATACACATTTAGGTTGGGTATTTATTCTTAAAGATAAATCTAATGCTGTTGCGACTTTTTTAGCGTTTTCAATCAATGATAAAAAATTTATTTAATGTTAATCTTCAAGTTCTACATACTGATAATGGCACTGAGAATTTTAATTCTATCCTAGGAGATTATATAGTCTCTCATGGTATTATTCAAAAAAGCTCTTGCATAGGCACTCCCCAAAAAAAATGGATTGTCGAACGAAAAAATTGTCGTTTGCTAGAGGTGGCTTGTGCTTTTATGTTCTCTACATCTGTTCCAAAACAATTTTGGGGATAAGCCATCTTAACAGCAACTTATTTAATCAATAAGATGCCTTCACAGGTTCTCAAATATCAAACTCCTCTCGCTCTTCTTCTTAAAGTCTATCCTCACACTCACCTAGTGTCTTAAATCCCTCTCAAAACTTTTGGTTGTACATCTTATGTCCATATCTTAGCACAAAACATAACAAAATTTGATCTTATGTCTCATAAATATGTCTTTCTTGGTTATTCATCCACTAAGAAGGGTTACAAATGCTATAACCCTCTTACTCGACGTATGAATGTTTCTTTAGATGTCACTCAATGAAACTCAATCCTTTTATCCCAACACTTTGCTTCAGGGAGGGAATGTAAATGCCTTTTGTTTTTGGGAGACATGTCTACCATTATCTCCTCTAGATATTGTTGATTCCACCCAACTCGTGGTTGTCACTACCAAACCAAATACTCATGAAATACATAATACAGAAAGAACTATTGGTTTATTCCAAATGAGGCTCTCTTGACTTCCGAATGGAAGAAGGTTGTTGATGAGGAAATAGTGGCATTAGAAAAGAATGGAACATGGGGGATAGTTGACCAGCCAATAGACAAGCATGTAGTAGGGTGTAAATGGGTGTTCACAGTGAAATATTAAGCTGATGGAACTGTTGATCAATATAAGGCAAGGCTCGTTTCAAGATGATTCACTGAGACATATGGAGTGGATTATGCATAAACATTTGCACCAATAGCAAAGTTGAATAAAGTTAGAGTTTTATTATCAATTGATGCTAATCTTGATTGGCCTCTACAACAACTGGATATAAAAAAAAAAAAATTCCTCAATGCGAACTTGGAGGAAGAAGTGTACACGAAGATTCTCCTGGTTTCAAACAAAACTATGAAAGAGGGGAAGTGTGTCATCTAAATAAATCTCTCTATGGATTAAGGCAATCTCCACGGGCATGGTTCGAGAGGTTTAACCAGGTGGTAAAAAGGTATGGTTACAAGCAAGGTCAGTAAGATTATACTCTATTCTACAAACATTTTGGGGATGGTAAGATAGCTATTCTTATTGTCCATGATGATGATATGACTTTGACTGGTGATGATATAAAAGAGTTAGACAAGCTTAAAGGATTGTTGGCTAAATAATTTGAAGTAAAAGATCTCGGTTAACTAAGATACTTTCCAGGAATGGAGATTGCCAGGACAAAACATGGAATTTCAGTCTCTCAACGCAAGTATGTCCTTGACCTTCTCAAAGAAATTGGTATGCTTGGGTGCAAGTCGTTAGCAACTCATATCAAACCAAGAGTGAGGTATAAGAAAGTGATAAAAGAAAAACAAGTTGATAAAGGGACGTATCAACGATTGGTGGGAAAGTAGATCTACTTATTGTTATATTATTTTATAATATAATGTAATATTATTTTATTTTATAATATAATGTTTTAGATTAAATAAACGTGACAAAGAGTGTCACATATTGTAATAAATAATAGAGAGTTACAATATTTAGATATGTGTGAATATTCAAATATGTAAAATATTTGGTGTTACAAATCCAGTCACAAATTTATAACTTCCAAATATTGCCCATTATTGTGTAGATTTGATCTTACATAATATTGAAATGAATTTCTTAAAGCCATATGTGAAATGGATGTTAGAGATATGAATTTAACCCCAATAATGTATTTTGGGGGTTACAAAATCAATTAGGAGTGGATTGGAACCATTTGGAGAAACAACACATTTTTGTGTGCTGAAATTGGTCAGTGGCTGCGACCACTGATGTTCCTGGCTGCGGCCACAGGTGCTTATCTGACCAACTTTTTTCCGTTTTTTCCAACCTTTTTAACGGCTCCAAAAACCCAAATAACTCCCGAATCTCATTTTTAATTCTATAAAACATCCAATTAATCATTGGTAACAACCATGGGGGTTAGGAGAATTTGAAATTCAAAGGATGTCTCTAAACTCTATAAATAAGAGCCAATTGCTCACTTGTAAGACACAACTTTTCTATCCATTAGAGCACTTAGCTAGAAAACACCTAGAGGCTTGATTATTCCAGAAAGCATTTCCAAAATCTGTGAGAGATCCCTTAGTGCTTGAGTTAGAGGAAATAATCTTTTGGACAAAGGTTTCAAACCTTGTTCAAGTTAGTGATCCCCAACACTCTTCACTTTGGTTGTTTGAGTGAAAGCTTTTTGTTATTTGTTCTTGTTCTTATATTTTTCTTCTATTTCTTTTATTCTCATTATTCTTGTTCTATTTACTTGTATTTTTGTTTAGAGTTGTAATCCTTTTATTTCTTTTGTTTCGAAAACTTTTACTTTATTTTTATCATTTTGCTTAGAGTTGTATTTCTTCATTCTCTTCTTCTAATTCTTCTATTGTTTATTAGTATTTTCAGTCATAGAGTTGTAACAATATTTAATCAATAATTATTTATTTGTAATATTTTGTCTAGAGTTGTAATTTTCTTACCAATTTCCATTGAGGCAAACTACATTTTCCTAACATTCAAAAGCTTACCCTTTGTTTGTTTCAATGGAAGGTGAGACTATCAAGATTATGAATCAAGACCTAGTGAGGTTGGATAGGTTTGATGGGTCCAATTTCACCAGATGGCAAGACAAGGTGAGATTCTTTTTGACCACTCTCAAGATCACCTACATTCTAGAGTCCACTCTAGAACCTCTCCCAATGCCATCTGACAAGGACACTCCCGAGGAGGTGGAGAAAAGAAGGAAGATGGAGGAGGACAATCTCCTTTGTAGGGGTCATATCCTCAACGCCCTTTCTTATAGGCTCTATGACCTCTACGCTGAGACCAAATCAGCAAAGGAGATATGGGATGCACTTGAGGCAAAATTCAAGGCGGAAGAGGAAGGTACAAAAAAGTTTTTGATATCTCAATATTTTGATTTCAAGTTTTTTGGTGATAAACCTATTATTCCTCAAATACATGAATTGCAAATAATTGTTAACAAATTGAAAGTTTCGAAGATTGAGCTTCCCAAGGCCTTTTAAGTTGGTGCTATAGTGGCCAAATTGCCACCAACTTGGAAGAGCTATAGGAAAAGAATCATTCATAAAAATGAGGATTATTCTTTGGAGGAAATCCAAAAGCATATTCGAATTGAGGAGGAATCGATATGTAGAGATAAACTTGTGGATGGGTCTAATGGAGAGACTTCCAAAGCAAATGCGGTGTCACAACCAAAACATCCCAAAAACAAAGGGAAAGGCAAGAAGGGTAACGAAACATCCTTGGGTCCAAGAACCAACCCAAACAAGTTTAAGGGCGAGAAAGGTCCTTGCTTTGTGTGTGAGAAAATGGTCACTATGCTAGAGAGTGTAGGCATAGAAAATACCAACAAGGACCTAAGGTAAACGCAACTCAAGAGGAAAACATAGTTGCTACCCTTAGTGAGGTGAATGCGGTCCAAGGCAAGGTGAAAGGGTTGTGGTATGATACATGTGTCATCGTCTGTGTCACCTATGACAAATCATTGTTCAAAACCTTTGAAGGATCAAAGGGAAACCATGAGATTCAAATGGGCAATGAGGAAAATCCAAGGTACTTGGCAAAGGTACCATTGAAGTCTTTTTCACCTCCAGCAAGAAAGTAACATTAGTGAAAGTACTTTATGTTCCCGAAATGAGTAGAAACTTGGTAAGTGGTGATTTGCTTGGCAAGCCCGGCATTAAAGTTATTTTTGAGTCCGGTAAACTTATTCTTACCAAATCTAATGAATTTTTGGGAAAGGGGTACTCTTGTGAGGGTATGGTTAAGTTGTGCACCAATTATGTAACATTCAATGTTATCAATAAAAATGCTAATTCCGCCTATATAGTTGAGTATGATTCTTTATTTTTATGGCATCTTAGACTATCTCATATAGGTTTTTCAACCATGAAAAGTGTAGTAAAATGTGGTATGATTGCATGCAATATTAAAAATTATGGTAAATGTGAAACATGTGTTAAGGCAAAAATGATTAAGAAAGCATTTCCTAGTGCAGAAAGATCATCTAATTTACTAGATTTAATCCATAGTGATCTTTGTGAATTAAATGGTGTTTTAACTAGAGGTGGTAAAATGTATTTTCTTACTTTTATAGATGATTTTAGTAGATATACATATGTATTTCTTTTAAAGCATAAAGATGAAACTTTTGAGTTTTTTAAAATATATAAATTAGAAGTTGAAAATCAACTTAATAAAAAGATTAAGGTGCTAAGAAGTGATCGAGGAGGAGAGTACTTCTCTAATGAATTCAATACATTTTGTGAAGAAAATGGTATAATTCATGAGTGCACCGCACCTTATACACCACAAGAAAATGGTGTTGTCGAAAGGAAAAATAGGACTTATCTAGAGATGATAAATTCTATGTTGGTGTTTTCTAAGTTGAACTTCAACTTATGGGGTGAAGCGTTGTTAACCGCTTGTCACATTCTTAATCGAATACTGATGAAGAAAAATGAGATATCTCCATATGAATTATGGAAATGAAGAAAACCCAACATAGGGTACTTCAAAGTGTGGGGGTGTCTTGCATATTGCAAGAAAAATGAACCTAATAGAATAAAGTTAGGTTCAAGAGCCATAAAGTGTGCTTTTGTTGGTTATGCCAACAATTAAAAACTTATAGGCTATTAGACTTAGAGTCTAATATTGTGATTGAATCTAGAGAAGTTGAAATTTTTTAGAACATGTTATGTGACAACAATTCTCAAGCTTCAACATCTATAAAGGAGAATTTGTTATATGAGAACAATTCTCAAGCTTCTACATCCAAAAATGATTCTCAAGAGGATAATTCTCAAAGGAGTAAAGCAACCTGTTGACGGTGAGACCACGTCAGCTAAGTTGAGTTGGAAAAAATTATCAAGTCGAGATCACTAATGGAAAAGCTGTAGAAACTTAAAAAATAACTCAAGAACAATGACAGAACAATAATGGAGAAATCAATCTTTCATTCACCCTCAAGCCCTTGTTACAGTAAAATTTCCAACCCCCTTTCAGGTGGTGTTAGAGCTCCTTTCATAGTAGGCTCTAATGGCCCTTGGTACATGGTGGTCCAGGAGACCAAGGGGTACATAAGTACTATGTCAGGGGAGTGACTTCAAAGGTTGTGGTCGTACATCCAGTACAGGAGCAGGTGTCAGGAGGATGTCTCCACTACTTGTCCGTACTCATGCCAGAGGAGTGGTGGCAGACGTAGTGGTGCAGGTGGGAGTGGTGTCGACTCTGACTCCTGGCCATGGACGTACGGGCCATAACTCCTATCCTTGCATACCCACTCCTGGCGTTCCCACTACTTGTCTGGTAGGGGTACCATATCCGTACTCTGACTTCTTCAGGTTTGTGTGTACATTCCATATTCATGCATGTACCTTGCCCCTTGTGAGTATTCTCACCTCCAAGGCCATGGGCACGGGACCATGGGGCCGAGGCCATGGGTGCAAGGCCATGGGGTGCGAGGCCATGGGGCCGAGGGCATGGGCGAGGCCATGGGGTGAGGCCATGGGGCCGAGGGCATGGGCGAGGCCATGGGGCCGAGGGCATGGGCGTGAGGCCATGGGGCGAGGCCATGGGCGTGAGGCCATGGGGCCGAGGGCATGGGCGAGGCCATGGGGCGAGGCCATGGGGCCGAGCGCATGGGCATGAGGCCATGGGGCCGAGGGCATGGGCGAGGCCATGGGGCGAGGCCGTGGGGCCGAGTGCATGGGCGAGGCCGTGGGGCCGAGTGCATGGGCGAGGCCATGGGGCGAGGCTGTGGGGCCGAGTGCATGGGCGAGGCCATGGGGCGAGGCCGTGGGGCCGAGTGCATGGGCGAGGCCATGGGGCAAGGCCGTGGGGCCGAGTGCATGGGCGAGGCCATGGGGCGAGGCTGTGGGGCCGAGCGCATGGGCGAGGCCATGGGGCGAGGCCGTGGGGCCGAGTGCATGGGCGAGGCCATGGGGCGAGGCTGTGGGGTCGAGTGCATGGGCGAGGCCATGGGGCGAGGTCATGGGGCCGAGTGCATGGGCGAGGCCATGGGGCGAGGCCGTGGGGCCGATTGCATGGGCGAGGCCATGGGGCCGAGTGCATGGGCATGAGGCCATGGGGCCTAGATCATGGGACGAGGCCATGGGGCCGAGGGCATGGGTTCAAGGCCATGGGGCCGAGGCCGTAGGGGAAGGGCAGCCTTGTATAGCGAGGCCCCTTAGGTCCTTCCGGGCACTTTCGCTAAGGGCTCCTGTGAGACATGGGTCTCACGTCGGACAAGATATTAGGCTGCTTTGGTTGCTCGAGGCTAATTGAGGGAAACTGTTGACTATGGCCCTGGTCAATTTTTGGCATTCACACTTGCCCCCCGAGTCTATGAGGAAGTCTTTAGGCTTCCTGGTAGACTCATATTAATGCTACACTCCCTATGCTCTGGCAGTATTGCTGGGTGATCCATGCCCGTTGGTGCACTTTGCTTACTTGTAAGGATATATTGACCCCTTGGGTCTTTGCTATCCTTTTATGTGTTTTTCTTATTCTTCTTCTTTTTCTCTCTCTTTTTTTTTTTTTTTTAATCACGCTCGAGATCCTTTGGAACCCACACGAAAGGGGGTTCGGTAGGTCTTTCTTTGGTGCATCTTGATTGTATCTATAAGGATATATTGACCCCTTGGGTTCTAGTTATCCTTTTATATATTTTTGCGCACGCTTATTATATCTTGCGAGAGGCGTCCTTCTCGTCATTAGGCATAGTACTATTTTTGCAAGAGTCTTCTTTGAGACCCTTTTTGCAAGCGTCTTCTTTGAGACCCTTTTTGGAAGCGTCTATTTCGAGACCCTTTTTGCATGCGTCTACTTTGGAGACCCTTTTTGTGGGCGTCTACTTATGAGGCCCTTTTTGGAGGCATCTGCTTTTGAGGTGATCTCTCCTCGGGAGGGGACTTTCATGGCTAGATGGTCTTCGTTCGATTTTAGACTTGGTCAATGACCCCTCTAGGACGATGCCCCCCCTTTTATATGGAGTCCCCAGACATATTGGTAGTATGGCCACTGGTGGAAGGTTCGCTTTCTTCGTCATGGAGGTTCTTATGGCCCTCTTCTACATGTATGTACCTCTGTGCTCTCTCGAAGAAGTCGTCTAAACTCGAAACTTCTCTTTTGAGCATGTTACTCCATAACCTGCTTCCTGGACGAACTCCGGCTGTAATAGCCATCTTGAGCTTCGCTTTGGTTAAATCTCCCACCTTTGTTGCTTCTATACCGAACCTATGGATGTAGTCCTTCAAACTTTCATCCTCGCCTTGTTTGATGTTAGCAAGGCTGGTAGTTGGCATGATGTAGTCGCACGCTGCGTGGTGTAGTTGAAGAAATTCATCAGAGAATTGCTGCCATGACTTGATTGTTCCTGGCCTTAACCTCCTGAACCACTTGTACGCCACTCCTTTTAGCGTAACGAAGAAGCAATGACATTTTGCTCTGCTGTTGACCCCTCTTAACCTCATCAAGTTGTTGAAGGAGTCTAAGTGATATTTTGGGTCTGTAGTACCCTCGTACGGAGTCATGCGAGGCTCTCTGAAGCCACTGGGCATTCGTTCAGCCTAAATATCCCTTGTGAAGGGTGAATCATGGTCGTATTCTTCGTCATCCATGCGCCCCCCAAGCACTGTGGTGATCTTGTCCTGAGGGCTTCGCATTTTGGTGTCTAGCCCCCTCCTCTTTTTGCATAAGGAGTTTTGCGGGGTCTCGAGCTGATCTCTTGCCTTGGTTGTGCCCCTCAGTGGAACCGCGGGGGGTACGTCTCTTACTTCTGACCTCTCCCCATGGAGCTCTTTTCTTAGGCCAGGGGGTGCCCCTTCTGAGGGGGCTTCGGCCTCGTTCTTACGACCATCACCTTCCCTCCGCCTTTGCTCTTGGGGACCTTTTGTTGGCCTAGGTCCCCCCTGATACTTTGTCTGGGGGGTTTTACTAGCGGAAAGTTGGGTTCCCCTGTCATCTATGGGGACAGTGCTTTCCCATTTTTCATGCTCCTTCCCTTTACGCATAGGAGGGGGTGTGCTTGACTTTCGTCGCAGTAGGTCATCTAAAACCTTTTGCATGTTCTCTATCTAGGTTTCCAGCTTTCGAGTCTTTTTATGTAACTCTTGAATCGCATCCCTGTAGAGGCGAGTCCTTGAGCCTAAACTTACCGAGCGTACCCCAGGACTCTTGCTTGACCCGTGTGTTGATGGACCTGGGTCTTGGTGGCCTGAGCGAGGTGCTACCGGAGGCCAGTGAAGTGAATGCACTGGCGGCTCCAAATGACCTCCGTCGGGCCGGATGGTCGGAGATGAGGCTTCCTTCTCCTCCCTTGGGGGAAGAGACTCCTCCGATCTGCCTCCATGTTTAGGCGGAGGGGGGTCTTTCTGGGTAGCCCTCCGCTCTACTTCATCCCGGAGAAATTTACCATCTTGTATTTGCCATAGGCGTTTTGAACGTCTTAGCATCTTTCTTTGCTGGGAATGATGGAAGAACGCTGGCTTGATGTTTGTTCTTCCCACAGACGGCGCCAAACTGTTGACGGTGAGACCACGTCAACTAAGTTGAGTTGGAAAAAATTATCAAGTCGAGATCACTAATGGAAAAGCTGTAGAAACTTAAAAAATAACTCAAGAACAATG
Organism: Humulus lupulus; assembly: GCF_963169125.1. Lineage (NCBI taxonomy): Eukaryota > Viridiplantae > Streptophyta > Magnoliopsida > Rosales > Cannabaceae > Humulus > Humulus lupulus. The sequence continues at coordinate 125,251,158 of NC_084801.1, read as the reverse complement.
ACAGAACAATAATGGAGAAATCAATCTTTCATTCACCCTCAAGCCCTTGTTACAGTAAAATTTCCAACCCCCTTTCAGGTGGTGTTAGAGTTCCTTTTATAGTAGGCTCTAATGGCCCTTGGTAAATGGTGGTCCAGGAGACCAAGGGGTACATAAGTATTATGTCAGGGGAGTGGCTTCAGAGGTTGTGGTCGTACATCCAGTACAGGAGCAGGTGTCAGGAGGATGTCTCCACTACTTGTCCGTACTCATGCCAGAGGAGTGGTGGCAGACGTAGTGGTGCAGGTGGGAGTGGTGTCGACTCTGACTCCTGGCCATGGACGTACGGGCCATAACTCCTATCCTTGCATACCCACTCCTGGCGTTCCCACTACTTTTCTGGTAGGGGTACCATATCCGTACTCTGACTTCTTCAGGTTTGTGTGTACATTCCATATTCATGCATGTACCTTGCCCCTTGTGAGTATTCTCACCTCCAAGGCCATGGGCACGGGACCATGGGGCCGAGGCCATGGGTGCAAGGCCATGGGGTGCGAGGCCATGAGGCCGAGACCATGGGCGAGGCCATGGGGCCGAGGCCATGGGCGCGGCCATGGGGCGAGGCCATGGGGTGAGGCCATGGGGCCGAGGCCATGGGGCCGAGGGCATGGGCGTGAGGCCGTGGGCGTGAGGCCGTGGGCGTGAGGCCATGGGGCCGAGGGCATGGGCGAGGCCATGGGGCCGAGCGCATGAGCGTGAGGCCATGGGGCCGAGGGCATGGGCGAGGCCATGGGGTGAGGCCGTGGGGCCGAGTACATGGGTGAGGCCATGGGGCGAGGCCATGGGGCCGAGGGCATGGGCGAGGCCATGGGGCGAGGCCATGGGGCGAGGCCGTGGGGCCGAGTGCATGGGCGAGGCCATGGGGCGAGGCCGTGGGGCCGAGTGCATGGGCAAGGCCATGGGGCGAGGCCATGGGGTCGAGGGCATGGGCGAGGCCATGGGGCGAGGCCGTGGGGCCGAGTGCATGGGCGAGGCCATGGGGCGAGGCCATGGGGCCGAGTGCATGGGCGAGGCCATGGGGCGAGGCTGTGGGGGCGAGGCCATGGGGCGAGGCCGTGGGGCCGAGTGCATGGGCGAGGCCATGGGGCGAGGCCATGGGGCCGAGTACATGGGCGAGGCCATGGGGCGAGGCCGTGGGGCCGAGTGCATGGGCGAGGCCATGGGGCGAGGTCGTGGGGCCGAGTGCATGGGCGAGGCCGTGGGGCCGAGTGCATGGGCGAGGCCATGGGGCGAGGCCATGGGTCCGAGTGCATGGGCGAGGCCATGGGGCGAGGCCGTGGGGCCGAGTGCATGGGCGAGGCCATGGGGCCGAGTGCATGGGCATGAGGCCATGGGGCGAGGCCGTGGGGCCGAGTGCATGGGCGAGGCCATGGGGCCGAGTGCATGGGCATGAGGCCATGGGGCCTAGATCATGGGACGAGGCCATGGGGCCGAGGGCATGGGCGCAAGGCCATGGGGCCGAGGCTGTAGGGGAAGGGCAGCCTTGTATAGCGAGGCCCCTTAGGTCCTTCCAGGCACTTTCGCTAAGGGCTCCTGTGGGACATGGGTCTCGCGTCGGACAAGATATTAGGCTGCTTTGGTTGCCAGAGGCTAATTGAGGGAAACTGTTGACTATGGCCCTGGTCAATTTTTGGCATTCACACAACCCATTGAACTTAGAAGAAGTCAAAGGCTTAGAAAGGAGAAAAGTCTAGTAGTGGATGAGATAGATTCTCAACGAATTTCTTTCTACATAGTAGAAGGAAATAGAGAGGAAGTCATTAGGAAAATTCCTATTGTACTTCTCGTTGAGGATAATCCTAAGACTTATAGAGAAGTCATGCAATCACGAGATAATGCATTTTGGAAAGAATCCATCAATAATGAGATGGATTCCATTCTTTACAACAACACTTGGGAATTGGTAGACCTCCCACCGGGGTGTAAGTGGGTATTTAGGAGAAAATACCACACTGGCGGCACTTGTAACGCCCTACTACCCAGGGACCCTTACGATGTGCATTTTAAATTGTGCTAAACTCGCTAATCAAGTCATTTGGCCATAATCATGTAACTAAGTATGATTAGCAGTTTAGGGTTAAATTTTTTGGTTAAGATACAACGTTTCACTAAAACGTTTACCATATACATTGGGATCCCAAAAATATAATTTAAAGGTTAATTACAAGAAAATATTTACAACCAGCCGACCTAAGCGGCAAAATAGGGTTTAACCCTAATTCCTCTTTCAACCCTCGGCCTTGGCGGTTGAGCAGTCGCATATGTACACATCATCACCTAAGCTCTACAACTTACGGATGGTCCAACTTTCTTTTGCCTTCACCTGCACCACATAGCACTTGTGAGCCGAAGCTCAGCAAGAAAACTTAATATGCTCATGAACAGTAATAACATGTTACCAAATCATAACAGGCATGCCTAGCAATAATAGCCCTATTCAAGCATGCAAATAAGTCCAAATAATGATGTTTGTGGGCCATGCCCTTCCGTATGGATGACTATCAAGTCAATCCTAAACAGATGAGTGATTAACACTGGAGGTTCTGATAACCATGTTGGGGATTATAGCCCTAATCAAATGAGTGACTGAGGAGTAAGTCACTGACATGGGTTCCGCACCCTTAGATGAGTGACTGATGAGCAAGTCACTAACTTAAACCAAATAAGTGACTGATGAGTTAGTCACTAACATGGGTTCCGCACCCTTAGCCATGTGATGATGCAATCACCTGGGCCTTCTGGCCCTGGCTCTGAGTGACTAGTCATGAGACTAGACAAGCGCTTTTAGTATTCATCGAACTTGAGGTCGGTCAAGCATTAATGCTCATGATGAGTCATTCAATGCTTATGTCGATTAGATATAATCTTTTCGGTTTGCGTTAAACACGCAAAAACCGTTCTTGACTCTTAAGCGAATTCCATACGACCAGTGCTCAGTACTACTGCCGAACTTGACTAATGAGTCACAACTTCACAGTTAATACTGACACCATTGTCAATTTCTGACTCATGGGTCAGTGCCATACACAAGTAAACAATGCAACTAGGCATATAATCATATGTCAAATATCCAAATGTAGGGCATTCAACATGCTTACTTAACAATCACTAGCATAATTATGATCATGCAAAAACACAGAGACTCAAGCTTTGAACAATCTCATATTCAACATTTATGTCATGCCCTAATCACATGTTTCTCGTGCATCACATGCATCACATACTGGGTGCAATTTTCTTACCTCTGGTTAGAGCAAGAAATAACAATTGAAAGACCCTTGAGAACGATCAATCCTTTGATCCCTTAACGGTCACCTAGTCATAACCAAATATAACTCCCATTAGTGACAATCAACCATAAAAGGTTCTTGACCTAAACCTCACTCCCGGGACCTTGAATAGTACCCAAACAGTAAGTAGATTCGATCCCGAGCCTTAGGAATTGAAACCCCGAGCCAAAAACCCTCTAAAGTGCCCAAAATATGCATCTAGAAAAGCAAGGTAGTGCTATAGCGCTACCCCCTAGCGCCTCAGCACTACAACTAGGGCAGTTTGGCCCTGGACAGCACTGTAGCGCCCTCCCTTGGGCGCTATAGCGCTAGGACCAAGCTGGAACAACCCTGGTTCTTCCTCCTTCGAGTTTTCCATTTCCAACCTGAAAAACATGCTTCCAAACTCCATCCAAACTGCCAAATGAACCCAAATATCTACTCCACATGTCCTAGCCATCATAACCTTACCAAACTTTGCCAAAAACCCCATTGAATTCTCAACTTTCAAGCCAAAAATCTCAACTGAAACTCAATAAGAAAACAGAGCAAGAACCAAAGTTTAAATGGCTAGAAACTCACCTCAATCTCAAAATCACACCCTCTTCAATGGTAGAACATAACCCTAGATCATCAAAGCTTGGTTCCTCAAAAAGAGCTTCAAAATTATAAGAGAAATGAAGAAGAAAATGATGAACGGGAGAAGAGAAGGTGATGCTCTATTTTGCTTAGTTTTCCACAGCCTTCTCAAAGGTTTTTATCTATCCTTAGGTGAAAAGACTAAATTGCCCCCAAGCCTATTTAAAACCCTTAACAGCCACCAAGAGCAAAATTGCCCTTTCCTGCTTATCTCGTTAATCATAATTAACACCCTCCAATTCCCATTATTCCCAATATTCTCAAATGCTAATAAATCATATCTCATTAACCTTTTATTCCCGACAATGTTCTAATCACCAAATTACCCCGAGACTCACCCCGAGCCCCGAAATTAACCCCGTTATGACCAAATCGATAACTTGCATTCAAATATCGTCTCATGCCAAATGGCTCGAAAAAATCAACATATAATGTGGTCTTACTCACAATTCATCAACATGCATGAAAATATACAATTACGCCCTCAACGGGCCAAATTACCAATATGCCCTTATAATTAAAAGTGGACCCAAATGCATGCATTTATCATCATATTATAATATAATTCACATAAACATGCATATAATCATTTAATAGCATAATAAATCAATTATGGCCCTCCTGGCCTCCTAATCAAGGTCCTAAACCTTATTAGGAAGTTTGGGTCATTACAACTATCCCCTCCTTACAGAAATTTCGTCCTCGAAATTTATCTGAATTGCCCAGAATATAAATTCCGCAAAACTTATTCCTGTTTCCCAGGTTGTTCCATCGACCTCACTGTTTCTGTAACATACCTTAACTCAAGGTACAATTTTGTTCCTCAGAACCTTATTCTTTCTATTAAAATCTGAACTGGCTACTCCTCAAAGGATAACTTAGCCTCAATCTCCAGATTCTCATAACTCAACACATGAGTCTCTTCTAACCCATGCCTTCAACATGGAAATATAAAATACACTGCGTACAACTGACAGTGCCAAAGATAAGGCCAATCCAAAGGCAACTTGATCGATCCTATCCAGGATTCAAACGATCATATTAATCTAGGGTTCAACTTGTCCTTATCTCCCTGCCTATTTCCATGGTGATACTTTAAGGAAGATACAATCTTCTACTTGGAACTCCATGTTCCTGCTTTTCAATTCAACAAAACTTTTCCATTTACTCTGAGAAGCGAGCATCCAAGCTCTAACCTATTCAATAGGATCATTGTGTCTATTATACCAAGCTTAGGATCCAAAATCAACATCTCACCCATCTCATTCCAATGAATGGGTGATATACATTCCTTACTATACAACGTTTCATAAGGTGCCTCTCCAATAATTGGATAACTCTCACTCTGATTTACCATCAGTCTGAGGATAATGAACTGTACTAAACTCCAACTGTATATTCATCACCTTCTGTAACCTTTCCAAAACCTAGAAGTAATAATAGAGTCTTCATCTGATAAGATAGACCTTGAATTCCATGAAGGCGTACTATTTCTCTCACACAAAGATCTGAATACTGATTAGTTGTGTTACTTGTCCTCATTGATAGAAGTGAACTCACTTTAGATACTGGTCCATAATGACCCAAATCAAATCACGCTAACCCACTATCCCGGGCAGCCCCACCGCGAAACCCATCACGATGTTTCCTTATTTCCATTATAGAATATTCAAAGGCTAAAATAGCCTTACTGGTTCCTGATACTCTGTCTTGACTTGCTTACAGGTTAAGAACTTTGTCATGTATTCCATTATGTCCCTCTCCATCCCAGGCCACCACTATAAAACTTTCAAACTCTGGTACCTTTTCCATTATGCCTGGATGAAGAGAATAAGAGAGTAATATGAGATTCATCCAGAATCTCCCATTTAATCCCAGTGTCCATCGGATTCCAAATCCGATCCTTATATCACAATAAACTCATACCTGACATTGGATAATCCTTAGCTAATCCAGCTAAGACTTTCTCCTCAATTTTATTATTTGTGGTTCACTTAACTGTCTTTCCCTTGATTCTCACCGAAAGAGTAAACTCAAGTATACCGCTGGCCACCTGGCACACCAAAAACTCTACTCTAGTTCTGGTCAGATCTTTTAACCAACATGATGCATAGGTAATCACTTTTTCCTGTCACTGAGGTGTCATGACAACCTGCAAACTGATTATGATCTGTAAGAAGACTTAGAACTCTTTCCCAAAACACATATAATATCCTGCCCATTCAAGGAAACTTCTACCCCTGAGGCGTTCCTTGACCTTGGCAAAATCTCCACAGAGAATATACCACAATAACATCGATCAAGACGATCACAAATCCAATTCAGATAATTCTTGAATACTCTGTTCATCTGATTCATGAACACAACTTGGCATTAACCAAATTCTCAAAACATACTCAACACTCCTAGTGCTCTTATCTAATATAACAACAATCTTCTGCATATTCTTCTGTTGGAAATGTGCCCTAAAAGCATATGTAGTAGACATTGTTTTAATGAAATAAATAAATAAATTGAATTTGTTATGCATATATTTTATGGACTATATTATTCTTTGATAATATTATGTAAATATCAGGAAAATTCCTAAGTTCATATATGTGATCTCAAACACGTATTGGTACGGGAGGATTGTGTTTGAGATAAATGAACTTGAATAGTTCGCAGTAAAATAAAGTTATGGAATCTTTAGATTAATTACTGCAAGTACGGTCCACTAGTATTATGAATACATGTGATCTAGATCCGGATCACTAGTGTGGTAAGACACTTTAGTGGATGTGCTTTATATATTAGAGAATATATAGAACTGGACCAGATATGTTTATTAATACTTAGTTAAATACCGTTTCAAAGTATTAATTAAATATATCAACTGATGATCATATACAAATAGATCTTAATCCTGAAGTTACTATGAACTCCTGTTTATGTTATATGAGTTCTTTGATTCACTTGTTAGGGTCTGTCAGAATGATCAGGCTAGAAACTTTTGTTTTGGGAACTCATTAATGTAGATGGCTGGGAACATAGTATACAGATATGGAATCTATGCCTTCTCGCAAGAGATTGAATGATGGTTCTCTTAAGGGTTGACTTTTGGGACTGAAAGGTTATTGAGCTCAAATTCATAATTTAGTTATGAATTACCCTTCACTAGTAGATTCAATGGTACTTAAGGAAACAAGAGATAATTAAAAGGGTAAAACGGTAATTTTATTCCCGATTAATTATGAACCATTATTAGAGGATCAAGTTGTATGCAATGATTATATCAATGGATGCTTTATGATTATAAAGTACTCAGTAAATGAAATGTCTATAATTACGAGAGTGTAGTCTCAAATTTATAGTGGAATAATCATGAGATTAATAAATTAAGATTATTTAATTAAAGAGTTTAATTAATAATCTCAAATTTACTGGAGCTTGTAATTATAGGTACATAGGTCCCCATAGCGGCTCTATCAACACTGTTCAAGGTAAGAGTTGACATGAAGGGAAAAAATAGTTTAAAGACATATTTAAGAAGAAATTTGTTCTTCAGGCCAAATATGCAATTATATGATAATAGCGATTAATTAATTAATTACAAATTAGTTGTAGTTAACAAAATTAATTAATATTTAATTATTGTATAATTTTCTAAATTATATTAAATAATTAAATTAATTTCGAAATTTAATTAAATAATTAATTAATTATAATTTTCGAAATTATAATAAATTAAATATTTATTTTCAAAAATATTGGATTTAATTAATTGGTAGAATTAATTAAATGTCTTTATTTAAGTGGGAGATAATAATCTAATAAGTTCAAATTGGATTTGAATTTAAAAGATTAATATTTATTCAAATAATTAATTATATTTGATAATTAATTTAAATTTGAATTTAAATTAGAATTAGTTATCAGGTTGTTAGAACTTATCTGACAAAGCAGTTTGAATAAATAATTAAATAAAAATTAAAAAACCAACATCCCTAAAATTAGGGAGGCTACACGTGCACACACAGACTGTGTGTGGCGTGTAGGGCAAATTTCAGGGATAGGATTTTCAATTTTATTTAATTAATTAATTAATTAATGGATAATTCAAAAATTGGTTTTTGGATTTTTTCAATAATAGAATAATTAATTAATTAAAAAGTAAATTGTAAAATAGTTACAGATTTATTTTTAAATTTGAATATTTTCTTTTAAGGATGACTAATCAGAAAAATATTCAGAGATGTGAGACAACTCAGAACATTCGCTCTGTGAAAAATAGAACGATAGTTTTCTCTCCCTGAAAAATAAAGAACCAATTCTCAGGCCTATTATCTTGATCTCATGTGTTGAGTACATCAAGTAGAATCACAAATAAAATATCCTTCATTCTCTAAGTGCCCACACACTTCTTGAGGTGTAGAGAACGCTTTGGAAGATCTTGGTGTGAGTACGTGGGAGCGGCTTGGATAGGAAGATCTTTCTAAATACGAAAAGATAGCAATGACACTTGATAGGCTTCAAGAGGTATGATTTCTATTATTATCTTGCTTATGATTAATGTATGTATATTAATGGATCCGCATATTTAAAGGTAGTTTAAATATGTTACAAAATTTTTGTTGTACACTAGGCCAACCCCACCACCATTCCGCTACGTATTAGGAAACTCGTTCCTAACAATTGGTACCAGAGCGGTCATTAATCTCTGCATACATTAATTACTGTGTGGGCATAATATGCATTCTTATGTTATTGTAATATACGTGAATGGATGGATGTATGTATGATTATAGTTTGTTCTTAAGGGTCGTTAATTATATGGTGTTTTGGGTTTAGGTAATGTTCTTAAAATTCTAGATGAAAAATGTACGCCATTTTGGGGCATAGGAATTTTTGTAATTTTAAATTTTCTATGTTAAAATTATTTGAAAAATTCTGTAAGGCCCGAGCCCCGAAGCCCGAGCCTCACCCAGCCGAACTGCTGCGTGCCCAGCCCCTGCGTGCTGCCGGCCCAGGCGCCCCGCGCACCTCGCCCAGCCGAGTGCCCGCGCCCTTGCGCCTGCGTCTGCTGCGTGCGCTAGCCCGCCCCTGTGCCTGCATCTGCCGCATGCCCAGCGCGCGCCCCTGCGCCTCGCCCAGCTGCACGCCTGCGCGCCCCAGCGCCAGCTGCTGCTGCTCCCAGCCGTGCGCCCATGTGTGCCACACCTAGCAGTAGCCCGTGCACCCCAGCCGCATGCCCCATGCCGAGCCACCATATGCAGCCGCCCCTAGGGTTTTAAACCCTAGGGCTTGCATCTTAAAATTGTCCATTTACATTATGGGCTTAATTAAGTTAACCCATAATTAAAATAGTTTTATTTTGAATTAATTGTATGAGCCCAAATTCAAATATGGGCCTAATAACTTATCGGGCATCAAACTCAAGTTAATTATTCTTAAAATTTGTTTAAGATAATTAAAAGTTATTTTAATTCAAAATTAAATGGATAAGTGACTTAATGGATCAAGACTACTTGTGAAGGCCCAAAGTTATAGATAGAGATCTATTTAGGTCTTATTTAGTTTCTTACATTTTTGTGTGTATATTTTTGCAAGTGTTGTAATTTTTCTAGAAATACCCAAGTCACCCGGCCCACATTTATTTATTTATTTATCAAGTATTTATTTATTTAAATGTTTGAATGCGATTAAATTGTTTAATACTTTATCATGCATTTTTTGACATGCCATACATATAACCCACACAGTATTTAAAATTGTGCATGCATCTCATATGAGTAGAAACATGCCCTAGGATTGTCCTATGTGATTATATGCTGGTCCATATAATAATAAATCTAGCTTTTAACTAGTTCAAGAGCGAAAATAGATTTTAAAAGTTGTTTAATTTCTAGTATTTAATAAAATTGTTTTATTAAATTATAAATGATATTCTTAGTAATTATAGCAAAATAAAATTGAACTAATTAGGGCATAGTTCTATATTTTTAATTTTGCTTAATTTGATTAGTAATTATTAGAATATCATTTGGTAAAAATAGATCACTTTATTTTTACAACCAATTAAAAAGCATAGGATGTTTTGAGAAAACACATGTTCTAAAATAGTGAGTGGGAGAGGGAGTTATGACAATAAGTCTCATGGTCTCCATTATTAGTTAGCACCGAGGTAGCATGGAGAGGGCCTCGCGACACCATTGCTTGTGTCCCCCTAAGGAAGGCTTCCGACTGTGTTATTCTCAAGGAAAACTTCTTTTTCAAGAATAGGATTTAATGATGTATTTCAAGTTTGACTGATCCTAAGGCACACTCTTGAGTTAAGTCATTGATCTAAAATAATGGGTTACACTCACAAGGTACATTAGGCTTTCGAGCAGACTAGTGTATTCTTGACCAAACAACCGGTTGTTTATAAGTCAAAAGAGAAATATTGATTTAAGTTTTAACTTATAAATTTGAGAACTTGTCTCCAAATTAATTTGGAATTAGTCTGACCTACCCTAAGGTTGGTTCATTAATGTTCAAATTAATTAATCGTGGAATTAGTAATTATTTTTTATGTGTTTTTTGTTGCATTCATGCATCACGTTTACTATTCCGAAAATAATTGATATTTATTATATGCATAGATTCATTTTGTTTATTTATTTATTTTCAGCAATTATGTCTAGCTCAAACCCTGTATCTTCTTTACTTGCTAATGAAAAGTTGACTGGTGAAAACTACATGAAATGGAAATCAAACTCGAACATTGTATTAATATGTGAGAAGCCTAAAAATTCATCCAAAAGCAAAGAGAACAAGAACACTAAAACCTCCAAAAGGAAGACCCCAAAAGGGACTTGCTTTCATTGTGGAGAAAATGGTCACTGGATGAGAAACTGTCCAAAGTATCTCGCTGACCTCAAAGAGAAAAAGACAGGTAAATTTGATTTACTTGTGTTAGAAGCTTCTTTAGTGGAAGATAATTCCTCATCCTGGATAGTAGATTCAAGAGCCACTAACCATGTCTGCTTTTCTCTTCTGATTCTTAGTTCAACGAGGAGGCTTGCTGATGGAAATGTGACTATGAGGGTAGATAGTGGTCAGATAGTCTTTGCAGCAGCAGTTGGAATAGCCTGTTTGGAATTTGAGAATAATAGATTTCTTGTTTTAGAAAATGTTTATTATATTCCTGGATTTTCTAGAAACATAATTTATGTTTCCATGTTGCATGAACAACATTTTAAAATATCTTTTAATAATAATTCAATTGTTATTTCAAGATATTTTTTTAAGATATGTTTTGCAAAATCTATCGATGGGCTTTATAAACTGCAAGCTAAAGAGAAATCTGTTAATAATTCTGAATTATTTAAAACAGCCAATCCTAGATCTATTAAATGACAAAGACTGGTTCCGATAGTGATACATACCTGTGGCACTTGAGATTGGGCCATATTGATCTAGACAGAATAAATAGGCTTGTAAAGGATGGTCCTTTAAGAGAAGTATCTATTGGATCTCTCCCTGTTTGTGAATCCGTCTAGAAGGCAAAATGACCAAGAGACCTTTCTCTGCCAAAGGTTCAAGAGCCACAGAACCACTTCAGCTAGTACATACGGATGTTTGTGGTCCACTTAATGTACAAGCAAGAGGAGGTTATGAATACTTTGTCACTTTTATTGACGATTATTCAAGATATGGTTACCTATACTTAATGCAAAGAAAATCTGAAACTTTTGGAAAGTTCAAAGAATTTCAAGCAGAAGCTGAAAAGCAATTAGGTAAGTCACTAAAAGCTCTTCGATCTGATTGAGGAGGAGAGTACTTGGATTTTTAATTCAAGGACCATCTGTGTGAGCATGGCATTCAATCCCAACTCACAGCACCTGGAACGCCACAGCAAAATGGTCTTACAACTTTGCTGAAGCCGTTCAATATAATCCCCTAGATCTGATTTCATTCCTGGCATCAATCCAATCACCATTCTATCTCTTTATATGAAATTAATTCTGACAAATCCCCTAGAAGCACATCCAAAAACTCACAGACTAATTCAGTCTGTCCTAATCCCACTTGAAAAACCTAAGTGGTATCCACCACACTAGCTAAGAGTTCTATGCATCCTCCTGTAATAGATCTCTAGCTCTAAATACAGATGTCATCATCATACCAAATCCATGCATAGTTCCAACTACCACAAGGGCTTCCCACTCTCAAACCCAAGAGTTACTATCATTTCCTTGCAATCCAACATTGTCCCACACTTGATTATCCAATCCATATCGAGGATCATACCGAAGTCATTCATAAGTTATAACATGACCAATAGAGTATCACCTTCTCTTTATAACATAACCATGCAATTTTCATATCATCTTTATGCCTCTCTATATGAAACAAAGCAAAGAACAACATGGCACCAAAACCAGTCAACACAATACAAAAATCAAAATTAGAAAGCTGACCACCACCCCTGATGAGCTAGTCTCAATCTCTGACTCTGACTGCCTCGGAATGAACACTCGAGCTGGAATCGAGCTATCCATCCCCTTTTGCTCATCCTTCCTTTGCCTTGGGAAATATTTCTTGAAATTCCCAACCATGTCACATAAGAAACATGCATTTTCTCGACATTCTCCCATATGACGCCGCTTACACCAAGTGCATTCTGGGTAAGTCCTCCAGTTCTTTTTCTTACTCGCTCCCATAAATGGAGGTGTCACTACTTGAGCTCCATGCTCTCTGACACTCTCCTTCTCAATCTGATTTCCTGTGTTCTCAAAAACAAGAGCCTTCCCTACCACCTAAGCGTAGGTAGAGATTTCATGCACTAGGGCAACCCTAATGCCTTAAGCTATTCCGAGATTCAATCCTTGGATAAACCTTTCCTTCTGAGCTACATTTGTGGGTACCATATCAAGAGCAAACTTGGCCAACCCATCAAATCTATTAATATACTCGGTTACTGTTGCATTGCCCTGAACCAGGTTCATAAACTCATTCATCTTAGTAGTCTTGGCTGCATCACAATAATATCTCTCATTGAACGGATGCCTAAATTCTTTCCAGTACATCACAGTTGTGTCTCGTATCTGGGATACTACTTCCCACCATGTCCGGGCATCATCCCGCAATACATATGTAACGACCCAACTTTACTAATAAGGCTTAAAGGCCTTGATTAGTGTGTCGGGGGGGGGGGGGGGGGGGGGGGGCATAACTGGATTATATGTGATTTAATGATTTAAGAGCATGTTATATGATTATTTGAATATCTGTGATGCATGACTTTGTGTATTAGTATGCATGTAGGCCCTGATTAGGTTAGAAGAGCATATTCATAATTTTGGCCCGTTGAGGGCATAACTGTATATATATGTGATAAATTGATGAGACCACATTATTATGTGGATATATTTGTAATCTGTGACTCGAGACGATCCTAGTGAGGGGTTTAGCGAAAAAGTCACAGCGAGGATTTATACCCGGCTCGGGGCGAGCCTGGGGGTATTTCTGGGAATTTAGAGAATATATTGGAGTCTATTTTGATATTGGGGAATATAATTGGTGATTGGTTAGGTGTTGAGAAGTAAGCGATAAATATTAGAGACACTCGAGGAATTAGCGAGAATTGGGAATAAATGCCCTTGGATGGGTTAAGGGGTTAAATTTTAATGGGAGCGTATTGTGGTCATTTGGTTTATAAGGGATAAATATTATTAAGTTTTATACTTTAGTGGAATGTGTAGAAGGCAGTAGAGGTCTGAAGGAAAGAAAAGAAAAGGAAAAAAAATGAAATTGGAAGTCTATCCTTCTCTCACTCGGTTGGAGGTCTCTTCTCCATTTCTTGAGGTTTCTTGGAGCTAAAACTCAAGAAGAGTTTGAGCAAGAGCTTGAGGCTAGGATCCCTGTTCTGGTTTGAGGAATTGGCAGGGGATACTCATCATTTGAGGTAAGGTTCAAGGTAGCTTTTCAGTTTCTAGTTCTTGGTATTGTTGTGGATTTTGAGCTGAGTTTTGGTGGGGAATTTTAGGGAGTTGAGGCTGAAGCTTTGAGGAGGTGAAGGCCAAGCTAGTGTGGAGGATAACCTAAGTTGAGTTCATCCATCAAAGGTAAGAAACTCTGGCTTAAGTTATGTGGTTTCAGTTGTTATTCTTGATGAGTTTCTGAGCTTTAGGTTCAGCCATGGTGAATTTTGTGATTTGGAGTGCATGTGATTGAGTTTTGTGTGGTTGGGACTTATGGGATGAGTGGAGGATGTTGGGAGGCTTGCTTTGAAGTTTGGTTGAGGTTTGGTTGAGTTTTGAGTAGGTTTGGCTCGGGAAAATTCGAAGGAGGAAATGTTGTGCAGGGTTGTGCTCTAACTAGCGCTACAACGCTAGTCACTGGGTGCTGTAGCGCCAGGCTATGTGGTCTGGGGCGTTTTAGGCTCTGTTTGTAGCGTTGTAGCGCTCTTCTTAGAGCGTTGTAGCGCTACCTTTTTTCCAGAAAGGGGTTTTTGAGTTATTTCTATGGGATTTTGCCCAGAGGTTCGAGGTTTGATTCCACCACCCCGTTTGGTGGAATTAGGGCTTCCTGAGGGCACGGGATTGGTCCCGAGGCTAGGTTTTGGACTTGAGGTTTGGTGATGATTTTGATCTATGGCTGTGACTAGGTGTACGCTAGGGCTCGGACGAGATCGTGCTTGAGGATCAAATTGAACAAAGCTAGCGAATCTAAAGCTAAGAAAACTGCACCCGGTTATGTGTTTGTGATGGGACTAAGAGCTCCCTATATCTATGTGATGTCATAGATGGTATTATGTCATGGGACATGTGATAAACGACCTAAGGGTGCCGTAACTAATACTAGCGCACAGGGCGCGGCTCGGCCACTGGTAGCTGAGGACAGCTTAATATTCACTAAGCTCGGTTTAAGCGAGCCAGAGTCAATGGGTTAAATAGAGGGTGCAGCCTAAGGGCGTTAACCCTAGTTATCATATGTGAATTGATTATTGATATGAAATGATAGACTTGGTATGCTGAATACTTGATTACCATGAATGCTTAGACTATTGAGTACATGCTTATGCGATATGAGTTATTTGATTGTCTGTTGAATGATTATGCTCTGTTATTGTGTTTTCTTGCTGGGCCTTGGCTCAAGGGTGCTATGTGGGGCAGGTAAAGGCAAAGGCAAGTTGGACCAACCTTGAGGTGGAGAGCTGCAGGGCTGAATGTACATATTCAGCTGTTCGGCCACCACGGCCGAGGAGTGGAACAAGACGGGAAATGCTTAACTGTCTGTTTTGCCTTAGAGTGGCTAATCATTGTACTTTTATCCTAAAATTTTGTAAACAGTCTTAAAATTATTACTTTTGGGATCCCATGTAAAAAGAAAATGTTATTTATAAGAAATGCAGCTTTTGAGACCAAAATCTTTTAACCCTAGTTCAACCATAGTTTCAGTAACGTTTTGAATTAAATGACTTAATTAGCAAGTCTTGCACCTTTATAAACACACAGTGTAACGGTCTTGGCTATCCAGGGCGTTACAACTTGGTATCAGAGCATCCTAGGTTTAAGGGTTCCTGAAGACTGGCTGGACATGTACATTCGCGGCGAGAGACAAACTCGACTCAGGGTTTGGTAATTGTGTATACATGACTATGTGTTTAAATGATTTGAATGAGATATGACTGTTGATATCTTCTTGGTTAATAGGGAGCATGAGATACTGATAGGGCCTGGCCCTTGACTATTGCATGATGATATTGAGGCATGCTTATTAGCATTGCTATGCATGTGAATGAATATATGAGTGAATATTTGGATAAATTGTTTTATCTTGATTGCTTGTGAATGTTTGGGGTTCTAGTGGTGGATCATGGAAGGATTATTACCCTGTCATCATAGTCTGACTGTCGAGTCGTTGATTGCAGATTGACTTGGATAATTATGCATCCAAGAAAATCTGCACGACTAATCGGCAATAGGACTGAGACTAGAGATGATGACGAAGGCCAGACCCCTCCGCCAGTCCCTGAGAACTGGCAGCAGCTCATGGCAGACATGCAAGCTCGGTGACAGAGCCAGGATGAACAGATCCGAATTCTGCGGCAGCAGGCTTCATCAGAGAGTGTTGCCCCCATTGTGCCACCTGCAGTGGTACCTGTTGTACAGCCAGTAGAGGTTGGGAATAGATGGGAGTCGTTGTATGAGTGGTTCAGGAAACAATAGCCCCCGATCTTTGAAGGAGGACCTGATCCACTAAAAGCTGAATAGTGGATGACCATGACTACTACCATTCTAAAATTTATGAAGGTAAAGGGACATGACAGAGTGGCCTGTGCCACATATATGCTGAGGGAGGATGCCTGGATCTGGTGGGAGGTGGTATCACAGACCAGAGATGTTACTGCTTTGACTTGGGAAGGATTCAAGGACCTATTCATTCAGAAGTATTATAATGTTTCCATAAGGGCAGCGAAGGCAAATAAGTTTGTGGGGCTGGTTCAAGGCAGCATGACCGTTACAGAATATGCCCTAAATTTTGGTAGACTTGCGAATTTCGCACCCGACCTTGTGCCTACAATGCAGCTAGGCAAGGCAGATTTATTAGAGGGCTTAATGCTATGATAGCCCGAGATGTGAGGATTACAACAGTTCCTAGAGGGACGACTTATGCCCAGACTGTAAAGAAGGCTCTTACCGCTGAGGAAGCGAAAAATAAGATATGGAGAGAGAGTGCAGCGAGATGGGAGGGCCGCAGGGCGGTGGCTCCATATTCTGGTTCTGGTAGGGGCGGAGGCCCCAGTGATTTAAAGAGAAAGACCCCTAATGCTTCGATCGCTCCTGGTCCTGATAAGAGTGGTCGGGGTACTCAGGGTGGCCATCAAAGAGGCGGTGATGCATGGAGAACTTACCATGAGTGCACGAGGTGCAGAAGACGCCATCCGGGCGAATGTCGCTCTAAGGCCTGTCATGTGTGCGGGGTGGTGGGACACCTTAAGAAAGATTGCCTAACAGTGAAGAAGGGAGATGTGGGGAAGGTGGACAGCTTGACTCCAGCTCGAGTGTTCACCCTGACGCAGGCAGAGGCCGAGGCTAGCCCCTCAGTAGTGACAAGTCAGCTTTCTAGTGTTGACTCTCATTTTACTGTATTGATTGACTCTGGTGCTACATATTCGTTTATTTCTAGTAAGGTGATTGATAGATTATGTAGACCTAGTGAGTATTGTACTTCAGGGTTTGGGACTATTTTGCCTACAGGGAAACTGGTAGTATCTAGGAGGTGGATTAGAGCACTGCCAGTGATAGTTGATGGTAGAGAGTTGTCAGTAGATTTGATTGAGCTGAGTATGGAGGACTTTGATATGATTTTGGGTATGGATTGGCTGGTTAGATAAGGAGTTGTTATTGACTGCAGGAAGAAGATGGTGAATTTTGAGCCGGAGGGCGAGGATCCCCTTGTTTTTGTGAGAGCGGTGCATGGACCCCGTGTACCCAGGATATCGGCACTGAAAGCCAGAGATCTGGTACAAGGAGAGTGTATAGGTTTTCTGGCTAGTGTGGTGGATACCACCATGGTTTCGCCAACAGGACCGGAAGAGACCAGATTGGTTTGCGAGTTCTTGGATGTGTTCCCTGAGGGCTTGCCAGGGTTGCCGCCGCGTAGAGAGATTCAGTTTGCCATTGAGTTGGCGCCAGGGACAGAGCCAGTGTCAAGGGCACGATATAGGATGGCACTGGCGGAACTGAAAGAATTGAAGATATAGTTGCAGGAGCTTCTGGATTTGGGGTTCATCAGGCCTAGTTACTCGCTATGGGGTGCTCTAGTTTTATTTGTGAAGAAGAAGGAAGGGACCTTGAGAATGTGCATAGACTACAGGGAATTGAACAAGTTTACTATCAAGAATAAGTACCCCTACCAAGGATTGATGACTTGTTCGATTAGCTGCAGGGTAAGACGGTGTTCTCAAAGATTGATCTTCGATCTGGTTATCATCAGCTGAGGATCAAGGACAAGGACATACCGAAGATGGCCTTCCGAACAAGGTACGGGCACTATGAGTTTCTGGTCATGTCGTTTGGTTTGACCAATGCCCCAGCAGCCTTCATGAATTTAATGAACAAGGTGTTCAAGGACTTTCTGGATCAATTTGTTATTGTCTTCATCGACAACATCTTAGTGTACTCCAGTTCGGAGGCAGAGCACGAGATTCATCTTCAACAGGTTCTTCAGAGGTTGAGGGAGCATCAGTTGTATGCCAAGTTTAAGAAATGTGAAATTTGGTTACCAGAAGTGATATTCCTTGGACATATTGTGGGTGCAGATGGGATTAAGGTGGATCCATCTAAGGTAGAGGAAATTAGGGATTGGCCGAGGCCAAGGAACGCCTCGGAGGTGCAGAGTTTTCTTGGTCTAGTGGGTTATTATAGACGGTTTGTGGAAGGCTTCTCGAAGATAGCGGCACCGATGACAGAATTGGCACGGAAGAATTTGAAGTTCACTTGGTCAGACAAGTGTGAGGATAGTTTTCAAGAGTTGAAGCAACAACTTATTACCGCCCCTGTGTTAAGTCTTCCTTCGGGGGAAGGGAAGTTTGTTGTTTACTGCGATGCATCGAGGTTGGGTTTAGGCTGTGTGTTGATGCAGAATGAGAAGGTCATAGCTTATGCATCACGAGAGCTGAAGGAGTATAAGCAACGGTACCCTACCCATGATTTGGAGCTAGCAGCGGTGGTCTTCGTACTGAAGATTTTGCGACATTATTTGTATGGGGAGAAGTGCGAGGTATACACTGACCATAAGAGTCTGAAGTGTTTCTTTACACAGAAGGACCTGAGCATGAGACAGAGGCATTGGCTAGAGTTGGTGAAAGATTATGATTGTGATATTCTTTACCATCCGGGGAAAGCCAACGTAGTGGCAGATGCATTAAGCCGGAGAGGCCCAGGTCAGTTATACAGTTCCACCCAGAACTCAAGAGAATTAGCTGATGAGATGGTCAGAGTGGGGATGGAATTGGTGGTAGGCCGGTTGGCCAATATTACTCTGCAGTCGACCCTGCTAGAGCGGATTAGAGAAGGGCAATTGGTAGACGCTTAGTT
Source organism: Humulus lupulus (assembly GCF_963169125.1). Classification (NCBI taxonomy): domain Eukaryota; kingdom Viridiplantae; phylum Streptophyta; class Magnoliopsida; order Rosales; family Cannabaceae; genus Humulus; species Humulus lupulus. The sequence continues at coordinate 125,232,140 of NC_084801.1, read as the reverse complement.
ACAGGAAGTTAGAGAGAACGTCTTAGCGGGAGTAGCTAAGGATTATTCAATTTCTGAGGTTGGGTTGCTTCGGTATCAGGAGCGAATTTGTGTTCCAGATGATGAGGGAATCAGACGAGAGATACTGGATGAGTCTCACACGACGCTGTACTCACTTCATCCGGGTACCACAAAGATGTACCAGGATCTACAGACGTTATATTGGTGGCCTGGGATGAAGAAGGATGTGGTGGAGTACGTAGCAATATGTTTAACCTGTCAGTAGGTGAAAGCTAAGCATCAGCGACCAGCAGGGTTGCTTCAACCTTTGGGTATTCCCGAGTGGAAATGGGAGGATATTACGATGGATTTTGTGGGATGTTTACCCAGAACTAGAGGACTTCATGACTCGGTGTGGGTGATAGTGGACAGATACACCAAGTCAGCCCATTTTCTTCCAGTGAAGTCGACATATACTATGGATCAGTATGCTGAGTTGTACATGAGGGAGATCGTACGTCTCCATGGGGTTCCTAAGTCTATAGTGTCAGACCGGGATCATATCTTTACCTCCAAGTTTTGGGGTGGTTTGCAGAAGGTTATGGGGCTCAGCTGAAGTTCAGCACATCCTTTCATCCTCAGACTCATGGACAGTCTGAGAGGACAATTTAGGTGTTGGAAGATATGCTCAAAGCGTGTGTGATCGACTTTGAAGGGTCATGGAATAAGTATCTCCTGTTGATTAAATTTTCGTATAACAATAGTTACCAATCAACGATTGGAGTGGCTCCCTACGTGATGTTATATGGGAGGAAGTGTAGATCATCCATTCATTAGGATGAGAAGGGTGAGAGAAAGCATTTGGGGCTAGATATGGTTCAGAGGACAAGTGAAGCTATAGAGAAGATCCGGGCTAGGATGCTCGCCTCTCAGAGAAGATAGAAAAGCTACGCTGATCCCAAGCGTAGGGACTTGGAGTTCCAAGTTGGGGGCCACGTGTTTCTCCGAGTTTCACCGTTGTGACAGGTGAGGAGGTTCGGAAGGAAGGGCAAGCTAAGCCCTAGGTTCATTGGACCTTTTGAGATTCTAGAAAGGATCGGTCAGGTGGCTTACAGGTGAGCCTTGCCACCATCATTTTCGGGAGTCCATGACGTATTCCACATTTCTGTGCTCCGGAAGTACGTCTCAGATGCGACTCATGTGTTGAGGTATGAAGACTTGGAGTTGCAGACAGATTTGGCTTATGAAGAACAACCAGTTCAGATTTTGCATCGGAAAGACAAAGTATTATGGAATAAGATGATTCCTCTTATCAAGGTGTTCTGGAGGAATAGTAGGGTCGAGGAAGCGACATGGGAGCTTGAGATAGCGATGCGGGATCAGTATCCCGAGTTGTTCAGGTAAATTTCGAGGACGAAATTCTCATTAGGAGGGGATAGTTGTAACGACCCAAATTTACTAATAAGGCTTAAGGGCCTTGATTAGTGTGACGGGAGGGCATAACTAGATTATATGTGATTTAATGATTTAAGAGCATGTAATATGATTATTTGAATATCTGTGATGCATGACTTTGTGTATTAGTATACATGTAGACCCTGATTAGGTTAGAAGGGCATATTCGTAATTTTGGCCCGTTGAGGGCATAACTGTATATATATGTGATAAATTGATGAGACCACATTATTATGTGGATATATTTGTAATTTGTGACTCGAGACAATCCTAGTGAGCGGTTTAGTGTAAAAGTCATGGCGGGGATTTTTACCCGGCTCGGGGCGAGCCTGGGGGTATTTCTGGGAATTTAGAGAATATATTGGAGTCTATTTTGATATTGGGGAATATAATTGGTGATTGGTTAGGTGTCGGGAAGTAAGCGGTAAATATTAGAGACACTCGAGGAATTAGCGGGAATTGGGAATAAATGCCCTTGGATGGGTTAAGGGGTTAAATTTTAATGGGACCGTATTGTGGTCATTTGGTTTATAAGGGATAAGTATTATTAAGTTTTATACTTTAGTGGAATGTGTAGAAGGCAGTAGAGGACTGAAGGAAAGAAAAGAACAGGAAAAAATATGAAATTGGAAGTCTATCCTTCTCTCACTCGGTTGGAGGTCTCTTCTCCATTTCTTGAGGTTTCTTGGAGCTAAAACTCAGAAAGAGTTTGAGCAAGAGCTTGAGGCTAGGATCCCTGTTTTGGTTTGATGAATTGGCAGGGGATACTCATCATTTGAGGTAAGGTTCAAGGTAGCTTTTTCAGTTTCTAGTTCTTGGTATTGTTGTGGATTTTGAGCTGAGTTTTGGTGGGGAATTTTAGGGAGTTGAGGCTGAAGCTTTGAGGAGGTGAAGGCCAAGCTATTGTGGAGGATAACCTAAGTTGAGCTCATCCATCAAAGGTAAGAAACTCTGGCTTAAGTTATGTGGTTTCAGCTGTTATTCTTGTTGAGTTTCTAAGCTTTAGGTTCAGCCATGGTGAATTTTGTGTTTTGGAGTGCATGTGATTGAGTTTTGTGTGGTTGGGACTTATGGGATGAGTGGAGGATGTGGGGAGGCTTGCTTTGAAGTTTGGTTGAGTTTTGAGTAGGTTTGGCTCGGGAAAATTCGAAGGAGGAAATGATGAGCAAGGCTGTGCTCTGACTAGCGCTGCAGCGCTAGTCACTAGGCGCTGTAGCGCTAGGCTATGTGGTCTGGGGTGTTTTAGGCTCTTTTTGTAGCGCTAAGCGCTCTCCTTAGAGCGTTGTAGTGCTACCTTGTTTCCAAAAAGGGGTTTTTGGGTTATTTATAAGGGTATTTGCCAGGAGGTTCGAGGTTTGATTCCACCACCCCGTTTGGTGGAATTAGGGCTTCCCGAGGGCTCGGGATTGGTCCCGAGGCTAGGTTTTGTACTTGAGGTTTGGTGATGATTCTGATTTATGGCTGTGACTAGGTGTACACTAGGGCTCAGACGGGATCGTGCTTGAGGATCAAATTGAACAAAGCTAGCAAATCTAAAGGTAAGAAAACTTCACCCGGCTATGTGTTTGTGATGGGACTAAGAGCTCCCTATATATATGTGATGTCATAGATGGTATTATGCCACGGGACATGTGATAAACATCTTAAGGGTTCCATAACTAATACTAGCGCACAGGGCGCGGCTCGGCCAGTGGTAGCTGATGACAGCTTAATATTCACTGAGCTCGGTTTAAGCGGGCCGAAGTCAGTGGGATAAATAGAGGGTGCGGCCTAAGGGCGTTAACCCTAGTTATCATATGTGAATTGATTATTGATATGGAATGATATAATTGGTATGCTGAATACTTGATTAACATGAATGCTTAGACTGTTGAGTACATGCTTATGCGGTATGAGTTATCTGATTGTCTGTTGAATGATTATGCTCTGTTATTGTGTTTTCTTGTTGGGACTTGGCTCATGGGTGCTACGTGGTGCAGGTAAAGGCAAAGGCAAGTTGGACCAACCTTGAGGTGGAGAGCTGCGGGGCTGAATGTACATAGTCAGTTGTTCGGCCGCCACGGCCGAGGAGTGGAACAAGACGGGAAATGCTTAACTATCTGTTTTGCCTTAGAGTGGCTAATCACTGTACTTTTATCCTAAAATTTTGTAAACAGTCTTAAACTTATTACTTTTGGGATCCCATGTAAAAAGAAAATGTTATTTATTAGAAATGCAGCTTTTGAGACCAAAATCTTTTAACCCTAGTTCAACCATAGTTTCAGTAACACATTTTGAATTAAATGACTTAATTAGCAAGTCTTGCACCTTTATAAACACACGGTGTAACGGTCTTGGCTATCCAGGGCGTTACAACATATGTCGCATAGATCACCCTATCGTGACCTACTAGCCCCATACTATAAAGGATGGAACTGACCATGTCCATCCATTCCTCAGCTCTGAATTGATCTAGGCCTCCCTCAAAGACTAGAGGGCAATACTCCTGGAATCTTCCATAGAGAAATTCCTATCTGCTCTCAACCCTAGGCTGAGCCAAAACTGGTGCCACTCCTGGCATAGCAAAGGAAGATGTGCTCCCCGACAGGTTCTGTTGTTGCTTCAAACACCTAATCTTTTCCTCTTGCCTCTGCAATCTTAATTGCACATCTGTAAACATTTGCTTGAAATTCAGAGGGGCAGAGGAAGAACTCAACCCCTGGCTAAAACTCCCAGCCTCTGTACAATCATCACCAGGTCTCATTATCTACCTTGGATACATACCAGCTGGTTGAATCTGCAGTCAATAACTAGATCCATTAAATATGAGGAGCATATCAAGAGCGTTCCCCATGGGAACAATCTTACCACACTACATTCACAAACCATTATTGTTCTAAACACATGCCCATAGCATTCATACATCAATCATAATCCCTACTCTTCCAACATACACACCATGCCTCTATCTCTAGCATGCAATTAACACATTTATATATATTCATGGAGCATGTAATCATATACTCACATTCATATATGTTCACGAAGCATGTAATCATATAATCATTTAATAGTCAAGAGTTAGGCTCTATCAGAATCTCATGCTCCCTAATACAATGTGCAGGTAAAGCATTTACATTCTATTTAAGCAGTTAAGCATATAACTACAAAAAAGTTACCATACCCTGAGTGAAGCTATCTTTAGTGACGAGTGTACATGCCCAGCTTGTCTTCAGGAACCCTTAACCTTGGTTCGCTCTGATACCAAGTTTGTAAAGCCCTACTACCCATGGACCCTTACGGTGTGCATTTTAACTTGTGCTAAACTCGCTAATCGAGTCATTTGGCCATAATCGTGTAACTAAGTATGATTAGCGGTTTAGGGTTAAAATTTTTGGTTAAGATACAACGTTTCACTAAAATGTTTACCATATACATTAGGATCCCAAAAATATAATTTAAAGTTTAATTACAATAAAATATTTACAACCAGCCGACCTAAGCGGCAAAATAGGGTTTAACCCTAGTTCCTCTTTCAACCCTCGGCCATGGCGGTCGAGCAACTGCATATGTACACATCGTCACCTAAGCTCTCCAACTCAAGGATGGTCCAGCTTTCTTTTGCCTTTACCTGCACCACATAGCACCTGTGAGCCGAAGCTCAGCAAGAAAACTTAATATGCTCATGAACAGTAATAACATGTTACTAAATCATAACAGGCATGCCTAGCAATGATAGTCCTATTCAAGCATGCAAATAAGTCCAAATAATGATGGTTGTGGGCCATACCCTCCTGCATGGATGACTATCAAGTCAATCCTAAACAGATGAGTGATTAACACTGGAGGTTCCGATAACCATGCTGGGGCTTATTGTTAGGAAAATATGCATTTTCCTCAATGGAAATGGTAAGAAAATACAACTCTATGCAATATATTACAAATAAATAATGATTGATTAAAAGGAGTGTTACAACTCTATAAATGAAAATAAAAATAAATATAGAGATAGAAGAAGAAGATGATTGAAATAGAAAATACAACTTTCGACAAAAAGATACAAATAAACTTGATGTAGTAAAAAGAAAGATGTATATGAGATTACAACTCTTAAGCAAAGATACAAGTAAATATAACAAGAATGATAAGAAGAAAAACAATAGAACAAAATAATAATAAACTCTCACTCACACAACCAAAGTGAAGAGTGTTGGGGATCACCAACTTGAACAAGTTTGAAACCTTTGTCCAAAAGCTTATTTCCCCCTATCTCAAGCACTAAGGGATCTCTCACAGATTTTAGGAAATGCTTTCTGGAATAATCAAGCCTCAATGTGTTTCTAGCCAAGTGCTCTAGTGGATATAAAAGTTGTGTCTTTCAAGTGAGCAATAAGCTCCTATTTCTAGAGTTTAGAGACACCCTTTGAATTTCAAATTCCACCAACCCTCATGGCTGTTACCAATGATTAATTGGATTTTTATGGAATTAAAAATGAGATTTGGGAGTTAATTGGGTTTTTGGAACCGTTAAACAAAGATTGAAAAAACTGAAAATTTGGTCAGAAATACACTTGTGGCCGCGGCCACTGCTCTCTGTCCCACAGGCCGTGGCCACCAACATTCTGTGGCCGCGACCACTGACAAATTTCAGCACTTGAAAATTTGTTGTTTTTCCAAACGATTCCAAACCCTCCCAAATGATTTTGTAACCCCCAAAACACATTATTGAGGTTAAAATCATATCTCTAACAGCCATTTCACATATGGCTTTTATGAAATTCATCTCAATATTGTGTAACATCAAATTTACACAATAAATGGTAATATTTGGAAGTTACAAATTTGTAACACCAAATATGTTACATATTTGGATATTTCTCAAATATCTAAATATTGTAACTCTCTATTATATGTTACAATATGTGACACGCTTTGTCACATTTATTTAATCTAAAACATTATATTATAATATAATATAATATTACATTATATTATAAAATAATATAACATTCCCCTACTAGATTAAATAGTTATCTATTGTAACACTTATTTAATCAATCATTATATTTTAAAATATAACAAATCCCCCACTTGATTAAATAAGAATTCTCTCTTATAGGAGACATTGCATTAGTGCATAAAGTAAAGTGTTTTTCAACTTGAACTTTAATATAGTGTAATTATCACAAAATTTGTCAAAATTTTGGTTGCACTAGGCATTGAACCATCTTTTCATGATAACAAATCGGTGATAACACACACACCTTTGCGATGTTCACTTGAGACCTCTATGTCTCACTTTGCACCGTTAATGGCCATGTGCACTTTCCATTCATGGACGTTCTTGAGAATACTCCCAATTCTCATGAGAGGTGGCACCACCCCTAGGTCCATATAGTTAGAATTCTTACAATATTCTGTTACCAAAAATACTTGTCTTCACAAGACTGAATTCTATTAAAAAACCTTTTGGTTTTAACCCTCAACTTGGTAACTCACAAGAACTCAATATCTTAGATGGGACTTGTTTTGAGTACAACTAATATTCACTTGATTGACTTGTTGTTACCTATTGAACTTGTTTACCGAGATTTTCGGAAACTAAACTAATGAATATTAGCTAAGACTAATGATATGGAATTTAGGAGATTAACACAGGATTTTTACGTGGTTGGGGCGTTAATGAGCCTTAGTCCACGAGTCAGTTGTATTAGAGCTTGGAAAGTCTTTTACAATGGAATTTCTCTCTATGCTTTGACAGAGTAACTGTATATAAGTCGAAGAGAGTTCCCTTCCCCAGTGCTCTATCACCTGCATTTATAGGCTCATAGGAACACTGGGTCTGGGTCGGGCATGACCTGGGCCCATCAAAGAAGTGGATACTCTTGGCTTCTCTGGCAGAAGCCCAATACAAAAGATAAAAATACATAGGTCCAAGAATAATTAAGGCCCAAAGGGGCGGCCCAAGAACTATATCTCGCCCGACAAAATGGTGCTTTTGGTCTGGGCACTCCGAGTTACGAGGCAGATTCAGGGGACAAAGCCAGTCGGTGTACTTGGCAGCGCAGGTCTGAAACAGCGGCGTGCAATCCCGAGGTGGCCTTTTCCGCAGGTGAAAAATGGGGACAGCTCCCACGCGTCGTGGGGCGGCTTCAGGGTCACAGATGCCTTTTCCCACTAACCTGGAGGACATGACCCGGGTTCGTTTACATCTGTCCCTCTTCGTTTACCAGAGGCCCAGACCGTTTACCAGGCTCCGGGATCGTTTTGCGTATACTTCGAACATAATCCCAGCTGACCATACATCTCCTGGGCGACTATCCTGGATCACCTTCCCGGACACCATCCGGGTCCGGAACCATACTTGGGTCGTAGTCCTTGGTTACTCCCGTACTAAGCGGGCCTGGACTGGACCCATATCCAATCGCCAGACCATGGGCCTGGACCATCGTCCCGAGCCCACGACAGGAAATGGGGATAACAGAACCTAACACTAGTTGAATAACTAGTGTTAAGATAGGTTACCATCAATCGTGAATCTCTTTAGGGAGTTTAAGTGCCATCCCTCGAGATAATGTAGCCACTAAGTCTCTCGTTAGTTGCTTAGTGAAAGGATCCGCTAGATTTTCACTTGTTCTCACATAGGATATTGAGATGATTCCTCTTTGAATCAATTCTCTTACATATCCACGTCTTAGACTAATGTGTCTAGACTTCCCATTATATACTTCGATGTATGCTCTAGCCAATGTCGCTTGGCTATCATAATTTATTGATATAGTGGATACATTCTCTTTGATTAGGGGTATCTCTATCAACAGATCCCTTAACCATTCAGCCTCTTTGCTGGTAACAGCTAGAGCTATAAACTCTGCTTCCATAGTGGAATGAGATATAGAGGTTTGTTTCTTGGAACCCCAAGAAATTGCACTTCCAACAAGTGTAAATACCCAACCAGTTGTGGACAAGTTGTCCCCAAGATTGGATATCCAGCTTGCATCTGTATATCCTTCTAAGATTGAAGGAAATTTGGAGTAGTGAAGGCTTTGTCCTTTGGTTTTCTTGAGATAACCTAGGACCCTTCCAATTGCCTTCCAGTGATCCACACTTGGATTACTTGTAAACCTACTAAGTTTACTTACCGCAAATGCTATATCAGGTCTAGTACATTGGGTAGCGTACATTAGATTCCCTATAGCACTAGTGTACTCCAATTGAGCCACCGCTCTTCCTTCATTCTTCTCTAGTTTTACACTATGATCGAATGGAGTATTGTCATCTTTAACCTTGAGATGGTTAAATTTGTTAAATACTTTCTCAACATAGTGGGCTTGCCCTAACACAAAACCCCCACTATGTTTCTTTACTTTGATACCAAGTATGGTGTCAACTTCTCCAAGATCTTTCATCTTGAAGGTTGATGATAGAAACATCTTCGTTTCTTCTATCCCTTTCATGCTATCACTTAGAATAAGCATGTCATCCACATATAAAAAAACAATGATCACATATCCCTTACAAGTTTTGGAATACAAACACTTGTCTCCATTGTTATGTCTAAACCCATTAGACATGATGGCTTGATCAAATTTCTCATGCCATGGCTTAGGAGCTTGTTTCAATCCATATAAGGATTTAACAAGTCTACATACTTTATGTTCATATTTTGGTAGGACAAACCCTTCAGGTTGTTCCATATAAACCTCCTCATTGAGGTCACCATTAAGGAATGTCATTTTGACATCCATTTGATGAACATACAAGTTGTGTATAGAAGCTAAAGCGAACACAATTCTTATAGATGTTGTTCTTGCAACAGGCGCATATGTATCGAAATAATCGATACCCTCTTTTTGCCTAAACTCTTTAACTACTAATCTAGCTTTAAAGATTTGAATAGTGTCGTCGGTGTGGTATTTTCTCCTAAATACACACTTACACCCAATTGGCTTAGACCCTGGTGGGAGGTCTACCAATTCCCAAGTGTTATTGGAAAGAATGGAATCCATCTCATCATTAATGGATTCTTTCCAAAATGCACTATCTCTTGATTGCATAGCTTCTCTATAATTCTTAGGATCATCTTCAACGAGAAGTACAATAGGAATTTTCCTAATGACTTCCTCTCTATTTCTTTCTACCATGTAGAATGAAATTCGTTGAGAATCTATCTCATCCACTACTAGATTTTTCTCATTTTTAAGCCTTTGACTTCTTCTAAGTTCAAAGGGTTGCTTTACATACTTTTGAGAATTCTCCTCTTGAGAATCAACTTTGGATGTAGAAGCTTCAGAATTGTTCTCATATAAAATATTCTCCTTTAAAGATGTTGAAGCTTGAGAATTTTTGTCACATAACATATTCTCAAAGAATTCAACTTCTCTAGATTCAATCACAATATTAGACTCTAAGTATAATAGCCTATAAGCTTTACTATTGTTGGCATAACCAACAAAAGCACACTTTATGGTTCTTGAACCTAACTTTGTTCTATTAGGTTTATTTATATTGCAATATGCAAGACACCCCCACACTTTAAAGTACCCTATGTTGGGGTTTCTTCCTTTCCATAACTCATATGGAGATATAAATACCATGTGAAAATTTCTCAAGCAAATAATCACTAATTTCACTTTTAGCTGTCTAAATAATTTCAAAATCACTTAAACAACTTTTTTGCATTTTTAAGAGTCTCTTTGAGATTCTTTTGAAAACATCATTTTGTCATCCATTGATTTTCTCATCAAAATCAATTTGAGGATGTCAATTTTAAACACTTAAATCAAAGAAAATAAACCCTCAATGATTTAGTTAAACACTTTGATTTCTAATGCTTTGGTTAAACATTATTTCCTCATTGAGATTAATTTAAAATATATCACCATCGTTAACAAGAATGAATAAAATTCTCTTCAACCTTATTCAGTATTGGTATAAAGATTCAAAACTGCTTCTCCAATTTTGTAATGTCACCTCATTGAGACATTGAATATTTGAGAATTGTTGTCACTAAATAATTCTCAAATGTTTTCTCTTTTGACCATACTTTTAGACTCCAAGCCTATAGGTCAATATGTCATCCCATAATTTTGGATCCCCTAAATCCATTTTCTTGCAATAGCAAGACACATATCAAAAGATGTGACCCCCTTAGGTTCATCTTTTCTTATTTCATAAGTTGAGATGATCAACACTTAAATGAGAAATTTTAATTTCTCAAATAATTCTCTTTATTTACCAAATAAATGGTAACTCATCACATTGCAATAATAGAGGATAAAACATACTTATATTATTATCACCTTAACAATCATATTATATGGCACACCATAATAATCATGATAATTCTCATGTATAAATCAAAATACTTTTATATATTAACATAATTATGTCTCAAAGAAATTTCACATAATTTGTCAACATATATCCATCATATTAGCATGCATTTTGAGTCTCATAATTATATTGTAAGTATATCACAAATATCATACAATAATTCACATATCCACATATTGATATATACTATTGATTCATAAAGTCAATAAATAGGCATGTCAAAAACTACCTAATTATCATGCTTTATAAAATCTCAAAACATAATTTTCATGTCAAATGTATGTACTACTATCTCACATATAGCATACATAAGATAAACAATCCCTAGACTATGTAGACCTTGTCAAAAGTTCACTTCTAAGGATTACACATTATCTTTCACAAGTAGATGTGTCAACTATGTTACAATGTATCTCATATTTAACATGTTAACATTTACACAATTATTCATATATCAACATTTGAAAAACATGCTAATACCTGAAATAAAATTTCATCACTATTATATAAAATAGTGAATACATTTACACTTACCTTGTCTTACCACCTAGTTCAATCGGATCCATCAAATCTATGCAACCTCACTAGGTCTTGGTTCATGATCTTGATAGTCTCACCTTCCATTGAAACAAACAATGGGATAAGCTTTTGAATGTTAGGAATATATGTATTTGCCTCAATGGAAATGGTAAGAAAATACAACTCTATTCAATATAATACAAATAAATAATGATTGATTAAAAGGAGTGTTACAACTCTATAACTGAAAATACAACTTTTGACAAAAAGATACAAATAAAGTTGATGTAGTAAAAAGAAAGATGTAGATGAGATTACAACTCTTAAGCAAAGATACAAGTACATATAACAAGAATGATAAGAAGAAAAACAATAGAAGAAAATAAGAACAAGAACAAAATAATAAGAAACTCTCACTCACACAACCAAAATGAAGAGTGTTGGGGATCACCAACTAGAACAAGGTTTGAAACATTTGTCCAAAAGCTTATTTCCCCCTAACTCAAGCACTAAGGGATCTCTCACAGATTTTAGGAAATGCTTTCTGGAATAATCAAGCCTCAAGGTGTTTCTAGCCAAGTGCTCTAGTGGATAGAAAAGTTGTGTCTTTCAAGTGAACATTAGGCTCCTATTTATAGAGTTTAGAGACACCCTTTAAATTTCAAATTCCACCAACCCCCATGGCTGTTACCAATGATTAATTGGATTTTTATGGAATTAAAAATGAGATTTGGGAGTTATTTGGTGTTGACGCGGTTCTTCGACAACAAGTAATTATACGAATAAATGGGATGGATTAGTGCTAATTGGTGAACCGTAATATGAAAATAACTATAGAAGATCACTCCTTTATTTTTAGGTGGTTCGAAGGTTAAAATCCCTCTAGTCCACCAGGCGATATTATTGATATCTCTTGACTATTTCTTACAGAGTGTTTCTTTACAAAAATATGCCAACCCCTTGCACTACCCAGAGTCTTGGTATTTATAGGAAGAAGATATCTGGGTTGGCAATGGGGTCATCCCGTGATCTCTTTATCCTTCACGTCATATCTGTGACACTGATGATTAATTCCTAAACTTTGCAGTGAAGTGTGGTCTAATCAATAGGTAAGGAGGGATAATGGGCCGCATGGCCCAAATCAGGCGTGGGATGTCTGAACATGCACGTTTATACTGCGTGTCCGAGAATTCAGGAATAGAATAGACACGTGATGTCTGATATATGCTCGTTTATATTGCGTGGTTGACTTTACAAGGGTTCGGATGTCAGATCTCTGTTGCATCACGAGCTTAGTGTGGCGCCAGTTCGTGACACTCATACTTCTGCTACACGATGCCTCCATCTAGCAGTTAACTCTCTAATCAACTCAGGCTGTAGAAAAGGAGGCCCACAACACACAGCTCTGGGTGGACGATCTACACGTGTTAGATCGAATTAGGCCCTTTTCTAGCTCACCAATATGTGTGGATATTTAGGGCGTACATCTGCCCCCCAAGCCCCTGCTCGTGACCCATGACGTCATCCGTGGTCTTCACAGCGAGGGCTTTTAAGTATCCCTTTCGACTCATCATGTCCCGCCCACTGCGTGGGCATCGAACTCGTGGAGCGCCGTGGTTGGCGACTGTTCGGTTTCTAAGAATTGCATTAAATGGCCTAGCTTGCATTCAGCAGTCGTTTCGCCTCTCGAGTTATGACCCTCGTATCTCACATTAATTTGATCGAATGATCCTCGTTCCTTTATGCCTCTTACGTATATATAAGGTTGCCCATCTTCCGTATTAGCCACCCTTCATTTGAAATTGTTTCCTCATTTTCTCTCCTTTTTAGTCTCAGAAGTTTCTCTTCTTCTGGTTATCATCCTAGAGATCCCTACGCTCTCGCCATAAGAGTTTCTGCACCAGTCCAGCTTTAAAGACTCCACCAAGACTCCGATTCCTACGCTTTTTGCGGCTTCCATATAGAAAATACACTATAAGTCCTCTGCCTGTTGCATGTTTTGTTCTTTCTGTTTTTCTGTTAGGTAAACCTCTTTCTTAGTCGCACACTGTAGGTTGTTTTTGGCTGGTTTTTGGTGCATAGGTTTTGATCCTAGGTATATCGACTATATGAGAACATGTCTAGGAACGTGATGTTTGGGACAAGATAAATTCTGGGTAATTTTTCTGGGTAGCTTTTCTGGGTAGCTTTAGGGAATGCCTCTCTAGAAAGGGGAAGGTGAGAGGTTTCTAGAGTGCAAAACCAGGTAGCTTAGGGGTCACGCTTCCTTGGCGGTTTTTCTTTTTAAAACCTTCCCTCCAAGGTAAGCATTATCCTGACCCTCCTGACACACAGATCCTGAGCAATCGGGGATCCGTTGGAAACGTGGGCGCGTGACCATGGCATTGTGTGGCCTCAAGCACAGCGGGCTGAGATTACCTCAGCCCGTGTACGAAAATCACTTCTCGCGCTATATTCCCTTTTCTATTTTTAGGTCGCCTATTTAAACTTTTCTTCATTCTTGTTCGTTAGGCGACCAGATGAGACCCAGGAAAAACGTACCCAAGAAGAGCACGGCTGGCTCGTCATCCCAGCAGGCCAGCAAGGGGAAAGGGATTGCTGTGGATTCTCCCATCCCCCACAGTGGAGAAAGAGGTCGAGGTGGGACCTGATGCTTTCTTCGAGCCAGAGAGGATAGACTCGAAGATTACGACCCAAGGGAGGGTCAACAAGATCTTGCTCTCCCATAACATCGAAATCGGGACAGGCACTCTTGTTGCCCGACCTCCCCTCAAGGGCGAGAGGAGCTGCACGCCCCTCGACAAGGAGTTCACGGCTTGGAGCGAAGAACACCTCAAGGCCGGGGCCTTCCTACCTCTGGACCAGTACTTCGCAGATTTTCTGAATTATGTGAAGCTGGCTCCCTTCCAACTGCCCCCTAACTCCTACCGTTTGCTAACGGGGCTGAGGTACCTCTTCCCGAGCCATGAGTGGGAGGTCCCGACCCCGGCGGGCATCCTTTTCTTCTTCTGCCTCAAAGCCAACCTGGACCAATGGGGCCGAGGTGATGGGTTCTACTATTTGACCCGTTTTCCCGACTCTCCTGCAGTCATCGAGCTGCCCAGCCACCCCAACGACTTCAAGGACCAGTTCTTCATGTCGACGGGGTTTCGCAACTGTGAATACCACTACTTCAACTGTCCTAGTAAGTTATCTCTATTCTCAGCTCGCAAAATCACCACATTGCTTTATTTCTTTTCATGCGTGTTGACTTGAACATTATCGTGCAGCTATTTTTGCGAGGACGGCCAAATCGGTGACGCTTGGGGGTCATAACAACACCTTGGCGGGGCTCCCACCAAGTGAAAAAGACTACCGCCAGCTCGTATCTGATGAGACGATGCTGGCATGTTAGTTTATTTCTCCGGGCCAGACTCTAGCCTTGAGGATGTCGCGGGCTATCCCAGTAGCTTGCGAGTTGGTGCCAGTCCCCGAGGGGGATGCTGCGGACAGTGATGAGCAGGACGAGGAAGATGAGGTGCTGCTCGTGCGACGAAAGAGAGCTCTCGAGGCTGCTCAGGGCCTCGGCGCGGATCAGATTCAGTTCGGGGCAGCAGCCGGCCCCTCCGGCCAAGGTAACCCATACTTATTTAGGGACTTAGACAGAGCTGCCACAGACCTAAGGCTGGCTAGGTTTAACCCACGCCAGCTCGTACATCATCATCGAGACGACCCAGACCTTAACATAACCCTACTCCAGTGTGTAGATCAACTAGTGTTGCGCCATGATATGGGCCGCCCTAGGGGAACTGTAGTAGTAGAAAACACCCTAACTTTTAGGTCGGCCTTTTATGAGGAGTACGGGACCAACCTTAGGTCGTGGCCCTCCCTTCTGGAGGTTGTAGTCGCTCCAAGGCTTAGGCAGTATGTAGAGGAGTCCAGTCCTAAGGCGGATCCGGACCCAGAACACTCTCTCATTCGTGAAGTTATAAACTTAGTCTCCCCCATAGAAGGTCCGAGGCCAGAGGTCGAGGTACTAGATTCCTCCTCCAGCTCGGAGGGTAGGACCTTTGCAATACATCTTTAGACTTTTCTTGTAATGAAGTAACCTTACATGTATACTAACGGTCCCTTCTTTTTTTTTTGTTTCAGGCGAAGAGATGGCCAGCCCGGTGACAATGTCCTGCGGTCCATCTTCCAAGGGGGGAATCCTTCCTCCGGATCGTCAGGGCCACTGGTCAAGAAACCCTGGCTGACCAAGAAGGCTCCTCCTCCCGGGACAACCTCCAAGTCTCCAGCTAAGGGGAGGGGCCAGGTCCCTGCTGCCACAGAGCACATGCCCCCACCTCCCTCGCGACCTTCGGTCCCTACTCGGGAACAGGAGGCACCAGCTGGAACCCCGCTAGCTCCCACTCCCACCGTGCGCATCCCAGTTAACACTCAGGCCCTGGAGAAAATCCCTGAGGCCTTCCGAGGGATGGTTTACGAGACCGCGAGCTACACGGTGGATCATTACTACAATGCCACCCCAAGGGACTTCCGGGAGATCGAGATGAGAAGCCCCGAGAATGTTATGGAGTCTTCACTGGGGATGACCCTCATGGTAAGTATATTTAGTTAACTTTCTTTGTTTTCCTCTCAGCATATGCTTCTTTGCTTACTTTCCAGCACATACCTTACTATCTATGTCTTTGCAGGCGGCTTTGGCTCTACACCGTAGCATAGCTCAGTCCAGAGCCAGGTTCGATGAGATCAGGGGTGAGTTCCAAACTGCTCAGGCCGCTCTCGCGTCTGCACAACAGCAAGAGCAAAATGCCAAGGCTACCCTGACAGCTGCCAAAGAAAGTGAAAAGGTCGCGCAGGTCGCCTTGGCCACGTCGAAGGTCGAACTAGAGGCGGCCAGGGCTAAGAAATTGGAGGCCGAGGCTGCACAGGTCGCCTTGGCCGCTGCGAAGGCCGAGCTCGAGGAGGCCAAGGCTAAGCAATTGGAGGCCGAGGCCGCCACCATGGCAGAGAGGGCGTCTTCTAGCTCCTCCATGGAGGCCATGCTCTATCACTGCTGGGCCTACAACCAGGATGGCGACTTCTCCTTCCTGACGCCTGAGGTGTGGGAGCCATTCCTCGAGAAGTTTAAGGCCCGCCTTCAATAGGAGCCTCCCTCTGAGACTGGGGAGACTTCCGCTGCTGGCGAGCAAGAGGCCGAAGGGGTGACTTCATCAGAGCGGCCTGGGGGGGCCTAGGACTTGTATTCCTTTTTTTTTTTTACTTGTAATCTTTTACCACGAGATTTTTCTTCCTCAAGACAATTTATTTCCCTGACTTTCATTTCAATCTATTTTTAATATTGTGTTTGGTAAAAACTTAGTTTGCGTCAGTTTATTGACTTTTTCTTCGAAACTACAAAGCACTGTTAGTCAATTTTAACAAACTTCTAAGTTTTTAGGACCTGGTTGTATCCAGGACATATTTGATTTTAAAAAATTAGTTCACGCTAATTTTATTGACACCTCGTGCTCTATAGGAAAAACACTGGTTAGTCAATTTAACTAACTTCTAAGTTTTTAGGACCTGGTTGTATCCAGGACGGTTAACTTTAAAAACTTAGTATGCGTTAATTGTTATTGATACCTCGTGCTTTTTAAGAAAAACCTCGATTAACCAATTTGAATCAACTTCTAAGCTTTTAGGACCTGGTTGTATCCAGGACATATTTGATTTTAAAAACTTAGTTCATGCTAATTTTATCGACACCTCGTGCTCTTTAGGAAAAACACTGGTCAGTCAATTTAACTAACTTCTAAGTTTTTAGGACCTGGTTGTATCCAAGACATATTTGATTTTAAAAACTTAGTTCGCGCTAATTTTATCGACACCTCGTGCTTTTTAGGAAAAACATTGGTTAGTCAATTTAACTAATTTCTAAGTTTTTAGACCTGGTTGTATCCAGGACATATGCCCCCCAAGTAAATAGAAAGAGATCTTTCTTGGTTACTTGGAACACGCTCTTCTAACACTACCCGCACATAGAAACATACAATAATATGCAAAAGTACTTCTCATTTTTTAATAAAACAAAGCGGCTTTCATAATTAAGCCTTACAAAAGTACGACTACTGATAATATTTCTTTAGGTGTACGGCGTTCCATGTCCGTGGGACTGCTTCTCCATTAGGCCAGCTAATTTAAAGGTCCCTTCCTTCATAACCTCTATTATCTGATAGGGACCTTCCCAGTTTGGTCCCAAAACTCCATCCTTGGGATCCTTACCGACTAAGAAGACTCTTCGGAGCACCAGGTCGCCTAGTTAAAGATGCATCTCTTGACCTTTGAGTTGAAATAACGAGTGATCTTTTGTTGATAATGCACGAGCTGCAGCTGCGAAGCTTCTCGCTTTTCGTCAACTAGGTTGAGGGATGCGCTGAGCAATTTGTCATTCAGGTCTTCGTCAAACGCCCGGACTCTATGTGAGGCTATCTTTATTTCAACATGAAGGATGACCTCGCTCCTGAAAGTCAGTGAGAAAGGAGTGTGACCCGTCGAAGTTCGGTGCGAGGTCCGGTACGCCCACAGCACCTAGGGGAGCTATTCAGGCCAAACTCCCTTGGCTTCATCCAACCTCTTCTTAAGGCTCGCTTTTAGTGTCTTTTTCACAGCCTCGACCTGTCCAGTAGCCTGGGGGTAGGCCACGAAGAAAAATATTTTAATTATGTCGTGCCTCTCGCAGAATTCGGTGAAGAGGTCGCTATCGAACTGGGTTCCATTATCCGACATGATCTTCTTTGGCAGCCCGAATCAGCAGACAATATTCTTAACCACAAAGTCAAGGACCCTCTTTGATGTAATCGTCGCCAGGGGCTCCGCTTCTACCCATTTTGTGAAGTAGTCAATAGCCACCACCACATAGCGAACCCCTCCTTTTCCCGTGGGCAGGGCACCAAAAAAATCAATTCCCCAGACCGCGAACGGCCACGGGGATGAGATCATCTTCAGCTCGATTGGAGGGGCCCGGGCGACGATGGCGAACAACTGGCACTTTTCGCACTTTTGGACATAGGAGATCAAATCTTTCGACAGAGTGGGCCAATAATATCCTTGCCTTAATATCTTCAAGGCCAGGTTTTGCCCCCCAACGTGATCTCCACAAAATCCCTCATGGATCTCCTGCAGAATAGTTTCCACTTCGCCTGGCAGAACACACCGAAGAAGAGGTAAAGAAAAACCATGTCGGTACAACGTCCCGCCTACCATTGTATACCTCAGAGCTTGGTAAAGTACCCTTCTCACGTCGTTTTGCTCTTCAGGTAACTTTCATGTTGTGAGGTACTCGACTATGGGAGTCATCCAGGTCGGCCTGGTGTCGATCATTTTGACCTCCCTCCCGACTTCCTCTATGCTTGGCCTTTCCAAGAATTACACCGGTACCAGGCCCTAGGTTTCGGCCTCCCCGAAGGTGGCGAGCTTTGCTAAGGCGTCAGCATTGGCAATCTGCTCCCGAGGTATCTGTTCAACTAGGTTGTGCTCAAATGTGGACAGCTCCGTCTTTACCTTGGCCAGGGAGGCCGCCATCTTGGTTCCCCGCGCTTGGTATTCTCCTGACACCTGGTTTACCACGAGCTGGGAATCGCTAGTTGGATGGAGCTGGCCTTTCGCTCCCGGGCCACCCTTAGCCCAGCCAATAAAGCTTCGTATTCGGCCTCATTGTTGGATGCTTCAAATCTGAATCGCAATGTGGAGTGGAAACGATGTTCCTCCGGGGATAGCAGAATGACTCCAGCTCCGGATCCGTTCTCGTTGGACGAACCGTCCACAAAGACTTTCCACGAGGCTCGCACCGGTTCTTCTATTGGTTCCTCTTGGAATCCCGTGCACTCTGCTACAAAATCAGCCAGATCTTGGCTTTTGATCGCAGTTTGCGGCACATACAGTATCTCAAATTGGTTTAGCTCGATACCACTTCAAAAGAAGCCCCGATGCCTCAGGTTTCAGCAAAACCTACCTTAAAGGTTGATCGGTTATGACGTGGATTGAATGGGACTAGAAGTACGGCCTGAGCTTTCTGGAGGCCGTGATAAGGAAGAACGCCATCTTTTCCATCGTTGGATATCTAGACTCGGCTCCGAGAAGCCTCTTGCTAATGTAGTAGACCGGCATCTGAGGCCAGTCCTCCTCACGAACCAACACGGCGCTGGCTGCATCTTCCATTACAGCTAGGTAAAGAAAAAGAGGCTCTCCTGCTGTTGGTTTTGTTAACACGGGCAGCTCAGCTAAGTGTGCTTTTAGGTCTAGGAAAGCACGCTCACACTCATCGGTCCACTCAAATTTTTTATTTCCCCGGAGCAGGTTATAGAATGGAAAACACTTGTCGGTTGATTTGGAAATGAACCGATTAAGGGATGCCACCCATCCTGTTAGACTTTGGATGTCTTTTCGCGACCGGGGTGATGGCATTTCGAGTAGTGACCTGATTTTATCGGGGTTTGCCTCTATTCCTCTGGTGTTGACTATGAAACCTAGAAATTTTCCTAACGCAACCCCGTAGGTACATTTTTGGGGATTCAGCCTCATGTCGTATTGTCTTAAAATCTTAAAGCATTCCTTCAGGTCGGGGACATGGTTATCGGCAGTTTTGACTTAACCAACATGTCGTCAACATACACTTCCATGTTTTTCCCGATCTGATTAGCAAACATCCTGTTGACCAATCTCTAGTATGTAGCTCCTGCATTCTTCAGCCCGAAGGGCATGACCTTGTAACAATAAATGTTAGTTAGGGTCATGAAGCTAGTGTGTTCCTGGTCCGCATGATTCATGGCGATCTGGTTATAGCCTAAGTATGCATCGATAAAGGAAATGAGCTCGTGCCCTGCAATGGCATCCACCAATTGGTCAATCCTCGGCAAGGGGAAGCAATCTTTGGGGGCAAGCTTTATTCAGATAGGAAAAGTCGATGCAGGTCTGCCACTTCCCGTTGAGCTTCAGGACCAAAACAGGATTGGTGACCCAGATCGGGTATTTTGCCTCGCGAATAAAACCGCACCTTAAAAGCTGAGCTACTTCCTCTTCTAAGGTCAGCTCATGTCGTGCCCAGGCGCCTTTGTTTCTGGGACTTCGCAGGCACGTTCTTGTCCAAGTTGAGGGTGTGCATGATGACGCTTGGGCTGATCCCTATCATGTCTTCGTGAGACCAGGCGAACACATCTAGATTCTCTTGTATAAAATTCAGCAGCTCCACCTTCCTCTTATTACACAGGTTTTTCCCGAGCTTCACCACCTTCGAGGGGTCTTTCGAATTGATGCTCACCTCTTCGAGCTCTTCGACAGCCTGGAGCTCAGATCTATCTTCGCCTATCCTGGGGTCGATATCATCATTCAAGGTGATCCCCTCCCCATTGGCTTCTTGAGGTTTTTCTATCTCAGGAGTAGGTCCTACTTCCTGAGATTCCTCATCCCCACTTTGAATGGTCATCGTCTGCTGCTCGGGTCATGATTTTCCCTTCATGGAGATGCTATACCATTCCTTGGCAGCGAGCTGATCACCTCAGACTGTACATATCCCCGTAGAGGAGGGGAATTTGACTGCGAGATGGTGGATAGAGGTAATGGCCTCAAATGCCATCAACATAGGTCGGCCCAGAATAGCGTTGTAGGCAGTGGGACAGTCGATAACCTTGAATTCGAGGAGCTTAGAGATAGTTCGGGGCCCATCTCCCAATGTTATTACTAGCTCGATTGTTCCTATCGCTGCCGACCCTTCTCCGGAAAAACCATACAGCATCATGGAGGCGGCCTTCAGCTCGGCGACAGACAATCCCATTTTCTCCAGCGTAGACCAGAACAGCAGGTTCACCGAACTCCCATTATCGACTAGTATCCTCCTAACTCTCCGGTTGGCGAGTTGGGTAGTTATGACTATAGGATCATTATGGGAGAACTGGACGTGACTAGCGTCTTCCTCAGTAAAAATGATTGGTTGCCTCTCCAATCGCTGCTGTTTGGGTAAATGCTGCTCCGGGACGAATTCCACTCCGTTATGAGCCTTCAACTCATTAACATATCTCTTCTGGGCACCCCTGCTTGTAACGCCCCAACCCCAGGGACCGTTACGGTGTGCCTTGTAAATAGTGCTAAACTCGCTAATCGAATCATTTGGCCAAAAACGTGAACTAAGTATGATTAGCGGTTCAGGGATTAAGAATTTTGGTTAAGATGTAACGTTTCACTAGAACGTTTAATATATATACATTGGGATCCCGAAAATATAATTTCAGAGTCTATTACAGGAAAATATTTACAACAGGCCGTTCTAAGCGGCAAAGCAGGGTTAACCCTAGTTCCACTTTAAACCTCGGCCGTGGCGGACGAGCAGCTGCATATGTACACGTCATCACCTAAGCCCTCCAACTCAAGGATGGTCCAGCTTCCTCTTGCCTTTACCTGCACCACATAGCACCCGTGAGCCGAAGCCTAGCAAGAAAACACAATAAAGCATGATATAATATCAACAATAACCATAATAGCCATTCAAGACCAACGGTCCAAAACAGATAGGTGACAGTAGCCAAAAGTCACAGAAATGGGTACAGCTCCCTCTAGCCATGTGACGATAGGGTCACCAGGGCTTAATTGATAAGTGGTTCCTCCATAAGTTTGATCAGGATAGGTGCATGGTGATTGGTCACCAACATAACCCTCATCCCGGCTCTAGAGTCGTAACTAAGGACAGCGTCCCCCAGCCATGTGACAAACAGTCACCGGGGTCATATACCTTGGTTGTGAACATCTGGTCTTAGACCGGGTAAGCGCTTATAGTTCTCATTGACCTTCCGGTCGGTCCAGCATTAATACCTTATATGGGTCATTCAATGCCAACCTTGACTAGATCTAATCTTCATTTGGCCCGGCGTTCACAACGCTCTGCCATTTCTGACTCTTGGATCAGTGAAACACGACCAGTGCTCAGCCCATTGTGAACTTAACTAATAAGTCACAGCTTCACAGTCGGATCTGACACCATTGCCGATTCTAACTAATAAGTCAGTGCCATACACAGGTAAGCCATGCCACCAAACATATATCACATGTCCAATATCCATAAACAAGGCATTCAGCATGCTTACTTAACAGGTACTAGTACAATTAGGACCATGCACAACACAGAGGCTCAAGCTCTGAATGATATCATACCCGGAATACAAAGCATGTCCTAATCATATGTTTCTCGTGCATCACATGCATCATACTTAACAATCCAACATGCACCAGTAATAGCCATGCATATCAAGTTCAATAATCAACCAACATGCATCAAGAATAGCCATGCATGTCATACTCAATAATCAACCAACATGCAACAATAATAGCCATGCATGTCACATATACACAGGGTGCAGTTTTCTTACCTCCGGTTCGAGTGAGAATTAGAACAAGAACGACCCCTGAGAACGATCGATCCTTAATCCTTTAACGGTCACCTAGTCATAACCAAAACAACCTCCAATTAATGAAAATTACCAAAGATAGGGTCTTAACCTAAACCTCACTCTCGGGACCTCGAAACATGCCCACACAGTGAGTAGATTCGATCCCGGGCCTTAAGGATTGAAACCCCAAGCTTAAAGCCTTTAAAAACACTCAAAACAGGGTTCTGAAGGAACAGGGTAGCACTACAGCGCTGCCCTTCTAGCGCCCCAGCGCTCAAGACAGAACCACAAACCGCCCAACCTCCCTGCAGGTAGCGCTGTAGCGCCCTACACTGAGCGCTGTAGCGCTACCTTCAGCCAGCCAATTTCCAGATTTTTCTTCTTTCGATTCTACCATTTCTAACCCAATCCAAAAGCTTCCAAACATCAAATTAACTCCCAAATGAACCCAAATACCACCTCCACATGTCCTAAGGACCACAACCCCAAGAACCCTAGCCAAAACTCCAAACAATTCCCAAGTTTCCAACCCAAAAACCAGCTGAAACTTAACTTAGAAAACAGAGCAAATTCAAGAGTTCTAGTGGCTAGAAACTCACCCTCTTCAATGGTGGAGCATAACCCTAGCTTGGCTAAGCTTGGTTCCTTGGCTTAATTCCTCAAACTGAGCTTGAAAATCCAAAGAGAAAAGAGGAATAAAATCTATCGGGAGAGAAGGAGGAGAGGCTCTGTTTTTGTTACTCTTCTACAACCTTAATGGCTAATATATATCCTTTGAAGGGAAAGGACCTAAATACCCTTAGGTCTAAAATAAAACCTTAACAGCCACCAAGGGCAAAACCGTCCTTTCGCACCTATTTCATTAATCACAATTAACACCCTCCATCTTTCGCTATTCCCAATAACCTCAAATACCAATAATCCATATCCCATTACCCTTTAATTCCTGGTAATGCTCTAATCATTAAATTCACCCCGAGACTCACCCCGAGCCCCGAACTTAAACCCGTTATGACTAGACCGAACACTTTCCTTCATGATCGTCTCATGCCGACTAGCTCGAACCAATCCACCTTATAGTGTGGCTATATTAATTAATCACAAGCATGCACCCAAATTACACAATTACGCCCACAGCGGCCAAATTACTAAAATACCCTCATAATTATAAATACTCCCATATGCATGCATTTACCATCATATAATAATATAATTCACATAAACATGCATATGATCATTAAATAGCATCATAATTCAATTATGGCCCTCCCAGCCTCCTAATCAAGGTCCTAACCCTTATTAGGAAATTCAGGGCATTACACTGCTCGTGGCGGCCAAATGGGGGCCTCCGGAGATTGTGGATATCTCTCCTCCTATTACAGGAGGAGGGGTATCCTGACTTATCCGGGGCCCGGGCTAATTTACTGGAGCTGGCTGACTGGTAGGAACTCGGTTCCGCGCATATTGAGCCAAAGGTCCGGCTCTAATGAGTGTCTCGAACTCATCCTTCAAATGCCTACAATCGTCAGTGTTGTGGCCAATGTCGTTGTGGAATCGATAGAACTTGGAAGGGTCCATCTTAGCCTTCTGTTGTTTCAAAGGCTCCAGCATTTTCCACGGGAGCCGGGCAGAGTTTGCTAGGAAAATGTGTTCCCTAGTGTTTGTGAGCTCGGTATAAGCCGCGTAGACTGGCTTAAAATTTTCCACGGGCTTGTTCTTCTTCGGACCATGCTGGTCGCTCTCGTTGCTCCCTTTTCTCTTACCTCCACCCCCTTGGTTATTCTGTGCAACGGTTTGAGTCATTTTCATGACATCCGTTTCCACTCCAACGGGCTGATCAAGGGTTTGGCTGGTTCCCATGACCGACGCTCGCGCCTCTTCCAGGTTTATCCATTCCTGGGCCTTGTTCAGGAATTCATCCACGGTGCTGACACCTCTTCTCTGTATCTCTTTCCATAGCCTGCCTCCAACGAGGATTCCAGTCCTCAAGGCCATAAGCTTGGAACTATCATCTGCGTCCCTGGCTCGAGCCGCGATGTTTGTGAACCTGCTCAGGTAAGCTTTCAAAGGTTCCATGGACTGTTGCTTCACATTCGCCAGGGTGTCAGTTTTGACGCGGGCAGCTTGAGAAGCTCGGAACGTCCTCTTGAAGTTAGCAGAAAAATTCTTCCACGAGCTGATGGAATGCTTTTTACACTGCTTGAACCATTGCCTAGCTAGCCCAGTTAAGGTGGAAGGGAATATCAAACACCTCAGCTCAGGGTCGATGTTATGGGCCATCATCAGGGTGTTGAACATACCCAAATGATCCGACGGGTCTCCGTCTCCATCGAACTTAGATAGGTGGGGCATCCAGAAACCCGATGGGTATGTTGTGGCTGCTATGCTAGGGGCGAAAAGCTCGAGTTCGTCCCCCGAGTCATACTCATCTTTCTCCTTTTTTGACAAGAGCTTCTTCATCAGCTCCTCCATCTGAGCTAAACACTCTAGGGTTTGTTCCTTAATCCCTTGGTTGTTCTGTTGTTCAATAGCTCCAGTTCCATTGTACACGTTAGGCGGGTTACTGTCCCTCCAAGCTTGAGCTTGGTTAGGCGAGACATGCCCACTGTCACGTACTTCGGAAGGACCATCCCCTCGGTGAGCATGACTTCCATTTCTAGTTGGATCCCCCCTCTGCGAGTTGAGGCGATCTCGAAGGTCGGCCCTCGAGGTGGCCCGAGGGCTTTGCGCCGAACTCAACTGCGGTGGCTCTTGGTCCAGTAACTCCTGTTGGAAAAGCTTGGAGCCCGCTGCTGGGGGTGAGGATCCGGGACCTCCCCGCGTGTTCGGTTGTGATGGGAAGGACCAGCGGGAGGAGGATTTCTTCTGCTGCTCCCGTGCGTCGGAATATCTAGAACTGGACGGGGAGGAGATGGGTATCTTATCGGCAACGGGGGATGCCTAACTGGTGACGCGATCCTAGTCCCGTCCGGGCGGATCAAATTAGCTCGCGGCCGCTCTACTCTACCATCTCCAGCATCTTGCGCCCGGCGGTCTGACCGCGGCACGGGAGGGCTGGCTGGAGCAGGCTGTCTTCGCGAGCCTTCCCCGGATCTCCTCCGCGAGCTGCCACAAGCCCTTCTGTGAGCGTTCAATGGTGGAATCGAGCTAGGAGTCGAGGTTCAGATTGATCGGCTGAATTGCTGATTGGCCCTGGGAAACTCCTCAAACACAGTTTCCTAGTTGCGGTGTGATGTGGGTGCAGAACTCGGGGTTGAGGTTCTGACTGATCGACTGGGCCTGGACCGATTATCCCTGTGGGACTTGTGAGTCTCACTTTGCCGATTTCTGACGTTAACGTCGGTTGTAAGAGGGGGTAGTCGGGTCAAGACTTCTTCGATTTGTTTACTTGCTCTAGATAGCCGACTCCTCAACTGTATGTTCTCCATCTCTATCGCCGTCAGGAAACCCGGGTTCGGATTTGGCGGTCGGGGCGCCAAACTCCCGGTGTCATCCTAGCCCATCGGCTGCTTTACCAATTGCTACTGGATCTCGGGGTTTTGTTCATCGGATACGGTGGCATGGTGGGCCTCCTGCCCATCACGTTGATCTGCCTCGTTACCATGTCTCAAACGAGTAACCACCATGATCAGGTTTTTGCGATAGCACCAATCTAAATCCTCTCAATGAAAGCACCAAACTATTGACGCAGTTCTTCGGCAACAGGTAATTATACGAATAAATGGGATGGATTAGTGCTAATTGGTGAACCGTAATATGAAAATAACTATAGAAGATCACTCCTTTCTTTTTAGGTGGTTCGAAGGTTAAAATCTCTCTAGTCCACCAGGCGATATTATTGATATCTCTTGACTATTTCTTACAGAGTGTTTCTTTACAAAAATATGCCAACCCCTTGTACTACCCAGGGTCTTGGTATTTATAGGAAGAATATATCTGGGTTGCAATGGGGTCATTGTTGGATTAGGCTTATACAGGATCTTTATTTATTTTCATGTATATCTAATATTAAACAAATTAATACAAGATAGCCTAAAACATGTTTCTAAAATTGAATTCAAAGATAAACAAATAATATAATACTTACAGTATACGCAGCGGAATTAAGAGTCATTCGTTCAGTTTCTCTAACTCTTGTATCCTTTCTGTCGCAGAGTATTATCAAAAAACTGAACCGATCTTATATTTTCTTCACAATCTTCCAATGTATCCTTAGAACCACCTAGACTAGTGTGGGCAATTCTCAACACATGAGATAGATATAGAGAGAAGAAGAGAAAATAACAAAGAGGCTTAGAAAAGGACTTGTGTTTAGAGAGAATCTAAAACTATCAGAAAATCTTACTTGTGATTTATCAAACTTTTTTTTTTGTTTTGACTTCTCTCTAAGCACTCCTTTTATAGACTCAACTAGGCCATTTAATTTAATTAAAAATCAATAAAATAATAGCCATTTTGAAGCCCTAGGTCAAAATTATCATGGACTATAGGCCCGTGAAATTTCCCATTTGATTATAAGCCCATTGGACTTAAAATCAAGGCCTGTATTATTTTCTATTGATTTAATTATTTAATTTATTTATCAAATTAATTATTTATAATTTTAACCTTGATTTAAACTTATTTATTAATTTAGATACAAATTTATCTTAATTAATAAATCTGCCATAATTTCTCTTTTCTTCTCAAAATTACACAACTCTGTGAAACTATCCAAAATTGACCTGGTCAACTTTGATAATTCTAATTGATTAAATCAATTAATTGAGACTATCTAGATGATTTTATCCAAGGTACAATGGGGACCATGGACCTATGAAATCAAGCTCCAATAAGTTATCATAAATCTAACAAATAAATTTACTAACTTGTTAATTCCTCGTGACTCCACTATAGACTTAGAATTGCACTCTTGAATTCATAGAACGCTCTATAACAAATATAGATACGCTATTAATTATCCATTGTTACAACCATAATTTTCACTCAATCCTCTATAGATGGTCTACAATGAGATAGGACTAAAATATTGTTTTACCCCTCATTGTATTTTATCCTTAAAACACTTAGTTCCTTGTAAATGATATTTCAGTAAACTAATTTAATTACTGAAATGAGATCTCTATCATTTAACACCTTGAACCAAACTAAAAGGAAACCATCATTTCACTTCTTCATCAGAAGCTATAGATGTTCATATCTATGATTAACACACCCACTCAATTATACTACCGAGTTCCCAAGATGTAAGTATGGGCTAGTCCGTAGGGTAAGCTGGTAACGAACAAGTCAAAGAACTCAAATAATACAATCAGTTAGAATACTAACCACTCAGAAGTGAGATTGAATTGACCTATGGTCAACTGTATGATATGACTAGAATAGAAAATAACAGTATGTTTACTTATCATATCAACTGTTAATATCGGTCCAGTCCGATGTAACAAATACATCCGATCTTATCTACTTTGCTAATGTTCTTGAAAGAACATAACACTGTAATGTGTAAGTAGATCATATCGTAGATTGGCAAGTCAGTGTAAATCCAGTGCACTGACTAATCTTAGGACTAACTTATTTTGAACATATAATCATATTTATATTCCACTGTGATTACGTCACTATAAATAAGATTAGCTATATGCTCGGGATTTAATAGAAGTTTATATTAAACAAATAATCATGAAAATAAAACATGTGACAAAGTGATTGACCAAGTCAAAAATGATTTCTATTCTTTTATTGATAATAAAATGAGATTACAAAGAATTTGGGTTTTAATTAGGGCATAAAACCCCAACAAACTCCCACTTGCACTAATTGAAACTAATGCCTTAATTCTACTAATCCCATCTCCTTGATATGCTTAGCAAATGTAGCTTCTGGAAGTGTCTTTGTAAACGGATCCGCAAGATTGTCTTCAGTTGCAATCTTCATAACCTTCACCTCTCCCCTGGCCATATATTCTCGAATAAGGTGATACTTCCTTTCTATATGCTTACTCCTCTTGTGACTTCGAGGCTCTTTTGAGTTGGCTATCGCTCCTGTATTGTCACAAAACAACACAAGTGGTTTATCCATTTCTGGAATAACACCAAGATCCGAATAGAACTTCTTTAGCCAGACTATTTCCTTAGCTGCTTCTGACGCGTGTATGTACTCAGCCTCCATGGTGGAATCTGAGATTGCAGACTGCTTTACGCTTCTCCAAATCACAGCTCCACCCCCAAGAGTAAACACCATTCCAGAAGTAGACTTTCTATCATCGACATCAGTCTGAAAATTTGAATCGGTGTAGCCTACAGGGTTCAGAACACCACCCTTGTAGACTAACATATAATCCCTAGTCTGTCTCAAATACTTCAGGATATGCTTAACTGCTATCCAATGTTCTGGTCCTGGGTTTGACAGATACCTGCTCACTACTCCCACTGCATAGCAGATGTCTGGTCTAGTACACAACATGCCATACATCAGACTTCCAACTGCAGATGCGTAAGGAACTTTTCTCATTTCATCTTCCTCTTCAGGAGTCTGGGGAGACTGCTTCTTTGAAAGATGAATTCCATGGCGGGACGGTAGACGTCCTTTCTTGGAATTTGTCATTGAGAAATGTTCAAGCACTTTATCAATGTAAGCTGCTTGAGATAGAACTAAAAGTTTGTTCTTTCTATCCCTGATGATCTGGATACCTAGAACAAAACTTGCTTCACCCAAATCCTTCATCTGGAATTGAGTGCTCAGCCAATTCTTCACATCTGATAATTTCTTAACATTGTTTCCAATGAGTAAGATATCATCTACATAAAGAACCAGGAATACCACTATTTGACTTGCCTTCAGTTGGTAAACACAGGGCTCATCAATATTTTGTTCAAAGCCATAGGTTTTGATTATTTCATCAAACCTATGATTCCAGGAACGAGAAGCTTGCTTAAGTCCATAGATGGATCTATTTAACTTACAAACTTTTCCTTCTGGTCAAGATACTTTAAATCCTTCTGGCTGATCCATATAAATGACCTCGTCAAGCTTTCCATTAAGAAAAGTTGTCTTGACGTCCATTTGCCAAATCTCATAGTCGAGAGCGGCTGCTATGGATAGGAGGATGCGAATGGATTTGAGCATGGCTACCGGACTAAAAGTTTCCTCATAGTCCACGCCTTCTCTTTGGGTATAACCCTTTGCCACTAATCGAGCTTTATAAGTCTCGATATTTCCATCAACACCTCGTTTCTTCTTGTAGATCCACTTGCACCCAATGGCCCTAAAGTCACTAGGTGCTTCCACAAGATCCCATACGGAATTTGAGTACATAGACTCCATTTCCTGTTTCATGGCTTCGAGCCATAGTTCCTTTTCAGGGCTAGCCATTGCCTGTTTGAAAGACAATGGATCATTATCACTAGTGTCACCAATAACCATATTGGTTTCACCATCCAAACCATAGCGAACTGGGTTTCTAGAAACCCTCCCACTACGACGAGGCTCTGTGACTGTTTGCTCAGGAACAGTGGTACTTTCTTCATTTAAATCGACTTGCATCGGTTGTACAGAAGAGTGGGAATTTCATCATCAACTCGCGTTGATGACGATGGAACATTGGTTGGAGTCAATTCTTTAACCATCTCCTCTAAAACTACTTTGCTGCGAGGTTTAAAGTTCTGGACATAGTCATTTTCCAGAAAAGTAGCATTTGTATAAGTAAACACTTTATTTTTTGAATGACTATAGGAAAGTCCACCCCGAGTACCTTTAGGATAGCCAACAAACATGCAAACTTTAGTTCGCGGTTCGCGGTTCTAGCTTTCCCTCCTTTTTCCTCAGGACGTGAGCGGGACACCCCCAGATTCTATAATGGCGTAAACTAGGTTCACGACCATTCCAACGTTCTAAAGGTGTTTTGGGGATTGATTTTGACGGCACGACATTGAGAATGTCATTTGCGGCTTCAATTGCATGTCCCCGAAACGAAGTTGGTAGAGTTGAGTAACTAAGCATGCATCTAACCATTTTCAATAAAGTTCTGTTTCGGCGTTCCGCTACACCATTTTGTTGCGGAGTACCTAGGGCAGTGAGTTGTGATAAAATCCCAAGTTCAGTTAAATGATCTTGGAACTGCATATCCAAATATTCTCCACCCCTATCAGATCGCAAGATCTTTAACCTTTTACCTAATTGGTTATGAGCCATTGCTAGGAATTCCTGAAACTTTGAAAATGTTTCTGATTTCCTATGCATTAGGTAAAGACATGAGTATCTAGAGTAATCGTCAATGAAAGTGACGAAATACTCAAAACCACCCCTGGCTTGTATATTCAAAAGTCCACAAGCATCTGAATGCACAAGACCAAGTGGTTCTTTGGCCCTATAACCCTTTGCAGAGAATGGACGCTTGGTCAGTTTGCCTTCTAGACAAGATTCACAGACAGGTAATTCACCTAAGGTGAGTTCCCTCAAAGGTCTGTCCTTTGTAAGTCTTTGAATCCTATCATAGCCAATGTGACCTAGTCTCAAGTGCCATAAATACGTCATATTATTGTTATCGGTCTTTTGACGTTTATTGGTCCTAGGTTTAGCTACTTTGAATAAATCATTGTTAAGAGCGAGGGGTTCGTTAGGTCGCAGAATATAAAGCCCGTTTTCCAAACATGCAATACACAATTGTGATCCATTGAAAGAAATAGATATATTAAAACTTGTGAAAGTCATAACAAATCGTTCTAATTGCAACATGGAAACTGAAATTAAATTTCTACTAAAATCCGGAATAAAAAATACATCTTTTAAAATTAAAAATTTATATCCGAACTTCAGACGAGCTCTTCCTCTAGCTTGGACCGCAACGAACGCTCCGTTCCCAACTCTAAGCTTTAAGCCGCCTTCGTTCACTTCCTCCCACGATTCAAGAAGCTGTAAAGAGTTACAAACATGGTTAGTAGATCCAGAATCAATAATCCAAACAGAGTTATCATTCTTTAAAACACATGTTTCTAAGATAAATGAACTATAATCATTACCTTTGTTTTTATCTGCTAGAAACTTGGGGCAATCTTGTTTCCAATGCCCATTTTCTTTGCAGTGAAAACATTTACCTTTACCTTTCTTGTTTTTCCCCTTAGGCGTCTGTGCACTCGCCTTTGCAGCTTTTGCAGGCTTGGGGTTATTGTTTTGCCCACATTTCCTCTTGTTTCCTGCTTTCGAAGACGAAGCTTGGTTAGCTTCAGCCTTAGCTGGATCAGCAGCAGTAGTAGTAGTTGTCTTCTTTTCTCCTCCCTTACTAGGTCCACCCATAATAGACTCAAAAGTCTGAAGCTCATTCATGAGCTGCGTCAGACCATAGTTGAGTTTATTCAGCACATAGTTGGTGGTGAATGGAAGGAAAGCTGGAGAAAGACTGTTGAGGATTAAGCCAACTTGAGTTTCCTCATCTATTATGGCTCTGTGTAGTTCAGCTTCCTGAAAGTAGTTTGTCATCTTGATCAGGTGATCACGAACATGTTGAGAAGGTGCCATTCGAGCATTGGCATATTTCTTGGTGGCCTCAACGAGTCTGCGCTGACTTGGCACCAAACATGTCTTGGAGATGATCCATGATTTCGTAGGCTGTCTCAACATTCTCCATCTTTGTCTTGAGAGTGTCGACCATACTAGTCAACATGTAGTACCGCGCCTTGTTGTTAACCGCCTGCCAACGCTCATACTTGTCCCTCACAGACTTGGTAGCTCCTTCAGCTGGAACTTCTGGGGATTCCTCAGTCATGACGAACTTGGAGTTGTCGCCTATCAACACAATGTTGATGTTTTGCTTCCATTTAAGGAAGTTTTCTCCAGTGAGTTTCTCCATCGAAAATTGAGAAAGGATGGGAGTAGACACAACCATAACTCAAAACTACAAATTACCAATAAAATAGAAATCAATCACATTTGCTCAATAAAACTTCTATTCACACAAATTTCAAGAAATAGCACAACATATACCAAAAATATGTAAGATATGAGAAAAAATACCAAAAACAATCATATCTCTATTTCTTTAGGTTTTTAACTAATCTATGATATTCTTGTCCCGGTTGGCGAGAGTCAAAAATACCACTAGTTAAATAGAGTTGTAAACTCATTTAATAATGGACATCACTATTAACAACCTACTATTCGATCAAAATAAGAAAACAAAATCTCTTATTTTATGAGCTAGACCCACGGTTTCGATAATCATAGATTTAGTCCTAGTAGTCACCGTAGGGGTGAGTCTAGTAGAATTTGACTTATAATTATCTTTCTTTCGAGATCTAATCTTGTCAAAATAACTAATGAACACCTTCCGTAGGGGGACGAACCAAAGCGCCTCGAGGCCCCATTAAGCTTTTGACTATGTTAAACCAACGGTGGAGATCGAATAAAATTCTTAAAATAAACTCATTATAAAATTAAAATTAGTATTTTTATTATTTATTTTTAGAAAATTAATGACTATGGTTTTCCCCAAAAAAAAAAATTAAACAGATTAAAAAAAAAATTTAAAACCAAAGTCCTATAATTTTGTATTAATTCTAAAGTGTCACATTGAAACAAATTCAATTAATTTAGAATTAATTTGTTGCTAATCAATATTTAGGTTTAACTAATATAATGAACCTATACAATTAAGTCCAACTCAGGTAAATGGGCCTTAACAATTGGGCTTGTATGGAGGAGGGCTGGGTCCAGTATGTCGTTCCCACTACAAAGGCCCCCTATCTTCCATACAAGGTCCAAAAGACAGGAATTTAAACCTTCGTTTTATTAATTGCTATTAATTGATTAGGCTCACTATAGTCATGCAAAGAAAATGGGCATTCACAAGTGTAATCACCCACAAGAGAGGAATTTAAACTTTATATTTTCTAATGGGCCCAAATAAAACCTATCATTTTATGAAAATTTTATTTGGCAAAATACCATATATCTAACAAACATATGGGCCACTATATGCATCTAAGCCCAATTGCAAAAATACCACATATAGTGCAAACAGACATGTTATAATTGGATGGGCCTAATCATGTTACTATATGAGCAATTCTATGAATTTATGCAAAAATACCACAATTTATTTCATTTGCGAAAATACCACAATTAATTATCTAGAATTTATCAAAAAAAATTCAAATTAATTAAATTTTTACAAAATATAAGTCAATTTAAATTAAATTTATCAACAATTAACAATAATTAATTTAAATTTCATTTATCAACAATCAACTTGGTTTTAGGTTAATTTGATAAAAAAAATATTAATTTAATTTAAATAAGAATTATCAACAATTAACCAAAGTTCATATAAATCTCATTTATTAAAAAAATATTTTGTTAATTGGCTGAAAAAAAAATTGATATTTTTCAAAATTTAACCAATTTTAAATTTTAAAATCAATATCTAAACTATTTTCCAAAAATATCTTATGTTCTTACAACTATTAGCTAATATTTTAACCATTAAAAAAATAAAAATATAAATAGTTATAACAACCCTAAAATATCTCAAATAGTTAAACAAATTTAAATATCCATAAAAATATCTAACTAACAATGTTCAAATTTCAAATAATTTAAATATTAAAAACTATAGAATAAAAAGATATTTATATTTTCAAATAAAGATTTAATAAAAAAAAATCAAGAATTTAAATGAAAATATCTTAAATATCTAATATCATAATTCTAATATTTTAATATATTAAAATATTTAAAATTAAGTTTTTAGTCTATTTTTAAATTTGAATTTGAATGTTTGTAGAAAATATCTAATTATTTAGATCCCAACTAACAAAAATATCTTTATTTTAAAAATTTTAAATAATAAACAAAAAATATATTTTAGGTTTTGATTATAAATAATAAATTTCCACAATTTTAATTTTCTTTAATTTTTTTTTAAAAAAAATTTAAAAATAGGATGAGCAGTACCCGTACCGAGTATTGTTCATTGGCTGGGCTGCAGTGGTGTGCGCGCGCAGCACAGGAGGCTGCCGAGGGACGCGCGCGCGTGCGTGCGCTGCTGCACACGGTGTGCGCGCGCGTGTGCGCACGCGCATGGCAGCGAGAACAAAAAATTTCGAAAAAAAATTTTGTGCAATTTTTTCAACCAAAACCATTTTCTAATTAATTTTTAACATGTTTTACACAAAATAAATCATATATAAAATTAATAGCATAGAAAACACAACAAAATAACCTAAAAATTGCTAAAATTCACATAAAATCAATATGCTTCATAAAAACATGAAAACCATCCAATTATTCAAACATATCAAATAATCCAATTTTAAAGATGTTCATGCATGAAAATAAAGATTACCAAAAGCTCTGAGGCCAGTTGTTGGATTAGGCTTATACAGGATCTTTATTTATTTTTATGTTTATCTAATATTAAACAAATTAATACAAGATAGCCTAAAACATGTTTCTAAAATTGAATTCAAAGAGAAACAAATAATATAATACTTACAGTATACGCAGCAGAATTAAGAGTTATTCCTTCAGTTTCTCTAACTCTTGTATCCTTTCTGTCGCAGAGTATTATCAAGAAACTGAACCGATCTTCTATTTTCTTCACAATCTTCCAATGTATCCTTAGAACCACCTAGACTAGTGTGGGCAATTCTCAACACATGAGATAGATATAGAGAGAAGAAGAGAAAATAACAAAGAGGCTTAGAAAATGACTTGTGTTTAGTGAGAATCTAAAACTATCAGAAAATTTGACTTGTGACTTATCAAACTTTTTTTTTTTTTTACTTCTCTCTAAGCACTCCTTTTATAGATTCAACTAGGCCATTTAATTTAATTAAAAAATCAATAAAATAATAGCCATTTTGAAGCCCTTGGTCGAAATTATCATGGGCTATAGGCCCGTGAAATTTCTCATTTGATTATAAGCCCATTGGACTTAAAATCAAGGCTTGTATTATTTTCTATTGATTTAATTAATTAAATAATTATTTAATTCCTTTATCAAATTAATTATTTATAATTTGAACCTTGATTTAAACTTATTTGTTAATTTAGATATCAATTTATCTTAATTAATAAATCTGCCATAATTTCTCTTTTCTTCTCAAAATTACACAACTCTGTGAAACTATCCAAAATTGACCTGGTCAACTTTGATAATTCTAATTGATGATTAAATCAATTAATTGAGACTATCTAGATGATTTTATCCAAGGTACAATGGGGACCATGGGCATATGAAATCAAGCTCCAATAAGTTATCATAAATCTAACAAATAAATTTACTAACTTGTTAATTCCTCGTGACTCCACTATAGACTTAGAATTGCACTCTTGAATTCATAGAACGCTCTATAACAAATATAGATACGCTATTAATTATCCATTGTTACAACCATAATTGTCACTCAATCTTCTATAGATGGTCTACAATGAGATAGGACTAAAATACTGTTTTACCCCTCATTGTATTTTATCCTTAAAACACTTAGTTCCTTGTAAATGATATTTCAGTAAACTAATTTAATTACTGAAATGAGATCTCTATCATTTAACACCTTGAACCAATCTAAAAGGAAACCATCATTTCACTTCTTCATCAGAAGCTATAGATGTTCATATCTATGATTAACACACCCACTCAATTATACTACCGAGTTCCCAAGATGTAAGTATGGGCTAGTCCGTAGGGTAAGCTGGTAACGAACAAGTAAAAGAACTCAAATAATACAATCAGTTAGAATACTAACCACTCAGAATTGAGATTGAATTGACCTATGGTCAACTGTATGATATGACTAGAATAGACAATAACGGTATGTTTACTTATCTTATCAACTGTTAATATCGGTCCAGTCCGATGTAACAAATACATCCGATCTTATCTACTTTGCTAATGCTCTGGAAATAACATAACACTGTAATGTGTAAGTAGATCATATCGTAGATTGGCAAATCAGTGTAAATCCAGTGCACTGACTAATCTTAAGACTAACTTATTTTGAACATATAATCATATTTATATTCCACTGTGATTACGTCACTAAATAAGATTAGCTATATGCTCGGGATTTAATAGAAGTTTATATTAAACAAATAATCATGAAAATAAAACATGTGAGAAAAGTGATTGACCAAGTCAAAAATGATTTCTATTCTTTTATTGATAATAAAATGAGATTACAAAGAATTTGGGTTTTAATTAGGGCATAAAACCCCAACAGTCATCCTGTGATCTCTTTATCCTTCACGTCATATCTGTGACACTGATGTTTAATTCCTAAACTTTGCAGTGAAGTGTGGTCTAATCAATAGGTAGGGAGGGATAATGGGTCGCATGTCCCAAACCAGGTGTGGGATGTCTGAACATGCACGTTTATACTGCGTGTCCGAGAATTCAGGAATAGAATAGACACGTGATGTCTGATATATGCACGATTATATTGCGTGGTTGACTTTACAAGGGTTCGGATGTCAGATCTCTGTTGCATCACGAGCTTAGTGTGGCTCCAGCTCGTGACACTCATACTTCTGCTACACGATGCCTCCGTCTAGCAGTTAACTCTCTAATCAGCTCGGGCTGGAGAAAAGGAGGCCCGCAACATACAACTCCGGGTGGACGATCTACACGTGTCAGATCGAATTAGGCCCTTTTCTAGCTCGTCAATATGTGTGGATATTTAGGGCGTACATTTGGGTTTTTGGAATTGTTCAACAAAGATTGAAAAAACTGAAAATTTGGTAAGAAATACACCTGTGGCCGCGGCCAGGGACATCAGTGGTCGTGGCCACTACTCTCTGTCCCACAGGCCGCGGCCACCAACATTCTGTGGGCGCGGCCACTGACCAATTTCAGCACTTGAAAATGTGTTATTTTTTCAAACGGTTCCGAACCCTCCCAAATGATTTTGTAATCCCCAAAACACATTATTGGGGTTAAAATCATATCTCTAACATCCATTTCACATATGGCTTTTATGAAATTCATCTCAATATTTTGTAACACCAAATTTGCACAATAAAGGATAATATTTGGAAGTTACAAATTTGTAACACCAAATATGTTACATATTTGGATATTTCTCATATATCTAAATATTGTAACTCTCTATTATATGTTACAATATGTGACACTCTTTGTCACATTTATTTAATCTAAGACATTATATTATAATATAATATTACATTATATTATAAAATAATATAACACTTATAGCCCTAATCAAATGAGTGACTGAGGAGTAAGTCATTGACATATGTTCCGCACCCTTAGATGAGTGACTGATGAGCAAGTCACTAACTTAAACCAAATGAGTGACTAATGAGTGAGTCACTAACATGGGTTCCGCACCCTTAGCCATGTGACGATGCAGTCACCTGGGCCTTCTGGCCCTGGCTCTGAGTGAGTAGTCATAAGACTAGACAAGTGCTTTTAGTTTTCATCGAACTTGAGGTTGGTCAAGCATTAATGCTCATGATGAGTCATTCAATGCTTATGTCGATTAGATCTAATCTTTTCGGCTTGCGTTAAACACGCTAAAACCGTTCTTGACTCTTAAGCCAATTCCATACGACCAATGTTCAGTACTACTGTCGAACTTGACTAATGAGTCACAACTTCACAGTTAATACTGACACCATTGTCGATTTCTGACTCATGGGTCAGTGCCCTACACAAGTAAGCAATGCAACCAGGCATATAATCATATGTCAAATATCCAAATGTAGGGTATTCAACATGCTTACTTAACAATCACTAGCATAATTATGATCATGCACAAACACAAAGACTCAAGCTCTGAACAATCTCATATTCAACATTCATGTCATGCCCTAATCACATATTCAACATTCATGTCATGCCCTAATCACATGTTTCTCGTGCATCACATGCTTCACATACTGGGTGCAGTTTTCTTACCTCTGGTTTGAGCGAGAAATAACAATTGAATCACCCTTGAGAACGATAAATCATTTGATCCCTTAGCGGTCACCTAGTCATAACCAAATATAACTACCATTAATGAAAATAAACCATAAAAGGTTCTTGACCTAAACCTCACTTCCGGGACCTTGAATAGTACCCAAACGGTAAGTAGATTCGATCCCGAGCCTTAGGAATTGAAACCCCGAGCCAAAAATGCCCAAAATATGCATTTGGAAAATAGAGCAAGAACCAAAGTTTTAATGGCTAGAAACTCACCTCAATCTCATAATCACACCCTCTTCAATGGTAGAACATAACCCTAGATCATCAAAGCTTGGTTCCCTAGCTTGGTTCCTTAAAAAGAGCTTCAAAATTCAAAGAGAAATGAAGAAGAAAATGATGAACGGGAGAAGAGGTGATGCTCTGTTTTTCTTAGCTTTCCACAGCCTTCTCAAAGGTTTATATCTATCCTTAGGTGAAAAGACTAAATTGCCCCTAAGCCTATTTAAAACCCTTAACAGCCACCAAGGGCAAAATCATCATTTCCTGCCTATCTCGTTAATCATAATTAACATTCTCCAATTCCCATTATTCCCAATATTCTCAAATGCTAATAAATCATATCCTATTACCCTTTTATTCCCGACAATATTATAATCACCAAATTACCCAGGGACTCACCCCGAGCCCCGAAATTAACCCAGTTATGACCAAACCGATAACTTGCATTCAAAGATCATCTCATGCCGAATGGCTCGAACAAATCCACATATAATGTGATCTTACTCACAATTCACCAACATTCATGAAAATACACAATTACACACTCAACGGGCCCAATTACCTAAATTCCCTTATAATTAAAAGTGGACCCAAATGCATGCATTTATCATCATATTATAATATAATTCACATAAACATGCATATAATCATTTAATGACATAATAAATTAATTATGACCCTCCTGGCCTCCTAATCAAGGTCATAAACCTTATTAGGAAACTTGGGTCATTTCAGAACTATCCAAACCTTTAAAGCTAGATTAGTAGTTAAAGGATTTAGGCAAAAAGAGGGTATCGATTATTTCGATACCTTTGTACCTGTTGCAATAAGAATATTGTTCACTTTGGCTTCTATACACAACTTGTATGTTCATCAAATGGATGTCAAAATGACATTCTTTAATGGTGACCTCAATGAGGAGGTCTATATGGAACAACACAAAGGGTTTGTCCTACCAAAATATGAACATAAAATATGTAGACTTTTAAAATCCTTATATGGATTGAAACAAGCTCCTAAGAAATTACATGAGAAATTCGATCAAGCCATCATGTCTAATGGTTTTAGGCATAACAATGGAGACACGTGTTTGTATTCCAAAACCTGTAAGGGATATGTGATCATTTTTGCTTATATGTGGATGACTTGCTTATTCTAAGTGATAGCATGAAAGGGATAGAAGAAACGAAGAGGTTTCTATCATTAACCTTCAAGATGAAAGATCTTGGAGAAGTTTGCACCATACTTGGTATCAAAGTGAAGAAACATAGTGAGGGTTTTGTGTTAGGGCAAGCCCACTATGTTGAGAAAGTATTGAACAAATCTAACCATCTCATGGTTAAAGATGCCAATACTCCATAGTTATAGACATGTGTTATGGTATAGCCTACGATAACACTTTGGTTGTGTTATTTTAATGGTTAGATAAGTATTTCATTATGCTATTTATACACAGATTATATAACATTTTTTTGTACTTATAAAGTAGTGTTATGATACACTTTATAATAACACACTTTCTGCATTATAAAAAATAGTTTGCATAACATAATTTTATGCTTATAAACCAGTGTTATTGTAAAAGATACAATAACACATTTTTTGTATTATTCTAATATTTGGATAAACTTGAATTATTATTATATAAACATGTACATTATAATTATTTTTTATTGCTTTAATTCAAACCCGCTTCATTTAATATACTTAAGACACCCTTAACATTGTACACATATATTTTTTAGTACCAATTATATGGTTCATAACACATATAACCAAATAATTGTGCCAAAATACATTCAAGATTATCTAAAAAACAATCCAAAAATCTTAAGATATTCAACACTGCCTAATTAACATAAACAAAACATTCTTACAATAGTCAACAAAATAGTCTTAAACAGTTGCATATTCAAAAATAATGGTAGGAATTCATGATCTTCCAAATGTCGGCACAACAAAGCCTTCCAAATCAGATTTTATTTTGCACTTTACTTGTTGAATCTGGTAAATAAAACATAAAATAAAAACTAATAAGGTCATGAAATATCATATCATTCATCTAAAATAATCAATAATATCATAACTCATAACCAAATTTACAATAACTGAGTTTGAGTTTGAATAATAAAAAAGTTATTATATTACACACATTACTACAACTATCTATACTCAAGTGACCTTAGAACTTTAATTAAATGGTGCATAATATTAATTCAAATTGGCCCCGTTATCATTTTGTCTTTCTCATCTTCCCTATCAAATCAATCAAATAATACTATCATAATCTTGGATTTCATATCGGTTAATGTTGAACAAACATTTATATAATCAAATAACCAAATAAATACCTCTTGAAATAACCTTTTGAGACGGCCATGCAACTGTTGAACCAACAACTTCTCGTATAGTAAGCATCGCATAGTTAAGATGAAATAAATAAGCACCAGGCACAACAGCAACATCAACCCATACACGCATAAAATCTAGTCCAAGAGGATTTCGTGCACCTCTAAGTCAGGATCACTAGAATCCCAACGACCTTCAACAATAATTGCATCTGACCAATCAACCAAGTAGCAAGCATTCCTCGCTTCTATAAATTTATGAACCTTTTTAACTCCAACACTCTGCAAAATTAATTTTGAAGACAGTATATTAGTTTTTGTATTTGTTTCCTTAAAAAGAAATAACACAATTTGAAGAATTACCTTAGGTGAAGGAATATTGTTGGATTGTGGAATATTGTGGGACTGCCCCTCACTTGTTGCTCTACCACTCTAAATATAAACAACAAGATAAGTTTCATTTCAAAAATACAAATTTTTAATTATATAAGTGCAAGAACGAATTGTTACCAAGTGTCCTTTAAGTAGATTCAACATTTCAGCAATTTTAATCTTCATATTTAGATACTCTTCTTCAAACAATGTCATCTTGTCTTTACAAATATTAACAACAATTAATTTTGACCTTGTTATCCCCCTTCCTTGTCCGATTAAGCACTCAGATTTTGAATTACCAAATAATTTTGTTAATGCATCCTCATCGGTATTGTTTGTAGTTCCAGATTTTGGATCTTCGCATATAATTTCAGCCAATTCTTCCTACATATAAATTAGCACATCTAATGTACAATAATGGTGAACAAGTATAAATATCCAAAATTAAATAATAAATACTCACAAAAACTTCAAGTGTTGTTTGGTTGATTGGTTCACCATTCTTTTTGAACTAGATCTTCCCCGTGATGAAACCATGTTTTGTATGATTTGTCCATGCCGTACAAAACTAAGTGTTCTACAACTTCATTCGAATGTGGATATCTTAGATTCTGACATTTGTTGCATGGACAAAGAATCTTACTCGGAAAACCGGCATTCATTATTGTAGTCTTCACAAACTCCCTAGATTTTCTCTCATATTCCTTTGTAGCTCTACAATTTTTAAGGATAATTCAATAATGAAATACCAAAACTTAAACTATACAATTTTATTTGCTAACCTGTTAAGATGGATGCACGTTTTATCCATCTGCATATCATAAGCATAGATATAAAAAAGCTAATCACAACTCATATGTATAATGTTTTATTATTCAAACCCTAAGGTTGGGGATGTGAAAACTACCCTTATTCACACCCCATGCGAGATATCTATCAATATAATCAAACCAATTCAAACAAACACAATTTATTTCTAAGATAATACATAATTCTAGATAAAATCTGACATCATTTCCCATATAAAAGTTACCTAACCATCTATCAATACCAAGTAAAAAAAATTCAAACAACACACAATAAGTTTTCTTCCTTATATCACAGCAACACACAAACAAATTTTCCAGAACCTACTTCTCTAAGACACACAAGTTTTCAACATTCCGTTATCATTGGAACACACAATTTTAATCTCAGAACCTACTTCTCTACGAATAAATATTTAAGATATTCAAACTCCTCTAACATTTGTATGATATTAATAAAAGAGTTAAGAGAACATACTTCTATACTTCTTGCAATTAATAATCAAGTTAATTAACTTTGCAATGCTCCTTGCCAATTCGATACACAACCTAAAAAATATAATCAATACCTAAAAGATTATAAATTAAATGATACAATAAGTAAAAAAAATTCTTTGATATATTAATTTTTTGGTATATATGATTATCATATTATTAATTTTTCTCTCAATGTATATTTTGTATGTAGTAAACATTTTTTCCAACAAAAAGTACGTACATGTAATTACAACTAGTCTCCATCAATTATTCTAGGTACTTCTGCAAAGTGCATACACATATTTACTCTTCTTTTTTAATGCCCGCACCCAATAAGTAAGGATTCAAAATTTTAAGTTTCCTATGCCACAAAAAAAAGTTTCCTATATTCACTTTGCCTCTTAATAATAGCGGAGCACTACTCAATTTCTAATGTATCAAAATCAATCAAATAATATTTAATCAATTAAAATGCTAACCAAAGTCATACATACAACAACTAAAGTTTGTCTTGATCATTTTAATCCATTAAATAATATTTAATCAATTAAAAGTAGTATCTAAAGTCATTCTTCCAACAACTAGCAATCAAAATAATATATCAATACTAGTAGTATCATTTTAAAGCAAACAATTTTTTTTGGGTAAAACTAATAAGTAACTAAATGAAATAATAGAAGAAAAATAAAAAAAATCAAGTAAAATAATAAATAAAACAAAGAGGTACGTTATAAAGAGTGCCAAAGTACATACCTGGTTAGCAGTTGAAGCAAAGACAACTAAAACATGACTTGCAGTATCTAATATATAGTTGCTTTCGAAGACACAAAAAACTCAATACAATCTTTTGATTCAATCTGCAATCATTTTTCAATATAAGATATTAAAAATAATTCAAATATAGAAACCATAGTATATGCATGAATGTATATCTATAATTGGGATATTGTTACAAGCAATAAAAAAAATGCACAAAAAGATACATGACTTAATAACTTACAGTTTAGATCATTATGTAGTACAAAATGTTTCAAGTTATGAGATCATTATCTCAATAACATTTTGGTATTTAAGAAATATTTTTTTTATTTGTTAATAATATTTGTGCTTGTTGACTTTTCTTTCCATTCTCATATTTTGAGTATCCTGAGTCCTTGACATTCAAGTAACAGCTATGGAGACTGAGAGACATATGTTTAGCAGGTTGTTTTACAAATGTTTCTTTGAAAGAATATATTTGTAGCCTCAAACATATTAAGATGAATGATCTCGCCTGAATACTAGACATCTTAAATGTTCATTTGTGTGGCTCAACAATGTCAAAAAAGTTAGATAATAGGGTATAACTGTTTATGATTTCCCTGAATACAAAGTTTGGGCAAAAATATTTTAAAAAATACTTCAAGAAACTATGCTACAAAAAAAAGTTATGCAAAACAATATAACTTCACATATACAAATGTGAAAGGAACTCATATATAATCCATACGCACATATGATAATTATATCTTTAGATTGTATTATTTATATATATTTCAGTTTCCACACTCTTAATTAAAAGGAATACTGAAAAAGAGAAGTTTTAGTTGAAAATTAAGGAAACAAAGGAGAAGATGATGGACACCACATAACATATATGCATGAATAATATGATTCAGTTTTAGGATAAGATAATAGAAATTATTAAATATATATGAATAAACATGTATGTTCCTCATGTAATGCATTTAGTTTAATAAGACCTACACACCCACGATAGTTTCAACTCCCCACATTGAATGTTGTAGGCTAAAGAACCACAAC
The DNA here is from genome assembly GCF_963169125.1 of Humulus lupulus. Taxonomy (NCBI): domain Eukaryota; kingdom Viridiplantae; phylum Streptophyta; class Magnoliopsida; order Rosales; family Cannabaceae; genus Humulus; species Humulus lupulus. The sequence goes on along the minus strand of NC_084801.1, from coordinate 125,187,460 downwards.
CATATAAACTAGGATAACAATGAATGAAAAATGAGCACTCCCAGATTACTATGAAAACTACATAAGGATAAAATAAATTTCTTCTCGTAAAATCATTTGATTAAATAGAATGGATAGATCTCTCTTAAAACCAATCTCTGAAACAAAATTTAGTTAAACATTTCTACAAACAGTTTATAAGCAATCTACCAGTTACAAAATGTTAAACAAAGTAATTAGTTAATTGCTAAAGGTAGTTATTTGTACATAGCTTTTGTTAACTGTATTTATACTTGGCCTATTGGTTGGTTGCCAAATTGCTAGATCTTTTATTCTTTCATTTGATTGTACATATAAATACAACTATTCTATTATGTACTCTTATCATTTTAAGTGGAACACTACTCTAAATTATCTCAGCCCTGCTGCATTAGTCTTCTTCTTCCATCTCAAAACTTACCACTTCATAGTTCACAAACATAAAAGGATCCCGAGTCAAACTATATAGGCATATACATACATATTTATATAATATGTATATGCATTAACTAAAGAGATGCACCAACAACTAAAAGAAATGCAGAAAAACCCCAAATATTTCACATAACAAATTCAGGGGAAAAAGAAGAAAAATATTTTCTATCTCATTGTTTTGTATATTGGTCTATACAAAATTTTGTTAATCTTGGGCACTTTTTTTTGTTGACAGAAAGTTCAAATGGAAAAGGCTCTGCAAAATATTTGATTTTTCATTCCAAAGTTTGGCAGAAAAATATATATCTACAATCTTACCTCCCATCAATTCCCAAGTAAGTTCCAATGACCCTTTAAAGAATATATTTAATTCATAAATATAATAAATTAAGACATAACATGATTTCAATAATCCTAGGGCAAACGATTCTCTTGAGAAGAAGCAATGTAATTTATCCAGGCTGAGTTTACAAATAGATTTTAGAAAATGTAACTTAATTTAGAAAAATAAATCCCCAATAATCGAAGACCTGAGAATACAATACAAGCATAATACCAAGCAAAAGAAAAGAAAAGAATAATAAAACTAACATCCAAACATGATAGAATGCCTTACTTTGATAAAGAGTGACATTGTAGTTTAGGAGACACTGGAAACTATTAGAAATGGTAGAGAATAAAGATTATGGAGGAGAAACAATATAGGAGAAGATTTTTAATCTTGATATGTTGATTTATGGATGATAAATAAACCCTTATATTTTCCAAATTTAAAAGAATAAGAGAAATTATTTACCTTAGTGGTGAGTGATTGCAAGAGAGAAGTGTGGCGTCTAACTAGAGACCTCTCAGATGAATTCTAGGTCAACAAAAGTGACCATGAGACTATTGAAAATTCAGACGAAAAAAATTCATGTTTAGCGGGCTTTTTCCAAAAAAGTGCGCCTCTTTTTTAATTTCCAATCAATTATAATACTTTTCAATTTTTTCACTTTGGCACTTTTTTCACTTGATTTATTATAATATTTATTTTATAATTATGTGTTGTGGAAAGGGTTATTTGTTGTAGTGCTACTCACTTGTAAGACACAACTTTCTATCCATTAGAATACTTGGTTAGAAAACATCTAGAGGCTTGATTATTCCAGAAAGCATTTTCAAAATCTGTGAGAGATCCCTTAGTGCTTAAGTTAGAGAGAAATAAGCTTTTGGAATGTTTCAAACCTTGTTCAAGTTGGTGATCCCCAACACTCTTCACTTTTGTTGTGTGAGTGAGAGTTTTTTGTGTTTTGTTATTTGTTATTTGTTCTTGTTCTTATATTTTTCTTATATTGCTTTTCTTCTCATTATTCTTGTTCTATTTACTTGTATTTTTGTTTAGAGTTGTAATCCTTTTATTTCTTTTGTTTCAAAAACTTTTACTTTATTTGTATCATTTTGCTTAGAGTTGTATTTCTTCATTCTCTTCTTCTAATTCTTCTATTGTTTATTTGTATTTTCAATCATAGAGTTGTAACACTATTTAATCAATAATTATTTATTTGTAATATATTGTCTAGAGTTGTAATTTTCTTACCAATTTCAATTGAGGCAAACTATATTTTCCTAACACTTATTGCACACAAGTCCAGATATTGCTTTCGCTGTAAGTTTGGTCAGCCAATACATGCACCATCCCCTAAAAGAGCACTTAGAAGCAGTATATAGAATGATGAGGTATCTATATAGGACACTAGGGAATGGATTATTGTTTAAAAAGAATGAAGAAAGATGAGTGGAAACCTATACAGATGCAGATTGGGCAGGTTCAGTAGTAGATAGAAGATCAATGACTGGGTACTGCACCAAGGTGTGGGGGAATCTCGTTACTTGGAGGAGTAAAAAGCGATTGATTGTTGCTAGGAGTAGTGCAGAAGCTGAATTAAGAGTTCTTGCTCAAGGAGTGTGTGAATTAATTTGGATTAAACGTATTTTGGAAGAACTTAATCTTCAACGTACTGGCCCTTTAAGATTATTCTTTGATAATAATTCATCCATAAACATAGTTCATAATCCAGTTCATCACGATAGAACCAAGCACGTGGAAATGGATTGACACTTCATCAAGGAAAAAAAAAATAGAAGGCAAGGAACTGTGTATTATGTACGTTCCAAGCAAATAATAAGTTGCTGATTTGCTAACCAAGGGAGTTAATAGGCAAGCTGGGAATGTGAGACTTGTATGCTAGAGGATGTTGAAAATATTCCATATTATTCCTAAGGTAAACCGAATAGTTTTCTTGTTATTGTAAATATCTGTTTTTAAAGTTATTTAGTTAGTTTCCTATTTTCTAGGACCTGCTTTTCAATAAATAGGATAAATGTAATTTATGTAGCCTTTTCTTAGTCGTTTTGTATTCCTTGTTTTTCTGCCTATTTAGAGGCAATTTTCTGTATAAACAAAATTTATCAGAGATGAAAATTCCTCATTATTATATTATATATGTATTTTATGACACATGGATTATAATGATGATTTTTATTAAACAATATATAATTAAATAACTAAAAAACGACACTCTTCTAATTTGGTTGATAAGACTAACATGAATTATCATCCTTGAGTGTCCAGAGCAAGGGTGATTGATGCGGCCCGGATAGTAGACATGCAAGTCTTGGATTGTTTTGATAGGTGTTCGTGTGAATACCCATTTTAAATACCCATAACTTTTGACTCGAGTTGAACCACAAGATCCACGAGTTATGAAATTGAAGTTCGTCTAGAGATCCACATGCAGGACAAGGTTGTGAAATTGATTGATGCAGCCCAGTTTTAAGTCCAAAAAATGTTGTTTGAACTACTTTTGAAGACCCATAAATTTTTTGTTTAGTTTATTATTATTATTATTATTATTTGTAATTTCTGAATTTTATTGCCTTAAGATTTTGGGAAACTATATTTATTTGTCTTTTACGTTGTTTTGATACAGTTTTGCCGTCTTAAAAAATAAAACCGTTGTATTTTCCTCAAACGTTGTGCTTTCTATTTAAATTATCGAATTACGATGCCTAATTTCTGGCAATCTTGAATCTCAACAAGTTTTGGAGGATCGCTTACTATCAATCGTGCGCAATTCAATAGTTTGTGATAATTATTATTTGATTTTCATAGATTCTGTTACATATCAGTGATCGTTTTGGTCAATTTTGGTTTCTAAAAGTATGGTGTTTGTGTCGAAATTTAACTAAAAGAGAAAAAGCTAGGCAGCCCATGCTAAAAGGAAGATGAGCTGAAAACTATATACAAGTGAAAAAGATACACTCAAAGATTCTAAAGTGGCATCACTAAGTGTATATCTACTCATTCTTTTGGACTCTTACAACTTCGCCATTAAGAAAAAAAAATTATATGCAAGACAGAAGGAATTACTTGAATTAATAATATAATTATGTGGCAACAAACACTGTATACATATATGTTTAGTTTAATAACTATATATATTTGTATATATATATATGTAATATGTTCTATATTGTTTGATAGAAAGGAAAACCCTAATAGACGATTACTCCATGAAAGATCTTATCCAATAAAGGAAGAGGGTTGCTTATTTAAATATATATAGTATATGTGTATATTATGGTCTCCATGCATGGTTTTGCTTTCTTTTTCTTATTATATTGGAAAGTCTTTTTTAAACAACAGTTGAGCCAAATTGAACATTTTGGTGATAATATTACCATTTAAGCGTTGAAGGAATCGATTCTCTTTAGTACGACAATACTTTATTTCAAGTTCATCCATATACTTTACTTCTCCATATTTTAGTAAAAAATTAAGGTGACATTTGGTTGGAGGAAATGAAAATAGAAAAATAAGAATATGAATGAAATGAAAATAGAAAAATAAGAATATGAATGAAATAAAATAAAATAAAATAAAAATTTGTAATATTAGAATGGTCTTTTCTTCCATTTTTAAATGGAATAGTCATTCTACTAAAAAAGTGGGAAAATCATTCTATTGAAATGACATTTTAATACTCTAAAATGCAACCAAACAAATGAATGAAATGAAAATTGATTCTTTTCCATTTCATTTCATTCTATTACCTCCAACCAAACATCACCTAAGTTCTTTGAAATATCTAACGAAATTTGCCCCCATATATTCTAATTCTAATAAAACAATATAAATATATACATAGATATGGAATCTATATATATCTCTTCTATATAATAAGTGTGTATAACGAAAATTCTTAGTTTTAACCGTTTTTTATTTTTGTAATGTTAATTTTAACGAAATATTCTTATATTTAACGGTAGTTTGTAAACACTTAAACTTAAATAAAATAAAATAAATAATTAACAAAATTAAAATAAGATATTTTTGAGATATTTTACAATAATAATTATTTAAAAATAATAAATAATTAAAAAAATTAAAATATGATATTTTTGAGATATTTTACAATAATAATTATTTAAAAATAATAAAATCATACATTTTATAACTTCAATCAAATTTAATTAAACTTATATTCACTTATTAGAATAATATTATATTAAACATATAATATAATCTACTGTGAATTAGCAACAAATTATTTTTTTTAAATCTAGCAAGAAACTTAAATTTAAAATTCAGGTATAATGTTTAATATTACATTAAACATATAATATATAATCTCTGGTTGTCACTCCCAAATTCAAAAACTAGAACAAACATAAACTTAAACAAAAATAAATAAATTATTTAATTAAAATTGGATATTTATTTGAAATCTATATGTCATTAATATAAATTTAATAAAAATAATTAATAAATTCTATAAATAAAACTAATCAAACACGTGCATATTATACCTTATTTGTATCTAGTATATATATAAATGAGTTTTGGTTACGTAATATAAAGCTTCTATTTTAAGAATTAAATTAATTATTTTTTAATATAATAATTATGTAAGTTTTTTACATGTAAGTTCTTTCCATTATTTTATAGTTTAGATTTTTGTCCTTTTTAAATATTTTATGTTTCCCTCTATACAAAACATTATATCCAACCAAAACCAAAATGATTTTCTCTGGTGTTCATTTTTTGTATTTTTCTTACGAGCGATGAAAGGAGGTGTCGTTTTTTATTTTTTTATTTATCAAAATTATTTTTAAAAAATAAGCAGAAAATGAGACAGACCCAAACTGGTTCGTAATTATTGTTCCAAAATTTTATACCCAAACTGAGATTTCGAACATGGCAGGCTTCATCAATTTCCAGATTTTTATCTCATGTTTTAACAACTCTTTTATGTGATTAGTTTATGAGTTAGGTTCCAAAGTGAACTAGTTATACCATTATCTGTATTTTCTGTGTTTGTACATTGTTATATAAATTAAGTATTGGTTTGTAAAAGACAATAGTAAATGTATTGTATATTCTTTAAGAAAAAAAAAGTTCCAGTGCTTCAATCTGATATGCTATCACGTGTATTGAATTTTCCTAGCTAGCTAATGTGGCTTTTAAATATATGCAATTTGGTTTAATTTAATTTATGTCTACATGTGTCTCTTGCCAAAAAAAAAATTGTGTGCTTCCACTTGGCTTTTCTTTCTATAATTATATTTATAGAAATTTATAGATGTGTGTTTAATTTAATTTGTTTATAATTAAATTTATTTTTAAAACAAAATAAATCTTAATTTGTGTTTTAGATGGAAATAAACTTTTTTAAACTAATAATATATAGGCTTATTTGCAGTAGAAAAACCCAACCTCTTCTACCTTTGGCACTTGAGTCCCTAACCCCTTTATTTTTGCAATTAAATCCCCACCTCAATAAATCTTAGCAACCGTTAGTTTTTTATTTCTTCTGTTTGTTTGTTCCGTGTTAACACACATGTGAATGAATGCTTTTATTATCAAAATGATTTAGGTGTGTTCTATGCTCTCCAATGTGCACAGTTGACTCTATAAAAATAGGTAAATGTATTTGGCTCTCACGGGAATATATATATATATATATAAATATCTATGTATACGTATACAATTATCTAAATATTTGTGAGTTACCTTGCTCTGTTTTTTCTCATAATCTAAACACCCAAACAGAGCAAGGAAATTCATTACCACTGTTAAAATTTCAAACATTATTTTAGTATAAGCACAAAACATATTCATATTATTGATGTGTACTTTCCGTCTAACGTGGTGATGAAGCTGTGAGAATTTGAAATTTGAACCACCCGTGAATACTCCAATCTACATGTATAGAAACATATATATATATATATATAATTATGATTTTGATTGTAAAATTATTTATTGTCATATTTGACAATATTGACAAAATTAATTAAATGGGTATTTTTGAAATAGTTAGTTTCCTGTTTTGTAATAATTGAGTGGTAATTTTCGAAAATGGGCAGTTTCCTGTTTTGTTGAAATGTGTCTTTTTATAATCAGATTATTATATTTATGATAATAAAATAAATATATAATTTCCTATAAAAAAATATCATTTCTTGAAATGGAAATTATTTGTATTTATTTTTATCCTTTGATCTGATTTATTTGTCCAGAAATCGTGTACAGCTTGCAGTGATTATGTATATATTGTTTGCTTATTTATTTAAGAAAACTGGGTTAAAAAACTGTCCAGGTTCAATGAATCTGTTTGAACGGATTGCCAATCTGTTTGAACAGATTCTGACTTTCCTGTTTTGGAAGATTTTTCATTTATTGGCTGATTGATTTCTGATTTGTTTTCCACGACCTAAAGGGATTCTAAAAAGTATATAATTATCCTTAGGTCGTTGGTTGTTGATCATCTCTCTTGGTGTATTATTTTCCAAATATTTTTCAAGTTTTACAGAGACTTTTTATTATGTGAAGAACTTGAGTCCAGCAAGTTCTTAGTGGTTTATTATAGTGTACTTCTGTATTGTTTTCTTTGTGTTAATTATGCAAGTTGAACACACTTGGACATTGGTCATCAAGCTTCGGGAGAAGTCTTGTTCGTGAGTCACTTTTCGGGAGGAAAAGTGCAAGTGTTATGATTTGAAGGGAGTTCAAGATCTTAGCACTTCATAAATTTGATTAGGAGTTTAGATTACAACAGTTTCGACAAATTCAAGAGGGAGTCTTTATTTGTATAAGTCAATTTGGTTTTGTAATCGTTTAGATATTTTTCTAATAAATTTCATTCTCTGGGCGTGGCCTCGTGGACTAGTAGCAATCTGCAAAGATTACTGATACCACGTAAAAATTCGTGTGTTCTTTACTTTATGTTCGTTTTTATCTTCTGGTCACAAACTGTTTAAACATATTTGGTTTTTGTTCAAACAACATTTGTATCTGTTTAAACATTTCTGTAACAGTTCAACAATTAATTATTTAATTTGAATAATTAAGTTGGTAATCATAAAAAAACGGAATTTAATTGATTCTATTATCTCCTTGTTTTATATTGCAGATAACACTTTTTTTTTCTTCTTTTGCTTATGTTGTGCTCTTGGAACAAATATGTAATTTGAATTTTGAGTTCTTGCGGGTGACACACATTATATGCATGCATGGCAGCATGAGTATGGAAAAGTAGTATATGCACTCAGGACTTGTTCATGCAATATATGCAATCTTTATATATATGAAAGAGCATATATTAAAATGTTTGAAATTTTAACAGCCGTGCTCTGTTTGAGTGTTTAGATTATGAGAAAAAACAGGGAACTCACAAATATTTATATAATTGTATATGTAGACATATATATAATTGGACAAGTGGACAAGTCTACAGGAACTTCACTTTAAGCTCTACCAGTAGAGTTTTCAGTATTTCTTGATCCGTGAACAGTTTTCGGCGCGACTTTTTTTTATGACCGTGTATATTGTAGCTATTTAGAGCATCCTGCAAATTTTCAGAAAATTCCGAATAGTTTACAGTACCAAAAACTAGGTTCAAACATGTTGTTTTCCACACGCATAACAAAAATTAGTCACAAGTGCAACAACATGTTTGAACATAGTTTTCAGTACTATAAACTATTCGGAATTTTCTGAAAATTTGCAGGATGCTCTAAATAGCTACAATATACACGGTCATAAAAAAAATCGCGCCGAAAACTGTTCATGGGTTGTAAACACTGAGAGCCCTACTGGTAGTGCTTAAAGTGAAGCCCCTATAGGAGAATTGTCCATATATATGCTCTCAATGTTTACAATCCATGAACAGTTTTCGATGCGATTTTTTTTATGACCATATATATTATAGCTATTTAGAGCATCCTGCAAATTTTTAGAAAATTCCTAATAGTTTACAGTACCGAAAACTAGGTTCAAACATGTTGCTTTCCACGCGCATAAAAAAAATTAGTCACGCGTGCAACATGTCAAGCTCCAGGCTATTGAGGAGCTCGAGGAAGTAAACATCGATCCGCAGAACCCTTCACGGATGGTCAAGCTCAGGAAAAACCTCTGTAGCAAGAGGAAAGTGGAGCTGATCAGATTTCTGCGGGATAACCTGGATGTGTTTGCGTGGTCACACGAGGATATGGTGGGAATCAGCCCGAGTGTCATCATGCACACCCTTCATTTGGATAAGAGCGTTCCTGCGAAGTCCCAGGAGCAGAGGCGCCTCGGAACAACCCGGGCTGAAGCCTTAGAGGAAGAAGTAGCCCGGCTCAAGAAATGCGGCTTTATCCGTGAAGCCAAGTTTCCGATTTGGGTCGCCAACCCCGTGCTGGTCCCGAAGCCCAACGGGAAGTGGTGGACCTGCATCGACTTCTCCGACCTGAATAAAGCCTGCCCCAAGGATTGTTTTCCATTGCCAAGGATTGACCAACTGGTGGATACCACGGCGGGGCACGAGCTTATGTCCTTTATGGACGCGTACTCAGGCTACAATCAGATCGCCATGAATCCGACGGACCAGGAGCACACCAGCTTCATGACTCCGACTAACGTTTATTGTTACAAGGTCATGCCATTCGGGCTGAAGAACGCCGGTGCTACGTACCAGAGGTTAGTAAACAGAATGTTCGCCAACCAGATCGGGAAGAACATGGAAGTGTACGTTGATGACATGCTAGTCAAGTCAAAGACTGCCGGTAACCATCTTTTTGACCTAGAAGAATGCTTCAAGATACTACGGGAGTATGGCATGAGGCTTAATCCACAGAAGTGCACTTTTGGAGTCGCGTCGGGAAAATTCCTGGGTTTCATCATCAATACCCGAGGAATCGAGGCAAACCCCGACAAGATCAGATCATTGCTCGAGCTTCCCTCACCCAGGTCGCGAAAAGATGTCCAAGGTCTGACAGGAAGGGTGGCAGCCCTCAATCGGTTTATTTCAAAATCCACCGATAAGTGCCTGCCATTCTACAACCTGCTCCGAGGAAATAAGAAGTTTGAATGGACAGAAGAGTGCGAAAGCGCTTTCCTCGACCTGAAGGCACATCTGGCCGAGCCACCCGTATTATCAAAACCAAAAGCAGAAGAGCCTCTTTTTCTCTACCTAGCTGTCACAAAGGATGCGGCTAGTGCCGTATTAGTCCGGGAAGAAGACCCGGTTCAGAAACTAGTCTACTACATCAGCAAGAGACTTCTCGAAGTTGAATCCCGGTACCCGTTGATGGAGAAATTGGCGTTCTGCCTTATCACGGCCTCGCGAAAGCTCAGGCCGTACTTCCAGTCCCACTCAATACACATCATGACCGATCAGCCTTTAAGGCAGGTTTTGCAAAAACCTGAAGCATCGGGACGTTTGTTAAAGTGGGCTATCAAACTCAGTCAGTTCGAGATTTTGTACACCCCACGAACTGCTATAAAAAGTCAGGCACTGGCCGATTTCGTAGCAGAGTGCACAGGATTCCGGGAGGATCCTGCAGAAGACTCACCCCAAGTCACCTCGGCCCAGGCGTCGTGGAGGATCTTCGTGGATGGTTCATCCAACGAGAACGGCTCCGGAGCTGGAATCATTTTGATATCCCCTGAGGGACATAGATTCCACTCGGCGCTGAGATTCAGATTCAAAGCCTCCAACAACGAGGCCGAGTACGAAGCATTGCTGGCCGGGCTAAGAATAGCCCAGGAGCTGAAGGCGAGCTCCGTCCAGTGCTTCAATGATTCCCAGGTCATGGTAAACCAGGTTCTGGGCGAATATCAGGCACGAGGACCCAAGATGGCTGCCTACCTAGCAAAGGTAAAAATGGAACTGTCCGCGTTTGGTCGAGGCTCGATCGAGCAGATACCTCGGGAGCAGAACGCTAACGCAGACGCTCTTGCCAAGCTCGCCACCTCCGAGGAGACGGAGACCTTGGGGTTAGTGCCGATAGAATTCTTGGAGAAACCAAGTATAGAAGAAGCCAGGACGGAGGTCGAGATGATCGACGCCAGCCCGACCTGGATGACCCCCATCCTTGAGTATCTCGTCGAGGGAAAGCTACCTGAAGGGCGTAATTATGCGCGGCGAGTACTGTATCAAGCTTCCAGGTATACGATGGTAGACGGGGTGCTATACCGACGTGGGCACTCCCTACCTCTCCTACGATGTATTCTTCCAGGCGAAGCAAAGGCCATCCTGCAGGAAGTGCATGAGGGTTTTTGCGGAGATCACATTGGGGGGCAAAGCTTGGCCCTAAAAATCTTAAGGCAAGGGTATTACTGGCCCACTCTGTCCAAAGACTCGATCTCGTATGTCAAGAAGTGCGACAAGTGCCAGCGATTCGCCACAGTTGCCCGTGCTCCCCAGTCGAGCTGAAGATGATCTCGTCCCCATGGCCGTTTGCAGTTTGGGGGATCGACTTGGTTGGCACCCTCCCTACTAGAAAAGGCGGGGTCCGTTACGCCATGGTGGCCATCGACTACTTTACGAAGTGGGCTGAGGCAGAACATTTGGCAACGATAACCTCCAAGAAAGTCCTTGACTTCGTGGTTAAGAACATTATCTGCCAATTCGGGTTGCCCAAGGAAATCGTTTCCGACAATGGGACTCAGTTCGACAGCGACCTCTTCACCGAATTTTGCGAAAAGTACGGAATTGTGAAAAGTTTCTCCTCCACGGCCTATCCTTAGGCGAATGGCCAGGTCGAGGCCGTCAACAAGACGTTAAAGGCGAGCCTCAAGAAGAGACTAGACGAAGCGAAGGGGGTCTGGCCAGAACAGCTCCCCCAGGTTCTGTGGGCATACCGAACCTCGCATCGAACTCCTATGGGTCATACTCCTTTCTCCCTGACCTTTGGGAGTGAGGCAGTCCTCCCTGTGGAGATTAAGGTATTTTCGCATAGGGTTCAGTCATATGACCAGGACCGCAACCACGAGCTACTTTGCGCTTCCCTTGACTTGGTTGATGAAAGACAAGAAGATTCGCAACTCTAGCTCGCCCATTATCAGCAGAAAATCACTCGCTATTTCAACTCAAAAGTCAAAAAACGCACCTTTAGCGTTGGCGACCTGGTCCTCAGGAGAGTTTTCTTGGCCGGAAAGGATCCCAAAGATGGAGTATTGGGACCGAACTGGGAGGGTCCATATCAAGTCATCGAGGTTATTAAAGAGGGAACTTATAAATTAGCTCGGCTTGATGGAGGGGCAGTCCCACGAACTTGGAACGCCATCCATTTGAAGAGATATTATCAATGATTCCCTTGTAAAGCCTAAAAGGCCATTTTTTATGTATTAAGCAATGAGAATTAACTTTTCGTTTATAATTGTACATGTTTACAAGTGTAATCTAAAGTAACCACGAAAGACCCTTTCCCAATTACTTGGGGGCATATGGTACCTGGATATAACCAAGTCGCCTTAAAGACTTAGAAGTTAATTCAAATTGATTGATCGTTGTTTTTCTTAAAAAACGCGAGATATTGATAAGGGATTAACGCGAACTAAGTCCTATCCTAGATTTAACCAGGTCGCCTTAAAGACTTAGAAGTTAATTCAAATCGATTGATCGTTGTTTTTCTTAAAAAACGCGAGATATTGATAAGAGATTAACGCGAACTAAGTCCTATCCTGGATTTAACCAGGTCATAAAACTTAGAAGTTAATTTAAATCGATTGATCGTTGTTTTTCTTAAAGAGCACGAGATATTGATAAAAATTAACACGAACTAAGTTTTCAAATTAAGTTCCTGGACATAACCGGGTCACAAAACTTAGAAGTTAATTTAAATCGATTGATCGTTGTTTTTCTTAAAGAGCACGAGATATTGATAAAAATTAACACGAACTAAGTTTTCAAATTAAGTTCCTGGACATAACCAGGTCATAAAACTTAGAAGTTTATTTAAATCGATTGATCGTTGTTTTTCTTAAAGGGCACGAGATATTGATAAAAAATAACACGAACTAAGTTTTCAAATTAAGTTCCTGGACATAACCAGGTCATAAAACTTAGAGGTTAATTTAAATCGATTGATCGTTGTTTTTCGTAAAAAGCACGAGATATTGATAAAAATTAACGCGAACTAAGTTTTTCAAAATAGTAACTAAAATACGTAAAGGCAAAAGGAAGTAAACCAATTAAAAGTAAAAATTAATTGTCTCGAGGTGGAAACACCTCATGCAAAAGTTACAACAAAAAAATAAGAATAATATAAGGGTGGGAGCAAAATGGAAAGGCCCTAGGCTCCAACAGTTGGCCCCGTGGAGGTCGCCATCTCGCCCTGCTCAGCTGCGCCGGAGACTTCCCCGGTCTCGGAAGGTGCTTCTTTCTCGAGGTGAGCTTTAAACCCCTCCAGCAAGAGCTCCCAGACGTCCGCTCCCAAGAAGGAGAAGTCGTCGTCCGGGTTATAGGCCCAACAATGGTAGAACATGTCCTCCATGGCAATGCCTAAAGCTGCCTTCTCGGCTTCCAGGGCGGCCTTGGCCTCCTCGGCCCCAGCTTTCGCAGTGTCTAGCTCCTCCCGAGCGGCGACGAGGGCGGCTTTGGTTGCCTCGACCTCTTGAAGCTTAGGACGGGCCTCTTCCAGCTCGGCCTGCGCGGCCGCCAGGGCGTCCTTAGCCGTCTGCAAGGAAGTCTGGTGGGTGGCCACAACCGCCTGATGCTCGCTCCTCATATCCTCGAGCTGGGCCTTGGTCCTGGCTATGCTCCGATGAAGGGCCAGGGCACTCTGCAAACACGGAGAGGCAACTGCCTTAGAAAAAAAAAGAGAAGGGAGAAAGGAAAAACAGGGCAAGGCAAGATAATCAAAAACCAAAAAAGGATAAGGTCAGCTCACCGTTAGGGCCATGCCCAATGAAGATTCCAGCACGCCCACCGGGCTCCTTGTTTCGATGGCCCTTAGCTCCCTCTCGTTGAATTTGTAGAAGTGGCTAACGGCGTAGTTCGCCGTCTCATACACCGTCCCCCGAAAGACGTCTGGAATCTTCTCCAGGTCCTGGGGGTCAACCGGGATGCGCACCTCGGGAGGCACGATCGCCGAAGCCCCGGGCTCCGCCCCTGTATCTCGGACGAAGGCCGAAGCTCGCGGAGGGGGTGGGGGCATCCTCCCCCCTGCAGCAGGAGGAACAGTTTCATCGACCTGGGCGGCTGGGGGCTGCTCATTCTCCTTTGCAGGGGACTTAGTGGGGGTCCCAGCGGCTTTCTTCGACGTCCGGAGCTTCTTCATTTTGGGCCCAGAGGCCCCGGCTGAGGAGTTCCCCCCGGCGAACACAACTCGCAGACTCTTTCCTCCGGGCTGAGACATCTCTTCTGTCAAAACAAAGATATGGTTAGTATACAAGTTAGCAATCATACAAAAACAAAAACAAAGGGAAAAAAAAGAAGAGAAATTCAAGTATATATATATACTAAAGGGAATCCTACCCCCCGAGCTAGAAGAAGAATCTATGGTTACGACCATCGGCCCCGAAGCTTCCGCGAGGGAATCTAAGACAATTATTTCTTGAGCTGGCGCAGGTTCTGGATCCGAGGCTGTCTCAGGACTAGACTCTTCTACATATTGCCTAAGACCCAGAGCTACGATGCCCTCCCGGAGTGATGGCCATGACTGAAGGTTAGTCCCATACTCCTCGAATAAGACCGACCTAAAGGCTGTTAGGAAATTATTGTTTTGCCTCAATGGAAATGATTAAAATATTACAACTCTATGCAATAATATTACAAGTAAATATAGATTGATTAAATAAGGTTACAACTCTATAACTGAAAATACAAATAAACTTAAGAAAGGAAGAAGATGATGATGAAGAAGAGAATAGTGAGAATACAACTCTAAGCAAAAGATTACAAGTAAAATAAAGTGTTTAGACCAAATGAAAAGATTACAACTCTTAAACAAAATATACAAGTAAATAGAATAAGAAAATAAGAAGAAAAGCAATAGAATAAAAGGAAGAACAGAAACACAATCAAACTCTCACTTACACAACCTAAGTGAAGAGGATTGGGGATCACCAACTTGAACAAGGTTTAAAACCTTTGTCCAAAAGCTTATTTCCCCCTAACTCAAGCACTAAGGGATTTCTCTCAGATATTGGAAAAGCTTTCTGGAATTATCAAGCCTCAAAGTGTTTCTAGCCAAGTGCTCTAATGGTTAGAAATGTTGTGTCTTACAAGTGAGCTATAGGCTCCTATTTATAGAGTTTAGAGACACCCTTTGAATTTCAAATTCCACCAACCCCCATGGCTGTTACCAATGTTTAATTGGATTAATATGGAATTAGAAAAGAGATTTGGGAGTTATTTGGGTTTTTTGAGTCGTTCAACAAATATTGAAAAAACTGAAAATTTGGTCAGTTTTTGGCCTGTGGCCGCGGCCAGAGACACTAGTGGCCGCGGCCACTGGTCTCTGACCCACAGGCCGCGGCCACTGACCAAATTCAGCACAAAAAATGTGTTGTTTTTCCAAACGGTTCCAAATCCTCCCAAATGATTTTGTAACTCCAAAAACACATTATTGGGGTTAAAATCATATCTCTAACAGTCATATCACATATGGCTTTATGAAATTCATCTCAATATTGTGTAACAACAATTTACACAATAAAGGGTAATATTTGGAAGTTACAAATTTGTAACACCAAATATATTACATTATTTGGATATATCTCATATATCTAAATATTGTAACTCTCTATTATATGTTACAATATGTGACACACTTTGTCACATTTATTTAATCTAAAACATTATATTATAATATAATATAATTTTACATTATATTATAAAATAATATAACATTCCCCCACAAGATTAAATAGTTATCTATTGTAACACTTATTTAATCAATCATTATATTTTGAAATATAACATATCCCCCACTTGATTAAATAAGAACTCTCTCTTATAGAAGTCATTGTATTAGTGCATAAAGTAAAGTGTTTTTCAACTTGAACTTTACTATAGTGTAATTATCACAAAATTTGTCGAAAATTAGGTTGCACTAGACATTGAACCATCTTTTCATGATGACAAATCGGTGATAACACACACACCTTTGCGATGTTCACTTGAGACCTCTATGTCTCGTTTTGCACCATTAATGGCCATGTGCACTTTCCATTCATGGACGTTCTTGAGAATACTCCCAATTCTCATGAGAGGCGGCACCACCCCTAGGTCCATATAGGTAGAATTCTTACAGTACTTTGTTACCAAAAATACTTGTCTTTACAAGACTGAATTCTATTAAAAAACCTTTCGGTTTTAACCCTCCACTTGGTAACACATAAGTATTCAATATCTCAGATGGGACTTGTTTTGAGTACAACTAATATTCACTTGATTGACTTGTTATTACCTATTGAACCTAACACTAGTTGAATAACTAGTGTTAAGATAGGTTACCATCAATCGTGAATCTCTTTAGGGAGTTTAAGTCCCATCCCTCGAGATGATGCAGCCACTAAATCCCTCGTTAGTGGCTTAGTGAAAGGATCCGCCAGATTTTCACTAGTTCTCACATAGGATATTGAGATGACTCCTCTTTGAATCAATTCTCTTACATATCCATGTCTTAGACTAATGTGTCTAGACTTCCCATTATACACTCTGCTGTATGCTCTAGCCAATGTCGCTTGGCTATCACAATGTATCGATATAGTAGATACATTATCTTTGATTAGGGGAATCTCTATCAACAGATCCCTTAACCATTCGGCCTCTTTGCCGGTAGCAGCTAGAGCTATGAACTTTGCTTCCATAGTGGAATGAGATATACAGGTTTGTTTCTTGGAACCCCAAGAAATTGCACCTCCACCAAGTGTAAATACCCAACCAGTTGTGGACAAGTTGTCCCCAAGATTGGATATCCAACTTGCATCTGTATATCCTTCTAAAATCGAAGGAAATTTGGAGTAGTGAAGGCTTAGTCCTTTGGTTTTCTTAAGATAACCTAGAACTCTTCCAATTGCCTTCCAGTGATCCACACTTGGATTACTTGTAAACCTACTAAGTTTACTTACTGCAAATGCTATATCAGGTCTAGTACACTAGGCAGCGTACATTAGACTCCCTATAGCACTAGCGTACTCCAATTGAGTCACCGCTCTTCCTTCATTCTTCTCTAGTTTTATACTATGATCGAATGGAGTATTGGCATCTTTAACCTTGAGATGGTTAAATTTGTTCAGTACTTTCTCAACATAGTGGGCTTGCCCTAACGCAAAACCCCCACTATGTTTCTTTATTTTGATACCGAGTATGGTATCAACTTCTCCAAGATCTTTCATCTTGAAGGTTGATGATAGAAACCTCTTCGTTTCATCTATCCCTTTCATGTTATTACTTAAAATAAGTATGTCATCCACATATAAGCAAACAATGGTCACATATCACTTACAAGTTTTGGAATACAAACACTTGTCTCCATTGTTATGTCTAAGTCCATTAGACATGATGACTTGATCAAATTTCTCATGCCATTGCTTAGGAGCTTGTTTCAATCCATATAAGGATTTTACAAGTCTACACACTTTATGTTCATATTTTGGTAGGACAAACCCTTCGGGTTGTTCCATATAGACCTCCTCATTGAGGTCACCATTAAGGAATGTCGTTTTGACATCCATTTGATGAACATACAAGTTGTGTATAGAAGCTAAAGCGAACAAAATTCTTATAGAAGTTGTTCTTGCAACAAGCGCATAGGTATCGAAATAATCGATACCCTCTTTTTGCCTAAACCCTTTAGCTACTAATCTAGCTTTAAAGGTTTGGATAGTACCGTCAGTGTGGTATTTTCTCCTAAATACCCACTTACACCCAATTGGCTTAGACCCCGATGGGAGGTCTACCAATTTCCAAGTGTTATTGGAAAGAATGGAATCCATCTCATCATTGATGACTTCTTTCCAAAATGCACTATCTCTCGATTGCAAGCTTCTCTATAAGTCTTAGGATCATCCTCAACGAGAAGTACAATAGGAATTTTCCTAATGACTTCCTCTCTATTTCCTTCTACCATGTAGAACGAAATTCGTTGAGGATCTATCTCATCCACTACTAGACTTTTAAGCCTTTGACTTCTTCTAGGTTCAAAGGGTTGCTTTACATCATTTTGAGAATTCTCCTCTTGAGAATCAACTTTGGATGTAGAAGCTTGAGAATTGTTCTCATATAACATATTCTCCTTTAGAGATGTTGAAGCTTGAGAATTGTTGTCACTTAACATGTTCTCAAAGAATTCAACTTCTCTAGATTCAATCACAATATTAGACTCTAAGTTTAATAGCCTATAAGCTTTACTATTGTTGGCATAACCAACAAAAGCACACTTATGGCTCTTGAACCTAACTTTGTTCTATTAGGTTCAGTTTTCTTGCAATATGCAAGACACCCCTTTGACGTATCCTATGTTGGGTTTTCTTCCTTTCCATAACTCATATGGAGATATCTCATTTTTCTTCATCGGTATTCGATTAAGAATGTGACAAGCGGTTAAAAGCGCTTCACCCCATAAGTTGAAGTTCAACTTAGAAAACACCAACATAGAATTTATCATCTCTAGATAAGTCCTATTTTTCCTTTCGGCAACACCATTGTGTTGTGGTGTATAAGGTGCAGTGCACTCATGAATTATACCATTTTCTTCACAAAATGTATTGAATTCATTAGAGAAGTACTCTCCTCCTCTATCACTTCTTAGCACCTTAATCTTTTTATTTAGTTGATTTTCAACTTCTAATTTATACAATTTAAAAGCATCAAAAATTTCATCTTTATGCTTTAAAAGAAACACATAGGTATATCTACTAAAATCATCTATAAGAGTAAGAAAATATATTTTACCACCTCTAGTTAAAACACCATTTAATTCACAAAGATCACTATGGATTAAATCTAGTAAATTAGATGATCTTTCTACACTAGGAAATGGTTTCTTAATCATTTTCGCCTTAACACATGTTTCACATTTACCATAGTTTTTAATATTGCATGCAATCATACCACATTTTACTACTATTTTCATGGTTGAAAAACCTATATGCGATAGTCTAAGATGCCACAAAAACAATGAATCATACTCAACAATATAGGCGGAATTAGCATTTTTATTGATAACATTGAAAGTTACATCATTGGTGCACAATTTAACCATACCCTCACAAGAGTACCCCTTTCCCAAAAATACATTTGATTTGGTAAGTATAAGTTTACCGAACTCAAAAACGGCTTTAATGCCGGGCTTGCCAAGCAAATCACCACTTACCAAGTTTCTACTCATTTCGGGAACATAAAGTACATTCACTAATGTAACTTTCTTGTCGGAGGTGAAGTAGACTTCAATAGTACCTTTGCCAAGTACCTTGGATTTGCCCTCATTGCCCATTTGAATCTCATGGTTGCCCTTTGACTTTTCAAAGGTCTTGAACAATGATTTGTCATAGGTGACATGGACGGTGGCACAAGTATCATACCACCACCCTTTCACCTTGCCTTGGACCACATTCACCTCACTAAGGGTAACAACTATGTTTTCCTCTTGAGTTGCGTTCACCTTAGGTCCTTGTTGGTCTTTTCTATGTCTACACTATCTAGCATAGTGACCCTTTTTCCCACACACAAAGCAAGGACCTTTCTCGCCCTTAAACTTGTTTGGGTTGATTTTTGAACCCAAAGGTTTCTCATTACCCTTTTTCCCTTTGTTTTTGGGATGTTTTGGTTGTGACACCGCATTTGCTTTGGAAGTCTCTCCATTAGACCCCTCCATAAGTTTATCTCTACTTATCGATTCCTCTTCGATTCGAATATGCTTTTGGATCTCCTCCAAAGAATAATCCTCATTTTTATGAAGGATTCTTTTCCTATAGCTCTTCCAAGTTGGTGGTAATTTAGCCATAATAGCACCAACTTGAAAGGCCTCAGGAAGCTCAATCTTTAACACTTTCAATTTATTAACAATAATTTGCAATTCATGTATTTGAGGAAGAATAGGTTTATCACCAAAAAATTTGAAATCAAAGTATTGAGATATCAAAAACTTTTTGGTACCTTCCTCTTCAGCCTTGAACTTTTTCTCAAGTGCATCCCAAATCTCCTTGGCCGATTTGGTCTCGGTGTAGAGGTCATAGAGCCTATCGGATAAGGCGTTGAGTATATGACCCATGCAAAGAAGATTGTCCTCCTCCCTTTTCCTTCTCTTCTCCACCTCCTCGGGAGTGTCTTTGTTGGATGGCTCGGCCAGAGGAGCCAAGGAAGACTCAAGGATATAGGCGATTTTGAGAGTGGTTAATAGAAACCTCACCTTGTCTTGCCACCTAGTAAAATTGGATCCATCAAACCTATCCAACCTTATTAGGTCTTGGTTCATGATCTTGATGGTTTCCCCTTCCATTGAAACAAAAAGGGATAAGCTTTTGATTGTTAGGAAAATATTGTTTTGCCTCAATGGAAATGATTAAAATATTACAACTCTATGCAATAATATTACAAGTAAATATAGATTGATTAAATAAGGTTACAACTCTATAACTAAAAATACAAATAAACTTAAGAAAGGAAGAAGATGATGATGAAGAAGAGAATAGTGAGAATACAACTCTAAGCAAAATATTACAAGTAAATAAAGTGTTTATACCAAATGAAAAGATTACAACTCTTAAACAAAATATACAAGTAAATAGAATAAGAAAATAAGAAGAAAAGCAATAGAATAAAAGGAAGAACAGAAACACAATCAAACTCTCACTTACACAACCTAAGTGAAGAGGATTGGGGATCACCAACTTGAACAAGGTTTAAAACCTTTGTCCAAAAACTTATTTCCCCCTAACTCAAGCACTAAGGGATCTCTCTCAGTTATTGGAAAAGCTTTCTGGAATTATCAAGCCTCAAAGTGTTTCTAGCCAAGTGCTCTAATGGATAGAAATGTTGTGTCTTACAAGTAAGCTATAGGCTCCTATTTATAGAGTTTAGAGACACCATTTGAATTTCAAATTCCACCAACCCCCATGGATGTTACCAATGTTTAATTGGATTAATATAGAATTAAAAAAGAGATTTGGGGGTTATTTGAATTTTTTGAGCCGTTCAACAAATATTGAAAAAACTAAAAATTTGGTCAGTTTATGGCCTGTGGCCGCGGCCACTGGTCTCTGACCCACAGGCCGTGGCCACTGAATGTTGGTGGCCGCGGCCACTGACCAAATTCAACACAAAAAATGTGTTGTTTTTCCAAACGGTTCCAAACCCTCCCAAATGATTTTGTAACTCCCAAAACACATTATTGGGGTTAAAATCATATCTCTAACAGCCATATCACATATGGCTTTATGAAATTCATCTCAATATTGTGTAACAACAATTTACACAATAAAGGGTAATATTTGGAAGTTACAAATTTGTAACACCAAATATGTTACATTATTTGGATATATCTCATATATCTAAATATTGTAACTCTCTATTATATGTTACAATATGTAACACACTTTGTCACATTTATTTAATCTAAAGCATTATATTATAATATAATATAATTTTACATTATATTATAAAATAATATAACAAAGGCTAGGGTGTTGTCTACAACTATGGTACCCCTAGGACGGCTACTTTCGTAATCCAACACGAGCTGGTCGACGCAGTGGAGCAGGGTTTCATCTAAGTCTGGGTCACTTCGATGGCGTTGGAGGATCTGTTTGGGATTATACCTAGCTAGCCAGGGGTCAGGAGCGGCCCTATCTAAGTTCCTAAACATGTATGGGTTACCTTGGCCAGAAGGACCTGCAGCTGCTCCGGACCGGATCCTCTCCTCGTCCATTCTTTGGGCGACCTCCAACGCCCGCTTCCTCGTCCTCACAAGGGGCACTTCATCCTCGTCGTCCTCCTCATCTTCATCCCCCGCGACCTCCTCCACGATGATAGGCCTCATATCGCGAGCTGGGGGAGGCACCCGGGGCCTCCTCAGGTTCAGACTCTGGCCTAGGGAGATCAGCTTACAGGCCAGCATCGTCTCTTCTGTCACGAGTTGACGATAGTCCTTTTCACTGGGGGGCAAGCCCGCCAGTGTCTCGTACTGGCTCCCGTGGATCACAGACTTCTCGGTCCTCGCGAAGATAGCTGCATAATTAGCCTAAGTCAGAAATGGATATAGGGGAAGCTAACCGATACTTAACTTACGAGCTAAGGTTGAAAGGCACTTACGAGGACGGTTGAAGTAGTGCAGCTCGCAGTTTCGGAACCCCGTCAACATAAAGAATTGATCTTTGAAGTCGTTGGGGTGGCTGGGCAGCTCGATGACCGCAGCCGTGTTGGGGAACCGGGTTAAGTAATAGAACCCGTCACCTCGCCCCCGCTGCTCCGGGCTGGCCTTGAGGCAGAAGAAATACAGAATGTTTGCAGGAGTGGGGACCTCCCACTCCTGTTTCAAGAAAAAATATCTTAACCCCGCCAACAAACGGTAAGAGTTGGGGGGGAGCTGGAATGGGGCCAACCTCACGTAGTTGAGGAAATCGGCGAAGTACTGGTCCAACGGGAGGAAGGCCCCCGCCTTGAAATGTTCGTCGCTCCAGGCCGAGAACGCCTCATCAAGCGGCGCGCAGCTCTGCTCGCCTTCTGCTGGAGGTCGGGCAATCACGGATCCTCTCCCCAGCTCGATTTTATGGGAGAGGAATATTTTGTTTACCCTCGCCTGGTCAGTAATCTTTGAGACAATCCTCTCCGCCTCAAAGAACGCGTCGGGGGCCACCTTGAGCTCCCGTTCCACTGCTGGCCCGAAGTTGGGAATCGGGGATTCAGCCATCACCTCATTTCCTTTGTCTTGTTGGGAGGCTGAGCTGCCAGCAGTCCTCTTTGGAGCGTTCTTCTTGGGTGCCATCTGGTCGCCTAGCAAACAAAAGAAAAGATTTCAGAAAAGGCAACCTAAGCATAAGGAAGAATCAAAAGGAGTGTTATTTGCACGAGCTGAGGTAAGCCCAACCCGTGGAGAGTGAGACCACGCAGTTCTATGAACACGCGCCTGTGCTCCCAACAAATCCCCGATTACTCAGAATTCGTGTGTCAGGAGGGTCAGGATAGAATTTGCCTTGGAAGGAAAGTTTCAGTAGGCAAGGAAGGCAAAACCGCATGTGAAGCGTGTCCCCTAAGCTACCCGATTTTGCATCCAAAATACTGAATACTTTAAACCAGCATACCAAAAATCCTACCTAGAAATTTTCCCCAGAAAATGCATCCTGTAAACCATGCTCCTAAATGGTTTTCTACTGCAACGATACCCTAACCTAAAAGGCTTTCACCCTTCATGCCCACAAAAAACCAGCAAACCTTTGCATGCGGCTACAGTAAATATTTACCTAAGCTACAGTGAAAAATAATTTCAAAACATGCACAGTCAGGAGACTTACAGAATGTTCTGGTTGAGAAGAGGATGAAGGGATCGCTTGGGTTGGGGCTTCGTCGGAGTAGTTGATTCCAAAGCTTCGAAGGAGCCCTTACACCTGAACTTCTTGAACGCTGGGAATGGCAGCCGGAAAGAAAAGGGTTTTTTCTTTTGAAATGAAGAGAGAAGAAGAAGAAAATTTCTGAAAAATTTCAAATGAACGGGTGGCCCATGCGTAGGGTGGCCACCCCTTTTATATACATGAAAGACCACGTGAAGAGGGCCGTTGGATTGCCCTGATGTGGGATCCAAGGCTCTCCACTCGAAAGACGAAACGACAGGTGAGTATAGGCTAGGCCATTAAATGCGGTTCTCGGAAGACGTACCGTCACCAACCACGTTGTTCCACGTATTCGGTGCCTGCATAAAATGTGGAATATGAAGAGTTCATGGGGAAGCCTAAAAGCCCCTACTGTGGCCCTATACGACGTCGTGTACCACGAGCAGGGGCTTGGGGGGAAAATGTACGCCCTAATTTTCCCACGGGCTATTAGCGAGCTGAGATACGGCCTAAACTATATCAGCCACGTGGACATCCCCAGAGACCGGAGCTGCCATCGTAAGATCATACCTCCTTAGCTCGAGGTAACCTAAGGGTTCGCCAAGATTACTTAAGGACTGAGTCTGGACTCTGAAGGCCACAGGTCGAGGGAAGCATCCAACTCGTGGTACGAGCTAGGGTTGGAGGCTATGACCTTTTATAAAGTCAACCACACAAGGTAAACGTGCATATATCAGACATCACGTGTCTGATATATTCCTGACTTCTCGGACACGCGGCGTGAACGTGCATATTCAGACACCCACGACTGGGTTGGGCCGTGCGGCCCCTTATCCCCTTACCTATTGATTAGACCGCACTTATGTGTCAGGTTTTAAGAATTAATCATGAATGTCACAGAGTTGACATGATAGGTAAGAAGGTCACGGGATGACCTTCTTACCAACTCCCAGGTGTCCTCTCCTATAAATATGGAGACCTTGGGAGTTACAAAGGGTTGGATTCTATTGTGTAAGAAATACCCTGTAAAAGAATACCAAGCATATAGCAATAATATTGACTGGTGGAGTAGAAGGGTTTTAACCTTTGAACCACCTAAAAAACGTATTTTGTGTCACCATTCCATTTCCAAGATCATTCATCTATTTCGGTTCATAGTTATGCACTAATCCATTCCTCTTATTTTCTTAATTACCTGTTGGCGAAGAATCGCGTCAACAATATTAAACACATAATATAATTTGCTTTCAATTAACAACAATTGTATTTAAAAAAAAACTAGCAAGAAACTTAAATTTAAAATTCACGTGTAATATTTAATATTACATTAAATATATAATATATAATCTCTTGTTGTCACTCCAAAATTTAAAAACTAGAACAAACATAAACTTAAACAAAAATTAATAAATTATTTAATTAAAATAAGATATTTATTTAAAATTTATATGATATTAATATAAATTTAATAAAAATAATTAATAAATTCTATAAATAAAACTAAAAAAATATACATTGCACGTTACTTATATTTAGTATATAGATATGTGTCTGAGTATATATATGTATTGAACAATTTAGCCACAAACCAAGATTTTTTTTAGATAATATTCTCACTTGTAATGTCACTTGATTTAGCTATTATATGATATATTATTTGTACGATGTCTAATGTGTGATTTTTTTTAATAATTGGTGAAAATAAACCTTTTAATAATATTATTTTGTAATTTCCTTTTAAATATAACTCATTTATAAAATTTTCATTGAAGACAAATAGGAGTGTTAAAAATCCATTAAAAAAATGGAAAAGGCTTAAACATTGGCACAAGATAGATTAATTAAGTCATTAGCATTATATGTATTGCATGCATGATATGATGCGTGAGGATGAGGCCACACCATTGGTTGGAAATGTCTTCTTCTGCTTCTTTTCTTGTATAGCAATTTACAAACAATTCATGGGACCCATTTCCATTCTCCACTTCTGTCTACCAATCTCAGCCAAATATGCTAATTTGTACGTAATATATATAGGGAATTTTTTTGGTGCGCTCACAAAAGGAGGCGCATTGCTCCTTTTTTTTATTTGTACTCTGTCAACAGTTTTTAACGATATTTTTTTATAATTATATATATTATAATTATTTAGAACATCTAGTAAAATTTTGAATAATTTATAATATCAAAAATAATATTCAATATATTATTTTTCATGAGTATAAAAAAAATAATCATGTGTATAATAATCTGTTTAAATTTTATTTTCAATATTATAAATTATTCAGAATTTTCTAAAAATTTGTAAGATATTTTGTACGAAAATTATTTACTAGATCTAATAATGTAATTTATTTGAGTTGCACCATAAAAATACAAGTGTCACTTGTTTATTGGTTCTATGTCTCTGTCAGTGTCAGCTCTTTATTTATATATTTCTATCTGACTTGACTCATGTCAGTAATAATATGATTGAGTTGATGATCTGCACCTCTGATAGATTGATAGATATAAATTTAAAAAATAGGAGAGACTCTGGTCAAAAACTGTCAATCAATAATAATGGTACTGAAATTTCACGAGTATTGATTACTTTGTGATTTTTCACGACAAAGCTTTCATGGAAATTATTCAACACTACTTTCATAATAGATCATAGATTCATAGCTAGGATTAATTATTTGTTTTTCTCATTATAAACTTTCATTGTTTGTTATTGTGTGTTTAGTTGAAAATTTCTGATTTTATTTTTTTACTTTTATATCAAGATTTTTTTTAATGTTAATTATTATTATTATTTTATTATAAAAATTCAAATTTTAAGTGGAATATTTTTAAAATCTTTTTATACATAATAAATTTTATGAAATTGTATAGTATGCTAAGTAGAAACAATGTGTAATACACGTTTGCTTAGTTTTAAAATTGTAAATATTGTCTATAATTTTAATAAAAATTAATTCATTTTTAATAAAAAATAATATATAATAGAATAAATTATATAATTCTATAATATACATAAATATTTATATCAATAATTTTTACATATATGACATCTAAACACAACGTCGACATAAATATTTATATCAAATTGTAACCATAATGGAGGCTATAACTCTTATACTGATGGTAGCCCTTTACACTAGTAGAGTATCCTCCAATATAATTGCTAATTCACTACAACAAATTTGATATACAATGACTCCCTACAATGTCTTACACCAATGGTGTAAGACATTAAAACTTATCAGGGGTTTTAAATGTCTAATGGTGTAAGACATTGAAAGTGTATATTAATGGCTACAATTAGAAGACATTAAAAATGGTGGAAGACGTTGGAAATAGGTTGGGGTAGGGATTATGGGTACATCCAACGTCTCCCACTGGGAGACGTGGGACACGTGGCACGTCTCCCAGTGGGAGACGTTGGATGTGCATGAGATCGTTCGAGCAACTGTGTCCATCAACATTAACAGTTGGAAAGATGTTAGTGTGGTGGATAAAAATAAAATATGGGACACAATGAAGGTATATTTTTATTAATTATATTTCATTTAATGTTTTTAAAATATATATTGTTTTGATAATATGCTTCTTATTACTTTCAAACTTGCAGAAAACTTATGATTTGGACTCCAAACAAAAGCAACAGATGTTGAAGGATGCGGGAAAGTACTTCCGAAATTGGAAGACTAATCTTACAAGGGTACACGTTTACGACGCTTTGAAAAAATACCCAAATGAGTTCCCGCCAGCTTTGCCATTTGGATTTGAGAATGTCATAACTCCGGATGAATGGTTAAAGTTTGTGAACTCAAGATTAACTCCCGAGTGGCAAAGAAAGAGAGAGGAGATGCAAAATTATCGAGCACTGAATAAATACAATCACAACTTCTCTAGAGGAGGCTATGTGCGTATTGAAGAGATGTTAATGGAACAAAATGGGAAAAGTCTGACTGAACTTGATAGGGCAGACTTATGGAGCATGGGTCGTCGGAATGCAAAAGGAGAGCTCATTGGAGAAGCCTCTGAGATTCAAAAAAATATTGTAAGTGCTCATATTTAATAATGTTGATATATCAAATTATTAGCTTATATATATAACTTTCTGTGAATATTGTTTCACAGGATCATTACCGGCAACTCCAAGCTGAGGGTAAATGGGCACCTGATGGCCCTAATGATATGCTGACGAGGGCGTTGGGCACTCCTGAGCCTCGAGGACGTGTTAGGGCTGGAGGACACGGTGTGTCCCGCTCAGTATACTGGAATACTCCAACACCTACCTCAACGAAAAATAAATCAAAAGCGTCTTCTTCGAATGACGACATTAGAAAGGAATTTGAAGAAAGATTTCGAAAACAAGAAGAAGAGCATCGTCAACAAGCACAACGCCTAGAAGAGCGCCTTCAGCAACAAGATGAGCTCTTGAGAAAATTATTGGCCCAACAGAGCGGGTCAGGATCTAACGTTGGAGTCCCACCAGCGCCATCATCATACTATGTGCCCGACCCACCAGTGCCACCAGCGCAGGCGTCCTACTATACTCCAGACCCAGTAGTGCCTCAAGCAGAACACCACATTGTTGCACTACAACCGCTTTTGCAAGAGGTAATTAAACTTTCTTGAATATTCTGAAACCAAATAAATTTCTTTACTGCTTCAACATGATTATTTGTATATAATATGTTTCTTACGCAGGGCCGAGCATGCCAATTAGCAATTGGTTCGGTTTCAAACATTGTTGCATCAGGTACACTCATTGAAAGAGAGGCAGGCAACAACTTACAAGTTATGATTACGAGTGTTCTTAAGCCAACCTGTCCTCTCCCTTTTGCATATCCTGATTTGGACATGTACATAGTTGCTCAGGCCATTGGGACGCCAATAGCGTGGCCTAAGGATTTTGTCATTATATCTGAAGATGTAACTCATGAGGTGATGTCATGTTTTTACATAATTATCTTTACAATTCTATATTTGTTTGCAATTTTTTTAATTGCTGATATAATTGTATATAGACTCCCTCTACAAGTAGGACCAAATCACAACAACCTCGAGAAAGAAGACGACAACAAACTCCGCCAACACAATTGGCCCACACTTCATTGGAACGATTACAAAATATCGTATCGCATTGGGATGATGGCGAGTGTGTCAATCTAGGCATAGAGTCTGAAGTTTTTGATCAGGATATGTCTCACTGTTATATATTTAAGGATGACATACTTCAGTTTGCTTGAAAGGAGAAGATTGGACAAGCAGTACTCGTCAGCTACATGAGGTATATATCTCACAAATAAGTTTGTTCATTTAATTTTCTAATTTGATTTATTCATTCATATAACAATTTTTCATATTTTTGTATTAGGTTCATTTACAGATATGTGGTACAACAAGGTCGCCAAAATAAGTTTTTATTTGTCAATCCTAATATCGTCGCCACTCAAGGGAGTTCATTCGACGATCGTGTTCAGAATCTATTCAGACGTTGCAATGACGTAAAATCAAAAGAAAAAGTTATACACAACAACCTCGAGAAAGAAGATGACAACAAATTCCGCCAACACAATTGGCCCACACTCCATTGGAACGATTACAAAATATCGTATCGCATTGGGATGATGGCGAGTGTGTCAATCTAGGCATAGAGTCTGAAGTTTTTTATCAGGATATGTCTCACTGTTATATATTTAAGGATGACATACTTCAGTTTGCTTGAAAGGAGAAGATTGGACAAGCAGTACTCGTCAGCTACATGAGGTATATATCTCACAAATAAGTTTGTTCATTTAATTTTCTAATTTGATTTATGCATTCATATAACAATTTTTCATATTTTTGTATTAGGTTCATTTACAGATATGTGGTACAACAAGGTCGCCAAAATAAGTTTTTATTTGTCAATCCTAATATCGTCGCCACTCAAGGGAGTTCATTCGACGATCGTGTTCAGAATCTATTCAGACGTTGCAATGACGTAAAATCAAAAGAAAAAGTTATGCTTGTCCCTTGGAACCATGGGTAAGTTTAAAAAGTTGTCATTTTTCTGACCCATATCAATAATTTCTTTGTTTAACATTTGAGCTATAATTTTTTTGTTTTTCTTATACAGTGAACATTGGATGTTGCTTATTTTGGCACCATATGCATATCATGTTTATTGTTGTGATCCGGTGAATTCAGAGCTAAATAACCGTGAGGAGATTGTATCAGTGATCGTCAGCGCTTTCAATCTTTTTTTCTCTATGAATCTTCCTGATGTCGAGATCCCTGATACTCTACGCATTAAGCAACCTCAGGTAAGTAACTTTAGCAGAAATTTTTGAACATTTATAATAATTAAGTAGAATAATATGTATGCATTTTTTTAAAAGTTTCAATTTAATAATAAATTACTCATATTTTTAAATAATTAGTGTCCACATCAACCGGACAATGTGGCATGTGGATACTGTTATATTATTTTATAATATAATGTAATATTATATTATTTTATAATATAATGTAATATTATATTATTTTATAATATAATGTTTTAGATTAAATAAACGTGACATAGAGTGTCACATATTGTAACATATAATAAAGAGTTACATTATTTGGATATATGTGAAATATCCAAACATGTAACATATTTGGTGTTACAAATTCATCACAAATTTGTAACTCCTAAATATCACCCATTATTGTGTAGATTTGTTGTTACACAATATTGAGATGAATTTCTTAAAGCCATATGAGAAATGGCTGATAGAGATGTGATTTTAACTCCCATATTGTGTATGGAAGTTACAAAATCAAGTGGGAATAAATTGGAACGTTTTGAAAAAAACTGAAAAAATGTGTTGCTGAAATTGACTGAGGGCCGCGGCGCCTGGAACAAGCGCCGCGGCCCTAAAGGCTGACAGCTTCATATAATTTCGGTTTTTATCCAATTTTGAACGATTCCAACAGCCAAGTAACTCCCAAATCTCTATTTTAATTCCATAAAACACCCAATTAATCATTGGTAACAGCCATGGGGGTTGGTGGAATTTAAAATTCAAAGGGTGTCTCTAAACTTTATAAATAGGAGCCTAATGCTCACTTGTAAGATACATCATTTTTCTATCCACTAGAGCACTTGGCTAGAAACACCTTGAGGCTTGATTATTCCAGAAAGCATTTCCAAAATCTGAGAGAGATCCCTTAGTGCTTGAGTTAGGGGGAAATAACCTTTTGGACAAAGGTTTCAAACCTTGTTCAAGTTGGTGATCCCCAATCCTCTTCACTTAGGTTGTGTAAGTGAGAGTTTGTTTGTGGTTTATGTTCTTCCTTTTATTCTATTGTTCTTCTTCTTATTCTCTTGTTTTATTTACTTGTATATTTTGTTTAAGAGTTGTAATCTCTTCATTTGGTCCAAACACTTTATTTTATTTGTAACTTTTGTTTTGAGTTGTATTTTACTATTCTCTTCTTCTTCATCATCTTCTTCATTTCCTTTGTTTTATTTGTATTTTCAGTTATAGAGTTGTAACACTTTATTTAATCAATCTTGTCCATTGTAATATTTTGCATAGAGTTGTAGCATTATCTTACCATTTCCATTGAGGCAATATTATTTTTCATAACAGATACTACTTAATGAGGATGTTGAAGGATTTGATTGAACATGCGAGTCCCAGGCATTACTTGAGAACGGTATTATTAATTAAAATTTACAAATTATTTTTGAAACTATAAATGTAATCAAATAATTAATTAATATATTTTACTTTATATTTCTTGCAGCTAACAAGCACATCATATACAGAGGCACAAATTGATGAGTTGCGACAAGAATGAGCGACATATATGTTGCCGATAATCCAAAGTTACCGACCTCATTGATAGGTTTTTTTTTTAATTTTTTAACTCTTTCTTCATACACAATGCAATATTTGTTCATTTTGAATATTTCTAAAAAATATTGTATTTCTTGTATATATCTAACAAATATATTTTTTTCTTTCAATTTAATTGATTATTAAATTAATATTATTTCAATTTAATTGATTATTAAATTTAGATTAAAATAATTTCAATTTAAATTAAAATAATTTCAATTTAAATTAATATTATTTCAATTTAATTAATTATTAAATCAAATTAAAATAATATTAATTATAAATTTATTTAATTTATTCTTTTTAAATGTGGGAGACTTTCAATGTCTCTCATTGGGAGACGTGGGAAGTGACTCACCTCTCCCAATGGGAGACGTGGGATGTCTCCTAGGGACTTCCCACGTCTCCCATTGGGAGAGGTGAGTCACTTCCCACGTCTCCCAATGGGAGAAGTGGAAAGTAAACGTTTGACTTTCCACCTCTCCCAGTGGGAGACGTGGGATATATACCTACAATCACCCTAGCAACAACGTCTCCCTAGGTGGGAGACATTGTAGACTTCTAATATCTCCCAATTAAAGTCATAAAACCTCTATTTTGTTGTAGTGATTACTTGGTACCAACTGACTCAGTGTCGACTTTCACACATCAGTATAGGTAGCTCTTTTCCAAAATGGAGCCTGAAAAAGAAACTGGATTAAGGAATGCTCACACAAACATAATGATTTGATCAAATATAAGTTGGATGGTTTATAATTTATCAAATATGGTTTTTTATTCCAACAGAGTATAGGACTTATAACGATCATTTTCTAAAATACAAAAAATATGTTCATCAAATTTCTTCCAAACAAGACAAGAGATTTACGCAAACACATATGCAAGGCAAGATAATCAATTTATTGGCAATTTCAAATAAAACAAACCCCCAAGGATTTCTTGAGGGAATCAAATCTGACCGTGTCTAAAGCTTTAGTAAAAATATCTTTAATTTGTTTGTTAGTCTCAACATATTCTAAAATCAATGTTTTGTTTTCAACAAGTTTCCTAATAAAATGATGACGAATGTCAATATGTTTGGTGCAAGAGTGCTGAACATGATTTTTGGAGATATTAATAGCACTTGTATTATCACAAAAAATGGTTAAAGATTTAAGATCAAACCTATAGTCAGCCAACATTTGTTTCATCCACAAAAGTTGAGTACAACAGCTTCCAGCAGCTATGTCAGCTTCAACTGTTGACAAGGAGATGAAGTTTTGTTTTTTACTATGCCAGGAGACCAAATTATTTCCTAAGTAAAAACAACCACCACTTGTACTTTTGCGGTCATCAGTGTTTCCTGCCCAAGCTGCATCACTATAACACACAAGGTTAGAGTTTGTTTCTTTGGAGTACCAAATGCCTAAATCAAGATTATTATTGATATAACGAATAATTCTTTTTACAGCAATCACATGAGACTCCAAGGGGTTCCCTTGGAAGCGAGCACACACACCAACATTGAAACATTTTTCATGGGAAATTTTCAAATATTTTCCCAATCGACATGGTTCACATTTACCAAAGGAATATTTACTTAACTTCGGTAAATCATGAACATGACTCAAACTTCCAATTTTTCTCAAATTTTTAAAATCCACACGATTATGTTTTTTATGACACAAATTAGTATCACTCCTTGTAATTGTGTGACAATTGTGTGATTGAGATAATGTGTAACAATTATCGACAGATTTATAACCCTTCAAAACACAATTTCCATCTTGGTCAAGCACAAAACAATTATCAAGAGAAAACTTTACAAACAAGTCTTGGTGACAAATTTGACTTATACTAATTAGATTAGTTTTAAGTCCATCAACCAAAAGAACATTTTGTAACTTTGGTAGTCCTTCAGAATTTAGAGTGTCACTACCAAGTACCTTACAAGACTTACCATCTCCAAATGTGACTTCCCATTTTTCAAAGTCTTGAAGTTAGTGAGTATGCTTTTGTTACCTGTCATATGCCTTGAACAACAACTATAAAAAAACCAAGAGTTAGAAGCACATGTTCTAAGACAAGTAAAGGCAACAAGACATTTGAATTTTTTTTTCTTCACCCAAACTTTCTTAGGTGGAGACCTTTTCTTTAAGGGCATTTGTCTCAAATTACCACGATGATTAAAGTAATTTTTGGGAAGAAAATTCATCAAGGTAAAACATTTAGGTCGAATATGACCTTTCACTCCACAGAAATTGCAAATTGGAATAAAATGACCAGTTTTTTTATTCTCAAAATTTCTGGTCTGTTTCTCATGTGTTGTGACAGATTGAACAGATGATGCCACATGAGTTTGAGTTGTTCCTGCAGAAGGGTCAGTTGTCGAAACAATAGGAAGATTTCCATAAATATAAATTATTTTTCCTTTAGGTTTAGATCCATTTGATCCTAACCTAGAAAAATCACAAGTTTTTTTACCTGCAAGCAGAACATCATAAAAAACCATAGATCTATAATTAAACAATTTGACACCTTTCACAATTTTATCAACTTCATTAGACAAACGATTGATTTCAGAATCTTTAAAAACAATCTCGATTTCATATTTTTTAACAAGAGAGTCTAGTTCTTCATTTATCTTCTTGGGAACTTTGTTATTGTTTGCCATCAAACGATTATCTGAACATACTTTCAACCATTGATCATACATGTTTTTGTATGATTCTTTCAAAGAATCCTCATCCAAATCGGATTCATTCGAATCACCATGGGAACCCTCATCTGTTGAAATAGTATTATTTAAACAAACAAGGTTCTCATTCACCTGCACAGAAAGAGGTAAGCAAGAAAAAATAAAAGTTAAGGCAAGATTAGAATTTTCTTCCTCATCACTACTTTCAGAGTCTTGGTCACTCCAAGTGACTGCCATGACCTTCTTATTTTTCTTTAAGGTATTGGCACATTCAGCTTGAATATGTCCAAAATCTTCACACTCCCTGCATTGAATACCTTTTTTATTAGTAGATTCAAAAGGTTTTGAAAAATTATTACCTTTGGAGGATTTAGACATGTTTTTCTTGTTACCAATCTTTTTCATAAACTTCTTAATTTTTTTCCGATAACAAGATCATTTCATCATCATCTTCCTCATCTGAGCTTTCCATTTTCTCTTTGGAAGATTTCAAGGCAATCGATTTCTCCTTCACAGCAATTGGTTTCTCTTGACGGATCTTTTGATTAAGTTCAAAAGTTCGAAGAGATCCCATCAATTCCTCAACTTTCAAGGTGTCAAGGTTCTTTACCTCTTCAATGGCTGTGATCTTGGATTGAAACTTGTCAGAAAGAGATCTAACAATTTTCCTAACCAAAACAGAGTCAGATAACTTTTCTCCTAAAGCAAAATATTCATTAGCAATGTCAGACAATTCTTCATAAAACTCAGTGAGGGTTTCGTTTTCAGACATGCGAAGGTTTTCAAATCTTGTGGTCAACATTACAAGCCTAGATCGCTTAACAACAGTGGTTCCTTCAAATTGAGTTTGAAGGATTTCCCAAGCATCTTTGGCAGACTCACAAGATGAAATCAATTTTATATAACTCTCACCAACACCATTAAAAATTGCATGTAAAGCTTTATTATTATAAATTGACAATTTATCTTCTTCATTAGACAATTCAAGTTCAGATTTCACCTGTGTCTTACCGGATTTCAAATCTGTAACGCCCCAAATTTCCTAATAAGGTATAGGACCTTGACTAGGAGGCCGGGAGGGCCATAATTGCTTTATTATGCTATTTAATGATAATATGCATGTTTAGGTGTATTAAATATGCATGTGAACCCATTTGTGATTAATTGGGTGATTTTCATATTTTGGCCATTTCGGGCATTTTTGGCATATATGTGAAATGGGCGTGGTGCTTTGTTATTATCTGGTTATGCCAGGGTTACCCAGCACAAGACGGTCCTAGGAGGTAAGCTAGTGGGAAAGTCACAACGGGATTTAAGCTTGACTTGGAGTAAGTCAAGGGGTATTTAGAGCATTACCGGGTTATTGGGTAATGGGAATTAACATTTGGTGATAAATTGGGAGTTAGTAAGACCAGGGGGAAATTCTGGAAGTTTTGACTATAATGTCCCCGGGGGTGTTTTCGGGACCCCGAGCATTAGGTTTTATTGGAAGCTACTTAAGCTTGAAGTAACCTTCTAAGAAAATAAAAAGAACGTTCTGTACGTTCTCTCTCCCAAAAGTTCCCTTTTCGTTCCCGATTGCATTTTCGAAGATAACTTGAGTTCTAGGACTCGGAATCAAGCGAGGATCGAGGCATAGCAATCCTAAGGAGAATTAGAAGCTTATTAGCCGGAGGATTTAGTTGGAAACAACTCAATCGGAGGTAATTCAAGTTTGAAGTTTTAAGTTTTTAAAGTTTCTAAGCTTAGAATCGGACCTTGTGAATTGTCGAGTTTTTGGTTGGTTTGAACCTTGGGTTTTGGTGGTTTTGGACCATTGGGGAGTTTGGGAACTTTGATTTAATGATTTGGGAATGTTTAGACATGTTTTTGGGAGGTTTTAAAAGGTTAAAACGAAGGAAAAATGGCTGCCCCGAAGTTGGGCTGCGGCCCTGTTCTTGGGCGCCGCGGCCCTTGCTCGAAGAAGCAGGTGTCAGGTTTTGGCCTTGCTGGGCGCCGCGGCCCTTGATGGAGGGCGCCGCGGCCCTAGCCTCAGTGAACCCTGGGGGCCGCGGCCCAAGGTGCTAGGGCCGCAGCCCTTGCCCTGTTTTCACGCCGTTTGCTCGTTTTGACCCCGGAAACATGGTTTTAAGCCTCAGGATCATTCCTACTACCCGGATTAGTGAGGATTGGTGTCTTGGAGGCTAAGTTTTAGTTCAAGGGTTGGTTTTAGAACTTGAACTATTGGATCATCATTTGTGGTTGTGACTAGGTTAACACTAGAGGCTTGGATCAGGATTGTGCTTGTGGCTCATTTGTTGGTAACCTGTGCTTGGACCCAAGGTAAGAAAACTGCACCCCATATGTGACATGCATGGTTATGTTTGATGCATGTTGAATGTTTAAATGTAAACATTGATAGCATAATGAATGCTTGGCAATCTTGCCCATTTGCATATGATTATTGTTGAGGCATGCTGGATGATTAAATGTGATGCATGTGATGCACGAGAAACATGTGATTAGGGCATGCCATGAATGATGAGTATGAGATTGGTCAGAGCTTGAGTCTCTGAGTTTGTGCATGATCATAATTATGCAAGCAACTGTTTGGTAAGCATGCTGAATGCCCTGTTCTTGGATAATTGGCATATGATACACATTGATAGCATTGCTTACTTGTGCATGGTACTGACTAATTAGTCAAAATTGGCAAAGGTGTTAGTATCAACTGTGAAGCTGTGACTCATTAGTCAGGTTCGGCAGTGGTACTGGGCACTAGTCACGTTTCACTGACTCATTAGTCAGAATGGTCTTAGTGTGTATCACGCAAGCCATCAAAGATGAGGTCTAATTGACTGTCAGCATTGAATGACTCAAAGAGCATTAATTCCAGACCGACCCCGAGGGTCGATGAATGAAATAAGCGCTTGGAGGCTGGTGGCTTACTTAGTAGCCACTCTCCCATTTGAAACGATGACATGCTTGTCAGTCACTCAGTATGGTTTACCAGAACCTATTGAAGGCTAGCGGCTTACCTAGCAGCCACTCTTCCACTTGAATTAGTGACTTGCTTGTCAGTCACTCAGTATGGTTTACCAGAACCTATTGAAGGCTAGAGGCTTACCCAACAGCCACCCTTCCATTTGAATTAGTGACTCGCTTGTCGGTCACTCAGCATGGTTTATCGGAACCTCAAGTGTTGCGACACTCATTTGATGAATATTATAAGCGCTTGAAGGCTAGTGGCTAACCTAGCAGCCACTCTTCCATTTGGTTAGTGACTTGTTTGGCAGTCACTCATCTGATTAGGATTGACTTGATAGTCCTCCAATCAGAAGGCCAGGATTTCTTATCCTGGATACCTCAGCATCTGTTTGAATTCATTTGCATGCTAAATAGAGCTTTGAATGCTAGGCATGCCAGATATGATTTGATATCATGATATGACTGCTTATGAGCATATGAGTTTTCTTGCTGGGCTTCGGCTCACGGGTGCTTTGTGGTGCAGGTAAAGGCAAAAGGAAGCTGAACCATCCTTGAGTTGGAGAGCTTAGGTGATGACGTGTACATATGCAGCTGCTCGACCAATACTTAGGCGAGGTTTGAAAGTGGAACTAGGGCTGAACCCTGTTTTGCCGCTTAGAACGGCCTGTTGTAAACACTTTCTTGTAATAAACTCTGAAATTATATTTTTGGGATCCCAATGTATACAGTAAACGTTCTAGTGAAACATTTTATCTTAACTAAAGTTTTTAACCCCTAAACTGCTAATCACACTTAGTTACACGTTTATGGCCAAACGACTCGATTAGCGAGTTTAGCACTGTTTGCAATGTGCACTGTAGCGGTCCCTGGAGTTGGGACGTTACAAAATCTGTCTCGACAGGTGGTGTCCAACCGATCAATATTGATCTCCAAGCCCTTTCATCAAGGGATTTGATAAAAGCTTTCATCCTTACTTTCCAGTATGGATAATTTGTATCATTCAGCAATGGAGGGCGAGTTATAGATCCACCTTCTGCAAAGATAGACATTTCACAAGGCACAAAACAAACGAAAAATACAAGATCGCACTAAGAGTTTAATGACCCGCTCTGATACCAATTGAAATTCCATTTTTAGTAATTACCAAATTAATTAAACCATTTGAATTAATTAAAGTGCGGAATGGTAATTAACTGTTTACACAGATTCCAGTTCTGTCGGGACAGAATCTGAACTTGTCACGACAGAAACTGAACACAATAAAAAGACAGTGCAAAACAATAAAGAACACAACGAATTTTTACAAGGTTCAGAAACCCTTTCGGATAACCTACTCCTTGGGGCCACGCCAAGAGAATAAAACCAATTAATAAAGAATCACAAGTACAAAATATTGACTTAAACAAAACAAGACTCCCTCTTGAGATTTGCCGCAACTTTGTTGTACTTCTCTTCACTAATCTGATTTTGATTGAAACGCTCCACCACTTGAGCTCCCTTCAATGGCCAGCGAGTGCTTGCATCCTCCCGACGCAAGGCTTGTAAACATCTTCTCCCGAAGACTATAAACGTCGTGTTCAAATTATAATATGTATTCACTCATGAACATGGTATAAACTCACCACTAAAAACTAAACACACATATTTCTACAAGATCACGTGAATACTTATGATCTTGAATACAAAGAGGAACTCTCACAAATATTACAATTATGCTCACAAATAATGCATCTCAGAGTTCGTTTTTCTCACTGCCTTTAGAGCCCTATTTATAGAGTCTTTTTTCGTGCTCATAAATGCTGAGAAAGAATTATTCTAATAAAGGCAAGAATCATAGAAGTTATTCTTGATTGATGAAGAGTTGCTTTTTTTAGAAGATGCTGATCCGACAGATACGATTTTGGTGGGGACAGCTCAGACCTGTGTCGGATAAAAAACAAGCTAAAAAATGAAACAGCAATTAATGACATTAAGGATCCAGTTTCCTGTTTATTAATTCTTGAGCTACACGAAAATATATAAGCAAATAAACCAGAAACAACTTTGGGTAAGTACTGAATATTTGCAATATAAACATTTCCTTTATAAACAAATTGAGACAATATAAGCTAAATAAGGAAGCTCATAATTATCCAAAATTCACAAAATGGAAAAGTGAATTTCCGAAAATTATAATAAAAAGAAACAATCAATTAATCTTTTAAGAAAAAGATATTTCTATAAAAATGTCAATTATATGATTTACATATTTGACGATCTTCAAAAAACTTGCAAAAAAACATTTTTATATGTACTGAAATTCACTACAAATTTATTATTATAGTTTGTACACATTTAAATGAAGAGTTCATATAAAGCAATTAATAAATTAAATAATTAAAATTGGATATTTTTTTATTAGAGAAGAAAGCCTAACTGGAAAAGAAATGGAAGCAAGGTTAGTCAGTGGTGATACATCTATTAAAAGAGTTTTTTTTTTTGACACAAGATCATACAGATAAAAGATGAATAAAATGAACGAATATATATAAGGCACAGATGTAGTGTAATTCTGATACCGATGTCATTAATGCAAACTATAGTAATCTATAGTAATATCAACACTATTTTATTCATAAATTGTTTCAATAATAATATAATTTATTCGTATCATGTCATTATAGTAGTGGTACTAGAACGACACTACATTCGAAGTCCATATATATTTAGTGATACATGTGAGTTTTCAAAACCATTAATTACTTTCTAATATTTATTTGGATGATTGTTTTTGTTGTTTCAATATATTATATCTTCCAAAATTTGGTTGTTGTAGTTTATATTAATTTTATAAATTCTTTCTAGTTTTATTTATAATTAAAAGTGATTATTATGCAACAAAATTTTACCCATATAAAATAACATCTCCTAATTCAAGATAGTGGTTTCATTCCACTTGGCTATTGGTTTTGGATCCCAATATAGTGTCTTGTTATTTTTATTCTTTTTTAATTTAAAATATGAGTCCAACAATATAAATTGAGTGGAGAGGCTTAACAAGCCAATCATAACATGCATAGATTTATTTAGATCTTTTAAAGCGCACAAAAATAATTTTTTTTATGTGATATATATATATATATATATATAATGAGGATACTACTACAAATAAATATTTTTTTTAATAAATATTTATTATATATATATGTAGGGATATTGACGGTATAAATACCTAAGTCCATGCTTCTGTTGCACTTAAATGTCCAACTTATTTTTTTGACGGCATAAATACTTAACATTTATTTTTGTTACAACCGTTACTTTTTTCCGTTAATAGGCAAATACCAAACTTTATAATTAGGGATATTAACGGTATAAATACATAAGTTTATATAATTGTTGCACGTAAATATCTAATTTTTAATATGTGTAGTATAAATAATAAATATATTTTTTTAAAACTAAACTTTTTTTTTAATATTTATACTACAAAAATTAAAAGTTAAGTATTTAAGTGCAACCGTTATATAAACTTAAGTATTTATGCCGTCA
Source organism: Humulus lupulus (assembly GCF_963169125.1). Lineage (NCBI taxonomy): Eukaryota > Viridiplantae > Streptophyta > Magnoliopsida > Rosales > Cannabaceae > Humulus > Humulus lupulus. Next base: position 125,147,163 of record NC_084801.1, on the reverse strand, counting down.
ATATTCATATTTAAAAAAGTTTAGTATTTTTTACTTAACGAGAAAAAGTAACGGTTACAACAAAAAATAAATGCTAGGTATTTATACCGTCAAAAAAATAAATTAAGTATTTAAGTGCAATAAAGACATGAACTTATGTATTTATGACACTAATATCCCTGTATATGTATATAACAATCTTTGAGTATTTTCTTTATATAATGAAAAAAAAAGTAGACACAAAAGGGTCATGTAAGTAATTGAGTTATGAATGGTTAGGTTCAAAGCTAATTAAATATTACTATATGATAAAAAATTAAAAAAAAATTGCATGTGGATTTGATCTAATTAATTAATTAATTAATTAATTAATTATTGGATTAATCAAGCTTTGAAATTGTATTCAAATAAAGAGAATTACGGGTCATAGTACATCAATATAGCAATGATGACACTATATGCCTATATGGATATGGTCGATGAAGGCCTATCCTTATTATTTAATTTCTCATGCTTAATTAAGTAATTAATGAATTAAAATCAAACTTAGCAAACAATTTTTGCATTAAACTCACCTTTAAGCATCAGTTGGCCAAGTTGTCAAGCTTAATTATAAGGGCCCCACAACCCATCATGTCATGCCACGTCGGATGAGACCTCCATTTGCACCACTCCTAGTCCTCATCCCCTTTTATTGATCAATAATATAATAATTATTAAAAACTATAAAATAAAATAAAGGACTTATAATAACCTAAATTTGTAAATTTTTTATTTTCAAAGTTTATATCAAAATAATCATTATATCTATAGTCTATATACAATGTAAAATAAAGATAAAGTATAGTATTAGTAAATTCAAAGATGAGATTAATTGGAACTAAATAATTTATTTTTATTAGAATATTTGTCTAAAAAATAAGTATATTTTTTTTTTTAGATAAATGACCTAATAAAAAAATTATTAGTCCGAGCCGAGCTCGTCCTTAGATTAGGTACATTTAGTTGTAAAGGGATTTAAATAAAAAACATATACATTAAATTGAAGTGCAAGACAGAGATACACCATAATTTCAAAAATACTATAATAAATGTTTGATTCTTAATTTGCAAATAGGAAACAATGAATATTCTGATACATATATATATATATATATAAAACCCCACCAAACAAAATGGCATGCATTTAAGTATATTTAAACCCTAAGACATTGTGATTAGAATGTTTAATTAAATTAATATAGTGAGAATAAATAAGATTTGAATAATCTTAAAAGAATGTATAATTAATAATTATAATAACGTAATTGTGTTGAATAGTGGAATTTGGTCCTCTACTTCAGTGGACAAATTGGACTATATATATTCTTCTTCTTTTTTTCCTTCTAATTAAATAAAATATTTATTACAAGAGTAATTTGCTAAGTCATGGGACTAGGACAGAGACAGACATTCTTTTTTGTCCCAAAAAAAAAAAAAAATATATATATATATATATATATAGATTGAGACCTTACAAAATAACTTTACCTAACCAACCGACCAAGATTGATTTCCTTTGGTATTATTTCATTAACTAATTAATTAAAAAACATTTTTAGTAGTTTAAATATTAAGATTTGTGTGCTATTTCATCGTGTTTTTGTACGTGGATATGCTGGTCCTTAATATGTGTTGGCCACAAAATTATAATAATTAAAAAAATTATTTATTTTTAATTTTAAAGAATATATATGGTAACCTAATTTTTATGATGACCAACTCTATACTATATGTCTTCATTTTCATGCTAAGATGTAAATTTTTTATATAATTTATTTGGGATGCAATTTGATGTGATTCCCAATTAATTTTGTACTATTCACGTTTAATACTCCAAAGACAACCAAACAATGAAGATCTCTTAAAACATTTGTCCTTAGAGTAAAAAGGGTGCAAGTTTAATCAATCATATGAGTTATGTGGTTGTGTATTGACTGTAAATTAAACTAGAATAATATAAATATATATTTATATATACACTCCTATATAAGTGATAGTTTGACTAAGAGAGCTAAAGAGCACTTCCAATGAATGCTCTATTCTATTTTTTTAAATATTTTTTCAAAACATACATTTTTCTATTTTACCTTCAAGTTTTACATTATATCATACATCAGTTTCTCTATATATTTCTCTACATCATTTAAATATTATATCTTTAAACATATTTTATTAATTAAAGTAAAATAAAATAATTGAAAAGAAAGAAATAATAAATATATACTAAATGAGAGAAAGCTTATAAAGAAAAATAATAATATTAAAATATTATATAAATTATATGTAAATGATATGTAGATATAGATTAATTGGAGTTTGTGCATAGTTATTATAAATATATGTATAAAAGAGCTGATGAAAGATATTTTTGTGAGTTTTAGCTAAATATTATAGAGAAAATATATTACAAAATACATCACCAAAACATATATATTTTTTTAATTTATCTCAAACTTTTACATTATACCATATACCAACTTTTCTATTTTTTCTTTACATTATTTAAATATTATATTTTAAAAAAAATATTTTATTCATTTTAAGAAATAAAATAATTAAATATAATAGTATCATACTCATATATATATATATATATACAAAAATTTATAAAAAATATATATATATTTATAGCTTGATGAATAATATTTCACTACATATAGAGATAAATAGTTAAAAAAATTATAAGTTTATATCACTTATTAAAAAATTATTTAATAATTTTTTTTATATTATAAAAAATTAAATATTTTAGCTTCTACATAGAATGTTCTGACATGACATCCAATGTTTTTTAGTACACACTACCATTGATGATATACACATAAATATACATTTGTTTGTGTCTTTTGACGGTGGCTTTAGGTACTTTTGTTATTAATTAGCACTGTATTTATATATGGTAATATATGGTCAGTACCATATATATATATAGTATCATAATGACCATTCCCTTTTCTTTAATTAGTACATGCATGAAAATGATCTGACAAAATATCATTCGAATCAAGTGGTGGGATATTCATAGAAATGTAGTATCATGAAAACAACATCATCATGGTGATATTCGTGCCATGTCATGTTGAGTTGAGGCATCTTAACCGTTTCATATTTTAAACATGTAACCCGATAAAAAAAAAAGCCACATAGTTCGAGTTGGGCTCATCTACAGATCATATAACTTTGTAAAGTATTCGTATATTTATAGTCATCGATGAGAAATCCATCTATATGATGAGGAACCCAACTTAGTTGACCAAGTGAATATTCTTTATTTGGTCACATCTCCGAAGATGGATTTGCTACTTTAACTACAAATTCAAACTACTTGTAGAAATGAAAGAATCTTAATCTTTATGAATGTAAGTATTAAATCAAAGTAACATCAATTTCAAAAACTCAAGAAATATTATCATAGATATGAAAGTATACAAAAATTGTTAACAAAATTTTTGTATAAAGTAAAGTATATATTCTGATTGTACATCAAAATCAAGAAATATAAAAGAATCCGTAAAAGAACAATTCTAAAAGCAAAACTTCGGCAGAGTACACTCTTTGAACTCCCTTCAAAGACTTGATTGAAATCCCTTCAGTTATTGTTTGATCCAAACTTTTGCTTCCTCTCTAATTTTCAAAAACCCAGCCAGAGATCTTCAACTTCTTCTTCAACCTTTTCACTTGCACCTGTAACAAGAAACTAAGACCAAGAACCGAGATCTAGGTTTTTCTATCAGAGTTAGTTGATTCTGTTCTGCTCAATATTTTATTTATAGAAATAATGACAGGACCAAGTAACATCACAAAGTCACGTATGAACTGCAAGTTGGAGAAAGCACTATTAGTTAAACTAAACAACTAACACATCAATTCAATATTAACAACTCATAATATTGAGATAAAACAGATTGTAGCACAGACAGAACAAGATGCATAATTTTTACGAAACAAAAGCAGGATCTAAAAATTGACATTAACAATCTCCCCCTTTGGAAAAAATTATGATCAGTGCAAAACATATTAAGATCAACATAAACCCCAAAGAAACACAACAACAAGAGATGGACAAAACAAAACTTCTAGAAAACAGAGTCAATAAATCGAAAAACAAGATAAGTAGCCAAAATAGAATATTAAACATCCAAAAAGTGCAAACACAACCATAACCTTCAAAAGCTTACAACAGAAACTAGAAGAACCTAAAATTGAACAAACCAAAGGCCTAAAACAGAAAAACAGTATACATCTCCCCCTTAATGATCATAATTGTAGCACCAGTTACTAAGACAAAGGCGGATCTTGAGACATGACTGGAGGAATAGGAGACGGAACTAAGGGAACAGACTCCCCCTGTGCAGATGAGCCAGGAGCAAGACACCCCCCCTTGAGATGATGCACAAAGTTGAGCCAACTATGCCAAAACCTGCCGCTCAAATTGCAAAGTTCTTTGCTTGTCCTTTTTGTAAGAATCCACAAAATCATTAAAAGCACCATGAAACTAATGCAGATAATCAAACAGCATAAACTACCAACCAGATGATGGAAAGCCAGACAACACATTCTCAAAGTCTGGGTCAATAGTAGGTAAAACATGAGGTACTTTAAGACTACGAAGAGTATTGTCAATGTATGGAACATATAAAAATATTTCTTGAGCAGTAAACTCAGGTGAAATAGACACAACCAGATGATGAAGAAGACAAGGAAATGGTAAGAATGACTGAGTGCCACGAGCTACAACTTCATTATGAATTCGATCAAATATCAGTGTAGACAAGTCAATGGAAACTCCAGTGCCAACAACAAACATGAAACGAGCCAAAGAAGCACCAATAGTGGACTTGTGAGTATTGGGCAACCAATTTGTGAGAGTAACCCAAAAAATCACTCTATAAAATGAAGTCAATGCAGTAGCAAGAATGACACCCTTACTATCAGGCCATTTAAAGTCAAGAATACCATATAATTCAGCAGCAACCAAGTTTAAGTCAAGAGAATAGTCAGAGCAAAAAATAGGAGACTGAACCACAGGTATATTTAGAGCTTTGGCAATAGCAGATAGAGAAAAACGAAACCACTTGCCCTCGACAAAACACCTTAAACTGATTAGGATTAGATGTTTCTAAGAGATGTTTGTCAATATTAGAATAAATTTCCCTAACAAGATTTTGAGATAGCATGAGCATATTTGTGACCGAATTAACCCAACCCCTAGAGACCATAGACTCTTTAAACCTAGGAAAATCATCTAAGACCACATTGGACTCCACATTTAAAGGCCGAAAAGACATACAATCTTTGTATTTTTTTAAACTTACGAGAATTGAAAAAGAACATCAAAGGAGGAAGGTCAAAAACACCACCAGAGGGAGCTGGAACACGAGAACGACCAGAAGCTGCTTTAGAAGGATCAGGAGACTTTTGCGATTTTTTTTTCTTTTTGACAACAGGAGAAACATATTTTTGAGAAGGGACAGACGGGGAAGGAGATGGAGACGCACAGTCAGGGGTTTTCGACTGAGACCGAGTAGAATGCCTGGAAGTAAGGGTTTAGAAGAGGGTTTTCTGGCTACAGACTTAATGTTTTTACGCACAGATACAACAAGCACGACATCAGATTCAATAGTAGAAGAAACTAGAGGAATATTAGGGAGAACAGAGTCGGACTGAATACCTGAAGATGGAACAATGGAAGCAGCCTCATTTGGAACGACAACCGAGGCGATCACTGGCACAGGAGGCAGAGAGACAGTCAGAGAACCTAAGGATGACTCAGCAGGAGTAGGGCTGAGCATAAAATTCGAAAAACTGAAAAAACTATGTACATCGACCTACCGAACACCGAAAAAACAAAACCAATTAAACAGAACACCGAAAAAACTGTCAACAGCGCAAACCGCCACTGTTCGGTTGGTTTGAAAAATTTTGTGTGAACCGACCAGCGGAACCGAAACCGACCGAATAGTATAAAATAATAATATAATATTATATAATTATTAATTATTAAAATTATTAATAAAAATAAAAAATCTGAAAATTAAAAAAATAAAAAACTTAGGGCATGCACTTGTTGCACACTGTATACTCGGATACTTCTCACCTCATCACTTGCAGCCGCCTCTCACAGAACATATCCATCTCCTCCTTCTTCCTCTCCTCTGTTCTATTTCAAACTTTCAATCTCCTCGTCACTTGTAGCCGCCTCTCACATACCCATCCCAGCCCAAACGAACGGACTGACCACTGCCACGATCCACGGCGACTCGGCGGCAGCAGCACGGCCCAGCCGCACGACCAGTCGACCACGACCCACGCCCCACACGACTGCACTGCTTCACTTCAAGTTCACGGACACGGCAGCGGCTACCAGGTATTATAATTAATTCTATGTATCAGTTTCAGTATGTGCTTTATAAATGATGGTTTTCTATTCAAATTTAGAAAGAAAAAAAACTAGGCCCAAATGTTAGTAGTATATAGATTGAAATTTAAGGATGGTCTTCTATTCAAGTTTAGAAAAAAAAAAAAAAAAAAACTAGGCCTAAATGTTAGTAGTATACAGATTGAAAGAGAAGCAAAAAATTTCAATTATGTTCATAAATACACAATTAGAAACATCATATAGCAGCTCATTCCCTCATAAAGGACCTAGTTGGATAAATGTTTGGAATATATGACACAGGTTATTAAAAACGACTAATAACAAAAAAAAAAAAAATCATTGCAAGAATCTAATCCATAAATCATATATATCAAAATATTTGATATGGTTTTTGATAAAATAAAAAGCATATAGTTTGGTACAAAAATGTTGTATATTTTAGAAGAAACTAGTACTAGTTGCAAGAACATCGCAAAATGTGTGATAATCCTTTTAAATAATGCACTTTGCTCATCTTATTTTTTTTAGTTGCTCTACTTTTGACATGGTTACATGGACTTGGGAGCAAGAGTATTCTTTATTAAAATCAAACATGCCATGTTCAGAAGTAATGGTCTTTGTACATTTGACAATTTGTAATTTCATTTCCATTGAAATTGCATCCAAATTTTACTAACACCCAACCTAACCCAAGTAATACAACTTGGAGCTAAACACAACATACTAACGCCATATCAGATCAAATGCATATTTTCATTTGCTCTTCTATTTAGCTCTCTGTTCAATATTTTTACTACTTGTAGTAATTTTTTTTTGGTTTGGTTTGGAGCTAATAGAGACACCTTTTATTTACAGGTACAAATTCATTTTACTGTTAAGTAGTCAAGCAAAACGATTATTTGTTATTTGAACCATAATCAATTTAGTAGTTGAATACTCTACCACCCCACTAATTTATCATTTTTTTTTTATAATTTTAGAAAGTTGTTTCGGGTCAATTTTTTACACTGAATTTTCTATGGGGGTCATGCATTTTGCAAATTGATGATTCAAACCATATATAAATAAATAGAGTACACTATGTTTGACTTATAAGACTGAATGTTGATGTATTTTTTATAAGTAATGGCATGTGTACCCAAAATATTAATACCACAATAATAATAATAATAATAATAAGTTATAGTACAATTATTACAATATTAGTGAATCTCATCTAAAACATCTCACTAAAGTCTCATTTCACAAATTCTTTAGTTCTCTTCCTGTATGATTTCATAAGTTTCCTAAATTCATATTATGCCTTATATTTGTTGCTGAAATTGTGTTTACAAATATGTAAATAGATCATTAATATGGATAACGAGGAAAATTTAGAGGGGATGATAGGGGAGTGGTTGGAGTATGCTGAAACTAATTTGTCAAGTTCTGATGGAGAAGAACAAGCGAAGGAATGGAAAAAAGAGAACGTACGAAAGAAGATGAATGATCGACAAAATCAAGATAAGGAAAAAGACAAAGAGACCGAGAAAGAGGATAATGAAAAAGAAAAGGGGAAAGAGGTTGAACGACCAGAAAAGAAGTAAAGGGTTGGAAAGAAAACATCGAGCGTGTGGGATCATTACACTATGTTGCCTGGCTGTGATCCTAAGAAGCCAAGGGCTGCTTGCAATTATTGTGGCACCGATTATGCGGCTGATACAAAGTTGAATAGGACTAGCACACTATGGGCACATGTGGAGAGAAAATGTAAGAAGTGTCCTCTCAGTGACTGGGTTGAGCAAAGTAAGAAGCAACAATCAACTATGGATAGATTTACTAAAAAGACAACAACCTGCAATGAAAAAGAAGTCGCTTCAAGTGGGCTGCCACTAAGGTTTAATCAAAATGCTGTTAGGAAAGTGATCGCCGAATATATCATTATGGATGAGTTATCCTTTAGGCACGTGGACAGAAAAGGATTTCAAAAGCTCATTAAACATTTCTTTCCCACATTTCAGTTCCCATCAAGATTTACTGTTGCGAGAGATATTTACAATGCATTTCTAGATCAGAAGAAGAGCTGAAGTCGATTTTGGTGAAGCACAAAGTGTTGTTGACCACCGATTGTTGGACATCAATCCAGAATATTAGTTATTTTTGTTTGACTACACATTGGGTTGATGATAATTGGAAAATGCAGAAGAGAATTATCAACTTTATCCAAGTTCCTAGCCAAGGGGACTTGGTGGGGAAAGAGTTGATAAATTGTCTTAATGAGTGGGGTATCTCCTTAGTTTTTGCAGTGACGGTTGACAATGCCTCCTCAAATGACGTTGCTCTTAGAAAATTGAAGGGGCACTTATTGGACAAAGACAATACCATTCCATTGAATGGCGAAATGTTTCATATGAGGTGTTCAGCTCATATTTTGAACTTGATAGTAACTGATGGGTTGAAAGAGTTGAATGATGCAATTTCAAGCATTCGAAATGCAGTGAGATATGTGCGATCATCTCCAGCTAGACTGAAAAGATTTAAAGAAAGTTGCAAGGATGCAAACATTGAATCAAAAGCCTTGTTATGCTTGGATGTAGTTACTAGGTGGAACTCCACCTACTTGATGTTAGAATCTGCTATAAAATGCAAGAAGGCTTTTGAGAATTTGGAAGTAGATGCGAACTACACAAAGTACTTTGATGAAGAAAGAATGGATGGCCCACCAACCAACCAAGACTGGGAAAAAGCAGTTGTATTTGTTGACTTTTTGAGGAGATTCTATGATCTTACTAATCGATTTAGTGGGTCATTATATGTCACATCCAATCTATTCCTTCTAGATATTTTGAAGGTTCAAGCTGATTTAACTACTATGGCTTCTAATCCTGATACTTTGTTAGGGGCTATGGCAGTTAGTATGAAACGAAAGTATGACAAGTACTGGGGAAGGATTGAGAAGCTGAATATGTTGACATTTATTGCCAATATCCTTGATCCAAGGTATAAATTAGAGGTTGTGAATCGTGGTTTCAAATTTGTGTACACTTCAAGTGAGGTTGAAAAAATGATAAAGTTGGTGACAAATACTTTGGCACAGCTGTATGCTTTTTATAAACAACAACAACCATCTCAGTCATCTCAAGTTCAACCATCTCAGCCTGTTATCAATTCCACTACAGAATAACTTCTTTAAGGGAAACTACAACTTAGTGATGACATTGAAGAAGATGATCTTTAATACTACTTGAGTGATCGTCGTGAGAAACTTGATCCTACCTTTGATATTCTACAATGGTGGAAACAAAATGGATTCAAGTATCCAATAGTTGCGCGCATGGCAAAAGATGTATTGGCTGTTCAGATGTCTACAGTAGCATCTGAATCAGCTTTTTCTACTGGGGGAAGAATCCTAGATTCATTTAGGAGTTCCTTATCCCTGAGGATGGTGGAGGCTTTGATTTGTTCTAAAAATTTGCATACTTGTGAGTCTGAAGAGCTTGTTGTGCTTCAACAATACATGGATGAGATTGATGGTTTAGAGGCATGTGAATGAGTTTTTCCAGGTATTTATTTACTTAATAGCTTATTCTAATTGAAATATTATATATATATATTATAGCTTATTTGTATTAATTGAATATTTTTCAGGTGATGGCTCGTGTATTACCTATGTACCTGAGAATCTTGGCAGTGGGTCTGGGAGCGGGAGTGGGACCGATAAGAACAATTGAAATCTTAAGGTAACTAGTTGAATTCTAAGATTGTAGTTTAGTAGCTTTATTTCTCTTAAAAGTATCATGTAGCATGTGTCATACATTATAATTTTTTTCTTTCTTTTGTCTTAGGAGCAGGTGGTTATGGTTGCTTGATGCAGGCCATAAAATGAATGAATGCTGGATTTTGGATTGGACTTTGTTTTCTATCTATTCTTTTGAAATTTGAATTTGATTTGTGTTGTTGTAGTCGATTAGACTTAGATTTAATTTGTGTTGTAATGGACTATGGACTTTGGACTTTAAGTTTAAACTTTAATCATGTGTTGAGATTTGTGGTTGTAGTCTTTTGGTTTTAAATTTTAATTGTGTTGTGTCTTGGATTGGACTAATAGATATTGGAGTATTAGACAATCTAATTTAGACTTTTGATGATGTGCTGTGATTTGAGGTTATGTTATGCTCTTCAAGATTTTTAATTATGTTTCAAACTTTAAAATTTGTGAATGTAATTATGTTTTATATATTTATGTTTTACAAAACGCACAAAAATGGATTCCAACAATCCAAAAAATTTAGTTTTTTAACTAAAACTTAAAAAAAAAAAAAAAAATTAAAAATAATAAATTCGGTTTGGTCGGTTTAACCGACCAAACCGCGGTCCAAACGGTCGGTTTTTTCTTTTAATTGGTTTGGTCGGTCGGTTTTTAGATTGCACCAATCCGGACCGAAAACCGAATTCTGGATTTTATGTTATGAAAAAACCACCCAAACCGACCGATGCTCACCCCTAAGCAGGAGAAGCAAGGGAAATTTGAGAAGAGCCCACATTGTCACAAGCCATTGAGCTGAAAAGGCTAGGGTTGAACTCAAGACAAAGATGAATAAGAAGCTCTGAGAACAGTATGTATATATATAAACACAAAAACCCTAAAAAAAAATTTTAAACAAAAAAAAAAATCATTGTGCACCAATAGACTAAGAAAAGGCTTGGCCCAAAACAAGATAAAGATAGTGAATAGACACAAACAAAGCATGATATATCAATGAGATTCTGAGATATGACACAAAGACAAAAAAAAATATGTCAGACCAAATGAGAAAAAAATGTAACACCAAAGAGCTCAAAAAAACAAATAAGAGAGAGTGAGTAAAAAAAATGAAGGTGACTAGAATAAAAACACTCATAACAAATATTTTCAACAGGATGCTGAACCAGTATTTTCCATGAGTGTGTGAAAAAGTGACCTCATGTGAGTCAACTGACTCACTCTTTTAAAAAAGTCACTCAATTTTTTTTATATTTATTATTTTTTTATTTTTAATATTTTTTTCAAAAAGAAAACTACAGCTATGACTTTCACTCTTGACCAGGGACGTAGCCGTCTTCTCTAATGTAGAAAATATTTATGAAGAATGAGCAAACTACTCCAAAGTAAAATCAATAAGAGAAAGCTCTTCCCATTACACCTGACAAGGTAGCCTTTTTAGCTGAGAAAAATAAAAGTTCAGACGAACACATAATCCTGGAAAATAATGAAATAAGAGTATTCTAGACAAAAAAAAAAAGACTGAAACTTAACCCAAAAAAGAAATCAAATAGAGCAAACTCTAATGCATTTATGTAAATGAACAAAGGTCTGAGAGTTCAAATCTTTGGTAAACAAATCTGCATACTGAGCCTTAGAAGACACATGAGATAACACAATTGATTTTGATTCTACCAACTCTCGAATAAAATGGTACCGAATGTCAATATGTTTAGTCCTAGAATGCTACACAAGATTTTTTGAAATATTAATAGCACTGGTATTATCACAATACACGAGTAAAGATTTTTTAGGGAAACCATAATCAGTAAGCATCTTATTCATCCAAAGTAATTGAGTGCAACAACTTCCTGGTGCAATATATTCGGCTTTGGCAGTGGAAAGAGAAATAGAATTTTGTTTCTTCTTGTGCTAGGATACAAGGTCATGTCCCAGATAAAAACACCCTCCAAATGTACTCTTCCTATCATCTAAATTTCTAGCTCAATCCGAGTTACTATATCCTACTAATGACATATTCGAATCATTTGTATACCACAAACCAAACTCAGTTGTACCAACCACATATTTCATAATCCTCTTAACAACTATAAGATGAGACTCAGTAGGTGAGGACTGATATCTAGCACACAATCCGACACTAAAACAAATATCTGGTCTACTAGCAGTTAGATAAAGAAGACTCCATATCATACTACAAAAGAGTGTTGGATCTATAGGTTTGCCTAACATGTCTTTAGTAAGTTTAGAGGTTGTGTCTATAGGAGTTCTAGCATGCATAGAATGATCAAGACCAAATTTTTTAAGCATGTTAAGAGTATATTTAGATTGAGAAATAAAAATTCCAGTTGATAACTGTTTGATCTGCAACCCTAGGAAAAACGAAAGATCACCTATCATGCTCATTTCAAATTCAGACTGCATTGAATCAACAAAATTATTTATAACATCAGGGCAAGTGGATCCAAAAATGATATCAGTTACATAAATTTGAGCTACAAATATACCTGGATTCAGATGTTTGATAAAGAGAGTTTGATATGCATTTCCCCTGAAAAATCCATTGTTGAGAAGAAAAGAGGTTAACCTGTCATACCAAGATCTTGGTGCCTATTTTAGTCCATATAATGCATTTTTTAATTTGTAGACATGATCTGGAAAATAAGGATCTTTAAAGCCCATTGCTTGCTCCACAAACACTTCTTCATGAAGAATGCCATTCAAAAAGGCACTTTTAACGTCCATTTGATGAAGCTTCATTTTCAGTTGACACGCAATAGCAAGAAGCATAATAGATTCAAGTCGAGAGCTACTAGAGCAAACGTTTCTTCAAAATCAATACCCTCCACCTGATTATCTCCTTGAGCTACTAGACGAGCCTTATTTCTAGTGACATTACCAAACTCATCTAACTTGTTTTTAAAAATCCACTTGGTCCCAAATATATTTGATTGTGTAGGCCTAGGAACCAACTCCCATACATCATTTCTCTTCAATTGTTCCGGTTCTTCCTGCATTGCATCAATCAAATGTTCATCTAACAAGGCCTCCTTAGCATTTTTCAGCTCTATCAAGGACAGATAACAAGAGTGACTTTTTTCATTTGCTGCCTTTTTCCTAGTCACCATGCGGTCAGCTGGATTACCAATAATCACTGTTGGAGGATGAGCTTTTGGAATCCATAAAGGTGGACCATTTTTGTATAATCTAGAATGAGTTGGTACGACTGGATTAGTACTACTAGTAGTCTCTTCTAGTTCAAGACCTGGGAGAAGATTCATCCATAAAATCATTAGATTGATCTGACAGAGATGTCTTAACAGACTAAGAAGGGGACTAATTTTCTTCGATGACGGGCTCAGTGAGAACAACTGTGGAACAGATAGAACAGGAGGATCATCTTCTTCACTAGTCTCATCTTTATCCTCCAATTCATCAAATCTCACATTTACAAATTCCAAGACTGTATGAGTGTGCTTGTTGAAAACTCGATAGGCTCTACTGTTTACTGCATAACCTAGAAACATTCCTTCATCACTTCTAGGCTCAAATTTGGTCAGATGTTCTCTATCATTCATAATATAGCACTTACATCCAAAAATATGAAAGTGACCTAGATTTGGTGTCTTACCCTTCCAAATTTCATAAGTTGTCTGAGTTGTTCCTAATCTGAGATGAACTCGATTGCTAATATAACAAACTGTATTCACAGCTTCTGCCCAAAAACGAGTGGCAATCTTCTTTCCACTTAGCATGACCCGAGCCATTTCCTGAAAAGTTCTATTTTTTATTTCAACTACACCATTTTGTTGAGGTGTTTTAGGAGCAGAGAACTCATGAGCTATACCGAGATGATCACAAAATTCAGCAAAAAGACTATTCTCAAATTCTTTTCCATGATCACTCCGCACCCTGTAGACTTTCATAATCTTTTAGAGTTTTTCATTTTGGAGTTTAAGAACAAGGGAGGAAAATACTCCAAAAGTATCAAACTTTTCCCTGATAAAATTGACCCAAGAGTATCTAGAATAGTCATCTACATAGACCATTACATATCTTTTCCCACTTATGCTCTTAGTCTGCATGGGTCTCATCAAGTCCACATGCAAAAGTTCCAAAACTCGTGAAGTCTGCAGAAACTTAACTGTAGGATGAGTTGCTCTAGTTTGTTTCCCTAACTGACATGGTCCACAAACCTTTTCTCGACTAACTTTACATTATGGAACCCCCTAACTGCCTTTAGCTTGGACAGTTTCTGGAGATCTCTGTAGTTTAAATGACCCATTCTATGATGCCATAACTCTTATTTTTCAAGTATAATTCTATGACACATAACTTCACTATCCAGCTTATATCAGTTGTCAGCTGTTAGAAAAATTTACCAAAGATCCTGAATCACATAGCTGACTTATACTAATCAAGTTTGCTTTCAAACCCTCAACATACAGAATATCCTTTAGAGATGGAAGATTCTTCAGAACAAGTTCACCTCTTCCTTGTATAGCTTCTTTGTTCCCATCACCAAAAAGTTACAACACCTTCAATCATTTCTTGGTAGTTGATCAACAAGTGGTTGTTTCCAGTCATATGACGTGAACAACCACTATCAAAATACCACTGGTTGTCCTTAAATGCAGATAGAGAGATATGAGCCACACATGCTTTTGGATCCTCTGAACTATCTTTAGGACAAATGTCAAAAGGAACAAAGTCATTCTTCTCGAAAGACTTCAATCTCTCCTTTCAACAACTAACTTTTGAAGATAAGATTGCAACTTGAAGCACTTTGGGCGCATATGACCACGTTTATTGCAGAAATGACAGACTGGGACAAACCTTCCACTAGCCAAATTTTTTAAACTAGTTGGTCTACTCCAGGATTCATCTTCTTGAGACTGAAAATTTACAGATTGAACTACATTTGAATGAAAACCTTTGGAAGTAGAGGGACCATCAATAAGAGTCTCCTTTCCATTTTCGTTTAATAGCCTTACCTTGTTTCAAGACCCTTCCATTCCAAATTCATCTCTTGGTTTTTTAACTTTCAGAACTTCAAATCTTAAGGCCTACAACTGAACATTCTTATCATCGATTTCCCTTAATAGCCTTTTTACTTTTCCCTCAAGGTTTTTGTTAACAAGAATTAATTCCTGATTTCTTCCTTCGACTTGCTTTACCGTCTTGATCATACTCACCCATTGCTCATACATCTGTTTATATGCAGTTTTTTGATCCAGGCTTTCTGTATTAGATTCATCAGTCTCTTCATTCTCACTTTCATCTTTTCAATTAGATGAAGTTATAAAAGCAACTACACATTTATCTTGATCTGAGTATTCACTACAAGTTTCATCTTTATCCTCATCACTGTCACTCCAAGTTACAGTCATAACCTTCTTCTTCTTTAGAGTATTGGCACACTCAGCTTGAATGTGACCAAAACCTTCACACTCTCGACACTGTATTCCTCTACTTTTCTTTTCTTGAGGAATCATAGATCTTTGATTAAAGGGAACATTCTTCTTAAAGGCATTCTCTTTTCCACCAAGGTTACCTCTTCTCATGTTCTTTTCTAGGAACTTTGCATAGTTTTTTGTAAGAAAAGCCACCTTATCTTCAGTCATACATTCTGATACATCACACTTCTCCACATCTTCTTTGTGAACAAATGCAAGGCTGTTGTTTCCCTTATCATTTTCCTTTTCTTTTTTCTCTTTGACCCACCTTTTTAAGGTCATCTCATACTTTTGTAAAGAACCTATCAGCTCATCAAGATCCAGTTCCTCTACATCATGAACCTCTTCAATAGAGGTAACTTTGGCTTTAAAAGTTCTTGGCAAGACATCAAGAACCTTCCTGACTAACTTTGTATTGGAGTAAGTCTTTCCAAGAGCATATGACTCGTTTGAGATATCACATAATTTGGCATGAAAATCTGCTACTGTCTCTCCATCCTCCATATTCAAGTTCTCGAACTGAGTAGATAAAGCCCTCAATCTCGCTTTCTTGACAACTTGAGTCCCTTCATTCTTTGTGTTCAATTTATCCCAAGCGTCTTTAGCAATTTCACAGTTGGCTATGAATTTCATCTGGTTTGTAGAGAGGGCATTGAAGATAGCATGAAGAGCTTTGGAATTGAAATTTGCCTTCTCAATCTCAGTTTCAGACCATTCACTCATAGGCTTGACTATTTCAACTCGATTTTCAATAACACTTGGGGCCTTCCACCCATTCACCACTGCCATCCATACTCTTTCATCTAAAGCTCTCAGAAACGCCCTCATCTTGGTCTTCCAATATGGATAGTTTGAGCCCTCTAACATAGGAGGTCTAGAAGTAGATCCCCCTTCTTTGAACATATCCATTTGAATATGTACACAACAAAAACAGACACCCAGATACAACAAGAAAAATGATTGATAGATCACGAATTAACCAGAGACACGGAACCACAAAAAAGAATCACTAAAGCAAATCCATCCTATTTTTTATAAAAGAAAAAAATAAATTACATCTATATCCTAAATTGTACAGATAACAGTTATAGAATACGATTCTTTTTTTCTTAAAAAGTATTCTATCTAATTTTTCTAAAAATAGTTACGTACGATTTTTCTTAGTTTTTATTTTTATTGTTATTGTTTTATATATAGAATCTCTTTCTCTAACTATATTTAGATTTTTATATTTGAATATTCAATTTAAAATTTAGATTTTTTGTTAATTACGTTTAGATTTTTATGATTTATCATAGGGTTTTTCTATCAGAGTTAGTTGATTCTATTCTGCTCAATATTTTATTTATAGAAAGAATGACAGGACCATGAGACATCACACAATCACGTGTGAACTGCCAGTTGGAGAAAGCACTGATAGTTAAACTAAACAACTAACCTGTCAATTCAATATTAATAATTCATAATATTGAGATAAAATAGATCGTAGCACAGACATAACAAGATGCATAATTTTTTCCAAACAAAAGCAGGATCTAAAAACTAACATTAACAATGTCCAAAATATAAGTGTGATTTTTGGATAGAAGGCTCAATCACTACAAAAATCGTGACTTTTACCGGCGCAATTTCGCTGGCAAAAGCCCCATGGTCTTTCCCGACGCGCTTTTGCATCAGCAAAAATTGAAGATGTACACCAGTCGATAATGTGACTTTTGCCGACGCAAAACGCACTGCGCTAGTAATTGTATCTTTTGGCGACGAAAAAATGCGCCGGGAAAAATAAGGTTGCGCCGACGAAAAATTTTGTCGCGGGATTGTGGAAAACACTTTTAGTGGTGCAAAATTGCGCGGCGGCAAAAGATGTGTCTCTTAGTGGCGCATTTTTGCGCCGGCAAATGTGGATATCTGTAGTGGCACATTTTTGCGCCGGTAAAGATTGAGACTTTTGCCAACGTAATTTTGCGTTGGTAAAAGTATTTTTTAAATAAATTTTTTGATAAAATTACTAATTTTATTTTCAATATATTAATATTAATTAATAAATTTCAATTTTAATATATTAATAATTATTTAATTTTTTAGTAATATTATTTAATTAGAAATAAAATTAAAATTTATAAATAAATAAAAAAATTATAACTATTAATGTTTATTGTCTCCATCAAACATGAAAATATAAAAGTAGTTTAGTAAATTAAATCTCTAATTAATTAAACTTTAAATAAATAAATAAAAAAGTTCTACAAATGTGTACTGCCCTCCTCATCATCCCCGCCCCCGTAAGCATCATCGTCCTCGTCCGGATCCTGTTCTGGTAAGTCGACAGTAAAACCAGGAGCCAATACACCAACCTGCTTTAATAAAGCACTGAGCAATACATCTTGACGCCGTTGACGACTCTCAAGTTTAGGCGTATACTTCTATAGGTTCTGATTTTCCAGCATAATGTCTCGAGTTTGCTGCAAAATGGTGTCCACTTCAGGTGGCAATTTCCCGGACATTTGAGAAGTTGACAAAGATGCTGCCCTCTTTGCGCCAATTGCCTTCAACCTAGGCAACCACCCAAACCCTTTCTTATAACGCGAGCGGGGTCCAAGTACATTCGTGACAATATCCATATCAGGCGGGAACTGACCGTCGACATTATCGCCGACACAAGAAGCACCAGATGATACATGGGTCGTACTCTGCGATGCTCGACGCTCGGTCATCTCAGTATGCACAATAAAAAGCACGTATCTTGAATTCCAATATAATATTATTTGAAAACCTAACTTATAAATTTTTAATATAACTGCATATAAAATATAACTTTATTATCTATCTGCCAACATCCTATCATTAATGACTGCAGACCAATGATTGAAAAAGAATGTAATTAATTTTGCTCCTATATCAGGGAGCAAGTGGGCTAAAGTTAATTTGGTCATGAAAATCCATATCTAAATTACAATCATGAATATATTGTTGATATATACAGTAAGAGCAGTTAATTCCATTAATGAGGAATTTACGTCTCTAAACATATACATCAAATATATTTGCATGTTTGTGATTTAGATATGGATTTTCATGAACAAACTAACATAGCCCACAAGCTCCCTGATACAGGGACAACATTAGTTACATTCTTTTTTTATCTTAGTCCACAATCATTAATCATAAAAATATTGGCACATAGATTATAAGGATTTAATTGTTAAAAATTTAATTAATAATTACTAATTGACACCAACCAATATAAATTTTTAATATAACTACATATAAAATATAACTTTATTATCTATCTGACAACATCCTATCATTAATGACTGCAGACCAGTGATTGAAAAAGAATGTAATTAATTTTGTTCCTGTATTAGGGAGCAAGTGGGCTAAAGTTAATTTGGTCATGAAAATCCATATCTAAATCACAATCATGAAGATATTTTTGATATATACAGTAAGAGCAGTTAATTCCATTAATGGAAGATTTACGTCTCTAAACATATAAATCAACTATATTTGCATGTTTGTGATATAGATATGGATTTTCATGAATAAACTAACTTAGCCCACAAGCTCCCTGATACGGGGACAACATTAGTTACATTTTTTTTTTTTTTATCTTAGTCCACAATCATTAATCATAAAAATATTGGCACATAGATTATAAAGATTGAATTGTTAAAAATTTAATAAATAATTACTAATTTACACCAACCAATTAATAATTAATATTTATTAATTATTTACTAAACTTTTTTAAAGTTAAATGATCATAAATTAGTTAAGGTTAGGCAACTTACATGTTTTGTCGTTGCTTCATCGCTAATCCACTTATCCTTATTCTTGTGGAGGTGCTTGAATGTGTCGATCATGCTCGGAAGCTAGCCAGTAGACGGGTCCATCTAAAAAAACAAATTATTTAAACATTGTTACCTTTATAATATTTTCGTAAATGTAAAGATATAGGTTATTATAATTTACGTGATCATAAACATGGGCAACGATGGATTTGGAACCGTGTCCTCCTGGTACGGTCATTTTTGCTCGAGCTTCTTTATTTCTCTTCGATATATGCTTCAAACAGAAAATAATACTCATTAATCTATATTGTAATTTTATAATTAAAAATTAATGTAAAAACTAAGGCATACCTGCTGAGAATCAGAAGCCCAAAAATTGCATAGAATTGCCCAATCAGAAGAAGTAATCGACCCAAAAGGTTTCGACTTCGCTCTCTCGTTGTCCACCTTTCTTCCAACCTCTACCCAGTGTTTCTTCATCGTGTGGCACCAACCATTCAGATGCTTTTGCATTTGTCTTACCATGGCATCATTGATTACTGGATTATCTTGTGGATAAATGAATTTGTCCTAAAATCACAATTAAATTTGAAATTTGTTAAAATATTATGAAGATAGAAAAAATCTTTAATAGTGAGTTATTAAAGATTTAAAAAATGCTTACAGATAACCTATGTCGAATAACTTGGATATCAACTGGCATTACTTGTTCCCAAGATAATGTAGTTGGGGGTACGGTGTCACGCATATAACGAGCCATGGAATTGTTGAACCACTTGCCGTACGTTTGAATAACTTTTCCAGTTTGTGCATCAAACTCTACTTTCAGATGATTAACTTTTTTGGTGGCCAGCTCCTTCTCGATATTGGCACCGTAATAAGCTCCCCTGCCCCTCTTGGAGCCACCACCGATGTCATTACTTGGTTCGGCCATTCTACATTAAAATATTCATTAATTAACTAATTCAAATTATGTATGTTTATTGCTTTCTGTTATAAAATTAACATTTTATTACTTATGGTCTTTCCCAACCTACCCTATTCCGACCTAGTGGATCCCTTGGAGATAGTAAGCAGTCATGTACTGTAACGACCCAAATTTGCTAATAGGACTTAGGGCCTTGATTAGCGTGCCTGGAGGGCAATAAATGATTTAATATGTTAATATGTGCATGTTTAGTTGAGTTAAATGTGCATGTGAGCCTCGTTTGGATATTAGGGGTATGTTTGTGATTTTGGCCCATTGAGGGCGTAAATATGATAAATATGATATGCATGTGATATATTTCTGTGTAGCACGATTCGAGACAGTCCTGGGGAGCGGTTAGCCAGAAAGTCACAACGGGGTTGAGAATTCGACTCAGGGCGAGTCGAGGGGTATTTTGGGTATTAGATGTATTATGGGGTTATCGGGTTATGGAAATAAATATTTGGAGATATATTTGAGGATAGAATGTCTAAGAGGGAATATTGGGGAAATTTACCATTTTGCCCTCGGGGATGTTTTGGTACCCCGAGCCTTGAGGTAACCTTAAAGATTAAGTTAAATATAACAAAGTCCAGGAAACTTTTGGAGGCTTAGAAACCGACATCTATTCTTTCCCTTCTCAGCTGAAGATAGTTTTTCCCTCTCTCATATTTGCTCTCTAAGACAATTCAAGGAAACAAGCAAGGGGAAGAAAATAGTCAAGAACTAAGGATTGGAGCTGAGCTTGGGAGACTCTAACCAGAAAACCAGGGCTTGGAGCTTGAGGAATTGAAGTTGGAACTTAGGGGATCAACCCTGAATCATAACTCAGTAAGGGTAAGCTTTAACTTTGAGAATTATGGTTGATTTATACTGTTTTCTTAGGTAATGCATGTGAGTAGGATTTAATTTGTTCTAGGGTGTTTAGCTGAGTTTTTGGAGCAGGTTTTTGATAGGTTTTGATGTTAAAACTGGGCTAGAACCTTTGTGATGATAATCTAGTTTGGTTTTGGGTGAATTGGTTTGAAGAAAATGCAGGAAAAGATGGAGATTTATGGGTTTGGAGGCGAGGGCCGCGACCCTAGGAGGGGCATGCCACGGCCCGTATGCGTGCGCGGACATGGGAGGCCACGGTGTTTGATGCACGCCGCAGCGCTTGGCCAAGTGCGCCACGGCCCGTGCGTGCTTCAGGGAGGTGCTAGCCTCTATTTCGAGGCTAGCCGCGGCACTTGTGGGTAGGGCCGCGACTCTTAGTGCCAGTTTGTGTTTTTAAGTATGTTTAGGCTTGGGAACTCAAAGGTTAAGGCTCGGGATGGATTTTATCACCTGGATTGATAGAATTCAAGGTTCCAGAGATTAGAGTTATGGTTCAAAGTTATTTAATGGATTAGAACTTGATGGATGAGTATTGTTAATGTGTTGTGACTAGGGTTCGGCGAGGCTCAAGTTAGGGGACTGTGATCGGGATATCGGTGCTTGGGAAGCTCGGGACGCAGGTAAGAAAACCCCTGTTTCCATAGAGCTTGTATGTAGGGATGAGCCCCAATATGTGTTGAATTGCAGGGCGTAGCCCTTTGATTGAATTTGTTAGTGTTCAGTATATGTTTATTATGCTATGAATGCGATTATGTGAATGTTTGGCAAGAGCCGGGAACGGCGCAGGCCGAGGTCGGCAGGGGCCGGGAACGGCAAAAGGCCGGGAACAGCGTTGGGCACGTTGAGTGCAAGGCCATGTACGGCAAGGGGCTGGGAGTAGCGTCGAGCACGTGGAGTGCGAACTTCCAGGGTGGACCGCAAACCCAGGGCCTGGTAAAGCACCTAGGACGGCTTGGCCATATGTGTTTAGCCTATTGATGGCTTGTTTATATGCTATGTGTTTGTTTTGCATATGTTATCTGTTTGTGGGTTTTCTTGCTGGGCTTCGGCTCATGGGTGCTCTATGGTGCAGGTAAGGGCAAGGAGAAAGCCAACCAACCATGAGTATAGCAAGCATGAAGCGGCGTGTACATGTGTTGGCCTGCCTGGCTGCCACAGGCAGAGGATTTTGGGAGATGATTGTAATAAAACCTAGATTTTGTCGTTCAACCGACTTGGTTGTACTTATATGTTGTAAATATTTCTAAACAGTATTTTGGGATCCCAAGTGTTAAACTTTTATGATTTTCAATGAAATAGAGTTATTTCTAAAGTTTCTACTCTCTTTATGATTTAATTACACTTTTGCTTTAAAAGCCTCGATTAGCGAGTGATTGCACGTTTTTAAACTCACTTAGTAACGGCTCTAAGGTAGTAGGGCGTTACATGTACTTTTCCCCATTTTTTCAAGATGTTTCTCAAACATCTTGAAAAAATGATGAGTAGTACTTGAATACATTGGCTATCCCCAAGGCATCAACTAGGTGCATGTCTATTGTTTTTTGTTATAAAATTAACATTTTATTGCTTATGTTCTTTCCCAACCTACCCTATTTCGACCTAGTTGATCCCTTGGAGATAGTAAGCAGTCATGTGCTCCTCCTCATTTTTTCAAAATATTTCGCAAACATCTTAAAAAAAGAGGAGCAGTACATGAATACATTGACTATCCCCAAGGCATCCACTAGGTGCATGTCTATTACTTTTTTTTTATATATAAAATTAACATTTTATTACTTATTGTCTTTCCCAACCTACCATATTCTGACCTAGTGGATCCCTTGGAGATAGTAGGCAATCATGTACTAATTCTCATATTTTCAAGATATTTCATCAATTATCTTGAAAAAATGAGAACTAGTACATAAATACATTGATTATCCCCAAGGCATCCACTAGGTGCATGTGTACCTATATCTGATACTATCATTAATTAATGATAATAAATAAAGTTTTCATTGAATTAAATAAAAAGTTACATATATTTGTTTAAATTACATATCACTGTCCTCATCATCACTAACTACAACATCATTACGGACACCACTATCACTATCACTATCGACTAGAACATTGTCATCATCCTCACTGTCTTCATACTCGGCCAACGTGTCGTCTTTAAATTCAACTTCATCATTGACAACTAATTCATCTGAACCTTCCCCAACAAAATCATCGACGTCGTACACTTCAGTGGGATTGACATCAACCTGATCATACTGAAGATTATCAAAAATTGGAAGTTCTACCCACAACTGAAATGAAGAAGAATTAACTTCTTGAAATATTGGTATATCATTTGTGGTCTTAGTATCATCAGCATCGGAATTTGAGAAATCCCATACATTCCTCATAATGTATTCATTAACGAGCCTCCAATCATCCCCATTTTTCATATCTCGAAGATAATACACCAACTTCGCTTGAGATGCGAGAACGAAAGGATCATCTTTATAACACTCTTCCTTCACATATACGCTCGTAACATTGGATTTCACTTTAATTCTACTTGTATTGAACCATTTACACTTGAATAGGAGAACACTGTAACCCATCAAGTAGGACAATTCAATTACTTATTCCATAACTCCATAGTAGTTCACTCCTTCCTCACTTGGCACCATTACACCGCAATTTTGTGTTTTAAGCTTCATATCACGACCATGAATTACAAATTTCACACCATTCACTATCATCCCTGGATAAGAGAACACGGTGCCACTTGATTTGTCTGCGAGAGCATACAATTCATTATTAACTTCAGTAGGTGTTGACTCATGCAAACCGTTCACCTATCAACATTAACATTGAAAGTTAGTTTTGGATTGATGAAGTGGGGTATCAGAAAATAATTGACTAATATACATGCTCGTTCTTTGAACCACTGAGGAAACTCAGCTTCTTGTTGAACTTCAAGATTCGAGCCCCCACGTCTTCTTAATTCATCCATATGCTCACTACAAACGGACAACAATGTTATGATTTTTGCCTTTACTCGGTAGATAAACCAAACAAATTTATTGAAAAAGACTAGAAAACACACCTAAGGTACTCCTTAATTTCAACACAATTGTTCAAGATATACCACTCTGCCTTTTGCTTTAACTGCGAATTGAGGAGCATACTTGATTTCTTACCAAATGGACGGCCAACAGCCTTATAAATAGAATATTCCCGATTTTCTTGGGATTCAACACGATCGTCATTCCTCTCAGGTCGATTGAATTGAGTCTCAACCCCCCGGAGGTACATTGAGCAAAAGGTTAAGGCCTCGTTCACCACGTAAGCTTCTGCGATTGAACCTTCCGGACGTGCACGATTTCTTACATACCGTTTATAAACCGCCATTGAATGGTCAATGGGATACATCCACCTAAAGTGCACTGGACCACCAAGAATTGCCTCTTTCGGAAGATGCAAAACCAAATGCACCATAATGTCGAAAAATTCTGGAGGAAAAATCATTTCTAACTTGCATAAAATGGTGATAATGTGTGTCTCCATCTTCTCAAGGTCTTTCACATTCAAAGTCCATGAACAAAGTATTTTGAAAAAACCGCACAACTCAATAATTGGCTTCCGAACTTCAGGAACCAAATACGATCTAATTGCGGTGGGCAACAACTGCTGAAGCAACACGTGGCAATCGTGTGATTTCAGCCCAGTTATCTTGCCATCATTGACATTGACATTCTTCGAAAGGTTTGCAGCAAAACCGTCCGGGAATTCAACTGACTTCATAAATTCACAGAAAACTCGATGCTCCGAGACACTAAGGGTGTAACTGGCATGCGATTTCTTCCACTTGTTTCCTTCTTTGCGGAGGTGGAGTTTTTCCCTAATTTTCATGTCTGCTAGATCAAGTCTTGCCTTGTCAGTGTCTTTAGATTTTCCCTCTAAGTTCAACAAAGTTCCCAAGACACTGTCGCAAACATTCTTCTCAATGTGCATTACGTCCAAGTTATGCCTCAGCAATAATTCCTTCCAATAATCAAGCTCAAAAAATATGCTCTTCTTCGACCAATTAAGTTCAGCCGGAGCCCTTTTGCATTTCACACCATCAAATTCTTTGTGTTTCCCAGGTTGTCTAATTTGCAAATTCTCTAATTGCTTCAACACATCATCACTGGAGTAATCTTTCGGTGGTGGCCTGAGTTTCTTGTTACCGTCGAATAGTGCTCGTTTACTCATCCATTCATGATCCATATCAAGAAACCTTCTATGGCCAATGTATGCAATTTTACTTCTAATCCCTACAGAGGGAGTTTCTTCATTGCATGTGGGGCACGCCTTGTACCCTTTTGTGCTCCACCCAGACATCATAGCATAAGCTGGGTAGTCGTTAATGGTCCACAAGATTGCTGCACGCATATTGAACAAGGGACTATTGTAAGTGTAACGGCCTACTACCTTAGAGTCGTTACTAAGTGAGTTTAAAATGTGCATTTAACTTGCTAATCAAGAATTTAGTTCAAAAGTGTAACTAAACTGTATTAAAATCACATAATTGAAAATGTGGTCTTTCATTGAAAAATTGTAAAGTGTTTAACATTCGGGGTCCCCAAAATACTGTTTATAAATATTTACAACTCAAAAATATGATTAAAGTCGATTAAACGACAAAATATAATTTAGTACAATACATCTCCCAAAAATACCCCTGGCCGTGGCAGCCAGGCAGGCCAAACATGTACGTGCCGCTTCACGCTCTCCGTACTCATGGTTCATCGACTTTCCCCTTGCCCTTACCTGCACCATAGAGCACCCGTGAGCCGAAGCTCAGCAAGAAAACTCACGCAAGCAGATGACATATGCATTTCTATCATTCAACATACAAATAAACCACCAATGGGCTAAACACATACGACCATGCCGTCCCAGGCACTTTACCAGGCCCTGGGTTCGCGGTCTACACCGTGAGGATATCCCAGGTATCCTATAGGGTCTTGCCCTGGCAACTCGCACTCCGAGTGCTAAACGCTACTCTTGGCCCCTTGCCGTTCTCGGCCTTCGCCGTTTCCAGCTCTTGCCGTTCCCAGCCTTCGCCGTTTCCAGCTCTTGTCGTTCATTCACATATATGCACACATAGCATAACTAAACAAGTATTTAAGCATGCATAAGCACAATCAATGAGGCTACGCCCTGCAACAGAAACTATAGGGCCTCGCCCTGCTCTACGGGTATAGCAGTTTTCTTACATGTGTCCCGAGCTTCTTGAACACCGAAATCCCGAGCACTTCCCCTAACCCGAGCCTCACTGAAAACCTAGTCACAACACATACATAGCACTCTCATTACTAACAAATTCATAATCATCTCCTGGAACCAATCCCGTGCTCTCGGGACCTCCTGTTTCCCCACACAAGGCAGCGAAAGTGTCCCCCGAGCCCCCTGAGCCAAAACCCTAAAGACACAATTTCCCCTTCCCAGAAATTGGCCTAGTACTGCGGCACAACCCTATAGGGCCGCGGCGCCCAGAGTGGTGCCCTCCTCCTGATTCAACCTAGCGCCGCGGCACAGAAGAACAAGGCCGCGTCGCTCATACACGAACCCAGAAAACTGGGTTTCTCCCAACGTTTTTCTTGAGCCAAAAATCTTCCAAATCAATACCCAAGTACTCCCAAGTCCCCAATTCGACCTAGAACTTCATATAAACAATATAACAACTTATGAACACCATAAACACACTCAAACACTCCTCCAAACTCAGAATCACAAAATGTTTTAAAATTTTATAAAACTTAAACCACTAACTAGAAAATAGGGGTGAGCATCGGTCGGTTTGAGCAGTTTTTTCATAACATAAAATCCAGAATTCGGTTTTCGGTCTGGATTGGTGCAATCCAAAAACCGACCGACCAAACTAGTTAAAAGAAAAAACCGACCGTTTTGGACCGCGGTTTGGTCGGACCGACCAAACCGAATTTCTTATTTTAAATTTTTTTTTTTTTTGAAAGTTTTAGTTAAAAAACTAAAATTTTTGGATTGTTGGAATCCATTTTTGTGCATTTTTAAAACATAAATATATAGAACATAATTTCATATATATTTTTTATTTTTATTTAATAATTTTAATAATTAATAATTATATAATATTATATTATTATATATTATATTGTATGGTCAGTTTTGGTTCCGCCGGTCGGTCTGGACAAAATTTTCAAACCGACCGAACAGTGGCGGTTTGCGCTGTTGGTGGTTTTTTCGGTGTTCGGTTTAATCGGTTTCGATTTTTTCGGTGTTCGGAAGGTCGGTGTATACGATTTTTTCGGTTTTTCGGATTTTATGCTCGGCCCTACTAGAAAACTTAAACCATAACAGAGCATAAACCTAAAAAATGCATGAAACTCTTACCTCAAGTGGAAATTCGACCTTGAGCTGCTTTCCCAATCCAATTCCAAGCTCAATTCCACTAATCCCAATCTGAACTTCACTCCAATAATCTACAAGACAACACACAATTCAACTCTCAACCCATAACATTCTTGGCTGAATTCTACAAAATAACTACTTAGAATCCTTACCTTAAATATGCAGAACAACCTCTAGCTTTCTTGGCTTGATTCCCCACTTGATCCCACAAAATCAGAGGTCCTTCCTTCCTTCCTGGTTTCTAGTTCTCTCTAGAGCTCCCCAAACATAACCCTTGCATAAGCCAAAATGAGAAAATGTTCCAAAATTTTCCTCAGCCAAAGTTTATCTACCACCTAAGCCAAATGACCCAATTGCCCTCTGTTGACGCGGTTCTTCGCCAACAGGTAATTAAGAGAAGAAGAGAAAAGGATTAGTGCTAATAATGAACCGAAACAGATATATGATCTTAGGAAATGGAAAGGTGACTCAAGACACGGTTTTTAAGTGGTTCAAAGGTTAAAATCCTTCTACTCCACTAGTCAATATTATTGCTCTATTCTGGGTATATGATTACAGGATATTTCTTACAAAAGATAATCCAACCCCTATCAACTCCCAGGGTCTCCATATTTATAGGAGAAGTCACCTGGGAGTTGGTAAGAAGGTCATCCCGTGACCTTCTTACCTATCATATCAACTCTGTGACATTCATGATTAATTCCTAAACCTGACACATAAGTGTGGTCAAATCAATAGGTAAGGAGATAATGGGCCGCACGGCCCAACCCAGTCGTGGGTGTCTGAATACGCACGTTTCTGCTGCATGTCTGAGAAGTTAGGGGGCATATTAGACACGTGATGTCTGATATATGCACGTTTACCTTGCGTGTGTTGACTTTACAAAGGGTCATAGCCTCCATATCCAGCTCGTATCACGAGCTGGATAATTAACTCGACCTTCGGCCTTCAGAGTCCGGACTCAGGTCTTAGGCAATCTTGGGTAACCCTTGGGTTACCTCGAGCTAAGGAGGTACGACCTTATGACGGAAGCTCCGGTCTTGGGGATGTCCACGAGATAATCATGATTAGGTCGCAGCTCAGCCCGCTAATCAGGCCGTGGGAAAATCAGGGCGTACACCCTCCCTTCTAACATAGATTCTAACTAATCCTCAAGGGCAGCCTAGACTTTTCCTTAACCTCTTGCAAGAATGCCACTTTCCCACTTAAAACAACTATCCTCAAGAGTTACCTATAGTCACCCGAGTTACCAAAGTGCCACTAACCACTAATTATTCCCACTGGTGACTATCTGGCTAAACCGCTCCCTATGACTATCTCGGACCGTGCAACACAATTATATCACCACTCACACATGGTATCAATCACAATATATATACAAATATTGCATTTATGCCCTCAGCGGGCTAACATTACAAATATGCCCCTAGCAATCAAATGGGGCCCACATGCATATTTAATTCCCCTAAACATAAATTCCTAATCACATATTTATCAAATTCACATATTAATAAAATAAATCAATTATTGCCCTCCAGGCACGCTAATCAAGGCCCTAGGCCTCATTAGAAAATTTAGGACGCTACAGTATGCATCTCGTGTCTCAACACCATTCACCCATAACTCCTTCAACTCGTCAAGCAAGGGTCTCATATAGACATCAATATCTTTTCTAGGTGAAGAAGGACCTGGAATTAGAATAGACAACATTAATAACTGTAGTTTCATGCACTTCCACGGCGGAAAGTTGTATGGGACAAGTATCACAGGTCACATGTTGTAAGAGTTTCTCATGTTCCCAAAAGGATTGAAACCATCTGTAGCCAACCCAAGCCTAACATTTTGAGGTTCGGCTGCGAAAGATGGGTACAACTCATCAAGGTTCTTCCACGCCTTACTGTCAGCGAGGTGCCTCAGCACACCATCTTCCTTTGGCCTTTTAGAATAGTGTCATCTCATATCCTCTGCAGTATATCTCGAACTGTACAACCTTTTCAATCTCAGCGTCAACAGAAAGTACCGCATGACCTTATGAGCCACTTTCTTCCCGTTCCCACGATTATCTTGCCAACAACACTCACCACAAACCGGATAGAATTCCAAATTTGCATTCTCCTTCCAAAACAGTGCACAGTCATGCTTGCAAGCATCGATGGACTCATATCTCAATCCAATACTCCACAACTTTGCCTTCGCCTCATAGTTAGACTTAGGTAAATTTGTTCCCTCAGGCATAGCGTCAACTAACAATTCCAGCAAACCATCAAAATAATGATTGCTGCACTTGTTAATAACTTTCAGATGCATCAGCTTCACCAAGAAGTTCAATGTGGAATACTTTCGGCAACCTGGGTACATTTCACTTGACATCTCCTTAAATAAATTGTCATACTTGTCGCGATGTTGAACATCATCTTGGGTAGGATCATTATAGTTTCCAGCGGGATCGTCATCGTCAGCGTAAACATCCTCCAGGATATCCGCTATCTCATCTCTATCCTGATCTCGTACCACATCTGGTGGCGGCGGCAGCGCCTCTTCATGGTAATGCCACACTTTGTAGGACTGTATGATGTCATTGTTGAATAAATGCATCGACATTGCATTTATAGGCTGAAACTTAACATTCCCACATTTCTTGCATGGACAACGAACCAAACCCCGATCGTTCACCTGATTTTTAGTGATCTCAAAGAACTCCTTAACACCATTTCTATACTCCAAAGACCAACGATTCCTCGCACTCATCCAACTTCTGTTGCTCGCCATCTTTAAGCGAAATAATTTAGAAAATATTAATAATTGTCTTAAAATGAGGGAAATGATAGCCAAAATATTTCATGACTGTTTGTCTCCCTAATTATCACTAAGTGATGATAATATCCTATCTCTGGCAAAAATAATTATTTCTATTTACAAAAAAAAATGTAGCTAATTATTAATTATTACAATTTTTTAAATCATTTACTTATTTATTACTTTTATTTTAAAATTAATTTAATTATACATTAATTTCATTTTGTAATTTTTTATTAAATTCTTCAATTTGTATTTGATTATTTACTTAATTAATAACAATTTTATTATATTTATATTTTACTTAATTATATTTTATTAAATCATTTATATTTTTAAATTTTTTCAATTACAAAACATCTAATATTAATATTAAAATTAATTGTTAATTATTATGATTGGTAATTTTATTTTATTTAAATTATAGTTAAAAATTAATTTTTTGATGTATTTTTTAATTATACTTAAAACTTTTTTAATTAATTATTAAACTTTTATTAAGTTTACTAACCCTAACAGAATTCGGGGCAGCATAACGACTATATTTCAAACTATCCCAAAAATTTTAAAATCTACAAATTAAACATATATATAACCAGAATATTCCTAGATCATACAAAACATATATATATATACATTAACAAATACATCAATTCTGATTTTTTTATTAATACAAAAAATTTATTAAATACATATTTACAAACATATCACATTTAATATAAAATAATTTAAAAATATAAACATACATTATTAATCTGATTTTTTTAAGTTCATACTTTAACTAAGATACATATATCACAAAATACAATATAATAAATATTAACAAGCAAAAATAAACAAATACATATAAAGCATTAAAATAAAAAAATACATATTCAAATCTGCTTTTTTAATTTTACAAAAAAAATAATAAATACAAAAACATATATATTATAAAAATAACTTAAAAATAGTTGTCATTAAGATAAACAAATACATATAAAGCATTAAAATAAAAATTAATGTTAACGGTTATATTTTTTGTAATTAGTGTTAATTTTTCTAAGACTAACAAAATTTGGGCAGCATAAGAGCTATATTTTAAACTATCCCAAAATTTTATAAAACCTGTAAACTACACACAAAAATATACATAATATTACTAGAGCAATATACAGAATATTCCTAGAGCATGCACAACATAAACCAAGAATAATAACATATATCAAATATTTTTATATCAGTAACATCAAAACAATTTATTTAGTAAATATTTATAAACAAATAATCTTTAATATAAAAAAATAAAGTATAATACAAATATACAATATAATATAATAATCTAATCTATTTTTTTAATATACATATAAAGCATTAAAATTAAAAAAAATACATACTCAGATCAGTTTTTTTTTTAATTTTTTAATAAATACTAAAAACATATATTATAAAAATAACATAAAAATAGCAAATAAAAAATATATTTTACAGTGGGTCGGCAGTGGATTGGGGTTGGCAGCGGCTCGACTAAACACATATTTACTTAAAATTTCTAAAATATTTTAAAATTTGATTTTTAATTGCTAAAACATTTAAGACTAATTATTTTTGCAAAAAACTAACACTAATTAAATCCAATTGAACCTACAATCTGATTTTTACTATTGTGGCAAAAAAAAAAAAACTTAACTTACCTTTAACATGATAAAAGAAAATATATAATCTAAAAAAAATAAAATACTAACTTACAACCATCTAATCTTATTTTTATTTTCTAAGAATAAAATAAAATATATGTATTTTATTTTAATTAAAATAATATAATATTTTTTTATAAATGAAATATATATATACACATTATATACCAGCAAACATATTATATAGACATATATTTATAAAAAAAATAAGCATAAATTAATAACATACTCACCCCATACACAATAATATATATATATAAATGGTATACATATAAACAAACAGAAAATTAAAAGCAAAAACAAGAAAACAATAAACATAGAAACAAATAAAAAATAAAATCAGAAAAAAAATTAAAACTAGAAAAAAATATATAAACAGAAATAAAAAAAATGAAAATAAAAGAAAAATAAATAAAAAATAAGAAAACAAAAATAAATGAAAAAGAAAAAATAGAATAAACCAAAATGTAAAGAGAAAAAAATAAAAAACAAACAAATATAAATATATATATTTATATACCTTTGGTGGCGTCGTGGTCCGGCCGTGGTGTGTGGTTCGGTGGGGAGGGGGTGTCCAACTGAGAGAAAGAGATAGTAGAGAGGAAAGAGAGATTTAGAGAAATTGAGAGGAAAAATTCATGGGCAAAACAAACAAACAATGAAAAAAAAATACCTTACCTTGAGGAGTTGATCCGTGGGGGTGGTGGAAGGTTGGGGTGGTGGTGCCGTTGAAGAAGAGAAGAAGAGGAAGAAGAGAAAATTGATGAACTGAAAAAATGGAGAAGAAGGACTCAGCGGTTGGGATATATCGTTATGACTTTTGCTGGCGCGTTTCGTTGCGCCAGCAAAAGTCTATTAGAAAACCCTAATCCAAAACGGTAACATTTAAATAAGTATACCTTTTACCGACGCATTTTGAGACTTTTGCTAGCGCAACTAAACGTGCCAGTAAAAGTTTGGCTACCTACCTTATTGAAAACGTGCATCAAGTTTAATATACACGTTGACTTTTGCGGACGCGTTAGGTGAAATGCGCCGGCAAAAGTCTCTGATATTTAAATTACCAAATTTCATAAGCTTTTGCCGGCATAATTCCGAATTGCGCCAGTAAAGGTTACATTTGTCGGCACAACCCCGAATTGCGCCAATAAAAGACTTTGTTTTCGCCCGCACGTTTCACTAATTGCGCCGGTAAATTTTTTTTTTTACCAGCGCAATTACGAATTGCGCCGAGAAAAGCTTTTTTTTTTCATGTAGTGAATAAAGAAAAGCCACCGACTCAATATAATAAAAAAGAAATCCAACTTAAATTAGGTGACTTTATCTTATTAGGTCACCATTCAAAAAGTGAATCTTAGTGACCGATTTGATGATAAAGAAAAATCACCTAATTCGAAGTAGCAAATAGTCCTCTACACACTTATAGTTATATTTAGTACATAAGTGGTGATGTATATCTATATTTATTATTATTATTATTAAATTTATCTAGTAATAGAGTGATTGTCGAGAGGCATATATATATATATATGTATGACAATGTGAAATGGATGATCACATGTAATGGATAGGGTAATAGGGGTCATGAATACCTCTATATAAGAGGGGTGTAATGGTAATGGAGAGCATATATCACCCCTCAATTAGGGCATACCCTACCAATGGCCACGTGATGCCAACTGTGGCTAACCCCACAAACCAGCCGCCCCTCTAATCTATCACACAACCACAACAAATATTCATAACAAACAAGATGAGCTCGTGGACCGTAATGTACTTTCATTCCCATCAATTTTTTCTTCATTTTTAATTTAAATAATTTTACAAATTGACTCACTTTATTCTAACAATAATGTAAAAAAAAAAAAAATTAGCACGTCAATTCTTCTTTAACTTCTTCCAAAGTGTTTTATTATTTGACTTTTTTTTATCTCATTTTTGTGGTCGAAAATCTTATCTTAAGTTTAAGAATCCCACGTAAGAAAAATATAGCAAAATATATATATATATATTATATAACAATGAGTTAGAATCTTATATCAAGGTGTTGTAGCTCAAGCAAGTATTCCATCTAAAATAATAATATTAATTTTGTAGATGAAAATGTTATCTAAAGTACCTACTCTTGTCAAAAAGTATCAAATTTAATTTTAAACACAATAAAATATACAAAATATTTAACATACCATTCCTAAAGTTGTTTTTATTATATTTTTCTATCATGTATTTTGTTTGTGTTTGATCTTGCTTGGTTTTGTTCTCTTTATTTTAGTTATTAGTTGACTATGGAGAAAACATAACCTTAAAATTTATAACTTCACTAGTAGTTGCTAAATTGGCGAGTTAGAAGAAAATATTCATTATTTAAAGTTTTTTTAAACATATATTTTTTGTAATTATTTATAGTTATTTTTCATGTTCATAAATTTTTAGCTGAATAAGTTTGTGACTTGATTTTATTTTTTATTTGAAAGAAAATATTTTTAATTAAATTTATTAAGATTACTTTTTATCTAAAATATGAAGCATGTATCACATTCACCTTAAAAAAAGATAAACGAACGGTCTATAGACAAAAATAACATAATGTCATTGTTAAAACAGGTTCAAAAAAATACAGGCAAAGTTGAAATTAGTCCAAAAATGAAAAAGAAGAAGAAAGAAACACTTTTCTTTATCTAGTCAATATCAATATGACTAAGTTTTAATTTCTTCAATTATTAACACCTCTCCATGCACATATCGTCGTTCCTTTTATTTTTTGTTATTATTATTATTATTATCATCATCATCATCATTATTTCACAGTACAAAACTTTCCCATGTAATAGAGCACTATCAACGGTGCACCAACTGCCACGTGTCAGCAGCCCACCTTCACCTTGGGTGCTAAGAAATTCTCTCTCTAATTTCCTTAATTTGGGAGTCTTTCTATTGAATTGTGTGAACAAAACATAAATTGGTACAAACCCAAAAAAATTAATTGTTACTTTACCATAGCTAGAGTTGCTCGGCCGCTATATATTGATGCATAGCCATCTTTTATAGTTAAAAACTTTGGTGCATATATAATATCTTAGTCCCTTGATATAATTATATATTCTTTCCATATATATAAATCAATAGCTTATAAGATAAGAGAGATAAGAGACGAGAGACTTCATTTTAGACATGCTCACTATTCATCACCTTCCTACCTATTTCCTAAGGTTTCACAATAATATTTGGTACTTTACTATTAGTAACCACTTCTTCTTCTTCTTCTTCTTCTTCTTCTTCTTTCCCATTTTGCTCTCTCTTCTTGACCCTCCTAGATCCAAAGGCTAGATAAAAACACACACACACACACACACAATTCAATTCTCCATCTGGGTTTCTCACAAGATTACCAATCATCAATAATCACTAATCAAAATTTGAACTTTAATGGGATTAAGTTCCAAACAGGTGGTGATCAACAGAGACGGCCTTGATTGGAGCCACAGCTTGTTGTTACAGCAGCCTGATCAGTACACCACCACCACCGCAGCCACCAATTTTCAGCCGCAGGCCAAATCTCCGGCCATGTCGACCCCCGGAATACGGCGGCAGCAGCAGCCGCCGCCGGAGCAGCTCAAGTGTCCCCGGTGCGACTCATCCAACACAAAGTTCTGTTACTACAACAACTACAACAAGTCACAGCCTAGGCATTTTTGCAGGGCTTGCAAGAGGCATTGGACTAAAGGTGGTACTCTTCGCAATGTTCCGGTAGGCGGCGGCCGTAAGAACAAGCGCGCCAAGAAATCAACCACCACCTCCGCCACGGCCACCGCCACAACCTCTACTAGTCCTACTACTACACCTACCCCGGCTGCCCCCATAGATAACAGGCTCAATTCCCATGTTATGTTTCAGGCTCATGGTCATGATGATCATGATCAAAAAAGCATATCTGAAATTCTTTATCAAGCTGTTATGATTAGGCCACCTCCGCCACCACCGCAGCCGCTGCCGCTGCTGCCTCCTTCTTATCATCACAACAAAGATCATTTGATGATCAACAACACAACAAATAATGGGGTTAAGTCAAGTATGGCTTTTCCGGCATCATTCTCATCAAGTAGTACAAGCCCATTTGAGTCTTTTCCAAGCTCATTTGAAACCTCAGATATTGTTGATTATGGTCATGAAGATCAGTTCAAACTCATGGCAGAGTCAACGGTGAGTCAACAACCACCATGGCTGGTAGTACCTGAAGCTACAACAAGCAATAATAATAACAATAATAATGGAATGGTCATGGATAATACGCCAAGCTACTTGAATTGGGATGATGATGAGATAGACACCCTTGTCTCTACTGATCATATCAATCTGCCTTGGGATGATTCTCATCTTGACATTATTAAACCGTGACAAAAAAAAATTGACTCTAATTAATTATCATTTTGGGGTTGTGTTTTGTACACGGGTAGTAGACATATATAATCTCTTTATTAATTTTACTTAGTGGTAAATAAATATATATTTATATTTGTTTTTGTACTATATGCTTGAGGCTGTATCTTTTTTTCAGCTTCAAGCTTGCTAATCTATAAGATATTGTCCATTTGTAACTCTTGTAAGCTATATGAGTATATTGACTCTGTTACGTTCTATTTTATTTTTTTGGGTGGTGCAATTTCCATGCAATGAGTTTTTTTTTTTAATTCTTAGGAAAAAATAAAATAAAAAATATTGATAGAGATGGATGAGATGAAATGGGGTCTTCTCCAGCAGGGCTTACTGACAGTGTATAATGGAAGATTCTTTGGTATGTATGTAAATTTGGATATATGAATGGTGGTAGTACATGTATTTTTGGGTTAGCTGAGCTCACATGTGGTGACCACTTCTACTCAAAAACCATATAATATATACATATATATATATATATATATCTATGACAATACATGATTATGGTTTTATCTTGGACAGCATTTTGGTTGTAGGGTTGGTTTTAAAGGATTACTCTTCATATATACAGCAATATATATATATATATATATATAAATTTGCTTTGTGACCACCTTGTATACTTGATTGTTGATCATAATGCTAGTACTTACAGCATTCAAATCTATATAATTATATAAAATGCAGTGGTGGTGGTGGTGGTCTTTTCTCATTCTCATTCTCATTCTCATCCTCTCATCGATTCATTCATTATTATTTCATTTCAATTCCAGTTTATGAGGACTACCTTACATGTGCGTTATGGGGCCACATTTCTAAGCAATGTTTCTCTTTATTGTTCTTCACAGCAAATCACAGTGCTTAAAAACACTACTGCATCATTCTAAGCTCTAACATTTGGACCCTACAGAATATTTCATTCCTAGGGAATTATGACACCAGCTACTTACTGGGATAATATTAGTTTCTTCTTTCTAATGGGCATTGGCACTATTCAAAGCCATGTCAGGTTCCTTTCCAGACAAAGATTCAGCTCACCAAGTAAGATTTTTAATAATAGAAGTGTGACAAAATAAACATGTTTTTAATGACATTCTTTTCATAATTCTTTACAAATTGACACCCTCTCAAACACATTCGATACCCTGGCGGAAAGTTACATTCTAGAAAAAAAAAACCATTTTGCCAAGTGAAAATTATATATTTACAGAAATTATAATTGAGCTCTCTACTGTTTTTATGGTTAATTCAAATTGAAAGAACACACAGAGAAATTTCCATCTAATATAACTCTACAAGATATACCAAACAGAGAAACTCGTACAAGCTTTCATATAATACAATAGTTTTTGTGAGTATCACATGCTCTTTTCTTGTCTTTCCATATATAAAAATTACACATTAATGATGGTCTACCAACCAGATGTTTGAGCAGGCTGCATCTTTCTTAGGATCCTTTTTCCTCTTCATGAGAATTAGACTACAGGTTCCCCATTCTCACATCAGTGTCCCTGGGGTAAGTAGCCTGACCATTGTTTGCCTTGGAGTAACTAACGTAAAAGAGCTCAGTGACGATACCTGTAAACACAACAAATGCAGCTCCGGCTCCAAAGATACCTTTCCTCACTACCTTACATGAAAAGGCTTTCCTATACTTGGTGTGGTATGCGTTTCTCACCGATTCTCCGAGCAAACATGACACGGCAATGACAAAGAAGACCCTGAAATTTGCATTTGAAATGACAGCAATAGTGAAATTCTGTGTTTAAGATTTAAGCTAAGGTTGATCATAGCATGAAAAAGAGATATGATTAAAAGTTGAACTAGCAGCAGCATACCAGCTAGAAATGAACAGAGCTATGGCCCAAGACCTTGAACTGCTCGGCCATAAAGTCTTCCCACAGCACAAGCATCTGCTCAACACCATTATAAGAAGTTGACTGGCTGTCAAGAAAAGAATTGCCCCCAGGCCTAAGCTAGTCGCGATATCTTTATCATACACACAGTAGGTGTAATCAGCTTGCTTTTCTAACCTTGCCTGCCAGGGAAGTATAGAGTTAAAACTTATCAGTCATAACAGATAGATATCATGGGCAACAACACCTTGTTCCAGTGCTGTAATCAACTAATCATATTTTGGGACATGGGTGAGCTATTTCACTGGACCAATAAAGTTCACATTTGTACTACATCATAATTGAAAAGAAGAAAGTTTAAGTAAGAACTGATGTTTTAGAAGTTAAACATATGCAATCATCAACATGGACTTTCTACGACTGTATACTGGTTTTCAATGAGTATTTTTTGCATTTTTATCAAATGATATATCATAACAAAGCCAAAATAATTTAGTTTATGATGTCGTAGATATACTGAAATGATGTCAACATCCAATCAAACTGTCAAATCTTTTTTGAAATCAGGCTTCCCTCCCCGTCTAATCTTACAATATTTGGGGACTAGGAAACTATATCAATAAGAGGGACTCGAATGTCTTACCATTTGAACTACCCCTCTTGGTATCAAGATTGTCACATCTATATATCTACTAGATTCAAAAGCATGATAAAGAATCTAACTAAAAAGCCAATATGGCATATTCCCCAACCCCCACCGCGAAAAAAGAATCTTAATTTTTTGTGTTAGTAGAGATTAGGTAGACTGGAAAATTAGTCTTGCTTACTTCTTATCTTACTTCCTTTGACAAAAGACTAGGGACTTAAACCTCTGACCTTGACCTTGTGGGAGCATATCACATACCTGGTCATTTGAGTTACCGTCTTGATTATCAAGATTGTCGCATCTATTTATCAACTAGTTCAAAACATCTTTAATCATCTAACACAACATTCGATATGGCATAATCCCCCACCCACGCGGCAAAAAAAAAAAAAGAAAAGAAAAGAGAATCTTAATTTTTCTGAGTTAGTAGAGGATTAGGTAGATTGGAAAGCTAGTCTTGCCTACTTTTTATCTTCCTTAAATTTTACAGTTAAAGACCTTGCTCAATTGATTGAAACACTACCCAGTCGCATGTCCAGAGTCCAAGTCTAGATAATTCATATTCTTCTGTTTCTGAGTCTGTTATATAATAGTACTCTTCAGTTCAGTCTTCCTGAACCTACTGTAATTCAGAACCATTTATCATTTTCTTAACCTTTCTTTGCATATTTTGAAATGGGATCCTCCCATCAAACCTTATTGTGAATGTAACTTGAGCAAAATCACTAAGTAGATCCCATGAGAAACCATTAACACTTATGGCTCTATGAAAACTAAGTATGCATTTA
The DNA here is from genome assembly GCF_963169125.1 of Humulus lupulus. NCBI lineage: Eukaryota > Viridiplantae > Streptophyta > Magnoliopsida > Rosales > Cannabaceae > Humulus > Humulus lupulus. The sequence goes on along the minus strand of NC_084801.1, from coordinate 125,107,324 downwards.
TAAAGAGTGGAAACTTTTATCCCCAGACAATCACATACACTTACCCAATCACATGAACTGACCTCAAATGGCATGGTAGACCAGGTATCATTTACACACACTCACCAGCCAACCACTTGAACTAGCCTCATGCAGCAAAAACTTGAACAAGTCTTGTTTCACATGCTGCCAAACACCTAAGATCCAATTAGCATAGAACTCCTTGAAAAGATTTAAGTTAAGAAGGAAATCAATGTAGGAAACTTCCATACAAATTTGACCATAATTTTTTTTAAAAAGCCCCATTTCTCTCACATGGAGTTGTGTAGCATGAAAAGGGTGTATACAGAAAGCCCCCACATTATAATGTATACTAGATTTTTTGGTTCATATGTTATCTCAAGATCCCAGAAATAATTTTCCTCTAAATATAAATAAACAAATATTAATAACCAACTTGATGGAGATGAAAAAGGGTCAACCAGAGGTTCAAATCAAATCCATCCCAGTACTAAATACAATTTTTAGTACTGTATTTTTAGGGTATCATGCGATAAAATGGCAATTTCATTACAGTATTACCTGATTATTTTTAAGAAACACATCAAGCAAGTCAAAGGGTTTCTTAAAAAATATGTATATAACAACAAAATTTAGTTAATACATTATAAATGATTAATCTTTGAACTTCAAAGAGCTCAAAAAAAAAAAAAAAACCATATTCCAACAGCTGGGTCATCCCAATCAACAGTTGACAGTCCTATTTTTCCCCCAAACCCAAACTTTTACCAAACCTTAAAGGGAGACCAAACCTTAACTAAGATTAATAAGTAAAAGAAAGCATAAACATTTCCAGAGAGAGAGAGAGCTTAAACTCACAGTAGTCTTCCTCTGCTCAGCAGCAACAGCAAGAGCAAACGCAACCAAATCAAAAATGAAGACCAGAAACAGTACCAAAGTGGAAGCCATCACTACAAAGCTTCAAAACCTCTTTCTCTCTGACCCTCGAACTCAAACAGTCAGCTTAACCTTAAGAAGTGTCCAGTAATTAAAACTATATATGTATAAACATATATTTATATACTGTATATATTAATATGAAAGAAAGAAGCTTAAATACAATACGTAATAGTAATGGAGGTGATGGCGGTGATGACACACAAATGAGTTTGTCTTTTACGATGGTGTGATTCGTAGGTTCCATTCCATTCCATGAGAGAGTTTTACTGTTATACGATAACAAACGCGGTAATGAAATAGTGTTATACAGGTTTATATTTGGTTGGATTCTTTATTTTTTTTCTATTATCTGTTTTGTTTGGATGTTCTGTTTTGATAAATTATGTTTTGGATCGAATGTTTTGTAAAATGGTTAAAATAGAATTCTAAACTTGATTTTGGTTAATATTTTTTTAACTAAAATCATAAATAATTTACCAAAATAATAATTCAGAATAAAAATAAAATCATTCTGCTTAAAAACTGTGTTGTTATATTCAATTTTTTCTTTATCAAAATTGAGTTTAGAGTTCTATTTTAACAATTTTATAAAATATAGAGTTCAAAAAATAATTTATCAAAACAGAAAATCCAAATGAAGAAAAACATATCATATAAAACAAAATTAAGATTACTAACTTATGCAATAAAATACTAAATTAAGATTATCGTAGAAGGGATTATATCAGGAATAGTCCCAACCTTTACTAAAAGTATCACTCAAGTCCCCATTCTTAACAAACATACCTTAGATGGGTCCTTTTGTTACTATTCCGTTAAATATATCGTTAATGGACATGTGCTTATCACATGAGTTAAATTTAAAGGGCATTGAGTGGACAGAATTACACTCATAAACTAAAAAAGTGAACAATTTCACTTCATATCTATTGATATCATGTCTTGTTTTACAATATATAGATATCATATGTAAACCCAAAGAATTACACCATATGATCACTTTATATCTATTTTGTATGGAACCCTAAAAAAAATAAGGCATGGGAACCCACTTGATCGTATTTATCCAAAAGATTAATAAACCCCATAAACCTGTTCAAAACTAAGAACCAAAAATCTGCACTATTCCAACCACATTTCCAAAGAAAAAAAGTCGTAAGCAGATAACAAAAAATAAAGACAATGTTCACTAGGCACTCCCACCACCAAATGCACCTTCACCACTACTTCCAGCCTTGAGTTGTCATTCTTAGTAAAATTTTTAGATTGTTTATTCCTCACAACCTATAGAAATATTAAATTTTATAACATTCAAAGATGAGAGTTATAGGTTGTAATTAAATAAATAAAAATGCACTGAATTACCTTCATTTTTTTTTGCATATGTGGTATTTTTGCATGAGATTTTGTGTAACGACCCAAATTTACTAATAAGGCTTAAGGGCCTTGATTAGTGTGCCAGAAGGGCATAACTGGATTATATGTGATTTAAAGATTTAAAAGCATGTTATATGATGAATTGAATATCTGTGATGCATGACTATGTGTACTAGTATGCATGTAGGCCCTGATTAAGTTAGAAGGGCATAATCGTAATTTTGGCTCGTTGAGGGCATAACTGCATATATTTGTGATAAATTGTCGAGACCACATTCTTTTGTGGATATATTTGTAATCTGTGACTCGAGACGATCATAGTGAGCAGTTCAGCGAAAAAAGTCACTGCAGGGATTTATACCCGGCTCGGGGCGAACCTGGGGGTATTTCTGGGAATTTAGAGAATATATTGGAGTTTATTTTGATGTTGGGGAATATAATTGGTGATTAGTTAGGTGTCGGGAAGTAAGGGGTAAATATTAGAGACACTCGAGGAATTAGCGAGAATTGGGAATAAATGACCAGAATGCCCTTGGATGGATTAAGGGCTTAAATTTTAATGGGAGGGTATTGTGGTCATTTGGCTTACAAGGGATAAGAGTTAAGTGCTGTTTTGGCTTTATGCCTTAGTGGGAAGTCTAGAATCTGAAGGAAGTTAAAGAAAAGAAAGAAGGAAAACAGGGGTCATTTCTTCTCCCATTCAGTTTAAGTTTCTTCCTCATTTCTTCAAGGAGTTTTGAGCTGAAATTCAGGGAGAGTCTGGGCAGGAGCTTGAGGCTAGGGTCCTTGGTCTAGCTTGAGGAATTAACAAGGAGTTAGCAAGGGTAGTCCATCCACTCGAGGTAAGGCCTAAGGTTGTCTGTCAGTTTCTGGTTTTTCTTTATGTAAACATGGATCTTGAGCTGAGTTTTGGTGGGAATTCTAGGGAATTGAGGCTGAAGCTTTGAGGAGGTGAAGGCTAAGAAAGTGTGGAAGATAGTCTAGGTTGAGCTCATCCATTAAAGGTAAGAAACTCTAGTTCAAGTTTTGTGATTTCAGTTGATTTCTGTTGAGTTTTTGGGCTCTAGGTTCAGCTACGGTGAATTCCTTGATTTGGGGTGCATGTGATTGAGTTTTGTGTGGTTCAGACTTATGGGATGAGTTGAGGATGTTGGGAGGCTTGTTTTGAGGTTTGGTTGAGTTTTGAGAAGGTTTGGCTCGGGAAAATTCGAAGGAGGAAAAGTTTTGTTGGGCTGTGCTGTGACTAGCGCTACAGCGCTAGTCACTGGGTGCTACAGCGTTAGGTCCCAAAGTTCGAGAGCCTTTTGGCGCTGTTTGTAGCGCTATAGCGCTCTCTTTAGGGCGCTGTAGCACTACCCTGTTTCCAGAAAGGGGTTTTTGGGTTATTTTCAAGGGTTTTTGCCCGGGGGTTCGGGGTTTTATTCCACCACCCCGTTTGGTGGAATTATGGCTTTCCAAGGGCTCGGGATTGGTCCCGAGGCTAGGTTTTGGGTTTGAGGTTTGATGATGATTTTGATCTATGACTGTGACTAGGTGTACGCTAGGGCTCAGACGGGATCGTGCTTGAGGATCAAATTAAACAAAGCTAGCGAATCTAAAGGTAAGAAAACTGCACCCGGTTATGTGTTTGTGATGGGACTAAGAGCTCCCTATACCTGTATGATGTCTAAGGTGGTATTATGCCATGGGACATATGATAAATTGCCTAAGGGCACCGTAAATAATACTTGCGCACAGGGTGCGGCTCAGCCACTGGTAGCGGAGGACAGCTTAATATTCACTGAGCTCAGTTTAAGCAGGCCGAAGTCAGTGGGATAAATAGCGGGTGCGGCCTAAGGGCGTTAACCCTAGTTATCATATGTGAATTGATTACTGATATGAAGTGATATACTTGGTATGCTGATTACTTGATTAACATGAATGCTTAGACTGTTGAGTACATGCTTATGTGGTATGAGTTATCTGATTGTCTGTTGAATGATTATGCTCTATTATTGCATTTTCTTGCTGGGCCTGGCTCATGGGTGCTACGTGGTGCAGGTAAAGGCAAGGGCAAGTTGGACCAATCCTGAGATGGAGAGCTGCGGGGCTGAATGTACATAGTCAGTTGATCGGCCGCCACGGCCGAGGAGTGATACAGGACGAGAAAAGCCTATTTGTCTGTTTTGCCTTAGAGTGGCCAGCAACTGTATTTAAATCTTAAATCTTTTGTAAACGGTCTTTAACTTATTACTTTTGGGATCCCATGTAAAAAGGAAATGTTTATTTATAAGAAATGCAGCTTTTGAGACCAAATTTTTTTAACCCTAGTTCAACTATAGTTTCAGTAACACGTTTTGAATTAAATGCCTTGATTATCAAGTCTTGCACCTTTATAAACACACAGTGTAACGGTCTTGGCTATCCAGGGCGTTACAACTTGGTATCAGAGCGTCCTAGGTTTAAGGGTTCCTGAAGACTGGCTGAACATGTACATTCGCCGCGAGAGACAAGCTCGACTCAGGGTTTGGTAATTGTGTATACATGACTATATGTTTAAATGATTTGAATGAAATATGACTGCTGGTATCTACTTGATTAATAGGGAGCATGAGATACTGATAGGGCCTGGCCCTTGACTATTGCATGATGATATTGAGGCATGCTTATCAGCATTACTATGCATGTGAATGAATATTCGGATAAACTGTTATAATTTGATTGCTTGTGAATGTTTGGGGTTCTAATGGTGGACCATGGAAGGATTATTACCCTGTCATTATAGTCTGATTGCCGAGTCATTGATTGTAGATTGACTTGGATAATTATGTGTCCAAGAAAATCTACACGACTAGCCGGCAACAGGTCTGAGACTAGAGATGATGATCAGGGCCAGACCCCTCCGCCAATCCCTGAGAACTGGCAGCAGCTTATGGCAGACATGCAAGCTCGGCTACAGAGCCAAAATGAACAGATCTGAATTCTGTGACAGCAGGCTCCATCAGAGAGTGTTGCCCCCATTGTGCCACCTGCAGTGGTACCAGTTGTACAGCCAGTAGAGGTTGGGAACAGATGGGAGATGTTGTATGAGCGGTCCATAAAGCAAAAACCCCCGATCTTTGAGGGAGGACCTGATCCACTGAAAGCTGAACAGTGGATGACTATGATTACTACCATTCTGGACTTTATGAGGGTAGAGGGGTATGACAGAGTGGCCTGTGCCACATATATGCTGAGGGAGGATGCCCGAATCTGGTGGGAGGTGGCATCACAGACCAGAGATGTTACTGCTTTGACTTGGGAAGGATTCAAGGACCTATTCAGTCAGAAGTATTCTAATGTTGCCATTAGGGCAGCGAAGGTAAATGAGTTCGTGGGGCTGGTTCAGGGCAGCATGACGGTTATAGAATATGCCCTAAAGTTTGACATACTAACGAAATTTTCACCCGACCTTGTGCCTACTGATGCAGCTAGGCAGGACAGACTTATCAGAGGGCTTAATGCTATGATAGCTCGAGATGTGAGAATTACAACAGTTCCTAGAGGGACAACTTATGCCCAGGCTGTAGAGAAGGCTCTTACCGCTGAGGAAGCGGAAAATAAGATATGGAGAGAGAGTGCATTGAGGCGGGAGGGCTGCAGGGTGGTGCCTCCATATTCTGGTTCTGGTAGGGGCGGAGGCCCCGGTGATTTAAAGAGGAAGACCCTTGATGCTTTGACCGCTCCTGGTCCTGATAGGAGAGGTTGGGGTACTCAGGGTGGCCGTCAGGGAGGCGGTGATGCATGGAGGACTTATCCTGAGTGCACGAGGTGCAGGAGACGCCATCCGGGCGAATGTCGGGCTAAGGCCTGTTATGTGTGTGGGGTGGTGGGACACCTCAAGAAAGACTGGCCGACAGTGAAGAAGGGCGATGCGGGGAAGGTGGACAGCTTGACTCTAGCTCGAGTGTTCACCCTGACGCAGGCAGAGGCCGAGGCTAGCCCCTTGATAGTGACAGGTCAACTTTCTAGCGCTGGCTCTCCTTTTACTGTATTGATTGACTCTGGTGCTACAAATTCGTTTGTTTCTAGTAAGGTGATTGATAGACTGTGTAGACCTAGTGAGTATTGTACCTCGGGATTTGGGACTATTTTGCCTACAGGAGAACTGGTAGTATCTAGGAGGTGGGTTAGAGCACTGCCAGTGGTAGTTGATGGTACAGAATTGTCAGTAGACTTGATTGAGTTGAGTATGGAGGACTTTGATATGATTTTAGGTATGGATTGGTTGGCTAGATATGGAGCTACTATTGACTGTAGGAAGAAGATGGTGATCTTTGAGCTAGAGGGCGAGGATTCCTTTATTTTTGTGGGAGCGGTGCATGGACCCTGCGTACCCAGGATATCGGCACTGAGAGCCAGAGATCTGTTACAAGGAGGGTGCATAGGTTTTCTGGCTAGTGTGGTGGATACCACCAGGGTTTCGCCAGCAGGACCGGAAGAGACCAGGTTGGTTTGCAAGTTCTTGGATGTGTTTCCTGAGGACTTGCCGGGGTTGCCGCCGCATAGAGAGATTCAATTTGTCATTGAGTTGGCGCTAGGGACAGAGCCAGTGCCGAGGGTACCATATAGGATGGCACCAACAGAACTGAAAGAATTGAAGTTACAGTTGCAGGAGCTTCTGGATTTGGGGTAAATCGGGCCTAGTTACTCGCCATGGGATGCTCCATTGTTATTTGTGAAGAAGAAGGATGGGACTTTGAGAATGTGTATAGACTACAGGGAATTGAACAAGTTGACTATTAAGAATAAGTACCCCTACCAAGGATTGATGACTTGTTCGATCAGCTGCAGGGTAAGACGATGTTCTCGAAGATTGATCTTCGATCTAGTTATTACCAGCTGAGGATCAAGGACGAGGACATACCGAAGACGGCCTTCCGAACGAGGTACGGGCACTATGAGTTTCTGGTCATGTCGTTTGGTTTGACCAATGCCCCAGCAACCTTTATGGACCTAATGAACAGGGTGTTCAAAGACTTTCTGGATCAGTTCGTTATCGTCTTCATCAACGACATTTTAGTGTACTCCAGTTCAAAGACAGAGTACGAGATTCATCTTCGACAGGTTCTTCAGAGGTGGAGGGAGCATCAATTGTATGCCAAGTTTAAGAAATGTGAATTTTGGTTACCAGAAATTACATTCCTTGGACATGTCGTGGGTGCAGATGGGATTAAGGTGGATCCATCTAAGGTAGAGGCAGTTAGGGATTGGTCGAGGCCAAGGAACGCCTCAGAGGTGTGAAGTTTTCTTGGTCTAGCGGGTTATTATAGACGGTTTGTGGAAGACTTCTCGAAGATAGCGGCACCGATGACGGAATTGACACGGAAGAATTTGAAGTTTATCTAGTCAGACAAGTGTGAGGACAGTTTCTAAGAGCTGAAGCGACGACTTATTACTGCGCTTGTGTTAAGTCTTCCTTCGGGGGAAGGGAAGTTTGTTGTCTACTGTGATGCATCGATGTTGGGTTTAGGCTGTGTGTTGATGCAAAATGAGAAGGTCATAGCTTATGCATCACGACAGCTGAAGGAGTATGAACAACGATATCCCACCCATGATTTAGAGTTAGAAGCGGTGGTATTCGCATTGAATATTTGGCGACATTATCTATATGGGGAGAAGTGCGAGGTATATACTGACCACAAGAGTCTAAAGTATTTCTTTACACAGAAGGACCTGAACATGAGACAGAGGCGTTGGCTAGAGTTGGTGAAAGACTATGATTGTGATATTCATTACCATCCGGGGAAAGCCAACGTAGTGGCAGATGCATTGAGTCAGAGAGGCCCAGGTCAATTATACAGTTCCACCCAGATCTCGAGAGAGTTAGCTAATGAGATGGTCAGAGCGGAGATAGAATTGGTGGTAGGCCAGTTGGCCAATATTACTCTGCAGTCGACCCTGCTAGAGCGGATTAGAGAAGGGAAATTGGTAGACGCTCAGTTACAGGAGGTTAGAGAGAATGTCTTAGCGGGAGTAGCTAAGGACTATTCTATTTCTGAGGCTGGTTTGCTTCGGTATCAGGGACAGATTTGTGTTCTAGCTGATGAGGGGATCAGACGAGAGATACTGTATGAGTCTCATACAACCCCGTACTCACTTCATCCGGGTACCACGAAGATGTACCAAGATCTGCGAACGTTATATTGGTGTCCCGGGATGAAGAAGGATGTGGTGGAGTACGTAGCCAGATGTTTAAACTGTCAGCAAGTGAAAGCTGAACATCAGTGACCAGTAGGGTTGCTTCAACCTTTGGGTATTCCTGAGTGGAAATGGGAGGATATTACGATGGATTTTGTGGGAGGTTTACCTAGAACAGTAGGGCTTCATGACTCGGTGTGGGTGATAGTGGACAGATACACCAAGTCAGCCCATTTTCTTCCAGTGAAGTCGACATATACTGTGGATCAATATGCTGAGTTGTACGTGAGGGAGATCGTACGTCTCCATGGGGTTCCTAAGTCTATAGTGTCAGATCGAGATCCTATCTTTACCTCCAAGTTTTGGGGTGGTTTGCAGAAGGCTATGGGGACACAACTGAGGATCAACACAGCCTTTCATCCTCAGATTGATGGACAGTCTGAGAGGACGATTCATGTATTGGAAGATATGCTTAGAGCGTATGTGATTGACTTTGAGGGATCATGTAGTAAGTATCTCCTGTTGATTGAATTTTCATATAACAATAGTTACCAATCAATGATTGGAGTGGCTCCCTATGAGATGTTATATGGGAGAAAGTGTAGATCACCCATTCATTGGGATGAGATGGGTGAGAGGAAGTATTTGGGGCCAGATATGGTTCAGAGGACAAGTGAAGCTATAGAGAAGATCCGAGCTAGGATGCTCGCCTCTCAGAGCAGACAGAAAAGCTACGCTGATCCCAAGCGTAGGGACGTGGAGTTCCAAGTTGGGGACCATGTGTTTCTCCGAGTTTCACCATTGCGAGGGGTGAGGAGGTTTGGAAAGAAGAGCAAGCTAAGCCCTAGGTTAATTGGACCTTTTAAGGTGTTATGGCGGAATAGTAGGGTCGAGGAGGCGACCTGGGAGCTTGAGACAGCGATGCGGGATCAGTATCCCGAGTTATTCAGGTAAATTTCGAGGACAAAATTCTCATTAGGAGGGGATAGTTGTAACGACCTAAATTTACTAATAAGGCTTAAGGGCCTTGATTAGTGTGCCAGAAGGGCATAACTGGATTATATGTGATTTAAAGATTTAAAAGCATGTTATATGATTAATTGAATATCTGTGATGCATGACTATGTGTACTAGTATGCATGTAGGCCCTGATTAAGTTAGAAGGGCATAATCGTAATTTTGGCCCGTTGAGGGCATAACTGCATATATTTGTGATAAATTGTCGAGACCACATTCTTTTGTGGATATATTTGTAATCTGTGACTCGAGACGATCATAGTGAGCAGTTCAGCGAAAAAAGTCACTGCGGGGATTTATACCCGGCTCGGGGCGAGCCTGGGGGTATTTCTGGGAATTTAGAGAATATATTGGAGTTTATTTTGATGTTGGGGAATATAATTGGTGATTAGTTAGGTGTCGGGAAGTAAGGGGTAAATATTAGAGACACTCGAGGAATTAGCAGGAATTGGGAATAAATGACCAGAATGCCCTTGGATGGATTAAGGGCTTAAATTTTAATGGGAGGGTATTGTGGTCATTTGGCTTACAAGGGATAAGAGTTAAGTGTTGTTTTGGCTTTATGCCTTAGTCGGAAGTCTAGAATCTGAAGGAAGTTAAAGAAAAGAAGAAGAAAAAGAAAGAAGGAAAACAGGGGTCATTTCTACTCCCATTCGGTTTAGGTTTCTTCCTCATTTCTTCAAGAAGTTTTGAGCTGAAATTCAGGGAGAGTCTGGGCAGGAGCTTGAGGCTAGGGTCCTTGGTCTGGCTTGAGGAATTAGCAAGGAGTTAGCAAGGGTTTTCCATCCACTTGAGGTAAGGTCTAAGGTTGTCTTTCAATTTCTGGTTTTTTTATGTAAACATGGATCTTGAGCTGAGTTTTGGTGGGAATTCTAGGGAATTGAGGTTGAAGCTTTGAGGAGGTGAAGGCTAAGAAATTGTGGAAGATAGTTTAGGTTGAGCTCATCCATTAATGGTAAGAAACTCTAGTTCAAGTTTTGTGATTTCAGTTGATTTCTGTAAAGTTTTTGGGCTCTAGGTTCAACTATGGTGAATTCCTTGATTTGGGGTGCATGTGATTGAGTTTTGTGTTGTTGGGACTTATGGGATGAGTTGAGGATGTTGGGAGGCTTGTTTTGAAGTTTGGTTTAGTTTTGAGAAGGTTTGGCTCGGGAAAATTCGAAGGAGGAAAAACTGTGTTGGGCTGTGCAGTGACTAGCGCTAGTCACTGGGCGCTACAGCGCTAGGTCCCAAAGTTCGAGAGCCTTTTGGCTTTGTTTGTAGCACTATAGCGCTCTCTTTAGGGCGCTATAGTGCTACCCTGTTTCCAGAAAGGGTTTTTTTGGGTTATTTTCAAGGGTTTTTGCCCGGGGGTTCTAGGTTTGATTCCACCACCCCATTTGGTGGAATTAGGGCTTCCTAAGGGCTCGGGATTGGTCCCGAGGCTAGGTTTTGGGTTTGAGGTTTGGTGATGATTCTGATCTATGGTTGTGACTAGGTGTATGCTAGGGCTCAGACAGGATTGTGCTTGAGGATCAAATTAAACAAAGCTAAAGAAAACTGCACTCGGTTATGTGTTTGTGATGGGACTAAGAGCTCCCTATACCTGTATGATGTTCAAAGGTGGTATTATGCCATGGGGCATATGATAAACGGCCTAAGGGCGTCGTAAATAATACTTGTTCATAGGGCGCGGCTCGGCCACTGGTAGCTGATGACAGCTTAATATTCACTGAGCTCGGTTTAAGCGGGCCGGAGTCAGTGGGATAAATAGAGGGTGCAGCCTAAGGGCGTTAACCCTAGTTATCATATGTGAATTTATTACTGATATGAAGTGATATACTTGGTATGTTGATTACTTGATTAACATGAATGCTTAGACTGTTGAGTACATGCTTATGCAGTATGAGTTATCTGATTGTCTGTTGAATGATTATGCTCTGTTATTGTGTTTTCTTGCTGGGCCTTGGCTCACGGGTGCTACAAGGTGCAGGTAAAGGTAAGGGAAAGTTGAACCAACCCTGAGATGGAGAGTTGCGGGGCTGAATGTACATAGTCAGCTGATCGGCCGCCACGGCCGAGGAGTGATATAGGACGAGAAAAGCCTATTTGTCTGTTTTTCCTTAGAGTGGCTAGCAACTGTATTTAAATCTTAAATCTTTTGTAAACGGTCTTTAACTTATTACTTTTGGGATCCCATGTAAAAAGGAAATGTTTATTTATAAGAAATGCAGCTTTTGAGACCAAAATCTTTTAACCCTAGTTCAACTATAGTTTCAGTAACACGTTTTGAATTAAATACCTTGATTAGCAAGTCTTGCACCTTTATAAACACACAGTGTAACGGTCCTTGCTATCCAGGGCATTACATTTTGATAGGCGATTTCTGAACAGGTTAGGATAAAACAGAGAAAACTAGGGAAATAATGGCAATGGAAATGGATATTTGTATTAAACTATTAGGAATTTGAGAGCCTTAGTTCTCTAAAATAAAGTCTTACAGACTAACACAATCTTCACACCCAAAGGGACTAACCAATACTCTCTTATTCTAACCCACTCTAGTACACCACAATACCGTATACCCTACTCACACACAAGTTGCTCTCCTATAACTAATTCATGATGTGTCCTTCCCATGTGCTGACTTATCCAATTCCTTCCCTTTCCCCCTTCTAGTGTAGACATAAGTGATGGGAGGCCTATCAATACCCCTGCCCAAAGTCTCACCTTGTCATCAAGGTAGAAATGAGGATAGTGTTCTTGAGTGACTTTGAAGTCCTCCCAGCTTCAAATGCAGGTAGATTTGTCCATTAGATAAGAACTTGTGGATGAGACTTTTGTGTACCTGGTCATACATCCAAGAGGCGCTCAGATTCAAGGGACCACTCTAACTCAACCGGCATGTCTGGTGGCAAAGCACTAGCTTGCTGTAGGGGTGCACACGGGTCAGATTTTCGGGTTTCAGGTGCATCGGGTTTGGGTTTTGCGGGTTTCGGGTGGAGAATAATGGTACCGAAACTGATCCGAAAAATTCAAGGTTTTGTGAGGTTTCAGGTTTGTTCGGGTTGGGTTTCGGGTTGGGCTGGGCCTATTGGGTTTTGGACCAAAAAGCCCAATTTTGCAAAAATACCAGTTTTTACACTTTTTTCAAAAATACCATTTTTTGGGTTTCGGGTCTGAACCCGAGTTCAAAAAATTTCAAACCCGACCCGACTCCTGTCGGGTTCGGGTCGGATTTAACCCGAATCCGACGGGTTTTCCCAAAAAATGGGTTTTCGAGTTGCGAGTCGGGCAGGTTTACAGGTTTTGCGGGTTTTTCGGGTCAAATGTTCACCCCTAGCTTGCTGGTGTGGACCCAATGTAGCACATAACACTGAAACGTGGAAACGGGATGGATCAATGAACCTGTTGGTAGCTGGAGCCGATAAGTAGTTGTGCCAATGCGTTTTGTGACTGGGAAAAGACCAAAGAACCTAGGAGACAACTTCTCATTTCAACGTTTTGCCACGAAACGCTAGCGATATGGCCTTAGCTTGACATACACCAAGTCTCCCTCCTGAAATTGGACATCACGGTGCTTCTTATCAGCTTGTAACTTCATCTTTTGTTGGGCCCGATGAAGATTCATCTTGAGAAGATCAAGAACGTCATCCCGAGCCTTGAGGTGCTCTTCAACAACTGAAACAGAAGAGTTAGTGTGCTAAAATGAACCAGCGGAGGAGGTTCTCTGTGATAAACAACCATGAAGGAAGTCATTCCTGCTGAAGAATGAAAAGATGAGTTGTACCAATATTCTGCCCAAGGTAACCATGTCACCCACTTGCTCAGTTTGGAACTCACAAAGCATCAAAGATAGGTCTCAAAACATCTATTAACAACCTCTGTTTGTCCATCTGTCTGAGGATGATATGCCAAGCTATGCTTGAGCATGGTTCCCTGCAAACAAAACAATTCTTTCCAAAAACAACTCAAAAATATTTTGTCGTGCTCCGACACGATGGAATGGGGAATCCCATGGAGCTTGACAACTTCCCTTACAAAAACTGTGGCTACTGTCAACGCTGAAAAGGGATGGCGAAAAGGTATCAAAATGACCATATTTGCTCAAATGATCCACCACTACTAAAATCGAATCAAAGCCATTGGATAGAGGCAGCCCCTCTATAAAATCTATGGACACATCCTCCCAAACCTGTTCTGGAACCGAAAAAGGTTGGAGTAACCCAGCTAGAGATTGAGCCAAGTACTTGTTTTGCTGGCAAACCGCACACTCAGCAACATACCGCTGTACATCCCTTCGCATATTTCGCCAATACAAGTTTGCTGCCAGTTGCTGAAACGTCTTGAAAACTCCCGAATGGCCCCCCACGCTGCTGCTATGGTACTCTTGTAAGAGGATTGGAATGAAATGTGAAGATGAGGGAAAAACTAAACGTCCCTGGAACTTCAAACAACCTTGCTGCAAGGAATACCCTCCTCCATCTTTGCCTAAACTCAAATCATGAATAACCTTGGAAAAATAAGGATCGGTAGCTACATGTGCCTTCAAATCTGGAATAGATAGTAGAGTAGGGACTGAAATGGCAGTGAAAGTCACCTCTTGGTGTAGACGGGACAAGGCATCGACAACCTTGTTCTCAAGGTCAAGCCTATACTGAATATCAAAGTCATAACCAAGGAGTTTAGTGAGCCATTGCTGATGCTCTGTCGCCACCAACCTTTGTCCAACAAATACTTCAAACTGCGTTGATTAGTCCGCACCAAGAACTTCCTACCCAACAAATATGGCCTTGTAATGCCCCGAATTTCCTAATAAGATTTAAGACCTTGATTAGGAGGTCGGGAGGGACATAATTTATTTATTATGGTATTTAATGGTTATATGCACGTTTACGTGAATTATATTATTATATGATGGTGAATGCATGCATACTGGTTCATATTTTAATTATGAGGGCATTTTGGTAATTTGGCCGTTGTGGGCGTAATTGTGTATTTTGGGTGCATGGTTGTGATTAATTAATAAGGCCAGCTTATAAGGTGGATTGGTTCGAGCTATTCAGCATGAGACGATCATGAAATGTAAGTGTTCGGTCTAGTCATAACGGGTTTAAGTTCGGGGCTCGGGGTGAGTCTCGGGGTCATTTTGATGACTAGAACATTACCGGGAATAAAAGGGTAATGGGATATGATTTATTGGTATTTGAGAATATTGAGAATAGCGGGAATTGAAGAGCGTTAATTATAATTAACGGTATAGGTTGGAAAGGACAATTTTGCCCTTGGGGTGGCTTTAGGAACCTTAAGTGACCTAGGGGTATTTAGGTCATTTGGATTGGATTTATATGACTTTAAGGCTGTGGAAAACATAACCAAAACAAGGTCTCATCCTCATCTCCTCTTCTTCTTCTCCCGTACATGTTTTCCCCTTCACTTTTCTTTGAATTTTGAGAGCCCAAATTGAGGAGTTAAGCTAGGAGATCAAAGGTGGGAGCTTAGGAACTTGATTCAGCCATTAAAGGGGATTCAAAATCAAGTTTGAGGTAAGTTCCAGCCATTAGTTTCATGGTATACTCTGTTTTGGGTTTAAACTTTCAGCTTGTGATTTCTTGGTAAATAGTTGGAATTAATGGAAGTTTAGTTGATGTTTAACTTGGGTTTTGATGTGGGTGAGTTGTTGATAATGTTTAGTGGTTGAATTGGGTGTTTGGTTGAGGTTTGGAACTGGTTTGAAGGTTTGGTTCCGAGGGAAAACGCAGGGGAAAGCAAGCTGGTGCTTGCTGGTTTTGGTAATGGGCCACGACATGGCTATGGTGAGCCGCGGCCTACGTGCGTTTTTGTGAGGGGATTGGCTCTGTCAGGAGGTTGAGCTGCGGCATGGCTCTGGTGAGCCGCGGCCCATCAGGGCAGTTTTGGCCAGAAATAGGTTTTTGACTTTGGGATGCTACCCATAGGCCTCGGGGTTGATCCTACTACCCGGTTAAGTGTGGATTGATGTCCCAGAGGCTAGATATTGGTTTGGGAACCTATGTTGGTCATTTTTATTAATGGTATCCTATATGTTTGGTTATGACTAGGTGACCGCTAAAGGACTAAAAGTTGATCGTTCTCAAGGGTCGTTCTTTTAATCATTCTAGCTCGACTCTGAGGAAAGAAAACTGCACCCTGTGTATATGTGACATGCATGGCTATTCTTGATGCATGTTGGTTGATTATTAAGTATGACATGCATGGCTATTCTTGATGCATGTTGGTTGATTATTGAACGTGACAGGCATGGCTGTTATTGGTGCATGTTGGATTGTTGAATATTATGCATATGATGCATGAGAAACATGTGATTAGGACATGCTTTGTATACTGAGTATGATATCATTCAGAGCTTGAGCCTCTGTGTTTATGCATGATCCTAATTGTACTAGTACTTGTTTAGTAAGCATGCTGAATACCTTATTTATGGATATTGAACATGTGATATATGTTTGGTGGCATGGCTTACTTGTGTATGGCACTGAATAGTCAAGGATTTTGACCTAAGAGTCAGAAACGGCATAAGCGTCGAGGACGTAGGGCCGAATGAAGATTAGATCTAATCGATATCAGCATTGAATGGCTCTATGGCATTAATGGTGGACCGACCCTAAGGTCGAAGAACTTATAAGCGCTTGCCTGGTCTAAGACCAGATGTTCATAGCCAGGGCATATGGCCCCGGTGACTGTTTGTCACATGGCTAGGGGACGATGTCCATAGTTACGACTCTAGAGTCGGGAGGAAGGTTATGCTGGTGACCAATCACCATGCACCTATCCTGCTAAAGCTAGTGAGATGCTCACTTATTTATTAAGCCCTGGTGACCCTACCGTCACATGGCTAAAGGGTGTTGTCCCCAGGTTATGACTCAATGGTCATGAGGAAGTTTATGTTGGTGACCATTCACCATACACCTATCCTAATTGAACTTATGAAAGGATAACTTATCAGTTAAGCCCTGGTGACCCTATCGTCACATGGCTAAAGGGAGCTGTACCCATTTTTGTGACTTTGGCTACCGTCACCTACCTGTTTTGGACTGATAGTCCTGAATGATTATTATGATCATTGTTGATATTATATCCTGCTTTATTGTGTTTTCTTGCTGGGCTTCGGCTCACGGGTGCTATGTGGTGCAGGTAAAGGCAAAAGGAAGCTGGACCATCCTTGAGTTGGAGAGCTTAGGTGATGACATGTACATATGCAGCTGCTCGTCCACCATGGCCGAGGTTTAAAGAGGAACTAGGGTTAAATCCTGTTTTGCCGCTTAGATCGGCATGTTGTAAATAGTTTTCTATAATAGACTCTGAAATTATATTTTTGGGATCCCAATATATATATTAAACATTCTAGTGAAACGTTATATCTTAACCAAAAATTTTAATCCCTAAACCGCTAATCATACTTAGTTCACAATTTTGGCCAAATGACTCGATTAACGAGTTTAGCACTGTTTACAAGGCACACCGTAATGGTCCCTGGAGTTGGGGCGTTACAGGCCTCCACTTCTAAATTTCTAACACAAAAGCCATCAATTCCCGCTCATAAACCGGCTTGGTGCAGGCCTGCGGAGACAACACTTGACTGAAGAAAGCGATAAGGCGCTAATTTTGCATGAGCATCGCCCCCAAACCCAAACTAGATGCATCAGCCTCTATTACAAATGGCATAGAAAAATCTGGTAATGCCAAGACTGGTACCAAACTCATGGCCTCCTTAAGGCAATCAAAGGCCTCTTGAGCTTCTTGAGACCACTTGAAGGCATCATTCCTTAACTGTTCTGTTAGTGGTTTGGCTATACTTCCATAGCCTCGCACAAACTATCAATAGTACCTGATCATGCCCAAAAACCCTCGCGGTTGCCTAATTGTTCTCGGTACTGGCCAATACTCCATTGCCGACAACTTAGAAGGGACGACCTCCACCCCACTTGCTGAAATGATATGTCCCAAATACTCCACTCTAGGCTGGCCAAATAAGCATTTCTTTTGATTGGCGCATAGTTGGTGTTGCCTCAATCTGGCCAAAACCAACTCCAAATGGTGCACTTGAACCTCCATCGAAGGGCTATAAACTAATATATCATAAAAAAAAACCAACACAAATTTACGCAAGAAATCCCAAAATACCTCATTCATGAGGGCTTGGAAAGTGGCTAGCGCGTTCGTGAGGCCAAAAGGCATGACAAGGAACTCATAATGTCCTTCATGTGTCTGAAAATCTGTCTTTTCGACATCTCGTACAGCGATGCGAATCTAATGGTATCCCGACTTCAAATCCAACTTCGAAAAGACCCTTGCTCCATGGAGCTCATCTAACAACTCATCAATGACTGGAATAGGAAACTTATCAGCCACCGTCTCCCTATTTAGAGCCCTATAATCCACACAAAATCGCCAACTTCCATCCTTCTTCTTTACCAATAACACCGGGCTTGTACTTGGCTGAACTATACCCGCTTGTAACATCTCTGCCATTAACCGTTCTATCTCATCCTTCTGCACTTGAGAGTATCGATAAGGCCTGACAGACACGGGTCCCACCCCTTCGTAGAGTGTGATAGTATGCTCTCTTGCCCGAGCAGGTGGCAGCCCTTGAGGCATATGAAAAACTTCATCAAACTTGTGTATCAAATACCCAATCTCTGGTGGTACCGACATCCCCTCTATAACACCCTATATAACCAAGGCCATTACACAGTGTGATTATAAAATGTGCAAAACTTCCTAATCAAGTCATATAGTTGAAAACATGATTCTAAAGTCATAGTCAGGTTAGGGTTAAAAGATTTTGGTCATAGACGGAAAATTTCTCAATTAAATAAAAGTTTAGTGCATGGGATCCCAAAAATAGATTTTTAAGGACAGTTTACAAATTTTCAAAGTTATACACAACCATAAGCCACTCTAATGGCAAAATACACATTTAAGGTTTTCCAGTCCTGCAATTTCCCTCGGCCGTGGTGGACGAGCAACTGACAATGTACATTCTGCCCCAGAGCTCTCTAACTCAAGATTGGTCCACCTTGCCCTTGTCTTTACCTGCACCATGTAGCACCCATGAGCTAATGCCCAGCAAGAAAACCATAATGCAGAGCATAAACAATAACAATACTCAAATAATTCACAAAACATTAACCAAATATTCAGTAGACCATAACGTTCACATAATCAGTGATATCAATCAACAAATCAATAGTCTATCATCCAAGTAATCAACATGCCATAATCATCAGATTAACAACAGTAAATACTTCATACAATACCCAGGGTCGGCGCTCTTAGGACGCACCCTCAGTTTATCCCACTAACTCCGGCTCACTTAGCCCGAGCTCAGTGATTATATAGTTAACCTCAGCTACCAATGGCCGAGCTGCGTCCTGTGCGCAAATATCAATTCCGACACTTTTAGGTCGTTTATTTCATGCTCACATGGCACATCACAATCACACAATATATGCATTAAAATACAGGGAATCTCAGTCCCACATAATTACATAAGGGTGCAGTTTTCTTACCTTTTACACTTGCACTAAATTCAAGAGTTGACCCCTCGAGTACGATCCTGTCCCAAAATCCAAGCAGTCACCTAGTCACAAATTGTAAATATAACCCTCATTATAATTTGATTCCGTAAACCAACTTCAAGACCAATCCCAAGCTCTCGGGAAGTCCAATTCCACCAAATGGGGTGGTGGAATCAACCCCCGAGCCCCTGGACAACAACCCAACAAAGTACCCAAAAATTAGGTTATGGAGGAAGGGTAGCGCTACCAGAGGGGCGCTACAGCACTATAATCAGAAACCTAAGCCCCCCAGAAATGCAGCCTAGCGTTGTAGTGCTCCTAACCTAGCGCTACAACGCTAGCACCAGAAATGAAAATTTCTGGGTTTCTCCCTTCGAACTTTCCCGAGCCAAAGCTCCAAAAACTCACTCCAATCATCAATCAAACACAAAATTGAGTCCATACTTCCCTATATCTCATCCAAAACAACCTAATAACATCAAAACTTAGCTAAAACCCTCACCAAACACAAAAATCAAAGCTGAGCTTTGAAGCTCAAGAACACCAACTAAAAACCAGAAAACCCAGAACAATCAAGGGCTAGAAATCATTACCTCAGAGAGAAGTTCGACCCTAGGCTGCCCCAATACCACTCCAAGCTTCAGCACTCAAAGTTCCAAGCTCAAGTTCTTCACAACTTCATCACAAACCCAAATTCAGAACTTAAAGTCCAAAACTCCCAAGAACAAGTGGAAACCTAAAACCAGAACATGAAATTCTTACCTTCCTCCCAAATTTCAAAATTTCTAAGTGTGGTTGGCTGCTAATCCTTCTTCAAATTGATCTCACTCTTTAATTCCTTCAAAAACCAGCTCTCATGACCTATGCCCTGTTTCTCTCTTCATCAAACTTGAACCAAAAAGGTTCATGGAAGTCTTGAGAAGTCCAACACGTGAGAGCCTTTTCCTTTAGCTGTGGGTTTCCAATTTTAACACCAAAAGACCATCCTACCCCTCCTCAAACTAAGCCCTACACTAAACTTCAAGGGTAGCTAGGTCATTTCACCACTCTAACAGAAACACCACATTTCCCTTCTTATTTCACTAATACCACTAACACTAAGGTTACTAATGGTTATCAGCCTCAACTAAAAATCACTTACCACAATCGTGACTCTCGACTAATACCGCGGGACAGGATCTCCTCATGCTGGAAACACCACATATAACTCAAAATCATACCCTTAACGGGTTCAAATTACAAATATGCCCTTCTAAACTAATTAGGGCCCACATGCAGATTTAATACTCATAAACATGCATTTAATAATTTATTCACATATAATCAAATAATCCTGCGTTTAACCATTAAATCATACATACACCAATTATGCCCTCTCGACACGCTAATCAAGACCCTTAAGACTTATTAGCAAATTTTGGGTCGTTACACCCTCAGTCTTGGTTTCTATAGCCAATGCTCCAAGTAAAACCCAAAATCCCTGCCCTTCATGTTGCACAGAATGAATCAAGGCTGTTTTATGAAATCTGGGACTTGCATAGACTCAGGTCACCTTGCAAATTAACCCAGGTTGTACCCATTTCGAACTTCATTACCAATGTCTTCCAATTCACCTGCATATTGCCGAGAGTTTCTAGCCACTTAATTCACAAAATGACATCTGCTCCCCCAGATCCAATGATAAAAAATCAGTGACCACCTGTATTGCTCCCAGGTCCAATTCCACTTGACTACATATGCCATCGGTCATGACTTTGCCTCCTGTACCCAACAAAACACTGTAATAGGAAGTAGCTACAATTGGTATCTCCGTTGCAGAGACAATAGCTATGGAAATAAAATTGTGAGTGGCCCCACTATCGATGAGGACCGTCACAGGGTGTTGTCCAATATGAGGATGAATTTGATGTCTGTGGTGGGGATTCCACGAGGGGTTGCAACTCATCCATCATCAACATAACCTGTAGAGCTCGCTGTTCACACTCATGCCCTCTAAAGAATTTTTTATCACATTTGAAGCACACTCCTCGAGCTTTCTTATCCTGGTACTCAGCTTCGGTCAACCGTTTAAATGGTGGAGTTTTGGTGGCTATGGATGATCTTGAAGAGGCCATGAACGAGGATGAAGACGATGATGGTATGGTGGGGTTGGCTGAATATGTTGTAAATGGAAGTTTAGGTGGGAAAATAGGGCTTAGTGATGACTTGAGGCCTGCAAAACGAGTGGGTTGACTTGTTGTAGCCATTTGGTTAGTCTCCTCAATTCGCTGGGCCATTTCCATAATCTGGGCCAAGCCCACTGGCCGTAGAAGATGCAAAGCCCCTTTATCACTTCCTTGAGGCCCTTAACAAAACTGCCTTCTAAGATGTGCTCCGGCACTCCTGGGACCTGAGAAGCCAGCATTTCCCACTTGACCCGATACTCCTTCACCGTTGCCTCCTGCTTCACCGAGAGTAGCTCCTCCGAAAGTGAATCATTGGCACCGCCCTAAACCTCATCAATATCAAATTCTTGAGGGTCTCCCAAGACAAAATAGGGCGTCTTTGGTGCTCCCATTGAAACCACGTGAGAGCATCTCCTTCAAGACCGATTATGGCAGCCTCAAGCATATGAGCTTCGGATAATTTGTTGAGGAGAAAGTATCCTTCAACTCTGAAGATCCAACCATATGGGTTATCCCCATAAAAAAGCAACAGATCCATGCAAGGGGTCTTGTAATCTCGCCCAAACGAGTGCCCATTTCCAAACTGGTTCGACAGAGATGGCTGTGGTGGGATCGACTGGTTTTGCGAGGAAAACATTGGCGATGATGATTCAGTACCATCGACTGCTCGTCGTTGATGATCGACACTTGCGACAGAGATTTCCGGAGGATTTCAACTGGTCATTGGCAGTAATTGAGCTAAATGACCAATCACAAAATCGATATTCTTCTCCAACGATGGGATGCACTGCACGTCCGACTTCAATAGCTCGACCTCTTTCAGAAACTGCTGCAGGTCACCTCTCGTCGTAGCTCTGTCTGAAGAGCTTCAAACTTCTCTTCCAAGGCTTATAGCTGAGATTCCTTCTTAGGTCCCATATTGAATCAACTTGGTTCTGATACCAGTTGATAGGAAATTCATGCACAAGTTAGGATAAACCAGAGAAAACTAGGGAAACAATGGCAATGGAAATAGATATTTGTATTAAACTATTAGGAATTTGAGAGCCTGAGTTCTCTCCAAAAAAAGACTTACAGATTATCACAATCTTCACACCAAAAAGACTAACCAATACTCTCTTCTTCTAACCCATTCAAGTACACTACAATACCGTATACCCTACTCACACACAAGCTGCTCTCCTATAACTAATTCATGATGTGTCCTTCCCGTGTGTTGACTTGTCCAATTCCTTCCCTTTCCCCCTTCTAGTGTAGACATAAGTGATGGGATGCTTATCAGATTTTTCTTTGACTTTTGACCCTTTTTTAGGCTGCTTATAGTTTGGATCACATGAGCAAGTGTTGTCGCCACTTTGACCACAATGACTGCATGTCCTAACCATACCAAATCTTCTAAGCTTAGTAGAACTTTGTGGTAGATCATCTGGTTCTTTCTTCCGCTTCTTCTTTTTGGTTCTTCATGGCTTAACATTGTTTTCTGGCTTTAGAATTAGACGTTGCTTCTTTGGATTAGGGGAAAGGTTTTGTAAAATCCTTTTTTGTCTAAACTTTAATTTAGACAAAATATTTTAAATGTTTAAAGAAAAATTAGTAGCATATCTCCATATTGATTTTCGGATTAATTAGCAATATTTTCAGTTGATTTTGTAATGTGAAAATATCTTTAAGTGTGAATATATTTGTTGCCTTATTTATCTCAAATAATCAATTTTTGGTAAAAATATATTGTGCAAATATCTTGAGATTATTTTCAGGGATTATGTGGGATTATATCTATTCTGGAATTAAGTTGGTGTCGAAAATGAACATGGTCAAAAGAAATGACCATGTTCGTTCTGCCAGATGAGACTGACTACGTTGCTGACTCATCAGTTTCTTTTTCCATCGACACAGAATGCATATGGCTGGCTGATTTCCTTAATCAAAGGAATTCGCAAATTGATTTCAAAGATACCAGAAAATGATTGCCTTGGACGATTTCCCTGCCTATAAATACCTTGCCAAGGCCTTTGGATTTTTCACCTCTTCCATTTTCAATATTTGTAAACATTATGTTATTTTGAAGAGTGTCTTTATTTGTAGAGATTCAGTTTGTTCACCTTAATCTTTGTGAGAGTGCTGAGTGTATTTGTGGATATCTATCTAGTCCATTGTAAATAGATAGTGTCTATTGTGAACGTGTTCATAAGGATCTTCGGGAGAGGATTCTATCTAAGTCTCACTTCGGGAGGAAGTGTACACTCGCTATTCTTTGAAGGGAGTTCAAGAGAATCAGCGTTTCATCAAATCAGATTCGTAGAGAAGAGTACAACAAGATTGCAGCAATAGTTTAAGAGGGAGTCTTACATTTTTAAGTCAATGCTTTTGTACACATTGTTTCTTTACTAATTGGTTTATTCTCTGGGCGTGGCCCCAAGGAGTAGGTTATCCGAAAGGGTTTCTGAACCTTGTAAAAATTCGGTGTGTTCTTTATTGTTTTGCACTGTCTATTTATTGTGTTTAGTTTCTGTCGTGACAAGTTCGGATTCTGTCCCGACAGAACTGCTATCTGTGTAAACAGTTAATTACCATTCCGCACTTTAATTAATTCACATGGTTTAATTAATTTGGTAATTACTCAAAACGGAATTTCAGGTTTGGACTTTGTTGGTGCAATTATGGGGCTATATGCCTTAATCAAAGTCTCTTTATGATACCAACGATTTACAAACTTCTAAATATCCCACTTCCTATCAGTGATGCACATGAGAGCATGCTCACATGGTATGCCACTTAATTGGTACTTGAGACAACTGCAATGATGGGCTTGTAAATCAACTGAAAATTGGTCTCCTGTAACCATATTCTTCACTTGGAACAAGTACCCTCCTGCTCATGAAGGAAAACATATCCTACCCCTTTTCTTGTTAGTCTCAATAATCTTCACAATTCTAGGACCAACTGGAACCCTCCATTTCTCCACCTCTAATTTCTTATTCGCCATTCTTATCATCAGATAAAACCTGATGTTTTCTAACATGGTCATAATAGGCTTGTCCCTTACATTCACAATGACACTATTGAATGCCTCACGCAAATTATTAAGAAGAGTATCACACCTATTAAGGACATTAAGGACATTGTTGGTGGCATCTCATTCAACCATTTCCAAGCATCCTCATCAATAACTTTTACTTTGGCCGTTTTGGCTTCAAATTGTGGAATTGTTGTTGTTGTTGCACATGCCCACACTCCATCTTTTAATGCCAATCCCTTATGTTTCTCAAAATTATTGAACATATGCATGACACAATCTTTTCTCTGAATTTGGAAATTTTTTGTTAAATGCGTCCACAAGTCCCTTCTACCTATCACTAGAGCACGTGCTTGATCATTATTGCCTTCATCCCCAAGTGCAACTTTTCTTAGATATTCTTCAAAATCAGAATCACCTTCAACTTTATTGGGTTCATTATCTTCAACCCCAAAAAAACCATTCCAGCAACCCTCATTTAGGGCTTGATCATCATGGACAAATTGAGTTTCATCTTGCTCATTAGCTTCATCATGGAACTCAGTATCCTTCCCTAAGTTATCTCCACCTAATTTAGATATTTTTGGTACATTATCTTGAGAAGGTTGGCTGTGAAATAGTTGTTGTGCCTCTGTTTCTGGTTGTTGGAATATTTGGTATTCACTAAGAAATTGTGGTTCAAGATACTTATATGTTAAATGAAGATCACCATCCTCTATAAAACCAAAACAAACATATAAACTAATTAAACTATTGTATAAACTAACAAATATAAAACCCAAAAAGCCAAACAAATTTTATATCATACATTTTTGCTCTAAAAGTGAGCACATTAACAATGACTAATATCTAGACTACTAAAAGTAAAAAAATGAGCAACATACGTGTTGGATTAGACATACGTTTGATACTAAACAGAAAAAAAATGAAATAATAAAGAAAAAAGTTTATATTTTTTTGGACATGTGTTTTGTCCCATTACCTATTTGGACCTTGTATTTTGACAAATTACTTTTTGGACCCAATATTTTGTAAAATAGTTCAAATAGAACCCTAAACTCAATTTTGATGAAGAAAAGATTGAATATAACAACACAGTTTTTAAGCAGAATGATTTTATTTTTGTTATGAATTGTTAGTTTGGTAAATTATTTGTGATTTTAGTTGAGAAAACATTGACCAAAATCGGGTTTAAGATTCTATTTTAACCATTTTACAAAACATAAAGTCCAAACAGGTAATAAGACAAAATGCATGGTCCAAAAAGTATAAACCCAAAGAAAAAGTAATAATTGTAAGAACCAAGAAACTGATAAAAAAAGTAAAAAAAAAACATAAAATAAATGAGTAATTTATCACAAAGAGGAGGAAGATTTATGTGTTTTGCATGATCTTTAACCTCTAAATGTGAATCTACAAAAACTCTCCAAATGATCATAGGCATCAATGGTAATAGAAAGATAAAATACAAGAAAACAAAATCCACCAAAAACAAAAGTAGATGTGTAAAAATAACAGGAGCTTTATCTCACACAATTGTTGTCAATGGATGTCGCTTTCTCAATTTTTTTCTTTAGCTTTGATCTGTTCAAATTAAAATGCAAATGAAAACCCTACAATCTTTCCCAAATTTTATTCTCACACGAAGATGACTGGCGTTTTATATTTATTATTTCCACTCAATGCCCTTTAAATTTAACTCATGTGATAAACACATGTCCATTAACGATAAATTTAACGGAATAGTAACAAAAGGTCCCATCTAAGACATGTTTGTTAAGTTTGAAGATTTAAATGATACAAAATGAAGAATGGGACTTAACTGATACTTTTAGGAAAGATTGAGGACTATTCCTGATATAAACCCCAATTGGAATACAGAAAGTGGATTCTTTTCTTTTTAATATACAATAATAATAATCGTTTTTGTTAAAATAATAACAAAAATTTCTTTGCAAATTATAAAAAAAAATTATATTTTCAGAAAATTATATATACAAAAAAAATATTTTGCAAAGTGAAAAGTGTATATTTTCAGCAATTATAATTGATCATACCAACTGAAGCTTTCTACTGTTTTTATGATTAATCCAAATTGAAAGAACACACACAGAAACTTCCATCTAATATAATTCTCCATAAGATGATACCCAATAGAGAAACTCATACAAGCTTTAATAAAATACAATAATTTTTGTGAATAGCATGCTCTATTATTGTTTTTTTACAGATAAAAATTACACAATAATGATGGCCTACCAACCAGATGTTTAAGCAGCCTGTATTTTTCTTTAGATCCTTTTTTCCTCTTCGTGAGAGTTACTACACGTTCCCCATTCTCAAACCAGTGTCCCTGGCGTAAGTTGCCTGACCATCGTTCGCCTTGGAGTGGCTAACATAAAAGAGCTCTGTGACTATACCTGTAAACACAACAAATGCAGCTCCGGCTCCAAAGATACCTTTCCTTACTACCTTACATGAAAATGCTCTCCTGTACTTGGTGTGGTACGCATTTCTCACTGATGCGCCGAGCAAACATGACACGGCAATGACAAAGAAGACCCTGAAATTTGCATTTGAAATGATAGCAATAGTGAAGTTATTCATCATCTGTGTTGAGTTCTTAAGATTTAAGCTATGGTCGACGCATAAGGAGATATGATTAGAAGTTGAACTAGAAGCATACCAGCTAGAAATGAACAGAGCTATGGCCCAAGACCTCGAACTGCTCGGCCTCAAAGCCTTCCCACAGCACAAGCATCGGCTCAACACCATTATAAGAAGTTGACTGGCTGTCAAGAAAATAATTGCCCCCAAGCCTAAGCCAGTTGCGATATCATTGTCATACACACAGTAGGTGTAGTCGGCTTGCTTTTCTAACCGTGCCTGCCAAATATAGAGTTAAATCTTATCAGTCATAACAGAAAGATATCATGGGCAACAACACCTTGTTCCAGTGCTGTAATCAACTAATCATATTTTGGGACATGGGTGAGCTATTTCTGATGAAATGGTGAGGAAAAACTGTTTCTTACTATATTTTTATTCACTGATGATCCTGTACAACCTAGGACTAGAGGTATATATAGGAAATACATAAGTAATTACATTAAATACATGATCCTGTACAACCTAGGACTAGAGGTATATATAGGAAATACATAAGTAATTACATTAAATACAGGAATAGGTGCCGATTCCTATTCCCAGGAATCCCAAAGATCAAAACATTAAAAACCTATCTTCTTCTAACTGTCAACACTCCCCCTCAAGCTGGACTATAGATATTGATGAGTCCAAGCTTGTTTACAAGAAAATCAAATGTTTGTTCAGATAGTCCCTTTGTGAGAATATCAGCAAACTGTTGATTAGTATGCACATATTTAATGCTGATAACTCCTCTGTCAATTTTTTCTTTGATGAAGTGACAGTCAACTTCCACATGTTTGGTTCTGTCATAATGTATAGGGTTATGTGCAATGCTGATAGTAGATTGGTTATCACAGTAGAGCTGAATAGGAGCTTCATATTTAATCTTCAATTCTTCTAGTAGACGTTTGATACATATAGCTTCACACACTCCATGAGCCATGGCTCTATACTCTGTTTCTGTACTGCTTCTTGCAACCACAGTTTGTTTTTTACTTCGCCATGTGGTTACATTCCCCCATACCATTGTGCAATATCCAAATGTAGACTTTCTATTATCAATTGAACTAGCCTAGTCTGCATCTGTGAACACTTCAACCTTTCTCTCAGTTGTCTTCCTAAAAAAAAAGACCCTTTCCTGGAGTTTGCTTGAGATATCTCAGAATTCGATACACTGCATTCAGATGTCCTTGACACGGATCATGCATGTATTGACTGACTAGACTCACTGCAAAAGCAATGTCGGGTCTAGTATGTGAGAGGTAGATGAGTTTTCCTACCAGCTGTTGGTACTTCCCCTTGTCAACTGGACTTCCTTCAAACATTTTCTTTTTGTCTCCGAGCTCAATTGGAGTTTTGTTGGGTCTGCTTCCGAGCATTCCTGTCTCCTTTAGAAGATCTAGAGTGTATTTTCTCTGGGACACGGAAATACCTTTTTTACTTCTAGCAAATTCCATACCCAGAAAATATTTGAGAGCACCAAGATCTTTGACTTCGAACTCCTTTGCCAACATTTCTTTGATTGAGTTTATCTCCTCAATGTGATTACCAGTGATAATTATGTCATCAACATATACGATTAGTACCGCAATTTTTCCACTTCCTAAGTGTTTGACAAAGAGAGTGTGATCAGTCTGGCCTTGTATGTATCCAAGCCCTTTGACAACTTTCAGGAAACGATTGAACCATGCTCGGGGAGATTGTTTCAAGCCGTAGAGAGATTTGTTCAGTTTGCAAACTGTGGTTGTCTTGAGAGATTCTTCAAATCCCGGAGGCTGACTCACATACACTTCTTCTTCAAGTTTCCCATTCAAGAACGCATTCTTTACATCAAGCTGATGTAATTCCCAATCCATGTTAACCGCTAGTGAGAGAAGAACTCTGATAGTGTTGAGTTTGGCAACTGGAGCGAATGTTTCCGTGTAGTCAATTCCATAAGTTTGAGTAAACCCCTTGGCAACTAACCGAGCTTTGTACCTCTCAATAGATCCATTTGCATTGAATTTGACGGTGAACACCCATTTGCACCCTATTACCTTCTTGTCTGGTGGTAACTCTACTAATTTCCACGTTCCATTATGTTTAAGTGCTCTTATTTCTTCAAGCACTGCTGCTTTCCACTGAGGAGAATCAAGAGCTTCTTCGATATTCCTGGGAATCACAATATTTGATAGATTCGAGGTGAAAGCTTTAAATGGAGATGACAATTTTGAGTAAGAAATGAAGTTTGAAATGGGGTGTTGGGTACATGATCTGGTTCCTTTCCTTAATGCAATAGGAATATCTAGATCTGACTGTTTGTTAGATGGGAGAATACCTGGATCTTTTGAGGGAAGTGGTTCCATCACCGGATTGGGCGTTTGACTGTGCTGAGGATTCATAACTTGCTTATTTCTCCTGGAATACACCCGAATCTCTTTCTGTACGTTTTGGTCTTGAGGATGTTCTTCTGGTTCAGTGTTTTTAGGAGAGGTTGGTGGATTTTCTTGTTCAGGAGGGAGAGTCTGGATATCTGGTTCAGAAAAAAGTGGAGTGGAAGAGGTAAATGGAAAAAAAATTGTTAAGGGTAATTCTAACCCCCACGACCATTGAGCTTCTTGCTGGTGATGGTTGGACTCCCCCTGAAGCGATGTGGGAGTGAAGTAAGGAGTATCCTCGAAAAATGTGACGTCACATGAGATGAATGTTTTTTTGGTGATGGGACAATAACACTGATAACCTTTTTGGGTAGGAGAGTAACCCAAAAACACAGTCTTAATGGCTCTAGGATCAAATTTACTCCGATGGTGGGAGTGAACATGCACAAAAGCAGTGCAACCAAATACTTTAACAGGTAGAGTATTTGTAGAGATGTGAGGATGTAGAGATTGAAGAACAGACTATCGCCTTATCAATATCACGAGATTTCTCTCTTTCTAAAATGGCTCACTCAAGCGCAATCTTCGCTACTTTCATCGTAGCCACTTTGTTTTTCAGCTTGACCACTGATCAGTCACCGGCCTCAACTCCGACTGCATCACCGACCAAATCTCCACCTGTGGCGACTCCTCCACCAACTCTTGCCTCGGCTGCCATTCCTCCATCTCCAGCAGCGAAACCACCAGTCTCTTCTTCTCCTTCAATTGCACCTTCTCCAGCTGCAACCGCACCTTCTCCGCCTTCTCCTCCTGCGATCGCACCTTCTCCGCTTTTTTGGTGATGGGACAATAACACCGATAACCTATTTGGGTAGGAGAGTAACCCAAAAACACAGTCTTAATGGCTCTAGGATCAAATTTACTACGATGGTGGGAGTGAACATGCACAAAAGCAGTGCAACCAAATACTTTAACAGGTAGAGTATTTGTAGAGATGTGAGGATGTAGAGATTGAAGAACAGAATATGGTGTTTTGAACTGAAGGGGTCGACTAGGGAGGCGATTAATGAGATAAGCAGCAATAAGGATAGCATCGCCCCAAAGATGTTTAGGGACATGCATAGTGAACATAAGAGCACGAGCTACTTCTAAGAGATGGCGATTTTTGCGTTCAGCAACTCCATTCTGTTGTGGAGTATCAACACACGAGCTTTGATGGACAATCCCATTTTTGAGAAGATAGGTACCAAGAGTGGTATTGAAATATTCAGTACCATTGTCGGTACGGAGTATTCTTATAGATGTTTGGTACTGTGTTTGGATCATTTGATGAAAGTTCTGAAAAATTTGGCACGTTTCAGACTTACTTTTAAGAAGATAGACCCAAGTGAGACGTGTGTGATCATCAATGAAAGAGATAAACCATCGCTTACCATGAGAAGTATTGACCTTGGAAGGTCCCCATATGTCACTATGAATCAGAGAGAATGGGTTGGAAGGTGTACATATTTTGTGAGGGAACGAAATTTGTGTGTGCTTGGCAAATTGACAAATATCACAATGAAAATCAGTAATATTCTTATTTACAAAAAACGATGGGAATAAGTGTTTTAAATATAAAAAACTTGGATGCCCAAGTCGACAATGCCATAACATAATTGTTTTTGAAACAGAGTTTGAAACAAACGATGAACTTGAACAAGAATTAGAAATAGAACTTGAACCCAAACGTAGTAGAGAAGAGAGCTCGTTAACTGGACGTTGCCTTTCAAAGAAATAAAGTCTGTTATGAACCCTAGCACTGCCAATCATCCTCCCCGATGATAGATCCTGAAATTAACAAGAATTTGACATCAATTTAGCAAAGCAATGATTATCACTAGTTAATTTTTGGACAGAGATTAAATTGCATTTCAAAGAAGGAACATAAAGTACTGATTTAAGAATGAGGTCAACAGATAATTTAATAGTGCCTATTCCAACAATAGGAGAATGGGTGCCGTTTGCAATTGTGACACTAAATTTAGTGGAACATGGAAAATAAGTATCAAACAAATGTGGTAAACCTGTCATGTGATCAGTGGCGCCCGAATCGATGATCCATGGTGTGTTGGAGGTGGAAGAAAAATTACCAGAGTGTGCAAAAGAGGCACTATGAGTCTCAGGACCGGAACTGGGTTTTATGGATGATTGACTTAAAAGAGTGTATAGGTGGGCAAGTTGTTCCTTACTGAATGAAGGAGTACCAGCACTATTCTGATCATTGGTACTCTCAGTTTGAGTTTGATAGGCATTTCTTTCATTTTGGCGGCGAGGGGTCCAATTGGGTGGTTTACCATAAATAACCCAACAAGTAGATCGAGTATGACCGTGACGTTGGCAGTGAGCACACCAAGGTCGATCACCCTTACGATTAGGTCGAGGGTTGGGAGTGGATCTGCCATGTGGTGGAGGGCCACATTTTGATACGAGAGCTGAGCTTTCAATGGGCTGCAGGTCAGGAGTAGTGAGCATGACACGACGACGTGCTTCTTCACGTCTAACCTCAGAGAAGGCTTCTTCAGTGTCAGGAAATGGGGCACGACCTACCAGACGACCTCTAACTTCATCAAGATTACTGCTTAACCCCGTAAGAAATTCAAAGACTCGTTCTTTCTCTAACTGCTGCCGCTGGATTGTAGTGCAGTTAGCACATAGTGGTGTGGTATCCAGATACAAATCGAGCTCCTGCCACAAGTCTTGTAAGTCGGAAAAATATTGGGTAACAGTTTGATTACCTTGCTTGATTTCTTTAAGCTTGGTACGGATTTCGAAAATCTGAGAGGCATTACCAAGGTCATGATACATTTTCCGGGCAGCGTCCCACACCTCCTTAGCAGTCTTAAAGAACAGATATCTGCAGCTGATTTTTGAGTCCATTGAATTAATTAACCATGCAAGTACAATAGAATTTTCAGCTTGCCATACCTTGTATGTTGGATCATTGAAAAGAGGTAGAAGGAGATCACCAGTAATGTATCATAGTTTACCACGACCACAAATAACAAGTTTGACAGATTGGGCCCATTGTAAATAATTTTTGCCATCAAGTTTATGGGCTGTAATATTAAGTGAACCACTATCAAGGTTATAAAGAGAGCCCATAGACCCACTGGGTTGAGTGTGGGCTGAGTTGGGGTTAGGGTTACCTTCATTGGGCTGGGTTGAGTGAGGCCCAATATTTTGAGAGGTAACTTCCTCACTATTCGACATCACAGAGAGATAGGCTGCTGTGCTGTAACTTCCTCACAGGGAGAGAGCCGAGAAAGGAGCGACCGAGGGCTACAGGGGCCGACTGAAGCGTCGAGAGCTGGCCGAGAGCTTCTGAGGGCGACGGGAGGGCCGACTGTAGCGCCGCCGACTGGACTGCTGCCGGATTGGACTGGCCGAGATGCTGGAGATGATGCCGGAGAGGAGCGACTGGAGGTTTGAGCGCTGGAGTAGGTGCCAAATGACTTCGCCGGAGGCCTGGAGTGTTGCTGGACTGGTTTGCGACTGAAAGGAGGGACGACCGCCGAAAAAAATGGAGGAAAACTGAGGGGGGGACAGAATCAAGCCTTACAGCTCTGATACCATGATGAAATGGTGAGGAAAAACTGTTTCTTACTATATTTTTATTCACTGATGATCCTGTACAACCTAGGACTAGAGGTATATATAGGAAATACATAAGTAATTACATTAAATACAGGAATAGGTACCGATTCCTATTCCCAGGAATCCCAAGGATCAAAACATTAAAAACCTATTTTCTTCTAACTGTCAACAATTTCACTGGACCAATAAAGTTCACATTTGTACTAAATCATAATTGAAAAGAAGAAACTTTAACTAAGAACTGAAGTTTAGAAGTTAAAGAGATAAACTGGCAGTGGAAACAGTAGGGAACATACGCAATCATCATGGACTTTCTACAACTGTGTGTACTGGTTTTCCAATGACTATTTTTTGCATTTTTATCTAATGATGTATCATAACAAAGTCAGAATAATTTAGTTTACAACGTGTAAGATATACTGAAATCATGTCAACATCCAATCAAGATTGTCGACTCTTTTTTGAAATTAGGCTTCCTTCCTAGCCTACTCTTACAATATTTGGGAACCAAGAATAGCAATAAGAGGGACTCAAATCTCTGCCCTTGTGGGAGAAAATTACATGTCTGACCATTTGAGCTACCACTCTTGGGTAATAAGATTGTCTAATCTACATATCTACAAGATTCAAAACATGCGAAGAATCTAACCCAAAAGTCAATATGGCATATTCCCTTACCTATTCCCAGGAATCCCAAGGATCAAAACATTAAAAACCTATTTTCTTCTAACTGTCAACAATTTCACTGGACCAATAAAGTTCACATTTGTACTAAATCATAATTGAAAAGAAGAAACTTTAACTAAGAACTGAAGTTTAGAAGTTAAAGAGATAAACTGGCAGTGGAAACAGTAGGGAACATACGCAATCATCATGGACTTTCTACAACTGTGTGTACTGGTTTTCCAATGACTATTTTTTGCATTTTTATCTAATGATGTATCATAACAAAGTCAGAATAATTTAGTTTACAACGTGTAAGATATACTGAAATCATGTCAACATCCAATCAAGATTGTCGACTCTTTTTTGAAATTAGGCTTCCTTCCTAGCCTACTCTTACAATATTTGGGAACCAAGAATAGCAATAAGAGGGACTCAAATCTCTGCCCTTGTGGGAGAAAATTACATGTCTGACCATTTGAGCTACCACTCTTGGGTAATAAGATTGTCTAATCTACATATCTACAAGATTCAAAACATGCGAAGAATCTAACCCAAAAGTCAATATGGCATATTCCCTTACCCCCCCCCCCCCCCCCCCCCCCAACTGTGAAAAAGAAAATCTTAATTTTTCAGAGTTAGTAGAGGTGGATTGGAAAATTAGTCTTGCTTACTTTTATCTTACTCTAACAAGAAACTAGGGACTCAAACCTCTGATGTTGTAGGAACACATCACATCCTAGCCATTTGAGCAACCCCTTTTGGGTATCAAGATTGTCTAATCTATATATCTACTAGATTCAAAACATGTTAAAGAATCTAACCCAAAAGTCAATATGGCATATTGACCACCCCCACTGTGAAAAAGATAGAATCTTAATTTTTCCGAGTTAGTACAGGATTAGGTGGATGGGAAAACTAGTATTGCATACTTTCTATCTTACTTCCTCAAATTTTACAGTTAAAGAGTTAGCTCAAATTGATTGAAACACTACCAAGTGACATGTACAGAGTCAAAGTCTAGATAATTTATATTCTTCTGTTTCTGCAGTCTATCATATAACAGTACTCTTCAGCTCTGCCCTATTAAACCTACTGCAATTCAGAACATATATATAATTTTCTTAAACTTTCTTTGCATAATTTGAAATGGGATTCGCCCATCAAATCTTATTGTGAAGGTAATTCAAGCAAAATCACCAAGTAGATTCCTTGAGAAACCAAATCCCAGACCTCACAAGAGTAACCCTTATGGCTCTATGAAAACTAAGTATACATTTATGAAGAGTGGACACTTTAATCCCCAGTCAATCACATACACTTACTCACCCAATCACATGAGCTAACCTCAAATGGCATAGTAGACCATGTATCATTCACGCACACTCACCATCCAACCAACTGAACTAGCCTCATACAGCAGAAACTTGAATAAATCTTTCTTCACATGCTGCCAAACAACTAAGATCCTACTAGCATAGAACTTTTTGAAAAGATCTAAGTTAAGAAGGAAATCAATGTAGGAAACTTCCATACAAATTGACCACAGTTTTTTTAAAACAAGCCCCATTTCTCACGTATAGCCACGATTAGGGTGTATATAGAAAGCCCCCACATCATTATGTTATACTAGATTTTTTGGTTCACATGTTATCTCAAGATCCCATAAATAATTTTTCCCCCCTAAATATAAATAAATAATAATAACCAACTTGCTGGAGATGAAAAAGGGTCAACGAGAGGTTCAGGTCAGATCATACAGTACCACACACAGTTTAGGATATTATTGATAAAATGGCAATTTCACGACAGTAACACATGATTATTTTTAAGAAACACATCAAGCAATTCAAAGGGTTTCTTCAAAATTATGTATATAACAACAAATTTTGGTTAAAACATTATAAATGATTAATCTTTGAACTTCAAAGAGCTCAAAAAAAAAAAACCCCCATTCCAACAAACGGCTGGGTCTCCCAATCAACTGTTGACAGTCCTATTTTCTCCCCCAAAACCCAAACCTTTACCAAACCTCAAAGAGAGACCGAAGCAGCTAAAATTAAAAAGTAAAAGAAAGCATAAACATTTCCAGAGAGAGCCTAAACTCACAGTAGTCCTCCTCTGCTCAGCAGCAACAGCAAGAGCAAAAGCAACCAAATCAAAAATGAAGACCAGAACCAGTACCAGCGTGGAAGCCATCACTTCAAAGCTCCAAAACCTCACTCTTTTTCTCTGACACAGAACTCAAAACGCTACCTTAAGAAGTGCTAGTATTTAATACTATATATATAATATGAAAGAAAGACGCTTTGACACAATACGAGAATAGTGACTATGGCTAGTGGCACACACATGCGTTTTATGTGATTCGCATGTCTCTATATATTTCTAAAAAATATAAAATATTTTTAAAAAATATAATATTTTTAAAATACATCTTCAAAACATTAAAGTAAAATAAAATAATTTAAAAATAAAAAAAATAATAAATATATATACTAAATAGGAGAGGGAAAACTTATAAAGAAAAATAATAATATTAAAATATTATATAAATGTTATGTAAATGTAGATATAGATTAATTGGAATTTGTGCATAGTTATTATAAATATATGTATAAAATAGCTGATGGAAGATGTTTTTGTAAGTTTTAAGTAAATATTATAGAGAAAGTATATTACAAAATACACTACCAAAATATTTTTTTTTATAATTTACCTCAAACTTTTACATTATATCATATACCACATTCTCTATTTTTTCTTTACATCATTTAAATATTATATTTTTTAACAATATTTTATTTATTTTAAGAAATAAAATAATTAAATATAATAGTATCACAATCATATATATACAAAAGTTTATAAAAAAAATAATAAAATATTTATAGCTTGATGAATAGTGTTTCACTACATATAGAGTGTTATCCCCAAAAAATGGAAATTGATGACGTGGCAATAGAGGTGACAAGTGGCAGTACATGGTCCGTAAAAGATACATTAATAAGTC
Source organism: Humulus lupulus (assembly GCF_963169125.1). Lineage (NCBI taxonomy): Eukaryota > Viridiplantae > Streptophyta > Magnoliopsida > Rosales > Cannabaceae > Humulus > Humulus lupulus. Next base: position 125,070,794 of record NC_084801.1, on the reverse strand, counting down.
AATAAATATATTGGCTCCTCAGAGTTGTGATAAAGTGACTTGGCTTAGGAGTAGCTCAGTAAGCCATGTTAGACCAAAGATGTGTCATGCTAGACCAGTGTGCTATGTTAGACCAGAGATGTGACATGCTAGACCAGAGTGACATATTAGACCAGAGACATGGCATGCTAGACCAGAGTGCCATGTTAGACGAGAGACATGGCATGCTAGACCAGAGTGTCATGTTAGACCAGCAAGTGCATGTCCTACCAGCAAGTGTATGTCCGACCAGCATGTGCATGTCCTACCAGCATGTGCATGTCCGACCAGTCAAGAGCATATCTGCCCAGCAGAGGTATGGGCGACCAGAAGGTGATATTCATCAACTAGGTAGAGCAGACTGCGCCAAGATTCCCAGAAACGGCTTCAACAAGAATCGGTCTTGGCATACGCGGGAATCTCTCATTCTTCCCACAAATTGGGTGTTCTGTTATATTTTGGAGATTTTTGTAATTTAAATATAATAAATATAATAAAATATCCCGATTCTAGGGGATATCAGATGTATGATCTTAAGCCTATAAATATATGGCTTATGGGATTAGAAGGGGGGTCTTCTTCTTCTTTTTGGACTTTTGAGAAATTTTGGATCTGAGTTTTCTAGAGAGAGAAAGTGCTTGCATCTGAAAGAATTATTGTATTCTTGTAATTTGTACTGAAGAAACTCAGTTGGCTCAGTTCATCTGATCTTGAGTACAAATCTATAATCACAACTCTAAGTGGATTAGGCTATTACCAACACATTTGGGCTGAACCACTATAAAAATTACGTGCGTTATTTACTTTCTTTATAAGATTGTCTGTGACGTTTAATTTCTCTTAAAGGTTTCATCGTTTTTTACGTTCTCACGTTGTTGGCCAAAAATGCGGTCAACATAGAGAAATATTATTTATTAAAAAAATATAATTTTGCATCACCTATTAAATGACTATTTAACAATTTTTTTTCTATATCATAAATAATTAAACATTTTACCTCCTCTGAGTACTAGGAGGCCTATTGGCCTCCTTCTTATTGTACGATTATACCCTTCTTTTCCAGCTCCTTTATAAGGGCGTTATTTTACTTTCTCTTTCTATATACCACGTGTTATCATCTCAATCACCAACTGCCTTGCTACTTATTTTACAACTGTTTTATTTTACACTTATTTTACTGTGTTATTATCAGCACCAACTAAACTGTCAGATAAAATTATTTGGTTTTTGCTTCGTGAAGATGGTTTACAAAACAATTTAGTTCTCCTTTATTTTTACTTATCATAATTTAAAGGGTTGTTTCCATAGAGTTAACCTGCATAACAGCTAAGTTAAGCATCATTGTACTTTCCTGCAGTTGAAAAGGAAACAACCATTAAGTTCTAAAAAATTTCCAAAATGTATACAACTGATATTTGTTATTTTCACGAGGTTAGTGATAAACAATTGATGAATGTCTATAGTCATTAAACTATACATTGACTAAATATTTTAAACACATAAAACTATAGTACTACACTTTAGCCACTACTCTTCTCTCTCTCTCTCTCTCTCTCTCTCTCTCTCTCTCTCTCTCTCTCTGAAGCTATAATAAATATAAAAAAACAACTATATATATACATCAGAAACACTAACGTTAGAGGATTGAAAATCATTGCATAAGATTACAATTCCTACAGATCCAGTTTCATGCAATAAGCTTAAAATTTAAGAGGATTCCAATTCTGAAAAGATTATGCTCCTATAAATCCTGTGTGAGTGTATATGTATAAATACATATGATTATATATATATAAAAAAAAGAATAATTAGAACGAAGCATTAACCCAAAGCAGAAATTGCATTAGCACATGAACAAAATAATGCACATAGTCTAAAACAAACTGAGAATCAGCAGCCTCCATAATGCATAGACTCAGAGATATAAGCTCACAAATGCATTGAAGAATAAATTCAACACTATGGCAACTGATAACTATTTGAAATTTTATCACAACTACAGCTGATAAATCAAATGAAAAAATAAAAGGACCAACCAGTTTACCTTATTATTGCATCCAAAATACAATTAATACAAAAGAAAATAACAAAGTTAAGAGGCCTTTTAACAAACGGTTGGTATGCGCTTCATTTGTTCGAATTAGATTAGAATGTATGTATATGATCATACTCAACTAAAATCTGGGTTTTTCTATTGTGTCTGCATTTATTTGTCAACCTAAATAAGCTGTTGCACTATATGAATAACATTTTTTCCCCTTTTTAACAAGTAGAAGAAGAGAATTTACAGATCGTAGGTGAATAGCACGAGTTATTTTGGCTCCTAACTGGTATAGAATTCACCATAGTGGTAGAGAGAGATGGCAAGGTCACAAGGGACAAGGAGAGAGACGTTAGAAAGAATAGAGAAAGGTTAGGCATGACCAATTTTTGAGTTAGATAGTCATGTCTTCAAAGCCCAACCAAATCACAAAGGTACGAACTTGCATAATAGTACTCCTATCTATTAACCAAATACGCAAGCTTCATTATTTAACTATAAAATTACAAAAAGGCCGAACAAGCAAAATAAAACAGGTCTTTCTCGTTGTTTCTGTTTTTTTGTTTTCAAAAGACTTATTTGGTTAATGTTTTGTAAAAATAATTTTTAAGTATTCTTTTTTTTGTAATTCTTAAATAAAAAAATTAATAAATATATTTAGAAAGATAATTTTTTTTTAAAAGTTTGTAATAAATAATGAGATAAAGTAATGTGAAAGAAAAAATAATAAAAAATAAGGAGAGAAAAAGTAAAGAGAGAAATTGATGCAAGAAAAAAAATGAGAAAGAAAGTGAAGAGAGAGAAAGTGGTCAGATAAAAAAATGAGGATATAGGAAGTGATGAGAGAAAAAATAATGAGATAATAAGTGATGAGAGAGAAAATAAGGAGATCAAAAGTAATGAGAGAGAAAAAATAAGGAGAGATAAATTAATGAGAGAGACAGTGATCTGAGATAATAATAATTAAAAATGTTATTAATTTTTTTTTTGAGAAAAACTAAAAATAATTTTTTTTTGTTCTCAAAATTTTTCTATTTTTTTGTAATTTTGTTTTCAAAAATTATTTTATGAAAACAATGCCAAACAGCCCTACTTGTTTTTAGAAACAGTTTTTTAGTTAAGGAGTCAAACAAATTTCCTTCCGTGCAACATACATTCCTTTTAGAATATATATATATATATATCTTCTATATAAATAACGGAAATTCTTGTTATATAAGTAACGAAAATTCTTGTTTTTAATGGTTTAATTTGTTAAATTTAATGAAATATTATAAATATTTAAGAGAATATACCTTTAAAACTAATTAAAAAATGTATTTATTAATCATATTAATATAAATTCAAATTTAAATGTTATAAAATATCATTATTATAATAATTATATTAATATAAATTTAAATGTTATACAATATTATTATGGTAATAATATATAATTCTAATTTTTTACTAATTAAAATAATATGAATTCAAATATTATAAAATATTATTATTAAAATAATATTTAATACAAGACTTTGTTTACCCAAAAAAGATTTACCTGATAATGTGGCAAAAATAGCATGCACATGGGATGCACGTGACCGTGTAAGTGAGTATGATCTGTTCGACTATCGACCAGAAGAGAATTCACTCAGCAGACGACATATTTGATGGGCGACCAGTCTGGTTGCAGCATTTCAGATATTCTCTATAGATATGTGATTCCGCATTTATGTAATGATGGTGATTTTCATTATTATTGAGGTACGCTTGTATTGAATGTAATTAAGACCCATCGGCCCATGAAGAACTCCTTGAGCCTATAAATAAGACTCAATAGGCTCAAGAGAGGGGGCGAGACTTTTTTTTCTTTTAAAGAATTTTGAGAGAGAATTATAGTGTTTTTATCCGCCAAATTTGTATTCATCTCTAAGCTTGTGAAACTCGTGAACCCTAGTTCATTGGTCACAGTTTTTGGGATTCTACATCAATAAGAATACTAAGTGGACGTAGGTTATTACCATCTTTGGGGTCGAACCACTATTAAACTTTGGTGTCATTTATCTTTTTATTCTTGAATTCATCTTGCTTTTGTCGTTTTACTTGACTCCATGTCGTTGACCAATCAAGGGTTAACATTTTGGTGCTTTCATTGAGAGTTGAACTCAAGACCTCCAAGAAGATCAAATGGCGAAAACAGCTAGGAAGACTGGACAAGCCTTTGGTACTGCACCAACCCAGCCTCCTCCGCAAAATGTGACTGAGGATGAGCCACAAGTGGAATTGGAAGAAGAGGAAATGGATTCTGAGACTCTGAGGATGACTCTGATTCTGTTACAGGAGGAATTAGCCAATCTGAGGGCTAATCAAGAAAATGTGGCCGAAATGATGGCGTTGCAGCAGAGAGAGATAGATAGGCAGCGCCAAGAATTGAATGAGCAGCAGGCCGACATGGACCGCCGATAGAGAGACGCTACTGCCGCTCTGGAGGCACCCATCCAGTTGGTCCGAGGGCAGCCTGCACCAGCTTCCCGAACAGATCAGCCACCTAATATGCCACTGCAGCAAGGTCGACATTCAGATCATCATCAACATCACCACACTCCGCCTCTAACGACAAACCCTCAGAGGTCGGAACAACCCCCTGCCGCTCAACAGGATAGGTCATTTCAGGATCCTGAGCAGCAACCACCCTCTTGGGCTGGTTGAGATAATCCCCAGCAGCAAAGGCAGAATAGGGTCGGGCAGCCTCCCTGAAGCCCTAGACGCCAGACTGCTGAGGAGCCAAACCCACCGAGTAAGGGACAACATCCTTCTGCAAGCAGAAGGCAGGTTGAGTCAAGCTCTGCGGTCAGGGGTCCCCCACGACATAATAATGCCTGGGGACCTACCGACCAACGCAGGCCTCCGCCTGTCAGTCGAGACATGCCAGCAATGGGAGGGGGAAACAGCGTGAACAGCAGGTCGCATCATAGTCGGTCACACTTTAGGGATGACCATGACTATAATGAGGCGGATTTGGGCAGAAGAAATGCTGGTCGGCGGCAAGAAGAGAAGGGTGCAGAACAAAACCCTCCACCAAGAGAGAACTGACTAATGAGCCAAAATACTGGGGGACAGCCAAGACAGCCCAACGTCTTTAATCGACTGGGCGCGAGCGAGCAAAGGCGTAGGGAGGAAGATTTGCGCGATGTTCTCAATGACAGAAGAGAAAGACAAGACGAGTATGCACCTCCAGCACCAGTCGCTTCGATAGTACCAGACACTGTGTAGGCCCAGCTCGATGCTTTAAATCAGATCATCCAGCAATTAGTAGGGAAATGGACATCCCGCATTGAATTTGACTGGAGAAAGGGCACTCCGTTTGTGCAAAGAATCGCGATGGCTGAGACTCCAAGTAAATTTAAGATGCCAGTCTTGCCCAACTTCACCGGATTAGAAGATCTTGTATCTCACATGAACAAATTTGAGATACAGATGGACATCCAAAATGTGTCAAACGACGCTCGGTACAGAATCTTTCTGGCCACCTTGTCCGAGATCGCTCAGGAGTGGTTCTTCAAATTCCCTCCAGCCATCATAGTGTCTTGGGAAATGTTCGTGAAGGAGTTTTACAGACAGTTTTATGCTGGTCGAGTACATCCGACCGAGACCAATCAGTTGGTCAAGAAATGCCAGAATGAGGGAGAAACCTTGAAGGGGTATGCCCAACGTTTCATGCGATCCGCTGTTGGGGCTAAGACGGTTGGCGACAAAGGAAAAATGATGGCTCTTACTGTTGGAGTACGCCGCATACATCCCTCTGGAACAGTTTGAGGAAGAATGGGGTCAAGAGCACCCAATAATTTATGGACCGAGCATACAAGTACATCAAGCTCGAGGAAGCCATAGCCAACGAAGGAAAGTTACCCACAGACAACCAGGGTCCAAAAGAATATCCCACTAAAGTCGTCAATGAGTCTGAGAAACCCAATGGCAACGACAAAAATAATGGGAAAAACAGAGGAAAAACGGCGAACCACGAGCCACCAACATCTGAGAACAAGCGCCCTAATAGTAATAGATATGAGCCGAGGTTCACAAATTATACGACCCTGGTCGATAGCAGAGTAAAAGTATATCAGGCCACTCACACAACTGTTCCCTTCAGGCAACCAGCCCCAATCAGGAAAGACATCTCCAAGAAAGATACTACTAAGTTTTGTCGTTTTCATAACGACTATGGTCATGACACCAACGAGTGCAACCAGCTCAAGGATGATATTGAGTTCCTCATTAGACAAGGACACCTGAGGAGGTATGTGCGAGCGGCTGGAGGTTCTCAGCTAGAGGCTCAAGGAGGCAACGAGCAGGCACCTGTACGCCAATGCTCGCCCCCTTTACAGCCAGCTCCCATCGCCGGAACATTGCTGACCATCTGTGGTGGTCCACACCTGGCGGGTGATAGTGGGAAGGTAAGGAAAAGGTACGCCCGAACCTTACGTCACGACCAGGACATTGAAATGATGAACGTAGAGGAATGAACTCCCAAAAAAGCTCGAACAGAGGAAAAATTGATAACTTTCTCTGAGCTTGACGCTCAACATGTTCGATTCCCCCATTCGGATCCTCTGGTCGTGGATGTCCAGGTCGCTAATATGATGGTTAAGTGAGTATTGGTGGATACAGGAAGCTCAGTCAACATCCTATAAAATTCTTCACTGGAGAGGATGAAGTTATCAGTGTAAGACTTGGAACCATGTAACCAAACCATTTATGGTTTTTCCGGCAAATGGCTCGCACCAACTGGGTCGATTAGGCTTCCGGTCACAGCAGGAGTGGCACCTGCGAACAGGACATTACTCGCTACTTTCATAGTAGTTGATTGTCCTTCTGCATATAATGATGTGATTGGAAGGTCCATTCTAGTCGACCTACAAGCCGTAACCTCGGTCTGGAATTTGGCCATGAAATTCCCAACCGATGCAGGAGTGGGATGCGTGTTGGGAAACCAGCATGAGGTGCGAGAATGTTATAATTCCTCGATCACCAAGGCAAAGAGAGGCAAATCGGGGGAAAAAGTCGAAAAGAGGTTGCTGTTGGCAAACGAGGTACAAACCCAATCAGGTGAACAGGTGTCCAAATAGGGTGTTGCCCAAAGGGAGGATAGGGATTTAGATCCTCGCTTTGGGGATTTTGAAGAAAATGTGGGACTCGTGGAGGACCTCGAGGAGGTCCAACTAGAAGAGGCAGATCTAACCAGGGTTGTGAAAGTCGGTAAAAACTTAGAGACAACAACTAAGAAAAAAATTGGTGGAATTTTTGAAGGAGAACCAGGAAGTATTTGCCTGGTCGCATAAAGATATGGTTGGGATTGACCTAGCAGTTATCAGCCATGTCTTAAATATATACAAAAATTTTCCACCAGTGCAACAAAAAAGAAGGCTGGTCGACAAAGACAAATCGAATGAGTTAAAAGATGAAGTCGAGAAGCTAAAGGAGAACAGATTCATCAGGGCAGCGTTTTATCCATCTTGGGTCTCTAATTATGTACTGGTTCCCAAGCTGCATGGCAAGTGGAGGACGTGCGTGGATTTCACAGACCTCAATAAAGCCTGCCCAAAGGATTGTTTCCCACTCCCTAGGATCAACCAGCTGGTCGATGATACATCAGGGCATGAGGTTTTATCATTCATGGACGCATACTCTGGGTACAATCAGATCAGTATGCATCCACCTGATGAGGATCACACTAGCTTTCGAACAAATACAGGGATTTACTGTTACAAAGTAATGCCTTTCGGTTTGAAAAATGCTGGTGCGACTTACCAGCGACTGGTCAATCATATGTTCAAAGAATTGTTCCGCGTTAACATGGAGGTATATGTCGATGACATGTTGGTGAAGTTGAAGAAGGCAGAAGAGCACATCGGGGACCTGCAAGAATGCTTCAACATCTTGAACAAATATCAGATGAAGCTAAATCCCCACAAGTGTTCATTTGGTGTTGGATTAGGGAAATTTTTGGGATTCATAGTAAATTTTCGAGGAATCGAAGCTAATCCCAAAAAGATGAAGGCCCTGATCGAGATGCAGTCACCCACCAAGATTAAAGATGTTCAAAGCCTGACCAGGAGGATTGCCGCTTTGAGTAGATTCATCTCTAAATCAACGGACAAGTGTGTTCTATTTTTCAATCTACTCAGGGGCAATAGAAAGTTTGAATGGATGGAAGAGTACGAACAGGCTTTCCAGGCGCTAAAGTCCATATGTCACAACCACCGATCTTGTCCAAACCAGTCGAAAAAAAACTTTGTTCATCTATCTGGCAGTCATAGAGTATGCTGCTAGCGCAGTTTTGATCAGAGAGGAGGACCATGTCCAAAAGGTTTGTACTATATAAGCAAGAGGTTGGTAGGAGAATAATTGCGATATCCACCCATTGAGAAATTAGTCTATTGCTTGATTTTGGCCTCCAGAAAGCTACGACCATACTTTCAAGCTCACCCCATTGTGGTACTCACCGACCAGCCATTACGGCAAATCCTGCAGAAACTAGAAGTCGTCAGTCGATTATTAAAGTGGGCAGTTGAACTTGGGAAGTTCGATATTTCTTATTCTCCACGAGCAGCTATGAAAGGACAAGCTCTAGCGGACTTTGTCGCAGAATTCACTGGAATTCAGAATGTTGAACCAAGGGAAGAGCCTGGACCCGAAAGTGAAATTCCTTCATGGAACTTGTTCGTAGATGGCTCTTCCAATGAGCACAATGCTGGAGCAGGTTTGATCTTAGTCACGTCCGAAGGACATCGATTCCATTGTGCAATCAGATTCAACTTTACAACGTCGCCGAATATGAAGCTCTGCTCGCAGGATTAAGATTAGCCAAGGACATGGATATAAAGTCACTTGAGAACTACAATGACTCCCAACTAGTGGTTAATCAAATTATAGGGGAATACCAGGCCCGAGGTCTCAAAATGGTTGCTTATTTGAACAAAGCAAAAGACTTATTGGTACAGTTCGAGAAGTATACCCTCCAGCAAGTACCTCGCAATCAGAATTCAAATATCGATGCCTTGGCCAAGTTAGCAAGCGCGAAGGATGCTGACGCCTTGAACATAGTGTCGGTTGAGCGTTTGTGAACACCAAGCATTCGAACAGAGGAGTCTTCACTGGTGATCCAAGCGACGGACACATGGATGATGCCCTTCATTAGATACCTTGAGCAAGGAGTGTTGCCAGCGGAAAGGGGCAAAGCAAGGGCCCTCCAGAGGCAATCAACTCGATTTATTCTAGTCGATGGAATTTTATATAGAAGAGGGTACTCAATGCCGATGTTAAGGTGTGTTTCTAAGGAAAAGGCCAAGGAACTAATGCAAAAAGTCCATGAAGGTTTCTGTGGAGTTCACGCTGGGGGAAAAGTTTGTCGAAGAAAATCTTAAGGAAAAGATATTTCTGGCCTACCATGAATGAAGACTCCATGGATGTTGTGCGGAAATGTGACAAGTGCCAAAGATTCTCCAAAATACCTCGAGCAACCCCAAATGAGCTCAAATAGATGCAAAGCCCGTGGCCATTCGCAGTATGGGGGATTGATCTGATCAGGTCTTTACCCACGGGAAAAGGAAATGTCAAGTATGCAGTGGTTGTTGTTGACTATTTTACGAAGTGGGCCGAGGCCGAGCCATTTGCGACAATAACGACCAAACAGGTTTTAGACTTTGTGGTCAAGAACATCGTGTGTCGATATGGGTTACCAAGAAAAATTGTCTCAGATAATGGCACACAATTCGACAGTGATCTTTTCATTGATTTTTGCGAGAGGCACGGGATTATCAAGAGTTTTTCATCGGTAGCTCATCCGCAAGCAAACAGACAGGTTGAAGTTGTCAAGAAGACCCTGAAAGACACCCTGAAGAAAAGGCTTGAAGAAGCAAAGGGGGCACGACCTGAACAACTACCAGAAGTCCTTTGGTCGTATAGAACGACCCATCGAATAGCAACAGGCCATACTCCATTTTCTCTGGCCTATGGATATGAAGCCATGTTGCCTGTTGAGTTAGACCCACCATCACATCGAAGGTTGGCATACGATCAGAGTACTAACGGTCAGTTATTGATGGAATCTTTGGATTTGGTCGATGAAAGGCGCGAGCAAGCTCAACTTTGAGTGGCAGCTTATCAGCAAAAGGTGGATCGATATTTTAACTCTAAAGTACGAGAAAGAAAGTTCAACGTGGGAGATTTAGTACTTAGAAGAGTTTTTCTTAACACACGCGATCAAGCTGCCGGAGTGCTTGGAAGCTAATTGGGAGGGTCCGTATCAGATTGAAGAAGTCCTCCAACCAGGCACATATAAACTTGCTCGCTTGAATTGAGATTTCATTCCTCGCTATTGGAATGGAGAACACCTGCGCAAGTATTATCAATAAACAATTCATTTTAAAGAACTGGCTTGTATTAACTTCACTTTTTACAAGTTTATGAATAAGGGCTGGTTCATTATATGACTGGTCGCTTACAAGTGTAAGATCAATTTTTGATCACTCGTACAGACACGATTTTGTCCATCTATTACGAGAAATAAAAGGAATTGTGTGCTGCCAGTTATTCTTGCCAATTATTGTATTTATTACAAGTATTTGCTCATTACGTGTGTTGTTTTGCTATATTATCATTTTTTATAATATCGCGAGCAGTAATGTTCGAACAGGTCTTGGTCATGGAAAGTGACCGAGGGCCTTAAGCTCCTCAATCACTTGGGGGGCATATAAGGTACTAAGTAAGCAAAGCATATGTAAAAAACACGAGCAAAATAAGGGAAAGCATACTACGACACTTAGAGTATTTTTCAAAAATTTTGGATTTTGTGAGATGAAAACAAAGTGCTATGCTAAGTTCGGTCATGCGATCATATGTTATAATAGATAGCAAATATTATAATACAAAGTGAAATGGTTTACACCGCGAGCAGTTACTGCTCAGATGCAATTTGTAATTAAAAGAAAGCTGCCCTACGCAACAAAAATTGTCTTGACATCATGAACCGTGGTTCGTGTGTCCCAGTTACAGATAAAAATACATAAATAAAATTAAGGAGCAGCAGGAGGGTCTTGTGTTGATTGTTGGTCGACTGTCGTCCCAACATCCTCTTCGCCACCTTCGATGCCTGTCGCCAAAGAAATCTCAGGAGATTCCTAAACTCTCTTCTCTTCTTCTAGGCGAGCAGCGCATTTTGCCAGTTCGGCCTGCTTCATATGCTCTGGGAGGTAGTCAAAGTTTACCCCTGGGTTGCTTTTCCAATACAAGTAGAAGCACTTGACCGTCGCTCCCTTGTATTTCTCTAGGTTGCGAGCATTGATTTCCTCGAGTCGTTGAGCGCGCTCTTCCTACTCGGCATTTTCTTTCCTGCTGATCGCCAGGTCATCCTGAAGTTTGGAGGCTTCTTTAAAATTCAGCACCGAAGCCTCCTTATACTTCTCCTTGGCTTCAGTGATTTTCACCAATGCCTCCTGGTGTTTCCTCAGCTCCTTGCCCAAGCTAGCATTTTTCTCCTCAGCCGCTTTCAGCTGCTCGGCATATCTGGCCTCGATCACCTTGACCTCCTTGGCAAATTTAGCCTCAAACTCCTCAGCTCGCCGCTAGCCGTGCCCAATTGTGAGGATACCCTGCGAACAGAAAAAGAATAGTAAACCAGCAGGGGCAATGAAAGAAAGTGTTGTTCAAATTATTAAAAGGAGGAAAACTTACGCTGAGAATTTCAGACAGCCCGTGGCTGATGACCTTGCTGTGTGGGAGCAGAGGAAGGTGCGAGAAGGCCTCCTGGCTATGATGATGCCTCGAAAGCCTTTGTAGCTTCTCCTGAGTGGCGTTGTAGGCAACACTCAGCAGGTCTTTGATTGTAGGTTGCCTTGCTTGCTCGGGAGGAAGGCTATTACGAGGAGGAGGGGGAGGTGTCATATTCCTCAAAGGAGTGGGTGTAGAAGGAGGTGCTGGAGGATCTTATGCTCAAGCCTTCTTCTTGGAGGGTTCGCTGCTGCCCTCCCCAGGATGCCACCTGCTCGTTCTCTTTTTGCTCGGAGGAGCATCGTCATCAGTGTATAAATCAAAAGCTTCTCCAGAAGGCATGGCTGAAGGATGGAAATAAACGATTAGACAATATAATTTAAGATATTTAAAAGAGCAAGGGAATAAGGAGAAAGAAAATTCTAAGTAATATACCCGAGCTATTATTACTGGTCGATACATTATTTATAGAACTATTGCTACTGCTACACTCACTCTCTACCTCAAAGAAGTCTGAATTTAAACTACTGATCAAAAATCTAAAGTTGTCGTCCCTGTCAAATATATGGCAGGGGATGGGCAAGTTATCTAAGAGTGAGAAGTCAGTACTGTTCTCGTTGGAAGACTCCAATATAGGCTCAGTGTACTCTAGAAGTTTTTGCTTGCCCTTCCCATGTTAGGCAGGGGCAGCAGCAGCTTGAGCGTTGTTGGAGGGTTCCCGGATGGTCACTCCTGTAGCCCGCCTTCTCGGGGGTTGTGACACATCCTGTTGCTGCTCGGGGACACCCTCTCCAGTAGTACTCCCTGCGGTGGACTCCTCACTTCTTGGTGAGGTGCCAAGAGACCGACCAGCCTCATATTGCTTTTTGTGACCAGCTCCTTGACGCTCTTCTTGATATTCGTCAAGCTGGCCAGGGCTATGGCCTTTATCTCCATCTCTGGAGTGGGGTCTGGTCGATACCATGGACCTATACGTAACATCAAGGTTCTAAGTGTTATATTATTTCATATAATATAATGTTAGATTAAATAATGTGACAAAATGTGATTTGTCACACCTTGTAACATATTATTGAGAGTCACAAAAATTAGACACATGTGTGTGCCCAAATGTGACATATTTTGGAGTTACAAAATCAGTTACAAATTTGTAACTCCCAAATATTACCCAATAATGTGTATATTATATGTTACACATTTGAGATTGGATTTCACAAAGCCATGATGAAATATTGTTGTTGGAGATATGTTTTTAACTCCCAATAGGTGTTTGAAGGTAACAAAATCATGTGGGAAAGGATTTGGGACGTTTTGGAACGTTTTGGAAAAATGACTTTTTTGTGCTGCAAATAACCTATGGCCGCGGCCAGTGAGGCTGACAGCCTATTTGGTTTTTCAATTTTTTTCCAAATTGAACGGTTCTAACATCCCAAATAACTCCCAAATCTCTATTTTAATTCCATAAACATCCAATTAAACATTGGTAATAGCCATGGGGGTTGGTGGAATTTGAAATTCAAAGGGGTATCTCAAACTCTATAAATAGGAGCCTAATGCTCACTTGTAAGACACACCATTTTCCATCCACAAAGCACTTGAATGGAAAATACACCTTGAGGCTTGATTATTCCAGAAAGCATTTCCAAAAAATCTGTGAGAGATCCCTTAGTGCTTGAGTTAGGGGGAAATAAGCTTTTGGACAAAGGTTTTAAACCTTGTTCAAGTTGGTGATCCCCAACCCTCTTCACTTAGGTTGTGTAAGTGAAAGTTTACTAATGTTTTGTTCTTACATTTTTTCTCTATTGCTCTTCTTCTTATTTTCATTTTCTATTTACTTGTAACTTTTGTTTAGAGTTGTAATCTTCTTTTCTTTTGTTTCAAACACCTTTCCTTTACTTGTAATCTTTTGTTTAGAGTTGTATCTTTCACCATTCTCTTCTTCTTCTTCCTTTTCTTTGTTTGTTTGTATTTTCAGTTATAGAGTTGTAACACTCTTTTTAATTAATCATCTTGTCCATTGTATTTTTTGCATAGAGTTGTAATATTTCTTACCATTTCCATTGAAATAAAATATATTCTCTAACAATCAAAAGCTTAATTTCCTTTTTTCAATGGAAGGTGAGACCATAAAGATCACGAACCAAGACCTAGTGAGGTTGGATAGGTTTGATGGATCCAATTTCACTAGGTGGCAAGACAAGGTGAAATTCCTTTTGACAACACTCAAGATAGCCTACATCCTTGAGTCATCCTTGGCACCTCTAGCCGAGCCATCCAACAAAGACACTCCCGGGGAGGTGGAGAAAAGAAGAAAGAGAGAAGAGGACAACCTTCTTTGTAGGGGACATATCCTTAATGCCCTATCCGATAGGCTATATGACCTCTATACCAATACCAAATCCGCGAAGGAGATTTGGGATGCCTTGGAGAGTAAGTACAAGGCTGAGGAAGAAGGTACAAGAAAGTTCTTAATTTCTCAATATTTTGAATTTTCTTTCATTGATGGGGAAACTCTTTTACCTCAAATTCATGAGTTACAAGTGATTGTAAACAAGTTGAAAGTTCTCAAGATTGAGCTTCCCAAGGCCTTTCAAGTTGGTGCAATAGTGGAAAAATTACCACCAACTTGGAGGAGCTACAGGAAAAGAATCCTCCATAAGAATGAGGATTACACTTTGGAAGAGATCCAAAAACACATTAGAATTGAAGAGGAATCGAGAATAAGAGACAAGGGTGTGAATGAGTCTAAAGATGAGACTTCCAAGGCCAATGCGGTTTCACACAAGCATTCCAAGGGCAACAAAAACAACAAAAAGGGTAGTGGGAACCGTTTAGGTCCAAAGAAAGATCATGGACAATTCAAAGACGTGAGAGGTCATTGTTTTGTTTGTGGAAAACCCGGGCACTATGCTAGAGTATGTAGGTACCGAAAGGACCCACATGAGAATGAGGTAAATGCTATAGAAAAGGAAGAAGAGATCCTAGCATGATTACCATGTTCATGTGCCTTGTTGGGAAAATTGTTATTTTGTAATAAAGCTTGTACTCTTGAAAGCTATCAATAAAATTAAAGTATTATTCTGAGGGTTCAAGTCCCTCTATCCCCAAATTTTTGCTATGAGACATTTGTGCGAGACATTAACAAAGTTTCAAAATGAACTTGTTAAAATAATAGGTAAGTGTGTAGACCTATTATTTCATAATGTGATTATTTGTTTGAGAAATTCTTACATTACATTTGTGTTCACATTTTTATTTTGTGAAATACATAAAAGAAAGAAACTAAGTAAAAGTTGCTTTGAAAGAAGTGTGTCTTGCTTTAGCAAGTAAATAAATCAAGATAAACATTGAAGTTTTATCTTGAGAGTTTATCATGTGGCATAGATGACTCATGATGAACTTTGAGAAACATAGATTTATCTTGGAGGATAAATGACTTAATAGAAATGAAGAGATTTCTATTTTAAAGTGATATTTTATTATCATTATGTGAGAAATGTGGGGGTGATGCTCCAAATTTAATCAATTTATTTTGTTGTTAATCAATTGATTAATTTGGTCATCCTATCAAATAGATGATTTGGAATTCCACATTCTAAATCACATTGGCTATATGTGTATAGAATGAACAAATCTAGACATGCTTGGTGTCTAAAGTTGTTGTTTTGTAATATTTTGATTCAAGAAGGAATCAATTTAAAACATAAATGAGAATTCTAGAAACAAAATAGGTTTCTAGAATTAATATTCAAATGTTTATCTTGGATATTAAACTATAAAATAGTGGGAGTGTTGACTATGGTCAAAATCACTATTTTAAAGAGGCAACTATTTTAATCAAACTATGGCTAGCAACAAAGTTTGAATAAAATAATGAGAGTGTCTAAGTATGCATACATGAGAAATGAAATGATTCAAATGGAATCATTTCTACATCTCAAGGGATAAGACTTAGACTCCCTAAAGAGATTCACGGTTGATGGTAACCTGTCTTAAAACTAGTCACCAAACTAGTATTAGGTTCGATAGGTAATAACAAGTCAATCAAGTGAATAGTAGTAGTACTAAAATTTTGTCCCATCTGAGATATGAGTACTAGTGTGTTACTAAAATGAGGGTTAAAACCAAAAGGTATTTTAATAGAACTTAGTCTTGAGAAGACAAGTATTTTAGGATAACAAAATACTGTAAGAGTTCTACCTATATACACCTAGGGGTGGTGCCGCCCCTCATGAGAATTGGGAGTCATTCTTAAGAAAAGTCTATGAATGGAATGTGCACATGGTCATTAGCGGTGCAAAAGCGAGACATTGAGGTCTCAAGTGAACATAGCAAATGTGTGTGTGTTATCATCAGTTTGTTATCAAGGGATAGTGGTTCAATGCTTCGGCAACCAAAATTTCAACAAACTTTGTGATAATTACACTAAGGTAAAATTCAAGTCGAAAGACATTTTACTTTATGCACCAATGCAAAGGTTTCTATAGAGAGTGATTATTTAATCAAATGGGGGAATATTATAATTTAATATAATGTTTGATTGATTAAATAAGTGTTACAAAAAGTGATTATTTAATCTAGTGGGGGAATGTTATATTATTTCATATAATATAATGTTAGATTAAATAATGTGACAAAATGTGATTTGTCACACCTTGTAACATATTATTGAGAGTCACAAAAATTAGACACATGTGTGTGCCCAAATGTGACATATTTTGGAGTTACAAAATCAGTTACAAATTTGTAACTCCCAAATATTACCCAATAATGTGTATATTATATGTTACACATTTGAGATTGGATTTCACAAAGCCATGATAAAATATGGTTGTTGGAGATATGTTTTTAACTCTCAATAGGTGTTTGGAGGTTACAAAATCATGTGGGAAAGGATTTGAGACGTTTTGGAATGTTTTGGAAAAATGATTTTTTTGTGCTGAAAGTCAGTGGGTGTGGCCTGGGGGACAGAAGCTGTAACATCCCAAATTTCCTAATGTGGCTTAGTGCCTGGATTAGGGAGCCGGGAGGCAATAATTGAGTTATTATGTGAATTATATTATAATATAATTATGCTTGCATGTTAGAGATATTAAATATGTGTATGTGGGCCCGTTTCTTATAAGAAGGGTATTTTAGTAATTTGACCCGTTTAGGGAATAAATGCAAATATGTGTTTGTGTGATTGAGACCACATTATTATGTGGATATATTTGGGTTACTCGACGAGAGGCGATCCCGATGAGCAAGTTAGCGGAAAAGTCACAACGGGGTTTTAATACCCGGCTTGGGGTGAGCTTAGGGGTATTTTAGTAACTTAGTACATTACCGGGAATTGGTGGGTAATGGGAATTATTGGTAACCATGTGAGAATATTGGAAGTAGCGGGAATTATAGGGTGTAAATTGTGGATAGCGGGATTTGAGGCAAAGGAAAAAATTGCCCTTGTGAACACTTGATGAATAGGCTAAGGGCAAGGGGCAATTTGGTCATTTCCAATCAATTTAGGATTTAGTTGGCTGAGAATCCCTTGGATGACTTAGGAAACTTGGAAAAAAGAGGTTTCAGCAGCCCTCTCTCTCTCTCTTACGTTCTAAGTTTTTCCCTTTGGAACATAAGGAGGTTTTGATCAACTTGAAGGAATTTGCTTGGAAGGAAGGCTTGAAACCAGGGAATTGTTGGGAGTAATTAGCATTGGAGTCATACAGTTGAGGTAAGGGTTCTGAATTGAAAGTTATCATGTTAGTTCAGTTGAATTATCTAGAGCTATGGTGTTTTGCATGCTTGATAGTTGGGAGCTTGAGTTTAAGATTTTTGATGAGTTTTAATCTAGTATTTAGCTGGGTTTGGTTGGTGAGAAGGAGTATATAGATTATAGGAATTGAGTTGGAAGATTGGGATGGAATTGGATGATTTTTAGTTGGGTTCGGCTGAAGAAAAACCTAGAAAATTCTCGGTTCGTGGGGCTGGGCCGCGGCTCTTTTCTGGTGAGCCGCGACCCTCGAAGGGAAAATTTGAGCTAGGAAGGCTCGGAGGCAGAGGTGGGTCGCGGCGCCTCAGGGACACGCCGCAGCGCGCGTTGGTTTTTCAGGGAGGCTGAGCCTCTGGAATTAGAGGCGGGCCGCGACTCGGGTTCTTGGGGCTGCGGCCCTTAAGGGGAAATTTGGCCTTAATGGGATTTTTAGGTTGGGAACTTAACCATTTGGGCTCGGGATCGATTCTACTTCCTTGTTAAGTGGAATTCGATGTCTCGGAGGCTAAGATTTGGTCTGAAAGCTTTTATTACCTGTTGTTGATGGAACTTCCTTATTACGGTTGTGACTAGGTTTACACTAAGGGCTTAAATCAGGGATCGTACTCAAAGGACGTCGCTAGTAACTCGCATATAGATCAAAGGTAAGAAAACTGCACCCATTACGTGAATGCATGATTAGAGCTTAATCAATGTGGTGAATATAGAGATGAACAAGGCTTTGACTTTGTTATTGAACATGATTATAATTATGTTTGCGAATATCTGATTAGGTACACTGTAATGCGCATAATTATGATTATGCCTATGGTTGTCGTTTGAATGTATTATAATGCATCGTAATTGTTGATATGTATGCTATGTGAAATATGTGACTGTCTGTTGTGACCATGAAGCTTGGTTTATAAACCAGAGGGTTATTAGGATGTTAAGTGAAGATCAACTTATTAGTTGAGAGTATATTGGACTCCGGGAGACTCGCCTTATAAGTCGAGAGTCCCAAGGCTTCAGCTTATAAGTCGAAGGCACGTGGTGGCTTGACTTATAAGTCAAGGGCTTAAAGAACTTAGTTCATAAGCTAAGATTGGCATAGTACACGTGGAGTGCAGGCCACCATGGCTGGGCCACCCTGGGAGTGCGACATGCACTTGACTGGCTCGGATGCCAACAATTTGAAAGAAAGTGCGACACACACTTGTGTGACTCCATGGTTACCAGTTTGTTTAATGCATAGATCGGTTTCAGTTATTA
This sequence comes from Humulus lupulus, assembly GCF_963169125.1. Taxonomy (NCBI): domain Eukaryota; kingdom Viridiplantae; phylum Streptophyta; class Magnoliopsida; order Rosales; family Cannabaceae; genus Humulus; species Humulus lupulus. The sequence continues at coordinate 125,051,982 of NC_084801.1, read as the reverse complement.
CTGCTTGATAGGCATTTTATTCCGTGAACTGTTAAATATGTTTTCTTGCTGAGTCTTCTGGCTCACAGGTGCTTTGTGGTGCAGGTAAAGGTAAAGAGAACCTCAATCAACCATGAGTCAGAGGGCAATAGCAGTGATATGTACATATGCAGTCCGCTCGACCACCACGTCCGAGATGCTCAAGGGAACTAGGGTTAAACTCAGCTTTTGCCGCCTAGGTTGGCTTATTGTGTAACTTGAGTGTTGTAACTAACTTTTAAACTGATGTTTTTTGGGAATCCCGTGTAAAGAACATGCTTTTAACTTAATGAAAATGCTTATGAGTTGACAAAAAATTTTAATGCCTAAACCTTTAGTGGCTTAATCGCACGTTTAGTCCAAATGACTTGTTTAGCAAGTCTAGCACTGGTTTTAAACACACTTGGTGATGGACCCTAATTAGCAGGGCATTACAGAAGCCAGTGGCTACGGCCACTGAAAAGTCCTGGCCGCGGCCAGTGAGGCTGACAGCCTATTTGGTTTTTCAGTTTTTTCCAAATTGAACGGTTCTAACATCCCAAATAACTCCCAAATCTTCATTTTAATTCCATAAACATCCAATTAAACATTGCTAACAGCCATGGGGGTTGGTGGAATTTGAAATTCAAAGGGATATCTCAAACTCTATAAATAGAAGCCTAATGCTCACTTGTAAGACACACCATTTTCCATCCACAAAGCACTTGGCTGGAAAATACACCTTAAGGCTTGATTATTCCAGAAAGCATTTCCAAAAAATCTGTGAGAGATCCCTCAGTGCTTGAGTTAGGGGGAAATAAGCTTTTGGACAAAGGTTTTAAACCTTGTTCAAGTTGGTGATCCCCAACCCTCTTCACTTATGTTGTGTAAGTGAGAGTTTACTATTGTTTTGTTCTTACATTTTTTCTCTATTGCTTTTCTTCTTATTTTCATTTTCTATTTACTTGTAACTTTTGTTAAGAGTTGTAATCTTCTTTTCTTTTGTTTTAAACACCTTTCATTTACTTGTAATCTTTTGTTTAGAGTTGTATCTTTCACCATTCTCTTATTCTCCTTCTTCTTCTTCCTTTTCTTTGTTTGTTTGTATTTTCAGTTTTAGAGTTGTAACACTCTTTTTAATAAATCATCTTGTCCATTGTATTTTTTGCATAGAGTTGTAATATTTCTTACCATTTTCATTGAAATAAAATATATTCTCTAACACTAAGGACGGAGAAGAAAAACAAACTAGCAGAAAATAAACGACCAGTGATTAAGAAATTTACCTCCTCGAGTGAAAGCCAAGTTATCGGCGACCAGGCCCGTCGTAAGAAAGTACTCCTAGAAGTACTTTCCTACGTTGGATTTGTAGGTGATGTCGCTCAGGAATGTACGAGTAGACTCTTGGTGGTAAAAATGGAAGAACCCCGTGTTATTGTGGTTGGGGTTGGACTTGAGATCGAACAGGTAGTTGATCTCATGCGGTGTAGGCATAGGCCATTTTTATGGTTATAAAGGATATAGAGTGCTGATAATACTCTATATCTATTAGGGGTGATTTGAAAAGGGGAGATCTCGAAGTAATTGGCCACCCCTTGAAAGAATTCGTGCAGGGGCAAGATTGCCCCTGCCTCAATGTGATACCGCGACCAGGCGCTGAAGGCGTCTCCAGGCACGTTTGCCCTCTGGTCGGGTGAGGGTTTGACTAGGGTTATCCCAGGAAGACCGTACTTCTTGAGATAATTGTTCACCATCCTGGCCGATATGACACTAGGAGGCGCAATGTACCACTCAAAGTCTGGCCTAAGGCCATCACGAGGCCGGACTCTGGGTTGGATTTCTGGCGATGCAACATTTACAGGCTGAGGATTAGATGAAGGGTCCTCGGTGCGAGGGGCAGGCTGGTTAGAAGGAGAGCTGGTTGTTTTCTTCTTCCTACGGGCAGTGTATTTCACGTGACCCATGCTCGGTTGATTGGTTGGAGGGCTGGTCGTTGGGTTTTGCTGTGAAAATGGGACTTCCGAAAATGACAGTGACGGTTGTTCTTGATCCTCGAATAGCAGCGTGAGAAGATTTCCGTCGATTGACCTCTCACCTCCCCAAGGATCGTGCATGAATATCTGAGAACAGAAAAGGGGAGATAAGAATCTATGGCCAACAGATAGCAGAAGAGGAAACGTTGGGATAACATTGCTTGTGTATAAAAGTTAAGCTTTTATACGACCAACAACATCCAAACAGAAACACTAAAAGTATGTGAGCAGTTTGTAAAAACAGATTAAAAAGAGAAAATGAAAAGTTTTTTCAGAAAAACTTTTCGACTCCGAAAATAGGTGAGAAAAATCCAGATTTTTCCGAAAGCAGAAAACTCGAATTTTCACTTCGATTTTGGGCCCTAAAACACTATACCTATTTCCCACACTGATTTCTAAGCCTCATTTAATGTTTTTACTACCTAAAACTCCTATCCTATCATGTTTATGTGTATGAGCCTGATTACCCCAAAATATTTTTTCTCAAAAACCTTCAAAAACTCAGACCAAAAATTCGTGAAATTCATTTTCAATGGTATAACAGAAACAAGGATTTCAAAAACTTACTTGGATTGTTAATTGTGTGGAAGTCACAGGTGTTGTTGCTCAAGGTTGGTCGGACACGCTTCAGATCACCGAATTTTTCTGGGCTTCTCTTGAGGATTTTTCTTCTGAGTTCTTGAAGAGAGGATGGTTTGGTAAAAGGTGAAAAATGAGAAAAGTGATTTATCTATACTGATCGTGGCAAAGTAAAAGAGGTAATGATGACGATAAGTTTTTGATGCATGGGAAAGTGTGGTAGCCGTCAATATACTTTTGGGAAACTGCAACAATCATAATTATTTACTTTTTCGAAAAGACACTGACAGACGTGATATGTCAAACGGAGAGCTGTTCGATTAAGTTTATTATATGTTGATCGCAGTAAAATAAACTTGGGAGGCAAATGTTTACCCAAAAAAGATTTACCTGATGACGTAGCAAAAATAACATGCACATGGGATGCACGTGAACGTGTAAGTGAGTATGATCTGTTCGACCATCGACCAGAAGAGAACTCACTCAGCAGACGACATATTTGATGGGCGACCAGTCTGGTCGCAGCATTTTAGATATTCTCTATAGATATGTGATTCCACATTTATGTAATGATGGTGATTTTCATTATTATTGAGGTACACTTGTATTGAATGTAATTAAGGCCCATCGGCCCATGAAGAACTCTTTGAGCCTATAAATAAGACTCAATGGGCTCAAGAGAGGGGACGCGACTTTTTTTTCTTTTAAAGAATTTTGAGAGAGAATTATAGTGTTTTTATCCGCCAAATTTGTATTCATCTCTAAGCTTGTGAAACTCGTGAACCCTAGTTCATTGATCACAATTTTTGGGATTCTACATCAATAAGAACACTAAGTAGACGTATGTTATTACCATCTTTGGGGCCGAACCACTATAAAACTTTGGTGTTATTTATATTTTTATTCTTGAATTCATCTTGTTTTTGTCATTTTGCTTAACTCCGTGTCGTTGACCAAATTAAGGGTCAACAAACTTGATATTTAATACTTATATTAATATAATTTTAAATATTATAAAATATCATTATAATAATATATAATATATAATCTTAATTTTTATTAAAAAATTATCATTTATGTTTAAAAGAGGTTGTCATATTATATATATATTTAAAAATTATAAAAAAATATTTTGGTTTAATTTTTCATTTAATATATTTATGTCATTTTATATATATATAATATTGTTTATTTATTCATTATTTATATGAAAATGATATAATTCAATAAAAAATAATTAAGAAATTTTATAAATAAAACTAAGCAAATGTGCATTGCACGTTGCTTGTATCTAGTATATATATCTCTTCTATATAAAAAGTGTGTAGAAAACAGAAATTTTTGGTTTTAACAGTTTTTATTTTTATTTTTTTCCAGTTAACTTTAATGGAATATTCCTATATTTAACAGAATATTCATATATTTAACGGTAGATTGTAAACACGACTTAAACTTAATTAAAATTAAATAAATAAATAATTAAATTAAAATAGGATATTTTTGAATTGACTTAAACTTAAATAAATAAATAATTAAATAAATTAAAATAAGATATTTTTGAGATATTGACTTAAAATTAAATAAATAAATAATTAAACAAATTAAAATAGAATATTTTTGAGATATTGACTTAAACTTAAATAAAATTAAATAAATAAATAATCAAGCAAATTAAAATAGAATATTTTTGAGATATTTTATAATGATAATTATTTAAAAATAATAAAACGTATGATTTTATTATTAGAATAATATCATATTAAACATATAATATAATATAATCTACAATCAACTAGCAACAAACTTAAATATAAAATTCACGTATAATATTAAACATTTAATATATAATCTCTTGTTGTCACTGCTAAATTAAAAGTGTAGAACACACATAAACTTAAACAAAAATTAATTAATTAAAATAGTTGATGCATGTATACTACTCTATACTATGACTTTTTCTATTCTTATTTTATTTCTATTATTATATTTTTAAAAATATTATTGTAATTTATATGCATATGTCATGTAACCATGTAAATAAATATTTATGTCAATGTTGTATTTAGATGTCATATATGTAGAGATTATTGATATAAATATTTATATATACTATAGAATTATAATTCATTCTATTATATATATATATATTTAAAAAAAAAAAGTGAACAAGTTATATTAAAATTATAGACAATATTTTGCCCTAATTTATTTAATATATTTATGTCATACATTATATTCAATATATTTTATTTATTTTTATGATATTGTTTATTTATTTAAAATTTATATGATAATTAAAATAATATAATAAAAATAAATACATGATAGATATGTTTACAACATTAAAATTAAGCAAACATGCATTGCACGTTGCTTCTACCTAGTATATATATATATTTATATATATCTTTACTATAAAAATTGTGTTGATAACATAAATTCTTAGTTTTAACAAAAAAATTTGTTAACTTTAACAGAATATTACAAATATTTAACGGAATATACTTTTAAAAGTTATCAAAAATAGATTTTATTAATTATATTAATATAAATTCAAATATTATAAAATATTATTACTATAATAATATTTTATACAAAATTAGATATTTAATAATTATATTAATATAAATTATAATATTATAACATATCATTATTATAATAATATATAATACATAATCTTAATTTTTATTAAAATTTTTATCAAATATTTTTTTAATTAGTTAATGTAACTTAACTAAACATATTTATATATATATATATATTTATATTAAATAACAACAAACATTATATATAAGTATCGTGTGTGTACAAATAATATGATTGTGTAACTATGTACTTAAGAATTAAAATAACATTTATCTTCTATAAAAAATAAACAAGTTTCTTCTCTAATCATAAATGTGTGATTTGAATAGTATCAAGAATATTTTATACATTAAATAGTGCAGTTTATGATATAAAATATAATCATATATTTAAAAAAAAAAAATCATAAACAATATTTAGGTTTAGTTTTTCTTTTAATATATTTATGTCATTCTTTTTATATATATATAATATTGTTTATTATTTAAAATTTATATGAAAATTATAAAATTTTAATAAATATATTTAATAATTTTTTTAAAAATAAAACTAAGTAAATGTTCATTGCAGTTGAGAAAAATATATTTTGATCCAATTATTAGGTTTTTTTTTATATGTTATTTATTGTTGTTCATAATAAACTAATCAATAGGTGTAACGCCCCGAAATCCCTAATGCGGTTTAATGGCTGGATTAGTAGGCTGGGAGGGCCATAACTGTTTAATTATGCCATTAACTGATAATATGCATGTATATGTGAATTATATTATAATATGATGTTATATGCATGCATGTGGGTCCACATTTCATTACAGGGGTGTGTCGGTAATTTGGCAGGGTGTAATTGTATATTTGTATGCATGTCGGTGATATATTGTTGAGACCACATTATAATGTGGGTTTGTTCGAGCTATTCGGCATGAGACGATCTTGGAATATTAATTAGCGGTCTAGTCATAACAGGTTTAAATTCGGGGCTCGGGGTGAGTCTCGGGGTGATTTTAATGATTAGAGTGTTACCGGGAATTAAAGGGTAACGGGATATAAATTATTGGTGTTTGAGATTATCGAGAATAGCAGGAATTGGAGAGCGTTAATTATGATTAACGAGATAGGTGGGAAATACCAATTTTTCCCTTCGGAGCCTTTAGAAACCCTTAATTGATCTAGGGGTATTTTGGTCTTTTTACCCCTAGGATAAATATAAACCATTTATGGCTGTAGAAAGGTGGAGAAAAACAGAGTAACTTCAAGAGCTTCCCCGTACTTATTTTCCTTCCTTGTTCTTTGTGATTTTTGAGCCATTCTTGAGGATTCAAGCTTAGGAAGTAAGCCTTGGGAGTTTGGGAGTGTGTGCCACCATTGAAGAGCATCATAAGCTGAGCTTGAGGTAAGTTTCTAGCCATTGAATTCCCTGGTTTGCCCCGTTTTAGTTCTGGTTTTCAGTTGGGATTTCTAGATTGGATGCTTGGTTTTGTTAGGAGTTTTGGCTAGGGTTCTTATGGTTGTGATGTTTGGGGTATGTGAGGATGGTTTTTGGGTTCATTTGGCACCAAAAATGGGATTTGGAAGCATTGGAATCGAGTTAGAACTGAAGGAGTCGAAGAAGGAAGTTTCAGGGGAAAGTTGGTCTGGGTGTAGCACTACAGCGCCCATTAGAGGGCGCTATAGCGCTACACAGGATGCTTTTTGGCAGTTTGGGGGTATCGAGTATAGCGTTGGGGCACTATTAGGTAGCGCTACATTGTTCCTCCATAATCACGTTTTGAGTGTTTTTAAGGGTTTTTGGCTCGGGGTTTCAATCCTTAAGGCCCGGGATCGAATCTACTCACCGTGTAGGCATGTTTCGAGGTCCCGAGAGTGGGGTTTAGGTTAAGACCCTTTCATTGTTGATTTTCATTAATGGAGGTTATGATTAGGTAACCGCTAAGGAATCAAAAAGGTTGATCGTTCTCAGGAATCATTCTTGTTATATTTCTCGCTCGAATCGCAGGTAAGGAAACTGCACCCTGTGTATATGACGTGCATGATTATTGTTGAGGCATGTTGGTTGATAAATGTGGACATTGATTGCATATTAAATGCTAGTGGATGTTGTTTACCTGTGTATGGCACTGACTAGTCAGGGACGGCACTGGTCGCGTATCACTGACCTAAGATTCAGAAACGGCATAAGCGTCCTGGACACAGGGCCGAATGAAAATTAGATCTAATCGATATCAGCATTGAATGACTCTAAGGCATTAATGCTGGACTGACCCTAAGGTCGATGAAACTTATAAGCGCTTGACTAGTCTAAGCTAGTTACTCAGAGCCAGGGCCTATGGCCTAGGTGATCGTTTGTCACATGGCTAGGGAATGATGTTCCAGGGTTATGACTCTATGGTCACGAGGAAGGATATGTTGGTGACTAGTCACCATGCACTTATCTTGTTTAAGCTAGTGAAAGGTTCACTTATTTGTTAAGCCCCGGTGACCCTATCGTCACATAGATAAATGGAGCTGTACCCACCTTAGTGACTTTTCCTCTGTCACTTACCTGTTTTGGACTGAAAGTCCTGGATGATTATTATGATCATTGTTGATATTATGTCATGCTATATTGTGTTTTCTTGCTGGGACTTGGCTCATGGGTGCTATGTGGTGCAGGTAAAGGGAAAGAAAAACTCACCCAACCTTGAGTGGAGAGCTTAGGTGGTGATGTGTACATATGCGGCCACTTGACCACCACGGCCAAGGAGTTCTCAGAGGAGCTAGGGGGTTTACCCTATTTTTGCCGCTTAGGTCGGCAGATTTGTAAATTTGAAATAGTAATGACCATTTTGAGATGTAAATAACTTGTAAATGTTTTGATGGGCCCATGAACAGTTTTATGTATTTAATAAAATATATCATTTCCTTTTTATTGGTTTTTCACCTTAGCCTGTTAATAACACTTAGAAGCACATTTTTAACCAAAGGACCCGGGTAGCGAGTCAAATTTTCGGTTCACTGTAACTGTTCTGGTGTAACCAGGGCGTTACAATAGGGATTTCATAAATCAATTCCAAAAAGAAAAGGTCAAATCTTTACACCATTTAACTTAATGAAAGAAAAAACTTGGGAATTACAAGAAAAGAAATACACAATTCTTACTAAGACAACACATTTTTACAGTTATAGATCTAAAACAAATTCGATGACCATTAAAGACTACTTTTTTTAAAAAAAAATCAGGATGCATAGAATAGAGAACGAGAGGTGGATTTTGCCTAAACCAAAACTTTTAATATACATTTTTTAAGCATGAGAAATCAACTCTGCAAAATTGGTGTATTTGTGGCTTTTTTTTTCCTTTCTCTTTACATGAGTTATCGATGAGAGAATGAGAAGAATTCTTACAGAGTAAGAGGAAAAGCAATGCAAGGTCTGAGCTTGGTGGTGATTCCCTTGCTTTGTGTTGAGGCAAATGTGTACTGTTGAAATGAAAGGAATTGATATAACAGAAATTGATGAGGACCACCACAATGATAGCTAGCACAAAATTGGCATCAGTACAAATTTGTTTTACCTTTTCCTGATATTCAGGGATTACTTACCATTGAATATTCATTTCTTATTCTTATCTTTTGCTCTTTTCTCTTGTATATCATTTGAGTATAAATGTGTAAAAAGTTATTTTCCTTTGTAACCGTTGAGCATTAAATACAATCAGTAAAACAATTTCCAAGTCTCTTTTTTTCAACTTGGTATCAGAAGACCAACGGCATGGCTACTCCTGGCGAAGACTTCTCCACCACCACCCCCACTCTCCTACACCATCTTCCTTTGCCACTGAAACTCCTCCAGTCTCTGCTCCAGTTTCATCCTCTCAAGTCTCTGCTACAACTGCCATTCCGTAGGTATCGATTTTTCAAAGTCTTGCTCTGCTCACCTTAAAGCTTGACTGGGCTCAAGCTCTGATCAATCTCATATTCAATATTCATGGCATGCCCTATTCACATGTTTCTCGTGCACCACATGCATCACAATTAAACATCCAACATGCATTAAGAATAACCATGCATGTCATATATGGGGTACAGTTTTCTTACCTCGGGTTCGAGCAAGAATTAGTAAAAGAACGACCCTTGAGAACGATCAATCCTTTGATCCTTTAGTGCTCACCTAGTCATAACCAAATATGGAATCCCATCAATAAAATAAATCATAAAAATGTTTATAATCTAAAACCTCACTCTCGGGACCAATCTCGCACTCTCGAGACTCCCAATCACCCTAACGGGGTAGTGGAACCGTCCCCCGAACCCCCAAAATCATCCAAAACCCCAAAAATAGGTTTGCTGGAAAGTGCACTAGCACTGGGGCACTGCCTAGTGGTGCTGGGGCGCTGTCCCAAGTCAGAGAAGCCCATATTTTCTGCCCTGCCTAGCGCTGGGGCGCCAGCTTCAGACCAGAACATGTTCTGGTTTCCCTCCTTGCGATTTCCCCTGAAAACAAGCCTCCAAACCAATCCCAAACATCCAATTCAACCCCTAAACTTCATCTACAACACACCCTCATCAAAACCCAAGCAACCAAACTCAAAAACTTCCATGAATTCTCACAACTAATACCTCAAATTCTCAACTGAAAACTTACTAGAAAAACAGAGTATAGCTTAAATTCATGGATGAAATCCTACCTAAAGTTGGATTTGAGTCCTCTTCAATGGATGAATTAAGATTATAGACTCCAAACTTTGATTTCCTAGCTTGGTTATTCAATTTGAGGTCAAAAATTCCAAAGGATAAAGAGGAGAGATGATGATCGTATGAAGAAGGAGAACACTCTATTTTCTCTAACATTCTACAGCATTAAGGATTGATATATATCCTTAGGGTGAAAAGACCTAAATGCCCCTAGGCTTATATTCTTTCCTTAACAGTCCTCAAGGGCAAAATCATCATTTCCCGCCTATTTCGTTAATCATAATTAACACCATTCAATTCCCGCTATTCTCGATATTCTCCAACACCAATAATTCATATCCCGTTACCCTTTAATTCCCGGCAACGCTCTAATCATTAAAATCACCCCGAGACTCACCCCGAGCCCCAAACTTAACCTCGTTATGACTAGACCGATAACTTGCATTCCATGATCGTCTCATGCCGAATGGCTCAAACAAATCCACATATAATGTGGCCTTATTTATAATTCACCCACATGCATGAAAATACACAATCACGCCCTCACCGGGCCAAATTACCAAAATGCCCTTATAATAAAATGTGGACACATATGCATGCATTTATCATCATACTATAATATAATTCACATAGACATGCATATCACCATTTAATAACATAATAAATCAATTATGGCCCTCCCGGTCTCCTAATCAAGGTCCTAAACCTTATTAGGAAATTTGGGGCATTACAGGCAGCCTCTGTTGATTACTGAAGCAGGAAGCAATATTTTGAGCTTACATAATAATTCATTTCCTATGTTGTTGAATAATATATTCTGTGTTCCTCAAATAACCAAAAATCTACTCTCCATATCTCAATTAACCAAAGATAATGTTGTTTATGTTGAGTTTTATTCTGATTATTGTGTTATAAGGGATCTGGCTACGAAGAAGGAGCTAGCTCGGGGAATGCTTAGCAATGATCTCTATCAACTACAACTTCCTAAATCATTTTTCGGGTCCAGTTCTTCAGGAAATTGGAGCCTTATTTTTTAGCTTCTTTAAATTCCAAAAAGAGTATTATCTCAGAGTCTTATTATAAGAGTCCAAAACAATCAAATGAAACAGTTTTTCTACTCAATCTCTTTTTGTTCAGTTAGTTAGTGCACATGATCTCAATGTTTGGCACTTGAGGCTTGGTCATCCAAACTTGAATGTAATGAAACACATGATAATTAATGAAAAAGTTTCTTTCAAAGTTCCCCCTAAATTCTGTGATGCTTGTCATATTGGAAAATCCAAACATAAACAATATCATTCATCTTCAAAAATAGCCAGCAAACCACTAGAAATAATTCACTTAGATGTTTAGGGTCCCTCACCAATCCTTTCAAAAGATGGATATAGGTATTATGTTCATTTTGTAGATGAGTTCAACAACTTTACATGGACATATCCCTTAAAACTTAAGTCTGATGTAAAAGAAGTGTTTGTGAATTTTCAAAAATTTGTTTAAAGAAAATTTGAAAATAAAATCAAAACTCTTCATTCAGATTGGGGTGGAGAGTATAGAAGTTTAGTTCCCTTCCTAGCATATTTAGGTATTCATTTTAGGCACCCATGCCCTCATACACACCCTCAAAATGGCAAATCTGAAAGAAAACATAGGCACATACTAGAAATGGGACTCACATTTCTAACACAAGCATCCATTCCTCTTCATTACTGGTGGGAATCATTTAGTACAACCACATTCCTCATAAATCATCTTCAACTCCAACTCTAAAACACAAATCACCCACATAAGTTCTCTTCAAAGTTAAACCCAATCTAAAATTTCTTAAAGTTTTCGGTTGTGCCTCGTTTCCTCATCTCAGAGATTATAATCAACACAAGCTAAATTTTAGGTCAACAAAATGTGTTTTTATTGGGTATAGTCTGAACCACAAAGGCTACAAATGCTTACATCCTTCAGGCATAATATATATAGTCCAAAGTGTTACATTTAGTGAAACTGATTTCCCATTTGCATTGGGTTTCAGTGTAGCAAACTTCAAAAATTCTAAAGTCAATACATGTTCTAGTCAAAATACAATATAGTCAATGGCTGCCTTTTATTTCTCAATCTTTGCAGGAACATAATGAAGGAAACACTGAAGTTGATTTCGACCATTGCTCTACAGTCCCTAAGCTATCTCTCGCAGTACCAACCTTGGGTTCAACATCCATTGATAATCATGGTAAGACTCCAAACTCAGTAAATTCTTATTCCACTGTACCTTTTAAAGTACCTTTACCACGATCAACTTCATCTTCACATCAAAATCCTTCTCCAAAACAAACAAACCAGCCTTTACAACCCACTCATCCTATGATTACAAGATCAAAATCAGGTATCTTTAAGCCAAAAACTTTCCTAGCATCAATCCTTAAGGAACCTACAGCCGCCCTTCAAAATGAAACCTTACCTGAAATAGTTGACCAAGCACTCAGATCATCTCAGTGGGCACAAGCAATGACAAAGGAATACAATGCACTTACGAAAAATCAAACATGGGATCTTGTAGCAAGACAACCACTCATGCATGTTGTTGACAACAAATGAGTGTTTCAAGTTAAATACAACTCAGATGGTTCAATCAATCATCACAAAGCAAGACTAGTGGAGAATGGATTTCATCAAACACCAGGAATAGAGTTCTCTGAAATCTTCAGTCTAGTGGTTAAGCCATCTACAATAAGAGTCATACTTTCCATGGCTATCACGCATGGTTGGGACATCCAACAAATTGACATAAACAATGCTTTCTTGAATGGTACTCTCCAAGAAGAAGCGTTCATGGAACAACTATCTGGGTTTATCAATTCCCTTTATCCTCACGCAGTATGTAAGCTCAAACTCTATGGCTTGAAGCAAGAACCTTGAGCATGGTTTGACAAACTTAGAAACTCTCTTCTGACTCTCGGTTTCAAAAATTCAGTGGCTGATACTAATTTGTTTTTCTACAGCAATGGTGATGCTCTTCTCTTTGTCTTAGTCTATGTTGATGATATTTTACTCACAGGAAGCAATGCCAAACAAGTCACTGCAGTTATATCTCAACTTCAAACCATGTTTGCTATCAAAACTCTCAGCTCAGTCACTTACTTTCTTGGTTTTGAGATAATTAGGGGGCCAGGTGGATTGCATTTATCTCAAACAAAGTATACATATGACCTCCTAAAGAAAACTAACACGCTCACTGCCAAACTGTGTCCCACGCCCATGAATCAAAGCAACAAACTAAGCTTGCAAGACAACACTGCGTTTGAGCATCAACACTTTATCGAAGTGTCATAGGGGCCTTGCAATACCTCACACTCAGCAGGCCCGATATTGCTTATTCTGTAAATAAACTAAGTCAATTTCTTCAAAATCCAACTCAAAATCATTGGAGTGCATATAAGAGAATACTGAGATATCTTGTTGGTACAATTGGAGAAGGAATCACATTCACTCAAGCTCCTACCTTAACTATTGAAGGCTTTTGCGATTCAGATTGGGCGAGTTCTCTTGATGATAGAAAATACACATCTGGTTACTGCATTTATTTTGGTAATAACCTAGTCAGCTGGAGCTCACGAAAACAAAAATCAGTTGCTCGTTCAAGCACTGAGGCAGAGTATAGAGCCTTAGCTCAAGCTTGCACTGAAGTTGTTTGGCTACAATCTTTATTTTCTGAAATAGGAATCAAATGCAGAGGTCAAGCAGTGATTTGCTGTGATAACTCAGGTGCAAGGCAATTGACATCCAATCCTGTTTTTCATTTAAGAACAAAGCACTTCGAGATTGATGTGCACTTCATTAGAGACAAAGTTTGAGCAAAGAAGTTGAAGTTAGGTATATACCAACAGAGGAGAAAGTTGTAGACATACTTACTAAGCCTCTCAGCATATCTCATTATCATCATCTCAAAAACAAGTTTCTTGTTTCTCACTCTCCATAGCCCAACTTGAGGGGACATGTTGAAATGAAAGGAATTGATATAACCGAAATTGATGAGGGCCACCACAATGACAACTAGCACAAAATTGGCATCAGTACCAATTTGTTTTACCTTTTCCTGATATTCAGGGATTACTGTACTATTGAATATTCCTTTCTTATTCTTATCTTTTGCTCTTTTCTCATGTATATCATTTCAGTATAAATATGTGTAAAAAGTTCATTTCCTTTGTAACTGTTGAGCATTAAATACAAACAGTAAATAAATTTTCAAGTCTATCTTTTTCAACTAGTACGACACCACAAGATTTGGGCTAGGCACCTCTTCACTCTTCTTCGCATACACAGCTGTAGAATCAATGAGTTTATTGTGTAGGTGTTGGAGAAGAATGGAAACATGTGTTGTACATGTAGAGATAATAAAGTTAAAATGTTTTATTTTTGAGTGTTGTTATTCTGCACCTTAGAGCATCTCCAATGTAGTTCCAAATTAGTGACGCATTGTTAATATATAGCTCACTTTACAAAAAACTTACTCTAAGAGTGTGGTAAAAGTTGTGTCAAATTTGACACATGCTAAAAGTTGAGCCAAATTTGACACACAATATATCATGGTGCATATTTTGCATCACTATAAATGCTACACCTTTTTATTTACTTTTATGCCATTTTAATTATTTTAGTATTATTTTTATCTATTTGCATTAAATGCTATACTTTTTACCTTATTATTTTGTTATTATCTTATACTATCAACAATAAAATATAAAGAAAAATGATTACTTTTTTTTTTTTATATTTTCAATAAATATCAAATTAGCATTAAGGTGTCTAATACCACATGAGGTGTCTTTTTATAGTTGGTTATCGATACCCAATAATACTTATTAAATTCAAATGTATGAGACCTGATATTGGATTGCACCAATAACGATATACTATCTCATTTTGTTGTTGGGCACCAGTAATACCCCTTAGCAATTCTCTTTATTTTTCAGGGGAATAAAACTAAAGCTTCAATGTGTTAAAGAATGAGAACATGTGTAAATTTAATAAAATACAATAAAGCCCTTAGGTCAAATTGAAATTAGAGGGCATAACCATAAAACAAGCCAAAGGCAAATAAGCCTCTTATTATATCTCTTCCATGTAGAAAATGTGTAGATAACATAAATTTTGGTTTTAACAGTTTTTTTTAACTTTAACGAAAATTTCTAAATATTTAACAGAATATACTTTTAAAAGTTATTAAAAATATATATTTATTAATTATATTAATATAAATTCAAATATTATAAAATTTCATTATTATAATAATATTTAATATAAGACTACATATTTAATAATTATATTAATATAGATTTAAATTCAAATGTTATAAAATATCGTTATTATAATAATATATAATACAAAACTAGATATTTAATAATTATATCAATATAAATTCAAATTATAAAATATTATTATGATAATAATATATAATTCAAATATTATAAAATATTATTATTATAATAATATTTAATACTTATATTCATATAAATTTAAATATTATAAAATATCATTATAACAATAATAATAATACATAATCTTATTTTTTATCAAAAAAATTATCATTTATATTTAAAAAGAAAATATTTTTTTATTTGATATATTATATTAAATAACAATAAATATTATAAAGGTATTATATACATGTGTCGTGTGTGTATAAATAGTATGACTGTGTAACTACATAAGAAATTATAATAACATTTATCTTCTATCGAGAATAAACAAGCCTATTATCCAATCATTAAGGTGTAATTTAAATAATATCATGAATGTTTTGTACCTTAAGTAGGATAGTTTGTGATCTAAAAGGTTATCATATTATAATATATATACTTTTGAAAACCATAAACAATGTTTAGGTTTAAATTTTCTCTTAATATGTTTATGTCATTCTTTTAAATATAATATTTTTTAATATGTTTAGGTTTAAATTTTCTTTTAATATGTTTATGTCATTCTTTTAAATATAATATTTTTTATTTATTTTAAATTTATATAACAATCATACAAATTTAATGAAAATAATTAATAAATTCTATAAATAAAACTAAATAAATGTGCATTGCATGTTGCTTGTATCCAGTTTAAGATATAATCATATTACTTTTGTTTCATATAGGTCAAAATATTTTTAGATATCTTTCTCTATTTTGATTGAAGGTGATGAATTTTTTTACAGTTTTATGATCCTATTAATTTGTCCATTTGTCAATTTATGGAAGTTTTCAGTGAGTTTTTTTATTTTAAGTTAATCTGAACTAGATTTATTTTCTCTGTCTTTTTTTATTTTTATTTTTTATATATGGAATTATTGTTTGTTTGTTTGGGATTGATCAAGCATATCAGAACTTAGATAATAGAAAATATGTATTACATTAGATATGTTATGATTGGTCACTAAATGAGGTTCACACTTAAGCTAACAGAATTAACTAATTGTCTGTTATGACAGTTAGTATCGTATACCCTTCATGTAAAGCTATATATAGCAAGTTCTTTTGTAATCTAAGGTACCAGTTTTAGAGAGAATCATTTTGAGTGAATTAGTGAGTTAAGAGAGAGTGAGAAGGAGGGTTGTACTGGCATGGTGTGTGTCTGATCACCATAGCCACAAGTGAGATCAATTATAATTAGAAGCAAGGCTTATTTGAGTGTGAGTTTGAGCACTCTTGTCCAAATTGATTGTAATCTTCTTCAGTTAGCTCAATAAAGATTCTAAGCCATTAGGGCTGTTTTGGCCGAGGAGTAGGCAGGTGATGTGTTCATCATTCTGTTTGAACCTCGTAATTTTTGGTGTTCTGTTTTATTTCATTTTTGATTTCATTGATTTAATTCAGTTCATCAATTAGTGTTATTTCATTGGCTTGTCATCTAATCATTGCATTGTCTTGATTTATTATGTTCTTGATCGAGGTATCATTCACAACAATTGGCATCAAGAGCCAGATTCGAGGGCTATCAAGAACAAATTCAAGGCTTCAAGAAGATCAAGATTTGATCTGCAATGGATTCCGCACGTTTTGAAGTTGACAAGTTTAATGAAGCAAATGATTTTGGTCTATGGAGGATCAAAATGAAAGCATTCCTTGTGCATCAAGGAATCTCAGAAGCAATAGATCGAGTAGAACTCAAAACTCTTGGAGATGACAAAAAGAAACAAAAGGAGATTCAAACAAAGGCACACAGTGCCATATTACTGAGCATAGGAGATGAAGTGCTCAGGGAAGTTTCAGATGAAGAAACAACTGTAGGTTTGTGATGGACCCAAAACGGGTATGTTTTAAATATTTATAACTTGCAAGCGCACAAATCGTATATGAAATATAGTGTTCGTGTAAGCACGAGGTCAAACCCAAAGGAGTTGTCTAAAATAAAAAAGAAAACTATTTTAAACCAAAATTAATAAATTCTAATCTAGCTCCAAAGATTGATGAGATTTTTGAATCAAGAAAATAAAATAAAAGATAATAATGAAGAAATTAAAGACAATATATATAAATAAATTACTAGTAGAAATCTAGATGGTAAAGAAGATTATTAAGGTTTTAGAATCCACAAAATATAAGTTCAATAATATTTATAAGTACATTGATTCCCAAGTTTTAGTGATAGTTAAAATAAATCAGACTATCATTTTCCAAATATATTTATAATTTTAAGTACAAATTACTTCTAAAAAGATAGGATTTTTCTTCACTTTTCAAAAAGTATAATTTCAAAGTATTTATTGTGAATCAACCTAATGAAACATCAAAAAATCGAATAACATTATTTATAAGGCAAAACATAATATTTTTGTTCAAAGTATTGGATGTGTACAATTTAATGACACATCTTACGCAAAGAATATTATGTTTTGAAAAATGAAGAACAAAGTGCATATTATCTAACAATCCAAAATATGGGATATTAAAGATGAAAGACATATATGAAGAAGAAAATCCATAATCTTTATTGCATAAAATGGGAAATCAACATACAACATAAATACTATCTAGTTACATATTGTTTTATCATCGCCTTAATAATCTTACAAAGATTAAAAACTCATAACTAGAATAGAAATTACAACCATAAATAGGAAAATTTGGAGGAGGAACCCCCAAATTTTTCCTCTAAAAACTCATAGAAAAAATGACCAAAAAGAAGAAAAAGATGAAGAGAATGGAGTGATCTTCCAAGTGTAGGAATTTTGTGGTATGACCTCTCCCAAAATAAGCACTCTAAATGGTCTTGAAAATTCCCTATTTATAGCCAAAATGAGAGTATTAAAATAATCAATTTAAATTAATTAAATTGATTAAATTAATAATAATATGACAAATAAGGGTAAATTATAGGGTGTAATAATGATTTTTGTGGTGAAAATGTATATAAAAGTTGGGTAAAAATATGGCAATTTTGGACATTGTGGGACAAGGGGACAAGGATGCTTTTGTTGGGCTCAACAAAATTTACAAAAGGGGGCTGGTAACTGTGATAGATGGGTGTTGAAGGCTTGGGCCGTGTGGACTGGCTGGTGAAGGGGTAGGGGCAGATTGGGCCAGGCGGCTGGCAGGCCCACGGTGGGTTGGTGGAGCAGCTGAAGGAGGTTGGTGCTGGGATGCTTGGCTTGGGTCGAAGGAGTGGAGCATGCCCGTTGGGCAGCTGAAGGCTTCAGGAGGCCCACGGTTGGGAAGGCAGCAGCAGCTGGAGGCTGTTTGGATGTGGCTAGAGAGGCAACGGGCTGGGCCAGCGCGGGCCCAGGTGGCTGGGCAGGGGCTAGGCGCAGGCTTCAGCTGAAGGTGCAGCTGAAGTTTCTGGGCTGAGTAGTGAGACGGGCCGGGTCCTTGAAAAATGCCCAAGTTCCTTGCTAATCTCTTAAAAAATGTCATAGTTCTCCTATCATCACAACTTTAATTTCTTTTCTTTATTTTTCTACTTCAACCATCTTAATCAATAATTTTCCTTCAAAATAAATATAAAATAAATCATAATAAAATATTTTCAACTATAAAATAAATTAATTTAATTCTTTGAAAATATTAATTATAACTTAATTTATATTTAACATTTAAATTCAATAATACAACATTTTTTTACCTCAACTCAACAACAATAATTCAAATAATTAACTACAACATTTTACAACAAAATAACTATAAAAACACACAAAAATATAGAAAATCAAAATAAACCTAATAACATAAAAATAACTTAAAAACTTAATAAATCAATTAAAAACTCAAGAACTAAGCAACAATTAATACATAAAAGTGGTAAAATAACTCTATTTTGTAGAGTTATCATACCCCCAAACTTAATATTTTGCTAGTGCTCGAGCAAAAGAAAAATTAAAAACACACACACATTTTTTTTTATTGGTGATGTCAAATGTTTTCGTCAAAAATTACATAATGGAAATAGTTCAAAGAAAATCACAAATAAAAGTAAAACTTATGTAATTATTTTAAAAGTTAGAATTGTTTTCAAGTCATCATGCGAACATTAGACAAGCTTATGCAAACAAAAATAAATTAAATCTCAAGAGATAATCAAGCAAATTCTAGGATTTTTCATTTTTTTTAGAGATTTAAAGAATTTAATGTTTAAATAAACTTTGTCCAAATATCACAATAATTCAAATAGAATAAAAAAGTGTCATATAATGAAAAAAAATCTATAATTAAACAAAACTAACTCAAAAATTAAAAACAAAGCTTAATATTTATTTTTAATTTTCAAAGAACTAAGAACAATTTTAATCATAATTCTTATCATCGAAAAATGAAAATCACCAATATTTTTTTCAAACAAAACAAAGAAAATAATTTTTTTTAACATTTTACAATAAATGAAAAACATGCATAAACACAAAGAAAAACACATAAACACCAAGAAAACACACACATACACACTACCCCCAAACTTAAATGAAACATTGTCCTCAATGAGTAATAAAATAGAAAAAGTTAAGAACTACTCCCTTGGAGGTTTGCTTCCTTGATTTGGCTCCTTTGTTTTCTTATCTTCTTTGTTGGCAAGAAGTTTTCTTCAAGCTTTTGAAAAACATGAAGCAAAAACACACAACAAAAGTGAAATATAAAATGAAATATAAAAAGTATGGGTTGCCTCCCACAAAGCGCTTTAGTTTATAGTCTTTAGCTCGATTATAATTTTTTTTCTTTCAACCTACACTCAATCGATGGTGTAAAATTTTATTAGTAGGGTGAGTTATGACCTTGATGTAAATTCCATAAATAATAATTGATAACATCACACCTACAAGAAAATTAGAAATATACAATTTTAATGGAATATCAATAAAATAAAAAAATTGCATATCTATATTAGACTCATTTTCATTTTTAGTAAATATACAAATTTGTTCATTTATGGGCTCTTGAGATATAATTATATATTTTTCATTTTCCTCATGAGTCTCGAAAATTATATCATTCACTCTTTTGTTTCATTAGGGGGTTGAATGCATATTACAAGTTATTAAACTACTTCATTCTCTTTTTCACTTTGAATTTGACTATTTGGATTGGGAATGGGTTGGTTGGGATAAACTTGTTTTTCTGACTCTATAACAATTGCAAGTTGTCCTACTATTGTCTCAATTTTTGAGATTGACTGAGACTGAGCTTGTAAAATTTGGTAGGTTGATTGCATGAACTGTCGAAGGGTATCCTCTAAAGATGGGCTCGTTTCTTGTTGAATGGGATATAATAGGTCGGATTGGGCATGTTTACCCAAAAATGGCTGCTGATGACGTGGTGAGAATTTCTCACACGTGGTTGACACGTGGCAGCGTCATTATGAAGAGGTGCTGTTCGTCTATCGACCAGTTCCCTACTGCTTCATCAAACCTCACGATTAGATGCGACCAGACTGGTCGCATGCTTCGGTTTATTTCCTTAAAGATATGTAATCTTGTAATAATTACAATTATTATTTTCTCTTTATTTCCTTGATACGCTGAGATTAGGGATAATTAAGGCCCATTGGCCCATGTAACCCCCTTGAGCCTATAAATGTGAATGAGGGGGGGCTCAAGGAGGGAAATTTTGAATCTTTTTTCTAAATACTGAGAGAAAGAGCGTGTAGTATGATTATCCTCCAAACAGTTGTAATTATCCCAAGGCTTGTGAAACTCAAGAACCCTAGTTCTTTGATCACGACATTGGGATTCTACATCAATAATAACACTAAGTGGACGTAGGTCATTACCATTCATTGGGGCCGAATCACTATAAATCGTCTGTGTCATTTCTTTACCATTTGATTCCATTCTTGACTATCATCTCATTTCTTGTCGTAATTCTGACTCCGTATCGTTGGCCAAATCGAGGGTCAACATTCTGGTGCTTTCATTGAGAGTTTGATCAAGGAGCTGTAGGAAAGTCAAATGGCAAAGATATCTAAGAGAGCTGGACAGGCCGCTGGCGCTGCATCATCTTAACCTCCTCCTCCAAATGTGGCGGAGAATGAACCACATTTAGAGTTTGAAGAGGAGGAGTTGGATACGGAAACCCTGAGGGCAACACTGGGGGTGTTGCAGGATGAGTTGGCCAATCTGAGGGCTAATCAGGAGAACGCA
This sequence comes from Humulus lupulus, assembly GCF_963169125.1. Taxonomy (NCBI): domain Eukaryota; kingdom Viridiplantae; phylum Streptophyta; class Magnoliopsida; order Rosales; family Cannabaceae; genus Humulus; species Humulus lupulus. The sequence goes on along the minus strand of NC_084801.1, from coordinate 125,030,515 downwards.
GCGGAGACAATGGCGCTGTAGCAGAGAGAGATTGAATGTTAGCGCCAAGAGATGAATGAGCGGCAGGCGGATGCCATGGCTGCTCTTGAAGCAGCCATTCAGTTGGCTCGCGGGCAGGCTGTGCCGGCCTCTCAACTAGATCAGCCACCAAGTGTGCCACCACAGACCAATCCAAGTCCTCCGCTCCAGCTAGCAAGCCCCCAAAGGCCGGAGCAACCGCCTATGACTCAGAATGATGTCCCAATTCGGGATCTTGAGTGGCAGCCTCCATCTCAAGCTGGTCGAGGCAATCCCCAGCGCCAGAGGCACAATAGGGCTGGGCAGCTGCCTCGCAGCCCTAGACGCCCAGGGGACGAAGAGCCAAATCCACCGAGCAGGGGGCAGCGTCCTTCTGCCAACAGAAGGAACAACGAGTCAGGCTCAGCGATTAGGGCCCCCCACGACATAATAATGCACGGGGACCCAAAGACCAACACAAGCCTCCTCTTAATGCTCGGGAGATGCCAGCCCAAGGAGGAAACAGCATGAACAGCTGATCATGCCATAGTCGGCCACCGTTTAGAGACGGCCATGACTATAATGAGGCAGATTCTGGCAGGGGGAATTCTGGTCGGAGGAATGAAGAAAGAGGTGCAGATAGAAATCCCCCACCTAGAGAGAATAGGCCGACAAGCCATAACGCTGGGGGGCAACCCCGAAAAAATAACGTCTTTGATCGGCTAAGAGTTAGCGACGAGAGGCGCCGGGATGAAGATTTGAGGGATGTGCTCAACGACCATCGCGAGAGGCACGATGAGTACGCTTCCCCGGGGCCAGTCACCCTAGTGATCCCAGACGTGGTTCAGGCACAAATTGATGCCCTGAACCAAGCATTACAACATCTAGTTGGGAGTCAAACATCCCACATAGAGTATGATCGGAGGAGGGGCACTCCGCTTGTGCAAAGGATTGTTGTGGCATAAACCCCCAGTAAATTCAAAATGCCTGTATTGCCAAACTTTGATGGGTACGGAGACCTAGTGTCTCATGTCAACAAATTTGAGATACAAATTGATATACAAAAAGTTTCAGACAATGCCTAATGCATGATCTTCCCCGCAACACTGTTTGACACCGCCCAGGAGTGGTTCTTTAAGTTCCCTCCTGCTAGCATAGAATCCTAGGAGATGTTCGACAAGGAATTCTACAGACAATTCTATGCGGGTCGCGTACACCCCACTGAGGCCAACCAGCTGGTCAAGATACTCTAGAAGGAGGGAGAGCCCTTGAAGGAGAATGTCCAGCGCTTTATGCGAGTAGCAGCTGGAGCCAAAACAGTGGGCGACGAGGGCAAGATGATGGCCCTAACTACTAAGGTTAGGCGCCATTCCCCTCTCTGGAGTTTTTGGGTCGAGCTGATCGATATATCAGGCTCGGGGATGCAATTGCCAATGAGGGGAAGTCGCCCACGAAGGACAAGGGGTCGAAGGAAGAACCCGCCAAGGCCGCCAACAGGTCGGATAAACCCAATGGCAACGACAAGGGAAATGGGAACGAAATGGTGGAAAACGGGCGAGCAATGAGCCGTCAGCATCTGAGAATAAATGCCCCAAAGGAAATAGATATGAGCCGAGATTCACCAACTATACGGCCCTTGTCAAAAGTCGAGCAAAGGTCTACCAGGTGACAAGCTCTAATGTTCCTTATAAACGACCCGCACCTATAAGGAAGGATATCTCCAAGAGAGATACCACAAAATTCTGTCGTTTTCACAACGACTACGGACATGAAATCTGAGTGCAACCAGTTGAAGGACAAAATTGAGTTCCTGATCAGACAGGAACATCTAAGGAGATATGTGTAGGCTGCAGGAGGATCTCAGCAAGAGTCTCAAGGTGGCAACAAGCATACGCCTGCACACCAACGCTCGCCACCTTTACAGCCAGTTCCTGTGGCAGGCACATTACTTACCATCTGTTGTGGTCCACACCTTGTAGGGGACAGTGGGAAGGCAAGGGAACGATACACTCGAACCCTACGCCACGACCAGGACATCGAGATGATTAGTGTGGAGGATCGAGCACCAAAGAAGGCTCGAACAAAGGAGGAATTGATAACCTTCTCTAAGGAGGATGCCCAGCACGTACGATTCCCACACTTCGATCCGTTGGTCGTTGACGTACAAATTGCCAACATGATGGTTAAGAGGGTGTTGGTTGACACAGGAAGCTTAATCAACATCCTATACAAGTCTTCACTGGAAAGAATGAAACTGTCTATCAAGGACTTGGAGCCATGCAACCAAACCATTTATGGTTTTTCTGGCAAAGGGCTCACCCCAACTGGGTCGATTAGGCTTCCAGTTATAGCAGGTACTGCACCTGCAAACAGGAAATTACTCACTACTTTCATAGTAGTTTATTGTCCTTCAACATATAATGTTGTAATTGGGAGGCCAATTTTGGTAGACCTGCAAGTCGTTACCTCGATATGGCACGTGGCCATGAAATTCCCAACCGATGCAGGAATAGGATGCGTGTTGGGAAATCAGCGGGAAGTGAGGGAGTGCTACAACGCCTCGATAACTAAGGCGAAGAAAGGTGTATCGAGGGAAGTTTCCGGAAAAGAGTTGCAAATGGCGACTGATGTACAAGTCCAATCAGGTGATGATGTCACCAAATAGGGCATTGCCCAAAGTGAGGATAGAGATTTAGATCCTCACTTTGGGGATCTTGATGAAGAGATTGGACCCATCGAGGACCTTGAAGAGGTCCAACTTGATGAAGAAAATCCGACTAGGGTTGTGAAAGTTGATAAAAACTTAGAGACAACAACGAAGCAAGCACTGGTGGAATTTTTGAGGAAAAACCAGGAAGTATTTGCCTGGTCACACAAAGACATGGTGGGAATAGACCCTGTAGTCATTAGCCATGTCCTGAACATAGACAAAAGTTTTACACCAGTGCAACAGAAAAGGAGGCTACTCGACAAAGATAGATCAAAGGCTGTAAAGGAAGAAGTCGAGAAGCTTAAGAAGAATAAATTCATCAGGGTAGCGTTTTATCCATCATGGGTCTCTAATCCCGTCCTTGTTCCCAAGTTGAATGGCCAGTGGCGAACATGCGTGGATTTCACAGACCTTAATAAAGCCTGCCCTAAAGATTACTTCCCACTCCCTAGAATCGACCAACTGGTCGATACCACTGCAGGGCATGAGATTCTCTCATTCATGGATGCATACTCTGGATATAATCAGATCAGTATGCATCCTCCTGATGAGGATCACACTAGCTTTCGGACTAATACAGGGCTTTACTGTTACAAAGTAATTGCCTTCGGTTTGAAAAACGCAGGTGCGACTTACCAGCGACTGGTCAACCATATGTTTAAGGAGTTGATCGGCACAAACATGGAAGTATATGTTGATGACATGCTGGTTAAGTCAAAGAAGGCAGAAGGGCATATAGGGGACTTGCAAGAATGCTTCAACGTCTTGAACAAATATCAGATGAAGCTAAATCCCTTCAAGTGCTCATTCGGGGTAGGATCAGGAAAGTTCCTGGGATTTATAGTAAACTCACGAGGAATTGAGGCTAATTCCGAGAAGATCAAAGCCCTGGTCGATATGAAATCGCCAACAAAGATCAAGGATGTTCAAAGCTTAACCGGAAGAATTGCTGCTCTCAGTAGATTTATTTCCAAGTCTACAGACAAATGCATCCCAATTTTTTAATCTACTCAGAGGCAGCCAGAGATTCGAATGGACGGAGGAGTGCGAGCAGGCTTTTCAAGCTTTGAAAACGCACATGTCGCAACCACCGATTCTATCAAAGCCAGTTGATAAAGAAACTTTGTTCATCTACTTGATGATCACAGAATACGCTGCTAGTGCTGTCCTAGTAAGAGAAGAGGAAGGCGTACAGAAGGCAATTTATTACATAAGCAAGAGGTTAATAGGAGCAGAGCTGCGATATCCACCTATTGAAAAATTAGCTATTGCTTAATCTTAGCCTCCAGGAAGCTGCGGCCCTACTTCCAAGCTCACCCAATCACAGTTTTGACTGACCAACCTCTATGGAAAGTTCTGCAGAAGCCAAAAGCCGCAGGCAGATTATTAAAATGGGCAGTCGAACTTGGACAGTTTGATATCTCTTACTTGCCATGAGCAGCGATAAAAGGACAGGCTCTGGCCGATTTTGTCGCAGAACTCACTCGGCTTCCAGACAGCGAGTAGCGTGAAGGGTCTGAAGAACCCGAGCCTCGAAACCAAACTCCCTCATGGAAGTTGTTCATGAACGGCTCTTCTAATGAACATCACGTAGGAGCAGGAGTGATTTTGATAATGCCTGAAGGGCATCAATTTCACTGCGCAATCAGGTTTGACTTCACTGCTTCTAACAATGAAGCCAAGTATGAAGCATTGCTTGCTAGATTACGGCTAGCCAGAGACATGCACATAGAATCGTTTGATATCTACAGTGACTCCCAACTGGTGGTCAATCAATTCAGTTGACAATATTAGGCCCGAGGCTTAAAAATGGTTGATTTCTTAAATAAAGCAAAGGATCTATTGGCGCAGTTTGACAAGTACACCTTCCAGCAAGTACCTCGCGACCAGAATTCAAACGCTGACGCCTTGGCCAAATTAGCAAGTGCGAAGGATGCTGATGCTCTGAACATAGTGCCAGTTGAGCAACTATCTGTACCAAGCATCCAAGCATAGGAGAAACAAAGCTAGGACCCTTCAGCAGCAGGCTGCTAGGTATATCTTGGTCGATGGAATCCTGTACCGAAGGGGATACTTAATGCCACTCCTCAGATGTATTTCGAAAAAGAAAGCCAAGGATTTGATGAAAGAGGTTCATGAAGGCTTTTGTGGGGACCATGCTGGGGGGCAGAGCTTATAAAAAAAGATCCTAAGGCAAGGATACTTCTGGCCATCAATGAATGAAGACTCAATGGAATTCGTGCAAAGGTGCGACAAGTGCCAGAGGTTCTCCAAAATTCCACGAGCAGCCCCTAATGAGCTAAAATAGATGCAAAGTCCGTGGACATTCGCATTCTGGGGTATAGATTTAATCGGATCTCTTCCCATAGGAAAGGGCGGCGTCAAGTACGATGTGGTTGTCATTGGTTACTTAACAAAATGGGTCGAGGCTGAGCCACTCGCGACCATAACGACCAAGAAAGTTATGGATTTCATGGTCAAAAACATCATATGTCACTATGGATTGCCAAGGAAGATTGTCTCAGAGAACGACACCCAGTTTGATAGTGATCTATTCACAGATTTTTGCGAGCGACATGGAATTATCAAGAGGTTTTCTTCAGTTGCTCATCCTCAAGAAAACGGACAAGTCGAAGCAGTCAATAAAATGCTAAAGGATACTCTGAAGAAAAGACTTGAGGAAACAAATGGGGCATGGCCAGAGCAATTGCCTGAAGTCCTTTGGTCGTACAGAACTTCCCATCGAACAGCAACATGCCATACTCCATTCTCCCTAGCTTACAGATATGAGGCTATGTTGCCTGTTGAGTTAGATCCGCCATCGCATCGGAGAACGGCGTACGATCAAGGCTCTAATAGCCAGCTATTGATGGAGTCCCTAGATTTGATCGATGAAAAGTGTGAGCTAGCCCAACTCTGAGTAGCAGCTTACCAGCAAAAGGTCGCCCAGTATTTCAATTCTAAAGTATGCTAAAGGAAATTCACTGTCGGAGATCTAGTACTTTGAAGGGTTTTCCTTAACACCCGCGACCAGGCTGCTAGAGTACTCAGACCTAATTGGGAAGGACCATACCAGATTGAAGAAGTCTTCCATCCAGGTACCTATAAACTTGCTCACTTAAATGGAGATCTCATTCCTTGCTATTGGAATGGAGAACACCTGCGCAAGTACTATCAATAAATAATTCTTCTTAAAGAATTGGCTTGTATTAATTTTACCTTTTACAAGTTATGAAAAAGGGTTGGTCATTTTATGTGGCTGATCACTTATAAGTGTAAGATCATTTCGGTGATCACTCGTACAGACATGATTTGTCCATTTATTGCGAGAAATATAAGGGACTATGCACAACCAGTCATTCTTGTCAATTATTGTATTTATTACAAGTATTTGCTCATTAAGTGTGTTGTTTTGCTGTATTATCGTTTTAAATTCTTTGATACGAGCAATAATGTTCGTACAGGTTTTGGTCAAGGCAAGTGACCAAGGACCTAAAGCTCCTCAATCACTTGGGGGGCATATAAGGCATTTAGTAAGCAAAGCATATCGAAAGGTATGGAAACACATGAGCAAAATAAGTGAAAGCATGCTAGGGTACTTAGAGTATTTTTCAAAATTTTGTATTTTGTTAAATCAAACAAAAGTACTAGGCTAGGTTCGGTCATATGAACAGATGTTATAATAAAGTGCAAATATTATAATATCAAAAGAAACCCCTTTACACTGCGAGAAGTAACCGCTCGGATGAAATTGTTTGTTAAAAGTAAAAGCTTCCCATGCAGCAATAAAAATTAAAAAAGCAATTATCTTTACATCACGACCAGTAGGTCGTGTATTCAAAAGATGCAAAATTAAAGAAAAGACTATGAGGCTGGAGGATCTTGAGGAGCGCTCTGGTCGACAGTAGCATCAGCTTCATTTTCCGCGCCGTCAATCCCCGTTGCCAAGGAAATCTCTGGGGAAGCGGGAATTTTTGCTCTTTCTTCTTCCTCCAGGCGAATGGCGCATCGGGTCATTAGAGTTCGCCTCAAGCGCTCAGACAGATAGCTGAAGTCAACCTTTTGATTGTGCTTCCAAAACTCGTAGAAGCAAAGTTGGTTGGCTTCCCTATACTTCTCCAAGTTTTTGGCATCAGTCTCTTCGAGCTCCTTAACGGGCCCCTCCGTCTCCTTTCTGCTCGTAATCAGATCAAGCTCAAGCTGTCTGGATTCTTGGTAGTTGAGTTTGGCACTCTCCCTGAATTTTTCTTTATCTTCATTTGATTTGTTCAGGGCGGTCCGGCTTTCCAACAGCTCCTCGGTCAGTTGGGCTTTCTTCTCGCGCAGTTCATTGTTCTGCTTGGTTAGTTCTGCATTTTCTTGAGCTATCTAGCATTCTTCCCCTCGAGCCCCTTCACTACCTTAGTAAGCCTGCTGTCAAAGTCTTTGGTTTGGGTGACCAGAGTACCCGTGCGGCGCCAACCAACAGTGATAGTCAGCAATCCCTGCGATCAGATAAAAGGAATAAGATGATGACAGAAATTAAGAGTAAAATGACTCAACAACGGAAAACAACTTACACTGACTATCTTGTTCAGCCCTCAATTTATTATTTGGTCGGTTTCCATGGAGCTGGTGTCGGCGATGGCCTCTTGACTGCATTTGTGCTTGGAGAGTTTGTATATTCTATCCCTGGCCAAACTGTCCACGGTGCTGGCTAGAGTGTCTTCGGGTTGAGTATGGTGTGGTTGGTAGGAAGGCGCTAGAGGATTAGAGTGTTGGCCGATCGGTGCAGTTGAGGACGGTTGGTCGAGTGGAGAAGGAGGTGGCGTGGTTTCCTTTGAAGGAGTAGCTGCTGAAGGACCCTAAGTACAGGCCTTCTTTGAAGTAGTTTTGTTGCTTTCTCCGTGAGCCCTCTTACTGTCTTTCTTCCTGCTCGAGGAAGTAGCAGCGGCCTTGTAGTGATCGAACACATCTTCAGACGACATCTCTGCATAAAAGGAAACAATACGAGCAGTGAGACAATATGTATAGATGGAGCTAAAAGGGAAAGAAAGGAAATTATAAGTAAAGTACCCGTGCTACAACTACTGGTCGCTAGATTACTTACTGAACTATTGCTACCCTCACTTACTGCCTGGAAGAAATCTGAACCTAAGTTTGGAGTATACTTAAAGTTGTCGTCCCTGTCAAATAAGTGACAGGGAATTGGCAAACTATCTAAGAATGAGAAAACAGTACCGTTCTCATCTGAGGACTCGTTGATGGGTGCAGGGGGTTTAGAAACTTTCTTTCTTCCCTTCCCCGTAGGGGCAGGGGGAGCAGCTACTCGCGGGGTTCTGGAGGGTTCCCTGATTGTCACTCCAGTCGTCCTCCTCCTTTGAGGTTGCGACACATCTGGGTGCTGCTCGAGAATCTCCTCGCAGGTGGCACTCCCCGCCGTTGACTCCCTCACATCCTGGTGAGGTGCCAGAAGCCCGACCAGCCTCAGGTTAGCTTCTGTGACCAGCTGTTTGATGCTCTTCTCTACGTCAGTCATGCTGGCCAAGAGTGTTGCTCAGACTTCCATGTCTGGAGTGGGAGCTGGTCGCAACCATGGATCTGAAATACGCTAAATCTCTAAGGGGAATGCAGAAAAAATTAAAGGCAAATATACGACCAAGAGAGCAAAGATATTACCTCCTTGAGTGAAGGCCAGGTTGTTGGCGACCATGATGGTGGTCAGAAAGTACTCTAGATGGTACTTCCCCACATTGGATATAAAAGTGGTATCACTCAGGAAAGTGCGGGTCGTTTCCTGGTGGCAGAAATGAAAGAACCCCGTGTTTTCTTGGTTGGGGTTGGATTTTAGGTCGAATAGGTAGTTGACCTTGTGTGGCGTAGGGCCAGGCCACTTCTTATGACTATAAAGGATATAGAGTGCAGAGAGCATTCTATACCTATTTGGGGTTATTTGGAAAGGAGTGAACCAAAAATAGTTGGCCACTCCTTGGAAGAAAGAATGGAGAGGCAGGATCGCTCCTGCCTAAATATGATACCTCGACTAGGCGCTGAAGGCGCCTACAGGCAGGTTTGCCCGCTGGTCTCGGGTGGGTTGGACTAAGGTTACCCCAGGAATTCCATACTTCCTGATGTAATTGGCAATCATCCTAACCGTGATTCGTCTTGGAGGAGCAACATACCATTCGACATCTAGTCGAATGACATTTCAGAGTTGGGCTTGAGTTTGGAGTTCTAGGTCGGGGGTATTTCCTTCTCGACCACTGGTCGAAGGAATTTCAGCCTGAGGAGTAGGCTGATTTGAAGGAGTGGAAGGTTTCTTTTTCTAGGCTTTGGACTTTACTTGACCCTTGTTTTGTGGTGGGGTTGATGGATTGTTTGGGATGACACGAGAAAAAGGGATCTCTGGGATCAGCAGCGACGGTTGCTCTTCGTCCTCAAGCAATTGGGCTAGCAAGTCGTCGTTGATAGGCCTCTCACCACCCCACGGATCTTGCATGAAAATCTGTGAACAGAAAAGGGGAGATGAGAATCTACGGCCTAAAATCTTGTGTTTAAAAGTTGGAATAACGTTGCTCGTGTATAAAAGTTAAGCTTTTATACGATCACCAGCATTCTGATAAAAAACACTGTATTTCAAGCGAACAGTTTGGAAAATAGATTAAAAAGCAGAAGTGAAAAGTTTTTCAGGAAAAACTTTTCGACTCTGAAAGGGCGGGAAAAACCCAGTTTTTCAACTAGCTTAAAAATCAAAATTTTACTTTGATTTTACGCCCTAAATCTATAACCTCGACTATCAAACTGATTCTTAACCACAACAAAGTGTCTCTTTCCTACTATATCAAACATCGATCAATATACCCATTTACCCCAAAACAGTTTCGTTCAAGAACATTCAAGAACTCAGATACAAAACAGATAAACAAAAATATGTTGCATGGCATTTCAACGGCTGAAAAAATTGATAAACTTACTTGGTCAAAGGATGAAGCAGCTTTCTGGAACACTAAGTCAAGTGGTTGGGCAGAAACTTCGTGAAACACTGGAATCATTTGGGTTTTCTAGGCTCTGAGTGTAAAGTTCTTCAGAGTTCTTGAAGAAAAGAAGGTAAATGAAAAGTAAAAAAGTAAACCATTCCCAGCTCGAAGTAATTCTGGACCTGATTGAAGAAACACGGGATGAAACTCAACTGAAAAATGTAGCATATCAACAGCGAGCTACTAGATATTTCAATAAAAAGGTTCGGGAAAGAAAGTTCTGGTTAGGAGACCTGGTGTTAAGGCGCATGTTTCTAGCTACAAGAGACCCAGCTGCTGGCGTACTTGGACCTAATTGGGAAAGACCTTACCAGATCGAGTCAATCATTCGACCTGGGGTCTTCAAAATGGCAAGATTAAATGGAGAGTTGGTACCACGAGTATGGAATGGCAAACATCTATGACCTTACTGTCAATAGTGTAGGAATGATGTCTCCTGTAACCATGCTTGTTTATCTTTACAAGGTTTCTGTTGATAAATTGTTCAATTTTGAATGAAGTTCATTTTTGTTTCAATATGTTGTATTTTTTGCAAACTCTCTTAATTTAATAAACTATGATCACACTCATAGGATATTAAGGGGGCATCAGTGGTATATATACCATCAGTTTGAAAAAATAAATAACGTAAAAGAAAAATGTCTGGACTATTAACCCGACATAGAAGTCATAAGTGTATGTTTAAAGTGTTTGGATATAACCAAAAGCACGAGCTAAGATAATTTGGATGTAACCAAGTTATTAAAAACAAAGTGTTTGGATATAACCAAATACGCGAGCTAAAATTAGGGCATAACCAAATTATTAAAAACAAAGTGTTTGGATATAACCAAATATGTGAGCTAAAATTTGGACATAACCAAATTATTAAAAATAAAGTGTCTGGATATGACTAGATACGCGAACCAGTACAATCTAGATATAACTCGATCGAAAATATATAAGTGTATGGATTACGAACCAAACACGACGTAAATAGGTTTGGAACAAACCAGCTAAAATTGATCGACATAAGTGGGAAAAAATTAACCTACTGCGAGCTAAGTCGATACCGAGGCTGGAGTATTTTGCAACAAAAGTTTCAAACCTCACAACCTCGCGGAGTTACCCGAGGACGAGGAAAAGTAACTAGAAAAGCATAATACAACTAAGCTACTTATCTTACACGCCATATAAGTACTTTTGAGTGCATGGTAAAAGTAAGTTCCGACCTTAACAAATAACGAGATCAGATATGGATATATCGAGCAAACTATACGAGAATGCATGGAAACTCGAGCCTAAATCCAACATGTGTTTGTATGGATAAACAAGCATAAAAGCAGACTCTTAATATAAAAATTGCTTAAAATATTTTAATCAGAAAGATGTAAAGCAAAAATATTAAAGTGAAGACAAAAATGGTGTTAAAAATATCAAAAAGCTCTTTTACGAGCATGGTATTAAAAATATCAAAAGCTCATTTACAAGTTGTAAATTGTTTTTGCCCCAAGGGCATGACAAACAAAAGCTACAAACTATTATAAAAGATTTAGAGGGATGCAGCCCAGGATCGAGATTTAGGAGGCAGAAGCACCCTCCTTAGCCTTCTCAACATCCTCACGAGCAGCTTCCTCCGCATCAAGCCGAGCTTTCCATTTGGCCACAAGCTCTTCCTCAAAAGAGCCCAAGAAGGTCGTGTCGAGATCGGCATTGCTAGCCCAAATCCTGTACATGGCCAAGTCAACCGCCCGATCCTTCCTCTACTTGAACTCCTCGAGGAGACGAGCCTTTTCGCCCTCTATTATCTCAAAGGTGGCCTTTTTCTCCTCCTCAAGCTTGGCATTGATCTTCTCAAGCTCCTCAACCCTGGAGCTCTTCTCTTTAAGCTCGGCCTTCACCTTCTCGATCTCAGCCTCCAGCTGTGTCCTTACGGCCTTAAACTCGTTGGCGAGCTTGAGTGGAGTTCCTTCGACTCCTAAGCATAGGACATGCTCGCGTGAACTTCATTATTCAGCTTATAGTTTAGCTGAGCAACTGCAGTAAGAGCCTAACACACAAACAAATCAAATTAGAGCATGCTCCGAATAAAATCACAATAAATAGTGAGGTAAGAGAAATTACCGAGGATATGAGTTCGGTACTCTTGTCATAAAGGATATTAGAGTCCCGAGCATTGACCAGGAACTGCCATTGAGGAGCCCCGAGATTGCTGATGCTTTGGCCTACTCGAGACAGGACGTCTGAGCCAAGAGTGGCTCTGTGAGTCTTGGCGGCGTTGTCGATGACATACTCATCAACATGAGTGGAAATCGACAACTGATGCCCCTTAGGCATCGCTGGTTTCTTTGGAGTTGGGCCAAGGGTTGGAAGGATCTAGATGGCAGGAGGTGGAGGAGCATCGCTCGTAGGAATGTTGACCCGGGGAGTGAGGTCTGCGGCTGGGCTTGTAATAATAGGGGCTGGGGGAGGAGGAGTTTTCTCGGTCCTTTTAGGGATTTTAGCTGCCCGGCCGGTTTTTTGTGAGGCCCTTGGGCGCTTGCTATGCTTGGCCCCCTCACCACTGGCAAGCATATTCTCGAGGTTGGAGTCCATAGTACCTGCTTGATCAAATCACATTAGAAAACGATCTCGAACACTAAAATTAGTCTAAAGCAGACAGTTAAAGGAATTAAAGACAAGTGACAAGGAACCTAACTGGAACTCTCCTCCAAGTTTGTGCTCGGTGACCGCGTAATTCCCCTATCTTTGAAGGAGGCTGGGGGAGTCCCTTTCCTATACGTGGAAGTCAACCTCGAAAGGTCCCTATAATCATTTGTCCCATATTGGACGGCTATTCCATCCCAAACCTCATTCAGACTGTACATCGTGTCGTATTTCCCTAGCCAGCTATCAAACCTATGGACCCTATCATCTACCCAAGACCATACATAAAAATTGTCCCTATCATTTGGGCATAAGATCAGGGTGTCAGGTTTATGCTTAAGGAGGGAGGAAGACCACAAGGCCGAGCTTAGAATGACATTACCTCTGTCACTCGAGCTCGAGGCCTCATCATTGGCATCATTCCCCGAGCATGGACTCCTGTGACGGCGAGTTGGGGATCGTGCCTTTGAGCTTCGCCTCGAAGGAAGCTTGTCGATTGGGAGAGGCACACACTCCCACTTGGAATACTTCTTGTAGGCAGTGTCATCTGTTGACTGGTCCTTCTCCAGGAGACCACAGGCTCGAAGCTTATCTTCATGAAGAAGATAAGATAGGGAGCGCCTGCCATATGGAAGCTGGAGCAAAATTCCCTTGTGCTCCTTCATCTCGGCCATGGGAGTAGGACGGTGATAATTGGCTGGAGAATTGAATACATTATGAGTAATTCAAGCCTAAGCAAATGTCGAGTACGAAAAGAAAAAGGATCGTAGACTTACGAATTCGTCTAAATGAATAATATTTGGAGGAAGCCAGGCCGTCTGTCCAGAAGAAGGCCAACTTGAAGTTAGGGGGATGGTTGGGTATGTCCTTGAAGATCTTCTTCTCCTTGGGATAGCTCGACAGGTAGTAGAAGCCATCTCTTCCCCAAGCTCGGGAGGGGTTGCTTTTCAAACAAAAGAGATACAGAATCTCTCTTGGTGAAGGTCCTTCCCACTTTAGCTCGTGGTACAATGACCTCAGGGCTGACAAGACCCTGTATGAGTTGGTCTGGAGTTGGAAGGGCGCGAGCCCAAAAAAATCCAGAAAGTCCTTATAAAAGGACTTCAAGGGCAATAGAGCCCCTGCCTTCATATGCTCGCGACTCCAGGCTGCGAGCTTCAATTTTTTGTCAGGGCGGCCATCGCCCGGAGCAAAGCAACTTCGCTCACTGGAAGTGGGAGCTCGGCACCTTAGCTAGCCTGAAAATCCTAGGCCATGCCGGGCTAGGATGTTGCTTATTTGCCCCAATAAAGAAATCGAGCTCCAATAATGCTCGGCCTCGAAAAATTCTCCCCTCGAGGTGGGAATGGCGGTCGGCTGCGAGGTGGATGGACGATTTGTTAATTCCTCCATCAGTGAGAATTTAAGATCACTCGGTTTGAAAGCGACCGTTACTTTAAGCGTAGGGTCAAGAGGAATTCGTATGGGCTCGGGGTCTGGGTCTGGATAGATCGCGACCCAAAGTTTTTTCCTCTTTCTCTCTTCGACCTCGTCGATTTGACGTCGAAAGTAAGCTTGAGTATCCTCTTTCTCACACCTCAATTCATGCTCACGAATCAGCCGCTGATTCCGAGTAAAGGGCAACTCTGGGCTCGGAGTCGTCGATGAATAAGGAATCGCGAGTAATGACCCCCACCATTTTTCCAAATTCTGTGACATCTAGCAAGAAAGAAAAAGGGTGAGGGCCAGGCACATAAGAAATTAAGGATAAAAATTGAGATGGTTTGAGCTCGAGTGCTCGAGACCATGGAATAAGCTCGATCAAAAGAACGAGATCAGGTTCTAAAGAAACCTGAGTTATTGAAAGAGTCGAGCCCGAGCGTGTATTCGACGCGAAGGTGGATTTATTTTCGAGAATCCTGAATTTTTAGGAAAAAAAAATTGGCGGTTACTCAAAAAGATGATATTTTTGGGGAACGTGCAGTTTAAAAATCCTAATTCCAAAACCCTATTTCTTAAGCTACACGAAACCCCCCATAACCAGAAAAGCTCCATTTTTACACATTTCTACCCTAAATTTTTCAGTTCAAACCTTGATTCTAAACATGCCAAAATTACAAAAATAAAAAAATCTTGCTTAATGCAAGAGCGAGACCTTATAAATCTGGTAGAAACCAGGAATGCCATTTTTACAAAAAGAAACATGTACAAGATCATCATGTAAAAAAGAAAAAAACAGGTGAATAAGGATCTGTAACTTACACAATGTAGCTGGTGGATACAGGGAAATTGACGATTGAAGAAGTGGTTGCAGAAAAGCCTTCACAGAGTCGTAGACGTTAAGAGATTTTTGTTTATTCGGTTTGGAGAATATGCAAGAACAAAGCCAACTTCAGTTATGGTTTTCTCTTCTTTTTTCTCTAAAAACTCAAAGTGGGAAAGTAAAATGAGGAAGACGATGGGGAGGTATTTATAGGCCCCAGGGAACGTCAAAGGTCGGGTTAATCCGAGCCGTTAACCAGATTTTGTATCTGATCCAACGGTCAGGTACAAATGGAGTAGTGGCGGTAGATGAATAGATGTGGGACAGGTGAAAAGGCACTCGAGTACCCTGATTAATCAATCCTTGGCTGACGCGTGTCCATACTCGAGTACAATTAATAGTACAGTTTCCAAGGAGGGCAGTTCAAAAGTTTCCTTCTCATAAGATTCGAACTAATACTTTTGAGGGGGCAAAATGTTACACCCAGATTTCGAGCATGAGATTGTGATCCTGAAATCTAGGGTCGTTAGGTGTAAGCTCGAAATAGACGCGGTCGCCGTGGGTTAAACCATTTCTGTAAACAGCGACCTCAAAGGCACAAGGGATATGTAGCCTCGAAAATTCCCCGAGCTCGTAAATGGCATGGTGTGACACTTGTATATACCCCTAAACCATCTCTTGCCTTCTAGGCTGGTTCGAGCTCGAAATGTGTGAGTTCGAATGTGGCAACATCGTCAATGTTTACTTGTTCCGAGCGTAGCCAAAGTTAGGCGATGAGCTCGTGATTGACTGATAGTCTCGGCGGGTTCATGATCAACTGCTGGTCTCGAAGATTTGATGAATCTCGTATCTGAGTTGATCAGTAATATGTGAACATATTTATTGTTGTACAATCCCGATGTTTAAGGGATATTATTTAATTTGTTATCCGATCCCACATTTTGTGGGACGTTTCCATGTATATAGGAAATAATGCATTAAATAGCATTATATTAATTGATTCACATAATATCTTCCCTAGATATGTGGGAATGAATTCTGCAAACCTTCTCTATAAATAGAGAAGGAAGCTCTATTCGTAGGGACCGATTTCTGATTTAAAGAGAGAAAACTCTGGGCAACTATTCTCTGAAAAGTTTCCTATTAACTCCCAAGTTCTAAAAACATAGACTCGTGGACTAGGCAGATTTGACCGCTGAACCACGTAAAAAACCTCTCGTGTTCATTTTTGCTTATTTCCTCCAATATTTTCTTGTTTAATTGCTGTCTTATTTAAGTTGACGAAAAACGGCGTCAACAGTTCCTTTAAGAGTTGATTCTGGAACTGAATAGTTATTGAGCTCAAATCTATAATTAGATTATAGATTAATTATTCGCTAGTGAATTAATGGTACTTAAGGATCAAGAGGTAATTAGAAAGGTAAAATGGTAATTTTGACTAGCACTAATTAACGAACCAATAATGGAGGACTATACTACATATATTGATTATATCAATTGACTACTAGAGAAAACTCTGTAATATAATTCTATAAATACTTAAAGTGCGATTCCTTATTTATAGTGGAGTAATCATGGATTTAATAAATAAGATTATTTGATTAAAGAGTTTAATTAATAATCTGGTTTATTGGAGCTTCGTATTATAGGTCCATGGTCCCCAGATCACCTTTGTCCTACACTGTCAAGGGTAAGGATGTCAAAAGAAAGATTTGTAAAGAGAAATGACTAAATTGCAAAGGAATTAATTTTCCAAGGCAAGGAAATAATTATGTGATAATTATGGGTGATTGATTAATTGTGAATTAATTAATTATTTAACTATATAGTTTTTAGTTTGAAAAACTATATGTTAAAATTAATGTTAATCTTATTTCAATTAATATGAAGAGAGAGAATAATAAATATCTTATTTATAATATGATATTTATTTAATTTAATTTCAAACTGATATTTTAAGATAAAGTTAATTTTTAATTAATTGATATTTATGTTGGGATAAATATATTGTCTTCAAAGTTGATTAAATAAACAAATTAGAAAATTGGGGAAACCTTAGAAGAAATACAATAAAACGATGGATAATTGTACTATAGCTCTCTCTTTTTCTCTATCCTAGCAAAAAGATTTTTGAATCAAAAAGTCCCTTCCTTGAGCTATTTCATGCATATTTATAGGCTCAAGGAGGGTTACATGGCCAACAGGTCATATCTTTCCTTAATAACCGCGTATCAAGGTCATAATGAGGAAATATTCAATGTATTAATTAAAAGATTACAGTGTAAGAAGGAAACAAATCAAGCTATACGACCAGCCTGGTCGTATCTAAAAGTTAAGCCCTGACGAAGCGGTGTGCTTCTGGTCGATAGTCGAGCAGTACTCTCTACCACGTGTCAACTACGTAGGAGAAATCCTTGCCACATCATTAGTAGCTGTTTTTAGGGTAAACATTTGCCCCCCAAGTTTATTTATTGCGACTAGCAATAAGTAAACTTAGGAAATTGACTCTTCGAATACCCCACGAAATCTGTTAGAGTCGCCCATGGTTTCTCGAATAAGGTGACCAATCATGTCTAATCAAGTCTTTTCAGTTTCCCAATAACTTGTCTGACGGCTATCACACTTCCCCAAGCCTTGAAAAGTTACCCTTTATGATTACCTTGGTAACCGCTCCTCGGCTAATATAAATAACCCTTCAGAATCAGTTTTTACTTTTTACGTTTTAACTTTATCCTCAAAAAAACTGAAGAACCAGGAGCTACATTCCCAGGAACCCAGAAACTCAGACGGATCACGAAGCTCTCGCCCAGCCGAAACAACTTAGCGCCTCAAAACTTTACTCCATCTTTCATACAAGTACGTTTCTTCAAAACTTTCAGTCGTTAATATGCCATGCAACACTTGTTTGTTGCTATTTCTGATTTTTGAGTTCTTGGAGATTTTTTTTACTGTTCTTGACTGAAACTGTTTCGGGGAAATTGGGAATGTTAACCAATGCTTGAAAGGGTGATGAAACAATATCTTGTAGGAGTTAGGAGCCAGTTTGGTAGTCGAGATTGTAGACTTAGGGCGTAAAATCGAAGTAAAAATTCGATTTTTAGGCTAGTTGAAAAACTGGGTTTTTCCCGCCCCTTCGGAGTCGAAAAAGCTTTTTCCTGAAAAACTTTTTACTTCTGCTTTTCAATCTGTTTTTCAAACTGCTCGTATAAAACTTAGTGTTTTTACTAGAATGCTACTGGTCATATAAAAGCTTAACTTTTATACGTGAGCAACGTTATTCTAACTCTCAACACAGATTTTTAGGCTTTACGTTCTCACCTCCCCCTTTCTCTGTTCGCAGCTTTTCATGCAAGATCCGTGGGGAGGTGAAAGGCCTATCGATGACGACTTGCTTGCCCAATTGCTTGAAGACGAAGAGCAACCTTCGTTGCTTATACCAGAAATTCCTTTTTCTCGAACCCCACCCAATAAACCTCAACCAAACCTTCCAGCCATGGGTAGAGTAAAATCCACTGCCCAGAAAAAGAAATCTTCAAACACTTCTAACCAGCCTGCTCCTCAAGCTGAAATTCCCTTGACCAGTCGTCGGGAAGGAAATATTCCTGACCCAAACATTCAAACTTGTGCTCAGCCCCGAAACGCCGTTCAACCAGATGTTGAATGGTACATTGCACCTGTCAGCCGGGTAACGATCAGGATGATCGCCAATTACATAAAAAAATATGGACTCCCTGGGGTGACACTAGTCCAACCTACTCAAGACCAACGAGTGAACTTGCCTGGAGGCGCCTTCAGCGCTTGGTCGAGGTACCACATCGAGGCAGGAGCTACCCTGCCTCTTCATCCTTTTTTCCAGGGGGTGGCTATTTACTTCGGGGTCGCCCCTTTTCAAATAACTCCCAACGGATATAGAATGCTCGCTGCACTCTATATCCTCTATAGCCACAAAAAATAGCCTGTCCCCACACCGCATGAGGTCAACTATTTGTTCGACCTAAAATCTAACCCCAACCAAGAAAACACAGGGTTTTTCCACTTTTGTCACCAAGAAATAGGTCACACTTTCCTGACTGACACTACCTACATCTCGAACGTGGGGAGGTACCATCTGGAGTATTTCCTGATGACTGACATGGTCGCGAACAACTTGGCCTTCACTCAAGGAGGTAAAGTCTTTGTACCACTGGTCGTTTATCTTTCTTCAATTTTTTGCTGCATTTCCCTTAGAAATTTAGTGCGTTTCAGGCCCATGGTTGCGACTAGACCCTACTCAAAACATGGAGATGCGATTAGCCCTCCTGGCCAGCATGAACGACATAGAGAAAAGTGTCAAACAATTGGTCACAGAGGCCAATATGAGATTGGTCGGCCTTTTGGCCTCTCCTCAGTATGTGAGGGAGTCAACAGCGGGGAGTGCCACTGGCGGAGAGGTTCCTGAGCAGCACCCAGACGTGTCACAACCCCCTCCTAGGAGGGCCACTGGAGTAACAATCAGGGAACCCTCCAGCACCCCGCGAGCTGCTGCTCCCCCGCCTTAACGTGAAATTGAAAAAAGAAAACCACCGAACCTCTCGAGCCCCTCGATGAATCTTCGGATGAGAACGGTACTGATCTCTCCCTCTTAGATAGTTTGCCAATTCCTTATCACTTATTTGACGGGGATGACAATTTTAAGTACGCTCTCAATTTAGATTCAGACTTCTTCATGCCAGAGAGTGAGTGTAACACTAGTAGAGTATATAATGTAGCGATCAGTAATGATAGCTCGGGTATTTCACTTACAATTTTCTTTGTTTCTTTTCCTGATATAACATACTCAATCGTTTATACTATCTCACTGTTCGTGTATTTTCTTCTCTTACAGACATGGACTCCGAGAACGTGTTTGACATATACAGTGCCCCCGAGGCTCTCGAAGCTCCCTCGAGCAAGAGGCATCCCGGGGAAAGCAGTAAAATGCCTCAGGCCAAGAAAACCTGTACTGCAGGCCCTCCGGCAGACGGACCCTCAACAAATGTACACCACCTCCTTCTCCTCACGAGCAGCAAACTCCCCCTGCTCCTGTCGGGTCGACACCTTCTCCACCGACCAGACTCAGCAGGCTACTCCTGCTTCCACGGGGGGCGACATATTGAGTCACTCCTTGAGATCGGTCAAAGATATGGTGGCCAAAATTTTGAAGCACGAACGCTGCCAAGAGGCGATGGCTTCAACGGAGACGATGAACGTCGACTAGATCTTAACCCGCGCATTGAATGAGTTCGCCAATGTAAGTTATCTTTTTCTATAGAGACAGCCCCTTTCATATTCTACAGTCAGTCTAACCTTTGCTCTGATCACAGGCAATGGTAACCCTTACTACCGGTCGGCTCCACTCGGGTGCCATCACCGAGCAATCCAGGACTTTGGAGCAACGACACATTGAAAAACTCAAAGCTGCCGAAGCGAAATATGCTAAGCAGATTGAGGCAGTGCTTGGGGAGAAGAACAAACTAGCTGAGGAGCTAAGGGAGAAGTAGACTGCTCTTGATAAGGCCATCAAGCAAAAAGAAAACTTCAAGGAGTCTAACCGCATCAACTATCGTGAGGTTAAAAAACTCGAGCAGGAATTGGCTGCGAGTAGACAAGAGACTACAACCTTGGAGGGCCGGATCGAGAAGCTTGAACAAGCCAACGCCAGCAATTTGGAAAGGTACAAGAACACCACGGTTAAGTGTTTCTATGACTTCTTGAAACACAACCAAGAGGCTGACTTCAGCTACCTTCCCGAGCGCGCTAGGCATGCTGAGACAGATCGCTGCGTTGCTCGATTGGCGGAAGAAGAGAGAGCAAGGGTACCTGCCTCGCCCGAAATCTCCTTGGCAACTGGCGTGGATGGGGGGGACAATGAAGCTACAAATGTCATCAACTAGGGCTCCCCTCAAGATCCTCCAGCCTCATAGTCTGCAATTTTTCAGTACACGGCCTACAGGTCGTGATGTAAAGACACTTATTTTCCAATTGATTATTTATTGCTGCATGGGCAGCTTTTACTTTTAATTGAACAATTACATCCGAGCAGCGACTGCTCGCGGTGTAAAAGGATACATTTTGATATTATAATATATTTGCATCTTATTATAACATCTGTTCGCATGACCGAACTTAGCATAGTACTTTGGTTTGATTTAACAAAATACAAAATTTAGAAAAATACTCTAAGTACCCTAGCATGCTTTCACTTATTTTGCTCATGTGTTTACATACCTTTCGATATGCTTTGCTTACCAGATACCTTATATGCCCCCCAAGTGATCGAGGAACTTTAGGTCCTTGGTCACTTGCCTTGACCAAAACCTGTTTGAACATTACTGCTCGGCGCAAAACAATTAAAATTATAATATAGCAAAACAACACATGTAATGAGCAAATACTTGTATAAAATACAATAATTGGCAAGAATGACTGGTTGTGCACAGTCCCTTATATTTCTCATAATAAATGGACAAAACATGTCTGTACGAGTGATCAAAAAGATCTTACACTTATAGGCGATTAGTCACATAAAATGACCAACCCTTTTTCATAACTTGTAAAAAGTAAAATTAATACAAGCCAATCCTTTAAGAAGGATTGTTCATTGATAGTACTTGCGCAGGTGTTCTCCATTCCAATAGCAAAGAACAAGATCTCCATTTAAGCGAGCAAGTTTGTAGGTGCCTGGGTGAAGGATTTCTTCAATCTGGTATGGCCCTTCCCAATTAGGTCTGAGTACTCTAGCAGCTTGGTCGCGAGTGTTCAGGAAAACTCTTTGAAGTACTAGATCTCCGACATTGAATTTCCTTTCTCGCACTTTAGAATTGAAATACCGAGCGACTTTTAGCTGGTACGCAGCTACTCGGAGTTGGGCTTGCTCACACTTTTCATCGACCAAGTCTAGGGATTCCATCAGTAGTTGGCTGTTCGAGCCTTGATCGTACGTTATTCTGCGATGCGAAGGTGGATCTATCTCAACAGGAAACATAGCCTCATATCCATAAGCTAAAGAGAATGGAGTATGGCCTGTTGCTGTTCGATGGGAAGTTCTGTACGACCAAAGGACTTCAGGCAATTGTTCTGGCCACGCCCCCTTAGCTTCTTCTAGTCTTTTATTTAGTGTAGCCTTTAGTGTTTTGTTGACCACTTTGACTTGTCCTTTTTCTTGGGGATGAGCAACTGAAGAAAAGCTCTTGATAATGCCATGCTGTTCGCAAAAATCCGTGAATAAATCACTATCAAACTGGGTGCCATTATCCAAGACAATTTTCCTTGGCAATCCATAACGACAAACAATGTTCTTGATCACGAAATCCAACACCTTCTTGGTTGTTATGGTTGTGAGCGGCTCGACTTCGGCCCATTTAGTGATGTAGTCAACGACAACCACAACATACTTGACGCCGCCCTTTCCTGTGGGCAAAGACCCGATTAGATCTATGCCCCAAACTACAAACGACCATGGACTTTGCATCTGTTTAAGCTCATTGGGGGCTGCTCGTGGGATTTTGGAGAACCTCTGGCACTTGTCGCACCTCCGCACAAACTCCATCGAGTGTTCATTCATCGTGGGCCAGAAGTATCCTTGCCTCAGTATCTTTTTTGACAAGCTTTGCCCCCCAGTGTGGTCTCCACAAAAGCCTTCGTGTACCTCTTTCATTAATTCTTTGGCATTTTCTTTTGAAATACATCTGAGGAGTGGTATTGAGTATCCCCTTCGGTACAAGATTCCATCGACCAGGATATACCTAGCAGCTTGTCGCTGAAGAGTCCTGGCTTTGTTTCTGTCAGTTGGTAACACGCCTTGCGTTAGATACTCTATATATGGTGCCATCCATGTATCCACCATCTGGATCACTATAGTGGTTTCCTCTGATTGGATGCTTGGCATAGACAGTCGCTCAACCGACACTATATTCAGAGTAACTACATCCTTTGAACTTACTAATTTGGCCAAAGCATCAACATTGGAATTCTGGTCGTGAGGTACTTGCTGAAGGGTGTATTTGTCGAACTGAGCCAATAAATCTTTTGTTTTGTTTAAATAGGCAACCATCTTTAAACCTCGCGCTCGGTATTCTCCCATGACTTGATTTACCACCAGCTGAGAATCACTGTAGATGCCGAGCACCTTTATATTCATGTCCCTGGCTAAACGCAACCCAGAGAGTAATGCTTCATACTCGGCCTTGCTGTTAGAAGCAATGAAGTCAAACCTAATTGCGCAGTGAAATTGATGCCCTTCTGGTGTTATCAATATCACTCCTGCTCCGGCATGGCACTCATTAGAAGATCCATCAGTAAATAATTTCCACGAGGGAGCTTGGTTTTGACACTCAGGCTCATTAGGCTCTTCAATCTGCTCGCTATCTGTAAGTTTAGTGAACTCTGCAATGAAGTCAGCCAGGGCTTGCCCTTTTATTACTGCTCGCGGCAAGTAAGATATATCGAACTGCCCAAGTTCGACTGCCCATTTTAACAATCTACCCGCAGCCTCTAGGTTTTGTAGGTTAAAACCGTGATTGGGTGAGCTTGAAAGTAAGGCCGCAGCTTCTTGGAGGCCAAAATTAGGCAATAGGATAGCTTCTCGATGGGCGAGTACCGCCATTCTTCTCCAATTAGCCTTTTGCTTACATAGTAAACAACCTTCTGCACGCCTTCTTCCTCCCTTACTAAAACGACACTAGCAGCATATTCCGTGACTGCCAGGTAGATGAACAAAGTTTCCTTATCGACGGGCTTTGACAGGATGGGTGGTTGTGCCATGTGAGTTTTTAATGCTTGAAAAGTCTGCTCGCACTCCTCCGTCCACTCAAACTTTTTGTTGCCTCTAAGTAGATTAAAAAATGGACTTATCTGTTGACTTCGAAAAGAATCTACTGAGAGCGGCAATTTTTCCAGTTAAAATTTATACATCCTTAATCTTTGCTGGCAATTTCATGTCTATCAGGGCTTTAATTTTCTTGAGATTGGCTTCGATTCCTCTCGAGTTAACTATAAATCCCAAGAACTTCTCTGATCTTACTCCGAATGAGCATTTAAGGGGATTCAACTTCATCTGAAATTTGTTCAAGACATTGAAGCACTCCTGGAAATCCTTTACATGCCCTTATGATTTCTTCGACTTGACCAGCATGTCGTCGATGTAGACCTCCATGTTTGTGCCAATCAGCTCTTTAAACACGTGGTTGACTAGTCGCTGTTAATTCGCACCAACGTTTTTCAAATCGAAAGGCATTACTTTGTAACAGTAAAGCCTTGTATCAGTCCAAAAGCTAGTGTGATCCTCATCAGGGGGATGCATACTAATCTAATTATACCCGGAGTATGCATCCATGAATGAGAGAATCTCATGCCCTGCAGTGGCATCGACCAGTTGGTCGATTCTTGGGAGTGGGAAACAATCTTTGGGGCAGGCTTTATTAAGGTCTGTGAAATCCACGCACGTGCAGCATTTTCCATTCGGCTTGGGAACTAGCACAGGATTTGAGACCCACGATGGATAAAATGCCACCCTGATGAACCCATTCTCCTTTAGCTTTTCAACTTCTTCTTTTAAGGCTTTAGATCTATCTTTGTCGAGCAACCTTCTTTTTTGTTGCACTGGTGGAAAACTCTTGTCGATGTTCAGGACATGGCTGATGACTGCAGGGTCTATCCCAACCATGTCTTTGTGCAACCAGGCAAAGACTTCCTGGTTTCTCCTTAAAAACTCCACCAGTGCTTGTTTTGTTGTTGTCTCTAAGTTTTTACCGACTTTCACAACCCTGGTCGAATTTTCTTCATCGAGTTGGACCTCTTTAAGGTCCTCGATGGGTCCAATTTCTTCCTCAAAATCCCCAAAGCGAGGATCCAAGTCCCTATCCTCCTTTGGGCAATGCTCTATTTGGTGATATTATCACCCGAGTGGGCCTGAGCATCAGTTGCCACTTGCAACTCTTTTTCATGAACATCTCTCGATACACTCTTCTTCACCTTGGTGATAGAGGCGTTGTAGCACTCCCTTGCTTTCCGTTGATTTCCCAATACGCATCCTACCCCTGCGTTTGTCGGGAATTACATGGCGAGGTGCCATATCGAAGTGACGGCTCGTAGGTCGACCAGAATTGGTCTCCCAACCACAACATTGTATGTTGAAGGACAATCAACCACTATGAAAGTAGTGAGTAATGTTTTATTAGCAGGTGCAGTACCTACTGTAAATGGAAGCCTAATCGACCCTGTTGGGGCGAGCCCTTCACCAGAAAAACCATAAATGATTTGGTTGCATGGCTCCAGGTCTTTGACAAACATCTTCATTCTTTCCAGCGAAGACTTGTACAGGATGTTGACCAAACTTCCTGTGTCGACCAACACCCTCTTTACCATCATGTTGGAAATTTGTACGTCTACGACCAGCGGATCGGAGTGTGGGAATCGCACGTGCTGGGCATCGTCTTCAGAGAAGGTTATAAATTCCTCCTCTGTTCGAGCCTTTTTCGGTGCTTGATCCTCAACACTCATCATCTCGATGTCCTGGTCGTGGCGTAGGGTTCGAGCGTATCGTTCCCTTGCCTTCCCACTGCCTCCTGCAAGATGTGGGCCTTCGTAGATGGTGAGTAAAGTGCTTGCCACGGGAGCTAGCTGTAGAGGTGGCGAGCGTTGGCATGCAGGCGCCTGCTCGTTGCCACCTTGAGCCTCTCGCTGAGACCCTCCTACACCTCGCACATATATTCTTAAATGTCCCTGCCTGATCAAGAACTCAATCTCGTCTTTCAACTAGTTACATTCATTGGTGTCGTGCCCGTAGTCGTTGTGAAAACGACAGAACTTTGTCATATCTCTCTTGGAGATATCTTTCCTTATAGCTGTGGGTCGTTTGTAAGGCACGCTTGAGCTGGTCGCTTGGTAGACTTCAGCTCAGATTTCGACAAGGGCCGTGTAGTTGGTGAATCTCGGCTCGTATCGATTGCCTTTGGGGCGTTTACTCTCAGAAGATGAGGGTTCATTGTTCGCCCGTTTTCCACTGTTCCTACCACTGCCATTCCCGTTGCCTTTGTCGTTGCCATTGGGCTTTTCCGACCCGTTGGCGGCTTTGGCGGGTTCTTCCTTGGGCCCTTGTCTTTTGTTGGCGATTTCCCTTCGTTGGAAATCGCGTCTTTGAGCTTGATGTATCGATCAGCCCGATCCAAAAAATATTGGGTACTTCTTACCCCATTCTTTCTGAGGCTACCCCAAGGTGAATGGCGCCTAACTCCAGCAGTTAGCGCCATCATCTTACCCTCATCGCCCACTGTCTTGGCTCCAGCTGCTGCTCGCCTGAAGCGTTGGACATATTCTTTCAAGGACTCTCCCTCTTTCTGGAGTATCTCGACTAGCTGGTTGGCCTCTGTGGGGTGTATGCGACCCGCGTAGAACTATCCGTAAAATTCCTTCACGAACATTTCCCAGGATACTATACTAGCAGAATGGAACTTGAAGAACCACTCCTGAGTTGTGTCAGACAATGTCGCAGGGAAGATCTAGCAGCGGGTGTCTTTCGGCACTTTTTGTATGTCCATTTATATCTCAAACTTATTAACGTGAGATACTGGGTCTCCGTACTCGTCGAAGTTCGGCAATGTAGGCATCTTGAACTTACTGGGGGTTTCGGCCGCAGCAATCCTCTGTACAAAGGGGGTGCCCCTCCTCCTATCGTACTCAATATGGGACGTTCGTCCCTCGACCAGTTGTTGTACCGCCTGGTTCAGGGCATCAATCTGAGCCTGAACAACTTCTGGGACTGCTGGGGCCACCGGTGCTGGGGGAGTGTACTCATCGTGCCTCTCACGGCGGTCGTTAAGTACGTCCCTTAGATCATCTTCTCTACATCTCTGCTCGCTAGCTCCTAGCCGACTAAAGACGTTCTACTGCCTAGGTTTCCCCCAACGTTGTGGCTAGCTGGCCTATTTTCTCTAGGTGGGGGGCTTCTGCCTCCATCTCTTTCTTCATTTCTCCGGCCAGCATTTCCTCTGCTGGAATCAGCTTCATTATAGTCATGGCCATCTCTGAATTGTGGCTGACTACGGCGTGACCAGCTGTTCACACTATTTCCTCCTCGGGCTGGTATTTCCTGAGCGTTAGGGGGAGGCCTGCGCTGGTCGTTGGGTCCCCGTGCATTGTTATGTCGTGGGGGGCCCCTGACCGCAGAGCTTGACTCGATGTTCCTCCTGTTGGCAGAAGGACGCTGCCCTCTGCTCGGTGGATTTGGCTCTTCGTCCCCTGGGCGTCTAGGGCTACGGGGCGGCTGCCCTGCCCTATTCTGCCTCAGGCACTGGGGATTGCCTCGACTAGCCTGGGTTGGAGGCTGCTGCTCAGGATCCCTAGGTGGGACATCATCTTGAGCCATAGGCGGCTGCTCTGGCCTTTGAGGGCTTGCTGGCTGGAGCGGAGGGCTTGGATTGGGATCTCTTTGAGGTGGTGTTTTTGGTGGCTGATCTGGCTGGGAGGCTAGTACAACTTGACTCCTAGCCAGTTGAATGGCTGCTTCAAGGGCGGCCATGGCATCCCTCTGTCGACGATCCATTTCCGCCTGCCGCTCACTCAGCTCTTGGCGCTGGCGTTCTACTTCTCTTTGCTGCAGTGCCATTGTCTCCACATCATTCTCTTGATTGGCCCTCAGATTAGCCAACTCATCTTGCAACACTCCTAGCGTCGCCCTCAGTGTTTCAGAATCTAATTCCTCCTCATCAAACTCCAAATGTGGTTCATCCTCAGTCACATTTGGGGGAGGAGGTTGGGATGGTGCAGCGCCAACAGCCTGTCCAGTCTTCTTGGATGTTTTTGCCATTAGATCTTTTCACAGTTTTTTGTCAAACTCTCAATGAAAGCACCAGAATGTTGACCCATGATTTGGCCAATGACACGGAGTCAAATATACGACAAAAGATAAAACGACAAGTAAGAAAGATAATCCAATGGAAGAGAGGAAAACACCAAGGATTTATAGTGGTTCGGCCCCAAAAGATGGTAATGACCTACGCCCACTTAGTGCTATTATTAAGATTGAATCTCAAAGCCGTGATCAAAGAACTAGAGTTCTTGAGTTTCACAAACCTTGGAAGAAATACAATAAAACGATGGATAATTGCACTATAGCTATCTCTTTTTCTCTATCTTAGCAAAAAGATTTTTGAATCAAAAAGTCCCTTCCTTGAGCTATTTCATGCATATTTATAGGCTCAAGGAGGGTTACATGGGACAACAGGCCATATCTTTCCTTAATAATCGCGTATCAAGGTCATAATGAGGAAATATTCAATGTATTAATTATAAGATTACAGTGTAAGAAGGAAACAAATCAAGCTATACGACCAGCCTGGTCGTATCTAAAAGTTAAGCCCTGACGAAGCGGTGTGCTTCTGGTCGATAGTCGAGCAGTACTCTCTGCCACGTGTCAACTACATAGGAGAAAGCATTGCCACGTCATCAGTAGCCGTTTTTAGGGTAAACATATACAGTACAGTGTGTGGCGCCTAACTCAGGGATAATTATCCTTGAGATTTGAATTTTGAATTTCAAATAAGTTTGTTTAATCAGTTATTCAATTATTCTTTTTAAATATGATTTAAATAAATAATTAAATGAAAAAATCTAATCAGTTTTAATTTGAATTATATTTTAATTAAATAAAGATTATTTAATTAGATTAAATATCCTTATAAGTCTGATAGTAGATGACTTTTAGAATAAGGCTTGACTATTATTTTTTGAAAAATAAAAATACAGACTCTCTCTCCTCAAAGCGATAGTTTTCTCTAAACTTGAAAATTATTCAAAACCTTATCTCTGTCAAAACTCTTTAGATCCCATGTGTTGAGTACATCTAGGGAGTCACATAAATCAACATTTTGAATCCTACGTGCCCACACACGTCCTTATGTGTTTGAGGATTGCTCTGGAAGATATGGGAGTGTGATCTCAGAACACTGGATAGGATTTATATAAAAAGACTCAAGGACAATTGATAGGCTACAAGAGGTAATCCCCGATCTATTTATATGTGATTTAATATTTATATATATGTATGGTCCTGGCTGGTATTAATATTTATTAGAATGAGTCCATATATTTCGCTGCGTACCTTTGATTTTATTATTTAATACCAACAGATTGGCTGCAACCTACGAATTAGGCCCCTTGCGATACGCACGGGCCTATAGTATTTATTAGAACGATCATATGGGTTAAATAACAATTAACTTTCCAAATAATTGGAGAATTGTGACAGTCAGAATCTCGTGATCCGTAAGGGGAAAGACCGGGTAAAAGCTGTGCAATCCCACACCGCCTGGGGAAGGTCAAGTGTGATGATTCTAAGACTGTGTAGGTATTGTTAGAGAATATATGTTATTGCTCAATGGAAAAGTGGAAAAACCAAAATACAACTTTATGCAAAAAATACAATAGACAAGACAATTGATTAAATAAATATTACAACTCAATTGCTCAAAATACAAGCAAATAGAAATAAGAGAAGGAAGAGAATTATAAGAACTAAAACCCTAAAACAAAAGATACCAATGAATATGCAAATAGAAATAGAAGTAGAGGATTACAAACTCAATACACTAATAATACAAGAAGAACAACAGAATGAAAAGATCAATGAAAAAATAAACTCTCACACAACCAAAGTGTAGAGTAGTGGGGATCACCAACTTGAACAAGGTTCAAAACCTTTGTCCAAAAGCTTATTTCCCCTTATTCTCTAAGCACTAAGGGATCTCTCTAGGAAATAGCTCTCTGGAATTATCAAGCCTCTATGGTGTATTTTCCAGCCAAATGCTTTGTGGATGGAAAGTGGTGTGTCTTACAAGTGAGCATTAGACTCTTATTTATAGAGTTTGAGATACACTTTGAATTTCAAATTCCACCAACCCCCATGGCTGTTACCAATGTTTAATTGGATGTTTATGGAATGAAAATGGAGATTTTGGAATTATTTGGGATGTTAGAACCGTTCAATTTGGAAAAAACTGAAAAACCAAATAGGCTGTCAACTTCACTGATCGCGGCCACTGGCTTCTGTCCCCTAAGCCGCGGCCACTGAAAGTCAGTGGCAGGCCATTTTCAGCACAAAAAAGTCATTTTTCCAAAACATTCCAAAACGTCCCAAATCATTTCCCACATGATTTTGTAACCTCCAAACACCTATTGAGAGTTAAAAACATGTCTCCAACAGCCATATTTCATCACGGCTTTGTGAAATCCAATCTCAAATGTGTAACATATAATATACACATTATTGGGTAATATTTGGGAGTTACAAATTTGTAACTGATTTTGTAACTCCAAAATATGTCACATTTGGGCAAACACATGTGTCTAATTTTTGTGACTCTCAATAATATGTTACAAGGTGTGACAAATCACATTTTGTCACATTATTTAATCTAACATTATATTATATGAAATAATATAATAGGTATGGGACTACACAGTTGAAGATGGCTTAAATGGATTGATGGGTACTACCTATATCAATAAGATACATCTTCTTTTCGGTATCCCATCACTTGAGAACTCCAAAGTTAAGCGTGCTTGACCTGGAGTAATCTCAAGATGGGTGACCTCCTGGGAAGTTTTCCCAGGAATCGTGCAAGTGAGGACAAAGCACGCTGGAAAGACTCGTGTTGGTTTGTAGGGCCAGTCGTCATTCCAGGAAGCAGCCATAGTGACATGGGGCATTGCAAATGGTATCAAAGAAAAACGGTCCCAAAGAATCTGTGATAAGCCCTAACATGTAAAGTTCATCGCCAAGGACAAGCTCGACTCACTATACTTTAAGCGGTTAAATATTACTTAAGAGTTTTTGCTTTTTGACTATGCACATTTATGTACTTAGCGTTCTCTTATAATGATCTCTTTACCGCAATAATTCCTTTTTCATTATAAGTTATTTACGTGTGTGGTTCAGGAAATTGAGAATGCTCCCTCGTAGATCAGTCAGAGTAGGACGTGGTCGAGGTAGGGGGAGAGCAGCAGTGAATGCAGCACAGGCCGAACCGCCACAAGGATGGGAGGAGCGTTTTGCGCAAATGGAAGAGACCATTCAAAAACAGAACGCATAGATCAGTCAATTGAGGCAGCAAGCTGGGCCACCTGTAAGGTCCAAAGCACCAATGGTTAGGCAGCCACCTGCCATTGTAGGGTTAGCGGTTGCGGAGAATCGTATGGAGCCCTTGTTTGAAAGGTTCCGAAAGCAACACCCGCTAGTGTTTGAAGGCAGCATCGATCCGGTCCAGGTAGAGGAGTGGATCAGTGGGATGGAGAGGATCTTGAACATGATGGGAGTTCAAGGCAATGAACGAGTGGTGTGCGCATCTTTCATGCTGAGAAAAGATGCTCGGATTTGGTGGGAGGTGGTGGAGCAATCACGGGATGTTAACACTATGTATTGGGACGGATTCAAACAAGTGTTTAATGATAAATACTACAACTCAACAGTGTTAGCAGCAAAAATGGATGAATTTACCAAGCTGACTCAAGGTAATCTCTTGGTGACAGAGTATGCACAGAAGTTCGATCGGTTGGCAAAGTTTGCCAAGGATCTTGTACCCACTGACAAGGTATGAGCGGACCGGTTTGTGAGAGGTCTGAAACCAATGATAGCTCGGGGTGTGGAGATTGTTTCTAGAGGTGTTTTTACCTAAGCTGAAGTGGTGGAAATGGCTCGTACGGCTAAAAGAAGCGAAGAGAGAATCTGGAAAGACTCGTGCTGGTTTGTAAGTCCAGCCGTCACTCCAGGAAGCAACCATAGTGACGTGGGGCGTTACAAATGGTATCAGAGCCTTGACCCAGCCGGAAGTGTGACTGACGAGGACGTCAGACTCGTAAAGGGGGTGATTGTGACAGTCAGAATCTCGTGATTCGTAAGGGGAAAGACCAGGTAAAAGTTGTGCAATCCCACATCGCCTGGGGAAGGTCAAGTGTGATGATTCTAAGACTGTGTAAGTATGAGACTACACAGTTGAAGAGGGCTTAAATGGAATAGTCCATCACTTGAGAACTCCAAAGTTAAGCGTGCTTGACCTGGAGTAATCTCAAGATGGGTGACATCCTGGGAAGTTTTCCCAAGAATTGTGCGAGTGAGGACAAAGCACGCTGGAAAGACTCGTGTTGGTTTGTAGGGCCAGTTGTCATTCCAGGAAGCATTCATAGTGACATGGGGCATTACAAGAATATTTGTAATTAATGATATTAATGACCTTCAGCCCCTATAAATAGGGCTTAGATATCATTGTAAAAGGGTTCACAACTTTTGCACTCAAAGCAATATATACGTTGCCTGATAAAACCCCATTAAAGTTTGTCATCTGAAGCTTAAAGAACTCTAATACTAAAGATTCATGGACTAGTCTGAAGCTTCAAGAACTCTAATACTAAAGATTCATGGACTATGGTTGTTTCATAACCTGAATCACGTAAAACTTTGGTGTTCATCTTCATTATTTTTTTTAAGTTTTATTATTAAGTTGATAGCGAAAAAAGGAGTCAACAATATCATCTTACGAATTAATTAAAATTAAATTGTCTTTTATGAGTAGTTTCCTTAAAAAATGATGCCTTCTTTTGGTGATAAGGTTACTCTCATGACTTCTTCCTTGTTATTTATTTTCGTAGTTTTCTTTTGCCATTAGATTTATACAATATTATGTAATTACAAAATTTATATTATTTGAATCATTTAAGTTCATATTTGCATACTGTGTTCATACATCTAATTTTGATAAAAAGGGCATGATAGAATGAATGGTGAGAGATCATATCATAGTTTTGGATTATAGGGTAGAGTTTTAAATTTTCTATTATAAATTATATTTGGTTACAGAAATATTATCTTTACGATATTATTTCCTTTTAGACTGTAGTTGGGCATTGTAGTTACTATCCTATATAATTCCAAATATGGTTAATTGTTTTGGTATATATCTCAAGACTGATTTGCATGAAAAAAAATGCTCTGTTTTGTAGCGCTGGGCAGTTCAAATCAGAAAAGGATAATATTTTGGTGCAGGCACAACATCATATAGCTATTCAGGTCACACTTATCTTTGCCTCTTGTATGCTTTTTAAAGCAATGCACTTGTATTTAAAGGATGTGTTTTTATTTAAAATCATAGTATTGGCTATTGATATGTGCTGGAGGAAAAAAATGATATTGTGAAGGTTCAATTTGAGCATGCATTTATGGAAATACAGGGCATAGGATCCATATCACATAAGTAAAATTTCTAAGGTGTGTGTAAGTTTGGATGTAGCTGTTTATACAGTTAGTCAGGGATACCTCAAAATCTTCGCTGTGTCTAACTTTTCTAAATATTTAAAGTGTCTTCAAACCTTTTGGGGTGGTGATGGTTAGGGAATATATAAGATTGTGCTATTGAAAGAATGTATGGTGATAAACTAAGAATATATATATATATATATAAAGTATATACAAATTTAGATAGCAAAGTGCAATATAAGTTGTAAGTTTCTATAGTTGTACTAAATATTTTTAATTAGAAGGTAATCATCTCAACATCAGTTTATAATCTTGATTTGAGACAAATCATATTGAAGCTGAATTTGTACTGGGCAAAATATTTCTATGAGTGGGCCCTATAGGCTTGCGTCTGGTTACCTTGGAGCTGCATTCTAGATAAGCTTCATGTTATTGAAGGCCGTAAGGAGATGATGGATCTTTGCTCAAGCATTTTCTCAAAGACTATGTTAATGAATTCGTTCATGTAAAACTAGCTTAAGTATTTACTGCATCCATTGTGCTGCGGGAGGAGACAGTCCAATTATCATTTAGACTTTACTTGATGATGAATTTAGTGTTGTTCTATATCAATTGGCAGCGACAGCAAGCAGAGGACAAACTATTTGTTGGAAAAGGTTAATAATAAGCCAGTCACGCTTCTACACATTGATTAAATGGAGTTTTCAAGTTACAATAGTACATAATCAATGTTCTAATATCTTCTTGTTATAGGGTGCTGAAGATGAGTAACTTGAAGAAGAAAAAGAGCATGTTAAAAAAATCTTTAATGATAGGCAGTTTCTCTCCAAGTTGAGGATATATATACAACTATATAACCTAGGAATTTTGTGGAATAAACAAAATTATTACCAATCAGACTATTTTGTATTTTCTTAAAGAAGTTGCAATCTGATAATTGTTAAATTTGCTATTTAAGGTTATATGACGTTAGTGAATGAACAAGAACATTTATAAAAATTTAAATATGCATGTATTTGTTTGCTCATGTGGTCTAAATAGACTCGTGTGCAGTTTTAAAAAGTTATGAGCAGTCTTCCCTTTCAAAATGAATGCGGTACAGCGGACTGTGCAGACAAGGGTATTCCGCCTAATGTTGGCCCGCCTGATGAGGCGCAGGCAGGGTCGTACAGTCTGACGACGTTGCTAAGGCTTATTCATGACCCA
Source organism: Humulus lupulus (assembly GCF_963169125.1). NCBI lineage: Eukaryota > Viridiplantae > Streptophyta > Magnoliopsida > Rosales > Cannabaceae > Humulus > Humulus lupulus. Next base: position 124,996,457 of record NC_084801.1, on the reverse strand, counting down.
TTCGTGGTCTGGCACTCGTACAGTGGCCTGCAAGGACTCTTCTTCCGCTTCTTTGAGTCTGTTTGGTACAGTTCTGTTATGAGAAAAAGTTGCTGAGTATTTGGTAAATTATAAATTTTAAAGTGTTGGGAGTTGGGAGTATTGTTAAATATTAAAAGATTAAAATAAATGTCATACCTATTTTATTTTATTAAAATAAATTTACACATACTAAAATAGATTACAATATAAATATTGTATTTATTTAAATATATTTTTGATAAAACACTAATATACACATATAATTGTATATATTATAATTAGTTGGTGTAGCTAAAATTCTAATTATAATGATCATAGTATAATAATATCACAAATTGTTATCCAGATTTCCGGATAGCGTTTAGATGGATAGCCTCGGGGAAGCAGAATTATCAAAGTCTTTCACGAAAGGTGACCAGAGCTCGCGGATGGACAGAAAGGCTTCGCCTCTCCTGTTTAGTGTCAAGCTTACTCTCTCAAGCAACCGAAGGTCACGGAGGCTCGTCAATTCTCCCGGACTCTCGAAGGATATATCCTTCGGGGAAGGTTCTTCCAGGAGAAGCTCTTCAGGCTACCTTCGCGGATACAGTCCCGTGCCTCGCACGAAAGAAGACCAAGCGGCCGAGTCATGGAGGAGGCATAGTTGGAACGATCTCCACTTGACACAGGATCCCGCCTGACAGGTCGAGGCCGCACACATCCCAGCACGCCTAAAAGTACCACTTCGCCTACTGTTCCGCTGACAGCCTGGAAAAGACAGCTGCCTTTGTGCATTCCCCATACTTTCATGTAAATATACCCACATAGAGCCTGGTAGCCAGGCGACTACAGTAATTGTATCCCCTATTTATGGCTGGTGTAATTAAGGCTCAGGGGGAGAGTGAAACCCTAATCCAAAACCCTAGCTATAAAGACCCCTTCATTTTACGATAGGAGGGACGGCCAAAAAAGATTACATAGCAAGAACTCTGCTGAAATCCCTCTAGCTTCATCTTCTTCAAGAGAACCCGAGAGAAACATTGTGAGTTTGTGAGGGTCTTATACACCAGCCATTTCACTGTAATCCACTACAAGTATAATAACATCGACTCGTGGACTAGGGCTCGTTAACGCCTGAACCACGTAAAAAACCTGTTTGTTTATTTATATTTCCGCACTTCTACAGTTCTTATCTTTTTATTATTTTGCTTGTATTCGTTTCCGAAAAACTCGGTAAACACAAATATATAAAATTTAAATTATAAAATACTCTCACTTTTTATATTTTTAATTATCATTATTTTTTCTAAAGCATAAAATTAATGTGTTGATAAATTATAAACTCTCACTTATTGCATATTTTTTTTTTTCAAGAATCAGCTTCTAACTTTTTCAAAACCTGTACCAAAATGGCCCTTTAAGCTATTTCTTTTTGCTTCTTTTGCTATCTTTTATTTTATGATTTCCCGTATTCTACCCATTCTTTCAGAGTTTTTCTAGCTCTCTCTTAGTCTCTGAGTGTTTCGTTTCCTCTGTTTTTATTCTCTTCTTTCTTTCCCATCTCTCCAGTTTTCTTGTCTATTTCTCTGTGTTGTTGGTGGTAATAACCACTATGGTTATTGAGCAAGAAGTTACAGTGTTGTTGGAGGCTACAAATGTGGATGTTCTTATTAGTGAAGTAGAGAATATGTCATGTTAGAATTTTTGGTTTGCATTAAACATCCGAACACATCAGCAAAGTTACGTTTTTCTTCCAGTCTTGTCTACCATTTCGCCAGATGAGTCTGCGTTTTTTTTCTGGTATTTTTTAAGTTAGATGACTTGTAAAACCCCCTATAAATAAGTCTTATTTTCTCTGTTGTTGAGGGTGAGATGAGAACAGATTTCATTTTGTAAAATAGGAGCTATTTCAGAGAGAGAAAGAGAGAGAGCTTGAGAGAGAAACACTTGGGTCTTGGGTGAGATTTCTTTGTACATGGTCAAGTGTACTTGGGGTTTTGCTTGGGTTCAAGGCATTGTAATCCATCAAGTGTAGAAGTTCTCTAGTGGTGACAAGTTGTAATCTTCATTGCTGTTTCATAGTGCAGAGAAGAACATCCCAAGGGGAGTTCAAAGAGGATGTAGGCTCAAGTTATTTGGGCTGAACCTCTATAATTCTTGGTGTTCATTTTATTGTTTTTCTTGCTGATTTTTTCTATTGAATTTGTGTATGTTGTGTCTATTGGTTTGTTGCTTTTGTGTTTGTAGATGAAGCTGGTGTGAGGAATGTAAATTCCCTAACAGTGGTATCAAGAGCGAGATTGATTGGCAAAGTTTAGCTTCAAGATCAAAGGTGACAAAGAAGGGAAGAACTGGCTGAATCAAGTTCTTCATCAGAAAGTGACACAGAAAAAGTTTCAGTCAAGAAAGAAGTCCAAGAATCGAGTTCGAAGGTTCAAGAATCTGTTCAAAGTCTCTTGGATTGGAGTTATTGCAACAATATGAGTAATATGAAGCTTGAAATAGAGAGTTTTGATGGTAATGGAGATTTTAGAATTTGGAGAAGGAAGATTAAAGGAATGTTGGCTTCTCAAAAGTTATTGCGTGTTCTTGAAGATCCCATTTCATGGCCTGAAGGTACTACAAAAGATCAAAAAGAAGAAATGCTCGAATCAGCCATTGGGATTATGATTTTTCATTTGTCGGACTCCATCATTCGAATGGTTGATAAAGAAGACACTCCATCCAAGATTTGGAAGAAACTAGATGAGTTATTTCAGCAAAAGACTCTCACCAACAAAATCTTTCTTAAGGAAAGAATCTTTGGATTTAAGATGAGCAGTAGCAAGAGTTTGGAGCAGAATTTGGATGAGTTCCTAAGGATGAACATTGAGTTGGCTAACTCAGGAGAAGGAGAAGCTTTAAGTGATGAAAACCAAGCAATTATCATTTTAAATTCTCTGCCTGAATCGTTTAAGGAGGTCAAAAGTGCTATCAAGTATGGTCGTACATCAATTACTTTAGAAGAAGTAATTTCCGCATTGAAATCAAAGGATTTAGAATTAAAATCAGAGAGATCTTCTTCATCAAACCTTGGAGAAAGCAACTACGCAAGGGGTCGATCACCACACAAAAACTCAAATGGCTATCATGGTAAAAGGCACAGCAAGAGCAGAGGTAGATCTGGTTCCAGAGGTCCAAACAATTCAAGGGCGTGTTTTCATTGTGGCAAGCTTGGTCACATGAAGAGAGATTGTTATCTCTGGCTGAGAAAACAAAAGGGCAGGAGTTCCGTCTGTGAAAGTGCTAGATCCATCTACGAGGGAAAATCTGAACATACGGATTCAGCAAATATTGGAAAAACTTGCAATGATGTTGAAGCTTTAATTGCAGCAACAGGAGAAAACGAAAAAAATTGGATCTTAGACTCTGGGTGTTCATACCATATGACTTTCAATAAAGAATGGCTTCAAGATTTCAGAGAGTTGAATGGTGGTAAGGTTATTATGGGGAATAATCAATCTTGCCAAGTAACTGGAATAGGCTCAATCAACATCAAAATGTTTGATGGTGTCATTCGAACATTGAAGAATGTCAGGTATGTTCCTAATTTGTCTAGAAATTTGGTTTCACTAAGCGTGCTTGATGATGCAGATTATACAGTAAAAATATAGCGTGGAACCATGAAGATTTGTAGAGGTTCAATGGTAGTTCTTAAGGGAATTAAGAAGGACTCTCTATACTACCTAATTGGTGAAACAGTAACTGGCAGCAAAAATTTAGCTGAGGCACCAGAAGATCACAAGGCAATCCTATGGCATAGGAGGCTTGGTCACATAAGTGATAAAGGCTTGCAAGTGTTAAAGCAACAAAGCTTACTTGGAAAGGATAAGGTGAGCAAGGTAGATTTTTGTGAGAATTGTGTCTTGGGCAAACATCACAGATTGGCTTTCAAAGTTGGGCAACACAATTCAAGGGGCATACTTGAATACCTACATGCAGACTTATGGGGTCCAGAAAAGACTCCAACAATTGGAGGTAACAATTACTTTCTTTCTATTGTAGATGATTTTTCTAGAAAAGTATGGGTGCATTTATTGAAACATAAAAATGATGCATTTGAGGCTTTTAAAAATTGGAAAATTCTTATGGAAAATCAAACAAATAGGAAGATTAAAATATTGAGGACCGATAATGGATTAGAATTTTGCAATGAGATTTTTGATTCATATTGTAGAGAGAATGGTATTCAAAGACATAGGACTGTGAGATTAACACCTCAACAAAATGGGGTGGCTGAAAGAATGAATCGAACACTACTTGATAAAACTATATGTATGATGATTAGTTCGAGTATACCCAAGGGATTTTGGGGGGAGGCTATAATGATAGCTGCATATCTAGTAAATAGATGTCCTAATACAACTATAGAGTTTAAGACACCTGAAGAAAAATGGTCCAATAAACCACCAAAATTGTCTCACTTAAGAGTATTTGGGTGTGCTGCTTATGCACATCAAAGAGAGGGTAAATTAGATCCTAGAGCAGTTAAGTGTGTATTTTTGGGTTACCCATAGGGAACTAAAGGTTACAAATTATGGGTTAAAGAAAACAAAGGTTACAAACTTATAATCAGTTGTGATGTTATATTTAAAGAAGATTGTTTTCCTTGTTTATCCCAAACTAACATTCCTGCAGGTCAAGAACAAAATAGTACTAACAATGCAGGTACAGTAGAGACTTTAGTTCAGATGGAAACAAGAGCACCCAACAAAAATCAGGTGGAAGAAAATAAGATTCAGAACCCCACTCAAACTCCAGCTGAAATGCAACCAGAACAAAGTGTAGATGCATCTGAAATTCATGCAGATCCGACTGCGTCATATCAGCTTGCAAGAGACAGAGTCAGGAGAGAACCAAAACCAGTCCAGAAGCTTACACTTACAGCTTGGGATGACATGATAGCTTATGCACTGATGTCTGCACTTGAGTTAGCTAATTCAGAACCCAACTCATATGAAGAGGCAGTAAAAGGTTCAGATTCAAAGCATTGGATTGATGCTATGAAGGAGGAAATGAGGTCTTTGTATAAGAATGATACTTGGACGTTGGTTAATAGACCCAAAGACAAGAATGTAGTAGCATGTAGATGGCTGTTCAAAGTAAAAGAAGGCATGGATGATCAAGAACCAGTGAGATACAAAGCAAGGTTGGTTGCTAAGGGCTTCACTCAAAAGGAAGGAGTGGATTTTACAGAGATTTTCTCACCAGTCATTAAATATAAAACCATAAGAATCATGTTATCTTTGGTTGCCCAGTTCAATCTGGAACTTGACCAGATGGATGTAAAAACTGCTTTTTTACATGGTGACTTAGAAGAGACTATTTACATGGAGCAACCAATTGGGTTTGAGATGTTCAAAGGCCAAGATAAAGTTTGTTTGCTCAAGAGATCGTTGTATGGCCTCAAGCAATCTTCTCGGCAGTGGTATAAACGTTTTGATGGGTTCATGATTGTACACCCTGGATTTCCCACGGGCTGTTTAGCAGGACGATCCTCGGACTAATCAGGTTTAGTCCGAGGCTCCCGCAGGCCGGAGGCCCTATTTCCAAGACGGACCCTTATCACCTCGAGGGGGTCTTGTTTCCAGCTCACATTTGTGGCATAGGAGCTGAGAGTGACATCCGAAGGCCACGGGCGGAGCAGCTCGGGTTGCGAACTTCTCAGGTCACGAGCTTCTCAGGAAGCTCTGACCCTATGGGAAGTCAACATGCAAGATAAACGTGCATATTCCTGCCATCACGTGCCTGATATCCCCCTGACTTCTCGGAGACGCAGCAGGAACGTGCGTATTCAGACACCCACGGACGGGTTGGGCCGTGCGGCCCATTATCTTCTTCCATGCTGATTAGACCACACTTGTGTGTCAGGTTTAGGAAATAATCATGAATGTCACAGATTTGATATGACAAATGGTAAGGTCATGGGATGACCTCCCTACCAACCCCCAGGTGCCTTCTCCTATAAATAAGGAGACCCTGGGAGTTGATAGGGGTTGGAAGAAATTGTCTTTGAAGAAATATATACTTTGTAAACCAAATACTCAGAGAAAGTCAATAATATGGACTAGTGGAGTAGAAGGATTTTAACCTTCGAACCACTTAAAAACGTGTCTTGAGTCACCTAGTTCTAGCACAAAGATTTCATATCTGTGACGGTTCTACCTTTAGTACTAATCTCTTTCTCTTCTTCTCTTAATTACCTGTTGCCGAAGAACCGCGTCAACAGTTTGGTGCTTTCATTGAGAGCAAGTCCGATTAGTACTACCACAAACATACAACTATGGTGACCATTCGATCCAAGCATGGCAACGAGACAGAGCAGCGTGATGGGCAGGAGGTCCACCATGTTGCCCTCCCTGATGAGCAAGTTCCTGAAGTCCAGCAGAGGCCAGGGAAGCAGCCGGCGGTCTAAGACGACACTGGTAGTTCAGCGCCCCGGCCGCCTAATCCGAATCCATGTTATTACACTGCGGTGGAGATGGAGAATGCTCAGCTGAGGAGCCAGTTAGCAGCAGCTGGTCAGCAACTCCAGGAAATTCTGAGCCGACTACCCCCTCTCACAACCAACGGTAACGTTGGAGAGAGGCAAGGCGAGGCTCCTAAGTCTCGCCGGAGTAATCGGTCCAGGCGTAGCTGCTCGGGTAGACTTCCTGCAGCTAGCTCCGCCCCTTCGTCACACCATCGAGAGGCGAACTTCAGGGAAATGCCTCGGACCGGACAGCAGCAGTACAGCCACTCGGTTAGGACGTCAACCCCTAGCTCTCAGCCTTCCTCGAGGACGCCCAGAAGAGATCGAGGAAATTCTCGAAGAATGGCCGAGGAGAGCCGGAGGCGTCAGCCCGTCCCCGAAGAACGTCCAGTCCCTCGTCCAGCTCGCCCATATCGGGACCAGCAAGCTGGCAGGGCCGAGAGGCCCCCACCAAATTTAGTCCGACCAGACGGTACTAGGATCGCCTCCCTGGTCAGGCATCCTCCTTCTCCCATCAGATATCCGTCTCCTCAACCCGTCCGAGATATCCCGACCTACGGAAATAGTAGGAGAGACCCGCCATCGGCCGGGCCCTCCCGGCGCAGCAGGGTGCCGGGGGAAGGATCAGGTCGGAGCCGCCAAAGACGCACCTCGAGCCTGTCCAGCAGGAGTCACTGGACCGGTAGTGCACGGAGTGATCTTTCGGGAGGAGACCTGCGCCAGCGACTAAGTTCAGCACAAAGTCACCATACTACCCAGGGAGGCGACCTTCGAGATCGCCTCAACTCTCATAGAGAGGACCGAGTTAGGGATGGTAGCCAGGCCCGCTCAGTTGGGGTCCGATCCGAAGTACGTAACGGCGGGAATGCCCCAAATGACCTATCTCAAGATAGGAGGGGCAACAACCCGCCTAATATGTACAACGGGTCTGGAGCTGTTGAACAGCCTCGGAATAACCCAGGATCTCAGGACAAAACCATAGAGCACTTAACTCAGATGGAGGAGCTGATGAAGAAGCTCCTATCGGAAAAAGAAAAAGACGAATATGATTCAGGGGATGAGATGGAACTCTTCGCCCCCAATATAGCAGCGACGGCATACCCTTCTGGCTTTCGTATGCCCCACTTGTCAAAGTTCAACGGGGATGGAGACCCGTCTGACCACTTAGGGATGTTCAACACCCTAATGATGGCCCATAACATCGGACCGGAGCTTCGTTGCTTGATCTTTCCTTCCACCCTAACTGGGCCCGCCAGGCAGTGGTTCAAGCAGAGTAAAAGGCAGTCAATCAGCTCCTGGAAGACATTTTCGGCTGACTTCAAAAGGGCATTCCGAGCCTCTCAGGCCGCCCGAGTCCAGGCCGACTCCCAAGCTAATGTGAGACAGCAGCCTGGTGAGACGCTGAAAGCCTACTTGAGCAGATTTGCAAATGTCGCTGCTCGAGCCAGAGACGCTGACGATAGCTCCAAACTCATGGCCATGAGGACCGGGATCCTAGTCGGCGGAGACCTGTGGAAGGATATTCAAAGGAGGGGTGTTAGCTCGGTTAGTGAATTCCTTAACAGAGCCCAAGAATGGATAAACTTGGAAGAAGCTGAAGCTTCAGCCGCGGGGACCAGCCAGGCCACCGAGAAGCTCGCTGGGACGGGAAAAGAGATCGTAGTGGCGATTCCCGACGTTGCGCAGAATAACCATCCCGGTGGTGGCAAAAGAAAAGGAAATGGTGAAAACAGCCAGCACGGTCACAAGAAGAATAAGTCGGTGGATAAATTTAAGCCCGTGTTCACAACGTATACCGAGCTCACCCAGACCAGAGAAAATATTTTCCTAGCCAACGCTACGCGAGTCCCCTGGAAGAGGCCGGAGCCATTGAAACACCCTAAGGGAAAGAGAGATGCTTCCAAATTCTGCCGTTTTCATAACGACGTCGGGCACAATACCGACGACTGCAGGCACCTCAAAGATGAAATCGAGACTCTCATCCGAGCAGGTCCGTTGGCGCAATACTCGCAGAACAGGGTCCCGACAAGTCGACCCGCTCCGGAGGTCCCGGCCAGTCAGCCTGGACCTCGGGTAGATCAGGACGTCCTTCCCCCCGTGGTCGAGGGAGAGATTTCCACCATCTCTGGAGGACCACACATGGCTGGCACGAGTAGAGGCGCCCAGAAGAGGTATGTGAATGAATTAAAGGCCCATAACGGAGCGGAGTTCGTCCCGGAACAGCGTCAATCAAAACAGCAAAGATTAGAGAAACAACCGATAACTTTCATGGAGGAAGACGCGAGCCATGTCCAATTCCCTCATAACAATCCCTTGGTCGTAGCGGTTCAGCTCGCCAACCGGAGAGTAAGGAGGGTTTTGGTGGACAATGGGAGCTCGGTGAACCTCCTATTCCGGTCCACCATAGAAAAAATGGGTCTGACCGTCTCCGAGCTGAAGGCAACCTCGATGATGCTATATGGTTTTTCAGGAGAAGGATCAGCAGCGATAGGAACGATTGAGCTGGTGATCACCCTAGGAGACGAGTCCCGAACAGTGTCCAAACTACTCGAATTTGTGGTCATTGACTGCTCCGCTGCTTACAATGCCATTTTGGGCCGACCTACGCTCATTGGTTTCGAGGCTATCACTTCCGTCCGGCACCTCGCCATGAAATTTCCTACTTCAACAGGGGTCTGTACTATCAAGGGCGATCAGCTCGCTGCCAGGGAATGCTACAGCATTTCCATGAAGGGAAAATCTAAACCCGGGCAGATGACGATGGCCATTCAGGACGAGGAAGAATCTCGGGAACCCAAGGCGGCTCCCGGGATTGAAAAACCTCAGATTTTCGAAGGCGAAAAGCTCGCCCTAAGCGAGGACATTGACCCCCGAGTAGGCGAGGACAGGTCCGAGCTTCAAGCTATTGAAGAACTCGAGGAGGTAAGCATCGATAAACAAAACCCGTCACGGACGGTTAAGCTCGGAAAGAACCTCTGCGATAGAAGAAAGGCAGAGCTAACTACGTTTCTGCAGAAGAACCTGGACGTATTCGCATGGTCGCATGAGGACATGATAGGGATCAGTCCGAGCGTCATCATGCACACGCTCCACCTAGACAAAAGCGTCCCTGCCAAGTCTCAAAAGCAGAGACGTTTAGGGACAACCCGAGCCGAAGCCCTTGAAGAAAAAGTGGCCCGGCTCAAAAAGTGTGGCTTTATCCGCGAAGCCAAATTTCCCATTTGGGTTGCCAATCCCGTGTTGGTTCCAAAGCCCAACGAGAAGTGGCGGACCTGTATTGACTTCTCCGACCTGAATAAAGCCTGCCCCAAGGATTGCTTCCCATTGCCGAGGATCGATCAATTGGTGGATGCCACGGCGGGGCACGAGCTCATGTCCTTCATGGACGCGTACTCGGGCTACAATCAGATCGCGATGAATCCAGCAGACCAGGAACATACCAGCTTCATGACCCCGACTAATGTCTATTGCTATAAGGTCATGTCGTTCGGTCTGAAGAACGCCGGAGCTACCTACCAAAGGCTAGTAAACAGAATGTTCGCGGATCAGATCGGGAAAAACATGGAAGTGTACGTCGATGATATGCTTGTCAAGTTAAAGATTGCCAGCAACCACGTCGCCGACCTGGAAGAATGCTTTAACATACTGCGAGAATATGGCATGAGGCTCAATCCTCAGAAGTGCACTTTCGGTGTCGCATCGGGGAAATTCTTGGGTTTCATAGTCAATACCCGAGGAATCGAGGCAAACCCCGACAAGATCAGGTCACTGCTCGAGCTTCCTTCCCCCAGGTCGCGGAAAGATGTCCAAGGCCTCACAGGAAGAGTGGCAGCACTGAACCGGTTCATTTCCAAATCGACCGATAAGTGTTTGCCCTTCTACAACCTGCTCCGGGGAAACAAGAAGTTCGAATGGACAGTAGAGTGTGAAAGCGCATTCCTCGACCTAAAAACGCACCTGGCTGAACCGCCTGTGCTGTCAACGCCCAAGGTAGGAGAACCTCTTTTCCTCTACATGGCCGTCACTGAGGACGCAGTTAGTGCCGTTCTGGTGCGAGAAGAGGACCAGGCTCAGAAACCGGTCTATTACATCAGCAAGAGACTCCTCGGAGCTGAATCAAGGTACCCATTGATGGAAAAACTGGCGTTCTGCCTAATCACGGCCTCGCGAAAACTCAGGCCATACTTCCAGTCCCACTCTGTACACGTCATGACCGATCAGCCTTTAAGGCAGGTTTTGCAAAAGCCTGAAGCATCGGGACGCTTGCTAAAGTGGGCGGTCGAACTCAGTCAGTTCGAGATTTTCTATACTCCCCGAACTACCATAAAAAGTCAAGCCTTGGCCGACTTCGTGGCGGAATGCGCGGGATTCCATGAGATTCCATCAGAAGACTCACCGCAGGTCGCCTCCTCGAGCTCATCGTGGAAGATCTTCGTTGATGGCTCATCTAACGAGAACGGCTCCAGGGCCGGAATCATTCTGATATCCCCAGAGGGGCATAGATTCCACTCGGCGCTAAGGTTCGGGTTCAAGGCGTCTAACAACGAGGCAGAGTACGAGGCCTTGTTAGCTGGACTTAGGATAGCTAGTGAGCTAAAGGTAAGCTCTGTCCAATGCTTCAGCGACTCCCAGCTCGTGGTGAATCAGGTTCTAGGCGAGTATCAGGCGCGGGGTCCCAAGATGGCCGCCTATTTGGCAAAGGTAAAATCCGAACTGTCTGCGTTTGGGCAAGGGTCGATCGAACAGATACCTCGGGAGCAGAACGCCAATGCAGATGCTCTCGCCAAGCTCGCCACCTCGGGAGAGACAGAAACCCTGGGGTTGGTGCCAGTTGAGTTCTTGGAGAAACCTAGCATAGACGGAGATCGGGCAGATATTGAAATGATTGACATCAGGCCGACCTGGATGACTCCCATTATTGAGTATCTCGTCGAGGGCAAGTTACCCGAAGGGCGCAACGACGCACGATGAGTCCTTTATCAAGCTCCGAGGTATACGCTAGTCGAGGGGGTGTTGTACCGACGTGGGCATTCCTTACCTCTCCTCCGGTGCGTTCTTCCAAGTGAAGCGAAGGCCATCCTGCAAGAAGTTCATGAAGGATTCTGCGGAAACCATGCTGGGGGGCAAAGCCTGGCCTTGAAGGTTCTCCGGCAAGGTTATTACTGGCCGACTCTGTCCAAATACTTGATCTCATATGTAAAAAGGTGCGACAAGTGTCAGCGGTTCGCTGCGGTTGCCCGAGCTCCTCCGGTCGAGCTAAAAATGATTTCATCTCCCTGGCCATTTTCCGTTTGGGGGATAGATCTAATAGGCGCCCTGCCTACCGGAAAGGGCGGGGTCCGTTACGCCGTAGTAGCCATTGACTACTTCACCAAGTGGGCCGAAGCAGAGCCGTTGGCGACAATAACATCGAAAAAGGTGCTAGACTTCGTGGTTAAAAGCATCATATGTCGATTTGGCCTACCTAAAAAGATCGTCTCCGAAAATGGCACTCAATTTGACAGCGATCTGTTCACCGAATTTTGCGAAAGGCACGGAATTGTGAAAAGCTTCTCGTCCGTGGCCTATCCCCAGGCGAACGGCCAGGTCGAGGCGGTCAATAAAACTCTGAAGGCGAGCCTCAAGAAGAGGCTAGATGAGGCAAAGGGGATCTGGCCAGAACAGCTCCCCCAAGTTCTGTGGGCATATAGGACCTCACATAGGACTCCCACGGGTCACACTCCTTTCTCCCTAACCTTTGGGAGTGAAGCAGTCCTCCCCGTGGAGGTTAAAGTTCTGTCACATAGGGTCCAGTCCTACGACCAAGACAGGAACCACGAGCTCCTATGCCATTCCTTAGACTTAGTGGATGAAAGGCGAGAAGATTCACAACTCCAGCTCGCCCATTATCAACAGAAGATCACTCGCTACTTCAACACTAAGGTCAAAAGACGTGCCTTTAGCGTCGGTGATTTGGTCTTGAGGAGAGTTTTCCTGGCCGGGAAATATCCCAAAGATGGGGTTTTGGGACCAAGCTGGGAAGGACCATACCAGGTCATCAAAGTTATCAAAGAGGGAACTTATAAGTTAGCTCGACTTGGTGAAGGGGCGGTCCCGCGGACTTGGAATGCTATCCACCTAAAGAAATACTATCAATGATCCATTTGTAAGGCCTAGAAGGTCACCTTCCATGTATAAATAAAAATCAAATGTTTCTCTTTATTTGCAAATGTAATTTTAAAAGTAACCACGAAAGACCCTTTCCCAGTTACTTGGGGGGCATATGGTACCTGGACATAACCAGGTCTCCTTAACGACTTAGGTGTTAATTTTTATCTATGGATAAGAGTTATCACAAACTAAGTCCTATCCTGGTTTTAAGCAGGTCATAAAACTTAGAAGTTAACTAAAAATTTATTGACCGTGGTTCTTCTTTAAAGAGCCCGGGATATGGATAAAAGTTGACGCGAACTAAGTTTTTTAAAATAAGTTCCTGGTTTTAACCAGGTCATAAAACTTAGAAGTTAACTAAAAATTTATTGACTGTGGTTCTTCTTTAAAGAGCCCGGGATATGGATAAAAGTTGACGCGAACTAAGTTTTTTAAAATAAATTCCTGGTTTTAACCAGGTCATAAAACTTAGAAGTTAACTAAAAATTTATTGACCGTGGTTCTTCTTTAAAGAGCCCGGGATATGGATAAAATTTGACGCGAACTAAGTTTTTTAAAATAAGTTCCTGGTTTTAACCAGGTCATAAAACTTAGAAGTTAACTAAAAATTTATTGACCGTGGTTCTTCTTTAAAGAGCCCGGGATATGGATAAAAGTTGACGCGAACTAAGTTTTTTAAAATAAATTCCTGGTTTTAACCAGGTCATAAAACTTAGAAGTTAACTAAAAATTTGTAGATCGTGGTTCTTCTCTAAAAGCCCGGGATATAAATAACGGTTAACCCGAACAAAGTCCATAAAAAAAAAGAGATGAATTGTAGCCAAATGCATAAAAATATATATATATATATGTTAAAATTGCTGAGCAAATTGTCTCGAGGTGGAAGCACCTCATATTAAAAAAAAAAAAAATTAAAAAATTACAATGGAAAGGGTTCAAAATGCCCAAAGAGAAGTATCCTAAGCCCCATCAGTTGGCCTTTTGGAGGTCGCGGTCTCGTCCTGCTCCGCCGCGGCAAAAGCCTTTCCAGTCTCCGAGGGAGGAACCTCTTTATTTAGGCGGGCTTGGAGCTTCGGCAGCAAAAACGCCCAGAGGTCCGGTGGCATGAAAGAAAAGTCCGCGTCCGGATTGTGGGACCAGCAGTGATAGAACAGGTCTTGTAAGGACTGCTCCGAAACGGCCCGCTCGGCTTCCAGGGCGGCCTGGGCCTCGGTCTTCGCCGCCTCGAGATCCGTCCGCGATGCGGTCAGGGAGTTTTTAAGCTCTTGGTTCTCGGAGCGGATCTTCTTTAGCTCGGCTTTGGAGGCCGCCAGCGCGTCCTTCGCCTCCTGGGCCTCCTGAAGTGCGGTCTGGCGCTCGGCCTCCATACCCTCGAGCTGGGCCTTGGTCCTAGCAATGCCTCTGTACGCGGCAGCAATGCCCTGCAAGAAAGGAAGGATAAATTAACTAACTGGAAGAAAAAAGGCGACGTGTGAGCGTTAAAGCTTTAAAGGAATGGGGCAGTTTACCGTTAGGGTCATGTCCATCGAAGACTCTATAACTCGGACCGGGCTCGTCGTTTCGATGGCCCGGAGCTCCTTCTCCCTGATCTTGTAGAAATGGCTGACGGCATAGCTCGCCAACTCATAAACCGTCCCCCGGAATGCTTCTGGCATCTTCTCCAGGTCCTGGGGATCGACCGGGATACGCACATCCGGGGCTGCCGCGGCCGGATTCCCGATCTCCATTACCCCGTCCTGGACGGCTAATGGAGATCGTTGGGATGGCAGGAGCATGGGTCCTGTCCTGGCAACAGGAAGGATCGCCCCCGCGCCCTGGGATGGAGGGGCTTTCTCCTTCTCCTTAGCCGGGGATTTGGTGGAGGTCCCAGCCGAGCTCTTGGACTCTCGGAGCCTTTTTAACCTCGGCCCCGCTGGGGGGTTCCCGCCGAAGACCACGCCCCGTAGACTACCTCCGGGCTGAGACATCTCTTCTGCTAAGAACAAAAAACATGGTTATTACAAGGTAGCAATCATGCAGAAATAGAGACAAAAGGTTCAAAGGCAATAAGTAAGCAAATACTAAGGGAGCCCTACCCCATGAGCTGGAAGAGCCTAAGACGATTATCTCGCGAACTGGCGCAGGTTCTAGGTCCGGTTCTGACTCGGAGCTGGACTCTTCTACATACTGCCTAGTCCCCAGAGCATAGATGCCCCTCTGGAGCGCTGGCCACGTGCGTAAGTTGGTCCCATACTCCTCAAAGAGGATCGACCTAAAAGCTAGGGTGCTATCAACTACTACGGTACCCTTAGGCCGACTCTCTTGGTTGTCCATCACGAGCTGGTCAACGCAATGTAGTAAGAGCGTATCCAGGTCTGGATTCCTCTGATGACGATGGACGATTTGCCTAGGATTGAACCTAACCAGCCGGGGGTCTGCAGGGGCCCTATCTACATTCTTAAATAAGTAAGGGTTACCTTGGCCGGAAGGACCCGCGGCTGCTCCGGATTGGACCCTCTCCTCGTCCATCCCCTGGGCGACCTCCAAGGTCCTCTTCCTGTTCATCACGAGAGGAACTTCTTCACCCTCCTCCTCGCCTTCGTCGTCTGCGACCTCCTCCGCGACGATCAGTCTGTTGTCGCGAGCTGGGGGAGGCCCCCGGGGCCTTTTCAAATTCAAAGTCTGATTTGGGAAAATCAGCTTGCAGAATACCATCGTCTCGTCCGTCACGAGCGCGCGGTAGTCTTTCTCACTGGGGGGCAAGTTCGCCAGTGTATCGTATTGACCCCCGAGGGTCACAGAATTTTCGGTCCTCGCGTAGATGGCTGCAAGGTTGGTTGAAGTCAGAAGTGGAATAAGGGAAGAGCTAAAATAAGATAACCTTTAAAAGGCGAGCTAAATCAAGGATCACTTACGAGGACGGTTGAAGTAGTGATGATTGCAGTTTCGGAACCCAGTTGACATAAAAAACTGGTCCTTGAAGTCGTTTGGATGGCTTGGCAGCTCGATGACTGCTGCCGTGTTAGGGAAGCGGGTTAAGTAATAGAACCCGTCGCCTCGCCCCCGCTGGTCCGGGCTGGCTTTGAGGCAAAAGAAGTATAGAATATCAGCAGGAGTGGGGACCTCCCACTCATGCTTTTGAAACAAATACCTCAATCCCGCCAACAGACGGTATGAGTTGGGGGGGGAGCTGGAATGGGGCCAACCCCACATAGTTCAGAAAATCAGCAAAATACTGATCCAGGGGGAGGAAGGCCCCTGCCTTGAAGTGTTCACCGCTCCAGGCCGCGAACGACTCGTCGAGCGGCGTGCAGCTCCGCTCCCCATCCGCAGCAGGTCGGGCGATCACGGAGGCCCTCCCCAGGGGAATGTTGTGGTTGAGGAAGATTTTGTTGATCTTTGCCTGGTCGGTTATCTTCGAGACGATTCTCTCCGCCTCAAAAAACGCGTCAGGGGCCACCTCGGCCTGTTTCTCCACCGCCGGCCCAAAGTGAGGAATTGGCGAGGAAGTCTCAACTACAATCTGTAGTTGCACTTTCAACTACTGAAGCTGAGTACATGGCTGCTACTGAAGCAATCAAAGAAGGTATTTGGATTCAAGGTATTCTAAAAGAGCTACAAGTGTTCAAAGGAAAAGCTACAATTTTTTCAGATAGTCAAAGTGCCATACATTTGTGTAAGAATCCAGTATTTCATGACCGAACTAAGCATGTGGAGATCAAGTATCACTTTATTCGTGACAAGGTCACTGAAGGTGTAATCAATGTTGAAAAAGTCCCCACAGAAGAGAACCCCGCTGATGCTGGAACTAAGATATTGCCATTGAGCAAGTTTAACTACTGCCTAAGCTTGCTCGGAATTGATCATGAATGATAGTTGATGGCTGAACTGGGATCCTTGGGAAGTTATGTTTTTCTCTGAAATCTATGTTTAATGAAGACCAAGGTGGAAATTTGTTAGAATTTTTGGTCTGCATTAAACATCCGAACACATCAGCAAAGTTACGTTTTTCTTCCAGTCTTGTCTACCATTTCGCCAGATGAGTCTGCGTTTTTTTTTCCTGGTATTTTTTAAGTTAAATGACTTGTAAAACCCCCTATAAATAAGTCTTATTTTCTCTGTTGTTGAGGGTGAGATGAGAACAGATTTCATTTTGTAAAATAAGAGCTATTTTAGAGAGAGAAAGAGAGAGAGCTTGAGAGAGAAACACTTGGGGTCTTGGGTTAGAGATTTCTTTGTACATGGTCAAGTGTACTTGGGGTTTTGCTTGGGTTCAAGGCATTGTAATCCATCAAGTGTAGAAGTTCTCTAGTGGTGACAAGTTGTAATCTTCATTGCTGTTTCATAGTGCAGAGAAGAACATCCCAAGGGGAGTTCAAAGAGGATGTAGGCTCAAGTTATTTGGGCTGAACCTCTATAATTCTTGGTGTTCATTTTATTGTTTTTCTTGCTGATTTTTTCTATTGAATTTGTGTATGTTGTGTCTATTGGTTTGTTGCTTTTGTGTTTGTAGATGAAGCTGGTGTGAGGAAGGTAAATTCCCTAACATGTCATTTGATGATTTTACTGTAGCTCTGCAAGAAGATGTCGAAGGTGCTAAGGACATCATTTCTAGATCTATAGTAGGCAAATATTACGCTAAGAAACCAATTGCAAAGGGGCTGTTACGATCGGTTTCAGGTTAAATATGGAACCCATCCCCTTAATGGAGAATGCAAACAGTGGCACCACAAACATTTGTGTTTCGTTTTGCCAAAAAGGAAGACGTATCATTCATATTGGACAACTGCCCCTGGTCACCATGTGACAAATTTCTACAGCTAAAGGAGATGTTAGAGGATGGTTTATTGCATCAGCTACACTAGACTCAATGGCTATATGGGCCACATTTATGGTAGTGTCGACTCGTTTCATGACCGATGCCAATGATGTCATGCTAGCAAACCTCATTGGAGCTTGCCTAAAACCAAACCCGGTTAAAAGAAACGAAACACTCCTAAACTCATTCATTCATGCTAGAGTGCAACTCAGTTTAGTGAAGTCGATCACATCCTTGCTCTCCCTCCCCTCTGAACCTGGGAAAACATCATGGAGCTACATAAAATATGAGAGGATCCCACTGGTTTGCTACAAGTGTGGAGTTATAGGACATGTTGAGCATAATTGTTCTTCTAAAAAAATCCACATTGCTAACGATGAATGTAGAAGAGTTCCTCTATATGGACCTTGGCTCTGTTTGAGTTCCAATCTGGAAAATTGTTTTTCTTTATTAAAGTTGGAGGATGATTTCAAGTGTCTCCAAATGGAGACTCAGGCTCGTCAAAAAGTGAGATTCACCTCAGAAAATGGTTTCAAAAAGGCTCTTCTTTGCACTCCTTTTCACACCTAGGCAGTGACGGAGGAGATGGCCCAAGCCAAAGAAGCATAACTCTCGACACCAACAATTCTAGCTCCGACAAATTTGAATGCTCATAGTACCCCACTGCATGATAATTCCACTACTAGTCAAACCACGTCGAGTGTCATGCTTGAAGGCGACTCGGGTACTCCCAGTACAAGGGGCATGGTGGAGGCCCCAAAGAATGGTCCCAACATCAACCCATTCAAAGTCCAACACCTAGCAAAAATATTCCCTTTAGACCCTAATTTTCCTTTTGGGCTTCCCAAAATATGAAGTAAGCCCAAAAAGAATGGTGTTGTCTCAAAAGCTAAGGCCCTTTTAGCGGTCCACCGAAAATGTTTGGACGTGATGCAGACTCAGTCCATATTGGTTCAAAGTGTAAGACGATGGATGGAGTCAATTTATCATGCCCGACTAATCCTACATCTGGTTCCTCTACCTCGCCAGCAAAGAAGTTGCGTAATGAAGAAGCAGCAACAAGGGATCTGGTTTGTAAACATGAGGATGTTAAACCCCATGAATCCTCTAAGGCGATTCTGTCTATGCTTTCTGTTACTGATTCCTCCTAAAATCAGGAGGTTTTTTTCAAGGCCGAGGAGGCGGGCCTCAACAAGCCCCTTCATTCCCCATGAGAATCCTTTCTTGGAATCGGTGGGAATTGGGGCAACCCCAGGCAAAGAGGGCTCTACAAGCCTCAATTTCAAAAATCAACCTCGAAGTGGTCTTCTTAATGGAGACAAAGCTAGACTATAACTCTATGGAGCGCACGTAGAGGACTCTGGGATTCGATAGAGCAATCTCAATTTCTGCTATTAGAAGCTCAAGAAGCCTATGTCTCATGTTTAAAATAGGTATTAATTTTAATGCTATTTCTTCTAGTTAGTCTGTATTGGCTGTTCAATTCCCTGGACATGGAAGCACTCCTTTGATTTTGTGTATGCCCCCCTTCCCGACCTGATAGACTCTCTTTCTGGCGCTCTCTATCTGAGGAGGTCTCCTAACATTCTAAAGCTTGGTCACTTATAAGGGATCTTAACTCAGTCCACTACGATCATGAAAATGTAGGGGGCAGACTAGTAACAGTTGTGGAAGGCGAGGGTCTGAGGGAGCTCATGTTTCTGAACGAAGCGATTGACCTTGGATGTGTGGGTGCTCTCTTTACTTGGTTAAACAATCAGGGTGCCCTATCTTTAGTGAAGGAAAAATTAGATATGGTCATTGCAAACCCCTTATGGATCTCTCTATTCACTAAGGCAGGAGTAAGGAATTTTCTTGTCAAAGATTCAAATAACTTACCTATGATTCTGGACCTAGCTCTCTATTTTGAGAAGGTTAACGTTCCTTTCTATTTTCTAGATATTTGGCTGAGTGATCCGACTTGTTATAATGTTATCAAAGAAGGATGGGCTATTTCCATCTCCGGCTTCCACAGCTTCAAAGTGGTAGCCAAATTGTCCAACACAGTGCAAGCCATCAAGGTGTGGAACAAACAAGCATTTGGATTCTGCGACGCAAAGCTTAGCAAACTCAACAAGCTCCCGACGAAGGTTCAAAATAGGCAAATATTTGAGAACTAGCTTAAACTTGAGGAAGCCACCTTGGCTGAAATTCATGAAGTTGAATCATGCCAAAATGCCATATGGAGACAAAAGTCTAGTGATCTTTGGCTAAACAAGGAAGATTGTAATTGTAACATCCCGAATTATCTAATAAGGTTTAGGGCCTTGATTAGGGGGTCATAATAGAAAATTATGAAAATTATGTGATTATGTTATATATATGTGTATTATTTTATTATTACGAGAGTTATATTATGATATAACTTGATATGCATGTTTCAGTGTATTAAATATGCATGCAGACCCATTTCTAATTAAAAGGGAAAATTTCGTCATTTGGCTCATTATGGGTATATGTGGCATATATGTGATATATGTGTGAGACCACATTATTATGTGGATATATTTGGGTTACTCGGTACAAGATGATCCAAGGAAGCAAGTTAGTGGGAAAGTCACAACGGGTTATATTGGGTATTTAGTACATTACTAGGTTTGGGTAATGGGAATAAATATTTGATGATATATTTGGAGTTAGTGAGATCATGGGGGAGTTCTGGAGATTTTGACTATTTGGCCCCCGGGGACGTTTTTGGGTATCCCGAGTATTAGGATTTGCTTAAGGTTACTTAAGCTTGGAGTAACCTAACAGAATAAATAAAAAGAGAACATTCAGTTCTCTCTCTCTCCCATTATCTTTTTGGCGTTTGATAGCATTTTCGAAGGAAACTTGTGTTTTAGGACTCAGATTCAAGCAAGGTTAGAGTTATAATGATTCTAGGGAAGATTAGAAGCTTGATAGTCTGAGGATTTAGCTAGGAAACGACTTAATTGGAGGTAATCTAAGCTTTAAGTTTTATGTTTCTGAGTTTTTAAGCTTTGATTGGATTTTATGTTTTGATGAGTTTTTGGATTGTTTGGAACTTGGTTTTTGATGGTTTTAGGCCATGTAGTTGATTAGGAACTTTGTTTTTGAGATTTAGATATGTTTGGATAGGTTTATGGAGGGTTTTGAAATGAGAAAAATGGAGGAAATGGCTGGGTTCCAAGTCAGGCCGCGACCTGTTCTTGGGCGTTGTGGCTCAAGCTTGGCGAAGGAGAAGGTGGTGGTTGCTAAGCTGTTTGGGCCACGACGCACCTAACAGGTGCCGCGGTGCGACGCGTAGGCAGAAAAAAGGCTGGAACTCTGTCTTGGGCAAGTCTCGGCTCCGAGGCTTGGGGTCACGGCGCTTAAGGGGATTTTTGGACAAAATGGGTTTTTAGAGATGGGAACTCAAACCTAAGGGCTCAGGATTGATCCTACTACCTGGTTTAGTAGAATTCGACGTCCCGGAGGCTATGACTTGGTCCAGAAGCCTGTGTTTACTTGTTATTGACGAGATTCTATATCATGGTTGTGACTAGGTTATTGCTAGGGGCTAGGAATTGGGATCGTTCTCGAGGGTCGTTCATTGGTAACCTGTGCTTGGACTAAAGGTAAGAAAAATGCACCTAGTATATGATACATGTGATTATGGCTTGGCCCAAACTAATGAACATGGATATGAATAGGGCATGGATGCTTGAGAATGTGCATGATTATGATTATGCTTGTGATTGATGATTAAGCATGTTGAATGCTTTGTATTTGGATATCTGATATATGATATATGCATGTCTGCATTATCTTATTGAGAAAGGCTTGACTTATGAGTCAAGGACAGCAATAGCGCACTGAGCGCTGGTCATTTTGGTTAGGTTAACCAAGAGCACATCATACGCTTGTTCGACCCAATGGTCGTGGAAAACTCAGTGTTAGGAACGCCGGACCAACTCCAAGGCTGGTTATACAGAGGATAGGGCAATGGGCCCCGGGTTGACTTATTAGTCCCATATTCTAGGGCTAGGGCCCAACATTGACTTATTAGTCAAGGATGGCTTTAACACGTTGAGTGTTGGTCGTAAAGCATTGACTTATTAGTCAAGGACGACCTTAGCACGTTGAGTGCTGGTTGTATAGCATTGACTTATTAGTTAAGTACGACCTTAGCACGATGAGTGTAGGTCATAAAGCATTGACTTATTTGTCAAGGATGGCAATAGAGCGCTAAGCGCTGACTGATATGGTTATGCTTTTTCAGGAGCGCATCATACGCTTGACTGATCTAATGGTCGTGAGAAAACTAGAGCGCTAGGTACGTTGGGCCAGGTGCAAGGCTGGTTATATAGAGGATAGGACAAAGGGTCCCAAGGTGACTCATTAGTCCCATATCCTAGGATGTTGAATCCCAGTATGACTTATTAGTCATGAATTAGGGCGTTGAGCCCTAGTATGATTCATTAATCATGTATTTTGGGCAACGAGCCCCCGTATGATGCATTGATCATTTATCTAGGGCAATTGTTCCCATACATTGTTGTAGTCATTTATATGAATGGTATGCATGCATGAGTAGGGTTATTATTGATAGGAGTGCTTATTATGATTTGGTAACATGTTATTAACTACTTATGATCATGTTTAAGTTTTCTTGTTGAGCCTTGGCTCACGGGTGCTTTGTGGTGCAGGTAAGGGGAAAAGAAAGCTGGACCATCCTTGAGTTGTAGAGCTTAGGTGACGATGTGTACATATGCGAGTACTCGACCACCACGACCGAGAGTTTAAAGAGGAACTAGAGTCAAACCCTATTTCGCCGCTTAGGTCGGCAGTTTGTAACCTTTTCATTGTAATTAACCTTTTCAATGTATTTTGGGATCCTATGTATGAGGTAAACATTTTAGTGAGTCAAGCACTATTTAAAATAGATAGTGTAACAGTCCCTGAGTAGTAAGGTATTACAACTTGGTATCAGAGCCTTGACTCAGCTGCTATATGTTTAATCTGCTCTCTGTTTAAGCTGTTTATTACTGGATTGAATTGTGATATGCTATGTGTTGAGTTTTCTTGCTGGGCCTCGGCTCACGGGTGCTCTATGGTGTAGGTAAGGGCAAGGGAAAGGTTGACCAACCATGAGTTGGAGAACGTGGAGTGACGTGTACATGTTAGGCCTACCTTGCTGCCATGGCCGGGGCTGTTTTGAGAAATATACTGTAAATGGTTGGTTTTTTCGCTTAGGTTGACTGTATCTTAACTTTTGAATTGTAATACATTTTTAAACAGCATTTTGGGATCCCGATGTATAACTTTGATGACTTTAATGAATGTCCAAATCTTTTAATTAACGTTCGTCAAATGAGTCTTTATTTCGATTTAATCACACTTTTCAACCTAAAACCTCGATTAGCAAGCTAATGGAACATTTATAAATCACATGGTAACGACTCTAAGGTAGTAGGGCGTTACAACTTAGTATCAGAGCGTGCCAAGGTTTATGGTTCCAAGAGTACGACCAAACATGTACGCTCGCTGCCAGAGATAAGCTTGACTCACGGTTGGTCGGTATTAAGTGAATTATGTGTTTAATTTCTTGTCTGAGTTGCCCTATTTGCCTGGATATTATAAATAGAGCATGATGAATATGTATGTATATATATGATGACAGGGCATGACCCCTTTGATTGCTATGTGTTTATGTTATGCGTATTGTTGACGGTGAGAACTTGTCAACTATGGTAGTTCGGAAAACTCAAAGCGTATTATAAAAACTAGGTAGATAGAATTCATGAAAAGCTTGAGAAAGAAGAGTGTAGAACAGTAATAATGGAGGGGCACATGTATATTGCTTAATAGCCTGAGTATACAATGAATTTTCCAACCCCTGATTCTGAGGGGTGAAGGTCTATTTATAGTTGGGTTCTAATGGCCCCTTATACATGGTTGTCTCTTGGGACAAAATAGTACACAAGTACACTGTCAGGGTAGTGGCACAGGTGATAGTGATGGTCAGCTTTGGTACGTGTCAGGGGTCTGCAAAAGTACTTCTGCCTTGGTACCATATTATACCTCCACTACTTGTCGGGTACGGACCTCATAAGCGTGTTGAGAGAGTCCTTACAATGTACCATTCTTGTACTGCCACTACTTGCCCGGCATGGATGTCTTGTCCGTACTCTAACTCCTCTTAGTTAGTAGGTGCATTTCGTACCTGTACGAGCTCTTCGAGTCATACGTAGGTTCTTACCCTCACAAGGTACCTTATTCCTACGAGCTTCAAGTATTGAAACCCTTATATGTTATCACGAATGACATGGTTCCAAGATGCCTGTGGGGGAAGGAACTCACGAGATGGCCCTATGAAAATGAGACGTGAGTGGCCTCTCAGACCTTAGGCTCGATATTTTTAGAGCAAGGTACAATATCATAGGCGAGGCATGTGCCTCACGATATAGTCGACATGAGATGTGCACCAGGTGTGTAGGATGACCTCACGAGACTCTTGGTGCGAAGCGAGGCTCCATAGGTGAGGCTGTTCCTCACGAGACCTTTGACGCAAGGTGTGAGACTGGGTAACCGCCTACTGGGAGTGAGGCCCCTTGGCCAAAAGCGAGACCTTGATGGGCGCGAGACCCTTGCTGGGCGTGAGGCTCTTCGGCTGAGCGTGAGGCACCTAATGGGTGCGAGGCGAGTGATGGTAGCGAGTCCTTAATGGGTGCGAGACCCCTGCTATGCGCGGGGCCCTTTAGCTGGGCGTGAGGGCCTGATGGGCGCGAGACCCCTACTGAGCGCGAGGCCCTTCGGCTTGGCGCGGGGCACCTGCGGGGCGTGAGACAAGAGACACTTGTTGGTCATGAGGCGTATGCTGGGCTTAAGGCACGAGGTGCATGCTGGGCGCAGGATGCGAGATGGCTACTGGGCGTGAGGTGCCTATTGGTGCGAGGCCCTTCGGCTGGATGTGAGGTACCACCGAGACTCAAGGTGAAACCCAAGGCGTGAGATGAAGGTCTCACTAGGTGTGAGACGCTGGAATGTTCGGGACCACCTTTGGAGTATGTCACACTTGCCCACCAGTCTATGAGAGGGCCTTCAGGCGTTCTTGTAGACTATTTTTGTGCCGTCTTTATGAAATGCAAGGTATAAGTGTGTTTCTTTGTTCGTGAGATATGGAAAAAATTTCTTCATGAGTGGTGATCCACAGTACTCCTTTAAAGTTTGATTAATGTCAGTCATTCCTTGGTATAGCCCCTGCAGGTACTATTGGTGTACACAACCTCAGTCCATGCATAGGGGCTTAAGGCATACCACCCGGAGGAACCCAAGAAGTAGTGTCTAGCCATGGTGAGCCCTTGCGAGGTGCTCCTAAGGCATTGTCCATAGTGGTTTGCGTGCATCTAGCGCTTGTCAGATTTCAGAGTGACGAATGCATTAACAATTCTTTCTTGTAGTCCCTTCGTCTTGTTGGCTTCTTCTTTATTACGAGCAGGTCGACTCGGCTAGGAAATCTATCAGTACTTTCTCGTTGATTGATACCCTTGAAGTATAAATGATGTCAACAAAAGATCTACCTTTGGCCGGGGCAGAGAATGACCAGTTTACTGCCACGATTTGAGGGCTTGAGAAGCAGTTTGTTAAGGCCATACACAAGATAGGAACAGCTGTAGAGAAGACTTCTAAGAGTAAGAAAAGAGCGGAAGCTAAAGTTCTTATATGGAACATAATCTTGGCTCCGACATCTCCTCATTAGGTGACCGCAATGTTGCTAAGGCTGCCGAATGGAGTGCTCGCGGTGGGAAACCATGAAGTTTTTTCCTACCCCATCTTTTGCTCCCACGTGAGGGTTGCTTCTTTATTTTTACTTTGATTTGGTTGTAATGCTGATTGACTTATTTTACCTAAAAGGTTTTTTCTGGGTTTCTTGTTTTCTTCATGATGAACTTCTAACAAGTCCCACTACATCTTATGATTATTTTGTGACAGCACAGTATCATGTGCCTTTATGCACGTGGGTCTCTTATTAACACCTCTTTATTTTGAAAGGGTTCCCATTGGAACCTCTCTACTACGTGTGATTCGTGTCTGTTGGTGCATCTTGACTACTTGTAAGGATATGTTGGCCCCTTGGGCTATCGCTATCCTTTTATATATTTTTATGCGCACATTTTATTTTGTGCGAGAAGCATCCTTCTCGTCATTAGGCATAGTACTATTTTCACAAGAGTCTTTTTCAAGACCCTTTTTGGCAAGCGTCTTCTTTGTGACCTTTTTCACAAGCCTCTTCTTTGAGACATTTTCACAAGCGTCTTCTTTGAGACTCTTTTTTGGCTAGGTGATCGTGGCCATAATAAGATTATTATAAGGTCCCTTTTTGGTCTTTGAGGTGATGTCCCCTTGGGTCGAGACCCTTATAGGGAGATGGTACTTGTGAAACCTCGCAAGCACTTATTTTCAAGGCCTTTTTCCCTTGGTAAGGCAACTCAGTAGATCTAGACTTAGGGATCTCTTTGGGCTCCCCTTTCGTCTTCTACGGCGTGGTCCCTATGTAGGATGGGTTTGTTTGTGAAGAGGTAATTTTTGAGGGACCTTTTGACTTTATTATATTCTATAAGGGTAGCTAGTCCTTATAGATTCAAATGTTGTCTCATAAGGTTCACCACTCTCACATATATGAATTATAAGTACTTTATATATATATATATATCTCACAATGTCAGACACTTGTTCTGCACTTGGCCAGACACCTATTGAGGATCGTGAGGCTAGGCACCTATTGAGGCTTGCAAGGTTGGACACCTATTTTGCACAAGGCTGGGTACTTGTTGAGGCTCGCGAGGCTAGGCACCTATTTTGCACATGGATAGGTGCATGTTGAGGCTCGCGAGGCTCGGCACCTATTTTTCACAAGGCTGGGTGCATGTTGAGGCTCGCAAGGTTGGACACCTATTTTACACATGGATAGGTGCATGTTAAGTTCGAGTCTAATACCTCCTAAGTGGTCGATGGGATCTATCTTGCCAAGCACTTTCTTTTTGGTCTCTCCGATATGCTTTCACAATTCCACATCTCTGGAGTCAGCTAGGCGATTGTGATGACTTGACGAATCCTACTAGCTTCTTCCTTGAAGCATTTCTATAGACCTCTTCCAATTTTCAACTTGATCAGTGACTCCTATATCACAACGATCTCTTCTACATGGAATCTTCAGACGTATTGGTGGAAGGGTGATTGAAGGAAGGTTTGCTTCCCTCAACATGCAAGTTCTTATGACCCTCTTCCACATGTATATACTTTTGGGATCTTTTGAAGAAATCGTCTAAGTTTGTAACCTCCCTCTTGAGCATACTATCCCATAACTTGCTTCCAGGGTGAACTCCGGTCGTGATTGCCATCTTGAGCTCCGTTTTAGTCGTACTTCCCAGCTTAGTTGCTTCCATATTGAATCTATGTATATAGCTCCTCAGGCTTTCATTCTCGCCTTGTTTTATGTTAGCGAGGCTAGTAATCGGCATAACATAGTCACAGACGGTGTGGTGTTCCTGAAGAAATTTTCCAGAGAATTGCTGCCATGACCTGATTGTTCCTGGCCTTAACCTCTTGAACCACTTGTACGACGCTCCTTTGAGTGTAAAGATGAAGCAATGGCACCTTGCTCTATTGTTGACCCCCCTTGACTTCATCAGGTTATTGAAGGTGTCTAAGTGATATTTTGGGTCTGTAGTGCCCTCTTACGGAGTCATGCGAGACTCTTTGAAGATGGTGGGGAGTTGCTCAACATAGATCTCCTTTATGAAGGGCGACTCACGGTCAAATTCTTCGTCATCTCTGTGCCCCCCAGGTGCAGTGATAATCTTGCTTCGAGGGCTTTTCATTTCAGTGTTTAATTCCTTCATCTTTTTGTTTAAGGAGTCTTGTGGGTTATTAGATTGAATCCTTGCTTTGGTTGTGTCCATCAGAGGCGCTGCAGGGGGTGTGGTTTTCACTTCGGACCCTCTCTGGTTAAGTTTATCCCTCAGGTTGGGTGAGGCTCTTTTGGAGGCTGTCTTTGGGTTCGCACCTTTCGTAGGTGGGGTTCATGTGAAGTTGCTCCATTGTTGTAGAATCTTCCTTGCGTCCTGGGCGAGGGGTATGACTAGTGGAGAGTTTTGTTTTTCCATCATCCACGGGCATGGTGGTTTCTCCATGTACATGTTCCCTCTCTTTATTCTTAGAAAGGGGAGCATTAGATTTTTCGTGTAACAGGTCGTTGAGTACCTCTTGCATGTTCTCTACGGCGGCCTAAAAGCTTTGGTTTTTCACGTGTAGGTCACATATTTTCTCTTTGTAGCGACGAGATTGGGAACTTGAACTCACTGAATGTACTCGTTGGAATATACCATGTCTTTTTTTGGAGGGACCCATGTCCTGATGGTTTAGACTTGGGGCCACCGGTTGCAGTGGCTGAGGGTGAGTTGTACAACCCTTCGTTGGAGCGGTTGTATGTGCTATCAGGTCCAGTGTAAGATGAATGGCAGGGGATAATACTTCTTCCTCTTCACCATTGTCTCTGGGAAGATCTGTCGCACCTCCATTCATCGATGGGGGAGGATCCCTCTTGGACGCCCTTAGCTGGGTTTCGTCTAGATGAGCCTTCACTTCCTGGTGGTCTTGTAGGACTTTTGAACACCTTGGCATGTTTTCTTACTAAAATTAATGGAAGAACTATTGTTTGTTAGTTGTTCTTCCCACAGACGGTGCCAAACTGTTGACGGTGAGAACTCGTCAACTATATTAGGTCAGAAAACTCAAAGCGTATTATAAAACCTAGGAAGATAGAATTCATGAAAAGCTTGAGAAAGAAGAGCGTAGAACAGTAATAATGGAGGAACATATGTATATTGCTTAATAGCCTGAGTATACAATGAATTTTCCAACCCCTTATTCTGAGGGGTGAAGGTCTATTTATAGCTGGGCTCTAATGGCCCCTTATACATGGTGGTCTCTAGGGAA
This sequence comes from Humulus lupulus, assembly GCF_963169125.1. Classification (NCBI taxonomy): domain Eukaryota; kingdom Viridiplantae; phylum Streptophyta; class Magnoliopsida; order Rosales; family Cannabaceae; genus Humulus; species Humulus lupulus. The sequence continues at coordinate 124,968,018 of NC_084801.1, read as the reverse complement.
AATATAGTACACGGATACACTGTCAGGGTAGTAGCACAGGTGGTAGTGGTATTGGAAGAGTGGTGGTTTGCTTTAGTATGTGTCAGAGGTCTGCAAAAGTACTCATGGATTGGTACCATATTATACCTCCACTACTTGTCAGGTACGGACCTCATAAGCGTGCTGAGGGAGTCCTTACCATGTACCATTCTTGAATTTCCACTACTTTTTTGGCATGGACGTCATGTCCATACTCTAACTCTTCGAGTGCATTTTGTACCTATATGAGCTCTTCGAGTCATACGTAGGTTCTTACCCTCACATGGTACCTTATTCCTACGAGCTTCAAGTATTGAAACCCTTATATGTTATCACGGATGACATGGTCCCAATATGCCTATGGGGGAAGGACCTCACTAGATGGCCCTATGAAAATGAGACGTGAGGAGCCTCTCAGACCTTAGGCTCGATATCTTTGAAGCAAGGTACAATAGCATAGGCAAGGCATGAGCCTCACGAAATAGTCAGCACGAGATGTGCACCAGGTGCGAAGGATGACCTCGCAAGACTCTTGGTGCTAAGCAAGGGTTCGTAGGCGAGGTTGTGCCTCGCAAGACCTTTGACACAAGGTATGAGACTGGGTAAGCGCCTGCTGGGAGTGAGGCCCCTTGGCCGGACACGAGTCCTTAACGGGTGCGAGACCCTAATGGGCACGAGGTACTTGATGGTTGCGAGTCTCTGATGGGCGCGAAACCCCTGCTGGGCACGGGGCCCTTCAGCTGAGCGCGATGGCCTGATGGACACGAGGCCCTGTTGGGTGCGAGACCCCTGCTGGGCACGAGGCCCTTTAGCCTGGTGCGGGACACTTGCAGAGCGTGAGGCATGAGGCACGTGTTGGGCGCGAGGCGCATGCTGGGCGCGGGGCGTGAGACGGCTGTTGGGCACGAGGCGCCTACTTGTGCGAGGCCCTTCGGATGGGCGCGACGCGCTTGATAGGCGCGAAGCCCTTTAGCTGGATGTGAGGCACCCCTGAGACTCATGGTGCAACACTAGGCATGAGATGAGGGTATCACTAGGTGTGAGACGCTGGCATGTTCGGGACCACCTTTGGCGTGTGTCACCTTGGGACTATAGGCTATGCGCTTTTGGTAATTCTCCTATATTCATACTTGCTGTGGAACTTTTACATCAACAGCCTCTTGGTAGCACATAGTATCCTCCTACCTCCAATACATACTTGATGCCTTCGATGAACAAAGTGAAAATCTCTGAGGTGTAGACAAAGTTTGACATCCACATGTATATTGTGTTGATTTGTTGTCTATATTTGATTGATGGGGTTAAGAGGTGATTTTTTGATGTTGTTATCATGCCTGATGTGCAGCATCATTGATTGTAGGAATATTGAAGTTATGCCTCGGCGATCGATTAGACTCCGTGACAATATGGTCGAAGATGAAAACTAGGGTCAGGACCCTCCACCTACCCCACAGAATTGGCAACAGATGTTTGCCGAAATGGAAGCAAGACTTCAACGAACGAAAGATGAGCTTCAAGAACTGAGGCAGCAGGCCCCTCCTCAGGGTGTGGGGTTATAGATTTCACAGGCTGTGGCACCAGTGTCAGCCCAACCTGTGATGGGGAACAGGTGGGAGCCCTTGTACGAGAGGTTCAGGAAGCAACACCCTCCCACCTTTGAGGGCAGTCCAGACCCACTGCGGGCAGAGCAATGGATGAATATGACTTCTTCCATCCTAGATTTCATGAGGGTAGAAGGGAACGAGAGGGTGGCATGTGCCTGTTATATTTTGAGAGAAAACGCCCGCATCTGGTGGGAAGTTATGTTCCAGAGAAGGGATGTGAGAGTTATGACCAGGGAAGAATTTAGAGATGTCTTCAACGAGAAATACTATTGTGTTGCAGTATGAGCTGGCAAGGTGGATGAGTTTATTAACCTTACTCAAAACTGAATGACTGTTATAGAATATGCGCTGAAGTTTGACCAGTTGGCGAAGTTCGCGCCGGACTTGGTGCCTATTGATATGGCACAAAGGGATCGATTTGTATAGGACTGAAGGTCATGATTGCCTGTGATGTTAAGATAACATTAAATCCGAGGACTACCACTTATGCTCGGGTAGTGGAGAAGGCCCTTGCAGCTAAGGGGGCTGAAGATTAGATATGGAGAGAGGGTGTCGCAAGGCGCGATGCTCAGAGAAAGATGCCTCCTTTCACTGGTTCTAGCCGGAGTAGTGGCTCCAATGAGCAAAAGAAAAGGCCCCAAATTCGTTTGTTCCTCCTGGTTCAGATAGGAGGGCACGAGGTGCTTTCAGTAGCCGTCAGGGCGAGGGAGAGAACTGGAGGAGCTTCCCAGAGTGTCCTTGGTGGAGGTGAAGACATCTGGGGGAGTGCAGAGTCAGAGCATGCTTCACATGTGGGAGTGTAAGTCACCTAAGTAAGGAGTGCTCACAAGCCAAGAAGGAAGACCAAAGAAGAGTGACAGCCTCACTCCAGCCAGAGTGTTTACCTTGACCCAGACCGAGGCTGAGGCTAGTCCCTTGTTCGTGGCAGGTCAGATTTCTAGTGCCGGTTCTTCATTTACTGCATTGATTGATTCAGGAGCTACTCATTCGTTCGTATTTGCTAGAGTGATGGATCATTTGTGTAGACTTTGTGATATGTATGCTAGGGGATTCAGGACTTTGTTGCCAACTTGGGAACTGGTAGTCTCTATGAGATGGGTTAGAGCATTACCAGTAGATAGAGATAGACAGTAGGAAGTTTTCTATGGATTTTATTGAGCTAGTGATGGATGACTTTGATGTGATTCTGGGGATGGTCTGGTTATCAAAGTACGGGGCGACGATAGACTGCAAGCGAAGAATGGTGACCTTTGAACCAGAAGGGGAGGTACCCTTTGTATTTGTGGGGACAGGCCATGAGTACCTATAATCTCTGCATTGAAGGCTAGGGACCTAATGCAAGAAGGTTGCATATGGTTCCTAGCAAACATAGTGGATACCTCTAGGATTGTTTTAGTTGGACTGGATGAGACCATAATAGTGTGTGAGTTTCCTGATGTATTTCTAGCGGACCTGCTAGGGTTGCCACCACACCGAGAGATTAAGTTTGTCATAGAGTTGGCGCCAGGGGCAGAGCCATTATCTAGGACACCTTATAGAATGGCTCCAGCAGAGTTGAAGGAATTGAAGATTCAGTTGCAGAAGTTACTGGATCTAGGATTCATCAGGCCTAGTTTTTCATCATGGGGTGCGCCAGTGTTGTTCATCAAGAAGAGGGATGGATCCTTAAGAATGTGCATCGACTATAGAGAGCTGAATAAGTTAACTATTAAGAATAGGGATAATTGTGGCATAAGTACCCAATGTTTGGGTTTTGTATGCGGCATAAACCCAATGTTTATTTTTAGTGGTAATAGTACCCAAAGTTAGTAAAAGTGTAATTCTGTCAGTCTCCTCCGTTAGGTCTGTTAATGAGCTGATTAAGCAGACACGTATCACGTTTTTATTGGTCCAAATCATAATTATTTTTAAAATATTATTGAGCTGGACCAATCACGGAGTGACACGTGTTGGTCCAGTCATCACGAAACGGAGACCTAACGGAGGAGGCTGACGGAATTACACTTTTACTGACTTTTGGTACTATTGCCACTAAAAATAAACATTGGGTCTATGCTACGTACAAAACCCAAACATTGGGTACTTATGCCTCAAATATCCCTTAAGAATAAGTATTCACTGCTCAGGATCGACATCTTGTTTGACCAGCTACAGGGAAGACAATGTTTTCTAAGATTGACCTTCGGTCTGACTACCATTAGTTGAGGATTAAGGAGGAGGACATACATAAGACCGCGTTCCATACGAGGTATGGACATTATGAATTCCTGGTCATGTCCTTTGGATTAACCAATGCCCCAACAGCCTTTATGGAGCTGATGAATAGGGTCTTCAGGGATTATTTGGATAAGTTTGTGATTGTATTCATTGATGATATACTGGTGTACTCCCAATTAGAGACAGAGCACGACCAACGTCTTTGTTTGGTACTACAACGGTTGAGAGAGCATAGGTTATATGCTAAGTTCAACAAATGTGAGTTTTGGTTACCCCAAGTAACATTTATGGGCCACATTGTGAGTAAGGAGGGGATTCTGGTGGACCCAAGAAAGATTGAGGTAGTGAGAGATTGGCCCAGGATGAGCATTGTACCAGAGGTTAGGAGTTTCTTGGGACTGGCAGGGTACTATCGGTGATTCGTTGAGGGATTCTCTAGAATAGCTACACTATTGACTGAGCTGACACGTAAAAAGACCAAGTATGTCTGGACAGATAGATGTGAGAACAGTTTCAAAGACTTGAAGCGGTGACTGATCACCGCTCTGATATTGAGTCTGCCATCAAACAATGAAAAGTTTGTAGTCTACTGCGATGCCTCGAGGCAGGGTTTGGGGTGTGTATTGATGCAAACCGAAAAGGTGATAGCCTACGCGTCGAGACAACTGAAGGAGTATGAGCAGAGGTATCACACTCACGATCTGGAACTAGCAGCGGTGGTATTTGCACTAAAGGTTTGGAGGCATTATCTGTATGGAGAGAAGTGTGAAATATACACTGGCTATAAAAAGTTTAAAGTATTTCTTTACTCAAAAGGATTTTGAATACGCTCCAAAGGTGTTGGCTGTAGTTGGTCAAGTAACACGACTGTGACATTTTATACCATACAGGGAAGGCCAATGTGGTGGCCGATGCATTGAGTCGGAAAGGCCTAGGGCAGTTATTCAGTTCGAGGCAGATATAAGAAAGGTTAGCTGAAGAAATGCCTAGAGGAGGAATTGAATTGGTTGTTGGTCAGCTAGCCAATATCACACTTCAGTCCACACTCCTTGAAAGGATCAAGGAACCGTAGAGGGAGGAACCCCAATTGAGGAAACATAGGGAGGATGTCTTAGCCGAGCTGGCTAGAGACTTTTCTATTTCAGAGGTGGGTTTACTGAGGTATAAAGGTCGGATTTGCGTTTCGATGGATTCTAGAATCAAACGAGAGATTCTAGATGAGCCTCATACCAATCTCTACTCCTTACATCCGGGTACGACAAAGATGTACCAAGACTTGAGAATTTTGTATTGGTGGTTGCGGATGAAGAGGGACATAGTGGATTATGTGGCCAAGTGTTTAACCTGTCAGCAGGTGAAGGCTGAACATCAAAGGCCAGCAAGGTTGCTGCAGCCTTTAGGGATTCCGGAGTGGAAATGTGAGGATACCACCATTGACTTTGTGGTTGGATTACCAAAGACAGTAGGACAATATGATTCTGTGTGGGTGAATGTGGATAAGTACACCAAATCAGCCTACTTTTTTCCTATTAGAACAACTCATACGGTGGAGCAGTATACTGAGTTGTATGTGAAGGAAATTGTGCGACTTCATGGGGCTCTGAGGTCGATAGCATCCGACAGGGACCCCACCTTCACTTCTAATTTTTTGGAGAGCTTGAAGAAGGTTATGGGTACGCAGTTGCGGTTTAGTACTGCCTATCATCCTCAAACGGGTGGACAGTCTGACAGGACGATTCAAATACTGGAGGTTATGTTATGGGCCTGTGTGCTGGATTTTGGGGGATCTTGGAGTAAGTATCTCCCTTTGTTCGGGTTTTCGTATAATAACAGCTATCAGACAACTATTAGAGTGGCTCCGTATGAGATGTTGTATGGGAGGAAGTGCAGATCGCCCATCCATTGGGATGAGACGGGTGAGAGGAAGTACTTAGCTCTTGAGGCTGTTCAGAGGACCAATGAGGCGATTGAAAAGATTAGAACTCGGATGCCGCCTCCCAGAGTCGATAGAAGAGTTACTCAGGCTTGAGATGCATGAGTGTAGAGTTTCAATTCGGTGATCATGTGTTCCCTAGAGTTGCTCCTTTGAGAGGAATAAAGCGATTTGGAGTGAAAGGTAAGTTAAGCCCTAGCTTTTTTGGCCCCTTTGAGATTCTGGAATGAGTTGGAGAGGTAGCTTATAGATTGGCAATGCCTCTAGCTTTATCAGGGGTTCACAACGTATTTCATGCGTCCATGCTCCGGAAGTACGCGTCAGATTCTACACATGTGCTGAGTTATGAAAACTTGGAGTTGGATCAAGATTTGTCTTATGAGGAGAAGTCGATGCAGATTCTAGACCAAAAAGATAAAGTCTTGCGGAACAAGACCATTGCCTTAGTAAAAGTGTTGTAGAGGAACAACAAAGTGGAAGAGGCAACTTGGGAGCTTGACACTGATATGCGGGATCGATATCTCGAGTTATTCAGGTAAATTTTGAGGACAATTTCTGTAAGGAGGGGATAGTTGTAATGTTTCAAATTTGCTAATAAGGCTTAGTTCCTTAATTAACATGTCAGGAGGGCAATAATTTATTTAATTATGTTATTATGTGGATTAAATGATTTTGTGATTAGAAATGCATGTTTAGGTAAATTAAATATGCATGTGGGCCCATTTTGGTTAATAGGGGCATATTTGTAATTTTAGCCCGTTGAGGGCATAATTGTGATAATGTGTGTGTTATGAATGGAACCGCAGTATTGTGGAGATATACTTGTGATGTGTTATCTGAGACGGTCCTAGGGAGCGGAGTAGCGAAATAGTCACAACGGGGTCGAATACCCGGCTCGGGGTGAGCCTAGGGGTATTTTGGGAATTTGGCATGTGTTCGGGATTTACCGGATATCGGGTAGTTATTTAGTGATTATCTGGGTATGTCGGGATTAATTGGGGATTTATAGGAGTACTCGAGGAATTAGCGGGAATGGCACAAATGACGGTATTGCCCTTGGGGGCGTTAAAGGGCAAGTGTTGGTCTAGGGGTATTTTGGTCCTTTTGATGCTAAGGGATAGCTTAGGATAGGCTTAGGTAGCTCTAAGAAACAACCATAACTAAGTTAACCTCTCAGCTTTCTCTTTCTCACGTTTCCCTCTCTCTCACTTCCTTTGGTGAGGTTTTAGAAATTCTAAGGGGAAATCACTGAAATTTCTAAAATCAAGGCAAGAATTGCTGGGGATTGAAGCTCAATTGAGGTTGGGAACTTCTAGACTTAAAGGGGGCAGCTAGGACTAACTCAATCAAGGTAATCTGAAGTTTTAGATTTTAGTTTCTTAAGTTTTTTTTAGTTTTGAAGGTCTTGCTGAATTATGGGTTCCTAAGGGGGTTTTTGGTTAGATTGTTACTTGATGGTACTGTTCTTAGTGTACTATTGGCATGTAGAGGCTCAATTTTGGCTTTGATGCATGTTTAAGTTGGATCTTGATGATTTAGGCTCGAGGAAAAATGTAGAAAAATGGTGGAATTTCTAGGTTTTGGGGCTCGAGTCGTGACCCTGTTCATTAGGCGCCGCGACCCATATGAATAAGGAGGCTTGGGAGCCTCTAAAGACCTCCAGGCGCCGCAGCTCAAATGGAACGCGTCGCGGCCCGTGTCCCCCAAAAGAGACCTCCAAGGCTCTCCGACTTGTAGCGTGTCGCGGCCCTAATGGGCTGGCCCGCGTCTCAAATAGGGAATTATGGCCAATATACGATTTTAAGCTCGAAACCCAAATGTAAGGGCTCGGGAAGGATTCTACTACCTAGTTTTGTAGAATTCGAGGTCCCGAAGGCTAGAATATTAATCTAAAGTTCGTAATTGGTTAGGGCTTGATGGATGTCTATTTATTAATGTGTTGTGACTAGGTTTTTCGCCAAGGCTCGGGTTTAGGGGATCATGCTCGGGATCGCATTAAGCAATCAGCACGAGACACATGTAATAAAATTGTTTGTACCCGTAGAGCAGGGCATGGGTCGACATAGGCCACTATATGTTTAATCTGCAATCTGTTTAAGCTGTTTATTACTGGATTGAATTGTGATATGCTATGTGTTGAGTTTTCTTGCTGAGCCTCGGCTCACGGGTGCTCTATGGTAAAGGTAAGAGCAAGGGAAAGGTCGACCAACCATGAGTTGGAGAGCGTGGAGCGACGTGTACATGTTCGGCCTACCTGGCTGTCACGACCAGGGTTGTTTTGAGAAATATACTGTAAATGGTTGGTTTTGTCGCTTAGGTCAGCTATATCTTAACTTTTGAATTGTAATACATTTTTTAAACAGTATTTTGGGATCCCGATGTATAACTTTTATGAATTTAATGAATGTCCAAATATTTCATAATTAACGTTCGTCAAATGAATCTTTATTTTGATTTAATCACACTTTTCAACTTAAAACCTTGATTAGCGAGCTAATGACACATTTATAAATCATATGGTAACGACTCTAAGGTAGTAGGTTGTTACATAAGTAGTTCCTATTGGGTTTTATGCCCTTATAAAACCATGTCGGACATGTAACACGATTTCATATTGTCAATAAAAGTAGTAAAAATCATTTAGTTTGACAACTGTGTTGCTTGCTTGTTTTATTACATGATTATTGAAATAATACAAACATTTATAAAATCTCAAACATATGGATAGTTAAAATTATAGTGACTAGATCACAGTGGATTTTAATTGTAATTATATGTTTAAAAGAACAAGTCCTAAGATTAGATCAGTGCACTGGATTTTCACTGATTAGGCAATCTACGATATGATCTACTTACAAATTCGGGGTGTGATGTCTTGTCCAAGGCATTGACCAAGTAGATAAGATTGGATGAATTTGGTTACATCGGACTAGGACCGATATTGATTATTGATTGATAAATAAGTATCGTTGTTATCAAATCTAATCAATGTCACAACGTTGACCATAGGTTAATTCGATCTAAATTCTGAGTGATAATATTCTGCTAACTATATTATTTAAATCTTTTGACTTGTTCGTTACAAGCTTACCCTACGGTCTAACCCATACTTACATCTTGGAGATTTAATAGTGTAATTGAGTGGGAGTATTATTCATAGATATGAAATTTATAACTTCTGTATGAGAAGTGAAAAGATGATTTCCTTAATTTCTTTGTTCGAAAGGTTAAATGATTAAGATCTCATTTATGTGATTAAGTTCACGGAAATATCATTTATAAGGAATTTAGTGGGAGTTAAGGATAAAATACTGATGATGGTAAAACGGTAATTTACACCCATCTCGTTAGTAAGTCATCGATAGAGGATTGGCTGATTGTAATGGTTATAACAATAGATAACGTATTTATGGTTTGGAAAATACATTCAATGAATTCAAGAGTTCAATTCTGAGTCTACAGTAGAGTCGTGATGAATTAATAAGGTAGTGAAATTATTCGTAAATAAATTCACAGTAACTTATTAGAGCTTGATTTCATGGATCTATGGTCCCCGCATCACTTTTGAGTAAATCATCTAGAATGTCTCAATTAATTGATTTAATTATCAATTATGATTTTTAAAGTTGACTTTTACAGAGATATGAAATTTAGAGAATAAAAGAGAATCTTTGGGTAAATTTATTAATATTGATAAATTGGTGTCAATATAAATAAATAATATTAAATCAAGTTTCAAATTATAATTAGTTAATTTGAATAAAGATTTAATTAATTAATTAATTAAAAAAGTAAATAAATAAAATGTTTTGAATTTATGCCCAATTGAGATTTAAATACAAAACAAAGAGATTGGGGCCAAGTCCATTTATGGTAGCCCAAGACTTTTATTTTTGTTTATTATTTTTAATTAATTTAAATTTAAATAAAGTCCATTAAGTTGCCCAGTTCAAACAAGTTCATTAAATTTAAATAAATTTTTGTTTCATAGCTGTCATCCACTCAGAACTCTGCGATGCTTCTTCGAATGTCTCAGGCTCTGTTGCTTCTTCAATTATGGCTGCTTTGGCATATTTGGGATTTGACCTTCGTATTCTTGTTGACCTTCGGAGTTGAGATTGTGGAGTTGATTCTTCTGTTTCACTAGGCCCACCTTCTTCGTTTGGTTGTTGATACACGCCAGTTTGCCAAGGATTCTGAGTCACTCTTTGTTCGACATCATCGCCGTTTAGATCTCCTGATTCATCTGAACTTGGTTGGAGTTGAACAGTATGCTCCCCCATCTTTTGTTGCAGCTTGTCTCCAAATTCTCTCGAGTCTGGCAACACCTCCTTCTCTGGGGACCACCAAGAAGATGCTTCATCGAACACCACATCTCGTGACGTGTAGCATCTTCCACTCATTGGATCACAACATTTCCACCCCTTTCTCTGGCTGTCGTATCCCACAAAGATACATCTAACAGCTTTCTTGCAAACTTGCTTCGTAAATGATCATGAACAAACACATAACATACACAGCCAAATACTCGAAAGTAGCTAACTGTAGGTTTCATGTTCCATAGTTTCTCAAAGGGTGAAACAAATCCTAACCTTGGCTGAGGAAGTCACAAAGGCTGCAATCCTCATTGCTTCGGCCCAAAACCTTCCCGGTACGTTCTTTGCATGTAGCATACTTCGACAAATTTCTGCAAGATGCCTGTTCTTTCTTTCTGCTACACCATTCTTTTGTGGCGTGTTGGCACAAGTGTAGTGATGACATATTCAGCATTCCCTTAGGTATTGAGAGAACTCGTTTGAGTTATATTCTCCCTTAGGTATAAAGTCCATCAAGTCCATTTAGAGATTGAAGGAAGAAGTTGTCCAGTTCCGCTACGTATTCGTAAGTTTTTACATCTTTGTGTTTATGTTAATTTACGAAACTGATGTTCATATGTATGTCATGTTATTTTATGTTTCTATTATTTGTTTGGAAAAATAATAGAAAGCATGCATCTAGATTTAAATTCCAAAATCTTATAGTTCCCAATCTGAACTCCATCAAAATCCAAGTGCAGCTCTTCGCTAATATTTGGAGTTTGTGGTTAACCTCAATAATCCTTTGGTGGCGCAGCCCCAACACAATCCAAGATGGTTCCTTCCAAGACCAGGGCGTAAAAGATTATACAATGATGCCGCTTTTAAGGAGGGGAGGGTCACAGCCACCATAATACTTCGTAATTCTCACAGCAACATCATGTATGCGGGGGTGACTCAAAGGTCTGCCAAGGCTGCTTTGGAAGCTGAGCTAATAGCAATTCACTACGGCCTACAGGTCTGCAAAGAAAATAACTGGAGGAATGTTGAAGTATTCACTGATTGGCAAAATGTTGCGATCGCTCTCAAGTCTAGAAAAGTTCTTTCTTGGTAGTTAAGTTTTCTTTTTGAGGAATGTTTTATTACTCAATACCATGACAGTTGATTGGATCCCCATTGCCTCCAATTGGAGTGCCCATGCGTTGGCAGCTTGGGGGGAAAATTCAGCTATCTCTGGACCTGTTTCTCTTTAGGAGCTAGACCCCCTTGTGGCTAGCAGACTTTTCTCTGATTTCTAATCTATCTTAGTTCTGTTTTCGATAAAAAAAAAATGTAACTTTTTTGAGTATATTTATTTGAACGCATGTGCCTTGGGAAATTATAATTATAATAAAAAATACATTTTCAGAAAATTATATGTCATTATACAATCCCTTAAAGTTCTTTGTGGTTTCCAATGTTGGGTTATTTTTAATAACTTAATGTATGGGTAACAAATTAAGACAATTATATTTGAGCTAATATTCTAAAATGGCTAACTAAGTGATATAATTAAAGGAGCTCAATTAAATATCTTATATGGTATGTCTTTGTAATGTGTAATACTCAATAATAAACCTAATTAGAGTTAATGAGGTTCTAATTAGATTACTATATAAAGAATGCTACATAGTTTGGTCCCAATGCTAATTTCTCATCAACTCTTCTCCTCTATTCCCATCAATTGAGTGAGACCCATAGAGAGAAAAGAAAGATTAGTATGTGGAAGATCATAAACTCATAATCATTTTCATATCCAACATCATGGAATCAGCTATGTCTTGTGAATTTGCTAAGTAATCTTGATAATTTAGATCTGTGCATATTCATATTTAGTTTCAACAAGTGGTATCATGAGCCTTGTTTTATGTTAAATTATTAGAATTCATCATATTGGTTGTGATTATTAAATTCTATGTTTATCATATACGTGATTTAAGTTTATTTCATAAATTTCTATGGTTTAGGGTTTAGATTTAAAATATGTGTATTTTCTTTCATCATTGATTAAATGATTGTTGTTGAATTAAATAAATATTATGGTTTGTATAATATGCTTCAATTTGGTTAATATATCTCTTGTATGTAATGAGTGTAGATAAAAGAAATTATTGGTTTTAACGGTTTTTTATTTTTTTATGTTAACTTTAACGGAATATTCTTATATTTAACGGTAGTTTGTAAATACTTAAACTTAAATAAAATAAAATAAATAATTAAACAAATTAAAATATGATATTTTTGAGATATTTTACAATGATAATTATTTAAACATAATAAAGAATTGAACAAATTAAAATATTATATTTTTTAGATATTTTATAATGATAATTATTTTAAAATAATAAATAATTAAACAAATTAATATAAAATATTTTTAAGATATTTTATAATGATAATTATTTAAAGGATTTATACATTTTTGGACCCTGTGTTTTTTCCCATTATTTGTTTGGACCCTATGTTTTGACAAATTACTTTTTGGACCCTATGTTTTGTAAAATGGTTAAAATAGAACCATAAACTCAATTTTGATGAAGAAAAAATTGAATATAACAACACAGTTTTTAAGCAGAATGATTTTATTTTTGTTCTGAATTGTTAGTTTGGTAAATTATTTGTGATTTTAGTTGAGAAAACATTAACCAAAATCGGGTTTAGGGTTTTATTTTAACTATTTTACAAAACATAGGATCTAAAAAGTAATTTTTCAAAACACAGGGTCCAAACAGGTAATAGTAAAAAATACAGGGTCCAAAAAAGTATAAACCCTTATTTAAAAATAATAAAATTATACGTTTTTTAACTTAAATAAAATTTAATTAAACTTAAACTTAAATAAAAATAATAAAAAATTAAATATTTTTTAAAATGTCATGAAAAGAGGTTGATTCTTTTTTCTCTCTCAGCTAACTGCTGGTGCCATGGCAGGGGGTTCAAGAATCAAGAAGAAGCGGGGCCGTCCAAAACGAGGCCCATCCCCGTCGGAGGTTCCACGGCAAACCAAATCGCTGGTATAAATTCTGGGAGTGGAGCCGATCCAGTTTTCTGATGATGAAGAACTTGGGGAGGTTGCGAAAGTTGGGGAGGCAGGGACTGAGAAAAGGGTTGAGGATGTTTCTCTCACGGAACTTCAACAGAGATCTCAGATTAGGGTCCAATTCTCCCATTTGATGGATCTGAAGAATTCGAACCAGGCAGGTATTGTTACTGATTCTAAACTGCTTGAGAAGATGAATACGGTATATGACAGGGGTATCGAGATGTCACAATCGGAGGATTTCGTGAAAATAGATCTAGAAGATATTGAAGAAGAAGTGAATTACTGGAATTCCTCAATTGTCTGTTATGTTTTAGGGGCCAATCCCCCATTGCCGGTTATTGAAGGCTTCTGTCGGCGTGTGTGGAAAAATTTGGGGATAGATAAGGTTGCTGGTATTGGGCATGGGGTGTTCATGGTGAGATTCAACACAGTTGAGCAGAGGGATAATGTTCTTAAGAATGGTATCATGTTTTTTGATAAAAAGCCTTTAATCATGAAACCTTGGACTGCTCATGAAGATTTTCGCAAAGAAGATATTCAGAGGGTACCTGTTTGGATTCAACTAGCTAACCTGGAATTGAAGTATTGGGGGGAGAAGACTTTATTCAAGATTGTTTCTCAGATTGGGAAGCCTCTGAAAGTAGACCCAATTACAAAACAGAAGGAGAAGCTAAACTTTGCCAGAGTGATGATTGAGGTAACCATCTCACGATCTTTCCCTAGTGTCATCAGTTTTATCAATGAGCATAACAGACAAACAGATGTGATAGTGAATTACGAATGGAAGCCAACCATTTGCTCTCAATGTAAAGGAATGGGCCATGAAACAAGTATGTGTAAGAAGAAGCCAGCTACACAGGTTTGGCTGCCTAAGAATCCAAAAAAAGACTATAAATCTGTTGGTGTTGATGCAGATGGATTCAGTGTAGTGAAAGCTAAAGGCAAGAGGTCTTTTGTGAATGATGGAAATAAGAAATCCCAAATTGAAGAAATTAGTAACCCCTTTCACGTTTTGGGAGAGTCAGAACAGTGGATTGTTAGGGAGGACAGTGGAGTTGATAATACCTTAGGAGGGGGAGAGCCTCCTTTGGTGAATGGATAAAATCTTAGCTTGGAATGTGAGAGGTCTAAACCAAACGCAAAAACAATGTGAAGTTAAAAAACTTATTTTGAATAAGGAGATTGGTTTGGTTGGACTTCTTGAGACTAAGGTTAAGGCGAAGAAATTAGGAGCCTTATTCCTTAATATGTTTAGTTCATGGTGTTTTACATCAAATAATGCTTGGCATAAGAATGGGAGGATTTTATTGGCTTGGAATCCGAATATTTTTTCTGTGGATATTAGATTTTGTTCCCAGCAGTGTATACACTGTCGGGTGGTTCCGAGGAATGGGGTGCATCCATTTTTTTGCACTTTTGTGTATGCGTTTAATGCAGAGGAGAGTAGGAAGGTGTTATGGAAACAGATTAGAGACATTAAGGTTGAGGATCCCTGGGTTCTTCTTGGTGATTTTAATGCAACCATATACCAAGATGAAAGAATTGGAGACAGGGTTAGATCGTTTTGTTCATCAGATTTTTCTGACTGTTTACATGATTGTGGGTTAGTGGATTTACCTTATAATGGTTGTTTCTACACTTGGAGTAACAAGCAAGAACCCCCAAATCGGATTGTTGCGAAATTGGATAGAGTTCTTGGGAATAAAGTGTGGCTGGACTGTTTCAACAACACGGCAGTTTACTTCATGCCAGAGGGGCTCTTTGACCATTCTCCGGCTATTTTATCCTTAAGTGCGAACATAAATATGGGGAAGAAACCTTTTCGCTATTTTAAAATGTGGCAAAGGTTTGATGGTTATCATAATTGTGTCACTGCAGCTTGGAATCATCAAATAAATGGCTCTCCAATGTTTAGAGTCGTTTCGAAGCTAAAGAAAGTTAAGGAGAATTTAAAAAACTTGAATCAGTTTATTATAGGGGATATTGGAGCAGCTTTCTCTCAATCAGAATGGGATCTACTTAATATTCAAAAACATAGTCATTTAGACCCTCAAAATGCTCAATTAATCAGGGAGGAAGCGGAATACAGGAAAACTCATGAAAGGCTACATGAGGCTTACTCTGAGTTTCTTAGACAAAAGGCAAAATTGATCTGGCTGAATCTTGGGGATGCAAACACCAAAGTTTTTCACAGGAGTATTCGTATGAGGAGATTGAGGAACTCTGTTTTGGCTATTCGGGATGGAAAAGGGCAGTGGCAAGATTCTCAACCAGAAATTCAAACAGCTTTTCTGGATTATTTTCAGCATCTTTTGGGCAGTGAAAAGCTTGATAGGAAATCAGTCAAGAGGTGTATAATAAGGGAAGGGCCGGTGCTTACTCAAGAGAGCATTTTGTTTCTTAAAGAACCATTTAGGAAGCAAGATATTAAGGAGGCTGTTTTCGATATTCCAGGTGATAAAGCACCTGGTCCTGATGGTTTTAGTAGCTCTTTTTTTCAGCATCATTGGGATCTGATTGGTGAAGAGGTTAGTGAAGCAATTCTATCTTTTCTTGAGACTGGGAAAATTTTAAAGGAAATCAACAACACTACCATAACTCTTGTTCCAAAGCTCCGTTGTCCTGAGAATGTTAGTGACTTCCGCCCAATATCTTGTTGCAATGTGATCTACAAGGTGGCTGCTAAACTGTTATGTAATCGGCTTAGGAAAGTTTTACCTGGTGTGGTTGCTTGGAATCATGGAGGTTTTATAAAAGGTAGATCCATAACCCATAATGTGATGATTTGTCAGGATTTGGTTAGACACTATGGTAGGAAAGGAGCTAAGCCTAATTGTCTTATGAAATTGGATCTTAGGAAAGCTTATGATATGTTGGATTGGGATTTTATTGAAGAATTATTAGTAGCTCTGAATTTTCCAGCTCACTTTACCCAGCTGATTATGGTTTGTGTGAGAACACCAAAATTCTCAATTATGTTAAATGGGTCCTTACATGGTTTTTTCAATTCGAAAAGGGGCCTGCGTCAAGGAGATCCGATGTCTCCGTTGTTATTTGTTTTGGCGATGGAGTACTTATCGAGGATCCTGAAAAAATTAGCTAGAGATAAAGACTTTCAATTTCATGAGAGATGTGAGAATTTGCAACTTAATCATCTTTGTTTTGCAGATGATCTCGTTCTATTCTCGCATGGAGATTTTAAGTCTGTCTACAAGCTACTTCAAGGTTTTGAATTATTTTCCCAATCGTCTGGTCTTACAGCAAATTATTCCAAATCTGAGCTTATAACTAGCGGAATTCAGGAAGTGGAGGTTCAAAGAATTTTAAGCATGTCCAAATTACAGAGAGGTAGCCTTCCTTTCAGGTATCTTGGTGTTCCCATTAGTGCTAAGCATTTCTCTCATAGTGACTGTGAAGGCCTCATTTCAAAGATGGTTGATAAAATTAGGAGTTGGAGCTGGACTAATTTGTCTTTTGCAGGTAGACTGACTCTTATAAACTCTGTCTTAGCCTCCTTGCATATTTTCTGGGCGCATATTGTGGAGTTTCCAAGGAGAGTTATGGGTAGAATAAATGAGATTTGTAGGAATTTCTTATGGAAAGGTGTTGCTGAATTTGGGGGGCCAGGTTATGTTGCCTGGGAGAATGTTTGCCAAAGTAAGTTCAGAGGAGGTTTGGGCATTCGCAATTTTAGTCTGTGGAATTCAGCTGCGTTAGGAAAGTATGTGTGGGACATTGCAGCCAATAAGGAGAACTTGTGGGTCAAATGGATACATGCTGTTTATATTAAAAGAGGGTTTTGGTGGGATTATGAGGCTCCTTTGCATGCTAGCTGGTATTGGAAAAAGATAGTTGCTGTGAAAAATCGTTTGAAGGAAATTTACTCATTTCAGGATTTCATCTCTAGACATTATAGTATAAAAGATTGCTATGGTTGTCTGGTAGATAATATGATGGGTAGCTCTGTGAGGGAAAATTTGGCTTGGACCAAATATATTTGGAATGCTTACTTGATTCCTAAACATGCCTTTATCTCTTGGTTAGCTTATCTTAATAAATTGAAAACTAAAGATAGGCTTTTTCATTTTGGGATTGCTACTGATGCAAACTGTTTAATTTGTGGTCATGATAAAGAAGATGGATCTCACTTGTTTTTCTCTTGCTGTTATAGCAAGAGATGTTTAGCTGAGATAAAGAATTGGCTGGGCTGGACTTCAAAATCTGAGAATCTGCAAGGGTTGCTGAGATGGTTAAGCAGAGGGCATGGCATCTCTCGATTTAGGAGGGGTATTTTTGCTGCAAGCATTGGCGCTTCTGTTTACCACATATGGAGAGTGAGAAATCTGTCCTTTTGGGAAGGGAAAGTGCTTAGTACAGATTGTATAGTCAATTGTATCAAAAGGGATATAAAAAACAGGGGTCAACTGTTATTAAAAAATAGAATTAATATGTTGGATAGGAATTGGTTTGGGGATTTAATTGTATAGATCTTTTCCTTTAGTCTAGTTTGGGTGTCCCTTTGGGATACTGTGTCCAGTTCTTTAGGTGTTGTAATTGGTGTTTGATCAATGAATTTCTTGCTTACCAAAAAAAAAAAAAAACTTAAACTCACTTACTAGAATAATATCATATTAAACATATAATATAATTTACTGTCAATTAGCAACAAATTACTTTTTTAAAACATATAATATAAAATCTCTGGTTGTCACTCTCAAATTAAAAAACTAGAACAAACATAAACTTAAATAAAGATAAATAAATTATTTAATTAAAATAAGATATTTATTTAAAATTTATATGACATTAATATAAATTTAATAAAAATAATTTATAAATTCTATAAATAAAACTCAGTAAACGTCGATATTGATTGCTGTTTCTAGTATATCTATATATATATATATGTATATATATATATATGTATATATATATTTCAATTTTTTTGTTAGCGAGTGAATATTTATATATATATATATATTTTTTTTGGATTGGCATGTTTTTTTTTTGGTCATATCTCTGTATATTTAGTCCTTTATATTCAGCTGATTACGTGATGTGTGTTGATCCAATCTTATCAGATTTTATTTTAGTTTTCTCCGTCCAAATTCACGAGTGTGGCTGGCGTGATTCTTAATAATTATAATTCTGTATGCCATAATTTTGTTAACAATTATAATTTAAATTTATAATCTGAAAATATATTTTTGAAAATGTGAATGGTTCAGTATCTAAAAATTATTTTTGAGTTTTAAAAAACTGAATATGTGATTGATTGAGAATCTGAAAATATAAAAAAATGATAAGATTTGTAGAATTTTAGTATACAATGATTTAGAATCAGAAAAAACGTAATTTTCTTGTTTTTTATTTTAGAACACAAAATTATAAAATTGATTTAAATTTTATTTTCAAAATCATCTTACCAATCAATTATTCAGGTAGGTTCTACTATTTTCAAAATTTTAAAATGATAAAATAGGATTATGATATTAATCACACCCTAAGTTTCCACGTTATTGGAAATGAATTAAGTTATTTCATTCATAGGTCTATCAAGTATATATAATATAAAAAATTTATTCACATTTTATTCTTGCTTTATAGATTATATATATATATATATATTAAATACAAGTCACTATGCATGTTTATTTGGTTTTATTTATATAATTTATTAATTATATTTATTAAATTTATATTATTATCATATTAATATTTCAAATAAATAAAAAATATTATATATATAGAAATAATATAAATATATTAAATAAAAAATTAAACCAAAATATATATAATATGATAACATTTTTAAACATAAATAATAATTTTTTTATAAAAATTAAGATTATGTATTATATATTATTATTATAATATTATATAATATTTAAATTCGTATTAATATAATTAATAAAAAATAGGATTATATATTATTATTATAATAATATTGTATAATATTTGAATTTAAATTTATATTAATACAATTATTATATATATAGTCTTATATTAAATATTATTATAATAATACTATTTTATAATATTTAAATTTATATTAATATAATTGATAAATATCTGTAAAAAAAATTATCCACGTTTTATTCTTGCTTTATAGATTATATATATATATATATATAAATGCATTTTCTCTTGTACGAATTTGTGTTTATTATTAAATACAAAATTTTTGCATGTATATATAATTGTAAATATGAAATTGTGATTTTATTATGATTATATTTATTTATGGTAAAAATTTTAGATTTGGGTAGTCACTTAATTTTTATGTCTTCTATTTTAAAATAAATTAGTTGAAGCAAAATGTTGCCAAAGTAACATCTTTTGCGTATATTTATTTCTTTTGAGATAATTGGATGTGTGTTTCTTGTCTATGCGATCAATGATCGGCCCAAAGGAAGGTTATTGATTGGCCAAACAATTAATGCACACCCTGGAATAAATGTGTGATAATTATAAAGTTTCCTTGTGAACAACATACTGACCCAAAGGACAGTTGTTGTTTGACAAGATTTAGCATTTGAATTCTGCATGGAGAGTACCACTAACAAATTGTTGTATCTGTCCAAAGACTAAACATCAATGCTGTGCTATGTATCTTGTTTAAATGGGCCCACCACTACAATTGATTGAAATTTGTGTCTTTTTCAATATTATTTTATTTTATTTTACTATTTTGTATATTATGACATGAATTTCAATTATGTGAGCTTATGTTATTTGTTTGTTCTGAATTTGTTAGTTACTGCTAATATTGCTGCCAACATGAACTTGATTCCTATGCTTAACGGTACAAACTTTAAGAGCTAGAAAGAGAACATTCTGTTGGTTCTCGACGGCATGGATTTAGACTATGCATTAAGGAAAGAACAACCTGCTTCTCCTACGGAGAAACGTTCTGCTGATGAAAAAGTAAACTTTGAGAAGTGGGAGTGTTCTAATCGCTTAAGTCTAATGATGCTAAAGCACAACATTCTAGAAGCATTTAGGGGTCGTATGTCCGATGAGGTATCTGTAAATGATTTCCTTTAGAAATTGAAAAATGATTTGCAAAGAACGAAAAGGCGACAAGCAAGCTTTTAGCTGACATTGTCCACATGAGGTATAAAGTATAAGGAAATATTATGGAGTACATTATGGAGATGCCTAAATTCGCTTCCAAACTTATGGCACTAAAGCTTGACTTGTGCGATGACTTGCTTATGCATTTGGTACCCATATCCCTTCTTATACACTATGGTCAATTTATAGTTAGCTATAACACTTGAAAGGACAAATGGACTCTTAATGAGCTCATTTCACATTGTGTGCAAGAAGAGGGTAGACTGAAGCGTGAAAAGACTGAAAGTTATCATGTTGCAACTACCTCAAAGATCAACAAGCAAAAGAGGACCCAGGATAAGGAAACTGCTGTGGGAACTTTACAACCCAAGAAACAAAAGACTCAGGACGAGGGACTTACCTGCTTCATTTCCAAGAAACCTGGGGATGTGAAGAATGAATGTTCCAAATATGTTGCATGGCGTATAAAGAAAGGTATACTTTTCACCTTTGTTTGTTCTGGAGTTAATTTGACTTCCATACCTAGCAATACTTGGTGGGTAGATTCTGGTGATACTACTCACACAAGTGTTTCTATGCAAGGATTCATTTGGAGTCGGCCACCAAGTGATGTTGAAAGATTCATTTATGTGGGTGACAGAAAAGCATTTCCAATTGAAGCCATTGGCACTTTTAGATTATTTTTTTAGACTGGTCTTTTTATTGAATTGAGAGAGACTTATGTAGTACCGTCACTTGGAAAAAATTTGGTTTCTATTTCTGTTTTGGAAAACTTTGGTTATTATTGTTCATTTGGGAATAATAAATTTAGTCTTTTTCTTAATTCTACTCTTGTTGCGTTGGTTCTTTAATTGATAAACTATATATGTGCTAAATACGAATGTTTCATCTAATGAAACCTTGCAAACAACATCAAGAGGTACAAAACGTAAATTATCAAATGAGAATTCCACCACCTTATGGCACAAGCGCTTAGGACACATCTCCAAAAAGAGAATAGACAAACTTGTGTTAGGCGGAATACTTGAACCCCTTGATTACACAAACCTTGATGTATGCGTTGAATGTATCAAAGGAAAACACAAACATTAGGAAGTTAAGTGCCAAAAGGAGTTCGGGTGTCTTACAATTAATACATACTGATATATGTGGTCCATTGCCTATAGCATCTTGGAATGGCCAACAGTATTTTTTCACTTGTATAGACGACTTTTCTTGTTATGGGCACTTAAACTTAATCCATGAAAATTCACAATCCTTGGACGCTTTTAAGGTCTTCAAAACCGAAGTTGAAAATCAACTAGGTGAGAAGATTAACACTGTCAAATCTGACAGTGGTGGTGAATACTATGGTAGACATGACGGATCAGGTGAACAACATCTAGGACCTTTTGCCAAATTCTTAGAGGAATGTGGAATCGTCCCACAATACACTAGCCAGGGAAACCTCGCATGAATGGTGTTGCTGAAAGACGAAACACAACGCTTAAGGACATGGTGAAAAGTATGATTACTCATTCTTCTTTACCAGAATCACTCTGGGGAGAAGCACTTAAGACTGTAGCCTACATACTGAACAGAGTGCCTAGCAGCGCGGTAGCTAAAACCCCTCATGAACCATGGACATGCAAAAAGTCTAGCATTAAAGACTTACACATTTGGGGTTGTCCAGTTGAGGCAAGGCCTTAAAGGCCACATGAAAATAAACTGGACTAAAGAACAATTAGTTGCTATTTTTTTTTGGGTATCCTGAATAGTCGATGGGTTTTAAGTTTTATGATCCCTCAACTAAGTCATTTTTCGAGACATGAAATGTGAGATTTCTTGAGGATGTTGTGTTTGAAGTGGGGGAAGGGAGGGGGGGGGGGGGGGGGGTAGAGGGGTAAAGTTAGGATTGTTGTCTTTGAGCAGGAATCTATTCCTTTGCCGAATGTTGTTATTGACAATGATTAACCTATTGACATTGTTCAAGACACAATTCAAGACGACAATCATAATTTACATATGGAACTCCTACTCAGAATTAAGAGGTTGCTCCAGAAGAGCGAACCCAGAAACCTTAAGAGGAAGTGCCACCTAGGTGATCCACTAGAGAGAAAAGAAGAGCAATTTCAAGTGATTACATTGTATTTCTTCAAGAGCATGAGTTTGACATAGGGATAATGGAAGATGATCCAATCAACTTCCAACAAGTCAAACAAAGTGCTAATTTTTAAAAGTTGATCAATGCCATGAATGATGAGATGAAATCCATGAAAGACAATGACGTTTGGGATCTTGTCAAGTCGCTTAAAGGTGCGAAGTCTATTGGTTGCAAATGGATATTTAAAACCATAAGGGGTTCAAAATGTAACATTGAGAGGTATAAAGCGTGTCTAGTCGCCAAGGGTTATACTCAAAAAGAAGGTATTGACTACAAAGAAACTTTCTCTCCAGTATCATCAAAAGATTTTTTTAGAACAATAATGGCACTTGTAGCTTATTTTGACTTAGAGCTACACCAGATGGATGTTAAGACATCTTTTCTCAATGGTGAAATTGAGGAAACCATATATATGATGTAGCCAGAAAAATTTGTATCAGGTAATCCAAAGTCTATGGTTTGTAAACTCACAAGATCCATCTACGATCTCAAGCAAGCTTCTCGTCAATGGTATCACCAATCAAATCATTGTCTCATGCGGTTTTAAGGTCAATGCAGCTGATGATTGTGTATCTCACAAGTTCAGTGGGAGTAAATTTATCTTTCTAGTGCTCTATGTTGATGACATACTTTTGGTTAGTAGTGATATAGGCCTATTACATGAAACCAAGAGATTTCTAACAAAGCATTTTGAAATGAAAGATCTTGGTGATGCCTTTTTTGTATTAGTGTTATCCCCGTTTCTTCCCGAAATGTACGGATCCACACTCTAAGATTATGGGCCGCCTTCCAGGGAGTTAAGGCCCAGATCAGGCCCACTAGACGAAGAGAAAATGAATATTGGCAATCCAAGTCTCGGTAAGGCCTAAAGGGCATCCAGGAGCATAAGCCAGGACCATCGCCGGGGCATGTTGCATACACCTGAGACCGCGTATCGGGATGTCCCCCAAGATGCAGTAAAATAAGTCGTGGCTCCCAAGTTTGAGATTAGGCTGGGATCGTTGTGGATGAACCCGGGTCCTGGTAAATGAACTGGGACCCTAGTAAATGAAGAGGGAATTTGGTAAACAGACCTGGATCGGTTGGTCGAGTTTGGCGTGATAAAGTATCCCCAATACTGACTTCATCCCAAGAAGCGTGGAGCTGTGTCCCCATAAGTAACCTGTAGAGGAGGCTACCTCAGGAATGTACGCCGTTGGTTCAGAACTGCGCCGCCACTACACTGGTAGATCTTGTCCCCCAAATCTTCCTCGTAGCCCATAACACCCAGACTGAAGCACCTGTTTATCGCGAGTCTTATAATGTGATCATGTTTGGGCTGGCCCAATGGGCCTTTGTTAATGTATGTTTTATATTTCAATCCTTTGTATTGAGCCTCCATCAGAGAGCAAATAATATTTACACCCTTATTGGGCCCGAATTAGCCCAGCCCAAGCCAAGTGCACTCGCTTGCCTATAAATATGAATAGTGGTGCATTGAAGAGGGGGATCCCAAATTTTCTCTTGGAAGCAATTACTCAGCTCAAACTTGTAGAAAACACCATTGTCAAAAGCTCTCTAAGCTCTAATACAACTGACTCGTGGACTAAGGCTCATTAACGCCCCAACCACGTAAAAACCTTGCTTCCAACTTCTAAATCCTTTCTTCTTAAGCTCTCTTATCTTTCATAATTCTAGTTTCCGAAAAACTCGGTAAACATTTTGGTCCCACGTAAAGAAGCCACTAGACGGATGCAAGAATCCCTCCTGGCCCTACAAGCTTTCATCGCTGCCCAAGGGATGGAGGCCAATCCTCCAGTTGTTCAGTCTCCAGGAACACAATCGCCTGCTCCACAGGCTAGGAATAATGTCCCCGAACATGCTAGGCCGATTCCTCCCCCGGGAAAAGCTCCCGAACAGGGCCCGACTAACCCAGCCCAAGAGAAAGGGAAGGCCAAAGCGGCCAACCCCGAGGGAAAACAAACCTCCAAAGAAAAATTCCTCCTGTTCAGAAAACTGGGGCCAACCCTCGGCCGCTCCCTAGGAGAGAGAAGGTGCGTCCTGTCCCAGGACAGGGTCACCAGATCGATCCGTAAGGGACGCGCCCGCAAGGTACCATGCCCCAGGCTGCCCCTAGGCAGACTGGACGGGAACTATTTTTCTGCCCAAGCGCCTCAGTGAATAAAGATCACCAAGGACGCCAACATGATGACGAGCCAAACACCCTTAGCTCAAGGGATGACACGTTCCGGGTAGATCTGCGCGACAGGCTGAACGCTCGAAAGGAAAGGGCCCACAAGGAAAAGATCTGCCCCCGAGGAGGTGATTTGAGAAATAATCTCAACGACAGAAGAAATGAGAGAGTTCCCCTAGATGATGGTACAGCCAGACAGTTCATGGAACAGCTGACCGCCTTAAAAAAGGTCACGGACCGCCTGGTCCGCAAGCAGGAGGGAAGGGACTCCAACTCCGACGAAGAGGAAAAGGAGCTCTGCGACAAGCACATCCTGGATGTGGTGCTCCCCAAAGGGTTCAAAATGTCAAATCTACCCGCCTACACTGGGAACACCGACCCCAGAGACCATCTATCACGCTATAATCGGTTAATGACCGTAGCCCACGTCTGCGACAATGACAACTGCCTCTGCTTTTTGATTATTATCGACGGACCTGCAGAGGAATGGTGGAAGAGGCTCAAGCCAAGATCCATCCAATCTTGGTCCAGACTGCAGTCGGCGTTCCGCAACACAATTTGTGGCCGCCATGAGAATGGATATGCAGATTAGTGCTCTCGCTAACATCAAGCAGCTCCCCACGGAGACTCTGAGGGCCTACATCCAGCGTTTCACAGAGGAAGCCTCGAAAACCAAGGTGGAAGATGGGCAGCGCCTGGTGGCCCTCAAATCTGGAATCTAGGACGGGTCTCCCCTTTGGGACGACATGCAGCGCAGTAAGGCGGCCACCCTCGAAGAATTCATAAGGAGGGCACAAGGCTTTATCAACTGGGAGGATCCCCGAATCCAGGCATTCTGATGGCAGACGGCCCCTTAGCCAAATGCCCAAACCTTTCCGGGATACAGGTTGCAATATCTAGCCCAATAGTTCCTATCTCCCCCAATAGCGCTAGAATCGGCAGCTGCGCCTGGAATGACCTTTGCCACACCTGGAATGACCTTTGCCACGCCTGCGGTCTATGGCCTGCATCTTCAGGATACGCCCCGGCCTAGTCTACCCCTTTACCCGGGTACGAAGTCACGCCAGTCGGGTACACTGCTGCTCCCGGTGGGGCCCAGGCGTCCCAGATGGGGGGAACTAAGGCAAGTGTGAATCCCTCCCGGGGAAAGAGATCCGAGAAAGGACAAAATCGGTCCGAACCCTCTAAGAAAGGCAAGAGGGGCTATGAGCCCCAGTATTCGGAGTACACTAACCTAGTGGATACCAGGGAAAACATATACCTGGCCACAGAAAGGACGGTTCATTACCGAAAACCAGCCCCCATGTTCAAAGGGGGAAAGAACCCAAGGCATACCAGTAAAAGGTGCGCGTACCATAAGGAGGTGGGCCACACAACCGAAGAATTTTGGCAGATGAAGGACGAGATCAAAAATTTGATCAAGCTGGGACATCTCCACCAGTGGGTCAGGATTCCCGTGGGCGTTCCGGGACTGGCAGCAGTCCCCGGACAGTCCACGATCCCGGGCGCGCCTGGAGCATACCCACCTCCCCAAGGAGGATACGCGAAGGGCCTGGGAGCACAGGCCCCTCAGGGGACCCTTGCTGTGCAGGTGCCCGGACCTGGAATGCCCTACCTTGCCGGGACTGCGCCCCTGCGAGTAGATGGTCACGTAGCCACCATCTCAGGCGAGCCCCATTTGGGAGGATTGTCCCAGAATGATCGAAAGTGCTACCTCAACGAACTTGACCACGACCAAGAGGTATGCGCCTTGGTCCAAGCACCGACTCAACACCTATAGTTGATGAACCTCCCCATCACCTTCACGGAAGACGATGACCGCAACGTCCATTTCCCGCATCATGATCCTCTGGTCATTGATGCCCAAATAGCTAACAAGATGGTGTCCTGAGTTTTGGTGGACGACAGGAGCTCCATCATCATCTTGTTCAAGCCAGCCTTCGTCGCAATTGGCTTGACTGAGGCAGATATGGCCTCATGCCCAACCAAAATCTACGGTTTCAATGGAGATTCGATACTCGAGATGGGAAAAATCCAGCTGCCCATAACACTGGGGAACGAGATCCAAGGCTCGTTCAAATTTTGTACGTTTGTAGTGGTGGACTGCCCCACCACGTACAACATCATCTTCAGTCGACCCGCACTGGTCGACTTCGGAGCTATCACCTCCATCCGCCACCTCTGCGACAATGAAAATGTTACCACTTATCTGCCCGACCCGTTTACATGGTCCGCGAGGAACCTCTTGAGGAGGAAAACGTCGATCCAGTTCTGCCTCCTCCCTTGGCAAGATGAATTGTCTAGGAAGAAGATGAGCTGGATCCGCGGATAGGGGAGGACCGCATACTGGAGCCCATGGAGGAAATTGAAGAGGTGTGCATCAGCGACACCGACCCAACCAAGGTAATCCAAGTCGGGAAGAACCTAAGTGCAGAGGTCCGGGCCACCATCATCGCCCGGGTGAAAGAGAACCAGGATGTCTTGACCTGGTCTCATTCGGATATGACTGGGATCGACCGCAATATCATCTGCCACGCCTTAAATATCGACAAGGATGCGACCTCGGTCTGGCAGAAACAGAGATCCCTAGGGGCGGAAAGAGCGGAAGCTCTCAAGCTGGAAGTTGAAAAGTTATACTCAATCAACTTCATCTGAGAAGCTTTATATCCCATGTGGCTAGCCAATCTAGTGTTGGTGCCTAAGCCAAACGAGACTTGGAGAACGTGCATCGACTTCACAGATCTCAATAAAGCTTATCCTAAAGATTGCTTCCCGCTCCCTCAGATCGATCAGATGGTGGACGCAACATCTGGCTACAAAATCTTAAGCTTTATGGATGCCTATTCAGGCTACAACCAGATCTCTTTGCATGTAGCGGACCAGGAACATACCAGCTTCCAAACCGACAAGGGGGTGTACTACTATGTCGTCATGCCCTTTGGACTAAAAAACGTCGGAGCCACATATCAGCGGCTCGTCAATAGAATGTTCCGAGCCCAGCTAGGATGGAACATGGAGGTCTACATCGACGATATGTTGTTCAAGTCCAAGACCTCCGGAGCACACGCTGATGATCTAGTCGAAGCCTTCGCAATCATTCGAAGGTATGGGATGAAGTTGAATCCCAAAAAATGCACCTTTGGTGTGGCATCCAGGAAGTTCCTGGGATTCATAGTAAGCTACCGAGGAATAGAGGCCAATCCGGACAAAATCAAAGCACTGCTTGACATGCCCTCGCCACGGAAGCACAAAGATGTTCAGAGCCTGCAGGGCGGATAGCCGCTTTGAGTCGCTTTGTCTCAAAGGCCACGGACAAGTGCATCCTGTTCTTCAACGTCCTTCGAGGAAGCCAAAGGTTCGAATGGTCGGCTGAGTGCGAAGAGGCTTTCCAAAGACTAAAAGAACATCTGGTCCGATCACCAATTCTAGCGAAACTGGTGGAGGGAGAATCGTTGTACCTCTATTTGGCCGTGACCGAACACGCTATCAGTGCCGCACTAGTATGGGAAGACGGGAAGGCCTAGCTCCCGGTCTATTACGTAAGAAAAAAGGTTATTATGTGCAGAATCACGCTACCCACTAATTGAAAAGTTGACATTTTGCCTACTAATTGCATCCCGGAAGCTTAGGCCTTATTTTCAGGCCCATGCCATAAGAGTTCTGACCAACCATCCTTTGTGACAAGTATTGCAAAAACCTGAATCATCAGGAAGGCTCTTGAAGTGGGCCATGGAACTGAGTCAGTTCGACATTGTGTATGTCCCTAGAATATCAATCAAGGGGCAGGCCCTAGCTGACTTCATCGTGGAATGCTCCAGAATCACCGAAGAGGACGATCCCTACAATCCCACGGTACCCTTGTGGAAGGTTTTCGTAGATGGAGCCTCGAATGAAAATGGAGCAGGAGCTGGAGTCATCCTAGTGCCACCACTGGGACACCAGTTGCAAAGCGCCCTGCATTTCCAGTTCAAGGCTTCGAACAACGAGGCCGAGCACGAGGCCATGTTGGCCGGACTACGCCTGGCCCGAGAAGTAGGGGCTGCAAGCCTAGAGATCTATAGCGACTCCCAATTGGTTGTCAGAAAAATTTCGGGAGAATACCAAACAAAAGGGGAGAGGATAGCAGCTTATGTGACGCAAACGCGGGAGATACTTTAGTCTTTCAAGAGGCACTCCATCGCCAGATCCCAAGGGAACAAAACATGTTTGCAGACACGTTGGCAAAGCTGGCCACGAAAGCTGAGGCAGAACTTTTCGGGCTGGTCCCGATCAACCATCTCCCCGCACCAAGTATCCAAGCCCCCACGGTCAACGCTATAGACTACTCCACGTCCTGGATGGGACCAATCTTCCAATACCTAACGACTGGGGGGTTGCCCACGGATAAGGTAGCAGCCAGGAAGCTTCAGTACCAGGTCCCTAGATATGTCATGATGGACGAAAAAATCTATTGTAGAGGGTTATCCATGCCATACCTCCGATGTGTATCCGGAACCGAAATGAGTGCAATCATGCACGAGGTGCACAGGGGTTTCTACAGAGATCATACAGCCGGACTCAGCTTGTCCAAGAAAATCCTGCGGCAATGATATTTCTGGCCAACCATGAAGAAAGACTGTGTTGATTACGTCCGCAAGTGCGAACAATGCCAAAGGTACACAAAGATCCTGCGAGCCCCTCCAACAAAAATAACTCTGATGACGAGTCTCTGGCCTTTCGCGGTATGGGTAATCAACCTAGTAGGATCGCTCCCGACCGGAAAAGGTGGAGTGAAGTATGCAACCGTGGCCGTCGACTACTACACCAAGTGGGTCGAAGCGGAACCCATGAACACCATCACCTCAAAGAAGGCCTTGGACTTCGTCATCAACAACATCGTGTGCCGGTACGGGCTCCCCTACAAGATCGTGTCCGACAACCGGAAGCAATGTCACAACATACACTTCACGAACTTTTGTGAAAGACATGGCATCATCAAATGCTTCTCCCCGGTCGCCAGGCCTCAAGCAAACGGGCAAACAGAGGCCGTCAACAAAATCTTGAAGGGGACGTTAAAGAAAAAGCTTCAAGCCTACAAGAGCAAATGGCCAAAGGAGTTGCCCCGCGTACTATGGGCATACTGGACCACCAAACGAACGTCTACCGGACACACTCCTTACTCCATGGTATACAGGTGTGAAGCCGTCATCCCGATGGAAACAGTTGTCCCATCCCACAGGAGAGATACGTATGATCCCGCTCAGAACCACGCCTTACTCCAGGAAGAATCTCAAGTTCAGTTGAAGATGTATCAAGGCAAGATCGCTCGGCATTTTAACTTGAAAGTAAAGAGCCGAAGGTTTGAAACCGGCGACCTAAACCTAAGAAGAGCCTTCCCTGCAATCCAAGATCCATGAGTGGGGGTTTTGGGCCCAAACTGGGAAGGACCATACGAAATCCAACATGAAGTATGTCTGGGAACGTACTGCTTAAGGCGACTCGACGGGACCGAAGTCCCAAGGGCTTGAAATGCGGAACATCTCCGCAAGTACTATCAGTAGTCAGAAGAGCATGTTTCGACTTTTAGTTTTCCTTGTAAACAATGTACGCCCCAGGGCGATCTCATGAATAATAAAAAGGATGTGTTCAAAACATCGTATATGAAAAAATACATTGTGAAACAATGAAAGTTCTCGTCCGCCTCCATAAACAAGTGACCCATAACCAGTCCTCGCTCACTTGGGGGGGGGGGATATATCCATTCATATGAGTAAGTCTAAGAACAAAAACAAAACATGAAGCTAAATACTCTTGGTTCAAACCGTACACACGGATAGGGTAACACCCTACTACCTTAGAGCCGTTACTAAGTGAGTTTAAAATGTGCAACTAACTCGCTAAACGAGGTTTTAGGAAAAAAGTGTAATTAAAACCTAATCAGAGTCATAAACTTGAAAATAAACCTTTCATTGGAAATTATAAGACATATAACATTTGGGATCCCAAAATCACTGTTTAGAAATATTTACAATTCAAAATTTAATTAGAGTCGACTAAACGACAAAATTAAGGTTTTGTACAAACATCTCCCAAAACACCCATGGCCGTGGCAGCCAGACAGACCAGACATGTACGCGTTGCTCACCCCGCTTGCCATACTCAAGGTTGATCGACTCCCCCTTTGCCTTTACCTGCACCATAGAGCACTCGTGAGCCGAAGCCCAGGAAGAAAATCCACACAAGCAGATGATAAACGCATATCAGACATTTAATATAAACTCAAGCCAACACCAGGTGATACAAGTACAGCCATGTCGTCCCAGGCGCTTTACCAGACCCTGGGTTCACGGTCTAAACCGTAAGGATATCCTAGGTATCCCTTGGGGTCTCACCCTAGCAACTCGCACTCTGCGTGCTAAACGTTGCACCTGGCCCCTTGCCATTCTCAGCCTTCGCCGTTCCCAGCCTTCGTCGTTCCCAGCCTTCGCCGTTCTCGGCCTTCGACGTTCCCGGCCTTCACCGTTCCCGGCCATTACCATTCCATCATTAACATATACTCATAATATACTAAACAGATATTAGAACACACATAAATTCAGTCAAAGGGCCATGCCCCGCAACACAATCATATAGGGCCGAGCCCTGCAACACAAGCTCTATGAAACAGTAGTTTTCTTACCTGTGTCCCGAGCTTTCTAAGCACCAACTCCTAACGAAAGGATGCAAGGCCAACGCCTAGTCCCAACCCGGATCTCCAAGGTCCGGGGGGTACAAACCAAGTGGGACGCAAGGCTCAGGCCTAGTCCCGACCTGGACATACATGGTCCGGGAGTACATTACATGGCTCAAGCCTAATCCTGGCCCAGACGTACATGGCCCAAAGGTATAATATCCAGTAGGACATGCGAGCCAGACCTAATCCTAACCAGGACATGCATGGTCCGGGGATATAAAATACCTAAAAATCAGCTGACCAAGCATGGTCCCAAATAAAAAAATACCCATCCATGTCTTCTTTGCAATAGCACAGGACCATTGGAGCGCGAGTCCCAGGTATAAGTTGTCTAAATTTAGTCTTATAAATGGCCCAGGCCGTGGGAACCTAACCCATGTTTCAAAATAAGCTAATTAACTAATCCCTGATGGTCCAGACCATCGAAACTTGAACACTAGAATCGGGAAAATAAATTTAGTGATAATTATCAACTCCCTAATGGCCCGGGCAGTTGGAACCTAAAAAATAGGGTTAAAGCGAGTTAATAAATTGAAACCTAAAAAGAGCTCTCTGATGGTCCGGGCCGTTGGAGCCCATATCGTAAAAATTGGGATAACTCACTCCAGGTGGTAAGGATTTGAACACAGGTCACCAGAAGAGAAACGTTTTCTACAGTTTTTCCCCAATGGTCCCAGCCATTGGAACTGGGACCAAACATTCGATTCATTCATGCATGGTGGTAAAACACTTAGTGAAAGCTCAACGAATGGAAATAGGAAAACCTTGTGCAAGAAATGAATAAATACGAGTATAAAAATTGTCTCAGACGCACCTGCATCCATAAAAGTGTTACAAAAAAAAGAGAAAGAAAAACAAGTAAAAGAACTGGGCCTAGGCTTCGTCGTGCCCTGATGCCTCCAGGTTAGCTCCATCTGCCTCTTCCTCGTCCAAGGGCTCCGCGTCAGCTTTCTCCTTGGCCTCAAACTCGGCTCTTTTTGCAGCAGGATTGAGGTAAAGTAGGATTGATGGCCTCGTCAAAGGTAGACTCCAGCAAGGCATCCGCTTGTTCTTTCTCTTGACGGGTCTCCTTGTGCGCTTTCACCTCCACTTGAAGCAGATCGTCCAATGCCTGGATCCGAGACTCAAGACCGGTGATCCTCTCTCAATCCTGGGCAGACTGGGCTTCGACCGCCTCCAAATTAGCCACCAGCTTTCTATTCTCGGCTTCTCTCCAGGACAAAGCCTCTTCGAGTTGAAAATGAGTTTAGGCAGCCTCTTTGCAGTCCGCTTTGGCCTGAGCCACCTCCTTGGCCAGGGCTTCCTTAGCAGCTTCCCACTGGTTCACGACCACCTCTAGCTCCAATTGGCCCGTATCCATTTTCATCACCATCTTGGCCACCAAGTCGGCATTCCGATGGGCCAGTAAAGCGTCCTGGAATGAATTGAAGTTAGAAAAATCTGAAGAACTAAAAATACGAGAAGAAAAAGGAGGTGTAAATGAATGACTTACAGCGGTAGCCTGATGGCGGATCACTTGGGAAATGAATAGCGCATCCTGGTTGGCTATAGTGGCGTACCGCTTCAACTGCAGGTTGGACATAGCAGCCCCAACCTGCTCCAACAAGTCTGCGGCGAATGGAGTCGTGTCCTGCCCCAGTTTGGGATGAAACCCAGTCTTAGCAACAAGCCGGTCCATGATCGGCTGGGAAGCACTAAAGGCTGCCAGACGCTCTGAGAACTCGACCTTACGACGAATCGTCAAGGCCCGGGAAACCTCCTCCCTCTTCTCCCGACCATTATCCCACGTCTAGGACACCATTTTGGACCGCTCCTCCTGCAAGATCGTCTCTCCCTCTTTGGGGAGCACGGGCGCTTAAGGAAGTTCCTGGGTGGTGAGTTGACTTTCCCTGGAAGACTCCTCGGCCAAGCGAGCGTCCTTGGTCTTGGCCCTCTTCGCTCCCTTTGCGAACTCACCAGTGCCCGAGTCCACGGTTCTCTTCCCGAGTCCCCGACTCACCAGCGGTTCCCGCTCCAGGTCGATTACCTGAGGATTAGCATGGAGAGGCGGGATAGTTTCAGCACGAACTGTCGTGATAGGGACCACGGCTGAGGCCTCCTCGATAGAGTTTGACTTCGGCACCGAAACCCCAAGGATCATGTCCATCGCCTTTGGTTTGGGCCCGCCTTTAGCAGCTTTCTTAGCCGAAGCCCTGGCCTTGGCAGCCCGGGCCTCAAGGGCCTGCTTCATCTTCTCCACCGGGTTGGACATATCGGAGTCTTCTGAAATGGATAAATAGAAAGGGAATTAGCAAAATAAATGAGCCAGGATAAGTGAGTAAAAACAAAGCTAAAAGTACTCTGGGATGAACCCTTGTGCGATTTTGTGTCGAGAGTGTAAAAATCTCAAATGAGATTCTAAGGGTATTTATAAGAACCAAGAGGTTGTTTTTGATCTAACGGTTCGGCGTGATCCCACCCATCAGACGGTCCTGGATCATGCGGGGACATTAATTGGCCTACTTGAGTACTAGATCATGGTTACCCAAAGGTGCGATCCGCGCAGCTCTGATCCCACAGCCCAGGGGAAGAGCATCTCAAAGGTCATCCTATCAAACGGTCCCCTTCAACGCAGAGATAATAAGAGGGTCGTCCGTGCGGATGGGACGCTTCGGAAGTCGCGCTGATGCATGACTGTCAACACGGCAACCAATAGAATGTTTTCTGACCCTTAAAATTCGAGTGTCATCGATGCGCCAGTCACAAGAGGACACGTACACACATCACGATGAAGCAGAGCAAACGGGAGGCATCCCAACGGCCCTGAAGTAAATGAATTAGGGCTTTGGTAAACAAACCTGGATTCTAGTAAACGGACTGAGCTTTTTGGATTCGATCCAGGACATTGAAACAGGGGCTCATTCCACTAGCATTCAGCAAGCAATGCCCCTCGTCAGCGGACCCGTCGCCTTGGAAGTGAACCTGGTAGCAATGAGCTGGTCCGGAAGGGCGACAAGCCTCCACCGCGCAAGCCCAGATGAAGGCTTGGGGGTAATTGTTATCCCCGTTTCTTCCCGAAATGTACGAATCCACACTCTAAGATTATGGGCCGCCTTCCAGGGAGTTAAAGCCCAGATCAGGCCCACTAGATGAAGAGAAAACGAATATTGGCAGTCCAAGTCTAGGTATGGCCCAAAGGGCATCTGGGAGCATAAGTCAGGACCATCGCCGGGGCATGTTGCATAAACCTAAGACCGCGTATCGGGATGTCCCCCGAGATGCAGTAGAAGAGGTCGTGGCTCCCAAGTCCGAGATTAGGCCGGGATCGTTGTGGATGAACCCGGGTTTTGGTAAATGAACTGGGACCTTGGTAAATGAAGAGGGATTTTGGTAAACAGACCTGGATCGGTTGGCCGAGTTTGGCGTGATAAAGTATCCCTGATATTGACATCATCCCAAGAAGCGTGGAGTTGTGTCCCCATAAGTAACCTGTAGAGGAGGCTACCTCGGGAATGTACGCCGTTGGTTCATAACTGCGCCGCCACTACACTGGCAGATCTTGTCCCCCGAATCTTCCTCGTAGCCCATAACACCCAAACTGAAGCACCTGTTTGTCGCGAGTCTTATAATGTGATCATGTTTAGGCTGGCCCAATAGGCCTTGGTTAATGTATGTTTTATATTTCAATCCTTTGTATTGAGCCTTCATCAGAGAGAAAATAATATTTACACCCTTGTTGGGCCCGGATTAGCCCAGCCCAAGCCCAATGCACTCGCTTGCCTATAAATATGAATAGTGGTGCATTGAAGAGGGGGATCCCAGATTTTCTCTTAGAAGAAATTACTCAGCTCAAACTTGTAGAAAACACCATTGTCAAAAGCTCTCTAACCTCTAATACAAATGACTAGTGGAATAAGGCTCATTAACGCCCCAACCACGTAAAAACCTTGCTTACAACTTCTTAATCCTTTCTTCTTAAGCTCTCTTATCTTTCATAATTCTAGTTTCCGAAAAACTCGGTAAACAATTAGGAATTAAGATACACCGAGATTGCTCTTGGGGTGTCCTTGGGTTATCACAAAAGAGCTATATTGAGAAGGTACTTGCTAGATTTGGCGTGAAAGATTGTGCACAAGGAGATACTCCTGGTGCCAAAGGATATACATTTAGTCTCGATCAATGCCCTAGAAATTAAATTGAAAGAACAGAGATGCAAAATATTCCTTATGCTTCGGTTTTTGGGAGTCTTATGTATGCTCAAGTATGTACGCGTCCAGATTTGGCGTACATAGTGGGTATGTTGGACAGATGCTTAAGTGACCCCAGCATGGATCATTGGAAAGCAGCCAAACAGGTTATGGGGTACTTACAACGAACAAAGGATTACATTCTCACCTATCAAAAATAAAAAAATTTGGAGATCATTGGGTATTTTGACTCCGATCTTGCGGATTGCGAAGATACTAAAAGATCTACTTCTGGCTATGTATACATGTTATCAGGATGAGCTATATCCTGGAGAAGTGCTAAGCAGTCACTCATAGCTCATTCCACCATGGCATCAAAGTTCATAGCTTGTTATAAGGCAACCAATCATGCGATATGGCTACGAAATTTTGTCACTGGGCTGCGAGTTGTGGATAGAATTGAAAGACCATTAAATATTTATTGTGACAATCTATCAGTAGTTCTATATTCAAATAACAATAGAAACTCTTCAAATTCTACAAACATAGACATTAATTTTCTACTTGTTAAAGAGAGAGTTCTGAGTAAGATAGTGTCTATTGAGCATATAGGAACAAACTTAATGCTAGCGGACCCACTAACCAAAGGTTTGACACCCAAGGTCTTTCATGGGCATACTGCTCTCATGGGTGTTGTATTATTTGATGATATGTTGTTTTAGTGGGAGTTTGTGTTATGTATTTAGTTATTATTATCTGTTGACGCTATTATACTACTTTATTGCTCTGAATATGTTATATTTCAATTATGGTTTGACATAAAGTTTGAAAGACTGAGGATTGATCTCACTAAGGAATAAAGGAAGAATTGGAAATAGGCATGATTAAGATCACATTGCATGTAATTTCCAATTACACGTCCATACTTGATCTATGTCATTAAATATATTTGATATGGTGATCATTGATGGATCGAGTTACAATTAATGTAACAAAGGTCGCTTTGGTCTCATATTGGTACAGGAGATGGACCAGATTGATTAAAGAAGATGTTTTTAAGGATAATTAGCAAGTTTGTGCGTGTAGCGTCCCAAATTTGCTAATAGGGCTTAGGGCCTTGATTAGCGTGTCGGGAGGGCAATAATTGATTTAATTATGTTAATATGTGAATTAAATGATTATGTGATTAGAAATGCATGTTTAGGTAACTAAATATGCATGTGGGCCCCATTTGGTTATTATGGGCATATTTGTAATTTTAGCCCGTTGAGGGCATAAATGCAATATATTTGTATGCTGAGATTGATACCATGAGTGTGTGGTGATATGTTTTTGATGTGCGATCTGAGACGGTCCTAGGGAGCGGAATAGCTAAATACTCACAACGGGGCCGAATACACGGCTCAGGAGGAGACTAAGGGTATTTTGGAAATATATTACGTGATTGGGATCACCAGGCAACGGTAGTGATTTAATGTTTGTTTAAGTATGTTGGGGATTAAATGGGGATTTATAGGAAACACTCAAGGATTTAGCGGGATGTGGAAATTGACGGAATTGCTGTAACG
Source organism: Humulus lupulus (assembly GCF_963169125.1). Lineage (NCBI taxonomy): Eukaryota > Viridiplantae > Streptophyta > Magnoliopsida > Rosales > Cannabaceae > Humulus > Humulus lupulus. The sequence continues at coordinate 124,931,030 of NC_084801.1, read as the reverse complement.
CCCTACTTCCTTAAAGTCGTTACTAAGTGAGTTTAAAACGTGCCATTAACTCGCTAATCGAGGTTTTAGGTTAGAAGTGTGACTAAATTGAGATCAAATCTGTTACTAGACATTAAATATAAATTTTTTGGTTATTCATTGAAATCTCATAAAGTTTTACAGTTGGGATCCCAAAATTCAGTTTGGAAAATATATTACATATCAAAATGTACATGTGGTCGACTTAGGCGACAAAACCACTATTACAGTACATTTTCCCAAAAATAACCCTAGTCGTGGCAGCTAGGCAGGACAAACATGTACCCATCGCTCCACACTCTCCGTACTCATGGTTGGTCGACATTTCCCTTGCCCTTACCTGCACCATAGAGCACCTGTGAACCGAAGCCCAACAAGAAAACTCAACACAAAACAAATAACATATGAATATCTATCAACAACATATAACAAAACAGCCAAGAGGCTAAACATATAGCAGCCATGCCATCCCATGTGCTTTACCAGGGCCTGGGTTCGAGGTCTTCACCGAGAGGATGACTTCAACATCCTAGGAGGGTCTCACCCTAATACCTTGCACTCCGCGTGCTCAATGTCGTTCTCGGCCCCTTGCCATACTCGGCTCTGCACTCCGCGTGCTCAATTCCATTCCCGGCCCCTTGCCGTACTCGACTTCCTGCCATTCTCGGCCTTCACCATTTCTGACCTTCGTTGTTCCCAGCCTTCACCGTTCATTCACAAATATGCACTACATAGCATAATATCAACAAATATTTAAACATATACAAAACATAAACAATAGGGATACGCCCTGCAATCCAATCAATAGAGTTAGACCCTTCAATACAAAAAATAGGGCCACGCCCTGCTCTACGGGTACAACAATTTTCTTACATGTGTCCCAAGCTTCCTAAGCACTGCAATCCCGAGCACAGTCCTCTAACCCGAGCCTCGCTGAAAACCTAGTCACAACGCATTCATAAAAGCCATCCATCAAGTTCTAATCCATTAATTAACTTTGGAACATAATTCTAGCCTCCGGGACCTTGCGTTCATAAAGGCCCGTTGTGACTTTCTAGCTAAACTGCTCCCTAGGACTGTCTCGGATCGTGCATCACAAATATATCACCACTCATGCGTGGTATCAATCACAATATACACAAATATTGCATTTATGCCCTCAACGGACTAAAATTACAAATATGCCCCTAATAGCCAAATGGGGCCCATGCATATTTAATTCACCTAAACATGCATTTCTAATCACATAATCATCAAATTCATATATTAACATAATTAAACTAATTATTTCCCTCCCGGCACGCTAATCAAGGCCCTAAGCCTTATTAACAAATTTGGGACATTACAACTATCCCCTCCTTATAGAAATTTCGTCCTTGAAATTACCTGAATAACTCGGGATACTGATCCCGCATATCTGTCTCAAGTTCCCAAGTCGCCTCCTCCACTTTGTTGTTCCTCCACAACACTTTTACTAAGGCGATGGTCTTGCTCCGTAAGACTTTATCCTTCCGATCAAGAATCTGAACCGGCTTCTCCTCATATGATAAACCCTGATCCAACTCCAAATTCTCATAACTCAGCACGTGCGTAGAATTCGATACATACTTCTGGAGCATGGATACGTGAAACACATTGTGAACCCCTGATAAAGCTGGAGGCATCGCCAATCTGTAAGCTACCTCTCCAACCCGTTCCAGAATCTCAAAAGGGCAAACAAACGTAGGGCTCAACTTGCCCCGTACACCAAACCGTTTCACTCCTCTCAAGGGAAAAACTCTGATAAATACATGGTCACCAACTTGAAACTCTATGCTCCTGTGTCTCAAGTCTAAGTAACTCTTCTGGCGACTCTGGGAGGCAAGCATTCGAGCTCTAATTTTTCAATCGCCTCATTGGTCCTCTGAACAACCCCAGGACCAAGATACCTTTTCTCACTCGTCTCATCCCAATGAATAGGTGATTTGCACTTCCTCCCATAACATCTCATACGGAGCCACTCCGATAGTCCCCTGATAACTTTTATTGTACGAAATCTCAATCAAAGGGAGATACTTACTCCAAGATCCCCCAAAACCCAACACACAGGCTTGCAACATGTCCTCCAGTATATGAATCATCCTCTCAAACTGTCCGTCCGTCTGAGGATGATAGGCAGTACTAAACTGCAACTATGTGCCCATAGCCTTCTGCAGGCTCTCCCAAAACATGGAGGTGAAGGTGGGGTCCCTATGGGATACTATCGACCTCGGAGCCCCATGTAGTCGCACGATTTCCTTTACATACAATTATGCATACTGTTCCACAGTATAAGTTGTCGTAACAGGCAAAAAGTGGGTGGATTTGGTATACCTATCCACAATTACCCACACAGAATCATGTTGTCCCACGGTCCTCAGTAACCTAACCACAAAGTCCATGGTGATATCCTCCCATTTCCATTACAGAATCCCTAGACAACCCTGCTGACCTCTAATGTTCAACCTTTACCTGTTGACAAGTCAAACACTTGGCCACATAATCTACCATATCCCTCTTCATCCCCGGCCACCAATACAGAGTTCTCAAATCTTGATACATCTTCGTCGTACCTGGATGTAAAGAATAGGGAGTGGTATGAGACTCATCCAAGATCTCTCATCGAATACCAGAATCCATTGGAACGCAAATTCGACCTTTGTGCTTCATAAATCCCATCTCCGAAATAGAGAAGTCTTTAGCCACTCCGGCTAAGACGCTCTCTTTGTGCTCTCTCAACTGGGGATCCTCCCCTTGTGCTTCCTTGATCCTCTCAAGGAGCATAGAATAAAGAGTGATGTTGGCTAACCGACCAACCACCAACTCTATACTCGCTCTAGTCATATCCTCAGCTAACTTATTAGATATCTGCCTCGAACTGAACAATTGTCATGGGCCCTTCCGACTCAATACATCAGCCACTACATTAGCCTTCCCAGGATGGTATAGGATATCACAATCATAATCATTTACCAATTCCAGCCACCATCTCTGGAACATATTCAAATCCTTCTGGGTAAAGAAGTACTTCAAACTCTTATGGTCGGTGTATATTTCACACTTCTCACCATAAAGATAATGTCTCCAAACCTTCAGTGAAAATACCACCGCTGCCAGTTCTAGATCATGTGTGGGATATCTCTGCTCATACTCCTTCAACTGTCTCGATGCGTAGGCTATCACCTTTCCAGCTTGCATCAGTACACATCCCAAACCCTGTCTGGAAGCATCACAATAAACCACAAACCTCTCATTGTCTGATGGTAGACTCAATATTGGAGCGGTGATCAGTCGCTGCTTCAATTCCTTGAAACTGTTCTCACACCTGTCTGTCCACACATACTTAGTCTTCTTATGTGTCAACTCGGTCAATGGTGTGGCTATTCTGAAGAATCCCTCAACGAACCACCGATAGTACCCTGCCAATCCCAAAAAGCTCCTAACTTCTGGTACACTGCTCACCCTAGGCCAATCTCTCACTGCCTCAATCTTACTTTGGTCAACTAGAATCCCCTCCTTACTGACAATGTGTCCCATAAATGTTACTTTTAGTAACCAAAATTCACACTTGTTGAACTTAGCATATAACCTATGCTCTCTCAACCACTATAATACCAAACATAGATGCTGCTCGTGCTCTATCTCTGACTGAGAGTAAACCGGTATGTCATCAATGAATACGATCACAAACTTGTCCAAATAGTCCTTGAAGATCCTGTTCATCAAATCCATAAAGGCTGTTGGGGTGTTGGTTAATCCAAAGGACATAACCAGGAATTCATAGTATCTATACCTCTTGCGGAAAGCGGTCTTTGGTATGTCCTCCTCTTTAATCCTTAACTGATGGTAGCCTGACTGGAGATCGATCTTAGAGAACACTGTCTTCCCTTGAAGCTGCTCAAACAAGTCGCCGATCCTGGGTAGTGGGTACTTGTTCTTAATGGTCAACTTGTTCAGCTCTCTATAGTCAATACACATCCTTAAGGATCTATCCTTCTTCTTGACGAAAAATATTGGAGCACCCCATGGCAAAAAACTTGGTCTGATGAATCCCAAATCTGATAACTCTTGCAACTGAATCTTTAGTTCCTTCAACTCTGCCGGAGCCATTCTATAAGGTGTCCTAGATACTGGCTCCGCCCCTGGTGCCAACTCTATAACAAACTCAATCTCTCGGTGTGGTGGCAACCCTGGCAAGTCTGCGGGGAACAAATCTAGAAACTCACATACCAGTCTGGTCTCACTTAGTCCAACCAGCACTATTCTGGAGGTATCCACAATGTTTGCTAGGAATCCTATGCAACCCTCTTGCATCAGGTCTCTAGCCTTCAGTGCTGAAGTCCTAGGTACTCACGGTCCACTCACTGTCCCCACGAATACAAATGGTACCTCCCCTTCCAGTTCAAAGGTCACCATCCTACGCTTGCAGTCTATCGTCGCCCTGTACTTCGATAACCAATCCATCCCCAGGATCATATCAAAGTCATCCATTGCTAGCTCAATCAGATCCACAGACAACTCCCTACTGTCTATCTCTACTGGCAATGCTCTAACCCATCTCCTAGAGACTACCAGTTCCCCATTGGGCAACAAAGTTTGAAATCCCCTAGCATACAAATCACTAGGTCTACACAGCTGATCTATCACTCTAGCATAAACAAATGAATGAGTACCCCCTGAATCAATCAATGCAGTAAAAGAAGAACCAGCACTAAAAATCTGACCTGTCATGACCGAGGGGCTAGCCTCAGCCTCAGTCTAGGTCAAGGTAAATACTCTGGCAGGAGCAAGACTATAGCTCTGTTTCGACTCTTCCTTCTTGATTTGTGGGTAGTCCTTCCTCAGATGACTAATGCTCCCACAAGTAAAGCAAGCTCTGATCCTACATTCTCCCTGATGTCATTGTCTGCATCGAGGACACACTTGGAAGTTTCTCCACTTGTCTCCCCCGCCCTGACAGCCACTAAAAGCACCTCGTGCCCTCCTATCCGAGCTAGGAGGAATAAAGGAGTCTGGGGCCTTTCTCTTCTACTCACTGGGGCCATTACCCTGACTAGATCCAGTAAAAGGAGGCACCATCCTCCGAGCATCACACCTAGCAACGCCCTCTCTCCATATCTGATCCTCGACCCCCTCAGCTGTAAGGGCCTTGTCCACTACCTGTGCATAAGTGGTAGTCCCTGGATCCAAAGTTATCTTGACATCACGGGCGATCATAACATTAAATCCCCGCACAAACTAATCTCTTCACGCCATGTCAGTCGGCACCAAATGCGGAGCAAACTTCGCTAGCCGGTCAAACTTCAGAGCATACTCAGTAACCGTCATTCGATTCTGAGTCAGGTTGGTAAACTCATCAACCTTCGCAGCTCGGACTGCGACACTGTAATACTTATCATTGAAAATGTTTCTGAACTCTTCCCAGGTCATAACTGCAACATTCCTTCTCTGTGATACAATATCCCACCAGATGCGGGCGTCTTCTCTCAACATGTAGCTGGCACAAGCTACTCTCTCATTTCCTTCCACTCTCATAAAATCCTGAATGGAAGAAATCATGTTCATCCACTGCTCTGCCCGCAGTGGGTCTGGTGCACCCTCGAAGGTGGGAGGATGCTGCTTCCTGAACCTCTCATACAAAGGTTCCCACCTATTTTCCACGGCAGGCTGGGCTGGCACTGGTACCACAGCCTGTGGAACCTGCAACCCAATGCCCTAAGGAGGGGCCTGTTGCCTCAACTGTCGAAGCTCTTCTTTGGTTCGGTTAAGTCTTTCTTCCATCTCGTCAGATAACTGTTGCCAATTCGGTGGGGCAGGTGGAGGTTCCTGACCCTGGTTGTCATCCTCGGCCCTATTACCGCGGAGTCTGATTGATCGTCGAGGCATTATCACAATATGCCTGCAATCAATGACGCCGCTTATCAGGCATGATAACAACATCCAAAATCACCTCCCAAATTCATCAACCAACCACAATCAGCAAATCCACATATCACAAATAGCATACAACAATCAAGGGGGCCATGCCCTAACATCATGCATATGTCAACTCATTCATCATGCTCTATTAAAATATTCAGGCAAATAGGGCATTTTAGCAAACAATCAAGCATATAATTCAATAATTACCAACCAAACCTGAGTGAGCTTCTCACTGGCAGCGAGCGTACATGTTCGAACAATCTCTAGGAACCATAAACCTTGGCTTGCTGTGATACAAAGTTGTAACGCCCTACTTCCTTAGAGCCATTACTCAGTGAGTTTAAAACATGCCATTTACTCGCTAATCGAGGTTTTAGGTTAAAAGTGTGACTAAACTGAGATAAAATCTGTTACTAGACATTAAATATAAAACATTTGACTATTCATTGCAATCTCATAAAGTTTTATAGTTGGGATCCCAAAATTCAGTTTAGAAAATATATTACAGATCAAAATGTACACGTGGTTGACTTAGGCGACAAAACAACTATTACAGTACATTTTCCCAAAAAATAACCCTAGTCGTGGCGGCCAGGCAGGCCGAACATGTACCCATCGCTCCACGCTCTCCGTACTCATGGTTGGTTGACCTTTCCCTTGCGCTTACCTGCACCATAGAGCACCTGTGAGCCAAAGCCCAGCAAGAAAACTCAACACAAAACAAATAACATATGCATATCTATCAAAAATATATAACAAAACAGCCAACATGCTAAACATATAGCGGCCTTGCCGTCCCAAGTGCTTTAGCAGGCCCTGGGTTCACAATCTTCACCGAGAGGATGACTTCAGCATCCTAAGAGGGTCTCGCCCTAACGACTTGCACTCCACGTGCTCAATGTCGTTCTCGGCCCCTTGCTGTACTCGGCTCTGCACTCTGCATGATCAATTTCGTTCCCGGCCCCTTGCCATACTTGGCTTCCTGCCATTCTCGGCCTTCGCCATTCATTCACAAATATGCACTACATAACATAATATCAACATATATTTAAACATATACTAAACATAAACAATAGGGCTACGCCCTGCAATCCAATCAATAAGGCCAGGCCCTGCAATACAAACAATAGGGCCATGCCCTGCTCTACAGGTACAACCGTTTTCTTACCCGCGTCCCAAGCTTCCTGAGGACCGCAATCCCGAGCACAGTCCTATAACCCGAGTCTTGCTGAAAACCTAGTCACAATGCATTCATAAAAGTCATCCATCAAGTTCTAATCCATTAAATAACTTCAAAACATAATTCTAGCCTCCGGGACCTTGGATTCTACCAATCCGGGTGGTAAAATCCTTCCCGAGCCTTAACATTTGGGTTTCCGAGCTAAAAACTTCAAATAGTCAATAATTTGAATTTGAGCTGCGGCACATCCCTTTAAGGGCCACGACGGGCTCAATTCAGAGGTAAAATGCCTTTTTGTTGAGGGACACGGGTCGCGGCGCGCCTGGGCAGACAGAGGCTTCCAGCCTCTTCGACACACACGAGTCGCGGAGCCTGAAGAACAGGGCCGCATCTCGAGCATCCAAACCCAGAAAATCACCATTCTTCCTGCGTTTTCTTCGAGCCTAAACCCCAATTCTCATAATTCAAACATCAATTAAACTCGTAATTAAGTCTAGAATTTATATTCCCACAGTCTAATCATCACAACTAAACCTCTAAACAATTCATACTCTGACATGAAACCCAAATTCAACTCAAAAACAGCTAACAGGATCAAACCCCATGGAAGCTTAAGTTCTAATAAAACCATCAGAATTCAATCTTAATAATCAAGTTAAAGTCTTACCTCTACAATATCCACACCCTTGAGCTACCTTCCCAAGTTCTGCCAGCCTCTAGACTTCAATTCCCAGCTTAGATCCTTTAAAATTCCCTCAGCCTTCAAGCATCCAAAGAAGGAGGAAGAAACCGAGAGATAGAGAGAGTGAGTTGAGTTTTTCTTCTATTTGTCCTCTGCCTAATTCTGATGGTTTCTCAAACCATCTAAGTCTATATTCAATTTTAGCAAAAGGTCTAAAATGCCCCCCTTAAGTCCATCTAAGTCCTCAAGTACCATCAAGGGTAATTTTGTCATTTGCCAACTCCCACTAATTCCTCGAGTGTTCCTATAAATTCCCATTTAACCCCGACATGTCTAAATAATTATTAAATTACTATCCATTACTCAATAAATCCCGAACACATATAACACTCCCAAAATACCCCTAGGCTCCTCCCGAGCTGGGTATTTGACCCCGTTGTGACTTTCTAGCTAAACTGCTCCCTAGGACTGTCTCGGATCGTGCATCACAAATATATCACCACTTACGCGTGGTATCAATCACAATATACACAAATATTGCATTTATGCCCTCAACAAGCTAAAATTACAAATATGCCCTTAATAGCCAAATGGAGCTCACATGCATATTTAATTCACCTAAACATGCAATTCTAATCGCATAATCATCAAATTCATATATTAACATAATTAAACCAATTATTGCCCTCCCAGCATGCTAATCAAGACCCTAAGCCTTATTAGAAAATTTGGGACGTTACAATTTCTCTTGTTGGCACTAGAGGATTAGGATAGACTTCAGGGCAATTTAGGTATTTTGGGATTAAACTTAGCCTACACAACTCTGAAAAACCAAAGTAAAAACAAAAACAGAACTCTCTCTAAGCTCCCAACATTCTCTCTTACAGTTCTCTCTCCCTCTTCTTGAAGCTTAGAAGTTGATGAATTTTGGGGGACTTTAGGCCAAAGAATTGAGGAATTAGACTTGCTGTGCTTGGGTTTAGCTCAAGGTTGAAGACATCACAGAGGTAAGGATTCAAATTTGATTTCTTTCTGTTGAATTCAGTTAGAACTATAGACTTGCATGTGAGTGGATTCTAAGTTTGGTTTTGAGTGTTTGGTGAGTATATGGAATTTTTTTTGGGATGGTTGTGATGTTTAAGCTGTGTGGATGAGGATTCTAGGCTTAATTCTAGGTTTGGCTGGTGTTTGGAGTATGAATTATGGATTTAGGCTTGGGGAAAACATAGGAAAAATGGCTGGTTTCTGGAGCTCGTGTCGTAGCCCTGTTCTACAGGTGCTGCAGCCCATGTGTGTGAAAGGGCCTGGGGAGCCCTCGAGATTTCCCAGGCATCGCGGTGCAGGGCTTAGCACGCCGCAACCCGTGTCCTTTAGAAGAGAGGGATTGCTCTCTGATTTGCAGTAGGCCGCGGTCCTAGGGGGCGGGCCGCGACTCAAAATAAGAAAAATGGGAAAATGAAGGTTTAAAGCTCAGGAACCCAAATGTTAAGGCTCCGGAAGGGTTTTACTACCCAATTTAGTAGAATTCAAGGTCCCTGAGGCTAGAATAATATTCCAAAGCTATTATTTGGTTTAAGGCTTGATATATTTCTGTTATGGATGCGTTGTGACTAGGTTTACGCCAAAGCTCGAATTAGAGGACTATGCTCGGGATCGCGATAATCTATCAACTCGAGGCATAGGTAAGAAAACGGTTGTACCCATAGAGCAGGGCATGGCCCTATTGTTTGTGTTTTAGGGTATGACCCTATTATTTATGTTTAGTATATGTGTGAATATCTGCGAATGTTATGCATGTTTATGAATAAACGGCAAAGGTTGGGAATGGCAAGGGACGAGAACGGTGAAGGCCGGGTACGGCAAGGGGCTGGGAACGACATTGAGCACGCTGAGTGCAAGCTGCTAAGGCGAGACCCTCCAAGGGTGTTGTATCCACCCGCTCGGTGAAGACCGCGAACCCAGGGCCTGTAAGGCACCTAGGTCGGCGTAGGCCATTATGTCTTTAGTTTGTTTATTGTTTGTGTTATTATTATTGGATTGGATTATACTTTATATGCATTGATTTTTCTTTCTGGGCTTCGACTCATGGGTGCTCTATGGTGCAGGTAAGGGCAAAGGAAAGGTCTACCAACCATGAGTACAGAGAGTGTAGAGCAACAGGTATATATTCGGCCTACCTGGCTGCCACGTCCAGGGTTATTTTGTGGAAATGTATTGTAGTGATTTGTTTTGTCACTTCGGTCGACTGTATTTATATTTTTGAGTTGTAATATATTTTCTAAAAATTATTTTTGGGATCCCACATGTATAACTTCTTATGATTACAATGAATGTCCAAATCTTTATAATTAATGTCGTTAAACGAGTTTTATTTCAATTTAGTCACACTTTTAACATAAAACCTCGATTATCGAGCTAATGGCACATTAACGGCTCTAAGGTAGTAGGGCGTTATAGTGCACACCAAAGGTTATCAAATGAAATTTTCTTTGGAATTAATTTGTAGCCCAAGTGGGAGATTGTTGTGTTATTTTTAATAAACTAATGTGTTGGCTAACAAATTAAGACAATTATATTTGAGCTAATATTCTAAGTTGCACTAACTAAGTGATCTAATTAAAGGAGCTCAATTAAACATCTTATATGGTATGGGCTTTGTAATGTGTAATACCGAATATTAAACCTAATTAGGGTTAATGGGGTTCTAATTAGATTACTATATAAAGCATGCTACAGTGTTTGGTCACCAAGGCTAATCTCTCTTCAACTCTCCTCCTCTATTCCCACCAATTGAGTGAGACCCATAGATAGAAAAGATTAGTCTGTGGAAGACCATAAACTCATAATTCTTCTCATATTTAGCATCATGGAATCAGGTATGTCTTGTGAATCTACTGGGTAATCTTGATAATCTGATATAAGTTTAGATCTGTGCATATTCAGATTTAGTTCCAACATCCAATCCCTCATATAAGACAGGGGGGGGGGGGGGGGGGGGGGAACTAAGACCAAGACACATAAACAAAGTTCAAAGTAAACTTTCCTTTGGCACATGCTATTTTTAGGGGTGTTCGTGTATAGCTATTTTTTTAGCCCATCTACATAAAATGGAACTCCAATGGCAGTCTAAAATGTGTGCCAAATTTGGCACATGCTAAAAGTTTTGCCAAATAGGGGTGTTTGTGGTGTAGGCGGTGCAGTTTTTACCAATTTATTGGACCGCATCGCATATGCGGTTTGAACAATTTTCCAAAGTGCAACCCCCACCACATAACTCGCACCGCAAAAATGTGGTGCAGTGTGGGTGGTTAATAATTATCGCCAAATGATTTAATAATTAAACATTATAATTAAGAAATATTTATAATAAAACTCATAACTAAATAGTGTTTAACAAAACAATAAATATACAAAAAATTAATAAACTTTTAGCAAAACAATAAATGTACAACAAATTAATAAACTTTTAGCAAAACAATAAAAATACAACAAATTAATAGCAAAAAAAATGTAATATAGAAGTAAAAGTTTTGATTAAGGAGTAATATTTTTAGGTTGAAGTAGTATATGTGTTAGCATTTTATGAAACATAATAATTTTTGTTAGATATTATGTATATTATACTATAGAAATATATATATATATATATGCATTTAAGTTTAAATGTGGTAAAATTGAAAAGAAATATATTAAAAAAACTTAATATATATATAACGATGCGGTGCGGTGCAGTTTGAACTGCATTTATAAAATTTAAAATCACACCGCACCGCGCGGTTTGGCAAAAATACAAGCCACAACTGCACCACGAATGGCTCCAAATCGCAAATTGTGGTGTGGTGTGGGCAGTTTGTGCAGTGTGGGTGTTTTGATGAACACCCCTAGTGCCAAATTTGGCACAAATTATAGCATGGACAAAATTTGACCCACAATAAATATTATATTTTCAATAAGCATTAATAGCTATATTGACTTTTTTTTAGCTATTTAACACTTTGTGCATTGGAGTATAAATGCAAAAAGCGGGTAAAATATAAGCACATATTTTGAGCCAAGTTTGGCATAAAATATAAACCATCTATTGGAGATGGTCTGCACAAAAATCCATTCTTTCCTTCAAAAACTGATTTCATTTTAATATCTCCTCTATTCTCTCTCTTTTTTTTTAATTCTTTTTTTTTTATAGCAGTACAAAATGGGAGGAAAAAATATAACACATCAGAGAAGATAAATGACACCCAAAACAATGCTAGAGAAGTATAGCAAAAATGGTGAATGAGATGAGGAAAAAGGAAAAAACTTTCATTTTCGGAGGGAGAAACAAAAAAAGTATATGAAAAAGAAAACATAATATAACATTAAAATATTAGGGTAGTTGTTCAGTGCACCTCTCAAAAGGGGCACACTGGTGCACCCCCTCTCTAGTCTTTTACTTGAGAAGTATTTTCGGTGCAAATTTTTTTATGGTCATGTATATTGTAGTTATTTAGAGCATCCTGCAAATTTTCAGAAAATTCAGAATAATTTATAGTGTCGAAAACAATATTCAAATAAGTTATTTTCCACACGCATAATAAAAAATAGTCATATCTGCAACAAACTATTAATTATTCGGAATATCCTAACAATTTGCAAGATGTTCTAAATAACTACAATATACACGGTCATAAAAAATTGCGCCAAAAATAATTTCTGAGCTAAAAACTAAAGAGGGGTGGCACCGATATGCCCATTTTTAGGAGGTGCACTCGAGAATTTCCCAAAATATTATATAGAAGCCCAATAAATTATTGTAAAAATAGTACATCCCAAAAAAGTTACTATAGGTAGCCAATTTTTACAAAACTAATACCCCTGCACAAATGTTAGCCATTGGATTCAAATTTTTAATATAATAATAAAATCGAATGGCTCAAGATGGATTAAGGGATTAAACACCTCAAAGTACATTGAGAGATTACATAATATGCCTATCTTTATATAAAAAAATCATTTTTCAAAATAAAAATTGTATATTTTCAGCAATTATAATTAATTATACTAACTTTCAGTTGGTAGTAATAGTAAAGCTCTCTATTGTTTTTATAATTAATCCAAATTAAAACAACACAAAGAGAAATTTACATCTAATATAACTCTCCATAAGATGATACCCAACAGAGAAACTCATACAAGCTTTCATATTATACAATATTTTTTGTGAATATCAAATGCTCTAGTCTTGTCTTTCTATAGATAAAAATTACATAATAATGATGTTCTACCAACTAAATGTTTATTGCTAAATGATACTGTTAGAATTTTATGGTCTGCATTAAACATCCGAACACATCAGCAAAGTTACGTTTTTCTTCCAGTCTTGTTTACCATTTCGCCAGATGAGTCTGCATCTTATTTCTGGTATTTTTTAAGTTAGATGACAGTTGTAAAACCCCTATAAATAAGTCTTGTTATCTCAGTTGTTTAGAGGTGATACGAGAACAGATTTCATTTTGTAAAATAGGAGCTATTTCAAAGAGAGAAAGAGAGAGAGCTTGAGAGAGAAACACTTGGGTCTTGGGTGAGAGATTTCTTTGTACATGGTCAAGTGTACTTGGGGTTTTGCTTGGGTTCAAGGCATTGTAATCCATCAAGTGTAGAAGTTCTCTAGTGGTGACAAGTTGTAATCTTCATTGCTGTTTCATAGTGCAGAGAAGAACATCCCAAGGGGAGTTCAAAGAGGATGTAGGCTCAAGTTATTTGGGCTGAACCTCTATAATTCTTGGTGTTCATTTTATTGTTTTTCTTGCTGATTTTTCTATTGATTTTTGTGTATGTTGTGTCTATTGGTTTGTTGCTTTTGTGTTTGTAGATGAAGCTGGTGTGAGGAAGGTAAATTCCCTAACAGTGGTATCAGAGCCAGGTTGATTGGCAAAGTTTAGCTTCAAGATCAAAGGTGACAAAGAAGGGAAGAACTGGCTGAATCAAGTTCTTCATCAGAAAGTGACACAGAAAAAGTTTCAGTCAAGAAAGAAGTCCAAGAATCGAGTTCGAAGGTTCAAGAATCTGTTCAAAGTCTCTTGGATTGGAGTTATTGCAACAATATGAGTAATATGAAGCTTTAAATAGAGAGGTTTGATGGCAATGGAGATTTTAGAATTTGGAGAAGGAAGATTAAAGGAATGTTGGCTTCTCAAAAGTTATTGCGTGTTCTTGAAGATCCCATTTCATGGCCTGAAGGTACTACAAAAGATCAAAAAGAAGAAATGCTCGAATCATCCATTGGGATTATGATTTTTCATTTGTCGGACTCCATCATTCGAATGTTTGATAAAGAAGACACTCCATCCAAGATTTGGAATAAACTAGATGAGTTATTTCAGCAAAATACTCTCACCAACAAAATCTTTCTTAAGGAAAGAATCTTTGGATTTAAGATGAGCCGTAGCAAGAGTTTGGAGCAGAATTTGGATGAGTTTCTAAGGATGAACATTGAGTTGGCTAACTCAGGAGAAGGCGAAGCTTTAAGTGATGAAAACCAAGCAATTATCATTTTAAATTCTTTGCCTGAATCGTTTAAGGAGGTCAAAAGTGCTATCAAGTATGGTCGTACATCAATTACTTTAGAAGAAGTAATTTCAGCATTGAAATCAAAGGATTTAGAGTTAAAATCAGAGAAATCTTCTTCACCAAACCTTGGAGAAAGCAACTACGCAAGGGGTCGATCACCACACAAAAACTCAAATGGCTATCATGGTAAAAGGCACAGCAAGAGCAGAGGTAGATCTGGTTCCAGAGGTCCAAACAATTCAAGGGCGTGTTTTCATTGTGGCAAGCTTGGTCACATGAAGAGAGATTGTTATCTCTGGCTCAGAAAACAAAAGGGCAGGAGTTCCGTCTGTGAAAGTGCTAGATCCATCTACGAGGGAAAATCTGAACATACGGATTCAGCAAATATTGGAAAAGCTTGCAATGATGTTGAAGATTTAATTGCAGCAACAGGAGAAAACGAAAAAGATTGGATCTTGGACTCTGGGTGTTCATACCATATGACTTTCAATAAAGAATGGCTTCAAGATTTCAGAGAGTTGAATGGTGGTAAGGTTATTATGGGGAATAATCAATCTTGCCAAGTAACTGGAATAGGCTCAATCAACATCAAAATGTTTGATGGTGTCATTCGAACATTGAAGAATGTCAGGTATGTTCCTAATCTGTCTAGAAATTTGGTTTCACTAAGCATGCTTGATGATGCAGATTATACAGTAAAAATAGAGCGTGGAACCATGAAGATTCGTAGAGGTTCAATGGTAGTTCTTAAGGGAATTAAGAAGGACTCTCTATACTACCTAATTGGTGACACAGTAACTGGCAGCAACAATTTAGCTGAGGCACCAGAAGATCACAAGGCAATCCTATGGCATAGGAGGCTTGGTCACATAAGTGATAAAGGCTTGCAAGTGTTAAAGCAACAAAGCTTACTTGGAAAGGATAAGGTGAGCAAGGTAGATTTTTGTGAGAATTGTGTCTTGGGCAAACATCACAGATTGGCTTTCAAAGTTGGGCAACACAATTCAAGGGGCATACTTGAATACCTACATGCAGACTTATGGGGTCCAGAAAAGACTCCAACAATTGGAGGTAACAATTACTTTCTTTCTATTGTAGATGATTTTTCTAGAAAAGTATGGGTGCATTTATTGAAACATAAAAATGATGCATTTGAGGCTTTTAAAAATTGGAAAATTCTTATGGAAAATCAAACAAATAGGAAGATTAAAATATTGAGGACCGATAATGGATTAGAATTTTGCAATGAGATTTTTTATTCATATTGTAGAGAGAATGGTATTCAAAGACATAGGACTGTGAGATTAACTCCTCAACAAAATGGGGTGGCTGAAAGAATGAACCGAGCACTACTTGATAAAACTAGATGTATAATGATTAGTTCAGGTATACCCAAGGGATTTTGGGGGGAAGCTATAATGACAGTTGCATATCTAGTAAATAGATGTCCTAATACAACTATAGAGTTTAAGACACCTGAAGAAAAATGGTCCAATAAACCACCAAACTTGTCTTGCTTAAGAGTATTTGGGTGTGCTGCTTATGCACATCAAAGAGAGGGTAAATTAGATCCTAGAGCAGTTAAGTGTGTATTTTTGGGTTACCCACAGGAAACTAAATGTTACAAATTATGGGTTAAAGAAAACAAAGGTTACAAACTTATAATCAGTCGTGATGTTATATTTAAAGAAGATTGTTTTCCTTGTTTATCTCAAACTAACATTCCTACAGGTCAAGAACAAAATAGTACTAACAATGCAGGTACAGTAGAGACTTTAGTTCAGATGGAAACAAGAGCACCCAACACAAATCAAGTGGAAGAAAATAAGATTCAGACCCCAACTCAAACTCCAGCTGAAATGCAACCAGAACAAAGTGTAGATGCATCTGAAATTCATGCAGATCCGACTACGTCATATCAGCTTGCAAGAGACAGAGTCAGGAGAGAACCAAAACCAGTCCAGAAGCTTACACTTACAGCGTGGGATGACATGATAGCTTATGCACTGATGTCTGCACTTGAGTTAGCTAATTCAAAACCCAACTCATATGAAGAGGCGGTAAAATGTTCAGATTCAAAGCATTGGATTGATGCTATGAAGGAGGAAATGAGGTCTTTGTACAAGAATGATACTTGGACGCTGGTTAATAGACCCAAAGACAAGAATGTAGTAGCATGTAGATGGTTGTTCAAAGTTAAAGAAGGCATGAATGATCAGGAACCAGTGAGATACAAAGCAAGGTTGGTTGCTAAGGGCTTCACTCAAAAGGAAGGAGTGGATTTTACAGAGATTTTCTCACCAGTCATTAAATATAAAACCATAAGAATCATGTTATCTTTGGTTGCCCAGTTCAATCTGGAACTTGACCAAATGGATGTAAAAACTGCATTTTTACATGGTGACTTAGAAGAGACTATTTACATGGAGCAACCAAATGGGTTTGAGATGTTCAAAGGGCAAGATAAAGTTTGTTTGCTCAAGAGATCGTTGTATGGCCTCAAGCAATCACCTCGGCAGTGGTATAAACGTTTTGATGGGTTCATGATAAAGCATGGTTTTCAAAGAAGCTACTATGATCCTTGCCTCTACTTCAAAGGACAACAATTCAAAGATGTTGAGTATCTACTATTGTATGTGGATGATATGTTGCTGATTAGTGACAAAAGGGACAAGCTGAATAAATTGAAGGCTCTTCTCAAAACAGAATTTGAAATGAAGGATTTGGGCATGGCTATAAAGATTTTAGGTATGGAGATCAAGAGAAATAGGGATCAACATACCATCTTCATCAGTCAAAAGTCTTATGTTGAAAAGGTTCTAAAAAGGTTTTCTATGAAGGGTGCTAAAGCTGTCAAACAGCCATTGACAAGTCAATATCAGCTTACAAATGCTGATTGTCCTAAAACTGAGTTTGAAAGGGAAGATATGGCCAAGGTACCTTATTCTAATGCTGTTGGAGCTATAATGTATCTAATGATTTGCACTAGGCCTGATTTATCACACTCGATTAGTGCTCTAAGTAGATACATGGAAAATCCCAGAAGAATTCATTGGGATGCTATGAAGTGGTTGCTGCGTTATTTGATTAATACTACTAGACATGGGTTGGTGTTCAAGCGGCATCTTAATCAGGTGGAAATCAGTGGGTTTGTAGACTCGGATTATGCTGGAGACCGAGACACTAGAAAGTCTACTACAACCTATTACTTTCTAGTAAGTGGGAATTGTGTGAGTTGGAAGTCTCAACTACAATCTGTAGTTGCACTTTCAACTAGTGAAGCTGAGTACATAGCTGCTACTGAAGCAATCAAAGAAGGTATTTGGATTCAAGGTCTTCTAAAAGAGCTACAAGTGTTCAAAGGAAAAGCTACAATTTTTTCAGATAGTCAAAGTGCCATACATTTGTGTAAGAATCCAGTATTTCGTGACCGGACTAAGCATGTGGAGATCAAGTATCACTTTATTCGTGACAAGGTCACTGAAGGTGTAATCAATGTCGAAAAAGTCCCCACAGAAGAGAATCCCGCTGATGCTAGAACTAAGATATTGCCATTGAACAAGTTTAACTACTGCCTAAGCTTGCTCGGAATTGATCATGGATGATAGTTGATGGCTGAACTGGGATCCTTGGGAAGTTATGTTTATCTCTGCAATCCATGTTTAATGAAGACCAAGGTGGAAATTTGTTAGAATTTTTTGGTCTGCATTAAACATCCGAACACATCAGCAAAGTTACGTTTTTCTTCCAGTCTTGTCTACCATTTCGCCAGATGAGTCTGCATCTTATTTCTGGTATTTTTTAAGTTAGATGACAGTTGTAAAACCCCTATAAATAAGTCTTGTTATCTCAGTTGTTTAGAGGTGATACGAGAACAGATTTCATTTTGTAAAATAAGAGCTATTTCAGAGAGAGAAAGAGAGAGAGCTTGAGAGAGAAACACTTGGGTCTTGGGTGAGAGATTTCTTTGTACATGGTCAAGTGTACTTGGGGTTTTGCTTGGGTTCAAGGCATTGTAATCCATCAAGTGTAGAAGTTCTCTAGTGGTGACAAGTTGTAATCTTCATTGCTGTTTCATAGTGCAGAGAAGAACATCCCAAGGGGAGTTCAAAGAGGATGTAGGCTCAAGTTATTTAGGCTGAACCTCTATAATTCTTGGTGTTCATTTTATTGTTTTTCTTGCTGATTTTTCTATTGATTTTTGTGTATGTTGTGTCTATTGGTTTGTTGCTTTTGTGTTTGTAGATGAAGCTGGTGTGAGGAAGGTAAATTCCCTAACAGATACTAATGGTGACTAATACTACTTGGCATGGCATAAAGTCATTGGTGCATGTTAGTATCGAGTTTCATATATTTAAATTAAAATAAAATATATAAAATTTGATACTAATTTGCACAATCAACACAAGGTAGTGTCAGGCACTATGAGTGTCCCATAGCAATGCTCTTCTTTGAATCATTTTTTCCTCTTCATGAGAATTAGACTACAGGTTCCCCATTCTCACACCAGTGTCCCTGGCGTAAGTCGCATGACTGTCGTTCGCCTTGGAGAAACTAACGTAAAAGAGCTCTGTAGCTATACCTGTAAACACAATAAATGCAGCTCCAGCTCCAAAGAAACCTTTCCTCACTACCTTACATGACAAGGATCTCCTGTACTTGGTGTGAACGACATTTGAAACAGATGCAGAGAGCAAACATGACACTGTAATGGCAAAGAATATCCTGAAATTTGTGTTGAGTTGTTAGATTTGAGCTAAGGTTTTTCTGAGCATGAAAAAGAGATATGATTAGAAGTTGAACTAGTATAGCATCATACCAGCTAGAGATGAACAGAGCTATGGCCCAAGACCTCGAACTGCTTGGCCTCAAGGCCTTCCCACAGCACAAGCATCGGCTCACTACCATTATAAGAATTTGACTGACACACAAGAACAAAAACGCCCCCACGCCTAAGCCGGTTGCAATATCTTTGTCATACACACAATAGGTGTAATCAACTTCCTTTACTAACCTTGCCTGCCATGGAAGAATAGAGTTCAAAACTTGTCAATTATAATATATAGATATCATGAGTACCATCTTGTTCCAGTGTTGTAATCATATTACTTTTGCAGGTATAATTTGTTGAAAAATATGGGACATGCATGGGCTAATTCAATTGACAAATAAAATTTGCATTTGTACCAAATCATAATTGAAAAGAAGAAAGATTAACTAAGAAGTGGAATTTAGAAGTTAAAGAGATAATATGGTAGTGGAAACATTAAGGATCATATGCAACCATCAACATGGACTCTCTACTACTTTGTGTACTGGATTTTAATGAATATTTTTGCATTTTTATCTAATGATGTATCATAACTAATCCAAATTAATTTAGTTTACAATGTTGTAGATAGATACACTGAAATCAAGTCAATGTCCAATCAAGAATGTGAAATCTTTTCTAAAATTAGACTCCTCGCTTAATCTTACAATATGTTGGGACCAGAAAACTAGGAACTAGGACCTCTGACCTTGTGGGAGCACATCACATACGTGACCATTTGAACTACTCTTCTTTGGTATAAAAATAGATTAAAGAATCAAACCCAAACACAAAAAAGGAAAGAAAAAAAAGATTCTTAATATTAATGAGTCAGAAGAGGATAAGGTAGATTGCAAAACTAGTATTTTTCTTACTTGTTATCTTAATTCCTCAAATTTTACAGTGAAAAACCTAGCTCAAATTTATTGAAACACTACCCAGTCAGTCACATGTCCAAAATCCAAGTCTAGATAGTTCATATTCTTTTGAATCTGCAGTCAGTTTTATAATAGTATTCTTTAGTTTTTTTGTTTTCCTGAACCTACTTCAATTCAGAACCATTTATCATTTTCTTAAAATTTCTTTGCATAATTTGGTATATATGGGATCCTCCCATCAAACCTTATTATGAAGGTAACTCAAGCAAAATCACTAAGTAGATTTCATGGGAAACCAAATCTAGTAGCCCTTATGACTCTATGAAAACTAAGTATATATTTATGAAGAATGGACACTTTAATCCCAAACATCACGTACACTTACTCACCCAATCACATGAGCTAACCTCAAACAGCATAGTAGACCATGTATCATTCACACACACTCACTAGCCAACCACTTAAACTAGTCTTATGTAGCAGAAACTTGTACAAGTCTTGTTTCACATGTTGCAAACAATAACTCCTTAAAAAGATCCAAGTTAAAGAAGGAAATCAATACAAGTTGACCATAATTTTTTCAACAAGCCCCCACTTCTCACATGGTGTTGTATAGCCATGAAAAGTGTTGGTACACAGAAAGTCCCAACATTATTAAATGGGTAAATAACATATAGGATACTTAATTTGTTTGTAATGTATCTTTTAGGTCCCCAAACTATTTTTTGTAGCATTTAGATTCTTAAATTTGTACTTTTGTAACAAGTTAGTCTCTAAAATGATAATGAGATGATCGTTAACATACATGTGAATAGGGACCTAACTGATACGCTTGGAGAAATTTAAGGACCTTAACAATACAGAAGAGAAGTTGGGTACCTAAGATGCTATTTTTAATAAAAATCATACAAAATATATTAAAATTTATATTTTCAAAATTTGAAAAATTAAAATGAAATCATTAAAGAAAACAATTAACTAAACAAAAATAATTATCTTAATTACATATAAACTTCATTCCTAAACTATAATGCCATTAAATTTTAAAAAATGATTGAAAAACAAAAGAATAAGTATGGTCACTAGTTCCTTTTTTGTACATTTTTTTGTACTTTTGTTGTTTGTCTTGGAACCAACTTAGTACCATTTTGCTTACTTAATACCAGTTTTAATATCTTATATATTGCAAATAAATTCAAATTAGTACATTTTCACTAATTTTGGTAAAAAAAAATTATAAATTTATAAATATGTTTTAAATACTTCCCATTTAAAACATATTTACAAATTTTTATCAATAAATTATATTTACAAAAAATAGTGAGTGTAAAAGTTTGAACTGATTTACAATATACAAGCTATTAAAATGATATTAATTAAACAACAAGTACTAAGCTAGTTCCAAAACAAACAATAAGGTACTACAATAGTATATTCCCAATTTTTTTTTTTAAATTAATACATTTTGTTTACTTAATGCCATTTTTAATATCTTTTATATTACAAATAATTTCAAAATAGTACATTTTCACTAATTTTGGTAATTAATTTTTTTTAAATTTAAATATATTTTTTATGATTTCCATTTAAAACATAATTATAAATTTTATCAATAAAAATATTTACAAAAATTAGTGAAAATGTAAAAGTTTGAAGTGATTTACAGTATACAAAGTATTTAAATAATATTAATTAAACAATAGGTACTAAGCTAGTTCAAAGACAAACAATAAGGTATTAAAATAGTATTCCCAATTTTTAATTTATTTTTAAAATTAATACTATTTTTTGTACTTAATACCATTTTTAATATCTTATATATTGCAAATTACTTCCATTTAAAACATATTTATAAATTTTTATCAACAAAAATATTTACAAAAATTAGTAAAAATGTAAAAGTTTGAATTGATTTACAATATACAAAGTATTAAAATGATATTAATTAAACAACAGGTAACAAGTAATAAGGTACTAAATTAATATAATCTTAATTTTAAATTAATTTTTAAAAATTAATAAAATAAAATTTCAGTCAATTTAAAATAAACTTTGACCAAACCTTCTTAAATTAATTTTTTAGTCTAGTTTGGAAACAAATAAAAGTTTACTTAAATGAAAATAGTGTTTTTTTTATGTAAATAACATTTAAGGGCCCCAATTTTTCTCATGTTTATTGCTAGGTCTTCAAATTCTTCAAGATGTATCACTTAGGTCCTATTCATGTGTATATTAATGACCATCTGAAGTAAATAATATGCGGAAGAGACTCAGAGATGGGTTTCTCTGTTTTTTTGGAGTTTGATGGCCTTGTAAACGGTGGAGGTGGTGGTCTGGTGATGATGATTGTGAAAATGGGGTTGAGTTGTAAAGATTAGAGAAAAATAAAAGAGAAGCAAATTTTGATTGAGGGCGAAAGAGAAATACCAATATAAACGTGAGAGTTTTCACCTTATGCAATCATGGTGGAGATCTGGATTTTTTCATAAAAAAAAATTCTCAGAATAAAAAGTTTGGATTTTATTTGATATTTTTTAATAAATTAAATGTTAAAAGCCCAAGCCTAGAAACTTAATTTTACCAAACCTCAAAACTTAAATTTACCAAACTCAAAGAAAGACCAAAGTTTAATTAACTTAAATTAAAAAGTAAAAGAAAGCATAAAGATTTGGATAGTGAGAGAGAGAGAGATTAAACTCACAGTAGTCCTTCTCTGCTCAGCAGCAACAGCAAGAGCAAAAGCAACCAAATCAAAAATGAAGACCAGAACCAGTACCAGCGTGGAAGCCATCACTTCAAAGCTCCAAAATCTCACTCTTTAATTTCTCTCTGAACTCAAACACTCACCTTAACCTTAAGAACTAGTGTCCCAGCAATTAATACTATATATATATATATATTGATATGAAAGAAAGAAGCTTTAGCACAATACGAGAACAGGACTAATGAGTTTATGTCTTGCAAATAATAGATTTACAATGGTGTGATTCTGTAGGTTTTGAGTTTTATTATTATAGGATAACAAACGCGATTGTTATATATGAACAAGTGTTCTTTCCTTTTTATGTATAATACTAAAGTAAGATTATTAACTTAAACAATAAGTATACTAAAATTCTATGAAATTTCTTTTTTTAATATGTATACATCAAAAGATGTGTTTGACCAAAATAATAATAATTGTTTTTGTTAGGATGACAACAAAAATTTCTTGGAAATTCAGACGAAATTCTCTCCCCAAAAAATTTAATTTCTATATAAATTTACCTCACAATATTTTATTATTCATTTATTTTATGAAAGTTGTTCTTACTTATTTTCTTGTAATCTATTGTTATCCTATAAATACATATTTTTAATTTAAAAAATATTTATATATAGGGTAGAGGCATGTTAAACTTATCTCTCACATTCTAGCTCCAAATAAAAAACTATTATTGACTTATCAAACATTTCAAAAGAAATATAAATATGGAGGGTGTGAACAATGAACCGACATCTCTGACTTGTCTAAAATATATTTAAAGGTTGTTGGTACTCTATGTTTAAAATTGTTTGATTAATATATAAGAGAAATTTACATAAATATAGTACATTTCAATTTAATTTCTATATTTATGTGTATTTAATCTATGCCACAAAATATAATAACTCGACCAAAAGAAATAGTTTAAAAATATAAAAAATTTAATAAAACATATTACCATAAACAAAAAGTAGCATTCCTTTCTCTAACCTTAATATCGACAAGAACCTTTCCTTCTCATTTCACTCTCTCAATCACTCTCAAAGCCTCACTCACTCCGGCTCCACCACCACCACCGCAGACGTCACCACCACAACACCACCAACTCTCTTCTTTATTCCTTTAGAGATGGTCACAACAACTCGGGCAATGATATAAATTCTTCTTCTTCTTGTTCTGCAGTGGTCGTTGTAAGATCTGATTTTTTTTTCTAGATTTGGCTAAATAATCAGTTACAAATTACCATCACTATCTGAAACCTATATATTTAAGATTTTTTGTTAATTCAGGTAGGTTAAGTAACCTATTTTTTTATTCAAGTTTCAGAGCGGATTGTTATTAGCGTAACATGTTATTTTAATAGTGGTAATCAGTTATCATCGCATGATTAAAAAAAAACAAAAATTATTTTGATAATAGTAAACAGTTACCACCACATTACTAAAAAGAAAGAAAAATTATTTTGATAGTGATAACCGGTTATTACTGTTTAGTGCCAAAAATACATATTTATTGATTTTAATAGTCAAAATAAATTAAGTTTTAATTAATATTTTCATGGAATTAATATGGTTTAATTTATAAATAAAAATATTTAATTTTAATTTAGTTTGTTTTATTTTGTAGGATTTAATTGGTATTTTTGGCACTTAGAAACAAAGAAAAAGAAAGAAAAAAGAATCAAAATTGAAAAAAAAAGACTTGAAATTGTGGTATTTTTTAAGAGAGTTGGCCCAGAAACAAGCCCAAAAGAGCCCAGGCCCGCCTATATTCTGCTCCACCTCCAGCTGCCAAGTGGCGTGCCCTCCTCGCGCCACGCGTCCCAACAGCACTCCAGCGTGCGCCACGTGTCCTCCTTCAGCTTCTTGCCACCTGTCAACCTCCATAGCCCAATATAATCCCCCTTCAACCATTCCGCCCTCTCCAACGCCCAATGCAACGTCTAGGCCCAAAGCAACAAAGCTCCTCCTTCAGCAGGCCCTTCAACATAACTCCAGCAGACCCAACGAACCTCCAAGCCCAAAGCCAGTCACGCTCCAACACCACATTGACCCAATGACATCTTCAAGCAGCCATTCAAAGCCCAGCCTTCAGCAGCCCATCCGAAGACCCAACTCTCCCAGCCAGCCGCCTACGTGGCACTTCCCCATTGACTGAGAATGGGTCAAAACCCTCTTGTATCACCAGCCACTTTCAACTCATGTTTTGTGGGTATTGGGCTTTGCAAAATTGCTATTTTGAGCTTTAAAACTCATGTTTTTGTGATATTTTAACAAATGGAAAAATGACCATACACCAAAATAGCTAGGTTAATATTAATAATAATATTTGATTTTTCAAAATCATATTTTATTATTAATATTTCAGATTTATTTTGTAAACCTCATTTTGTTGTTTTAATTTCTTTTTAGTCATTGTCTCCCTCTATAAATAGGGACTCCTTCTTCACACTATGTATGTAATTTTTAGGTAGCAAAACTCTACCAAATTTTAGTCTCATTTCTCATATTTTCTCTCTAGAATTTCATGAGAATGTCTAGCATAATAAGCTAACATTCTTAGGAAGGTTAGGATAATCATATATGCACTCTGACTTTGTTTGGTATTTTTGATTCACCATGTGCTTAAAGTTTATATATTTGAGTGATTTATTTTCTTTCATCTCTATTATTTCATCTCTACTTCTTCATCTTGTTATCTATATTTATGTTTACTAATAGTATATAGATTTTGTCAAGCACTTTCTATGTATTATCAAATTAGTGAAAATAAGATAGATAATATATTTATCATTTTCTCCATCTCATTCATAAATATTTACTTTTGTTAAATCTATATAGAATTAGTTATGCTTTCTATGTATTTTATAAATAGTAAAAGTAATATTTGTGTTAGGTTTTATGTCCAATCTTTTATTGCATTATGGTCAATGATATAATGTCATTTTTAGATTTCTCATAAGATTTATCTCATCTTTCCATGGTAAAGAATAATAATCACTTGAATACATTTTTGAAAAACATATTTGTGCTTCAATGTTAAATCTTCCAAATGAATAATTGGGATGTGAACTTCTCATTTGTGTAATTTTTGTGAATCAAAGATCCAAATAAATAAGTATGCATATTGGTGACTCTTGATCCTTCCTACTTGTTACCTATTGTTACATCACACTTTAGTCTATCTTTATTTCTAATCTATAAATCTCAAAAACAACAAAAATATCACTTGTTCTATTTTCCTCATATTATTTATCTCTTAAACTTTATTTATTGATTAACTTTATTTATTTGTGTTATCCCCATTTCCTCTCAGGGTTTTGGGCCCTCGCCCCGGCCCACGGTCAGAGGGGCCGGTTCGGTATTCGGGCCCAACCCGCGGACTACGGACTGGGCCTGTGCAGGAAGGTCCAGGAAGTATCTCCGGGTTCATGATTCGGCTCGAACGGTCCCGGCACCGTCCAGAGTGCCCCGGATCATCGCGGCCATCGCGTCCCGCTCCCGGACCCAGAATGGTCCGGGTCCGAAGTAAACACAGCGGGCCCAAGGTAAACTAACCTGGACCGCTTCATCCCCAGGCTATGGGCCAGGCGTCCAGGACACTGTAGCCGCCTCATTTCGCGTGGGTCTTGTCCCCCCACTTTTCACCTGCAGAAAGGGTCTCCTTGGGATTGTCTGCTGGCGTGTCAGGACTGCGCAGCCAAGTACTCTGACCGGTCTTGTCCCCTGAATCTGCCTCGTGATTCGAAGTGGTCAGAGCCAAAGTGCCGTTTTGTCGGGAGAATGCTTGCATCTCAGGGCAACTAATTGGGCCTGAGCTGGTTTGGGCTTGATGTACTATATATCTTTTTAGCTCGGACCTCTGCTAGGAAGGCCCCCTGTACACATATTCCAAATGGGCCCGGGTCAGGCCCGGCCCAAACCTGGTGTCCCCCTCATTCTATAAATATAAGTTGTAATGCTCCATAGAAAAGGGGGCAGAAACTCTGCTGAAAGACAGTTAGACAACTCCATTGTAAAAGCTTATTCTAGCTCTAATACAGATTTATATACAGACTCGTGGACTAAGGCTAGTTAACGCCCCAACCACGTAAAAACCTTGTGTCGATCCTCTATTCTCTTTATTATAATCAGTAAATATCCTTCTTTAGGAGAGTTGCCGAAAATCTCGGTTAACAGTTTGGTGCTTTCATTGAGAGCTGAAGGAAGCTAGCGCCAACGTCAGGCCTTTACTACGATGGTGAACACTCGTAACACCACCTTCGACCCTGCCAACCCGGAGCAGGGCAACGGAGACCCACTGCCTTCTCAGCGCGTCCCTCAGAACCTGCCTGAAGACGTGCCTCCTCAGACATCTCACCAAGACGAGTCGCAAGACTACGAGGGTGAGACGGAGTACGAAGTAGGAAACGAAGAAGAGTACTATGAGGAGGAGAACGAGGGGGAGTATCATGATGAAGCCGCGGATCCCGAGGTCCCTCGCGACGATCAGCAAGACCCGGAGGTGACTAGACTGAGGCAGCAGATCCAGGATCAGGAGGCCAGGATGGCTGAGCAGGCGAGGGCGCACCGCCGGGTGCAAGAGTCTCTCCATGCCCTGCAAGCGCTGATGGCCGCGCAGGGCCCGGCGGCCAACCCCGCAGGTGGCCCGCGCCCAGAAACGCAACATCCCGCTCCCCAAGCGCAAACCGAGGGCCCCAGGGGGGCCAGCCCGATCCGTTTCCCAGAGCCTCCCCCCGACACGGCTCCAAAAGTCCCGGACAAGGAGCGACGGGCGACTCGGAAAAAGACTACCCCCATCAGTAAAGCCGGGGCACGTTCACGACCGTTACCTAGGAAAGAGAAGGTGTGCCCCGTCCCAGGACGAGGCCACCCAATCGATCCGCAGGGGGTACGGCCGCAGGACGATCAGCCCCGGCCCGCCCCAAGGGCGAACGGGAGGGAAAAGTCTTTGCACCCGAGTGCCTCGGTCAACAAGAACCATCGGGAAAGACTCCGCCGCGAGGATCGTGACATTCTCAGCTCCGGGGACGACATTTCCCGGGTAGATTTACGTGACGGACTGAATGCCCGGAAAGATCGGGCCCGCAAGCAAAAAATCCTTCCTCGAAACGGAGATCTCAGGAACGACATAAACGACAGGCGGAACGAGAGAATCCCCCTGGAGGACAGCGCGGCCAGGCAGCTCATGGAGCAAATGGCAGCATTAAAAAAGGTCACCGACCGCTTGGTCCGCAAGCAAGAGGGCGCGGACACTGACTCCGACGAAGAGGACACGGAGCCGTGCGCGAGACATATCTTAGACGCCGTGTTGCCCAAGGGGTTCAAGATGCCAAATCTCACCGCCTACACTGGAAGCACGGACCCTAGGGATCATCTGTCCCGGTACAACCGACTCATGACCGTGGCTCACGTCAGCGACAGCGGCAAATGCCTCTGCTTCTCCATCACGTTGGGCGGTCCCGCCGAAGAGTGGTGGAAAAGGCTCAAACCGAGGTCCATCCAAACATGGTCCGGGCTACAGTCGGCTTTTCGGAAGCAATTCGTGGCCGCCATGAGGATGGATATGCAAATCAGTGCCCTCGCCAATATTAAGCAAATGCCCGCAGAAACATTGAGGGCCTACATCCAGCGCTTCACTGAAGAAGCCTCCAAGACGAAGGTCGACGACGGACAGCGCCTGGTGGCACTACAGTCTGGAATCCGGGCCGGTTCCCCGCTCTGGGACGACATGCAGCGCAGTAAAGCCGCCACCCTAGAAGAATTTATTAGGAGGGCCCAAGGATTCATCAACTGGGAGGAGGCCCAGATCCAGGCCTTCGGGTGGCCCTCGGCCCCTCACCCAGTCGCTCAGACGATTCCGGGAGGTGCGGGACATTTCCCCGCGCAGTCCTACGCATCGCCCCCCATCGTCCCAGGGGGGGGGGGGGAGTCGCGCCCGGCATCAGTTACACGCCTGCGGTGTACGGTCCTGCCGTTTCGGGGTACGCCCCGGCCTAGTCAACGCCCTTCTCCGGGTATGGTGTCGCGCCGGCGGGGCACAGCATGGCCCCCGTCGTGACCCAGCAATCGCAGACCGGGGTAACCGAGGCAAGCGTGAATCCCTCCCGGAGTAAGCGGGCCGGCAAAGGCCAGAACCGGCCGGAATCGGCCAAAAAAGGGAAGAGGGGCTATGAGCCCCAATACTCGGAATACACTAACTTGGTGGATACTTGGGAAAACATCTACCTGGCTACGGAAAGAGCGGTCCATTACCGGAAACCTAGCCCCATGTTTAGGGGGGGGGGGGGGGGGGAACCCCAGAGACACCAGCAAACGATGCGCCTACCACAAAGATGTGGGACACACCACCGACGAGTGTCGGCAGCTCAAAGATGAAATTGAAAACCTCATCAAGCTGGGACACCTCCATCAGTGGGTAAGGATGCCCATAGGCGTCCCGGGCATGGCAGCAAATCCCGCGCAGTCCGCGGCGCCGGCAACGACCCGTGCATACCCGCCCCAGGGAGGGTACGCGCAAGGGTTCCCGGCACAGACCCCTCAGGGGGCTGGCGCCACGCAGGCCCCCGGTCCTGGGATGCCCTACCCTTCCGGGGCAGCGCCCCCTCGAGTGGACGAGCACGTGTCGACCATTTCAGGCAGACCCCACCTAGGGGGCCCTTCGAAGAATGATCAAAAGCGCTATCTGAGCGAGCTGGACCATGACCAAGAAGTCTGCGCCCTCGTCCAGGCCCCCGCTCAGCGCCCCAAACTGATGAACCTCCCCATCACGTTCACGGAAGACGACGCCCGTAACGTCCATTTCCCGCACCACGACCCACTGGTCATAGATGCTCAAATTGCCAACAAGATGGTGTCCCGAGTGTTGGTGGATGACGGAAGCTCCGTCAACTTGTTGTTCAAATCCGCCTTTGCCGCCATTGGCCTGACGGAGGCTGATCTGGCGTCGTGCCCGACCCAAATCTACGGCTTCAACGGAGACGCACTCCTCCCCATGGGAAAGGTCCAGCTGCCTGTTACTCTGGGAGACGCGTTGCAGCAATCGTTCAAGTTATGCACCTTTGTGGTGGTGGATTTCCCAACCGCTTACAATGCCATCTTTGGCCGGCCCGCCCTGGTCGAGTTCGGGGCCATCACCTCCATCCGCCATCTATGCATGAAGTTCCCGTGCAGCAGGGGAGGGATTGGGACGGTCCGCGGAGATCAGAAAAGCGCGCGGAAGTGTTACCATATCTCTGCCCGTCCTGTTTGTATGGTCCGGGATGAGCCCGTCGGGCCGGCATTCCGCCAGCCCGAGCAAGCTATCCGGGACAAAGACGATCTGGACCCACGGTTGGGAGAGGAACAAACTCTTGAGCCAATGGACGAAATCGAAGAGGTATGCATCAGCGAGTCCGACCCTGCCAGGGTCATCCAAGTGGGAAAAAGCCTACCGGAAGACATTCGGGCCGCCATTATCGCCCAAGTCAACAAAAACCAGGATCTTCTGGCATGGTCCCACTCCGATATGACCGGGATCGACCGTAACATCATATGCCACGCGCTGAGTATTGACCCAAACGCAACCCCGGTCCGCCAGAAGCGCAGACCTTTGGGGACAGAGAGGGCCGAGGCCCTCAAGCTGGAGGTAGAGAAGCTGTCCTCCATTAACTTCATCCGCGAAGCCGTGTACCCCGTATGGTTGGCCAACCCGGTCTTAGTACCAAAGCCTAACGGGACGTGGAGGACCTGCATCGACTTCACGGACCTCAACAAAGCATGTCCGAAGGACTGTTTCCCGCTCCCCCGAATAGACCAGATGGTGGATGCTACGTCCGGTTACGAGATCTTGAGTTTCATGGACGCCTACTCAGGCTACAACCAGATCTCCATGCACGTGGCAGATCAGGAGCACACCAGTTTCCAAACTGACAAGGGCATCTACTGCTATGTCGTCATGCCTTTCGGACTCAAGAATGCCGGGGCAACCTACCAGAGGCTCGTCAATCGAATGTTTAGGGCCCAGCTGGGTCGAAACATGGAAGTATACATTGACGATATGCTGGTCAAATCCAAGACGTCGCGGGAACATTCGAGCGATTTGGCGGAGGCCTTCGCGGTTATCCGGAAGTACGGGATGAAGCTGAACCCTAAGAAGTGCACCTTCGGCGTCGCGTCCGGGAAGTTCCTAGGCTTTATTGTGAGTTTTCGAGGAATTGAAGCCAACCCCGAGAAGATCAAGGCCCTGATCAACATGGCCTCTCCCCGGAAGCACAAGGACATTCAAAGCCTGACGGGGCGAGTGGCCGCCCTAAGCTGTTTTGTCTACAAGGCCACGGACAAGTGCGTCCCTTTTTTCAACGTCCTCCGGGGAAGCCAGTGGTTCGAATGGTCACCCGAGTGCGAAGAAGCCTTCCAGAAGCTGAAAGAGCACTTGGCCAAGGCCCCCATCCTGGCGAAGCCAGTCGAAGGAGAACTTTTGTACTTATACCTGGCTGTAACCGAACACGCCATCAACGCCGCGTTGGTACGCGAAGACGAGAGGACTCAACTCCCGGTGTACTACGTGAGCAAGTGGTTACTAGATGCCGAATCTAGATACCCACTAATCGAGAAGCTGACTTTCTGTCTGCTGACGGCATCTCGGAAGCTTCGGCCTTATTTCCAGGCCCACACGATAAAGGTCTTAACCAACCACCCCCTGCGGCAGGTGTTGCAGAAACCTGAGGCGTCGGGGAGACTCCTGAAATGGGCCATGGAGCTGAGCCAATTTGATATATCTTACATGCCCCGGGTGGCCATTAAGGGACAGGCTCTGGCCGACTTCATCGTCGAATGTTCCGGGATCACCCCAGAAGAGAGTGCCCCCGCGGCCTGCATTTCTCCCGTTTGGAAGATCTTCGTGGACGGAGCATCGAACGAAAACGGGGCCGGCGCCGGGATCATCCTGGTATCCCCGCAGGGGCATCAGCTACAAAACGCTCTTCGTTTCCAGTTCAAAGCGTCGAACAACGAGGCGGAGCATGAGGCCGTCATAGCAGGTTTGCGTCTGGCCCGAGAAGTAGGGGCGGCGAACCTCGAAATATACAGCGATTCTCAGCTGGTAGTCAGACAGATTTCGGGGGAATATCAGACCAAGGGAGAGCGAATGGCGGCGTACGTAGCCCAAGCGAGGGAGATGCTCCAAGCGTTCGCAGCGCATTCCATCCGCCAGATCCCTCGGGAGAAGAACGTCTTTGCGGACACATTAGCAAAGTTGGCAACCGACGCAGAGGGCGAGTTGACCGGGCTGGTCCCCGTCAACCATCTCCCCGTCCCAAGCATAGGGACTCCGACCGTCCATGCCGACGATCACTCCAATTCATGGATGGGGTCGCTGATCCACTACCTGTCCACCGGGGAGGTTCCAAACGAGCGAACCGCGGCCAGGAAGCTTTTGTACCAAGCCCACCGATACGTCATGATGGACGGGAAACTTTATCGCCGGGGACTGTCCATGCCTTACCTCAGGTGCGTGTCCGGGACTGAGCTGGGCGCCATCATGCATGAGGTCCACGGAGGCTTTTGCGGAGACCACACAGCCGGACCCAGTTTGTCCAAGAAGATTCTGCGCCAAGGATACTTCTGGCCCACCATGAAAAGGGACTGCATAGACTACGTCCGCAGGTGCGAACAATGCCAGAGGTACGCGAAGATCCCTCGGGCCCCCCCAACAGAGATAACCTTGATGAACAGTCCCTGGCCCTTTGCAGTGTGGGGGATCGATCTTGTGGGATCCCTCCCAACCGGGAGAGGAGGGGTGAAGTATGCCATTGTGGCGGTAGACTATTTCACGAAATGGGTTGAGGCGGAGCCTATGAACACAATCACGTCCAAGAAGGCCTTAGATTTCGTCGTTAACAACATAGTGTGTCGGTATGGCCTCCCCTACAAAATCGTGTCTGACAACGGGAAACAATTTGACAGCCATCACTTCACGGATTTCTGCGAGAGACACGGTATAGTGAAGAGTTTCTCCGCCGTGGCCAGGCCCCAGGAGAACGGACAGGCCGAAGCCGTGAACAAAATCCTGAAAGGGACACTAAAGAAAAAGCTTCAGGCCTGTAAGAATAAGTGGCCCGAAGAGCTCCCCCGCGTGTTGTGGGCCTATCGGACAACCGAACGGACATCAACCGGGCACACCCCATACTCAATGACATACGGATGCGAAGCCGTCATCCCAATCGAAACCACCATCCCGTCCCATCGTCGCGACACGTATGATCCCACCCAGAACCATGCCTTACTCCAAGAGTCTCTGGACCTTATCGAGGAAATCTGGGAAGAGTCGCAAGTGCAGTTAAAGATGTACCAGGGCAAGATCGCTCGGCACTTCAACTCCAGAGTCAAGAGCCGCAAGTTCGAAACCGGCGACCTGGTCCTGCGGAGAGTCTTCCCGGCCACTCAGGATCCGGGAGTAGGGGTTCTGGGCCCCAATTGGGAAGGGCCGTATGAGATCCAGCAAGAGATCTGCCCCGGGACGTACCGCTTGAAGCGGCTCGATGGTTCCGAGGTTCCGCGAGCCTGGAAGGCAGAACACCTCCGTAAATACTACCAGTAGCCTAAGGGCTCGTCCGAGTTTAATGTTTACGCTATAACATGTACGCCTCAGGGCTAATTCCCTTTTGTAAAACAATGAAAATGACGTGTGCAAAACGTCATAGAGGGCTATTATTTCCATGAAAATGTGTGCCTCAGGGCTATTATCTCAAGTGACCATAGACCGGTCTCTGCTCACTTGCGGGGGGTGTCATCCCAGGCATAAAAATAAAAATAAAGGAAACCGAGCTCAAGGCCGGTCCCACCCCGGACGAACGATGTCCGGGGGTATAAATAAAGAGGACCGAGCCCAAGGCCGGTCCCACCCCGGACGAACGATGTCCGGGAGTATAAATAAAGAGGACCGAGCCCAAGGCCGGTCCCACCCCGGACGAACGAAGTCCGGGGGTATAAATAAAGAGGACCGAGCCCAAGGCCGGTCCCACCCCGGGCGAACGATGTCCGGAAGTATAAATAAAGGGAACCGGGCCCAAGGTCGGTCCCACCCCGAACGAACGATGTCCGGGAGTATAAATAAAGAGGACCGAGCCCAAGGCCGGTCCCACCCCGGACGAACGATGTCCGGGGGTATAAATAAAGAGGACCGAGCCCAAGGCCGGTCCCACCCCGGACGAACGATGTCCGGGAGTATAAATAAAGAGGACCGAGCCCAAGGCCGGTCCCACCCCGGACGAACGATGTCCGGGGGTATAAATAAAGAGGACCGAGCCCAAGGCCGGTCCCACCCCGGGCGAACGATGTCCGGAAGTATAAATAAAGGGAACCGGGCCCAAGGCCGGTCCCACCCCGAACGAACGATGTCCGGGAGTATAAATAAAGAGGACCGAGCCCAAGGCCGGTCCCACCCCGGACGAACGAAGTCCGGGGGTATAAATAAAGAGGACCGAGCCCAAGGCCGGTCCCACCCCGGACGAACGATGTCCGGGAGTATAAATAAAGAGGACCGAGCCCAAGGCCGGTCCCACCCCGGACGAACGATGTCTGGGGGTATAAATAAAGAGGACCGAGCCCAAGGCCGGTCCCACCCCGGACGAACGATGTCCGGGAGTATAAATAAAGAGGACCGAGCCCAAGGCCGGTCCCACCCCGAACGAACGATGTCCGGGAGTATAAATAAAGAGGACCGAGCCCAAGGCCGGTCCCACCCCGGACGAACGATGTCCGGGGATATAAATAAAGAGGACCGGGCCCAAGGCCGGTCCCACCCCGGACGAATGATGTCCGGGGGTATAAATAAAGGAAACCGAGCCCAAGGCCGGTCCCACCCCGGACGAACGAAGTCCGGGGGTATAAATAAAGGGAACCGGGCCCAAGGCCGGTCCCACCCCGGACGAATGATGTCCGGGGGTATAAATAAAGAGGACCAAGCCCAAGGCCGGTCCCACCCCGGACGAACGATGTCCGGGAGTATAAATAAGGGGAACCGAGCCCAAGGCCGGTCCCACCCCGGACGAACGATGTCCGGGAGTATAAATAAAGAGGACCGAGCCCAAGGCCGGTCCCACCCCGGACGAACGATGTCCGGGGGTATAAATAAAGGAAACCTAGCCCAAGGCCGGTCCCACCCGGACGAGCACCGTCCGGGTGTATAAAGTCCGTCCGACCCGGACGTG
Source organism: Humulus lupulus (assembly GCF_963169125.1). NCBI lineage: Eukaryota > Viridiplantae > Streptophyta > Magnoliopsida > Rosales > Cannabaceae > Humulus > Humulus lupulus. Next base: position 124,896,037 of record NC_084801.1, on the reverse strand, counting down.
TTGGTCCTCGGAGCACAGAAGCACCAGGTCAACCCCGGAACAGACCCAGGACCTAAAATTCCAGGGAAAGCACACTCTAGGTTAAACGAAGCCCCAAGGGCCCCGAATAGAGCAAAGACTAGTCGTTGGTTTCGGTCCCGGCCGTTGGAACCGGGACAAAACCCCTTGCAATCAGTTAGTTGCGACATCCACTTCTTACTGAATGGTGAAAGGAGAAATCTATTAAAAACCAAAGGAAGAAGCAGTGTTCGAAATTAAAGTACAAGCTAAGCTAATTAACAAAAAAAAACGAGGCCGAGACAAGGGCCTACATCGCGTCTGCCCGGAGATCCGCATCCTCCCTCTCCTTGGCCTCATACTCGGCGCGCTTCGAGTCGGGATCGGGGAAGATAAGGAGATTCATGTTCTTATCCTTGCACCAGGCCATATAAATGGCCTCGTTAAAGGTGACATCCACTAAGTTGTCGGCCTCCTCCTTCTCCCGACGGGTGGTGCCGTGTGTCGCTTTCTCCTGAAGAAGGGAGTCACCCAGCTCAAGAACACGGGCTTTCAAGACCCGGATCTCCTCCTTGTCCTGGACGGACTGTGCCGCCGCCGTCTCCAAGAGAGTCGCCCTTTCGTCTGCCACCTTCATCGTCCGGGACAACTCCTCTTCCACCCCGGTCTTGGCACGGAAAATTTCCTCGCGCTCCGCCTTAGCGAGCCGTTTCCTTGGAGGCGAGCCGTTTCCTTGCTGAGATTTTCCTTGACGATCTCCCTCTGGTTCTCGGCCGCCTCTAATTCCAGCCTGGCCGTCTCCATCTTGAGGGCAAGCTCGGCCATCAAATCGGCACTCCTTTGAGATAACAAGGCAACCTGGAACAAACGAAAGTTAGAAAAAAGAGTCACCATCAACGAACGACTGAAGAACATGAGTTGAAAATTACCGCGGTAGCCTGGTGGCGGAGAGCCTGAGAAATGAACAGCCCGTCCGGATTGGCTATCGTGGCGTACCTCTTCAGCTGGAGGTTAGACATAGTGCTCCCGACCTGATCGAGCAGATCAGCGGCCATGGGGGCAATGTCCTGGCCCAGCTTGGGGCGGAAGCCCGCCTCGGCAGCTAGCCGATCCACGATCGGCTGAGGAGCGCTGAACTCGGCGGGACGATCTGAAAACTCGACCTGGCGACGGATCATCAGGGCCTTGTAAGCGTCGTCTCTCCAGCATCGGCCGCTCTCCCAGGTCCGGTTGACCAACCGGAACTGCTCGTCCCGCAGGGCGGACTCCCCCTCCTCGAGAAGGGTTGGGCGGAGTGGAAGGACAGGCAGAGCAGGGATCTCCTTCGCGGTTAGCCTGCTCTCCCCGTGAGACTCCTCGGCTGTCTCTGACAACATCGTCCGAGGCCTCTTCCCGAGGTTGCCCTCCCGGGCATCATCTCCAGGGCCCCTCTTCGCAGAGTTCCGGCTTGTGGCTTCGCCCGCTTCCAAATCGATTACCAGGGGCCGGTCCGGGAGACCGTCTGCGGCCGGCTCCATGGCCCGGAGTGGTACAACTGCCAGTGCCTCGTCTCGGCCGGGCGTTGTGCCGGGTTTTTCACTGGTTGGGGGGAGCTCCGCGCCGGCCACGACATTTGACCTCCTGGCCGCCTTCAAGGCTGATCTTTCCTTAATAAGCCTCCTCATCTCGCTGGCCGGGTCAGACATGTTGGAATCCTCTGCAAAAATACGGAAAAACAAAGTTAGTATGATAATCCGAACGGGAAAGCGCAACAGTAAGAAGAAAGTATAAGCCCGGGACAAACCCTCGTCTAGGCCCCGGGCGAGACTCAATTCCCTTAATGCAAATGAGTGTATCCGGTCTCCTACGTCGTCCGGGATTAGAAACCCCCCATACTGGAGGAACCCGGACAGGAACATTAGGGTTTCTGATCCTACAGGGATGGGAGACGAGGGCCTCATCTCCCCATCAGCCCCAAACGCGGGGCCCGGCGGCTCTAGCCTATCCCTAGCCAAATCCCCAACTTGAGGGGCATAAATTAAGACTAAAGGGGAGTTACCTCGCCCCGATACGCTAGCCCCGGGAGTCCCAACGTTTGGTAGGGCATCTTCGAAAAGCCCTTCCAGCTCTTCCGAGGTGGCCTCTTCCACCGGGGGCTGATTCTTCTTACGCTGGGCTGCGGTGGCCCGAGCCGCTCTCACCACCCCGGCGATGTGGTCAAGGGCTAGCTGCTCCCGGACCTCGACGTTCTTCTCAAACGGGATGCCCCAGAAGCTAGGGACTACAATGGTCTGAGTGGCCGCGAGTAACCCTACTAGCCGGAGGTTTTTGTCGTTGACATAGCCCCCTACGTCCAGATCCTCCGCGGTCAGCTTGGCGTAGAACCTCCTCCTTTCCAGGAGAAAGGCGGTGAGGGGGGTTTGGATGAAGGGACCTACGACCAGGAAGATACGATGAGAGATGAAAAACGAAAGGGGAGTGAAATAGAGGGTCCGGGGAAGTACTTACCCACTCGCTGGAAGTCTAGCAGCAGCGTGGGATTCTCGTCAATAAGGAACCCGGATGTCATAAACCAGTAATGCCTGACATCCGGGGGGTGCTTCCAGGTACTGGTAGGAGTCGGATAGCCACTCCGCGGCTGCAGCCTGTAAAAGCCGTCCTGGCTCTTGTCTTTGACGTTGACCTGCGGCACCAGCTTGTAGAAGTACAGGACTTCCGCCGGGGTAGGATCCGCGATTTCTTTCGCGACACAGAACACCTTCCACCCAGCGAGCAGACGGTATGCTTGTGGCAGCAGTTGGAATGGTGCGATCCCCACATACGTCAGGAACCGCACGAAGTAATCATGAAGCGGAAGCGTAGCTCCCGCGCTGATGTGGCCGGCACTCCAGGCCCCGAATCCATCCACGGACGTGTGCGCCCGCTCCTCTAACCTGGCCATACGATTGTGAAACAGGCCCGGAGTCGATTCGATGCCCAGCCTCGTCTCCAGGAGCAGCATCATCCGGTAGTTCCGGAACAGGTTGGGCGTTACGTCCATCTCCCACCTATTGCCTTTGGGCGTCTTGGAGCCGGGAACGACTACAGGGGCCCTATTAACCTCCTCTTCGGAGTGAAGTTTGACGCCCGTGGCCATGAGTGACGATCTGGGAACAAAGAAAGAGAGGCCAAGCAGTCAGTACCTGAACCCGATAGAGTCGGTCGAGGTACAGGGAGTCTCCTAAGGACTGCTCGGAGTCCCGACGGATCAGGCCCGGGACCCCGAAAAGCCCCGGGTCCCTGATATGGAGGAAAGGCTACTACGGTCCATCCCTTATCCAGGGATCATCCGAAACGGTGCCGCCCAAACTGGGCGGCCTTCCTAGCAAATTCTAAAGCACGGAGCCTAGGTGCATGCGTCTAGAGAGCCTAGGTTCACAAAATTGACAACAGAATCAGAAAATACTTACTGTGTGGTGTCGACGGCTGAAGCTGGCGGTTGTCCGATCGTAAGGACGGCAAAACCTCGTTCTTGAAGTGGCACAGCCGGTAGAGCAGTTCGTCGGCGGGGCAAGTCCGAGAAGCGCCGTCGGGTTGCAGAACGAAAGTTGAGGCCCTGGGAAACAGGCGGTGGCGCAGAACTAGTAAACGGCGAAGTATTTCGTCGGCGAGGTTGGACATGCAAAGCTCTGCGAGCGTTCTAGTTTTTCTTTCTCTCAAGTCGGGTCGGAAATGGAAAAATGCCGAATGCCTGTAGTCTGAGTCTTTATATCAGCCCTCAAATGCTGGCCCCCGATCCAACGGTCAGATGCTTCTTCATCCGACGGCCGAGGATCGCGCAGAGGACATTTATGAGCTCTTTTGTGGTCGGGATCCTCAGCACCTCCGATCCGACGGTCCAGGAGTGGTGGATTTCAAAGGACGCCCCATCCAACGGTCCGCCCCTTTCCAAGGAAATCAATGATGACTCTCCCCGTGCGGATGAGACGCCTCGTGACGTGCGCTGACACCCTAGCCCAGGCCTAGCAGGCTTTAAGAGGCCTAGGCGACTCTTCGAGGCCCTCGCAACAATCACATGGCGACACGTGCCGCTATTCTTGAAGCAGGCCAAGGGTAAACGTCCCCGGGATACATCCAATGGTCCGGGCTGGGTAACCTGGCCCAGCCACTGCCTTCCCGCGAGCCTCCTGGCCCTGGCAGAAATTGTGGAGGCAACTTGGCAAGAACCGCGAGGGTGGTGCAACCCTCCATCCGGATAACCGGGATGAAGGCTTGGGGGGTAAATGTTATCCCCATTTCCTCTCAGGGTTTTGGGCCCTCGCCCCGGCCCACGGTCAGAGGGGCCGGTTCGGTATTCGGGCCCAACCCGCGGACTACGGACTGGGCCTGTGCAGGAAGGTCTGGGAAGTATCTCCAGGTTCATGATTCGGCTCGAACGGTCCCGGCACCATCCAGAGTGCCCCGGATCATCGCGGCCATCGCGTCCCGCTCCCGGACCCAGAATGGTCCGGGTCCGAAGTAAACACAGCGGGCCCAAGGTAAACTAACCTGGACCGCTTCATCCCCAGGCTATGGGCCAGGCGTCCAGGACACTGTAGCCGCCTCATTTCGCGTGGGTCTTGTCCCCCCACTTTTCACCTGCAGAAAGGGTCTCCTTGGGATTGTCTGCTGGCGTGTCAGGACTGCGCAGCCAAGTACTCTGACCGGTCTTGTCCCCTGAATCTGCCTCGTGATTCGAAGTGGTCAGAGCCAAAGTGCCGTTTTGTCGGGAGAATGCTTGCATCTCAGGGCAACTAATTGGGCCTGAGCTGGTTTGGGCTTGATGTACTATATATCTTTTTAGCTCGGACCTCTGCTAGGAAGGCCCCCTGTACACATATTCCAAATGGGCCCGGGTCAGGCCCGGCCCAAACCTGGTGTCCCCCTCATTCTATAAATATAAGTTGTAATGCTCCATAGAAAAGGGGGCAGAAACTCTGCTGAAAGACAGTTAGACAACTCCATTGTAAAAGCTTATTCTAGCTCTAATACAAATTTATATACAGACTCGTGGACTAAGGCTAGTTAACGCCCCAACCACGTAAAAACCTTGTGTCGATCCTCTATTCTCTTTATTATAATCAGTAAATATCCTTCTTTAGGAGAGTTGCCGAAAATCTCGGTTAACAATTTGCCTCCTTGTGGAATCGACCGCCCGATCTATACTACGACTACCGCTAAGTGGAAGTCATGTTTGCGCGTTAAACAACCACCACACCACTAAAAACATAAAATCTATTTTCATAGTGGTAATTGATTACCACCATTGATGTGTGTCGTAAGTCATACCAAATTTAACAATTATTAATTTCAAACTAACCAATTGCTTCAGTATAGCGGTAGTCAGATTTCATCCCATGAGGACTACTAATTCAATTTATCATTCAAGAATGATCAAGAAGTTAGTGAAAAAGGGTTTTTAAAATTTAAGAATCAAAAAGAAACAAGAAAAACATAAAAAGAAATTCAATAATAAAATATAATTAGCGAGTCATTCTCCACCACTAAAAACTCATTCAAGCAATCAATAACATCATTATGCTCTATTCCTTACCAAATTACCAACCGTAGATAACATGAAACCGTCACTGCCACAATCTCCCAATATAATTAATTAAAGCAAACACTCTTAATTAATTATATTCATTAAACAGCCTAAAGGAGAACTCCAAAGATTTAATTTAATGAAAGCATTAAGTTTCATGGACATAGGTTAGTCTATGTAATAAATCCATAAACATGCAATCTATTTAACCTAGGTTATATTCTTCATCATAATTAAAACCAACTTCGACACTAATCTCAATTACAATTTATCACCAATAATCCAAGGTTCTAAACGATTAGGTGAATAGAAACCCTAAGATGATAGTAGAATGAAGTAAAATCATATTTAGGGGCCCTCTAAACAAGATTAAAAGATTGACTTATAAGTCAAGGGCGGCAATAGCGCGGTGAGCACAGGCCGATATGGTCAGGCCTATTCAGGAGCACGGTATACGCTTGACCGACCCTATGGTCGCCTGGAAAATAAAGTGTCGGGTACGCTTGGCCAGCCCTAAGGATGGTTATATAGAGAATAGGGCAACGGGCCCCGGGGTGACTCTACAGTCACTTATCTAGGGAAACGGGCCCGGTGTGACTCTATAGTCACTTATCTTAATTGAATGCATGCACGAGTAAGATTATTACTGCTAGGCATGCTAATTATGATCCTGTAATATGTTATTATCTTCTTTTGAGGATGTTTAAGTTTTCTTGCTAAGCCTTGGCTCACAGATGCTCTGTGGTGCAGGTAAGGGAAAAGGGAAGCTGGACCATCCATGAGTTGGAAAGCTTCAGTGGCGACATGTACATATGCAGCTTGCTCGACCACCACGACCAGGGATTCAGAGGAACTAGGGTAGAACCCTAATTTTGCCGCTTAGGTAAGAATTGTAAATGACCTTTTAATGTTTATTCTGGGATCCCGTACGTAATCTTAAACTTTTTAATGAAATGATTACTTTTTTTGACCAAAATTTTTAAACCTAACTTGTTAATTACCTTTAGTCACACGTTTATGGTCGAATGACTGATTAGAGAGTCTTGCATTATTTAAAAGTACCTAATGTAACGGTCTTGGCTATGCAATGTGTTATAGGTAATATGTTACTACCATATTGCAAAAATAATATTACAAAAATATGTGTAAAAAAACCTATAAAATGTTAATAAGAAGAAAAATGCCATAAAAAATGTACAAAGTTGAAAATCTCTTTTTTTTATCAAACTTATTAAAAAAAAAGACCATATTTCATATAATTTCCAGTTAATATAAAGGGAAAATACATGTGTTTGCCTTTGTATTTTTAAGAATATGCGATTGGCCAATGTATTTTGTTAAATGATATTTTAGATCATGTGTTTTGTAAAAATCTATCAAAATAATACTCTAAGTCTGATTTTGGTCAAAATATTTTTAAATATGACTGAAATACCCCTGTATTTTTATTAAATATTGAATTTTAAATTATATTAAATTAGTTTTAAATGTTAAATATTAAAACTAAATTTAAAAATATAATATTTAATTTTTAAAAATTAAAATAAATAACTGAATAAAAAAACAAAATTAAAATTAAAACTTTACTAACTCAAATCAACAAAAGATTAAAATAAAACCATTCCACATATCTAACTACGTTTGGAAATATCACAAAATCCAAATCAAACTCATATCTGAAATTATTACAAAGATTTTTAAAAAAAAAAAAAAAACGTGCCTGAGATCTTGCCCTCCCCAACCACGATGTCAGATCTTGCACTCCCTAGCCACAATCGATGACCTAGGATCCACCTAATACCGATCGGATCCACGAACCCAGCCCTTTCATCTTGTCCTTCCCAAATCTAATCTTTGCCCTCCCCAACCATGAACAATGGCTGTAGAGCTCGCATTTGGGCTTTCCAAGCTTCAGCGATATCTTTATCAGATCTGGGCAAAATGTTTTTTAAATTTAAATTTTGTTTTTGTTTAGTTTTAATTAAAAAAAATGTTAATATACATTTTTAATTATTAAATAATAAAACATGAGAGTATTTTGATCGCATTAAAATTTATTTGACAAAAATCAGATTGAAGGTATTATTTGGATCTATTTTGCAAAATATATGGTCTAAATTGTCATTTAACAAAACACAATTGCCGATGACGTATTTCAAAAAAACAGAAGGATTAAACTGATATTTTGCCTAATATAAAAGTTAAAGAATGTAATGTGATTGTTCAAAATTATGTAAACTAATCTTTGGTTGTCCAAGTAAACATTGAATTAGATTTAAATTTATGAGAATGTAAAATGATTATGTTTGGTTGCACGTTTGCACATAAGATTGCTGTAATTTGTTATTTTTAATTAGTTTATGTATAGATTCCACAAATTTCTAAAAGAAAAAATAAAATAAAATTGAACTATATATATTTAGCTGGATTGAATATTATCTTCAATGAATCTTTTCCCACTTAAAAAAAATCTAAACTTGTAACAAATAAAATAATATTTTAAGATTCTCGTCATACTAAGATTATAGCTACTTTGGCTATATTTGTGGTTGTTGAATACAAGATTTTTCATAATAAGATCTTCATTTGTCTGTAAAAAAAAATTATAGCAAAAATTATACACAAATTATCTTGACAATAAATAATCTCTAATTAATAATCACGAAAGCAAAATAATAATATAATAAAACAAGTAATTAAGTATCACAATTTGCCACATCATCCAACATTTTAAGTGACCTTGTTGACTTGTTATATGTTGACTTGACTACATAATTTACTTTTGCTTACTCCTCAATTCAATGTACAACCAACTAAAGAGGGAATATCACGTATTTCACATGGCATGGCCTTTCTCTTTTTAACAAGTGAGTGCGAAGTCTTCACATAGATAAATTAGATGAACATGCATGAAACCATGAACCACAACAATGGCCTTCTAGGGTTTAGAACGCCTTGTTTTTCTTGGTATCTATTAGACCTAAGTTGATAAGTATGAAAAAAGTTCTAAATGCCCTTCAATTGCTAATGAAAAAACCAAAGTTCTAAATGCCCTTCAATTGCTAATGATAAAACCAATAATGCATTCGGTTTGTAGAGTTAACTAAGGGCCAATTGCATGTACATTTTTTATACATATATATATTGGGACCCGTTCAATAGACACATTTTTCTACATTATTTTTTACATCAGTTTTACACCCTTGGATGAAACTGAATCCAACGGTCAAAATTAAAAGAAAACAGATTCTAAAAGAGTCACCCTCCACTCTTCACGACATCTCTTTTCATCTTTGCTGGCCTTTTATCGCCGGTGAAGCCACTTCCTCCCTTAACGCATCTATTCTGCTCTTTTGTTGTCGTTGTCATCTGTCCACCACCTGTAGCGGTCGCTGCCATCCTCCCAAGATATTATATCCTTTGCCTGTAAAGAAACAAATCAAGCTACATATATCCACTCATTTCCATGTTCTCACATTCGTTTCTTTGAGTGAACCAGTACTTCAATTTCTTATAATTTTGTTATTAATTCGTATACCCAAAAATTCAAATGAATTCATTCTTATTATAAATAATTGTTGGTATCTCCTTTGAGCAATTAACGTATTGTTGCTTCTTTTTTTCTTTTCCTTTTTCTACCTAGTTTATTAATTTCTTTTTTTCTCTTTCTTTCTTTTTTTTTAAAGAATTTCTATTCCTCTTATATAAACTTGTGTTTCAATATTTGAATTGATTTAACTTTTTACATATTTTGATTTCATTGTATCAAAATCTAATATTGTTTACTGTAAATGACTCATAAAATCTTTAATTGGTTTCCCACAAAGTAAAGTAGCTTTGGTTGAAATTTGTCATGGTTAATTACTCAAAAGATTTCAACAATCATTTATAATAAGAATGGATTCACTTTTACTTTTTGGGTATATGAATTAATAACAGAACCACAACAAATTATATTGATTCACTGAAGAAATCGAAGGGGAGAACACGGAAATAAGTGGATATATATAGCTTGGTTTGTATCTTTACAGGGCAAGGATCAAACCTCTTGGGGAGGACGGCAGCGATGGCTACAGGTGGCAGACAACAAGGAAATCGACGACGAGAAACCATAATTGATGCGTTAAGGGAGGAAGTAGGCTGACCAACGATAAAAAGCCACCAAAGATGCAGAGAGATCTCGTGAAGAGAGGAGAATGACTTTTTTAGATTTTCTTTTTTCTTTTAAGTTTGCCCTAAATTTGACCGTTGGATTCAGTTTAATCCAACGGTGTAAATCTGATGAAAAAATAATGTAGAAAAACGAGTATATACTAAAATACTCGCTTACTTAATTATATTTAAAGAATTTATATATTAATTATTTTTATTAAATTTATATTATTGTCATATAAATTTTAAATAAATAAATAATATTATATAAAATAATGACATAAACATATTAAATAAAAATTTAAACCAAAATATTATTTATAATTTTTTAGTGCTCTGTCGAAGAGAGGTCCTTTCTTCAGTGCTCTGTCACCTGTATTTAAAGGCTCACAGGAGTACTGGGCTTGGGCCGGGTATGACCCATGCCCATAGAGGATATAAATACCCTTGGCTTCTCCGTCGGAAGCCTAATACAAAGGATAAAAATACAAAAGACTAAAAATAACCAAAGCCCACTCGGACAGCCCAAGGCCTATATTTCGCCCGACAAAATGAGGCTTTTGGTCTGGGCATTTCGAGTTACGAGGCAGATTCAGGGGACAAAATCAGTCAGTGTACTGGCAGCGCAAGTCTGAACCAGCGGCGTGCAATCCCGAGGTGGCATTTTCCGCAGGTGAAAAGTAGGGACAGCCCCCACGCGTCACGTGGCGGCTTCAGGGTCACAGATGCCTTTTCCTGCCAACTTGGAGGACTTGACCCGGGTTCGTTTACCTCTGTCCCTCTTCGTTTACCACAGGCCCGGATCGTTTACCAGGCTCTGGGACCGTTTTGCGTACACCTCGACCTTAACCCCAACTGGCTATACGTCTCCCAGACGATCGTCCTGGATCATCTTTCCTGGACACCGTCCGGGTCTGGACCCACACTTGGGCCGTCGTTCCCGGTCATTCCCCTGCTAAGTGGGCTTGGGCTGGGCCCAAATCCAATTGCCCAGACTGTGGGCCTGGACCACCGTCCCGGGCCCAAGGCAGGAAATAGGGATAACAAATATGATAACATTTTTTAATATAAATAATAATTTTTTAATAAAAATTAAGATTATGTATTATATATTATTATAATTATATTTTATAATATTTAAATTAATATTAATATAAGTATTAAATGTATAATTTTGTACTAAATATTATAATAATAATAATATTTTAATTTATATTAATATAATTAGTAAAAAATCAGGATTATATAATATTATCATAATAATATTTTTTAATATTTAAATTTATATTAACATAATTATTAAATATCTAATATTGTATTATATATTATTATAATAATGATATTTTATAACATTCAAATTTGAATTTATATTAATATAATTATTATATATGTAATTTTATAATAAATATTATTATAATAATGATATTTTATCATATTTAAATTTATATTAATATAATTAATAAATATATAATTTTAGTTAGTTTTAAATATATATTCGGTTAAATATTTAAAAATATTATGTCAAATGGAATAAAAAAATTTCGTTATCTACTAATTTTTTATATATATAAAATAGGCTAAACATATGTTATCATAGAAAAGTATTATTTACTTTATTTTCTTCTAAAATTTTGCAGGGCTAGGCCCCACCACGTTGCAAATGAGATTACATATATTTTTTAGAGTTTTTTTTTTAGGAGATTTGATGATATTTTATAATAAAATAACTAATTAATTTTTTATTTTTTAAAACGAGAGATCATTGAAGCCTTCAAGAACTAATGCGGCTTCGTTCCTAATTATGAGTAGTGCACGAAAAGGAGAACAATAATACTAATAAACACAATAAAGAGACGTACACGAATAATAATTGTTGCGAAATTTACACAGCATATATAATAAATTAATACGTCTAAGTGATATGACGATAATTTTGGTAATTTTACTATGACCAAGCAACTAATGTTAGGCTATAAATCACCAAAATAACTAACTACCTTTTGTTTGGCTATAAAAGATTAAGAGCCAACAGTACATATATGACATTGACCAGTAACATCTTACAACGATAATAATAAAAAAAAAATCACAACTTAGAATTCAATTTATGACATAAAATAAAATAATTAGTTATATTGTTACATAATACATAACAATGTTTTAATCACAAACTTTAATTTGATGTTGGTCACAGAATTTTTTTATAACTGATTATTTAATTATTATACTTTTAAACTTGATTTTATAAGAAAATAGTGATGAATTGAAGTTGTTGAATTTTTTAGTTAATTTGGTCTATATGTCTTGTGTAGTTTAAATTTAGAGTTGAGTTTTGTTTTTAGCTATTTTTGAATTAAATAATTAATTTATTTTCATTTATTTTGTAAATAAAGTTCAAAGTAGTAAGGAAAGCAAAATGAGTGAAAAGTTAGCAAGAAGAAATTGGAAATTTTTGAAATGTGTAGAATTGCTGAAAATATTGCTGCAACATTCTGGAGCTGCATGGACAACTATAGTCAATGCAAAGTGGCTTTGGCACCTGCCGTGGAGCATAAAAATTGTCACATGAGCGTACTTATATCAGAATAGTGATCGGCCAAAGATTGTACCCTAGCACCATAAAAAGAAATCACCCACCATTATATGTAGAGAGAATTAGTCCAGAGCTGAAAATTGAGAAAGAAATACCCAAAGAGAGAATTATTCTAGAGTTGAAAATAGAGAAAGAAATACACAAAGAGAGAATGAAGACGAAGAAGAGAAAGAAGAAGTAGAGAAGAGAGAAGAGAGAAGAGAGAAGGACAAGGAAGGAGGATTCATCTACATAGTTTTTTTTCTTTCTCTTTACTCTTTTGTATTTCTATTTTTCTATTTCTCTCTATTTGTAAACTCATGGATATGTTGTTTATGGGTATTTTTGTGTTTTTGAGCATGAACTAATTTTCTTGTAGCTAGAGTTATTAATGAATTTGGATTGTAGATTTAATTGACATTTTATGAATGTTTTTAGTATTTAAAGTTTGTTCATTGAAGTGATGCTCAATATTGTAGACTTACATTTGCTTGATCACCAATTGTAGGTTTCATAGGTAATCTTGATTTTGGAAAAAATAGGATTAGTGGAAATACTTGAATGATGCATGATTTTCACCTTGAATAAGTGTGAATTGTAGATGGTATAGGGATATACTATTTACCTTATATGACCCATTGAAACTTTAATGCTTAATTAGTGTTCTTAATTCTAGATTTGAATATGAATATGTCTAATTTAGTTTTGAGAACCCACAACATATAGGTTTGGAAAAATCATATGTTCATTTCTAAAGTTTCGGTTGACAAAGTTTAATTGTTAATGCATTCCTCTAAGACATTATATTGAATTTGCATTCTATGATGATTTAATAATTCTAGCTCATCATTACATTGCCCACTTTTGTTCTTTATTCTATTTACTTTTAAGTTCAATCAAATCATTATCATTTGTTTTACCCAAATTGTTTAGTGTTGATTTTATTCAATTTATTGCTAATTCGATCAATGTGGAGATGATACTCAACTTATCATTATATTACTTGTTGACTACGTACCTTGCGTATATTATATTTATTGCAACAAGATTTTGGCGTCGTTGCTGAGGATTGTGATGGACCCAAAATTTGTATGTTTTAAATATGTAAATCACAAGCGCACGAAGCGTGTATATAGTATAGAGTTCGTGTAAGCAAGGATGTCGAATCTAAATGATTTATCTAAAATAAAAAATAAACTATTTTAATCCAAAATTAAATAAATTGTAACCTAGCTCCAAAGATTGATAAGATTTAATGTCAAGAAAAGAAAATAAAAGATTGAAAATAAAGATATTTAAGAAAAAAAATAAACCAATTATTGTTATCCAATAAATTAGCATTTGTGACGTGGCAAATAATCTCTTGACACGTGGCTGACACCTGGAGCGTCTGCTAGAGTATCGACCAGGAGACACACCAGAAGTAGGACAGACCTGTTTTTACCACGACCAGACTGGTCGGTGGTTCCGCTGGCAAAGCAACATTTATGGAAAGATCTTATGTATCCCGAATTTATTTCATGCAATCTTCTGAATATCCCATGATTCAAGGGATAATATCTGTAACAATATTGGGCAACCCTCCATGAGCCTATAAAAAGCAGGAGATGGCTCATGGGAAGGGACTTTTGGGGCCCGGAAATCATAGAGATATAGAAATTATCTGTGAAAACTTGTATTGTTTATGAGGAGTGTTGAAACTCATTGAACCCAAGTTCTCTGATCACACTTTTGTTCCCATATCAATATCATTCTAAGTGGACGTAGGTCATTACCAGATTCTGGGGCCGAACCCCTATAAATTACTGTGTTTTCTTTACTTTTGTCATTACGTTATTATCTATACATATTCGTCTATATCATTCATATTTTGACTCCGTGTCAGTTGGCTAAATCGAGGGTCAACATTCTGGTGCTTTCATTGAGAGGACGACTCATCATTGTTGATAAAACTAATGGCGAAAGCAGGGAAGAAAGCTGCTCAGACCGTCGCCGCTGCACCGTCGAATCCGCCACCTCCTCCTCCCCCTGCAAGCATGGCGGAAGATGAGCCGCAACTAGATTTTGAAGAGGAGGAAATGGACGATGCGACTTTGAGGAGCACCTTGGGCACGTTGCAGGAAGAGCTGGCTAGTCTGAGAGCCAATCAAGAGACTGCCGCAGAAGCTATGGCAAGGCAGCAGCAGGAACTTGATCGTCAGAGGGCGGAGTTAAGCGAGAGACAAGCGGAGGTGGATCGCCGCCAGACTGAGGCCATGGCAGCCCTTGAAGCGGCCTTGCTGTTGGCCAGAAATCAGGCCGCGCCTGCCTCGCAGCCTAATCAACCTAAAACTGGGCCACCCCAGGGAGGTCCCAATCCTAGCCCACCGGTCCATCCTTCAAGTCCGCAAAGGCCTGAACAGCCCCAGATGCCCCATGACGACGTCCCGCTGGACCCCGAGGCAGATCCACCATCCCACGCTGCTCGAGGTAATCCCCCGCAGCAAAGGTAGAATAGGGCCGAGCGACAGCCTCGTAGTCCTAGACGCCGCGAGAATGACGGGCCACACCAAGCGAACAGGGGTCACTACCCTCCTGGTAACAGGAGAGACTCGGAGTTAGGCTCTGCGGTCCGTGGATCCCAACAGCATGATAATGCACGGGGACATCGCGACCAGCGCAGGCCACCCTCTAACGCTCGGGGTGTTTCTGCCAGAGACGGGAATAGAGGGAACAACCAGTCTTACCATAGCCAGTCAAAGTTCAAAGATGGCCACGGCTACAACGAGGCTGACTCAGGCAAGAACAATGCTGATGGGAGGAACGGAAATAAAGGTAAGAGCAGGAGCCAAATACCTCAAGATGATCAACCAAATAGACAATATGCTGGGGGGCAACCCAGGCAAAATAATGTCTTCAACCGGCTCGGAGGTAGCGAGCAACGGAGAAGAGAGGAAGATCTAAGAGACATACTCAATGATCGTCGAGAGAAGCATGGTGAGAACATCCCCCCAGCAGCAGAGACCGTAGCTATTCCTACTGTGTTGCAAGCCCAGATAGACGCACTAAATCAGGCTGTGCAACAGTTGGTCGGAGGAAGGACCTCTTATATTGACCACGATAGAAGAAAAGGCACTCCATTTATCCAAAGAATAGCCAACGCAGAGACTCCCAGCAAGTTCAAGATGCCCACGCTCCCGAACTTTGATGGATACGGAGATCCTGTCTCGCATGTGAATAAGTTTGAAATCCATATGGACATTCAGAAGGTGTCCGAAGACGCTCGGTGTAGGATCTTTCTTGCAACACTTTCTGAAGCCGCGCAGGAATGGTTCTTTAAGTTCCCACCTGCAAGCATAGTTTCCTGGGAAATGTTCGTAAGGGAGTTCTACGGACAGTTCTACGCAGGTCGTGTCCACCCGACCGAAGCAAACCAACTGGTTGAGATCCGCCAGCAAGATGGAGAATCACTAAAAGATTACATCCAGCGCTTTATGCGAGCGGCAGCCGGAGCAAAGACAGTCGGGGACGAAGGAAAAATGATGGCTATAACCGCGGGAGTGAGGCGCCGTTCGCCCCTATGGAAAAGTCTTCGTAAGGATGGGGTTAGAACCACCCAGGAATTCTTAGACCGAGCTGATCGGTATATCAAACTCGAAGAAGCCATTGCCGATGATGGAAAATCCTCGAACAAGGGCAAGAAGGCTGCCGAACCCGCCAAAGCCGCCAATGGCACCAAACCAAATGGCAACGGCAACGGCAACGGAAACGGCAACGGTAATGGCAAGAATGGTGGGAAACGACAACACAATGAGCCTTCCACCTCCGACAATAAACGAGCCAAGGGTAATCGTTATGAACCTAGGTTCACTAACTACACTGCCCTCGTTGAGTCTCGAGGAGAGGTTTACCAGGCCACAAGCTCTAGTGTGCCCTACAAGAAGCCTGGGCCCATTCGAAAAGACATTTCAAAAAGAGACACTACCAAATTCTGTCGTTACCATAACGACTATGGACATGACACTAATGAATGCAACCAGCTAAAAGATGAAATCGAGTTCCTCATTAGACAAGGACACTTGAGAAGGTACGTACAGGCCTCGGGAACTTCCCAACGAGAAGCTCCAGGTGGCAACGAGCAGACGTCCACACGCCAACGCTCGCCACCATTACAGCCTGCCCCCGTAGCCGGAACACTTTTAACCATCTGTGGAGGCCCACACCTCGCTGGAAATAGCGGAAAGGCTAGAGAACGATATGCTCGAACTCTGCGCCACGACCAGGACATCGAGATGATGACTGTGGAGGATCGAGCGCCGAAAAAGGCCCGCTCAGAGGAATGCGGGATAACCTTCTCTGAGGGCGATGCCCAACACGTCCGGTTCCCACATTCCGATCCGCTGGTCGTGGATATCCAAATGGCCAATATGATGGTAAAAAGAGTACTGGTCGATACAGGGAGTTCAGTGAATATCCTGTATAAATCAACGCTGGAACGCATGAAGCTGTCCGTGAAGGACTTGGAGCCCTGCAATCAAACCATATACGGCTTCTCTGGAGAAGGACTCGCACCAGCCGGAATGATCAAACTCCCAGTAACAACGGGTACAGCGCCTGCCTCAAGGACATTACTCGCCACTTTTGTAGTGGTCGATTGTCCTTCAGCGTATAACGCCGTTATTGGAAGACCCATACTGGTTGAACTAAGGGCCATCATCTCCATGTGGCATCTAGCCATGAAATTCCCAACGGACGCAGGGGTAGGATGCGTTTTGGGAAACCAAAGGGAGGCCAGGGAGTGCTATAACGCCTCGATCACAAAGGCAAAAAGTGGAGCATCGAGGAGCGCTACTCCAGAACGATTACAGATGACGGAAGACAGACAAACCCAATCAGGTGGAAAAGTCACCAAATAGGGTGTTGCCCAAAGTGAGGATATAGATTTGGATCCTCGCTTTGGGGATTTTGAAGAAAATGTTGGACCCGTCGAGGACCTGGAGGAGGTCCATCTCGATGAAAAAGACCCGACCCGAATCGTAAGGATTGGGAAGAATTTAGAACCTACCGCGAAACAGGCGCTGGTGGAATTCTTGCAAGAGAACCAGGGAGTTTTCGCCTGGTCACATAAAGACATGGTCGGAATAGATCCTGCGGTGATCAGCCATGTCCTGAACATAAACAAAGTCTTTCCACCGGTGCAACAAAAAAGAAGGCTGCTCGATAAAGACAGATCAAGAGCCTTGAAAGAAGAAGTCGAAAGACTTAAAGAAAATGGGTTCATCAGGGTGGCGTTTTATCCATCATGGGTCTCCAATCCGGTGTTGGTCCCCAAGCCTAACGGCAAATGGCGGACCTGTGTGGATTTTACAGACCTCAATAAGGCCTGCCCAAAAGACTGCTTCCCACTCCCGAGGATCGACCAGCTAGTCGATGCAACTGCTGGGCATGAGACCCTTTCGTTCATGGATGCATATTCAGGCTACAATCAGATCAGCATGCATCCCCCTGATGAGGATCATACCAGCTTTCGGACCGATACAGGCTTATATTGTTACAAAGTAATGCCCTTTGGACTGAAAAACGCAGGTGCAATGATGGACCCAAAACGGGTATGTTTAAAAATTTATATATCGCAAGCGCACGAATCGTCCATATAGAATAGTGATCGTAAGCAAGGATGTCGAACCCAAAGGAGTTGTCTAAAATCGAAAATGAAACTATTTTAAATCAAAAGTAATAAATTATAACCTAGTTCCAAAGATTGATGAGTTTTAATAGTATGAACATAAAATGAAATATTGAAAAATAAAGCTTTTTAAGATAATGAAAATAAACCAATAATGAGTTGAAAATAAGTATTAAAAGAAAAGATTATTAAGATACTAGAATCCACAAAATGTAAGTTTAATAATATTTATTAGTATATTGATTCCCAAGTTTTAGTGATAGTTAAAATAATTTAAACTATCATTTTCCAAAAATATTTATAATTTTAAGCACAATTTTCTTATAAAAAGATAGGATTTTTCTCCACTTTTCAAAATTATAATTTCAAAGCATTTAGTGTAAATCAATCTAATGAAATAGCAAATAAATCAATGAACATTATTTATAAGGCAAAACATAATATTTTTGTTCTAAGCATGGATGTGTACAATTTAATGACACATCTTACACAAAGAATATTATGTTTATGCACTAATGAAGAACAAAGTGTAAAAATGTTCTAACAATCTAAAATACAAGATATTTAAGATGAAAGAAATATATGAAGAAGAAAAATCCATAGACTTTGTTGCATTACAAGGGAAATCAACATACAACATAAATATTACCTAGTTACAAGTTGCTTCATCATGATCTTAATAATCTTATGAAAAAGATTAGAAGCACATAACTAGAATAGAAATTACAAAATAAATGACATACATACTTGCAAAATGCTCTTGAAAAACCCAAATGGAAGAGAGAATGGTAGAGAGAAAATGAGAGAAAAAGATGGTAACCAAAAAATTAAGCACCCCAAAAATGGTCTTGAAAGTCCATATTTATAGCCAAAGTGAGTTTATTAAAATAATCAATTTAAATTAATTAAATTGATTAGATTAATTAAATAAAATAAATATGGTATGTAGAGGTAAATTATAGGGTGTAATGATGATGTTGTGGTGAAAATGTGTAGGAAAAAGGGTAAAAAGTTGGCATTTTTGTCATAGGGGACAAATGGACAAAATGTATTTTTGTTGGGCTCAATAAGGGAAATGGCAGCAATGTGGTGGTTGGGTGTTGGAGGGGGGGCCACGGGTTGGGCCTAGAGTGGGCCTCACGTGGTTGGGCTTTTGGAGAAACACCATTTTTCTTGTTACTTTCTTTCAAAATTACCATCTTTCCTTTGATTTTCTTGCTTTTCAAGGGCAATAATTTTCCTACACAATAAATTATAAACTAAATTAAAATTAAATATTTTCATTAATAAAATATATCATATAACTCCCATGAAAACATTAATTAAAATTTAATTTACATAACATTTAATTTCAATAAAATCATATTTTTAGCATTCAAACTAACAATACTAATTTTAAATAATTAAACTACAACATATTATAATAACATATCTATAAAAACATATAAAAATCTAGAAAACTACAATAAGACTAATAAATTAAAAATTACATAAAAACTTAATAAGTTAATTAAAAACTCATGAACTAAGCAACAATTAGCATGTAAAACATGGTAAAATAACTCTATTTTGTAGAGTTATCACACCCCCAAACTTAAAGTTTTGCTAGTCCTCAAGCAAAAGAAAAATTAAAATACACATATATATATTTTTTTTTATTGGTGATATAAAAATGATTTTCTCAAAAATTGCACAATGAAAATAACTCTCAGAAATTATTATGAATAAAAGTTAAGCTTATATAATTAATTAAATTGTCAATTTTGCTTTTAGAAAATATGTTTTTATTAAAATTATTTTTCACTTAAACTTATAGGAAATAAGAGTTTTTATGAAAAATGTAATTTTTGTTACAAGCAAAATTGACCCTATAATTAAAAACAAAGCTTAAAAATTATTCATATTTTTAAGAGAATTAATTTCAAACTCAATCAGAATTTTTATCATTGAAAATGAAAAATATCACCAAATTTTTTTTTTTTTTGTAAATAATTTTTTGAATTTTTTTTTTTTTTTTGAATTTTTATGAAAATGAACAAATAAAAAAAAATTAACAAAACCACAACATATAAATAAATAAATAAAAATTCAAACAAACATTTTTTTTCTTTTCAAACAAGCATACATAAAATAAAACACAAAACATTAAAAACAATGCAAAGCAAACATAAATAAAACACAAAACAAACACAATAAAACTCGATACCCCCAAACTTAATTTAAGCATTGTCCTCAATGTGTCAAAATATAAATATAAATTAAAATTGACAAGAGTGTAAAGTTTAGAATGGTCGTACCTCGATATTGTGCATTGCGAAGATAGAACAAGATAGAACAGGATACAACTAACAAAAATTAAATCGCACATAAAACAACAATACAAATAAAACACAAGTTATCAAGATCACACAGGAATCAAAGAGCATGGTAAACAGGGTCCTCAAAGAGTATCTCATCCACTTCATCAGTTTTTAATTCCAAAAATGGTTTTAATTTTTGTCCATTAACTTTAAATATATCACCATTTTTAGGATTTTCAATTTCAATAGCTCCATGTGAAAAAACAATACGAACAATGTAAGGACCAGACCACCTAGAGCGTAACTTTCCCGGGAATAAATGCAAACGAGAGTTGTATAAAAGGACTTTCTGACCTGGATAAAAATCTTTTCTCAAAATATTTTTATCATGGTAAAATTTCATGCGATCCTTATACTTTTTTGAATAGTCATATGCATCATTCCTAATTTCTTCTAGTTCATTGAGTTGAAGCTTTCGTTTCTCACCTGCTTTGTCTAAAGAAAAATTTAACTGCTTAATTGCCCAGAAGGCTCTATGTTCTAACTCAACAGGTAAATGGCACGCCTTCCCATACACAAGTCTGTAGGGTGACATGCCAATGGGCGTTTTGTACGCGGTACGATACGCCCATAATGCATCAATGAGTCTTAAGGACCAATCTTTCCTAGTTGGATTCACAGTTTTTTCTAAAATGTGCTTAACTTCCCTATTAGACACTTCAACTTGACCACTAGTTTGTGGGTGATATGGTGTTGAGACTTTATGTGTAATGCCATATTGTTTCATCAAATATTCAAATGGCTTATTACAAAAGTGAGTACCGTTATCACTAATAATAGCACGTGGTGAACCAAAACGGGAAAATATATTTTCTTTCAAAAAACGAAGCACAACTTTGTGGTCATTAGTGTGGCATGCAATAGCTTCAACCCATTTAGATACATAATCGACTCCAACAAGAATATAAAGATTACCAAAAGAGTTAGGAAATGGTCCCATAAAATCAATGCCCCAAACATCAAATATGTCAATAATAAGAATAGGATTTAAAGGCATCATGTTTCTTTTAGTTAAACTTCCTAACTTTTGGCAACGTTCACAAGCTTTACAATAAACATATGTATCATGAAAGATAGTAGGCCAATAAAAACCACATTGTAAAACTTTAGCAGCTGTTTTCTTACCACTAAAATGTCCTCCACATGCATGATCATGACAAAAAGATATGATTTTAGACTGATCACAGTTTGGAATGCATCTTCTAATTATTTGATCAGGGCAGTATTTAAACAAGTAAGGATCATCCCAAATAAAGTTTTTCACCTCAGAATAAAATTTAGATTTATCATGCTTAGACCAATGAGATGGTATTTCTTTAGTGACCAAATAATTAACAATATCAGCATACCAAGGTAATGAAGAAATATGCATTAATTGTTCATCAGGAAAAGTTTCAGTGATAGGAGTGGAATCATGTATAGTTTCAACAACTAGTCTAGATAAATGATCAGCAACAACATTTTCAGATCCTTTTTTATCACGTATTTCTAAGTCGAATTCTTGTAAAAGCAGGATCCAACGGATCAAACGAGACTTAGCATCTTTTTTCGATAAGAGATATTTTAATGCAGCATGATCAGAATAGACAATAATTTTAGATCCTAACAAATAAGATCTAAATTTCTCCAATGCAAAAACAACAGCAAGCAATTCTTTTTCGGTTGTGGAGTAATTTAATTGAGCATCATTTAAAGTTTTGCTAGCATAGTAAATTACATGAGGTATTTTTTCAAGTCTTTGTCCTAAGACAGCACCTATAGCATAATCAGAAGCATCACACATTATTTCAAAAGGTATTTTCCAATCAGGAGGTCGAATAATGGGTGCAGTAGTCAACAAATTTTTTAATTTTTCAAAGGCAACATGGCAATTACTATCAAAGACAAAAGCATTTTCTTTTCCAAGTAAATGGCATAAAGGCCGAGAAATTTTGCTAAAGTCTTTTATAAATCTTCTATAAAAACCGGCATGGCCTAAGAATGATCTAATTTCTTTCACAGTTTTAGGTGGGGGAAGTTTTGAAATAAGGTCAACTTTAGCTTTATCAACTTCTATTCCATCAGATGAGATTACATGACCTAAAACAATTCCTTTTTTAACCATAAAATGACATTTTTCCCAGTTAAGCACAAGGTTTTTCTCTTTGCAACGAATTAAAACAAGTGAAAGATGGTGCAAACATTCATCAAAAGAGGAACCAAACATAGAAAAATCATCCATAAATACTTCAAGAAATCTTTCAACCATGTCAGAAAAAATCGAAATCATACATCTTTGAAAAGTCGCAGGTGCATTACATAATCCAAAGGGCATGCGACGATATGCAAAAGTTCCAAAAGGGCATGTAAAAGTAGTCTTTTCTTGATCTTCTGGGGCGATGGGGATTTGGTTATACCCCGAATACCCATCAAGAAAACAATAATATGCATGGCCAGCTAATCGTTCAAGCATTTGATCAATAAAAGGCAATGGAAAATGGTCTTTTCTAGTAACATTATTCAACTTTCTATAATCTATGCACACTCTCCACCCTGTTTGTACTCTAGTAGGGATTAATTCATTTTTCTCATTTTCAACAACTGTGATCCCAGACTTCTTAGGCACAACTTGAACTGGACTAACCCATTGACTATCAGAAATAGGGTAAATGATACCTACGTCTAACAATTTTATGACCTCTTCTCTAACTACTTCTTTCATATTTGGATTTAATCTTCTTTGACATTCCCGAGAGGTTTTAGCATTCTCTTCTAGATGGATTCTATGCATACATATGGATGGGCTAATTCCTTTAATGTCTCCAATGGTCCAACCTATGGCTTCTTTATGTTTTCTAAGGACATCTAACAATTTACCTTCTTGTTCTTTATCTAAAGCGGATGCTATGATAACAGGTAAGGTTTCAGACTCTCCTAGAAAAGCATATTTTAAATTTTCTGGCAAAGGTTTAAGGTCTAACTTTGGAGACTCAGAAATTGATTGAACATGACCTAAGGGTGAAAAAGGTTCAACTTTGGTTTCATTTAAGGGTATAGGCTCTACCAAAGAATTCACATCATCATTAGAGTCATCAACATGCAAGTTCATACCAAAGTATTTTTCACAAAAATCAAATAAGTCATTTCCATCATTTTCACAAATACTATCTATCATGTTAACTTCATGCACTTCTTCACACTCAACAGATTTAACCACATTAAAAACATTCAATTCAACAGTCATATTTCCAAAAGATAATTTCAAAACACCATTACGACAATTTATGATTGCATTAGATGTAGCTAAGAATGGTCTACCTAAAATGATAGGAATTTGAGCATGCATATTTTCCACAGGTTGAGTATCAAGAACAATGAAGTCAACAGGAAAATAAAATTTATCAACTTTTATCAAAACATCCTCTATAATGCCTCTAGGAATTTTTACAGAACGATCGGCTAATTGAAGAGTTATAGAGGTAGGTTTTAGCTCACCAAGACCAAGTTGCTTATAAACAGAATAAGGCAATAAATTTACACTAGCACCCAAATCAAGTAAAGCTTTGTTAATAAAATGATCACCAATAATGCATGAAATTGTGGGACACCCGGGATCTTTATATTTAACAAGACTCTTATATTGAATAATGGAACTAGCTTGTTCAGTTAAAAGTGCCTTTTTAGGAACATTAGTGTTTCTTTTAACAGTACAAAGATCCTTTAAAAATTTAGAGTAGGCAGGAATTTGTTTAATGGCATCTAAGAAAGGGATATTGATACTAACTTGTTTAAAAACTTCTAAGATGTCATTATATTGGCTGCCTTTTTTAATTGGAAGTAATCTTTGTGGGAATGGGGCTTTTGGAATGAAAGGATGGATTGGAGTTTCTTTGTTTGATGAGTCATTGAGATTAGAACTAGGAGGCTGACTCTTTTCTTTTTCTTTTTCATTTTCAACCTCGGGTATGTAATCGGGTTTGACAATTTTCTTTCCAGACCTAAGAGTTGAAATTGATTTGACTTCTCCATTATGACTAGACTTTCCTATCTCATATTGACCTTTTGGATTAGGGATAGGTTGACTAGGGAATGTTCCTTTTTCTCTATCAGCTAAAGTAGTGGCGAGTTGTCCTACTTGTGTCTCGAGTTTGGTAATAGATTGAGATTGATTTTGTAGGATTTGTTGGGTGGATTGCATAAATTGTTGTAAAGTATCTTCTAAGGAAGGTTTTCTTTGTTGCGGATATGGTTGATTTTGTGGGGCATGAGCTTGGTTTTGTGTGTTGTATTGGTGCCCTTGATTCATTTGGGGTTGGTTTTGTCTCCATGAAAAGTTCGGATGGTTTCTCCAATTTGGATTGTAGGTGGACGAAAATGGGCTATCATTTGGTTTCCCATAAGTATGAAGTGCATTGGCCTCCTCAGAAAAGGCTTCTTGGTAGGAAGGGCATGATTGTGCATTATGGCAAGGACTAGAACATATAGAACAAACATCTTTTCTAGGTTGAATTGGAGAGTTTATAGTTTGGCTTATGGCTAAAGCTTCTACTTTTCTCGCTAATTTATCTAAGGATGTTCTTAAGTCTAATTCTTCTTTTACTTCATACCTTCCTCCTCTTTTTGGTGAATTAGTTGACCTAGACCTAGGATCAAAATAATTCCATTGTTGTGAATTGACAGATAAATCTTCAAGGGCGTCCCACGCCTCTTGTCCTTGAAATTTTAAAAATTTTCCAGTATGCATAGATTGAATCATTTGACGATTAGAGGGAGTCAAACCATCATAAAAATATTTTACAAGTCTCCATTTTTCAAAACCATGATGAGGACATTTTAATAATAAATCTTTAAATCTTTCCCAACATTCATAAAACTCTTCATTATCTTTTTGAAAAAACTCGGAGATTTCTCTCCTTAGACTATCAGTTTTAGACATAGGAAAAAATTTCAGTAAGAATTTATTATAAAGTTGATCCCATGTAGTTATAGACCCCGTGGGAAGGGAATTTAACCAGGCTTTTGATTTGTCTTTTAATGAAAAAGGGAACAATCTTAGTTTGACCGACTCATCAGAAAAATTTTGAAATTTAAATGTTGAGCAAATTTCTAAGAAATCTTTGACATGCATGTAAGGATCCTCTCTATCTAACCCATAAAAAGATGGCAATAATTGAATGATTGCGGGTTTAAGCTCAAAATGAGTAGCAGAAGTAGTAGGTAAAACAATGCATGAAGGAGCATTAGATGAAATAGGTGCAAAATATTCAAGCAAAGTTTTTTCAGGCACAACATTTTCATCAACAATATTAGCAATAGGTTCCATGATGCTCAAATTTTTACTAACACTTTCAATTTCAAACAAAGATAAACGTCTTTTTACTAATCGTTTTTTAGAGTTACGTTCCCAATGATGCATACAATTTTTCACAAACAAGGCAACTAGGATAATCTCAAACAAACAATTTTCTGATGTGGAAGATCAGTTAAAACCGCAACCACAGAGCATACTTAGAATTTTTAGAGATTTCACAACAATATAATTCTTATGGTTTACTTGTCCCCAGGCCTATTTGATTCCACTTACTCGCGCACTACTAACAACTCCCCGAGGTTAATTAGTGGAGGCGGATGGGAATTTTGGTCAAATTTCCTTTAAGCAAGAATTGCTTATGGTGAAAGGACAAGATTTAGGTTTTTTTTTTTTTTTTTTTCAAGTATTTTTCACAATATTACGCTAAAATATTAAAGAAGACAAAGAAAAATAAGGCAAAAATTAAATAAGATTAAAATTTAAGCAAGAGTAGGGAGGCATAGCATGCCATCAACCATAACAAAATTAAGGTAAAAACTAGGAGGCACAAGTGCCATCAACTTAAACATAAGATAGAGGACTAGGAGGCAAAAATTGCCATCAACTAGCTAGGAGGCAAAATTGCCATCAACTAGTAATTTGCGGAAATTAAATAAAATAAAAATTACAACAATATAAATAAAGAAAATTACAACAAATGTCAAGAGGCACAAGTGCCATCAATTAACAAAGATATAAAAGAAATAAAATTACAACAAAATTATAACAAAATTAGGAGGCACAAGTGCCATCGACTATAAAAATTAAAAGGATAGATAGGAGGCACAAGTGCCGTCAACTAAAAAAAAAAACAATAAATATAAATATAAGTATATATTTTTTTTTATGGGTGGTTGAACCGTCCCAAATTTCTTTTTATCTTTTTTTTTTTTTTTAGATTTTATAGATATATATTTTTTTGTTTTTTTTTTTAAGTGTAAAAAAAATTAAAATAACTAGTAGAAGAATTCACTAACCTTGAGATAAATTCGTTTCTTTTCTCTTGCAACTCCCCGGCAACGGCGCCAAAAACTTGATGGACCCAAAACGGGTATGTTTAAAAATTTATATATCGCAAGCGCACGAATCGTCCATATAGAATAGTGATCGTAAGCAAGGATGTCGAACCCAAAGGAGTTGTCTAAAATCGAAAATGAAACTATTTTAAATCAAAAGTAATAAATTATAACCTAGTTCCAAAGATTGATGAGTTTTAATAGTATGAACATAAAATGAAATATTGAAAAATAAAGCTTTTTAAGATAATGAAAATAAACCAATAATGAGTTGAAAATAAGTATTAAAAGAAAAGATTATTAAGATACTAGAATCCACAAAATGTAAGTTTAATAATATTTATTAGTATATTGATTCCCAAGTTTTAGTGATAGTTAAAATAATTTAAACTATCATTTTCCAAAAATATTTATAATTTTAAGCACAATTTTCTTATAAAAAGATAGGATTTTTCTCCACTTTTCAAAATTATAATTTCAAAGCATTTAGTGTAAATCAATCTAATGAAATAGCAAATAAATCAATGAACATTATTTATAAGGCAAAACATAATATTTTTGTTCTAAGCATGGATGTGTACAATTTAATGACACATCTTACACAAAGAATATTATGTTTATGCACTAATGAAGAACAAAGTGTAAAAATGTTCTAACAATCTAAAATACAAGATATTTAAGATGAAAGAAATATATGAAGAAGAAAAATCCATAGACTTTGTTGCATTACAAGGGAAATCAACATACAACATAAATATTACCTAGTTACAAGTTGCTTCATCATGATCTTAATAATCTTATGAAAAAGATTAGAAGCACATAACTAGAATAGAAATTACAAAATAAATGACATACATACTTGCAAAATGCTCTTGAAAAACCCAAATGGAAGAGAGAATGGTAGAGAGAAAATGAGAGAAAAAGATGGTAACCAAAAAATTAAGCACCCCAAAAATGGTCTTGAAAGTCCATATTTATAGCCAAAGTGAGTTTATTAAAATAATCAATTTAAATTAATTAAATTGATTAGATTAATTAAATAAAATAAATATGGTATGTAGAGGTAAATTATAGGGTGTAATGATGATGTTGTGGTGAAAATGTGTAGGAAAAAGGGTAAAAAGTTGGCATTTTTGTCATAGGGGACAAATGGACAAAATGTATTTTTGTTGGGCTCAATAAGGGAAATGGCAGCAATGTGGTGGTTGGGTGTTGGAGGGGGGGCCACGGGTTGGGCCTAGAGTGGGCCTCACGTGGTTGGGCTTTTGGAGAAACACCATTTTTCTTGTTACTTTCTTTCAAAATTACCATCTTTCCTTTGATTTTCTTGCTTTTCAAGGGCAATAATTTTCCTACACAATAAATTATAAACTAAATTAAAATTAAATATTTTCATTAATAAAATATATCATATAACTCCCATGAAAACATTAATTAAAATTTAATTTACATAACATTTAATTTCAATAAAATCATATTTTTAGCATTCAAACTAACAATACTAATTTTAAATAATTAAACTACAACATATTATAATAACATATCTATAAAAACATATAAAAATCTAGAAAACTACAATAAGACTAATAAATTAAAAATTACATAAAAACTTAATAAGTTAATTAAAAACTCATGAACTAAGCAACAATTAGCATGTAAAACATGGTAAAATAACTCTATTTTGTAGAGTTATCATGCAACTTACCAACGATTGGTCAACCACATGTTCAAGGAGCTGATCGGAGTAAGCATGGAAGTATATGTGGATGACATGCTGGTAAAGTCCAAGAAGGCTGAAGGACATGTGAAGGATTTGCAAAGGTGCTTTGATGTGTTAAACAAGTACCATATGAAGTTGAATCCCCTCAAATGTTCCTTTGGAGTCGGGTCAGGAAAGTTTTTGGGATTTATAGTGAATTCAAGGGGAATCGAGGCCAACCCCGACAAGATAAAAGCCCTGATCGATATGAAGTCGCCAGAAAAGATCAAGGATGTCCAAAGCCTGACCGGAAGGATAGCTGCCCTTAGTAGATTCATCTCAAAATCAACTGACAAGTGCGTTCCATTCTTCAATCTACTTAGGGGAAATAAAAAGTTTGAATGGACGGAAGACTGCGAGCAAGCATTCCAGAAAATAAAGGCTCATATGTCGCAACCTCCTATCCTATCAAAACCAATGGAAGGAGAGACTTTGTATATTTATCTGGCGATTACCGAAGTTGCTGCTAGTGCGGTACTGATACGGGATGAAGAAGGCGTGCAGAAAGCTGTTTACTACGTCAGCAAAAGGCTGATCGGTGCAGAATTAAAATACCCACCGATCGAAAGATTAGCATATTGCCTAATTCTAGCCTCCCGAAAGTTGCGACCGTACTTCCAAGCCCATCCTATCACGGTTTTGACCGACCAGCCCCTTCGGCAGGTCCTCCAAAAACCTGAGGCGGCTGGACGACTGTTAAAATGGGCGGTCGAATTGGGACAGTTCGACGTGACTTATTCACCGTGAGCAGCAATAAAAGGGCAAGCCTTAGCCGATTTTATTGCGGATTTCACCGAACTCCCCAGCAACGAGTTGTGCGAAAAACCTGAGGCGCCCATGCCTCAAGACAAGACTCCTTCGTGGAAACTATTCACAGATGGATCATCTAATGAATCTCACGCTGGAGCGGGAGTGATATTGATAACGCCCGATGGGCATCGATTTCACTGCGCAATCAGGTTTGATTTCGCAGCGTCAAACAATGAGGCGGAATACGAAGCACTCCTCGCTGGACTGAAAATGGCCAGGGAGATGAACATAAAAGCGCTCGATATTTTCAGCGACTCTCAGCTGGTCGTGAATCAAGTCCTGGGAGAATATCAAGCGCGAGGGTTAAAAATGATGGCCTACCTTAATAAAACAAAAGATTTGCTAGCACAGTTTACAAAATACACCCTCCAGCAAATTCCGCGAGACCAAAATTCGAATGCAGACGCCTTGGCCAAACTTGCAAGTGCCAAAGATGCTGACACCTTGAACATAGTCCCAGTAGAGAGATTAAGTGAACCAAGCATTGATGCGGCCGAAGCCAGCATGGAAATTCGAGTAGAAGATACATGGATGGCACATTACCTGGAGTATCTGACAAATGGGACATTGCCAGTAGATAGAAACAAAGCCAGAACTCTGCAAAGACAAGCTGCTAGGTACATACTGCTTGACGGTGTTATGTACCGAAGAGGATATTCATTGCCACTGCTCAGGTGCATTACATCAGAAAAAGCTAAGGAACTCATGAAAGAGGTGCATGAAGGCTTCTGCGGAGATCACGCTGGGGG
This sequence comes from Humulus lupulus, assembly GCF_963169125.1. Lineage (NCBI taxonomy): Eukaryota > Viridiplantae > Streptophyta > Magnoliopsida > Rosales > Cannabaceae > Humulus > Humulus lupulus. Next base: position 124,866,086 of record NC_084801.1, on the reverse strand, counting down.
GCAGAGTTTGGCGAAAAAAATTATTCGACAGGGCTATTTTTGGCCAACGATGAACGAGGATTCAATGGAGTACGTACGAAGGTGTGATAAATGTCAGAGGTTCTCCAAAATCCCACTAGCAGCTCCAAATGAGCTAAAGCAGATGCAAAGCCCGTGGCCTTTCGCAATATGGGGAATAGATTTAATTGGATCACTACCGACAGGAAAAGGAGGAGTAAAGTACGCAGTTGTGGCAGTCGATTACTTTACAAAATGGGTCGAAGCTGAACCACTCGCAACCATAACGACCAAGAAAGTTCTCGACTTTGTCATCAAGAACATTGTGTGCCAGTATGGTTTGCCCAGAAAGATAGTTTCAGACAACGGAACCCAATTTGACAGCGACCTGTTCACCGATTTCTGCGAAAGGCATGGGGTAATCAAGAGCTTTTCTTCAGTCGCACACCCCCAAGCGAATGGGCAAGTCGAAGCTGTAAACAAAACCCTCAAGGACACCCTGAAGAAAAGACTTGAAGAAGCGAAAGGAGCATGGCCAGAACAACTACCGGAAGTCCTCTGGTCGTATAGAACATCTCATCGAACAGCCACAGGGCGTACCCCATTTTCCTTAGCTTATGGGTATGAGGCCATGATACCCATCGAGATAGATCCCCCCTCACATCGGCGTTTAACGTATGATCAAGAGAAAAACAGCCAGCTAATACTGGAGTCCTTAGACTCAATTGATGAGATACGAGAAAAGTCTCAACTCCGAGTTGCTGCTTATCAACAAAAAGTCGCCCGGTACTTTAACTCCAAAGTTAAAGAAAGAAGATTCAACGTCGGAGACTTGGTGTTTCGACGAGTCTTCTTGAATACCCGCGACCCCACTGCTGGCGTGCTCGGACCTAACTGGGAAGGACCTTACCAGATTGAAGAAGTCCTTCACCCAGGCACCTACAAACTTGCACACTTAAACGGAGATCTCGTTCCACGTTACTGGAATGGAGAACACCTGCGCAAGTATTATCAATAAACAACCCTTCTTAAAGGACTGGCTTGTTCAAATTTTCCCATTAATTTTTACAAGTTTTGCAAAGAGGGTTAGCCACGGTGTATGGCTAACTGCTCGTATATGTAAGATTCTGTTTCAGAATCATTCGTAAAGACATGATTAGTCCATTTTTAATACGAAATTATAAGGGACTGTGCTCAGCCAGTCGTTCTTGCCAACCTTTGTGAATTTACATTTACAAGTATTTGTTCATTACGTGTGTTGTTTTGCTGTATTACAAGTATCATTTTTCCGCGCGAACAGGAATGTTCGGACAGGCCATGGTCAAGGCAAGTGACCAAGGACCTAAGAGCTCCTCGATCACTTGGGGGGCATATAAGGCACATTGATAGCAAAGCATACTCTCAAGGTATGTAAACACATGAACAAAATGAGTGAAAGCATGCTTCAAGTACTTAGAGTATTTTTTCAAAATATATGATGCCAAAGTACTATGCTAAGTTCGGTCATACGGACAAACGTTATAATAAGTAAAAATATTATAACACCAAGAGTTAAGCTTTTACACCGCAAGCATTGCTGCTTGGATGTAATTGTTCAAACAAAAAGATTTACTGCCCGTGCAGCAAAGTTTAAAAATAAATTATTGTCTTTACATTGCGACCCGTGGGTCGCGTGTTTAAAAAGAAAGAAGAGCAGCTAAATAAATTAAGAGGCATGGGGGGCAGGAGGATCCTGGGCAACAACCTGGTCAGTCTCTTCCTCGATGGTTTCTTCGTCCAAACCAACGACGCTTGGGGTTGCAGGAGTCGAAGCTCTCGCCTCCTCTTCAGCCAGTTGAGCAGCGCACCGAGCCAACTTCGCAACTCTGACCTCCTCTGAAAGGTAGCTAAAGTCAGCACCCTGATTATGTTTCCAAAAGTTATAGAAACATCGGAGTGTCGCCCTCTTGTACTTTTCCAGATTCTTGGAGTTGTCAAGCTCCGACTACTGCACCTTGTCCTCGAGCAGTTGGGCAAGGAGGTCGTCGTCGATGGGTCTCTCACCTCCCCACAAATCTGGCATTAAAATCTGCAAACAGAAGAATGGGGAGGCGAGGTCAGAGGAATCTAGGAGATTCTTAAAGTAGCGCTGGTCGAAGTATAAAAGCTAAGCCTTTATATAACAGCATTCTAACTAAGTCTCTCTACGCAAACAGTTTAAAAAACAGACCAAAAGGGTGAAAGTGAAAAGTTTTCCTGAAAAGCTTTTTCGACTCCCCTCACAACGGGAAGAAATTATTTCCAACTGGTTTAAAAAATCGAAATGCTACTTCGATCCTACGTCCTAAAAAGCACTAATCCTGGGTTTTAAACCTACTCATAAGCCTACGTTGCCTACAAAGACATCTTATCTACAGGCGTTCAAAAAAAAAAAAAAAAAAAACCAGAAACCAAGAGATTCAAACAGTACACCATTTAAGAGCATGCACCACAAAAGGTTAGAAGCATGGAGTTTCAGAGTAACTTACTAAGGAAAGTGGTCGTGAAGATGGAAGTGAAAGTTTCGGGAGTCAATGAGCCCACCGTCTGATCCTACAGCACAAAGGAAGGTTCGCCGGAGAGAGTAAAGCTCTGGTTTTTAGGGTTTTTCGACAAAGAGATGACATGCGTAAAAAGGAAAGAAGTGCCTCAAGTAACCTTATATAAGTTTGTCTTTGGTGTTCAAAAGGCGTGATCATTAGTTTTCCATTTTCGAAGTATGGGGAAGCGTAATGGCCGTCGTAGTTGTTTCTGGGAAACTGAAAAGCCTTGATTAGACAGGAGTGGTTTGCTTTTTTCAAGAACGCAGGAAGGGCTCTGACACGTCAGGAGGGGTTACCGAAGGGTCGTTCGTTCAAAGTTTATTTACTGTTCGTGGTAAATAAACTTTGGGGGGCAAATGTTATCCAATAAATTAGCATTTGTGACGTGGCAAATAATCTCTTGACACGTGGCTGACACCTGGAGCGTCTGCTAGAGTATCGACCAGGAGACACACCAGAAGCAGGACAGACCTGTTTTTACCACGACCAGACTGGTCGGTGGTTCCGCTGGCAAAGCAACATTTATGGAAAGATCCTATGTATCCCGAATTTATTTCATGCAATCTTCTGAATATCCCATGATTCAGGGGATAATATCTGTAACAATATTGGGCAACCCTCCATGAGCCTATAAAAAGCAGGAGATGGCTCATGGGAAGGGACTTTTGGGGCCCGGAAATCATAGAGATATAGAAATTATCTGTGAAAACTTGTATTGTTTATGAGGAGTGTTGAAACTCATTGAACCCAAGTTCTCTGATCACACTTTTGTTCCCATATCAATATCATTCTAAGTGGACGTAGGTCATTACCAGATTCTGGGGCCGAACCACTATAAATTACTGTGTTTTCTTTACTTTTGTCATTACGTTATTATCTATACATATTCGTCTATATCATTCATATTTTGACTCCGTGTCAGTTGGCTAAATCGAGGGTCAACAATTATGATTAGCAAATAAGTTGTAAAAGAAAGATTATTAAGATACTAGAATCCACAAAATGTAAGTTTAATAATATTTATTGGTAACTAAAAAATAGGATTTTTCTTCACTTTTTAAAAAATATAATTTCAAGGTATTTAATGTGAATCAACCTAATAAAACAACAAAAAATCTAATAACATTATTTATAAGGCAAATCATAATATTTTTGTTCTAAGAATTTGATGTGTACAATTTATTGACACATTTTAATCAAAGAATATTATGTTTTGCAAAATGAAGAACAAAATGTAATATTATCTAACAATCCAAAATGCAAAATATTAGAAATGAAAGACATATATGAAGAAGAAAGATCCATAAACTTTGTTGCATTACAAAGGAAATCAACATACAACAATAAATACTATCTAGTTACAAGTTATTTCGTCATGATCTTAATAATCTTATGAAAAAGATTAGAAGCGCATAACTGTTATATTATTTCATATAGTAAATTCTAAAATTGGCATATTTTATAGAAATATCTTTTTAATTAAAAGATCAATTTTTTGTTTCCCTTTAATGTGATTTTTGGAATTCACTTTCCCTTTCTTGTGATTTTCGTTTATTTAGCGTTATATTATCACAATTTGATTATAAAAGGGAAGTTATATCTTGCAAATATTCAGTACTTACTCAAAATCATTTCTGGAATATTTGACTGTATATTTTCGTGCAGCTCAAGATTATAAAATTCAGGAAACTGAATCTTTGCTGTCTAAATTATTATTTCTATCTTGAGCATTTTGATTTGACACAGGTATTAGCTGTCTTCACCAAAATCGTATTTGTCGGATCAACATCTTCTAAAAAAGGCAATTCTTCATCAATCAAGAATATCTTTAATTAATATTCTTACCTTTATTAGGAGATTCATTCTCAGCCTTTATGAGTACAAAATGGACTCTATAAATAGGTCTCTAAGGCATTGAGAAAAAGTGAACTCTTAGGTGCATAATTTGTGAGTGTATTGTAATATTTGTGACAGTTCCTTATTTGTATTCAAGATCATAGTATTCACGTGATCCTGTAGAAATATGACTGTTTCGTTTTTGTGGTGAGTTTATACGACGTTCATGAGTGAATACACATTGTAATTTGAACACAAATTTTATGTGTCTTCGGGAGAGGATTTTTACAAGCCTTGTATTGGGAGGATGCAAGCACTCGCTGGCTATTGAAGGGAGTTCAAGTGGTTGAGCGTTTTAGTCAAAATCAGATTGGTGAAGAGAAGTACAACAAAGTTGCGGTAAATCTCAAGAGGGAATCTTGTTTTGTATAAGTCAATATTTTGTACTTGTGATTCTTTATTAATTCATTTTATTCTCTGGGCGTGGCCCCGAGGAGTAGGTTATCCAAAAGGGTTTTTGAACCTTGTCAAAATTTGTTGTATTCTTTATTGTTTTTGCACTGTCTTTTTACTGTGTTCAGTTTCTGTCGTGACAAGTTCGAATTCTACCTCGACAGAACTGAAATTTGTTTAAACATTTAATTACCATTCCGCACTTTAATTAATTCACATGGTTTAATTAATTTAATTACTAAAAACGGAATTTCAATTGGTATCAAAGCGGGCCACTCACTTTTGAGTGTGATCTTGATTTATTCCGTTTGTTGTTCTTGTTCTTGCAATGTCCTTTTTCACAGAAGGAGGCTCCATAACTCGCCCCCCTTTACTCAATGATTCGAACTATCCATACTGGAAAGTTAGAATGAGAGCCTTCATCAAATCTCAAGATGAAAAGGCTTGGAGAGCTGTTTTGAGTGGTTGGACTCCTCCAGCAGAAAGCAATGATGTAACTAAGGTAAAATCTGAACTTGATTGGACTGATGCTGAAGATAAATTTTCCAGTTACAATAATAAAGCATTACATGATATTTTTAATGGTGTTGGTGAATGTTATATTAAATTGATTTCTTCATGTGTTTCGGCCAAAGATGCTTGGCAAATTCTTCAAACTCAATTTGAAGGAAATGTTGATGTCAATCGTTCTAGGCTTGTTATGCTCACAACAAAATTTGAAAATGAATGAAAATGAAACCCTCACTGAATTTTATGAGAAATTTTCATATATTGCTAACGAATATTTTTCTCTTGGTGAGAAACTTGAAGAGAATGTTTTGGTTCAAAAAATTGTTAGAGTTCTTCTTGACAGGTTTCAGACTAAGCTAACTGCAATTGAAGAAGCAAAAGATCTGGACAAAATAAAAGTAGAAGAATTTATGGGTTCACTCCGAACTTTTGAACTAAATCAACAAATTAGACAAAAAGGTAAAACAGAAGAAATCAAGGAAAAATTTATTGCCTTGAAATCTTCCAGAGAAAAGAAGGAGAGTTCGGATGATGAGATGGCTTTGTTAACAAATTTTTTTCAAAAGTACATAAAGAAATTGAGAAACAAAAAGTATTGGTTTTTATAGATCAAATTAGAGATTATACACAGCAGATAAACAATCAAAATTGTTAATTTAACCCCACAAGATTTCTAGATTTACTTCTTTAAATACACACACATATACATATATATATTGAATCAAAGAGATGAATAGAAAATTACCTCAAGTCTTTCCTTGCTGCTATCTTTTTGTACGACAAAATCCTTGAGATCTCGCACCAGGATCTTCCAAAATGTTCTCAACACACAAAGAACGAGTGTGGGCTCGTTATACAAAACAATAGGAAAATTTTATTTATCAAATGTTCTCAATACATGAGATCTGATAAAGTTTGGACCTAAATTTGTGAAGAATAGTGACCTATGCTTGTAGCACTGTTCTCTTTCTCTCAGGGAGATATCACGATATATTTTCTATCTTTGAAAAGTATCGCTTTGGAAAACTGATCTCCTATATTTAATATATCCAATATATTACAAATAAATAATATTAGTTATTTTAAACAATTTAAAAATAACTAATTAGTTATCAGATTTTTTGTTTAAATAATAATATTTTAATCATATTAAAATATCTCATTATTTATTTAATATTTAAATAACTAAAATTGTTGAACCAAGATTCTTCTAGAACCTTCTTGTGCGTGTAGCACAGTAACTGTGCACTGTGTTACACGCACAACTCATGCCAGGGAGGACATGTGATTTTCCCAATTTTCATAATTATTTAAATACCAAAAATCCCAAAAAAAAATTAATTCAAAATTAATTATATTTTTGTTAAATCAAATAATTAATTAATTACACATAATTATACAATAATTATGTTTAATGCATAGAAAAATATCTTACTTATCAAATAAGTCATTTTGCCCATTTTTGTATTTATCTTTGTCAGTGTTTGTTTGAGCCATTTCGGGGACCATGGAGCTCTAACATTAAGCTCCAATAAATTAAAACTAAATAATTAAACTCTTTATTCATAATAGTTAATTTATTAATTCTGATATTTCTCCACTATAAATTTAGAATTGAACTCTTTATGTTATAGATATACTTTTACAAAAATCTTATTTTAATTTGTCCATTGATATAACCATCTAACAATAGTTCAACCCTCTAATTAATTAGTTCAAAAATTAGAGTGGAAGAATTACCATTTTACCTTTCTAATTTACTTCTTATTCCTTAAGTACCATTAATTCACTAGTGAAAATTAATCTATAATCTAATTATAGATTTGAGCTCAAAATCATTCAATTCCAGAATTAACCTTTAAGGGAACCAATATACGATCCGTTAGGAAAGATTAGATTCTGTATTGTTGATACATGTTCCCAGCCATGCATAATATTAAATCTCCAAAACAAAAGTCATTAGCCTCAATCTATGAAGAGACCTTAACGAATGAATCAAAATATTTAATAAACATAAACAGGAGTTCATGAACACTCATGATTTAGGTTGATCTATAAATGATAAACAGTTATGATATGAATTACAAATCTTTATTATTAAATGGTTTTTGGATAAAGACTTTTATTTATATCGGTCCTTGTCATATATAATCATATTATATAAATCACATTTATCGAGTTGTCTTACCACATCAATAATCTGAATCTAGATTATTTGTATCAACATGATACTCAGTAAACCGTACTTACAACCTCAATTAAAGAATTCCATAACTTTAATTTGTTGTTGACTATTTTATTCATTCATGTGATCTTAATTCTCTCGTACTAATACAAGATCACGTTCTCAATGATGAATATGGAATTTTTCTGATATTTACAAAAAATTATTCAAACAATAATTTAATAAACTAAATATAACTATAATAGACCATTGTATTTATTTATTCATTGAAATAATAAACGTCTTTTACATGCTTTTAGGACATACTCCTAACAATCTCCCACTTGTACTTAAAGCAAGTAAGGCATTTATCTCAATCCCATATTACGTACATGACCCTCGAATTGCTTTGCAGGAAGCGTCTTCATAAACGGGTCTGCCAGTTTGTGTTCTGATGCGATTTTCAGAATGGACACATCTCCTCTATGTACGATTTCTCTGACTAAGTGGTATTTGCGCTCTATATGCGTTCCCCTCTTGTGGCTTCTTGGTTCTTTATAATTAGCCACTTCTCCACTATTGTCACAGTAAAGAACAAGTGGTTTCTCCACTTCTAGAACCACTTCCAGATCTGTGTAGAACTTTTTCAGCAAAACTTCTTCTTTAGCTGCTTCACAAGTTGCTATGTATTCAGCTTCTATGGTTGAATCAGCTATATGATAACTCTACAAAATAGAGTTATTTTACCACTTTTTATGTGCTAATTGTTGCTTAATTCTTGAGTTTTTAATTGATTTATTAAGTTTTTAAGTAATTTTAAATTTATTAGTCTTATCATGATTTTATATGTTTTTGTGTGTTTTTATAGTTATTTTGTTGTAGTTTAATTATTTAAATTATTGTGTTTAGTGAGAAGTAAAAAATATGTGTGGTTTATTGAAACTAAATGCTAAATTATATTAAGTTTTAATTAACATTTGCAAAGAATTAATTTGGTCTATTTTATAATTGAAAATGTTTTATCATGACTTAATTTATATTTATTTTGTAGGATTATGTTGTGTTTTTTTTAGCTTTTGAATGCCAAGAAAAAGAAAAGAAAAAATGTGGCAAAACTGAAAAGAGAAGCCTCCAAGTGGCCCAAACCTTCAGGCCCGCCTGCCATCCTTCGGCCCAGACCTTACTTCAGCCCACGCCCAGCTGCACTCCACCTCTCTAGCAGCCTTCGGACCAGCACCCCCCAGCCAACCGAAGTACCTCAGCTGCCCCAGTCCACGCCAACTGTCAACTCTTGCTCACCCAAATGCCACAGCCGAGCTCCCCACATGCCCACCACTTCCTCCAACCGCCTAGGCCAGCCATCCACAATCCAGCCAGGCCCGCCAGCTGCTTCAAACTCCTGGGCCCACCCGCCTGAAGCTCTAGCTCTCCCAGTCGCCTGGCCCAACATGTCTAAGGCCCAACCGATGCCTTGCCCAGCTGCTCCCAACAGCCTGCCAACCCAGCCACCTAGCCTCCTTCTTTTCCCATTTTTGAGCCCAACAAAAGCTCATTTGTCCCCTTGTCCCCTATGTCTAAAAATACCACATTTTTACCCAAACTTTTCTACACATTTTACCCCAAAACATCATCATTACACCCTATAATTTACCCCTATTTGCCATATTATAATTAATTAAATTAATTTAATCAATTTAAAATTATTATTTTAATACCTTTTTTTTTTGCTATAAATAAGGGAGTTTAGTGCTAATTTTGGAGGAGGTTACCACACTACACATTCTACATTTTCAAGACCTCTCAATTTTCTTCTTCTTTGTTGTAAATTTTCTATGTGTTTTTAGAGGAAAAATTTGGGGGTTCATCCTCCAAATTTTCCTATTTATGTTTGTAATTTTTAGTTTGTATTTGCTATTCTAGTTATGAGTTTCTAATCTTTTTAAGATTATTAAGGTGATAATGAAACAATATGTAACTAGATAGTATTTATTTTGTATGTTGATTTCCCATTTTGTGCAATAAAGTTTATGGATTTTCTTCTTCAAATATTTTCTTTCATCTTAAATATCTTGTATTTTAGATTGTTAGAGCATATTTACACTTTGTTCTTCATTAGTGCAAAAACATAATATTTTTTGTGTAAGGTGTGTCATTAAATTGTACACATCCAATGCTTAGAACAAAAATATTATGTTTTGCCTTATAAATAATGTTCATTGATTTATTTGTTATTTCATTAGATTGATTTACACTAAATGCTTTGAAATTATAATTTTTAAAAGTGAAGATAGATCCTATATTTTTATAAAAACTTGTGCTTAAATAGAATATCTAATTTGAATAAGTAATGGTTTGATTAATTTCTACTATTACTAAAACTTGGGATTCAATGTACTTTTAAATATTATTGAACTTATATTTTGTGGATTCTATTATCTTAATAATCTTTGTTTTACTATCTTGTTTAAAATTATTAATTTAGTTATATATATTGTCTTTAATATGTTTATTATTATCTTTTATTTTATTTTTATTATACAAAAATCTCATCAATCTTTGGGGCTAGGTTAGAATTTATTAATTTTGATTTAAAATAGTTTTCTTTTCGATTTTAGACAACTCCTTTGGGTTCGATATCCTTGCTTACACGATCACTATTCTATATGAAGGATTTGTGCGCTTGCGATTTATAAATATTTAAAACATACCCGTTTTGGGTCCATCACTATGCTGGATTGCTTAATGCTTCTCCAGACAACTACTCCACCACCAAGAGTGAATACTAACCCAGAAGTAAATTTTCTACTATCTTTGTCTGATTGAAAATATGAGTCAGTGTATCCAGTAGGTTCAAGGTCACTACCCGAATATACTAGCATATAGTTCCTTGTTCTCCTGAGATACTTGAGAATATGTTTCACCACAATCCAATGTTCCAAACCAGGATTTGACTGATAACGACTGACAATCCCTACTGCATAACATATGTCAAGTCTAGTACATAACATTGCATACATTAGGCTCCCTACAGCTGATGCATAGGGATACTTTCTCATGTCCTCTTGCTCTTGTGGTGTCTTTAGACACTGATCTTTGCAAAGAGTAATTCCATGTCTGGTCGGAAATTGACCCTTTTTGGAATTTTCCATAGAGAATCTTTCAAGCACTTTATCAATATAATTTTCTTGTGAAAGTGCCAAGAGCTTGTTCTTTCTATCTCTTAGAATTTTAATGCCTAGAACATAGCTCGCTTCTCCCAAATCTTTCATTTGGAATTTGTCAGCCAACCATTTCTTTACATTTGATAATGTCTCTACATCATTCCCAATGGGTAGGATATCATCAACGTAAAGAACTAAGAAAACCACAACTTTCCCTTTGATGTACTTATAAACACATGCTTCGTCAACATTTTGTTCGAATCCATATGTTTTGATAGTTTCATCAAATGTTAAGTTCCAAGATCTTGATGCTTGTTTCAATCCATATATGGATTTCAACAACTTGCATACCTTTTGGTCTTGATCCTTCTTAATAAACCCTTCTGGTTGTTCCATATATATGGTTTCATCAAGTTGGCCATTTAGAAAGGTTGTCTTGACGTCCCTTTGCCAGATCTCGTAATCATAGATGGCAGCTATGGATAAAAGTATGCGAATAGACGTAAGAATGGATATAGGAGAAAATGTTTCTTCATAATCTACACCCTCTCTCTGTGTGTAGCCTTTGGCCACAAGCCTTGCTTTATAAGTCTCTACCTTTCCATCTGCACCCCTTTTCTTCTTGTAGATCCATTTACATCCAATGGATTTAACATTGTCAGGATCTACAAGTTTCCAGACAGAATTGGAATACATTGATTCCATTTCTTGATTCATGGTAGCTTGCCACTTATCACCATCATGGTCTTCCATTGCTTCTTTAAAAGTCAATGGATCGTCCTTTTCAGTATTAGATACAAGAATGTGTGCCTCATATTTGTAGCGAATATGTTGTCTCACAATCCTCCCACTACAACGTTGCATTGGTTTTTTCCTTTTCAAGAATTGTGGTTTCTTTGGTTGGTTTATCATTAACTGATGAAGAAGATGGAGATGAAATTTTATCTGTCATTAGTTCCTATAAAATTACTTTGCGCCGAGGTTTAAAAACATTCATATAGTCGTGTTCTAAAAAGGTTGCGTTCGTCGAAACAAATACCTTTTGATCACTTGGACTATAGAAATATCCACCTCTAGTCTCTTTGGAATATCCCACAAACATGCACACTTCAGAGCATGATTCCAACTTCCCGGTCTTTCCTTTAAGCACGTGTGCAGGACACCCCCAAATTCGAAAATGGTGTAAACTAGGTTTACAACCATTCCATAATTCTATGGGTGTCTTTTGGATAGACTTAGATGGAACATCATTCAATATGTATAGAGCACATTGAATATCATAGCCCCAGAATGACAGTGGTAATGATGAGAAACTGATCATTGATCTAACAAAATCTAATAACGTTCTATTCCGTCTTTCTGAAACACCATTTTACTGTGGCGTTTCAGGTGTAGTGAGTTGGGATTGAATGACATGCTCACGCAAATGGTCATTGAATTCAAAATCCAAGTACTTTCTTCCTCGATCAGATCGAAGAGCTTTTAGTGATTTACCTAATTGCTTTTCAGCCTCTGCTTGAAATTCTTTGAACTTTCCAAAAGTTTTAGATTTTCTTTGCATTAATTATAGGTAACCATATCTTGAATAATTAATCGTCAATGAAAGTGACGAAATATTCGTAACCTCCTCTTGCTTGTACATTAAGTAAACCGCAAACATCCGTATGTACTAGCTAAAGTGGTTCCGTGGCTCTTGAACCTTTAGTAGAGAAAGGTCTCTTGGTCGTTTTGCCTTCTAGACATGATTTATAAACAGGGAGAATCCAATAGATAGTTCTCTTAAAGGACCATCTTTTACAAGCCTATTTATTCTGTCTAGACCAATATGGCCCAATCTCAAGTGCCACAGATATGTTTCACTATAAGAATCAGTTTAATAGATCTAGGATTAGCTGTTTTAAATAATTCAGAATTAAAAAAAATTTGTCATTCATTATAAGTATGTAAATTTTGTTTATCCCAAAGCATTTGCATAACAAGTAAATAGATAATTTCTTTAAATAATAACTACTTTATTATTAAAAGAAATAAATGTTATGCAAAAAAATAGAAATAAGTTTCCAAACATTAATAATCAAAATTACTAATAATAAACTAAATTTCTAGACTGTAGTTTTCTTTGTTTAAAGAAATCTAACATTTCTAAAACAAAATAAAGAAATTTAAATTGTTCAACTAACAATAAAATTACTAAATAAAACTACTCTCCAACTTCTCTATCTCTTTACTTGCTATTCAAATCCTCATCAGTCTCTTCCTCTTTTTTAGGGTTCTAATTCTGTAAAAGGAAAAACAAAAGAAAAATAAATTAGTGGCATATATTTTTGAATCTACTATCCAAAAATTTAAATTTGATATTCATAGTATTTGAATCTATTATTCAAAGTTGAAAATATATGTAAATCTTATTTACCTTTTTCGTTTGATATAAACGATGACACCCAGCAAAGAATTCCTCTGTCATTGCTCGACACTTCTCATGTGCTGAGTTATAGTGCATATATTTTTCCTTTGTTTCGTCAGGCATGGTTGAAAGCATGCATTAACGTGCCAACCGATCGAATTTCATCCAATTTGCATATTTTTCTTCTGCTTCATAGATAGTAGCCAAAGGTGGTTCTGTTGGAGGTTTGTTACAAACGGTTGACATCATCTTTTTCTAAGAAAAAATGGTCAACATGCCTCGAAACCAATGTTGCATATTTTCAGGTTCAAAAACCAAGGATTTGAGAAAGGCATCAGTGTGTAATTCACCAATAGACATTTTTTGAATAAAAATACAAATATTATTATATTTAGAAAAATAAATATCAAAGTTTCAGAAATTAAACATGATGCATGAGCACAATTAAAACATATAATTTTTTTTTTAATTTCCATGATAAAACTTTCTAACAATTAAAGTGCTGTCTTAGGGTCAGTCAAATTAATCTTAGAGAATTTATAAGACATTCTTATCTTTATTGTTTAAAACTTAAAATAACTCATTATTTTTTCTTTTAAACATTAAAGTATCGCTTAGTTTGGTCAAGTTATGATTATCCACTACAGAAGCTTAATCATAACTTTGTGAGTGTAACCCATTATTTCGAAGTTCATGACTTAACTTAGGACATGCCGCCTTAGGGTCGGTCAAATCTAAAATACATCATTAGTTCCTATCTTTGTAAGAAATATAACCTTGCTATTGACATGTTTAGACACCTTCCTTAGGGGGACGGAAACAAAGCCGTCGCGAGGCGCTATTCATATCTCACGGTGTTACATTAATAATGGAGATCACGGGTTATGTTGAGTTATCAACCCTCTCCCACTCACTATTTTGAAATAAGTGTTTTTAATCTAATTAATTCCAAATTAATTGTAGATTCTTTAAACTTTATGAACATAATTAAAATTGGTAAGAAAGCAAGTTTCTAGGTCCATATCCAATTTTAAATTACCAATTATATTCATCTAAACTTTACTAAAAACAATTTTAAAATAAAGTTGGTTTAAAGAAATTAAGTTTTAAAGGCTCAAGAAAATGGTGTGATATTTTACCAAGTTTTCAAAGAATAAAACTAAGTAATTTATATGCAATTGGTTTCACAAAAACAAATCATATAAACATATAGGACAATCCTAATAATCACGTTTCTACCAATGAGATGCATGATAATAACTGTGTGGGTTTTTTATGTATGGCACAAAATACATGAACATATTATCAATCACATGAAAACAATTATTTAAATAAATAAACAATAAATGTTGAACCGAGTGCTTTTGGGTATTTATAATTTTACAACCTCTTTATAAAATTATAATAAAATAAAAAACCGCTTTGATCTCCATCGGGCTTCTTCACTTTACTTTCGGTAGGATATGTGTCGTTGGTCCAGAATAATAATAAGAAAATAATTTTCTAATTATCTGGATTAATTAAAACAAAACTTTTAAATAATCATAATTTTATTTTCTACTAATTAAAACAACTTTTAATTAAAACAGAAATAAATTTAATTAAATCTGTTATTTTTTAAAAAATAAATTTTTAAATAAGATACTCAAAAAAAAAAATTGTTAGGATAACAAAAATATCTCATTATTTAAATATCAAATTTCTAACAAATAGGATATTTAACATTTTAAAAATTTTAAAAAAAATAACAGATTAATTTCAGAAAAATAAAAAAAAATCTGGACCAGTAAGACGGGGACACGTGGCACTAAAAAGTGCTGTTGGGGCCCACTGTACGGAATCGTACGGATCCGTACGGACGTCTGTATGACGTCCCTGGCAGCGGCTCGGAGGATGGCCTCGGAGGAACGATGGTTGAATTCTGAATCCCGGGCTCCATTTTGACTTTGGTGATCGGAATTACAATTTTATGATTTCAAAAACCAAATAAAATTACATAAATCATATGCCCCTTAATGACTTACACAATGATCTAATCTTGAACAAATCCTAACCCAAAAACACCATACAATTAACGATTCAACATTCCCATGCATTCAATCATATTAAACCATCCATTCATTCTTCATTAATAAATAAATGCATAAATCTAAACCCACACAGATTCAATATATATATATATATGTGAAGATGGCTCTCGTACCATTTGTTGGTTTTTATAGATCAAATAAGAGATTATACGCAGCGGGACAATAATCAAAATTGTTAATTTAACCCCACAAGATTTCTAGATCTACTTCTTCATCATACATATATATATTGAATTAAAGAGATGAATAGAAAATTACCTAAAGTCTTTCCTTGCTGCTATCTTTTTGTACGACAAAATCCTTGAGATCTCGCACCAGGATCATCCAAAATGTTCTCAACACACAAAGAACGAGTGTGGGCTCGTTATACAAAACAATAGGAAAAATTTATTTATCAGATGTTCTCAACACATGAGATGTGATAAAGTTTGGACCTAAATTTGTGAAGAACAGTGACCTATGCTTGTAGCACTATTCTCTTTCTCTCAGGGAGATATCACGATATATTTTCTATCTCTAAAAAGTATCGCTCTGAAAAACTGATCTCCTATATTTAATATATCCAATATATTAAAAATAAATAACATTAGTTATTTTAAACAATTTAAAAATAATTAATCAGTTATCAGATTTTTTGTTTAAATAATAATATTTTAATCATATTAAAATATCTCATTATTTATTTAATATTTAAATAACTAAAATTGTAGAACCAAGATTCTTCTAGAACCTTCTTGTGCGTGTAGCACAGTGACTGTGCACTGTGTTACACGCCCAACTCATGCTAGAGAGGGCATGTGATTTTCCTAATTTTCATCATTATTTAAATACCAAAAATTCCAAAAATAAATTAATTCAAAATTAATTATATTTTTGTTAATCAAATAATTAATTAATTACACATAATTATACAATAATTATGTTTAGTGCATAGACAAATATTTTACTTATCAAATAAGTTCTTTTGTCCATTTTTGTATTTATCTTTGTTAGTGTTTGTTTGAGCCATTTCGGGGACCAATGGACCATGGACCTATAACATTAAGCTCCAATAAATTAAAACTAAATAATTAAACTCTTCATTCATAATAGTTAATTTATTAATTCTGATATTTCTCCACTATAAATTCAGAATTGAACTCTTTATATTATAGATATATTTTTACTGAAATCTTATTTTAAGTTGTCCATTGATATAACCATCTTACAATAGTTCAACCCTCTAATTAATTAGTTCATAAATTAGAATGGAAGAATTACCATTTTACCTTTCTAATTTACTTCTTATTTCTTAAGTATCATTAATTCACTAGTGAATAACTAATCTATAATCTAAATATAGATTTGAGCTCAAAATCATCCAATTCCATAATTAACCCTTAAGGGAACCAATATACGATCTGTTAGGAAATATTAGATTCCGTATTGTTTATACATGTTCCCAGCCATCCATGATATTAAATCTCCAAAACAAAAGTCATTAGCCTCAATCTATGAAGAGACATTAACGAATGAATCAAAAGATTTAATAAACATAAACCGGAGTTCATGAACACTCATGATTTAGGTTGATCAATAAATGATCATCAGTTATGATATGGATTACAAATCTTTATTATTAAATGGTTTTTGGATAAAGACTTTTATTCATATCGGCCCTTGTCATATATAATCATATTATATAAAACACATTTACCGAGATGTCTTACCACATCAATAATCTGAATCTAGAATATTTGTATCAACATGATACTCAGTAAACTGTACTTACAACCCCAATTAAAGAATTCCATAACTTCAATTTGTTGTTGACTATTTTTATTCATTCATGTGATCTTAATTCTCTTGTACTAATACAAGATCACATTCTCTATAATGAATATGAAAATTTTCTGATATTTACAAAAAAATATTCATACAATAATTTAATAATCTAAATATAACAATAAAAGACCATTGTATTTATTTATTCATTGAAATAATAAATGTCTTTTACATGCTTTTAGGACATACTCCTAACAAAAAGGCCATATCCAAAAACCCAATAGGTAATTTTTCTAAACCCTTTGAGACTAATAAAAAGGGTATTCAGTGTAGGGAATGTGAAGGATTTGGACACATTCAATCTGAGTGTGCAAATACCTTAAAGAAAAAGAAAGTCATGACAGCCACACAGAGTGATCAAGACTCTGAACAGAGTGATGAGGAAGAAAACAGTGTTGCCTTAACCTCTGTTCACAAAGGTATGCTTTTTTCTTCAGTCGATTACAAGGATTTGATATGCCTTAATAATTCTGTTCTGAATAATGAGAATTCTAACATTGACTCTGATGATTCTGACTTAGATGAGGAGTCATTGAAAGAGTCTTATAAAATAATATATGATCAATGGTTGAAAGTTTGCTCTGAGAATCGATTAATGGCTAGTAATAATAAAAAATATTTGGAAAAAATTAAAGAACTTGAGATGATTATTGCTTCCAAAAATGATGAAATTAATTCTTTGAGTAAAGAAATTGATCTTCTGCAAAAAGGTGTCAAAATGCTTAATCCAAGATCTAGAATTTTGGATGATATTCTCTCTGCAGGAAAAAAGGTTGGTGATTACAGTGGATTAGGATCTAATGGATCTGAATCCTTAAGAAAAACGGTTTTTGTAAAATCTATGAATTATCCGACTGTTGTGCCAACTAACCGTTTTGCAGGAACAAGTAACTCTTCAGAGACCATGAAGTTGTCATCTATTCCAACAGATCTACAACTAAAGAAAATTTCTCCAAAAAGAAACATTGGACAATTTGTACCTTTTTGTCATTTTTGTGGGATGAAAGGACACATAAGACCTAAGTGCTTTTCTCTATTAAATTTGTTTAAAAAGAATTATGTTAAACACTTTGGTAGCATGAATCAATTCTTGACCAAAAGAAATTCAAAATAAAAAATAATATGGGTTAGGAAAGATAATTCTGTTTGCTTGGCTACCTTTACCTGTCATAAAATGCATGCATCTAGTTCATGGTACTTTGATAGCGGTTGTTCAAGACATATGACAGGTAATGCCAACATACTCACCAACTTCAAATCCTTGAAGTGTGGAGTAGTAACATTCGGGGATGGAATGACAGGAAATATTTTAGGTAAAGGTACTCTAAACATTGAAGGGTTACCAAAACTGAAAAATGTGCTTCTTGTTGATGGGCTGAAAGCCAACTTAATTAGTATAAGCCAAATTTGTGACCAAGGTTTTCTTGTTAATTTTTCGCATGATGAGTGTAATGTTGTAAATCAAAGTGGTGACATTGTTCTTAAAGGTTCTCGTTCTTTGGATAATTGTTACACACTCACACAAAAATTCACATGTCATGCGTCATCATCAAGTTTTAATAATACTGATTTGTGGCATGAAAACTTGGACATATAAATTTCAACAACTTGAAAAAGATTGCTAATGCAGGTCTCAACCGTGGAATACCCAAGCTGGGTAAAGAATCACTTTTGTAAGTATGAATCATGTCAATTGGGAAAATAATTGAAATTTCCCATAAAGCACTATCTGATATTAATACTTCAAATGTGTTGGAATTATTGCATATGGATCTCATGGGTCCTATACAGGTTGAAAGTATTAATGGTAAGAGGTACATTTTTGTATGTGTGGATGATTTTTCTAGATTTAACTGGGTAGATTTCTTAAGAGAAAAATCAAATACATTTGAAGCTTTTCAAACTCTATGTACAAGACTAAGAGTTGAAAAAATTGTAACATTGGAAAGATTGTAAGAATACGAAGTGATCATGGTAAGGAATTTGAAAATTCTGTTTACGATGAATATTGTAAATCTTTTGGAATTTTGCATGAATTTTCTGCACCCAAAACTCCAGAACAAAATGGGGTAGTAAAAAGAAAAAATCGTACATTGTAGGAAATGGCCAGAGTTATGCTAAATATCAAAAAATTCACAAAGAAATTGTGGGCTGAAGCAATTAACACTGCTTGTTACACAATTAATCGTGTTTTCTGCGTCCAGATACAAATAAAACTCCATATGAGATTTGGAAAGGTAGAAAACCCAATGTCAATTATTTTCATGTATTTGGGTGTCTGTGTTATATTCTTAGAGATCGTGAGAATCTGGGCAAATTTGATGCCAAAAGCGATTTGGGAGTTTTTCTTGGATATTCCACCAATAGTAGGGCTTATCGTGTTTATAACATGAGAACCCAAACTATTATGGAATCTGCTAATGTGGTTGATGATGATTTAAAAGATTTTTCTGAGTACTCCCATGAGGAGGAAATTGACAGGTTCATTGATGTTAGGCATCATAAAGAAATGGCAGATCTGACAGCATAATCCTCAGAGGCGACAACAGCTCATGATGATGTATTAGACGTTGATCCTGTCGAAACAACTACTGGACAGACAGAGAAGGAAAATCCAGTTATTTCTTCTGACTCCATTCAAAAAGAACCATCAACCAGAGTAAAAAAGAATCACCATTCTGATCTTATTTTGGGAAGTCTTGAAGAGAGTATGGTCATTTGAAAGAGGTATGTAAACTTGTTTCAATTTGTTTGTTTTACTTCTACATTGGAACCAAAAAATGTGAAGGAAGCCTTAAATGATGAATCATGGATCAATGCTATGAAAGAAGAGCTAGATCAATTCACAAGGAATGAGGTATGGATCCTTGTCCCTAGACCGAGTCATACTAATGTTATAGGTACAAAGTGCATATTTAAAAATAAAACTGATCAATTTGGGACCATAATAAGAAATAAAGCTAGACTAGTTGCACAGAGGTACACTCAAGTTGAAGGAATTGATTTTAATGAGACATTTGCCCCTGTTGCAAGACTTGAATCCATAAG
Organism: Humulus lupulus; assembly: GCF_963169125.1. Lineage (NCBI taxonomy): Eukaryota > Viridiplantae > Streptophyta > Magnoliopsida > Rosales > Cannabaceae > Humulus > Humulus lupulus. Next base: position 124,846,038 of record NC_084801.1, on the reverse strand, counting down.
GTTATTACTGTTAGGAAAACTTATACATGATCTTTGTTTATTTTCATGTATATCTAATATTAAACAAATTAATACGAGATAGCCTAAAACATGTTTCTAAAATTGAATTCAAAGAGAAAAAATGAATAGAATACTTACAGTATACGTAGCAGAATTAAAGAGTCATTCCTTCAGTTTCTCTAACTCTTGTATCCTCTCTGTCGCAGAGTATTATCAAGAAACTGAACCGATCTTCTATTTTCTTCACAATCTTCCAATGTATCCTTAGAATCACCTAGACTAGTGTGGGCAATTCTCAACACATGAGATAGATATAGAGAGAAGAAGAGAAAATAACAAAGAGGCTTAGGAAAAGACTTGTGTTTAGAGAGAATCTAAAACTATCAGAAAATCAGTGATTAAACTCATCCGTCGTCTGTCTTGACTTCTCTCTAAGCACTCCTTTTATAGACTCAATTAGGCCATTTAATTTAATTAAAAAATCAATAAAATAATAACCATTTTAAAGCCCTAGGTCAAAATTATCATGGGCTTTAGGCCCGTGAAATTTCCCATTTGATTATAAGCCCATTGGACTTAAAATCAATGCATGTATTATTTTCTATTGATTTAATTAATTAAATAATTATTTAAATCCTCTATCAAATTAATTATTTATAATTTGAACCTTGATTTAAACTTATTTATTAATTTAGATACCAATTTATCTTAATTAATAAATCTGCCATGATTTCTCTTTTCTTCTAAAAAATACACAACTCTGTGAAACTTTCAAAAATTGACCTGGTCAACTTTGATAATTCTAATTGATAATTAAATCAATTAATTGAGACTATCTATATGATTTTATCCAAGGTACAATGGGGACCATGGGCCTATGAAATCAAGCTCCAATAAGTTATCATAAATCTAACAAATAAATTTACTAACTTATTAATTCCTCGTGACTCCACTATAGACTTGGAATTGCACTCTTGAATTCATAGTACGTTCTATAACAAATATAGATACGCTATTAATTATTCATTGTTACAACCATAATTGTCACTCAATCCTCTATAGACGGTCTACAATGAGATAGGACTAAAATACCGTTTTACCCCTCATTGTATTTTATCCTTAAAACACTTAGTTCCTTGTAATTGATATTTCAGTAAACTAATTTAATTACTGAAATGAGATCTCTATCATTTAACACCTTGAACCAAACTAAAAGGAAACCATCGTTTCACTTCTTCATCAGAAGCTATAGATGTTCATATCTATTGTTATCCCAAAAATTTGAAAAGAATGACGTGGCGGTGAAATGGACACGTGGCATGAGTTAGTAGGGTGATCTGGCTTAGTAATGGCCTAATACATCAGTTAAGGAATGGGACAGAGGGTCAAGCCAAATACGCCCAATCGAAGAGAGTATTTAGACTGGGGGTTGCTTGGCTCAGACCTCAGTTTAAAGACCCATATAATTAAATTGGTGCCAAGACCAAGAAAGTGAAGGGGAGGTATGAATTTTGGTTCAAGATATAGAAACAGTAGGTCCGATCGGACCTAAGCTTAGGAGACCTCTTGTTAAGCTTGGCTCGAATAAGTTCAAAAAGAATAAGGCTCAAGTTTTACTCAAAGGGAAAGCCACATAGTGGCCGATCGGGTATGATGTGGAAGAAGTGAACTTGGGCTTGAATGAAGTGAGGAGTAGAAATGGTGGTGTCCGATCGGACATGATGCGTGTGGATACTTTGGACCATTTTGGTCCAAAGGGATGACTATGACCGATCGAGCATACACATAGGAGGTACCTTGGACCATTCAGGTCCAAGGAGAAGTAGATGGTGGCTCGGACCACCTTGGTCCGAGGAGAAAAGCCTAATGCCCGATCGAGCATTTGGTTGAGCGAAGAGGTTCAAACCTAGTTGGCCCAAGGAGAAGGATGTGTGCCCGATCGAACGTGGTATTGTGGGTACCTTGGACCATTTTGATCCAAGGAGAGGTGGTGGCTCAGACCACCTAGGTCCGAAGAGAGAGGACCAAGGTCCGATCGGACCTTGGTTAAGCAAAGGAAGCTTGGACCATTTAGGTCCAAGTAAAGGGGCATTATGCCCGATCGCACAAGACCTCCCCCGATCGCACATGACCTCCCCCGATCGCGCAAGACGCCTGCAGGAGCGCTTGGACCATGTTGGTCCGAGGATATGCTAGGAAGAAGATGGCTCGGACCATCTTGGTCCGAGGAGCAAAGTGTAAGGTCATATTGGACCTTGATTGAAGGAGTCAAATAAGGTGTTTTAAACCACCTTAAGCCAAAGAAGACAACCATTGTGTCCAATCGGACACAATGGAGGAGTATACCTCGAGTGTAGTTGACCTTTGGTCCAAGGAGAGCCATGCGTATGCTACCTTTGACCTACATAAAGCTTGAAGAATAGTCAACATGCATGAGAAGCTACGTCAAACTGCCCGAAACTACTTCAGTGAGAATTGGTCCAAGCATCCGGGAATCACTCAATCCTCACTCGAAATTAGGGATCAGTTATATTTTGAATGTTTATTTTGTAATATAAATATTAGGTAAATAATAGAATATCCCGATCAAAAGGGGATATCAGTTGAGAACCCAGGTCTATAAATAGGGACTTGGGAGGATCGTAAAAGGACTTTTGGAAAAATCGAGAGTGAATCTGTATTCTAGAGAGAGAAAGTGTGTTGTTCTGGAGAAAAACCCATTTTTGTATTCTGGAATATCTCACACTGAAGAAACTCAGTTGACACGGTTCATCTGATCTTGAGTGCGAATACAGTAATAAAATCTCTAAGTGGATTAGGCTATTACCGATCATCGGGGCTGAACCACTATAAAAACCTCGTGTTATTTACTTTCGTTCATAAAAAACTGTCTGTTGTCGTTTATAATTCTCTTGAAGGTTGTCGTAGTTGACGTTCTCACGTCGTTGGCTAAATTCACAGTCAACATTTTGGTGCTTTCATTGAGAGCCTGAAGAGAAAACAGATAGTCCCTAAAGCGATATGGCGCCTAAGAACACCACCGCGGCCTCCAAGAGGGCAAGCACCTCCAGGGAGCATGCTAGATCGGAGAATCCCAACGTTCAAGATCGTGAGAATGAGCCTAGGGTCGTGCTTGAGGATGTAGCTCCTGAAGTTGAGGAGCTCCAGGAGACCATGAGCGCGTTACAGGATGAGTTGGCCCAGTTCATTGCTAGGCAGGAGGCCTTTGCTGAGGAAATGGCCAAGCAGAGACAAGAGATGGACGCTAGGAGCGAGGAGATCCGTCGACAGCAGGAGGAGGCCGACAGGCGACACCGCGAAGCTGCACTTGCTCTGGAGGCAGCTGCGCAGTTGACCCGAGCCAATGCTCAAGCTGTGCCTGGGGTGATACCCACTCAAGAAGCAAGGACCACAGAGGCTGGTCATAAGAAAGCTGATAGACCAGCAAGAGGTGGTGGTAACCCGCCTAGTCATGAGGAGGAGGGGGTACGATCACGCACTGCCTCTACCCAAAGGGGGAATTCTAAGACCCCCTCAAGGAGCCACAGATCAGAGACTTCCAGGTTAGGAAGTCATAAGTCTGGCAGTAAGAAAACACCTTCTGAGCAGGGGCACAACAAAGCCCCTCGTGGCAAGGAAACTTCACACTTCAAAGATGGACATGGGCGTGATGAAGGTGACAGTTACCACACCAACCAGTCGAAGGAGAAGAATAATAACCGACGAGGAGGAGATGATCAACCAGCTCAAACGGGGAAGCCACCACGGCATCCCAACCAGCGTAATGGCAAGGAGCACGCTCCACCTAGTAGGCCCTCCGAAAAGACTCGGAGTACGGTGTTCGACCGGTTGGGAAAGAACACTGCTCAGAAGGACCTAAGGGACGTCATTGATGACAGCAGGAGGACCGCTCCGGTCGAAGGGCAGGAGCCAATCCGTCCTACTAGTCGAGTAGAAATACTTGACGTGGATACGCCGGATAGGAGTGCCCGACCAAGCGGTCCCGAAGGTGCATCCTCAGCAGTGGCCCCAGCCATCCAAGCCCAGCTTGATGCTTTGACGGCGGCAGTACAAGGTTTATCCAAACAACCAGTTATTGATCCAGTAGACCACAGAAGTGGTAGCCCTTTTTGTGCTAGAATAAGAGCAGCCCAACCACCAAGGAAATACAAAGCGCCGGTATTGCCAGTTTATACAGAAAAGGCAGACCCGGTGAGACACGTTGGAAAGTTCGAAGATCAGATGGAGCTGCTTGGGGTGAGTGACGATTACCGCTGTAGAGTCTTCCCCACCACCTTGTCAGACACTGCCCAAGAGTGGTACTGGAAGTTCAAACCCGACTCCATCACCTCTTGGGAGAGCTTTAGGAAAGAGTTCTGCAGGCAGTTCAGCACTGCCCGAACCCCTCCAGTTTATGCCAACCACTTGGTGGATATTAGGCAAGGCAAAGATGAATCTCTCAAGAACTACATACAGAGGTTTATGAGAGAAGCCAATCAGGCTACCGCTGTTTGAGATGAAGGGAAGATGGTTGCAATCTCCTCGGGCATTATTTATCGAAGTCCTTTGTGGGACAGCATTCACCGCCATCCAATTTCAACTTTACAACAGTTCTTGGACCGTGCAGATAAGTACATGAAGTTGGACGATTCCATTGAGAAAGGAGAGAACGGGTTGAACAACCCAAGTGGATCGGGGGATACTCCAAAGGATAGCGGAAATGATCAAGGCGGTAGTAAGAAACGTGGGAATAACGGGTTTGACCGCCGCAGTGAGAAAAAAGCTAAGTCTGGGTCGAATGACAAACCTACGAAGTATGAACCTCGGTTCACCAACTACACTACTCTGTCGGCAACCCGAGCGGAGATCTATCTAGCCAGCCATCAGGAGGTCCCTTACCGAAGACCCCCTCCAATCAAGAAGGAAATGAGTAAGAGGGATAAAAACAAGTTCTGTCGTTTCCATGGAGACTATGGTCATGACACGAACGAGTGTAATCACCTTAAGGATGAGATAGAGTTTCTCCTCCGTTCGGGGAAACTAAAAAAATATAAGGCAGAGAAGACCCAGGGAGAGGGAAGCAACAATAATCCTGGATTCAAGCGACAACGGTCCCCACCTTTGCAACCTGAACTTGTGGACTTCACACTAGATACAATATGTGGAGGACCACATCTTGCAGGTGATAGCAGCAAGGCGAGGGAAAGATATGCTCGCACCCTTCGTCATGAGTTGGAGGCAGCGTCCACATCCGAGGTTATGACGGTGGAGGAGAGACCATCAAAGAACCCAAGGTATGAAAGTGAGTCCCTCACTTTCACTGAGGAGGATGCCAAACATGTGAGGTATCCTCACAATGACCCTCTTGTAGTGACAGTTCAAATAGCTAACATGAAGGTGAAAAGATGTCTGGTTGATACAGGAAGTTCCGTAAACATTATTTATAAGTCCTCTTTTGAAAAAATGAAGCTATCCATCAATGACTTGAAGCCATGCTCTCACGTCATTTACGGGTTTACTGGAGAGGGACTATCACCAGCTGGAACAATAAAGTTACCAGTCACCACGGGGGAAGCTCCCAAGCATGAAACCGTGATGACTGAATTTTTGATTGTTGACTGCCCGTCTGCCTACAATGTGGTTATTGGTCGACCACTACTCACCAACTTGCATGCGGTAGTTTCAGTTTGGCACCTCTCTATGAAGTTCCCGACCAGCGCTGGCGTAGGCTGCGTCCAAGGAGACCAAAGGGAAGCTAGAGAGTGTTATAATGCCTCCATAGCTAAGGCAAAGAAAGGTGCCAAGGAAAACAACATGATTGTGTGTGTTGAAGGAGGGGAAGTGGATGAGATGGACGTAGACCAGAGTCTTGTCGTAGTAAACAATGAAGAGGTGTTGAAGGAGTGTGGCCAGGAGAGCACTCCCAGTTTGAAAGAGCAGAAGACCCCATCAGGTGATGAAGTCACCAAATAGGGCGTTGCCCAAAGCGAGGGAAGAGATATTGATCCTCGCTTTGGGGATTATGAGAGTGATGTGGGACCGTCCGAGGAGTTAGAGGAGGTCCCTATAGATGAGAATGACTCGACAAGAGGGGTCAAGATTGGGAAGAAGTTGAAAGCTGAGGTGAGAGCACAGTTGATAGAGTTCCTGCGAAGGAATCAGGATGTCTTCGCCTGGTCTCACAAGGATATGGTGGGTATCTCACCAACTGTGATCAGCCACGTGCTCAACGTGGATGAAAGGTATCCAGCGGTACAGCAGAAGAGGAGGTTGCTTGACAAGGATTGAGCAAAGGCTCTTAAGGAGGAAGTAGAGCGGTTGAAGGAGAACGGGTTTATTAGAGAGGCATACTACCCAGCTTGGGTTTCAAACCCAGTCTTGGTACCTAAACCCAATGGAAAGTGGAGGACTTGTGTTGGTTTTACTGATCTAAACAAAGCATGCCCGAAGGATTGTTTCCCTTTACCGAGAATAGACCAGTTGGTGGATGCAACCTCTGGTCACGAGACCTTGTCCTTCATGGACGCATATTCGGGATACAACCAAATCAGCATGCATCCTCCTGATGAAGAGCATACCAGCTTCCGAACGGATATAGGGCTCTATTGCTATAGAGTGATGCCCTTCGGGTTAAAGAATGCAGGAGCTACCTACCAGCGCTTGGTGAATGGCATGTTTCGTGACTTAATCGGCAAAAGCATGGAGGTATATGTAGATGATATGCTGGTGAAGTCGAAGGAAGCTGGGGGGCACGTGGGAGACTTAGAGGAGTGCTTTGCAATCTTGAGGAAGTATAACATGAAATTAAACCCCCTCAAGTGTTCGTTTGGAGTGGGTTCTGGGAAATTCCTTGGGTTTATTGTCAACTCCCGAGGAATAGAAGCAAACCCTGAAAAGATCAAGGCTCTCATGGAGATGAAATCTCCCACAAGAATAAAGGATGTGCAAAGCTTGACTGGGCGGATTGCGGCTCTAAGCAGGTTCGTCTCAAAATCAACGGACAAGTGCGTCCCGTTTTTTAACCTGCTTAAAGGAGGCAAGAAGTTCGAGTGGACCGCAGAGTGTGAACAAGCTTTCCAGGCGATAAAGGAACATTTGGCTCAACCTCCTGTTCTTTCTAAGCCAGTTGATGGAGAGGACCTACTTATATATCTAGCAGTCACGGAACACGCTGTTAGTGCTGCTTTAGTACGTGAGGAGGATAAGGTGCAGCACCCAGTGTATTACGTTAGCAAGCGTTTGATAGGAGCGGAGTCCCGATACCCCATGATTGAGAAGTTGGCTTACTGCTTGGTACTTGCATCACGAAAGTTGAGGCCGTATTTCCAAGCACACCCCATCAAGGTCCTCACTGACCAGCCTCTTCGCCAAGTTTTGCAAAAACCGGAGTCGTCTGGTCGGCTACTTAAATGGGCGGTCGAGCTAGGCCAGTTTGAAATCAAGTACCAACCAAGGACTGCTATTAAAGGTCAAGCCTTGGCGGATTTCATCGCTGAGTGTACCGGAATCGTTGAGGTCCCTAACCAACAGGAGAGTGTTACTGGGTTAAAAGAAGAAGTTCCTGCTTGGCAACTTTTCGTTGATGGATCGTCGAACGAGCACCATTCAGGAGCTGGGATTATACTAGTCACACCAGAGAAGCACCAAATTCATTGTGCACTGAGGTTCGGATTCAATGCTTCTAATAACGAAGCGGAGTATGAGGCCCTCTTAGCAGGCTTGCGACTGGCTAGAGATGTACGTGCCCGGTCGGTGGAGATAAACAGTGATTCCCAATTGGTGGTTTATCAAGTATTAGGGGAGTACCAGGCGAGGGGCCTACGCATGGTGGCATACTTAAACAAAACTAAAGATTTACTAGCCCAGTTCGAGGAGTATACCGTCAAGCTAGTACCAAGGGAGCAGAATTCCAATGCTGATGCTCTAGCAAAGCATGCAAGTGCGAGAGATGCCGAAACACTGAATATAGTTCCAGTAGAGTACTTGGCAGAGCCAAGTATTAATAGAGAAGAGGCCATGCCGATCACGATAGTCGACACCTGGATGACTCCCATCATTGCTTACCTTGAACATGGGACACTCCCAGATGGTCGTAATGAAGTAAGGAAAGTTATGAGGCAAGCTGCTAGGTACACCATGGTGGATGGAGTGTTATATAGGAGAGGATACTCCTTACCTCTCCTCAGGTGCATAACCCCCGACCAGTCAAAGAGCTTATTAGCTGAAGTGCATGAGGGGTTTTGTGGAGATCATGCTGGGGGGCAGAGTCTATCTAAAAAGATCTTGAGGCAAGGATTTTTCTGGCCTACTATGAACGAAGACTCTATGGAATATGTGAAAAGGTGTGACAAATGCCAAAGATTTTCTAAGGTACCCAGAGCACCCCCAAATCTTTTGAAGCAAATGCAAAGTCCGTGGCCTTTTGCAGTGTGGGGCATTGATCTGATCGGGAGGTTACCCAAAGGAAAGGGAGGAGTGCAATTCGCTGCGGTCGCGGTAGATTATTTTACTAAATGGACTGAGGCCGAACCATTAGCCATGATTACATCGAAGAAAGTGTTGGACTTTGTTGTTAAAAATATAATATGTCGCTATGGTCTACCTAAGAAGATAGTGTCTGACAATGGCACCCAGTTTGACAGCGACATATTTACTGATTTTTGCACTCGGCATGGCATCACCAAAAGTTTCTCCTCGGTGGCCCATCCTCAGGCCAATGGGCAGGTTGAAGCAGTGAACAAAACATTGAAGGACACTTTGAAGAAGCGCCTGGAACAAGCTAAGGGTGCTTGGGCAGATGAGTTACCAGAGGTCCTTTGGTCGTAAAGGACTACCGCTCGGACGGCAACTGGCCATACCCCATTCTCTTTAGCATATGGATATGAAGCCATGTTACCTGTGGAGATAGATCCACGCTCTCATAGAAGGACCGTTTACAACCAAGAGGAGAACCATCAGTTGTTGGCAGAATCATTGGACTTCCTCGAAGAGAGAAGAGAGGAGGCAAGCCTTAGAGTAGCAGCTCATCAGCAAAAAGTGGCACGCTACTTCAATGCCAGAGTGCGAGATCGAAAGTTCCAGGTCGAAGATTTAGTCCTAAGGAAGGTGTTTGTTAGAGACCCAGCAGCTGGTGTGCTAGGACCGAACTGGGAAGGACCGTATCAAATCGAACAAGTCTTACTGCCCGGCACTTACAAGCTTGCTCGATTGAATGGGGAGCTGATCAGAAACTACTGGAATGGCGAGCACTTGAGAAAATATTATCAATAAATACTACTTGCAGAGTAGTAGCTTTGTATCAAGTGCTTAACTTGTTATTTAAGTTTTTTTTGTTTGTGAACTGGTTATTTGCTACCCAGTCACATTATTTTGAACAATGTTATTTTGTTTGGAACTCGTTGTTAGACACGTTTTGTCATTTATTATTACGAGTAATAAAAGAGACCACACGCATTGTGGTCATACCTTGCTACAAACTTTGCATATGTGTTGATTATTTTTGCTTGGCAGTGTTCAACTGTCATAATGATTTAAACAAAACAGGTCTTCTAAAAACTAGGTGTAAATATATACTGGACAGTGTTCAACTGGTCGGTATCATAACATGAAGGACCAACGTTTAAATAATATTTTGTAGTGGTCAACTACTGATATATGTTCGTATATTTCATGTGTTTCACGAGTAGTAACTACTCGAACAAATTCGATCAAGTAGTAAGTGATCAAGGATTTATCCACCCTCAATCACTTGGGGGGCACATAGGGTATACTGGTATGTATTTCAACACAGGCAATAAGAGCACGAGCAAATATGTTTGTTTTTGGGCTGACTTGTAAGTTTAGAAGTCTAAAATAGCCGTTAAGCTAACTTGTTTTACAAAGCTTAAGTTCAAATTCTAAGTTAGAAACTGATATTCGTGTAATAAGAAATTTATGCTCATAAAAAGTTAGAGCAATAAGAGCATGAGGAAGTATATTTAGTGTGAACTTATGGAATGGTAAAAATTTCTAAGTTAAAAAACTAAATTCTCATGTGAAACTGAAGGCATCTAAAAACTTTGCTATGCACAATAAAAACTTAAAAGTTTGAAGTTGTCTACAAGGAAAGAGTAAAGTGCTAAATGTCAAAATAACTCACTAGTTCGAGCAACAAAATACAAAGTAAAGTAGACTGTGATGAACCACGAGAGGGAGTCACAGGCGAGCTCCTCTAGAGGGTTGATCGACTCCCTCCTCTGCATTAGCTGCTCCTCTTGCTCGAAATGATATAGCAGAGCAGGTTGGGGTGAGTGCAGGAGGATTGGCAGCTTCTTCAGCGGCTCTTGCTTCACATCTGGAAAGATCCTCTGCCTGGGCCTCCTTGGGGAAACAATCAAGATTAAGAGGCTTGTTCAGCTTCCAGACCTTATAAAAGCAGTCAAAACTGGCCTCCTCAAAGCGAATCAAGTCAAGCTCTTTTTCTTGCTTCAGCTCTTCGTTCTCGCTAATCAACCTCTCATTGTCTCGAACTAACTCTTTAATATCGAGAGATTGCTTCTCCAATTGAGTTGTCAAGGAAGCATTGTTTTGAGCCTGCTTTTTGAGAGACTCGTCCCGTTCAGCTATAGTTCTCTCTGCTTGCTCCAGCTTGGACCTGGCCTCCACCAGTTGATCGTCCTGCACCTTGATTAACTCCTTGTAATCTACGGCTCGAAGCTGAGCATGAACAATGGTGACAAGTGACTGCATGGAAGACAAAAAGTTAATACAAGTAAAAATACTAATAACAAAGTATCTCGAGGAAAAATGCTTACCTTCATCAATTGAGCGAGTCCTCTCTTCAAGACAACTTCGACACTAAGTCGAGGGTAGGAGTCTAGGCTTTGAAGCGTCGATGCATCACGGCCAATATCCTCAAGAAGCCCCTTGCCCAGGTCGCTAACAGCACGAAAAAGCTCACTCGAACTACCCTGGTGAGTAGGAGTTAGGCTCGCAGAAGGAGGAAGGGAAGAGGGGGTCAATGGCGGAAGTGTAGTCGGTCCCCCAGGTTGCCTCCCTTGACTTGGCGGTACTACCTTCTGAATCTTCTGTGGAGGCATAGAGCCACTTCCATCACCAGTTTTCCTCTTTGAAGCAACGCAATCTCTGAACATGTCTGAATCTGCCAAGGATGAAAAAACAAGATTGTTAGAGAAATAAACATAATGAAACGTGTACAAGTGTATGCTACAGTTGTGATACTCTCTAATTACCAATTATAAAAAATATTCCTATTTTCACTAGGCATGTGTTACCTGAGTTGAAGATCTGATCAAGGAACTCATCCTCGTCGTCCGAGGATGAGCTAAGTTCCCCTTCAACCTGGATAGCTTTTCCTTTCCCAGGTTGAGTGGGAATAGTAGATCTACGCTGGGGATCAGGCTCTCTAATGACTAGGTCGCCAGATCTGTGAGAAAGCGGAGAAGGCCCAGGAGAGGGCCGACCAGTCACTGGCTCCAGGCCCCCAGTAGACTGATCGGGAGTGTCGTTCTCCCCGGTAGTACTGTCCACCGCCAGATCCTGGTCACATGGCACCAGACCTACCATCTGGAGAAGGTCCAGGGTGACCAACCTTTTTACATCCTTCTCCTTAAGACTCATGTTAGCCAACTTTTTGGCCCGCCTAAACATCTCTTCAGTAGGCAATGGTCGCTCAAATGGACCCGAGCGCGAAAAAGCCAAGTTGTTGGCCTCAATATCCAATGTGAGGAAGTATTCCTTATGATACTTCCCGGCGTTTGATTTGTGGGAGATGCCGTTGAGATATATAATCCCCCTATGCCTGTGATAGAAGTGGAAGAAGCCTGAGTTGTTGTGGGAAGGATTGGTCCGAAGATCAAACAGGTAATGCACCTCATGAGGGGTAGGCTCGTCCCAGCCATTCAGAAAGTAAAGGATGTACAGCGCAGAGAGTGCCTGGATCCCGTTCGGTGTGATCTGAAATGGGGAGACGTTGAAGTAGTCTGCTACAGACCGGAAATAGATGTGCAGCGGGAGTGTTGCTCCAGCATGCACATGGTGCCTGGACCAGGCACAGTCCCTTCCACCGGGCCTATTGGCTCTTTGGTGCGAGCCTGGACACGTCACGTTTTCCCCGCTCAAGCCTAAAGCTTCAATGTGTTTCTGGAATAGCGCGGGAGTAAGTTTTGAGGTTTCGGCAACGAACCAGGAGGGTTCTTCTTCTCCTTCATCACATGGCTTCTGGACAGCCAAGTCCTGAATCGCGGTAGCAAATTTCAGAGAAGGCTTTCTTGAGGCTGTGGTAGTGCGGGTTTGATTGCGCTGTACCACCTTCTGTACTGCTCTGCGGGCAACCTGCGGGTCGTGTTCTTGAGGGAGCCTGTTAGATTGCTTCACCCTCATCGTCGACTCAGAGACTTGTCGAAGAAACTGTTCCTCGTGGAGAAGATATAAGGCTGAGCGAGGGAGGATCTGTTTGAAGCGGTGAAGACGATCCTCTGGAGTGTAACTGATAGACGAGCCTGGTAAGGAATCACTATTCAAGGGAGTCTCAATTATTTGCGGGGCGGATGATTCGGAGTCGGTATGGTTGTCACCTCCCCTATAGTCAGAGCGATTCATCTACAAAAATGAATAAAAAATGGGGAGGTGAGTAACCATACAGAAAAAATTCATCAAAAATAAGAGTTATTTTTATACTTGGAAAATTTTGTCTAAGTTATAAAAATATAACGCATATGAAAAAATAATTTTAATGCTCAAAGGTGCCTAAAAAGTACTTAAAGTATTGAACTTGTTAAAGCTTAAAGAAGGAGGCATTTTTGGGATTTTCCTATAAGACTAAGTTCCTTATGTGTGTAGTTAACATACAGAGGTTGGTTATACACTTGGAAGGAAAAGAGGCCAAGGTCTAAGGGATGTGGTCCGATAGGACCTTATGATTATTCTAAGGGACAACTTAGCATTCGATCGAATGCCAAGATAGGATGGGTATTCATGACCAAAAGAGGCGTTCAGAGCCCATGGGTCGAGGAACCGTGCATCCACGCGAGCTCAGAGAAAAATGCACTTAGTCCGATCGGACAAATTCTAGCCAGGAGACGTCCTGCCTCGCCACCGCTCGAGCCTCACGCGAAGTCCCCAAGACGTCCGATCGGACATAGCACGCCCGAGGAGAAGATGTTGAGGTCCGATCGGACGTGTGCCTCGTGCCTCCGAAAACTCCTGGCCAGCAGCTGCAACAATTCAGGACCGATCGGGCATGGGTGTCTAGGGAGGTTCGAAATTTGCTGTCAAGAGTTCGGGCACTTAAAAGCCAAGGGAAGTGTGGTCCGATCGGACCACACATTTGTCTGAAATTTTTCGAATCTCCGATCGGGTATGAAGAGAAAGGCAACCACTTCCAGCCTTGGACAAGAGCTCCGATCGAACCTAATGACTTAACCACAACTTAAGGAGGCGTCGTTGGCTAAGGTGTTTTGGCGTGGGCTCCGGTCGGACATAAGGTCCGATCGAACCAAATGGAACTTGCACGCCTCAAGAGACGCTTATGCCCAGAATTTCTGGGCAAAAAACTATGTAAAAAATGGCCCCTAATGGCATACTTTGCCTACCTTGAATCCGAACCAAATAGACAAAGCCCTAAAAATCCCTAGTCTCAAACACATTCCATCATTTACATGAACAAAAAACAAGATCAAAACATATAAATGAAAGGTTTTCTTCATGTTCTTAAAAACCCATTACACTATCAAAACCCTCAAAACCCATATTCATGTTTATGTCAAAATACCAAAAATGTCTTGAAATTCCTAAAAGCTTAAGGGAAAATTCGGGTTACCCATGCCACAAACCTCATCAAGACAACAAGCAAACACATTGAACAAGACATATTCAAGAACTTCAAGAACATCCAAGGCACAAGCATATTCGGCCATGGCATTTTTTTTTTAGAAAAGAAAATGTAGCAATCTAAGAGGCATGGAGAAGAAGACTTACCCAAGGTTGGAGAGCTTTGATTTTTCTTGGAGGATGCTTGAAGATGAAGAGCTCCCCTTGAAGATTGTGAAGTCGGCAAGAGGAGGAAGTCCTTGAGAGGGTTTCGGCCAAGGGAGAAGATGAAGGGTTTTTAGAATATTTTTTTTTGTATGTGTGAAGAAGAGAATGTAAAGTGGGGGTATTTGAAGGGAAAAAAGTGGGTTTTTCATTTACTTTTGGACCTTTGATATTCTGGGACTATTTTTCTCTCCACGATCATGGGTGGATTTTTGCAATGATCGTGGGTCTGCTGCATGAAGATGAACAGTTATTATTTTTCATAATGGCGTCAGCTGGAGAAAAAGTTTATTACGTGAATAAATCATATAATAAACTTGGGGGGCAAATGTTATCCCAAAAATTTGAAAAGAATGACGTGGCGGTGAAATGGACACGTGGCATGAGTTAGTAGGGTGATCTGGCTTAGTAATGGCCTAATACATCAGTTAAGGAATGGGACAGAGGGTCAAGCCAAATACGCCCAATCGAAGAGAGTATTTAGACTGGGGGTTGCTTGGCTCAGACCTCAGTTTAAAGACCCATATAATTAAATTGGTGCCAAGACCAAGAAAGTGAAGGGGAGGTATGAATTTTGGTTCAAGATATAGAAACAGTAGGTCCGATCGGACCTAAGCTTAGGAGACCTCTTGTTAAGCTTGGCTCGAATAAGTTCAAAAAGAATAAGGCTCAAGTTTTACTCAAAGGGAAAGCCACATAGTGGCCGATCGGGTATGATGTGGAAGAAGTGAACTTGGGCTTGAATGAAGTGAGGAGTAGAAATGGTGGTGTCCGATCGGACATGATGCGTGTGGATACTTTGGACCATTTTGGTCCAAAGGGATGACTATGACCGATCGAGCATACACATAGGAGGTACCTTGGACCATTCAGGTCCAAGGAGAAGTAGATGGTGGCTCGGACCACCTTGGTCCGAGGAGAAAAGCCTAATGCCCGATCGAGCATTTGGTTGAGCGAAGAGGTTCAAACCTAGTTGGCCCAAGGAGAAGGATGTGTGCCCGATCGAACGTGGTCTTGTGGGTACCTTGGACCATTTTGATCCAAGGAGAGGTGGTGGCTCAGACCACCTAGGTCCGAAGAGAGAGGACCAAGGTCCGATCGGACCTTGGTTAAGCAAAGGAAGCTTGGACCATTTAGGTCCAAGTAAAGGGGCATTATGCCCGATCGCACAAGACCTCCCCCGATCGCACATGACCTCCCCCGATCGCGCAAGACGCCTGCAGGAGCGCTTGGACCATGTTGGTCCGAGGATATGCTAGGAAGAAGATGGCTCGGACCATCTTGGTCCGAGGAGAAAAGTGTAAGGTCATATTGGACCTTGATTGAAGGAGTCAAATAAGGTGGTTTGAACCACCTTAAGCCAAAGAAGACAACCATTGTGTCCGATCGGACACAATGGAGGAGTATACCTCGAGTGTAGTTGACCTTTGGTCCAAGGAGAGCCATGCGTATGCTACCTTTGACCTACGTAAAGCTTGAAGAATAGTCAACATGCATGAGAAGCTACGTCAAACTGCCCGAAACTACTTCAGTGAGAATTGGTCCAAGCATCCGGGAATCACTCAATCCTCACTCAAAATTAGGGATCAGTTATATTTTGAATGTTTATTTTGTAATATAAATATTAGGTAAATAATAGAATATCCCGATCAAAAGGGGATATCAGTTGAGAACCCAGGTCTATAAATAGGGACTTGGGAGGATCGTAAAAGGACTTTTGGAAAAATCGAGAGTGAATCTGTATTCTAGAGAGAGAAAGTGTGTTGTTCTGGAGAAAAACCCATTTTTGTATTCTGGAATATCTCACACTGAAGAAACTCAGTTGACACGGTTCATCTGATCTTGAGTGCGAATACAGTAATAAAATCTCTAAGTGGATTAGGCTATTACCGATCATCGGGGCTGAACCACTATAAAAACCTCGTGTTATTTACTTTCGTTCATAAAAAACTGTCTGTTGTCGTTTATAATTCTCTTGAAGGTTGTCGTAGTTGACGTTCTCACGTCGTTGGCTAAATTCACAGTCAACATCTATGATTAACACTCCCACTCAATTATACTATCGAGTTCCCAAGATGTAAGTATGGGCTAGTCCGTAGGGTAAGCTGGTGACGAACAAGTCAAAGAACTCAAATAATACAATCAGTTAGATTACTAACCACTCAGAATGGAGATTGAATTGACCTATGGTCAACTATATGATATGACTAGAATAGATAATAACGATATGTTTACTTATCTTATCAACTGTCAATATCTGTCCTGTCCGATTTAACAAATACATCCGATCTTATCTACTTTGCTAATGTTTTGCAAAGAACATAACACTGTAATGTGTAATTAGATCATATCGTAGATTGGCAAATCAATGTAAATCTGGTGCATTGACTAATCTTAGGACTGACTTATTTTGAACATATAATCATATTTATATTCCACTGTGATTACATCACTATAAATAAGATTAGCTATATGCTCAGGATTTAATAGAAGTTTATATTAAACAAATAATCATGAAAATAAAACATGTGAGCAAAGTGATTAACCAAGTCAAAAAATGATTTCTATTCTTTTATTGATAATAAAATGAGATTACAAAGAATTTGGTTTTTAATTAGGGCATAAAACCCCAACAAACTCCCACTTGCACTAATTGAAACTAATGCCTTAATTATACTAATCCCATTTCCTTGATATGCTTATCAAATGTAGCTTCTGGTAGTGTCTTTGTAAACAGATTCGCAAGATTGTCTTCAGTTGCAATCTTCATAACCTTCACATCTCCCCTGGCCACATATTCTCGAATAATGTGATACTTCCTTTCTATATGCTTACTCCTCTTGTGACTTCGAGGTTCTTTCGAGTTGGCTATCGCTCCTGTATTGTCACAAAACAACACAAGCGGTTTATCCATTTTCGGAATAACACCAAGATCTGAATAAAACTTCTTTAGCCAGACTATTTCCTTAGCTGCTTCTGACGTGACTATGTACTCAACCTCCATGGTGGAATCTGAGATTGCAGATTGCTTTACGCTTCTCCAAATCATAGCTCCACCCCCAAGAGTAAACACCATTCCAGAAGTAGACTTCCTGTCATCGACATCAATTAGAACACCACCCTTATAGACTAACATATAATACCTAGTCCATCTCAAATACTTCAGGATATGCTTAAATGCTATCCAATGTTCCGGTCCTGGGTTTGACTGATACCTGCTCACTACTCCCACTGCATAGCAGATATCTGGTCTAGTACACAACATGGCATACATCAGACTTCCAACTGCAGATGCGTAAGGAACTTTTCTCATTGGATCTTCCTCTTCAGGAGTCTGGGGATATTGCTTCTTTGAAAGATGAATTCCATGGCGAGATGGTAGATGCCCTTTCTTGGAATTATTCATTGAGAAACGTTCAAGCACTTTATCTATGTAAGCTGCTTGAGATAGAGCTAAGAGTCTGTTCTTTCTATCCTTGATGATCTAGATACCTAGAACATAACTTGCTTCACCCAAATCCTTCATCTGGAATTGAGTGCTCAGCCAATTCTTCACATTTGATAATTTCTTAACATTGTTTCCAATGAGTAAGATATTGTAGCGACCCAAATTTGCTAATAAGACGTTGGGTCTTGATTAGCGTGCCTGGAAGGCAATAAATGGTTTATTATGATAATATATGTGTATTAGATGATTATGTGATTACAAATGGATGGTCAGGAGAAATAAATGTGCATGTGGGCCCCATTTGGTAGTTAGGGGCAAATTGGTAAATTTTAGCCCGTTGAGGGCATAAATGTAATATATGTGATATTTTTGATGTAATGGTGATATATTTGTGATGCACGTTCCGAGACGGTCCTAGAGAGCTATTCCGCTTAAAGTCACAACGGGATTTAATACCCGGCTCGGGAGGAGCCTAGGGGTATTTCAGGATTATTATAAATTTAGTTGGGGACTTTTAATTAATGGTATTTTAGTAGCTTGGGTAACCATTGAGGATAGTTACTCTAAGTGAGGTAATGGTATATTTGTAAGAGGATAGGAAAGGTCTAAGTTTCCCTTGAGGATTAGTTAGAATATGGGTTAGATGGAAGGGTAAATGGATCTTTTGGCTGGGATTTAGATAACTATGGCTGAGTGGGAAAGCTATTCACGTTTTCTATACTTGGACAAATTCAGTTCTTGCTGAAAGTGAAGGAATAGCTAAGAAACAAGAAGGAAATGAAGGAAGGGCAAATCTCTTAGAATCAAGAAAGGGGTTTAGGGCTGAGGTTGGAGCAATTGAATTCAAGCTTTAGCTCAAGGGTGTGTTAATCACAGAGGTAAGAAATTCATCCATGGGTTTTCTTTAAAGTTTAAGCTTGTTTTGAGGGTTTGAGATTAAGGGTTGAAGCTGAATTTGCAGCTTATTGTTTGTGAGAATTCAGCTGGGAATCAAGGAGATTTAGCTTGGAGTTGGAGTAGGAAGAAGCCCAAGGTCGAATTCCATCTTGAGGTATGAATTTCATGCATATTTGAAAGTTATTTCTGGTTTAGCTTAAGAATTCTGAAGGCTGGTTTAAGCTTTGTAAGGGCTGGTTTAAGTTTTGAGAATTTTGAACCACTAAGTGATTCTTGAGTTTGGTTGTGTATCTAGGTCTGTTGTTGATGTTTATAGGTTGTTAGATGGCTTATTTGGGGTTTTTAATTGATTTTTGGACTTAGGTAAGTCTTGGTAATGATTTGGGAGTGTTTTGGCTTGGGGAAAATGCAGGGGAAAACCCAGAATTCTGGGTTCGCGAAGGGGCGTCGCGGCCCTGTTCTTCTGTGCCACAGCGCTAGGCTGCATCAGTGGATGGGGGCCCTTCTGAGCGCTGTGGCGCTAGGCCATTTCTGGGCAGGGGAAAATTTCAGTTTTTAGGCTTTTGCCCAGGGGGCTCGTGGGACGCTTTCGCCACCTTGTGTGGAGATCCAGGAGGTCCCGAGAGCTCGGGATTGGTTCTGGGAGATGTTTTTGAATTGGTTAGTAATGGGAGTGCTATGTATGTGTTGTGACTAGGTTCTCGGTGAGGCTCGGACTAGAGGACCGTGCTCGAGGGTTCAGTGTTCAAGAAGCTCGGGACACAGGTAAGAAAGCTGTTGTACCCATAGAGCAGGGCGAGGCCCCATAGTTGTGTTGCAGGGCAGGGCCCTATATGATTATGTGTTGGGTGTAGCCCATTGATTATGTTGGTATATGTTTAAGTTATGTTTTAATTATGCTTTGTTTGCGTATATATGAACGTTCGGCAAGGGCCGGGAACGGCGAGGGCCGAGAACGGCGAGGGCCGAGAATGGCATGGGCCGAGAACGGCAAGGGGCCGGGAGCCGCGTTTAGCACGCGGAGTGCGAGTTGCCAGGGTAAGACCCTAAAGGATACCTGGGATATCCTTACGGTGTAGACCGCAACCCAGGGCCTGGTAAATCGCCTGGGACGGCATGGCCGTATGTGTTTAGCTTGTTGGCGAATTGGTTTTATGCTAAGTGGTTCATATGCGTATGTTATCCGTTTTTGTGGAGTTTTCTTGCTGGGCTTCGGCTCACGGGTGCTCTGTGGTGCAGGTAAGGGCAAGGAGAAAGTTAACCATGAGTATGGAGAGCGTGAAGCGGCGAGTACATGTCTGGTCTGTCTGGCTGCCACGGCCAGGGGTATTTTTGGAAGTTTCTTGTAATGGACCCAATTTTGTCGAATAGTCGACCTTAAGTATATTTTGAGTTGTAAATATTTATAAACAGTATTTTGAGATCCCAAATGTTACAAAATTTATGATTTTCAGTAAATGGTATTATCTTCAAAGTTTATGACTCTGTTTTTGGTTTGATTACACGTTTGCCTTAAAACCTTGATTAGCGAGTTAAAATCACATTTTTAAACTCACTTGGTAACGGCTCTAAGGAAGTAGGGCGTTACAGATATCATCCACATAAAGAACCAGGAATACCACTATTTGATTTGCCTTCAGTTGGTAAACACAGGGCTCATCAATATTTTTTTCAAAGCCATAGGTTTTGATTATTTCATCAAACCTAAGATTCTAGGAACGAGAAGCTTGCTTAAGTCCATAGATGGACCTATTCAACTTGCAAACTTTTCATTCTTGTCCAGATGCTTTAAATCCTTCTGGCTGATTCATATAAATGACTCCATCAAGCTTTCCATTAAGAAAAGCTGTCTTGACATCCATTTTCCAAATCTCATAGTTGAGAGTGGCTGCTATGGATACGAGGATGCAGATGGATTTGAGCATGGCTACCGGACTAAAAGTTTCCTCATAGTCCACGCCTTCTCTTTGGGTATAACTCGTTGCCTCTAATCGAGCATTATAAGTCTCGATATTTCCATCAACACCTCGTTTCTTCTTGTAGATCCACTTGCACCCAATGGCCCTAAAGTCACTAGGTGCTTCCACAAGATCCCAGACGGAATTTGAGTACATGGACTCCATTTCCTGTTTCATGGTTTCGAGCAATAGTTCCTTTTCAGGGCTAGCCATTACCTGTTTGAAAGACAACAAATCATCATCACTAGTGTCACCAACAACCATATTGGTTTCACCATCCAAACCATAGAGAACTGGATTCCTAGAAACCCTCCCACTACAACGAGGCTCCGTGACTGTTTGCTCAGAAACAATGGTACTTTCTTCATTTAAATCAACTTGCGTCGGTTGGACATGAAGAGTGGGAATTTCATCATCAACTCGCGTTGATGATGATGGAACATTGGTTGGAGTCAATTCTTTAACCATCTCCTCTAAAACTACTTTGCTGCGAGGTTTAAAGTTCTGGACATAGTCATTTTCCAAAAAAGTAGCATTTGTAGAAGTAAACACTTTCTTTTCTGAATGACTATAGAAAAGTCCACCCCGAGTACCTTTAGGATAGCCAACAAACATGCAAACTTCAGTTCGCGATTCTAGCTTTCCTTCCTTTTTCCTCAGGACGTGGGCAGGACACCCCCAATTTCTATAATGGCGTAAACTAGGTTCACGACCATTCTAGAGTTCTAAAGGTGTTTTGGGGATTGATTTAGATGGCACAACATTGAGAATGTCGTTCGTGGTTTCAATTGCATGTCCCCAGAACAAAGTTGGTAGAGTTGAGTAACTAAGCATGCATCTAACCATTTCCAATAAAGTTCTGTTCTGGCATTCCGCGACACTGTTTTGTTGCGGAGTGCCTGGGGCAGTAAGTTGTGATAAAATCCCAAGTTCAGTTAAATGATCTTGGAACTGCATATCCAAATATTCTCCACCCCTATCAGATCGCAAGATCTTTAATGTTTTACCTAATTGGTTATGAGCCACTGCTAGGAATTCCTAAAACTTTGAAATTTTTTATGATTTCCTATGCATTAGGTAAAGACATGAGTATCTAGAGTAATCGTTAATGAAAGTGATGAAATACTCAAAACCACCCATGGCTTGTACATTCAAAGGTCCACAAACATTTGAATGCACAAGACCAAGTGGTTCTGTGGCCCTATCACCCTTTGCAGAGAATGGACGCTTGGTCAGTTTGCCATCTAGACAAGATTCACAGACAGGTAATTCACCTAAGGTGAGTTCCCTCAAAGGTTCGCCTTTTTTAAGTCTTTGAATCCTATCATAGCCAATGTGACCTAGTCTCAAGTGCCATAAATACGTCATATTATCATTATCAGTCTTTTGACGTTTATTGGTCCTAGGTTTAGCTACTTTGAATAAATCATTATTAAGAGAGAGGGGTTTGTTAGGTCGTAGAATATAAAGCCCGTTTTCCAAACATGCAATACACAATTGTGATCTATTGAAAGAAATAGATATATTAGAACTTGTGAAAGTCATAACAAATCGTTCTAATTGCAACATGGAAACTGAAATTAAATTTCTACTAAAATCTAGAATAAAATATACATCTTTTAAAATTAAGTATTTATTTTTGAACTTTAGACGAGCTATTCCTCTAGCTTGGACCGCAACGAACGCTTTGTTCCGAACTCTAAGTTTTAAGCTGTCTTCGTCCATTTCCTCCCACGATTCAAGAAGTTGTAAAGAGTTACAAACATGCTTAGTAGATCCAAAATCAATAATCCAAATAGAGTTATCATTCTCTAAAACACATGTTTCCAAGATAAATGAACTATAATCATTACTTTTGTTTTTATCTGCTTGAAACTTGGGGCAATCTTGTTTCCAATGCCCCTTATCTTTGCAGTGAAAACATTTACCTTTACCTTTCTTGTTTTTCTTGTTCTTCCCCTTAGGCATATGTGCACTTGGTTGTGCACTCGCCTTTGCAGGCTTGGGGTTGTTGTTTTTCCACCTTTCTTCTTGTTTCCAGCTTTCAAAGACGAAGCTTGGTTAGCTTCAGCCTTAGCTGGATCAGTAGCAGTAGTTGTTAGGAATGAGTTTCCTAATACGCAGCGGAATGGTGGTGTGGTTGGCCCAGTATACAACAAAAATTTTGTAACATATTTAAACTACCTTTAAATATGCGGATCCATTAATATACATACATTAATCATAAGCAAGATAATAATAGAAATCATACCTCTTGAAGCCTATCAAGTGTCCGTGCTATCTTTTCGTATTTAGAATGATCTTCCTATCCAAGCCGCTCCCATGTACTCACACCAAGATCTTCCAAAGCGTTCTCTACACTTCAAGAAATGTGTGGGCACTTAGAGAATGAAGGATAGTTTATTTGTGATTCTACTTGATGTACTCAACTCATGAGATCAAGAGAATAGGCCTGAGAATTGGTTCTTTATTTTCAGGGAGAGAAAACTATCGTTCTATTTTTCACAGAGCGAATGTTCAGAGTTGTCTTACACACACACCTCTGAATATTTTTCTGATTAGTCATACTTAAAAGAAAATATTCAAATTTTAAAAAATAAATCTGTAACCATTTTACAATTTACTTTTTAATTAATTAATTATTCTATTAATGAAAAAATCAAAAAACCAATTTTCGAATTATCCATTAATTAATTAATTAAATAAATAAAAATGAAAATCTCATCCCTGAAAATGCCCTACACGCCACACACAGTCCATGGACTGTGTGTGCAAGTGTAGCCTTCCTAATTTTAGGGATGTTGTTTTTTCAATTTTTATTTAATTATTTATTCAAACTGTTTTGTCAGATAAGATCTAACAACCTGATAACTAATTCAAATTAATTATCTTTTTAATTAATTATTTAAATAAATATTAATCTTTTAAATTCAAATCCAATTTGAACTTATCAGATTATCATCTCTCACTCAAATAAAGATATTTAATTAATTCTACCAATTAATTAAATCCAAAATTTTTGAAAATAAATATTTAATTTATTATAATTTCGGAAATTATAATTAATTACTTATTTAATTAAATTTCGAAATTAATTTAATTATTAAATAAAATTTCAAAAATTATACAATAATTAAATATTAATTAATTTTATTAACTACAACTAATTTGTAATTAATTAATTAATCACTATTATCATATAATTGCATATTTGGCCTGAAGAACAAATTTCTTCTTAAATATGTCTTTAAACTATTTTCCCTTCATATCAACTCTTACTTTGAACAGTGTTGATAGAGCCGCTATGGGGACCTATGGACCTATAATTCCAAGCTCCAATAAATTTGAGATTATTAATTAAACTCGTTAATTAAATAATCTTAATTTATTAATCTCATGATTATTCTACTATAAATATGAGACTGCACTCTTGTAAATTATAGACATTTCATTTACTGAGTACTTTATAATCATAAAACGTCCATTGATATAATCATTGCATACAACTTGACCCTCTAATAATAGTTCATAATTAATCAGGAATAAAATTACCGTTTTACCCTTTTAATTATCTCTTGTTTCCTTAAGTACCATTGCCTCTACTAGTGAAGGTTAATTCATAACTAAATTATGAATTTGAGCTCAATAACCTTTCAGTCCCAAAAGTCAACCCTTAAGAGAACCATCATTCAATCTTTTGCGAGAAGGCATAGATTCCATATCTGTATACTATGTCCCCAGCCATTTACATTAATGAGTTCCCAAAACAAAATTTTATAGCCTGATCATTCTGACAGACCCTAACAAGTGAATAAAAGAACTCATATAACATAAACAGGAGTTCATAGTAACTTCAGGATTAAGATCTATTTGTATGTGATCATCAGTTGATATATTTAATTAATACTTCGAAACAGTATTTAACTAAGTATTAATAAACATATCTGGTCCAGTTCTATATATTCTATAATATATAAAACACCTCCACTAAAGTGTCCTACCACACTAGTGATTTAGATCTAGATCGCATGTATTCATAATACTAGTGGACCGTACTTGCAGTAATTAATCTAAAGATTCCATAACTTTATTTTACTGCGAACTATTCAAGTTCATTTATCTCAAACACAATCCTCCCGTACCAATACATGTGTTGAGATCACATATATGAACTTAGGAATTTTCCCTGATATTTACATAATATTATCATAGAATAATATAGTCCATAAAATATATGCATAACAAATTCAATTTATTTATTTATTTCATAAAACAATGTCTACTACATATGCTTTCAGGGCACATTTCCAACAGTAGTAGTAGTTGTCTTCTTTTCTCCTCCCTTACTAGGTCCACCCATGATAGACTCAAAAGTCTGAAGCTCATTCATGAGTTGCGTCAGACCATAGTTGAGTTTATTCAACACATAGTTGGTGGTGAATGGAAGGAAAGCTGGAGAAAGATTGTTGAGGATTAAGCCAACTCGAGTTTCCTCATCTATTATGGTTCCGTGCAGTTCAGCTTCTTGAAAGTAGTTTTTCATCTTGATCAGGTGATCACGAACATGTTGAGAAGGTGCCATTCGAGCATTGGCATATTTCTTGGTGGCCTCAAAACGAGTCTGCACTGACTTGGCCCCAAACATGTCTTGGAGCTGATCCATGATTTTGTAGGCTGTCTCAACATTCTCCATCTTTGTCTTGAGAGTGTCAACCATACTAGTCAACATGTAGTACCGCTCCTTGTTGTTAGCCACCTGCCAACGCTCATACTTGTCCCTCACAGACTTGGTAGCTCCTTCAGCTGGAACTTCCGGGGATTCCTCAGTCATGACGAACTTGGAGTTGTCACCAATCAACACAATGTTGATGTTTTCCTTCCATTTAAGGAAGTTTACTCCATCGAAATTTGAGAAAAGATGGGAGTAGACACAGCCATAACTTAAAACTACAAATTACCAATAAAATAGAAATCAATCACATTTTCTCAATAAAACTTCTATTCACACATATTTCAAGAAATAGCACAACATATACCAAAAATATGTAAGATATGAGAAAAAATACCAAAAACAATCATATCTCTATTTCTTTAGGTTTTTAACTAATCTATGATATCCTTGTCCTGGTTGGCGAGAGTAAAAAATACCACTAGTTAAATAGAGTTGTAAACTCATTTAATAATGGACACCACTATTAACAACCTACTATTCGATCAAAATAAGAAAACAAAATCTCTTATTTTATGAGCTAGACCCACGGTTTCAATAATCCTAGATTTAGTCCTAGTAGTCACCGTAGGGGTGAGTCTAGTAGAATTTGACATATAGTTATCTATCTTTCGAAATCTAACCTTGTCAAAATAACTAATGAACACCTTCCGTAGGGGGACGAATCAATGCGCCTCGAGGCCCCATCAAGCTATTGACTATGTTAAACCAATGGTGGAGATCGAATAAAATTCTTAAAATAAGCTCATTATAAAATTAAAAATAGTATTTTTATTATTTATTTTTATAAAATTAATGACTATGGTTTTCCCAAAAAAAATTAAACAGATTAAAATTTTTAAAACCAAAGTCCTATAATTTCCTATTAATTCTAAAGTGTCACATTGAAACAAATTCAATCAATTTAGAATTAATTTGTTGCAAATCAATATTTAGGTTTAACTAATATAATGAACCTATACAATTAAGTCCAACTCATGTAAATTGGCCTTAACAATTGGTCTTGTATGGAGGAGGGCTGGGTCCAATATGTCGTTCCCACTACAAAGGCCCCCTATCTTCCATACAAGGTCCAAAAGACAGGAATTTAAACCTTCGTTTTATTAATTGTTATTAATTGATTAGGCCCACTATAGTCATGCAAAGCAAATGAGCCTTCACAAGTGGAATCACCCACAAGAGAGGAATTTAAACTTTACATTTTCTAATGGGCCCAAATAAAACCTATCATTTTATGAATATTTTATTTGGCAAAATACCATATATCTAACAAACATATGAGCCACTATATGCATCTAAGCCTAATTGCAAAAATACCACATATAGTGCAAACAGACATGTTATAATTGGATGGGCCTAATCATGTTACTATATGAGCAATTATATGAATTTATGCAAAAATACCACAATTTATTTCATTTGCAAAAATACCCCAATTAATTATCTAGAATTTATCAAAAAATTCAAATTAATTAAATTTTTACAAAAAATAAGTCAATTTAAATGAAATTTATCAACAATTAGCAATAGTTAATTTAAATTTCATTTATCAACAATCAACTTAGTTTTAGGTTAATTTGAAAAAAAAAATATTAATTTAATTTAAATAGGATTTATCAACAATTAACCAAAGTTAATTTAAATCCCATTTATTAAAAAAAAAATTTATTAATTGGCTGAAAAAATGATATTTTTCAAAATTTAACCAATTTAAAATTTTAAAATCAATATCTTAACTATTTTCCAAAAATATCTTATGTTGTTAGAACTATTAGCTAATTTTTAACCATTTAAAAAAATAAAATATAAATAGTTATAACAACCCTAAAATATCTCAAAATAGTTAAACAAATTCAAATATTCATAAAAATATCTAACTAACAATATTCAAATTTCAAATAATTTAAAAATTAAAAATTATAGAATAAAAAGATATTTATATTTTCAAATAAAGATTTAATAAAAATATCAAGAATTTAAAAGAAAATATCTTAAATATCTGATATCTTAATTCTAATATTTTAATATATAAATATATTCAAAAGTAAGTTGTTAGTCTATTTTTAAATTTGAATTTGAATCTTTGTAGAAAATATCTAATTATTTAAATCTCAACTAACAAAAATATCTTTATTTCTCAAAAAAAAAAAAAAAAAAAAACTGGATGAACGGGTATCGTTCACCCAAGTACATGGTGGTTGGGCTGTTGGTGGCGCGTGCAGTGCGCGGGCGCACGCTCGCGTGTGCACGCGCCCATGGGAGCCAGTGCAAAAAATATTTCAAAATTTTTTTTTGAGCAATTTTTCAAACCAAAACCATTTTCTAATTAATTCTTAACATGTTTTACACAAAATAAAGCATATATAAAAATTAATAGCATAGAAAACACAACAAAATAACCTAAACATTGCTAATAATCACATAAAATCTATGCTTCATAAAAACATGAAAATCCATCCAATTATTCAAACATATCAAATAATCCAAATGTAAACATGTTCATGCATGAAAATAAAGATTACCAAAGACTCTGAGGCCAGTTGTTGGGAAAACTTATACATGATCTTTGTTTATTTTCATGTATATCTAATATTAAACAAATTAATACGAGATAGCCTAAAACATGTTTCTAAAATTTAATTCAAAGGGAAATAATGAATAGAATACTTCCAGTATACGCAGCGGAATTAAAGACTCCTTCCTTCAGTTTCTCTAACTCTTGTATCCTCTCTGTCGCAGAGTATTATCAAGAAACTGAACCGATCTTCTATTTTCTTCACAGTCTTCCAATGTATCCTTAGAATCTCCTAGACTAGTATGGGCAATTCTCAACACATGAGATAGATATAGAGAGAAGAAGAGAAAATAACAAAGAGGCTTAGAAAATGACTTGTGTTTAGAGAGAATCTAAAACTATCAGAAAGCCAGTGATTAAACTTATCCGTCGTTTGTCTTGACTTCTCTCTAAGCACTCCTTTTATAGACTCAATTAGGCCATTTAATTTAATTAAAAAATCAATAAAATAATAGCCATTTTAAAGCCCTAGGTCGAAATTATCATGGGCTTTAGGCCCGTGAAATTTCCCATTTGATTATAAGCCCATTGGACTTAAAATCAAGGCCTGTATTATTTTCTATTGATTTAATTAATTAAATAATTATTTAAATCCTTTATCAAATTAATTATTTATAATTTGAACCTTGATTTAAACTTATTTATTAATTTAGATACCAATTTATCTTAATTAATAAATCTGCCATGATTTCTCTTTCTTCTAAAAAATACATAACTCTGTGAAACTATCCAAAATTGACATAGTCAACTTTGATAATTCTAATTGATAATTAAATCAATTAATTGAGACTATCTAGATGATTTTATCCAAGGTACAATGGGGACCATGGGCCTATGAAATCAATCTCCAATAAGTTATCATAAATCTAACAAATAAATTTACTAACTTATTAATTCCTCGTGACTCCACTATAGACTTGGAATTGCACTCTTGAATTCATAGAACGTTCTGTAACAAATATAGATACGCTATTTATTATCCATTGTTACAACCATAATTGTCACTCAATCCTCTATAGACGGTCTACAATGAGATAGGACTAAAATACCGTTTTACCCCTCATTGTATTTTATCCTTAAAACACTTAGTTCCTTGTAATTGATATTTCAGTAAACTAATTTAATTACTGAAATGAGATCTCTATCATTTAACACCTTGAACCAAACTAAAAGGAAACCATCGTTTCACTTCTTCACCAGAAGCTATAGATGTTCATATCTATGATTAACACTCCCACTCAATTATACTATCGAGTTCCCAAGATGTAAGTATGGGTTAGTCCGTAGGGTAAGCTGGTAACGAACAAGTCAAAGAACTCAAATAATACAATTAGTTAGAATACTAACCACTCAGAATTGAGATTTAATTGACCTATCATCAACTATATGATATGACTAGAATAGATAATAACGGTATGTTTACTTATCTTATCAACTGTCAATATTGGTCCTGTCCGATGTAACAAATACATCTGATCTTATCTACTTTGCTAATGTTCTGGAACGAACATAACACTGCAATGTGTAAGTAGATCATATCGTAGATTGGCAAGTCAGTGTAAATCTGGTGCATTGACTAATCTTAGGACTGACTTATTTTGAACATATAGTCATATTTATATTCCACTGCGATTACGTCACTATAAAGAAGATTAGCTATATGCTCTGGATTTAATAGAAGTTTATATTAAACAAATAATCATGAAAATAAAACATGTGAGCAAAGTGATTAACCAAGTCAAAAAATGATTTCTATTCTTTTATTGATAATAAAATGAGATTACAAAGAATTTGGGTTTTAATTAGGGCATAAAACCCCAACAATTACTAGCTATTTCATGTGTTCTTGGTTTTAAATTGTCCCAAATGGATGTCAAATCCGCTTTTCTAAATGGAGTTTTGAATGAAGAAGCGTATGTGGAACAACCCAAAGGGTTTGAGGATCCTTACTGTCCTAATCATGTTTTTAAATTGCAAAAAGCTTTGTATGGGTTGAAACAAGCCCCACAGGCTTCGTATGAGAGACTAACTCATTTTTTGGTCTCAAAGGGATACAAGAGAAGAGGGGGGGGGGGGGGGGGGGGGTGGGGACAAAACACTTTTTATAAAAAATGTTGATACAAATATTATGATAGCACAAATATATGTTGATGATATAGTGTTTGGTTCTACTAATGATTCTCTAGTGCAGGAATTTGTGAAACAAATGCAGAAAGAGTTTGAGATAAGCATGGTAGGAGAACTCAATTTTTTCTTAGGACTCCAAGTGAAGTAGTCAGACGAGGGAATTTTCATTTCACAAAGCAAGTATGCCAGAAATTTAGTGAAGAGATTTGGACTCGTTACTTCTAAACCTGCTAAAACTCCCATGGGAACTACCATCAAACTATCTAAAGATGAGAATGGGAAGAAAGTTGATCAAACTCTTTACAGGAGTATGATTGGGAGTCTCCTATACTTAACTGCTAGTCGCCCTGACATCAGTTATAGTGTTGTAGTGTGTGCTCGTTTCCAAGGGAACCCCATGGAGTCTCATGTGACTGCTGTAAAAAGAATTATTCGTTACATCAATAATACTCTTGATTTAGGCATTCGATACTCCAAAGAAAAAAATTCTAACCTTGTGTGTTATAGTGATGCAGATTGGGCAGGAAGCACTGATGATCACAAAAGTACAAGTGGTGGTTGTTTTTACTTAGGAAACAATTTGGTTTTCTGGCATAGTAAAAAACAAAACTCCATCTCCTTGTCAACAACCGAAGCTGAGTACATTGCTGCTGGAAGCTGTTGTACTCAACTTCTGTGGGTGAAACAAATGTTGGCAGAATATGGGTTTGATATTAAAACTTTAACCATTTTTTGTGATAATACAAGTGCTATTAATTTCTCCAAAAATCATGTTTAGCACTCTCGCACCAAACATATTGACATTCGTCATCATTTTATTAGGGAACTTGTTGAAAACAAAACATTGATTTTAGAATATGTTGAGACTAACAAACAAATTGCAGATATTTTTACAAAAGCTTTAGACACGGTCAGATTTGATTCCCTCAGGAAATCCTTGGGGGTTTGTTTTATTTGAAATTGTCAATAAATTGATTATCTTGCCTTGCATATGTGTTTGTGTAAATCTCTTGTCCTGTTTGAAAGAAATTTGATGAGCATATTTTTTGTATTTTAGAAAATGAACGTTATAAGTCTTATACTTTGTTAGGAATAAAAAACCATATTTGAAAAATTATAGACCATCCAATTTATATTTGATCAAATCATTATGTTTGTATGAGCATTCCTTAATTCAGTTTCTTTTTCAGGCTCCAAGTTGGAAAAGAGCTACCTATACTGATGTATGAAAGCCGACACTGAGTAAGTTGGTACCAGATAATTATCAATTATATTGGAGGATACTCTACCAGTGTAAATGGCTACCATCAGTATAAGAGTTATAGCCTCCATTATGGTTACACTTTGAAAAATGCTACAATTGCCAAATATGGCAATGACCCTAGTTTTAAAAGGCCAAAAAGAAACGCCAAAATAATTACACATGCGCACACACACATGCTTGTTGACTAGACTGTGTAAGATTATTGTAAGACTCATACATAAAATGAATTGATTAAAATATGTTTTGTTATTGGTATATTTTTCGAATTATGATCACTTAGTATTTGAATTATAACTCATTTATCTAATTTGTGAAAAATATGGTTATCTTGTTTCTCTTGAATAGGACTTGGCATTTACATGGACACACATGGTATGGAAATTTATATTTTATTTTCGGCAATTTTTTTTTTAAAATAGTGATAAAATAAAATATGTTTTGGACTGTGTATTTAAAAAAGTTTGAAAAATTAATTGATGCAATTTATTTGTTTTATCTCAATATATTCAAAATCATGCAAAAAATTTCCAATTTTGAGGTGTGAAACAATTTGTTTTAAAATGGAGATATTTTGCCATGTATCACAATAAATCCGGTTACCCATTTTTGGTTACCCATTTTCGAACTTGCCTCATTTGTACACCAAATACTCTATATATTCAGATTCACTTTGGTTGTTTCATTCTCAGTGTTTTCTTGTTTTTTCTCTCTCACGTATAACCAAAGTGTTTAGGGTTTTTTGTTCTTTGTGTAGTTCACTTGTTTCAATATTAGCAGCCATGAAGACCTGAGGTCGTGGTTCATCCTCCAAATCTGTGAAGTCTCAGAAGGAGACAGTTCCTGAGTCAGTTCCCACTGCCACTCCGACTGCTCTAGCATCTATCCCTCCTGTCTCACCTCCTATAGGCCATCGACCTAAGACCACAGCAAGAAAGAAGGTTCTTTCCATTCTGAGTCCTAAAGGAGCTACTTTGATTGGGGCTACGAGTAAAGGAGTTACCTTTCCTAATCTTGATGCTTAGTAAAACCTAGCCTCGGCGGTTCCACTCGCCTCATTCGAAGGTCAAGTAAAATCCAATCCTGACTTGAATACAAGTCATTCCCAATCAGTCTCCACTGAAGTTGTATCTGATCCATCTGATCATGACTCTGAATCTTCATTATCCCTTGATGTGTTGACCCCCAAGGCAAACGAAAAATGCAAATCCAAAGCCGCTGGAACAAAGAGAACCAAGAAGGCCAAAGTGGCTCCAACAAAAGGTACCAACTCCATATCTGATTCATCTCCTTTATCAAGATTCAAATTGAAGGCAAAAATCAATCTACCTCCTTGCACCTCGTCGGAGGACGTTTCTCTTGAAACGGAAGACTCACTTCCTGTGTTGGACCCTTCCTTGACCGAGCCAATTCCTGAAGTTCCTCTTGAAGATTTGGAGGAGGAGACTAAATCTGAAGAAGACCCATCAGAAACCACTCCTATTGCATCTGACCCAAAGGGCACAACACCATTGCCATTTCCCGAATTGTCTACCAAACTCACTAAACAAAAAGGTGCCCCTGTCCGTACTTCATGTTCTTTCAAAGCTCATTCTCTTACTTTCTGTTTTAATGATAATGAGAAGAATATGAAATTTTATAAGCATCGTCACTTTATTAGTGAGCGTAATTTCCTTTTTGCTCCTCATCGTGTTTTTGGGGTCTTACTTACTTTAGAGGAAAGGGGTTGGTTACGATCTTTGTCTGGCTTTGATGGGTTTGTGCCTCGGGTTGTTAAGGAATTTTATGAAAATTTGAATGATGATTTGTTAGACCAGACTTCTTTTATGTTTCATAAAGTGTATGTTAGGGGTCATTGGTATAAGTTTAGTCCAATTGAAATTGCTAAGGCCCTCAATCTCGTTGTTGTTGAGATTGATGATTCTATTGAGTTTGCAAAGGATCAAGTCTTGTCTGAATTGGTTGGTCAAGCTATGGTGTGGGAACCAAGTGCCTCTCTATAAGTCTCGGATCTTACTCACTATTATGGTGCTCTTTTCAAATTTGCAATGTTTAACTGGATTCCTACCACTCATTCCTCGACCATCACTCAAGATATGGCTTTTCTATTGTTCAAAATTGGGACTGGTGACACCATCGATCTTGCTGTTGTTATTTTTGATCAAATCATGTCCTTGAATGGTGCCAAACGCAAGGGCCAACACTTAATGTTTTCGCAAGTCATTTACAAACTTTTGGACTCTCAGCGTCCTTTGAAGAAGTCCCATGAGACCTTGACTTCTCCTTTGGTTGGTCCTACCTACACCGTCAAAGATGACGATGTTTTGTCCACAGCTCAAAAGGTCAAAGGCATTATTCTGGCAGGTTATGGGTCTAGCAATGTCGCGTTTGAAACTCCTGCTATCCCGATTGCTCTCGCTTCTGTCCAGATGGGAATTGCAAGTCTCGTCGAGCGGTTCACTCTCATGGAGGATACTCAGTGCCAAATTCTTGCTTCGTTGGCCATTATCAATGCATCCACCTCTCTTGCTCCACGATGGTTACTGTTCCTTTCGATCTTTTTTATTTATTTATTTATTTGCTTTTGATAAGTGTACAAAAACACTTGCTGTGTCTTTCTTTTGGTTCGTTTCCTTTGTTCTTTGGCATTATCTTAGACAATGAGGGGGAGAGAGAGTAACTCTATTTTTGGTACTTTGATTATGTTATTTGACCAGCAGTTTGTAGAGTCCAAGAACTTTACTTAGCTAGTTAGATAGTAGTATAATAGTAATAATAGTAGTATTTTTATAACTGTGGATTTTGGTTCAGACCGGGATTTAATTGGACACTCGTAGTAACACTTGTAGATTTTCTAAGTTTAGCCTATAGTTTAAGAATATTAATTTTAACCTAAGGTTTGATTAATATGACTGATATTGATGGTAATATTTATTATATTATAAGGTTTAGATAGACCCAATAAGAAAGTAACACTTGTCATGTGTATGTTTAATGATAATTAAGTATTTTTGAGGAATAAGTTTATTAAGAGTAATATTTGAATATCCTAGGGTCTGTCAGCAGCTTTGAAAATGTTAGAGGACTTAGTCAAGGCTGTTTACTCAATTCAAATTAAGCTTAAAATGTGCAATTTCGTGTTTAAATATTCAGCGTATGCCGATATATCGCAGCTATAGGGAGTGATATATCGCAGTACGGGGATACGAAAAACACATAACTTCGCATGAGCACCTCGACGAGCCTCGGGCATGCTGGCCCAGGAGATATATCGCCTACAAGGGGCGATATATTGGCTCCCTTAGTATAATTTTGAAAGTTTTTGAAAACATTCTCATTTTAATCTTTAACCTCTTGATAAGTCCAGCATCTTTCTGACCGAGTCTTCAGCCTCTGCTGAACGATAATTCAAATATTTTTCACTTAAAAAGCCATTATTTTATTCAAGTTAAATGAAGATCTTTTCATTCTTGAACTCTATAAATAGGACCTAGTACCCAGCCATTTATTCATTCATCAAGCTAAGTTCAGAGGCTGCAAGCTGCTAGGATATTTTTGAGAGTATAAACACTTGGGTTGGGGATTATAAGCTTAATCATTATAAGCTTACCAAACACTTGGGAAGTAAGGTTTATAGCACATTTCGGTTCGAGGTTTAGATTGGTCATAGAAGCATTCAAGGTATTCCAAACTCTAGTTCATTTGGTATTATTTTTCCTTAAGTTCTTATAGTTTCTATCCTAACTTTATTCTTTATTCTTGAATAGGAAATCTAAGATCTTGAACATAAGATTCTTGGTAAGTACATTTGATGGTATAGTTCTTTCATCACTTTCATCCCTTTTTCTTTAGTATACTCACCCTTTCATTTATGGTTTTTAGGAGTGTTCCAAAGTCCCAAACCTGTTCTCATATCCCGGTACTTTTGGTAAGGAAAATAGGATAGGACTCTATATGTTATGGTATGTGTTATCTTATGATTTATGTGTTATGTTAACCTATGATTTATGTGATGTTATGTATGCTTGTAGACTTGGGCATATGACCTATACAACTAACAAGCCCCAATAAATTTATGGGCATATGACTTGCTTAGCTAGTAAGCCCCACAAATCTAATGGGCATATGACTTGTTTTGTTTATGGGACCCCAAGTAATAATGGCCATTATAGTATGTGTGACATATGTTTATGATATGTTTTATGCTGCATTATGAATTTTATGTATATGATTTATGTGTTAGATTTTCCTTGCTGGGCATTAGGCTCACTCCTTTATGTTTTTATGTGCAGGAAAATAGTTTTGATGGCGGGAAAGGTTCTTGGAAGCTTGGGAATGTGTATTGAGGCGGAATGGAGTCAAAGGACCGAGAGTTCGATTCGAGGATGAAGTTTCTTTAATTATGGTTTTATATGTATTTTCCGCACTTTATTATGTAATTCATTTATTTACAATTATGTTATGTTTTTCTTTTAAAACAATGAGATCCCATATCATACTTTAAATTTTTATGTAGTTTAACATTTGTTTTACAAGTTTTAATGAAGTAATGATTATTTCACTTGTAAGTTTTATTAAAAATTAGTGTCTATGTATAGTTTTCGTTAATGGTCCAAAATTTAGAGTAGTTGGGTCATTACACAGTTGCTCATTGTTTTTGTTAACTGTTTTTGGCTTGTGCTTTGGTTATTTTTGGCAGGGGGAGTCATTTTGTGACTCTTGTGAATTTAAGCACTCACTTGTGTTTTGCAGAGATCTTTTAAAAATAGATATGTTTTGTCTATAAAATTGCCAAAGGGGGAGATTGTAAATTCTAAAATTGGCATATTTTATAGAAATATCTATTTAATTAAAAGATCAATTTTTTGTTTCCCTTTATTGTGATTTTTGGAATTCACTTTCCCTTTCTTGTGATTTTCGTTTATTTAGCTTTATATTATCACTATTTGATTATAAATGGAAGTTATATCTTGCAAATATTTAGTACTTACTCAAAGTCATTTATGGAATATTTGATTGTATATTTTTGTGCAGCTCAAGATTATAAAATTCAAGAAACTGAATCTTTGCTGTCATTAATTATTATTTCAAACTTGAGCATTTTGATCCGACATAGGTATTAGCTGTCTCCACCAAAATCATATTTTTCGGATCAACATCTTCTAAAAAAGGCAATTCTTCATTAATCAAGAATATCTTCAAATATTCTTGCCTTTATTAGGAGATTCATTCTCAGCCTTTACGAGTACGAAATGGACTCTATAAATAGGTCTCTAAGACATTGAGAAAAAGTGAACTCTTAGGTGCATAATTTGTGAGTGTATTGTAATATTTGTGAGAGTTCCTTATTTGCATTCAAGATCATAGTATTCACGTGATCTTGTAGAAATATGAGTGTTTAGTTTTTGTGGCGAGTTTATGCTACGTTCATGAGTGAATACACATTGTAATTTGAACACAACTTTTATAAGTCTTCGAGAGAGGATTTTTACAAGCCTTGTGTCGAGAGGATGCAAGCACTCGCTGGCCATCGAAGGGAGTTCAAGTGGTTGAGCGTTTCAGTCAAAATCAGATTGGTGAAGAGAAGTACAATAAAGTTGCGGCAAGTCTCAAGAGGGAGTCTTGTTTTGTATAAGTCAATATTTTGTATTTGTGATTCTTTATTAATTGATTTTATTCTCTGGGCGTGGCCCCAAGAAGTAGGTTATCCGAAAGGGTTTCTGAACCTTGTAAAAATTTGTTGTGTTCTTTATTGTTTTTGCACTGTCTTTTTACTGTGTTCAGTTTCTGTTGTGACAAGTTCGGATTCTGTCCCGACAGAACTGAAATTTGTTTAAACATTTAATTACCATTCCGTACTTTAATTAATTCACATGGTTTAATTAATTTGGTAATTACTAAAAACGGAATTTCACATATAATATAATGTTAGATTAAATAATGTGACAAAATGTGATTTCTCACACCTTGTAACATATTATTGAGAGTCACAAAAATTGGACACATGTGTGTGCCAAAATGTGACATATTTTGGAGTTACAAAAATCAGTTACAAATTTGTAACTCCCAAATATTACCTAATAATGTGTATATTGTATGTTACACATTTGAGATTGGATTTCACAAAGTCATTATGAAATATGACTGTTGGAGACATGTTTTTAACTCCCATTAGGTGTTTGGAGGTTACAAAATCATGTGGGAAAGGATTTGGGACATTTTGGAACGTTTTGGAAAAACGACATTTTGTGCTGAAAAAGGCCTGTGGCCGCGGCCACTGACTTTCCTTGGCTACGGCCTAGGGGACAGAGGCCAGTGGTTGCGACCACTATAGTCCTGGCCACGGCCAGTGAGGTTGACAGCCAAATTGTTTTTTCAGTTTTTTCCAATTTGAACCGTTCTACACAACAAGAAAAAAGGGCTTTTACTTCGGTTTTTAAACTGGATTTACTTCAGTTTTTGCTAAAATTCGCAATTGCAGCAGTTCGGGGCGAAATAAAAAATAGTTAAAAACCGAAGTGAAAAATAGACTTTCTACTTCGGTTATTATGTAAAAATCGAAGTAGAATCCTTACTTTCTACTTCAGTTTTTACATAATAACCGAAGTAGAAAAAGCCCCCCTCCCCCCCCCCCCCCCTTTTTTTTTTTGAATAATTATTTCTGATTATTTTGAAATGACCCAATTCTATTTATATATATTTTGCCATATTTTTTTAAATGGTCTAATTATATGAATTTATAGTTATATATATATTTTTTATGAAAAAGGAAATTTCATTGATCAACCAAACTAATACAAACAAAAGGGAGCAAAAAAACTACCCTCAGAACTTACAAGGATTTTACAAATTCAAACATTTGCCTTTCTCTAGTAGTTAAGTATCTAGAATTTACATTAAGAATCCTAGATTTGAGAGCTTGCCTTATCAGATTGTCAATTTTCAAGGAAGTGAAACAACTATCCTTGAACACAGCAAGAATTCCTATTATACCAGATATAATAGGCACAGGCAGCTAGTGAAGCAGCCACAATGTGATGAATCCAGTCAGACTTCCATTTAGACAGCCAAGCAGTCCAGTTTTCAAAATTCATAGGCCAGATTATCCCACCAAGCCAACCTGAAATCATTTGTAAAACCTTTCTAGAGAAGGTGCAGTCAAAGAAAAGATGACCATGGGACTCCTCAGCAATATCACAAACCAGACAGAGAGTATTAGCTACTGGTATGTGATGAGCTACCAGTAAATCCTGAGTTAGCAAGTGATGGTTAACAGCCTGCCATAGATAAATCTATGCTTAGGCACCGAAAGCTTACACCAAACAGGTTTAGCATACTCAACTTTCTCAATCCTCAGTTGCTGATTGTAAAAAGAACCTAGATGAAACTTTCCATTAACTACTGCATTCTGCAAGTCAGACTTCGAAATCGTTTGACAGAATAGCATCAGTTTCCTCCAGTACCAGCTAGTATCAGCTTTAGGATTATAACTCCAAATGCTTATTCCTTTCAGGTAAACACAGTTGACCCACTTGACCCAAAGCTGGTCTTGTTTAGATTTAATATCCCAAATATACTTAGGAAGTTTCATCTTATTCCACATAGCCCCCTCCCGAAAACCTAAACCCCCAAAAGGTTTAGGACGATAGACTTGCTCCCAAGAAGTGAAGTGAAACTTACTGCGGGAACCACTCTCACCCCAAAGAAATTGGCAACAAACTTTATCAATATCCTTCACAATACTTTGAGGAAGCATGAATATACTCATCCAATATGTCCGAATACCCATTAGCACTGACAGAATTAATTGGACTCTACCCGCATAAGAAAGATGGCGGCTGGACCACACGTTGAGACACAGCTGAATCTTTTTAAAAATAGCATCACAATCTACTGATTTCCATTTGGTTGGACGCAGAGGAACCCCTAGATACTTCATAGGAAAACAGTCTTCAACCAGCTTCGAGCAAGTCAAAATATTCGATTTAATCTCTGCAGAAACTCCTCCAAAGTATATGTGAGACTTTGAGTAATTTATCAATAAGCCCGAGGATTTACCAAACTTAGTAAACACCTCACAAAGAACCTGAACAGAAGAAACAGCCCCTTTGCAAAAAATGATGAGATCGTCAGCAAAACAGAGATTAAGGAGATTCAAAGACTTGCACATAGGATGAAATCTGAAACGATTATCCTTTGAAGCCTTAATCAGAATGCGAGTAAGATATTCCATAAATATGACAAATAATAAAGGTGATATAGGGTCTCCCTGCCGAAGCCCTTTCCCTCCTTTGAAATTCCCTTGAATCCTTCCATTCAAAATCAGAGAATAAGATGATCCCCTCAAGCAAACCATAATCCAATAGATGAAGCGACTTGGAAGGCAAAACATATTAAGCAAATTTTCTAAGAACTCCCAATCTATAGAATCATAAGCCTTGCTTAAATCTAACTTCATCACACAACGAGGCGAGTTGTTCTTCCAATTATAACCTTTAAGAAGATCTTGTAAGATGAGGACATTATACGCTAAAGATCTTTGTTTGATAAAAGCTCCCTGATTTAGATTGATCAGAGAGGGGAGAACCGCTGCCATTCGGTTAGAATTAGTTATGAATTTTTTTTGAATGAAAATATGCTAACTTTCATTAATTAGAAATGTCATACATAAGCATAAAACACAAGTACTTGAGTAAGATAGCTAGCCTTAACATTAATACATTTACATAAAACTAAACGAACTCATAAACAAAATAAGCTTACTAATAAATGTATGTCATCAATCGACCTAACCATTTGTATTGGATTGACAAGAGGTCTGCAATCTCACAATATTCCTTCTTCCCATCAAACTATAAAATTAATAA
Organism: Humulus lupulus; assembly: GCF_963169125.1. NCBI lineage: Eukaryota > Viridiplantae > Streptophyta > Magnoliopsida > Rosales > Cannabaceae > Humulus > Humulus lupulus. Next base: position 124,806,142 of record NC_084801.1, on the reverse strand, counting down.
ATATAAATTAATTAATAACAACATTGATTATTTTATAGATTATCGATACTAAAATAAGTTATAAAAAATAAGCTTACTTTTTATTTTAGGGTTTCTATTGCATTTGATGCCCGTACAAAATCTCTAATGTACTTCAACACATAAAAACCACATTCATGACTTTGTGGTTGTTTTGGACATGCAACATTGAATATCTTTGTAGGATTGCCTAGTAATTCATTGGAATAAGCCTTATAATATGCACTATTTAACAAGAAAAATTACAAAAGTTATTAAAATGTAGTAACATGTAAAAGTTGTTGCGTATTAAGAAATATTTTTAAAAATTTAAAACTTATTGCATTATCATTGAATCAATTTCTTCAGGACGTTTGTGTGCTTTCAATGGATCCAAGAACACGATTTTTCCTTTTGGCATAGCAATCACCAACATCCAATGTTCCCTAAAATAATAAGCGTGTTAAATAAAATAATTAAAATTTTAATATGAATAATCAAAAAAGAAAAGTTTATAGTATTCCTTACCATATGTTCCAAGGTATAAAGTATAGTTGACCAACTCTATTCATGGTCATCAACCAATTTACCAAGTCAATGGTTGATTGTTCTACATCGTTAGCATTGTTAATGCTAAGACGCTCAATGTCAAAAAACTTGTAAAAGACATGATGATTTGGAAATAGGGACTCCCAAATGCATCTGCAAAATTTTCTTAAGTATTAAATATTTTTGAAAAATTCGGCAGAGTTTCCCCTATAAATAGGACTAGCCAAACCTGTAAACATTCAATTTACTTTGAAAATATGCAACAGATCACAGAGCATTACTCATAACCATTCTAAATTTCATATCATTCCAAAAAGTTAGTTGAAGGGATACCTTAGTCCGAATATCATTGATGAGCCTCCAATCATATGCAAAGTAGCAACTTGTTCTACATCCTCTGAAGTTATAAAGATTGACTCCTGATTCATGAATGATGGGTCCACTGGAACTGAGACTGCTTTTTTTATTCCCTTAACTCTGCAAAATCCTCTCACCATAAACTGAAGGCTAACATGGATGCAATTCATGATGTGATCGACAAATGGTTGGCCTTCTATCGGAGTGTTTTCTGGATTGACGTGAGATCCAACTGATGACAGATGTGGGCTAGTCGTATTTATACGGTTCGTCTTATCCTTGGATGGGCTACCAGTGGCCGAGACGCACCCTGTGCGCTAATGTAAACTCCAGCACTCTTAGGCCGTTTGTCTACTATTTACATGGCATAATACCATCCTCTATACAACATACAAAGCAGGGAATCCTTAGTCTTATTATGAATCCACAACTAGGTGCAGTTTTCTTACCTTTAATTTACAATCGCTTTGGTTATGTGAAATGCCCCTTGAGCATGATCCGTCTCCCGAGCCCTAGCTTTTACCTAGTCACAACCAAGAAAAGGGATTCCATTAATATTCGATAAAAGATTTCTGGATAAAATTCTAGCTTCCGAAACATCGAATTCCACCAAGCACGGTGGGGGAATCGATCCCGAGCATCCTAGGTTAGGTTCCCGTGCTTAAAACCTCCAAGTAACCAAAAATGCCCTTAAGGGCCACGGCCCTAAAGGCCTACGCTGCGGCCCGCCCCCTAAAACAGAGGCTAGGCCTCTCTGACCACAGACACGCACCGCGGCCCTGCCCTGTGGCGCCGTGGCGCTTCCCCACTGCAGAGCCTCCTTGGCTCTTCTTTGCTTCGCAGGGCCGCGACACTCTAGAACAGAGTTGCGGCCCAGCCCCTCGTGCCCAGAAAATCCACCATTCCTAACATCCCAACCTTGCTCAAAACCACCCCAAAGCACCTTAATTCCAAATCCCATTGATCACAAAACTTCTAACATGATTCTAGCAACATAATCCAGCGAAAACCTAGCTTAAAAACTCATTAAAATCCCATTTTAATTTCTGAAACCCAGAAGCTCAAGAACATAAAAACAATCAATGAAACACCAGAATTCAACCATTAGATCATAGATTCAAGCTTACCTCCACTGCAGAACCAACTCCCTTAACGATTTCTGAGCTAAAACCCAAGCTTTCTAGCTTCAATTCAGTCCTTAAATTTCAAAACATAAACCCTTAAAAACCCAGCCAAAACACAGAATTCTAATGATCAAGAGTGTAATTCAGTTCTTACCTTAGTCCTGGTTGAATCCCTTAGTTAAAACTGAGCTAATCCCTCAAAATTCCAGCTCAAACCACAGAGTTCCAACTGAATTTCCTTAGGTTTCAGTAGTTTTTTCCTTGAGAGAGAGAAGAGAAAGGGAAGGAAGGAAAGGGGTTAGTTCTTTATGTTTCTATCGAGTTCATAGTTTTACTTAGTCTATCGTTAGGTAGTTAAGTCAATCTCGAGGCTCGGGGTTCCAAAAACGTCCCCGAGGGCAAAATGGTAAAATTCCCCAATATTCCCGCCTAAGCTTCCTAACCTCAAATATATCTTCGATTATTTATTTCCATAACCCGATAACTTAAATAGCCATCCAATACCTGAAATACCCCTTGAGTTGCCCAAAGTCAAGTATTAAGTCTCGTTGTAACTTTCCCGCTAACTAGCTCCCTAGGATCGCCTCAAGTCGCATGCTGCAAATTTACCCACATGATAATGTGGTCCTCACAGTTAAAGCATATAATCACATTTACATTCATATAACCATACAAGCATGCTTATCATATAATCATGCATTAAACTAATAAATTCACACACAAACCAATTATGCCCTCCCGACACACTAATCAAGGCCCTTATGCCATATTAGTGATTTTGGGTCGTTACACAAGCGGTGTCTTATACTCATCTCAACAAGATCTAAACGACTAGACAAACCATATTAGGTTCTAGTCTTATAATTTTTTTAAAAAAATCGACAAAGTTTCCTCTGTTTTTATAGCATACCATAATTTCATAATTACTTATAAAATCAATACAAACAAACATAATAATCAAGCATAGATGAATCCATCATTATTAGGTTCTAGTCTTATAAATTTTTTTAAAAATTCGGCAGAGTATCCTCTGTTTCTATAGCATACCGCAATTTCATAATTTCCTATAAAAACAACACAAACAAACACAATAATCAAGCATAAATGAATTCATCCCTATATCACCACAACACATAAATTTCCCAGATTCTACTTCACTAATTTTCAAACATAACTTTCACTAAATCCAATATGCATGATTTAATTAACCTTATCTTTATACATAAATCTTGTAGTAATATAAATAAATAAATAAAAATAACTAACCTTCAATATTACTCTTCAATTCACCCGAAATGAACAACAAAGTCACCACTCAATCGACGACCCTACTAAAACATTACTTACATAATTAGTAAACTACATAATTAATTATCAAACCAATAAATAATAAAAAAACAAATCAAACTAGTTATAGAAACTAATGAACAACACTTTGATCATCTTCAAGCTATTTATTTTTTCAAATATTTAAGAAGCAAATTCATCTTGTCACAATTTCTAAAATTTACTAAAATACATATATATTTATAATAAACCAAATTTTTATCACATTATTTAAAATAACAAAATAAACAAATAATTAGAAAAGTTAACAAAATATTACTAAATCTAATTATAAAACTCGGAATAATATAAAAAAAATAAAAAAAACATAGAAAAATAAAAAATTATCTTCAAAACATTGTTTTAGTAATCCATACCTGTTTTGAAGCTCAAAAACACCTTACAATGCAAAAATCCGGTCAAAATCCAGCAAGAAACACCAAGAAACCATGAGAAATAATACCCACAGCCAAATGTATTATTTTCCTCTAAAAAACAAAAAAAGAAGGATTTTTAGGCTATATTTCGGTTTATAATGAAGGAAAGTTGTAAGAAATAATGAAAAAACAAAAAAAAAAAATTGATTCTAGAAAATGGTGTTGCCATACGGTTACGTCAATGGAGGTTTTGGGGTTTCAACAAAGGAGAGAAGAGGTATTATGGGCCGTTCGAGTGGAAGAAGGGATTTTAAAACTCTTCTACTATGGATAAAAACCATAGTAGAAGGGTTTTAAGGGTGCTCCGCCTCTTGTGGTTGTGCACTTTCTACTGCGGTTTTTATGTAAAAACTGAAGTAGAAAGTGTACTTTCCACTTCGGTTTTTACGTAAAAACCGCAGTAGAAAGTGCATAGCCACTAATAAGGGACGCGTTTGGCTTGACCGGTTTTTTACATCCTTATTCTCTCTAAACAAAAGTCACAGGCCTGTGAAACCAAACATGGCCCTTTTTCAATTAAATTTTTAATTTCGTATTTTAAAAAAGCGAAGTAGTATCTAATTTTTTTTAAGTGCCAAATTCAAAAGCGAAGTAAAAGAGTTTAAAAAGGCTTTTACTTCAGTTTTTTTGTATGCTGAGTATAAAAACCGGAGTAAAAACCTATATTTCTAGTAGTAACATCCCAAGTATCTCCCAAATCTCCATTTTAATTACATAAACATCCAATTAAACATTGGTAACAACCATGGGGGTTGGTGGAATTTGAAATTCAAAGGGTATCTCAAAACTCTATAAATTGGAGCCTAATGCTCAGTTGTAAGAAAACTCTATTTCTATCCACTAGAGCGCTTGGCTAGAAATACGTCAAAAGACTTGATTATTCCAAAGAGCTATTTCCAATATTGAGAGAATCCCTTAGTGCTTGAGATAGGGGGAAATAAGCTTTTGGGCAAATGTTGTAAACTTTGTTCAAGTTGGTGATCCCCAATGCTCTTCATTTTGGTTGTGTGAGTGAGAGTGTTTTTACTATTTTGTTCTTGTTATTTATTCTATCATTGCTTTTATCTTCTATTCTTGGTAAAGGGGGTCATCCCGTGACCTTCTTACCCATCATGTCACCTCTGTGACACTTATGATTAATTCCTAAAACCTGACAATGAAGTGTTGTCTAATCAATAGGTAAGGGGGATAATGGACCGCATGGCCCAAACCAGTCGTGGGGTGCCTGAACACGCACGTTCATGCTGCGTGTCTGAGAATTCAGGAATGGAGTAGACACGTGATGTCTGATATGCGCACGTTTACATTGTGTGGTTGACTTCACAAATGGTCGGGGGTGCCAGATCTATGCCGCACCTCGAGCTTGATGTAGCGCCAGCTCGTGATATCCATACTGCTGACCCGATGCCTTTGAGTATATTGCTAACCCCTTGATTATCTCGGGCTAGAGAGGTGGAGACTTGTAACAGAAGCTCCGAGTATACGGTTTCCACGTGGCGGATTGAATTATGCCCTTTTCCAGCTCGCTAACAACTCGTGGATATTTAGGGCGTACATTTGCCCCCCAAGCCCCTGCTCGTGACACGTGACGTCACCTGTGGCCACAATGGGGGCTTTTAGGTTTCTTTCTCGACTCTTCATGTCCCGCCTATTGCGCTGGTATCGGACACGTGGAGCATCGTGGTTAGTGGCAGTTCGGCTTCCGAGAATTGCATTAAATGGCCTAGCCTATCTTCGGCCGTCGTTTCGTCTTTCGAGTTGTGACCCTCATATCTCACATTAAGGCAATCGAACGGTCCTCGCTCCTTTGCCTTTTACGTATATATAAGGTTGGCCACCTTTCGCATGAGCCACCCTTTATTTGAATTTTTTTTCCTCATCTTCTCTCTTCTTTAGCCTCAGAAGCCTTTTTCCTTCCGGTTATCGTTCTAGAGGTCTCTACGTTCCAGACACAAGGGTTTCTCCGTGACTCCTGTTCTAAAGGCTCCACCAGGATTCCGACTCCTACGCCATTTGCGATTTTCACATAGCAAAAAACTCTGCAAGTCCTCTGCCTGTTGTACGTTTAGATGTTTTCGTTTCTCTTGTTTAGGTAAACTTCTTTCTTAGTCGCACATTGGAGGTTGTTTTTTCATTTTGGCTGGTGTTTTGTGCGTAGGTTTTTATCCTAGGGGTATCGACCATATGAGAATATGTTTAGGAATGTGACGCATAGGACAAGATAATTCTGGGGTGACTTTTCTGGGTAACCTTTTGAAATGCCTGTTTGGAAAGGGGAAGGTGATAAGTTTCTGGGGTGCAAAACCGGGTAGCTTAGGGGTCACGCTTCCCAGGCGGTTTTGCTTTTTGAAACTTTCCCTCCCAAGCATTATCCTGACCCTCCTGACACATGGATCCCGAGCAATCAGGGACCCGTTGGGAACATAGGCGCGTGTTCATAGAACCGCGTGGCCTCACGCACCGCGGGCTGATATTACCTTAGCCCGTGTAAGGAAAATCATTTCTCGCGCTAGATTCCCTTTCCTATTTTTAGGTCACCTTTCTAAAATTTCTTCATCTTTGTTTGTTAGGCAACCAGATGGGACCCAGGAAGAACATGCCCAAAAAGAGCGTCGCCGGCTTGTCATCCCAGCAGGCCAGCAAGGGGAAGGAGGTGGTAGCGGAATCCCCTATCCCCCACTTCGGTTCCACCGTGGAGAAAGAGGTCGAGGTGGGACCTGATGCCTTCTTCGAGGCCGAGAGGATTGTCTCGAAGGTTAAAACTCAGGGGAAGGTCAACAAGATCCTGCTATCCCACAACATCGAAATAGGGATAGGCGCTCTTGTTGCCTGACCTCCCCTCGAGGGCGAGCGGAGCTGCACACCGCTCGACGAGGAGTTCGTGACTTGGAGCGACGAACACCTCAAGGCCAGGGCCTTTCTTCCTCTGGACCAGTACTTCGCGAACTTCCCGAAATTCGTGAAGCTAGCCCCCTTTCAACTCCCCCCTAACTCCTACCGCCTGTTAGCGGGGCTGAGGTATCTGTTCCTGAAGCAGGAATGGGAGGTCCCTACACCGGCGGACATTCTCTATTTCTTCTGCCTCAAAGCCAGCCCGGATCAACGGGGGCGAGGCGATGGGTTCTATTACTTGACCCCTTTTCCCAACTCTGCCGCAGTCATCGAGCTGCCCAGCCACCCCAACGACTTCAAGGACTAGTTCTTTATGTCGACGGGGTTCCACAACTGCGAACAACACTACTTAAACTGTCCTCATAAGTTCTTTCTATCCTCAGCTCGCAAAATCATTGCTGACTTGTTTCTTTCCATGCGTATTGACTTGAATACCATCATGTAGCTATTTTTGCGAGGACGGCTAAATCGGTGACCCTCGGGGGTCAATATGGAACTTTGGCGGGGCTCCCTCCAAGCGAAAAAGACTACCGCCAGCTCGTGTCTGATGAGACGATGCTGGCGTGTAAGTTAATTTCTCCGGGCCAGACCCTGGCCTTGAGGAGGCCGCGGACCGTCCCAGCAGCTCGAGAGATGGCGCTCATCCCCGAGGGGGGTGCTGCGGATGATGACGAGCAGGATGAGGAAGACGAGGTGCTGCTCGTGTGTCAGAAGCGGGCTCTTGAGATCGCCCAGGGGGTCGACGCGGAGCGGATCCAGTCTGGGGCAACAGTCGGCCCCTCCGGCCAAGGTAACCCATACTTGTTTAACGACATAGACAGGGCTTCCGCAGACCTACGGCTTGCTAGGTTTAACCCCAGCCAACTCGTACATCGTCATCAAAATGACCCAGACCGTAACATAACTCTACTCCAGTGCGTTGATCAACTAGTGTTGCGCTATGACATGGGCCGCCCTAGGGGCACTGTAGTAGTAGAAAATACCCTGTCTTTTAGGTCAGCCTTTTTTGAGGAGTATGGGACCAACCTTAGGTCGTGGCCCTCCCTTCTGGAGGGTGTAGTAGCTCCGGGGCTTAGGAAGTATCTAGAGGAGTCCAGTCCTGAGGCGGATCCGGACCCAGATCCCCCTCTCATTCGTGAAGTTATAATATTAGACTCCCCTGTAGAAGCTCTGCGGCAAGAGGTCGTGGTAATAGATTCCTCCTCTAGCTCGGAGGGTAGGACCTTTTCAATACTTTAGATTCTTTAGAGATTTTTTTTTTCAAGTATTTTTACATGCATCGTACAATATCCCGTCTATCACTATATACCTCGGAGCCTGGTAAAGTACCCTCCTTGCGTCGTTTCGCTCCTCAAGTAACTTCCCTACTGTGAGATAGTCGAGGATGGGAGTCATCCAAGTTGGTCTGGTGTCGATCATCTCGACCTCCGTCCCGATTTCCTCTATGCTTGGTCTTTCCAAGAACTCTACCGGCACCAGCCCCAAAGTATCTGCCTCGCCGGAGGTGGTGAGCTTCGCCAGGGCATCAGGGTTGGCGTTCTGCTCCCGAGGTATCTACTCGATTAAGCCATGCTCAAATGCAGATAGATCTTTCTTTACCTTGGCCAGGTTAGCAGCCATCTTTGTTCCCCATGCTTGGTATTCTCCTAACACTTGGTTTACCACGAGCTGAGAATCGCTATAACACTGGACGGAGCTGGCCCTCAGCTCCTGGGCCACCCTTAGCCTAGCCAATAAAGCTTCGTATTCGGCCTCGTTGTTGGGTGCTTTGAATCTGAATCATAATGCTGAGTGGAATCGATGTCCCTCTGGGGATATCAATATGATTCCAGCCCCAGATCCGTTCTCGTTAGACGCACCATCTCTGAAGACTTTTCATGAGGCTTGAGCTGATTCTTCCACCGGGTCTTCTCAGAATCCTGTGCATTCTGCCACAAAATCAGCCAGGGCCTTGTTTTTTATAGTAGTTCACGGCATGTACAGTATCTCAAATTGGTTGAGCTCGATAGCCCACTTCAACAGACATCCCGATGCTTCAGGTTTATGCAAAACCTGCCTTAAAGGCTGATCGGTTATGACGTGTATTGAGTGGGACTGGAAATATGGTCTGAGCTTTTGGGAGGTCATAATAAGGCAGAAGGCCTTCTTTTCCATCAATGAATACCGGGATTCAGCTCCAAAAAGCCTCTTGCTGATGTAATAGATTGGCTTTTGAGACCGGTCTTCTTCCTGGACCCGTACGGTGCTAGCCGCATCTTCCGTGACAGCTAGGTAAAGGAAAAGAGGTTCTCCTGCTGTTGGTTTGGATAATACGGGCGGCTCGGCTAAATGTTCTTTCAGGTCAAGGAAGGCACGCTCGCATTCCTTGGTCCACTTGAATTTTTTATTTCCCCCGAGCAGGTTGTAGAATGGCAAACACTTGTCGGTAGATTTGGAAATAAACCGATTAAGGGCCGCCACCCTTCCTGTCAGACTTTGAATGTCTTTTCACGACCGGGGTGAGGGCATCTCGAGTAGCGACCTGATCTTATTGGGGTTCGCCTCTATTCCTCTGGTATTGACAATGAAACCCAGGAATTTTCCTGACGCAACCCCGAAAGTACACTTTTGGGGGTTTAGCCTCATGCCGTATTCTCTCAAAATCTTAAAGCATTCCTCCAGATCGGAGACATGGTTATCGACAGTTTTTGACTTGACCAACATGTCGTCAACATACACTTCCATATTTTTCCTGATCTGATTGGTAAACATCCTATTTACCAACCTCTGGTAGGTAGCTCCTGCATTTTTCAGCCCAAAAGGCATGACCTTGTAACAATAAATGTTAGTTAGGGTCATGAAGCTAGTGTGTTCCTGGTCTGTCGGATTCATGGCGATCTGGTTATAGCCCGAGTACGCATCCATAAAAGACATGAGCTCGTGCCCCGCTGTGGCATCTACCAATTGGTCAATCCTTGGCAAAGGGAAGCAGTCTTTGGGGCAGGCTTTGTTTAGATCGGAAAAGTCGATGCAGGTCCGCCATTTCCCATTGGGCTTCAGGACCAACACAGGATTGGCGACCCAGATTGGGAACTTTTCCTCACGGATAAAGCCGCACTTTAAGAGCCGGGCTACTTCATCCTCTAGGGCCTCAGCTCGGGTCATTCCTAGGCGCCTTTGTTTCTGGGACTTTGCAGGCACGTTTTTATCCAAGTGGAGGGTGTGCATGATGACGCTCGGGGTGATCCCTACCATGTCTCCATGAGACCAGGCGAACACATCTAGATTTTCTTGTAGAAACCTAATCAGCTCCGCCTTCCTTTCGCTACATAGGTTTTTCCCGAGCTTTACCACCTTCGAGGGGTATTGTGGGTCGATATTCACCTCCTCGAGCTCTTCGATGGCCTGGAGCTCAGATCTATCCTCGCCTATTTTGGGGTCGATATCATTATTTAAGATGATACTCTCCCCTCTGGCATTCTGAGGTTTTTCTTTCTCAGGAATAGGTACAATTTCCTGAGATTCCTCACTCTTGCTCTGGATGGTCATCGTCTGCTGCCTGGGTCTTGACTTTCCCTTCATAGAAATGCTATAGCATTCCCTGGCAGCGAGCTGATCACCTCGGACCGTGCATATCCCAGTGGAAGAGGGAAATTTTAGTGCGAGGTGGCGGATGGAGGTTATGGCTTCAAATGCTATCAATGTAGGTCGGCCCAGAATAGCATTGTATGCGATGGGACAATCGATGACCACAAACTCAAGGAGTTTTGAGACAGTCTGGGGTCCCTCTCCCAAGGTAATCACCAGCTCGATTGTTCTTATTGCTGCCGACCCTTCTCCGAAAATTCCATATAGCATCATGGAGGTGGCTTTTAACTCGGTGACAGATAAACCCATCTTTTCCAGCGTAGACCGGAACAGCAGGTTCACCGAACTCCCATTATCGACAAGTATCCTCCTAACTCTCCGGTTGGCGAGCTGGACGGCTATGACCAGAGGGTCGTTATGGGGGAACTGGACGTGACTAGCATCTTCCTCGGTGAATATGATTGGTTTCCTCTCCAGTCATTGTTGTTTGGGTAGATGCTACTCTGGGATGAACTCCACTCCGTTATGAGCCTTCAATTCATTGACATATCTCTTCTGGGTACCTCTGCTCGTGCCGGCCAGATGGGGGCCTCCAAAGATCGTGGAGATCTCTCCTCCTATCACAGGAGGAGGGGTGTCTTGATTTATCTGGGGCCTGGGCTGACTTATCGGAGCTTCTGGAGCTAGTTGACTGGCGGGAACTCTATTCCGCGCATACTGAGCCAAGAGTTCGGCTCTGATGAGAGTCTCAATCTCATCCTTCAAATGCCTACAATCGTCAGTGTTGTGGCCATTGTCGTTGTGGAATCGACAAAACTTGGAGGGGTCCCGCTTGGCCTTCTGGTGCTTCAAAGACTCCGGCTACTTCCAGGGAAGGCGAGCAGAGTTTTCTAGGAAAATGTTCTCCCTAGTGTTTGTGAGCTCGGTGTAAGTTGCGTAGACTAGTTTAAATTTTTCCACGGGCTTGTTCTTCTTTGGGCCCATCTGGCTGCCCTCGTTGCTCCCTTTTCTCTTGCCTCCACCCAATTGGTTATTCTATGTAATGGTTTGAGTCATTTTCACGACATCCGTTCCCACTCCAGCGAGCTGATCAGGGGCTTGGCTGGTTCCCGCGACCGATGCTCACGCCTCCTCCAGGTTTATCCATCCCTGGGCCTTGTTTAGGAATTCGTCCACGGTGCTGACACCTTTTCTCTGTATCTCTTTCCAGAGTCCGCCTCCAACGAGGATCCCAGTCCTCAAGGCCATAAGCTTGGAACTATCATCCGCGTCCCTGGCTCGGGTCGTGACGTTTGCGAATCTGCTCAGGTAAGCTTTCAAAGGTTCCTCGGGCTGCTTCTTTACGTTTGCTAGGGTGTCGGCTTTGACGCGGGCTGCCTGAGAAGCTCGGAATGCTCTCTTGAAGTCGGCAGAAAAGGTTTTCCACGAGCTGATGGACTGCTTTTTATTCTGCTTGAACCATTGCCTGGCCGACTCAGTCAAGGTGGAAGGAAATATCAAACACCTTAGCTCGGGATCGATGTTGTGGGCCATCATCAGGGTGTTGAACATACCCAAATGATCCAATGGGTCTCCGTCTCCATCGAACTTGGATAAGTGGGGCATACGGAAACCAGGTGAATACCTGCTATGCTGGGGGCAAAGAGCTCGAGTTCGTCCCCCGAGTCATACTCATCTTTTTCCTTTTCCGATAAGAGCTTCTTCATCAGCTCCTCCATCTGAGCCAGACGCACTAGGGTTTGGTCCTTACTTCCTTGGTTGTTCTGGGGCTGTTCAACAACTCTAGTTCCACTGTAAGCGTTAGGCGGGTTATTGTCCCTCCTAGCTTGAGCTAGGTTAGGTGGGACATTCCCACTGTCACGTACTTCTGACAGACCCTCCCCTTGGTGAGCACGACTACCATTTCTAGCTGGATCTCCTCTCTGAGAGTTGAGGTGATCTTGAAGGTTGGCCCTCAGGGTGGCCCGAGGGCTTTGGGCCGAACTCAAACGATGGCGCAGGTCTTCGCCGGATATGCCACTTCGATGACTCCCGGTCCAGTAACTCCCGTTTGAAAAACTCGGAGCCTGCCACTGAGGGTGAGGATCCGGGATTTCCCCATGCGCTCAGCTGCGACGGGAAGGACTGGCGGAAGGAGGATTTCTCCTGCTACTCCCATGAGCTAGAATGTCTTGAACTGGACGGGATGGGGATGGGTATCTTATTGGTGATGGGGGATGCCTGACTGGTGACACGATCCTAGTCCCGTTTGGGCGGATCAAGCTAGGTCGCGGCCGCTCCACTCTACCATTCCCTGCGTCCTGCGCTCGGCGGTCTGACCGTGGTGCAGGACGGCTGGCCGGGGCAGGCTGTCTTCGCGAGCCCTCCTCGGATCTCCTCCGTGAGCTGCCTCGGGCCCTCCTGGGTGCTTTCGAGGGTGGAATTGAGCTAGGAGTTGAGGTCCGGACTGATCGGCTGAATTGCTGATCGGCCCTAGGAAATTCCTCAAACACAGTTTCCTGGTGGTGGTGTGACGTGGGAGTAGAATTCGGAGTCGAGGTTCTGACCGACCGGCTGGGCCTGGACCAGTTATCCTGGCGGGACTTATGAGTCCCACTATGCCTCTTTCCGACGTTAGCGTCGGTTGTAAGAGGGGGTAATCGGGCCAAGACCTCTTCGATTTGCTTGTTTTCTTTTGACAGCTGACTTCTCAACTGTGCGTTTTCCATCTCTATCACCATGTAGAAATCCGGGTTCGGATTTGGCGGCCGGGGAGCCGAACTTCCGGTGTCGCCCTGGCCCATTGGTTGCTTTCATAGTCGCTGCTGAACTTCGGGGTTTTGTTCATCGGATATAGCGGCATGGTGGGCCTCCTGCCCATCACGTTGATCCACTTCATTACCATGCCTCGAACGAGTAACCACCATGGTTAGGTTTTTGCAATAGCACCAATCTAAATCCTCTCAATGAAAGCACCAAACTGTTGACGCGGTTCTTCGCCAACAAATAATTATACGAATAAACGGGATGTATTAGTGCTAAATAGTGAACCGTAATATGTAAATATTTATATTCCAAACTGGTGAAATTAGTATGGTGGGAAGGTTATCACTCCTTTCTTTTTAGGTGGTTCAAAGGTTAAAATCCCTCTAGTCCACCAGTCAATATTATTGATATCTCTCGAGTATTCCTTACAGGGTGTTTCTTTACAATCAAAACACCAACCCCTAGCATTGCCCAGGGTCTCCATATTTATAGGGAGAGGATATCTGGGTGTTAGTAAAGGGGTCTCCATATTTATAGGGAGAGGACATCATGTCACCTCTGTGACACTTATGATTAATTCCTAAATCCTGACAATGAAGTGTTGTCTAAACAATAGGTAAGGGGGATAATGGGCCGCATGGCCCAAACCAGTCGTGGGGTGCCTGAACACGCACGTTTATGCTGCGTGTTTGAGAATTCAGGAATGGAGTAGACACGTGATGTCTGATATGCGCACGTTTACATTGCGTGGTTGACTTCACAAATGGTCGGGGGTGCCAGATCTATGTCGCACCTCGAGCTTGATGTAGCGCCAGCTCATGATATCCATACTGTTGACCCGATGCCTTCGAGTATACTTGCTAACCCTTTGATTAGCTCAGGCTAAAGAGGTGGAGACTCGTAACAGCAGCTCCGGGTAGAAGGTTTCCACGTGGCAGATTGAATTATGCCCTTTTCCAGCTCGCTAACAACTCGTGGATATTTAGGGCGTACAAAAGGCAATAGATCTTATAGGCCTTTAAGATAACCAACTTTATTTAAAAATCTTTTTAGTAAAGTTAGATGAATGTAATGTGTAATTATCACATTAATTATAGAAATAGGCTCTTTTGTAATTTTAAATGTATTTTGTAATTAATAAACTAGTAATTAATGTGGAATTAATGGATTAGTTTTATAAAACACATTTAATCCAAAATAGTAAGTGGGAGAAGGTGAACATCTCAATGTGACCTACAGTCTCCATTACTAGTGCAACACCGTGAGATATGAATAGGGCCTCGAGGCGGCTTTGTTTCCGCCCCCCTAAGGAGGGTTTCTAGATATATTAATACCAACGCTGGATTCTTACAAAGATAGGAAGGAATGATGTATTTTAGGCTTCACCGACCCTAAGGCGACACTCTCTAAGTTAAGTCATCAATTCTAAAATAATGGGTTACACTTACAAAGATGCAATTAAACTTATGCGGTGGATAATTGCTTCTTAACCAAACCAGCGGTACTTTATATTTAAAAGAGAAAATAAAGAGTTATTTAAAATTTTAAATTATAAAGATAAGATTGTCTTATAAGCTATCTGAATTTAACTTGACCGATCCTAAGGAAACACTTTATTTGTTGGGTAGTTTTATCATGGAATAGTAAATGTTTATTTATGTGTTTTAATTTTTGCATTCATGCATCATGTTTACTTTCCAAAACATTGATATTTTTCAAATGGTAATATTATTGTATTTTATTTATTTCAGTAATGTCGAACGGTGGCAATCCAATAACAGCTTTGCCTTCACTTGAAAAACTTAATGGTGATAACTTTATAAGATGAATGTCAAACCTAAATCTTATGTTAATCTATGAGAACCAAAAATGTAACGCCCTAATCTCCAGGGACCGTTACGGTGTGCATTTTAAATAGTGCTAAACTCACTAACCGAGTCATTTGGCCATAATCGTGTGGCTAAGTATGATTAGCGATTTAGGGTTAAATTTTTTGGTTAAGATATAACGCTTCACTAAAACATTTAATGTATACATTGGGATCCCAACAATATAATTTAAATGTTAATTACAACAAAATATTTACAACCAGCCGACCAAAGCGACAAAATAGGGTTTAACCCTAGTTCCTCTTTCAACCCTCGGCCGTGGGGGTCGAGCAGCCGCATATGTACACATCGTCACCTAAGCTCTCCAACTCAAGGATGGTCCAGCTTTCTTTTGCCTTTACCTGCACCACATAGCACCCGTGAGCCGACGCTCAGCAATAAAACTTAATATGCTCATGAACAAGTAATAACATGTTACTAAGTCATAATAGGGATGCCTAGATGTAATAACCCTACTCATGCATGCAAGTAGGTACAAATACATGTTTGTGAAGTCCTGCGCTCTAAGTAGATGACTAATAAGTCTCTCGCTCTGAGGCAGATGACTAATAAGTCTCTCTGAGGTAGATGACTAATAAGTCATTCCTTGATCAGTTGACTAATAAGTCACTCTCTAAATAGATGAGTGATCAGTCCATCTCGGTCAGATGACTGATAAGTCTATCCTGGTCAGATGACTGATAAGTCCATCTCGGTCAGATGACTAATAAGTCTATCTTGGTCAGATGACTAATAAGTCTATCTCGATTAGATGACTAATAAGTCAACCTCAGTCAGATGACTAATAAGTCTATCTTGGTCAGATGACTAATAAGTCTATCTCGGTCAGATGACTAATAAGTCTATCTCGATTAGATGACTAATAAGTCTATCTCGGTCGGAAGACTGATATGTCCATCTTGGTCAGATGACTAATAAGTCTATCTCGAAGGTCCCATACCCTCCTAGCCATGTGACATGTAGGTCACCTTAGCCTTTCCGGCTTTGGCTCTAAGTAACTAGCCTTTAGACTAGACAAGCTCTTTTAGTTTTCATCGAACTTGAGGTCGGTCCGGCATTAATGTTCATGATGATTCATTCAATGCAGATGTCGATTAGATCTAATCTTTATCGGCTTGCGTTAAACACACTACAACCGTCCTTGACTCATAAGTCAATGCCATACGACTAGTGCTCGGTACTACTGCCGAACTTGACTAGTAAGTCACAGCTTCACAGTCAATACTAACACCAATGCCGATCCCTGACTAATAAGTCAGTGCTTCCTCAATGAGGTAATGCAAACAGACATATATCATATGTCAAATATTCAGATATAAGGCATTTAGCATGCTTAATCAATAATCAGAAGCATAATTATTGTCATGCACAAATACAGAGACTCAAACTCTGATCATTCTTAATTTCAACATTCATGCCATGCCCTAATCTCACGTATCTTATGCATCACATGCATCACATACTAGGTGCAGTTTTCTTACCTCTGGTTCGAGCGAGAAATAGCAAATGAGCGACCCTTAAGAAAGATTGATCCTTTAATCCCTTAGCAGTCACCTAGTCATAACCAAATATGGGATTCCATCAATAAAATCAATCAATAAAAGGTTCCCGGACCAAGACCTAGCCTCTGGGAAATCGAATCGTACTAAACGGGGAAGTAGAAATGATCTCGAGGCCTAAGGTTTGAGTCCCCAAGCCAAAAACTCAATTTTGGCCGAAAATGCTCTTAAGGGCCGCGACCCTACATCCACCATGCCGCGGCCCGCCTCCCAAACAGAGGCGCCAGCCTCAAGCTCCTACATCCTATGTCGCGGCATTGCCTCCCAAGCGTCGCGACATTGCCTGGCCATCAGCCAAAATCCCCTGTTTTCTCCCATCAAAACCTCGTTTTCCCCTCTTTTAATCCTTCCAAAACTTACTCAAAAATATCCAAATCCAAACCAAGCATTCCCACAACACAATCAACATTGCCACAACAAAACCCAAGCTTTGAACCACCAAAAACCACACCAATTACTCAATTCTATAATCAAAAGTTCTAACTCGAAACTAACTTCAAAACAGAGTAAAATATAGAAATTTCATGGATGAATCTTACCTCAAGCTCAAGATTAAACCCTCTTCAATGGCTGAACACAAGCCTAGAACCTCAAGCCTTGATTCCCACACTTGAATCCTCAAACTTAGCTTCAAAATTCCAAAGGGAAGGAAGAGGAAGAGATGATCGAGAAGAGAGAGAGAGGATGATGATGATGCTTTGTTTCTAAGGTTACCTTGAGCTGAGGGAAAAGGTGACTAAGTCTATAATTTTGGTCTAAAATGACCACTATGCCCCTAGGGTCAAAACACTATCCCAAAACCTATTAAGGACAAAATAGTCCTTTAACGACATATCCCGCTAATCATAATTAACGCCCTCCAATTCCCGTTATTCTCAATATTACCAAATGCTAATAAATCATATCCCATTACCCTTTAATTCTCGACAATTTTATAATCCTCAAATCAGTCCAAGACTCACCCCGAGCCCCGAAATTAACCTTGTTATGACCAGACCGATAACTTACATTCAAAGATCGTCTCATATCTAATGACTCGAACAAATCCACATATAATGTGGTATTATTCATAATTCACCCACATGCATGAGAATGCACAATTACGCCCTCAATAGGCCAAATTAGCAAAATGCCCTTATAATTAAAAATGGACCCATATGCATGCATTTATCATCATATCATAATATAATTCACATAAACATGCATATAATCACTTAATAATATAATAAATCAATTATGGCCCTTCCGACCTCCTAATCAAGGTCCTAAACCTTATTAGGGATTTTGGGGCATTACAACTATCCTCTCCTTGCAGAAATTTCGTCCTCGAAATTTATCTGAAACGCCCGGAATAAGAATTATGCACAGTTGATTCCAGTTTCCCTCGACCTCACTGTTTTTGTAACATTACCTTTACTCAAGGTATAACTTTGTTCCTCAAAACTTTATCCTTTCTGTCTCATATCTGGACTGGCTACTCCCTACAAGATAACTTAGCCTCAATCTCCAGATTCTCATAACTCAACTCATGAGTTTCCTTCCAACCCAAGTCCTCAACATGGAAATATAAAATATACTGTTTACGGCTGACAGTGCCAAAGATAAGGCCAATCCAAAGGCAAACTGACCAGTCCTATCCAGGATTCAAACGGTCATAACAATCTAGGGCTCAATTTGCCCTTATCTCCTCACCCTTTTCCATGGTGAAATTTTAAGGAAGATACAATCTTCTACTTGATACTCCATGTTCCTGCATCTCAAATCAATATAACTTTTCTATGTACTCTAAGCAGCAAGCTTCAAAGCTCCAACCTTTTCAAAAATCTCAATGATCCCCTGAACTACCTCAGGATCCAGATATAATATCTCATTCATCTTATAAGATGTTCTTCCAATAATAATTGGATAACTCTCTCTCTCTCTCTGATTTACCATCAGTCTAAGAGTAATAAAATGTGTATTCATCACCTTTTGCAACCCTTCCAAAACTTGGAAGTAATAATAGAGTCTTCATCTGCTAAGATGGACCTTGAATTCCCATGAAGGCATACCACCTCTCTCACACAAAGATCTTGTTAGGAAAAATAGATATTATTGCCTCAATGGAAATGGTAAGAAAATATTACAACTCTATAAAATATATATTACAAATAAATAATGATTGATTAAAAGGAGTGTTACAACTCTATAACTGAAAATACAAACAAACAAACAAACAAAGGAAGAGGAAGAAAGAGAAGAAGAGAATGGTGAAAGATACAACTCTAAACAAAAGATTACAAGTACAGGAAAAGTGTTTGGAATAAAAGAAAAGAAGATTACAACTCTAAACAAAAGTTACAAGTAAAGGAAAGGTGTTTGAAACAAAAGAAAAGAAGATTACAACTCTAAACAAAAGTTACAAGTAATTAGAAAATGAAAAATAAGAAGAAAAGCAATAGAGAAAAAATGCAAGAACAAAACAATAGTAAACTCTCACTTACACAACCTAAGTGAAGAGGGTTGGGGATCACCAACTTGAACAAGGTTTAAAACCTTTGTCCAAAAGCTTATTTCCCCCTAACTCAAGCACTAAGGGATCTCTCACAGATTTTTGGAAATGCTTTATGGAATAATCAAGCCTCAAGGTGTATTTTCCAGCCAAATGCTTTGTGGATGGAAAATGGTGTGTCTTACAAGTGAGCATTAGGCTCCTATTTATAGAGTTTGAGATACCCCTTTGAATTTAAAATTCCACCAACCCCCATGGCTGTTACTAATGTTTAATTGGATGTTTATGGAATTAAAATGAAGATTTGGGAGTTATTTGGGATGTTAGAACCGTTCAATTTGGAAAAAATTGAAAAACCATATAGGCTGTCAGCCTCACTGGCCGCGGCCAGGATCATCAGTGGCCGCGGCCACTGGCCTTTGTCCCCCAAACTGCAGTCATGGAAAGACAGTGGCCGCGGCCACAGCCTAGTTTCAGCACAAAAAATTGTCATTTTCCAAATCGTTCCAAAACGTCCCAAATCCTTTCCCACATGATTTTGTAACCTCTAAACACCTATTGGGAGTTAAAAGCATGTCTCCAACAGCCATATTTCACTATGGCTTTATGAAATCCAATCTCAAATGTGTAACATATAATATACACATTATTTGGGTAATATTTGGGAGTTACAAATTTGTAGCTGATTTTGTATCTCCAAAATATGTCACATTTGGGCACACACATGTGTCCAATTTTGTGACTCTCAATAATATGTTACAAGGTGTGACAAATCACATTTGTGTGACAAATCACATTTTGTTACAGTATTTAATCTAATATTATATTATATGAAATAATATAACATTCCCCACTAGATTAAATAATCACTTTTTGTAACACTTATTTAATCAATCAAACATTATATTAAAATATAATATTCCCCCACTTGATTAAATAATCACTCTCTATAGAAACCTTTGCATTAGTGCATAAAGTAAAATGTCTTTCGACTTGAATTTTACCTTAGTGTAATTATCACAAAGTTTGTTGAAATTTTGGTTGTCAAAGCATTGAACCATTATCCCTTGATAACAAACCGGTGATAACACACACACCTTTGCTGTGTTCACTTGAGACCTCAATGTCTCGCTTTTGCACCGTTAATGGCCATGTGCACATTCCTTCCATAGACTTTTCTTGAGAATGACTCCCAATTCTCATGAGGGGCGGCACCACCCCTAGGTCTATATAGGTAGAACTCTTACAGTATTTTGTTACCCTAAAATACTTGTCTTTTCAAGACTGAGTTCTATTAAAAAACCTTTCGGTTTTAACCCTCATTTTGGTAACACACTAGTACTCATATTTCAGATGGGACAAAATTTGAGTACTACTGCTATTCACTTGATTGACTTGTTATTACCTATTGAACCTAATACTAGTTTGGCGACTAGTATTAAGATAGGTTACCATCAACCGTGAATCTCTTTAGGGAGTCTAAGTCCCACCCCTTGAGATGTAGAAATGATTCCATTTGAATCATTTCTTTTCTCATGCATTCATACTTAGACACTCTCATTATTTTATTCAAACATTGTTGCTAGCCATAGTTTGATTAAAATAGTTACCTCTTTAAAATAGTGATTTTGACCATAGTCAACACCCCCACTATTTTATAGTTTTATATCCAAGATAAACATTTTCCTTGAATATTAACTCTTGTTTGTTTCTAGAATTCTCCTTTATGTTTTAAATTGATTCCTTCTTGAATCAAAATATTACAAATAATAACTTTAGACACCAAGCATCTCTAGATTTGTTCACATATAGCCAATGTGATTTAGAATGTGGAATTACAAATCACCTATTTGATAGGATGACCTAATTAATCAATTATTATCAACAAAATAAATTAATTAACTTTTGGAGAATCACCCCCAAATTTCTCACATAGTGATAATAAAATATCACTTTATAATAGAAATCTCTTTATTTCTATTAAGTCATTTATCCTCCAAGATAAATCTAGACCTATGATTCTCAAAATTCATCATGAGTCCTGTATGCCACATGATAAACTCTCAAGATAAATCCTCAATGTTTATCTTGATTTATTTACTTGCTAAAGAAAGGCACACTTATTTGAAAGTAACTTTCACTTGGTTGCTTTCTTTTATATATTTCACAAAATAAAATGTGAACACAAGTGTAATGTGAGAATTTCTCAAACAAATAATCACATTATGAAATAATAGGTCTACACACTTACCTATTATTTTAACAAGTTCATTTTGAAACTTTGTTAATGTCTCTCACAAATGTCTCACAGCAAAATAAAGAATTATCATAGAATAATACTTTAATTTTATTGATAGCTTTCAAGAGTACAAGCTTTATTACAAAATAAAAACTTTCCCAACAAGGCACATAAGCATGGTTATCATGCTAGGATCTCTTCTTCCTTTTCTATAGCATTTACCTCATTCTCGTGTGGGTCCTTTCGGTACCTACATACTCTAGCATAGTGCCCGGGTTTTCCACAAACAAAACAATGGCCTCTCGTGTCTTTGAATTGTCCATGATCTTTCTTTGGACCTAAAGGGTTCCCACTACCCTTTTGTTGTTGTTGTTGCCCTTGGGATGCTCGTGTGAAACCACATTGGCCTTGGAAGTCTCATCTTTAGACTCATTCACACCCTTGTCTCTTATTCTCGATTCATCTTCAATTCTAATGTGTTTTTGGATCTCTTCCAAAGTGTAATCCTCATTCTTATGGAGGATTCTTTTCCTATAGCTCCTCCAAGTTGGTGGTAATTTTGCAACTATTGTACCAACTTGAAAGTCCTCGGGAAGCTCAATCTTGAGAACTTTCAACTTGTTCACAATCACTTGTAACACATGAATTTGAGGTAAAAGAGTTTTCCCATCAATGAAAGAAAATTCAAAATATCGAGAAATTAATAACTTTCTTGTACCTTCTTCCTCAGCCTTGTACTTACTCTCTAAGGCATCCCAAATCTCCTTCGTGGATTTGGTATTGGTATAGAGGTCATATAGCCTATCAGATAGAGCATTAAGGATATGACTCCTACAAAGAAGGTTGTCCTCTTCTCTCTTCCTTCTTTTCTCCACCTCCTCGGGAGTGTCTTTGTCGGATAGCTCGGCTAGAGGTGCCAAGGATGACTCAAGGATGTAGGCTATCTTGAGTATTGTCAAAAGGAATTTCACCTTGTCTTGCCACCTAGTGAAATTGGATCCATCAAACTCATCCAACCTCACTAGGTCTTGGTTCATGATCTTGATTGTCTCCCCTTCCATTGAAACAAAGAGGGTTAAGCTTTTGAATGTTAGAAAAAATAGATATTATTGCCTCAATGGAAATGGTAAGAAAATATTACAACTCTATGCAATATATATTACAAATAAATAATGATTGATTAAAAGGAGTGTTACAACTCTATAACTGAAAATACAAACAAAGAAAGAAAGGAAGAGGAAGAAAGAGAATAAGAGAATGGTGAAAGATACAACTCTAAACAAAAGATTACAAGTAAAGGAAAGGTGTTTGAAACAAAAGAAAAGAATATTACAACTCTAAACAAAAGTTACAAGTAAAGGAAAGGTGTTTGAAACAAAAGAAAAGAAGATTACAACTCTAAACAAAAGTTACAAGTAAATAGAAAATGAAAAATAAGAAGAAAAGCAATAGAGAAAAAATGCAAGAACAAAACAATAGTAAACTCTCACTTACACAACCTAAGTGAAGAGGGTTGGGGATCACCAACTTGAACAAGGTTTAAAACCTTTGTGCAAAAGCTTATTTACCCTTAACTCAAGCACTAAGGGATCTCTCACAGATTTTTGGAAATGCTTTATGGAATAATCAAGCCTCAAGGTGTATTTTCCAGCCAAGTGCTTTGTGGATGGAAAATGGTGTGTCTTACAAGTGAGAATTAGGCTCCTATTTATAGAATTTGAGATAACCCTTTGAATTTAAAATTCCACCAACCCCCATGACTGTTACCAATGTTTAGTTGGATGTTTATGGAATTAAAATGAAGATTTGGGAGTTATTTGGGATGCTAGAACCGTTCAATTTGGAAAAAATTGAAAAACCATATAGGCTGTCAGCCTCACTGGCCGCGGCCAGGATCATCAGTGGTCACGGCCACTGGCCTCTATCCCCCAGACCGCGGCCAGGGAAAGACAGTGGCTGCGGTCATAGCCTAGTTTCAGCACAAAAAATTGTCATTTTCCAAATCGTTCCAGAACGTCCCAAATCCTTTCCCACATGATTTTGTAACCTCCAAACACCTATTGGGAGTTAAAAGCTTGTCTCCAACAGCCATATTTCATTATGGCTTTATGAAATCCAATCTCAAATGTGTAACATATAATAAACACATTATTTGGGTAATATTTGGGAGTTACAAATTTGTAGATGATTTTGTAACTCCAAAATATGTCACATTTGGGCACACACATGTGTCCAATTTTGTGACTCTCAATAATATGTTATAAGGTGTGACAAATCACATTTTGTCACATTATTTAATCTAATATTATATTATATGAAATAATATAACAGATCTGAATACTGATCAGCGGTATTACTCATCCTTACTAATAGAAGTGGCTCACTTTAAATACTGGTCCATAATGGCCCAATCCAAATCACGCTGATCCACTATCCTGGGCAGCCCCACCGTGAAACCTATCGCGATGTTTTCTTATTCCCAATATGAAATACTCAAAGGCTACCATAGCCTTACTGGTTTCTGATACCCTAAACTTGACCTGCTTATCAGGTTAGGAACTTTGTCACGTATTCCATTATGTCCCTCTCCATCCCAGGCCACCACTACAAAGCTTTCATATCCTGTTACATTTCCATGATGCCTGGATGAAGAGAATAAGAGGATAATATGATATTCATCCATAATCTTCTAATTAATCCCAGTGTCCATCGGATTCCAAAACCAATCTTTATACCTCAATAAATTCATACCTGACACTGCATAATTGTAACGCCCTGGATAGCCAAGACCGTTACACTATGTACTTATAAAGGTGCAGGACTTGCTAATCAAGTCATTAATTTGAAAACGTGTCACTAAACATGTAGAAGTTAAGGTTAAAAAGGTTTTGGTCTCAAAAGACTCATTTAACATATTTAAACTATAATAACATGGGATCTCATACAAAAACGAAGTTAAGGAACGTTTACAGACTCCCAAAAGTACATGAGTAACCACTAGCCATACTAAGGCAAAACAGACAATCTTTAGGTTCCATGTCCTTGCCTAGACCTCAACCGTGGCGGCCGAGCACCTGGCTATGTACATTCTGCTCGCTAAGCTCTCCAGTCAGGGCTGATTCAACTTGCCCTTGCCTTTACCTGCACCACGTAGCACCCGTGAGCCAAGGCCCAGCAAGAAAACATCATAGATAACTCAAACAATGACAACAGACAAATAGGCCAGTAAGCATGTATACCCATCAGATAATCCACAACAGATACTCAACATATACAACTCAATACAAGATACATTCTATCACATATAATATACATATCACATAATATTCAAGGCCGATGACTTAGGCCGCACCCTCTGTTTAACCCACTGACTCCGGCCCGCTTAAACCGAGCTCAGTGCATATTAAGTTGTCCTCGGCTACCAGTGGCCGAGCCGCGCCCTGTGCGCTAGTGAGACCCTTGGCACCCTTAGGCTGCTGGTTCACTAAATGGCTTTCATGGCATAATACCATCTTTTCAAGCATCTACAATAGGGAGCCCTTAGTCCTGTCACAAATATTCAACCAGGTGCAGTTTTCTTACCTTTAATCTGTACGGTTATCGAATCACGAGCAACGCCCCTCAAGCACGATTCGTTCCTGAGCCTAAGCCTTTATCACCTAGCCACAACCAAAGTATAGGGTTTCATAAATACTCAAGTATAGGTTCCAGTTATAAAACTAACTCCCGGGATATCAAATTCCGCCAAGCACGGTGGTGAAACCAAACCCGAGCACACAAGACCACTCTCCCGTGCTTAAAACCCTCAAAATCTCAAGTGTGCAACCAAGGGCTGCGGCCCCCAAAGCCTAGCCGCGACCCTTCCCCAAAATAGAACCTACTCCCACATTGAACCACACACGCGCCGCGGACCTTGCCTTGGGCGCCGCAGCGCGCCCCCTTGGCCGAGCCTCCTTGGCTTCTTTGCATGCTAGGGCCACAACGCTCTAGAACAGAGCCGCGGCCCTCCCCTTCGAACCCAGATTTTACACCATTTCTAAGTCTGAAACCTCACCTTAAACCATCCCAAAGCTTCCCAACTCTTAACCAATTAATTCCCAACTTCTTTAGCATGATCTGAACAACATAATTCCCAAGAAAACACAGCCTAACACACTCTAATCTCCTCCTTTCAATTTCTGAAACCCAAGTGCTATAAACACTTAAACCAGCCACTCAAACCCAATTTAAAACCTTTAAACTTGGAGTAGAAACTAACCTTTGCTGTAGAATCACTTCACCAAGCTATGGCCAAGCTAAGCTCCCAAGTTTTCCCTCTTAATTCTGCCTTAGAACATCAAAATTATACTTGTTTCAGCACTTAACTAAAACCCAGCTAAAACTCAGAATTCAACCACATAAAATAGAGTTAGATGCTTACCTTAATCCCTGCTTCAATTCCTTGATTTACTCCTGAGCTAAACCTTCAAATCCTCACTACAAATCTAAGAGATTCCAGCTAGTTTCCCCTTAGTTTTTATGTGTTTCCTTCCCTTGGTTTTCCCTAAGCGTGAGAGAGAAAATGGAGACTAAGTTTAGGTCGGTCTGTGTTTTTTCCAAAGGCTTCCTAATATCTATCTCACGTATTAAGTTAATCCTGAGGCTCGGAGTGCCGGAACCGTCCCCGAGGCCAAAATGGTAAAATCCCCCATTATTCCCACCTAGACATTCTAACCTCAAATATATCTCCATATATTTATTTCATGACCCGATAATCCAAATTACTACCCGCTATCTAAAATTACCCCCGACTTCTCCAAAGTCATATCTTAAACTCCATTGAGACTTTTCCCGCTATCTGACCCTATAATCGTCTTGAGTCGTGCTCAGCGAACCTGTCCACATAATAATGTGGTTCTCACATATATCACATATTTATCTCATATCATATTACCACATAATGTAATCTATCATCATATAAACATTATTAAACATATAATTACTCATTAAATCTCGATTATTCCATTAATGCCCTCCTGGCACACTAATCAAGGCTCTTAAGCCTTATTAGCGAATTTGGGTCGTTACAATAATCCTTAGTTAATCCAGCTAAGACATTCTTCTCAATTCTTCCCATTTTTGGTTCACTTAACTGTCTTTCATTTTGATCCTTTCTGAAAAAACAATCTCAAGTATAAAGCTGGCCACCTGGCCCACCAGAAACTCTACCCTAGTCCTGGTCAGATCCTTTAACCAACATGATGCATAGGCAATCACTTTTCCCTGTCACTGAGGTGTTATAACATCCTACAACTAATTCTGATCTATAAGAAGACTCAGAACTCTTCCACAAAACACATATAATATCCTGCCCATCCAAGGAAAGTCCTGCCCTTTAAGGCATTCCTTGACCTTGGCAAACTTCCGCAGAGAATATACCACAATACCATCGATCAAAACGATCACAAATCCAATTCAGATAATTCTTGAATACTCCATTCATCAATTTCATCAAAACAACTCAGCACTCCCAGTGCCCTTATCTGATATAAAAACAATATTCTACATACCCTTCTCCCTGATCTCTAGCTAGTAATAACCAGATCAAAGATCCACCTTGGAGAATACCATCTTACTCAATAACTGAGCCCTTAGTTCTTACAACTTTTCTGAAGCCGTTCAATACAGTGCCCTAAGCCTGATTCCATCCCTGGCACCAATCCAATCACCATTTATCTTTTTATATGAAAGGTAACCTTGGAAAATCATCTGGAAATACATCTAGAACTCACAGACTAATCCAGTCTGTCCTGATCCCACTGGCACGACCTAAGTGGTATCCACCACACTAGCCAGGAGTTCTATGCATCCCCTGCAATAGATCTCTAGCTCTAAATACAGATGTCATAAGCATACAAAATCCATGCACAGTGCCAACTACAACAAGGGTTTCCCACTCTCAAACCCAAGAGTTACTATCTTTTCCTTGCAATCTAGCATTGCCTCACACTTGGCTAACCAATCCATATCCAGGATTATACTGAAGTCAGTCATAACCAACTTTATTAAACAACTGATGAGTCATTTCCACCATAATCTAACTCATCACAACATAACCATGCAATCTGTAGATAAAATTTATGCTTCTCTAGATGCAACAAACAAAGAACACATGGCACAAAATGAGTCAGCATAATACAAAATCAGAACTAGAAAGCTGACCTGCCACCCTTGAGGAACCAGCCTCAGTCTCCGACTCTGACTGCTTTGGAAGAACACTCGAGCTGGAGTCGAGCTGTCCATCCCCTTTTGCTCCTCTATCTCTCAACTTGGGCAATTCCTTTTGATATGCCCAATAGTTCCACATAAGAAACATATCTTTGGTTGGCACCCCTTCAAATGATGCCTCTTGCACCGAGCACATATTGGATAAGTCCTCCAGTTCTTATTTTTGCTTGCTCTAATAAATGGAGGTGTCACTGCCTGAGCTCCATGCTCTCTGGCACTCTTCTTTATAATCTTATTTCATGTGCTCTTAACAGCAAGAGCCTTCCCTACCACCTGAGCGTAGGTAGAGATTTCATGCACTGGGGCAACTCTAACACCCCGTGCTATCCTGGAACTCATTCCTTGGATAAATTTTTCCTTTCGAGCTACATCTATGGGGACCATATCAAAAGAAAACTTGGCTAACCCATTAAATCTGTTAATATACTCGGTTACTGTTGCATTTCCCTGAACCAGGTTCATAAACTCATTTATCTTAGCAGTCTGGGCTGCATCACAGTAATATTTCTCATTGAACAGCTGCCTAAATTCTTTCCAGTCCATCACAGTTGTGTCTCGTATCTGGGATACTACTTCCCACCATGTCTGGGCATCATCCCGAAATACATATGTAGCACAAATCACCCTATCGTGACCCACCAGCCCCATACTGGCGAGAATGGAACTAGTCATGCCCATCCATTGCTCAGCTCTGAATGGATCTAGGCCTCCCTGAAAGACTAGAGGGTAATACTCCTGGAATCTTCCACAAAGAAATTCCCATCTGTTCTCAACCCTAGGTTGAGCAAAAACTGGTGCCACTCCTAGCATAGCAAAGGAAGAGGTGTTCCCTGACAGGTTCCGCTGTTGCTTTAAACACCTAATCTCTTCCTCCTGCCTCTGCAATCTTAATTGCATATCTGTAAGCACCTGCTGGAAATTCTGAGGGGTAGGTGAAGAACTCAAACCCTGGCTCTAACTCACAGCCTCTGTATAAATATCACCAGGCCTCGTTATCTGCCTTGGATACATACCTGCTGATTGAAACTGTAGTCAATAACTTGACCCATTAAACATGATGAGCATATTAAGAGCTTTCCCCACGGGACCAATCTTACCACACTAAATCAAAAACCACTGCAGTGCTAAAAACATGCCCATGACATTCATACATCAATCATAATCCCTGCTCTTCCAACATTCACACCATGCCTCCAACTCTAGCATGCAAATATCACATTTATATATATATATTCATGGAGCAGGTAATCATATAGTCAAGAGCTAGGCTCTATCAAAATCTCAAGCTTCCTAATACAATGTGCAGGTAAAACATTTACATTCTATTTAAGCAGTTAAGCACATAACTACAGAAATAGTTACCGTTCCCTGAGTGAAGCTATCTTTAGTGACGAGTGTACATGCCTAACTTGTCTTCAGGAACCCTTAACCTTGGCTCGCTCTGATACCAAGTTGAAATGCCCCAATCTCCATGGACTATTACGGTGTGCATTTTAAACAATGCTAAACTCGCTAACTGAGTCATTTGGCCATAATCGTGTAACTAAGTATGATTAGTGATTTAGGGTTAAAATTTTAGGTTAAGATATAACGTTTAACTAAAAGGTTTACTATAGACATTGGGATCCCAAAAATATAATTTAAAGGTTAATTACAACAAAAGATTTACAACCATCCGACCTAAGCAGCAAAATAGGGTTTAACCCTAGTACCTCTTTCAACCCTTGGCCGTGGTGGTCGAGCAGCTGCATATGTACGCATCGTCACCTAAGCTCTTCAACTCAAGGATGGTCCAGCTTTCTTTTGCCTTTGCCTGCACCACATAGCACCCGTGAGCCGAAGCTCAGCAAGAAAACTTAATATGCTCATGAACAAGTAATAACATGTTACTAAGTCATAATAGGCATGCCTAGATGTAATAACCCTACCCATGCATGCAAGCAGGTACAAATACATGTTTGTGAAGTACTGCGCTCTCAGTAGATGACTAATAAGTCTCTTGCTCTAAGGTAGATGAATAATAAGTCTCTCTGAGGTAGATGACTAATAAGTCATTCCTTGATCAGTTGACTAATAAGTCACTCTCTAAATAGATGACTGATAAGTCCATCTCGGTCAGATGACTGATAAGTCTATCCCGGTCAGATGATTGATAAGTCCATCTCGGTCAGATGACTAATAAGTCCATCTCAGTCACATGACTAATAAGTCTATCTCGGTTAGATGACTAATAAGTTTATCTCGGTCAGATGACTAATAAGTCTATCTCGATTAGATGACTCATAAGTCTATCGCGGTCGGAAGACTGATAAGTCCATCTCGGCCATATGACTAATAAGTCTATCTCGGAGGTCCCATACCCTCCTAGACATGTGACGTGTAGGTCACCTTAGCCTTTCCAGCTTGGGCTCTAAGTAACTAGCCTTTAGACTAGACAAGCGCTTTTAGTTTTCATCGAACTTGAGGTCGGTCTAGCATTATTGCTCATGATGAGTCATTCAATGCAGTTGTCGATTAGATCTAATCTTTATCGGCTTGCATTAAACAAGCTACAACCGTCCTTGACTCATAAGTTAATGCCATTCGACCAGTGCTCGGTACTACTGCCGAACTTGACTAGTAAGTCACAACTTCACAGTCAATACTGACACCAATGCCGATCCCTGACTAATAAGTCAGTGCTTCCTCAATGAGGTAATGCAAACAGACATATATCATATGTCAAATATTCATATATAAGGCATTTAGTATGCTTAATCAATAATCAGAAGCATAATTATAATCATGCACAAATACAGAGACTCAAACTCTGATCAATCTTAATTTCAACATTCATGCCATGCCCTAATCTCATGTATCTTATGCATCACATGCATCACATACTAGGTGCAGTTTTCTTACCTCTGGTTCGAGCGAGAAATAGCAAATGAGTGACCCTTGAGAAAGATCGATCCTTTAATCCCTTAGCGGTCACTTAGTCATAACCAAATATGGGATTCCATCAATAAAATCAATCAATAAAAGGTTCCCGGACCAAGACCTAGCCTCTGGGACATCGAATCCTACTAAACGGGGTAGTAGAAACGATCCCGAGGCCTAAGGTTTGAGTCCCCATGCAAAAAACTCAATTTTGGCCAAAAAATGCTCTTAAGGGCCGCGACCCTACATCCACCATGCTGCGGCCTGTCTCCCAAACAGAGGCGCCAGCCTCAAGCTCCTGCATCCTATGCCGCGACATTGCCTCCCAAGCGTCGCCGCATTGCCTGGCCATCAGCCAAAAACCCCTGTTTTCTCCCATCAAAACCTCGTTTTTCCCTCTTTTAATCCTTCCAAAACTTACTCAAACATCTCCAAATACAAAACAAGCATTCCCACAACACAATCAACATTCCCACAACAAAACCCAAGCTTTGAACCACCAAAAACCACACCAATTACTCAATTCTATAATCAAAAGTTCTAACTCAAAACTAACTTCAAAACAAAGTAAAAACTAGAAATTTCATGGCTGAATCTTACCTCAAGCTCAAGATTAAACCCTCTTCAATGGCTAAACACAAGCCTAGAACCTTAAGCCTTGATTCCCACACTTGAATCGTCAAACTTAGCTTCAAAATTCCAAAGGGAAGGAAGAGGAAGAGATGATCAAGAACTGAGAGAGAGGATGATGATGATGCTCTGTTTCTAAGGTTACCTTGAGCTGAGGGAAAAGGTGACTAAGTCACTGATTTTGGTCCAAAATGACCACTATACCCCTAGGGTCAAAACACTCCCAGAACCCATTAAGGGAAAAATAGTCCTTTCACTTCTTATTGCGCTAATCATAATTAACGCCCTTCTATTCCCGTTATTCTCAATATTCCCAAATGCTAATAAATCATATGCCATTAGCCTTTAATTCCCGGAAATGTTTCAATCCTCAAATCAGTCCGAGACTCACCCCGAGCCCCGAAATTAACCTCGTTATGACCAGACCGATAACTTATATTCAAAGATTGTCTCATGCCAAATGACTCGAAAAAATCCACATATAATGTGGTATTATTCATCAATCACCCACATGCATGAGAATGCACAATTATGCCCTCAACGGGCCAAATTTCCAAAATGCCCTTATAATTAAAAATGGACCCATATGCATGCATTTATCATCATATCATAATATAGTTCACATAAACATGCATATAATCACTTAATAATATAATAAATCAATTATGGCCTTTCCGACCTCCTAATCAAGGTCCTAAACCTTATTAGGGATTTTGGGGCATTACAAAAAATTTGTCCTAACTGATGACTGTTCTGAAGAGCCCACTGCCACTGCCCTAAGGAATGTTCAGGACAAGTATGATACCTGAATTCAATCCAATAATAAGGTGTAGTGTTACATACTTGTGAGCATGAATAGTGTTCTGAGAACAAAGTATGAAACCATGGAAATTGTGTTTGAGATAATGGATTCTCTGCAGGCCATGTTTGGGCAGCAATCTGATCAAAGTATAAATGAGGCTACTAGAACCTACATGACTACTAAGATAAAGAAAGGTATTTATGTATGTGAACATGTCTTGCACATGATTAACGTGATGCATGAAGTAGAAATACATGCGATCGTCATTGGTGAGTGCACACAAGTAAGCATCATAATGGAATCGCTCACTCCTACCTTTTCTGCGTTCACCACCGACTATATTATGAATAAGTTTGAATTCAACATGACCCAGTTGTTGAATGAACTGTAGACATTTGAGTCTCTTAACAAATCCATTACCAAAGAGACAGAGGCAAATTTGGTAGAGGATAAACCTTCAAACTCTGAGGAGAAATCAAAGAGGAGAAAAAAGAACAATGATAAGGACAAAGGAAAGGGCAAGAAGTCCAAGAAAAGCAAGAATGCACCAAAAGCCAAGGGGAACAAGAATGACAACAACTTCAAGAAGAAAGAACCAAAAGGAAAATGTTTCCACTGTGGAGTTGAAGGTCACTGGATGAGAAACTGTAAGAAGTATCTCTTTGAGCTTAAAAAGAAAGGTAAATGTGATTTACTTGTACTTGAATCTTGTGTAGTGGAAGACGATATGTCATCCTGGGTTTTAGATTCAAGAGCCACTAACCATGTTTGTTCTTCTATGCATATACTTGAGTCATCAAGGGAGCTGGCAAATGGCGAGGTGACCATGCGAAAACAATTATCTTGTTTTGAAGAATGTTTATTTTATTCCTGGATTTTTTAGAAATTTAGTTTCTTTATCTATGTTGCATGAACAATTTTTTGATATTTCTTTTAGTAATAATGCGATTTTTATTTTGAAGAATGGTTTCAAAATATGTCAAGCAGAACATAATAACGAACTGTATATGCTCAAACCAAATGAATGAACGCTTAATAATTCAAAATTATTTAAAGTAGCGAAACCGCAAGGTAACAAAAGACAAAAAGTTTCAAACGAGGATGACACATATCTTTGGCATCTTAGACTTGGTCATATAGGTCTAGATAGGATAAACCGGTTAACAAAAGATGGACCTTTGAAAGAACTAAGAGTTGGAACTCTTTCGGTTTGTGAATCTTGTCTAGAAGGGAAAATGACCAAACGTCCTTTTCTCAGTGAAAGGCAATAGAGCCAAAGAACTTTGGAGCTTGTACACAGGGATGTCCATGGTCCAATCAATGTACAAGCAAGAGGTGGGTATGAGTACTTCGTCACTTTTATTGACGATTACTCAAGATATGGTCATACTTACTTAATGATTAGGAAATCTGAAACCTTTGGTAAGTTTCAAGAATTCAAAGCTGAGGCTAAGAAACAGTTTGGTAAGACTATTAAGACACTTCGATCTGATCGAGGTGGAGAATATTTGGATTTAGAATTCAAAGATTTCTTGCTGGAGCATGGTATTCTATCCCAACTCACAACACCAGGAATGCCACAATAAAATGGTGTTTTTGAAAGAAGAAACAAGACCTTGTTGGACATGGTCAGGTCTATGCTAAGCTACTCTTCACTTCCTCTCTCTTTCTGGGGATATACACTTCGAACGGTGACTTATATTTTGAATGTAGTCCCATTTAAGACCATAAGCAAAACGCCATTGGAACTATGGAGTGGAAACAAACCTAGTTTGCACCATTTCCGCATTTGGGGCTGTCCTGCTCATGTTCTTAGACCTAAATAAAGGAAACTTGATTCAAGGTGTGAAGTGTGCATTTTTTTTTGGCTATGCTCCAGAAACAAGAGGCGGTTATTTCTATAGTCCCAAGGTTCAAAAGGTATTTGTCTCCACAAATGCAACCTTCCTTGAACATGACTATATGAATAACTATAAACCTTGGAGCAAGGTAGAATTGGAGGAACTCACAACTGATAAGATTCCATCACAATCATCTTCATCATTAAATGATAGATGATAAACCAAGGAAACCACTATTCCTAAAAAGGAAACCTTGGTACGTCGTAGTGGGAGGATTGTGAGACAACCTATTTGCTATGAACATTAGGCACATGTCCTTATTTCTGATATAGACAAGGACGATCCATTAACCTTTAAAGAAGCAATGGATGATCCTGAAATGGATAAATGGCAAGAAGCCATGAAACAAAAAAATGGAATCGATGTATTCCAATTCTATCTTTGAACTTGTGGATCCACCTGAAGATGTCAGGCCCATAGGGTGTAAGTGGATATACAAGAAGAAAAGAGGTGTAGATGAGAAAGTAGAAACTTTCGAAGAGAGGCTAGTTGCCAAAGGTTACACTCGGAGAGAAGGTGTTGATTATGAAGAAACATTTTCTCATGTGGCGATGCTCAAATCCATTCGCATCCTCTTATCCATAGCGACTACCAATGATTAAGAGATATGGAAAATGGATGTCAAGATAGCTTTTCTGAATGACTATCTTGATGAAAGTATCTATATGGTACAACTAGAAGGGTTCATAAAGAATGGGGAAGATTAAAAGGTGTGAAAGTTGTTGAAATTCATTTATGGATTAAAGCAAGCATCTAG
This sequence comes from Humulus lupulus, assembly GCF_963169125.1. NCBI lineage: Eukaryota > Viridiplantae > Streptophyta > Magnoliopsida > Rosales > Cannabaceae > Humulus > Humulus lupulus. The sequence continues at coordinate 124,771,694 of NC_084801.1, read as the reverse complement.
ATCTTGGAATATCACTTTTGATGAAACAATTAAAACACATGGCTTCGAACAAAATGTCGACAAAGCATGTGTGTATAAATACATCAAAGGAAAAGTGGTGGTTTTCTTAGTTCTTTGCATTGATGACATTTTTATTATTGGGAACAATGTAGAGACATTGTCAAACGTGAAGAAGTGGTTAGCTGAAAAGTTCAAAATGAAAGATTTTGGTGAAGCGAGCTATGTTCTAAGAATCCAAATCCTAAGGGATAGGAAGAACAAGCTCTTGGCACTTTCTCAGGCTAATTATATAGATAAGGTGCTTGAAAGATTCTCTGTGGAGAATTCCAAGAAAGGTCAGTTATTGACCAGACATGGAATTGCTCTCTCCAGGAACAATGTCTTAAGACACCTCAGGAGGAAGATGATATGAGAAAGTATCCCTATGCTTTAGCGGTTGGGAGTCTGGTGTATTCTATGTTGTGTACTAGACTTGACATATGTTATGCAGTTATGATTGTAAGTTGTTATCAATCAAATCCTGGTTTGGAACACTAGATTGTAGTAAAGCACATTCTCAAGTATCTTAGGAGAACGAGAGATTATATTCTTGTATATTCAGGGGGTGAGCTAAACCCCTCTGGATACACTGATTCTAATTTCCAATCAAACAAAGACAGTCGAAAGTCGACATTTGGGTCAGTGTTCACTATTGGTGGAGGAGCTGTTGTCTAGAGAAGCATTAAACAATCTAGCATAGCTGATCCAACCATGAAAGTCGAATACATAGTGACTTGTTAAATCGCTAAAGAGGCAGTTTGGTTGAGGAAGTTCTACACTGATCTGGAAGTAGTTCCAGATATGGATAAGCCATTAATCCTATACTGTGACAATAGTGGAGCAATAGCTAATTCCAACGAACCAAGAAGCCATAAGAGAGGAAAGCATATAGAAAGGAAATGTCATTTGGTAAGAGAGATTGTACACCGAGGTGATGTGACTGTTATGAAGATAGCGTCGAAACAGAACCTAGCTGACCCATTTACCAAGACACTTCCAGCAAAGTCGTTCATGGGTCATGTGCGCAATATGAGATTATGGGAGATGCCTCACTTGCTTTGAGGGCAACTGTGAGATTGTTAGGATTAATGTCTTAAAATCATGTAAAGACATTTTACTAGTTTTAAATAAAAGTATAATTTTATTATATTTGAATGTTATAATTATTGTTTGAATCAATTATATGATAATATCACGAAAATTCCATATTCATTCATGAGAATATGATCTTGTATTAGTACGAGAGAATTAAGATCATATATAATGAATAAAATAGTCAGTAACATATTAAAGTATGGAATCTTTGATGAATGGTTACTAGTACGATTTGCTAAGCATACGAGTAATCTAGATTCAGATTACTGATGTGGATAGACATCTTAGTAAATGTGTTGTATATAATAGAGATTATATATGATAGGGCTGATGAGAATTAATTATCTTTATAAACTTGTCGTTTGACATAAAGATTTAATTCTTATCATAATAGATGATCATTTGTAGATCAGTCTAAATCTTGAGTATTCATGAACTCCTGTTTGTGTTTATTAGATCTTTTGATTCACTCGTTAAGATCTCTTAGAATAATGAGGCTAATGACTTATGTTTTGGAGATTCAATATCATGGATGACTGGGTACATGAATTATAATATTGGAATCCATGCTTTCCTAATGGCTCGAATATTGGTTCCCTTAAGAGTTAATTCTGGAACTGAATAGTTATTGAGCTCAATTCTATAATTAGATTATAGATTAATTATTCGCTAGTGAATTAATGGTACTTAAGGATCAAGAGGTAATTAGAAGGGTAAAACTGTAATTTTGACCAGCTCTAATCAACGAACCAATAATGGAGGACAAAACTACATATATTGATTATATCAATGGAGTACATGAGAAAACTCTATAAATATAATTATATAAATACTTAAAGTGCAATTCCATAATTATAGTGCAGTAATGATAGAATTAATAAATAAGATTATTAGATTAAAGAATTTGATTAATAATCTGGTTCATTGGAGCTTTGTATTATAGGTCCATGGTCTCCAGATTACCTCTGTTCTACACTGTCAAGGATAAGGATGTCAAAAGAAAGATTTATAGAGAGGAGGACTAAATTGCAAAGGAATTAATTTTTGAGGGCAATGAAATAATTATGTGATAATTATAGGTAATTGATTAATTGTGAATTTATTAATTATTTTACTATATAGTTTTTGTTTTGAAAAACTATTGGTTAAAATTAATATTAATTTTGTTTGGATTAATATAAAGAGAGTGAATAATAAATATCTTATTTAGAATATGATATTTATTTATTTAATTTTATTTAAAATTTATATTTTAAGATAAAATTGATTTTTAATTAACTCATATTTGTGTTGAGATAAATATATTGCCTTAAAAGTTGATTAAATAAACAAATGAGAAAATTGGGGATACCCTAATAGGGTTGAGCGACACACATTGTACAACACAGTGTGTGGCGCCTAACTTAGGGATTTTTATCCGTGACATTAAAATTTTGAATTTCAAATAAACTTATTTAATTATTCTTTTTAAATAAATAATTAAATAAAAATATCAGTTTTAATTTGAGTTTTATTTTTAATAAAATAAAGATTATTTAATTAGATTAAATATTTTATATAAGTCTGATAATACATGACTTTCACAAGTAGCTTTCAATTTATTTTTTATGAGATTAAAAAATATAGACTCTCTCTAAAGCGATAGTTTTCTCTAAACCTGAAAACTATTCTAAACCTCTTCTCTCAGTCAAACCTCTATAGATCTTATGTGTTGAGTACTTCTAAAGAGTCGCATAGATTATCTTTTGAATCCTACGTGCCCACACCCGTCCTTGTGTGTTTAAGGATTGGTCTGGAAGATCAAGGCGTGAGCTTTCAGATTACTAGATAGGAAGATCGTTGATTTTATACAAAAAGACTCAAGGACACTTGATAGGCTACAAGAGGTAATACCTTATCTGTTTTGTATGTGTTTTGATGTTTATATCTGTTTATGATCCTGGTTGGTATTAATATGTATTAAAACGAGTCCATATATTCCACTGCGCTCCTTTGATTTGATCATTTAATACCAACAATGACGGAGGCGTGGGCCTGAGCTGAAGTTGGAGGCGGGCTGGGCCGAAGGAAGGTGGCTAGCCCAAGTTGCTGGCAAGTGCGGGCTGGGCTTGTGAGCAGGCTGAGGCGTGGGCCTTGGCTGGCTGGGCATGGGCCTCTCCTTTCAACAATGCCATCTTTTCCATTCTAATTTCAGCTTTATTTCTTTCATTTCTTGCTTTTCAAAAATGCAACATACTCCCTTCCTATAAATAAACATAAATTAAATTAAAACTAAATATTTTCAATAATAAAATATACAACATAAGTTCCACGAGAATACTAATTAAAACTTAATTTACTTTAACATTGAAGCTCAATAAAAGTGCATTGTTTTACTTCTAACTTAACAATACTAATTTTAATAATTAAAATACAACATATTACAATAAAATATCTATTAAAACATATAAAAATCTAAAAAAAATTAAAATAAGACTAATAAATTCAATATTACTTAAAAACTTAATAAATTAATTAAAAACTCAAAGAGTAAGCAACAATTAGCATAAAAAAATGTGGTAAAATAACTCTATTTTGTAGAGTTATCATATTGATTTAGTGAAATTTTGTTTGTTAAAATCAATTGCTTGTCAATTTGTTTTCTTATTTTTCATTTGTTTATTTTGTTTTTCCTAATTCTATTTGCGCTTTTGATTGTTTGGTCCTTTTGCGAGGTACTTGAGATGTTACATCAACAAGTACTCTTGAACTTTGTTCAACATGACTTGGAGCCTTTACATAGAGCATGGTGGAGATTCAAATTTTTTTTTCATGAGGTTCCCTTACCATGATTTGTCTAGAGAGTGTTTGCTTGAAGTTTTTCTCAATGGGTTGCATGCCACCACAAGAGAATGGGTAGAAAGAGGAGATGGTACCATTAATTTCTACCAATTATCAATTGATGAAGCTTATTGGATGTTGGAAGACATGGAAGAATATGATGAGTGGTATTGTTTGCATTCTCGAATAACCAACCAAGTTTTGGGGAATTTGTTTTAGCCATATGAAGCCTACTTTTGAAGATTGCACTCAAGAACCATGGGAGGAGACATTATATGTATTTCAAAATGTCATCATAGAGGAACCTCATCAAGTGGCTCAATCAAGTTCATTTGAGGTATTTATGATGGAGTTTATGGCTAAAAATGATGCTTTTATCCAAAGCCAAGCTTCATCTTTGAGGAATTTGAAGAATCAAATGGGATTATTGGCCAATGAGTTGTGCAACAGACCCCATGGTGTTGTACCTCATGATTTGGAAAATTCAAGGGAGAAACACAAAGTGAGGAGGTCAATTTGAGGAGTGGTAAAGAGATGGAGCAACCAATGGAAGAAGAGCATCAAGTGGAGCACTCTTCAATCCAAAGTGACAAAGACAAAGGAGAGAAAATAGTAATGTTGAATGCAATGTCTACCCAAGATGTGGATAAATTGTTGGAGCAAAGTAGTGAAGAAAGACTGAATCCACCACCACCCCTCTTGAAAGAAGTACTCGGTCCTCAATATAGTGAGCTCATGGTAATGGAAAAGTACACATATGACGATCCTGATTTTCCACCACCACCTCCACCTCCATTAGCATCAGTCATTGGAATCCATCATGCTTATTCTTCCAAAGAAAGTCACGTTGAGCATTGGAGCTCATCAATTTCAAAGCTTGAGGGGTCTCTATGGGAAAAATCCACTCTTTGATGATGAGTTTTCCAAAAGTCAAGCCAACGACTTTAAATCAAGCACTTCTTGGGAGGCAACCCAAGTTTCTAAGCTTTGTTTTTTATTTTGTTTTAGTAATTTAGTTAAGTTCATTGCATTTCTTTTATTGAATGTTTTTTTTACTTTTATTAGGTGTATTTAAAAAAAATATAGTTTTAGTTTTCCATATTTTTCTTGATTTTCTTCTTTCACTTGGTCTTTGGTATTTCATTTTATGGTGCAGGAGTTAGGTTCAGAAAGATGGTGATTTGGAGTGAGAAAATTTGAGTTTTGGAATGTTTTTGAGGTGTGGTAGGTGAACAAAAATGTGGGAAGCTAAAGAAAGAAAATCTGAAATTCTGGGTTGCAATGCTGCAACAATTTGGGCTAAGTTCACAACATGTTAAGGACATTTTGGTGGTTTTGGGCCGAGAGATATGCGATGTCTCGCCAAGGAGGTGGCGACACATCTCTTGCAATTTTAAAAATAAAATAAAAAAAAGGTCTGAATACCATAATCTTTCTCTTTCCCTTTCCTTCTTCAACCCGAGATGTTGAAATGCAACATGTTGAGAAATGAAACCTCTTCAACCCAAGCCCCTCCCCACAAAATCGCCACCAACACTCATCACCACTACCATCTTCGACCATCAATCCTCGTGTCCCCGTCCTCACACACAACTTCCCTCACTCTATCCGCGAACTAGCCAGGCCACACCACCACAACCCCAAGATCACCGAGCCTCTTTATCGAGCCTCACCTCACACAACCCAAAACCTGAAACTGTCCCCTTGCGAACACGAACCCAACACCCCAAATCCAAGTCGTCCCACCCCAAAAATTGAAGCCATTGTGCCACCCTGAGCTGTCGAGAGCCATCCGCGAATTCCCTAGGCGTGGTCTCAGCCACCTTCGCGAGTCCAGGTGCAGTCGCCTCTACGTGTTTCAAGGCGTATTTGAAAGCCCAGTAGCGCATGTGACCTCTGTGTCTGGGCCTGCAGATCCGTGCCTCTAGCTCCAAGAGCCCTAGCCAAAGTGAACAAATTCCGCTAGCCCCAAACTCACACCCAGGTGCCAAGAGCTCCCAAGAACCATTCAAAGTCGCCTTACACAGGCTATTTTTCTTTAACTCTAAGATGACATTTTTGGGAGCGGGTGCTATGATTTTGAAGCTATCTGTGGAGTTATTATTATTGGTGGCACTGCTATGTGACTATAGAAAATGAAATTTTGCACTTGGGCAACTCCAATTGATGTGCAATTCTGGTCAGAGCAGCTTGTTCATGTAGCTAAGACGTTTGGCCAATTTCAAAATGAGAATTTCTCAACTCAACTCTTTATTTTTCTTTGTTTTGTGGTGCTATGTGTCTTAGATTAGTTTTTTGTTGTTGTAGTTTTTGTTAGATTTCTTCATTTGTGACTTTGTTAATGCTTTGTTTGGTGTTGTTGTTTTTGTTCACAGTTTTAATTTTGTCTTTGGTCATAGAATAGGTGCAATACAACCACATCTCCTCTTGAAAGTGGTGGTGGTGTGTTGTATTTGTCATTTTGGTTGTATTTGTTAATTTGAGTCATTTCGTTTTGTGTTTGCACTTTGTGTTGTGGTATTGCTTTGTGTAATTTGATATTGTCTTTCTTTTGTTCCTTTTGCTGTCTTTGAGAGGATTTCGCTTGCTTTAGTTGGTGCTTAACTTGGGGCTCGATGATGACCAATCTAAAAACATAAATAAATTCATTCATGTCACATATCCATTACCTCGCCTCTTGTTTAGTGTATTAGGCTAATAGTGCTAAAGTGTTAATGGAGTTTGAAAAATCTTGATGATAGTGGATCCCAATTTTGCGTGCATATCTTGACCAATAATTTCTTGAACCCTCAAAGCTAGCTAGATTTTTGGGAGAGCTTTTCAAACCTTGAGGCAAAATCCTAGACAACACTTTACTAAGGACATAATTTAGGCAATCTTTGGACCGTTTGAGCTTAATTGAATCCCTTTCTTTCTTTATCACATGGTAGCCTAGCTATATACACATCCATTCACCATACCCTTTGAGCACCTTGGTTTTTCTTGGATATATGTTGAGTGTTGCATCATGAGGGAGGGTGAGAGGAGTGTTCCTTTGTGAATGGTATTTTGGTGAGTGCGTACATAGTTTTCTTTTCTTGTTTTCAATGTGGATCTCATCTTAAGTTTGGGGGGAGTGTGGATCTCATCCAGTTGTCTTCTTGCCATCGTTATATTTGTATTTATATATTAAAAAAAAGCAAAAAAAAAAATTGAAAAAAAATATGTGTAAAGAAAAGAGTGCACCCCTAGAAATGAAAAAAAAAGTGAAAAAAAAACCAAAAAAAAAAGAAAAAAAATCAAAGAGTTGCAAATCATATACATACACTTAAAAGCAAGTTTGGGGTGTAGCATCTTATAAAAAAAATAATGTCTCATTTTCTTTCTTTCTATGTCAATAAAGAATAATGACAAGAGTAACTTTGATTTTTGTGGGGTAATGTTTTGGGGAAGTGTTGGTGAGCTCTTACTTGGTCTTAGGAAAATTAAGGTACTTTTAAGGCGTCTTGAGCCAAAAATGACTTATTTTAACCACCCTCACCTAAGCCTTACATTACAAGCTAGATAAAGTCCTTTTGATCTTTGGTTTAGTGTTTGTCTACATTAGTGGGGAGGAAATCATTAAGTCAACCTATGGAAACAATTATTAGGCTTCAGGATGAAAGTTTAGTTAGCTTTGGGGGAGAATTGAGAATGATTGGGAAGAGATATGTACACACTTTAGGGATAAACACTTGATTCATGGTTTGTTAGCATCATTAATCATTTCATCATCTTCTTCAATAAAATTTTGAGAGCATTTCCCTTGTTAGACCAAATACTAAGTAAGCATCTCCTATTTGTAGTAGTGTCTTTTCTTTTGTTTCCTTGTTGTGTTGTCTTGTAGTTAGTTGGTTTTTCTTGTGTTTCTTCTTTTTAGATACATCACTCGAGGACGAGTAATGATATAAGTGTGGGGGTGTGATAACTCTATGATATAGAATTATTTATTATACTTTTAAACTTGATTTTATAAGAAAAGAGTGATGAATTGAACATTTAGTTGTTGAATTTTTAGTTAATTTCGTATTTATGTCTTGTGTTGTTTAATTTTAGAGTTGAGTTTTGTTTTTAGTTATTTTGGAATAAAATAATTAATTTGCCTTCATTTTTAGTGTAAAAGGAGTTCAAAGTAGCAAGGAAAGAAAAATGAGTGAAAAGTTAGCAAGAAGAAATTGGAAAATGCTGAAATGTGCAGAATTGCTAAAAATATTGTTGCAGCATTATGGAGCTGCGTGGACAACTATAGCCCAACTGGAAAAAGTCAGTGCAAAGTGGCTTTGACAGCTGGCATGGAGTGTAAAAATTGTCACATGGACATACTTATGTCAGAATAGTGATGGACCAATTGGAAGTGGGCTTAAAAGTGGAAAGGAAGAGAATTGAGTTATCTAATTTTGGACAAAGATTGTACCCTAGCACCATAAAAACGAATCAACCACCATTTTATGTAGAGAAAATTATTCAAAAGCTGAAAATAGAGAAAGAAATACCCAAAGAAAGAATTATTCAAGAGCTAAAAATAGAGAAAGAAATACCCAAAGAGAGAATGAAGAAGAAGAAGAGAAAGAAGGAGAAGAAGTAGAGAAGAGAGAAGGACGAGGAAGGAAGATTCATCTACATAGTTTCTTCTTTCCCTTTACTCTTTTGTATTTCTATTTTCCTCTATTTGTAAACTCATGGATATGTTCATTATGGGTATTTTTGTGTTTTTGAGCATGAACTAATTTTCTAGAGTTATTGATGAACTTGGATTGTGGATTTAATTGATGTTTTATGAATGTTTTTAGTATTTAAAGTTTGTTCATTCAAATGATGCTCAATATTGTAGACTTACCTTTGTTTGATCACCAATTGTGGGTTTCATAGCTAATCTTGATTTTGGAAAAAAAATAAGAATAGTAGAAATACTTGGATGATGCATGATTTTCACCTTGAATAAGTGTGATTTGTAGATGGTATAGGGATATACTACTTACCTTGTATGACTCATTGGAACTTTAATGCTTAATTAGTGTAACGTCCCAAAATTACCTAATAAGGCTTAGGGCCTTGATTAGGGGGTCGGGATGGCAATATGTGGAAATATGTGTTTAATTGTTATATTAGTTGTAAATATGTGAATTATAATATGATTAAATGCACATATTTAGGGATATTAAATATGCATGTGGGTTGCTTCTTATTAGAAGGGCGACTTTGATAATTTGGCTCGTTCTGGGCATAAATGTGTATCTGTGTGCATATATGTGATATATGTGAGAGACCACATTATTATGTGGGTTTATTTGAACTATTCGACACGAGGCGATCCTAGGGAGCAAGTTAGCAGGAAAGTCACAACGGGACCCAATACCCGACTCGGGGAGAGTCAATGGGTATTTTGGATGTTAGATATTTAATTGGTTATCGGGTTATGGAAATAAATAATTGAAGATATATTTGAAGTTAGAGTGTTTAGGAGGGAATATTGGGGAAATTTATCATTTTGCCCTCGGGGACATTTTTGGTACCCCGAGCCTTGGGATTAACTTAAGTGACTTAAGTTAGGTAAGACAAAAGGTAGGAAACACTTAGTTGCTCTGCCTGAAACCGAATCTCCCTCTCCAATTACTCTCTTCTTTTTCTCTCAAGAAGCTCTTCCAAGCTAACCATTGAACCAAGGGATTTTTGGGCTAGGTTCACAAGAATTAGAGCTCTAGACTTGGAGATTAGCTCAGTAGTAGCTTGTGGATTCAAACAAATATTGAGGTAAGCTTTGAATTATGGTTTTAGCATTTAAATTATGAGTTTTCATGCCTGGTTTTAAGTGTTCTTGAGCTCTTAAAGTTCAAAGATTTAATTGGTGGCTTAGTGAATTTTGGGACTAGTTTTCTGTTGGGTTTTGTTGTTGGGAGCATATTTGAGCTGTTGTGTTGATTTAATTGTGTTGTTGGGATGATTTTGGGTTAAATTGGATGAGATTTGGCTGTTGAAATGGAGGATTTTCTGGGTTCGAAGGGGTCGGGTCGCGGCTCTGCTCTTGGTATGCCGCGGCCCTCTAGAGCAGATTGGAAGGAGGAGGGCGGGCTGCGATGCCACTATGGCTAGGCTGCGGTGCATGTCTGCTGGTTGGGGAGGCTGAGCCTCTAGTTGGAGGTGGGCAGCGGCATGGGGGCATAGGGCCGCAACTCTAAAGGGGTTTTTGGATCTATAGAAGGTTTTGAGCGCGGGAACTCAACCTTAGGGGCTCAGGATTGTTTCCATTACCCGGTTTGGTGGAACCCGAGGTCCCGGAGGCTAGGACTTGGTCCAGAAGCCTTTGATCACTCGATATTAATAGAATCCTATTTTATGGTTGTGACTTAGGGTATCGCTAAGGGCTCGGAACCGGGATCGTGCTCGAGGGTCGTTCTTATTTACGCTTGCTTGGACCTAAGGTAAGAACACTGCACCCAGAACGTGTTGTATGTGATTAGGGCTTGGCCCGTTTGTTATATATTAACACGATTAGGGCTTGGGCCCCAGGGTTGGTTTAATTAGGCTATTGTTCTAAATTATTGTTGATAAATGCTTAAGTGCTTATATTCGTAACATGAATTCTATGGTTAGGGCATGTGACCCCTTTATGTGAATATGTTAGTATTGTGGAAATGGTTATTCAATGGGATTATATGATTAGCATGAATATATGCTTAATTTTTTGGGATGTGCCTATCCACATCTGTTTCTTGTAAGTAAGGTATGTAATCCTGGATCAGGGTTTGACTTATGAGTCAAGGAAAGCAATAGCGCACTGTGCGCTGGTTGCAAGGCATTGGCCTAAACTAGCAACGTACTATTACGTTGATCGACTCTAAGGTCGAAGATGAACCATGGGGGTTGGACTAGCTCTATGGTTAGTGAGACAGAGCTAAGGGGGAGGCCCTAGGTGACTCTATGGTCACGTAGCTAGGGCATAGGCCCGAGAGTTGGCATGAAAGCCAACTGAATAGGGCAACGACCCAGGTCGATCCAATGATCGTGTGTTTGAACTAAATGACATTGGCTATGAATTAATGTTGTTGATTATCGTTGAATGGTTATTCAAAGTTATATTATTTGTTGTTATACGTTCTGTTTTCTTGCTGAGCCTCGGCTCACGGGTGCTTTGTGGTGCAGGTAAGGGAAAGGGAAACCTTGACCAGCCATGAGTTGGAGAGCTTTAGTGGTGGCGTGTACATATGTGGCTGCTCGACCATCACGGCCGGGGTTATCTCAGAGGAACTAGGGTTACAACCCTGTTTTTCCGCTTAGGCCGGTTGATGTGACTTTTGTTACGTGTTTACTCCTTTTAACCGTTGAATTGTAATATTTTGGGATCACATATTATGTAACACTTTTGAAATAAAATTTACTGGTTCTTGACCAAATTTTTTAACCCTAACCCTTGTCATTAACCTTAGTTACACACTTTAAGCCAAATGACCTGATTAGCAGGTCTGACACAATTTTAATTACACAATGTAACGGTTTTGGATTAGGAGGGCGTTGCAATTAGTGGTATTAATTATAGATTTGCATAAGAATATGTCTGATTTAGTTTTGAGAACCCATAGCATATAGATTTGGAAAAATCATATGTTCATTTCTAATGTTCTAGTTGATAAAGTTTAATTGTTACGACAGTCCTCTAAGACATTATAATGAATTTGCATTCTAGGATGATTTAATAATTCTAGCTCATTATTACATTGCTCACTTTTATTCTTTATTTTATTTACTTTCTTGTTTAGTTTTAGGTTCAATCAAATCATTACCATTTGTTTTACCCAAATTGTGAACTGTTGATTTTACCTAATTTATTGCTAATTCAATCACTCTCGAGACGATACTCAACTTATCATTATATTACTTGCTGACTACCTATACTATATTTATTGTAACAAGTTTTTGGCGTACACTTAGTAATTTTACTATGACCAAGCAACTAATGTTAGGCTATAAATCACCAAAATAACTAATTATTGTTTGGCTATAAAAAATTAAGAGCCAACAGTACATATATTACATTGGCCAGTAACATATTACAATGATAATAATAAAAAAAAATCACAAATTAGAATTCAATTTATGACATAAAATAATTAGTTATATTGTTACATAATACATAAAATTGTTTGAATCACAAAACTTCAATTTGATGTTGGTCACAACAAATTTTATAACTACATATGTTATGAATAAAAATATATTATTTATAAATTATAACTAATTACTACTCTGTGACAAGATCCTTCTTATGGATTCTAAAAATAAATAGTCACTAAAGAATATATATATATTATTTTTATCATTGTATAATCAATGAAATATTAACAAACTGGTTGCACATTAGTTACCATTTAGAGTATGGATTAATTATCCTTAATAGAAATTTTAAAAAATATATATGGGATATAGTTTTTGTGACAAAAAATAGTGGATTCATGAATCATGCCACAATTATATATGGGAAGCTAGCTGTTGAAAGGCATTAGATGAATTAATTAATATGTTTCAAAATCATAATCCTTGTTAAGAAAAATAAAGTTTGAAGTAATTTTTGGATGAGTCCAAGCATGACCATTATATTAGACTGTTGCACTAAGCACCATTTACTAGAAAAGTGGATCCGTTCAATGCAAGTATGGCATAAATAAAGATTTAGTGGGATATATATATATATATATATATACACATATAAATATTCTAGCTTTATTCAATTCCTTAATTTTTTTAAGTATATATTAAGGGAAATTCCAGGGTATATGCCTTTTAATATAGTAAAATTTTTAAAAATTATCCATAACTTACTATGCCAAATATATGATAATTCCAATTTTTTGTCCAAAAATACCCTTGGCATTAAAACCACTCTCTCTCTCTCTCTCTCTCTCTCTCTCTTGCACTAACGTCTCACATTCTCTTTCCCTCTCTCTCTCAGTCGGAACTCTCTCTATCTCTCTCTCTCTCTCATGCATTACCTCATCATAAATCGAGGAGCACTCCTCCGTCGGCCACCATCTTCTCTGTCAACAGTAAGCTCCTTTTTTCTTAAATTTGAATCGTGACATTGAATATGGCGTAATGTAGTTATGAAATTTAAAGATTTTAATCTCTATTTTGCAAAAATATTTCTTGAAAATGGGTTTGATTCTATCTGCATTGTTTTGAAAGAATGGATTTAAATTCTCTGAAATTTTTTTGTCGATCGATGTTCATTCAATGCTTAATCGATAGTGATTTGATGAAATTAAGTTCATATGTGTATTTTTTTTATTGTATATTCGATGCTCAATTGATGCTTAATTGATGCATCAATAGATATTGATGATGGTAAATCAATAAGGTTGTGATGCTATTTCGATAGGGTTTCGATGCTTGCTTAGTTTCAATTTTCATTTGTTTAAAATTGGTACGATTCCGATTTCGTTTTGATGTTGATTCGATGGTATTAGTTTGTTACTTGTTAAATGTCCATCAATGCTATTTCAATGGTGCATTGATGTTTTCTCAGTTTTAGTTTTCTTTTGCTAAATATAATAAACTCGATGCTATTTTGATGCTATTTCGATAGTATTTCGATACATATGCTTATAGGTTGATTTTTGTTTATTCCTACGATTCCAAATTAATGGTATTTCGATGAATTGTGTGTTTTTTTGTTTGTTTGTAATTTTACCTAATTCTCTCTCTCTCTCTCTCTCTTTGAATATTTTGTAGATGTCACCGAAACGTATCTCACCGCTTGAGATCTCCATAGAGGATCATTATGTCGGTCGTCTCACCTATAGGGGTTCTGGAAGGTTAACTAAATTAAAGAAAATATTTGAGGAGCATGGGTTGTTGGAGAGGGTGAAGGAGTCTGTTTTTGGACCATTCTTCACAGTCCCTGCCTTTTCGTTCTTTGGGGCATTGGTGCACACAATAATTTTGCGAAAGTCAAAGTCTCCACATGATGATGAGTTACACTTCTTGATGGGCCCAAACGTATGTAAGTTTGGGGTGCACGAGTTTGCAATTATGACTGGGCTGAGTTGCTCCTGTCCACCACTTGCCGCTAACATTCAACCTCACCTGACATCCTCCTGTCTACTCGATACATATTTCGACATGGAACCTGAGAAAGACATTAGGTTCTTTATGTTGGAATGAGCTCTTGGTATGTGCGATGTACCTGATGATTTTTTCAAGCTCGACTTAGTTTATTTTGTTGAGGGTATACTATTGGCTGCTGAGAACAACAATTTTATTTGGCGAGATTCATTGTTGATTGTCGAGGATTTAGAGTCTTTTGAAAATTATCCATGGGGATCCCTTTCATTCAATACAGCTGTGAAACATTTCAGTAGAGATGTGAAAGCAATTGGTGCTACAATACCTGGTAAGAAGGCAAAGAAGACCACTGAGGTGGAATCTTCTAAGGGTATTCAGGTGGAGGCAAAGTATACCTGCAAGGGGTATCCACTAGCCTTGAAATATTAGGCATATGAGACTATTCTTGATTTGCAGAAGGAATATGCCAAGCCCTATGGATTCAAGTTCCCTAGGATGCTATAGTGGGAGAGCACTAGCCAGCTGAAGCATTCACATGTGAAGGATATACTTGCGAGGAGACGTGTAAGTTATTTTAAATTTAACTTATCCAAAAACTTTTGCCTTATACCAATTAACTTCAGGAGTTTCTAACTTTCTTATTTTGTTTACATTTCATCTGTCATGCATTTCTATCCTCAAGCCTCGACTAGATGAGCAAGAATTCTTCGACACTATATATCAGAGAACAGAAAGGGTTGTTCCTAGGTATGTGATGTTGCGGGATATGATCCAGCCTACGCCTAAGGAAGGAATACCCTTCGATTCTGAGGCAGAGGTTGCTGTGGTGGCTGAGATAGTCGTGGAGGCTAGCATATTTGTGGAGGATGATGCGACTTAACTGCTCCTGATACTAGTGTAGAACCTACTCCTGTTTCCGCTCCTGCTCCTGCTCCTGCTCCTGAGGCTTATGAGGCTGTGTTGGGTGAGATGGCCAGACTATCAGGAGTAGTGGATGAGGTTAAGGTCACTCTAGGTATCGTGCTTAAGAACCAAGAAGTTTTATTGGAGAAGCTGGTAACACTCGGTGGTATAACTACTCTTGCACCTACTCTAGCAGAGGACGAGAGTATGACATCCTCACCACATGTTACGAGCCTCTTGTTGGAGAAGCCACACCTCCTTAGCCAGTGCAGGCGGTCTTAGGTACTACTAATATATGAGTTATTATATTTTTTTTAAATGAAGTAGATTGTATATTAATTGCTTTGTTACAGGTAAACGCACTAGACTGAGACTAGTGAGGTACGAGGACTATTATAACGCCCTAAACTCCATGGACCGTTACGGTGTGCCTTGTAAATAGTGCTAAACTCGTTAATCGAGTCATTTGGAAAAAATTGTGTAACTAAGTATGATTAGCGGTTTAGGGATTAAAATTTTTGGTTTAGACAGAACGTTTCATTAGAACGTTTATTGTATATATTAGGATCCCAAAAATATAATTTAAAGGTCTATTACAAGAAATTTTTTACAACAGGCCGATCTAAGCGGAAAAATAGGGTTTCACCCTAGTTCCACTTTCAACCCTCGGTCGTGGCGGTCGAGCAGCCGCATATGTACACGTCGTCACCTAAGCTCTCCAACTCAAGGATGGTCCAGCTTTCTTTTGCCTTTACCTGCACCACATAGCACCCGTGAGCCGAAGCCCAGCAAGAAAACTCAACATGCTCATGGACAGTAATGACGTGTTATCGAATCAAAATGTGCATGCCTAGCAATAATAGCTTCCATCATGCATGCAAATAAGTTTAAATAAATGATTATGGGGTCCTGCATCTGAATAGAAGACTAATGAGTCATTCTCTGGGGACCTGCTTCTTGAATAGATGACTAATAAGTCGATCTCGGAGTGTGTGACTAATGAATCACACCTTGCATAGGTGACTTATGAGTCACACTCTGTATAGATGACTAATAAGTCATACCCTGGGTAGATGACTAATGAGTCCATCTCTACTAGGTGACTAATGAGTCACACTCTATATAGGTGACTAATGAGTCACACTATGTATAGGAGACTAATGAGTCTCACTCTTTATAGGCGACTAATGAGTCAAGCTCTGTATAGATGACTAATAAGCCAATCTCTGTATGGGTGACTAATGAGTTATACCCTGTGTAGGTGACTAATGAGTCACACTCTGTATTAGTGACTAATAAGTCACACTCGGTATTAGTGACTAATAAGTCACACTCTGTATAGATGACTAATAAGTCAATCTCTGGAGGTCCCATACCCTCCTAGCCATGTGACATGTAGGTCACCTTAGCCTTTCTGGCTCTGGCTCTAATTAACTAGCCCTTAGACTAGACAAGCGCTTTTAATTTTCATCGACCTTGAGGTTGGTTCGGCATTAATGCTCATTTGAGTCATTCAATGCAGATGTCGATTAGATCTAATCTTTTATCGGCTCGCGTTAAAGATGCTAAGGTCGTACTTGACTTATAAGTCAATCCCATGTGACCAGTGCTCAATACCACTGCCGAACTTGACTAATGAGTCACAGCTTCACAGTTGATACTGACATCATTGCCAATCCCTGACTAATAAGTCAATGCTTCCTCATTTAGGTAATACAAACAAACATATATCATATGTCAAATATTCATATATAAGGCATTTGGCATGCTCAATCAATAATCAAAAGCATAATTATAATCATGCACAATTACAGAGACTCAAGCTTTGATCAATCTCATAATCAATATTCATAGCATGCCCTAATCACATTTTTCTCGTGCATCACATGCATCACATTTAATCACTTGACATGCCTCAACAATAACCATGCATGTCACATTTAACCATCCAACATGCATTAAGAATAACCATGCATGTCACATATACACAGGGTGCAGTTTTCTTACCTCTGATTCGAGCGAGAATGAATAAAAGAACGACCCTTGAGAATGATCAACCTTTAAGCCTTTAGCGGTCACCTAGTCATAACCAAATAAGGGACACCATCAATAAAATGAACAACAAAGGTTCCCAAACCAAGATCTAGCCTCCGGGACAACAATCCCCACTAATCCGGGTAGTAGGAACAATCCCGAGGCCTAAAACCAAGTTCCCGGGGCCAAAACCCTCAAACAGGCTCAAGCCTGTCCAAGGGTTGCGGCCCCCAGCCACTCCAGGAGCAAGGGCCATGGCGCCCTACACCTAGGGCCGCAGCGCCCAACAAGGCCAAAACCTCCCTAGCAGCTTCTTCGAGCTAGGGCTGCGGCGCCCAAGAACAGGGCTGCGACCCCCAACCCAAAACCATCCATAAACCCATTTTCCATCATCCCAAACACCCCAAAAACATACCTAAACACTCCCAAATCATCAAATCAAAGTTCCCAAGCTTCCCAATGATCCAAAACCATCAAATCCCGAGGCTCAAACGAACCAAAAACTCAGCGATTCACAAAGTCCAATTCTAAGCATAAAAACTTTAAAAACTTAAAACTTAAACTTGAATTACCTCCAATTAAGTTGTTTCCAACTAAATCCTTCGGCCAATAAGCTTCTAATCTTCCCTAGGATCGCTATGCCTCGATCCTCGCTTGAATCCGACTCCTAGAACTTGAGATTTCTTCGAAAATGCTTCAAACGGTAACATGAACAATCGAGAAGAGAAATAGAGGTTTTCTAACATACGTTCTATCTGACAAGCTACTCCAAGCTTAAGTAACCTCAAATAAAACCTAGTGCTCGGGGTCCCAAAAACACCCCCAGGGACATTATAGTCAAAACTCCCGGAATTTCCTCCTGATCTCAATAACTCCCAATTTATCATCAAATAACATCCTCATAACTCAATATCCCAATAAAAGACCCCGTTATGACAAAATCGCTAATTTATAATATAAGACCGTCTCATTCCGAATAGCTCGAATATATCTCCATAATATTGAGATCCATTCACAAATCACAATATGCACCCAAATATACAAATATGCCCTCAACGGGCCAAATTACCAAAACACCCTAATAATCAAATGTGAACCCACATGCATGCATATAACATCATATTATAATATAATTCACATAAACATGCATATATTCATTTAATGGCATAATTAAACAGTTATGGCCCTCCCGACCTACTAATCCAGCCATTAAACCGCATTAGGGATTTCGGGGCATTACAACTATACTCCACCAGCCAAGCGTCAAAAATTCAAAGACCCAATGGAGATCCATCCTTTATAGGAGTTGGATCAAGATATGTTGACAAGTTTTAACTAATGGGTACTCGGTGAGATTGAAAACAGTAGACCGAGGAAGTTGGATGGTTGTGAGGGCACCCCTGTTTGGTTTCTGAAGTTGAAGGTAGTAAAGAATGGTTGACATAAACTGTAAGATTTTTATATTCATTATTAACACATTCATCTAATTAAACAAAATCTATTTTAATGATAATCTATTTATTTGCAGCACCTCGATGCTGCAAATTATCTTATACTTAGATGTCTTATTGAGTTGTCAAAGACGTACCCCGTGAAAGCCACAAGCATTGATTCTTCATTTGCACAATATATTCTTGCAAGATATGATGACTTCAAGAAGAAGACCAAGTCTTACCAATGGGATAAGGACGTCCTTAAGTTCACTAAAGGAGATAAGAATAAATATAGAAAGCCTTGGGGTGAATGCAACGAGGACTACGTCTACTAGTGCATTAAAGGGAGTCATTGGGTCCTTTGTGAGATAAATGTGACATAATGGATGATCACTGTATTTGGCTCAAACCATTCCAACATTAGCAATGATTATTTGATTGGTTTGATGGAGCCTTGGGTTAAGATGCTTCCATCTTTACTCAATGATTCTCGAATGTTTAAAGGACACCACTAGTTGAAAATAGCTAGACCAAAGATTACAGTTCCAGACTTTGATTGGCGGTACATGTCGAAGGATACTGTCCCACAGTCTAGATCCATGTATTTAGACATACTAACTTCAGTGTGTCATAACCTTGTTTTCCTTTAAATTTCAATAAACTCACAAATGCGATCTATTGATTTCAGCGGAGATTGTGGCGTATTCGCCATCAAGCACTTGGAGTTTATTCTTGGATACATTCCCCTATCATATGTCATTGACGACCACATTCAATACTTTAGGGATAAATTATGCATAGATATTTTTTATGAGAATGTGTATCCATATCCACCAAATCACTATCGTATGTTGGTGCAAGAGTTATAGCAGTCTTCTCGCTAGTTTCTATCCTATCATAGAACCAGGAGTGAAGTGTGAAGCAAATAAATTCGACTAATGTAGTTATCGGAAAGCTCCTTGCGTCCCGGGTCTTATTATTGAAACTTTTCGCGTAATTGCTTGTCATTATATTGTACCTAGTATTCGGGAAGACTAACATTTAACAATAATGTACATTTAAAAGATTTCATAAATTAAATTACAATTCACAATGACATACCTATTTCCAGGAAAGTAAGCTTGGGACCACTTATTAAAACCAATGCCTTCTAGGTACTGAGCGATAGCTGGGTCTTTTGATTTGATTTTGTTGAAGTGAGCATGGAACTCAGATTTCCTAAAAGCATATGCTGCATTATACATCAACACATGGCAATGATCAGCCTTGAATTTATCAATTACATTCATACTAATGTGGTGGTAGCATGCACCGTGATAGGCATCAGGGAAATAGTTTCCAAGACATGAGTAATACTTGTATGTCTGTCAGATACAAATGCCAGGTCCTCAACTTCCCCAATCGCTTTCTTTAGCTTTGACATGAAATACTTCAAAGAATCCTGATTCTCACTGTGCACAATAGAAAATGCAATTGGATACATATGGTTATTTGCATCCAAAGTGACTGCACATAACATCTGTCCACTGTATTTTGTCTTTAAAAAAGTTTCATCCACACATAACACAGAACGACATGTACGAAACCATCCTCTACTAACTTCGAATGAGAAAAAACAATATTTGAACTGATCATCCTCAGTGAAAAAATCTGTCAATGTCCCGGGATTTTTTTGTTGAAGCATGAACAAGTACGATGGTAACTTCTAATAGGATGCTTCCAGTGTCCCCCTAACATACTCCGGAGCCATCTCTCGACATCTTCAAGATTTTCTATATGAGAACTCAATTTCATAATCATTTTTAATGTCTTCTCTTATGTTGTTTTCCATGTACACATTCAATCCAGTATGATATTTTGTCTTTATGCAATGATCAATAACCCAAGGTGCAGCTTGGTGATGACCTTTATGTCAGAGTTCAAGTGAGAAAGTGTGTTTATTGGTGAAATGAGTTATCTCGAACATATCAGATTTAGGCATTCTCTTCCCCCTCATTCTCCACCCAAAATCAAGATCCTTGCAAATGATATACCAAACTTTAATACTTGACTTCATCACCACAAACTCAAAATTCTTCTTCACTGTATACAAGTTGGCCTTCGTCTTCAACTCTAACTTGTTCTCAAAATCTTTCCCAACTTTTATTACTCAACAAATCACTCCAGATGACATGGGGATACCATAAGAGGGGCATGAGATATCTTCAGCAGTATATGCCAGAGAATTCCATCTAATTCTATCTTCTTGTCTAGTTAAACGACTACTCTCTGAGCCAGGAGTTCTGCATCCTTGGCCTTCTTGACGTATTAGCTTGGGTCGTACATTACCATTATCCACTTGCTCCACATGTAGCATGGGTAACCGATCATCGGAGTTGTCATTAGAACTGCTGCACCCCTCAACTCTGTCATCATCATCACTCAAATGGGCAACTGGATCGTCATCGACATAAGGCTCGTACTCATACCCATCACCATGTAGGATATTTGTTTGGGAAAAAAAAGTTTCATTTTGACTAGGACCTTTGATGCATACACTTGGCCCAGGAGCTGTTGGTGGAACAATCGTGCATGATTAATTATGATAATCCTTATTAACACTCGCTCTAGGAGATGGATCGAGAAGAGCAATGTTCTTTTCAATCGAATTGGCGCATAAAGGAACCCAATGTTTTAAGGACTTCGAATTGTCAAGAATAAGAGCACTCACTATTTCATCATCCGTGATTTCATGGGATCTAAGCTAAAATCATTGCATCTAAACGACGCTTCCAACTTTAAGTCCAACAACAATCTATCCAATTTCAGCTTTGAATACAACTTCTCCAATAATTCTATGTAACCAACATCAATTGGTGCGTGTATTATAGTGTTCAAACCACCTTTGAAATTCCATTTCTCTCCTTTTCGTTCCCATACACCATTGTAAGAAACAATTATATCAACTCTAGAATCTGCAAATTTACAAAAAAAAATCTTAAGAAAATTATAAAGACATAGTAAAATCGATGATGAATCGATGCACAATCAATGAAAAACCGATGCTTGAATGATCCTATTCGCATTGCAATGCCACATCGATGACATTTTGATGCAAAATCGATGCTTTTGGTTGGCATTTATACGTGATGCATTATTGATGGTATATTGATGCCATTTTGATGCTGTAACACACCAACATACATGGCATCGTATTACCATCGATATACAAGTGATATTATATCGAAAATCATTTTCAAATTCTATGTTCGTCTCAACATCGAAATAACATCAATGGGGATTCGATGTGGAATTGCATCTAGTACCTTTGAGCACTTACATTAATTTGACATCAATTTATCATCGATTTGGCATCGATTTTGAATCACAACACATAGATTTCCAAATCTTTCAGATCCTAAGAACAAATAAAAAAATGCATAAAAAATACAACACTCAACACCAAAACAATTCGAAACCTCAATATAACCATGAAATTTCATATTTATAAGTAGATAGAATGAGATGGTACTTACCATGAATTTTTCTCTTAAAAAATATCAAGAATGAAAACTTCTTCACATGAAATGAAACTGCAGAACCGAGAAGTCCAAAAATTGTAGTTCAGTTCAGTATATTTCGTCTATTTCAAGTAGGGTTGATGCAAAAATGGCTGTGAGTGGATGGAGAAGGGAGAGAGAGAGAGAGAGATAGTAGGAAATGTGTGTGATGATAAATTTGAGAATTTTATATGAAAGGGGTAGTTTTGTCCAAAATATGGTTGGGGGCACATTAGTGAGAGAAATATTTATGTTGGCATATTAAAAAATTTCCCTATGTTATTATGTAGAGAGCCTGAAATTTTCCTATATTAATAACCATTTCCAAAAAAAAGTATATATATAATAAGAATGTTGGGAGTTTGAAACTTGATAAGGATATAATTATTTCACAATAGGACTTTCTTTTAATTCTTTATATATTATAAATGAGAGTTTAATGGAAATTGTTGTTTTCCGTTAGATTTAACACTTTTTTATTTTTATTTTATAACACTATTAGTTTTAAAGTTATATAAATATATTAAAAAAAATTTAAGGAATAAAATGATCTAAATATGGTAAATAAATTGAAAAATAAAATAATAATTAATAAATGAGTCATAATAATTTTTCATCACATATTTTAAAATTTCATATTAAAATATTTAAATTATGTTTCCAAAACTATAACAAAAAAATATTTATGTGCTTAATTTATTTTGTTATTTAACATATTTTATTTATCCAAACATATATATATATATATAATAGTGAAGTAAGATATAAATATACATATTTTTCTTTTGCCATTTAGTTTTTTTTAATGAAAAATTACTTATTTTAATTGCTCCAACCATTAATTAAATAATAAATACAATTTTTTGTTGGATTTAAAATTTTTTAAATTAAATAATTAAAATTTGATTAAGTAAACTTTTAAATTCATAGTTTTAATTTAGATTTTTTTTATATTTTATTATATTGAAATTCGTAGATATTTTTTCTAAAAGAAAATTAGAAAAAAAAACTATTTAATTTTAAAATTAGAATGCACCATATCTTTATATATAAAAAGTGTGTATCTAATTAGGTTTAATTTTTTTAATATGTTTATGTCATTCTTTTATAATATACACTATTATTTATTTATTTAAAATCTATATGCCAACGAAAGAAATATAATAAAATAAATAAATAAATTTTCTAAATAAAATTAAACAAATCTCCAGGTTACTTATTCCTAGTATATATATAATGTTTTCTTCAACTACTAAAGTGCTCATTTTTCATATATTTTTTAGCACACAAGGTTCCATTTTTTTTATTAATTATGTCTCCAACCTTTATACATCATATTAATTGGATCCTCAAATGTTATTTTTGTTTATTTTCTTTGTTCAAAATCAGAGAAATACAGGTTACAAGAAATATAAGTTGTTTTTGACATATTTTGGATACTAATATAACCTAATTTATTGATTTTTTTTCCCAACTTCATATTCCTCCATCTTTCTTTGGCAACTATTTTTTTTATTATTTTAGTAAATTGAAGACTTTATGGATGAATTTCAATCCATGTGGAAGGTTTTTGTATCCTCGAATTAAATAAAAGTTAATTTTTTTAAATTAAATTTATTTATTTATATATTTATTAAACACCGGTATTGTTTTAAATCTTTTCTTATAGTGTATGGAGGGAAAAGTTAAGAACTATCAACTTTTATGACTAGTTAACTAAAATTAAACACTAAATATATTTAGTTGAATTTTACCCATTATTATCATGAGACTTCCCAAATTACTCTTATTTGAGCACATGGTTCTAAGTGTTGTTGTAATATGTATTATATGTGTCATATTATAGTTAAATTGGAAATGCATTCTAATTGTAGTGTGTCATATATATGTGTGGCAACTATATTTATAGGAATGTATTCAATTTATGAAAACTTATTCTTTAAAATGTAAAAATCAAGACTTAAAATGTAAACATAAATCTTAAAATGTAAACAATAATTATTTAAAATATAAACCTCAAGACATAAAATCTAAACCACGACCCTTTAAAAGTTAAACATCAAGGCTTAAAATCTAAACCACAACTCTTCAAAATGTAAACTACAAATGTTAAAATATAAACCATCATTCTTTAAAATTTAAACCACAAGCCTTAAAATTTAAACCGCGACTTGTAAAAATTTAAACCATAAGGCTTAAAGTTAAACCACTAGACTTAAAATCTAAACCACGACCATATAAAATATAAATCATAATCTTTTAAAATCTAAGCCACGATTCTTTAAAATTTAAACTACTAGTCTTTAAAATGTAAACTACCACAATGCTTAAAATTTAAACAACGTCTCTTTAAAATTTAAACCACAAGACTTAAAATTTAAATCATTACTTTTTAAAATTTAAACCACAAGGTTTAAAATTTAAACCACAAGGCTTAAAAGTTAAGCCACGCGATTAAAATCTAAACCGCGACCATATAAAATATATACTATGATCATATAAAATATAAACCATAATCTTTTAAAATCTAAACCACGACTCCTTAAAATTTAAATCATTAATCTTTAAAATTTAAACTACAAGACTTAAAATTTAAACCACAATTTTTTAAAATTTAAATCACGATTCTTTAAAATTTAAACCATAAGGTTTAAAGTTATACTACCAGGGTTAACAAAATAAAATGTATATATGTTTAGCTATTAATTTAACTATATATTTGCTGTGTTTCTTTGTTATTAAATATTATTTAAAACTATTAACTAACAGTAAAAGGAGTTGGATATGATGGTTATGTGGCTTCTTATGCTATCCTAATTGGCACGTGTTTAACTCTTGGCAACTACAATTGATATAATTTTTTTTATAGCATGCCTCAACACCTAATGGGAACATTCATTATAAATCTGAGTATAAAAGTAAAAGAATTAATAAATAGGTAAAAATCAAAATGATTATCTAAAAGTGGGCACCTAGTCTAATTTTTTCGTTTATGGATGGGGTTTAATTGAAATTATGATAAAAATTTTACCATTTTGGGTTGTACCAAGAAGAACCTTCATTGGGGATTGAAATTGAAATTCACCCATGAAATTTTGAGTTCAGCAAAAGATCCATACCCAATTTATTAATATAGGCGCTTCAAATATGTAGAGACTGATTACCCTTTATTTTTTTATTGTATATTTTGTAACTTATTATTGGAGCAAATAAACAAAAATGGCATTTAAGATCTAACCCATATGATTTAGAAAAGTTGATAGTGTAGGGGTTGGTGCAAAATGATATTTAATGGTGTGTGGAAGTAAATAAATGTTCATATTTTAATTTTGTAGTAAAATAGCCTAATCACATTTTTAATATTACACATTACCAAATATGCCTTTTAGCAAATTACTATTTTATTTTAAATATTTTAATATTATGATATATGTATTTTAGTTTTGTTTATTTAGTTTTTATTTTAAAGTTATTTTGATTTTTTTTTTGTTTTTTATGGGTTGTTGAATGATATATCATACCACAAAATACATATACGGAGTTGAAAAATAATATACCAACAAAACTTACAAAATTATTACTAAAAATATATATACTATGCTAACAAAATTATATACTACCATTAAAATGTATATACCATGATACAAAATTATATACTACCAATATGTATAATAAGATAGAAACTACATATCATAAAAAAAAAATGATATACCATACCACAAAAAATATATATGCTAGTTGGAAAATAATATACGAACAACCCATAAAAAACTTAAAAAATTAATATAACTTTAAAATAAAAACTAATTAAAACAAAACTAATATACATATACCACTATTTTAAATTCATACGTTCATAAATAAATAAATAAATTATAGAAAATGGCAATTTAAGTAATTAACAATGTAAAATGATCATTTTTCTATAATTTAAAAAATAAAGACATTAGTTTCTTGATAATATTATTTTGGATCATTTACTATAATTTCTCGTAAAAAAAATTAATTCATTGAACCTAAGTATTCACAATATACTACAAATAATGTTCAAAAAGTCTAAAACAAAATAAAGGTAAGAACACAAATCCACTCATCAAAGACTCAATTATTATATTTGAGAGCCATGCTTTGAAGGGAAGCTAGCATATAGCTCTATTAAGAAAAAAAAATGTAAAATAACACAATGGAAAATATATGGGAGAAATTACAAAACTCACCCCAAATTGGATTTTTTTTTAGATGTACGGTAAGTAAGACTAATTGAAAAAAAATAGGACCCTCTCCTCTTCTTCTTTTTCTTCTGATAATGTTGACATGTGTTGCTCAAATGTGTTCGTCGACACCTGGAAGCCCCAACCCCTGTCACCCCACCTGTTGCTATGAGTTGCCATTTGAAGTTTGCGGCGTCAAGCATTGGGGCCCAAAGAAATTTTTGATATTTTTATAATATTTATATATATAATGGTATGTTTTTAAAATTTGGGGGCCTTTAGTGTAGAAAAATATACATTTTTCTAAATTTTAGGTCCCTTTTAACCGGGGCATCTAGACACAGGTCTGACCCAATTAAGCCTAGGACGCCATTGTCTTCGAGCTTTATTTCTAGACAACTTTAACATTGAAATAAGAAGATTTTTGTACTATTGAGCTCAGCTTGTCGAGGAAACTTAGCAACTCAAGATGTCTGCTATGAGTTGCATGCATACTAGTTTTTCTTTTTTGTAAAATGAATTGTAATTTTTTAACCATTGGTTAAAAACTAGTTTTGTTTGTAATATAATCATTTTTGTAAATGTTATTTGTACAAAATAATAGTTACAAAAATATATTACAAAATTACTTTTGTAAATCTTTATTACAAAGATATATTTTTAGTTAAGAATTAGTATGTAAATGTTGTTTATAAAAATGTATTTCTCCAATTAAATTTTATAAATATTGTTTACAAAAAATATATATTTACTACTCTATAATTATGATTTTTTCACTCCATATATTTTTTATTTAAAAAAAAGTAATTTTGCAAAGTGAAGTATATGCTGATTGTTTTTATATATACTATGTTAATATGTATATTTGTACATTTCCCAAATATATCGTAGATAACAAACATGAGATACAAAATATGATGAATTTGCAATCAGCAGCCGGCCGAACCCAATCCTAAATATTTAAGCCGAAAACAAACATTTAGTACATAAAACCCAAATGCCAAAGTGTAGTTGAATGAAATATTAATGAATACTATTATCATATGTCATGAATTTAAAAAATTTAGACTTTTTTACATTTATAAAAATGTAACGAAAATTTTGTGAATTTCACGGCAACGGCAACCCAATACATACTCAATTTTTTGGGGTTTTTTTTTATGGAAAAAATTTAATTAACAAAAATTTAGTTTATGGAAAAACTAACTACATAGGAAAATTGAAATTTAAACAAAAATACATCAACACAAGTAGGGATACAATGATAATTAACAATATAATAGTCATCTGCTGAAGCTTGAAAGTCGATCAAAACCTTCTCCAAAGTCATGTTACTCTCTGCAATTGCTTCCATCTCTAGTGCTTCCTTCTCCAGCGATAGCTTTCTTCTCTGACGACAGCTCCTATCTCCGACGATATCCTCAACATTCGATCAACAATGACAATGTTTCGACCTCATCTCTGACAAAAATACTTAATGAAAATCTGATAGTGATCATCTTCTCTAGAAATCAAATAAATTCTAGCAATCTTCCAATCAGTTCTGCTGCAATCTTTGCCATTTTTGGCGACCTGCATCTCCAGTATACAATCAAGAAATAAGGTGTGCAAAACCGTCTCATTTGTCAATTCTATTCTATTGTCATTTTCTTCTATTTCAAAACTATTAATTTCCTAAATCTTCTACATAAAGCTATTTTGTTTGCATACAAATTCAAAATTATAGATGAACTATTATCTTGATTATAATGATAATGATCATGATCATGATGTGCTTTCTAAAAAGACAAACAATTTATAAACTAAAAAATTGAAAAAAAACTTATATAAACCTACTCATATATGTACATTGATTGACCAAAAACAGACAAAAAAACAAGTACTCTAAAAATTTTAGATTCTAATTTATCTTTCCAATAAAAAAAAATTATTTGATATTAGTGTGAATTTTAACTGGCAAAATATTTAGTAATAACAGGGTAACCAGTTACTTGGAAAACAGTCAATATACTCAATTAAGTGTTTCAATAGGGTATGTGATTACAGATTAAGGTAACCAGTTACCTTAATATATTCAATTCTATTCTATTGTCATTTTCTTATATTTCAAAACTATTACTTTCCTAAATCTTCTACAAAAAACTATTTTGTTTGCATACAAATTCAAAATTATTTTTGAACTATTATCTTGATTATAGTGATAATAATGATGATCATGATGTGCTCTCTAAAAACACACAAAATTTATAAACTAAAAAATTGAAAAAAATATTTAAACCTATTGATATATGTACATTGATTGACCAAAAATAGACAAAAAACAATAACTCTGAAAATTTTAGATTCTAATTTATTTTTTCAATAAAAAATCATTTGAAATTGGTGTGAATTTTAATTGCCAAAACATTTAGTAACAACAAGTGTTGACCTGTGAAATTGGTCAACGACCGTATGCACAGTATACGACACATTTTGAACGAAATAAATAGAATAAACAACAGAGTACGATTATCTTAAATAAACACACAAGAATTTTATAGTGATTCAACCCTGTTTTGATGAACAGTAATAACCTAATCTACTTAGTCTTTAATATTGAATTACTTGATAATTACAAGTACAACTGATGAAAATTCTAGAAAAAGTGATCCAGAATAGAGTCCAAAAGTCCATAAAAAAGAAGAATCCCCTTTATGGAGCCCTGAGTCCTTTATTTATAGTACCCAGGGGTTGTTACATGACCAATCATACTGGGATCGTGGTATAGTACACGATTAACAGGTAGTGGAGATACGTGTCCACCTTCCCATGATTATAAGATTGTGGGTCTTTCGTTGTTTCTCTAGATCGTGGTGGATAATGCACGATAGAAACTATGGGAAAATGTTAAGTCTCTATTGGTATATGAGACTTAGGTGTTAGGCCCGATGACTGTAGCCTGGGTGCTGGACCTATTGATTCTCTGGGTGCTAGGCCTGTGACCTTTTGGGTGCTAGGCCTGTTGATCTCATTTTGAACGAGAGAATATTTCTTAGTGAAGTGTACTTGGGGGTTTGAGCTGACCACCCTATGAAGAATAGGGTGGGCCGACCACCTAGGTGGTTCTTGAGCATGTCAGGCCGACCACCATAGGGGTTGGGGTCAGGCCGACCACCCCTAGGGATCCTTGGGCATACTAGGGCGACCACCCCTTGGGTAGGGGTCAGGTCGACCACTCTCTTGGCTACATTGAGGTCGACCACCCCTGGGGTAGAGGTCAGGCCAACCACCCCTAGGGCTCTTGGGCCTGCTTAGGCTGACCACCCCTAGAGGTAGGGGTCAGGCCGACCACCCCTAGGGGGGTCTAGGCTTGGTCGACTTCCCCATAGGTCCTGGACCTATATTTTTTGCCCGTCAGTCTTTTCTCAATACTTTGTCATTTTTTCCCTGATTTGTGATGTCACATGTCGCATTCTCATTCACCACGTCATCCTCGTATTTATGAGGGATAACATTTGCCCCCCCAAGTTTATTGTAATGTTTTCAACATTACAGTAAACTTGATTCTGGCCCGAGAAACATACCGTAGCAGTACCTAAATAGTCAAGTCCCTCAGGACATTACATAATACTTTTTTAACTATTGATAATTTGCTCGGTACGAATTTTTTAGGGACAATTAGAAATTCCTAAAAATAATTAGGTTTTTCAAGGAAAATTAATTTCCTAAAAATCTAATATATTTTTTAAGGAAATTTGAAATCCTAAATATATAGCATATTTTTCAAGGAGTTTTAAAGTCCTAAAAATATAATCTATATTTTTCAAGAATATTAATTCGTAAAAATAAAAAATATTTTTCAATGAATTTTAATTCCTAAAAATATAAGACAGTTTTTCAAGGAATTTGATTTTCTTAAAAATATAAATATTTTTCAAGGAATTTTAAATTTTAACCATACGAGATATTTTTCAAGGAAATTTGAATTCCTAAAAATATTTTGTCTGCCTGAGAGGTTATAAGTAGGTATTCTCTTCTCATTCTTTCTCTATGCGACACTTCCAAACAAAATCCAAGTCTGATATCTCCAGTTCCTCATCAATCTCAGATCTTTAGCAAGTACTTTCTTCTAATCCTCACATCATGTAATTTAAATGTGCTTAGAATTATAAGAAACACTTTGAATTTTTGAGGAATTTTTGTCTGAATCTTCTTGTTTTGGTGTATCTTGATCTAAAAAAATTAACTTACTTAAATCAAGATTTCTTTGAAAAATGGTGATTTCCAGGGTTATAAACCCTAGGATGGGCGATTTCTAGGGATATAATATCCTAGGTCGACCACCTCATTAGTCTGGCGATTTCTGGGACTCCAAACTCTAGCACCTGCGATTTCCAGGGATAGGATCAAGGTTAGGGTCGAGTACCTTCAGGGCTTCTCCTTGTGCGATTTCCAGGTCTAGGAACTGGGTTTGGGCCGAGGACCTTTAGGGCTTCCCTTGTGTGATTTCCAGGTCTAGGAACAGGGTTAGGCCGACCACCCCTAGAGCTTGATGGGCCGAGTAATTCCCTTCCCTTGCCTTAGGCGATTTCCAAACTTAGAATTAGGGTCAGGCCGACCACCCCTAGGGTTTCATGGGCTGGGTACTCCCTTTCCCTTCCCTTAGGTGATTTCCAGGCCTAGAATTAGGGTTAGGCCGATCACCCCTAGAGCTTCATGGGCAAAGTATTGCCTTTCTCTTGCCTTAGGTGACTTTCAGGGATCCAGGGTGGTCGGCCCAAGCATAAGCCGACCACTTGGGACCCTAAAACTATTTTTTTCACCTCAATTGATTTCCTTGAGGGCCTTCCTTGTACTGTAAAAATTACTTTTTCTAGAGATTTGAACGGTCCTCTGGCACTTTTCTGAGGCTTGCATCCCTGGGGTGGTCGGCCTAAGGTTGTAGTGATAACTCTTGAATAAAGAGTTATTTCATGTGCTTTTGAACTTATAATTGTGAAAAATCATGGGTGATGTTAGTTTATTTTTAGCTTTTGTAGCTAACTTTGGTGTTTTTATTATCTTAATTAAGTTTAATTATTATTTTTTAGTTTCTAATAGCTAGTGGGTTAAAGAAAATAATTTCATGGATAAATATTTGCACAAAGGAATGAGCTAACATATGAATCTATTTTGATGGAATTATGTTGTTGATGGCTGAATATTCAGGTTTGCTGCAACAAACCTGAAGCATTTTGATCAGGAAGATTTTGAGGCACATGGAACGTGTGGCAGTCAATGGGTGAGCTGACATTTAGGCTAAGGTGACAAGGACAGAAAGAACTAGTCAGCATATTGGAGAAAAGGACAAAAATCAGAAGAAAGGAGGACTTGATGTTATTGGAGAAAAGGGGGCAATATGGTACTTTTAGAAGGAGGAAGTAAAAAACCTAACATACACAAAAAGAGGTTTCAGTCGTATGAAGAAGGCAGCAGCCATTTTTGGAAAGGAAAACCAGAAAAAATAGAGGAGAAAAACTAAGAATATCAACAAGGAAGAAGGAGGACAAACAAAGAAAGCTCAAGCATCATTTTGGATTTGTTCTTTCTTCTTTTCCTAAACTTTATTTTATTAATTTCTGAGTTGGATTCTAAATCTAAATATTATGGGCTGTTTTGATTGTGAATTAATGTCTATGAACTCAGCCATGAACTAATTTTTAGGTGGCTTGAATTGTTGATGAACCCTATGTATAGTCTATAAATTTCTTGCACTTTATTCTCGTAAAATCTTCTTTGTTCATTCAAGTGTGCTTATTGTTGACCCTGATTTTGGTCAACTGACACGGAGTCAAATATACTTGATGTGGACAAATACGTTGAAATGAGAATGATGACAAAAACGATAAAGCACACGAGAGTTTATAGTGGTTCGGCCCCATAATCTGGTAACAACCTACGTCCACTTGAACTGTTATTGATATAGGATTCAAAGGAGTGATCAAAGAACTAGGGTTCAATGAGTTTCACAAACCTATGAAGAACAAAACAATATATCAAATATGATAATTCTAATCTCAGGTAATTAGAAAGCAAAAAAGTCCCTCTTCCTTGAGCTACCTTTCTCTATTTATAGGCTCAAGGAAGATTACATTAATTTGTTACAGATATTCTTTCCTAAATAGTCGGATACTCAGGAAATCATGGGAGATAATTGCGGATTCGATCATAACTGCATAAGATTTTCTCCGTATATAGCGTGTATACGACCAGGCTGGTCGTATATTGAGATTGAGCGTTGTGCCAATAGATATCTTCCTAGTCGATAGTCGAGCAAGAATTCTGCCAGATGTCAGCCACGTGTATTACATGTCTGCCATGTCATCCAAGCCTGCTTTTTGGATAACACTTATATTAATTTCTTGTTGTTGTTTGGCCAGCAATGGCAAGTTATTTAGTTATGTTTAATGCTGGAAAGATTAAATGTAATGGGAGAAACTTGGATGACACAAGTCATAATCTAGGTTAGGTTATGTTAGTAAGTAACATAGGGATATGTTATTTGCCTTGTGTAACTTTTGAGAATTAAACTTTGATTTGCATTCTTAAATCTGATTTTGCATAGGAATATGTTTAATTAGGTAGAAGAATTAATGTCATAAAATTTGGGAAAGTTTTATGAGTGTTTAAATGAATTCTTGTTAACCTGGGAGTTTTGCTAGATTATTCTGCAGCAATCTGTCCGCAAGTTGTTCAGGATGAATAATATAGGGGAATTCAATAATTCAAGTCCATTTTGCAATCCATATATTTCTCTCAATTTTCTTGTTCAGTTCAGTTTTTAGTATCAGTATTTCCATTTTATTTTAATATTTTGCTTAGCCTATAAACAACCCACTTGATTTTTAATTTTCTAAAATTGTTTAGTAATTGATTTGCTTTTTTTTTTTTAATTTGCAATCCATGTGGAGACAATTTACTTATCATTATATTACTTGTGTGATTACGTGCACTTGCGTATTTAAAATCAAATATTAAATTTATCACAACAAGTTTTTGGCGCCGTTGCCGGGGATTGAAATTAGAAATTCTTGTAAAATCAATTACTTGCAATTTATTTTTTTCTTTGTTGAGCTGACTTTGTTTGCTTGGTCTTGTGTTTTCTCAGGTGATTTACTATATGAACGCGCAAGAAGACATTGAACTAGCTCCTATTGACCCTGAAATTGAAAGAACAATTAGAAGAAGACTAAGGGAACAACGGGCTCAAAATCACCTTAATATGGCTAAAGAGGTTGAAGGAGTTGACGGTGCTAATAATGTCACTAACATAATTGTTACGGCTGATGATAGAGAGAGAGCCATAAGGGAGTATGCTGCCCCCATGTTTAATGAGCTTAATCTGGGCATTGTTAGGCCTGAAATTCAAGCACCCCAATTTGAGTTAAAGCCCGTGATGTTCCAAATGTTGCAAACAGTGGGTCAATTTAATGGGCTGCCTACTGAGGATCCTCACCTTCATCTTCATTCATTTTTGGAGGTGAGCGATTCTTTCAAGCTACAAGGAGTGACTGATGGGGCACTAAGGTTGAAATTGTTCCCTTTCTCTTTGAGGGATCGAGCTAGAGCTTGGCTCAACACCCTTCCTCCCGACTCGGTGACTACATGGAATGAGTTGGCTGAAAAATTCTTGATGAAGTACTTTCCCCCTACCAAAAATGCCAAGTTTTGCAATGAAATCACGTCATTTCAGCAGCTGGAAGATGAATCATTGTGTGAAGCTTGGGAGAGATTCAAGGAGTTATTGAGAAAGTGCCCACACCATGGGATCCCGCATTGTATACAAATGGAAACTTTCTACAATGGGCTCAATTTTTCCACTCGTATGGTGTTAGATGCTTCAGCCAATGGGGCTATTCTCTCTAAGTCCTATAATGAAGCCTATGAGATTTTGGAGAGGATAGCTGGCAACAATTATCAATGGTCCAATGTTAGAGCCTCAACAAGTCGAAAAGTGGCTGGTATACTTGAAGTTGATGCATTGATAGCTTTGACTGCTTAAGTTTCTTCAATGACTAACCTTCTCAAGAACATGAGTTTGGGGGGAATGGTACAACCAGTTGCTATGGGACAAGTTGCTGATGTATCTTGTGTTTATTGTGGAGATGGGCACACATTTGAGAGTTGTTCTTCGAATCCCGCTTCGGTTTGTTATGTGGGGAATCAAAATGCCAACCAAAATAACCCATATTCGAACTCTTACATTCTGGGGTGGAGACAACATCAAAACTTCTCATGGGGGGGGGGGGGGGGGGGGGGTCAAGGAGCTAGTTCAAGCGTAGCACCAATGCAAAACAAGCCTACATATCCACCGGGGTTTCCTCAACAATAACAAAGAGCTCAACCACCTCTTCCTCAAGTGTCTCAATCAAGCTCTTTGGAGAGTTTAATGAAGGAATATATGGTCAAGAATGATGCTGTGATTCAGAGTCAAGCGGCATCCTTGAGGAATCTAGAAACTCAATTGGGGCAGCTTTCTAATGAGCTAAGGAATAGACCACAAGGCACCTTGCCTAGTGATACAGAAAATCCAAGGAAAGATGGCAAGGAGCATTGCAAGGCAGTTACCTTGAGGAGTGGTAAAAATGTGGAATTTACTGAGGATAATTGTACTAGAAACAGCGAGCCCACTTCAATCCAAAGTAGTGTGGACAAAGGAGACAAAGCTGTGAAATCAAAAATTTTAAATGCTGATCCTGAAGCAATTGCTGCAGCAATTCTTCCGCAAAATGCTTCAGGAAAGCCTATAAGCAAGCCACCTCCACCATTTCCTCAGCGCTTTCAAAAGCAGCAACAAGATAGTCAATTCCAGAGATTTTTAGATGTTTTGAAACAACTTCACATCAATATATCGTTGGTGGAAGCTTTGGAGAAAATGCCCAACTATGTGAAGTTTTTGAAAGATATTTTAACTAAAAAGAGGAGGCTTAGTGAATTTGAAACAGTGGCGTTGACTGAAGGTTGTAGTGCTATATTGAAGAGTAAAATTCCTCCTAAATTGAAGGATCCGGGCAGCTTCACAATTCCTCGTTCTATTGGTGGTAGAGCACTTTGTGACTTGGGAGCTAGTATCAATTTGATGCCCATGTCAATTTTCAAGAAGTTGGGGATTGGAGAAGCAAGATCAACCATAGTCACTTTGCAATTAGCGTATCATTCTATGGCACACCCGGAAGGAAAAATTGAAGATGTACTTGTGCAAGTTGATAAATTCATTTTTCCGGCTGATTTCATCATCCTTTATTATGAAGCGGATATAGATGTTCCTATTATCTTGGGTAGGCCATTTCTAGCTACCGGGAGGACCTTGATTGATGTACAAAAAGGGGAGCTTACTATGAGGGTGAATGACCAACAAGTGACTTTCAACGTGTTCAATGCTATGAAGTTTCCAGATGAGGTTGAGGAATGCTCTAGGCTAAGTGTAATTGAGTCTATTGTCGCTGAAAAATTCCATAAGGAAGCTTGTAAAGATGGAGTGGGGGTGAGGTCACTTGAAGAGCTTGAGAACTTAAGTGAAGAGGAAGAAAGCCAAGTTACATGGGTGGAGTCAAAGCAGCCCTTTGCTAAATTTAGGAGGCCTTTTGAGTCATTGAAGTTGTCGGAAGGGAATTTTAAGCCTCCTAAGCCTTCTATTCAAGAGCCACCAAAATTAGAATTGAAGCCTTTGCCTAGTCACTTAAAGTATGCTTATTTGAGTGATAATGAGACCTTGCCTGTGATTATTTCAGCCATGTTAGGAGCTGAAAAAGAGAGTTTGTTGCTGGCTGTTTTGAAGAAATACACAAGGGCCATTGGTTGGACTATGGCGGATTTCAAAGGGATAAGTCCCTCATTTTGTATGCATAAAATTCTGTTGGAGGATTGCTGTAATAATTCTGTTGAGCAGCAGCGAAGGCTTAATCCTGTCATGAAGGAAGTGATTAGAAAATAGATAATTAAGTGGCTTGATTATGGAATTGTTTACCCAATTTCAGATAGTTCATGGGTCAGCCCAATTCAGTGTGTTCCTAAAAAAGGTGGAGTCATAGTGGTGGCTAGTGAAAATAATGAGTTGATTCCCACAAGACAAGTGACGGGGTGGCGTATTTGTATGGACTATCGGAAGTTGAATAAGGCTACTCATAAAGACCCCTTCCCGCTACCATTCATTGACCAAATGCTTGATCGGTTGGCGGGAAAGGAGTTTTATTGTTTCCTCGATGGGTATTCAGGCTATAGTCAGATTTCCATCGCGCCAGAAGACCAAGAGAAGACTACCTTTACTTGTCCTTATGGCACCTTTTCCTTTAGAAGGATGCCTTTTGGGCTGTGCAACGCCCCCGCCACTTTCCAACGTTGTATGATGGCAATATTTTCAGATATGGTGGAGAAGTCTCTTGAAGTCTTCATGGATGATTTTTCAGTATTTGGGGAGTCTTTTGACACTTGTTTGGCTAACTTGGAGCAAGTCTTGGCTAGATGTGAAGAAACAAACTTGGTACTCAATTGGGAAAAATGCCATTTCATGGTTCAAGAAGGCATAGTGTTGGGTCATAGAATTTCTAACAAGAGCATAGAAGTGGATAGAGCAAAGCTGGAAGTCATAGAAAAATTGCCACCACCTACTACAGTCAAGGGGATTAGAAGCTTTTTGGGGCATGCGGGCTTCTATAGGAGGTTTATAAAGGATTTTTCAAAGATTTCTAAACCCCTTTGTTCCTTACTTGAGCAGAATCGAGCATTTGAGTTCACCAAGGAGTGTTAAGAAGCATTTGTAACTTTAAAAAAGGTTCTTATCACCGCACCCATCATTTGAGCTCTAGATTGGTCTCTCCCCTTTTAATTGATATGCGATGCTAGTGATTTTGCTGTGGGTGTTGTACTTGGGCAGCGAAAAGAGAAGGTTTTTCATTCCATTTCCTATGCAAGCAAGACATTAGTCGATGCCCAATTGAACTATACTACCACCGAGAAAGAGCTTTTGGTGGTGGTGTTTGCTTTTGACAAGTTTAGGGCTTATCTTGTGGGGACTAAAGTGGTGGTTTATACAGACCATTCAGCGATCAAGTATCTAATTGCCAAAAAGGATGCTGAGCCACGACTTATTCGATGGGTGTTGCTTCTTCAAGAATTTGACTTGGAAATTCGGGATAGAAAAGGAACGGAGAACCAAGTGGTTGACCACTTATCTAGACTTGAAGCTGGAAGTGAAAAGCAAAATGAAGGGCCTATGAAAGAGACATTTCCCGATGAGCAATTATTGGTTGTGAACCAAACCACTACTCCATGGTACGCTGATTTTGTCAACTATTTGGTGAGTGGTTTGCAGCCACCTGATTTGAATAGGCAGCAACTCAAGAAGTTCTTTCATGATGCGAGATTCTATTATTGGGATGAGCCTTATTTGTACAAACAATGTTCAGATCGAATCATGAGGCGTTGTGTGCCCGAGGATGAAGTTTCTAGAATACTAGAGCATTGTCATTCAACTCCTTATGGTGGACATTTTGGTGGGCAAAGAACAGCCGCTAAGGTTTTTCAATCGGGGTACTATTGGCCCTCTATTCAATGGGTGCTCATGAATTTGCTAAGAGATGTGACCGCTACCAGCGTGTTGGAAATATTTCAGTAAGGAGTGAAATTCCTTTGAATAGCATCCTTGAAGTGGAATTGTTCGATGTTTGGGGAATCGACTTCATGGGGCCATTTCCACCATCATTTGGAAATTTGTATATCTTGGTGGCTGTTGACTATGTCTCTAAGTGGGTTGAAGCAGTGGCAAGTCCTACTAATGATTCCAAGGTGGTCATGAAATTCCTACATAAGCATGTGTTCACCCGCTTTGGCACTCCAAGGACGCTTATAAGTGATGAAGGCACCCACTTTGTGAACAAGATTTTGGCAGCTTTATTAGCCAAATATAGTGTGAAGCACAAGATTGCCACCGCCTACTGTTGCGATTTTTTTGCTATGCAAGTGCACACAGTCGCAAACTCGTAATAAAATGGTAAAACCAAGTATCGTCCTCAAGGACTGATTTATCAATTACCAGTCAATTAATTTCTTGTTCTATTTGATGAATTGAAATTCTTGATTTTTGTAAATACACCAAAAGAAACTATAAATTGCAGAAACAATAATTAAAAATTGAATGGAATAACAACTAATAGAAAAACTTTTAATTTAATCACTGAGAAACAATTAGGATATTCAATCTCATCAACTATCCTCCCTATTATTCTCTAATGCAAAGTGTGAATTCTTCTTCTTTTTACCTAATTCAATTAACAAGTTGATACAGCAGCCTATAATCATACTGTGAATTATAAACTCAACCTAGGTGACAATTTCCTATATTTCTATGGTAAATTGAACCACACAGATAGCATTAATCTCACAACTTAATAACAGTTACACAATTAATTCAGATACTTTCGTTCTAAATTAGAATTATGTCCAATATAACCACAGCAGAATTAAATCTCACTTCTCATATTTTGATTTAAAAACATATGTAAATGACTAAAGATGGCCAATCAATAATCAATCTATAAGAACAGATTATATGGAATTGAAGAAGATTGAAGAAGAAGAATATAAAAATTGCATTAGTTCACAACAGGGATTCAAGTGATTCAATTAAACATCCTAAACAGAAAATTAGTTCCTAGCCATAGTGCTAATCACAATAGAAATTAAGAATAACATCAGGAAGAAGAAAAACATGTAAAAATACTCTAAGCTTGAGTCTTCAAAACCAGCCCTTCTCTCCCTCGTCCATACCTTCCTTTTCTTCTCCTTTTCGCCATATTAAAACCTAGGATTTCAAATTTTAAAGAGGCGGGCCGCGGCTCTACATACACTATGCCACGGCCCGTGTCCAAATTCCTGGGCAAAAAGCCCTCTCCATGCCGCGGCCCTCTGAAGCCATGCTGCGGCCCGCATCGACGAGTTCTGGGCAAAATGCCCATCTATGCCGCGGCCCTCTTTAGCCATGCCGCGGCCCGAGGATTTCCTTGAAAACATTGCTTCTATTTCCCACCTAGCCGCGGCTCCACTTTTCTCATGCCGTGGCTCTTAAGGGATTTCTCAATTCTTCAAGTTTTCATCCCAAAATTTCACCAACACTTCCAAATTGTTGAGAACCATTCTTTATCAAAATATGATGAAAAACTTGGTTATTTCTTCTCGTTCTTTGGCATTTTCTTCCACATGCTCAATTCTTCCTGATATTCACAAAGATAGACAAACAAAGCATAAACCCGCACTAAATGAAAGAAAAACGAAATAAAAGACTACTAAAAACATCACCAAAACATGATAAAAACTAGACTCAACAAACTCCCCCAAACTTAACCTTTACTCGCCCTCGAGTAAAGACCAAGTTAAACTAATAAAAAGAAACAAACACAAAACGAACAAGCTAAACCATCATTACCATCTACAATGCTTTGCCACAACTCATGAAATCTCAATTGCAATATTTATAACCAGAATTTCAGCTCAATTGCCTTAAAGTCCAATTTGTAAAGCTCAATTAGGGAAATCAATAATATATCACGAAAATGACTACAACGCTTGGACTCTATCATATGTGCTCAACTCATTCCAGACAATTCCACAAACCAACTTTTCAATATGCTTGCATTACTTGACCTTCTCCACTAATGTCAACAACACGTGTTTTGAAATCAAAAGGACTTTCACAGGTTATAGCGTTAGGCTTAGGCAAGGGTAGATGAAATTGTCATTTAGGCTCAATCATTACCATAAGCATAAAAACCTTGAAACCAGCAAAATTTCTCTTCACCACACCAAAAATCACCCTTTTATACAATTAGAGAGAGAGAGATTACAACACTTTTCATCATTTTCTTCTTCTTCTTTTTTTTTTGAATCACACTCCCCCAAACTTAAGATTTTCTATATCTATATAATCAAGGAGTGTGACAAAGTGATTCTTTGTTTTTTTTTTTTCTCAAAGACTTCTCTCTCTCTTCTTTTTGTACAGTCATACTACATTCCAATCATACCAATTCCTTACTAATTTTCATTCTTCTTTCCCACAAATTATATGCTTATGATAACAAAGGAAAAGGAAAAAAAAAAATAATGAAGTTAGGAAATTTAGGCTCAAATAGTATAATCAAGAACAAAAACCAAGTTTAAGGCTCAAAAAGGGTAACTAAGGATAATTAAATCAAGGTTGGCTTGAAAGGCACAATCGATCCAATAAAATTGCCTAAATCACTTTTCTAAACACATGTCATCAAGGATTTCGCCTCAAAGGCCAAATAATGCAAGTTCTATCAAAGTCAAATTGTCATTCCACCAACCCTAGTCAAACTCATATAATAAAAGCCAAAATGTTGCATTTTCAAAACATATTACAAATTTCCCACAAAACTTTTAGATTAAACTCTAAAACAATTGAACCAAGCACACAGTTGAATTCAATTTCCTTTCCACGAGCAAAGACAGAGCAACAACAGACAAGAATGATGGCTTAACAGTTACACTAAACAACACAGAAAATAACACAATAGACTAAAAACTAAACTAAACAACGCACAAAACCAAACAAAACAAAATAAGCTCTCCCCCAAACTTAAAATGCACATTGTCCCCAATGTGATAAAGAAAAGAACAAGGGAAGAGAACTTACCTGACGCCACATCAGTATGGCGGAGGAGGTGGTGGAGGTGGCCACTGGTATGGAGTGTACTGGGGCGGAGGAGTGAAGTAATTCTCATCAGCGGAGCTCATAGTCCACCTTGTTACTAAAGCATTCAACTCCTCAATGTGAACCCGCCCGTACTCATTTTGCTGCACCATGAAGTCATTATAGTGCTGATTTTGCGCATGATGCGATTGGATTAAGTATTGATTTTGCTGAATAATGTAATCCAATCGAGCATGCGTGCGCTGCGTGTGCTCATCAATCGGTCCACCAATTGCCAAATTCGAAGGTGGGTTACTGGGACTTGCTTCATCTGCTTCCTCCTCCTCAGCTTGATCGATGTCCACTTTGTCATCAGCCCGGCTGCGCTTATTTTGCTGGCTAGAGGCAGGCGGCGTAAGAGAGGCTGAAGGGAATGCCGTAAACATAGTCTGATTGATTGCCTCCATTGACCTCCAGACTAGATCCCTGGGGTAGACTGGTACCTCATAAGTGTTGCATAGGGTTGAGATGAAGGTACCATGGGCGACACCAGCTGTAGTATTGAATCTGCTGATGTTGCGAATGCTATAGCGAATAATGCGGCCCACATCAACTTTCATTTGAGTCATGATAGCATACACCAACAAACAGCGCTCTCTATCAATAGAAGACAGATGAGAGGTCGGCAGTAAACGTGAACTCACAAAATAAACCCACGCCTTCGCAATTGGATTTAGCTGCCACCTTTACAACTCTTTGGGCTTTCCATTATGATAATTGAAACGTGCCCCTTCCACACTCAAAACGGCAGCCACAGCATCATAGTCGGGCTCCTCAAAATGGGCCAACTGCCAATGTTCATCCTCTTGTGCAGACAATGAGGGGAGGCCCAGTAATTGGTTAAATGCATAAGATGTTGTAGGCACCAATTTACCCCTGATAAAATTGTTCTGTTCTGCATCAAGATATGAGAAGTTGGCAAAGAATTCATATATCTGAGAGTAGTTGGCTGAGCCCACATAAGTAGAGTCACATAGGAAACCCCAATTACGTCGCACTATTTCAGCTTTGATAATGTCATAAGCAGGGTTTTGTACAACAGTGGCCTCATTAAGCTCAAACCCCCTTTCCCTTACCACCGATCTCTTATGAATCTTTTTAAATAAATCAGCTGCGTCCTTATTGACAAATAAATTCGTGTCATAATCAGCTGGGGCAGGTGGTGTTGGTGGTGGTTGAGTGCGGGATGAGGAGGCTTTCTTTGAGGAGGTACCTCTAGGAGGATTTCTCTTAGGTCCCATAGTGTCTTTCAAAACAAGAACAAAGTAAACCCCCAAATAGGTTTTCAAGAACTTGAGTACAATTTTCCTTTGGTGTCACTCCCCCAAAACTTACTGATTAACACAATCAACAGCCCAAACACTAATTCCCAGATAAACAATCGACAAACCCCTTAAACGTCTCACAAGAAAAGCATAGAGCAATCCACAATACCACAATGCAAACTATTCTCCAATCAAAAGCACTAGAATAGATAGGAGACACTTACTTGAATGGCACAAAAGTTCTTCTTTTTGTCTCCTTGGCTGATGGAAGTCTCAAGAATTAGAGAGAAAAAGAGGTTTTGAGTAGGAGAACAAATTATGAAAGTGATAATGACTGAGAATGTGGCCAATTTAGGGCTTTTTATCCCAAATTTCAGACTCGGGCCGCGGCATTACTTTGACCATGTCGCGGCCCGCATAAAATCTCCAGTGTATAATGCCGCGGCCCGCCTCGATATTCTGGGAAAAACTGGGGTTCAATGCCGCGGCCCTCCTCATTCATGCCGCGGCCCGCCCCTATACTTCAAAATCCGTGGGCCTCTGCAATCCCCAATGCCGCAACATCATATGGCTATGCCGCGGCCCTTAAGGATTTTCTATTTTTTTGATTTTTTTAAAGTTTTTTTGATTTTTCACGTTTTTCACGATTCTAAAAGTCCAAAAATAAACCAAATATCCATTGTTTACAAATACAAAAGTAAAATAAATAACAAGTAAAACATAGGTGCCTCCTACAAGCGCTGTCGTTAATGTCATTTAGCCGGACGCTGAACCCCTCTTCAGAGAGGCTTCAGAAGGAGGATAGACTTCGCTTGATCAAAACTACCACCCAAGTAGGGCTTCAATCTCTGACCATTGACTTTAAAGGAATCACCTGAGTTGCCCCGAACTTCTACAGAACCATATGGAAAAACTTGAACAACAGTGAATGGCCCTGACCATCTTGATTTCAATTTACCAGGAAACAGTCGCAGTCTTGAATTGAAAAGAAGTATCTGCTGCCCTGGTTGGAACTCTTTTCTGATTAAGTTCTTGTCATGCCAAGCCTTTGTTCTTTCTTTATAAATCTTGGCGTTCTCATAAGCCTCATTTCTGAACTCGTCAAGTTCATTCAGTTGCAACAACCTTCGTTCACTAGCGGCACTCCAATCAAAATTCAACTTTTTCATAGCCCAGAATGCCCTATGTTCCAATTCAACTGGTAGATGACATGCTTTACCAAACACCAACCTGTAAGGAGACATGCCTATTGATGTTTTGAATGCAGTTCTGTAAGCCCAAATCGCATCATCTAACTTTTTCGACCAATTTTTTCTTGAACTGTCAACGGTCTTCTCAAGGATGCTTTTGATTTCTCTGTTTGAAACTTCAGCTTGCCCATTTGATTGAGGATGGTAAGGCAAAGCTTTTCGGTGATAAACTCCATAACGAGCCAGCAATGCATTCAGTTGCTTATTCACAAATTGTTTCCCTTCATCGCTAATCAGAGCTCGGGGAGTGCCAAATCTAGTAAAAAT
The DNA here is from genome assembly GCF_963169125.1 of Humulus lupulus. Lineage (NCBI taxonomy): Eukaryota > Viridiplantae > Streptophyta > Magnoliopsida > Rosales > Cannabaceae > Humulus > Humulus lupulus. Next base: position 124,728,042 of record NC_084801.1, on the reverse strand, counting down.
ATGTTTATGCAGAAAATTAAGCACAGTTTTACCGTCATTGGCTCTAGTTGCTGCAGCCTCCACCCATTTGGATACATAATCCACTGCCAATAGAATATATTCATTGTTATAAGATGGTGGAAAAGGCCCCATGAAATCGATGCCCCATACATCAAACAGTTCCACTTCAAGAATCCCCTGTAGAGGCATTTCATTTCTCCTCAAGATGTTACCAGTTCGCTGACATCTATCACAAGCCTTGAAAAAAACATTGGCATCCTTGAATAATGAAGGCCAATAAAAACCACTTTGTAATACCTTAGCCGCCGTTCTTGATGCTCCAAAGTGCCCTCCACATTGTTGAGTATGACAGTGATTAAGAATGGATTGCATCTCTTCTTCAGGAACACACCTTCTGATAATCTGGTCAACACAATGCCTATAGAGAATAGGTTCCTCCCAATAGTAGTGTTTCGCCTTAGAAAAGAATTTCTTTAATTGCTGCTTTGACATCTCAGGCGGCACAATCTTGGCGACCAAGAAATTCACTATGTCAGCAAACCAAGGGACAGCTAAAGTCTCACTTACCCCAAACAACTGCTCATCAGGAAAGTGATCATTGATTTGCACTGCTTTCTTATTTTCAGTCTCCCCCACCTCAAGTCTAGAGAGATGATCAGCCACCACATTCTCGCTGCCCTTCTTGTCACGAATCTCCAAGTCAAATTCTTGAAGCAAAAGAATCCATCTAATCAGGCGGGGTTTGGCATCTTTCTTTGACATCAAATATTTAATGGCTGAGTGATCAGTGTAGACAATCACTTTGTTACCAATCAGATATGGTCTAAATTTGTCACAAGCAAACACAATAGCTAGCAACTCTTTTTCTGTAGTGGCATAATTCAGCTGAGCATCATTTAGAGTCTAACTAGCATAGTAAATAGACCTGAATACCTTGTCAATCCGCTGTCCCAAAACTGCCCCCACTGCGTAATCACTGGCATCACACATCAACTCAAAAAGCAATTCCCAATTCGGAGCTATCACAATTGGAGCAGAAATAAGCTTTTCTTTCAAGAAATTGAACGCCCTCAAACATTCATCATTAAAATCAAAGACAACTTCGTTCATAAGCAGATTTGAGAGAGGCTTGGACACTTTAAAAAAATCTTTTATGAATCTCCGATAGAACCCAGCGTGACCAAGAAAACTTCTAACTCCCTTGACTGAAACTGGTGGAGGCAGCTTTTCAATGGTAGAAATTTTTGCTCTATCTACCTCAATTCCCTCACTTGAAATTTTATGGCCAAGAACAATCCCTTCTTTCACCATAAAATGGCATTTCTCCTAATTCAACACCAGATTTTCCATCTCACAACGATGCAGCACGTTCTCCAAGTTACCCAAATAGAGGTCGAATGATGAACCAAAAACAGAGAAATCATCCATGAAAATCTCAATACACCGGTCTACCATGTCTGAAAATATGGCCATCATGCACCGTTGAAATGTTGCAGGGGCATTGCATAGTCCAAATGGCATTCTCCTGAAAGCAAATGTGCCATAAGGACATGTGAAGGTTGTTTTCTCTTGATCCTCTGGTGCAATAGCGATCTGATAATACCCAGAATACCCATCCAAGAAACAGTAGTAGCTATGGCCTGCCAATCTGTCAAGCATCTGATCAAGGAAAGGCAAAGGAAAATGATCCTTCCTTGTGGCCTTATTGAGCTTGCGGTAGTCTATACAAATCCGCCACCCCGTTACAGTCCTTGTTGGAATGAGTTCATTGTTCTCATTTTTCACCACAGTCATTCCACCCTTCTTAGGTACCACTTGCACAGGGCTCACCCATGCGCTATCAGAAATTGGGTAGATTACCCCAACATCCAACCATTTAAGAATTTGCACCAACACTACTTCCTTCATAGCTGGATTGAGTCTTCTCTGGGCCTCTATGGATGGCTTGCTATTCTCCTCCAACAAAATTTTATGCATCACTGTTGATGGGCTGATTCCTCTAATATCTGCCAAGGTCCACCCAATGGCCAATTTATGCTCCCTTAGAACCCTCAATAGTTTCTCCAATTCTACCTTTGACAGGTCAGCTGACACAATGACAGGTAAAGTTTCATTCTCTCCCAAATAAGCATAGCGCAAGTGATCTGGGAGGACCTTTAATTCCAACTGCAGTGGCTGCTGAGTGGAGGTTAGCGGTTTATCAGTCGCATCTGCTAGTTCTTGAAACTTCTTCCAATATGGTAAGAACGAGTTGATCCAGTTTACACATTCTCTGATCTCAGCATCATCATCATCGTCGCCCTCATCACCCAATAATACGGCCTCTAAGGAATCACTGCTCATTCTTCTCTTGGAGACTGCCTTTTCTATCACATCCACATTAAACCAACTGTCACTAGCCACCGGATACTTCATAGACTTGAAGACATTAAAGACCACCTCATCTCCTTGAACTCTAAGCTTAAGCTCTCCTTTGTGAACATCAATAAGAGCTTGGCCTGTGGCTAGAAATGGCCTATCGAGGATAATTGGGACATCTGTGTCCTCCTCCATGTCCAGAACAATAAAGTCAGCTGGAAATATGAACTTATCCACCTTCACAAGAACATCCTCAATAATACCTCGTGGATGTGTCAACGATCGGTCTGCGAGCTGTAAAGTGACAGTTGTTGGTTTTGCCTCCCCCAAACCAAGTCTTTTAAACACAGATAAGGGCATCGGATTGATACTTGCCCCCAGGTCACATAAGGCGTGCTTACATTCAAACTTGCCAATGGTGCAAGGTATGGTGAAACTCCCCGGATCTCTCAGCTTTTGGGGTAATTTCCTTTGTAAAATCGCGCTGCACTCTTCAGTGAGTGCTACAGTCTCATAGTCCTCCATTCTCCTTTTCTTTGATAGAATCTCCTTCATGAACTTAACATAACTGGGCATCTGCTCCAAGGCCTCAGCAAAAGGAATGTTTATGTGCAGCTTTTTAAACACCTCAAGAAACTTAGAAAACTGTTTATCAAGTGTAGTCTTTCTAAGCCTCTGAGGGTATGGAACTCTAACTGGCTGCTCAATAACAACTGGCGGACTCTGTTCTGACTGCTGATGGTCTTCAGTAACCCTTTCTGAATCAGACTGTTCACCCATCTCTTTATTCCGAACCACTGCCTGTGGAGGTCTAGGTTGCTCAGTTTGCTTCCCACTCCTCAGAGTAATTGCCTGAACTTGCTCCTTGGGGTTGACTTTAGTATTACTAGGCAAGTTTCCCTGGGGTCTGTTATTGAGCATATTGGCCAACTGCCCAACCTGTGTCTCAAGGTTTCGAATAGAGGATCTGGTCTAAGTCATAAATTGAGTCTGAGTATTAGTAAGAGTCAACAAGGCAGCTTGCAATTCATTAGGCCTCTCAGGTTGAGGCATTGATTGTTGAGGCCTAGGCTGTTGTGATGACGAAGCTTGATTCATAGGTGGCTGAGGCATGTTATTTTGAATTTGGCCCTGAAACTGAGGTTGTTGGCCTTGATTATTCTTCCACGAAAAATTGGGATGATTTCGCCACCCAGGATTGTAGTTGTTGGAGAATGGATTATTGAGTGGCCTTTGAAAGTTTCCCACCGCTTGAACTTGGGCATGATCCATTGGGGTGTTATTATTCATACAGATAGGGCACTGATCGACAGAATGAGGACCACCACACATTTCACACCTCACTGCCATTTGAACCGCATTAGCAGATACACTGCTCTGTTGTAACTGCTTTGTCAGAGAGGCTACTTGCGCTGTTAGAGCAGTGATTGCATCCAGCTCATGCACCCCAGCTACCTTTCTAACTCCTGATGATCTTTCCTCAAACCATTGATGATTGTTTGTGGCCATGTCCTCTAGCAGCTCATAAGCACCAGTTGTGCTCTTGCTCATAAAAGTGCCACCTGCTGCAGCATCAATAATGGTTCTGGTTGTAGGACATAAACCATTGTAGAAATTCTGTACTAGCATCCACTATTCAATGCCATGATGAGGACATCTTCTCAGGAGTTCCTTAAACCGTTCCCAAGCTTCATACAGTGACTCTCCGTCATTCTGGCAAAAGTTATTTATCTCTCCCCTCAATTTAGCAGCTTTGGACGGAGGGAAGAATTTGGACAAAAATTTCTGAGCTAGATCTTGCCAGGTGACAATAGAGTTTGGTTGCAGAGAGTTCAGCCAACTTTTAGCTCTGTCCCTTAGAGAAAATGGGAAAAGCCTAAGCTTGATTGTGTCATCACTCACCCCATTATATTTGATGGTTCCACACAACTCTAAAAAGTTGGACAAATGGGTGTGAGGATCTTCAGAGGGCAACCCATTGAATTGCACAGAGGACTGCACCATTTGTAGAATAGCAGGCTTTATTTCAAAGTTGTTGGCCTCTACAGCTGGTGGGCGTATACTATTTTGTACTCTCGTCAGAGTGTGTAGCACATAATCTCTCAGGCTCCTCTCAGCATTGGTCTGAGCCTGAACCCCTTGTACAACTCCAAGAGTTAGAACATTCCTGCCATGCCCGTCATTCTGTGCCATCTTCACAGATTTCTGGGCCTCTCTCTTGTTCTTTCTGATTTGATTGCAAGACTTTTCAATCTCAGGATTCAGAGGAACAAGTGTGTCTTTTCCTTTTCTGCCACGCATATACCAAAATTCACTTGAGATAGACAAATTAAGCAACTAAACAGATTAGAAACAAGAGAAATTAAAATCAAATTAGAATAAAAATTAATTAGACTGATATTGATAATTATTTTCAGTCCTCGGCAACGGCGCCAAAAACTTGTTGCGATTTTTTTGCTATGCAAGTGCACACAGTCGCAAACTCGTAATAAAATGGTAAAACCAAGTATCGTCCTCAAGGACTGATTTATCAATTACCAGTCAATTAATTTCTTGTTCTATTTGATGAATTGAAATTCTTGATTTTTGTAAATACACCAAAAGAAACTATAAATTGCAGAAACAATAATTAAAAATTGAATGGAATAACAATTAATAGAAAAACTTTTAATTTAATCACTGAGAAACAATTAGGATATTCAATCTCATCAACTATCCTCCCTATTATTCTCTAATGCAAAGTTTGAATTCTTCTTCTTTTTACCTAATTCAATTAACAAGTTGATACAGCAGCCTATAATCATACTGTGAATTATAAACTCAACCTAGGTGACAATTTCCTATATTTCTATGGTAAATTGAACCACACAGATAGCATTAATCTCACAACTTAATAACAGTTACACAATTAATTCAGATACTTTCGTTCTAAATTAGAATTATGTCCAATATAACCACAGTAGAATTAAATCTCACTTCTCATATTTTGATTTAAAAACATATGTAAATGACTAAAGATGGCCAATCAATAATCAATCTATAAGAACAGATTATATGGAATTGAAGAAGATTGAAGAAGAAGAATATAAAAATTGCATTAGTTCATAACAGGGATTCAAGTGATTCAATTAAACATCCTAAACAGAAAATTAGTTCCTAGCCATAGTGCTAATCACAACAGAAATTAAGAATAACATTAGGAAGAAGAAAAACATGTAAAAATACTCTAAGCTTGAGTCTTCAAAACCAACCCTTCTCTCCCTCGTCCGTACCTTCCTTTTCTTCTCCTTTTCGCCATATTAAAACCTAGGATTTCAAATTTTAAAGATGCGGGCCGCGGCTCTACATACACTATGCCGCGGCCCGTGTCCAAATTCCTGGGCAAAAAGCCCTCTCCATGCCGCGGCCCTCTGAAGCCATGCTGCGGCCCGCATCGACGAGTTCTGGGCAAAATGCCCATCTATGCCATGGCCCTCTTTAACCATGCCGCGGCCCGAGGATTGCCTTGAAAACATTGCTTCTGTTTCCCACCTAGCCACGGCTCCACTTTGCTCATGTCGTGGCTCTTAAGGGATTTCTCAATTCTTCAAGTTTTCATCCCAAAATTTCACCAACACTTCCAAATTGTGTTGAGAACCATTCTTTATCAAAATATGATGAAAAACTTGGTTATTTCTTCCCTTTCTTTGGCATTTTCTTCCACATGCTCAATTCTTCCTGATATTCACAAAGACAGACAAACAAAGCGTAAACCCGCACTAAATGAAAGAAAAACGAAATAAAAGACTACTAAAAACATCACCAAAACATGATAAAAACTAGACTCAACACCTACCATCCCCAAACCAACGGTCAAGCGGAAATATCTAATAGGGAGATCAAGGGAATCCTAGAGAAAGTGGTGAATCCTAGTAGAAAGGATTGGTCTCAGCGATTGGATGATGCTCTTTGGGCCTATTGAACGACTTTCAAAACTCCTTTGGGAATGTCACCGTATCGTTTGGTTTTTGGGAAAGCTTGCCATTTTCCCGTTGAGTTGGAGCATAAGGCATATTGGGCCACTAAGAAACTGAATATGGACCTCCAAGCTGCTGGAGAAGCTCGAAAGTTACAGTTAAATGAGCTGGAAGAGATGAGGTTGTTCTCCTATGAAAATGCTAAGTTGTACAAGGAGAAAAATAAGAGGTGGAATGATCAAAAAATTCAAGCTCGGGTCTTTGAGAAGGGACAGAAAGTATTGCTCTTCAACTCGCGCTTGAAGTTGTTTCCTGGCAAGTTAAAGTCCTGCTGGTCTGGCCATTCACAGTGGTGCAAGTTTACCCCTTTGGAGCGGTCGAAGTTCGAGAAGATCAATCTGGAAGGGAGTTTAAAGTGAATGGGCTGCGGCTGAAACATTATTGGGGAGGTGAGGTTGATCGTGAGAAGACCTCCATTATGTTGGAGGATCCTTAAAGCTGAGGTTGTTTTGGGTTGTCAAGTGATTCAGGCACTAATTAAAAGACAACCCAAAAAGAAGCAAGTGTACAATATTAGTGTCTATAAAAGAAAAAAGAAGAAGAGGAAAACAGAAAGAAAAGAAAAGACAAAAAAAAAAAATATATATATATACATATGAGTGTTTTTAATTATTTATATTTTTATTTTAATTTTACTTTATGTAATTTTAATTCCATTTTATTGTGATGTTTTGGAGCAGTTTTATGTGTATTTTGGTGTTTCAGGTGTTAAGAAAGCAAGAAACAGGGTGTTTGGAAGTGATTTTGGAGTCTGATGGTTTTGCGAGATTTTTGCTTCAGGAAAATAGCTGCAAATATTTCCGAAAAAAATGGGGAGTTACGTCAAATTTGGATTGCTGAAGCAAATCTTGGGCAAAATATTAGCAATCTGGGCAGAAAAAAATCCTGGGTCGTGGTTTCATTCAAAGGCATATATATATAATACTATATTTAAAATATATATATATACATATAAAAATAATAATAAAAAAAAAAATTTAATATTATTTATACATATTTTACGATATATATGTATATATATAAATATATGCACATACAGAAATATGTATTTTAAAATATATATAAATTAATATATAGCTTTATAAATATATACATATGCGTAAATATAAATAAATATATATATATACTATACCTATACGAAAAGATATATAATATATACATATATTCAGTCAAATTTATATTATTTATAAAATACTTATGTGTATATAGGATATTACCCATCTTCATCATTACCCTAACCCATTCCTGCCCAGAAACCCCACCCTCACAGCCACCAATCCACCCCGCCGCGCAGCCACATTCAGGCACCCTTCACCCAGCAGCAACCTCACAAACCCCAACCCTCGCAGCCACCACTCCTCGACACAGCTCTTCACCCAGCCGCACAGTCAAGAACCCAGCCGTCCCTATGTCTCGGCATCTCGATCCCAGGCGCCATTCACCCAGCAGCGCCTCCCAAACCCAGGCCGACGCAGGCACCCCTGCCCTTTGCCTCTTTGCGAGCCTCAGTCGATCGAACCATGATCCCAGCACCCCAGAACCAGGCGCGGCTCTGTTTGCGTGCCTCCCTGAGTAGTGAGTCAGCGTTGTGCCCTCATGCCCTTTGCGTGTCCCAGCCGAGAGAAACTCCTCGCCAGCCACGCCATATCCGAACAAACCCAGACTGAGGCCCACCCATTCGCCCAGAACCGGCCCTCGGGTTTCCAGCAGTGACCGCTCGCACCACTCGGCCACCCAGGCGCATCCGAGTCAGTGTGCACTCCCAGTCCGAGCCATAATTTGGGGTACTAATTCTTTGTTCTGATATACTCTTGTGAATATTGCTGGACATTGGACTTCTCTGCAAGTGTGTTCTTTTGGGGGTCAACTATTGGATTATTGGTTGACAGTATTTATTCTACTGCTTTGTTGCTGTGTTGCGCTGTACCACTCTCTTTACTGATAAGCAGGATATTGGTTTGTTGGGTGCTCCTTTTGTTGTGTGGTGACCTTGTGATTTAGCTGCTTCCTTTTTGCCCAACAAGACCATTAAAACACGAGCACAGAGAAAGAAGCCAAACACTACCCCACCATCCCTTATCCCACCACCAGATAAACCAAAATCTACATCAACCTCTATCCCATAAACAACCAAAACAACTAAAAAGACATCCAAAACCACCACTGCCCCACAAAAGGCCCCATAAATTCCCACTGCCCCACTACTACTGCCTTCCCCAACTGCTATAAATACTCCTACCTCCACCAAAACTACCCCACCCGCCACCAAACCAAACCCACCCCGACCCAAACCCAAAAGAGCCGCCCCACCAGCATCAACCGCACCCCCACCAAAGCAACAAAAGACTTCCACTACCACAAGAGCTGCCTCCCAGCCAACACACACAGTTTTCCCACCTCCTAAACCCAAGAAAACACCTACCCCTTCAGGTCCTACCACAAAATTTATTTCTGCTCAAGCCAAGGCCAAATATGAGTCTGTTAAGACAAAGAAATTGTTTCCAGAAAGAGGATTTTTTCCTACCACCATTGAGGTGCCTGCTTTTATTAGTACAATCATTGAGCAGCACAATTGGGAACTTTTCTGTCAGAAACCAGAGCATGCCATTATTCCCTTGGTGAGAGAATTTTATGCCAACCTAGCCTCCCTTGAGAATTCTGAAGTGTTGGTTCGTGGCAAGGTTGTCTCTTTTGCTAGTGAGGCTATTAATGCCCTCTTTGGCTTAGTCAGCATTGGCTGCGCTGGTTATAATGAAATGATCTTGGCCCCTACCCCAGCTGACTTTGATAAGGCACTGCAGCGTGTTGCAACTCTCGGAACTCAATGGTGCATATCTTCTGGCATTGTGCTCACTCTCTTGCACACCTCCATTTTGCCTGAAGCTGAAGTGTGGTTAAGCTTTTTGAAGTGTTGCTTGATGCCCACCACGCATGACAGCACGGTGTCCAAGGAGAGGGTGCTCCTATTATATTGTATACTGGCTGGGCTGAGTATCAATGTAGGCCAATTAATCTCTAGGCAGCTTGCTAGCTGTGACAGGAAGAAGAAAGGGAAGTTGTTCTTTCCCTCACTCATCACACAGCTATGCATTAGAGCTAGGGTGCCTTTTTCTTCCACAGAGGATATACTTTTCGAGCGCCGGGACATTGATTTCACTCTCATTGGTCAGACTCGTGCACCTGCCTCAGCCGCTGGGCCCTCCACCATGCCTCCCCCAGTTCCACTTACTGACCTCATTGTCCAGCAGCAGGAGATTCTTGGTCGGTTGGTGTCTCTGGAAGCTCAACATCATGCTTACTGGAAGTATGCTAAGCAGTGGGATGCAGCCCTCATCAAGTCCCTCCAACGAAACATCAACAAACCAACCGCTGCATTTCCAGTCTTCCCCAACTCCATCCTGGAGGCGTGGACCGTGCCAGTTGTGCATGATGGCCCTAGTCCTTCGGATGCTGATTCCGAGGACTATGAGGAGGGAGCTTCTTTAACCCACTTTTGATTTGTAATTATTATTATTCTGTAATTAATTCATGTCTTGAACTCTCTTGTTGTCTTCCTTTATTGTCTATTGTTTTGTCTTGCTTCTGTGTGTTTTGTTGCTTGTTATGCTCCTACCTTGTTGTTTAGTTAATCTTGTAGCGATACTCTTTTCTTTTGTTCATATGTAACTAGGGGGCTCAATGACGACTTCTTTAATCAATCTAAGTTGCAGCTGACTATCTTTCTTTCTTGAGTTTTCAACTAAATTCTTTGGATGTGAATGTTGCTAGCCATTGATTGATGCAAATGTTTCTCTTTTTAGTTTGTGCATAGTTTGATTAATCATTTTTTTAACACCTGAGAAAGAGCTAGTTTCTTGTGAGAGCTTAAGTTTCTAGAATTATTTAGTGATTTTCCTTGAGGCGAAATCCTAGACAATACCACACCGATGAAATGATTTAGGCCATCTTTGGACCATTTGAGCCTTTGAAGCCTACCCTGTATGCATTTTCATCACTAGTCACCCCATTGATCTTAAGTGTCACTTTTCTTTCTTAGCCACTCATTAGCCTACCTTTACATATATATAATCATCTCTTTTCACCACACCATTTTAGCACCTTGATCTTTATAGGATTTAATTGTTATGCATTTTGTGGGGTTTTGTTGAGTGAGTGGATGAGAAAATTGGGTGAGTGTTTTCCTTTTCTCCTTTTGCTTGTTTTCACCATTGGGGACAATGTTGATTTTAAGTTTGGGGGGGGGGGGGGGGGGGGGGGGGGCGAGTGTGTTCTCAATTTTCTTGTACTCTTGCCATTTAGTTGTTTATTTTCATAGTAAAAGAAAAATAGAGCATCCAAAAAGAAAAAATTTAAGAGTACACTCCCTTGCATCGAGGCATATAAAAAAAGTAAAAAAAAATATAGAGAAAAAGAAAAAATCAGAAAAAAAAGTATGTATGTTTGTAAATAAGTTTGGGGGTGTACTCTTCAAATAAAGGAAAAGTTGTTTTAGTTTTTGTCTTTGTATGTTAGTAATAAAGGCTAGTGGCAAGATTTGTATTGTGTTGTGGGGTTTTCTTTGGGGGAAATTAATGTGTGCATTTATGTATTTAGATCCTAGAAAGATTGAGGTGTTTAGGGTGATTTGAGCCAAAATTTATCTCTCTTATCCTACCTTCACCTAGCCTATCATTACAAGCTTGATAAAGTCCTATTGATCTTTGGTGTGGTGTGTGTCTACATTAGTGGAGAGGGAATCACTAAGTAACTTATGAAGACATTATTTAAGCTTGAGGACCAATGTCTAGCTTGATTTTTGGTGATTGAAATTGTTTATGAAAAGCTATGCATGCACTAAAGGGTGAAACACTTGATTCATATTTTTGGCAGCAACATTCATGCTTGAAGAATTTGGTTTAAAGCTTGTGAAAGATTGAAATTCAACTTCTCTTTTTCAAAATAAAATTTCTCGAGAGCCTTCCCCTTTTTACCATTGGCATAGCAAAGTTTGTCCATTGTTGTGGTGTTTTGTCTTTGTTGTTTCCTTGTCTTTTGTTGTTGTTTAGTTTGTGCCTTTTGTGTCTTGTGTTAGTTGTGTTTTGTTTTTAGAGTCATCACTCGAGGACGAGTAATGTTGTAAGTTTGGGGGTGTGATAACTCTTGAATAAAGAGTTATTTCATGTGCTTTTGAACTTATAATTGTGAAAAATCATGGGTGATGTTAGTTTATTTTTAGCTTTTGTAGCTAACTCTGGTGTTTTTATTATCTTAATTAAGTTTAATTTTTTTTTAGTTTCTAATAGCTAGTGGGTTAAAGATAATAATTTCATGGATAAATATTTGCACAAAGGAATGAGCTAACATATGAATCTATTTTGATGGAATTATGTTGTTGATGGCTGAATATTCAGGTTTGTTGCAGCAAACCTTAAGCATTTTGATCAGGCAGATTTTGAGGCACATGGAATGTGTGGCAGTCAATGGGTGAGATAACATTTAGGCTGAGGTGGTAAGGATAGAAAGAACTAGTCATCATATTGGAGAAAAGGATCATAAGAAAGGAGGACTTGATGTTATTGGAGAAAAAGGGGCAATATGGTACTTTTGGAAGGAGGGAGAAAAAAACCTAACATACACAAAAAGAGGTTCCAGCCGTATGAAGAAGGCAACAGCCATTTTTGGAAAAGAAAACCAGAAAAAATAGAGGAGAAAAACTGAGAATATCAACAAGGAAGAAGGATGACAAACAAAGAAAGCTCAAGCATCATTTTGGATTTGGTCTTTCTTCTTTTCCTAAACTTTGTTTTATTAATTTCTGAGTTGGATTCTAAATCTGAATATTATGGGCTGTTTTGATTGTGAATTAATGTCTATGAACTCAGCCATGAACTAATTTTTAGGTGGCTTGAATTGTTGATGAACCCTATGTATAGTCTATAAATTTCTTGCACTTTATTCTAGTAAAATCTCCTTTGTTCATTCAAGTGTGCTTATATTAATTTCTTGTTGTTGTTTGGCCAGCAATGGCAAGTTATTTAATTATGTTTAAAGCTGGAAAGATTAAATGTAATGGGAAAAACTTGGATGACACAAGTCATAATCTAGTTCAGGTTATGTTAGTAAGTAACATAGGGATATGTTATTTGCCTTGTGTAACTTTTGAGAATTAAACTTTGATTTGCATTCTTAAATCTGATTTTGCACAGGAATATGTTTAATTAGGTAGAAGAATTAATGTCATAAAATTTGGGAAAGTTTTATGAGTGTTTAAATGAATTCTTGTTAACCTGGAAGTTTTGCTAGATTATTGCTGCAGCAATCTGTCAACAAGTTGTTCAGGATGAATAATATAGGGGAATTCAATAATTCAAGTCCATTTTGCAATCCATATATTTTTCTCAATTTTCTTGTTCAGTTCTGTTTTTAATTTCAATATTTCCATTTTATTTTAATATTTTGCTTAGCCTATAAACAACCCACTTGATTTTTAATTTTCTAAAATTGTTTAGTAATTGTTTTGCTTATTTTTTTTAATTTGCAATCCCTGTGGAGACGATTTACTTATCATTATATTACTTGTGTGATTACGTGCACTTGCGTATTTAAAATCAAATATTAAATTTATCACAACATGTAGGCCGACCACCTATGCCCCATTTTTCATGCTTCGTAATTTGATGGATTCATGGTGGTCGGCCCATGCTTAGGCTCACTGAGCCAGCCCCCTATATAGAATTCACTCCTGATTTCTTCATTTTTACTCCTTAGTTCATGGATATACCCCCATATATTGGCTTCATTATGCTCATTTACTAACTTTAATCTTCATTTTTCTTCTGTTGTAGAAGTCCAGCTCCTCTTCATCAGACAAGTCAGTAAGTGAGCGTATTCCCCAGGAGTTCTTGGAAAGGGCGAAAAGGATTCTCCCTCGCTCTGCTTTATATTTGTTCAGTGAGGAAGATTTCTTGAAAAAGCACTGTCCAATGGCGAGAGTAAAATAGACGACTCGACAACCCTCTGAAGATGATCCTCATATTGCTAGGCACATCACTCAGGGCTCCTCGCCTGGCTCTTCTCAACATAGTACGCCCCGCGACTCCCAAGGCACATCTCAACGATGTCATTCTTCTCAGCGAGAATTGTTAGGTCAGCAAGACCCATTGCAACGCCCTTTGCACCGAGATAGTAGTCGAGTTCCCCATCAATCTTCTTCTCAACAAGCACATATTGAGGGTTCTCATTGCTATGCTACTCATTCTCAAGAGCATTCTATTCACAGGTTCCAACCTAAGGTGGTTCGCCCTCCTTCCAAGAGCAAGACGATCTCGCCAGCTGCACAACAGAAGAAGAGACGACAAAAGGAGTTCAATTCATCAGATTCTGGGGCCACCTTCGCCAGTGAAATCACATGGAAACTGGTTGAGAAGCCTTGCCCTGCTGATTATGAGGTTGTTTGGTTCAAGGGGCAGCCTCTGACATAACTGAAGAAAAGATAAAGAACTTAAGGAAGACCTTTGACCTCTCCGGCGTGTATATTACTATCCCTGGTCCAGATGACAGAGTTGAGGACCCCCCTCTGGGTATGTGCGCTTGGACACATTCTGCCATTAATTCTGGGGCCCTACTTTCGTAGTGTTGTAGACTATTTTGGTATTAGTCCTTCTCAATTGGCTCCTAATGCGTTCTTGGCCTTATCTGCATTACACATTATTTATCACCATAGAAAATGGGCTGCTCCAGTGCCTCACAAGATCCACTACCTATTTGACCTGAAGACAAACCCTTCACAGCGCTACTCGGGATATTTCCACTTCCACCATTATATGTGCGAGGCTACCAACACCTTCTTGGAAGATATCTCTGGAAATAGCAAGGCAGTTAGATACGCTAACAACTATTTCTTTACTAAGGACGCAGAGGCCAACTACTCCAAGTTTAAGCACGTTGGGCCTTTTTATAGACCGCTCCCGACCCAGGCTATGACAGTTAAGGCCAAGGCACTGATTGCCATGACCCCTGAGGAGAAGAATGTCAAGACCCTCATTACTCCAGAGAACCTTAGGAAGGTTGGGTTGTTTCCTCCTACTATAGCCGATGTTCTAGATGACGATGGTCCCGAGCCCGTGACCGCCATAGACTCCCCGAGACCCATTCATATCGAGGAGGTACCCTATTTGCCGGTGTCAGCCAGACATGAGGGTGATGAGGTGGGTGCATCTATTGCGTGCTTATCACTTGCTTCAGATGACTTTGATCAGACTACGTTCAAACTCGAATCTCATTCAGAAGGTTCGACACTTTATCACCTTTATTTTATGATTCATATGTACTTAATATCCTTCTAACATTTAATCTTCTTTTGCAGGCTCAGACATGTTTGGTTTTGTTCATACCCAGCAAAGGTCGACTCCCACCGAGGCCAGTCCTTCTATTCGAAAAGCAAAAAGGGCCAGGGTGAGGCTGAGTCGGTCATGGAGGTTCCTCCTGAGGTGTCCCCTCCAACTCCTTTGGCGTCTAGTCATGTCGCAGAGGTAGAGCCATCTTTTTCTACACCAGTTCCTCCCATTTTCACTGATGTAGGTGCTTCCTGTTCTACGCCTGCTCCCTTATCTGAGCCACATCAGTCTGCTATATGGAACTTAAGTTCCCTCATGGACCGAGCGTCTCATCTGGAGCAGACGACAACAACTTTTAATGGAATTAAGAATGAGGACTTGAGCACCATTCTAACGAAGTCACTCTTAGACATTCAGAGTGTGAGTCCTTTACAGTTCTCTTCTTGCCTTGTTAGCTTGTGCGCTGACGTTTATCTAACACTTGTATGTTTTTTTGTAGGCACTGATGCTAGTCTCTCATGTCCGTGATAGGTCTGTGGAGTATACCTCTATGCTCTCCAACCTTCGTTCCAAGCTTGAAGCTGTCCGCCAACAGGTGCTGGACCTTAGGCGCAGTCTTGGCTCTAGGGATGCTGACATTGCCTCAAAGGATGAAGAGATCAACACCCTCCGTAGTACCGTGGAGCTCAAACAGAAGGAAGTGACCGAGTTGACTCTCAGGATAACCTAGATGGAGGGGAAACATGCCGATCAACTCCAACAGTCTAAATCCGAGAAAGAGAAGTTGATTGCTGACATGGACCAATTGCGGAAGGACGCTCTTGTCGAGAAGGAGTAGGAGGTCAAAGCTACCTGGGACAAGGCTCGAGTGGAGTATTCAGAGACAACTTTCTCTTGCTTTTACTTGATCTGGAAGTCCAACAAAAATCTGAACTTGGATTTCCTTCTCGAGAAGATGCAAGCGAAGGAGCTTAGGAAGTGTTTGGCTCGTGAGGTTGCCGAGGCTCAGGGTGGTCTTTCAGATGATACTCCTCGCCCTAGTTAGTCTTCTTTTAGTCTTTTACTCTATCTTTCCTTCTATGCCATTGGTGGGGCACCTTGTACTTGACAATTTTTCATATGACATTTTATGCCTTTATGCTTTTTTGTTATGAGTATTCAGTGTATTGATTGAAAATTTTAATTTCCAATGCTTACTAAGTATATCAACTCACAACCCTCATTGGTTCAGGTATTAGTATACTCTGAACACGTGTATTTTGCCTGCCATACTAACCTTACTCTTTTATGTTTTTCATGATAACAACCATGGTAATGTGAGTAGTACGATACCTCACCAAGTACCATGAACAAAACGGTCAGGTCGACCACCCCATAAGGGACATGGTTAGGAATCTCCCTTCCCATGCCTTTTTTGTTTTTGTTTTTTTTTTTCACTTTCAGAACATATGTTGATCAAATGTCCTAGAAAAACTTAAGCTTGCTTAGTACTTAAGGTCACACCCTCATTGCTCGTGTATACCTCAATCGATATGTACTATATGCCCCCCAAGTGATCATAGGTTTAAAAGCCTTGGTCACTTGCTACTTGACCATGCCTTGCTTCAGGCATTTAGACACATAGTACTATCCTTTTCACCCAATGATGCAAGTAGCAAATGCTTGTCCCTCATTGGTAGTCGGGTGATGGTTTCATACTCAGTAGTAATGATACCTATACACGGATGCATATTCTGTAGCAAGTGTCGATCACGTTCTACATAATCTCTCATGTACTCGTTATAATGATTGTAGACAGAAGTGTCTAAGTTGGACCAACCGGGTCTAGATGGGATAATCGAGCCTGTAACGAGTCTTAGATTAAATTATCGATCGGTCCCTCAAGGACCAGGTTCGATTATGATCCAATGATGGCGACTAGTCTTCGGAGCAGTCTCTTATTTTTTGATCGTATGGGTCGATAGGTTCCTCAAGAACTAGGATCGAACGTGATCAAATAATGGCGACGGGTCCTTGGACTAGTCTCTTTTGTTGATCAAATGGGTCAATAGGTTCCTCAAGAACCAGGATCGAACGTGATCAATAAATTTAGCGACAAGGTCCTAGGACCTGTCTCTCGTTTGGATTGTCTGGGTTGATAGGCTCCTCAAGAACCAGGTTCGAACATGATCAATAAATTCAGTGACAAGGTCCTAGGACCTGTATCTTGTTTGGATCGTATGGGTCGATAGGCTCCTTAAGAACCAAGATCGAACATGATCCATAATTTGGCGACAAGGTCCTAGGACTTGTCTCTCGTTTGGACCATATGGGTCGATAGGCTCCTTAAGAACCAAGATCGAACAAGATCCATAATTTGGAGACAAGGTCCTAGGACCTGTCTCTCATTTGGATCGTGTGGGTCGATAGGCTCCTCAAGAACCAAGATCGAACATGATCCATATTTTGACGACAAGGTACTAGGATCTGTCTCTCATTTTGATCGTATGGGTCCATAGGCTCCTCAAGAACCAAGATTGAACATGATCCATATTTTGGCAACAAGGTCCTAGGACTTGTCTCTCGTTTGGATCTTATGGGTCGATAGGTCCCTCAATGACCAGAATCGAACATGATCCAATGGGGTTGACAGGTCTAAAGGATAAGTCCCTTGTTGAAAGAAATTTAAAGAATTAAGTGAAACATAAGAAATTAAATTCATTCATTCATTGAAGCCCAAGGGATGTTACACATATAATTTGAAAACAATACATTTTCCTCCTGCTCGGCTATGCTTCTTTCCACCAAGTATTCGATGGGAACGACATTCAGAGTGTCTGCATCTTTAGCACTGGATAGCTTGGCTAAGGCATCAGCATAGGCATTCTGTTCTCTAGGGACTTGTATAATTGAGTATTTTTTTAATTGTGCCAACAAGTCCTTCACCTTGTTCAGGTACTGCACCATCCTAAGTCCCTTGGCTTGATACTCCCCCAGTACCTGGTACACCACTAGCTGGGAATCGCTGAATATCTCCAGGGACTGTGCATGTACATCCCGAGACAAGCGTAATCCTGCTAATAATGCCTCGTATTCAGCCTCGTTGTTTGAAGTATTGAATCCAAATCTGAGAGCGCAATGGATTCGATGATTCTCCAGAGCGATAAGTATGATTTTTGTGCCTGAGTTGTGCTCATTGGATGCTCCATCAACATATAGCTTCCATACAGGAGTATCTCCTTCCTTCTCGATATCTCCATTTTCCGATTGGTAGGAAGGGTCTTCAAGGTTGGTGCCTTTGACTATGAAGTCTGCCAATGCTTGTCCTTTTATCGCCATCCTCGAATGATAAGTGATATCAAATTGTCCTAGTTCCACTGCCCACTTGAGTAATCGTCCTAAGGCCTCTGGTTTTTGAAGAACCCGTCTCAGCGGTTGATCAGTCAGGATTCGGATCGAGTGAGCTTAGAAATATGGGCGTAGATGTCAAGAGGCGATTACTAAAGAGTAGGCTAGTTCAAGAGGGGGATACCTAGACTCCGCACCTACTAGCCTTTTACTGATATAGTATACAAGGTGTTGTACCATGTTCTCTTCCTTTACCAAAGCAGCACTGATTGCATGCTCGGTGATTGCCAAATAGATGAATAGTACTTACCCATATATTGGCTTCACTATGATAGGAGGTTGGGCGAGGTGTTCCTTTAGGGCTTGGAAAGCTTCCTCACATTCCTCGCTCCGTTGGATTTTCTTGCTACCCTTCAGTAAGTTAAAGAAAGGGACACATTTTGTAACGACCCAAAATCGCTACTAAGGCTCAAGGGCCTTGATTAGTGTGCCTGGAGGGCATAATGGAATTTATGTGTGATTTTATGAGTTTAATGCATGGTTATGATTTAAAGCATGTTATATGACTAATGGAACATTGAGATGCATGACTACGTGGTTAGTATGCATGTTAGGTGAAATAATTATGCATGTGGACCCCGTTTGCATGATAGGGGTAGATTGGTAATTTTAGCCTGCTGAGGGCATATATGTGATAATTGTATTCTGTGAATTGTACCACGTGAGTGTGGTGTTATTATTGTGATGCACGTGCCGAGACGGTCCTAGAGAGCTAGTTAACTTAAGAGTCACAACGGGATTTCTATACCCGGCTTGGGAGGAGCCTAGGGGTACTTTGAGAATTTTATGGTTAAGATGGAGATTTAGCGGGTAATGGTTATTGGTGATTGAGTAACCTGGGTAACCATTAGTTACTGCTGAGAGTAACAAGTTCTAGATAGAAAATGGTAGAAATGAAATGGAAGTAAAAGGACTTAAGTGCCCTTGAGGTTTAGTTGGGAAAGGATAGGCAAGGAGGGGTAAAATGGTCATTTGGCTGGGAATTTGATATATGGCAGCTGGGTTATATAGGGTACACGGTTTGGGGCTTGGTCATTGTTTGGTTTTGTTAAAAATAAAGAGAAAGAAAAGCTAGAAGAAGAAGAAGAAGAGGGGAAGGAGCTGATTTTGGAGACTTGGAGATGGATTCAAGGAAGCAAAGGGTGGATTCTCCACTTAAAGGTAAGGATCCTAGACAATTTTAAGAGTTTTATCTGTTGTGGTTTAAGATTTTTGAGGTATGGTTTAGGTTTTTCAAGCTTGGGTTTGTGTTTTTGGCCTATGGGTTTAAGTTGTTGAAGTTGAAATCAATTGGGTGGATTTGTGAGTGTGATTGTGTTTTGAGCTTGAATCTAGTGTTTATGGGTTGTTAGATGGTCCATTTAAAGTCTTAAATTGATTTTGGGGTTTGGGTATTGGTTTGGTATGATTTGGGAAGGTTTTAACTCGGTGAAAACGCGAAGGAAAACCCAGAATTCTTGGCCTGCGAAGGCGTGCCGCGGCACAGTTTTTGCGTGCCGCGGCGAGGAGCCCCTGACTTGCTGGGTGCCGCGGCACAAGGCCAATTTCAGGATATCATTTTTGGCAATTTTAGGCCTTTTCTCCGGGGGTTCGGGGGATGTCTCCGGGGTGTTGTCTTAAGGTCTTAGAGGTCCCGAGAGTGCGGGATTGGTCCCAGGAAGTGGTTTTGGGTTGGTTAGTATTAAAAACTGTTTTATGTGTGTTGTGACTAGGCTATTGGAGAGGCTCGTGCTAGAGGACCGTGCTCGTGACTTTGGTGCATTGTGAAGCTCGGGATACAGGTAAGAAAACTATAACACCCGTAGGATAGGGCATGGGCCCATAGTGTGATTGCCGGGCATGGCCCTATATTGCATGTTGCATGATGAGATGATTGCCGGGCATGGCCCTATATTGCATGTTGCATGATGAGATGATTGCCGGGTATGGCCCTATATTGCATTACATGTTAGGGTGCAGATTTAAATAAATTGGCATTTGTTTGAATGTTGCTTGATTTATGCTATATATGATTATAATGAAATGAACGGCAAGGGCCGAGTGCGGCGTAGGCCGGGTACGGCAGCGTAGCCGGAAGTAACACTTAGCACATGGGATGCTTATAGTCAGGGTAGGGCCCGGTGGATACATGTGATATCCTTACGGTGAGGACCGAAACCCCAGGCTTTGGTAAGGCTTTTGGGGCGGCATGGCCGTGTTTGCTTAGTCTAATGGTTGACTTGTTTATATGTGGATTATTTGTTATGATGAACTGTATAAATTGCATATGTTATGTTCTGCATGAGTTTTCTTGCTGGGCTTCAGCTCACGGGTGCTCCGTGTTACAGGTAAGGGCAATGGCTGCGTCAACCAACCATGAGTACGGAGAGCGTGAAGCGACGCGTACATGTTTGGCCTGCCCGACTGCTTTGGTTGGGGGTTTATTTGAAAATGGCTGTAATAATCTATGAATTTAGAACTGATCAACTGTAAACTTATTTCAAGATGTAAACGGTTTTCAAACCTTATTTTGGGATCCCAAATGTTTAATACTAGAAGTTTTTATTGAATCAACGCATTTTCAAAGATTACAGCCTTAACTTTTAATTAGTCGCACTTTCGTTTCAAAACCTCGGTTAGCGAGTTCATTGCACTGTTTTGTCTTAAAACTCACTTGGTAACGACTCTAAGGTAGTAGGGCGTTACACATTTGTTCGTAGACTTTGATATGAACCTATTGAGGGAAGCTACTCTCCCGGTTAAGCTTTGCACTTCTTTGATTGTGGTAGGTGACTTCATGTCGATCAATGCTTTTATCTTCTCGGGGTTAGCCTCGATTCCACATGAATTGACTATGTATCCGAGAAACTTACCAGAACCAACTCCAAACGAGCACTTGAGAGGGTTTAACTTCATGCTATACTTTCTAAGTATTGCCAAGCATTCCTCCAAGTCTTGCACATGCCCTGCAGCTTCTTTGGACTTGACCAACATGTCATCGACGTATACCTCCATATTTTTGTCGATCAAGTCTCGGAACTTGCCATTCACTAAATGCTGGTAGGTGGCTCCTGCGTTCTTCAAGTCGAATGGCATCACCTTATAATAGTATAATCCCTTGTCTGTCTGGAAGCTGGTATGTTCCTGGTGGGAGGGTGCATACTTATTTGATTGTACTCAGAATACGTATCCATGAATGAGAGTATTTCATGTCCTTCCGTTGCATCAACCAGATGGTCTATTCTGGGTAGTGGGAAGCAGTCTTTGGGGCAGGCCTTGTTCAATTTTGTGAAGTCTACGCATGTTCTCCACTTCCCGTTTGGCTTTGGGACCAGCATGGGGTTTGATACCCAATCTGGGTAGTAGGCCTCCCTTATAAAACCATTTTCCTTGAGTCGCTCGACCTCCTCCTTCAAGGCTTGAGATCGATCTTTGTCAAGCAGTCTCCTTTTTTGTTGCACTGGTGGGCAGTTCTTGTCTATATTGAGGACATGACTTATCATAGATGGAGAAATTCCAACCATGTCCTTATGTGACCAGGAAAAGATGTCCTGGTTTTTCTTCCAAAATTCCACCAACCTTGCCTTAATTTCCACCTTTAACTCCTTCCCGACTTTGATTACTCTAGTCGGGTCCTCCTCATCTAGTAGGACTTCATCAAGATCTTCGACTGGTCCCACCCCCATGATGTCATCCCCAAAGTGATGATCGATGTCGTTTCCCTCGGTTTGGGAAACTTGCTATAATAACAAATCTTCGTTAAAAGGAGCCCCCGACTCCAGTAGAGTGTTTCTTTCAACGTCAACTTCCATGTTGACAACCTCATCGATTCCTTCATTCTCTTTGTAGCAGGTTACTATCATGTTGTTTATGCAGGGTCCTTTCTTTGCCTTGACGACTGGCGCATTATAGCATTCTCGTGCCTCCCTTTGTTTACCCGGTACACATCCTTGCCCTGTGATGTGGGGAACTTCAAAGATAGATGCCAGATAGATACTGTTGCGTGTAATGCCATCAGGAGGGGTCTCTCGAGCACTACATTATAAGTCGATGAGCAATCTACCACCAGGAATTCTGTCATCATATTCTCGTGCCTGGGGGCGTCCCCCACCGTGACCGGTAGTCTGATAGTTCCTACTGGTGCTAGGCATTCTCCCGTGAACCCATATATCACTTGGGAACACGGTGTCAGGTCCTTGACCGTGAGCTTCATCTTATCGAGGGATGATTTGTAGATGATATCTACTGAACTTCCCTTATTAACAAAGCATATCTTCACTCGGGCATTGGAGATTTGAATGATAAGGACCAGAGGGTCATTGTGGGGGTAGTTCACGTGCCTGGTGTCATCCTTTGCAAAAGTGAGAGTTTCACTTTCATACTTTGGATTTTTTGGAGACCGCTCCTCTACTGCCATACACTGGGAAGACTCCCCGACCTCATGTCTGAGGGTCCTTACTGTTGCCTGCTATGTTGGGCCCTCCACATATGGTATCCAGTGTGAAGTCTACAGCTGCCGGCTCCAGTGGTGGACTTCTCTACCTTCAGAATTCTAGATTCCTGCTTGGGGTTTCGGTCTTGCCTCGGTACCTCGAGAGTTTTCTTGATCTAAGAAACTCTATATCATCCTTCAATTGTTTGCACTCGTTTGTGTCGTGTCCATAATCATTATGTAAATGACAAAACTTATTCTTCTCCCTCTTTCCTTCTGAACGCAAGGGTGGTGGCTTTCGGTATGGTACCTCCTGGTATGTTGCCAAGTAAATCTCAACCCTTGATGTGGTCAGGATGGTATAATTGGTGAACCTGGGCTGGTAGGGTTGATGCTTAGCTTGTTTGTCGGCGAGTGCTGACTTAGCTTTCTTTTCTCCACCCTGCTCGGCCCCTGAGGTATTCCTCTTCTTACTGTTGCCCCCACTGCTGCCTTGAGGGTTTGCGCCGTTCTTATTTTCCTTGATAGTGGTCAGATGGTTTATGCCTTTTTCTTCCTTCGTGATAGCATCATCTAGCTTCATGTATTTGTCGGCTCGGTCCAAGAACTCCTGCAAGGTGTTGATAGGGTTCCTGTGTATATTATCCCACAAGGGACTGTGATAAATTATTCCTATCGAGATGGCAAAAGACTTCCCTTCATCTCCTACCGTGTATGCTTGGTTTGCCTCTCTCATGAATCTTTGAATGTAGTCTTTCAGGGATTCATCTTTCCCTTGCTTGATGTTAGCTAATTGATTGGCATAAACTGGTTGAATTCGCCCAGCACTAAAGACCTTGTAGAATTCTTTCCTGAACTGCTCCCAGGAAGTGATGGATCCAAGTTTGAATTTCCAATACCATTCCTAAGCCGAGTCAGAGAGAGTGGTAGGGGATACTCTGCACCTATAATCATGCTCCACACCGAGTAACTTCATCTGATCCTCGAACTTCCCAGTGTGTCGTATTGGGTCCTCCTTCCCTGTGCACGTAGGAAGTTTTGGGGTCTTGTATTTCGGTGGTAGTTGGGTAGCTTGGATCTTGGTACTGAAAGGACTCCCACTTCTATGAGCCAACTCGATATCTGAAGGTTTCTTTGTTAGACCCTGAACAACAATAACGAGTGCATCTATTTGAGCTTGCACTGTTGGTGGGATCGCTGCTCCAGGTGGGGTAGACGTCCCTAATACCCCCTCCTGAGCGCTGGTCCTCCTGTTGACGACTTCCCTCAGATCCTGAGGTTGTGCATCTTTCCTGAGCCTATCGAACACCGTATTGGTGTTATTCATCAGTTCCTTTCCCTTGCGAGACTGAGGGTGTAGGGGTAGTAGGTTTGCCTTGCCCCTCTCGGTGCGACCCTGCTCCCGAGCCTCTCCTCCTACACGAATTTGAGATTTTGAGCGGCCATTTCCATTCCTGTCATGCCTCTAAAATTTTTGACCCTCATCCCATGCATTGTTTCGTCGATCCCCCTAGGAGGGGGCCTTCGGGTTGGTAATACTCCTACTCCAAGATGAAGTGTTATTCTTCTTAGTCATGGAGGAGGCAGTCTTGGACTGTGCCTCTTCATTCTGTCTTTGGGAAAGTGGTTCTGAGAGCGTCCTTGGGGCTCTACTCCTCCCCTGGGACTCTCTATTATTGTTGTCTCGCATTCCAGCTACTTTGGCCTGAGCCTCCCTCATCGCCTGAGTAGTAGCTTCAGCGTTAGCTCGGGCTAACTGAGTAGGCGCCTCCAAAGCCACAACAGCCTCCTGGTGTCTCCGGTCAGCTTCCTGCTCCCTCTGGATTATTCTCTGGACATGCTGATCTATCTCTCATAGTTGTCGTTCCATAGTCGCCCTCTGAAGGGCCATTTCTACAGCAAAGGCCTCCTGCCTCGCCAAAAATTGCGTCTCTCCTCCTGGTGAGTGTCCTGTGAATCTATGGATGCAGAAATTGCGCCAATAAGACTGCGCCATCTCCTCCTGGTTTGTTAACTGGATCTATGGGATCCTGGGTGGTGGAATCCCTTGGAGCAGTCTTCTTGGTCTGACTGGATTTTGGAGGCATCATAAAAATGATGAAAGTGTGTTTCTTTATTTCGTACTCTCAATGAAAGCACCAAAATGTTGACCTATGAAATTGGCCAGCAATCATATGTACATTATACGACACCTTTTGAACGAAATAAATAGAATAAACGACATAGTACGATTATCTTAAATAAATACACATGAATTTTATAGTGGTTCGACCCTGTTCTGATGAACAGTAATAACCTAATTCACTTAGCTTTTAGTATTGAATCACTCAACAATTACACTGTAGAACCAAAGTATTCACTCGTTATAAATTTCCCATAATTTCTTCCCCAATGTTCTTTAGATCTCCAAAATTCCAGAGAAAGTGATCCAAGGGAAAAAAAAGTCCCCTTTATGAAGCCCTGGGTCCTTTATTTATAGTACCCAGGGGCTGTTACATGATCAATAGCACTGGAGATTGTGGTTTGGTACATGATTATCAAGTAGTGGAGATACATGTCCACCTCCCCATGATTATGAGATCATGGGTCTTCTTGTTTTTTCTCTAGATCGTGATGGATAATGCATGATAGAAACCTCTGGGAAGATCTTAAGTCTCTGTTGGTATATGAGACTTAGGTGCTAGGTCCGATGACCCAAGCTTGGGTACTAGGCCTGTGACCTTCTGGGTGCTAGGTTTGTTGATCTTAGTTTGAACGAGAGTGAGTATTTCTCAGTGAAGTGTACTTGGGAGTTTGAGCCGACCACCCTATGAAGAATAGGGTGGGCTGACCACCCAAGTGGTTCTTGAGCATGTCAGGCCGACAACCCCTAGGGATCCTTGGGCATACTGGGGCCGACCACCCCTGGGGTAGGGGTCAGGCCGACCACTCTCTTGGACACACTGAGGCCGACCACCCTTGGGGTAGAGGTCAGGTTGACCACCCCTAGGGCTCTTGGGCCTACTTAGGCTGACCACCCCTCGGGGTAGGGGTCAGGCCGACCACCCCTAGGGGGGTCTAGGCTTGGTCGACTTCCCCATAGGTCTTGGACCTATCTTTTTTGCCCGTCGGTCTTTTCTCAATACTTTGTCGCTTTTTCCCTAATTTGTGATGTCACATGTCGCATTCTCATTCCCCACGTCATTCTCATATTTTTGAAGGATAACAACAGGGTAACCAGTTACCTTGAAG
The DNA here is from genome assembly GCF_963169125.1 of Humulus lupulus. Lineage (NCBI taxonomy): Eukaryota > Viridiplantae > Streptophyta > Magnoliopsida > Rosales > Cannabaceae > Humulus > Humulus lupulus. The sequence continues at coordinate 124,702,324 of NC_084801.1, read as the reverse complement.
AACATTCAATATATTAAACTAAGTGTTTGAGTAGGGTATGTGATTACAGATTAAGGTAACCAGTTACCTTCCCCATTTACAACCAAGTAACTCCTTAAAAAAATTGCCAAATTTTACAGGTATGGAAAATACTACTTCTTTGGTTCAATTTGGAGGCAAGTGGAATGAAAAAAATGAGTACCAATGGTACAAAATGACTGCGATATTAATTCCACCATATTGTTCTCTTCACAACTTGGTGAATTTGATAAAAAGGGAGATAAAGGAAACAACAACAACTATTGAAGTTTCTTATCAAGTAGCCAAAGGAATACTGCCAATGGAGTTGGAAACAGACAACTGAGTGTTGTTCTACATGGAAATAAAGAAAAAAGTTGTTGCAATAATAATAGACTTACCATTGTGTGTTACTATAGTTCAAGAATCATGCAATGAAAACAACATTTTTCTACTAGCAAATCAGATAGCTACTGCAACGTCACGAATTTAATATTAAGGCTGAGTGCCTTGATTACTATGCCTGGAGGGCATAATCGGATTTATATGTGGAATTAATTGAATATATGTGTGATTATACAATATAAATGGTTTATATGGTAATGTGAATACTTATGCATGTTTATGTGTATTATATATGCTAGGAACGATTCGTAGCGCGCAACAAAAATTGTGGTAATGATATACAACAAAAAATTTCATATAAACAATCTTTATATGAGGATCCTTTAATGTGCAATATGTTAATCAATATATAATATAAATATGAAAAATAATACGAAACGATTTACCTCTTGTAGCCTATCAAGAATCCTTGAATCTTTTCGTATATGTTTCGATCTTCCTATCCTTGCTAGAGTACTAACACATAGATCTTCCAAGATGTTCTCTACACCTCAAGATGTGGGTGGGCACATAGAGAACAAGGATCAATTTTGTGAATCAAAAGTATTCTCAACACATAAGAATTTTGATTATAGGCTAGAGAGAAAAAGTTTTTGCTATGTGAAAAAGATAGTTTTTCTTCTCTGTAAAAGTTTATCTTTTTTCAGACTTATATATAGACATTATTACCATAATAATAATAATAATAAAAATCAATCATCTTTTATAATAATAATAATAATAATAATAATAATAATGATGATGATGATGATGATGATAATAGACAAAAATCTAACATTCCATTTTAAAATCCCTTTTAAAATGTTTAATTAATTAATTAAAAAAAAACTAATATCTGATAACATCAGATGTGCCATACACATAGAGCAGTCCAAGCCCTATGCGTGTGGCCTATCCCTAAAAATTGGGATTTTGATTTTTTTCATGTGTTTTTATTCTAATTAATTAATAATTAGATATCCAAATAAGGTATCATCTTTTTAAGGAAAAAGATAACAACTTAAATTTCAAAATTCAAAATTTGAATTTCCATTATCATCTTATTATTAATTAAATAAATATAATAATCAAAATCAATTTTGACTATCCATATTTATTTATTCACACTTAAATAAAATAATTGATTAAAATTAATTTCTTTTATTTATACACAATTTCGAAATTGCACAAACTCAATAATAAATTGTGCAACTTCAATTATCACATAGTTGCACATTTATCCCAAAGAATAAATATTATCTCAAATAGCCTATTCACAGTTTAACACTTGTATCACCTCTTACCTTGATTAATGTTGATAGAGCCGCCTTGGGGACCTATGGACCAATAATTCTAAGCTCCAATAAATAAAAGATTATTAACCAAAACTCTTTGATTCAATAATCATATTTATTAATCTCATGATTATTCTACTATAAATATGAGACTGAACTCTTGAGAATTAAAGACATATATTTACTGAGTACTTTATTGTAACCATAAAGTGTCCATTGATATAATCATTACATACAAAATAATCCTATATTGATGATTCATAATTAAGTGGGAATAAAATTACTTTTTCACCCTTTTAATTATATCTTGATTCTTAATGTACCATTGACTTTACTAGTGAAGGTTAATTCATAATCTGATTATGAATTTGACGTCAATAACTTTTTCAGTCCCAAAATCCAACCTAATAGGGCACCATCATTCAATCTATAAGAAGATATAAATTCCATATCTGTTAAGCTATGTCCCTAGCCATATACATCATTGAGTCCCCAAAACAATAGTTCTTAGCATGATCATTTTGACAATTCGTAACACATGAATCAAAGGATCAAGTGACATATATAGGAGTTCATAGTAACTTCAGGATTAAGATCAATTTGTATATGATCATCAGTTGATGTGTTTTATAATACTACGAAATGGTATTTAAAAAAGTATTATTAAATCACATCTGGTCTAGTTCTACAAACTCTCAGCATGCAAAGTACCTCCACTAAAGTGTCCTACTACACTAGTAACCCAGATCTAGGTCACATGTATTTATAATACTAGTGGACCGTATTAGCAGTAATTAATCTAAAGATTCCATAACTTTATTTTATTGCGAACTATTTAAGTTCATTATCTCAATCTCGATCCTCTCATACCAATATGAGATTGAGACCACATAGATGAACTTGGGAATTTTCTGATATTTACTTAATATTATTAGAAATAATATAGTACATAAGCTACATATATACAATAATTCAATTCATTCATTTATTTCATTTAAACCATTGTCTACTACAATTACTCTAATGCCACCATTCCCAACAAAATATGCATGTGGGCCCGTTTTTGTAAATTAGGGCATAATTGTAATTTTGACTCGTTGAGGGTATATTTGTATTATATATGCTTTATGAGAGAGACTACAGTGTTATGGGGATACATTTGAGATGTGTGATCTGAGGCGATCCTATTGAGTGGGTTAGCGAAGAATGTCACAAAAGAGTCAAATACCCAGCTCAGGGAGAGCCTAGGGGTATTTTTGGGAAACTTAATGCGTAGTCGGGATTTATCCGGTAACGGGTAGTATTTGGTGATTATTTGGGTATGTGGGGATTAATTGGGAATCTGTAGTGTTATTTGAAGATTAGCGGAAAATGGGGTACAAAGACGATCTTGCCCCCTGTGGGCATTATAGAGTAAGTTTTGAGCTAGGGACTTTTTGGTCTTTCTGCTAGCTTTTGATTGGCCTTAGTTGAGGCTACAAACACTGAGAAGTGATCAGAAAGCATTCAACCTCTTAGCTTCTCATTCTCTTTCTATTCGCTTCTCTCTTTCCTCTAGAAGTGATTGGGAGCTTTGTGAAATTCTAGAGGGATTGGCGAGGGAATCCAAGAAGATGAAGCTAGGATTAGGATTAAAGGATATTTGGGGGTCGAAATCACTACTAAGGTAAGATATGTAACCTAGTTTTGTTGTGAATTCTTCAATTAGTTCAATTTTTTGACTGAGTTTTACTCTAGCTTTGATTTTTGAATTGTGTTGGAGTTTTGGTTTAGTAGTTGGTATGGTTGTGTTGCCTTAGGTGTAGTATTGGGGTTTAATTTTGGCCGTAGTTCACGAGTTGGGGTGAATTGTGGTGATTTGGCTAGGGAAAATGCAGGAAAAACCCCATAATTTCAGGGTTTGCGGGGTCACGCGCACAGCCCGCATGAACTCAGAGGCCTAAGGGGGTTTGCTAAATCGCTTTAGCGCCGCAGCGCTAGGTAGGTCAGGTCGTGCCGCAGTGCGTTTCCAGGAAAAATTGGGGTTTGGCTCTCTGATTTGTAGAGGGTCGCGGCGCCTCTGAGGAGCGCCGCGACTCAAATAGGGTATATTGGCCAATTAGGGTTTTTAAGCTTGGGAACTCAAATCTAAAGGCTCGGGGAAGGATTCTACTACCCGGTTTAGTAGAATTCAAGATCCCGAAGGTTAGAAATATACCTTGAAACTCTTAAATACATTTAAGTGATTGATGGTTATCGTTCATGGTTTGTGACTAGGTTATACCGCTAGGGCTCAGGGATAGGGATCATGCTCGGGATTGTCATAGATTGTCTGCTCGATACTTGAGGTAAGAAGACTTTCTGTGCACGTAGAGCAGGGCATGGCCCGATTATCTGTGCTTAGTGTTATGTTTAAATGTTTGTAACTATTATGTCATATATGTGTTTGTGACTGAGCGGCAAAGGTTGGGATCAACAATAAGCATGTTGAATGCAGGCTGCCATGGCACTCACCCATTTGATTAGGACTGTGAACTTGGTGCCTGGTAACGCACCTTGACGGGCATAGGCCGCTATTGTGAATTTTAATGGAAACACGTGGATTTTCTATTGTGTTTGATTAGTTATGTAGTTATTGATATGAATTATTATATGCTATGCTAGTGAAGTTTTCTTGCCAGGTCTTGGCTCACGGGTGCTCTATGGTGTAGGTAAGAGCAAGGAAAGGGTCGACCAACCATGAGTTGGAGGGCTTGGAGCGATGCGTGGATGTTTGGCATACCTGGCTGCCACGGTTGGGGTACTTTTGAGGAGCGCAGTGTAAATGTCTAATTTTGTCGCCTAAGTCGACTGCGTAATGATTTTTGAGTTGTAAATATGTTATATATAAACAACATTTTGGGATCCCAATGTAACTCTTTTATGATCTAAATAAAAGGTTAAATCTTTTATATGGAATTTTTATTAAATGAGTCTTTCCTTTAATTTAATTACACTTTTGGGTCTAACACCTCAATTGGCAAGTCAAATACACATTTTAAAACCACATGGTAACAACTCTAGGGTAGTAGGGCATTACAGCTACAATAGAAGAAATGGAGGTGGGGACATTAATAATGCAAGCCAAACAATCTTCCATCAATGAAAAAATTTTACTTGAAGAAGGAATGTCAAGCACAACAAATGAGGTCAGCAATGTGCCATACATACCTCATCTTACTGAAGAAGTAGTTGATTTCATAATTGAAGACAATACAAAAAGAAAAAAGAAATTGGAAGAAATACAAATAGTAATATCTGATTACAGAGTAAACACAATAGAGCAAGGACAAGAACACAATCAAATCAAATCTTAGCTACTATGCCATGTTGCATAACTTCTAATTCAAAACAAAAAGATTAGAACTGAGAGAGTACCTGGTTACCTGCGCAAATGACACATGCAGCTGGTTTGTGAGAGTATCTAAGTAGGCCAAGATTTATTCAAGGTATGAAAATGCATTTCAAATCACACTTGCTCTATTGAAATTGTTATGGAGGACCATAGGCAAGCAAAAAGCATCGTAATTGCTGAATTAATAAAGAACAACTACAAGTCAATCAAAGGAAATTACACTCCAAATGACATCATGAATGATGAATTTGGAGTAGCCATGAGATACACAAAACCATGGAGATCAAGAGAGAAATCTTTGGTAAGAGGGAACCTCGATGATTCATATCAAAAGTTGCCAATGTATCTTCACATGTTGAAGCAAGCAAATCAAGGAACAATAACACACCTACTCACAGACAAGGAAGATATATTCAAATATCTATACATTGCGTTCTCTAACTCAATCAAGGGCTGGAGATACTTGAGGCCTGTAATTGTTGTTGATGGAACTTTCATTAAAAATGCACATGGCAGTACCCTATTTTCAGCATCAACGTTAGATTCAAACAACAAAGTTTTTGTCTTGGCTTTTGAAATAGTAGACTCCGAAAATGTTAACTCATGGCTTTGATTCTTCTCCAAATTGAGAGACACTTATGGAGAACCCGAAGGTATGATAGTTTCAATTATATATTCTTGTTTACATAGAAAAAGGAACTGGTTACCCAACCAGGTACACACATACATGCTATTTCTTTTAGTATTTGGTTAAAGTAAATGGTTGCCTTCACTAGAAAAAATGAATAATACCTAATTTTTGTTTTTATTTTACAATATTTAAACTCGACATGATTGGCTATTGTTTCCAACAGACACAAGAGCGTAGACAATGCAGTACTTATAGTGTATCCAAATGCTTTCCATGGAGCTTGCATGTTTCACTTGCTTAACAATTTGAAAAGCAAGTATGGAAGCCATGGAGAAGAGGTACAAATGAGTTTCATTGTAGCAACAAAAGCATTCACAAAAACAGAATGTGAATGCTACATGAAAGGCCTTGATAGACTTGACAGACGCCTTAGACCCTATTTAGAGAAAGTCAGGTGTAAAACTTGGGCAAGATCATACTCGCCAGCAAAAAGATACACCATGATGACATCCAACATCGCAGAATCACTCAACGCTACACTAAAAGCTACAAGAAATCTCCCCATTGATATCTTAGTTGAATGCCTTAGAAGTTTTATTCAAAAGTGGGTTTGGAACAACTCAAATAATGCAAATGGAACATTCATAAAAGTTTCCACAGCAACAGAGAATGAGTTGAGGCATGACATTGTCTTAAAAATGAAGTACGAGGTATGCAACTGAACTTATTTTTACTATTTTTTAATTTGTCAATGGATGGTAGCTAGTTACCTTACTTAACAGCAAAAGAAAAAAAAAAATATTAAGTTACACTAAAGGGTAACTAGTTACCTTCAATGTTAATTATAGTTCAAATGTTTATTTTTTGTTTCATCACAAAAATATTTTCAGGTCTTTCCTTTCAACCTAATTGAATACCAAGTTCATGATGAAAATGGGATCAAGTTTACATTAAATATACACAATAGAACATGTACTTGCAATAGGTTTCAAGAAGAAGAAATGCCTTGTGGGCATGCAGTAGCTCTAATTGCAAAGAGAAACTTGGGAGCATATGATTACTATGCAAATTTCTATAAAACAAATACGCTGAAAGCATTGTATCAAGAAAATGTTCATCCTTTGCCTCATAAGGATGAATGGAATCTCCCACAACACTTGGACATAGTGGTGCTGCCTCCAAAGGCAACAATACTTGCAGGAAGACCAAGAAAGAAAAGAATAAGATCAAGAGGTGAACCAAAAGTAATAACCACCTGTGGGAAATGTGGCCAACTAGGACATAATAGGAAGACTTGCAGGAATGCTCCAATTGAGAAGCCAAACAAGCAGAAAAAACAAAAGACATAGCTTTATATTTTACAGCAAAGCAAACCTATCATAGCTTTATTCATTGAATGAGTGACTTTAATTTTCATTAATTGTTATTGAGTATTTTAATAAGCATGTTTCAAATTTAAAAATATTGATTGATTACACAAACTTATAAAATCCTTTCAAACTAATCTCCTGAGTTTGTTTACTTCTTATTTATCAATGCCACCATCAACATAAATATACCAGCAAAGAAAGTAACTGGTTACTGAAAAAATGAAAAGGAATCAAACACGAAAGTAACCAGTTACCCAAAAAAATACAAGCAAAACAACGATATAGGTAACTGGTTACCCTAATATAACAATACAAGCCAAATTACCCACTTTAATAATACAAACCTGGAGGGGAAAAAAAATCTAAAAAAACATTCAAGCAACTATTTACCCTCTATATACCAGCAAAGAAATAGTCTAGGTACTTGGTTACCCTCAAAATAATTCTTGCCTCCAATTACACTTGGAAAATTAGCTAAACAACCCATCTAGGAACTGGTTACCCTCAAATAATTCCATAAAACAAAGGAAAAAAACAAAACAAATAGAAAACTAGCTACTTGCTTTAAAGTGTTATATACAATAAATATTAATAATTGAATTAAAAAAACAAGGAACACAAAATTATAAATAAAACAACAAATGAACTAACAAAATGCTAAACTGATATATATATATATATAATGACCTTAAGAATCCAAATGTCTTACATAAGTAGAAATTTAAAATATGTAACTGTAAAACTAGAAATTGTACCATCATTTAACAAATGTTATTGTAAAATAAAAAATAAAAGAAACATAACATCACTAAAAAGCCTATGCAACAATCTTCATTCTCTTCTTCCTCCTCTCCAAAAGCCTTTCATTGGACTCATTGCTAGTTATGTAACCCTCAAGTTCTTTCTTCTTTCTATGAAAGTACAAGGTGACAACAATGTCTTCACGAATGAGACGAACATCAATATGTTTAGGCATCTCATTCTCCTTCCCAAATATTATTTGCTCAGCAAAATAAGTAGTAAAATCCCCACAGTCGATGCACTATTGCAAACACAATTAAAAATTTAGAACATGAAAGCAAAACCAGAAATAAAAAAGAGAAATAATTTAAAAAAAAAAAAAAACTCACCACTAATCTTCTTGAGGAATATCTCTAGCAATACTCAATGCCAAAGCATCATTCTCAGCAACATCATAAGGAATAAGATCAATATTTATATTAGGACGATCATAAAAACCAATATTTTCCAATAGAATAGAAAACATTACATCAAATGCTTCAATCACAGGTAAACTCAAATTTCCATGCCTTGCCCCCGACATAGAATCATAAACAATGAGCAACCTCATCTTTATGTCAAAATGCAGCAAAAGCCAATGAAGAAGAACCTTCACATTAACAGGCACAAGAACATGATCAAGTAGATTCCAGTGATTGCTGAAAAACAATTACTCACCCCTCGTAATCTTCAAAGGAACACAATTGACATCAATTTTAAATGTACCACTGCCTGATGTCATAAACTTCTCAAACATGGACACAATATTTTGACCAAAACAACTATTTGTAGTAGATATTCTCCTCTTCAAACCTTTACCCAATTTAACATTTTTTCCTCAAGTAATACATCATCACATTAATATGCTGCAAAAAAAAAAAATGCACGCTTATAAGATAATTTATAAAGAAACCAATCAACTATAACAAGCAAGAAAAATTTATTACTCAATGGGCCTGGTTACCATCATCAACACAACCTAGTTACACAGCTTGGATAACCAGTTACCCAATGAATTACAACACAACAAACAATCAGGTAACTGGTTACCAAATAACATCATATATAATAGAATTTTTTTTACTCAAGGGGAACTGGTTACCATCATCAACACAACCTAGTTACACAACTTGGGTAACAAGTTTCCCAATGAACTACAACATAGCAAATAGCCAGGTAACTGGTTGCCCAATAGCATCATATATAATACAAAATTTTATTACTCAAGGGGAACTGATTACCATCATCAACACAACCCAGTTACACAGCTTGGGTAACTAGTTACCCAATGAACTACAACATAGCAAACAATCAGGTAACTTGTTACCCAATAACATCATATATAATAGAAAAAATTATAACTCAAGGGGAATTGGTTACCATCATCAACACAGCCCAAATACACAGCTTGGGTAACCAGTTACCTAATGAACTACAACATAGCAAACAATCCAGTAACTCATCATATATTATAGAGATAGATCACTAGACTTTTATCTTTCAAAACAAAAAAAAAGAAGTCCATCATGAAAAAATAGATAAAATAAAAGGAAGAAACTCACCGATGAATCAATGAATTGCCTCGGGAAATAAAGGTTATGGAACCAAGTATTCTCATCAATATAGACAAAAGTGAGGTTAATTGGTGGGTCCATGGTATTATCATAATATTTCTTGAACTTGTACAATACATTAAAACACAAAAGAAAATGTTAACTAATTAAAAAACCATATTACACATAAAAAAATATTAAAAAACGAGTAATATTTATACATACTTGTTCCTTTTCTTCAAATCACGTTTAATCCAAGGGTCGAACTGAGAAAGTTGTTCTTCGGTGTGATTATGACCAAGATCATTGGAAAAGGGACAAATATTATCCAATATTGTCCTCTTTCTTTTTTGTTTCACTCGGTCTTCAAAAGATCCAAAATTTGTTAGGAAATGAGACTTTACTACCGCACTCGACTTTGCTTGCCTTTTCTTTCCCAAAATTAGTCCAGTATCAACAACTTGTGTGTCATCATACAACACAATCGACCACTTACTTTTATCCTCCAAACAACTAGTCTCCTTAAGTAGGCTCTCAACTTATTCATTAATAACTAACCACATGTCATTAAAGACATGAAATGTGGGAGTTCGTGGACTTGAGAATACAAATGAGTCACCTTTAATTGACTCCTAAAAAGAAAAAAAAAATAAAGAACCAATACTTCATTAAAAACAACAAAGCAAGGGAAAAAAACAATTGCTTAAACAAATACAAGGAAAGAAAAACTTACTTTATTAGTACTAACAAAGTGTGAAGCAATCTGATCAGAATGCTCCAAATCAGCCCCCAACTACTCACGAATATCAACATCTTGGTAACCCCCAGAAGAATGGTCATCAAAATAATCCTAAAAATACAAAAGCGAACGATTTTTACAAAAATTAGAACCAAATTAGACTTAATAAAGCAAAACACACAGACAATAGTAGCCAGTTACCTCAAAAGAATCCTTAACATGCATAGGATCTTCCAACTCTCCACCACCATTATAATTACTAGTGGCCATAGATGCCTTAATATCACCCAACAAAGATATGACAGTAGCAAAATTAGCTGCGAAAGATTTGTTCAATTCAGAAATTTCAAGTAATATACACTTCTGTGATCTTGCACTTCAACCAATTTTGATTCAATGGCAATAAGGTCCTCATGCATATCTTATCGACAATCATCATCATTAGGTGGATCTGTTGGCAAACATATACTCTCAAATGACAATCCTCTAAATATAGGGCGTTTCATTTCATTATTGGTAGGAATCATGTCATTAACATCATACTGCAGGAATGAATAAAAAATTAAACAAATTGCAAAAAAAACTGCAATGAGAAACCAATTGCCAAAATAAAAAACCAACACAATAAAAAAAAAGAATACAATGACAAAAAAAAAAAAAAAAACTAAACCATTACCTCTTCCTCCAAAAGCACTTTCTCAACCAGATACTGGTATGTCACACTGTCCTTGCTTGTCCAATCCAGAATCCTTGGAAACAAGTAATTAACCCTTCGACATATTGCTTGAGAACAAGAAGGGATGGTCTCATAAATCCATATAAGGAAAGCAAGAGGTAAACCATTACACTTATAACTATGATTATCAAGTGACCCATCTGCTTTCCTAGCAACATAATCATACACGACGTTCCTATCTTTCAAGACTTATCGCATGACACAACTAGTCCATTGCCACAAAACTTTCCCAAAAGCAAACTTATTTATCTCAGCAAAATCAGTATCAACCATGGCAAACAAATGAGTTGTCAACCCAAATCTCAGGTTGTGTCCCAAAGAAAAAACAGACTGAAAAAATGAATAATCACCTACTTAACGACAACATCACCACCCTTCTTCTTAAATCCTTTATCATTGAAAGCAGATCCAACCTCATCTTTCCTAACTTTCTCGCCTTTTCTAGGTTTACCCTCATACAAAGAAAAAATATATTTTCTAAGACCCAAATCAACCTCTTTGAAAATGCTAAAATCAACACTACCCAGACATTTCAAGCGAGTAACCAGGGCAAACTCATTAATTGAAAACCTAACTAATTTACCACCCAACTTAAACCAAAACTCAGAATTTTCATTTTTTTTTATGAACCTCCCTCATCAAAACACTGTGAAATAACTGGGCTTGAAATGTAATTTCAGGTAGATCCAATAAATGACCAAATGGGTTCTTCAAAACATCGCAACTTGCTTAATCTCACTTATAACACAAGGCTTATTCCATTGTTGAACTTTACTCCCAAATCCCCTCTCAAGTTTAATTCTAAAATGGGAATCCTACAAAAAAAACATGAAAACTTGTTAGTCACTAGTTACTTAACATTGAAAAAGCATAAGTCAAACTTCAAAAACTATTTCAAAGTAACTACAAACCTAAAATAAAAATACTAAACATTATTAAGTAACTACATAGCTATGAAGGCAAAAAATAAATACAACAAAACAAATATTGGACAACATAAAATATGTGGTTACTTAATATTAAAATAACACTTATAAGAAAAAGCAAAACAATTTAAAGAAACAAGGAACCGCATGAGAACACACTAAAAACACTAAAACATTATAAAATAACTATGAAAATATGAAGCTAGGAAAAAAATACAACAAATTAACTACATCCCTAAAGAAAAACACTAACATCATCAACTAAAAGGGTACCTATAAAGATAAAAAAAAATATAAAAAACACATAAAATAAAAGTGGAAATCATAGAGTACTTGATTGCTTAACACTAAAAATATAACATATAATAAAAGCAAAGAAATTCAAGGTAACCAGGGGGCACATGAGAATAGACTAAAAAACACTAAACGTAATAAAGTAATTGTTAAAATATAAATGCAAAAAATAAATAAATACAACAAAGTAACTAGGCACCTAAAAAAACACTTAGCATCATTAACTAAATGGGTACCTATAAAGCCAAAAAATAAAACATATAAAAAAACACATAAAATAAATTTGGACGCCATAAAGTACTTGGTTACTTAACATTAAAATAACACATATAAAAAAAGCAAAGTTATTCAAAGTAACTAGGGACCACATGATAACACACTACAAAACACTAAACATAATAAAATAACTGTCACGATATAAAGACATAAAATAAATAAATACAACAAAGTAACTAGGTTCCTATAAAAAAAACACTAAACATCATCAACTAACTGGTTGCCTATAACTCCCTAATGCACATAAACATAAAATAAAAATAATAAATACCAAAGAAAAAATTTGCGAGAATAACTCAAAGTAACCAGTTACCTATAACCAGAAAAAGCAAAATAAACAAAAGAAACAGTAACCGATTACTAGGCATATAAAAATTCATTAACTATAAATAAACTAAATAACATACTAAGTAAAAAAAAAAAAACAACATTAAAACACATGAAAATAAAAAACTAAAATATCTGATTGTTAGAGTCGTTGATAATAACAAGTCCATGAGGCTTCAATCCTCCCCCAGGACTTCGAGGAGAACGTCGCAATTTTACTGACGGTCCATCCTCATCAGTGGACTTAGAAGGGTCAGCATCCCTTCTCTTTTGAACCATTTCTACGCAAACACAAAACACAAAAAAGAGCAATGAAACCACATACACGATATAACTTCTAGCTTTATAGATTTTGAAGCACTGACTTCTTAACTCAATGAGAAAATATGTGTATAAATTCAGTGTAACTACGTAGCTTTATAATTTCATTAGATTTTGTTGAATTTTTATTATATGCTTACCAATCCATAAATAGAACAACATTATATGGTGGTGTGAATTTAAGCAATGTAAGACAAAATTGACAAACAATCTCAATCATTGAAGTGAAATAAAAACAGACTATATAGGTAGAACATGTCAAACCTGTTGTCCTTATTCAAAATCCCAGATAATGTAGTAGACAAGATTTAACAAAGAAATTGAAACTGTTGATTAAGAGTTAAAGTCCACATTGTCTGTGGACTTGTATCAATCATGTAGCGATCAAACACTAAAAATGCACTTACCAACCTTCAAACATGTATCAAATACATTCTCTGTGGACTTGTATCAAACATGTAGCAAGCAAACATATCAGTATATGTAAACCAACCTTCGAAATGTATTATAGTTTGTATCAAAGCTAATCAAAATAAGTGATAATTCGTAGAAATATGATAGAAAAATGCTGTACCCAAAATAAGGAGTAGGGAAACAACACACCTGAGGCTGAGAAAGTGAGAATGGCGTCGAGCTAAGAGTGGGTGTGAGTATGGACTAGATGCCAGCAGAAAATACCACCGCTCGCCAACCTTGAGACCAGTGTTCAACTCCGATCACTGCACTTGAAGAACTCTATCCGCCTCCGTTTGCCGAACTTGCAGAGATCGGCAACCCATAAATTGCCACAACCACGAAAGGAGAATAAGATGAAGAAAAGGGAACCCAAAATCGCACAGCCAAGGAGAAATGAAGGAGGTGAAAGTGAAATTTGATGAAGTAAATATTTTAAGTTAAAAAGTAATAAAAGAAAACATAAAAACAAATAAAAAAAATGTAAAAACTAAAAAGGTAATAATTTTGAATGAATAGGTAAACTAAATTAGTTAAACTAAATTTTTTTTTACATAACTACACTTCTGCTTTAATAAACTCTTATTAGTAATAAAAATATGACATAATCAAGATTTGTTACAAAAATATGGGAAAAAAACCCATAAAAGTGATTAAAATTATAAAAAGCTATAGAATTTTTTTTTTGAAAAAAGCCATATTTTTGCAAACTTTGTTAAAAAACTCATATAAAATGTAATTTCCTCTTTTTTTTAATCTAGAAATGCTTAATTAAAATATAAAGACGTTGAAATTAATGTATGATATTAGTTATACTAATCCACATATGATAATAGAGTTAATAGTGAAAAAATACATTTTATAAGTCACTTTGCAAAATAATATTATTTTAATCAATTTTACAAACAAATAACATTCCACGTAGCAGATCGACATTCTATAAATAATTATATAAAAAAAAACTATTTTCTGAAGCATCCTTATAAATTATTGTCACATAGTTATATAAATATATATATGTTTGGTAAATCATTAATTTATTAATTTCTTTTGGAAAGTTTGAAAGACTCAAAGTTAATATATCTTATGGATCATCCTCATCACATTTAAATTATTCACATTAATTGAGAGGTTCCAATACATATTATACATACTGCTGTATTTAATACTTTAAGGTTAAGTTTAAATAGTATAATTTGATTGGATTAAAAAATATAAGTGAAAAAAATATAGAAGAATGATATACAATTGTTCATTTACAAATAATAAATTAGAATAAAATAAGTTGGATACAAAATAATAATTCTTTTTTCTTTCAATAAAAATTAGTGATTAGATATGATTAAATTATCATAAATTTTTTAATCGGATTAAGTTATCTCAAATTAGATAAATTATTTAGGTTGTTGAATTAATTTTTTTTCAATATTCTTTCTAATTTGATAACAAAATTATATCATAAAAATTATTAAATTCTATCAAATCTAATCTCACTCTCTAAATGTAATCTTATAATTTTAAATCAAATGAAGTGATAAACTATTTAAGAATTTTCTTTTGAAAGGTAAGGAAATTTCCATTAATATGTAATTCAAATATAGTCGATTACATGAATATATCGCTCATAAAGTATGATCAACAATAATAGGCTTATTAAGTCGTTTACAATAAAAAAGAAAAAAACTCTAATAGTTACCCTAACTAAAAGTCCAATAAACCGCTAACTATTGAGTATAAAAAAAGTGTAAGGTAAACTTGGTTTCCAAACCAAATGAGCACATGCTATATTTATCCCACTAATAACAATTAATCAAAAGTCTTCCAATAAAAATTAGGAAAAAACAAATTCATTATAAAAATAAGAAATAATGACAACATAACAATGACTAACTATACTCATGAAACTCGATTCAAGAGAACATTAAGTTATTTACGGAAATTGGTCGAATACATTTTTGGTTTTTTAAATTTTACACAGCACGACTATGAACGATTATATTAATTACTATATTAACAACATATATAGTAATTAATTACAGATTTTGAGCTATTATTTTTTTTTAGATAACATTAAATAGTGTATTGTAGCAATTGGTCAAATATATAAATTATAAACTATTATTATCTTCGTCGGTGCCATAAATTTTAAGTTAAAAAGATTATTAGTTTTTCTTTTATGAGGGGATAAAAAAATATTTGAATTGGAGTAAAGTGCTCAATTATCAGTGTCCAACATTACTTTGTTGAAATCATAATCATATTCGTAGGAAATTTTACCCTCTCAAAGATTTTCCAGTATATGCTTTTTAAAAAAGTATTTGTTACTCTTTTTTTTTTCTTCCCATTTATATTATAATATATTATATATGCGAGAATAGTTAAATATATCTCAGAATATTTCTTAGTATAGACTCCCTATTACATTTTGTCTCTTTTGTTTTTGTTTCTTGCATTTTCTATTTATCTTTGCTATTTCAATGTTACGAGAAAGAAATTACATATATTATTATAGACCACTTATTTAGTCATTCACTTCTATTTAAGGTTTGACATCCCTCTAATGGAACAAATAAACTGTAACTGTAGCTAGCCATGGTTTTTAAATATTTGACCTCTTACTATTAGGAAAAGACACGGGAATGAATAAAATGGATTCTCATTAACTAGAATAATCTCTGCAAGGGTATAAAAACAGGTAAATAGCTTAAGCAACAACACTTGAAACTAATCTTACATAATGATAACGACTCTAACTAACTAAGGCAATACAACCAGTAAACTAACTAATCAGTTACAAGAGAAAGTAGTTAGCTCTTAACACCCCAGCCCCCTCAAACTTATTGTTGATAGAGTCTCAACTCTAAATTTGTTTCGTAAGTACAAAAACATGGTGTTAACAAGAGCCTTAGTTAGGATATTTGCTGTTTGGTCATTGGCTGGAACATGCTGAATAATAATCTGCTTGTGTTAGACCTTTTCTCGGACAAAATACAAATCACGCTCTATATGTTTTGTGTGAGCTTGCAAGATTGGATTTGCAGACATCAAGATAGTGCTCAAGTTATCACACCACAAAAATGGAGTAAGTGGCAAAGAAACCTGCAGTTCAGCAAGAAGTGCTTGAATCCACGTTACTTCTGCAGTCAATGAAGCCAAACTCCTATACTCAGCCTCAAACCTAGAGCGTGAAATAGTAGCTTACTTTTTGGAAGACCAAGAGACCAGATTAGGACCAAGATAAACACACAACCTTGAAGTTGAGCGCCTATTGTTTCCCAAAAATTCAGCATAATGACGTGACACAAACGAAAGACACATGAAGGATACGTAACGAGACATTTACAGAGGACTAGTCGACTCATGACCAGATATGAGAAGAAAACATGTTATCAGATGAACTCAGAACTTATACGGAGTAGTGGGAAATCGACAAACGACATGCGACCAGAGCTGCTCGGTAAAAATTAGTTAAAGTTCAACTTTAATTTAATATGCAGATATTTGTGAGATATTTGTATTTAGTGCATTATTCACCTATTATTTTATATTTACTTGTTGCACAAGTTGTGCAAGGCCCATGAACCATCTATGTATATTCTTGAGTCTATAAATAGAGGACTCAAGAATTCATTTAGTTTTTTACGCTGTAATTCTTTGCTTTCAGAGAAATCAAAATATTTAAAACTACTTTTGTATCCTCTCTCTCTCAACTTGTGAAATTCATTTGACTCTGGCTCATCTGATTGCAGGTTTTGAGAATTTACATAAATAAGAGTACGAAGTGGATGTAGGTCATTACTGATTAGAAGGGTCGAACCACTATAATTCTTTGTGTCGTTTCTTATTCTTATGTTTAGTTCATATTCTATATCGTAAATTTGATTCAGTGACGTTGACCAAATTAGGGGTCAACATTTTGGTGCTTCCGTTGAGAGTCGAACTCAAGAAGAAAAGAAAATGGCTAAATCTACTAGGAAAACGCTAGGTCAGCAGACAGGATTGACATCTAAGAATCCTCAGAACCCACCCCCTCCCCGAGGGTAGTTGAAGGAGAGCCTGAAATGGAACTGGAGGAAGAAAGCCATGAGTTGAATGTTGAAACCCTGCGAGCAACCGTGGTGATGTTACAGGATGAGTTGGCCACACTGAAGGCTAACTAGGAGAATGTTGCTGAAACTATGATCATGCAACAAATGGAAATTGGTAGACAAAGGCGAGAGCTCAATGATAGGCAAACCAAAATGGATCGATGTCAGAGGGATGCAACTGTGGCATTGGAGGCGGCTATATAGTTAGCACAAGGAGATCGACCTGCACAGAACCCTCAACCACAACCATCACAAAGTCCTCAACAACCAGAACGATACCAGGCTGCTCAACTTGACAAAGAACCCCGGAATTCTGGTAGACATATTGAGCCACGATAGCCTCCTCGGTCCGGTCAAGTTAGTGAACAACCACCTCGACAGAATAGGGACGAGCAGCGTCTCCAAAGCCCACGTCTTTTAACTGACGAGTAGGTCTTACCTGGGAGAGGACCAGGGAATTTTCACTTAGGAAACAGGAGGCAGCCAGACGTAGCTTCTGCGGTCAGGGATCCCCCACGACAAAATAATGTCCCGGGACCTAGCAACCAACGCATACCTCATAGGCCTCCTCCGGTTTATCGAGACAGTTATGGACGAAGATTGCGCACTCACATGTCGTAGTTTAGAGATGGGCATGATTACAACGAGGGGGATTTTGGATATAACAGAAATCCAAGAAGGAATGTTGGTCGGCATGATGGGCAAAGGTTTGAGCAGTTGGATCCCCACCTCCTCCACCAATGAATCATTGACCAGCAAGTCAAAACACAGGGGGGGGGCAACCAAGGCAACCTAATGTCTTTGATCGACTAGGAGCATCAAAGAAAAGACGAAGTGAAGATCTGAGGGGTGTACTAATCAATAAAAGAGAAAAGCACGATGAACATATCCCTACTGCGGCTACTCTTGGCCCCATAGTGCCAACTGCTGTCCAGGCCCAAATAGATGTTTTGAACCAGGTCGTTCAACAGCTAGTCGGCAATAAAACTTCCCATATAGACTATAATTGGATGAGAGGCACTCCTTTCATTAATAGAATTGTCGTGGCCGAAATTGTATGAAGTACTTATTGTAGGATATTTATTTATTTTCATGTAATTTACATATTATCAATCAAAAATGTAAATTCCTAGAACATGCTCCTATGAAATTGATACAAAAAAAAGTTAAGTACAGAAACTTACATATACGCAGTGGAACTGGAACAACTCTTTCCTTCAATTTCTCTAACCCTTGATTCCTTTCTATAGCAGAGTATTATCAAGAAATTGAACTAGATTAACAACACAATCTTCCTCACCAAGCGTTTGATCAACCTAAAACTAGTGTGGTCTAGTTCTCAACACATGAGATAGAGATATACAAGAGAAGAAGAAGAGAGAGTGGCCAAGAAATGGTTAGACTGTCTAGGTTTTCACTTACCCAATGAATCAATTAAGACTGACTTCCTTATGAAAACCTTAGATATCATATTCCTTATATAAGCAACTTAATGAGCTTTATTTAAATTTAAATTAATTAAAATAATAAACAAAAAGATAAAAGCCTTGGACTCCCACAAATGGACTTGGGCCCAATCTCTTTCTTTTGAATTTAAATCCCAATTGGGCCTAAATTCAAAACCTTTTATTTATTTATTTTTCTTAATTAGTTAATTAAATCCTTATTCAAATTAACTAATTATAATTTGAAACTTGATTTAATATTATTTATTTATATTGACACCAATTTATCAATATTAAAAAATTTACCCAAAGATTCTCTTTTATTCTCTAAATCTCATATCTCTGTAAATTTTCCAAAATTGACATAGTCAACTTTAAAAATCCTAATTGATAATTAAATCAATTAATTGAGACATTCTAGATAATTTACTCAAAGGTGATGCGGGGACCACGGATCCATGAAATCAAGCTCCAATAAGTTACCGTGAATTTATTTACGAATAATTTCACTACCTTATTAATTACTCGTAACTCCACTATAGACTCGGAATTGAACTCTTGAATTCATAGAACATATTTTCCAAACCATAAATACGTTATCCATTATTATAACTATTACTGCCAGCCAATCCTTTATCGATGACTTACTAACAAGCTGGGTGCATATTACCGTTTTACCCCTCATCAGTATTTTATCCTTAACTCCCACTAAGTTCCTTATAAATGATATTTCCATGAACTTAATCACAGAAGTAATAAAGGAAATCATCTTTAACCTTTTGAACAAAGTAATAAAGGAAATCATCTTTTCACTCTCATACAGAAGTTATAGATTTCATATATATGAATAATACTCCCACTCAATTACACTACTAAATCTCCAAGATGTAAGTATGGGCTAGATCGTAGGGTAAGCTGGTAACGAACAAGTCAAAAGATTTAAATAATATAATTAGTAGAATATTATCACTCAGAATTAAGATCGACTTAACCTATGGTCAACGTTGTGACATTGATTAGATTCGATAACAACGATACCCAATGCACTGATCTAATCTTAGGACTCATTCTTTTGAACATATAATTACAACTATAATCTATTGTGACCTAGTCACTATAACTGTAACTATCCATATGTTCAGGATTTTATAAATGTTTGTATTATTTCAATAATCATGTAATAAAACAAACAAGCAACATGATTGTCAAACTAAATGATTTCAACTACTTTTATCGACAATATAAAATCATGTTATTTGTCCGACAAGGTTTTATAAGGGCATAAACCCAATAGAAATCCCTAGCAAATTCAAAATGATTGTGCTACCTAGCTATACTGGAAGAGAAGACCCAGCATCTCACGTGAATAAGTTTGAGATAAAAATGGATTTCAGAAAGTGTCCAAAGATGATCGGTGCAAGATTTTTGCGGCCACTCTGTATGATGTCGCTCAGGAGTGGTATTGTAAATTTACACCGACCAACATAACTTAATGGGAAATGTTCGTCAAGGAATTTTACAGACAATTTTATGCTAATCTCATACATCTGACCGAAGCAAATCAATTGGTAGGCATAAGGCAAAAGGAAGGAGAACCTCTCAAAGAGTATATTCAAAGGTTCATGAGAGTGGCTGCTCGTGCCAAAATGGTGGGAGATGAAGGGAAAATGATGTCCATTACAGCTAGAGTACAGCGCTGATCCCTGTTATGGAGTAGTTTGTAGAAAAATGGAGTTAAGAGCACTCAAGAGTTTTTGGACCGAGCAGATAAATACATTAAGTTGGAGGAAGCTATCGCCAATGAAGGAAAAGCCCCAAATGCTGATCAGGACAAAAAAGAAGAGCTGATCAAAGATGTTGGCAGCCCTAGTAAGAACAACAACAAAAATGGTGGAAAATGGGCAAGCACTGAGTCATCTATGTTCGATAATAAACACCCTAAACAAAATAGATATGAGCCAAGGTTCACCAATTATACGACTTTGGTCGACAACCAAGCAGAAGTTTACCAGGCCAACCACACTACCATACCTTTTAGGCGACCAACTCCCATCAGGAAGGCCATTTCAAAAAGATATACAACAAAGTTTTGTCGCTTCCATAATGATTATGGCCATGATACAAATGAATGCAACCAGCTGAAGGATGAGATTGAGTTTCTGATACGACAAGGACATCTGATGTAACGACCCAAATTCACTAATTAGGCTTAAGGGCCTTGATTAGTGTGCCTGGAGGCATAATGGAGATTATGTGTGATTTTAATGATTAAGATGCATGATTATGATTTTAAGCATGTTATATGACTATGTGTATTATGTTATGTGATAATTATGCTATGTGATTTGTACCACGTGGGTGTGGTGATATCATTGTGATGCACGTGCCGAGACGGTCCTAGAAAGCTAGATAATGGTAACTGGTGATTTGGTAACTTGTGTAACTGTTAGTAACCATAGAGAGTAACAGGTTTTGTTGGAAAAGTGGTAGAACTGTAAAGTAAGTAAAAGACAAGTGTGCCCTTGAGGTTTAGTTAGAAAGGGATATTTATGGAGGGATAGAGTGGTCTTTTGGTAGTGAATAGGTGAATTTCAGCTGAAGGAAAATACAATACGTATAACACTTTGGGAAATTGGTTTATGCTGAATTTTGGAGACCTAGAAATAGAGCAAAAGAAAGATAGAAGAGGGAAGCTGAATTTGGCTCTTGGAAGGGGAATCAAGGGGGTTTGAAGTTATCAATCAAGCCTAGGCCAAGAATACTCAGAGGTAAGGACTTAGCTATGATTTGTTTAAGTTTCTAGTCTGGTTTTCAGAAGATAAGCATGAATTGAAACAAGTTGGTGGCTGGTTTTGCATAAATTCAGAGTTGGAATAAGCAAAAGAGAAGGTGGTTTGAAGCTAGAGGTTGGACTCTCCATTCAAGGTAAGGATTCTGTGTAATTGTAAAGCTTATTTCTGTTATGAATTAGGGAATTTGAAGTGTGGTTTGGGTTTAGGTTTAAGCTTTCAACTTTCTGGTTTGAGTTACTAAGGCATGGAACTCAAGAGTGAATTTTGGGAATGATTGTGTAATTGAGCTAGGGGATGACGTTTCTAGGTTGTTGTGTGGTCTATTAGGGGTTTTGAGTTGGTTTTGGGGCTTAGGTATGAATTTGGGATGGTTTGGAATAATTTGGGTTCGGGAAAAACGTAAGGAAAAACCCAGAAATTTGGGTTCGCGAAGGAGCGCCGCGGCCCTATTCTTGGGCGCCGCGGCACAAGGCTGTTTCTGGGCAGAGTGTGTTCTCTAACTTGCTGGGCACCGCGGCCCTATAGGGCAGCGTCGCGACGCTAGGCAAATTTCAGGTCATGGGAATTTGCAATTTTGAGCCTTTGCTCCGGGGGTTTGGGGGATGCCTTTGGTGCATTGTTTTAGGGATTTGGGGGTTCCGAGAGTGTGGGATTGGTTCCGGGAAATATTTTTGGATTGATTAGTGACAAAGGAAGTTTCATTTGTGTTGTGATTAGGTCTTTGGAGAGGCTTGGGGTAGAGGACCGTGCTCGCAGCTTCGAGGCATCGGAAACTAGTGAATTGAAAGGTAAGAAAACTACACCCGGTTGTATGATTGTGATGGAACTAAGTGCTCCCGAAAGATATATCGTGTCAATGTTGGTATTACGCCATGGGACATGTAAAAGCGATCTAAGAGTGCCATACATGATTTTAGCGCACAGAGCGCGAATTGGCCACTGGGAGCCAAGAACAACGGGATAACGGAGGGAGCGGCCTGAGGGCGCTAGCCTTGGTTATCGTTTGTGAATTGTGAATATTATGAACTGAAATGCCTAGTATGTGGAATACTTGATTATACTGACTGATGATATATCTGAGTATGTGTGATGCAATGTGAGATGTTGACTTGTCTGTTAATTGTTCATGCTTTATTGTTGTGGTGTTTTCTTGCTGGGCCTTGGCTCACGGGTGCTACGTGGTGCAGGTAAAGGCAAGGGCAAGCTGGACCAAGCCTGAGGTGGAGAGCTTCGAGGTGAAATGTACATAGCCAGCTGTTCGATCACCATGGTCGAGGAGTGAGTCAGGACAGGGATCTACCTAACTGCTCGTTTTGCCTTAGTATGGCTGGTTAATGTATTTGAACCTTGTAACTTTTGTAAACGGCCTTTAAACTGATATTTTTGGGATCCCGTGTAAATAAACAATGTTTTTTTAATGAAAATGTGGCTTTCAAAACAGAAACGCTTTCAACCCTAGTTCCTTAATAGTTTCAATAACACGATTTTATTTAAATGACTTGGTTAGCAAGTCCGGCACTTTATAAATACACAGTGTAACGATCTTGGCTATCCATGGCGTTACAACTTGGTATCAGAGCGTCCTAGGTTTATGGGTCCTGAAGAATGGCTGGGTATGTACATTCGCTGCGGGAGACAAGCTCAACTCAGGGTTTGGTAATGGTGTATGCATGTTTGCGTGCTTAAGTGATTTGAGTGAGATATGATTGCTGATATACGACAAGTTACTGTTCGACATACTATCTCCAGAGACTCAGCTGGTCGACAGGACCCCCAGAAAACTTGCTGGTCAGTATAATGGTCACTACTCGGTACACTTGCTAGAAGAGCAGTTGGTCGATATGACGGACATACATACTTTCTCGGATGAAAGTAGTTACACTCTCCGATTAGTTCTGCGCAAGAGTCGCCCAACCATCCGCAAAGAGCGTCTAACAGCCTAGAAAGCTCAGTCAAATGTCCTAAAGGATAGGGAAGCAACCACATGCGAGAAAATATAGATTTTTTCCCATTAGTTACACTCGGGCGCAACCCCTGGGCGACATGATCAGTATAAATACAAACCCTCCACCATAGTGGAGGGGGTTCACAAAAATTGCTTACTGACTAGTACTAGAAACATACGGAGTAGCCTGGCTTGGTACTTAGCAGCGATTTACCATTCTGTATTGTTATTTACACTTAGAAATCTACCTATATTCACTGATTATCTTGTGTAAACCCTTAAGATCAATACAAATATAAGAGGAAGTAGGTCATTACCAATTCTTGAGGCCGAACCTCTATAATTCTAGTGTTCTTTATTATTTATTCCTCATATCTGCTAGGTTCTTGGCTCATTTATTGTTCATTGATTGTCTAATTGAAAGCTCTCTAATTAATTATTTTGACTTCGCGCCAGTTGGCTAAAAAACTAGTCAACATTTTGGTGCTTTCATTGAGAGCCTAAGAGAGTCACATTCATATTCTATTGCTGCAAGGATGGTAGTTTCAACCAGAAGGTCAAGTCAAGAGCCTCTAGAACCTAAGGCTGAAGTCTCTCACCAAGTCCCATAATTGAGCAATTTTAATGGGCATCAAAGTTATTTTCCGCCTAGGAATCCATCTGGTGTTGGGGGGCAAACCGCTGGGCCCACTGCACCAGGACGCAGAGCTGCTGCCTCTACTGGAATCACCCATGCGGGAACGTCAGATGGAGTTGCTGTACGGGGTACCGACCAGCCAGGACCTAGAGCTGGAGGTCCTGGACGGTACGAGCCCCACATAGATATTGAAGGACTTGACCTTGAGATTGATCAAAAAAGGGAAGTCGTGGGGCAGATACAAGATCAGCTTGCCACCATGAACCAGGGGCGAGCCATTGCACAGGAGGCCCTTAATGAGGCTTTCGAAAAACAAAGGAGAGATTTTCAAGAATGGCTGGATCGACATGCCTGGGAGGTGCACCCCCGTCAGGAGGACATGGAATGCTGAACTTGAGAACTGCTGAATCCATCCGCAATTATATGCAACAATAACAAACCTAAGGGATGGGAACTGTCGTTGGAACTACTTCCCAAAACCAACAACGCCTTCCCATTTTTGGTTTCGGTGAAGGTGTCATGCATGGACTAGACACTCAACCTCAGAATGGGAATTAGGGGCCAACCAGGAGTCACAGATCTGGTCGGGGTGCCCAAGCCAATAACAACATGCGACCCTTACTAGCTGATGAACAGGTCTTGCCAAGGCGTGGCATGGGACAGGACCAAGCAGAAAATTTTCAGTCAAGATCTTAGGGCAGTGCCCATGACAGGAATCTTAGTGCTGCAGGACGGGATGACAACCCCCGAGCTCCAGCGCTGAATAGGAGTGGTCAACCCCAAAACTACCAGTAGCAACCTAGTCAGTATAGACAACATCAAGAATACCGACCAAGATCCCGAAGAGATGAGCTGGATGTTAGTAGTGCATACAGACCCCATTATGCTGATGGGTATGACCATGATCAGGCGGCAAGCCATGTTCGCCAACAGAATAATCAAGGTCAGAGATATAACTAGCCCGAAGGACCATTTGTCCCACAAGGGCAATATGTTCTAAACAACCAACAACCTCGAGGTGGAGGGTTTCAGGGAGTACCTCCAGTACTAGGCCGAGCAGACAGCCAGAATGCTGGGGGCAGACCTCAGCCAAAATCCGTTTTCAACTGAATGGGCCCTATGGGAGGTGAAGACCTTCGGGATGCTCTTAATTGAAGTAAGGAAAATCGGGATTCGAACAACATAGCTCCGCCTAAGTCTGTTCGAGACTCGAGAATGGATGAGGTCCGCAATGCAGCGTAGCCCCAGGCAGCTGCAGACCCTAACATCCAGGCCTAGCTGGATCTGTTAACCTGACTGGTAGGGACTTGACAGCCCCAAGTTAACAAATATTTAAATTGAGAGGGAGAGAGGTTCCCCATTTTCCGAAAGTATTAATCAGCCACCCATACCTGTCAAATTCAAAATGCCAACATGGAAGATGTACACTGGATTGGAGGACCCAGTATCTCATGTTCACAACTTTGAACTACAGACTTATTTACAGGGGGTTCGAGATGATGCCAGGTGCAGGATCTTCCCGACCACTCTGTCAGAAATCGCCCAGCAATGGTTCTTCAAGCTACATCCAGGGTCGATGACATCATGTGATGGATTTGTACGCACATTCTATTCCCAATTCTCCTAAGCAATGCCCCTTTCCCGCCGAGCCAAATGACTTCGTGGACATAAAAAAAGAGATAATGAACCTTTGAAGGACTACATTCAACGTTTTATGTGGGAAGCCACCAGAGTGAAATCCCTTAGTGATGACGGTATATTTATAGCCATCAATTCAGGAGTTAAGGTAAAAAGTCTATGCTGGAGGATTTGAAAAGGAAGTCTGTACGTACCACCCAGGAGACCCGGGTAGATATTTTTAACGCTACACAGGCAGTTGTACCATACAGAAGGCCTCCACCAATGAGGAAAGATGTTAACAGACGAGACATGACTAAGTTTTACCAGTTTCACAATGACTATGGTCTTGAAACCAATGAATGTAACCACTTGAAGAAGGATATAGAATTCCTCATTCGACAAAACAATGCTCATTTGAAGAGGTATGTACGACCGACTGCCGAACAGCATCCTCAACAGATTCCTCAGCAACAGTCTCAATAGTATCAGAGCAATTAGCGTGTCCTATCACCACCGGTTGCTGGTCGTCTAGATATGATCTACGGTGGACTACATTTGGCTGGAAACTCCGGCAAAGCTCGAGAAAGATACGCTCGTTCCCTTAAGCATGAGTAGGAGGCAGATGTACTGGCTGTCTAGGAGTGTACTCCCAAACAGCCTCGCTACGAGTGTGAGCCCATCACATTCGCTGAGGAAGACACAAGTCATGTACATCATCCACATAATAATACTTTGGTGGTAGAAGTACAGATCACTAATATGATCGTGGCCCGAATGATGATTGACCATGGGTCCTCAGCCAATATCCTGTTCAAGAGTACCCTGGAGAGGATGAATTTAAGCATCAGAAACTGGAACCATGCCATGCGAGCATATACTGTATGGGTTTACAGGGAATGGCATGGCTCCACCAGGAAGCATAAGACTGCGTTTGACAGTGGGGATGACACCTACAAACAACACTATAATGACTTTATTTGTAGTTATTGACATCCCATCTCCATACAATGCCATGAAAGGCCAACCAGCCCTATATGACCTCTGAGCAGTAAATTCAGTCTTCCATCTGCTCATCAAATTCCCACTTGGGCAGGTATAAGATGTCTTAAAGGGAACCGACTAGTGCCCAGAGAATGTTATAATTCACCAGTAAAAAAGGCATGGAAGGTTGTCTGCACCACACAATCTACAGGACCTAGTCACCAGAAACAGGATGAAACCCAAAATGAGGGGGGGGGGGGGGGGGGGGGAGGATATAGACCCTCGTTTTAGGGATATTGATATAGGGGTGGGTGGGTCCAGTCGAAGAATTAGAAGAAGTCCCGCTTGACCCAAAACACCCGACCAGGGTTGTCAAGGAAAGGGTTGTCCAGGAACATAAGATCCGCCTTGATCCAGTTCCTATGGAACAACCAAGATGTATTCGTCTGGTCTCATGATGACATGGTAGGGATCTGCCCAACCATTATAAGCCACACCCTTAACATCGATACTGAACACTTCAAGCCCGTGCAACAGAAAATGAGGTTACTGGATCCAACGATGGCAAAAACATTGAAAGAGGAGGTGGATAAGCTTTGAAATAAAAACTTCATTAGGGAAGCCTTATACCCAGTATGGGTGTCCAATCCTGTATTGCTATTGAAGCCTAATAACAAGTGGAGGGTGTGCATAGATTTCACAAATTTAAATAAGGCATGCTCGAAGGACTGCTTCCCACTTCCGAGAATTGACCAGCTAATGGACGCTACAGCCGGTCACGAGATATTAACCTTTATGGACACCTACTCGGGGTACAACCAGATAAGTATGCATCCACCTGACCAGGAGCACACCAGCTTCTGTACAGATATGGTGTTGTACTGCTATAAATTTATGCTGTTCGACTTGAAAAATGTTGGAGCCATATATTAACGGCTGGTAAACCGTATGTTCAAAGACCAGATAGGAAATAACATGGAGGTCTACGTGGATGATATGTTGGTGAAATCCAAATAGGCTGGGGGGCACATTGAGGACTTGAAGGAATGTTTCAACATCTTGAGACAATATAGAATGAAGTTGAACACCCTGAAGAGATATTTTGGTGTAGGGTCAAGAAAATTCCTATGATTCATAGTGAACTCCAGGGGAATTGAAGCAAACCCCGAGAAGATAAAGGCACTGCTGGACATGCCCTCACCAGTAAGGATCAAGGACGTGCAGAGCCTAACAGGACGCATACCAGTACTCAACAGAGTCCTGTCCAAATCCACTGATAGATATATTCTGTAACGCCCTGCTGCCTTAGAGTCGTTACTAAGTGAGTTTAAAATGTGCAATTAACTCGCTAAGTGAGGTTTTAGGACAAAAGTGTAATTAAACCATAATCAGAGTCATAAACTAGAAAATAAACCTTTCACTGAAAATTATAAAGCGTTTAGCATTTGGGATCCCAAAAATATTGTTTAGAAATATTTATAATTCAAAAATATATCCAGAGTCGG
The DNA here is from genome assembly GCF_963169125.1 of Humulus lupulus. NCBI lineage: Eukaryota > Viridiplantae > Streptophyta > Magnoliopsida > Rosales > Cannabaceae > Humulus > Humulus lupulus. The sequence continues at coordinate 124,673,856 of NC_084801.1, read as the reverse complement.
CTAAAAGAAAAAATTTAAGTTTAGTACAATCATCTACCAAAAGTATCCCCCGCCGTGGCAGCCAGGTAGACCAGACATGTACGCGCTGCTCATCACGCTCACCATACTCAAGGTTGGTGGACTTTTCCCTTGTCTTTACCTGCACCACAGAGCACCCGTGAGCCAAAGCCCATCCAGAAAACCCTAACAAGCAGATAATATATGCATATCAAACACTTAACATATAAAAAAGCCATCATCAGGCTATACACATACGACCATGCCGTCCTAGACGCTTTACCAGGCCCTGGATTCGCGGTCCACACCGTGAGGACATCCCAGGTATCCTCTGGGGTCTCGCCTTGGCAACTCGCACTCCACGTGCTAAACACTGCTCCCGGCCCCTTGCCGTTCCCGACCATCGTCGTTCATTCATTTATAAGTGCACATAATACAACTAAACATATACTTAAACACATAAAAGGTCAGTCAAAGGGCCACGCCCTGCAACACAGTCATATAGGGCCAAGCCCTGCAACTCAATCATATAGGGTTGAGCCCTGCAACCAAAGCTCTATGGGAACAGTAGTTTTCTTACCTGTATCCCGAGCTTTCCAGGCACCGATGTCCCGAGCACAGTCCCCTAGTCTGAGCCTCGCTGAAACCCTAGTCACAACGCACCAAAAATATCCATCCATCAAGTTCCAAGCCATTAAATAACTTTGGGTCATAATTCAGTCTCCGGGACCTTGGATTTTATCAATCCGGGTGTTAAAATCCATCCCAAGTCCTAACAGTTAGGTTCCCAAGTCAAATCCCACTAGACACCTTGCATCTTGAACTAGGGCTGCAGCCTAACCCCTTAAGGGTCGCGGTTTGCCTCCAAAACAGAGGCTAAACGCCTCCTTGGAAACACACACGGGTCGCGACATGCTTGGCCAAGCGCCACGGCGCACCCCATGGTTAGTGGCCTCCCCAGGCCTTGCGTGCACATGGGCCGCAGCATGCCCCTCCTAGGGCCACGACCCTCATCTCCAAACCCAGAAACCCTCCATTTTTCCCTGCATTTCCTTCGAGCCTATCCTTCTAAAATCATCCCAACTCAATACCCAAACCCAAAATTAAGCTTGAGCCTCCCTACCACATCATCTAAGCTCCACAACAAATCCAACACAGTCTTATAAACTCAACCCACAACAAAACTTAACTCATGATTCTGGTTCACATGCAACTTACAACACTAATTATAATTCAACTGAAACTCAAGGGGTTTTAGAGTTAGACCCCTTACCTCAGCTGATGAATTCAAACTTTCACTAGCTCCTCAACCTCGAAAGCTCACCTCTTCCAAGCTCCAAGCCTCAAGCTCCCAAAATCCCAGCTCCAATTCCTTAGTTTTTGACTAGTTTCATCCAAGTGTAGAAGAGAACCTGAGTGAGGAAGAGAGAGTGGGTCGGTTTAGAGAGTTCCAAATGATTCTATGTTTTGTTTTATTTAACTTAAGTCTATAAGGTTACCTCAAGGCTCGGGGTACCAAAAACGTCCCCGAGGGAAAAATGGTAAATTTCCCCAATATCCCCCCTAGGCATACTAACCTCAAATATATCTCCAAATATTTATTTCCATAACTCGATAGCCCCATAAGATGTCTAATACCCAAAATACCCCTCGACTCGTCCCGAGTCAGATTTTTGACCTCGTTGTGACTTTTGAGCTAACCGCGCCATAGGACTGTCTCAGATCGTGCAACTTAGATATATCACAATTTATTCACAATTATCACAATTTATGCTCTTCGCGAGCTAAAATTACAATCATGCCCCTAATAACCAAACAGGGCCAACATACATATATAATTCACCTAAACATGCATCTCTAATCACATATTCACACAAATTCACTTATTATAACAATAATTCACTTATTGCCCTCCAGGCATGCTAATCTAGGCCCTAAGCCTTATTAGAAATTTGGGTCATTATAACTATCCCCTCCTTACAGAAATTTCGTCCTCGAAATTACTTGAACAACTGGGGATACCACTCCCGCATCTCAGATTCAAGTTCCCACGTCGCCTCCTCGACCTTGCTGTTCCTCCACAGCACTTTCACTAAAGCGATGGTCTTTCTCCGCAAGACTTTGTCCTTCTGGTCGAGAATCTGAACTGGATTCTCCTCATAAGACAAATCCTGATCCAGCTCCAAATTCTCATAACTCAGACACATGCGTCGAATCAGACACATATTTCCGGAGCATGGACACGTGAAACACATCATGAACCCTTGACAAGGCCGGAGGCATCGCCAATCTGTAAGCTACCTCTCCAACCCGCTCCAGAATCTCGAAGGGGCCAACAAATCTAGGGATCAACTTGCCCCGAAAACTGAATCATTTCACTCCCCTCAAAGGTGAAACCCTAAGGAACACATGGTCACCAACCTGAAATTCCACACTCCTGCGTTTTAGATTTGAGTAACTCTTCTGGCGACTCTGGGAGGCGAGCATTCGAGCTCTAATCTTCTCAATCACCTCATTGGTCTTCTGAACCATCTAAGGACCTAAGTACCTCCTTTCACCGGTCTCATCCCAATGGATAAGTGATCTGCACTTTCTCCCATAAATCATTTCATACGGAGCCACTTCGATAGTCGCATGATAACTGTTGTATGAGAACTCAATCAAAGGAAGATAATTACTCCAAGATCCCCCAAAATCTAGCACACAGGCTCGTAACATGTCCTCCAATATCTGAATCGTCCTCTTAGTCTGTCCATCTATCTGAGGATGATAAGCGGTACTAAACCGTAACTGTGTGCCCATAGCCTTCTGCAGACTCTCCCAGAACTTGGAGGTGAAGGTGGGGTCCCTGTCGGATACTATCGACCTTGGAGCCCCATGCAGTCGAACAATTTCCTTCACATATAACTCAGCATACTGCTCCACAGTATAAGTCATTCTGACTGGTAAAAAGTGGGCGGACTTGGTGTCCCTATCCACTATCACCCACACCGAGTCATGCAGTCCCACAGTCTTCAGCAAACCAACCATGAAGTCCATGGCAATATCTTCCCACTTCAACTCTGGGATCTCTAGAGGCTGCAGCAACCCTGCTGGCCTTTGATGTTCAACTTTGACCTGCTGACAAGTTAAACACTTGGCCACATAATCAACCACATCCCTCTTCATCCCCGACCACCAATAGAATGCTCTTAGATCCTAGTACATCTTTGTCGTACCCGGATGTAAGGAATAGGGAGTGGTATGCAATTCATCTAAGATCTCCCGTCGGATATCTGAATCCATCGGAACACAGATCTGACCCTTATACTTCAGTAACCCCATCTCCGAGATAGAAAAGTCCTTAGCCACTCTGACTAAGACATTCTCCTTGTGACCTCTCAACTGGGAATCCTTCCCCTGCGCCTCCTTGATTCTCTCAAGGAGCGTAGACTAAAGAATGATGTTGGCTAACCAACTAACCACCAACTCTATTCCCGCTCTGGTCATCTCCTCCGCTAACTTATTGGATATCTGCCTTGAACTGTACAACTGTCCTGGGCCCTTCCGACTCAATGCATCAGCCACTACATTAGCCTACCCAGAATGGTATAGGATATCACAATCATAATCCTTAACCAACTCTAGCCACCGCCTCTGGTGCATATTCAGATTCTTCTGAGTAAAGAAGTACTTTAAACTCTTATGGTCGGTGTATATCTCACACTTCTCACTATACAGATAATGTCTCCAAATCTTAAGTGCGAATACCACTGCTGCCTATTCTATATCATGTGTGGGATATCTCTGCTCATACTCCTTTAACTGCCTCGATGCGTAGGTTATCACCTTCCCAACTTGCATTAGCACACACCCTAAACCCTGTCTAGAAGCATCACAATAAACTAGGGGTGCACACGAGACCCCCAAACCCGAAAACCCGAACTGGAAGAACCCGTTTTTTCGAAACATATCGGGTCGGGTTCGGGTTTAAGAATCATACACCTTCGGGTTCGGGTGTAATCCGAAACCCGACCGAAAATTAAAAAAAAAACTAATACTAAATATAAATAAATAAGATCTGAACTGAACCCTAAAGCTAAACCTGAACCTTTTTTTTCTTCTTCTCTTTCATTTCATTCAAGCATCACTTCAGCAGGAGAGCAGCCTCCTCAAGCACGGCCGCCGAGTGCCACTGCTGACCCATCGAGATGAGAGCCTCCCTCACCCTCAGCACTCACGCGGTGGCACCACCAAATCGCATGGCCACCACCAGCGACACGCCTCGCCTCGCCAGCCAGCGGTCCAGTAAGTTTTCTTTTGATTAAAGCACCTAACTCTCTAGCTCCATATTGAGCTTCAATTTTACAGTAATTAATTTAAAATTGATGATCTCATTTTGTATTTACATTTAGTATATCCTAGGGGTGCACACGGTTTTCTTTCTGTTAGTAACTTAGTATATCTGTTTTGTATTTAGTGATGAGCTCATTTTTCATCAATATATATATATAATTTGTTTTGTATCTGATTTCGTTTGGTGCATATGATACTTGAATTTGGTTATAGAAAATGAAAATTTGTTCTTGTAATCAATATACTAAAATGCTATGTTTTTCTTTTTAATTAGTAGTGTGAAATAGATAATATATGTTATTATAAAGAGAACACAACACATTAGTTGGAAAAAAATGGTATTTTTGAAAAAAAAATGGCATTTATGCAAATTTGGGCTTTTCGGCCCAAAACACAAATAGCCCAGTCAACCTGAAATGAAACCCAAAACCCGAAAAAACTCAAAAATTTCAGATCGGTTTCGGTACCATTTTTCTCAACCCGAAACCCGCAAAACCCGAACCCGATGAACCCGAATCTCGAAAATCCGACCCGTGTGCACCCCTACAATAAACCACGAACTTCTCGTTGTCTGTTGGCAGACTCAATACTGGCGCGGTGATTAGTCGCCGCTTCAACTCTCTGAAACTGTTCTCACATCTGTCTGTCCAAACATACTTTGTCTTCTTCTTTGTCAATTCTGTCAATGGTGTAGATATCCTGGAGAAACCCTCAACAAAACGCCGATAATACCTTGCCAATCCCAGAAAACTCCTCACCTCAGGAACACTGCTCGGTCTAGGCCAGTCCTTCACTGCCTCAATCTTATTTGGGTCTACCAGAATCCCCTCCTTACTGACAATATGGCCCATAAATGTAACTTGCGGTAACCAGAACTCGCACTTGCTGAACTTAGCATATAACCTATGCTCCCTTAACCGCTGTAATACTAGACGTAGATGCTGCTCATGCTCTATCTCTGATTGAGAATACACCAGAATGTCGTCGATGAACACAATCACAAACTTATCTAAATAGTCCTTGAAAACCCTATTCATCATGTCCATAAAAGTTGCTCGGGCATTGGTTAATCCAAAGGACATAACCAGGAATTCATAGTGTCCATACCTCGTGCGGAAAGTGGTCTTTGGCATGTCCTCCTCTTTGATCCTTACCTGATGGTAACCTGATCGGAGATCAATCTTGGAAAACACTGTCCTTTCCTATATCTGGTCAAACAAATCGTCAATCCTAGGCAGTGGATACTTATTCTTAATGGTCAACTTGTTCAGTTCCCTGTAGTCAATACACATCCTAAGAGATCCATCCTTCTTCTTGACAAACAACACTGGAGCACCCCATGGAGAGAAACTCGGTCTGATGAACCCCAAATCCAGTAACTCCTGCAACTGAATCTTCAAATCATTCAACTCAGCCGAAGCCATTATGTAAGGTGTCCTAGATACTGGCTCCGCCCCTGGTACCAACTCTATAACAAAATCAATCTCCCCCTACGGCGGTAGCCCTGACAGATCTGCTGAAAAAAAATCTGGGAACTCGCATACCAATCTGGTCTCCCCCGGTCCAATCGGCACAACCTTAGAGGTATCCACAACATTCGCTAGGAATCTTATGCAACCCTCCTGCATCAGGTCTCTAGCCTTCAGTTCTGAAATTATAGGTACCCGCGGTCCACTAGCTGTTCCCAAAAATACAAAGGGTACCTCCCCTTTCGGTTCAAAGGTCACCATCCTGTGCTTACAGTCAATTGTCACCCCATACTTCGATAGCCAATCCATCCCTAGGATCACATCGAAGTCATCCATCGCAAGTGCAATCAGATCAGCAAACAATTCCCTACCATTTACCTCTACTGGTAAAGCTCTAATCCACCTCCTAGAGACTACCAGTTCCCAGTCGGCAACAAAGTCTGAAAACCCCTAGCATACAAAACACTAGGTCTACACAGCTTATCTATCACTTTAGCAGACACAAACGAATGAGTGGCTCCAGAATCAAACAATGCAGTATAAGAAGAACCAGCACTAGAAATTTGACCTATCACAACTGAGGGGCTAGCCTCCGCCTCAGTCTGAGTTAAAGTAAACACCCTGGCAGGAGGAAGACTGTCGCCCTGCTTCGGCTCCTCCTTCATGGCTTGTGGGCAGTCCTTCTTCAGATGATTGGCACTCCCACAGAAAAAGCAGGCCCTAATCCTGCACTCACCCTGATGTCGTCGTCTGCACCGAGGACACACTGGAAAACTCCCCTAGTTGTCACCTCCGCCCTGACGGCCACTAGAACCACCCCGTGCCCTCCTATCTGAACTGGGAGGAACAAATGAATCTGGGGCCTTCCTCTTCTGCTCACTGGAGCCACTATCCCGACGGGATCCAATAAAAGGAGGCACCGTCCTCCTGGCATCGTGCCTAACAACGCTCTCTCTCCAGATCTATTCCTCGACCCCCTCAGCTATAAGGGCCTTGTCTACAACCTGAGCATAAGATGTAGTCTCTGGATCCAAGGTGATCTTCACATCACAGGCGATCATAACGTTCAAACCCCGTACAAATCTGTCTATTCTTGCCGCATCTGTCGACACTAAATCTGGCGCAAACTTCGCCAATCGGTCAAATTTCAAAGCATACTCTGTCACGGTCAACCGGTTCTGAGTTAGGTTGATGAACTCATCAACCTTCGCAGCTCGGACTGCAACATTGTAGTACTTCTCGTTGAAAATATTCATGAACTCTTCCCAGGTCATAACTGTCACATTTCTCCTATGAACTACTACATCCCACCAGATGCGGGCATCCTCTCTGAACATGTAGCTTGCACAGGCTACCCTCTCGTTACCCTCAACCCTCATAAAATCGAGAATAGAGGAAATCATATTCATCCACTGCTCTGCCCGTAGTGGGTCTAGTCCACCCTCAAAGGTGGGAGGATGCTGCTTTTTGAACCTCTCATATAAAGGTTCCCACTTGTTCTCCACAGCAGGTTGAACTGGCACTGGCGCCATAACCTGCTGAATTGGCAACCCAGTGACCTGTGGAGGGGCCTGTTGCCTCAGCTGTTGGAGCTCTTCTTCAGTTCGTTGCAGCCTTGCTTCCATTTTGGCAAACATCTATTGCCAATTCTGTGGGGCAGGTGGAGGGTCCTGACCCTGGTTATCATCCTCGGCCCGACTGCCACGGATTCTAGATGATTGTCAAGGAATTTCAACAAATATGCCTACAATCAATGACGCCGCTCATTAGGCATGATAACAACATCCAAAACCACCTCCCAATCACATCAGTCAACCATGAGCAACAATCCACATAACACACAGATAACATATAACACACAGTGGGCCATGCCCTGACATCATTCATATGTTAACTCATTCATCATGCTCTATATGAAATAAGCAGGAAAACAGGGCATTTAAGCACATAATTAGACATACAATTCAATTATTACCAACCAACCCTGAGTCGAACTTGCCACTGATAACGAGCATACATGTTCGGTCATTCTCCAGAAATCATAAACCTTGGCTCACTCTGATACCAAGTTGTAACGCCCTACTGCCTTAGAGTCGTTACTAAGTGAGTTTAAAATGTGCAATTAACTCGCTAAGCGAGGTTTTAGGACAAAAGTGTAATCAAACCATAATCAGAGTTATAAACTAGAAAATAAACCTTTCATTGAAAATTATAAAGAGTTTAGCATTTGGGATCCCAAAAATATTGTTTAGAAATATTTAAAATTCAAAAATATATCCAGAATTGGCTAAATGACAAAATTTAAGTTTAGTACAATCATCTCCCAAAAGTATCCCTGGCCGTGGCAGCCAGGCAGACCAGACATGTACGCGCCGCTCATCACGCTCACAAAACTCAAGGTTGGTCGACTTTTCCCTTGCCTTTACTTGCACCACAAAGCACCCGTGAGCCAAAGCCCAACAAGAAAACCCTAGCAAGCAAATAATCTATGCATATCAAACACTTAACATATAAACAAGCCATCATCAGGCTATACACATACAGCCATACCATCCCAGACGCTTTACTAGGCCCTGGGTTCGCAGTCCACACCGTGAGAACATCCCAGGTATCCTCTGGGGTCTCGCCCTGGAAACTCGCACTCTGCGTGCTAAACGCTGCTCCCGGCCCCTTGCCGTTCTCGGCCTTTGTCGTTCCCGACCATTGTCATTCATTCATTTATAAGTACACATAATACAACTAAACAGATACTTAAACACATATAAGTTCAGTCAATGGGCCATGCCCTGCAACACAGTCATATAGGGCCAAGCCCTGTAACTCAATCATATAGGGCCGAGCCCTGCAACTCAAGCTTTATGGGAACAGTAGTTTTCTTACCTGTGTCTCGAGCTTTCCAGGCACCGATGTCCCGAGCACAGTCCCCTAGTCTGAGCTTCGCTGAAACCCTAGTCACAACGCACCAACAATATCCATCCATCAAGTTCCAAGCCATTAAATAACGTTGGGTCATAATTCTAGTCTCCGGGACTTCGGATTTTTTCAATCCAGGTGTTAAAATCCATCCCGAGTCTTAACAGTTAGGTTCACAAGTCAAATCCCACTAGACACCCTGCATCTTGAACTAGAGCTGCGACCCAACCCCTTAAGGGCCGCGAATTGCCTCCAAAACAGAGGCTAAACGCCTCTCTGGAAACACACACGGGCTGCGGCATGCTTGGCCAAGCGCCGCGGCGCGCCCCATGGTCAGTGGCCTCCCCAGGCCTTGCATGCACATGGGCCACGACACGCGGCCCTCATCTCCAAACCAAGAAAACCTCCATTTTTCCCTACATTTCCTTCGAGCCTATCCTTCTAAAATCATCCCAACTCAATACCCAAACCAAAAATTAAGCTTGAGCCTCCCTACCACATCATCTAAGCTCCACAACAAATCCAACACAGTATTAGAAACTCAACCCACAAAAAAACTTAACTCATGATTCTGGTTCACATGCAACTTACAAATCTAGCTGTAATTCAATTGAAACTTAAGGGATTTTAGAGTTAGACCCCTTACCTCAACTGATGAATTCAAGCATTTACTAGCTCCTCATCCTCCAAAGCTCACCTCTTCCAAGCTCCAAGCCTCAAGCTCCCAAAATCCCAACTCCAATTCCTTAGTTTTTGACTAGTTTCTTCCAAGATGTCACTAAGCCTCCAAGTGTAGAAGAGAAACCGAGTGAGGGAGAGAGAGTGCGTCGGTTTAGAGAGTTCCAAATGATTCTATGTTTTGTTTTATTCAACTTAAGTATATAATGTTACCTCAAGGCTCGGGGTACCAAAAACGTCCCCGAGGGCAAAATGGTAAATTTCCCCAATATCCCCCCTAGGCATACTAACTTCAAATATATCTCCAAATATTTATTTCCATAACCCGATTACCCCATAAGATGTCTAATACCCAAAATACCCCTCGACTCATCCCGAGTCAGATTTTCGACCCCGTTGTGACTTTCTAGCTAACCGCTCCCTAGGACTGTCTCGGATTGTGCAACTTAGATATATCACAATTTATTCACAATTATCACAATTTATGCTCTCCGTGAGCTAAAATTACAATCATGCCCCTAATAACCAAACGGGGCCCACATACATATATAATTCACGTAAACATGCATCTCTAATCACATATTCACACAAATTCACTTATTGCCCTCCAGGCATGCTAATCAAGGCCCCAAGACTTATTAGCAATTTGGGTCATTACATATTCTGCTTTTCAATATCCTCAGAGGTACAAAGAAATTTGAATGGACTGAGGAGTGCGAAGAAGCTTTCCAAGCTCTACAGAAGTAGCTTGCACAACCCCCGATCATTTCAAAACCTCTGGAAGGTGAAGAATTGTGCATATTCCTAGTAGTGACTCAACACGCTGTTAGTGCAGTCCTGGTCAGAGAAGAAAACAAGATTCAACTTCCAGTCTACTATGTCAGTAAAAGGCTGGTCGAAGCTGAGAGTAAGTATCCTCTAATTGAAAAATTAACTTATTGCCTGCTCTTGTCACCCATAAAACTTCACTCATACTTCCAAGCTCATCCCATAAAGGTTATTATCGACCAAACATTGGGCCAATTCCTTCAAAATTTGGACACCTCTGGTCGATTACTCAAATGGTCTATAGAGGTCAAGCAGTATGAAAAACCTACCAGCCTCGAACAACAATTACGAGCCAGGCTCTTGCAGATTTTGTAGCTGAATGTTCCGGGTTACCAAGAACAGATGAAGAAATGGCCGAGCAGTCATCAGAGTCTAGACCACCGCCCAATACATGTGCTGAGTAGAACACCGAGCACCCAGCACTGATCATTCCAAGGAAGAACCCCAAGTCTGGAAGCTTCACGTCAATGGCTCATCTACCGACCAGTTGTCTGGGGCCAGTCTCACACTAATCACTCCTGAAGGGAAACACATCCATTGTGCACTTTTTGTTTGGATTTAAGGCATCTAATAATGAGGTGGAGAACGAAGCTTTAATTGCAGGCCTGAGATTACCTAAGGAGGGAAAAACTCAATTCTTAGAAATATACAATGATTCGAAGCTTATTGTCAATCAAGTCCTCGGTGAGTACACCGCTCGGGGAGAAAAAATGATGGCTTATCTTGATAAGATCAAAGACTTGCTCGCTCAGCTCAAGAAGTACACCATCCAACAGATACCAAGAGAGCATAACGCACAATAGATGCACTGGCTAGACTGGCTAGCAGTGCTGTGATGGACAAAGCCAACTTTGTTCCTATTGAATACATGGTCGAACCTAGTATCAACCTACCAGAACCAGTCCTTCTAATAGATACCACTCCATCCTGGATGACCCCGATTGCAGCTTATCTAGAACACGGAGTCTTGCCCAAGGAAACTGGTGAGGAAATTGGTGAGGAAACTGGTGATACTAGGAAACTGGTCAGCCAAGGAAACTGGTGAGGAAAGCTGCTTGATACCTAATCATGGACGGGGTTATGTACAGAAGGGGGTTTTCCATGCCATTTCTCTGGGGTGTCAACCAAACAGAATTAGGAAGGCTGCTGGAGGAGGTACATGAGGGTTTCTATGGGAACCATGTAGGGGGCAAAGTCTATCTAAGAAGATTTTAAGGCAAGGCTACTTCTGGCCAACTATGACCGAAGACACCTTTGCATATGTTTAAAGATGTGACAAGTGCCAGAGATTTGCCAAGATACCCCGAGAAGCCCCAAATGAGCTTACTCAAATGAAAAGTCCATTGCCCTTTTCCATTTGGGGAATTGACCTTATTTGTTGGTTACCAAAGGGAAAAAAGGGAGTACAGTATGCAGTAGTAGCAGTTGATTACTTCACCAAGTTGACGGAAGCTGAGCCACTAGCAACCATCACTTCCAAAAAAGTACTGGACTTTGTGGTGAAGAATATAATCTGCAGATTTGGTCTACCGCAGAAGATAATGTTCGACAATGGCACCCAGTTTGACAACCAATTGTTTATTGATTTCTGTACCAAGCATGGCAGCACAAAAAGTTTCTTAGCAGTCTCGCACCCTCAAGAAAACGGGTAAGCAGAAGTGGTTAATAAAACTCTCAAAGACACTCTGAAGAAGCGTCTAGAAGAAGCTAAGTGAAATTGGCCAGAGAAACTACCTAAAGTACTATGGTCATACAGGACTACTGAGAGAACAACTAATGGTGATACCCCATTTGCACTTGCAGATGGATATGAAGAAATGCTGCCAGTAGAGGTAACCCCACCATCTCACCAACGTACAACATATGACCAAGATTGTAACCGCCAACTACTAGTTGAGTCCTTAAACCAGATTGAAGAAAGACGCGAAAAGTTCAACATACGCTTGGCTGCCCACCAGCAAAAGGTTGCCTGGTACTTCAATTCCAGAGTTAAGGAACAAAAGTTCGATGTGGATGATTTAATCCTGCGAAGAATATTCCCAGAAACTCAAGATGCTTCAGTGGGAGTACTAGGTCGAAGCAGGGAAGGCCCTTACCTAGTCACAGAGATAGTACCACCCGACGTGTACAAGCTAGCGCGGTATGACCAATATCTCTAGTTAGTACCTGTCTCCTGTTATTGGAATGAGGAAAACCTAAGGAAGTACTACTAATAAAGATTACTTTTAAGTGATTGTTGTTTGGCCGGTACAGGCACGGATTGCCTCTACCACCAACCAGCCAAAGTTAACTTTATTAATTATGCACAGGCACGATTTTCCCATTTCTTGTAATAATTAATATTTATAAATGTAAGCTACAGTGTATCAACACAGCTTGTATGGTTAATTTTTAATCAATAAGACACGATTTTTGTCCATTTTCAAAAGCACTACTTTACAATAATTACCTTTATAAATAGTGATTTATGTCATGGATTTTCGGCAGTGTATGAAACCTTTTTAGATTTTGTAAATCCCAAGTACCCCCGAGCAGGTTATTACGAAAAACTCTGGTCAATTAGCAAGTGACCAAGAGGATAACCCAAGAGTTATGAATCCTGCTTGGTCACTTGGGGGCACCATAGTTATACATGGAAAAGCAAAGGAAAAAGTGTGTAATTAAAAGGACTTAGAAATGTTAATTTTTATTAATGTTAAAGTGATTGCGTGTTGCTCAGTACATACCAGGAAAAAAAAATCCATAAAACAATTGTAGTAGGTAGGGTTGAACAGTTTTTGTTTACAACCCATTCGAAAAAATTGAACATCTCTGATTTACAAAGCCCGCACAGCTCCAAAAATAGTATATATATGGTTAAAACGAGAAGCATTTTATAGAAAAGTGCAAAGATTGCTCGAGATTAAAAGCTGCTCGGCTCAACCATGATGTTTTGACCAAAGTAAAATATTGCTCGAGATTAAAGGCTGCTCGACTCAACCATTTTTTATCTTTGAAAAAATAAAAGAAAAGCTAAAAAATAAAGTTTTTCAAGGGTCTTGAGATTGAGAGGCGAGCAAGTCTTGAGGCTGGTCAGTAGGAGCAGAAGTGTCAGCTGAAGCATTTAGCCAAAAGGTAGAGTAGAACCCTTAGGAGTAGGAGGGTTGTCTTGTTCGACAACAGAGAAGGCAGGATCCTGGAACCTATTTGGTGGACACAGTTTGGGCCTCAGCTTGTTCTCGCTTAGTACATTATTCCATAAGCTCATCAAAAGCCTCTCCCAGATAGTTGTAATCCACCCCCTTATTGCACACCCAGAAGTCATAGAAAGTGCTCATGCCAAAAGTCTCGTAGGCCACGACATCAGCAACGCTGATAGCTTTCTCTTCATCAATGGCCTTTGCTAGTTCATCCATCTCTTCCTGGACGGCTCTCCACTCGGGAGCATTCCTCATGGAAATGTCCTTCAGCTCCTCCACCCTCTTCTCTAGTCAATTGACGTAAAGATTCCTCTGCTCGGCGGTAGTGTTCAGCCCCTCGTTTTCCTTGGAAATCTACTCGGAGGTCTGTTGAAGATTTCGAAGTTGCTCGGTCAGTTGGGCCACTTGAGAGGCTATGTCGTCGGACTCTTTCGCCAAGCCAACCACATGTTTGCTCACCCCCTTGGCTTAATGATGAGCGCAGCTGAGAGCCAGCATGCCTTGCAATATGATAAAGAACACACCAGCTTTCGAATAGATATTGGGTTATACAACTACAAAGTAATGCCTTTCAGTTTGAAAAATGCTGGTGCAACTGACCAACGACTAGTAAATCATATGTTTAAAGACTAAATCAACAAAAACATGGAAGTATACGTTGATGATATGTTGGTCAAATCGAAAAAAGGCTGGTTGGCACGTCAAGGACTTACGAGAATGTTTCAACATCTTGAAAAAATACCAGATGAAGCTTAACCTTCTCCAGTGTTCTTTTGGAATCAGATTAGGGAAGTTTTTAGGGTTCGTAGTGAACTCACCGGGAATAGAAGCTAACTCCAAGAAGATTCAGGCATTGATCGACATGAAATCGCCCACCAAGATTAAATATGTACAAAGTATAACATAAAGAATTGTTGCCCTAAGCAGATTTATTTCAAAGTCCACCGACAAGTGTGTCCCATTTTTCAATTTGCTCAGGGGGAACAAGAAGTTTGAATGGATAGAAGAGTGAGAACAAGCCTTTCAGGCACTCAAGAAACATATGGCTCAACCTCCTGTCCTATCCAAACTAGCAGAGGAAGAAACTTTGCACATCTATCTAGTGATAACAGAATATGCTGCAAGTGTTGTTTTTATTAGAGAAGAAAGTAGTGTCCAAAAAGTAGTATATTATATAAGTAAAAGGCCAGCAGGGGAAGAATCACGATATCCATCTATTGAGAAATTAGCTTACCGCTTGGTATTGCATCACGAAAGCTGTGACCATATTTTAGAGTTCACCCCATAATAGTATTCACTAACCAGCCATTATCGCAATTCTTGCAAAAACCAGAAGCTACTGGTCGATTATTATAATGGACAATTTGAAATTGCTTACTCACCATGAACATCAATGAAGGGATAGGCATTAGCGAATTTTGCAGCTGAGTTCACTAATCTCCCAATATGTGAGAAAACAGTAGGAACACAAGTGGAAGCAGAAATTTCAGCTTGGAAGCTATTTGCTAATGGGTCTTCCAATGGCACAACTCCGGGGTAAGATTGATCCTTATAACACCAGAAGTACATCAGTTTCACTGTGCAATTAGATTTGGATTTGTTGCATCCAATAATGAAGCTAAATATGAAGCCCTACTCACAGGATTAAGACTAGCCATGGAGTTAAGCGTAAAATCACTAGAGGTATACTGTGATTCACAGTTGGTCGTTAATCAGATTATGGGAGAATATCAGGCCAAAGGATTGAAAATGGTCACATATCTAAATAAATGAAAAGGCTTGTTAGTGCAATTCAAAAAATATACATTGCAACAAATCCCCCGCGACCAGCATGTCAATGCCGACGCATTGGCCAAGTTAGCAAGTTCCAAAGATGCAGATATACTAAATATAATACCAGTTGAACATCTGTCAACCCCCAACATATAGAAAATGGATTCCAGCCTAGTTATAAATACAACTGATACCTGGATGACTCCTATTATCATATACCTCAACTAGGGAATACTGCCAACAATTAGGAATGAATTGAAGAAACTACAAAGATAGTTCGCCCGTTTTATTCTAATGGATGGAATTTTGTATTAACGAGGATATTCTATGCCACTTATGTGATGTATTCCCAAAGAAAAGGCTAAATAGATATTACAAGAAGTACATGAAGGGTTTTGCGGAGACCACACTAGGGGGGCAGAGTTTATCAAAAAATATTTTGCAACAGGGTACTTTTGGCCTAAAATGAATGAGGATGCAACATAATTTGTGAAAAAATGCGACAAGTGCCAACGATTCTCCAAAATACCTCGAGTAGCTCCAAATGAACTGCAGCAGATGTAAAGTCCTTGGACATTTGCGATTTGGGGAATAGACCTGATCGAATCATCACCTACAGGAAAAATGGGTGTGAAATATGCAGTAGTAGCTATTGACTACTTCACCAAATGGGTAGAAGCTCAACCACTCACAACAATCACGACCATGAAAGTGCTAGATTTGGTCGTAAAAAACATAGTGTGTCGATATGGACTACCAAATAAAATAATATCAGATAATGGCACACAATTTGATAGCGACCTATTCACCGATTTCTGCGAACGACATGGCATAACTAAAAGCTTCTCATTAGTCGCCCATTGGCAAGTAAATGGACAAGTCGAAGCTGTGAATAAAAAAAATAAAGGACACCCTAAAAAAATGACTCGAATAGGCAAAGGGAGCTTGGCCAGAAAATTACCAGAAGTTCTCTTGTCGTACAAAAAAACACACCAAAAAACAACATGTCATACACCATTTTCCTTAGCATATGGGTATGAGGCCATGCTACCAGTTGAGTTAGATCCACCATCCCATCGAAGGCTAACATACGACCAGAATACTAACCACCAGCTACTAATGGAATCATTAGATTTGATAAAAGAACAAAGAAAGAAGGCTCAACTACGAGTAGCATCCCATCAACAAAAGGTCGCTCGATATTTTAACTCTAAATTACACGAGAGAAAGTATGAATTAGGAGACTTGGTACTTATAAGGGTTTTCCTCAATACCCGCGACCAAGTTGCTGGAGTCCTTGGGCCAAACTATGAAGGTCCGTATCAAGTTGAATAAATTCTTCAACCAGGAACATATAAACTTGCTCAATTAAACAGAGATCTTGTTCCTCACTATTGGAATTGAGAATACTTGTGCAAGTATTATCAATGAACATTTCTTTTTAAAGAATGGCTTGTATTAATTTTTATTCTTACAATTTTTGAACAAGGGCCAGTCAGTTATTTGGCTGGTCGCTTATAAGTTTAAGATCATTTGATTAGTCCTACATGCACGAATTTGTCCATTTTTTTCAAGAAATAAAAGAAACTATGTGCAGCCAGTTATTCTTGCCAATTATTGTATTTTTTTACAAGTATTTGCTCATTACGTGTGTTGTTTTACTATATTTTCATAAGTTAATTATAACTACGTGAACCATAACATTCGAACAAGTATTGGTCTATGGCAAGTGACCGAGCACCTTAAGCCACTCACTCACTTGGGGGGGCATATAAGATACTAAAAAGAAGAGCATATGACAGTATGTAAACACACATGCAAAATAAGGGAAAGCATGCAACAACACTTAGAATATTTTTCAATTTTATTTTTAGATTTAGCACGAAAAGTATAAAGTGTTATGCTAAGTTCGGTCATATGAGCAGATGTTATGATAGCAATTATAATATAAAAAAAAAGTCTTTACACCGCGAGTAGGCAATAAAAATATCTCTGCTTTGAGCAGTAAATTGTTTCAAAACCACAAACGAGTTTTTCAGATGTTATAATTACAGAATAGGAAAAAAAAATCATTGAGCAGGAGGGTCTTGATGGGGCTGTTGGTCGACAGTCATTCCAACCTCCTTTTCTCCATCAATCCCTATCGAGCAGCACATCAAGCAAGCTCAGACTCCCTTATCTGTTCAAGAAAATAATCAAATTTTGCACCTTTATTCTTCTTCTAAAACATATAAAAGCAGGTGAAGGTTGCACTTTGAAACCTCTCCAAGTTGCTCGCATTAACTTACTCAAGTTGTTTCACCTTTTCCTCCAGTTCGTTGGCCTCCTTCTAACTGGCAACCAAATCATCCTGAAGCTTGACCGCCTCATCATGATTGGCCTTGGACGCAACCTTGTATTTCTATTTTAAGGTTACAACCTTGTCCAAGTCCTCCTTAGCTCCTCGTTGTGGGCCTTTATCTGGTCCTCTACTGCTTTTCGCTCCTGAGCAAATTTGGAGCCATCTTCTTCAGCACGACACCACCCATTATTCATGGTCAAGAAAGCCTGCGAACAGCATAAAATTGATGTTAGGTAAAGAAAAAAATATTAATTTTAAATACAAGTTAAAAAAGACTTACGACTAGAATTTTGTTGAAACCACGACCAATGATGTAGCGACCCAAATTTGCTAATAAGACTTTGGGTCTTGATTAGCGTGCCTGGAGAGCAATAAATGGTTCATTATGATAATATATGTGTATTATATGATTATGTGGTTAGAATGCATGTTTAGGAGATTAAATATGCATGTGGGCCCCATTTGGTAGTTAGGGGCAAAATGGTAATTTTAGCCCGTTGAGGGCATAAATGTAATATATGTGATATTTTCGATATAAAGGTGATTTATTTGTGATGCACGTTCCGAGACGGTCCTAGAGAGCTATTCCGCTTAAAGTCACAACGAGATTAAATACCCGGCTCGGGAGGAGCCTAGGGGTATTTCGGGAATATTATAACTTGAGTTTGGGAATTTGTAAGTAATTGTTAGAGACACTTTGGTAACTTTGGTAACTATAGGTAACTCTTGGGGATAGTTGTTTTAAGTGGAAAGCGGTATTCTTGCAAGGGATTAAGGAGAAGTCTAGAATGCCCTTGAGGGTTAGCTAGGGACTACGTTGGAAAGGAGGGAAATTGGGTCATTTGGCATTAGGAGAGGATAATATTGGCTGAGGAAATTCAAATACGTTATTTTACTTAGGCTACTCAGGAACTTTCTGCTGGAAGTATAGAGAGAACCAAGAAGCAAAAGGAAAGGGGAGGAAAGGCTAGTTTCTTGAGATCAAGGAAGGAGTTCAAAGCTGAGTTTGGGGCAGCTAGAGTCAAGCTTAGGCCAAGATTTGTCCACAGGTAAGGCATCATCTCTGAATTTTAGTTTCTTGCAAGTTTGATTTTGGAGATTAGGTTGAATATTGAAAGATGGGTTTTGGCTTAGTAATTGTGGAATTCAACTAGAGAATCAAAGGGTGTCAAGCTTGGAAGTGGATTTGGTGGTGGCTCAAGGTCAAATTCCATCTTGAGGTATGAATTCCATGCATATTTGAAAGTTATTTCTGGTTTAGTTTAAGAATTTTGAAGGCTGGTTTAAACTTTGCAAGGGCTAGTTTAAGTTTTGAGAATTTTGAACCAATTTATGAATTGTAGGTTTGATTGTGTGTTTGAGCTTGTTGTTGATGTTTTTGAGTTGTTAGATTGTTTATTTGGGATTTTGAATTGAATTTGGGACTTAGGTATGCCTTGGTATTGATTTGGGAGTGTTTTGGCTCGGGGAAAACGTTTGGAGAAACCCAGATTTCTGGGTTTGTGAAGGGGCGTCATAGCCCTGTTCTTTTGCGCCGCGGCGCTAGGCCATTTCTGGGCAGGGGAAAATCTCAGTTTTTAGGCTTTTGCCCAGGGGTCTCGGGGGACGCTTCCGCCACCTTGTGTGGGGATCCGGGAGACCCCGAGAGCTCGGGATTGGTTCCGGGAGATGTTTTTGAATTGGTTAATAATGGGAGTGCTATGTATGTATTGTGACTAGGTTCCCGGTGAGGCTCGGACTAGAGGATCGTGCTTGAGGGTTCAGTGCTCAAGAAGCTCGGGACACAGGTAAGAAAACCACTGTTCCCATAGAGCTTGTATGCAGGGCAGAGCTTAATATGTTTGTATTGCAGGGTGTAGCCCTTTGATTGAATTTGTTAATGTTCAGTTTATGTTTTTTACGCTAGGAATGCAATTGTGTAAATGTTCGGCAAGAGCCAGGAACGGCGCACGCCGAGGTCGGCAGGGGCCGGGAATGGCATTAAGCACGTTGAGTGCAAGGCTGAGTGCGGCAAGGGGCCGGGAGCAGCGTTGAGCACGTGGAGTGCGAGTTGCCAGGGCGAGACCCTAAAGGATGCCTGGGATATCCTCACGGTGTGGACCGCGAACCCAGGGCCTGGTAAAGCGCTTGGGATGGCATGGCCGTATGTGCTTAGCCTGTTTATATGCTAAGTGTTCGTTATGCATATGTTTTTGCTTGTGAGGGTTTTCTTACTGAGCTTCGGCTCACGGGTGCTCTGTGGTGCAGGTAAGGGCAAGGAGAAAGTCAACCGACCATGAGTATGGAGAGCGTGACGCGACGCGTACATGTCTGATCTGCCTGGCTGCCACGGCCAGGGGTATTTTTGGAATTTGTTTGTAAAGAACCCTATTTTTTCGTTTAGCTGACTGAAAGTATATATTTTGAGTTGTAAACATTTATAATAGTCTTTTGGGATCCCAAATGTTAAATGTTTTATGAGTTTCAGTAAATGGAATTATTTTCAAAGTTTATGTCTCTGTTTATGATTTAATTACACGTTTACCTTAAAACCTCGATTAGCGAGTTAAAAGCACGATGTAAACTCACTTAGTAACGGCTCTAAGGAAGTAGGGCGTTACAAATGACCTGGTCAGTTCTCAACAAAGGAAGAGAGGCAAAGGCCTCTTTGATGAGTCGATGTTTGGCCACTGCAAGAGGCGTTGGTCAACACCTCGTTCACAGCAGGATCTCTCACTTGCTTGGTGGAAGATTCATGTTGAGAGGAGAGAGGATGAGTAGTGGTCCTGGTAGGAAGAGGAGAGTTGGTTGATCGAGACTTCTTGATTAGGGGTGACCCGCTGGTACCTTCGGCTTCTCTCCTGCTCGACTTCTTTGAGCTGGTGGTTTTTCCTCCTTAGGCGTAGATGTAAAAAGTTTGATCACCCGCATGACTAAAAAAGGGGCAAATAAATTAGTTAAAGTGTCTACAAGAATTTATAAAGATCGATGAGGAAAAATTCTAAGTGTTATACCCGAACTAAAGATATTGGTCGCTACTTTATGTAAGTTATTACTGCTACAAACATTATCTCCTCAAAGAAATCTGGATTAAAGCTACTCGATGGAAAAATAAAGTTTCCATTCCTGTCAAACATATTAATAGGAATGGGCAACTTATCTAAAAGAGTTGAATGAACCAATACCATTTTTATCCTCACACGAGTCATATACCCAACCAGGGTGATTGGTAGCTTTTGTTTTCCCTTCCCGTGAGAAGGAGGAATGGATTCTGATCAAGGAGTGGAGGCTGGTTCCCTAATAGTGACCTCTTTTGTCGATCGACGCCTGGGAGGTTGAGAAACATCCTATTGTTAGGAGACATTGTCAGCACCTTTTCTTGTGGTACTCTAAGCAGTTGTTTCCTTCACATCTTGGTGAGGCTCCAAAAGGCCGACTAGCCTTAGGTTGTTTTCGGTGACCAACTCCTTGGCACTCTTTTCTATAGAGGTCATGTTGGACAGGGCAATGACCCTCTCTACAATGCCTTGAGTAGGCTTTGGTCAAAACCATGAGTCAATATTCAACAGAGTAAACTAAGAGAAAAAAGAAATAAACGACCAAAAGTTTGAACAAATTTGGGAAGAAAATTACCTCCCCAAGTAAAGGTTACGTTGTTTGCTACAAGATAGGTTGTGAGGAAATACTCTTGGAAGTATTTGCCCACATTAGACTTGTAGGTTATGTCAGTCAGGAATGTGCGGGAAGACTTATGATGGAAGAGATGGAAAAACCTCGTGTTATTTGGGTTAGGATTGGATTTTAGATCAACTAGGTAATAGATTTCATGGGGAGTGGGTATAGGCCATTTTTTGTGGTGGTAAAGAATATAGAGTGTCAATAGCACCCTATACTTGTTTGGTGTGATTTGGAATGGAGAAATGTCAAAATAATTCGCTACTTCTCGGAAAAAATTATTCAGAGGAAAGGTTGCCCCTGCCTTGATGTGATACCTCGACCAGGCACTATAATGCCTCTAGGCACGTTTGCCCTCTAGTCAAGGGTTGGCTTGATTAAGGTAATCCTAGGAAGGCCATATTTCTTGGGATATTTGGCCACCATCCTTCTCGATATAACGCTAGGAGGGGCGATGTACCAGGGTATGTCCTTTTTTACGACCTCTCTTACAAGAGCGCGGGAGATGAGGATCTCTAGAGGCTGCTCAGTTGCTGCAGGTCTGTTGGTAGTCAAAGGACCCTCAACATTGGCCGCACTCTGGACAATGTGAGGATCAAAGATCTTTTTGCTCCTCTTAGCAACGTGCTTTACTCATGCCATAGAGGGGTTTGAAATGGGATGGCTGGTTGATGGTATTGGTTGTGTTGTATTTGGTGGAATGGGTAAAGTAGGTGGTTCAAAGTCTTCGAACAACATGTTTAGAAGGTCTTCGTCAATTGGCCTCTCACCTCCCCAGGGATCGTGCATGAATATCTAAGAAGAAGAAGGGGAAGTGAGAATCTACGACCAATAGAGGAAAATTAAGAAAAGAATTACTATTCGTGGAAATTATTTAAGCATTTAGCTAACTTTAAGATACGAGCATGTGGGCGTAATAAATTAAAAAGTAAAAGTAAAAAGTTTTTTCAAGAAAACTTTTCAAGTTCATCACAGGCAGAGAAAAACCCACATTTTTTCAGAGCCCAAAAGTCAAATTTTTACTTCAATTTCGGACCCAAAATAAGAATTTAAATCTTTATAAAACCGTCCTAAACCTCTTTACACTCCTAAATATTACCAAAGCCCTTATTTATACCTATAATCACATGCAATCCTACCTATAACCAATTATCCTCTAGAACACACGAGAACTTCAATGACAATTACGAAAAAAAATCTATTTTTCCTAGTTGTGATGCAAGAAAATTTGCAAAAAAAAGGGAAGAAAGTTTGAAGAAAACTTAATTGAAATGAATATTGCTCAAGAAACTGCATTGAAACTGCGTAGAAATTTCTAAAGATTCATCTCGAGTTGCTTGGGAGAATGCTTGAAACTTCAAAGTTCTTGATGAAAGAGAAAATTTAGGTAAAAAATGATGGAAAGAGAATAAGCCTATTTGTATTTCTCAGGGTAATTGAAAGGTTACAAATGAAAAGAGGATTTTTGGAACATTGGGCAACGTAAAGCTATCAAATCATTCCTTGGAAACTGTGAAATCATGAGTATTTACCTTTTCGAGGTAGTAAATGTACATTTGGACATGACAGGTCGGTGAATGCTGATCAAATAAGATTATTTAATGCTAATCGCATCATAATAAACTTGGGGGCAAATGTTTCCCAAAAATTCAGTATGATGATGTGGCACAAACATAAGGCACATGAAGGATACCTGACGAGACATTTGCAGAGGACTAGTGACTCAAGACCAGACATGAGAGGAAAACATGTTATCAGATGAACTCAGAACTTATACAGAGTAGCAGGAAATTGACAAATGACATGCGACTAGAACTTCTAACGACATGCGACCAAAGCTCCTCGGTTAAAATTAGTTAAAGTTCAGAGTTAGTTTAATATGCAGATATTTGTGAGATAAATGTATTTAGTGTATTATTCACTTATCATTTTATATTTACTCGTTGCACAAGTTGCGCAAGGCCCATGATCCATCTATGTACATTATTGAGTCTATAAATAGAGGACTCAAGAATTCATTTAGTTTTTTACGCTGTAATTCTTTACTTTTAGAGAATTCAAATGATCTAAAACTATTTTTGTATCCTCTCTCTCTCTCTCAACTTGTGAAACTCATTTGACTCCGGCTCATCTGATCACAGGTTATGAGAATTTACATAAATAAGATTACGAAGTGGACGTAAGTCATTGCTTATTACAAGGGTCGAACCACTATAATTGTTTGCGTTGTTGCTTATTCTTAAGTTCAGTTCTTATTCTATATCACAAATTTGACTCAGTGTCGTGACCACATTAGGGGTCAACACCTATCATCGGGATCTAAATCCCAATCAGCATCAAAGAAGCCAACTAAATGAAGAGAATCATGGCATCAAAGATGAAGAACAAAATCTAAAGTTTGATTCAAGTGCCTTAGAATCATCTTGTCCGTTTTCCAATGATACTCCAAAGGAGTATGGATGAAGTGAGATACTCTATTCAATTCATAAGAAATTTTGGGTCTAGTAATGGTGGCATATTGCAAGGCACCCACCAAGCTGTGATATAGCTTCAGATCTTGTATAGGATCACTACCTGAGGCTGATAACTTCTCACCATAAACCATTGTTGTGGGGAGACCATTTGCAAACTGCATCTTAGATTTACAAAGGAGATCAGTAATATACTTAGATTGTGACAGGTGCAAACCTTGAGAGGTGGCTGTCACTTGAATATACCCAAGAAGTAATGAATATTACCAAGGTCCTTGAGAGAAAAGGTAGAATGAAAAAGAGAAATTGAGTGTTGAACCTCAGATGTGGAACTTCCTGTTATCAAAAGATCGTCAACATAGACAAGTACAAAGATAGTGTAAGAGGGAGTTATCTTTAATGAACAAAGATTTGTCAGCTCTCCAACATTGAAATTGTAAGGATCATAATGTGGCTCTTAAGCGTTCAAACCAAGCTCTTGAGGCTTGTTTCAAGTCATAAAAAGCTTTCTGTAGCTTGCAAACTAGTTGAGGAGATTCAATAAGTTCAAAACCAAGAGGTTGTGACATATAAACCTCTTCTTGAAGCTACCCAATCAAGAAAGCATTTTTAATATCAAGTTATTTAATATATTAGCCACCTATAGTTATTATAATCCGAATGGTAGTTTGTTTAATAACTGGACTAAAAGTCTCAGTAAAATCAAACCCATATTGTTGATTGAACCCCTTAGCAACCAGCTGTGCCTTGTGATTAAGAATGGAACCATTAGGATTTTCTTTCAGCTTGAACACCCATTTAAATCCAATAGGGATCCTATTTAGAGGTAGCTCAACCAAGGTCCAAGTACCATTACGATGCAAAGCTTGAATCTCCTCATCCATAGACGATTTCCATAAAGGATTGTTAAGAGCATCAACAAGATTCAACGACTCTTTTGAGGTGATATACACCTTCATCTTGTACACACCAACTTTGGATATAGTAACCATTTTGTGAGTGTTAAGGTGGTCTGAAATAGATTATAATGCTGGTGCAGTTTGCAACACAGAGGTAGTAACAGGAGGAATGGAGCATGGAGGATCATGAGAAGGAGGAGAAGAGACAACATAAGTGGTTATGGGAGGATCAGTGACAGGTGGTAAAATAGGGGAGGATTGTATTGGGGAAATGGAGGATGTAGAAGGTGACGAAGATGAGGAGTGATGGGGAGATAGTATGGTACAAACATGGGGAGAAGGAGTAGGAACATCAGGATGAAGTTTAGAAGACAAAGGAATGGAAAAATATGGAGGTTTGGAAGAGACTAAGGACAGTGGAGAAGAGTAAGGAAAATGAGTTTCATTGAATATCACATCTTGTGAGATGTATATTTGGCCAGTTCAAGAGAGGTACTTATAGCCTTTATGCTTAAAGCTATAGCCAAGGAAAGTGCATTCAACTGGCCTATATTAAAGTTTATGAGCATTGAAAGGTTGAATATTTGGGTAACATGCACAACCAAATTTTTTCAGCATTGTGTAATCTGGGTTCTTATGAAATAGACGATGAAGAGGAGTGTTGTTGAAGATGACAGGTGAAGGGAGTTTATTTATAAGATAGGTAGATGTGCAGACAACCTCATCCCAAAATTTTAGAAGCAAATAAGCATAAGCAAGGAGAGTAAGGGCTATTTCGACAAGATATCTATGCTTTCTTTCAGCAGGACAATTTTTTTGATGGGTAGAGGGATGAAACTCTATGGTGAATACCATGATCAAGAAGGTACCGAGTAAAGGCTTGATACTCACCTCCCCAATCAGTTTGTATAGCTTTGATTTTATGGCCTACTTCATTTTCAACATGATTTTTAAAATTGATGAATGTTTGAATAGCTTTAGACTTAGACTTAAGAAGATACACCCATGTGTATTGAGAAAGAGAGTCAACAAAGTGTATATAATATCTATAACAATTAGAAGAGACAACAGGAGCTGAACCCCAAAGGTCAGAATGTATGAGCTCTAAAGGAGTATGATATTAAGATTGTGAACTAAGAAAAGGAAATTTTTGAATCTTGCCTTGGCAACAAGTTGGACAAAAATCAAAGATTTTTTAGTGATATGAGGAAGATTACAATCAACTAGAATTTGTTTTACAACTTTGGCAGAGGGATGCCCTAACCTATTATGCCATAGCAAAAAGTGAGAACAAGGTGTAGCAGACTAATTTGAATCAGAGACATGAGAAACAAAAGAGGTTGCTGCAGAGTTTGAAGTGAACAACTCAGGCTACTAATTGACATTGATAGATGAAGAAACAGAGTCGGGATGAACTAGATGAAATATTGAGGAAGGGAAAGCATAGAGACCATTTTTAAGGGAAAGCAAAGAGACCATTTTGAGTTAGGAGATAAATCAGCGGGTTCAGGAAGAGACGTCGATCAAACCTATGGAGGAAGTCGAGGAGGTGGCTCTCGACGCGGCCGCTTCTGATAGGGGAACCAAGATTGGGAAGAATTTGGAGGAGAAAGTCTGAAACTTGCTCCTAACCTCCCTCTGAGAAAACCAGGAGGTCTTTATCTGGTCTCATTCTGACATGACAGGCATCGACCCAAATATCATATGCCATGCCTAAAATGTTGATCCAAATGTCGCTCCAATCCAACGGAAGTGGAGAAGATTTGACTAGACTAGGGCAGAAGCTCTGAAGGTGGAGGTGGACAAATTACTTGCGAATGGTTTCATCCGAAACGCACAGTATCCCAAGTGGGTGTCTAACCCAGTCCTCGTGCCTAAGCCAAATGGAACCTGGAGGACTTGCATAGTCTTTTCCGATCTGAATAAGGCATGCCCTAAGAACTGTTTCCCACTACCTAAGATCGATCAGATGGTCGATGCCACCTCTGGGTATGAGCTTTTGTCCTTTATGGACGCGTACTTGGGGTATAACTAGATCTCTATGCATGCCATAGACCAAGAGCACACCAGCTTCCAAACGGATAAGGGAGTTTACTGATATAAGGTGATGCCCTTCGGGCTAAAGAATGCCAGAGCAACCTACTAAAGGCTCGTGAACCGGATGTTCAAAGAGAAGTTGGGGCATGGAGGTGTACGTTGATGGCCCCCGACCATGTGAGGGACCTAACAGAGGTGCTCTTGGTGCTTTGTAAGTTCGGGATGAAGCTAAATCCCCAGAAGTGCACCTTTGGCGTTGCTTCGGAAAAATTCATGGGCTTTATCGTCAGCGCTCGGGGAATGGAAGCAAACCCCAAAAATATTAAAGCCCTAATCGACATGCCATCCCCCCCAAAATCATAAGGATGTCCAGAGCCTCACTGGAAGGATCGCTACACTAAGCCGTTTTTTCTCCAAGGCAACGAACAAGTGCATACCGTTCTTTAACATCCTCCGAGGAGGACAGAGGTTTGAATGGACAGAGAAATATGAGCAGGCATTCCAGACACTGAAGGTTCATATGGAAAACCCTCCTATCTTGTCAAAACCCATGGAAAAGGAACCCCTCTTACTTACATGGTGGTATCTGAGAATGCCATTAGCGCCGCCTTAGTCTATGAAGACGGTCGTGTTCCACATCCCGTGTATTATGTGATTAAGAGGATCCTTGGAGTAGAGTCTAGATACCAGCTCATAGAAAAGCTATCCTTCTGCCTGATGGTGGCTTCTCGAAAGCTAAGGCCCTACTTCCAGGTGCATCCCATCAAAGTCCTCACGAACCACCCATTGTGGCAAATCCTCCAAATGCCAGAGTCGTCTGGGAGACTCCTGAAGTGGGCCATCAAACTCAGCTAGTTTTAAATCTCTTATCGCCTGAGGATGGCC
Organism: Humulus lupulus; assembly: GCF_963169125.1. Lineage (NCBI taxonomy): Eukaryota > Viridiplantae > Streptophyta > Magnoliopsida > Rosales > Cannabaceae > Humulus > Humulus lupulus. The sequence continues at coordinate 124,646,397 of NC_084801.1, read as the reverse complement.
ATAAAGGGGCAAGCACTGACAGATTTCATCACTGAGTGCACAGGAAATCATGAGGAACCTACGAACGCCCCAATAGAAGGGCCCACGTGGAAGTTATATGTCGATGGGTAATCGAATGAAAATTGGGCCAGGGAAGGTCTCATTATAGTATCCTCTGAAGGGCACAAGGTCCACAACACCCTAAGATTTGGGTTCGACACCTCCAACAATGAAGCAGAGTATGAGGCGCTGATTGCTGGTCTTGGAGTTGTGCTTGAGCTTAAGGCTGGGGGTCTCAAGATTTTCAGTGACTCGCAGCTGGTAGTTAATCAGGTACTCAACGAGTACCAGGCCTGAGGAACGAAAAATGACTGCTTACCTAGCGAAGGCCCAAGAGATGCTATATCGCTTCAAGAAATTCACAATTGGAAAAGTGCTGTGCAAACAGAACTCGAATGCTGATGCCCTGGCCAAGCTCGCAACCACCAAGGACGTCGAATTGATAAATGTAGTCCCCATTAACTACTTGTCTTCTCCGAGTATCTCAACGCCCGAGGAGGTGGAGGCGATCTAGCCTCAGGATGGGTGAATGGAGCCCATAATTAAATATATCATCTCAGGGGAGTTGCTGCATGAGAAGAAAGTAGGTTGGAAGTTACTCTACCAGACACCTCGGTAACTTATCATGGATGACAAGTTGTACAGGCGAGGATACTCATTGCCTCTGTTACGGTGCGTGTCTAAGAAAGAAGCCAGCATGACACTCCGAGAAGTGCATGAGGGTTTTTGTGGGAACCACGCTGGGGGGCAGAGTGGTGCGTGTCTAAGAAAGAAGCCAGCATGAAACTTCTGGCCCATCATGAACGAATATGAAATGGACTATGTCAAGAAGTGTGACAAGTGCCAGCGTTTTTCCAACATTCCTTGAGCTCCTCCGAATGAGCTCACTCAGATGAAGAGTTGGCCCTTCGCAGTCTGGGGCATCAACCTTATCGGGTTGCTGCCCACAAGAAAATGAGGATTGAAGTATGCGATAATGGTGGTTGACTACTTCTTGAAGTGGGTTGAGGCCGAGCCACTCGCTACTATCACTTCCAAGAAGGCGCTAGACTTTATCATTAAGAACATCGTTGCCGATATGGACTCCCAAGGAAGATTGTCTTCGACAACGGTCTACAGTTCAATAGCGAGGTGCTCACAGATTTCTGTCAGAGGAATGAAGTCATGAAAAGCTTTTCTTCCATCGCCCACCCGCAGGAAAATGGGAAGGTGGAAGCAGTGAACAAGACGCTCAAGGCCACCTTATAGAAAAGGCTTGAACAGGCGAAACGCGCTTGGCCCGAGGAGCTGCCTAGGACATTGTGGAGCTACCACACCACTAACGGGACCTACACCGGCCACTCGTCATTCTCAATGGCCTACAGGTATGAAGCCATGCTCCCAGTTGAAGTAGCAATCTCCACGCACCGACGGGATACGTATGACCCGATCACAAACCATGCTTTACTGCGAGAATCCCTGGACCTCGTGGAGGAGCTTCGTGAAGCTTCTCAGCTTTGAGTAGCATCCTACCAGGAGAAGGTAGCAAGGTATTTCAACTCTAAAGTGAAGGAAAGAAAGTTTGGGGTCGGAGATTTGGTGTTGCGAAGAGTCTTTTTAGCCACATGAGACCCTGGAGCGTGAGTGCTGGAGCCCAACTAGGAAGGCCCATACCAAGTCGAGAGCGTTGTATGTCCGGGGCATACAAATTGGCCCGACTAACTGGGGAGTTGATCCCCCATGCCTGGAATGCTGAGCATCTTTGCCAGTATTACCAGTAATATGAGCAATCAACCTTGTTAATTGTTGTAATCTCCCTTGTAGCCTCTAGGCACATTTAATGGAAACTGTGTATATAAAACATGGTAAAAAAGAAATTTGTTTGTCTCTTATATTTTTTGGTTTCCTTTATTTCGTTAATGCTATGTGTAAGAGCACATGTTGGCCTGAACAAGTGAACGCAGACTAGTCTTTGATCACTTGGGGGGCATGGAGTTAGGGCAACATAACACCTCGAGCCCCGAGAATAGAGAAACCTAGGAAACTAGTCGAGTCTAGCCTAGGATTCTAAGGTTGTTCCATGCTGAATAGGGCTTAGCACCTAGAAGCGAGACAGAATCTTAGTAGCGCAATAATGGACATGCATCACCTACCGTGGACATTGTGCCTTAGGATCTTTGATCAAGTCCTTTGATATCGAGATATGAACGGAAGACCGAGTACTCCGTACTTGGTCCTGGGGCAGACTTGGGACACCTCCCGTGGACATTGCGCCCGAGGAGTTATGCCCAAGTCCTCAGTATGCCTCGATTGTTATTGCTTCGGGAAGTCCATGACATGGGGAGCGTGACTAGTTGACGAGTGAAGCATCCCTAGTGTCATGGTCATTGGGACTCGGGGCCAGACCTCGAGCGCTTAAAATTAAGTCACGAGACCTAGTCAAAGGGCAGGCAACTCAACCTCCCTAGCATGGGATAGTGAGTTCACGACTTCCAAATGATTAGGTTTTGAGTCATGTACTCGGGGGGAAAATCAATTATCCCAAGCTAGCCCACCGGCGACCGCGTTCCCGGGGGCAAATAGCTTAATGTGAATGACCCCCTAAAGTCTCGGGTCATCAGGACTTGGGAACACGGGACGAAATCAAAGTTACTTTTAAGGACATTGAGCCTGGAAGGCAACACTAAATGTCGAGCACTAAGAACCCTACAGTATAAGACCTTCGAAAGCCTGAGTCATTGAAACTCGAGGGTATGGGATAGTCGAGTGCCCTCACTTGATGCTGCGTCATAGTTACTCTTATGACCTTGATCCTGAGATGAAACACTAGAAGCGCAAGTGTCTAAACAATGGTAGGAAGATCCTCAAGCTCTAAGTACCACAAGCAGGCCCCGTCCTAAGTTGTTGGAACTCAGGGATGTAGGGCTGTGTCGAGTGACAACTTGACCTAGTGTTAAATTTACTCTCGAGTACTGTGAGCCTACAGAGAAAAACTAAATGCATGGAAATTTCCTAAGTACTAAGAGAAGTCGATAAAAACTCCAGTCTTCAAGACTCGAGCGCAAGACCCGATTCAACATCTTGGGACTCTCACGAGTATAGTAGACTGAATTAGCTAGGTCCATGTTGCATATTTGTTCAAGGTTAAATTTGGCAATAAAGTAGTGCAAGCTGCATAATTTTAAACGGAAAATAGTTACAATAGTGCTCGGGGGCTCGAGCGTTGGTTGTCTATATCCCAATAAACTATGGCACACAAGCGTACTTAGTTAAAAAATTATACAAGACAAAATTACGAAGGCCCTAGGCCTTGGGGCACCTCCACCATCACCTCGATCACAGGATTTCCTTCAAGAATGCGACCCGTTGCCAAGGCCTTCTTCTCCTGGGCCGCCCGAACCTCTTCCGCCATGAGCACGCCTCAAGCTTTGTCTTCATGTTGGGATACTTGCTGAATGAAAGATCCATGTCTCTGTTGTTCTACCATGCAACAAAGAGTGTATCTTCGGCCATCACATCGAGGTCCTTCCCTAGTTCTTCGGCGCGGTGGCGATGGTCTTCGGCAAATTTTTTGGCTTTCTCTAGCTCATCGGCATAGTCTAGGGACTCCACCCTACTCAACCTGAGCTCTTCGTAGGTTTTGGCCAGCTCCCCCGCCACGGCCTGGGTATGGCTTGCAGCATCTTCCAACAACTTAGAGGAAGTTTCCTACAGGGTGGATAACTTCGACCGCTCTGTGGCCAGTACGTCCTCCACCTCGCGGACATGAGCTCTCGTGTCCTCCACTTCTTTCTGTAGCTGTGAGTGTTCCTCTAGGAGGACTGCGGTCTCCTAAAGCTGAGCCAGTTTTTTCTAAGCCCGAGCCAACCCCTCCCGAGCCTTCTTCAGCTCAAAGGACCACATCAGCATGAGGTCCCCGAGCCATTGGTTTAGGGTCACAGTCTGTCAAATCAGAATGTAAAATCAGCCAAAAAGATAGAGAAATAAACCCTGAATTGAGGAAATTTAAGGAGACTTACCCTTAAGGAAGAATGACGACTGGTGGCTATTAGCGAAACGTCGTTGTCACTTCCACAGGGGGCGAAGCTGCTGGCAGGCATCTCGCATAGGGATGATGCTAACCTTTGCAGGAGCTTTGCATTGAGCGGGATGGCCCCATCTCCAATTCTCTCTACGAGGAGAGGCGTCAGCTCTTCACAACAAGGAGGGATAACGGTATCCTTTGGCCAGTCCTCGTGTAAAATTTGACTAGGAGTTTGAAGTCCCCGTTGCCTTCTTCGATGCAAGCGTTGTAGTACTCAACAACCTGCCTGTTCACCTCCAAGTCCTCCCCGTCATAGTGTTCCAGGAAGATGATCAACCAAGGCACCTTGGATGGAGCAGAGTCAGGTGCGTTGGAAGGGATTACCTTACCCTTCTGTGAGACTCCTTCATCTTCGGGGGAGGAAGTCTCAAGGGCAATGACCTTGTTGGCAGCCATTGTGCTCGAGGTAGGGGTTGGTGGAGCAGTCGCATAAGATGCTTGGGTGACTGGGTCTGATGCCGCAGTGGATGTGGATATGGGCACCGTGGTTGGTACCGTCGGGGCGTCTATCTAAGAGGGTCCCGACACCCTCTGACGCTTTGACCGTACCAAGTCGGACAGGCCTATGCTTTCGACATAAAGGAAACGAGCTAGTTTGTCCCTAGGAAAGAAAGAAAAACCAAACCAAATAAAAACACATGTGAGACCAAGTATAAAACTCCTCGGGAGCCCCACCGTGATCAGGCTCCTAGGAGTGGAGGACAGAATGGGTGAATTTGCGGATGAGTCAACCCATCTCCTGCGTCAGATTGGTCTCGTACTGACAAAACCAAGTGGCGTGCATGGTCGTCATCTCGCCAAGAGGCACGAAACCTTGGGGGTGCCTCTTCCTCTTCAGATTGTGGAGGAACACGTCGATGAGGTCCTCGTAGTCTTGATACTCCTCCTCGAACAATTGACACCCCGAGACTTGGTCGCATTCAAGAAGAGAGGGAGAAAAGGATGAATGGTTGGGACTAGTTCCCTCCCCTACATGCCTAGCATAATGAAGAATGATTGGGGATTTACCTTGAGGCATGGAAGACAACTCAATCCCCACCTCGAGCTCCACCTCAATCTCTTCGTCATCCTTCACCTCTGCGGCTGCCTTGATGGCAAGGACACTCTACACGTGCTCTTCGGAAAGGCGTTGCGTATATTGGAACTACGCCTTGGCACCACATAGTCTGTGTGGAGCCTCTCCATTTGCCAAGACTGCTCTAAGTCCCAAAATTTGGTAAGGACCACCAGGCTTATGCTCTGGCCCGCCTGCAGCAACCCATACTGTCGGAGGTAGGCATCGATGACGAGGAAGGGGAGTTCCAACTCCTCATCACGTAGGGTGTTCATCACCCAAAGGCTTTCGTCAAAGGACTTGATAAAAGATGTTTTTAAAATAAATGATCAGTTACGGGCTGAATACTATCAGATGAAATCATGTAAGGACAAAGGTGCTTGCCAACTGTAGCAAAGTCTATGAGTAGGGTAGGATTTGTCCTCGCCGGGAACCCATTCACCTAGAAGAATTGGTCCTTGTAGTTCCGAGCATGATTCTCGTTGCCACTTGGAGCTTTGTAGCTTCTCCCTGGAACCGTATGCTTCATCAAGGTGTAGTACCCACCTTTTTCCCCTTCTTTGAACATTGCCGAAAGTTGTAGACATACAATATTTTGGCGGGGGACAGGGTGGGCTAGTTTTGCCTCTTGTACAAAATGTAAAGTTTCGCCAACCCGATATCCATTGGGGACAACTGGAGGGGAGCTATGTCGATGAACTTAAGGAAGTCTACATAGTGCTGGTGCAATGGCAGGATTGCACCAGCCTGGAGATGTGAGGCACTCAAAGGCTCGAGCCTGTGAATGCTCTCGTGCACCTTCTCGTCCTCCCATGACAAGCACACTAGCATCTCACTGACATCCACCCCGTAGTGGTCTAGAATCTTCTCCAAGGAACCTTGATGTCGTAGCTTGTTGGGGCTGTCCTCAGCCTCAAATCCCATGACATGATAGGTGTTGTTTGACAGCATCAGGCCTCTTAATCTGATAGGGCCACTACTTGTTTCCCCTTCTCAGGGTGTTGTCTCACTTCTAGGCCATCTGGAGGATCTCAACGTCAAAGGCATAAAATCCTTGTTGGTGTAATTGGTGAAGCTCTTAGGACATGTGAAACAACAAAACAAGCAGCTAAGACCTTTTCCCAAAGAAAGATGGGTCAAAGCGAGAATCCCTACGACTACTGCTTGGGGAGGAGAAGAAAGAATCTCTAAAGGCTTGGGATGTCCTCAGGGCTAAAAATTCAGCACCTAAGAACACCACCGAAACTTATGAACACTGCCAGAATCTGGAGATTTTCTAGATTCTGGTTGAGTGTCCAGAAAGACAAAAGTTACCCAAGATGGGCAATATGCCATTTTGGCCACTCCTAACGTCAAAATGTGCCTAAAAAGACTGGTAAAGGGTCAAAACTTCCCCCCAAAGTATCACAAACAACCCATTCCTAAGCATGCATCAAAAACTCCTGAAATTAAACCCAGCAAAAACATGAAACTAGTAAATTCTTACCCGAGATATAGCGATGGAAAGTGATGAAACGAGTTCTGACTTTGAAGAATTGCTTACCGTTTGCCCAGAAGTATGACGACTCTTGCCAATCATCCAAACTAGCAGAAGAATCTCCGGAGTGGTTGAAGGACTGGAAATTTTGAGGAAGAAGAGAGTGTTGGAGGTTTCTAATTTCGAATGGTAAAAGTGTTTGCTTAGAGGTGGTTATCAAGTTTTATGCTCAGAAACATGGAGGGGAAGCAGCTATGCCCCGACCGTCGGATTACCTACAACGTAGGCACTCGAAAATGATCCAACGGTCAGATTCTAAATAGGCGGGGATCATGATCATTGGCCTTGGGAAACGACGTCTTGGATATGAAGAGAAAAGACGCCTAGAGTACAGAGTAAGCATTTTGGGTAGTGGAAAGGAGTTCTCATTAATTGCACAAATTGATGGGCCCAGTAATAGGGAGTCAACACGTGGCACAAAATTTTCAGAAAAGCCAGAAGAAGCTTAAGCATCACCTCCCGAAAACCTTCTTGAATTACTCCTCAATGTAAGTCTCCACTGTCCGAGGACGAGTGAAGACTTGGGGGCAAATGTTGTCTGTGTTTTGATCATCTGACACGTGGCAATTTGGAGTAATTAGCGACAGGCCAGGGGAGTCCTCGGGGGGAGAGGACCTTGGCGTAGTCCAGTTCGGCCGAGTCGAGAATGTCTCCAGGTGAGGCCATGCCCCGATGTCTTCTCTCACGCGAGGGTGTCTTCCATTGAGACCACGTTTCAAGCTGGTCTCTGAATCATGAATAACCAATGGTGAGGTCATGACCCGAGGTGTTCCCTCGGGGAGAGGATGTCTTTAAGTGATGTCACACCCCTAGGGGCCCTTCTAACTTGGCCATTCTCCAAGTTCAGAAGTTTGGTCCTAGGGCCTGGGAGTAATGCCAGGTATTAATCACTATAGGTGTGGGCCTTGAAAGGATCATCTGACAACTCTGGTGATCCTCGATTAGTGGTTTCGAGTTCGTACACTCGACAATTGAAATTTCCCACAACACCGCTTGACACAGGCAAATGTGTGCCGCACCCTAACAATCACATATATGTTCCTCATAAAGTTGGTGTGTGACTTTCTGCACTGGGCCCCTTATAATCCGTGTGGGCCATAGTATTTATTGTAACACAACCCTTTGTATATTAATTTAGCATGAATACCATAATATTAATGAAATATGATTAGCATTAATGATCCCAACCTCTATAAATAGGGTTGAGGTATCTCCTTGTGAAGGGTTTGGTTTTTGAGAGAGAGAAATTCTGTACTCAGTGCAATATATACACTGCTTGAGAATCACCATTGAAGCTGGCTATCATATGTTTCAAGCTCATTAAATAATAGAGACTCGTGGGCTAGGGCTCTTTCATAATCTGAACAACATAAAACCTTGTGTTTTTCCTTGTTTATCCTTTAATCTATCAAATTAGGTTGGCAGCAAAAAAAGCAGTCAACACTATATATTTATGTGTGTGAGTTATCATATTAATAGGGTACGTTATATGATAATATTAATGTGTTTATCCTATTATGTTGTGATGAACTACCATTTATTTTGTGAATTATTATTTGGGAATTTTAATTTTCCCATTTAAGAGATGATCATCTCATTTTATGAGATAAGAAAATATGAACCTAAGGGGGTTATGTCTTTTGATGGTTGTGTCTTGCTATTCCAAGAAAAATGGATCAAGGTGGTCAAAAAGGAAAAATACTTGAGAATTATGTAGTGACAATAATTCTTAAATATTCAATGTCTCAATGAGGAGACATTACAAAATTGGAGATGCAATTTTAAATCTTTACACCAATAGTGAATAGATCGAAGAGAATTTCATTCATTTTGGTTAAAGATGGTGATATGTTAAATTTAATCTCAATGATGGGATAATTTTAAAGTGAACCATGAGAAATCAAAACATTTAAATAAATAAATGAGGTTTTAATTTTCTTTGATTTAAGTGTTTAAAATTGACATCTGCAAATTTATTTTGATGAGAAAATCACTAGATGTCAAAGTGGTGTTTTCAAAAGAATCTCAAAGAGACTCTTAGAAAATCCACAAAAGTTGTTTAAGTGATTTTGAGATTATTTAGACAACTAAAAGTGAAAATTAGTGATTATTTGCTTGAAATTTTATCATATGGTATTTGTGTTTACTTATTTCATCTTGTGAAATATATAAAGCAAATCAAGTGAAGGTTGCTTTCAAAGGGATGTGCCTTGGTTTTGCAAGTAAATGAATCAAAATAAACTAACATTTAAGTTTTATTTATCTTGATCTATTGAGAGTTTATGATTTGGCTTAAGGACTCATGATGAACTTTGAGAATTATAAGTCTAGATTTATCTTGGAGGATAAATGACTTAATAGAAATAAAGAGAATTCTATTTTAAAGTAATATTTTATTATCACTTTATAAGAGAAATATGGGGGTGATGCTCCAAAGTTAATCAATTTATTTTGTTGAAAATGATTTATTAATTTGGCCATCTTATTAAAATATGTACATACAAGTTATGTGATTTGGAATTCCACATTCTAAATTACCTCAGCTTTGTATAGAAAGAATAAATCTAGATATGCTTGATGTTCTTGTTTGTGAGATATTTGGTTCAAGAATGAATCAATTTAAAACATAAGAGGAGTTATAGAAACAATGAGGTTTCTAGAACTAATATTCAAGAAAATGTGTTTATCTTGAGTATTAAAGTATGAAAATAGTGGGAGTGTTGACTCGGGGTCAAACTTACGATTTTGAAGTGCAATTATTTTAATCAAACTATTGCTAGCACAAGATTTAAATACAATAATGAGAGAGTGATGACTCATTAGGTATGGGCACATAAGAAAAGAAATGACTCAAATGGAATCATTTCTACATCTCAAGGGATGAGACTTAGACTCCCTAAAGAGATTCACAGTTGATGATAACCTATCTTAATACTAGTTACCTAACTAGAATTACATTCAGTAGGTAATAACAAGTCAATAAAGTGAATATTAGTAGTACTCAAATTGTGTCTCTTCTATGATATGAGTACTAGTGTGTTACCAAAATGAGGGTTAAAACTGAAAGTTTTTTAATAGAACTTAGTCTTGAGAAGACAAATATATTAGACTAACAAAATACTGCAAGAGTTCTACCTATATAGACCTAGGCTGGTGTCTCCCCTCATGAGAATTGTAAGTCATTCTCAAGAAAAGTTTATGAATGGAATGTCCACATGGCCATTAGCGATGCAAAGCGAGACATTGAGGTCTCAAGTGGACATAGCAAATGTGTGTGTTATCATTAGTTTGTTATCAATGAATAGTAGTTTAATGCTTCGACAACCAAAATTTCAACAGACTTTGTGATAATTACACTAAGGTATAATTCAAGTCGAAATACATTTTATCTTATGCATTAATGCAATGGTTCCTATAGAGAGAGTAATTATGTAATCAAGTGGGAGAATATTACATTTTAATATAATATTTGATTAATTAAATAAGTGTTACAAAAAAGTGATTATTTAATCTAAGTGAGGGAATGTTATATTATTTTATATAATATAATGTTAAATTAAATAATGTGACAAATATGATTTGTCACACTTTCTATCATAATATTGAGAGTTACAAAATTGGACATATGTGTGCGTCCAAGTGTAATATATTTTGGAGTTACAAAGTCAGCTACAAATTTATAACTTCTAAAATCACCAAATAATGTGTAGATTGAGTGTTACCCATTTTGAGATTGAATTTCATAAGTCATAATATGATATGATTGTTGAAGATATGTTTTTAACTCTCATTAGGTGTATGGAGGTTACAGAATCATGTGGGAAAAGTATTGAGACGTTTTGAGAAAATGTGCAAAATTGGGAGGTTACAACAACTTCTAGGCCATGGCCAAAGCATCCCAGACCGCGGCCTGGGGTGCTGTAAGCCAAATTCTATTTTGCTCTTTTATCAATTTGAACGTTTTCAACAGCCCAAGTAACTCCCAAATCTTCATTTTAACTCCATAAAGATCTAATTAAACGCTGGTAACAGCCAAGAGGGTTGGTGGAATTTAAAATTCAAAAGGTATCTCAAAACTCTATAAACAGAAACATAACACTCACTTGTAAGACACATTATTTTCTATCCACAAAGTAGTTGGCTAGAAAATACACCAAAAGACTTGATAATTCCAAAGAGCTATTTCCAAACTTGAGAGTCCCTTAATACTTAAAGAATAGGAGGAAATAAACTTTTGGACAAAGGTCTTGAACCTTATTCAAGTTGGTGATCCTCATTATTATACACTTTGGTTGTTTGAGTGTGAGATATTCTTTCTAGAGTTCTTGTTCTTATATTTGTTTCTCTATTTCTTTTGTTATTACTTCTTTCTTCTATTTTACATGTTTATTTGTATTGTTATGCTTTGAGTTGTATTTTATATTTACCTATCATCTTCTATTTCTATTTATTTGTACTATCTTGTTTTGAGTTGTATCCATCTTTCTGTTTATTTGTACTTTTAGCGATTTAGTTGTAATATTTATTTAATCTATCACCTTGTCCTTTGTAATTTATTGCTTGGAGTTGTATTTTGGTTTTTATATATTCCATTAAAATATACATTCTCTAACATAATCCAATAATTATATTGTAAAAATAAATAATAATCCAATAATTATAAATATATATTTTAATTTAAAATCTTACTTCTCTCTACAATAATTAGTTTCAAATATGTCACAACATAAACCGTAAACATATGAGGTGTTATTTAATAAATAATCGACAATTAAACAAATTTTAAAACCTAACATAACACATAAAATTAAACTAATAATTACGAGAGTTCTTTCTCTAGTACAAAGCTAGTGGTCTTTCTAACAAGCACTAGCTAGAAAAATAAAAGGGAATTTTTAAAAAAAATTGCTTTTATACTATCAATATGCAAAAATATTATAATTATATTTTTCTTAATTTGTATCAGAAAATTTATTAAAGAAAAAATTAAAATATGAGAAACACAATTAGTAGCTAACTAAAATATGAAAATGCCACATTTTTTTTATCACTGTTATGTTTTCTTTGATATTTTGGGTTATTTCATTTTATTTTTTTTCAATTTTTTATTTTTTCCTTCATTTTTAAATATTTTTTCAGTTATTTTTTCTTTCTTTTTTTCCTTATTTTTTCTACATTTTTCTACAAATTTTTTCCTTCATCATTTTCTTCTTCTTTTCATTTTTATTCATTTATCTATTTTTTTATCTTTCATTTGTATGGTTTTGTTTTTTTCATAATTTTTCAGTTTTCATAATTTTTTTTTCATTTTTTCAATTTTTTTCTATAAATTTTTTCATTCATATTTTTTTCTTCCTATTTTTCCATAATTTTTCTTCTTCTTCTTTTTATTTTTATTTATTCATCTGTTTTTTTTCCTTCATTATTTTTTTGTTTTGATTTTTTTTTTCATATATTTAAATTTTTCTTTCCTGTGTTTTTTTTCCTTCTTTTTTCTTCATTTTTTGTACTTATTCTTTTCTCATTCCATTTTTTTTTCTTTTTTTTCACACATATATTTTAACATTACATAATTATTTGACTATTTTTTTTATTTATTATTGTAGTTTTTTTTTTATAGTTTTTTCCACTATATGTATAAAATTTCAAATCAATTTTCCGGCATTTTATTTTTACTATAACCCTTATATGAACACTAAAATTTGAAAAGAAAACTAATAAAAATATGAAAACATGAATGGGTAATCAGTTACCTTGATGGGAACTTTCAAATCTAGAAAAAAATTATGTGAAGAAGATGGGAGAGAAGGGAAAGGGGTTGGATCTGATTTTTTTTTTTTCTATCTTCAGATCTGTGGTATCTAGTTACATTCCCGTTCTTTTTGTGTATATTTCTAGGAGTAACTAGTTACCTTCATGTTCTTTGTGTGTATATTTATGTGGGTAACTGGTAACGTTCACGTTCTGATGTGTGTGTATATTTATGGGTTATTTATGGTAACTGGTTACCTATGTTACTAAAATCATATTTACTTCTTCTTCCTTTTTTAATGAAGTGTTCTTTCTCTTTTTCCTTCAAATTTGATGTTTCCTTTTTTATTTAATATGAGTAACCCGTCACTCCTATTATGATAACATGTTACCCCTCTCATGACTGAAATTTACTCCTCTCAGGGTAATTGGTTATCCCTCCTGGTACATGTTATTTAACCTAGCTCTAGGATTTTTTTTTACATAATTGTCAAAGATCAATTAAGTAATTGATTATCTTACCTAGAATTTGAAAAAAGAAACGTACAATCTAAAGAAAATGGAAAAAATGTTTATAATAAATAAAAAATAATTTTAAACACAATTCATATTACAAAAGAAAAAGAAAATTGCAAAACAACCAAATGAAAATCTAATATAAAACTAGTGATATAAAAAACAAATAAGCTAAACAAATAATAATCAAATTACAAACACACCCTTCTAAATTAATAAAACTTAATTAAGAGTAAAACTATGAAAATTCCATATAAAATGTAATTTCCTCAAAATTAAAACTATGTTAGTGGATTTTACTCTTAATTAACAAAACAAAAGTCCTAATCAAATCTTTAATATATTTTAGGGAAGTGCAACTTGAAATAAAAAATGTTACCTTGAATGTGCTTCCATTGAATGAAGAAAATATTTGACCTTCACACACTTTACCAAACTCACACACTATTATCATTTTTCTTATTTTACAAAAAATGTCACATTATTTTAATTGAAATAAAGTACAAGAAAAAAAGCAAAAAGAAGCCAGTTGCAAGTTTGCCTAAATTAATTGCCCATGCTTTTTGGTTGACAAATACCAATCCTACAATACCAAAAACAAAAAACAACAATTTAATCCAAGGGCTATAAACCCGACGAGGGATCAAACTAGGCTTGCACATTAAGCTCGCAAAATTCGGCCTGTCCGAAGAACCCATCTGGCCTAATAGGCCCAAATTCGAAGCCCGAAACTTGAAGCTTGTTTCAGATTACACCCGCCCGATCTAAGAGTATTTCAGATCAGATTTTGGTGTTAATTTTTCAAATTTTCAGATTCGGGCGAAACCCGTAAATCCAAAACATTTTAAAAAAAAAATATAGTTTTATAAACAAAACCTAACCCTAATAGATACCTCTCTTCCTCTTCTACCGCCTACTTACCTCCTTCCAGCTTTCTTCTTCCTATCACCTTTCCAAATCTCACAGACCCACGACACCCTCTCTCTCTCAATCTTAGTCCCTCACTTCACAGTCGGCGGCCACCTCCCACCGTTCTCTCCCTCTATTTCTCTCACCTTTTGTCGATGACTCCCTCTCTATCCCCATCGACCATGACCAAAGGACAATGTCTCCGCCTCCTACCATGACCGTAAGCTCATACAAGTTGTAAGGTTTTGTTCATTTTAATTTCTCTTTGGTTGTATGATGAATGTCTAGTTCTTGTTTTCACATATTTTTCTTTAAATTAGTTCATGTTGTTTGACATAGTTAATGTATATAAGTTTGTATGTTTGTAACACCCTACTAATTCAGGACCGTTACATTGTGTGTTTAAAATAGTGCTTAACTAGATTAGTGAGTCATTTGGACTCAATAATGTAATTCAAATTACATAAAGGTTTAGGTATTAAAAATTTTGGTCAAAAGATTAATATTTCCATTAAATCATTAAAAAAAATTACATGGGATCCCGAAAAAGGTTTATCAAAATACAATTACATTAAGAGTTTACAAAAGTAGTCGACCTAAGCAACAAAATTTAGTCTTGTACCCTATGTCCCTCAAAATCTGTTGACTATGGCAGTTGAGCAGACCGAACATGTGAGCGCTGCCCTGAAGCCCTCCAACTCATGGCTGGTCGACCTTTCCCTATCCTTTACCTGCACCATAGAGCACCGTGACTCGAGGCCCAGCAAGAAAACTCAACATGGCGTAATAAAATAACCGATAAAAGATAAACAACAAAAAATATGCTTCACAGATAATAAATGCATTCATTTCGATCATGCAATTCATAAACACATTTCAAAATTTACAAATATGCTCAATTCAACACATAAACCATTTACACAACCTAGCCAAGCAGCCTTGCCGAGCAGCCCAACCGAGCAAGGTGTGTCCCCTGACACCAAGCTTACGGTCAATGTAGGGCGAGTACGTAATGCACCCTCAACATGGCCCCACCTTCACGACCCACCTTCCGTACGATTGCCGATCACAGACCATATTGTTCATCCATAGAAAAATCAATACAAATAAGCATAGTGAAAACATTATGCATGATGGGAAAATCAACCCTAACAAATTCAGATAAACTGTTATAACCGCATCCCAATATAATTGGACGAACACCCTGCTCTATGTGAATATATCACTTTTCTTACCTCAAGTCCTGAGCAGAAGACTGAATGACCTTGAGTGGGATCATTTTCCCGAGCCGCGCGGAAACCTTAGTCACAACATAAATGGTACGCTTATTAGTGACTAAGTTCAATCACAGGTTCCAAAACTAAACTTGTCGACTGCATCTTTTGCTATCAACCTAATCTAAGAACTTGAAAGAAAATATAAGAATATAACACAGGGGTTTTACGCGGTTCAGGCTATATAAAAGCCTTAGTCCATGAGTCTTTGGTATTAGTGAGTTTGAAGCGTGTTTGAGAAAGCTTCAAAAGATTCTCAGGCAGCGTGTATATTGCTCTGAGTTTACAATGCTTACCTAGCAAAAGTTTTGAACCCTTTACAAGGAGATATCCCAACCTTATTTGTAGTGGCTCCGATCATTAATATTCTTAATGGAAAATTAATACAACATTCCCCATTTATTTGGGGGAGTAAAATGCTAATGAACTACATTTGGATGCACTAATAAAGACCAGGGGCCCATGAGGATTGCGCGGGCCCCATTTGCAGAAAGATGCCCACCAACCTTGTGGGGAACATGTATCTCATAGTGTTTGGGTACAGCTACACGTTCACCCATATCATGCGGCATTGCGAGAAATACCGATTGTTGAGTGTGAAAACTCGATACCATTACACGAGGCTCACCAAAAGTTGTCAGACGATCTCCTGGTGAGCCACAGCTGTAGTGATTGACACCTAGCATTTAATCCAGGTCCCGAGGACAAAATCTTAGACCTAGAAGATTAGTGAATGAAGAAAGAGGGATGACAACCTAAACAGTCCTTGGGGCATCGCTTTACTTGGAGACATCCACGCCTTGGAAACAGACCACGGGATGTGGCCTCACTTAGAGATATCCGTGCCTCTAGGACGGGCCTCAAGACGTGACTTCCTTAGGAGACATCCACGCCTAGCCAGATCATCATACTCGAAGGAGTTCTACACTCTAAGGAGCTCTATGTAAGCTCTACATAGCCTCATTAGCACTCGAGGACCGTAATTACTCCTCTAATCATTGTCACGTGTCCAGTGGTGAAAACACAGACAAATTTTGCCCCCAAGTCTTCACTTGTCCTTGGACAGTGGAGGCTTAGAATGAGAGGAGTAATTCGAAAGGTCTTTGAGGGGAGACACTTGGGCTCTTCATGAAGTCACACTCTTGAAAAGTGTATGACACATGTCGACTCCCAATTGTTGGGTCCATCAATCTTTACCATTAATGAGGAGTCCATTCCATGACCCAAAATGTTTAATCCGTACCCTAGGTGTCCTTTCGCCCAGTACTCGAGGTGCCATTTTCCCATGCTAATGATCACTATCCATGCCTTTTGAATTTGACCATTGGATTACTCTCGAGTGCCTACATCGTAGGTAATCAATGGTCAGGGTGGAATTTCTTCAAACCCAAGCTCTTCAAGTATAAAACTCGAGAATCGCCTCTTAGAAATCACTTTAGCATTTGAAATTCAAAACTCAGAACCTTCAAACTCTCTCTTCTCCTTCACTTTCTAGCTTCCCGAAGCTCACATATTTTCGTAGTTCTCGAAGTTGTGGACGGTTGGCGAGAATCATCCTACTTCTGGTTAGACGGCAAACAATTTTTTAAAGTCCAGACTCACTTCAGTACATACAAGTGCTTCATCTTGAGTACGTCTTCACTTCTCCGTTCTTTTTTCGCTTTAAGTTTACTTTTGAATTCTGCTGAGGGTTTTAGGTGCATGCCTAGGATTTTAAATTTCTGGCCTTTTAGAGGTCATTTTGAACTCTTTAAGACATCTCGGGGCATATTTCGACATTAAAAGACGGTCAAAATGGCCCCTTACACACTTTATGTGCCTTTTCACATTTCTTGACATTCGACTGGAATCTGGAAAATTCCAGACTCCAGCGATGGTCATAGTTTTTGGTAGTGTTCTCTGATGACCATCCTTTGGTCTTGAGGATAGTCCAATCCCTTATAAGTTCTTTCTTCTCCACCCAAGTAGTAGTCTTATGGTTTCTTGTTTTGGCCTTTCTTTCTTCGGGTTATGGCGTTAACTAATTGGTTTCTTGTTTTAGATGTCTGAGGAGCTTCAATAACTACACCGACAGGGACTCTAGGCATTCGACTCTGAGATAATAGATATGGTTTGAGAGGCAAGAAGACTTCCCGAGAATGGAAAACAAGTGTCGGAGAGTAGTCATGCTCTTGTGGTAAGGGAAGACCATGCATCTTGGAGGAAGAGGCAATCATAGGTCCCATGTTGATGAACAAAACCTACACCACCTAGGGATTCAAGGTGGAAGTGACCCCCAACAACTCAAATACTAGGGAGCTCTGGATAGGATTCTAAACCACTACGGGGTGGACACTCGTAACATGTGCGTGCGATTGTCTCGAGAGAGCGCATGAGAGCGTCCACAGCCCCGGGTCCTGGAGCGCATCTCATCTACAAGGTGGTGCAACCTTGCCACTTCACTAGTACTATGTCAAATTTTTGAAGGCATAGCTCCATTCCAGCTATCCCTGAATGGATATCGTGTGCTGGCCGGGCTATTTGTTATGTCCAAGAGGCACAACTGGCCCGTTCATTCTCCACCTGAGATATTATATATCTACAACTCATGAAAATGCCCAAAGAAGGATGATCAGGACGGGTACTATTCTCTGATGAAGCATACGTACTCAGGAATGAAGTACAAGACTCTATGCGGTAATGAGAGCCATGCGAGGGACTACAAGGAACACTTCTTCTGGGCAAGTGGCTTCCCCACCTAGACCAATCCGACTCTTCTCCTGGATTTTGCCAGGGTTGGTAAGTGTTACTCACTGAGTCATTTTGTTTATTAGTACTCTGCTCGTAGTTGTTCCTTAGGATTCTAATTGTTTCTTTTCAGGTCCTTTCTGCCGAACACTTTTTGTTGACGCCTAATACGAAAGGATCAAGAAAGTGAATGTCCTCCTCGATGAAGAGATGAGTCTTACCTTCCTCGTCGTAGAAGCTCATCTTGAGCAGTATGGCCTACTTTGGGAGGGGCAAAGGATAAGCCCCGTGGTCCTCGCCAGCTTTCATGACTTGAAGAAGTCACTTCATTAAGCGAGGCTCCACACGGAGTACATAGTGAGGAAGGCTCAATACGAGTACACTCAACGTCTTCCCAAGGAGCACACAGAGAATGTACTCACAATGAAAGCAACCATGGAGGAGAGAGAAGACGAGGAGCTCGAGGCAGAGCTTGAGGCTGGGATCGAGTCATCCTCCATGCCTCAAGGTAAATATCTAATAGTTGTTCACTATGCCCATCATGTAGAGGAGGGAACTAATCCTGACCACTCCTTATTCTCGCCATCACTCCTCGAGTGTGGGAAAATATCGAGGCATCCTTGGACCAATGAGGAGTACAAGGACTATCAAGACCTTATCGACGTATCTCTCCACCATCCGAAGAGGAGGAAACACCCCCAAGGGTTCATTCCTCAAGACGAGGTGACGTCCATGCACGTGATATGGTTTTGTCAATACGATACCAACATGACAAAGGAGATGGGATGACTCATCCATGAGTTTCCCACTCCATTCTTCACCCGGAGGAGCCTTATTTTGGTGGGGCTACTGTAACGCCCTGGTTACTCCAAGACCGTTACTATGAACTTTAAACCGTGCTTAACTCGCTAAACAAGTCATTTGGTTATAAACATGCATCTAGGTGTTATTAATAGGCTAAGGTGAAAAATCTCAATCAAAAGGAAAGGATACATTTGATTTAAAACATAAAACTGTACATGGGCCCATAAAAGCGTTTACAAGTTGTTTACAATTCAAAACAGTCATTACAGTATAAAAATTACAATCTGCTGACCTAAGCGACAAAAATAGGGTTAACCCCTAGTTCCCCTGAGAAACACCTTGGTCGTGGTGGTCAAACGACCGCATATGTACACACCACCACCTAAGCTCTCCACTCAAGGTTGGGTGAGTTTTTCTTTCCCTTTACCAGCAACACATAGCACCTGTGAGCAAAGGCTCAGCAAGAAAACTCATTACTGCATGTATACAATATCAAATGATGATTATGATACTCATACTAGGCTTGTAGCCCTAACCAAATAATATCGAGATTCTAATAATCATGCTAGGGCTTGCAGCCCAATCAGATAGGCGACTATTAAGTCATACTTTGAATAGATGACTAATAAGTCTATCTCTAGGGCTCTGCACCCTAATCAGATGAGTGACTATGGAGTCACAACCTTGGGAAGGTGACTAATAAGTCAACCTCTAAGGTTCTGTTCCCTATATAGATGGCTAATAAGTACATCTCTAGGGTTATGCTCCTTAAATAGATGGCTAATAAGTCCATCCCTGGGGATCCGCTCCCTAAGACATGTGACATGTCGGTCACCTTAGCCTTTTGGCTTTGGCTCTAAGTAACTAGCCTTTAGACTAGACAAGCGCTTTTGTTTTCATCGAACTTAAGGTCGGTCAAGCATTTCATGCTTACGATGATAATGCTTATGTAGATTCGATCTAATCTTTTCATCTTGCGTTAAACATGCTAATATTGTTCTTGACTCATAAGCCAATACCATACGACCAGTGCTTAGTACTACTGCCGAACTTGACTAATGAGTCACAACTTCACAGATAATACTGACACCATTGTCGATTCTGACTAATAAGTTAGTACCATTCAGAGATAAGGAAGATTGCCACGCATTTAATATGCAATCAATGTCCATATATATAACACTCAACATGCCTCATGAATAACCATGCATGTCACATGCTGGGTGCAGTTTTCTTACCTCTAGTTCGAGTGTGAAATAATAAAAGAACGACCCTTGAGAACGATCGATCCTATGATCCCTTAGCGGTCACCTAATCATAACCAAATATAACTCCCATCAATGAAAATGAGCAATAAAAGGTTCTTAACCTAAACCTCACTCGCGAGACCTCGAATCGTACTCAAATGGTTAGTAGATTCGATCTCGAGCCTTAGGAATTGAAACCCCGAGACAAAAACCCTCAAAAGTGCCCAAAATAGGAATCAGGAAAAATAGGGTAGCACTGTAGCGCTGCCCCCCTAGCACGTAGGTTCTACAAGAAGGGATGCATTGCCCTGGCTAGCACTGTAGCGACCTCCCTTAGGTGATGTAGCGCTAGGACTAGGCTGATCAGCTCCAGTTTTCATCCTTCAATTTCTCCACTTTCCAACCTTAAAAACTTGATTCCAAACTCCATCCAAACTCACAAAAGAACCCAAAAAACCCAACATACAAGTCCTAGGCATCATAACCCAATCAATCTTTGCCAAAATCTCCCATCAATTCTCAACTATGAAATTTAAAATTCAAGCTAAAAACCAATAGAAAAACATTGCAAAACCAGAGTTTCTATGGTTAGAATCTTACCTCAACCTCAATATGGAACCTTCTTCAATGGTAGAACACAAACCTAGACCCTCAAGGATTGATTCCCTAGCTTGAATCCTCAATTGGAGTTCAAAAATTCCAAAGGAAACAGGAAGAAAATGATCGAGAGAAGAAGAGTAAGATGCTCTGTTTTGTTCCAGTTCTCTACAGCCTTCTCAAGTTGATATAATCCCTTGGTGAAATGACCATATTGCCCCTAGGTTAAGTTAAGTCCATTAAAGTCTAGGAAGGGCAAAATCGTCATTTCCCGCCTATCTCGTTAATCATAATTAACGTCCTCCAATTCCCGTTATTCCCAATATTCTCAAATACTAATAAATCATATCCCATTACCCTTTAATTCCCGGTAATGTACTAATCATCAAATTATCCCGAGACTCACCCCGAGCCCCGAAATTAACCCTGTTATGACCAAACCGCTAACTAGTATTCAAATATCGTCTCATGCCGAATAGCTCGAACAAATCCTCATTATAATGTGGCCTCATCAATAATTCACCAACATGCATGAAAATATACAATTATGCCATCAACGGGACAAATTACCAAAATTCCTGTATAATACAACGTGGACCCACATGCATGCATTTATCATCATATAATAATATAATTCACATAAACATGCATATAAGCATTTAATGGCATAATAAATCAATTATGGACCTCCCTGTAACGTCCCAAAATTACCTAATAAGGCTTAGGGCCTTGATTAGGGGGCCGGGATGGCAATATATGGAATTACGTGTTTAAATGCTATATTAATTGTAATTATGTGAATTACGTGATAATATGACTAGATGTGCATATTTAAGGGTATTAAATATGCATATGGGCACGCTTCTTATTAGAAAGGCAACTTTGGTAATTTGGCCTGTTGCGGGCATAATTGTGTATTTATATGTAATATATGTGAGAGACCACATTATTATGTGGGTTTATTTGGGTTACTCGGCACGAGGCGATCCTAGGGAGCAAGTTAGCGGAAAAGTCACAATGGGACCCGATACCCAACTCGAGGCGAGTCAAGGGGTATTTTGGGTATTAGATATTTAATTGATTATTGGGTTATGAAAATAAATATTTGGAGATATATTTGGAGTTAGAGTGTTTAACAGGGAATATTAGGGAAGTTTACCATTTTTCCATCGGGGATGTTTTTGGTACCCCGAGCCTTGGGAATAACTTAAGTTAGATAAGACAAACAATAGAACACTTAGAAACTTTGCCTGAACTAACCTTATCTTCCTCTCTCTCACTCTTGTTTTCTCTAGAATCTTTCCAAGTGAACCATTGAAGCTAAAGGGAATTTTGGGGTAGAAACATAAGAATTTGAGCTAAGGATTTGGGAAAGAACTCAGTGCTAGCATGGGGATTCAATCATGAATTGATGTAAGCTTTGAATTACATTTTTTTGTCATTAAATTCTGAGTTTTCATGGCAGGCTTTTAGTGTTCTTGAGTCTTTGAATTTCAAAGATTGAAGTGTGATTTTGATGAGTTTCTAAGCTAGTTTTCTATTGGGTTTTATTGCTTGGAACATGTTAGAGTGATTGGGATAGTTGAATTATATTTTGGGGTGAAATATGGTATGGTTTGGATAGAATTTAGCTGCTGAAATTGAGGAAATTTATGGGTTCGAGGGGTCAAGTCGCGACCTTGTTCTTCACAAGTCGCGACTTAGCTTGAACCAGGCGCTTTAGAAGGCCTCTGCCTGGGTACGCGCCATGACTTGATAGGCCAAGTTGTGGCCCATGCCTCTGGATAGAGAGGGAGAAAGGGGCTGGACAGGGGGCGCGCCATGACCCACAGGGGGGCAAGTCACGGCTCGACTGGGCACATTTGCCTTAGGGAGTTTGTTTTAGAATGAAACTTTTTCCTTAGGGCTCGAGAATGTTTTCACTACCCAATTTGGTGGAACCCGACGCCCCGGAGGCTAGGACTTTGTGCGGAAGCCTTTGATCGCTCATTATTAATAGAATCCTATTTTATGGTTGTGACTTAGGGTTTCGCTAAGGGCTCAGAGCTGGGATCGTGCTCGAGGGTCGTGCTCGAGGGTCGTGCTCGAGGGTCGTTATCATTTACACTTGCGTGGAACTAAGGTAAGAAAACTGCACCCAGAACATGTTGTGTGTGATTAGGGCTTGGCCGGTCTATTGTATTTGAATAGGGTTAGGGCTTGGGCCCTTGGATTGATTATGTTAGGCTATTGTTCTGAATTCTTGTTAATAAACGCTTAAGCACTTATATTTGTTACGTGAATTCTAAGATTAGGGTATGCAATCCTTTATGTGATTATGTTTGGTATGGTGGGTATGGTTATTCAATGGAATTGTATGATTAGCATGAATATGTGCTGAGCCTTCTTTGGGGATCTGCTCCTTAAGCCATGTGACATGTTGGTCACCTTAGCCTTTTGGCTCTGGCTCTAAGTAACTAGCCTTTAGACTAGACAAGCGCTTTTGTTTTCATCGAACTTAAGGTCGGTCAAGCATTTCATGCT
The DNA here is from genome assembly GCF_963169125.1 of Humulus lupulus. Lineage (NCBI taxonomy): Eukaryota > Viridiplantae > Streptophyta > Magnoliopsida > Rosales > Cannabaceae > Humulus > Humulus lupulus. The sequence goes on along the minus strand of NC_084801.1, from coordinate 124,623,356 downwards.
TACAATGATAATGCTTATGTAGATTAGATCTAATCTTTTCGTCTTGCGTTAAACATGCTAATATTGTTCTTGACTCATAAGCCAATACCATACGACCAGTGCTTAGTACTACTGCCGAACTTGACTAATGAGTCACAACTTCACAGATAATACTGACACCATTGTCGATTCTGACTAATAAGTTAGTACCATTCAGAGATAAGGAAGATTGCTATGCATTTAATATGCAATCAATGTCCACATATATAACACTCAACATGCCTCATGAATAACCATGCATTTCACATACTGGGTGCAGTTTTCTTACCTCTGGTTCGAGTGTGAAATAATAAAAGAACGACGCTTGAGAACGATCGATCCTATGACCCCTTAGTGGTCACCTAATCATAACCAAATATAACTCCCATCAATGAAAATGAGAAATGAAAGGTTCTTGACCTAAACCTCACTTCCGGGACCTCAAATCGTACTCGAACGGTTAGTAGATTCGATCCTGAGCCTTAGGAATTGAAACCCCGAGCCAAAAACCCTCAAAAGTGCCCAAAATAGGAATCTGGAAAAGCAGGGTAGAGCTGTAGCACTGCCCCCTAGCACCTAGGCGCTACAAGCAGGGATGCATTGCCCTGACTTGCACTATAGCGCCATCCCTTGGGCGCTGTAGCGCTACGACCACGCTGATCAGTTCTGGTTTTTCCTCTTTCGATTTCTCCACTTTCCAACCTTCAAAACTTGATTCCAAACTCCATCCAAACTCACAAAAGAACCCAAAAACCCAACATACAAGTCTTAGGCATCATAACCCAATCAATCTTTGCCAAAACTCCCATCAATTCTCAACTATCAAATCTAAAATTCAAGCTAAAAACCAATAGAAAAACAGAGCAAAACCAGAGTTTCTATGGTTAGAATCTTACCTCAACCTCAATATGGAACCCTCTTCAATGGTAGAACACAACCCTAGACCCTTAAGGATTGATTCCCTAGCTTTAATCCTCAATTGGAGCTAAAAAATTGCAAAGGGAAAAATTGTTTTTGTTGAGTTCTCTACAACCTTCTCAAGTTGCTATAATCCCTTGGTCGGGAGAAGAAGATTAAGATTCTCTGTTTTGGTTCATTTCTCTACAACCTTCTCAAGTTGATATAATCCCTTGGTGAAATGACCATATTGCCGCTGGGTTAAGTTAAGTTCTTTAAAGTCTAGCAAGGGCAAAATCGTCCTTTCCCACCTATCTCGTTAATCATAATTAACACCCTCCAATTCCAATTATTCCCAATATTCTCAAATACTAATAAATCATATCACATTACCCTTTAATTCCCGGTAATGTACTAATCATTAAATTACCCCGAGACTCACCCCGAGCCCCGAAATTAACCCCGTTATGACCAAACAACTAACTAGTATTCAAAGATCGTCTCATGTCGAATATCTTGAACAAATCCACATTATAATGTGGCCTCATCAATAATTCACCAACTTGCATGAAATTACCAAAATGCCCTTATAATACAATGTGGACCCACATGCATGCATTTATCATCATATAATAATATAATTCACATAAACATGCATATAATCATTTAATTGAATAATAAATCAATTATGGCGCTCCCGGCCATCTAATCCAACCATAAACCTCATTAGGGATTTAGGGGCATTACAACTTTCCCCTCCTTATAGAAATTTCGTCCTCGAAATTTACTTGAACAACTCGAGATACTGATCATGCATATCTCACTCCAGCTCCTTGGTCGCTTCCTCGACCTTGCTGTTCCTCCATTATACCTTAATTAAAGGTATCATTTTATTCCTGAGGACCGTGTCCTTTCTGTCAAGTATCTTGACCGAATGATCCTCATAGGAGAGATCTTCGTAACTCAAGACATGAGTCATATCATACACATTCCTCCAAAGACCTGAAACATGAAACACATTATGCACAGCCGACAATGCCAGTGGTAAGGCCAACCTGTAGGCCACCTGACCAATCCTCTCCAAGATCTCAAATGGACCTTCAAATCTAGGGCTTAACTTGCCCTTCTTCCCAAATCTTCTCACTCCTTTCCATGGTGAGACTCTAAGGAAGACATAGTCTCCCACTTGGAACTCCACGTTCCTGCGCTTGGGATCTGCATAACTTTTCTGTCTGCTTTGAGAAGTGAGCATCCGAGTTCTAATCTTCTCAATGGCCTTACTGGTCCTCTGAACTGCTTCAGGACCCAATTATCTCTTTTCTCTTGTCTCATCCCAAGGAATGGGAGATCTGCATTTCCTACCATACAGCATCTCATAAGGTGCCACCCCAATGGTAGACTGATAATTGTTATTATAAGAAAATTCTATCAAAGGTAGATACTTACTCCAGGATCCACCAAAGTCCAGCACACATGCTTGCAGCATGTCCTCTAATATTTGAATTGTCCTCTCAGATTGCCCATCTGTCTGAGGATGATAAGCAGTACTAAACTTCAATTGTGTCCCCATGGCCTTTTGTATACTCCCTCAGAACTTGGAAGTAAAAGTGGGGTCCCGGTCTGACACGATCGACCTCGGTGCTCCATGGAGGCGCACGATCTCTCTCACATAGAGATTTGCGTACTGATCAATTGTATATGTAGTCCTCACTGGTAAGAAGTGAGCTGACTTGGTGTAGCGATCCAAAATAACCTATACTTAATCATGTTGACCAACAGTCCTGGGTAACCCCCCCATGAAATCCATCGTGATGTACTCCCATTTCCACTCTGGAATGTCTAGAGGCTGCAATAACCCGGCTGGCCTTTGAAGCTCAGCCTTGACCTGTTGGCATGTCAAGCACTTAGCCACATACTCCACTACATCCCTCTTCAGCCCAGGCCACCAATACATCGATCTCACATCCTGATACATCTTCGTGGTGCCTGGATGCAAAGAGTAAGGAGTAGCATGAGATTCATCCAGAATCTCCCGTCTCATAACTGTATCTAACGGAACACATATCCGACCCTTGTATCTCAACAAGCCCATCTTAGACACTGTGTAATCTCTAGACACTCCAGCTAAAACATCCTCTCTAATCTTGATCAGTTGTGGATCACCCAACTGACCCTCCTTGATTATTTCCAATAGTGTAGACTGTAGCATAACATTGTCCAACTGGCCCACCAGCAACTCTATGCCAGCTCTGGTCATATCCTCTGCTATTTCTCTGGCCATCAGCCTCGCACTACAAATCTGTCATTCCGGCTTAAATCATCAGCTACCACGTTGGGCTTTCCTGGATGGTACAAGATTTCACAGTCATAATCTTTTACTATCTTCAGCCAACGTCTTTGTCTCATATTCAAGTCTTTCTGCGTGAAAAAGTACTTTAGACTCTTATGGTCAGTGTAGATCTCACACTTCTCCCCATAAAGGTAATGCCTCCATACCTTTAATGCATTGACCACAGCCACCAACTCTAAATCATAAGTGGGATATCTCTGTTCATACACCTTCAGCTGACGTGAAGCATAAGCGATCACCTTGCCTGACTGCATCAAAACATAACCCAAACCCTGATGTGAGGCATCACTGTATATCACAACTTCTCCTGATCTGTTGGAAGACTCAGAACCGGAGCTGTAATCATCCTCTGCTTTAGTTCCTGGAAGCTGTTTTCGCACCTGTCTGACCACACAAACTTCTAATTCTTGCGTGTCAGCTCTATCAATGAAGTAGCAATCTTAAAGAACCCTTCCACGAAATGTTTGTAATAACCTACCAACCTAAGGAAACTTCTAACCTCAGAAGCACTCCTTAGGCATGGCCAATCTCTGACCGCCTCAATCTTGGCTAGATCTACTTTAATCCCTTCCTTTCTGACAATGTGCCCAAGGAAAGAAACCTGAGATGAAGACGAGCACACACTGGTCCAAATAATCCTTGAACACTCTGTTCATTAAATCCATAAAAGTAGCTGGGGCATTAGTCAATCCAAAAGACATGAATAAGAACTCATAATGCCCGTATCTAGTGCGAAAAGCAGTCTTTGGTATGTCTCCCTCCTTGACCCCCAACTGATGATATCCAGAACGAAGGTCTATCTTTGAGAATACCCTTTTACCTTGCAACTGATCAAATAGATCATCTATCCTTGGCAGAGGAGACTTGTTCTTAATTGTTAACTTTTTCAGTTCTCTGTAATCAATACACATCCTCAGAGAACCATCTTTCTTCTTTACAAACAAAACTGGTGCACCCCAAGGTGAGGCACTAGGTCTAATAAAACCCAAGTCTAACAGCTCTTGCAACTGTACTTTCAATTCTTTTAACTCTGCTTGGACCATTCTGTAGGTGCTCTAGACACTGGCTCCGTACCTTGTGCTAGTTCTGTCACAAATTCAGTCTCTCTGTGTGGTGGCAACCCTAGTAAATCTTTTGGAAATACATCCAGAAACTCACAAACTAACCTAGTCTCCTCTGGTCTCACTAGCATAACTCGAGTGGTATCAACGACACTGGCTAAGAATCCTATGCAACCTCCTTGCAATAGATCTCTAGCCCTCAAAACAGAAATCATAGGTATACGAGGTCCATGCACAGTACTAACAAACACAAAAGGATCCTCACCTTCAAGCTCAAAGGTGACCATCTTCCTTCTGCAATCTATGGTTTCCCCATACTTCACTAACCAATCCATACCCAGAATCATGTCAAAGTCAGTCACAACTAATTCTATCAAATCCACTGACAACTCTCTACCCTCCACTGTCACTGGCAAAGATCTGACCCATCTCCTGGATACCACTAACTCCCCAGTGGGTAATAAGGTCTTGAAACCCACAACATAATAATTACATGGTCTACACAGTCTATCAATAATTCTACTAGCAACAAATAATGTGTAGCACCAGAATCAATCAAAATAGTATAAGGGGTTCCAGCACTAAGAAGCTAACCTGTAACTACTGAGGGTGACGCCTCAGCTTCTGCTTGAGTCAATGCGAACACTTGAGTTGGGGCCGAGCTATCCGCCTTCCTGGTTCTTCCTTTCTTGCTTTTGGGCAATCTTTCTTGAAATGTCCTACTGCCCCACATAAGAAGCAAGCCTTTGCCCTACACCCTTCCAAATGGCGTCTCTTGCACCTAGGGCACTTGGGATAAGTCTTCCAGGCCTCAATGCTACCCTGACGAGCCATTATAATACCACGTGGTTGCCTTTCAAGACCTTGAGCTGGGAAGGTATCAGGAACCTTCCTCTTCTAATCACTGGGGCCTTCACCCCTACCTGAACCCATAAATGGAAGACCTGTCCTCCTCAACTCTCTTCTGGCTGCATTGTCCCATCAGATCTTGTTCTCTGCGCTCTCAGCTGTGAGCGCCTTCTCCACCACCTGTGCATAAGTAGTTACTCCAGCCACAGTGGTGATACAAACATCCCGGGCTAATCTAGGTTGTAGCCTTTAGAGAAATCTTTCCCTTTTGGTCCCATCAGTGGGCACCGATTCCATGGAAAAATTTTCCAATCAATCAAACTTCAAAGCATACTCAGTCACTGATAGATGCCCCCGAAGTAATCTGATAAACTCTTTAGCTTTATCAGCCCTGATGGCATCATTGTAATACTATTCATTGACCAGAGTGTTAAACTCTTCCCAACTCAGGGCGTTGACATTTCTAGTCTGGGATATAACCTCCCACCAAATTCGGGCATCTTCTGGAAACATGTATGTGGCATAGGCCACCCTCTCATTACTAGACACCTTCATGAAGTCAAGGATGGTGGTAATCATGCTCATCCATTACTCAGCCTTAGCTGGATCTGCACTACCCTAAAAACCTGGAGGTTGCTGTTTCTAGATCCTTTCATAAAGAGGCTCTTATTTACTTCCAATCACAGGCAGCTGCTCAACTGTTGGCATCGATACAAGTAGTGTCTCAGGTAAACTGTTCCCTACAGGAACTTGTTGTTGTCTCAGGGGGTGAATTTCGTCTTCCTGCCTCAGTACACTGGCCTGTAAATCGTTAAACAGCTGGTGCCAGTTCTCAGGAGCTGGTTGTGGAATTTGATTCTGGTCATTCTCTTGACCCTGTCTGTTATTCTGGCCTTGATCTTCTTAGCCAGCTGGTGAATCTGTCTAACTTGGAATCATTCTTATAACTTATACTGTGCTGAAACAATCAATGCGGCCAGTTAGGCAGTGATAACTAAACCTCTTGCTGCCTCACGGTCCAAGATCAACAGATAATCACCCATATTCCATAATTATACAGATATACAAATAGATACATGATCATAGCATTTAGCATTTAACACATATCGATTAACAATTCACAATACTAATAAGTAGGTTCTAGCAATATTAGTACTAATAAGCACGTTCTTGCTTATGATGCAGTAGTCAAGGCCCCCTTAATAATGTATTTCATGTAGACAGGTAAAACATTTATACTTCATTTAAGTAGTTAAACATATAACCACATAAATAATTACCAAACCATGAGTCGAGCTTGTCTTCAGTGGCAAGTGTACATGCCTAGCCAGTCTACAGGAACCCTAAACCTTGGCACGCTCTGATAACAAGTTGTAACACCCTGGTTACTCCAAGACCGTTACTGTGAACTTTAAACAGTGCTTAACTCGCTAAACAAGTCATTAGGTTATAAACGTGCATCCATGTGTTATTGATAGGCCAGGGTGAAATTTTTTGATCAAAAGGAATGGATATATTTTATTTAAAACATAAAACTGTACATGGGCCCATAAAAACGTTTACAAGTTTTTTACAATTCAAAAGGGTCATTACAGTGTAAAAATTACAACCCGCTGACCTAAGCGGCAAAATATAGGGTTAACCTCTAGTTCCTCTGAGAAACACCTTGGCCGTGGTGGTCAAGTGACCGCATATGTACACATCGCCACCTAAGCTCTCCACTTAAGGCTGGGTGAGGTTTTCTTTCCCTTTACCTGCACCACATAACACCACATAGTACAACATGACCCAAATGTTGAATGAGTTGCAAACTTCTGAATCTCTAAAAAAAATTTCCATTAAAGTTGAGGAGGAAAATGTTGCTGAATCCAAGCCTTCCACTTCAAATGGTAATTCAAAGAAGAGGAAGGGTGGCCAAGGAACGGACAAGAGAAAGGACAAAAAACCAGAGAAGACCAACAAGTCTTCCAAGAAGAATAATTCTTCAAAGAACTCAAAAACGAAGGCACCGAAAGGAGCATGCTTTCATTGTGGAGTTCATGGTCATTGGAAAAGGAATTTTTCTAAGTACCTGGCTGAACTGAAAGACAAAAAGTAGGGTAAATTTGATTTGCTTGTTTTAGAATCTTGTTTAGTGGAAGGTGATTTTTCATCTTGGATAGTTGATTCTGGAGCCACTAATCATGTTTGTTTTTCTTCGCAGAGTATTAATACTTCGAGGAAGCTGGCTCATGGAGAGGTGACCATGAAAGTTGGAAGTGGGCAGGAGATCTCGGCAGCTGAAGTTGGAAAAGCTCGCCTAGTTTTTTATAATAATAATTTATTGTGTTGGAAAATGTTTATTTTATTCCTGGATTTACTAAAAATTTGATTTCCTTATGAAAATTGCATGAACAATATTTTAATATATCTTTTAATAATAATTCGATTGTTATTTTGAAATATGGTTTTGACATTTGTTATGCAAAGTCTAAAGGTGGACTTTACAAGTTAGAGTCTAATGTCGAGCATGTTTATAATTCTGAATTATTTAAAACTTCAAATCCTTGATCTATTAAAAGACAAAAGACAGATTTCGATAGTGAAACATATCTGTGGCATTTGAGATTGGGACATATTGGTCTAGATAGAATTAACAGACAAACATAGGATGGTCCTTTCAGAGAACTATCCATTGGTTCTCTCCTAGTCTGTGAATCCATCCTAGAAGGCAAAATGACCAAGAGACCTTTCTCTGCTAAAGGTTCAAGAACCACAGAACCACTTCAACTTGTACATATAGATACTTGTTGTTTACTAATTGTCGAAGCTAGAGGAGGTTCAAGAACCCCTACTTGTGATTATTCAAGATATGGTTACCAATACTTAATGCAAAGGAAATCTGAAAACTATGATAAGTTTAGGGAATTCCGAGCAAAAGCTGAAAAACAATTAGGTAAATTACTAAAAGTACTTCGATCAAATTGAGGTGAAGAGTACTTAGATTATGAATTTGAGGATCATTTGCATGAGCATGGAATTCAATCCCAACTAACTGCACCTGGAACACCACAAAAAAATGGTGTTTCAGAAAGTCAGAACAGAACCTTATTGGATATGGTTAGATTGATGATTAGTTTTTCATCATTGCCTTATTTGCTTTAGGGAAAGTGGAAGATTGTTGGGAATTGTTCTCCTAAAGCAATTGTAGTTGACAATGGTTTTAATGAAATGAATGAATGAATTGAATTATTGTGTATATGTAACTTATGTACTATATTATTGTTAATAATATTAAGTACATATCAGAAATTCCCAAGTTCATCTATGTGGTCTCAATCTCATATTGGTATGAGAGGATCGAGATTGAGATAATGAACTTAAATAGTTCGCAGTAAAATAAAGTTATGGAATCTTTAGATTAATTACTGCTAGTATGGTCCACTAGTATTATGAATACATGTGACCTAGATCAAGGTTACTAGTGTAGTAGGACACTTTAGTTGAGGTACTTTACATGATGAGAGTATGTAGAACTGGGCCAGATGTGATTTAATAATACTTGTTTAAATATCGTTTCATAGTATTATAAAACACATCAATTGACGATCATATACAAACTGATCTTAATCCTGAAGTTACTATGAACTATATATGTCATTTGATCCTTTGATTCATCCGTTACAGTTTGTCAGAATGATTAGGCTAAGAACTATTGTCTTAGGGACTCAATGATGTATATGGCTGGGGACATAACTTAACAGACATGGAATCTATACCTTCTTATAGATTGAATGATGATTCCCTATTGGGTTGGCTTTTTGAAATGCAAAGGTTATTGACGTCAAATTCATAATCAGATTATAAATTTACCTTCACTAGTAAAGTCGATGGTACACTAGGAATCAAGATATATTTAAAAGGGTAAAACAGTAATTTTATTCCCACTTAATTATGAATCATCAATAGAGGATTAATTTTTATGTAATGATTATATCAATGGACACTTTATGGTTACAATAAAGTACCCAGTAAATATATATCTTTAGTTCTCAAGAGTTCAATCTCATTTATAGTAGAATAATAATGGGATTAATAAATATGATTATTGAATCAAAGAGTTTTGGTTACTAATCTTTTATTTGTTGGAGCTTGGAATTATTGGTCCATAGGTCCCTGGGGTGGCTCTATCAACAGTAATCAAGGTAAGATTTGATACAAGGGTCAAATTGTGAATGGACTATTTGAGAGAATATTTATTCTTTAGGATAAAAGTGCAAGTATGCGATAATTGAAGTTGTTCAATTTATTATTGTATTTGTGCAAATTTCAAAATTGTGTAGAAATAGAAGAAATCGATTTTAATCAATTATTTTATTTAAGTGTGAATAGATAAATCTAGATGGTCAAAATTGATTTTGATTATTATATTTATTTCATTAATAATAAGATGATAATGGAAATTCAAATTTTGAATTTTGAATTTTGAAATTTAAGTTGTTATATTTTCCTTAAAAAGATTATACCTTATTTGAATTTCTAATTATTAATTAATTAAAATAATAACACATGAAAAATCAGATCCCGTTTTCAGGAATATGCCACACGCATTGGGGTTGGACTGCTCTATGCGTGTAGCACTTATGATGTAATTAGTTATTGGCTTTTTATTTTTATTTTTAATTAATTAATAAACATTTTAAAAGGGATTTTAAAATGAAATGTTAGACTTTGTCTTTTATCATTATTATTATTAAAGATGATTAAATTTTTTATTATTATTATTATCATTATGATAATAATGTCTACATATTCTATATGATAGAAAACAGAAACAACAAGCTTTTACAGAGAAGAAAAACTATCATCTTTTTCACAAACGAAAAACCCTTTCTCTCTACCCTATAATCAAGAGTCTCATGTGTTGAGAATACTTTTGATTCACAAATTTGATTCTTTTTCTCTATGTGCCCTCCCACATCTTGAGGTGTAGAGAACGTCTTGGAAGATCAAAATATATACGAAATGATTCAAGGGTTCTTGATAGGCTAGAAGAGGTAAATCATTTCGTATGATTTTTATTTATAAATATTATATATTGATTAACATATTGCATATTAAAAGATCCTCATATAAAGTTGTTTATATGAATTTTTGTTGTTGTATACAATACTACCATTATCGCAATTTCTGCTGCGCACTAGGAATTGTTCCACACACTCATATCACTGGTAATGCCGACAGAGATGCTCAGCATTCCAGGATTGGGGTACAAATTCCCCACTCAGTCAGGCCAATTTGTATGGCTGTGGACACACAATGCTCTCGACTTGGTACAGACCATCCCAGTTCAGGCCCATCACTCTAGCACCAGGGTCTCGGATGGCTAAGAAGACTCTTCGCAACACCAAATATCCTACCCCAAATTTTTCATCCTTCACTTTAGAGTTAAAATATCTGGCTACTTTCAGCTGGTAGGATGCTAATTGAAGTTGAGAAGCTTCACAGAACTCCTCCACGAGGTCCAGAGACTCTCAGAGTAAAGTGTGATTTATGGTTGGATCATACGTTTCTCGTTGATATGTGGAGATTGTTGCCTCAACTAGGAGCATGGCCTCGTACCTGTAGGCCATGGAGAATGGCGAGTGGCCCGTGGAGGTACTGGCAGTGGTGTGGTAACTCCACAATGCCTTAGGCAGCTCCTCGGGACATGCGCCTTTCGTGTGTTCCAACTTTTTCTTTAAGGTGGCTTTAAGCGTCTTGTTGACTACTTCCACCTGCCCATTTGTGCGCGGGTGAGAAAAGGAGGAGAAGTTCTTGATAACTCCCTGCCTTTGACAGAAATCCATGAACAACTCACTATCGAATTGTAGGCTGTTGTTAGAGACTATCTTCATTGGGAGCCGATAGCGGCAAACAATGTTCTTGATGACAAAGTCCAAAGATTTCTTTGAAGTGATGGCAGTGAGAGGTTTGGCCTCGACCCACTTCATGAAGTAGTCGACCACCACAATTGCATATTTCACTCCCTCTTTCTCGTTGGTAAGGACCCAATAAGGTCAATGCCCCAAACTGTGAAGGGCCAATGACTTGTCATCTGAGTGAGCTCATTTGCAAGAGCTCGGGGTATGTGGGTGAAGCATTGGAACTTGTCACACTTCTTGATGTAATCCATCGCATCACCATTCATAGTGGGCCATAATGACCCTTGTCTCAGGATTTTCTTGGAGAGGCTCTGCCCCCAAGCGTGGTCCCCGTAAGAGCCTTCATGTACTCGCTGAAGTAGAAGACTGGCTTCTTGCTTGGACACACATTAGAGTAAGGGCAACAAATATCCTTGCTTGTACAACTTACTGTACATGATCATATACCGAGTTGCCTGATAAATCAGCTTCCAAGCTACTTTCTTGTCTTGTGGTAACTCCCCAGAGACAAGGTACCTCACAATGGGCTCCATCCAGCCATCTTAGGAATGGACCACTTCTACCTCCTCGGGGGCTGAGATGATCGGAGCGGCCAAGTAGTCAATGGGGAATACGTTGATTAAATCAACGTCCTGGGTGGTAGCAAGTTTGGCAAGAGTGTCAGCATTAGAATTATGTTCCTGTAGCAAGTTTTCTTGAAGTTTTGTAGCAGTTCTTCGGTATTTTCCAAATAAGCAGTCATTTTTGTCCCTCGGCCTAGTACTCTCCGAGTACCTGATTGACTTGAGCTGTGAGTCACTGAAGATCTTCAGGTGCTCAGCCTTGAGCTCAAGGGATACTCGAATCCCAACAATAAGTGCTTCGTACTTAGCCTCGTTGTTTGAGGCATCGAATCCAAACCTCAGGGCACTGTGAACTCTGTGCCTTTCAGGGGATACCAAGATCAGGCCTACTCTGGCTAAGTTTTCATTGGAAGACCCGTCTACGTATAACTTCCATGTAGGGTGACCACTGGGGATCCCCAGGTCTCTCATGGTTTCTCGTGCACTCGACGATGAAATCTGCCAGTGCCTGTCCCTTGGTGGCAGTCCTCGAGTGATACGTGATGTCGAACTAACTCAGTTCGACCACCCATTTAAGATGTCTCTTGGATTACTCCGGCTTCTAAAAGACTTGTCACAAAGGATGGTTGGTGGGGACCTCGACGAAATGCACCTGAAAATAGAGCCTTAGCTTCTGAGAAGCCACCATTAGGAAAAAGGTTAACTTCTCCATAAGCGGGTATCTGGACTTTGCTCCGAGGAATCTATGACTTGTATAGTACATGGGTTGCTGGATGCAAACTTCCTCGTGCACTAAGGAAACACTAATAGCACTCTCTAAGACACCCATATAGAGGAGGAGGGGCTCTCCATCTATGGGATTCAAGAAGATTGGTGGGTTAGCCATGTGTGCCTTTAACTTCTTGACTACATGTTTGCACTCCTCAGTCCATTCAAACCTCTAACCTCCTTGGAGTATGTTGAAGAACGGTATGCACTTATAATCTTCCTTGGAGACAAAGAGACTTAGGGCTACTATCCTCTCAGTGAGGCTCTAAACATCTTTATGCTTGCGAGGGGATGGCATCTCGACCAGAGATTTCATCTTCTCGGGGTTTGCCTCTATTCCTCGAGGGCTAACAGTGAAACCTAGAAACTCCAAAAATGCACTTTTGGGGATTTAACTTCATGCTGAACCTGCGAAGTATAGAAAATAATTCATCTAGGACTTTAATGTGGTCGGAGGCCATTTCGGATTTTACCAGCATGTCATCAACGTAAACCTCCATGTTCTAACCCAACAGGTTCTTGAACATATGGTTTACTAGTCTTTGATAGGTGGCACCAGCATTCTTGAGCTCGAAGGCCATCACTTTTTCGCAGTACACACCCTTATCAATTCAGAATTTGGTGTAATCTTGGTCATGGACATGCATGGAAATCTGGTATGAAACCGTTCACGAGAAGCTTGTCCACCTCAACCTTCAAGGCCAGTGCCCGGGTTGGGTCGATCGTCCTCCACTTTTGCTGGATTGGAGCAAAGTTGGGGTTGATTGTAATGACCCAACTAGTCTAGATTTTGGACCATTAACGAAAACTATACATAGACAATAATTTTTAGTAAAACTTACAAGTGAAATAATCATTACTTCATTCAAACTTGTAAAACAAATGTTAAACTACATAAAAATTTAAAGTAGGATATGGGATCCCATTGTTTTAAAAGAAAAACAAAACATAATTGTAAATAAATGAATTACATAATAAAGTGCGGAAAATACATATAAAACCATAATTAAAGAAACTTCATCCTCGAATCAAACTCTCGGTCCTTTGACTCCATTCGGCCTCAATACACATCCCCAAGCTACCAAGAACCTTTCCTGCCATCAAAACTATTTTCCTGCACATAAAAACATAAAGGAGTGAGCCTAATGCCCAGCAAGGAAAATCTAACACATAAATCATATACATAAAATTCATAATGTAACATAAAACATATCATAAACATATGTCACGCATACTATAATGGCCATTATTACTTGGGGTCCCATAAACAAAACAAGTCATATGCCCATTAGATTTGTGGGGTTTGCTAGCTAAGCAAGTCATATGCCCATAAATTTAGTGGGGCTTGTTGGTTGTATAGGTCATATGCCCAAGTCTACAAACATACATAACATCACATAAATCATAGGTTAACATAACACAGAAATCATAAGATAACACATAACATAACATATAGAATCCCATCCTATTTTCCTTACCAAAAGTACCGGGATATGAGAACAGGTTTGGGACTTTGGAACACTCCTAAAAACCATAAATGAAAGGGTGAGTATACCAAAGAAAAAGGGATGAAAGTGATGAAAGAACTATACCATCAAATGTACTTACTAAGAATCTTATGTTCAAGATCTTAGATTTCCTATTTAAGAATAAAGAATAAAGTTAGGATAGAAACTATAAGAACTTAAGGAAAAATAATACCAAATGAACTAGAGTTTGGAATAACTTGAATGCTTCTATGACCAGTCTAAACCTCGAACCGAAATGTGCTATAAACCTTACTTCCCAAGTGTTTGGTAAGCTTATAATGATTAAGTTTATAATCCACAACCCAAGTGTTTATACTCTCAAAAATATCATAGCAGCTTGCAGCCTCTGAACTTAGCTTGATGAATGAATAAATGGCTGGGTACTAGGTCCTATTTATAGAGTTCAAGAATGAAAAGATCTTCATTTAACTTGAATAAAATAATGGCTTTTTAAGTGAAAAATATTTGAATTATCGTTCAGCAGGGCTGAAGACTCGGTCAGAAAGATGCTGGACTTATCAAGAGGTTGAAGATTAAAATGAGAATGTTTTCAAAAACTTTCAAAATTATACTAAGGGAGCCGATATATCGCCCCTTGTAGGTGATATATCACCTGGGCCAGCATGCCCGAGGCTTGTCGAGGTGCTCGTGCGAAGTTACGTGTTTTTCGTATCCCCGTACTGCGATATATCGCCCCTATAGCTGCGATATATCGGCATACGCTGAATATTTAAACACGAAATTGCACATTTTAAGCTTAATTTGAATTGATTAAACAGCCTTGACTAAGTCCTCTAACGTTTTCAAAGCTGCTGACAGACCCTAGGGTATTCAAATATTACTCTTAATAAACTTATTCCTCAAAAATACTTAATTATCATTAAACATACACATGACAAGTGTTACTTTCTTATTGGGTCTATCTAAACCTTATAATATAATAAATATTACCATCAATATTAGTCATATTAATCAAACCTTAGGTTAAAATTAATATTCTTAAACTATAGGTTAAACTTAGAAAATCTACAAGTGTTACTACGAGTGTCCAATTAAATCCCAGTCTGAACCAAAATGCACAGTTATAAAAATACTACTATTATTACTATTATACTACTACCTAACTAGCTAAGTAAAGTTCTTGGACTCTACATTGATGTTCAAGGAGTGGCATATTATATTTGGGTCGATGCCTATCATGTTAGAGTGAGACCAGGAAAATACATCTTGGTTGTCTCAGAGAAAGCTCACCAGCGCCTCTTGGACCTCCGCCTTGAGGTTCTTCCTGACCTTAGTTTTCTTGTTGGAAAGGGATGTGTCAAGGATCATCTTCTCGGCCTCCTCCATGGGCTCGACATCCCTCTCTTCTTGAAATTTGGGCTCCAACTCATTGGGCTCCTCTGCTTGAATAGCATGCATAACCACCTCCTCGGGAGGAGGCTGCTTGGGGGCTGTTGCCTCAATCACAATTACTGGTTGCTTCACGACATGTTGTAGCATCGCCTGGCATCCTTCTAGTCTCCACGGACTATGCTAATTCATGTATCCATGGGGAACTTCATGCATAGGTCGTGAATTGAAGTGACCACTCCAAATTCTACCAGGACTTGATGCCCTAAGATGTCGTTATACGCTGAGGAGCAGTCCACTACAACGAAGGTACAATACTTCAAGGCCCATGGACTACCTACTGTTATGGGGCTACAGGCACTACGCCCAAAGCCTAGGGAGATGCCTACTGTGAAGGCTCTCCTACGGCCGAGGCTTGAACCAGGTGTGCTCCACCCCATGCATACATGAGTTGTTGGCACTCATTGGTATGGTTCCCCACATCATTATGGAACCGACAAAATTTGTTGGGTTCTCTTCTCTCCCTGTGCCTCCGGATGGGTTGTGGTTTTCAATAGTGGACGGGTTGCTCCGTGGTCAAGAAGATGTTCTCCCAAGAATCCACTAGGTTTGTGTACTCAGAGTTCTGTGAGACATACTTCTCATTGGGGGCCGCTTCTTTTCCTGCCGGAGGTGCCCTAGTTCCCTTGGGCTTCTTGACCTTGCCCTTGCCCCCGCACCTATATCTATTGGGGGTCTTGCTGGATGCTGTTGATTAGGCTGGAGTAGCAATTCTAGAACTGAATGTAGGATGAAAAGCTCTGTATCCAGTGGACACAAATCCATATCCCATCAGAGTAGCATTGAAACTAGCAAGAGGCACTACACTAAAGCCAACTGACTGGACAACAGGGCTGAACAACGGGGCACTCACTACACTCTATTGGACAGGAGTGTAAGGTGAGTATTGGGTCCCTGAAGCCATGGAGCTCAGAGTCAACAGAGTGGGGAAAGCTACGGGTCTGCCAAACGCTCCAATCTAGGCATCCTCCCAGTTTATGTATTCTTGTGTTCGATTAATGAAGTCGTTGAGCATCTAGCATCCCCTCCACTAGAGGTCATCCCATAGGGGGGACCTCGTGCAGATGCCTGCCTGCAAGGCCATCAGCTACTGGCCGTCGTCGACCCTCTTGGTCCTAACGACTACCTCCTTGAAGTGTTTGATGAAGGTCTTGAGGCTCTCGTGGGGTCCTTGCTTTATGTTGGCTAAAGCGTTGACATCAAATCTCACCTTTCGAGCAGCTATAAATTGTCATCAGATAGTCGGGGCCAGGAATGAATGGACCCTTGTTTGTGTTTCTTGAACCACTCATTCACCGCTCCCATCAAGGTTAACAGGAACACGTGGGACTTTGCGTCCTCAGAGACACGATGTACCAACTTCAATCGGTTGAACTTCGACAGATGGTTGGTGGCACTTTACTACCATCATAAGATGTGATGGTTGGAATCTTGAAGGCTCATGGTAACGAGGCTTCAACAATGTGGGGAGCACACGATTCCCCATCCTCATCCTCTAAGTCATAGTCATGGCCTTGCCTCAGGCCATCTTGAGCAGGGTCACGGTCTTCATGGGCACTCTGTGCCGGGTGTTCTCTATTCTAGGCATTAAGATTATCCTGGAGATTGGGTTGATCTCTCCTCTCGGGGTAGCCCATAAGAGTTATTATACCCCTACGAGAATTTAAATCATCTTGAAGGTCTGGTTGACCTAGGTGGTAACCATTGTCCTCGGGATATCCTACTTCGGTCTCCCTGT
Organism: Humulus lupulus; assembly: GCF_963169125.1. Classification (NCBI taxonomy): domain Eukaryota; kingdom Viridiplantae; phylum Streptophyta; class Magnoliopsida; order Rosales; family Cannabaceae; genus Humulus; species Humulus lupulus. The sequence continues at coordinate 124,606,270 of NC_084801.1, read as the reverse complement.
CAGATTCGATGTTTTCGTTATTGATCGAGATGCTGAGGCCTTGCTCTTGGTTAATGGAGACGTTCCTATGGTTTGACCCTTGGCTGGGGTTTCTGCAGGGCTGGGGAGGTTCTAGGGGGACACCACCTCTAGGTCTAGCATGGTCCGTCTCGGTGCGCCTGGGTGGAACGCCCTAGACTCCACAAGTGTTAGCGGCCTGGCGATGTTCTCGGGCACCTTGCTGGCATTGGGGCCTTGTTGTGTTCTGAGGCTCGAAGAGCCTTCTTTTGACCCAGATCAGGGTGATCATTGATTTTACCCTTGCCACGATCTTGTTGCGTAGGTGCGGCTACAACTCCTGCTGGGTGCGCAGGCGGCACGTGATCTGGCAGATCTTGCGCGACATCTGCAAGAAGCTCGAGAGGCACACATGTGGTATTAATAGGTGGCACTCTAGCTGACTGCGGGTTGCACGCCAGCTGGCTGCCTAGACAGTACTTCTCCATGATAATCCACTTGTAGCTCTTGGGCTGCCATAGTGGCTCTTATGGGGTTAACCATCTCTTGTAGGGCAGCAATGTTTCCCTACTCGCATTGATTTTTTGCTGCTGGCTAGCCACCTGGTCGTGAAGCACCACCACCTCTGGCGGGTCCTCTGTGTCCATAGGTTGAGGATAATCCTCCTCATAGTATTCATCATTACCACTGTTGTCTACACCGTCGTAATCGACATTTTCATCTTAATCATCTTGAACCATCTCCAGGAGATCTTGTGGAGGTGGATGGCCGGTTTCTCCTCCCTCAGCTCCGCCGGGAGAAGCTACATCGTCTGGTGCATTCTGTCTAGTAGTCACCATGGACATCTTCTTCAAGATTTCTTCAAGCTCTCAATGAAAACACCAAAATATTGGTTGCCTTTTCCGCTATCAACCTAATCTAAGAACTTAACAGAATATAGAAGAATATAACAAAGAGGTTTTACGTCGCTCAGGCTATAAAAAAGCCCTAGTCCACGAGTCTTTTGTATTAGTGAGTTTGAAGCATGTTTGAGCAAGCTTCAATGGATTCTCAGGCAGTGTATATATTGCTCTGAGTTTACAATGCTCAACTAGCCAAAATTCTGAACCCTTTACAAGGAGATATCCTAGCCCTATTTATAGGTTCTCCAGTCATTAATGTTCTTAATGGACAATTAATACAACATTCCCCAATTGAATGGGGGAGTAAAATGCTAATTAACTACATTGGGATACATTAATAAAGACCAGAAGCCCATGTGGATTTCACGGGGCCCATTTGCAGAAAGCTGCCCACCAACCTTACGGGGAACAGTTATCTGACAGTGTCAGGAGACAGTTACATGTTCCCTCATGTCATGCGACATTGTGGGAAATGCCAATTGTTGAGTGTACGAACTCGATACCCTTACTCGAGGCTTACCAAAATTTGTTAGTTGATCTCTTGGTGGGCAACAATTGCAGTGATTGACACATGGAAGTTACTCGAGGTCCCAGGACAAAATCCTAGACCTGGAGGATTAATGAAGAAAGCGAGAGGACCACCTAAATGGTCCTCGGGGCATGGCCTTACTTGGATACATCCATGCCTTGGAAATAGACCATGGGACATGGCCTTACTTAGTGATATTTGCACTTCGAGGTCGGGCCTCGGGATGTGGCCTCCCTAGGAGACATCGACGTTTGGCCGGATCATAGTACTCAGAGGATTTCTATGCGAGCTCTACAGAGCCTCATTAGCACTCGAGGAGCTTAATTACTCCTTTAATGACTGTCACATGTCCACTATTGAAAACATGAACAAAACCCAAGCTCCCGAGACCTCCAATTCTATTCAACCGGGTAATGGAATCGTCCCCCAAGCCTCCAAGTGGGTCCCCAAATCATATCCAATAAGCCTCGAGCCTAATATCTAAAATCAGAAAAATCGTGTTTCCTGAGCACCTGGCGTGGTTGCGCCCACATAAATCTTGGGGTTTTCAAACCCCTTGCGTGGTCGCGCACACACCTAGCGTAAATCCCTACTACCCAGGGACCATTACACTATGTATTTTAAATAGTGTTAAACTTGTTAAACGAGACATTTGGCCATAATCGTGTAACTAAATAATTAACAGTTTAGGGTTAAAAATTTTGGTCAAGGATACAAACGTTTCACTAAAAGGTTTACTATATACATTGGGATCGCAAAATACAATTAAATATTTACAACCAGTCGATCTAAGCAACAAAATAGGGTTTAACCCTAGTTCCTCTTTAAACCTCAGTCGCGATGGTCGAGAACCCGCATATGTACACATCATCACCTAAGATCTCCAACTCAAGGATGGTCCATCTTTCTTTTACCTTTACCTGCACCACATAGCACCCGTGAGCCGAGGCTCAACAAAAAAACTCAAACATGCTCATAAGGAATTAATAACATGTCACCAAATTATAATAAGCATGCCTAGCAGCAATAACCCTGTTCATGCATGTAGGCAAGTAAAAATAAATTATTATGGGGTCTTGCACCCTGAGTAGATGACTGTTATGTCAATCTGGGGTCTTGCGCCCTGAATAGATGACTATTAAGTCAATTTGGGGTCATGCGCCCGAATAGAGGACTATTAAGTCACTCTGGGGTCCTGCGCCCTGAATAGATGAATATTGTCACTCTGGGGTCCTGTGCCCTGAATAGATGACTATTAAGTCACTCTAGGGTCTTGCGCCCTAAGTCATGAGACGTTCTAGTCACCTGAGCCTTTTAGCCTTGGCTTTGAGTAACTAGCCTTTGACTAGCCAAACGCTTTAGTTTTCTTCGACCAATAGGTTGGTCGAGCGTATAATGCTCTTGTTGATTAGATCTAATCATATCAACCAGCGTTCAATGTGCTATTTCCACCCTTGACTCATAAGTCAATTCCGTACGACAAGCTCTCAGTACTAATGCTGATCATGACAAGCACTAAACACTATTGCCGTTTTTAACTAATAAGTCAGTGCGTAGCTCAGATAAACAATGTATTCCAACATTCACAATGCAACAGATATCCAAATATAGAGCACTCAACATGCTTCATCAACAATCACCAAAATAATTATGATCATGCACACTTACAAAGACTCAAGTTCTAATCAATTCCAAATTCAACATTCATGCTATGCCATAATCACTTGTATCACATGCATCACATACTGGGTGCATTCTTACCTTTGGTCCAAACATAGGTTACCGATAAATGATCCTTGAGCACGATCCTAATTCTGAACCCCTAGCAATCACCTTGTCACAACCATAATATAGAATCCCGTCAAAAACAAGTAAATAAAGACTTTTGGACCAAGTCCTAGCCTCTGGAACGTCGAAACCTACCTAACCGGGTAGTAGGATCGATCTCGAGCCCTTAGGGTTAAGTTCCCATGACTAAAAACCCAACCTGGCTAAAACTGCACAGGCGGGCCGCAATTTGGCCTTGGGGGTCGCAGTGCGCCTCCCTGACAGAGAGCCCTTTGCCTGGGCTTCAGGATACAGGTAGCGATTTGGCCCTCTAGAGTCGCGGCGCAACCCCCCCCCCCCCAATCAGAACCCTCCTAGTTCTGGGTCACACATGTCACAACTTGGTAGAATAAGGTCTCGACCCAACCTAAAACCCAGCCATTTGCTACATTTTCTCCCTTTTAAAATGCTCCAAAAACCTACCAAACATATCAAAATTTAAAAAATAAAGTTCCTAAACATCTCAATTTCCCAAAACCCAAGTCTCAATCAAATCAAAAACTCATCAAAATGTAAAATCCAATCAAACCTTAAAAACTAAAAAACTCAAAACTTAAAGCTTGGATTACCTTTGATTGAGTCATTTCCCAATAAAATCCTCTGGCTAATAAGTTTCCGATCTTCCCTAGAATTGCTATGACTCGATCCTTGCTTTAATCTGAGTCCTAAAACTCGAGTTTCCTTCTAAAATGCGAACGATGTCAAAAATGGATAACGGGAGAGGGAGAACGTATTGAACGCTCTTTTATGTTTCTGACAGGTTACTTCGAGCTTAAGTAACCTCAAGCAAATCCTAATGCTCGGGGTCCCAAAAACGCCCCCGGGGTAAAATAGTCGAAATTCCCATAATTCCCACATGCATATTTAATACACCAAAACATGCATATCAAATCATATTATAATATTACTCACATAATCACAAAATAATACACATAAATATCATATAATCACATAATTCCATAATTTTCCATCCTGCCCCCCTAATCAAGGCCCTAAGCTGTATTAGGAAATTTGGGACGTTACAACTATCCCCTCCTAAAAGAAATTTCGTCCTTGAAATTTTATCTGAACAACCTGGAACATAAATCCCGCATATCTGATTCCAGTTCCCAGGTTGCTCCTTTGTCGTTATTGTTTCTGTATCATACCTCAACCAAAGGTATAGTTTTGTTCGTTAGAACTCTGTTCTTTCTGTCTCATATCTGAGCTGGCTATTCTTTATAGGATAACTTAGCCTCTAATTCCAAATCCTCATAACTTAACACATGAGTCTCATCTAACACATGTTTTCTCAACATGGAAATATAAAATACACTGTATATGGTCGATAGTGCCAAAGATAAGGCAAATCCATAAGCAACCTAACTGATCCTCTCCAGGATTTCTAACGGTCCTACTAATCTAGGGCTCAGCCTGCCCTTATCTCCTCACCCCTTTCCATGGTGATCTTCTATGGAAGATACAGTCTTCCATTTGGAACTCTACATTCCTTTTCTTCAAATTAACATAACTTTTCTGTCAATTCTGAGAAGCGAGCATCCAACTTCTAATCTTTTCAAAAGCCCCAATGATCCTCTAAACTACCTCAGGATCCAAATATAACATCTCACTCATCTTATCCCAATGAATGGCGATGAACATTTCCTACCATACTGCATCTTATAAAGAGCCCTTCCAATAACCGGATGAATCCCTCTGAGTTACCATCAATTTGAGGATAATAAGCTATACTATACTCCAATTGTATACTCATCGCCTTCTGCAGCCTTCCCCCAAAACTTGGAAGTAAAAACAGGGTCCTCGTCTAGTAAAATAGACCTCGAATTCCATGAAGGCGTACTATCTCTCTCACATAGAGATCTGCATACTGATCAACTGTATTGCTCGTCCTTACTGATAAAAGTGAGCTGACTTTGTATACTAGTCCATAAAAACCCAAACTGAAATCACACTGGTCCACTACCCTGGGCAACCCCACCATGAAATCCATCGTGATATCCTTCCACTATGGAATACACAAAGGGTGTAATGGCCTTACTGGTTTCTGATACTCTATCTTGACCTGCTAATAGGTCAAGAACTTTGCCATGTATTTAGTTATGTCCCTCTCCATCCCAGGCCACCAATATAAAGCTTTCAAATCTTGGTACATCTTCATGATGTCTGGATGAAGAGAATAAGGGGTAGTATAAGATTCATTCAGAATCCCTCGTTCAATTCTAGTGTCCATCAGATCCCCAGTTCTATTCTCATACTTCAATAAACTCATACCTGACACTGCATGATCCTTAGCTAATCCAGCTAAGACATTCCCCTCAATTATTCCCATCTGTGGTTCACTCAACTATTTTTCCTTTGATCCTCTCTAAAAGAGTAAACTGAAGCGTAATATTGGCCAACTAGCCCACCAGTAACTCTACTCCAGTTCTGGTCGTATCCTTCAGCTAACATGATGCATAAACAATCTCCTTTTTTGTCAATGAGATATCATAATAACTTATAAACTAGTTTTGATCAGTTGTAAGACTCAGAATTCTTCCACAAACACATGTAATATCCTGCCCATCCAAGGAAATCCCTGACCTCTGAGGCGTTCCTCGACCTTGGCCAATCTCTGTCTGAGAGGATACCACAATATCATCAACCAAGACAATCACAAACCAATTAAAATAATCTCATAATACCCTGTTCATTTGATCCATCAAAACAACTGGGGCATAAGTCAAATCCACAAGACATAACTCAGCACTCCTAATGCCCTTATTTGAGATAAAAGGCAGTCTTCAACTTATCCTTCTCCTTGATCTTCAGCTAGTAATAACCAGATCAAAGATCCACCTTAAAGAATGTCATCTTGCTCAATAACTGAACCTTTCTTATAGCTCTCTTGAAGTCGTACAATACAGTGCCCTAGACCTGGTTCCATCCCTGGCATCACATCCAAACATTCACAGACTAATCCAGTCTGTCCTTGTCCCACTGGCACGACCTGAGTGGTATCCACCACACTGGCTACGAGTCCTATGCATCCTCCTGCAATAGGTCTATAGCTCTAAATACACACGTCATAAGTATATGGGGTCCATGCACAGTGCCAACAAATACGATGGTTTATCATCCTTAAGCTCAAGAGTACCATCTTTTCCTTACGATCTATCATTGCCCCAAACTCGGCTAACCAATCCATATCTAGGATCATATCGAAGTCAGTCATAACCAACTTTATTAAATCAACTGATGTGTCCTTTCCTCAATAAACTAACTCATCTCTTAAAATTACCAATAGAGTACAACATTCTCATCACAACATAACCATGTAATTCACATATCAAGTCTAGACCTTTCTAGATGCAACAAAACAAAGGGCAACATGGCACCAAAACTAATCAACAAATTACAAGAATAAAAACTAAAAACTGACCTACCCCCACTGAGGAACCAACCCCACTCAGTCTCTGACTCTGAATGTGTTAGGGCAAACACTTGAGCTGGGGTTGAGCTGTCCACCCCATTTGACTTATCCTTCCTTCGCCCTGGGAAATCTCTCCTAAAGTGCCCAACCATCCCACATAAGAAGCATGTCTTTGCTCGACATTCTCCTAGATGATGCCTCTTGCACCGAATGCATTTTGGGTAGACTTTCCAATCCCTGCTCTTGCTCGATCAAATAAACGAAGGTATCACTACTTGAGCTCTGCGCTCTTCGACATTCTCCTTCTCAATCTTATTTCCTGTGCTCTCAACAACAAGAGCCTTCCCTACCACCTAAGCATAGGTAGAGATTTCATGTACTAGGGCTACTGTAACTCCTTGAGCTATTCTGGGATTCAATCCCTGGATAAATCATTCTTTCTGAGCCACATCCATGGGTATCCTATCAAAAGAAAACTTGGCCAACCCATCGAATCTGTTAACATACTCTATTACTATTGCATTTCCCTGAACCAGGTTCAGAAACACTTTTGTCTTAGCAGTCTTGACTGCATCACAGTAATATCTTTCATCAAACAACTGCCTAAATTCTTTCCAGTTCATCGCAGCTGTATCTCGTGTTTGGGATACCACTTCCCACAACACATATGTAGCACAGATCACCCTATCTACCTACCACCCCCATACTGTTGAAGATGGAACTAATCATGCCCATCCATTGCTCAGCTTTGAATGGATCTAGACCTCCCTAAAAAACTAAAGGGTAATATTCATGGAATCTACCACAAAGAAATTCCCACCTGTTCTCAACCCTAGGCTGAGCCAATACCAGTGCAACTCCTGGCATAGCAAAGGAAGATGGGTTCCCTGACAAAACTTGCTGTTTTAAACACCTGATCTCTTCCTCTTGCCTATGCAATCTTAATTGCATATTTGTAAACACCTACTGCAAATTCTGAGGGTCGGGTGAAGGGTTCAAGCCCTGGCTATAATTCTCAACCTCGGTATAACCACCACCAGTTCCCATTAACTGCCTTGGGTTCATAACCTCTGATTAGTCTGCAGTCAATAACTTGATCAATTAAACATGATGAGCATATTCAAAAGCCTTCCCCACAGGAACAATCACACAACACCACATTCATATACCATTTCAGTGCCAAAAACACGCCCACAACATTCATACATCAATCCATAACCCCCTGCCCTTCCAAAATACATACCATGCTCTCAACTCCAGCATGCAAATAACATGCTCATATATTCAATGAGTAGGTAATCACATAATAATATTAATAGTCAAGGGCTAGGCCCTAACAAAATCTCATGCTTCCTAGTAAGGTATGCAGGTAAAGCATTTACATCCTATTTAAGCAGTTAAACACATAACCACATAAATAGTTACCATACCCTGAGTGAAGCTTGTCTTTAGTGACGAGTGTACATGCTTAGCTTGTCTACAAGAACCCTTATCCTTGGCTCACTCTGAGACCAAGTTGTAACGCCCTACTACCCAAAGATCGTTGCACTTTGTATTTTAAATAGTGCTAAACTCGATGAATGAGTCATTTGGCCATAACCGTGTAACTAAATGTGATGAACGGTTTAGTGTTAAAATTGTTGGTCAAGGATACAAACGTTTCACTAAAAGGTTTACTGTATACATTGGGATCCCAAAATACATTTAAAAGGTTAATTACAATAAAAGATTTACAACCAGCCGACCTAAGCAGCAAAATAGGGTTTAACCCTAGTTCCTCTTTAAACCTTGATTGTGGTGGTCGAGCAACCGCATATGTACGAATCGTCACCGAAGCTCTCCAACTCACGGATGGTCCAACTTTCTTTTACCTTTACATGCACGACATAGCACCTATGAGCCGAGACTCGACAAGAAAAGTCAAACACGCTCATAAGCAGATAATAACATGTCACCAAATCATAATAAGCATGCCTAGCAGTAATAACCCTATTCATGCAAGCAAGTACACATAAAGAATTATGGGGTCCTGCGCCTTGAGTAGATGACTGTTAAGTCAATTTGGGGTCCTGCGCTCTAAATAGATGACTATTAAGTCAATCTAGGGTCCTGCGCTCTGAATAGATGACTATTAAGTCATTCTGGGTACCTGCGCCCTAAATAGATGACTATTAAATCACTTTGAGGTCATGCGCCCTGAATTGATTAAGTCACTCTGGGGTCCTGCACCCTAATCCATGTGACATTCCAGTCACCTGAGCCTTTTAGCCCTGGCTCTGAGTAACTAGCCTTAGACTAACCAAGCGCTTTAGTTTTCTTCGACCAATCGATCGAACATATAATGCTCCTATTGATTAGATCTAATCATATCGACCAGCGTTCAATGCGCTATTGCCGCTCTTGAATCATAAGTCAATTCCAGATGACCAGCACTTAGTACTATTGCCGATCTTGACTACTCAGTACAAGGTCGCGACCCAACCTCGAACCCAACAATTTTCTGTGTTTTCTCCCATTTAAATCCTCCAAAAACCTACCCAAACAAATCCAAATCTCAAAAAGAAAGTTTCCAAACATCTCAATTTCCCAAAACAATCAAAACTTAAGTTTTAATCAAATAAAAAACTCATCAAAACGTAAAATCCAATCAAAGCTTAAAAACTCAAAAACTCAAAACTTAACGCTTGGATTCCCTATGATTGAGTCGTTTCCCAATTAAATCCTCCGGCTAATAAGCTTCTGGTCTTCCCTAGAATTTCTATGACTCAATCCTTGCTTGAATCTGAGTCCTAAAACTCGAGTTTCCTTCGAAAATACGAACAACGTCAAAAATGGATAACGGAAGAGAGATAACGTATTAAACGTTCTTTTATGTTTCTGACAGGTTACCTCGAGCTTAAGTAACCTCAAGCAAATCCTAATGCTCGGGCCTCCAAAAATGCCCCCATGGTAAAATAGTCAAAATTCCTAGAATTCCCTCCTGAACACTCGACACAATTTCAAACCTAAACATTCGACCCAAGAAAATATTCACCTTTTTAAACATAAAATTCAAACCTCCATATAGCAACATAACCAATATATAACATCTAGGTATCCTCAAACATTCCACAAACACATTAAAATCATAATTTGCAAACTTGAGTTTTTAAACTCAACCTTTTTACTCCCAAACCAAAAATCCAAACTGAAATTCTTACTTTCATTCCCATTTCGAGCAGCTATTCAATAACTCAAACAATTTCTATCATCCATGTGCACGTCCTAATGACCTTAAATCCCCAACTTTCAAAATCCAAATAAAAACCCCAATTTCCTAAAGAATTAGGGAAGAACACTAAGAAGACCTTAAGAAATCCATACCTCTGCTGTAAAATTTGAAATCCAAGGTTGTTGATGATGATCTTAGCAGCTCCCAACTCCTTCTTGATGCTTAAATCTTGCCTAAAGTTCCTCAACATTTCAAGAATTAACTTGAAGCTTTGGGAATCCTTGTGAAGGAGAAACGAAACAAACACCAAGCTAGAAGGAGGGAAGTGTGTAGAGCGTGAGTGGAAGGGTGGCTGCTCACACTTAGCTGACTTTGTCTAATTTTGAGGTCAAAAGACCACTTTTCCCTTGTCTTTAGTTAACCTCAAAACTAAGCCAATGACATTTTGGTCATTTGCCTACAAATTTAATTACACCACTAATCTCCAAATTTATCACCTAATCCCTCAAACATAAACATTCCATCAATAAATTTCATTTACCAAAATTCGCGCAATATTGAAATTCTAAAATACCCCTAAGTTCGGCCCGAGCAAAGAATTTATGCCCATTGTACGAACTGAATTACTCAGCACAGGGTACATCTGGCAGACAAGCGTATGAAGAAAGTGTACAAATAGAACATCTAGCTAACTCTGGAGTGAGCAGCTCGAGTCAAACTTGACAGCTTACGACAACCAGATAGTCTCCAGGTCGCCTCTTGTGCCAACAACTTAGTTCGAGATGCGCAGTAGCCAGATCCCCTTCATGAAACTTCGATCGTGACCCGTGTCAGCTCAAGTTAGTTCTTTGACATCCAGTTTGAAGGAAGTGTTCAGCTTGCGGAAGCCTAATCATGACCCATAGTGAAGGAACCCAAAAAACTCAGAGATTCCTTATACACTTATTAATGCTCAAATATTATTTATATTTATTACCCGCTATTGGGGGCATTGAACCAATAGGCATTAATGTATTTATGTAAATGGGATGTTACCATATTTATTCACGGTTACCCAAAACTGTCCAGGAAGAATTCCCTATAAATACATGGGAGAATGGACAGAAAGGGAGAGAACATTTTGTATACTGAAACTCTGGTGAAATTGTGACAGACAATTTCATGGTGAGAAACAAATAGATTAATAAGAGTGACTCGTGAACTAGGTGGATTTTAACCACTGAATCATGTAAAAAGTGTGGGTGATCTTAATACTTTTTTATTTGTCCAATTATGGTTTAGAAAAAGCCTAATATCTCTATTTTTCAGATTTCTTAATCCACTATTGGCGAAAAATCGCATCAACAGCTCCCAAGCACATAACACATAAAAATTACAGTTATACCCCCAACAGGTCAAAATTACGAAAAAAATGCCTCTTTTTTAACAAAAGCGAGTCTTTAAACACATTTAATACACATAATCATGCATACTCAATTATATAATAATATAATCCACAAAATTCCACTCATGCGCTCCATGCATGTCAATTAAGGTACTAAACATTATTAGGCATTTTGGGACGCTAAGATGTTTGTATGTATGCGTATATATATCTATATCTATATTATATCTATATATAAACCTTAATTATTTTCTACTATTGTTATACCATAAATTTTGACACATATTAAAATTACCTCAAAGTGTAGGTTCAGGAAATAGTCAAGTTTGGATCGAATATATATATATATATTATTAATGTTAAAGCCACATAACCATTTCAGCTCAAAATGGAGAATTTACTCGAAAGGTTTAGACCGTGGTCGGAGGTTAACTTTGAAAGATTCATAGCCAACAACTCGGACAACATTTCAGGTGTCAACTCGAAGACTATGGTGTAGGCTCGAAAGGGTATCTTCAAAAGATATCAGGCAATTACATTTGAGTAATTTAGGCCTACATTTGTAGAGTTGTTTATATATTAGTTAAGTCAGCCCGATTCTTAAGGGATTAAATATATTTCAAATTTAAAATGTATATTGTGGTAACTTTCCTAAAAATATGGGAAAGAATATCTAAACCTAGTCTATAAATATTGTGATTGTTCACTTGTAAAAGGGACGCTCAATTCTTGCACTAAAAACTTCTATGAAATTGCTTTCAAAACTTTGACACAGGTTCATTAATAATAGTGACACGTGGACTAGCTAGATTTAACTACTGAACAATGTAAAAAATCTCTCTTCTTCTTTTCTTCCTAATTTGATTATTGAAGCTTAATTTCTCTTTGTTATAGTTGACGAAAAATTTCGACAACAGTTTGGTGCTTTGATTGAGAGGATTAAGTGATTCTTATAAACCTCCCATTCAATCCCTTGTTCATCATAATAAATGATTGCACCCACTTGAAACATCCCTAGATGGGGGAGTGGACGAATACTGCCTAGAATCTTAGAGGAAACTATACCACGAATTGAGGAACATCCTTGACGGGCCGACAAATGATCCATGAATGATGATCAAACTCTAGATGAAGGGAGTGAATCCTCAACACCATGTGATCCTAGCCAATGTTCAAGACCACCTCATCAGGATTACTATAATCTGAGAGGTACGTCTTGATGGTGGAATTGGAGAATCAAAGATAGCAGGAAAGGCTAGCTGAGGCCACTCGGTTAAACGAAGAAATGGCAAGAAGAGTTGTTGATGCCCAAGCACCTCGTAGAAGAACCAAGGGATGCCCACAAGGAAGTATCATGGCTCAGATGGGCGAGCAAAGTGCTTGGCAGGGCTAGGCAGGAGGATCTGGAAGAAACCTTTGAGTTAGCTAGCCGAGGGTTTCATCTCGAAATCCCCCACAGGCTTACACTAACCAAGCAAGAGAGGCCCCTACCAACACTGGGAATAACCAAACTGCTCCATAGGCAGCTCAGAGCAATAACCCATAACATGTGAGGCTAGCCCAAAATAACGAGAGACCACCACAATCTCCAATTAGGCACCCTCCTTGTCCCATTAGAACCTCTTCACTAGTTCGAGACATATTGCAATACGACCTAGGAGAAACTCGAGCTAGCGAGGGAATACCTCAGAGGCCATCCCGAAGAGCAAGAAGCGCAAGCAGAGATAGAAATCCCATAACTGGACGTGGACGAAAGAATAATCATGAGGTACCTATTGGAGCAAGTCAAGGGGAGAGGCAACTAAGAGAACCCCACTAGTCAGAAAGTCACTTATCCAGGTCCCGTGCAACTGGCATTAGGTTACACGTGGACAACCCACCTCCAAATTATGCTCAACAGTAGTAGCAACAAAGAATAGTCAGTTTCCTCGAAGATAGTTATCATACTAATAAACATAATGTTACTAGATCAGTCAGTGTATATAACATCGAGCCAAGAAACTATGAGATCCACCCAAATATTGGTCCTGATCTTCGAGACTATCTAGACCAGAATCGGGGGCAACACAATCAGCCAAACCCGAACCTAAAGGATCATTGAAATGCCCAACGAAGAGAGTCTTTGCAACCAGTGTATGGGAACAACTATAACCCATTACACCAACAAGGAATTAAAGTTCATGTGAACAATAACCAGCTCCCTCTAGCTCATGCACCACCTCTAGTGGATCCAATTTAGGAAATGATCAACATGATCAAGCAAGAGTTCAGACTTCTTTAAGAAGGAAAAACAAGGAAAAAGCCTACGACTTAGATGAGGAGCTGGAACCTTTTGCTCCTCATATTTTGACCACACCATTCTCAAATAGTTTTAAGATACCCCATGTGGCACCTTTCGATGGAATTACTGTGGTGAGGGCCAATAATGCAGGATTCAAGCTAAGATGTATGTTATTCCTGACAACCTTAATGGGAGCAGCAAAGAGTTGGTTTGAAAAATTTTGTATGCATTCCATCTCGTCATGGGAGCAGTTGTCCAAATATTTTAAAAAGTCATTTTGAGTTGCAAGAAGCATTAAGCGCGAAGCTTCATCCCTGGCAAACATCAAGCAATAGCTAGGCAAATCTCTCAAAATTATATTGGGAGATTCAATATTGAGGTTGCTCAAGCCCGTGACATCAATGACAACAATCATCTGATGGCTATTCCAGCTGGAATCTTGCCAGCAAATGCCTTTTGGGATGACTTGTAGCAAAAACCAATTCGAACCATGATGGAGTTCATAGATCGAGCACAAAGATTTATCATTGTAGAAGAGGCCAGGTCAGCATTACAACTGACACCTCCTGCCCCAATAACTACTACAATGAATGTGAAGCCTATCGCAAGCTCGATGACTCCAACTGTTGTACAACCCTCTATTGTTAACTCTCCCAAAAGGTAGAAGAATGAGGGAAATACTCCCGAGGCAGAAAGGAGTAAGAAGAAAAAATTAAACAAGTACATATCCATTTATACAGTTTATACAGAGCTAGCAGAGACTCAGGAAAATACTTATGTGGCGAATGAGAATCAGATTCCATTCCGATGACCTAAACCTATACGTAACCAATGCACTCAATGAGATCGCAATAAATATTGCTGATTCCACAGGGATATTGGCCACATGACAAAAGAATGTAGACAATTGAAGGATACGATCGAAGGTCTGATCTCAGGCAATATGTTCAAAATAGGGGCAACAACCAAGGCCAAGCCCCATAAAACCAAAGAATAGCTCCAGCACAACCTGCACCACCACCTCAGTTCCCAAAACCTCTAGCTCGAGAAGATAACTAGACAACTCTGATTGATGGAGAAGATTTGATAGCCATCTTCGGAGGACCCCATATAGCCAGAACGAGCAGGAATGCCCAGAAAAGATATGTGTAGGAATTAAAAACTAAGGATTGTTCACCTTATGTTCCAAAGCCCCGAGCTCTAAAACAACAACGGGACGAAACCCAGCCAATAACCTCAATGGAGGAAGATGCCTCTCATATACAGTTCTTGTATAATGAACCTTTTGTTTTAACCATCTAGCTCGCTAATAAAAGGGTTCACCGGGTACTAATTGATAGTGGGAGGTCAGTGAACATTTTGTATAAAAATACGCTGCAGAAAATTGACCTATCAGTTCGAGACTTAAAGACTTGTGCAACTACCCTTTATGGCTCTTTTAGGAGAAGGGATACCAAGCACATGGGCCACCAAACTCCCTGTAACTCTAGGGGAGTATCCATTCTTGGTGACTAAAATGTTCGAGTTCATAGTGGTAGATACACCCTCTGCCTAAAACGTATGCTCGGGAGAGTAGTCCTGATTGGGTTAGGGGCACCAATGTCAGTACGACACTTAGTGGTAAAATTCCAACCTCTAAGTGGAATTGGGACGTTGAAGGGAAACTGGCTGGTAGCTCGAAAATGACATTTCTATGGAATGGGTCAACCTAGTTCCCAAGCACTAGTCTTAATTGAAGAAATAAAAGAAAGAGTTTTTGAGATTGACCATAGATGGGGAGGACCGAGCAGAAATTAGACCAATTGAAGAGCTTGAATATGTCCAGTTCGATAAGAAAGTCGCGACAAAGGTGGTGAAAATCAGGAAAAACCTCGCCAGGCAAACGAAATAACAATTAACTTGATTTTTAGAAGAAAATCAGGATGTTCTTGCTTGGTCCCACGTGGACATGATTGGAATCAATCCCAATACAATCAGTCTTGCTCTGAATATAGATTAAAAAAATTCCTCCAAAACAACAAAAAAGAAGGCTTCTCGATGATGAAATGAAGCAAGCTTTAAAGAAGGAAATGGACAGGTTAAAAGCCAGTTGATTTGAAAGAAACACTTTCAACTCAGATTGGATAGCTAATCCAGTGTTTTTTCCCAAGGCAAACGAGAAATGGAGGACATGTATTGACTATTCAGATTTAAATAAAGTGTGTCCAAATGATTGTTTTCTAGTGCCTCGAATTGACCATCTCGTGGATGCATCCTCGGAACATGATGTCATGTCTTTTATGGATGCCTCTTCTAGATATAACCAAATATCCATGCATGCTCTCGACCAGGAACACACAAGCTTTATGATGGATAATGGACTATATTTCTACAACGTGATGCCCTTTGGGTTAAAAAATGCTGGAGCAACGTACTAATGATTGGTAAACCGTATGTTCGCTGAGCAGATCATAAATAATATGGAGGTGTACGTGGATCACATGCTAGTCAAATCGAAACACACCAATAACCATGTTGCTAACCTCACAGAATGTTTCATTATACTAAGAAAATACAATATAAGGCTAATCCCGCAAAAGTGCTCCTTCAGAATATCTTCTGGAAAATTCCTTGGATTTATAGTGAATGTGCGGGGAATCGAGGCAAACCAAAAAAAAATCAGGGCTCTAGTTGAAATGCCTTCACCTAAAAAATACAAGGATGTCTAGATTTAAATGGAAGAATGGCAACTTTAAACATGTTTATCTCTAATTCAACTGAACAATGTCTGCCATTTTTTAACCTTTTGAGAGGGGGCAAGAAATTTGAGTGGACAGAGGAGTGCGACCTAGCCTTTCATGCCCTCAAGCAACACCTCAGAGAACCACCATTCTTAACCAAGCCTATTTTGGGTGAAGTGTTGTACCTATACCTCTCCATAACCGAGCATGCAATTAGCACTGTGTTAGTTTGGGAAGACAAAACGGTACAAAGACCGATGCACTACATCAGCAAAAGACTCTTAGGAGGTAAGTCAAGATATCCAATGATGGAGAGACTAGCATTATGTTTAGTACATGATTCAAGGAATTTATGACCGTACTTCCAAGTGCACCCAATACATGTTCTTACTGACCAATCTATGAGACAAGTATTGGCAAAACCGGAGGCATTAGGACGGGTATTAAAGTGGGCAATCAAACTCAAGAAATTCGAGATAAGTTATCTCCCGAGAACAAAGATCAAAGGCGAAGCACTTACTGACTTTATAGCTTAATGCACTAGCATATTTGATGAGGAAGTAATAACCCCAGCTCGAGAGCTGTGAAACTTTACGTCAATGGATCATCAAATGAGAACGGATAAGGGGCAGGAATCATACTCATAACCCCCGAAGGACATTGGATTCATACTGCGTTGAGATTTGGATTTGATGCATCCAATAACAAGGCAGGATATGAAGCATTACGAGCAAGGCTTCGTGTGTCTCGTGAATTAAAAGCCAAGGCTATACACTGTTATACACTATTGGTAGTTGCATTCATTCAAACCCATTTTCCCCTTTTATTGTTCTAATTTAATTTATTTTCTTTTTCATTTCTGAGTTTTTTTATTTCTTTTTCTAATTTAATTATCTATGTGGGTACCTATGGGTGAGCTGGATAGGTTTCAACAGGCCACGTAGGAGGGTATGAGGGAGATTACGGGGGGAATGGACGTAAACAGTAAATATGGTAATGAAACGTGGGTTTGGGAGGTTTAACCAGCAAAAATAAAGAAGTGGGGTTAAGTGTATACAAATGTAAAGATAGGGGGTTTTTCCACTAATTAATCATTAATTAATTTGTCTCAATTACATATTTGATCCTGAAGAACAAATTTCTTCCAAATATGTCATTTTCCTGATTTTTCCCAATTTCAACTCTTTCCTTGAATAGTGTTGATAGAGCCATCTCGGGGACCTATGTACCTATAATTTCAAGCTCCAAAATTTTTTGATTATTAATTTGTTGACCCTTGATTTGGCCAACGACACGGAGTCAAATACGACAAAAGATAAAACGGCAAGAAAGAAAGATAATCTAATGGAAAAGAAGAAAACACCAAGGATTTATAGTGGTTTGGCCCCAAAAGATGGTAATGACCTACGTCCACTTAGTGCTATTATTAAGATTGAATCTCAAAGCAGTGATCAAAGAACTAGGGTTCTTGAGTTTCACAAACCATGGAGGAAATACAATAAAATGATGGATAATTGCACTATAGCTCTCTCCTTTTCTCTATCTTAGCAAAAAGATTCAGGGATCAAAAAGTACCTTCCTTGAGTTATTTCATGCATATTTATAGGCTCATGGAGGGTTACATGGGCCAACGGGCCATATCTTTCCTTAATAACCGCGTATCAAAGTCATAATGAGGAAATATTCAATGTATTAATTATAAGATTACAGTTTAAGAAGGAAACAAATCAAGTTATACGACCAGCCTGGTCGTATCTAAAAGTTAAGCCTTAACGAAGCAATGTGCTTCTGGTCGATAGTCGAGCAGTACTTCTGCCACGTGTCAACTACGTAGGAGAAATTCTTTCCACGTCATCAGCATCCATTTTTAGGGTACACATTTGCCCCCCAAGTTTATTTATTGCGACAAAAAATAAGTAAACTTAGGGAACTGACCCTTCAAATACCCCACGAAATCTGTCAGAGCCACCCGTGCTTTCTTGAAAAAGGTGACCAATCATGCCTAATCAAGTCTTTTCGGTTTGCCAATAACTTGTCTGGCGGCTATCACACTTCCCCATGCCTTGAAAAGTTACCCTTTATGATTACCTTGGTAACCACTCCTCAGCTAATATAAATAACCCTTCAGAATCAGTTTTTACTTTTTACACTTTAACTTTATCCTCAAGAAAACTGAAGAACCGGGAGCTATATTTCCAGAAACCTAGAAACTCAAATGGATCACGAAGCTCTTGCCCAGCCGAATGAACTTAGCGCCTCAGAACTTTACTCCATCTTTTATACAAGTACGTTTCTTCAAACCTTTCAGTTGTTAATATGCCATGCAATACTTGTTGTATCTCTATTTCTGATTTTTGAGTTCTTGGAGATTTTTACTATTCTTGACTGAAACTGTTTTGGGGAAATTGGGAATGTTAACCGATTCTTGAAAGGGTGATTAAATAACGTCTTGCAAGAGTTAGGAGCCAGTTTAGTAGTCGAGATTGTAGATTTATGGCGTAAAATCGAAGTAAAAATTCAATTTTTAAGCTAGTTGAAAAACTGGGTTTTTCTCGCCCCTTCGGAGTTGAAAATGCTTTTTTTCGAAAAACTTTTTACTCTGCTTTTCAATCTGTTTTTCAAACTGCTCGTATAGAACTTAGTGTTTTCGCTAGAATGTTGCTGGCCATATGAAAGCTTAACTTTATACGCGAGCAACGTTATTCTAACTTGCAACATAGATTTTTAGGCTTTACGTTCTCACCTCCCCCTTTCTCTATTCGCAGCTTTTCATGCAAGATCCATGGGGAGGTAAAAGGCCTATCGACGACAACTTTCTTGCCCGATTACTTGAAGACGAGGTGCAACTGTCGTTGCTAATTCCAGAAATTCCTTTTTCTCGAACCCCACCCAAGAGACCTCAGTCGAACCTTCCATCCATGGGTAGAGTAAAATCCACTGCCCAGAAAAAGAAACCTTCAAACCCTTCAAATCAGCCTGCTCCTCAGGCTAGAATTCCCTCGACCAGTGGTCGGGAAAGAAATAATCCTGACCCAAACTTTCAAACTTGTGCTCAGCCCCGATACGCCGTTCAACCAGATATTGAATGGTACGTTGCCCCTGTCAGTCGGGTAACGATCAAGATGATCGCTAATTACATCAAAAAATATGGACTCCTTCAGGTGACACTAGTCCAACCCACTCAAGACCAATGGGAAAACATGCCTGGAGGCGCCTTCAGTGCACCATATTGAGGCAGGAGCGACCCTGCCTCTTCATCCTTCTTTCCAGGGGGTGGCCAATTACTTCGGGGTCGCCCCTTTTCAAATAACTCCCAATGTATATAGAATGCTTGCTGCACTCTATATCCTCTATAGCCATAAGAAATGGCCCATCCCCACACCACACGAGGTCAACTATCTGTTCGACCTAAAATCTAACCCCAACTAAGAAAACATGGGGTTTTTCTACTTTTGTCATCAGGAAACAGGTCGCACTTTCCTGACTGACACCACCTACATCTCAAACGTGGGGAGGTACCATCTGGAGTATTTCCTAACGACTGACATGGTCGCGAACAACTTGGCCTTCACTCAAGGAGGTAAATTCTTTGTACTACTGGTCGTCAATCTTTCTTCAATTTTTTGCTGCATTTTCCTTAGAAATTTAGTGCGTTTCAGGCCCATGGTTGCGACCAGACCCTACTCCAGACATGGAGATGCGATCAACCCTCCTGGCCAGCATGACTGACATTGAGAAAAGTGTCAAACAGCTAGTCACAGATGCCAATTTGAGGCTGGTCGGGCTTTTAGCATCCCACCAAGACATGAGGGAGTCAACAGCGGGAAGTGCCACTAGCGAGGAGATTCCCGAGTAGCACCCGGACGTGTCACAACCTCAAAGGAGGACAACCTGAGTGACAATCAGGGGACCCTCCAACACTCCACGAGCTGTTGCTCCCCCCGCCTCTTAGAGAAAGGGAAAAAAAGAAGGCCACTGTCCCTCTCGAGACCCATGACGAATCATCGGATGAGAACGATACTGATTTCTCACTCTTAGATAGTCTGCCTATTCCCTGTCACCTCTTCGACAAGGATGGCAACTTTAAATACCCTCCAACTTTAAATTCAGATTTCTTCAGGCCAGAGAGTGAGTGTAGAACTTGTAGAGTAAATAATGTAGCGACCAACAATGATAGCTCGGGTATTATACTTTCAATTTCTCTGTCCTTGCTTCTTAAACTTAGCAAGTTTCTTTGATTATATTTCCTGACTGTTTGCTCATTTCTTTTTTGCAGGCATGCTTGCTGAACGTGCCTTCGACTTGTACACCAAGTCAGCGAGCAAGAAAAAGTATCACAGGTGCCAGTCTGGGGAGGGTTGCAGCAATCAACCTGCGAAGAAGCCTCGAACAGATGACCCCTCTGCATCTACTCCAACAAAGGAGACAACTCCTCCACCAGCTCCTACTAGGGAGGTGACTCCTCCAACTCCAATAAACCCAGATCTTCCGTCTCTGGTTGAACAGACTCCTCCTCTTGATCCAGTCGACCCTACGCCTCCAACATCCACCGTCCAACAATCGGCTAGTCGTCGGGAAGAAGCCTCAAGAGACGACCTTACGGGCATGGTGCTCAGCTCAGCCAAAGATAGGTTGTCAAAAATAACAAAGCACTGACGCAGCCGGGAGGCAATCCAGGAGACCAGCTCCATGGGGGTCGACCAGGTCCTCAGACGCGCACTGAACGAAGTGCTTGCTGTAAGTTGCTTTCTGCTTTGTAAATCATCTTTTTCACTTGCTCCTATTAACGACCTTATCTTTTTCTGACCGCAGGGGGTGCTTACCCTGACCTCTGGCTGGCAATCTTCAAGGATGCAGAATGCTCAGTTTGAGAAGAAACTCAGCAATCAGCTCAGTGCTGCTGAGGCTCAATACACCGAGCAACTCAAGGCATCTGAGGCCACTTATGCCGAGCAGCTAAAGCCAGTCGAGGAGAAACATTCAGAGGCCCTTAAAGAGGTTGAGGAGAAGCACACCGAGGTTCTTAAAAAAGCCGAGGCGAAGCACCTCGAGGCGTTGCAAGTGACCGAGGCCACAATTGCTTCTCTCAAAGAGGAGTTGAAGAGGAAGGATGCAAGTATCGATAAGATCACTGCATCCAAGGAGCAGTACAAGGAGGTCTCACTCAGGAATTATCGGGAATCCCACAAGCTTCAAGATGAGCTTGCAATAAGTCGCCAAGAGGTTGCTGCTTTAGAGGAACAGAACGCCCGCAACCTTGAAGACTATGAGGGGGCATCGTTCGAGTGCTTCTACTTGTTCTGGAAGAACAATCCCACTACCAACTTTTCCTATCTCCCAGACCATATCAAGGAGGCGAAGTTGGCTTGCTGCGTTCCTCGCTTGGAGGAAGAGACAATTCCAAGGTCTCCAGAAATTTCTCTAGCAACCGGCATCGAAGGCACCCGAGAAGAAGCTGGGGATGCAGTCGACTAGCAGCAATAGCAATCGCCACAAGACCCCCCAGCAACTTCATAGTTTTTTTTCTCTTTTAAATACACGACCCACGGGTCGTGATGTAAAGACAATTCCTTATTTAATTTTTGATTGCTGCATGGGTAGCTATTTTCCTTTTAATCGGACAATTACATCCGAGCAGTATTGCTCGCGGTGTAAAGTAAATCTCTTTTGATATTATAATACATTTGCATCTTATTATAACATCTGTTCGAATGACCAACTTAGCATAGCACTTTGGTTTGATATAGCAAAATACAAAATTTTGAAAAATACTCTTAGCACCTTAGCATGCTTTCACTTATTTTTCTCATGTGTTTACATACCTCTCGAAATGCTTTGCTAACTAGATACCTTATATGCCACCCAAGTGATCGAGGAGCTTTAGGTCATTGGTCACTTGCCTTAACCAAAACCTGTTCGAACAATACTGCTCAGAGCAAAATAATTAAAATTGTGATAGAGCAAAACAACACACGTAATGAGCAAATACTTGTATAAAACACAATAATTGGCAAGAATGACCGGCTG
The DNA here is from genome assembly GCF_963169125.1 of Humulus lupulus. Lineage (NCBI taxonomy): Eukaryota > Viridiplantae > Streptophyta > Magnoliopsida > Rosales > Cannabaceae > Humulus > Humulus lupulus. Next base: position 124,583,980 of record NC_084801.1, on the reverse strand, counting down.
CGCACAGTCCCTTATATTTCTCATAATAAATGGACAAAACGTGTCTTTACGAGTGATAAAAAAGATCTTACACTTATAAGCGATTAGTCACATAAAATGACCAACGCTTTTTCATAACTTGTAAAAAGTAAAATTAATACAAGCCAATCCTTTAAGAAGGATTGTTCATTGATAGTACTTGCATAGGTGTTCTCCATTCCAATAGCGAGGAACGAGATCTCCGTTTAAGCGATCAAGTTTGTAGGTGCCTGGGTGAAGGACTTCTTCAATCTGGTATGGCTCTTCCCAATTAGGTCTGAGTACTCCAGCAGCTTGGTCACAGGTGTTCAGGAAAACTCTTCGAAGTACTAGATCTCAGACATTTAATTTCCTTTCTCGGACTTTAGAATTGAAATACCAAGCGACTTTTTGCTGGTACGCAGCTACTCGGAGTTGGGCTTGCTCACGCTTCTCATCGACCAAGTCTAGGGATTCCATCAATAGTTGGCTGTTCGAGCCTTGATCGTACGTTATTCTGCGATCCGAAGGCGGGTCTAACTCAATAGGCAGCATAGCTTCATATCCATAAGCTAAAGAGAATGTAGTATGGCCTGTTGCTATTCGATGGGAAGTCCTGTACGACCAAAGGACTTTAGGCAATTGTTCTGGCTAGCTTCTTCTAGTCTTTTCTTCAATGTATCCTTTAGCGTTTTGTTAACTGCTTCGACTTGTCCATTTCCTTGGGGATGAGCGATCTGAAGAAAAGCTCTTGATAATGCCATGCCGTTCACAAAAATCCGTGAATAAATCATTATCGAACTGGGTGTCGTTATTCGAGACGATTTTCCTTGGCAGTCCATAGCGACAAACGATGTTTCTGATCACAAAATCTAGCACTTCTTGGTCATTATGGTTGCGAGTGGCTTAGCTTCGGCCCATTTAGTGAAGTAGTCGATGGCAACCACAACATACTTGACGCCGCCCTTCCCTCTGGGCAAAGATCCAATTAGATTTATGCCCCAAACTGTAAATGGCCACGGACCTTGCATCTGTTTAAGCTCATTAGGGGCTGCTCGTGGGATTTTGGAGAACCGCTGGCAGTTGTCGCACCTCCGCACAAACTCCATCGAGTCTTCATTCATCATGGGCCAGAAGTATCCTTGCCTCAGGATCTTTTTTGACAAGCTTTGCCCCCCAGCGTGGTCTCCACAAAAGCCTTTGTGTACCTCTTTCATCAATTCTTTGGCCTTTTCTTTCAAAACACATCTGAGGAGTGGCATTGAGTATCCCCTTCGGTACAAGATTCCATCGACCAGGATATACCTAGTAGCTTGCCACTGTAGGGTCCTGGCTATGTTTCTGTCCGTTGGTAACACGCCTTGCGTCAGATACTCTATATATGGTGCCATCCATGTATCCGCCATCTAGATTACCATAGTGGTCTCTTCTGCTTGGATGCTTGGCATAGACAGCCGCTCAACCGGCACAATATTCAGAGTATCAGCATCCTTTGCACTTGCCAATTTGGCCAAAGCATCAACATTGGAATTCTAGTCGCGAGGCACTTGTTGGAGGGTGTATTTTTTGAACTGAGCCAATAAATCTCTTGTTTTGTTTAAATAGGAAACCATCTTTAAACCTCGCGCCTGGTATTCTCCCATGACTTGATTCACAACCAGCTGAGAATCAATGTAGATGTCGAGCACCTTTATATTCATATCCCTGGCTAAACACAACTCAGCGAGTAATGATTCATATTTGTAAGTTCAGTGAACTTTGCAATGAAGTCAGCTAGGGCTTGCCCTTTTATCGTTGCTCGTGGCAAGTAAGATATATCGAACTGCCCAAGTTCGACTACCCATTTTAACAATCTACCCGCAGCCTCTGGTTTTTGCAGGACTTGTCGTAGAGGCCGGTCGGTCAAAACCATGATTGGGTGCACTTGAAAGTAAGGCCGCAGCTTCCTGGAGGCCAAAATTAGGCAATAGGCTAGCTTCTCGATGGGCGGGTACCGCTGTTCAGCTCCAATTAGCCTTTTGCTTACATAGTAAACAACCTTCTGCACGCCTTCTTCCTCTCTTACTAAAATGGCACTAGCAGCATACTCTGTGATCGCCAGGTAGATGAACAAAGTTTCTTTATCGACCGGCTTTGACAGCATGGGTGGTTGCGCCATATGAGTTTTTAATGCTTGAAAATCCTGCTCGCACTCCTCTGTCCACTAAAACTTTTTGTTGCCTCTAAGTAGATTAAAAAATGGAACGCACTTATCTGTCGACTTCGAAATGAATCTACTGAGACCGGCAATTCTTCCAGTTAAACTTTGAACATCCTTAATCTTTGTTGGCGATTTCATATCGATCAGGGCTTTAATTTTCTCGGGATTGGCTTCAATTCCTCTCGAGTTAACTATAAATCCCAAGAACTTCCCTGATCCTACTCCGAAGGTGCATTTAAGGGGATTCAACTTCATCTGATATTTGTTCAAGACGTTGAAGCATTCCTGAAAATCCTTTATATGCCCTTCTGCTTTCTTTGACTTGACCAATATGTCGTCGACGTAGACCTCCATGTGTGTGCCGATCAGTTCCTTAAACATGTGGTTGACTAGTCGCTGGTAAGTCGCACCAGCGTTTTTCAAACCGAAAGGCATTACTTTGTAACAGTAAAACCCTGTATCAGTCCGAAAGCTAGTGTGATCCTCATCAGGGGGATGCATACTAATCTGATTGTACCCTGAGTATGCATCCATGAATGAGAGAATCTCATGTCCTGCAGTGGCATCGACCAGCTGGTCGATTCTTGGGAGTGGGAAACAATCTTTGGGGTAGGCTTTATTAAGGTCTGTGAAATACATGCACGTACGCCATTTTCCATTTGTCTTGGGAACTAGCACGGGATTAGAGACCCACGATGAATAAAACGCCACCCTGATGCACCCGTTCTCCTTCAGCTTTTTGACTTCTTCTTTTAAGGCTTTGTCGAGCAGCCTTCTTTTTTGTTGCACCGGTGGAAAACTCTTGTCGATGTTCAGGACATGGCTGATGAATGCAGGATCTATCCCAACCATATCTTTGTGTGACCAGGCAAAGTCTTCCTGGTTCCTCCATAAAAACTCCACCAGTGCTTGTTTTGTTGTTGTCTCTAAGTTTTTACCGACTTTCACAACCCTGGTCAGATTTTCTTCATCGAGTTGGACCTCTTCAAGGTCCTCGATGGGTCCAATCTCTTCCTCAAAATCCCCAAAGCGAGGTTCCAAATCTCTATCCTCACTTTGGGCGACGCCCTATTTGGTGACATTATCACCTGAGTGGGCCTAAGCATCTATTGCCACTTGCAACTCTTTTCCGGGAACATCTCTCGATACACCCTTCTTTTCCTTGGTGATCGAGGCATTCTAGCACTCCCTTGCTTCCCGTTGATTTCCCAATACACATCCTATCCCTGCGTCTGTTGCGAATTTCATGGCGAGGTGCCATATTGAAGTGACGGCCCGTAGGTCGACCAGAATTGGTCTCCCAATTACAGCATTGTATACTGAAGGAGAATCAACTGCTATGAAAGTAGTGAGTGATGTCCTATTAGCAGGGGCGGTACCTGCTGTAATTGGAAGCATAATCGACCCTGTTGGGGCGAACCCTTCACCGAAAAAACCATAAATGGTTTGGTTGCATGGCTCCAGGTCTTTGACATACAACTTCATTCTTTCCAGTGAAGACTTGTACAGGATGTTGACCGAACTTCCTGTGTCGACCAACACCCTTTTCACCATCATGTTGGCAATTTGTACGTCTACGACCAGCGGATCGGAGAGTGGAAATCGCACGTGCTGGGCATCATCTTCAGAGAAGGTTATCAATTCCTTCTCTGTTCGAGCCTTTTTTGGTGCTCGATCTTCCACACTCATCATCTCGATGTCCTGGTCGTGGCATAGGGTTCAAGCTTATCGTTCCTTTGCCTTCCCACTGTCTCCTGCAAGATGTGGGCCTCCACAGATGGTGAGTAAAGTGCCTGCCACAGGAGCTGGATGTAGAGGTGGCGATCGTTGGCGTGCAGGCGCCTGCTCGTTGCCACCTTGAGCCTCTCGCTGAGACCCTCATGCAGCTCGCACATATCTTCTTAAATGTCCCTGCCTGATCAGGATCTCAATCTCATCTTTCAATTGGTTACATTCATTGGCGTCGTGCCCGTAGTCATTGTGAAAACGACAGAACTTTGTCGTATCTCTCTTGGAGATATCTTTCCTTATAGTTGCGGGTCGCTTGTAAGGAACGCTTGAGCTGGTATCCTGGTAGACTTCAGCTCAGCTTTCGACAAGGGCCGTGTAGTTTGTGAATCTTGGCTCATATCGATTTCCTTTGAAGCGTTTATTCTCAGAAGTTGAGGGTTCATTGTTCGCTCGTTTTCCACCGTTCCTATCACTACCATTCCCGTTGTCTTTGTCGTTGCCATTGGGCTTTTCCGACCCGCTGGCAGCTTTGGCGGGTTCTTCCTTGGGCCCCTTGTCTTTTGTTGGCGATTTCCCTTCGTTGGCAATCGCGTCTTCGAGCTTGATATACTGATCAGCTCGATCCAAAAACTCTTGGATACTTCTTACCCCATTCTTTCTGATGCTACTCCAGAGGGGTGAGTGGCGCCTAACTCCAGCAGTTAGAGCCATCATCTTACCCACATCGCCCACTGTCTTGGCTCCAGCTGTTGCTCGCATGAAGTGTTGGACATATTCTTTCAAGGGCTCTCCCTCTTTCTGGTGTATCTCGACCAGCTGGTTGGCCTCTGTGGGGTGTACGCGACCCATGTAGAACTGTCCGTAAAATTCCTTCACGAACATTTCCCAAGATACTATACTAGTAGAAGGGAACTTGAAGAACCACTTCTGGGCAGTGTCAGACAGTGTCGCAGGGAAGATCCAACAGCGGGCATCTTCCGACACTTTTTGTATGTCCATTTGTATCTCAAACTTATTAACGTGAGATACTGGGTTTCCGTACTCGTCGAAGTTTGGCAATTTAGGCATCTTGAACTTACTGGGGGTTTCGGCCGCAGCAATCCTCTGTACAAAGGGGGTGCCCCTCCTCCTGTCATACTCAATATGGGACGTTCGTCCCCCGACAAGTTGTTGTACCACCTGGTTCAGGGCATCAATCTGAGCCTGAACAGCTTCTGGGACTGCCGGGGCCACCGGTGCCGGGGGAGCGTACTCGTCGTGCCTCTTACGATGGTCGTTAAGTACATCCCTTAGATCATCGTCTCTACGTCTCTGCTCGCTAGCTCCTAGCCGACTAAAGACGTTTTGCTGCCTGGGTTGCCCCTCAGCGTTGTGGCTGACTGGCCTATTTTCTGTAGGTGGGGGCTTCTGCCTCCACATCTTTCTTCATTTCTTTGGCCAGCATTTCCTCTATCGGAATCAGCTTCACTATAGTCGTGCCCATCTCTGAATTGTGGCTGACTATGGCGTGACCGGTTGTTCACGCTATGTAACGCCCTACTTCCTTAGAGCCGTTACTAAGTGAGTTTTAAGACAAAACAGTGCAATGAACTCGCTAACCGAGGTTTTGAAACAAAAGTGTGACTAATAAAAAGTTAAGGCTGTAATCTTTGAAAATGCGTTGACTCAATAAAACTTCTAGTATTAAACAATTGGGATCCCAAAATAGGGTTTGAAAATTATTTACATCTTGAAATAAGTTTACAGTTGATCAGTACTAAAAATCATAGATTATTACAGCCATTTTCGAATAAACCCCCAACCAAAGCAGTCGGGCAGGCCAAACATGTACGCGTCGCTTCACGCTCTCCGTACTCATGGTTGGTTGACTCAGTCTTTGCCCTACCTGCAACACGGAGCACCCGTGAGCCGAAGCCCAGCAAGAAAACTCATGCAGAACATAACATATGCAAATATATATAGTTAATCATATCATATAGCCCACAGATAAACAAGTCAACCATTAGACTAAGCAAACACGGCCATGCCGCCCCAGAGCCTTACCGAAGCCTGGGGTATCGGTTCTCACCGTAAGGATAACACATGTATCCACCGGGCCCTGCCCTGACTATAGCATCCCATGTGCTAGGTGTTACTTCCGGCCCCGCTGCCGTACCCGGCCTACGCCGCTCTCGGCCCTTGCCGTTCATTCCATTATAATCACACATATAATATAACACAACAACATGCAATCAAATATTAATTCATTTAAGTTTGCACCCTAACATGTGATGCAATATAGGGTCGTGCCCTGCAATCATCTCATCATGCAACATGCAACATAGGGCCGCGCCCCGCAATCATACTATGGGCCCATGCCCTATCCTACGGGTGTTATAGTTTTCTTACCTTAATTCCAAATGCTTTAAATAGAAAAGTGACGGCCCCCGAGCACGATCCACTTCCCGAGCTCTAGCTTAACACCTAGTCACAACCAAGATAATGGATACCAATAAGATAAATCTCAAATGAGTTTCTAAACCAAGTTCTAGTCCTCGGAACATTGAACTTCACCAAAAATATAAAAAGATTCAATCCCGAGCACCCGTGGTTAAATTCCCAAGCCTAAATTCTCAAAATCCCAAAATTCCTTAAGCGCCGCGGCATGGCCCCCAAACAGGGCCACAAAAATGCCCAGAAACAGGTAAGGGTCGCGGCCCTACAAGGACCATGCCGCGGCCCGTCCTCCATCCTCAGCGCATCTTAGCCTTCAAGGGCCGCGACCCTCCAAGAACCATGCCGCGGCCCAACCCTTCGAACCTAGAAAACCCACCATTTTCAAGCTTAAAACCTCACCTTAAGCCATCCCAAAGCTCCCAATTCAAAACCAATTAATAATCACAACATTAGGATGGTTTAAACAACACAATTCCACCAAAAATCCAACCTAACACTCACCAAAATCCCAATTCCAAATTTCTGAAATTTCAAACCTAAAACTCAAAACCAACCTTGGAATTCTCAATTTCAACCATCAAACTTTAATTTAAACCTCACCTCAGTTGTAGAATCGTTTCCCAAAGGATCCCATGACCTATCTTCAAAGCTTCAAGCCTAAAACTCCACCTTGAATATCAAAATCCATAAACATTCACAACCCAACAAAATCTCAGAATTTAACTTGAGAAAAAGAATTAATTGCTTACCTTTACCCTGATTTGTTCTTGATTAACTCTTGAGCTAAACCTCCAAATCCCACCATCAATTTTCAGAAATTCAAGCTTGATTTCTCTTAAGATTTCTGTGGATTTCATGAAAGAAAGAGGAAAGAAAGAAGAAGAGGAGAGGGTGGAGGCTGGGTCGGTTTCTCTAAGTCTCCAAATGGTTTATTTGTTTTGTTTTTATAACTTAAGCTGGTTACCTCAAGGTTCGGGGTACCAAAATGTCCCCGAGGAAAAAATGGTTAAATCCCCCAGTATTCCCGCCTAGGCATCCTAACCTCAAATATATCTCCAATTATTTATTTTCATAACCCAATATCAAAAAATACTCCTTGACTTGTCCAAAGTCAATTATAATGCCCCGTTGTGACTTTTCCCCGCTATCCAGCTCTAGGATCGCCTCGTGCCGAAAGTTACCAATCACGGATATACCCACATACCACTTTGGTCTCAACAATCATCCCATATTAATACAGTTATGCCCAACATGGCCAAAATTACCATTATGCCCTTCTAACACAATCCGGGCCTACATGCCTACTAATATACATAGTCATGCATCTCAAATAATCAAATAGTCACATAACACGCTTTAAATTATAACCATGCATTTAACTCATAAAATCACACATAAATCCCAACACGCCATCCTGGCACACTAATCAAGGCCCTTAAGCCTTATTAGTGAATTCGGGTCGTTACAACTATCCCCTCCTCATAAAAATTTCGTCCTCAAAATTTATCCATACACATCAGTCAGCAAACCCGCAACTCTGACCCTGAATCCCAAGGTCCACCGCCTTTACTTTAGTCCCCAACAACTCTCTTTCAGACGCAACAATCTTGCCCCACAAGATCTTGTCTAACGGCCATACACTCGATAGCCTCTCGTTTACACCGCAACCCTGCTGAAGCCTCAGGGTCTGCCTAGATTACAATGACCAATTCATTGTCTTATTCCTGATTCCAGAGATACTCAAAAGTCATCACCTCTACTAGGTGGGATCAACTTGTAGGCCCCGCTGGCCTAACCCTTAGTACAACTTCGGAATTTTATGTTGAATCAAGAGTCAGAACTCTCCCTTCTTTCTCTGAACACCTTACAGATCCTCGTCTGTTATTACGCAGAGATGCAACTCTTTCCTTCCGGAGCTTTATTTCCTCGTAATTTAACAATTTACCAGCTCTTATACTTTCAAATAGGCAGACACTCCTGCCTTAAGAGTTCCAACAACCTTTTCGACGTTCTCTCTGAACCAATGCCAAATCGTAGTATTCACTATCCTTCGCCTCTTACCATGTCCTATGTCGTGTTACTTTAACAAGACGCCAGCATTTGCCACCATGGACAACTCAACAGGGAATACACTTCCCTTAATACCTCAAGTATTCGCCTACTCAGCGCTTAATTCCTTAAGATATCCGATAAGCTTTCAGACTGCCACTTCACTTGCAATAAACTGATAATCCCAGATTCCCACTCTGTTCTTTTCGTTCTCTAAATCCATTCCAAAATTTAAAATACTATAGGGTCTCAATTCGATATCATTGAAAATGGTATCAGAGCCTTGACCCAGCCGGAAATGTGACCGACGGGGACGTCGGGCCCTTAAGGGGGGGTGATTGTGACAGTCAGAATCCCGTGATCCGTAAGGGGAAAGACCGGGTAAGCTGTACAATCCCACACCGCCTGGGGAAGGTCAAGTGTAATTATTCTAAGACTGTGTAGGTATGGGACTACACAGTTGAAGAGGGCTTAAATGGATTGATGGGTACTACCTATATCAGGAAGGTGCATCTTCTTTTCGGTAGCCCATCACTTGAGAACTCCATGGTTAAGCGTGCTTGGCCTGGAGTAATCTAGGGATGGGTGACCCCCTGGGAATTTTTCCCAGGAAGTGTGCGAGTGAGGACAAAGCACGCTGGAAAGACTTGTCTTGGTTTGTAGGGCCAGTCGTCATTCCAGAAAGCAGCCATAGTGATGTGGGGCGTCACACGCTATTTTCTCCTTGGGCTGTCATTTCTCGAGCGTCAGGGGGAGGCCTGTGCTGGTCGTTGGGTCCCCGTGCATTTTTATGCCGTGGGGGCCCCTGACTGCAGAGCCTGACTCGATGTTCCTCCTGTTGGCAGAAGGATGCTGCCCCCTGCTCGGTAGATTCGGCTCTTCATCTCTTGGGCATCTAGGGCTACGGGGTGGCTACACTGCCCTATTCTGCCTAGGGCACTGGGGATTGCCTCGACCAGTCTGGGATGGAGGCTGCTGCTTAGGATCCCTAGGTGGGACATCATCCTAAGCCATAGGCGGTTGCTCCGGCCTTTGAGGGCTTGCTGGCTGGAGTGAAGAACTTGGATTGGGACCTCTTTGAGGTGGTGCATTTGTTGGCTGATCTGGATGGGAGGTTGGCACAGCCTGACTCCTAGTCAGTTGAATGGCTGCTTCAAGGGTGGCCATGGCATCCCTCTGCCGATGATCTATTTCCGCCTTCCGCTCAATCAACTCTTGGCGCTGGCGTTCTATTTCTCTTTGCTGCAGCACCATTGTCCACGTAGCATTCTCCTGATTGGCCCTCATATTAGCCAACTCATCTTGCAACACTCCTAGCGTTACTCTCAGTGTTTCAGAATCTAATTCCTCCTCGTCGAACTCCAACTGTGGTTCATTCTCAGCCACATTTAGGGGAGGAGGTTGCGATGGTGCAGTGCCAGCAGCCTGGCCAGTGTTCTTCGATGTTTTTGCCATTAGATATTTTCACAATTTTTTGTCAAACTCTCAATGAAAGCACCAGAATGTTGACCCTCGATTTGGCCAACGACACGGAGTCAAATACGACAAAAGATAAAACGGCAAGAAAGAAAGATAATCTAATGGAAAAGAAGAAAACACCAAGGGTTTATAGTGGTTCGGCCCCAAAAGATGGTAATGACCTACGTCCACTTAGTGCTATTATTAAGATTGAATCTCAAAGCAGTGATCAAAGAACTAGGTTTCTTGAGTTTCACAAACCTTGGAGGAAATATAATAAAACGATGGATAATTGCACTATAGCTCTCTCATTTTCTCTATCTTAGCAAAAAGATTCAGGGATCAAAAAGTCCCTCCTTGAGCTATTTCATGCATATTTATAGGCTCAAGGAGGGTTACATGGGCCAACGGGCCATATCTTTCCTTAAAAACCGCGTATCAAAGTCATAATGAGGAAATATTCAATGTATTAATTATAAGATTACAGTTTAAGAAGGAAACAAATCAAGTTATACGACCAGCCTGGTCGTATCTAAAAGTTAAGCCCTAATGAAGCAATGTGCTTCTAGTCGATAGTCGAGTAGTACTTCTGCCACGTGTCAACTACGTAGGAGAAATCCTTGCCACGTCATCAACAGCTGTTTTCAGGGTAAACATAATTAAAACTCTTTAATATAATAACCTTAATTTAGTAATCTCAATATTATTCCACTAAGAATATGAGACTACACTCTTGTAATTATAAACATTTATTTATTGAGTATTTTTAAATATATAAAAAGTGGCAATCGATTTAATCACTACATACAATTCAATCTTCTATTAATGGTTCATAATTAAAGTAGGAATTAATTACTATTTAACATCTGTAATTATATCTTGTATCCTTAAGTATCATTAACTTTACTAGTGAAGGTTAATTCATAAACTAATTTATGAAGTTTAGCTCAATAACATTTCACTTCCAAAAGCCAACCCTTAAAAGAACCATTATTTAATTCCTCTCAGAAAGGTACAGATATCGTATCTGTATATTATGTCCCCAGCCATTTATATTAATGAGTTCCCAAAACAAAAGTTTTTAGCATGATCATTGTGACAAACCATAACGATCGAATCAAAGAACTCGTATGACATATTCAATTTTTCATAATAACTTCAGGAATATGATCAATTTGTATATGATCATCTTATTAATATGTTAAATTATTACTTATAAATTCAATTGTATTATTAAGTATCAATAACATATCAGGTCTCGTTCACGTATTAAAAGTATTCATAATACTAGTGAATCGTACTTATAGTATTTAATCCAAAGATTCCATATAACTTTGCTTTACAATGAACTATTTAAATTTGTTCCCTACAATCTTAATCATCTCGAACCAATACAAGATTGTAGTCACAATAAAAAATTTGAGAATTTTCTGATATTCATATAATATTATTCTAATAATAATAATAAACAATAAATATATGCTAAAATTCATTTCAATTATTTATTTCATAAAAAATTGTTCAATACATATGCTTTAAAGGTCACTAATCCCAATAGGTTTGACCTTTGAGGTGGAATCGACCACCTTTTTCCCCTTGTCAGAAGGGGGAACAAAGGTCGATGTCGCAAGAGGAAGAACCTAGTCTGAGGCTGTAGAAGAAGTTACTTGCTCTGAGGTTGTCTGAATGACCTGTGTGGGAGGAGGGTCTTCAGTCACCTTGGCCATTTTGGGGGGTTGAGGTCGAGGCATATCTTTCTTTGAAGAGACTCGACCTCGCTACGAGCACTTAGCTTTTGGCAGTTTGGAGAGGAGGTTGTCGAGTGAGGAGTTCATTGAGTCACCTGTACAATGAAGGAAAATGTCATAAGTATCATGAATAAATACTTGTATGAGAATTTTTCATAATATAAACCTCCTCTAAGGCCTTAACTGGAGGAAAAAGAATCTAATGAAAAGTCATCTGATGATGTGATGATTACTTGACTAGGTTCTGATGTTAGCCCCGATCTTTCAACCTTGAAATTTGGCAGACTGCTCGATGAAATCTTGCCAATCATTCGAGCCATATTGTGTTCCTAGACCTTCCCACAATTCGTTTACACTATACATAGTTTGATATTCAGAAAGAAAGCTATCATCCCTATGTACCATGAAATCCACCCCCAACCACGTCATGAAGTTATTATCAAGGTCATTAAAAGAAATTAAAACAGTGGGTTCTCGTGTTAGAAGTGTGGGAGACCAACCCGATTGAGCTCAAGGATGCCTTGTCTTGAGCTTCGTTCTCTGAGCCTGATTTCTCTGCTGGGGAAGAGGTGATAGCAAGTGTTGCACTTGAATATACTCTTTTATTCTTTCGAGGAGGTTCAGATGAAGTAGGGACTAAGAGCTATTCCTAGGAGGTTAACTTTCGGTTCCCATCATTGTTTGTGGTCTTCCCTTCGCCGAGCAGTCTGAACAAGCAGAGCTTGTCCTCGTGAAGCACATAATTCAATAACCACACGCCGTATGGGAGCTTGGATATTTGGTCTTGCCTATTTACCATCTACGAAGTAGGCTTGGGATGTTCAAAATTTGCTGCATTAAAGCACCAAAAGATAAATGTTTGATCTAAGGAAAGATTAAAACTAAAGTCTAAGATACTAAGATGAATACATACAATTCCTTTCGAAAGAATAAAACTTGGATGGATCGAGGAAAGTGGTATAGAAGAATTGCTTTTTGAAGTTCAGAGGATGGTTGGGACTGTCCTCGAAGAGCATCCTTTCTATTGGCCAACTCGATAGATAATAAAACCCATGCCTGCCTCGGGTGTGAGTTGGGTTGCTCTTTAGGCAAAACAGGTAAAATATCTCATATGCTGAGGGCTCATGCCATTTCATCTCTAAATACAGTGACTTCGTTGCAGCTAAAACTATGTAATGGGGCAATACCGACCTAGTCAATAAACTTCTTGAAATAATCTTTAAGGGCAGCAATGCCCCATCCCTTATATGCTCTCGACTCCAAGCTGAGAGCTTGTATGTTTGATCAGGCTTGTGCTTTCCTGGTGCATCGTTGCTCCTATCTTCAGGTGTCAGGCTCGGCACACCAGTTTATTGGAAATTTTGAGGCCATGAGAAGACAGGATATCATAAACCTGCCTTGTTGTTTTAACCGAACTTTCATAGAAGTCAGCCTTGAAAAATTCAAAGTTGGTGGTTTGGCAGGGGGGGGGGGGGAGTAGCGATGCTAGAAGATTGTGAGGGATGCCTTGAAGATCTCTCCATTAGCTCAAAGAAAAGCTCGTTTAAGTAAAAAGGCTACAATGACCGTAAGGGATCGATCTAAAGGAATATGACGGGGGGTTTGGGTTGAGCTCGGGATAAACAGAAAATCAGAGCCTCTTCCTCTTTCCTTATTGGATCTCAACGATTTGACATCGATAGTAGGCACTTAAGTCTTGCTGCTCTGATTTCTCTTCGTGTTCTCAGATGAGCCTTTGGTTTCGAGTAAATGGGGGGGCTCAGCTCAAGGAGATTGAGTTTGATAGGGTATGGTGTAGACGAGCTCCCACCTATTCTTCTCGGAAGACTGCGACATCAAATGATAAAGAAAAAGGTGAGGGCCCATCATGTAATAAAATGGAAAAATCTATCTCGAAATTTGAGCCATGATAGGCTCGAAATAATGAGGTGTTTATCTCGAAGAGATTCGAGCCAAGATAGGTTCGAAGTAACGAAGTAAGCCTATCTATGGTAGGTGATTAATTGCTTTTTTGGGTTATCCCGTTTTTCTATGGGAAAATGAGCAGTAACCCAAAAATGGGGTTTTTATTGGTTTGAGTAAGAGAGAAGAAGGGAAACCCTAATTCTATTACCATATTTCTTGGGCTACAGGAAATTTACAACCTATAGCATAATACACGAAAAGAAACCATTTTTATGGGGGATATTTTATAAAAATTAGATCAAAGCACCCTTTTTATCAACATTTTCAAGAACACCACAAGAACAATAATATCAAAAAACAACAACAACAAATGATAAGTTTCTTGACCAAAGAATGAAAATGGTGAAGAAACTTGCACGAAGGCAGTTGATGGTGGAATTGCAATGAGGATTGAAAAATCATGTATAAGGAGATCCTTGGAAACTCCTTGTTAAAGAGAGGGTAATCAGGGAATGGTGTGAGGTCTGGTTTATCTTTGAAGAAAACATGAATTTTTTTTAGAGAAATGGATATGAAGGAGATTGTGAAAGGGGTTTAAATAGGCAAAAAGGTTATAGTTTTTAGGCAACCATGGATTTTAAATTGCATTTAACTCTGATCCAATGGGCCATGTTTGATCTCCAAAATGGCGATAATGAGGCATATGAAAGGGCGTAGGCAGAGAGGACAGTACTTGAGTGTTATGACTATCCATTCCCAAGCTGACACGTATACCCAGTCGAGTGTGGTAGGCGGGCACGTTTCCCAAAAGAGATTTTCAAAAGTTTCTTTCTCATGGATCGTGTAGATACTTTGGAAGGGGTAAAATATTATACCCCAAATTTTGAGACGGATTAAAATTACCTCGAAATGTAGGTGCGGGAAATAGTCGAGTTTGGACCGAATATATATATCTCATAAATTTTAAATCCATGTAACCGTTTTGACTTGAATGATTTAGACCATGGTCAGAAGTTGACTTTGAAAGATTGATAACCGACAGCTAGAACAACATTTTAGGTGTCAACTTGAAGACTATGGTGTAGGCTCGAAAACGTATAGTCAAACAATATCAGGCAATTACGTTTGAATAATTCAATCCTACATTTGTGAAGTTGTTTAAATATTAGTTAAGTGAGCCCGATTCTTAAGGGATTCAATATATTTCAAATTTAAAATGTATATTGTTATAATTTCCCTAAAAATATGAGAAAGAATATCTAAACCTAGTATATAAATACTGAGATTGTTCACTTGTAAACGGGACGCTCAATTTTTGTACTGAAATTTTTTGTGAAATTATTCTTAAAGCTTTAACACAAATAAATTAATAATAGTGACTCATGGACTAGGTAACTTTACCTACTAAACCATGTAAAAAATATATCCTATTCTCTTCTTCTTAATTTTTTTTATTGAAGCTTAATTGTTCTTATTTTAGTTAACGAAAAACATCATTAACAACTGTAATATAGAATAGTGAATAGGTAATGATTACAAAAAAAAATTCATACTCCCCTTTGTTTTGTCTTTTCTTCACTTTTTTTCATTCTTCCCCTCTTTCTTGTCTTTTCTTTCTCTTTTCATTATATTTTCTTCTTTACTATATTAATTTGTTAATTTATCATGTACATATATAGACACATAATCATATGTTTTAATATATCTCAATATATATACTAGTGAGTGGGTACCCGTTCATTAAAAAAATATAATTTTATTGATGGTTTATTTTTGTGACACAAAAAAAAAGGTTATTACTTACACTAACTAATAATTAATATAAGTGTAAGGAGTAGCTATGGACTCAAAAATTTGGACTCATCTGGATGTAGTTTATTCTGATTCATTTTCTCTTGTAATTACTTTGAACATTAATATAGCCTATTTAAATGAATTGAGAATTGTATTTGCTTGTATTAAAACATTGTTGTCTATTTTTTTTTGAGCATTTTCATCTTATATTGGTCATAAGTTTAATAGAATGACTTATAGATTGACTAAGCATGCACTTGGGCTAAATAATAAATTTTATTGGTTGAAGGTAATTCCTGTTCCAATTTGTAACATTTTTTCCATTACAATCTCAATAGTAATTGTTAACCGAGATTTTCGGCAACTCTATTAATAACTAATATTTACTGATAATTATAATGAAAGCAGAATATTAACACGGGATCTTTACGTGGTTGTGGCGTTAACTAGCCTTAGTCCACGAGTCTATATTATTAGAGCTTGAAGAACCTTTTACAATGGAGTTTTCTCTCTATGTTTTGACAGGGTTCCTCCCTTTTTCTTGGTAAAAAAAAAAGACCCATTTTACAGTGTTCTGTAGCTTATATTTGTAGGCTTAGGGGAACATCGAGTCTGGGCCGGGTCCGACCCAGGCCCATCGGAGAAATAAATATATGTGGCCTTTCTAGTGGAGGCCCAATACAAAAGGTACAAAATACATAAATTCCAAGCCAGCTAAGGCCCAACAGGTTGACCTTAGGGCTACATCTCACCCGACAAAACGACGCTTTTGGTCTGGCCACTTCGAGTCACGAGGCAGATTCAGGAGACAAGACCAGTCAGAGTATTTGGCTGCGCAGGCCTGACACATCGGCGTGCAATCCCGAGGTGACCTTTTCTGCAGGTGAAAAGTGGGGACAACGCCCGCGTGGAATGAGGCGGCTTCAGGGTCCTGGACGCTTGGCCCCTTCAATCGGGGGGAGGTGATCCGGGTCCGTTTACCTTTGTCCCGCTTCGTTTACCACAGGCCCGGACCGTATCAGGGTCCGGGACCTGGACGTGTAGGCCTCGAGGGTCCGAACGCTCTGTGCACCGCCCGGACTATCGTCGCGGAAGACGGACCCGGAGGGACATTCCGGACCCCTCCAATGGGTCCCGCCATGCATCTCCGGCCCATACCCTTTCCCTTGGAGACTCTCAGTACCAAGAGGCCTCGAGCCGAGCCCGCATGCTTACATGACCCCTGACAATGAGCCTGGACGAAAACTCCGAGCCCATGCAGGAAATGGGAATAACAGTAATAAATTATAATCTTGGGAAAAAAATAAGTTTATTGTACAATATGTATATATTTTAGGTATAGAACTAAAATGTAATCATTACCCAACCATCATGTGAACATCTTAATATTAAGGGTCTATATAATTTGTACAAATTTATAAACGAAAATTTTAAAAATAAAAATAAGGTTGTATGAACTAATTTATTATTTTAAATTAGTTACATGCTGTATTATGTGTCTACTCTATATATTAATTTGATTATGAAAGCTTTAAAATAATAATAATTCAATTTTATGATGAATGATAAGGTAATTAATTTTTATTGTGTTACAATTTTGATTTAATGGACTTTTATAATGTTTTTTGTTTGTGACATTACCAACTGATGCATTCAGAAGGTGACTATATATAATGATTATTGAAGCCACATATACAAAAGTACAGAAGGAACAACAGTAACCATAGACAAAAACCACTAATATTTATGTATATGGCCAAATGGAGCGAATGTATTAGAAAGAGTCAAAATACGTGTCATGTCCAAAAATATAATGAGAAAATAAAATGAAAAAGTTAAAAGAAAAAAAGAAAGATAAAACAAGAATGAATGAGGATCGAGGAACAGAGTAAAGTAAATACACAAAGTGACAAAAAAGAAGGAACAAATAATGAACCTCACCAGCTAATCCTAATTTGTACATATTGTATAGATATATATATTTACCTGTAAATGCCTTATCTAATTGTGATTATCATTTTGTAATTTTTTTTTTGTAAAATTTAGTATTAATTGCTGCATGTTGAAAAAAATTAATTTTTATTTCTCTTTATAAAATAAAGTACTATATATTTTTTAAAATATATATACCTATTTGAATTTTTGTAATAGAATTTGTTTTAAAACAATATATTATAATAGAAATTTTAGTTATGAATTGATAACATATTTCTAAACGAAATTAATTATAATACTAAATATTTTTAATATGTTCTTCAAGATTAAAGGAACATTATTAATTATTTTGAATCGGAGGTTTTAGCAATATTCCCTATTGTAAATTTGCACAAAAAGTAATAAGAGAACAGTAAATTTGTGTGGACAAATAAGGCACCGGAAAAGAATGACTTTTCCATAAACATTGCCTTAGAAAGACAATTCATGAGCAAAAGATGAAACCAAACAAATGAAAAGTTGTAAAGTCATAAAGTTTCTAATAAGACTTAGTGTCTTAATTAGGGGGTCATGAGAACATTATTGGATATTTATGTGATTATGTAAATTGCATGAGTTATATTATGATATGACTGATTATGCATGTTAAGTATATTAAATGTGTGTAACATGCCAGCTTTTATTTAAATGGACATATTTGTAATTTGGACCCGCTGAGGGTATAATCGTGATTATATAATATTGTATGATTGAGACCACATTATTATGTAGATATATTTGAGATATTCAGCAGGAGTTGGTCCTTTTGAGCAAGAAATCTTTCTAATCACAACGGGGATTAATACCCGGCTAGGGTCAAACCAAGGGTATTTTGGTAATTTGGTGAGTTACCGAGACTCATTGGAGTATGAGTTGTATTTTGGGAAAATAGTGATATTTTGGGATTGACGGAATTAATTGAGAATTATCAGTGTAATGTGAGACGAGAGTGTCAAATGACGATTTTTCCCTTAGTGGGCTTTGAAAGATAGAAAAATAGAACTCATTTCTCTCTCTCACTCCTCTCATCGTTCTCTCTCTCTCTCTCTCTCCCTCTCAGTCTAAGTTTTTGAGATTTTGGAAGAGAATTGTGATTCTAGAGCTTGGAAGCAAGCTTACTAAGGGATTTGGAAGCTGTTAAGCTTTGGGAAACAGCTGGGTATCGCGTTTGGGAAGAGGTAACTCTGTTTTTCTTCAGCTTTTGGGTTGGTTTTGAAATTTTTTAAAAAATTACTTGGAGGTTGGGTTTCAGCTAGTTTTTAAGTTTTTTATTTTGTTTTTGAGTTGGTGGGACCATTATTATGGTCAAACTGTGTTTTAGGATGGAATTGTGGCAGGTGTGTTTTTTAGAATTGTTGGTTTTTGAGTTTGTAGGTTTACGCCACGACGTTGTTCTTGGAGCATCACGACCCTCATGAACATGGTCAAGGCAAGGGATCCTCGAACCGCCTTAGCACCGCGACACTTGGCAGGTTGCATCGCGGTGTGGGTGCAGGGGATTTTGGGAGTTCTCTACCTAGTCGAGCGTCGCAGCCCTTTTAGGGGCGCGTCGCGACTCAAATAGCGAAAAGTGAGGAAAATGTGTTTTGAGTCATGGGAACCCAATCATAAAGGCTCGAGAAAGGTTCTACTACTCGATTTAGTGGAATTCAAGGTCCCGCAGGCTTAAACTTGGTCCTGAAGCCTTTGTTGGTTCGTTTCTTGATAGTTATTCCTTGTTATCGCACTTAGGGTCGCCATACTCTATTCGCTCATGACTTAAGGTAAGAAAACTTCACCTGGACTATGGTTAGGGCTCGAGCCCCAATTATCCAACATGGTTATAACCATGCTTAGAATGTTCTATTAAACATGTTGATTGGGTTGTGCATACCTGTGCTAAGTAATGACTCATTATATGTTATATATCATTGAAAAGCTTGGCTTATAAGTCGAGGGTTTATCGATTATATCTGATTGAGAAGCTTGACTTATAAGTGGACAATTTATCTATTGTATCTGATTGAAAAGCTCAATTTATAAGTCGAGGGTTTTTCTGTTATATATGATTAAAAAGCTCGGCTAATCAATTGAGGGCGACAATAACATGCTAAACACACGCCGATGTGGTTAAGCTAACCCAGAAGTGTGATATACGCTTGAACGACCCTATGGCTGCCTGGAAAATAAAGTCCAAGATTCCTTGGGATAGCCCTAAGGCTAGTTAGATGGAAATAGGAAAATGGGCCCTAGTGTGACTCTATAGTCGCTTCGGTAGATTAAATACATATTAATTATGATTCTGTAATCTGTTGATTAACTGCTTACGAGCATGATTATGTTCTCTTGTTGAGCCTTTACTCACGGGTGGTATATGGTGCAGGTAAACGAAAAGAAAAGTTGGACCAACCATGAGTTTGAGAGCTTTAGAGGCAGAGTGTACATATCCAGCTTGCTTGACCACCATGGCCAAGGGTATCTGTTGCAACTAGGGTTGGACCCTGATTTTGTCGCTTAGGTCGACCTTTTGTATTCATTGGATCTGTAACAGTTTAAACTTTTTTTTTGGGATCCCGTGTAAAGACCTAAAGCCTTTTTAATGAAACAGTTATTATTTGACTGAAGTTTTTAGTACCTAAACCAAGTTTTAAGTCCAAATGACTCGTTTAGCGAGTTAAGCACTATTTTAATTACATAGTGTAATGGTCCTGGATTAGTAGGATGGTACAACTTGGTATCAGAGCGATCTAGGTTTAAGGGTTCTTTAAGACTGGCCAAGTATGTACACTCGCCACTAAAGATAAGCTCGACTCGGGATTTGGTAACTATTACTGTGGCTATGTGCTTAGTTCCTGAATTGAATTATGTATGCTTTATTTGTATGCTTGAATAGGGAGAATGAGCTATACTTATCATGCCTGGCGCTTGACTGCTGTGTGAATGATAATAGATGTACTTATTAGCACTATTACTGCTATGAATGTTAAAGAAATGCATATTAGCACTGTTATTTGCGTATAATTTCTAAGTACGTGTTTATTAGCGCTACTGCTGCTTCTAAAAGCTAGGGAAATTCTTATAACACTGTTATTTTCTTGTAAATGCTAAGAACGTGCTTCTTGGAACTATGAGTGAGAATGAGTGTGAAAAGACATGCTTAATAGCATGATTGTTGTATGTGAAAGCTATAGAACTGATTATTAGCATTGTTATTGCATGTGTCTGCTTATTTGCTCAGTTTTTGGACCGTGGGATGGTGATGGGCGTCGTTATTATTGCTTGATGAGCTGAGTCATTGATTGCAGATAGACTTGGAAGTACGCTTCCAGGAAAATCAAACGAACCATGGTCAAAACCCTCCGCTAGCCCATGAAAACTAACAACATGTGTTTGTTTACATGCAAGCTTGATGACAGAGACAAGAGGATGAGATCTGCTTGTTGAGATAGCAGCAAGTTGTACAACCTGTCATGGTACAAATTTTATAGCAGCAGCCGAGGGCTGAGAATAGGTGGGAGTCTCTATATGAGCGTATCAGGAAGAAACACCCTTCTACCTTTGAGGGAGGGCCAGATCTACTACGAGCTGAGTAGTGGATGGGTATGACCACCTCCTTCCTAGAATTTATGGGTGTAGTAGGTAATGAGATAGTGCTCTATGCCTCGTTTATGTTTCAGGGGGACGCCTGAATTTGGTAGGAAATGGTATCCCAGACCATAAATGTGAAAACCCTGAGCTAGGAAGAGTTCAGAGAGTAGTTTAACGTGAAATACTATAACGATGCAGTCAGAGCTACAAAGGCGGATTAGTTCAGCAATTTGGTGTAGGGTGCCATGACAATGACAACGTACGCTCTGAAATTTGATAGGTTGGTCAAGTTCGCTTCTGACTTGGTGCCAACTGATGTAATAAGAAATGAGAGGTTTGTTTGAGGGCTAAATGTTATGATAGCTTGGGATGTCAAAATCACCTCATGACTTGGAGTGATGACTTACACTCAGATAGTAGAGAAAGCCATTACTTCTAGGGGCGCAGAGAATAAGATATGGAACAAGAACGCATCCATAAGGGACACAAGGAGGGTTGGACCTCCCTTCACATGATCTGGTAGAGGCGGAGGCCCTAGTGACCAGAAGAGAAAGACCCCAAATATTATTACGAATACAGGCCCCGACAGGAGGCCACGTGGTATACAGATTGGCTACCAGGGCAGTAATGAGAGCTGGAGAACTTATCCACAGGAGGCCACGTGGTATACAGATTGGCTGCCAGAAGAGTGTGCCTGATGCAAGAGACATTATCTGGGACAGTGTCGGGTGAAGGCTTGCTTTTCATGTGGTATAGTTGGGCACCTTAATAAATATTTCAGGAGACAGCTTGGCTTCAGCTCAAGTGTTCGTATTGACGCAGTTAGAGGCTGAGGCTTGTCCCTCAGTAGCGACATGTCAGCTTTCTAATGTTGGTACTTCTTATATTGTATTGATTGATTCTGGGGTTACACATTCCTTTGTATCTAGTAGAGTGGTTGATAGGTTGTATAGACCATGTGAGTATTATGTTGTGGGATTTGGGTCCTTATTGCCTACTAGGGATCTGATAGTCTCTAGAAGATGGGTCAGATTGTTACTGGTAGAGATGGATATTAGGGAATTATCAGTGGGTTTGATTGAGATGGTTATGGTGACTTTGATATGATTCTGGGTATGGATTGGCTAGGCAAGTATGGGGCAACCATATATTGTAAGAGAAAGACGGTAACCTTTGAGCTTGAGGGTGTGGACCCGTTTAGATTTGTGCGAACTATGCACCGACCCCATATTCCTATGATATCTGCATTGAGGGCTAGAGACCTATTGCAAGGAGGTTGCATGGGATTCCTAGCTAGAGTGGTGGACACCACTAGGGTTGTGCTAGTTGGGCTTGAGGAGACTAGGTTAGTCTGTGAGTATCTAGATGTATTCCAAGAAGAATTACCAGGATTGACACTGCACAAGGAAATAGAATTTGTTATTGAATTGGCACCGGGGACAGACTCAATGTCTAAAGCACCGTAGAGAATGGCTCTAGCGGAATTGAAAGAACTGAAGGTTCAGTTACAGGAGTTACTAAACTTGGGGTTTATTAGGCCCAATTTCTCGCCATGGGATGCACCAGTGTTATTTGTGAAGAAGAAAGATGGATCTATGAGGATGTGTATCGATTATAGGGAGATGAATAAGTTGACTATCAAGAATAAGTATCCACTGCTCAAGATTGATGACTTATTTGATCAGCTACAGGGCAAGACAGTGTTCTTAAAGATTGATCTTCGATCTATTTATCACCAGCTGAGGATCAAAGATGAGGATATTGTGAATGCAACTTTTCATACCAGGTATGGGCATTATGAGTTCTTATTCATGTCATTTGAGTTGACTAATGTCCCATCAGCTTTCATGAATCTGATGAACAGAGTGTTCAAGGATTATCTAGACAAATTCATGATTTTCTCCATTGACAACATCTTGGTTTATTCTTAGTCAGAGGTAGAGCATGAGCAGCATCTCCGGTTGGTATTGCAGAGACTGAGGGAGCATAGATTGTATGCCAAGTTCAAGAAGTGTGAGTTCTGGTTACCTCAGGTGACATTTCTTGGTCACATCATTAGTAAAGACAAAATTAAGGTTGATTCAGCCAAGATTGAGGCAATCAGGGATTGGCCAAGGCTAAGGAGTGCTTAAGAGATCAGAAGTTTCCTTGGATTGGCAGGGTATTTCAGGCGCTGGAAGGGTTTTCAATGATTGTGACACCGCTGATGGAGCTGACACACAAGAACCTAAAGTTTGTGTGGTCGGATGGATGTGAGAATAACTTCCAGGAGTTGAAGCGACGATTGATCACTACTTCGGTTCTGAGTCTTCCATCAAATCAGGAGAAGTTTGTAGTATATTGCGATGCATCAAAACATAGGTTAGGTTGTGTCCTTATGCTGGTTGGAAAGGTGATTGCCTATGCATCACAAAAGTTGAACAGCGATACCCTACGCATAATCTGGAGTTAGCAGTGGTGGTCATTGCATTGAAGTATGGTAGCACTACCTTTACAGGGAGAAGTGGGAGATATACACTAACCACAAGAGCTTAAAGTATTTCTTTACCCAGAAAGATCTGAACATGGGACAAAGGAGTTTGCTGGAGTTGGTGAAAGATTATGACTGTGAGATTCTTTACCACATAGGGAAAGCAAGCGTGGTGGCAAATGCCTTGAGTCAGAGAGGTCCAGGACTGTTATTCAGTTTGAAACATATATCTAAGGAGTTGGCAAAGGAGATGACTAGAGTAGGAATAGAGTTGGTGGTGGGCTAGTTAGCTAACATAACCTTACATTCTACTATCTTCAAGAGGATTAGGGAAGGCCAAATGAATGATCCTCAGATGATGAGGCACAAAGAGGACGTCCTAGCTAGAGTGGCTAGGAACATCACTGTTTCAGAGATGGGTTTAGTGAGATACATGAAGCAGATTTGTATTTCGATGAACTCTACTATCAAATGAGAGATTCTGGATGAATATCATACCACACCTTACTCGCTCCATCCAGGCACCTCAAATATGTATCACGTTTTAAAATTGCTATATTGGTGGCCTGGGATAAAGAAAGATGTGATTGAATATGTGGCTAAGTGCCTAACGTGTCAACAGGTGAAAGTTGAACACCAGAAACGAATAGGGTTATTACAGGCTTTGGGTATTCTTGGATGGAAGTGGGAGGACATTACTATGGACTTTGTAGTGGCATTACCCAGGACCATGGGTCAACATGATTCAATGTGGGTTATTGTTGATAGTTATACTAAGTCAGCTCATATCCTACCAGTAAAGACGAACTTCACAGTGGATCAGTACGTTGATCACTATGTGAATGAGATAGTACACCTTCATGGATCTCCTAGGTCTATTGTGTCAGATATGGACCTTATCTTTACTTCCAAGTTTTGGGGATGTTTGCAGAAGACTATGGGTACACAAATGAAGTTTAGTACCGTCTATCATCCTCAGATAAATGGAAAATTTGAGACGACGATACAGATATTGGAAGACATTATGCGAGCATGTGTTTTGGACTTTGAAGGTTCCTGGATTAAGTATTTTCCATTGATTGAGTTTTCCTATAACAACAACTATCAGTCGACTAATGGAGTTGCTCCATATGAGATGATGTATGGTGAGAAATGTAGATCACGCATCCATTGGAATAAAATGGTTGAGAGGAAATATCTGGGTCCTAAATCAGTTCAGAGGACCAATGAGACTATTGAGGAGATTAAAGCTTGGATGGTTGCTTCTCATAGTAGATAAAAGAGCTACGTTGATCCCAAGTGTAGATATATAGAGTTCCAGGTAGGGGACTATGTGTTTCCTTCGTGTTTCTCCTTTGAGAAGGGTGAAGCAGTTTGGGAAGAAGGGAAAATTGAGCCCTCGGTTTTTGGAACCTTTTGAGATCCTAGAGAGGATTGGTCAGTTAGCTATAGGTTAGCTTTACCTATTTGGAATAGTGCCCTTAAAGCAATTGTAGTTGACAAATGTTTTACATGAAATAAATAATTGAATTAAATTATTATATATATAGACTATGTCCGATATTATATGATAATATCATGTGAATATTAGAAAACTCCAAAGTTTATCTATGTGGTCTTAATCTCATATTGGTATGAGAGGATCGAGACTAAGATAATAAACTTAAAATAGTTCGCAGTAAAATAAAGTTAAGGAGTCTTTAGATTAAAAACTGCTAGTACAGTCCACTAGTATTATGGATACATGTGACCTAGATCTGGGTTACTAGTGTAGTAGGACACTTTAGTTGAGGTACTTTGCATGCTGAGAGTATGTAGAACTAGACTAGATGTGATTTGTTAATACTTGTTTAAACACTGTTTAATAGTATTAATCAAACACATCAAACGATAATCATATACATGATGATCTTAATTCTGAGGTTGTTATGAACTCCTATATATGTCATCTGATCCTTTGATTCATGTGTTAAGGTTTGTCAGAATGATCAGGCTAAGAACAATTGTTTTTGGGACTTAATGATGTGTATGGCTGGGGATGTAGTTTAACAGATATGGAATCTATACATTCTTATAGATTGAATAATGGTTCCCTATTGAATTGGCTTTTGGAACTGAAAAGGTTATGACTGCTCATGTCGCAAACTTGTTGTGACACAACCTTCACTAGTAAAGTCAATGGTACTCTAGGAACAATATAAAGCTAAAAGGATAAAATGGTAATTTTATTCCCTTTTAAATATGAACCATTAATAGAGGATTAACGATGTATGTAATGATTATATCAATGGGCAATATATTCTTTAATAAAGTAATCAGTAAATATATGTCCGTAATTATCAAGAGTTCAATCTCATATTTATAGTGGAGTAATCATGAGATTGATAAATATGATTATTTAATCAAAGAGCTATGATTAATAATCTAATATTTATTGGAGCGTGATATTATAGGTCCATAGGTCCCTATGATGGCTCTATCAACACTATATCAAGGTAAGAGTTAATAGAAGGGTATAACTGTAATTTGGGAATTTGAGAAAAATTTTATTCTTTGGGTCGAGTATACAATTATATGATAATTGAGGTTGAATAATTAATTTGGAATTAAGTATTAATTTTTGAAAATTTAATTATTAATTTAAATATATAAATTTTCGAATTTCATATATTTATAAATAAATTAATTATTTTATTTAAATGGGAGAAATAAAATTGGTAAGTCAAAAACAGTTTTTGATTTATTGAATTTTAAAAGATGATGATTATGATGATCATCAATTTGAATTTAGAATCTAGAATTTAAAATTTGAAATATGGTTGTCATCTTTTCCTTAAAAAGATTAACACCTTATTTTGTGGGAGATTGATTTTAATTAAATAAGTATATAAAAGAAAAATGCAAAATTCCTGAAAATGGAATAGTGGGTCACGCATGACACAGTCTATAGACTATGCCATGCGTGTACCACATATACTGATATTGTATCAGTTGTAGTTTTTATTTTATTTATTTAATAATTTGAAAATAGTTTTTTCAAATTTGGTAAGTTAGATATTTACCTAAATCAAATCATATCATCATTATAATATTTCATTATATTACTATTACTATTAGGAATAATAAGGTAATAGAATTATCTATATATATATGATATAGAAGAAGAAGAGAACATAGAAAAAAATACACAGAAAGAAAAGACAACACAATACACAATTCAGAATAGTTCTCAGAGTTTTTGTCAGACAAAGCTCTTTCTTCTTCTTCTGTATTCTAGCCATTGTCAGACCATACTCCAAGTTCTCATGTGTTGAGAAATACTTGTGATTCCTAAAATACAAACTCATGTTCTCTATGTGCCCACACACATCTTGAGGTGTAGAGAACACTTCGGAAGATCGTGGTTTGAGTGCTTGAAGCTTTCGATAGGAAGATCGATAAATATATGAAAAGACTCAATGACACTTGATAGGCTTCAAGAGGTAAAAGGTAATGTTCTTGTATGTTTATATATTTATATGTTGTATATAAATATATTGTATATATATATGTTATATATAAATATATTGTATATTTATATATGTGTGTTTCATGATTAATAATATTGGATGTTAATGTTTCTGGATTGTTTTCTTGGTCATATAAACTGTTTATATGAGTGATGAAATCTTTTTATGGTTGTTGTTCCTATAAACAATGGGCCCACCACCTCTATTTCGCTGCGTGCTCTAAATGTTTTTCCATTGGTATTAGAGCAGGTCATTAATCTATACATATTATTAATTATTGTGTGAGATTATATGTATTTTTATATTATATGAGATATATGTTTGAATGATAGATTCTTAGGGGCTGTTTATTATGGTACTTTTGGGTTTAGGAATTGTTCTTAAAATTTCTAGATGAAATATGCAAGCCATTTTGGGGCATAGGAATTTTGTAATTTTTTGTTTAAAAATTATGTTGGAGCCCGAGCCCCGAGCCCCGAGCTGCTGCCTAGCTAGCATGCGAAAGCCAGCCAGTGCGAGCCTATCAGGTATCGCGCCCCTACGTTCTCGGGCACTGCGCCCCTACGCTCCCAGGCACCGTGCCCCTGTCACGAGCCTTCTTCACCCAGTCGAGCCTCATCTTCAGACCACCTGATACCGCCACACCATTGGTACACATCTAGTGTGTTGTTACCATAAATATATTTTTAATTAAAAATTAGAAATTTAATTAAAATGGTTTAAATTTGGAAATTTCTTTAATTGAAACAATTTTGATTATTTACCTTAATTAAAAATATTTTAATTGTTATCTTCCATAATTAAAATATCCAAATTTAATTATCTTGAATTTTAATTTATTAAAATTAAATTGTTTAATTTTATTTTTGAATTAAATTGTCCAAATTCAAATTGGGCCTTAGAAACGTTTGGGTGTGAAAACTCAAAGTATAATTATTTTAAAAGTTTGTTGAAAATAATTAAAAAGTTGTATAACTCAAATTGGATATGGAAAAGGTGGCATTGGCTCAACAATACTACATCTCAAGGTTCAAGATCAAAGTGATCTTAATCAAGCCTTAATTTGTCTAAGTTACATTTTCATGTATCTTTTTGTAAGTGTTGTAATTTTTCTAAAAATACCAAATAGTTACCATACTCGCTTTTATTTTATTTACGTATTATAAATGTTTGAATGTGATTAAAATGTTTAATATTTTGTCATGCATTACAACATGTCATTCATATACCCACACAGTATGCAATTAGCATGTATTACATTCGTTTATAAACATGTTATTAGGAACGTCCTATAATTTTTTTGTTATATGTCTATATTTGATAGTTCATATAATAATAAATTTAGTCTTAATTAGTTAAGATGGCAAATCAAAATTAAAGTTGTTTGATTTGTTATGTTAATGAAAATGTTTTATTAAAATAAAAATGATATTCTCTTAGTTAAAGAAAAATTAGAATTAAGGGCACAATTTTGTTTTGTTTTGCTTAATTGGATTAGTAATTATTAGAATATCATTTGGTAAAAATAATTAAATTTATTTTTACAACTAAATTAAAAAAATATTGATTTTGGGAAAAACACAATTTTTCAAAATAGTGAGTGGGAGAGGGAGTTATGACAATAAGTCTCATGGTCTCCATTATTGGTTTAACAATGAAAGGCATAGGAAGGGCCTTGTGTTGCCTCCGTTTGCGACTTCCCTAAGGAAAGGCTTCTGAATGTGTTTATTTTATCTCAAGGTTGACTTCTCTTATAAGAATATAATTAGTGATGTATTTCAAGTTTCACTGACCCTAAGGCACACTCTTGAGTTAAGTCATTGATTGAAAATAATGGGTTACACTCCAAAGGTGTATCTAGGCTTTCGAGCACAACTAGTGCATCTTGACCAAACTAGCGATAGTTCATAAGTAAAAAGAGAAAAATGTGTTTTTATGTTTTCACTTATGAAATTGAGAGTTGTCTCAAAATTAATTTGGAGTTAGTCTAACCTACCCCAAGTCGATCCATTAAGTTTTCAAAATAATTTATTGTGGATTAGTATATATTTTTTATGTGCTTTTTATATGTTGCATTCATGCATCATATTTACTTTTCCAAATAAAATATGATATTTTTTATATGTTTTAATTCATTTTATTTTATTTATTTATTTCTAGCAACAATGGTTAATTCTCTTAATCACGATCAAGAACCTCAAAATGTGAAAAAACTAGTAAATCCTCATGATGGCCACCTTAGTACTTTTCATTTAGACTTCAACAATCTAGATGTTTGGTACAGAAACATACATATTTCTGAGTGAAATAAAAGTGTATGATGCAATCATTGATGTGCCTCCAGATGAGCCATCAACCTTATCTGATTATGATAGTCATAAAAAATAAGCAGATTGGATGAGATCTTAATATTTGGCTCGTCATTGCATACTAAAGATTGTGCCTGACAATATTAAATCGAGATATGTGAACCTTAGATCTACATATGAGATATGGGAAATGATCAAAATAGATTCTTTTGATCACTTAAGAAGTTTGCAAGAAGAAATGGTAAATATGATTTGCTTGTAATGCCCCGAATTCTCTGATGAGGTTTAGTGGCGGTTTAGTTGGCCGGGAGGGCCGTAATTGTTTAATTACGCCATTAGATGAATATATGCATGTTTATGTGAATTATATTATGATATAATGATATATGCATGCATGTGGGTCCACATTTGATATATTATGCAGTTTTCATAATTTGGTCTATTGAGGGTAAATTTGTATATTTGGGTGCATGATGTGATTTGTGAATGAGATTCCATTATTATGGAGATATATTTGAGCTATTCGGCATGAGACGGTCATATTTAGTGGATTAGCAGTTTTTTCATAACAGGGTCAATTTTGGGGTAATAGGAATGTTTATTTGATGATAAATTGGGAATATTTGAGATCAGGGTGAAATTCTGGAGGTTTTGACTATAATGTCCCCGGGGGTGTTTTTGGGACCCCGAGCATTATGTTTTATTTGAGGTTACTTAAGCTTGAAGTAGCTATTAGATAGAACTTACGATTAGAAAACCTCTCGTTCTCCTTTATTAGTTCGTTTTTGCCACCCGAAGCATATTTGAAGAAATCTTGAGTTCTAGGAGTCAGAATCGAGCGAGGATCGAGGCATAGCGATCCTAGGAAAGATTAGAAGCTTCTTGACTGAAGGATTTGATAGAAAACAACCTAATCGAAGGTAATCTAAGTTTAAATTTTTGAGTTTTTAGAGTTTCTAAGCTTTGAATTGGACTTTGTGAATTGTTGAGTTTTCGATCCATTTGAACCTTGGGTTTTGAGGGTTTTGGTGCATTGGGAAGCTTGTGTTTGATGATTGGGAAATGTTTAGGTATGATTTTGGAGGCTTTGGAGTGTTAAAAACGCGTTTGAGAATGGCCCAAAGTTGAGGGCCGCGGCCCTGCCTTGAAGAAGCAGGTGGAGTTTTTGTGCTTGCTTGGTGCCGCGGCCCTTGCCTCAGGGAACTCTGGGGGCCGCGGCCCAAGGTGCTAGGGTTGCAGCGCTTGCCCTGTTTTCGCCCCGTTTGCTCGTTTTGACCTTAGGAACCTAGTTTTGGGCCTCGGGAGTGTCCCTACTACTTGGATTATTTTGGATTGATCTCTTGGAGGCTAGATATTGGTTTGAGAACCTTTGATTATCATGTTATTGATGGTATCCTATAATTTGTTATGATTAGGTAACCGCTAAAGGACTAAAAGCTAAACCGTTCTTAAGGGTCGTTCTTTTGTTCATTCTAGCTCGAATCAGAGGTAAGAAAACTGCACCCCAAATGTGATATGCATGGTTATTCATGAGGCATGTTGGTTATATAAATGTGGACATGAACTGATTGTGGAATACTTAGCAAATGTTGCTCACTTGTGCATGGTACTGACTCATTAGTCAGATTTGGCAAAGGTGCTAGTATCAACTGTGAAGTTGTGACTTATTAGTCAGGACGGCCTTAGCGTGTTCAACGCATGCCAATAAAGATTAGATCTAATCGACTTTCTGCATTGAATGACTCAAAGAGCATTAATGCCGGACCGACCTCAAGTTCGATGAATATTATAAGCACTTGTGTGGCTTACCCATCAGTCACTCATTTGTTAAAGTAGAGACTTACCCATCAGTCTCTCATTTGTTGAAGGCTAATGGCTTACCTAGCAGCCACTCTTCCATTTGAATTAGTGACTTGCTTGTCAGTCACTCAGTATGGTTTATCAGAACCTCAAGTGATATTCACTCATCTGTTTGAAAGCTATGAGCTATGTGTGATTATAATGATAATCATTTGGTGACGTTTACATATAATGTTATGTTTTCTTGCTGGGCTTTGGCTCATGGGTGCTATGTGGTGCAGGTAAAGGAAAAGAAAAGCTCACCTAGCCTTGAGTGGAGAGCTTAGGTGGTGATGTGTACATATGCGGCCGCTTGACCACCACGGCCAAGGAGTTCTCAGAGGAACTAGGGGGTTTACCCTATTTTTGTCGCTTAGGTCGGCGGGGTTTGAAATTTTGGAACAGTAATGACCTTTTTGAGTTGTAAATAACTTGTAAATGTTCTTGTGGGCCCATGAAAAGTTTTATGTATCAATAAAATATATCCTTTCCTTTTTACTGGTTTTCCACCTTAACCTATTATTAACACTTAGATCACGTTTTTAACCAAAGGACTTAGGCAATGAGTCAAATTTTCGGTTCACCGTAACTGTTCTGGGGTAACCAGGGCGTTACATTGCTTGTCTCCTTTTAATATATTTGAATAGTTGATTCAAATTTTTTATGCCACCATATTTTTGTCTTGTTTTGTAGGAATGCATGATTCAAGAAAAGAAAAAGAATACGAAAGAAAAACAAGAATAGACCAAGAAATAACTGACATGGAAATTAGTTTTTTTATTTTCAGCTTTGTATTAAGTTCTTTTTCTTTAAAAAGTAGTTCTAGAATTATTTGTAGAAAATATGTTTTTAGATTTCTCTATTTGATGAATGAACAAGTTTAATATTTATTTTGAAGAATAAATTCAGTTGTTATTTTTTGAAATATACTTGTTCCACCTATTTCATCAATGAGTATAAATGATAATTATGAGTTATTTTGCAAATTATAAATTTAATAAGACATCTTATTCCAACCTCAATTTAGTGAAACATATATGTGAATTATTTTTTAGATTGACTTCTAATTAATTAGACACATAAAACAAATAAAATGCAGTCTTTTATTGCAACCATTCAATGGTTCTCTCCCTGCTTATATATTCTATTGATTAAAGTTAACCAAAAGACTTTTCTCTAATAAAGGCTCAAAAATCACATAATCATTTAGCTAATACATAGAGATGTATGGTGAACCTTTTAATGTTGAAAGCTAAAAGAGATAATAAATAGTAAGTCAATATTGATTGACATTTATTTAAGATATGTTTAACATTGATCAAATGCAAAGAAAATTTCTAGAAATTTTCATTCAACATTCAAAGTAAATTCACTTAGATACTTGTTTGATATGATCAAAAGGTAGTCTAAACTCGAATTTAGAATTCAAGTAATTTGCATGTGAACTTGGAATTCAAAACCAACTTACATACAACTAGAATTCTATGCAAAATTAGTATTTTGGAAATGGAACATAATCATATTAGATAAGATTAAATAGATAATGAGCGATCATTATTGTCTTTATTATTTCTATAATTTTAACACTTGTTATACTCTGTTCAACATCAAAGACTTAGAAGTCGAGATTCACAAGTGGTTATGTGAATAAAAATAAAAATTGAAATTTTTTCATGAAGTCATCTGGTGAAGCAGTTTAATAATCATAAAAGATTACAAAAGTGTTTGTATCTCTTTGATGCTACTTTATTGAAGCATGATTGTTATAATCACTATATTTTCTAGTTAAGTTATACTAGAAATAATGACTGCAAGTCAAGTAAGCAAGTTACTGATAATTAACAATGATAAAACCAAAGAATATCACTTATTTTGTAAAGCATTATTGTAGTGGGAGCGTTAGTTAGTAACTACTCCATTACAAATGTAAAGATAGTTAAATTGTGTGTAACACAATCTAACTATACTTCATTCACATACTAGTACATGAAATGAAAAAGGTTTTTACGGAAAACAATGGTTGAAACACCATGAATCTAGAAATGAAATTTGGAATTCTATGACATCTGGATTCTGGAAACATCCAACTAAAGTTCATTGAACTTCAGTTTGAAACAGGATATTCAAGATGAAGAGAATATAGGAAAGTATAGACTTTTCAAAGTTAGTTTAATAACATAAGGCTATGAACAGAAAGAAGAATTTATTACTTGAATAAATATTTTTTACTGTAACCAAACTTAAATCTGTTTACATACTCTTATCCACTGCTTCATGCATGGATTATGAGAGTAATTTAAATGAATGTCTAAGTGGTCTTTGCTAAATGGATGACATGATAAAATCATTTGAAATCCCGACCAGAAAGATTCTGTTGTGATTCTTATTCTTAATATTGAAAACTTTCTAATCATTGGGAATGATGTAAAAATGTCGTGAATATAAAAGAATTGGTTAGCTAAACATTTCTAAATATTATAGTTAGAAAAGCCAAGAATGTTCTATACATTCAATTCTACAGAGATTAAAAGAACAATCCTTTGGCACTATCTCAAGTGATTTATATAGATAAGAAGCTTAAATACTTTAGTTTACAAAATCCAAGAAAGGCGTTTCGCCTTCCCGGTAAGGAGGATGTATAATCTAAATAATAAATGTCCATTTATTATTTTACTTGAAAAGGCGATATGAGACAGTATTCCTACAACTCAGTGATAGACTTTTTAATGTATCAAATGTTATATTTTCGAATTGACATTTGCTAAATGGTGGGAATAGTCAGCAATTGTCAATTCATTATGGATTGAGTCATTGAATAATTATAAGGACTTAGTTTTGAGTATCTTAAATATAATAGAGATTATATGTATGTGCATTTAGGCAGAGACCTAAAATACCAAAGGATAAACTGATTTTAAACCAGATATTAAATCTTCAAAGAATGATATCATAATCAACTTCCATAACTATGGAGCAGACACATTAATCTGGAAATGTAGTAAACATTTAAGATTTGTATGTTTCACCACAAAAGCTGAAATGTAACAGCTACGAGCAGTTAAATAGGCTATTTGATTTAGTTGAGTTCTTTGTCATTCTAGAAAGTATTGCAGACTAGAATAACAATTAGTATCTCATTGCGAAAGCAATGTAGATAAGACTATTCTAGAAGAAATAGAAATAATGAGAAGGTAAAGCACATGAAATGAAGTGTCATTTAATACAAGACTATTTTACATAATTGATGTAATAATCTTGAAGATAACTTCAAAAAAATTTCTTACAAAACTGTTACAAAGACTTTGTTAGACAAATTCGGTTAGGAGAATATGATTGACATATTGAAAAAGATGCCTCAATTTTCTTTAGAGCAAGTGGGAGATTGTTGGAAATAGTTCCCTTAAAGGAATTTTAGTTGACAAATGTTTTAAATAAAATAAATAATTGAATTATTATATATATATCGACTATGTCCGATATTATATGATAATATTGAGTGAATATCATAATTTTCAAAACTTTACCAATATGGTCTTAATCTCATATTGGTATGAGAGGATCGAGATTAAGATCATAAAATTAAAACAGTTCGCAGTAAAATAAAGTTAAAGAATATTTAGATTAATTACTGCTAGTACGATCCACTAGTATTATGAATACATGTGACCTAGATCTTGGTTACTTGTGTAGTAGGACGCTTTAGTGGAGGTACTTTGCATGCTGAGAGTATGTAGAACTGGACCAGATGTGATTTGTTAATACTTGTTTAAAAATGGTTTCATAGTATTAATCAAACACATCAAACGATGATCATACACACGATGATCTTAATCCTGAGGTTGTTATGAACTCCTATATATGTCATAAGTTCCTTTGATTCATGCGTTAAGGTTTGTCAGAATGATCAAGCTAAGAACAATTGTTTTGGGGACTCAATGATGTATATGGCTGGGGACGTAGTTTAGTAGATATGGAATATATACCTTCCTATAGATTGAATAATGGTTCCCTATTGAATTGGCTTTTGGAACTGAAAAGGTTATGAGCGCTCTTGTCGCAAACTTGTTGTGACACAACCTTCACTAGTAAAGTCAATGGTACTTTAGGAACAAGATATTACTAAAAGGGTAAAACAGTAATTTTATTCCCTTTTAATTATGAACCATTAGTAGATGATTGACGACGTATGTAATGATTATATCAATACACACTTTATTCTTTAATAAAGTACTCAATAAATATATGTTTCAAATTATCAAGAATTCAATCTCATATTTATATTGGAGTAATCATGAGATTATTAAATATGATTATTTAATCAAAGAGTTTTGATTAATAATCTAATATTTATTGGAGCTTGATATTATAGGTCCATAGGTCCCCATGGTGGCTCTATCAACACCATAGCAAGGTAAGAGTTGCTACTAGGGTAAAACTGTAATTTGGGAATTGGTGAAGAATTTTATTCTTCGGGTCGAATATATAATTATATGATAATTGAGGTTGAATAATTAATTTTTGAAAATATATTTATTAATTTAAATATATATTTATTTTTGAATTTCATATATATATATAAGTAAAATTTTAAAATTAATTATTTTATTTGAGTTGGAGAAAAAAATTGGTAATTAAAAAATAGTTTTTGATTTATTGAATTTTAAAAGACGATGATAATGATCATCATCAATTTAAAATTTGAATTTTGAATTTAGAGTTTAAATTTTGAAATATGGTTGTCATCTTTTCCTTAAAAAGATTAACACCTTATTTTGTGGGAGATTGATTTTAATTAAATAATTAAATAAAAGAAAATATAAAATCCCTGAAAAGGCAATAGTGGGTCACGCATGACACCATCCAGAGACTGTGCAGTGTATGTCACATATACAGATATTGTATCAGTGTAGTTTTTATTTTAATTATTTAATAATTCAAAAATAAATTTTTAAAATTTGGTAAGTTAGTTATTTACCTAAATCAAATCCTATCATCATTATGATATTTTATTATATTACTATTATTATTAGGAATAATAAGGTAATAGAATTATCTCTATATATATGACATAGAATAAGAAGAGAACATAGAAAAAAATACACAAAATGAAAAGACAACATAATACACAATTCAGAATAGTTCTCAATGTTTTTGTCAGACAATGCTCTTTCTTCTTCTTCTGTAGTCTACCCATTCTCAAACCATAATCCAAGTTCTCATGTGTTGAGAAATACTTGTGATTCCTAAAATACAAACCCATGTTCTCTATGTTCCCACACACTTCTTGAGGTGTAGAGAACACTCTGGAAGATCATAGTTTGAGTGTTCAATGCTTTGGATAGGAAGATCGATAAATATACGAAAGGACTCAAGGACACTTGATAGGCTTCAAGAGGTAATAGTTTATGTTCTTGTATGTTTATATATTTATGTATATATATATGTTGCATGATTAATAATATTGTATGCTAATGTTTTTGGATTGTTTTTTTTTCATATAAACTTTTTATATGAGTGATGATTTTTTTATTGTTGTTATTCCTATAAACAATGGGCCCACCACCCCTATTTCACTGTGTGCTCTGGATGTTTTTCCAACATTACCCCAATCATTGTCAGAGGTTCATAATGTATTTCTTATTTCGATGCTTCAGAAATATGTGTCAGATGTAACTCATGTGTTGAGTTATGAGGATCTTGAGTTGCAAACAGATTTCTCCTACAAGAAGCGGCCTGTTAAGATCTTGGATAGAAAGGAAAAAGTGTTGAGGAACAAAACCATAGCTTTGGTTAAGGTATTTCAGAGGAATAGCAAGGTCGAGGAAACGACTTGGGAATTAGAGTCAGATATACAGGACCAACATCTCAAGCTGTTAAAGTAATTTTTTAGGGAGAAATTTCTATGAGGAAGGGATAGTTGTAATGTCCCAAAGTTCCTAATAAGGCTTAGTGCCTTGATTAGGGGATCATGATGAAATTATTGGATATTTATGTGATTATGTAAATTGCATGAGTTATATAATGATATGGTTGATTATGCATGTTTCGTTTCGTGATAGTTATTCCTTGTTATCGTTGTGACTAAGGTAAACCATTAGGCTTCGGAGGAAAGGATCACACTCCAGGTTGTCATACTCTATTTGCTCAGGACTTGAGGGAAGAAAACCATGCTTAGAATGTTCTATTAAACATGTTGATTGTGTTGTGCATACATGTGCTAAGTAATGACTGATTATCTGTTATATCTAATTGAAAAGCTAGACTTATAAGTCGAGGGTTTATCGATTATATCTGATTGAGAATCTTGGCTTATAAGTTAAGGGTTTATCTATTTCATCTTATTAAAATAATCGTCTTATAAGTCGAGGGTTTATCTGTTATATATGATTAAAATTATTGGCTTATCAGTTGAAGGCTAAAATAGTGTGCTGAACGCATGCCAATGTGGTTAAGCTAACCCAGAAGCGTGATATACTCATGAACTGCCCTATGGCTGCCTACAAAATAAAGTGCAAGATTCGCTGGGCTAGCCCTAAGGCTAGTTAGATGGATATAGGAAGTGTCACTCTATAGTCGCTTACGTAGATTAAATACATGCACGAGTATGGTTATATTGCTAGGCATGTTAATTATGATTCTGTATTATGTTGATTAACTACTTATGAGCATGATTATATTCTTTCTGAGCCTCGACTCACGGGTTCTATATGGTGTAGGTAAAGGAAAAGAAAATTTGAACCAGCAATGAGTTGGAGAACTTCAAGAGCGAGGTGTACATATGTGGCCTGCTCGACCGCCACGACCGAGGGTATCTATTGAAACTAGGGTTGGACCCTGATTTTGTCGCTTAGGCCAACCTTTTGTATTCATTGGATTTGTAACAATTTAAACTTTTTTTGGGATCCCGTGTAAAGACTTAAACCCTTTTTAATGAAATTGTTACCGTTTGACCGAAATTTTTAGTACCTAAACCTTGTGTTAGTTTCAATTACAGGTTTTAAGTCCAAATGACTCATTTAGCAAGTTAAGCACTATTTTAATTACACAGTAACAGTCCAAGATTAGTAGGATGTTATAAAAGTAATCCATTTTATCTGATTCCTTCCAACCATACATCGCTTTAATGTCTACATTTCTTTTTTCTGAATCTATTCAAGGTTTGCATGGACAAACAAATTTAAGTGTTTATATATTATTATTTATTAGAGTTTGACGAGAATACATTTTTATATTTATTATACATGTGCCACATATTTATCATTCTTTTCTTTTATCCATACTCTCTCCATTATATATATATATATAAAAAGAATAATAATAGGCACACTCATAATATATATATAAATTTTACACATTATAATGTGTCAATTGTTTATAACCACACAATTTCAAGTGAGAGAGATCTTGTGACAGTCAGAATCTCGTGATCTGTAGGGGGAAAGACCGGGTAAAAAGCTATGCAATCCCACATCACCTGGGAAAGGTCAAGTGTGATGATTCTAAGACTGTGTAGGTATGAGACTACACAGTTGAAAAGGGCTTAAATGGATTGATGGGTATTACCTATGCCAACAAGATGTATCTTCTTTTCGGTAGCCCATCACTTGAGAAATCCAAAGTTAAGCGTGCTTGACCGGGAGTAATCTCATGATGGGTGACCTCCTGGGAAGTTTTCCCAGGAAGTGTGCGAGTGAAGACAAAGCACGCTGGAAGGACTCGTGTTGGTTTGCAGGGCTAGTCCTCATTCCATGAAGCAACTATAGTGACATGGGGCGTTACAAATGGTATCAGAGCCTTGACCTAGCCAGAATTGTAGCCGACGGGGATGTGGGACCCCTAAGGGGGTGATTATGACAATCAGAATCCCGTTATTCGCAGAGGGAAAGACCGAGTAAAAAGTTGTGCAATCCCACATTGCCTGGGACTAGTCAAGTGTGATGATTCTAAGACTATGTAGGTATGGGACTACACAGTTGAAGAGGGCTTAAATGGATTGATGGGTACTACCTATGCCAACAAGATGTATCTTCTTTTCAGTATCCCATCACTTGAGAACTCCAAAGTTAAGCGTGCATGACCGGGAGTAGTCTCATGATGGATGACCTCCTGGGAAGTTTTCCCACAAAGTGTGTGAGTGAGGACTAAGCATGCTGGAAAGACTCGTGTTGGTTTGTAGGGCCAATTGTCATTCCAGGAAGCAGCCATAAAGACATAGGGCATTACAAATGGTTTCAGAGCCTTGACCTAGCTGGAACTATGGCCGCGGGGATGTCGGACCCCTAAGGGGAGCGATTATGACAGTCAGAATCTCGTGATTCATAGGGGGAAAGACCGAGTAAAAAGTTTTACAATCCCACATCGCCTGGGACTGGTCAAATGTGATGATTCTAAGATTGTGTAGGTGTGGGACTACACAGTTGAAGATGGCTTAAATGGATTGATGGGTACTACCTATGCCAACAAGATGTATCTTCTTTTCGGCAACCCATCACTTGAGAACTCCAAAGTTAAGCGTGCTTGACTGGGAGTAGTCTCATGATGAGTGACCTTCTGGGAAGTTTTCCCAGGAAGCATGCGAGTGAGAACAAAGCACACTGGAAAGACTCATGTTGGTTTGTAGGGATAGATCCACCCAAAAATATTTAATTGTTGATATTTGTGACATATCATAGTGTGAAAATTAGGAGTGTTTGTAGCATTACTAAACTTTATGCATTAACATAAATATTTAGGTGTTTATTTTTTTGTTATACCCTAATTTCAAAACGAACCATTTATCTCAAAATGTAAGCTCCAGAAACGATGTGATGAGCTTGGAGGCATATGGTTATTAGCAACAATGTTGATAATAGACAGTATTATATCACTTCTTCTCAAAGAATGGACGATTAGCTCGAAAGATCCAATTGCTATGAGAGAGTTAGCTCGAAGGGTAAATACAGTTAGCTCAGACATGTTTTAGCTCGAAGAAGATACATGTTGGATCGAAAGTGTGCTTCCAAAACATTAGGAAACCATATTTAAGCAAACCGTACCTATTTTTAGGGAATCAATTTAGATATTTATATTGTAAAACTTATTTGTTTGTAATTCAAATCAATTCGAATTTGAATGAAGATTTTTATGTAACTTCCCCCACAAATGGTGGGGTAGTGTATATGAACAAGTCTATAAATAACTGCGATGAGTCATTTAGTTTGACAAGCACAAAAGTTTGTAGAGAAACTCTATGAAATTTCATTAAGCTTTAACGTAGAACTGTTAATAAAAGTGACTCGTGGACTAGGCAGATTTAACTACTGAACCACGTAAAAATCTCCGCTCTTCTTTATATTTCTTTCTCCTTAATTGCTCTTTAATTTTGGTTGATGACAAACTGTGTCAACAATTTGGTGCTTATATTGAGAGCATTAGGCAATTCATATCTACCATTCACAATTTTTCCTATTCATTTCCATAATGGCTGCACCTGCGGGAAACATCTGTGGATCTAGAAGTGGACACCCACTCCCTAGGATATCTAAAGATACCACCTTGCGAGTCGAGGAACACCCTCGAAAGGTTGACAAGCACCCCATGAACAATGATCAGACTATAGATGAAGGAAGTACCTCCACGACCCCACGTGATCCTGGACAAAGTTCGAGACAACCTCATCAGAATTATTATGACCTGAGGAGCTATGTCCCTATGGTGGAGTTAGAAAATCAGCAACTACAGGAAAGGCTATGAAAAAATGGCAAAAAGGGTTTATGAAGCCCAATCAGCCCCCGATAAGAGCTAGGGGCAACCCGTGTTGGAATTAGTGTCCTTGCGACCAGAGCTACTCAGTTAAAAATAATTCAATTTTAGAGTTAGTTTAATATGCAGATATTTGTGAGATATTTGTATTTTATGTATTATTCACCTATTATTTTATATTTACTTGTTGCACAAGTTATGCAAGGCCCGTGTCCCATCTATGTACATTCTTGAGTCTATAAATAGACGGCTCAAGAATTCATTTGTTTCTTACGCTGTAATTCTTTACTTTAAGAGAATTCTAAAGATCTAAAGCTATTTTTATCCTCTCTCTCAAGCTTGTGAAACTCAGTTGACTCCAGCTCATCTGATTGCAGGGTTTTGGGAATTTACATAAATAAGAGTATGAAGTGGACATAGGTCATTAATGATCAGTAGAGCTGAACCCATATAATTCTTTGTGTCATTTCTATTTCTTAAGTTTAGTTCTTATAATATATCACAAATTTGACTAAGTATCGTTGGCCAAATTAGGGATCAAAATTTTAGTGCTTTCATTGAGAGCTGAACTCAAGAAGAAAATAAAATGGCTAAATCTACATGGAAGACACAGGGTCAACAGGCAAGTCAGACGTTTGACAATACTCATCACCAGCCCCCTTCGATGGGGGTAGCTAAAGGAGAGCTTCGAGTGGAACTGGAGGAAGAAAGCCAAGAGTTGGATGCTGAAACACTACGAGCAGCAATGGGAATGTTACAGGGCGAGTTGGCCACACTGAAGGCTAATCAGGAAAATGTTGCTAAAAATATGATCATGCAACAAATGGAAATTGATAGACAAAGGCGAGAGCTCAATGATAGGAAAGCCAAGATGGATCAGTGTCAAAGGGATGCAGTTGTGGCATTGGAGGCAACTATACAGTTAGCACAAGGAGTTCGATCTGAACAGAACCGTAAACCACAACCATCACGAAGTCCTCAACAGCCAGAACAACACCGGGCTGCTCAACTTGACAAACAACCCCAGAATTATGATAGACATACCAAGCCACGACAGCATCCTCAGTCCGGTCAGGTTAGTGAATTGCCACCTCGACAAAATAGGGACAAGTAGCGTCCCCGGAGCCCACATCTTGTAACTAAGGAGTAGGTTATACCTGAGAGAGGACAAGAGAATGCTCCCTTTGGAAATAAGAGACAGCCGGACATAGTTTCTACGGTCAGGGATCCCCCACGATAAAATAATGTCCTGGGACCTAGCAACCAATGCAAACCTCACAGGTCTTCTCTGGTTTATCGAGATGGTTATTGACGAAGAGAAGGTGATAGTGCGTACAGTAGCTCACGCACTCATTGGTTGCAGTTTAGAGATGGGCATGATTACAACGAGGGGGATTCTGAATATAATAGAAATCCAAGAATGAATGTCGGTCGACATGATGAGCAAAGGTTTGAGTTGCAGGACCCTCTACCTCCTCCACCAATGAATGATCGACTAGCAAGTCAAAACGCAGGGGGGCAGCCAGGGTAGCCTAATGTATTTGATTGGCTAGGATCATCAGAGCAAAGATGAAGTGAAGAACTGAGGGATGTACTTATAGATCGAAGAGAAAAATATGGTGAACATATCTCTGCTGCGGCTACTCCTGCCCCCATAGTACAAACTACTGTCCGGGCCCAAATAGATGCTTTGAACCAAGTTGCTCGCATCAACCTCCTTGAGTTGTTTCACCTTTCCCTCGAGGTATGTACTAATAGATCGATGTTTGGCCACAGCAGGAGGCATTGGTCAGCATCTTTTTCACAACAGGATCTCCCACTTGCTTGGTGGAAGATTCAGGTTGAGAGGAGGGAAGAGTAGTGGACCAGCTAGGAAGAGGAGTCTCGGTTGATCGAGACTTCTTGCTCGAGGGTGCCCCGCTGGTACCTCTGGCATCTATCCTACTTGACTTCTTTGAGCTAGTGGTTTTTCCTTCTGAGGCATAGATGTCGAAAATATTGTTCACCTACATGACTGAAAAAGGGGCGCACAAATTAGTTAAATTGTCTACAAGAATTTATAAAGATCGACAAGGAAATTTTTTAAGTATTATACTCGAACTAATGATATTGGTCGCTACTTTATCTATGTTAATATTGCTACAAACATTATCCTCCTCTAAGAAATCTGGATTAAAGCTACTCATTGGAAAATTAATGTTTCCATTCCTATCGAACATATTAATAGGAATGGGAAACATATCTAAAAGAGTTGAAAAATCCATACCATTTTCGTCCTCAGACGAGTCATATACCCGACTAGGGTGATCAGGTAGTTTTTGTTTTCCCTTCTCGTGGGAAGGAGGAATGGATTCTGGTTGATGAGTGGAGACTGGTACCCTAATAGTGACCCCTGTCTTTGGTCAATGCCTGGGAGGTTGAGAAACATCCTGTGGTTTGGAGGCATCGTCAGCACCTTCTCATGTGGCACTCCCAATAGTTTTTTCCTTCACAACTTAGTGAGGCTCCAAAAGGTAGACTATCCTTAGATTATTTTC
This sequence comes from Humulus lupulus, assembly GCF_963169125.1. Taxonomy (NCBI): domain Eukaryota; kingdom Viridiplantae; phylum Streptophyta; class Magnoliopsida; order Rosales; family Cannabaceae; genus Humulus; species Humulus lupulus. The sequence goes on along the minus strand of NC_084801.1, from coordinate 124,540,716 downwards.
GTTGACCAGCTCCTTGACACTCTTTTCTATAGAGGTCATGCTAGACAGGGCAATGACCCTATCTACCATGGCTTGAGTAGGTTCTGGTGAGAGCCATGGGCCTATATTCAACAGAGTAAACTAAGACAAAAAAGAAATAAATGACCAGAAGTTTGAACGAATTCGAGAAGAAAAATTACCTCCCAAAGTAAAGGACAAGTTGTCTGCTACAAGATCGGCTGTGAGGAAATACTCTTGGAAGTATTTTCCCACATTGGACTTGTAAGTTATATTGGTCAGGAATGTGTGGGAAGACTCCTGATGGTAGAAATGGAAAAATCACGTGTTATTTTGGTTAGGGTTGGATGTTAGATCGAACATGTAGTTGATTTCGTGGGGCGTGGGTACGTGCCATTTTTTGTGGTGGTAAAGAATAAAGAGTGCAGATAACACTCTATACCCATTCAGTGTAATTTGGAATGGAGAAATGTCGAAATAATTTTCCAGTCCTCGGAACAAATCGTGCAGAAGAAAAGTAGGCCCCGCCTTGATGGGATACCTCGACCAGGCACTATAAGTGCCTCCAATATTACCTTGTAGTCGACCCTGCTAGAGCGGATCAAGGAGGGACAAATGGTAGATGCGCAGCTTCAGGAAGTTAGACAGAATGTCTTAGCAGGGATAGCTAAGGATTATTCTTTTTCTGAAGCTGGCATGCTCCGATATCAGAGGCGGATTTGTGTTCCGGCAAATGAGGGGTGTAACGCTCTGCTAATAGGGTCCGTCACCAAGTGTGTTTAAAACCAGTGCTGGACTTGCTAAACAAGTCATTTGGACTAAACGTATGATTAAGCCACTAAGGTTTAGGTACTAAAATTCTTTGATCAACTCAAGTGTATTTCCACTGGATTAAAAATATGTTCTTTACACGGGATCCCAAAAATATCAGTTCAAAATTTAATTACAATACTCAGGTTACACAATAAGCCGACCTAGGCGGCAAAAACTAGATTAAACCCTAGTTCCCCTGAGCATCTCGGCCGTGGTGGTCGAGTGGACTGCATATGTACATACCACTGCTAATGCCCTCCGACTCATGGCTGGTTGAGCTTCTCTTTACCTTTACCTGCACCACAAAGCACCTGCGAGCCAGAAGACTCAACAAGAAAATGTAATAAACAGTTCACAGAATAAAATGACTATCAAATAGTAATAACTAAAACTGGTGCGTTCATAAAACCAAACTGGAGACCATAGAGTCACACAAGTGCATGTTGCCCTTCCTTTCAAGTTGTTGGCATCCGAGCAGTCAAGTGAATGTCACACTCCTAGGGTGGCCCAGCCATGGTGGCCTGCACTCCACGTGCATTATGCCAATATTAGCTCATAAACTAAGTTCTTTAAGCCCTAGACTTATAAGTCAAGCCACCACGTGCCTCCAACTTATAAGTTGAAGCCTTGGGACTCTCACCTTATGAGGCGAGTCTCCCAGAGTCCAACATATTCTCAACTAATAAGCTGATCCCCACTTAACACCCTAATAACCCTCTAGTTTATCAACCATGCTTCACAGTCATAACAAACAATCACATGTTTCATATAGCATACTTATCAACAATCACAATGCATTATAATACATTCACACAGCAGTCATAAGCATAATCATAATTATGCACATTACGATGTACCTAATAAGATATTCACAAACATAATTATAATCATGTTCATCAACAAAGTCCAAGCTTTATTCATATCCACATTCATCACCTTGACCAAGCTCTAATCATGCATTCACATAATAGGTGTGGTTTTCTTACCTTCGGTCTGTATGCAGGTTACTAGCGACGCCCCTTTGAGTACGATCCCCGATTCAAGCCCTTAGCGTAAACCTAGTCATAATCGTAATAAGGATGTTCCATCAACAACAGGTAAATAAAAGCTTCCAGACCAAATCTTATCCTCCGGGACATCGAATTCCACTTAACAAGGAAGTAGAATCGATCCCGAGCCCAAATGGTTAAGTCCCCCAACTTAAAAATCCCATTAAGGCCAAAATTCCCCTTAAGGGCCGCGGCCCCAAAATCCCGAGCCGTGGCCTGCCCCTGCCTCCGAGCCCTGATGGCTCAAATTCTCCTTGGCAGGCCGCAGCTCACCAGAAAAGAGCCGCGGCTCAGCCCCACGAACCCAAAAATTTCTGGGTTTTTCTTCAACCGAACCCAGTCAAAACTTATCCAATTTCATCCCACTCCTCCAATTCAATTCCCACAACCTATACATTCATTCTCACCAATCAAACCCACCTAATTAGCATAGAAAAGCTCACCAAACTTCCCAAACCCAATCTCCCTATTATCAAGCATGCATGAACACCATACCTCTAAATATTCAGCATAACTAACCATACAATTTTCAGTTCAAAACTCTTACCTCAGCTGAGATGAACCACCTAAGCTTAACCTCTAATTTTCCCCAAGCCCAACACCTTCATTCCTAGGCTTTAATCTTCAATTTCCCAAGAAAAAATCCTCAAACCTCCATGGCACATAGAGAAAACGAAGGAGAGAAAAAGGGAGCTGCTGAATTCCTTTTTCCTTTAATTTCTCAAACCTTCTGAGTTATTTCCCTGCAAGCTAAGTCTTAAACTTGAGTGGAAATGACTAAATTTCCCATTGCCCTTAGCTTATTTCTCAAATGTTCACAAGGGCAATTTTGTCCTTTGCCTCAAATCCCGCTATCCACAATTTACATCCTATAATTCCTGCTACTTCCAATTTTCTCACACGATTACCAATAAATTTTCCCATTACCCACTAATTCCCAGTAATGTAATAAATTACTAAAATACCCCTAAGCTTACCCCGAGCCGGGTATTAAAACACCGTTGTGACTTTTCCGCTAACTTGCCCATCGGAATCGCCTCTCGTCGAGTAACCCAAATATATCCACATAATCACACAAACACAAATTTAATATTTCTAACATGCAAAAATAATTATATTATAATATAATTCACATAATAACTCAATTATTGCCTCCCGGCCCCCTAATCCAGGCACTAAGCCACATTAGGAAATTTGGGATGTTACAACTATCCCCTCCTTATAGGAATTTCGTCCTCGAAATTTTACCTAAACAACTCGGGATACTGATCTCGCATAGTTGACTCCAACTCCCAGGTCGCCTTCTCGACCTTGCTGTTCCTCCATAATACCTTCACTAAAGGTATAACTTTATTCCTCAGAACCTTGTCCATCTTGTCTAATATCTGGACTGGTTGCTCCTCAAAGGAAAAATCTGTCTGCAGCTCCAGATCTTCATAACTCAACACATGAGTCTCATCAGAAACATACTTCCACAGCATCAAAATATGAAACACGTTGTGCACGGCCGACAACGCCGGAGGTAATGCCAACCTATAGGCCACTTGACCGATCCTTTAAAAAATCTCAAATGGTCCTACGAATCTAGGGCTCAGCTTGCCCTTCTTGGAAAATCTTCTCACCCCCTAGAACGGTGAGACTCTAAGGCAGACATAGTCTCCCACCTGGAACTCCACGTGCCTACGCTTCAGATTCGCATAACTTCTCTGTCTACTCTGCGATGCAAGCATCCGAGCTCTAATATTTTCTATGGCTTCATTAGTCCTCTAAACTGCCTCAGGACCCAAGTATCTGCACCCACCCAACTCATCCCAATGAATAGGTGATCTGCACTTCCTACCATACAACATCTCATAAGGAGCCACTCCTATGGTCGCCTAGTAGCTGTTGTTGTAGGAAAACTCTATCAGAGGTAAATACTTGCTCCAAGATCCCTCAAAATCCAGTACACATGCTCTCAGCATGTCCTCCAGTATCTGAATAGTCCTCTCAGACTGACCATCAGTCTGAGGATGATATGCTATACTGAACTTTAGTTGCGTGCCCATTACCTTCTGCAAACTTCCCCAGAACTTGGATGTAAAAGTAGGATCTCGATCTGACACGATCGACCTTAAAGCTCCATGAAGACGTACTATCTCTTTAACATAGAGATATGCATACTGGTCAACGGTATAGGCTGTCCTCACTGGTAGAAAGTGAGCTGATTTAGTATATCTATCTACTATCACCCATACTGAATCATGCTGACCCACTGTCTTAGGCAATCCCACCACAAAGTCCATTGCGATGTCTTCCCACTTCCACTCTGGAATGTCTAAGGGTTGTAACAATCCTGCGGGTCTCTGATGTTCATCTTTGATCTGCTGACATGTCAGACACTTGGCTACATATTCAGTTACATCACCCTTCATCCCCGGCCACCAATACAAAGTTCTTAAGTCCTGATACATCTTGGTGGTGCCGGGATGCAAGGAATACAGGGTGGTATGAGATTCATCCAGAATCTCTCGTCTAATAACATCATCCATCGGAACACAAATCCGACCCTTGTATCTTAGTAAGCCCATATGAGATATAGAATAGTCCCTAGCTGCTCTAGCTTGAACATCCTCTCTAACCTTCACCAACTGTGGCTCTTATAACTGACTCTTCTTTATACTGTCTAGGAGAGTAGAATGCAGGGTAATGTTGGCTAACTGGCCCACTACCAACTCAATTCCTGCTCTGGTCATATCCTCTGCTAACTCCTTGGATATCTGCCTCACACTATACAACTGCCCTGGACCACTCCAACTTAGGGCATCAACCACCACATTTGCTTTCCCTGGATGATAAAGAATATCACAATCATAGCCTTTCACCAGCTCCAACCAACGCCTCTGTCTCATATTCAAATCCTTCTGTGTAAAGAAGTACTTGAGGCTCTTGTGGTCTGTATATATTTCACACTTATCTCCATAGAGGTAATGCCTCCATACCTTCAATGCAAAAACGACAGCTGCCAACTCCAAATCGTGAGTTGGGTACCTCTGCTAATAACCCTTTAATTGTCGTGATGCATAGGCAATCACCTTCTCTGCCTGCATAAGAACACAGCCTAGCCCCTGCCTCGAGGCATCGCAGTAAACCATAAACTTCTCCTGACCAGTTGGAAGACTCAAGACTGGAGCGATAATCAAACGTCGCTTCAACTCCTGGAAGTTATTCTCACATCTATCTGACCAAGTAAACTTCTGGTTTTTACGTGTTAATTCTGTCAGTGGGGATGATATTCTTGAGAATCCTTCCACAAATTTCCTGTAATAGCCTGCCAACCCAAGGAAACTTCTAATCTTGGAGGCATTCCTTGGCCTTGGCCAGTTCTTAACAGCTTTAATCTTAGCGGGGTCTACCTTGATCCCATCTCTACTAATGATATGACCTAAGAATCTCACCTGTGGTAACCAGAACTCACACTTCTTAAACTTTGCGAATAGCTTATGTTCTCTCAGTCTCTGCAAGACCAACCTGAGGTGTTGCTCATGCTCCTCCTCTGACTGTGAATAAATCAAGATATCATCAATGAAGACGATCACAAATTGGTCCAGATAGTCCTTGAACACTCTGTTCATTAGGTCCGTAAAAGCTACCGGGGCATTAGTCAAACCAAATGACATAACGAGAAACTCATAGTGCCCATACCTAGTATGGAAAGCTGTCTTGGGTATGTCTTCATCCTTAATTCTCAACTGGTGATAACCAGATCGAAGATCTATCTTTGAGAATACCATTTTACCTTGAAGTTTATCAAATAAGTCATCTATCCTTGGTAGAGGATACTTGTTCTTGATGGTCAACTTATTTAGTTCTCTATAGTCTATACACATCCTTAGAGAACCGTCCTTCTTCTTCTTCACAAATAACACTGGCGCACCCCATGGTGAGAAACTGGGTCTAATAAAACCCAGATCCAACAACTCCTGTAACTGTACCTTGAGTTCCCTCAACTCAGCTAGGGTCATTCTATAAGATGCCCTAGACACTGGTTCCGTTCCTGGTGCCAACTCAATAACAAAATCAATCTCTCTGCGCGGCGACAACCCTGGTAAATCCTTTGGGAACACATCCAGGAATTCACAGACCAAACTAGTCTCTGATGGTCCCACTGGCATGACCTGCATGGTATCCACCACGTTGGCTAAGAATCCTATGCAGCCTTTCTGTAATAGGTCCCTAGCCCTTAATGCTGAAATCATAGGCATTGGGGGTCCATGCATAGTGCCAAAAAATACGAAAGGTTCCTCACCCTCAGGTTCAAAAGTTACCATCTTCTTTTTACAATCAATGGTTGCTCCATATCTAGTTAACCAGTCCATTCCAAGAATCATATCAAAATCGGTCATGACTAACTCTATCAAATCAACCGATAATTCCCTACCATCTACCATCACTGGTAAAGACCTAACCCATCTCCTGGAAACCACCAACTCCCCAATGGGTAATAATGTCCCAAATCCCACAGCATAAAACTCACAAGGCCTACACAAACTATCAACAACCCTACTAGATACATAAGATTGTGTAGCACCAGAATCAATCAACACAAAATAAGATATGCTAGCACTAGAAAGCTGACTTGTGACCACTGAAGGCCTAGCCTCAGCCTCAGCTTGTGTCAATGCAAATACTCGTGCCAGAGTCTAGCAATCTGGCTTCTTAAGTTCTTCTTTCTTCAGTCTTGGTCAATCCTTCTTAAGATGCCTCACAAGCCCACATACAAAACAGGCCTTCGCCCGACACTCACCCAGATGACGTCTCCTGCATCTGGCACATTCTAGATATGTCTTCTAGTTCTCATTGCCGCCCTGGCAGCCAATCTGTGCACCTTGTGGCCTCCTATCAGGTCTAGGATCCAAATTGGAATCTGGGGTCTTCCTTTTCTGATCGCTAGGGCCTCTGCCCCTACTGACTCCTAAGAAGGGAGGTCATGTCCTCCTCATATCCCTCCTAGATGCGTTATTACGCCAGATCTTATTCTCAGCACCCTCTGCAGTAAGGGCTCTTTCCACTACCTGAGCATATGTCGTCACACCAGGTACAATGGTAATTCTGACATCCCGGGCTATCATAGGTTGTAGCCCCTAAAGGAATCTTTCCTTCCTTGTCCCATCAGTGGGCACCAAGTCTGGAGCGAACTTGGCTAATCTGTCGAATTTCAGGGCATACTTAGTCACTGACATATTTCCTTGCAAACGTTTACTAAATTCCTCAGCCTTTGCAGCATTAACGGCCTCATTGTAATACTTTTCATTGAAGAGGGTTTTAAACTCTTCCCAACCCATTGTGGTTACGTTTCTAGTTTGGGACACCACCTCCCACCAGATTCGGACATCCTCCCGAAACATGTACGTGGCACAGACCACCCTTTCATTGCCCACAACTCTCATGAAGTCCAAGATGGACGTAATCATGGCCACCCACTGCTCTGCCTTGAGTGGGTATACGCCACCCTCGAATACCGGAGGGTGTTGCTTCCTGAACCACTCATATACCAATTCCTAGCGGTTCTCCAACTCTGTTTGCTGCTGTACGGCCGATACTGAAACAGCAGATGGGACCCCTGATGCAGCGTTCCCAGCCGGAACCTGCTGTTGCCTCAATCGTAGTATCTCTTCATTCTGCCTCTACAGTTGAGCTTGCAAGTCTAGAAGCACCTGCTGCCAGTTCTCAGGGGCTGGCGGAGGGTTCTGACCCTGATCATTACTTTCGGCCTGATTCCCAGCGCTGGCTGGCTCATTAGATTGCCCTAGAAGCATACTTCCAAGTCTATCTGCAATCAATGACTCAACTTATCAGGCAGTAATAACAATATCTCACATCAACCCAAGGTTCAAAACCGATCGAATAAGCATCCACATGCATTGACAATGCTAATAAGCATCCTATAACATTTACAAATATCTATCATGCTAATAAACATGTTCTCAACCTACATACAGTAGTCAAGGGCCAGTCCCTAATTGAATAACTCATGCTTCTTATTTAAACTAGCAGATAAAGCACTCATAACTCATTTAAGAAAATTTACACATAACTATATTAATAGTTACCCAACCCTGAGTTGAGTTTGTCAGAAGCAGTCAATGTACATGCCCAGTCCAACATCAGGAACCCTTAAACCTTGAATTCTCTGATACGAAGTTGTAACGCCCTGCTAATAGGGTCAGTCACCAAGTGTGTTTAAAACCAGTGCTGGACTTGCTAAACAAGTCATTTGGACTAAACGTGTGATTAAGCCACTAAGGTTTAGGTACTAAAATTATTTGATCAACTCAAGTGTATTTCCACTGGAATAAAAATATGTTCTTTACACGGGATCCCAAAGGGCAGGGCCGCGGCACGTGTCTATCTTCAGAGAGGCTTAGCCTCTGTTTCAGGGGCAGGCCACGACTAGGTTTCAAGGGCTGCAGCCCTTAAGGATATTTTTTATCTTTTGGAGGTTTTAAGCACGGGAACCTAACCTAGGGTGATCGAGATCGATTCCACCACCGTGTTTGGTGGAATTCTATGTCTCGGAAGCTAGAACTCCATCAGGAAATATTAACGCAATTATTAATGATACTCCCTATCTTGGTTGTGACTAGGTATTAAGCTAGGGCTTGGGAAGCAGATCGTGCTTGAGAGGCGTCGCTCATAATCAGTAAACTTAGGAATTAAAGGTAAGAAAACTGCACCCGGTTGTGGATTTATAATGCGACTAAGGGTTCCCTATTTTGTATGCTTTGTAAAGGATGGTATTATGCCATGTAAACAGTAAACTAACGGCCTAAGAGTGCCGAAGTGTACACTAGCGCTTAGGGCGCGGCTCGGCCACTAGTAGCTGAGGACATCTTATTATGCATTGAGCTCAGTTTAAGGTGTCGACCCTGATTATTATGTGATTTGTTTGTTATTATTAATTAGTGGATTGTTATGCTGTATAGTTGGGTGATGATTAGCTGATACTTTGGGTTGAATCTTCATGCTTTTTGATTATTGTGGTATGTTAGTGTATGAACATGCTTAAAGGGTTATCCAAATGTTAATATTGCTTGTTATATAACATGGTATGTTTTCTTGTTGGGCCTTGGCTCACGGGTGCTTCATGGTGCAGGTAACGACAAGGGCAAGCTTGATCAGCCCTGATTTGGAGAGCTCTGAGAGCAGAATGTACATGACCAGCTGCTCAGCCGCCACGGTTGAGGGGAGACAGGGACAGGAAAACCATAAACATCTGTTTTGCCTTTAGAAAGGCTGGTGGTTGTCTGTACACTAGAAATTATGTAAACAAACTTTTAAACACTATTTCTTTTGGGATCCCATGTGTGAAATGTTTAATTATATGGAAAGTATCTTTTGAGACCAAAACCTTTTAACCCTAGAACATTAATGACTTTAGCAACCATGTTTTCAACTGATTGGCTTGATTAGTAAGTCCCTTTATAAATACACAATGTAGCGGTCTTGGCTATCCAGGGTGTTACAACTTGGTATCAGAGCGTCCTAGGTTTAAGGGTTCCTGAAGACCGACTGGACATGTACATTCGCCACTAGAAACAAGCTCGATTAAGGGTTTGGTAATGTGTATATGTGCATGTATGCTTGTGTGTCTGGAATGAATTATGAATGTTGTTATTTATTGGATTAATAGGAAGCATGAGACATTGATAGGGCCTGGCCCTTGACTACTGTATGAAAATATTAAGGAATGCTTATTAGCATCGCTGTGTATGTAAATGAATATTTGGATGATTAACTGCATATTGTGTATGGGTGAATGCTTTTATCTTAACTGTTGTGTGGTAATGTTGGGGCATGCTTATTAGCAGTCGGGGCATGTGGGTAAATGCCTATATTTTGACTGTTTGTGATTGGTTATGTTCCTTTGGTTGATTTTGGAGAAGCTTTTACCCTGTCATCATGGTCTGATATCTGAGTCGTTGATTGCAGATTGACTTGGATTGCTATGCATCGAAGAAAATCTACACGACTAGCTGGCACTAAGACTGGGACTGGGTGTGCTGACCAGGGCCAGATTTCTCCGCCAGTCCCTGAGAACTGGCAGCAACTTATGGCAGATATGCAGGCGCAAATACAGAGTCAAGATGAATAGATTCGCTTGTTGCGACAGAAGGCTCCGTCAGAGAGTACTTCCCCTATTGTACCACCTGCAGTGGTACCAGTTGTTATATGAGCGGTTCAGGAAGCAGCAGCCCCCAATATTTGAGGGAGGACCTAATCCATTGAAGGCCGAGCAATGGCTGACTATGATTACTACTATCCTGGATTTCATGAGGATAGAGGGACATGATAGAGTGGCATGTGCCACGTATATGTTGAGAGAGGATGCCCGCATCTAGTGGGAAGTGGCCTCATAGACCAGGGATGTCATTGCATTAAGTTGGGATGGATTTAAAGATTTGTTCAGTTAGAAGTACTACAATGTTGCCATCAGGGCAGCAAAGGTTAATGAGTTCGTAGGATTGGTTCAGGGCAGCATGACAGTTACAGAATATGCCCTGAAGTTTGACAAACTAGCAAAGTTCGCACCAGACCTTGTGCCTACAGATGCAGCCAGGAAAGACAGGTTCATTAGGGGGCTTAACGCTATGATAGCCCGGGATGTTAGGATTACAACGGTACCTGGAGGAACAACTTATGCCCAGGCTGTTGAGAAGGCTCTTACCGCTGAGGAAGCGAAGTACAAAATTTATAAGGAAAGTGCAGTGAGGCGCGAGGGTCGCAGGGTGGTGCCTATTTATTCTGGGTCAGGTACGGGCGGAGGCCCCAGTGATTTCAAAAGAAAGATCCCTGACACTTCGATCGTTGCTGGTCCTGATAGAAGGGGTCGGGGTGGTCAGGGCGGCCGTCAGGGCAGCGGTGAACAATGGAGGAGTTATCCAGAGTGCCGAAGGTGTAGAAGACGCCATCAAGGAGAATTTCGGGCCAAGGATTGTTATGTGTGTGGCACGGTGGGGCATCTCAAGAAGAACTGCCCAATAATGAAGAAAGGGGAAGCAGGAAAGGTGGAGAGCTTGACTCCAGCTCGAGTGTTCACATTGACGCAGGCAGAGGCCGAGGCCGAGGCTAGTCCCTCGGTAGTGACAGGTCAGCTTTCTAGTGCTGGCTCTCCTTTTTCAGTATTGATTGATTCTGGTGCTACACATTCCTTTGTTTCTAGTAAAGTGATTGATAGACTGTGTAGACCTAGTGAGTATCAGACTACGGGTTTGGGGCTTTATTGCCTACTGGGGAACTGGTAGTTTCTAGTCGGTGGATTAGGGCACTGCCAGTTGTGGTTGATAGTAGGGAGCTTTCAGTGGACTTGATTGAGCTAGATATGGAGGACTTCGACATGATCTTAGGGATGGATTGGTTGGTTAGATATGAGGCTACTATTGACTGCAGGAAGAAGATGGTGACTTTTGAACCTGAGGGCGAGGATCCTTTTGTCTTTGTGGGTGCGGTATGTGGACCCCGCGTACCCATGATATCTGCATTGAGAGCCAGAGACTTGCTACAGGGTGGATGTATAGGTTTTCTGGCTAGTGTAGTGGACACTACCAAGATGTTGCCAGCAGGGCCGAGTGAGACCAGGGTGGTTTGTGAGTTTTTAGATGTATTTCTTGATGAGCTACCGGGGTTGCCACCATGCAGGGAGATTCAGTTTGTTATTGAGCTAGCACCGGGGACAGAACCAGTATCAAGAACACCATATAGCATGGCTCCAGCAGAGTTGAAGGAACTTAAGAAACAGCTACAAGAACTTCTAGATTTGGGATTCATCAGACCTAGTTACTCTCCATGGGGCGCTCCAGTTTTGTTTGTTAAGAAGAAGGATAGGACTTTGAGGATGTGTATATATTACAGGGAATTGAACAAGTTGACTATTAATAATAAGTACCCTCTACCAAGGATTGATGACTTGTTCGATCAACTACAGGGAAAGATGGTGTTCTCAAAGATTAATCTTTGATCTGGTTATCACCAGCTGAGGATCAAGGATGAGGACATAACGAAGACGGCCTTCCGAACACGGTATGGGCACTACGAGTTCTTGGTCATGTCTTTTGGTTTGACCAATGCCCCGGCAGCTTTTATGGGTCTAATGAACAGGGTATTCAAGGATTTCTTGGATCAGTTCGTCATTGTTTTCATCGACGACATCTTGGTGTACTCTAGTTCAGAGGCAGAGCACGAGTGGCATCTTCGACAGGTTTTATAGAGGTTAAGGGAGCATCAGTTATATGCTAAGTTTAAGAAGTGTGAGTTTTGGTTGCCGGAGGTGACTTTCCTTGGGCATATAGTTGGCGCAGAGGGGATTAAGGTGGATCCGTCCAAGGTAGAAGCGGTGAGAGACTGGCCGAGACCAAGGAACGCCTCGGAGGTGCGGAGTTTCCTCGGGCTAGCGGGTTACTACAGACGGTTTGTGGGAGGATTCTAGAAGATTGCTTCACCAATGACAGAGTTGACAAGAAAGAACCAGAAGTTCGTTTGGTCAGAGAAGTGTGAGGACAGCTTCAAAGAGTTGAAGCTGTTAGGAGTGTGTCCTAAAAGCATGTAAAAGACATTTGTTTTTTCTGTGAATAAATAAATACAATGGTTTTATTATTATTGTTATATTTAGATTGTTAAATTATTGTTTGAATAATTTTGTAAATATTAGAAAAATTCCATATTCATTATTGAGGATGTGATCTTGTATTAGTACGAGAGAATTAAGATCACATGAATGAATAAAAATAGTCAACAACAACAAATTAAAGTTATGAAATTCTTTAATTGGAGTTGTAAGTACGGTTTACTGAGTATCATAATGATACAAATAATCTAGATTCGGATTATTGATGTGGTAAGACATCTCGGTAAATGTGCTTTATATAATATGATTATATATGACATGGACCGATATGAATTAAAGTCTTTATCTAAAAACCATTTAACAATAAAGACTTGTAATTCATATCATAACAGATGATCATTTATAGATCAACCTAAATCATGAGTGTTCATGAACTCTTGTTCGTGTTTATTAAATCTTTTGATTCATTCGTTAAGGTCTCTTCAAAGAATGAGGCTAATGAATTTTGTTTTGGAGATTTAATATCATGGATGGCTGGGAACATGTATCAACAATACGGAATCTAATCTTTCCTAATGGATCGTATATTAGTTCCCTTAAGGGTTAATTATGGAACTGGATGATTTTGAGCTCAAATCTATAATTAGATTATAGATTAATTATTCACTAGTGAATTAATGGTACTTAAGGAATAAGAAGTAAATTAGAAATGTAAAATGGTAATTCTTCCATTCTAATTTATGAACAAATTAATTAGAGGGTTGAACTATTGAAAGATGGTTAACAAATCAATGGACGACTTAAGAAAAGATTTATGTAAAAGTATATCTATAACATAAAGAGTGCAATTCTGAATTTATAGTGGAGAAATATCATAATTAATAAATTAACTATTATAATTAAAGAGTTTCATTATTTAGTTTCAATTTATTGGAGCTTAATGTTATAGGTCCATGGTCCCCGAAATGGCTCAAACAAACACTGACAAATGTAAATACAAAAATGGGCAAAAATGACATATTTAATAAGTAAAATATTTTTCTATGTATCAAACATAATTATTGTATAATTATGTGTAATTAATTAATTAAGAATTAATTAATTATTTGATTTAACAAAAATATAATTAATTTTGAATTAATTTATTTTTGGGATTTTTGGTATTTAAATAATAATAAAAATTAGAAAAAATCACATGCCATCCCTGCCATGTGGTACACGTGTAGCACAGTGCACAGTCATTGTGCTACACGCATAAGAGACTCATAACAATTTCTTGGTTCCACAATTTTAGTTATTTAAATATTAAATAAATAATGAGATATTGCAATATGATTAAAATGTTATTATTTAAACAAAAATCTGATAACTGATTAATTATTTTCAAATTGTTTAAAATAACTAAGATTTTATTTTAATATATTGGATATATTAAATATAGGATATCAGTTTTTTAGAACGTAACTTTTCAGGGATAGAAAAATATCTTGAAATCTTTCTCAGAGAAAGAGAACAGTGATACAAACAAAAGTCACTGTTGTTCACAAAAACCTAGGTCCAAACTTTATTAGATCTCATGTGTTGAGAACATCTGATAAATAGATTTTGCCTATTATTTGTATAGCGAGCCCACACTCGTTCTCTGTGTGTTGAGAACATTTTGGAAGATCCTCGTGTGAGATCTCAAGGATTTTGCCATACAAAAAGATAGCAGCAAGGAAGGACCTGCGGTATTTTTTTCTATTCATGTCTTTGATTCAATATATACATGCATGTGAAGAAGTAGATCTAGAAATCTTATGGGATTAAATTAACAATTTGATTGTTGTTCCACTGCGTATAATCTCTAGTTTGATCAATAAAAACCAACAGAAGAGACGGCTTATTACTGCACCTGTACTGAGTCTTCCTTCGGATGAAGGAAAGTTTGTAGTATACTGTGATGCATCAAGGATGGGTTTAGGCTGTGTGTTGATGCAGAATGAGAAAGTTATAGCTTATGCATCGCAGCAGCTGAATGAGTATGAGCAGTGGTATCCTACCCATGACTCGGAACTGGCGACAGTGGTATTCACACTGAAGGTTTGGCGGCATTATCTGTATGGGGAGAAGTGCGAGATATACAATGACCATAAGAGTTTGAAGTATTTCTTCACCCAGAAGGGTCTAAACATGAGGCAAAGGCGTTGGTTAGAGTTAGTTAAGGATTATGATTGTGACATTCTTTATCACCCAGGGAAAGCCAATATTGTGGAAGATGCATTGAGCCGGAGGGGCTCGGAGAAATTATTCAGTTCTGTTCAGATCTCGAGAAAGTTAGCTGATGAGATGGCCAGGGCAAAGAAAGAGCTGGTGGTGGGCCAGTTGGCCAATATTACCTTGCAGTCGACCCTGCTAGAGCAGATCAAGGAGGGAAAAATGGTAGATGCGTAGCTTCAGGAAGTTAGACAGAATGTCTTAGCACGGATAGCTAAGGATTATTCTGTTTCGGAAGCTGGCATGCTTCGATATCAGGGGCGGATTTGTGTTCCGGCAGATGAGGGGATCAGACGGGAGATACTGGATGAGTCTCACACTACGCCATACTCGCTTTATCTAGGTACTACAAAGATGTATCAGGATCTACGGACACTATATTGGTGGCCTAGGATGAAGAAGGATGTGGTAGAGTATGTGGCCAGATGTTTGACGTGTCAGCAAGTGAAGGCTGAGCATCAGCGACCAGCAGGGTTGCTTCAGCCTTTGGGTATTCCTGAATGGAAGTGGGAAGACATTACAATGGATTTTGTGGGAGGACGATTCAGGTGTTGGAGGACATGCTTAGGGTGCTTACCTTTTCGAGAAAGTACAGTTGGACATGACAGGTAGATGAATGCTGATCGAGTAAGTTTATATAATGCTAATCACATCTTAATAAACTTGGGGGGCAAATGTTTCCCAAAAATTTAGCATGATGACGTGGCACAAACACAAGGCACATTAAGAACACGTGATAAGACATTTATAGAGGACTGGTCGACTCACGATCAGAAAGGAGAAGAAAACATGTTATCATATGAACTCAAAACTTATACTGTAACGACCCAAAATCACTAATATGGCTTAAGAGCCTTGGTTAGTGTGTCGGGAGGGTATAATTGGTTTATGTGTGAATTTATTAAATTAACGCGTGATTAATTTAAATGTGATTATATGTTGTATTTGTGAGAACCACATTATTATGTGGGTAAATCTGCAGCGTGCGACTCGAGGCGATCCTAGGGAGCTAGTTAGCGGGAAGTCACAACGGGGCTTAATATTTGACTTTGGGCAAGTCAAGGGGTATTTCGGGTATTGGATGATTGTTTGGGTTATCGGGTTATGGAAATAAATATATGGAGATATATTTGAGGTTAGGAAGCCTAGGCGGGAATATTGGGGAATTTTACCTTTTTGCCCTCGGGGACGTTTCCGGTACCCCGAGCCTCGGGATTGACTTAATTAACTAAGGTTAGACTAAGTAAATAGAAAACAGTAGAACAAAAAAAAAAAAAACGAAACCGACCCATTTTGCTCCTCTCTTCTCTCTCTTAAGAAAACTACTAAAACCTAAGGGAATTAAGTGGTTTGGGTTGGAATCTTGAAGGTTTAGTCCAGTGTTCAGCTAAGGAAACTCAACCAAGATTAAGGCAAGGGCTGAATTGCACTCTTGATCATTAGAATTTTGAGTTTTGGCTGAGTATTAAAAGTGTTTATGGTTTTGATGTTTAAGGACTGAATTGAAGCTGAGAAACTTGGGTTTTAGCTCAGAAATTTGTTAAGGAAGTGGTTCGTCAAAGAAGGTAAGCTTCAATTCGTAATTTAGAGTTTAAAATCTGAGTTTGCATGACTGGTTTTAGAGTTCTTGAGCTACTGGGTTTCAGAAATCAAAATGGGATTTTAATGAGTTTTGAAGCTAGGATTTTGTTGGATTAAGTTTCTTGGATAATGTTAGGAGTTTTGTGATCAGTGGGTTTTGGAATTAGGGTGCTTTGGGGTGGTTTTTAGCAAGGATAGGATACTAGAAATGGTGGTTTTTCTTGGCACGAAGGGTTGGGCCGCGGCTCTGTTCTAGAGTGCCGCGGCCCTGCGAAGCAAAGAAGAGCCAAGGAGGCTCTGCAGTGGGGAAGCGGCGCGGCGCCACAGGGCAGGGCTGCGGCGCGTGTCTTTCTTCAGAGAGGCTTAGCCTCTATTTCAGGGGCGGGCCGCGGCTGGGTTTCAAGGGCCGCAGTCCTTAAGGCACAGAACTCGAAGTGGCAGTTCTGACAGACCCCTGTGATGATCAGTGGGCCAAGTATTCTGGTGATTTCGCCCTGAAGGCACAGAACTCGAAGTGGCAGTTCTGACATATCAACTCAATTTAGGCCGGTTATTCATGTGGGACTTATGAGACCCTCTTTTCCTCTTTTTGACATTAGCGTTGGTTGCAAGAGGGGGTAACCCAGCCAAGACCTCCTCAATATGTCTGTTTGCCCTAGCGAGACGACTTCTCAACTGCATGTTTTCCGTCTCGATGGCAGTCAGGTACCCTGGGTTAGGATTTGGCGGTAACGACGCCAAACTCCCAGTATCGTCCTAGCCCGCCGGTTGTTTTCTCGGACGTTGTTGAACATCTGGGCCCCTATCATTGGGAATAGTGGTATGATGGGCCTCCTGCCCACCAGGCTGTTCTGTCTCATTATCATGCATTGAGCGAGTGACCACCATGAGAGTTGACTAAACTTGAGAAGCACTAATTTACTCTCAATGAAAGCACCAAACTGCTGTCGCAGTTTTTCACCAACAATGTATTAAGAAATAAAATGGGTAAATTAGTGCTAGATTATAAACCACAACGAAATAACAAGCATTCACTCAAAAGCACATAATTTTTACGTGGTTCAGTGGTTAAAATCCACCTAGTCCACGAGTCAATATTATTATTGTTTCTCTCTCTATTTCTACATAGTTATGGCAATACCAAGAATCCTCCCCTTACCTGTCCAACATTCCTAGTAATTATAGGGGAATTCCATGGATAGGTTTGAGTCACTGTGTAAACAAACCGCATAATTATATATGGCATGTAATTAATACAGATTATTCCCTTTTACATTGGGATATGATTTCATAACAAAATAAATACGCTCCTACTATCTCGGATAATAAATAATAGATATATGATACAGCCTGGTCATTAATGAGCGCACAAAGAAGTCTCGAATCTCTTGGGATCCTTCACTATGCGTTATATCTAAGTCCTCACGAGCTGAATATCTCACCTAAGCTCGTGCTTGGCAACTATCTGAGTCCAAGCTCATAGTAAGTTCAGGATGCCTAAAACTGGGTCTTACCATTATGAGCCTCGAGCTGTTCACATGGAAAAATAACCAAATACTCTACTTGGTTAATTTTCCACGTATTTTCCTGCCAGCTGTACCCAAGCTGAGTAATTAAACTCGTGCTAAAATTAGGGTACAATAATATCAAGAAAATTTCCTACTCATTCATGAGAATGTGATATTGTATTAGTACAAGAGAATTAAAATCATATATAATGAATAAAATAGTCAGTAACATATTAAAGTGATGAATCTTTAATGAATGGTTACTAGTACGGTTTGCTAAGCATACGAGATCCAAGTTGTTGACCTTTGATTTGGTCAACGACACGGAGTCAAATAAACGACAAAGAACAAAAAAGGAAATCAAGAAAAGAATCAAATGAGAAGAAAGTGACACAAGCAATTTATAGTGGTTCGGCCCCATCTAGATGGTAATGATCTACTTCCACTTAGTGTTCTTATTGATATTGAATCCCAATACTGTGATCAAAGAACTAGGGTTCTTGAGTTTAACAAGCCTTAGGAGAATTATAATTTTTGGTGGATAATCACACTATGCTTTTCTCTCTGAATACAAAGATTAAGAGTGCAAAAGTCAAAAGTCCTCCCCTCCTTGAGCCCTCTCATTCTTATTTATAGGCTCAAGGAGGTTGCATGGGCCAATGGGCCTTAATTATAATTAAGATTAGCGTATCAGGGTAATAGAAGGAAATATAATGAATATAAGTATTACAAGATTGTGTATCTCAGAGGAAGTAAATGGAAGCATACGACTAGACTAGTCGCACCTAACCGTAACACTTGACAAACCAACAATTATGTAACGCCCTGGATAGCCAAGACCATTACACTGTGTACTTATAAAGGTGCAGGACTTGCTAATCAAGTCATTAGTCTGAAAACGTGTCACTAAACATGTGAAAGTTAAGGTTAAAAATGTTTTGGTCTCAAAAGACTCATTTCATATATTTAAACTATGGAAAACATGGGATCCCATACAAAAACAAAGTTAAAGAAAGTTTACAGACTCCCAAAAGTACATGAGTTACCATTAGCCATACTAAGGCAAAACAGACAGTCTTCAGGTTCCATGTCCTTGCCTAGACCTCAACCGTGGCGGCCGAGCACCTGGCTATGTACATTCTGCTCGCTCTGCTCTCCAGTCAGGGCTCATCTAACTTGCCCTTGCCTTTACCTGCACCACGTAGCACCCGTGAGCCAAGGCCCAGCAAGAAAACATCATAGATAACTCAAACAATTATAATAGACAAATAGGTCCGTAAGCATGTATACCCATTAGATAATCCTCAACAGATATTCAGCATATACATTCCAATACAAGATACATTCTATCACATACAATAATCATATCACATAATATTCAGGGCCGACGACTTAGGCCGCACCCTCTGTTTAACCCACTGACTTCGGCCCGCTTAAACCGAGCTTAGTGCATAATAAGCTGTCCTCGGCTACCAGTGGCTGAGCTGCGCCCTGTGCGCTAGTGAGACCCTTGGCACCCTTAGGCCGTTGGTTCACTAAATGGCTTGCATGGCATAATACCATCTTTTCAAGCATCTACAATAGGGAGCCCTTAGTCTCGTCACATATATTCAACCAGGTGCAGTTTTCTTACCTTTAGTCTGTACGATTATCGAATTACGAGCAACGCCCCTCAAGCACTATCTGTTCCCGAGCCTAAGCTTTTATCACCTAGCCACAACCAAAGTATAGGGTTTCATAAATACTCAAATATAGGTTTCCAGTTACAAAACTAACTCCCGGGACTCCTAATTCCACCAAGCACGGTGGTGAAACCAAACCCGAGCACACTAGACCACTTCCCCATGCTTAAAACCCTCAAAATCTCAAGTGTGCAACCAAGGGCTGTGGCCCTTCCCCAAAATAGAACCTACTCCTTCACTGAACCACACACGCGCTGCGGCCCTTGCCTTGGGCGCCGCGGCGCGCCCCCTTGGCCGAGCCCCCTTGGCTTCTTTGCATGCTAGGGCTGCAGCGCTCTAGAACAGAGCCGCGACCCTCCCCTTCGAACCTAGATTTTACATCATTTCTAAGTCTGAAACCTCACCTTAAACCATCCCAAAACTTCCCAACTCTTAACCAATTAATTCCCAACTTCTTTAGCATGATCTAAACAACATAATTCCCAAGAAAACACAGCCTAACACACTCTAATCTCCTCCTTTAAATTTCTGAAACCCAAGTGCTAGGAACACTCAAACCAGCCACTCAAACTCAATGTAAAACCTCTAAACCAGGAGTTGAAACTTACCTTTGCTGTAGAATCACTTCACCAAGCTATAGCCAAGCTAAGTCCCCAAGTTCCCTTCTTTAATTATGCCTTAAAACACCAAAACTATACTGGTTTCAACACTTAACCAAAATCCAGAATTCTAACCACAGAGAATAAAATTAAGAGCTTACCTTAACCCTATTTTAGTGCTTGATAAATCCCTGAGCTAGACCTCCAAATTCTCACCACAAATTCCAGAATTCCCTGCTAGTCTCCCTTAGTTTTTTCTGTGTTCCTTTCCTTGGTTTTCCCTTAAGCGTGAGAGAGAGAGCTGAGTCTAAGTGTTTAGTCGGTTTTTTTTTCTTCTAAAAGCTTCCTAAGGTCTATCTCACATATTAAGTTAATCCCGAGGCTCGGGGTGCCGGAATCGTCCCCGAGGCCAAAATGGTAAAATCCCCCAATATTCCCGCCTAGACATTCTAACCTCAAATATATCTCCATATATTTATTTTCGTGTCCCGATAATCCAAATTTCTACCCGCTATCTAAAATTATCCCCGACTTCTCCAAAGTCATATCTTAAACCCCATTGTGACTTTTCCCGCTATCTGACCCTAGAATCGTCTTGAGTCGTGCACAGCGAACCTGTCCACATAATAATGTGGTTCTCACATATATCACATATCATATTACCACGCAATATAATCTGTTATCATATAAACATTATTAAACATATAATTACTCATTAAATCACAATTATTCCATTAATGCCCTCCTGGCACACTAATCAAGGCCCTTAAGCCTTATTAGCGAATTTGGGTCGTTACAAATTATCTGGTTGATGACCAAACAGGATCCCCTCATTCAGAACTGCCACATGCCAACCACGTTTAAGAAATCATTGCCACGTCATCAGGAGCAATTTTCAGGTAAACACAAGTAATCTAGATTCAGATTACTGATGTGGATAGACATCTTAATAAATGTGTTGTATATAATAGAAATTATATATGACATTACCGATGAGAATTAATTATCTTTATAAACTTTTAGTTTGACATAAAGATTTAATTCTCGTCATAACAGATGATATTTGTAGATCAGTCTAAATCCTGAGTATTCATGAACTCATGTTTATGTTTATTGTATCTTTTGATTCACTTGCTAAGGTCTCTTAGAATAATGAGGCTAATGACTTTTGTTTTGGAGATTCAATGTCATGGATGGCTGGGAACATGAATTAAAATATTGGAATCCATGCTTTCCTAACAGATCGAATACTGATTCCCTTAAGGGTTGATTCTGGAACTGAATAGTTATTGAGCTCAAATCTATAATTAGATTATATATTAATTATTCGCTAGTGAATTAATGGTACTTAAGAATCAAGAGGTAATTATAAACGTAAAACAGTAATTTTGAACAGCTTTAATTAACGAACCAATAATGGAGGACAGAAATACATGTATTGATTATATCAATGAACTAGTAGAGAAAACTCTGTAAATATAATTCTATAAATACTTAGAATACAATTCGATATTTATAGTGGAGTAATCATGGAATTAATAAATAATATTATTAGATTAAAGAGTTTAATTAATAATATTGTTTATTGGAGCTTCGTATTATAGGTTCATGGTCCCCAGATCACCTCTGTCCTACACTTTCTAGGGTAAGGATGTCAAAAGAAATATTTGTTAAGAGAAATGACAAAATTGCAAAGGAATTAATTTTTCAAGGCAAGGAAATAATTATTTGATAATTATGGGTAAATGATTAGTTGTGAATTAAAAATTATTTAACTGTATAGTTTTTATTTTGAAAAAATATATGTTAAATTAATATTAATCTTGTTTGGATTAATATAAAGAGAGAAAATAGTAAATATTTTATTTATAATATGATACTTATTTATTTCATTTAAAACTGATATTTTAAGATAAAGTTAATTTTAAATTAACTTATATTTATGTCGGAATAAATATCTTGTCTTAAAAATTGATTAAATAAACAAATGGGAAAATTAGGGCAACCCTAATAGAGCTTGGCGATACACACTGTACAATATAGTATGTCATGCCTAGAATCAGGGCTTTTATCCCTGGGATTTGAATTTTGAATTTCAAATAAATTTGTTTAATTGATAACTCTACAAAATAGAGTTATTTTACCACTTTTTATGTGCTAATTGTTTACTTAATTCTTGAGTTTTTAAGTAATTTATTAAGTTTTTAAGTAATTTTGCATTTATTAGTCTTATTGTAATTTTCTAGATTTTTATATGTTTTTTAAGATATTTTATTGTTTTATGTTGTAATTTAATTATTTGAAATAGTGATGTTAGTTTGAATGCTAAAAATATGATTTTATTGGAATTAAATGTTATGTAAATTAAATTTTAATTAATATTTTCATGGAAGTTAGATTGTATATTTTATTAGTGAAAATATTTAATTTTAATTTAGTTTATGAATATTTTGTAGGAAACAATGTTGCATTTTTTGTGCTTAAAGAGGAAGAAAGGAAAGGGAAGCTAAAAAAAAAAGAGAAAAAATGGCATTTTTAAAATGCCATAAGCCCAATCAAGGCAGCCCAAACTCCTCTCTCAGCTACCCCAATCTGCCCAGCCGGCCCACCAGCCTTCTGCCCCAGCTACCAGGCCTGTCTCTCCCAGCAGTAAGCTCTTCACAGCCAGCATCACCCCTGCCACCCGAGGCCCTCCCCCAGCCAGCCGAAGCTTTCCTCACCTTCATGTGCACCAACTTCCTTCAGCTCCTTCCAACAGCACCAAAAGCTTGCATTGCCCAGCTGAAGCCCACGCTAGGCCCTTCCTCCAGCTGCACCACCCAACATGCCAGGCCCACGCGGCCCAATCCGCCCCAAACCAGCCAGCCACCTACAACTCACCTGCCACAGGCCCTTGAGCCCAACAATGTCTCTTTGTCCTTGTGTCTAAAAATACCAATTTTTTACCTAAACTTTTCTACAGATTTTACCCCAAAATCATCATTACACCTAAAATTTACCCATACTTACCTTATTATTCTTCATTTCAAATTTAATTTAATCAATTTAATTAATTTAAATTGAGTATTTTAAACACCTTTTTTTTGCTATAAATAAGGGATTTGGGAGTGCTTGTTTTGGGAGAGGTTACACTACACACGTACCACATTTCAAGACCTCTCAATTCTCTTCATCTTCTTCTTATTTTTGGTTAATTTTCTATGTATTTTTAGAGGAACAATTTGGGGATTTTCCTCCAAATTTTCCTAGTTATGTTTGTAATTTTTTTTTGTTTGTATTTTCTATTCTAGTTATGAGTTTCTAATCTTTTTAAGATTATTAAGGTGATGATGAAACAATATGTAACTAGATAGTGTTTATTTTGTATGTTGATTTCCCATTTTGTGTAATAAAGTTTATGGATTTTCTTCTTCAAATATTTTCTTTCATCTTAAATATCTTGTATTTTAGATTGTTAGAACATATTTACACTTTGTTCTTCATTAGTGCAAAAACATAATATTCTTTGTGTAAGATGTGTCATTAAATTGTGCACATCCAATGCTTAGAACAAAAATATTATGTATTGCCTTATAAATAATGTTCATTGATTTATTTGTTATTTCATTAGATTGATTTACAGTAAATGCTTTGAAATTATACTTTTTGAAAAGTGAAGATAGATCCTATATTTTTATAAAAACTTGTGCTTAAATGGAATATCTAATTTGAATAAGTGATGGTTTGATTAATTTCTACTATTACTAAAACTTGGGAATCAATGTACTTTTAAATATTATTGAATTTATATTTTGTGGATTCTGTGATCTTAATAATCTTTCTTTTACTATCTTGTTTAAAATTATTAATTTAGTTATATATATTGTCTTTAATATATTTATAATTATCTTTTATTTTATTTTCATTATACAAAAATCCCATCAATTTTTGGAACTAGGTTAGAATTTATTAATTTTGATTTAAAATAGTTTTCTTTTAGATTTTAGACAACTCCTTTGGGTTCGATCTCGTGCTTACACGAACACTATATTCCATATACGATTCGTGCACTTGCGAGTATAAATTTTTAAAACATACCCGTTTTGGGACCATCAAGTTTTTGGCGCCGTTGCCAGGGAGTTGGAAGAAAAGATACGAAATTTATCTCAAGGTTAGTGAATTCTTCTACTAGTTATTTTAATTTTTGCACTTAAAAAAATTATATATAAAAAAAAGAGATAGAGAAAATTTGGGACGGTTCTACCACCTATAAAAAAATTTACTTATTTAGTTATATTTATTGTTTTTTTTAGTTGACGGCACTTGTGCCTCCTATCTTTCCTTTTAATTTTATAGTTGACGGCACTTGTGCCTCCTATCTATCTTTTTAATTTTTATAGTTAACGAAACTTGTGCCTCCTATCTATCCTTTTAATTTTTATAGTTGATGGCACTTGTGCCTCCTGTTGGGGTTTTATGCCCTAATTAAAACCCAAATTCTTTGTAATCTCATTTTATTATCAATAAAAGAATAGAAATCATTTTTTGACTTGGTCAATCACTTTGCTCACATGTTTTACTTTCATGATTATTTGTTTAATATAAACTTCTATTAAATCCCGAGCATATAGCTAATCTTATTTATAGTGACGAATTCACAGTGGAATATAAATATGATTATATGTTCAAAATAAGTTAGTCCTAAGATTAGTCAGTGCACCGGATTTACACTGACTTGCCAATCTACGATATGATCTACTTACACATTACAGTGTTATGTTCTTTCCAGAACATTAGCAAAGTAGATAAGATCGGATGTATTTGTTACATCGAACATGACCGATATTGACAGTTGATAAGATAAGTAAACATACCGTTATTATCTATTCTAGTCATATCATATAGTTGACCATAGGTCAATTCAATCTCAATTCTGAGTGGTTAGTATTCTAACTGATTGTATTATTTGAGTTCTTTGACTTGTTCGTTACCAGCTTACCCTACGGACTAGCCCATACTTACATCTTGGGAACTCGGTAGTATAATTGAGTGGGAGTGTTAATCATAGATATGAACATCTATAGCTTCTAATGAAGAAGTGAAACGATGGTTTCCTTTTAGTTTGGTTCAAGGTGTTAAATGATAGAGATCTCATTTCAGTAATCAAATTAGTTTACTGAAATATCATTTACAAGGAACTAAGTGTTTTAAGGATAAAATACAATGAGGGGTAAAACGGTATTTTAGTCCTATCTCATTGTAGACCGTCTATAGAGGATTGAGTGACAATTATGGTTGTAACAATGGATAATTAATAGCGTATCTATATTTGTTATAGAGCGTTCTATGAATTCAAGAGTGCAATTCCAAGTCTATAGTGGAGTCACGAGGAATTAATAAGTTAGTAAATTTATTTGTTAGATTTATGATAACTTATTGGAGCTTGATTTCATAGGCCCATGGTCCCCATTGTACCTTGGATAAAATCATCTAGATAGTCTCAATTAATTGATTTAATTATCAATTAGAATTATCAAAGTTGACCAGGTCAATTTTGGATAGTTTCACAGAGTTGTGTAATTTTGAGAAGAAAAGAGAAATTATGGCAGATTTATTAATTAAGATAAATTGGTATCTAAATTAATAAATAAATTTAAATCAAGGTTCAAATTATAAATAATTAATTTGATAAGGGATTTAAATAATTATTTAATTAATTAAATCAATAGAAAATAATACAGGTCTTGATTTTAAGTCCAATGGGCTTATAATCAAATGGGAAATTTCACGGGCCTATAGCCCATGATAATTTCGACCTAGGGCTTCAAAATGGCTGTTATTTTATTGATTTTTTAATTAAATTAAATGGCCTAATTGAGTATATAAAAGGAGTGCTTATAGAGAAGTCAAAAGAAGGGTTTTTGATAAGTCAGATTTTCTGATAGTTTTATATTCTCTCTAAACACAAGTCCTTTTCTAAGCCACTTTCTTATTTTCTCTTCTTCTCTCTATATCTATCTCATGTGTTGAGAATTGCCCACACTAGTCTAGGTGGTTCTAAGGATACATTGGAAGATCGTGAAGAGAATAGAAGATCGGTTCAGTTTCTTGATAATACTCTGCGACAGAAAGGATACAAGAGTTAGAGAAACTGAAGGAAGGACTCTTAATTCCGCTGCGTATACTGTAAGTATTATATTATTTATTTCACTTTGAATTCAATTTTAGAAACATGTTTTAGCCTATCTCGTATTAATTTGTTTAATATTAGATATACATGAAAATAAATAAAGATCCTGTATAAGCTTTTTCCAACACCTCCAAATTTTGTTGTAATTTTATTTTGTTTATAACTTTATTAGTTAACGGCATTTGTGCCTCCTAACTTTTTATTTTATTATATTGTAATTAGTTGATGGCACTTGTGCCTCCAAAATTTTGTTTAATATCTTAACTTTGTTTTTGTTCTCTTAATTTTATTTTCTTGTTCTTTTTACCTTAATAGTCATTACAAAAATATATATTTGTTTGTCATTTAGATTTTACCATATGAATCATTTTAATTATAGTTGGAATTCTGAGTACAACTATTAAGTGCAATCCAATTTAAATTATGGAGAAACTAATGATATGCATGATTATGGTGAATCATTTGATATCCCATTTGCCCCCACCTATAATCCAAATTTGTCATGGAGTCATACCAAATATCCAGTGAATCAAGAGCATGAATTCAACATGCCTAATCCAAGTCATGCCCAATCCGACCTAACATATCCCATTGAACAAGAAACGAGCCCATCTTTAGAGGATACCCTACAACAGTACATGCATTCAACCTACCAAATCTTACTAGCACAGTCTCAGTCAATCTCAAAAATTGACACAATAGTAGGACAACTTGCAACTGTTATAGAGTCGGAAAAATAAGTTTATCCCAACCAACCCATTCCCAATCGAAATAGTCAAGTTGAAAGGAAAAAAGAGAATGAAGTTGTTAAAGAACCTTTGAATAGAATCCAACTATTACTTGAAACTAAGGAAATGGATGATTTGATTGAAATGGATCATGAGGGAAAAAAAATATATTGTTGTATCTCATGAGCCCATAAATGAACAAATTTGTATATTCACTCAAAATGAAAAGGAGTCTAATATTGATACACAATTTTCTTATTTTATTGATATTCCATTAAAATTGCATATTTCTAATTTTCTTGTAGGTGTGATGTTATCAATTATTATTTATGGCATTTGCATCAAAGTCATAACTCTCCCTACTAATGAAATTTTACACCATCGATTAGGTGTAGGTTGAAAGAAAAAAAAAGTATAGTCGAGCTAAAGACTATAAACTAAAGCGCTTTGTGGGAGACAACCCATACTTTTTATGTTTCATTTTATATTTCACTTTTGTTGTGTGTTTTTGTTTCATGTTTTTCAAAAGCTCGAAGGAAGCTTCTTGCCCAAAAAAAGAAGAGAAGAAAACAAAGGAGTCAAATCAAAGAAGCATACATCAAATGGAATAGTTCTTAATTTTTTCTATTTTATTACTCATTGAGGACAATGTTTCATTTAAGTTTGGGGGTAGTGTGTATGTGTTTTTCTTTTTGTTTATGTATTTTTCTTTGTGTTTTTGCATGTTTTTCATTTGTTATAAAATTAAAAAAAAATTGTTTTTTTTTTGTTTTGTTTGAAAAAAAAAAATATTGGTGATTTTCATTTTCCAATGATAAGAATTATGATTGAAATTGTTCTTAGTTTTTAGAAAAATATAAATAAATCTTAAGCTTTGTTTTTAATTTTTGAGTTAGAATATTTTTTTTATGACACTTTTCTATTCTATTTGAATTATTGTGATATTTGGACAAAATTTATTTAAACATTAAATTCTGTAAATCTCGAAAAAAAAAATTGAAAAATCCTAGAATTTGCTTGATTATCTCTTGAGACGAAATCCTAGAAAATACATTATTTAGGAAATGATTTTAGGCAATTTTTTGAACGTTTGAGATTTTCTATATAATCACCATTACACATGATATTCCATAAGTCACCAATTTGAGCCAAACACAAGCCATTCTTGTTTCACCCACCTTTGGAGTTGCATGTTTCTACAAAATTCATTCCTTACATCATGAGTAAATGGTCATTATTGTTTATGTTAAAAAAGTTACTCAAGTTTTGGAAAGAAGTTCAAAAAGTCACATTAAAAAAAAAAGAATATATATATATATGCTTGTGAATTGAGAAAAAAAAAAGAATACAAGTGGTGAAAATAATTATTTTGAAGCATGGTGGTGTACTTGGAATGTATAACAAAATTGTTGAAAATGTTTATGAAAGAATCAAAGTTAGCAACTAGTAAGTTAAGCCAATTTCAATATCTTTTAGCTCACCATTTTGCCTAACCACATTACAAGCCTAATAAAGTCTTATTGATTTTCTACAATAGCGGAGAGAGATAAGAGAACCAAATTTATGAGATTTACATAAAAAAAAATATGTGTCTTGAGATTTAATTTAATTTTGGTTGCATAAGCTTGTCTAATTTTCTCATGATAATAGATTTGTGTTTGCATGTTGAATACCTATTTTGAAAACACATTTAACTTTTCAAATTAATTACATAAGTTTTATTTTTATTTGTGATTTTTTTTTAACTATTTCCATCATGTAATTTTTGACATTAGACATCACCAATTAAAAAAAATGTGTGTTTTTAATTTTTCTTTTGCTCGAGGACTAGCAAAATATTAAGTTTGGGGGTGTTATAACTCTACAAAATAGAGTTATTTTACCATTTTTATGTGCTAATTGTTTACTTAATTCTTGAGTTTTTAAGTAATTTATTAAGTTTTTAAGTAATTTTGCATTTATTAGTCTTATTGTAATTTTCTAGATTTTTATATGTTTTTTTAGATATTTTATTGTTTTATGTTGTAATTTAATTATTTGAAATTAGTGATGTTAGTTTGAATGCTAAAAATATGATTTTATTGGAATTAAATGTTATGTAAATTAAATTTTAATTAATATTTTCATGGAAGTTAGATTGTATATTTTATTAGTGAAAATATTTAATTTTAATTTAGTTTATGAATATTTTGTAGGAAACAATGTTGCATTTTTTGTGCTTAAAGAGGAAGAAAGGAAAGGGAAGCTGAAAAAAAAAAGAGAAAAAATGTCATTTTTAAAATGCCATAAGCCCAATCAAGGCAGCCCAAACTCCTCTCTCAGCTAGCCCAATCTGCCAAGCCGGCCCACCAGCCTTCTGCCCCAGCTACCAGGCCCGTCTCTCCCAGCAGTAAGCTCTTCACAGCCAGCATCACCCCTGCCACCCGAGGCCCTCCCCCAGCCAGCCGAAGCTTTCCTCACCTTCATGTGCACCAACTTCCTTCAGCTCCTTCCAACAGCACCAAAAGCCTGCATTGCCCAGCTGAAGCCCACGCCAGGCCCTTCCTCCAGCTGTACCACCCAACATGCCAGGCCCACGCGGCCCAATCCGCCCCAAACCAGCCAGCCACCTGCAACTCACCTGCCACAGCCCCCTTGAGCCCAACAATGTCTCTTTGTCCTTGTGTCTAAAAATACCAATTTTTTACCTAAATTTTTCTACAGATTTTACCCCAAAATCATCATTACACCTAAAATTTACCCCTACTTACTTTATTATTCTTCATTTCAAATTTAATTTAATCAATTTAATTAATTTAAATTGAGTATTTTAAACACCGTTTTTTGGCTATAAATAAGGGATTTGGGAGTGCTTGTTTTGGGAGAGGTTACACTACACACTTACCACATTTCAAGACCTCTCAATTCTCTTCATCTTCTTCTTCTTTTTGGTTAATTTTCTATGTATTTTTAGAGGAACGATTTGGGGGTTTTCCTCCAAATTTTCCTAGTTATGAGTTTCTAATCTTTTTAAGATTATTAAGGTGATGATGAAACAATATGTAACTAGATAGTATTTATTTTGTATGTTGATTTCCCATTTTGTGTAATAAAGTTTATGGATTTTCTTATTCAAATATTTTCTTTCATCTTAAATATCTTGTATTTTAGATTGTTAGAACATATTTACACTTTGTTCTTCATTAGTGCAAAAACATAATATTCTTTGTGTAAGATGTGTCATTAAATTGTACACATCCAATGCTTATAACAAAAATATTATGTTTTGCCTTATAAATAATGTTCATTGATTTATTTGTTATTTCATTAGATTGATTTACAGTAAATGCTTTGAAATTATACTTTTTGAAAAGTGAAGATAGATCCTATATTTTTATAAAAACTTGTGCTTAAATGGAATATCTAATTTGAATAAGTGATGGTTTGATTAATTTCTACTATTACTAAAACTTGGGAATCAATGTACTTTTAAATATTATTGAACTTATATTTTGTGGATTCTATTATCTTAATAATCTTTCTTTTACTATCTTGTTTAAAATTATTAATTTAGTTATATATATTGTCTTTAATATATTTATTATTATCCTTTATTTTATTTTCATTATACAAAAATCCCATCAATCTTTGGAACTAGGTTAGAATTTATTAATTTTGATTTAAAATAGTTTTATTTTTTATTTTAGACAACTTCTTTGGATTCGATCTCATGCTTAAATGAACACTATATTCCATATACTGTTCGTGCGCTTGCGAGTATAAATTTTTAAAACATACCCGTTTTGGGTCCATCATTACTCAGTTATTTAATTATTATTTTTAAATATGATTTAAATAGATTATTCAATGAAAGTATCTAATCAGTTTTAATTTGAATTATATTTTAATCAAATAAAGATTATTTAATTAGATTAAATATATTTATAAATCTAATATACGTGATATTCAGAAGATGATGGATAATCAGACTCTCTCTCTAAAGCAATAGTTTTCCTTAAACATGAAAATTATTCTAATCCTTCTGTCTGTCAAAACTCTATAGATCTCATGTGCTGAGTACATCTAGGGAGTCACATAAATCAACATTTTGAATCCTATGTGCCCACACACGCCCTTTTGTGTTTGAGGATTGGTTTGGATGATCAAGGTGCGAGATCTCAGAACACTAGATTGGAAGATCGTTGATTTATACAAAAAGACTCAAGGACACTTGATAGGCTACAAGAGATAATCCCTGATCTATTTGTATGTGATTTAATATTTATATATGTATATGATCGTGACTAGTATTAATATTTATTAAAATTGGTCCATATATTCCGCTGCATACATTTGATTTGATCATTTAATACCAACAGAGTGATCATGGAATTAATAAATAAGATTGTTATCTTAAAGAGTTTAATTAACAATCTTGGTTTATTGGAGCTTCGAATTATAGGTTCATGGTCCCCAGATCAACTCTGTCTCAAGGGTAAAGATGTCAAACGAAAGATGTGTAGAGAGAATGGCTTAATAGCAAAGAAATTAATTTTTAAGGGCAAGGAAATTATTATGTGATAATTATGGGAAATTGATTAATTACGAATGAATTAATTATTTATCTATAGGGTTTTTATTTTTAAAAAATATATGTTAAAATAAATATTAATCATGTTTGGAATAATATAAAAAGAGATATCAATAATTATCTTATTTATAATAAGGTATTTATTTATTTAAAACTGATATTTTAAGATAAAATTATTTTTGAATTAACTAATATTTATTTTGGGATAAATATATTGTCTTAAATATTAATTACACAAACAAATAAGAAAATTACAGATAACCCTAATTGTGTGGGGCGACACACTCACTGTACAGTGAGTGTGTGGCGCCACACTAGGATATTAGATATCCCTAGGATTTGAATTTTGAATTTAAAATAATTTGTTTATTTAATTATTCTTTTAAATATGATTTAAATTAAATAATTAAATAGGTTATAACTAATAAGTTTTATTTTAATAAAATAAAGATTAATTAATTAAGTTAGCTATCTTTATAAAACCGAAAGAGCGATACTTTTAGGACTAACTTGATTTAAGCAATTAAAAAGTTTAGATTGTTAGACTCTCTCTCTGAAAAGAAATCGATAGTTTTTCTTAACCTGATAATTTAATCAATACATCTTCTCTCAGTCAAAAATTTCTAGATCTCATGTATGGAGCACATCTAGAGAATTCTAAATCCACCTTTTGAATCCTACGTGCCCACACACCTCCTTGTGTGTTTGAGGATTGATCTAGAAGATAAAGTTGTGAGCTTTTACAATCTAGATTGGAAGATCGTTGATTTATACAAAAAGGTTCGTGGATTCCTTATAGGCTTCAAGAGGTAACCTCTAATCTATTTTCACGTGATTTAATATATATATATATATGTATGATCCTGGCAGGTATTAATAAATTTTTTAAAAGACTCATTCTGTAATGTAACTCTCATTTACACTTTTAATATAGAAAATTGGTACCAGAGCAGTCTACATATATACTGTAGAGTCCGAGAATTTTACTTAGCTAGTTAGATAGTAGTAGTAGTAGCAATATCTAGTATTAGTTTGTAGTATGTTAGATCTCGTGGATTTTGGTTCAAACTGGGACTTAGTTGGAAACTCCTAGCAAAAGTTATGGATTTTATAAGTTTAACATATAGTTTAAGAATATTAATTATAAAATAAGGTTTGATTAATATTGCTGGTTATTAATATGATAATTATTATAACCTAAGGTTTAGATAGAGCCAATAAGAATATGACACTTGTCATGAGCATGGTTATTCTTAAGGTTTAAATAGAGCCAATATGATTATGACACTTGTCATATGCATGATTATTAAGGAATTATTATTTTAATAATAAAATAAGGGAAATATAAGACTTAGTAATCTGTTAGGAGCATGACATTTGTCACAATTTTATTTATTTGTGGATTAGGTTGTTATTTAGATAATTAAATAGATTTTCCATAACTTTAGGGTACTGTAACTTCCGACCTATTTTTGACCCAATTATGTTATGAATTTCGAAAATAATATTTCTAGAAAGTTGTAGATAATTGAATTAGCTTTCTAACGGTATAAAAATGGTCTAAATTGGAGTCATACAGCTTCAGTTATGTTGATTTTACTGTAGGTGAGTTTAGAGTTACGAGATTTAGGGAGTTAGAAGTTAGGATTCTATTTGTTTTTATTATTTTTATTTTTAATTTTAAAAATTAAGCTTTGACTCCTTAAACCTCTCTCTAAACAATTTGACCAAGTCCTAAGCCTTTGACTGAAGAATATTCAAATATTTTCAATTAAATTCATTATTTTTATTCAAAGCCAAAAAGAAGATCTTTATTCCTAGAACTCTATAAATAGGACTTAGAACCCAGACCTTTCACTTACTCTTCAGCTGTGATCATACTCCAAGGTGTTAGTGAGAACATAAGAGTGATACACTTGGGTGGGAAAGGAAAAAAAAGCTTATCATTCTTAAGCATTACCAAACACTTGGGAAGTAAGGATTAGAGTATTTCGGTATTGGAGTTAGGCCAATCTATAAGGTCAACAAAGGTATTCAATCCTGTTTGATTCCTTAGTTTCTTTAGTTTTCATTCAGGTTCTAACTTTTGTTATGGTATTGTGGTTAGGTTTTTAAGTTCTTTGAACTTAAGGTGTCTTTTCGGTAAGTTTTCTCTTGGTGGTTTAGTTCTAGTCTTTTCATTCTTTATTCTTTAGAAATACTCACCATTTGTATTGTTGGTTTTAGGAGTGTTCCAAATCCCGTCTTTGTTCTCAAATATCCTGGTGTTGGTAAGGAAAATACGATAGAATTTTGTATGCTTATGTTATATGTTATGTTATCTTATGTTGTGTTATGATATGTCAACATTATGTATAGTATGATATTAGACCTTGGGCATATGACTTGTCTAGCTAGCAAGCCCCAATAATTTATGGGCATATGAATTTCTTGACTAGCAAGCCCCACCAATCTATTGGTCATATGACTTGTTCAGTTTACAAGCCCCAAGTAGTATAATGGCCATTGTAGTAGTTTATGACATATGTTATAATATGTTTATAGTATATGTTATAATATGTTTTTAGTATATGTTATGATATGTTTATAGCATATGTTATGATATGATTTTATGTGTATGTTTATGGTGTTAGTAGTTTTTCCTTGCTGGGCATTAGGCTCATTCCTTTATTTTTAGTGTGATGCAGGAAAATGAATATGGAAGGCGGAAGGATTCTTGGTAGCTTGGCTTGTGTGTTGAGGATGGGTGGAATGTGTGGACTGCGTGTCGATCGAGGATGAAGTTATTTATTTTTAGTCTTTTAAATCATGTTTTTCCGCATTTAGTTTTGTAAACAATTTTCTTTAGTTTAAAATTATGTTTTATGTTTTAAACAATGGGTACCCATGCCATATTTTCTATTATTATGTATTTGATACAATATTTCGAGATTTAATAAAGTTATATTATTTCTTATGTATCTTTCCCAAAATAGTAGCTATGTATAGTAGATCTAATGGTCCAAGGTCTTAGAAATAGTTGGGTCATTACAGTTGGAATCAGAGAAATGGTCCATTTACATGAAGTTCTTCTTGATACACACACTCAAGTTCCGAATCTCACCGCCAATGTAAGTTGTTTATGTTATAATTGTTATGATTATGTGTTTAGTTAACCTTTTAGCCCTTATGTTTTCAGTTAAGAATATTTGTAAATTAGTTTATTTTTCGTTATTTATTTTATTTATTATCTTTGCATTTATGATTGTACATAGTGAAAACTTTTTTTTCTAATAAATATCATTGTTATTTTTGAATGACATGTATGAGTTTGATATTTTTTTACAATCATAATAAATAATGACCAAGTTCGGTGAGGGTGGATAAAAATCAATAGACCGGGTTCTATATTGAGAGTTTAGGGGGCCATAGTAGTGGGAACGATTTTACTGATCCCAGCCCTCCCTCAATATGGCTAACTTTGGAACAATGACGAGTTTCAAGCCTGAGAATTAAGTCATATTTGATGATTAGAAACACACTTAGAAAATAATAAAGATGGCTTATTTTTCTAAGTTTAGAAATAGACCCTAATCATAAAGAAAGCTTACATAATTTTTTTCATAAGAAATCATAATTAATAGGTCCGAGTTATGTTTGCTTAGATTAAGTATTTTCCTTAAAGCCTATTAGGGTAAGTTCTAATATGTTTCCTCGACTATTAGAGCTTTGCTGAAGATGTCGCTAAGAAGATTTGCTCGAAACAACGCCAATGCCTCAAGTGTTGCTCCTGAAACTTATGAAGCCCCTCTAGTTCGCAGAAGGGGAAGGCGTGCAACCAATGCTGCTGCTAAAGAATGAGCATCACCGCCGCCGGTTGACAACACTGCAGAAATTGCAAGACTACGACAACAAGTGGAGGAATTAATGCAGCAACAGTGATAGTAGCCTCAGACTCAGCCTCCACCTCAGCCATAACCACAGCTTCAGCAAATGGCTCAAGTACCCCATCAAGTAGGTCCTTATGGGGGATGGCCAATGACGAACTATGTGCCATACCCAGCTCAGCATATGGAGCCAATCTATGAGCGATTTTTTTAATTAACACACTCCAAACTTTGAAGGGACAACAGACCCCTTTGAGGCAAAAGAATGGCTCAGAAATGTAGAGTCGATCCTAGCGCATATGAATCTCGGAAACGCAGACCGCATATCCTGCATTTCGTCTCTGCTTAAGAAGGATGCTAGCATATGGTGGGACTTAGTTCAGCAGACTAATGATGTCACCACCATGACATGGACAAGATTTATGGAGCTATTCCACAAGAAGTATTACAACTCGGCAGTCATCGCTACAAGGGTCAAGGAGTTCGCTAGTTTGAAGCAGGGAAACTTAACGGTAGTAGAATATGCTCAGCAGTTCGACAGATTAGCCAAGTTTGCACCAGAGTTGGTTCCAACTGACTTTATGATGGTGACCAAGTTCGTTAGAGGACTTAGACCAAAGATTTAATTAGGGGTTAAGCTAGCAAACCTGGGAAATACTACCTATGCCGATGTTATAGAAACGGCAATAGAAGTATAAAGGCTTCAGGCGAATGTTAGTAAGGAGAAGGCTAGTAAGCCTGAGCCTAAACAGCAAGGTCAACCTCAGAATGGTCGGAACAACCACAACAACAGTCGTCATCATAGCAATAGTAATAGTAATGTTCAAAAGAGCAGGCATCCTGATGATAAGCAGGCCAATGGTGATAAAAGAGCACGAATAATCAACGAACGCAATAAGTCGGGTTATGTAGAATACCCGCAATGCTCTAAGTGCCAAAATAAACATCTTGGGGAATGTCATGCAAACATCAAGGGATGCTTCAACTATGGTCAGGAAGGTCATCGAAGGAGGCAGTGTCCCCAGCTCAAGCAAGAGGAGAAAATGGACAATATGATGGTTCCTGCCAGGGTATTTTCCTTAACCCAAGGAGAAGCTGATGCTAGTAACAAAGCAATTATAGGTCAGATTCCTATCCTCGATAGTATATGTTCTAGTATTGTTTGATTCAGGAACAAAATACTCATATATCTCGTTAGTAATGATATAGAAATTAGACAAACCTTATAGAACTAGGTTTGTGACATAGTTGCCTTCGGGTAAAATTGACCTATCATCACGGATAGTACGAGGTGTACCGATCAAAATTGAGGACGTAGAACTAGAAGGAGACCTGATAGAACTAGAGATCAAAGAATTTGACATGATATTAGGCATGGACGGGCTAGCAAGGCATGGCGCAACCATCGATAGCAGACATAAGCAAGTGATGTTCGAGACTCCTAACAGTCAGAAATGATGCTATATGGGAAAAGTTTTAGGACTACATACGCCGCTTATTTCATCTCTCAAAGCTTAGAGGATGATAGAAAAAGGATGTCACACATTCTTAGCTAGCGTTACGCATGTGGTAAAGGGAACACCACTAAAGGTCAGAGATGTACATATTGTAAGGGAATTTCCAGAGGTATTTCCTTACGACTTGCCAGGATTAACGCCGACGCGGGAAATTGACTTCACAATCGAATTAGTACCGGGCACAGAGCCTATCTATAAGGCACCATATCAGATGGCTCCTACCAAACTCATGGAGTTAAAGATGTAGTTAGAAGAATTCTTAGACTTGGGTTTCATTAGAACGAGCCATTCGCTATGGGGAGCACCGGTACTATTTGTGAAGAAGAAGGATGGAAGCATGTGGATGTGTATAGATTACCGCGAGCTGAATAAGGTGACAATTAAGAATAAGTACCCGCTACCCCGGATTGACGACTTGTTTGATCAACTCTGAGGAGCGGCCGTGTTTTCAAAGATTGATCTACAGTCTGGGTATCATCAGCCTAAGGTACAGGAAGAGGATATTCCCAAGACGACTTTTAGAACTCGTTATGTACATTATGAGTTTCTAGTTATGTCTTTTGGTCTTACCAACGCTCCAAACGCGTTTATGGATTTAATGAATAGGGTTTTTAAGGACTACTTGGATAAATTCATCGTAGTATTCATTGAAGATATCTTGGTGTACTCAAAGGATAAAGTCAAGCATGAGAAACATTTAAGGTTGATCTTGCTGCGACTAAAGGAGCATCAGCTTTACGACAAGTTCAAGAAGTGCGAATTTTGGCTTTCACAAGTAGCATTTCTTGGCCACATAGTATCCAAGGACGGGATTACGGTAGACTCATCTAAGGTAGAGGCTGTAAAGATTGGTCAAGACCAAAGAACGCGTCTAAGGTAAGAAGTTTTCTGGGACTAGCAGGCTATTACCAGAGGTTTGTAGAAGACTTTTCTAAGATAGCCACTCCACTTACCAACCTGACCCAGAAGCAGCAAAGGTTCAACTGGATGGATAAGTGTGAAGAGAGTTTCCAGTTGCTTAAGGATATGCTCAGCACCAGTACTTTGTGTATCGATACCCAATGATAAGTTTGTAGCTTATTGCGATGCGTTGAAGCAAGGATTAGGTTGTGTGCTGATGCAGAATGATAAGGTGATAGCCTACGCCTCAAGGAAAATGTAGTTGTTGATGCGCTAAGTAGGAAGAATTAGGGAAGTCTAGCATCATTAGCTAGAATAGAAAAGCCACTACAGCAGGAGTTGATCAATGCTGAAATAGAAATAGTCATTGGTAACCTGACGAACTGGTCCATCTAGTCAAGCCTGTTAGAAGATATACAGAATGGGCAAGTGCATGATGACACATTAGTAACACATATGGATGCAGTTAGAAAAGGGAAGGCCATGGATTTCTCAATATCAAGTCAAGGGTTATTAAGATATAAGGATCGAGTATGCGTGCCAAACGATCAAGGGATTAAGATGAGGATTTTAGAAGAAGCGCACAATATACTATACTTAGTTCACCCAGGGTCGACCAAGATGACTCACGACCTTAAAGTGTTATATTGGTGGCTAGGAATGAAGAAATATATAGCAGAGTATGTGTCTAAATGCTTGGTATGCTAGCAAGTGAAAGCAAAACATCAGTGGCCTGCAGGCTTATTCAACCACTTTGCATTCCAAAATGGAAATGGGATGATATAGCCATAGATTTCGTGATGGTTTTGCCACGAACAAGTAAGCAGCATGATTCGGCTTGGATAGTAATGATAGATTAACCAAGTCAATTCATTTCCTGTCTGTTAAGACTTTGTAGACAGCAGATCAATACGCAGACGTTTAAGTCCAAGTATTTGCTGCTGATAGAATTCTCCTACAACAATAGCTATCAGTCAACAATCAGGATGGCACCCTACAAGTTACTTTATGGAAGAAGGGTCGATATCCATTGCATTAGGATGAGGTAGGAGAAAGGCAACTACTTGGACCTGAAGCTATTAGAGGAGCTCAGGATGTAGTAGCGCTGATTAGAAAGTGTATGCTTGCTGCTCAAAGCCGTTAGAAAAGTTATGCGGATGCCAAGCGGCGTGATGTGGAATTCAAAGTCGGAGATCAAGTTTTCTTAAGAATATCTCTTATGAAAAGTGTGAAGCGGTTCGGAAAGAAAGGCAAGCTTAGTCCCAGGTTTATAGGTCCTTTTGAGATATTGGACAAAGTGGGAGTAGTTGCATATAGATTATCCCTACCGCCAGCTTTAGCAGATAGTCATAATGTATTTCACATCTCGATGCTGCATAGATATGTGTCAACCCATCTCACGTCCTCAAGTACGATACGATAGCACTCCAAAAAGACTTGAGTTACGAGGAACGACTGGTTAGCATCCTAGATAGAGGGATGAAAGAATTACGACCTAAGAGTTTTCTGATAGTAAAAATCCTATGGAGAAATAGTTTTGAATGGGAGGCAATGTGGGAGTTGGAGGAAGACATGTTAGATCGGTATCCGGAATTGTTTGATAAGTAAATTTTGGGGACGAAATTCTTTTAAGTAGGCGAAAATTGTAGAGTCCCAAAATTTTACTTAGCTAGTTAGATAGTAGTAGTAGTAGCAATATCTAGTATTAGTTTGTAGTATGTTAGATTTCGTGGATTTTGGTTCAAACCGGGACTTAGTTGGAAACTCCTAGTAGTAGTTATGGATTTTATAAGTTTAACCTATAGTTTAAGAATATTAATTATAACATAACCAGGTCGCTGCCTGCGCCAGGCGCAAGACCACTAGTCCCCAGCCCCACGGCTGCCTTACATGTGGTGCACACCAGCCCAAGCGCAGATGCACACCTAAGCGCACCCAGGCCTTGAGCTCCTCTACAGTCGCGTGCGCCCAAGCCTTCGAAGTCCCTGCTCCATGCGCACCCCAGGTGTCATGCTCACTACCTGCGGCAGCCACCAACCTAAGCCCTTGGCTCCCATGGTACCGCCGGCCCTAGAGGTTGTTGGTGCCCAAATCTAGATCCTATTTTTGTGCAATTAATCTTTTATTTAATTAATGTTTAAATTGTTTGAATTTAAAAGATTACAAAAATAAAATATCTTTTAGTTGGTTAAGATTTTGTTTCTTAAGTTTAAATAATTATTTGAATTTGATTATTTAATTATTTAAATTCAACTAAATTAAATAGATGACAAAACTGATTATTTAATTAAAGTTAGTTTCTAATTAATTATTTGGCCTAACAAATTCCTAAAGATTTGCAAGAAAACATAAAAGAGAGGAGAAGCCTTCTTGGAGTCTTACAAACAACATAAAGGCTAGTTTGTAATTTTATTTCTATTTTTTCAAAGATTGTAAATTTAGAAATACCCAACATCAGTTCATTATTTATTGTTTATTTATTGTATTTATTGAAATAAATGTTAATTAATGTTTGATTGATAACATAATCATGCATTAGTAAATTACATGTCATTCATGAAACCCCACACAATTTTCATTAATCATGCATCTTTTAGAAATAGGATTATTTAGGACTGTCCTAATTGTTATATGAATTGTTTTGGAGAAATTAATTGGATGTAAACTACTAAGTATTAAATTAGTTAAAACTTGGTAACTTACACCATGATAAAGACAATAGTTATTATAGGCCATTAATATAACAAACTTTATTTAAAAAGTGTTTTAGTAAAGTTAGATGAATGTAATGGGTAATTATCTTGATTACATTACTTGTAGAAACAGAATCTTTTATAATTAAATGTATTTTGTAATTAATTACATTCCTAGGGTTATTAATAAACTAGTGATTAATTTAGAATAAATTGATTAGTTTAATAAAGCATATTATTTATAGAATAGTAAGTGAGATAAGGTGAACATCTCAATGTGACCTATGGTCTCCATTATTAGTACAACACTGTGAGATATGAATAGGGCCTCGAGGCGTCTTTGTTTCTGTCCCCCTAAGGAAGGTTTCTAGACATATTAATATCAAAGTTGGCTTCTTACGAAGATAGAAAGGAGTGATGTATTTTAGGCTCGACTGACCCCAAGGCGGGACTCTCTAAGTCAAGTCATGAATTCCGAAATAATGAGTTACACTTACAAAGATGCAATTAAGCATTTGCAATGGATAATTGCTTCTTTACCAAACCAACGATACTTTATTTTTAAAAGAGAAAATAAAGAGTTACTTTATGTTTTAAATAATAAAGATAAGATTGTCTTATAACTATCTGAATTTAACTTGAACAACCCTAAGGCGACACTTTATTTGTTGGGTAGTTTTATCGTGGATTAGTAAATGTTAGTTTATGTGTTTTAATTGATTGCATCAATGGATCATATTTACTTTCCAAATTATTGATATATTTTTTTAAATAGTAATATTATTGTATTTTTATTTTCAGTCATAAAATGTTTCCACCCAATTACTTTCCCATTATGTGCTTGTAACGTCCTAGAATAACCAAGATCGTTACACTATGTATTTTAAATAGTGCTATGCTCACTAATCGAGTCATTTGGCCATAAACATGCAACTAAGCGTAATTAATGGCTTAGGGTTGAAAATTTTGGACGAAAGGAATAATATTTTCATTAAAACATTAAGTGCGTACATGGGATCCCAAAATAAGCGTTTACAAGGTCATTTACAGTTTCAAAAGGGTAATTACAACTCAAAAATTACAAATAGCCGACCTAAGCGGCAAAATAGGGTTTGACCCTAGTTCCTTTGAGAAACCCCGACCGTGGTGGTCGAGTAGCCACATATGTACACGTCTCCATCGAAGTTCTCCAACTCATGGCTGGTCCAACTTCTCTTTCCCTTATCTGCACCACATAGAACATGTGAGCCAAGGCTCAGCAAGAAAACTTAAACATGCTCATAAGCAGTTAATAACATATTACAGAATCATAATAATCATGCCTAGCAGTAATAACCCTACTCATGCATGCATTCTATTTAGATAAGTGACTGCAGCATCACACTGGGGCCCAATACCCTAAATAAATGATTAAAGAGTCATACTGGGCCCAGCCCTAGGATATGGGACTAATAAGTCACCCTGGGGCCCATTACCCAATCACCTATATAGCTAGCCTTGGATTTGGCCCAACATACCTGGTATTTAATTTTCCATGACCATTGGGTCGGACAAGCGTATGAAGCATTCCTGATTAGTCCTAACCATAACGACCAGCACTCAACGCGCTATTGCCACCCTTGACTTATAAGTCAATGCTTTTCAATTAGAAAATGCAAATCAACATACATTATTTAGCAATTATCCAAATAAAGAGCATTCAACATGTTTAATCAAACAATCACAAGCATAATCATAATCATGCGCATTTACAGGGGTTCGAACCCTAACCAAATATATATTCAACAACTGGGCCAAGCCCTAATCACGTACATCACGTATTGGGTGTAGTTTTCTTACCTTTGGTCTGAGCGCAAGCAATTAAACAAACAAATAGGACTCCCGAGAATGATCCTCACTCGAGCCCTAGTGGTAACCTAGTTACAACCAATAAATAACATTCCCGTTACCATTCAATTCCATAATTAAACCCTTGGACTAATCTCGTGCTCTTGAGTCCTCCGATTCCCCCACACGGGGTGGTGAAATTGTCCCCTGAGCCCCTAGGCCTATGCCTTAAAAATACAAAATTAAGGCCCTTTAAAATGGCCTAGCGCCGAGGCATAGCCTTCCAGGTCCCACGACACCCAGCCCTGGAAAACTGCCGCACTGCAGCACCCTTACACGAACTGAGTAAATTCTGGGTTTTTCCACAATTTTCTTAAAGCCACAACTCCCAAACTCTCACCCCAAACTTGAACCAAGGTCCCAAATTAGTCTAAAACTCTCGACAACGCATTATAAGTAATACATGCACCTCAAAAACCAAACCAAATCTCTAACCCAAATCGAAACCCAACCAAAGCTTAAAACTTTGCTAAAACTTAAACCATAGCAAGAATTTACCAAGAAAATAGAGCATCACCTTACCTCAATGAAGAATCACGACCCTTATGACGCTGTTAATCAATTTCTATCTTCAATCCCCTTT
Source organism: Humulus lupulus (assembly GCF_963169125.1). Classification (NCBI taxonomy): domain Eukaryota; kingdom Viridiplantae; phylum Streptophyta; class Magnoliopsida; order Rosales; family Cannabaceae; genus Humulus; species Humulus lupulus. Next base: position 124,497,715 of record NC_084801.1, on the reverse strand, counting down.
AATTCCCAGCTTTTCTCCTTAACAAAGATCAAAACTCCCAAAGCTTCAAGAGATAGAGAGAGAAACAAGAGAGAGAGAGAGGTGAGAGTGTCTTTTTCCCCTTTGTTCTGAGAAGTTCCCAGCTAAATAAGCCACCCTTAGACATAAAAATTCCAAAATGCCCTTTACCCCACTTGCTATTCTCTAATGCTCACAAGCACAAAACCGTCATTTTCCATTTCTTTCCCGTTAATCATAATTAATGTCTCAAAAATTCCCGTTATCTCCAATATCCTCAAATAGTCTCTAAATAATTTCCCAGTACCCAATGAATCCCGGTAATGTAGAAATTTACCAAAATAACCCCTAGGCTCACCCCAGGCCGGGTATTTCACCCCGTTATAACTAAACTACTAACTTTGTAACGCCCTGGATAGCCAGGACCGCTACACTGTGTACTTATAAAGGTGCAGGACTTGCTAATTAAGTCATTTAATCAAAACGTGTCACTAAACCATAAATGTGCTAAGGATAAAATGGTTGTGGTCTCAAAAGATACATTTCATATACTTAAACAAATTTACATATGGGATCCCAAAAAGGAATAGTGTTTAAAAGTTGGTTTACAAAATTTCCAAATTACAGACTACCATCAGCCACTCTAAAGCAAAGCAGACACTTATAGCTATTCTGTTCCTGTTATCCTCCCAACTGTGGCGGCTGAGCAGCTGGTCATGTACATTCTGCTAACAGAGCTCTCCAAGTCAGGGCTGATCAAGTTTGCCCTTGCCTTTACCTGCACCACGTAGCACCCGTGAGCCAAGGCCCAGCAAGAAAACATATTATACATCTCAACAATCATATCAAGAGAATAACTCATCAAGCATGATCAACCACTTAACATTCCACATTAATCACATAGCATGTAATCAGAATCAAAGATGCAACCAATCATTAATAATAGTCAAATCACATAATAACTAGGGCCTACTATATGCCCAAGAAAAGTCACCTCTAGCAACCAAAACTCACACTTCTTAAACTTGGCGTATAGCTGATGCCCCTTTAACCACTGTAAAATGTGTCGAAGATGCTGCTTATGCTCTGCCTCTGAACTGGAGTAAACCAAGATGTCGTCGATGAAGACAATGATGAACTGATCCAAGAAGTCCCTGAACACCCTATTCATCAGATCCATAAAAGCTTCCGGGGCATTGGTCAAACCAAAAGACATGACCAAGAACTCATAATGCCCATACCGTGTCCGAAAGGCCGTCTTAGGTATATCCTCATCTTTGATCCTCAGCTGGTGATAACCGGATCGAAGATCAATCTTTGAGAACACCATCTTTCCCTGCAGCTAATCGAACAAGTCATCAATCCTTGGTAGAGGGTACTTATTCTTAATAGTCAACTTGTTCAATTCTCTATAGTCTATACACATCCTCAAAGTCCCGTCCTTCTTCTTAACAAACAACACTGGAGCGCCCCATGGAGAATAACTAGGCCTGATGAATCCCAAATCCAGAAGTTCTTGCAAATGTATCTTCAATTCCTTCAACTCTGCTGGTGCCATCCTATACGGTGCCCATGATACTGGTTCTGTCCCCGGTGCTAACTCAATCTCAAATTGAATCTCCTTGCATGGCAGCAACCCTGGTAGATCCTCAGGAAATACATCTAAGAACTCACAGACCAATCTGGTCTCTCCCGGACCTGCTGGCATAACCCTGGTAGTATCCACCACACTAGCCAGAAAACCTATACATCCACCCTGTAACAAGTCTCTGGCTCTCAATGCTGAAATCATGGGTACGCGGGGTCCAGACACCGCACCCACAAAGACAAAAGGATCCTCGCCCTCAGGCTCAAAAGTCACCATCTTCTTCCTGCAGTCAATAGTAGCTCCATACCTGACCAACCAATCCATCCTTAAGATCATATCAAAATCCTCCATATCTAACTCAATCAGATCAACCAAAAGTTCTCTACTATCAACCATCACTGGTAGTGCCCTAATCCATATCCTAGAAACTACCAGTTCACCTGTAGGCAGTAAAGTCCTAAACCTTGCAATCTGATATTCACTAGGCCTACACAATCTATCAATCACTTTACTAGAAACAAAGGAGTGTGTAGCACCAGAATCAATCATTACAGTAAAAGGAGAGCTAGCACTAGAAAGCTGACCTGTAACTACCAAGGGACTAGCCTTGGCCTCTGCCTAAGTTAAGGTGAATACTCGAGCTCGAGTCAAGCTATCCACCTTTCATGCTTCACCTTTCTTCACTGTTGGGCAATCTTTCCTGAGATGCCCCACTGTTCCGCTCACAAATCAAGCCTAGGCCCGACACTCGCCCAGATGGCGTCTTCTCCACCTCGGTCACTCCGGATAGGTCCGCCATGCCTCACCGCCACCCTGACGGCCACCCTATCCACCCCGACCCCTCCTATCAGGACCAGCAACGGTCGAAGTGTCAGGGGTCTTTCTTTTGAAATCACTGGGGCCTCCGCCCCTACCTGACCCAGAATAAATAGGCACCACCCTGCAACCATCGCGCCTCACTGCACTTTCCTTGTAAATTTTGTTCTTCGCTTCCTCAGCGGTAAAAGCCTTCTCAACGGCCTGGGCATAAGTTGTTCCTCCAGGTACCGTTGTAATCCTAACATCGTGGGCTATCATAGAATTAAGCCCCCTGATAAATCTATCTTGCCTAGTAGAATCAGTAGGCACAAGATCTGGTGCAAATTTCGCATGTCTGTCAAATTTTAGGGCATATTCAGTAACAGTCATATTGCCCTGCACCAAACCCATGAACTCATTAACTTTTGTTGCCCTGACGGCAACATTGTAGTATTTCTGACTGAACAAGTCTCTGAAACCTTCCCAACTCAAAGCAGTAACATCCCTGGCCTGCGATGCCACTTCCCACCAGATGCGGGCATCCTCTCTCAACATATAAGTAGCACAGGCCACTCTATCATGCCCCTCTACTCTCATGAAATCCAGAATTGTAGTAATCATGGTTAGCCATTGCTCGACTTTCAATGGATCCGGTCCACCCTCAAAGATTGGGGGTTGCTGCTTCCTGAACCGCTCATACAATGGCTCCCATCTGTTCCCAACCTCCCTCGGCTGTACAACTGGTACCACTGCAGGTGGTACAATAGGGGCAGCACTTCCTGATGGAGCCTGCTGTCGCAGAATACAGATTTGCTCATCTTGGCTCTACAACAGAGCTTGCGTATCGGCCATAAGTTGCTGCCAGTTCTTAGGTACTGGCGGAGGAATCTGGCCCTGGTCATCACCACCGGTCCCAGACCTAGTGTCGGCTAGTCGCATAGATTTTCTTGGACGCATAGCTATCCAAGTCAAATCTGCAATCAGACCCTCGACAATCAGACCATGATGACAGGGTAAAAGCTTCTCCAAAATCCACCAATGGAACATAACCACACACAAACAATCAACATATAGGCATTTATCCACATGCACCAACTGCTAATAAGCATGCCCCAATCTCGTCACACAAGAGCTATGAAACAAGCATTCATCCATACACAATATGAAGTTAATCATCCAAATATTCATGTACATGCACGGCGATGCTAATAAACATGCCTCAATATTCTCACACAACAGTCAAGGGTCAGGCCCTATCAGTATCTCATGCTCCCTATTAATCCAACAGATAACAACAATCATAATTCATTCCAGGCATATAAGCACATTTACACATTACCAAACCCTGAATCAAGCTTGTCTCTTTCAGCGAATGTACATGTCCAGCCGGTCTTCAGGAACCCTTAAACCTAGGACACTCTGATACCAAGTTGTAACACCCTGGATAGCCAGGACCGCTACACTGTGTACTTATAAAGGTGCATGACTTGCTAATCAAGTCATTTAGTCAAAACGTGTCACTAAACCATAAATGTGCTAAGGATAAAATGGTTTTGGTCTCAAAAGATACATTTCATATACTTAAAAAAAGTTACATATGGGATCCCAAAAAAGGAACAGTGTTTAAAAGTTGGTTTACAAAATTTCCAAATTACAGACTACCATCAGCCACTCTAAGGCAAAACAGACACTTATAGCTCTCCTGTTCTTGTTATCCTCCCAATCGTGGTGGCTGAGCAGCTGGTCATGTACATTCTACTCACAGAGCTCTCCAAGTCAGGGCTGATCAAGTTTTCCCTTGCCTTTACCTGCACCACGTATCACCCGTGAGCCAAGGCCCAGTAAGAAAACATATTACACATCTTAACAATCATATCAAGAGAATAAATCATCAAGCATGATCAACCACTTAACATTCCACATTAGTCACATAGCATGTAATCAGAATCAAAGATGCAACCAATCATTAATAACAGTCAAATCACATAATAACTAGGGCCGACAACTTAGGCCGCACCCTCTGTTTACCCCACTGACTCCGACCCGCTTAAACCGAGCTCAGTGCATAATAAGATGTCCTCGGATATCAGTGGCCGAGCCGCGCCCTATGCGCAAGTGTAGCCTTTGGCACTCTTAGGCCGTTGGTTTACTATTTACATGGCATAATTCCATCCTTTTCAATGCATACATATTAGGGAACCCTTAGTCCCATTACAAATACACAACCAGGTGCATTTTTCATACCTTTGGCTTCCAAGTGAACTAGTTACGAGCGATGCACCTTGAGCGCGATCCGATCCTCGAGCCTTAGCTTAGCACCTAGTCACAACCAAGATAAAGGATACCATAAACAATCTTAAATGAGCCTCTAGACAAAATTCTAGTCTCCGGAACATTGAACTTCACCTAACATGGTAAAAGATTCAATCCCGAGCACCCTAGGTTAAATTCCCAAGCCTAGAATCTCAAAATCCCAAAATCCCTTAAGGGCCGCGGCATTAGCCACCCATGCCGCGGCATGGCCCCAACCAGAGACCTCCCAATGCCCAAAAACAACTAAGGGTCGCGGCCCTACTAAGACCATGCCGCGGCCCACCCTCCTTCCTCAGCACACATCAGCTTCGAAGGGCCGCGACTCACCAAGAACTATGCTGCAGCCCGACCCCTTCAAACCCATAAAAACCTCCATTTTTTACTCTCAAACCTCATGCAAACTCACTCAAAACTACCCCAATTTCACAACTCAATTATCCAAAAACTTTCCACAAGATTCCAGCAACAAAACCCAGCTGAAACCTAGACTAGAAACTCATCAAAAACCTGTTTCAATCACTGAAACTTTCTAACTCAAGAACACAAAATCCAGCCATGGAAACACTATAACTCAATCTTTAAACCTTAAATTAGAGCTTACCTCAGCTGCAGAACCAATCCTCCAAGAGCTTTCTGGCCTAACTTCCAAGGTTCTAGCCTCAATTTAATATTCAACTCCAAAATCCCAAAACCTCTTAGAACACACTCAAAAACATAGAATTTCAACCACAGAAAGTAGGATTCAATGCTTACCTCAACCTTGATTAAGTTCCTTTGATAATCCTTGAGCTAATCCTCTAAACCCCTGCTCCAATTCTTAGAATTCCAGCCAAGACCTCCAAGTTTCTGTGTTTTTCTTTGGGAAAGAAAGAGAGAAAGGAAGATAGGGTCGGTTTGCTATATTCCACAGTTTTCTAAAATATTCTTAAGTCTATCCTTAAGCAATTAAGTTAATCCCAAGGCTCGGTGTACCGGAAACGTCCCCGAGGGAAAAATGGTAAAATTCCCCAATATTCCCACCTAGACTTCCTAACCTCAAATATATCCCCAATTATTTATTTTCATAACCCGATAATCTAAATAACCACCTGATACCTGAAATACCCCTTGACTTGTCCAAAGTCAAATATTTAGCCCCGTTGTGACTTTCCCGCTATCTAGCTCCCTAAGATCACCTCAAGTCGCCTGCTGCAGATTTACCCACATAATAATGTGGTTCTCACAAGTATAACATTTAATCACATTTATATTCATATAATCATACAAGCATGCTTATCATGTAATCATGCATTAAATTAATAAATTCACACATAAACCAATTCTGCCCTCCCGACACACTAATCAAGGATTTTAAGCCATATTAGTGATTTTGGGTCATTACAAACTTGCTCCCTAGGATAATCTCGTGCCAAACAACCCAAATAGATCCACTTAATAATGTCATCTCAACATATAACACATATATATTTAAATATGCCCTCAACGGGCCAAAATTACAAAAATGCACTTCTAATAAGAAACGGGCACAAGCATGCTTAATACACCTAAACATGCAAATATAGTCATATTATAATACAACTCACATAATACATATAAGCATGCATATTATCACATTATAATGCAATTAAATCAATTATTGCCCTCCTGGCCCCCTAATCAAGGCACTAAGCCTTATTAGGGAAATTGGGACGTTACAGTGCCTGGTCATGCATCAATTGATTGATGATCATATATGCAAAGTTAAACTTACTGAAGAGGATGAAGGAGGATGGATAAATTCAACTTTATTCATTTTTCTAGCCAAAAAGCTAAAACTTATTTTTAATGAAAGATGACCTCATCCTTTGCGATCATGGGATGCAAGGAAAGAGGAACATGAGAATTATGTTGATTGGATGAGATCAAATCACATGGAAAGATTTTATATTCTTATCACCATAGAAGAAAAGCTGAGGAAAAAGTTTGAAGATATTGAATACGTTCGTGATATGTGAGATGTTGTCTACAAGGATATACAGACAAGACCACATTCGTGAAAAAGGTAAATATGATTTGCCTTTACCGTAAGCTTAATAGTGGATTATAACTTATCATTCTGAATCTTTGATTTAGAAACCACTAATCATATTTTTGTTCTTCTTTACAGCACTTGAGCAATCAAGAGAAACTTGCAGATGGGGATAAAAAGACTAGTAAGAAGAGAGAGAAAGCTCCTAGTTCAAGAAAGCGTTGAAAAAGGTACTTTTATTTTAATGTTCTTTAGTGTCATTAAAATAAAACTTTATTGTTGTTTGAACAATGTTTTAGTTTGTTTCTTTTAGTATTTTGAATTTTATTGCATGTATTGACTTTAGAATATTTTGTTTATAATTTGATTATTCTTAATATTTCTTAAGACATGCAAATAAATATTTGGACTTTAACGGTTTCATTTATTGAACGAATGCTAAATAACTCGAAATTATATAAAGTAGCGAAACCTCAAGGAAAAAATTGACAAAAGTTTCAAATACGGAAGACACATATCTTTGCCATCTTAGACTTGTTCATATAGGACTAGACAGGATAAACCAGTTAATAAAAGATGTACCTTTGAGAGAACTAAGAGTTGGAACTCGTTGTGAATCTTTTCTAAAAGGCAAAATGATCAAACGTTCTTTCTCAGCGAAAGGCAATAGAGGTAAAGAACCTTTGGAGCTTGTACACAACGATGTTTGTGGTCCAATAAATGTACAAGCAAGAGGTAGGTATGAGTATTTCGTCACTTTTAATGACGATTACTCAAGATATGGTCATACTTATCTAATGCTTAGGAAATCTGAAACCTTTGGTATGTTTCAAGATTTCAAAACTGAGGCTGAGAAGCAATTAGGGAAGACTCTTAAAACACTTCGATCAGATCAAGGTGGGGAATATTTGGATTTAGTATTCAAATATTTCATGTTGGAGCATGGTATTCTATCCCAATTCACAGCACCTGGAGCGCCAAAGAAAAATGGTGTTTCAGATTTAAGAAACAGAACCTTGTTGGACATGGTCAGGTCTATGTTAAGCTACAATTCACTTCCTCTCTAATTCCTGGGATATGCACTTCAAATGAAAACTAACATTTTGAATGTGGTGCCATCTAAGACCATAAGCAAAACGCCACTGGAACTGTGGAACGAAAACAAAACAAGTTTGCATCATTTCCACATTTGGGGTTGTCCTACTCATGTTCATAGACCTAAATTAGGGAACCTTGATTGGAGGTATGAAGTGTGCATTTTTGTGGGCTATGCTCCAAAAACAAGAGACAGATACTTCTACAGTCCCAAGGACCAAAACATACTTTTTACAAAAAATGAGACCTTCCTTGAACTCGATTATATGAATAACTAAAAACCTCAAAGCAAAGTAGTGTTGGAAGAACTCACAGCATATGAGATTCAATTACCTTCATCTTCATCATTAAATGAAAAATGACAAACCGAGGAAACCACTATTCTTGGATAGGAAACCCCAGTGCAATGTCTGTAACGCCCTAATTTCTCATAGATTACCGAGAACACAGTGTTGGGTCATAATCGTAAATATTGCTCTTTTATTTAATAAAAACTTAAAAATAAATACATGGATCCATGGTTTTATAAAAATAAAATACTTTTCTTTAACATAAAAAAGAGCAACATTTAAATAAAACAAACTTAAAAATAAATAAATAATTTGGCTCGCTTGATCTTGCTCGACTATATGGTCCCCAATGAATACATCACGAAGCTCTTAGGTCCCACTCGCCACCGGCCTTTCTATCCTTAATTTCCTGAAATAACAACATCATAAGGAGTGAGCTTCTAAGCCCAATAAGGAAAATACAAACAAGGGTTAGTCATATAATCAAACATAACATATATTCACCAAAGTCATACAAACACAACATCTAGATCATATCATATCTTAAGTCATAATTCTAAATCATAGTCTAAGCCATAAATCATAAATCATACTCTAAGTCATAAGTCATAGGTCATAAGTCATAGATCATAAATCATAGGTCATAAATCATAACTATAGGTCATATATCATAATCATAACTAAAAATAAAAAATCTGATATAATAAAAAGATAAGTGCTTATATAGGGGTGGCAATTAAGCCCCGGACAAAAGTCCGTCATACACCTAACATAGGTCCGTTATAAAGTTTTGGCGACCGAGCCTACCGGACATAGTCCATCATTCATCATTGGACACCTTAGGTCCAGACACACTTACCCATTTATTGTACCTTAAATGTTAGGTCATACAAACATAAACTATATCATACATTACATAAACTAGATCATAATACTAAACTATCTAATTTTCCTTACCAACACCGGGATAATTGAGAACACATGCGGAACATGGAACACTCCTAAAACCAGCAATAAAAATACTGAGTATTTCTAAAGGACAGAGATGAAAGGAATAGAACTAAACCACCAAGAGGAAACTTACCGAAAAGACACCATAAGTTCAAAGAACTTAAAATCCTAACCACAAAACCATAACAAAAGTTAGAACCTGAATAAAAACTAAAGAAACTAAGGAATCAAATAGAATGAAACTTAAGAATAAGAGTACCTCAGTTGACCTTATGGATTAGTCTAACTCCAATACTGAAATACTCTAACCTCACTTCCCAAAGTGTTTTATAAAGCTTAAGAATAGAAAAGCTTTTTCCCAACCCAAATGTTTATCACTCTTATGGTCTCACTAACACCTTGGAGTTTGATCACAGCTGAAGATTAAGTGAAAGGGTTGGGTCCTAAGTCCTATTTATAGAGTTCTAGGAATAAATATCTTCTTTTTGGTTTGAATAAAAATAATGAATTTTATTGAAGATATTTGAATATTTGTCAGTCAAAAGCTTAGGACTTGGTCAAATTGTTCAGAGAGAGGTTTAAGGAGCCAAAGCTTGATTTTAAAAATTAAAAACAAATAGAATCTTAACTTCTAACTCCCTAAATATCGTAACTCTAAACTCACCTGCAATAAAATCAACATAACTGGAGTTGTAGGACTCCGATTTAGACCATCTTTATACCACTAGAAAGATAATTCAATCATCTACAACTTTCTAGAAACACTATTTTTTTAAATTCATAACATAATTGGGTAAAAAATAGGTCGGAAGTTACAGTACTCTAAAGTTACGGAAAATCTATTTAATTATCTAAATAACAACCTAATCCACAAATAAATAAAATTGTGACAAATGTCATGCTCCTAACAGATTCTGGTGAAGACTAAGTCTTATATTTCCCTTATTTTATCATTAAAATAATAATTCCTTAATAATCATGCATATGACAAGTGTCATAATCCTATTGGCTCTATCTAAACCTTAGGAATAACCATGCTCATGACAAGTGTCATATTCTTATTGGCTCTATCTAAACCTTAGGTTATAATAAGTATCATATTAATAACCAGCAATATTAATCAAACCTTATGTTATAATTAATATTCTTAAAATATAGGTTAAACTTATAAAATTCATAACTATTGTTATGAGTTTCCAACTAAGTCCCGGTTTGAACCAAAATCAACGGAATCTAAAATACTAGAACTACTACTATCTAGCTAACTAAGTAAAATTTCGAGATGCTACAATTCTCCCCTACTTAAAAGAATTTCATCCTCGAAATTTACTTACCAAACATCTCGGGATACCGCTCCCTTACACATTCCTCCAATTCCCATGTGGCCTTTCTTTCTGTGCTATTGCTCCACAAGATTTTAACCATAGGAACACTTTTGGACCTTAACTCCTTAGTTCCCCATTCTAGAACACATACTAGTCGTTCTTCATAACTAAAATCTTGTTTTAACTTTAGAGCCTAGTAATCGAACACATGGGATGGATCTGATATGTATTTTCTCAATATCGATACATGAAAAACGTTATGCGTTTCAGCTAATGATGGCGGTAAAGCCAACCGATATGCTACATGCCCTACTTTGTCCAATATCTCAAAAGGACCTATAAACCTCGGGCTTAACTTTCCTTTCTTTCTGAAACACATAATCCCTTTCATCGAAGAAATTTTGAGAAAGACTTGGTCGCCTACTGAAAACTCAACACTTCGTCTCTTCGTGTCTGCATAGCTGTACGCCCTGGTTTTCCCACGGGCTGTTTAGCAGGACGAGCCTCTGACTAAACATGATTTAGCCCGAGGCTCCCACAGGCCAAAGGCTCTATTTTCAGGACGGGCCCTTTCTAGCTCGAGGGGGTCCTGTTTCCAGCTCCCTCTTGTTGCACCAGGAGCTGGGAACGACATCCGGCGACCACTGACGGATCAGCTCGGGTTATGGATTGCTCCGGCAGCGAGCTTCTCAGGAAGCTCTGACCCTATGGGAAGTCAACACGCAAGATAAACGTGCATAATCCTGCCATCACATGTCCGATATCCCCCTGACTTCTCGGACACGCAGCAGGAACATGCGTATTCAGACACCCACGGACGGGTTGGGCCGTGCGGCCCATTGTCTCCTTCCATACTGATTAGACCACACTTGTGTGTCAGGTTTAGGAATTAATCATGAATATCACAGACTTGATATGACAAATGGAAAGGTCACGGGATGACCTCCCTACCAATTTCCAGGTGCCTTCTCCTATAAATATGGAGACCCTGGGAGTTGATAGGGGTTGGAAAAAATAGTCTTGTAAGAACTACATATTTTGTAGACCAATTACCCAGAAAAGATCAATAATATTGACTAGTGGAGTAGAAGGATTTTAACCTTCAAACCACTGAAAAACGTGTTTAGGGTCACCTAGTTCTTTCCACAAAGATTTCATATCTGCGACGGTTCTACTTTTAAGTACTAATCTCTTTCTCTTCTTCTCTTAATTATCTGTTGCCGAAGAACCGCGTCAACAGTTTGGTGCTTTCATTGAGAGCAAGTCCAATTAGTACTACCACAAACATACAACTATGGTGACCACTCGATCCAAACATGGCAACGAGACAGAACAGCATGATGGGCAGGAGGCCCGCCATGTTGCCCTCCCCGAGGAGCAAGTTCCTGAAGTCCAGCAAAGGCCAGGAAAGCAGCCGGCCGGCCAAGACGACACTGGTAGTTCAGCGCCCCGGCCGCCTAATCCGAATCCATGTTATTATACTGCGGTGGAGATGGAGAATGCTCAGCTGAGGAGCCAACTAGCAGTAGCTGGTCAGCAAATCCAGGATATTCTGAGTCGACTACCCCCTCTCACAACCAACGGTAACGTTGGAGAGAGGCAAGGCGAGGCTCCTAAGTCTCGCCGGAGTAATCGATCCAGGCATAGCCGTTCGGGTAGACTCCCTGCAGCCAACTCCACCCCTTCATCACGCCATCAAGAGGCGAACTTCAGGGAAATGCCTCAGACCGAACAGCAGCAGTACAGCCGTTCGGTTAGGACATCAACCCCTAGGTCTCAGCCTTCCTCGAGGACGCCCAGAAGAGATAGGGGAAATTCCCAAAGGAGGGCCGAGGGGATCCGGAGACGTCAGCCCATCCCCGAAGAACGTCCAGTTCCTCGTCCAGATCGCCCAGCGCGAAACCATCAAGCTGGCAGGGCCGAGAGGCCCCCACCAAATTTAGTCCGTCCAGACGGCACTAGGATCGCCTCTCCGGTCAGGCATCCTCCTTCTCTCATCAGATATCCGTCTCCTCAGACCGTCCGAGACATCCCGACCTACGGAAATAGTAGGAGAAACCCGCCATCGGCCGGGCCTTCCCGGCGCAGCAGGGCGCCGGGGGAAGGAGCAGGTCGGAGCCGCCAAAGACGCACATCGAGCCTGTCCAGCAGGAGTCACTAGACCGGTAGTGCACAGAGTGATCTTTCGGGAGGAGACCTGCGACAGCGACTAAGTTCAGCACAAAGTCACCATAATTCCCATGGAGGCGACCTTCGAGATCGCCTCAACTCTCACAGAGAGGGTCCAGTTAGGGATGGTAGCCAGGCCCGCTCAGTTGGGGTCCGATCCGAAGTACGTAATGGAGGGAATGCCCCAAATGACCTATCTCCAGATAGGAGGGGCAATAACCCGCCTAATATGTACAACGGGTCCGGAGCTGTTGAACAACCCCGGAATAACCCAGGATCTAAGGACAAAACCCTAGAGCGCTTAACTCAAATGGAGGAGCTGATGAAGAAGCTCCTGTCGGAGAAAGAAAAAGACGAATATGATTCAGGGGATGAGATGGAGATCTTCGCCCCCAACATAGCAGCAACGGCATACCCTTCTGGCTTTCGTATGCCTCACTTGTCAAAGTTCAACGGGGATGGAGACCCATCTGACCACTTAGGGATGTTCAACACCCTAATGATGGCTCATAACATCGGGCCAGAGCTTCGTTGCTTGATCTTTCCTTCCACCCTAACTGGACCTGCCAGGCAGTGGTTCAAACAAAGTAAAAGGCAGTCAATCAGCTCCTGGAAGACCTTTTCAGCTGACTTCAAGAGGGCATTCCGCGCCTCTCAGGCCGCCAGGGTCCAGGCCGACTCCCTAGCTAACGTGAGACAGCAACCTGGAGAAACGCTAAAAGCCTACTTGAGCAGATTTGCAAATGTCGCTGCTCGAGCCTGAGACGCCGACGACAGCTCCAAACTCATGGCTATGAGGACCGGGATCCTAGTAGGCGGAGATCTGTGGAAGGATATTCAAAGGAGGGGGGTCAGCTCAGTTAGTGAATTCCTTAACAGAGCCCAAGAGTGGATAAACTTGGAAGAAGCTGAAGCTTCAGCCGCGGGGACCAGCCAGGTCCTCGAGAAGCCCGCTGGGACGGGAACAGAGATCGTAGTAGCGACTCCCGACGTCACGCAGAGTAACCAGCCCGGTGGCGGCAAAAGAAAAGGGAATGGTGAAAACGTCCAGCATGGTCAAAAGAAGAATAAGTCCGTGGATAAATTCAAGCCCGTGTTCACAACGTATACCGAGCTCACCCAAACCAGAGAGAATATTTTCCTGGCCAACGCTACGCGAGTCCCCTGGAAAAGACCGGAGCCAATAAAGCACCCTAAGGGAAAGAGAGACGCTTCCAAATTCTGCCGTTTTTATAACGACGTCGGGCACAATACCGACGACTGCAGGCACCTCAAAGATGAAATCGAGACTCTCATCCGAGCAGGTCCGTTGGCGCAATACTCGCGGAACAGGGTCCCGACAGGTCGACCCGCTCTGGAGATCCCAGCCAATCAACCTGGACCTCGAGTAGATCAGGACGTCCCTCCCCCCGTGGTCGAGGGAGAGATTTCCACCATCTCTGGAGGGCCACACATGGCTGGCACGAGCAGAGGCGCCCAGAAAAGGTACATAAATGAGTTGAAGGCCCACAATGGCGGGGAGTTCGTCCCGGAACAGCGTCAATCAAAACAACAAAGATTGGAGAAACAACCAGTCACTTTCACGGAGGTAGACACGGGCCATGTCCAATTCCCTCATAACGATCCCTTGGTCGTAGCAGTCCAGCTCGCCAACCGGAGAGTAAGGAGGGTGTTAGTGGACAATGGGAGCTCGGTGAATCTCCTATTCCGTTCCACCTTAGAAAAAATGGGTCTGACCGTCTCCGAGCTGAAGGCAACCTCGATGATGCTATATGGTTTTTCAGGAGAAGGGTCAGCAGCGATAGGAACGATTGAGCTGGTGATCACCCTAGGCGACGAGTCCCGAACAGTGTCCAAACTGCTCGAACTCGTAGTCATTGACTGCTCCGCTGCCTACAATGCAATTTTGGGCCGACCAACGCTCGTTGCTTTCGAAGCTATCATGTCCGTCCAGCCCCTCGCCATGAAGTTCCCTACTTCAGCAGGGGTCTGCACTATCAAGGGCGATCAGCTCGCTGCCAGGGAATGCTACAGCATTTCCATGAAGGGAAAATCTAAACCCGGGCAGGTGGCGATGGCCATTCAGGATGAAGAGGAATCGCAGGGACCCAAGGCGGCCCCTGAGATTGAAAAACCTCGGGTTTCCAAAGACGAAAAGCTCGCCTTAAGCGAGGACATTGACCCCCGAGTAGGCGAGGACAGGTCCGAGCTCCAAGCTATTGAAGATCTCGAGGAGGTAGGCATCGATGAACAAAACCCGTCACGGACGGTTAAGCTTGGAAAGAACCTCTGCGATAGAAGAAAGGCGGATCTGACTGCATTTCTGAAAAAGAACCTGGACGTATTCGCATGGTCGCACGAGGACATGATAGGGATCAGTCCGAGCGTAATCATGCACACGCTCCACCTAGACAAAAGCGTCCCTGCAAAGTCTCAAAAGCAGAGGCGTTTAGGGACAACCCGAGCCGAAGCCCTTGAAGAAGAAGTGGCCCGGCTCAAAAAATGTGGCTTTATCCGCGAAGCCAGATTTCCCATTTGGGTTGCCAATCCCGTGTTAGTTCCAAAGCCCAATGGCAAGTGGCGGACCTGTATCGACTTTTTCGACCTGAATAAAGCCTGCCCCAAGGATTGCTTTCCATTCCCGAGGATCGATCAACTGGTGGATGCCACGGCAGGGCACGAGCTCATGTCCTTCATGGACGCGTACTCGGGCTACAATCAGATCGCGATGAATCCAGCAGACCAGGATCATACCAGCTTTATGACCCCGACTAATGTCTATTGCTATAAGGTCATGCCGTTCGGTCTTAAGAATGCCGGGGCTACCTACCAAAGGCTGGTAAATAGAATGTTCGCGGATCAGATCGGGAAAAACATGGAAGTGTACGTCGATGATATGCTTGTCAAGTCAAAGACTGCCACCAACCACGTCGCCGACCTGGAAGAATGTTTTAACATACTGCGAGAATATGGCATGAGGCTCAATCCTCAGAAATGCACTTTCGGTGTTGCGTCGGGGAAGTTCTTGGGTTTCATAGTCAATACCCGAGGAATCGAGGCAAATCCCGACAAGATCAGGTCACTGCTCGAGCTTCCATCCCCCAGGTCGCGGAAAGATGTCCAAGGCCTCACAGGAAGGGTGGCAGCACTGAACCGGTTCATTTCCAAATCGACCGACAAGTGCCTGCCTTTCTACAACCTGCTCCGCGGAAACAAGAAATTCGAATGGACAGTAGAATGCGAAGGCGCATTCCTCGACCTAAAAACACACCTAGCTGAGCCACCTGTGCTATCAAAGCCCAGGGTAGGAGAACCTCTTTTCCTCTACATGGCCGTGACTGAGGACGCAGCTAGTGCCGTTCTGGTGCGAGAAGAGGACCAGGCTCAGAAACCGGTTTATTACATCAGCAAGAGACTCCTCGGAGCTGAGTCAAGGTACCCGTTGATGGAAAAACTGGCGTTCTGCCTAATCACGGCCTCGCGAAAACTCAGGCCATACTTCCAATCCCACTCTGTACACGTCATGACCGATCAGCCTCTAAGGCAGGTTTTGCAAAAGCCTGAAGCCTCGGGACGCTTGCTAAAGTGGGCGGTCGAACTCAGTCAGTTCGAGATTTTCTATACTCCCCGAACTACCATAAAAAGTCAAGCCTTGGCCGACTTCGTGGCAGAATGCGCGGGATTCCATGAGATCCCATCGGAAGACTCACATCAGCTCACCTCCTCAGGTTCATCGTGGAGGATCTTCGTTGATGGCTCATCTAACGAGAACGGCTCCGGGGCCGGAATCATTCTGATATCCCCAGAGGGGCATAGATTCCATTCGGCGCTGAGGTTCGGGTTCAAGGCGTCCAACAACGAGGCAGAGTACGAGGCCTTGTTAGCCGGACTTAGGATAGCTAGCGAGCTAAATGCAAGCTCTGTCCAATGCTTCAGCGACTCCCAGCTCGTGGTGAATCAGGTCCTAGGCGAGTATCAGGCGCGGGGTCCCAAGATGGCCTCCTATTTGGCTAAGGTAAAATCCGTACTGTCTACGTTTGGGCAAGGGTCGATCGAGCAGATACCTCGGGAGCAGAACGCCAATGCAGATGCTCTCGCCAAGCTCGCCACCTCGGGGGAGGCAGAAACCCTGGGGTTGGTGCCAATTGAGTTCTTGGACAAACCAAGCATAGACGGAGATCGATCAGATATTGGGATGATTGACATCAGGCCGACCTGGATGACTCCCATTGTTGAGTACCTCGTCGAGGGCAAGTTACCCGAAGGGCGCAACGACGTACGGCGAGTCCTTTATCAAGCTCCGAGATATACGCTAGTCGAGGGGGTGTTGTACCGACGTGGGCATTCATTACCTCTCCTCTGGTGCGTTCTTCCAAGTGAAGCGAAGGCCATCCTGCAAGAAGTTCATGATGGATTCTGCAGAGATCACACTGGGGGGCAAAGCCTGGCCTTGAAGATCCTTCGGCAGGGTTTTTACTGGCCGACTCTGTCCAAAGACTCGATCTCATATGTAAAAGAGTGCGACAAATGTCAGCGGTTCGCCGCGGTTGCATGAGCGCCCCCGACCGAGCTAAAAATGATATCGTCTCCCTGGCCCTTCGCCATTTGGGGCATAGATCTAATAGGCGCCCTGCCCACCGGAAAGGGCGGGGTCCGTTACGCCGTGGTAGCCATTGACTACTTCACAAAGTGGGCCTAAGCAGAGCCGTTGGCGACAATAACATCGAAAAAGGTGCTAGACTTCGTGGTTAAAAGCATCGTTTGTCGATTCGGCCTACCCAAAAAGATCGTCTCCGACAATGGCACTCAATTTGACAGCGACCTGTTCACCGAATTTTGCGAAAAGCACGGAATTGTGAAAAGCTTCTCATCCGTGGCCTATCCCCAGGCGAACGGCCAGGTCGAAGCTGTCAATAAAACTCTGAAGGCAAGCCTCAAGAAGAGGCTAGATGAGGCAAAGGGGATCTGGCCAGAACAGCTCCCCCATGTTCTGTGGGCCTATAGGACCTCACATCGGACTCCCACGGGTGACACTCCTTTCTCCCTAACCTTTGGAAGTGAAGCGGTCCTCCCCGTGGAGGTGAAGGTCCTGTCGCACAGGGTCCGGTCCTACGAACAAGACAAGAACCACGAGCTCCTATGCCACTCCTTAGACTTGATGGATGAAAGGCGAGAGGATTCACAACTCCAGCTCGCCCATTATCAACAGAAAATCACTCGCTACTTCAACACTAAGGTCAAAAGACGTGCCTTTAGCGTCGGTGATTTGGTCTTGAGGAGAGTTTTCTTGGCCGGGAAAGATCCCAAAGATGGGGTTTTGGGACCAAGCTGGGAAGGACCATACCAGGTCATCGAAGTCATCAGAGAAGGAACTTATAAATTAGCTCGACTTGGTGGAGGGGCGGTCCCGCGGACTTGGAATGCAATCCACCTAAAGAAATATTATCAATGAACATTTGTAAGACCCAGAAGGTCACCTTCCATGTATAAATAAAAATCAAATGTTTCTCGTTATTTGCAAGTGTAATTTTAAAGTAACAACGAAAGGCCCTTTCCCAGTTACTTGGGGGGCATATGGTACCTGGATATATCCAGGTCTCCTTAACGACTTAGGTGTTAATTTTTATCTACGGATAAGAGTCATCACAAACTAAGTCCTATCCTGGTCTTAACCGGGTCATAAAACTTAGAAGTTAACAAAAATTTGTTGACCGTGGTTCTTCTTTAAAAGAGCCCGGGATACGGATAAAAGTTGACGCGATCTGAGTTTTTTCAAAATAAGTTCTTGGTCTTAACCAGGTCATAAAACTTAGAAGTTAGCTAAAATTTGTTGACCGGGGTTCTTCTTTAAAGAGCCCGGGATACGGATAAAAGTTAACGCGATCTAAGTTTTTTCAAAATAAGTTCCTGGTCTTAACCGGGTCATAAAACTTAGAAGTTAACAAAAATTTGTTGACCGTGGTTCTTCTTTAAAAGAGCCCGGGATACGGATAAAAGTTAACGCGATCTAAGTTTTTTCAAAATAAGTTCCTGGTCTTAACCAGGTCATAAAACTTAGAAGTTAGCTAAAATTTGTTGAACGGGGTTCTTCTTTAAAGAGCCCGGGATACGGATAAAAGTTAACGCGATCTAAGTTTTTTCAAAATAAGTTCCTGGTCTTAACCAGGTCATAAAACTTAGAAGTTAGCTAAAATTTGTTGACCGGGGTTCTTCTTTAAAGAGCCCGGGATACGGATAAAAGTTAACGCGATCTAAGTTTTTTTCAAAATAAGTTCCTGGTCTTAACCAGGTCATAAAACTTAGAAGTTAGCTAAAATTTGTTGACCGGGGTTCTTCTTTAAAGAGCCCGGGATACGGATAAAAGTTAACGCGATCTAAGTTTTTTCAAAATAAGTTCCTGGTCTTAATCGGGTCATAAAACTTAGAAGTTAACAAAAACTTGTTGACCGTGGTTCTTCTTTAAAAAGAACCCGGGATACGGATAAAAGTTGACGCGATCTGAGTTTTTTCAAAATAAGTTCCTGGTCTTAACCAGGTCAGAAAACTTAGAAGTTAGCTAAAATTTGTTAATCGTGGTTCTTCTTCAAAGAGCCCGGGATACGGATAAAAGTTGACGCGATCTGAGTTTTTTCAAAATAAGTTCCTGGTCTTAACCAGGTCATAAAACTTAAAAATTAACTAAAATTTGTTGAACGCGGATCTTCTTTAGAGAGCCCGGGACACGAATAATGTTAACTTGAACTAAGTCATAAAAATAAAAAGATAAATTGTGACCAAATGCATACAAATATGTATATAAAACTGGCTGAGCAAAATGTCTCGAGGCGGAAACGCCCCACACAAAAAGAGAATTACAATAAAAAAGTGTTCAAAGTACGTAAACGAGGAGCATCCTAAGCCCCATCAGCTGGCCCTTTGGAGGTCGCGGTCTCGCCCTGTTCCGCCGCGGTAGAAACCTCTCCAGTCTCCGAAGGAGGAGCCTCCTTATTCAGGCGGGCTTGAAGCCGCGGCAACAGGAATGCCCAGAGGTCCGGCGGCATGAAGGAGAAGTCCGCGTCCGGATTGTGGGACCAGCAGTGATAGAATAGGTCCTGTAAGGACTGCTCCGACACGACCTGCTCGTCTTTCAGGGCGGCCTGGGAGGCCTGGACTTCGGCCTTCGCCACCTCAAGGTCTGCCCGCGATGCGGCCAGGGAGTTTTTAAGCTCTAGGTTCTCAGAGCGAAGCTTCTCTAGCTCGGATGCGGCCAGGGAGCGTTTAAGCTCTTGGTTCTCCGAGCGGACCTTCTCTAGCTCGGCTTTAGAGGCCGCCAGAGCGTCTCTCGCCTCCTGAGACTCCTGGAGGGCGGTCTGGCGATCTGCTTCCAAACCCTCGAGCTGGGCCTTGGTCCTAACGATGCCTCTATAGGCGGCAGCCATGCCCTGCAAGAAAAGAATGATAAATTAGCGAACTGGAAGGAAAAAGGCGGCGTGTGAGTGTCAAAGCCTTAGAAGAAGGGGGCACTTTACCGTTAAAGTCATGTCCATAGCAGATTCTATAACTCGGACCGGGCTCGTTGTTTCGATGGCCCGGAGCTCCTTCTCCCTGATATTGTAATAGTGGCTGACGGCGTAGCTGGCCGACTCATACACCGTACCCCGGAATGCTTCGGGCATCTTCTCCAGAGCCCGGGGGTCGACCGGGATACGCACGTCCGGAGCTGCCGCGGCCAGATTCCCGACCTCTATTATCCCGTCCTGGGCGGCTAGTGGAGATCGTTGGGGTGGCGGATGCATGAGTCCGGTCCTGGCGACAGGGAGGTTCGCCCCCGCGACCTGGGATGGCGGGTCTCTCTCCTTCTCCGTAGCTGGGGATTTGGTAGAGGCCCCGGCCGAGCTCTTGGACTCGCGAAGCCTCTTTAACCTCGGCCCCACTGGGGGATTCCCACCGAACACAACGCCCCGCAGACTATTCCCGGGCTGAGACATCTCTTCTGCCAAAGAGCAAAAAACACGGTTATTAGCAATCATACAGAAATAAAGACAAAAGGTCCAAAGGCAATAAGAAAGCAAATACTAAGGGAGCCCTACCCCCCGAGCTGGAAGAGCCTAGGACGATTATCTCACGAACTGGCGAAGGTTCTAGGTCCGGTTCTGAATCGGGGCTGGACTCTTCTACGTACTGCCTAATCCCCGGAGCATAGATGCCCCTCTGGAGCGCAGGCCACGTGCGTAAATTGGTCCCGTACTCCTCAAAAATGGCCGACCTAAAGGCTAGGGTATTATCTACTACTACGGTACCCTTGGGCCGACTCTCTTGGTTGTCCAGCACAAGCTGGTCAACGCAGTGGAGCAGGAGCGTGTCCAGGTCCGGATTCCTTGGGTGATGATGGACGAGCTGCCTAGGGTTGAACCTAACCAGACGGGGGTTTGCAGTGGCCCTATCTACGTTCTTAAATAAGTAAGGGTTACCTTGTCCGAAAGGACCCACGGCTGCTCCGGATTGGGCCCTCTCCTCGCTCATCCCCTGGGCGACCTCCAAGCTCCTCTTCCTGTTCCTCACCAGAGGAACTTCCTCACCTTCTTCCTCGCCTTCGTCATCTGCGACCTCCTCCGCGACGATCGGCCTGTTGTCGCGGGCTGGGGGAGGACCCCGTGGCCTTTTCAAATTCAAAGTCTGATTTGGGAAAATCAGCTTGCAGAATACAATCGCCTCGTCCATCACGAGCACGCGGTAGTCTTTCTCATTGGGGGGCAGGTTCGCCAGTGTATCGTATTGACCCCCGAGGGTCACAGACTTTTCGGTCCTCGAGTAGATGGCTGCAAGGTTGGTTGAAATCAAGATTGGAATAAGGGACGAGCTAAAATAAGATAACCGTTAAAAGGCGAGCTAAATTGATGATTACTTACGAGGGCGGTTGAAATAGTGATGATTGCAGTTTCGGAACCCAGTAGACATAAAAAACTGGTCTTTGAAGTCGTTTGGATGGCTCGGCAGCTCGATCACTGCTGTTGTGTTAGGGAAGCGGGTTAAGTAATAGAACCCGTCGCCTCGCCCCCGCTGGTCCTGGCTGGCTTTGAGGCAGAAGAAATATAGAATATCAGCAGGAGTGGGGACGTCCCACTCATGCTTTTGGAACAAATACCTCAGTCCCGCCAGCAGACGGTATGAATTGGGGGGGAGCTGAAATGGGGCCAACCCCACATAGTTCAGAAAATCAGCAAAATACTGATCCAGGGGGAGGAAGGCCCCTGCCTTGAAGTGTTCCCCGCTCCAGGCCGCGAACGACTCGTCGAGCGGCGTGCAGCTCCTCTCCCCATCCGCAGCAGGTCGGGCGATCACGGAGGTCTTCCCCAGAGGAATGTTGTGGTTAAGGAATATTTTGGTGATCTTTGCCTGGCTGGTTATCTTCGAGACAATTCTCTCCGCCTCGAAAAACGCGTCAGGAGCCACCTCGGCCTGCTTCTCCACCGCCGGCCCAAAGTGAGGAATTGGCGAGCTGGTCACCACCGCCTTTCCTTTATCCTTCTGGGAGGCCGAACTTCCCACATTCTTCTGTGGCAGATTTCTCTTTGGAGCCATCTGGTCGCCTATCGAACAAAAGAAAACACTTTAGAAAAGGCGACCCAAGCAGGAGAGTGAAGCAAGTATTAAGTACACGAGCTGGGGTAAGCCCAGCCCGTGGAGAGTGGTGCCACGCGTTCCAAGGAACACGCGCCTATGCCCTCAACAGATCCCAGATTACTCGGAATTCGTGTGTCATATGGCTCAGAGTAAAAAATTGCCTTGGGGGGAAAGTTTCAACAGGCAAGGCGTGGCAAAACCGCTTTTAAGGCGTATTCCCTAAGCTACCCGGTTTTTGCACCCAAAATTCCTAAGGATCCTACCCAGAAATTGTTCCTAAGAGAGAATCATGGAACCCATATTCTAAGGCGATGTCCCATGGCAAGTGTGCCCTAATCTAAGAAGGGCCATCACCCTCCATATCCGCGCGACCCAGAAAACCTCTGCATGTGGCTACAGTAAAAAATTTTTACCTAGGCTACAGTGGCATGCTTTCAAAAATAAACAGGGACAGAAGACTTACAGTATATGGTTGGATGGTGAGCGAGGTTGCTGCGCTGGTAGGAGCTTCGTTGGCACAGTGGTCTCCAAGGCTTTGAAGGAACTCGCACGCTTAAGCTTCGTGAACGGAGAAGATGAGAGCAATGGAAATGAGGGTTTTGTTCTTCGGAAGGTCAAAGAGAAAAGAAGGAAATTTGAGAGGTTCTGAATGGTAAGGTGGCCCGTGCGTGGGATGACCACCCCCTTTTTATACAAGGGGGGATCACGTGTAAAAGGCTCCTGGGAGACCCTCCACTCGAAATGTGAAACGACGGCTGGACAGTAGGCTAGGCCATTTAATGCGGTTCTCGTAGAGTGTACCGTCGCCACCCACGGCGTTCCACGTATCAGACGCATGCGAAAAGCATGGAATGCGAAGGGTTGTGGGAGAAGTCTAAAAACCCCTAATGTGGTCTCCCATATCTGACGTCATGGACCACGAGCAGGAGCTTGGGGGGCAGATGTACGCCCTAGTTTTCCCACGGGCTGTTTAGCAGGACGAGCCTCGGACTAAACATGATTTAGCCCGAGGCTCCCACAGGCCAAAGGCTCTATTTTCAGGACGGGCCCTTTCTAGCTCGAGGGGGTCCTGTTTCCAGCTCCCTCTTATTGCACCAGGAGCTGGGAACGACATCCGGCGACCACTGACGGATCAGCTCGGGTTATGGATTGCTCCGGCAACGAGCTTCTCAGGAAGCTCTGACCCTATGGGAAGTCAACACGCAAGATAAACGTGCATAATCCTGCCATCACATGTCCGATATCCCCCTGACTTCTCGGACACGCAGCAGGAACATGCGTATTCAGACACCCACGGACGGGTTGGGCCGTGCGGCCCATTGTCTCCTTCCATACTGATTAGACCACACTTGTGTGTCAGGTTTAGGAATTAATCATGAATATCACAGACTTGATATGACAAATGGAAAGGTCACGGGATGACCTCCCTACCAATTTCCGGGTGCCTTCTCCTATAAATATGGAGACCCTGGGAGTTGATAGGGGTTGGAAAAAATAGTCTTGTAAGAACTACATATTTTGTAGACCAATTACCCAAAAAAGATCAATAATATTGACTAGTGGAGTAGAAGGATTTTAACCTTCGAACCACTTAAAAACGTGTTTAGGGTCACCTAGTTCTTTCCACAAAGATTTCATATCTGCGACGGTTCTACTTTTAAGTACTAATCTCTTTCTCTTCTTCTCTTAATTATCTGTTGCCGAAGAACCGCGTCAACAATAGCATTTCTGGCGACTTTGAGCGACAACCATTCGTTGTCTTATCTTTTCTACTGCCTCTGCTGCTTCTCTTATAGCCTCGGGTCCTAAGTATCGTCTTTCACCCACCTCATCCCAATGAAGTGGTGATCGGCACTTCCGTCCATATAGCATCTCATAAGGTGTCATGCCTATCGTCGCTTGATAACTATTGTTGTAAGAGAATTATATTAATGGAAGATACTTGCTCCATGATCCTGAGAAGTCTAAAGCACACGCTCTCAGCATAAATTCTAATATTCGTATGGTGCGTTCTGACTGACCATCAGTTTGAGGGTGAAATGCCGAACTTAGTGCCCATTTCACTATGTAAACCTTCCCAGATCTTTGATGTGAAAACCGATCCTCTATCAGAGACTATCGTCATTGGAACTCCATGCAGTCTCACTATCTCCGCCACGTAATGCTCTACGTACTGTTCAACATTATAAACTGTTCTTACTAGTAGGAAGAAAGAAGATTTTGTGAGTCTATCTACTATCACCCAAACAGAGTCATGCTGGTTGGTGGTCCTTGGTAATCCCGTCATGAAGGCCATCGCTATATCTTCCCATTTCCATTCGGGAATCTCCAATGGTTGCAAAGTTCCAGCGGGTCTTTGATGTTCGACTTTAATTTGTTGACATGTAAGGCATTTCGCTACAAATTATACTATGTCTTTCTTCATCCCCGACCACCAGTACATTGTCTTGACATCGTTGTACATCTTGGTTGATCCTGGGTGAAGTGAATATGGAGTAGTGTGCACTCCCTTCATAATACTTTCTCTAAATTCAGCATTATCGGGCACACATATCTGATTCCTATATCGTAGCATGCCTTCTTTTGTCAAGAAGAAATCAGCATTCTCTGAGCTTTGTAGTGCTGCCTTCATCTTAAGAAGAAACTCGTCTTCTTGTTGTTTCTCCTTTATTTCCTCCATTAGAGTTGAATTGATTGTGAGGTCAACTAGTTGTCCAGTTATTAGCTCAATTCCGGACCTCTTAATATCATCTTGTAAGTGTTGAGCTATCCCCTTAAGTGTTGACAAGCTTCCGTAACTCCGCCTACTAAGTGCGTTTGCCACGATGTTAGCCTTTCCCGGATGATATAAGATCTCATAATCATAGTCCTTTACTAACTCCAGCCATCTTCATTGCCTCATATTGAGCTCATTCTGCGTAAAGAAATACTTTAGACTTTTTTTGTCCGTATAGATTTCACACTTTTCTC
Source organism: Humulus lupulus (assembly GCF_963169125.1). Lineage (NCBI taxonomy): Eukaryota > Viridiplantae > Streptophyta > Magnoliopsida > Rosales > Cannabaceae > Humulus > Humulus lupulus. The sequence goes on along the minus strand of NC_084801.1, from coordinate 124,472,608 downwards.
CATACAGATAGTGCCTCCAAATCTTTAAAGCAAAAACTACTGCTGCTAACTCTAAGTCATGGGTCGGATACCGATGCTCGTACTCCTTTAGTTCTCTTGAGGCATAGGAGACCACTCTTTCGTCTTGCATCAAAACACATCCAAGTCTCTGCTTCGACGCGTCGCAATATACTACAAACTTTCCCTTATCGTTTGGGACACATAGAACTGGGTCTGATATAAGCTTGTCCTTTAACGTTTGGAAGCTTTCTTCGCATTTCTCCATCCATACAAATTTATGTTGCTTCCGTGTCAAATTTGTTAAGGGTGTAGCTATTCTGGAGAACCCTTCAACAAATCACCTATAGTATCCTGCCAATCCCAAAAAATTCTCACCTCCATGGCAGTCTTGGGTTTGGGCCAATCCTTCACTGCTTCAATCTTGGCTGGATCTACTTCCACGCCATTTTTAGACACAATGTGTCCTAGAAATGCCACCTTCTCTAACCAAAATTCACATTTCTTAAACTTAACGTATAATTGATGACCTTCGAGTCGTTCCAATGTCAGTCGCAGGTGCTCTTCATGCTCGGCTTTCGTTTTTGAGTAGATCAATATGTCGTCTATAAACACCACAATGAACTTATCCAGGTAGTCCTTAAATACACGGTTCATAAGATCCATGAACACTGTTGGTGCATTTGTTAAGCCAAAAGACATTACATGAAACTCGTAGTGTCCATATCTAGTCCGAAAAGTCATCTTTGAGATATCTTCTTTTCGTACTCTTAGCTGATGAGACCCTGACCTCAAATCTATCTTCAAGAATAATGTAGATCCTTGTAGTTGACCAAAAAGATCGTTTATTCGAGGTAAAGGGTATTTGTTCTTGATCGTCACTTTATTAGGTTCTCGATAGTCGATGCACATCCTCATACTCCCGTCCTTCTTTTTGACAAAAAGCACTAGTGCTCCCCAAGGCGAATAGTTCGGTCGGATGAAACCCTTGTCTAAAAGCTCCTGCAATTTCATCTTTAACTCCTTTAGCTCAGTAGGCGCCATTCTATAAGGAGCTTTCAAGATTGGTGTCGTCTCAGGTGCCAATTATATTTCAAACTCGATTTCCCTACTCAGAGGTAATCCTGCTAGATCTTCTGGAAACACCTCAGGAAATTCGCATACAATAGGTACATCCTTTGGTTCATGCTTCGTCTCTCATGACTTGTCCACCACACTAGCTAGAAATGCTTGGCAACCACTATTGATTAATCGCTGAGCTTTGAGAGCTGAGACTATCGGTATGCGAGTTCGAGAAACTTCTCCTTTGAAAGTGAACTGCTCTCCGCCTTCTGGTTGAAAGTTGACTATTTTACCCTTACAGTCTATCGTTGCCCCATGTTTTGCTAACCAATCCATGCCTAAAATTACATCATAATCCTTAAGGTCTAACTCGATCAAATCTACTGGTAATTCTTTTCCTTCGATTCTAAATACAATGTTACGCACCCCTCTACTAGATAGTATTCTTTCCCCCGAGGGTAACACCGTGACAAACTTATCTCTAAAAAGTTTGCATGGTCTATCTAAGCTATCGATCATATTTATAGAGACAAAAGAATGTGTGGCTCCTGAATCAAATAATACATTGCATAGTTTACCAAAGATAGTGACATGACTTGTTACCACAGTATTACTAGTTTCTGCTTCACCTCTAGTAAGATCAAAAACTCTGGTTGGCACGAGCTTGTCATCTTTCTTTCGATCCTTCAACTTTGGGCAATCCTTTTTAATGTGTCCTTCTCCGCAGTTGAAATAACCTTTCATCTTATATCTGCATTCTCCTGAATGCTTCCTCTTGCAGATAGGGCACTTGGGATATTCCACATATGGCTTTTTATTCCCATTACTTTCTGACACTGTCTTATTCTTTTTATCGGCCTTTTGATTTTGACCACCGTCATGTTTTCGTTTGTGGTCATTCTGGTCATTGTTATTCCTTTTGGCGTCCCTTCTGGCCGCGCCTTCTTTCCAAATCCTTTCTTCAGCCTGCTCAGCTTCCAAGGCTACCTCTAGTGTTTTCACATAAGTGGTTATCTCCCGAATCAACTTCACATCACGGGCTATCATAGGTTTCAGTCCCTTCACGAATCTTTGAATTCTTAGCGTCTCAGTGGGTACCATGTCTGTTTCGAACTTAGCCAGCCTATCAAACTTCCTGGCATACTCTGTCACAGATGAATTCCCTTGAGTAAGCGCGATGAATTCGTCCACCGTTGTGGCTAGAATCACAAGACTATAGTATTTCTTGTTGAACACTTGGATAAACTCATCCCAAGTCATAACGTTCACATCTCTAGTCTGTTTCACTATATCCCACCAGATGCGGGCATCTTTCTTTAGTAAAGTTGAAGCGCATGAGACTCAGTCTTCGTTCCCCAATCGCATGTGTTCTAGTATGGACTCCACCAATCGAAGCCATTCTTCTGCTTCTATTGGGTCTGACCCACCATCGAAGTTTGGTGGTTGCTGCTTCCTAAAGCGTTCATACACTACCTCATAGAAAGGTACTGCCAACTGTAGTAATTATGCTAGAGGAATGACTTTTTGCACCACTTGTTGTTGCCCTGAATTTATTTGGAATTCTTCTTCCCTTCTCCTTAGCTCTGCCCTAAGATGGGCATTTTCTCTTTCCAAATTTATTCGAGTAGTAGCAGCTGCCGGCTCATCCACTACATTGGGTGCTTCTGTCACTCCCGGGGTTGCTGGAAATTCTTCATATAAAGGGGTGGCGCCTACTCCTCTTCCTCGCCCCCTTCCCCTTCCTCGACCTCTTTCATGGCCATTTAGTCTTTCAGATCTTCTTGGTTCTTGTTCCATATTTCTTTCTTGTTTCCCCCAAAAGAGAAAAAGAAAAAAAATTGTAAAAATATAAGATAAACAAAACAAGTAGAGGTTACAACTTAGCCTATTGTACTATTGTCTATTAGGTCCATCTATCTATTAAAACTACCCTATTACAATTAAGTTCAACTCGGGTAAATGGGCCTTAACAATTGAATCTTCCATGGAGGAGGGCTGGGTTCAGTATATCATACCCACTACTAAGGCCCCTTAACTTCCACTTGGATCCAAAAGACGGGAATTTAAACCCTTGCTTTATTAATTGTTATTCATTTAAATTAGATCCAATCTAATAATGCAAAGCAAATGGACCTTCACAAATGGGCTAACCCATAAGAGAGGAATCTAAACATTACACTTTCAATTGAATCCAAAAAAAAATACTTAACACTTACTAAACAATAAAACAATAACAAAAGCAAATAACATGTTTTTTTTTAATTAAAACAACCATTGAAAGTATTCTAAAATTTAATGATGTGTTCTTATATGCGTCTAATCCTCCACACCGAATCCATTATCATACTCAGCATTTTTCTTATAGCTTTAACCTTTGTCCATTGAGCTAATTTCTAAAAATAATACAAGAAAAACATTACAAACATATTTCAAAAACAATGTATATACTTACTTGGTAACGAGTAGGTCCTTTGTAGCTATCGTGTGTATTTCGTGGGAACGTTCAGGACCAATATATTCGTGTCTTTGATACCACCTGTAACGCCATAATTTCTCATAGATTACCGAGAACACAACATTGGGTCATAATCGTAAATATTGCTCTTATATTTAATAAAAAATTAAAAATAAATACATGGATCCATGGTTTTATAAAAATAAATTACTTGTCTTTAACATAAAATGAGCAACATTTAAATAATTTGGCCCGCTTGATCTTGCTCGACTATATGGTTCCCAACGAATACATCACGAAGCTCATAGGTCCCACTCGCCACCGGCCTTTCTATCCTTAATTTCCTGAACTAACAACATCATAAGGAGTGAACTTCTAAGCAGAATAAGGAAAATACAAACAAGGGTTAGTCATATAATCAAACATAACATATATTCACCAAAGTCATACAAACACAACATCTAGATCATATCATATCTTAAGTCATAATTCTAAATCATAATCTAAGCCATAAATCATAAATCATACTCTAAGTCATAAGTCATAGGTCATAAGTCATAGATCATAAATCATAACTATAGGTCATATATCATAATCATAACTAAAAATAACAAATCAGATATAATAAAAAGATAAGTGCTTATATAGGGGTGGCAATTAAGCCCCGGACAAAAGTCTGTCATACACCGAACATAGGTTCGTTATAAAGTTTTGGCAACTGAGCCTACCGTACATAGTCCATCATACATCATTGGACACCTTAGGTCCAGACACACTTACCCATTTATTGTACCTGAAATGTTAGGTCATACAAACATAAACTATATCATACACTACATAAACTAGATCATAATACTAAACTATCTAATTTTCCTTACCAACACCGGGATAATTGAGAACAAATGCGGAACATGGAACACTCCTAAAACCAGCAATAAAAATATTGAGTATTTCTAAAGAACAGGGATGAATGGAATAGAACTAAACCACCAAGAGGAAACTTACCGAAAAGACACCTTAAGTTCAAAGAACTTAAAATCCTAACCGCAAAACCATAACAAAAGTTAGAACCTGAATGAAAACTAAAGAAACTAAGGAATCAAATAGAATGAAACTTAAGAATAAGAGTACCTCAGATGACCTTATGGATTAGTCTAACTCCAATATGGAAATACTCTAACCTCACTTCCCAAAGTGTTTTATAAAGCTTAAGAATGGAAAAGTGTATGCCCTAAATTTCCACGGGATATTAACGAGCTGGAAATAGGCATAATCCTATAAGCCACGTGGAAGCCACCTACCTGGAGCTGATGATACAAGTCTCTACCTCTTTAGCTTGAGATAGCCAAAGGTTTAGTAAGAATACTCAAAGGCATCGGGTCAGCAGTGTGGACACCACAAGCTAAGACTACATCAAGCTCGAGGTACGACCAGGAGCTGACGCCTTCGACCCTTTATAAAGTCAACCACCAATGTAAACGTGCATATATCAGACATCACATGTCTACTCCATTCCTGAATTCTCGGACACGCAGCATAAACGTGCGTGTTCAGGTACCCCACGACTGGTTTGGGCCATGCGGCCCATTATCCCCCTTTCCTATTGATTAGACCACACTTCATTGTCAGGTTTTAGGAATTAATCATGAATGTCACAGAAGTGACATGATGGGTAAGGAGGTCACGGGATGACCTCCTTTGCCAACACCCTGTCCTCTCCCTATAAATATGGAGACCCTGGGTGTTGCAAAGGGTTGGCCTCTAATTTGTAAAGAAATACCCTGTAAGGAATATCAGAGATATATCAATAATAGTGGCTGGTGGACTAGAAGGATTTTAACCTTCGAACCACCTAAAAAAAGTATTCGAGTTATAATCTTCCTTTGGGATCAGTCATATATTATGGTTCATCATTTAGCACTAATCCATCTCCTTATTCATAAAATTATCTATTGCCGAAGAACCGCATCAACAGTTTGGTGCTTTCATTGAGAGTTTTTAGATTGGTGCTATCACAAAAACCCAACCATGGTAGTTACTCGCTCAAGACAAGGTAACGAGGTGGATCAACGTGATGGGCAGGAGGCCCACCCTGCGACCATATCCGACGAGAGGTTCAGCAACGACCTAGGAAGCAGCCAATGGGCCAAGAAGACACTGGAAGTTCGGCTCCCCGGCCGCCCAATCCGAACCCAGATTTCTACACGGCGGTAGAAATGGAAAATGCACAGTTGAGGAGTCAGCTGGCGAAAGCAAACAAGCAGATTGAAGAGGTTTTGGCCCGATTACCCCCTCTTGCAACCAACGTTAATGTCGGAAAGAGGCATGGTGGGACTCATAAGTCCCACCGAGGTAACCGGTCCAGGCCTGGTCGGTCGGAAAGAACCTTGACATCGAATTCTACTCCCACGTCGCACAACCAAGAAACTGTATTTGAGGACTTCCCTAGGGCTGATCAGCAGTTCAGCCGATCAGTCCTGACCTCAACTCCCAGTTCAGTTCCACCCTCGAGTGCACCCAGGAGGGCTCGAGGCAGCTTGCGAAGGAGATCTGGGGAGGGCTCGTGACGACAGCCCGTCCTGGCCAGCCGTCCTGCACCATGCTTAGACCGCTGAGCGCAGGACACGGGGGATGGTAGAACAAAGCGGCCGCGACCTAACTTAATCTACCCCGACGGGACCAGGATCGCGTCACCAGTCAAGCATCCTTTGTCACCGATAAGATATCCATCTCCTCCCCGTCTAATCCGAGACATTCCAGCTCATGGGAGCAGTAGGAGAAATCCTCCTTCCGTCAGACCTTCCCATCGCAGCCGGGTGCCCAGGGAAATCCCGAATCCTCACCCTCAGTGGCGGGCTCCGAGCCTCTTGAATGGAAGTTACTGGACTGGGAGTAATCAAAGTGGCAGGTCCGGCGAAGACCTGAGCCACCGTTTGAGCTCGGCTCAAAGCCCTCAGCCCACCCCGAGGTGCGACCTCCGAGATTGTCTCAACTCTCAAAGAGGAGACCCAGCTGGAAATGGCAGTCGTGCTCGCCAAGGGGAGGGCCTATCTGAAGTACGTGATAGAGGGAATGTCCCACATAACCTATCTCAAGACAGGAGGGACTATAACCAACCTAACGGGTACAATGGAACTGGAGCTATTGAACAACCCCAGAACAACCAAGGAAGGAAGGACCAAACCCTGGAGCGACTGGCTCAGATGGAGGAGCTGATGAGGAAGCTCTTATCGAAAAAAGAAAAAAAATGAGTACGACTCGGGGGACGAACTCGAGCTCTTCGCCCCCAGCATAGCAGCTACGGCGTATCCACCTAGTTTCTGTATGCCTCACTTGTCCAAGTTCAATGGGGACGGGGACCCGTCAGATCATCTGGGTATGTTCAACACCCTGATGATGGCCCAGAACATCGGTCCCAAGCTGAGATGCTTAATATTTCCTTCCACCTTGATTGGGCCGGCCAGACAATGGTTCAAGTAGAGTAAAAAGCAGTCCATCAGCTCGTGGAAAACCTTTTCTGCCGACTTCAAGAGGGCATTCCGAGCTTCTCAGGCCACCCGCATCAAAGCCGACACCCTGGCGAATGTGAGACAACAACCCGATGAACCTTTGAAAGCTTACCTGAGCAGATTCGCAAACATCACGGCTCGGGCCAGGGACGCAGATGATAGCTCCAAGCTTATGGCCTTGAGGACTGGGATCCTCATTGGAGGCGGGCTCTGGGAAGAGATAAAGAGAAAAGGTGTCAGCAGCGTGAATGAATTCCTGAATAGGGCCCAGGGATGGATAAACCTGGAGGAGGCGCGAGCATCGGCCGCGAGAACCAGCCAAGCCCCTGAACAACCCGCTAGAGTAGGAACGGATGTCGTGACAGCGACACAAACCGTTACATAGAATAACCAGTTTGGTGGAGGCAAGAGAAAAGGGAGCAGCAGCGAGAGCGGCCAGCATGACCTGAAGAAGAACAAGTCCGTGGAAAATTTTAAGCCAGTCTACGCGACTTATACCGAGCTTACCAACACTAGGGAGAATATTTTCCTAGCGAACTCTGCTCGCCTCCCCTGGAAGAAGCCGAAACCATTGAAACACTAGAAGGGCAAGCGAGACCCCTCCAAGTTTTGTCGGTTCCACAACGACATTGGCCACAACACTGATGATTGCCGGCACCTGAAGGATGAGATCGAGACTCTCATCAGAGCCGGACCCTTGGCTCAGTACGCGCGAAATAGATTTCCCGCCGGTCAACCAGCTCCAGAAGCTCCGATAAGTCAGCCCGGGCCTCGGATAGATCAGGACATCCCTCCCCCTGTGATAGGAGGAGAGATCTCCACGATCTCCAGAGGCCCCCATCTGGCTGGCACGAGCAGAGGTGCCTAGAAGAGATATGTTAACGAACTTAAAGCTCATAATGGAGTGGAATTCGTCCCCGAGCAGCATCTACCCAAACAACAACAATTGGAAAGGCAACCAATCATATTCACCGAGGAAGATGCCAGTCACGTCCAGTTCCCTCATAAAGACCCTCTGGTCGTAGCCGCTCAGCTCGCTAACCGGAGAGTTAGGAGAATACTGGTCAATAATGGAAGCTCGGTGAACCTGCTGTTCCGGTCTACGCTGGAAAAGATGGGTTTATCTATCACCGAGTTGAAAGCTACCTCCATGATGCTATATGGATTCTCTGGGGAAGGGTCGGCAGCAATAGGAACAATTGAGCTGGTGATCACTTTGGGAGAGGGACCCCAGACTGTCTCAAAACTCCTCGAGTTTGTGGTCATTGATTGTCCCGTCACGTACAACGCTATTTTGGGCCGACCTACATTGATAGCGTTCGAAGCCATAACCTCCATCTGTTACCTCGCGCTAAAATTCCCGTCTTCCTCAGGGATATGCACGGTCCGAGGTGATCAGCTTGCTGCCAGGGAATGCTATAGCATTTCTATGAATGGAAAATCAAAACCCGGGCAGCAGACGATGACCATCCAGGGCGGGAATGAGGAATCTCAGGAACTTGTGCCTAGTCTTGAGTTTGAAAAACCTCAGAGTGCCAAAGGGGAGAATATCATCTTAAATAATGATATCGACCCCAGAATAGGCGAGGATAGATCTGAGCTCCAGGCCATCAAAGAGCTCGAGGAGGTAAGCATCGACCCACAAGACACCTCGAAGGTGGTAAAGCTCAGGAAAAATCTATGCAGCGAGAGGAAGGCGGAACTGATTAAGTTTATGCAGGAGAATCTAGATGTGTTCGCCTGGTCTCATGGAGACATGGTAGGGATCAGTCCGAGCGTCATCATGCACACCCTCCACTTGGATAAAAGCATGCCTACAAAATCCCATAAACAAAGGCGCCTAGGAAAAACCCGAGTTGAGGCCCTAGAGGAGGAAGTAGCCCGGCTCTTAAAGTGAGGCTTTATCCGCGAGGCAAAGTTCCCGATCTGGGTCGCCAATCCTATGTTGGTCCCGAAGCCTAACGGGAAATGGCGAACATGCAACGAATTCTCCGATCTGAACAAAGCCTGCCCCAAAGATTGCTTCCCCCTGCCAAGGATCGACCAATTAGTACATGCCACGGCAAGGCACGAACTCATGTCTTTTATGGATGCTTACTCAGGCTATAACTAGATCGCCATGAATCCAGCAGACCAGGAACATACTAGCTTCATGACCCCAACTAACGTTTATTGTTACAAGGTCATGCCCTTCAGGCTGAAGAACACCGGAGCTACGTACCAGAGGTTGGTAAATAGGATGTTTACCAACCAGATCGGGAAGAATATGGAAGTGTATGTTGACGACATGCTGGTCAAGTCGAAAACTACCGATAACCATGTCTCTGATCTGGAGGAATGCTTTAAGATATTGAGAGAATACGGCATGAGGCTAAACCCCCAAAAATGTACTTTCGGGGTCGCATCAGGAAAATTCCGGGGGTTCATTGTCAATACCAGGGGAATAGAAGCAAACCCCGATAAGATCAGGTCGGTACTCGAGATTCCCTCACCCCGGTCACGAAAAGACGTTCAAAGTCTGACAGGAAGGGTGGCGGCCCTCAATCGGTTTATTTCTAAATCTACCGACAAATGTTTTCCATTCTACAACCTGCTCCGGGGAAATAAAAAATTCGAGTGGACCGATGAATGCGAACGTGCCTTCCTCGACCTGAAAGCACATTTAGCCGAGCCGCCCGTATTGTCCAAACCAACGGCAGGAGAGCCTCTTTTCCTTTACCTAGCTGTCACGGAGGATGCAGTTAGCGCCGTATTAGTCCGAGAAGAAGACCGATCTCAAAAGCCAGTTTATTACATCAGCAAGAGGCTTCTCGGAGCAGAATCCTGGTATCCGTTGATGGAAAAGATGGCTTTCTGTCACATTACGGCCTCCCGAAAGCTCAGGCCATATTTCCAGTCCCACTCAATACACGTCATAACCGATCAGCCTTTAAGGCAGGTTTTGCAAAATCCTGAAGCATCGGGACGTCTGTTGAAGTGGGCTATCGAACTCAGCCAATTTGAGATATTGTACATACCGCGAACTGCAATAAAAAGCCAGGTCCTGGCTGATTTTGTGGCAGAGTGCACAGGGTTCCGAGAAGGTCCTATAGAAGAGTCAGCCCAGGCCTCCTTAGCCCAGGCCTCATGGAAGGTCTTCGTAGATGGCTCGTCTAACGAGAACAGCTCCGGGGCTAGAATCATATTGATATCCCCAGAAGGACATCGATTCCACTCGGCGTTACGATTTAGATTCAAAGCGTCCAACAACGAGGCTGAATACGAAGCTTTACTGGCGGGGCTAAGGGTGGCCCAGGAGCTGAAGGCCATCTCCATCCAGTGTTACAGCTATTCCCAACTCGTGGTAAACCAAGTGTTAGGGGAATACCAAGCACGGGGAACCAAGATGGCTGCTTACTTGGCCAAGGTAAAGAACGAGCTATCCGCATTTGAGCGTGGCTCAATCGAGCAGATACCTCGGGAGCAGAATGCCAACGCAGACGCCTTGGCAAAGCTCTCTACCTCTGGGGAGGCGAAGACATTGGGACTGGTCTTGGTAGAGTTCTTGGAAAGACCAAGCATAGAGGAGGTCGGGGCGAAGGTCAAGATGATTGACGCCAGACCGACTTGGATGACTCCCATCCTTGAGTATCTCACAGCAGGAAAGTTACCCGAGGAGCGAAATGATGCAAGGAGGGTACTTTACTAGGCTCCAAGGTATACAGTGATAGATGGAATATTATACCAGCATGGACTCTCTTTACCTCTCCTACGGTGTGTTCTGCCAAGCGAGGCAAAGACCATTTTGCAGGAAGTGCACGAGGGTTTTTGTGGAGATCACACTGGGGGGCAAAGCTTGGCCCTGAAGATACTGAGGCAAGGGTATTATTGGCCCACTTTTTCAAAGGACTCGATCTCATATGTCAAAAAGTGTGACAAGTGCCAGCGATTCACCACAATTTCCCGGGCTCCCCCGGTCGAGCTGAAGATGATCTCGTCCCCATGGCCATTCGCGGTCTGGGGAATTGACCTAGTTGGTGCCCTCCCTACTGGAAAGGGAGGAGTTCGCTACGCGGTGGTGGCTATCGACTACCTCACCAAGTGGGCAGAAACAGAGCCCCTGGCAACGATCACTTCAAAGAGAGTCCTCGACTTCGTGGTCAAGAGTATTATCTGACGATTCAGGCTGCCAAAAAAGATCGTGTCGGATAATGGAACGCAGTTCGATAGCGACCTCTTCACCGAATTCTGTGAGAGGCACGACATTGTTAAAAGCTTCTCCTCCATGGCCTATCCCAGGCCAATGGGCAGGTCGAGGCTGTCAATAAGATGCTAAAGGCAAGCCTTAAGAAAAGACTAGACGAAGCCAAGGGAGTTTGGCCAGAATAGCTCCCCCAGGTACTGTGGGCATACCGGACCTCACATCGAACACCGACGGGTCATACTCCTTTCTCCCTGGCTTTCTGGAGTGAAGTAGTCCTTCCTGTCGAAGTAAAGGTAGCCTCGCATGGAGTCCATGCATTTGACCAAGACTAGAATGATGAATTGCTCTGCGCATCCCTCGACCTAATTGACGAAAAACAAGAAGATTCACAGCTGCAGCTCGCGCATTATCAACAAAAGGTCACTCGTTATTTCAACTCTAAGGTCAAGAAACGCGCCTTCAGCGTTGGCGACCTGGTCCTCAGAAGAGTCTTTCTAGCCAGTAAGGATCCCAAGGACGGAGTGATGGGACCAAACTGGGAAGGGCCCTATCAAATAACCGAGGACGTGAAAGAAGGAACCTACAAGCTAGCTTGGCTTAATGGAGAAGCAGTCCCACGGACTTGGAACGCTATACACTTGGAGAAATATTATCAATAATACCTTCGCAAGGCTTAATTGGAAAAGCCATCTTTTGTTTATTAAGTAATAATAGTTAATCTTTTTACATTATTGTATATGTTTGTGGATGTAAAGTCAAGTAACCACGAAAGACCCTTTCCTGATTACTTAGGGGGCATATATCCTGGATATAAACCAGGTCTGAAAACTTAGAAGTTAGTTCAAATTGATTGATCGATGTTTTTCTTAAAAAGCACAAGATATCAATAAAGGATTAATGCGAACTAAGTTGTATCCTGGATGTAACCAGGTCCTAAAACTTAGAAGTTAGTTCAAATTGATTGATCGATGTTTTTCTTAAAAAGCACGAGATATCGATAAAGGATTAACGCAAACTAAGTTTTTAAATTAACTTCCTGGATACAACTAGGTCCTAAAACTTAGAAGTTAGTTCAAATTGATTGATCGATGTTTTTCTTAAAAAGCACGAGATATCGATAAAGGATTAAAGCAAACTAAGTTTTTAAATTAACGTCCTGGATACAACCAGGTCCTAAAACTTAGAAGTTAGTTCAAATTGATTGATCGATGTTTTTCTTAAAATGCACGAGATATCGATAAAGGATTAACGCGAACTAAGCTTTTAAATTAACGTCCTGGATACAACCAGGTCCTAAGTCTTAGAAGTTGGTTAAAATTGATTAACAGATGTTTTTTTTTCCTAAAAAGCATAAGATGTCAATCACAACACCAACAAAAACCAAGTTCTCACCAAGTGTATTAAAGAGGAGTAACAGTAAGGTCAAAGCAAAAATATATAAACAGATTAAAATAAATCTGGGGATACCAATTGTTTCGAGGATAAAAAACCTCATAATGTAAAATTACAAATAAAGATAATAATAAAAGAGGAAGCCAAAAATCCTAAGCCCCGCCAGGCCGCTCTGATGAAGTCAACCCCTCGCCATCCTGCTCGGTGGCAGTGGATGTCTCCCCGGTCTCGGAGGGCGTCTATTGTTGAAGGCGAGCTTTAAACTTCCCCAAGAAGGACTCCCACACATCCGGCCCCAGGAAGGAAAAGTCACCATCCTGGTTGAAGGCCCAGCAATGGTACAACATGGCCTCCATGGAAGAGCTAGAAGCTGCCCTCTCCGCAACAAGGGCGGCCCTGGCCTCCTCGAGTTCGACCTTCGTGGCGTCCTGGGCGACCTTGGCAGCCTCGGCCTCCAGCAGCTTGGCCTGAGATGCCTCCAGCTCGGCCTGCGCAGCAACCAAGTCAGTTTGCGCAACCCTCTCGCTCTCCCGGGCAGTCGCCAAGGCAGCCTTGGCATCCTGCTCCTGCTATTGAGCGGAAGCGAGGGTGACCTGGGCAGCCTGGTGCTCGCTCATGATCTCGTCCATCCTGGCCCTGGACCGAGATATGCTCCGGTGGAGAGCCAAAGCCGCCTGCAAGAAAAAAAGATAATAAGGCAAGTGCCTTAGAAAAAAAAACAACACAAACAGAAAGAACCAGTGGTAAAGCAAACTTACCGTGAGGGTCATCCCCAATGAAGACTCCATCATGTTCTCAGGGCTCCTCATCTCGATCTCCCGCAGGTCCCTCAAGGTGGCATTGTAGCAGTGGACCACCATATAGGTCGCGGTCTCATAGACCGTCCCCCAAAAAGCCTCAGAGATTTTCTCCAAGGCATGGGGGTTGACCGGGACGTGCACGCCGGGGGTTGGAGCTGGCAAGGTCCTAGTGGGTACCTCCTATTCCTGAGCAGGGACAGGAGGTCGCAGAGGAGGTGGAGCTATCTTCTCCACTGCAGGAGGGGGTGGGGGAACCTTCTCTATGGCAGCAGGGCCCTAGCTTTTCCCCTTGGCAGGAGACTTGGAAGAAGTCCCAGGGGTCTTCTTGGCCAACCAGAGCCTCTTCACCAAGGGCCCGGAAGACCCGGAGGAGATTTTTCCCCCTGGAACATAGCTCGCAGAACATTGTCCCCGGGCTGTGACATCTCCTGGTCTGAAACAGAGACAACAAGTCATTAGTATGCATGTAAAAACATTTTGATTGCAAAAAATCTAAAGTATGTATTGAAAAAGGTCCTACCCTCCGAGCTAGAGGAATCTATTGTCAAGACCTCCGGCCCCGGAGCTCCTACAGGGGAGTCTAAGATAATGACTTCATGAATGAGAGGAGGCTCTGGGTCCGAATCTGCCTCAGGACTGGACTCCTCTACATACTTCCTAAGGCCCAGAGCTACTACACCCTCCAGAAGGGAGGGCCATGACCTAAGGTTGGTCCCGTACTCCTCAAAGAAGGCCGACCTAAAGGCCAGGGTATTATCTACTACTACAGTACCCCTAGGGCGGCCTAAGTCATGACGCAACACAAGCTGGTCAACACACTGGAGTAGAGTGATGTTGCGGTCTGGGTCATTTTTGTGGCGGTGAACGAGTTGGCTGGGGTTAAACCTAGCAAGCTGTAGGTCTATCGCGACCCTGTCTAAGTCCCTAAATAAGTAAGGGTTACCTTGGCCAGAGGGATCGGCTACTGCCCCGGACTGGGTCCGCTCTGCGTTGACCTCCTGGGCGACCTCAAGAGCCCGCTTCCGGCGCACGAGGGGCACCTCGACCTCATCCGCGGCCTCCTCCTCGGGGATGGGCGCCATCTTGTGAGCAGCGAGGAGGGTCCGCGGCCTCCTAAAGGCAAGAGTCTGGCCCGGGGAAATTAACTTAGACGCCAGCATCGTCTCATCAGACACGAGCTGGCGGTATTCTTTTTCACTTGGGGGGAGCCCCGCAAGGTTTCGTACTGACCCCCAAGGGTCACCGACTTAGCCGTCCTCGCAAAAATAGATGCATGATAGTTTTCAAGTCAGCAACTAATGGAAAGAGACTAATCAACGACAAGCTTGCGAGCTAAAGTTAGAAGGAACTTACGAGGACGGTTGAAGTAATGGTATTCGTAGTTGCGGAATCCCGTTGACATGAAGAATTCATCCTTGTAGTCATTGGGGTGGCTGGGCAGCTCGATGACCGCAGCCGAATTGGGAAAATGGGTCAGGTAGTAGAACCCGTCACCTCGCCCCCGCTGTTCCGGGTTGGCTTTGAGGCAGAAGAAGTAGAGGATGTTCGCCGGTGTGGGGACCTGCCATTCCTGCTTCAGGAACAAGTACCTTAACCCCGCTAACAGACGGTATGAGTTAGGGGGAGTTGGAAGGGGGCCAGCTTCACGAAATTTAAGAATTTTGCGAAGTACTGGTCCAAGGGGAGAAAGGCCCCAACCTTGAGATGTTCGTCGCTCCAGGCTGCAAACTCCTCATCGAGCGGTGCGCAGCTCCGCTCGCCCTCAAGGGGAGGTTGGCCGACCAGAGCACCCCTCCCTATCTCGATACTGTGGGAAAGCATAATCTTGTTGACCTTCCCCTAGGTTGTGAACTTCGAGGCAATCCTCCCGGCCTCGAAAAAGGCATCAGGTCCCACCTCGACCTCCTTCTCCACGGTGGGACCAAAGTCGGGAATTGGAGAGTTTGTTGCCACCTTTTTCCCTTTACTGACTTGCTGGGAGGACGAGCTTCCAGCACTCTTCTTGGATATGCTCTTCTTGGGTCCCATCTGGTCGCCTAACGAACAAAGAAGAAAGTTTAGAAAAGGCGACCTAAGCATAAGAAAGAATCTAGCACGAAGAAGGGTTTCCTTTACACGGGCTGAGGTAATCTCAGCTCGCGGCGAGTGAGATAACACGATTCTATGAACACGCGCCCATGCTCCCAACTGGTCCCCGATTGCTCGGGATCCGTGTGTCAGGAGGGTCAGGATAAAGTTTACCTTGGAAGGAAAGTTTCGAAAGGCAAAAACTGCCTGAGAAGCGTGTCCCCTAAGCTTCCCGGTTTTTGCACCCCAGAAACTTGTTGTTCCAAACAGGCATAAAAAAAATTTTACCCAAAAAAATCACCCTAGAATGGTATCCTATGAGTCATGTTCCTGAGCATTCTCTTTCCTACAGTCGATACCCCTAGGATAAAAACCTACGCACAAAATACCAGCAAAGAAAAACAAAAGACAAACAACCTACTGCATGCGGTTAAGAAGAAAGTTTACCTAAGCAAGGAAAAAGGGAAACATTTAAAGCATACAATAAACAGAGGACTTACCGAAGTTTTTTTTTTTTTTTCTGCGTAAAGAACTGAAAATAGCGTCGGGGTTGGAATCCTGGTTGAATCTTTGGAACCGGAGTCGCAAAAGAGCCCTCGTATCTGGAACTCAGGAACGTTTGGAACAGTAACCGGGAGAAAGAAAGGGTTTTGAGACTGAGAAGAGAGAAGAAAGAAGGTGAGAAAAAAATTCAAATAAAAAGGTGGCTCATTCTAAAGGTGGCCAGCCTTATATATACGTAAAAGGAAAAAGAATGAGGGACGTTCGATTGTCTTGATGTGGGAAACGAGGATCACAACTCGAAAGATGAAACGACGGCCGAAGATAGGCTAGGCCATTTAATGCGGTTCTCGGAAGACGGACCGTCACCAACCACGATGCTCCACGTATCTGATACCAGCATCATGGGCAGGATATGAAGAGTCCACAAGGAAGCCTAAAAGACCCCGTTGTGGCCACAGGTGATGTCATATGCATGAGCAGGGGTTTGGGGGGCAAATGTACGCCCTAAATTTCCACGGGATATTAACGAACTGGAAATAGGCATAATCCTATCAGCCACGTGGAAGCCACCTACCCGGAGCTGATGATACAAGTCTCTACCTCTTTAGCTCAAGATAGCCAAAGGTTTAGTAAGAATACTCAAAGGCATCGGGTCAGCAGTGTGGACACCACGAACTAAGAATACATCAAGCTTGAGGTACGACCAGGAGCTGACGCCTCTGACCCTTAATAAAGTCAACCATGCAATGTAAACATGCATATATTAGACATCACATGTCTACTCCATTCCTGAATTCTCGGACACGCAGCATAAATGTGCGCGTTCAGGCACCCCACGACTGGTTTGGGGCATGCGACCCATTATCCCCCTTTCCTATTGATTAGACCACACTTCATTGTCAGGTTTTAGGTATTAATCATGAATGTCACAGAAGTGACATGATGGGTAAGGAGGTCACGGGATGACCTCCTTTGCCAACACCCAGGTGTCCTCTCCCTATAAATATGGAGACCCTGGGTGTTGCAAAGGGTTGGCCTCTAATTTGTAAAGAAATACCCTATAAGGAATATCAGAGATATATCAATAATAGTGGCTGGTGAGCTAGAAGGATTTTAACCTTCAAACCTCTTAAAAAATGTATTCGAGTTATAATCTTCCTTTGGGATCAGTCATATATTACGGTTCATCATTTAGCATTAATCCATCTCCTTATTCATATAATTATCTGTTGTCGAAGAACCGCGTCAACAAAAATCTTTTTCCCAACCCAAGTGTTTATCACTCTTCTGGTCTCACTAGCACCTTGGAGTTTGATCACAACTGAATAGTAAGTGAAAGGGCTGGGTCCTAAGTCCTATTTATAGAGTTCTAGGAATAAATATCTTCTTTTTGGCTTGAATAAAAACAATGAATTTTATTGAAGATATTTGAATATTCGTCAGTCAAAGGCTTAGGACTTGGTCAAATTGTTCAGAGAGAGGTTTAAGGAGTCAAAGCTTGATTTTTAAAATTAAAAACAAAAATAATAAAAACAAATAGAATCTTAACTTCTAACTCCCTAAATCTCGTAACTCTAAACTCACCTGCAGTAAAATCAACATAATTGGAGCTGTAGGAATTCGATTTAGACCATCTTAAAATATAGGTTAAACTTATAAAATTCATAACTATTGCTATGAGTTTCCAACTAAGTCCCGGTTTGAACCAAAATCCACGGAATCTAAAAAACTACAATTACTACTATCTAGCTAACTAAGTAAAATTCTAGGACGCTACAATGTCGTAGTGGGAAGATTGTGAGACAACCTGTTCACTATGAACATGAGGCACATGTCCTTGTTTCTAATACAGACAAAGACAATCCATTAACCTTAAAAGAGGCTATGGATGATCATGAAAATGAGAAATGGCAAGTATGTTTATATAACCTAAAGTTTAGATAGAATAATTAAGAACGTGACACTTGTCACATGCATGTTTATTAAGTATTTAAGGATTTTAGATGAATAAATTAATCTAGGATAAACCTAGTTAGTCTAGAACCGTCCCTCAGCTGTTAGGATCACGTTTTACTCAATCAAAGTTGTTTAAACAAATTCAAGTGTGTTGAAAGTGTGCAAAAACATGTTTGATATATCAGCGTATGTCAATATATTGCAGCTATAGGGGTCGATATATCGCAGCTATAGAGGTCGATATAACGCCTATGATTGATAAGGAAAACATGTCAACTTCGCACGAACGATACCACGAAGGCTCGGGAATATGGGGAGGTAGTATATCTCCTATAGGGGTGATATATCGGCTCCACACACATATTTGGAAATTCCGTGGAATCCAAGCTAGAAACAACCCTCAACAACTTGGACTTGCTCATTAACATTTTTTACCGAGTTCTGGGCATCTGTGGAGCAGAAAATTCAATTTTATTCATATTAAAAGGAGTTAGTTTCACTCCTTGAACTCTATAAATAGGACCCTTCACTCAGCCATTTGCATCATCATTCAAGCACTTCTCAGAGCCTCCAAGCTGCAAAGTTTGTTCTAGAGAGAAACACTAGGGTTTTGGGGTTAAGAGCTTTCAAATCCAAGTTTTTCTAAGCACTTGGGAAGTAAGATAAAGTGATGTTTCGGTATTGAGGTGTAGATCGAAGTTCTAATCTATCTAAGGTATTCTTTATCCTCGGGTTTAGTTCATTATAGTTTCTCTTATTCTTTTCATTTTCTTCAAATCCTAACTTGTTATAATGGTTTTTGGTTAGGTATTTGATTTCCTTTGAAGGTTTTCGGTAAGTTCTTATCTTGATGGTTTAGATCTTCTTTTCATCTTCATTGCTTTAGAAAACTTATGGATCTTATTATTTGGTTTTAGGAGTTCCAATCACATTCTTGTCTCCAATATCCTAGTTTTTGTAAGGAAAATAGGTTAGATTTTATGTGTTATGATTATGTTTATGTGCTATATGTGTATGTAAGTATGTATGTATATGTTTTATGTTGTTGTCGCTTGGGAAATGTAGTTGCTTAGATAGTGTTGACCCTTGAATTGGTCAATGACACGGAGTCAAATGAACAATAGAAATGAGATAAAATCAAGACCGAAAGATAAATGATGCAGAAAGATTTATAGTGGTCCGGCCCCAATAAAATGGTAATGACCTACATCCACTTAGTGCTCTTATTGATGTAAAATCCCAAGAATTGTGATCAATGAAGGGTTCCCGATTTTCACAAGCTTTTGGATGAATACAAGTATGGCAGATAAAAACACTCTGATTCACTCTTAGAATTCTCGGGTCTAGGAAGAAAGTTCCAAAAGTCCCCTCCCTTGAGCCCTTTGATTCTTATTTATAGGCTCAAGGTAGTATACATGGGCCAATGGGCCTTTATTACATTTAATATAAGCGTATCTAGATAATAATGGAAAATGCAATTATTACATAAATGTGAGGTTACATATCTGAAGGAAATAAATGAGAAGTTGCGATCAGACTGGTCGCCCATAAATACGATGTATGCTGAATGGATTCTCTTCTGGTCGATGGTCGAATAGATTATACTTACTTAAATGGTCACGTGTATCCTACGTGCACGTTAATTCTGCCACGTCATTAGGTAGTCATTTTTTGGGTAAACAGATAGCAAATAAGCAAATCCCAAGATTTTTATCATTATCGTAGACTATAGTTATGATTTAACCTACCTCGAATAGTAGCAAGAGGACCTAGATGGTTTATCATATACTATATTGTATTTAAACCTACCTTGAATAGTAGCAAGAGGACCTGGATGGTTTCTATCACATACTACGGTAATGAGTTAATGGCCATTAATATTGTAGTCCTATGTTTTATGATTTACGTTTTACATCATACGTTTTACCATTTATGCTGTTACGTCTTATGATTTATGATATGTTTTAGTAGTTTTTCCTTACTGGGCATTAGGCTCTTTCCTTTAATTTTAGATGGTGCAGGAAAATGAGCATGGAAGGCGAGACAGATTCATGGCAGCTTTGACATGGGTATTGGGAGATGACTAAATGAATGGACTGATGGGAAAGATCAAGGATGACATTTTGTTTCAAGTCTTTTTAATTATGTATCTATGTTTTTCCACATTTAGTATTTGAAAAATTAATTAAAGGTTTTGTTTTCCTTATGATTTTATGTAATAACAATGAGATCTCGTATTTTGGATTTTCTAATAAAGTTCTATTATTTTATGTATGTATTCCAAAATAATAGTTATGTCTTAGTAGTTTTAATGGTCCGAGGTCCTTAAGTTGGTTGGGTCATTACAGTTGGTCATTACAGTTGGTACCATAGCCACGGTTCATATGCATGGAGTTCTCCTTGATACACGCACAAAATCTCCAGATCTAATCGGGAATGTAAGTGTTTATGTTATGAATATTATGTTTATGTTAATAGCTAATGTTTTAGTCATTATTTTTTCAGTCAAAATGAATGGAGCTTTCACTGACCATGATATCCGAGCCATTAAGGCATTGAAAAGGGTTAGAGAGCCAAGGGATACAATAGGAGTGCAAGAAAGAATTACTTAAAGATTGGTCATATTTCACAAGGAGATAGTTCATCTTCAAATCAATAGGCAAATTATGATGTGAGCTATAGAACAATATGTCCTAGTAATTAGGATTTTTAAGGATTTTCCTACTGTAGTTTCAAAATCGGAAGAATTATGGGAGACTATGGATGATGAAGATCATTTACTTGTAGCCATGAGATATTATTTTCTCATACTTAGGTTTACCTATAGGTTTGAGTTTCAACTCACTGATGAACAAAAGCATAACATCCTAATGAATATTCCCTGAGGTAGTTTTGAGGCTCATCATAATGATGATTATGAAGAAATAAATGATGATATGTTAAATGAAGGGTCAGATGTAGAAGATCCTGATTTTTAGAGATTTACCCTAGTTATTATTAGTATAGTTTCTTTATTTATTTCGAATTTATGATTGTAATAAGTGAAAATCTTTTTCCAAATGAATAAAGTTGTTATTTTTTAATGGCATGTATGAATTTGAATTTTTTTGCAATCATAATAAATTTAGAATAAATTCAATAAATAATGATTGAGTTCAGTGAGGGTGCATACAAATCAATGGACCAGGTTCTGTATTGAGAGTTTAGGGGGCCATAGTAGTGGGAATGAGTTTACTGATCCCAGCCCTCCCTCAATATGGTTAACTTTGGAACAATGAAGAGTTTCGAGCGTGAGAATTAAGTCATATAAGGTGATTAGAAATAGACTTAGAAAATAATTAATGTGGTTTAATAGTCTAAGTATACAAACACACCCTGATTTATAAAGATGGCTTACATAATTTTTCATAAGAAATCATAACTGATAGGTTCGAGTTATGTTTGTTTAGACTAAGTTTTGCCTTAGAAACTAATAGGGTAAGTTCTAACATGTTTTCTCAACTGTTAGAACTTTGATGAAGATGCCATTCCGTAGGTCTGTACGCATGAACGACAATGCCTCCAGCACCGCTAACGAGACTCATGAAGCCCCTCCAGTCCGAAGAAGGGGAATGCCTGCCACCAATGCTGCTGCTAATAGAAATGCACCACCTCTGGTTGATCACACCGCTGAGATTATCCAATTACAGAAACAAGTGGAAGAACTGCTACAGCAACAACGACAACAACCTCAGTCACAACCTCAGCTACAGCCTCAGCCTCAGCCTCAGCCTCAAGCACCCCAGCAAGGGTAGAACTTAGGATATCCGTATGGGGGATGGCTGATGGCAAACTATGCAGCTTATCCAACTCAATACATAGAGCCAATCTACTAGCATTTTCGAAAGCAGCATGCTCCAAACTTTGAAGGGCACCCGACCACTTTGAGGCTAAAGAATGGCTCAGGAATGTTCGGTCGATTCTAGCACACATGAACCTCAGTAACGCGGATCACATATCCTGCATTTCCTCTCTACTGAAAAAGGATGCCAGAATCTGGTAGGATTTGGTACAGCAGACTCATGATGTCACCACCATGACATGGGCTAGATTTTTGGAGCTATTTCACAAAAAGTATTACAACTCGATTGTCATCGCTACGAGGGTGGAAGAATTTGCCAGTCGGAAGCAGGGCAATTTAACGGTAGTTGAGTACGCTCAACAATTTGATCGTCTAGCCAAGTTCGCACCAGAGTTGGTCCCAACCGATTTCTTGAGGTTACGAAGTTCACCAGGGAACTCAGACCCAAGATTGAGTTAGGTGTCAAGTTGGTGAATCATGGAACCACTTTTTACGCCGATGTTCTGGAAATGACTATAGAGGTAGAAAGGCTATAGAGGAGGCAAGCAAGTCTGAACCCAGGCAGCAGAATCAAACTCATAATGGTCGAAACCACAACAACAACCAACATAGCAATAATAGGAAGAAAAGAAAGCATTCTGATAATAAGCAAGCCGACGCTGACAAAAGAGCGTGGACTAATAACGATAATAATAGGTCGGGTTATGTGGAATACCCTTAGTGCTACAAGTGCCAAGAAAGACATCTTGCGGAGTGTCATGAAAACACTAAGGGTTATTGCAATTGTGGCCAGGAAGGTCATTGGAAAAAGGATTGTCCACAGCACAAACAAGAAGAAAAGAAGGGCAACAAGATGGTTCCAGCCACAGTCTTTACCTTGACCCAGGGAGAAGCTGAAGCTAGTAACAAAGTGGTCATAGGTCAGCTTCCTATCCTCGATAATATATGTTCAATATTGTTTGATTCAGGAGCAACACACTCGTATATCTCCATAGGAATGATAGAAAAATTAGACAAACCTTGTAAAAGATTTGGAACTAGGTTGTTACAAAATTTCTTTCGGGTGAAGTAGTTCTATCATCACGGATAGTACGAGGAGTATCGATCAAAATCAACGGCACGAAACTAGAAGGAGACTTAATAGAGATAGAGATGAAGGACTTCAGTGTAATACTGGGCATGGACTGGCTAGCAAGGCATGGCGCAACCATCGACTGTAGACGCAAGCAAGTGACGTTCGAAACTCCTGACGATCAGAAACTATGTTTTATGGGAAAAATTTCAGGACTATGGACACCACTTATGTCATCTCTCAAAGCTCAAAAGATGATAGAGAAAGGATGTCACACATTGTTAGCAAGCATCACAGATGTGGCACAAGAAACACCATTAAAGGTTGGAGACGTCCGTATTATAAAGGAATTTCGAGAGATATTTCCTGACGACTTACCAGGGTTACCCCCTACTCAGGAAATTGACTTCATAATCGAACTAGTACCATGAACCAAACCTATCTCAAAGGAACCATATCGGATGGCACCTACCGAACTCAAGGAGTTGAAAACGCAATTACAAGAGCTCTTATATTTGGGTTTCATAAGACTGAGCCATTCGCCATGGGGAGCATCGGTTCTATTTGTGAAGAAGTAGGATGGAAGCATGCAGATGTGTATCGATTACCACAAGCTGAATAATGTGACAATTAAGAACAAGTACCTGCTACCCCGGATCGACGACTTATTTGATCAACTCCAAGGAGCAACTGCATTTTTAAAGATTGATCTACGGTCCAGTTTTCACCAGCTCAAGGTAAGGGAAGAGGATATACCAAAGACAACTTTTAGGGCTCGATATGGATATTAAGAGTTTCTAGTTATGTCTTTTGGTCTTACCAATGCTCCAGCCACAATTATGGACTTAATGAATCGAGTCTTCAACGATTACTTGGACAAATTCGTCGTAGTGTTCATTGACAATATTTTGGTGTACTCCAAGGACAAAGTCGAGCACGAGGAACATTTAACACTGACCATGTTGCGATTAAAGGAGCATCAACTTTATGCCAAGTTCAAGAAATGTGAATTTTGGCAATCACAAGTAGCGTTCCTTGGCCACATAGTATCCAAGGATGGAGTCGCAGTAGACCCAACTAAGGTAGAGGTTGTGAAGGATTGGCCAAAACCTAAGAATGCGTCAGAAGTTAGAAATTTTCTCGAGCTAGCAGGCTATTACCGGAGATTTGTAGAATGCTTTTCTAAGATAGCCACTCTGCTTACCAACCTGACCCGGAAATAACAAAAGTTCAACTGGATGGATAAATGTCAAGAAAGCTTCCAGTTGCTCAAAGATATATTGTGCTCAACACCAGTACTTTGGGTACCGACACCCAATGACTAGTTTGTAGTATACTGTGATGCATCTAAGCAAGGATTGGGTTGTGTGCTGATGCAAAATGACAAAGTAATATCCTACGCCTCAAGTCACTTGAAGGAATACGAGTAACGCTATCCAACACACGATATGGAATTAGCGGCGGTGGTCTTTGTACTGAAAATCTAGCGCCACTATCTTTATGGAGAATGGTGTGAGATTTATACGAACCACAAGAGCTTAAAATATTTCTTCACGCATAAGGAGCTCAATATGAGGCAGCGCGGGTGGTTAAAACTAGTAAAGGATTATGACTACAAAATCCTATACCACCCAGGAAAAGTGAATGTAGTTACATATGCGTTAAGCCAGAAGAGATATGGAAATCTAGCAGCATTATCCAGAATTGAAAAGCCACTACAGCAAGAGCTAATTAATGTCAGGATAGAAATAGTCAGTGGTCAACTGGCTAACTTTTTCATCCAGTCGAGTTTACTAGATGATATATGGATCGGGCAAGGGCATGATGACACATTAGTATCACATATGGCTGCAGTCAAAGAAGGCTAGACTACAAATTTCTCTATATAAGAACAAGGGTTCTTGAGATATTAAGGTCGACTATACGTGTCGAATGACCATGGAATTAAGATGAAGATTTTAAAAGAGGCACACAATACCCCATACTCAGTTCACCTTGGGTCAACCAAGATGAATCACAATCTTAAGGCACTATATTGGTGGTGGGGAATGAAGAAAGACGTAGCAGAGTATGTGTCCAAATGCCTAATATGCCAGCAAGTAAAGGAAGAACATTAGTGACCTGCAGGCTTATTGCAACTGCTTAGTATTCTATAATGGAAGTGGGATGACATATCCATGGACTTCATGACAGGATTACCACGAAAAAATAAGCAACACGACTAAGCTTGGGTTGTGATAGATAGACTCACCAAGTTAGCTCACTTCCTGCCTCTCAAGACTACGTACACTGCTGACCAGTACGCAGACATTTATGTTCGAGAAATTGGACAGTTGCATGGAATCCCTAAGACCATAGTATCTGATAGAGGATCGGTGTTTACATAAAGATTTGGGGAAGCTTGCAACAAGCCATGGGTACCAAGCTAAGTCTCAATACGACATTTCATCCTCAGACCGACGGATAGTCAAAGCGTACCATATATATTTTAGAAGATATGTTCTGCACTTGTGTACTAGATTTCACAGGATCATGGAGTAAGTATTTGCAACTTATAGAGTTCTCCTACAATAATAGCTACCAGGCAATGATAGGTATGGCACCCTATGAGTTCCTTTATGGAAGGAAATGTCGGTCGCCGTTACATTAGGACGAGGTAAAGACAACTTCTTGGACTCGAAGCTGTTAGAGAGGCTCAAGATGAAGTGGAGCTAATTAGAAAGTGTATGCTCGCTACTTAGAGTCGACAAAATATTTATGTGGATGCCAAGCGATGAGATGTGGAATTCAAAGTCGGAGATCAAGTCTTCTTAAGAATATCTCCTATGAAAGGAGTGAAGCGGTTTGGGAAGAAAGGCAAACTTAGTCCCTGGTTTATAGGTCCTTTTGAGATATTGGACAAGGTGGGACCAGTAGCATATAGATTAGCCCTACCGCCTGCTGTAGCAGATAGCCATAACGTGTTTCACATCTCGATGCTGCGTAGATATGTGTCAGACCCATCCCATGTTCTCAAGTATGATACGTTAGCACTTCAGAAAGACCTGAATTATGAGGAACGACTGGTTAGCATCCTCGAGAAGGGGATGAAGGAATTATGGTCTAAGAGTAATCCGATAGTCAAGGTCTTATGGAGTAATAGTACAGAACATGAGGCAATGTGGGAGTTGTTGGGAGACATCCGAGCACGGTATCCAGAATTTTTTGGTAAGTAAATTTGAGGAATGAAATTCTTTTAAGTCAAGGATAATTGTAGCGTCTTCGAATTCTACTTAGCTAGATAGTAGTAGCTTGTGCTGTAGTATTTTAGTTTTCGTGGTTATTGGTTCAAGCAGGGATTTAGTTGGAAACTCATAGAGATAGTTATGGATTTTATAAGTTTAACCTATTGTTTAGAAATATTAATTTTAACATAAGGTTTGATTAATATAGCTGGTCCTAGAAATGATATTTATTATAACATAAAGTTTAGATAGAATAATTAAGAACGTAACACTTGTCACATGTATGTTTATTAAGGATTTAAGGTTTTTAGATGAATAATTTAATCTAGGATAAACCTAGGAAGTCTAGAATCTTCCCTCAGCTGTTAGGATCAGGTTTAACTCAGTCAAAGTTGTTTGAACAAATTCAAGAGTGCTGAAAGTGTGCCAAAACATGTTTGATATATCAGCGTATACCGATATATTGTAGCTATAGGGGTCGTTATATCGCCTATGATTGATACGGAAAATACGTCGACTTCGCACGAAGAAAACCATAAAGGCTCGGGAATATGGTGGAGGCGATATATCGCCTATAGGGGCGATATATCGGCTCCACACACATATTTGGAAAGTCCGTGGAATCCAAGCTAGAAACAACCCTTAACAACTTGGACTTGCTCTTGAACATTTTTGACTGAGTTATGGGAATCTGTTGAGCAGAAAATTCAATTTTTATTCAATTATTTATTCATTTTAAATGGAGTTAGTTTCACTCCTTGAACTCTATAAATAAGACCATTCACTCAGCCATTTGCATCATCATTCAAGCACTTCTCAGAGCCTCCAAGCCGCTAAGTTTTTTCTAGAGATAAACACTAGGGTTTTGGGGTTAAATGCTTTCAAATCCAAGTTTTTCTAAACACTTGGGAAGTAAGATAGAGTGATATTTTGGTATTAAGGTGTAGATCGAAGTTTGAATCTAACTAAGGTATTCTTTATCCTGGGGTTTAGTTCATTATAGTTTCTTTTATTCTTTTCATTTTTTTCAAATCCTAATTTGTTATAATGGTTTTTTGTTAGGTGTTTTATTTCCTTTGAAACTTAAGGTTTTCGGTAAGTTCTTATCTTGATGGTTTTGATCTTCTTTTCATCTTCATTTCTTTAGAAAACTTATGGATCTTATTGCTTAGTTTTAGGAGTTCCAATCCCGTTCTTGTCTGCAATATCCCAGTTTTTGGTAAGGAAAATATTTTAGATTTTATGTGTTATGATTATGTAAGTATGTATGTATTTGTTTTATGTTGTAATCGCTCGAGAAATGTAGTTGCTTAGATAGAAAATAAGCAAATCCCAAGATTTTTATCATTATCATAGACTATAGTTATGAATTAACCTACCTCGAATAGTAGCAAGAGGACTTAGATGGTTTATCATATACTATATTGTGTTTAAACCTACCTCGAATAGTAGCAAGAGGACCTAGATTGTTTCTATCACATAATATGGTAATGAGTTAATGGCATTAATATTGTAGTCTTATGTTTTATGATTTACGTTTTACATCATACGTTTTATGATTTATGTTTTTACGTCTTATGATTTATGATATGTTTTAGTAGTTTTTCCTTACTGGACATTAGGCTCATTCCTTTTTATTTTAGATGGTGCGGGAAAATGAGCATGGAGGGCGAGACAGATCCATGACAACTTTGGCATGTGTATTGGGAGAGGACTAAATGAATGGACTCATGGGAAAGATCGAGGATGATGTTTTGTTTCAAGTCTTTTTAATTATGTATCTATGTTTTTCCCCATTTAGTATTTGACCAATTAATTAATGGTTTTGTTTTCCTTCTGATTTTATGTAATAACAATGGGATCCCGTATTTTGGATTTTCTAATAATTTTCTATTATTTTATGTATGTATTCCAAAATAATAGTTATGTCTTAGTAGTTTTAATGGTCTGAGGTCCTTAAGTTAGTCGGGTCATTACATGACCTGGCATGGAATTACTCTTTCCAAAGATAAATGTCCAAAGACACCTCAGGACGAAGAGGACATGAGAAAGTATCCTTATGCTTTTTAGTTGAGAGTCTTATGTATGTTATGTTATGTACTAGATCTGACATATGCTATGCAGTACGGATTGTGAGTCGTTATCAATAAAATTCAGGTTTGGAACACTGGATTGTAGTAAAGCACATTCTCAAGTATCTTAGAAGAATGAGATATTAATTTCTTGTATATTTAGTGGGTGAGCTAAGCCCTACTGGACACATTGATTCTGATTTCCAATCAGACAAAGACAATCGAAAGTCGATGTATAGATCAGTAATCACTCTCGGGAGAGGAGCTATAGTTTGAAGAAGTATTAAACAATCTAGTATAGCATATTCAACCATGGAAGCCGAGTATATAGTGCCTTGTGAAGCAGCTAAGGAATCAGTTTGGTTGAGGATGTTCTACAATGATCTGGAAGTAGTTCCAAATATGGAAAAGCCACTAATCTATTATTGTGACAACAGTGGAACAGTAGCTATTTCCAAAGAACCTATAAGCCACAGGAGAGGAAAGCATATAGAAATGAAATACCATATGGCTAGAGAGAATGTGCACATAGGTGATATGACTGTTATGAAGTTAGTGTCAGAACAGAACTTGGCAGACCCGTTTACCAAGACGCTTCCTGCAAAATATTTTATGGGTCATGTATGCAACATGGGATTAAGGGAGAAGCATCACTTTCTTTGAGGGAAAGTGGGAGATTGTTAGGATTAATGCCCTAAAAGCATGTAAAGACATTTTATTGATTTAAATAAAAGTACAATTTTATTATATTTGAATGTTATAATTATGGTTTGAATTAATTATATAATAATATCAAGAAAATTCCTTATTCATTCATGAGAATATGATCTTGTATTAGTACGAGAGAATTAAGATCATATATAATAAATAAAATAGTCAGTAACATATTAAACTAAGGAATCTTTAAAGAATGGTTACTAGTGCAATTTACTAAGCGTACAGGATGCAAGTGATATAGATTCAGATTACTTATGTGGATAGACATCTTAGTAAATGTGATGTATATAATAGAGATTACATATGATAAGACCGATGAGAATTAATTATCTTGATAAACTTGTCATAGATCAGTCTAAATCATGAGTATTCGTGAACTCTTGTTTCTGTTTATTGGATCTTTTGAGTCTAATGACTTTTTTTTGTGAGATTCAATATCATGAATGGCTAGGAACATGGTTTACAATAATGGAATCCATACTTTCCTAACAGATCAAATATTGGTTCCCTTAAGGGTTTATTCTGGAACTGAATAGTTATTCAGCTCAAATCTATAATTTGATTATAGATTAATTATTTTCTAGTAAATTAACAGTACTTAAGGATCAAGATGTAATTATAAGGGTAAAACAGTAATCTTGACCAGCTCTAATGAACGAACCAATAAATGGTTGACATAACTATCTCTATTGATTATATCAATGGACTACAAGAGAAAACTCTATAAATATATTTCCTTAAATACATAGAGCGAAATTCCATATATATATAGTTGAGTAATCATGAAATTAATAAATAAGATAATTAGATTAAAGAGTTTAATTAATTATCTGGTTTATTGAAGCTTCGTATTAGGTTCATGGTCCCCAGATCACCTCTATTCTACATTGTCAGGGGTAAGAATGTCAAAATAAAGATTTATACAGAGAATGACATTATTGCAAAGGAATTAATTTTCCACGGAAAGGAAATAATTATGTGTTAATTATGGGCAATTGATTAATTATGAATTAATTAATTATTTAACTATATAGTTTTTATTTTAAAAAACTATATGTTTGTGATACCCAAAAATTGGAAATCAAGGACGTGGCAATAAATGTGACAAGTAGCAGTGCATGGTCAGTAAAAGACACGTTAATAGTCAATAAATACATTGACTCCTTAGAGTTGTGATAAAGTGACCCGGTAGACTGACGAAGAATTTGGACTGCTTCAAAGATGTCATAACCAAGCCAAGTGCACCTTGGTCCTAGGAGGCTAAGGAGAATGCATCCTAGGAGAGCTAAGGAGAGTGCATCCTAGGAGGCTAAGGAGAATGCATCCTAGGAGGCTAAGGAGAATGCATCCTAGGAGAGCTAAGGGGAGTGCATCCTAGGAGAGCCAAGAGAGTGGTCCTAGGAGAGCAAAGGGGTGCATCGAGGAGAACTCAAGAAAGTAGTCCTAGGAGACCCCAAGAGAGTGATCCTAGGAGACCCCAAGGGTGAGATGCCAAGGAGGTTGCCTCGGACCTATCCGAGGTGAGAAGCCAAGGAGATTTCCTCGGACCACCTTGGTCCGAGGAGAAGCCAAGGAGATTGGTTCGAGGAGAAACATGGCATACTAGAGGAGAGTGCCATGTTAGAGGAGAGAAGTGCATGTCCTACCACCTTGGTCCGAGGAGACCCCAAGGATTTGGTCCGAGGAGAAACATGGCATGCTAGAGGAGAGAGCCATGTTAGAGGAGAGAAGTGCATGTCCACCATGCACAAGTCCTACCACCATGCACGTTCGACCAGCACTTGCATGGGTGGTCAGTAGGAGGTGGATCAACTAGCTAGAGGAGACTAAGTCAAGATTCCCAGAGACAGCTTCAACAACATACGCGGGAATCTCTCATTCATCCCACAAATGGGGGGTTTGTTACATTTCGAATTTTGAATGTTTCTTTGTAATATAAATATAAGATGAATAATAAAATATCCCTATCGTAATGGGATATCAGTTGAGGATCCCAGGCCTATAAATAGAGACCTTATGGGATGAGAGAGGGGCTTCCTCTGCTTCTTCTTTCTAGAGAGAGAAAATTGGGTCTGTGTATTCTAGAGAGAGAAAGTGCTGATATTGGAGAGAACTCTTGTATTTTTGCAATTTGTACTGAAGAAACTCAGTTGGCTCAGTCCCTCTGATCTTGAGTACAGATCTATAAATCACAACTCTAAGTGGATTAGGCTATTATCGACAATCGGGGCTGAACCACTATAAAAATCTTGTGTGTTGTTTACTTTCCTTATTTAAACCGTCTGTGTCGTTTTTATTTCTCTTGAAGGCTTGTCGTATTTGACGTTCTCACGTCGTTGGCTAAAAACGCAGTCAACAATGTTAAAATAAATATTAATCATGTTTAGATTAATATAAAAAGAGAGATTTATAATTATCTTATGTATTATAAGATATATATTTATTTTTTTAAGACTGATATTTTAAGATAATGTTACTTTTGAATTAACTCATATTTATTTTAGAATAAATATATTGTCTTAAATATTAACTAAACAAACGAATGGGAAAATTAGGGATAACCCTAATTGTGTGGGGTGACACACTCACTGTAGAGTGAGTGTGTGGCGCCACACATGGATATTATATATCTTTGGGATTTTAATTTTGTATTTCAAATAATTTGTTTATTTAATTATTCTTTTAAATATGATTTAAATTAAATAATTAAATATGTTATAACTGATTAGTTTTATTTTAATAAAATAAATATTAATTAATTATGTTAACTATCTTTATAAAACTGAACGAGCGATACTTTCAGGAATAAGTTGTTTTAAGCAATTAAAAAGTTTAGACTATCAGACTCTCTCTGAAAATAAAGCGATAGCTTTTCTAAACCTATAAAACTATTCTATACATCTTCTCTTAATCAAACATCTCTATATCTCATGTGCTGAGCACATCTAGAGAGTTTTAAATCAACCTTTTGAATCCTACATGCCCACACACGTACTTGTGTGTTTAAGGATTGGTCTGGAAGATTAAGAAAGTGAGCTTTCCAAATCTGGATTGGAAGATCGTTGATTTATACAAAATGGTTTGTGAATTCTTGATAGGCTTCAAGAGGTAATCTCTAATATTTTTGTATGTGATTTAATATATCTATATATGTATGATCCTGCCTGGTATTAATAAATTTTTTAAAAGACCCCTTCTGCTGCGTAACAATGATTTACACTTTTAATAGCATCAGCAACTCACGAATTTTTTAGTGTTGAAACTATTCACCCAATAACTTATTCTTACCCATTGAAGTCTTGCCCTTGATGTTCACAAGTTTGGAGTTGGGTTTCCATCATTGGTGAATATATTATTCTAGGAGTTTTTGTAACGACCCAAATATACTAATGAGACTTAAGGGCCTTGATTAGTGTGCCGGGAGGGCATAACTGGATTATATGTGATTTAATGATTAAAAGCATGTTATATGATTATTTGAATATCTGTGATGCATGACTATGTGTATTAGTAAGCATGTAGGCCCTGATTAGGTTAGAAGGGCATAATCGTGATTTTAGCCCGTTGAGGGCATAAATGTAAATAATTGTAATAAATTTTTGAGACGACATTATTATGTGGATATATTTGTAATCTGTGACTCTAGGCGGTCCTAGTGAGCGGTTCAGCGAAAAAGTCACTGCGGGGATTTATACCCAGCTCGTGTCCAGCTTGGGGGTATTTCTGGGAATTTAGAGAATATATTGGAGTCTAATTTGATATTGAGGAATATAACTGGTGATGAGTTAGGCGTCGAGAAGTAAGTGGAAAATATTAGAGACACTCGAGGAATTAGCGGGAATTGGGAACAAATGACCAAAATGCCCCTAGGTTTATTTAAAGGCTAGGGAATTATGGGAGGGTATCATGGTCATTTGGCATATAAGGGATAAGAGTTAAGTCTGCTTTATGCCTTAGTGGAATGTCTAGAATTTGAAGGAAGTCTGAAGAAAGAAAAGAAAAGTAGAAGGAAAAAAAGAAAAAGAAAAAAAATAAAAAGTGGGAGACTTCTCATCACCAATTCTTGAGGTCTCTTGATGCTAAAACTCAGAGAGATTTTGGGTAGGAGCTTGAGGCTAGGATCCTTGATTTGTCTTGAGGAATTGGCAGAGGTTACTCATCATTTGAGGTAAGGTCTTGAGGTTGTAACTCAATTTCTGGTTCTTGGTATTAATATGGATTTTGATATGAGTTTTGGTGGGAATTCTAGGGAATTGAGGCTGAAGCTTTGAGGAGGTGAAGGCTAAGAAAGTGTGGAGGATAACCTAGGTTGAGCTCATCCATCAAAGGTAAGAAACTCTGTTTTAAGTTCTGTGATTTCAGTGGATTTCTGTTGAGATTTGAGATCTAGGTTTAGCCATGGTGAATTTTGTGTTTTCGGGTGCATGTGGTTGAATTTCTTGTGGTTGGGACTTATGGGATGAGTTGAGGATGTTCGGAGGCTTGTTTTGAAGGTTGGTTGCGGTTTGGTTGAGTTTTGGAAAGGTTTGGCTCGGGAAAGTTCGAAGGATAAAAGTCTGTGTTGGGTTGTGCTGTGACTAGCGCTGTAGCACTAGACACTAGGCGCTACAGCGCTAGGCCCTGATGTTCCAGAGCCTTTTGGCTCTGCTTGTAGTGTTATAGCGCTCTCCTTAGGGTGCTGTAGTGCTACCTTATTCCCTGAAAAGGGTTTTTGGGTTATTTCTAAGGGTTTTTGCTCGGGGGCTCGGGGTTTGATTCCACCACCCCGTTTGGTGGAATTAGGGCTTCCCGAGGGCACGGGATTGGTCTCGAGGCTAGGTTTTGGATTTGAGGTTTGGTGATGATTCTGATCTATGGCTGTGACTAGGTGTACGCTAGGGCTCAGATGGGATTGTGCTTGAGGATCGGATAGAACAAAGCTAACGAAATCTAAAGGTAAGAAAACTGCACTCAGTTATGTGTTTGTGATGGAACTAAGAATTGCCTATATTTGTATGATGTCATAGATTGTATTAAGCCATGGGACATGTGATAAACGACCTAAGGGTGCGGTAAACAATACTTGCGCACAGGGCGCGGCTCGGCCACTGGTAGCTGAGGACAACTTAATATTCACTGAGCTCGGTTTAAGCGTGCCGAAGTCAGTGGGATAAATAGAGGGTGCGGCCTAAGGGCGTTAACCCTGGTTGTCATATGTGAAATGATTATTGATATGACTTGATGTACTTGGTATGTTGAATACTTGAATAGTATGAATATTTGGACTGTTGAGTACATGTTTATACTGTATGAGTTATCTGGTTGTTTGCTTAATGATTATGCTCTATTATGGTGTTTTCTTGCTGGGCCTTGGCTCACGGGTGCTACGTGGTGCAGGTAAAGGCAAGGGCAAGTTGGACCAATCCTGAGATGGAGAGCTTCGAGGCTGAATGTACATAGTCAGCTGATCGGCCGCCACGACCAAGGAGTGATACAGGACGAGAAAAGCTTAATTGTCTGTTTTGCCTTAGAGTGGCTAACAACTGTATTTTAATCCTAAAGTTTTGTAGATTATCTTTTAACTTTGCTACTTTTGGGATCCCATGTAAAGAAAATGTTTTTTTATAAAAAAAAAAAAAGAAGAAGCTTTGAGACCAAAATCTTTTAACCCTAGTTCAATTATAGTTTCAGTAACACGTTTTGAGATAAATGACTTGATTAGGAAGCCTTGCACCTTTATGAACACACAGTGTAACAGTCTTGGCTATCCAGGGCGTTGCAACTTAGTATCAGAGCGTCCTAGGTTTAAGGGTTCCTGAAGACTGGCTGGACATGTACATTCGTCACGAAAGACAAGCTCGACTCAAGGTTTGGTAATTGTGTACACATGATTATATGTTTAAATGATCTGAGTGAAATATGACTGTTGATATATGTGTGATTAACAGGGAGCATGAGATACTGATAGGGCCTGGCCGTTGACTATTGCATGATGATATTGAGGCATGCTTATCAGCACTGCTATGCATGTGAATGAAAATATTTGAATAATTGGATGAACTATTATATTATGATTGTTTGTGAATGTTTGGAGTTCTAATGGTGGATCATGGACGGATTATTACCCTGTCATCATAGTCTGACTGCCGAGTCGTTGATTGCAGATTAACTTGGATAATTATGCGTCCAAGAAAATCTACGCGACTAGCCGGCATCAGGTCTGAGACTTGAGATGATGACCTGGGCCAGACCCCTCCGCCAGTCCCTGAGAACTGACAGCAACTTATGGCTGATATGCAAGCACGGCTACAGAGCCAGGATGAAGAGATTCGAATCTTGAGACAGCAGACTCCATCAGGGAGTGCTGCCCCTATTGTGCCACCTGTAGTGGTACCGGTTGTACAGCCAGTAGAGATTGGGAACAGATGGGAACCGTTGTATGAGCGGTTCAGGAAACAACAGCCCCCGATCTTTGAGGGAGGACCTGATCCACTGAAGGCTGAACAGTGGATGACAATGATTACTACCATCTTGGATTTTATGAGGGTAGAGGGACATGACAGAGTGGCCTGTGCAACATATATGCTGAGAAAGGATGCCCGAATCTGGTGGGAAGTGGAATCACAGACCAGGGATGTTACTGCTTTGACTTGGGAAGGATTCAAGGACCTATTCAGTCAAAAGTACTATAATGTTGCCATCAGGGCAGCGAAGTTAAATGAGTTCGTGGGGTTTGTTCAGGGCAGCATGACAGTTATAGAATATTCCCTAAAGTTTGACAGACTTGCGAAGTTTGCACTCGACCTTGTGCCTACTGATGCAGCTAGGTAGGATAGATTTATTAGAGGGCTTAATGCTATGGTTTCCCAAGATATGAGGATTACAACAGTTCATGGAGGGACAACTTATGCCCAGGCTGTAGAGAAGGCTCTTACCGCTGAGGAAGTGGAGAATAAGATATGGAGAGAGAGTGCAATGAGGCGGGAGGGCCGCAGGGCGGTGCCTCCATATTCTGGTTCTGGTAGGGGCGGAGGCCCTAGTGATTTAAAGAGGAAGACCCCTGATGCTTTGACCGCTCCTGGTACTGATAGGAGAGGTCGGGGTACTCAGGGTGGCCGTCAGGGAAGCGGTGATTCATGGAGGACCTATCCAGAGTGCACGAGGTGCAGAAGACGCCATCCGGGCGAGTCTCGGGCTAAGACCTGTTACGTGTGTGGGGTGGTGGGACACCTCAAGAAAGATTGCCCGATAGTGAAGAAATGAGATGCGAGGAAAGTGGACAGCTTGACTCCAGCTCGAGTGTTCACCCTGACGCAGGCGGAGGCCGAGGCTTGTCAATCGGTAGTGACAGGTCAGCTTTCTAGCGCTGGCTCTCCTTTTACTGTATTGATTGACTCTGGTGCTACACATTCGTTTGTTTCTAGTAAGGTGATTGATAGACTGTGTAGACCTAGTGAGTATTGTACTTCAGGGTTTGAGACTATTTTTCCTACAGGGGAATTGGTAGTATCTAGGAGGTGGATTAGAGCACTACCAGTGATAGTTGATGGTAGAGAGTTGTCAGTAGATTTCATGGAATTGAGTATGGAGGACTTTGATATGATTTTAGGTATGGATTAGCTGGTTAGATATGGAGCTACTATTGACTGTAGGAATAAGATGGTGACCTTTAAGCCGGAGGGCGAGGAACCCTTTGTTTTTGTGGGAGCGGTGCATGGACCCCGCGTACCCAGGATATCGGCGCTGAGAGCTAGGGATCTGTTACAAGGATGGTGTATAGGTTTTCTGGCTAGTGTGGTGGATACCACCAGGGTTTCGCCAGTAGGACCAGAAGAGACCAGATTGGTTTGTGAGGTCTTGGATGTGTTTCCTGAGGACTTGCCTGGGTTGCCGCCGCGTAGAGAGATTCAGTTTGTCATTGAGTTGGCGCCAGGGACAGAGCCAGTGTCGAGGGCACCGTATAGGATGGCACTGGCAGAACTGAATGAATTGAAGATACAGTTGCAGGAGCTTCTGGATTTGGGGTTCATCAGCCCTAGTTACTCGCCATAGGGTGCTCCAGTTTTGTTTGTGAAGAAAAAGGACGGGACTTTGAGAATGTGTATAGGCTACAGAGAATTGAACAAGTTAACTATCAAGAATAAGTATTCCCTACCAAGGATTGACAACTTGTTCGATCAGCTGCATGGTAAGATGGTGTTCTCGAAAATTGATCGTCGATCTGGTTATTACCAGCTGAGGATCAAGGACGAGGACATACCGAAGATGACCTTTCGAACAAGGTACGAGCACTATGAGTTTCTGGTCATGTCGTTTGGTTTGACCAACGCCCCAGCAGCCTTTATGGACTTAATGAACAGGGTGTTCAAAGACTTTCTGGATTAGTTCGTTATTGTCTTCATCGACGACATCTTAGTGTACTCCAGTTCAGAGGCAAAACACGAGTTTCATCTCCGACCGGTTCTGCAGAGATTGAGGAAGCATCAACTGTACGCCAAGTTTAAGAAATGTGAATTTTGGTTACTAGAAGTGACATTCCTTGGACATATTGTGGGTGCAGATGGGATTAAGGTGGATCCATCTAAGGTAGAGGCAGTTAGGGATTGGACGAGGCCAAGGAACGTCTAGGAGGTGCGGAGTTTTCTTGGTCTAGCGGCTTATTACAGACGGTTTGTGGAAGGCTTATCGAAGATAGCAGCACCGATGAAAGAATTGACAAGGAAGAATTTGAAGTTTATCTGGTCAGACAAGTGTGAGGACAGTTTCCAAGAGCTGATGCGACAACTTATTACTGCGCCCGTGTTGAGTCTTCCTTCGGGGGAAGTGAAGTTTGTTGTCTATTGCGATGTGTCGAGGTTGGGTTTAGGCTGTGTGTTGATGCAGAATGAGAAGGTTATAGCTTATGCATCACGACAGTTGAAGGAGTATGAGCAACAGTATCCTACCCATGATTTAGAGCTAGCAGCAGTGGTATTCGTACTGAAGATTTGACAACATTATCTGTATGGGGAGAAGTGTGAGGTATACATTGACCACAAGAGTCTGAAGTATTTCTTTACATAGAACATGAGACAAAGACGTTGGCTAGAATTGGTGAAAGATTATGATTGTGATCTTCTTTACCATTCGGGGAAAGCCAACGTAGTGGCGGATGAATTGAGCCGGAGAGGCCCAGGTCAGTTATGTAGTTCCACCCAGATCTCAAGAGATTTAGCTGATGAGATGGTCAGAGCGGGGATAGAATTGGTTGTGGGCTAGTTGGCCAATATTACTCTGCAGTCGACCTTGCTAGAGCAGATTAAAGAAGGGTAATTGGTAGACGCTCAGTTACATGAGGTTAAAGAGAATGTCTTAGCGGGAGTAGCTAAGGACTATTCTTTCTCTGAGGTAGGTTTGCCTTGGTATCAAGGATGGATTTGTATTCTGAATGATGAGGGGATCAAACAAGAGATATTGGATGAGTCTCATACGACGCCGTACTCACTTCATCTGGGTACCACGAAGATGTACTAGGATATATGGACGTTATATTGGTGGCCCGGGATGAAGAAGGATGTGGTGGAGTATGTACACAGATGTTTAACCTGTCAGCAGGTGAAAGCTGAACATCAGCGACCAGCAGGGTTGCTTCAGCCTTTGGGTATTTCCGAGTGGAAATGGGAGGATATTACGATGGATTTTGTGGGAGGTTTACCCAGAACTATAGGGCTTCATGACTCAGTGTGGGTGATAGTGGACAGATACACCAAGTCAGCCCATTTTCTTCCTATGAGGTCAACATATACTGTGGATCAGTATGCAGATTTGTATGTGAGGGAGATCGTACGTCTCCATGGCGTTCCTAAGTCTATAGTGTCAGACCGGGATCCTATCTTTACCTCCATGTTTTGGGGTGGTTTGCAAAAGGCTATGGGGACTCAGTTGAAGTTCAGCATAGCCTTTCATCCTCAGACTCATGGACAGTCTGAGAGGACGATTCAGGTGTTGGAGGATATGCTCAGAGCATGTGTGATCGACTTTGAGGGATCATGGAGTAAGTATCTTCTGTTGATTGAATTTTCGTATAACAATAGTTACCAATCAATGATTGGAGTGGCTCCCTATGAGATGTTATATGGGAGGAAGTATAAATCACCCATTCATTGGGATGAGATGGGTGAGAGGAAGTATTTGGGGCCAGATATGGTTTAGAGGACAAGTGAAGCTATAGAGAAGATTCGAGCAAGGATGCTCGCCTCTCAGAGTAGATAGAAAAGCTACGTTGATCCCAAGCGTAGGAACGTGGAGTTCCAAGTTAGGGACCACGTATTTCTCCGAGTTTCACCACTATGAGGGGTGAGGAGATTCAGGAAGAAGGGCAAGCTAAGCCCTAGGTTCATCGGACCTTTTGAGATCCTATACAAGATTGGTCAGGTGGCTTATAGATTAGCCTTGCCACCATCGTTTTCAGGAGTTCATGATGTATTCCATGTTTCTATGCTCCGCAAGTACGTCTCAGATGTGACACATGTGTTAAGGTATGAAGACTTGGAATTGCAAAAAGATTTAGCCTATGAGGAGCAACTGGTCCAGGTCTTGGATTGGAAGGACAAAGTACTATGGAATAAGACAATTCCTCTTGTTAAGGTGTTATGGAGGAATAGTAGGGTTGAGGAGGCGAGCTGGGAGCTTGAGTCAGCAATGCGGGATCATTATCCCGAGTTGTTCAGGTATATTTCGAGGACGAAATTCTCATTAGGAGGGGATAGTTGTAACGACCCAAATTTACTAATGAGGCTTAAGGGCCTTGATTAGTGTGCCGGGAGGGCATAACTGGATTATATGTGATTTAATGATTAAAAGCATGTTATATGATTATTTGAATATATGTGATGCATGACTATGTGTATTAGTAAGCATGTAGGCCCTGCTTAGGTTAGAAGGGCATAATCGTAATTTTAGCCCATTGAGGGCATAAATGTAAATAATTGTAATAAATTGTTGAGACGACATTATTATGTGGATATA
Source organism: Humulus lupulus (assembly GCF_963169125.1). Classification (NCBI taxonomy): domain Eukaryota; kingdom Viridiplantae; phylum Streptophyta; class Magnoliopsida; order Rosales; family Cannabaceae; genus Humulus; species Humulus lupulus. The sequence continues at coordinate 124,432,771 of NC_084801.1, read as the reverse complement.
TTTGTAATCTATGACTCGAGGCAATCCTAGTGAGCGGTTAAGCGAAAAAGTCACGGCGATGATTTATACCTGACTCGGGTTCAGCTTGGGAGTATTTATGAGAATTTAGAGAATATATTGGAGTCTATTTTGATATTGAGGAATATAATTGGGGATGAGTTAGGCGTCGGGAATTAAGTGGAAAATATTAGAGACACTCGAGGAATTAGTGGGAATTGGGAACAAATGACCAAAATGCCCCTAGGTTGATTTAAAGGTCAAGGAATTATGGGAGGGTATCATGGTCATTTGGCTTATAAGGGATAAGATTTAAGTCTGCTTTATTCCTTAGTGGAATGTCTAGAATTTGAAGGAAGTCTGAAGAAAGAAAAGAAAAGTAGAAGGAAAAAAAGAAAAAAAAAAAAGAAAAGTGGGAGACTCTTTTCTCTCTCTCGGTTTAGGCTTCTCATCACAAATTCTTGAAGTCTCTTGGAGCTAAAACTCAGAGAGAGTTTGGGTAGGAGCTTGAGCCTAGGATCCTTGATTTGTCTTGAGGAATTGGCAGAGGTTACTCATCATTTGAGGTAAGGTCTTGAGGTTGTAACTCAGTTTCTGGTTCTTGGTATTAATATGGATTTTGAGCTGAGTTTTGGTGGGAATTCTAGGGAATTGAGGCTGAAGCTTTGAGGAGGTGAAGGCTAAGCAAGTGTGGAGGATAACCTAGGTTGAGCTCACCCATCAAAGGTAAGAAACTCTGTTTTAAGTTCTGTGATTTCAGTGGATTTCTGTTGAGATTTGAGATCTAGGTTTAGCCATGGTGAATTTTGTGTTTTCGGGTGCATGTGGTTGAATTTCTTGTGGTTGGGACTTATGGGATGAGTTGAGGATGTTCGGAGGCTTGTTTTGAAGGTTGGTTGCAGTTTGGTTGAGTTTTGGAAAGGTTTGGCTCGGGAAAGTTCGAAGGATAAAAGTCTGTGTTGGGTTGTGCTGTGACTAGCGCTGTAGCGCTAGCCACTGGGCGCTACAGCGCTAGGCCCTGAAGTTCCAGAACCTTTTGGCTCTGCTTGTAGCGCTCTCCTTAGGGCACTGTTGTGCTACCCTATTCCCAGAAAAGGTTTTTTGGGTTATTTCTTAGGGTTTTTCTCCGGGGTCTCGGGGTTTGATTCCACCACCCCGTTTGGTTGAATTAGGGCTTCCCGAGGGCTCGGGATTGGTCCCGAGGCTAAGTTTTGGATTTGAGGTTTGGTGATGATTTTGATCTATGGCTGTGACTAGGTGTACGCTAGGGCTCAAACGGGATAGTGCTTGAGGATCGGATTGAACAAAGCTAGTGAAATCTAAAGATAAGAAAACTGCACCCGATTATGTGTTTGTGATGGAACTAAGAGTTCCCTATATTTGTATGATGTCATAGATGGTATTATCCCATGGGACATGTGATAAACGTCCTAAGGATGCCGTAAACAATACTTGCGCACAGGGCGCGACTCGGCCACTGGCAGCTGAGGACAGCTTAATATTCACTAAGCACGGTTTAAGCGAGCCGGAGTCAATTGGATAAATAGAGTGTGCGGCCTAAGGGCGTTTACCCTAGTTGTCATATGTGAAATGATTATTGATATGACTTGATGTAATTGGTTTGCTGAATACTAGAATAGCATGAATATTTGGACTGTTGAGTACATGTTTATACTGTATGAGTTATCTGCTTGTTTGCTTAATGATTATGCTCTATTATGGTGTTTTCTTGTTGGACCTTGGCTCACGGGTACTATGTGGTGTAGGTAAAGGCAAGGGCAAGTTGGACTGGTCTTGAAATGGAGAGCTTCGAGGCTGAATGTACATAGTCAGCTGATCGGCCGCCAAGACCGAGGAGTGATACTAGACGAGAAAAGCTTAATTGTCTGATTTGCCTTAGATTGGCTAACAACTGTATTTTAATCCTAAAGTTTTGTAGACTGTCTTTTAACTTTACTACCTTTGGGATCCCATGTAAAGAAATTGTTTGTTTATAAAAAAAAGAAGCTTTGAGACCAAAATCTTTTAACCCTAGTTCAATTATAGTTTCAGTAACACGTTTCGAAATAAATGACTTGATTAGCAAGCCTTGCTCCTTTATGAACACACAGTGTAACGGTCTCGGCTATCCAGGGCGTTACAGTTTTAGACCCATCCATTTTGAAGTGAAACTTACTAACCTATTCGCAAGAGGTTTTGTAAATAGTTATGCTAAGTTTTCAGTTGTCTCTATATATGAAATCGATATGATTCCTTTTCGAATCAATTGTCTCACATACTCATGTCTTAGACTTATATGTCTAGACATCTCATGACATTATATGCTCTAACTAATGTGGATTGTTTATCACCATTGGGATTCCTTATGAAATCCCTGAGCCACTTGGCCTCTTTTCCATTTGTCTCTAGAGCTATAAACTCATCCTCCATGGTTGTGTGTAATATATGTTTGTTTCTTTGGGCCCTAAGAAACCTCTCCTATTTTGAGCAAAAACACCAAATCACTTGTAGAGAGATTATCTCCTACACTTGATATCCAACTCGCATTTGAATATCTTTCTAGTATCTTCTGTAACTTTGAATATTGGAGGCCTAGCTTCTTGGTCCTTTTAAGGTATCCTAGAACTCTCTCAATCAATTTCCAATGTTCTATACGTAGATTTCTAGTAAAACTACTTAGTTTACTAACCGCTCTAGCATTGTTCTTTTCAAGATTTATGCTTGAATCAAATGGTGTATTCGCTTATTTGATTTTGAGATGACTAAACTTGTCAAGAACTTTCTCAAAAAAGTGAGCTTGGCATAAGGCATAACCCCCACTATTTATTCTCACTTTTATACCAAATACGTAACGACCCAAAATTGCTAATAGGGCTTAATGTCGTGATTAGCATGCCGAGATGGCATAATTGGATATATGTACGCTTAATTGGCTAAATGTGTGACTATGTTGCATGCATGATTAGTATGATTATTGTGAATATGTTATATCCATGTTTATGAGTGTTGACGCCGTTTTTCGTCAACAGATAAAAGAATAGAGCACGTAAACAATTTAAGACAATGGCCAAAAATAAACAAACGAATCAAACACGATTTTTTACGTGGTTCAGCAGTTAAATCTGCCTAGTCCACGAGTCTCTGTTATTAATCTCAAGATTATCTCTGAACAATTCTTTAGCAAGAATTCTCTAGAGTTTTTTCTCAAGGATCAGAATTTCCATCCTTTACAATGGTGCATGCCTTCTCTATTTATAGAGAAGGATGCAGAATACTATCCCACATATTTTGGGTAGTTACTCTTTTGTGAATACAAATAAATGGCTTTAAATGCCAATAATCAGATATTAAAGGAAACGTCCCCCAAAGATCAGGGGGCGTATAACTGTATTAAATAATATCCCACAATTCTTGGGGATTTACATCAACTAATGAGGACTACATCTCATAGTTATTACACTTGTAGATACTCAAGGTGGTTATGGCGTATCTTCAAGTTTCCAGCATTTCTGGTCTCATGTCATTGTGCGAGCCACTGACATCTCCCGAGCTAACGTTTCTTTCGAGATGGGATATCGAGCTCAAGAACCATGCTCCGAAGTTCCTAAAGATGAAGGTGTTCTCGGAGCTACCTTTCGAGATCGAGGTCATTTCGAGATCACCGCATTCGAGATCATACATTATACTTTGCAGGCTCGACTTACAATCCTAGATCACTAATCCTCACGAGACCATTTGTTGCGAACTCAGCTTTCGAGGTCATATTTACTATGGCTCGAAATCTGGGTATAACATTTTGCCCCCTCAAAAGTATTTGTTCGAATCCTAAGAGAAGGAAACTTTTGAACTACTCTTTTCGAGAACCATACCGTCACACTCTTGAAAATGGACACGTGCCAGATGGGTATTGCTCACTTTAGGTACTTGAGTACCTTGGGAACACGCCCACGATCGTTCGTCTGACAACTTTTCGGCGCCATCATGTCACCGATTCCCATCCATTCGATCTGTTGAGGAATTTAATCAACGCTCCTGATTAATTTAGTTTTCCCACCTATATATACAAGACCCCCTCTTCGTCTTCTTCACATTTGTTCATCACAAACCAGAAAAAAGAAAAACACTCCCTAAACTTCTTACCACAGTTTATACTCATTGCATGTTTTCTAGGCCGAAGAAACAAAAGAATCCTGGTTTGTACGAGTCAGTGAGTTCATTCTTGCAACCTCTTCTCCACTCGACGATTTCGCTGCAATCACCATCACTGTGTAAGTACGCCATTTTTGTTGTTCTTTTTATACTGTGTTTGCTGTGTATGTTAGTATATGTTCTTAGCATGATGCGATAGGAGATTTTGAACCGATAGGTTTTTAGGCTTTCTGGATTTTCACTCTGGATGTTCGTCTCTGGTTTATACCCAGTTTCGACGTTTGAATGTGGTTCCCATTTTCTGGGTTTTGAAATTCTTAGGCAGCGTTTCTTGTACATTAAGTTTTCGGATAAAAACATGGGCTTTGACAAATACACGAAACCCAAAAACGCTTTTCTTGGCTAACCGCCACTCTCCTTTCCCTTGAATTTCGGGACTTTCAAAAAAAATCATCCACGCTCCTTTTCCTTTCCTGTGGAACACACGCTCTGATTCTTTAGTAAGGGTCTTAATTCTTAGTTTCTTGTCCTTAAATCTCCGAGCTCATCCATCGAGCTCGTGATTCTTGCATGCATGGCCCTCACCATTTTTTCTTTCTCGTTAGATGTAACAGAATCCGGAAAGACGGTGGGGGTCATTACGAGCAATTCCTTACGAGCCCAAATCTCCGAGCCCGGAATCGATCTTTGCCCGGAACCAGCGTCGGATTAAAGAATACGAGATCGCACGCGAGCAAGAAGACATTCGAGCCCACTATCGTCGCCAGATAGACGAGGTCATTGAAAATAAGAGAAGGGTTCTTCGGGAAGCCATCTATCCGGAGCCTAACCCAGGACCTAGGCCAGTTCCCCTCGACCCTGCGTTAAAAGTCACGGTAGCATACCACCCGGGGGAACTCCAGTTTTCCTTAATGGCGGGGCCTTCGTCTTCGCAACCTAGGAGGGAGATGTTTGAAGCCGAATTCTACCAGAGCTCGGTTACCACCTCCGACCAAATAACTGATATCTTGGCCATCCATGGCCTTAGCTCGTTGGACACACTGAAGTGTCGAGCTCCGACAAGGCATGAACGGAGCTGTTTCGCTCCTGGGGGCTGCGATTCCAGTGTGAAATACGCGGCCTAGAGCCAGGAACATATAAGGGCAGGAGCTTTGCTGCCCCTGAAGTCCTTTTTCAGAGACTTCATCGATTTCGTTGGGTTGGCTCCATTCCAACTCAACACCAACTCATACAGGGTGCTGTCTGCCCTGAGGTCCTTATTCCACGAGCTGGGGTGGATAGGACCTTCACCCCAAGAGATTTTATATCTCTTTTGTTTGAAGAGTAATCCCTCCCGAGCTCGGGGAGGAGATGGTTTCTATTATCTTTCGAGCTACCCCAAAGAGACGAAGATCTTTGAAGATCTTCCGAACCACCCCCCTGACTTCAAGAAGGCTTTTTTCTGGACAGACGGTCTGTTCCCGTCTCGACATCGTTCGTTTAGGCGGATTTGTAAGTATTCTCGTTACTTTCTATTTTTGAGCTCGAATTTTTAGCCCTTGAATCCATGTTTAGTTGAAGTGTATCTCGTCTTTCAGCTAACTTTCAGCGTCCCACCCCTGACGAGACAATGAAGGAGCACAGAGAGGCTCTGCTCCGACTCCCATACGGCAGGTGGTCTCTCTCATTTCTATTACATGAGGACAAGCTGCGAGCTTGTGGGTTGTTGGGACAGGGCCAGTCAACCTCTGACTGGTCCAGTAAAAAATATGAACGCTGGGAGGGAGTGCCACTGCCCACAGGCATCCTTCCTCCGAGGAGAGAAAGGAAAGCATCTCTCCCAATTCGCTCGAGAAGTCCGCGGTCGGGAAATGAGGCCAATGACGAAGCCTCGAGCTCGGACTCCGGAGGAGGTAAAACCCTTCCTACTTCGCGAATGTGGTCCCCCACTCTGTTAAAACACAGGCCCAATAGACTAGTCTCGTGCCCACAAGATAGATACCACTTCTATATATGGAGTTGGGTAGATGACCGTGTTCATAGGTTTGATAGTGGGCTCGGGAAATATGATACCGTGTACACCACGGACGAGGTGTGGAATGGGATAGCGGTGCAGTATGGGACCAATGACTATAGGGACCTCTCGAGGTTGTCACCAACTTATAGGGAAGGCACTCCCCCCGCCTCTTCTGAAGACGGGGGAATTTCATGGTCCCCAAGCTCGAGCTCGGGGAAGAGTCCCAGTTAGGTTTTTTCTTCAACTGGTTTACATCTTTTCCCAAAGTTATTATCATTGTTTAACTCACTGTCATTATGCAAGTGCCATGAATCCCGACCTCGACGCCGTGCTCTTTAGTGATGGGGGAGCTGGCGCCCAGAAGAGCAAGCGCCCGAGGATACCGAAGAGGCCCGACCGACAGTCCAAGGTATCTAAACGTCACGAGACGACTCCCACGGCCCAGATCACCGTGGACACCTCCAAGGAGCCGACTGCCCAGGTCGATGGGTCAGGCTCTACTGCATCCATCTCGCAGCTTCCCACCGAGACCCGGTTAATAGTTGCTCGGCCTCCGAAGAAACCTTCTACCTCAACGGTTCAGCTGCCAACGGCCCGAACTCATACTGAGGAATATGTACTTGATGGCGCCGCTGGGGCAGAAGGGGCGCTTCTCAGCTCGGACGTCCTTTCTCGGGTGGGTCAGAGCTTTTCTGGCTTTGGTGCCGACCACTGGGACCTCGTGCGCAAGGCCTCGGACTACAATACTCTTTATGAGAAGAGTATCGAACTCTCCGCCGCGGTAGCCTTCTCAATTATGTTTAGAGTATTTATGTCTCTGATTATAATTCTGATTCATTCTTTGTGTCTCAGGCCCTTGTTGTTTCAGCGCAACTCAACTACAAGCTGACCAACGAGGTGCAAACGAGCTTATCTCTGGCTCAAAAGTCGAAGGATCTCGAGCTGAAGATGGTTGACGAGCTCAAAGACTCGAAGTCTGAAATTGAAAAATTGAAGACCCGTCTCGAGGAGCTTGAAAAGTCAAACGCTGAGCTCGAGAAGGCCAAAGCCAAGCTCGAAGAGGAGAAGTCTGCCACCTTCGATTTCATGGAGAGTGAGAAGATCCGCATCCTGAATGAGTCTAAGGAGCAGAGGGAGAAAGCAGTCGACCAGGCCATGTACAAACTTTGGGCCGACAATGCCGATCTTGACACCAGCTTCCTGGGTCCTCTCGAAGCCACATATGTTGAGCGGTGGAATGCCCATCTTTTGGCAAGTACAGCTGCTCGAGAGGTGGCCCAGCAGGATAGTCATGCTATTCGTCCTGGAGGGTCTGGTGATATTGATGCTGAGAAGGCCAAGGATACTCCTCTTCCTTAAATTCGATCTCGGAGAGATCAGTTATCGGGGCTGCGTCCCCTCATTCTTGTAACTATTTAAATTTGTGCCCACGGGACTGACACAATTTCTTTAACTTTTTCTATTATATGCTTTACATTTCTTGGCTCGAAATATTTTGCATTTTTCCTTTTATATGCTTTACATTTCTTGGCTCGAAATATTTTGCATTTTTCTTGCATTGATGAGTTATGTTTATTTAATTCATACAAACATAGTTTAGATTTAGGCTCGAAATTCGATGCATTCATGCATAGTTTATTCGAATTATCCGCTTCCAACCTCGTTATTTATCAAGGTCGGATATTACTTTAACCATGAACTGAAAAGTACTTATATGGCATGTAATATGAATGATTTGGTTATATCTCTGTCACTTTTCCTCATCCTCAGTATCTTGGCTCCGAGGTTATGAGTTCGAAACTATTTTTCTAAGATATTCCAGCCTCGATTTTGACATATTTCGCAATAGGTCTAGGCTCCCATTTATCATTGATCGATAATTTGGCTGGTTTGTTCCAAATCTGTTGTTTGCACATCTGGTTAACTCCAAATATTTAGGTTTTTTGATGGTTCGGTTATGTCCGAACTATCTAAGCTCGCGTATTTGGTCATGTCCAAATACTTTGTTTTTGATAATTCGGTTATGTCCGAACTATCTAAGATCGCGTACTTGGTTATGTCCAAATACTTCATGTTTTATGATGACTCGGTTAAGTCCGAACTATCTAAGCTCGCGTATTTGGTTATATCCAAATACTTCATGTTTTATTTATTACTTTTTATTTTTTAAGCTGGTGGTATGTATACCAATGATGCCCCCTTAATATCCTATGAGTGTGACCATAGGTTATTAACTTAAGAGAGATTGCAAAAATAAAAAATAAATTACATGTGGAACAAAGTAGACATGTCATTCAAAAACAAAGAAACATAGATAGGAAATCATGGTTACAGGCAACACTTTTCCTATACTATTGATAATAAGGTCTAAGGTGTTCGCCATTCCATGCTCGTGGTAGGAGACTCCCATCTAATCTCGCAAGTTTGTATACGCCAGGGCGGATGACTGATTCTATCTGGTATGGTCCTTCCCAGTTTGGCCCGAGTACTCCTGCTGCTGGATCTCGAGTTGCTAAGAATACGCGTCTCAATACCAGATCTCCTATTCCGAACTTTCGATCTCGAACCCTTTTATTGAAATATCTCGTGGTTCATTGCTGGTAAGCAGCATTTCTCAGCTGAGCCTCCTCCCTTTTTTCTTCGATCAAGTCTAGGGTTTCTTCGAGCTGAGTATGATTGAAGCTCTGGTCGTAAATCTGAGTTCGAATCGTTGGAATTTCAACCTCAATGGGCAACATTGCCTCGCAGCCGTATGCTAGAGAAAATGGGGTATGTCCAGTTGATGTCCGAGCTGTAGTTCTATATCCCCAAAGGACTTGAGGTAATTCCTCAGGCCATCGTCCCTTTGCTTCTTCCAACTTTTTCTTCAAAGAACTTTTGAGAGTTTTATTAACGGCTTCGACCTGACCATTCGCCTGAGGGTGAGCTACTGACGAAAAACTCTTTATTATACCGTTCTTGTTACAAAAGTTCGTAAATAAGTCGCAATCAAACTGGGTTCCGTTGTCAGACACAATCTTTCTTGGCACTCCATATCGGCATACGATGTTCTTTATCACAAAATCTAGGATCTTCTTCGAAGTTATGGTCGCCAATGGTTCAGCCTCCGTCCATTTTGTGAAGTAATCAACCGCGACCACAGCATACTTTACTCCTCCTTTGCCAGTTGGGAGCGAGCCTATGAGGTCGATCCCCCACACTGCAAAAGGCCATGGAGATGTCAACATGGTTAGTTCGGAAGGTGGAGCTCGGGGTATCGTGGCGAATCTCTGGCATTTGTCGCACTTTTTCACGTACTCGAAAGAGTCCGTTTTAATGGTTGTCCATAAATATCCTTGGCGTATAATCTTCTTGGATAGGCTATGCCCCCCGGTATGATCTCCGCAGAACCCTTCATGAATTTCTTCAATAATCTTCTTTGCCTCGGGGGGAGTCACACATCTGAGCAATGGCATGGAATACCCTCTTCTGTATAGCCTTCCGTCCAGGATGGTGTAACGAGGAAGTTGATACATTAGTTTCCGAGCCTGATTTCGATCTTTTGGAAGAATTCCATTTTCGAGGTACTCAACGATCGGGCTCATCCAGGTCGGTTCTGTCTCGATCATACACACATCTTCCTCGTCTGGCTCAGTAATGCTGGGTGCTGACAGGTGTTCTACGGGTACAACATTCAGCTCCTCATTTTCGGCGGAAGTGGCGAGCCGAGCTAAGGCATCTGCATTTGAGTTTTGTTCTCGGGGAACCTGTTCGGTCGCATAAAACTCGAAAAACTCCAATGCGGATTTTGCCTTCTCCAGATAAGCTTCCATTTTTGTGCCACGAGCCTGGTATTATCCCAAGATTTGATTTACCACGAGCTGGGAGTCGCTGTAACAATGTATAGCTTTGGCCTTGAGTTCTTTTGCTATTCGCAGTCCCGCAAGTAAAGCCTCATACTCAGCTTCATTATTAGATGCTTTAAAGCCGAACCTTAAAGCAGAGTGAAATTTTCTCCCTGCAGGAGTGATCAGAATAACTCCTGCCCCCACTCCATTTTCATTTGATGACCCGTCGACGTAAAGTTTCCACAACTCGTGGGCCGTGGTTGTTACCTCGTCGTCGGCTGTACCGGTGCACTCCACTATAAAATTCGCCAACGCTTGTGCCTTAATGGTTGTTCTCGGATGGTAGGTGATCTCGAACTGTCCGAGCTCAACAACCCATTTAAGGAGTCGACCAGACGCCTCTGGTTTGGACAAGACTTGCCTTAGTGGTTGATCTGTTAGTACATGGATAGGATGCGCTTGAAAGTAAGGGCGGAGCTTGCGAGATGAGTGGATTAGGCTGAGGGCGAGCTTCTCCATCAGTGGATATCTCGACTCTGCCCCCAGTAATCTTTTACTGATGTAGTAGACGGGTTTCTGTATTCTCTCTTCTTCTCGAACTAGCACCGCGCTTATCGCGTGTTCAGTTGTTGAGAGGTATAGGAACAGTACTTCTCTCGTCTCAGGCTTCGATAGGATGGGTGGTTCGGCTAAGTGCCTTTTGAGCTCCTGAAAGGCTAGTTCGCACTCATCTGTCCATTCGAACTTCTTACTTCCTTTCAATAAGTTGAAGAATGGGAGACCGCGGTCCGTTGACTTCGAAATGGACCTACTCAGAGCTGCCATCCTGCCAGTCAAGCTTTGAACATCTTTATGCTTCCGAGGTGAAGGCATATCGATCAGGGCCTTTATTTTATCGGAATTAGCCTCGATTCCACGAGAGTTGACAATGAAACCCAGAAATTTCCCTGAAGACACCCCAAAAGTGCACTTCTGAGGATTCAACTTCATGTTGTACTTTCTGAGCACGCCAAAGCATTCTTCGAGGTCATCAACATGGTTTTTGTTAAGTTGAGACTTTACAAGCATGTCATCAACATAAACTTCCATGTTGTTCCCTATTTGTTCTGAGAACATCATGTTTACGAGCCGCTGGTACGTGGCTCCGGCATTCTTGAGTCCGAATGGCATGACATTGTAACAGTAGAGCCCTTTATCTGTGATGAAGCTCGTATGCTCTTGGTCGGGGGCATGCATGGGAATCTAGTTATATCCAGAATAGGCATCCATGAACGACATCAGACCATGCCCCGCCGTGGCGTCTACGAGCTGGTCAATTCTCGGCAAGGGAAAACAGTCTTTCGGGCAGGCCTTGTTGAGGTCTGAGTAGTTAATGCACGTTCTCCACGTCCCATTGGGTTTCGGGACCAACACTGGATTGGCCACCCAGTCCGGGTAAAAAGCGTCCCTTATGAAATTATTTGCTTTCAGCCTGTCCACCTCCTCCTTTAGTGCTTTCTTTCTGTCTTCATCCAGCTGCCTTCGCTTTTGCTGCTTTGGGGGAAAGCTTTTGTCTATATTCAATGCGTGGCTCGCTACATTAGGGCTTATTCCCACCATGTCAGAGTGTGACCACGCGAAGACATCCTGGTTTTTCTTCAGAAAGCAAATTAATTGCTATTTTGATTCGTCTTGGAGGTGTTTCCCGACCTTCACTTTCTTTGAGGGATCAGCTTCCTCAAGCTGAACCTCTTCGAGCTCTTCCAAAGGTTGGAGGTCAACCTTCTCCTCAATCCTCGGATCGATCTCCTCATCAATCTCTAAAACGGTCCCATCTTTATTCTGTATGACAACGAGTGCTTGAGCGCTCGTTTGTTTCTTTCCCCTTAAGGAAATGTTGTAGCACTCCCTTCCTGCCAATTGATCTCCTTTCAATGTTCCGACTCCGCTTGGAGTTGGGAACTTAAGGGCTAGATGCCTTACAGATGAAACTGCCCCCAGCCCGACTAGGGCGGGTCTCCCGAGCAATACATTGTAGGCAGATGGTAACTCTACTACCACGAACTCCATCATCTTGGTCACCGAGACTGGATAGTCTCCCAAGGTCACAGGGAGTTCGATGGACCCCATACAGGCGGTTCCTTCTCCAGAAAAGCCGTACAACGTGGTTGCACAAGCCTTCAGGTCGCGAAGGGAGAGTCCCATTTTTTCTAGTGTTGCTTTATAAATAATGTTAACTGAGCTCCCATTGTCTATGAGAACTCGGCGCACTCTTTTGTTGGCAAGCTGTAGGGTGATGACAAGTGGATCATGATGAGGGAACTGGACATGGGAGGCATCCTCCTCGGTGAAGGTTATAGGCTGAGTTTCAACCCTTTGGCTTTTTGGTGCCCTTGGTTCGGGTTCATAAGGAGACCCGTCCCCTGTCTTCAGCTCATTCACATATCGCTTTTGAGCATTTCTGCCCCCTCCTGCGAGATGAGGACCTCCCGAGATGGTTATTATGTCCTCTCCATCTATCGGCGGAGGCCTGTCTTCATCCCGAGATCGGGAGTTATTATTCTGTGCTGCCGGAAGCGCGGCTACTCTCTGGCTGGCAGTAGCCTGTCCAGTATTCTGGTTTTTGACATACTGCCGGAAATAACCTCTCGAGATCAACCCTTCAATCTCGTCCTTCAGCTGTCGGCACTCATCAATTGTGTGTCCGGTGTCCCTATGAAACCGACAATACTTGCTGGAATCCCTCTTGGACTTTTGATTCCTCATAGGGTCCGGACGCCTGAAGGGGACCTGGTTTTCATTAGCCAGGTATATGTTTTCCCGAGACTCGTTGAGCTCGGTGTGCACTTTATATACGAAGAAATACCTTTCTCCTTTTTTCTTCTTTCCTCCATCAGCCTCGGGGTTATTTCCCTCGCTCTTTTTCCTCTTGGAGGGATTCTCCGAGGTAGACTGTGGAGCTGCTGGGTCAGCCGAGGTTGAGGCGGAGTTAATGTTTATCGTTGTAGTTTCGGTCTGCGAGGTCGCCTTGAGCGTTGACCTCGCCTCCTCTACATTGACAAATCTCTACGCCCGTCTGTTAAACTCGGTTATCGACCTCACCGGTTTCCCTTGCATGTCATCCCAAAGGGCACTCCCGGGTAGAACACCAGCTCGGATAGCCATTAGGTGCCCACTGTCATCCACATCTCGAGCTCGGGCGACCTCAAGATTAAATCTTGTTAGATAGCTTTTCAGTGTTTCGCCCGGTTGTTGTCGGACGTTAGTCAAAGTGGATGCTTCGGGTCTGACTCCCATCATAGCTCGGAACTGCTTCTTGAAGTCTCTAGACAATTGATCCCACGAAGTTATAGAATGTCTCTTGTACTTCTCGAACCAACTCTTGGCAGGTCCGGCCAATGATGTCGGAAACAACATGCATCTGAGCTCGTAACCCACGTTACTAGCTCTCATGATAGTGTTGAATGTACTCAGGTGGCTACATGGGTCGGTTTTTCCTTCAAACGCTGGGACGTGAGGAATCCGGAACCCTTGAGGAAACTGAGTATTAGAAATATTGGGAGCAAACGGCTCGAGCTCCTCATCAGAGTCCTCGTATCGACCACTCGCTCGTTCATTCTTCAAAAGCCTAAAGGCTTTTTCGAGCTGATCAATCCTTTCTTGGACTGGGTCCTTAGAGGGTGTCTGGAATTGCCGGTCATTGATTATGATCTCAGGCTCGCGTCTCCGTGAGGGATCTCTACGCCCATTTAGGTGATTCCTTAGGTCCGGATTCGTCTGATCTCCCTTCCCCCTGCTCTGATTCAGATGATTCCGCAGGTCGGGATGGGTCTTGCGACTTCCAGTATTTTTACGACCTCGGTCGCGTTTACTGACAGACCTGGTTTCTCCGGACTCGTCACTGGTTAAACTTATTGATCGGTCATTTCGTGGTGAATCCTTTCTATGTCGCCTTGTCTCCGCAGTGCGAGACCGGGACGTCTGACTTCTCTCAGATTGTGCGCCTCTCCGCTCCTGGAAAGTCTCCTTGTGTCCTTGCCTATCCCCCGTACGCCCTTGACCCTGATTTTGAACAGGTTGAGCGTTTCTACGGGGAGGTGAAGGATATCTTATGGGAGACAGAGGGAACCGTATTGGTGACGGTGGTTGTCGTCCTTGCTTCGGCCTAGAGGGCCCAGAATTTGCCCGAGATGGGTCAGTTGCGTTCGGTGCACTACCTGGAACCTGAGTCCGAGCCTCCGTAGGAGCTTGGTTATTCTCATTTCCTGCCGGTGCTTCCGCAGGTGTATTAGGCGGGACCCGAGCCCGGGTACTCCTCTGAGGCCTAGAAGGGGCGGATGGCTCTGCTGGTGTTGGAGGTTGTGCCGGCCTCCTTGTGGCAGCATTTTTTCGTGGACGTCCACGGGGCCTCCGGGGAGGAACGTGTATGTCCCTTGGAGGAGGGACTTGGTCTTCGCGCGGAGGCGGGGGCTGAGCCACCTGCGCCTCTGCGGCTATCCTAGTCAACTCCTCGTTACGTTTGTTGGCTTCTGCCAACAACTGTTTCAGCTGCCGATTCTCCAATTCTACAATAGGGACATAACGTTCAGGGTTATAGTACATGTCCTCATCCCTTGGTTGTGGAGGTGGCCCCCGGGAATCGGAGGACCCACTCCTTTCATCAGCGTCCGGGTTCTCCATTGGCTGTTTTCCAGGACGCCTTGGGTAATTTTCTTCAGGTGTGTTCTGATTGTTTGCAGCCATGAATCTCTCAAGGATGAATGCTTAAGGCTCTCAATGAAAGCACCAAACTGTTGACGCCGTTTTTCGTCAACAGATAAAAGAATAGAGCACGTAAACAATTTAAGACAATGGCCAAAAATAAACAAACGAATCAAACACGGTTTTTTACGTGGTTCAGCAGTTAAGTCTGCCTAGTCCACGAGTCTCTGTTATTATCTCAAGATTATCTCTGAACAATTCTTTAGCAAGAATTCTCCAGAGTTTTTTCTCAAGGATCAGAATTTTCGTCCTTTACAATGGTGCATGCCTTCTCTATTTATAGAGAAGGATGCAGAATACTATCCCACATATTTTGGGTAGTTACTCTTTTGTGAATACAAATAAATGGCTTTAAATGCCAATAATCAGATATTAAAGGAAACATCCCCCAAAGATCAGGGGGCGTATAACTGTATTAAATAATATCCCACAATTCTTGGGGATTTACATCAACTAATGAGGACTACATCTCATAGTTATTACACTTGTAGATACTCAAGGTGGTTATGGCGTATCTTCAAGTTTCCAGCATTTCTGGTCTCATGTTATAGTGCGAGCCACTGACATCTCCCGAGCTAACATTTCTTTCGAGATGGGATATCGAGCTCAAGAACCATGCTCCGAAGTTCCTGAAGATGAAGGTGTTCTCGGAGCTACCTTTCGAGATCGAGGTCATTTCGAGATCATACATCATACTTTGCAGGCTCGACTTACAATCCTAGATCACTAATCCTCACGAGACCATTTGTTGCGAACTCAGCTTTCGAGGTCATATTTACTATGGCTCGAAATCTGGGTATAACAATGAGTATTAAATATGTATGTGGGCCCTTTATTGTTCATAAGGGCATATATGTAAATTTGGCCCGTTAAGGGCATAAATGTAATTATATGTGATAAATGATTGAGACCAGATTATTTTTTGGATATATTTGCAACATATGGCTTGAGACGGTCCTAGTGAGCGGATTAGCAAAATAGTCACAGCGGGGTTTAAATACCCAGCTCGGGGGAGCCTGGCATATTTTGGGGAGTTTAGAGGGTATTTCGGGATTTATTGGATAATGAATAAGTATTTCGTAATTAATTGGACCCAACTGGGTTAATTGGTTAATAGTAGGAACATTTGAGGAATTAGCGGGAATCGGGGGAAATGATCGTTTTACCCTTAGAAACCATTGGAAGGCTGAATAAACCTTAAGGGCAAAAAGGTATTTTGGGCTAAGGATATACTTAGATGAGTAGGGAATGATCAGGAACATTAAGGAATTTCTCACACTCTCCCTTTCCCTCTCACTCACATTTTCACTCTCTCTCTATAACACTAAGGAGAACTTGCAGTTGGAAGAAGGAAAATTCAAGGGGTTAAGCTGGGATTAGAGCTAGAAAACAAAGGAAATTAAGCTAGGATCAACTAAGTGTATGCCGAGGATCTGAGCTGCAAGCTTAGTTAAGGAATTTGTACTGATCTTGTTGAATTTTTTGTTGAAACTATGTTAAGGGTTTGAGTTTGCATGAGTCTTAATTTGTTAGCTGGTTTTGGTTGAATTTGAGTATTTAATAAGAGTAAGAATTCTTTATGAGCTGGATATAATGTTTGGACCAAAAGGATGGGAATTCTAGGCTTAAATCCAGGTTTGGCTGTTGGTTTGGGTTGTGAATTTGAGGTTAGGCTCGTGAAGAAATGCTGAGAAAAGATGGCTTTTTCTGGGCTTAGGGGCTCGGGTCCCAGCCTTGTTCTTCAGGTGTCGCGACCCGCATGAGTTTTGGAGGCTGGAATCCCATACTACACCACACTCACTCCATCCAAGCACCACGAAGATGTACCATGATCTACGAACCTTATGTTGGTGGCCTGGGATGAAGAAGGACGTAGTGGAATACGTGGCTAAGTGTCTAACCTGTCAGCAGGTGAAGGGTGAGCATCAACGACCAGCGGGATTGCTACAGCCTTTGGGTATTCCCGAGTAGAAGTGGGAAGACATTACCATGGATTTTCTGGGAAGTTTACCCAGGATAGTGGGGCCTCATGACTCGATGTGGGTGATGGTAGACAGATACACCAAGTCAGCTCACTTTCTACAAGTGAGGATAACCTATACTGTGGATTAGTATGCGGAGTTGTACACGAGGGAGATTTTACATCTCCACGGGGTTCCCAAATCTATAGTATCACACTGGGATCCCATATATACCTCCAATTTTTGGGGTGGTTTGCAGAAGGCCATGAGGACTTAGCTGAAGTTCAGTACAACCTTTCATCCTCAGATAGATGGATAGTCTGAGAGCACGATTCAGGTACTGGAAGACATGCTTAGAGCGTGTGTATTAGACTTTGAGGGGTCTTGTAGTAAGTACCTTCCATTGATTGAATTTTCATTCAACAGTAGCTATCAATAAATGATTAGAGTAGCCTCATACGAGATGTTGTATGGAAGGAGATGTATATCGCCCTTTCATTGGGATGAAATGGGTGAGAGGAAGCATTTGGGATCGAAGATGGTTCAGAAAACTAATGTAGCTATTGAGAAGATCCAAGATCGAATGCTCGCTTCACATAGCAGATAAAAAAGCTACACTGATCCTAAGCGTAGGGACGTGGAGTTCCAGGTAGGGGACCACGTGTTTCTGCGAGTGTCACCACTACGAGGGGTGAGAAGGTTTGGGAAAACGATCAAGATGAGCCCTAGATTCATAGGACCTTTTGAGATCCTGGAGAGGATCGGGCAGGTGGCCTACAGATTGGCTCTGCCACCATCATTATTAGGGGTTCATGACGTATTCCACAACTCTATGCTTCAGAAGTACGTCTCAAATACTACTCATGTGTTAAGGTTTTAGGATTTGGAGTTACAAATAGATTTGTCATATGAGGAGCAACCCGTTCAGGTCCTAGACAGGAAAGACAAGGTTCTACGAAACAAGACGATTCCTCTAGTCAAAGTGTTATGGAAGAATAGCAAGGTTGAGGAAGGGACCTGTGAGCTTGAGTCAGCTATGCGGGATCAATATCCCTAGTTATTCAGATAAATTTCAAGGATGAAATTCTCAGTAGGAGGGGAAAGTTGTAACGACCCAGAATTGCTAATAGGGCTAGTGCCTTGATTAGCGTGCCGGGAGGGCATAATTGGATATAAGTATGCTAGATTGGTTAAATGGGTGACTATGTGGCATGCATGATTAGTATGAGTATTGTGAGTATGTTATATGCATGTTTATGAGTATTAAATATGTATGTGGGCCATTTATTGTTCATAAGGGCATATATGTAAATTTGGCCCATTAAGGGCATAAATGTAATTATATGTGATAAATGATTGAGACCACATTATTTTGTGGATATATTTGCAACATATGGTTCGAGACGGTCCTAGTGAGGGGATTAGTGAAATAGTCACAGCGAGGTTAAAATACCCGGCTCGGGGGAGCCTGGGTGTATTTTGGGGAGTTTAGAGGGTATTTCGGGATTTATTGGATAATGAATAAGTATTTGGTAATTAATTGGACCCAACTGGGTTAATTGGTTAATAGTAGGAACATTTGAGGAATTAGCGGGAATGGGGAGGAAATGACCGTTTTACCCTTAGAAACCATTGGAAGGCTGAATAAACTTTAAGGGCAAAAAGGTATTTTGGGCTAAGGATATACTTAGATGAGTAGGGAATGATCAGGAACATTAAGGAATTTCTGACACTCTCCCTTTCCCTCTCACTCACATTTTCACTCTCTCTCTAGAACACTAAGGAGAACTTGCAGTTGGAAGAAGGAAAATTCAAGGGGTTAAGCTGGGATTAGAGCTAGAAAACAAAGGAAATTAAGCTAGGATCAACTATGTGTATGCCGAGGATCTGAGCTGCAAGCTGAGGTAAGGAATTTGTACTTATCTTGTTTAATTTTCTGTTGAAACTATGTTAAGGGTTTGAGTTTGCATGAGTCTTAATTTGTTAGCTGGTTTTGGTTGAATTTGAGTATTTAATAAGAGTAAGAATTCTTTATGAGCTGGATATAATGTTTGGACCAAAAGGATGGGAATTCTAGGCTTAAATCCAGGTTTGGCTGTTTTTTTGGGGTGTGAATTTGAGGTTAGGCTCATGAAGAAATGCTGAGAAAAGGTGTCTTTTTCTAGGTTTAGGGGCTCAGGTCACGGGCCTGTTCTTCAGGCGCCGCAGCCAGCATGAGTTTTTTATGCTGGAAACCTCTGTTTGTTAGGCAGGCCGTAACTCAGAGGGGGGCAAGTCGCTGCCCGCAATGGGGAATTAAGGGGAGATAAGGTTTAAGGCTTGGGAGGTCTCGAGGGTTCGAACCTAAACGCTCAGGACGATTTCTACTACCCGGTTTAGTAAAACTCAAGGTCCCGGAGGCTAGTTATTGTTTCCTAAACATTTATTTGGGTTTTGAATTAATGGTTACCCATTGATACTGTGACTAGGTTTATCGCTAAGGCTTAGGACTGAGGATCATGCTCGGGACCGTTCTTAATTCTTCGCTCGGGAACTCGAGGTAAGAAAACTGGACCCATGTGGTTGTGTTTGGGATTACGGTTCCCTGTATCTGGATATATGTGTTATGTAACTATATTATTATTATGTGAAATGTGAAAGTATGGCCCAAGGGAGTCGGGGCTGACAGTTAGCGCATTGGACGGGGCTCAGCCACTGTGAGCCGAGGTTAGCTAAATAAATTATGGACTCAGCCTAAGCGAGCTGGGGTCAGCTTACTAAACAGAGGGCTTGGCCTAAGGGCTCTGACCCTGAGCATTTGTATTATTGGTTAAAATATATTCTTGAAAATATATGTTTACTGTAGTTAGCTTGAATTTCTGAATGATTGTATTAAGATTGATTTGATGCTACTACTGTTTATGTGTTTGTTGTTTATGGTTTTCTTGTTGGGCCTTGGCTCACGGGTGCTACATGGTGCAGGTAAAGGCAAGGGGAAATTGGATCAACCATGAGTTGGAGAGCTCTGGGGGTGGAGTGTACATAGCCAGCTTCTTGACCGCCACGGCTAAGGGAAAGTGCTGGGACGGATGCCTAAAACTCATATTTTGCCATTAGAGTGGCTTTTTCTTGTTTTAAACTTTTGAGGGTTGTATATTATCACTTATACCCTTTTTTGGGATCCCATGTACCAAACAACTTTTTTAATGAAAATTAACCGTTTATGATCAAAATCTTTTAACCCTAACCTTATATTTGACTTTAGGAACACATTATTGTTCAAACGACTTGATTTGCAAGTCTTGCACTATTTTAAAATACACAGTGTAACAGTCTTTGTTATCCACGGCGTTACAAAAGAAGGTATCGACCTCTCAAAGGTCCTTCATTTAGAAGGTGGAAGATAGAAACATCTTCATTTCTATTATGCCTTTCATCTCATTACTCAAAATCAACAATCATTAATATATAGACACACCAAGATGACATAGCCATCACAAATCTTAGATTATAAGCAGTTGTCCATTATTGTGTCTACAACCACTTGAAACAATAACTTTATCAAACTTCTGATGCCATTGTTTCAGTGCTTGTTTTAAACCATATATTGATTTAATAAGCCTACACACTTTATGTTCATTTCTCCTTCGAACAAAATCCTCAGGTTGTTCCATATAAATCTCCTCATTGAGATCTCAACTCAGGAATGTCATTTGGACATTCATTTTATGGTCATAAAGGTTATATATAGATTATAAGGAAAATAAAACTCCTTTTATGGTGGTCCCTGCAACCGGTGCATACGTGTCAAAATAATTTATTCATTCTTTTTGTTTAAACCCTTTAGCTACTCATCTAGCTTTGAAGGTTTGTATGTGCAATCGGTGTGATATTTCCTCTGAAATATCCACTTGCACCCAATTTGGTTTTGAACCTTGTGGAAGGTCTACCAATTCCCATTTGTGGTTTGACATAATTCTATCAATCTCGTCACTTATTGCCTCCTTCCAAAAGACATAGTCTCTCTAGAACATTGCTTCTTGGTAAGTTTTGGGATAATCCTCAAGTTGAAAAATATAGAAAATTTCCTTGTCACTTCTTCAAGTCTACCGTAGAGTATCTCTACTTGAGAACATATCATTTAATCACAACTCTTTAAGCCTTTGGCTTCTCCGAGGCAATATAGGTTGCTCATAAACTTTTGGATCTTTCTCTTTAAGAGATTCTCCAGCACTTGTGAGTTTTTGAGAGTTGCTTTCACAATATAACATATTATCAAAAAGCTCTACTTCTCTTGATTCAATTATCACATTGGACTCCAAGTCTAAAAGCCTATAGACCTTGCTATTTGTGGCATAGCCAACAATTGCATATTTTACAGCCCTTGGACCCAACTTGGTTCTTTTAGCCTCCGTGCTCTTGCAATGAGCAAGGCACCTCCACACTTTAAGATAGTCTAGGTTAGGCTTCTTTCCTCTCCATAACTTATATGGAGACACATTGTTCTTTTTAAAAGGAAGTCGATTCAATATATGACATGCAACAAGCAAAGATTCACCCCACAAATTATAACACAATTTAGCATGTAAAAGCATAGAGTTAATCATCTCAAAATAAGTCATATTCTTTCATTCATCTATTCCATTTTGTTGTGGAGTGTAAGGTGCAGTGCATTGATGTATAATGTCATGTTGTTCACAAAAGACATTGAAATCATTTGAAAAGTATTCACCATCTCTATTTCTTCTAAGAATCATTATTTTCATTTCCAATTGATTTTCTACTTTGGTTTTATAGATTCTAAATGCATTTAATGCCCCATCCTTACTCTTAAGCAAATACACATAAGTATATCTAGAGCAATCATCTATAAAAGTCATGAAGTATCTATTTCCTCCTCTAGTCAATATACCATTCAATTCACATAAATCACTATGTATTAAATCTATCAAGTTTGAACATCTATCAACACTTGGAAAAAGCTTCTTTAACATTTCAGATTTAACACATAATTTACATTTATCATGTTCATTCACATAACAATTAATTAATCCACATTTAACAACTCTTTTAATTGTGTTATAGCCTATTTGAGCAAGTATATTATGCCACAAAGTAATAGAATTAGAATTAAACACATTGCAAGATTTAGATGTCATATCATTATTATAACTATCAAGAGTACATAGTTTGATCATTCCATCACATGTATAAGCATTTCTTACAAAAGTGCCCAATTTAGTCAAAGTGAGTTTGCCGAATTCAAACTCCATTTTGATACTGGATTTACTCAATAGACATTCACTCATAATGTTTTTAGTCTTATCGGGAACATAGAAAACATTAGTTAGGCTCACTTTCTTTCCATTAGTGAAGAACACATCAATGAAGCCCCTTCCAAGTACCTTGGATCTCTTTTCATTTCCCATTTGGACTTCAAGTCCCACCTTTGCACTTTCAAAGGTTTTCAAAAAAGTTTTATCATAGGTTGCATGAATGGTGGGACAAGTATTATACCACCATCCTTGCACCTTTCCTTGGGTTGCATTAACTTCACTCAAGGTTGCAATGATCTCAACATCAAATGCATTAGCTTTGGTCTATTTACTTAGGTTTTCTATGATCTCAACATCAAATGCATTGGCCTTAGTATCTTTTATTTCTCTTGTAATGATCTCATCATCAATTCCATTGCATGTTCACCTTCTCTTAAGGTTGCATTAGTCTCATCACCACATGCATGAACCATGTCAATTCTCTTTAGGGTTATCATACATTCCTCATTGAATGCATTATTCTCAATTAGGGTTACAATGCATTTCCCATTAAATGCATTAAATTTAATCAAAGTCACAAATATCTCATCATCAATTAGAGTGACCAAATTAAACTCATTTAAAAGTGCAATTATCTAAACATCAATTGCCTTAACCCTAATCTTATTATGGTTAATTTTACAATTACCATATCTCACATGATGATCAATAACTTTACAAACAAAACAAGTATAACAATAACCCATGAATTGTTTATTAACATTCACATTGTACTATTAATGTAAACAATAATTTTAAACTCATAAAAGTATGGAAGCAAACACATTTCATTCAAATTCTTAAAATCTACACATTTAGAAATAAGTAATTTGATGATACAAATCTCATGAAGTATGTAATCACATTGAGTTGTCTCATCCTTTGTTGATGATGACTTTGAATCCATATCCACATTCATGTAGAGGATATCCAAATAGAGCTTTCTTTGATCTTTTAAGTTTATGTTTTCAACACAAACCGAATCTTGAAGCAAGGATTTGAAGGTTGTAGAAGACGAACCGATTTCCCTCCTTATTGATTATGCAAAACAAAAAAATGAAAGTAATTAGAAATATAGATTTTAATTGTTGGGAATATATGGCTTTATACCTTGCAAATTAACAACGAATGATGAGAATATTTTAATATTTGAAACCCTAAATGCTAAGCAAGAACCTTATTCAAAGCATGAATACAAATATTGATAATAAGAGAAACATGTTCATAATATGAATATCAATCTTGAATATAAGAAACTAAATGATTAAATGATGATATGATGAACATAGAAACATTTAATCATCAATATTAATAATGAAAACACAACAGAGCAACAAAAAACAAAGTTAGGATTAGATAGATACAACCTTTGATTTAGAGCAATATGATTCTTCAAACTTGGGGAACTTCCAAGGCTTATATACAATAAGAATATTGTTATACAAAAAGTCTATTCCAAGCCTTCTCTTATTGCTTGAAGCTTCAACTAAGTAGAATGAGATTTGGGATTTAACAAGCCTTAAAACTCATGCAAGTCAAGCAAAACTTGATGACTTTCTTGGGGAAAACTTGGGTCTTAGAAAGCTAGAAAGAGAAAGAGGTTAGAGAGAGTTGGAAAGTGTGATGAAGAATTTACAACTCTAATAACCCATATTTATAGATTAGTCATCATCATTAGTCTAACTAATAGGATTAGAGCATTTAAAACAAATCATTTGGAGCATTTTATGTAAACTGTACAGGCACCCGTAACAGCCCAGGCGAAGCGTCATCTGGCACCAGCCGATGCATTACCTAGTCTGCCTCAGCTAGGGTTTTGAAGCACTCGGCGATGTGTCGCCTCCTAGGAGGCAACACATCACCAATGCCTCTGATTTGGCGCTCCAAGGCTTGTCTCAAAACACATTTTCGCTAAAATTTCTCAAAGCGATCCACTCTTGCCGAATATCACAAATATATACACATAATCATGTGGTCTCAAGCATATAGCACATAAAAGAAAAATATACCATCAACATGACAAAATTACAAAAATGCCCCTTTTTAACAAAAGTGGGTCTTTTTACATTCTCAATTGTCTATTAATATAATTCACACATTTGTTCCACATGCTCTCCCTACACGCTAATCCAAGATCTTAACCTAATTAGGAGTTTTGGGACGTTACAATAAATATCTCCATATACACTGTCATGTATACCGAGCTAACTATGACTTAGGAAAATATCTATGTGGCAAATGAAATCACCGATTTAGGCGACCTGAACCTATGCGCAACCAACGCGCTCAAAGGGACCAAAAGAAGTATTGTTGGTTTCATAGGGACAACGGTCACCTCACGGAGGAATGCAGGCAATTCAATGATGAGATCGAGATTCTGATCTTGCGAGCTTACCTTGGGCACTATGTCCAGAATAAGGGGAATAACCAAGGACAAGCCCCACAAAATCAAAGATTAGTAGCACCTCAACCTGCAGCACCACCTCAAATCGCAGCACTACTAGCTCGGGAAGATTATAGGCCACCTACGATAGATGGTGAAGATGTGATAACAATCTGCGAAGGGTCGTATATAGCCGAAATGAGCATAAAATCCCAAAAGAGGTATGTTGAGGAATTATAAACAGAGGACACTACACCTTATGTTCCGGAGCCACGAGCTCCAAAACAACAAAGGGTTGAGTCTTAACCAATAATTTTCACCGAGGATGATGCCTCACATGTCCAGTTCCCCCATAATGACCCGTTGGTCATTACTATCCAACTCGCTAACAAGAGAGTTCAAAGGGTATTGATCGACAATGGAAGCTCGGTGAACTTATTGTACAAGAAAACACTGGAAAAGATGGGTCTATCAGTACGAGAACTCAAGGCATGTGCAACAACCCTGTACAAATTCTTAGGGGAAGGAGTTGGGAGCACAGGGGACATTGAGCTCCTCGTAACTTTAGGGGAATATCCAATTTTTGTGACCAAGATATTTGAGTTTATAGAAGTGGAAACACCATCTGCCTACTATATTCTCTTCAGTAGACCTGCCCTGATCGGGCTGGGGGCAATGACATCTACAAGGAATTTGGGTGTAAAATTCCCAACACCAAGTGGGATTGGGACAATGAAGGGAGACAGCTTGGGAGTGCTATGGTATTTCCATGAGAGGAAGGGGTCAAACAAGCGCAGAAGCATTGGTCTTAATCGAAGAGAAAGCTGGTGAAATGATTTTTTAGATTGAAAAATATATTGATCCTCGGATGGGTGAAGACCAAGCTAAGCTCTGATCTATAGAGGAACTAGATGAGGTCCAACTCGATAATAAGGACCCGACTAAATTTGTAAAGATCGGGAAAAATCTTACAAAAGATACAAAATAACAACTACACCGAGTTTTACAAGATAACAAAGATGTTTTTTCCTGGTCCCACTCGAACATGATTGGAATCAATCTGAATATAATAATCCACGCTCTTAACATGAAGAAAAAATTCTCTCCGAAGCAACAAAAAATGAGGTTGCTCGATGACGTAAGGAGAAAAGTGCTAAAGGAGGAGGTTGACAGGTTAAAAGCCAATCGTTTTATAAGGGAAGCCTTTTATCTAGAGTGGATAATGTTGATGCAGTTTTTCACCAACAGTATATTAAGAAATCAGATAGGTAGATTAGCGCTAAATTATAAACCGTAATGAAATAATAAAAACTCTCTCGAACACACACAATTTTTACATGGTTCAGTGGTTAAAATCAACCCAATCCACGAGACAATGTTATTGCTTTTCTCTCTCAATTTCTGTAGAGTTTTAGTAATACAAAAATGGTCGTCCCCTTCCCTGTCCATTATTCCTGATATTTATGGGGGAATTTCCTAGATAGGTTTGGGTAACCGCATGAATAAATAAGGTATATATTTAATACAAATTATTCTCATTTACATTGAGATATGATTTGATAACAGAATAGAATATACTCTTGCTATCTCGGATAATAAATGATATATATTCAATACAGCCTGGGCATTAATGAGTGTATAAGGAGTCTCCGAATCTTTTGGGGTCCTTCAGTATGCGTTCTGTCCAGGTTTCCATGAGTTGAATAATTCTCCTGAACTCGTGTTCAAAGGCTATCTGAACCCTAGCTCGTTGTAAGCTCAGAGCGCCAAAATTTGGATCTAGCCATTATAAGTCTCAAAGTCAATTGTTATCCCGAGAGGCGGTCTGATAATAACATGTATATCGTGTACGAACTAGATTGATCCTCAAGTTGCTCATATCATTGTTAACCAGATATCCTACTAGGCTATTTTTCCTCATATTCATCTTCCAGCTGTACAACATTTGCTTGAGCTGAGTAATTAAACTCGTGCTCATTTTAGGGTATTGTTGGGTTTTATGCCCTTATAAAACCATGTCAGACATGTAACGTGATTTTATATTGTTGATAGAAGTAGAAGAAATCATTTAGTTTGACAACCGTGTTTCTTGCTTGTTTAATTACATGATTATTGTAATAGTACAAATATTTATAAAATCTCGAACATATGGATATGTACAATTATAGTGACTAGGTCATAGTGGATTATAGTTGTAATTATATGTTAAAAAGAATGAGTCCTAAGATTAGATCAGTGCATTGGATTTTCACTGATTAGGCAATCTACGATATGATCTACTTACACATTCGGGGTGTGATGTCTTGTCCAAGGCATCGACCAAGTAGATAAGATCAGATATATTTAGTTACATCAGACTAGGACCGATATTGATTATTGATTGATAAATAAGTATCGTTGTTATCGAATCTAATCAATGTCACAACGTTGAACATAGGTTAAGTTGATCTTAATTCAGAGTGATAATATTCTGTTAATTATATTATTTAAATATTTTGACTTGTTCGTTACCAGCTTACCCTACGGTCTAGCCCATACTTACATATTGGAGATTTAGTAGTGTAATTGAGTGGGAGTATTATTCATGGATATGAAATCTATAACTTCTGTATGAGAAGTGAAAAGATGATTTCCTTAATTGCTTTTTTCAAAAGGTTAAATGATTGAGATCTCATTTCTGTGATTAAGTTCACGGAAATATCATTTATAAGGAACTTAGTGGGAGTTAAGGATAAAATACTGATGAGTGGTAAAACGGTAATTTCCACCCATCTCGTTAGTAAGTCATCGATAGAGGATTGACTGACGGTAAGGTTATAACAATGGATAACATATTTATGGTTTGGAAAATACGTTCTATGAATTCAAGAGTTCAATTCCGAGTCTATAGTGGAATCACAAGGAATTAATAAGGTAGTGAAATTATTCGTAAATAAATTCACTGTAACTTGTTGGAGCTTGATTTCATAGATCCATGGTCCCTGCATCACCTTTGAGTAAATCATCTAGAATGTCTCAATTAATTGATTTAACTATCAATTATGATTTTTAAAGTTGACTAGGTCAATTTCGGAAAATTTACAGAGATATCAGATTTAGAGAATAAAAGAGAATCTTTGAGTAAATTTATTAATATTGATAAATTGGTGTCAATATAAATAAATAAAATTAAATCAAGTTTAAAATTATAATTAGTTAATTTGAATAAGGATTTAATTAATTAATTAAAAATAAATAAATAAATAAAGGGTTTTGAATTTAGGCCCAATTGAGATTTAAATTCAAAACAAAGAGATTGGGCCCAAGTCCATTTATGGCAGCCCAATGCTTTTATTTTTTGTTTATTATTTTTAATTAATTTAAATTTAAATAAAGCCCATTAAGTCGTCTATATAAGAATTATGATATCTAGGGTTTTCATAGGGAAGTTAGCTTCAGTTGATTGGTAAGTGAAAACCTAGGCAGTCTAACCTTTCTTGGCCACTCTCTCTTCTTCTTCTTTTCTTCAAGATCTCTATCTCATGTGTTGAGAACCAGCCCATGCTAGTTCTAGGTTGATCAAAGGCTTGGTGAGGAAGACTGTGTTGCTGATCTTGTTCAATCTCTTGATAATACTCTACTACAAAAAGGAATCAAGGGTTAGAAAGATTGATGGATGGAGTTGTTCCAGTTCCGCTGCGTAATGTAAGTTTTTACTTTGCTCTATATTTGTATCAATTTCATAGGAGCATGTTCTAGGAATTTTCATGTTTGTTTTATAATATGTAAATTTCATGAAAATAAATAAAGATCTAGCAATAAGTTTTTCCTACAGGTACAAAATCTGCCCCCCAAGCTCCTGCTCGTGCTTGATGTCATTACTTTCTGACATGCACAGTAAGGGCTTTTAGGCTTCTGCCATGTAAAATTTTAGATGCCCACTACTCGAGTATTGGACACGTGGCTGCCCGTAATTGGCATCCGTCTGGGTGTCGGGACTGTGACAAATATCCTGGAAACTTTTTGCCGATGTATGTTCATTTAATTCTGACCTTTGGATCTCGAGCTAACCCAATCGGATGGCCCGAATTACTTCCCGTACTTTACGTATAAATAGGATGATGAGACCTGAACCCTCACCACCTTTGCATTCAAAGAGTTTCTGTAACGCCCTCCTAATCAAGGACTGTTACACTGTGTACTTAAAATTGTGTCAGATCTGCTAACCAGGTCATCTGGCTTAAATTGTGTAACTAAGGTTAGTGACAAGTGTTAGGGTTAAAAATTTTGGTCAAAGAACCATCGACTTTCATTTCAAAAATGTTATACAACATGGGATCCCAAAATATTACAACACAACTATTTAAAAGGGTAAATACATAACAAAAGTTACATCAGCCAGCCTAAGCGACAAAATAGGGCTATATCCCTAGTTCCTCTGAGATAACCCCGGCCGTGATGGTTGAGCAGTCGCATATGTACACGCCGCCACTGAAGCTCTCCAACTCATGGCTGGTCAAGCTTTCCCTTTCCCTTACCTGGACCACAAAGCACCTGTGAGTCGAGGCTCAGCAAGAAAACAGAACGTGCGATAAGAGAGAATATAACTTAAAATAACCATTCAATAAAAACCAGCGACTTCAATTCATAACCAAAATTTATGTAAGTTCAACCGGGTGATCATTGGATCAACCTGGGGTCGTCTCCCTATTCAGTTGGCTTTTAAACCAACTCTCAGGCTATGCCCTAGCTCCATGACCATAGAGTCACCTGGGGCCTCACCCTTAGCTCTGTCTCACTAGCCATAGAGCTAGCCTAACCCCCGTGGTTCACTTTCGACTGTAGAGTCGATCAGCATAATAATACGTTGTTGGTTTAAGCCAATTCCTTTCGCTAGCGCACTGCGCGCTATTGCCGTCCTTGACTTATAATTCAAGCCCTGATCCAGGATTTCATACCTTACTTATAAGAAACAGATGTGGATAGGCACATCCCGATAATTAACCACATATTCATGCTAATCATATAATCCCATTGAATAACCATACCCACGATACTAAACATATTCACATAAAAGGGCCGCATGCCCTGATCATAGAATTCATACAATGAATATAAGCACTTAAGCATTCATCAGCAAGCATTTAAAACAACAGTCCAACATAACCAACCTAGGGGCCCTAGGCCTAATCATATTCAAATACAATAAACGGGCCAAGCCCTAATCATAATAAAACATAATGAACGGGTCAAGCCCTAAACACACACAACACGTTCTAGGTGCAGTTTTCTTACCTTAGGTCCAAGCAAACGTAAATAAGAACGACCCTCGAGCACGATCCCAGTTCCAAGCCCTTAGCGATACCCTAAGTCACAATCATAAAATAGGATTCTATTAATATTGAGGGATCAAAGGCTTCTGTACCAAGTCCTAGCCTCCGGGGCCTCGGGTTCCACCAAACTGGGTAGTGGAAACAATACTAAGCCCTAACGAAAAGTTCTATTTTAAAATAAACTCCCAAGGAAAAACTGCCTAGGCGAGCCGCGACCTGCCTCGCTGGGGTTGCGGCGTACCCCCTGTCCAGCCTCTTTCCTCCTCTCTACCCAGAGGCACAGGCTGCGACTTGGCCTATCAAGTCGCGGCACGCCCCCCAGACAGAGGTCTCCTAAGGCGCCTGGTTCAAGCTAAGTCGCGACTTGTCAAGAACAAGGTCACGATTTAACCCCTTGAACCCATAAATTTCTCCATTTTCAGCAATCAATTCCAATCTTAACCATACCAAATTTTACCCCAAAATATAATTCAACTATCCCAAACACTCTAACATGTTCCCAGCAACAAAACCCAACAAAAAACTAACTTAGAAACTCATCAAAATCACACTTCAATCTTTAAAGTTCAAAGGCTTAAGAACACTAAAACCCAGCCAAGAAAACACAGAATTTAATGACAAAAATGTTATTCAAAGCTTACCTCAATTCCTTATTGAATCCATAAGCTAACACTGAGCTAATCTCCAAATCTAGAGCTCCAATTTTGTGATTTCTAGCCAAAAAACCCTTGAATCTTCTATGGTTTTAGCTTGGAAGTCTTGAGAGAAGAAGGAGTGAGTTGAGAGAAAATATGTCGGTTTAGGTAGCTACTCTATGTGTTTTAACTTTTGTCCCTTAAGTGACTTAAGTCAATCACGAGGCTCGAGGTACCAAAAAAGTCCTTGAGGGAAAAATGGTAAATTTCCCCAATATTCACTCCTAAACTCTCTAACTCCAAATATATCTCCAACTATTTATATCCATAACCCAATAACCCAAATAAATATCTATTACCCAAAATACCCACTGACTCGCCCCGAGTCGGGTATCGGGTCCCGTTGTGACTTTCCCGCTAACTTGCTCCCTAGGATCGCCTCATGCCGATAATTCAAATAAACCCACATAATAATGTGGTCTCTCACATATATCACATATATGCACACAAATACACAATTATGCCCACAACGGTCCAAATTACCAAAGTCGCCCTTCTAATAAGAAGCGGGCCCACATCCATATTTAATACCCCTAAATATGCACATCTAGTCATATTATCACGTAATTCACATAATTACAATTAACATAGCATTTAAACACGTAATACCATATATTGCCATCCCAGCCCCCTAATCAAGGCCCCAAGCCTTATTAGGTAATTTTTGGGACGTTACAGTTTCCATTTCAAAAACAAAGTTTCCCTTTTTTTTCTCCAACTTAACTCAAAAACCCTCCATCGCCTTTCAGATTCTCAAAAGCTTTTAGGGAGTTTCCTATGGACGTATCAACATTTTCTGTCAATCGATCATAGCAGCTTTAAGTATTTCCTCATCTGGATTGAATTTTTCAACTCTTTGCTTTCCAGTGAATTTTTTTTTACTTTGAAAAACATTCTTTGCTCAATGTCATTTAGGTTATGTCTGTTTGTAAATAAGTAATAGGATTCGGTTTATGATAAATGAACAATATTGGGCTTATTTAGAAATGTCATAAAGATGGCCAAATTTCTTGGGTTTTTCAAAGAAAGTTCTCATGGTAAATCGATTTGAATACCTATTTGGGGTGTAGAAGTCGAAGGGGTTTTACGTTTGGTTTTAGGTAACTTAAAGGTTACGATTCCTTAGGTAGTTTTGCATTAAACCACTTTCAAAAGAAAAGTAGTGGGTCTGACGGATCTGACACACGAATCCCGAAGTATCAGGGTATTTTAAGAAATTGAAGCACGTGGCCTAGGGCCACGCGTGGAACCATGCGTTGAGGCTAAGACACAGCTTAGCTCGTACAAATTTTCAAATTTCAAAAGTAAACCACTTAAACCCTTGAATTTTTCGTCCCTCCACAACCATAGATAGAAATCATCTTAGGTCTCCACTAATAGGCCGCTTTGTTGTCCACCGATCTAAATTATGGCCCCTGAAAAGAAGAACACCGCGAGCTCCTCTACCGAGAGCAAAGATAAGGGAAAGCAGATCACGCCCGACTCTCCCATCCCCCATTTTGGGCCTTTGGTGGAGAGGGAAATTGTGGTCGACCCCAACGCATTCTTCGAGGCTAAACACATAGTCTCCTGGATCACGAATTAGGGGAAAGTTAACAAGATCCTACTGAGTCATAGGACTGAGATGGGAGTTGATGGCCTTATCGCCCGACCTGCACTGGAGGGAGAGCAGACTATGGGGCTTGGAGTGATGAGCACCTGAAGGTTGGTGCCTTCCACCCATTGAACCAGTATTTCGTAGACTTTCTGAACTACGTCCATCTGGCTCCATTCCAGCTTCCCTCAAACTCATACAGGCTTTTAGCGGGGTTCAAGTATTTTTTTCGGAGGCACGAGTGGGAGGTCACTACTCCGGCAGACATCATGTACTTCTTTTGCCTCAAGGCCAGTCTCGACCAGAAGGGGCGAGGTGACGGTTTCTACTACCTCACTGATTTTCCCAACTCAGCCTCTGTCATCAACCTCCCCAGCCACCCAAATAACTATAAAGACTTGTTCTTTATGGAAAATGGGTTCAAGAACTGCGACCATTGATACTTCAACCGTCCTCGTCAGTCTTCTATCTTTTTTAATTTAACACGATAATTTTTTATCACTTATGCACAATTTCTTTTTTTCTTTTGTTTAAGGATTCTGACTGAGTTTGTTCTTTGTGCAGCTATATTCGTGAAGGCTGTAATGCCCCAAATTTCCTAATAAGGTTTAGGAACCTTGATTAGGAGGCCGGGAGGGCCATAATTAATTTATTATGATATTTAATGATTATATGCATGTTTATGTGAATTATATTATTATATGATGGTGAATGCATGCATGTGGGCTCATATTTTAAATGCAAGGGCATTTTGGTAATTTGGCCACTGTGGGCGTAATTGTATATTTTGGGTGCATGGTTGAGATTAATTATAATTTTACCACATTGTATGTGGTTTGGTTCGAGCTTATCGACATGAGACGATCATGAGATGAAAGTGTTCGGTCTAGTCATAACGGGCTTAAGTTCGGGGCTCAGGGTGAGTCTCGGGGTGATGTTAATGATTAGAGCATTACCGGGAATTAAAGGGTAATGAGATGTGATTTATTGGTATTTGAGAATATGGAAGTTGGTGGAAATTGGGAAGCGTTAATTATAATTAACGGTATTGGTTTGAAATGACGATCTTACCCTTGGAAGTGTTTAGAAGCTTTTAGTGACCTAGGGGCACTTAGGTCTTTTGGCAAGGGATAAGTATCAATTAGAAGGCTGTGGAAAAATAGAGCCTATCTTTATCCTTCTCCCTTCCTTCCCGTACAAGTCTTTCCCTCATCCTTCTCTTTGAATTTTAAGAGCCACCTTGAGGAGTTTAGCATGGGGATCAAAGGGAACAAGCTAAGAATTGAGGTTTGGGCTTAGGAACTTGTCACAGCCAGTAAAGGAGGTTCAAGCTTGGGTTTAAGGTGAGCTTTATCCACTAACTTTCTGGTTATACCCTGTTTTAGTGTTAGATTTCAGCTTGAGTTTTATGGTGGCTTGTTTGAATTAATGGAGGTTCTAGTTGAGGTTTATCTTGGGTTTTGCTAAGGGTGTGGTATAGAGCAAGTTTATGGATTGTATTGGAGGTTTGAGTGGTGTTTAAATTGGGTTTGATGGATTGGTTCCAAGAGAAATCGTAGGGGAAGAAAAATAGGGGTTTTGGCTGAACTGGGGGGTTGCGCCGCGGCATGGCTAGGGAGAGCCGCGGCCCTTGGTGTAAATTGGGTTTGGGCGCCTCTGTCTGGGGGGTGGGCCGCGGCATGGCCAAGGAGGGCTGCGGCCCTTAAGGTCATTTTTGCCAGAATGGGGTTTTTATCTTGGGGATTCAAGCCATAGGCCTCGGGGTTGAACCTACTACCCGGTTGAGTAGTATTTGAGGTCCCGGAGGTTGGGTTTTGATTTGGGAACATTTTATCATTCATTTTATTAATGGTACCCTATATGTTTGGTTATGACTAGGTGACCGCTAAAGGACTAAAAGCTGATCGTTCTCAAAGGTCGTTTCTTTTATTAATTCTCGCTCGAACCCAAGGTAAGAAAACTGCACCCCATATGTGACATGCATGGCTATGATTGATGCATGTTGGATGTTGAATGTGAACATTGTTAGCGTAATGAATGCTTGGCAGTTTTGCCCTTTGCATATGAATATTATTGAGGCATGTTGGTTGGTTAAGTGTGATGCATGAGAAACATGTGATTAGGGCATGCCGTGAATGATGTATATGAGATTGGTCAGAGCTTGAGTCTCTGAGTTTGTGCATCATTATAATTATGCCAGCAACTGTTAAGTAAGCATGCTGAATGCCCTATTCTTGGTTAATTGGCATATGATACACATTGATAGCATTGCTTACCTGTGCATGGTACTGACTTATTAGTCAAGTTTGGCAAGGGTGCTAGTATCAACTGTGAAGCTGTGGCTTATTAGTCAGGTTCGGCAGTGGTACTGGGCACTGATCACGTTGAGCTGACTTATTAGTCAGGACGGCCTTAGCGTGTATCACGCAAGCCAACAAAGATTAGATCTAATCGACCACTAGCATTGAATGACTCAAGGAGCATTAATGCTTGACCGACCCTGAGGGTCGATGAACAAATAGAGCCTGGAGGCTAGTGGCTTACCTAGCAGCCACTCTCCCGCTACAAAACAGAGCTTGGAGGCTAGTGGCTTACTTAGCAGCCACTCTCCCGCTAGAATCATGTGATGTGCACCCATTGGTTTGAAAGCTTTATGTTCAGTGTGATTATAATGATAATCATTTGATAATGTTTGTGAAAAGTATTATGTTTTCTTGCTGGGCTTCGGCTCACGGGTGCTATGTGGTGCAGGTAAAGGCAAGAGGAAGCTGGACCATCCTTGAGTTGGAGAGCTTAGGTGATGACGTGTACATATGCAGCTGCTCGACCGCCACGGCCGAGGTTTAAAGTGGAACTAGGGTTGAACCTTGTTTTGCCGCTTAGAATGGCCTGTTGTAAATATTTTATGTAATAAACCCTGAAATTATATTTTTGGGATCCCAATGTATACAGTAAACGTTCTAGTGAAACGTTACATCTTAACCAAAGTTTTTAATCCCTAAACCGCTAATCATACTTAGTTCACGATTTTGGCCAAATGACTCGGTTAGCGAGTTTAGCACTGTTTACAAGGCACACTGTAACGGTCCCTGGAGTTTGGGGCGTTACAAAGGCAGAGCAGTCTGTGACCCTTGGGGGTCAATACGAGACATTTTCTAGTTTTCCTCCGAGGGAGAAAGACTATCAACAGATTGTGAATGGTGCAACCATGGTGGCCTGCAAACTGATCAGCAAGGGTCAGACGTTAGCTCTAAGGACCCGAGCTCCGCTTCCTGTCATCCCCGAGCTCCCCCCTCGTCAAGAAGCCTTGCCACCCAATGAGGACGTCGAGGAGAAGAAGATGTGACACCGCTGGTGCGTAAAAAGCGAGCTCCTAAAGATAATCAGCAGCCCGATTCAGAGCGAGCTACATCCAGGGCAGCAGCCGGCCCCTCCAACCAAGGTAACCCATACCCCTACAGAGAGTTAGATCGGGTTGCTGCCAATTATAGGCTAATTCGATTCAACCCTAACCAGCTCATTGATCGTCACCCCACTGACCCGAACCTAAACACAACCCTCTCCCAATGCGTGGACCATTTGGTGGTACGCTATGACCACAGCTATCCCAAAGGTACCATCATAGTTGACAACACTTTCCATTTTAGGTCCACCATTTTTTAGGAGTATGGGACGAACCATAGGACTTGGCCTTCCCTGTGTCAGGGTGTATATGCCCCTGGTTTCAGGCAGTACATAGATGAGTCCAGCCTCGAGGAAGGACCTAAACCCCCTAGGACCGAACAGGTCATAATTTTAGATTCTCCCTTGCCTCCATTAATCAAAGAGTTAGAGGTTGTGCCTAGCCCAGTCAATAACCTCGAGCTGATCTTAGTATATTCCTTCCCTAGCCCGGA
The DNA here is from genome assembly GCF_963169125.1 of Humulus lupulus. NCBI lineage: Eukaryota > Viridiplantae > Streptophyta > Magnoliopsida > Rosales > Cannabaceae > Humulus > Humulus lupulus. The sequence goes on along the minus strand of NC_084801.1, from coordinate 124,396,927 downwards.
GGTTAAAGTTGTTGCTCTTTCTCTTGGGTTTATAATACCTTGAATAATTACTTTTTTAAATTGAATCCTCTGTTCGCCATATTTCAGGTGAAGAGATGGAGCTGCCAGGAGCCTCGGATTTGAGGGGTGCCTTTAAGGCTTGTGGGATTGAAGCTGCTCCAGTAGTGAAGAGACCCAAGGTGACAAGGAAAACAGCTCTGAAGACGATGGGTACCACCAAGTCTCCAGCTGAAGACAAGGGTGCCAGCTCCACCCGGGAGTAGCGACAAAAGGAACTTCCCCTAGCTCCGGTAACAACAGTTATGGTTCAACAAGCTCCTCCTCCTCCTCAACACGAGCCTCCCTCAAATCCCCAAGTGATCCAAGGCGAGGCTCCCACTGTTCAGATCCCGATCAATCCACACGACCTAGATAAGATCCCTGAGGCTTTTCAGGGTATTGTGTATGAGATCGCAAGCCGCATGGTCGACCATGCCTACGGAGCCAACGCTAGAGATTTAAAGGCTATAGAGGTGCACGGTCCTTAGGACGTCCTCGAATCTTCCATGGGGATTAACCTCACTATGAGTCCTTCTCACTCTCCTAACCTTTTCTTTTTCTTTAGTTTTTTTTATAAACTATTCTTGACTTGCTACATTTTTTTGCAGTCTGTCCTGGCCTGATTTCGAGGAAGAGCTCGAGTTAAAGCCAGGGACAAGGAGCTCCGAGCTACCCTAGGCGCCGCTCAAGAGAGTGAGCATGCCACTAAAGTCACCCTTGTTTCTTCTCAGTAGGGAGAGTGGTCTGCAAAAGCTACCCTGTTTGCCTCCCAGGATCAAGTCATGGAGGTGAGCCGTCACGTGGATCAGCTTCAGCCCAAAAATGAAGAACTTAAGAAGAAGGTGATCGAGGTCGAGGCTAAGGCCAAGGAGGAAGTTTTAGAGTCATCGACTAAAATGGAGGAGATGCTTTACCGTTGCTGGGCCTTCAACCAGGACGGGAACTTTTCTTTCAAGCAGCCTGAGCTGTGGGACCCATATCTTGCTCGGTTCAAGATTCGGTTCTCAAAGGAACTATCGGAGACCGGCGAAGCATTTGGAGCTACTAATGGGGATGGCGAGGAGGTGAATTATTTGGAGCGAGCTGACAAATCTTAGTGACTTTTATTTTTGACCCTATTTATTATTATTTTTTAAAGTTGTTGTAACAATCCCTTGGGACCAAAACAACTGCCTCTAGGCTTAGGTCGAGGGTTTTCCTCCTCAAGATGACAATATATTTTTGAATACTCATCTAACTTTTGATCTGTTTGTGTTTCCCTTAGTCCATTATTTTTTCGTGTTTATGAATCCTTAGATTCTTGTACATTCGATATCTTAGGGGTTGACTTTTACATCGAGATAAATTTTACCGATATCTTAGTTGTTTCAAAGATTTTTTTCGCTTATTTGTGCAATACCTGTTAAGAATCAGGCCTCGAACTTGGTTATGTCCAGGGTTTTTTTTATATAAGCTTATAATAACATTGTACCTGTTAAGAATCAGGCCTCGGACCTGGTTATACTAGGGTTTTGGTGATTTCTCAAACTTAGTTTGCGTTAGGTTTATTGAAGATTTGAGCTTTAAAAAGCCGTTGAATAATCAATTTCTCCAAACTCTAAGTTTTATATAAGCTTAATCCTTATTCGAATAAGTTGAAGTCTCTTAGGAATTCTCCTTGGTAATGTGCCCCCCAAGCAACCAGAACGTATAAGCATTCTTGGTTTCTTTTACAAAGTAAGCTCATGATAAAAAAATAATAAAATTGGTTATTTAATAATCCAACTGTTATTAAACTGAAATGACTTTTAGAAATAAGCCTTACATAAACGGTAACTCTGACAACATTAAAGACAACAAAACTTTTGATAATACTTTTTTAAGTGTAGGGCATTCCAGGTTCGTTGGACTATTTCACCATTTAGTCGAGCTAGCTTGAAAGTTCCTTCGCGTAGGACCTCTACGATCTGATATGGTTCTTCCCAGTTCATCCCTAAAACCCCGTCTTTGGGATCTTTATTTTCCAAAAAGACCATTTGGAGAACCAGATCACCTAATCCGAGTCTCGTCTCTTAACTTTTGAATTGAAAAATCGAGTGATCATCTGCTGATAATGGGTGAGCTGTAATTGTGATGCCTCTCATTTTTCTTCGATCAGATCAAGGGACGCACTAAGTAGCTCGTGGTTATGATCTTGTTCAAATGTCTTTTGTCTGTGGGTTGTTAACATTGCCCCAATTAGGAGCATAGCCTTGCTTCCAAAGGTTAGGGAAAAAGGGGTATGTCCTGTAGAAGTTCTATGTGAGGTTTGATAGGCCCAGAGTACTTGTGGAAGCTTCTCAGGCCACAATCCCTTGGCCTTGTCTAGTTTTTTCTTCAAGCTGGCCTTTAGGGTCTTATTTACGACCTCGACATGCCCATTGGCTTGTGTCTATGCTACCGATGAGAAACTCTTGGTTATGCCATATTTTTTCACAAAAGTTTGTGAAGAGATCACTTTCAAACTAAGTTCCGTTGTCTGAAAAGATCATTTTAGGAGTCCAAATCGACATATGATATTCTTCACAACAAAATTCAGGACTCTCTTCGAGGTGATGGTTGCCAAAGGTTTAGCCTCTACCCACTTCGTGAAATAATCGATTGCAACTACTGCATAATGAACCCCTCCTTTTCACATTGGTAAGGAACCTATCAAGTCAATTCCCCATGCTGCAAATGACCAAGGGGATAAGATCATGGTTAGATCGACTGGAACAACTCAGGAAACTACGGCGAAATGCTGCCATTTGTTGCACTTTTGCACATACGAGATTGAGTCCTTTGTTGAAGTTGACCAAAAATAGCCCTGTCCCAATACCTTTAGAGCTAGGTTTTGCCCCCCAGCATGATCTCCGCAGAAGCCTTCGTGTATTTCTTATAAAATAGTTTATGCTTCCTTGGGTAAAACACATCGCAGAAGGGGCAACAAATGCCCTCGCCGATGTAGGATTCCCTCAACAATAACATACCGCGGAGCTTAATACAACAGCTTTTTCGCGTCCTTCCTATCATCAAGTAGCCTTCCGATTGTGAGGTACTCCACTATAGGAGTCATCCTGGTCGATTTTATGTCAATCATTCCAACCTCCACTATTTCTACCGTTATACTCAGACTTTCCAAGAACTCCACCAGAACTACATTCAATGTATCTACCTCTTTGGTTGTAGCGAATCAAGCCAGAGCATCAGCATTGGAATTCTGCTCGCGAGGTACCTGCTCAACGGAGCTAAACTCGAACTCAGAAAACTCGCCATTTACCTTAGCTAGGTAGGCCACCATCTTGATGCCTAAAGCTTGGTATTCTCCCAATATCTGATTGACTGCGAGCTGAGAATCACTATAACATTGGATGGCTTTTGCCTTCAGCTCTTTCGCCACCCTTAGCTCTACCAATAAGGCCTCATACTCCACTTCGTTGTTGGACGCTTCAAACCCAAACTTGAGAGTAGTATGGAACTGATGTCCTTCAAGTGAGATTAAGATTATCCCAGCTCCCAATCAGTTTTCATTAGATGATCCATCAATGAAGATTTTCCATAATTCTTGCACCAGCTCCCTTATCAGCTCGTCCTGAAAACCTGTGCACTCGACAACAAAATCAGCAAGGGCTTGGCTCTTGATTGCAGTTCGTGGCATGTATTATATTTCAAATTGGCTGAGTTCAATGAACTCAAATTGGATGAGTTCAATGGCTCATTTTAATAGTCGCCCCGACGTTTCAGGTTTTTGCAAAACCTGCCTTAAAGGTTGGTCGGTTAAGACATGAATAGAATTGGAATGGAAGTACCGCCTGAGCTTCCTTGAAGCCAAATTGAGGTAGAACGCAAGCTTTTCTATCAACGGGTACCATGATTCAGCTCCGAGGAGCCTCTAACTTATGTAATATACGAGTTTCTGTGCTCTATTTTCTTCTCGAATTAATACGACATTGACTGCATTTTCTGTCCCGGCCAGGTAAAGAAACAAACATTCTCCAGACGTCGGTTTTGATAGTACAGGGGGTTTAGCTAGATGCGTTTTTAGGTCGCGCAATGCTTGTTCGCATTCTTCAGTCCATTCAAATTTCTTGTTTCCCTTGAGCAAGTTGTAGAATGGTAGACACTTGTTAGTGGATTTTAAAACGAAACGGTTTAGAGCTGCCACCTTTCCAGTTAGGCTTTATACTTCTTTACGCGACCTAGGCGAAGACATTCTAACAACAACCTGATTTTTTCCGAATTCGCCTCTATCTACCTTGTGTTGACTATATACCCTAGAAAATTTCCCGATGCGACTCTGAAAGTGCACTTTTGGGGATTCAGCTTCATTTCGTACTTCCTCAATATGCCAAAATATTCTTCTAGGTTGGATACATGGTTATAGGCAGTCTTTGAATTGACGAGCATATCATCGACATACACCTTCATGTTTCTCCTTATCTGGTTAGCAAACATTTTGTTGACCAACCTTTGGTATGTAGCTCTGGCGTTTTTAGACTGAATGGCATAACTATGTAGTAATATATGTTATGCTCGGTCATGAAATTGGTATGCCCTTGGTCTGCAGGGTTCATCGCGATCTGGTTATATCCATAATACACGTCCATGAAAGACATGAGCTCGTGACTGGTCGTAGCATCTACCAACTGATCAATTCTAGGTAATGGGAAACAATCCTTGGGACAAGCCTTGTTGAGGTTGGAGAAATTGATACAAGCTCTCCACTTCCCGTTTCACTTTGGCACCAGCACGGGGTTAGCAACCTAGATTGGGTATTTTGCTTCCCCGATAAATCCACATTTAAGTAAGCGAGCTACTTCTTCTAATTCTTCGGATCGTACTATCCCCAAAAGCCTCTGTTTTTTAGACTTTACAGGCACATTTTTGTCCATGTTTAATGTATGCATTATTATACTCGGACTAATTCCCACCATATCCTCGTGCGACCAATCGAAAACATTCAGGTTCTTCCTTAGAACTTCGCCTTCTAATCGATTACGGACAATCCCATCTTTTCTAGGGTGGACCTGAAAAGCACATTTACAGAACTTCCATTATCCACCAGTATTCTTCGTACCCATCGGTTAGCGAGCTACACGGTTGCCACCAGTCGGTCATTATGCGGGAATTGAACGTGGCTAGCATCCTCTTACATGAAAATGATTGGTTATTTTTCCAAACGTTGTTGTTTCAATAACCGCTGCTCCAAGAAAAACTCCACACCATTATGAGTTTTCAACTCATTAATATATCCATTTTTGGCCCCGTTGCTCGTGCCCACCAAATGAGGTCCTCCAGCAATAGTATTTATATCTCCTCCTACTATCGTGGGAGGCTCGACCTAATTTATCTGAGCTCAAGCTATCCTATTGTGGCTTCCTAAGCTAGCTAAGGATTCTTCTCGGATGGTCGATTGGGGACTACCTAATTTCAAGCATGCAAAGTTAATGGTCCAGCCTGAATGAGAGTCTCAATCTCATCCCTCAGCTGTCGGCAATCATCAGTCTTATGACCGATGTCATTGTGGAATCAGCAAAACTTTGAGGGGTCTATGTTTGCCCTTTGATTCCTTAAAGGCTCTGGCTTCTTCCATGGGTGGCGATTAGAATTTTCCAGGAAGATATGTTCCCGGATGTCCATTAGGTCAGTGTAGGTGGCATAAACGGGCTTGAATTTCTCCACAAGCTTGTTCTTCTTCATGTCGTTCAGGTCGCCCTAACCATTCCCCATCCTCTTATTTTTTCCTACTTGGTTATTCTGGGTAACGGGTTGAGCCATAGCTGGAACCCCGTCACTGCTCCATCGAGTTGGATAAGGGCCTGGCTGGTTCCTGCGACAGCAGATCGCGCCTGTTCTAGGTTTATCTACTCCTGGGTATGGGCCAAGAATTCATCGACACTTTTAACTCCCATTCATTGGAATTCTTGCCACAGATTTCCTCCCACCAAGATTCTTGTCCTCATCGCCATGAGGTTAGAGCTATCATCAACATCCCTAGCTCATGCTGCAACATTGGCGATTCTGCTTAGGTATGCATTCAGTGACTCACCAGGTTGTTGTTTTATGTTGACCAATGAGTTGACCTCTACACGAGCTGCCTGTGAAGCTCGGAATGCTATCTTAAACTCAGAAGAAAATTTCTTCCACGATCTTATCTAATGCTCCTTGTATTATTTAAACCACTGTCTAGCGGATCCGACCAGAGTCGTGGGAACAAGATACACCTTAGGTCAAGCCCGAAATTGTGGGCCATCATCATTGTGTTGAGCATCTTGAGGTGATCGGATGGATCTATATTTGTTGTGAAAAATCCAACACACAAGTATACATATCATTTCCCAAGTAATAACTCACGTGAGTGAGATCGTTCCCACAAGGATTGTAGCTAAGTACCAATTAATTGAATTTTTGTTTCTATTTGGCTATCAAAAAATGGATTGTTTAAACTAAATCATCTAAGCAATAAATAAATAACAAAACAATAAACAAGATTCAATCAAGAAATGAAATATAGGGAAATTAATTTCAAATTCTTCCACTTCCTATTTCAATAACGCAAAATATTTTTCCTTCTTCTTCTAATGTGATGGAAAATTATAGAATTACCAATATTCCTATTAAGACATAAAGGTACTAAATTGCAAGGTAAAATACTGCATTTTAGAGATAAATTACACAAGCAATCAGCATTAAGCAATAATCTAAAGCCACACAAGCTACACAAATACTTTCGTTTTGCATCAAAACCTATGTTTATTCAATTAGAGCATTCCTAATATTAACTTTTCAGATTTCATATTAGAATCATAGATCATGTAAAAGGTGGCCAATCTAAAACATGTATTGAGCACAAATATGAATAAATCACATTTCAATAAAAGAAAGAAAAATATCAAAATTGCATTAATCCATAGAAAGCTTCAGACAATCTCCATTAAAAACCCTAAATTGGAGTTTAGTTCATAATCTCCATTAACATTATCTTAACTGATTAAAAAACAAACATAATCCAAAGCAAAAAAATAAAGTGAGAAGAGAAGAAACTAGTTGGGAGTGTCACGATCAGCCAACGCTTGCTCCCATCTTCTTTTTCTCCTTTTTCTAAGTTTAGAGCAGTCTGAATATCTCCAAAATCGTGACTCCCTCTCATTAAAACGAAGACCTAATTCTATTTCTTGCTAAAATTCCAAAAATGCCCTTCAAAATGTGAGAAAAATGAGTGTTGTACGGAAGACAGCGTTGCGTCGCCAATTCCTACGCCGCGGCGCCAATCTGTAATTCGGACGTCTCGGCTTTCTAGAAAATGGGTTCGCTGCGACTCAAATACACCCTAGCGCCACGGCGCTAAAAGCTACGACGCGGCCCTAATTCAGTCTGGGACATCAGCTCCCAATCTGTGATCGTTCCTCGCTGCAGCTGTAAAACACATTAGCGCCGCGGCCCTAATACAATTTCAGCAACACTTGAATAACCCTTCTGTTTAGCATATTTTCTCCACAATCCACTCCAAATGCCCGAAACATATGCTAAAACCTGAAATCAAGAAAAATAAGCATAAATCTGCTCCAAAAACACATAAACCATTAAAAAGACAATGATAAAGACACTTCAAAAGTAGGCTAAACTTAGCCTAACAGTATTTCCATCAAATGTCGACATGTTCGACATCCTAAAGCCAATAGGATACGTAGTTGTGGAAATGTTTGGAGCGAAAGGTTCGAGCGCTTCATCTGAGTCGCAGTCATCCGCTCTTTTTCCAAATAAGAGCCTCTTCATATGTTCCTCCATCAAGGCCAGTCGCTCAAGGGTTTGGTCCTTGGTCTCTAGGTTAGCTAGGGGCTGTTTAATAGCTCCCATCCTATTGTACATGTTTGGTGGGTTATTGTCCCTTCAAGTCCAAGCTTGGTTAGGTGGGACATTCCCATTATCGCGTACGATAAACGGACCTCCATCATGTCGAGTATAACTATTATCCTCATTCCAAGTTGGGTACCTTCTTTGTGAGTTCAAATGATTGCAAAGGTCGAGCTATGGATCATATCAAGGACTTTGCACTGAGCTCAGATGGTTCCTCAGGTCCTTTTTGGACCTGCCTCCACATTGGCTCCCCGTCCAGTAACTTACATTTGCAAGACTTACGCCCAGCGGTTGAAATTGCGGACCTGGATTCTCAGCACGTGCCTGTGGGGCGTAAGTATCTACTAACTGGGGAGGATTTCTCCTACTGTTCCCATGAGCTAAAGCATCTCATTGTGGGCGAGGTGGTGTAGGATGTCTAACCGGTGATGGAAGATGCCTTATTGGCGAGGATATCCTCGTTCCATCAGGACGAACTAAATTAGCCCGCCTCTGCTCTACTCCAATGTCCCAAGTTCTCTGTGTCTGGGGTTCTAATCGTGGCACAGAAGGATTCGCTGGAGCATTTTACCTCCGTGATCTTGTCCGAGCCCGCCCTGGTGGGTTATTGTGAGCACTCTTGGGAATTTGCGAAGAAGGCATGGAGCTGGGGGTCATAGTCCTGACTGACCGACTGACGTGTTGGTGATGACCCCTATGGTGACTAGCGAGCTGAGCGCTTCGGTGGTTTCACTCTAAAGGCACAGAGCATGGGGTGGCGGTTCTGATAGAACAACTAGGTTTAGACCAATTATTCTTGTGGGACTTATGAGACCCACTTTGCCTCTTTCTGACATTAATATCAGTTGTAAGAGGGGGTAACCGAGCCAAGACCTCCTCAATTTTCCTGTTTTCCCTAGCAAGATGGCTTCTTAATTGGGCACTTTCCATCCCGACGGTGGTCAAATACCTCTTATTAGGATTTGGTGGAGTGATGCTGAACTCTGGGCGTCGTCCTGACCCACCAGTTGCTTTCTAGGACGTTGTTGAACATCTGGGCCCCTTTCAGCGGAAACAACAGTATGATGGGCCTCCTGCCCACCAGGCCACTCCATGTCATTGTCATGCATCGATCGAGTGAGCACCATGATGAATGTCGACTAAAACTTGCAAGGCACTAATTTCCTCTCAATGAAAGCGCCAAACTGTTGACGCGATTTTTCGCCAATAGTAGATTAAGAAATCAGATAGGTAGATTAGTGCTAAATTATAAACCGTAATGAAATAATAAAAACTCTCTCAAACACACACAAATTTTACATGGTTTAGTGGTTAAAATCAGCCTAGTCCACGAGACAATGTTATTGCTTTTCTCTCTCAATTTCTGCAGAGTTTAGTAATACAAAAATGGTCGTCCCCTTCCATGTCCATTATTCCTTATATTGATAGGGGAATTTCCTGGATAGGTTTGGGTAACCACGTGAATAAATAAGGTATATATTTAATAAAGATTATTCTCATTTACATTAGGATATGATTTGATAATAGATTAAAATATACTCCTGCTATCTCGGATAATAAATGATAGATATTCAATACAGCCTGGGCATTAATGGGTGTATAAGGAGTCTTTGAATCTTTTGGAATCCTTCAGTATGCGTTCTGTCCAGGTTTCCATGAGCTAAATAATTCACCTGAGCTCATGTTCAAAGGCTATCTGAACCCTAGCTCATTGTAAGCTCAATTGTTATCCCGAGAGGCGCCTTGATAATAACATGTACATCGTGTACGAACTGGATTGATTCTCGAGCTGCTCATATTATGGTTAACCAGATATCCTACTTGGCTATTTTTCCTCATATTCATCTGCCAGCTGTACAATATTTGCTCGAGCTGAGTAATTGAACTCGTGCTAATTTTAGGGTACAACAGATAGAAAATCTGGGTTTAGTTCTTAAATAAAATGGGAAGTGAAGGACTTGAATTGATTACTCATATTTGAATAAGGTTTGCCCAAAAGATTGCTTTCCTCTACCTCAAATTGATCAACCCGTACATGCTACCTCAGGCCATGACCTCATATCCCTTATGGATGCATATTCATGATATAACCAGATAGCAATGCATGCCCCGGACCAAGAGTACACGAACTTTACAACCAACAAGAGATTATATTGTTACAATTTAATGCCTTTTGGATTAAAACATGCTGGAGCCACGTATCAAAGATTGGTAAATTGAATGTTCGTCAAGAAGATAGGAAGAATACATGGAAGTGTATGGGGATGACATGTTAGTCAAAACCAAACACACCTATAACCATGTTGGCGACCTAAAAAAATGTTCACTTTACTAGGAAAATACAACATGAGACTAAAACCGCAGAAGTGCTCCTTTGGAGTGTCCTCTGGAAAATTTCTCAAATTCATAGTGAATGGTCGAGGAATTGAGGAAAATCCTGACTAAATAAATTCCCTAATAGAAATTCCCTCACCTCAAAAGAACAAGGATGTTCAGATTTTAACTGGGCAGATGGCAGCTTTAAACAGATTCATCTAGAAATCTAGTAACAAATGTTGTAATTCTTCAACCTTTTGAGATGGGGCCAAGAAGTTTGAATGGACAAAAGAATGTGAACAAGCCTTTGAAGCCCTGAAGAAACACCTCGCAGAACCACATGTTTTATCCAAACTAGTCATGGGCGAGGTCTTGTACTTATATCTCGCAATAACTGAGCATGGAATTAGTGTTCCATTAGTTCGAGAAGATAAAAAAGGTACAACAACTGGTTTATTATGTCAACAAAAGACTGTTGGGAGCCGAATCTCGCTATCCAATGATGGAGAAGCTCGCACTATGTCTTGTGCATGCATCAAAGAAGCTACGACCATACATCCAAGCACATCCAATACATGTTCTCAATGATCAACCCATAAGATAAGTGTTGGCCAAACCAGAAGCCTCAGGTCGGCTATTAATGTGGGCAGGCGAGCTCGAGCAGTTCGAGATAACATACCATCCGAGAACGACAATTAAGGTCCAACCACTAGTCGATTTCATAGATGAATGCATAGGGATATCCGACGATGAGGTGATAACACCACTTCAAGAGTTGTGGAAACTCTGTGTTGATGGATTGTCGAATGAGAACCGGCTCGGGGCAGGAATTATACTGGTAACCCCCGGGGGACATAGGTTCGATTTTGCGTTGAGATTTGGATTTGATGCTTCCAATAACGAAGCAGAATATGAAGCTTTACTAGTAGGGCTTTGAGTTGCTCAAGAATTGAAAGCTAAAGCAATACACTGCTAAAGTGATTCTCAGCTCGAAGTTAATCAAGTACGAGGAGAATATCAGACTCGAGGAACGATGTGATGAGCTTTGATTTATATGGTTATTAGCAACAATATTTTTAATAGGCATTATTATATCACTTCTGCTCGGAGAATGGAGGATTAGCTAGAAAGATCCAATCGTTATGAGAGAGTTAGCTCAAAGGGTAAACAATAGGTAGCTCGAACATTCATTAGCTCGAAGAAGATACATGTTGGCTCGAAAGTGTGTTTCCAAGACATTAAGAAATGATATTTAAGCTAACCTTTCCTATTTTTAGGAATCAGTTTATATATTTATGTTGTAAAACTAATTTGTTTGTAATTCAAATCAGTTTGAATTTAAATGAAGAATTTTATGTAACTTTTACCACAAATCGTGCGGAAAAGTATATGAACTCAATCTATAAATACTTGGGATGAGTCATTTAGTATTACACACACAAAAAGATTGTAGAGAAACTCTGTGAAATTGCTTTCAGCTTTAACGCATAACTGTTAATAAAAGTGACTTGTGGGCTAGATCAATTTAACTATTGAACCACGTAAAAATTCATATTCTTCTCTATATTTCTTTAATCTTCTTTATGCTTAATTGCTCTTTAATTTTGGTTGATGACTGCGTCAACTTTTTAAAAAAATAAATATTTACAAGTCTATATTTTTTAATTTTGAATCTTATATTTATTATACATGTGTCCAGTATATCTTTTCCTCTCTTCATTATATAAAAATAATAATACATTTACATAAATATTATTATATGAAAATAACATTTTAATATTATAATATTATTATTATAAATAGATAACTATTTTTAAAAAAATAAAAATTGTTTGTTTTTTTCTCATTTTATTTGTGCAAATTTTTTTCTTTTCTTTTTTTAAAAAATTATAATTCTTACCATCTTGTGTTGTATTATTTTTTCTATTTGATTGTACTTTTTAAATAACGTTCTTCTTACTTTATGTTTTTTCTTTTTTCTCTCTCATTTTTTTTTGACAATGTAGCCTATATAAAACCGGTTCTTATTTTATTAATTTTTTTTACAAAGAAATTATACTTTGGATTGGATATTATTTACCTCTTTCTTTCTCAAATGTTTAATTCTTAACCTCCATTATTAGCAATATATATTATTAAACAAACTATACACTTATTATACAGTATATTCTAAGTTTTAAATTTGTTTATCATAATTTATATATACATGGTGATCAAATTAGAATAAACTAATGAAATTAATTATTAATTTATTATAAAGTGATAACATTTTAGTTATTTATACCTCGAAATGTATACATTTTGTATAACATGTTTCCTAATTAGTATAAATAATAATCTTTTCTTCATTCACAATTTACAGTAATAATACTAATAGATAAATAAATAAAATCAACAATAATAATACATGAAAGAAATTGTAACAATTGAATTGGTAATTATTTATTTATATATTACTTATTTTATTTGTAATAATTTCATTATAAAAAATTGAATTAAAATTAAATTAGTATAAACTAAAAAGATAAAAAAAAAAACAAATAATCTTTCTCAAAAATGTCAAAAAAATAATAATAATTAAGAGCATTTCCCACCACACTAACTAATTTATAGCTAAATTTTAACTATTTTAGTTAAAAGGCTATTATACCGAGTCTCTTTTTTTTTTAAATTTCCTCCAACAATGCTTTCTGTTATGGCTAAAGTTGATTATTTTTAATAATTTTTACAAATTAAAATTTTCAACATATATTAATTTAAAAAGTTGATTAGTTTATTTATATGTCCCAACATTACTTTCTTTATTATTTTAATAATATGCTATTAATTTGGCTAACTATTGCCTACTGGCTATATTTGGCTAGCATAATACTATATTGTTATTATAGCTCGTCTAATAGGGTCATGGTTGGAATAGGAAAAAATAAAAAAAAAAATATCAAACCATTAGCTAAAATGACTAATTCTATTAGTATGGTTGGAGTTACTATAACAAATTTTTTTTTTTTTTAATTAATGGCTACGTGCCTAACCTAAGGTAGCTAGTGACTAGTGCATATCTCTTCTATATAATAAGTGTGTAGATAATAATTTTTTTTTTTTGTATTAATAGTTTTTTATTAGTTTAATATTAACTTTAACAAAATATTTTTATATTTAACAGAATATTCTTATATTTAATAATAGTTTGTAAACATCACTTAAACTTAAATAAAATTAAATAAATAATTAAAAAAATTAAAATATGATATTTTTGAGATATTTTACAATCATAATTTTTTAAAAATAATAAATAATTAAACAAATTCAAATAAGATATTTTTTTAGATATTTTACAATAATAAAATCATACGTTTTATAACTTAAATAAAATTTAATTAAACTTAAACTCACTTATTAGAATAATATCATATTAAACATATAATATAATCTGCTGTTAATTATTAACAATTTTTTTTTTAAACTAGCAAGAAAATTAAATTTAAAATTCACGTATAATATTTAATATTACATTAAACATATAATATATAATTTTTTGTTGTCACTCTCCAATTCAAAAACTAGAACAAACGTAAACTTAAAAAAATTATTTAATTAAAATAGGATATTTATTTAAAATTTATATGATATTAATATAAATTTAATATAAATAATTAATAAGTGTGTAGATAACTGAAATTCTTAGTTTTAACGGTTTTTTATTTTTTTTAATGTTAACTTTAACGGAATATTCTTATATTTAACAGAATATTTTTATATTTAACGATAGTTTGTAAACACTTAAACTTAAATAAAATAAAATAAATAATTAAAAAAATTAAAATATGATAATTTTGAGATATTTTATCATGATAATTATTTACAAATAATAAATAATTAACAAATTAAAATAGAATATTTTTTAGATATTTTACAATGATAATTATTTTAAAATATTAAATAATTAAACAAATTAAAATAAGATATTTTTGAGATATTTTACGATGATAATTATTTAAAAATAATAAAATTATACATTTCATTGTTACACCCAGATTTCGAGATAAGAAATTATGACCTCGAAGGCTGGACTCGTCGAGTGTGAGCTCGAGATATATAAAAACGCATGTTCATGGTCCAGTTGTAAAACCCCCGAAGCAAGACGGTAATCTCGAAGATGTAACCTCGAGATTCTTTTTAAGCTCGAAAGAGCATAACATCGAGATACATCCGTTAGCGAGTGCCTTCAGACTGAGTAGCCCGAGCTTAAAGAGCACAAGCTCGAAATGTGACAACCTCGATGGTATTTATCTGCTTCAAGCAGGTCTTGGAATAAGACGGACAGTTCGTAACTTGTCCGTAAACCTTGATTGACGCGATGGTGGTTGCTGACCCCGGAGATTTGATGAGTCATCTGATGTAACGCGTTCTGTACATTTATAGATATTTATTGTTGTAACATCCCAACATTAAAGGGATATTAACAAGTCTGTTATCTGTTTCCTGGTCTTCAGGGGACGTTTCCTTGTATATAGGAGTTACAGTATTTAATATCATTACTTCAATTAATATGCAGAAGTATCTTCCCGAAATATGTGGGAATGAACTCTGAAAACTCTCTATAAATAGAGAGGTCATGAACACTTGTAAAAGAGGGATCTTTTGATATCTTGAGAGAGAACTCTGGGTAATTCATCTCTGAAGGATTTCCAGAAAACTCCAAATCTTAATAACATAGACTCGTGGACTAGGCAGATTTAACTGTTGAACCACGTAAAAATCTTGTTGTTCCACCATACTATTCATCTGCACCATAGCTCATATTGTTTAATTGCTCTACGTTTTAAGTTGACGAAAAATGGCGTCAATAGTTTGGTGCTTTCATTGAGAGAATTAAGCAGTACGAATCTGAGTCTAGTCATTCGAAAAAGCCTCCCTGATTAGCTATGGCCGCAAATGATCCTAATATTCCTGAAGAAGAAGTCAACTATTCGCGGCGCCGTGGGAAACAACCAATGAGAAATCCAGAACCAGAGGAGAGAAGTGAGTCCTCCGACTCTCGAGGACCGCCAGCACCACCGACCCCTAGGGATGACGAGGACATGTACTATAATCCTAAGCGATATGTCCCCATTGTGGAACTCAAAAATCGTCAGTTGAGAAAACAGTTGGCTGAGGCCAAGAAGTGTAACAAGGAATTAGCTAGATTGGCTGCGGGGGCGCAGGCGGCTCAGCCTTGACCTCCGTCTGAGGTCCAGGTCCCACCTCCGCGGGATGTTCATGTTCCTCCCCGCAGGCCTCATGGGCGACCTCGCAAAAATGCCGCCACAAGAAGAATGGAGCAACCTCCGCCACCGACAGAACAACCTGCTTCCTCGAGGCCCCGAAGAAACACCCGGGCTAAAGCTCTTGTTAACTCAAATGCTGGGTTACCAGCTGAAACTGGGAATAACCGAGCCCTTGCAGCGGCTCAGACTCAGAATCCTGGTAACGCGCAGAATGTTCCCAAGACAGCACAGGCGAACTCGGGACCATCCAGACCCCAAAATGGGTGGCAGCCACCATCACCCATACGGCACCCTCCATCGCCAATAAGGTATCCCTCACCACCTCGAAGAAACACACAACCGACTCAGGGTGATAGGGAAAGGCAGGCTGGACGGAAGCAGGGGAATGGAGAAACTGCTAGAGAATCGAGAGGCGCCTGACCTACGAGAAGCCAAATGTCTCGGTCTCACACTATAGAGACGAGGCAACCTGAAAGGAATCCATCTTGAAAAAATCATGCAACGAGCCTCACCAGCGAAGACTCAGGGGACACCAGATCAGTCAATATGTATGATCAAGGACGCAGAAATACTGTGAATCAAAGGAACCACCCTGACTTACGGGAACACCTGAATAGAAATTGGGGTAATGGTAACCCCTCGAACCCAGACCTGAGAGATTGCCTAAATGGGCGAAAGGATCCCATGCGAAGGCACGAGCCTGGAATTGTGATCAACGATAATAAATTTCTGGCGAGACCTCCCGTGGAACCAGTTCAGGAGAGAATTGATCAACTGGAAAGAGCATTTAGGCTCTTATAGAATGAGCGAGGCCGGAATCGGGACGAAGATTCTGATGAGGAGCTTGAACCATTCCCTCCCCACATTTCCAACACTCTATTTCCTCAGGGGTTTCAGATTCCTCATGTCCCACCCTTTAAAGGGAAATTCGACCCGTACAGTCACTTAAGTACATTTAACACTATTATGAGAGCAAGTAATGTGGGTTACGATCTTAGATGCTGTTTCCATCATCGCTTACAGGACCAGCAAAAAGCTGGTTCGAAAAATATAAGAGGCATTCAATCACTTCTTGGGATTAGTTGTCAAGGGATTTCAAGAAGCAATTTAGAGCCATGATCGGGATAAGGCCCGAGGCATCGACCCTGACCAACGTTCGGCAACAACCAAATGAAATGCTGAAAAGCTACCTTACAAGATTCAATCTGGAAGTCGCCTGAGCTCGTGATGTAGATGATAGCGGTCATTTAATGGCTGTCCGAGCTGGGGTAATGCCGAGAAGTTCCCTCTGGGAAGATATGCAGAGGAAGCCTGTGAGGTCCATAATCGAGTTTAATCGACGAGCTCAGAGGTTTGTCAATGTAGAAGAGGCGAGGTCAACGCTGAATATGACCTCTCAGCCCATAACTACAATGACAAACGTAAACTCTGCCTCGACCTCGGCGAACCCATCAGCCTCGAAACCCCCTGCAGAAAACCCTTCCAAAAGAAAGAAGAATGAAGGAAGTAACCCCGAGGCGGAAAGGGGAAAGGTATATCTCAGTGTACAAGGTGTACACCGAGCTCAACGAGTCTCGGGAGAATATTTACCTAGCTAATGAAAACCAGGTCCCTTTCAGACGTCCATACCCCCTTAGAAACCAAAACTCCAAGAGAGACTCCAGTAAATACTGTCGATTTCACAGAGATACTGGACACACTACTGATGAGTGCAAGCAATTGAAGGACGAGATCGAAGGCTTGATCTTGAGAGGATACTTCAGGCAGTATGTCAGACACTAGAACAATAATCAGGCTTCTACCAGCCAGAGGACATCCGCACTACCGCCTGCCCAAAACAGCAATTCCCGAGCTAGGGAAGACAAGAGACCCTCTCCGATTGATGGAGAAGATGTTGTAACCATCTCGGGCGGGCCTCATCTCGCAGGATTGGGCAAGAACGCCCAAAAGCGATACATGAATGAGATAAAAACTGGCAACGGGTCCCCTTATGAACCCGAACCCAGAGCTCCGAAGTACCAAAGGGTTGAATCTCAACCTATAACCTTTACTGAGGACGATGCGCCCCATGTTCAATTTCCTCACAACGACCCACTAGTCATCATTCTTCAGCTCGCGAACAAGAGGGTTCACCGAGTTCTTATTGATAATGGGATATCAGTGAACATTCTCTATAAGGCCACCTTAGAAAAGATGAGACTCGCATTTCGTGACCTAAAGGCATGTGCAACGACGTTGTACGGTTTTTCAGGAGAAGGGATTGCTTGTATGGGACCCATCAAACTCCCTGTGACCTTGGGAGACTTCCTAGTCTCAACAACCAAGATGATGGAATTCGTAGTAGTGGACCTGCCATCGGCCTACAATGTGCTGCTCGGGAGACTCACCCTAGTAGGGCTGGGGGCAGTCTCATCTGTAAGGCATTTGTCCATCAAGTTCTCGACTTCTTATGGCATTGGGACACTGAAGGTGGACCAGCTAGCCGGAAGGGAATGCTATAGCATTTCCATTAGAGGAAAGAAGCAGACGAGCGCACAAGCACTCGTCATTATTCAGAATAAGGACGGGACAATCTTCGAAATAGATGAAGAAATTGATCCAAGAATAGAGGAAATAGCTGATCTCAAACCATTGGAAGAGATCAAAGAAATCAGGCTCGAAGAAGCAGACCCCCCGAAAACAGTAAAGGTAGGGAAAAACCTCCCCGAAGAAACGAAATAGCAATTAATTTTCTTTTTGAAGAAGAACCAGGATGTCTTCGCATGGTCACATTTGGACATGATAGCGATAAGTCCAAATGTGGTCAGCCACGCATTGAATATCGACAAAAGTTTCCCACCGAAGCAGCAAAAGTAAAGACTACTGGATGACGATAGGAAGAAGGCCCTTAAAGAGGAAGTCAACATGTTGAAAGCAAACTGATTCATCAGGGACGCTTTTTACCCCGATTGGATAGCCAACCCGGTACTGGTCCCGAAGCCTAACGGGACGTGGCAAACCTGTATTGATTACTCGGATCTTAATAAGGCCTGTCCTAAGGACTGCTTCCCTTTACCTCGGATTGACCAGCTCGTGGATGCCACGGCAAGGCATGGACTCATGTCGTTCATGGATGCCTATTCTGGATATACCCAGATTGCCATGCATGCCCCTGACCAAGAGCATACGAGTTTTGTGACAGACAAAGGGCTGTATTGCTATAACGTCATGCCATTCGGGCTCAAGAATGCTGGAGCCACTTATCAGCGACTCGTAAACATGATGTTCTCCGAACAGATAGGTAACAACATGGAAGTTTATGTTGACGATATGTTAGTTAAATCTCAACTTAACAATAACCATGTGGATGACCTCGAAGAATGCTTCGCAGTGTTACGGAGATATAACATGAAACTCAACCCTCACAAGTGCTCTTTAGGAGTATCTTTAGGAAAATTCCTGGGCTTCATTGTAAATGCCCGGGGAATAGAAGCTAATCCAGACAAAATCCAGGCTCTGATTGATATGCCCTCACCTCGGAAGCATAAGGATGTCCAAAGTTTGACTGGCAGGATGGCGGCGCTAAGTAGATTTATCTCAAAATTTACAAACCGTTGTCTTCCATTTTTCAACCTTTTGAGGGGAGGCAAGAAATTCGAATGGACGGAGGAATGCAAGTTGGCTTTTCAAGAGCTCAAGCAACACCTCGCAGAACCCCCCATCTTGTCAAAACCCATCGCGGGAGAAGTTCTATACCTATACCTTGCTGCGACCGAGCACACCATAAGCGCGGTACTCGTGCGAGAAGAACAAAAAGTGGATTAGGAGCAGGTGTAATTTTCATCACCCCAGCAGGAAGTTGATTTCACTCTGCCTTGAGATTTGACTTCGACTCGTCGAATAACGAAGCCGATTCCGAGGCCCTACTGGCAGGACTCCGTATAGCCAAGGAACTCAAAGCCAAAGCGATACATTGCTACAGTGGCTCCCAATTGGTGGTTAATCAAATTTTAGGAGAGTACCAGGCTCGTGGTATGAGAATGGCGACATATTTAGAAAAGGCAAAATCAGCACTGGAGCATTTCGAGTCCTATGCGATAGAACAGGTCCCCCAAGAGCAGAACTCGAACGCGGACGCCTTAGCCAGGCTTGCTACCTCTACCGAGACTGACGAAATAAATGTCATGCCAATCGAACATCTCACGACGCCCAGCATTCACGAGCCTGAGCAGGAGGATGTTTGCATGATCAATTCCGAGCCAACCTGGATGACTCCGATAGTTGAATACCTTGAGACCGACATTCTCCCAGAAGAACGGACCAAGGCTCGAAAAATGATGTATCAGAGCCCCAGGTATACCAATATAGATGGAAAGCTGTATAGAAGAGGATATTCTTCTAGATAAGAAATTATGACCTCGAAGGCTGGACTCGTCGAGTGTGAGCTCGAGATATATAAAAATGCATGTTCATGGTCCAGTTGTAAAACCCCCGAAGCAAGACGGTAATCTCGAAGATGTAACCTCGAGATTCTTTTTAAGCTCGAAAGAGCATAACATCGAGTTACATCCGTTAGCGAGTGCCTTCAGACTGAGTAGTCCGAGCTTAAAGAGCACAAGCTCGAAATGTGACAACCTCAATAGTATTTATCTGCTTCAAGCAGGTCTTGGAATAAGACAGACAGTTCGTAACTTGTCCGTAAACCTTGACTAACGCGATGGTGGTTGCTGACCCCAGAGATTTGATGAGTCATCTGATGTAACGCGTTCTGTACATTTATAGATATTTATTGTTGTAACATCCCAACATTAAAGGGATATTAACAAGTCTGTTATCCGTTTCCTGGTCTTCAGGGGACGTTTCCTTGTATATAGGAGTTACAACATTTAATATCATTATTTCAATTAATATACAGGAGTATCTTCCCGAAATATGTGGGAATGAACTCTGAAAACTCTCTATAAATAGAGAGGTCATGAACACTTGTAAAAGAGGGATCTTTTGATATCTTGATAGAGAACTCTGGGTAATTCATCTCTGAAGGATTTCCAGAAAACTCCAAATCTTAATAACATAGACTCGTGGACTAGGCAGATTTAACTGCTGAACCACGTAAAAACCATGTTGTTCCACCATACTATTCATCTGCACCATAGCTCATATTGTTTAATTGTTCTACGTTTTAAGTTGACGAAAAAAGACGTTAACATTCATAAATTAAATAAAATTTAATTAAACTTAAACTCACTTATTAGAATAATATCATATTAAACATATAATATAATCTACTGTCAATTAGCAACAAATTGTTTTTTTTTAAAACTAGCAAGAAACTTAAATTTAAAATCCACGTATAATATTTAATATTGCATTAAACATATAATATATAATCTCTTGTTTTCACTCCCAAATTTAAAAACTAGAACAAACATAAACTTAAACAAAAATAAATAAATTATTTAATTAAAATATGATATTTATTTAAAATTTATATCACATTAATATAAATTTAATAAAAATAATTAATAAATTCTATAAATAAAACTAAATAATAATGCATATTGCACGTTGTTTGTATCTAATATATATATATATATATATTCAAATAATTTGTATCATTAGATCTCATCCGTGGTCCAATGTCTTTTATTCTTTTATTTTTAATAACAAAATGGTTGTTGAAAAAGTAGTGTAGTACTTTATTTTATATATAATGGTAGGTTATTATTTTAAGATTTGAACGTTAAAAGCATGGGCTAGGAGTTAGTGCCCACGTGGGTGCATGCCTAGAGATAAGTACGGTAGATAAGAATAAGTTATATATGTGAATTTTTCCGGAGACTTCGGCAGTGGGTTTCCTTAAATGTTAAAAGTCATTTTTCTGTTTTTTACACAAAAATAAATTGTAATTCAAACTATGAGGATGGTATAGATTGTAATTATAAATGACAATACATACATTTTAAGAAAATTGGGATAATTTATAGTATCGAAATTATGATTCAAACAATTTATTGTGCACACGTATAAAATCCAAAACATGCATGCATGTAATAGGCTACATGAATTCAAATTTCGACACCTTAAATTATTTATAATTTTTTCAAAATTTATGGGAGGTTTCCTATATGTATAATGTACACCATCATATAAAAGAATTGGAGTTACAACTTATCTATGATTTTCCTTTTTATTTTTATTATTATAAAACAGGGGTTTAGCATCAGTTACAGGTCGATGCTTTAGTCAATTGCGTCAGTTTTGGAATCGACGTTGTTGAAGACGACACAATTGACTTAGTCAGAAGCCTCGATCTGTAACCGACATTATTGGGCAAATGCGTCGGTCTGTAAACGATGCTTCTGTTAGGAAGATGCGTCAGTCTGTAACTGACGCTTTTGAGAGGGAGATGCATCGGTTACAGAACGACAATTACGTTTGTATCTGTGCGAAACTGACGCTAATAGGTTTAAAAATTGTATTATGCAATTTGTTTCTACCATTTTCCCTCAACAGAAAAACAAATGCAGAAACCGAAGTATAAAGGTAGAAACATTAGTTGAAATGTAGAAACAGAAGTAGAAACACATATACATATCAAAAGTATATATGAAACTTTATATAAAATGGTCAAGATATATGATTCAAAAAATAATATTCATATACTCGAGAGGGAAAACAATGACTAAGTTAATTTCTAATATAAATCTACTAGCTTAACCATTGTTTAGAGTAAAAAAATAAGTTAGTAACTAATCTAAACCCATTGATTAGAGACAAAAAATAATTTAGCTAGTAAGCTCATCTAAGTCAAGATCGATATATGACTCAAAAAATAATATTCATACTCAATTGATATATGCAGGAGGTACATACGAGCCAACACTAGTTCCCATCAAACACTTAGATGAGGTATAATTGACTCCAGGCATTCATCTCATACGACATTGACTTCTTCAAGCTAGTACACCATTGTGATTTTGAATTACAATTGAATTCAAAAAATTAGTTAGAATAAAGTTATATATAATTTTACAATAAAAGTTAATTTAAACTATATAATAATTAATAAATTAAATAATACTTATGTGATGACTCAAGTGGTTCTTTGGGTTGGGCTCTGAAACAAAGTTCCTTGCGAACTTCATTACGTATTACCCACACATGATGTCATCATCTTGCTGTTGACACTATTAAACATAACAAAACACATTTCAATTATATATATATGTTTAGATAATTTGAAAACTTCTATGTTGTGATTAAAAATGTATCACCAAAGGGTGGCAGAGTTTTGCTCTTCTTGCAGACAGTCCTCTCTGTAGCTCATATGAATCCAGGGCACTATACTAAATATAATTGACCTTGATTAATTAGATAATGTAAAAAATTGTTAAAGTGACTAAGATAAAATTTCATGAATTACGTGTCTATGCACTACTTGATCTCTGGGCGAATACGATGATTCAGTGGGTCCAAAAATACTATCGAATGGGTGGAAGGCTGAATAAGTACGAGCATCGAGTACTCCCTACAAATTCCCATAAATTTTTTTATTAGATTATAGTAAACTTTAGTTATATATAATAATAATAATAATGATAATAATAATAATATATAGCTTCAGAGGAGTTTCACGAGCAAATAAGAAAATTTTCTAGCTTAATTTGTCGCATTCGATTGCAAAGCGCTTCAACACGAGCTTTAAAGAAACCTGCATTGGTGGACATCGAAGACGGATTCATGAATGTGCATCCCAAGTCCAACCCATTACCCTCCAAAATAGTATGCAAGTAGCTGCAGAAATTATAAATCTCATTAATAACAAACAAATAATTATTTTAAAAAAAATAACTTAGAAGAATTATAAAAACTTATTATACCTCAGCCACCACGACATCATAGGGGCTCCAATATTCTGCATATTGCAAAGTTGAAGTATCTCCTATTCGCAAATCATGGAAGCATCCCTTGGAGCCCAATCATTTGTTCTTGAATGTTGATTGTGATGTTTTTGTCCTTCCCCCGTGGAGATACCATCTTCGCTATCAAATCTAAAGTCGTCGTTCGAAGAGGCGGAGGCAGAGTCAATGTCTCTTTCCCGGGATGCTGGGGTGTACAAAAATAAATTATAACAAAAACATTCAATTAATCTGAAGTTAATTTAACCTAATTAAAAATATTATTAATTTAAATTAAAACTTAAAATAAACTACATTTTACAAACTTAATTCTACATTCCTAATTCTAATTCTTAAATCAATTTACTAACAAAAAAATTAAACATATAATTATATATTTATATACAGCTATATATATAAATTATTTATGAAAAAAACTGACAGGTTGGTTTGTGAGTGGAGGGCGGAGCAATGGGGGCTTGGGCCCTCCTCGTCGTCGCCGACGTACGAGAGAAGGCGAGAGGGGCTGTTGGGGATGGTGGAGCCTTGTGAGCTTGGCGAAGCTGTGGGGGAGGGCAGAGTCATGGGGGAGGGGCTATCAATAGTGAGGGAGGAGCGAAGGAGAGGAGTTCTGAGGTCCAAAGGACCTCTCGCTAGTCGGGAGGTGGCTCTCGGGGGTCAGGAGGGGCTCTCGGTGGTCAGGAGGTGGCTCTCGGTGCTTGGGTTCGCAGTCTCCTCTGCAAAATTATTTAGAGAGAATCGGGAGGGAATGAGGAAGACGAAATAAATTTTGCGCTATATCGAGCTTAGCGTCGCTTTAGAACCAACACTACTGATAATAAATCGACGTTGTTTGGCTCAAATGCGTCAGTTCTTAACCGACGATATCATTACTAATAATGAAATCCAAAGTTTCATTTGCACAAAAGTGTTGGTTGTGAATCGACGCTATTGAGGCTTGTGTACCATTGTTAATTTAAAAACCGACATTGTTCATTAATAGTTGAGTCAGTTGTAAACCGAGGCTATTGACTTGAGATTATCAATAGCGTCGGTTCCCAATGTGAATCGATGATAACAAGCAATGCCTTAGGTACTATTTGTTGTAGTGTTTATTATTGTCTAAAAAGCTAATAATATAAAAAAAATTATTTAAATTTTTATTTTCTCTTAAAAAAATATTCATTTACATTTAATACTATACTAAAAGTAATTATAAAATATTAAAAATGGCATGAAAGTAAATAAAAAAGTAAATAATTAATGTTGCTCCAAATATACATCATGTTATTTTTGTGCAAAATTTGGCACAATTTTTAGCATATGCCAAATTTAACACAACTTTTAACATATGCCAAATTTAGCACATCTTTTGACACACCATTGGAGTAACTTTTTTGTAGAGTGTGCTATATTTTAGCACTGCATCACCAATTTTACATTCTATTTGATATGCTTTTATGTTGAGCTCTAACCTTATAATAATAATCCCTAAGTTGAAAATTACACACCAATAGAGATACTTCAGGTAATTGTAAAACTCCAAATATTTCTCATAGAAGAAAGTAATATTGAACAACTCACAACAAAGAGACCCAAAATACTACTAAAGAAAAGATAACAAATATGACCCAACGTAAAATACAATACATACGACTATATATGCATTATACAGTAAATTTTTTTTTATATTAATTATGTTGGGACCAACATATTTTTATTACTATAAGGATGTTATAATTTAATTGATTTATATATAAAAAAAAATGTTGAAAATATACACATTTAAATCTAAACATGTAATATTTAATGTATAAACATCGATAAACGAAAATGACATAAAGGTATAGCTACTATGTATATATCTATATAATGTTGAGAATGTTATCCAAAAAATTGGCATTGATGATGTGGCAAGTGATCCCTGGACACGTGGCTAACATCTGGAGGAACTCTGCTAGTGTATCGACCAGAAGACACATTATAAGCAGGAGGTGGCCCAGTCTCACCTACGACCAGTCTGGTCGATGGTTCCGCATGCAATGTAATATTACTATAAATATCTTTGTAAATCCCGAATTTAACTCACACAATCTCCTGAGTATCCGATTATTCAGGAGAGAATATCTGTAACAATCTTGTGTAATCCCCCTTGAGCCTATAAATAGAGAAAGATAGCTCAAGGAAGGGACTTTTGGCTTTCGAATTATTTGATACTAGAGTAATTCTACTTGAGATATTGTATCGCTCTTCAGAGGTTGGTGAAACTCATTGAACCCTAGTTCTTTGATCACTCCTTTGATTCACACATCAATAACAATCTAAGTGGACGTAGGTCATTACCAGTTCTTAGGGCCGAACCACTATAAAATACTGTGTTCTTATTATTTTTGTCATTCGATTCTTTTCAACACATTCATTCACATCAAGCATATTCTCACTCCGTGTCAGTTGACCAAAATCAGGGTCAACATTCTGGTGCTTTCATTGAGAGCTTGATTTATCATTGTTGAGAAATTCAATGGCGAAAACTGCAAGGAAAACTGGACAGGCGGCCGCCGCTGCACCATTAATCCCGCCACCTCCTCCTCCTCCTGCAAGTGTGGCTGAGGATGAGCCACATTTAGATTTTGAGGAGGAAGAAATGGATGATGCGACGCTGAAGAGTACTCTGGGAGCGCTGCAAGAAGAGATGGCTAATCTGAGAGCCAGTCAAGAGACAACTGCCGAGGTTATGGCACGGCAGCAGCAGGAGATTGAACGGCAGCGCGCGGAGTTAAGCGAAAGGCAGGCGGAGATGGACCGCCGCCAGAGCGAAGCCATGGCAGCCCTCGAGGTAGCCTTGCAATTGGCTAGAAGTCAGGTCGCACCTGTCTCGCAGCCTAACCAGCCTGCAAATGGGCCACCTCAAAGGGGTCCTAATCCTAGCCCACCAATCCAGCCCTCGAGTCCACAAAGGCCCGAGCAGCCTCAGGTGCCCATGACGATGTCCCGCTGGACCCTGAAGCACAGCCTCCATCCCAGGCTGGTCGCGGTAATCCCCCTCAGCAAAGGCAGAATAGAACCGAGCATCAGCCTCGCAGTCCTAGACGCCGTAGGGGCGATGAGCCAAACCTACCGAACAGAGGTCAGTATCCTCCTGGCAACAGGAGGAACTCAGAGTTAGGCTCTGTGGTCCGGGGTCCCCCACGGCATGACAATGCACGGGGACACAACGACCAGCACAGGCCACCCTCTAACGCTCGGGACGCTTCAGCCAGGGATGGAAATCGAGGGAACAGTCAATCCCACCATAGCCAGTCGAGGTTCAGAGATGGCCATGGATATAATGAGGCAAACTCAGGCAAGGGAAACGCTGGTCGAAGGAATGAAGAAAGGGGTAGAGGCGGGAGCCAAGTACCTCAAGATGACCAACCCAATAGACGGGATGCTGGGGGGCAGCCCAGGCAAAATAATGTCTTCAACCGGCTCGGGGGTAGCGAGCAGTGGAGAAGAGACGAGGATTTGTGAGACATACTCAACGATCACCGCAAGCGACATGGTGAGAACGTCCCCCCAGCAACAGAGGCCACGGCGATTCCTGCCGCTATACAGGCCCAGATAGATGCCCTCAACCAGGCAGTGCAACAGCTGGTCGGGGGAAGGACATCTTATATCGACCATGATAGGAGGAAAGGTACTCCTTTCGTCCAGAGGATAGCTATGGCAGAAACTCCAAGCAAGTTCAAAATGCCTACGCTTCCAAACTTTGACGGGTACGGAGACCCAGTATCTCATGTCAATAAATTTGAGATACAAATGGACATTCAGAAAGTGTCCGAAGACGCTCGGTGCAGGATCTTCCCTGCAACACTTTCTGAGGCCGCGCAGGAGTGGTTTTTTAAGTTCCCTCCCGCAAGCATAGTTTCCTGGGAAATGTTCGTAAGGGAGTTCTACGGACAGTTCTATGCAGGTCGTGTGCATCCGACCGAAGCAAACCAACTGGTTGAAATTCGCCAGCAGGATGGAGAATCAGTGAAGGACTACATCCAGCGCTTTATGCGAGCAGCAGCTGGAGCAAAAACAGTGGGAGACGAAGGCAAAATGATGGCCATAACCGCAGGATTTAAGTGTCGCTCCCCCCTCTGGAAGAGCCTCCGCAAGGAAGGAGTTAGAACTACCCAGGAATTCCTAGACCGGGCTGATCGTTACATCAAGCTCGAAGAAGCCATTGCCGATGATGGAAAGCCCTCAGACAAGGATAAGAAGGCTGCCGAGCTCGCCAAAGCCGCCAATGGGTCTAAACCTAACGGCAAAGGCAACGGGAACGGCAACGGCAATGGCAAGAATGGTGGAAAACGGTTGCACAATGAGCCTTCCACCTCCGACAATAAACGAGCCCAGGGTAACCATTATGAACCTCGGTTCACTAACTACACTGCCCTCGTTGAGTCTTGGGGAGAGGTTTATCAGGCCACAAGTTCCAGTGTGCCTTATAAAAAACCTGGCCTCATTCGAAAGGATATTTTGAAGAGAGACAGTACAAAGTTCTGTCGTTACCGTAATGAATACGGACATGACACCAATGAATGCAACCAGCTGAAGGACGAAATCGAGTTCCTTATTAGGCAAGGACACTTGAGAAGATACGTACGAGCCTCGGGAAATTCCCAACGAGAAGCTTCGGGTAGCAACGAGCAGGCACCCACGCGCCAACGCTCGCCGCCCTTACAGTCTGCCCCCGTGACTGGCACATTATTGACCATTTATGGAGGCCCGCACCTCGCGAGAAATAGCGGAAAGGCCAGGAACGATATGCTCGGACCCTGCGCCACGACCAGGACATCGAGATGATGACTGTGGAGGACCGCGCGCCAAAAAAGGCTCGAATAGAAGAGGGCGAAATAACCTTCTCTGATGGCGATGCCCAACACGTCCGATTCCCACATACCGATCCGCTGGTCGTGGATATCCAGATGGCTAACATGATGGTAAAGAGAGTACTAGTCGATACGGGAAGTTCGGTGAATATCCTGTATAAGTCTTCGCTGGAACGTATGAAGTTGTCCGTTAAGGACCTGGAGCCCTGCAACCAAACTATATACGACTTCTCTGGAGAAGGACTCGCCCCCACTGGGTTGATCAAACTACCAGTGACGATAGGTACAGCGCCTGCTACAAGGACATTACTCGCCACTTTTGTAGTGGTCGATTATCCTTCGGCGTACAATGCCGCCATTGGAAGGCCTATACTAGTTGATCTACGGGCCGCCATCTCTATGTGGCACTTAGCCATGAAGTTCCCAACGGACGCAGGAGTAGGACGCGTGTTGGGAAACCAGAGGGAAGCCAGGGAGTGCTATAACGCCTCAGTAACGAAGGCGAAAAAAGGAACATCAAAGAGCACTACCTCAGATAGGTTGCAGATGGAGGTTGATGCACAAACCCAATCCGGTGATGAAGTCACCAAATAGGGTGTTGCCCAAAGTGAGGATAGAGACTTAGATCCCCGCTTTGGGGATTTTGAAGAAAACGTTGGACCCGTCGAGGACCTGGAAGAGGTCCAACTCGATGAAAAAGACCCGACCAGAGTTGTAAAGGTCGGGAAAAACCTAGAGCCCACCACGAAGCACGAACTGGTGGAATTTTTACGGAAGAACCAGGAGGTTTTTGCCTGGTCACACAAAGACATGGCTGGGATAGACCCTGCAGTTATCAGCCATGTCCTGAATATAGACAAGACTTTTCCGCCCGTACAACAAAATAGAAGGCTGCTCGATAAGGATAGATCGAGAGCCTTAAAGGAAGAAGTTGAAAGATTAAAGGAGAATGGGTTCATCAGGGTGGCATTTTATCCATCGTGGGTGTCCAATCTGATGCTAGTTCCCAAGCCTAATGGAAAATGGCGAACCTGCGTGGATTTTACAGACCTCAATAAAGCCTGCCCGAAAGATTGCTTCCCACTCCCAAGAATCGACCAGCTAGTCGATGCAACTGCAAGGCACAAGATCCTCTCGTTCATGGATGCATATTCGGGCTACAACCAGATTAGCATGCATCCCCCCGATGAGGATCACACCAGCTTTCGGACCGATACGGGCTTATACTGTTACAGAGTAATGCCCTGCGGACTGAAAAACGCAGGTGCGACTTACCAACGGCTAGTCAACCACATGTTTAAAGAGCTGATCGGAGTAAACATGGAGGTATACGTGGATGACATGCTGATAAAGTCTAAAAAGGCAGAAGGACATGTAAAGGATTTACAAGAGTGCTTTGATGTTTTGAACAAATACCAGATGAAGTTAAATCCCCTCAAATGTTCCTTTGGAGTTGGATCGGGGAAATTCTTAGGGTTCATTGAAAATTCAAGGGGAATCGAGGCCAACCCCGACAAGATAAAAGCCCTGATCGACATGAAGTCGCCAGAAAGGATCAAGGATGTACAAAGTTTAACTGGGAGAATCGCATCCCTAAGTAGATTTATTTCGAAATCAACAGACAAGTGCGTCCCTTTTTTCAATCTACTTAGGGGAAATAAGAAGTTTGAATGGACAGGAGACTGCGAGCAAGCATTCCAGGCCTTGAAAGCTCATATGGCACAGCCTCCCATCTTATCAAAGCCAATAGAAGGAGAAACTTTGTTTATTTACCTGGCGATTACAGAAGTTGCTGCGAGTGCGGTGCTAGTACGAGAACAAGAAGGCGTACAGAAAGCGGTCTACTATGTAAGCAAAAGGCTGATCGGAGCAGAACTGAGATATCCACCAATCGAGAGGTTAGCATATTGCTTAATTCTGGCCTCTAGGAAGCTGCGCCCTTACTTCCAAGCCCATCGTATCACGGTTTTAACTGACCAGCCCCTGCGGCAAGTCCTCCAAAAACCAGAGGCGGCTGGGCGATTATTAAAATGGGCAGTCGAACTAGGGCAATTCGATATAACTTATTCACCGCGAGCGGTAGTAAAGGGACAAGTATTGGCTGATCTTATTGCAGAGTTCACAGAACTTCCAGACAGCGAGCAATGCGAATCGCCTAGTGCGCTTGAGCCTCAAGAGAAATCTCCTTCGTGGAAGTTATTCACGGATGGGTCATCCAACGAATCCCACGCAGGAGCGGGAGTGATATTGATAACGCCTGAAGGGCCTCGATTTCACTGCGCCATCAGGTTTGACTTCACCGCGTCAAATAATGAAGCCGAATACGAAGCGCTCCTCGCTGGATTGAGAATGGCGAAAGATATGAGCATAAAAGTGCTTGATATTTACAGTGACTCACAGCTGGTCGTGAACCAGGTTCTAGGAGAATATCAAGCGCGAGGTTTAAAAATGGTGGCCTACTTGAATAAAACAAAGGACCTGCTAGCCCAGTTCA
Source organism: Humulus lupulus (assembly GCF_963169125.1). Lineage (NCBI taxonomy): Eukaryota > Viridiplantae > Streptophyta > Magnoliopsida > Rosales > Cannabaceae > Humulus > Humulus lupulus. Next base: position 124,366,218 of record NC_084801.1, on the reverse strand, counting down.
CAGAATACACCCTCCAACAAATACCGCAGGATCAGAATTCAAACGCAGACGCCTTAGCCAAACTTGCAAGCGCAAAAGATGCTGACACCTTGAACATTGTGCCAGTGGAAAGGCTGACTAAGCCAAGCATACAAGCGGTTAAGACCAATATGGAGAATCGAATGGAGGATACATGCATGGCACCTTACTTGGAGTATCTGACAAACGGTACGCTACCAACAGATAGAAACAAAGCCAGAACTCTACAGAGGCAAGCTATTAGATACATACTGGTCGATGGTGTTATGTACCGAAGAGGATATTCAATGCCACTACTCAGATGCGTTACACTAGAGAAAGCTAAGGAACTCATGAAAGAGGTGCATGAAGGCTTCTACGGGGATCTCGCTGGGGGGCAGAGTTTGGCAAAGAAGATTCTAAGGCAAGGCTACTTCTGGCCAACTATGAACGAGGATTCGATGGAGTTTGTACAAAGATGCGATAAATGTTAAAGGTTTTCCAAGATTCCACGAGCAGCTCCAAATGAATTGAAACAAATGCAAAGTCCGTGGCCTTTTGCGGTGTGGGGAATAGATTTGATTGGGTCTCTACCAACGGGAAAAGGCAGAGTAAAGTACGCAGTCGTGGCAGTTGATTACTTCACTAAATGAGCCGAAGCTGAACCACTCGCCACCATAACGACCAAGAAAGTTCTTGACTTTGTCATCAAGAACATTGTTTGTCGCTATGGTTTGCTCCAAAAGATAGTTTCAGACAACGGAACCCAGTTTGACAGCGACTTATTCACCGACTTCTGCGAAAGGCATGGAATTATTAAAAGCTTTTCTTCAGTTGCGCATCCCCAAGCAAACGGGCAGGTCGAAGCCGTGAATAAAACTCTTAAAGATACCCTGAAGAAGAGGCTTGAAGATGCTAAAGGAGCATGGTTGGAGCAGCTGCCTGAAGTCCTCTGGTCGTATAGAACATCTCACCGAATAGCGACAGGACATACCCCATTTTCCCTAGCTTACGGATATGAGGCTATGTTACCTATCAAGTTAGATCCCCCCTCACATAGACGTATAACATACGACCAGGACCAGAACAACCAACTAATAATGGATTCCCTAGACTCAATTGATGAGATACGGGAGAAGGCCCAGCTCTGAGTTGCTGCGTACCAGCAAAAAGTCGCCTGGTACTTTAACTCCAAAGTTAAAGAAAGAAAATTCAACTTCGGTGACTTGGTGCTACGACGGGTTTTCTTAAATACCCGCGACCCCACCGCTGGAGTACTCGGACCTAATTGGGAAGGACCTTACCAGATTGAAGAAGTCCTTCATCCGGGCACCTATAAACTTGCACGCCTGAACGGAGATCTCGTTCCACGATATTGGAATGGGGAACACCAGCGAAAGTATTATCAGTGAACAGTCCTTCTTAAAGGACTGGCTTGTATTAAATTTTACTTTTTACAAGTTTTGCAAAGAGAATTAGCCACGTTGTATGGCTAATCGCTCGTATATGTAAGATTCTATTTTATAATCACTCGTAAAGACATGTTTAGTCCATTTTTAATACGAGATTATAAGGGACTGTGCGCAGCCAGTCATTCTTGCCAACCTTTGTGAATTTATATTTACAAGTATTTGTTCATTACGTGTGTTGTTTTCCTGTAGTACAAGTATTACTTTTTCACCCGAATAGAAATGTTCGAACAGGTCATGGTCAAGGCAAGTGACCAAGGACCTACAGCTCCTCGATCACTTGGGGGGCATATAAGGCACATCGATAGCAAAGCGTACCATGAGGTATGTAAACACATGAACAAAATGAGTGAAAGCATGCTAAGGTACTTAGAGTATTTTTCAAAATTTATATCTTGTTAAATCAAGCCAAAGTACTATGATAAGTTTGGTCATACGGACAAATGTTATAATAAATGAAAATGTTATAGCATCATGATGCAATCTTTTACACCGCAAGCATCACTGCTTGGATGTAACTGTTCAAATAAAAGGAAAAGTTTGCTGCCCATGCAGCAAATTCAAAAAAGGTATTTTCTTTACATCACGACCCGTGGGTCGTGTAATCAAAAGAAAAAAAATAATAAAAAAAAAGCTCAAGAGGCATTAGGAGCAGGAAGGTCTTTATCAGCGTTCTGGTTGGCAGCATCCTCGGCAACTCCTTCTTCCTCAGCATCAGCAATCCTTGGAGAAGCAGGGATCCTTGCTCTTGCCTCCTCTTCAGCCAGTTGAGCAGTGCAGCGAGCCAGCTCAGCAGTCCTAACATCTTCTGAAAGATAGCCGAAGTTGGCGCCCTGATTGTTTTTCCAGAAGTTGTAAAAATACCGGAGCGTCGCGTTCTTATACCTTTCCATATTCTTGGAGTTGTCAAGCTTCAGCTGCTCCACTTGGCTCTCAAGGGCGGCAATGGCCTCGTTCTTGGACTTGAGATCCTCGCCCAGTCTCTTGCATTCTCAAAATTGGACTCAGCTGGACTCCTGATACTCCTCCCTAGGCTTTCTTATCGCTTCCTTCGAAGCTTCAGCCTCCGATAGCTTTGTCACCGCAACATCCCTCTGCTGAACGATCGCCTCCAACTCCTTTGCATGTCTGGCCTCTGCAGCCTAAAGTTCCTCGGCTGCTTTCACCTGGTACCTCTCGATAGCCTTTGCCCGAGCCTATTCGATGGTGGCTTGGGTGCGGGTACGAGCTGCAGTTGCAGACAGCAAAGCCTGAGGACAGAAGATAAAGTTAGAACCTGTTGCAAAGAATAAAAGACTAAGGCCAAAGAGATAAGAAGCACTTACGCTGGCTATTTCATTTAGGGTCCTGTTCAGAATCTGATCGACCCCCATACTCTCTGCCTCAACCATTGCATCCTTGACACGGTCGTTCTTCACGATGTGCGCAAGGCGGTCTTTGGCTGCTCGTAAGGCGCGGCTCGAGAGTTTGGCCCAAAGAGTTTCTTCCCGCTTGTTTTGTTCCCTGATGGGAGCAGCCGGAGGGTTTATCGGAGCAGGAGGAGTCTCTTTCTCAGCAGGAGCCGGAGGATGAGCAGAAGTTTGCCCAGTTGGCACGTCCTTGGAAGGATCTTCTGTTCGACTCTTTTTGGCAGGCCCCTGGCTTGTTTCGCCATTGTGTCTCCTTGACGACTTTTGCCGGAGCTGAGGAACTTCCTCTTCCTCCTCAGCCTGGCATAGGTCGAAGACGTTGGGAGTGGCCATATCTGCATACAAGTAAACACATGCAAATGATAAGATAAATGCAGATAAAAACCCTCGATAAAACAGAAAATAGGTCACAAAGTTAATACCCGAGCTACAACTACTGGTCGCTATACCATTGACTCTATTAGTCACACACTCACTATCTGGCACGAAGAAGTATGGCCCTAGATTTGGAGTATATGTAAAGTTGCCCTCCCCGTCAAACAAGTGATAGGGAATTAGCAAGCTATTTAAAAGCGAAATTAATGTACCATTTTCATCGGAGGATTCCCCCAAGTCCACAACCGGCTCTTTTGCCATTTGTTTCCCCTTGCCTTGGGGAGCAGAAGGCCTTTCTGCGGAAGGATTGCCCGTGGGCTCCCTGATTGTAACCCCCTCGGCAGTGGCATCAGCTACCACGGGTCCTCTTGTTTCATGGCGAGGAGCCAGGAGGCCAGCTAGCCTCAGGTTATTATCAGTGACCAGGGACTTCACGCTTTTTTCTGCGTCCGTCATCCTGGCCAGTGCATTGGACCTCAACACCATCTCTGGTGTTGGGGTCGGACGTAACCATGGGCCTGAAAGACAAAATGCACCTTAAGAAAAATGAAGGGAAATTCACTGATAAAAAGTACCGACCAGTAAAAGCAGCACTTACCTCCTCGAGCGAAGGCCAAGTTTTTGCTGGTTATGTCCGGAGTAAGGAAATACTCCTTGCTGTACTGCCCCACGTTAGATATGTGCGTGGTGGCACTCAGGAACGTCCGGTTTGTCTCCTGGTGACAAAGATGGAAGAAGCCCGTCCCATACTGTTGAGGGTTGGACTTGAGATCAAAAAGATAATTGATCTCATGGGGGGTAGGTTCTGGCCATTTTTTTAGTTTGTATAGGATATAGAGTGCGGCCAGCATTCTATATCCATTTGGAGTAATCTGGAAGGGGGCAACATCGAAATAATTAGCCACCCCCTGATAAAAAGGATGTAGCAGGAGCACAGCCCCCACCTCTATGTGGTACCGAGACCAAGCACTGTATACACCTCCGGGGAGGTTAGCCCTTTGGTCTGCGGCAGGAATTTTGAGAGTGACCCCTGTGAGAGGATACTTCCTTAGATAGTTGGCAAGCATCCTGGGAGTTACAAGGCTGGTCGGGGAGAAATACCACTCGACATCTGGCAGATTCTGATGGCGAGGGCGGGCTCTAGTTTGGATGTTAGGGTCAGGAGCAGGATTATTTCGGCCACTGGTCGAAGGAACCCCAGCCTGTGAATCAGGCTGGGCAGGAGGGTTTGGATTATCGTCGGATTCAGGTCTTTTCTTGCCTAAAGATTTGGAACGAGCCATTTGAGGAGGAGAAGGACGAGGTCTGGAGGAAGATTGTGAAAAGGGAATCTCATGAATTCGGTCGGTCGGTCGTTCTTCGCCTTCGAGCAGCTGGGCGAGAAGATCGTTGTCGATGGGCCGTTCACCTCCCCACAAATCTGGCATCAAAGTCTGCAAACAGAAGAATGGGGAGGTGAGGATAGAGAATTTTTAAAGGCTTTTTAGAATAGCGTTGGTCGAGTATAAAAGTCAAGCTTTTATACAACAACATTCTAATAAAAAGCTAAATATTTCTACACGAACAGTTTGAGAAATGGATCAAAGGGTGAAAGTAAAAAGTTTTTCAAAAAAGCTTTTTCAACTCCCCTTACGGCGGGAAAAACCTATTTTCCAACTAGCCTAAAGATCGAATTTTTACTTCGGTTTTACGTCCTAAAAGTATGATCCTAACTATTAAACTAACTCGTAACTCTTTTTACCCACAAGACATTCTACTCACAAGCATCTCAAACCAGAAGCAGATGAACTCAAACAGTTAACATACAGGAGCATGCATTATGAAAATTTGAAGCATAAGGATTCACAAACTTACCAAAAAGATGGTCGTGGAGATTGGTAAAGAGTCTTCGGAAATCAAGGAACTCTCGGGCTGAGTCTTGAAGATGCAGAAGAACAATCTCCGGGAGAAGATTGAAGCTCTGGTTTTTAGGGTTTCTTGAGAAGGCAATGGCGTGCATAAAAAGAAAAAGGGAAGTTTGGAGATGTTATATAAGTTTGTCTGTGGCATAAAAAAGGTGTAATCATCAGTTTCCCTATTTCAAAGTATGGGGAAGCGGAATAGCCATCGAATTATTACTGGGGAACCGAAAAGTCATGATTAGACAGGAGTAGATTGCTTTTTCCAAGAACACACGAAGGGTTCTAACACGTATGGTGGGGTTACCGAAGAGTCGTTCGCTCAAAAGTTTATTTATTGCTCATAATAAATAAACTTGGGGGGAAAATGTTATCCAAAAAATTGGCATTGATGACGTGGCAAGTGATCCCTGGACACATGGCTGGCATCTGGAGGAACTCTGCTAGTGTATCGACCAGAAGACACATTATAAGCAGGAGGCGGCCTAGTCTCACCTACGACCAGTCTGGTCGATTGTTCCGCATGCAATGTAATATTACTATAAAGATATTTGTAAATCCCGAATTTAACTCACACAATCTCCTGAGTATCCGATTATTCAGGAGAGAATATCTGTAACAATCTTGTGTAATCCCCCTTGAGCCTATAAATAGAGAAAGATAGCTCAAGGAAGGGACTTTTGGCTTTCGAATTATTTGATACTAGAGTAATTCTACTTTAGCTATTGTATTGCTCTTCAGAGGTTGGTGAAACTCATTGAACCCTAGTTCTTTGATCACTCCTTTGATTCACACATCAATAACAATCTAAGTGGACGTAGGTCATTACCAGTTCTTGGGGCCGAACCACTATAAAATACCGTGTTCTTATTATTTTTGTCATTCGATTCTTTTCAACACATTCATTCACATCAAGCATATTCTGACTCCGTGTCAGTTGACCAAAATCAGGGTCAACAGAGAATATACAAAATTATTTTATAAGTCTAAGTTGATAATTTATCATTAATTTTTAGTATGCATATAAGAATGTATATATATATATCACTACAAATAAAGGTAATTTTTAGTGACAACTTTTTAGTCACAACATATATTTTTTGTGACTAAATGCCACTTTTAGTAACAACAAAAAATAATTTTGTGACTAAAAAGTCATACTTAATTACAAGTCGTCACTAATGTAGTTTTAGTCATAACCTATTATTTTTAGTGACAAAGTTTGTTGTGACTAAAAATACATTTAATGACAACAAATTGTGATTTTTGTGATTAATACTTTAAGCCACAGACTTTTTAGTGATGACATAAGTAAGATGATTTTTCTTTAGTCACAAATTTTTTGTTTTTAGTCACAAAATTTATTGTGACTAAAACTAAGATTTTTGTAGTGTATATATATATTTATATATATATATATAAATGGGTGCACTCTTAATGGTTACTACACATAGATGATTACTTTAATATTAACCATTAAATTAAGATCAATGATCCATATTTATAGTTGTTAATTAATATTTCTAAAAATAAATTTTGATTTTGTCAAATTTTTGAAAGGTTTACCTAATTAAAAACGTGTATTTATTATGAAAATATAATATTGTACACTTTTCATTTTTCAAATGCATGTCAATTTCTAAATATAGCTAGTGTCTCTCATTGGTTGGAAACAACATTAATTATGGCAAAAAAAAAACTAAATTCAAAATTAATGTAGAAATTTTTTTTTTACCTGTTGGTGACTTGCTATACCAAATCACTATATTGCTACATCATCATAATTGTTAGTACTTATCTATGGGTAGTAATCATTGAGAAGTCTTTCATATATAAATATATTTAATATATTATGATAATTATTATTATGTGGATGCATATTTCTAAAGGTATGATTAAGAAATATTATAACTTGTTAAAATGTTAAGTTTATTATTATTCATAAAGGATGGTAAGTTGGAGATAAAACCTTTTATTATTATATGAGAGTTAATTAAATATGGAATGATACCATATGGAGGTTGTATTGTATATATAATTTACAAACAAATACAAGGAGTTCTTAGTTACAAAACCAACGAGTCCACCCGCTCTCCTAGCACTTGTTGATAATGTTGGGGTCTTTTGATTGTTTGTTTTGATAGAAACTAATACCATTAATCAAAAGTGGAAACCACAATGTCCTTTTCGCAAAAGTGTTGGGATAATAATTATTTCCCTGAGGTTGTAGATTCTTGCAACCTTGGCCAATTATGAGATATTTCAAATCAAATCAATGATTTTATTACCTCATAATCTTTTCTTATTGAATGTCAATGGTAAAAGTTCTCTCATTGGTGTTGATCATAGTCTATCTTACCCTGGGATAGTAGTTTCTTGTAACATTGGCTAATTATGGGATATTTCGAATCTAATCAACGGTCTAACTTCTCGCTGAGATGTTCTTAGATACACAATTATACTAATTAAAATTGTTCTTGTTGACTATTAGTTGTTAAAGTTCTGTTGTTGGTGTGAATCATAGTCGATCTAATCATGAGGCAATAATTTCTTACAAACTTGGCTTATAGGATATTTCACTTTTCCATGGGATATTCCAAGATAACCAATTTTAATAATTAAGATCATTCTTGTTGACTATTCGTGTCCAAATTTCTACTATCGTGGTGAATCATTGTAACTTTGGCTAATTATGGAGTATTTTATAGCTAATTAACGATATAATTGTCGCATATGTGATTCAAGATTAACAATCAAATGAATCGCAGTAATAGACTTTTGCGAGTGTATTTCGCAAATTGCATTGGGAAAAATAATTTTAGTGGCACGTTTCATGAAATGCACTGGGAAAAGTTCTTGAAAATTTTCTAAACTCTGGGCAGCAAAACTCACGCATTTTTTATTACAGTTGGAACTTTTGTCGGCTTGTTAGGTGAAACACATCGGGAAAAGTCCACGTGACTAATTTGGTAGGTGGGGAGACTTTTTTTGGTTCGTTTCACTATGCTGGCAAAAGTCTAAAATGAGTTGGGAAAAGTATCATTTAGTGAAACGACGTCATTTTCCACTAGGGTTTCCTGATTGACTTTTGTCGACGCAACGAAACATGTCGGTTAAAGTCATGCGATATACCAGTGCCGCCTAGTTCTTTCCTCCCCATTTTCATTTTTTTGTTTAACTCTCTCACCCTCTCCCCCTCCCTCTCTCCCTCTGCCTATTGACCTAACCCTTTCCCTTTCTTACTCTCATCTACCTCTCTCGCTAACTCACATCTATCTATCTCACCCTTTCTGTCCTTCTCCCTTCGCCTCACCTCTGACTCCAGTCTGAGCTTCCACTGTCACGCACCGTTGCACCTCCGCTCCCTGACACCACCTCCAACGAGGTATTAATTTTATTTGTTTTCTATCTCCTTGTCCATTAATGATTTTCATAATTCATGTTATTTTTTGGGTTTTGAAGTAAAAATTTTTTGAAGCAAGGAGATGTTGAATGAATTACATCTTCGAAGGAGATATAAAGACATGTATTGACTTGTTGAAAAATCTTATTTATATGTATTTTGTTTTTGATTTCATGTTTGTTGACGGTAAGAACTCGTCGACTAAGTTAGATCAAGAACTTTGTGAGTTGTAAAAGAAGCGAACTTAAATCGACTGAACTTCAAGCAAACTTTCTGATGGTTTCAAGAACACAAAATGTAAATGCTAGAATTTTAGAATGAAAAATAGAGAGAATGTACAATGTGTGTTTTCATTAGTAATGGCTGATTACAAAACTCCCAAAAATCGACCCCCTCTCAGGTGAAGGGAGGTCATATTTATAGGAGAGCACTATTGGCTCATTGTACATGGTGGTCCTGGGTGGACATGGCCCTGTATATGTAGACTATGGATGGAATTGGTGTTGGGAATGTGGTGGTCGGCTCCACTACACGCCAAAGGTTTGCCAGAGCACCTCAATTTTAGTACATGGTTGTACCTCCACCATCTATTAAGTACGAACATCAGAGGTTTGCTGGGAAGGACCATATTAGGTACCTTATTTGTACGACCACTACTTGCCCTGCGTGGTGTTTAGTGTCAGACATCTGGGGTCTTTAGGCCGTACCCCCGTACGTACTTCGTTTCTGTACGATCTCTTTGAGTCATGCATAGGTTTTTATCCTCACAATGCATCCTACTCTTTTAAGCTTTGACCGTTGAAGTCTTTATGGGTCATCAGGGGAGGCATGATCCCAAGACGCATGGGAGGCAAGAGCCTCGCGAGATGCTCGATGCAGAGGAAATGACCATGTGCAAGGCAATGCTTCACAAGATGTTGGGGCTTGTGGCGTGAGACCATGCCTCGCGAGGTGCTTGCATGAGACGAAGGCTTGTGGCGCGAGGCCATGACTCATAAGGTTCTTGCGCGATACGGGGGCTCGTGGCGCAAGAAGGGGGCTCGTGGCATGAGATAGGGGCTTGTGGCATGAGGCCATGCCTGATGAGGTGCTTGCGCGAGACGAAGGGGTGTGGGTGCGAGATTGTCCATTATTAGCAAGACATGCGCCCCCTTGGGACCCTCAGTGCGAGACGCGTCGTTAGTTTCGAGGGATGATCCTACATGACCTTGGGCATGAAACAAGGCTCTGTAAGAGAGGCACATGCCTTGCGTGGCCTTTGGCGCAGGGCGTAAGGCCAGACTTGGCTATTCCACCCCGAGCCTATATTTTGAGGGTCACGAGGTGGGGGCCTTGTGCAACTAAAGTTTTGGCATCCACACTTGCCCCTCAGTCCATGGGAGGGCCTTTAGGCTCTCCGGTAGACTTTTTGGTATGGTGCATTCAAGCCGTTTGTGGTGTTAGTGTGTTTCTTTGCTTTGGTGGTGTGAAGTAACACACTTTGGGGTGGTGATCCTCATGATTCCTTGAGGATAAATGTGAGCCTATCATTTTGCTTTGGGGATCCCAACGCGGGTGTTTGGCTTCATTCTTGTCCATGGATCAAATATTTGATTCAATTGCTAGCATGAGTTTGAGCCTCCTATAAATAGGCCTTCTCCTTAAAGAAAAGAACTACACTCATTTCTTTTAGCTTAGTGGTGCTTTAGTCTTCAAAACTTCCAAGAGGTGGGTGGTTCTATCTCCCACAAGTGCACTTTGTCTTTCTTTTCTTTTCTCTTTTTTTTTATATAGATATTTGTAAGTATATTTGGCGACTAAAAATTGCTTATTTCTATCCCCTTTACTTTTGTAGTCGTGTACCTTTGACCCTAGGTATTTTTGCTATTGCGACGGTGTGAAACCTCACTGTTACACCAAGATTTCTAGCATGAGGAATTATGATATCGAAATCTAGGATCGTTAGGTGTAAACTTGAAATAAGCAAAGTCATCGTTTGATCCACCAGTCAGACAGTTTCCTTGTAAATGACGACCTCATGAGCTCAAGCAGAGTGTAGCCTCGAAGATTCTCCGAGCTTATGAGGTAGGCTCGCAACTCGCAATAGCGAAGGTTCAAACACTTGTATAAGTTGAAGCATCTCTTGCTTTTAGACAAGATGGTTCGAGCTTGAGAAGTGTAAGCTCGAACATGACGACTTCATCAATGGTTACTTGTTGGGACCATAGGCGAAGCAAGATGATGAGCTTGAGGTAGACAAATAGTCTCGAAGGCGTAATGAACCCAGTATCTAAGCTAGTCGATTACATGTGAATGTATTTATTGTTGTAAAATCCCTATGTTTAAGGGATATGGTGTGATTAGTTATCCAATCCCACATTTGATGGGATATTATAATATACGTAGCAAATAATGCATTGATTGCCATTTTATTTATTTGATTTACAGAATATCTTCCCGAAATATGTTGGAACTAATTCTGAAACCTCCTCTATAAATAGAGAAGGAGGCTCCATTTGTAAAGAACCAAAAGATTGAGATTTGGAGAGAAAACTCTGGGCAACTATTCTCTGAAGGTATCCAGGAAACTCCAAAGAACTAATAATATAGACTCATGGACTAGGCAGATTTTTAACTGCTGAACCACTTAAAAACATCCCATTTTCATCTTTTTATCTCATTTCCTCTGGTATATTCTTGTTTAATTGATCTCCTTTATAAGTTGACAAAAAATAGCGTTAACAATTTGGTGCTTTCATTGAGAGCCATTAAACAGTGCGTGAATCTGTTTAGTCAGAGAGCCTCTCGGATCAACAATGGTTGCGAACGATCTGAATATACTTGAGGAGGAAATTCCTTGTGAGGAAGATTACCCACGGCAGCCTGGGAAGCAACCTATGGCGGATCCCGATCCCGAAGAAAGGAGTGACTCATCCGATCCTCGAGGACTGCCTTCCCCCAGACCTGACGAGGACATGTATTATACTCCCGAGAGATATGTTCCATTTGTGGAACTTGAGAATTGCCAACTGCACAAACAGTTGGCAGAAGCTACAAAACACAATGAGGAGCTAGCCAGAAGAGCTGCAGAGGCACAGGCACCTCCACAAGACACTCAGGATCCACCTCGTAGGCCTAGGGGCATCCTCGTAAGAATGTGGCCGCCCGGAGGGTGAAACAAGCAACTCCACCAACATCCCATCCTGTTTAGCCAAGAACCCGGAGGGGGGATCGAGCTGAGGCCACTGCCAACATGACTGCGGAAGCACACACGGGAATGGGGAATAACCGAGCCCCCTAAGTGGCTCGAACCCCAAATCCTGGTGCTGCGTAGAATGCCCCGGAGCCTAACCCGGCAAATTCAGGACCTTCTAGACCCAACAATGGGAGGCAGCCACCATCTCCTGATGGACCCAAAATGGGTATGTTTTAAAAATCTATTCTCGCAAGTGCACGAATCGTATTTATAGAATAGTGTTCGTGTAAGCACGAGGTCGAACCCAAAGGAGTTGACTTAAATCAAAAGAAAACTATTTTAAACCAAAATTAATAAATTCTAACCTAGCTCCAAAGATTGATGAGAATTTGTAACAATAAAATATAATAAGAGACAATAAATAAAAATAAATTAATATTAGAAATCAAGATGGTAAAATAAGATTATCAAGGATTAGAATCCACAAAATATAAGTTCAATAATATTTATAAGTACATTGATTCCCAAGTTTTAATGATAATTAAAATAAATCAAACTATCATTTTCCAAATAGATTTATAATTTTAAGCACAAATTACTTCTAAAAAGATAAGATTTTTCTTCACTTTTCAAAAAGTTATAATTTCAAAGTATTTAATGTAAATCAAACTAATGAAATAACAAATAAATCAATGAACATTATTTATAAGGCAAAACATAATATTTTTGTTCTATGCATGGATGTGTACAATTTAATGACACATCTTACACAAAGAATATTATGTTTTTGCACTAATGAAGAACAAAGTGTAAATATGTGCTAACAATCCAAAATACATGATATTTAAGATGAAAGAAGATATTTGAAGAAGAAAATTCCATAAACTTTGTTGCACAAAATGAGAAATCAACATACAAAATAAATACTATCTAGTTACATATTGTTTCATCATCACCTTAATAATCTTAAAAAGATTAGAAATTCATAACTAGAATAGCAAATACAAACTAAAAATTACAAACATAAATAGGAAAAATTTGAAGGATGAACCCCCAAATTTTTCCTCTAAAAACTCATAGGAAAAATGACCAAAAAGTAGAAAAAGATGAAGAGAATTGAGAGGTCTTGAAAGTGTAGAACTTGTGGTTTGGTAACCTCTTTCAAAATGATGCACCTCAAATCCCTTATTTATAGCCAAAAAATGAGCTTATTAAAATAATCAATGTAAATTAATTAAATTGATTAAATTAATAATAATATGGAAAATAGGGGTAAATTATAGAGTGTAATGATGATTTTGGGGTAAAATTTGTAAAAAAGTGGGTAAAAAATGGCATTTTTAGACATAGGGGACAATGTGCTTTTGTTGGGCCCAAGATGGGTGGTTTTGTGGCTGTTGGCAGCTGGCTGGTGGAGTTGAAACTGTGGGGCTGGGATTGGGCCATAGGCCCAATTGGGCTGGTGGAGGCATTTGGTTGGGAGTTGGGGCGTGTTGGCTGAAGTGTGCTGGCGTTGGCTTGTTGCTGGGAGCATCATGCGTGAGACAGAAGCTGAAGGAAGGTTGGTGCTTCGGCTGAAGGAAAGCAGCAGCTGAAGGGAATGGGCCTGGTGCTTCTGGTGGGCCGGCTGGTGCTTTTGGGCGTGGGCTTGCTAGGCCAGGCTGAGGAGAAGGAAGGCTAGGTAAGTTGGCATTGGGCCTCATGACTGCTTTTGGTATTTCTATAATACCATTTTTCCTTTCTTTTTTCTCGAAAATGCCAATTTTCCTTCATTTTTCTTGCTTTTTCAAGAGCAAAAATGCAACAATTTCTCTACAAAAATAAACATAAATTAAATTAAAACTAAATATTTTCAATAATAAAAAATACAACAAAATTTCCATGAAAATATTAATTAAAATTTAATTTAATTTAACATTTAGTTTCAATAAAACACACATCTTTTACTACTAACTAAACACAATAATTTAAATAATTAAACTACAACAAAATAACTATAAAAACACACAAAAATATATAAAATCATGATAAGACTAATAAATTCAAAATTACTTAAAAACTTAATAGATCAATTAAAAACTCAAGAATTAAGCAACAACATGCACATAAAAAGTGGTAAAATAACTCTATTTTGTAGAGTTATCATCTCCCATAAGACATCTGCCATCACCAATAAGGCATCCCTCACTAATTCAGGAAGCTCCGCGACCTGCCCCTCAAAATAGGGATAGACTGGCTGGACGGGGACAAAGAAATGAAGGTGAGGCTACCCGAGATTGCAGGCCTCCTCAACCTACTAGAAGCCAAATGTCACGGTCACGAGTTGCTGGGACAAGGAGACTAGCAGGGGATCCACCTCGTAACAACCGAGCAACAAGCTATGTAAGTGAAAGCTCGAATTACACTAGGCCTGTGAGCATTTATGACATAGAGCCAAGGAATGTTGGGAATCAGGGAGATCACCCTGACCTACAGGAACATTTAAACCATAATCGGGGGCTTGACAATCACCCGAACCTGGATCTACGGGATCATCTAAATAGCCGCAAACAGCCAAATTACGATCTTGCACCGAGGCAAGGAGATGGAGTTGTTATCAACGATAACCAGCCCCCTCAGGTCCCAATTAGGCATCCCGTAGATCCTGTCCAAGAAAGGATTGAGCAATTGGAGAGAGTATCATGCTCTTACAGAACGACCATAGCCGAGAATGGGATGAAGAGTTCGATGAGGAACTCGACCCCTTTGCCCCACATATCTTTAACACCCCATTTCCTCAAGGATTTAGAATTCCTCATGTCCCACCATTCGATGGAAATTCAGATCCATACAGCCACTTGAGCACATTCAACACAATTATGCGAGCCAACAATGTGGGCTACGAGCTCAGGTGTATGCTATTCCTAGCCACTCTCACTGGACCAGCTAAAAATTGGTTTGAAAAGTTCAAAAGACATTCGATAGCATCCTGGGATCAACTTTCTAGAGATTTCAAGAAAAAATTCAAAGCCACGGTCGGCTTAGGCCCGAGGCCTCGGCTTTAACCAATGTCCGACATCAACCGAATGAATCACTGAAAGGTTACCTCACAAGGTTTAACCTAGAAGTGGCTCGGGCTCGAGATGTCAACGATAGTGGGCATTTAATGGCAGTTCCAGCTGAAGTAATGCCTGGAAGTCCTCTCTGGGAAGATTTGCAAAGAAAGCCTGTCAGGTCCTTAACCAAGTTCAATAAAAGAGCTCAGAGGTTTGTTAATGTAGAGGAGGCGAGGTCAGCATTAAATATGACCTATCAGCTCATAACTACAATAACAAATGCAAACTCTGCCTCGACCTCAGTGGACCCTACAACTTCAAAATCGCCCAGGGAAAACCCTTCTAAGAGAAAGAAAAGCAAAGGGAGTAACCCCGAGGCGGATGGAGGAAAGAAGAAGAACGGGAAAGGTACTTCTCCGTATACAAAGTGTATACCGAGCTCAATGAGTCTCGAGAGAATATTTACCTAGCTAATGAAATCAGATCCCTTTCAGACGGCCTAATCCCATCAGGAACCAAATGGCAAAAAGAGATTCTAACAAATACTATAGATTAAACAGAGATATCAGACATACAACCGTTGAGTGTATACAATTAAAGGACGAGATCGAAAGATTGATCTCGAGGGGATATTTTGGGCAATATGTAAGAAACCGAAACCACAATCAGGCTTCCACCAGCCAAAGGGCAGTAACTGCACAACCTGTCCAGAATAGTAATTCTCGAGCTCTGGAAGAAGAACGACCTCCTCTAATTGATGGAGAAGATGTTATAACAATCTTGGGGGGACCCCATATCGCGGGATCGGGCAGGAATGCCCAGAAAAGATATGTGAATGAGTTAAAATCTGGTGACAGTTCTCCCTACGAACCCGAGCCTAGAGCTCTGAAACAACAAAGGGTTGAAACTCAACCTATAACCTTCACTGAAGAGGGCACGTCTCAAGTCCAGTTTCCCCATAATGACCCCCTAGTCATAACCCTCCAGCACGGAAACAAGAGGGCACACCGAGTCCTGATTGATAATGGGAGCTCGGTGAATATTCTCTATAAGGCTACACTAGAAAAGATGGGACTCTCGCTTCGCAACGTAAAAGCTTGTGCAACCACACTGTACGGATTTTCAGGAGAAGGGATTTCCTGTATGGAATCCATTGAATTCCCTGTGACCTTGGGAGACTATCTAGTCTCGGTGACCAAGATGATGGAGTTTATTGTGGTGGATCTTCCATCTGCCTACAATGTACTGCTCGAGAGACCCGCCTTAGTGGGGATGGGAGCAGTTTTATCTATTAGGCATTTGGCCATCAACTTCCCGACTTCTGGTGGCATCGGGACTTTGAAAGGGGACCAGCTTGCGGGAAGGGAATGCTACAACATTTCCATTAGAGGAAAGAAACAAACAAGTGCACATGCACTTGTTATAATTCAAAACAAGGACGGGACGATCTTCGAAATAGATGAAGAGATCGACCTTAGAATGGAAGAAAAGGGCTGATCTCGAGCCACAAGAAGAGCTCGAAGAGGTGAAGCTCGAAGAAATCAATCCCCTGAAGACTGTGAAGGTGGGGAAAACCCTTTCTAAAAAAGCAAAGTAGCAATTAATTTGCTTCTTAAAGAAGAACCAGGATGTTTTCACATGGTCTCATTCGGATAATGATAGAAAGAAAGCCCTAAAGGAAGAGGTCGACAGGTTAAAGGCAAATTGGTTCATACGAGATGCCTTCTATCCTGATTGGTTCGCCAACCTAGTATTGGTTCCGAAACCCAATGGAACATGGTGAACCTGCATTGATTACTCCTACCTCAACAAGGCATGCCCTAAGGATTGTTTTCCTCTACCTCAGATCAATCAGCTCATAGATGCCACAGCTGGGCACGGTCTTATGTCATTCATGGATGCTTATTCTGGATATAACCAGATCGCCATGCATGCACCGGACCAAGATCATACGAGCTTTGTAACTGATAAAGGGTTGTACTGTTACAACGTCATGCCCTTCGGGCTTAAGAATGCTGGAGCAACGTACCAAATACTTGTGAACAGAATGTTCTCTGAGCAGATAGGTAATGACATGGAAGTTTATGTTGATGATATGTTAATCAAATATAAACATGACGATAACCATGTGGACGACCTCAAAGAATGTTTTACCGTACTACGGAAGTACAACATAAAACTCAACCCCCAAAAATACTCTTTTGGAGTATTGTCGGGGAAGTTTCTGGGCTTCATAGTGAACGTGCGAGGTATAGAGGTTAATCCTGACAAGATCCAGGCATTAATGGATATGCCCTCACCTCGAAAGCATAAAGATGTCAATAGTTTAACTTGAGAGATGGCGGCATTGAGTAGGTTTGTTTCTAAATCCACAGACCACTGTCTTCCATTCTTCAATCTCTTGAGAGGAGGAAAAAAATTCAAATGGACAGAGGAATGCGAGCTTGCCCTCCAAGACCTAAAGAAACACCTCGCAGAACCTCCGATCTTGTCAAAACCTATCATAGGAGAAGTCTTATACTTGTACCTCGCTACAACCAAGCACGCCATTAGCGCTATGCTCGTCCGAGAAGACAAGAAGGTGCAAAAACCAGTGTACTATGTCAGTAAGAGGTTACTGGGGGCAGAATCGAGATGCCCTTTGATGGAAAAACTGGCTCTCAGCCTGATCCACTCATCTCAAAAGCTCCGACCTTACTTCTAAGCACACCCTATCCATGTGTTGACTGATCAACCACTGCGACAAGTCTTGTCCAAACCAGAGGCCTCGGGCAGATTGTTGAAATGGGCTATTGAACTCGGACAGTTTGAGATCACTTATCATCCGAGAACGACCATAAAGGGGCAGGCCCTGGCAGACTTCATCGTAGAATGTACGGGAGTATCTAATGACGAAGTTATAACCCCAGCCCGCGAGCTGTGGAAACTTTATGTTGATGGATCTTTCAACGAAAATGGATCGGGGGCAGGAGTCATACTGATCACTCCAACAGGAAATCAATTTCACTCCACCTTGAGGTTCAGCTTCAAAGCATCTAATAACGAGGCTGAGTACGAAGCTTTATTGGCAGGACTCCGAATAGCTAAGGAACTCAAGGCCAAGGCAATACATTGCTAGAGTGACTCGCAATTAGTGGTCAAACAAATTCTAGGGGAATATCAGGCTCATGGCATAAGGATGGCTGCTTATTTAGAAAAGGCCAAAGCTGCTTTCGACCAATTCGAGTTTTATGCCATAGAGTAGGTTCCCTGGGAACAAAACTCAAATGCGGACCCTTTAGCCAGGCTCGCTACATCCAACGAGGCTGATACACTGAATGTAGTCCCAATAGAGTTCTTATCAGCCCTTAATATCAACGAGCCCGAGGAGGAAGATGTGCGCATGATCGACTCCGAACCAACCTAGATGACCCCAATAGTTGTTTACCTTGAAACCGACATTCTCCCAGCAGAACGGAACAAGGCTCAGAAATTGTTGTACCAAATTCCGAGATACACTATTGTGGAGGGAAGGTTGTACCGGAGATGATAATCTATGCCATTACTCCGATGTGTGACTCCACCCGAGTTAAGGAAAATCCGAGAAGAAATTCATGAAGGATTTTGTGGAGACCACACTAGTCTATCAAAGAAAATCATAAGACAAGGATATTTCTGGCCCACTGTCAAAGTAGATGCATTTGAATATGTCAAGAAATGTGATACATACCAGTGATTCGCTACAATTCCACGAGCTCCACCATCCGAGCTAACCATGATGACCTCCCCTTGGCCATTTGTGGTATAGGGAATCGACCTCATAGGTTCATTGCCAACCGGCAAAGGTGGAGTAAAGTATGTTGTGGTTGCGGTCAATTATTTTACAAAATGGACCGAAGTCGAACCCCTGGCAACGATTACCTCGAAAAAAGTCCTGAACTTTGTGGTAAAAAACAACATCTTAATTCGACAGTGAATTATTTACCCACTTTTGTGAAGAAGAAAAAATGGAATAATAAAGATTTTTTCCTCCATAGCCCATCCCCAGGCAAACGACCAGGTCGAAGCAGTAAATAAAACTCTCAAGAGTTCTATAAAAAAGAGGTTAGAAGAAGCTAAGGGAAAATGGCCCGAGGAGTTACCCCAAGTTTTGTGGGCATATCAAACCACAGTGCACTTCAACAGAGCATACCCCCTTTTCCCTGACATTTGGGTGTGAGGCCATGTTACCAATTGAGGTCGAAATACCCACGATTCGTAGCCATGCTTATGATCAAGCCTCGAACCAATTCCAGCTCAAAGTAAGTATGGACCTTATTGAAGAAATGAGAGACGAAGCTTAACTGAGAAATGTAGCATATCAACAATGACCTACCTGTTATTTTAATAAAAAAGGTTCGTAATAGGAAGTTTGGGTTGGGAGACTTAGTGTTAAGGCGTGTGTTCCTAGCTACAAGGGACGTGGTTGTTGGCATACTTGGACCTAATTGGGAAGGACCTTACCAGATCGAGTCAATTATTCGACCTGGAGTCTATAAATTGGCGAGACTAAACGGAGAATTGGTACCGCGAGCTTGGAATGGCGAGCATCTACGACCTTACTATCAATAGTATAGGAATGATGTCTCAATGTAACCAAGCATGTTTGTTTTTACAAAATTCCTATTAATAAAATATTCGATTCTTGTTCTTATATGTTGTATTTTTTGCAAACTTTCTTAATCCAATAACCTATGGTCACACTCATAGGTTATTAAGGGGGCATCTGTGGTATACATACCATAAGTTTGAAAAAATAAATAACATAAAAGAAAAATGTCTGGATAGTTAACCCGACATGCAAATATAGCATACACGAAAACTAGCAAATGTCTGGACCATTAACCCGACATAGAAGTTATAAGTGTCTGGATATAGCCAGATGTGCGAGCTAAGATAATCTGGACGTGACCAGATTATTAAAAAATAAGTGTCTGGATATAACGAGAGGCGCGAGCTAAGATAATCTGAACGTGACCAGATTATTAAAAAATAAATGTCTGGATATAACCAGATGCGCGAGGTAAGATAATTTGGAAGTGTCTGGATTCGACTAGATACGCAATCTAATGTGATCTGGTTATAACTAGATTGAAAATATGTGTATGGATTAAAAACCAAACACGGCCTATATAGGTTTCGAACAAACTAGCTAAAACTAATTGACACAAGTTGGAAAAAAGATAAACCTACTTCGAACTAAGTTGATATCGAGGCTGGAGTATTTTACAAAAAAATAGTTTAGATCTCATAACCTCAAGGAGCAACTTGAGGAAGAGGAAAAGTGACTAGAAAAAGCAAGATATAACTAAACTACTACCATTCTTACATACCACTTAAGTACTTTTGAGTGCATGGTAAAAGTAAGATTCGACCTTGACAAAAAACGAGATTGAATACGGATACATCGGGCAAACTGTGCATGAATGCATCGAAACTTGAATTGAAATCCAATAGTTGTTTGTATGGATAAACAAACATAAATGCACAAATTTAATATAAATTGCTCAAAATATTTCGATCTAAGAAATGTAAGACAAGAATATTAAGGTACTGCTAAGCATAAAATTAAATGTAAAGTTTAGATAAACAAAAAATAACTCTTAAACGAGTTGTAAATTGTTTCTGCCCCAAGGGCATATATAAAAAAAATCCTAACTATTACAAAAATTTTAAATGGGACGCAACCCATAATCTCGCCTCTAGGAAGCAGGAGCATCTCCCCCCCCCCCCCCCCCCCCCCCCAGCGGCACTCGCCTCCTTGGCCTTCTAAACCTCCTCCTCAGCTTCCTCCGCCACCAGCCGAGCTTGCCACTTAGCCACGAACTTGTCCTCCAGGGTACCCAAGAAGCTTGTGTTAAGATCGGCATTGTTGGCCCAGATCCTATACATGGCCATATCCACTACCCGATCCTTCCTTTGTTTGAATTCTTCGAGGAGGTGAGCCTTTTAATCCTCCATTATGTCGAAGGTGGCCTTTTTCTCCTCCTCGAGCTTGGTGATTATCTTTTCAAGTTCCTTGACCCTCGAGTCCTTCTCTTCGAGCTCAGGCTTCAGCTTTGACTTGGCAGCTTTAAACTCGTCAACGAGCTTGAGCTTGAGATCCTTCGACTCTTGAGCATAACTCATGCTCGCATGAACCTCGTTGTTCAACTTGTGATTCAGCTGAGCAACTGCAACAAGAGCCTAATACACAAACAAATTAAGTCAGATCGTGTTCCAAGTAAAGCTCAAACGAATAATAGAGTAAGAAAAATTATAGAGGAGATAAGCTCAGTACTCTTGTCATAAAGGACATTGGAGTCCCGAGCGTTGAGCAGAAACTGCCAGTGAAGAGCCCTAAGATTGCTAAGCTTTGGCCTACTCGAGATAGGACATCCGAGCTGAGAGTGGCTCCATGAGTCCCCGCAGCACTGTCAATGACATACTCATTAGAATGAGTAGAAATCGACAGCAAGCGCTCCTGAGTTGGAACTGGCTTCTTCGGAGTTGGTGCAGTCGTTTGAAGGGTTTAGGTGGTAGGAGGCAGAGAAGGAACAACTTTTGCAGGAACAAGGACCTGGGGGTCGGAGGTCACAACTTGGCTCGGGCCTTAAGGGCCACGAGGAGGAGGAGTCACCTCAGTCCTTTTGGCCGACCAGCTTTTTGTGACGCTCTTGGGCGCTTGCTTTGTTTGGCTCCCGAGCGGCGGTTGAGCACGTTTACGAAGTCAGAATCCATTTCGCCTACATAATCAAGTCACACATTAGTGTATGAGCTTAAAAATACTAAAGTAAAGGTGAAGCAAACATCTAATGGAAACAAAGAGTTAAGTGACGAGAAAACTAACTAGAACTCTCCCTCGAGCTCATGCTCGGCGACCAAGTAATCCCCCTATCTTCAGAGGAGGCTGGGGGAGTCCCTTCCCTATATGTGGAAGTTAACCTCGAAAGGTCTCTCTAGTCATTTGTTCCATATTGAACGACTACCCTATCCCAAACTTCATTTAAACTGTACATGGTTTGGTATTTCCCTAGCCAACTATCGAACCTATGAACCCTATCATCTACCCAGGACCATACATGGAAGTTATCCCTAGAATCCAAGAAGAGAATCAGGGTGTCGAGTTTATATTGAAGTAGGGAAGGAGACCACAAGGCCAAACTGATAATGACTTTACCTCTGTTACTTGAGCTCGATGCCTCATCGTTCGCATCATTTCCCGAGCACGGACTCTTGCGACGACGGGCTGGGGATCGGGCCCTCTGCCTCGGAGGAAGTTTGTCAGTGGGGAGTGGTACATGCTCCTACATGATGTATTTTTTATAGGTGGTGTCATCCATCATTTGATCCTGCTTCAGGAGACCGTAGGCTCGAAGCTAATCATCATGAAGAAGATATGACAGGGAGCGCCTACCGTATGGAAACTGGAGCAGAATTTCCTTGTGCTCCTTCATTGCGTCCGTAGGGGTAGGACGGTGGTAATTGGCTGGATAATCGAATATTACAATTAGTTCGAGCCTAAACATTAACTAAGCACGAAAAAAAGAAGAGTTTGTACTTACGAATTCATTCAAACGAATAGGACTTCGAAGGAGCCAGGCCATCTGTCCAGAAGAAGGCCAGGTTGAAATTGGGGGGATGGTTGGGCATGTCCTCAAAGATAATCTTCTCCTTGGGATAGCTCGACAAATAATAGAAACCATCTCCTCCCCGAGCTCGGGAGGGGTTGCTTTTTCAAACAAAAGAGATACAAGATCTCTCTTGGCGCAGGTCCTTCCCATTTTAGTTTGTGGTAAAGCGACCTCAGGGCTGACAAAACCCTGTATGAATTGGTCTGGAGCTGGAAGGGCATGAGCCCCACAAAATCCATAAAGTCCTTAAAAAAGAACTTCAAGGGAAATAGATCCCCTGCCTTCATATGCTCGCGACTCCAGCCCGCAAGTTTAAGTTTATTGTCAGGGCGGCCATCACTCGGAGTGAAGTAGCTTTGATCGTTGGAGGTAGAAGCTCGACACCTCAGTGAGCCTGATAATCCTAGGCCATGACTAGCCATCAGAGATTTGTGCTACTGAAGACATCAAGCTCCAATAATGTTCAACCTCAAAAAAATTCCCCCTGGATGTGAGGACAATAATGGGTTGCGAGGTAGACAGATGATTTGATGACTCCTCCATCAGCGAGAATACAAGATCACTAGGCTTGAAGGCAACAGTTACTTTGAGTGTAGGGTCAAGAGGGATCAGTCTAAGCTCGGGGTTTGGGTCTGGATAGATAGCGACCCAAAGTTTTTTCCTTTTCCTCTCCTCAACCTCGTCGATTTGACGTCAGAAATGAGCTTCAATATCTTCTTGCTCACACCTCACTTTATGCTCGACAATGAGCCACTGATATCGGGTGAAGGACGATTCGGGGCTTGGATTGTCGGAGAATAAGGAATTGCGAACACAGACCCCCACTATTTTTCAAGATTCCGCGACATCTAGCAAGAAAGAAAAGGGTGAGGGCCAGGCACACAAGAAGTAAGAACAAAATTTTAAGTGATTCGAGCTCAAAGGCTCGAAGTCACGGAATAAGCTCGATCAAGATCGAAATCTCAAAGGAACGGGACGAACTCGAGGGAACCCCTGAGCCATTGTAAGGCTCGGGCTTCGAGCGTGTATTTGACGCGAAGAAGGGAAAGTGGAATTATTTTTAGAATCCCGGATTTTCAGGGAAAAAATTGACAGTTACTCAAAAAAGGTGATAATTTGGGAAACGTGCAATTTAAAACCCTAAATCATCACCCCATTTATTGGTCTACACGATACATAACTCGTAAACAAAAAATAGCAATAAAAAAGCTATATTAGCATCCTATACACTAAATCTGGGTTTGAAACTCATGATATCATAATTTTTTTTAACTCAAAATCTACATAGAATCAACCAAACAATGAGATTGAAGTTACTAATTGCTACACATATCCTAGTACAAAACTAGTAAATATGCTAACGGTGCAACAGGAACACATAAATGTAAAAAACAAAATATATATAAACATGTGGAGTCAGAAACTTACACACAAAACTAGTAAATATACTCACGATGCAACAAGAACACAGAAATGTAAAAAACAAAATATATATAAACATGTGGAGTCAGAAACTTACACATAGTGGCTTGCGGATTTTTGTTTTCTCGGTTTGGAGAACATGCAAAGAGGAAAGAGGATTTTTTTGGCTCTGGTTTTTCTTTCTGAAACTTAAAGAGTTAAAAATGAAGAAGAAGGGGATGACATGGTTATATATATGTATCCTGCGAGGAGATCAAGGGTCGAATTGATCTAAGCCATTGGCCAGATTCGGTATCTAATCAGATGGTTGGGTATGAACGTGGTGATGGAGGCATAAAGTTGGCAGGTGAATAGACGTGGGCATGGTACAAAAGTACTCGAGTACTCTAGTTTAGCAACCCCTAGCTTACACATGTCCGCTCTTGAGTATATTGGATGACTCAGTTTCTAAGGAAGGCAGTTCAAAAGTTTCATTCTCATAGGATTTGAACTGATACTTTTGAGGGGGAAAAATATTACACCATGATTTCGAGCATGAGGAATTATGATCTCGAATTCTAGGCTCGTTAGGTGTAAGCTCGAAATAATCATAGTAATCATTTGATCCACCAGTCAGACGGTTTCACTATAAATGATGACCTCTTGAGCTTAAGCAGGGTGTAGCCTCGAAGATTCTTCGAGCTTATGAGGTAGGCTCGCAACTCGCAATAGCGAAGGTTCAAACACTTGTATAAGTTAATGCATCTCTTTCCTTTAGAAAAGATGGTTCGAGCTTGGGAAGTGTAAGCTCGAACGTGATGACTTCGTCAATGGTTACTTGTTGGGAGTATAGGCGAAGCAAGACGATGAGCTCGAGGTAGAAAAATAGTCTCGAAGTCGTAATGAACCTAGTATCTAAGCTAGTCGATTACGTGTGAATGTATTTATTGTTGTAAAATACCTATGTTTAAGGGATATGGTATGATTAGTTATCCAATCCCATATTTTATGGGATATTATCATATACGTAGCAAATAATGCATTGATTGGCATTTTATTTATTTGATTTATAGAATATCTTCCTGAAATATGTGGGAATGAATTCTCAAACCTCCTCTATAAATAGAGAAAGAGGATCCATTTGTAAAGGACCGAAAGATTGAGATTTGGAGAGAAAACTCTGGGCAACTATTCTCTGAAAGTTTCCAGGAAACTCTAAAGAACTAATAATATAGACTTGTGGACTAGGCAGATTTTTAAGTGCTGAACCACATAAAAACATCATGTTTTTATCTCATTTCCTCTGGTATATTCTTGTTTAATTGCTCTCCTTTTTAAGTTGATGAAAAACGGCGTCAACACTCACCTATTCAAGGTATGCCTTTACCCTTTCTCGTGTTCATTGGGTCTAAATTAGGGTTATTTGAGAAGGGTTGCCTTGGCCGGAACACCCTGTGAGCTGAATTATGCACTTGCAACCATTAGCACGTATACCCTCTTCGTAGTTGGTCATTTAGAGCACTTGTGTCTAGGGGTTTTGAGTTTTATTCCTTTGTGTCTTGTAGTACACTTTCCTCAGACACTTTCACCTATGTTCCCAACTAGGCATGGCTTTATGGTATTTGAGGGGTCAGAGTTTGTAGACTTGTCCTCAGACCCAGGATCCCTTGAAAACAACCCCTACCAATGATACGAAACCTTAAGGAGGACCTGTCTATGTCACTTAGAACGCATGGCTGAGCTTAGGAAAAATATTTGGGTTGTCAAAAGCGAGATATGCTTGATTCTGAGGGGTGATGGAGCCCCGTTTTACTTTGATTCTAATGCCTACCTTGTCAGCCTTAGAGTGAGCCTTCTTGACCTACAAAAGGAGTTGGAGTTCATGGAGGGCAACCTCCCTCCCGAACCCTCACCTCCGCATCCCCATAGCAGTCCTAAGGTCACTTCTAGTTCCTCATAACCCTTGTCTTCCATCCACCCATGTTTGACGCTCCCACACTCAATGTCTTGATGGAAAACTCTTGCAAGAAGAAGAAAGCGGAGGGTAAGGTGCTCTGTTTTGACCTCACCTTTTTCCTTTGGTTTTTCATACATGTCGAAGAGAGTGAGGCGACAAGTTGTTCCCTAGAAGCTAGACTCCGGTCCTCTATTGGCGTCCACCATTGTTTCCATTGTGTCAGAGAACAGACTGTTAGAGATGTCTGGGAAATACCATATTAGTAAGGAGTACAAACTGTATGTATCGTCCCATAAATGTCGGGCTAATAATCCCCCCCAAGTGCTACGTCGCTTTTAACAAACATATTTTGAAGGTCGGTGGGACCATTCCTCTACACCCGTTCTTCGTCATGATCTTGAACCACTTTGACATTTCTCGACTTCAGCTGGCACCCAACAACTATTTGACCCTGAGCTGCCTGTACATGGCATTCATGAAGCTCAATGGTCGCGCTCCCACAACCCAAGAGGTATATTTCATGTACACCCTCATGCCCACTCCCAAGTCGAAGGGCTTTTACTTTTTACAGAAGGCCAACTCTCAGGTCTCTTTGATTGAAGGATTCTTTTCTAACCCGAGTTTGTGGAAGCATGACTTTTTCTTTTTCAAAGGCCCTCTTTCTGTCTGCGAAAATTTCTACTCGTTTCCAAGTAAGTACTTCAAGTCTCTTTTTTTTTATTTACATTGAGCTTGCTATTGTGGACCTTAGATTCATACTGATAGCTGAGTTGGTTGTTCAGAGAATTTTACTATCCCTAACATTCCTGAGTCGGAGGAGGTGCCGGGTATGTATTCCTTGATTCGGACCCTTCGATGAAAATGGTTGCCCATATTTTTACTGTGGCCAACCTCAACTATTATGGTCTATCCAAGGTCTGTGATCCCGACCTGCTATGGCACATTTCTGAGCGAAAAAAGAAAATGGGTCCGGCTGAACCTCACTTAGACGATGGCGACATTGAATGGGTGCCTGAGGAGACTTCTCTCGAATCAAAACATCCAATCCAACTGTCTCCAACCTCCAGGGGATTCCCTTCTTCCATTCCTATGGATTCTGACATGGCTTCTCATTCCCATGGTTCATAGTCCATGAATGGCACTTTGTTCTGCCTTCTTACGATGAATTTGACAATCTCCCTTATGCCCCCACTAGTCATGGCTTTATGGGTAACCTTTATCTAATGCTCCCGCACCTCCTCCTCGCTCGGTGAGTTGGTCATCTGTCCCTGCTCACCCTGATGCTCTTGATTTCTAGGGGTTGTCTTGGGTGAGTCACACATCAGCCCCTTATGTTCAAAGGTATGCTTGGGTTGCCGAGGATATCCCTGAGACCGAGTGGAGAGGTCTCGAGAGTTTTAACACGACGGAGCTTGGGGAGACCCCCATGCACTGCACTACATGGGTGAGTTCATGCATCTTACATTGGTCTTTTTTAGAGTTTAGGTTCCTTATTTGCTCACTTTTTTCTTCCTTGTAGACTTCTCTGGTGGCTCAACACTTGATAAACTTAGCACAGAACCTATCCTCATCTAATGCCGAAAAGGATTGTCCTGCAGCAAGAGTTCAGGAGCTTGAGGGACAACTTGCTGATGCCAATCTCAAGCTGGAGACAACTCTGGTGAAGGCCTCATCATCAACGAAAATGAAGAAGAGGCAAAAGCCTAGGCTGAGGTGTTGCGAGAGAGGATCACCCTCATGGAGGCCGAATCCAAGTCAGTGGAGCGAACCCTGTATGGAGTGTGGAGGCAGAATCCTGGTTTCGACTTCTCCTCCATTGGTGATCATTCCGTTGCCAAGAAGGCCGAGTGGAATGCTCGTGGCAGGAGGCCTTGAGTTTTCCTTTTTGCAACTTTTATTTTCCCATTTCGATTTGGTTGTATAATTATTCAAACCTTATTATGTCGGAGAGGTTTCTCCAGGTTCTTTGCTTTTTCCTTCAAGAAATTTTATAAGTCATGTTGTGGTTGGTGCTGGCTTTATCCCGCAACGTTATCACGACTTTTCTTTTATATATATATATATTTCATTTTTTGTTATTGTTTTTTTATGCTTGAGGTCCTTTTGAGCCCACTCCATTGTGCAGGAGCAAAAGGGATTTGATAGGTCTCTCTTTTTTCTGATAACTAGCTGATGTTTTATCTGGACCGATAGTAATAGTCTCTTCGGTACAAATTGACTGTATTTGTAAGGATATGTTGACCCTTTGCGTTCTTGCTATCCTTTTTTATATTTTCTCGCGCGCTTGTTATTTTTTTGCGAGAATCGTCCTTCTCGTCATTATGCATAGTAATATTTTTACAAGGGTCTGTTTTAGGACCCTTTTTGGCTAAACGGCTTGCTGGCCGCTTTAGTCATATTGGTGGATGCTCTCTATGAGGCCTTTCCCCTCGTGGAGGCATCAGCCTTTATTAGGGGGTTATCCTCATGAAACCTTTTGACTTCTTTTCACAAGCGTCTCTTGTCAAAAACTTTTTGGCTAGATGGCTTAGTGGTCGCTCTAGGCTTATTGGTGGATGTCTCCCTTGACATCTTACCTCTTGTGGAGGTGTTAGCCCTTATAAGGGGATTATCCTTGTGAGACCTTTTGGCTCCCTTGACATCCATAAGGGTAGCTAGTCCTTATGAATCCAAGAAGTCCTCCAGTTTTATCAGCGGATGCCCTGATCGAGACCATACTCCTCGCGGAGTTGTCTAGCCTTTGTTGTGAGGTTATCTCTGTCGAACCTTTTGGCTCCCTTGATATCCATAAGGATAGCTAACCCTCATGAAATCAAGAGGTGCCTTGCAAGGTTTTCTTTTTTATTTTCTCTTTGTTATATACTATGCTCTCGACGGGCACTTTGATCATTTTGCTCATGTACTTTGATAATTCCAATTGGTGATGGGTACACAAAAGACAGATATGTGCTTGCGTAAATGAGGAGTGTGACACGCCAATAAG
Source organism: Humulus lupulus (assembly GCF_963169125.1). NCBI lineage: Eukaryota > Viridiplantae > Streptophyta > Magnoliopsida > Rosales > Cannabaceae > Humulus > Humulus lupulus. The sequence continues at coordinate 124,337,485 of NC_084801.1, read as the reverse complement.
AAACATATTCATTAAAAATGAGTAGAGTACATAGGTATTTATGGAAACAATGTTCCTACTTCGTACCAAGGCATCTAGGTGACCCCTTTAATTCATAGTTGCCTCTGAGGGTAGGGCTCACAACTATGTTGGGAGGTTAACTATGGTAACCTCTTTGATTTATCTTACCAAAAGTGGAGCTTTACCCGATGTTCCTTCTTAGGTGTGTATGCTAAGCTGGTCACGTTCATCCTCTGTTTGGTTGCATTATAAAGCTCTTTCATAGAGGTCGCCTATGCCCTCTATTTCTCTCTTGAGCATACTTTCCCACATTCCGCTCTTCAGATGTACCCCTGCAGTAATGGTCATTATTAACTCATCCGCAGATAACCATCCCACTTTGGCTACCTCTGCGTTGAAGCGTTGGATATACTTTCTCAGGCTTTCATTTTTGCCTTGCTTTACATTGACGTGGCTCCTAGTAGGTGTCACATAGCTAGGGAAGGTGCATTGTTGCGGGAGGCATTCCCCTCCTCGAGATGTCGAACGTGATTTTTTGGGGTTAGATGGGAGATATTCTTCTAGGATCTCCTTCGAAAGTGGAGATTTTTCCATGGACTTGTTGGCTTCCAGCTTCCTTTTCTGCGTAGCAGCTATCTGTTTGCTGAGGTTGTTCATCGTGTTTCCTAGCTCCTTCCTCCTCTTGTTTATCGAGTTCAGAAGGTCTCAGGCGGACAAAGCTCGATTCTTTCTCTCCTTCATGAAATAATCTGTGAGGACCTTCTTTCCTTTTACTCCATCTTCTCTTTATTGGGACATGCCTCTCTTGTCCCCCGGCTTCTTCCTCGAGGAGGTGCTATTCGTATCATGCATGTCCCCCCCCCCCCCCCCCCACTTCTTGATCGCACTTATGGCAAGGAACCTTCATGGTGCTTCAGACGTGGGGAACTACTCTCTAGAAGTTGGATTTTTCCACCGTCAATGGGGACGGTCATTTCCTTCCTTCCCTGTTCTTCTCCTACGTTCATGGTGGAAGGTACATCAGATTTTGCTTGTTCCATGTAGTAGAGTACCTTTAGCATTTTTCGCATTGTCTCCACTAATTTTTGCTTTTTTAGGCGTAGCTCATCTATCTCTCTCTTATCTGTTTCGATTCTGATCTCCTCGGTAACCCAGGAGTCTAACTCATGCGGGTTTGCACTTTCATCACCATGGGTACTAGAGGTTTCATGATTGTGCAGAGGGACATGTTGTAACTTTCCCTCACTTCCTTCTGTTCCCCTTTCATGCTCGCTATCCCTCCAGGAGTTTGGAATTTTATGGCCAAGTGGTATACTGAGGTTTTGCCTTCAATTCTCTAAGGAACGGTCTCCCTAATACTACATTGAAGGCCGAGGCACAGTCTACCATGAAATTTTTTGTCATTACAGTGGTTTGTCTGGGTTGCTCTCCCATGGTGATGGCTAACTCGATTGCGCCTAGGGACTATATCGAGTCCCCTGTAAACCAATACAGGGAGGTATTTCAGGGCTTTAGGTTCCTGATGCTCAGTCTCATCTTCTCTAAGGGTGGGCGATATAGGATGTCTACGGAGCTCCCATTGTCTACCAGGACCTAATGCACCCTCATGTTAGCTAGCTGTACAGTCAGTACCAAGGGGTCATTCTGTGGAAAATGCACACCCCGTGCGTCTTCTTCATTGAAGGTTATTGATTTCTTTTCTCCCTTAAAGCTTTTTGGGGGTCGTTGTTCCAAGCTTAAGAAGAATGGAGGTGGACTTCACCTAGCGTATCTATCTCGCCCCTTCCTTGATTTGCCTCCGAATCCTGACCCTCCGAAGATGGTCCTCACCTCTCCTTACACCTCTTATGGCTACATCTCGTGCTTGTGGCATGGGTGGACTATCTTCTAGTCTTTGACTTTCTCCTCGGACGTATCTACCCAAGTGACCCATGTGTATGAGTTCTTCAATTTCCACCTTTAAATGAGTGCATTCTGTCGTGGCGTGGCCAATTTCTTTATGATACTGACAGTACTAATTGGGATCTATCTTCATTGGTGCGGGTCTCCTAAAGGGGACCTGATTCTCATTCATGACGAATATATGTTCCCTAGTACGTGTTAGGTCAGTATAAAAGGTGTATGGGGTGTGCCTATGTTCACCCACATGTTTGGATTTCCTAGGATGATCATCGCTCAACCTTTCGTAGGCCCCTCCTTTTCTTTTTGCTATTTAGGCCTTCATGGGTTGAGGGTTTTAGGGTCGGCTCACTCTTTCCAGCCTTAAGACTCTCGAGACCATCCTCAGTAGGGATGTATTTTTGTGCTTGTTCGTAGAAGTCGTCTAAGTCAGTGACCTCCCTCTTTAGCATGTTATCCAATAGCTTACTGCCCAGGCGCACTCTGGTTGCAATAACAATTTTTAATTCCCCTCAGGCCAGGCTTCCTACTTTAGCTGCCTCCATATTGAACCTATGGATATAGCTCTTTAGGCTCTCATCCTCCCCTTGTTTTACATTAGCGAGGCTGGTGCCCGACATGGTGTAATCACGCACTGCGTGATGTTGTTGGAGAAATTCGTCGGAAAAATTGTTGCCAAGACCTGATGGACCTTGACCTAAGTCTCTTGAACCACTTGTATGTAGGTCCTTTCAATGTGACAGTGAAGCAGTGGCACTGGGCCTTGCTGTTAATTCCCCATAACTTCATTAGGTCATTGAATGCATCAAGATGGTACTTTGGATCTGTATTGCCCTCGTAGGGTGTCATGTGGGTTTCTTTGAAGTTTGCTGGGAGTTGCACGACTTAAATTTCTCTAGTGAAGGATGAGTCATAATCAAACTCATCGTCGACAGCGTGCCCCCCATACACAGTGATTATCTTGGTCCAACTGCTGCTGGTCCTGGATGGCTCCAATCAGGTTGGACATCTAGGGATGAAGCCTCCCTTTCATCTTTAGGAACCATGGGATACTTTGGTGCATCCAAATTTTTGGAGGGTGGAGGATTCCTCATGGAGGCTTTCAGCTGATCTCCGTCCAGGTGGACATCAACCTCTTGTGGTTCTCTCCAATGCTTAGAACGTCTTGGCATCGCTCCTTGCTGGAATCAATAGAAGAATAGTGGCTTGACACTTATCGTTCCCACAGACGGTACCAAAATATTGATGGTAATAACTCGTCAACTAAGTTGGATCAAGAAATTTGTGAGTTGTAAAAGAAGCGAACTTAAATCGACTGAACTTCAAGCAAACTTTCTGATGGTTTCAAGAACACAAAATGTAAATGCTAGAGTTTTATAATGGAAAATAGAGAGAATGTAGAATGTGTGTTTTCATTAGTAATGGTTGATTACAAAACTCCCAAAAATTGACCCCCTTCTCAGGTGAAGGGAGGTCATATTTATTGGAGAGCACTATTGGCTCACTGTACATGGTGGTCTCGGGGGGACATGGCCCTGTATATGCAGACTACGGATGGTATTGGTGTTGGGAGTGTGGTGGTCGGCTCCAGTACACGCCAAAGCTCTACGGGAATACCTCAATTTTAGTACTTGGTTGTACCTCCACCATCTGCTTAGTACGAACATCAGAGGTTCGCTGGGAAGGACCACATCAGGTACCTTATCCGTACCACCACTACTTGTCCGGCATTGTAACGCCCTGTTACTTAGGGTCCATCACCAAGTGTATTTAAAACCAGTACTGGACTTGCTAAACAAGTCATTTGGACTAAACGTGTTATTAAGCCACTAAAGGTTTAGGAATTAAATTTTTTGGCCAACTCATAAGCATTTTCATTAAATTAAAAGCATGTTCTTTACACGGGATCACAAAAACATCAGTTTAAAAATTGGTTACAACATTCAAGTTACATAATAAGCCGACCTAGGCTGCAAAAGCTGGGTTTAACCCTAGTTTCCTTGAGCATCTCGGCTGTGGAGGTCGAGCGGGCTGCATATGTACATGTCACTGCTATCGCCCTGCGACTCATGGCTAGGTGAGCTTCTCCTTACCTTTACCTGCACCACAAAGTACCTGTGAGCCAAAAGACTCAGCAAGAAAACATGTTAAATAGTTCACAGAGTAATATATCTGTCAAAAAGTAATAACTGAATCTGGTGTATTCATTATACAAATCGGCAACCATGGGATCACGCAAGTGCGTGTTGCACTTCCTTTCAGTTTTTTGGCATCCGAGCCTGTCAAGTGCATGTAGCACTCCCAGGGTGGCCCAACCATGGCGGCCTGCACTCTAAGTGTACAATGCCAATCTTAGATTATAAACTGAGTCATTTAAGTCCTTGACTTATAAGTCAAGCCTCACATGCCCCAGACTTGTAAGTCGAAGCTTTTGGACCCTTGAATTATAAGACAAGTCTTTCGAAGTCCAATATTCCCTTGGCTAATAAGTCGATCCCCATTTAACATCCTAATAACCCTCTGGTTTATAAACCGAGCATCCCAGTCACAACAGGCAATCACATATCTCGTATAACATACATATCAACAATTACAATGCATTATAATACATTCAAACGACAGTCATAGGGATAATCATAATTATGCACATTCCAGTGTACTTAATTAGATACTAAAAAACATAATTATAATCATGTTCATATTTGACCATTGAACTAAGCCCTAATCACACACTCACATGCTGGGTGCAGTTTTCTTACCTTTGATCTGAATGCAAGTTACTAGCGATGCCCTTTGAGTACGATCCCTAATTCGAGCCCTTAGCATAGACCTAGTCATAACCATAATAAGGAATTCCATCAACAATGAATGATTAAGGGCTTTCAGACCGAGTCCTAGCCTCTTGGACATCGAATTCCACCCAAAACGGAAGTAAAATCGATCCCGAGCCCAAAAGGTTAAGTTCCCGACCTAAAAACTCCCCTAGGGCCAAAAATCCCCTAAAGGGCTGCTGCCCTAAGGACCCATGCCACGGCCCACCTCTAAATTAGAGGCTCGGCCTCCCTGGAAAACCAAACACGCGCCACAGCGCTCCCCTGAGTCGCCTCTGCCTCTGAGCCCTCCTATCTCCTTCTTGCTCCATTGGGTCACGACATAACAAGAACAAGGCCACGACCCAGCCCTTTGAACCCAAAATTTTTGGGTTTTTCCCTTAGCCGAACCCAACTAGAAACCACCCAATTATATCCCAATCTTCCAATTAAATCCCCAAAATCAATATACTTCTTTCTAGCAACCAAACCCAGCTAAATACTAGATTAAAAACCCATCAATAACCCAAAATTCATTCCCTAACTATCAAACATGCAAAACATTAAACTTCAATCAAAACCACAAAAGCTTTATAATTGAATTTTGAATTTAAGACCTTACCTCTGATGTGATGCTTCCCTTGAGCTATTCTCCTAATTCCCAAGCTCAACACCTCAATTTCCCAGGCTTTGTTCTTCAATTTCCCTAAACTTCTTCCAAAACTTCAAGAGATAGAGAGAAAACGAGGGAGAGAAAATGAGTGAGCTGCTGAGAATCCCTTTTGATTTTCCTAAACCTTCTGATACGTTCCCAGCCCACCAAGTCCTATACTTGGACATAAATGACTAAATTGCCCCTTGCCCTTAGCCTATTCATCATGTTCTCACAAGGGCAATTTTTTCCTTTGTCTCATACCCCGCTATTCATAATTTACGTCCTATAATTTCCGTTACTTCCAATATTCTCACATGATTACCAAATAATTTCCCATTACCCACTAATTCCCGATAATGTACTAAATTACTAAAATACCCCCAAGCTCGCCCCGAGTCGGGTATAAAACCCCGTTGTGACTTTTCCGCTAACTTGCTCATCAGGATTGCCTCACGTTGTGTAACCCAAATATATCCACATAATAATTTGGTCTCAATCACACAGACACATATTTGCATTTATACCCTGAACGGGTCAAATTACTAAAATACCCTTCTTATAAGAAACGGGCCACATACACATATTTAATATTTCTAGCATGCAAGCATAATTATATTATAATATAATTCACATAATAACACATTTATTGCTTCCTGGCCCCCTAATCCAGACACTAAGCCATATTAGGAAATTTGGGATGTTACATGCATGGTGTTTAGGGTCAGACACCTGGGGTCGTCAGGGTTGTAACCCCATTCGTGCTTCGTATCTGTACGATCTCTTTGAGTCATGCGTAGAATTTTATCCTCACAATGGATCCTACTCTTTTAACCTTTGAGTGTTGAAGTATTTATGTGTCATCACAGGAGACACGATCCAAAGAGAAATGGGAGGCAAGAGCCTCGCGAGATGCCCGATGTAGGGATATGATCATGTGCAATGCTATGCCTTGCAAAATGTTGTGGCTGGTGGCGCAAGGCCATGCCTCGCGAGGTGCTTGCACGAGACAGGGGCTCGTGGCGCAAGGCCATGCCTCACGAGGGGCTTGGGCGAGAAGGCGACTTGTGGCGCAAAGCCATGCCTCGCAAAAAGCTTGCACGAGACGAAGGCTTGTGGCGCATGAGGGGGGTTCGTGGCACGAGGCCATGCCTCATGAGGTGCTTGCGCAAGACGAAGGCGTGCAGGTGCGAGGCTGTTCCTCATGAGGGCTTGGCGCGAGGTGGGCCATTAATAGCAAGACATTCGCTCCCTTGGGACCCTCAGTGTGAGACAAGTAGTTAGTTTCGAGGGGTGATCCTACATGACCTTTGGCACAAAGCGAGGCACTGTAAAAGAGGCGTATGCCTTGCAAGGCCTTTGGCGCAGGGTGCAAGGCCAGGCTTGGCTATTTCCACCCCGAGCCTATATTTTGAGGGTCACGAGGAAGGGGACCTTGTGCAATTGAAATTTTGGCATCCACAATGTTTATTTCCGTGTTTATTATTATTTTTTAATATAAAAAATATTATTTTCTATTTTTATATCATTATTTTTTATATGAAAAATGATATTTTTTTTAAAAAAAGAAATGATAATAAGAATTGTTATATTTTTGTGTTAAAAATATAAATTAGAATTTGCATATTTAAGAAAAAAATAGATTTGAATAAATAATTTTAAAATAGATTGTTAATGTTAAATTTTGAAAATTAGTATAATTTTTTTTGTTAATTATCCGATATATATTATTCCATCTTAAGATATTTTGTTTCATTTTGTGTTATTTTATAATAGATGCTTTGTTGAAATTAGTAAGTCTGTATTAATTTTTATGAATGTTGTGAATATTCTAGATGTTCTGGATTTGCTACTTGCAAGTTTGCATTTTTTGGGTAAGTAAAATTTAAGCCGTTATGATACTAAAATTTTTGTAACACAAAATAAATACATAAGACTATAATTAAATATATTTAAATTACTGATACTTTAAAAAATCATTATTAAATAAATTTTTAGTTGATTAACAAATATTGTAACTTGTTTCCTAATCTAATGAATTGCATGGTTTATTATTGTTAAACAATCTTATTATGTTTCATTAATTAATTTACAGATCCATACAAGTAAAAATAAACTTTATTATTTTATATAATATGTTTATGATGCATGTCATTTACCGTATCAAATTTAACAATTATTTATTTAAGCTTTTACCAACTACTTATGGTAAGAGTCGAACCCACAAGGACTGTCAACTCAATTTATTACTCAATTCAATAAGAATCTAACAAATAGAATTTTTATGATGAAATAAAGTAAAAAAAATAAATGCAATAAAAAACAATGGATGAAAAATATGATGATTAAAATAGTTAAGATGTCATTCGCCACCACTAAATAATCATTCAAGTTATTAACAATCTCATTGGGTCTTATTCCATACCAAATTACAAACCGTAGATAATACGAAACCATCATTATCTCATTCTCACAATATAATTAATTAAATCTAATACTCTTAATTAATTCTATTCATTACACAACCTAAAGGCAAACACCAAAGATTTAATTTAATAAAAGCATTCAGCACAATGAAGATAGGTTAGTCTAAGCAATAAACCCATAAACATGCGATTTACTTAACCTAGGTCATGTTCATCGTCATAATTAAAATCAACTTTGAAATTAATCTTAATTACAATTTATCACTCAAAACCTAGAATTCTAATTATGTGTATCATTATATGATTATGTGAGTTATATTATAATATGACTTGATATGCATGTTTAGGTGTATTAAATATGCATGTGGACCCATTTCTAATTAAAAGGGAAATTTTTTCATAATTTGACCCGTTAAGGGTATATTTGGCATATATGTGATATCTGTGTGAGACAACATTATTATGTGGATATATTTGGGTTGCTCGGCATGAGACGATCCTAGGGAGCAAGCTAATGAGAAATTCACAACGGGACCCATACTTGACTCTGTGTGAGTCAAGAGGTATATTGTGTAACGTCCCAAAATTACTTAATAAGGCTTAGGGCCTTGATTGTGGAGCTAGGATGGAAATATGTTGAGTTATATGTTTATTTGTTGTATTTAATTGTAATTATGTGGATTATGTGATAATATGACTAGTTGTGCATGCTTAGGGGTATTAAATATGCATGTGAGCCCATTTCTTATTAGAAGAGAAATTTTGATAATTTGGCCCGTTGCGGGCATAATTGTATATTTACGTGCATATATGTGATATATGTGTGAGACCACATAATTAGGTGGGTTTATTTGAGTTGCTCGGCACGAGACGATCCTAGAGAGAAAATTAGCGAGAAAGTCACAACGGGACCTAATACCCGACTCGAAGCGAGTCAAGGGGTATTTTGGGTATTTGGCATTTAATTGGGTTATAAGGTAATGGAAATGAATAATTGGAGATATATTTGGAGTTAGGGAGTTTAGGAGGAAATACTGGGGAATTTGACCATTTTGCCCTCGGGGACGTTTTTGGTACCCGAGCCTCGAGATTAGCTTAAGTCACTTAAGCCTTAGGAAACACAAGAAAAAAACACAAAAAACACTTCTCACTGACCGAACCTTTCTCTCTCCTTCACTCTCTTCCTCTCAAAAGCTTTCTTAAGCTAATCTTTGATGAATTAAAGAGAATTTCTAGTTGAAACTTGGAGGAATGAAGCCTAAACATGGGGAATGAGTTCTGTTGGAGCTTGTGAGATTAATCTTCAGTTGAGGTAAGCTCTAGATCATGTTTTTACCATTGAAATTATGTGCTTGCTTGGCTGTTTTAGATAGTGTTCTTGAACCTTTTAGCTTGAGAATTGACTTGGTGTTTTAATGAGTTTTAAGACTAGAATTTCGTGGGGTTTTGCTGCTGGGAAGATGTTAGAACTATTGTGGTAATTGAATTATGGTTTTGGGGTGAATTTGGGATAGTTTGGATTGAATTTGGCTATTTAAAATTGAAGAAAATCTGGGTTCATGGGGTCAAGTCGTGGCTCTGTTCTTGAGGGTCCGCGACTCAACTGAACCCAGAACACAGGGAAGTCTCTGTCTGGGAGGCGCGCTGCGACCCTCAAGGGCAAGTCGCAGTCCGCGTCCCTTTGATAGAAGGGGAGGCTCTCAGATAAGAGGGGGCACGCCGCGACCCTCAGGGTCAGGTCGTGGCCCGCCTAGGCATTTTTGGCTTTGGGGAGTTTTTAAAAATGGGAACCTTTTCCTTAGGGCTCAGGTTTATTTCCACTACCCGGTTTAGCAGAACTCGAGGCCCCAGAGGCTAGGATTTCATTCCACAAGCATTTATTTGCTCGTTATTGACGGAATCCTATATTATGGTTGTGACTAGGTTATCGCTAGGAGTTTAGAACCAGGATCATGCTCGAGGTTCGTTCTTATTTACGCTATACTCGGACCTGAGGTAAGAAAACTGCACCCAATACGTTTTATATGTGATTAGGGCTTGGCCCGACTGTTATCAATTATCATGACTAGAGCTTGAGCCCTGAGTACGTTTACGTTTAATCTATTATTTCACATGTTGGTTTATACTTGCTTAAGTGTTTCATGTTCGTTGTATGAATTCTGTGATTAGGGCATGAGGCCCCGTTAAATAAATATGATTAGTATTGCGAGTACGGTTATTCGATGGTGTTATGTTATTAACATACATGCATGCTCGTTTTGTTGGATTATGCCTATTCATATCTTCTTCTATATGAAAGCTTAAATATTTGAATTAGGGCTTGATTTATTAGTTAAGGACGGCAAAAGTGCGATGTGCGCTAGTCGAAAGGCTTAGGCCTAAACCAACAACGTACTATTATGTTGGCCGACTCTATGGTTGTTGGAAAACCAAAGGTGTTAGGCAAGCTCTATGACTAGTTACTCAGAGCTAAGGGCGAGGGCCCCAAGTGACTCTATGGTCACGTAGCTAGGTCATAGGCCCCGGGGTTGGTTCTTTGGCCAACTATTTAGGGCTGTGGCCCCAAGTTGGTCCAATGACTATTTTTTTGTAACTAATTAATGGTATCTGTAGGTTATTATAGCTGGACATGCTAGATAAGTATCTGGGATTCTGTATTGTTCTATTTATGCACATTTTGAGTTTTCTTTGCTGAGCCTTGGCTCATGGGTGATTTGTGGTGCAGGTGAGGGGAAAGGAAAGCTTGACCAGCCATGAGTTGGAAAGCTTCGGTGGTGGCATGTACATATGCGGCTGCTTGTCCACCACGACCGAGGAAATATCAGGGGAACTAGGGTTGTAGCCCTATTTTTGCCGCTTAGGTCGGCTGGATGTAATTTTTAATATACATACATCTTTTTAAGAATTCAGTTGTAATATTTTGGGATCCCACAAATGTATGAAACTTTTTAAATATAATTCAATGGTTTCTTTGACCAAAATTTTTAACCCTAACCCTTGACATTAACCATAGTTGCGCGTTTTAAGCCAAATGACTTGATTAGCAAGTCTGACACAATTTAAAGTACACAGTGTAACGATCCTAGATTAGGAGGACGTTACATATTGAGTATTTAATACATTACCGAGATATTGGGTAATGAGAATGATTATTTGATGATATATTGGGAGTTAGTGAGATCAGGAGGGAATTATGGGGATTTTGACTATTTTATCCTCAGGAGCATTTTTGGGATCCTGAGCATTGGGATTTGTTTGAGGTTACTTAAGCTCGAAGTAACCTGTCAGAAACATAAAAAGAACGTTCAGTACATTCTCTCTCTCCCGTTCTCCCTTTTTACCATTCGTCGCATTTTTGAAGGAAACTCGAGTTTTAGGATTCACATTCAAGCAATGATCGAGTCATAAGGATTCTAGGAAAGATTAGAAGCTTATTTGCAGGAGGATTTAATAAGAAAAGGCATAATCAGAGGTAATTTAAGCTTTGAATTTCCAAGTTTCTGTTTCCTAAAGTTTCTTAAGTTTTGAATTTGGATTTTACGTTTTCAGGAGTTTTTGAATGGTTTGAAGCTTGGGTTTTGAGGATGTTGTGCTATTGAGATTGTTGGGAACTTTGTTTTTGAGATTTGGGTATGTTTGGATGGTTTTTGGAAGGATTTAAAATAAGAAAATGGAGGTTTTATGGTTGGGTTCGAGGTCAAGTCGCGGCCCTGTTCTTTGGCGCCGCGGCTCAAGCTTGACGAAGAGGATGAAGCAAGGCTGGTGAGTAATTTGAACCACGACGCTTGTTAGAAGCGTTGTGGCGCTAGTGCAATCAGAGAAGGCTTTGGCCCCTACCTTGAGCGGTTGTGCAGCTCTAGTGTTTGGGGCTGCGGTCAAAAGGGGAAAAATGGCCAAAGTGGGATTTTAGTCATGGGAACTTAAACCTAAGGGCTTGGGATCGATTCTACTACTCGGTTTGGTAGGATTCGACGTCCCAAAGGCTAGGACTCAGGCTGGAAGCCTTTATGTACTCATTTTTTTTTATGGGAATCTATATTATGATTGTGACTAGGTTATCGCTAGGGGCTCAGAATCAAGATTGTGCTCGAGGGTCGTTTATTGGTAACCTGTGCTTGGACTAAAGGGAAGAAAACTACACCCAGTATGTGATACATGTGATTATGGCGTGGCCTGAATGTTAAAAATAAAATTGATCAGAGCTTGAGTCTCTATAAATGTGCATGATTATTATTATGATTGTGATTCCAAATTGTTGAACAAGAACATTAATAGGGCATGAACGCCTGAGTATGTGCATGGTCATGATTATGCTTATGATCATTTGTTAAGCATGCTGAATGCTTTATATCTGGATAATTTACATATGATATATGACTGTTTGCATTATGTTATTGAGAAAAGCATTGACTTATTAGTCAAGGGTGACAATAGAGTTAAGCGCTGGTCGAAAAACATTGACTTATTAGTCAAGGGTGACAGTAGCACGTTGAGCGCTGGTCGTTTGGATTAGGCTAACTAGAAGCGTCATGTATGCTTAAATAGATGATAGGACTAAGGGATCTGGGGTGACTTATTAGTCCCATATCCTAGCATTGACTTATTAGTCATGAACGACCTTAACTTGTGGAGTGTTGGTCAGCGCCAAGTACGCTAATATAGAGGATAGGGCTACGGGACCTAGGGTGACTTATTAGTTCCATATCCTAGCATTGACTTATTAGTTAAGGACGACATTAGCATGGTGAGTGTTGGTTGTAAAGCATTGACTTATTAGTCCAGGATGGCATTAGCAAGGCGAGTGCTGGTTGTAAAGCATTGATTTATTAGTCAAGGATGACATTAACACACTGAATGATGGTCGTAAGGCATTGACTTATTAGTCAAGCATGGCGATAGCACGCTAAGCGCTGCTCCATATGATCTAGCCTAACCAGGAGCGCAATACGCTTGACTGATCTCTTGGTCGGAGAAAACTTAGTGCCGAGTACGCTAGATCAGCTCCTAAGCTAGTTATTCAGAGGACAAGCCAAAGGACCACAGGTTGACTCTATGGTCATCTATTCAGGGCAAAGGACCCCAGGTTGACTCTATGATCATCTATTAAGGGCAAAGGACCCCATGTTAACTATATGGTCATCTGATTAGGGTTGCAAGCCCCATAATGATTTCATAATCATTTATTTGTACCTGTATGCAAGCATGAGTAGGGTTATTACTGCTAGGCATGTTTATTATGATTTGGTAACATTTTATTAACTGCTTATGAACATGTTTAAGTTTTCTTGCTAAGCCTCGACTCACAGGTGCTAAATGGTGCAGGTAAAGGGAAAAGAAAGTTGGACCATCCTTTAGTTGGAGAGCTTAGGTGACGATGTGTACATATGCGTCTGCTCGACCACCACGGCCGAGTGTTTAAAGCGGAACTAGGGTCAAACCCTATTTTGCTGCAGGTCGGCATGTTGTAACTCTTTTATTGTAATTAACCTTTCAAATGTATTTTGGGATCCCATGTATACAGTAAACGTTTTAGTGAAACGTTTGTATCTTTGACCAAATTTTTTAACCCTAAACCGTTAATCACGTTTAGTTACACGATTATGGCCAAATGACTCGTTTAGTGAGTTTAGCATTATTTAAAATACACAGTGTAACTGTCCCTGGGTAGTAGGGCGTTACAACTTGGTATTAGAGCGTGACAAGTTGGGCATCTACATTCGTCACCAAAAACAAGCTCCACTCAGGGTATGGTGACTATTTATGTGTTTATGTGTTTAACTGGTTAAATAAGATATAAATCCTTTACCTGCATACCTTATTAGGAAGCATGAGATTCTGATAGGGCATGGCTCTTGACTAATGATATGATTATGTGATTACCTGCTCAGTGAATATGTGAATGCTTTATCTGCATGCTAGGGTTAAGATCATGATTTGTATGTTGGAAAGAGTAGGGGTTTATGATTGATGCAAGAATGTTGTGGGCATGTATTTTGGTACCGTAGTGGTATGTGAATGTAGTGTTGTGTGATTGTTCCCGCGAGGAAGGCTTGTTAATGTGCTCATCATGCTTAGTGGGTCAAGTTATTGACTGCAGACTAAATAAGAGATTATGTACCCAAGGCAGTTAATGACTCCCAGTGGTTGTTATATTGAGGCTGGGAATTACATCCAAGGCCTAAGCCCTCCGCCTGCCCCTCAGAAATGGCAGAAGGTGTTCATAGATATGCAATTAAGATTGCAGAGGCAAGAGGAAGAGAGTAGGTGTTTAAAATAACATGTTATGTCAGGGAACACATATTCCTTCCTTATGCCAGGAGTGGCACAAGTATTGGCTTAGCATAGGGTTGAGAATAGGTGGGAATTTCTTTGTGAAAGGTTCAAGAATATTACCCTCCAGTATTTTATGGAGGCCTAGATCCATTCAGAGCTGAACAATGGATGGGCATGATCAGTTCTATCCTCGATAGTATGGGGGTGGTGGGTCACGATAGGGTGATCTATCCTACATATCTGTTGCAGGAAGATGCCCGGACGTGGTATCCCAAACACGAGAAACAACTGCAATAAATTGGGACGAAGTTAGACATTTGTTTAATGAAAGATATTATTGTGAAGCAATTAAGATTGCTAAGACAAATGAATTTCTGAACCTGGTTCAAGGAAATGCAACAGTAACAGAGTATGTTAACAAATTCGATGGGTTGGCCAAGTTTTCCTTTGATATGATACCCATGGATGTCTCTCGGAAGGAGTGATTTATCCAGGGATTGAATTCAAAAATAGCTCAAGGTGTCAAAGTCGCCCCAATACATGAGATATCTACCTATGCTCAGGAGGTAGGGAGGGCCCTTGTTGTTGAGGGCATAGGAAATGAGATTTTGAGGGAGAGTGCTGGAGAGCGCGGAGCTCAGGCAGGTATACCTCCATTTATTGGATCAGGTAGGGGCAGTGTAATGCCCTGGCTACCCCAGAACAGTTACGGAGAACGGTGAACCAGAAATTTGACCCGCTACCCGAGTCCTTTGGTTAAAAACGTGATCTAGGTGTCATTAACAGGTTAAGGTGTAAAACCAGTAAAAAGGGAAGGGCACTTTTCATTAAGTAAATAAACTTCTCATGAGCCTTTGTAAAATGTTTACAAGTAGTTCATGTTACAAAAGAGTTGCTACAGTTCCATATATACAATCCCCGCCGGCCTAAGCGGCAAAAATAGGGTAAACCCCTAGTCCCTCTGAGAACTCCTTGACCGTGGCGGTCAAGCGGCCCTGTATGTACATCACATCGCCCAAGCTCTCCACTCAGGGTTGGCCAAGCTTTTCCTTCCCTTTACCTGCACCACGTAGCACCTATGAGTCGAGGCCCAGCAAGAAAACATAATAAAGCATGATATAATATCAACAACGATCATAATAACCATTCAGGACTATCTGTCCAACAAATAGGTGACAATAGCCAAAAGTCACAATAATGAGCATCGCTCCCTCTAGCCATGTGACGATAGGGTCACCAGGGCTTAACTGAATAGTGATTCATTTATAAGTTCGTTTAGGACAGGTGCATGGTGATTAGTCACCAACATAACCTTCCTCACGACTCTGGAGTCGAAGCTATGGACAATGTCCCTTAGCCATGTGACAAACAGTCACCGGGGTCATATACCTTGGCTATATTCATCTGGTTGTAAGCCAGGCAAGCGCTTATAAGTTTCTCGACCTTAGAGTCGGTCTGGCATTAATGCTATAGAGCCATTCAATGCATAATTCTCGACTTTAAAGTCGGTCCCTGACTAGTCAGTGTCTCAAACAGGTAAACAACGCTCAACAGCATTTAATATGCAATCCATATCCACATATATCAACCAACATGCCTCAAGTATCAAACCACGCATGTCATATACCTATACAGGGTGCAACTGTACTCAAACACCGTTTTCTTACCTCTGGTTCGAGTGAGTA
Organism: Humulus lupulus; assembly: GCF_963169125.1. Lineage (NCBI taxonomy): Eukaryota > Viridiplantae > Streptophyta > Magnoliopsida > Rosales > Cannabaceae > Humulus > Humulus lupulus. The sequence continues at coordinate 124,321,740 of NC_084801.1, read as the reverse complement.
TTATAATATGAACGACCCCTGAGAACGATCAACCTTTAAATTCCTCGACGGTCACCTGGTCATAACCAAAATATAGGATTCATCAATAAAAATGATAACTGAGGGTTCCCAAACCAAATCCCAGCCCCCGAGACCTCAAATACTACCCAACCGGGTACTAGGTCCAACCCCGAGGCCTATGGTTTGAATCCCTAAGCTAAAAACCACTTTTAGCAAATTTTGGCCTTATGGGCCGCGGCCCCCAAAAGCTGTGCCGCGGCACGCCCCAAACAAAGAGGCCCCCCCACCTTCCAGACGCGCATGGGCCGCGGCACGCAAAAGCCGTGCCGCGGCACCCAGCCCAGAAAAGCTAGAACGGCCACACAGGAACCAGATTTTCTCCCTGTTCGTTTTCCTCTCAAACCAGTCTCTCAAACCATCATAGAACCTTCTCCAAACATGTAATTGAACCCCCAAAAAACATCCTTATCTCACTCACACCAAACCCCAATCAAACTAACATTAAAACCCTCTTTGATTCACACTTTCCACACCAAAACTCATGATTCAAAAGCTAGAACAAAAACAGAGCTTAACTTGAATTCAATGGTCAAAGCTTACCTTAGAACCTGTTTTGAACTTCCCACACAAGCAGAACCAAGTCTCCAACCCAGCCCTAAGTTCCTCTAGCTTGAACCTCCACCAAGAACTCAAAACTCTCAAAGAAGGCAATGGAGAAGATGAGGCTATGAGAAGGTACGGGAAGAGAAGAAACTAACCCCTATTTTACTCTGTTTTAATCTACAGCCTTCTAAGTTACTTAGTCACATATATCCTTCCAAAAAGACCAAAGTACCCCTTATGTCATCTTAAGTCTCCAAAGCCACCCCAAGGGAAAAATTGGTACATTCCGCTAAACCCGTTAATTATAATTAACGCTTCCCAATTCCCGCTAATCTCAATATCCTCAAACACCAATATTTCATAACCCGTTACCCTAAAATCCCCGGTAACGCGATAACCTTTAATATCACCCCGAGACTCACCCCGAGCCCCGAGCTCAAACCTGTTATGACCAAACCGATAATCACGTTTAACGATCGTCTCATGTCGGAATACTCGAACCAATCCACATTATAATGTGGTCTCACAATATATCATTAACATACAACAAATATTCAATTATACCCTCAACGGGCCAAATTACCATAATGCCCCCTGTAAACAAATGTGGACTCACAAGCATGCATTTAACATCATATGATAATATAATTCTCATAAACATGCATAAACGCATTTAATGGCATAATTAAATAGTTATGGCCCTCCCGGCCTACTAATCCAGCCATTAACCATAATAGGGAATCCGGGGCATTACAGGCAGAGACCTCAGTGATCAGAAAAGAAAAGTTGACAACATTTTCAGTACCCATGGACTAGATAAGGGGTTCTGAGATGTTCAGATAAGCCCTCAAGCCAAGGACGAGGATTGGAAACTAAACCTGAAATGCTCCCGGTGTAAGAGACGTCATCTGGGAGAATGCCGAGAAAATGCATGTTTCTTATGTGGGATGGTTGGGCACCTCAAGAGGGATTGCCCAAGGCTAATGAAGGATGAACAAAAGGGGGTGGATAGCTTAACTCCAGCTCGAGTGTTTGCTCTGGCGCAGTCAGAGTCAGAGACTAAGACTGAGGCTGGTTCCTCAGTAGTAGCAGGTCAACTTCCTAGTTCTGGTTCTTGTTATACTGATTGGTTCTAGTGCCATGTTGTTCTTTGTTTTGTTACATTTAGTAGAGGCACAGACTGGGTATGTGGATTATGTGGTTATGATGTGATTAGAATTTGGTACCTTATTGGTAATTTTAAGAGATGGGTTAGATTATTGTGGGAAAGAATTCATCAGTTGATTTGATAAAGTTGGTTATGAACGACTTTGATATGATCCTGGATATGGATTGGTTAGCCAAGTATGGGGAAATGATAGATTGCAAGGAAAAGATAGTAACCCTTGGGCTTGAGGGTGAGAAACCCTTGTATAGTTGGCACTGTGCATGGACCCCGTATACTTATGACATCTGTACTTAGAGCTAGAGACCTATAGCAGGAGGAATGCATAGGATTCTTAGCTAGTGTGGTGGATACCACTTAGGTTGTGCCAGTGGGACAAGGACAGACTGGATTAATCTGTGAGTTTCTGGATATGTTTCTAGGGGTTTGTCAGGGTTACCTCTACACCAAGAGATAAAACGATGATTATGTTGGTGTCAGGGGCGGAACTAGGTCTAGGGCACAGTATGGAATGACTTTAGTAGTGCTGTAAGAACTAAAGGTTTAGTTATTGAGTAAGACGGTATTCTCCAAGGTAGATCTTCAATCTGCTTATTACCAGCTAAAGATCAAGGAGAAGGATAAGCAAATTACTATCTTTTATATCTAATATGGGCACTGGGAGTGTTGAGTCATGTATTTTGGATTTGACTAATGCATGAGTTGTTTTGATGGATAAGATGAATAGGGTGTTCAAAGATGATTGGAATTGATTGGTGATCGTCTTTATTGACGATATTGTGGTATACTCTCAGTTAGAGATTGGCCAAGGCCAAGGAACGCCTCAGAGGTCAGGAGTTTCCTTGGATGGGTAGAGTATTACATGTGTTTTGTGAAAGAATTCTCGAGGATTGTTACCTCATTGACAGAAAAGGGTGATTGCCTATGCATCATGTTAGTTGAATGATATCACCAGAGCTAGAGTGGAGCTACTGGTGGGCCAGGTGGCCAACATTGCACTTGAATTTACTTTTTTAGAGAGGATCAAAAGAAAACAGTTGAGTGACTCACAAATGAGAATGATTAGAGGGAATGTCTTAGCAAGATTAGCTAAGGACTATACAGTGTCAGGTATGAGTATATTGAGGTATAAGGATCAGACTTGGGATCTGATTGACATTGGGAATTGATGGAAGATTCTGGATGAATTTTATACTACCCCTTATTCTCTTCATGCAGGCACCATGAAGATGTACCAAGATATGAAAGTTTTATATTGGTGGCCCGGGATGTAGAGGGACGTAACTGAATACGTGACAAAGCGCCTAACCTGTTAACAGGTCAAGGCAGAATATCAGAAACCAGTAAGGCCATTTCAGCCTTTGTGTATCCCAAAATGGAAATGGGAGGACATGACAATGGATTTCGTGATGGGGTTGCCCAGGATAGTGGGCCAGCATGATTCAGTCTAGGTCATTATGGACTGGCATTTAAAGTTAGCTCACTCTTACCAATGAGGATGAATAATATAGTTGACAATTATGCAGATCTCTATGAGAGAGAGATAGTATGCCTTCATGGAATTCGAGGTCTATCATGATGGATAGGGACCCTATCTTTACTTCCAAGTTTTGGGGAAGGTTACAGAAGGCGATTAGTATATAGTTGAAGTACAGTACATCTTATTATTCTTAGACTGATGGTAAATCAGAGAAGGGCATTCAGATATTAGAGAAAAATGCTGAAAGCATGTGTATTGGACTCTGAAGGGTCCTATATTGAATATTTTCCTTTGATAGAATCTTCCTATAATGATAGCTACCAGTTGATTACTGGAGTAACACCTTATAATATGTTGTACGGTAGGAAGTATAGATTTCCCATTCACTGGGATGAGATGGGTGAGAAGAAATATTTGGGTCATGAGGTAGTTTAGAGGACCACTGAGGCTATTGAAAAGATTAGAGCTCGGATGCTCGCTTCTAACAATAGACAAAATAGTTATGTTAATTTGAAATGCAGGAACGTGGAGTTCCAAGTTGAAGACTATATCTTCCTTAGAGTATCACCATGGAAAAGGGTGAGGAGATAAGGACAAGTTGAGCCCTAGATTTGTAAGACCATTTGAAATCCAGGAGAGGTTGGTCAGGTGGCCTATGGATTGGCCTTATCATCGGCACTGTCGACTGTATAGAATGTATTTCATATTTCCATGTTGAGGAAACATGTATAAGATGAGACTCATGTGATGAGTTATGAGGATCTGGAACTGGAGGTAGAATTATCCTTTGAGGAATAGCTAGTTCAGATTTTAATAGAAAGGACAAGGTTCTGGTGAACAAAACTAAACCTTTGGTTAGGGAATTATACAGAAACTATAAGGTCGAGGGAGCGACATGGGAACTGGAATAAGATATGTGGGATTTATATCCCGGGCTATTCAGGTAAAATTTCAAGGACGAAATTCCTATAAGGAGGGGATAGTTGTAACGTCCCAAATTACCTAATAAGGCTTAGGGCCTTGATTAGGGGGCCAGGATGGCAAATTATGGAAATTATGTGATTATGTTATATATATATGTGTGTATCATTATATGATTATGTGAGTTATATTATAAAATGACTTGATATGCATGTTTAGGTGTATTAAATATGCATGCGGGCCCAATTATGATTTAAACGACAATTTTTCGTAATTTGGCCCGTTATGGGTATTTGGCATATCTGTGATATATGTGTGAGACCACATTATTATGTGGATATATTTGGGTTACTCGACATGAGACGATCTTAGAGAGCTAGCTAGTGGGAAAGTTACAATGAGACCCATACTTGACTCGGTGTGAGTCAAGGGGTATATTGGATATTTAATACATTATTGGGATATTGGGTAATGAGAATGATTATTTGATGATATATTAGGAGTTAGTGAGATCAGGAGGGAATTCTAGGGATTTTGACTATTTTACCCTCGGGGGCATTTTTGGGACCCCAAGCATTGGGATTTGTTTGAGGTTACTTAAGCTTGAAGTAACCTGTCAGAAACATAAAAAGAATGTTCAATACGTTCTCTCTCTCCCGTTATCCCTTTTTATTGTTCGTCGCATTTTCGAAGGAAACTTGAGTTTTAGGACTCAGATTCAAGCAAGGATCGAGCCATAACGATAATAGGAAAGATTAGAAGCTTATTAGCCGAAGGATTTAGTGAGAAACAACATAATCAGAGGTAATTTAAGCATTGAATTTCTGAGTTTTCGTTTCCTAGAGTTTCTTAAGTTTTGAGTTTGGATTTTACGTTCTAAGGAGTTTTTGAATGGTTTGAAGCATCGGTTTTGAGGATTTTGGGCCATTTAGATGGTTAGGAACTTTGTTTTTGAGATTTGGGTATGTTTGGATGGATTTTTGGAAGGATATAAAATGAGAAAATGGAGGTTTTATTGCTGGGTACGAGGTCGAGCCGCGGCCCTGTTCTTGGGTGTCGCGGCTCAAGCTTGATGAAGAAGATGAAGCAGGGTTGCTGTGCTATTTGAGGCGCGATGCTAGTATAGTCAAAGGGGGCATTAGGCCCCTGACTTGAGCGGGGCTGCAGCTCTAGTGTTTGGGGCCGCGGCTCAAAAGGGGAAAATGGCCAGAGTGGGTTTTAGTCATGGGAACTTAAACTTAAGGGCTTGGGATCGATCCTACTACATGGTTTGGTAGGATTCAAAGTCCTAGAGGCTAGGACTCGGGCTGGAACCTTTATGTACTTGTTTTTTTACGGAGATCTATATTATGGTTGTGACTAGGTTATCGCTAGGGGCTCAGAATCAGGATCGTGCTTGAGGGTCATTTATTGGTAACCTGTGCTTGGACTAAAGGTAAGAAAACTGCACCCAGTATGTGATACATGTGATTATGGCGGGGCCTGAAAGTTGAATATAGAATTGATCAGAGCTTGAGTCTCTATAAATGTGCATGATCATTATTATGCTTGTGATTCTGAATTGTTGAAGAGGAACATGAATAGGGCATGCACGCCTGAGAATGTGCATGATTATGATTATGCTTATGATCATTGATTAAGCATGTCGATTAGGCTAACCAGAAGCGCCAGGTACGCTTAAACTGTTAATCATGTTTAGTTACCCGATTATTTCCAAATGACTCATTTAGCGAGTTTAGTACTATTTAAAATACATAGTGTACCGGTGCCTGGGTAGTAGGGCATTACAAAAACAATGAATATCATTAAAAACTCAAAATCATGTCTAGGGCTTTGAAATTTCTCTTAACCTAAAAAAATTCTACTCCATAGAAGATAATAACAATAAAACAATAAACATATTCAAATCACAAATTGAGTTTAGAAGAAAGAAAACTCTGGTGCTCAATCGTTGTGATTCTGTTGTTGTGGTTGAATATTCTATTCTCGTCTTTAACCTTCTTTATCCATTGCTCAATAGCCTCTGAAAAGTGGTCTTATTTTTTCTCCCCAAATTGTAATGTTTGAAACTCCTATTGAGGTTTGGTACCTTTACAGCATGCCTGGAGGGCATGCATGCGTGGATTTAATTGATGAATAATATTTTTTATAAATAAATATGTTGATTATGTGAATTGAATGCGTTTGAAGACTCGCTCATGGTGAGAGCAAGCATATTTGTAAATTTTCAACATCTTAGGGTATATTTGTGAATTATATGTGCTATGTGCAGTGACACCACATTATTATGTGGGATTATGTAATTTGTCGCAATAGTGAGTTTCTTCAAGCGGTAATAGAGGAAATGTCATAATGGGAAATATCCGGCTTTGGTTGAGCTTTTGGATAATATTGAGGATTTTTATATTTAGTATATATTAGTGGAATAATTGGAGATTAGTGGGATAGTTAGAAATAGTGGTAAGATTACTAAAATGTCACTGGGGTTAGTTAAGTGAGCAATTAAATAGAGGGGGGCATTATGGTCTTTCGGTGGTATAGTTAACTAAAGATGACCATTTGTTTTCTTATTTTTTCCATTTCACATTACTTTGTCTTTGTCTTCCTTCTCTCTCATTCATCACCTATACACTTCCTCACCAATGTTCTAAAGCTAAAGATCAATTCTCTCCAATTTTTTCCTAAGTGTTGATAGAATTCAAGTTTCAATGAGGAAATTTCCAGCCAATAGTTCCATCCTCTTCATAGGAATCAATCATAGAATAAGGCATGGAAAAATTCTACAGGTTCTTCATCTTTTTCTTAAGGAATTAGAGGATTTTACTTAAAATTCAAAATTTTATGATTGTTTAGATTGGTAGGTTAGTAGTAGAAACATGCTAAACAATTGATTTAAACAATGAATTCATCTAATCAAAACAAGAAATTTTGTTGAATTTTGGAATTGGAGTAAAATGGGGTTTTAGAACCCTACAATTTCAATTCTTATTTAGAACTAGAAATTTGATGTTAAGATTAGGGATGACAATATAAGCCATGGGTACGTGTACCCATCGTTATTCAATCCGAATGGGGCAGAGAAAAACCATTCAAGCGGGGAAAATGATCAGGGCGAGGAATAGCCGCCTACATATATACGGGTATGATTCGGGTGTGGGTGTGGGTGCGGGTGCGGGTGTGGTATTAGCATATTCTGCCTCATACTCGCGCTATATATATATTTATTTATGTAATTTTATATTTTATAAATATATAACTTTATTGTACCTATATATTATTAAATATATAATATACTTATAGTAATATTAATAAAAACTAAAATAATTTTTCTATGTTTTACTATATTTTACTTTAAATTTTGAATATATAATATTTTAAGATTATTAGACTTTAATTACTAAAAGAAATGATTATTAGATTTTAAGTTTGATACTATTTAGGATGTTATTTTATTTTTGTAACTAAATTATAAAAATATAAAATTAAATTGATGATCATTTCATTAAATCAAGAATTTTTTTTTCATTTTATTATTATCAATGGGTACGGTAACCATGATTATTTCCCATTATTTTTGGGTCAATACCCGCACTGTCCCTGATGGTTAAGGGACGAGTGTGGTTATATAATTAACCTATGGGGATGAGAATGGTAATTGAAAAACCATCCCCGATCCACACCATTTCCATTCCTAGTTAAGATGGTACTTAGATGATGTATTCAATATTGTATAACTATTTTGGGGTCAAAACTATACTTAGAATTGACTGGAAACAAGGTTTGGGTTGGTTTTGAGCTAAGGAAAACGCTGGGGAAATTTTGATTTATGGGTTCCAGCTGTCTCGGGTGAGGTCTGAGGTCAAGGTATTGCCTGGTTGGTGTACTAGGGCGAGGTCTCTCGAGCCTTTTCATTTTTGGGGCACGACTGTGATCGCCCCAGTGCCCTAGCTTTTCGAAACTCTAGTCTAGTGTGGCCGTGCTCAGGGGTTGTTGCGACTGCACCAGGTGCTTCGAAATGTTGTTTTTTGACTTTCTTTCATTTCGTACATGATTTCTGCAATCTGTTTTAGGACTCGTTCGGGGGTTGGTGGGGGCGATTCCAATAGTATGCTAAACTGGTTTGGAGGTCGCAAAAGTTAGAGTTTGAATCTTGAGTACGTAATTAGATTTGGTTTCTAATTGAGCATACAATACTTGTTGTGATTATGGTTTCGAAAAGACTTGAAAAGAGATCGCACTGGAGGTTATCTTTATCTCTGTCACTGGACTACAAGTAAGAAAAGTTGGCATTTACACATAGAGTGGGCATAGACCCTATTATATATGTAAACGGTTACAACCGTATGATTTATAATTGAACTAGGGTTCTGTACCCTTATTGCATACCTTTGCTTGTTATGTTTAGTTGTATTGAGTTTATTTGTGATTGATCGACAAGGACCATATATGGCTATGATCACGTGGAATGTAGGCCGTGATGGTAGGACCAACATTGGAATGCGGTATACACTCCTTCGGCATCGATTGTAAGTGTTGTGCCCAGTTACACACTCTCTCGGAATAGGTCGTGTTAAATATTTATATGGTTGAAATGTATGTATGTATAGTTTGTGAATCATGTGAATGCTTATATATGTGCATATTGCAATTATCATTTATTCCATGTTAGGATTTGCTTGCTTGGCCTTGGCTCATGGGTGCACTATGGTGTTGGTAAGGACAAAGGAAAAGTAGGTCAACCATGAGTTGGAAGCTTTGTAGTGATGCGTACAAGTTTGACCTGCTTAACCTATATGATTGAGTCATATAATGGACTTGAGTCAAAAGTCTGATTTTGCCACCTAGGTCAACCCATTTTGACAACAAAAGTCGTAATTATGTTATGTTTAAACTAAATGGGATCATGTGTAAACATTTGTGAATTTAGTGAAGTAGTTTTCCTTTTTTTATTGAATTTTGGCGTATTAATTTATTGTTTTTATTTTACTCACACTTTTGGGTAAAAAGCCTCTAGCTTAATAAGATAGCATTATTTTAAACACACGAGATGACAGTCCTGAGCTAGTTGGGCGTCACACAATTTGCACTAAAAATGTTCTATTTACACCCTCTAGAAGTTTTCATAAAAATACAACATAAAACATTTTTTTTTAACTAATTGTATAGACACCGCCTAGGCGCTTTGCTCTTTTATGTAACTTGGAATTCCACTAGCACCTAGGTGCTTGACTATTTTTTAGCATATATCAACTCCTTAGGTCATCTCAAGCATCCTGACTTCAACCACTTCCACAAAACATTCTAAATTCCTTCCGAATGACTCCAAACATGTGATTAGTCTCCAAATATCTTGTCAAATTTATATAACAAATATGCACTCATTAGTTACGAAAAGTTGAATATGTAGTATGGAGGCATCGAGAGATGGGAGTGTTGTTAGCAAAAAGGGGTCGAGGAGCTTACTATGGCAGTATCATAGAGAAGAACTCACGAAGAAGAAGGTTGCCCATCTGTTAGTCCAATTTGATCTACATAACAGAAACGTTGTAAAGACTTGCGGGAAATGAAGTAGTTTAACAACTCTATTGCTCAGCTTGTGTCAGATAACAAAACTATCAGTTGTAGGATAATAAGGAGGAATATGACGAAACTACAAAAGATGATGCATTTTAAATGTTTTTTACTATATTTTTTTTCTAGACAATTTTAATTACTTTAGCTTAATTTAATATTTGAGAAACAATTAAAACAATGTAATAATTTATATATTGTATAGTTAATTGTCAGTATTATTAATTTTACTATTTTTATTTAGTTTGATTGTTAATTATAATTTAAAAAAAAATCAATTATATATATTAATTATAAAAATTAATATAATTAAAAAAATTAAATTTGGTTAAAAAAAAAAAGCTTCTCCCGGTGCTTTTTTTTCCCGGGAAAAGCCAATATTTTTTTTGTCAGACAAACTCTTACTGACACATTTTTGCATAGTAAAAAGTGACATTTTTTACTGCACAATTTTTTGTCGGGATGGACATCTTTTTGGCGGTGCAAAAATGTGTTGGAAAAAGTTCTTACCATTGCCGACGGAAAATCGCACCAAGAAAGGTCCTTTTGATAACATCAGGTATTGAATTTTTTTTCCGGCGTGAGTCTTTTTGCCGGTGACTTTACTCGTCGGTGAAACCAACTTTTGCCTACGCATTTCATTTTTCGCCAAGAAAACATATATTAGTGGCGAATCTTTGGCAAAACTCTATGTTGATGCAAAAATGCGCGAGGAAAGGTGTTGCGACCTTTCCCGACACAATTGGTGACTTTTACTGTCGTAAAAATACACTGGCAAAAGTAATCTTTTTTGTAGTGATAAAACTAAAATATATATGGGTAACCTTATTTGATTTTCTATGTTGTCACCCCATAGCCAAAAATCTAAAAACCAACACAAATTACATTTTGACTACTACTTTCAGATGTATGTGATTGGTGGGCCCTTCTCAATTTTGTTGAAAATTTTAAATACACAGTTTAATGCTTAATTTTTTTTTTATAGTTAACTCTCCAAAATTTGAATTATTTGTCAAATACATAAATTTTTAATAGTTTGCCCTTCTTGTTAAATACATGCTCCTTTGTAATCGGCTTGATTAGCCATAGTTTGGTCGTCTCCTTGCGAGATTTTATGGCTCTATAAGTTTTCGTCTGTAGGACTTTTTGTCCTTTAACCTTTGAATGAATGTTCTTCTAAAAAAAAAGGTAATCCTCGCTCCGCACCATATCTTATTTGTAGGGTATGAAAGAAAATAAAGAGACCCAATAAAACAACCATAGAGTTGAAGAAGACCCAATATAAAGTTCCTTCTTAAAAGAAAATAATAATCAAGGCAACAAGGTCCTAGGTTTAAGAACTTCCCGAAGAGAAAGGGACATACCTCAAAGTTATTGATTAAGAGCGCAATGAGGAGAACTTAACCCATTCATTACTCACCTTTCCGCCGAGAATAATACCAAGATAGACTTACATAAACGAAAATGGCAAATGCCGACTTGGTTTCAGTCAACTAATAAAAAATGAGAGTAAAAGCCACATATGACAACTAAATTGAAAATACGAAATTTAAAGTAAATATGAAAATTTGTATTAGGTAGGGGAAGAAAACAAGAATTTAAAATTACACTATATTTCATATATTAGCTTTTGAATTGTTCACCATTTAAAAAAAATGTTAACAAAATAAATAATTAAGTGAGAAAGATGAAAGATTAATACAATCTCCAACATAAAAAGAAATTAAACAATACAACAAACTTATTTTTATATCATACGAGTTTTCTAATAACTTTTTTTTTATTATTATTGTGTTGTTTTGATAATAAATATATAGTTTTAAGATATTAAAAAGACTTATTTTTTTAATAGAGTTTTAATTATACTAAAATTGTATTGTGCTACTGAACTTAAAATTTTATTAAAAAATATTAAGGAATTAAAAATTATATATTTGTTATTTTACATAAAAATAAATATATAATAAAATATATAGATATATATCCCTTACGTAAATAGAAGGTGATATTGAAATTCATTAGTGTCCAATAACACAAGGAGATGACATATCGCTATTGGTGAAATTCAATATCGGATTCTACACATTTTAATTTAATAATTATTATAAAGTATCGCTAATCAATTATAAAATATTATATCAAATTATTACATTTTGTATAATTTTTTACATCTTAAGATGCCAAATATAAATATACAAATATGACTCACGTATATATTTATATATCTACCTAACCTCATCCTTTTAATAATAATAGAGTTATTATACTGATATTATTGCGGTCACAATTGAAGACTTAATTTTCTCCCATTTATATACAGTAATAATTTCATAAATTATGTTTTTTGTTACTCCAAATATTAAAATAATGTTGTATCATGAAATAGGTTCAATTATTTGTTCAACACACCACAAGGACGTACAACTTAATAATTCTTTGAATATTAGAGCCTTTTGACTAAGCTTGCCATTATTATTTGGACAGTTGTGAAAAGTAGCCGCCTCTAGTGATATATATATATATGACAATTCTTTTACATGGAAATCACTTTAAGCCCTACTGGTAGGACTTTCAGTATTTCTCGACCCATGAACAGTTTTCGGCGCGATTTTTTTTATGACCGTGTATATTATAGCTATTTAGAGTATCCTGCAAATTTTCAGAAAATTCCGAATAGTTTACAGTACCGAAAACTAGGTTCAAATATGTTATTTTTCACGCGCATAAAAAAAATTAGTCACGCGTGCAACAACATGTTTGAACCTAGTTTTCGGTATTGTGAACTATTCGGAATTTTCTAAAAATTTGCAGGATGCTCTAAATAGCTACAATATACACGGTCATAAAAAAAAATCACGCCGAAAACTGTTCACGGGTTGAGAACACTGAGAACCCTACCGGTAAGGCTTCAAATAAAGCACCTAGAAGAATTCCCCATATATATATATATATATTAGGGAATTCTCCTATAAGGGCTTCATTTTAAGCCCCACCGGTAAAGCTCTCAGTGTTCTCAATCCGTGAACAGTTTTTGACGTGATTTTTTTTTATGACCGTGTATATTGTAGCTATTTAGATCATCCTGCAAATTTTCAGAAAATTTTGAATAGTTTACAATACCGAAAACTATGTTCAAACATGTTGTTGCACGCGTGACTAATTTTTTTTATGCGAGTGGAAAACAACATGTTTGAACCTATATTTCGGTATTGTAAACTATTCAGAATTTTCTGAAAATTTGCAGGATGCTCTAAATAGATACAATATACACGGTCATAAAAAAAGTCGCGCCGAAAGCTGTTCACGGGTCAAGAAACACTGAAAGCCCTACCAGTAGGGCTTATAGTGAAGCCCCTATAAAAAAATTGTCCTATATATTTATATATAATATTCAAATCTACATACATACTCTTTTTTTTCTAGGTTAATTACTTAAATAACACGTTATATAAACCCTCGGAAATATTCAACAATTTATTGTATTTTTCTATTTTATTTTTAATTTTTTGGAATAATGACATACAAACTATGTTGTTTTCTCTTACTTTTTGGTATCATATATAGTCATTATATAGGATTTTGAAATGTTAATGTGGGTAATGTTTAAAACAAAATTGATTATGTTGACTAGCTATTTCCCTAACAACTAATTAAAACGAAGCTTAAAGAAATGAAAGTTGAGACACAGATTTTTATGTGGTTCACGTTATGAATTAACCCTAGTCCATGAGTCACTTGTATTTAGGATGATAAAAGCTAGCAAATGTCAAGCTTTTATGGATGTTTTCCGGCACCGTTTTACCAATGCTCTGGATATTTATATTACAAGAATTAACCCTAGTCCATGAGTCACTTTTATGGATGTTATGGATATTTTATATTACAAGAAGATAAAATATGAGATCCTTTACAAAGTGTGCCCTACCCCCTATTTATAGATGGCTGAAGGCAATTAGTTCCCTAGTGAGGGCTAATTACAGTTATTCTATCCTAATGGGGACTTAAATGTATAATAAATGGTAAATTTTAGTTAATGTGTTGGTGGGTCCCTGCGTATCTCAGTGGGCCAATACGAGGTATCAGCCCACTACCTTATTGGGCAACACGCTCTTGACAGTGAAAATGTCAGGAGGGTAGCAATATATTTTCTCATGTTAGACGGCGTCGTGAGAGATCCTGCTTGTTGCTTGTACGAGATCGACACCACAATCAGTGTAAAAATAAGTATCATATGGTTGCTTATGGTCGAGGGTCATTGTGCTTGACTCCTAGCAGCTTTGTTTCCACATCTGGATGATGGATCTCGCAGACCTAGAGGACTTGAATATAAGAACCATCCTACACTAAGACTTGAATAATTTTCGGGAACATAGTCCACGGGAAGTAGTGTTTCCACAAGGACACACTCCTCTGGTTGTGGTGAACTGCGATATGAGGCAAGACTTACCTCCTGTGGAGCTCGAAGCAAGCTCCAGGGGACTTAGTCTGCTTCTGTGAAGACCCAATTACTTTTTACTGTGTGCCTTGTGTGACTTGGTGAAATCACAGACAACATCTGCCCCCAAAGTCTTCACTCGTCTTCGAACTATGGAGACGTTATTCAACCTTAGTATAGTAGGAGATGTACTCGGGTTGAGACTGTTGGGCATCCTCGTGGTTTGACACCTGTAAATGGTGACACCACGTGTAGACTCCCTATTGTTGGGCCCACCAATCGATGCCATTTAATGAGGAGTTTTTTCTATGCTCAGGACATCTATTTTGTACAGACGTCCTTTCACTTTTTGATCATGATCTGCGCCTTGAAAAGTGTGACTATTGGATAACGCTCGAGTACCTACTCCATAGGTGATCAACGGCTAGGATTGAATTGCTTCCGGTCCACGTACACTGGCATATATTCAAAATTTGCCTCCCTTCACATTTCACTTTTGCATTCTAAACTTCCCCACTTCCAGAGCTCTGAAAAACCATATTTTGCCAAGAGCTCGTATGATTCTCTCAACAATTCTCCATTTGTCGAACCTAGAACGTCGGCGGAGGAAAAAAATACTTTTGGGTTAACCAGACTAAGCATTTCCATGTTTGCATAAGGCTTAGCACCTACAGGCGCTTTATCTCGAGTAAGTAATTCTTTACCACTTTGCTCTGTTTGTATGTTCTTGTGCATTCTGGGATTTTCTGGGTTTTTGTTTGGGCTAGTGAAACTGGTAGGGTTTGGAGGTTAGGTTACCTCTTTTGATGCTTATTTTGGCCATTGTTGGTGTTGAACCCAACTTTAAGTTGTTGTATTTGTGTTTTTAGAGTTTTTAGGCGTCTTTTGGCATCCCACTGGTTTATGGGGAATTCCCATATTCAGGTGATGTTCTTGAACTTCCGGTGGTGTCTTCGGGGACCATTTGTGGGGTTCCGAGGACACTCCTCAATTAGAAAAAATTTCCCTTTCTTTGTCTCCAAGAAGTTGTCTTAAGGTATTTGTAACGCCCTACTACTCAGGGACCGTTACACTGTGTATTTTAAATAATGTTAAACTCGCTAAACAAGTCATTTGTCCATAGCCGTGTAGCTAAACGTGATTAATGGTTTAGGGTTAAATTATTTTGTTCAAAAGGTATAACCGCTTCACTAAAAACGTTTACTTCCATACATGGGATCCCAAACTACATTAAAAAATGTTAATTACAATTAAAAACTTACAACCAGCCGACCTAAGTGGCAAAATAGGATTTAACACTAGTTCCTCTGAGAAACCCCAACCATGGTGGTCGAGCAGCCGCGTATGTACACATTGTCACCTAAGCTCTCCAACTCAAGGATGGTTCAACTTTCTTTTCCCTTTACCTGCACCATATAGCACTCGTGAGCAAAGGCTCAGCAAGAAAATTTAAACATGCTCATAAGCAATTAATAACATATTACCAAATCATAATAAGCATGCCTAGCAGTAATAACCCTACTCATGCATGCATACCATTCATATAAATGACTACAGTGCCATATAGGGCCAATAGCCCAAGATAAATGATCAATGAATCATACCGGGGTCCAATGCCCAAAATATATGATTATTGAATCATATTGGGGCTCAGTGCCCTAATACATGACTAATAAATCATATTGGGATATGGGACTATTGAGTCACCCCGGGGCCCTTTGCCCTATCCTCTGTATGACCAGCCTTGGAGCAGACCCAACATACCTAGCTCTAAGTTTTCCATGACCAATAGGTCAGCCAAGCGTATGTCACGCTCCTGATTAGGCATAACCATATCGACCAACGCTCAGAGCACCATTGCCACCATTGACTTATAAGTCAATGCTTTTCGACCAGCGCTATTGTCGTCCTTGACTCATAAGTCAATGCTTTTCGACCAATACCCATCGTGCCAATGTCATCCTTGACTTATAAGTCAATGCTTTTCGACCAGCGCTCAACGATATTGTCGTCCTTGAATTGTAAGTCAATGCTTTCGACCAACACTCAACGTTCTAATGTCGTTCTTGACTCATAAGTCAAGTCTGGGGCCCAGCCCTAGGACATGGGACTAATAAGTCACCCCGGGGCCCTTTGCCCTATCATTTGTATAACCAGCCTTGTAGTTGGCCCAGCATACCTGGCGCTGAGTTTTTCCATGACCATTGGGTCGGACAATCGTATGATGCGCTCCTGGTTAGGCATAACCATAACGACCACCGCTCAGTGAGCTATTGCCACCCTTGACTCATAAGTCAAGCCTTAATCAGATAATTCAGACCAGCATATACCATAAATCAAATATCCAAATACAAAGCAATCAACATGCTTAATCAACAATCACAAGCATAATAATAATCATGCACATTCTCAGGCGTTTATTCCCTATTCATGTTCATGCTCATCAATTTGGGCCAAGCCATAATCACATGTATCACATAATGGGTGCAGTTTTTTTTACCTTTAGTCCAAGCATAGGTTACAAATGAACGACCCTCGAGCACGATCTCGGTTCCGAGCCCCTATCGATAACCTAGTCAAAACCAAGTATAGAATCCCATCAAAACAAGTAAATAAAGGCTTCCGGACTGAGTCCTAGCCTCCCAGCCCCACGGTAAGGGCCGACCAGAGAGCCCAGCCCCAAAATACATTGGACATAAGCCACGACGCAGCCCACAGGCGCTGCGGCACGATATTGGTTCAGAGAACCGTCCAAACCCCTGGGTTCATAAGGGTCACGGTGCCCAAGAACAGGGTCGCGGCGCAACCTCGCGAACCCAAATTTTCTCTAATTCAAATCCTCCAAAACACAAGCCAAAACAAAACCAAACCCACAATTCAATCCCAAAACATCAATCTTACATCCCAGGCAACAAAACATGACTTTCCTTCGGATTAAAACTCATCAAAATCATAAAATTCAATCTAAACTTAAGGAAACAAAACTCAAAAACTTAAAACTTAGATTACCTCTGATTATGCTGATTATTTTGTTTTCCAGCTAAATTCCTCTGGCTAACAAGCTTCTAATCTTCTGTAGAATCGTTATGACTCTAACCTTGCTTGAATCTGAGCTCTAAAACTCGAGTTTCCTTCGAAAACGCTAATGGTCATCAAAAAGGAGAACGAGAGAGAGAGAGAGAGAGAGTTTGAACGTGTTTGTATTTTTGTTAGGTTACTTCAATCTTAAGTAACCTTAAGAAAATCCCAAGGATCGGAGTACTCCAAAAACGTCCCCGAGGGAAAAATAGTCAAAATCCCAAGAATTCCCTCCTGATCTCACTAACTCCAAATATATCCTCAAATATTCATTCCCATTACCCCAATATCCCAATAATGTATTAAAAACCCAGAATACCCCTTGACTCACCCCGAGTCAAGTGTTGGTCCTGTTGTGACTTTCCCACTAACTTGCTCTCTAGAATCACCTCATGCTGAGTAACCCAAATATATCCACATAATGATGTGGTTCCACACATATATCACATATACCCATAACAGGCCAAATTACGAAAATTACCCTTTTAATAAAAAACGGGCCCACATGCATATTTAACACACCTAAAAATGCATATCAAGTCATATTATAATATAACTCACATAATCAAATAATGATATACATATATAACATATAAACACACAATTTCCATAGTTTTTCATACTGGCCCCCTAATCAAGGCCCTAAGCCTTATTAGGTAATTTGGGACATTACAGTATTCTCGTGTTTTAGCCATTTTCCTTGGGTCAAAGCACTAATTGCTTGGTTTTGTTTCAATTATTCGAGGAACTTCACGAGATGCACCGGCAAAGTTTCTACGCATGCAACTGGGAGCCACTTTTGATGGCCTTTGAAAGAGGTAGACAACTGGAGGAGAGACATGCATTGGCCCAGGCACAAGAACAGGCCATGGTGGTGAGGGAAGTTACTCCGGCGGTGGAGAAGTCAGCACGCGACTGCAAATCCTGTACGGAGGAGGAGGGGAACATAGCTCCGACTCCCTATCCTACACAAAAGTACGAGGCCACGAGATTTGAGGCGGAGCAGATCCAGAGCAAGTTGAAGCATACATGGGTCGTGAAGCACATCATGGGGCACTATGGGATCAGAGAAGAGTGCCTCGTTTGCCTTTTCTGAGAGACGGAGAGGTCACACTGTAGCGTGCATGGTCTCGGGGCTTGGAGCCAGATGCATATCCAGGTAAGAGTAGCCTTACCCTTCAACCAATACTTTATGAACTTCTTGAAGTACTTGTGGATTGCTTCATTCTAGCTGTCCCCAAATGGCTACAGGGTACTCGCGGGCTTGTAATTCCTATACAAGAGGAGAGAATGGAGAGCCTTCTCCGTCCGAGATCATATATCTCTACAGCTTCTAGGCGTGCCTGAACAAGAGGATGGGTGATCTCAATGGATTTTACACCCTGATGAAGTACACCAATATGAATACAAGGATCTCCATCACAACGAGAGCCATGGGAAGAATTACAAGGACCATTTCTTCTTCACAAATGGCTTCCCAAAATGGACTAATTTGGCCCTTCTCCTAGAATTCTCTAGGGATGGTAAGTAATTCACCAACTTCCGAGCATTTGTTCTCCCTAGTTTGTAGAATTCTTTTGTACTTAATAACTTTTCCTTTATTACGTCCTTTTCGTCACACCCCTTTTGTCAAGGTGTTCAAAGATTGCAAGGACGCGATGAACGATCTTCCAAATGTGAATCTAGAACTGAGCCAGCTAGTGACGAAGGAGAACTTGATTGTTGTGGGTCTCATTAAAGAGGCATAACACATTAGCAATCTTGATCTAACTTTGTATAGGAATTCCACAGAAGCTCATGAATTGGCTTCACGCTACATTCAGTATGTTGATGAACTAGCCTGCACCCAATATAATTAGCGACTATTGGAAGAGCAGTTCGAGAATGCTCAGGCTGTCTGAGCAGTCCAAGAAGCTCGGTTGGGTCAAGAACTTGAGGAGGAGCACCAGGTGGGAATAGAATCGTCTTCCCAAGAACAAGGTAAATCTCCCATTGTAGTCTATAATGCTAAGCATGTAGGAGATGGAGTAAGTCTTGAGCTCGTGTGGTCTTCTCTGTAACTTCTCCAGTGTGGCCTTAGCTCAGACCGTCCCTGATATCTAGAGGATTACCAAGATATGATCGACCGCTATCTCCACCACCTAAAGAGACAGCTACTTCCTTGGGGGTTCGTGACATTGGATGACGTGACGTCCTTTCACGCGATGAGGTTTTATTAGTATGAGACTAACACAACTCATGAGATGGGGAGGCTAATAAAGGACTTTGCATGTTCGATGCTTCACCCGGAGGAGCAGTCTAGTGGAGGGGCTTCCCCAGAATCTCTCGTGCTCTCGACGTTCTTTGTTTATCTTTTTTACCTTTGTGGTTTCCTTAGATTATTTTGGCACCAACACTTCTTTTTTTCTACTTGCAATTCACATGGGTCTAGTTGTTGTTGTCCGTGCTACCAGGCTAGGTGCTGGGGGGACCAGTAGGTCAAAGCATAGATCTTCCCAACGTCTCCGTGAGGGGTTGGAACCTTATCCACCATCAAAGAGACAACAGACTTCCTCAGTCCAGACCCACCCGTGTATGAAGTGCCTTCCTCACCATCTCCTTTCTGCAATGCAGGAGTTTCCAGAGCCATCGAGATCCTCAAAAATAGTGGAGCTCCCATTGTGGAGAGCCTAGTCAACACAAACCTTCCTCGTCTTCTAGTGTATCCAGAGAAGTATGAGGGGGTGCTCTTGGAGCGGTACCTAGCGATGGTGGAGCATTTCGATGCTCGCATGGAGGAGGGCAACCATAAACTCCATGAGACTGTCAAGGCTTTATGCCAGCTCAAGCCTCTAAGAGTGAGACCTATGGAGCCTCCCACTGGTCGGGCAGAGTTGGAAACTCTGTTCGGTTAGACTGTGGCTCCATAGGAGGTGGAGCTTTTACAGGCAGTTAGCTCCCCAATGTGCGAGTTGACTGCTTGGAGCTTCGCCCAGCTGGGTGATGACAATGATGCTTCACTTGTCTCCTCTCTCCGATATGCCTCGGTGAGGGTAAACTCTGGAAATTTTTGAATCTTTGTGTCGTGATTTGTTACACTTACTAACTGGACTTTGTTCTCTTTTAGATGGCTCTAGTGGCCCAGCGACTTGGTGACATAATGATGGAGAAATCCTATGATCTTAAATGGAGTCAGAATAGGTGCGCCACCTTGAAAGCTAAGGTTGGGGCCCGCCTGCAGGCTGCCTTGGAAGATGAGCAGGCCCATCCTTGGGTGTTGGAGGACTCAGGGACCAAGGTATGCGAGGAGGCCAAGGATGTCATTGAGAAAGCCCATGAGGAGTCTAAGGCTGGTGCGGAAAAGTCCCAGCAGGCCCAAGTGGAGGCTCGCAAGTCCAAGGAGGAAGATGACCAAGCTCGGCCGGAGACTGTGACAACCATCAAGAAAACTTTTTCAGGTTGCAGATGATGCAGCTAACGCCTGTGAAAAGGCTCGGGCCGCGAAGGATCGCAAGAAGAATGCCAAGCTTGAGGCTTCTTAGAAAGTGGAGGACCTTGAGTAGGAAGCTGACACCATGGATGATGACGCGTTTTATGTGGCCTGGGTCAACAATAGGGACATGGACCTCACCTCACCGAAGAAACCGAGAATAATCGGTTTCTCTACAAGTAGTGCCTCCGGGCTACTGAAGCTGGACAAGCTTTTGGTGTTATTACCATGGAAGTCGGCTGAGCTCCTGAAGTTGATCTCATCATGGACCTTATCACTGAGGTTCCTCAAGGAGAAAATAGGGCTATTCCCTTGTTTTATTGATGTTTTGTAAATAGGTCTTCGACCCACTCATTGGGGTACAAACAATTTAATGTTCGAGTCCTTGTTTAATAATAATGCATTTTTTTTTATTTTTACTTGCATTCTTTGTCTTTTACTTAATACATTTTTTTTGCATTCTTTGCCTTTTACTTATTACATTTTTCATACATCGTTTAGTAATAATGAAAATTGGACTTAAAATTATACGAGATTTTGTCGATTTCCTCGCGTAATGCGATATAACGAAAAAATCAACTTCATTTAACATGTTTTTATCCACGTGTGGGCCCAAGTTTAATCTACTCGAGACTTAAGTGTCCAAGTCTAGGTGACTCAAAGCTTATATGCTCTAAGGTTAGATAAATCGAGGCTTGTGTCCAATTCTAGTGGTCTCAAAGCTTATACGCTCTAAGTTCAGATAACTCGAGGCTTGTGTCAAAGTCTAGGCAACTTAGGACTTGTGACTGAGTATAGGCGACTCAGGTCTTATTTTCTTAAGTTTAGGAAACTTAGGCTTGTTCCTCAGTACAGGCGAATCGGGTCTTATTTCTTATGTTTAGGTAACTTAGGCTTGTGCGTGAGTATAGATGACTCGAGTCTTGCTTGCTAAGTTTATGCAAGTTAAAGATTGTGCTCGAGTACGGGTGACTCAGTTCTTGCTTGCTTAAGTTTAGGCAACTTAAGGTTTGTGCCCAAGTACAAGCGACTCGCGACTTAAAGACCTTCTACCCCCTTGGAACTCAGGAACTCAGTGTTGCTTCGTAGGCACTTAGTCCTCGAAAAGTAACTTGACTTCTCCGCCCTTAGGTGAATTAGGTTTATTTATGACACTAAGTTTACTCTCGGGTGCCCGTATAGGCTCCTCTAATTGAGTTCCCTAGGTCATGCTTGTCATGAACTTCTTGCAAGCTTTATGACACTGGGTTTACTCTAAGGCCCCCATCATAGGCTTCTTAAACTGAGTTCCCTAGGTCATGTTCCACGAGCGGTTATCTCGTAGGGTGACTATCCCACCTATGCCCCCAAGTGATCGGAGATTAGTTTGCACCTTATTTTCTATTTAGGACCGCGACTTGTCCTTAAGGGTCGCGGCCCATCCCTTAGATAGAGGCCAGGCACTCCCTGCTGAAGGGCACATGTGCGATTTGCACCCCCTCAGGTCACGACGCGTCTGGCAAAACAGAGGCACCCCATCCTCTTCAAGCATGCGAGCCGCGGCGCCTGAAGAATAGGGTCGCAGCCCGAGGCCCCAAACCCAAAAATCCTTCCTTTCATGCATTTTTCCTCAACCTTCAGCCCTAAAAATCCAATCCTAACATGCATCCTAGCCAAAACTAGTCCCAGATTTCCAATTAACATTTCAGAACAACATCTAAAGCCTTGAATACTAACTCAATTTCCCCTAAATGCCCAAATTCAGAATCCCCTTAACAAAATAAAATCAACCAAAATCTTGACAAACTTAGAAACCTGAAACCTTACCTCAATGACAACTAAATCCTCTGCTTCAATCTTTCAGCCCTTGAGCTTCAATTTCAAAACTTCCCAGCTGATTCTTGTCAACTTCTAGCCTTAATCCTCCAGAATTTCTTGCTAATTCCCCTAGGTTTCCTCCTCCAAAACCTCAAAATCTTCTTTGGCACAAGAGAGGGAGAGAAAACGTGTATGAGAGAGTGAGAAACCTGAGAGGTTTCCGTTAGTTTTCTATTAGTTCTGGTAAACTCTAAAGTGTCAAGGTAAGCTTAACCCACAAAAGACCAATTTGCCCCTTGAATTACTTAGCCCTCTAATGATTTCTAAGGATAAAACGATCATTTTCCCGATTCCTACTAATTCCTTAAGTGTTCCTACCATTTATCAATTAATCCTGTTGTGTCCAATCATTTACCACATACATAGTCATTATTCAATAAGTCCCAAAATGTTTTCTAAATTCTCAAAATACCCCTAGGCTCCCCCGAGCCGGGTATTAAACCTCGCTGTGACTATTCCGCTAATCCTCTCAGTAGGATCGTCTCGAGCCACATACTACAGATATTTCCACACAATAATGTGGTCTAAACCATTCATCACATATAATCACATTTATTCCCTTAACGGGCCAAAATTACAAATATGCTCTTATAAGCTGTAAAGGGCCCACATTCAAATCTAATACTCATAAACATGCATATAATATATTCACATAATCATATAAATCATGCATGCCACATAGTCACGCACTTAACCAATTAAACACACATATATCCAATTATGCCCTCCCGACACGCTCACCAAGGCAATAAACCCTATTAACATTTTGGGGCCGTTTCACAGATTTTTGCGTGGTTCAGGTTATGAATTAACCTTAGTCCCTGAGTCACTTGTATTAGGATGATAAAAGCTTGCAAATGTCAAGTATCTACGAAGGTTTTCATGCAATGCTTTTTCAATGGTTTGATTACAAGAAGATCAAATCTGGATCCTTTACAAAGTGTGCCCAATCCCTATTTATAGATGGTCGAGGGCAATTAGTTCCTTCATGAGGGCTAATTACAATTATTCTATCCTAATGGGGACTTAAATGTTTAATAAATGATAATTCCTTTAGTTCATGTGCTGGTGGGCCAATGGGTATCTCAGTGTGCCTAATACAAGGTACCATCCCACTATTTTATTAGGCAACACGCTCTTGATAGTGTCAGGAGGGTAGCAGCACATTTTTCCATGTCAGGCAGCATCATGAGAAATCTTGCTTGGCGCTTGTACATGATCGACACCACGATCAATGCAATAATAAGTATTAGATGGTTGCTTGTGGTCCAGGGTTACCGTGCTTAACACCTGGCAGCTTTGTTCCACGTTCGGAGGATGGATCTCGTAGGCTTGGAGGACTTGAATATAAGAATCGTCTTTCACTAAGACTTGAGCAATGTTCGGGATCATAGTCCTCTAGAAGTAGCATTTCCACGAGGACACACTCCTCCGGTGGTGGTGAATTTTTATTTGAGGTAAGGCTTACATCCCGTGGAACTCGAAGCAAGCTCTAATGGACTTAGTCAGCTATCGTGAAGACCCAATTACTCTTTATTGTGTGTCACATATCACTTGGGGAAAACACGGACAACAAATTACTTTGGTTGAACTAATATAATATTGTATTCTCTATTGTTATAATAATGCATGTTTAAAAGCTAAATTGTATGCTTTTCACATTGAAAATATATCCCTCTTTTAAAATATATGTGTTTTATGTTTTCGGATGATTTTATTTTTTATCAAACACCTTTGAACACAGGGATGAATCTTCAATTAAAATTTAGTAGGGCAAAGACTAAAAACTTTCACTTTTTATTTTTTAGAAAAATTATACAAATTTAAAAGCATGAAATATACAATATTTCTAAATAATTTCATAACATTATGATAAAAAGAGTTGATCTATTATATATAAAATATAATCCAAACTATGTGATAATGCAATATACTTATACATATATAATTAAAAAAATAATTAAGAAATTATTTAAATAAAAAACAAAGAATTAATTGGTAGACATACAAGTGTGAGAAGATGATAAATTACAAATCTATAAAATACAAATAAACAAAAATGTGAAAGATAATTTTTTTTTTTTTAATTTGGTTAAAAATTTTGAAATTCAAAATTATAGAACTTATTAGAAGAATAAATTCAATTAACTATATATATATATACTTTTATACAAGAGAAGAAATATAATTTTTTTTAATTATAATAGGAGAGCCCTTTACTATTTCCAAATATCAAATAGTTGGAATACTATTCTCTCAACTTTATGTTTATTTACATATTAAATTTATAATATTAGAACTCACTACTTTATATATGTATAAATAAGAGTATATATGTAAAAAAAATATCAGGTGGGCACCTCATGCCTATCTAGGTTCGTCCTTGATTGAGATCACATGATAGTAATAATCACTACTCTTGTATGTAGATGGATTTAGCAATCCTAATATGCAGAATAAACTGTATCGAATTGTCACAAAATAAAATAGATTGATAAAGTATACCTCCAGCTATTGATTTTGTGAACCTCGATCTAAAAGCTTTAGATCTGCAAAATGACAACAAAAGAGTATTGGTAAGGGTAAATGACTTCCAAGCTCTCACTAGCTGTATAGATGGAGTATGAGAATGAGCAATGAGCTTGGGGACCAGAACCCTAAATTTATATAGGTGAGACCTTCCATCAAGGTCTCTACCACAATTCATGTCACAATATTTGACAATCAATGAGATATGAAATATTGGGTAACTCAATATTGAGTAACTACCTTAAATGCGTACCATATTGAGAATATTTGTCAATTAATCGTAATATTGACTTTAATCATAATTAATTAGAATTATGGTTGTTGGTACCTCTAATTAATTAAATAAAATATTCTAACATTCTCACACTTGGACTACATTTAATCTAAATTACCACTTAAGTCCAATGAGTATCCATGTTAGGCAACAAACACATGAACCATAGCGATAGGTCCTCTGTTATGATGAGTATTATCTTCCATGTATTACAATATATTTATTAATCAACAATAAAATTTATGTGGTCATGTAACTTAATGAATAACCCCTATAGTTATTCAAGTCCTATGAAGATAAATTTTTCTCAAATAAATTAAATTGCGCATAATTATGAGAAAACATCAAAATAAGAGTTTCATTTATAATAACTTCAGTTGTTCCATAAAAACTACATAAGGGAACCAAGTCTCATGTTCACTACATGATCCTTGATTTTATGAAATGGCAAGCCTTTCATCAAAGAATCAGTTATCACCAATTCAGTGTTTATGTGTTGAATGACCACTTTATTTTCTTTAACATGTTCTCTAACAGCTAAGTACTTAATGTTGACATGCTTGCTTCGACGGCCACTTTTGTTGTTCTTAGCCATGAATAAAACAATGGATTGGTCACAAAACATTTTCAATGGCCTAGAAATAGAATCTACAACTCGAAGGCTTGAAATAAAACTCTTTAGCTATATACCATGTGATGTAGCCTCAAAACAGGAAACAAACTCGACCTCCATAGTAGAAGTAGCAGTCAATGTCTGTTTGGTACTCCTCCATGACACAACTCTACCACCACACATAAAAACGTAACTAGAGGTTGATTTACGTTAGTCAACACAACCATCAAAGTCTGAATCTCAGTAGCCAACTACTTCAAGATTGTCGGTTCCTCTGAACATCAGTTTGTAATCCTTAGTACCTTGGAGGTACCTCTTCACTTTCTCCTCAGCTCTCCATTGGTCTAACCTCGGGTTACTCTGGTATCTTCCTAACATTCTGACAACAAATGCAATGTCATGTCTTGTGCACACTTGAGCATACATTTGCTTCCAACTACAGAAGGATAGGGGATTTTCTTCATTTCTTCCATTTCAAAATCATTCTTTGGACTCTGGGTCAAATTTAATTTATCACCCTTAACCAGAGGTAAAAATTTGTTGATGTAGGCTTCTTGAGATAAGCCTAAGATACCTTGATGTCTATCTTGAAGGTTCTTAATGCCAATGACATAAGATGCATTACCCACATCCTTCATCTCAAAGTTCTTCGAGAGGAAATGTTTTACCTCATGGAGAAAACCTTTATCATTGGTTTCAAGATGAATATCGTCCACATATAAAATAAGAAAACAAATCTTAATCCCACTGACTTTCTGGTATATACATTGATCCATGACATTCTCTTCAAATCCAAAATGACATCATGGAATTTTAAATACCATTGGTGGAATGCTTGTTTTAATCCATATATGGACTTCTTAAACCTGCATACCAAGTGCTCACCATAACTGGAGGAGAATCCTTCTGGTTATTTCATGTATAATTCATCTTCTAGGTCACCATTCAGGAAATCAGTTTTCATACCAATTTGTTGTAGATCTAAATTGAAATGAGCAACTAATGCCAAAATTACTCTAAGGGAATCTTTCTTAGAAATAGGAGAAAAGGTCTCTGTGTAATCAATTCCTTCTTTTTGAGTGAATCCCTTAGCAACGAGTCTTGCTTTATGTCTCTCAATGTTTCCTAATGAGTCTTTCTTTGTTTTGAAGACCCATTTACACCCAATGTCCCTCGCCCCATTAGGTAACTCAACAAGATCCTAGACTTCATTGCTCTTCATAGAATTCATTTCTTCATTCATGGCATTGTACAATAGTTTCGATTCCTGGCTATCCATGGCTTGCGAAAATGTTTCTGGATTGTTTTCGGCCCCAATATTGTAGTAAGATTCTTGCAAATATATGATGTAGTCACTAGGAATTGTCACTTTTGTCGTTCTAGTGGATCTTCTTAATGCTACACCAGCGGGCTCTTAGGGAGCAGGTGGTTTAGCTGGTTGTTCATCAACTGTAGGTAATTCATGAACAACTTGATCCATTGGAACTTCATCATCGACTTGTGGATTTTCAATGACTTGTTGTGGTTTTTCAACATCCCTTTGAACTTGAGGGATGTTTTGAACCACTATCAATCTTAATCTAGAGGTGGAAGGTTCTGAATGATCTTTCTCAGAATTTGAGTCCTTTCATTTATCACTCCCACTAATCAAGTCATTTTAAAGAAAATTTTCATTTCTTGATTTCACAATCCTAGTGCTATGATATGGACAGTAGAATATGTAACCTTTGGACCTTTCAACATATCCAATGAAATACCCAATAATGGTCCTAGGGTCCACTATCATTTCTTGTGGATTATACACACTAAATTCAGATGGGCATCCACAAATGCGTACATGTTGCAAACTTGGTTTCCAACTTTTCAATAATTCAAAAGGCATTTTTGAGACTGCCTTTGTTGGAACACGACTTAATATGTACACAACCGTTTTTAGAGCTTCAGTCCACAAGGATCTATGAATTTTGTAGTTGCTGCTAAGCATACCCCGCACCATGTGCAATAGTGTTCAGTTTCTTCTTTTTGCAACACCATTTTGTTGGGGTGTACCAAGCATGGTGTATTGGCAAAACGATCCCATTTTCTTCAAGAAACTTCGCAAATGGACCAGGTTCTTGTCCATCCTTAGTGTATCTACCATAATATTCTCCACCTCTATTTGATCTCACTATCTTAATTTGTCTATTGTATTGTTTATCTGCTTCAACTTGAAATGTCTTAAAGACATCCAATGCTTCACTTTTGTTATGAAGTAAGTAGAGATACATGTAACGTGAATAATCATCTATAAAGGAGATGAAGTATTTCTGACCATATTTGTCCATATCTAGATTACATATATTTGTTTGTATGATTTCTAATAATTCAGAACTCATATGGACACCACTTTTCTTAGACTTGTTGGTATGTTTTCCCTTAATGCAATCCACACAAGTTTTAAAGTCAGTAAAATATAAGGTATCAAGTACCCCGCATCCTTTACTAACCTCTTAATCATATCAATGGAGATATGTCACAATCTCCAATGCCATAATGTAGAGGAATCCTCGTTAATAACACATCTTTTATTGCCAGCATGAACATGCATAACATTACGAATGGTATCATTTTGTAAATTAATGATGTAAAGACCATCAGAAAAAATACCATTTCCAACACATTCATATATATATATATATAATAAATTAAAAAATTTGTTTGAAAATGTAAAGGAATAACCAAAAGGTACAAGCCTTGAACTGAAATTAAGTTTCTAGCAATACTTGGAACATAAAAGGTATTTTCTAACTTTAAAATAAAACCACTGCTTAAACTAAATTGCATGTTCCTACAGCCTCCACATGCGAGCCCTTCTTGTTTCCGGATAAGGTGCTTTGCTCACTTCTCATTGGTTTCCTTAGGTTTTAAAACCCTGCAAGGAATTTGAAATGTGAATTGTTGATCCAGAATCAATCGACCATGTATTAATATTGACATTAGCCATATTAGATTTATAACATACAAAAGAAATTGGATTACCTTTCTTCTTCATCCGCTGCTTAAACTTGACGCATTCCTTCTTCACATGTCCTTTCTTTTTAGAGAAAAAATACTTGTTGGAATCTTTCTTTATGTCAGCTTGGGGAGCTATATTCTTATTTTGACCCTTATCCTTCTTTGATGGACCTTTAGGTTTTCCATGAGTTTCCATGTGAGGGCTTTCACCTTGCTCCATCAGTAACCTTCCTTTTTCTTGTACACACATGTTTATCAATTCATTGATACTCCACTTGTCCTTGTGTGTGTTGTAGGAAATTTTGAAAGGCATGTATTGGGAGGGAAGATTGTTAAGGATGTAAAGAACCCATAATGATTCACCTATCACCACATTGAACTTCTTCAATTGTCTAGCGATGTCTCTCATCTTGGGGATGTGCTTCGTACGCCTCTAACTCCAGTGAGCCTTGATGATGAGAATTGCAAGATGATAGTATTGCAAAGAGGCTTGTCAACGGTTTCGTACTACTTGACGATGGCCTTAATCAAGTCTTTGAAATTTTCATGATGCTCCACAAATCCACACATTCCTACAGGAATCTTCATCATGATGAACATGATACTCAGACGGTTGGATCACTCCCATTTGTTACACATCGTGATCTCATCTTCAGCGATGGTCTCCTTGATTGTGAAGGGTTACATCGTTTGTGATCGCATAGTCCATGTTCGCGCATCCTAAATGGAAGAGAACTCTCTCCGTCCATATTTTAAAATTGTCACCCCTAAGCTCGGGAACTTCGATTAGGATAGTAGCAAAACTAGAGGCGGATTAAGAAACTACAAGAATACGATTACAAACTTAAGAATGTATTTACCAATGTATAAACATGATGAATATGAAATCTTATCAAACAAAAATTGCATGTGGGCTAAATTTTTAATTTAATAAGATTGAATGTACATTATGATAGATTGATCAAACAATGGAAAAACTTAAGGTTTGATATTTCTATCCAAATAAACTCTATGATAAAACTATTAAATTAAATATCATAATTCATGTGGGTTGATGAAGAAAAATTAATTTAATATAATATCCTAAATAATTATATAAAATATAATAAAATCCTTCTGTGGTAAAATCGTTATATTTATATAACCAATCATAATTTATGTGATCCTAATCAATTTAATATATAATTCTATATAATTAAATATGCTATGGCTACTCCCAAATTATTTAAAATTATATGGTTCACTAGACATTATGTTTTAGGCTCTACTTAATTCTTAATAACAATTATGAAGTAACATTTTAGTCAATCACTAAGAGTGCTACTAGTGTGGTCGTCTGAAGATCATTAAAAATCGTTCTAGATTGAGCATTGTCTCAGTTTCATGTTTTCCCATGTTAACCACAAAAATTGTTTATTTATAATTCATAACTTAATTATTCCATCTAAGTAATTATTCTAATTAATTGGAGAATATTTTATGAATCTTAATGTGCTTGCTGACGCAGTTTTTCGTCAACAGTGGATTAAGAAATTCGACAATAGAGATATTAGGCTTTTTTGCAAAATCGTGATTGAACAAATGAAAGATATCACAAATACTCACACTTTTACGTGGTCCAGTGGTTAAAATCCACCTAGTCCATGAGACAATCTTATTAATCTCTTTAGGGATCTGGGTGAAATTTTTCTTAACAATTTCAACAGAGCTTTTGTATACCAAGAATCAGCCCCTTTTTCTATCCATTCCTGGACAGCTTTGGGTAACTGCATACATAAATATGGTAAATAATAAATTTGGATAACCTCCCATTTACATAGGGATATGATTGCTTATGTAATTTACATCCGTTATTTCGGGTAATAAATGTGTAATAAAAGATGGGCATTAATGAGCGTATAAGGAATCTCCGAGTCTTTTGGGATCCTTCTTTGTGTGTCATGTTTAGTTACATGATTTTGGAGAAATGACTCATTTATCGAGTTTAGCACTATTTAAAATACACAGTGTAACAGTCTTGGCTAACCAGGGCATTACAATTTGGTATCAAAGTG
Source organism: Humulus lupulus (assembly GCF_963169125.1). Lineage (NCBI taxonomy): Eukaryota > Viridiplantae > Streptophyta > Magnoliopsida > Rosales > Cannabaceae > Humulus > Humulus lupulus. The sequence continues at coordinate 124,290,697 of NC_084801.1, read as the reverse complement.
TGCCAAGGTTAAGGGTTCCTGAAGACAGGCTGGGCATGTACATTCGCCACTAAAGACAAGCTCGACTCAAGGTTTGGGTAACTATTTATGTGGTTATGTGTTTAAATTGTTAAATAGGATATTCTAATAGTGTCTGGCCCTTGACTGTTGCATGATTGATAAGGGTGTGCTTATCAACACTGATATTGCTTGTGAATGCAAAAGAAATGCTTATTAACATTGTTATATGGACATGTAGGTCAAGACACGCTCATTAGCGTTGTCATAGATACATGTATGCCAGAAAATGTTTATTAACATTGTTATTTGGTTATAAATGCTAGTAAATGCTTATAAGCACTGTTAAATGTTAAAGAAATGCTTATTAGCCTCGCTATTGGTTGCAAATGTCAGGATGTGCTTATTAGCATTAAACTTGAATATCAACATGAATCGACATGCTTATTAGCATGACTGTTGAATGTGAATGATTATTTGTTTGGTCTTGGACTGTAAGGCTGCAAGAGGTTTAGTTATCACTACCTAACTGGTTGAATTGATTATTGCAGCAAGGTATAAGCTTGGAACTATGGTTCCAAGCCATATTAAATCATCAGCTGGACAGGAAGATAAGGGCCAGAATGACCGACAGAGTTAGAATGAAAATCAGGTTCAGACCCCTCCTCCAGCTCCTGAAAAATGGCAGAAAGTGCTTGTCGATTTGCAAGCTAGGTTATTGAGGCAGGAAGAAGAAATTCGCCTTCTAAGGAAACAACAGGTTCCTGTAGGGAACATTTTTCTAGAAGCACCACTTGTGTTGATGCCAACAATAGAATAGTCGCCAGAGGCTGCGAACAGATGGGACCCTCTTTATGAAAGGTTCAGGATACAGCACCCACCAGTTTTTAAGGGCAGTGCAGATCTGTCTAAGGCTGACTAGTGGATGAGCATTGTTACCACTATCCTAGATTTTATGAGGGTGGTTGGTAATGTGAGGGTGGCCTATGCCACATACATGTTTCAGGAGGATGCCCGAATTTGGTGGGGGTGATATCCTAGACTAGAAATTTTAATACCCTGGATTGGGAAGAGTTTTGAACTCTATTTAATGAAAAGTATTACATTGATGCCATCAGGGCTGCAAAAGTTGAAGTGTTCAGCAGGTTACTTCAGGGCAATATGTCATTGACCGATTATGCCTTGAAGTTTGACAGATTGGAATAGTTTGTCAAGGAACTGGTGCCCACTGATGAGACCAGAGGCTACAACCTACGATAGCATGTGATGCTTGTATAACTAATGTGCCAAGAGTGACTACATATGCACTGGTTGTTGAGAATGAGCTCACAGCAGAGAGCATAGTGAACAAAATCTAGTGCGAGAATGCGGCCAAGATAGACATTAGGAGGCCGGGGCCTCCATTTATGTGTTCAGTTAGGGGTGAGGGCCCCAGTGATCATAAAAGTAAGGCTCATGATGCCTTTCAAGCTCTAGGCCATGACAGGAGACCACGACGTATTCAGATAGGTCGCTAGGGCAGCAATGAGGGCTGGAGAAGTTTTCCAAAGTGCACTAGATGTAGGAGGCGCCATATAGGACAGTGTCAGTCAAAGGCCTGCTTTTTTTGTGGGATAGAGGGACACTTAAAGAATTATTACCCAAAGGCAAGAAAGGGAGAACCAAGAAAGAAAGACAACTCGACCCCAGCTCGAGTGTTCGCACTAACACATGCAGAAGTTGGGGCTTGTCCCTCAATAGTCACAAGTCAACTTTTTAGTGCTAAAACCCATTATACTATTTTGATTGATTCTGGTGCTACACATTCTTTTATTCCTAGTATAATTATTGATAGACTGTGTAGACCATGTGATTATTATGTTGTGGGGTTTGAGACCTTATTACCCATTGGAGAGTTAGTAGTATCCAAGAGATGTGTTAGATCATTGCCTGTGATAGTGGAGGGTAGCAAGTTGTCAGCTGAGTTGATAGATTTGGTTGTGACTGACTTCAATATGATTTTGGGTATGGACAAGTTAGTGAAGTTTGGGGCAACCATAGACTACAGGAGGAAGATGGTAACCTTTAAACTTGAGGGAGAGGATCCTTTTGTATTTTTTGACATTTTGCATGGACCCCGTGTACATATGATATCTGTATTGAGGTCTAGAGATCTATTGCAAGGTGCTTGCATAGGATTCTTAGCCAGTGTGGTAGAAAACACTCAAGTCGTGTCAGTGGGACAGAGGAGACTAGACTAGTCTGTGAGTTTCTGGATGTGTTTCGAGATGATTTACTAGGGGTGCCACTACACAGAGAGACATAGTTTGTTATTGAACTGGCGACAGGGACAAAGCCAGTGTCTAGGGTGCCATATAGAATGGCCCCAACAGAGTTAAAAGAACAAAAGGTACAGCTGCAGGAGCTGTTGTACTTGGATTTTTTCACTATGGGGTGCACCAGTCCTATTTGTAAAGAAGAAGAATGGTTCTCTGAGAATGTGCATTGACTACAGGGAACTAAACAAGTTAAAAATTAAGAACAAGTATCCTCTGCCAAGGATAGATGACCTATTTGACCAGTTGCAGGGTAAGACGGTATTATAAAAGATAGATCTTCGATCTGGTTATCGCTAGCTGAGGATCAAGGAGGGGGATATACAGAAGACTGCCTTTCGTACCAGATATGGGCATTATTAGTTTTCAGTCATGTCCGTTGGGTTGACTAATGCCTTAGATGCTTTTATGGATCTGATGAACAGGGTCTTCAAAGATTATCTAGATTGGTTTGTGATCGTCTTCATCGATGATATTCTAGTTTATTAATAGTCAGAGTCAGAACATGAGCACCATCTCAGGTTTGTTCTACAAAGGCTGGTAGAACACAGACTGTTTGTAAAGTTCAAGAAGTGTCAGTTCTGGTTACCTCAGGTAACTTTCCTTGGTCATATTGTTAGTAGGGATGGGATCAAGGTGGACCCAGCCAAGACTGAGGCAGTCAGAGATTGGCCAAGGCCAAGGAACTCTCTGAGATCTGGAGCTTCCTTGGATTGGAAGGTTATTACGAGCGTTTTGTGGAAGGGTTCTCAAGGATTGCTACCTCATAGACTAAACTGACATGCAAGAATCAGAAGTTTGCATGGTTAGATAAGTGTGAGAACTGTTTCTAGGATCTGACGCATGGATTGATTACAGCTCCAGTTTTGAGTCTTCCAACAGATCAAGACAAGTTTTTAGTCTACTATTATGCCTCAAAACAGAGCATGGGTTGTGTTCTTATGTAGTCGGGGAAGGTGATTGCCTATGCATTGTGTCAATTGAAAGAGTATGAACAAAGATACCCCACTCATGATTTAGAGTTGGCATCAGTGGTCTTTGCATGAAAGGTATAGAGGCATTACCTTTATGGGGAGAAGTGTGAGAAATACACTGACCACAAGAGCTTAAAGTACTTCTTTACACAGAAAGATCTGAACATGAGATAGAGGCGTTGGCTAGAGTTGGTGAAGGATTATGATTGTGAAATCTTGTATCACCCAGGGAAGACCAACGTGGTTGTAGATTCCTTAAGCTGGAAGGGTCCGGGATAGTTATACAATGCAAGACATATATCTAGGGAGTTGGCATAAGATATGACCAGAGTTGGAATAGAGTTGCTGGTGGCCAGCTGGCCAACATTACTCGGCAATGTACACTATTGGAGAGAATAAAGGAAGGTCAATTGGGTGATCGACAACTGATAAGGATCAGAGGGGACGTCCTAGCTGGAGTGTCTAGGGACTATAGAGTGTCAGATATAGGCTTGTTGAGATATAATGGTCGGATATGTGTTCCGATGGACACTATTATCTGATGGAAGATTCTGGATGAATCTCATACTACTTTTCACTATTTGCATCCAGGCACCCCGAATATGTAGCAGGATGTGAGATCGCTGTATTGGTGGCCTAGGATGAAGATGGATGTGACAGAATATGTGGCTAAGTGCTTGACCTATCAATAGGTCAAGGCTGAGCATTAGAGACCAGCAGGGCTATTACAGCCTCTGGAAATCCCAGACTAGAAATGGGAGGACATCATGATGGATTTCGTGGTGGAGTTGCCCAGGACCATAGGTCAGCATGATTCAGTGTGGGTTATCGTGGATCGATACACCAAATCAGCTCACTTCTTACTAGTGAGGATGACTTATATAGTTGACCAGTACGCTGATTTCTATGTGAGAGATATAGTGCTCCTCCATGGGGCTTCGAGGTCGATCGTATTGATAGGATAGATTTTTAATACTTTTTAGTCTTAGTTTTTTTAGTTTAATTATTATTTTATATTTTTAGTTCTTTTTATGTGTTGTTGTTTTATTTTTCAGGTTATCATTTGTTAAATGGATATTTCAAAAATATTTCAAAATTTATTTAAAATATTATCTTCAATCAAGAGAAAAAACAATAGAAGATATTTATTTGAATTAATTGGAGAAGGTAAAAGAGAATTCAAACTTAAATTGTTGGAAAAATCTTAGATATTTTTAATGTGGGATAGTTTCAGTATTTTGACCATATCTCTCCACTCACTTATTTGATTTATGTTTTCTTGGTTGCGTTGGAAAGCTTATTCAAATACCTACGAAAGTTTGTTTCATAAAAAAGTCAAATTCAGACGTTTACATGGTGATATTCGACCTACACAAGCTAGAGTTACGGGCTTTGAAATTTAAATAAAGACATTTTGGAGCATTATCAAGTAACAAATGGAAACATCTAGAAAACTCTTTTCACAACCTTATCACTATAAAAAGAATGATTTAGGCTATTTTAGATCTCTCTCTCTCTTTCTTCTTGACCTCTCTCTATTTCCTCTCTTTCTTCTCTTACTTCTTTTTATATTCTTTTCCATGAACTATTTTTCTTGTCTAAGGTTTAATGTAGTCACTTTGATTTCTATTTAATGTTATTATGATGTTCTATTGATTCTTCATCTTTATTCTAATCTATATAATGTTTCCTTAATGCTAGTAAATACCTAATCAATATTTTCTTGATTTATGAATTTGATTGAAAATTCGAAAGATGAGAATTGAATATGTTATCGTTATATAAACATAGGTTACATATTGGATGAAAGTACATGTATGGCTTGTGTAGTAAATAGGTTTCTATGCTTAATGCATGCTATATGTTTAAGTTTACCACAGAGATGTAGAAAACCTGCATATAGGTTGAGATCTTATATCTTGAAAAAGAATATGAATCGATTTTTGTTATCCTGCTATTAGAATAGGAAGAAAGCAATTTAGAACTGATTAATAAAATCAGTAGAATGAAAAGTTGATGAAATTAATACCCTGGGTTTTTTTTTATTATTGGTTTTCATCTTTGATTAGTTATTTTGTTCACATTTATTTAAAATTTTATGTATTTGTCTAAATTTTGTTTGCCAAATAGAATTAAAGAACAATTATTGGTAATTGGTTAATAGCCTTACTAGTGAGAACGACTTATACAGTTGAACAGTACGCAGATCTCTATGTGAGAGATATAGTGCTTCTCCATGGGGCTCCAAGGTCGAGCTTATCGAATCGGGACCCCACTTTTACTTCCACGTTTTGGGAAAGTTTACAGAAGGCTACGGGTACGTAACTGAAATTCAGTACATCTTATCATCCCCAGATAGAAGGACAATCTGATAGGATGATACAATTATTAGAGGATATGTTGCAACCATGTGTGTTGGAGTAAGTATTTTCCTTCGATAGAGTTTTCCTACAATAAGAGCTATCAATCGACCATTGGAGTGGCTCCTTATGAGATGATGTATGGTAGGAAATGCAGATCTCCCATTCATTCGGGTGAGATAGGAGAAAAGAAATACTTTGGTCCAAATGTAGTTTAGAGGACTAATGAGGCTATTGAGAAAATTAGAGCTCGGATGCTCTCTTCTCAAAGCAGACATAAAAGTTATGCTGATCCTAAACGCATGAACGTGGAGTTCCAAGTGGAAGACTATGTCTTCCTTAGAGTCTCACCATGGAAAGGGGTGAGGAGATTTGGGAAGAAGGGCAAGTTGAGCCCTAGATTTGTGGGAATATTTGAGATCATGGAGAGGATTAGTCAGGTTGCCTATGGATTGGCCTTACCTCCAGCATTGTCAGCCGTACACAATGTATTTCATATTTCGACCCTTCAGAAATATGTTTCAGATGTGACTCATTTGTTGAGTAACGAGAATCTGGAGCTTCAAGCAGATCTCTCCTATGAGGAACAACCAGTCCAGATACTAGACAGGAAGGACAAAGTCCTAAGGAAAAAGACTATACCTTTGGTTAAGGTATTATGGAGGATTATCAAGGTCGAGGAAGCGACCTGGGAGCTAGAATCAGATATGTAGAATCAGTATCCTCAGCTGTTCAGATAAAATTTCGAGGACGAAAATTTTGTAAGGAGGGCATAGTTGTAACGTCCCAAATTACCTAATAAGGCTTAGGGCCTTGATTAGGGGGCTCGGATGGCAAACTATGGAAAATTATGTGTTTATGTGATATATATGTGTATCATTGTATTATTATGTGAGTTATATTATAATATGACTTGTTATGCATGTTTAGGTGTATTAAATAAGCATGTGGGCCCGAATCTTATTAGAAGGGAAATTTTTATAATTTGGACTGTTATGGGTATATTTGGCATATATGTGATATATGTGTGAGAGCACATTATTATGTGGATATATTTGGGTTACTCGGAACGAGGGGATCCTAGGGAGCAAGTTAACGGGAAAGTCATAACAGGACCAATGCTTAACTCATAGTGAGTCAAGGGGTATATTGGGTATTTAGTAAATTACCAGGATATTGGGTAATGGGAGTGAATATTCGAGGATATATTTGGAATTAGTGAGATCAGGAGGGAATTATGGGGATTTTGACTATTTTAACCCCGGGAACATTTTTCAGTTGTTGATCCATCGGAAACGCGGGTTTTGTTTCCTCGGAGGTTCTTGGGATGTTGTGTGATTGAATGGTGAGTTTGGTATGAATTTGGGGTGAGTTTTGAGTGGATTTGGATCTGAGAAAGCTTAGTTCGTGGACTCGCGCTGCGACCCTCATGAAATCAGGAGCCTAGGCAGTTTCCCGAAGCAGGGTCGCACCGCGGCGCCTGCTTGGTTGCGTTGCAGCTCGTGTCCTGTGTGATTTAGGGCTGGGCTCTTTGTTTGTGAAAGTCACGCCTCTAATTGTGGGGCGTCGCGACTCTAATTGGGGGCATCGCAGGGCGAATGGGGGTTTTTGGCCAATGAAGGTTTTAAGTGCAGGAACTCAAACCTAAGAGCTCGGAATCAATCCTACGACCCAGTTTAGTAGGATTCGACGTCCCAGAGGCTAGGACTCAGTCCGGAAGCCTTTGTTTGCTCGTTATTGACAAGATTCTATACTTGGTTGTGACTAGGTTATCGCTGGGGGCTCGGGAGCAGAATCGTGCTCGAGGATCGTTCTTATTTTACTTTACACTCGGACCTAAGGTAAGAAAACTACACCCAATATATGATGTACGTGAGTAGGGCTTGGCCTGAATGTTGAATATAGATCTGATTCGGGCTTGGGCTCCTATAAATCTGTATGGTTATGATTATGCGTGTGATTGATTGATTAAGCATGTTGAATGCTCTGTACCTGGATATTTGTTATATAATGAATGCATGTTTGCATTATCTGACTGAGAAAGCATTGACTTATGAGTCAAGGACTACAATAGCACTGAGCACTGGTCGAAAAGCATTGACTTATGAGTCTAGGATAGCAATACCATTGAGCGATGGTCGAAAAGAATTGACTTATAAGTCAAGGGTAGCTATAGCGCGCTGAACGCCAGTCGATACGGTTACATCTAATCAGGAGTGTATCATATGCTTGTCCGACCGAATGGTCATGGAAATTCTGCGCTAGGTACATTGGGGTCAGCTCCAAGGCTGGTTATATAGAGGATAGGGCAATGGGCCCTGCAGTGACTTATTAGTCCCATGTCCTAGGGATGGGCCCCCAGTATGATTCATTAATCATGTGTTTTTGGCAACGAGCCCCGATATGATTCAGTTGATCATTTAATTTGGGCAATTAGCCCCATATGACGCTGTAGTCTTTTATATGAATGATATACATGCATGAGTAGGGTTATTACCGCTAGGCATGCTTATTATGGCTTGGTATCGTGTTATTCACTAATTATGAACATGTTTAAGTTTTCTTGCTAAGCTTTGGCTCACGGGTACTATGTGGTGCATGTAAGGGAAAAGGGAAGCTGGACCAACCATGAATTGGAGAGCTTCAGTGGTGACGTGTACATATGTGGTTGCTTGACCACCACGGCCAAGGTTTTTCAAAGGAACTAGGATGAAACCCAATTTTTTCCACTTAGGTTGGCGAGTGTAACTTTAGAATTGCAATTACCCTTTTGTAACTGTAAACAACTTTGTAAATCTTTATTATGTGATCCCATGTGCAACTTAACGTTTTAATGAAACATCTATTCATTTTTACCGAAATTTTTAACCTTAAATCGTTAATCACGTTTAGTTACACGATTATGGCCAAATGACTCATTTAAAGAGTTTAGCACTATTTAAAATATACTGTGTAACGATCTTGGCTAACAAGGGCGTTACACAAGTGATTCCTCAGGTAGCTCTCATGCCTGCCTCTACAGTGACTCTCTGTCTAGTAACTTCCATTTGCGAAACTTATAGCTCATTGTTGGGATCGACGACCTGGATTATTAGCGGGAGACCGTGGGATATAGATATCCTCTGAGGGAGGAGGATTTCTCCTGCTATCCCCTCCAGCTAGAGCGTTTCTCTATGGGTGAGGTGGCATTGGATGTCGAACCGATGACGACAGATGCTCTATTGGTGAAGTTATGTTTGTTCCATTTAGGCGCACTAGGTTAGCTCATCCCTGATTTACCCCAACTTCCCGGGTTGAAGGTAGGACCGGTCCATTTCTCCGTGCCAGACTTTGACCGTGGCACAGATGGATTTGTTGGGGTTCGTCTCCTCGAATTTGTTCCAACTCGCCCTGTTAGGTTATGCTAAGCATTCCATGGGATTTGTTCAGAAGGCACGGAGCTCAGGGTCGCAGTTCGAATAGATGGACTGACATGGGGTCAATGATTCCTATGAGTACTGGCGGGTTGATTATTTTGCTGATTCCGCTATGAATGTATGGAGCTCAGAGTTGCAGTTCTAACAGAGCGACTAATATTGGGTCGATTATTCTTATGGGACCTATGGGGACCACTTTTCCTCCTTCTGATGTTAACATCGATTGTAGGAGGGGGTAATCGCGCCAAGATCTCCTTAATCTGCTTGTTAGCCTTAGCGAGATGGCTCATTAACTAGGCATTTTCCATCTCGATGGCTGTTAGATATCCCGGGTGCGGATTTGGTGGGCGTGATGCTTGTCTCCCAGCGTCGTCTTGGCCCACATGTTGCTTTCCAGGACAATGTTGATCAATTTAGCCTTCTCCAACGTGGATGGCCGCACGGTGCACCTCCTGATCATCAAATTTTTCCATCTCGTTGTCATGCATAGACCCAGTGACCACCATGGTCAGTGTTGGGTGAAACTTGCATGGGGGATTAAGCATTAATAAGCTCTCAACGAAAGCACTAATCTGTTGACGCAGTTTTTCACCAACAGTGGATTAAGAAATCCAACAATAGAGATATTAGGCTTTTTTGCTAAAACATAATTTGAAAAATGAAAGATATCACAAACACTCACACTTTTATGTGCTTCAATGGTTAAAATCCAACTAGTCCACAAGAGAATATTAATTTATCTCTTTAGGGCTTCAGGTGAAATTGTTCCTGGAAATTTCAACAGATTTTTTGTATATCAAGAATCAGCCCCTTTTTCTATCCATTCCCCTGGTATTTATAGAGGGATTCCCTAGACAACTTTGGGTAATCACGTACATAAATATGGTAAATAATAAATTCAAATAACCTCCCATTTACATAAGGATATGATTGCCTATGGAATTTACATCCGTTATCTTGGGTAATAAATGTGTAATAAAATATGGTCATTAATGAGCGTATTATGAATCTTCGAGTCTTTTGGGATCCTTCCCTCTATGTCATGACCAAGATTCCACGAGTTGGTCACTTCTTTCGAGCTAAATGCCTCGAAACTAACCTATCCCTACATTCAGAGTTCCAAAGAAGGCGATATGGTCATACTGCATCTCGAACTAGTTGTCTGTGCAAAAAGCAATTTGAAGATTATCTGGTTGTCGTAGTTATCAAGTTGAACTCAAACTTCTCACTCCATAGTTAACTAGATATTCTTTATGTACGCTTCCTCCATGTGCTTATCTGCTAGTTGTACATCATGCTAAGTGATTCAGTTTGTATTTATTTTGGGGTACAACATTGCTAAATATTATTAAACTAATCTATATGTTAACTATAAGCTTAATATATCTAGCACAAATATGGAATATATCATGCATTTAAAACCATAAAATCATACATGTATGTTATCCCCAAAATTTTGTTCAATGACGTGGCAATTAGATAGACAAGTGGCGATGCATGGTCAGTGAATGACACATTAATAGTCAATGAATGTGTTGACTAAAGAAGTGCAAATGTTGGGTGTTGACCTGTGAAGTTGTGATATTACTGGTCAAGAAATAGTTTTACCTGGTCAGGAAGTGATTTGCCTGACCAGAGATGTGTCATGCCCGACCAGTAATGTGTTTTGACCGACCAGTCACTTCAACAACGTGATATAGCCGACCAGACATACGGTTTGGCCAACCAAACATCTTTGAAATGGGTTTCATCCAACTAGCTATGTCAGATTGAGGAGTGTAGCCGACTGGATTTTTCCGAATCTCAGGAGTTAACTGCCCATTGACTTCTTTACACAATCTCAGTAACAACTTCAACCAGAATCGCTCGTAACTACCACGCTAATCTCTCATATATCCCGAAGTTATAGCTATATTGTTGTAATTTGAATTTGTTATTATTTATTAAATAAAGTTGGTTGAAACAACCAAGGACCCCATCAAAATGGGATATTTTTCACGTATGATCCATGAGCCTATAAATAAAGAGCTCATGGCATCATTTGGGGGATCTGATCTTTTTGAAACTTTGGGGATGTTACTTGGGGGATTCTTGGGGCATTTTCTGAGAGAGAAAGCTTGTATTCTCTAGACAGAGAAACTCTGTATTTTTCTACTTACACTTAAGAAACTCAGTTGGCTCATGTTCATTTGATCTTAAGTGTAGGCTACATATATCACAACTCAAAGTGGATTAGGCTATTACCAACAAATTGGGCCTGAACCACTATAAAATTACTTATGTTATTTACTTTTTATTCAAGGTTTATTGTCGTTTTTGCGTCTACTCGCAGCTGGCCAAAATCGTGGTCAACATTTTTGGTGCTTTCATTGAGAGGCTGAATAGAAGAAACACACTATCCTACCAATATGGTGCCCAAGAAGCCCAGTACATCAACTGCAAAAGAAAATGTTAGACCAGAAGGTCCTTGTTTACCCAAAATGGTCGCGGATGACGTGGCAGGAATTTTGTACACGAGGGTAACACGTGTTAGCGTCATTAAGAAGGGGTGTTGTTCGTCTGTCAACCAGCTCCTCGATGCTTCATCAAAGCTTAGCTATTAGATACGACCAGGCTGGTCGTATGATTTAGTTTATTTCCTTTAACGATCATAATCTTGTAATAACTACGTTGGTTATTTCCTCTTTATTACCTTGATACGTAGAAATTAAGGAGAGTTAAGGCCCATTGGCCCATGTAACCCCCCTTGAGCCTATAAATATAGATGAAATAGCTAAAGGGAGGGACTTTTGATCTTTGAATCTTTTTCCTAAATATTGAGAGAGAAAGAACTACAGTGTAATTCTCCCAAGGTTTTTGAAACTCAAGAACCTTAGTTCTTTGATCACGGCTTTGAGATTCAATATCAATAATAGCACTAAGTGGACGTAGGTCATTACCATTCTTTGGGGCCGAACCACTATAAATCATTGGTGTTTTCTTCTTTACCATTAGATTAAACTCTTAATTTTCGTCTCATTTTCTGTCGTATATTTGACTCCGTGTCGTTGGCCAAATAGAGGGTCAACAGTCCTGCACCTGAGAACCCTGACACTGAGCCCAGGGTCTTTCTCGAGGAGACAACTCCAGAAGTCGAACAACTCCAGGAAGCAATAGGCGTTTTCCAAGAGGAGATGATGCAATTCAATGCTCGGAGGAGTCTTTCGCTGAAGAGATGGCTAGGCAGAGAGCTACGTTAGAACAGCAAAGGCGTGATATAGAGGCTAGAAGCGAAGAGATCAGACAACAACAGGAGGAAGTCAACCGGAGACATCGTGAAGCAGCACTTTCTCTAGAAAAAGCTACCCAATTAGCCCAAGCCAATGCTTAAGCCGTGACACGAGCAGCCGCCCAAGGAGCACAAAAGGACAACACTAGTCAGAAGTCCGCTGCTGGAAAGATGGACTCTCGAGGATCTGACCGGAGTCGAAGCAATCAGACTGGTCGAGCAGATGACGGAGTCTGCTCTAGAACTACATCAACACAAAGGGAGAACTCTAAAACCCTTTCCAAGAGTCACCAGTCGGAAACCTCCCGATCAGAGAGTTATCGGTCAGATAATAAGTACACTCCACCTGGAAACAACCAAACCAAAGCTCCTCGAGATAAAAAAACTCCTAGTGTAACGCCCCAACCCCAGGGACCGTTACGGTGTGCCTTTTAAACAGTGCTAAACTCGCTAATCGAGTCATTTGGCCAAAATCGTGAACTAAGTAAGATTAGCGGATCAGGGGTTTAAAACTTTGGTTAGGAGGTAACGTTTCACTAGAACGTTTAATACATACATTGGGATCCCGAAAATAAAGTTTCAGAGTTTATTACAAAAAGTATTTACAACAGGCCATTCTAAGCGGCAAAACAGGGTTCAACCCTAGTTCCACTTTAAACCTCGGCCGTGGCGGACGAGCAGCTGCATATGTACACATCATCACCTAAGCTCTCCAACTCAAGGATGGTCCAGCTTCCTTTTGCCTTTACCTGCACCACGTAGCACCCGTGAGCCAAAGCCCAGCAAGAAAACATAATATACCATGATATAATATCAACAATAACCAAAGTAACCATTTAGAACCAACGGTCCATACAGATAGGTGACAATAGCCAAAAGTCACAATAATGAGCATCGCTCCCTCTAGCCATGTGACGATAGGGTCACCAGGGCTCAACTGATAAGTGATTCTTTCTTAGGTTTGATTAGGAAAGGTGCAAGGTGATTAGTCACCAACATAACCTTCCTCACGACTCTAGAGTCGAAGCTATGGACAACGTCCCTTAGCCACGTGACAAACAGTCACCGGGGTCATATACCTTGGCTATAGTCATCTGGTCGTAGACCAGGCAAGCGCTTATAGTTCCCATTGACCTTCCGGTCGGTCCAGCACTAATACCCCATATGAGTCATTCAATGCCGACCTCGATTAGAACTAATCTTTATTTGGCCCGGCGTTTACAACGCACTGCCACCTCTGACCCTTGGGTCGGTAAAACACGACAAGTGCTCAGCCCGTGGTGAACTTAACTAATAAGTCACAGCTTCACAGACGGATCTGACACCATTGTCAATTCTGACTAATAAGTCAACGCCATACACAGGTAAGCCATGCCACCAAACATATACCACATGTCCATTATCCAGTAACAAGGTATTCAACATGCTTACTCAACAGATATTAGTACAATCAGGACTATGTATTAACACAGAGGCTCAAGCTCCGAACGATATCAAACCCAATATGCAAAGCATGTCCTAATTACATGTTTCCCATGCATCATATGCAATATATCCCACAATCCAACATGCATCAATAACAGCCATGCATGTTACATTTAACAGTCAACCAACATGCATCAAGAATAGCCATGCATGTCATACATAATAATCAACCGACATGCATCAAGAATAACCACGCATGTCATACTCAATAATCAACCAACATGCGTCATAATAGCCATGCATGTTTCATACACACAGGGTGTAGTTTTCTTACCTCAAATCCGAGCTAGAACCAATATAAGAACGACCCTTGAGAACGGTCAACCTTTAAGCCCTTAGCGGTCACCTAATCATAACCAAATATGGAACACCATCAATAACATGATAACCAAAGGTTTTCAAACCAATATCTAGCCTCCAAGAGATCAATCCAAACTAATCCAAATAGTAGGGACACTCCCGAGGCCCATAGCTAAGTTCTCGGGGTCAAAACGAGCAAACGGGGTGAAAACAGGGCAAGGGCTGCGGCCTTTGCACCTTGGGCCGCGGCCCCCAGAATTTCCAGAGGCAAGCGCCGCGGCGCCCCATACAAGGGCCGCGGCGCCCAGCGAAACAGAAAGGCCACCTGCTAACTCGAGCTAGGGCCGCGGCGCCCAACCCAGAACCATTCTCCAACGTGTTTTCAACACTTCAAAGTCCCCATAAACATACCTAAACATTCCCCAACCATCAAAACAAAGTTCCCAAGCTTCCCAATACTTCAAAACCCTCAAAACCCAAGGTTCAAACGAACCAAAAACTCAACGATTCACAAAATCCATTCAAAGCTTAGAAACTCGAAATAACTCAAAACTTAAACTTCAATTACCTTTGATTGGGTTGTTTTCCGTCAAATCCTTCAGTTAAGAAACTTCTATTCTTTCCTAGGATCGCTATGCCTCGACCCTCGCTTGATTCCGACTCCTAGAACTCAAGATATCTTCGAAAACGCTCAAACGGTAAAACGAACCGTCGAGAGAGAGAACGAGAGGTTTCCTAACGTACGTTCTTATCTGACAAGCTACTTCAAGCTTAAATAACCTCAAATAAAACCTAGTGCTCGGGGTCCCAAAAACACCCCCGGGGACATTATAGTCAAAACTTCCAGAATTCCATTCTGATCTCAAATATTCCCAATTTATCATCAAACAAACATTTCTATTACCCCAAAATTGACCCCGTTATGACAGAACCGCTAATCCATTATATACGACCGTCTCATGTCGAATAGCTCGAATATATCTCCATAATAGTAAAATCTCATTCACAAATTACAATATGCACCCAATTTACAACTATGCCCTTAACAGGCCAAATTACCAAAATGCCCTCATAACTAAAAATACTCCCATATGCATGCATTCACCATCATATAATAATATAATTCACGTAAACATGCATATAATCATTAAATAATATAATAAATCAATTATGGCCCTCCCGGCCTCCTAATCAAGGTCCTAAACCTTATTAGGAAATTTGGGACATTACACCTATCCCCTCCTTATAGAAATTTCGTCCTCGAAATTTACCTGTAAAGCTTCCGATATGGATGCGGTAGACTACAGGAGTGGCAGTCCATTTTGTGCCCGGATCATAGCAGCCCAGCTGCCGAAAAATTATAAAGCACCAGTACTGCCAGCATATACAAAAAATGTGGATCCCATCAGACATGTTGGGAAATTAGAGGACCAGATGGAACTGCTCGGGGTAAGTGATGATTATCGGTGAAGAGTTTTCCCGACTACATTGTCGAATACCACCCAGGAATGGTATTTGAAATTCAAGCTGAATTCCATTACCTCAAGGGAAACATTCAGGAAGGAGTTTTGTAGACAATTCAGCGTTGCCCGGACTCCACCAGTTTATGCCAACCACTTTGCAGATATCAAACAAGGAAAGGATGAGTCTCTAAAGAATTATCTCCAGAGATTCATGAGAGAAGTTGTGGATGCTCAAAATTTCATGCTTATAAAAGACCCAAAGTACATGCTTAGGACCATGAACGTCTAAATACATGGTTGAGCCGTGATGAGCCTTGGGCCACCGTTATTTTGCGATTGCCTACTCTCGGCGCCCCCAGCGAGGCCACGTCTCACGTAGGAGCATCTCACGAGGCCCTCACCTCGTGCCTCCTCTCGGTGCACCCCACCTCGCCTCACCTAGATGAGAGCCCAAAGGGTCATGTCCGGGCGTACGTCGCATACATTAGCTCCGCGCACCAGCGTGCGTCGCCTCATACGCCCACCAAGAGCCTCACGAGACCCCATCATCTTGCACCCCTGGCCTTCGACAGATGGCCTTGCGAGACCTCGGCATCTCGCGCCCCTGGCCTTTGGCAAATGGCCTCATGAGACCCCAGCATCTCACACCTCTGGCCTGCGCACCAGCGTGCCAATGGCCTCGCGCCCCTAGCCCTCGGCAGACGGCCTCGTGAGATCCCAGTGTCTCGAATCTCTGGCCCGCGCACCAGTGCGCCAATGGCATCGCACCCCTGGCCCTCGGCAGACGGCCTCACGAGACCCCAGCGTTTCGAATCTCTGGCCCGCGCACCAGCACGCCAATGGCCTCCTGCCCCTGGCCCTCGGCAGATGGCCTCGCAAGACCCTAGCGTCTCGCACCACTAGCTCGTGCACCAGCATGCCAATGGCCTCGTGCTCATAGCCCTCGGCAGATGTCCTCGTGAGACCCCAGCGTTTGGCACCTCTGGCCCGCGCACCAGTGCGCCAATGGCCTTGCGCCCCTGGCCCTCGCCAGACGGCCTTGCGAGACCCCAGCGTCTCGCATCTCTGGCCCACGTACCAGCACACCAATGGCCTCATGCCCCTGGCCCTCGGCAGACAGCCTCGCGAGACCCCAGCATCTCGCGTCTCTGGCCCACACACCAGTGCACCAATGGACTCGCGCCCCTGGCCCTCGGCAGATGGCCTCGCGAGACCCTAGCATCTCGCGCCCCGCGCACCAGCGCGCCAATGACGCACGCGCGACCCACGGTCTTGCGAGACATCATGCCTCCGCACCAGGTGCCTCATGCCGCCAGCTGTACTAAAGGACCTCGCGACACTGCCTCGCACACTGTCCTTCCTCCTGTGCCTTGTGGGAGTATATCTCCCATGATAACCCATACAAGCTCCAACACCAAAAGTTTAAGAAACCAGGATACATGATAAGTATAAGTAAACCCACGAGTGACTCAAAAGATATTATGTCGATATGAAGGATGTACGGAGGTACGACTCTGAATGCCCTAGGGTACTGACCCTAAAGACCACGCCAGACAAGTAGTGGTCGTACAAGTGAGGTGCCTGTTGTGGTCCTCACCAGCCCATCTCTGACACTAGTACTGGGCGAATAATGGAGACATCCCCACGGAATATGACCGTGTACTAGAGCCAACACCACAACCCCTGTAGAGTCCAAGAAATTTACTTAGCTAGTTAGATAGTAGTAATAATAGTAATAGTAGTAGTATTTTTATGACTGTGGATTTTGGTTCTGACCGGGATTTAATTGGACACTCGTAGTAACACTTGTAGATTTTCTAAGTTTAACCTATAGTTTAAGAATATTAATTTTAACCTAAGGTTTGATTAATATGACTGATAATGATGATGATATTTATTATATTATAAGGTATAGATAGACCCAATAAGATAGTAACACTTGTCATATGTATGTTTAATGATAATTAAGTATTTTGAGGAATAAGTTTATTAAGAGTAATATTTGAATATCCTAGGGTCTGTCAGCAGCTTTGAAAACGTTAGAGGACTTAGTCAAGGTTGTTTACTCAATTCAAATTAAGCTGAAATTGTGCAATTTCATGTTTAAATATTCAGCGTATGCCGATATATCACAGCTATAGGGGGCGATATATCGCAGTACGGGGATACAAAAAACACGTAACTTCACACGATCACCTCGACGAGCCTTAGGCATGCTGGCCCAGGCGATATATCGCCTACAAGGGGCGATATATCGGCTCCTTTAGTATATTTTTGAATGGTTTGGAAAGCATTCTCATTTTAATCTTTAACCTCTTGATAAGTCCAGCATCTTTCTGAGCGAGTCTTCAGCCTCTGTTGAACGATAATTCAAATATTTTTCACTTAAAAAGCCATTATTTTATTCAAGTTAAATGAAGATCTTTTCATTCTTGAACTCTATAAATAGGACCTAGTACCCAGCCATTTATTCATTCATCAAGCTAAGTCAGAGGCTGCAAGCTGCTAGGTTATTTTTGAGAGTGTAAACACTTGGGTTGGGGATTATAAGCTTAATCATTATAAGCTTACCAAACACTTGGGAAGTAAGGTTTATAACACATTTCAGTTCAAGGTTTAGATCGGTCATAGAAGCATTCAAGGTATTCCAAACTCTAGTTCATTTTGGTATTGTTTTCCTTAAGTTCTTATAGTTTTCTACTCAGCACCCTAACTTTATTCTTTATTCTTGGATAGGAAATCTAAGATCTTGAACATAAGGATTTTGGTAAGTATATAGTTCGTCCATTCTTTTCATTCCTTTTTCTTCAGTATACTCACCCTTTAATTTATGGTTTTTAGGAGTGTTCCAAAGTCCCAAACCTGTTCTCATATCCCGATATATTTGGTAAGGAAAATAGGATAGGATTTTATATGTTATGTTATGTGTTATCTTATGATTTAAGTGTTATGTATATGATATATGTTATATTATGTATGTTTGTAGACTTGGGCATATGACCTATATAACTAACAAGCCCCAATAAATTTATGGGCATATGACTTGCTTAGTTAGCAAGCCCCATAAATCTAATGGGCATATGACTTGTTTAGTTTACGGGACCCGAAGTAAGAATGGCCATTATAGTATATGTGACATATGTTATGATATGTTTTAGTATATGTTGATATGAATTTTATATGATTTATGTGTTAGAATTTCCTTGTTGGGCATTAGGCTCACTCCTTTATGTTTTATGTGCAGGAAATTAGCTTTGGTAGTGGGAAAGGTTCTTGGAAGCTTGGGGATGTGTATTGAGGCGGGATGGAATCGATGGACCGAGCGTTCGATTCGAGGATGAAGTCTCTTTAATTATGGTTTTCTATGTATTTTTTCGCAATTGGTTGTAATAGGTTTTAATTAAGTTTTCATTATGTCAAAGTTATGTTTTGTTTCAAACAATGGGATCCCAATGTCCTACTTATGAATTCTATATAGTTTTAAAACTTTACTTTATAGTTTTGAAATAAAGATATGTTATTACAAATGTATGTTTTTGTAAGATTAGTATAGAAATTAGTAATGGTCCAAAGTCTAGAGTAGTTGGGTCATTACAACCCCTAAGACCACTCTCCAGGTAGTGTACTTGTGTACCATCTGGTCCCCTGGACCACAATGTATCAGGGGCCATTATAGCCAGCTATAAAAGGAATCCCACTTCCACATTGAAAGGGGTTGGAAAAAACATTGTAGCATCATACCATAAGAAATACAAGTTCTTTTCATCATTTTCTTTCTGCAACTATTCTCTAAGTTTATGTTTAGATTTTTGAAGTTCTTCATCGATAAGCTCTATACTTCAATTTTTCTAACTTAACTTCGTTGACAAGTTCTCACCGTCAACAGAAGCCAATATAGCAGCTGATGTAGGAGATGAGGGGAAGATGGTTGCCATATCCTCTGGAATCACTTACCGGAGCCCTTTGTGGGATAGTATACATAGAAATCCAATTTCAACACTTCAACAATTTCTTGACTAAGCGGACAAGTATATGAAATTGGATGATGAAATTGAGAAATAGGAGAATGGCATAAACAATTTGGGGGGATTGGCTAACCCTCCTAAGAATGGTGGAAACGGTCAGAATGGTGGAAAGAAACGTGGGAATAACGAGTCTGGCTGCCATGAAGAAAAGAAGGCTAAGTCGAGTTCAAACGAAAAGCCAACCAAGTATGAGCCTCAGTTCACTAATTACACCACTCTCTCAGCCAGCCGGGCAGATATATATCTTCCTAGTCATGAAGAGGTTCCCTACAAGAAACCTCCATCGATCAGGAAAGAGATGAGTAAGAGAGACATGAATAAGTTTTGTCGTTTCCATGGAGATTATGATCACGAAACGAATGAATGCAATCACCTCAAGGACGAGATAGAATTTCTTCTTTGGTCGGGAAAGTTGAAAAAGTACCGGGCAAAGACACCCCAAGGAGAAGGAGGCAGCAACAATCCTGGGTTCAAACGACAGAGATCTCCACCCTTGCGACCCGGGCCTGTGGACTTTTCCTTAGAAATTATATGTGGAGGTCCACACTTGGCTGGGGATAGTAACAAAGCAGGGGAGAGGTATGCCCGGACACTTCGACATGAGCTGGAGTGCTATGATCAGATTGGGTGAACGGATCTTGATCGGGAGCCACTGGAATGGCAAGCGTCTATGGATATATTATCACTAAATACCGCTTTCAAAGTGGTAGCTTAATTTCAAGTTGTTTAACTTGTTATTTAAGTTTGGTTATTTGCTAAGCAATCAGTTATTTTTGAACAATTTTTGTTGTTTAAGACTCGTTATTAGACATGTTTTGTCCTTTTTTAATTTATGAGTAATAAAAGAGACTACGCGTAGCGTGGTCGTTTCTTGCTACAAATATGCATGTGTGTTAATTTTTCGAACAGTGTTCAACTGGTCGGTAAAATTGGACAGTGTTCAACAGCTCAGTATGTTCAAGCAGTGTTCAACTACTCAAATATTTTTCATACATTCTATGTGTTTCACGAGTAATTAACTGCTCGAACAGATTTGGTCAAGTAGCAAGTGACTAAGGATCTTTCAACCCCCGATCACTTGGGGGGCACATGGAGTATAATGGTATATAATTTAACACAGGCAATAAGAGCATGAGTTAAGATATCTATTTTTAGGTTGACTTGTAAATTTTTCAAGATTTCAAGTAACTTGGAATTTTTCAAGATTTCAAGTTAGAAGCAAATATTTGTGTGTTAATAAACATTATGCTCATAAAATGTTAGAGCAATAAGAGTGTGAGAAAGTATACTTAGCAGGGACTTATGAAATATCTAGAATTTCTAAGTTAGAAAACTAAGTACTCATGCGAAAATATAAGGCATACATCAGAGTGACTTTACTATTCACAAAAAAAAACTTATCATGTTTTAAGTCTAAAAAGACTTAGAATGTTTCAAGTTAGCAAAGAAAAGTAAAGTATAAATGCCAACATCTTGGCCGTATGACGAAAATATCAAAGCTTCTAAGCAGCAATTGTATTCACAAAAGTATAAGAAAAAAAGAGTAAACTACTGGCCAAGTATAAAGTTTAACTGCTCAGGTGCAAAGTTTTCCTAGTCGGGAGAGCAGATACAACTTCCCTTGTCGGCTGAGCATGTATCACTGGTCGATTAAGAAACTCTGTTGTTGGATAGGAAGCTCTCATGTCATCTAACAATGTCTATTGTTCAGGTAAACTAGTCCCTGGCTGGTCTACACCATCGTCAACATCCAGGACCTCCTCTGGTCAGAATGATAGAGCAGGAGAGGCAGGCATAGTGTCAGCTGGAAAAGTTTCCTCCTCAGCGCCCTTGGCTTCATCAGAGAGAAATTCAAGGTTGAGAGGCTTGTTTAACTTCCCAATCTGATAGAAGCAGTTGAAGCAGATTTCTTCATAACAAGCTATATCAGTTTCCTTCTCCTGTCTCAGCTTTTCATTTTCTTGAGTCTTCTCCTTCAGCTTGTCGGTCAATGTCTTATTGACCTAGACTTGCCTATTGTTCTCATCAACCAACTCCTTCAATGATCTATCTCAGTCAGCAATTGTTTTCTCAGCCTACCCAGTCTTTTCTTGGAGATCTTTTTCAGACTTAGTCAGACTTTTAATCTTTACCTGGGCTTCCACCAATTGATCATTTAAGACCTTGATCAACTCTTTATAGTCTACTGCTCGGCGTTGAGCATGACTAACAGTGATGAGTCCCTAGTGTTTACCCAAAAAATGGCTGCTGATGACGTGGCGAGAATTTCTCACACGTGGTAGAGTCAACTTGAAGAGGTGCTTTTCGCTTATCGACCAGCTCCCTGTTGCTTCGTCAAACCTCATAATTAGATGCGACCAGACTGGTCGTATGCTTCGGTTTATTTCCTTAAAAGATTGTAATCTTATAATAACTACGTTGATTGTTTCCTCTTTATTGCCTTGATACGCGGATATTAAGGATAATTAAGGCCCATTGGCCCATGTAACCCCCCTTAAGCCTATAAATATGCATGAGAGAGCTCAAGGAAGGGACTTTTGACTTTTGAACCTTTTTAGGGAATATTGAGAGAAAGAGCGTATAGTGCAATTACCCTCTAAATAGTTGTATTTTCTCATAAGGCTTGTGAAACTCAAGAACCCTAGTTCTTTGATCATGGCATTGGGATTCAATATCAATAATAGCACTAAGTGGACGTAGGTCATTACCATTCATTGGGGTCGAACCACTATATATCATCTGTGTCATTTCTTTACCATTGGATTCCATTCTTGATTATCATCTCATTTCTTGTCGTATTTCTGACTCCGTGTCGTTGGCCAAATCAAGGGTCAACATTCTGGTGCTTTTGTTGAGAGGTTGAACAAGAAGCTGTAAGAAAATCTAATGGCAAACACATCTAAGAAATCTGGACCGGCCGCTGGCACTGCACCATCTCAACTTCCTCCTCCAAATGTGGCAGAGAATGAACCACATTTAGAGTTTGAAGAGGAGTTGGATACGGAAACACTAAGGGCAACACTGTGGGTGTTGTAGGATGAGTTGGCCAATCTGAGGGCCAATCAGGAGAACGCAGCAGAGACAATGGCGCTGCAGCAGAGAGAAATTGAACGCTAGCGCCAAGAGCTGATTGAGCGGCAGACGAACATGGACCATCGGTAGAGGGATGCCATGGCCACTCTTGAAGCAGCCATTCAATTGGCTCGAGGACAGCCACCGAGCGCGCCACCACAGCGGGCTCCCAATCCAAGTCCTCTGCTCCAACCAGCAAGCCCCTAAAGGCCTGAGCAGCCAACTGTGGCTTAAGATGATGTCCCAATTTGAGATCCTAAGCAGCAGCCTCCATCTCAAGCTGGTCAAGGCAATCCCCAACGCCAGAGGCAAAATAAGTTCGGGCAGCTGCCCTTCAGCCCTAGACACCCAGGGGACGAAGAGACAAATCCACCGAGTAGGGGGCAGCATCCTTCTACCAATAGAAGGAACAACGAGTCAGGCTCTGCGGTTAGGGGCCCCCCATGACATAATAATGTACGGGGACCCAACGACCAGCGCAGGCCTCCTCCTGACGCTCGAGAAATACCAGCCCGAGGAGGAAATAGCGTGAACAGCCGGTCACACCGTAGTCGACCACAGTTTAGAGATGGCCATGACTATAATGAAGCTGATTCTGACAGAGGGAATGCCGGTCATAGGAATGAGGAAAGAGGTGGAGGCAGGAGCCCCCCACCTAGAGAAGATAGGCCAGCAAGCCATAACGCAGGCAACCCAGACAAAACAACGTCTTTGAACAGCTAGGAGTTAGCGAGCAGAGGCGTAGGGATGAAGATTTGAGGGTCATGCTCAACGACCGTTGCAAGAGACACGATGACTACGCTCCTCCGACACCGGTCACCCCAGCAATCTCAGAAGCGGTTTAGGCTCAGATTGATGCTCTGAACCATGCAGTACAACAGCTGGTCGGGGGTCGAACATCCCACATAGAGTACGATCGGAGGAGGGGCACTCCGTTTGTGCAAAGGATTGCTATGGCAGAAACCCCCAGTAAATTCAAAATGCCAACACTGCCAAACTTTGATGGGTACGGAGACCCAGTATCTCATGTCAACAAATTTGAGATACAAATGGACATACAGAAAGTCTCAGACGATGCCCGCTGCAGGATCTTCCCTGCAACACTGTCTGACACTGCCCAGGAGTGGTTCTTTAAGTTCCCTCCTGCTAGTATAGTATCCTGGGAGATCTTTGTGAAGGAATTCTACAGAAAATTCTATGCGGGTCACGTACACCCCACTGAGGCCAACCAGCTGGTCGAGATACGCCAGAAGGAGGGAGAACCATTGAAGGAGTATGTCCAGCGCTTCATCCAAGCAACAACTAGAGCCAAGACAGTGGGGGACGAGGGAAAAGTGATGGCCCTAACTGCTGGGGTTAGACGCCATTCTCCCCTCTAGAGTAGCCTAAGAAAGAATGGTGTAAGAAGTACCCAGGAGTTTTTGGATCGAGCTAATCGATATATCAAGCTCAAGGACGTGATTTCCAATGAGGGGAAATTGCCAACGAAGGACAAGGGGCCAAAGGAAGAACCCGCCAAGGTCACCAACGGGTCGGAGAAACCCAATGGCAATGACAAGGGCAACGGGAATAGAAATGGTAGAAATGGTGGAAAACGGGCAATCAATGATCCGTCAGCTTCTGAGAATAAATACCCCAAAGGAAATAGATACGAGTTGAGATTCACCAACTACACGACCCTTGTAGAAAGTCGAGCAGAGGTCTACCAGGCGACCAGCTCTAATGTGCCTTATAAGTGACCCGCGCCTATATGGAAGGATATCTCCAAGAGAGATAACACAAAATTCTGTCATTTACACAACAACTACGGACACGATACCAATGAGTGCAACCAGTTGAAGGACGCAATTGAGTTCTTGATCAGACAGGGACATTTAAGAGACATGTGCGAGCTGCGGGGGGGTCTCATCGAGAGGCTCAGGGTGGCAACGAGCAGGCATCTGGACGCCAACGCTCGCCACCTTTACAGCCAGCTCCTGTGGCAGGCACGTTACCCATCATCTGTGGTTGCCCACACCTTGCAGGAGACAGTGGGAAGGCAAGGGAACGATACACTCGAACCTTATGGCACGACTAGAACATCGAGATGATGAGTGTGGAGGAGGAATTAATAACCTTCTCTGAGGACGATGACCAGCACATACGATTCCCACACTCCAACCCACTGGTCGTGGATGTTCAGATTGCCAACATGATGGTTAAGAGGGAGTTGGTTGATATAGGAAGATCAGTCAACATCCTATACAAGTCTTCACTGGAAAGAATGAAACTGTCCGTCAAGGATTTGGAGCCATGCAACCAAACCATTTATGGTTTCTCTGGCGAAGGGCTCGCCCCAACTGGGTCGAGGTACTGCACCTGCTAACAGGACATTACTCACTACTTTCATAGTAGTTGATTGTCCATCGGCATATAATGCTATAATTGGGAGGCCAATTTTGGTCGACCTACGAGTCGTTACCTCGATATGGCACCTGGCCGTGAAATTCCCGACCGATGCAGGGATAGGGTGCGTGTTGGGGAATCAGCGGGAAGCGAGGGAGTGCTACAACGCCTCGATAACTAAGGCAAAGAAAGTTATATCGAGGGAAGTTGCCGGAAAAGAGTTGCAAATGGCGGCTAATGTACAAGCCCAATAAGGTGATGATGTCACCAAATAGGGCATTGCCCAAAGTGAGGACAGAGATTTAGATCCTCGCTTTGGGGATTTTGATGAAGAGATAGGACCCATCGAGGACCTTGAAGAGGTCCAACTCGATGAAGAAAATCCGACCAGGGTTGTGAAAGTCGGTAAAAACTTAGAGACAACAACAAAACAAGCACTGGTGGAATTTTTGAAGGAAAACTAGGAAGTCTTTGCCTGGTCGCACAAAGACATGGTCGGAATAGACCCTGTAGTCATTAGCCATGTCCTGAACATAGACAAAAGTTTTCCACTGGTACAACAGAAAAGGAGGTTGCTCGACAAAGATAGATCAAAGGCCCTAAAAGAAGAAGTTGAGAAGCTGAAGGAGAATGGATTCATCAGGGTAGCGTTTTATCCATCATGGGTCTCTAATCCCGTGCTAGTTCCCAAGCTGAATGGCAAATGGAGAACATGCGTGGATTTCACAGACCTTAATAAAGCCTGCCCTAAAGATTGTTTCCCACTCCCTAGAATCAACCAACTGGTCAATGCCACTGCAGGGCATGAGATTCTCTCATTTATGGATGCATACCCCGGATATAATCAGATCAATATGCATCCTCCTGATAAGTATCACACTAGCTTTCGGACTGACACAGGGTTTTACTGTTACAAAGTAATGCCCTTCAGTTTGAAAAACGCTGGTGCGACTTAACAGCGACTGGTCAACCACATGTTTAAGGAGCTGATCGGCACAAACATGGAGGTATATGTCGATGACATGCTGGTTAAGTCGAAGAAGGTAGAAGGGCATATAGGGGATTTGGAAGAATGCTTCAACGTCTTGAACAAGTATCAAATGAATCTAAATCCCCTAAAGTGCTCTTTCAGAGTAGCATCAGGGAAGTTCTTGGGATTCATAGTAAACTCGCGAGGAATTGAGGCTAATCCTGAGAAGATCAAAGCCCTGGTCAATATGAAATCGCCAGCAAAGATCAAGGATGTTCAAAGCATTACCGGAAGAATTGTTGCTCTTAGTAGATTTATTTCCAAATCGACGGACAAATGCGTCCCATTTTTTAATCTACTCAGAGGCAACAAGAAATTCGAATGGACAGAAGAGTGCGAGCAGGCTTTTCAAGCATTGAAGACTCACATGTCGCAACCACCGATCCTATCAAAGTCAGTGGATAAAGAAACTTTGTTCATCTACTTGCCGATCACAGAATACGCTGCCAGTGATGTCTTAGTAAGAGAAGAAGAAGGCGTGCAGAAGGCTGTTTATTATGTAAGAAAGAGGCTAATTGGAGTGGAGCTGAGATATCCAGCTATTGAAAAATTAGCCTATTTGTAACGCCCTACTTCCTAAGAGCCGTTACTAAGTGAGTTTTAAACGTGCAGTTAACTCGCTAATCGAGGTTTTTAGGTCAAAAGCGTAATTAAATCATAAACAGTGAAATAAACTTTGAAAAACAATTCCATTTACTACAAAACGTTGAGTGTTTGACACTTGGGATCCCAAGATACTGTTTAGAAACATTTACAACATATAATTTACAAGTTTGAGTCAACTAGACGACAAAATCTAAGTTCTAATACAACCATCTCCCAAAACCACTGGCCGTGGCAGCCAGGCAGACCAAACATGTACACGCCGCTTCACGCTCTCCATACTCATTGTTGGTTGACTGTTCCCTTGCCCTTATCTGCACCACAGAGCACCCGTGAGTCGAAGCCCAGCAAGAAAACCCTCACAAGCAGATAACATAAGCACAACAAACACTTAGCATATATTCAGGCCACCAATGGGCTAAACACATACAGCCATATCGTCCCAGGCACTTTACCAGGCCCTGGGTTCGCGGTCCACACCGTGAGGATATCCCAAGTATCCTTTAGGGTCTCACCCTGGAAACTTGCACCCCACGCGCTCAGCGCTGCTCCCGGCCCCTTGTCGTACTCGGCCTAGCACTCATCATGCTCAACGCCGTTCCTGGCCCTTTGTCGTTCCCGACCCATGCCGACCTCGGCCTGCGCCGTTCCCGGCTCTAGCCGAACATTCACATAATCGTAATCATAGCATAACAACCATATACTAAGTACTAACAAATTCAACCAAAGGGCTACGCCCTGCAATTCAAACATATTGGGCTCAGTTCTGCATACAAGCTCTGTGGAAACAGTGGTTTTCTTACCTGTATCCCGAGCTTCCGACGCCCCAAAGCCGCGAGCACGGTCCTCTAACCCGAGCCTCTCCAAAGACCTAGTCACAACACATATAAAACATTCTTTATTACTAACCAATCCAAAACCACTTCCCGGGACCAATCCCACACTCTCGGAATCCCCAAATTCCTAAAACAATTCATTGTAAACATCCCCCGAACCCCCGGCGCAAAAGCTCAAAATTGCAAAATTTCTATGCCCTGAAACTGGCCTAGCGCCGCAGCGCTGCCCTAGAGGGCCGCGGCGCCCAGCAAGTCAGAGAACTTTCCCCTGCCCAGAAACAGCCTCGCGCCGCGGCGCCCAAGAACAGGGCCGCGGCGCTCCTTCGCGAACCCAGATTTCTGGGTTTTTCCCTACGTTTTCCCTCGAGCTAAAACCACTCCAAATCACCCCAAGAAAGTACCTAAGCCCCAAAATCAATTCAAAACCCCACATAGAACATCTAACAACACAGAAACATCAATAATAAACCCAAACACACAATCAAATCCCCAATTCACCAATTGGCTTGAAACTTTATGAAACTTAAACTAACAAACCAGCAACTTGATTCATAGGAGCTAATACATAACAGAGATGCATAAAACCCTTACCTCAAGTAGAAATTCGCCCCTGAATCTTCTCCAAGTCCAGCTCCAAGCAAATCCCCCTTATTCCCAAACTGAATCTAAGCAAGCTTCATCCCCAAGAATCCAGCAAACAGCCACACATCAACTTTCAATTTTCATACTAACACTCTAAGAAAATCAAGCTTAGAAACTTAACAAAACAGAGATAAATCCTTACCTCAGAAAATTCTTGGTTTATGATCAAGTTTAATTGCCTCCAACCACTTGATTCTCCTCCTAGATCCCTCAAGTTTCAGCTCCCTTCTTCCCTTCCTTTCTTTCTAGTTTTCTCCTCAAACTTCAGCCAAAACAAAATATACCTAAGTGTTAAAAAGTGAATGACTTCTCTTCTCAGCTGAAGTTATCTACTTCCTTGCCAAAAGACTATCTTACCCTTCCATCTAATTCCTATTCTAACTAAGCCTCAAGGGCACTCTTGTCCTTTCACTTATATTACAATTCTACCATTTTCCATCCAAACTTGTTACTCTCAGCAGTTACTAATGGTTACTCAGGTTACCTAATCACCAATAACCATTAACCAAAAACTCACAACCCAACTCATGAAATTTCCCCAAAGTACCCCTAGGCTCCTCCCGAGCCGGGTATAGAATCCCGTTGTGACTTTTGAGTTATCTAGCTCTCTAGGACCGTCTCGACACGTGCATCACATTAATATCACCACACCCATGTGGTACAAACCACATAATACAATTATCACATTTATGCCCTCAACGGGCTAAAATTACCAATTTACCCCTATCATGCAAACGGGGCGCACATGCATATTTATACCACCTAACACATGCATTCTAATCACATATTCATTTAAATTCACATATTAGCATATTAATTCACTTATTGCCCTCCAGGCACGCTAATCAAGGTCCCTAACCTTATTAGCAACTTAGGGTGTTACACTATTTCTTAATCTTAGCCTCCAAGAAGCTGCGGCCCTACTTTCAAGCTCACTTAATCACAATTTTGACCAACCAGCCTCTATGGCAAGTTCTGCAGAAGCCAAAAGCCGCAGGCAGATTATTGAAATGGGCGGTCAATCTTGGGTAGTTCGATATCTCTTACTTGCCACGAGCAGCGATAAAAGGGCAAGCTCTGGCTGACTTCATCACAAAGTTCACTGGGCTTCCAGATAGCGAGCAGCTAGAGGCACTTCAAGAACCTGAGCCTCAAAACCAAACTCTTTCATGGAAGTTTTTCACAGACGGCTCCTCTAATGAACATCACGCAGGAGCAGGTGTGATTTTGATAACTCCTGAAGGGCATCGATTTCACTGCGCAATCAGGTTTCACTTCACTGCTTATAACAACGAGGCCGAGTATGAAGCACTGCTCGCTGGGTTACAATTGGCCAGAGACATGAACATAAAGGCACTTGATATCTACAGTGACTCTAAGCTGGTAGTAAATCAGCTCATGGGAGAATACCAGGCCCGAGGTTTAAAAAAGTAGGATCTATTAGCCCGATGATCAATATTTTTCTCGAGCAGGTCAAAATTATTTTCCTCGAGTGCCTTCATTGCCTCTGCGAGCCTGGTGTCAAAGTTTTTGGTATGGGAGACCATTGCACCCGCAGGGCGCCAGCCAGCAGTCATGGTCAGCAATCCCTGTGACCAGATGAAAGGAATACGGTGATGGCAGAAAATTAAGAGTAAATTACTCAGCAACGGAAAGCAACTTACACTGACTATCTCGTTCAGTCCTCGGTTTATTATTTGATTGGTTTCCATGGAACTGGTACCGTCAATGGCCTCTTGGCTGCGTTTTTTCTTGGAGAGTTTGTATATTCTCTCCCTGGCCGAACTGACCATGGTGCTAGCCAGGGTGCCTTTGGGCTGAGTACGATGTGGTTGAGCGGAAGGCGTTGGAGGACTAGAGTGCTAGTCAACCGGTGGTGTTGAGGAAGGCTGGTCAAGTGGAGAAGGAGGTGTCGTGGTTTCCTTTGAAGGAACAGTTGCTGAAGGACCCTCAGTCCGGGCCTTCTTTGAAGTAGTCTTCCTGCTCTCCCCGCAAACCCTCTTGCTGTCTTTCTTCCTGCCTGAGGAAGTAACAACGGCCTTGTAATGCTCGAACACATCTTCAGATGACAAATCTGCACAAAAGGAAACAATATGAGCAGTAAGACAAAATACATAGATGGGACTAAAAAAAGAAAGCAGGGAGATTGTAAGTAAAGTACCGGTGCTACAACTACTGGTCGCTACATAACTTACTGAGCTACTTCTAACCTCACTTACTGCCTGGAAGAAATCTGAATTTAAGTTTGGAGTATACTTAAAGTTGTCGTCCCTGTCAAATAAGTGACAGGGAATTGGCAAACTATCTAAGAATGAGAAAACAGTGCTGTTCTCATCTGACGACTCGTCGATGGGAGCAGAGGGTTCGGTGGCTTTCTTTTTTCCCTTTCCCAGTTGGGCAGGGGGAACAGCAGCTCGCGGGGTGCTAGAGGGCTACCTGATTGTCACTCTAGTCGTCCTCCTCCTTTGAGGTTGCGACACGTCAGGGTGCTACTCAGGAATCTCCTCGTTGGTGGCACTCCCCGCTGTTGACACCCTCACATTCTGGTGTGGTGCCAAAAGCTCGACCAGCCTCAGGTTAGCCTCTATGACCAGCTGTTTGACGCTCTTCTCTGCGTCAGTCATGCTAGCCAAAAGTGTTGATCGGACTTCCATTTCTGGAGTGGGGGTCGGTCGCAGCCACAGACCTAAAATAAACTAAATCTTTATGGGGAATGCAGGAAGAATTAAAGGAAAATAAACAACCAAGGGAGCAAAAATATTACCTCCTTGGGTGAAGGCCAGGTTGTTGGCGACCATGTCGGTAGTCAAAAAGTACTCTAGATGGTACTTCCCCACATTGGATATGAAAGTGGTATCACTCAGGAAAGTGCGGGTCGTTTCCTAGTGACAAAAATGGAAGAACCCCGTGTTTTCTTGATTCGGGTTGGATTTTAGGTCGAACAAATAGTTGACCTCGTGTGGCGTGGGGGCCGGCCACTTCTTATGGCTGTGAAGAATATAGAGTGCAGAGAGCATTCTATACCCGTTTGGGGTTATTTGGAAAGGAGCGACCCAAAAATAGTTGGCCACTCCTTGGAAGAAAGGATGGAGAGGCAGGATCACTCCTGCCTTGATGTGATACCTCGACCAGGCGCTGAAGGTGCCTCCAGGCAGATTTTCCCGTTGGTCTCTGGTATGTTGGACTAGGGCCACCCCAGAAAGCCCGTGCTTCTTAATGTAATTGACAATCATCCTAACCGTTACTCGGCTAGGAGGAGCAACGTACCATTCAACATCTGGTTGAATGGCATTTCGGAGTTGGGCTTGAGTTTGGATTTCAGGGTCGGGCGTATTTTCTTCTCGACCACTGGTCGAGGGTATTTCAGCTTGAGGAGTAGGCTGATTTGAAGGAGAAGCGGATGGTTTCTTTTTTTGGGCTTTGGACTTTACTCGACCCATATTTTGAAGTGGGGACGATGGAATGTTTGGGGTGGCACGAGAAAAAGGGATCTCTGGTATCAACAGTGATGGTTGCTCCTCGTCCTCAATCAATTAGGCTAGCAATTCATCATCGATAGGCCTCTCACCTCCCCACGGATCTTGCATGAAAATCTACGAACAAAAAAAGGGGAGATGAGAATTTAAGGCCTAAAACCTTGTGTTTAAAAGTTAGAATAACGTTGCTCGTGTATAAAAGGTAAGCTTTTATACGACTAGCAGCATTATAATAAAAAACACTAAATTTCATACGAGCAGTTTGGAAAATAGATTAAAAAGCAGAAGTGAAAAGTTTCTCAGGAATTTTCGACTCTGAAAGGGCAGGAAAACCCTGATTTTTCAACTAGCTTAAAAATCAAATTTTTACTTTGATTTTACGCCCTAAATCTATAATCTCGACTACCAAACTGACTCCTAACTCCTATAAAACATTATTTCACTACCCTATCAAGCATCGATCAATATGCCCATTTACCCCAAAATAGTTTCAGTCAAAAACATTCAAGAGCTCAGACGCGAAACAGATAAAAAATGGTTTTGCATGGCATCTCAAATGACTGAAAGGTTCGGGAAACTTACTTGGATGAAAGATTGAGTACAAACACGAACGTTTTGAACGTCTGAGCGAAAGTTCCTTAGATTAGCAATGAAAGCTTCTAGGTTGTTTGGCTTGGTTCTTCAGAGTTCTTGAAGAAAAGAAGATAAGTGAAAAGTAAAAAGTAAAAAATGAGTGGGGGATTATTTATATTGATCGCGACACTGTAAAAGAGGTAATTGTGGAATTACTTTTTTCAAAGCATGGGGAAATGCAATAGCCGTTAGACAATTTTTTGGGAAATTGAAAAGACTTGATTGGACATGATTAGTTACCTTTTTCGAGAAGGCATGGGCGGCTCTGGCAGATTTGGTGGGGTATGCGAAGGGTCAGTTTCCTAAGTTTACATTATGCTGGTTATAGTAAAATAAACTTGGGGGAAAATGTTAACCCAAAAAATGGCTACTGATGATGTGGCGAGAATTTCTCACACGTGGTTGACACTTGGCAGAGTCAACCTGAAGAGGTGTTGTTCCCTTATCGACCAGCTCCCTGTTGCTTCGTCAAACCTCACGATTAGATGCGACCAGACTGGTCGTAGGCTTCGGTTTATTTCCTTAAAAGATTGTAATCTTATAATAACTATGTTGATTGTTTCCTCTTTATTGCCTTGATATGCAAATATTAAGGATAATTAAGGCCCATAGGCCCATGTAACCCCCGTAGCCTATAAATATGCATGAGAGAGCTCAAGGAAGGGACTTTTGACTTTTGAACCTTTTTTTGGAAATATTGAGAGAAATAGCGTATAGTGCAATTATCCTGTAAATAGTTGTATTTTCTCCTAAGGCTTGTGAAACTCAAGAACCCTAGTTCTTTGATCACGGCATTGGGATTCAATATCAATAATAGCACTAAGTGGACATAGGTCATTACCATTCATTGCGGCCGAACCACTATAAATCATCTGTGTCATTTCTTTACCATTGGATTCCATTCTTGATTATCATCTCATTTCTTGTCGTATTTCTAACTCCGTGTCATTGGCCAAATCGAGGGTCAACACCTAGAGTAAAGCAAACAGAAAATGAGTGCAAAGAAAATATATACACTACTCTGCGAAAACAATTTATTTGAGAAGGAAATCAATTTTCCCCAAAGAAAGACATTTAGGGAAGTAATAATACTATTGAGAGATTTAAACAAGGTGTTTTAAGTGTCGAATGGTGTTATGAGGGATAAGGTTTATGATATGCCATGTGCTTAAGTGGCTATGCCGTGTGCCCAAGGGGCTGTGCCATGTGCCCGAGCGGCTACACCGCATGCCCGAGCGGATGTGCCGCGTTTCCGAGCAACTGTGCCGCGTGTCAGAGGGGCTAGAGAGACCCGTGTGCTCAAGTGGCTCGTGGGGCACATCGAGGAGGGTGCACATCCGAGGATCCAAGCATGCTGAGGGCTGCTGTCCGAATAGCTGGCCATCCGAGGACCCGTGTGCCAAGGAGCCAGGCATGCCGAGGGCTTCTGTCCGAAGAGATTGCGTGCCCTGGGTGGATAGAGCATTCCCGAGGAGCAAGGCAGACGTCTGAGCAGTAGGAAACAAAGCACCCAGAATGTGTTTTTTGGTCCCGAAGACCGAATTAGAGTCCGAGTGGCTAGGGGCCCGAGGGGTAAAATGCCTGAGGGGCCATATGGGTACCGAGGAGCTATTTGGGTTCTGAGGGCCAAAAGGAGTCCGGTTGGTTTAGTGAAATCCGAGCAGCCAAAACCTCAAAAGGGGATGGCTAAATATGAATCTGTTCGACTAAAAGGAAATTTCAATCGTGGGTTTACTTCAAAAGTGGAAGTTACTGAACAGGTGGAAGTTTTTTGATGACGTGAATAACTATCAGCTAGATAAAAAGTTTACCATATGAGAAAATCATATAATAAACTTGGGGGGAAAATGTTATCCCCAAAATTTTGTTCAATGACGTGGAAATCGAATAGACAAGTGGCAATGCATGGTCAATAAATGACACTTTAATAGTCAATGAATGTGTTGACTAAAGAGGTGCAAAGGTTGGGTGTTGACCTGCGGAGTTGTGATATTACTGGTCAGGAGGTGATTTTCCCGACTAAAAATGTGTCATGCCTGACCAAGAATGTGCCATGCCCGACCAATGGTGTGAATTTGTCATGCCCGACCAGTAATGTGTTTTGACCGACCATTTACTTCAACAACATGATATAGCCGACTAGACATACGGTTTGGCCAACCAGACATCTCAGAAATGAATTTCATCTGACCAGCTATGTCAGATTGAGGAGTGTAGCCAACTGGATGTGTCCGAATCTCAGGAGTTAACTGCCTAGTGACTTCTTTACAAAATCTCAGTAACAACTTCAACTTGAATCATTCGTAACTACCACGCGAATCTCTTAGATATCCCGAAGTAATAGCTATATTGTTATAATTTGAATTTGTTTATTATTTATTAATTAAAGTTGGTTGAAACAACTAAGGACCCCGCCAAAACAGGATATTTTTCATGTACGATCCATGAGCCTATAAATAAAGAGCTCATGGCATCATTTGGGGGATTCGATCTTTTTGAGACTTTGGGACTGTTACTTGGGGGATTCTAGGGGCATTTTGTCAGAGAGAAAGCTTGTATTCTCTAGAGAGAGAAACTCTGTATTTTTCTACTTACACTTAAGAAACTCAGTTGACTCATATTCATCTGATCTTAAGTGTGGGCTACATATATCACAACTCTAAGTGGATTAGGCTATTACCAACAAATTGGGGCTGAACCACTATAAAATTACTTGTGTTATTTACATTCTATTCAATGTTTATTTTTGTTTTTGCGTGTACTCGCAGTTGTCCAAAATCATGGTCAACAATATAATATCTCAAAACAAATTAAACTAATAATAAATATTATATGAATTAAAATAAATAAACATACAAATTAGTACAATAATCTACATTTATATATATGATAAAAATAATTGCAATAATTCCATAAATAATTACAAAATATTTGGTAAATTAATAAATAATTGTACTAAAACATAATTGTAAAACATTAAATGTAATTACATACCCAAAATAGCACAATTATTCTAGTTGCATGCCCAATGAAAATTAAATAAATCATGCAACAAATATATCAAATAAAAAATTTGCACATTTTAATTAATTTCCAAATAACATATAGATTACCAAAAATATAGCATATTTAAAATAAGAAAAATTAAGACATAAATTTATTGCCTAAAATAATGTAGAAATCAAGAAAAATTTTAATTCCAAAAATATTTTGAAAAACTTTAATTTTCTCTTAATTTTCTAAATTTTCCTTAATTCATTTTTTTAAAATTCTTCCTTGGGAAACGACATGTCTTTTCTCTGTGTTTTGGTCGTTTGACCCGTCCAACAACGAGTTGGTTTTACGCTTCAAGGGGGAAACAAATCGTTTCCCCCTTCTTCTTCCTTCAGTTGGGTCGTTTTGACCCGGTTTCCTGCACGTGGCTCATTCAAACTCAGTTCCAAACCCGCATGAAAAACACCATTCCGATGCCGATTTTCGAGTTATTTTTGCCTAAATTGAGCCAAAATGCTTGCATAATAATATTCACGGCATTTGTTTTCATAAAAAACAACTAAAAATTGAATATAAATTCAAAGAAAAAATTTCGAGCATAAATGGTTCTCAAGGTTTTTCAGTGACATTATGAGTTTGAAAACTCATTTTTAACATAACAAATCATTAGAAAACATAAAGTAAATAGTTTCTAATGGTATTTAGATTGAAAAATAGTTTTGAGTCAAAAAACCAAAACTTTGAGGCATTAAAATACTCTCGGCCAAAACTAAAAAATAAATAAATGAATTTATACAATTTATGCTTTAGTTTTAATGCACAAAAATATGTTATAAATTGGAGAACTATAACAATCCTAGCTACAATATTCAGTAAAACAATCTAAATATAAACAAAAAATTTGAGTACATGGCCATTATATATACATATTATGCAAATATATATTAATTTATGCATATAATAAAATCAAGACAGAGGTAAGCTTCGTTGTTGGACCAAATGTTAGAGAATTCATATCTAGATGCATTTAACAATCCTAATATGCATAATAAACTGTATCGGATTGTCACAGAATAAAATGGATTGATAAAGTATACCTCCAACCATTGATTTTGTGAAACTAAATCTAAAAGCTTTAGATTTGCAAAAGGAAAACAAAAGAGTATTAGTGAGGGTAAAGGACTTTCAAACTCTCACTAGCTCTTTAGATTGAGTATGAGATTGAGTAATGAGCTTGGGGACCAAAACTCTATATTTATATAGGTGAGAGATTCCACCAAGGTCTCTGCCACAATTAATATTAGAATATTTTACAATCAATAGGATAAGAAATATTGGGTAACTCAATATTGAGTAACTACCTTAAATGCTGACCATATTGAGAATATATATCAATTAATCACAATATTGACTGTAATCATAATTTATTAGAATTATAGTTCTTGGTAACTCTAATTAATTAAATAAAATATTCTAACATTCACTACTTTATATATGTATAAATAAGAGTATATATATATATAAAAAAAAAAAATATCAGGATGGGCACCCCATGCCTACCTAGGCCCGTCCTTGTTTGAGATCACATGATAGTCATAATCACTACTCTTGTATTTATAAATAATAGTAGACAAAAATTTATTAACAAATAATCCATATTTATTTCTCTATTTAATTAGGGAGCTGGGTACTAAGTCAAAGTTAGGGAATAAAGTCATGCAATTCGGAAGACAAAAAAAAAAATAGCCGGACAAATCATCTAATTGTTCTAACTTTAGTACTATCCTAAAATTATTGAATATTAAGTGGTGCCCAACACCACCATAGGGTCAGTTTGGTATATGTAACGCTCAAATTTTCCTAATATGACTTAGTGTCTACATTAGGGTGCCGAGAGGAAATAATTGAGTTAATTATGTGCTTATGTGTTATGATCATGTTATTATGTGAATTGTATTATGATATGATTATGCTTTCATGTTTAAGTGTATTAAATATATAGGTGAGTCTGTTTCTTATTAGAATGACATTTTCCTAATTTTGACCTGCTGAGGGTATAATTGTAAATATTTGTGATTTATAATTGTGACCACATTATTATGTGGATATATTTAAGTTACCCGGTACGAAGGGATCCTAGGGAGCAAGTTAGTAGAAAAGTCACAACTGGGTAAAATACCCGGCTCGGGATGAGCTTAGGGGTATTTTTGTATTTTGGTAAATTACCGGGATTTAGTGAGAAACAGGAATTAATTGATGAATACTTGGTTTGATAGACTTATTTGAGGTCGCGAATTATGACAAATGACAACTTTGTCGTTGGGGGTAACCTTTAAGGTTAAATAGGGCAAGGGGCATTGTGTTCATTTGACCACATGGGATAGCATTAGACCAACAACTTGGCACTTAGGCTCACACAAGTTCAAGCCTTTTCTAGTGGGTTTTTGGAGCAATTTGGAAGCGCACTCAAGGGCAATCCAAGGCAAGCCCAAGATGAGATTTTTGGTGAAGATTGAAGGGAATTTTTGTGAGAAAACAGCTTTGGATTGGGATTAGAGGTTGCTAGGGTCATCTTCATCCCCAAGGAATTCGAAATTCAAAGGTGAGACCACTACCTTTGACATTTTAATGATTTCCTTGATTTCTTTTGATTTTGATTCCTAGTTGTTGTTTTTGGTTGTTTTGTGATGATTGGAGTATTGGGCTTTGTTGCCTAGGCCTAGTGGTGTGTTTTTGAGGTTGGAATCATGTTAGAAATATCTGGTTGGGTCGAAGTTAAGGCCTTATTTGCTGGAAATCGCAGGTTTAGAGAATTGGGGAAGAACACTTGTGTTACGAGCTCGATTCCCGTTTCTGGCGACCTAGCGCGACCATGCTAGTGTCCCAGAAAGGGGGAAATTGATCTCTTACTTGGGTCTTGAGTTTAGGGGCCCAACTACGCTAGGGATCGACGTGACCGCACCAATGCCCTGGAAACCCCAAACTTTCTGGGGGCGCGATCGCGCCAGGGGCCCAGAAATGCCAATTTGTTGAATTTTAAGGGCTAGGCCCGGGGGCTCGGGAATCCGATTCGCGAGCCAGATTGGGGGCTGGGGGGGGGGGGGGACATTTTTAGCGCCACGTTAACTGGGAATAATTGTTTTGAGAGTTAGAGTTCAGTTTGGAACTCAGGTTCTGAGGTTAATTTCTGATGAACATATATTTGTGCTGTGACTAACATTTTCGCCAAGTGCGGGTCAAGGATAGCACTTGGGGTCGTTTCATTATTCACACGTGGTTCGAGGTAAAAAAACTGCATTCAATGCGTGAGATGTTAGTGTTTGGCCCAGTTGTTATATATAAATAGGATTAGGGCTTGGTCCGGCTATCAAATGTAAATATAATTAGGGCTTGGTCCAGTTGTTAAATGTGATTATGGTTAGGTCTTGGGCCTCTATTAATGAGAATAATTATCATTATGCCTCTGAATGTCTGTTTAAGCATACTGGAATGTGTTGTATTTGTTTATATGATGAATATTTTTTATGTATGATTGTTCCTAGTTGGAAAGCTCGGCTTATAAGTTGTGGTCGACACTATGTGTGTTTAACACCGGTCGTTATGGCTATGCCACCCTGGGAGTGTATTACGCACTTGACTGGCTCAAATGCCACTTGAAGAAATAGAAGTGCGATACACACTTCTGTGACCCTATAGTCGCATACTTGTACAATGTGTCTGCTGGGTTTCAGTTATTACTGTTAAGAATTTTGTTATATTTTGTTGATTATCTAAATCCATTTAAATATGTTTTCTTGCTAAGCCTTGGCTCACGGGTGCTATGTGGTGCATGTAAGGGTAAAGAGAAGCTTGGCCATCCATGAGTTGGAGAGCGTTAGAGGTGATGTGTACATATGCAGTCTGCTCAACCGCCACAACTGAGATATCGCAGGGGAACTAGGGTTTGTCCCTGTTTTGTTGCTTAGGTCGGCTTATTTTGTAATCTCTGTGTTGTAAACAATTTTCAAACTTTTATTTTGGGATCCCATGTAAAGACTAAAGTTTTCACGGTAATTTTTATTCCTTTGACAAAATATTTTAATACCTAAACCATTAGTTACTTAATCACATATTTTGGTCCAAATGACTCATTTAGCGAGTCCAGCACTAATTTAAACACACATCATAACGATCCCTAATTAGTAGGGTGTGACAACTTGGTATCAGAGCTGTCAAGGTTTAAGGGTTCCTGATGATGGATTGGGCATGTACTCCCGCTAAAGACAAGCTCGACTCAGGGTTTGGTAACTATTAATATAGTTATGTGTGCAATTGCTTAAATAAAATATATATTCCTTACTTGCCTATCTAATTTGGAAGCATGAGTTATTCTAATAGGTCCTGGTCCTTGACTGTTGTATGCATGTGAAGGATGTGCTTATTAGCACAATTGTTGCTTGTAAATGCTACAGAAATGCTTATTAGCATCATTATTGCTCCTGAGAACTAGCAACAGGTGCTTACTAATATGCAAGCCAAGATGTAGAGGCAAGAAGATGAAATTAGTTAGTTGATACAGCAACAGGTTTCAGCAGGGAACGCTGCATCAGTAGCACCATCTGCTACCACAGTACCGTCCGTACAACAGCAGATAGAGATAGAGAACCGTTGGGAATTGTTATATGAACAATTCAGGAAATAGCACCCCTCCTAGACTCAAGGTTGAGTAGTGGATGAGCATTATCACATCCATCCTAGACTTTATAAGGGTGGTGGGCAATGAGAGGATGGCTTGTGCAACGTACATGTTTCAAGAGGATGCCCGAATCTAGTGGGAGGTGGTGTCCCAGACTAGGGATGTAACCACGATGAATTAGGAATAGTTTAGAGATATGTTTAATGAAAAGTATTATAATGATGCAGTGAGAGCTGCGAAGGCAGATGAATTTAACAACTTAGTTCAGAGGAATATATTAGTAACAGAATACACCCTAGAGTTTGATAAGCTAGCCAAGTTTTCTATGGACTTGGTGCCTACGTATGAGACCATAAAGGAGGGATTCCTTAGGGGGTTGAATTCTATAATAGCCCGGGATGTTAGAATTACAACAGTATCTGGAGTGATGACATATGCTCAGGTAGTAGAGAGAGCCCTTACTGCAGAGGGCGCTGAGAACAAGATCTAGCACGAGAACATGGTCAGAAGGGATACCAGGATGATGGAGCCTCCCTTTATAGGATCTGGTAGGGGCGGAGACCCTAATGACCAGAAAAGGAAGACCCCGGATACAGTTTTAGCTTCCAGTCCTTATAGCAAGCCACGGGGTGTACAAATTGGCCACCAGGGCTACAATGAGGCCTGGAGGACATATCCAGAGTATGCCAAATGTAGAAGAAGACATCTAGGAGAGTGTCGGGCGAAGGCCTTCTTTTTATGTGGAATTGTGGGGCATCTCAAGAAAGACTTCCCAAGGATGAAAAAATATGAGCCGAAAAGGCGGATAGCTTGACTCCAGCTCAAGTGTTCGTACTAACGCAGGCAGAGGCTGAGGCTAGTCCCTCGGTAGTGACAGGTGAGCTTTCTAGTGCTGACACTTCTTATACTGTACGAATTGACTCTAGTGCTACACACTCTTTTATTTCTAATAGGATTTTGATAGAGTGTGTAAGAAATGTGATTACTATGTTATGGGTTTCAGTACCTTATTACTCACTGGGGAGTTAATACTTTCCATGAGATGGGTTAGATCACTGCCGGTGACAACGGACAGCAGAGAGTTGTCAATTGACTTGATAGAGTTGTTTATGACGACTTTGACATGATTCTTGGAATGGACTGGTTAGCTAGATATGGGGGAACCATCGATTGTAAAAAGAAAATGGTAACCTTTGAGCCTGAGAATGAGGATCCCTCTGTATTTGTTGGCACTGTGCATGGACCCCATGTACCTATGATTTCAGCATTGAGGGCTAGATTCCTATTGCGAGGGGTTGCATAGGATTCCTAGCCAGTGTGGTGGATACCACTCAGGTCATGCCAGTGGGACCAGAAGAAACTAGATTAGTCTGTGAATTCTTAGATGTGTTTCTAGAGGAATTATCAGGGTTGTCGCCATACAAAAAGATAGAATTTGTTATTGAGTTGGCACCAGGGACAAAGCCAGTGTCTAGGGCACCATACAGAATGGCCCCAACAGAGTTGAAAGAACTGAAGTTACAATTATTGGAGTTGTTAGACTTGGGTTTTACCAGACCCAGTTTCTCGCCATGGGGTGCGCCATTCTTATTTGTGAAGAAGAAGGATGGTTCTCTGAGGATGTGCATAGGCTATAAGGAATTGAATAAGTTGACCATTAAGAACAGGTATCCTCTGCCAAGGATAGATGACATGTTTGATCAGTTCAGGGTAAAATGGTATTTTCAAATATAGATCTTCGATCTAGTTTTCATCAGTTGAGGATCAAGGAGGAAGACATACCAAAGATAGCTTTCCACACCAGAAATGGGCATTATGAGTTTCTCTTCATGTCCTTTGGTTTGACTAATTCCCCAAAAGTGTTTATGGATTTGATGAACATGGTGTTCAAGGACTATTAGGATCAATTTGTGCTTGTCATTATCGATGATATCCTATTTTATTCCTAGTCAGAGGAAGAGCATGAGGAACATCTTAGGTTGGTCTTACAGAGGCTGAGGGAGCACAGATTATTTACGAAGTTCAGGAAGTGTGAGTTTTGGTTACCTCAGGTGACTTTCTTTGGTCACATTGTTAGTAGAGATGGAATGAAAGTAAACCCAGCTAAGATTGAGGTAGTTAGATATTGACCAAGGCGAAGGAATGCCTCAGAGAACAGGAGCTTTCTTGGATTGGCAGGTTATTACAAGAGGTTGTGGAAGGGTTCTCAAGGATAGCTACCCCATTGACAGATTTAACACGCAAGAGCCAGAAGTTTGCGTGGTCAGATAGATGTGAGAACAACTTCCAAAAGTTGAAGCGGCGTTTGATTACTGCTCCAGTCTTGGGTCTTCCGATAGATCAGGAGAAGTTCGTGATTTATTATGATGCCTCGAGACAAGGGTTAGGCTATGACCTTATGCAGCTAGGGAAGGAGATTGCTTATGCATCGCGTCAGTTGAAGGAATATGAGCAGAGGTACCCTGCTCATGACCTGGAGCTAGTAGCTGTGGTCTTTGCATTAAAGGTATGAAGGCATTACCTTTATGGAGAGATGT
Source organism: Humulus lupulus (assembly GCF_963169125.1). Lineage (NCBI taxonomy): Eukaryota > Viridiplantae > Streptophyta > Magnoliopsida > Rosales > Cannabaceae > Humulus > Humulus lupulus. Next base: position 124,248,211 of record NC_084801.1, on the reverse strand, counting down.
GTGAGATATACAATGACCACAAGAGTTAGAAGTACTTCTTTACACAGAAGGATTTGAATATGAGACATGGACGTTGGTAAGAACTGGTGAAGGATTATGATTGTGAAATCCTTTATCATCCAGGTAAATCCAACGTGGTGGCAGATGCCTTAAGTCGGAAAGTGCCGGGAAAATTGTATAGATGGAGGCAGATATCTAAGGAATTGGCAGAGGATATGACTAGAGTAGTGATAGAGTTAGTGGTGAGCAAGTTAGCCAACATTACCCTGCAGTCTACTCTCCTAAAGAAGGTAAAGGAGAGTCAATTTAATGAGTCGCAGCTGATGAATATTAGAGGAGATGTCCTAGCTGGAGTAGCTAAGGACTATACAGTATCAGATATAAGTTTACTAAGATACAAAGGTCGGATCTATGTTCCGATGGATACCGTTATCAGGTAGGAGATTCTGGATGAATCTCACACTACCCCGTACTCTTTGCATCCAGTCACCACGAAGATGTATCGGGATCTGAAGACTTTATATTAGTGGCCTAGGATGAAGAGGGATGTAACCGAGTACGTGGCCAAGAGCTTGATGTGTCAGCAAGTCAAGGCTGAACATCAGAGGCTAGTGGGGCTATTACAACCCTTGGATATCCCAGAGTGGAAGTGGGAGGACATCACGATGGATTAAGTGGTTGGGTTGCCCAAGACGGTGGGTCGACATGATTTGGTGTTGGTTATTGTAGACCAATACACCAAATTGGCTCACTATCTACCAATGAGGATGACTTATAAAGACCAGTATGCAGACCTTTATGTGATAGAGATAGTGCGTCTTCATCGGACACCAAAGTCTATTGTGTCAGATCGGGACCCCACTTTCACTTCCAAGTTTTGGGGAAGTCTGCAGAAAGCTATGGGCACCTAGTTGAAATTTAGTACAACTTATCATCCCCAGACAGATGGTCAGCCTTAGAGGATGATTCAGATACTGGAAGACATGCCGCGAGCATGTGTATTGGACTTTGAAGGGTCCTGGAGTAAGTATTTGCCTCTGATATAATTTTCCTACAACAACAGTTATCAGGCGACAATTGGAGTGGCTCCTTATGAGATGTTGTATGGTAGGAAATGTAGATCGCCCATTCACTGGGATGAGGTGGGTGAACGGGAGTACTTGGGTCCTAAGGCAGTCCAAATGACCAATAAGGCTATCGAAAAGATTAGAGCTCGGATGCTCACATCATAAAGGAGAGAGAAAAGTTATGTGGATTTGAAGCGCAGGAACGTGGAGTTCTAAGTGAGAGACTATGTCTTCCTTAGAGTTTCACGACTAATATGGGTGAAAATATTTGGGAAGAAGGGCAAGTTGAGCCCTACATTTGTAGGACCTTTTGAAATCCTGGAGAGGATTGGTCAGGTGGCCTTTACATTGGCCTTACCTTCGACATTGTCGGTCGTGCATAATGTATTTCATATTTCAATGCTACAGAAGTATGTATCTGATGAGGCTCATGTTCTAAGTTATAAAGATCTGGAGCTGCAGATAAACTTATCCTAGGAGATGCAGTCAGTCCTGATATTAAACAAAAAGGAAAAGTTCCGGAGGAATAAAACCATACCTTTGGTTAAGGTATTATGGAGGAATAGTAAGGTCGAGGAGACGACCTGGGAATTGGAGTCAAATATGCAGGATCAGTATCCCGAGTTGTTTAGGTAAAATTTCGATGATAAAATTTCTATAAGGATGGGATAATTGTAACTCCCCAACTTCCCTAATATGGCTTAATGCCTGGATTAGGGGGGCGGGAGGCAATAATTGAGATAATTATGTGCTTATGGGTTATGAGCATGTTATTATGTGAATTATATTATGATATGACTATGATTGCATGTTTAAGTGTATTAAATATGCAGTTGTGCCCGTTTCTTATTAGAATGCCATTTTCGTAATTTGGACCATTTAATGGTATAATTGTAAATATGTGTGATTTATAGTTGTGACCACATTATAATGTGGATATATTTGAGTTACCCGGCACAAGGCGATCCTACGGAGTAAATTAGCAGAAAAGTCACAGTGAGGTAACATACCCAGCTCAGGGTGAGCTTAGGGGTATTTTGGTAATTTGGTAAACTACCGCAAATTAGTGAGTAGCGGGAATTAATTGATGAATACTTGCTATGATACACTTATTTGAGATTAGCAGGAATTATGCCAAATGACAATTTTTCCCTTGGGGTAACCTTTGAGGTTAAATGGGGCATAAGGCATTGTGGTCATTTGACCACATGGGATAGCATTAGGCCAACAGCTGGGCACTAGGCTCACACACGTTCAAGCCTTTTCTAGTGGGTTTTTGGAGCAATTTGGAAGTGCACTGGAAGGGAATTTTTGTTAGATAGTAGCTCTAGATTGGGATTAGAGGTTGCTAAGGTCATCATCATCCCCAAGGAATTTGAAATTCAAAGGTGAGACCCCTGCCTTTGACATTTTAATGGTGTTCTTGATTTCTTTTGATTTTGATTCCTAGTGGTTAGTTTTTGGTTGTTTTGTTATGAGTGTAGAATTGGGTTTTGTTGCCTAGGCCTGGTGGTATGTTTTTTAGGGTGGAATCCTGTTAGACACATCTGGTTTGGTCAAAGTTGGGGCCTGATTTGCTGAAAATCGCAGGTTTAGAGAATTGGGGAAAAACACTTGTGTTCTGGGCTTGATTCTTGTTTATGGCAAACTAGCGTCCCAGAAAGGGGAAAATTGAAATTTGATTTGGGTCTCGAGTTCAGGGATGCGACCGCGTCAGGGGTTGGCGCAACCAGGCCAATACCCTGGAAACGCCAAACTTCTTGGGGGTGTGACTGCGCCAAGGGCAGGCACGACCATGCCAAGGGCCTCGAAATGCCAATTTTTTTAATTTTAAGGGCTACGCCCGGTCGCTCGGGAATCTAATTTTGGAGACCTCTTAGGGGATTAGTGGGACATTTTTAGCACCCCGTTAACAGGTAACAATGATTTTGAGAGTTAGAGTTCAATTTGGAACTCGAGTTCTGGGGTTAATTCTTGATGAACATATATTTGTGTTGTGATTAGGGTTTCCGCCATTCTCGGTTCAGGGATAGCGCTCAGGGTCGTTTCATTATTCACACGAAGTTCGAGGTAAGAAAGCTGCACCCAATGCGTGAGATACGTACATTGGGCTTGGCCCATTTGTTAAATGTAAATAGGATTAAGGCTTTGTAACGCCCTACTACCTTAGAGCCGTTACTAAGTGAGTTTAAAATGTGCAATTAACTCGCTAAGCGAGGTTTTTAGAACAAAAGTGTGATTTAAACAAAAAGACAAGGATGTAATCTTTAAAAGTACTTCATTCCATTAAAAGTTCTAGTTATTCAACACTTGGGATCCCAAAACTAGGTTTGTAAACTATTTAAAACTCTAAATAGATACACAGTGGATAAATTATCAAAAACAGAGTTTAGTACAGCCATTTCTCAAAAATGCCCCCAACCAAAGCGGTCAGGCACACCAAACATGTACGCGCCGCCCCCACGCTCTCCGTACTCATGGCTGGTTGACTTTCTCTTTGCCCTTACCTGCAACACAGAGCACCCATGAGCCAAAGCCCAGCAAGAAAACTCAAACAGTACATAAGATATGCATAATATACAGTCACTACAGCAGATAGCTCATATCTAATCAGACAGTCCACGAAATCTAACACATATACGGCCATGCCGTCCCAGAGGCGTTACCAAAGCCTGGGATCTCAGTCTATACCATAAGGATATCCCATGTATCCATTTGGGTCTCACCCTAACCACGAGCACTCCATGTGCTAAGTGATATTCCCAGCCCCACTGCCGTTCTCGGCCTTCGCCGTTCTCGGCCCTTCGCCGTTCCCGGCCCTTCGCTATTCATTCTGCTATTACCACATTTATCATTCTTGAATAACAATAAAATATATAATCATTCATTTTAAGCTATATCCTAACAATGATACAATCTAGGGCCGCGCCCTGCAACAATTCAATGGGCCCAAGCCCTGCTCTACGGGTGCTACAGTTTTCTTACCTGTATCCCGAGCTTTCCGATGTACCAAGGCCGCGAGCACGGTCCTCTAACCCGAGCCTCTCTGGAGACCTAGTCACAACACATATAAAACACCATTTAATGCAAACTAATCCAAAACCACTTTCCGGGACCAATCCCACACTCTCGGAATCCCCAAATTCCTAAAACGACACATCAGAAACATCCCCCGAACCCCCAGAGCAAAAGCTCAAAATTGCAAAATCCTATGTTCTGAAAATAGCCTAGCGCCACGGTGCTGCCCTAGAGTGCCGCGGCACCCAGCAAGTCAGAAAGCTTCCCCTGCCCAGAAACAGCCTCGCGCCGCGGCGCCCAAGAACAGGGCCGCGGCGCTCCTTCGCGAACCCAGAAATCTGGGTTTTTCCCCTGCATTTCCCCGAGCCAAAATACTCCCAATTCATCCCAAACTCATACCTAAGCCCCAAAACCAATTCAAAACCCCAAATATACCATCCAACAACCTATAAACATCATAACCTAGCTCAATTACACAATCATTCCCAAAATTCATACTTGAGTTTCAGATTTCAAATACCAAACCAAAACTTGAGGGAAGTGCAAACCAGACTTCTAGACTCTTAAACCATAACAGTTATGAGATTTCAAACATGTTTAATACTCTTACCTCAATCAAAAATTCAACTTGAGCTCCCTCCAATCCCAGCTTTAACCCAAATTCCTCTTGATAAACTAGTTGAATTCTCATGCAAAACAAACCATGACTATCTTTCCATTTTCATTCTTTCCTTCTAAAATCAAGTTCAAAACTTAACAAAACAGGGAGATAAATCCTTACCTCAGAGTAGTCCTTGACCTGAGTTTGATTCCACACCCTTAAGCTCTTCACTAGCCTCAAAGAACTCAGCTCACTTCCTCTTCCACTTTGCCTTCTAGGTTCTTAGTTTTTCCTTTTCCTTCTTGATTTCTCTAGACCTCCAAAACTTGGCTTCAGTCATACTTAGCATAAAGTATCATGTATATTCATTTTCCTCAGCTAAAGCTATCAAAACTTTTGCAAAAAGACCATCTTATCCCTCCATCAAAATCCCTTCCTAACTAAACCTCAAGGGCACTCTTGTCCTTTCACCTATATTGCAATTCTACCATTTCTTCCACCTAAACTTTTTACTCTCAACAGTAACCAATGATTACCCAGGTTACTCAATCACCAATAACCATTAACCACAAATTCTCAACTCAACTCACAAAATTCCCCAAAGTACCCCTAGGCTCCTCCCGAGCCGGGTATAAAATCTCGTTGTGACTTTTGAGTTATCTAGCTCTCTAGGACCGTCTCGGCACGTGCATCACATTAATATCACCACACCCATGCGGTACAAACCACATAATACAATTATCATATTTATGCCCTCAACGGGCTAAAATTACCAATTTACCCCAATCATGCAAACGGGGCCCACATGCATATTTATACTACCTAAACATGCATTCTAATCACATATTCATTCAAATTCATATATTAACATGTTAACTCATTTATTTCCCTCTAGGCATGGTAATCAAGGTCCTAAACCTTATTAGCAACTTAGGGTGTTACATGCTTGGCCTGGCTATCAAATGTAAATATGATTAGGGCTTGGCCCGGTTGTTAAATGTGAGTATAGTTAGGGCTTGGGCCCCTGTTAATGAGCATAATTATCATTATGCATGTGAATATCTGTTTAAGCATACTGTAATGCGTTTTATTTTTTATATGATGAATATATTATATGTACGATTGTTTCTAGTTGGAATGCTCAACTTTTAAGTCGTGGTTGACACTATGCATGTTGAACGTAGGCCGTTATGGTTAGGCCACCCTGGGAGTGTATTACACACTTGACTAGCTCGGATGCCACTTGAATAAATAGAGTGTGATACACACTTGTGTGACCCTATGGTTTCATACTTGTACAATGTGTCTCATGGGTTTCAGTTATTACTGTTAAGCATGTTGTTATATTTTGTTATTATCTTAATCCATTTAAATATGTTTTCTGGCTTAGCCTTGGCTCATGGGTGCAATGTCGTGCAGGTAAGGCTAAGGAGACGCTTGACTAGCCATGAGTTTGAGAGCGTGAGAGGCGATGTGTACATATGCAATCTGCTCGACCCCCACGGCCGAGATATCACAGGGGAACTAGGGTTGGTCCCTGTTTTACCGCTTAGGTCAACTTATTTTGTAATCTCTGTGTTGTAAACAATTTTCAAACTTTTATTTTGGGATCCCTTGTAAAGAATAAAGTTTTAATTGAAATGGTGATTCCTTTGACAAAATGTTTTAATACTTGAACCATTAGTTACTTAAGCACATGTTTTAGTCCCAATGACTCGTTTTGCAACTCCAACACTAATTTAAACACACGTCGTAATGGTCCCCAATTAGTAGGGTGTTGCATTATAGCAGTAGTAACATCCTGGATAGCCAAGATCGTTACACTGTGTTTTAATTAGTGATAGACTCTCTAAACGAGTCTTTTGGCCATAAACGTGTAACTAAACATGATTAACGGTTTAGGGTTAAAAATTTTGGTCAAAAGGAATAACCATTTCCTTAAAAAATTTACCTTGGTACATGGGATCCTAAAATAACGTTTAAAAGGCTAATTAAAGTTCAAAAGGTACAACCAGCTGACCTAAGCGGCAAAATAGGGTTGATTCTAGTTCCTCTGAGAAACCCCGACCGTGGTGGTCGAGCAACCGCATATGTACACGTCGCCACCAAAGCTCCCCAACTCATGGCTAGTCCAGTTTCCCTTTCCCCTTACCTGCACCACATAACACCCGTGAGTCGAGGCTCTACAAGAAAACTTAAACATACTCATAAGTAGTTAATAACATATCATAGAATCATAATAAGCATGCTAGCAATAATAACCTTATTCGTGCATGCATTCTATTCAAATAAGTGACTACAGTATCACACCTTGGCCTGTTGCCCTAAATATGTGACCATAGAGTCACCCCGGGGCCGTTTCCCTAAATAAATGACTAATAAGTCATACAGGGGCCAATAGCCCTAGGACGTGGGACTATAGAGTCACCTTGGGGCCCACTTCCTTATCCTTTCTATAACCAACCTTAGAGTTGGTCCAGCGTACCTGGCGCTTTAATTTTCCAACGACCATTGGGTTGGACAAGCATATGTCACACTCCTAATTAAGCCTAACCATATCGACCAACGCTCATCACGCTATTGCCGCCCTTGACTTATAATCAATGCTTTTCAATTAGATAATGCAAACATGTGCACAGTATTTAACCATTATCCACATACAGGGTATTCAAGCATGCTTAATAAAGAAATCACAAGCACAATCATAATCATGCTAATTCACAGGGGCCCGAACCCTAACAAAATTTATATTTAACAATCGGGCCAAGACCTAATCACATATATCATATATTGGGTGAAGTTTTCTAACCTCTGGTCCAAGCACGAGTTAGTTAACCATAACCCCTGATCACAATCTTGTTCCAAGCCCTATTGTTACCCTAGTCACAACCATAATAAACTATATTTATCAATATTGAGAAAATAAAGACTTCCGGCCCGAGTCCTAGTCTCCGGAACCTCGAATTCTACTAAACTAGGTAGTAGAATCCTTCCTGAGCTCTTAGGTTTGACTTCGCGCCACCCAAAACCTAGCTTGGCCAAAATTCCCATTTTGAGCCACGGCGCCCCTCATAGGCCCCGCGGCTCTCCTCAACTCAGAGATCCAAGCACTCTTTTCTCTGGACACGGGCCGCGGCACAGCCTAGCAGGCGTCGCAGCGCGATGGCGGTTCAGAGAACCGCCTAGGCTCTTGGGTTCATAAGGGTCGCGGCGCGACCCAGCAAACCAAGTTTTTCAAACATTTTCTCTGATCTAATTCCCTTAAAATTCACCCTCAAAACAGTACCAAACCCACAATTGAGTCCCAGAACATCATCAGTGCATCACAGACAGCAAAACCCAACTAAAAAACGAATCAAAAACTCACAAAAACAATAAAACTCAATTAAAGCTTAATAAACTTAAAAAAACTCAGAAACTTAAGGGTTCAAATTACCTCAGATACAGTCATTTTCCACCTAAATTCCCAGGCTATCAAGCTTCTAATATTCCCTAGAATCGTTATGACTTTATCCTCGCTTGAATCTGAGCTCTAAAACTTGAGTTTCCTTCTAAACGCTAATGAGCGTAAAGAGAGAACGGGAGAGTGAACGAGAGTGAGATTCTGTGTTTTCTGAGTTAATGAACTCAGTCAAACCCTTATATTCGAACGGTCACAAATGACCAAAATGCCCCCACTCAACCTGCTTCTCCTTCAACACCCCATAAGAGCAAAAATGTCATTTTCACTCTCTAATTCTACTCTATACCCAAATTTTCCCCAAATAATTTCGCTAAACCTGGAATATTGTTATTTCTCCCGAAATACGACTCATGCTACAATGAGTCCCGGTGACTCTCCAGATCAACCAAAATACCCCTTGGCTCACCCCGAGCTAGGTATTTATCTTCGTTGTGACTCTCCAAATCATATCGTGTCAAATAACTCAAATGTATCCACATAATAATGTGGTCACAATCAATATGCACACATGTATATCCAAATATGCCCTCAATGAACCAAATTACGAAAATTCCCTTCTAATATGAAACTGGCCCACATGCATGCTTAATACACATAGGCATGCCAATACAGTCATATTATAATATAACTCACATAATTCATATAATCATGCATATCATCACATAACAATGCAATTAAATCAATTATTTCCCTCCTGGCCCCCTAATAAAGGCACTAAGCCTTATTAGGGAAATTGGAATGTTACAACTATCCCCTCCTTACAGGAATTTCTTCCTCAAAATTTTACCTAAACAGCTCGAGATATAGATCCTGTATGTCGAACTCTAATTCCCATGTTGCCTCCTCGACCTTGTTGTTCCTCCATAATACCTTAACCCAAGGTATGGTTTTTCTCCTCGGGACCTTGTCCTTTCTGCTTAGTAACTGGAATGATTGTTCTTCATAGGAAAGATCTGTCTGCAGCTCCAAATCTTTGTAACTCAACACATGTGTCACATCTGGCACATACTTCTGAAGTGTCGAAATATGAAACACAATGTGTAGGGCCGCAGTGCCGGAGTTAAGGCCAATCTATAGGCCACCTAACCGATCCTTTCTAGAATCTCAAACGATCCTACAAATATAGGGCTTAATTTGCCCTTCTTCTGAAATATCTTCATTCCATCGTAAAACTCTAAGGAAGACATAGTCTCCCACTTAAAACTCCATGTTCCTGTGCTTTGGGTTAGCATAACTTTTCTGTCTACTCTGAGAAGCGAGCATCCAAGATCTGATCTTCTCAATAGCCTCATTGGTCCTCTAAACTGCTTCAAGACTCAAGTATTTTCTTTTTCCTGTCTCATCCCAATGAATGGGCAATCTACATTTCCTACCATATAGCATCTCATAAGGAGCCGCCCCTAATGTCGACTGATAGTTGTTGTTATAGGAAAAATCTATCAAAGACAAATACTTACTCCAGGACCATTCAAAGACCAGCACACATGCTCGCAGCATGACCTCTAATATATGTATCATCATCTCATATTGTCCATCTGTCTGAGGATGAGAAGCGGTACTAAACTTCAGCTATGTACCCATAGCCTTCTACAGACTTCCCCAAAACTTGGAAGTAAATGTGGGGTCCCGATCTGACACAATCGATCCCGGAGCGCCATGAAGGCACACTATTTCTCTCATATAGAGATATGTGTACTGATCAACTGTATAAGCCATCCTCACTGGTAAGAAGTGAGGTAATTTGGTGTATCGATCCATGATAACCCACACCAAAACATGTTGACCCATGGTCTTGGGTAACCCAACCACAAAATCCATGTAATATCCTCCCATTTCCACTCTAGAATATCCAGAGGCTGTAATAGTTATGCTGGTCTCTGATGCCTAGCCTTGACCTGCTAACATGTAAAGAACTTAGCTACATATTCAGTTACATCCCTCTTCATCCCAAGCCACCAATATAACATCCTCAGATCCTAATACATCTCTATGGTGCTTGGATGAAAGGAGTAAGGAGTGGTATGAGATTCATTTAGAATATCCCGTCTAATAACAGTATCCATCAGAACACAGATCTGACCCTTGTATCTCAGCAGACCCATATCTGACATTGTATAGTCCCTAGCCGCTTTAGCTAGGACGTCCCCTCTGATCCTCATCAGTTGTGGATCTCGTAATTAACTTTCCTTTATCCTCTCCAAAAGAGTAAACTTCAGTGTGATGTTGGCTAACTGGCCCACAATTAACTCTATTCCAGCTCTGGTCATATCCTCGGCCAACTCTTTGGATATCTGTCTCGCACTATATAATTGTCCCGGACTTTTCCAACTTAAGGAATCTACCACTACATTGGCCTTTCCTGGATGATTTTCATAGTCATAACCCTTTACCAACTCCATCCAATGCCTTTGTCTCATGTTCAAGTCATTCTGTGTGAAGAAATACTTCAGGCTCTTATGGTCAGTGTATATCTCACACTTCTCCCCATAAAGGTAATGCATCCATAATTTTAATGCAATGACCACTACTGCTAACTCAAGATCACCTCTGCTTATATTTCTTCAACTGACGTGATGCATAAGCAATCACCTTCCTTGCCTGCATAAGAACACAACCCAAACCCTGTCTCGAGGAATCACAGTACACCACAAACTTCTCCTGATCTATTGAAAGACTCAGTACTGGAGTTGTAATCAACCGCTGCTTCAACTCCTGGAAGTTTTTCTAATACCTATCTGACCATGCAAACTTCTAATTCTTGCATGTCAGTTCGTCAGTGGGGTAGCAATCCTTGAGAACCTTTCCACAAAATGCATGTAATAACCTGCCAATCCAAGGAAACTTTTGATCTATAAGACATTCCTTAGCCTTGGCCAATCTTTGCCTACCTCAATCTTAGCTGGGTCCATCTTGATCCCATATCTACTGACAATGTGACCAAGAAAAGTCACATGCGGTAACCATTACTCACATTTCTTGAACTTTGCGTTGTGTTCTCTCAGCCTCTGTAGAACCAACCTGAGATGTTGCTCATGTTCTTCCTCTGACTGAGAGTAAACTAGAATAATATCGATGAAGATGACCATAAACCGATCTAGATAATCTTTGAACACCATGTTCATTATATCCATAAAAGTGGTTGGGGCATTAGTCAAACCAATTGACATAACTAAGAAGTCATAATGCACGTATCTAGTACAAAAAGCAGTCTTCAATATGTCTCCCTCCTTGATCCTCAGCTGGTGATAACCAAATCAAAAATTTATCTTTGAGAATACTGTCTTATCCTACAACTAATCAAATAGGTCATCTATCCTTGGCAGAGGATACTTATTCTTAATGGTTAACTTGTTTATTTCCTTGTAGTAAATGCACATCCTCAGAGAACCATCCTTCTTCTTTACAAATATGACTGGTGCACTCCATGGTGAAAAATTGGTGTTATGATTGGTTAAATACAAATGATAAGTGTTAAAATACAAGCAAGGTATAACACTTAGTAGAATTCACATAATCAAGATGTGAATTTGAGCTTCAATTGTAGGCACTTATAAAATACAAATTTGGGTCCAAAATGATACATGAGAGTATCTAAGGATTCCCCAAAAGTTTGGTGTCATTTAGAGCAATTTTGGGACCTTTGGAAGTGTCCAAAGTAATAGAGTGGCAATACGTCGCCACCCAAGAGGCGAGACATTGCCTGTTAGCTACGCATTGCCTGCTGTATTACGTGAAATATCATAAATGCTCTAAATGATGTGTTTTTCTTAAAGCCATATGTGAAATGGTTGTTAGAGATGTGATTTTAACTCCCATAATGTGTATGGAAGTTACAAAATCAAGTGGCAATGAATTTGGAACGTTTTGGCCAAATTAGAAAATTGGTTGCTGAAAAATGTCTTAGGTCGCGACCTATGTTTTTCAGGCCGCAGCCCAAGATCAAGAAAACATCGTGGGTCGCGGCCCATGTTTTTCAGGTGCAGTCCAAGTGGCTGACAGCATTTTCCAAGCTTCGGTTTTATCCAATTTTGAACATTTCCAATAACCAAGTAACTCCCAATTCTCTATTTTAATTCCATAAATATTCAATTAATCATTGGTAACAACCATGGGAGTTGGTGGAATTTGAAATTCAAAGGGTGTCTCAAAAACTCTATCACTAGGAGCCTAATGTTCACTTGTAAGACACACCATTTTCCATCCACAAAGCACTTGGCTAGAAAATACACCATAGAGGCTTGATAATTCCAGAGAGCTATTTCCTAGAGAGATCCCTTAGTGCTTAGAGAATAGGGGGAAATAAGCTTTTGGACAAAGGTTTTGAACCTTGATCAAGTTAGGGATCCCCACTACTCTACACTTTGGTTGTGTGAGAGTTTGTTCTTTTTATTGATTTTATTTTCATTCTTTTGATCTTGTTGATCTTATTTACTTGTATTATTATTGTTTTGAGATTTTAATCTTCTTCTTCTACCTCTTTATATTTACTTGTATTTTGAACAATTGAGTTGTAATGTTTATTTAATCAGTTACCTTGTCTATTGTATTTTTTGCATAGAGCTGTATTTGGGTCTTTCCATGTTTCCATTGAGTATAAAAATATATTCTCTAACATTGATCAATCTCTCTCTACCCTCTCTCTCTCTCTCTCTAGCTCCATGAATCTCTAGTTTTCCCCAAGAACTCTCCAAGAAAGTGCTTGACTTAGAGAGTTGAAGGCTTGTTCAATCTCAATCCTCATTTCCTCAAGAGAAGGCCTCAAGCATCAATGGTGGCTGGGAAACAGAGTATTAGGACAGCGTTTTGCAACGTGGATAAGCCTTGGTTTGTGTTTGGTTGGCTCAAAGGATTGCTTAAAGTTTTGCTCAAAGTGGTGATATTGCCTAGGGTTTTGAATCTTCATAAAAGTTGAAGAACACCATTATTCTACTTAGGATTGCATATTCTTTCTTAATCTTTTTTAAGTCTTTGTCAATCCAAATTTTGTGTAGATTCTATTTCTTGTGGTGGTGTTATCTCACTCTCCCCCAACATTCTAATACTCTACAATCTGAGATAGCATATCATGGAAGAATCTAACTCTCTTTCGGCATTGATATTCACAACTGAAGACTTTGTTAGATTAGATAGATTTGATGGGACTAACTTTGTTCATTGGCAAGACAAGATTAGGTTCTTGCTCACTACTTTGAAAGTTTTCTATGTCTTGGATAAAGACCTAAAGGCCTTGGAAGATCCCAAGGAAGATCATACACAAGAAGTTGTCAAAGAAAGGAAAAATCGCGAAGAAGATGAGTTGATTTGTAGGGGTCACATCCTCAATGCCCTATCGGATAGGCTCTATGATCTCTACACCAACACCAAGACCGCCAAAGAGATTTGGGAGGCCTTGGAAAAGAAGTACAAAGTAGAAGAGGAAGGTACTAAGAAATTCCTTATTACTCAATATATGGAATTTAAATTTTATGATGATAAACCCCTTCTCCCTCAAATTCATGAGCTGCAAACTATTGTGAATAAATTGTCTACTCTTAAAATTGTATTGCCAGAACAATTTCTTGTGGGTGCCATTATAGCCAAGTTACCTCCTTCGTGGAGAAGCTATAGGAAAAAGATGCTCAATAGAAATGAAGAGATTTCTTTGGAGGAAATTCTCAAACACTTGAGAATCGATGAGGAATCTCATTCTAGAGATATAAATGAAGAAAAGTCTAATGGAGAGACTTCTAAGGCCAATGGTGTGGAAAATCCTCCTAACAAGGGGAAAGGAAATGGCAAGAACAAGGGCAAGGGTCAAAAGCCCTTGGGACCAAAGAAGAATGAGGGACAATTTAAAAGTTCCAAGGGACATTGCTTTGCGTGTGGCAAGAATGGCTACTTTGCTAGAGATTGTAGGTTCAAGAGGAGCCATAACAATGAGGCAAAAGTCAACTCAGTCCAAGAAGAACTAGTGGCAACAATAAATGAGGTTAATTCCATTCATGGAAAGGTAAGTGGATGGTGGTATGATACTTGTGCCACCATTCATGTAACCTATGATAGATCTCTATTCAAGACCTTTCTATCTTCAAAGGAAGGGCATGAAATCCAAATGGGCAATGAGAAAAGGTCCAATGTTGAAGAAAAGGGAACTATTGACTTGTTCTTTACATCCAACAAGAAGGTTCTACTCGCCAATGTTTGTATGTACCGGAAATGAGTAGAAACCTTGTGAGTGGCAATTTACTTGGCAAACTGGGAATCAAGGTTGTGATAGATTCTGGCAAGCTTATTCTAAAGACAATGTTTTTGTGGGAAAAAGATATGCTTGTGATGGCATGTTCAAACTTTGTACTTCTATTGACATTGTGAACAATAAACTTTGTACTTCTATGCTTGACTCAAATTCTATTACTTTGTAGCATGTTAAACTTGCACATATAGGATTTAGCACAATTAAAAGGGCTTTCAAATGTGGATTAATGTATTGTGTTAATGTTGAGCATGAAAAATGTGAATTATATGTTAAATCTAAAATGGTAAAGAAACATTTTCCTAGTAATGAAAGGAAGAACCAAGGGAGGCGGACAACTCGACTTCAACTCGAGTGTTCACATTGATGGGGGCAGAGGCTGAGGCTAGTCCCTCAGTAGTGACAGGTCAACTTTCTAGTGCTGGAACCTCTTATACTGTTTGATTGATTCTGTGATACACTCTCTTTTGTTTCTAGTATGATTATTGATAGACTGTGTAGGTCATGTGATTATTATGATGTGGGGTTCAGAACCTTATTGCCTACTAGGGAGTTAGTAGTTTCCAAGAGATGGGTCAGATCATTTCCAGTGACAGTGAATGGCAGAGAGTTGTGAGTTGATCTGATTGAGTTGGTTATGAACAACTTCAACATGATTTTGATCAAGGACTAGTTAGTGAAGTATGGGGCAACCATAGATTGCAAAAAGAAGATGGTGACCTTTGATGTAACGCCCTGGATAACCAAGACCGTTACACTGTGTGTTTAAAATAGTGCAAGACTTGCTAATCAAGTCATTTAAATAAAAATGTGAATCTAAAGACATAAACAGGTTAGGTTTAAAAGATTTTGGTCATAAAATAATAACTTCCATTAAAAATAAATGTTTAATACATGGGATCCCAAAAATGGTTTAGAGGATATATTTACAAAATTTCCAAATGTTATAAATAATCAAGGCCACTCTAATTGCAGAATACACATTTTAGGTTTCCATCCCTGTACAATCCCTCGACCGTGGCGGCCGAGCAGATGACAATGTACACCTCGCCCCGAGAGCTCTCCAACCCATGGTTGAACCATCTTACCCTTTCCTTTACCTGCACCACGTAGCACCCGTGAGCCGAGGCCCAGCAAGAAATCCATAACATCATAGCATGATCAATATCAATAATCAAATAATTCATAAAGCATAACTAGATATTCAGCAGTCCACATCATTCACATAATCAGTGATAACAATTGACAAATCAACAATCTATCATCCAGGTATTCAACATATAATATCCATCAAATTAACAGCAATAGACATATCATACAATAACTAGGGTTAACGCCCGTAGGCCACACCCTCTATTTAACCCACTGTCTTCGGCTCACTTAGGCTGAGCCCAGTGTTCAACCCATTGACTTGGCTCGCTTAGGCAAGCTCAGTAATTATATAATTAACCTCAGCTACCAGTGGCCGAGCCGCGACCTGTGCACCAATATTAACTCCAGCACTCTTAGGCCATTTATCTCATGTCCACATGGCATAATACCATCATATGACATTGCATACAAGTATAGGGAACTCTTAGTCCCAACATAACCACATAACCAGGTGCAGTTTTCTTACCTTTGATTCCAAGCGGAGGAGGTGAACTGGTTCCAAGCACGGTCCCTAGCCTCGAGCCTTGGCGACAAACCTAGTCATAAGATTCATTGGTATCTATCAAGTTCCAATCCGAAATAAAATACCTAGGGAACAAAACTAGCCTCCGGGACCTCAATTTCTACTAAACCGAGTAGTAGAAAGTATCCCGAGCCCCTAGGCTCAAACCCCCAAGCCCTAACAACAATAGGAACTCCTCCAATCTCAAAACCCCCAGGTGGGTCGTGACTTGGCTCAGCAAGTCGCGACTTGCCCCAACTCAAAGAGCAAGCTCTCATGCCTAAGGGGAGGCAGGTCACGACTTGGCCAGGCAAGTCGCAGCGCGCCCCCAAGTCAGAGTCATCCCCAGGCAAAAATGGCCACACGCCCCCCCTTCAAACCAAGAAAATCTAGGTTTTCTCTTCTTCTTCTTGCTAGCGAAGAACACTAAACCATCAACCCAGAATTTCCCAACTTATCCCTTTAATGCAACCCCAATCCAACCATGAATTCAAGAACAAATTGCCTATTTTAATCCTCAAAACCTTAGCTATAACACTAACATCACTGTCTCAATTCTAGAATCAAACACTCCGTAAATCTAAACTAATTCTACTCAAGAACATAGAATTTACCTAACAAACTCATCAAAACTCAGAGATTAAAACTAAAGTTCTTACCTCAAATTGGACCTCAGTTTCCCAGCTGAATCCTTGCACCAATTCAGCTTACTCCTCTTGAATTCTCCTCTGTTTTCCAGGTCCAAATCCCTGCTTAACTCCTTTCCAATTCATTCAAAGATTACCAGCCCCAAATTCTAGCCCAAGCGTCTTCATTCCTTAGCTTCAAATCTCAAAATAAGAACAAGTGAGGGAGTAAGAGATATACGTGATAGAGAGAGAAAGGAGAGAGAGAGAGAGCTGAGAAGGATTTTTTCTTTTCTTTCTTTCCTAGACTTATTCTCCATCTTCTGATTTATTCTAACAATTTAGAATATATCACTTAACCCAAATGACTATTTTGCCCTCCCATATAACACTTAATTCTTTAATCCATTAAGGGTATAAATTCCAATTCCCGCTAATTCCTCTAGTGTTCCTAACGTTTACCAATTAATCCCACCATCAAATTAATTACCAATTATTTACCCAAATGTCTAATAATCCCTGATATATTTTCCAAATTCCCGAAAATACCCCCAGGCTTCCCCCGAGCCGGGTATAGATCCCCATATTGACTATTTCACCAATTCGCTCGTCAGGACTTTCTCAAGCCATATGCTGTAAATATATCCACATAATAATGTGGTCTCAACAATGTATCACACATAATTACATTTCTGCCCTCAACGGGCCAAAATTACAAATATGCCCTTAAAAGCTAAACAGGGTCCACATGCATATTAATTCTCATAAACATGCATTTCACATATCCATATAATCATAGGATCATGCATTTATTCCTTTAATCACATAAATACCAATTATGCCCTCCTGGCACACTAATCAAGGCCCTTAAGCCTTATTAGTAATTTTGGGTCGTTACATTTGAGCCTGAAGGTGAGGATCCCTTTGTATTTGTTGGCACTGTGGACCCCATGTATCTGTGATATCAGTACTAAGGGCTAGAGACCTACTGTAATGTGGTTGCATAGGATTCCTAGCCAATGTGGTATATAGCACTAAGGTCGTGCTAGTGAAACCAGAAGATAGTAGGTTAGTCTGTGAGTTTCTTGATGTGTTTCCAAATGATTTACTAGGGTTTTCGCCACACAGAGAGAAAGAGTTCGTTATTGAACTGGCTCCATGGACGAAGCCAATGTCTAGGGCACTGTACAGAATTGCCCTAATAGAGTTGAAAGAATTAAAGAAACGATTACAGGAGTTGTTAGACTTGGGTTTTATTTGACCCAGTTGTTGGGGGGGAGTGAGATAACACCGCCACAAGAAATAGAAACTACACAAAATTTGGATTGACAGAGACTTAAAATAGATTAAGAAAGAACATGCAAACCCAAGTAGAACAATATCACCACTTTGAGCAAAACTTTAAGCAATCCTCTGTGCCAACCAAACACAAACCAAGGCTTATACACGTTGCAAAATGTTGTCCTAATACTCTATTTCTCAGCCACCATTGATGCATGAGGCCATATCTTGAGGAAATGAGGATTGAGATTGAATAGGCCTTCAACTCTCTAAGTCAAGCACTTTCTTAAAGAGTTCTTGGAGAAAACTAGACATTCTCGGAACTAAAGAGAGAGAGTGATCAAGTCTTCCAAGTCGTTGTTTTTTACCCTTATATACATTAGGAATTGTCATTATGTCCAACCAATCGAATTAGAGTTGAAAAAAATGTCATTTAGAGCATTTATGATATTTCATGTAATACAGCAGGTGATGTGTCGCCTACATGCAGACAATGCATCGCCTGTTAGGGTTTCTTGAAACCCTAGCTAACAGTCGATGTCTCGCCTCTTGGGTGGCAACGTATCGCCACCCTCTCTGACTTTGGACAATTCCAAAGGTCTCAAAATTTCTCTAAATGCCACCAAACTTTTTTGGAACTCTTAGATACTCTCATGTATCATTTTGGACCCAAATTTGCATTTTTGTAAGTGCCTACAATTGAAGCTTAAATTCACATCTTCATTATGTGAATTCTACTAAGTGTTTATACCTTGCTTGTATTTTAACACTCATCATTTGTATTTAACAAATCATAACAATCCCCCACCATGTTAAGTACAAGCCTCATTCTTTAGTTTAAACAATTTTTGTGCATAAAATAAAGTGCCTTACGGTTTGACCTTTACCTTAGTGAAAATACCACAAAGTCTTATCGAAATCATTAATTGCTTAAAGCTTAAACCAAGTATTCCATATCATAACACCAATGATACCTCACACACCTCCCCCACATCTTTTGTTTTCCCACTTTCTCACTTAGCACTATCATGGCCATGTACTCATCTGTTCATGGACTTTCTCACTTAGCACTATCATGGCCATGAGAGGCAACACCACCTCTAAGTCAACCTAGGTGAAGCTCTGACAACATCTTTGCTACCTTTATAGATGCTTGTTACACTCAACCGAACTTCATTAAAGGCCCTAGGCTAAACCCAACCAAGACTAACAGTCTCGGATGGAACTCATCATAAATTTTAGTGTTGAAACTATTCACTTATCAATGAATTGTTCTTACCCGTTGAACTCTTTCCCTTGATTTGTATAAGTTGAGAATTGGGTTTCCATCATTGGTGAATCTATTCTTCTAGGAGTTTCAATCCCATCCCTTTTGAAGTAGAACTAACTAACCTTTTCACAAGAGGTTTTGTAAATGGATCCTCTAAGTTCTCACTTGTTTTAACATATGAGATAGATATGATTCCACCTTGAATCAATTGTCTGACATATTCTTATATTAGACTAATGTGTCTAGACTTTCCATTATACACACTATTATATGCTCTAGCAAGTGCGAATTGGCTATCACAATGTATTGAAATTGTTGATACCATATCCGTTGTTAAAGGAATATCCATTACGAGATTCCTAAGCCACTCGACCTCTTTGTCGGTTGTTGCTAAAGCTATAAACTCTGCTTCCATGGTTGAGTGTGATATACATGTTTGCTTCTTGGAGCCCCATGAGATTGCACCTCCTCCAAGAGTAAACACCCAACCGGTTGTGGAGAGATTATCTCCAATTCCCGATATCCAATTAGCATCAGAATATCCTTCAAGTATCTTTGGAAAGTTTGTATAGTGAAGACTATACTCTTTGGTACCCTTAAGATAACCAAGTATTCTCTCAATAGCTTTCCAATGCTTGATACTCGAATTGCTAGTAAACTTACTAAGTTTACTAACTGCATATGCAATGTCCGCTCTTGTACAATGAGCATCGTACATTAGGCTACCTATTGCACTTGCATATTCCAATTGAGCCACCACTCTTCCTTCATTCTTTTCAAACTTCGTGTTTGAATAAAATGGTGTATGTGCCTCTTTGATTTTTAGATGACTGAATTTGTCGAGCACTTTCTCAACATAGTGGGTTTGACTCAAAACAAAACCCAACTATTCCTTCTAAATTTCATACCTAAAATGGTATCCACCTCTCCAAGGTCTTTCATTTTAAAGTTAGAAGATAGAAACCTCTTCATTTCCATTATTCCTTTCATGTCATTACTCAAAATCAACATATCATCTACATATAGGCATACATGTATGACAAAGTCACCACAAGTCTTAGAGTATAAGCACTTGTTCGCATTGTTGTGTCTAAATCCATTAGAAATAATGACCTTATCAAACTTCTCATGCCATTGTTTTGGATCTTGTTTCAAACCATATAATGATTTGACAAGTCTACACACTTTATGTTCATTTCCTTGAAAAAGAAAACCTTCTGGTTGTTCTATATAGACCTCCTCCTCGAGATCCCTATTTAGGAATGTCATTTTGACATCCATTTGGTGAACATAAAGGTTGTATATAGATGATAATGCTAACAACAACCTTATAGAAGTAGTTCTTGCTACCGGTGCATATGTGTCAAAGTAATCTATTCTCTTTCTTTGTTTGAAACCTTTGGCTACTAGCCTAGCCTTGAAGGTTTGTGTGGTGCCATCGGTATGGTATTTCTTTCTAAATACCCATTTGCACCCAATTACTTAGGACCCCTTGGAAGGTCTACCAAGTCCCAAGTGTGGTTTGACATAATTGAATTCATTTCATCATTAATTGCATCCTTCCAAAAAGCGGAGTCCCTAGAGGACATTGCTTCCTTCAAGGTTTTGGGATCATATTCTATTTGAAGTACTATTGGATGTTTCCAAGTAATTTCCTCATTATCGCCTTCATTAAGGTATAGTGTCTCTATTGGAGAACACTTCTCATTTGATCCCAAATCTTTGAGCCTTTGGCACCTTTTAGGCAATTGAGGTTGCTCACCAACTATTCTAGGAGTCTCCTTTTTAGGCTCTCTAGTTTGAGTTGGTTCTAAATTGTTGTCATCGCATGACATGTTCTCAAAGAACTCAACCTCTCTAGATTAAATTATTATGAATCAAAGTCTAACAATCTATAAGCTTTGCTATTTTAGGCATAACCCACAAATGCACATCTTATAGCTCTTGGACCCAACTTAGTCCTATTTGGATTGGTGCTCTTGCAATAAGCAAGACACTCCCACACTTTAAGATAAACAATGTTTGGTTTCTTTCCTTTCCATAACTTATATGGAGATATATTATTTTTCTTCATGGGAATACAATTCAAAATGTGACAAGCAGATAGCAGGCTTCACCCCAGAAACTAAAATTCAATTTAAAGTGTAATAGCATAGCATTAATCATCTCAATAAATGTTCTATTCTTTCTTTCTTCTATACCATTTTGTTGTGAAGTATAAGGGGTTGTACATTCGTGAATTATTCCATATTCTTCACAAAACAAGTTAAATTCATTTGAAAAATATTCACCACCCCTATGTTTGTATTAAATGATCAAATCAAAGGTATGCATCGAAATATATGGACCCATTTTAATAAATAGTAATACCAGCAAGGAACATACAAATATATAAATATTAAATCACATACAAATAGATCAGGGATTACCTCTTGTATAAATCAACGATCTTCCTATCCAGTGTTCAGAGATCTCACACCCTGATCTTCCAGACCAATTCCCAAACACACAAGGACGTGTGTGTGCACGTAGGATTCAAAATGTTGATTTATGTGACTCCCTAGATGTACTCAACACATGAGATCTAGAGAGTTTTGACAGAGAGAAGGTATAGAATAGTTTTCAGGTTCAGAGAAAACTATTGCTTTTGAGAGATAGTTTGATTCTTTTTTTTTTTTTTTGAATATCACGTATATCAGATTTATAAATATATTTAATCTAATTAAATATTCTTTATTTAATTAAAATATAATTCAAATTAAAATTGATTAGATATTTTTATTTAATTATCTATTTAAATCATATTTAAAAAGAATAATTAAATAGCAGATTAAACAAATTTATTTAAAATTCAAAATTCAAATCCCAAGGATAAAAAACCTGATGATAGGCGCCACACACTGTACTGTACAGTGTGTGTAACGACCCAAATTCAGTGTTTAGGCTTAGGGCCTGGGGAAGTGTGCCTGGAGGGCATGATGGGATTTTGTGTGTGATTTTTATGAATTTAATGCATGATTATGACTTATTGCACGTTATATGACTATTTGACTATTTGAGATGCACGACTATGTGAATTAGTATGCATGAAGACCTGATTGTCTTAGAATGAGCATGATTGTAATCTGGCCATGTTTGGGCATAACTGTGATAATTGTACTACGTGAATCGTGCCATGTGAGGTGGTGTTTTTATCAGGATGCACGTTTCGAGACGGTCCTAGTGAGCCATTTAGTCTAAAAGTCACAACCGGATGTGGTACCCGGCTCGGGTAAAGCCTAGGGGTACTTTGGGAATCTTATAAGTTGAGTTGAGAATGAGTGGTTAGTTATTGGTGATTGGGTAACCATTTGTAACTGCTGTGGGTAACAAGTTTTAAGATAGAAAGTGGTAGAATTGAAATGAAAGTGTAAGGACTTAAGTGCCCTTGAAGGTTTAGCTAAGGAGGGATTATTAGGAAGGGGTAAATTGGTCTTTTGGCAAGGCAAATAGGCAAGTTGCAGCTGGGTATATGGGGTGTACGGTTTGGGCATTGGCTCATTTAGTGTCTTGATAAAATTAGAAGAGAAGGAAAGAAGAGGAGAAAAAGGCTAGGGCAAGCAAGAAGAAGAAGAAGAAGAGAAGGAGAAGTGGGAGTCTAGGAGGGGATCAAGGACTTGTGTGGATTCTTCATTTGAGGTAAAGGTTTTATACATATCTAAATATGGATTTTGTTTTGATTTAAGGAATTTAAATGCCTAAGCTAAACATTGTTGGGTTTTGGGGTTAGTTGCTGAAATTTGAAATCATAGGAGTGGATCTTGGGTATGTTGATGTTTTGGCTTGATTCTAGTGTTTATGGGGTGTTAGATTGTTCATATGAGGTTTGGATTTGGGTTTTGTGGTTTAGGTATTGGTTTGGGGTGATTTGGAGAGGTTAAAGCTCGGGAAAAATGCAGGAAAAACCCAGATTTTTCTGGGTTCGCGATGGAGCGCCGCGGCCCTGTTCTTGGGCGCCGCGGCGCGAGGAGGCTTCAGGATGGGGGCATGGGCTCTAGGCGCCGCGGCCCTTGAGGGGTGTGCCGCGGCCCTAGGCCATTTTGGCAGCCCAAAAGTTTAGTTTTTAGGGCTTTTGCCCGGGGACTCGGGGGATGGTTCCGATACTTTGCTTTATGGATTTAGAGGTCCCGGGAGTGCGGGATTGGTCCCGGGAAGTGGTTCTAGGCTTGG
The DNA here is from genome assembly GCF_963169125.1 of Humulus lupulus. Taxonomy (NCBI): domain Eukaryota; kingdom Viridiplantae; phylum Streptophyta; class Magnoliopsida; order Rosales; family Cannabaceae; genus Humulus; species Humulus lupulus. The sequence continues at coordinate 124,224,790 of NC_084801.1, read as the reverse complement.
TTAGTATTGAAATTGTTTTGTGTGTGTTGTGACTAGGATTTCGGAGGGGCTCGTGCTAGTGGACCGTGCTCGTGATCGTGGTGCATCGGAAAGCACGGAATACAGGTAAGAAAACCGTGGCACCTGATAATAGGGCATAGGCCCACTGTGTGATTGTAGGGCACGGCCCTAGCTTGAATTGTGTGCAAATGTGTAATCTTAGATAAACTATTGTATGTTTGAATGTATGATATGTGTGATTGTAATTGAATGAACGGCAAGGCCGGGAGCGGCAAGGGCCGGGTACGGCAGTGGGGCCGGAAGCAACGCTCAGCACATGGGATGCTATAGCGAGGGTGGGACCCAAGGGATACATGAGTTATCCTACGATAATGACCGAGACCCCAAGCTTTGGTAAGGCCTCTGGGGCGGCATGGCCGTGCTTGTTTAAATCGACGATTTTCTTATTTATCAGTAAATTATGCCAGTAATATTATTATTGCATATGTTATGTGCTATTTCGGTTTTCTTGCTGGGCTTCGGCTCACGGGTGCTCTGTGTGGCAGGTAAAAGCAAGGAGTCTGTCAACCGGCCATGAGTATGGAGAGCGTGGGGGCGGCGCGTACATGTTCGGCCTGCCCGACTGCTTTGGTTGGGGGCATTTTTGTAAAATGGCTGTATAGATCCATTCTTTTGATAGTTAACCTGATGTAAATCTATTTTTGAGTTACAAATATTTCGTAAACCTTATTTTGGGATCCCATATGTTTTATACTTACGTTTTCAATGAAGTTAAACATTTTAAAGAGTACAGCCTTAAACTCTGATTTATCCACACTTTTGGTTTTAGAAACCACTTAGAGTCAGTCAAAAGCACGATTTCTATCTTAAACTCACTTGGTAACGGCTCTAAGGTAGTAGGGCGTTACAGTGTGTGTCGCCCAACCCTATTAGGATTGCCCTAATTTTTTCATTTGTTTATTTAATCAACTTTTAAGACAAGATATTTATTCCAACATAAATATGAGTTAATTCAAAATTAACTTTTTCTTAAAATATCATTTTTAAAATAAATATTATATTATAAATAAGATATTTATTATTTTTCTCTCTTTATATTAATCCAAACAAGATTAATATTAATTTTAACCTATAGTTTTTTAAAATAAAAATGATATAGTTAAATAATTAATTAATTCACAATTAATCAACTACCCATAATTATCAAATAAGTATTTCCTTACCCTGGAAAATTAATTCCTTTGCAATTTAGTCTTTTCTCTTAACAAATCTTTCTTTTGACATCCTTGCCCTTGATAGTGCAGGACAGAGGTGATCTGGGGACCATGGACCTATAATACGAAGCTCCAATAAACCAGATTATTAATTAAACTCTTTAATCTAATAATCTTATTTATTAATTCCATGATTGCTCCACTATAAATATGGAATTGCACTCTAAGTATTTATAGAATTATATATACAGAGTTTTCTCTAGTAGTCCATTGATATAATCAATATATGTAGTTTTGTCCTCCATTATTGATTCGTTAATTAGAGCTGGTCAAAATTACCATTTTATCCTTCTAATTACCTCTTCATCCTTAAGTAGCATTAATTAACTAGTGAATAATTAATCTATAATCTAATTATAGATTCGAGCTCAATAACTATTCAATTCCATAATCAACCCTTAAGGGAACCAATATTCGATCTGCTAGGAAAGCATGGATTCAAATATTGTAATTCATGTTCCCAACCATCAATGATATTGAATCTCCAAAACAAAAGTCATTAGCCTCATTATTCTAAGAGGCCTTAACGAGTGAATTAAAAGATCCAATAAACATAAACAGGAGTTCATAAATACTCAGGATTTAGACTGATCTACAAATGATCATCTATTATGATAAGAATTAAATCTTTACGTCAAACGACAAGTTTATAAAGACAATTAATTCTCATCGGTCCTGTCATATATAATCTCTATAATATACATCACCTTTACTAAGATGTCTATCCACATTAGTAATCTTAATATAGATTATTTGCATCTCGCATGCTTAGCAAACATACTAGTAACATTCATTAAAGATTCCTTACGTTAAATCTTACTGACTATTTTATTCATTATATATGATCTTAATTCTCTAGTACTAATACAAGTTCACATTCTCATAAATGAATAGGGAATTTTCTTGATATTACTATATAATTAATTCAAACAATAATTATAACATTCGAATATAATAAAATTGTACTTTTATTTAAAACCAATAAAATGTCTTTACATGCTTTTAGGGCATTATTCCTAACACCCTATCACTTCTAAGTATTTTATTTTTCCTTTCAAGTTGATTTTCAACTTCCGCTTTATACACTTTAAACACATCAAATGTGTCATCTTTATTTTTAAGCAAATATACATATGTGAATCTAGAGCAATCATTAATGAAAGTAATAAAATATCTACTTCCTCCTCTAGCAAATATACTTGTGGTATGTGACTAGGTTACCACTGGGACTCAGGAGAGGATCGTTCTCAGAAGTCGTGATTACTTTCCTGACTGCTAGGACTCGGATTAAAGGTAAGAAAACGGTTGTACCCGTAGAGCAGGGCGTGGCCCTATTATTTGTATTGCAAGGCGTGTGTAGCGTCCCAAATTTGCTAATAAGGCTTAGGGCCTTGATTAGCGTGCCTGGAGGGCAATAAGTTATTTGTTATTTAAATATGTGAATTTGATGAGTATGTGATTAGAAATGCATGTGGGCCACATTTGGTTGTTAGGGGCATGTTTGTAGGTTTAGGCCGCTGAGGGCCATAAATGTGATATTTGTGAATTGTGATTGACACCATGTGTGAGTGGTGATATATTTGTGATGCATGATCTGAGACAGTCCTAGGGAGCGGTTTAGCTAGGAAGTCACAACGGGACCCGATACCCGATTCGGGGCGAGTCAAGAGGTATTCTGGGCATAAGACGTTTAATTGAGTTATCGGGTAATGAAAATAAATATTTGGAGATATATTTGAAGTTAGAATGTTTAGGAGGGAATATGGGGGGAATTTACCATTTTTCCCTCGGGGACGTTTTTGGTACCCCGAGCCTTGGAGGTAACTTAAGTGACCTAGGATAAGTAAAACAAAACTTAAGAAACACTCAGAAACTTGCAACCGACCCTGTCTCCCTTTCCTCTCTCTCCTTTGGTTCTCTCCTTCCTTTTCCTTGTGTTTGACGACTTTGATGAATTAAAGAATTATGGGCTTAGTCCTTAAGGAATTGAAACTGGCTGTGGTTGAGGATTAGCTCAAAGGCAAAGCTATCAGTTGACGTAAGGATCCTATCATTTAATTATCTGAGTTTTGCTTGAGTTACAAGTTCATGCATGTGAGCTAAGTGGTGAATCACTCTTGATTTTTTAGATGAGTTTTTTAATTAGTTCTTGGTTAGGTTTTGCAGCTGGAATCATTTTAGAACTGCTATGGTGATTGAATTGAATTGTTAGATTGATTTTGGGATAAATTGTCTTGGTTTTAGTTGTAAAAATGGAGGATTTTTCTTGGTTCGAATGGTTGGGCCGCGTCATTGTTCTTGTTGAGCCGCAACCCTCTAGAACATGTTGGAGGTCATGGTTTTAGTTGGGGCGGGCTGTGTTAGGCTAATTTTAGCCTATCTTTTCAAGTGTCTTTATCAGTGTCTTTCTAATGGTTCTTGTGTTTTTGGAGCGGAATTATGCTTGTTTTTGCTTGATTTCAGGTTAAGCTTATGTTTTGGGCATTTGGAGTGGATTGTGTAGAAATCAAGCATTTGGAATGGATTATGCTGAAAATTCAATTAGGGCCGCGGCGCAGGAATTGGCGCCGCGGCGCTAGTGCGTATTAGAGCCGCGGCGAGCCCCTTTCCAGAGACTCGAGATTTTCCCTTTGCCTATTAGGGCCGCGGCGCAGGAATTGGCGCCGCGGCGCTATCGGCCGTACACTTCAGAATTTTAAGGGCAATTTCGTCATTATGGGGAGAATATAGAATGAGGTCTTCATTCTGAAAAGGGGATCGCGATTTTGGACGGAAAAACACACAAAAAGGAGAGAAAAGACAAGAGAAGACGGACTTTGGAGCAAGCGTGGGCGATCTCCGACAATTCCCCATCTAGTTTCATCCTCTTTTTCTTTGATTTTCCTATGCTATTGTTTAGTTTGATTATGGATTTGAATTTTGAGATGATGAACTAAACTCTTATTAGGGATTTGATGGATATTGACTGAAATTATCCCATGGTTAATGCTATTTGATTATTTCTTCTCGCTTGTCTATGAAATTTGTTCATATTTATGCTTAATGTATGTTTGAGATTGATCACCTCGAGCATGATTCATGATCCTAATGTGAAATCTGAAAAGTGAATATTAGGAATGCTCTAAGTGAATGAACATAGGTTTTGATGCGAAACGAAAGTATTTGCATAGCTTATGTGACTTATAGATTATTACTTAAAGCTAATTGATTGTTGTGCTATCTCAGAAATGCAATAGTTGACAATGCAATTTAGAACCTAAATGATCTGAAAAGAGTTTAGGTAATTTTATAATCTGTCATTTCAGTGAAAGAAGAAGAATAGTCAACTAGCGTTAACAATTGGGTAATCGAAGCAATTGAAATCATATCCCTATCTTCGCATCCATTGTTAAAACCTTAATTTCTTAATTGTTGATTTTTCTTATTTTGTTTCTGCATTATTATTTAAACACCAAATTTTATTGTAGCCAAATAGAAATGTAGATCTTATTTTGTTAGTACTTAGCTACAATTCCCTTGGGTTCGACCTCAGCTGTGTGAGTACTACTTGTATGATACGTGCACTTGCGTGTATTAAAAAAATAAGCAACAAGTTTTTGGCGCCGTTGCCGGGGAATTGTTTAGTTAATATTACGTTAATTGGATTAAATTCTAATTTGGTTTTCTTTTCACTTTTTGCTAACTTGTTTGTGTCAAATTCTTCTTATCTCATCTCAGGTACCATTAGTTTATGCGACGTCAAGGACCAGCTGCAAGAGTGCCTGTTGATCCTGAGATAGAGAAGACTTGTCGGCAAAACAGAAAAAACAAAAGGTTGGAAAGAGTTGCACATAGGATTGAGCAAGAGGAAGTTATGGCCAACTACGGTAATAATGGGGGTGCCATAGAAGACCCAGCTAATGGTCAGAATCCACCCGACCGTAGCCTGAGGGATTATGTTTTGCCAACAATGACAGGGGTCCAGTCTTGTATAAGACCACCCACCGTAGATGCAAACAATTTTGAAATAAAGCCAGCCATACTTCAGATGGTTCAGTCCACAGTCCAGTTTGGGGGACTACCCACTGAAGACCCAAACATGCATCTCTCTAACTTCATGGAGCTCTGTCAGACATTTAAGATGAACGGAGTTAGCGATGATGCTATCAGACTGAGATTGTTCCCATTTTCTCTGAGGGAGCGAGCTAAGAGTTGGTTGGTATCTTTGCCACCTAACTCAATCAATACCTGGAATGATCTAGCACTGAAGTTCCTCTCCAAGTTTTTCCCTCCAGCGAAAGCAGCTAAGTTGAGAGGAGAGATCAATAATTTTTCTCAGTTGGATAATGAGTCTCTCTATGAAGCTTGGGAGAGATTCAAAGAATTGATAAGAAAGTGCCCGCATCACGGAATAGAGAAATGGATGCTAGTCCATAATTTTGATAATGGGTTGTGTGGTACTACTCGCACACTCATTGATGCAGCAGCTGGTGGTGCGCTTATGAGAAAAAGCGCCAATGAGGCATATGACTTGTTGGAAGAAATGGCCATGAATAATCAGCAGTGGCCAAGTGAAAGAAGTTCTTCAAGGAAAGTGGCCGGTATGTATGAAGTGGATGTAATTTCAAAATTGACCGCTCAAGTTGAGGCCTTGACTAAGCAATTGCAAGGCAATGTGATAACAGCTCCAGTGCAACAGGCCCAGACTTTGTGTGAAATATGTGGGGGTCCTCATGCCTATGAACAGTGTCAGTATGCTGATGTAAACAACATGCCAATGGAGCAGGCTCAGGCTATTGGGAATTTTCCTCGACAGAACAATAACAACCCTTACTCCACCTCCTTTAATCAAGGGTGGAGGAATCATCCCAACTTCTCTTGGAAGAATGATCAGCAAGGCCAATCTTCCAGCCAATAGCAGTCATTCCAACAACAGCCACAGGGGTTCTTTCAGCCAAGATTTAGACAGCAGCAACAACCTCAACCGCCCACTCATCATCAGCAGCAACAAAATTCTGGTGGAAATTCTAATGCTCAGTCAGATGTGTTAAACCAATTCATGGCTAAAACTCGGTCTTCTATTAGAAATTTGGAGACCCAAATGGGACAATTGGCTACTCTCATGGCTAATCGTGCCCAAGGTAACTTGCCTAGCACCACTGAAGTCAATCCGAAAGAGAATTGCAAGGCAATCACGTTGAGAAGTGGGAAGAATTATGAGGGACCAAGTGAGAAGCAGCCAGTTGAAGAAGTGGGTCAGGATCAACAGGCACAGGCACCGACACAAGAGGAAAAGAAGCACAGTGAGAAAAAGGCTACTGAGGGCATACTAGTAAAAGAGGCTACCCCACCAATCAGTATTGAGCATCACATAAAGATCCCCTACCCCCAAAGGCTCCGTAAGAACAACATGGACAAGCAGTTTACTAAATTCCTGGAAGTTTTCAAGAAACTGCACATCAACATTCCATTTGCGGAGGCCTTAGAGCAAATGCCGAGTTATGTCAAGTTCATGAAGGACATCTTGTCCAAGAAGAGGAAGATGGAAGATTTTGAAACTGTGGCATTGACAGAAGAGTGTAGTGCTATACTGCAAAAGAAGCTCCCTCCTAAACTGAGAGATCCTGGGAGTTTCACAATACCGTGCACTATTGGGAGAATTGAGGGAATAAATGCTCTTTGTGATTTGGGGGCCAGTATCAACCTGATGCCATTGTCAGTTTTCAAGAGATTGCAACTTGGTGAAGCAAAGCCCACAACTGTAACTTTGCAACTAGCTGATCGTTCGTTGGCACATCCAAGAGGGGTAATTGAAGATGTCCTGGTCAAAGTGGACAAGTTTATTTTTCCTGCCGATTTCATAGTTCTTGACATGGAAGAGGATAGCAATGTCCCCATTATCCTTGGGAGACCCTTCTTGGCAACAGGCCAAGCACTTATAGATGTTCAGAAGGGTGAGTTGAAGTTGAGAGTGCAAGGGGAAGAAGTTGTGTTCAATGTGCTCAAGGCCATGACCTATCCAGAAGCTAGTGACAATTGCTTTTCAGTGGATGTAATGGGTAATTTAGTGGAAGAGAGAAAACTGACAAATGATCCTCTTGAGTTGAGTTTGGTTGAAGATGAAGTTAGTGATCAAGATGGAAAGGAAGCTATGGAGTACGCAAAATGGCTTAATTCTTATGGGCCATTGAAAAGGAAATACTTTGAAGAGCTTGGGGCAGTACCAAAAAGATCATTGCCCTCAGTTGAGAATCCCCCAGAGTTAGAACTGAAAGTACTTCCTGACCACCTGAGGTATGAGCTTTTGGGTGAAAATAAGACACTCCCAGTTATAGTTTCAGCTTCACTATCTGATGTGGAGACTGAAAAATTGTTGAGAATTCTGAGAGAGCACATGAAGGCCATTGGGTGGACTTTGGCAGACATCAAGGGGATCAGCCCCTCTACTGTTATGCACCGAATTTTAATGGAGGATGGAGTCAAACCAACCATAGACGCCCAAAGAAGACTTAATCCACCAATGAAAGAAATTGTGAGAAAAGAAGTGTTGAAGTGGTTAGATGCAGGGGTAGCTTACCCAATTTCTGACAGTGAGTGGGTGAGTCCGGTTCAGGTGGTACCTAAAAAGGGGGGAATGACGGTAGTGAAGAATGAGAAGAACGAGTTAATTCCAACAAGAACTGTTACGGGTTGGAGAATATGCATTGACTACCGCAAGCTCAACATGGCAACAAGGAAAGACCATTTTCCCCTTCCCTTTATTGATCAGATGTTAGACAGACTGGCAGGAAAGGAGTATTATTGCTTTTTGGATGGTTACTCTGGGTATCACCAAATAGTCATTGCACCAGAGGACCAAGAAAAAACGACATTTACATGTCCTTATGGCACATTCGCTTTCTGACGCATGCCATTTGGGCTATGTAACGCACCAGCAACTTTCCAACGGTGTATGATGGCCATTTTTTCTGACTTGGTTGAGAACTGTATAGAAATTTTCATGGATGATTTCTCAGTGTTTGGCTCATCGTTTGATCATTGTTTGAGGAACTTGGAGATGGTATTGATTCGATGTGAAGAATCCAATTTGGTGCTTAATTGGGAGAAGTGCCACTTCATGGTTAGACAGGGGATTGTTTTGGGTCACAAGATCTCACAGGAAGGCATTGAGGTAGACAGAGCCAAGGTGTCTACTATTGAGAATTTGCCCCCTCCAGTTTCGATAAAAGGGGTTCGTAGTTTTTTGGGTCATGCCGGTTTTTACAGACGGTTCATAAAGGATTTCTCGAAGATATCCAAGCCATTGTCTAATCTGCTTGTTAATGGAGTGCCCTTTGAGTTTGGAAAGGAGTGTATGGAGGCTTTTCAAACTCTTAAAGAAAAATTGATTTCAGCACCTATAGTCATTGCACCGAATTGGGAGCTACCGTTTGAGTTGATGTGTGATGCAAGTGACTATGCTATCGGGGCTGTGTTGGGTCAACGAGTTGACAAGGTTTTTCGCACCATCTACTATGCTAGTAGAACCTTGAATGATGCTCAATTGAATTATGCTACTACTGAAAAGGAGATGTTGGCCATAGTCTTCGCTTGTGATAAGTTTAGGCCATACTTAATCGGGAATAAGGTTATTGTGTACACAGACCATTCGGCAATCAAATACCTTATGACCAAGAAGGATGCCAAGCCAAGACTAATCCGATGGGTCCTTCTCCTCCAGGAGTTTGAATTAGAAATCAGAGACAAAAAGGGTACCGAGAACCTAGTAGCAGATCATTTGTCAAGATTGGAGTCAGAAGAGGGTCAGAATATGAAAGAAGTCCAGATAAATGATGAGTTCCCTGATGAGCAGTTATTTGCTTTAAAAGAAAGTTTGTTGGTTCCATGGTTTGCTGATTATGTCAACTTCCTAGCTGCAAACATCACACCTCCTGACATGACAAGACAACAATTGAAGAAATTCTTTTCGGAGGTAAAGCACTATTATTGGGAGGAGCCAATCCTTTATAAGCACTGTGCCGATCAGATAATTAGAAGATGTGTGCCTGAAGAGGAGATGTACTCTGTCCTGAATCATTGTCATGGTCTGCAGTGTGGAGGTCACTTTGGTGGGATAAGGACCGCTGCAAAGGTTCTACAAAGTGGGTTTTTCTGGCCAACTCTCTTTAAGGATGCTCATGAGTTCGTCAAGGCATGTGATCGTTGTCAGAGGACTGGTAATATTTCAAGAAGGAACGAGATGCCTTTGACTGGTATTTTAGAAGTGGAACTGTTTGATGTGTGGGGTATAGACTTCATGGGCCCTTTTCCGTCATCATACAACAATCTGTTTATTTTGCTAGCTGTGGACTATGTTTCTAAGTGGGTGGAAGCGGCTGCAACTCATGCTAATGACGGTAAAACAGTTCTTACTTTTCTCCAAAAGTACATTTTCACCCGGTTTGGTACTCCTAGAGCTATTATTAGTGATGAGGGGAGTCATTTCTGTAACAAGCAATTTGAGGCATTACTTGCGAAATATGGAGTTAGGCATAGAAAAGCATTACCCTATCACCCGCAGAGTAATGGACAAGCTGAGATTTCCAACCGGGAAATTAAGTTAATATTGGAGAAGACGGTACAGAGCTCAAGGAAAGACTGGTCAAAGAAGCTCGATGATGCTTTGTGGGCATACAGAACGGCTTTCAAAACACCTATTGGTATGTCACCATATAGGCTGGTCTTTGGGAAAGCGTGTCATCTTCCAGTGGAACTTGAGCATAGAGCATTTTAGGCCATGAAGACCTTGAACATGGACTTGGTAGCAGCTGGTGAAAAGAGGTTTTTGCAATTGAACGAGCTAGAAGAGTTTAGAAACGAAGCCTATGAGAACGCCAAGATTTACAAGGAGAGGACTAAGAAGTGGCATGACCAGAACCTTGTCAGGAAAGAATTCCAACCGGGTCAACAGGTATTACTCTTTAATTCAAGATTGAAACTTTTTCCGGGCAAGTTGAAATCGAGATGGTCTGGTCCTTTCACGATATTACAAGTGTTTCCTTATGGTTCCGTTGAAGTAACAAGTGAAAAGACTGGCAAGTTTAAAGTAAATGGCCAGCGATTAAAGCTCTACTTGGGTGGTCAGTTTGATCAAGCCAAGTCCGCCATTCTCTTGGCGCCTCAGTATGGAGGAAACCAGCGTCCGGCTATATGACGTTAACGACAGCGCCATTGGGAGGCATCCCAATTTGTATTTTTATCTTGCATTTTAATCTTTGGTTTGGAACAATTAGTATTTTTAAGTGTTTTTATTTCGTAGTTTTATTGTATTCTGTGTAAAGAGAAAACCGTGAAAAGCGTGAAAAATTGAAATTTTTTTGCTGTATTTTAATTAGGGCCGCGGCGCATGTTGTAGAGCCGCGGCGCCCAAGGGTATTAGCGCCGTGGCGAGGCGCTAGACAGAGAGCATGAAAATTCTGGAGTCAAGCTAGCGCCGCGGCCCAACATTCCTGCGCCGCGGCGCCTGGGAAATTAAATTGCACTTGCGCCGCGGCGCTAGTGGGTTGCGCCGCGGCGCAAACACGGGCCACCTTTTAAAAACGGGATTTTTCCCCAATTTTTTTTAGACCCAACAAAATTTCCCCATCCGACTCTCTTCATCCTCTCCGCCTCTCCTCCGCCCAAATCACCATAAAACCTCCATAACCACCAATAATTCACTCATCTATCATAATTTCTTCATCCCTTCCCATAAAAATCACTTCCTCCATCCTTTTCTTTGTCCCTTTTGACCTATTTTCTTCAAAAATCCCCTTTTACCCAATCATTTCAACCCTAATCCGAAAATCCCATTCTCTTCCTCAATATTGCTCATTTCTTCAAGATTTGGATAACAATGGAGGATTATCCATGGGTTTCTCAATAATGTAAGTGATCTTGCTTCTCATCTTTTCAATTTATTGAGAATCCTTTGGCTATTGGGAAATCTAGTGTTTATTGGGTTTATTATGGATTAAGTGGTGCATTTTGGTTATGTTTGGTATTCTGAAAAATTGGAATGGAGAAGTGTGATTTGTAAAGAATTTTCTGATTTTTTTTGGGGAAGTGACAAAAACAAGGGGAGGTGCTGCCAAAATTTCTAGTGATTTACAAATTGGTATTTTGTGAGTTGTTTCACTCAATGGGGCCAAAGAAGAGTACTGTGAATGCTTCAGGTGCATCATCGTCCCGCCCTCCTCGTGCCTCAACAAGGGCGGATTATGACACCTCAAGATTTGTGAGCAAAGAGGCTCAGGAGCGTTTTGTGGTGTTGTCAGGGAAACCTATTCTTGAAGAAAGAGGCATGGAATTTAGTCCAGAGCCCCTAGAAAACCAGCCATTGTATGAGCCTATTCGAGCTGAGATTGCTCGGCGGCAGTGGGACCAATTTGTTGACTGCAATGGCAAGGCAAACAACACGATGACATACGAGTTCCTTGCTAATTGTCCAGAAAAAGAAAATAATGCTGTCATGGTGCGGGGCAAGAAGATACCAGTCACTCTTGCAGCTTTTAATCAATTGTATGATGTACCTGACTTTCCCTTAGAAGAAGAGGAGCTGCGGGTACTGGGGGCCGATAATATAGACTATGTTGACCTTGCTGAAACATTGGGTTTTCCTGGCGTAAGAATTCATTTGAAGGATGGTGAGCCAAACTGTATGTATCGCTGTGAACTTAACCAAGTGGCTCGTGCTTGGTGCTATTTTGTGAGTGCCCGTCTGATTCCCAACAATCATTTGTCTGACATCCCTGTTGACCGGCTCAAGGTGACATATGTTATTTTAAAGGGATACAACATAAACATTGGGAGGTATGTTCGGGAAAGTATAAATCATATAATTCAGGGCACCACTACTGGAGGGTTAGGACATGGCACTTCCATTACTGAACTTTGCGTGGCATATGGCGCACCTCAATACTTGACTGACATGAAGGTGCCTCCGCAAAAGCCAGTCGGTCTGGCCATGGTGAATCGCCTCATTCCACCACATCCCTATGATGCCCCACAAGTTCAAAGAAGAAGAGGCCGCCGCCGACAAAGGACCGATGATGGTGAAGATGAGCCCGAACTTTTGGGTGGTCCCATAGACCCTGCTATGCAATACACTCATGCTCAGTTGAATTACCTGATTCAGCAAAACATGCATATGCAGACGTATATGGGCAGCGGAGTGCTTACGATGCAAACCATATTCAGCAGCTAAATAGTTTGGTATCTCGGTGGTCCTTAGATGAAGAAGATGAGAATTACTTTGCACTACCACCGCGTTTCACTCCTTATGATCAACCACCACCACCCAACCCATTTTGAGGGGTTGTCAGGTAAGTTTCTCTCTTTTGATTGTCATGCTCACATTGGGGACAATGTGAAATAAAAGTTTGAGGGAGGGGCTTGCTTTTCTGTTTTAATTTAGGCTTAGTTAAATTTTGTTGTTTAATTTTGTTGTTTAATTTTGTTGTTTTTCTTTGTGTGTGTGTCAAAAGTTAAGCCGATGATATGTATAAATGCCGTTGTTGTCGTTTGTCAAACGGAAACTGTGTCTAACCGTGTGCTTGATTTGATCACTCTTTGGATTAATTTTAATGCCTTTTGGAAATTTTAGTATTTGTTGCAAATGTGAATAAGTGGATTATGCTATACATGTGTTACTTGGGTTTGAGGTATGAATTGATGAAAATGATAGAACTTGCACTGCTTGCCTTTTGAGACGAAATCCTTGATGACATATGTTTTGGAATATGATTTAGGCAATCTTTTGGAACGTTTGGGCCTTTCAAGCCTACCCTTATCATTATTATCCCTAGTCCGCCTATTTGTGCCTTAACTTGTTTGACTGATTGTATAACCACTCATTGAGCCAAAAATGTACCAATTATTATTTGTCCCTACCCTGTGAATTATGCCATAAGCTTAGAAATAAGTTTGGGGGAACGAATTGTAATTGGGTAATTGATGTAAGTGGATGAACGATGTAATCTCTTGATTGAGACAAGTGTGAAATGTAAAAGTGCTTCCAACATCACTAAATTTCTTTTAAAAAAAATATAATAATAATAAATAATAAAAAATAAAAAATAAAAAAATAAAAAAAAAATGAATAGTTAAATAAAGTGATGTTGGAACATTGAGTTTGTGTCCTCAATCAATAAAAAGTGGGTGAAAAAGGGGTTGGTAACTGAGTGCAAAGTGGGTTGTTTGATTTTTTTTTTTAATGTGCTTATGGTATATGAAGCCTAAATGTCTTTCTTATCCACCTTTACCTAAGCCAAAACGTTATGAACCTTTGAAGTCCTTTTGATTCCATAACATGTGTTGTTAACATTAGTGGAGAAAGGTAAGTGTGCAAGCATATTGAATTTTGGCTAGTGGATCGTTGGAATGAGTGAGGCATGTATGTTGTTATCTAGTTATTCATCTTTATTTGCAAGGTATAATCTAATTTCCAATTGAGGCATTCAGATTAATTGTTAGAGTTTTTGAATTGAAATTCTGGTTGATCAACAGTTGAAGTTTTGTGAGTGATGACGGCGTGGTTTAAATAAGACTGGAGGCTTAACTTGTCATGTTTATTTGTTTTAGTTTAATTTGTCGTTCCCTTACTCGAGGACGAGTAAGAATAAAGTTTGGGGGAGTTTGTTAGGCTAATTTTAGCCTATCTTTTCAAGTGTCTTTATCAGTGTCTTTCTAATGGTTCTTGTGTTTTTGGAGCGGAATTATGCTTGTTTTTGCTTGATTTCAGGTTAAGCTTATGTTTTGGGCATTTGGAGTGGATTGTGTAGAAATCAAGCATTTGGAATGGATTATGCTGAAAATTCAATTAGGGCCGCGGCGCAGGAATTGGCGCCGCGGCGCTAGTGCGTATTAGAGCCGCGGCGAGCCCCTTTCCAGAGACTCGAGATTTTGCCTTTGCCTATTAGGGCCGCGGCGCAGGAATTGGCGCCGCGGCGCTATCGGCCGTACACTTCAGAATTTTAAGGGCAATTTCGTCATTATGGGGAGAATATAGAATGAGGTCTTCATTCTGAAAAGGGGATCGCGATTTTGGACGGAAAAACACACAAAAAGGAGAGAAAAGACAAGAGAAGACGGACTTTGGAGCAAGCGTGGGCGATCTCCGACAATTCCCCATCTAGTTTCATCCTCTTTTTCTTTGATTTTCCTATGCTATTGTTTAGTTTGATTATGGATTTGAATTTTGAGATGATGAACTAAACTCTTATTAGGGATTTGATGGATATTGACTGAAATTATCCCATGGTTAATGCTATTTGATTATTTCTTCTCGCTTGTCTATGAAATTTGTTCATATTTATGCTTAATGTATGTTTGAGATTGATCACCTCGAGCATGATTCATGATCCTAATGTGAAATCTGAAAAGTGAATATTAGGAATGCTCTAAGTGAATGAACATAGGTTTTGATGCGAAACGAAAGTATTTGCATAGCTTATGTGACTTATAGATTATTACTTAAAGCTAATTGATTGTTGTGCTATCTCAGAAATGCAATAGTTGACAATGCAATTTAGAACCTAAATGATCTGAAAAGAGTTTAGGTAATTTTATAATCTGTCATTTCAGTGAAAGAAGAAGAATAGTCAACTAGCGTTAACAATTGGGTAATCGAAGCAATTGAAATCATATCCCTATCTTCGCATCCATTGTTAAAACCTTAATTTCTTAATTGTTGATTTTGCTTATTTTGTTTCTGCATTATTATTTAAACACCAAATTTTATTGTAGCCAAATAGAAATATAGATCCAATTTTGTTAGTACTTAGCTACAATTCCCTTGGGTTCGACCTCACCTGTGTGAGTACTACTTGTATGATACGTGCACTTGCGTGTATTAAAAAAATAAGCAACAGGCTGCGGCGTCCTATAGGTTGGGTCGCGGCGCGCAAAGGAAAAAATGGAGGTTGGGCCTCTGGTTGAGGCAGGCCGCGGCGCTTAGTGGGTTTTTGGACCCCAAGAAGGTTTTAGGCTCGGGAATCCAAAAGTTAAGGCTCAAGATGGATTTTATCACCTGGATTGATAGAATTCAAGGTCCCGGAGACTAGAATTATAACTCAAAGTTATTTAATGGATTAGAACTTGATGGATGGATGTTGTTGATACGTTGTGACTAGGTTTTTAGCGAGGCTCGGATTAGGGGACTATTCTCAAGATACTGGTGCTCGGAAAGCTTGGGACACAGGTAAGAAAAGTGTTGTACCCGTAGAGCAGGACGTGGCCCTATAGTTTGTATTGTAGGGCATGACCCTATGTGATTATGATGCAGGGCATAGCCCTATTTTTTATGCTTGTATTTGTTTAAGTATTTGTTAAGTTTATGTTATGTGTTGCACATTTGTAAATGTACGGCAAAGGTCGGGAACGGCGAAGGTCGAGAATGGCAAGGCCGCGTACAGCAAAGGGTCGGGAACGACATCAAGCATGTGGAGTGCAAGGTCGAGTACGGCAAGGGGCTAGAAGTGGCGTTAAGCACACGGAGTGCAAGTAGCTAGGGTGAGACCCTTCTTGGATGCCTGAGACATCCTCATGGTGTAGACCGCGAACCCAGGGCCTAGTAAGCGCCTGGGACGGCATGGCTGTTATGTGTTTAGCCTGTTGGGGACTTTGTTATATGCTGATTGATAGTTGTTCATATGTTGATTGCTTGTGTGGAGTTTTCTTGCTGGGCTTCGGCTCATGGGTGCTCTATGATC
Organism: Humulus lupulus; assembly: GCF_963169125.1. Taxonomy (NCBI): domain Eukaryota; kingdom Viridiplantae; phylum Streptophyta; class Magnoliopsida; order Rosales; family Cannabaceae; genus Humulus; species Humulus lupulus. The sequence goes on along the minus strand of NC_084801.1, from coordinate 124,208,808 downwards.
CAGGTAAGGGCAAGGGAAAGGTCGACCAACCATGAGTATGGAGAGGGTGAAGCGACGTTTACATGTTCGGTCAGCCTAGCTGCCACGGCCAGGGGTATTTTTGGGAGATGTTTTATATTAAACCTAATTTTGTCGTCTAGTCAACTTTAATCTTATTTTGAGTTGTAAATATTTCTAAACAATATTTTTGGATCCCAAATGTATAACGCTTTATAAATTCCTTGAATGATTACATTTTCTAATTTATGTGACTTTTATTATAGTTTAGCCACACTTTTAACTTAAAACCTCAATTAGCGAGTTAATTGCACGATTTAAACTCACTTAGTAATGACTCTAAGGAAGTAGGGCGTTAGAACTTGGTATCAAAGCGAGCCAAGGTTTATGGTTCCTGGAGATTGACCGAACTTGTACGCTCGCTATCAGTGACAAGCTCGACTCAGGGTTGGTTGGTAATGATTGAATTATATGCTTGATTATGTGCTTAAATGACCTAGTTGCCTAGTTATTTTATATAGAGCATGATGAAAGTGTTAACATATGCATGATGTCAGGGCATGGCCCCTTGAGTGTTGTATGTTATTTGTGTTATGTGGACTGCTGTTTATGGTTGGTTGAAGTGAATTGGGAGGTGGTTTTGGATGTTGTTATCATGCCTAATGAGTGGCGTCGTTGATTGCAGGCATATTGTTGAGATGCATTAATAATTAGCTAGACTCTGCGGCAGTAGAACTGAGGATGACAACCAGGGTCACGATCCTCCACCTGCACCACAGAATTGGCAATAGTAGTTTGCCGACATGGAAGCCAAACTGCACCGAACAGAAGAAGAGCTTCAGCAGCTGAGACAACAGGCCCCTCCTCAGGGCACTGGTACCAAGTTCAGCAAGCTGTAGCCCCAACGCTAGTTCATCTTGTTATGGAAAATAGGTGGGAACCTTTCTATGAGAGGTTTAGGAAGCAGCATCCTCCCACCTTTGAGGGTGGACCAGACCCATTGTAGCAGAGCAGTGGAAGAATATGATTTCTGCCATCTTGGATTTCATGAGGGTGGAAGGGAACGAGAGGGTAGCTTGTGCTAGCTACATGTTCAGTAAGGATGCCTGCATCTGGTGGGATGTAGTGACACAGAGAAGAAATGTTTCAGTTATGACCTGGGGAGATTTCAGAAACATCTTTAATGAAAAGTATTACAGTGTTGCAGTTTGAGCTGCGAAGGTTGATGAGTTTATCAACCTGGCTTAGAACCGGTTGACAGTTACTGAGTACGCCTTGAGGTTTGACCGGTTGGCAAAGTTCGCACCGGATTTGGTACCAACTGATGCAGCAAGAAGGGATAGGTATGTGCGGGGATTGAATGTTATGATCACCAATGATGTGAAGATTACTTTGGATCCAAAGACTACTACGTATGCCCAGGTAGTGGACAAGGCCCTTATAGCTGAGGGGGCCAAGGATCAGATTTGGAGAGAGGGCGCTACTAGGCGCGATGCTAGGATGATGGTGCCTCCTTTTACCAGTTCTAGTCGGGGTAGTGGCCAAAATGAGCAGAAGAGAAAGGCCCCAGATTCTTTCATTCCTCCTAGCTCGAATAGGAGGGCACGGGGTGCTTTTATGGCCGTCAGGGCGGGGTTGACAACTGGAGGAGTTTTCTAGTGTGTCCTCAATGCAGACGATGTCATCAGGGAGAGTGTAAGATCAGGGCCTGCTTTAGTTGTGGGAGTGTCAATCACTTAAAGAATGATTGCCCACAAGCCGAGAAAGAGGAACCGAAGCAGGGCAACGGTCTCGCTCCTGCCAGAGTATTCACCTTGACTCAGACTGAGGCAGAGGCTAGCCCCTCGGTCATGACAGGTCAGATTTCTAGTGCTGGTTCTTCTTTTACGGCATTGATGATTCGGTAGCTACTCATTCATTTGTGTCTGCTAGAGTGATAGATCAGCTGAGTAGACCTAGTGAGTTGTATGCTAGGGGTTTTCAAACTTTGTTGCCAACTAGAGAACTGGTAGTCTCTAGGAGATGGATTAAAGCATTGCCAGTAGAGATAGACGGTAGAGAGCTGTCTGTTGATCTGGTTAAGTTGGCAATGGATGACTTCGATATGATCTTAGGGATGGATTGGTTAGCGAAGTATGGGGAGACAATTGACTGCAAGCACAGGATGGTGACTTTTGAACCAAAAGGGGAGGTACCCTTTGTATTGGTGGGGACAGTTAGTGGACCGTGAGTACCTATGATTTCGTCACTGAAGACTAGAGACCTGATGTAGGAAGGTTGCATAGGATTCATAGCGAATATTGTGGATACCTCGAGAGTAGTGTCGGTTGGACCGAGTGAGACCAAATTGGTATGTGAGTTTCCATATTTATTTCCAGTAGACTTGCCATGGTTGCCGCCACAGTGGGAGATCGAGTTTGTTATAGAGTTGGCGCCAGGGGTGGAGCCAGTATCTAGGACACCTTATAGAATGGCTCTGGCAGAGTTGAAGGAACTAAAGATTCAGTTGCAGGAGTTATTGGTTTTGGGGTTCATCAGACCGAGTTTCTCGCCATGGGGTGCTCCAGTGTTGTTTGTTTAGAAGAAGGATGGATCTCTTAGGATGTGTATCGACTATAGGGAGCTAAATAAGTTAACCATGAAGAATAAGTACCCATTACCTAGGATCGACGATTTGTTTGATCAACTATAAGGGAAGACAGTGTTTTCTAAGATTGATCTCCGTTCAGGTTACCACCAATTAAGGATTAAAGAGGAGGACATACGGAATACTGCTTTCTGCACGAGATATGGACACTATGAATTCCTGGTTATGTCCTTTGGATTAACCAACGCCCCAGCAGCTTTTATGGACATGATGAATAGGGATTTCAAGGACTACTTGGACAAGTTCGTGATTGTGTTTATTGATGACATATTGGTGTATTCTTAGTCAGAGACAGGGCACGAGCAGCATTTACGCCTTGTATTGCAGCGGTTGAGAGAGCATAGGTTATATGCTAAGTTCAGCAAGTGCGAGTAAGATTGTCAATGAGGAGGGGATTCTAGTTGACCCAAGTAAGATTGAGGCAGTGAAGGATTGGCCTAGACCGAGTAGTGTCCCGGAAGTGAGGAGCTTTCTGGGATTAGTAGGGTATTATCAGCGGTTCGTTGAGGGTTTCTCCAGGATAGCCACACCGTTGACTGAATTTACGAGAAAGAAGACTAAGTATGTATGGACAGACAGGTGTGAGAACAGTTTCAAGGAACTGAAGCGGCGACTGATCACCGCTCCAGTGTTGAGTCTGCCGACAGACAATGAGAAGTTTGTGGTTTACTGTGATGCTTCCAGACAGAGTTTAGGGTGTGTGTTATGCAAGTCGGAAAGGTGATAGCCTACACATCAAGACAGCTAAAGGAGTATGAGCAGATACATCGCACCCATGATCTGGAGTTGGCAGTGGTGGTATTTGCACTCAAGGTTTGGAGACATTATCTATATGGTGAGAAGTGTGAAATATACACCAACCATAAGATTTTGAAGTACTTCATTACTCAGAAGGATCTGAATATGTGCCAGAGACGGTGGCTGGAATTGGTAAAGGATTATGATTGTGATATCCTATACCATCCTGTGAAGGCTAATGTAGTGCCTGATGCATTGAGTCGGAAGGGCCCAGAAAAACTGTCCAGTTCGATGCAGATATCTGATAAGTTAGATGAGGAGATGACTAGAGCGGGTATAGAGTTGGTGGTTTGTTAGTTAGCCAACATCACTCTTCAGTCTACACTCCTTGAGAGGATCAAGGAAGCGTAGGGGAACGATTCCCAGTTGAGAGGGCACAGAGAGAGTGTCTTAGTCAGAGTGACTAAGGACTTCTCTATTTCGGAGATGGGACTACTGAAGTACAAGGGTCGAATCTGTGTTCTGATGGATTCTGATATTCGGCGAGAGATCTTGGATGAATCTCATTCCACTCCCTATTCTTTACATCCAGGTATGATGAAGATGTACCAAGATTTGAGAACCTTGTATTGGTGGTCGGGAATGAAGAGGGATGTGGTGGATTATCTGGCTAAGTGCTTAACTTGTCAGCAGGTAAAGGCTGAACATCAGAGGCCAGCAGGGTTATTGAAGCCTCTAGGGATTTCAGATATGAAGTGGGAGGATATCACCCTGGACTTCGTGGTTGGTTTACCGAAGACCAAAGGACAGCACGATTCAGTGTGGGTGATTGTGGATAGGTATACCAAGTCCGCCCACTTTTTTCCTGTTAGGACGACTTATACTGTGGAGCAGTATGCTGAATTATATGTGAAGGAAATTGTTCTCCGACAGGGAGCCCACCTTCACCTCCAAGTTTTGGGAGAGCCTACAGAAGGCTATAGGCACGCAGTTGCGGTTTAGTACCCTTATCATCCTCAAACGGACGGACAGTCTGAGAGGACAATTCAGATACTGGAAGATATGCTACGAGCCTATGTGCTGGATTTTAGGGGATCTTGGAGTAGGTATATCCCTTTGATTGAGTTTTTGTACAACAACAGTTATCAAGCGACCATCGGAGTGGCTCCATATGAGATGTTATATGGGAGGAAGTGTAGATCACCTATCCATTGGGATTAGAAGGGTGAGAGAAGGTACTTAGGTCCTGAGATGGTTCAGAGGACCAATGAGGCGATTGAAAAGATTAGAGCTCGAATGCTCGCCTCTCAGAGTCGCCATAAGAGTTACTCGGACTTGAAATGCAGGAGCGTGGAGTTTCAAGTCGGTGACCATGTGTTTCTTAGGGTTTCTCCCTTGAGAGGGCTAAGACGATTTGGTGTTCGGGGCAAGCTGAGCCCAAGGTTCGTTTGCCTCTTTAAGATTCTGGAGCGGGTTGGAGAGGTAGCTTATAGATTGGGGATGCCTCCAGCTCTATCGGGGGTTCATGATGTATTTCATGTGTACATGCTCCAGAAGTATATATCGGATTCTATGCATATACTGAGATATCAAAACTTGGAGCTAGACCAGGATTTGTCCTATTAGGAGAAGTCGGTTCAGGTTCTTGACCGGAATGATAAAGTCTTGCGGAGCAAGACCATCACCTTGGTTAAAGTGTTGTAGAGGAGCAGCAGAGTAGAGGAGGCGACATGGGAACTTGAATCAAATATGCAGGAGCGGTATCCCGAGTTATTCAGGTAATTTCGAGGAAGAAATTTCTGTAAGGAGGGGATAGTTGTAGCGTCCCAAACTTGATAATAGGGCTTAGCGCCTTGATTAGCATGCCTGGAGGGCAATAAGTGATTTGTTATTTAAATATGTGAATTTTATGGGTATGTGATTAGAAATGCATGTTTAGGTGAATTAAATATGCATGTGGGCCCCATTTGGCTGTTAGGGGCATGTTTGTAATTTTCGGCCGCTGAGGGCCATAAATGTGATATTTGTGGATTGTGATTAACACCATGTGTGAGTGGTGATATATTTGTGATGCATGATCCGAGACAGTCCTAGGGAGCGGTTTAGCTAGGAAGTCACAACGGGACCCGATACCCGATTCGGGGCGAGTCAAGGGGTATTCTGGGCATAAGACGTTTAATTGAGTTATTGGGTAATGAAAATAAATATTTGGAGATATATTTGAAGTTAGAATGTTTAGGAGGGAATATGGGGGAAATTTACCATTTTTGCCTCGGGGACGTTTTTGGTACCCCGAGCCTTGGAGGTAACTTAAGTGACCTAGGATAAGTAAAACAAAACTTAAGAAACACTCAGAAACTTGCAACCGACCCTGCTCCCTTTCCTCTCTCTCCTTTGGTTCTCTCCTTCCTTTTCCTTGTGTTTGAAGACTTTGATGAATTAAAGAATTCTGGGCTTAGTCCTTAAGGAATTGAAACTGGCTGTGGTTGAGGATTAGCTCAAGGGCAAAGCTATCAGTTGAGGTAAGGATCCTATCATTTAATTATCTGAGTATTGCTTGAGTTACAAGTTCATGCATGTGAGCTAAGTGGTGAATCACTCTTGATTTTTTAGATGAGTTTTGGAATTAGTTCTTGGTTAGGTTTTGCAGCTGGAATCATTTTAGAACTGCTATGGTGATTGAATTGAATTGTTAGATTGATTTTGGGATAAATTGTCTTGGTTTTAGTTGTAAAAATGGAGGATTTTTCTTGGTTCGAATGGTGGGGCCGCGCCATTGTTCTTGTTGAGCCGCAGCCCTCTAGAACATGTTGGAGGTCATGCTTTTAGTTGGGGCGGGCAGCGGCGCCCTATAGGTTGGGTCGCGACACGCAAAGGCAAAAATGGAGGTTAGGCCTCTGGTTAAGGCAGGCCACGGCGCTTAGTGGGTTTTTGGACCCCAAGAAGGTTTTAGGCTCGGGATGGATTTTATCACCCGGATTAATAGAATTCAAGGTCCCATAGACTAGAATTATAACTCAAAGTTATTTAATGGATTAGAACTTGATGGATGGATTTTGTTGATACGTTGTGACTAGGTTTTCAGCGAGGCTCTGACTAGGGGACTGTGCATAGGATACCGGTGCTCGGAAAGCTATGGGACATAGGTAAGAAAATTGTTGTACCCGTAAAGCAGGGTGTGGCCCTATAGTTTGTATTGCTGGGCACAGCCCTATGTGATTATGATGCAGGGCATAGCCCTATTGTTTATGCTTGTATTTGTTTAAATATTTGTTAAGTTTATGTTAAGTGTTGCATATTTGTAAATGTACGGCAAGGGCTAGGAATGGTGAAGGGCGAGAACGGCAAGGCCGGGTACGGAAAAGGGCCGGGAACGTCATGAAGCATGTGGAGTGGAAGGTCGAGTACGGCAAGGGGTCGGAAGCGACGTTAAGCACGCGGAGTGCAAGTCGCTTGGGTGAGATCCTTCTCGGATGCCTGAGACATCCTCATGGTGTAGACCGCGAACCCAAGGTCTTGTAAGCGTTTGGGACGGCATGGCCGTTATGTTTTTAGCCTGTTGGTGGCTTTGTTATATGTTGATTGATAGTTGTGCATATTTTATTTCTTCTGTGGAGTTTTCTTGCTGCGTTTTGCCTCACAGGTGCTCTATGGTGCAGGTAAGGGCAAGGGAAAGGTCGACCAACCATGAGTACGGAGAGCGTGAAGCGATGTGTACATGTTCGGCCAGCCTGGCTGCCACGACCAAGGGTATTTTTGGGAGATGTTTAATATTAAACCTAATTTTGTCATCTAGTCGACTTTAATCATATTTTGAGTTGTAAGTATTTCTAAACAGTATTTTGGGATCCCAAATGTATAACGCTTTATAAATTCATTGAATGAATACATTTTCAAATTTATGTGACTTTTATTATAGTTTAGCCACACTTTTAACTTAAAACCTTGATTAGCGAGTTAATTGGACGATTTAAACTCACTTAGTAATGACTCTAAGGAAGTAGGGCGTTAAAGCGTGGCTTTATTGTTTGAATTGTGGGGTGTAGCCCTATTATTTATATTTAGTATATGTTTATATATCTGTCAAAGTTATTCTATGTGACGCATGTGTGTGAGTGAATGGCGAAGGCCGAGAACGGCAGGAAGCCTAGTACGGCAAGGGACCGGGAACGGCGTTGAGCACACAGAGTGCAAAGTTGAGTACGGCAAGGGCCCGAGAATGACGTTGAGCACACGAAGTGTAGGCCGTTAGGGTGAGACCCTCCTAGGATGCTGGAGTCATCCTCTTGGTGAAGACCGCGAGCCTAGGGTCTGGTAAAGCGCCTTAGACAGCATGGCCGCTATGTGTTTAGCTCATTAGCTGCTCTTTGATATGTTGTTCATAGATATGCTTATGTTATCTATTTTTTGTTGAGTTTTCTTGCTGGGCTTCGGCTCACGGGTGGTCTATGGTGCATGTAAGAGCAAGGGAAAGGTCGACCAACCATGAGTATGGAGAGCGTGGGGCGACAGGTACATCTTCGGCCTGCCTGGCTGCCACGACCAGGGTGATTTTGGGAAAATGTAATGTATTGGTTGTTTTGTTGCCTAGGTCGACCATACTTGTATTTTTGGGTTGTAAAGTATTTCCTAAACAATATTTTGGGATCCCAACTATGTAACTTTTCCAACATTTCAATGAATATCGAGGTTTTATAATTAATAATGTTATTAAATGAGTTTTGTTTCAGTTTAATCACACTTTTAACATAAAACCTCAATTAGCGAGCTAGTGGCACATTTTTAACTCACTTAGTAACAACTCTAAGGAAGTAGGGCGTTACAACTTGGTATCAGAGCATGCCAAGGTTTATGGTTCCTAGAGATAGACCGAACATGTACGCTCGTTGCCAATGACAAGTTCGACATAGGGTTGGTTGGTAATTAATGAATTATATGCTTAATTCCTTGCTTGAGTGCCCTGTTTGCCTGAATATGTATAAATAGAGCACAATGAATGTGATGATATATGCATGATGCTAGGGCATGGCCCCTTGATTATTGTGTGTTATCTGTGTTATGTGGATTTGTTGATTGTGATTGGTTGATGTGAATTAGGAGGTGGTTTTGGATGTTGTTATCATGCCTGATGTGTGGCGTCATTGATTGCAAGCATATCACAGTAATGCCTCGGTGATCAATTAGACTCCGCGGCAATAGTGTCGAGGATAACAAGCAGGGTCAGGACCCTCCACCTGCCCCATTGAATTAGCAACAGTTATTTGTCGAGATGGAAGCTAGACTTCATCGAACTAAAGAAGAGCTTTGACAGTTGAGACAATAGGCCCTTCCTCAGGACAGTGGGTTATAGGTTCCACAGGCTGTGGCACCAGTGTCAGCCCAGCCTGTAGTGGAGAATAGGTGGGAACTTTTGTATGATAGGTTCAGGAAACAGCATCCTCCATCCCTCGAGGGTGGTCCTGACCCACTACGGGCAGAGCAGTGGATGAACATGATCTCTTCCATCTTGAATTTCATGAGAGTGGAAGGAAATGAGAGAGAAGCTTGCGCCAGCTACATGTTAAGAGAAGATGCCCGCACTTGGTGGGATGTGGTGTCTCAGAGGAGGAATATAGCATTCATGACCTGGGAAGAGTTCAAGAATATGTTCAATGAAAAGTATTACAGTGTCAGAGTCCGAGCGGCAAAGGTGGATGAGTTTACGAACCTGACTCAGAACCGGATGACGGTTACTGATTATGCTTTGAAGTTTGATCAGTTAACGAAGTTTGCGGCGGGTTTGGTGCCGACTGATATGGCACGAAGAGATCGATTTGTGCGGGGATTGAATTTTATGCTTGCCGTGATGTCAAGATAACTTTGGATCCGGGGACTACCACTTATGCACTGGTGGTGGACAAGGCCCTTATAGCTAAGAGGGTCGAGGATCAGATATGGAAAGAGGGCACTGATAGGTGCAATGCTTAGAGGACGGTAGCCATTCACACTTAGAAATATCAAAATTTAAGAGGAGGTAAGGATTTCATTTATGTGGTTAGGTCTTTTATGTTGTTCTTGAGGAATATGATTTTTGATTTCTGAATTTGGGTTTTAAGATTAAGTTTTGGGAACTTGAGCTTGGGAGTTTGAGTATTAAATCTTGGAGTGGCATTGGAGGCAGCATAGGGTCGAAAATCTGTTCCAAAGGTAAGGATTCCATCAAGTTTTGAAAAGTTTCTGGTTTGGTTTAAGTTTTTGTAGAATCTTAAACCATTGATTGAAATTGAGTTTAGGTGTGAGTTTAGATTGGGTTTTAATGCATATATGTTGTGTATGTGGTGTTATTTGGAGTTTTGGGACCCTTTGGGACTTAGGTGCACTTGGGGCATGACTTGGGTGAGTTTTGGCTAGGAGAAAAATGGTGGAAAAACCCAGTTTTCTGGGTTCGCATAGGAGCGCCGCGGCGCTGTTCTTCCGGGCCGCGGCGCCGGGATGATTCAGGACAGGGAGCCCCTGCTGAGTGTCGCGGCGCTAGGACATTTTCAGGGCCCTTAAATTTGTGTTTTTGGGGCTTAGGCCCAGGGGGCTCAGGGGATGATTGGGAAATGGGAGGTCCTGAGAGCACAGGATTGGTTCCGGGGATCAATTATAAAATGGAGTAGTAACGAGAACGTTACTTGTGGTGTGTGACTAGGTTACCGCTGGGACTCAAGAGAGGATTGTTCTCGGAAGTCGTGATTGCTTGCCTGACTGCTAGCACTCGGATTAAAGGTAAGAAAACTGTTGTACCCATAGAGCAAGGAGTGGCCCTATTATTTATATTGCAGGGTGTGGCCTTATTGTTTGAATTGCGGGGCATAGCCCTATTGTTTATATTTAGTATGTGTTTATATATATGTCAAAGTTATTCTATGTGACGCATGTGTGTGAGTGAACGATGAAGGCCGAGAACACCAGGAAGCCGAGTACGGCAAGGGACCAAGAACGGCTTTGAGCACACGGAGTGCAAAGTCGAGTATGGCAAGGGGCCGAGAATGGTGTTGAGCACGCGGAGTGCAGGCCGTTAGGGCGAGAACCACCTAGGATGATGGAGTCATCCTCTCGGTGAAAACCGCGAACCCAGGGCCTGGTAATGCGCATGGGACAGAATGGTCGCTGTGTGTTTAGCATGTTGGCTGCTCTATTAAATGTTGTTGATAGATATGCGTATGTTATCTGTTTTGTGTTGAGTTTTCTTACTGGGCTTCGGCTCACGGGTGCTCTATGGTGCAGGTAAGTGCAAGGGAAAGGTCGACCAACCATTAGTATGGAGAGCGTGGGGTGACGAGTACATGTTCGGCCTGCCTGGCTGTCACGACCAGGGTGATTTTGGGAAAATGTAATGTATTGGTTGTTTTGTCGTCTAGGTCGACCATACTTGTATTTTTTGGGTTGTAAATTATTTCCTAAACAATATTTTGGGATCCCAACTGTGTAACTTTTCCAACATTTCAATGAATATCCAGGTTTTATAATTAATAATGTTATTAAACGAGTTTTGTTTCAGTTTAATCACAATTTTAACCTAAAACCTCAATTAGCGAGCTAGTGGCACATTTTTAACTCACTTAGTAATGGCTCCGAGGAAGTAGGGCATTACAGGTCCAAGCCCTAATCACATATATCATGTATTGGGTGCAGTTTTCTTACCTCTGGTCCAGGCACAAGTTAGCTAACCACGACCCCCGAGCATGATCCTGTTCCAAGCCCAAGCAGTACACTAGTCACAAACGATATCTATCAATATCGAGAAAATAAAGACTTTCGGACTGAGTCCTAGTCTCCGAGACCTCGAATTCTACTAAATCGACTAGTAGAATCATTCCTGAGACCTTAGGTTTGAGTTACCGCCACCCAAAACCTAGCTTGGCCAAAATTCCCATTTTGAGTCGCGACACCCCTCACAGGTGTCATGGCTCTCCTCAAGTTAGAGAGCCTAGCCCTCTTTTCTCTAGACACGGGTCGTGGCGTGATGGCGGTTTAGAGAATCGCCCAGACTCTTGGGTTCATAAGGGTCGCAGCGCCCCAGGAACAGGGCCACGGTGCGACCCCGCAAACCCAATTTTTCAAACGTTTTCTCCGAGCTAAGTCCCTTAAAATTCACCGTCAAAACAATGCCAAACCCACAACAGAGTCCCAGAACATCATCAGTACATCACAGGCAACAAAAGCCAACTCACAAACGAATCAAAAACTCACCAAAACCATAAAACTCAATTAAAGCTTAAAAAAATTTAAAAAAAAACCTCAGAAACTTAAGGGCTCAAATTACCTCAGATACAATAGTTTTCCAGCTAAATTCCCAGGCTATCAAGCTTCTAATCTTTCCTAGAATCGTTATGACTCTAACTTTGCTTGAATCCGAGCACTAAAACTCGAGTTTCCTTTGAAAACGCTAACGAGCGTAAAGAGAGAACGAGAGTGAGATTCTGTGTTTTCTAAGTTAATGAACTCAGTCGAACCCTTATATTCGAATGGTCCCAAATGACCAAAATGACCCCCACTCAACCTGCTTCTCCCTCAACAACCTATAAGGGAAAATATGCCATTTTCACTCTCTAATTAAGCTCTATACCAAAATTTTCCCCAAATAATTCTGCTAAAGCCGGAATATTGCTAATTCTCCCAAAATACGACTCACACTACAATGAGTCCCGGTGACTCTCCAGATCACCCAAAATACCCCTTGGCTCACCCCGAGCGGGGTATTTCTCGCTGTTGTGACTAAACCACTAACTTGCTCCATAGGATCGTCTCGTGTCGAATAACTCAAATGTATCCATATAATAATGTGGTCTTAATCAATATGCACACATGTATATACAAATATTCCCTCAATGGGTCAAATTATGAATTTGTTCTTCTAATAAGAAACGGGTTCACATGCATGCTTATTACACCTAAATATGCCAATATAGTCATATTATAATATAACTCACATAATTCATATAATCATGGATATTATCACATAATAATGAAATTAAATCAATTATTTCCCTCCTGGCCCCTAATCAATGCACTAAGCCTTATTAGGGAAATTGGGACGTTACAGCTATGCTGTGCGGGAAAAGTAGTTGTGACTCTGCTGTGGGGAAAAGCAGTTGTAGCTATGTTGTAGGGAAAAGTTACTGAGTGTTTGGTAAATTATAGATTTTAAAGTGATGTGAGTTAAAAAAATCGTATCAAAATGTCATATTTATTTTATTTTATTAAAAAAAATCACATGTTTAAATTAAATATGTTTTTTATCAAAACTAATAAAGTGATCATAAACGAAAATATTATATTATATAGTATATATATTATTGTGTATATATATTATAACTAGTCGATGTAGCTAAGATTTGAATTATAGTGATAATGGTATTATAAGCTTGTTCATGATATAATCACAAATATGTAAGACTTAAGTTATTTCAAAACTCTAACTTTTTATGTCCTTGATATGTTTTTCATAAATTATAATTTAAAAATACTATGAAATACAAAAATAAAGTTATAGTGTATAATAAAATATATATATTAACACTACTACAAAAAAGGGCATTTGCGTCAGTTTCTAACTGCCACAATTGAGTTTTTGCGTCAGTTTTATATGTGACGCAACATCCCATGACGCAAACTAGGTTGGCATTTGCGTCAGTGGGGAACTATCACAAATGCCAGATTTGTGGCAGTTCTCACTGACGCAAATGTGTCAATGGGGAACTGCCACAAATCTGGCATTTGTGACAGTTAGGCACTGACGTAAATGCTACATTAAAAAAAATTACAAAAAAATGTTACGCAAATACTGACCCAGCTCCCAGCCAGTCACCTTATGCGATCATTGCCCCCAGCCACCCTCTCGACCCCTTCAACCCCAGCCACTCCCACGACCCCAGCCACCCCGACGACCACCACCAAGCTCCTCCTACAAAACGACACCCAAGCAGAGAAAAAAAAAAAAAAAACTCCAACCCCCATCAAGAATAAAAAATCTACACAAAATTTTTTTAAAAAAATCATGTATAAGGTTCATAAACATATTATATTCATCAATTGAACCTTAAATATGAAAAAAAAAAAAAAAACTCACCAAAAAGGTTCAAGAAAGTCGGAGGTGGCGCTGGTGTGGAGGGTTTTCGCGTAGAGAATTTTTTAGAAGTTTTTAGGTCAAATATAAATTGGGGATGAAGCTGTGTATTATTGGGGTCTAACAACATTTGCGTGAGTGCCTAACTGACGCTAACGGAACATTTGCATCAGTGTTCTGTTAGCATCAGTGGGGCACTGACACAAACGTCTAAGTAAAATGCGCGTTTTACTTAGATGTTTGCGTCAGCGTCCCACTGACACAAACCTTCTGTTAGTGTCAATTAGGCACTGACGCTAATGTCCCCGTTAACAACATCATATTGCCACTGACGCAAATTTTCCCCATTAATGTTATCAGTGTTAGTACTACGCAAATGCCCTTGCATTTGTGGCAGTGTCCAACTGATACAAATGTTAATTCTCTGTCAACGGTGTCAGTCAACTGCGTTGACTGACACGTTTGACTGGCACAAAATAGGCATTTTGGTGTGGTGTAAAGTGGTTTGTTAAATTAAACTTACTAAAATAAAATAATATCTAATAAATATACCCAAATATAAATTATAAAAATATCTTTAAAAAAAATTAGAATTAAATTTTGTTTATCTTATTATAATATTAAATTATTTTAAATATTTTTATTTTGATTAATACGTAATAAATAAGTTTATTGTAAAAAAATTTCTAAAAGCTATTTTTAGAAAATAACTAAAAGTCGAGGTTTGCCAGCTTTAGCTTCTAACTGTAAATTCTGCATAAATTCTTCAATAAGTTGTTTTCTAATTCTTTATCAAACACCATTATTACACAGCTTTTTCATAAAGTATCTTTTAGTTATTTTTTTTTAAATATTGTCCCAAATGGGGCTATAATATATTATTATGAAGTGCAATTTAGCATTGTGTTTTACATATTTTAATTTAAAGTAAAATATGTGGGACATGCTATTGAATTTTACCAATCAAGATATAGTGGTGTAAGGCATCACTAGTGTTTTATAACAATTCTCAAAATGATTAGTTATTGGAAGAAATTAATATTTTTAAATTGTTAATTTTTAATTCACTTGTTATAACGTCAAAATTAGAATTTTTGGTTATTTTATTTTTATTTATGAACTAAAATATTTTTTATTAAATAATAAGAGAGAAATTAAGATGAGATAAAGAGGAAAAAAGTAATGAGAGAAAATTAGAAGATATAAGACATGAGATAATGAAAGAAAATAATAAAAAGTCTTCTTTTTCTTCTAAATGAATATAAGTTTATATTATTAAAAAATATTTTTTTTAATTTAATATCGACAAATAGGTTCTTTATTTTTATAATAATTCTCACTTTCCCACCTAATATTTGGATACGAATAAAATAGGGGAAAAAAAGATGAGACTTAACTATAATGCATTGGTAAGATAAATCGAGGAGAAAAGACGAATGGTGGGGAAGAATTAATTAGGGTTGCAGGCCACATAAAGTGGAACAAGTTGCAATTAACTATTGCTACAAAAGGTTGATAAGGTTTCACCAATAAAATATGATGTTATATAGAAAATACAATGACCGCATTGGTGCCATTATCTAATTTTCTCACTAATATTAAAGATCTAAGGAGCATTATTGGAGGCCATTATTGGAGGCCAACACTATAAGAATGTGACATATTGTTATTGGTGTATTTTAATATCAAGTCTCACTTATTTAAATTTAATAGGTATTATGAAGTATCGCTAACCAATCATGAAATGTCATCTCATGTGGTGTTTGACACTTTAAAGTGTCAAATAACAATACTCAATATTAAACGTATAAGTCATATATTATTAACATTTTAATGTAGGAAAAACTCTTTTTAATAGAACGACTTAATCACATAACATGAAGGACAATATTAAAATTGAAAGTGTCAAATATAGTTTAAAATAAGGTTCTTTTGGCTAAATAACTTATTTTTTTAAGTTATTTTGCATTCTTGTCTAATTTTGATCATTATTTGCAAAATGACATGTGACAATTCAAATAGTTTTTGTCGAAAATTGTCAACAACTGGACGAAAATTTTAGACATTCCGTCAAAAAATTTAGACAATTGATTAAATTTTTATACAATTGTCATTTTGCAAAATATTATCAAAACTAGCCTATAGTACAAAATCTCAAACCACAAATTTATCTTTCGGGAAATCTTTACAGTTAGTTATTAATTCGATTACACTTCAATCCATCTTGGAATAAAGATACATAATTTAAGGGGCAGGGCGGAAAATGATATAGGTAAGGTAGCTTCCGTATCTCATGAGTTCCAATAAAATTTGACTAAAATGAAAGATTTCATAATAAAAATAAAAGTATATTTTTATATTGCCATTAAAAATTTAGTTAAACGTTTGTAACAAAAAAAAATGTACAATTTGCTGAATAAATTGATGTAATTTTGTGTTGCAATTAAGAATATTCATCATATTTGAACTTCATTTAAGCACCTAAAAGTTGAAAGATTGATAATTAATAATTAATAATTAATAACTAATTTTTAGCATTTAAGAATTCAGACTTGTATATTTTAAATACTTATTTGAAGCTATCAAACACTCAATCCAGTACAAAGTATGGAATGCAAAGTTATAATATGATGAGGACAATTTAAACCTTCATTAACCCAAACATAACATTAAAATGATATTTTTTAAACTCGACCCAAAAGATCTCATAGCCAGAGAGATGTATTTATTCTTATTACTTTCATTTCTTCTTTACTTTTAAGTCATGTAGGATTTATTTGAATTCTTAACATTAATGATTCACTAGGCGGTCCCACTGCAATAAATTGTAGTATTTAATTATCGAAGTTATTTTTTGTAAGGAAAGTACATTTCGTCATATTTGAATACAGTGTAATGCAAACATCTGTTTTAACCTTTAGGTAAACGAGTAAATAAGACTAATTAGTAAAGCTCATATATACTATAATAGTCTTAGTAACTATTGTTATTTGTTTATTTCTAAAGAAAATTTATTAGACAAAAAAGTTATACAAGAGGAGGCAAATCTGCTTCTAACAAGGCGGATACACATTGGGGAATAACCCCATCCCAAAAACAACAAGAAATACAATGATTAAAATTAAAGTGGGCAAGGTAATCTGCCACCATGTTAACATGCCTACTAAAGTAAGACAAAGTAATACAATCGGAAAAATTAGGGTGGTGGGGTAGATTTTGTAATGCCCTACCTCCTTAGAGCCGTTACTAAATGAGTTTTAAACGTACTTTTAACTCGCTAATCGAGGTTTTAAGGCAAACGTGTAATCAAACCATAAACAGAGTCTTAAACTTTGAAAATAATTCCATTTATTGAAAATCACAAAATGTTTAACATTTGGGATCCCAAAATACTGTTTATAAATATTTACAACTCAAAATATATTAAAAGTTGACTAAACGACAAAATAGGGTTCTTTACAAACAATTCCCAAAAATACCCCTAGCTGTGGCAGCCAAGTAGACCAGACATGTACGCGCCGCCTCACGCTCTCCATACTCATGGTCGGTTGACTTTCTCCTTGCCCTTACCTGCACCACAGAGCACCCGTGAGCTGAAGCCCAGCAAGAAAACTCCACATAAGCAAAAAACATACACATATGAACCATTTAGCATATAACCAATTTGTTCATAAACTAAACACATACGGCCATGCCGTCTCAGGTGCTTTACCAGGCCCTGAGTTGCAGTCTATACCGTAAGGATATCCCAGGTATCCTTTAGGGTCTTACCCTGGCAACTTGCACTCCGCGTGCTAAACGTTGCTCCCGGCCCCTTGCCGTTCTCGGCCTTCGTCGTTCCCGGCCTTTGCCATTCTCGGTCTTCGCTGTTCCCGGCCCTAGTCGATCATTCACATCTATGCATACACAACATAATTTAAACATATACTAACATATTCAATGGGCTACACCCAACACATAATCATATAGGGCCGTGCCCTGCAACACAACTATGGGGCCTCGCCCTGCTCTATGGGTACAACAGTTTTCTTACCTGTGTCCCGAGCTTCTTGAGCACTGAATCCTCGAGCACGATCCTCTAGTCCGAGCCTCACCGAGAACCTAGTCACAACACATAGATAGCACTCCCATTACTAATTATTTTAACAGCATCTCCCGGAACCAAACCCGAGCCCTCGGGACCTCCCGAAACCCCACACAAAGTGGCGAAAGCGTCCCCCGAGCCCCCTGAGCAAAAGCCTAAAAACCACAATTTTCCCCTGCCCAGAAATGGCCTAGCGCCGCGGCGCCACCCTATGAGGGCCGCGGCGCCCCTTCGCGAACCCAGAATTCTCGGTTTCTCCAAATGTTTTCCCCGAGCCAAAACACTCCCAAATCATTACCAAGACTTACCTAAGTCCCAAATTCAATTCAAAACCCCATTTAGACCACCTAACAACTCACAAACATCAACAATAAGCTCAATCACACAATCAAACCTACAATTCTCAATTTGGTTTAAAACTTCATAAACTTAAACCAAGCCTTTCAAAACTTAAACCAGAACTTGTAAAACTTAAACCTTCCCTTAGAATTCTTAAACCACACCAACAATCAACCAAACAGAGATGCATGAAACCCTTACCTCAAGTGGAGATTCGACCTTGAGCTGCTTTCCCAATCAAATTCCAAACTTAATTCCACAAAATTCAAGCTGAACCTAACCACAATTCATCCAAAGAATTCACCAAACCAAACACACAATTCAATTCTCAAACCATGATATTCATAGCTGAATTCTACAACATAATTTCACAGAATTTCCCTTACCTCAATATGTAGAGCAATCCTCTAGGTTTTCTGGCCTCAATTCCCTTCTTGATCCCACAAAAATTTAGAGATTCCTCTCCTTCCCTTCTGTTTTTCCCTAGTTTCCTCTAGAGCTCCCAAAGCCAAGATCTTGCATAACATAAGGATGGGTACGTTCCAACCTTTCCCCTCAGCCAAGGTTATCTATAACCAAGCCAAAAGACCCATTTGCCCTTCCATCTAACTCTCTTTCTAACTAAACCTCAAGGGCATCCTAGACCTTTCCTATCCTTTTACATAAATACCACTTTCTCACTTAAAGTAACTATCCTCGATGGTCACCTATGGTTACCCAAGTTACTAAAATACCATTAACCATTAACCAAAAAGTCCCCAACTAAATTATAATAATCCCGAAATACCCCGAGGCTCCTCACGAGCCGGGTATTAAATCGTGTTGTGACTTTAAGCGGAATAGCTCTCTAGGACCGTCTTGAAACATGCATCACAGATATATTACCATTATATCACATATATTACATTTTTGCCCTCAACGGGCTAAAATTACCAATTTTCCCCTAACAATCAAATGGGGCCCACATGCATATTTAATCGCCTAAACATGCACTCTAATCACATATTCATTAAATTCACATAAATTAACAAAGTACAACAATTATTGCCCTCCAGGCACACTAATTAAGGCTCCAAGCCTTATTAGCAAATTTGGGTCGCTACAAATCTCTTCTATCATTTTACCCCAATCCATAAAACAATATTATTAGTAGAAAAACTTTGCACTACCTTAGCACAATTAGAAGTGAGAAGAAAGTTATACAAACCCATTCGCAAAGCTTGTCTTACTCCAAGTAAAATAGCTAATGCTTCCGCGACTTCAACTTTCACCAAACAACGATAAATTCGACTTCTGTTGAAATAAACTGCCCTTGATGATCTCTAATCACTACACATAAACCACTTCCTTTGCCTTCAACACCAACAACAACATCACAATTAATGAGAACATAACCCTTTGGAGGAGTCCAAATTTGAATCTGTTTTGGTAACTTATCATCTTGAAACGAAAGACCCAAAGGCACAAACTCCAAATACAGAAAGGAAGCTCTCCAATTTAAGGCAGCGGGGACATCTGTAACGAAAAGACCATGAATAGCATTGTTTCTTCTATTCCAAATAACCCAGCAGATAACTACAAAAAGCAGGAAATCTGGCTAAGAAAAAGAATGAAACACATTCAAAACACATTGTAAGATTCTATACAAGGTTTCAATTGTTGATATAAACCAGTTCCTTTAAAAAAAAATTGGCAGCCGAACACTTTCGTAGAGCATGATATACGGATTCAGTAGCCAAAAAGATAACAACCACATCAAGTATCGATAACCATACCTCTTTAGGACAGATTGCTTAATGAAGGGAGCCAATTATGACAAAGTTTCCAAAAAAAACACCTTAATTTTGGTTGGGGGGAAGCTTTAGTTTCCAAATACTAGACCACCACTAATTTCTTCATAAAATCCATATTTTAAGATCCATCATTATCTAAAAGACTTCGAGACACCAAGTACCCACTCTTAACTATATAATTCCCATTAGTCGAATGATGCCAAATAAAAGTATATTGCATAGAAATAGAATGAGGAGGAATACCTAATATCCAAGGAACATCATCATGATGGCACTACTACAAAAAAAGGTTTTTTTTGAACTCATGGGGCGCGAGCTCTCTATTTGAGAACCTTAAAAAAGTGAGGTTTTTAGGGCTTGCATTATGAGTCCTGAAAATTTTTATTTTTAGTTTTTAACAAATTAATTTGTAGCCAAAGCTCCCGCTGGAGCTCCAACAATGACAGCGGTGCCACCACCCCACGGTGGTGGTTGGGGAAAACGATGACTGGTCTTTGAAGCCCAAAGCTCGAGGAATGTCATGGTGGTGGTGGTTTCTCTTGGAAAGGCCTAGAATGGCCAGATTAGAGCCATGAATTCTCAAATCTCCATGGATTTCGTCGAACATCAATTCGAATCCCGACGACCATTGAGTCCGATCCTTTAGTGGGTTTTGAAGCCCAAAGCATAAGGAATGCAATGGTGGTGGTCATTTGGCACGGGGTGGCTCTTGGTGGTCAAAAAATGTCCAAAAAGTTTCGGAAACCCACATAGTCGCTGAACTTTGGAGGCTTCGTCGAGAGGGCTAGGGGATGCGTGCAGCTAGGGGCTTGCGGGGCTGGGGGTTTTGGGGGCCAAGGAAGACGCCTGGGCGGCGCGTGTAGCGAGGGATGGCCGGAGAGTCATCGTTCATGGCTGAGAGCAAGTTGAGAGAGAGAGAGAGAGAGAGAGAGAGAGAGAGAGAGAGAGAGAGAGAGAGAGAAAGAGAGAGATGGGGGAAGAGAGGGGGAATCCAAGGAAGAGTGAGTGAGAGAGAGAGAGAATGGGCTGAGTGTTTTTTTTTTCTTTTTTGATTTAATATATAATATTTTGTTAAAAAAATATTCAAACTTTTAGGACACACATAAGTTTTTAGGGCTCGCACTGCGTGTCCTAAAAGAAATTCTTTAAGAACTCTCAATGAGTGTCCTAAAAAGTTCAGGAACTTTTGTTAAAAAAAAATTCGAACTTTTAGGACACACATCATATTTCAGGGCTTACACCACATGTCCTAAAATAAATTCTTTAAGAACTTTCAATGAGTGTCCTAAAAAGTCCAGGAGATATTTTTAGGGCTCGTATCTAGATGAGTGCCCTAAAAAAGTGTCCTAAAAGCCTATTTTGTAGTAGTGTGGAAAATACTCTGAACAAGCTCTTGATTCCAACACCCATCCTCATTTTTTAACCAACGAACAATTGTGTTCAACGCCACTTTAGGAGGAGTTCTAAGCTTGAAATTCATAGCTCTAGGTAGCCACTAATCTTCCAAAATTCTCACATTGTTACCACAACCAATATGCCAACGAGGACCAACCATAATAATACCACATCCCCACAAAATACTTCTCCGTATAGCTGAATTGTAAGAGCTTGTTTTGGCTTCCAAAAAAGTGTTGTTAGCAAAGTAACACTCTTTTAAGACTCTGGACATAAGAGAGTGAGGGTTTCTAATGATATTGGAACCTTATTTCGCAAGAAGAGCTATATTAAAATGCTCTAAATGCTTGAAACCCATACCTCCTTCTTCTTTATGTTTATAAAGGACTTCCCATTCACACCAATGAATCTTTCGTTTCTCAATAGAAGCACCCCACCAAAAATTTGGAGCCATTGAATGAATTGCCCTTTAGGAACTTTGAAATAACTCATTGTATGACTAGGAATAGCTTGAACTACAACGTTTACCTACTTGAAAAAAAAATGACCCTTTCCAACTTTTCAACTTATTCCAAACATTTTGTCTAATCATGCTTAAACTTCTTTCGTCTTTCTACCAACATAAGTGGGAAGCCCCATATATTTAGCAAGATTCGGAGCCAACTTCACCCCCATGGAATGAGAAATCTCAGCCCCTACATCAAGAGAAACTTTACACCTACACCCATTTCAGACATATCAAAATTCACCACCTGCCACGAAAGAGTATAATAACGATAAAGAATACCTTTCATTATCTCACTTTCGTCAAAGTTAGCTCCCATGAACACAAAGCTATCGTCCGCAAAAGGTAAATGAGACAGTTGAAGACCATTCTTACCAAATTGAATCCCATCAATTAATCTCTTTCAGACTGCGTCTTGAATAATGGACAATAGCCCTTTTGAATAAATAAGAAAGAGATAAGGAGAAAGAGGACCACCTTGGCAAAGACCTAGTTTCAAAATAATCCTACCTCTAGCTTCCCCATTTATAAGAACATAATAAGAGATCGAGGTGACAAATCCCATAATCTTCCTTATCCATTCCTCTTCATACCCCAAACCTTGCATCATAGTCACAATAAAATCCCATTCCACTCTATCACAAGCTTTTGACATATCAAGTTTAAGAGCCACCTTTATTCCATTACTGAAACGCTCTTTCTTCATACAATGCAATCCTTCAAAACCAATAATGGCATTATCTTGAATCAAACGATCACCCACAAAAGCACTTTTGCTCCTAAAAAATGACCATATGTAAACTCTCTTTCATTCTATAAGCTAAGCATTTGGAAATGGATTTATACACCACATTACAAAGACTAATAGGTCTGAAATCCATAACTTGAAGCGGGCATTTAATTTTCGGAATCAAACTGATGAGAGTCTCATTCAACTTACCTAAATCTGATTGTTCATTAAGGACTTGGAGGCACACCTTAGTCACGCTTTAGCCCACAACATGCCAATAATTCTGGAAAAAATAACAAAAAAGACCATCTAATCCTAGCGCCTAAGAAGGACCGATATCTTGAAAACCCCTTTTAACCTCATCCTCAGTATACTTTGCTAAAACTCTATCATTATCAACACTATTCAACGTATACGAGATGCACTCTTGCCACTGAGATCTTCAAGAGGCGGACAACAAGATATAAAAGGTCATTAAAATACTCATAAACAATGTAATCCAACTCATGTATTTCAGTTTTCCAAACCATCTCTAAATTGTACAACCCCTTAATTTCCTTCTTTTTCCTATGTTGAGAAGCTTTTTGATGGAAAATTTTGGTATTTCGATAGCCTTTAGCCATCCAAATAGCCATACTCCTTTCTCTCCAAAATTTTTCAATTTTATCCAAAACAATATTCAAATCTTTCTCCATATTCTTAGCCTCAATCCAATCTTGAGAGTTACTAGAAGAAGAGAGCGCCTCAATACGTCTTGATAACCAAGTCAGCTTCTTAGTATTCTCCTCCTTTTTTTTTTGCTTATTTAGTCAGCTAATTACCACATATACATAATCTCAAACACAACCTGTCCACATTATCCAGTCCACAAGTATCCTTCCAAACCTTGAAATAATATCCTTGCACCCTTTATCTGTTAGAGAATATTATAACAATGGAGGAAAAACTCAAGATTACAACTTTAAGCACAAAGTTTACAATATAACTTATAGAGAACAAAATGAGGAGATTACAACTCTAAGAAAAATCAATACGCATAAATATGACAATAGATGACAAGATATATAGAAGTAGAAAGAATACAAACTCAAAGAAAAAGTTACAAATCAAACAACAAGAATAAAGAATAAAACTCTCACACTTACACAACCTTAAGTTAAGAGTAGTAGGGATCACTAGACTTGAAAAAGGTTCGAAACTTTTGTCTAAAAGTTTATTTCCCCTATTCTCTTAGCACCGAGAGACTCTCAAGTTTAGGAAATAACTCTCTGGAATAATCAAGTCTTATTGTTTTTCAGCCAAGTGCTAAAATGAATGAAAAACTCATATCCAAGAGTGACTAAATGATCTCTATTTATAAAGTTTTGAGACACCGTTTGAATTTCAAATTCCACCAACCCCCTTGGCTATTACCAATGTTAAATTAGGTGTTTAAGGAATTAAATAGAAGATTTGAGAGTTACTTGAAGTGTTCCAAAAGTTCAAATTGATGAAAATACAAAATGGGATTGAGTCATTCTAGGCCACAACTTGAGGCATTTTGTAACCTCATAATTTTGCATTTTTCCACAAAAACGTCCCAACTCAATCCCTTTTGATTTTGTAACTTCAATATACCTAATGGTAGCTATTCAACAAAATAGCTCATAAAATTCAATTTGGAAATATGTAACTCTTATTTTACACATTAAAAGGCGATATTTAGGAAGTTACAAATGATTACTAATTTTGTAAGGTATGTAACTCCCAAAAGCATGTTACAAATTTGGACACACACATTTATCCCACTTATTTGTAACTCTCAAATTATGTTACAAAATGTGACAAACTCATATTTTTTTTGTCATATTTATTTAATCTTACATTATATTATTATAAATAATATAACATTTCCCCACAAGATTAAGTAATACTTCTTTTGTAAAACTTATTTAATCAATCAAACATTATATTAAGAATATAACATTCCCCCACTTGATTAAATAATTACTGTCTCTATAGAAACCGTTGTGCTATCCCCAAAAATGGAGATTGATGATGTGGCAATAGAGGTGACAAATGGCAGTACATGGTCCGTAAAAGACACATTAAATAGTCAATAAATACATTGACTCCTCAGAGTTGTGATAAAGTGGCCCGGTAGACTGATGAAGAGTTTTTGACTGCTTGAGAGTGTCACGTCCAAGCCAAGTACATCCGAGGAGCAGTCCAAGTGCCCGGTCAGACCTTGGTCCGATGAAAGGCCAAGGTGAGGTCGGACCTTGGTCCGAGGAGAGCCCAAGGGACCTTGGTCTGAGGAGACCCCAAGAATGTGGTCTTTATGCATATGTCCAGCAAGTGCATGGTTGTCCAAATAAAGAAATGGCATGCTAGAGGAGAGTGCCATGTTAGATGAGAGACATGGCATGCTAGAGGAGAGTGCCATGTTAGAGGAGAGGAGTGCATGTCCTACCACCATGCACATGTCCGACCAGCAAATGCTTGTCCTACCAGCACTTGCATATGTCCAGCATGCATGTGTCCGACCAGCACTTGCATGAGTGGTCAATAGGAGATATGGGTCGACCAGATAGAGGAGGACTAAGTCAAGATTCCCATAAACGGCTTCAACAAGAACCGGTCTTTGCACACGCGGGAATCTCTCCTTCTTCCCACAAATTGGGGGTTTTGTTACATTTTGAATGTTTTTTGTAATTTAAATGTAATAAATATATTAAAATATCCCTATTCTAGGGGATATCAGATATATGATCCTAAGCATATAAATATGTGGCTCATGAGATTAGAAAGGGGGCTTCTCCTTCTTTCTAGACTTTTGGGAAATTTTGGGTCTGAGTTTTCTAGAGAGAGAAAGTGCTGGTATCATAAAGAATTCTTGTATTTTTGCAATCTGTACTGAAGAAACTCAGTTGGCTCAGTCCATCTGATCTTGAGTACAGATCTATAATCACAACTCTAAGTGGATTAGGCTATTACCAACATATTGGGGCTGAACCACTATAAAAATCTTGTGTGTTATTTACTTTCTTTGATAAAACTGTCTGTGTCGTTTAAATTCTCTTGAAGGTTTATCGTTTTTGACGTTCTCACATCGTTGGCTAAAAACACAGTCAACACGTTGCATTAGTGCATAAAGTAAAATGTCTTTCGACTTGAATTTTACCTTATCACAAAGTTTGTTGAAATTTTGGTTACCGAAGCATTGAGCCACTATTCCATGATAACAAACCGGTGATAATACACACACCTTTGCTATGCTCACTTGAGAACCACTTGTCTCGCTTTGCATCGTTAATGGGCATGTGCACATTTCATTCATACACTTTCTTGAGAATGACTCACAATTCTCATAAGGGGCGGCACCACCTCCATGTATACATAGGTAGAAGTCTTATAGTATTTTGTTACCCTAAAATACTTGTCGCCCAAGACTAAATTTCATTAAAAAAAATCTCTGATTTTGGTAACACACTAGTACTCATATCTCTAAAGAGGCACATTCAATTAGTTGACTTGTTTTACCTATTGAACCTAACACTAGTTTGAGTAACTAGTATTAAGACAGGTTACCATCAACCATGAATCTCTTTAGAGAATTTAAGTCCCATCCCTCGAGATGTAGAAATGATTCAATTTTTAATAATTTTATTTTATTATGCATGCATATCTCATTATTTTATTTAAAATTTGTGCTAGCTATAGTTTGAATAAAATAGTTACACCTTTATCAAAATAGTGAATTTGACCATAGTCAACACCCCCACAATTTTCACACTTTAATACTCAAGATAAACATATTTTATTGAATTTAGGAACCTCTTTGTTTATATAACTCTATTTATTATCTAAATTGATTCCTTCTTGAATAAAATATCTCACAAACTAACCTTAGACATCAAACATGTCTAGATTACCCATGTACACCCTGATATTCAGCCCGGATCTTTTATGCAACTCGAGTATAGATGGCTAGCTAAGAACAATACTAAAGGACCCACAAGTTGATATTTCCTCTACGAAGGTAGTGCGACTCCCCAGGTCATAACACGAGCTGAGGAATACGAAGCATTAAGGCACGAGCTGGAGATGGATATAAAACACAACATCCTGGGCACGAGCTGGCGTTATGTTCAGGTCGTGGTACTCTGACAACCTGCCATGTCCAGGAGTCTTTATAAACCTGGATACGTTATTTATAAACATGCGTGGTCAGACATTACATGTCTAATATCCGTGAATTCTCGGACACGTAACATAAACGTGCATGATCAAACATCACATGTCCGATTATGCCAGACGACCCATGATCAATTTTACCTAATGATTAGACCATACCTTAATATATATTGTAATATTAATCATTTGTGCAAGACAAGTCACATATAGGATGGGTATCCACGTGATGACCCCTGCACCGATCCTGGGATGGTTCTTCTATAAATACCAAGACCTTGGATAGAGAAGGGTTTGGGTTTTCTCTGTGTAATGCAAATACTCTATCGAAATATAGAGAGATATACAGTAATAATACCAACTCGTGGACTAGGGGGATTTTAGCCTCCGAACCACGTAAAAAGGAACGAGTGTTCTTACTATATCATTCTAAGCATCCTTAAGAGTTATTTATCCTTAAGCACTAGTTTATTCCAGCTAATTATGTAATACACTGTTGGCAAAAAACCACGTCAACAGTTTGGTGCTTTCGTTGAGAGCTGCAAATTAGTGCCATTGAAAAAGGTTCAGAACAAAGTTCATCATGGTGGTCACTCGTTCAAGGCATGATAACGAAACGAATCAGCATGGTGGGCAGGAGGCTCACCATACCACTGTTTCCGATGAACAAAACCCGGAGATTCAACAGTGGTCAAGAAAGCAACCAATGGGCCACGACGACACCAGAAGTTCAGCACCTCTACCACCGAATTCGAACCCGGATTACTTGACTGCGATGGAGTTGGAGAACATGCAGTTGAGGAGCCCTCTAGCCAAAGCAAACAAGAAAATCGAGGAAGTCTTGGTTTGGCTACCCCCTCTTGCAACCGACATTAACGTCGAAAAGAGGCAAGGCAGGACTCGTAAGTCCCGCCGGAATAGTTGACCCAGGCCAGTCGGTCGGTTAGAACCTCAACTCCAAGTTCTACGCCCGTTTCACACAATCACCAAGAAACCCCTTTTGGTGGCTTTCCCAGAGATCATCATCGAGTCAGCCGGTCGGTCAAAACCTCAACTCCGAGTTCAGTGCCACCGTCAAATGCCCATGGCAACCCACACAGACGGTCAAGGACGAACTCGCAAAGATGACATGACCCAACCGACTTCCCAGTACCGCGATCAGATCGCCAGGCGCAGGGAACCAGGAATGGTGGAGCAGAACGACCCTGGGCTAACTTGGTCCGACCTGATGGGATGAGAATCGCCTCACCAATCAGACACCCTCCGTTGCCAATAAGGCATCCGTCCCCACCTCGTTCAGCTCTAGATGTTCCTACCTACAGAAACAACAGAAGGAATCTTCCTCCCGCTGCCCCTGCTCATGTCCCGCGAGCACGCGGGAATATCCCAAATCCTCATCCTTGGCCGCAAGCTCTGAGCTTTTATAATGGAAGCTATTGGACAGAGGGTCGTCGAAGTGATAGGACCGGCGCAGATTTGAGGAATCAACTGAGTTCGACTCAGATGCCTTGAGTTGATCCACATACCGATCTACGAGATCGACTAAACTCACAAAGATCCAATCCAGCTCACGATGGAGTCAGCGGCACACACCACGAGGGAAGTCCTTTCGAAGTGCGCGATAACGGGAATGCCCCATTAAACCAAGCTCGAACTTGGAGGGACAATTACCCGGCAAACGCATACGGTCGAATAGGAGCTGTTGAACAGCCCCAGGGAACCAAGGACTTAACCCTCGAAAGGTTGGCCCAGATGGAGGAACTGATGAAAAGACTCCTGTCAGAGAAGGAAAAGGATGAGAATGACTCAGGGGATGAGCTCAAGCTTTTCGCCCCCAACATCGCAGCAACACCATACCCGTCGGTTTTCAGGATGCCCCATTTATCAAAATTCGATGGAGATGGAGATCTGTCTGACCACTTGGGGATGTTCAATACCCTGATGATGGCCCATAACATCAGACCCGAACTAAGGTGCTAGTATTCCCTTCGACTCTGGTCGGACCGGCTAGGCAATGGTTCAAGCAATACAAAAAGCATTCTATCAGCTCATGGAAGAGCTTCTCCGCTGACTTCAAAAAGGCGTTCCGGGCTTCCCAAGCATCTCGGATAAAGGCAGACTCCCTTGCAAACGTAAAGCAGCAGCCCGGGGAGCCTCTGAAAGCTTACTTGGGTAGGTTCGCCAACATCGATGCGCGAGCTAGAGACGCGGATGAAAGCTCTAGGCTTATGGCGATGAGAAAAGGAATCCTTGTCAGAGGCGACCTATGGAAAGAGATCCAAAGAAAGGGCGTCAACACAGTGGATGAGTTCCTGAATAGGGCTCAAAGGTGGATCAACCTGGAATAGGCGCGAGCTTTGTTCGCAGGAACTAGCCAAGTCCCTGCCCAGCCCATTGGAGAGGTAACAGACATTGCAGCTATGGCTCACACCGTTACCCAAAATAACCAAGGGGGAGGAAGCAAGAGGAAGGGAAGTGGAGAGAGAGGCCAGAATGGTTCAAAGAAAAATAAACCCGTGGAGAAGTTCAAACCAATCTATGCAACTTATGCCGACCTCACGGATACCAGAGAGCACATCTTCTTGGAAAATTCTGCCCGCCTTCTGTGGAAGAAGCTGGAGCCTCTAACAAATCAAAGGGCGAAGAGAGACCCTTCAAAATTTTGTCGATTCCACAATTACATTGGTCACAACACCGATGAATGCAGGCATTTGAAGGATAAGATCGAGATGCTCATCAAGGTCGGGCCCCTTGCTCAGTATGCCCAGAATCGAATCTCCCCTAATCAGTTCGCTGGGCAAAACATTCAATCATCTCTGAAAACCCCCACAAATCACACCGGAGCTCTGGTGCATCAGGATACCCCTCCTTCGATAACAGGGGGAGAGATAATACCATCTCCAGAGGACCTCATCTGGCAGGAATGAGTAAAAACTCCCAGAAGAGGTATGTCAATGAGCTGAGGTCTCACAATGTAGTCGAGTTCGTCCCGGAGCAACGTTTATCTAAGCAGCAATGAATGGAGAAGCAACCAATCAGTTTTACTGAAGAAGACGCCAGTCATGTCCAGTTCCCGCATAACGACCCTCTGGTCCTAACCGTCCAACTCGCAAATCAGAGAGTTAGGCGGACACTGGTTGATAACAGGAATTCTGTGAACCTTCTATTCAGGTCCACACTGGAGAAAATGGGATTGTCCGTGACCGAGCTGAAGGCAACCTCCATGATGCTGTATGGATTTTCCAGTGAGGGATCGGCAGCTATCGGGACGATTGAGTTGGTGATAACCTTGGGGGAGGGACCACGAACTGTCTCTAGTCTGCTCGAGTTTGTGGTCGTCGATTATCCGACCGCATGCAATGCAATCTTGGGTAGGCCCACGCTGATGGCATTTGAAGCCATAACTTCTGTCCACCACCTTGTGATCAAGCTCCCCTCATCTACGGGAATATGTACTATCAGAGGTGATCAACTCGCTGTTAGGGAATGCTATAGCATTTCCATGAAGGGAAAATCACAACCCGGGCAGCAAACAATGGCCGTGCAGGATGGGGGCGAGGAATCCCAGGAAGTCAGAGCTGATCCTGGGATGGAAGAACCTCAGAAAGTCAGTTGCAGGGGAACCACCCTGAGTGATGATATTGATCCCCGAATAGGTGAAGAACGGTCTGAGCTTCAGGCTATTGAAGAACTCGAAGAAGTAAACATCGATCCCAAAGATGCCTCGAGGGTGGTTAAGCTCGAGAAAAACCTTGACGTTGAAAGAAAGGCGGAGCTGGTAAAATTTTTACAGGAAAATCTCGATGTTTTTGCCTGGTCCCATGAAGACATGGTAGGGATCAATCTGAGTGTCATCATGCATACCCTTAACTTGGAAAAAAGTATGCCTGCGAAATCCCAAAAACAGAGGCGTCTGGGTACAACCCGAGCTGAGGCCCTAGAAGAAGAAGTAGCTTGTCTTTTGAAGTACGGTTTTATTCGCGAGGCTAAATACTCGATCTGGGTCGTCAATCCTGTCCTAGTCCCAAAGCCAAATGGAAAATGGCGGACCTGCATCGATTTCTCTGATTTGAACAAAGCCTGTCCCAAGGATTGTTTCCCCTTGCCAAGGATTGACTAATTGGTGGATGCCACCGTAGGGCACGAGCTCATGTCCTTCATGGATGCATACTCTGGATATAACCAGATCGCTATGAATCCCGCGGACCAGGAGCATACTAGCTTTATGACTCCAACCAACGTGTAATGTTATACGATCATGCCCTTCGGGCTGAAGAACGCGGGGGCGACCTACCAGAGATTGGTCAACCGGATGTTTGCTGATCAAATTGGGAAAAGAATGGAAGTGTATGTTGATGATATGCTGGTCAATTATATGTATCAGATCGTTGCTAGAAATGCCTTCGCCTAGGTCGCACAAAGATGTCCAAAGTCTGACAGGAAGAGTAGCAGCCCTTAATCGGTTTATCTCTAAGTCCGCCGACAAGTGTTTACCATTCTATAACTTGCTCCAGGGAAACAAAAAGTTTGAATGGACTGATGATTTCGAGCATGCTTTCCTCGATCTAAAGACATATTTGGCCAAGCCACCAGTGTTGTCTAAGCCAACGGCAGGGGAGCCCCTTTTCCTGTATTTAGCTATGACGGAAAGTGCGGCCAGCGCCGTGCTGGTCTAGGAGGAGGACCGAGATCAAAAGCCAGTATATTATATAAGCAAAATACTTCTCAGAGAATAATCTTGGTATCCTCTAATAGGAAAGATGGTGTTCTGTCTTATTACGGCCTCCAGGAAGCTTAGGTCATATTTCTAATCCCATTCAATCCACGTCATTGCCGATCAGCCTTTAAGGCAGGTGCTGCAGAAACCTGAGACATCGGGACATCTGTTGAAATGGGCGGTCGAGCTCAGCCAGTTCGAGATATTGTACGTACCCCAAACTACGATCAAAATCCAAGCCCTGGCTGATTTCATGGCTGAATGCACTGGATTCTAGGAGGAGCCCTTGAGAGAACCAGTACAGGAATTAGGGAGAATCTTCGTGGACGGGTCATCTAATGAGAATGGGTCTGGAGCTGGGATCATCTTAATATCCCTAGAAGGGCATTGTTTCCACTCCGCGCTGCGGTTCGGGTTTGTGTCGTGCAACAATGAAGTCGAGTATGAAGCCTTATTGGCCGGGCTTAGAGTGGCGAAGGAATTGAAGGCCCAGGCCGTCCAATGCTACAACAATTCCCAGCTCGTGGTAAATCAAGCGTCTAGGGAATATCAAGCACGAGGGACCAAGACGGTGGCTTACTTGGCCAAGGTAAAGAAGGAGCTGTCCGAGTTTGAATATGGCCTAGTCGAGCAGATCCCTCACAAGCAGAACGTCAACACCGACGCTTTGGCTAGACTCGCTACCTCCAAAGAAGCCAAGAGTCTGAGCATAGTACCAGTGGAATTCTTGGAAAGTCCGAGCGTGGCAGAAAGTGCGATGAAGGTCGAGATGATCGATATCAGGCCGACCTGGATGACTCCCATAATAGAGTATCTTGCGAGAGGGAAATTGCCTGATGAGCGAAAAGACGCGAGGAGAATACTCTATCAAGCTCCAAGGTATACAATCATAGACGAGACGTTGTACCGATGTGGACATTCCGTGCCTCTTCTGCGGTGTGTTCTGCCAGAGGAAGCCAAAACTATTTTGCATGAGGTGCATGAAGGCTTTTGTGGGGATCACGCTAGGGGGCAAAACCTGGCCTTAATGATATTAAGGCAAGGGTACTTTTGGCCCACGTTATCAAAGGACTCCATCTCCTATGTCCAAAAGTGTGACAAGTGTCAGCGATTTTCCACAGTCGCTCGAGCTCCACGAGTCGAGCTAAAAATGATTTTATCCCCATGGCCATTCGCGGTGTGGGGAATCAATTTAGTTGAAGCCCTGCCACCGAGGAAAGGAGGAGTTCGCTATGCCGTGGTGGCCATTGATTATTTTACGAAGTGGGCGGAAGCGGAGCCCCTGGCAACAATCACCTCAAAAAGAGTCCTCGACTTCATGGTCAAGAATATTGTTTGCAGGTTTGGATTGCCAAGAAAGATTGTATCAGACAATGGAACCCAGTTTGATAGCGATCTCCTCACCGAATTTTGTGAAAGACACGACATAATTAAAAGCTTCTCCTTGGTGGCCTACCCACAGGCCAACGGGCAGGTCGAGGCCATAAATAAAACTCTCAAAGCAAGCCTTAAGAAGAAGTTAGACGAGGCCAAGGGTGTCTAGCCCGAGCAGCTTCTGCAGGTACTGTAGGCATACCGGACCTCTCACTGAAATTCTACGAGGCAGACCCTGTTCTCCCTGACTTTCGGGAGTGATGCCGTCCTTCTCGTCGAAACAAAGCTAACCACGCATAGGCTCCAGACCTTCAGCCAGGAGCGGAATGACAAATTACTCAGCGCGTCCCTCGAACTAATTGATGAAAAACGAGAAGATTCACAGCTACGCCTTGCGCATTATCAGCAAAAAATCACTCGTTATTTTAATTAAAAGGTCAAGAAGTGTATCTTTGGTTTAGGCGACCTGATACTCTGAAGGGTATTTTTAGCAGGCAAGGACCCCAAAGATGGTGCCTTGGGTCTGAGCTGGGAAGGGCCCTATCAGATAGTGGAAGTCATACGGGAGGGAACTTTCAAATTGGCTCGACTTAATGGAGAAACAGTTCCACGGACCTGGAATGCTATGCACTTAAAAACGTACTATCAATGATCATACCACCTGACTATGTAAGGCTTAGTTATAAAAGCCATTTAATTTTAAAAAAATAAAACAATCTTTGTGTATTTCTTGTGTTTTTATATGGTTCCATCTACGTGTTAGTTCGGGTGATAGCAAATGGTCCAATGCAATCAGGAAATTTCACTTTCTGATGGCTTGGGGGGCACGTACCCCATGAAGGGGATTAAAACTTGGGAGTTGGTAAAATTGATTAACCAAGTATTTTTTATAAAAAGCACGAGGTGTCAATAAAACTAACACGAACTAAGTTTTAATTATAAATCCTGGAGATGACCAGGTTCCGGAACTTAGAAGTTGGTAAAATTGATTAACCAAGTGTTTTTTTGTAAAAAGCACGAGGTATCAATAAAACTAACACGAACTAAGTTTTCATTAAATATCTAGGATACGACCAGGTTCTAAAACTTAGAAGTTGGTAAAATTGATTAACCAATGTTTTTTTCTAAAAAATGCGAGGTGTTAATAAAACTAACACGAACTAAGTTTTAATTAAATATCCTGGATACGACTAGGTTCCGAAACTTAGAAGTTAGTAAAATTGATTAACCAGTGTTTTTTCTAAAAATCGTGAGCTGTCAACAAAACTAACACGAACTAAGTTGTAATTAAATATCCTGGATACGACCAGGTTCCGAAACTTATAAGTTGGTAAAATTGATTAACCAATATTTTTTCTAAAAAATGCGAGGTGTTAATAAAACTAACACGAACTAAGTTTTAATTAAATATCCTGGATACGACCAGGTTCCAAAACTTAGAAGTTAGTAAAATTGATTAACCAGTGTTTTTTCTAAAAAACGCTAGGTGTCAATAAAACTAACACGAACTAAGTTTTAATTAAATATCCTGGATACGACCAGGTTCCGAAACTTAGAAGTTAGTAAAATTGATTAACCAGTGTTTTTTCTAAAAAAATGTGAGGTGTCAATAAAACTAACACGAACTAAGTTTTAATTAAATATCATGGATACGACCAGGTTCCGAAACATAGAAGTTGGTAAAATTGATTAACCAGTTTTTCTAAACAACGCGATGTGTCGATAAAACTAACGCGAACTATGTTTTTAATTAAAAACCCCAGATACAACCGGGTCCAAGCCTAATACGACCAAAATCAAAGTATCTACCTTGACCTAAAGGTCGTTTCCTAAAAAAAAAAAATTAGATGTACAAGTCATGAAGCATAAGAAGGAAATCAAGGAATAAATAAAAAATAGATATTGAAATTATAGATAAATTGTCTCGAGGAAAATAACCTCGTACTAAACGTTTACAAAAAAAATAACATGTCAAATAAATGAAGGCAAATAAAAACTAAGACCCTACAGGCCCCTCTGAGGACATCACCTCCTCGGTCTCTTGCTCGCCAGCGGCAGAGGCCTCCTCGGTCTCAGACGGCAGCTCTTGTTGAAGTCGAGCCTTGAATTTCTCGAGGTAGTGCCCCCACACTTCGGAGGCCATGAAGGAGAAGTTGCCGTCCTGATTGAAGGCCCAGCAGTGGTACAGCATGCTCTCCATGGAGGATGTCGAGGACTTCTTTTCCTCCTGAATAGCAGCCTCAGCCTCTAACTGTTTAGCCTTGGCCCCGGCAAACTCGGCCTGAAGGGCATCCAAGGCAGCCTTTGCAGTCTGCTCGCCCTCTTGAGCTGCAGCTAAGGAAACCTTTGCCGCCTGCTCATCTGCTTGGGCTGCCGTCAGGGCAGCCTTGGCACTTTGTTCGCCTTGTTGAGCAGCAGCGAGGGCAGCTTGGGTCACAGTCAGGCGGCCTGAGCAGTCTGGAGCTCGGCCTTAAGTTCATCATTCCTGGCCTTGGCCCGAGCTATGCTGCGATGTTGATCCAAGACCGCTTGCAAAAAGCAAGGAAACAGTTAGACACATGCCAGGGTAATATCAAAAAGAATGTTGGGTCAAGGAAAGTGCTTACTGTGAGGTTCATTCTCCGAGCCGATTCCATAACATTCTCTGAGCTCCTCTCCTCGATCACCCTCAGGTCTGTGGGCTTGGCCTTATAAAAGTGCTCCACCGCGTGGTTCGGCGTCTTGTAGACAGTCCCCCAAAAAGTGTCTGGAATTTGCTCTAGGTCCTGGGTGTAAACCGAGATGCATACAGTGGTGGCAGGGACTATCGAAGCTGGGAGACCAGCTGGTGCTCCCTGGTCCCGAGCAGGGGCTGAGGGAAATCGAGGAGGAGGTGCAGTTGGACCCCTATTCTCCTGGGCTGCAGCGGATGGAGCTCCTGAGCTCGGGTCTTTCCCTTTGGCCGGGGATTTGGAAACAGTCTCTGCCGGGGGAGGCGTCTTCTATTATGTGGGCCAGAGTTTCTTCACAAGGGGACCCGAGCTGGATCTCCCTTCCTGGAACATCACGCGGATGTCAGGTTCCCCTTGTTATGCCATCTCCTCACCTTAAAAGGAATGGGAAGTACATCAGTATGTGTACAAATTCATCAATCTACATAATGTATGGATGTGAAGGATATTATAAAGAGCCCTACCCTCCGAGCTAGGGGAGGAGTCTATTGCCACGACCTCTGGCCTCAGAACAATTATAGGAAAGGGAGAGCCTAGATCTACGATTTCTTATATTAGGGGAGGTTCAGGCTCAGGTTCTAGCTTAGGGCTGGACTCCTCTACATATTGCCTAAGTCCAGGGGCGAGAATACCCTGGCGCAGGGAGTCCCACGACCTAAGGTTGGTCCCATACTCTTCAAAAATGGCAGACCTAAAGGATAGAGTTTTATCTATGACTACAGTCCCTCTAGGATGACCCATGTCGTACCGTACCACTAATTGGTCTACACACTGAAGCAAGGTTGTGTTATTGGCAGGATCTCTAGGGTGGCGATGTACAAGCTGGTTAGGGTTAAACCTAACTATCCTAAGGTTGGCGGCAGCCCTATCTAGATCCCTTAAAGGGTATGGGTTACCTTGGTCGAAGGGACCGGCTGCTGCCCCCGATAGAGCTTGGTCCATGTCAGGGTTCCGAGCAACCTCAGGAGCTCCCCTCTTCCGAACGAGCGGCACCTCATCCTTTTCTTGCTCCTTGCCGTCATCGTCGGCAGCGCCTCCCTCTGGGATGGGCACTAGCTCGCGGCCTATCGGGAAATTATCCCGCATCCTCCTCAAGGCCAAAGTCTGGCCTTCAAAAATTAATTTACACGCCAATATCGTGTCATCAGACACGAGCTGGAGGTAGTCCTTCTTGTTGGGCGGAAGCCCCACCAAAGTATCGTATTGACCCTCAAGGGTCACTAATTTGGCCGTCCTCGCAAAAATGGATGAACGAAGATACTCCAGTTAGCATACACACGAGAATAATAAGTATGAAAAGAATAATTCTCTGAGCTAAGAAAGGAAAGGAAACTTACGAGGACGGTTGAAGTATCGGTGCTCGCAGTTGCGAAACTCGTTCGACATAAAGAACTGATCTTTGAAGTCATTGTGGTGGTTGGACAGCTTGATGACTGCGGGTGAGTTCAGGAAGCGGGTTAGATAATAGAACTCGTTGCCTCATCCCCGTTGGTTCGAGCTAGCCTTGAGGCAGAAAAAGTACAAGATATCTGCAAGGGTAGGGACGTCCCACATCTGCTTTAGAAAGAGGTACTTCAGCTCTGCCTACAGTCGGTATGAGTTTGGGGGGAGCTGGAATGGTGCCAACTTCACATAGTTGAGGAAGTTAGCGAAGTACTGATCGAGGGGGAGGAAGGCCCCAGCCTTTAAATGTTCATCACTCCAGGCCACGAAATCATCCTCTCCCCCTCGAAGGGAAGTCGGGCGATGAGAACGCCCGTCCCAACCTCAATGTTGTGGGACAACATGATCTTGTTGACCCTTCCTTGGGTCGTTATTTTGGAGAATATCCTCTCGGCCTCGAAAAATGCATCAGGTGTGACCGCGAACTCCTTCTCCACCACGGGGCCAAATTCAGGAATGGGGGAATCGGGGACGACCTCCTTTCCCTTGTGGGTTTACTGGGACGACGAGCCAGCTACGTTCTTTTTGGACGCGCTTTTCTTGGGTGCCATCAGCTTGCCTATCGAACAAGAACGACGAAATTTTTAGTGGGCGACGTAGAATTTTTTGTACAGGCAAGAAATAACAAAGGCTGGGGATTCTAACACATGAGCTGATGCAATCTCAGCCCGCAATGTAGTCCCACGCGTTACCTGTGCTACGCGCCTAGGTTTCCTAGCAGACCCCTGATATTTAGGGATCCGTGTGTCAGAAAATCAGGCCAGGAATCATACAAAGATTTACCTAGTTTATGGACATCATAATCCTAGATATATTTTAGGACCTACTCTGTTGACGCGGTTCTTCGCCAACAGGTAATTAAGAGAAGAAGAGAAAGGGATTAGTGCTGAATATAGAACCGTCGCAGATATAAAATCTTAGAGAATGAACTAGGTGACTCAAGACATGTTTTTAAGTGGTTCAAAGGTTAAAACCCTTCTACTTCACTAGTCAATATTATTGATATACTCTGGGTATTTGGTTACAAAGTATATATCTATTCAGAGACTATTTTTCCCAACCCTTATCAACTCCCAGGTTCTCCATATTTATAAGAGAAGGCACCTGGAAGTTGGTAAGGAGGTCATCCCGTGACCTTATTATTTGTCATATCAACTCTGTGAAATTCATGATTAATTCCTAAACCTGACACATAAGTATGGTCAAATCGATAGGTAAGGAGATAATGGGCCGCACGGCCCAACCCAGCCGTGGGTATCTGAACACGCATGTTCCTGCTGCGTGTCCAAGAAGTCAGGGAGATATCGGACACGTGATGTCAGATATATGCATGTTTATCTTGCGTGTGTTGAATTTACAGAGGGTCAGAGCTCCATATATAGCTCGTGCCACGAGCTGCTCCCCTGACCCGACCTTCGGCCTTCAGATTCCTTGCTCCAGTCCTGGGCAACCTTGGCGAGTCCTTAGGGATTGCTCGAGCTAAGAAGGCACGACCTCGAAATGGGAGCTCCGGTCTTGGGGATGTTCATGGACTAATCGTGATTATTCCGTAGCTCGGCCTGCTAATCAGCCCGTGGGAAAATCAGGGTGTACATCTGCCCCCCAAGCTCCTGCTCGTGGTACATGACGTCGTATATAAGACCACAGTAGGGGCTTTTAGACTTCCCCATAAACTCTTCGCATTCCACTCTTTACACAGGCGTCTGATACGTGGAACGTCGTGGGTGGTGACGGTACGTCTTACGATAACCGCATTTAATGGCCTAGCCTATGCCCAGCCGTCGTTTCGTATTTCGAGTGGAAGGCCTCGGATCCCTAACCAGGGCCACCCAAGAGCCTTCTACACGTGATCCTTCACGTATATAAAAAGGGGGTGACCACCCTACGCACGGGCCACCCTTTCATTAGAAATTTTCCAAATCTCCTTTCCTCTTCCCTCTCCATATTTTAGAAGAACGAAACCCTCAACCCTGTTGCTGCCATTTTCATCGTTCACAAGCTTAGGCGCACGGATTTCTCCGAAGCTTTGGAAGCTACTACACCGACGAAGCTCCTACCAATGCAACGCCCTTGTCTACCTCCCATCCATACACTGTAAGTTTCCTGACCCTGTTCACTTTGAAAACATGCTACTGTAGCTTAGGTAAAAAAATTCACTGTAGCCGCATGCAAGGGTTTTCTGGGTTGTGTGGATATGGAGGGTGACAGCCCTTTTTAGGTTAGGGCACATTTGTTGTAGGAAATCGCTTTAGAGTATGGGTTTCAGGGTGCTTTTTCTAGAAAAATTTCTGGGTAGGAGTTTTGGGAATTTTTGGGTGCAAAACCGGGTAGCTTAGGGAACACGCCTCATAAGCGGTTTTGTAATTTTCTGCCTATTGAAACTTTCCCCCCAAGGCAAATTCTATTCTGAACCTCCTGACACGCGAATTCCGAGTAATCTGGGATCTGTTGGGAGTATACGCGTGTGTTCACTGAACCGCGTGGTTCCACTCTCCACGAGCTGGGCTTACCTCAGCTCGTGCAAATAATAATTGCTTCTTTTTCCTGCTTGGGTCGCCTTTTCTAAAGTGTTTTCTTTTGTTCGCTAGGCGACCAGATGGCTCCAAAAAAGAACCTCCCCCAGAAGAACGTTGGGAGCTCGGCCTCCCAGTAGGAAAAAGGAAAGGCGGTGATGCCTAGCTCCCCGATCCCCCGCTTCGGGCCGGCCGTGGAGAAGGAGGTCGAGGTGGCCCCCGACGCATTCTTTGAGGCGGAGAGAATCGTCTCAAAGATAACTGACCAGACGAAGATCAACAAACTCTTCCTCACTCACAACATTCCACTGGGGAAAGCCTCCGTTATTGCCCGACCTGCCTCGGATGGCGAGCGGAGCTGCCCGCCGCTCGATGAATCGTTCGCGGCCTGGAGCGGTGAACACTTCAAGGCAGGGGCC
The DNA here is from genome assembly GCF_963169125.1 of Humulus lupulus. Classification (NCBI taxonomy): domain Eukaryota; kingdom Viridiplantae; phylum Streptophyta; class Magnoliopsida; order Rosales; family Cannabaceae; genus Humulus; species Humulus lupulus. Next base: position 124,169,137 of record NC_084801.1, on the reverse strand, counting down.
TTCCTTCCCCTGGATCAGTACTTTGCTGATTTCCTGAACTACATGGGGTTGGCCCCATTTCAGCTCCCCCCAACTCCTACTGTCTGCTGGCAGGGTTGAGGTACTTATTCAAGAAGCAGGAGTGGGAGGTCCCCACTCCTGCTGATATTTTATATTTCTTTTGCCTCAAAGCCAGCCCGGATCAGCGGGGGCGAGGCGACAGGTTTTACTATTTAACCCGTTTTCCCAATACGGCGGCGGTCATCGAGCTACCCAGCCACCCTAATGACTTCAAGGACCAGTTCTTCATGTCAACTGGGTTCCGGAACTGCGACCACCACTACTTCAATCGTCCTCGTAAGTAATCCCTGATCTTAGCTCGCCTTTTAAGTGTTATTTTATTTTAGCTCCTCCCGTATTCCATTCTAATTCCAGCCAATCTTGCAGCCATCTACGCGAGGACCGAAAAGTCTGTGACCCTCGGGGGCCAATATGAAACACTGGCGGGCTTGCCCCCCAGTGAGAAGGACTATCGCGTGCTCGTGACGGACGAGACGATGGTGTTCTGCAAACTGATTTTCCCAAATCAGACCCTGAACCTGAAGAGGCCCCGGGGGCTGCCCCCAACCCGCGACAACAGACCTATCATCATGGAGGAGGTCGCGGTAGAGGAAGACGAGGAGGACGAGGCGGCCGAAGTTCCGCTCGTGAGGAATAGGAAGAGGACCTTGGAGGTCGCCCATGGGATGGGCGAGGAGAGGATCCAATCCAGAGCAGCCGCGGGTCCTTCCGGCCAAGGTAACCCTTACTTGTTTAAGAATCTAGATAGGGCCACTGCAGACCCCCGGTTGGTTAGGTTCAATCCTAGGCAGATCGTCCATCGTCACCGAAGGGATCCGGACCTGAACACACTCCTGCTCCATTGTGTTAACCGGCTCGTGCTGGATCACCAAGAAAGCCGGCCTAGGGGTACCGTAGTAGTAGATAACACCCTAGCTTTTAGGTCGATCATATTCGAGGAGTATGGGACCAACCTACACACATGGCCATCACTCCAGAGGGGTATCTATGCTCCGGGGCTTAGGCAGTATGTAGAAGAGTCTAGCCCTGAGTCAGAACTGGACCTAGAACCTGCGCCAGTTCGTGAAATAATCGTCTTAGGTTCTTCCAGCTCGGGGGGTAGGGCTCCCTCAGTATTCATATGCTTTTTAGCTTTAAACCTTTGTTTTTATCCCCGTATGATTGCTAACTTGTAATAACCATGTTTTTTGTTTTTGGCAGAAGAGATGTCTCAGCCCGAAGATAGCTTGCGGGGCATAGTCTTCGGGGGGAACCCCCCAGCCGGGCCAAGACTGAAAAGGCTCAGAGGGTCCAAGAGCACGGCTGGGATCTCCACCAAATCCCCGGTAAAGGAGAAGGAAAAAACCCCGTCAGACCAGGTCGCGGGGGCGATTCTTCCTGCTGCCGGAGCAGGAAAAATGCCCCCACCGCCCCAGCGATCTCCATCAACCACCCAGGTCGTGGGAATGGAGATCGGGACTTCGGCCGTGGTAGCCCCCGAGGTACGCATCCCGGTCGATCCCCGGGACCTGGAGAAGATCCCATAAGCCTTCCGGGGAACGGTGTACGAATCGGCGAACTACGCCGTCAGCCATTTCTACAAGTTCAAAGAGAAGGAGCTCCGGGCTATTGAGACAATGAGCCCGGTTGACGTAATAGAGTCTTCAATGGGCATGACCCTAACGGTAAGCTGCCCCATTCTTTTAAAGCTTTTACCCTTGCATATTGCCTTATTTTTCCACTTAGCCAATTTATCTTTCATTTCTCGTAGGGCGTTGCTGCAATCCACCGGAGCATTACCAGGGCCAAAGCTCAGCTCGAGGAAATGAGGACCGAGCACCAGGCTGCTCTCCAGGAGGCTCAGGCGGCAAAAGATGCGATGGCGACCTCGAAGGCCGAGTTGGAGAGGACACGTTCGAAGGTCCAAGAGCCCGAGACCTCTCTTGCCACCTCGCGGACAGACCTCGAGGCAGCGAAGACTGAGGCCCAGGCCGCCCTGGAAGCTGAACGGACCACCTTGGAGCAGTCCATGCAGGATCTGTTCTACCATTGCTGGGCCCACAACCCGGAGGCTAACTTCTCTTTCATGCCACCGAGTCTCTGGGCGCGCTTGCTGGTGAAGTTCCAAGCTCGCCTCGACAAAGAGGCACCGCCCTCGGAGACTGGGGAAGCCTCTGGCGCGGCGGAGCATGGTGAGACAGCGAGCTCCAAGGGGCCAACCGATGGGGCTTAGGACGCTTTTTCCTTTTTTACCTTGGGATATTTTTAAGTATTTTGTGTAACCTTTGCATGAGGTGTTTTCACCTCGAGACGCTTTGCCTTTAATTCACACTTTTTAACTTAGGCTTTTTTATGCTTTTGGCTACATTATATATATATATTTTTTTTTAAAAAACTTAGTTCGCGTTAACTTTTATCCATATCTCGAGTTCTTTAAGAAGAACCACGATCAATAAATTTAAGTTAACTTCCAAGTTTTATGACCCAGTTAAAACCAGGAACTTATTTTGAAAACTTAGTTCGTGTTAACTTTTATCCATGTCTCGAGTTCTTTAAGAAGAAACACGATCAATAAATTTAAGTTAACTTCCAAGTTTTATGACCCAGTTAAAACCAGGAACTTATTTTGAAAACTTAGTTCGTGTTAACTTTTATCCATATCTCGAGTTCTTTAAGAAGAAACACGATCAATAAATTTAAGTTAACTTCCAAGTTTTATGACCCAGTTAAAACCAGGATAGGACTTAGTTGGCGTTAACCCTTATCCATATCTCGAGCTCTTTAAGAAGAGCAACGATCCATAGATAAGAATCAACATCTAAGTCGTTAAGGAGACCTGGTTATATCCAGGTACCATATGCCCCCCAAGTAACTGGGAAAGGGTCTTTCGTGGTTACTTTAAGATTACACTCACAAATATGCGTAAAAAAAAAAATTGATTTTTATTAATGCATAAAAGTTGCCTCCCAGGCCTTACAAGTGGATCATTGATAATATTTCTTTAAGTGGATGGTGTTCCAAGTTCGCGAGACCGCCCCTCCATCAGGTCGAGCTAATTTATAAGTTCTTTCCTTGATGACTTCGATGACCTGGTATGGTCCTTCCCAGTTCGGTCCAAAGACTCCATCTTTGGGATCTTTCCCGGCCAGGAAAACTCTCCTTAGGAACAAGTCGCCAAAGCTAAAGGTGCGCCTTTTGACTTTAGAGTTGAAGTAGCGAGTGATCTTCTGCTGATAATGGGCGAGCTGGAGTTGCAAATCCTCTCGCCTTTCATCAATTAGATCGAGGGAATGGCACAGGAGCTCATGGTTCCGATCTTGGTCGTAAGACTGGACTCTATGTGTCAGAACCTCAACTTCCACGGGGAGGACTGCTTCACTCCCAAAGGTTAGGGAGAAAGGAGTATGACCCGTAGGAGTCCGATGCGAGGTCTGGTATGCCCATAGGACCTGGGGAGCTATTCTGGCCAGACCCCCTTTGCCTCATCTAGCCTCTTCTTGAGGCTCGCCTTTAGAGTCTTGTTGACAACCTCGACCTGGCCATTCGCCTGAGGATAGGCCACGGAGGAGAAGCTTTTCACAATTCCGTGCCTTTCACAAAACTCGGTGAACAGGTCGCTATCGAACTGAGTGCCGTTGTCGGAGACGATTTTCTTCAGGAGGCCGAATCGACAGATGATGCTTTTCACCACGAAGTCGAGTACCTTCTTCGATGTGATTGTTGCCAATGGTTCTGCCTCAGCCCATTTGGTAAAGTAGTCGATGGCTACTACGGCATAACGGACCCCACCCTTTCCAGTGGGCAGGGCGTCCACTATGTCTATTCCCCAAACGGCAAACGGCCAAGGGGCCAAGATCATTCTCAGCTCGACTGGAGGAGCTCGGGCAACTGCAGCAAATCGCTGGCACTTGTCGTACTTCTTCACGTATGAGATCGCGTCTTTGGACAAAGTTGGCCAGTAATAACCTTGCCTAAGAGCCTTTAAGGCCAGGCTTTGCCCCCCAATGTGGTCTCTGCAGAATCCTTCATGAATTTCCTGCAGGATGGCCTTCGCCTCACCTGGAAGAACGCACCGAAGGAGAGGTAGGGAGTGCCTACGTCGGTATAATACCCCATCAACTATTGTATATCTAGGAACTTGATATAGGACTCGTCGTGCGTCGTTACGTCCTTCAGGCAGCTTGCCCTCGACGAGATACTCAAGAATGGGGGTCATCCAGGTCGGCCGATCATCAATCATCTCGACCTTTGCCCGATCTCCTTCTATACTTGGTTTTTCCAAGAATTCTATTGGCACCAACCCCAGGGTCTCTGTCTCTCCCGAGGTGGCGAGTTTGGCAAGAGCATCCGCATTGGCGTTCTGTTCTCGAGGTATCTGTTCGATCGATCCTTGCTCAAATGCGGACAGCTCGGCTTTTACCTTTGCCAAATAGGCGGCCATCTTGGGTCCCCGCGCCTGATATTCGCCCAGAACTTGGTTTACCACGAGCTGGGAGTCACTAAAGCACTGGACGAAGCTCGCCTTTAACTCATTGGCTATCCTCAACCCGGCTAACAAAGCTTCGTATTCCGCCTCGTTGTTGGAGGCCTTGAACCCGAACCTTAGCGCCGAGTGGAACCTATGTCCCTCGGGGGATATAAGAATGATTCCGGCCCTAGAGCCGTTCTCGTTGGATGAACCATCTACAAAGACTTTCCACAACGATTCGGGTGAGGTGAGCTGAGATGAGCCTTCTGATGGATCCTCCTGGAATCCCGTGCACTCTGCCACGAAGTCGGCCAAGGCCTGACTTTTTATGGCAGTTCGTGGAGTATAGAAAATCTCGAACTGACTGAGTTCGACCTCCCACTTTAACAAACGTCCCGATGCTTCAAGTTTTTGCAAAACCTGTCTTAGAGGCTGATCGGTCATGACGTGTACCGAGTGGGACTGAAAGTACGGTCTGAGCTTTCGCGAGGCCGTGATTAGGCAGAACGCCAATTTTTCCATCAGTGGGTACCGTGATTCTGCTCCGAGGAGTCTCTTGCTGATGTAATAAACTGGCTTCTAAACCTGGTCTTCCTCTCGTACTAGTATGGCACTGGCCACGTCCTTAGTGACGGCCAGGTAGAGGAAGAGAGACTCTCCTGCCTTGGGCTTGGATAGTACAGGTGGTTCGTCTAGATGTGCCTTCAGGTCGAGGAATGCGCTTTCGCATTCTACTGTCCATTCAAACTTCTTGTTTCCCCGGAGCAGGTTGTAGAAGGGCAAACACTTATCGGTTGACTAGGAAATGAACCGATTTAGTGCTGCCACTCTTCCTGTGAGGCCTTGGACATCTTTCCCCGACCTGGGGGAAGGAAGCTCGAACAGTGACCTGATCTTGTTGGGGTTTGCCTCGATTCCTCGGGTATTAACTATGAACCCTAGGAATTTCCCGGATGCGACACCAAAAGTGCATTTCTGGGGATTGAGCCTCATGCCGTATTCCCGCAGTATTTTAAAACATTCTTCCAGGTCAGAAACATGGTTGTCGGCAGTCTTTGACTTGATGAGCATGTCATCAACATACACTTCCATGTTCTTTCCGATCTGGTCCGTGAACATTCTGTTTACTAGCCTTTGGTAGGTAGCTCCGGCGTTCTTCAGACCGAACGGCATGACCTTGTAGCAATAGACATTAGTCGGGGTCATGAAGCTAGTGTGTTCCTGGTCCGCCGGATTCATCGCGATCTGATTGTAGCCTGAGTACGCGTCCATAAAGGACATGAGCTCGTGCCCCGCCGTGGCGTCCACCAACTGATCGATCCTTGGCAATGGAAAACAATCCTTGGGGCAGGCCTTATTCAGGTCGGAGAAGTCAATGCAGGTCCGCCATTTCCCGTTGGGCTTTGGAACTAGCACGGGATTGGCGACCCAAATTGGAAATTTGGCTTCCCAGATAAAGCCACATTTTTTGAGTCGGGCTACCTCCTCTTCTAGGGCTTCAGCTCGGGTTGTTCCTAAACGCCTTTGCTTCTGAGACTTGGCAGGAACGCTTTTATCCAGATGGTGCGTGTGCATGATGACACTCAGGTTAATTCCTACCATGTCCTCGTGGGACCAGGCAAATACATCTAAATTAGCCCGGAGAAATGTAACCAGCTCCGTCTTCCTCTTGCTACAGAGGTTTTTCCCGAGCTTGACCATCCGTGAAGGATTTTGCGGATCAGGGTTCACCTCCTCGAGCCCCTCAATGGCCTGGAGCCCGGATCGTTCTTCGCCTACTCGGGGGTCAATGTCCTCACTCAAGGCGACCTTTTCCTCTTTGGCGCTCTGAGGTTTTTCAATCTCAAGATCCACCAAGGGTCCCTGAGATTCCTCTTTGCCCTGAATGGCCATTGCCAGCTGCCCGGGTTTAGACTTTCCCTTCATGGAAATGCTGTAGCATTCCCTGGCAGCGAGCTGATCGCCCTTGATAGTACAGATTCCGGTTGAAGTAGGGAACTTCATGGCGAGGTGTCGAATGGAAGTGATAGCCTCGAAAGCTATGAGGGTAGGCCGGCCTAAAATGGCGTTGTAGGCGGCGGAGCAGTCAATGACCACGAACTCAAGTAGCTTGGAGACTGTCCGAGACTCTTCTCCTAGGGTGATCACCAGGTCGATCGTCCCTATCGCTGCCGACCCTTCTCCCGAAAAGCCATACAACATCATGGAGGTCGCCTTTAGCTCGGCGACAGTCAATCCCATATTTTCTAAGGTGGATCAGAATAGGAGGTTTACCGAGCTTCCGTTGTCCACCAACACTCTCCTTACTTTCCGGTTGGCGAACTGGACTGCTACGACCAAGGGATCATTATAAGGGAATTGGACATGGCCTGCGTCTTCCTCCGTAAAAGTCATCGGTTGCTTCTCTAACCGCTACTGTTTTGACTGACGCTGCTCCAGGACGAACTCCACCCCGTTGTGGGCCTTTAATTCATTCACATATCTCTTCTGGGCGCCTCTACTCATTCCAGCCATGTACGGTCCTCCAGAGATGGTGGATATCTATCCTTCGACCACGGGAGGAGGGACGTCCTGATCTACCCGAGGCCCGGGCTGACTAGCTGGGACTTCTGGAGCGGGTCGACTCGCTGGGACCTTGTTTCGTGAGTATTGCGCCAAGGGGCCTGCTCAGATGAGAGTCTCGATCTCATCTTTTAGATGCCTGCAATCGTCGGTATTGTGGCCGACGTCGTTGTGAAAACGGCAGAATTTGGAAGTGTCTCTCTTTCCCTTGTGGTGTTTCAATGGTTCCGGCCTCTTCCAGGGGACCCGAGTAGAGTTGGCCAGCAAGATACTTTCCCTAGACTGGATGAGCTCGGTATATGTTGTGAACACGGGCTTGAACTTATCCACGGACTTATTCTTCTTTTGACCGTCCTGACTGTTTTCACCATTCCCCTTTCCTTTGCCACCGCCGGGCTGGTTGTTCTGCGCGACGTCGGGGGTCACCATCACGATCTCCGTCCCCGTTCCAGCGGGCTTCTCGGGAACCTGGCTGGTCCCCGCGGCTGAAGCTTCAACTTCTTCCAAGTTTATCCACTCTTGGGCTCTGTTAAGGAATTTGTTAACCGAGCTAACTCCCTTCCTCTGAATGTCTTTCCACAGGTCTCCCCCGACCAGGATTCCGGTTCTCATGGCCATGAGCTTGGAGCTATCATCTGCGTCCCTGGCTCGAGCACCGACATTCGCGAATCTGCTCAAGTAGGCTTTCAGCATCTCACCGGGCTGCTGCCTTACGTTAGCTAGGGAGTCAGCCTGAACACGGGCGGCCTGAGAGGCACGAAACGCCATTTTGAAGTCAGCTGAGAAGGTCTTCCAGGAGCTGATTGATTGTCTTTTACTCTGCTTGAACCACTGCCTGGCAGGTCCAGTCAGTGTGGAAGGGAAGATCAAGCAACGCAACTCCGGGCCAATGTTATGGGCCATCATTAGGGTGTTGAACATCCCTAAATGGTCCGACGGGTCTCCGTCCCCATTGAACTTTGACAAGTGAGGCATACGGAAACCAGATGGGTATGCCGTCGCTGCTATGTTGAGGGCGAAGAGTTCCATCTCATCTCCCGAATCATATTCGTCTTTTTCTTTTTCTGATAGGAGCTTCCTCATCAGTTCCTCCATCTGAGTTAGGCGCTCAAGGGTTTGGTCCTGAGATCCTGGGTTATTCCGGGGCTGCCCAATAGCTCCGGACCCATTGTACATATTAGGTGGGTTATTGCCCCTCCTATCTTGAGATAGGTTATTTGGGACATTCACTCCGTTATGTACTTCGGATCGGACCCCCCCCCCCTGAGCGAGCCTGGCTACCATCTCTAGCTCGATCCTCTCTGTGAGAGTTGAGGCGATCTCGAAGGTCGCCTCCCTGGGTGGTCCGGTGACTTTGTGCCAAAATTAGTCGCTGACGCAGGTCTCCTCCAGAGAGATCACTCCGGCGACTGCCGGTCCAATGACTCCTGCCGGATAGGCTTGGAGTCTGCCTTTGGTGGTGAGGACCTGAGCTTTCTTCAGGCGCCCTGCTACGCCGGGAAGGTCCCGCTGATGGTGGGTTTCTCCTACTACTCCCATAAGCTGGGATGTCTCGAACGAGCCGAGGAGGAGACGGATATCTGATCGGAGATGGAGGATGCCTGACTGGAGAAGCGATCCTGGTTCCGTCTGGACGGATCAAATTTGGTGGGGGCCTTTCGGCCCTGCCAACTTGCTGGTCCCGCGCCGGGCGATCTGGACGGGGCTCAGGATGGTCTTCAGGGACGGGCCGACGTCGTGGGCCCTCCCCAGATCTCCTTCGGGAATTCCCTCGAGCTCTCCTAGGCGTTCTCGAGGAAGGTTGAGAGCTAGGAGTTGACGTCCTGACCGAATGGCTGTATTGCTGTTGTCCGGTCCCAGGCATTTCTCCGAAGTTTGCGTCTCGATGGTGCGATGAAGGGGTGGAGTTGGCTGCTGGAAGTCTATCCGAGCGGCTATGCCTGGACCGATTACCCCGGTGAGACTTTGGAGCCTCACCTTGCCTCTCCCCAACGTTAACGTTGGTTGTGAGAGGGGGCAGTCGGGCCAGAATATCCTGGATTTGCTGACCGGCTGCTGCTAACTGGCTCCTCAGTTGAGCATTCTCCATTTCCACCACAGTATAATAACACGGGTTCGGATTAGGTGGCCGGGGCGCCGAACTAGCGGCATCGTCCTGGCCCGCCGGCTGCTTTCCTGGCCTCTGTTGGACTTCAGGAATTTGTTCATCAGGGATGGCAATATGATGAGCCTCCTGCCCATCATGCTGTTCTGTTTCGTTGCCATGCCTGGATCGAGTGGTCACCATAGTTGGATGTTTGCGGCAGCACTAATTGAACTTGCTCTCAACGAAAGCACCAAACTATTGACGCGGTTCTTCGCCAACAGGTAATTAAGAGAAGAAGAGAAAGGGATTAGTGCTGAATATAGAACCGTCACAGATATAAAATCTTAGAGAATGAACAAGGTGACTCAAGACACGTCTTTAAGTGGTTCAAAGGTTAAAACCCTTCTACTCCACTAGTCAATATTATTGATATACTCTGGGTATTTGGTTACAAAGTATATATCTATTCAGAGACTATTTTTCCCAACCCTTATCAACTCCCAGGTTCTCCATATTTATAGGAGAAGGCACCTGGAAGTTGGTAAGGAGGTCATCCCGTGACCTTATTATTTGTCATATCAACTCTGTGAAATTCATGATTAATTCCTAAACCTGACACATAAGTATGGTCAAATCGATAGGTAAGGAGATAATGGGCCGCACGGCCCAACCCAGCCGTGGGTATCTGAACACGCACGTTCCTGCTGCATGTCCGAGAAGTCAGGGAGATATCGGACACGTGATGTCAGATATATGCACGTTTATCTTGCGTGTGTTGACTTTATAGAGGGTCGGAGCTCCATATATAGCTCGTGCCACGAGCTGCTCCCCTGACCCGACCTTCGGCCTTCAGATTCCTTGCTCCAGTCCTGGGCAACCTAGGCGAGTCCTTAGGGATTGCTCGAGCTAAGAAGGCACGACCTCGAAACGGGAGCTCCGGTCTTGGGGATGTTCATGGACTAATCGTGATTAGTCCGTAGCTCGGCCTGCTAATCAGCCCGTGGGAAAATCAGGGCGTACATACTCAATAAACTGAAACCGTAACCTATGTACCAAAAATGTTTGGGAACAGCCTAATGCTAATGACGGTGAAGTGCAAATTAGCATGATAAAGAGAGAAGAGAAACACACAAAACCAGTAAATGAAAAGTTCCAGTAAAACAGAAAACTTACAGTGTATTCTTCGACGAAAGGAATGAGTAATGTAGAAGGAAAGTTACTGGAGAGATCCTTGGTGATTGGGTTTCCGAAGGTTTTGATGGCAGATTTCTGGGATTTTATGAGAAAAGGAAGAAGGATTTTTGAAGTTCAGAAGAGTGAAAATTAGGAAAAGTTTCGAATGAAAAGTGATGAACATTGAAAATTGCCAGCCCTATTTATACGTAATAGGCCTAAAGAAATGTGGACCGTCCAATAAAGCTAATGCGGGATATGAGGGTAATTTTTCGAAAGATTAAACGACAGTAAAAAGGTGGCCAGGCCATTTAATGCAATCCTCGAAACCTGAACAGACACAAAATCGCAACATTCCACGTGTCCAGTACTCGGGTAATGAAAAAACATGGGTAATCGCAACAGAAGTTTAAAAGTCCCCACCGTGTCAATCAGAGAATGACATTATGAGACATGGGCAGGGACTTAGGGGGCAAATGTATGCCCCAATATTCAACCCGGGTCTTTTATGCAGCTCGAGTACAGCTGGCTAGCTAAGAATAGTACTAAAGGACCCACAAGTTGATATTTCCTCTGCGAAGGCAGTGCAACTCCCCAGGTAATAACACGAGATGAGGAATACGAAGCATTAAGGCACGAGCTGGAGATGGATATAAAACACAACATCCTGGGCAGGAGCTGGCGTTATGTTCAGGAGGTGGTACTCTGACAACCTGCCATGTCCACGAGTCTTTATAAACCTAGATACGTTATTTATAAACGTGCGTGGTCAAACATTACATGTTCAATATCCGTGAATTCTCGGACAAGCAACATAAACGTGCATGATCAAACATCACATGTTCGATTATGCCAGACGACCCATAATCAATTTTACCTAATGATTAGACCATACCTTAATATATATTGTAATATTCATCATTTGTGCAAGACAGGTCACATATAGGATGGGTATCCATGTGATGACCCCTGCACCGATCCTGGGATGGTTCTTCTATAAATACCAAGACCTTGGATAGAGAAGGGGTTGGTTTTTCTCTGTCTAATGCAAATACTCTGTCGAAATATAGAGAGATATACAGTAATAATATCGACTCGTGGACTAGGGGGATTTTAGCCTCTGAACCACGTAAAAAGGAACGAGCGTTCTTACTATATCATTCTAAGCATCCTTAAGAGTTATTATCCTTATTATGGTTTATCCTTAAGCACTAGTTTATTCCAGCTAATTACGTAATACACTGTTGGCAAAAAACCGCGTCAACAACCCATATTATACATAAAGATAAAATAATTTAGAATGTGGAATTCGAAATCACGTAACTTGTGTGTATACTTTTTAAATAAGCGGACCAAATTAATCAATCATTTCTCAAAATAAATTGACTAATTTTAGAGCACCACCCCCAAATTTCTCATATAAAATGATAATAAAATATCACTTTAAAATATAAATTTCTTCATTTCTATTAAGCCATTTACATTATCCTCTTAGATAATGCTAGAATTATAATCCAAATGATTTATCATGAATCCTTAAACCACATGATAATTTCACAATAGATTAAAATAAACAAAACATCAATGTTAGTTTATTTTAACTCATTTACTTACAAAAACAAGACACGTTCATTTAGTTGACTTGTTATTATGTATTGAACCTAATGCTAGTTTGAGTAACTAGTATTAAGATAGGTTACCATCAACCATGAATCTCTTTAGAGAGTTTAAGTCCCATCCCTCGAGATCTAGAAATGATTCCATTTTGAATCATTTTATTTTATTATGCATGCATATCTCATTATTTTATTCAAAATTTGTGCTAGCTATAGTTTCAATAAAATAGTTACACCTTTATCAAAATAGTGAATTTGACCATAGTCAACATCCCTACTATTTTAACACTGTAATACTCAAGATAAACATATTTGATTGAATATTGAATTAAGGAACATCTTTGTTTCTATAGCTCTATTTATCATCTAAATTGATTCATTCTTGAATAAAATATACCACATAGTAACCTTAGACATGAAACATGTCTAGATTACCCATATTATACATAAATCTAAAATAATTTAGAATGTGGAATTCAAAATCACGCAACTTGCGTGTATACATTTTAATAAGATGACCAAGTTAATCAATCATTTCTCAAAATAAATTGACTAATTTTAGAGCATCACCCCTCACATTTGTCATATAAAATATTTCCCCACTTGATTAAATAATTACTCTGTCTATAGAAACTATTGCATTAGTGCATAAAGTAAAACGTCTTTCGATTTAAATTTACTTTAGTGTAATTATTACAAAGTTTGTTGAAATTTTGGTTGCCGAAGCATTGAAGCAGTATTCCTTGATAACAAAACGGCGATAATACACACACCTTTCCTTGATATTATCAATGTCACACAATGATTTTCTCATCAAAATCGATTAAGTGATGTCAATTTTATAAACACTTAAATCAAAGAAAAATAAACCCTCATTGTTTTATTTAAATGCTTTGATTTCTCATGAGTCATAATTATCTCCTAATTGAGATTAATTTAATCATAAACCTTTTATTTTCTTGAACCAAGGTGAACAAAATTCCCAACAATTTGTTCACTACTTTGGTTTTTAAAAATTGCTCCTCCAATTTTAATTATTTATTCGTAGAGACACATATTATTGAATATTTAAGAATCAAGCAATTCTCAAATATTTTCCTTTGACCACACTTTAGACTCAAACTCTATTTGACAATATGCTTTCTCAAAATTTTGGATCCACCTTGATCCATTTTTCTTGCAGTAGCAAGACACTTACATCAAAAGATGTAACCCCCTTAGGTTCATCTTTTATTACCTCATAAAATGAGATGCTCATCAATTAAATTGGAGAATAAAAGGTAGCCAATATTTAAAAATATATATCTATTAACATCTCACAAATATTTTCAAATACTTTATTAACATGTTTATATCTAAAATCGTCAACATGTGTGATTTATCATACTAATATGCCTCTTCATGATAACTCACATGTTCACATGTCTAAGGACTATATTATTTCACAAACCTAATGTATAGTCATGTTAAATATAGCTTATAAAATTATTATGCAAATAATTTCTCATTACCATACTATACGACAATTATATAACATGTTAAAATCTCTACACACAATATTCATATATCAACATATGGAAACACACTAATATATAAAATAAAATCCCATCACTATTATACAAAATAGTGTATATAAAGATAAACGACCATTCTTACCCATGAATGGATTGAAGCACCTACCTTTGCACTCATCTTGTCTTACCACCTTTCAAAGTTGGATCCTCAAAAGATTTTGATGGTTTCTCCTTCCATTGAAAATGAGAATAAGCTCTTGATTGTTAGATTATATTATATTTCAATGAAGATAATAGAAACTAATATTACAACTCTAGACAAGAAATACAATTGGACAAGGTGATTGATGAAATAATTTTACAACACTATACTTAAAATACAAATAAATATAAACAATATAAAAGAAGAGAAGAAGATGAACTCAAAGCACACTACTACAAAAAAGGCTTTTCTCTGCGGTTTTTTTACTTAATACACTGCGGTTTTTGGGAGTATTGTAAAGCGCAGTGTATTCGACCGCAGAGAAAAGTGTAGCGAAAACTGCGGAGAAAAGTCACATATTTCTCTGCGGTTGTGTTGAAAAAACCGCGAAGAAAGATTACTTTTCTCTGCGGTTGTGTTAAATAAACTGCAGAGAAAGAACACATTTCTTCGCGGTTTTTTCAACACAACCGCAAAGAAAGGTTTTCTTTCTCCGCGGTTTTTTTAATACAACCGCAGAGAATGTTTTTTTTTTTTAAATTAATTTTAATTACTAATTATATATTTTTTTTCAATAATTCAATTATGATTATATATAATTTTTTTCAATAATTCAATTCCAATTTTATACAATTATTTTCAATTCTGATTATATATATATATATAATATTATATAATAATAACCTAATTTAATAAATTATTATCTAATTAAAAAATTCATCATGTAAATAATAAAAAAATTATGTAAAAAATAATATTATAATGTAAAAAATTAAGTAAAATACAATACATTTTAAAGATATAACATAATTAATATTAAAATACAAATAAATTAGGTAAATAATATAAAAATACCAAAAATCTGAAATATTTAAAAAATATCAAGTTTTAGTGATAAATGCCTATTTTGAACAATAAAAATGTCTTCTAATATTCCACAAAAGTTCAAAAACGTTATAAAAAGGCTTGAAAACCGCCATATAAACATACATTAAAATCTCATTAAACCCACTCAGTATTTCTTTATTTTTGCCCTAAAACTTCAAAATAAATAAATATTATGTATATTTACATGATTTAAAGCGTTAATATGCAAGAAAATGACAAAAAAACAATGAAAAATAGTGAAAATGGACCTTACCGTGGCTGGGGACGAAGGTTGCGCCGTTCCTTTCTTCGCCTCTGTGAAATGAAAAATAGAGGGAAATGAGGCTAGGGTTCGTCTTGTAGGGTAAGTGGGACTTTTCTCCCCAATTTTATAGAAAAAATCGTAGAGAAAAGTCTTCGCCTCCCCAATCTTTGAACTTTAGACTGCATTTTTTTTGGTGCCTGTGTTGGTGGTGGAGGAGCAAATGGTAGCTGTGAGGGTGGTCGGTGAGCATATGATGTCCATGTTGGTGGTGGCGGAGCATATTGTGCCTGTGTCGGTGGTGGAGGAGCATATGGTGCATGTGGTGTGTTTGAGGCTCCTCCTACACCCGAACCAGATGCATTTGATGATCCAAATGCACCGCTCTGTTGAGATGCAATATGCGCCATCAACTGGTTTAACTTTTCCTCCTGTTGACGTGTCCTTTCTTCAGATTGACGCCATTTCTCTTCAAGGTCTTTATAATGAGCATCTTGATCCACACCTTTTTGTTTGTGATTGAATCTTTTTGGCAGTGGGACATGAAAAAATTGACGGGGAGCGACATGTGCACCGACCCCCCTAACACATCCCCCATGCTCTGGAGTGCCTAATGCCATTCTTAGTATATTGTTTGAACCTTCCTCCGCCAACTCACCTTCTTCTACGTTTTGCCTGTATTCCACCTATATACATAGTAAATAAATCAATTAGAATTTAACACACACATTAATCATTAAAATTATTTTAAAAGATCGAAGAACACTTACAATCTTCTTCACCACATCTCGAGCTTCTTCATCAATAACTTTTCCTTTCTTGTTCATCTGTGCCCGTGTCCACATCTCAGCTCTGTCATATTTGGTCAACTCATGACCCAATTCCTCTTCCATTTGTTGCTCTATCAATGCATAACCACCACGCCCTGAGTGATGTGGATACTTGTTCTGAGCCCGAGCATCTTGTTTTTGTTTTCTCATCTCTTCCCAATCTGGGGTTAGTCTTTTTGCAACAAAATTTTTCCAACCTTCAAGTTTGTAATACTCGATGTAGTCTGATGGTAGCTTGGCAAGAAGCTTAGTAGCTAAATTCTTATATACATAAATAAGATCTTTTGTTAGTCTTGTTTTCCAGTTTGTCCATGTTTTTCCTGCTTCTTTGAGGACATCTATTTTAGAAGAATTTGGAAGTTTGAACGTAGTCTACACAAACGAACCCAATACTCAAGCTAAAAAAAAAATTAGATTTCTTCTTCCAACAACCTGTCGCACCATCTACAATCTCCTTTGTTTTTTCATGTCTAACATTTTTTCTCTTATTTGTATAATTTCTACGTTTACCAAACTTGCCTTGGACTTTGTTCAACTTTGTTAACAATTGTCCTCCAAGTAAAGGTGGTGGAGCATTTCCAAAGTCAGGTTTACCATTAAAGGCATCTGTCAAACTTCGAAATTTATGTTTTTCGGATAAGAACTTTCGGTGTCCCATATAACAAATCTTTTTAGAATGTTTTAAATATTCAGAATGAGTCCCTTCTTCACAAATGGCACATGCCTTGTACCCTTTCATACTAAATCCAAAAAGATTACCTAAGGATGGAAAATCATTAATAGTCCACAACAACACTGATTTAAGATTAAAATTTTCTTTCTTATAAGCATCATAAGCATTAACCCCCTCATACCACAATGTGCTCAAATCATCAATTAAAGGAGCTAGGTATACATCAATATCATTTCCAGGTTGTTTAGGAATAGATATCAATAAGGTGAACATTGTAAACTTCCCCTTCATACACAACCATGGTGGTAGATTATAGATGACTAGCATTACAGGCCAACAACTATATTTACCACTAAGGGAATTGTGTGGATTAATTCCGTCAGCAGAAAGACCCAACGAATATTCCTCGGTTCATTGCCAAATTTTGGCCATTTAACATCTACTATTTTCCAAGCTGGCGAGTAAGCTGGATGTCTTAGCTTACCATCCTTTACTCTATCTTTAGCATGCCAAATTAAATTTTTAGCATGATCATCATTTCGGTACAACCTAACCAAACGAGATATTGGTGGTAGATACCATAAAACCTTTGCAGGGACACCTTTTCTAACTGCATCTAAATTTGTTTTCTTTTGCCATCTAGACTCGCCACATGTCGAACATGCAATTGCATCAACAAATATCTTTCGATATAAGATGCAATCGTTAGGACAAGCATGTATTTTTTCATATTACATGCCTAACGAACGCAATGTCTTCTGTTGACCCTTGATTTGGCCAACGACACGGAGTTAAGATAACGACAGGAAATGAGATGAAAACTAGAAGAGAATCAAATGGAAAGAAAATAACACAAATGATTTATAGTGGTTCAGTTCCAATTGGATGGTAATGACCTACGTCCACATAGTGTTCTTATTGATATTGAATCCCAAAATTGTGATCAAAGAACTAGGGTTCTTGAGTTTCACAAGCCTTGGGAGGATTACAATTTTGATGGATAATCACACTATGCTTTTTTCTCTCTGGATACAAAGATCAAAAGTTCAAAAGTCAAAAAGTCCCTTCCTTGAGCCCTCTTCTTCTTATTTATAGGCTCAAGGGGGGTTATATGGGCCGATGGGCCTTAATTACAATTAAGATCAGCATATCAGGGTAATAAAAGAAAACATTATAAATGTAATTATTACAAGATTGCGTATTCCAAAAGAAGTAAATGAAAATATGCGACCAGACTGGTTGCACCCAATCGCGAGACTTGAAGAATCAATGATTATTAGGTCGATGGTCAAACAAGATCCCTTCACTCAATACTGCCACGTGCCAGTCACGTGTAAGAAATTCCTGCCACGTCATCAGGACATTTGCTCCCCAAGTTTATTTTACTGCGACCAGCACAAAGTAAACTTAGGTGACCGACCTTTCGCATGCCCCATCAAATCTGTCAGAGCCATCCATGCCTTCTCGAAAAATGCAACTAATCATGTCTTTTCAGTTTCCCAAAAGTGGTCTGACGACCATTGCACTTACCCATGCCTTGGAAAGTTACCCCTCATGATTACCTCGGTAACTGCTCCTCGACTAATATAAATAATCCCTCAGAATCATTTTTCACTTTTTACGTCTTACCTTTATCCTTAAGAACACCGAAGAACAAGGCGTAATATCTTCAGAAGCTTAGACGGTCCTTTGACGATTCACGAAGTTCCTGCCCAGCCAAATTGACTTAGCATCATAGAACTCTACTCCATCCTCTACAAAAGTAAGTTTCTCAAACTTTTCAGTTGTTGAGATGCCATGCAATATCTGTTTCGTCTTCATATTAGATTATGAGTTCTTGACTATTTTTTACTGTTCTTGAAAACTTGTTTCGGGGTAAAAAAAGGGCACGTAGATTTGAGCTTGAAATAATACTTTGTAGGGGTTAAGGATCAGTTTGGTAGTTAGGATAATAAATTTAGGGCGTAAAATCGAAGTAAAAATTTGATTTTTAAGCTTGTAGAAAAACTGGGTTTTTCCCGCCCCTTCAGAGTCAAAAAAGTTGTTCCTGAAAAACTTTTTACTTCCGCTTTTTGATCCATTTTCCAAACTGTTCGTATGTAATTAAGTTTTTTTGTTAGAATGTTGCTAGTCATATAAAAGCTTAACTTTTATACACGAGCGACGTTATTCCAACTCCTTACACCTCTTGGTCTTTTGGGTCGTAGATTCTCATCTCCCCTTCTCTATTCGCAGATTTTCATGCACAATCCGTGGGGAGGTGGAGGCCAATTGACGACGATCTTCTCGCCCAGCTGCTCGAGGACGAAGAACAACTGTCGTTACTCATTTTGGAGATTCCTTTTTCCCATACCCCATCCAACAGACCTTCGACCAGTCCATCAAACATGGGTAGAGTAAAATCCACCGCCTAGAAAAAGAAATCAACCAACCCTCAAACAAATCAGCTTGCTCCTCAGGCTGAAATTCCTTCGATCAGCGGTCAAGCTGAAAACACCACTGAGCCAGGAATCCAAACTCAAGCCCAACCCTGGGACGTCCTTCAACCAGACATAGAGTGGCACGTTGCCCCCCCTAGCAACATTACTTCTAGGATGCTAACCAATTACCTCAGGAAGTATGAACTTCTTGGGGTAACCTTATTCAAACCCACCATCGACCCGCGGGCAAACCTGCCTGGCAGCGCCTGGTCGAGATACCATATTGAGGCAGGAGCAATCTTGCCTCTCCATCCTTTTTACCAGGGAGTGGCCATTATTTTGAGGTCACTCCCTTTCAAATAACTCCAAACGGGTATAGAACACTTTTCACTCTCTATATCCTTTACAGCCATAAAAAGTGGCTCATTCCCACGCCACATGAGATCAACTACTTGTTCAATCTCAAGTCCAACCCCAACCAAAACAACACGAGGTTTTTTCATTTCTGCCACCAGGAATCGACTCGCATTTTCCTAAGTGAGACCACCTAAAAATCAAATGTAGGAAAGTACTTCGAGGAGTACATTTTAACCACAGACCTGGTTGCCAACAACTTGGCCTTCACTAAAGGAGGTAAATTCCTTTAGTTTTATTCACTGGTCACTTAAATTCCTTTAGCTTTCCCATGCGTTTATAATAACTTTTATGTCGTTCAGGTCCATGGCTACGACCAGCTCCTACTCCAGAGATGGAGATACGAGCGGCATCATTGGTCAGCATGACCGACGTAGAAAAAAATGTCAAAGAGCTAGTCACAGAGGCTAATCTGAGGCTGGTCAGCCTTCTGGCACCTCACCAGGATGTGAGGGAATCCATAGAGGGGAGTGCCACCGGTGGAGAAGTCCCCGAACAACACCAAGATGTGTCACAACCCCCGAAGTGGAGGGCAACGAGAGTGACCATCAACTAACCTTCCGGCGCCCCGTGTCCTACCACTGGTCCGGTCCTTTTAGGGAAGGGCAAGAAGAAGGTTTTCGAACACCCCGAGCCTATTCTTGAATCATCCAACAAGAACGGTACTGATTTTTTGCTTTTAGATAGTCTGCCTTTTCCCTGCACTTATTTGACGGGGACGGCAATTTTAAATAAAACCCTACTTTAAATTCAGAATTCTTGAGGCCAGAGAGTGAGTGTAGCACTAGTAAAGTAAATAGTGTAGCGACCAGTAATTATAGCTCGGGTACTATACTCTTAATTTTTTGCCTTTGTTTACTTAACTTGACAAGCTCCTTTTATTATATTGCCTGACTGTTCGTATGATTTCTTCCTTGCAGACATGCCTACTGACAGAGCTTTTGACCTGTACGCCAAATCGACGAGCAAGAAAAAGTCATGCAAGCGCTAGCCTAGAGAGGGCTACAACAATCCCTCAGCGAAAAAGGCTCGAATAGGGGATCCTCCTGCGCCAACTCCCACCAAAGAGACAACTCCTCTGCCAACTTCTGCCAAGGAGACAACTCATGTGAATCAAAATCCTCCAGCTTCCACCGAACAGACGCTTGTTGGTCGCTCAGAAGAAGCCTCAAGAGAAGACCTTACGAGCGTGGTGCTCAATTCAGCCAAAGATAGGATGACCAAGACAACAAAGCACCGCCGCAGCTGGGAGGCTATCAACGAGACAGGCTCTATGCAGTCGACCAGGTCTTCAACCATGCACTGAACGAAGTGCTTAGCGTAAGGCGCTGCTCTTACCATGCTTTACCAATTTACCTTGCCAATTTATTTCTACTAACAACTTTATCATTTCTGGTCACAGGGAGTTCTCTGTAGAGTCCAAGAACTTTACTAAGCTAGTTAGATAGTAGTATAATAGTAATAGTAGTAGTATTTTTATGATTGTGGACTTTGGTTCAGACCGGGATTTATTTGGACACTCATAGTAACACTTGTAGATTTTCTAAGTTTAACCTATAGTTTAAGAATATTAATTTTAACCTATGGTTTGATTAATATGACTGATATTGATGGTGATATTTATTATATTATAAGGTTTAGATAGACCCAATAAGAAAGTAACACTTGTCATGTGTATGTTTAATGATAATTAGGTATTTTTGAGGAATAAGTTTATTAAGAGTAATATTTGAATATCCTAGGGTTTGTCAGCAGCTTTGAAAACATTAGAGGACTTAGTCAAGTCTGTTTACTCAATTCAAATCAAGCTTAAAATGTGCAATTTCATGTTTAAATATTCAGCGTATGCCAATATATCGCAGCTATAGGGGGCGATATATCGCAGTACGGGGATACGAAAAACACGTAACTTCGCACAAGCACCTCGACGAGCCTCCGGCATGCTAGCCCAGGCGATATATCGCCTGCAAGGGGCGATATATCGGCTCCTTTAGTGTACTTTTGAATATTTTTTAAAACGTTCCCATTTTAATCTTTAACCTCTTGATAAGTCCAACATCTTTCTGACCGAGTCTTCAGCCTCTGCTGAACGATAATTCAAATATTTTTCTCTTAAAAAGCCATTATTTTTATTCAAGTTAAATGAAGATCTTTTCATTCTTGAACTCTATAAATAGGACCTAGTACCCAGCCAATTATTCATTCATCAAGCTAAGTTCAGAGGCTGCAAGTTGCTAGGTTATTTTGAGAGTGTAAACACTTGGGTTGGGGATTATAAGCTTGATCATTACAAGCTTATCAAACACTTAGGAAGTAAGGTTTATAGCACATTTTGGTTCAAGGTTTAGATTGGTCATAGAAGCATTCAAGGTATTCCAAACTCTAGTTCATTTGGTATTATTTTTCTTTAAGTTCTTATAGTTTCTACTCAACATCCTAACTTTATTCTTTATTCTTGGATAGGAAATCTAAGATCTTGAACATAAGGATTTTGGTAAGTATATTCTTGATGGTATAGTTCATCCATTCTTTTCATCTCATTCTCTTTAGTATACTCACCCTTCCATTTATGGATTTTAGGAGTGTTCCAAAGTCCCAAATCTGTTCTCATATCCTGGTACTTTTGGTAAGGAAAATAGGATAGGATTCTATATGTTATGTTATGTGTTATCTTATAATTTATGTGTTATGATTAACCTATGATTTATGTGATGTTATGTATGTTTGTAGACTTGGGCATATGACCTGTATAACTAACAAGCCCCAATAAATTTATGGGCATATGACTTGCTTAGCTAGCAAGCCCCACAAATCTAATGGGCATATGACTTGTTTAGTTTATGGGACCCCAAGTAATAATGGTCATTATAGTATTGTTGGCCATTGAGTTGTAAACCTATTTTTCTATCATCTTGTCTATTGTATTTTTGCATAAAGTCGTTTCTTGGTTTTATCATTTCCATTGAGCAATAACATATATTCTCTAACAATCAAAAACTTATCCCTTTTTGTTTCAATGGAAAGGGAGACCATCAAGATCACGAACCAAGACCTAGTGAGGTTGGATAGGTTTGATGGATCCAATTTCACTAGGTGGCAAGACAAGGTGAAATTCATTTTGACAACACTCAAGATAGCATACATCCTTGAGTCATTCTTGGCACCTCTAG
Source organism: Humulus lupulus (assembly GCF_963169125.1). Lineage (NCBI taxonomy): Eukaryota > Viridiplantae > Streptophyta > Magnoliopsida > Rosales > Cannabaceae > Humulus > Humulus lupulus. The sequence continues at coordinate 124,146,841 of NC_084801.1, read as the reverse complement.
CCGAGCCATCCAAAAAAGACACTCCCGATGAGGTGGAGAAAAGAAGGAAGAGAGAAGAGGACAACCTTCTTTGTAGGGGTCATCTGCGAAGGAGAAGGAGATTTGGGATGCCTTGGAGAGTAAGTACAAGGCCGAGGAAGAAGGTACAAGAAAGTTATTAATTTCTCAATATTTTGAATTTTATTTCAATGATGGGAAAACTCTTTTACCTCAAATTCATGAGTTACAAGTGATTGTAAACAAGTTGAAAGTTCTCAAGATTGAGCTTCCTGAGGCCTTTCAAGTCGGTGCAATAGTGGAAAAATTACCACCAACTTGGAGGAGCTATAGGAAAAGAATCCTCCATAAGAATGAGGATTACACTTTGGAAGAGATCCAAAAACACATTAGAATTGAAGAAGAATCGAGAAGAAGAGACAAGGGTGTGAATGAGTCTAAAGATGAGACTTCCATGGCCAAAGAAAGATCATGGACAGTTCAAAGACGTGAGAGGTCATTGTTTTGTTTGTGGAAAACCCGAGAACTATGCTAGAGTATGTAGGTACCGAAAGGACCCACATGAGAATGAGGTAAATGCTATAGAAAAGGAAGAAGAGATCCTAGCATGATTACCATGTTTATGTGCCTTGTTGGGAAAATTGTTATTTTGTAATAAAGTTTGTACTCTTGAAAGCTATCAAGAAAATTAATGTTTTATTCTATGATAATTCTTTATTTTGCTATGAGACATTTGTGTGAGACATTAACAAAGTTTCAAAATGAACTTGTTAAAATAATAGGTAAGAGTGTAGACCTATTATTTCATAATGTGATTATTTGTTTGAAAAATTCTCACATTACATTTGTGTTCACATTTTTATTTTGTGAAATACATAAAAGAAAGAAACTAAGTCAAAGTTGCTTTGAAAGAAGTGTGTCTTGCTTTAGCAAGTAAATAAATCAAGATAAACATTGAGGTTTTTTATCTTGATCTATTGAGTGTTTATCATGTAGCTTAAGGACTCATGATGAACTTTGAGAATCATAGGTCTAGATTTATCTTGGACGATAAATGACTTAATAGAAATGAAGAGATTTCTATTTTAAAGTGATATTTTATAATCACTATGTGAGAAATGTGGGGGTGATGCTCCAAAGTTAATCAATTTATTTTGTTGTTAATCAATTGATTAATTTGGTCATCCTATCAAATAGGTGATTTGGAATTCCACATTCTAAATCACATTGGCTATATGTGTATAGAATGGATAAATCTAGACATGCTTGGTGTCTAAAGTTACTGATTGTAATATTTTGATTCAAGAAAGAATCAATTTAAAACATAAAGGAGAATTTTAGAAACAAAGAGGTTTCTAGAATTAATCAAATGTTTATCTTAGATATTAAACTATAAAATAGTGGGGGTGTTGACTATGGTCAAAATCACTATTTTAAAGGGGTAACTATTTTAATCTAACTATGGCTAGCAACAAAGTTTGAATAAAATAATGAGAGTGTCTAAGTATGCATACGTGAGAAAAATGATTCAAATGGAATCATTTCTACATCTCAAGGGGTGGGACTTAGACTCCCTAAAGAGATTCACGGTTGATGGTAACCTATCTTAATACTAGTAGCCAAACTAGTATTAGGTGCAATAGGTAATAACAAGTCAATCAAGTGAATAGTAAGTAGTACTCAAATTTTGTCCCATCTGAGATATGAGTACTAGTGTGTTACCAAAATGAGGGTTAAAACCGAAAGGTTTTTTAATAGAACTCAATCTTGAAAAGACAAGTATTTTAGGGTAACAAAATACTGTAAGAGTTCTACCTATATAGACCTAGGGGTGGTGCCGCCCCTCATGAGAATTGAGAGTCATTCTCAAGAAAAGTCTGTGAATGGAATATGCACATGGCCATTAATGGTGCAACAGCGAGACATTGAGGTCTCAAGTGAACATAGCAAAGGTGTGTGTGTGTTATCACCAATTTGTTATCAAAGGATAGTGGTTCAATGCTTCGGCAACCAAAATTTCAACAAACTTTGTGATAATTACACTAAGGTAAAATTCAAATCGAAATACATTTTACTTTATGCACCAATGAAAAGGTTTCTATAAAGAGTGATTATTTAATCAAGTGGGGGAATATTATATTTTAATATAATGTTTGATTGATTAAATAAGTGTTACAAAAAGTGATTATTTAATCTAGTGGGGGAATGTTATATTATTTCACATAATATAATGTTAGATTAAATAATGTGACAAAATGTGATTTGTCACACAAATGTGATTTGTCACACCTTGTAACATATTATTGAGAGTGACAAAATTAGACACATGTGTGTGCCCAAATGTGACATATTTTGGAGTTACAAAATCAGTTACAAATTTGAAACTCCCAAATATTACCCAATAATGTGTATATTATATGTTACACATTTGAGATTGGATGATGAAATATGGTTGTTGGAGACATGTTTTTAACTCCCAATAGGTGTTTGGAGGTTATAAATCCATGTTGGAAAGGATTTGGGACGTTTTGGAATGTTTTGGAAAAATTACTTTTTTTGTGCTGAAAATGGCGTGGGGGACAGAAGCCAGTGGCCGCGGCCACTGAAAAGTCCTGGCCGCGGCCAGTGAGGCTGACAACCTATATGATTTTTCAAAATTTTCCAAATTGAACGGTTCTAACATCCCAAATAACTCCCAAATATCCATTTTAATTCCATAAACATCCAATTAAACATTGGTAACAACCATGGGGGTTGGTGGAATTTGAAATTCAAAGGGGTATCTCAAACTCTATAAATAGGAGCCTAATGCTCGCTTGTAAGATACACCATTTTCCATCCACAAAGCACTTGGTTGGAAAATACACCATAGAGGCTTGATAATTCCAGAGAGCTATTTCCTAGAGATATCCCTTAATGCTTAGAGAATAGGGGAAAATAAGCTTTTGGACAAAGGTTTTGAACCTTGTTCAAGTTGGTGATCCCCACTACTCTACACTTTGGTTATGTGAGAGTTTGGTTTTTTCATTGATCTTTTCATTCTGTTGTTCTTCTTGTATTATTATTGTATTGAGTTTGTAATCCTCTTCTTCTATTTCTATTTACATATTTATTGGTATCTTTTGTTTTAGAGTTTTAGTTCTAATAATTCTCTTCTTTCTATTTTTTCTACATTTACTTGTATTGTTGGTCATTGAGTTGTACACCTATTTATCTATCATCTTGTCTATTGTATTTTTGCATAGAGTTGTATCTTGGTTTTATCATTTCCATTGAGTAATAACATATATTCTCTAACATATACCCCATACTGTGAATGGCCACGAACTTTGCATCTGTTTTAGCTCATTAGGGGCTGCTCGTGGAATCTTGGAGAATCTTTGGCACTTGTCGCACTCTCGCACAAATTCCATCGAATCTTCATTCATTGTCGCCCAGAAGTATCCTTGGCTTAGGATATTTTTCGATAAACTTTGCCCCCCAGCGTGGTCCCCACAAAAGCCTTCATGGACCTTTCTCATTAATTCTTTGGCCTTTTCTTTTGAAATACACCTGAGGAGTGGCATAGAGTATCCTCTTCGGTACAGAATTCCGTCAACCAGGATAAATCGAGCAGCTTGCCTCTAGAGGGTCCTTGCTTTGTTTCTGTTCGTATGCAAAACTCCATTCGTCAAGTACTCAATGAAAGGTGCCATCCATGTATCCGCCACCTGAATCACCAGAGAGGTTTCTTCTACTTGTATGCTTGGTGCGAACAGTCATTCAAAGGTACTATATTCAGGGTGTCTGCATCCTCGGCACTTGCTAACTTGGCCAAAGCATCAGAGTTTGAGTTCTGGTCGTGAGGTACTTGCTGGAGAGTATATTTTTCAAATTGTGCCAACAAATCCTTTGCTTTATTCAAGTAGGCAACCATCTTTAGACCTCGAGCCTGATATTCTCCAATGATCTGATTAACCACCAATTGGGAGTCACTGTAGATTTCAAGTGACTTTATGTTCATGTCTTTGGCTAATCAGTGCTTCATACTCTGCTTCGTTGTTGGGCGCCGTGAAGTTGAATTTGATTGCACAGTGAAATCAATGTCCTTCAGGCGTCACCAAAATCACTCCGGCTCCAGCGTGGTGCTCATTAGAAGAACCGTCTATAAACAACTTCCAAGAGGGAGTTTGGCTTTTAGGTTCAGACTCTTCTGTCTACTCGCTGTCTGGAAGCCCAGTGAGCTCTGCGACGAAGTCGGCCAGAGCTTGCCCTTTTACTGCTGCTAGTGGTAAGTAAGAGATTTCAAACTGCCCAAGTTCCACCTCCCATTTTAATAATAGGCCTGCAGTTTCTGGCTTCTGCAGAACTTGCCATAGAGGCTAGTCGGTTAAAACTGTGATTAGGTGAGCTTGGAAGTATGGTCGCAGCTTTCTGGAGGATAAAATCAGGCAGTAGGCTAATTTTTCAATAGGAGGATACCGCAGCTCTACTCCTATCAGCCTTTTGCTTACATAATATACGGTTTTTTGCATATTTTCCTCCTCTCTTACCAAGACAACATTAGCAGCATATTCGGTGACTGCCAAATATATGAACAAATTTTCCTTTTCGATTGGCTTAGACAGGATCAGCAGCTGCAACATATACATCTTTAAAGCTTGAAAAGCATGCTCGCATTCCTCCGTCCATTCGAATTTCTTGTTGCCTCTAAGTAGATTAAAAAATGGGATGCAATTGTTCGTCAATTTGGAGATAAATCTACTTAGAGCAGCGATCCTCCTAGTTAAACTTTGAACATCTTTGATTTTCGTTGGCGATTTCATATCGACCAGGGCCTTGATCTTCTCGGGATTAGCTTCAATTCCTCGTGAATTTACTATGAATCCCAAGAATTTCCCTTATCCAACTCTGAAGGAACACTTGAGGGGATTCAGCTTCATTTGATATATGTTTAAGACATTGAAGCATTCTTGCAAGTCTCCTATGTGTCCTTCTGCCTTCTTCGACTTAACCAGCATGTCATCAACATATACTTCCATGTTCGTGCAGATCAGCTCTTTGAACATGTGATTGACTAGTCGCTGGTAAGTCGCACCAGCGTTTTTCAAACTGAAGGGCATTACTTTGTAACAGTAAAGTCCTTTATCGATCCAAAAGCTAGTGTGATCCTCATCAGGTGGATGCATACTGATATGATTGTACCTGGAGTATGCATCCATAAATGATAGGATCTCGTGCCCTGAAGTGGCATCAACCAGCTGGTCGATTCTCGGGAGTGGGAAACAATCTTTCGGGCAGGCTTTATTAAGGTCTGTGAAATCCACGCATGTTCTCCATTTTCCATTCGACTTTGGAACTAATACGGGATTAGAGACCCACAATGGATAAAACGCTACCCTGATGAATCCGTTCTCTTTTAGCTTCTCGACTTCTTCCTTCAGAGCCTTCGACTTGTCTTTGTCGAGGAGCCTTCTCTTTTGTTGCACTGGTGGAAATCTTTTGTCTATGTTCAGGACATGACTGATAACTGCTAGTCAATCCCAACCATGTCTTTATGCGACCAGGCAAAGACTTCCTAGTTTTTCTTTAGAAATTCCACCAACTTCTGTTTTGTTGTTGTCTCTAAGTTTTTACCGACTTTCACAACCCTGGTCAGATCTGCTTCATCAAGTTGAACCTCTTCGAGGTCCTCGATGGGTCCCACTTCTTCATCAAAATCCCCAAAGCGAGGATCCAAATCTCTATCCTCCCTTTGGGCAACACCCTATTTGGTGACGCAATCACCTGATTGGGCTTGTACTTCATTGGCCGTCTGCAACTCTTTTCCGATGGTTTCCCTTGATCCACCTTTCTTCGCCTTAGATATCGAGGAGTTGTAGCACTCCCTCACTTCTCGTTGATTTCCCAATATGCATCCTACCCCTGCGTCAGTTGGGGATTTCATGGCAAGGTGCCAAACTGAGGTAACAGCTCGCAGGTCGACCATAATAGGCCTTCCAATTACAGCATTGTACGCTGAAGGACAATCAACTACTATGAAAGTAGTGAGTAATGTCCTGTTCGCAAGTGCAGTTCCTGCTCTAAGTGGAAGCCTAATCAACCCCGTTGGCGCGAGTCCTTCGCCAGAAAAACCATATATGTTTTGGTTGCATGGCTCCAAGTCCTTCACGGACAACTTCGTCCTTTCCAACGAAGACTTGTACAAGATGTTGACTGAGCTCCCTGTGTCAACCAACACCCTCTTAACCATCATATTGGAAATCTTGACGTCTGCGACCAGGGGATCTAAATGCAGGAATCGGACATGCTGAGCATCATCCTCATAAAATGTTATCAACTCTTCCTTCGTACGAGCTTTTTTAGATGATCGATCCTCCACGCTCATCATCTCTACGTCCTGGTCATGGCGTAAGGTCTGAGCACACCTCTCCCTTGCCTTCCCACTATTTCCTACAAGGTGTGGGCCACCAAAGATGGTGAGTAACGTACCTGCCACAGGAGATGGCTGTAAGGGTGGTGAGCGTTGGCGTGCAGGCGCCTACTCGTTGCCTCCTTGAGCCTCTCGCTGAGAACCTCTTGTGGCTCACACATATCTCCTTAGGTGTCCTTTTCTGATAAGGAACTCAACCTTGTCCTTCAACTGGTTACACTCATTGGTGTCATGTCCGTAGTCGTTGTGAAAGCGAAAATTTTTTGTTGTATCTCTCTTGGAGATATCCTTCCTTATAGGTGTTGGTCGCTTATAAGGGACAATGGAATTGGTCGCCTGGTAGACCTCCACCCTGCTTTCGACAAGGGCCATATAGTTGGTGAATCTCGGCTCGTATCTATTGCCTTTGAGGCGTTTATTTTCAAATGTTGATGGCTCATTGTTCGCTCTTTTTCCACCATTTTTACCATTCCCATTCCCATTGCCTTTTCCGTTGCCGTTGGGCTTATCCGACCTGTTGGCAGCTTTGGCAGGATCTTCCTTTGGTCCCTTGTCCTTCGCAGGCAATTTCCCCTCATTGGCAATCGCGTCCTCGAGCTTGATGTATCGATCAGCTCGATCAAGAAACTCCTGGGTACTCTTTACCCCATTCTTTCTTAGGTTGTTCCAGATTGGAGAATGGTGCCTTACCCCAGCAGTTAGGGCCATCATTTTTTCCCTCGTCGCCCACTGTTTTAGCTCTAGCAGTCGCTCGCATAAAACGCTGAACATATTCCTTCAAGGGCTCGCCCTCCTTCTGTCGTATCTCAACCAGCTGGTTGGCCTCAGTGGGGTGTATGCGATCAGCGTAGAATTGTCCGTAAAATTCCTTTACGAACATTTCCCATGACACTATACTAGTAGGAGGGAATTTAAATAACCACTCCTGCGCGGTGTCAGATAGGGTGGCGGGGAAGATCTTGTAGTGGGCATCGTCCGACACTTTATGGATATCCATCTGTATCTCAAACTTTTTTACATGAGATACTGGGTCCCCATACCCATCAAAGTTTGGAAATACCGACATCTTGAACTTGCTGGGAGTTTCTGCTACAACAATCCTCTGTACAAACGGAGTGCCTCTCCTCCGATCGTACTCAATATGGGATGTCCGGCTCCCCACCACCTACTGTACCGCCTGATTCAGAGCGTCAATTTGGGCATGTACAACGTCGGGGATCACTGGGACGACTGGTGCCGGAGGAGCATACTCATCGTGCCTCTCACGCCTGTCGTTGAGTTCATCCCTCAGGTCATCATCTCTGCACCTTTGCTCGCTAGTGCCCAGCCGGTTAAAGATGTTATGCTATCTAGGCTGCCCCCAGCATTTTGGCTCGTTGGCCTATTCTCTCTTGGTGGGGGGTTCCTATCTCCACCTCTTCCTTCATGCCCCCGACCAGCATTTCTCATGTCGGAGTCAGCCTCATTATAATCATGGCCGTCCCTAAACTGCGACCGACTATAGCACGACTGGATGGTCACGCTGTTTCCTCCTCTAGCTGGCATTTCCTGAGCATCGGGGGGAGGCCTACTGTAACGCCCTGGTTACCCCAGAACAGTTACGGTGAACCGGAAATTTGACCTGCTACCCGAGTCCTTTGGTTAAAAACGTGTTCTAAGTGTTGTTAACAGGCTAAGGTGGAAAATCAATAAAAAGGAAAGGATATGCTTTATTAAGTATATAAAACTATTAATGAGATCATCAAAACATTTACAAGTTATTTACAACTCAAAATGGTCATTACTATTTCAAATTTACAAACCCGCCGAACTAAGCGTCAAAAATAGGGTAAACTCCCTAGTTCCTCTGAGAACTCCTTGGCCGTGGTGGTCAAGCGACCGCATATGTACAGATCACCACCTAAGCTCTCCACCACTCAGGGTTGGGTGAGCTTTTCTTTCCCTTTACCTGCACCACATAGCACCCATGAGCCAAAGCCCAGCAAGAAAACACAGTATTGTATATAAACATTATCAAATGATTATCATTATAATCACACAGAGCCTATAGCTCTTAAACAGATGAGTGGATATCACTTGAGGTTCTAGAAAACCATACTGAGTGACTGACAAACGAGTCACTAACTTAACCAGAAGAGTGGCTGCTGGGTAAGCCACTAGCCTTAAACAGATGAGAGACTGATGGGTAAGTCTCTAACTTAACAGATGAGTGACTGTTGGGTAAGTCACACAAGCGCTTATAGTATTCATCGAACTTGAGGTCAGTCCGGCATTAATGCTCTTTGAGTCATCCAATGTAGTTATCGATTAGATCTAATCTTTATTGGCTTGTGTTGAACACGATAAGGCCGTCCTGGCTTATGAGTCAGCACTGTGTGACCAGTGCCCAGTACCACTGTCGAACCTGACTAATGAGTCACAACTTCACAGTTGATACTGGCACCTTTGCCAAATCTGACTAATGAGCCAGTACCATGCACAAGTGAGCAAGATTTGCTAAGCATTCAATAATCAATCCATGTCCACATTTACACAATCAACATGCTTCATGAACAACCATGCATGTCACATATGGGGTGCAGTTTTCTTACCTCTGGTTCGAGCGAGAAATAATATAAGAACGACCCTTAAGAACGATCAACCTTTAGATTCCTTAGCGGTTACCTAATCATAACCAATTAGAAACCATTAATAAAGTAAATCAATGAATGGTTCACAATCTAAACGACACTCCCGGGATCAATCCCTCACTCTCGGGACTCCCAATCTACTCAAAAGAGGTAAAGGAACCAACCCCCGAGCCTTAAAAACATCCCGAGCCCTAAAAACAACACACCCTGAAACTGACCTAGCGCCTAGGCGCTGCCAACCTGCGCTGGGGCGCTGCCCCAGTAACAGAGAGGGCTATTCTCTGCTCTGCATTGCGCTGGGGCGCCAGGACTGGCGCTGGGGCGCCAACATCAAACCAGCAACTCCCCTGAATTTCCCTCCTTGTGATTCCCCTTGAAACCAACCTTCCAAACCAATCCCAAACCTTACCAAAACATCCAATTCAACCCCTAAACTTCATCTACATCACCCCCTCACCAAAACCCAATCAATCTTACACAAAAACTCCCCTTGATTCCAACTATCCACACCAAAATCTATAGGCTGAAAACCAAAAGAAAAACAGAGTATAACTTAAAAATCATGGACAATTTCTTACCTCCTACTGGTTTTGAATCCTCCTTAGTAGATGAACTAAGTCTATAACCTCCAAGCTTTGATTTCCTAGCTTGATACTTCAATTTGGGACCAAAAACTTCAAAGGGAGATAAAGGGAAGGTGATGTACGGGGAGAAGAAGCCTTGCTCTGCTTTGCTCTATATGTTTCTACAGCCAACTTAAACCATAAATATCCTAAATGACCCTAATGCCCCTAGGTCATTTAAAGCTTCTAAAGTCTCCCCAAGGGTAAAATCGTCATCTTTCACCTATTTAGTTAATCATAATTAACGCTCTCCAATTCCTGCTATTCTCGATATTCTCAAATACCAACAATTCATATTCTGTTACCCTTTTATTCCCGGCAACGCTCTAATCATTAAAACATCCCGAGACTCACCCCGAGCCTCGAACTTACTCCCGTTATGACTAAACTGCTACTTAATATTCAAAGATCATCTCATGCCGAATAGCTCGAACAAATCCACATTATAATGTGGCCTCAATAATATATCACCGACATGCATACAAATATACAATTATGCCCTCAACGGGCCAAATTACCAAAATACCTTTATCATGAAATGTGGACCCACATGCATGCATTTAACATCATATTATAATATAATTCACATAAACATGCATATTATCATTTAATGGCATAATTAAACAAGTATGGCCCTCCTGGCCCACTATTCCTGCCATTAAACCACATCGGAGAATTCGGGGCATTACACCTACGGTGGTCAGTGGGTCCCCGTGCATTATTATGCCATGGGGGTCCCCTGACCGCAGAGCCTGACTCGTCGTGCCTTTTGTTAGTAGAAGGACATTGCCCCTTGCTCGGTGGATTTGGCTCGTTGGCCCCTGGGCGTCTAGGGCTTCGGGGAGGTTGTCCGACCCTATTCTACCTCTAGCGCTGGGGATTGCCTCGACCAGCTTGAGAAGGAGGCTGCTGCTCAGGATCTTGAATTGGGATATCCTGTTTAGCAACAGGCGGTTGATCTGGCCTCTGAGGGCTTGCTGGCTGAAGCGGAGGACTCGGATTTGGGGCCCATTGTAGTGGTGCATTTGGTGGTTGATCCGGTTGAGAAGCCAGTGCAGCTTGTCCCCGAGCCAACTGAATGGCTGCTTCTAAAGCGGCTGTGGCATCTCTCTGCCGACGATCCATGTCTGCCTGCCACTCATTCAGTTCCTGACGCTAGCGCTCGATCTCCCTCTGTTGTAGCGCCAAGGTCTCCGCTGCATTCTATTGATTGGCCCTCAGATTGACCAACTCGTCCTGCAACACACTTAGTGTTGTCCTCAACGTTTCAGAGTCCATTTCTTCCTCCTCAAAATCCAAGTGTGGCTCATTTCAGCCACATTGGGAGGATGAGGCTAAGTGGATGCAGCGCCAAAAGTCTGTCCAGCTCTCTTGGATGTCCTTGCCATTTGATCTTCTTGAAGTTCTTGAGTTTGACTCTCAATGAAAGCACCAAAATGTTGACCCTTGATTTGGCCAATGACCCAGAGTCAAGATAACGACAGGAAAAGAGATGAAAACTAGATGAGAATCAAATGGAAAGAAAATAACACAAACGATTTATAGTGGTTCGGCCCCAATTGGATGGTAATGACCTACGTCCACTTAGTATTCTTATTGATATTGAATCCCAAAATTGTGATCAAAGAACTAGGGTTCTTGAGTTTCACAAGCCTTGGGAGGATTACAATTTCAGTGGATAATCACACTATGCTTTTTTCTCTCTGGATACAAAGATCAAAAGTTCAAAAGTCAAAAAGTCCCTTCCTTGAGCCCTCTTCTTCTTATTTATAGGCTCAAGGAGGGTTATATGGGCCGATGGGCCTTAATTACAATTAAGATCAACATATCAATGTAATAAAAGCAAACATTATAAATGTGATTATTACAAGATTGCGTATTCCAAAATAAGTAAATGAAAATATGCGACCAAACTGGTCACACCCAATCGCGAGACTTGAAGAATCAATGATTATCGGGTCAATGGTCGAACAGGATCCCTTCACTCAAAACTGCCACGTGCCAGTCACGTGTAAGAAATTCCTGCCATGTCATCGGGAGCCATTTTTGGTTAAACATCTTCTTTGCTTCATAAAATGAAGACGACATTTCACTACCTTCGGGTAATAATTCTCCTAAAAATGTTAACACCTCTATCATTCCCTTATCACCCCACCCATGTTTGGCTTTTAAGTTATACAACCTAAGCAGTGCTGATAATTTAGTGAACCTTGTACAATTAGGGAAAAAGGTTTCTCAGCATCTTCTAAGATTGACTAAAATTTAATTGGATCCACATGTGATTCATATTGTGCATCATCAATCATTTCTACAATTTCATCAACTTCGTAATCCATATAAAAATACTTATTATTCTTAGATGGTCCCCCATCAGTGACTTTCATTCTTTCTCCGTGCAAAAACCATACTTTATAACTTTTTTCAATTCCATTCCTAAATAAGTGATCTTTTATTTTAAAAATTGGCATTCTCACAACGTTACCACACTTAACACATGGACAGGGAATACTATTAGGAGATTGAGTATTTCTTGCACAAAATTCCAAGAAAAACTCAACTCCATTCCTATATTTCACGGATAACCTATTCGTTGACATCCAATCTCTATCCATTGTCAAACTTCACACAAAAAAAAAACCAAACAAACTGTTGGGTCCAAAATGTTCGGCCCGAAAATCCTTTCCTCATTTACCGAACATTCAAAACGGACCGTTTTGATATGCAGAAGCTCCGAAGGCAGAAGCCACGGGTCAGAGGCAGTCCGCGCCTCTGACCTCTGAACGAGAAATTCAAAATCAGTATTTTTTGGAGGGAAATTCGTTTATTTTTTCCCACCATTCCAGGGTTTGCTTGAACTAATTAACCACTTTACATATTTTGTCCTATAAATATAAGATTCATAGAAGAGTAAAGAGATCGAATTTTTGACTAACTTAAGCATCGGAGTGTCTTTCTTGCAGGTAACCCCGACGAGTCAAAGGCAAACTTTATCACCGGAATAGTGACAAAGCATCATCTACCATTGGATTATACCTCCAAATATAGAAAGCCAAATTGTTGCCTCAACACAAACAAAGAGACAAACATTAACAATTAAGTTTGTGGATTACTTAATTGACAAGTAAATAAAGGAAACAATATGTCCAAAAAAAATTGGGCAGCATTTCCCCTATTTCTATCACATTTCCCAAATCTAAAATGTGCATTTATACAACACATGGTATACAAAAAAATATCCAACAAATCAATCAAACATGCATAATTCTCAAATTACTAAATCTTAACAAAAATTGGGCAGCATTTCTCATTTTTCTATCATATTTCCCAAAATGTAAATAAACATATATTCATCACATAAACACAACAAACCAATTAATCAATCAAACATGCATAATTACAACCTTATATCACCGCAACACATAGTCCCAGAACCTATCTCCACTATTTTATAATTCGTACATTCTACTAAGTTCAATATCTTAATTATACATTAAGGTTTAAAATATTACCTCTAATATAAAATCCTCCAAAGCTTGATCTCACCAACAAAGTTGTCAACAAAATACATACTCAAATATAACAATAAACAAAAAAATAATAAAAAAGTTGACAAAATATAAAGAAAAATATATTAAAGCTATATTGTAACTAAATAAACAATAAAGTGCTTAAAGAAAACAAATAATTTGTTATATGTACTCATTTATATACTTAAACCCGAAATAAAATATATATTTTTTAAAAAAGTTAACAAATCACATAAAGAAAAGTCGACTATAAATATCATAACTAAATCAATAATAAAATATAACTTAAAAAAACAAACAATTTTAATATATACATATTTAACGAATTAAACCCAAATTTTAAAAATAAATTTAAAAAGTTAACAAAATAGAAACAAAAATTTACTAATAATAATCAAACTAAACAATTAATAAAATGAAACTTATACAAAATATATACATTAATATATATATATACTCATTTACATAAGTAAATTTGAAATTAAAATAAATTTATAAAAAATAAATAAATTATAATAAAAAAATTCTAAAAAAATAAAATATTAAAATGCAAAGTTTAAACCTAAAAAAATTACATAATCATTAATATAAAAACTATCCAAAAATTAAAAAATCTGAAATATAGTCAATTTATAAAAAAAAAATTACAAAAATTAATTTTAAATCATAAAAATTAATAAAATTGCAGTTACTTGTGGTAATTGAGCAATGTGGGTTCTTGAAGTAGAAAAACCCAAAAAACCAAGAAAATTTATGGGTTTTCAAACAATAATCTTCAAAATTAGAAAATCTATACAAAAAATAAAAAAAAAAACTATATATAAATTTCATAAACATATATAAATCATTATTTTTACATTAAAATTGAAAAGAAATAGATAAAAACGTACCAAATAGAGCAAAAGTCGAAGGGGGCGCCGCTGGTATCTTACTTTTTCGTTTATGAAACTTTAGGTAAAATGGGGTCTGTTGGGGACGAAGGGCATTTATTTAGGAAAATGGTTGTTTGCGTTAGTGCCCCGGGGCCACTGACGCTTTTAACGGCCCATTTGCGTTAGTGGGCCACTGACACAAACAGCCTCATTAAATACTGTCAGTGTACGTTATGACACAATTGCCCCTTCATTTGTGGCAGTACCCAATTGCGACAAATGATCATTCTTGGTCAACATCGTCAGTCAACTGCGTTGACTGACGCGTTTGACTGACACAATTGCCCTTTTTTGTAGTAGTGACCGCATGCACAATTCGAGTTCGAGTATACTGTGGCATCTTGTTAAGCACTAACACTTAGAAGTTATCATTCTAAAAAGAAAATAGAAGAAATAGCTCATTCCTTTTATTTTTCTTTAATCTTAGCAACCCATTATCTTCAAGAAAAACGAGAACAATTAATTTTTGTATAGAATTACCCCCACAAGAATGAGCTTCATAGCTTCTACAGAACTTTCATCACCGAGATCCCACTCACCCTCATCATCAGTGAACGTAAGGCTCTTTGTGCACTGAAGAATTTCATCCATGGTGAATCAAAGCTGTATCGCTCAAACCCTAAAGGGAGGCTCTTCGAAGTGAGAGCAAAAGTAGAATGATGCACACTTTCTATTTTTCTTTCTTTAATAAATCTAATTTAACTTTTTGCTTTTAACTATTGTTATTTTTCTTTATTTTAAATAAACAAGTAATTTTCTGTCTTTATATTTTATGGGTCCCTTGGGAAAATGACGTATGCTTTAAAGTTATACTGCACTCTAGCCTAGTATTGATAATTATTTGCAAAATGAACTCTGACAATTTAGGCAGCTAGTCGAAAATTTTAGACAACTAGTCGAAAAATTTAGACAACTGATCGATTTTTTAGAGACATGTAATTTTACAAAAAATTATCAAAAGTTGGTTAAAATACAAAATCAGTTAAAAAAAGAGGTCATTCTCACAATTTTCTCATATTTTATTGGACATACTTAATTGTTATTTTAAAAGTCATATACATTTTATTCAAATGTATGTACAAATAGTTATATTTGTTATTAACTAATAATTTGTTATATGTTGTGCATGTGATAATGCTCATGTTTATACATAATAACATACAATGACTAGGGATCAATCTATTAAAGTTTTCACTTCCATGCCCTTAATTTAATCTATTAAAAAAGAAGTCGTATTAAAAGAAACGCCACTCTATCTCATTCTCTCTTATAAATACATCCATTATTACTTATAACCGTGTTACAATTAATAACAAAAGTTACCTTTAATCAACACGTGATTAATAATGATTAATCTCAATGTTTTTATTTTAATTACTCCATTAAAAAATTTACAAAGAATAATGTTTATTAGGAGGACGCATGCCGACGGATATGCCAATTTATTTAAATTAAAGTAATATAAAACACATAGTCCGTGACGCATAGATTGCATTTTTTATTTGAGATATTACATATACACATTAAAATAAGGATACTCTGTCCCCGCATAAAAATAAAAATAAGAATATTCGTAAAATATTTAATTGTACAAAGTTTTATGTTAAAGATTATATATTTTTTATTTGATATTTATATTATTCTTTTTAATTAAAGATTTTCTTGTTCAAAGACGAGTGCAGTTTAGATCAGGTGGTTTCCTTGTATTGGGCCATTTACCCAAATAAAAGAAATAATCTGATCCAAATTAGTAATGTCCCTTGTCTTTTTCATGTATTATTATGTTATATATTATATTTTTTTACGAAAAAACTTTATAGTTTAATCATGAGTCCAACTTAAATAGTTCCCTTCTCTTGATTGAGTTATCTGTAAAAGAAAAACTGCCTTTATATGCATGAGACGGAAATACTTGTATAAAGAGTGGCCTTGTTACCGATTTTTTATTTTATTAAAATATAGTTTTTATCTAGTTTTCTTAATTTTTTTTTTATGTATTTAGCACTTTTTCTTTTTCAAAAAATTCAAACCTTTTGGCCCCTCCTATGATAATTCTCTTTACTTTTCTATTTATGTCATGTTACATATTTTAAAATAAAAGGGGAATTAAATATTTCAACATCATATCGGTACCACTAACCAATAGCCATAGCTTCTCGTACCAAGAAATTTGACTATATAAGAAAGCACTAACGCTCCAATATATCCTCGTCCCAAACATCAATGGCTTCTCTTCCACTCACTTCCCCACTCTCTATCACCACCACCACCACCGATTTCTCTCCCTTTCGAAACAGCTCCGCCACTAAACACCGCTACGTAGCTAAGAACAAACCACTCTCATGCAAAGCCACTTTCGATGGTAGTGACCAAACTAGCTCCAATAAGTTCGACCGGCGAAACGTCCTCCTCGGCCTTGGCGGGCTGTACGGGGCCGCAGGATTAGCCTACGACCCGTTCGCCTTTTCCGCCCCGGTATTGGCGCCGGACCTGTCACAATGCGGTGCGGCGGACTTGCCGGAGGGCTCGCTCCCCACCAACTGCTGCCCTCCAAACTCGCCAAAGATAATAGATTTCAAGCCACCGCCGGTGACTCGACTGAGGGTTCGGCCGGCGGCTCATAAGGCTGATAAGGAGTTCATAGCTAAGTACAACAAAGCTCTTGAGCTCATGAAAGCTTTGCCGGACACTGATCCACGAAGCTTCTCTCAACAAGCCGATGTTCACTGTGCTTACTGTAACGGCGCTTATGATCAGAACGGGTTCCCCGGTGTTGAGCTTCAGATTCATAACTCTTGGCTCTTCTTCCCCTTTCACCGTTGGTACTTGTACTTTTATGAGAAGATTCTTGGGAAGCTTATCAATGACCCAACTTTCGCTATTCCCTACTGGAACTGGGATAACCCACCAGGAATGCAGATGCCGGTCATGTTTACAAACCCTAACTCAGTTCTTTACGATAAGTTCAGAAGTTCGAAAAACCAGCCACCGAAGCTCGTTGATCTTGACTATAATATAGACGATATCTTGACTCCGACGACTGTTCCGGACAAACAACAGATCAGTACTAATCTCAATGTGATGTACAGGTCGATGGTGAGTAATGCGACGAACACTGAGCTTTTCTTTGGTGGTGACTTTCGTGCCGGGGAACAGCCCGAGAACTCTCCCGGTTCGATCGAGAACATCCCACATGGCCCGATCCACCTTTGGAGTGGGGACGAGACACAGACGAATTTCGAGAACATGGGCAATTTCTACTCGGCTGGACGAGACCCCTTGTTTTACTGTCACCACGCCAACGTTGACCGAATGTGGAATATCTGGAAAACCCTACCAGGTAAGAGGAGGAAAGATATCACCGACCCGGACTGGCTCAACACCACGTTCTTGTTCTACGATGAGAACGCCCAACTCGTCCGAGTCAACGTCAAGGACTCGCTCGAAAGCAAAAAGCTAGGCTACATTTACCAAGATGTGGAGCTCCCTTGGTTGAAGACAAAACCAAAGCCTCGTGGCAAGTTGAAGTCAAAGTTAAAGTCAAAGTCAAAGAAAGTGGCGGACGCGTTGTTCGGTGGCGGTATTGGTTCCGCCATGGCTGCTGATGAGTCGTCGACGAAGCTGACGCCGTTGAGTTCTTTTCCGATAACGTTGAACAAGTCGGTGACGGTGTCGGTGGCTAGGCCTAAGACTGGGAGGAGCACGAAGGAGAAGGAGGAACAGGACGAGGTTTTGGTGATTTCGGAGATAAATTATAACCGAAATCAGCCTGTGAAGTTTGATGTCTACGTGAACGATGAGGATCAGGACTCCACGAGCGGGCCTGACAAGTCAGAGTTCGCCGGCAGCTTTGTGAGCGTTCCCCACAATACCAAGAGCACTGACAAGACCAACACTAGTTTGAAGCTTGGGATAACTGAGTTGTTGGAGGATGTTGGAGCTGAAGATGATGATAATGTTTTGATTACCTTGGTCCCAAAAAGTAACGAGCTTGTCACTATTGGTGGGATTAGGATTGATCTCGTTACTTAATGAGTACGAGAGAACGCAAATATGATATGGTGAAGGTAAGATAGTCCGTTTCAAAACCTAAATAAAGTTATTTCGTAATGTACTCGTCCTGGAGAAAAAAATAAAATAAAATAAAGCATATACCATATATATAATCTACGAAAACTAGTTTTCATGGCTATGTGTGTTTGGGATTGCATTATTCCACTCAGTGATGATGATGAGTTGTGGTGGAGAATGGTGATGGTATTTTTTTTTCTTCTTTTAGTGGGGTTTAATCTGTAAACCATAAATAATAATAAGCTTTAGGGAAAGATTATTATGTTCTTTCCTTGGGTGGGCTTTGGGCACTTTTTAGGGTTTGTTGGACTCATATATGCCTTTTGCCAACTTGATATTTCTCATCATTATTATATAATGTTTTGTTTATTTATAACATATGAACGAGTGTTTTCTTTTGTTAAAATAACCAAGCATAATAGCTAAAAATATTATGCCTTACTCAATAAGATAACTCATTGAAATTTTGTTTTCTTTGTTCTAGCAAACTTTGAAATTTAGTTATTCTCGTTACTTAATTACCTACGTAGTAATTGTTATATATAATTAAAAGAAATAATAATAAGAAGAAGTAATGTTTTTAACGATTTTAAAAACTTTTTAGAGTAATATATAAAGTGAGCAAATGATGCTACGTACGTACCTATGCTTTTGTCTAATTTATGGTTTGAATCCCAAGTTTGGATTTCTCTTATTTATACATATATTTTTTCTTCCTCTTCTATATATTATTAATAATCATTAACCGCCTATACACATACTACACAATAATATTGAGTGTTCATGCACAGCATAATAATCAGAATTCACTACAACAAAATAGGTTATTAATAATACTAGAACCCGTCGGCAATAGTTGGTCAGTAATTATGGTAATTACCGGCGGACTGACACTCTGCTAGTAATATATTAATACCGGTGGATTATTAGGAGCGGACTCTGCCGTTGTACAAAGTAGTCAACAACACATTTGACTCATTTAATACTAGTGGATCCTGCCCCTATGAATCTGCCAGTATTTAATTAATAATTTTTTTAAAAATTAAAATATAATAATTCATTTGAATTTATTTAATAATAAATAAAGAAATTATAATAATTATTTAAATATAATTAAAGTTAACATAATAAAATATCAATTGTCTTAATTTAATTAAAAAATGCAAATTAATTATTATTGTTTGGATCGGGCCAACAACCAGGAGAGAAATATTCATTAACATTTAGGTAAATATCTTCACCAATGTTAGGACGCGGCAATGGTGGTGAAGCAAACTGTGGTACTGGTGGTGAAAGGTAATAAGCATGTGGAGACTAATGCAAAGATGATCCAAACGAGTCCCCACATTCATGATGCCTAGGATGTAACGTCTGAGATCCTGCAAGGACGTTATTATTTAATAAACAAAATAATAATTTTTCTTATACTAATTTATTAAATATTATTAACTTTTTAAACTTTTATCAAATATAATTATCAATTTTTATATTCAACTAATTTAAAACAATTAAATATTAGATAATGTTATTTAATAAACAAATTAACAATTTTTCTTAAACTAATTTATTATTTATTTAAATAATAATTATTATTTTTTAAACCATTTATTAAATAAAATCATAAAATTAAACATTAAAATAATTTAAAACAATTAAATATTAGATAATGTTATTTAATAAACATATTAATAATTTTTCTTAAAATAATTTATTATTTATTTTAATTAATTATTTATTCAGAATATTTTTTAATTTGTAATAATAATAATAATAATAATGTTGACAACATTTTTCGTCAACTTAAATTATAGAGCAATTAAACAATGATGTGAATGAATGATGAAGAAAAACAAGAGGATTTTTACGTGGTTCAGGAGTTAATCTGCCTAGTCCACGAGTCTATATTATTAATACTTGGGAGTTTTCTGTAAATTCTTCAGAGATGAATTACCCAGAGTTTTCTCTCAAGAAATCAGAAATTGGTCCCTTACTAGTAGTGATTCCTTCTCTATTTATAGAGAAGGTCGCAGAAATCATTTCCCACATATTTCGAGAAGATATTCTGTAAATCAATTGAAATAATGATATTAAATGCATTATCTCCTATATACACGGAAACGTTCCATGAAGATCGGGAACGGATAACATATTAAATGATATCCCTTAAATATTAGGATTACACAACAATAAACATGTTTACACGCAATGGGCTATCCCAGGTGATTCATCAAGTCTTTGAGATCAGCCATCGACATTGAGTCTGTCAAGACTTATGGGTCAATCACGAACTTGTTACCCAATTTCACACTCGGGATAGGTAGGTACTAACGAGGCTGTCACACCCGAGCTTGCACTTCCCAAGCTCGGGCTATCCTGCCTGAAGGCAATTGATGAAACATATATTCAAGTGTCATGCCATTGCCCATCATGAGCTTAGAGAATATTTGAGGTTACACATCCTCGAGGTCGTTATTTTACTTCAGAGGTTTTACAGCTGGACCATATGATGTTTTCATACATTTCGAGCTCACACCTGACGAGCCCAGTTTTCGAGGTCATAACCTCTTATCTCAAAATCTGGGTGTAACAAATAATTATTATTATTATTATTATTTTACAAATTAATTATTATTTAAATTTTAGACTAATTTTTTTTAATAATTACATAAATTTTATTAATCTTTTTTATTCATTATTTTATTAATTATGTTTTAAACTTATTAATTTGATAATTACTGATAAATTTTAAAATTAAATTAGTAATCACTTAACTTAAATAATTATAAAATTATATAATAAGTTAATCAAATTATTATAAAAACTTACACTAATTTTTTTTAATTATTTATTTAATGACAGAGAAAATAAATCAAAACTTAAAAAATAAAGTAATTTCTAATTAACTACTAATATATTTGTTTAATAATTTTCAATTAATTATAAAAATACAAATTAAATCTAATTATATAATATTAATTACAATTTAAATTTATCTTTATGTTGACATAACATATAATAAAAAAATAAATAAAACTAATTTACTTAATTAAATTTCATTAAAAACTTGGCAGCATAACAGTTTAATACAACAATTTCAAAAATTTTAAAATCATGCACTCAGAAAATCTCTGCCATTAATACCTATTCAAATGAATGCCCAGGAAAATTCCTGCACTTTTCTTCTGTCCGCTGCTAATATTTTTTTGTTCGCCGCTAATGCTTTTTTTAAATAAAAAAAATTAAAAAAAAATATATATTTGCAATCGACTGCTGGGTCCACCACTAATAACCCTCTTATTAGAGGCGGATTCAAATCCGCCTCTAATGCATTTGCCCCTAATATTGACATTTCTTGTAGTGATTAATTTAGTGCTAGGGATGGCACCTTTGTTGTTGCCCTTATATATATAGGGGCTTCACTTTAAGACCTATCGGTAGGGCTCTTAGTGTTTCTCGACCTGTGAACAGTTTTCGGCGCGACTTTTTTATGACCGTGTATATTGTAGCTATTTAGAGCATCCTGCAAATTTTTAGAAAATTTCGAATAGTTTACAGTACCGAAAACTAGGTTCAAACATGTTGTTTTCCACGCGCATAAAAAAAATTAGTCACACATGCAAGAACATGTTTGAACCTAGTTTTCGGTACTGTAAACTATTCGGAATTTTCTGAAAATTTGCAGGATGCTCTAAATAGCTACAATATACACGGTCATAAAAAAAAATCGCGCCAAAAACTGTTCACGGGTTGTAAACACTGAGAGCCCTACCGATAGAGCTTAAAGTGAAGCCCTATAAAAGAATTCTCCAATATATATATATATATATTTATTTATTCCTATAGAAAAAATTACATTTTAGTGAAAACTTTTTAGTCCTAACAAATTTTTTTTTAGTTAAAAAAAAATTACTTATGAGTAAAAAATAAAAATTTGTTGTAACTAGATATATATAAATCTAAATTATTTGTTGCGACTAAAATATACTTAATCACAAAAAAAAATTCTTTTTGTGATTAAATATATTTTAGTCAAAAATATTTTAATGACAATAAATATATGGTAATATATTTTTAGTCACAATTTTTATTCACAAGTATGTTTTTTTTATACCCTACATATATTTTGTATATTTATGTATATATTTTTCTGAAAAGGATGCGATTGCCAGTTTGTGAATCTATTGAATGAAAATCGATTTGAAAGAAGTGTGATGTTTATCTATTAAAAGATTTGCAATTTATTACATACATCCATAATAATGGTCTAATAATATCGTAGATAACATTATTTCTGTTTTTTTTCAAAAAATAATTGTAGATAATATTTTATAGTGGAATCCACTCACTCTGAACGGCAGATACAAAAGAAATTAACTACTCCCCAAAAGTCAAGATCCTGTACTTTTCACGAGCTTTTTATTTATTTATTTCGTTGGGAAAAAGAAAAAAGGGCACTTTGTGGACTCAAGAAAAAAATAATAATAATAAAGGATTGGTAATATAAAATTTAAGCAAAAAGAGTATAATTTGAATTAAGTTAAGGTATAACTTTACTTCGAAATAATATTTGAACTCTTCTATTTTTTTTTCTTTTTTGAATAATGTTTTTCTACTCTTTACTTATGTAACATGTTATGTATATTGCAAAAAAATAAATAAAAAATCTGCTAGAAAAATTTATCTCTACATAATAATGGGCTCATTTGGTAAAAATTTTGTTTTTGAATTTTTTAAACACAAAAATAAAAATATTATTTTATTTTTGTTTCTTTATTTTCAAAAAATAAAAATATGTTTGCTAACTATTTTTTTTTTTAAAAAAAAAATAATAATAAACGCGTTTGATAATTTTTATTTTTATTTTTTATTTAACAATATAATGTGTTGATTTAAAAATGAGAAAATAAAAAAAAATGAAAAATTGAAAACTATTTAAAAAAAAATTATTTTCAACATTTAATAAAAAACTTATTTTTTAATTGCTACCAAATAACACCAATATAATATTAATATTTTTTTTCCTTATCATGGGTATGCCAAATATAATTATATAAGTAATATATATAATCTTTATTTGAGCTTTTGTCAAGTTTAGAAAATATTACTTATTTTTTTTCCGTCGATTAAAAAAGTTGGTGCACCCACCACTGTGAGAACGCATGTGCAAGGTTCAAATATTGGATAAATTAAACAGATAAAGATATTATTACTAGCCAAGAATTAATTATAAATCTTTTCAAAAAAGAAGAAATAATTATAAAAATTAAATATCAATAGGTACATGGAGCTTAGCATTAGGTCAAGATAATAAAATATGGCTTTATATACTGTGATTTTGGAAATCCCAAACGATAAACTTAACTTTTATTATTGGAAAAAAAAAACATCTGTTTTACTAGTACTCTAAACTTGATTATATATATATATATATCCAATCATACCCCTAAAATTAATTGTTATTCTTTTTATAATTAATTTGAAAATTTAGAACTTTTTTTTATTGTCTAGAATCCTGAAAAACTTAAATAATTACACTTGTATATAGAGTGAAAGTTCTCATCATAAAATTAAAAAAGAAAACAAGAGAAAAAAAAATAAGATAACTACTCCACAATTTTTTTCTTCAAATAAAGAACTACATTTTTCAAAAAATTTAATTATTTTTTTTATCTTTAACAAACAGGTACACATAATGAATTAGACAAGTGCAAATAATATAAATGTAGATATCCTCAGTGGACTGTGGAGGCAATCTCTACTTTAATTAATTTGGGCAATCAAGTGGTGATATATAGTGGTTGGGATACTTACTTGGTTTCGTTCCATCAGTATCAATATGTATGAGCTCCATAAATATATGTTAATATCTGTTGCGAGGGGTTTCAGATGGTATAACTCTGATTTTAGATTGTTGATGCTTGAGTCGAATTTGAAGGTGATTTCTTTGGACTGATATATGAATCCGACGAGGCTCCATCTATTTTCGATGATAATTGAAATTGCTTCAAACTAGAAGAAATTAATAGAGATGAGTTTAACACTACATAAAATAAAATTAGGTCCATAAATATCTCTACGAGATAATTTCAACTTTAAACATCAGATTGAGTGTTTCCTAGCATTTAAGGGCAGCTACATATATATATATATATATATGTATGTATATAGACAAAGAGATTATAGAGTTTAATTGTGTGATGCCAATTTTATCCCTTAAGTAGTACTAATATTTCAGTCGTACACAACCTATATCGTAGTACAATAATGCACTAATGCAGTACCCTGGGGCCTTCTTTAGACACACTTACATGCCACAGTAATAACAATGAATGATTTTCAATAATGCACTTACATGCTGAATTTTCAAATTAATTATAAAAAAATAACAATGAATGATTGAAGTAATACTAAAACAATATTTCTACCAAATAATAAAAAAACATAATTTTTTTTCTACAATTATATGACAGTAATACATTTTTTCAACATTTACTACTTACTAGGGTTTAAGTAGTTTTTTTCTCTAACATTGTGTGTAAATAACTAAAAACAAGATCAAGAAGATTAATAAGTGACAAGATCGGCTCTAATCTTGACACATCAGAATATGTTACACTAAAAAAGATTACAGCAACGACATTTTTTTATGGTTTTTGGAAAGGTAGGAAATATTCTCGCAAGCTTAATCATCTATAATGAAGTGACAAAAATACGATGAATTGTTATATTTAGCACATTTTAACAAAAATATAACTTTAATAATGTTCTAAAAAAATGTGTTAAATTTGTCACATGGACAAGATATATAGCATGTGTTAAATTTGATACAACAATAAATGTAACTTTTTTAATTATTATATTGCCACATATTATTATAATTTATTAATTAACAATTAATGACTAATTATATGACTTTTTTTATTCATTTTTTTTTTATAGAAATGATTAATTTAGTTATTTTTCATCTTATGCATTGAAGTACAATTACAAATATTGAGTCAAATATAGCATTGACTCATTTTTTGTGTCAAACTTAGCACATTGTTTACTTTTTGCATTAGAGATGGTCGTAACTTTTAAATGAATCTATACCGACAACTTATAGACATCTAGTGACAACATTTGTCATTGTTGATTATCGCTAATATATTAGACCCTAGAAATCCTTTTCTTCCCTAATATTTCTTATTCCTTCATCATTTTCTCTCGTTCTCTCTCCTTGCTAGCCAACACCAGCGACCTAAGGGTCGGATGCACACCACTAACCACCTCAGTACCCTCTGGCTATGAAGCCCCCTCGAAAGATAATTATTGTTAGATTTATGGGTAGTTGGTTTCAAAACGTTTTTGGTGGGTAAACCTCCGTAATATTTATATTTTGTTACACTTAGGTTACCTCGAGCTCAGGAGGTAGGATCTTTCGATGGCAGCTCTGGTCTTGGGGATGTCCACGCGGTAGACATGATTAGGCCGTATCTCAGCTCGCTAACAGCCCGTGGTAAAATCAGGGCGTACATTTTCCCCCCAAGCCCCTGCTCGTGGTACACGACGTTGCATAGGGCCACAGTAAGGGCTTTTAGGCTCCCCATGAACTATTCATATTCCACATTTCACGCAGGCGCCGAATACATGGAACATCATGGTTAGTGACGGTACGTCTTCCGAGAACCGCATTAAATGGCCTAGCCTATACTCAGCCGTCGTTTCGTCTTTCGAGTGGAGAGCCTTGGATCCCACATCAGGGCAATCCAACGGCCCTCCTCACGTGGCCTTTCACGTATATAAAAGGGGTGGCCACCTTACGCATGGGCCACCCGTTCATTTGAAATTTTTCAAAAATTTTCTTCTTCTTCTCTCTTCATTTTCAAAAGAAAAACCCTCTTCTTTCCGGCTGCCACCCCCAGCACTCAAGAAGTTCAGGTGTAAGGGCTCCCTTGAAGCTTTGGAATCAGCTACTCCGACGAAGCCCCAACCCAGGCGATCCCTTCATCCTCTTCTCAACAAAAACACTCTGTAAGTCTCCTGACTGTGCATGTTTTGAAATTACTTTTCACTGTAGCTTAGGTAAATATTTACTGTAGTCGCATGCAAGGTTTTGTTGGTTTTTGTGGGCATGAAGGGTGAAAGCCTTTTAGGTTAGGGTATCGTTTGTAGTAGAAAACCATTTAGGAGCACGGTTTATAGGATGCATTTTCTGAGGAAAATTTCTGGGTAGGATTTTTGGTATGCTGGTTTAAAGTATTCAGTATTTTGGGTGCAAAACCGGGTAGCTTAGGGGACACGCTTCACAGGCGGTTTTGCACCTCTCGCCTACTGAAACTTTCCTTCCAAGGAAAATTTCTATCCTGACACACGAATTCCGAGTAATCGGGGATCTGTTGGGAGCACAGGCACGTGTTCATAGAGCCGCGTGGTCTCACTCTCCACCGGCTGGGCTTACCTCAGCTCGTCCAAAGAACACTCCTTTTGATTCTTCCTTATGCTTAGGTCGCCTTTTTTGAAATCTTTTCTTTTGTTCGCTAGGCGACCAGATGGCACCCAAGAAGAACGCTCCAAAGAGGACCGCTGGCAGCTCGGCCTCTCAACAAGACAAGGGAAAGGAGGTGATGGCTGAATCCTCGATTCCCAACTTCGGGCCAGCAGTGGAACGGGAGCTCGAGGTGGCCCCCGACGTGTTCTTCGAGGCGGAGAAGATCGTCTTGAAGATCACTGACCAGGCGAGGGTAAACAAAATATTCCTCTCCCATAACATCGAGCTGGGGAGAGGATCCATGATTGCCCGACCTCCCCTAGAAGGCGAGTGGAACTGCGCACCGCTTGATGAGGTGTTCTCGGCCTGGAGCAACGAACATTTCAAGGCGGGGGCTTTCCTCCCGCTGGACCAGTACTTCGCCGACTTCCTCAACTACGTGAGTTTGGCCCCATTCCAGCTCCCCCCCAACTCTCACCGTTTGTTGGCGGGGTTAAGATACTTGTTCTTGAAACAGGAGTGGGAGGTCCCCACTCCTGCAGACATTCTGTATTTCTTCTGCCTCAAGGCCAGCCCGGAGCAGCGGGGGCGAGGCGACGGGTTATATTACTTAACCCGGTTCCCCAACACGGCTGCAGTCATCGATCTGCCCAGCCACCCCAACGACTTCAAAGACCAATTCTTTATGTCGACGGGGTTCCGAAACTGCGAGCTGCACTACTTCAACCGTCCTCGTAAGTGCCTTTCAACCTTAGCTCGTAAGTTAAGTATCGGTTAGCTCCTCCTGTATCGATTTCTGACTTAGATTAATTCTGCAGCCATCTTCGCGAGGACAGAGAAGTCTGTGATCCTCGGGAGCCAGTACGAGACACTGGCGGCTTGCCCCCAGTGAAAAGGACTATCGCCAGCTCGTGACAGACGAGATGATGCTGGCCTGCAAGCTGATCTCCCCGGGCCAGAATCTAAACTTGAGGAGGCCCCGGGTGCCTCCCCCAGCTCGCGATATGAGGCCTATCATCGTGGAGGAGGCTGTGGGGGATGAGGATGAGGAGGACGAGGTGCCCCTCGTGAGGACGAGGAAGCGGGCGCTGGAGGTCGCCCAAAGAACGGACGAGGAGAGGATCCGGTCCGGAGCAGCTGCAGGTCCCTCCAGCCAAGATAACCCATATATGTTTAGGAACTTAGATAGGGCCACTGCAGACCCCCGGCTAGCTAGGTTCAATCCCAAACAGCTCGTCCAACACCATCGAAGTGACCCAGACTTCGATGAAACCCTGCTCCAATGCGTCGACCAGCTCGTGTTGGAATATGAAAGTAGCCGCCCTAGGGGTACCATAGTTGTAGACAACACCCTAGCTTTTAGGTCGGTCCTATTCGAGGAGTATGGGACTAACCTTCGTTCATGGCCATCACTCCGGGAGGGTGTTGTAGCTCCGGGTCTTAGGAAATACGTAAAAGAGTCTAGTCATGAGACAGCCTCGAATCCAGAACCCGCGCCAACTCGAGATGTAATTGTCTTAGATTCCCCCGCGGAAGCTCCGGGGCCGATGGTCGTGACCATAGATTCCTCTTCTAGCTCGGGGGGTAGGATTCCCATTAGTATATATACATATACTTGAGTTTCTCTTTTTTCCCCTTTGTTTTTGTTTTTGCATGACTGTTTACTGATATATTGAAGTTGTCTTTGTTTTGCCAGAGGAGATGTCTCAGCCCGGGGAAAAAAATCTGTGAGCCATGTTCACTGGAGGGAACTCCTCAGCTGGGGCCTCTGGGCCCAAAATGAAGAAGCTCCGGGTGGCGAAGAAAGCCACTAGGACCCCAACCAAGTTCCGTGCAAAGGGGAAAGAGCAGCCCTCAGCTGCCCAGGCCGAGAAAACTGCACCTCCTTCTGGAGTGGAGAACATGCCCCCACCCCCTCCGCGAGCTCCGGCCTTCGTCCGGGACACAGGGGCGGAGCCCGGGGCTTCGGCAATTACGCCTCCCGAGGTGCGCATCCCGGTTGACCCCCAGGATCTGGAGAAGATTCTAGATGTCTTTCGGGGGACGGTGTATGAGACGGCGAGCTACGCCGTCAGCCACTTCTACCACTTCAACGAGAGGGAGCTGCGGGCCATCGAAACCAGGAGCCCGGTGGGCGTAATGGAATCGTCATTGGGCATGGACCTAACGGTAAGCTCACTTTAACCTTATTTTTGACTATCATGCCTTGCCCTGTTTTTCCTCTCTTTTTTTTCTAAGGCAGTTGCCTCTTTGTTTTCGCAGAGCGTCCTGGCCCTTCACTGGAGCATAGCCAGGGCCAAGGCCCAGCTCGAGGATATGAGGGGTGAGCACCAGGCGGTTGTGGCCACCCATCAAACTTCCTTGCAGACGGCCCAACAGAAAGAAAAAGAAGCCAAGGATGCCCTGGCGGGCGTGCAGGCCGAGCTGGAGGAAGCCTGTCCCAAGCTTCAAGAGGTCGAGGCTACCAAAGCTGCCCTCACCACTGCGCGGGCAGAGCTAGACACTGCGAAGGCTGGGGCCGAGGAGGCCAAGGCCGCCCTGGAAGCCGAGAAGGCAGCCTCCAGCACCGCCATGGAGGACATGCTCTACCACTGCTGGGTCTACAACTCGGACGGTGATTTCTCCTTCTTGGGAGCGGATGTCTGGGAGCCCTTGCTGGAGGGGTTTAAAGCCCGCCTCCAGAAAGAAGCACCTTCTGAGACCGGGGAAGTCTCCGTCGTAGCCGAGCAGGAGGGCGAGACGGCGACCTCCACGGGGCCGACTGGTGGAGCCTAGGGCCTTTCCATTTTGCTCCCACTCTTTTATTATCATTCACTTCTTTTTTTGTTGTAACTTTGCATGATGTTTTTTTACCTCGAGACAATCGGTTTTATCAATTTTTACCTTTGAATGGTTTACTTCCTTTTGCCTTTATATGCATTTATGTTACTGCTTTGAAAAACTTAGTTCGTGTTAATTTCTATCAATATCTTGTGCTCTTCAAGAAAAACAACGATCGATTGATTTAAACTAACTTCTAAGTTTTATGACCTGGTTATATCCAGGAACTTAGTTTGAAAACTTAGTTTGCGTTAATTTTTATCAATATCTCGTGCTCTTTAGGAAAAACAACGATCAATCGATTTAAATTAACTTCTAAGTTTTATGACCTGGTTATATCCAGGAACTCAGTTTGAAAACTTAGTTCGCGTTATTTTTTATCAATATCTCGTGCTCTTTAGGAAAAACAACGATCAATCGATTTAAATTAACTTCTAAGTTTTATGACCTGGTTATATCCAGGAACTTAGTTTGAAAACTTAGTTCGCGTTAATTTTTATCAATATCTCGTTCTCTTTAGGAAAAACAACGATCAATCGATTTAAATTAACTTCTAAGTTTTATGACCTGGCTATATCCAGGAACTTAGTTTGAAAACTTAGTTCGCATTAATTTTTATCAATATCTCGTGCTCTTTAGGAAAAACAACGATCAATCGATTTAAATTAACTTCTAAGTTTTATGACCTGGTTATATCCAGGAACTTAGTTTGAAAACTTAGTTCGCGTTAATTTTTATCAATATCTCGTGCTCTTTAGGAAAAACAACGATCAATCGATTTAAATTAACTTCTAAGTTTTAAGGCAACCTGGTTAAATCCAGGATAGGACTTAGTTCACGTTAATCCTTTATCAATATCTCGCGTTTTTTAAGAAAAACAACAATCAATCGATTTGAATTAACTTCTAAGTCTTTAAGGCGACCTGGTTATATCCAGGCACCATATGCCCCCCAAGTAACTAGGAAAGGATCTTTCGTGGTTACTTTTAGATTACATTTGTAAACATGTACAATCATAAACGAAAAGTTAATTCTCATTGCTTAATACATAAAAAATGACCTTTTAGGCCTTTTAAGGGGGGTCATTGATAATATCTCTTCAAATGGATGGCGTTCCAAGTTCGTGGGACTGCCCCTCCATCAAGTCGAGCTAATTTATAAGTTCCCTCTTTAATGACCTCGATGACTTGATATGGCCCTTCCGGGTTCGGTCCCAAGACTCCATCTTTGGGATCCTTTCCGGCTAAGAAAACTCTCCTGAGGACCAGGTCGCCAACGCTAAAGGCGCGTTTTTTTGACTTTTGAGTTGAAATAGCGAGTGATTTTCTGCTGGTAATGGGTGAGCTGGAGTTGCGAATCTTCTCGTCTTTCATCAACCAAGTCAAGGGAAGCACAAAGTAGCTCGTGGTTGCGATCCTGGTCATATGCCTGGACCCTATGCGAAAGTACCTTAATCTCCACAGGGAGGACTGCCTCACTCCCAAAAGTCAGGGAGAAAGGAGTATGACCCGTAGGAGTCCGATGCGAGGTCCGGTATGCCCATAGAACTTGGGGGATCTATTCCGGTCAGACCCCCTTGGCTTCGTCTAGTCTCTTCTTAAGGCTCACCTTTAACGTCTTGTTGACAGCCTCGACCTGGCCATTCGCCTGAGGATAGGCCACGGAGGAGAAACTTTTCACAATTCCATACCTTTCGCAAAATTTGGTGAATAGGTCGTTGTCGAACTGAGTGCCATTGTCGAAAACGATTTTCTTGGGCAGCCCGAATCGGCAGATAATGCTCTTAACCACAAAGTCGAGGACTTTTTTGGAAGTTATCGTTGCCAAAGGTTCTGCCTCAGCCCACTTCCTAAAGTAGTCGATGGCCACCACGGCATAGCGGACCCCGCCTTTTCCAGTAGGGAGGGCGCCAACCAAGTCGATCCCCCAAACTGCAAATGGCCATGGGGAAGATATCATCTTCAGCTTGACCGGGGGAGCTCGGGCAACGGTGGCGAATCACTGGCACTTGTCGCACTTCTTGACATACGAGGTTGAGTCCTTGGACAGAATGGGCCAGTAATATCCTTGCCTCAGGACCTTTAGGACCAAGCTTTGCCCCCTAGTGTAATCTCCGCAAAAACCCTCATGCACCTCCTGTAGGATGGCCTTTGCTTCGCTTGGAAGAACACATCGTAGGAGAGGTAGGGAGTGCCCACGTCGGTACAACATCCCATCCACCATCGTATACCTTGGGGCCTGGTACAGTACCCGCCGTGCATCATTGCGCCCTTTAGGTAGCTTCCCCTCGGTGAGATACTCAAGGATGGGGGTCATCTAGGTCGGCTTAGCGTCGATCATCTCGACCTCCGTCCTGACTTCTTCTATACTTGGTTTCTCCAAGAATTCTACCGGCACTAACCCCAAAGTCTCCGTCTCCCCGGAGGTGGCGAGCTTGGCAAGAGCGTTTGCGTTAGCGTTCTGCTCCCGAGGTATCTGCTCGATTGAGCCTCGCCCAAACGCGGACAGCTCAACTTTTACCTTCGCTAGGTAGGCAGCCATCTTGGGTCCTCGTGCTTGATATTCGCCCAGAACCTGGTTCACCATGAGCTGGGAGTCACTGAAGCACTGGATGGAGCTCGCCTTCAGCTCCTGGGTTATCCTTAGCCCGGCCAGTAAAACTTCGTATTCGGCCTCGTTGTTGGAGGCCTTGAATCCGAATCTCAGCGCCGAGTGGAATCTATGTCCCTCAGGGGATATCAAAATGATTCAAGCCCTGGAGCCATTCTCATTGGATGATTCATCCACGAAGATTTTCCACGATGCCCGGGCCGAGGTGACCTGGGGTGAGTCTTCTACAGGATCCTCCCGGAATCCTGTACACTCTGCTACAAAATCGGCCAGGGCCTGACTTTTTATAGCAGTTCGTGGGGTGTATAAAATCTCGAACTGACTGAGTTTGATAGCCCACTTTAACAGACGTCCCGATGCTTTAGGTTTTTGACAAACCTGCCTTAAAGGCTAGTCGGTCATGACGTGTATTGAGTGGGAATGGAAGTACGGCCTGAGCTTTCGAGAGGCCGTGATAAGACAGAACGCCAATTTCTCCATCAACGGGTACCGGGATTCAGCTCCGAGAAGTCTCTTGCTGATGTAATAGACAGGTTTCTGAACCCTGTCTTCTTCTCAGACTAATACAGCACTAGCTGCATCCTCTGTGACAACTAGGTAGAGAAAAAGGGGCTCTCCTACCTTTGGTTTGGACAATACGGGTGGCTCGGCCAGATGTGCCTTTAGGTTGAGGAAAGCACTTTCGCACTCTTCTGTCCACTCGAACTTCTTATTTCCCCGGAGCAGGTTGTAGAATGGCAAGCACTTATCGGTGGATTTTGAAATATACCGATTGAGGACTGCCACCCTTCCCGTCAGACCTTGGACATCTTTGCGCGTCGTGGGTGAGGGAAGCTCAAGCAATGATCTGATCTTGTCAGGGTTTGCCTTGATTCCTCGGGTATTGACGATGAAACCCAGGAATTTTCTCGATGCGACTCCAAAAGTGCACTTCTGTGGTTTAAGCCTCATGCCATACTCCCGTAGTATCTTGAAGCATTCTTCCAGGTCGGAAACATGGTTATCGGCAGTTTTTGACTTGACTAGCATGTCATCAACGTACACTTCCATGTTCTTCCCGATCTGGTTTGCGAACATTCTATTTACTAACCTCTGGTATGTAGCACAGGTGTTCTTCAGCCCGAAAGTCATGACCTTGTAACAATAGACGTTAGTCGGGGTCATGAAGCTAGTGTGTTCCTGGTCTGCTTGATTCATAGCGATCTGATTGTAGCCTAAGTACGCGTCCATAAAGGACACGAGCTCGTGTCCCGCTGTGGCATCCACCAATTGGTCAATCCTTGGCAAGGGAAAACAATATTTGGGGCAGGCTTTATTCAGGTCGGAGAAATCGATGCAGGTCCGCCACTTCCTGTTGGGCTTCGGAACCAGCACGGGGTTGGCGACCCAAATCGGAAACTTGGCTTCACGGATAAAGCTGCATCTCTTGAGCCGGGCTACTTCTTCCTCTAAGGCCTCAGCCGGGGTTGTTCCAAGGTGCCTCTACTTCTGGGACTTTGCAGAAACGCTCTTGTCCAGATGAAGGGTGTGCATGATGACATTTGGACTGATTCCCACCATGTCCTCATGTGACCACGCAAACACATCCAGGTTGTCCCGCAGAAACTTGATCAACTCCGCTTTCCTCTTGTTACAGAGGTTTTTCCCGAGCCTAACCATCCGTGAAGGGTTCCGGGGATCGATGTTTACTTCCTTGAGCTCTTCAATATCCTGGAGCTCGGACCTGTCCTCGCCTTTTCGGGGGTCAATATGCTCACTTAAGATGATATTTTCCCCTTTGGCGCTCTGAGGTTTTTCAATATCAGGATCAGCTAAAGGTTCCTGAGATTCCTCTCCTCCACTTTGGATGGCCATTGCTAGCTGCCCGGGTTTCGATTTTCCCTTCATGGAAATGCTGTAGCATTCCCTGGCAGCGAGATGATCGCCACAGAATGTGCATATTCCCGTGGAAGTAGGGAATTTCACCACGAGGTTGCGAACGGAAGTGATGGCCTCAAAAGCTACAAGTGTGGGTCATCCCAAAATTGTGTTGTACGCAGCGGAGTAGTTGATGACCACGAACTCGAGGAGTTTGGATACTTTTCGAGGTCCTTCTCCTAGGGTGATCACCAGCTCAATCGTCCCTATAGTTGCTGATCCTTCTCCCGAAAAACCATACAGCATCATGGAGGTCGCCTTCAGCTCGGCGACAGTCAGACCCATCTTCTCCAGTGTGGACCGGAATAGAAGGTTCACCGAGCTCCCATTGTCGATCAGCACCCTCCTAACCCCCCGATTAGCGAGCTAAAATGCTACGACCAGAGGGTCGTTATGCGAGAACTGAACATGGTTGGCATCTCCTTCAGTAAAAATAATTGGCTGTCTCTCCAATCGCTGCTGCTTTGGCAGACGCTGCTCCGGAACGAACTCTACTCCGTTATGCGCTTTGAGTTCATTTATGTACCTCTTCTGGGCACCTCTGCTTGTGCCAGCCACATGCGAACCTCCCGAGATTGTGGATATCTCTCCTCCTATCACTGGAGGAGGGACGTCCTGGTTTACCCGAGACCCGGGCTGACCGACCGGGACTTCTGGAGCAGGTCGACTTGCTGGAACCCTATTCCGCACATACTGAGCTAAGGGGACGGCTCTGATGAGAGTCTCGATCTATTCTTTCAAATGCCTACAATCATCAGTATTGTAGCCAACGTCATTGTGAAAACGACAAAACTTGGAGGTGTCTCTCTTCCCCTTTTGGTGTTTTAATGGCTCCGGCCTCTTCCAGGGGAGGCGAGTAGAGTTAGCTAGGAAGATGTTCTCCCTAGAGTGGGTGAGCAATGTATAAGTCGTGTAGACCGGCTTGAACTTGTCTACAGACTTATTCTTCTTTCGGCCGTGCTGGCTGCCCTCGCTGTTCCCTTTTCTTTTGCCTCCGCCGAACTGGTTATTTTGTGTGCGTTTTGGGTCGCTGTCACGACCTCCGTCCCCACTCTAGCAGGCTGCTCAGGGACCTGGCTGGTCCCTGCAGCTGAGGCTTCGGCCTCCTCCAAGTTGATCCATTCCTAGGCCCTATTTAGGAACTCGTTCACTAAGCTAACTCCCTTCATTTGTATATCTTTCCAGAGTCCCCCTCTGACGAGGATTCCAGTCTTCAAGGCCATGAGCTTGGAGCTGTCATCCGTGTCTCTGGCCCAAGTAGCGACGTTCGCGAACCTGCTTAGGTAAGCCTTCAGAGGTTCGTCGGGCTGCTGCCTCACGTTAGCCAGAGAATCGGCCTTGACGTGGGAAGCCTGGGATGCTCAGAATTCCCTTTTGAAGTCAGCCGAGAAAGTCTTTCAGGAGCTGATTGATTGTCTTTTGCTTTGCTTGAACCACTGCCTGGCTGGTCCAGTCAGTGTGGAGGGAAATATCAGACACCTTAGCTCGGGGCCAATGTTGTGGGCCATCATCAGGGTGTTGAACATCCCTAGATGATCCGACGGATCTCCATCTCCATTGAATTTGGACAGGTGCGGCATACGGAAACCGGGTGGGTAAGCAGTTCCTGCTATGCTGGGGGCGAAGAGCTCCATCTCGTCCCCCGAATCATATTCATCTTTCTCTTTCTCCTACAGGAGCTTCCTCATCAGCTCCTCCATCTGAGCCAGGCGCTCGAGGGTTTTGTCCTGATTTCCTTGGTTATTCCGGGGCTGCTCAACAGCTCCGGATCCATTGTACATATTTGGTGGGCTATTGCCCCTCCTATCTTGAGATAGGTTATTTAGGGCATTCCCGCCGTTACGTACTTCAGACAGGTCTCCCCCTAAGCGAGCATGGCTGCCACCTCCTACTGGTTCCCCTCTATGAGAGTTAATGCGATCTCGCAGGTCGCCCCCCTGGGTGGTATGAGGACTTTGTAACGAGCTTAAATGCTGACGCAGGTCTCTGCCAGAAAGGTCGCTCTGACGACTGCCGGTCCAGTAGCTCCCGTTAGAAAAGCTCGGAGTCCGTCTTTGGGGGTGAGGGTCCGAGCTCTCTCTCAGCGCCCCGTTACGTCGGGAAGGTCCCGCGGACGGCGGGTTTCTCCTACTGCTTCCATAAGCGGGAATATCTCGGATGGGCCGAGGAGGAGACAGATATCTTATTGGTGAGGGAGGATGCCTGACCAGAGATGCGATCCTGTTTCCATTAGGGCAGATCAAGTTAGGTGGGGGCCTCGCGGCCCTACCAACCTGCGGGTCCCGCGCCTGGCGATCTGGACGAGGCATAGGACGGCTGGTGGGGACGGGGTGATGTTGTGAGCCCTCCCCGGATCTCCTTCTGGAATTTCCTCGAGCTCTCCTGGGCGCGCTCAAGGCTGGTTGGGAACTGGGAGTTGAAGTTCGGACCGAACGGCTGTACTGTTGTTGTTCGGCTCTAGGTGCCTCTTCAAAGTTTTCCTCTCGACGGTGCGATGAGGGAATAGAGTTGGCTGTCAGAGGTCTGTCCGAGCGGCTAGGTCTGGACCGATTACCCCGACGGGGCTTATGAGTCTCGCCTTGCCTCTTTCCGACGTTAGTGTCGGTTGTAAGAGGGGGTAGTCGGGCCAACACATCCTTGATCTGCTGATTAGCTTTTGCTAGTTGGCTCCTCAGCTGAGCATTTTCCATCTCTACCGCAGTGTAAAAATCTGGGTTTGGATTAGGTGGCCGGGGCGCCGAACTTCCAGAGTCATCCTGGCCCACCGGCTGTTTCCTCGGCCGTTGCTGGACTTCAGGAATTTGTTCACCGGGGATGGCGATATGATGAGCCTCCTGCCCATCATGTTGCTCCGTCTCGTTACCGTGTCTGGATCGAGTGGTCACCATAGTTGGATGTTTGTGACAGCACCAATCTAACTAGCTCTCAACGAAAGCACCAAACTGTTGACGCGGTTCTTCGCCAACAGGTAATTAAGAAAATAAGAGGAAGGGATTAGTGCTTATGTTGAACCGAAATAGATGAATAATCTTTCGAAAATGGGCTGGAGACACAATTATGTTTTTAGGTGGTTCAAAGGTTAAAATCCTTCTACTCCACCAGTCAATATTATTGCTATATGCTTGGTATTCTTTTACAGGGTATTTCTTACACAATAGAATCCAACCCTTTGCAACTCCCAGGGTCTCC
Organism: Humulus lupulus; assembly: GCF_963169125.1. Taxonomy (NCBI): domain Eukaryota; kingdom Viridiplantae; phylum Streptophyta; class Magnoliopsida; order Rosales; family Cannabaceae; genus Humulus; species Humulus lupulus. Next base: position 124,109,643 of record NC_084801.1, on the reverse strand, counting down.
ATATTTATAGGAGAGGGCACCTGGGAGTTGGTAAGAAGGTCATCCCGTGACCTTCTTACCTATCATGTCAACTTTATGACATTCATGATTAATTCCTAAAACTTGACACATGAAGTGTGGTCTAATCAATAGGTGAGGGGGATAATGGGCCGCACGACCCAACCCAGCCGTGGGTGTCTGAATGCGCACGTTCATGCTGCGTGTTTGAGAAGTCAGGGATATATCAGACACGTGATGTCTGATATATGAACGTTTACCTTGCGTGGTTGACTTTATAAAAGGTCACAGCCTCCAACTCTAGCTCGTACCACGAGCTGGGTGCTTCCCTCGACCTGTGGCCTTCAGAGTCCAGACTTAGTCTAATCTTGGCGAACCCTTAGGTTACCTCGAGCTCAGGAGGTAGGATCTTTCGATGGCAGCTCCGGTCTTGGGGATGTCCACGTGGTAGACATGATTATGCCGTATCTCAGCTCGCTAACAGCCCGTGGGAAAATCAGGGCGTACAATTTCAATAGCACGATATTGCATGAAGAAATTACATAAGAAAAACATGACTGAACTTATATAAAAATTCGACACTAATATTTTACTATTTCAAAATGTATTTGAGAAAATCAAATTCTTAAATTTAGCATTTTGCAAAATATTATCTTATGAGAAATCTAAGAGCGACAATATACCCTCGGGCAATAATGCTGTAAAAGAATTGCTCATAAAACAATCAACTCTTATCAATAGAATTATGTCTTGCAAAATTGCACATAAAAAAGAGCTTGACTACATTTATATGAATAAGTGATAACACAATAATATTAATAAGAGTGAAGATAGAAGAAGATGATTTAATTCAAATCTATAATCCAAATAAAATCACTACACATATAAGTTCTTCTCCAAACCTACCAAGAACTTTAGCCTAGCCTACAAAACATTAAAGAAAATAAAAATACTAAAAACTACACTATAAGAAAATAGAAAAGGAAGAAGAGAGACGATTCCCTATGCTTGGACAAGCTCTACCTATTTATAATATTCTAGTTACCCAAAACTATCCAGAGACAAAAAGGCAATTCCAATATTAATTAGAATTATTTGATTTAGTTGGAATAAATAAAATGGAAACATTATATAGTCTTCTTTTCAAAGCAATTTGATATTTAATTACTGAAGAATCAGGTACTAGGCCCCACGCTTGAATTGAAGAGAATAGAGAGGTTGTTGCATGGGCTTGGGTTCTCTTTTGGGTTTTTTGCTTTTGCCCTTTAATTTATTTTCTTTATGAAAATTTAATCCAAATTGTTTATGAAAATTTTAGCACAGTTTTGACATATAAAATTTTGGTCCCATTTTCAGTCCATTCCTCCTATTTTTATAGGGTTTCAATGGATAGAATTTAGTGACCATTTACATCTAAGTAACGTACAATTTCGAGTAACTCCCCAAATGTAAACATAAATGTAATAAAGACATTAAGTACCCGATATCATACGTTTATCAAGCGTGGGTTACAACAGTTACAACATGTCATTTTTTCGTGTAACGTCTCCGAGTCCTTAGGGATTCACGCATGTGCATTCCAAGCATTTACGATGAGCTGAATGCACTCCTCGAGTTGGAGGTTTATAGGTATAACAACTTGAACACCAAGAAGCTCGAAATGGGTTTTTTGTGTTCTAAGGATGGTGATAAGCAATTTCCACGACATCTGGGTAGGCGAATCCTTGATATCCATTGGAGCTGGGCTTTACTCGAGCTAGTCATCTTAGAACTTATAAATCATTCTAAGGACCAAATAATCTCCATTCATTTCCGACTAGCTGTACCACGGATTAAGAAACGTCAGCTCATGTTTTTCAAGTACAACAATTTCCCCCTAAGCCTTTGCTCGTGTATGACGTCGCTCCTATACCCGACACACACAATAGAGGCTTTTTTACATCCGTCGTGAGAAATGTACCCACCTACCCTCTCGAGTATGGGACACATGTCTGAAGTCTATAGGTGTTTGTTCAAGTTTTGAGTACAGTGACAATTGTCTTGTCACCTTTTCACCATCGTTTCTGTCTATTTAATTTTAGCCCTTTGATCTAAAATTTCTTCGATCGAACGGCTCTGAATTTTTCTCGGGGTTAGCCTATATATATAGGGTCACTTAGTTGATCCTCACAACCTTTGCATCTCTTGCTAAAAAAGCTTCCTTTTCCCTCTTATTTCCGTGAAACTCTTAAAAACCCTCTGGCGATTTCTCTGATTCATCACCCCAGTCTCTCTATTCCTTCAATCCTTCAAGTTTTTCTCTTTGATAAAAACTGTAAGTTATTTTTTTTACATACTGGTTCTATCGAGGGTTTTGGCTTGCATATTTACGTTTTGTAAGGAGAGATAGGTTATAATAAGAACATAGGGTTTTTTTTAGCCGAGTATATTGAGAGGATAATAAAATAGGTAGATTTTTGGGAATTTTATGGGTTTTTGGGATTTGAATGAAAACAATTTAGGCTAAATATCTGGGTTACTAACCCTAAAAATGGATCGCTTAAAATCCACGTTTCTTGGGCAGTTTTGCATTAAATTGCTTTACAAAACCCGGTTTCTAACACGTGATTTCCGAGGTGACAGTACTTTTTGAGATTTAGGCACGTGAATTAGGGACATGCATGGATCCATGTACACAGGTTCTAAACCCGTATTAGCTTGTAGGATTTCTATCTCGTAGATTCTGCCTCCTTCAAATGTTAGGTCGATTTTTCCAAGGGCCCTCATCTGGTTATTAAGTACGACCAATTCACTTGATTTTCTTGACCCTTATCCCATAGCTATATCCTTAGGTCACCCACTAACAATTAGCACTATTTTGTGCCTAGGTGAGCTAAATTACCATCAAAATGAATAAACAAATGCAAAAGAACATAGTTGGCTCATCTTCTCAAGACCAGCAGGCTGCGGAGACCCTCATTCCCCACTTCGGGTCAGTGGTGGAAAGGGAGGTCGAGGTAATCGCCAACAACATCTATGAGGCTGGGCGGATCATTTCTCAAATAATGTCCATGCCCTAGGCGAATAGCATAATAAGGGGCCATGGCATCCAAACAGACTCAAAGTTCTACGCTCGCCCAACGTTCAAAGGAGAGAGTAGTCGCACTCCCTTAGAGGAAAACTTTAGAGCTTAGAGTGACGAGCATCTGAAGGCAGGGGCCTTCCTTCCATTGAACTCGTACTTCTCAGACTTTTTAAATTTTGTGAAGTTATCTCCATTCCAGCTCCCCCTAAACACATATTGCCTCCTTGCAAGGCTTAAATATTTATTTTATAAAAATTAGTGGGAGGACCTAACTCTAGAGGATATCCTCTACTTTTTCTACCTCAAGGCCAATCCTGACACCAGAACTGGAGGTGACATGTTTTACTATCTCATCTGGTTCCCTAAGATTGCCAACGTCATCGATCTCCCTAGCCATCCAAGAGACTTTAATGATCTATTCTTCATGTCGAACGGGTTCGCGACCTGTGACCATCTATACTTCAACTACCTCGTAAGTGCCTTTGCCTTGGGTCTTTGCTTTGAGAATTTTATCGATATTTGTCTGCTTAAAAATATTAACCTATTGTTATCGCATCATTTGTTTGTGCAGCTGTCTACAAGAGGTCTAAGGTTTCTGTTGTCCATAAGGACAATTACCTTACACTCGTCCCCGTTCCTGCTGAAGAGAAAGACTGGCGAGCGATAATAATTGATGCCAACATGTGGGCATGCAGGCTGATCGGGGATGGACAATCCTTGGCACTCCAACCTCGGGGTCCTTCTATAAAGAGGCCCTAGCTATCGTAGATGAGGTCGAGGAGGAGGAGGAGATCGCACCGTTGGTGCATAGATAACCTTCGCAGGGCAGTCTAAGTAGTGACTCGGGTCGGGTAGAGTCGGGGGCATCAGTCAGCACCTCTAGGCAATGCAAGATGTAAATTTTGTGTCAAATTTGGTACAAAAAATAAGTTAATGCTATATTTGGCTCAATATTTGCAATTGTGCTCCAATGCACATGATGAAAATTAACAAAATAGTCAACAATTCATTTAATATTTATTGATAATATACAAAAATTATTTTGTTTTTCATTTTTTATTGTGAAAATAGTGAATAAAAAAAGTAATATGGTTATTCATTAATTTTTAACTAATTAATTAGTGGCAATATGGTAAATGATTGTTGAGCCAAATTTGGCCCATGCTATATCTTGTGCCAAATTTGACACAACTTTTATCATGTGCCAAATTTCGGACACTTTTTAGAATACCATTGGAGTGATAGTTTTGTTAAAATGTGCTGATTATAACAATGCACTACCTTTTTGGCACTCCATTGCAGATTCTCTAAACAAGCTGCTGCTAGCTTCATGCTAGTTCGACATAACCCAAGGAAGATCGTGACCAGATACCCTGAGGATCCAGATTTGAATGTTACCATCCAAAATTGTGTTTAGTTCCCCGTCACAATATTCGTCTCCCTAGAATGACCATAGTCGTAGATAACACCCTACACATTAGGAGCACTATCTTTGAGAAGTATGGTACTAACAACCGACTTGGGATTCCTTTGGACCTCGGGTACTTCTTTCTCGTCTCTAGGCAGCCAGAGTATGACCCGAACTTATACAAAGATCTCGAGTTTGAAATGGTGCCTGGCATTGTATTCTTAGAGTCTCCTCCACCCTAAGTTATCTAGGAGTTAGTTAATCCACCCTCAGTTAGCAATGTCCTCAATTCGGATCCAATTATCGTAGTCTCCTCCTCCAGCTCGGAGGGTAGGATTTTCTTCTTTAGTTGTTATTTTCCAAGTTTAATTGAAGTTTGTGTAACCCTTTCTTGATTATTTTGCAGAAGACAACACGAGCAGCAACCTGACAGCCGCAATGACCAACTCCGGTCAAGAAGTAAAGAAGTAGAAATACTCGAAAAGGTCGTGTCAGGGGCTGGTGGTTCTTCCATGGGAGCTCAAACCAAGACAAAGGAGCTACCCTCTCCCAACCAAAGACTCAGAAGGAGACTGTGGTGACTACCAAGGACACTCCGCCTCCAGCTCTTTGAGCTGACCCTCAAGCTCCCCGAACTGATGCTTCTCCTGCTCCCCCCACATCTATCCTAGCTCCCCACGTGGATGTGGGAAAGTTTCTGACCCACCTTTGGGGTTCCATCCATCTCCTGACTAGTGACTTGGTGGGGCACGTTAACCAGCTCTCTGTTGGAAAAACAATCAGAGTACATAGGGGAATAGGCATGATGGGCCTAGTGTATACGAACACAACAAAATTTTTCCATCTCTCATATAAACAATTTATATGATCAAGAAAACATCCAGACAGAAACATTAACATATAATATTATTAATCATGCAACATATATATAAATATAAATATACAATATATTTATATATATCATATAAACATATATATAAATATTCAAGAACATGAGTATTTACCTCTTGAAGCCTATCAAGTGTCCTTGAGTCTTTTCGTATATATATATATCGATCTTCCTATCCAATGCTTTGAGTACTCAAACCACGATCTTCTAGAGTATTCTCTACACCTCAAGATGTGTGTGGGCACATAGAGAACATGGATTTTTAATTTAGGAATCACAAGTATTTCTCAACACATGAGAAATTGGATTATGGTTTGAGAAATGTTAGAATAAAGAAGAAGAAGATAATCTTTTTGTCTGACAAAAATTCTGAAAACTATTTTGAATTCAAACTGACTTGTGTATTGCTTCTCTCTTTTATGTATATTATTCTTATTATTCTATATCATATATATATAGATTATTCTATTACTTTATTATTCCTAATAATAATAGTAATATAATAATATCGTAATGATGATATGAATTGATTTAGGTAAATATCTAACTTACCAAATTTGAAAATATCCATTTTCAAATTATTAATTAATTAAATAAATAAAATAAAAATAACACCGATACAATATCAGTGTAGTGCTACACGCATGGCACAGTCCCTAGACTGTGACATGCGTGAACTGCTACATTCCCTTTTCAGGGATATTGCAATTTTCTTTTATTTATTTATTTAACTAAAATCACTCTTCCACAAAATAAGGTATTTATCTTTTTAAGGAAAAGATGACAACCATATTTCAAAATTTAAATTGTAAATTCAAAATTCAAAATTCAAATTGATTATCATCATTATCATCATCTTTTAAAATTCAATAAATCAAAAACTATTTTTGACTTACTAATTTTATTTTCTCCCACTCAAATCAAATAATTAATTTCAAAAATTAATTAATTAATTTATATATATGAATTTAGAAATTATATATTTAATTAATAAACATATTTTCAAAAATTTAATAATTAATTCTAAATTAATTATTTAACCTCAATTATTATATAATTGTATACTTGATCCGAAGAATAAAATTCTTCTCAAATTTCCAAATTATAGTTTTACTCTTATATCAACTCTTACCTTGTTATGGTGTTGATAGAGCCACCCAGGGGACCTATATTATCAAGCTCTAATAAATATTAGAATATTAATCAAAACTCTTTGATTAAATAATCATATTTATTAATCTCATGATTACTCCATTATAAATATGAGATTGAACTCTTGATAATTATAAACATATATTTACAGAGTAACTTATTAAAGAATAAAGTGTCCATTGATATAATCATTACTGTTACACCCAAATTTTGGCACTGTCATAAATGAGTCCCAAAATGTAGGCTCGTAAAGCGTAAGTTCAAAAATGACAAGTAATGGCTCAACACTTGTATAAATGTGCGTGATTCATGACTTGTTCCTGTTGGTGATCGAGCACAAGGTCAGAAGGCTTAAGCTTAAGCATCAAGCTTGAAAGAACGAATCTTCCCCAAGGCATGTGTGTAATTCGAGTCTTAGTGCGAGCTTGAAGGTGTTGGTCTCTGAAGATTGAGCTTGATGATATCATTGGCTAAGGAAGAGGTTGACTATAATAATTAGCTCGAAGTGTTGGTCGATATCAAAAATGTGTAAACCTTGCGTTCGAGGTCAGCGATGCGATTTGTACACGACAACTATTAGGAGATCCCTATTCCTTAGGAATATGTTGTAATTTGATATTAAATCCCAATTATCATGGGATATTATGTAATTAATGCATTTAATTATATATATTTCAAATTTGAATTGTAACTTCCCGAAATAAGGGGAAGATATTTTGTTAATCAGGTCTATAAATAGCCTGGAGAATTTCATTTGTGGACACACACAATTTGGTACTAAGAACACTCTTCTAAATTGCTTTGTAAAAGCTCTGAGAGAATATCACAAATCAATAATATTGACTCGTGGACTAGGTAGATTTTAACTGACGAACCACGTAAAAATCCAACTATTCTTCCTTGTTTACTTAAATCATTGTTTAGTGCTCTTCAGATTTAAGTTGACGAAAAACGGCGTCAAAAAGTTGGAGCTTTCATTGAGAGTATTAAGCAAATCGTTGGATTGTTTAGTCAGAAACCTCCTGAATTACCAATGGTCGCCGCGAACAATCCAGGTACTGGTGGGCGACCATTGCCCCAAATATCCAAGGAGCAAACTCCTCACGCTGAAGATTACCCACGACGACCTGGGAAGCAACCAATGACAGACCACGACCCAGATAAGGGGAGTGTGTCCTCCGACTCCTAGGGACCACCTACGTCCAGGCCTGACGAGGACCTCTATTATAATACAGAGAGGTGTATCCCCATTTTTGAACTGGAGAATCGCCAACTGCGCCAACAATTGGTAGAGGCCACAAGTCGTAATGAAGAATTGGCCAGGCAGGCCGCTGAGGTCCAAGCACCACCTCGAAGGCCTATAGGACTTCCCTGAGGGAGTACGACCACTAGGAGGGTTGAACAAAGGGCTCAACAGGCTCAGCCAAGGCCCAGGGAAAACCCTGGCGATGAACACCCTAGGAGAAATACTCAAACTGATACTACTGGCAACCTGACTGTGGAAGTAACGACGGGAACAGGGAATAACCGAGCTCCTCTAGCAGCTCAGAGCTTTAACCCTGAATCTGTTAGGAACAACCTGGAACCTGTCTAGGACAATTCTGGACCTTCCAGGCCTAACAATGGGAGGCCGCCTCCATATCCTATAAGACATCCACCATCTCCTATAAGAAACCTTATCCAGTCCGAGAGGCACCTTGACCAACTCCTCATAGGAATCAAGCAAGGGAGCCTGCACCACAAAGGCCCTTTTGCAGTGGCAGTCGAGATGGGAACCATCGAACCAGACCTGGACATGGGGACGAGAGGGAAGCAACCCGAGGACATAGGGCTGCCCAACCGATGGGAGCTATATGTCGAGATCAAAAATAACTAGAGCAAGAAGGCCGGTGGAAGATCCACCTCGTAACCACCGAGCCCATCAACCAGAGAGAAACATTAGTTTCATGAGTGGGAGCCTAGACCTTAATAGGTATTTAAGCATGTATAATACCGAACCCAGGGACACTGGGAATCATTGAAATCATCCTGATCTTTGAGATCACCTGAACCAGAACTGGGGGCAAGCCAATCCTACCAACCCCGATTTGCACGACCATTTGAATAGTAAAAAACAGCCGACATATGAGAATCAGTATAACCCTATACCGGAATAGGGAGCTGGAGTTTTTATAAACAATAACCAGCTCCCCCAAGCACAAGTTCAACCTCTAGTGGACTTGGTCCAGGAGAGAATTAACCAGCTCGAAAAGGCGTTCAGGCTCCTTTAAGATGAAAGGAACAGGGACAAGGATGATGACTCTAATGAGGAGCTCGAGCCTTTTGCTCCTCATATTTCCAATACGCCATTTCCTCAGGGGTTCAAGATACCCCGCGTAGTTCCATTTGATTGGAACTCAGATTGTAACACCCTGGTTATCCAAGACCGTCACACTGTATACTTTAAATAGTGTTTAACTCGCTAAACAAGTCATTAGGCCATAAACGCGCATCTAAGTGTTATTAATGGGCCAGGGTTAAAATCTTGGTCAAAAGGAATGAATATATTTTATTAAAAACATTAAACTATGCATGGGATCCCATAAAAGTGTTTACAAAATTATTTACAATCCAAAATGGTCATTACAGTTCAAAAGTTACAATCCACCGACCTAAGCAGCAAAATATAGGGTTAACCCCCAGTTTTCCTGAGAGACACCTTGGTCGTGGTGGTCAAGCAGCTAAATATGTACACGTCGCCACCTAAGCTCTCCACTCAAGGCTGGGTAAGCTTTTTTTTCCCTTTACCTGCACCACATAGCACCCGTGAGCCAAGGCTCAACAAGAAAACTTATTATTGCATGTATACAAGTATTAATAAATGATCATGAAATCATTCTGGGGCTTGCAGCCCTAATCAGATGATAACTATTAAGTCAATCTGGGGTTTTGCGCCCTAGATAGATGACTATTAAGTCATTCTGGGGTCCTATGCCCTGAAAAGATGACTAACGAGACATCCTGGGGTCTTGTGCTCTGAATAGATGACTAATAAGACATCCTGGGGTCCTATGCCCTGAATAGATGACTAATAAGACATCCTGGGGTCCTATGCCCTGAATAGATGACTAATAAGACATCCTGGGGTTTTGTGCCCTAAGCCATGTGACCATTAAGTCACCTGGGCCTTCAAGCCCTGTCTCTGAGTAACTAGCCATAGACTAGCCAAGCACTTTAGTTTTCATCGACCAATAGGTTGGAAGGGCATATAATGCTCTCTTTGATTAGATTGAATCATATCAACCAACGTTCAATATGCTATTGCCGCTCTTGACTCATAAGTCAATTCCATACGATCAGTGCTCAACACTACTGTCATTTCTGAATGATAAGTCAGTGCCACTCACAAGTAAGCAGTACAACTAGGCATTCACAATGCAACAAATGTCCATTTATAGAGCACTCAACGTGCCTCATCAATAATCATGTATGTCACATACTAGGTGCAGTTTTCCTACCTTAGACTTGAGTGTAAAATAAGTTAAGAACGACCCTTGAGAATGATCATGTCCTTAGGCCCTTAGCAGTAACCTAATCATAACCAAATATGAAATCCCATCAATAAAATGAGTAATAAAAGATTCCCAAACCAAGTCCTAGCCCCCGAGACCTTAAATCCTACCAAAACGGTTAGTAAATTCGATCCTAAGCCTTAAGGTTCGAAAACCCGCTCTTAAAACTAAGTAAAACCAAGCCTGGCCAAAAACAGACAGGCGGGCCATGACCTGTCCCCAAGGGCCGCAGCGCGCCTCCCAGACAGACATGCCCCCTGTCTGGGTGCTAGGGGCGGGCCGCGACTTGCCCTTGAGGGTTGCAGCGCGCCTTCCAAACAGAGCCCAGTGAAGGGTCTGGGGTTCACTGAAGTCACGGTGCCTAAGAACTCGGTCGCGACTTGACCCCACGAACCCAGCTCCCCTGCATTTCCTCCAGTCCAAACTCAGCCAAAACACAATCTAACAAATCCCAACATCACAACCAAACATCAACACAACATTATCACCAGTCTAACATCAAAACCCAAGATCATAAACACTCAAAACACCATCAAACACCCAATTCTAAGATCAACTCTCAAGCTTATAAGTAACCTTAAAAATAGAGTAAAACCAGTCACAAATAAAATTCAAAACTCACCTCAGCTAGGAATTGAGTCCTTCCAACTTCTGCAACTGAATCCTAAATCCCAAGCCTCAAAACCTCAAGCTTGAATTCATTACTTTTGCCATAAAATCCCAACCGAGTAGGAGAGAAAAAGTAATCGAGAGAGAGAAGAGAAAAGCCTCTATTTTACCCTGTGTAATTCTATAGCCTTCCTCAAGTAAAAGCTATCTAATATAGCCTAAAATGAGTAAAATTCCCATAAGGCCAACCTAATCTCTCAAAGCCACCTAAGGGCAAAGTTGTCATTTCCACCTACCCTGTTAATCATAATTAACGTCCACCAATTCCCGTTACTCCCAATATCCTCAAATAATTACTAAATCATTTCCCATTACCCGCTCATTCATGGTGATGTACTAAGCACCAAAATACCCCTAGGCTCACCCTGAGCTCAGTAATTAACCCTGTTATGACAAAATCGCTAACTTGCTTCCTAGGATCATCTCTTGCCGAATAGCTCAAATATATCCACATAATAATGTGGTCTCACCCATATATCACATACATGCACATAAATATACAAATACACCCTCAACAGGCCAAAATTATGAAAATGCCCTTCTTATAAGAAATGGCCCACATATATGCAGATACAGTCATATAATCATATAATAACTCATTAAATCAATTATGGCCCTCCTGGCCTCCTAATCCAGGAATTAAACCATATTAGGGAATTTGGGCATTACATAGACCCATATATCCACCTGAGCACATTCAATACCATCATGCGAGTGAGCAATGTTGGTTATGAGCTCTAGTGTATGTTGTTTCCAACCACTTTGATAGGACCAGCAAAAAACTAGTTCGAAAAATTCAGAAGACATTCGATCTCATCTTGGGATCAGTTAGCAAAGGAATTCCAAAAATAGTTTAAGGCCATGGTAGGCGTCAGGCCCGAAGCCTCGACCCTAACCAATGTCAGACAACAGCCACGATAATCGTTAAAAAAAGTTACCTTGCAAGGTTTAACAAGGAGGTGGCACGAGCCCGCAACATCGACGACAGTGGGCACCTTATGGCTGTAAGAGCTGGTATATTACCAAGGAGTCCCCTTTGGATATGTAGAGAAAAACTATAAGGACAATAAATGAATTCAATAAGAGGGCCCAAAGATTTGTCAATGTAGAGGAGGTGATGTCAGCATTAAAACTGACCCCTCAGCCCATAACTACTACGACAAAAGTTAACTCAGCCTTGACCTCGACTACCCCATCGATGTCACGGCCCTCCGGAGATAACCCTTCAAAAAGAAAGAAAAATGAAGGGAATAAATTTGAGGCAGATGGGGGGAAAAAGAAGAAGGGGGACAAGTACTTCTAAATTTGTACGGTTTATACTGAGCTCAATGAGACTCGAGAAAATATCTTCCTCGCTAATGAGAATCAGGTCCCGTTTAGGCGACCTGACCCAATGCAAAACCAGAAGGCAAAGAGAGACTCCAATAAGTATTGCAAATTCCACAGGGACATCGGACATACCACTGATGAGTGCCGACAACTGAAAGACGAGATCGAGGGCTTGGTCTCAAGAGGATATTTTAGACAATATGTAAGAAACCAGAATACCAATCAAGCTCCATCTGGACAGAGGGCAGCGTCTATGCAACCTGCCCAACAGAATAACAATTCCTGAGCAAGGGAGGATGATCGACCTCCCCCAATATATGGGGAGGATGTGGTAACCATCTCCGGGGGACCGCACCTTGCCAGATTGGGAAAAAATGCCCAGAAGAGATACGTAAACGAGCTCAAGACAGGAGACGATTCTCCCTACGAACTTGAACTATGAGCTCCGAAACAACAAAGGGTCGAAACTCAACCCATCACTGTTATAGAAGAGAATGCATCATATGTCTAGTTTCCTCATAATGATCCCCTGGTCATCACACTTCAGCTCACAAACAAGAAGGTGTGCAGATTCCTGATAGATAATGGGAGCTATGTTAATATCCTTTATAAAGCCACTCTAGAAAAGATGGGACTCGCGCTTCGAGATTTGAAAGCCTGTGCAACAACGTTGTACAGATATTCCAGGGAAGGGATTGCTTGTATGAGATGCATTGAACTCCCTGTAACCTTGGGAGACTATCCAGTCTCGGTAACTAAGATGATGGAGTTTGTTGTGGTGGACGCCCCGTCAGCCTACAAAGTATTGCTCGGGAGACCAGCCCTGATTGGGTTGGCGGTAGTATCGTCTGTAAGGCATTTGGCCGTCAAGTTCCGACGTCTAGTGGCATTAGGACACTGAAGGGAGACCAGCTCCCTGCAAGAGAATACTATAACATTTCCATGAGAGGGAAAAACCAAATAAGTGCACAGACACTTGTGGTTATTTGGGAGATGGATAGATCCCTTTTCGAGATAGAAGAAGAGATCGACCCTAGAGTCGAGGATTGGGCCGATCTCAAACTATTGAAGGAGCTTGAAGAAGTAAAGCTCGATGAGAAAGATACCACGAGGGTGGTAAAAATATGGAAAAATCTTTCCGAAAGTGAAAAATAGCAATTAACTAGATTTTTTGAAAGAAAACCAGGATGTATTTGCATTGTTGCACTCATATATGGTAAGGATTAGTCCAAGTGTTATAAGCCATGCACTCAATATAGATAAGAGCTTCCCCCCAAAGCAACAAAAATAAAGACTCCTGAACGACGGCAGAAAGAAAGCTTAAAAAGAGGAGGTTGAAGACTAAAAGCAAATAGGTTTATCCGAGATGCTTTCTATCTTGATTTGATAGCCAAACCTGTGTTAGTCCCAAAGCCCAACGACAAATGGTGAACCTGCATCGATTACTCGGACCTCAATAAGGCATGCCCCAAGGATTTCTTTCCCTTGCCTCGAATCGACCAACTTGTAGATGCCACTATAGGCCACGACATCATGTGATTCATGGATGCTTATTCTGGTTATAACTAGTGCACCTGACCAAGAACATACGAGCTTTGTAACCGACGAGGGATTGTACTGCTACAACGTCATGCCTTTCGGGCTCAAAAATGTTGGAGCCACATACCAAAGATTGGTAAATAGGATGTTTGCTGAGCAGATGGGGAATACCATGGAAGTTTATGTGGATGATATGTTAGTCAAATCCAAACATAACAATAACCATGTAGACGATCTCGCTTAATGTTTTACTGTGACTCAGAAATACAATATGAGGCTCAACCCACAAAAATGCTCATTCAGAGTATCCTCAGGTAAGTTTCTGGGATTCATAGTGAATGCTCGAGTTATAGAATCTAATCCCAACAAGAACAAAGCGATAATTGATTGCCGTCACCTCGAAAACATAAATATGTCCAGAGCTTAATTGGACGTATGGCGACCTTAAGTAGGTTTATCTCGAAATCTACTGAATGATGCCTTCCATTCTTTAATCTTCTAAGAGGGGGCAAAAATTTTGAGTGGGCGGATGAGTGTGAACTCACGTTTCAGAATCTTAAGAAACACCTTGCCGAACCACCGATCTTGTCTAAACCTATCACAAGAGAAGTTTTGTACTTATACCTTGCCACAACCGAGCATGCCATTAGTACAGTTGTAGTATGGGAGGATAAGAAAGTACAAAAGCCTGTATACTACATCAGCAAAAGGTTACTGGGGGCAGAATCGAGATACCCCATTAATGGAGAAACTGCATTTGAGCCTAATGCGCGCGTCTCGAAGGATTCAACCTTACTTTCAATCACATCCTATTCATGTGTTAACTTATCAGCCATTGAGGCAAGTATTACCAAGCCTGAAGCATCTGGGAGATTGTTGAAATGGGTTGTTGAGCTCGTACAGTTCGAGATTACTTATCATCCTAGAACAACGATCAAAGGATAGGCTTTGGCTGGCTTCATTGTCGAATGCATAGGGATCTCCAACAAGGAAGTCGTAACCCTAGCCCGCGAGCTATGGAGACTTTAAGTCGATGGGTCCTCCAATGAAAATGGAATGGGAGCAGGAATCATTTTAATCACCCCAACGGGAAATCTCTTCCACTCGGCGCTAAGGTTTGGCTTCGAGGCATCAAACAATGAGGCTGAATACGAGGAGTTATTAGCAGGACTTCGGATAGCTACCAAGCTTAAGGCAAGAGCCATTCATTGCTATAGCGACTCGCAATTGGTTGTTAACCAAGTCCTAGGTGAATATCAGGCTTGTGGCATAAAAATGGCGGCTTACCTGGAAGAAGTAAAAGCAACATTTGGAGGGTTTGAGTTTTATGCTATAGAACAAGTCCCCCGAGATCAAAATTCAAATGCAGATGCCTTAGCCAGGCTTGCCATGACTAACGAAGCTGACACAATCAACGTGGCACTAGTAGAATTTCTACCGACTCTGAGTATAACCGAGCCTCATGAGGAAGATATAAACATGATTGACTCGCAACCCACCTGGACGACCCCAATAGTTGACTACCTCGAAACTGGAAGTCTCCCAGCAGACCAAAATGAGGCTAGGAAGCTTATGTACCAAATACCAGGACATACCATTTTGGAAGGAAAATTGTACAGAATGGGATATTCTATGCCATTACTTAGGTGTGTAACTCCTTGAAAGGCGAAAAATATTTTGTAAGAAATCCATGAAGAATTTTGTGGAGATCATACCGGGGGGCATAGCTTGTCAAAAAAGGTGATTAGGCAAGGGTACTTCTGGCCAACAGTTAAGGCAGACTCATTCGACTACGTTAAATGCTGTGATAAATGTCAACGTTTTGCCTCGATACCATGAGCTCCACCCACCGAGCTTACCATGATGAGTTCCCCATGGCCATTCATGATATGGGGAATTGACCTCATAGGCTCCTTGCCAAATGGAAAAGGTGGAGAGATATGTTGTAGTCGTTGTGGATTATTTCACAAAATGGACCGAAGCTGAAGCCTTGGCCACCATCACCTCAAAGAATGTCCTAGATTTCGTAGTAAACAACATCATCTACAGATATGGGATGCCCAGGAAGATTGTATCAGATAATGGGACCCAGTTTGATAGTGATTTATTTACATATTTTTGCAAAAATAATGGGATAATAAAAAGTTTTTCCTCCGTGGCCCATCCCCAAGCAAATGGCCAGGTTGAAGCTGTCAACAAAACCTTAAAAAGTTCCATGAAGAAAAGGTTAGAAGAAGCAAAGGGGAGATGGCCAGAGGAGCGACCTCGAGTCTTGTGGGCCTATAGAACCACGACAAGAACTTCGATGGGGCATACCCCTTTCTCCTTAGCCTATGGGTGGGAGGTCATGTTGCCCATCGAGGTCAAAATCCCAACCATAAGGCGTGACACATATGACCAAACCTCGAACCAATCTCAGCTCGAATAGAGTCTGGACCTCATCAAAGAAAGACGAGACGAAGCCTAGTTGAAAAACGTTGCATACCAGCAACGGGCTACTAGATATTTTAACAAGAAGGTCTGAGATAGGAAATTTGGATTGGGAGACTTGGTGTTAAGGCGCGTGTTTTTGGCCACACAAGACCCATCTGTTGGGGGACTTGGGCCTAATTGGGAGAGACCCTATTTGATCGAATCCATTATTTGACCTGGATTATATAAGCTGACAAGGCTGAATGGAGGATTGGTTCCACGAGCTTGGAATGGTGAACATCTACAACCTTATTATCAATAATGTAGGAATGATGTCTTCATTTTAACCAAGCATGTATTTGATCTTTTGATTTTTATAAATAAAGTATTAAATTTCATTCAAAAGTTGTATTTTTTTTATTGTTATAATTTCTTGCAAACCCTCAAAATTCAATAACCTAAGATCACAATCATAGGATATTAATGGGGCATAAGTGGTATACAATCATACCATAGGCTCGAAAAAATATAACATAAATAAAAATTAACTCCAATAACAATGTCTGGATTATTAACCTGACATAAAGAAAGTAATAAGTGTATGCATCATTAACCAAACACGCTCATTAACTAAACAAGTCTGGAGCAAACCAGCAAGACCTAACCGACAGTCAAAAATTGGAATTCTAGATAAACCCTGTAAACTATAACTCGAAACTAGGGCTGGAAATTTTTGCAAATACGTTTCGACCTCGTAACCTCGAGGCCATACTCGAGGATGAGGAAAAGTAACTGGAAAAATAAAATATAACTAGACTAACGAAGATTACATACCATTTAAGTATTTTTAGAAAAATACATGGTAAAAGTAAAGTTTGACCTTGACAATAATGAAGTCGAACATGGGCATTTTGAATAAACTATGCATGAATGTATTGAAATTCAAACTTAAACCGAACATATATTTGTACGAATAAACAAGTATAAAAGCAGGTCCTTAATAATAACATGCTCGAAATATTTCGATCCAGAAATATAATTCATAATATTAAGGCAAAAAATTAAAGGTAAACAATGTGCAAAATGGTTTTCGAGCTAGAAAATTGAAAGCACAAAAATGACTATTATGATATAAATTCACAATATAATTAAAATAGCTCAAAAGCGAGCTATAAATTGTCTTTGCCCTAATGGCACAAAAATATAATTACAAAAAATATAATGGGCCGTAGCCCATGATCTCGGTTTCAGAGGGTAGATGCCTCTCCAACCGCAGTACCAGAAGCCTTCGCTGCCTCCTCAGCCTCGAGCCTGGCCTCTTCTTCTGTGAGTCGAGCTTGCAATCTTGCAATGAATTTGGTCTCTAGGTTGGCAAAGAAGCTAGTATCGAGGTCGGGGTTGTTAACCTAAATTCGATACATCGCCATGTCTACGGCGTGATCTTTTTTGGTCTTGATCTCCTTAAGAAGATGAGCCTTCTCACCTTCGATAACTTCAAAGGTTATCTTCTTCTCCTCTTCAAGCTTGGCATTAAGCTCCTGAATCTTCTTGATCTCGTAGTCCTGGACCTCAATCTCCTTAGAGGTCGCTTCTAGCTTTGATTCAATTTCAGGAATTCTTTAGACCTCTTTCAAAGATGCCTCCAGCCTCGACTCAAGCTCGGGAATCTTCTGGATCACTGCATCCCTTGCTACGATTTCCAGCCGGGCTGCTTTGAGGTCATCATCGAGCTTTAACTGGGCATCTTGAGCCTCATGCGCAAGCACTTTTCTTGTTGCAACCTCGTTATTCAATAAGAAATTATGTTGAATGAGGGATATGAATGCCTACACACACAAATAAACACAAATGTTAGCAAAGCACAAGCCAAAGTTAGTATAGAATAAGAGTACTAAAGTTAAAATAACTAACTGAAGAGAAAAACTCATCACTCTTGTCGAAAAGAGTGTTGGCATCTCGGCAGGAGGTTAGGAATTCCCACTGAGGGGCCCCGAGGTTGCTAAAACTTTGACCCACACGGGTCAAAGCATTAGAGCCAAGGTTGACTCCAGAGGTTCTAGCAGCACTATCGACCACGAACTCAGGCACATAAGTCGAGATCGATAGGAAGCGGTCTTGCACGGGGGCCTGGACTTGTCTCGCCTGGACTGCAGGAGGAGGTACAACCTCGAAAGGCACTGTGGACTCGGTGGCCTAACTCAGCCCGACCTCAAAAGGCACTGCGGACCCAACAACATGATTTGGGTCTTGGGGCACCTGGGCCGGGGGGACTACCTCAGTGTTTTTGAACAGTTTGGAGGGGTGACCTCCCTTCTACGACACTCTTTTGCGCTTGTTCACCTTTGAAGCTATAGGCTTGTTAAGCACATTATCCAGATTCGAGTCCATGTCACCTGAAGAACAAATGGTTGTACATAAGTAATCGAAAAAAGGTTACTATAAGAGACAAGACTCCAAGATAAAAGAAACCTAACTGGTACTTTCGTCCGAGCTTGAGCTCGGAGACCAAGAAATTCCCCTATCTTCTGATGGCTCTAGGGGAGTCCCCTCTCTATAAGTGGGGGATAATCTCGAAAGTTCCCTATACACATTGGTCCCATACTGTACAACTTCTCCATCCCAGACTACATTTAAGCTATACATGGTCTGGTATTGTCCTAACCAGCTATCGAACCTATGGACTCTAAGGTAAGCTCTTGACCATGCTAAGAAGTTATCTCTAGGGTCCTCGAGCACGATCATCACGTCAGGCTCGTGCTTAAGCAATGATGGAGACCACATGGAGTGGTCCAACACTACTTTACCTCCATCAGCCGAGCTCGTTGAGGCCTCGTCGTGGGACTCATTGTCTGAGATTGGTCACTCATGATGGTGGGAGGCAAAAACACAGAATTGCAAGCCTGAGGTCCTCCTCCTTAGGGGAAGTTTAGCAGCGGGAAATGACACATCTTCCAACCTCCGGTATTTTTGAATCCACGAAGATTTTTGAATCCCTGAATCGTCCCTGGATTCGCCTTTGCCTAAAAGGCCACAAGCTCGGAGCCTGTCTTTATAGAGGAGGTAAGTGAGGGACCTCCCACCATAAGGAAGTTGGAGAATTGCAGCCCTATGATCCTTCATGGATTTTGTAGGAGTAGGCCGGTGGTAGTTGGCTGCAGGCAAGAATAGAGTGAATATTTCAAGCTCAATTACTCAAGGAAAATTGGAAAAGACGTATTGAAATACTTACAGATGCATTGGAAGGAGTAAAATTGGGAAGGAGCAAGCCCATCTGTCTAGAAGAATGCCGTCTTGAAATTCGGAGGATGGTTTGGGATGTCCTCGAACAACTGCTTCTCCTTCGGGTAGCTCGATAGGTAATATAACTCGTCTCCTTCGCGAGCTCGAGAAGGGTTGCTCTTGAGGTAGAAGAGATACAATATCTCTTGCGCTGAAGGCCCGTCCCTCTTCATTTCATGGTACAACGACCTTAGTGCTGAAAGAACACTGAAAGAGTTGGTTTGGATTTGGAAGGGTGAGAGGCCGGCATAATCCAAGAAATTTTTGAAGTAGCTCCTCAGGGGCAGCAAGGCCCCAAATCTTATATGCTCGTGACTCTAGGTGGCAAGCTTGACTTTACAGTCGGGATTTCCATCTCCCAGGGCATAGCAACTCCGTTCATTGGAGGTCATAGGACGGCAAATCAGCATACCAGAAAGTTTTAGCCCATGATAGGCTAATAGCACCAGTAGTTCTCAACCTCAAATAATTCCTCCTTCGAGGTGGGGATTGAGAGAGCTTGGGATGTGGATGACCGAGTTGAAGAGTCTTCCATTAGGGTAAATGAAAGTGCACCAGGTGGAAAGGTGACGATTACTTTAAGCTTGGGATCCAAGGGAATAGGTCTGATCTCGGGGTCTGGGTCAAGATATGCTGCCACTCAGAGTCTCTTCCTCTTTCTCTCTTCGACCTCGTTTATCTGACGTCGAAAACTGTCTCGTATGTATTCTTGCTCACACCTCTCTTTATGCTCGTGGGTCAATCGCTGATTTCGGGTGAAAGGTGATTCAGGACCGAGAGTTGATGGGTGATAAGGGATAGCGAACTCGGGCCCCCACTGATTCTCATAGTATTGCTACATCTAAAAAGGAAGAAAAAGGTGAGGGCCCATCATATATAAAATAATAAGGAGATTAAAATTTTGATAACTTGATCTCGAAAGCTCAAGATAACAAGATTGCCTCAATCGAGACTGAAGGCTCGAAAGGGCGAGATTGACTCGAATGTCTGTCCTAAATTATTGTAATGTTCGGGCATCGAGATTGCACCCATGCGAGAGTGGAGAGGTTATTACCAATTTAGAAGAATCCCGAATTTCCAGGGAAAAAGGTGGCAGTTACCCGAAAAGGCAGCATTTTTGGGATTCGGGTATTAAAACCCTAATCCAATAACCTATTTCTTAAGCTACACGAAACCCAAGATCTAAAGACCCAATTACCTGAAAAACTCCATTTTTACATGTTTCTACCAGAAAGTTTTTGGTCTAAACCGTGCTTCTAATCATACCCAATGTAATCAGATAAAAAAACTTGCCCAATGGAAAAGTAAAGCCTTAAAAAATTGGTAAAAACAAGAAAAGATATCCTTACAGATAGAAGGAACGTGTAAAAAGAAAAAATAAATATATGAAGAATACCAGAGAGATCAGAAAGCTTACACAAATCTTTTCATGGGAACAAGGAGATTGTCGACTGAAGAATGGGAATCAAGAATGACCTCACAGAGTTGAAGGTACTGAGATTGCTTTGTTTCTTTGGCTTAGAGAACATGCAAAGAAAACTTGGATTTTTTCTTTCTTCTCTCTGGTTCGTGCTTTCTGAGGAATGAAATGAGAGTGAAGATGAAGACAGGTATATATACCCCAACGAGGAAGTCAAGGGTCGAAATGATCTGGGCCTTTGATTTGAATTGAAAAAGGATCTGATGGGCGGGGTTTAATTTTAGCATTGGCTGCAAAAAGGGTCCTAGGAAAGGACATGTACAGGAATAGGGAGTACTTGAGTACTCTTGGTGTGCAATCCTCAAGTGACATGTGTCCATACTCGAGTGTGGTAGGTGGCACGTTTTTCGAAGAGTGAAGTTCAAAACTTTCCTTCTCATAGGATTCGAACCAAAACTTTTGAGGGGGCAAAATGTTGCACCCAAATTTCAGCACCGTCATAAATGAGTCCCAAAATTTAGGCTCGTAAAGCGTAAGTTCAAAAATGACAAGTAATGGCTCAACACTTGTATAAATGTGCTTGATTCATGACTTCCTGTTGGTGATCGAGCACAAGGTCAGAATGCTCAAGCTTAAGCATCAACCTCGAAAGAACGAATCTTCCTCGAGGTATGTGTGTAATTTGAGTCTTAGTGTGAGCTCAAAGATGTTGGTCTCCGAAGATTGAGCTCGATGATATCATTGGCTAAGGATGAGGCTGACTATAATAACAAGCTCAAAGTGTTGGTCAATCTAAAAAACGTCTAAACCTTGTGTTCGAGGTCGGCAACGCGATTTGTACATGACAACTATTGGGAGATCCATATTCCTTAGGGATTTATTGTTATATGATATTAAATCTCAATTATCATGGGATATTATCTAATTAATGCATTTAATTATATTTATTTTAAATTTGAATTGTAACTTCCCAAAATAAGGGGGAGATATTTAGTTAACCTGGTCTATAAATAGCCTAGAGAATTTCATTTGTGGACAAACACAATTTGGTACTGAGAACACTCTACTAAATTTCTTTGTAAAAGCTCTGAGATAATATCACAAATCAATAATATCGACTTGTGGACTAGACAGATTTTAACTGTTGAACCATGTAAGAATCCATTTCTTTTTCCTTCTTTACTTAAATCATTGTTTAGTGCTCTTCATATTTAAGTTGACGAAAAACAATGTCAACAATTACATACAACGTTAATCCTCTATTAATGGTTCATAATTAAAAGGGAATAAAAATACCATTTTACCCTTTTAGCTATATCTTGTTCCTAGAGTACCATTGACTTTACAAGTGAAGGTTGTGTCGCATTAAGTTTGCGATGTGAGCGCTCATAACCTTTTTAGTTCCAAAAGTCACCAAATAGGGAACTGTTATTCAATCTATAAGAAGGTATAGATTCCATATCTGTTAAACTATGTCCCCAACCATATATATCATTGACTCCCCAAAACAATTGTTCTTAGCCTGATCATTCTAACAAACCTTAACGCATGAATCAAAGGATCAAATGACATATATAGGAGTTCATAGCAACCTCAGGATTAAGATCATCGTGTATATGATTATCGTTTGATGTGTTTGATTAATACTATGAAATAGTATTTCAACAAGTATTAACTAATCACATATGGTCTAGTTCTATATATCACAATATATAACGTACCGTCACTAAAGTGTCCTACTACACTAGTGACCTGAATCTAGGTCACTTGTATTTATAATACTAGCGAACCGTGCTAGCAATAATTAATCTAAAGATTCCATAATTTTATTTTACTGCGAACTGTTTGAAGTTTATTGTCTTAATCTTGATCCTCTCATACCAATATGAGATTAAGACCACATAGATAAACTTTGGAATTTTATGATATTTACTTAATATTGTCAAAATAATATCGAACATAGTCTATATATATAATAATTCAATTCAATTAGTTATTTCATTTAAAACATTTGTCAACTACAATTGCTTTAAGGACATTATTCCCAACAATCTCCCACTTGCCCTAAAGCAAATCGAGGCATCTCTTTTAATATGTCAATCACATTCTCTTGACCAAATTGGTCTAACAAAGTCTTTGTAACATTTTTTGTAAGAAACTGTTTTGAAGTTATCTTCAAGATCATTACATCAATTATGTAAAATTGTCTTGAATTAAATGATACTTCATTTCATGTGCTTTACCCTCTCATGGTTTCAAGTTCTTCTAGAACAGTTGTCTCTCCATTGCTTCCGCAATGAGATACTAGTTGTTTATTTTAATATGAAACCCTTTCTAGAATGACAAAGAACATAACTAAATTAATTATCCTATTTAAATAGCTCGTAGCTGTTATATTTTGGCTTTTGTGGTGAAACATACAAATCTGAAATGTCTAAAACATTTCCGGATTAATGTGTCTTCTCCATAGTTATGGAAGTTAATTCTGATATCAATCTTTGAAGATTTAAAATCAGTTCATCCTTTAGGATTTTAGGTCACTGCCTAAATACATAATCATATAATCTCTATTATATTCAAGACACTCAAAATTAAGTCCTTATAATTATTCAATGACTCAATCCATCATTGGATTGACAACTGCTGACTATTCCAACCGTTTAACATATGTCGATTCGAAAACATAACATTCGATACATTAAACAATCTATCACTGAGTTGTAGGAATAACTGTCTCATGTCCTCATTTTTCTAGTAAAAGAATAATTGGACATTATTATACATCCTTCTGACCGGGAAGGCAAAAATCCTTTCTGGGATTTTTGTAAACTAAAGTATTTAAGCTTCTTATCTATATAAATTGCTTGAGACAGTATCTAAGGATTGTTCTTTCAATCTCTATAGACTTGAATGTATAGAACATTCTTGGCTTTTCTAAATCTAATATTTAGAAATGCTGACCTAACCATTTCTTTTCTATTGACAATTTCTCTACATCATTTCCAATGATTAGAATGTTGTCAATATTAAGAATAAGAATCACAACAGAATCTTTCTAGTCGAGATCTTCAAATGATTTTGTCATGTCAGCCATTCAGTAAAGACTACTTAGACATCAATTTAAATTAATCTCATAATCCATGCATACAGCAGTGGATAAGAGTATGTAAATAGATTTAATTTTGGTTACAGTAGAAGATATTTATTCGAGTAATAAATTCTTCTTTTTGTTCATAGCCTTAGGCTATTAACCTAACTTTGAAAAGTCTGTATTTTCCTCTGTTCTCCACTTCATCTTGAATATCCTGTTTCAAACTCAAGTTCAATGAACTTTAGTTGGACGTTCAAGAATCCAGATGTCATAGAATTCCAAATTCCATTTCTAGATTCATGGTGTTTCAACCATTATTTTCCGTAAAAGCTTTTCATTTCATACTAATATGTGAATGAAATATATTTAGATTGTGTTACACACAATTTAAATATCTTTACATTTGTAATGGAGTAGCTACCAACTAACGCTCCCACTACAATAATGCTATACATAATTTGTGATATTATTTGGTTTTATCATTGTTAGTTATCGGTAACTTGCTTACTTGACATGCAGTCATTATTTCTAGTACAACTTAACTAGAAAATATAGTGATTATAATAATCATTCTTCATTAAAGTAGCATTTAAGAGATAACAAACTCTTTTGTAATCTTTTATGATTGTTAAAATGTTTCACTAAATGACTTCATAGAAAATTTTCAATTTATTCACATAACCACTTGTGAATCCCAAATTCTAAGTCTTTGATGTTGTACAATCAGACATGTACAGAGTATAACAAGTGTTACAGTTATAGAAATAATAAAGACGATAATGATTACTCATTATTTATTTAATCTTATCTAATATGATTATATTCCATTTCTAAAATACTAATTTTGCTTAGCATTCTAGTTGTATGTGAGTTGGGTTTGAATTCCAAGTTCACATGCAAATTACTTGAATTCCAAATTCGAGTTTAGACTTTATTTTTATCAGATCAAACAAGTCTCTAAGTGACTTTACTTTGAATGTTACACGGAATTTTCTAGAAATTTTCTTTGCATTCAATCAAAGTTAAACATATCTAAAATAAATGTCAATTAATATTGATTTACTATTTATTATTTCTTTTAGCTTTGAACATTAAGAGGTTCAACATACATCTCTAGTATTAACTAAATGATTATGTGATTTTTGAGCCTTTATAAGAGAAATACCTTTTGGTTAACTTTAATCAATAGACTATATAAACAGGGAGAGAACCAATGAATGGTTCCAATAAAAAACTCTCTTTTATTTGTTTTATGTGTCTAATTAATTACAAGTCAATCTAAAAAGTAATTCACATATATGTTTCACTTAATTGTGTTTGGAATAAGATGTCTTATTTATTAAATCTATGATTTGCACAATAAAGAATAATTCATAATTATCATTTATACTCATTGATAAAATAGGTGGAACAAGTATATTTAAAAAATAACAACTGAATTTATTATTCTAAGAAATACTAAACTTGTTCATTCATCAAATAAAGGAATCTAAAAACATAGTTTCTAGAACTAATTTAAAGAACTTCATCATTGCATCTTCGCTTTGGTTTCAATGCAACTAATCTTTTTCTCAAAAGATTTCTGCATCCTTGAAGACAAGAACATATGAAAAATAATATTAGTGGCATAATTTTGAATCAACCATTAAAAAATATTAAAGAAGAGTTTTTGAGTAAATCGAATTTACCCCGTATTTCAAAAATTGAGCATGTGCTATAGCATCATCCTTTATCATGGCCACATATCGTATGCAGTTTCAATAACCATATATCTTTCTTTAATGTCGTCATGCATGGTCGATAACATGCATTGACGTGACACGTGATTCAATCTCATCCATTCACCATATTTTTCATGTTCATCAAAGCTGGATAAAAAGCTTGGAACCTTTGGTGGTAGATCATAGATCGCTGCATACAAGTTTTGTGTTCCGAAGATAATGTGAATCCCTTCGTACCATCTTCTTATGTGGTTAAGACTAAATGGAATTGTTTCCAAGAGTTTTTCAATGACGTATGTTTGTTTTCCCAAGTTTTCAAGTACATGATCAAGATTAAGAGAATTAACCATTGTTGCTGGAAATAAATAAATAAAATATAATAAATTAAAACATAAAATATATACCAGATTTTATTTGGAAAAGTAAACATGATGCATGAATGCAACATATAAAAACACATAAAATATATACTAATCCACGATAAATTAAATTGAAAATTAATAGATTGCCTTGGGGTAGGTCAGACTAACTCCAAATTAATTTTGAGACAAATCTCAATTTCATAACTGATAACTTAAAAATGCCTTTTTCTCTTTTGACTTATGAACTACCGCAAGTTTGGTCAAGATGCACTAGTCGTGCTCGAAAGCCTAGATATACCTTTGGAGTGTAACCCATTATTTTCAATCAATGACTTAACTCAAGAGTGTGTCTTAGGGTTAGTCAAACTTTAAATACATCACTAATTATATTCTCATAAGACAAGTCAACCTTGAGATAAAATAAACATATTCGGAAGCCTTTCCTTAGGGAGGCCGCAAACGGAGGCGACACGAAGCCCTTCCTATGCCTCTCGGTGTTCAACCAATAATGGAGACCATGAGACTTATTGTCATAACTCCCTCTCACACTTAGTATTTTGGAAAAGTGTGTTTTTCACAAAATCAATATTTTTCAATTTATTTGTAAAAATAAATTTAATTATTTTAAAAAAATGATATTGTAATAATTACTAATCCAATTAAGTAAAACAAAACAAAATTGTGTTCTTAATTCTAATTCCAATTTTGCATTAATTAAGAGAATATCATTTTCATTTCAATAAAACATTTTTCATTAAAACAACAAATTAAACAACTTTAATCTTGATTTACCATCTTAACTTATTAAGACTTAATTTATTATTATATGATTTATCATACATAAACATATAACAAAAGTTATAGGAATTTTTGAGTAGCTTGTTTATGCACGAATGTAATGCATGCTAATTGCATACTGTGTGGGTATATGAATAGCATGTTATAATGCATGACAAAAAATTAAACATTTTAATCACATTCAAACATTTATAATAAGTAAATAAAAGCGGGCATGGTAATTTTTGGGTATTTCTAGGAAAAATTACAACAATTGCAAAAATTACATGAAAAAATAACCTAGACTATTTAAGGCCTGATGAAGAGCACCTTGATGTTGAACCTTAAGATGTAGTCTTATTGAGCCAATGCCACCCTTTTCCATATCCATTTTGAATTATACAACTTTTTAATTATTTTAAACAATCTTTTAAAATAATTGAACTTTGGATTTTAACACCCCAAAAGTTTCTAAGGCCCAATTTGGATTTGGGTAATTTAATTCAAAAATAAAATTAAACAATTTAATTTTAATAAATTAAAATTATCTAATTTTTGATATTTTAATTAAAATAATTTTAATTATGGAAGATAACAATTAAAATATTTTTAATTAAGGAAAATAATCAATATTATTTCAATTAAAGAAATTTCCAAATTAAAACTTGTTGACCCTCGATTTGGCCAACGACATGGAGTCAAAATAACGACAAAGACACAAAAAGGATATCAAATGGGAAGAAGGTGACACAAATGGTTTATAGTGGTTCGGCCCCAACTATGTGGTAATAACCTACGTCCACTTAGTGTTCTTATTGATGTTGAATCCTAATGCCGTGATCAAAGAACTATGGTTCTTGAGTTTCACTAGCCTTAGGAGAATTACAACTTTTCGGTGGATAATCACACTATGTTCTCTCTATGAGTATTCAAGTTCAAGGTTCAAAATTATTCCTTGAGCCCTCTCATTCATATTTATAGGCTCAAGGGGGTTACATGGGCCAATGGGCCTTAATTATCCTTAATATCAACATATCAAGGCAATAAAGAGAAAAAATAATATATGTAGTTATTATAAGATTACATATCTCTAAAGGAATTAAACCAAAGCATGCGACCAGACTGGTTGCATCTAATCGCGAGATCTGATGAAGCAATAGACATCTGGTCAATAGGCGAACAACATCCCTTCACTTCAATGCTGCCACGTGCCAACCGCGTGTAATAAATTCTTGCCATGTCATCAGGAGCCATTTTTGGGTAAACATTTTCTCCCCAAGTTTATTTTACTGCGACCAGCATAAAGTAAACTTAAGAGACTGACTCTTCGCATACCCAACCAAATCTGTCAGAGCCGCCCATGCTTTCTCAAAAAAGGCAACCAATCATGTCTTTTCAGTTTCCCAAAAGTTGTCTGACGGCTATTGCATTTCCCCATGCCTTGAAAAATTAATCCCATTATTACCTCTTTTACAGTGCCACGATAAATATAAATAACCCATTTTCTTCATTTTTTACTTTTTACCAATCTTCTTGCCTCCAAGAACTCTGAAGAACAAAGTAAGACAAACCCAGAAAATCTCACTAATCCAAGGTGCGCCTGTCCAATCATTTGAAATCTTCACTCCAACCTTTAATCCAAGTAAGTTTTCTGGTCGATTTCTTTCTGTTATGCTGCGCTGTGCTTGTTTTCCATTCATTTTTTATTTTTGAGTTCTTGAATATCTCTGTTAGTTCTGGAAAAATAGTCTTGGGATAAATGGGTACGCTGAACTATGCTAAATATGGTAGGAAAATAACACCTTGCTGGGGTTAGGAATTAGTTTGGTAGTTAGGTTCATGAGTTTAGGGCGTAAAATCGAAGTAATATATCAATTTTTAAGCTTATAGAAAACTGGGTTTTTCCCGCCCCTTCAGAGTCGAAAAAGTTTTTCCTGAAAAACTTTTTACTTCTGCTTTTTGATCCGTTTTCCAAACTGCTCATATAAAACATAGTGTTTTTGCTAGAATGCTACTGGTCGTATAAAAGCTTAACTTTTATACGCGAGCAACGTTATTCCAAATTTTTAACACAAGTTTTTAGGCTATAGATTCTCATATCCCCTTCTCTGTTCGCAGATTTTCTTGCAAGATCCGTGGGGAGGTTAGAGGCCAATTGACGACGACCTGCTTGCACAACTGCTCGTGGACAAAGAACAGCCATCGCTTCTCATTCCAGAAATCCCTTTTTCTCGAATTCCCCCCAACAGACCTCTTTCCAGTCCATCCAAAATGGGTAGAGTAAAATCCACTGCCCAAAAAAAGAAAACATCAAAACCTTCTGAAAATTAGCCTGCTTCTTAGACTGAGATTCCTTCGACCAGTGGTAGAGCCGAAACCACTGATCCCAAAATCCAAACACAGGCCTGTCTCCGCAATGCCATTCGACCAGACGTTGAATGGTACATTGCTCCCCCTAGCACGATCACTGCTTGGATGATAAATAATTTCCTCAGAAAGTACGGACTTTTTGGGGTTTCTTTATACCTTCCTACCACCGACCAACGGGCAAACCTGCCTGGTGGCGTCTTCAGCGCCTGGTCGAGGTATCACATTGAGGCAGGAGAAATCCTGCCTCTTCATCCTTACATCTAGGGAGTGGCCAATTACTTCGGGGTCACTCCTTTCCAAATAACCCCGAACGGGTATAGAATGCTTTATGCACTCTATATCCTTTACAACCATAAAAAATGTCCCGTCCCTTCGCCTCACGAGATCAACTACCTATTCGATCTCAAATCTAACCCCAACCAGGAAAGCATAGGGTTCTTTCATTTTTGCCACCAGGAAACAAACCACACCTTCTTGAGTGAGACTACCTACAAGTCTAATGTAGGAAAGTACCACCAGGAGTACATTTTAACCACCGACCTAGTTGCCAACAACCTAGCCTTCACCCAAGGAGGTAACTTCTTCATTCTCATGGTCGTTTATTTTCTTTTATTTTATATGCATTTTCCTTAGAAAATTAGTTCTCTTCAGGTCCATGGCTGCGACCATCTCCTACTCCAGAAATTGAGCTTCGAGCAGCGCTACTGGCTTGCATGACTTACGTAGAAAAAAGCGTCAAACAGCTGGTCACTGAAGCCAACCTAAGACTGGTTAGGATTCTGGCACCTCACCAGAACGTGAGGGAGTCAACGGCGGGAAGTGCTACTGGTGGAGAAATTCCCGAGCAGCACCCCAACATGTCGTAACCTCAAAGGAGGAGGACGACTGGAGTGACAATCAGGGAACCCTCCAACACCCCGTGAGAAACTGATCCCCCTGCCCCTACGGGAGAGGGAAAAAAGAAAGCTTCCAAACCCCCTGCACCCATCGACGAGTCTTCAGATGAGAACGGTACTGCCTTCTCATTCTTAGACAGTTTGCCCATTCCCTGTCATTTATTTGACGGGGACGGCAACTTTAAGTACACTCCAAATTTAAATTCAGATTTCTTCCAGGCAGTGAGCGAGTGTAGCAGTAGTTAAGTAAGTAATGTAGCGACCAGTAGTTATAGCACGGGTACTTTACTTGCAATTTTCTTGCTTTTAATTTCATCTCCTCTTATACATTTTGTTTAACTGCTCGCAATGTTTCTTCACTTGTAGATATGTCATCTGGAGACATGTTCGATCACTACACTGCCGCTGCTACTCCCTCGAGCAGGAGGAAACACAGTAAGAGGGTCCGCGGAGAAAGCAACAAAACTACTTCAAAGAAGGCTCGGACTGAGGGTCCTTCAGCAGCTGTTCCTTCAAAGGAAACCACGCCACCTCCCATAAAGGAAACAATGCCACCTCCTTCTCCACTCGACCAGCCATCTCCAACTGCACCGGTCGACCAGCACTCTACTCCTCCAGCGCCTACTGACTAGCCATGCCACACTCAACCCGAAGACACTCTGGCTAGCATCGTGGTCAGTTCGGCCAGGGAGAGAATATACAAACTCTCCAAGCATAAACGCAGCCAAGAGGCCATCGTCGGCACCAGCTCCATGGAGGCTAACCAAATAATAAACAAAGGGCTGAACGAGATAGCCACTGTAAGTTGTTTTCTATTGCTGAGTCATTTTACTTTGTTAATTTCTGCCATCACAGGGGCTTTGGTCACCCAAACCAAAGACTTTGACACTAGGCATACTGAGGCGGTGAAGGTGCTCGAGGGGAAGAATGCTGACCTGCTCGAGAAAAACGTAGAACTGACCAACCAGAACAGTGAGCTGCGCGAGCAGAAAGCCTAGCTGATCGAAGAGTTGTTGGAGTGACGGGCTGCCCTGAACAAATCTAATGAAGAAAAAGAAAAGTTCAGGGAGAGTGCCAAACTCAACTTCCAAGAAGCCAAATAGCTTGAGCTCGATCTGATTGTGAGCAGAAAGGAGACGGAGGAGCCGGAGGGGCACGTTAAGGAGCTTGAAGAGACTAATGCCAAAATCTTGGAGAAGTATAGGGAAGCCACCAACCTTTGCTGCTACGATTTTTGGAAGCATAATCACGAGACCAACTTCAGCTATCTGTCTGAGTGCTTGAGACGAACTCAAATAACCTAATGCACCATTCGCCTGGAGGAAGAAGAAAGAGCCAAAATCCCTGCTTCCCCAGAAATTTCCTTAGCAACGGGGATTGACGGTGTGGACAATGAAGTTGGCACTACTGTCGACCAGAACACTCCTCAAGATCCTCCAGCCTTGTAGTCTTTTATTTTTCTTTTTATTTTATTATCTTTTAAATACGCGACCTACGGGTCGTGATGTAAAGACAATTTCTTTTTTAATTTTTATTGCTGCATGGGTAGCTTCCTTCCTTTTAATCAACCAATTACATCCGAGTAGTACTGCTCGTGATGTAAAGGAATTCTTTTTCTTTTTTGATATTATAATACTTGCATTTATTATAACATCTGTTCGCATGGCCGAACTTAGCATAGTACTTTGGATTGATTTAAAAAAATAACAAAATTTTGAAAAATACTCTAAGTACCATAGCATGCTTTCACTTATTTTTCTCATGTGTTTACATACCTTTCGATATGCTTTGCTTACTAGATACCTTATATGCCCCCCAAGTGATTGAGGAGCTTTAGGTCCTCGGTCACTTGCCTTGACTAAGACCTTTTCGAACATTTCTCCTTGTAGGATAAATTTTAAAATGAGAATATAACAAAACAACATACGTAATGAGCAAATACTTGTAATAAATACAATAGTTGGCAGATTGACTGGCTGTGCATAGTCCCTTTTATTTCTCATAATAAATGGACAAAACATGTCTGTACAAGTGATCATCAAAATGATCTTACACTTATAAGCGATTAGTAACATAAAATGACCAACCCTTTTTCATAACTTGTAAAAAGTAAAATTAATAGAAGCCAATTCCTTAAGAAGAATTGTTTATTGATAGTACTTGCGCAGGTGTTCTCCATTCCGATAGTGAGGAATGAGATCTCCATTTAAGCGAGCAAGTTTGTAAGTGCCTGGGTGGAAGACTTCTTCAATTTGGTACGGTCCTTCCCAGTTAGGTCCGAGTACTCCAGTAGCCTGGTCGCGGGTGTTGAGGAAAACCCTTTGAAGTACTAGATCTCCGACATTGAATTTCCTTTCGCGTACTTTAGAATTGAAATACCGGGCGACCTTTTGCTGGTAAGCTGCTACTCGGAGTTGGGCTTGCTCTCGCTTTTCATCGACCAAATCTAGAGATTCCATCAATAGTTGGCTATTAGAGCCTTGATCGTACGTTATTCTTCGATGTGATGGCGGATCTAAATCAATAGGCAACATAGCCTCATATCCGTAAGCTAAGGAAAATGGGGTATGGCCTGTTGCTGTGCGATGGTACGTTCTGGACGACCAGAGGACTTCAGGCAATTGCTCTGGCCATGCCCCTTTTGCTTCTTCAAGTCTTTTCTTCAGACTATCTTTTAGTGTCTTATTGACTGCCTCGACCTGTCTGTTTTCCTGAGGGTGAGCAACTGAAGAAAAGCTCTTGATAATTCCATGCCGTTCGCAGAAATCTGTGAACAGATCACTATCGAATTGTGTGCCGTTGTCTGAGACAATTTTTCTTGGCAATCCATAATGGCACACAATGTTTTTAACCAAGAAATCTAGCACTTTCTTGGTCGTTATGGTTGGAAGTGGCTTAGCTTCAGCCCATTTTGTGAAGTAATCGACAGCCACTACAACGTACTTGACGTCGCCCTTTCCTGTGGGCAAAGATCTGGTTAGGTCTATAACCCAAACTGCGAATGGCCACAGACTTTGCATCTGTTTTAGTTCATTAGGGGTCGCTCGCGGAATTTTGGAGAACCTCTGGCACTTGTCGCACCTCCGCACAAATTCCATCAAGTATTCATTCATTGTTGGCCAGAAGTATCCTTGCCTTAGGATCTTTTTCGATAAGCTCTGCCCCCTAGCATGGTCTCCACAAAAGCCTTCGTGGACCTCTTTCATCAATTCTTTGGCCTTCTCCCTCGAAATACACCTGAGGAGTGGAATTGAGTATCCCCTTCGGTACAAGATTCCATTGACCAGGATATACCTAGCAGCCTATCGCTAAAGGGTCCTGGCTTTGTTTCTGTCTATTGGTAACACACCCTTCGTCAGGTACTCCATGTAAGGTGCCATCCATGTATCCGCCGCTTGAATCACCAAAGAGGCCTCTTCTGCTTGGATGCTTGGCGCAGATAGTCGCTCAACCAACACTATGTCTAGGGTGTCAGCATCTTTGGCACTTGCCAACTTGGCCAAAGCATTGGCATTTGAATTTTGGTCCAGAGGTACTTGCTGGACAGTGTGCTTATCAAACTACGCCAATAGATCCCTCACTCTATTCAAGTAAGCAACCATTTTTAAGCCTTGGGCCTGGTATTCTCCAATGATTTGATTGACCACTAACTGAGAGTCACTGTAGATATCAAGTGACTTTATGTGCATGTCTCTGGCAAGCCGTAATCTTGTGAGCAACGCTTTATATTCGGCTTCGTTGTTTGAAGCAGTGAAGTCGAATCTAATCACGCAGTGAAATCGATGCCCTTCAAGCATTATCAAAATCACTCCGGCTCCAGCGTGATGCTCATTAGAAGAGCCATATGTAAACAACTTTCATGAGGGACTTTGGCTTTGAGGTTCAGGCTCTCTAGGTTCTTCTCGTTGCTCGCTATCTGGAAGTCCAGTGAATTTTGCGACAAATTTGGCCAGAGCTTGTCCTTTTATTGCTGCTCATGGTGAATAAGAGATATCAGGTTGCCCAAGTTCAACCGCCCATTTCAACAATTGGCCTGCTGCTTCTGGTTTCTGCAGAACTTGCCGTAGAGGTTGGTCGGTCAAAACTGTGATTGGGTGAGCTTGAAAGTATGGCCGCAGTTTTCTGGAAGCTAAGATCAGGCAATAGGCTAATTTTTCAATAGGTGGAAATTGTAGTTCCGCTCCTATTAGCCTTTTACTTACATAATATATGACTTTCTGCACGCCCTCTTCCTCTCTTATTAGAACATCACTAGTAGCGTATTTGGTGATTTCCAAGTAGATGAACAAAGTTTCTTTATCAACTGGTTTTGATAGAATCAGTGGCTGCGACATGTGAGTCTTTAAAGCTTGAAAGGCCTGTTCGCACTCCTCCGTCCATTCGAATTTCTTGTTGCCTCTGAGTAGATTAAAAAATGGGATGCATTTGTCTGTTGATTTGGAAATAAATCCACTAAGAGTAGCAAGTCTTCTGATCAAGCTTTGAACATCTTTGATTTTTGTTGGCGATTTCATATTGACCAAGGCTTTGATCTTCTCGGGATTGGCCTCAATTTCTCGTGAGTTTACTATAAATCCCAGGAATTTCCTTGATCTAACTCTGAGGGAACACTTGAGGGGATTTAGCTTCATCTGATATTTGTTCAAGACGTTGAAGCACTCTTGCAAGTCCCCTATATGTCCTTCTGCCTTCTTCGAATTAACCAGCATGTCGTCGACGTATACCTACATGTTTGTTCCGATCAGCTCCTTGAACATGTGATTGACTAGTCGCTGGTCAGTCACACCAGTGTTTTTCAGACCGAAAGGGCATTACTTTGTAACAATAGAGCCCTATATCGGTCCAAAAGATAGTGTGATCCTCGTTAGGGGGATGCATACTGATCTGATTGTACCCGGAGTACGCATCCATGAATGATAGAACCTCATGCCCCGCAGTGGCATTGACCAGCTGGTCGATTCTAGGGAGTGGAAAGCAATCTTTAGGGCAGGCTTTATTAAGGTCTGTGAAATCCACGCATGTTCTCCACTTGCCATTCGGCTTCGGAACCAGTACGTGATTAGAGACCCAGGATGGATAAAACGCTACCCAGATGAATCCATTCTCTAACTTCTCGACTTCTTCTTTTGAGCTTTTGATCTGTCTTTGTCGAGCAGTCTCCTTTTCTGTTGCACTGGTGGAAAACTCTTATCCATGTTTAGGACATGGATAATGACCGCAGGGTCTATTCCAACCATGTCTTTATGTGACCAGGCAAAGACTTCCTGGTTCTTTCTTAAAAATTCCACCAGCTTTTGTTTCATTGTTGTCTCTAAGTTTTTACCGACTTTCACAACCCTGGTCGGATCTGCATCATCGAGTTGGACCTCTTCAAGGTCCTCGATGGGTCCTATCTCTTCATTAAAATCCCCAAAGTGAGGATCCAAATCCCTGTCCTCACTTTGGGCAACACCCTATTTAGTGACACAATCACCTGATTAGGTTTGCATATCACTGGCCGTATGCAACTCTTTCCCGACAACTTCCCTCGATACACCTTTCTTCGCTTTAGATATTGAGGCATTGTAGCACTTCCTTGCTTCCCATTGGTTTCCCAACATGCATCCTATCCCTGCGTCGCTTGGGAATTTCATGTCAAGGTGCCATATCGAGGTAACAGCTCACAGGACGACCAAAATTGGCCTTCCAATTACAGCATTATACGCTGAAGGACAATCAACTACTATGAAAGTAGTGAGTAATGTCATGTTTGAAGGTGTAGTTCCTGCTGTAACTAGGAGCTTAATCGATCCTGTCGGGGCGAGCCCTTTGCTAGAAAAACCATATATGGTTTGGTTGCATGAATCTAGGTCCTTGACGGACAACTTCATCCTTTCCAGTGAGGACTTGTACAAGATGTTGACTGAGCTTCCCGTGTCAACCAACACCCTTTTAACCATCATGTTGGTGATTTGGACGTCAACGACCAGCTGATCGGAATGTGGGAATCGGACGTACTGAGCATCATCTTCAGAGAAAGTTACCAACTCCTCCTCTGTTCGAGATTTCTTTAGTGCTCGATCCTCCACACTCATCATCTCGATGTCCTGGTCGTGGCGTAAAGTCTGAGCGTATCGCTCCCTTTCTTTCCCACTATCCCCTGCAATGTATGGGCCGCCATAGAGGGTGAGTAATGTTCCTGCCACAAGAGCTGGCTGTAAAGGTGGCGAGCGTTGGCGTGCAGATGCTTGCTCGTTACCACTTGGAGCCTCTCGCTGAGAACCTACTGTGGCTCATACGTATCTCCTTAGGTGTCCCTGCCTGATCAAGAACTCGATCTCGTCCTTCAACTGGTTACACTCATTGGTGTCATGTTCGTAGTCGTTGTGAAAATGACATAATTTTGTCGTATCTCTCTTGGAGATATCCTTCCTCATAGGCGCTGGTTGCTTATAAGGGACATTAGAGCTGGTCACTTGATAGACCTCTGCTCTACTTTCGACAAGGGCCGTATAGTTGGTGAATCTTGGCTCATATCTATTGCCTTTAGGGTATTTATTTTCAGATGTTGTCGGCTCATTGCCCGTCCTTTTTCAACCATTTCTACCATTTTTGCTCTCGTTGCCTTCACCGTTGCCATTGGGTTTATCCGACCCGTTGTCAGCCTTGGCGGGATCTTCCTTCGGCCCCTTATCTTTCGTGGGTGACTTCCCCTCGTTGGCGATCGCATCTTTGAGCTTGATGTATCGATCAGCTCGATCTAGGAATTCCTGGGTACTCCTTACCCCATTCTTGCTCAGGCTGCTCCAGAGGGGGGAATGGCGTCTATGTTGGGGTTTTATGCCCTAATTAAAACCCAAATTCTTTGTAATCTCATTTTATTATCAATAAAAGAATAGAAATCATTTTTTGACTTGGTTAATCACTTTGGTCACATATTTTATTTTCATGACTATTTGATTAATATAAACTTCTATTAAATCCCGAGCATATAGCTAATCTTATTTATAGTGACGTAATCATAGTGGAATATAAATATGATTATATGTTCAAAATAAGTTAGTCCTAAGATTAGTCAGTGCCCCGAATTTACACTGACTTGCCAATCTACGATATGATCTACTTACACATTACAGTTTTATGTTCTTTCCAGAACATTAGCAAAGTAGCTAAGATCAGATGTATTTGTTACATCGGACAGGACCGATATTGACAGTTGATAAGATGAGTAAAATACCATTATTATCTATTCTATTCATATCATATAGTTGACCATAGGTCAATTCAATCTCAATTCTGAGTGGTTAGTATTCTAACTGATTGTATTATTTGAGTTCTTTGACTTGTTCGTTACCAGCTTACCCTACGGACTAGCCCATACTTACATCTTGGGAACTCGGTAGTATAATTGAGTGGGAGTGTTAATCATAGATATGAACATCTATAGCTTCTGATGAAGAAGTGAAATGATGGTTTCTTTTTAGTTTGGTTCAAGGTGTTAAATGATAGAGATCTCGTTTTAGTAATTAAATTAGTTTACTGAAATATCATTTACAAGGAACTAAGTTTTTTTAAGGATAAAATACAATGAGGGGTAAAACGGTATTTTAGTCCTATCTCATTGTAGACCGTCTATAGAGGATTAAGTGATAATTATGGTTGTAACAATGGATAATTAATAGTGTTTTCATATTTGTTATAGAGCGTTCTATGAATTCAAGAGTGCAATTCCGAGTCTATAGTGGAGTCACGAGGAATTAATACGTTAGTTAATTTATTTGTTAGATTTATGATAACTTATTGAAGCTTGATTTCATAGGCCCATGGTCCCCATTGTACCTTGGAAAAAATCATCTAGATAGTCTCAATTAATTAAATTAATTATCAAAGTTGACCAGGTCAATTTTGGATAGTTTCACAGAGTTGTGTAATTTTGAGAAGAAAAGAGAAATTATGGCAGATTTATTAATTAAGATAAAATTGATATCTAAATTAATAAATAAGTTTAAATCAAGGTTCAAATTATAAATAATTAATTTGATAAAGGATTTAAATAATTATTTAATTAATTAAATCAATAGAAAATAATACAAGCCTTGTTTTTAAGTCCAATGGGCTTATAATCAAATGAGAAATTTCACGGGCCTAAAGCCCATGATAATTTCGACCTAGGGCTTCAAAATGGCAATTATTTTATTGATTTTTTAATTAAATTAAATTGCCTAATTAAGTCTATAAAATGAGTGCTTAGAGAGAAGTCAAAATATAAGTTTAATCACTCGTTTTCTGATAGTTTTAGATTCTCTCTCAACCTAAGTCCTTTTCTAAGCCTCTTTGATTATTTTCTCTTCTTATTCTCTGTATCTATCTCATGTGTTGAGAATTGCCTACACTAGTCTAGGTGATTCTAAGGATACATTGGAAGGCTGTGAAGAAAATAGAAGATCGGTTTAGTTTCTTGATAATACTCTACGACAGAGAGGATGCAAGAGTTAGAGAAAATGAAGGAATGACTTTTTAATTCTGTTGCGTATACTGTAAATATTCTATTCATTGTTTCTCTTTGAATTCAATTTTAGAAATATGTTTTAGGCTATCTCGTATCAATTTGTTTAATATTAGATATACATGAAAATAAATAAAGATCATGTATAAGTTTTTATAACAACTGGTATCAGAGCCTTTGTTAATCTTTATTTTCATGCATGAACATGTTTAAAATTGGATTATTTGATATGTTTGAATAATTGGATGGTTTTTATGTTTTTATGAAGTATATTGATTTTATGTGAATTTTAGCAATTTTTAGATTATTTTGTTGTGTTTTCTATGCTATTAATTTTTATATATGCTTTATTTTGTGTAAAACATGTTAAAAATTAATAAGAAAATGGTTTTGGTATGAAAAATTGCTCAAAAAAGTTTTTGGAAAATTTTTGGTCTGGCTCCCCATGTGTGCGCGCACGCTTGGGAACACCAGCCATGGTGAACAGTACCCACGGGTACTATTCATCCAATTTTTTTTTTAAATTAAAGAAAATTAAATTTGTGGATATTTATTATTTATAATCAAAGCCAAAAATATCAGATTTGTTATGTATTTAATTTTTTTTTTGAAAATAAGATATTTTTGTTAGTTGAGATTAAAATAATTAGATATTTTCTACAAAGATTCAAATTCAAATTTAAAAATAGACTAACAACTTAATTTTAAATATTTTAATATATTAAAATATTAGAATTATGATATAAGATATTTAAGATATTTTCATTTAAATTCTTGATTTTTTTATTAAATCTTTATTTGAAAATATAAATATCTTTTTTATTCTATAGTTTTTAATATTTAAATTATTTGAAATTTGAATATTGTTAGTTAGTTATTTTTATGGATATTTGAATTTGTTTAACTATTTTGAGATATTTTAGGGTTGTTATAACTATTTATATTTTATTTTTTTAAATGGTTAAAATATTAGCTAATAGTTGTAACAATACAAGATTTTTTTTTGGAAAATAGTTAAGATATTGATTTTAAAATTTAAAATAGGTTAAATTTTTAAAAATATCATTTTTTCAGCCAATTAATAAATTTTTTTAATGAGATTTAAATTAACTTTGGTTAATTGTTGATAAATCCTATTTAAATTAAATTAATATTTTTTTTTCAAATTAACTTAAACCAAGTTGATTGTTGATAAATCAAATTTAAATTAACTATTGTTAGTTGTTGATAAATTTCATTTAATTTGACTTATTTTTTGTAAAAAATGAATTAATTTGAATTTTTTGAAAAATTCTAGATAATTAATTGTGGAATTTTTGCAAATGAAATTAATTGTGGTATTTTTGCATAAATTCATAGAATTGCTCATATAGTAACATGATTAGGCCCATCCAATTATAACATGTCTGTTTGCACTATATGTGACATTTTTGCAATTGGGCTTAGAAGCATATAGTGGCCCATATGTTTGTTAGATATGTTGGATTTTGCCAAATAAAATGCTCATAAAATGATAGGTTTTATTTGGGCCCATTAGAAAATGTAAAGTTTATACTCCTCTCTTGTGGGTGATTCCACTTGTACAGGCTCATTTGCTTTGCATGACTATAGTGGGCTTAATCAATTAATAACAATCAATAAAATGAAGGTTTAAATTCATGTCTTTTGGACCTTGTATGGAAGATAGGTGACCTTTGTAGTGGGAACGACATACTGGACCCAGCTCTCCTCCATACAAGCCCAATTGTTAAGGCCCATTTACCTGAATTGGACTTAATTGTATAGGTTCATTATATTAGTTAAACCTAAATATTGATTAGCAACAAATTAATTCTAAATTAATTGAATTTGTTTCAATGTGACACTTTAGAATTAATAGGAAATTATAGGACTTTGGGAAAACCATAGTCATTAATTTTCTAAAAATAAATAATAAAAATACTATTTTTTAATTTTGTAATGAGCTTATTTTAAGAATTTTATTCGATCTCCACCATTGGTTTAACATAGTCAGTAGCTTAATGGGGCCTCGAGGCGCTTTGATTCGTCCCCCTACGAAAGGTGTTCATTAGTTATTTTGACAATGTTAGATTTCGAAAGATAGATAATTATAGGTCAAATTCTACTATACTCACCCCTACGATGACTACTAGGACTAAATCTATGATTATTGAAACCGTGGGTCTAGGTCATAAAATAAGAGATTTTGTTTTCTTATTTTGATCGAATAGTAGGTTGTTAATAGTGGTGTCCATTATTAAATGACTTTACAACTCTATTTAACTAGTGGTATTTTTGACTCTCGCCAACCGGGACAAGGATATCATAGATTAGTTAAAATCCTAAAGAAATAGAGATATGATTGTTTTTGGTATTTTTTCTCACATCTTACATATTTTTGGTATATGTTGTGCTATTTCTTGAAATTTGAGTGAATAGAAGTTTTATTGAGCAAATGTGATTGATTTCTATTTTATTGGTAATTTGTAGTATAATTATGGCTGTGTCTACTCCCATCCTTTCTCAACTTTCGATGGAGAAACTCACTAGAGAAAACTTCCTTAAATGGAAGCAAAACATCAATATTGTGTTGATTGGTGACAACTCCAAGTTCTTCATGACTGAGGAATCCCCGAAAGTTCTAGCTGAAGGAGCTACCAAGTCTGTGAGGGACAAGTATGAGCGTTGGCAGGCGGCTAACAACAAGGCGCGATACTACATGTTGACTAGTATGGTTGACACTCTCAAGAAAAAGATGGAGAATGTCGAGACAGCCTATGAAATCATGGATCAGCTCCAAGACATGTTTGGTACCAAGTCAGCACAGATTCATTTTGAGGCCACCAAGAAATATGCCAATGCTTGAATGGCACCTTCTCAACATGTTCGTGATCACCTGATCAAGATGACAAACTACTTTCAAGAAGCTGAACTGCACGGAGCCATAATAGATGAGGAAACTTAAGTTGGCTTAATCATCAGCAATCTTTCTCCAGCTTTCCTTCCATTCACCACCAACTATGTGTTGAATAAACTCAACTATGGATTGCCCCAAGTTCCTAGCAGATAAAAACAAAGGTAATGATTATAGTTAATTTATCTTGGAAACATGTGTTTTAGAGAATGATAACTCTGTTTGGATTATTGATTCTGGATCTACTAACCATGTTTGTAACTCTTTACAGTTTCTTGAATCGTGGGAGGAAGTGAATGAAGGCGGCTTAAAGCTTAGAGTTGGGAATGGAGCGTTCATTGCGGTTCAAGCTAAAGGAAGAGCTCGTCTGAAGTTCGGAAATAAATTTTTAATTTGAAAAGATGTATTTTTTATTTTGGATTTTAGTAGAAATTTAATTTTAGTTTCCATGTTGCAATTAGAATGATTTGTTATGACTTTCACAAGTTTTAATATATATATTTCTTTCAATGGATCACAATTGTGTATTGCATGTTTGGAAAATGGGCTTTATATTCTGCGACCTAACGAACCCCTCACTCTTAATAATGATTTATTCAAAGTAGCTAAACCTAGGACCAATAAACGTGAAAAGACTGATAACAATAATATGACGTATTTATGACACTTGAGACTAGGTCACATTCGCTATGATAGGATTCAAAGACTTACAAAGGACGGACTTTTGAGGGAACTCACCTTAGGCGAATTACTTGTCTGTGAATCTTGTCTAGAAGGCAAACTGACCAAGCGTCCATTCTCTGCAAAGGATGATAGGGCCAAAGAACCACTTGGTCTTGTGCATTCAGAGGTTTGTGGACCTTTGAATGTACAAGCCAGGGGTGGTTTTGAGTAGTTCATCACTTTCATTGAAGATTACTCTAGATACTCATGTCTTTACCTAATGCATAGGAAATCAGAAACATTTTCTAAGTTTCAGGAATTCCTAACAATGGCTCAGAACCAATTAGATAAAACGTTAAATATCTTGCGATCTGATAGGGGTGGGGAATATTTGGATATGCAGTTCCAAGATCATTTAACTGAACTTGGGATTTTATCACAACTTACTGCCCCAGGCACTCCGCAACAAAATGGTGTAGCGGAATGCCGGAACAGAACTTTATTGGAAATGGTTAGATGCATGCTTAGTTACTCAACTCTACCAACTTCATTCTGGGGACATGCAATTGAAACCGCGAATGGCATTCTCAATGTTGTGCTGTCAAAATCAATCCCCAAAACACCTTTATAACGCTGGAATGGTCATGAACCTAATTTACGCCATTATAGAATCCGGGGGTGTCCCGCTCACGTCCTGAGGAAAAAGGAGGGAAAGCTAGAACCGCGAAATGAAGTTTGAATGTTTGTTGG
Source organism: Humulus lupulus (assembly GCF_963169125.1). Taxonomy (NCBI): domain Eukaryota; kingdom Viridiplantae; phylum Streptophyta; class Magnoliopsida; order Rosales; family Cannabaceae; genus Humulus; species Humulus lupulus. Next base: position 124,066,905 of record NC_084801.1, on the reverse strand, counting down.
TTATCTTAAAGGTACTCGGGGTGGAATTTTATATAGTCATTTAGAAAAGAAAGTGTTCACTTCTACAAATGCTACTTTTCTAGAAAATGACTATATCTAGAACTTTAAACCTCGCAGCAAAGTAGTTTTAGAGGAGATGGTTAAAGAATTTACTCCAACCAATGTTCCATCATCATCAACGCAAGTTGATGATGAAATTCCCAGTCTTCATGTCCAGCCGACGCTAGTCAATTTAAATGAAGAAAGTACCACTGTTCCTGAGAAAACAGTCACAGAGCCTCGTCGTAGTGGGAGGGTTTCTAGGAACCCAGTTCGCTATGGTTTGGATGGTGAAACCAATATGGTTGTTGGTGACACTAGTGATGATGATCCATTGTTTTTCAAACAGGCAATGGCTAGCCCTGAAAAGGAACTATGGCTCGAAGCCATGAAACAGGAAATGGAGTCCATGTACTCAAATTCTGTTTGGGATCTTGTGGAAGCACCTAGTGAGGTGTTGATGGAAATATCGAGACTTATAAAGCTCGATTAGTGGCAAAGGGTTATACCCAAAGAGAAGGCGTGGACTATGAGGAAACTTTTAGTCCAGTAGCCATGCTCAAATCCATTCGCATGCTCCTATCCATAGCAGCCGCTCTTGACTATGAGATCTAGAAAATGGACGTCAAGACAGATTTTCTTAATGGAAAGTTTGACAAAGTCATTTATATGGATCAGCCAAAAGGATTTAAAGTATCTGGACAAGATGGAAAAGTTTGCAAGTTGAATAGGTCTATCTATGAACTTAAGCAAGCTTCTCGTTCCTGGAATCTTAAGTTTGATGAAATAATCAAAACCTATGCCTTGAACAAAATATTGATGAGCCCTGTATTTGCCAACTGAAGGAAAATCAATTAGTGGTATTCCTAGTTCTGTATGTAGATGATACTTACTCATTAGAAACAATGTTAAGAAATTATCAGATGTGAAGAATTGGCTGAGCACTCAATTCCAGATGAAGGATTTGGGTGAAGCGAGTTATGTTCTAGGTATCCAGATCATCAGGGATAGAAAGAACAGACTCTTAGCTCTATCTCAAGCAGCTTACATAGATAAAGTACTTGAACGTTTCTCAATGACAAATTCCAAGAAAGGACGTCTACTGTCCCGCCGTGGAATTCATCTTTCAAAGAAGCAGTCTCCCCAGACTCTTGAAGAGGAAGATGCAATGAGAAAAGTTCCTTACACATCTGCAGTTGGAAGTCTGATGTATGTCATGTTGTGTACTTGACCAGACATCTGCTATGCGGTGGGAGTAGTGAGCAGGTATCGGTCAAACCCAGGACCGCAACATTGGATAGCAGTTAAGCATATCCTGAAGTATTTGAGACGGACTATGGATTATATGTTAGTCTACAAGGGTGATGTTTTGAACCCTGTAGGCTACACCGATTCAGATTTTCAAACTGATGTCAATGACAGGAAGTCTACTTCTGGAATGGTGTTTACTCTTGGGGGTGGAGCTGTGATTTGGAGTAGCGTAAAGCAGTCTGTAATCTCAGATTCCACCATGGAGGCTGAGTACATATCCGCGTCAGAAGCAGCTAAGGAAATAGTCTGGCTAAAGAAGTTCTATTCAGATCTTGGTGTTATTCCAGAAATGGATAAATCGCTTGTGTAGTTTTGTGACAATACAGGAGCGATAGCCAACTCGAAAGAACCTCGAAGTCACAAGAGGAGTAAGCATATAAAAAGGAAGTATCACATTATTCGAGAATATGTGGCCAGGGGAGATGTGAAGGTTATGAAGATTGCAACTGATGACAATCTTGCAGATACGTTTACAAAGACACTACCAGAAGCTACATTTGATAAGCATATCAAGGAAATGGGATTAGCAGAATTAAGGCATTAGTTTCAATTAGTGCAAGTGGGAGTTTGTTGGGGTTTTATGCCCCAATTAAAACCCAAATTCTTTGTAATCTCATTTTATTATCAATAAAAGAATAGAAATCATTTTTCAACTTGGTTAATCACTTTGCTCACATGTTTTATTTTCATGATTATTTGTTTAATATAAACTTCTATTAAATCCTGAGCATATAGCTAATCTTATTTATAGTGACGTAATCACAGTGGAATATAAATATGATTATATGTTCAAAATAAGTTAGTCCTAAGATTAGTCAGTGCACCAGATTTACACTGACTTGCCAATCTATGATATGATCTACTTACACATTACAGTGTTATGTTCTTTCCAGAACATTTACAAAGTAGATAAGATCGGATGTATTTGTTACATCGGACAGGATCGATGTTGACAGTTGATAAGATAAGTACACATACCGTTATTATCTATTCTAGTCATATCATATAGTTGACCATAGGTCAATTCAATCTCAATTCTGAGTGGTTAGTATTCTAAATGATTGTATTATTTGAGTTTTGTGACTTGTTCGTTACCCGCTTACCCTACGGACTAGCCCATACTTACATCTTGGGAACTTGGTAGTATAATTGAGTGGGAGTGTTAATCATAGATATGAATATCTATAGCTTCTGGTGAAGAAGTAAAATGATGGTTTCCTTTTAGTTTGGTTCAAGGTGTTAAATGATAGAGATCTCGTTTCAGTAATTAAATTAGTTTACTGAAATATCATTTACAAGGAACTAAGTGTTTTAAGGATAAAATACAATGAGGGGTAAAACAGTATTTTAGTCCTATCTCATTGTAGACCGTCTATAGAGGATTGAGTGACAATTATGGTTGTAACAATGGATAATTAATAATGTATCTATACTTGTTATAGAGCGTTCTATGAATTCAAGAGTGCAATTTCGAGTCTATAGTGGAGTCACAAGGAATTAATAAGTTAGTAAATTTATTTGTTAGATTTATGATAACTTATTGGAGCTTGATTTCATAGGCCCATGGTCCCCATTGTACCTTGGACAAAATCATCTAGATAGTGTCAATTAATTGAATTAATTATCAATTAGAATTATCAAAGTTAACCAGGTCAATTTTGGATAGTTTCACAGAGTTGTGTAATTTTGAGAAGAAAAGAGAATTTATGGCAGATTTATTAATTAAGATAAATTGGTATCTAAATTAATAAATAATTTTAAATCAAGGTTCAAATTATTAATAATTAATTTGATAAAGGATTTAATTAATTAAATCAATAGAAAATAATACATGCCTTGTTTTTAAGTCCAATGGGCTTATAATCAAACGGGAAATTTCAAGGGCCTAAAGCCCATGATAATTTCGACCTAGGGCTTTAAAATGGCTATTATTTTATTAATTTTTTAATTAAATTAAATTTCCTAATTAAGTCTATAAAAGGAGTTCTTAGAGAGAAGTCAAAATATAAGTTTATTCATAGGTTTTCTGATAGTTTTAGATTCTCTCTAAACACAAGTCCTTTTCTAAGCCTCTTTGATTATTTTCTCTTCTTATTCTCTGTATCTATCTCATGTGTTGAGAATTGCACACACTAGTCTAGGTAATTCTAAGGATACATTGGAAGGCTGTGAAGAAAATAGAAGATCAGTTCAGTTTCTTGATAATACTCTGCGACAGAGAGGATACAAGAGTTAGAGAAACTGAAGGAATGACTCTTTAATTCCGCTGCGTATACTGTAAGTATTCTATTCACTGTTTCTCTTTGAATTCAATTTTAGAAACATGTTTTAGGCTATCTCGTATTAATTTGTTTAATATTAGATATACATGAAAATAAATAAAGATCATGTATAAGTTTTTCTAATAGTCTAACCCCGGCAGTTAGGGCCATCATCTTTCCCTCGTCGCCCACTATTTTGGCTCCAGCCACTGCTCGCATAAATCACTGGACATACTCCTTTAAGGGCTCTCCCTCTTTTTGGTGTATCTTGACCAGCTGGTTGGCCTCAGTCGGGTGTACGTAACCCACGTAGAATTGTCCGTAAAATTCCTTCACGAACATTTCCCAAGATACTATACTAGCAGGAGGGAATTTAAAGAATCACTCCTGGGAGGTGTCAGATAGTGTGGCAGGAAAGATCCTACAGCGGGCATCATCCAACACCTTTGTATCTCAAATTTGTTGACATGAGATACTAGGTCCCCGTACCCATAAAAGTTTGGCAGTACCGGCATTTTGAACTTGCTGGGGGTTTCTGCCACAACAATCTTCTGCACAAACGGAGTGCCTCTCCTCCGGTCGTACTCTATGTGGGATGTCCGGCTCCCGACCAGCTGCTGTATTACCTTTACTTAGAGCATCAATTTGAGCTTGAACCACGTCTGGGATCGCTGGGGAGACTGTTGCTGGAGGAGCGTACTCATCGTGCATTTTGCACCTGTCGTTGAGTACATCTCTCAAGTCATCATCCTTGCGCCTTTGCTCGATAACTCCTAGTCGTTCAATGACGTTATGCTGTCTAGGTTGCTCCCCATTGTTATGGCTTACAAGCCTATTGTCTCTTGGTGGGGGGTTCCTATCTCCACCTCTTTCTTCTTGCCTTTGACCAGCATTCTCCCTGCCAGAATCGACCTCATTATAGTCATGGCTGTCTCTAAATGGTGGTCGACTTTGGTGCGACTGGCTGGTCACACTGTTTCCTCCTCTGGCTGGCATTTCCCGAGCGTCAGGGGGAGGCTTGCACTGGTCGGTGGGTCCCCGTGCATTATTATGCCATGGGGGGCCCCTGATCGCAGAGCCTAAGTCGGTATGCATTCTATGGGTAGAAGGACGTTGCCCCTTGTTCGGTGGATTTGGCTCATCGTCCCCTGGGCGTCTAGGGCTACGGGGTGGCTGCCCGACCCTATTCTGCCTCTGGTGCTGGGGATTGCCGTGACTAGCTTGAGAAGGTTGCTGTTGCTCAGGATCCCGAATTGGGACATCATCTTGAGCAACAGGTGGCTGCTCCCGCCTTTGTGGGCTTGCTGGCTGGATCAGAGGACTCGGATTAGGGGCCCGTTGAGGTGGTGCACTTGGTGGCTGATCTGGTTGAGAGGCCGGTGCAGCATGCCCTCTAGCCAACTGAATGGTTGCTTCAAGAGAGGCTGTGGCATCTCTTTGCCAATGGTCCATTGCTGCCAGGTGCTCATTTAGCTCCTGGCGCTGACACTCAATCTCCCTTTGTTGCAGTGCCAAGGTCTCTACCGCATTTTCCTGATTGACCCTCAGACTGACCAACTCATCCTACAACACACCTAGTGTTGCCCTCAGTGTCTCAAAATCCATTTCCTCCTCTTCAAAATCCAAGTGTGGTTCATTCTCAGCCACATTTGGAGGAGGAGGTTGAGACGACACAGCGCCAGCAGCCTGTCCAACTTTCTTGGATGTCTTCTTCATTTGATTTTCTTTAAGCTTTTTGACTAATATCTCAATGAAAGCACTAGAATATTGACCTTCGATTTTGCCAACGACATGGAGTCAAAATAACGACAAAGACATAAAAAGGAAATCAAATGGGAAGAAGGTGACACAAATGATTTATAGTGGTTTGGCCCCAACTGTGTGGTAATAACCTACGCCCACTTAGTGTTCTTATTGATGTTGAATCCTAATACCATGATCAAAGAACTAGGGTTCTTGAGTTTCACCAGCCTTAGGAGAATTACAACTTTTCGGTTGTAACGACCGAACTATTCTAGCCCTTGGACCATTAATTACTACTATACTAATCTTAAGAAAACGTACATATGAAAACACCATAAATTTATTATGTAATGAAAATGTTTAAATACATAAATATTTTACTTAGGATATAGGATCCCATTGTTTTGAAAATAAAGAAAACCATAACTTAAATGAATTGGTTACAAAATTAGGTGCGGAAAAAAAATAATACATAGAAATCATAACTAAAAGACTTAAAAACTTCATCCTCGAATTGAACGCGCAATCCACCGATTCCATCCTGCCTCAATACACATCCCCAAGCTGCCAAGAATCTTTCTGCCGCCATAACTATTTTCCTGCACATATAAACATAAAGGAATTAGCCTAATGCCCAGCAAGGAAAATCTACTACAAGCATGAAACATAATCATACACATATCTATAAGCTATAAACATATAACATATATCTATAAAGACGTACATCATATAAGACTATATTATTAATGGCCATTAAAACATGTGATAAACCATCTACATCCCCTTTCTAATATCTGAGGTAGGTTAGATCACATGGTAGGTTTATGATAACCCATCTACGTCCCCTGTCTAATATCTGAGGTAGGGTATATCATAACCATGAAACATAAGAAAACATAACATAACATACTATAGCATAACTTATCATAACATATCAACATAACATATAAGCATATAAAACTATCCTATTTTCCTTACCAATATACCGGGATGATGAGAACAAAGTCGGGATTTTGGAACACTCCTAAAAACCATAATAGAGAGGTGAGTATACTAAAGAAAATGGATGAAAAGAATGAACTACACCATCGAAAAGATACTTACCAATAAGAATCTTACGTTCAAGATCTTAGATGCCTAACCAAGAATAGAGAATACGAGTTAGGATTTGAGTAGAAAAACTATAAGAAAAATACAGAAAGGAACTAGAATAAGGAATACCTTGAATGCTTCTATGACCGAACTACACCTTGAACTGAAATATACTATGAACCTTACTTCCCGAATGTTTATTAAGCTTATAACACTAACCCAAGTATTTACCACTCTATAGTCTCACTAGCACCTGGAAGGCTCTAATCAATTCTTGAAGAATGAATGAAAAGTCTTGGTGCTAGGTCCTATTTATAGAGTTCTAGGAATAAAAATCTTCTTTTTGGATTTGAATAAAAATAATGAATTTAATTGAAAATATTTGAATATCCTTCAGCCAAAGGCTTAGGACTTGGTCAAATTGTTCAAAGTGAGAGAGGTTTAAGAAGTCAAAGCTTGATTTTTAAAACAAAAATAATAAAAACAAATAGAATCCTAACTTCTAACTTCCTAAATCTCGGAACTCTAAACTCACCTGAAGTAAAATCAACATATCTAGAGTTGTATGACTCCGACTTAGACTCTCTTTATATCGTTAGAAATCTAATTCAATTATCTACAACTTTTAGAAATACTATTTTTCGAAATTGATAGCATAACTGGGTCAAAAATAGGTCAGAAGTTATAGTATCCTAAAGTTACGAAAAATCTATTTAATTATCTAAATAACAACCTAATCCACAAATAAATAAAATGGTGACAAATGTCATGCAGCTAACAAATTCTGGTGAAGACTAAGTCTTATATTTCCCTTATTTTATCATTAAAATAATAATTTCTTAATAATCATGCATATGACAAATGTCATAATCCTATTGGCTCTATCTAAACCTTAGGAATAACCATGCCCATGACAAGTGTCATATTCTTATTAGCTTTATCTAAACCTTAGGTTATAACAATTGTCATATTATTAACCAGCAATATTAATCAAACCTTATGTTATAATTAATATTCTTAAACTATAGGTTAAACTTATAAAATTCATAACTATTGCTAGGAGTTTCCAACAAAGTCCCAGCTTGAAACAAAATCTAGAGTAATAAACATACTATAACAACTACTAGCTATTACTTACTAATACTATCTAACTAGCTAAGTAAAGTTCTTGGACTCTACAATTCTCCCCTACTAAAAAGAATTTCGTCCTCGAAATTTACTCACCAAATAAATCCGGATACCGGCCTTGCATGTCTTCCTCCAACTCCCACGTTGCCTCCTGTTCAAAACTATTACTCCATATAACTTTGACTATCAAAATACTCTTGCACCGTAATTATTTCATCTCTCTATCTAGGATGCTAACCAGTCATTCCTCATAACTCAAGTCTTTCTGGAGTGCTATCGTATCGTACTTGAGGACGTGAGATGGGTCTGACACATACTTGCATAGCATTGAGATGTGGAGCACGTTGTGACTATCTGCTAGGGCTGGCGGTAGGGCTAATCTATACGCAACTGCTCCCACTTTGTCCAATATCTCAAAAGGACCTATAAATCAGGGACTAAGTTTGCCTTTCTTCCCAAACCGCTTCACACCTTTCATAGGAGATATTCTTAAGAAAACTTGATCTCCGACTTTGAATTCCACATCACGCCGCTTGGCATCCACATAACTTTTCTAACGGCTTTGAGCAGCGAGCATACACTTTTTAATTAGGGTTACTACATCCTAAGCTCCTCTAATAGCTTCAGTTCCAAGTAGTTGCCTTTCTCCTACCTTGTCATAATGCAACGACAATTGACACCTTCTTCCATAAAGAAACTCATAAGGTGCCATCCCGATCGTTGACTGGTAGCTATTGTTGTAGGAGAATTCTATCAGCGGCAAATACTCACTCCAAGATCTCGATGTAAACACCGATCCTCTATCGAATACTATTGTCTTAGAGAATCTATGCAATCGTACTATTTCTTGGACTTAAACGTCTCCATATTGATCTGCTGTGTACAAAGTCTTAATAGACAGGAAATGAACTGACTTGGTTAATCTATCTATTACTTTCCAAGATGAATCATACTGCTTAGTTGTTCGTGGCAAACCCGCCACGAAATCTATGGCTATATCATCCCATTTCCATTTTGGAATGCTAAGTGGTTGCAATAAGCCTATAGGCCGCTGATGTTCTGCTTTCACTTGCTGGCATACTAGACACTTAGACACAAATTCTGCTATGTCCTTCTTCATCCCTGGCCACCAATACATTGCCTTGATGCCGTATGCCATCTTGGTCAACCGTGGGTGAACTGAGTATGGGGTACTGTGCGCTTCTTCTAGAATCGTCATCTTAATCCTTTGATCATTTGGCACGCATACCCGATCCTTATATCTCAATAATCCTTGACTTGATATTGAGAAATCTGTGGCCTTGCCTTCTCTGACTGCATCCATTTGTGCCGCTAGTGTGTCATCATGCCCTTGCCCAATCTGTATATCTTCTAGCAGATTTGACTGCACAGACAAATTAGCTAGCTTACCGACAACTATTTCTATTCCGGCACTGATCAGCTCCTACTGTAGCGACTTTTCTATTCCTGCTTGCACTGCTAAACTTCCATAACTCTTCCTACTTAGCGCATCGTAACTACGTTTGCCTTTCCTGGGTGGTATAAGATTTCTCATTCGTAATCCTTCACTAGCTCTAACCACCTGCGCTGCCTCATGTTGAGCTCCTTCTGAGTGAAAAAGTACTTTAAAGTTTTGTGGTTCTTATAAATCTTGCACCGTTCTCCATAAAGATAATGGCGCTAGATTTTCAACGCAAAGACCACCGGTGCCAACTCCATATCATGTGTTGGATAGCGTTGTTCCTACTCCTTTAGCTGCCGTCAGGTGTAGGCTATCACCTTATCATTCTGCATCAGCATGCAACCCAACCCAACCCTTGCTTCGATGCATCGCAGTAAACTACGAACTTATCGTTGGGTGTTGGTACACAGAGTACTAGTGCTGAGCACAGCTTGTCCTTAAGCAACTGGAAGCTTTCTTCACATCTATCATTCCAGTTGAATATTTGATGTTTCCGGGTCAGGTTGGTGAGTGGAGTGGCTATCTTAGAAAAACCCTCTACAAACCTCCTATAATAACCTGCTAATCTGAGAAAGCTCCTTACTTCAGATGCGTTCTTTGGTCTTGGCCAATCCTTCATGAACTCTACTTTAGATGGGTCTACAACAATCCCATCCTTGGATACTATGTGGCCGAGAAATGCTACTTGTGAAAGCCAAAATTCGCACTTCTTGAACTTGGCGTAAAGCTGATGCTCCTTCAGTCGTAGGAAGATTAACCTTAAATGTTTCTCGTGCTTGACTTTATCCTTTGAGTACACCAAGATGTCGTCGATGAAAACTACGATGAATTTATCCAAGTATTCCTTAAAGACCCTATTCATTAAATTCATAAACACGACTGGAGCGTTGGTAAGACCAAAAGACATAACTAGAAACTCATAATGTCCATAACGAGTTCTAAAATACATCTTGGGAATATCCTCTTCCCGTACCTTGAGCTGGTGATTCCCGGACTGTAGATCAATCTAAAAAAATAGTTTCCCCTCAGAGTTGATCAAACAAGACGTCAATTCGGGGTAGCGGGTACTTATTCTTATTTGTCACCTTATTCAGCTCGCGATAATCTATACATATCTGCATGCTTCCATCCTTCTTCTTCACAAATAGTACTGGTGCTCCCCATAGCGAATGGCTCGTTCTAATGAAACCCAAGTCTAAGAGTTCTTCTAACTACATCTTTAACTCCTTGAGTTTGGTAGCAGCCATCCGGTATGGTGCCTTGGAAGTAGGCTCAGTGCCTGGGACTAATTCGATTGTGAAGTCAATTTCCCGCATCGGCGGCAATCCTGGCAAGTCGTCAGGAAATACCTCTGGAAATTCCCTTACAATATGTACATCTCTGACCTTTAGTGGTGTTCCCTAAACTACATGCGTAACGCTAGCTAATAATACATGACATCCTTTTTCTATCATTCTTTGGCCTTTGAGAGATTCTATTAGCGGTGTACGTAGTCCTGAAACTTGTCCCATATAGCATCATTTCTGACCATCAGGAGTTTCGAACATCACTTGCTTACGTCTGCTATCGATGGTTATGCCATACCTTGCTAGCCCGTCCATGCCTAATATCATGTCGAAGTCTTTGATTTCCAATTCTATCAAGTCTCCTTCAAGTTCTACGTCCTCGATTTTGATTGGTACGCCTCGTACAATCCGTAATGATAGGACTACTTCACCCGAAGGCAACTATGTCACAAACCTAGTTCTACAAGGTTTGTCTAATTTCTCTATCATTTCTAACGAGATATAAGAGTATGTTGCTCCCGAATCAAACAATACTAGAACGTATACTATCGAGGATAGGAATCTGACCTGTAACTTCTTGTTACTAGCATTGGCTCCTCCCTGGGCGAAGGCAAAGACTTTGGTTTGGAACCATCGTTTAATCCATTTTTCTCCTTCTGCTTGAGCTGTGGACATTCCTTCTTTCGATGACTTTCCTAACCACAGTTGAATCATTCCTTGATGTTTGCATGACATTTCCCAAGATGTTTCTTTTGGCCCTCAGAGCATTGTGAGTATTCTACATAACCTGACTTATTGCCTCCATTGTTTGTCCGTGCTCTTTTATCACCATTGGGCTGCTTATCATCTGGATGCCTTCTCTTCTGACCATTACTATTACTATTGCTATGCTGACTCCTGTTGTTGTGGTTGTTCTGACCATTTTGAGGTTGACCTCGCTGTTTAGGCTCAGGCCTACTAGCCTTCTCCTTACTAACATTCGCCTGAAGCCTTTCTACTTTTATTGCCGTTTCTAGAACATTGGAATAGGTAGTATTTCCCGGGTTTGCTAGCTTAACCTCTAATTCAATCTTTGGTATAAGTCCTCTAACGAACTTGGTCACCCTCATAAAGTCAATTGGAACCAACTCTGGTGCAAAATTGGCTAATCTGTTGAACTGCCGAGCATATTCTACTACTGTTAAGTTGCCCTGCTTCAAACTAGCGAACTTCTCGACCCTTGTAGCGATGACTGCCGAGTTGTAATACTTCTTGTGGAACAGCTCCACAAATATTGTCCATATCATGGTGGCGACATCGTTAGACTGCTGAACTAAGTCCCACCATATTCTAGCATCCTTCTTAAGCATAGACGAAACTTAGGATATGCATTCCGCGTTGCCGAGATTCATATGCACTAGGATCAGCTCTACATTTCTGAGCCATTCTTCTGCTTCAAAGGGGTATGTTGTCCCTTCAAAGTTTGGAGCGTGTTGCTTACAAAACCGCTTGTAGATTGGCTCCATGTGCTGAGCTGGGTATGGCGCATAGTTCGCCATTGGCCATGCCCCACAAGGACCTACTTGATGGGGTACTTGAGCCATCTGCTGAGGATGTGGTTGCAGCTGAGGTGGAGGCTGAGTCTACTGTCGCTGTTACTGTAGTAATTCCTCCACTTGTTGTCGTAGTCTTACATCTGCAGTGTTGTTAATCGACGACAGTGACGCTCTTTCTTTAGCAGCAGCATTGGTTGCACGCCTTCCCCTTCTGCGAACTGGAGGGGCTTCATAAGTTTCAGGAGCAACGCTTGAGGCATTGGCGTTGTTGCGAGCAAATCTTCTGAGCGGCATCTTCAACAAAGTTCTAACAGTCGAGAACATGTTAGAACTTACCCTAATAGCTCTAAGTCAAAACTTAATCTGAGAAAACATAACTCGGACCTATTAATTATGATTTCTTATGAAAAAATTATGTAAGCCTTCTTTATGATTGGGGTCTATTTGTAAACTTAGAAAAATAAGCCATCTTTATAATTTACTAAGTCTGTTTCTAATCATCCTATATGACTTAATTCTCAGGCTCGAAACTCATCGCTGTTCCAAAGTTAACCATATTGAGGGAGGGCTGGGATCAGTAAAAACGTTCCCACCACTATGGCCCCCTAAACTCTCAATATAGAACCCAGTCCATTGATTTGTATCCACCCTCACGGAACTTGGTCATTATTTATTAAATTTATTATTTATTATGATTGTAGAAAAAATCAAACTCATACATTATAACAAAATAACCATGATATTAATTTGGAAAAAAAAATTCACTATGTACAATCATAAATGCAAAGATAATAAATAACAAAAAAAATAAACTAATTTACAAATATTCTTAACTGAAAACATAAGGGCTAAAACTAAACACATAATCAAAACAACTAAAACATAAACACTTACATTGGCGGTTAGATTCAGAGCTTTGAGTGTGTGTATCGAGGAGAACTTCATGCGAATGAACCGTTTCTCTGATACCAACTGTAACGATCCAACTATTCTAGACCTTGGACCATTAATTACTACTATACTAATCTTAAGAAAGCGTACATATGAAAACACCATAACTTTATTATGTAAAGAAAATGTTTAAATACATAAATATTTTACTTAGGATATGGGATCCCATTGTTTTGAAAATAAAGAAAAACATAACTTAAATGAATTGGTTACAAAATTAGGTGCGGAAAAAAAATAATACATAGAAATCATAACTAAAAGACTTAAAAACTTCATCCTCGAATCGAACGCGCAATCCACCGATTCCATCCTGCCTCAATACACATCCCCAAGCTGCCAAGAATCTTTCCACCGCCATAACTATTTTCCTGCACATATAAACATAAAGGAATTAGCCTAATGTCCAGCAAGGAAAATCTACTACAAGCATGAAACATAATCATACACATATCTATAAGCTATAAACATATAACATATATCTATAAAGACGTACATCATATAAGACTATATTATTAATGGCCATTAAAACATGTGATAAACCATCTACGTCCCCTTTCTAATATCTGAGGTAGGTTAGATCACATGGTAGGTTTATGATAACCCATCTACGTCCCCTGTCTAATATCTGAGGTAGGGTATATCATAACCATGAAACATAAGAAAACATAACATAACATACTATAGCATAACTTATCATAACATATCAACATAACATATAAGCATATAAAACTATCCTATTTTTCTTACCAATATACCGGGATGATGAGAACAAAGTCGGGATTTTGGAACACTCCTAAAAACCATAATAGAGAGGTGAGTATACTAAAGAAAATGGATGAAAAGAATGAACTACACCATCGAAAAGATACTTACCAATAAGAATCTTACGTTCAAGATCTTAGATGCCTAACCAAGAATAGAGAATACGAGTTAGGATTTGAGTAGAAAAACTATAAGAACAATACAGAAAGGAACTAGAATAAGGAATACCTTGAATGCTTCTATGACCGAACTACACCTTGAACTGAAATATACTATGAACCTTACTTCCCGACTGTTTATTAAGCTTATAACACCAACCCAAGTGTTTTCCACTCTATAGTCTCACTAGCACCTGGAAGGCTCTAATCAATGCTTGAAGAATGAATGAAAAGGCTTGGTGCTAGGTCCTATTTATAGAGTTCTAGGAATAAAAATCTTCTTTTTGGCTTTGAATAAAAATAATGAATTTAATTGAAAATATTTGAATATCCTTCAGCCAAAGGCTTAGGACTTGGTCAAATTGTTCAAAGAGAGGGAGGTTTAAGGAGTCAAAGCTTGATTTTTAAAACAAAAATAATAAAAACAAATAGAATCCTAACTTCTAACTCCCTAAATCTCAGAACTCTAAACTCACCTAAAGTAAAATCAACATATCTAGAGCTGTATGACTCCAACTTAGACTCTCTTTATATCGTTAGAAAGCTAATTCAATTATCTACAACTTTTTAGAATTACTATTTTTCGAAATTGATAGTATAACTGGGTCAAAAATAGTTCAGAAGTTATAGTACCCTAAAGTTACGAAAAATCTATTTAATTATCTAAATAACAACCTAATCCACAAATAAATAAAATGGTGACAAATGTCATGCTCCTAACAAATTCTGGTGAAGACTAAGTTTTATATTTCCCTTATTTTATCATTAAAATAATAATTCCTTAATAATCATGCATATGACAAATGTCATAATCCTATTGGCTCTATCTAAACCTTAGGAATAACCATGCCCATGACAAGTGTCATATTCTTATTAGCTCTATCTAAACCTTAGGTTATAACAATTGTCATATTAATAACCAGCAATATTAATCAAACCTTATGTTATAATTAATATTCTTAAACTATAGGTTAAAATTATAAAATTCATAACTATTGCTAGGAGTTTCCAACTAAGTCCCGGCTTGAAACAAAATCTAGAGTAATAAACATACTATAACTACTACTAGCTATTACTATTACTACTACTATCTAACTAGCTAAGTAAATTTCTTGGACTCGACATCGGTGGATAATCACACTATGTTCTCTCTATGAGTATTCAAGTTCAAGGTTCAAAAGTCCCTTCCCTAAGCCCTCTCATTCATATTTATAGGCTCAAGGGGGTTACATGGGACAATGAGCCTTAATTATCCTTAATATCAGCATATCAAGGCAATAAAGAGAAAAAAATAATAATAAATGTAGTTATTACAAGATTACATATCTTTAAAGGAATTAAACGAAAGCGTGCGACTGGACTGGTCGCATCTAATCGCGAGATCTGATGAAGCAATAGACATCTGGTCGATAGGCGAATAACATCCCTTCACTTTAACGCTGCCACGTGCCAACCGCGTGTAATAAATTCTTGCCACGTCATCAGGAGCCATTTTTGGGTAAACAAAACTATTTTAATTCAATTTTTGATTTTTAATTAAATCAATTATTAAAACAATTATGGTAACAACACATTAGGGTTTATGTGATACAAACCCTAGGTGTGTAACACGTGGGGCGACGGCTGGGATGTCCCGCAGTGGAGGAGGCCACTACACGGGTGAGGCTGGCAAAGGCGCGCGGCTAGGCATGGAGGCACAGCAGGGGTGCATTGTTATGGACGATGTGGGGCGCATGGGCATGGGGTGTAGGCGCGCATGGGCGTGGGGGTTCGAGCTCGGGCCTTGGGGTTCGAGCTCGGGGCTCGGGCCATAACATAATCTTTTATCCATAATTTTAAAATAAATTACAAAATTCCTATGTGCCAAAATGGCTTACAATTTTTCATCTAGAAATTTTAAGACCAATACCTAAACCCAAAAGCACCATTATTAAGCAACCCTTAAGAATCTATCATCACGAAAATAAACATCCTTCCATTCAAACATATATCACATATAATATAAAAATGCACATAATCCCACACAAAAATTAATAATATGCATAGATTCATGACCTGCTTTGGTACCAATTGTTGGAAAAACAATAAGAGTACGCAGGGAAATAAGTGTGGTGGACCTAGCTTATACAACAACAACAACAACAACAACAACAAAAATTTTCCATCTCTCATATAAACAGTTTATATGATCAAGAAAACATCCAGCATAAGCATTAGCATCCAATATTATTAATCATGCAACAGATATATATATATATATAAATATACAATATATTTATATATATCATATAAACATATACATAAATATTCAAGACCATGAGTATTTACCTCTTGAAGCTTATCAAGTGTCCTTGAGTCTTTTCGTTATATATCGATCTTCCTATCCAATGCTTAGTACACAAACCATGATCTTCCGGAGTGTTCTCTACACCTCAAGATGTGTGTGGGCACATAGAGAACATAGGTTTGTAATTTAAGAATCACAAGTATTTGTTAACACATGAGAACTTGGATTATGGTGTGAGAAATGTTAGAATAAAGAAAAGAAGATAATATTTTTGTCTGACAAATTTTTTGAAAACTATTTTGAATTTTTACTAACTTGTGTATTGCTTATCTCTTTTATGTATATTCTTCTATATCATATATACAGTGATTATGCTATTACCTTATTATTCCTAATAATAATAGTAATATAATAATAATATCATAATGATGATAGAAATTAATTTAGGTAAATATCTAACTTACTAAATTTGAAAATATCTATTTTCAAATTATTAATTAATTAAATAAATAAAATAAAAACAACACTGATACAATATCAATGTAGTGCTACATGTATGGCACAGTCTAGACTGTGTCATGCGTGAACTGCTACATTCCCTTTTCAGGGATATTGCATCTTTCATTTAATTATTTATTTAACTAAAATCAATCTTGTACAAAATAATGTATTTATCTTTTTAAGGAAAAGATGACAACCATATTTCAAAATTTAAATTTTAAATTCAAAATTCAAAATGATGATCATCATTGTCATCATCTTTTAAAATTCAATAAACCAAAGACTTACCAATTTTATTTTCTCCCACTCAAATAAAATAATTAATTTCAAAATTTTATTTATTTATTTATATATATATGAATTTCAAAATTTTATATTTAAATTAAGAAACATATTTTGGAAAATTTAATAATTAATTCCAAATTAATTATTTAACCTCAATTATCATATAATTGTATACTTGACCCGAAGAATAAAATTCTTCTCAAATTTCCAAATTATAGTTTTACCATTATATCAACTCTTACCTTGATATGGTGTTGATAGAGCCACCTTGGGGACCTATGGACCTATAATATCAAGCTCCAATAAATATTAGATTATTAATCAAAGTTCTTAAATTAAATAATCATATTTATTAATCTCATGCTTACTCCACTATAAATATGAGATTGAACACTTGACAATTATAGACATATATTTACAAAGTACTTTATTAAAGAATAAAGTGTCCATTGATATAATCATTACAAACAACGTTAATCCTCTATTAATGGTTCATAATTAAAAGGGAATAAAATTACCATTTTACTCTTTTAGCTATATCTTGTTCCTAGAGTACCATTGGCTTTACTAGTGAAGGTTGTTTCGCAACAAGTTTGCGATGTGAGCGCTCATAACCTTTTCAGTTCCAAAAGTCAACCCAATAGAGAACCATTATTCAATCTATAAGAAGGTATAGATTCCATATCTGTTAAACTATGTCTGCAGTCATATATATCATTGAGTCCCCAAAACAATTGTTCTTAGCCTGATCATTCTGACAAACCCTAACGCATGAATCAAATGATGAGATGACATATATAGGACTTCATAGCAACCTCAGGATTAAGATCATCGTGTATATTATCATCGTTTGATGTGTTTGAATAATACTATGAAACAATGTTCAAACAAGTATTAGCAAATCACATCTGGTCCAGCTCTATATATCACTATATATAAAGTACCTTCACTAAAGTTTGCTACTACACTAGTGACCTGGATCTAGGTCTCTTGTATTCATAATACTAGCGAATTGTAGTAGCAGTAACTAATCTAAAGATTCCATAACTTTATTTTACTGTGAATTGTTTTAAGTATATTATCTTAATCTCGATCCTCTCATACCAATATCAGAATAAGAACACATAGATAAACTTTGGAATTTTCTGATATTTACTTAACATTATAAACATAATATCGCACATAATATATATATAATAATTCAATTATTTATTTCTTTTACAAAATTTGTCAACTACAATTTCTTTAAGGGCACTATTCCCAACACTCTCCATCCACAAGGTGGAGAAAATTGAGGGCGCAGCTCCCCAGGACTTGATGAAGTCCGACCTGGAATGCAGCTGACCTTAAGTTCTTCACATGTCTCTTCTGCTTATCCCACACTTTTACATGATCTAACTTTTTGGTTGTTTCCATTGGCAGTCATAACTGATCTAGTTTTGAGCAGGGGATGAGATCCTTGACTAATTGGAGCAATCCTCCATCGAGTTGGAAGCCACCTCACGAAAGTTGGAGCAAGGCCATGATAAGAGTAAGTAGATTAAGGAAGCTAACTCTCAGTTGGGGGAGACGGTCTTGAAGCTTCATGCGGATCTTGAGACGACCTGATCTAACGAGAACATTGCTGGGGTGCAAGCCTTGGAAGTGAACAAGGCTTGGGACCAACTTCAGGAAAAAGTTGACGAGCTTCAGCTCAAGGTTGATGGCCACGAAGCCCATAAAAATTCAACTATGGAAAAAATGTTTTAGAAAATCTAGTGCCTCAACCAAGAAGGTGACTTCTTGTTCTTGGATGCGGAGCTGTGGGAGCGTTATCAAGTCAAGTTCCAAGATTGTCTGTCAAAAGAGCCTTCAGAGATGATGGAAACCGCCTCTGGAGCTGGAGTAGATGGCAGCAAGGATGAAGTTACCTCGCAAGGGCAAACTCAGGACCGAGGAACCTCTTGGCCGTTTATTTTTATTGTTTTTTTTTTTGGATATTTTAAAATCCCTTGTAATTAGGCCTTTCAGGCCAAGAAAATATGCCAGTGTGGCTTTGTTCAAGGTTATTTATCCTCATTCCAAAGTTTTTTTTTTCTAATATTTATATATCTCCATTCTACTATTGTGCTTAATCTTTTGAATTTTATACACATGCGTAGTTATAGGAAATTATTTTAGATCGAGGTATTTTTAGAACTTCATTCTTAATAGCTGATAAATTAATTTTTAGGTCGTAGACCTGGTTATATCCAGGATTTTCATAGCTTAATAGCCTACCTATTAATATTCAGGCCTGGTACCTGGGTCAGTCCAATGTTTTATTGTTTTGAATTTTCTTGTTAAACTTAGTTAAATTCATAATTGTTTTGAAAACTTGAGCTTTTCCAAGCTACCAAATTTCCAAATTCTAACTTACAGAATTTTTCAAAGACTTAACAAATTATTATCAGGGTATCTGCCCCACAAGCGATCATAAGTTATGGATGTTCTAGGTCTCTTTTACATAGTGATAATAAAAATATTGAGAGAAATCTGGTACTATGTTTAAATTACACAACAACCATAACTTTTTTAAATAAAATAAAGTTTAAAATGAAATGGACTTCATAAATAAGCTTTACAAAACAAAGATAAACTTGAACTTAATCAATCACTAATATTTTTTTTTTCAAATGCAAAGCGTTCTCAGTTTGAGGAACTCCTTCTCTACTTAGTTGAGCTAACCTGAATGTGCATTCTAGTAGAATTTCCACAATCTAATAAGATCCTTCCCAAATCGTTCCTAATATGCCATCTTTAGGGTCTTCATTAGCCAGGAACACCCTTCTCAACACCAAATCTCCCAACTTGAGCTTCCTTTCTCTCAAATTTGAGTTGAAATAACGAGTTACATTCTGCTGATAATGAGCGAGTTGAATTTGTGATTCTTCTTGATGTTCCTCAATCAGATCTAGAGATACTTGCAATAGAACGTGGTTCTATTCCTTGTTGAAAGTCCTTTGCCTGTGTGACGTCATTAGGGCTTCGACTGGGAGCATTGCTTCACTTCCAAAGGTCAGTGAGAATGACGTATGACCAGTAGACGTACAGTGAGAGGTTCTGTACATCCAAAACATTTGTGGGAGCTGTTCGTGCCATAAACCTTTAGCATCCTACAACCTCTTTTGTAAGCTTGCCTTGAAGGTTATATTCATTGCCTCTACCTGTCCATTAGCTTGCGGTTATGCCACAGAGGAGAAACTCTTGATAACCCCGTACTTTTCACAAAAATTAGTGAACAGTTCGCTATCGAACTAGATCCCATTATCTGATAAGATTTTCGTTGGGAGCCTGAAGCGGCTAATTATGTTATTTATAAAAAAATTGAGTACAATCTTCGCTATGTTGTGGTCATCATGGACTACTCACGAAGTGGGCTGAAGCTGAGCCGTTGGCAACGATAACCTCGAAGATTGGCTAATAAGGATTAGTGCCTTGATTAGTGTGTCGGGAGGGCATAATTGGATTTATATGTGGAGTTAATTGAGCATGTGTGTGATTATGTGGTATATGTTAATTATATGGTAATATGAATATATGTGCATGTTTATGTGTACTAAATATGCATGTGGGCCCGTTCTTGTTAATAAGGGCATATTTGTAATTTTGACCCATTCAGGGTATAAATGTGATTATGCGTGTTATATGATTGAGACCACATTGTTATGCTGATATATTCACGATATTCAGCTCGAGGCGATCCTAATGAGAGGATTAGCAGAATAGTCAGAACAAGGTAAAATACCCGGCTCATGGTGAGCCTAGGGGAATTTTGGGAACGTAGTTAGTATTTGAGATTTACTGGGCAACAAGTAGTTATTTGGAGATAAATTGGGTATATCGGGATTAATTGGGAATTTAAAGGATTACTTGAGGATTAGCGAGAAATATGGCAAATGAAGGTATTGTCCTTGGGGGCGTTAAACAACAACTTTTTGATATAGGGGCACTTCGGTCATTTTGGTGCCAAGGGATAACTTGGAAAGCTTTGAGAAACAGTTTGGAAACACTTAGATCACTCTTAGTTACTCTCTCTCTCTCTCTCTCTCTCTCTCTCACTCTCTCATAGTTTTGGAAACTTGAGGGAAAGGCTGAGTTCTTCTGAAGGATTGAAGCTAGGATTACTTAAGGATCAATTCAGAGGTCCGAATCGCTACTAATGTAAGGTTTATAACATTTTTTTTCTGTGGATCTTCTGGTTAGCTTAGGCTTTGACTGGGTTTTGATTGCTAGCTTAAGTTGTAGAGTTAGGGTGAGATTTGTGGTTGGTTTTTGAGGTAATTGAGATGCCCATGCTGTGTGAATGTGAGTTCTAGACTCAATTTTCAAGTTTACTCATGTTTAAATTGAATTCTGGTGAGTTTAGCTCGAAGAAAACGCAGGAAAAGTGTTGGGGATACTAAGTTCGCGAGGTCGCACTGCGACATTGTTCTTGGAGCGCCGCAGCCAGCATGAACTCAGAGGCCTAGGGGTTTCGCTGAACCGCCTTAGCACCGTAGCGCATGTCCAAGAAAATGCCTTAGGATGCTCTCTGACTTGTAGAGAGTCGCGACGCCTCTGAGGAGCGTCACGGCTCAAATAGAGAATGTTTGCCAATTAGGGTTTCTAAGCTCGGGAACTCAAACCTAAGGGCTCAGAAGAGATTCTACTACCGGGTTTAGTAGAATTCGAGGTCCAATAGGCTAGTATGTTATTATGAAGCTTTTAATTGGTTTAGGTCTTGATGATTACTGTTATTGCGTTGTGACTAGGTTATACTGCTAAGGCTCGGGAATAGGGATCATGCTCGGTATCGCCTTATACTTTCAGCTCGGGACTCGAGGTAAGAAAATCGTTTCTTGCATCCAGTGTAGGGCGTGCGCTCCAATTGTAGGGCACAGGAGGGAGTGTGCCATGATACCGTTATCATTGAATGTCTACTATGTTTGAATTTATGCTGTCATATATGTTGGTACTGATTGCTTTGTCGGAAGACCGTTGACGGCATTACATGTGTATTGTATGTCGTAGTGGTGAGGCCAGAACACGGATGTGATATCCGCCATAGTTGCGAGGCCATCATAAGCATGTGACATTCATCCACTCGGCATGAGTCGTATATTTTTTGGAAACTATATTGTTGGAAAATATATGTGAGTAGGATGTGGTTATAGAGTATGTAATATATGATAATGTTATCTAATTATGTGTATGATTGTTGGGTTTTCTTGTTGGGCCTCAGCTCACGGGTGCTTCGTGGTGCAGTTAGCGGAAAAGGAAAGTTAGACCAGCCATGAGTTGGAGAGCTATGGGGGCAGGATGTACATACTTAGCCTGCTCTATCGCCACGGTCGAGATATTTTGGGTAATAGGAGTCTTTGTTGAAATTTTGCCGCTTAGGTTGACTAAGTATGTATTTATTTTTTGAAGAACTTGTATTTATTTGAAACTTTTTGGATCCTTTTTAATGAAAAGTCACACTTTTGACCAAAACTTTTGACACTTAAACCTTCGTTTAACCCTAATTACACTTTTAAGCCCAAACGACTTGCTTAACGAGTTAAGCACTACTTTTTACACACGGTGTAACGGGTCTGACTATTCAGGGCATTACAACTTGGTATTAGAGCTTCCAAGGTTTATTAGTTCCTGAAGATTGGCTGGGCATGTACACTCACTGCTAAAGATAAGCTCGACTTAGGGTTTGGTAACCAATGATATGATTATGTGCTTAACAGTTTAAATGAAATATATATGCCTTATCTGCGTGCTTGATTAAGGAGCATGAGCTATACTGATAGGGCCTGGCCCTTGATTGCTAAGTGAATATGAGAATGTATGTTTGTTATACTATTGATGCATGTGGAATGTCAAGTAGCATAATGTTTATTAATGTTGTTTAGTTGCTCGATTATAAACCATGGAGCAGTTGTGGAATTCGTTATCATTGCCTGATGAGTCGAGTCATGTATTGTAGTTATGCTTGGAGAGTTATGCCGCCAAGGCAATTAGTTCGACTAGCTCGCACTAAGATCGAGGCTAGAGATGATAACCAGGGTCAGAACCCTCCGCTAGTCCCTGAGAACTGACAGCAGATGCTTGCTAAAGTGTAAGCCAGAATGTAGACACAGGAAGAAGAAATTTTCCAGTTAAGACAACAACAGGTTCCAGAAGGGAACACTGCGCTAATAGTACCACTCGCTGCCCTAGTACAAGCTGTACAACAACAGCCTGAAGTATTGAACAGATGGGAACCCTTATATGAGCAGTTCAGGAAGCAACACCCTTATAATTTTGAGGGAGGGTCAAACCCACTGCGAGCAGAGCAGTGGATGAGTATGACAACCTCCATTCTAGACTTTATGAGGGTTGTAGGTAATGATAGGGTGGCCTGCGACACTTACATGTTCCAGGAAGATGACCGCATCTGGTGGGAGGTTGTATCTCAGACCTAGAATGTTGTTGCTTTGAGTTGGGATGAGTTCCAAAAAAAATTCAATGAGAAATACCACAACGGCGCAATTCGAGCTGTGAAGGTAGATGAGTTTACCAAACTGGTTCAAGGCAACATGACTGTGATTGAGTATGCCCTGAATTTTGACAGGTTGACCAAGTTTGCTTCTAAATTGGTGCCAACCGATGCTGCCAGGAGAGACAGGTTTGTTCGGAGATTAAACCCCATGGTGGCATGGGATGTTAGGATCACGTCAGTGCTTGGGGTTACCACATATTCTCAGGTAGTTGAGAAAGGCCTTCCTATTGAGGGTGCAAAGGATATAATTTGCGTGAGAGTTCTGCGATGCTTGATGCTATGAGGACGGTACCTCCATTTACTGGGTCTGGTAGGGGCGGAGGCCCCAGTGACCAGAAGAGGAAGACCTCTGATAGTTCTATTACTCCGTGTCTCGATAGGAGGGGGCAAGGTACCAGAGTAGCCATCGAGGCTACAATGAGGCCTGGAGCAGTTATCTATTGCTAGAGATGCCATGTGGGAGAATGTCGTGCTAAGGCATGCTTCCTTTGTAGGTTAGTGGGACATTTGTTTGGTGTTACACATCGATTCTAGTGCTACACATTTACTTGTCTCTAATAGAGTGGTTGATAGACTCTGTAGGCCTTCTGATTTCTTTACTGCGGGGTTTGGGAATATATTTCCTACAGGGGAAGTGGTAGTTTCTAGGAGATGGGTTAGGTCATTTCCAGTGATGGTGGACAAAAGGGAACTATAAATGGACTTGATTTAGTTGGGTATAGATGATTTTGACATGATTTTGGGGATGTATTGGCTAGTCAAGTATTGGGCGCCTATAGACTTCAAGAAGAAGATGGTGACATTTGAGCCTAAGGGTGAGGATCCCTTCATTTTTGTTGGTACTATGCATGGACCCCGCATTCCTATGATATCAGCATTGAGGGCTAGAGACCTATTACAAGGAGGTTGTGTATGATTCCTAGCCAGTGTGGTGGATACCACTAGAGTCATGCCAGTGGGACCAGAGGAGACCAGATTGGGATGTGAGTTATTAGATGTGTTCCATGAGGACTTACTAGGACTGCCACCACACTAGGAGATTGAATTTGTCATTGAGTTAGCACCAGGTACAGAACTGGTGTCGAGGGCACCATACAGAATGATTCTGACAGAGCTAAAGGAATTGAAGGTACAATTATAGGAGTTATTGGACCTGGGATTTATCAGACCTAACTACTCACCGTGGGGTGCTCCGATTTTTGTTTGTGAATAAGAAGGATAGGACCCTAAGGATGTGTATAGACTATAGGGAGTTGAACAAGCTTACTATCAAGAACAAGTGCCCACTACCAAGGATAGATGACCTGTTTGATCAGTTGCAGAGTAAGACATTATTATCAAAGAATGATCTTCGATTTGGTTATCACCAGCTGAGGATCAAGGATAAGGTTATTTCGAAGATGACATTTCGCATGAGGTACGAGCATTAAGAGTTTTTAGTCATGTATTTTGGGTTGACTAATGTCCCAGCAACATTATGGATCTGATGAACAGGGTCTTCAAGGATTATTTGGATCAGTTCATGATTGTCTTCATCGATGACATCGTGGTTTACTCTCGTTCAGAGGCAGAGCATGAGCATCATCTATGGTTAGTTTTGTAGAGATTGAGGGAGCACTGGTTGTATGCTAAGTTTAAGAAGTGCGAGTTTCGGTTATCGCAACTGACAATCCTTGGTCACATTGCTAGTGGAGATTGAATCAAGGTAGATCCGGCCAAGGTAGAAGCAGTTAGAGTTTGGTCGATGTAAAGGAATGCCTCATAAGTTAGGAGTTTCCTTAGGTTGGTAGGATATTATAGACTATTTGTGGAAGGATTCTCAAAGATTGCCACACCATTGACGAAGTTGATGACAAAGAATCTGAAGTTCTTGTGGTTAGACAGATGTGAGAGTATTTTCCAGGAGCTGAAGCGACGGTTGATCACTGCTCCAGTGTTGAGTCTTCCTTCATATGGGGATAAGTTTGTGGTGTATTGCGACGCATCGAGACTGGGGTTAGGATGTGTGTTGATGTAATGTGGGAAGGTCATTACTATGGACTTTGTAGGAGGTTTGCCTAGGACAGTGGGGCAACATGACTCGGTATGGGTGATAGTGGACA
This sequence comes from Humulus lupulus, assembly GCF_963169125.1. NCBI lineage: Eukaryota > Viridiplantae > Streptophyta > Magnoliopsida > Rosales > Cannabaceae > Humulus > Humulus lupulus. The sequence continues at coordinate 124,041,470 of NC_084801.1, read as the reverse complement.
AACTATACTATGGATCAGTATGCAAATCTGTATATGAGGGAGATTGTAAGTCTCCATGGGGTTCTGAAATCTATAGTGTCGGACCGGGATCCCATTTTTACCTCCAAGTTTTGGGATAGCTTGCAGAAGGCTATGGGGACTCAGTTGAAGTTTAGCACAACATATCATCCTCAGATAGACGGGCAGTCTGAGAGGACGATTCAGAAATTGGAGGACATGCTTAGAGCATGTGTGCTAGACTTTGAGGGGTCTTGGAGTAAGTATCTCCCGTTGATTGATTTTTCATACAATAACAACTATCAACCAACGATTAGAGTAGCTCAATACGAGATGTTGTATGGAAGGAAGTGTAGGCCACCCATTCATTGGGATAAGATGGGAAAAAGGAAATATTTGGGTCCAAAGATGGTTTAGAGGACTAGTGAGGCTATTGAGAGGATCCAAGCTTGAATGCTCGCCTCACAGAGTAGACAGAAAAGCTATGTTGACCCTAAGTGTAGGGACATGGAGTTCCAGGTAGGGGACCACGTATTTATGCGAGTTTCACCACTTCAGGGAGTAAAGAGATTTGGAAAGAAGGGCAAGCTGAGCCCTAGATCGTAAGACATTTCAAGATCTGAGAAAGGATCGAGCAGGTATCCTATAGATTGGTGCAATCCCCATCATTATCAAGAGTTCATGATGTGTTTCACATCTCAATGCTTTGAAAGCATGTGTCAGATACGACCCATGTATTGGAATATGAGGATCTGGAACTATAGATAGATTTGTCTTATGAGGAGCGATCAGTTCAGATCCTAGACAGGTAGGACAAGGTGTAGAGGAACAAGACGATTCCTCTAGTTAAAGTCTTATGGAGGAATAGCAAGGTTGAGGAAGCGACCTGGGAGTTGGAATCAGTTATGTAGAATCAGTATTTCGAGTTATTCATGTAAATTTCAAGGATGAAATTTTCAGTAGGAGGAGATAGTTGTACCGTCCTTGATTTGCTCAAAAGGTTTAGTGCCTTGATTATTGTGCTGGGAATGAATAATTGGATATATATGTGGAATTAATTGAGCATGTTTGTGATTATGTGGCATATGTGAATTATATGGTTATATGAATATACCTGCATGTTTATGTGTATTAAATATGCATGTGGGCCTGTTCTTGTTAATAAGGGCATATTTGTAATTTTGACCTGTTGAAGGTATAAATGTGATTATGTGTGTTATATGATTGAAACCACATTGTTATGTGGATATATTTGCGATATTCGGCTCGAGGCGATCCTAGTGAGCGGATTAGCCGAATAGTCACAACGGGGTTAAATATCAGGCTCGGGGTGAGGCTAGGGGTATTTTGGGAAATTAGTGCGTATTCGGGATTTACGGGGTAATGGGAAGTTATTTGGTGATAAATTGGGTATGTCGGGATTAATTGAAAATTTATAGGATTACTTGAGGATTAGCGAGAAATGTGGAAAATGACAGGATTGCCTTTAGGGGCATTAAAGAGCATGTTTTTGATCTAGGGGCACTTTGGTCCTTTTGATGCCAAGAGATAACTTGGGAAGCTTTGAGAAACAATTAGGAAACACTTAGATCACTCTCAGTTACTCTCTCTCTCTCTCTCTCTCACTCTCTCATAGTTTTGGTTGGAGTTTTGGAAACTTGAGGGAAAGGTTGAGTTTTTCTGAAAGATTGAAGGTAGGATTACTTAAGGATTAGTTTTGAGGTCGGAATCAATACTAAGGTAAGTTTTATAACCTATTTTTTGTTGATTTTCTGGTAAGCTTAGGCTTTGACTGGGTTTTGTTTGCTAGCTTAAGTTGTAGAGTTATGGTAAGATTTGTGGTTGGTTTATGGGGTAATTGAGATGCCCATGCTGTGTTAATGTGAGTTCTAGACTCAATTTTTTGGTTTAGTCATGTTTAAATTTAATTCTGGCAAGTTTAGCTTGGGGAAAACACATGAAAAGTGTTGGGGATTCTGAGTTCGCGAGGTCGCATCGCGGCGCTGTTCTTGGAGCGCCGCGACCCGCATGAACTCAGAGGTCTAGGGGGTTCGCTGAACCGCCTTAGCATCGTGGCACTGGGTAGTTTGCACCGCAGCGTGCATCCAAGGAAATGCCTTAGGATTTTTTCTCACTTGTATAGGGTCACAGCGCCTCTGAGGAGCGCCGCAGCTGACATAGAGAATGTTGCCCAATTAGGGGTTTTAAGCTCACAAACTCAAACCTAAGGGCTCTGAAGGGATTCTACAACCCTGTTTAGTAGAATTCATGGTCTCGGAGGCTAGTATGTTATTTCGAAGCTTTTAATTGGTTTAGGTCTTGATGATTACTGTTATTACGTTGTGACTAAGTTATACTGTTAGGGCTCTGGAATAGGGATCGTGCTTAGGATTGCCTTATACTTTCAGCTCAAGAGTCGAGGAAAGAAAATTGTTTCTTGCACCCAGTGTAGCGCATGCGCTCTAATTGTAGGGCACGGGAGGGAGTGTGCCATGATATCATTATAGTTGAATGCTTCGTGGTGTAGGTAAGGGCAAAGGAAAGATGGACTAGCAATGAGTTGGAGAGCTATGGGGGCAGTGTGTACATACTTAGCCTGCTCGGCCGTCACAATCGGGATATTTTGGGGAACAAGAGTCCTAGTTGAAATTTTTCCACTTAGGTCGGCTAAGTTTGTATCTATTTTTTTGATGAACTTGTACTTATTTGAAACTTTTGGGACCCCTTGTAATTACTTAACCTTTTTAATGAAAAGTCCAACTTTTTAATGGAAGGATATAGGTACTGAATTTTCAGAAGCGATCTTGTTATTTTTTGCGAATGGAAAGATTCCTACTGAGTTAAACAAAACAATACTCACTCTAATACCTAAGGTAGATTCTCCCACTGTGGCTTCTGATTTTAGACCTGTTGTCTGCTGTAATACTCTGTATAAATGCATCTCTAAGATGATTTTCTTTCGTTTGGCTGAGATTCTTCCTAAGATTATATACCAAAATCAGGGTGCCTTTGTAAAAAATCGACAACTGGCTCACAATATTCTGCTTCTTAAGGATTTGTTTCATGGTTATTCTAGAAATAATATATCTCCCTATTGCCTGATAAAGATCGATCTTAGTAAGGCTTACGATTCTGTTGATTGGGCGTTTTTGGAAGAGATTATGACTGCTTTTTGCTTCCCTAGAAAATTTATTAATTGGATAATGGTGTGTTTGTCGGAATCTTCTTATTCTCTGCTCATGAATGGGAGATTAGAGGGTAGTTTTGAGGGGAGGAAAGGTTTAAGACAGGGCGATCCTATTTCTCCTATTCTCTTTGTGCTGGTAATGGAGTATCTCACTAGACTCCTTAAGCAAGTTGCCAATCATAGAGAGTTTAGGTTTCACCCAATGTGCAAACATTTACATTTAGTGAACCTTTGCTTTGCGGATGATATGATCTTGTTATGTAAGGGCAACTTTAGATCAGTTCAGTTGATGTTTGAGGATTTTCTGAGTTTCTGTAATAGTTCTGGGCTTGCTGCTAACTTGAATAAGTCTCAAGTTTACTTTGGGGGAGTGGCAGCTGAGGTGAAGCAGAGTATTCTGAAGTTTGTTGCACTTGGTGAGGGTAATTTCCCTTTGAAGTACCTGGGGATCTCTTTGAGACCTACGAAGTGGCAAGCTGCTGATTGTGGGGAGATTATTAAGAAAATTCAGGCTAAACTTCACATGTGGGCGAGTAGACATCTATCATTTGCGGGGAGAACTCAGCTGATATTTTTGGTTTTGCTTAGCATCCGTAATTATTGGATGCATATCTTCTTGCTGCCTGTTAGTGTTATTAATGAAATTGACAGATTGTGTAGAAATTTTCTCTAGGGCTCTTCTAATAATGGAAGCAAACTTCATTGTACATCTTGGGCTCAAGTTTGTCTCCCTAAAACTCTTGGAGGTCTGGGTTTTATGAAAGGTTCTGTTTGGAACAAAGTTCTCATGGCTAAGTTCATTTGGGCTTTGTTCACTAAACAAGATGTGTTATGGGTGAAGTGGATAGATGGAATTTATCTTAAGGGACAAACTTTTTGGTCTTACCATCTTAAAGCTGACGTGAGTTGGTATTGGCGTAAACTCTGTTACCTAAGGGAAACTTTCTCTGATAATATTTTGGCTAATGCAACTGTGAATGGTAAACTTCGGCTGAAGGTATTGTTAAGCAGCATTCTTCAAAGACAACCTATTGAGTTTGCTAAGACTGTTTGGTGTTGTCTTACTGTCCCTAAGCATAGATTTATCCTGTGGCAATCAGTTTTGGGTCATCTTCTGACTAGGGACAATTTAGTGAGGTGTCACGTGTCTATTGTTTCTGTGTTGTGCTCGGTCTGTGAGCAGGTGGAGGAATCGCATCAGCACCTTTTCTTTGATTGCTGGTTTTCTCAGCAAGTCTGGACTCTGCTCAAAGGGTGGCTGGGATCTGGTATTTGGCCTCTTCAGTTTGTTGGCTGGAAAGAGTGGTTAGATAGGAAGCCTAAGAGTTTTATGCATAGCATCTCTATAGCTGTTTTGGCTGCTGCGGTTTATGGTGTGTGGTTTAATAGGAACTCTGGCATATTTTCTGTTTGTTCCTATACTCCTTTGTATACAGTGAGGTTGATTAAGCAGGCTGTGAAGTTTAGATTGTATGGTAGGCTGAGTCAAAAAGTTCTAAGGCAGAATTGTTCTTTAGCTGCTCTTATTAAATGTTTGTAATATGTTAGCCTTTTGAGTTGGTTTTGAACTAGTTGTATTTGTTTGTTTTGGTGCAATACAATCCTTTTTTCATCAAAAAAAAAAAAAAAAAGTCCAACTTTTGACCAAAACTTTTGATACTTAAATTGTCGTTTAACCCTAATTACACTTTTAAGTCCAAATGACTCACTTAATGAGTTAAGCACTATTTTTAACACACAGTGTGTTGACGGTATGAACTCGTCAACGGAATATGGATGTAAAACTCAAAAACATAAATCTGTATCTAATGAACACAAATGAACTTATAGAAATTTAAAGGAAAATTAAAAAATAGAAAGAAAAATCGTATATTGCTCTTAGATTAATCTGATCTTACAAGAATTTTTCCCAAACCCTTTCAATGATGAAGTGAGGTTCCCTTTATAGTGGGCTCTAATGGCCCCCAATACATTGTGGTCCTAGGGGACCAGATTGTTCACAAGTACATTGTAAGGGGGTGGTATCAGACGTAGTGGCACAGCTTGTTGTGGAGCAGAAGGTTGTGGTGTCGGCTTCAGTACATGGTCATAATATGTGGGAGCGCCTCCACTTTAGTACCTGAATGTGCCTCCACTACTTATTTAGTACGAGTGTCAGAGATTGGCTGGTAAGGACCACACCAGGTACCTCACTCGCACAACCACCACTTGTCTGGCACGGACACCATACCCGTCCTTTGTCTTGTTTTGGTTGATACATACGTTCCATACCCTTACGTGCTCCACGCGCCCCATAGAAGTTTTCACCTTTTCAAGATGTGCCTATACCTTAAGCCACTCTGTATTCTTCTAAGCATCGGACTACTTGTGGCCTTCGTGGATATACATCTACGAATCGTTGGTCAAGCGTGCGCCGTGAAGACCCAGGCAGCTGGAGCTTCTGTGCGAGGTGCGAGGCGGGGTGGCTTTTCGAAAGCACACGAAGAGACGGTTCTGCGGAGGCACTGACACTATGGTCACACGGAGGCATGAGGCGAGACGGTCTCGCGTAGGCGCGAGGCGTGGGGGCGAGAGGGTCTCACGTGGGCGTGAGGCGCGGGGGTGCGAGATGGTCTCGCGTGGGCAAGAGGTGCGGGGGCGAGAGTGTCTCGCGTGGGCGTGAGGCGTGGGGGTGAGGTACGGGGGCGAGATGGTCTCGCATGGGCACGAGGCGCGGGGGTAAGATGGTCTCGCGTGGGCACGAGGCGTGGGGGCAAGACAGTCTCACGTGGGCATGAGGGTGAGATGGTCTTGCATGGGCGCGAGGCAAGGGGGCGAGATTGTCTCGCGTGGGCGCAAGGCGAGGGGGCAAGATAGTCTTGCGTGGGCGCAAGGCGCAGGGGCGAGAAGGTCTCGCGTGGGAGCGAGGCGCGGGGGCCTCGTGGAGACGTGGGCGTGAGGTGCGAGGGTGAGATGGTCTCGCATTGGCGCGAGGCAAGGGGGCGAGATTGTCTAGCGTGGGCGCAAGGCGAGGGGGCAAGATGGTCTTGCGTGGGCGTGAGGCGCGGGGGCGAGAAGGTCTCGCGTGGGAGCGAGGCGTGGGGGCCTCGTAGAGACGTGGGCGTGAGGCGCGAGCGTGAGATGGTCTTGCATGGGTGCGAGGCGCGGGGGCGAGATTGTCTCGCGTGGGCGCAAGGCGAGGGGGCAAGATGGTCTTGCGTGGGCGCGAGGCGCGGGGGCGAGAAGGTCTCGCGTGGGGGCGAGAAAGTCTCGCGTAGGCATGAGGCACGGCGCGGCTGGGTGCACATGCGCGAGATGGAATGTCTCGCGAGGTAGGGGCCTCGCGTGGCACACCTCCTGGGCACGCGAGGCACTAGGTTGAGATGTCGTGTAGGTAACGAGGATTCGTTTGGCAAGGCTTCCTAATACACGTCTAGAGATGTAGGCCCAGGTATATACTTAGGTTACGAGACCTTAGCACGAGATTTGGATCTTTAACTAGTATGGAATTTTGACAATCCACACATGCCCCCCAGTCTGGGAGAGGACTTTTAGGTGCTCTGGTAGACTCTTCTCTATGATATCTTCGAAGCATAGGTGGTGCTTCTGGGTTTCCTGGCTTTGATTGTATATAAAAACACGTTTTGGAGGTGGCGATGCTCATGATTCCTTAAGACTGAATGTAAGCCTATCATTGTGCTTTGCGGATCCCAAGGTGAGTGCCAAGGCCTCTCTTTGACCATTGATTAGGCATCGGATTTGATGGGTAGATGAGCCTATGGTTCCTATAAATAGGCCTTCATATCTAGGCTATTATTTACACTTTATCTCCTTAGCTTAGTGGTTTTGGAGTCTTTACTTCTTTCAAGAGGTAAGGGGTTCGATCGCCCACAACCTCACTTTGGTCGTCCTTTCCTTTTATTATTTGAGTTTATTTATTTTGTGCCAATATCCACACAGGTCCTTGGGGACTAAAACTCCTCTCTCCTCCATTTTTGCTGGCGCAAATCTTCGACCCTTCGCATTTGTTCGATCACGGTGGTGCTTTAGACCCTTGTCCTCTTTTTGACCGTGCTGGTACTTTTGACCTTCGACTTCCCTTCAACCGTGACAACGCCCTATTTTTCATACATAAGGTATACTTTCTTTCTGTCTTATTTCATTGGGTCCAAATTAGCACTATTCGGGATGGGTTTCCTGGGTCGGAGCTCGTTGTGAGTTGATCCATTTAAATGCCCCTGTTTGTATCCTGTAGTTTGTCATTTAGAGTGTTCGTGTCTAGAGGTTTTGAGCCCATTCCTTTTTGTTTTGTAGCAACCCCCCCCCCCCCCCCCCATTTACACGTGCACCCTTATTACCTACAAGATGAGGTTCCATGGCATGTGAGGGGATCGTCTGGTGCTCCTCCGGGGGTTGAGTTTGTAGACTTATCTTCAGACTCGAAATTCCCCAAAAACGACCCTCACCAAGACTATGACACTTTGAGGCAGGCCCGTATACGTCACCTTTAGCATATGGCTGAACTTAGGCGTAAAATCTGGGTAGTGGAGAGCGAAGTAGACTCAGTTTTGAGGGGCGATGGAGTTTCTTTCCCCTTTGACCTTAGGGACCACATAGCAAACCTTGGGTGACCCTTTTGGATCTACAGATGGAGTTGGAGTTCATGGAGCGAAATCTCCAGCCTGAACCTCCTACCCCGTTCTCCCCTTATGGTTGTCATGGGGTCATCCTGGGTTCCCCTCAACCCATATTTTTTATTCACCCTTACTTAGCGCTTCCACCCTCAGCGCCTCGGTGGAAGACCCTTACTAGGAAGAAAAAATGGAGGGTAAAGTGTCCTGTTTCTACCTCACCTTTTTCCTTTGGTTTTGCAGATATGGCAAAGTGAATGCAGCAGCAAGTGGCTTCCGAGGCGCAAGATTCTGGTCCTTTATTGGTGTCTTCTATTGTGTCTAATGTGTCAGAGAATTGGTTGTTGGAGCTATCCATGAAATATCGCATTGGCAAGGAATACAAGTTGTGTGTTCCTTCCAATACCTGTCGGGCCGATAATCCCCCCTAGGGGTTCATGGCCATGAGTGAGCATATCTTGAAAGCAGGTGGGACCATTCCTTTGCACCTGTTTTACGTCATGATGCTTAATCACTTCGACCTTGCTCCGCTCCAGCTGGCGCCTAATAGCTGGCTGACCTTAAGTTGCCTATACATGGCGTTTACTGAGCTCAACCAACACGCTCCTACGGCTCGAGAGGTACATTTTATGTATAACCTCATGCCAACCCCTAAAACCAAATGCTTCTATTTCTTACAGAAGGAAAATTCCCAGGTTTCCCTTATAGAGGGTTTTGTATCAAACTTGGGGTCTTGGAAGCAGGACTTTTTCTTCGTAAAAGGTCGCCTTTTCGCACGTGAATGCTTTCGCTCTTCCCCAAGTAAATACTTCAAGCTTGTCTTCCTTTTACTTTGAATTGGTTATTTTGGAGCTTATGCTTATATTGGTAATTATGTTGATTATGCAGAGGAGTTTGGTGACCTTGACATTCCCCGGTCGACGTTAGTGCCAGTGGACAAACTCCTCGATGCCGACCCCACCAAGAAAATGGCTGCCCGCCTCTTCACCGTGGAAAACCTGAACCGCCACAACTTATCCGCGGTATCAGATCCTGATGCATTGTGGCACGTTTTCGAGTGAAGGAAGAAGGCGCCTTTAGCCGAGCATCACTCTGACGGGGGCGACGCTGAGTGGGTGCTCGAGGAGGTTTCCCCAAAACCCAGGGGACCATGTCGATCATCTCTGTCTCCTAGGACCATGTCCGCAGGCCATGCCGGGGTGCTTCGTGTGTCTATTTTATGAGGAATACGATACTTTTCCTCATGCTCCCCTCAATCCTGGTCCGTCGGGGGCTCATTTTCCTTGTGTTCCTGCGCCCCCTCCTCCTTCGGTGAGTGGGTCATCTGTCCCTACCCAGCCAGGCGCTCCTGACTCGGAAGGGGCACCTTGGGTAGGTCGTATGGAGACCTCTTATGGGCAACAGTATACCTGGGACCCCGAGGGTCTTCCTGAGACTGATTGGAGAAGTCTCATGAGTTTTTCCATGTTGGAGCTTGGGGAGACTCTTGTGCGCTCCACAACTTGGGTGAGTTCATGCATCTTACATTGGGCTTACTCTTTTTTTGTTTTGTTTTGGAGTCTTTGTTTTCTCATCATCATTATTATTATTTTTCTTGTGCAGGCTTGTCTGGTGGCCCAACGCTTCACCAACTCGGCGCAGGACCTCTCTTCGTTGAATGTAGAAAGGGATCGTCTAATGGTCAAGGATAAGGAGCTCGAGAGGGAATTCACTGATACCAAGCTTAAGCTTGAGAAGGCCTTGGCGAAGGCCTCTTCATCATCAAAAAAGAAGAAGAGGGAGAATGCCAAGGCCGTGATGCTGCAGGAGAAGGTTGCTCGCCTAGAGGCCGATCTTGGGGGAGTAGAAGCTAAGGTGTCAATGTTGCCGGAGAGGGTCACTCTCCTAGAGGCAAATTTGGCGGAAATCGAGTACAAATACATAGAGCGTGCCCTCTATGGAATGTGGAGGAAAAGTCCTAACTTCAATTTCTCCTCCTTAGGTGAACATGCCATTGCCAAGGTGGCAGAGTGGAATGCTGCGATATTATCATTTAATTCGATTTGGCTGTATGCTCACTTGAGCCTATCATTCAATTTTTTTTTTATTTTGTTGGAACTTTTATAAGTCCTGCTACATTATCGTGACTCCTTTTTTCTGTATATATATATATGCGATTATTTGCTTTTGTTCCTCTATGTTTGAGCTCCTTTTGAGCCCGCAAAAGGGGGTTCGATAGGTCTCTCTTTGGTGCACCTTGATTGTATCTATAAGGATATGTTGACCCTTTGAGTTCTAGTCATCCTTTTATATACTTTTGCGCGCGCTTATTTTTTCTTGCGAGAAGCGTCCTTCTCGTCATTATGCATAGTACTATTTTTGCAAGGGTCACTTTCACGACCCTTTTTTGGCTAGGTGGCTTGGTGGCTGTTCTAGACTTATTCGTGGATGCTCTTCTTGAGGTCTTTCCTCCCAAGGAGGTATCAATCTTTATTGGGAGACTTTTCTTGTAGGACCTTTTGACCTCCTTGATGTTCATAAGGGTAGCTAATCCTCGTGAACTCAAGTGATGCCTTACAAGGTCTTCTTCTTCATTTACAAGGGGTTTATATATATATATATATAAAAGGGTCTCGTTTAGGATCCTTTTTTAGCTGTATACTCTACCCCCCAAGTGGTTGGCGAGATTTATCGCATTTTGATAATTATTGTAAATGAGAGTTAGATAGTGCGATCATTTTGCTCAAACAAGAGTTCTTACTACATATTCATTTAATGCCAAGGCATATTCATTGGAAATGAGTGAAGTACATGGTAACCTATGGTGACTTTGTTCTTACTACTTATCAAAGAGTTCAAGTTAGCCTTCTACCTCATAGCTATTTCATTAAACTTGCACGTTTAAAAAGAACAATAACACTCTTGCCTTAGACATGGAGGTCTTACTGATAATATTTTTTTAGATGCTCTACGTTCCATGCTCTAGGTACCATGGTATCATCCAAACATGCCTGCTTGTAGGTGTTAGGGGGCACCACTTGGGCAACTTGGTAGGGCCCTTCCCAGTTTGCCCCTAATACACCTGCGCTCAGGTCTTGAGTGTTGGGCAGGACTTTCCTTAACACGAGGTCTCCGACCCTGAATGCCCTCTCTCGCACCCTTAAATTATACTATCTTGCGGCTCGTTGCTGGTACGTTGCCAACTTCAGTTGTGCCCTTTCTCTCCTTCTTTGCAACAGGTCCAAATTTTCAGCTAATGCTGCGAGGTTAGCCTAGTCATCATACGCTTGTATGCGAATGGAGTTGATCTTCATTTCTATTGGAAGGACTGCCTCGCAGCCATAGGCTAAGGCCAAAGGCGTCTCTCCAGTGGTGGAACGAGGTGTGGTCCTGTAGGCCGAAAGCACATTGGCCAGTTCTTTGACCAAGGCCCCTTTCAACTTTTCCAACTTTGTTTTCAGGTTCCTTTTTAGGATCTTGTTGATGGCCTCCACTTGTCCATTGACTTATGGGTGTACTACAACGGAGAAACTCCTCTTGATTCCCTTTTCCCTGAAATATTCTTCGAATAATCCTCCTTCAAATTGCATCCCATTGTTAGAGATTATCTTGTAGGGCACTCCAAACCTGCAGACGATAAATTTATTAACGAAGGTGGTGATTTTCTTAGCCATTATGTTGACTAGAGGCTCTGCTTCCACCCATTTTTTAAAGTAATCGACTGCTACAACTGCGTATTTTGCTCCTCCTCCTCCTGTTGGCAACGTTACAATCAAGTTAATCCCCCACACAGTGAAGGGCCACGGACTGGTCATGCTCACCAGCTCATTTGGTGATTGTCTGGGGTAATTTGCATGTCTTTGGCACTTGTCATACCTTTTCGCGAAATCGCTCGCATCCTTCTCCATAGTAGGCCAATAATACCCCTGGCGTATGGCCTTTTTTGCCATGGACTGCCCCCCAGCATGATTTCCACATTCCCCTTCATGTATCCCTTGCAAAACTTTTAAAGCCTACCCCTTGTTCATACACCGTAGGAGTGGGGTGGAGAAGCCTCTCTTATATAAAACTCCATCTACCAGGGTGTATTTGGCAGCTTTGTAAGTCAGCGTATGGGCATCTTTTTTGTCCAAAGGAAATGTTCTGTCACTTAAGTACCTCAAGATGGGTGCAAACCATGACTCCCCAGGGTTATTGACCATGTGGATTTCCTCTTCTACAATGCTCGACTTGGAGAGGTATTCGAGAGGGATGGACTCAAGCGTGTCTTCGTCTCGGGTAGAGATGAGTTTTGCAAGAGCATCGACATTTGTGTTTTGCTCCCTTGGGATCTGTTCTATGGTGTATTTTTCGAACTAATCCAAATACCCTTTCACTTTGGTGAGATATGCAGCCATTTTTGGGCCTCTAGCTTGGTATTCGCCCTTCACCTGAAACACTACCAGCTGTGAGTCACTAAAGACATGCAAATGGGTTACCTTTAACTCCCTAGCTCGCCACAGGCCACCCAACAGTGCCTCATATTCTGCTTCATTGTTGGAAGCTTCAAATCTGAATCTTAAGGCACAATACATCTTGTGCCCCTCAGGTCCCGTCATTACTATGCCAGCGCCGACTCCTCCCTTGTTAGATGCCCCGTCTACATGGAGGCTCCATTCTTCAGGCTGCTTTTCCTCTTCACCCATCAGTTCATTCTCTTCTACATCTCCCTCCTCATGGGGTCAGTGTGCTAATTCAATATTAAAATCTGCAAGTACCTGCCCGTTGACTGAGGTCCTTGGGGTGTAAGTGATGTCAAACTGACTTAATTCAATCGACCACTTTAACAACCCTCCTGAAGTTTCCAGTTTGTGCAAGACTTGACGCAAAGGGGTGTTGGTGAGCACTTCAACAGCATGAGCATGAAAATAGGGCCTCAACTTTCGCGAAGCCACTATCAAGGCATACGCTAACTTTTCTATTTCTGGGTACTGGGTTTCTGCGTCTAGCAATCGCTTTCTCACATAGTACACGGGCTGTTGATCCTTCTTTTCTCCTTTGACCAGGGTGACACTTATAGGATGCTCTGATACGCACTACAAGAAAAAATGCTTTTAATAACACCAAAAATGTGTTATCAAAACATACCATAACATTTTTTGATGTGTTAAGACCGACTATGTTATCGTAGGTCAGGGTACTTTACATAACACTTTATCATTGTTATACAGATGTGTTATTATACTGTCAACGACAACACAATTTCTGTGTTATTTTAATAAATAGATAAGTGTTTAATTATGTTATTTATAGTCGATTATATAACACATTTCAATACTTATAAATTTGTGTTATACTACACTTTAGTATAACACATGTGTTATATTAGCTTAGAGAAACATAATCTTTCTTTACTTACACAAAACAAGGAAAACAAATATGAAAGTTGAAGCCAAATAAGGTAACATAAATAGATTTTTATTAATTACTCAAATGTAATTACAATATTTATTCTACTAGTCTAGGCTTAAGAAATCATATTACAACATAATTTATGCCCAATTCAGATTCCTTTATCACTAAATACAAAACAAGAAATGTATACAAAAATTAGTGAAATACATTCTTCCATTCTAAAGGCCTCAACTACAAATGTTGTCAAGAATTGTTCCAAAGAAATCATCTCAAAATACCTGCACATTGTAAAAAAAAAAGTCCTTTTATTATTAAGAACATAAGACTTAAGCTAGTTTCCACCTGTAAGCATATAAAGTTTAAATTAAATTTGTAATAACTCCAAAACTTGACGAAATAGCAGGGTATAGCAAGATGTACTACCATGCAAAACAACGACTGAAGCAACAAAACATGCAACTTAAAACAAGGCTTGTGAAATGTATCAAGATAACAAATATATCATTCTCAATAAATGTAAAGTAAGTATAGACTTGGAAATGTTTATCATATTAAATAGAAATAAAAAAGAGGAAAAATCAATAAAATGCGTGTTTCATATCTAATGGCACAGTAAATGCAAATCCAAGAAGATAAAGATGATAATGACGGTGATTTGTTCCAGGACTTCACCTTTTCTAGAGTAAAAAAGCAGAGCAGAGTAGGTAAATTTGCTTAAATCAAAGATCAATTTGTTATGTGCACTAAGCCAGATAATCACAATTGACAAAAGAAAAGACTGTATCTTAAATTCTTGACACACGAAACTTCAGCAGGAACAAAATTACCATTTACATATATTTATATATATATGGCTAGTGTCAAGTAATAAACCACACACGCACATAAGCTGGAACTTAGATTGAAGGGAAAGCATTGAATATTCACTATATTGAACTAGCAATCCAATTAAAGGCACGTGACTAACATACACTACTACAAATAAGAGCTCCACTTAGCTTGTCCTGTTTCTTTGTTAGAAATCACATCCTTCTCTTGGGTAGAATTCTTCATTTTATTATTTACTCTTTCTATTTCTATACATGGAGTTTTAGATGATCCATATGATGATGTTTTAAACAAAATCATAGACTTGGCAGATTTTTTGCGCAACTAAAAATAATCAATGAATATAAAAACATAGAACCAGTTTCCATTGCTTAGAACTAAGAAGGATAAATTTAATGTGACATGACATTTATACAATTAACCAAAGATTAATAGTGATGGCCAGTCTACACCTAGTGACCATCTAAAAGATACAAATCTGAAAACATAATACATACCATGGTTTGCAATTTCTGTATCTCAGCAGCCTGACCAATGAATCTCAATTGCAGCAGATCTTCGAAGGAAATCAATGACATCACTATTATAATCTGTCCATTTAACTTGTTAAACCTCAAATCTCTATAAAAAAAAAGTGCAACTTCATGAGTGAACATGAAAAGTTAATAGTGCAAGTAGGGTAGTTTTGAGTTTCTTAATTAACTTACAGTTTTTGTAACTGTTGGAGCTCTCCGTTATTCGATGGAATTGTACCAGTGATATTGTTGTTCCTAAGTACTCTGCAGGTTTTTTTTAATAGTTGTTAGATTATATCTCAAAGCAGAACAGCACAGAAGACAAAAGATATGTTTGAATTTGAATGATTTATTAGAAAGGGTGTAATAATGTGTTGAAACCATGTTACTTACAAGGTACTTAGAGACTTCATATCCTTGATAAATGCAAGAGAAGAACTTACATTAGATATTTCACTTAACCACCTACAGATAATTCACACTAAAGATTGTTAGCATTAAAAACGTGCATATAAATATGAAAATGATTATTAAATATAGTACTCACAAGTCTAATAGGGAAGTCAGATTCGCGATCATTGATGGTATAGATCAGTGTATGATAAAAACTTATTCAAGTATCTTATGCACACCACACCATTTGCTGAATAATTTCTTTGGAACAATCTATGCACATATGACTCCACTCTTAGCTTCTCAGTACACAAAAGGCCTGTCAAAACAAAGTGAACAATTTTTTTTATTATTTTTGAAGCAAAAAAACATACACAGAAGAAAAGGAAATTGGTAACAAAATAAGAAAGAAAGTGAAGATAAAAATCATAATGCAGCATGTGGACATGGAATTCAAACTTTCAAAATCATAATACAGTGAAAAAATGTATTGTATTTCTCCAAAAGAAGACAGTACAATGATATTCATTATATTATATGCTTTTTTTCTGTGTAATGATGAAAGCCATAAAAGCTATAAAGTATAAGGCTATATATGCACATATAACACATTTTATAATCCACAAAAATTAACAGATCTTGCATAATTTGGATAACTTATAAAGTATTCCAAGAAAATGTTACAAGACCCTCATATTAGATAATTTATAGTTTCCTGATCATTAGAGAGAAAAATACATATAGAAAAACACATAAGAAGTGATTTACCAGTGTGAACCCAAACTGTAAATAGTAATTAAACACACCTGAAGAATTTAGTAGAGCATAAAACTTGTGGAAACTGATCATTTAATGAAACTCCAGTCAGTCTTCCAAAACGGAGGCTTTCTTTGCAACTGTGCCACATCATCATCATCATCATCTGAAATCATAATTGGGAATCAAGAGCTTCTTTTAGAAATATAGAATTCTAAACAATTCCAGTCTCAGATTTTCAGTTTACATAAAGCCTGTCAAAACAAAGTGAGCAATGAATAAGAATATCAACCATAAAAAACTATATATATTGAAAATAATATGCAAAAAATTGGACTGAGTTCATATTATAATACCTCATATAGAAGAAAAATGTGCACTTGAGCTGAAGCTTTAATTGAAAAGAAAAGAAGAAGAAAAACCATCTTTAGAGATGTAAAATAATCTCAAATTACTACAGGTCCTACCATAATATTATAAGTAAATATTTTTATAAAAATTGAATAATATTCGAAGACGTAAAACAAACCTGGGATTGTGGTAAGCCAGACTTGGAACAAATATGGATTGGTTAGTTGGTGAAAGAATGGTGAAGCTGGAACATGGAAATAAGCAAGTCATAAATAGAGAGAATAAAACTAAACAAAATAAGAAGATCAAACACATACTTTAATAAAAAAAAAGTCTTAGATTTGGTAGATCAATCAATGCCCTGAATGATAAGACAATTTTTTTTTTCTCATGTACCTGTCCTTAGAGCCCTCAGAACATTGCTTGTTTCATGTTGAGAAAACTATTTTCTTCCCGCCTTTCTGAAGAACCTCCCTGCATCATAGAGATATTAAAATTGTCATAAATTGAAAGTGAAAAGCATGTTTTGGCAAAAGGTGTCAACCAAGATAGCAAAACTTACGTTAGTTATTGATGAATCATGGTTGCCCTCGGCCTGAAGTTATGCCCCCAATGCCTTCCAAGGAGGATATAACACTGCTTTGCATATTGAATATCGTCCCAATCTTATAGCTTTTCCAAGTGTGACTTCCATCTCTTGAATTGAATCCATAAACTTGTGAACTTAAAATTACTCCCTGATAGAAGCTGGTCTAGCTGTGAATATATTGTTATGCAAAAGTAAAGATATATACACATAAATTTTATCATGGAGTATTAATGATCATTCTTTCAATTTAAGTTGATTTTGGTAAGAACTTAGAACTGAAAATAGTATACTCTTTTAACGGTATAAAATCATTATGATGGCAGAGATTAAATAAACTACCAATTCATTATACATAAAATCAAAACAAAAAGTGCCACTTGACATATGATCGAGGTTCAAAACCATTGCAATATTGAGAATTTGGGAGCAAAAAGAGATCAATTCTTTGAAAATGCCCAACTCAATAGCCATTGCCTTGCCCTCTGCCATTTATAATTTTTGATGTCTCTTTTATTCCACAGCTAAACTCTCAACAAAAATTTTAAAAAATAAATGACAAACACGAGATCACTTCACATGAGTATATGTAGAAAGCATAAGCTTAGATATGACCACGAACTATGACTTTATATCATTAAACAACATGTAAACAAAACCAGAGAACTATATAAATGATATTAGAATGTCAAACTAGGAATGCATTGCAAGAGAAGGGAAGCTTATAGATTACCCCTAACAATGTGACCAAGATACGAGCTCCACTGCATCCTAATGGGTGTCCCAATGATACAGCCCCGCCATGTACGTTAAGGCTTTCCTGAGATATTTTGAAATTGGAAGAGTAAAAAAATGTAGATAAGGATAGTGACAAAATGGAGCAAAGATGAAATGAATTGTGGACAGATGAATGACTATCCAAATTGTAGAAAATGGAAGAGTGATCGCATTTAAAATAGCATACATTTCAGACTTAAGAGTAAATCAACTTGAAATAAATTATCTAGTTTTCTCCAAACTCAATGTATATGGATTACAAGTACTAAAATCTTACAGAAAACACTTTCATTTATTTCATAGTTATCAATCTGAGAAGCATCTAAACCAGCATTTGAAATAGCTTTTGGTATCACAAGGGCTGGAGCAGTTGTAAAGAATTCAGGTGCCTGCGAAGATAATCTTCTTTGAGATATGTTTCAGCAACAGTAAAATAGAACTAGGAAGCCAATTCATTGGAGTACCTGAGCTGCATGAGCATAGCCCTTAATCTTTGCAATTACTTGTAATCCAAGTTGAAGTGCCTTCTCTCCACTCACTAGGACTAATGCAGCTGCACCATCACTATTCATGATAAAAACCAAACCATATTAAGGCAAGTTAAAATCTGAAACCCTAGTCACACACACATAAAAATAAGAAAAAGGCTGCCCACAGAAAATAAACCAGTTTTTTTGTAGCATAAACTACAATAAGTGTTGCACACCAGTTGCTTAAATGTACAAGAAAGTAAATGAGTATTTAGATAGTACAAGCCTCTAAACAGAAGGCATAGGAAACAATATATCTGATTGCATTACCACACTAAGTTAATAATTTTTTTTTCAGCATTGGCGGCGGGGGGATAGAGAGAGGTGGGAACCTTATGATTGAAGCATTGCCAGCAGTAACAGAGCCCTCGTTCTGCCTGAAACTTGGTCTTAGCTTTCTTAATTTTGCAGCATCAAACTATGAAGAGAGACAAAAACAAATTAAAAGTACTGAAGCAAGTATTGAAAAATCTGACTTAAAATCTACTTTTAACTAGAAAACCTTACTATGACATAAATATTAATAATTATACAAGTTCACAAAATTTAGTATATACCATTTAGTATCAAGATAACCCACATCCATATATTTTTTTTTTTAAAAATGGACCTCAGAAAATCCTAGTACCCTAGAAGCAATCAAGCCAATAAATTGCACTGGTAGAAACTTCTAATTATGGAACAAAAATGCTTTCCAATTGAGCAAGCAAGAAACATTCACAACTAGAGAAGAAATATGGATTCTGAACTGACTCTAATTTTGATTTTTGCATTGTGAAAAAAAAATTACAACTGTAATTTATGTAATTTACTGTCAAAAGAACAAATTTTCTAAAGTAAATTCTATTTCTATTAGATGTGCATACCTTTTCTAGACCTTCATCCTTGTCAACAATTTTGGATGGCTTCCCTTGGCCCCCAGGCACTTCAACCTACAGTTACAAAATTGTGAACCAAGATGGATATTGTAATTAACTTCAACCATAAAACTAATCTTTTTATAAAGCAGTATATATATTGTAAGAAATGAGAACTTTAATATACTAATGAATGGGAATAGTTATATAAACCAATATAAAAAAAAGTAAAATCTATAAAGAGGAGAAATTTGGTGTAGGCATAGAGACGGATAAGAATTTTTCTGTATGTGTTCTCTTGTATAGATATAAAGAAGAGCTCAAGAATTATCATTAAAAGACAAATGAATTTCTTATAAATACTGTCAGCCTTGAGAAATCTACATTGGAAACAACGAATGTTTTATAAAATCTTTATACAGAAAAAACTTGCTTAGCAAAACAATACTTCCATGGAAGTGATAAAATCTGACATATACACACAAACTAATGAATAAAAATTAGAAAGCAGCTTCGGGAAAATGACCAAGTTAAACTGGAAAAATTACACCTTGGAAATACCAGAGGGCGGTTGAAGAGATTATGCATGTTAGTATAGCACTCGAAAGAAAATGAATATACTTTAAATCCTCACCAGCATCCTCTTCAAGTGGAGCTCTGTTGCTATCCTCAAATAAAGATCCCTTCCTAGCGAATTATGGTAGGTAACAAATGGTCTTGCTTCTGCTCCACCAGCTGCTCCCTAGTTGATTAAGTCAATTAAAAACCAACCTTCAAATAGAAAAAATACTAATGTATGTAAATTAAGGCACCAAAAAATTGTCATATACAAAAAAAGTAAAAACTATTCTTGGAAATGAATACAGTTAATCAAAATTTATAAAATATGAACCAAAAGAATTCCCAGCTAAGTATTTCAACAGTTCAACCTCCAGTCATCTTTACAATAAACTAGACATTATCTTTTTTAAAAATTCTAGAATAGGGTATTCTATAAGTTGTATCTTGGCCAAGAACAAAAGCTAAGCAATTGAACAAGCATCACCAGAAGTAACATTAATCTTACATAAGAACTCAGCCAAACTATAAAGTCAAATTCCATTATAGAAATGCTAAATCTTGATATGAACCATATGACCATAAAACGGTTAGAAAATCCACAAACCTATAGAACTGGAGTTTCAACTTCGAGAAATCCAAAAGATTCCACTGTCTTGCATAACTCTGATACAATCTAATCCACCAAAAAGAAAAAATAGCAAAACATCTTTAATGTATAAACAACAAGATGCCTCAACCACTCTATCTAGGGAATAATATTGAATTTATATATGTATACTTCAAAATGCCCAAACTAGAAACAACTTGGTATACCATCCTTCTTTTGCTCAAGTTTTCAACAACTCCATAATTGCTAAATACGTTCAACCACCGTAAGCACTCTAATATTTAGAGCAAATTTGTTCAAAAGAAAGATAAAATATCTATAACTTGCATAAATAAATTATCTCCTTAAGTGTTAATGTTGTTAAGGAACTTAATATAGAAATTATAACCCTGTAACCTTTTTTTTAGAAAAAAAATAAAATCCAATGAACCGTGCTTCAACTTAGGAAAGGTCAGTTAATGCTATTTTTGTCTATTCAAATACTTCATTAGAAGCGAAGTACACTTGAAGCAATCATGTAAGATAGTTCTAATGTAACGCCCTGGATAACCAAGACCGTTACACTGTGTGTTTAAAATAGTGCAAGACTTGCTAATCAAGTCATTCAGACAAAGTGTAGACTCTATACCATTATCAGAGTAGGAATAAAAAGATTTTGGTCACAAACAGGCTATTCTCATTAAAAATGACGGTTTAATACTTGGAGACTCAAAATAGGATTTAGATGTCTTAGTTACAATAAATTCTAGAAATTACAAATAGTTCAAGCCACTCTAATGGCAAAATATACATTTTAGGTTTCCGTTCCTGTACAATTTCTCGACCGTGGCGGCCGAGCAGCTGACGATGTACACCTCGCCCCCAGAGCTCTCCAACTCATGGTCGATTCAGCCTACCCTTGCCTTTACCTGCACCACGTAGCACCTGTGAGCCAAGGCCCAGCAAGAAAGCATAATAACATAGCAAAATCAGCAACACTTATCAAATATTTCACAAAGCTCAACCAAGAATTCAATATTTCATAACATTCATCCAAATAGTGATAACAGTTGTCATCTAGACAGTCAACCAACTATATCCATAACACAATATTCACATGTATAGTCAGTAAGTTATCATATCCATCAAATATCATTCAGGGTTGGCGCCCTTAGTCGCACCCTCTATTTAACACACTGTCTTCGGCTCATTAGGGCCGCCCCCAGTGTAATACTCACTGACTCAGGCCAACTTAACCGAGCTCAGTGACAAATAAGCTGCCTCAGCTCCCAGTGGCTGAGCTGCGCCCCAGTGCGCGATAGTGATTCCGACACCCTTAGGCCGGTAATCGCGTGTCCCATGGCATAATAACACCATCTCACGACATGATATACAAATGTAGGGAGCTCTTAGTCCCATCGTGTCCACCTGGTTAATCACATTCACATAACAATGCATACAAACATAGGGAACACTTAGTCCCAACCTAGCCACATAATCAGGTGCAGCTTTCTTACCTTTGGCTTTCAAACGAGCTAGTTATAAGCGATGCTCCTTGAGCGCGATCCGATCCCCGAGCCCTAGCTTACCACCTAGTCACAACCAAGATAAAGGATACCATTAACAATCTTAAATGAGCTTCTAAACCAAGTTTTAGTCCTCGGAACATTGAACTTCACCAAATATGGTAAAAGACTCAACCCCGAGCACCCTAGGTTAAATTCCTAAGCCTAAATTCTAAAAATCCCAGAATCCCTTAAGCGCCGCGGCATGGGCCATCCATGCCGCGGCATGGCCCCTGAAAGAACCCTCCATGGGCACAAAAACAGGTAAGGGCCGCGGCATTGCTTGGACCATGCCGCGGCCCGCCCTCCTTCCTCAGCATGCCACAACATCGAAGGGCCGCGGCTCACCAAGAACCATGCCGCGGCCCGACCCTTCGAACCCAGAAAAAAAACACCATTTTCAATCTCTAAACCTCACCTAAAACCATCCTAAAGCCCCCAACTCAAAACCAATTAATAATAACAACATTATAATGATATAGACAACACAACCCAACCAAAAATCCAGCCTAAGACTCACCAAAATCCCAATTCCAACTTCTGAAATTTCAAACCCACAAACTCAAAACCAGCCATGAAAACTCTCAAATTCAACCATCAAACTTCAAATTAATCCTTACCTCAGCTGTAGAATCGTTCTAGCATCCAACCAGCTTCAAGCCCTTCAACTCCTCAGGTTCATATCCCTTTATTCCATCCAAAACTCAAACTTAAAAACTATCTCATTAAAACCCAGAAATTCACATCAGAAAACCTTAAAACTTACCTCAATCGACTGGCTTAATTCTGCTAGTTCTTCAAGCTTCACCAAAGTCCCTAGCCCCAAGCTCCATCCTGAGCTTGCTCTAGAATTCCAGCTCCAAAACCCACAAGAAATGGTGAAGAGATGCCCCAGCCGAATGAGAGAGAGTGAGATAACTCTAAGTGTTCTGTTTTCCTTTCTTTCCTTCTTCTTTTCTTTTCCTTAAGTTTCTAAGTTTATCTACAACCTCCACTAACATCAAAAAGCAGAACATAGCCTAACCTTAAGTAAGCCAAATGACCACCTTGCCCTCCCAATAATAACTAAATCTTTAAACATTCTAAGGGCATTTTAGTCATTGCTCCCGATTCCCACTAATTCCTCAAGTGTCTTAAATATTTACCACTTAATTCCCGATACCTAACTAATCTCCAAATATATTCCTCGATGTTAAAAATAGACTCCAATATGCTCACTGAATTCCCGCTTATACCCCTAGGCTCACCCCGAGCCGGGTATAAATCCTCGCCATGACTTTTTCGCTAATTTGCTCACTAGGATCGTCTCAAGTCGCAGATCACAGATATATCCACATAATAATGTGGTCTCAACTTTAGCTTACCAATATATACACAAGTATGCAATTACGCTCTCAATGAGCCAAATTACCATATTACCCTCACAGCAGAGTATATAGACCCATGCATGCCTTTATCATCATATAATAATATGACCCACATAATCATGCATATAATCATATAATAGCACAATAAATCAATTATGGCCCTCCCGGCCTCCTAATCAAGGTCCTAAACCTTATTAGGGAATTTGGGTCGTTACATCTAAGGTCCTCAAGCTAATAAAAATACTATTTCTGGTAAGAACATATACTTTAAATAACTAAAAGGTCTTTAATTACTCCTCAGCCTAACTTACCTTTGCTCTCTTCCGAAATACATCAGCTACTTCAGGATTGGAAATCATATCAATGTACCTTTAAAAGAAACGTAAAGTTCAGTTATAACCAAGTATACCCCAAAAAATATATATTTTATTTAAAAAGCCATTTAGACAAGTCTTTTGCAAGAACCACTGCAACGAATTGTGGGCTATCATCATCCAGTAGAAAACAATTTTTTATTTCCCATAAGAGACACTCTCACTCAAACTATGAAAAAGAAACAGAAAACTCAACTTACCGTTGCCAGTAATGCTTATCCACATGAGTTAGACCATGATATTTGTCTGGCAAGGGCAGTAGAGATTTTGTAAGAATTGCAAAAGAGTTCACTTAGACAGAAAGCTCCCCTAAAGAAACAAAGAAATAAGTTCAATTAGTTTCTTACCTCAAAGGGAAATCACAAAAAAAGTAAGAAGCCGGTCAAAGCCAATGGCGTTTTTTATAAATGGCATTGGTTTATCTAAATAGCTTCCAATACAAATAGGGTAAGAATAGCTTTACCCAGAAGTACCTATAAATTCAACAATCAGCACCTAATCGCAAATAGGTGCAAAAGATAAATTTTTTTAGTACTTGCCTTTTTCAGTTCGCTTAATTGAGCCACTTGCACCAAGCATGTCACCAATATCAACAAGATTCTTAAGCTCGTCAAACTGATCACTTAAAAATCTTGCCTTTTTACAATAAATCTGTTTCAAACATTGAATAACTTGAGTGAGGATTCTTCCATACTAAATGTGATCAAAGATTTATAGAAAGTTTCTGAAGAAACCATCCCTACCAGCCAAAATTTACAAACTTTGGAAAATACCCCATTTTTTTTAAGGTAACTAACTTATATATTTTAGATCAAGCATCCCATAAAATAGACATGCTTTTAAAAACTAAACCACCTAATCACATCTTATTATTATATTTTTTCTTTATTATAAGTATCAATCTAACAAAGAGATGGAAAGATCATTGTAAGGACAGAAAGTTGAGGTGGGGATACCTGAATTATCCCAGAATCATCTCTTAGAGTGAGAAATGAAAGCTTTCCAAATGCTCGACGAGCCACAATTCTTCCGGCTATTGATACATTGTCTTGCTCACCATTCATTTCTTCGCCATTTTCTAAATATTTATAAGTCTCTTGCAGCTGATTAGCAAAGTGAGTCCTATCCCACTTATATGCATACGGTTCTTGCCCTTTGCTTCTCAATTCTTCTATCTACACAAAACACATCCACACAAACCTATGTTTATTGAGCGGTATTGAAATAACAATGTCCCTCTAACACACATTTTGCCGAACAGTTTATGGGCATTACTTAATTGCCTCAAACAAGGATACGTAATCAACGTCTAATTTCAAAACCTAGAGTTGGGAGTTAATCATCTTCAAAATTTTCTCAAAAAAAAAAATATATATATATATAATAATCTATTATCATAGAAATACCTCAATCAAAACTTTGGAGAAACCAATTCAAAGAAGAATGATAAAGAACAGACCTTCTGCAAGCGAATAGCTCGAACTGACTCCGGACTAGAAGTAGTAGAAGAAGAAGAGGAGGATGAGCGGCGATTACGGGCGTTGGGATTAGTAGCGGTGGTGGTGGAAGAACAAGAGCGAATAAGCAGCGGAGAAGAAGAAAAAGAAGAGGAAGAGCGTCTTGCTCTGAAGGCGGTGGCAGAGGAAGATGAGGTTTTGAAGAGGTGCTTGAGAGATGGTCAGAAGCGTTTAGAGGTTTGGAAATAAAAAAGTAGAGGCAAATAAAAAAGTAAAAAGTAGAAGACTTTACTAAGATGCGGGCTCCAAAATTTTGTACCGCTAATTTTTTTCCCACCAATTGTTTTATTATTTGATGTATGATAATACTTTTTCAATACTATTATATTTATATGTTATGGAAAGGGGTATTTGGTGTAGTGACGGCTAAGTACAAGTACAACTTTTCCCCTTTTTCTGGCTTATCCAAAAGGGGTGGTTTTCCTAGGTGTTCCTTTAGCTTAGCGAAGGCCTCCTGAAAATCTTCATCTGAAGCAAAATTTTTGCTCCCTTTTAGGACGTTGATGAAAGGAAGGCTTTGTCAGTGGATCTGGAGATGAACTTATTTAGGGCTCCTACTCTCCCGGTTAAGCACTGCACCTCCTTCTTGCTCTATGGTGGGCTCATTTCCAACAATGCAATGATTTTGTCAGGATTGGCCTCGATACCTTGAGAGTTCCCCATAAAACCCAAGGACTTCCCTGAAAAAACTCCGAATGTGCACTTGAGTGGGTTTAGCTTCATTCTGAATTTTCGGAGGGTGCCGAACATCTCACTGAGGTTGTTTGTGAGATCTTCTGTCTTCTTTGTCTTTACCAGCATATCATCTACGTATACTTCCATATTCCTCCCTATCTAATTGACAAACATTCTATTCATCAACCTTTGATAAGCAGCACATGCGTTCTTTAATCCAAAAGGAATCAATTTGTAGCAATAAAACCCCTTGTTTGTTATAAATGAAGTGTGCTCTTCATCGGTCGGGTTCATGGGTATTTGATTGTACCCAGAATATGCTTCCATGAAACTAAGTAGCTCATGCCCCGCTGTGGCGTCTACTAACTGGTATATCCTAGGAAGCGGGAAGCTGTCCTTAGGGCAGGCTTTATTGAGGTTAGTAAAATCCATACAACTCCTCCACTTTCCATTGGGCTTTGGCACTAAAACTGGGTTTGATACCCATATTGGGTAGAATGCTGCTCGGATAAACCCATTTGTCTTCAACTTGTCAACCTCTTCTTTTAGGGCCGCGTATCTTTCTAGGTCTAGCGCTCTCCTTTTCTGGCTCATAGGCCTTGCTTTTGGGTAGATGTTTAAGAGATGGCACATGATTTATGGGTCTGTTCCCACCATGTCCCCGTGACTCCAGGAGAATACGTCGAGGTTGGCTTTCAGAAATTCTACTAGCTCCTCCTTCATGGTACCCGGAAGGTTTCTTACAACATTCAACTTCCTCAACGGCTCATTCATGACCATGACTTCTTCCAACTCCTCTACTATCTTGGCTCTGGGTTCCTCCATGATCTGCGGGTCCAACTCGTGCGGGTTTGCGCTTCCATGCACCACCATTTCCATAGGCATTGATGGCTTTATGACCGTGCGGAGGGATGCGTTATAACATTCCCTCGCTTTCTTTTGCTCTCCTTTGAAGCTGGCTATTCCCCCAGGAGTTGGGAATTTCATGGCTAAGTGGTACACTGAAGTTATCACCTTCAATTCTCTTAGGGAGGGTCTCCCTAATACCGCATGGAAGGCTGAGGCACAATCTACCATGACAAAGTTTGCCATTATGGTGGTTTGTCTGGGTTGTTCTCCCATGGTGAGGGCTAACTCAATTGCACCTAGGGGCTATATTGAATCTCCTATAAATCCATACAGGGAGGTATTGCCGGGCTTTAGGTGCCGGATGTTCAATCCCATCTTCTCCAAAGCTGGGCAATACAGGATGTCTACAGAGCTTCCATTATCCACAAAGACCTGAGGCACCCTCATGTTTTCAAGTTGGACAGTCAACACCAATGGGTCATTATGAGGGAAATGTACACCCAACGCATCTTCTTTGGTGAAAGATATCGAGTCGTTCTCCCCCTTAAAACTCTTCGGGGGGCGTTGCTCCAAACACAGGACGCATGGTGATGGACTTCAACTGGCTTCCCTAGCATATTTCTCCCACCCCTTCTTCGATTTGCCTCTGAGTCCTGGCCCTCCAAAGATGGTCCTAACTTCTCCTTGCACCTCTGGGGCTACCTCTTGTACCCGTGGTGAGGATACTCCTTCTTTCGACCTTTGGTTTTCTTTGCGGATGTATCTGTCCAAATGTCCCCTACGTATAAGCTCTTCGATTTCTATTTTGAAATGAGTGCATTCTGTGGTGGTGTGGCCGATATCTTTATGATACTGAAAATATTTATTGGGGTCTCTTTTTGATCAGTCTTTTTTCATTGGCGGGGGCCTCCTGAAAGGGACCTAATTTTCATTTGTAACGAATATATGTTCCCTAGCGTGTGTGAGGTCAGTATGAAAGGTGTAGGGGGCCGGTTTGCACTCATCAATGCATTGGGGCTTCCGAGCCCGATCATCTCTTCACTTTTCATAGGCCCTCTTCTTCTTTGAACTGCTTTGTCCATCCCAGATTGAGGGTTTTGGTGGGGACCGGTCTTTTCCGACCTTAAGGCTCTCATGACCATCCTCAACACGAGTATATTTCTATGCCCATTCATAGAAATCGTCCAAGTCTATAACCTCTCTCTTAAGCATGTTATCCCATAACTTACTGCCTAGGCGCACTCCGGCTGTGATGGCCATTTTTAACTCCCCACGGGTCAAGCTCCCTACTTTGGCTGCCTCCATATTGAACTGGTGGATATAGCTCTTTAGACTCTCATTTTCTCCTTGTTTCACATTACCGAGGCTGGTGCCCGGCATTGTGTAATCACACACGACGTGATGTTGCTGGAGAAATTCATCAAAACATTGTTGCCAAGACCTAATGGACCCTGGCCGGAGTCTTTTGAACCATTTGTACACAGGTCCCTTAAACGTGACAACGAAGCAATGGCATCTGGCCCTGCTACTAATTCCCCTTAATTTCATTAGGTCATTAAATGCGTCCAGATGGTACTTGGGATCCGTATTTCCTTCATATGGGGTCATATGAGGCTCCTTGAAGTTGGATGAGAGTCAAACAACTTGGATTTCCTTAGTGAAGGGCGATTCATAGTCAAACTCGTCATCGACGGCTTTTCCTCTAGATGCGGTGATTATCTTGCTCCGGAGGCTCCTCATTTTTGTGTCTAGGTCTTGTCTCCTCTTGTTCAAGGAGTCTCTCAATGTGGACGAGTTAGCCTTTTCCTTTCCTTTGTCTTCCCAGGGTGCCATAGGAGGTGTAGTCCTTTTATTTGCCCTTTTCTTGTTGAGCTCTTCCCGTAAGGCTCAGGGTGTTTTCCTTGAAGTGACTTCGACTTCGTTACCAGGGTCAGCGTTATTCTTCTGCTCTGATGCTGCTTCGGTGGTCTGGGACGTTCGCGCTGTTTTTTCCGGCGGGTATTACTGGTGGAGAGTCGAGTCTTCCCATCATCCACTGGGACTGTGATTTCTGCCCCCTCTTGACCTCATTCTTTTCGCCTAGGGAGAGATATGTTTCATTTCCTGTAACGACCCAAAATCACTAATAAGGCTTAAGGGCCTTGATCAGTATGCCAGGAGGGCATAACTGGATTATGTGTGATTTAAATGATTAAATGCATGATTATGTTATAAGCATGTTTATATGATTATTTGGATATATGAGATGCATGATTGTGAGTATTAGTATGCACGTAGTCCCTGAACAGATTATAAGGGCATATTCGTAATTTTTACGCATTGAGGGCAAAAATGTAATTATTTGTGATGGATTGTTGAGACCACATTATTATGTGGATATATTTGCAGCTTGTGACTCGAGGCGATCCTAGTGAGAAATTTAGCAAAAAAGTCACGATGGGGATTTATGCCCGGATTGGGGAGCCTGGTTGTTTTTTTGGGAATTCAGGAAATATATTGGAGACTATTTGACATTGAGGAAAATAATTGGTGATTAGTTAGGTGTCGAGATGTAAGCAGTAATTATTAGGGACACTCAAGGAATTAACAGGAATTGGGAACAATGACCAAAATGCCCTTATAATGTTTTAAGGCTTAGGTTTTAATGGGAGGGAAAAATGGTCTTTTAGGTGGCTAAAAGAAGATAAGTGATATTCTGCCTTTATAGACTTAGTGGAATTTTTAGAAAGTAGTAGAGGCTGAAGGAAAGAAGCAAAAGGAAAGAAAGAAGAAAAAACAGAACATCTAACTCACCCCTTTCTTCTCCTCTCGGTTTGCTCTATTCCTCACCATTTCTTGTGATTTTGGAGCTGGAATCTCAGGGAATGTCTAGGCAAAGTCTGGAGACTTTGATCCTTGAAGTGGCTAGAGGTTCAGCTGTAGTTAATACTCAATTAAGGTAAAATTTACAGAGTTTGGTCTGAATTTTCTGACTTTGATGAAGTTGATTTTGATTTTGAACTTTGAATGGAAATTAAGGGATTTGAGCTATAGGAGTTGATGAGATAAAGGCTAGAAGGGCATAGAAATAACCTAAGGTCGAATTCTCCCATTAAAGGTAACAATTTCTGGCTTTGAAGTTTTGAATTTCTGAGTTTCTGGTTAAGTTCTTGAGCTTCAAGCTCAATCTTTTTTTTTTTTTGTGTTTGTTGGTGCATGTGGCCA
This sequence comes from Humulus lupulus, assembly GCF_963169125.1. Classification (NCBI taxonomy): domain Eukaryota; kingdom Viridiplantae; phylum Streptophyta; class Magnoliopsida; order Rosales; family Cannabaceae; genus Humulus; species Humulus lupulus. The sequence continues at coordinate 124,012,012 of NC_084801.1, read as the reverse complement.
AATTTGATGTGTTGGGCTATGTGGGATGAGATGTAGAGGATGGTAGGCTCAATTTGGTGTGTGGTTGAGGTTTGGAGGGGTTTTAGGGAGTTTTGGCTTGAGGAAAATCGAAGGAGAAAACTCAGAGTGTTCTGGTGCTGTAAGTAGTGCTGTAGCGCTAGCCTTAGGGTGCTACAGCGCTAGGCCTAGTTTTCCTGGGTGTTTTTGTCTCTGCTTGTAGCGCTGTAGCGCCCACCTTGTGGCACGGGGGCGCTACCCTGCCTCCAGAAATGGATTTTTGGGTATTTTCTTAGGGTTTTCGCCCAGGGGCTCGGGGTTTGATTCCACCACCCAGTTTGGTGGAATTAGGGCTTCCCGAGGGCTCTAGATTGGTCCTGAGGTTAGGTTAAGGGATTGAATGTTAATGAGGGTTCCATGTTGTGCTTTTGACTAGGTGTACACTAGGGCCCGGACGGGATCGTGCTTGAAAATCGTTTATTTTAACCAGAGCGCTCGGAATCAAAGGTAGGAAACTACACCCGGTTATGTGATTATGTTGGGACTAAGAGCTCCCTATATTTGTATGTGATGTCATGAGATGGTATTATGCCATGGGGACATGTGATAAACGACCTAAGAGTGTCAGAATCAATATTTGCGCACAGAGCGCGGCTCGACCACTAGTAGCTGAGGTTAAGTAGATAATCACTGAGCTCGACCTAAGTGAGCCGAAGTCAGTGGGATCATCAGAGGGTGCGGCCTAAGGGTGCCGACCCTAGATTTTAGTGTGATATGTTTATTGTTGTTTAAACTGATGAATGTGACGAGTTTGTTATCTGGTTAACTCATGACCGATTTGTAGATTGATATCACTGTTTATGTGAGTAATATGACCTGTTGTATATCTGATTGATGATTTATGAATTATCTATCTGTTGATTGTCGCTTATGCTATACATTACAGTTTTCTTGCTGGGCCTCGGCTCAAGGGTGCTTCGTGGTGCAGGTAAAGGCAAGAGCAAGGTGGACCAATTCTGAGTTGGAGAGCTTTGAGGCTAAATGTACATAGTCAGCTGATCAGCCACCACGACCGAGGAGTGGTACAGAACAGGCGAAGCCTAAATGTCTGTTTTTCCCTTAGAGTGGCCAGTACTTGTTTACAACCTGGAATTTTTGTAAACTTTCTTTTAAACTCTATTTCTTTTGGGATCCCATGTACGAAATGTTTATCTAAATGAAATGTATCTTTTATGAAAAAAATCTTTTAATCCTAGTTCAATTATGGTTTTAGTAACACGTTTATAACTACTTGACTTGATTAGCAAGTCTTGCACCATCATAAACACACAGTGTAACGGTCTTGGCTACCCGGGGCGTTGTAGCTTGGTATCAGAGTGTCCTAGGTTTAAGGGTTCCTAAAGTCTTGCTGGACATGTACATTTGCCGCTAAAGACAAGCTTGACTCAGGGTTTGGTAATTGTGTATTCATGATTATATGCTTATATGATTGGAAAGGAATATGAATGCTGATATCTATTTGATTAATAGGAAGCATGAGATACTGATAGGGCCTGGCCCTTGACTGATGTGTGATTATATCGAGGCATGCTTATTAGCATTGCTATGTATGTGAATGAATATTTGAATAAATTGTTACATCTTGATTTCTTGTGAATGGTTGTGTTCCAATGGAGGATTGTGAAAGGATTATTACCCTGTCTTCATAGTCTGACTGCCGAGTCATTGATTGCATATTAACTTGGATAGCTATGCGTCCAATACGATCTGTACGACTTATCGGCGTAGGTCTGAGGGAAGGGATGATGATCAGGGCCAGACCCCTCTGCTAGTCTCTGAGAACTGGCAGCAAATTATGGCAGACATGCAAGAACGACTACAGAGCTAGGATGAGCTGATCCGACTTCTACGATAGCAGGCTCCGTCAGGGAGTGCTGCCCCTATTGTGCCACCTGCAGTGGTACCAGTTGTACAACCAATGGAGGTTGGGGATAAATGGGAGTCGTTGTATGAGTGGTTCAAGAAACAAAATCCTCCAACTTTTGAGGGGACTAGATCTACTAAAGGTTGAACAGTGGATGAGTATGGTCACTGCTATTCTTGATTTCATGAGGGTAGAGGGTCATGATAGAGTGGCTTGTGCTGCATATATGTTGAGAGAGGATGCTCGCATCTGGTGGGAAGTGGCATCACAGACCAGGGATGTTACTACATTGAGTTGGGAAGGGTTTAAGGATTTCTTCAGCCAGAAGTATTACAATGTTGCTATCAGGGTGACGAAGGTTGATGAATGTGTGGGGTTGGTTTAGGGCAGCATGACAGTTACGGAGTATGCCCTGAAGTTCGTCAGACTTGCAAAGTTTGCACCAGATCTTGTGCCTGCTGATGCAGATAGGCAAAACAGATTTAACAGAGGGTTTAATGCTATGATGGCCCAAGATGTGAGGATTACAATAGTTCCTGGGGGGACAACTTATGCCCAGACTGTTGAGAAGGCTTTTACCATTGAGGAAGCGAAGAATAAGATTTGGAGGGAGGGCCGCAGGGCAGTGCCTCCATACTCTGGGTCTGGTAGGGGCAGAGGCCCCAGTGATCTGAAGAGGAAGACTTCTGATGCTTCGACCGCTTCTGGTCCTGATAGGAGAGGTCGGGGTACTTAGGGTGGCCATCAGGGAGGCGATGATTCATGGAGGAGGTATCCTGAGTGCACGAGGTGCAAAAGACACCATCCAAGCGAATGTCAGGCTAAGGCCTGTTATGTGTACGGGGTGGTAGGACACCTCAAGAAGACTACCCAACAATGAAGAAAGGGGAAGCAGGGAAGGTGGACAGCTTGACTCCAGCTCGAGTGTTCACACTGATGCAGGCAGAGGTCGAGGGTAGTCCCTCGGTGGTGACAGGTCAACTTTCTAGTGCTGGCTCTCCTTTTACAGTATTGATTGACTCTGGTGCTACACATTCATTTCTTTCTAGTAAGGTGATTGAGAGACTGTGTAGACCTAGTGAGTATTTTTCTGCGGGGTTTGGGACTATATTGCCTACAGGAGAACTGGTAGTTTCTAGAAGGTGGATTTGAGCACTGCCAGTGATGGTTGACGGTAAGGAATTTCTAGTAGACTTGATTGAGTTGGGTATGGAGGACTTTGACATGGTTTTGGGGATGGATTGTCTGGTTAGATACAGAGCTGCTATTGACTGTAGGAAGAAGATGGTCACCTTCGAGCCGGAAGGCGAGGATCCCTTTGTCTTTGTGGGAGCAGTATATGGACCCCGCGTACCCATCATATTAGCACTGAGAGCCAAAGATTTATTACAAGGAGGATGTATAGGCTTTCTGGCTAGCGTGGTGGATACCACCAGGGTGTTTCCAGCATGGTCGGAGGAGACCAGATTGGTTTGTGAGTTTTTAGATGTATTCCCTAAGGATTTACCAGGATTTCCGTCACATAGGGAGATTCAGTTTGTTATCGAGTTAGCGCCAGGGACAGAGCTAGTGTCGAGGGCACCATATAGAATGGCACTGGCAGAACTGAAGGAATTGAAGATATAGTTACAAGAGCTTCTGGGTTTGGGGTTCATCAGGGCTAGCTACTCGCCATGGGGTGCTCCAGTCTTGTTTGTGAAAAAGAAGGACATGACTTTAAGGATGTGTATAGACTATAGGGAATTGAATAAGTTGACTATCAAGAATAAGTATCCTCTACCAAGGATTAATGACTTGTTCGATCAGCTGCAGGGTAAGACGATATTCTCAAAGATTGATCTTCGATCTGGTTATCACCAGCTGAGGATCAAGGACGAGGACATACCGAAGACGGCCTTCCGAACGAGGTATGGGCGCTATGAATTTCTGGTCATGTCGTTTGGTTTGACCAATGCCCCTGCAGCCCTTATGGGCCTAATGAATAGGGTGTTCAAGGACTTCTTGGATCAGTTCCTCATCGTCTTCATCGAAGACATTTTAGTTTACTCCAGTTCAGAGGCAGAGCATGAGTTTCATCTTCGACAGGTTCTACAGAGGTTGAGAGAGCATCAGTTGTATGCCAAGTTTAAGAAATGTGAGTTTTGGCTACCAGAAGTTACATTCCTTGGACATATTGTTGGTGAAAATGGGATTAAGGTGGATCCATCTAAGATGGAGGCAATAAGAGATTGGCCGAGGCCAAGGAATGCCTCGGAGGTTCGGAGATTTCTTGGTTTAGCAGGTTATTACAGACAGTTTGTGGAAGGCTTCTCAAAGATAGCAGCTCCGATGGCAAAATTGACACAGAAGAATTTGAAGTTCGTCTGGTCAGACAAGTGTGAGAACAACTTTCAGGAATTGAAGCGATGACTTATTACTGCACCTGTGTTGAGTCATCCTTCAGAGGAAGGGAAGTTTGTGGTTTATTGTGATGCGTCAAGGTTGTGTTTGGGTTGTGTGTTGATGCAGAACGGGAAAGTTATAGCTTATGCGTCACGACAGCAGAAGGAGTATGAGTAGCGGTATCCTACTAATGATTTGGAGCTAGCAGCGGTGGTGTTTGCATTGAAGGTCTGGGGAAAAGTGTGAGATATACACTGTTCACAAGAGTTTGAAGTACTTCTTCACATAGAAGGACCTGGACATGAGGCAGAGATGTTGGCTGGAGTTGGTAAAAGACTATGACTGTGATATTCTTTATCACCCAGGGAAAGCTAACGTAATGGTAGATACATTAAGACGGAGGGGCCCGAGTCAGTTATATAGTTCCACCCAGATTTCGAGAGAGTTAGCTTATGAGATGGCCAGAGTAGGGATAGAATTGGTGGTGGGCCGATTGGTCAACATTACTCTACAGTCGACCCTGCTAGAGCGTATTAAGGAAGGTCAGCTAGTGGATGCTCAACTATAGGAGGTTAGAGAGAATGACTTAGCGGGAGTAGCTAAGGACTATTCTATTTCCGAGGCTAGTTTGCTACGATATATGGGGCGGATTTATGTCCCAGTTGATGTGGGGATCAGATGATAGATATTAAATGAGTCACATACTACACTGTACTAACTTCATCCGGGTACCAGGAAGATGTATCAAGATCTACGGACGTTGTATTGGTGGCCCGGGATGAAGCAGGAAGTAGTGGAGTACGTGGCCAGGTGTTTGACCTGTCAGCATGTGAAGGCTGAACAACATCGACCTGCTTGGTTGCTTCAGCCTTTGGGTATTCCTGAGTGGAAATGGGAGGATATTACAATGGACTTTGTGGGAGGTCTATCCAGGACTGCAGGGCTTCATGACTCGGTGTGGGTGATAGTGGACAGATACACCAAGTCAGCTCATTTCCTTCCAGTGAAGATGACGTATACGGTGGATCAGTATGCAGAATTATATGTGAGGGAGATCGTACGTCTCCATGGGGTTCCTAAGTCTATAGTGTCAGATCGAGATCCTATCTTTACCTCCAAGTTTTGGGGTAGTTTGCAGAAGGCTATGGGGACTCATTTGAAGTTCAGCACGACCTTTCATCTTCAGACTGATGGGCAGTCTGAGAGGACAATTTAGGTGTTGGAGGATATGATTCGAGCGTGCGTGATTGATTTTGAGGGATCGTGGAGTAAGTATCTCCCGTTGAATCAATTTTCATACAACAATAGTTACCAATCAACGATGAGAGTAGCTCCCTATGAAATGTTATATGGGAGGAGATGTAGATCAACCTTTCATTGGGATGAGATGGGTGAGAGGAAGTATTTGGGGTTGGACATGGTTTAGAAGACAAATGAAGCTATTGAGAAGATCCGAGCTCGAATGCTCACCTCACAGAGCAGACAGAAAAGCCACGCTGATCCTAAGCGTAGAGACGTGGAGGTCCAGGTTGTGGACCACGTGTTTCTGAGAGTTTCACCATTGCGAGGGGTGAGAAGATTTGGGAAGAAGGGCAAGTTGAGCCCTAGATTAATTGGTCTTTTTGAGATCCTAGAAAGGATCGGACAGGTGGCCTACAGGTTAGCTTTGCCACCATCGTTGTCGGGAGTTCATGACATATTCCATGTTTCTATGCTCCGGAAGTACGTCTCAGATACGACACATGTGTTGAAGTATGAAGACCTGGAATTGCAGACATATTTTTCTTATGAGGAAGGACCGGTTCAAATTTTAGGCCAGAAGGATAAGGTCATATGGAATAAGACGATTCATCTGGTTAAAGTATTATGGAGGAATAGTAGGGTCGAGGAGGTGACCTGGGAGCTTGAGTCAGCGATGCGGGATCAGTATCCCGAGTTATTAAGGTAAATTTTGAGGACGAAATTCTCATTAGGAGGGGATAGTTGTAATGAACCAAAATCACTAATAAGGCTTAAGGGCCTTGATTAGTATGCCCGAAGGGCATAACTGGATTATGTGTGATTTAAATGATTAAATGCATGATTATGTGATAAGCATGTTTATATGATTATTTGGATATATGAGATGCATGATTGTGAGTATTAGTATGCACGTAGGCCCTGATTAGATTATAAGGGCATATTCATAATTTTGGCGTGTTGAGGGCAAAAATGTAATTATTTGTGATGGATTGTTGAGACCACATTATTATGTGGATATATTTGCAGCTTGTGACTCAAGGCGATCCTAGTGAATAGTTTAGCGAAATAGTCACGATGGGGATTTATGCCCGGCTGGGGGAGCCTCGTGGTACTTCTGGGAATTTGGGAAATATATTGGAGACTATTTGACATTGAGGAAAATAATTGGTGATTAGTTAGGTGTCATGATGTAAGCGGTAATTATTAGGGACACTCAAGGAATTATAGGGAATTGGGAGCAATGACCAAAATGCCCTTATAATGTTTTAAGGCGTAGGGTTTAATGGGAGGGGAAAATGGTCTTTTAGGTGGCTAAAAGAAGATAAGTGATAAATTGCCTTTATAGATTTAGTGGAATTTTTAGAAAGTAGTAGAGGCTGAAGGACAGAAGCAAAAGGAAAGAAAGATTAAAAAATAGAACATCTAACTCACCCCTTTCTTCTCCTCTCGGTTTGCTCTATTTCTCACCATTTCTTGTGATTTTGGAGCTGGAATCTCAGGGAATGTCTAGGCAAAGTCTTGAGACTTTGATCCTTGAAGTGGCTAGAGGTTCAGCTGTAGTTAATACTCAATTAAGGTAAAATTTACAGAGTTTGGTCTGAATTTTCTGACTTTGATGAAGTTGATTTTGATTTTGAACTTTGAATGGAAATTAAGGGATTTGAGCTTTAGGAGTTGATGAGATAAAGGCTAGAAGGGCATAGAAATAACCTAAGGTCGAATTCTCCCATTAAAGGTAACAATTTCTGGCTTTGAAGTTTTGAATTTCTGAGTTTCTGGTTAAGTTCTTGAGCTTCAAGCTCAATCTTTTTTTTTTTTTTTGTGTTTGTTGGTGCATGTGGCCAAATTTGATGTGTTGGGCTATGTGGGATGAGATGTAGAGGATGGTAGGCTCAATTTGGTGTGTGGTTGAGGTTTGGAGGGGTTTTAGGGAGTTTTGGCTTGAGGAAAATCGAAGGAGAAAACTCAGAGTGTTCTGGTGCTGTAAGTAGTGCTGTAGCGCTAGCCTTAGGGTGCTACAGCGCTAGGCCTAGTTTTCCTGGGCGTTTTTGTCTCTGCTTGTAGCGCTGTAGCGTCGACCTTGTGGCACGGGGGCGAGATGGTCTCGCATGGGCGCGAGGCATGGGGGCGAGATGGTCTCATGTGGGCGCGAGGCACGGGGGCGAGATGGTCTCGCGTGGGTGCGAGGTGCGGGGGCAAGATGGCCTCGCGGAGGCATAGGCATGATGTCCTTGCAGAGAATTGGGGGCAAGACGGTCTCGCGTAGGCGCGAGGCGCGACGCGCGACGCGGCTGGGTGCACATGTGCGAGATGGAGTGTCTTGCGAGACGGGGGCCTCGCGTGGCACACCTCCTGGGCATGCGAGGCACTGGGTTGAGATGTCGCATGGGTAACGGGGATTCGCTTGGCAAGGCTTCCCAATACGCGTCTAGGGATTTAGGCACATGTATATAGTTAGGCGTTTATGGGACCTTAGCACAAGATTTGGATCTTTAACAAGTATGGAAATTTGAGCATCCACATGGTGTAACAGGTCTGACTATTCAGGGTGTTTCTGGGCGTTACAATTAGTCCACTGAAACCTTTTGTTCCCTCTTAAAAAGTTGTAGAAAGGGATACATTTGTCAGTAGACTTCAATACCAAACGATTTAGGGCAGCGATCCTTCCAGTTAGACTCTGGACCTCTTTTTGTGACCTAGGTGATGTCATATCCAGTAAGGATATGATTTTCATTGGATTGGCTTCAATCCCCCTTGAATTAATAATGAAGCCCAAGAACTTACACGCGAGACCCCGAATGTACACTTCTAGGGATTCAACTTCATGTTGTACTTCCTTAGGACAAAAGAACATTCTTCTGTATTGGCTACATGGTTATTACAGTCTTTGACTTGACTAGCATTTCATCGACATACACTTTCATGTTTCTACCGAACTGGTTAACAAACATTTTGCTCACCCGTCTCTGGTAAGTAGGTTCAACATTCTTCTGCCCAAAAGTCATGACATTATAGCAGTACACATTGTGCTCTGTCATGAAACTTGTATGCTCCTGGTCTACAGGGTTCCTTGCGATCTGGTTATATTCAGAACACGAGTCTATGAAAGATATGAGCTTATGACTGGCAGTGGCATCTACGAGCTGATCGATTCTTGGGAAATGAAAGAAATCCTTTGGGCAGTCCTTGTTGAGATCACAGAAGTAAATGCAGGTCCTCCACTTTCTGTTAGGCTTTGGGACCATAACGAGGTTGGCTATCCAAGTCAAGCTACTTCTTCCTCTAAAACGTCTCCTCTTTCTTTTCCCAAAATCCTTCTTTTTTGTTGCATGGTTGGTATATTCATGTCCATATTTAGCGTGTGCATGATTATGCTAGCATTAACTCCTGCCATGTCAGTGTGTGACCAAGCAAAGACTTCGATGTTATTTCTCAAAAGCTCGATCAAGTTCTTCTTCTTTTCAGCATTGAGGTTTTTTCCAATCTTTACAACTCTGGAAGTTGCATCCTGAACGAGAATTACTTCCTCCAATTTTTCTAGAGCTTGGAGCTCTAACCTATCTTTGCATATCCATGGGTCAATCTCATCTAGATTGGCAACCTCGATCTCTGTCACTTGAGGTTCTTTTGCTTCCTGGACGATCACCATTACTTGAGGTTCTTTAGCTTCCTCTATTATCCCCATGGCTTGCTGCCCGAGTTGTGTTGTTCTCTTTATCAAAATGCTATAGCATTCTCTGGCAGCAAGATGATCCCCCCTTATAGTACATACTCATGTAGGTGAAGGAAATTTCATGGCCAAGTGGATCATCCTAGAATGGCATTATAGGCAGTTGGGAAATCTATAACGATGAACTCAAGCATCTTTTCCGTAATTTGAGTGTCATCGCCAATGGTTACCACGAGCTCGATCATCCCAATTGCTACAAATCCTTATCCTAAGAACCCATATAGAGTTGTGGAGGAGGCCTTTAAATTCGTAACATGGGTCGCTTGTGGATTTTTATTACTGATGGCGGTACTTCTCCATCTCTTTGAGCCCGATTATTCAAAGAGACGTGAGCTAGTGGATTCGAGGGAATCCTTGTTGGCCTGGATGTAGCCTTTGCCCGTCTAGTATGATCAGGTTGCTTCTTAGTGACATGGGTCGCTTGTTCATTCCTATGAGCATGTGCGGGCTGATCATTCCTGGGAACTTTTTCTGATGGCACAGTGCTCGAAGTGGGGGTCTAAGCTGAATGGCTCACATTGGTGTGACTGCATCTATGTGAGTTACTCCTTTGAGATCCACTAGCCCTCCTTCCGACATTTGGATCGGTTGTAGAAGGGGTAGTCAAGACAAAATCTCGTCAATGCGCCTGTTGGCGTGTGCAAGATGGCTCCTGAGCTCGGCATTCTCCGGCTCAACCAATCCTTTGTAATATTGATTGTTATAGTGGTGCTATGACGATGAACTACCTGTTTAATGATGGTCACCATCTTGGACTTGAGGCTTTTTTCTAGGACGTTTGGCGCATAAAGGTACCTTCTCCAACAAGACTGACGACACGAAATTCTCCTTGGCTTCCCAGTCTCTCCACTCGTTGTCATGCACGGACCATCGTGTTACCACCATTGTTGTACAGTTGATTTTGGGGTGAAAGATTTGCAGAAGAATTTGCAAGCCTAATTATTCTCTCAATGAAAGTACCAATCTATTGACGCGGTTTTTCGCCAACAGTGAACTAAGAAGTTAAAAAATTATTAATTAGGCATTATTTGAACCGTAAGTAAAAACACTTAGAAGTTTACGTAGTTTGGTGATTAATATAAACCTAGTCAATGAATCTATATTATTGCCTTGTGATTTTTGGGAAAATTATTTATGACAATTTTAGCAGAGTTTTGACATATAAAATTTCGGTCCCTTTTTCAGTCATCCCCACTTTATATATAAGGGTTCAATGGACAGAATTCAATGACCATTTAGATCTGAGTAACGTACAATTTTAAGTAACTCCCAAAATGTACAAATAAATTTAATAAAGACATTAACTGCCTGATATCATGCATATATCAGGCAGGGGTTACAACAGTTACAACATGTCAATTTTTTGTGTAACGTCTTCGATTCCTTAGGGATTCAAGCCTATGCATTCTAAGCATTTATGGAAAATTGAATGCACTCCTCGAGCTGGAGGTTTACAAGCTACAACAACCTGAACACCAAGATGCTCAAAATGGGTTTTATGCGATCTAAGGATGGTGCTAAGTGATCTCCACGACATCTGGCTAGGCGACTCCTTAATGTCCATTGGAGCTGGACTTTATTTGAGCTACTCATCTTAGAACTTATACAACGTTCTAAAGACCAAATAATCTTCATTAATTGCCTACCAGCTGTACCGCAAATTAAGACACGTCCTTGTTGTTGACGGTGAAATCTCGTCAACAAAATTCGATAAAAAACTCAAAGATAAGTATGGAGATATTTAGATTTAGATAAGAACATAGAATGAGATTAAGGAAAGGTAAAACACAGATCAACAATGGAATAAGCCTTTGTATATTGCACAATAGCCTGAGTGTACAATGAGTTTTCCAACCCCTTTGCTGGAGGGGTGAAAGTCTATTTATATTGGAGCTTTAATGGCTCCTGGTACATCGTGGTCCCAGGGGACAATATGGTAAATAGGTACACTGTTAGGGTTGTGGCACAGGTCGTAGTGGTGTTGAAGGAGTGGTGGTCGGCTCTAGTACGTGTCAGGGGCCTGCAAAAGTACTCCTGTCTTGGTACCATATTATGCCTCCACTACTTGTCGGGTACAGACCTCATAAGTGGGCTAAGGGAGTCCTCACTATCTACCATTCTTGTACTGCCACTACTTGTCTGGCGTGGACGTCGTATCCGTACTCTAATTCCTCTTGGTTAGTAGGTGCATTTCATAACTGTGCTAGCTCTTTGAGTCATACGTGAGTTCTTACTCTCACAAGGCACCTTATTACCACGAGCTTAATGTATTGAAACCCTTATGCGTGACCTCAGATGGAATGGTTCCAAGATGCCTGTGAGGGAAGGTCCTCATGACACCCCTGATGGGCTCGAGGCCCTGAGGGGCATGAGGCGCTGATGGGCGCGAGGCACTGATGGACGAGAGGCCCTGATGGGCACGAGGCCCTGAGGAGTGTGAGGCTCTGAGGGGAGCGAGGCGCTGAGGGGCGTGAGGCCCTGATGGGAACGAGGCCATAAGGGGAGTGAGGCCCTGATGGGTGCGAGGCACTGAGGGGCACGAGGCGCTGAGGGGCACGATGCCTTGGGGGGCGCGAGGTGTTGATAGGCGCGAGGCACTGAGGGGCGCGAGGCCCTGATGGGTGTGAGGCGCTTAGGGGCGCGAGGCCTTGATGGGCACGAGGCCCTGATGGGCGCAAGGCGCTGAGGGGCGTGAGGCACTGAGGGGAGCGAGGCGCTGAGGGGAGAGAGGTGCTGAGGGGCGCGAGGCACTAAGGGGCGCGAGGCGCTGAGGGGCGCGAGGCGCTGAGAGGCGCGAGGGGCTGATGGGTGCGGTTCTTAGGTGCGCATCAGCTAAACGGGAGACAGAGGCCACGAGACCATCGAGCCAAAGTTTCTTGGGTGCCACGAGACGCATGTGCGAGATGGTGCTTGGGCACGGTATGTAGGTGCGCATCACCTAAGCGCAAGACGGGGGCCGCGACTACATGAGGCGCGAGGTGGCTGGAATACTCGTGCGAGATGACACCTGGGTGAGACCCATGGATGTGTGAGACCATGGGGTCTCCATTGAGGCAGGTGAGGCGAGGTGCATGGGCGGAGGCACCAGTGTGCGCGTGAGGCTCTCCTGGCTGAGACACCAGTGTGCGCGTGAGGCCCTCCTGGCCGAGACACCAGCGTGCGTACGAGGCCCTCCTGGCCGAGACACCAACATGTGTGCTAGGCCACCAGCATTCGTGTGAGACCTTCCTGGCCGAGGCATCAGTGCGCAGGGATCCTTGGCCACATGTGAGGCGGGATGGTCCCATTGAGCATGCGGGTCTCGCCAGGCGTAATGGTGCGTGGTTCCTTGGCATAAGGTGACTTAGTCTCAAGAAAGGAAGAGACTTATGAGGTTTTAAGAGTTTTGGCCAGAACGTTGTCTCATGAGACCTATGGGCACGAGTCCACTGACATGACTAAGTGACTGTTATCCTTGTGCTCCAACCAGGGACTATAGATCTTTTTCCTTGGTGGATTTTTGGCAACCACACTTATGTTTTTCAGGTACAACAAAATTCAATTAAAATGAAATATTTTCAAATTCATAATATATAAAATTAATTCCAAAAAATATTAATTAAAAATAAATTTATTTTGAAATTTTTAAATAATAAATGTGTACTTTATTGCAATAATCACCGAGCAAGCAAAAGCAATTTGCACTTGTCCATCATCCCAATTTTGCAAACAAACTCATGTGAAAAAACATATCCAATCACTGTAAGATTTTCATATTTATACACAAAATTCATAACCAACACACACTCTACAACTCAGTTTTACAACTAAATAAAAAATCTTACAAAATCGCATACAAATATCCAAAGTAGATATCCAAAGTTAACCCAAATCTAATTTTATTACCAAAATGAAAAACTGAAATCCAAACTCTAATACCAAAATAAAATTAGATATATCACAAGAAAAAAAAGTAGATCTTGAAGAGACCAAAATCTAGTCTCATTGTTGAGTACTACACAACCCCACCCAGTCATTGCCGTCAAAGCATGCAAAGCCTCACCCAACCATCTTTGTCCATGCGAAGCCCCCTCATGATCTAGATTCGCATAGTCGCCTCCTTCCATGGTGTGTTGGAAAAAAGCTTATACAGGATCTTTATTTATTTTCATGTATATCTAATATTAAACAAATTAATACGAGATAGCCTAAAACATGTTTCTAAAATTGAATTCAAAGAGAAACAAAAAATATAATACTTACAGTATACGCAGCGGAATTAAGAGTTCTTCCTTCAGTTTCTCTAACTCTTGTATCCTTTCTGTCGCAGAGTATTATCAAGAAACTGAACCGATCTTCTATTTTCTTCACGATCTTCCAATGTATCCTTAGAACCACCTAGACTAGTGTGGGCAATTCTCAACACATGAGATAGATATAGAGAGAAGAAGAGAAAATAACAAAGAGGCTTAGAAAAGGACTTGTGTTTAGAGAGAATCTAAAACTATCAGAAATCTGACTTGTGACTTATCTGTCGTCTCTCAAATCTTCTCTCTAAGCACTCCTTTTATAGACCCAATTAGGCCATTTAATTTAATTAAAAAATCAATAAAATAACAGCCATTTTGAAGCCCTAGGTCGAAATTATCATGGGCTATAGGCCCGTGAAATTTCCCATTTGATTATAAGCCCATTGGACTTAAAATCAAGGCCTGTATTATTTTCTATTGATTTAATTAATTAAATAATTATTTAAATCCTTTATCAAATTAATTATTTATAATTTGAACCTTGATTTAAATTTATTTATTAATTTAGATACCAATTTATCTTAATTAATAAATCTTCCATAATTTCTCTTTTCTTCTCAAAATTACACAACTCTGTGAAACTATCCAAAATTGACCTGGTCAACTTTGATAATTCTAATTGATAATTAAATCAATTAATTGAGACTATCTAGATGATTTTATCCAAGGTACAATGGGGACCATGGGCCTATGAAATCAAGCTCCAATAGGTTATCATAAATCTAACAAATAAATTTACTAACTTATTAATTCCTCGTGACTCCACTATAGACTTGGAATTGCACTCTTGAATTCATAGAACGCTCTATAACAAATATAGATACGCTATTAATTATCCATTGTTACAACCATAATTGTCACTCAATCTTCTATAGACGGTCTACAATGAGACAGGACTAAAATACCGTTTTACCCCTCATTGTATTTTAACCTTAAAACACTTAGTTCCTTGTAAATGATATTTCAGTAAACTAATTTAATTACTGAAATGAGATCTCTATCATTTATCACCTTGAACCAAACTAAAAGGAAACCATCGTTTCACTTCTTCATCAGAAGCTATAGATGTTCATATCTATGATTAACACTCCCACTCAATTATACTACCGAGTTCCCAAGATGTAAGTATGGGCTAGTCCGTAGGGTAAGCTGGTAACGAACAAGTCAAAGAACTCAAATAATACAATCAGTTAGAATACTAACCACTCAGAATTGAGATTGAATTGACATATGGTCAACTATATGATATGACTAGAATAGATAATATCGGTCCTGTCCGATGTAACAAATACATCCGATCTTATCTACTTTGCTAATGTTCTGGAAAGAACATAACACTGTAATGTGTAAGTAGATCATATCGTAGATTGGCAAGTCAGTGTAAATCCGGTGCACTGACTAATCTTAGGACTAACTTATTTTGAACATATAATCATATTTATATTCCACTGTGATTACGTCACTATAAATAAGATTAGCTATATGCTCGGGATTTAATAGAAGTTTATATTAAACAAATAATCATGAAAATAAAACATGTGAGCAAAGTGATTGACCAAGTCAAAAAATGATTTCTATTCTTTTATTGATAATAAAATGAGATTACAAAGAATTTGGGTTTTAATTAGGGCATAAAACGCCAACAGTAACACCCTAAATATTCTATCTTTTAAAAAATATATAATTTGACATAATTCATAACAAAATGATAGTTTTGCCAATATCTTCTTAATAATAAAAATGTGCAGAAAATACTAGATCCAAATTTAAGAAAAATATTTATTGCAAAATAATCATGATTTTGAAATTCTAAATACATTTCTAAAATACTACTAGACTTATTTAAGGAATGCTTCAAACGATAAAATAAACTTGTGGTGTCCTTTATCCATTTCTAGTTCATATGGCCCCCATAGTACACACACTTCCCTTGGACAGGTCTCAACTCGCCACGCTCATTAGTAAAAAATCAACTAATACCTACAACTGGAGGAAGAGTAACGGGGTAAGCTTGAAAGCCCAGTAATGAAGTACATTCATTCAATAGAATTCAAAGCAAAGACATTATTAGGAACTAACATGAAATAATGAACATATTTACCACGGATAATGCCAGAACATTAACAAGACATGCATAACATCACATACATCTTTATCCTTATATCTAGAACTTAAATATAACAACATAAGCATATTACAAACATAACTTCAACTAGTCACACCCTTTCATTTCATGATCCAACAATTTCATGACTTATCATTAACTATGCATAATAACATCATTCTAATCATAGTATAGATGTCACAATAATTACCTTAATATCCATACACTCATTCATAAAACATTAAAGGCAACAATTAATGAAGGAATAAAATTTCAATGACTAAACTATCCTCCTAGGACCACATTGGTCAAGTTCTGGGGCACGTCTATGAAATATTCAAACATGATAACTCATCTAATCCAAAATACATATGTCTACAATCATTATCATAAACATAACAAACACACATCATGTCACATAGAAAACTAGCTAACTTCCTTACCTAGAGTCCTTACAAATAACAGAGCAAGACTGCTTTACAATAATTCCTAAAATCAAAGTAATAAACTTTTCTTCAATTCACAATACTCATAAACATAGAAATATACAAACTTATACAAACCCTAGACTTTGGATCACTATAGCTCTATTTATATTATTACTTGAGCTCTAAGTTACCTTTGCATGGGACATATACACATCTAGAACATTATTCTTTCCTAGGCAGAAAACCCCTTATAAAATTCCCAAAACTCATCTTTGAATTTAAAGAATGATCTGTCAACTTTAGCATGGTTCTAACATTATTAATAACTCATAAAATTACTTAGGATATTAGAACAATTTCCCAAACCCTAATTTACGTGAGTGGAAAAAACCTAACTCCTCCCTATGGAAATTATTTTCCATACATACAATATGATTCAACATCAAAAAATCATTAGTGTAATAAGCATAGCTTCCAATCATCCAACCAATCATCATGGATTAAAATGTTCACACCTTGCGATTTGTGGCATGGCCGAAACTCCAAGGCCTTCATTTCCTTTGTACTAGCTTCAAATCCTTGTTGGGGATTGTGCCCTGAAAACAATTTTAGTAGACAATGATTTTAATAAAATAAATAAATGAATTGAATTATTGTATATATGTAGCTTACATACTATATTATTGCTAATAATATTAAGTAAATATCATAAATATCATAAATATCCCAAGTTCTTCTATGTGGTCTCAATCTCATATTGGTATGAAAGGATCGAGATTGAGATAATGAACTTAAATAGTTCGTAGTAAAAAAAAGTTATGGAATCTTTAGATTAATTACTGCTAGCACGGTCCACTAGTATTATGAATACATGTGACCTAGATCTTGGTTACTAGTGTAGTAGGGCACTTTAGAGGAGGTACATTGCATGCTGAGAGTATGTAGAACTAGATCATATGTGTTTTAATAATACTTGTTTAAACACCGTTTTGTAGTATTATAAAACACATCAACTGATGATCATATACAAACTGATCTTAATCCTGAAGTTACTATGAACTCCTATATATGTTACTTGATCATTTGATTCATGTGTTATGGTTTGGCAAAATGATCAGGCTAAGAACAATTATTTTGGGGACTCAATGATGTATATGGCTTGTGACATAGTTTAATAGATATGGAATCTATACATTCTTATAGATTGAATGATGATTCCCTTTAGGGTTTGCTTTTGGAACTGAAAATGTTATTGACTTCAAATTCATAATCAGATTATGAATTAACCTTCACTAGTAAAGTCAATGGTACACTAGGAATCAAGATATAATTAAAAAAGTAAAATGGTAATTTTATTCCCATTCAATTATGAATCATCAATAGAGGATTAATGTGTATGTAATGATTATATCAATGGCACTTTGTGGTTACAATAAAGTACTCAGTAAATATATGTCTTTAATTCTCAAGAGTTCAGTCTCATATTTATAGTGGAATAGTCATTAGATTAATAAATATGATTATTGAATCAAAGATTTTTGGATAATAATCTTTTATTTATTGGAGCTTGGAATTATTGGTCCATAGGTCCCCGGGGTGGCTCTATCAACACTAATCAAGGTAAGAGTTGATACAAGGGTTAAACTGTGAATAAGGTATTTGAAATAATATTTATTCTTTGGGATAAATGTGCCATTATGTGATAATTGAAGTTGCACAATTTATTATTGCATTTATGAAATTTTGAAAATGTGTAGAAATAAAAGAAATTAATTTTAATCAATTATTTTATTTAAGTGTGAATAAATAATTATGGATAGTCAAAATTTGTTTTGATTATTATATTCATTTAATTAATAATAAGATGATGATGAAAGTTCAAATTTTTAATTTTTAATTTTGAAATTTAAGTTGTTATCTTTTTCCTTAAAAAGATGATACCTTATTTGAATATCTATTTATTAATTAATTAAAAGTTAAAACACATGAAAAATCAAAATCCCATTTGTTAGGGATAAGTCACATGCGTAGGGCTTGGACTGCTCTATGCGTGTGGCACATATGATTTTATCAGATATTTGTTTTTCATTTGTATTTTTTAATTAATTAATTAAACATTTTAAAAGGGGTTTTGAAATGGACTATTAGATTTTTGTCTATTATCATTATTATTATAAAAGGTGATTGATTTTTCTTCATTATTATTATTATGGTAATAATGTAGATATATTCTATTTGATAGAAAATAGAAACAACAAGTTTTTGACAAGTTTTATACAAAGAAGAAAAACTATCATCTTTTTTACAAAAGGAAAAACCTTTTCTCTCTAGCCTATAATCAAAAGTCTCATGTGTTGAGAATACTTTTGATTCACAAAATTGATTATTGTTCTCTATATGCACACCCACATCTTGAGGTGTAAAGAATGTCTTGGAAGGTCTAGGTGTGAGTACTCAAGCAAGGATAGGAAGATCGAAACATATACGAAAACATTCAAGGATTCTTGATAGGCTACAAGAGGTAAATCATTTTCGTATTATATTTCATATTCATATTATATATTGATTAACATATTGCATATTAAAAGATCCCCATATAAAGATTGTTTATATGAAAATGTTGTTGTATACCATTACTGCAATTTTCGCTGCGCACTAGGAACCGTTCCTAACAATTGGTACCACAACCATCTTTAATCCCTGCATATGTTAATTACCGTGTGGGTATCATATGCATTTTTATATTATGTGTAATATATGAATGGATGGATGTTTGTGTATGAATAGTTTATATTCTTAAGGGTTGGTTTTCATGGTGATTCTGGGTTAGGAAATGTTCTTAATTTTTTCTAGATATACAAAAATTGTAAGCCATTTTGGGGCTCACTAATTTTGTAATTTATTATAAATTATAAAAAATTATGTAATGGCCCGAGCCTCGAACTCAAACCCTGAGGCCTGAGCTGCTGCCCCTGCCCATGCGCACCTAGCCTGCGCTCATGCACACTCGCCCTGCGCCCCTGCCCAGCTCCCCGCGCTTGCACCCCTGCGGCCCAGCCTCTTCCGCACCATCAGCCGCATCACGGCCAGCTGCAACCCACCATTGACACACCCATTAGGGTTTGTGTCATGCAAACCCTAATGGATGTGTAATTATCCATTTGGGCTATTTTAAGCCCAATATAATTAAAAGTGTTTTAATAATAAATTTTGAGTTAATTGTGATGAGTCCAAATTCCAATTGGGCCTCAATAACTTGTTGGGTATTAAAACCCAAAGTTTGATTATTTTAAAATTTGTTTAAAATAATTAGTAGGTTATTTAACTCACAATGGTTAATTAAAATGGTAAGGGCCCAAAGACTAAAAGAGAAGGTCCAAGATCAAAGGAATTGCTCTTTATTAGGCCTGAGTTAGTTTAATTATTTTTGTGTATTTTTCCATGTAATTTTCTAGAAATACACAAAACACCCAACCTGCTTTTATTTATTTATTTGCTTGAACATGATTAAATTGTTTGATACTCTATCATGCATAATAACATGCCATACATATTACCCACATAGTACATATCAAGCATTCATATATTTTTTTAAAATATGCATAGGATTGATTATATGTTTTTATTTGATAACTCATATAATTAATTTAGTCTTACTTAGTTAAGATGGTAAAAAGAATTTATATTTGTTTATTTTCCTATTTAATAAAACTATTTTATTAAATAAAATGGTATTCTATTTAAAAGAGCAAAATAAAATCTAGGGCACGATTATTTAGTTTGAATAATTGGATTAGTATTTATTAGAATATCATTTGGTAAAATTAATTTAATTAGTTTTACAACCAAATTAAAAAATATTGATTTTGAGAAAAACACAATTTTTTTCAATAGTGAGTGGGAGAGAGAATTATGACAATAAGTCTCATGGTCTCCATTATTGGTTGAACACTAAGAGGCATAGGAAGGGCCTCGTGTTGCCTCCGTTTGCGGCCTCCCTAAGGAAAGGCTTCTGAATATGTTTATTTTATTTCACGGTTGACTTCTCTTATGAGAATAAGATTGGTGATGTATTTCAAGTTTGACTGACCCTAAGGCACACTCTTGAGTTAAGTCATTGATCGAAAAATAATGGGTTACACTCCGAAGATGTATCTAGGCTTTCGAGCGCAACTAGTGCATCTTGACCAAACTAATGGTAATTCATGTCAAAAGAGAAAAAGAAGCTTTTAAGTTTTCACTTATCGAGTTGAGATCTTGTCTCAAGGTTAGTTTGTAATTAGTCTGACTTACCATAAGGTGGTCCATTAATTTTCAAATTAGTCTATCATGGATTAGTAATAAACTTTTTTATGTGTTATTTTATGTGTTGCATTCATTCATCATATTTATTATTCCAAATATAAACAGATAATAATTATATGCATTAATTCATTATATTTTATTTATTTAATTTTCAGCAATATGTTCAATCCAAACCCTGTAACTGCTTTACTTGCTAATGAGAAATTGACTGGTGATAATTACATGAAATATAAATCAAACATAAACATTGTTTTGATATGTGAAAATTACATGTTTGTTCTTAATGAGGAATATCGTGAGTTCCTGCTCTCACTGCTGCCAAAACTGCAAGAGAGAAATATGACAATTGGATCTTATCTAACAATAAGGCCAAATGTTATATGCTTGCTAGTATGAACGATGTGCTCAGAAAGAAGTTTGAAACTATTGAAACAATCTATGAGATGAGAATCTCTACAAGGCATGTTTGGCCAGCAATCCGATAAGTGCAGACATGATGCCACTAGAAGCTTCATGAAAATGAAAATGAAGAAAAATGTTACTGTTAGAGAACATGTCCTAGACATGATCAACACATTGCACGATGCAGAAATCCATGGTGAACTCAAGTAAGTGTGAAACTTGAATCTCTCACACCAACTCTTGCGACATTCACTACCAACTATGTTATGAACAAGTTGGAGTACAATATGACCCAGCTGCTGAATGAGTTGAAAACTTTTGAATCTATAAAAAAAAGTTGCACTAAGGTTAAGGAGGCAAATGTTATGAAATCAAGCCTTCCACTTCAAATGGTAACTCAAGGAAGAGGAAGGGTGGCCAAGGAAAGGACAAGAAAAAGGACAAACAACCAGAGAAGACCAACAAGCCTTCCAAGAAGAATAATTCTGCAATGAACTCCAAAAAGAAGGCACCGAAAGGAGCATGCTTTCATTGTGGAGTTGACGGTCATTGGAAAAGGAATTGTCCTAAGTACCTGGTTGAACTGAAAGACAAAAAGAAGGGTAAATTTGATTTACTTGTTTTAGAATCTTGCTTAGTGGAAAGTGATTTATCATCCTGGATAGTTGATTACAGAGCCACTAACCATGTTTGTTTTTCTTCATAGATTCTTAGTACTTCAAGGAAGCTGGCTCATGGAGAGGTGACCATGAGAGTTGGAAGTGGACAGGAGATCTCGGCAGCTGAGGTTGGAAAAGCTCGCTTAGATTTTGAGAATAATAAATTTATTGTGTTTGAGTGTAGCATCCCAAATTTGCTAATAAGGCTTAGGGCCTTGATTAGCGTGTCAGGAGGGCAATAATTGATTTAATTATGCTAATATGTGAATTTAATGATTATGTGATTAGATATACATGTTTTGGTGAATTAAATATGCATGTGGGCCCCATTTTGTTATTAGGGGCATATCTGTAATTCTAGCCCGTTGAGGGCATAAATGTGATATATGTGTGTATTGTGATTGAGACCATGAGGGTGTGGTGATATATTTGTGATGCACGATCCGAGACGGTCCTAGGGAGCAGTTTAGCTAAATAGTCACAACAGGGTCGAATACCCGACTCGGTAGGAGCCTAGGGGTATTTTGGAACACGGTTGGTGTTCGGGATTTATCGAGTAGCGGGTAGTAATTTAACAATTATTTGAACATGTCGGGATTAAATGGGGTTTTATGGGAACACTCGAGGATTTAGCGGGATGTGGAAAATGACGGGATTGCCCTTGGATGCATTAAAGAATTTAGAATGTACTTAAGGGTATTCTGGGTATTTTAGGGACTTAGGTGGCTGAGGATAAGTTCAAGCTGATAAGAAGGGACACTTCTGGAACTAAGGCAAACAAAAAAATACAGAAGCTCTCTCTCTCTCTCTCAATGTCGCTCTCGGTTCTCTCTCTCCCTCTCCTTGGTACTTAGAAGATGATGAAGCTTTGAGAGCTTTGGGCTAAAGAATTGAGGAGTTATACTTGCTGTGCTTGGGGGAAACAATTCAAGGGAGGATATATCACAGAGGTAAGGGCTAAATTTTATTTGTTCTTATTGAATTCAGCCATGGATGGGAAGCTTGCATGAGAGTTTAATTTTTTGTTTGATTTTGAGTGCTTGATGAGGTTAAGGAATTGTTTTTAAAATGGTTATGATGCCTAGGATGTATGGATAGGGAATATGGGTTTAATTGATGTTTGGGGTATGAATTGTGGATTAGGCTCAGGGAAAACAAAAGAAAAATGGTAGATTTCTGGGTTTTGGAGGCCCGAGTCGCGGACGTGTTCTTCAAGTGCCGCGACCCGCATGTTTGAAGAGGCTGGAGAAGCCTTTGGTTTGCCCAGGTTCCACGGCCCTAGGGGGCATGCTGCGGCCAGCGTCCTTCAGCAGAGAGAGTTCTACTATTTAACTATAGGCGCGCTGCAACTCTAGAGGGCATGTCATGGCCCAAAATGGAAAGAAAAGGGAAATTAAGGTTTTATGCTCGAGAACTCGAATGTTAAGGCTCAGGAATGATTCTACTACCTGGTTATTGGAATCCAATGTCCCGGAGGCTAGATTAATATTCCAAAGTTATTTATTAGTTTAAGGCTTGATGGGTGGTTATTATGATTGCGTTGTGACTAGGTTTTCAATGAGGCTCTGATTAGGGGACTGTGCTCAGGATCGCATTGGCTTGTCAGCTCAGAGCACAGGTAAGAAAACTGTTGTACCTGTAGAGTAGGGCATGGCCCTATTGTTTGTATTGCAGGGTGTGACCCTAATGTTTATGTTTAATTATGCGTGTAAATATTTGTGAATGTTATGTATTTTTATGAATGAACGGCGAGGGCCGAGAACGGCAAGAAGTCGGGATCAGCATTGAGCACACTGAGTGTAGGCCGCTAGGGCGAGATCCTCCTAGGGTAATGTATCCACCCTCTCAATGAAGACAGCAAACCCAAGGCCTGGTAAAGCGCCTGGGACGGCGTAGGGCGCTATGTGTTTAGCCTGTTGACTGTTTTGTTGTATACTGTTGATTGTTATGTTATATGTTGAGTTTTCTTGCTGGGCTTCAGCTCACGGGTTCTCTATGGTGTAGGTAAGGGCAAAGGAAAGATCGACCAACGATGAGTACGGAGAGCGTGGAGCGACGGGTACATGTTTGGCCTGCCTGGCTGCCACGACCAGGGTTATTTTGGAAAATGTATTGTATTGGTTTGTTTTGTCACCTAGGTCGACTTTACTTCTATTTTTGAGTTGTAATACATTTTTTAAACAGTATTTTGGGGATCCCAACTATATAACTTTTTATGATTTCAATGAATGTCCAAATTTTTATAATTAATGTCATTAAACGAGTTTTGTTTCAGTTTAGTCATACTTTTAAACAAAAGTCTCGATTAGCGAGCTAATGGCACATTTTTAACTCACATGGTAACGACTCTAAGGAAGTAGGGTGTTACATGGACAATGTTTATTTTATTCTTGGATTTACTAGAAATTTAATTTCCTTATCAAAATTGCATGAACAAGGTTTTAATGTTTATTTTAATAATAATTCGATTGTTATTTCGAAATATGGTTTTGACATTTTTTCTGCAAAGTCTAAAGGTGGACTTTACAAGTTAGAGCCCAACGTGGTAGACAAAAGATAGATTCTGATAGTAAAAAATATCTGTGGCATTTGAGATTGGGACATATTGGTCTAGAAAGAATTAATAGACTAACAATGGATGGTCCTTTAAGAGAATTATCTATTGGTTCTCTCCTAGTCTATGAATCCTATCTAGAAGGAAAAATGACCAAGAGACCTTTCTCTGCTAAAGGTTCAAGAGCCACATAACCACTTCAACTTTTACATACGAACGTTTGTGGTCCACTAAATGTCCAAGCTAGAGGAGGTTATGAATATTTCATCACTTTCATTGACGATTATTCAAGATATTGTTATCTATACTTAATGCAAAGGGATCTGAAACCTATGATAAGTTTAAGGAATTCCGAGCAGAAGTTAAAAAGAAATTAGGTAAATCACTAAAACTACTTCGATCAGATCGAGGTGGAGAGTAATTAGAATATGAATTTTAGGACAATTTGTGTGAGCATGGAATTCAATCCCAACTCACTGCACCTAGAATGCCACAACAAAATGGTGTTTCAGAAAGACGGAACAGAACCCTATTAGATATGGTTAGATCAATGATGAGTTACTCATCACTGCCTTTGACATTTTGGGGTTATGCAATAAATTGTGCTCTATACATACTCAATGTTGTTCCATCTAAGTCTCTTAAGAAAACACCATTGGAATTATGGAATGGTACTAAACCTAGTTTATGCCATTTTCGTATATGGGGTTGTCCTGAACACGTGCTTAAAGGAAAGACTGGGAAGTTGGAATCATGCACTGAAGTGTACATGTTTGTAGGATATTCCAAAGAAAAAAAAGGTGGTATATTTTATAGTCTTAAAGATAACAAAACGTTTGTATCTACATATGCTACTTTTCTGGAGCATTACTATATAAATATCCACAACCTTCAAAGTAAAGTCGTACTTGAAGAAATGGTCTCAAGTAAACAAGACCAATCACCAGCAATGACAAGAGAGAAACGGCCAAAGGATATCGCCAGTTCTAGTCAGAACAATAGAGAGCTTCGACATAGTGGGAGGGTGTAGCGTCCCAAAATTTTACATAGTTAGCTAGATAGTAGTAGTTTTAGTATTTTAGATTCTGTGGATTTTGGTTCAAACCGGGACTCAGTTGGAAACTCATAGCAATATTTATGAATTTTATAAGTTTAACCTATAGTTTAAGAATATTAATTATAACATAAGGTTTGATTAATATAGCTGGTCCTAGGTGTATTATTTATCATAACCTAAGGTTTAGATAGAATCAATAAGAATATGACACTTTTCATAAGCATGATTATTAGGGAATTAGAGTTTGTTATTTTATGGTTAGTTAAGAAATTTGTGGATTAGGTTGTTATTTAGATAATTAAATAGATTTTCCCGTAACTTTGGGTATTGTAAATTCCAATCTATTTTTGACCCACTTATATTATGCATTTGAAAAATAGTATTTCTATAAAATTTTAGATAATTAAATTAGCTTTCTAACGATATAAAGATGGTCTAAATCGGAGTCATACATCTCCAGTTATGTTTATTTTACTACAGGTGAGTTTAGAGATACAAGATTTAGGAAGTTAGAAGTTAGGATTCTATTTTTTTTTTATTTTCTATTTTTAAAACAAGCTTTGACTCCTTAGACCTACCTTTGAACGGTTTGACCGAGTCCTAAGTCTTTGACTGAAGAATATTCAAATATTTGCAATTAAATTCATTATTTTTCATTCAAAGCCAAAAAGAAGATATTTTTTCCTAGAACTCTATAAATAGGACTTAGAACCCAGCCCTTCCATTCACTCTTCAGCTGTGATCAGACTCCAAGGTGCCAGTGAGACCTTAAGAGTGATAAACACTTAGGTTGGGAAAAAGCTTTGCCATTCTTAAGCTTAATCAAACACTTGGGAAGTGAGGATAAGATTGTTTCGGTATTGGAGTTAGACCAATCCATAAGGTCAACTGAGGTATCCTTATTCTTAAGTTCAATTCTGTTTGATTTCTTAGTTTCTTTAGTTTTCATTCAGGTTCTAAATTTTGTTATGGTTTTGTTTTTAGGTTTTCAAGTTCTTTGAACTTAAGTTGTCTTTATGGTAAGTTTCCTCTTGGTGGTTTAGTTTTATTCCTTTCATCTCTTTCCTTTAGAAATACTCACCATTTTTATTGCTGGTTTTAGGAGTGTTTCAAGTCCCGCATTTGTTCTCAATTATCCCAGTGTTGGTAAGGAAAATTAGATGGTTTAGTATTATGATCTAGTTTATGTAATGTATAATATAGTTGTAACGACCCAACTATTCTAGACTTTGGACCATTAAAAACTACTATGCTAATCATAAGAAAACGTACATGTAAAAATACCATAACTTTATTTAAGACTGTAAAGCCAATGTTGAATACATAAAAATGTAGTTATGATATGGGATCGCATTGTTTTAAAAATAAAACATAACATAACTTGAATAAATTAGTTACAAAACATAGTGCGGAAAAATAATACATAGAAATCATAATTTAAAGAATTAAAGACTTCGTCCTCAAATCGAACGCTCAGTCCATCGATTCCATCCTGCCTCAATACACATCCCCAAGCTGCCAAGAATCTTTCCGCCGCCATAACTATTTTCCTGCACATATAAAACATAAAGGAATGAGCCTAATGCCCAGCAAGGAAAACCTAACACATAACTCATATTCATAAAATTCATAACGTAGCATATAATAAAACATATCATAAACATATGTCACACATACTATAATGGACATTATTACTTGGGGTCCCATAACTAAACAAGTCATATGCCCATTAGATTTGTGGGGCTTGCTAGCTAAGCAAGTCATATGCCCATAAATTTATTGGGGCTTGTTAGTGTATAGGTCATATGCCCAAGTCTACAAACATACACAATATAACATTTCATAACACAACATAACATAAGATAACATATCACATATCATATAACATATAAAATCCTATCCTATTTTCCTTACCAATATACTGGGATGATGAGAACAAACCATAATATAGAGGTGAGTATACTAAAGAAAAGAGATGGAAAGAATAAACTACACCATCGAAACGATACTTACCAACGAAAACCTTAAGTTCGAAGAACTTAGATGCCTAACCAAGAATAGAAAATACTGAGTTAGGATTTGAGTAGAGAAGAACTATAAGAATCAATACAGAAAGGAACTAGAATTAGGAATAACTTGAATGCTTCTATGACCGAACTATACCTCGAAACCAAAATCCACAGTCATAAAAATACTACTACTATTACTAGTTATTACTATTACTACTACTATCTAACTAGCTAAGTAAAGTTCTTGGACTCTACAATTCTCCCCTACTAAAAAGAATTTCGTCCTCGAAATTTACTTACCAAATAACTCCGGATATCGGCCTTGCATGTCCTCCTCCAACTCCCATGTTGCCTCTCGTTCAGAACTATTTCTCCATAGGACTTTGACTATCGGAAAACTCATAGACCGTAATTCTTTCATCCCTGTATCTAGGATGCTAACTGGTCGTTCCTCGTAACTCAAGTCTTTCTGGAGTGCTAACGTATCATACTTGAGGACGTGAGATGGGTCTCACAAATATCTATGCAGCATCGAGATGTGGAACACATTGTGACTATCTGCTAGAGCTGGCGGTAGGGCTAATCTATACGCAATTGCTCCCACTTTGTCCAATATCTCAAAAAGGACCTATAAATCGAGGACTAAGTTTGCCTTTCTTCCCAAACCGCTTCACACCTTTCATAGGAGATATCCTTAAGAAGACTTGATCTCCGACTTTGAATTCCACATCACGCCGCTTGGCATCCGCATAACTTTTCTAACGGCTTTGAGAAACAAGCATACGCTGTCTAATTAGCGCTACTGCTTCTTGAGCTTGTCTAACAGCTTCGGGCCCTAGAAGCTGCCTTTCTCCTACCTCGTCCCAGTGCAACAATGATCGGCACCTTCTTCCATAAAGCAATTCATAAGGTGCCATCCCGATCGTTGACTGGTAGCTATTGTTGTAGGAGAACTCTATCAGGGGCAAATACTCACTCCCAGATCTCGATGTAAACACCGATCCTCTATCGAATACTATTGTCTTAGAGGTTCTATGCAGTCGTACTATTTCTTGGACTTAAACGTCTACGTAAAGATCTGCTGTGTACGAAGTCTTAACAGACAGGAAATGAACTGACTTGGTTAATCTATCTATTACTATCCAAGCCGAATCATGCTGCTTACTCGTCCTTGGCAAACCTGTCACGAAGTCCATGGCTATATCGTCCCACTTCCATTCTGGTACACCAAGCGGTTGCAATAAACCTTGACTAGATATTGAGAAATTTGTAGCCTTGCCTTCTTTGACTGCATCCATATGTGCTGCTAGTGTGTCGTCATGTCCCTGACCAATCCGTATATCTTCTAGTAGATTCGACTGGATAGACAAGTTAGATAGCTTGCTGACAACTATTTCTATTCTGGCACTGATCAGCTCCTGCGGTAGCGACTTTTCTATTCCGGCCAAAGCTGCTAAATTTCCATAACTTTTCCTACTTAGCGCATCGGCAACCACATTTGCCTTCCCCGGGTGGTATAGGATTTCGCAGTCGTAATCCTTTACTAACTCTAACCACCTGCGTTGCCTCATGTTGACCTCCTTCTGTGTGAAGAAGTACTTTAAACTTTTGTGGTTCGTATAAATCTCGCATTGTTCTCCGTAAAGATAATGGCGCCAGATTTTCAACACAAAGACTGCCGCTGCCAAATCCATATCATGCATTGGATAGCGTTGCTCGTACTCCTTTAGCTGCCGTGAGGTGTAGGCTATCACCTTATCATTCTGCATCAGCACGCAACCCAACCCTTGCTTCGATGCATCGCAGTAGACTACGAACTTATCGTTGGGTGTCGGTACACAGAGTATTGGTGCTGAGCACAGCTTGTCCTTAAGAAACTTGAAGCTTTCTTCACATCTATCATTCAAGTTGAATCTTTGCTGTTTCCGGGTCAGGTTGGTGAGTGGAGTGGCTATCTTAGAAAAGCCCTCTACAAACCTCCTATAATAACCTGCTAATCCCAGTAGCTCCTTACTTCGGATACGTTCTTTGGTCTTGGCCAATCCTTTATGGCCTCTACCTTAGATGGGTCTACAGCAATCCCGTCCTTGGATACTATGTGGCCAAGAAATGCTACTTGTGAAAGCCAAAATTCACACTTCTTGAACTTGGCGTAAAGCTAATGCTCCTTCAGTCGTGGCAAGTTTAACCTTAAATGTTTCTCGTGCTTGACTTTATCCTTTGAGTACACCAAGATTTCGTCGATGAAAACTACGATGAATTTATCCAAGTAGTCCTTAAAGACCTTATCCATTAAATCCATAAACACGGTTAGAGCATTGGTAAGACCAAAAGACATAACTAAGAACTCGTAATGCCCATAACGAGTTCTAAAAGTCATCTTGGGATTATCCTTTTCCCGTACTTTGAGCTGTGATACCCAGTCCGTAGATCAATCTTTGAAAACACGATTGCCCCTCAGAGTTGATCAAACAAGTCATCAAGTCGGGGTAGCAGGTACGTATTGTTAATTGTCACCTTATTCAGCTTGTGATAATCTATACACATATGCATACTTCTGTCCTTCTTCTTCACAAATAGAACCGGTGCTCCCCATAGCAAATTGCTCGGTGCCCGGTACTAGTTTGATTGTGAAGTCTACCTTCCGAGTCGGCGGCAATCCTGCTAGTTGCCAGGAAATACCTCTAGGAATTCCTTTACATTGAGGAAGTCTCCAAATTTTTGTGGTGTTTCCTTTACCACATACATAACGCTAGCTAAGAATGCTTGACACCATTTTTCTATCATTCTTTGGGCTTTAAGAGCTGATATTAGCGGTGTACGTAGTCCTAAAACTTTTCCCATGTAGCATCGTTTCTGACCGTCAGGAGTCTCGAACATCACTTGCTTACGTCTGCTATCGATGGTTATGCCATGCCTTGCTAGCTCGTCCATGCCTAATATCATGTCGAAATCTTTGATTTCCAGCTCTATCAGGTCTCCTTCTAGTTCTATGTCCTCAATTTTGATCGGTACGCCTCGTACTATCCATGATGATAGGACTACTTCACCCAAAGGCAACTATGTCACAAACCTAGTTCTACAAGGTTTGTCTAATTTCTCTATCATACCTAACGAGATATACGAGTATATTGCTCCGAAATCAAGCGATACTAGAACATATACTATCGAGGATAGGAATCTGACCTGTAACTTCTTGTTACTAGCATGGGCTCCTCCCTGGGCAAAGACTTTGGTTCGGAACCATCATTTAATCCCTCTTCTCCTTCTGCTTGAGCTATGGACATTCCTTCTTTCGATGACTTTCCTAACCACAGTTGAAACATCCCTTGATGTTTCTTTTGGCCCTTAGAGCATTGCGGGTATTCTACATAACCCGACTTATTGCCTCCATTTTTTTTCCGTGCTCTTTTATCACCATTGGCCTACTTATCATTAGGATTCCTTCTCTTTTGACCATTACTATTACTATTGCTATGCTGACGGCTGTTGTTGTGGTTGTTTCGACCATTCTGAGGTTGACCCTGCTGTTTAGGCTCAGGCTTACTAGCCTTCTCCTTACTAACATTCGCCTGAAGCCTTTCTACTTCTATTGTCATTTCTAGAACATCGGCATAGGTAGTATTTCCCGAGTTTGCTAGCTTAACCCCTAATTCAATCTTTGGTCTAAGTCCTCTAACGAACTTGGTCACCCTCATAAAGTCAGTTGGAACCAACTCTAGTGCAAACTTGGCTAATCTGTCGAACTACCAAGCATATTCTACTACTGTTAAGTTGCCTTGCTTCAAACTAGAGAACTCCTCAACCCTTGTAGCGATGACTGCCGAGTTGTAATACTTCTTGTGGAATAACTCCACAAATCTTGTCCATATCATGGTGGCGACATCGTTTGTCTGCTGAACTAAGTCCCACCATATTCTAGCATCCTTCTTAAGCAGAGAAGAAATGCAGGATATGTGCTTCGCTTTGCCGAGATTCATATGTGCTAGGATGGACTCCACATTTCTGAGCCATTCTTCTGCCTTAAAGGGTTTTGTTGTCCCTTCAAAGTTTGGAGCGTGTTGCTTACGAAACCGCTCATAGATTGGCTCCATGTGTTGAGCTGGGTACGACGCATAGTTTGCCACTGGCCATCCCCCATATGGACCAACTTGTTGGGGTGCTGAGGCCATTTGTTGTGGCTGCGGCTACGGCTGCGGCTGAGGCGGAGGCTGAGTCTGGGGCAGAGCCTGTTGTTGTTGCTGCTGCAAAAGTTCCTCGACTTGTTGTCGCAGTCTGGCGATCTCTGTAGTTTTGTCAGCTAACGGTGCCGGCGCGTTGTGGCTAGCAATAGCACGCACTCCCCTTCTGCGAACTGGAGGGGCTTTATTGTTCACTGGAACAGCGTTGGAGGCATTACCGTTTGTTGTGAGCAGATCTTCTGAGCGACATCTTCACCAAAAGTTCTAATAGTTGAGAACATGTTAGAACTTACCCTAATAGGCTCTAAGGCAAAACTTAATCTAAGCAAACATAACTCGGACCTATTAATTATGACTTCTTATGAAAAAAATTATGTAAGCCTTCTTTATGATTAGGGTCTGTTTCTAAACTTAGAAAAATAAGCCCTCTTTATAATTTACTAAGTCTGTTTCTAATCATCCTATATGACTTAATTCTCAGGCTCGAAACTCGTCGTTGTTCCAAAGTTAACCATACTAAGGGAGGGCTGGGATCAGTAATATCGTTCCCACTACTATGGCCCTCTAACTCTCAATATAGAACCCGGTCCATTGATTTGTATCCACCCTCACCGAACTTGGTCATTATTTATTATGATTGTAAAAAAAATCGAACTCATACATGTCATTCAAAAATAACAATGGTATTTATTTGGAAAAAAAAAGTTTTCACTATGTTCAATCATAAATGCAAAGATAATAAATAAAATAAATAACGAAAAATAAACTAATTTACAAATATTCTTAACTGAAAACATAAGGGCTAAAACGTTAACTAAACACATAATCAAAACAACTAAAACATAAACACTTACATTGGCGGTTAGATTCGGAGCTTTGAGTGTGTGTATCGATGAGAACTTCATGCGAATGGACCGTTTCTCTGATATCAACTGTAACGACCCAACTATTATAGACTTTGGACCATTAAAAACTACTATGCTAATCATAAGAAAACGTACATGTAAAAATACCATAACTTTATTTAAGACTGTAAAGCCAATGTTGAATACATAAAAATGTAGTTAGGATATGGGATCCCATTGTTTTAAAAGTAAAACATAACATAACTTGAATAATTTAGTTACAAAACATAGTGCGGAAAAATAATACATAGAAATCATAATTTAAAGACTTAAAGACTTCATCCTCAAATCGAACGCCCAGTCCATCGATTCCATCCTGCCTTAATACACATCCCCAAGCTGCCAAGAATCTTTCCGCCACCATAACTATTTTCCTGCACATATAAAACATAAAGGAATGAACCTAATGCCCAGCAAGGAAAACCTAACACATAACTCATATTCATAAAATTCATAACGTAGCATATAATAAAACATATCATAAACATATGTCACACATACTATAATGGCCATTATTACTTGGGGTCCCATAACTAAACAAGTCATATGCCCATTATATTTGTGGGGCTTGCTAGCTAAGCAAGTCATATGCCCATAAATTTATTGGGGCTTGTTAATGTACAGGTCATATGCCCAAGTCTACAAACATACACAATATAACTGTTGACGGTGAGAACTCGTCAACTAAGTTGAGTTGGAAAGAATTATCAAGTAAAGATAGTCAATGAAAAAGTTGTAGAAATTTAAGTAATAACTCAAGAACAATGACAGAACAACAATGGAGAAATCAATCTTTCATTCACTCTCAAGCACTTGCTACAGTAAATTTTCCAACCCCTTTTCAGGTGGAGTTAGAGTTCATTTTATAGTAGGCTCTATTGGCCCTGGTTACATGGTGGTCCAGGAGACCAAATGGTACATAAGTACTTTGTCAGGATCGTGGTTTCAGAGGCTGTGGTCGTGCATCCAGTACAGGGGCAGGCGTCAGGAAGATGTCTCCACTACTTGTCCGTACTCACGTCAGAGGAGTGATGGCAGACGTAGTGGTGCAGGTGGTAGTGGTGTCGACTCTGACTCCGGGTCGCAATCGTACGGGCCACAACTCCTATCCCAGCATTCCCACTCCCGCAATGGTACGGGTGTCCGTATTTGGACATACAAGGTCTTAAGGGCCTTACCCAGTATGAGATCGTACAAGTATGTTCCATTCAACTCATAACCGGGCCCCTAAGCATTGGGGTCCCAAGGTATAGGGAACGGGACACTTGGCACGCGTAAAGGTGGCTGCGCGAGGTCGAGGGCTTGCTGGGGCGCGAGGCCACCTGATGCTTCGGGCGTGGCTGCGCAAGGCCGAGAGCCTGCTGGGGCGCGAGGCCACCTGATGCTTCGGGCGTGGCTGCGCGAGGCCGAGGGCCTGCTGGGGCGCGAGGCCACCTGATGCTTCGGGCGTGGCTGCACGAGGCTAAGGGCCTGCTGGGGCGCGAGGCCACCTGGTGCTTCGGGCGTGGCTGCGCGAGGCCGAGGGCTTGCTGGGGCACGGGGCCGTGGGATGCGCCTGACGCTGGCACGCGCGAGGCAGATGCTCGCAGGGGTGCGGGGCCATGGGATGCGCCTGACGCTGGCACGCGCGGGGCCATGGGACACGCACATGCGAGGCCACGGCGCGGGGCATGAGCCTGGCCACGCGAGTCCATCTCGCAGGGCTCGGCCCTAAACACGCGAGGCCTTCCTACAAGACATGCACCTGGGCACACGAGGCCTCCCCTATGCGTCATGCACCTAGGCACGCAAGGTCATCTCGCGGGGCGTGATCCTAGGCATGCGTGGCCATTAGGAGAAGGCGGTGGCCTGAGCGTCTCGTGGCTAAAACATGCGTTTAGGCCTTTAATTGACCTTTGCACACATCTTGGACCTTTTATGGGCCAGGGAATATTGAGCGTCCACAATAACATTTCATAACACAACATAACATAAGATAACATATCACATATCATATAACATATAAAATCCTATCCTATTTTCCTTACCAATATACTGGGATGATGAGAACAAAGTCGGGATTTTGGAACACTCCTAAAAACCATAATATAGAGGTGAGTATACTAAAGAAAAGAGATGGAAAGAATAAACTACACCATCGAAACGATACTTACCAACGAAAACCTTAAGTTCGAAGAACTTAGATGCCTAACCAAGAATAGAAAATACTAAGTTAGGATTTGAGTAGAGAAGAACTATAAGAATCAATACAGAAAGGAACTAGAATTGGGAATACCTTGAATGCTTCTATGACCGAACTATACCTCGAAACCAAAATCCACAGTCATAAAAATACTACTACTATTACTAGCTATTACTATTACTACTACTATCTAACTAGCTAAGTAAAGTTCTTGGACTCTACAATAGTTTCTGTTTGTATGACCTAACATTTCAGGTACAATAAAGGGGTAAGTGTGTATGGACCTAAGGTGTCCAATGATGTATGACGGACTATGTCTGGTAGGCTCAGTTGCCAAAACTTTATGACGGACCTATGTCCGGTGTATGACAGACTTTTGTCCGGGGCTTAATTGCCACCCTTGTATAAACACTTATCTTTTTATTGTATCTGACTTGTTATTTTTAGTTATGATTATGATATATGACCTATAGTTATGATTTATGATCTATGACCTATGACTTATGACTTAGAGTATGACCTGTGATCTATGACTTAGATTTATGATTTAGAATTATGACTTAAGATATGATATGATCTAGATGTTTGTGTTTGTATGACTTTGGTGAATGTATGTTATGTTTGATTATATGACTAACCCTTGTTTGTATTTTCCTTACTGGGCTTAGAAACTCACTCCTTATGATGTTGTTATTTCAGGAAATTAAGGATAGAAAAGTCGGTGGCGAGTGGGACCTAAGAGCTTCGTGATGTATTCGTTGGGGACCATATAGTCGAGCAAGATCAAGCGGGCCAAATTAATTTTTTTTTAAGTTTGTTTTATTTAAATGTTTCTCATTTTTATGTTAAAGACAAGTATTTTATTTTTATAAGACCATGGATCCATGTATTTATTTTTTTAAGTTTTTATTAAATAAAAGAGCAATATTTACGATTATGACCCAACGCTATGTTCTCGGTAGTCTATGAGAAATTAGGTTGTTACAGAGGGTTGGTAAACAACCAGTACGCTATGAACGTGAAGCTCAAATGCTTGTGTCTGACACAAACAAAGATGATCCATGGACCATGAAATTGAATCGATGTATTCCAATTTTGCATGGACTCTTGAAGATCCACCTGAAAATGTTTAACCTATTGGTCACAAATGGATATTCAAGAAGAAAAGATGACCAGATGGGAAAGTAGAGACTTTCAAAGCAAGGATAGTAGCAAAGGGCTACACAGAGAAAGAAGGAGTTGATTATGAAGAAACTTTTTCACCTGTGGCCATGCTCAAATCTATCTACATACTCTTATTCGTAGCTGCATGCATGGATTATTAGATTTGGCAAATGGACGTTAAAACAACTTTTGTAAATGACTATCTTGACGAAACCATCTACATGTCTCAACTAGAAGGGTTCAAAGTTAAAGGTCAAGAGCAGAAGGTTTGCAGGCTTCTTAAGTCTATTTATGGACTTAAACAAGCTTCGAGATCTTGGAATCTTAGATTTTATGAAACAATGAAAATGTTTTGTTTTGAACAAAATGTTGATTAATCTTGTGTTTACAAATAAATCAAAGATAAGATTGTGGTATTCCTCGTTCTTTACGTTGATGATATTCTACTCATTGGGAATGACATAGAAACATTAACAAAAGTAAAGAAATTGTTAGCTGAGCAATTCACAATAAAAGATTTGGGAGAAGCCAAATATGTTTTGGGAATTCAGATCAGTAGAGATCGAAAGAACAAAATTTTGGCATTGTCTCGAGCAACTTATATTGATAAAGTGCTAGAACGCTTTGGCATGCAAAACTCCAAGAAGGGCACTATGCCTACCCGGTCAGGAGTTAAATTTTCTAAAGAACAATGTCCACAAACACCTCAAGAAGAGGAGGACATAAGACAGTATCCCTACGCCTCTACAGTAGGTTGTCTAATGTATGCAATGTTATGCACTAGACCTAACATTTGTTATGCAGTAGGGATAGTCAGCCGTTGTCAATCCAATCCTGGATTGAGTCATTGGACAATAGTAAAGAATATTCTCAAGTATCTTAGGCATACTAGAGATTACATGCTCGTTTATTCAGGTGGAGACCTGAACCCCACTAGATATATTGATTATGATTTTCAATCAGACAAAAATAGTCAAAAGTCGACATTTAGATCGGTTTTCACACTGGAGGAGGTACTGTAGTTTGGAGAAGTATTAAACAATCCAGTATTGTAGACTCCCCCTTGGAAAACGAATACTTAGCAGCTTGTGAAGCAGCTAAAGAGGCTATGCGGCTCAAGAAGTTCTATATTGATCTGGAAGTTTTTCCAAGCATGGATCAGCCACTTGTTCTGTACTGTGATAACAATGGGACAGTAGCTAATTCAAAGGAACCCATAAGTCACAAGAGGGGAAAGCACATCGAGAGGAAATATCACTTGATTTGAGAGATAGTCAATAGAGGAGATGTTGCTGTCTTGAAGATTGCCTCCAATGATAATCTTGCAGATCCAATCACAAAGACTTCATCTATTAAATCTTTGCAGATCCTATAAGAAGCATGGAGTTAAGAGAAATGCCTCATTTTCTTTAGGTCAAGTGGGAGATTGTTGGGAATTGTGCCCTAAAAGCAATTGTAGTAGACAATGGTTTTAATGAAATAAATAAATGAATTGAATTGTTGTATATATGTAGCTTATATACTATATTATTGCTAATAATATTAAGTAAATATCAGAAAATTTCCAAGTTCATCTATGTTGTCTCAATCTTATATTGGTATGAGAGGATCGAGAATGAGATAATGAACTTAAATAGTTCGTAGTAAAATAAAGTTATGGAATCTTTAGATTAATTATTGCTAGCACGGTCAACTAGTATTATGAATACATGTGACCTAGATCCGGGTTACTAGTGTAGTAGGACACTTTAGAGGAGGTACTTTGCATGCTGGGAGTATGTAGAACTGGACCAGATGTGTTTTCATAATACTTGTTTAAATATCGTTTCGTAGTATTATAAAACATATCAACTGGTGATCATATACAAACTGATATTAATCTTGAAGTAACTATGAACTCTTATATATGCTATTTGAACCTTTGATTCATGCGTTACAGTTTGTCAGAATGATCAGGCTAAGAACAATTGTTTTGGGGACTCAATGATGTATATGGCTAGGGACATAGTTTAACAGATATAGAATTTATACCTTCTTATAGATTAAAGGATGATTCCCTTTTGGGTTGGCTTTTGGAAATGAAAAGGTTATTGACGTGAAATTCATAAAAATATTATGAATTAACATTCACTAGTAAAGTCAATGATACATTAGAAATCAAGATATAATTAAGAGGGTAAAATGGTAATTTTATTCCCATTTAATTATGAAATATCAATAGAGGATTAATTTGTATGTAATGATTATATCAATGGACACTTGTGGGTACATTAAAGTACTTAGTAGATATATGTCTTTAATTCTCAAAAGTTCAGTCTCATATTTATAGTGGAATAATCGTGAGATTAATAAATATGATTATTGAATCAAAGAGTTTTGGTTAATAATCTTTTATTTATTGGAGATTGGAATTATTGGTCCATAGGTCCCCGGGGTAGCTCTATCAACACTAATCAAGGTAAGAGTTGATACAAGGGTTAAACTGTGAATGAGCTATTTGAGAGAATATTTATTCTTTGGGATAAATGTGTCATTATGTGATAATTGAAGTTGCACAATTTATTATTGCATTTATGCAATTTCGAAATTGTGTAGAAATAAAAGAAATTGATTTTAATCAATTATATTATTTAAGTGTCAATAAATAAATATGGATAGTCAAAATTGGTTTTGATTATTATATTCATTTAATTAATAATAAGATGGTGATGAAAATTCAAATTTTGAATTTTGAAATTTAAGTTGTTATCTTTTTCCTTAAAAAGATGATACCTTATTTGAATATCTATTTATTAATTAATTAAAAGTAAAAACACATGAAAAATTAAAATCCCATTTGTTAGAGAGTGGGTCACATGCATAGGGCTTGGACTGCTCTATGCGTGTGGCACATATGATTTTATGAGATATTGGTTTTTCATTTGTATTTTTTAATTAATTAATTAAACATTTTAAAAGGGTTTTAAAATGGACTGTTAGATTTTTGTCTATTATCATTATTATTATAAAAGGTGATTGATTTTTCTTCATTATTATTATTATTATGGTAATAATGTCTATATATTCTATTTGATAGAAAATAGAAACAACAAGCTTTTGACAAGTTTTATACAAAGAAGAAAAACTATCATCTTTTTCACAAAAAGAAAAATCTTTTCTCTCTAGCCTATAATAAAATATCTCATGTGTTCAGAATACTTTTGATTCTCAAAATCAATCATTGTTCTCTATGCAACCACCCACATCTTGACGTGTAGAGAACGTCTTGGAAGATCTAGGTGTGAGTACTCAAGCAAGGATAGGAAGATCGAAACATATGCAAAAAGATTCAAGGATTCTTGATAGGCTACAAGAGGTAAATAATTTTTGTATTATATTTCATATTCATATTATATATTGATTAACATATTGCATATTAAAATATCCTCATACAAAGATTGTTTATATGAAAATTTTGTTCTATACCATTAGCGCAATTTCCGGCGCACTAGGAACCGTTCCAAACAATCCTTACAAATAACCACCTTGATATCTTTGGGAATTAATACTAGAAATAAAAACACCATTTACCTTGTTTATTTTGTGGTGGTTGAACCCTAGGTTTTTCCATATTTGTGTGTGCTTCAATTCTCTTCCAACAAAACCACCATATTTTCTATTAGTCCCACACACATAGATGAGAATAACTAAACTAAATCGTACCCCCTACTTTGTATATATGAACTATTGAGAAATAACTAGAAGAAAATTACATACCTCGATCCTATTATGATTGGTTAAATACATAATGAAATTGGTTAGACACAAAGAGGTGCAAAAAATCATAGTAGTTTCACTAAAGTCAACATGTGAGAGTTTACTTTTGGTATACGCATCTATAAATCATATTTTTGGGTTCAAAGTATTTCTTTGGAGTATATAAGAGTACCCAAAAAGTTGGGAGGCATTTGGAGATGTTTTAAGACAAGTTTTGGGGCGTCAAGTCAGAGAGGCTTGTGTTGCGTTGCGTTGCGTTGCCTATGGGAGACCACGCGTCTCTGGAAACACAAAACAAGCGACACATCGCCTACATGGTGGCGATGCATCGCCTGGGTGCAGGCAACGTGTGGCCTGGGTGGTCCATACAGGATCGTGCATTATATGTTTTTGGTTCCAAAATTCAAATTAAATACTCTAATCTCATTGGTTTAGTCAAATGAGGGCTCCTACACTATTTAGGATTAAATGCTCTAATCTCATCTGAGTTGTGTTTTCAAATTTAATTTTTAATTAATAATTTAAATTTGATTTGTTGGAATTGATGAATTGACCACTCACCCCGCCCCCCTCTCTCTCTCTAAAACCCCTCTCGCTCTAGCTCTCAAGGTTACTAGTTTTCTCCAAGATCTTCATCAAGAAAGTTTGACTTGCATGAAGAATCAAGGCTTGTAAATCTTAATCTCATTCCATTGAAGTAGCTTCAAGAAATCTCAAGAAAGAGGCTAGGAATAGAGATTTTTGGACAACAAATCTCAATTTATGTAAAGTCTTTGTTACATTTTGTTGATTCACATAAAATCATAGAATTGTGATTTTATGTATCAAGGTTCTACAACTCAAATGTCCATTCTACCACTTGTTTTATTTGTGTTATGTTCTTTGTGTTATTCTTCCATTAGAGAATAGATTATCTTTGGTTTATTCTTTTGAGCTGTAATATACAAAGCTTGGTGTATAGCCTTATTCCCAACAATTAAAAAATCTTTAACCCAAAACCTAAGTTTTGTATCAAAGATTGTCTATCTCTAAGGTTTATCTACTAGCCAAAGCTATGGAATAAATCTCAGTTATCTCCGCCCTCAAGTTCATTTCTCAAGATCTAGCAAGACTAGATCGATTCGATTGCTCAAACTTTGTGCGTTGGAAAGATAAGATCAAGTTTCTTCTAACAACATTGAAGGTTCACTACATTCTTAACAAAAACATGAAGACTTTGGATGCTCCAAAGGATGATGATACTTAAGAAATGGTCAAAGAAAGGAATAAAAGGAAAGAAGATGAGCTAATATGTATATGCCACATACTTAACACCCTCTCGAATCATCTCTATGATATTTACACCAATACAACATCAACAAAGGAGATATAGGATGCACTTGAGAAGAAGTACAAAACCGAAGAAGAAGGTACCAAGAAATTCCTCATAACTCAATATATGAAATTTAAATTCTTTGATGGAAAACTCTTACTTCCCCAAGTACATGTGCTACAAGTTATTGTGAATAAGTTATCTACTCTTAAGATAACATTGTCAGAGTCCTTCATTATGGATGAGATCATAGCCAAGTTGCCTCCTTCTTGAAAGGACTACAGAAAGAAGATTCTCCATAAGAATGAGGAGATAACTTTGGAGGAGATCCTAAAGCAGCTAAGGATTGAAGAGGAGTATTTTTCTAGTGACAAATTTATTGCAGAGTCCAATGGTGGAAGGATAACGCCATAGAGAAATCTTCTCAATCCAAAGGGAAGGCCCAAAAGAAATCTCAATCAAAGAAGGACACTTATCTAGCCCCTAAGAAGAATGCAGAGCAATTCAAGGGTGTGAGAGGCCCTTGTTTTGTTTGTGGCAAGAGTTTTCACATAGCTAGGTAATCCAACAATTATGAATCCATGGTCAACACAATCGAAGAAAAGTTGGTTGCTACCTTAAAAGAGGTGAATGCAATCCAAGGCAAAGTGCAAGGATGGTGGTATGACACTTGTGTCACCATTCATGTAAGTTATGATAGAAAGGTCTTCAAAACTTTTAAAGAAACAAAGGATGGGCATGAGATCCAAATGGTAAATGAGAATAGATCCAAAGTGTTGGGCAAGGGGAGTGTTGTTCTCTACTTCACATCAAGAAAGAAAGTTCTTTTGACTAATGTGTTGTATATTCTTGTAGCGTACCAATTTTTTTATTTTATTATTATTTGTTTAAGTGAATGGTTATTTTAATTTATTTATTTAAGTGTTAAGTGTTAATTGTGTGAATTTATTTTTCATTATTTTATTTATTTAATTAATTTAAAAATTATTGTGCATGAGCTTTAATTGTGTGCATGGGTGTGGATGGTTAGTAGTGATAGACTTGTTGCTTATGTGTGTGCAAGTACATGGTATGCATGGTGAGCATGCAATAGAAAATTCCATGAACCTAGATATATAGAGGGAATGTTAGTAATTTCCCCTATTTTTTTAGAAAATTATTAAATGGAAATTCTAGAACACTTGTGCTCACAAATGGAAAAAATTTAAGAATAGAGAGAGAGAAAGGGTGGCGTGAGTGAAAGCAAGTGAAGGAAAATATTTTCCTAATTATTTTATCATTTTTCTTGATTTGAATTTAAAGAAAATAAAATAAGGGTAAGTGAAGTGTGGGAGTTGAATGTTATTGGTTGTCTTTTGACAAAATTGGGTAATTAAATTGGGAAATTAAGGGTGAATAATGGAAAGCCTTGGCTGAGTAGAGAGAGAGGGATAGAAGAGGGGTCGATCAACTAGGGGGAATAGATTTCCTTTTTGTGAGTCATTCACTTGAATTTTGGAG
Source organism: Humulus lupulus (assembly GCF_963169125.1). Classification (NCBI taxonomy): domain Eukaryota; kingdom Viridiplantae; phylum Streptophyta; class Magnoliopsida; order Rosales; family Cannabaceae; genus Humulus; species Humulus lupulus. The sequence goes on along the minus strand of NC_084801.1, from coordinate 123,969,930 downwards.
AGGGGATCAATGGAAAGGATAAAGATCATGATTTGGCCAATTTCCTCTTAGGGTTAGGCTATGGAAGATAAAATGAAAGAAGAGGAAACCTCTTGGATCATTTGGTGGCTGGCTGAGACTTAGAGAGAGAAAGGGAGAGAGAGCTCGTGAAAGAGAGAAAGAAAGAAGAGATAGAAGGAGAAGGCAAAGAAGAAGAAGGGAATCTCGAACCCTAGGGTAATATGTTTTAGAGTTCATTATTTTCTTTTCATCTACTCCATTCATCTTGAGTTCTAAGAAATAGATGTTTTCTTTGGGTTTTTGATTGAACCTAGGTCTTGAGGTACCAAAGGATTGATCAAATATTGTGTATCTTTGATCACTACAAAGGAGGTAATGGGAAATCCTAGTCTCTTGCCATTATGATGTTGAGTATTGTTATTTTGTTTATGGTTTTAAAATTTGGTTGTTGTTTTGAGAAAGCATGTCAATGGTGTATATTGGAGTATCAATATTTGTGGTCTTGATGGGCTTGTTGACATAGAGCATGTTTTAGGGTTCATTTTGTTTCTTTTGAATTTTGATAAACATGCTTATGGATTTGAGTGTATTTTGTAAATTGTGAATATGATATCTATGATGGTTAGGAAGCATGCAAGAGCTTGAGTTTGGTTTATGATGATGAGCTATGTGAAATTGTGGTTCATGATTTTCTAATGGTGGTTTAGGGTTTTCGGCTATGGAATGAAATAGGAGTTAGGTTCCATTGTCTTGTTTAAATGTTGAGCATGGAAAGTTTTGTGATATTATTGTAATAAGGAGGATGCCAGAATTTTCATGAAAATAATTATAAAAGCATATTGTAGTGTAGTGTTACTTTCATTGTAATGTTATGTGCTATGAATAAATTAATGTATATATGTGAGTTAAGAAGCATGGTAGCAATTCTTTAATTACTTCTTGCATAGAGTATAAAAACATGTTAGGTTAATTTGTTGAAATATTGTAAAGATGGTTTTTTAGCATTTTTAGCATACTGTGTGATTTTTTATGCTTGCTGAATTTTTGTATTTCTAAAATGGTAATTTGTAAATAATTTTAAAAGACAGCGAAATTTGTCTTAAATTCATATTTTTAAACTAAAATGAGAAAATGGTGTAATTTTATACATGTGTCTTGTATTTCTAAAATAAAATATATGCTGAATTTTAATATTTAAAAGTTGTAATTTTGTGTTTTTAATTTAAAAATGCTTAGAAAGTGGTTATTGAAAATGTAAAGATTATGAGTCATTTTGCCAAATTTTGATAATTATAAACAATTGTGAATTTTATGACCTAATGGTTATATTTTGAGGAGAAAATAAATATGTCACATTTTATTGTTATTATTTTTCTTAATTTTGCCAACTCAAAAAGGAACTTTTATGAAGTTAATTAATTTTGCCAAATTATTTATTGTATAATTAATTATAAACTTTGTCACATTTTATTGTTATTAAATATTAAATAAGTTTATTATTTTGTACAATTTTAGCTAAGAATTATTTTAGTAAAATAAAATTTTGTAATAAAATCTAGGTACTGCAATTGTATGATTTAAAGAACTAAGTAGTAGTAACTAAGTTGGTAATTTGTTTTATGCTTGCTGATCTTTTGTGAAATTGACAAGAAAAAAAAAATTACCAATATTAAGCGAGTTTTAAGAACATTTCACATACGCATGTTACATGCAAGATTACTTTTACTTTCAAATATATGCTATTTGATTAAATTCATGGTTCTTGTTTTGAAATCATTCGGAATTACTTAGTAGAAATGACCTTATTCTTTTGTGATTTTATGTAAGGTTTATTGTATGAATTAAGTTGTGCTGCAACTTGTGTAAATAGGTGCCACGTGTGCATGACCCATGCAAACGTGGGGTATGTTTGCGTGATATGCTTAGTTTTACTTGATATTAAGACGAGTGTTTGATTGATTATTCTAGGCTCGTTGTGAAGCTATTTATAGCTTGGACTTGAGGTAAGGAAGTTAGTTAGATTTCTTATGTGATTATGTTGTGTTGACGATAAGACCTCATCAACCATCTTCGATCGGAAAACTTATGAGCTTAAGAGTAAATGAAGAGCTATAAAGAAGCTTAGAAGAACTTAGGATAGCTATATGAACTTTTAAATCAAGTTGCAGAGTGAAAATGGAGAGAATAATTGTATTACTCAAGAATCTTTGGTTACAATGAAATTTTTTCTGTGCTCTTGGTACATTTTTGTCTCAAGGGGACAAAGAGCTGCATGTCCAGCCTGCAGGTGGTAGTGGTGCTGGAAGAGTGGCGGCCGGCTCCAGTATGTGCTAGAGGTCTGCAAAAACACTCCTAAAATTATACCATGTCGTAACTCCACTACTTGTCTGGTACGAACGGTAGAAGCATGCAGGAGGAGGTTCTGCCATGTACCATGTTTGTACTGCCACTACTTATCTTGAGTAGACACCATATCGGTGCTTTGTATTCATTTGGTTGATATATACGTTCTGTACCCATACATGTTCCATGTGGAAAGTAGATGTTTTCACTTATCAATGATGTTCATGCGCATCATACTTCCTTAAGTTTTTCTAAGTATCACACTACTTGTAATGTGCCCTGCTGGTGGCACCTACGTTAGAAAATAAGGCAGTGCCCCATCAGCGAGGCGTACGATCCCAAGAGGTTTACAGATTTAGGGATGCAAGAGCCAACATGATTAGTGTGGTCGAGTCGTAAGAGCCTAGGGGCGAGATACCTAGAATTATGTCATGCCACTCTAGGTGCGAGGCGTGCTCTTGGAGCCTGGTGCTTCCTACTGGGCGTGAGGCATCTACTGGGCGCGAGGCACTCCCTGGGTGCGAGGCCCTCTGTTGGTGCGAGATTGCACCTGGGTGCGAGAAGCTTGCTGGGTGCGAGGCCTTCTGCTAGCGTGAGGTGACACCTGGGTGCGAGGCGCCTGCTGGGTGCAAAGCACTTCTTGGGCGTGAGCCTTCTGCTGGCGCGACACGCTTTCTGGGCACAAGGCACCACCTGGATGCGAGGTGCTTTCTGCACGAGGCGCCTCCCTCTATGCAAGACATGGGTCCTGCAAGGTGCCATCCTTGGTGCGCGTTAGCTATCGCGTGTGGTGAAGGGCAAGGGTCTTTCAAGGGACCTTGCGACATGGTCTTGCCCGAGATTTTGTGAAAAAGTACCCAAAGTTGCAGGGGGCAAGAGTCTCACTTTTTGACCTAGTGAGGTATTAGTGACAAGGAGCTCACCTAGGGCATGTGTTGGATTTTAGGCATCCACACTTGCTCCCATTCTATGAGAAGGTCTTTAGGCGCTCTGGTAGACTTTGCGAAGCGGTGCCTATAAAGCGCATGAGGTGTTATTGGACCTCTTTATTTTGATGGTGTGGATAAACACGCTTTGGAGTTGGCGATACTCATCTGTTCTGGATAGTGAATGTGTGCCTACCATTTCGCCTCGCAGATCCCAAGGTGAGTGTAAGGCTTATGTCCCGACCATGATTAAGTAATGAGTTCAAGGGCTAGGATAAGTTTGAATTTTCTATAAATAGGACTTTTGGTCAAATGCCTTTTCTACACTATTACTCCTTCTAGCCTAGTGTAGACTTGTTCCTTAGAACTCTAATAGGTTGTGAAGACATTTTATTGATTTAAATAAAAGTATAATTTTATTATATTTGAATGTTATAATTTTTGGTTGAATTAATTATATAATAATATCAAGAAAATTCCCTATTCATTCACGAGAATATGATCTTGTATTAGTACTAGAGAATTAAGATCATATATAATGAATAAAATAGTCAGTAACATATTAAAGTATGGAATCTTTAATTAATGATTACTAGTACGGTATACTAAGCATACGAGATGCGAGTAATCTAGATTCATAATACTGATGTGGATAGACATCTTAGTAAAGGTGTTGTATATAATAGAGAATATATATGACCGGACCGATGAGAATTAATTATCTTTATAAACTTGTCGTTTGGCATAAATATTTAATTCTTATAATAATAGATGATCATTTGTAGATCAGTCTAAATCCTGAGTATTCATGAACTCATGTTTATGTTTATTGGATCTTTTGATTCACTCGTCTCTTAGAATAATGAGCCTAATGACTTTTGTTTTAGAGATTCAATATCATGGATGACTGGGAACATGAATTACAATATTGGAATCCATGTTTTCCTAACAGATCGAATATTGGTTCCCTTGAAGGTTAATTCTAGAACTAAATTGTTATTTATCTCAAATCTTTAATTAAATTATAGAATAATTATTCACTAGTGAATTAATGGTACTTAAGGATCAAGAGGTAATTAGAAGGGTAAAACGATAATTTTGACCAGCTCTAATTAGTGAACCAATAATGGAGGACAAAAGTACATATATTGATTATATCAATGGACTACAAGACAAAACTCTGTAAATATAATTCTATAAATACTTAGAGTGCAATTCCATATTTATAGTGGAGTAATCATGGAATTAATAAATAAGATTATTAGATTAAAGAGTTTTATTAATAATCTGGCTTAGAGCTTCGTATTATAGGTCTATTGTCCCCAAATCACCTCTGTCCTACACATTCAAGGGTAAGGATGTCAAAAGAATGATTTGTAGAAAAAATGACTAAATTGCAAAGGAATTAATTTTTTAGGGCAAGGAAATAATAATGTCATAATTATGGGTAATTCATTAAATTTGAATTAATTAATTTCTTAACTATATAGATTTTATTTTGAAAAACTATAGGTTAAAATTAATATTAATCTTGTTTGGATTAATATAAAGAAATAGAATAATAAATATCTTATTTAGAATATGATATTTATTTAATTTAAAACTAATATTTTATGTTAGAGTGAATTTTGAATTAACTGATATTTATGTTGGGATACATATAGTCTTAAAAGTTGATTAAACAAACAAATGAGAAAATTAGGGAAACCTTAATAGGGTTGGGCGACACACACTGTACATCACAGTGTGTGGTGCCTAACTCAGGGATTTTTATCCCTATGATTTGAATTTGGAATTTTAAATTAATTTGTTTAATCAATTATTTAATTATTCTTTTTAAATATGATTTAAATAAATAATTAAATATAAATATCAGATCAGTTTTAATTTGAATTTTATTTTTAATAAAATAAATATTATTTAATTAGATTAAATATTTTTATACAAGTCTAATAGTACGTGACTTTCAGATGGAGCTTTTCATTATTGTTATCCAAAAAACAGGCTTGGATGACATGACAGACATTTAATACACGTGGCTGACATCTGGCAGACTTCTTGCTCGACTATCGACTAAGAAGATATTTATTGGCGCAACACTCAATCTCTATATACGACCAGCTTGGTCGTATACACGCTATATACAGAGAAAATCTTATGCAGTTATGATCGAATCCGAAATTATCTCCCATGATTTCCTGAGTATCCGATTATTTAGGAAAGAATATCTGTGTTGACGGTGAGAACTCATCAACAAAGTTGAGTTGGAAAAATTATCAAATCAAGATCACTAATCGGAAAGCTGTAAAAACTTGAACAATAACTCAAGAACAATGATAGAACAATAATGGAGAATTCAGTCTTTCATTCACACTCAAGCCTCTGCTACAGTAAAATTTCCAACCCCCTTTCAGGTGGTCTTAGAGTCCATTTTATAGTAGGCTCTAATGGCCTTAGGTACATAGTGGTCCAGGAGACCAAGTGATACATATGTACTGTTTCAGGGCAGTGGCTTCAGAGGTTGTGGTCGTACATCCAGCACAGGAGCAGGTGTCAGGAGAATGCCTCCACCACTTCTCTGTACCCATGTCTGATGAGTGGTGGCAGGCGTAGTGGCACAGGAGGTAATGGTGTCAGCTCTGACCTATGGCCGTAGACGTACGGACCATGACTCTTACCCCAGCAGTCTCACTGGCACTGGTATCCGTACTCAGTACTAGGTCGTACAAGTATGTCCCACTCGACTCGTACTGGATCTCCTAAGCATAGGGGTCTCAAGGTGTAAGGAATGGGACCCTTGGTGTAAGGTGGAGATCTTGGGTCCTTGGCATGAGATGCCTGAAGCCTCCCGAGGTCACTCACGAGTCTGGGCGATAGGCATGTGGCCCTGACAGACGTCTAAGGATGCGTGACGAGACGCCGTCCTTGCGACCCCCTTGATGGCGTGGCTCCCTAGCTGTTCAGGAGGCCCTCCTCCTCTCGAGTGGCCATGTGATGGTGTGCGCAGGACTCCTCGGAAGCTCTCACAAAGCATGCTTTCAATATAGTGCTCTGCCTCGTTATATGTGGCTCTCAATATGTCGCGTCCTCGGAGGAGCCCACCCCTCACATGGCCCCTCGCCCGAGTGTTGGCCTCGCAAGATGGTGGCCTCGCCCCTGGTCTGATGCGCGCGGATGGGTGGCCTCGCCCATGTGTTGGCCTCGCGAGATGGTGGCCTCGCCCCTGGTCTGATGCGCGGGGATGGGTGGCCTCGCGAGACGAGGGCCTCGCGAGACGAGGGCCTCGCGAGATGGATGGCCTCGCCCATGGGCTGGTCTGCGCGGATGGAGACCTCACGAGATGAGGGCCTCGCGAGATGGGCCTCGCGTATGGCAGTGGTGAGGTGCGGATGGTGGCCTCGCAAGACGAGGGCCTCGCGTATGGCCGGGGTGAGGTGCGTGGGCGAGATGGGCCTCGCGAGGCTACTGAGCCTTGGCATCTATGCCTTGCTAATGTTGGCCACCTAGCATCGACTCCACAAGTAACGAACCTAGACTCGTGTCGTGATGGTGCGATGGCTTCCCGAGACGACGGTGGCCCAAGGGCCTTGCCTCAGCTTCATATTTTCTCTTGATGAGATTATGAGCATCAACACTTGCCCCCCAGTCTAGGAGAGTACCTTTAGGTTCTCTTGTAGACTATCCACCTTGATTCCTATAAATAGGTCCTCATGCATGGCCTAATATTTTCACTTTACTCCTTTGGCTTATTGGTTTGGAGAGCCCTTCTTTTTTCAAGAGGTGAGGGGTTCAATCCCTCACAACCACATTTTCACCATAGTTCCTTTTATTTGTTTTATATATTTTTTCACTTCATTTTATTTTCATTTTTTTTTTTACATATGAGCTAATTTCTTAGTGTGTCTATTTTGTGACTAACACGTCTTTCTGGTCTCTTCTTGCAGACGCGCATTTTCGGCCCTTTGGTGCTTTTCGCTCCTCGACCTCTTTTTGACCCCAACTTCGCTCTCTTAACCGCTTGAGGTATATTTTCTTTCCTTTTCCCTTTTATTTTTTATCGGGTCCAAACTTGCAGTACTCGGGATGGGGTACCTTAGTCTAAGCTTGTAGTGAGTTTGACCATATGCAAGCCCCTCCTCTCTTTTTTTTTTATACCCTATAGTGGGCCATTTAGGGCGTTTGCATCTAGAGATATTAAGCCTATTCTCTTGTGTTTTGTAGCCTTTCCCTCGTTTACACGTGAACCCCCTTTTTGCTGTTGGGACGTGGTTTCATGGCCAGTGACGGCCCGTCCGACATACCCCCAAGGGCTGAGTTTATTGACCTGTCCTCAGACTCAGAGTCCCCTGAGGGCAACCCTCACCAGGACTATGACTCCTTAAGGCAAGCCCGCATCCGCCACCTTGAGTGCATGGCTGAACTTAGGCGTAAAATTTGGGTTGTGGAGAGCGAAATTGACTCGGTGTCGAGAGGAGATGGAGGACCTTCACCCCTGGAACTTAGTGACCATATAGCGTCTTAGGACGACCCTTTTTGAGTTGCGGTGGGAGTTAGAGTTTATGGAGGGACACCTTTCGCTAGAACCTCCCAGCCCATCCTCGCCTGATGATGGTCGTGGGGCTTTTGGTGCCTCTCCCCGGCCCCTAGCCTCAGTTTTTCCCAGCTTAATGCTTCCGCCGTCGTTCCCTCGATGGAAAACTCTTGCTAGGAAGAAAAAATGGAGGGTTAAGTGTTCTGCCTCTTCCTCACATCTTTCTTTTGATTTTGCAGATATGCCGAAAGCACGTAGACAGGTGTCTGTCCAGGAAGAGGAAGACACCCCTCTACTGGTGTCCAGTCTGGTGTCACATGTGTCTTCGAAAAAATTGAAGGAGATCGTGAAGCACTACCGTGTTGCTCCAGAATACGCCCTATATGCTCCTCAGGAGGCATGCCAGGCCGACCGCCCTAGGAAGGGTCATGTGGCTTTGAGTGAGCAAATTTTGAAGGCGGGTGGTACCATTCCTTTGCACCCGTTTTTTGTGGCGGTTCTCAACTACTTCGACTTGGCCCCTCTTCAACTGTCACCCAACAGTTGGTTGACTCTAAGTTTCCTTTTCATTTGGTTCAAGGAATAGGTCGAACGCGCCCCGACGGCGCAAGAGGTGCATTCCCTGTACAACCTCATGGCAGTGCACAAGTCCAAGGGCTTCTTCTACCTGCAGAAGGCCAACAATGAGCTCCCCTTGATAGAGGGCTCAGTGTCCAACACAGGGTTTTGGAAACAAGACTTTTTCTGGGTAGAGGGGCCTCTCTCTGTTCGTGAAGGCTTTCGCGCCGGCCCTAGTAAGTGCCCTGGTCTTTCTTTTCTTCTTATTAGAACTTACTGTTTCGTACTCTTGCTTGTACTGACATTGGCGTGGATCATGCAGAGCAATTTGCTGATCCTTCGGTCATTGGGCCAGAGGCGGTGGCTATAAACAACCTTATTGATGCAGACTCTGCCTTGAAGAAGGTGGCGGTCCTATTTACTGTGGCGAACCTCAACCGCCACCAGCTGTCCCCGGTCTCTGACCCCAAGCTCCTATGGTCAGTTACTGGGTCTAAGAAGGCTATGGCTATGCCGGCTGAGCCGTCCCTACACGACGGTGAGGCCGAGGAGGAGATGGAGGATGCCCCCCTCGAATGTGGGGGTTCTCATCAGCGCCCCCTGTCCCACGGGGGTTGCCCCCCCTATGGCTCCCATGACCAAGACATGGCCTTTCAATCTCTGGACCCGCAGGCCACAGCGGGATGTTACGCTCCCCCTGGCCTTGATGGCTGTGACGCCTTCCTTCAGGTCCCTCATGATATTGGCTTACCGGGGGCTGATTTCGTCGACCTCGCGGAGCCCCCCTCTAATCTACCAGGGTCTCAGTTTTCTCCTTCCCTGCGCCCCCTCCTGCTTCGGCGAGCGGGTCGTCCGTCCCTATCCAACAAGATGCTCCCGGTATGGAGGCGGAGCCTTGGGTGACTAGGATGGCTTCATCTTATGCGCAGCGTTACATTCAAATTGCCTCGGGCCTCCCTGTCTCCGACTGGAGGGGTCTAGGGAATGTGACTCAACTAGACCTTGGGGACACCCTAAGGCGTGCCGCGGCTTGGGTGAGTTCTTGAACCTTGCGTCGATTAGTATTATGTATAGATGTACATGTGTTTTTCTTTTCGTTACTTATCGCTGACGCCATTGACTTTATTGTGCAGATCTACACCGTGTCTCTTCGGTATGCTGACACGTCCGGCATCCTCTCCGCATCTTCTACTGAGAGGGATTGCCTCATGGCCCGGGTCCAGGAGCTCGAAAATGAGCTTAACGAAACCAAGGTCAAGTTGTCAAAGGCCCGGACTAAGTCTGCCAACTTGCTCTCAAAGAGGGAGAAAGCGAAGGCCAAGATCAAGGAGCTAAAGGGCAAGGCTAGACGCTTGGAGCGCGAGCTCCAGGGGGCCAAGGCCACTGAGGATGCGTCGCAGGAGAGGGTTACTCAACTGGAGACCGAAGTTGGGGCCCTTAGGGCCGAATTACAGTCAGCGCAGGAGAGGAACGCTTCCTTAGAGGCGGAGAGGGGTTCCTTGGAGGCGGCGAGGGCTTCCTTGGAGGCGGAGAGGGTCACCACTGAGCGCAGGTCTATAGATCGTGCTCTTTACAATGTGTGGAGGCAGGATCCCAACTTCGACTTCTCCTCTTTTGGTGAGCAAGCCGTTGCTCGGGTGGCCTTATGGAGTGCTCACTATAGAAGGCCTTGAAGTAGTCTTGCTTTCTTTTTTACTTTTAACTTTGTAATATCATTATCACTGCTACTTTTCTTTTGGTAACTCTTGTACTATCTTAAGAACTCTTTTTTCTAATGTATAAATACATGTGTTGCTGTTTATTTCTTGTTCTACTGCATTTGAGGCCCTTTTAAGCCTGCATGATGGGGTTTGGTTGGTTCCCCTCTTTTATTTACCAGGCTGGAGGTCCTTTGGAGCCCATGCGAGAGGGTTCACTGAGACCTCTTTTGGTGTCTCTTGATTACTTTTATAAGGATATTTTGACCCCTTGGGTCCTAGCTATCCTTTTATATATTTTTGCGCGCGCTTATTATATGTTGCGAGAAGCGTCCTTCTCGTCATTATGCATAGTACTATTTTTACAAGGGTCTCTTTTGGGATCCTTTTTTGCTAGGCGGCTTGGCGGCCGCTCTAGACTAATTATTGGCTAGACGGCTTGGTGGCCGCTCTAGATTTATTATTGTTGTCACCATATAATGGCTAGACTTATTATTGGCTAGACGGCTTGGTGGCCGCTCTAGACTTATTATCATCGTTACCATATTTTTTTTTTGTGAGTCCCTAAGGCCTCCTTGATATTCACACGGGTAGCTAATCCTTGTGATCCCAGGAGATGCCTTGTAAGGACTTCGCTTAAGGCCCTGATATAGGGGGTCCCTCTGGGATCCCCGTTGAAGGGTCGTTTTTGGGGTCCTCCCGATGGAGGGTTGTTTTCAGGATCCTCTTGGTAGAGGGTCTCCCTTAAGAGTTAGGAATGCAAGGGGTCCTTTTTAAGATCCTCCGTTAGAGGGTCCCTTTTTAGGAGTTAGGAGGGCAAGGGGTCCTTTTTAGGATCCTCCGTTAGAGGGTCCCTTTTTAGGAGCCCTTTTGCTGGCTGCATGTTCTTGCCCCCTGTCCTGCCCCCCAAGTGCTTGGTGAAATTTATTTCGGCAGGCACTTTGGCTGATGCTCGTGCAGCGAATAAAATAAACACAGGAAGTAGCAAACGGTTTCATTCATAGAACGCGGTTTACATCTAACTTTGAAAATAAAAGGGGGGGGGGGTTACATCTAACTAGGAGGCTACCTAGGGCAGCCTCTTTGATTCTTACTTAAGTTAAAATAACGAAGAACAAGCTAAACATAGGTTCTTTTGGCATTAACAACCGAAGCCTTGCTGGTAGCACTTCTCGAAAGGCTCCGTAGCCCGTCCCATCTTGTGCGGATCTAACTTGTGTGAGTCGCTCCTTCATGCACAGCCATCGTCATTGACATGGATGGTTTGGTGGCTGCGCGGAGGGACATGTTATAGCATTCCCTCGCTTCCTTCTGCTCCCCTTTCACACATGCTACTCCCCCAGGGGTAGGGAATTTCATGGTTAGGTGATACACAGAAGTTATCGCCTTCAATTCTCTCAGGGAGGGTCTCCCTAATACCGCATTGAAGGCTGAGGTGCAATCTACCACGACGAAGTTAGCCATTACGGTGGTTTGCCTGGGTCGCTCCCCCATGGTGAGGGCCAAGTTGATTGTCCCCAGGGGTTTCATCGAATCTCCCGTGAACCCATACAAAGTCGTAGTGCAAGGCTTTAGGTGAGGGAGGCTCAACCCCTTCTTTTCCAGCGCCTGTCGATACAAGATGTCCACGGAGCTCCCGTTATCCACCATGACCCGATGTACCCTCATGTTAGCTAGCTGGGCGGTTAGCATCAGGGGGTCATTATGAGGAAAGTGCACCCCCTGCGCATCTTCTTCAGTGAAAGTTATTGAGTCATTCTCGCCCTTGAAGCTCTTCGGGGGGCGTTGTTCCAAACTTAAAACGCAATGTGGTGGACTTCATCGGGCCTCCTAGGCATACTTGTCTCTCCCTTTCCTAGAATCGCCTCCAAATCCTGGTCCTCCAAAGATGGTCCTGACCTCTCCTTGCACTTCCGAGGCCACCTCACGTGCCCGCAGCGGGGACACTCCTCCTTCTGGCCTCTGGTTATCCTTGCGCACATACCTGCCCAAATGTCCCCTGCGGATGAGTTCCTCAATTTCTTCCTTCAAATGGATACACTCTGCTGTGGTATGACCAGTATCCTTGTGGTACTGACAGTATCTACTAGGGTCCCTTTTGGACCGGTCCTTTCTCATTGGTGGGGGCCTTTTAAAAGGAAGTCGATCTTCATTGGTAAGGTAAATGTGCTCCCTGGTATCTGTGAGGTCTGTGTAGTAAGTGTAAGCCACTTGCCTATGATCATTCCCATGTTTGTTTTTCCTCTGGTGGTCATTTCTTGATCCATCGTATGCCCTTTTCTTCTTTGCTACATTCGACCCGTCACTAGCTGGGGGCTTCGCGTGGGGCTCCTCCTTTCCTGCCTTCAGGTTTGCGTGGCCATCCTCCACGCGGATGTACTTCTACGTTCTCTCATAGAAGTCATCTAAGTCGGTGACTTCCCTCTTCCACATGTTGTCCCACAACTTGCTTCCTGGGAGAACTCCAACAGTAATGGCCATTTTTAACTCTCAGCGCATTAGGCTTCCCACTTTTGCGGCCTCCATATTGAACCGATGAATGTAGCTCTTCAGGCTCTCATTCTCCCCTTGCTTCACGTTGGCCAGGCTGGTACCTGGCATCGTGTAGTCCCGCACGGCATGGTGCTGTTGGAGGAATTCGTCAGAAAACTGCTGCCAGGATCTGATGGACCCCAGCCTTAATCTTTTGAACCACTTGTAGGCGGGTCCTTTCAGAGTAACAGCAAAGCAATGGCACCTGGCACCACTTCCGATCCCCGTCAGTTTCATCAGATCATTAAACGCATCCAGGTGGTATTTCGGATCCATGTTCCCTTCGTAGGGGGTCATATTGGGCTCCTTAAAATTGGTAGGGAGCCGGATTGCCTGAATTTCTCTCACAAAGGGCGACTCATGGTCGAAGTCCTCCTCAAAGGTCTGGCTGCCTGACGCTGTGATGATCTTGCTCCGCAGGCTCCTCATTTCCGTGTCTAGGTCCTGCCTCCTCTTGCTGAGGTTGTCCCTCAAAGCGGACGGGCTAAGATCCGCCTTTCTCTTGCCTTCTCGAGGCGCCACAGGGGGCGTGCTCCCTTTGCCCGCCCTCTTCTTATTGAGCTCCTCCCGCAAGTTTTAGGGTGCTCTTTTAGAGGCGACCTCGTCCTCATTGCGAGGGGCAGCGTTGGTCCTCGGCGCTGTCTTCTGGGCCTGCTTAGGCGGTTCAGGGTGACCACGTTGCTTCGTTCGAGGGGTGTTACTGGTTGAATGTCGGGTTCTCCCATCATCTACCAGTACAGTGGTCTCCACCCCATCCTTGCCCTTCTCCTTCCTCTTAGGCAAGGTTACGCTCGACTTACCCTGCAACAGGCCGTTCAGGACCTCTTGCATGTTTTCCAAGGTGGTTTCCAACCTTTGGTTCTTACGGTGGAGCTCACGTATTTCCTCCTCGTAAAACCAGGATTTCGAACTCGAGCTCACAGAGTGGACCCGGGGATGCTTATCATGCCTACGGGCAGAAGGGCCAAGGTTTTGCCGGCCGGAGTTCAGGGCCCGCGGTGGTTTTGGAGGAGGGAACTCATCAGCATTTCCCGGTGGTGCTCTTGGAGGGCTTCCTCCAGGTGGAGAGGCTGGTGACGAGGCCACTCTATCACCTCCGTGAACCTCAGGGTCTTTCGGGGGCTCCACGTCTCTGGGTGGAGGAGCGTCCTTCATGGAGGCCTTCAGCTGGACTCCGTTCAGGTGCACCTCTACCTCCCGTGGCTCCCTCAGTCGCTTTGAATGTCTTGGCATCTTCTTCTTGCCGGAAACAATGGTGGAATAGTAGCTTGAAACTAACTTTCCCACAGACGGCGCCAAACTGTTGACGGTGAGAACTCGTCAACTAAGTTGAGTTGGAAAAATTATCAAATCAAGATCACTCATCGGAAAGCTGTAAAAGCTTGAACAATAACTCAAGAACAATGACAGAACAATAATGGAGAATTCAGTCTTTCATTCACACTCAAGCCTCTGCTACAGTAAAATTTCCAACCCCCTTTCAGGTGGTCTTAGAGTCCATTTTATAGTAGGCTCTAATGGCCTTAGGTACATAGTGGTCCAGGAGACCAAGTGATACATATGTACTGTGTCAGGGGAGTGGCTTCAGAGGTTGTGGTCGTACATCCAGCACAGGAGCAGGTGTCAGGAGAATGCCTCCACTACTTGTCTGTACCCATGTCTGATGAGTGGTGGCAGGCGTAGTGGCGCAGGAGGTAGTGGTGTCGCCTCTGACCTATGGCCGTAAACGTACGGACCATGACTCTTACCCCAGCAGTCTCACTGGCACTGGTATCCGTACTCAGTACTAGGTCGTACAAGTATGTCCCATTCGACTCGTACTGGATCTCCTAAGCATAAGGGTCTCAAGGTGTAAGGAATGGGACCCTTGGTGTGAGGTGGAGATCTTGGGTCCTTGGCATGAGATTCCTGAAGCCTCCCGTGGTCACTCACGATTCTGGGCGATAGGCATGTGGCCCTGGCAGACGTCTAAGGATGCGTGACGAGACGCCCTCCTTGCGACCCCCTTGATGGCGTGGCTCCCTAGCTGTTCAGGAGGCCCTCCTCCTCTCGAGTGGCCATGTGATGGTGTGCGCAAGCCTCCTCGGAAGCTCTCACAAAGCATGCTTTCAATATAGTGCTCTGCCTCGTTATATGAGGCTCTCAATATGTTGCGTCCTCGGAGGAGCCCACCCCTCGCATGGCCCCTCGCCCGAGTGTTGGCCTCGCGAGATGGTGGCCTCGCCCCTGGTCTGATGTGCGTAGATGAAGGCCTCGCGAGATGGGTGGCCTCGCCCATATGTTGGCCTCGCGAGATGGTGGCCTCGCCCCTGGTCTGATGCGCGCGGATGGGTGGCCTCGCGAGAGGGGTGGCCTCGCGAGATGGGTGGCCTCGCCCATATGTTGGCCTCGCGAGATGGTGGCCTCGCCCCTGGTCTGATGCGCGCGGATGGGTGGCCTCGCGAGACGAGGGCCTCGAGAGATGGGCCTCGCGTATGGCCGTGGTGAGGTGTGGATGGAGGCCTTGCGAGACGAGGGCCTCACGAGATGGGGCTTGCGTATGGCCGAGGTGAGGTGCGTGGGTGAGATGGGCCTCGTGAGGCTACTGAGCCTTGGCATCTATGCCTTGCCAATGTGGGCCACCTGGCATCGACTCCACGAGGAATGAACCCAGACTCGTGTCATGATGGTGCGATGGCTTCCCGAGACGACGGTGGCCCAAGGGCCTTGCCTCAGCTTCATATTTTCTTTTGATGAGATTATGAACATCAACAATCTGTAACAAATTAATGTAATCTTCCTTGAGCCTATAAATAGAGAAAGACAGCTCAAGGAAAGGGGACTTTTTGGCTTTCTAATTATCTGAGATTAGAGTTATCATATTTGATATATTGTTTTGTTCTTCAGAGGTTTGTGAAGCTCATTGAACCCTAGTTCTTTGATCACTCCTTTGAATCTGTTATCCAGATTTCCGGATAGCGTTTAGATTGATGTCCTCGGGGAAGCAGAATTATCGATGTCTTTCACGGTAGGTGACCAGAACTCGCGGATGGACAGAAAGGCTTCGCCTCTCCTGTTTAGTGTCCGGATTACTCTTCCAAGAAAACACGACACGGAAACCCGTCAACCCTCTCGGACTCCCGAAGGGGTATCCTTCGGGGAAGCTCCTTCCAGGAGAAGCTCTTCGAGTGTTCTTCGCGGAAACGGTTCCGTGCCTCGCACGGAACAACACCAAGCGGTCGAGTCATGGAGGAGGCATATTTGGAATGATATCCACCTGACACAGGATCCCGCCTGACACGCCCGACAGGTCAAAGCCGCACACATCCCAGCACGCCTAAGGGTACCTTTTCGCCTACTGTTCCGCTGACAACTTGGAAAAGACGGCTGACTTTGTGTGTTCCCCATACTTTCACGTAAATATACCCACATAGAGTCTTGTAGCCATGCTACTACAGTAATTGTATCCCCTATTTATGGCTGGTGTAATTAAGACTCATGTAGGTAGAGAAAAACCCTAATACAAAAACCCTAGCTATAAAGACCCCTTCATTTTACAAGAAGGGGGAGGGCCAACAGATCACATAGCAAAAAACTCTACAAAAATCTCTCTAGCTTCATCTTCTTCAAGAGAACCCGAGAGAAACACTGTGAGTGTGTGAAGTTCTTGTACACCAGCCATCTTACTGTAGTCCTTTCCAAGTATAATAACATCGACTCGTGGACTAGGGCTTGTTAACGCCTGAACCACGTAAAAACACTGTTTGTTTAGTTATATTTCAGCACTTCTACAGTCCTTATCTTTTTATTATTCTGTTTGTATTCGTTTCCGAAAAACTCGGTAAACATTTTGGTGCTTTCATTGAGAGCTGTAGGAAGTTGTTAGTCAGCTCTTTTTCTGTGTACGTTTTTTGTATTCACTTCGTGCTAAAGAGATGGTGACTACGAGAAAATCCGCAGTTGACAAAAATGCTAGGGTCAACCCCGATACTGTGATGGAAGATGCGGTGCAAACCGAACCCCTGGACTACCAAGGTGAAGACCCGACATCCCGCCAGGATCGGGTCAGTACCGAAGATATGACATACCTAGAAGACGAAGAAGAGTATGTCCAAGACGGTTATTACAAGGACGGCTGCTACTATGAGAAGGACCCAGAACTGGTCCAAGTAGCCGAAGAACTGGAGGTCACCAAAGCCAAGCTTGCTGAGCAGGAGCGCCTCTCCGAAAAAATGCAGCGCATGATGGAGCGCCTCCAAAGCAAGTTCGGAGACCTAGGCGACTCGGACGAGGACGCCTCTGTTTTAGGTGGTGCTGATGCCGCTATGCTGGATCCAGCCGCTGCTGGACCATCCAAAGCCGCCCCTAACAAGGGCAAAGAAAAAGTTGGAGAGCCTGTACGCGCTGACGCCCCTGCACCTCCTAAAGGCGTGAATCACCAGGCCGACTGCCCCCCCCCCCCCCCCCCGCGCGCAGATGGTCTCTGGCGCTCCTAAGCCCAGACGTCCTTCAGCCCCAAGGGGGCACTCCGTGCCTAAAGGGCCCGGTGCTAAGACACCCAGGCCTAGGGGAAGGAACAACCGCCCCAGTGATTCCGTCAACCAGGACGGTCGGGCTGTGAACTCGCACTCCGAAGACAGTTGGTCCACGGTGGACCTAAGAAGAAGGTTGGAGGCCAAGTATGAAAAGGCCAAAGGAGAAAAGGCCCGGCCTCGCGGAGATGACCTCCGAAATCATATTAACGACAAGCTCCGGGGACGTGACCTCCCGGAGAGTGATACGAAGAGGCTCGAGGAACAGATTGCTGCCTTGACCAAGCTGTCCGGAAGAAAAGTGGGGCCCTGTCAGACTCTGAGGAGGAAGACCCGGAACCATGTATTCGGAGGATCGCGGAAACGTCCCTCCCGGATAACTTCAAAATGCCTCACATAGAATTATATGATGGGAGGACGGACCCGCGTACCCACCTAGCTAAATACAACAAAATGATGCAAGTGGCGCGTGTCAGTGAAGACGCCAAATGCATGTGCTTCTCACTCACCCTTACCAAGTCCGCGGAGGACTGGTGGAAAAGATTAGCTCCCGGATCAATCCACAGTTGGAAGGAGCTACAGTCCGCATTCAGGAGGCAGTTCATTGCTGCCCGCGACCACGACATGGAGGTTGGTTCCTTAACCAACATCAAGCAGCAACCCAATGAGAACCTCAAAGCTTTCATTCAGAGAATGATGGAAGCTGCTGCAAAGACCAAGGTCAGCGATGACATGAAGCTGATCGCCCTTCAATCGGGCCTTACTTTCTGCTCCCTGCTATGGGGGGAAATGCAAAGGAGACGGGCAGAAACGCTGTCCGAATTCATGTCAAAAGCTCAGGGAATCATCAACCTTGAGGATGCCTACCAGCAGGCCTTTGGAGTTCCCCCGGCTCCAACGCCTTCCGTGACTGCGCCGAGCTTTGCTTCGCAAGCTCCCGCACCAGCCCTCGCGCTTCCAGGAGCCCAATTCACTCCAAGTGTGTATGGGCCTTCTGCGTCTGCTCAGACGCCGAGTCAAACCCATTTCTCTGGGTACGGAGCTGTACAAACCGGATGTAGTATCGCTCCTGGCATGCCGCAGCCGCAAGCGGAAGGCCCAGAACGAAATTTGAGCCAATCGCGGAGCAAACGAAGCGGAAGAAACTCCAACCGGGGAGACCATTCGAAGAAACCCCGGAAGGACTATGAGCCCAAGTTCACGGAATATACCAGTTTGATAGACTCGCGAGAGAATGTCTATCGGGCGACCTGTAATATGGTCAACTACAGGAAGCCCCCGAAAGTGTCTCACGGAGGAAGGCGTCCGCGAGACTCCAATAAGAGGTGTGAGTTCCACGGAGACGTGGGGCACACCACGAATGAGTGCCTTCAGCTGAAGGATGAGATCGAGTCCCTGGCAAGAGCGGGACACCTCGGTCAGTGGGTGAGGATACCCATTATCTATCCTGGACAGGGGGTAGTTCACGGAGCTGCATATTCCCCGGGACAGAGGGGGACCGCTAGCGCTCCTGGAGCCGGTCACCCCCAAGCTCCCGAGTCTCAGTTCCCAGCGCTTCCTGCTCCACCCGCTCCGGCACCCATTGCCTTGTTGGGTCCAGGACCGGGCAACCCATATCCGCCCGGCCTTGCTCCGCCACCCGTTGACGGACACGTAGCCACCATTTCCGGAGGACCGCACCTTGCCGGAAGCACCCGCAACTCCCAGAAGAGGTACTTGAGGGAGTTAGAACACACCGGGGAGATGTGCACCTTGGTTCAATCACCCGCTCAACGTCCTCGAATGATGGACCTTCCCATCACCTTCACGGAGGACGATGCTCGACATGTGCACTTCCCCCACAACGATCCCCTCGTGGTGGAAGCCCAAATTGCCAATAAGAAGGTCTCACGGATCTTGGTCGACAACGGAAGCTCCGTAAATATCCTCTTCAAAGCGGCCTTCCATACGATTGGATTAACCGAGACAGACCTGACCCCATGCCCCATCCAGCTTCAAGGGTTCAATGGGGATGCACTCATGCCATTAGGAAAAATTCAACTTCCAGTCACCCTCAGGGGAGAAAGCGACGCTTGTGCCTTCAAGCACAGCACATTCGTGGTGGTCGACTGCCCCACGGCGTATAATGCCATCCTAGGCCGACCGGTCCTAATAGATTGTGGGGCCATAACCTCGATACGCCACTTATGCTTGAAGTTTCCATGCGACGATGGGCGTATCGGCACTCTCCGAGGAGACCAGCGAAGTGCACGAAGCTGTTATAACGTCTCCGTCCGATCCGTCTACACGGTCCAGGAGACGGTTGCTGCCATTCCTTTGGCGGAAGAATTACCAGAAACTGGGGGTGCTCAAGAGGCATACTTTGACGAACTCGACCCAATAGTGGGAATCGAGAAAGCAATAGAGCCGATGGAGGAAGTCGAAGAGGTGATCCTCAACCCGGGAGATCCCACCAAAGTCATTCAGGTGGGGAAAAACCTGCCGTCGGCCATTCGAGATAAGATCGTGGCCACTGTGAAGACTAATCAGGATATCCTGGCATGGTGCCACGCTGATATGACGGGGATTAATCTTAATGTTGCGTGCCACGCACTCAACATAGACCCATCTGCAACTCCAATTCGCCAAAAGAGGAGGCTGTTAGACCCAGTGAGGGTCGAAGCCGTCAAAGCTGAAGTGGACAAGTTGATGTCCATAGGCTTTCTCCAGGAGTCACACTATCCCATGTGGTTGGCCAACCCAGTTCTGGTCCCGAAACCCGATGGGTCCTGGAGAATGTGCATTGACTTCACGGACCTAAACAAAGCCTGCCCGAAAGATTGTTTCCCTCTTCCGCGAATCGATCAGATGGTAGACGCTACTTCCGGGTACGAACTCTTATCCTTCATGGATGCGTACTCCGGATACAACCAGATCAAGATGCATGTCGCGGACCAGGAACACACCAGCTTCCTCACGGACAAAGGTGTCTACTGTTACGTGGTCATGCCTTTCGGTTTGAAGAATGCTGGGGCGACGTACCAGCGTCTAGTAAACAGGATGTTCAAGGACCAACTGGGGAGGAACATGGAGGTGTACATGGACGACATGTTGGTAAAGTCCAAGACCTCCGGGGACCACAGTGACGACCTTGAGGAAGCTTTCACCGTGATCCGAAAGTACGGAATGAAACTGAATCCAAAGAAATGTACTTTCGGGGTCTCGTCTGGGAAGTTCCTCGGTTTCATTGTCAGCTCCCGCGGAGTGGAAGCCAACCCTGAGAAAATTAAGGCATTCATAGATATGTCTTCCCCCCGGAAGCATAAGGATGTCCAGAGTGTTACCGGAAGG
This sequence comes from Humulus lupulus, assembly GCF_963169125.1. Classification (NCBI taxonomy): domain Eukaryota; kingdom Viridiplantae; phylum Streptophyta; class Magnoliopsida; order Rosales; family Cannabaceae; genus Humulus; species Humulus lupulus. The sequence goes on along the minus strand of NC_084801.1, from coordinate 123,949,502 downwards.
ATAGCTGCTCTCAGCTGCTTCGTATCCAAGGCCACTGACAAGTGTATCCCCTTCTTCAACGTGTTGCGAGGAAACAAGAAGTTCGAGTGGACCCCCGAATGCGAAGCAGCCTTCCAACACCTCAAGGAACATTTAACCCGAGCTCCCATTCTGTCCAAACCTGTCGAAGGAGAGGCGTTGTTCTTATACTTAGTCGTGACTGAGCACGCAGTGAGTGCCGCTCTCGTCCGGGAAGATGGCCGTATCCAGCTCCCTGTGTATTACGTAAGCAAGAGGTTATTGGACGCCGAGTCCAGATATTCAATGATCGAGAAACTCTCCCTCTGCTTGCTAATTGCTTCACGGAAGCTGAGGCCATATTTCCAGGCGCACACCATCAAAGTACTCACCAACCACCCTCTCCGACAAGTCTTGCAGAAGCCCGAGTCTTCTGGCAGATTGCTTAAGTGGGCCATGGAACTGAGCCAGTTCGACGTCCACTACCAACCACGTGTTTCCATAAAAGGTCAAGCTCTCGCGGGCTTTATTGTGGAATGCTCGGGAATGAATGACCTCCCGGAAGATCCTGTCCCGGAACTTCCCACATGGAAGGTCTATGTAGACGGAGCCTCAAATGAAAAAGGAGCTGGAGCAGGGGTCATCCTAATATCTCCCCAAGGGCATCAGCTCCAGAGCGCCATCCATTTCGCGTTCCCAGCATCCAACAACGAGGCAGAACACGAAGCCATGTTAGCTGGATTACGACTGGCCAGAGAAGTCGGAGCCCAAAAATTCGAAGTATATAGCGACTCCCTACTTGTGGTAAACCAAATATCCGGGGAATACCAGACGAAAGGCGAAAGAATGGCTGCCTACGTGTCTCTCTCCCGCGACCTACTGCAGCATTTCAAAGGCTACCAAATCCGCCAGGTCCCCCGGGACCAGAACTCACTCGCGGACACGCTGGCCAAGCTTGCAACGGACCCGGAGATTGAACAGTATGGCCTAGTCCCCATCGGGCACTTAGAAGCCCCCAGTACTGAGACGCGAAGGATAAACGCCATCATCGACCATTCCCACTCCTGGATAGGACCCATCCTCAGATTTCTCACCACCGGAGAGCTCCCCACTGATAAAGCTGACGCAAGGAAGCTCCAATATCAAGCTCCCCGATACGTGGTTATGGATGGAAAGCTTTACGGCAGGGGGTTGTCCATACCCTTCCTTAGGTGTGTTGCCGGAACCGAAGTCAGCACCATCATCCATGAGGTTCACGGAGGCTTCTGTGGCGATCATACCTTCGGGCTGAGCCTCTCCAAAAAGATCCTTCGACAAGGATACTTCTGGCCCACCATGAAGAAGGATTGTGTGGATTATGTCAGGAAATGTGAGCAGTGCCAGAGGTACGCCAAGGTTCCGCGAGCGCCGCCTACAGAAATTACCTTAATGACCAGCCCCTGGCCGTTCGCCGTTTGGGGCATTGACCTAGTAGGTTCCCTCCCAACTGGAAAGGGTGGAGTGAAGTATGCCATAGTCGCAGTAGACTACTTCACCAAATGGGCTGAAGCTGAACCTATGAACACGGTCACATCTAAAAAAGCACTGGACTTTGTCATCAGGAATATAGTGTGTCGTTTTGGGCTTCCACGAAAAATTGTGTCCGACAACGGAAATAAATTTGACAGTGAACACTTCACGAACTTCTGTGCTTCGCATGGAATTATCAAAAGCTTTTCCGCAGTCGCTAGACCCCAGGCTAATGGGCAAGTGGAGGCTGTAAACAAAATATTAAAGACCACGTTGAAGAAAAAACTCCAAGCCTGCAAGGCTCACTGGCCGGAAGAACTTCCGCGAGTACTTTGGGCCTATCGCACAACAGAGAGAACTTCGACGGGGCACACGCCTTATTCCATGACCTTCGGTTGCGAGGCCGTCATCCCAGTAGAAACTATGATCCCCTCTCACAGGCAAGATACCTACGACCCTACCCGGAACCATGCCCTTCTCCAGGAGTCCTTGGACATGATCGAAGAGCTCCGGGAGCAGTCGCAGGTCCAACTAAAAATGTACCAAGGCAAGATAGCCCGACACTTTAACACGAGAGTCAAGAGCCGTACATTCGAAGTTGGGGATCTTGTCCTACGGAGAGTATTTACTGCTACGCAGGATCCGGGAGTGGGAGTCCTCGGACCCAACTGGGAAGGCCCCTACGAAGTCCAAGAAAAAGTGGGCCACGGGACGTATCACTTAAAGAGACTCGATGGATCTAAAGTCCCGCGCGCCTGGAACGCGGAGCACCTCCGCCGTTACTACCAGTAGGCCCCGGACCATCTAGTCGGAAGTCCTTGGTGAAATTAGCAAAAGTGAAAAATGTGGAAATAATCCTCCCTGTTGTAAAACTCGCGCCTAGCAGGCTAATTTAATGAAACACGGAGAGATTCACTCCGCTTTTACTGCACTTTTCATCCCTATGTTCAAAGCTGCGTTTTAACAAGTGACCACGTGGTCCGGAGACGTCCGGACCCCACGCTCACTTGGGGGGGTATACATGGCTAAGGCATAGCCATACGCCCCTTGAACAAAACGTACACAGAACACCACTATTGTGCTAGCATTGTGTTTGAAATTTTTAAATTGTTTGAAATGTTTAAATTGTTAAGCTTAGGTTTATTTGTTGCCATGAACATGCTTGCATTACGTGTCATATGTGCATTATGTGCTTATGTGAAAATTGCCATGGAAATGCCTGCCATTATGTATCATGAAAATTATCTCCTGTGTAGCCTAGCGATGGACAGGACTGGGGGTTGAGGCACGTTCATAGAGCTACGCCGAAACACCCCCAACTCCCTGACAAGTCCTTTGCAGAATACTCCGCGATCGCTGTAGAGCTTTGCTTCGCAAGCTCCAGCTCCGGGTCCCGCAAGGCGAAAGATGGAAAGATCCGTGATCGCTGTAGAGCTCTGCTTTGCAAGCTCCAGCTCCGGGTCCCGCAAGGCGAAAGATGGCAAGATCCGCGACCGTTGAAAGCCTTGCTTCGCAGGCTCCAGCTCCGGATCTCACAAAATAATGCATGGCAAGCTCCTCGACCATTGCAAGTTTCAGCTCCAGGAGCAGACATGGTCGATCCACCACTCACAGCAGGCCTTGCTTCGCAAAGCCCCTGCTCTGGGATCGCACCTGGTGGGCGTGGCGATTTCCCGGACAGCAACGAGCCTTGCCTCGCAGGGCTCCATGCCAGGTCCCTGAAGTCAGCCACCATGAGGTTCGCAACAACGGTTAGTTTTGCTCCGCAAAGATCTAACCTTAAGTCTAGCGATGCTCACCAAAAGAACTCCCGTTCCAAACCAGGGAACGGCTCACCTTAGCAATCCCAGCGAACAGTATAACTACAAGTCCCGGGATTGGCTATCTGCCTTAGGAAAGCTAAAATACGGTGAAAGGAGCCTGGCCGTTGGAACCAGGAAACCTTCGTAACCTAGAAACTACGTGGGAAAAGACATCAGCCGTTAGAGCTTCAAGTGGGAAGTGCATAGGTTTTGGCCGTTGGAACCAAAACCTCATGCGCCCCTACAACAGTTTCTACCGTATAAAAGTCTACCCTAAGCGCAAAGATAAATAAAGAACTCGGCAGAAAAGAAAGGAGAATGCTATAATTATGGCAAATATGTCCGCAATGAAAAACTCAAATGAAAAATAATTAAAGATAAAACCCCTTCAAGCATTGGGGGTAGCTGCAGCTTCCACGACCGCGGCCTCGGGGGCATCGGCTTCAACTGAGGCTGGCGGAGTCGGCTCATTGGAAGGCGGAACTTTGTCACGGGAAGGTTCAGAGGTCCCCGCCTCTCCGGGATCTCCCGCCTCAGGGGCTCCAGCACGTTCGTCAATATTGTAAGTTTGGACGTACACCTCTGGGCCTTGATCCCATACGAGTAGCTTCTCCCTCATGGCTTCGGCATCCTCTCCCAGATAGCCTAGTACCTCCGGGTTCACTTTCCAGAGTTGATGCATGAGGACCACATGCGATATATTAATCGTCCTGTTCAGTATCACCTCAGCATCCTCCTTCTCCTTCAAGCGCTCCGCCTCGGAGACTGCCAGCTGTGCCTCCGCGACAGCTAATTGAGCCCTTACTTTGTCCATCTCGGCCTTGGAGGCATCCCGCTCCCCCTTAAGAGAATCAATCTCCTTGCGCTGCTCCCTATTTTGGTTCAGCACGGATTGCTTCTCGGTCACATGCCCCCTGGCAGTGAATTGCAAGGCCCCGATCTCTTTATCCTTCTCGGCGAGCCCCAACTGCAGCATAGACACGAGATCCCTGCTCCTCTTATGGAGTTACTCCTCCTCGTGCAGCTTACTCTGAAGAGTGGAATATTCCTCTTGCTGCTTAAGGAGGAGATCATTTTTTGATTGCAAGCGGGCTTCCAAGGTATCCTTCTCCACCTTGGCTTGGGACAGTTCTTCCCGGAGCTTGGAGTTCTCGGCCTTCATCCCATCCGACCGCTGTCTAAACTCATTCTCTGCCTTGGCCCGGTACTCTTGATATTTGGCAAGATATTTCTTGTCCGCCTCTTCCTCAGCCGTGCGCCGGGCCTGATCAATCTTCTCCGAAGCCTCCAAGGCCTGTTGGGTCAGTTTCTGCTTCTCCGCCTCCAAGGCCTGGCGAGCCAGCTGGCTCTCCTCCAGCTGAACCAGAACTGCACCAACCTCCTGGAACGAACGTTCCGCGATCATAGAGGCCTGTAAGGAAAGACAACAGAATGAGTTAAGCCGGATCAAAAGACAGATGATCCCAAAACACAACAACTGACGGCTTACCCCGGACAATTGCTGCTTCACGGCATGTGTCAGCAACAGCGGATCCTTACTGCTACTGATGGCCCATTTCTCAGAATTGAGCTCGCACAAGCTCAGGGCCATGTCCTCCATCATCTCCGCTCCAAACGTCGCCAATGCACGTCCAAGCCTAGGCACCAGCCTCTTCTCCAAGGCTGGGCCATCCAAAACCGCTCCAGCCGGGTGAAGAGACCGCACCCCCTCGGCCAACTCAGCTCTCTTCACGGCAGACAAGTTGTCTGCCCTTCCCTGGGTAATGGCCTTCTCAGCCTCCAACCGTCTCTTCAAAAAATTATCGGCCCGTCTTACACCCTCCAGGAGGGCAGCGGGGAAACGGGTTGGTTTCTGCGGGAAGTGGAACTTCAGGCCAGGCAGAGGAAGGTTTGTTGGCTGAGAAGAAGGAGACCCCGAAAGGGTGGACCCCTTTTGGGCTGGAGGAGGAGGCAGACGGGGTATTAAGGCCCCGGTCTGTTGCTTTTGCTGCTGCGGCAGCGGAAGTAATTGCCCTTGTTGCTGCTGCTGGTTTGGATGTTGTGGTTGCTGCAGCTGTGGCGTTGGTGATTGTCTCTGTTGTTCTTGTTGCTGCTGTTGTTGTAGTTGTGGTTGCTGTCGTTGCTGTTGTTGTTGCCTTCGACCAGGAGAAGAGTGTCTAAGGCGTTTCTTGTTAGCGCCCTCAGCATCTTCTCCGGGACGCTTGCTCGCCCCAGTTGTCTTCACGGGGAACACAAGCCCTTCCCCGTCGCTGCTGCTACTCGAGACCATCATAGTCTCAGAAGGCCCGTCAGCAGGAGACTTCTCTACCCCCGGAGACGCTTGCGCCTCGCCACTTGTCTCCTTGGGGGTGGCAGCTTTACCTCCCCTACCAGCCTTGGTCTTCCATCCTTTCCTCGTGGACGGGTCTTGGCTGGTGGCAGCCTTCTTAATGAGCAAAGTAACCCTCCCCAACATCTTGGCTTCTGGATACTCTGCAAGAAACATACAAAGCAAGGTTAACGAACCAACAAGCAATGAGAAAGAAGATAAGCGGAAGACAATACAATCAACAAAATAAAAGCACAAGCAAGCCCGCCAGCAGGGAACAAGAAACAAGAAAAAGAAAAGTTTGAAAGGGACGACCATGCACGAGAAGCGTGGATGGCCTTCCCCGAGCAAAACAAAACACCGCTTCCTGCTCCAGGAAGCTCCCGTACTCCTTGAAGTCTGGGAATGACATGCTGAGGGAAGAAGGGTCAACCATGATGACACCTTCTGGCAGACTACCGTCAATCAGACACCCGAGGAGCTCATCTGCCCTATCGCAATATCTGTCGAAGGGTATCCTACGCGGATCTAGCCTAAGGAAACGGGGATCAAACCCCATCTGAGAGGTACGGGAAACCTCAGACAGGCTGGGGGTGTGGATTAATCGAAAACTAGTCTTACCTCTCCCGGAGGTACTAGCCCCCGGAGCCCCTTCGTTAGGGTAAGCCGCGGCGTGGCGAGCCTCGATCTCCTCTTCCTCCAGCTGGGGGTCGGGGAACCTCTCCGCCCAACTAGGAGATAAAGTATTTTCGTCCCGGGCTGCTTGGGTGATCACCTTGGACAGCTCCAGGGCAATCTGCTCCCGGATGTCAGCTGACACCTGACTTTGCCCCCTGCCACTCACTGGCTCGATGTTTTGAAAAGAGGCGAGTAGCCCATACTCCCTCAGCGATTCGGAGGTCACAAGTCCCTCCACTTTCAACTCTTCCTCAGAAAGCCCTTCGTAGAACTTGGACCTCCTTATCATCTCCGCGCAGTGAGGTGTCCGCGGAACGACTTCTGCAAAATTCAAATACGAGCATTAGAGATCCTACCAAAAGGCAAATCAAACGCAAAGAAACAAAGTTGAAAAGGAGAGGAAGGAGCACTTACCAGGGATTTTGAAGTCCAAAGATAGGGCTGGCACCCTCTTCAGCGGAAAGCCAGTCGTCAGGAACCAGTACTCCCGGAGGTCTGGAACCCTCGCGGTATGACAGGTGGGGCACATCACGTCCGGGTGCCTTTCCAGCCTGTAAAACCCCACCTTGTCTGAATGACCCCTCATAGGCTGAGACTTCAACCCGTAGAAGTATAGCACCTCCTCCGGGGTAGGAGCTTCCAGTTTCCGGGACTTGCAAAAGATGAACCACCCCGCTAGGAGCTTGTAGCTGGGAGGAATCAACTGGAAGGGGGCAATCCCCGCCTTCACACAGAAATTGGCAAAGTAACTCCTTAGGGGCAAGTGCGCCCCACACACTATGTGTGCCCAGCTCCAGGCACCAAAGCCCTCGTGACTCTGGCTAGCCGACTCGCCCAGCACCGACAGACGGTGCCACATCAGACCTGGGATGTTCTTCAGGCCTGCCTCGGAGGAATACAGCTCCAGCATGCCATAATTCCTGAAAAGGTTCGGCTTTTGGTCCATCTCCCAGATTGAACTATTGGAAGTCGGTGGGCTAGCCGCGACCACTTTCGCCTTTCCTTTCCCCTTTGCACCAGCAACAGGGGAACCCTTCTCCTGGGCAGAATCAGCCTCCCCCACAGCAAGGAGTTGTTCCTTTGAGATGGTCGTCACTGGACAAAAGAAAGAAAGAAGAAAACACTCTAAGCAGTCAGCACCCTTGTCATACCCTAGTGGTATCAAAGGCGTCGGGGAGACCCTCCCCGAAAACTGCTTGGAGAGGCTCCCACCGAGCTTACCGAGGGATTGGCACCATGCCACCCGAAGGGCAGCAAGGAACCAGACTCAGACTCCGAGCCTAAGCCCACCAAAAGAAGTGTTTTTCCAGAGAAAGACACCCTAAAGGCGTTCATGCTTATGCCCTAAAACAGCAAAACAAGGAACGACTTTCCAAACGCAAATCGTCAAAGCATGCAAAAAAGGCTACTTATCGACTCACATCAATCACATGCCTACCAAAGCCCTATTCACGCATGCACATAAGCAATAATGGTAGAAACCTCTACTCTAACAACTACCAACAACCTAAGGTTTGGGAGGAAAGAGCAAAGTAGAAATACTTACTAATATTCAGGTAGTTGGAGGTTGAAGGAGTAACTGGATCACTGCACAGCACGATCGCGAGAAGTAAAAGCTGCAAAGACGAACGGCGATTTAAACCAAGAACTTCGGCGAATAAACCCACTGCCAAATCAAAAGAAAAGTTTCCAGATCCTTACCAAAAGAACTGGCAAGTTCGGAGGAACGGAAGCTGGGAAGCCTGAGAGTTCGAAGGTTTGGAAATCTGAAAATCCGAAAGATAGAGAATTTGAAAGCGTAAAGAGGAAGAAAGGTCCTTTCCCTCATTTTTATAGCAGGGAAGAAGTCGTTTCGAATTCCTCAAATGGACGGTCCCGATCTTCCCATTCCGTGTGCATCAGATCCAACGGCTGGAGATGAAGCGACGATCCTATTTATGACTCCTCGGATGGGAATAAAGTATTTATTTCCCATCATTACACCACCTCGGGCCCGGAGTACCATTAAAAACCGTCAAATCATTACTTAGATGACTGACGCACGCATACTCAACCAGTCGCCTCACGCACACGTCTTGGTCGCAGAACCATTCCCAGCATGACACGTGGTCCTTGCCGCACTTGAGTACTTGAGTTCAAACAGAAGAAATTCCCTTTCTTTTTCATACTAACACTCAGGCGGGAAAAAGGAACCCTTCCGGGAACACAGAAGGTGGCCCCTCGCCTAATCTAAGAGACCGAAATACCCGGAGGACTGTACAAGCTCCCGGATCTCTCAAAGCTCCGTGACCTTGGGGGGTAAATGTTATCCAGATTTCCGGATAGCGTTTAGATTGATGTCCTCGGGGAAGCAGAATTATCGATGTCTTTCACGGTAGGTGACCAAAGCTCGCGGATGAACAGAAAGGCTTCGCCTCTCCTGTTTAGTGTCCGGATTACTCTTCCAAGCAAACACGACACGGAAACCCGTCAACCCTCTCGGACTCCCGAAGGGGTATCCTTCGGGGAAGCTCCTTCCAGGAGAAGCTCTTCGAGTGTTCTTCGCGGAAACGGTTCCGTGCCTCGCACGGAACAACACCAAGCGGTCGAGTCATGGAGGAGGCATATTTGGAATGATATCCACCTGACACAGGATCCCGCCTGACACGCCCGACAGGTCAAAGCCGCACACATCCCAGCACGCCTAAGGGTACCTTTTCGCCTACTGTTCCGCTGACAACTTGGAAAAGACGGCTGACTTTGTGTGTTCCCCATACTTTCACGTAAATATACCCACATAGAGTCTTGTAGCCATGCTACTACAGTAATTGTATCCCCTATTTACGGCTGGTGTAATTAAGACTCATGTAGGTAGAGAAAAACCCTAATACAAAAACCCTAGCTATAAAGACCCCTTCATTTTACAAGAAGGGGGAGGACCAACAGATCAAATAGCAAAAAACTCTACAAAAATCTCTCTAGCTTCATCTTCTTCAAGAGAACCCGAGAGAAACACTGTGAGTGTGTGAAGTTCTTGTACACCAGCCATCTTACTGTAGTCCTTTCCAAGTATAATAACATCGACTCGTGGACTAGGGCTTGTTAAGGCCTGAACCACGTAAAAACACTGTTTGTTTAGTTATATTTCAGCACTTCTACAATCCTTATCTTTTTATTATTCTGTTTGTATTCGTTTCCGAAAAACTCGGTAAACAGAATCCTATATCAATAACAGTTCAAGTGGACGTAGGTTGTTACCAGATTCTGGGGCCGAACCACTATAAACTCTTGTGTGCTTTATTGTTTTTGTCATCACATCCATTTCAACGCATTTGTCCACATCAAGCATATTTGACTCCGTGTCAGTTGGCCAAAATCAGGGTCAACATTCTGGTGCATTCATTGAGAGCTTGATACAGTATCGTTGAAATATCAATGGCGAAAACTACCAAGAAAACTGGACAGGCGGTTAGCGCTGCACCATCTCACCCGCCTCCTCCTCCTCCAAACGTGACTGAGGATGAGCCACATTTGGAATACGATGAGGAAGAAATGGATTCCGAAACGCTGAGGAATACCCTGGGGGTATTGCAGGATGATCTGGCCAATCTGAGGGCCAGCCAGGAAAGTGCTGTCGAGGTTATGGCGCGGCTGCAACAAGAGATTGAATGACAGCGCCTGGAACTGAGCGAGAGGCAGGCAGAGATGGACCGCCATCAGAGGGAAGCCATGGCAGCCCTCGAAGCAGCCCTAAAGCTGGCTAGGAATCAGGTTGCACCTGCATCGCAGCTTGATCAACCTACAAATGGGCCGCCACAAAGGGGTCCTAATCCTAGCCCGCCTATCTAGCCCTCGAGCCCAGAAAGGCCCGAGCAGCCACCGGTGCCTTAGGACGATGTCCCGCTAAGGGACCCTGAGGCACAGCCTCCATCCCAAGCCAGTCGTGGCAATCCCCCGCAACCAAGGCAGAATAAGGCCGGGCAGCCGTCCCGCAGTCCTAGACGCCATAGGGGCGACGAGCCAAACCTTTCGAGCAGAGGACAGCGTCCTCCCGGTAACAGAAGGAACTTAGAGTCAGGCTCTATGGTCTGAGGCCCCCCACGGCATGATAATGCACGGGGACCTACCGACCAATGCAGGCCACCCTCTAACGCTCGGGAGGTTCCAACCCGGGAAGGGAAACCGAGGGAACAGTCGATCCCATCATAGCCAATCAAGATTCAGAGATGGCCATGATAATAACGAGGCCGACTCAGGCAGACGAAACGCCGGTCGGAGGAATGAAGAAAGAGGTGGGGGCAGAAGCCTACCACCTAGGGATGACCAACCCGAAAGACGGGACGTTGGGAGGCAGCCCTGGCAAAATAACGTCTTTAACCGGCTCGGAGCTAGCGAGCAGTGGAGGAGAGATGAGGATTTAAGAGACGTACTCAACGATCGCCGGGAACAGCATGACGAGTACGTTCCCCCAGCACCAGAGGCCCCGGCGATTCCTGGTGCCGTGCAGGCCCAGATAGATGCCCTCAACCAGGAAGTGCAGCAGCTGGTCAGGGGAAGAACATCTTATATCGACCACGATAGGAGAAAGGGCACTCCTTTCATCCAGAGGATAGCTATGGCAGAAACTCCTAGCAAGTTTAAGATGCCTATGCTTCCGAACTTTGACGGGTATGGTGACCCAGTATCTCACGTCAACAAGTTTGAGATAGAAATTGACATTCAGAAAGTGTCCAAAGACGCTTGGTGCAGGATCTTCCCTGCAACACTTTCTAATGCCGCACAGGAGTGGTTTTTCAAATTCCCTCCTGCAAGTATAGTTTCCTGGGAAATGTTCGTGAAGGAATTTTACGGACAGTTCTATGCGGGTCGTGTGCACCCGACTGAGGCAAATCAGCTGGTCGAAATACACCAGCAAGACAGAGAACCATTGAAGGAATACATCCACAGTTTTATGCGAGTAGCTGCTGGAGCGAAAACAATGGGAGACGAAGGCAAGATGGTGGGCATAACTGCAGGGGTTAAGCACCGCACGCCTCTCTGGGACAGCCTCAGAAAACATGGGGTCAGAACTACCCAGGAATTTTTGGATCGAGTTGATCGATATATCAAGCTCGAGGATGCCATCGCCAATGAAGGAAAGCCCCCAGGAAAATACAAGGGGATAGCTGAGCCCGCCAATGCCGCCAATGGGTCGAAACCCAACGACAACGGCAAAGGCAACGAGAACGGCAATAGCAATGGAAAGAATGGGGGGAAACGGCCGCAAAATGAGCCTTCCACCTTTGATAATAAACGAGCCAAGGATAATCATTATGAACCTTGTTTCACTAACTACACTGCCCTTATTGAGTCTCGGGGAGAGGTTTATCAGGCCACGAGTTCCAGTGTGCCTTATAAGTGTAATGCCCCAAATTTCCTAATAGGGTTTAGGACCATGATTAGGAGGCCGGGAGGGCCATAATTGATTTATTATGTTATTAAATGACTATATGCATGTTAGTGTGAATTATATTATTATATGATGATAAAATGCATGCATATGGGTGTATTTATAATCATAAGGGCATTTTGGTAATTTGGCCTGTTGAGGGCATACGTGTGAATTGGGTGCATATTGTAATTTGTGAATGAGATTTTATTATTTTGGATATATATTCGAGCTATTCGGCATGAGACGATCCTAGATTATCAGTTAGCGGTTTTGTCATAATGGGGTCAGTTTTGGGGTAATAGAAATGTCTATTTGATGATAAATTGGGAGTATTTGAGATCAGGATGGAATTCTGGAAGTTTTGACTATAATGTCTCCGGGGGTGTTTTTGGGACCCCGAGCCTTATGATTTATTTGAGGTTACTTAAGCTTGAAGTATCTTGTCAGATAAGAACGTACGTTAGAAAATCTCTCTCTCCCTTCCCGATAGCCTATTTTACCGTTCGAAACTTTCTCGAAGGAATCTTGAGTTCTAGGAGTCAGAATCAAGTGAGGGTCGAGGCATAGCGATCCTAGGAAAGATTAGAAGATTCTTAACTGAAGGATTTGACAGAAAACAACCCAATCAAAGGTAATCTGAGTTTGAAGTTTTAAGTGTCTAAAGTTTTAAGCTTAGAATAGGACTTTGTGAATTGTTGAGTTTTTGGTTGGTTTGAGCTTCAGGTTTTGGTGGTTTTGGACCATTGGGAAGTTTGGGAACTTTGATTTGATGATTTGGAGATGTTTGGATGGGTTTTTGGAAGGTTTTAAAAGTGGAAAAATGAAGAAAAGTGGCTGGTGCGAAGTTAGGCTGCGGCCCTGTTCTTGGGCGCCACGGCCCTAACTTGAAGAAGGTGGAGGAGGCTCTGCCAGGGGGGCGGGCTGCGGCATGGTCCATGTAGGGCCGCGGCCCTTAAGGGAAAAATTTCCCAAAAGTGTGTTTTTGTGATGGAAACTTAACTCTAAGGGCCTAGGTACGATCCTACTACTTAGTCGAGTGGGATTCGATGTTCCGGAGGCTTGGGTTGGGTTTGGAAGTATTTAATTACTCATTTTGATGAGGTTTTATATTTGGTTATGACTAGGTGATTGCTAAGGGGCTTAAAGGTTGATTGTTCTCAAAGGTCGTTCTTATATTGGATCTAGCTCGAATATGAGGTAAGAAAACTGCACCCTATGTATATATGACATGCATAGTTGTACTTGACGCATGTTGGATATTTATATGTGACATGCATGGCTATTATTGGTGCATGTTGGATTGTTAAATATAATGCATATGATGCATGAGAAGCATGTGATTAGGACATGCTTTACATATTGAGTATGATATTGTTCAGAGCTTGAGCCTCTGTGTTCGTGCATAGTCCTAATTGTACTAGTACAGGTTAAGTAAACATGTTGAATACCTTGTTTATGGATATTGGATATGTAATATATGTTTGGTGGCATGGCTTACTTGTGTGTGGCACTGACTTATTAGCCAGAATCGGCAATGGTGTTAGATCCATCTGTGAAGCTGTGATTTACTAATCAAGTTCACAATGGGTTGAACATTGGTCGTGTTTTACTGACCTAAGAGTCAGAAATGGCATAGCATCATGAACGCCGAGCCAAATGAAGATTAGATCTAATCGATATCAGCAAGAATGACTCATATGGGGTATTAATGTTGGACCGACCCTAAGGTCGATGAACTTATAAGTGCTTGGCTAGTCTGAGACTAGTTATTCAGAGCCAGGGCATATGGCCCAGCGACTGTTTGTCACATGGCTAGGGAACGCTGTTCCAAGGTTATGACTCTAAGGTCACGAGGAAGGTTATGTTGGTGACTATTCACCATACACCTATCCTGTTCAAACTTCTGAAAGGTTCACTTATCAATTAAGCCCGAGTGACCCTATCATCACATGGCTAGAGGGGGCTGTACCCACTTTTGTGACTGTTGCGACTGTCACCTATTTATTGGGGCTAAGAGTCCTAAGTGATTATTATGATTATTGGTTGATGTGTTATACTCAACAGTATGTGGATCTGTTGCCTGTTGGAGTAGGGCGTGTGCCTTATGATTCGATGACATGTTATAACTGTTCATGAGCATAATAAGTTTTCTTGCTCAGCTTCGGCTCACGGGTGCTATGTGGTGCAGGTAAAGGAAAAAGAAAGCTGAACCATCCTTGAGTTGGATAGCTTAGGTGATGAGGTGTACATATGCAGCTGCTCGTCCACCACGGTCGAGGTTGAGAAGGAACTAGAGTTAAACCCTATTTTGCCGCTTAGAATGGCCTGTTGTAAATATTTTCTTGTAATAGACTCTAAATTATAATTTTGGGATCCCAACATATATGTTAAACGTTCTAATGAAACGTTACATCTTATCCAAAGTTTTTAATCCCTAAACCGCTAATCATACTTAGTTACACAATTTTGGCCAAATGACTCGATTAGCAAGTTTAGCACTGTTTACAAGGCACACTGTAACGGTCCCTGGAGTTGGGGCGTTACAATAAGAAACCTGCCCCCATTCGAAAGGATATTTCGAGAAGAGACACTACCAAGTTCTGTCATTATCATAACGACTATGGACATGATACCAATGAATGCAACCAGCTGAAGGATGAGATCAAGTTCCTTATTAGACAAGGACACTTGAGAAGATATATACGGGCCTTAGGAAATTCCCAACGAGAAGCTCCAGGTGGCAACGAGTAAGCGCCCACACGCCAACGCTCGCCACCTTTGCAGTCTGATCCCGTTGCTGGCACTTTACTCACCATCTATGGAGGCCCGCACCTCGCGGGAAGCAGTGGAAAGGCGAGGGAACGATATCCTCGGACCCTACACCACGACCAGGACATCAAGATGATGATTGTTGAGGACCGCGCGCCAAAAAAGGCTCGGTCAGAAGAAGGTGAAATAACCTTCTCTGATAGCAACGCTCAGCATGTCCGGTTCCCACATTCCGATCCGCTGGTCGTGGATATCCAAATGTCCAATATGATGGTGAAAAGAGTGCTAGTTGACACAGGAAGTTCAGTGAACATCCTGTATAAATCTTCACTGGAACGCATGAAGTTGTCTGTTAAGGACTTGGAGCCCTGCAACAAAACAATATACGGCTTCTCTGGTGAGGGACTCGCCCCAGTGGGGTCAATCAGACTTCCAGTGACAGCAGGTACAACGCCTGCTACCAGGACATTACTCGCTACTTTCATAGTAGTCGATTGTCCCTCGGCATACAATGCAGTCATTGGAAGGCCTATACTGGTTGATCTTCGAGCCATCACCTCAGTATGGCACTTAGCCATGAAATTCCCGACAGACGCAGGGGTAGGATGCGTGTTGGGAAATCAGAGGGAAGCTAAGGAGTGCTACAATGCCTCAGTCACGAAGGCGAAGAAAGGAACGTCAAAGAGCACTCCGCCAGATAGGTTGCAGATGGCTATTGATACACAAGCCAAATCCGGTGATGGAGTCACCAAATAGGGTGTTGCCCAAAGTGAGGATAGGGATTTAGATCCTCACTTTGGGTATTTTGAGGAAAATGTGGGACCCGTCGAGGACCTGGAAGAGGTCCAACTCGACAAAAAAGACCCGACCAGAGTTATAAAGGTCCGGAAAAACTTAGAACCAACCACGAAGCATGCACTGGTGGAATTTCTAAGAAAAAACCAGGAAGCTTTTGCCTGGTCACACAAAGACATGTCTGGGATAGATCCTGCAGTTATCAGCCATGTCCTGAACATTGACAAAAGTTTTCCACCCGTGCAACAGAAAAGAAGGCTGCTCGATAGGGATAGATCGAAAGCCTTAAAAGAAGAAGTTGCAAAATTAAAGGAGAATGGGTTCATCAGGGTGGCGTTTTATCCATCGTGGGTCTCTAATCCAATACTGGTTCCCAAGCCTAACGGCAAATGGCGAACCTGTGTGGATTTCACAGACCTCAATAAAGCCTGCCCAAAGGATTGCTTCCCACTCCCAAGGATCGACCAGCTGGTCGATGCAACTGTAGGACATGAGATCCTCTCCTTCATGGATGCTTACTCAGGATACAATCAGATTAGTATGCATCCCCCTGACGAAGATCACACCAGCTTTCGGACCGATACGGGATTATACTATTATAAAGTAATGCCCTTCGGACTAAAAAATGCAGGTGCGACTTACCAGTGATTGGTTAACCACATGTTTAAGGAGTTGATCGGAGTAAACATGAAGGTGTACGTGGACGACATGCTGGTAAAGTCGAAAAAAGCAGAAGGACATGTGAAGGATTTACAAGAGTGTTTCGATGTGTTGAACAAGTACCAGATGAAACTAAATCCTCTCAAATGTTCCTTCGGAGTTGGATCAGGGAAATTTTTGGGGTTCATCGTTAATTCAAGAGGAATCGAGGCCAACCTTGACAAGATAAAAGCCCTGATCGACATGAAATCGCCAGAAAAGATTAAGGATGTACAAAGTTTAACTGGGAGAATTTCCGCCCTAAGTAGATTCATTTCCAAGTCGACGGATAAATGCGTCCCTTTCTTCAATCTACTCAGGGGCAACAAGAAGTTCAAATGGACAGGAGACTGTGAGCAGGCTTTTCAGGCCTTAAAAGCCCATATGGCACAGCCTCCTATTTTATCAAAGCCTATCGAAGGAG
Organism: Humulus lupulus; assembly: GCF_963169125.1. Classification (NCBI taxonomy): domain Eukaryota; kingdom Viridiplantae; phylum Streptophyta; class Magnoliopsida; order Rosales; family Cannabaceae; genus Humulus; species Humulus lupulus. Next base: position 123,933,111 of record NC_084801.1, on the reverse strand, counting down.
AAACTTTGTTCATCTACCTGGCGATCACCGAAGTTGCTGCTAGTGCGGTACTAGTACGAGAGGAAGAAGGCATACAAAAGGCGGTTTATTATGTAAGCAAGAGGCTAATCGGAGCAGAGTTGAGGTATCCTCCCATCGAGAGATTAGCCTACTGTTTAATCTTGGCCTCAAGGAAACTACATCCTTACTTCCAAGCCCATCCCATTACAGTCTTAACTGACCAGCCCCTTAGGCAAGTCCTCCCAAAACCAGAGGCAGCTGGGTGGTTATTAAAATGGGCCATCGAACTAGGGCAGATCGATATTACATATTCACCGTGAGCAACAGTAAAAGGACAAGTCTTGGCTGATCTTATTGAAGAGTTCACTGAGCTTCCAGACAACGAGCAGTGCGAAGAGTCTAGTGCGCCTGAGCCCCAAGGAGATACTCCTTCGTGGAAGCTATTCACAGATGGGTCGTCCAACGAATCTCACGCAAGAGCGGGAGTGATATTGATAACGCCAGAAGGGCATCAATTTCACTGCGCCATTAGGTTCGACTTCACAGCGTCAAATAATGAAGCCGAATACGAAGCACTCCTCACTGGATTAAAACTGGCAAAAGACATGAGTATAAAGGTGTTGGATATTTACAGTGATTCACAGCTAGTAGTGAATCAAGTTCTAGGGGAATATCAAGCATGAGGCCTCAAAATGATGGCCTACTTGAACAAAACTAGAGATCTGTTGGCTTAGTTTGAGAAGTATACCCTCCAGCAAATACCTTGGGATTAGAATTCGAACGCCGATGCCTTATCCAAACTCGCAAGCGCGAAAGATGCTGACACTGTGAATATTGTGCCAGTAGAAAGATTGTGCGAGCCAAGCATACGAGCAGATGAAACCAGTATGGAAATCCGGATGGGGGACACGTGGATGGTGCCTTACTTGGAATATCTTACAAATGGTGTATTACCAGTAGATAGAAATAAAGCCAGAACCCTCCAAAGGCAGGCTGCTAGGTACATACTAGTCGATGGTGTTCTTTACAGAAGAGGATATTCCATGCCACTACTCAGATGTATTACACCAGAGAAAGATAAGGAGCTGATGAGGGAAGTACATGAAGGCTTCTGCGAGGATCATGCTGGGGGGCAAAGTTTGGCAAAAAAGATTCTAAGGCAGGGCTATTTCTGGCCGACTATGAATGAAGACTCAATGGAGTTTGTGCGAAAATGCGATAAGTGTTCGAGATTTTCCAAAATCCCACACGCAGCTCCAAACGAGTTAAAACAGATGCAGAGTCCTTGGCCTTTCACAGTATGGGGTATAGACTTGATTGGATCCCTGCCAACGGGAAAAGGCGGAGTGAAGTACGCAGTCGACTACTTCACCAAATGGGCCGAAGCTGAGCTACTCGCTACCATAACGACCAAGAAAGTTCTTGACTTTGTCATCAAGAAAATTGTTTGCCGATATGGTTTGCCTCAAAAAATTGTCTCAGACAACGGCACCCAGTTTGACAGTGACTTATTCTCAAACATCTGCGAAAGACATGGAATCGTCAAAAGCTTTTCTTCAGTTGCACATCCACAAGAAAATGGGCAAGTTGAAGCAGTGAATAAAATGCTTAAGGACACCTTGAAGAAAAGACTTGAAGACGCTAAAGGAGCATGGCCAGAACAACTGCCTGAAGTACTCTGGTCGTATAGAACTTCTCATCGAACAGCAACAGGTCATACCCCGTTTTCCTTAGCATACGGGTATGAAGCTATGTTACCTGTCGAGTTAGATCCCCCCTCACACCGACGCATTACATATGACCAGGACCAAAATATCCACCTAATGATGGAGTCCCTAGACTCAATTGAGGAGAAACGAGAAAGAGCTCAACTCTGAGTTGCTGCGTATCAGCAAAAGGTCGCCCGATATTTTAACTCAAAAGTAAAAGAAAGGAAATTCTACGTCAGTGACCTATTGCTATGACGAGTTTTCTTAAATACCCGCGACCCCACTACTGGAGTGCTCGTACCAAACTGGGAAGGACCTTACCAGATTGAAGAAGTCCTTCATCTGGGCACCTACAAGCTTGCACGCTTAAATGGAGATCTTGTTCCACGCTATTGGAACGGTGAACACCTGCGCAAGTATTACCAATAAACAGTCCTTTTTAAAGGAATGGCTTGTATTAATTTTTACTTTTTACAAGTTTCGAAAAAGGGTTAGCCACGTTGTATGGATAATCTCTTATAAGTGTAAGAACTTTTTAAGATCACTCGTAAAGACATGTTTAGTCCATTTTTAATACGAGATTATAAAGGACTGTGCGCAGCCAGTCATTCTTGCCAACCTTTGTAAATTTATTTTTACAAGTATTTGTTCATTACGTGGGTTGTTTTGCTGTATTATAAGTGTTACGTTTCCTATCGAGCAATAATGTTCGCACAGGTCGTGGTCAAGGCAAGTGACCAAGGACCTAAAGCTCCTCGATCACTTGGGGGGCATATAAGGTACATCGATAGCAAAGCATACCAATAATTATGTAAACACATGAACAAAATAAGTGAAAGCATGCTACAGTACTTAGAGTATTTTTCAAATTTTATATTTTGTTAAATCAAACCAAAGTACTATGCTAAGTTCGGTCATACGAACAGATGTTATAATAGACAAAAATATTATAGTATCAAAAAGCATTCTGTTACACTGCGAGCAGTACTGCTGGGATGTAATTGTTTAATTAAAAGTAAAAGAGCTGCCCTCGCAGCAATAAAAACCAATTGTCTTTACAATATGACCCGTGGGCCATAAAAATGAAATAAACGAAAAAGATAAATTATTGAGGAGCAGGAGGGTCTTGAGGATTAGGAGGAGTGCCTTGGTCGGCCAGAGGACCAGCTTCTGCGTCAGCGGCATACACCTTGGCCTTCTCTTCTTCTTCAAGCCAGATGGTGCACTGCGCCATCAGAGTCCTCTTCAACCACTTGGACAGGTAGTTGAAGTTGGCCTCCCGGTTGTGCTTCCATAATTCTTAGAAGCAGAGGTGAGTGGCCTCCTTGTACTTCTTCAAATTCTTGGCCCCTTCCTCCTCAAGCTCCTGCACTCGCTTCTCAAGCTCCCTCATCTCCTGCCTGCTAGCAGTCAGATCAAATCCAAGCTGCTTACATTCTTGGGTGACAAGCTTGGCACTTTCCCTGAATTTCTCCCAGGCATCGTTGGCTTTCTTCAAGGCGTCTTGGGCATCCAAAAGCTCCTTGGTGAGAGTAGCTTGGTCCTTGCACATTTGTTCCTACTGTTTGGACAGCTCCTTATTCTCCTCGAGCAGCTTGTCCTTGTTAGCCTCAAACGCTTGCTTTGTCTGGGCAAGCCTGGAGTCAAAGTTCTTGCCCCGAGAAACCAACGCTCCAACACGACGCCAGCCAGCAGTTAGAGTTAGCAGCCCCTGAAAGACAAAAAATGAGACAAAGTAAGGGAAATAAATCAGACATAAATGATAAAGTAGCAGGAGATGACTTACGCTAACTATCTCGTTCAACCCTTTGTTGACGACCTGATCAGCCTCCATTGAAGCAGTTTCGGTGATGGCGGCCTGGCTGCGTCTGTGCTTTGAGAGTTTGTATATCCTCTCTCTGGCTGATCCGACCACAGCTGGGCAGGGAGCCTTCGAGCAAGTTATCCAATGCCTCCTTGTCAGCGGCCCTAGAAGAAGGCTGTGGATTAACGGGTGTCGGAGTCGTCTTCTCGGTGGGGGGCGGAGGTGGTGAGTTCTCCTTGTAAGGGGTGGTGGCTGGAGCATCGTCTGTTCGAGCCTTCTTCGAGGGGGTCTTGCTGCTTTCCCCTCGAGTCCTCTTGTTGTCCTTCTTTGGGACAGAAGAGGCAGCGACAGCTTGATAGTGCTTGAAGACGTCCTCAGAGTCCATACCTACACAAAAGGAAGCAACCCAAGCAATAAGACTAAATGGTCATGCAGGGAACAAGGATAAGAGTAAAAGGATTACAAGTAAAGTACCTGGGCTACAACTACTAGTCGTAGCATTATTTACTGAACTACCTAGTTCTTGGAAGAAATCTGAGTTTAAAGAGGGAGCATTCCTAAAGTTGCCATCCCCATCAAATAGATGAGAGGGAATTGAGAAATGATTTAAAAACGAGATTATTGTACCATTTACATCCAACGAATCGTCAAAAAGTTCGGTAGGCTCGGCAACCTTTTGTTTTCCTTTGCCCTCGGGGACCAAGGGTTTCTCCTCTCGATGAGGGACGGTAGGTTCCCTGATCGTAACCCCAGTTGGTCTCCTCCGCGGAGGAGACGCCTGGGGTTGCTGCTCGGGTTCTTGCTCGGGTTCCACTTCGGCTTGGACATCGCCCGCTGAAGGTTCACTCGTCGTGGGTTGGGAACTCCAGGGGCCAACCAGCCTAAGGTTAGCCTCAGTAACTAAGTTTTTGACACTCTTATCAACATTTGGCATGCTGACTAAGAGTGCTGCCCTTGACTCCATCCCTGGAGTGGGGATTGGACGTAACCATGGTCCTGGAACACAGTGTAATGTCAAGACATTGTGACAGAAAAACACTAAGTGAAGAAGCTACTGGCGTAAGAATTTTTACCTCCTCGAGTGAAGGCCAGGTTGTCTGCAGCTAGGTCAGGAGTAAGGAAGTATTCATGGTGATACCTCCCCACATTAGATATATGAGTAGTGTCGAACAAGAAAGTGCGCTCGGTTTCTGGGTGGCAAAAATGGAAAAGCCCCCTGCCATCTTGGTTGGGGTTGGACTTAAGGTTGAAAAGAAAGTTGACCTCATGGGGAGTTGGTACTGGCCATTTTTTTAGTTTATAAAGGATATAGAGTGTGGCCAGCATTCTATATCCATTTGGGGTGATTTTAAAGGGGGCTACTCCGAAGTAATTTGCCACCCCCTGAAAGAACGAGTGAAAAGGCAGGGTGGCACCTGCCTCAATGTGAGACCTCGACCAGGCGCTGTAGGCTCCGCCTGGCACGTTGGCCTGCTGGTCGATAGAAGGTTTGACTAAGGTCACCCCCGTCAAGTTGTATTTATTTAAATAGTTGGCGATCATCCGAAGTGTCACCTTACTCTGAGGAATGACGTGCCACTCAACAGCCGGCTGGTCAGCACATCGAGGACGGGCACGCCTTTGAACATTGGTGTCAAGAGAAAACTCACCTCGACCACTGGTCGAGGGGGCATCAGCAAAAGGTTGGCCTAAGGAGTTAGGGGTTTTCCTTTTTTGAGCTTTTGTTTTTGTTCGAGCCATTCTTTGGGTTGGGGCTGGAGGAAGATTTGGGCTAGGGCGAGAAAAAGGGATATCCGGTATCAAAGTAGATGGGTTTTCTTCGCCTTCAAGTAGTTGAGCCAAGAGGTCGTCTTCAATGGGTTTTTCTCCTCCCCAAGGGTCTTGCATATGAACTGCAAACAAACAATGGAGGAGATAAGACACATAGTCTGAGACGTAACGTGGGAGTTTGGGATAACGTTGCTCACATCTAAGTGACCAGCAACATCCTACCCCTACACTAAGTTCGGTGCTAGTGGTTTGAAAAACAGATCATAAAGGAAATAAAATGTTTTCTAAAAGGGAACTTTTTCAACTCCTAAAGGGCGGGAAAAAACCCAATTTTTTCAACTAGCTTAAAGATTGAATTTTTACGTCAATCTTACGCCCTAAGCCTATGATCCTTACTATCAAACTAATTCCTAACTTGTACAAAGCAGAAATACGCTCTCTTACCAAGCATTAGAAGGTTTATACAAAAATCCTCATAAAACCCTACTCAAGAACATGGGAAATCACAGAGCATAGTAACGGCATGCATGGCATAATGAAAAGTTTAAAAGACAAAGTGATTACCTGGGCAAAGGTGGAGATTCAGAAAAAGTAGAAATTTCGAGTCGGAAAGACCTTCGGCTAGACGTTTGACTGGTTTCGAAGCTCTGGATTCTGGAAGCAAAGTTCTTGAGGTTCTTGATAAGAATAGTGAGTAAAAAATTACAAGGAAGAAAAAGAAGTTACTTATAGAGGCTGAGGTATGGAAAAAAGTGGAAATCATTACCTTCCATTTTCGAAACGTGGGGAAGTGTATAAGCCGTCAAATTGTTTTCTTGAAAACTGAAAAGGCTTGATTAGACATAATTATGTCACAGCTTTCAAAAACGCACGGGGATCCTGACAGATTTCGTGGGGCATATGAACAGTTGTTTCCCTAAAGTTTCTTTATTGCTGGTCGCATTAAACAAACTTGGGGGGCAAATGTTATCCAAAAAATAGGCTTGGATGACATGGAAGACATTTAATACACGTGGCTCACATCTGGCAGACTTCTTGCTCGACTATAGACTAGGAAGATATATATTGGCGCAACGCTCAATCTCTATATATGACCAGCCTGGTCGTATACACGCTATATACGGAGAAAATCTTATGCAGTTATGATCGAATCCAAAATTATCTCCCATGATTTCCTGAGTATCCAATTATTTAGGAAAGAATATCTGTAACAAATTAATGTAATCTTCCTTGAGCCTATAAATAGAGAAAGATAGCTCAAGGAAATGGGACTTTTTGGCTTTCTAATTATATGAGATTAGAGTTATCATATTTGATATATTGTTTTGTTCTTCAGAGGTTTGTGAAACTCATTGAACCCTAGTTCTTTGATCACTCCTTTGAATCCTATATCAATAACAGTTCAAGTGGACGTAGGTTGTTACCAGATTCTAGGGCCGAACCACTATAAACTCTTGTGTGCTTTATTGTTTTTGTCATCACATCCATTTCAACGCATTTTTCCACATCAAGCATATTTGACTCCGTGTCAGTTGGCCAAAATCAGGGTCAACAAATATTTTTTTTATGACATTAAAAATATAGACACTATCTCAAAAGTGATAGTTTTCTTTAAACCTGAAAACTATTCTAAACCTCTTCTCTCAGTCAAACCTCCCTAGATCTTATGTGTTGAGTACATCTAGGGAGTCACATAAATCAACCTTTAAAATCCTACATGCCCACACACATCCTTGTATGTTTGAGGATTTGTTTGGAAGATTAAGGTGTGAGCTTTCAGATTACTAGATAGGAAGATCGTTGATTTTATACAAAAATATTCAAGCACACTTGATAGGCTACAAGAGGTAAACCCTAATCTGTTTTGTATGTGATTTAATGTTCATATATGTATTTGATCCTGGTTGATATTAATATTTATTAAAATGAGCCCATATATCCCACTGCACACCTTTGATTTGATCAAGAATACCAACAATTGGTACCAGAGCAGTCTGTACATATATATATATATATTCAATACTGTGTAGGTTTCTTGCATTTGTATGTTTTGGGTTTTATGCCCTTATAAAACCATGTCGAATGCGTAGCGCAATTTTATATTGTCAATAAAAGTAGTAGAAGTCATTTGGCTTGACAACCATGTTGCTTGCTTGTTTTTTTTACATGATTATTAAAATAATACAAACATTTATAAAATCCTGAACATATGGATAGTTACAATTATAGTGACTAGGTCACAGTGGATTATAGTTGTAATTATATGTTCAAAAGAACGAGTCCTAAGATTAAGTCAGTGCATTAGATTTTCACTAATATGGTAATCTACGATATTGTCTACTTACACATTTGGGGCGTGATGTCTTGTCCAAGGCATTGACCAAGTAGATTAGATCATTTGTATTTGGTTACGTCGGACTAGGACCGATATTGACTATTGATTGATAAATAAATATCTTTGTTATCGAATCTAATCAATGTCACAACGTTGTCCATAGGTTAAGTCGTCTTAATTCCGAGTGATAATATTCTGCTAATTATATTATTTAAATCTTTTGACTTGTTCGTTACTAGCTTACCCTATGGTCTAGCCCATACTTACATCTTAGAGATTCTATAGTGTAATTGAGTAGGAGTATTATTCATATATATGAAATCTATAACTTTTGCATGAGATTTGAAAATATGATTTCCTTAATTGCTTTGTTCAAAATGTTAAATGATTGAGATCTCATTTCTGTGATTAAGTTCGCTGAAATATCATTTATAAGTAACTTAGTGGGAGTTAATGATAAAATATTAATGAGGGGTTAAATGATAATTTTCACAAAGCTCATTAGTAAGTCATCGATAGAGGATTGACTGATTGTAATGGTTATAACAATGGATAACGTATTTATGGTTTGGAAAATACGTTCTATGAATTCAAGTGTTCAATTCTGAGTCTATAGTGGAGTCACGAGGAATTAATAAGGTAGTGAAATTATTCGTAAATTAATTAACGATAACTTGTTGGAGCTTGATTTCATGGATCCATGGTTCTCGCATCACCTTTGCGTACATCATCTAGAATGACTCAATTAATTGATTTAATTATCAATTAGGATTTTGAAAATGGACTAGGTCAATTTTAGAAAATTTACAGAGATATTAGATTTAGAGAATAAAAGAAAATCTTTGGGTAAATTTATTAATATTGATAAATTGGTGTCAATATAAATAAATAATATTAAATAAAGATTCAAATTATAATTAGTTAATTTCAATAAGGATTTAATTGATTAATTAAAAAATAAATAAATAAAATGTTTTGAATTTAGGCCCAACTGGAATTTAAAATCAAAACAAAGAGATTGGGCTAAAGTCATCTTTTTGTTTATTATTTTAATTAATTTAAATTTAAATAAAGCTCATTAAGTTGCCTATATAAGGAATATGATATTTAGGGTTTTCATAAGTAAGTCTCAGTTGATTCACTGGGTAAGTGAAAACCTAGACAGTCTAATCATTTCTTAGCCACTATCTTTTCTTCTCTTCTAGATCTCTATCTCATGTGTTGAGAACCAACACACACTAGTTCTAGGTTGATCAAATGCTTGGTTAGGAAGACTGTGTTGCTGATCTAGTTCAATCTCTTGATAATACTGCTACGAAAATGGTTAAAGGATTAGAGAGATTGAAGGAATGAGTTGTTCCAATTCTGCTGCGTATATTTAAGTTTCTGTGCATAACAATGTTTTGTATCAGTTTCATAGGAGCATGTTTTAGGAATTTACATGTTTGTTTGACAATATGTAAATTACATGAAAATAAATAAAGATCCTACAATATGTATTTCCCACAATCGACCTCAGAGACAGGTTGCTAGTTTATTTTTGTTGTCTGTATTTTCACCTCCAACACGTGGCAACCCCCAGTGGCTAGCTCGAATGTTCATAGATATCATTGGGGGATGTTACTGGCCGAGGCCTCTAGTTGGAGTGAGGGTCCTCCAAGGTGAGACCTTGCCTTTGATAGTGAGTTATGGATTCCTTGGTTAGATTACTCTCTGACGTTTGTCCTCGAAGTTGGAGGATCTCCAGCTCGAACTATTAAGGTGAGTGCTCTCATCTCCCAGTATTCTCACAGGTCTGAGGTTCTGGTTCTCAGAACTAAGATAAAGCGCAACATGTCAACAAATACAAATTTCCAGAGCTAGAGTATTGTTTGATAACCTTTATGGGAGATTCATCAATAGTGTTGTCAGGTGATCCATCATTAGTGTTGTCGAGTGTACGACCCTACAACTCGCACTCCGACTACACCGTTGCATGGAAGTACTTACAGGACACCCTGACAGTACCTGGGGCATGTTCCCCATAAAGTAGTGCTTGTCTGCAGTGGGCCCCATAAATCTCAATCAGGTCATGTTCTTTATTCAATGCAGCCCAATGCATTGAATTGATATTAATCCCCTAGCAATGGGAAGAATGTGTATTTATTACTGATGATTAGTATTAATGACCCCAACCTCTATAAATAGGGCTGGGAGTCTCAGTGCAAAGGGTTCAGTTTTTAGAGAGAAAACACCTTGTACTCAGAGCAATCTAGACACTGCCTGAGAATATACCATTGGAGCTTGCCATCACAAGCTTACATTCCTCTTAATACCAGAGACTCGTGGACTAGGGTTCTTTTATAACCTGAATCATGTAAAAATCCTAGTGTTCTTTTTTCTTATTTCTTTAATCTCTCTTCTTAAGGTTGATAGCAAAAAAGGCTGTCAACATTTTTGTGCTTTCATTGAGTGTTTAAAGAAAGCATTTGAAACACTTACAGTCATGGTAAATAGACAAAGAAACGTTACAGATGACGTGCTCCCTCCTACCAGAGTTGAAGGAGGAGAACCCAGTCAGCAACCACCTTAGAACGTGCATGAGATGAGGGAGGACTGTGACGAATACAGCGAGTACGATGACGAAGATAATGGTGTCGACCAGGGGTATTATGAGGAAGAATACCCTCAGCCCATGGAAGCGGAAGAGCCACCGGAAATGGTGGTGCTCCGTGAGCAGGTGGCCACCTACCAACAAAAGATTGATGCTCAAGAGGGTAACATCGCCGCCCCACAGGAGATGCTACTTGCCATGAAGGCTACTTTAGCAGCCAAGGGGTTGTGAGTGGACCCCAATGGAAATGTACCTACTGAGCACCCAACTAGCGTGCCACGTACGAACCTCATTGGAGTGCCATTTGTCAGTTCAGCTAGAGTGCCTTTTGAGCACTCGACTAAAGAGGCGCGAGATCTGCCAGCTGAGGTGCCCACTGGGTACCCAGTAGGAGTTGGAACCCCGATGCCACCACAGGACCATGGTAAGGGAAAGGTTGACGATAATCATGCTCCAAAAGCATAATAGGGCTCATCAAGAACCTAGAGGCCACCAGGTTCCTCAGTAGGTTGGCAAAGGTAATGACCCATGGGCCTAAGGGCACTGCTAGGCAGCCAGCGCCCATGGAGCTCGGGGCGTTCTGCCTCGATGCGCCCATATGGATCGCATGAGGCCTGGAGCTGGTGTCCCTTTAGGACCTAACCAACCCCGTAGGAATAACAGTCCAGGGATCCACCCGAGGAATGCCCTACAAAACTTAGAATGCGACATCAATATTTCGGTAAACAAAAATGTTGAGTCCGATGGAGAGACCGAAGTGGCTTGTCTCGAGAGTAACAATGCATTTCGAGGATAGGCTGACCTGTGAGATAACCTCAATGCCCGAAGATGCAAAAAGGCAGAAGGACATGAGCCCACTAGAAGAGGTCTGTCAGACCTTTGGGATAATCTCCACGCTCGGACAAGAGATAACTGAGCTCTGAGCATCAACCGGGATCGTGATCCGCTCCGTGCAAAGTTAGAAAGTCTGAAGTGGAAAATGCTTAGGATGGCTAGGCGATAAGGCCATGAATGTAACTCAGAGGACGAGGAGGTTAAGCTATGTGCCCCTCACCTTGTTGAGGCTCCGCTACCACCAGGCTTCAAAATTTCGTCCATACCGCCCTATGACGGTGGCTGGGATCCCACAGATCACATGTCTAAGTTCAATAGGTTAATGTCGGGGCACCGCGTCTCCGACGATGCTCAGTGTCATGTTTTCCATATCACCCTGATGGGGCAAGTAGATGAAAGATTTGAAAAGCTCCGATCAGGGTCCATTCAATCATGCCATCAATTATCATCCGCCTTCCGAAGACAATTCATAGGAGTTCGGAAGGTAAGATTTGAGTTCAACGCCTTGGCCAACATAAAGCAAGGACCCTTAGAGACCCTCAAGGCCTACACCAAACGCTTCAAGGAGGAAGCAACGAGAACTAAAAGGGTCGATGATGGACAGCAATCGATGGCATTGCTAGCTGGCATCTGCACAGGGTCCCCGATTTGGGATGATCTCCAACGAAGAGGATGTTGTCGTCTCGACGACTTCATTCATTGAACACAAGAATACATCAACTGGGAGGATTCCCAGATCGCGACATTCAGAGCATTCGCCATTTTTCCTACTTTGGCAGTGCCTGGGTCCGTGGCTTCAGATATCCAATATTCCACCTTTGTTCCCATCCAACAGAGCTTGGGAGGAGTCCCACCCAGCCAAAGCATCCCACCTTCTGGTTATAGCATCGTGTTCCCTCCTGGATACAGTATGGCTTCAACAGGGTTCAAGGCAGCGCCCACTGCATATTGTGCTTTTCAGCCTGCATTCAGTGCTGGAGTTGTTGCCCCCTCACAGCCTGCTGAATCTAGTCGAGCTCCCAACAGCAGTAGGCACGGAGGGAAAGTTAAAGGCCGAAAGCCTAGGGGAAACAGAACCGTACAGGCCGAGCAGGGACTCACACCTGGAAAGAAGTATGTCTCATGATATTCTAAGTACACTGACTTATTAGACTCCTGAGAGAATATCTTCGTGGCCACGGCATAAAACTTTCACTATAGGAAGCCGCAATCCATCCGAAGAGACAGGGATAGGCAAAACCTTGACAAATTTTGTCATTTCAACAATGACAAAGGGCACCACACCTGTGAGTGTTTCCAACTCAAGGATGAGATTAAGAATCTCATCAAGCTAGGACACCTTCACCAATATGCAAAGGTGGAGTGCGTCAAGCACAACCTCTCGTGACAGGACTGGTGGTCCCACCTGTTGAACCACAGGTCCCAGCAGTAGCCCCAACATCCAGCAGCCTAAGGACCTCCTCCGGTGAACGGGCGGGTAAGAACCATCTCAGAAGGCCTCACTTGGGGGCACTTCACGAAGCTCACAGAACAGGTATGCACGAGCTTTGAATCACGATGATGAGGTCATAGCTTTGGCCCAGCTAGCTGCCCAAATGCCACGGCTGACTGACCAAGTCATAACATTCTCCGAAGATGATGCTGTGAGAGTGCATTTCCCACATCATGACCGGTTGGTGATTGAGAGCCAAATCTCCAACAAAATGGTGGCGCAGATTCTGGTAAACAACGAGAGTTTGGTGAACATCCTATTTAAGTCAGACTTTGAGAAGATAGGGCTGATCATGATAGATTTGTTCTTGTGCACCTCGACACTCTACAGGTTCTCAGGAGATGCTATCATTCTGATGGGACAAATAAATCTCCCCGTGACACTTGGAAATGTGCCTTGCCAAGCCTTCAAATACTACACCTTTGTGGTGGTAGATTGTTCCTCAATGTACAATGCCATTCTGGGACAACTTGCAGTGGTGGAGTTCGGGGCCGTCACCTGTGCATGAATTGCCCCATGGATGCAAGGATTGGTACTATCCGTAGTGACCAGAAAGAGGGAAGACAGTGTTACAATGTCTCCCTCAAGGCACCTGTGATGATGGTAAGGGAGGTAGGTCCCGAGAAGTCCAAGGCCTCGGAGGTACAAGCTATCCAGGAGACTGGGCCTGACGAGTTGGACCCAAGGAGAGGTCCATTGAACCAATAGAGGAGGTGTAGAAGGTAGTTCTTAATACCTCCATCCCCGATAGAAAAATAAAAGTTTGGGGAAGCTTGAAAACGGAAGTCTTAGACGAATTAGTGGGCTTCCTTCTAGAAAGCCAAGACGTGTTCGCATGGTGACATACCAACATGACTGGTATTGATCCAAACATCATATGCCATGCCTTAAATATCGATCCTAGCTTTGCTCCCGTCCAGTATAAGCAGCAAACATTCGATCAAACTCGGAAAGAGGCTCTCAAGGCTGAAGTGGACAAGCTCCTCACCAACGGGTTTAACCGAGAAGCCCAATACCCTAGGTGGCTATCCAATTTTGTTCTCGTGCCAAAGCCGAGTGACACTTGGAGGACATGATCGATTTCTTGGAGCTTAACAAGGCTTGTCCGAAGGCCTACTTTCTACTCCCCAAGATAGACCAGATGGTCGACGCCACCTCTAGTTACAAGTTGCAATACTTCATGGATACATACTCGGGTTATAACCAGATATCCATGCATGTCACCAATCAGGAACACACTAGCTTTTTAACTGATAAGGGTGTCTATTGCTACATTGTGATGCCTTTTGGGCAAAAAAATGTTGGCACCACCTACTAAAGACTGATTAGCAAAATGTTCAAGAACCAAATGGGGTGGAACATGGAGGTCTATGTGGACGCTATATTGGTCAAATCCAGGACCGCTCATGACCATGTGGGTGACTTGACTGAGGTTTTCACGGTGCTCCACCAGTTCAAGATGAAGCTAAACCCCCAAAAGTGCAAATTTGGAGTTGCCTCTGTCACGTTCCTAGGGTTCATTGTCAGTGCTTTGGGAATTGAGGCGAACCCCGAGAAGATCAAGGCCCTAATTGAGATGTCATCTCCCCGGAAACATAAAGACGTTCAAAGCCTGACACGGAGGATCATAGCTTTGAGCCGTTTCGTCTCCAAGGCAACAGACAAGTGCATCCCTTTCTTCAATGTTCTCCAAGGGAGTCATAGATTTGAATGGATAGAAGAGTGCGAACATGCATTCCAAGTGTAGTGTCCTAGAATTTTACTTAGCTAGATAGTAGTATTAGTTAGTATTAGTTTATAATATGTTAATTACCGTGGATTTTGGTTCAAGTCGGGACTTAGTTGGACATATAGAGCAACAGTTATGGATTTTATAAGTTTAACCTATAGTTTAAGAATATTAATTATAACATACGGTTTGATTAATATTGCTGGTCCTAGAAATATATTTATTATAACCTAAGTTTAGATAGAATTATTAAGAATGTGACACTTGTCATAATTATGTTTATTAAGGATTTAAGTATTTTTGATGAACAGATTAAATAAAAGAAAGATCTAGAAGCTCTAGAACCTTCCAGAAAATGTTAGGATCACGTTTAGACTTAGTCAAAGCAGTTTTGTCAATTCAAAATATGCTGAAAAAGTGCAAATATGTGTTTGATATATCAATGTTTGCCGATATATCGCAGCTTTATGGGCCGATATATCGCCTACGAAAGATAGGAAAAACAAGTCGACTTCGCACGAACGATCGAACGGGGCTCAGAAATATGGGGGAGGAGATATATTGCCTATAGGGGCGATATATCGGCTCCAACTCTCATTTTTTAATGTTTCAGGACTTTTCAATTTAAAAATAGCCTTAACCACTTAGACCTGCCATTGAACGATTTTAACCGAGATCTGGGCGTCTGTTGAACAAAAATTCAAATCTTTTTCATTTATATTGATTTATTTATTAAAATTAAAAGTGGTTAGTTTCACTCCTTGAACTCTATAAATAGGACCTAGTACTCAGCCATTTTCTTCATTCTTCAAGCATATGTTTAGAGCCTCCAAGTTGCAAAGGTTACCATAGACGGAAACATTTGGGTTTTGGGTAAAAGCTTTTCTAAACACTTGGGAAGTGAGATATAGTGAGATTTCAGTATAAAGGTTAAGATCAATTCATAAGATCATTCAAGGTATTCTTATCCCTAAGTTCAGTTCTTTATGGTTCTTTAGTTTTCTTTTATTTTCTTTTTAGACCCTAAATCTTGTTTATAATTCTTGGTTAGGTGTTTAAGTTTCTTGACACTTAAGGTACTTTTCGGTAAGTTTCTACTTGATGGTTTAGTTCTCTTTTCATCTTCATTCTTTATAAATACTCATGGTTTTGCTGTTGGTTTTTAGGAGTGTTCCAATCCCGTTCTGGTACTCAAATATCCTGGTTTTTTGTAAGAAAAATAGGATAGATTATATGTGTTTATATGTTTATGTTATGATATGTTTTATGCTATAATATGTATATGTATAAATATGTTTTGTAGTCCTTGGGCATATGACTTGCTTAGATAGCAAGCCCCAAGAATATGTTTTATAGTCGCTTGGGCATATGACTTGCTTAGATAGCAAGCCCTAAGAATTTTTATCATTTTCATTGTTTAGAGTTATGATTTACCATACCTCGATTAGTAGACAAAGGACCTAGATGGGTTATCATATACTACCATGTGATCTAACCTACCTCGATTAAAAGACAGAGGACCTAGATGGTTTTATCACATGCCATGTTAATGAGTTAATGGCCATTATGTTGTATTCCTATATGATATACGTTTTTATAGTCATATGTTTTATAGTATATGTTTATGCTATAGTCTTATGTTTACGATTTATGATATATGTTGTTAGTAGATTTTCCTTACTGGGCACTAGGCTCATTCCTTTATTTTTAGCTTGATGCAAGGAAATGATTATGGAAGGTGGAAAGATTCATGGCAGCTTGGCTTGTGTGTTGAAGGTGAATGGATTGCGTGACGATCAAAATCAAGGATGACGTTGTTTTTTCGTCTTTTAATTTATGTCTTTATGTATTTTCGCATTTAGTATTTAAACAATTAAAGTTTATGTTTTATGTTTTATAAATAATGGCATCCCATACCATATCACATTTTATTTTATATTTTTACCTTATTTTGTATTGGTACTGTATTTTGGGTTTTAAATCAAGTTATGTTATTTATAATGTATGTTTCCCAAAATAGTAACTATGTCTAGTAGTTTAAATGGTCCAAGGTCTTAGAAATAGTTGGGTTATTACAGTTGGTATCAGAGCAAAGGTTCATATGCATGTAGTTCTCCTTGATACATACGCACAAGCTCCGAATCTAACTGCCAATGTAAGTGTTTATGTTTATTATGTTTATGTTATTAGATGACGTTTTAGCCAGTATGTTTTCAGTTAAGAATGGATGGAGCCTTGACCTATGTGGATATCCATGTCATTAAGGCATTGAAAAGGATTAGAGAGCCAAGGAATACAGTAGAAGTGTTAGAAAGAATCACTCAGAGATTAATCTTATTCCACAAGGAGATTATTCATCTTCAGACTACTAAGCAAATTATGATGAAAGCAACAGAGCAACATGTCTTAGTAATTAGGCTTTTTAAAGATTTTCCTTCTGTAATTTCAACTTTAGAAGAAATATGGGAAACTATAGATGATGAAGATGATTTACTGGTAGCCATGATATATTATTTTCTCATACTTAGGTTCACCTCTAAGTTGGAATTTCAATTCACAAATGAGCAAAAACAAAGAATCTTTATGAATCTTCCCCGAGGAAATTTAGAGGCTCAAAATAATGATGATTATGAGGAGAGAGATGATGATATGTTAGATGAAGGGTCAGATGTAGAAGATCCTAATTTTTAGATTCACCCTAGTTATGTTAGTTTATTGATTTAATTATTTATTTTGCATTATGATTATAATTAGTGAAAACCTTTTTCCAAATGAATATTAGTGTTATATTTGAATGACATGTATGAGTTTGACTTTTTTTTACAATCATAATAAATAATAAATTTAATGAATAATGACCAAGTTTGATGAGGGTGTATACAAATCAATGGACCGGGTTCTATATTGAGAGTTAGGGGGCCATAGTAGTGGGAACGATTTTACTGATCCCAGCCCTCCCTCAATATGGTTAACTTTGGAATAGCGACGAGTTTCGAGCTTGAGAATTAAGTCATATAGGATGATTAGAAACAGACTAAGAAAGTAATAAAGATGGCTTATTTTTCTATGTATAGAAACACACCCTAATTATGAAGAAGGCTTACATAATACTTCATAAGAAATCATAGCTAGTAGGTCTGAGTTATGTTTGCTTAGATTAAGTTTTTCCTTCGAGCCTATTAGGGTAAGTTCTAACATGTTTTTCTTGACTGTTAGAATTTCGCTAAAGATGTCTCTTAGAAGGTCTGCACACACAAATGCCACTGCCTCCAGCATCGCTCATGAGACTAGTGAAGCCCCTTCAATTCATAGAAGGGAAACACATGCTACCAATACTACTGCTAAAAGAAGTGCACCGCTGCCTCCGGTTGACAACACCACTGAAATTGTCAGGCTACAGCAACAAGTGGAAGAAATGCTGCAGCAACAACGACACCAGGCTCAGCCGCAGCCACATACTCAAACTCAGTCTCAACCGCAACCGCAGACTTAGCCATAGCCACAACCGCAGTCGCAGCCCCAACAAGTAAGTCCTTATGGGGGATGGCCAATGGCGAACTATGCGCCCTACCCAGCTCAGTACATGGAGCCAATCTACGAGCAGTTTCGTAAGCAACACACTCCCAACTTTGAAGGGACAACCGACCCCTTCGAGGAAGAAGAATGGCTCAGGAATGTAGAGCCGATCCTAGCACATATGAATCTCGGCAACGCGGACCGCATATCCTGCATCTCTTATCTTCTAAAGAAGGATGCTAGAATCTGGTGGGAATTAGTTTAGCAGACTCATGACGTCGCCACCATGACATGGACTAGATTTGTGGAACTCTTTCACAAGAAGTGTTACAACTCGGTAGTCATCGCTACGAGTATGTGTCTAAATGCTTAGTATGCCAGCAAGTGACAACAAAACATCAGCGGCCTGCAAGCTTATTGCAATCACTTAGTATTACAGAATGGATGTGGTGATAGGATTACCACGAACAAATAAGCAGCACAACTCGGCTTGGGTAGTAGTAAATAGACTAACCAAGTCAGCTCACTTCCTGCTTGTCAAAACTATGTACACTGCTAAACAGTACGTAGACATTTAGGTTCGAGAAATAGTATGACTGCATGGAATCCCTAGGACCATAGTATCCGATATAGGATCAGTGTTAACATCGATTTTTTGGGGAAGCTTACAGCAAGCTATGGGTACCAAGTTAAGTCTTAGACAACATTTCATCCTCAGACCGATGATCAGTCCGAGCGTACCATACATATTTCAGAGGATATGTTGCACGCTTGTGTACTTGACTTTGAAGGATCATGGAGTAAGTATTTGCCGCTTATAGAATTCTCCTACAACAATAACTACCAGTCAACGATCGGGATGGCACCCTATGAGTTACTTTATGGAAGGAGATGTCGATCACCGTTACAATGGGACGAGGTAGGAGAAAGGAAACTTCTTGGACCCGAAGCGGTTAGAGAGGCTCATGATGTAGTAGCCCTGATTAGAAAGGGTATGCACGCTGCTCAGAGCCAACAGGAAAGTTATGTGGATGCCAAGGGTGTGATGTGGAATTCAAAGTTAGAGATCAAGTCTTCTTAAGGATATCTCCTATGAAAGGAGTGAAGCGGTTTGGGAAGAAAGGTAAGCTTAGTCCCCGGTTTATAGGTCTTTTTGAGATATTGGATAAGGTGGGAACAGTTGCATATAGATTTGCCCTACCGCCAGCTCTAGCAAATAGCCACAATGTGTTTCACCTCTTAATGCTACATAGATATATGTCAGACCCATCTCACATCCTCAAGTATGATACGATAGCACTCCAGAAAGACTTGAGTTACAAGGAACGACCGGTTAGCATCCTAGATAGAGGGATGAAGGAATTACGGTTTAAAAGTATTCCTATAGTGAAGGTCCTATGGACTAATAGTTCTGAACTGGTGGCAACGTGGGAGTTGGAGGAAGACATGTTAGCACGGTATCCAGAATTTTTTGGTAAGTAAATTTCGGGGGCGAAATTCTTGGTACTATGGAAGAATTGTAGTGTCTTAGAATTTTACTTAGCTAGATAGTAGTAGTAGTTAGTATTAGTTTGTAGTATGTTAGTTACCGTGGATTTTGGTTCAAGCTGGGACTTAGTTGGACATTCATAGCAACATATATGGATTTTATAAGTTTAACCTATAGTTTAAGAATACTAATTATAACATAAGGTTTGATTAATATTGCTTGTCCAAGAAATATATTTATTATAACCTAAGTTTAGATATAATTATTAAGAATGTGACACTTGTCATAATCATGTTTATTAAGGATTTAAGTATTTTTGATGAATAAATTAAATAAAAGAAAGATCTAGAAGCTCTAGAACCTTCCAGAAACTGTTAGGATCACATTACACTTAGTCAAAGCAGTTTTGTCAATTCAAAATATGCTGAAAAAGTGCAAATACATGTTTGATATATCAACGCATGCCGATATATCGCAGCTTTAGGGGCCGATATATCGCCTACGGAAGATACGGAAAACACGTCGACTTCGCACGAACGATCGAACGAGGCTCGATAATATGGGGGAGGCGATATATCGGCTCCAACTCTCATCTTTAGAAGTTTGAGGAATTTTCAATTTAAAAGTAGCCTTAACCACATAAACATGCCTTAGAACGATTTTGACCGAGTTCTGGGCATCTGTTGAGCAAAAATTCAAATCTTTTTCATTTTATATTCATTTATTTATTCAAATTAAAAGGGGTTAGTTTCACTCCTTGAAATCTATAAATAGGACCTGGTACTCAGCCATTTTCTTCATTCTTCAAGCATTTGTTCAGAGCCTCCAAGTTGCTAAGGTTACTATAGAGAGAAACACTTTGGTTTTGGGTAAAAGCTTTATCATTCTAAGCTTTTATAAACACTTGGGAAGTGAGATATAGTGAGATTTTGGTATCGAGGTTTAGATCAATTCATAAGTTCATTCAAGGTATTCTTATCCCTATGTTCAGTTCTTTATGGTTCTTTAGTTTTTTTTTTCTTTTTAGGTCCTAACTATTGTTTATAATTCTTGGTTAGGGGTTTAAGTTTCTTGAAACTTAAGGTTCTTTTCGGTAAGTTTCTACTTGGGTGGTTTAGTTCTATTTTCATCTTCATTCTTTAGAAATACTTATGGTTTTGATGTTGGTTTTTAGGAGTGTTCCAATCCCATTCTTGTTCTTAAATATCCCGGTTTTTTATAAGGAAAATAGGATAGATTATATGTGTTTATATGTTTATGTTATGATATGTTTTATGCTATAATATGTATATGTATAAATATGTTTTGTAGTCCTTGGGCATATGACTTGCTTAGATAGCAAGCCCCAAGAATTTTTATCATTTTCATTGTTTAGAGTTATGATTTACCATACCTCGATTAGTAGACAAAGGACCTAGATGGGTTATCATATACTACCATGTGATCTATACTACCTCGATTAGTAGATAGAGGACCTAGATTGTTTTATCACATGCCATGTTAATGAGTTAATGGCCATTATGTTGTAGTCCTATATGATATACATTTTTATAGTCATATGTTTTATAATATATATGTATGTTATAGTCTTATGTTTATGATTTATGATATATGTTGTTAGTAGATTTTCCTTACTGGGCATTAGGCTTATTCCTTTATTTTTAGCTTGATGCTGGGAAATGATTATGGAGGGCGGAAAGATTCATGGCAGGTTGGCTTGTGTGTTGAGGATGAATGGATTGAATGGACTGCGTGACGATCAAAATTGAGGATGACATTGTTTTTAAGTCTTTTTATTTATGTCTTTATGTATTTCCGCATTTAGTATTTAAACAATTAAAGTTTATATTTTATGTTTTATAAACAATGGGATCTCATACCATATCACATTTTATTTTATATTTTTACCTTATTTTCTATTGGTAGTATATTTTGGGTTTTAAATAAAGTTATGTTATTTATAATGTATGTTTCCCAAAATAGTAGCTATGTCTACTAGTTTTAATGGTCCAAGGTCTTAGAAATAGGTTGGTCATTACACCAACAGCTCAAGGCGCACATGGAAAACCCTCTAATTCTGTCCAAGCCAGTAGACGGGTAGCCTCTCTTGCTCTACATGGTTATCTCGGAAGATGGCATTAGTGCCGCATTGGTAAGGGAAGAAAGCCATGTTCAGCACCTCGTCTACTATGTTAGCAAAAGACTCCTCGGGGCAGAGTCTAGGTACCTGCTGATGGGGAAGTTAACTTTATGCTTAATGTTGGCCTCTCTAAAGCTAAGAACCTACTTCCAGGTGCATTCCATTAAGGTCCTCACAAACCATCCCATTAGACAAGCCCTTCAGAAGCTCAGGTCATCGGGAAGGCTCTGGAAGTGGTCGGTGGAGCTAAATCAGTTTGACATCACCTACCATCTGAGGACTGCCATAAAAGGTCAGGCACTCGCCGATTTCATCACCGAGTGCATAAGAATTAGGAGACGACAGAGGGTACCCCAGTGGTCGAACCAGCCTGGAAGTTATTCGTAGATGGATCTTCGAACAAAAATGGCACCAGGGCAGGACTTATTTTGGTTTCCCCAGAGGGGCATGGGGTGCATTGTGCCCTCCACTTTGGGGTTAGCGCCTCTAACAATGAAGCAGAATATGAAGCCTTAATCGTTGGGCTCCGCATGGCACTGGAGCTGAAGGCCGAGGGACTTGAGATCTTTAGCGATTCCAACTCGTGGTAAACCAAGTTCTCGGAGAGTACTAGGCTTGGGGAACAAAGACGGCAGCGTACTTGGCAAAGATTCAAGAAATGTTGCATAACTTCCGAAGATTCATTATTCAGCAGCTACTGCGAGAGCAAAATTCCAATGTTGATGCCTTGGCTAAGCTGGCCATGACCAAAGATGTTGAGTTATTCAATGTGGTCCCCATTGATTACTTGGGGTCTCCATGTATCTCAGCTCCAGACGAGGTGGAATCTATACAACCACAAGATGGGTGGATAAAGTCAATAGGTAAATACCTCATCTCTGGGGAGTTTCCCCAATATAAGAAGGCATCTCGGAAGCTTCTTTATCAAGTACTGAGATACGTAATCATGCACAATAGGCTGTATCAGCGAGGTTATTCTTTGCCCTTGCTTCGATGTGTGTCCAAGCAAGAAGCCAGTTTAATACTCGGAGAGGTACATGAAGGTTACTGTGGAGATCACGCTGGGGGCAGAGGCTTTCCAAGAAGATCTTAAGGCAAGGATATTTTTGGCCCACCATGAATGGAGACGCAATGGACTACGTCAAGAAATGCGATAAGTTCTAGCAATTTGCCAATATCCCCCGAGCTTCTCCAAATGAGCTTACACAGACGACCAGCCCATGGCCTTTTGTTGTCTGGGGCATCGACCTTATCAGGTCCTTCCCTATAGCGAAAGGAGGAGTGAAATATGCCATAGTGGACGTCGACTACTTCACGAAGTGGGTTGAGGTCAAGTCACTTGCTACAATCACCTCCAAAGAGGCTTTGGATTTCGTTATTAAAAACATCGTTTGCTGGTATGGGCTTCCGAGGAAGATAGTCTTCGACAACAAATTGCAGTTTGACAGTGAAGAGTTCACAGATTTCTGTCAACAACATGGTGTGATCAAGAGCTTCTCTTCCATGTCCCATCCGCAAGCCAATGGCCAAGTGGAAGAAGTTAACAAGACACTCAAGTCCACTTTGAATAAAAGGTTGGAGCAAGCAATAGGAGCTTGGCCCGAGGAGTTGCCTAGGGCATTGTGGAACTACTGCACCACTTCCAGGACCTCCACTAGCCATTCTCCCTTCTCGATGGCCTACGGATATAAGGCTATACTCCCAGTTTAAGCAGCAATCTCCACATACTATCGGGATACGTATGACCCGACCACGAACCATGCTTTACTTTGGGAGTCCCTGGACCTGGTGGAGGAGTTACGCGAAGCTTCTTAGCTTTGAGTAACGTCCTAGCAGCAGAAGGTAGCCAGATATTTTAAATCCAAAGTGAAAGATAGAAAATTTGGGGTCGGAGATTTGGTGTTGCGAAGAGTCTTCTTAGCCACCTGAGACCCCGGTGTAGGAGTGCTCGGACCCAACTTGGAGGGCCTATACCAAGATGAGAGCATTGTGTGTCCAGGAACATAGAAGTTAGCCCGACTAAGTGGGAAGCTGATTCCTCACGCCTGAAATGTCGACCATCTTCAGCGGTATTACCAGTAATATGAGCATCAAACATTGTCTATTTTTTAAAATACCCCCTGTAGCCTTCAAGAACATGTAATGGAAACCGCGTATCTAAAACACGGTAAGAAATTTTTTATCTGCTTGTATTCTTTGGTTTCCTTTATAATTTATTAATGTTATGTTAGAGCACTCGCTCGCTTGGACAAGTGATCGTAGACTAGCCTCCGATCACTTGGGGGCATGGAGTTAGGGCAGCATAACGCTTCATAGGGAATGACCTAGGAAGCTAAACTTGTCAAGAGTAGTAAGCTTAGCTTCGCCAACCCGAGAATAGAAAATCCTAGGAAACTAGTCAAGTCTAGCCTAGAAGGCAGCTTGTTCCAGGCATAACTGAGCTTAGCACCTAGGAGCTAGATAACTCAAGTAGCACGAGAATAGACTTTTCTCACCTCCCGTGGACACCGAGCCCGAGGAGATCTAACCAAGTCTCTTGATCTCGAGATGCGAACGGGAGGCTGAGTACCCCATACTTGGCCTCGAGAATCTATGACATAGGGATCTTGGCTAGTCGACAAGCGAAGCGCCCCTAGTGTCACTATATCCCATAGCTAGAAAACCTAGTATAACGCAGAGTTAAGAATTCAGGTTACCTCCCGAGGATAGCGCTTGCCCATAGAGTAATAACCAAATCCTAATCTACGAGATACAAGCAGATACCCAGGTAGCCTGAAACCCATGACAGACCTCTCGAGTAGTGCACTCTTGGGGGACAGATGGTTTCACATGATAGGACCCCTGGAAGCCCGAATCTTTGGATTGCAGGGGCATAGGACGTCGAGTTAGAACCAATGGTAAATTTCACGTCAAAGTTACTTCTAGGACTATGAGCCTACAAGGAAATAAACGCGGGAACCACCTGTAAAACAATTTGAGTTCTTGTTATCGTGACATTCCTGTTACGTTGAATTCACAGAACCAACTGTTTAAAATAGACTTGAGTTCTTGTTCTCGTGGAATTCGGGCCACGTTGGACTTATAGAGCCAAGTGGTTAGATAGGTTTGGGTGCTTACTCTCATGTAAATTTAAGTTACGGTGAATTCATAGAACCAAACCAAATAAAAAGCAAGGCAAGCTACATAAATCTTAAACGGGCAAATAGTTACAACTAACCTCGAGGGCTTGAGAGATTGTTTGTCTGTACCCTAATAGGTTTGTCGCACGCAAACCTAAGTGTAAAAATTACAATCAGTCCTCGCGGACCTCCACCGCCAGTACAATGATCGGATCTCCACTCGAGCACCCTCTTCCTGGGTCGTTTCAGCAGCTAGAGTCACCTCAATTTTTTGAGTGGCCTTGACAGATGGAGTCGCCTCAGCCATTGGAGCCACTTGGGTCGCCTCAGCAGCTGAAGCCACTTCTACAGCCTGGGTCACTTGGAGGCGCTCGTTGAAAAGGAGTATGTACTTCTCGAGCTTCCTAGAAAAATCCAAGCTCATGTCTTGGTTGTGATACCAGGCCACGTAGAAGGCATCCTCGACAATAGTCTTGGTTTCTTTTTCAAGCTTCTCCACCTGACACTGAGTGGACCTATTCAACTCCATGTCCTGGAGGGACTTTCTCTCTGCTAGCTCATCTCAATCGATGGCCTCCTTAACCTGCTCTTGAAGTTGGGAGTTCTCCAGGACAACTCCGGCGACCTCAACTGTGGCGTTCTTAGCCTCTGCTTGGGCTCGTTGGATGCTCTCAATGGTCGCCTTCATCTCCTCTTTGGTCCGTTGCATGTCCTCAGTGGCCTTCTGGACAGCTTCCTCAAGCTCTCGATAGCATTTTCACTCAGCTTCAAGGGCAACCTTGGCCTGGGCAAGTTCTTCCCGTGGGCCTTTCATTTTCTCCTTAAGGGAGACAATTTTGTCATGGGACTTTTGGACTGCATACAATTTCTCCATCATGATGTCTCCCAAGCGCTGACAGGCCAAGGCAGACTACAAAATGAAAAATTAAAAAGAGGGAAAGTGTTAGCCTAATAACGCCTTGTTGAGTAGAGTTCAAGTGCAGGAATAAGTAACTTACCCGAACAGAGGCATATCGACACGAGGCCATGAGAGAAGCCTCGTTACTGTCGTCTAGTTTGGAGAACCTTCGGGTGGTCTACTCACACATAGTGGATTTGACCCCCTAAAGGAGCTTGGCGACAAGAGGAGCGACGATCTCCCCTAGCATGGCAATAACAGACCGGGCACAGACCGGGCAATGTCTACCAATCCCATATGAGCTGTAGGAACAAATTAAACAGTTAGCGTACATTCTACACAGTAGGGTAATGCAATAACATAAAGCAGTGCAAACAGTGAGTTGAGCCTCACTGCAAACAGTGAGGGTGTATTATCCTATTCCCCACCTCACAACTAAAGCTGGTACCATATTGGCAAAACCAACTCGAGTTGAAAGACGCCACTCGCTCTAGAGGTACGAAGCCCTGAGAAGTTTATTACCTCCTCGGGTGGTGGAGGTACACGTCTATTAAATCTATGTAATCCTATAATTATTCCTTAGTCCAGTGCCGATGTGAAATTTGACCACAATGGAGGAGAGCTGGAGAACCCCAAACGTGCTTGGGACTTATCCTATCACCTACTCAGGAAGAGTAAGTCAGGGTGAGAGTTGATTTACCTAAGTCAAGGTGGGAAGCTTCCATTCCTGCTTAAAGCTCTTCCTCATGCTCCCGATCCTCTTGTGCCTCTCAGGCCTCCTCCGCTGTGTGCGCATTCACCAGCCTCTCCTTCGCCAACTGTTTCTATAAAGCCTTCTTGGCCAACCCGTCTATGTGGCTGATGTGACGGGACGCAAACTCCCAAGACTTTTTGGACTGGCGATACTTGGTCAGCTCCAAGTTGTTGATTCATTATTCTACACTGAGAAGCCCTAACCTAAGAGGTTTGCTTCTATTACCTAGACGCTATGGTCGAAGTCTCGATCAGGAAGAGCCTTAATCGCCTAGAGATGATCCTCGAAGAGTTGGACGTAGTGGGTTCAGTGGAAGGGACCTATTTAAAATGAATTGACTAAGTATCAAACACAAAAAAGTCATAATAAAGTAAAGGATAATGCATTTGGGAAGATACTCACCAACTCGGGCGAAGTCGAGAATCATGGTCAAATTACTGAGAGTCGAGAAGTCGTTCGTGAAGAAGAAGGCATCCTTGTAATCTCGAGAATGAGTCTCGTTATGGTGAGGAGCCTTGTAGTCAAGCAACGAGGCTGCGTATTTTGGCAAGGCATAGTACCCATCTTAATTGGAGCTTTTCTTTTGAGGAGTGGTGCGGAAACTGTAGAAGTAGAGGATCTCTGCCGGTGAAGGCTCGGGCCATTTCTGCTTCCAGTACATAATGTACATCCCTGCAAGCACCCTATAGCCATTGGGGGAAAGCTACAAAAGGGCTATCCCCACAAACTTCAGGAAGTTCACAAAGTATTGCTTGAGGGGTAGGGTAGACCCTGCCATCAGGTGGGCCTGGCTCCAGGCGCCCAGGTCGTTGATGCTACGGTGCACCCTCTTTGGACTCCTGACAGAGACAAATGAGGCACTTGTCTCCGACCGAATATTATCTCATGATGGCTTCGATGGCACCGGGGTGTTGGAGCAGAGTGTTGTAATCATTTTCTTTGAATGCATCACCCTCGTACTTTTGTGTAGGGTGTGGAAGCAAGGCCTTATTAACCTCCTCCACGATTAACCCACTGCCTCTGAGTGTATCAGGCCTCTTTTCCACTTGGGTTTCGGGGAAAACTACTAACTCTAAAGCTGACTCTTCAACTCCCGTCCTTGTGTTGCCTTCGGAGGCACCTTATACTCGGGCCATGTCAGAAATCTCCTAGTCGAAGAGATAAAATCTATGTTCGTGTAGTTGTCGGAATTCCTCGGACATCTGAGACAAAAACCAAGCAGTTAGTATTCTGGCCAAAGGAAGGAAAGATAGCCAAAACACGAATGGCTCTAGGGATATTGCTCAGGAAGAATAGAAAAGTTTTCGAAATGCGTGGTATCCCCGATGCCTAAGGACAAGCTGGAGGGGATGAACCTACCAAAATCTGGGAAATTCCCAGATTTCGGTCACAGGCTCAGACAAGCAAAGTTGACATAAAGACTTTTGAGGGTCATTTTGAACGTCCCTAACATCAAAAGGTGCCTAAAATTACTAGTGAAAACTAGAAACAAAGTTTAAAATTCCATACCACTGGCATCCCTAAACATATATCGAAAAACCTCAACCACACACAAAAACAAAAAGGTGGGTCGCGAGATGAAACGAAGGTACGTGCTGAGGCGAGTCCTGACCTTAAAGTATTGTTTGTCTTCTGCCCAGAAGTATGACAATTCACGCCAGTCGTCTAGAGCTCCTAGAAAAAAGGATTGAAGATGAGGAGTAGGCACGAGAGAAGAAAAGGTTATGGGAGAGGTTTTTTCTGATTTTCGTATGGTTACCGTGTGAGGTTGAAAATGGCTTTCCTTGGCTTTTATACCCAGTAAAACTTACGAGGGAAGCAATATCCCCATGACCGTCGGATGGCTTTCCTTGGTGAGATCATGTGAATGATCCAATGGTTAGGGTTCAAGAGGCGCGGATCTCAATCATCATTTTCTTTGGGAAAAGACGCCTCAGGTGCAAAGTGGACGTTTGGGATCTCAGAGTTGACCCCTAATTAAATGCACAGGCTGATGGGGCCAGTAATGGGGCGTTGATACATGGGTTTGCTTTTTAGAGTGATGTCAGAGGAAGTCCAAAATGTCTTTCCCTCCATTTTTTTAAATCACCCTTAAATTAAGTCTCCACTGCCCGAGGACAAGTAGAGACTTGGGGGGAAATGTTATTTGTATTTTCACCTCTAACACATGGCAACCCCCAGTGGCTGGCTCGGAAGTTCGTTGACATCATAGGGGGATGTTACTGCCTGAGGCCTCCATTCGGAGTGAGGGTCCTCCTAAGTGAGACCTTGCCTCTGATAGTGGGCCGTGGATGCCTTGGTAGATTACTCTCTGAGGTTTGTCCTCAGAGTTGGAGGGTCTCAAGCTTGTACAATTAAGGCGAGGGCTCTCATCTCCCATTCGTCTAACAGATATGAGGTTCTGGTTCTCAAACCTAAGGTAAAGCGCAATGTGTCAGCAAATGCGCATTTTCAGAGCCAGAGGATCGTCTGACAACCTTTATGGGCGATCTGTCAATAGTGTTGTCGAGTGTATGAATCGAAAACTTGCACTCCCACTACGCCGTCTGACATGGAAGTACTTACAGCACGCCCTGACAATACCTGAGGCATGTTCCCCATAAAGTAGTACTTTTCTACAGTGGACCCCACAAATCTAGCTTGGGGCGTGGTCTATATTCAATGTAGCCCAATGCATTGAATTGATATTAATCCCCTAGTAATGGGAAGAATGCGTATTAATTACTGATGATTAGCATTAATGACCCCAGCCTCTATAAATAGGGCTGGGCGTCTCAGTGTAAAGGGTTTGATTTTCTAGAGAGAAAACACCTTGTACTCAGAGCAATCTAGACGCTGCCTGAGAATATACCATTGGAGCTTGCCATCACAAGCTTCCATTCCTCTTAATACCAGAGACTCGTGGACTAGGGTTCTTGTATAACCTGAACCACGTAAAAACCCTTGTGTTCTTATTGATTGCGAAAAAGGGAGTCAACAATTTTCATGAATGAACATGTATGAAATTGATTGCTATGTTAGGGTGTTAATTGGATGGTACATGTTATTGGTGCATGTATATGTTTTGTTATGTAAGTTTAACAATAATTTGGTTGTCTTTTGCTTGTTTTGGATTGAAAAACTACACAGATTTTTTTAAAATATTTTTTTTGACTGATTAGGCAGTGTGCGTGCTGGGCACTCATGAAGTCGCCGTACAGCGTCGGTGCCGGACCCGGCGTCGATTATCTGATTATTTTATATATTTTTTTCCTTTTAAAATATTTTTAATTTGTTATCTGATAATCAAGATATTTTTTTTATTTTGATATAAATGAAGTATTAAAATCAGTTATTTGATTATTCAAGATATTTTTATTGTTTAAAATATTTGAAATTGGTTATCAGATAATTCTAGATATTTTAAATTTGGTTAAAAGATATTTTGATATTTTAAGATTGGTTAAAATATTTAAAAATAAAATATCTTGGCATTCCTAACAACTTAAGATCCTAGTTTAAATTAATTATTTGAAATTGAATTTTGTTTGATAAATTCTATTTTAATTCATTTAACATTTTGCAACTTGTTTTATTATTTATATTGAATTTTGTCTGATGAATTATGTGCTAATTAATTATGGTATTTTGCAAAATAGTATATTGATGTGGTATATTTACATAATTTAATAGTACGTGCTTATAGAGTAACATGTTAGGCCTATCCAATCATTAACATATCAAACATCGTTATTAAGTTATTTTTTTGCATTTGGGCTTTAAATATAACTATAATGATGGCCCAATTTTTGTGTTTAAAAAATGTGGGAAAACTCAAATAAAACTTTCATTAAATGTTAGGTTTTATTTGGGCCCAATTGAACATGTAGAGTATTAATTCCTCTCTTATGGGTGGTTCCACTTGTGAAGGTCCATTTGCTTTGCATTGCTAGATTGGGCTTAATCAATTGAATAAAAATTAATAAAACGAAAGTTCAAATTCCTGTCTTTCTAGGCTTTGTGTGGAAGTTAGGGAGCCTTAGTAGTGAGTCCAACATATTGAACCCAGCTCTTCTCCATGCAAGCTCGAATTGTTAAGGCTCATTTACCTAAGTTGGACTTAATTGTCTTAGGTTATTATTTTTAGTTGGACCTAATAATTGATTAGAAACAAATTAATTCTATTTTTTTATTTATTTTCAATGGTAATTTTAGAATTAATGGGAAAAATATAAACTATGGCTTATTGATTATTTTAATAATTTGGAAAACCTAAGTCGGTTTATTAATTATTTTAATAATTTGGCAAACCTAAGTTGATATTTTTCAACAAGGAATAAAATACTAAAAGATTCAATAATGAGTCTTAAAAAATTTGAATTCGATCTCCACCGTTGATTTAACAATGTGAGAGCTCAGTGGGGCCTCATTGCGCTTTGATTTTGTCTCCCTACAGAAGGTGTTCATTGGACTTCTTAACATGGTTACATTTCTTAGGATAGATGGTTATAGATGAACCTTCTATAGACTCATCCCTACGGTAACTATAGGAATTAAGTCTATAATAATCGAAACAGTGGGTCAAACTCATAAAGTAAGAAATGTTTGTGAGTCTCGCCTACCAGGACACATTAGTTTTCTTTACTTTGATTGGATGGAAAGGAAGTTAATAAAATTCTATGACGTTTTATTAATTAAGATGTTTCTCTATTTGACGAAGTGAAAATATTTGTGACTCTCGCCTACTGGGACACATGGAATCATGGCAAGTTGAATTACCTAAGAAATAGAAGATAAGTGTTTTAGTAGTTTACTTATCTCAAAACATTTTGTATGTTATGCTATTTCTAAAAATTTAATGAATAAATGTTTGTCAAGCAATGCATTGATTTCTACTTAGTTGACAATCGTAGCTTTAGGCTTCCCACCCCATTCTCTCTCTAATCTCTAAAAGGTTACTCTATGGTGTGAACCTCACAAAATGTTTGTCCAACATCAACATGGTGTTGATTATGGACAACATCGAGTTCGTGATAATAAAAGATATTCCTATTTTTCCATGAAACGATCACCGAATCCTTCAAAGAGGATTGTTGATGGTGGTTCGAACAAAGGAAACGATGCTAATACTACTAAACAAGCTCAAGGAGAAGTTGCTTTAAGCTTCTTCTTTGAAGAGCAAATGAGAAAGAATTTCAAACAAAAAAAGAAGAAGTCCACTAACAAGGCACAAAATGCTGCAAAGCATCTTGGAGCAGGGCCTGATTATAAGTACACAAAAAAAGGGGAGTGTTTCCAACTGCATGGAGATTGGGAATTTGAACAAGATTGCCCGACACTCAAGGCATATGGAACCCAAGATAAGGAAATTTGTGTTGGATGGATGTGATTTTAGAGGATGATACTTCAGTTTTTTATCGCTCAATCAAAATCTACTAACACATGCATGTATTTATTTTACACCATTTTTTCTTTGGGAAAGCCATGAAGGATAAAAAGCCAAAGCTTGGAATCCATCAAGGGTTGTTCGTATCAAAAAAGGCAAAAGGATAAGCTTGAACGAATTTTGGAAATAAATATATTGTTTTAAGACAATGTTTATTTTATTTAGATTTTCAATGGAAATTGTAATTTCAATTTTTCTTATTACATCAACAACAATTTGTAGTTACTTTCACAAGTAATAAAATCCTATTTCTTTAAATGGATGTGAATTGTGGGGTGGATGTATAAAAAATGGGCACCTATTGTAACTAAACGAACCCTATGTTCTAAATAATGAGTTGTTTAAGATAGCTAAATCTAGGACCGTTAAACGACAAAATGTCAATAACGTTAAAAATGACGTACCTTTGGCATCTTTGCTTTAGTCATATTTTCTATTATAGGATTCAAAGAATAACAAAGGCTGGCTTTTGAGGGAACTCACCTAGGGTGCCTACCTGTTTGTGAATCTAGTCTCAAGGGAAGAATGACAAAGTGTCCATTCTCTATGATAGGAGAATGAGCCAAAGAACCACTAGGGCTAGTATGTTCAAATTTTTGGGGACATATGAATGTTCAAGTGAGGGGTGGTTATGAGTATTTCGTCACCTTCATCGACGATTTCTCTAGAAACTCATGTAAGTACCTAAAGCATAGGAATTATGAGAATTTCTTTAGAAGTTCAATGAATTCATTGCTATGACTTTAAAACCAAATTAGGTAAAATGTTTAAGATCTTGCGATTTGATAGGGGTGGAGGATATTTTGATAATCAGAACCAAGATCATTTAATTTAACTTGGAGAATTGTCTAAAGCAACTGCCCTAAGGACTCTTCAACAAAACGGTATTGTTGAGGGCGTGAATTGAGTGTTTTTGAAAATATGTGTTCTATGATAAGCTATTCAACTCTACCAACTTCTTACCCATATATTTTCTGGAGACATACTACCTAGACCACATGTGACATTTTTTAAATGTTGTGTCGTCTCAATGTTGTCTCCAAGATACCACTAGAATTATGGAATGGTCATGAACCTGTTTTACGTCATTATGGAATTTTGGGGTGTCTTGTTTATGTCCTGAGGAAAAAGGTAGGAAAGCTAGAACAATGAATTGAGGTTTGCTTGTTTGTTGGCTATTCTAAAGGTACTCAGGGTGGTCTGTTTTATAGTCTAGTAGACAATAAAGTGTTTGGTTCTACAAATGCTACTTTTCTAGATAACGACTACATAATGAATTTTAAGTCTTGTAGAAAAATAGTTTTAGATGAAAAATGATAAACTATTGTTCCATCCTCACCCAAGTAAGTCGATGAAAATAAGGTAGATTTAGAAACCACTAATCCAAGTAAAAAAGCTACAGTGCCTCTTCATAGTGGGAGGGTTTCTCGGAACCCGACCTATGAAATGGATAGTGAAACCCACAAGCTAGTTGGGGACACAAGTAACAATGATTTGTTGGCCTTTATACAAGCAATGGGTAAGTCTGAAAGGGATCTTTGACTCAAAGCCAAGTACTAGGAAATAGAGTCTAAGTACTCTTTAATTTGTTTGAGATCTTATAGATTTTCCATTGGACTTTAGGCGAATGGGGTGCATGTGGATCTATAAGAAGAAGAAAGGAGTTGATGGAAATGTTGAGATATTAAAGGCTCACTCGTGGCAAAGAGAGAAAGTTTACTTAGGGAAAACTTTTTCTCCAATAGCCATGTTAAAATTCATTTAGTATACTCTTATCCATAGCCACAGCTCTTGATTAAGAGATAAGGCAAATGGACATCAAAGAAGCATTTTTAATGACTATCTTGATGAGACCATTAACATGGATCAATCAGAAGGATTTAAAGTAGTTGGACAAGAAAGTCGACAAGCTGAGCAGGTCAATCTATGGACTTAAACAAGCTTTGCACTCCTGGAATAAAGGTTAAATGGAAACATTAAGACCTGTGGTTTTGAACAAAATGTAGTTGACCATTGTGTTTAACAACTTAGGAAAAAAGACATTTTGGTGTTCTAAATCCTTTATGTAGATGATATCTTACTCATTGGAAACAATGTCAAGAAATTATCAGACATAAAGAACTAGCTGGAAACGAAATTCCAGATTTCGTTGTAGCAAGTCGTGTTCTTGGTATCAATAACATCAGGGATAGAAATAACTTAATTTTTTCTCTAACTCCAGCGTCCTACTTAGGTGAGGT
Organism: Humulus lupulus; assembly: GCF_963169125.1. NCBI lineage: Eukaryota > Viridiplantae > Streptophyta > Magnoliopsida > Rosales > Cannabaceae > Humulus > Humulus lupulus. The sequence goes on along the minus strand of NC_084801.1, from coordinate 123,899,264 downwards.
GCTTGGTCATTACTTTGTAACAAATTCTGAGAAAGGATATTCAGCATCTTGACATGGAATTTGTTTTTGTAAGCAGCAGTCTCCACAGACTCCTCAAGAGATAGAAAAGATGCAATGAATTCCTTATGCATTTGCAATTAGAAGTCTAATGCATGTTATGTTGTGTGTTGTGAGTAGATATCTGCTATGCAGTGGGAGTGGTGAGCAAGTACAGTAACACCTTGGAAATGAACAATAGATGGAGGTCGGTATCTTAGATGGACTAGAGACTATATGTTAGTCATTTAAGGTGGATCTTTGAACCTGTTAGGCTACAGATTCAGATTTCAAACTGATGTTGATGACTGGAAGTCTACTTATAAAAAATATGTTTACTATCGGGGGTGGAGCTTTGATTTGATAAAATAGGTTGCCTGCCATCTCAGTAGCTATGATTTGGAGAAGCGTTAGGCAATCTGCCATTTCAGAATCCACCATGGAAGGTAAGTACATAATTGCGTTCATGGCGGCTAAGGAAATAGTCTGGCTGAGGAAATTCTATACGGATCTCAATGTTATTCCAGAAATGTATAAACCACTCATTTGTCTAGTGACAGTAACGAGGCAATAGCAAATTTGAAAGAACCTCAAAGATACAAAAGGGCAAAGCATATAGAGAGAATGTACCACATTATCGAGGATGTGTGGCGAAGGCGTGATTTGAAGGTGATGAAGATAGCATTGGAAGGCAGTCTTTCATATCCCTTTACAAAGATATAAGCAGAGAGCATAATTGTGAAGCATGTAGAATGCATGGTTTTGAGAAACATGTCCCATTTGTTTTAAAAGGGAAAGTGGGAGTTTGTTGGGTTTTAAGCCCTTATAAAACCATGTCGGACATGTAACACGATTTTATATTGTCAATAAAAGTAGTAGAGGTCATTTAGTTTGACAACCATGTTGCTTGCTTGTCTTTTTGCATGATTATTGAAATAATACAAACATTTATAAAATCCCAAAACATATGGACAGTCACAATTATAATGACTAGGTCATAGTGGATTATAGTTGTAATTATATATTTAGAAGAAGGAGTCCAAAGATTAAGTCAGTGCATTGGATTTTCACTGATCTGGTAATCTATGACATGGTCTACTTACACATTCAGGGTGTGATGTCTTGTCCAAGGCATTGACCAAGTAGATAAGATCGGATGTATTTGGTTACATTGGACTAGGATCGATATTGATTATTGATTGGTAAATAAGTATCATTGTTATCGAATGTCATCAATGTCACAACGTTGACCATACGTTAAGTCGATCTTAATTCTAAGTGATAATATTCTGCTAATTATATTATTTAAATCTTTTGACTTGTTCGTTACTATCTTACCCTACGGTCTAGCCCATGCTTTCATCTTGGAGATTCAATAGTGTAATTAAGTGGGAGTATTATTCATAGATATGAAATCTATAACTTCTACATGAGAAGTGAAAATATGATTTCCTTAATTGCTTTGTTCGAAAGTTTAAATGATTGAGATCTCATTTCTGTGATTAAGTTCATGGAAATATCATTTATAAGGAACTTAGTGGGAGTTAATGATAAAATATTGATGAAGGTTAAAACAGTAATTTGCACCAAGCTCATTAGTCGATAGAGGATTGACTGATTGTAATGGTTATAACAATGGATAACATATTTATGGTTTGGAAAATACGTTCTATGAATTCAAGAGTTCAATTCTGAGTCTATAGTGGACTCATGAGGAATTAATAAGGTAGTGAAATTATTCGTAAATAAACTCACGGTAACTTGTTGGAGCTTGATTTTATGGAACCATGGTCCCCGCATCACCTTTGAGTAAATCATCTAGAATGTCTCAATTAATTGATTTAATTATCAATTAGGATTTCTAAAGTTGACTTGGTCAATTTTTGAAAATTTACATTGATATTAGATTTAGAGAATAAAAGAAAATCTTTGGGTAAATTTATTAATATTGATAAATTGGTGTCAATATAAATAAATAATATTAAATCTAGTTTCAAATTATAATTAGTTAATTTGAATAAAGATTTAATTGATTAATTAAAAAATAAATAAAATGTTTTGAATTTAGGCCCAATTGGGATTTAAAATCAAAATAAAGAGAGTGGGCCCAAGTCCATTTGTGGGAGCCCAAGGCTTTTATCATTTTGTTTATTATTTTAATTAATTTAAATTTAAATAAAGCTCATTAAGTTTCTTATATAAGGAATATGATATTTATGATTTGCATACGTAAGTCTCAGTTGATTCATTGGGTAAGTGAAAACCTAGACAGTCTAATCCTTTCTTAGCCATTATCTCTTCTAGATTTCTATCTCATGTGTTGAGAACTAGCCCACACTAGTTCTAGGTTGATCAAAGGCTTGGTGAGGAAGACTGTGTTACTGATCTAGTTCAATCTCTTCATAATACTCTACTACAAAAAGGAATAAAGGTTTAGAGAGATTGAAGGAAGGAGTTGTTCTAGTTCTGCTGCGTATATGTAAGTTTCTGTACTTAACTCTGTTTTGTATCAATTTCATAGGAGCATGTTTTAGGAATTTACATGTTTGTTTGATAATATGTAAATTACATGAAAATAAATAAAGATCCTGCAATTTGTAGTTCTTACAATATGTATGTTGATATGTATATTAAATGGATGGATATGTTTTTTGAATGTATGGTTTAATGATGGATCGTTAATTACATGGTATTATTGGGTTAGGAATTTTAATTTTCTAGATCTTCTATAAGCCATAAATGGCATAGGATTTTTGTAATTTTATTTATTGAAATATTTAATTATAAAAATTTGTACACAACAATGACGGAGAACCCGAACCTAGGGCCAAAGCCCTAGCCGCGCGCATTAAGCCCTTGCCTGCATATGCATGCGCGCTAGTCGCGCGGCTTCCTACGCACACACCATGCGCACGCCCTGTCCCCGCGCCCTGTGCCTGTACCGCACCCCTGCGCGCACCCTATGCCCATGCGCCCAACCCACCTACGTGCCAGTGTGTGCCCCTGCGTGCTAACCCAAATGCCCATGCCGTGAACACCCAAGCCCTTGGCTCCTTAAAGGTGTCACCAGCCCTAGGGTTCCTAGGGCACCATATTTGACGCCTAAACCCTAGATCATATTTTTGTGCAATATCTTTTATTTAATTAATTTTAAATTATTTGAATTTAAAAGTTTCATTATCTTATTTATTTTATTAGAAAATAAAATATATTTTAGTTGATTAAGATCTTTTAATATCTTAAGTTTATATAATTATTTGAATTTATTATTTAATTATTTAAATTCAACTAAATTAAAAAGATGGCAAAAATGGTTTTTTAATTAAAAGTCTATTTTAATTAAATAAATTAATTAGAAAGTTTGTTTCTAATTAATAGGATGGGCATAACAATGTTCCTAAAGATTAGAAAGAAATCCTAAACAAGAGGAGAAGCATTCTTGGAGAGTCGTGAAAGCTACATAGGCTTAGATTGCAATTTTATTTCTAATTTTTCCAAGGGTTGTAAATTTTAGAAATACCTAATAGTACTCGGTTCATCATTTATCATTTATTGTATTTATTTAAATAAATGTTCATTGATGTTTGATTGATAACATGATCATACATTAATCAATTACATGCCATTCATGAAACCCCACACAGTTTCTCATTATTCATGCATCTTTTAGAAACATGATTATTTATGATTGTCCTATTTGTTTATATGAAATATTTTGGAGAAACCAATTGCATGTAAACTAGTAAATACTAAATTAGTTAAAACTTGGTAACTCACACCATAATATAGGCAATAGATTTTATAGGCCTTTAAGATGACCAACTTTATGTAAAAATTGTTTTAGTAAGGTTAGATGAATGTAATGGGCAATTATCTAGATCACATTAATTATAGAACATGCTCTTTTATAATTATAAATGTAGTTTGTAATTAATTACATTCATAGGGTTATTAATAAACTAGTATTTAATTTGGAGTTAATTGATTAGTTTAATAAAACACATTTAATCCAAAATAGTAAGTGAGAGAAGGTGAACATCTCAATGTGACCTACGGTCTCCATTATTAATACAACATCGTGAGATATGAATAGGACCTCGAGGTAGCTTTGTTTCTGTCCCCCTAAGGAATGTTTCTAGACATATTAATGCCAAGGTTGGCTTCTTACGAAGATAAGAAGAAGTGATGTATTTTAGGCTTGAACGACCCTAAGGCGACACTCTCTAAGTTAAGTCATGAATTTTGAAATAATGGGTTACACTTACAAAGATGCAATTAAGCTTTTGCGGTGGATAATTGCATCTTCACCAAACCAGCAATGCTTTATATTTAAAAGAGAAAATAAAGAGTTATTTTAAGTTTTAAATTATAAACATAAGATTGTCTTATAAGCTATCTGAATTTAACATGACTGGCCCTAAGGCAACACTTTATTTGTTGGGTAGTTTTATCATCGAAAAGTAAATGTTAATTTATGTGTTTTAAGTGTTGCATTCATGCATCATGCTTACTTTAAAAAACATTGATATTTTTCAAATGATAATATTATTGTATTTTATTCATTTTAGTAATGCCGAACGGTGGTGCTTTAATTTCATTTGAAAAACTTAATGGTGATCATTTTATAAGATGGAGGTCAAACCTAAATCTTATGTTAATCTGTGAGAACCATAAATTTTTCCAAACTGAGGAATGTCCTGAAGAGCCTGCTACCACTGCCCCGAAGACTGTTCGGGACAAGTACGATGCTTGGATTCAATCCAATAATAAGGCAAAGTGATACATGCTTGTGAGCATGAATGATGTTTTCAGAACAAAGCATGAGTCCATGGAAACTGAGTTTGAGATAATGGATTCTCTGCAGGCCATGTTTGGGCAGCAATTTGATCAAAGTAGACACGAGGCTACTAGAACCTACATAACTACTAAGATGAAAAAAGGTGTTTCTGTACGTGAACATGTCTTGCACATGATTAATGTGATGCATGAAGAAAAAGTACATGGGGCCATCATTGATCAGCGCACACAAGTAAGCATCATACTGGAATCGCTCACTCCTGCCTTTTATGCGTTCACCACCAACTATATTATGAATAAGTTGGAATTCAACCTGACCCAGCTGTTGAATGAACTACAAACATTTGAGTCTGTTAACAAATCCATTACCAAAGAGACAGAGGCAAATGTGGTAGAGGAGAAACCTTCAAACTCTGAGGAGAAATATAAGAAGAGAAAGAAGAACAATGATAAGGACCAAGGAAAGGGAAAGAATTCCAAGAAAAACAAGAAGGCGCCAAAGTCCAAGGAGAACGAGAATGACAACAACTCCAAGAAGAAAGAACCAAAAGGAAAATGTTTCCACTGTGGAGTTGAAGGTCACTGAAAGAGAAACTGTAAGACATATCTCTCTGAGCTGAAAAAGAAAGGTAAATGTGATTTAAACTTGTGTAGTGGAAGACGATATGTTATCGTAGATTTTAGATTCAGGAGCCACTAATCATGTTTGTTCTTCTATGTAGATACTTGAGTCATCAAGAAAGCTGTCAGATGGCGAGGTGATCATGCGAGTTGGAAGTGGAGTGCTCGTTTTAGCAAGAGCAAAGGGAACGGTCTGTTTACTTTTTTGGAACACTTATCTTGTTTGAACAATGCTTATTTTATTCTTGGATTTTCTAGAAATTTAGTTTCTTTATCTATGTTGCATGAATAATTTTTTTATATTTCTTTTAGTAATAATGTGATTGTTATTTTGAAGAATGGTTTCAAAATATGTCAAGCAGAACATAATAACAAACGGTATATGCTCAAACCAATGAACGAACTCTCAATAATTCAGAATGATTTAAAGTAGCAAAACCGCAAGGTAACAAACGACAAAAAAATTCAAACGAGGATGACACATATTTTTGGCATCTTAGACTTGGTCATATAGGTCTAGATAGGATAAACTGGTTAATAAAAGATGGACCTTTGAGAGAACTAAGAGTTGGAACTCTTTCGGTTTGTGAATTTTTTCTAGAAGGGAAAATGACCAAACGTCCTTTCTCAACGAAATGCAATAGAGCCAAATAACTTTTGGAGCTTGTACAGAGTGATGTCTGTGGTCCAATCAATGTACAAGCAAGAGGTGGGTATGAGAACTTCGTCACTTTTATTGACGATTACTCAAGATAAGGTCATACTTACTTGATGATTAGGAAATCTGAAACCTTTGGTAAGTTTCAATAATTCAAAGCTGAGGCTAAGAAGAAGTTAGGTAAGACTCTTAAGACACTTAGATCTGATCGAGGTGGATAATATTTGGATTTAGAATTCAAGGATTTCTTGCTGGAGCATGGTATTTTATCCCAACTCACAACACCAGGAATGCCACATCAAAATGGTGTTTCTGAATGAAGAAACAGGACCTTGTTGGACATGGTTAGGTCTATGTTAAGCTACTCAACACATCCTCTCTCATTCTGGGGATATGCACTTCAAACGGCGACTTATATTTTGAATGTGGTCCTATCTAAGACCATTAGCAAAACGCCACTGGAACTATGGAACGGAAACAAACCTAGTTTGCACCATTTCCGCATTTGGGGCTATCTTGCTCATGTTCTTAGACCTAAATTAGGGAAACTTGATTCAAGGTATGAATAGTGCATTTTTGTTGGCTATGCTCCAGAGACAAGAGGCGATTATTTCTATAGTCCCAAGGATCAAAAGGTATATGTCTCCACAAATGAGACCTTCCTTGAACATGACTATATGAATAACTATAAACCTTGGAGCAAGATAGTATTTGAGGAACTCATAGCTAATAAGATCCCATAACAATCATCTTCATCATTAAATGATAAATGACAAACTGAGGAAACCATGGTTCCTGAAAGAGAAACCCAGTGCAACGTCGGAGTGGGAGGATTTTGAGAGAACCTGTTTGCTAAGAACATGAGGCACATGTCCTTGTTTCTGATACAGACAAGGAAAATTCATTAACCTTTAAAGAATCAATGGATGATCCTGAAAAGGAGAAATGGCAGGAAGCCGTGAATCAAGAAATGGAATCGATGTATTCCAATTATGTCTGGAACTTATGGATCCACCTGAAGATGTCAGTCCCATAGGGTGTAAAGAGATATACAAGAAGAAAATAGGTGTAGATGGGGAAGTAGAGACTTTCAAAGCGAGGCTAGTAGCCAAAGGTTACACTCAGAGAGAATGGGTTGATTATTAAGAATTATTTTCTCATGTGGCCATGCTCAAATCCATTCGCATCCTCTTATCCATAGTAGCTACCAATGATTATGAGATATGGAAAATGGACATCAAGACAGGTGTTTTGAATGGCTATCTTGATGAAAGTATCTATATGGTACAACCAGAAGGGTTCATAAAGAATGGGGAAGATCAAAAGGTGTGCAAGTTTGTTGAAATACATTTATGGATTAAAGCAAGCAACTAGATCTTGGAATATCACTTTTGATGAAACAATTAAAACATATGGCTTCGAATATAATGTCGACGAAGCATGTGTGTATAAATACATCAAAGGAAAAGTGGAGGTTTTCTTCGTTTTTACGTTGATGACATTTTGCTCATTTGGGAAAAATGTATAGACATTGTCAAACGTTAAGAAGTGGCTAGCCGAAAAGTTCCAAATGAAAGATTTGGGCTAGGTGAGATATGTCTGGGAATCCAAATCCTAAGGGATAGGAAGAATTAGCTCTTGGCACTTTCTCAGGCTAATTGTATAGATAAGGTGCTTGAAAGATTGTCTATGGAGAATTTCAAGAAAGGTCAGTTACCGACCAAACATGGAATTGCTTTCTCCAAGGAGCAGTGTCCTAAGACACCTCAAAAGGAAGAGGATATGAGAAAGTATCCCTATGCTTCAGCGATTGGGAGTTTGATGTATGCTATGTTGTGTACTAGGCCTGACATATGTTATGCAGTTGGGATTGTAAGTCGTTATCAAACAAATCCTTGTTTGGAACACTTGATTGCAGTAAAGAACATTCTCAAGTATGTTAGGATAACAAGAGATTATATGCTTGTATATTCGGGGGGTGAGCTAAATCCCACAAGATACACTAATTATGATTTCCAATCAGACAAAGATAGTCGAAAGTCAACATCTGGGTCAGTGTTCACTCTTGGTGGAGGATTTGTTGTCTGGAGAAGCATTAAACAATCTAGCATAGCTAATTCAACCACAAAAGTCGAATACATAGTGGCTTGTGAATCAGAGAAGGAGGCAGTTTGGTAGAGGAAGTTCTACACTGATGTGGAAGTAGTTCTAGATATGGATAAGCCACTAATCCTGTACTATGACAATAGTGGAGCAGTAGCTAATTTAAAAGAACTGAGAAGCCACAAGAGAGGAAAGCATATAGAAAGGAAATACCATCTAGTAAGACAGATTGTACATTGAGGTGATGTGACTATTATGAAGATAGCGTCAGAACAGAACCTTGTTGACTCGTTTACCAAGACACTTTCTGCAAAGTCGTTCATGGGTCACATGCGCAATATGGGATTAAGGGAGATGCCTCATTTGCATTGAGGGAAAGTGGGAGATTGTTAAGATTAATGCCCTAAAAGCATGTAAAGACATTTTATTAGTTTTAAAGAAAAGTACAATTTTATTATATATGAATGTTGTAATTATTGTTTACATTAATTATATAATGAATTAAGATCATATATAATGAATAAAATAGTACGAGAGAATTAATATCATTTATAATGAATAAAATAGTCAGTAACATATTAAAGTATGAAATATTTAATGAATGGTTACTAGTACGGTTTACTACGCATACGAGATGTAAGTAATCTAGATTCAGATTATTGATGTTGATAGACATCTTAGTAAATGTGATGTATATAATAGAGATTATATATGTCATGACAGATGAGAATTAATTATCTTTATAAACTTGTCGTTTGACATAAAGATTTAATTCTTATCATAATAGATGATCATTTGTAGATTAGTCTAAATCCTGAGTATTCATGAACTCATGTTTGTGTTTATTGGATCTTTTGATTCACTCATGTTAAGTTCTCTTATAATACTGAGGCTAATGACTTTTGTTTTGGAGATTCAATATCATGGATGGCTGGGAACATGAATTATAATATTGGAATCCATGCTTTCCTAAGAGATCGAATATTGGTCCATTGAGGGTTAATTCTAGAACTGAATTGTTATTGAGCTCAAATCTATAATTAGATTATAGATTAATTATTTACTAGTGAATTAATGGTACTTAAGGATCAAGAGGTAATTAGAAGGGTAAAACTGTAATTTTGACCAGCTCTCATTAACGAACCAATAATGGAGGACAAAACTACATATATTGATTATATCAACGGACTAAAAGAGAAAACTTTGTAAATATAATTCTATAAATACTTAGAGTGCAATTCCATATTTATATTGGAGTAATCATGGAATTAATAAATAAGATTATTATTAGATTAAAGAGTTTGATTAATAATCTGGTTTATTGGAGCATCTATTATAGGTCCATGGTCCCCAGATCACCTCTATGCTACATAGTCAATGGTAAGGATGTCCTACACAGTCAAGGGTAAGGATGTCAATGAAATAATTATGTGATAATTATGGGTAATTGATTAATTGTGAATTAATTAATTATTTAACTATATAGTTTTCATTTTCAAAAGCTATAGGTTAAAATTAATATAAATCTTGTTTGACTTGATATAAAGAGAGAGAATAATAAATATCTTATTTAGAATATGAATTTATGTATTTAATTTAAAAGTGATATTTGAAGATAAAGTTAATTTTGAATTAACTAATATTTATGTTGGGATAAATATATTGTCTTAAAAGTTTATTAAACAAACAAATGAGAAAATTAGGGAACCCTAATAGGATTGGGCGACACAAACTGTACAACACAGTGTGTGGCGCCTAACTCAGGGATTTTTATCCCTGGGATTTGAATTTTAAATTTCAAATAAATTTGTTTAATCAGTTATTTAATTATTCTTTTTAAATATGATTTAAATAACTAATTAAATATAAATATCATATCAATTTTATTTTGAATTTTACTTTTAATAAAATAAAGATTATTTAATTAGATTAAATATTTTTATATTAGTCTGATAGTATGTGACTTTCAGAAGGATTTTTTCATTATTTTTTTATGAGATTAAAAATATAGACTCTCTCTCAAAAAGCGATAATTTTCTTTAAACTTGAAAACTATTCTAAACCTCTTCTCTCAGTCATATCTCTCTATATCCCATGTGTTGAGTACATCTAGAGAGTCACATAAATCAACCTTTTTAATCCTACGTGCCCACACACATGCTTATGTATTTGAGGATTGGTCTGGAAGATCAAGGTGTGAGCTTTCAGATTACTGGATAGGAAGATCGTTGATTTTATACAAAATGATTCAAGGACACTTGATAGGCTACAAGAGGTAATCTTTGATCTATTTTATATGTGATTTAATGTCTATATATATGTATATGATCCTGGCTGGTATTAATATATATTAAAATGGGTCCATATATTTTGCTGCGCAACTTTGATTTGATAATTTAATATAAACAGTTCAATCATTCATGCATTTATTTATCCTCTTCTTTCCCCCCTTTTATATATATATATATGTACCAGTCTACACTTCTCTAGCTAGGTACTAATGATGGCTCATGTCTTTGTCTTTGCAAGAGTGTAGGTGCAGGGGTGTTGCAGCGAGGTAACCGTGGTACGTGCGGGTAGTCTTGATGCCATGTACTTTGGTAGCAGTGGTGGTAGGCATCTCTATTGATCCAAGGTATTCCCTCATCACCATTTTCTTTAGCACCCTTGTGCTTGGTGGGTCTAAGTAAGCATCTGGAAATGGTTGTTTTATCCCAAGAGCATCACGAGAGAAGTTATGCATTGGCCCCTATTAGCATGTATGTGCCTCGCACCCACCTACTGAACCTCGAAGCTGGTCCTTCATTCATGTGCTAGTGCCTAAGGCTTTTAAGCCTAGTTTCTTATGTTCTGTAGCACCCCCACATTTGCACACGTGTCCTTTATCAGATTCAAAGAAATGAACCAGGCATACCTCCGGTCGTTGAACCCATAGAGCTATCTATGTTAGATTCAGAGCCATCTATAGATAACCCATACCATGTGTACGTGATTTTAAGGAAGGCTCGTATGTGGCACTTGGAGCGGGTAGCTGACCTTAGGCAAAAAATTTGGGTTGTTGAAACTGAGATAGACTTCATCTTGAGGGGCGAAGGGGTTGCCTCTTCTTGGGACCCCGACGATCACATTGCTAGTCTTAGAGCGTGTCTTCTTGACTTACAAATGGAGGTGGCATTTATGGAAGTGAACCCTCCACCGAATCCTCCACCTCCTCGCTTTCCTATTAATGAGGAAGCTTTCTATAGTGATTTTGAAGTCACCTTTGGATCCCTCAGCCATTGTCTATAGTGTATCCATTTCTAACGCTTCCAGCTCCAACACCTCGGTGGAAAACACTCGCAGGCAGAAAGCAGCAGGGATGTAAATGGAAGGAAAAATGTCATGTACTAACATCACCCTTTTCTTTTGGTCTTGCATATATGTCGAATAGAGGTCGTCAAAACGTGGCGCCAGAGAAGCTAGACTCCGGTCCTCTACTAGGGACTTCCCTTGTCTCCCATATGTCAGAGAATAAGATGATGGAACTAATGGAGAACTTCCATATCATTGGTGAATTCCAATGCTACGTGCCCACTTCTATGTGTCGGGCTCATGATCCACCTCCTCGTTCTACAACGTTCAGTGAGCATATACTAAAGGTGGGAGGCACGATTCCTCCCTATCCAATTTATGACAAAGTACTCAAATACTTCGGCCTTGCTCCACTTCAGTTGGCCCCAAATAGATGGATAACTCTCAGTTTCTTGTACATGGCGCATATGAAATGTGTGGTTCGTGCTCCTACGACAAAAGAGGTGCATTTCATGTACAATCTCACAGCAACTCCCAAGTTGAAGGGCTTTTATTTTTTGCAGAAGGCCAATACTCAGGGGGCCTCACTTCTCCCAAAATATCTACTCAACAACTTCTTTGTGTTGAGACCTTGGCTAAGTTAATTGCTATGGAGAAGATGGCGGCTTACCATTTTACTATGGCAAATCTCAATTCCTATGGTCTTTCTAATGCCTCCGACCCCGATTTACTGTGGCTTATTATGGATCGAAAGAAAAAGGTCATTCCAACGGGCCTACACTCTTTTAATGGAGATGATGACTGGGTTCAAGATGAGCATTAACCTAAGTCAAAGCGACCGGCCTGTGTGTCTCTTTCTTCTAGGGGACGGGGGCCTTCCACTTCTGCAGACCCAAATATGGCCTTTCATTAACGAGCTTTTCCTTTCAACCCAGAGCATTTTTTCTTGCCCTCTTATGATGAGTTTAATGTTGCTCCTAGCAACCTCCCTTGTCATGGCACTTTTGGAGGCCCTCCACCTCATTCGGCAAGTGAGTCATCTGTTATTGTTCATCCAGATGTTCCTGGTTTGAATGAGATGCCATGGGTTAATTACGTGTCATCTCCTTATGTGCAGAGGTATACCCATGTAGCTAAGGACATTGCCGAGGCCGAGTGGAGGGGCCTTGAGAGTTTTAATATGATAGAGCTCCGGGAGACTCTCATACATTCAATTACCTGGGTAAGTTTGTTTCTTGCGATAATTTATTACGTGTGGTTTCTTATACATATGCTTCATATATCTTGACCTCTTACATTTACAAGCCTTTTATTTTGTAGACTTCTCTCTTGGCTCAATGCTTTATAACTTCGGCAAAAGACTTGTACTCGACCAAGACAGAAAAAGATCGACTTACTGTTAGGGTCTAGGAGCTGGAGAAGCAACTTTTCGTGGCAAACCTCAAGACAGAAGCAGCCATGGCAAATGTTTCCTCTTTTCTAAGAGTAAGAAGAGAGCAGTAGCTAAAGTTAAGGCATTGCGGGAGAGGATCACTGCTCTCGAGGTGGAATTAGCAGAGGCCAAGTACAAGTCGGTGGAGCGCACCTTATATAGTGTGTGAAAATAGAATCATGGCTTCGACTTCTCCTTATTCGGTGACCACGATCTTGCAAAGACTTCTGAATGGAGTGCTCATAGTAGAGTCCAAAGAACTTTACTTAGCTAAGTTAGATAGTAGTATAATAGTAATTATAGTATTATCTTTATGACTGTGGATTTTTGGTTCAGACCGGGATTTATTTGGACACTCATAGTAACACTTGTAGATTTTCTAAGTTTAACCTATAGTTGAAGAATATTAATTTTAACCTCAGGTTTGATTAATATGACTGATATTGAGGGTAATATTTATTATATTATAAGGTTTAGATAAGACCCAATAAGATAATAGCACATGTCATGTGTATGTTTAATAATGATTAAGTATTTTGATGAATAAATTTATTAAGGTTAAAATTTGAATATCCTAGGGTCAGTCAGCAGCTTTGAAAACGCTAGAGGGCTTAGTCAAGGTTGTTTACTCAATTCAATTTAAACTAAAAATGTGTAATTTCGTGTTTAAATATTCAGCGTATGCCGATATATCGCAACTATAGGGGGCGATATATCGCAGCACAAAGATACAAAAAACATGAAACGTTGCACGATTGCCTCGGGCATACTGGCCCAGGTGATATATCGCCTACAGGGGGCGATATATCGCCTCCTTCAGGGCATTTTGAAACATTTGGAAAATGTTCTCCATTCAAATCTTCAACCTCTTGATAAGTCCAGCATCTTTTTGAACGAGTCTTCAACCTCTGCTGAATGATAATTCAAATGTTTTTCACTTAAAAAGCCATTATTTTTATTCAAGTTAAATGAAGATCTTTTCATTCCTAAACTCTATAAATAGGACCTAGTGCCCAGCCATTTATTCATTCTTCAAGCTAAGTTCAGAGGCTGCAAGTTGCTAGGTTATTGTGAGAGTGTAAACACTTGGGTTGGGGATCATAAGCTTGATCATTATAAGCTTACCAAACACTTGGGAAGTAAGGTTTTATAGCATTTCGGTTAAAGGTTTAGATTGACTATAGAAGCATTCAAGGTATTCCACACTCTAGTTCATTTGGTATTATTTCCTTTAAGTTCTTATAGTCTTCTACTCAGCATTCTAACCTTACTCTTTATTCTTGATTAGGAAATCTAAGAACTTGCACATAAGTTTTTGGTAAGTATATTCTCAATGGTATAGTTCTTCCATTCTTTTCATCCCTTTTCTTCAATATACTCACCCTGTTATAAATGGTTTTTAGGAGTGTTCCAAAGTCCCAACTCTATCCTCATATCCCGATAATTTTGGTAAGGAAAATAGGGTAGGATTTATGTGTTATATGATTTTATATGTTATCTTATGATTTTATGTTATGTAATATGCCATGTTAAGTATGTTTGTAGACTTGGGCATATGACCTATACAACTAACAAGCCCCAAATAGATTATGGGCATATGACTTGCTTAGCTAGCAAGCCCCACTAATCTAATGGGCATATGACTTGTTTAGTTTATGGGACCCCAAGTAATAATGGCCATTATAGTATGTATGTTACATAAGTGTTATGATATGTTTTATGTTTCTTTATGAAATTTATGTATATGGTCTATGTGTTAGATTTTCCTTGCTGGGCATTAGGCTCACTCCTTTTATGTTTATATGTGCAGGAAAATAGCTTAGTGGTGGAAAAGGTTCTTGGAAGCTTGGGGAATGTGTATTGAGGCGGAATGGATTCAAAGAGCCGAGAGTTTCGATTCGAGGATGAAGTCTTTACTTATGGTTTTATGTGTATTTTTCTGCACTTATTTATGTAATCTCTTTTTAATTGCCATTATGTTATGTTTTGATTTTAAAACAATGGGATCCCATATCCTACTTGAGATTTTATGTAAGTTTAACATTTTTTTTTACAAGTTTTAATAAAGTTATGATCTTTTCACTTGTAAGTTATGTTAAGGATTAGGGTCTATGTGTAGTTTTCATTAATGGTCCAAAGTCTAGAGTAGTTGGGTCGTTACACAAGTCCTACTATGTCTTATGCTTATTTTTTGATGGAACATTATCGTGTCCTTTTATGCATGTAGGCTTCTTATTAGCACCTATTTATTTTGGAAGGGTTCCCTTTGGGACCTCTTTACTGGGTGTGATATGTGTCTTTGGTGCACCTTGACTGCTTGTAAGGATATGTTGACCATTTGGGTTCTCACTATCCTTTTATGCGCGCACTTATTATTTTTTGCGACAAATGTCCTTCTCGTCATTATGCATAGTACTATTTTTGCAAGGATCTCCTTTAGGATTCTTTTTGGCTAGACAACTTGATGGCTGCTTTAGACTTATTGGTGGGTGCTTTCCTTGAAGCCTTACCCCTTTGCTAGGAGGTAATAATATATTTTTTTATTTGGAACTACTTGACTCCTTTGATATTCATAAGGGTGGCTAATCCTTATGAAACCAAGAGATAGTTTGCTAAAAAAAAAAATTTGGGAGTGCCCTCCTATCTTCCCCCCCCCCCCCCCCCAAGTGGTGGTTGGTGGGATTTATTCCACAAAGCACTTAGATCATTTTCTCCTTAATCGACTTTGACGATAAGTGCATACGAGTTATGTAGGTGCATGTATAGGGAAGGAATGTAACAGGCATGGTAGGAAACACTTTTATTGATCGTAGGAAGATTACAAAGGCATGTATGGTTACATTGCATCTACCATGAGGCGGCATGGGCGACCTATTTGATTTTTAACTACTGACATCAACATAAAACAACTAAACTGTAGACATTCCTGCATTGGTGGTGAAAGTCTTACTGGTAGTATTTCTTGAGATGTTTCGCGTTCCACGCTCGGGGTACAATGGTATCATCCAATCGTGCTAGTTTATAAGTGTTTTGGGGTATCATCTGGCTACTTGGTAGGGTCCTTCCCAGTTCTCCCCTAGCACACCTAGCCCTGGGTCTCGCGTGTTGGGGAGGACTTTTCTCAGCACTAAGTCTCCTACTATGAGTGCTCTTTCTCCCACCTTTGAGTTGTAGTACCTCGCGGCTCGTTGTTGGCATGTTGCCAACCTCAGTTGTGCCCTTTCTCTTCTTTCTTCCAACATGTCCAAATTTTCAACCATTTTTGTATGGTTAACCTGGTCCTCGTAAGATTGTACCCTAAAAGAATTGATCTTCATTTCCAGTGGGAGGACAGCCTCGCATTCACATGCTAAGGAAACATGGGTCTCCCTAGTAGTCGAGCGTAGCATGGTTCTATGGGACAAAAGTACATTGGGTAGCTCATTGACCTAGGCTCCCTTCAAATTTTCTAACGTTGTTTTTAGGTTCTTCTTGAGAACCTTATCAATGGCATCCACTTGCCCATTGGCTTGTGGGTGCCCCACAGTTGATAAACTCCTCCTTATGCATTTTTCCTTACAGTGCTCCTCGAACGTCCCCCCTTCATACTGAGTGTCGTTATCAGAGATGATTTTGTAGGGCACTCCATATCTATATTCGATGGACGTGTTGACAAAGGTGGTGATCCGTTTAGCCGTTATGTTGATCAGAGGTTCCGCTTTGACCCATTTAGTGAAGTAATCCATTGCTACCCCTGCATACTTTGCTCCTCTTTTGCCTGTGGGTAATGCATCAATTAGGTTGATTCCTCATACAGCAAAGGGCCGAGGGCTGGTCATGCTAACCAGTTCATTTGGCAATTGTTGGGGGTGATTTATGTGCCTTTGGCACTTGTCACATCTTCTTGCGAAGTCACTGACTTCATTTTCCATAGTGGGCCAGTAGTACCCTTGCCTCATGGATTTCTTGGCTGTGCATTGCCCGCCTGCATTATTTTTTCATTCACCTTCATGTATCTCATGTAGAACTTTTATGGCTTCCTCTTCACCAATACATCGCAGGAGCAGAACAAAGAAGCCCCTCTTATACTAGACTCCATCTACTAGAGTGTACTGGGCGGCTTTGTAGACTAGCCTACGGGCATCTTTATTGTCACTCTGTAGGGTTCCATCACTCAGGTATCCCACAGTTAGGGAGATCCACGACTCTCTGGGGACATGTACTATGTGAACTTCTTCTTCAGCGATACTTGGTTTGGATAAGTATTCCACAGGGACAGATTTGAGCGTATCTCCACCTCTTGTGGATGCGAGTTTTGCGAGGGCATCGACATTGGTGTTCCTTTCTCTTGGGATTCGTTATATGGTATATTCCTCCAACTGGTCCAAATATCCATTTACCCTTATCAGGTATGCAGCCATCTTTAGACCTCTTGCTTGATACTCGCCTTTTACCTGAAACACCACCAACTGTGAGTCTCTAAAAATATGCAAATGTGTTACCTTTAACTCTTTGGCCAACTGCAAGCCAACTATTAGTGCTTCGTACTATGCTTCATTGTTCGATGCCTCAAATCCAAACTTTATCGCACAGTACATCTTGTGCCCTTCGGACCTAGTCATCACTTTGCTAGCTTCATCCCCTCCTTCGTTGGATGCTCCGTCCACATGGAGGCTCCACACTTCTAACTTTCTTTCTTCCTTGCGAACTGGTTCATTTTCTTCTGTCTATTTTCCCTTGTCAGGCTAACACATAAACTTGACTATGAAGTGTGCGAGTACCTTCCCGTTGATGGAAACTCTCGGTGTATGGGTCATATTGAATTGACTTAACTCAATTGACCACTTTAGCAGTCTTCCCGAGGTCTCAGGTTTGTGCAGGACCTGCATCGAGGGGTTGTTTGTAAATACCTCAATGTCATGAGCGTTGAAATAGGGCCTCGAATTTCTTGATGCCACCACTAAGGCATATGCTAACTGTTCTATCTCTGGGTATCAGGCTTCTACATCTTCTGATCATTTGATGATGTTGTATAGCACCTATTGGTGCTTAATTTTTCCCCTAACCAAAGAGGCACTAATGGCCTGCGCTGATAATGCTTAGGTACAAGTATAATTTCTCACGGTTCTCAGGTTTGGCCAATAGGGGCAGTTTCCTGAGGCGTTCTTTCAGCTTAGTAAAGGCTTCTCGCAGTCTTCGTCCCAAGCGAAGATTTTGCTCCCTTTTAGGATGTAGAATAAGGGGAGGCACTTGTCTGTGGACCTCAAAATGAACCTATTGAGTGTTGCACTTCTCCGTGTTAGACATTGCACCTCCTTTTTTCTTTTACGTGGACTCATCTCTACTAGGGCTCTGATTTTATTAGGGTTAGCCTCAATGCCTCTAGAGTTAACCATGAAGCCCAAAAAATTTCTCGACGAGACCCCGAATGTGCATTTGAGCGGGTTTAATTTCATCATGTATCCCGGGAGTGTGTCGAACATCTGACCAAGGTCTCTGGTGAGCTCTTCAGCCTTCTTTGTTTTCACCAACATATCATCCACATATACTTCCATATTTCTTCCTATTTGATCTACGAACATCCTATCCACCAGCCTCTAGTAGGTAGCATCTGCATTTTTCAGCCCAAAGGGTGTTACCTTGTAATAATAGAGCCTTTTATTCATTATGCATGAGGTATGCTCCTCATCGGCTGGATTCATATGTAGTTTATTATATCCAGAATATGCGTCCATGAACCTAAGTAGCTCGTGCTCCGTGGTTGCGTCCCCCAACTGATCTATCCTTGGAAGCGGGAAGTTATCCTTAGGACAAACCTTGTTTAGATTAGTGAAATCAATGCAAATTCTCCACTTCCCATTTGGCTTTGGGAATAGCATGGGGTTTGATACCCATATTGGGTAGAACACTTCGCGAATGAATCTATTGGTTTTCAATTTATCCAATTCCTCCCTTAGGGCTTCATACCTCTCTAGATCAAGCGCTCGTCTCTTTCGCCTCACATGTCTTGTTGTAGGCTCAATGTTCAGGTGATGACACATGATGGAAAAATCTATCACTACCTTGTCTTCGTGACTCCAAGCGAATATGTCAAGATTGTCTTTCAAAAACTTCACCATCTTCTCTTTTATATCTTCTCGAATGTTTCTTCCCACCTTCAACTTTCTTAATGAATCTTCCAACACAACGATCTCTTCCAATTCCTCCATGGGATCAACCCTTGGATCCTCTGAAACTAAGGGGTCTAGTTCTTGCGAGTTCATACCTCCATATACCACAATTTTCATGGGTTCTCGTGGCCTTGTTGTTGTGCAAAGGGAGGTATTGTAGCACTCGTTCGCCTCCTTCTGTTCTCCTTTCATGCTAGCTATTCCCTCAGGAGTCAGAAATTTAACAGATAGGTGATATATCAAGGTTACTACCTTCAATTCTCTTAGGTAGGGTCTCCTTAATACCGCATTGATAACCAACGCGCAATCCACTACAACAAAGTTTTCCATGACAGTGGTATGTTTGGGTCGCTCTACCATAGTGACTCCTAGCTCAATTGTTCCTAAGGGTTGTACCGAGTCTCTAGTAAATCCATACAGGGATTTTAAGTTCCTAATGCCCAAGCCCATCTTCTCCAAGGCAAGGCGATACAAGATATCTACGGAGCTTCCTTTGTCAAAAAGAACTCAGTACACTCTCATATTGGCCAGTTGGATGGTCAGTACTAGGGGGTCATATGGGGGAAATGCACCCCTCGTGCATTTTCCTTCTTAAAGCTCTTTGGGGGTCGTTGTTCCAGGCTCATGGTGCACAGGGGCGGACTCCGCCTAGCTTCCCTGTTGTACCAATCTCGCCCCTTCCTTCACTCTCCTCCAAACCCTAGACTTCTGAAGACCGTCCTTATTTCTCCTTATACTTTTGCGGCTCGTTCTCGTGCTCGTGGCAGTGCCAGCCTATCCTCAGGTTATTTGGTTCTCGCTTTTGAGTACTTGCCAAGGCACCCCCTGTGTATGTGTTCCTTGATTCCCACCTTTATATAAGTACATTCTGTTGTGGTGTGGCCAATATCCTTATGGTATTGGCAATACTTACTGGGGTCCCTTTGGATTGGTCTCTTTTCATTGGGGGGGGGGGGGGGGGTGGTCTTTTGAAGGGAACTTGATTCTTATTCATGATGAATATATGCTCCCTGGTATCCGTCAGGTCTGTATAGAAGCTATATGGCATTTTCCTATTTTCACTTTCAATTGTGTGTGTTTTCTCTGTCTGTCATCCCTCGGCCCTCCATAGCCTTCATCAGCTGACGGTTTGGATAAGAGTTCACTTTTTCCTATCTTGAGTATCTCATGGCTGTCTTCGACGTGAATGTATTTTTCTGCTCTTTCATAGAGGTCGTATAAGTTGGTGACCTATCTTTTGAGCATATTATCCCACAACTTTCTGACCGAGCGTACTCAGCCGTGATGGCCATCTTGAGTTTCCCTCAAGTTAGGCTTCCTACCTTACCAGCTTCCGTGTTGAACCTGTGGATATAGCTTTTCAGGCTTTCATCTTTGCCCTGTTTGATGTTCGCCAGACTGGTACCTTGCATAGCATAGTCACAAACATCGTGATGTTGTTTGATAAACACATCTAAAAATTGCTGCCATGACCTAATGGTCCTTGGTTTTAACCTTTTCAACCACTTGTAAGCGATTCCTTTCAAGGTGACTGCGAACCAATGGCATCTTGCTCTGCTATTGATTCCCCACAATTTTATCAAGTCGTTGAAGGCGTCCAAATGGTACTTAGGGTCAGTAGTACCCTCGTATCCAGTCATGTGAGGCTCCTTGAAGTTGACTAGGAGTCGCTCCATCTAGATTTCCCTAATGAAGGGTGATTCGTAATTTAATTCATCATCATCCATGTGTCCTCCCGATGCGGTAGCTATCTTTCTCCAAAGGCTTCTTATCTCAGAGTCTAGCTTTCACCTCCTCTCATTCAAGAAGTCTCTAAGGTCGGAAGGGTTATTCACCCCCTTGCCTACATCCTTAGGGGGAGCCACGAGAGGTGTCTTCCTTACGCCTGACCTACTTTTATTGAGCTACTCCCGTAGTTCAGGGGGTGCTTCTTTGGAGGTGACTTTAGTTTTGCTTTTGCGACCAGCGTTGTTCCCCCGCCCTCGCTCTTGATGGTACTTCGCTGACCCTGGGCCTTCATGGGGTTTCGTTTGGGGGTGTTGCTACTGGAAAGACGAGTCCACCTGTCGTCCACAGGTATGGTGGTCTCTCCTCTCCTGTGTTCCTTCCCTTTACGCTTGGGAAGGGGCATACTTGACTTCCCTTGTAGTAGGTCGTTCAACACCTCCTGTATGTTCTCTAGTGTGGTTTCTAGCCTTTGATTCTTTTTATGAAACTCATGTATCTCATCCTCATAAAAGTGAGTTCTGGAGCTGAAGCTCGCAAAGTGTACCCTTGGACTCTTGATGGGCCTATGAGTAGAGGTACTTGGATCTTGGTTGCCAGAGCGGTGTAGTCAGTGGTCGAGGAGGAGGGTGCATACCTAGACCACCCATGGGGCCGACTGATTGTTTTGGAGGATCCCCGTTAGGTTGGACAGTCGGGGATGATGCCTCATTCTCCTCTTTAGGGGAGGGATGTTCCTCTAGCATACTTCCATTCTCAGGTGGTCAAGGGTCTCTTCTATAGGCTCTTAGTTGGTCTCTTTCTTGGTGAATCTCAACATTATGAGATTCATGTAGGAAACTTGAACGGCTTGGCATTTCTTCTTGTCAGAATTAATGGAGGAACAGTGGCTTGATACTTGTCCTTCCCACAGACGACGCCAAACAATTGATGTAAGAACTCGTCAACCAAGTTAGATAAGAAAAATTATGAGCTTAAGAGTAAATGAAGACTTGTAAAGAAGCTTAAAAGAACTTAGGATAGCTATATGAACTTAGAATCAAGTTGCAGAGTAAAAAATGGAGAGAATATTTGTATTACTCAAGAATTTCTTATTACAATGAAAAAATTTCTGACCCCAATCAATGATGACGTAAGTTCCTATTTATAGGTGAGCACTATTTTCTCTTAGTACATTGTGGTCCCAAAGAGACAAAGAGTTGCATGTCCAAGCTACAAGTAATAATGGTGTAGGTGGTAGGGGTGCTGGAGGAGTGGTGGTCAGCTCCAGTATTTGCTAGAGGCCTGTAAAAACACTCCTAGCATTGTACCATGTCGTACCTCCACCAATTTTCTTGTACGTACGTCAGAAGCATGCAGGAGGAGGTCTGCAATGTATTGTCTTTGTACTGCCACTACTTATCTGGTGTGGACACCATATCCATGATTTGTCTTCTTTTTGTTGATACATATGTTCTGTAACCATACGTGTTCTTGTTGCCGTAGATGTTTTCACTTATCCCTGATGTTCAGGCGCCTTAAACTTCATTACGTTTTGCTAAGTATCACACTACTTGTAATGTGCCCCGCTGGTGGCACCTACCTTAGAAAATAAGACAGGGCCCTATCAGCGAGGCACATGATCCCAAGAGGTTTAAGGATTTAGGGATGCAAGATCCAAGGGGCTTGGTGCGGTCGAGTGTAACTTCCTAGGGGAGAGATACGTAAATTATGTCATGCCACTCCAACTGTGAGGTGTGCTCTTAGCACCTGGTGCTTCTTGTGGGCACGAGGCGCCACCTGGGAGTGAGGCGCCTGCTGGGTGTAAGGCCCCTCGGCTAGCGGCAGGCACCCCCATGGCGCAAGGCATTCCCTGGGTGCGAGGCACCACCTAGGTGCAAGGCGCCAACTGGGCACGAGGTGCTTCCTGGGCATGAGGCCCTCTGCTGGTGCAAGGTGCCACCTGGGTGTGAAGCGCCTGCTGGGCACAAGGCCCTCTACTAACGCGAGGCGCCACCTGGGTGCAAGGCCTTTCAATTAGCGCAAGATGCTTCTCGTGCGAGGTGCCTCCCTGTGTGTGAGACAGGGGTATGGCAAGGCGCCATCTTTGGTGCGAGTTATCTATCTTACATGGTGCTAGGCAAGGGTCTTTCAAGGGACATTGCGACATGGTCTCGCCCAGGAATTCGCGACAAAGTACCCAAAGTTGCAGGAGGCAAGAATGTCACTTTTTGACCTTGTGAGGTATTGGTGACAAGGAGCTTGCCTCGGGCGTGTGTCAAATTTTTGGCATCCACGTGTTGAAATGTATGAGAAACAACTTATGAGATTAATTTTTATGTGTGTATGTACTGTTTGATTGTATGAAAAGCAAAGTGTTGTTAGTGTGCTGAAACGCGACACAATAAATGAGTTTCTAAGGTATGGCTTAACTCATAGGGCAGATGCTTCAAGAGGCCCATGAGAGCAAGAGGAGGATTTACTGGGTCATGCTTTACTAGTTACCTCATAGAGATGTTACTTTGTTTGTTTATGATGAAATTAAGATAAAGTGTATGTTATTATGAAATGTCTATATTACTCCATTTTAAGTTATGTACGTTGAGAATGACCTTGTATTGCTTTTTATTTGAATTATCATTCTTGTTTGTACTTCCTTACTGGGCTTTTAGCTCACCCCCTTACTTTCTCTTTTTAAGGTAGACAGTAGGTTTTCTGCTTGGCACGCATGGTGATCTGGGGAGTTCCATAGTCAAAGTGTGTATGTTGTGGGGTGCGATGAACGAAAAACAATTTAGAAACGCCAATAGACATTTTTATGGGTTTTATTATGTTTATTTAAATTTCGGTGGGACTTTGCTTTTTTCTATTTTAAATTGCATAAAAGACATGATATTTTGATTTAAACAAATGGGCCTATAATGCATCTTTTAATAAGGCCCTACTGAACCTTTTGAATAATTGGAGTGTTTATCTAAATAAGCACCAATTAGTAGACTTTTGCAAATTATAGTAGAATAGGGCATTTTACATGGATATGAGTACGAATCTTGTTAGTGGGAACTTGTTAAGCAAACTAGGCATCAAAGTAATGTTTGAGTCCAGTAAGCTAATTTTGTAATAGGGGAACTACTTTGTGGGGAAAGGGTATGTATATGATGGGATGATTAAATTGTGTAGCCAAAGACTCACATTTTCATTATATCCCATTCACATCTTCTTCTTATATGCTTGGCTTTGATTCTATTACTTTGTGGCATAATAGAATTGCTAATATATGTTATAGTACAATTAAAAGAGTTATAAAACGTTGTTTAATTGTATGCAATGATGTTGAGCATGATAAATGTGAATTATGTATCAAATCTACGATGGTAAAGAAACCTTATCCAAGTGTTGGAAGAGAAACTAACTTGTTAGATTTGATACATAGTGATTATATGAATTGAATGGAATAATTATTAGGGGCGGATATAGGTACTTTATTACCTTTATTTAAGATTGTTCTAGATCCACAAATGTGTACTTGCTCAAGAGTAAGGATAAAACCTTTAGCATGTTTAAAATCTATAAAGCCAAAGTCGAAAATCAATTGGAAAATAAAATTAAAGCAATTAGAAGTGATAAGGGCGGCGAATACTTTTTCAATGAATTCAATGTGTTTTGTGAGATGTATGGTGTAATACATAAATGTACAACCCCTTAAACACCCCCAACAAAATGGTATAACAGAAAGAAAGAATAGAACATATGTTGAAATGATAAATGCTATGCTATTACATGCAAATTTGAGTATTGTGTTATGGGGAGAAGCCTTGCTACTATTTGTGATATTCTAAACTGGATTCCTCTAAAGAAGACTCAAATTTTACCATATGAAATATGAAAATGAAAGAGGCCCAGCCTAGGGTAACTAAAAGTTTCGAGGTGTCTTGCCTATTGCAAGAGCACGGAGCCTAAAAGGACCAAGTTGGGTCCAAGGGCCATCAAATGTGTATTTTTAGGCGTTTAGATATGGAGTCTAACATGATATTTGAATCAAGAGAAGTTGAGTTCTTTGAGAAGTTGTTGTATAGTGTCAATAAGCCTCAAGAACTGATCTCATCAGAAGGAACTCTAGAGAAGTTACCTTCAAGGGCTGTATAGCAACCAGATTAACCTAGAATAAGCCAACGGCTTAAAGAGAGTGGATCACAAAATAAAACATCTCAAGTGGACACTCTTTACATAGTAGAGGGAAATCACAAGGGAGACACTAGGACGTATGCAATGGTACTTCAAGTGGAGGATGATCCTAAAACATTGCAACAAGCCATGTCCTCAATGGACTCTACTTTTGGAAGGAGACATTATGATGAGATGGATTCAATTATCTATAACCACACTTGGAAAAATTTTGATCTACCACAACGATCAAATCCAATAAGTTGCAAGTGGGTATTTCGAAGAAATTACAACACTAATGGAACCATTCAAGCCTAAAAGGCCAGGTTGGTGGCCAAAGGGTTTAGAAAAAAGGAAGGCATAGATTATTTTGAAACCTATGCACCGGTAGCAAGAAAAACATCTATAAGATTGTTGTTTTCATAAATGGTATGAGAACAACACCTATATGTTCATCAAATAGATGTCAAAATGGTATTCCTAAATTGTAACATCGATGAGAAGGTTTACATGGAACAACCGGAAGGGTTTTTACTAAGGGGAAATGAACATAAGCAGTGTAAGCTTGCTAAATCATTATATGGTTTAAAACAAGCACTAAAACAATGGTATGAGAAGTTTGATGAAGCCATTATTTCAGATGAGCTTAGACACTATAGTGATTATATTCTTAGACTTGTGATGACTATGTCATCTTAGTGTATCAATATGTTGATATTAAGTAATGACATGAAAGGCATATTAGAAACAAAGAGGTGTCTTTCTTCCACTTTCAAAATTAAAGACCTTGGAGAGGTCGATACCATACTAGGTATCAAGATTAGAAGAAATATGTATGGATATGCCTTTGGTCAAGCTTATTATATTGAGAAAATACTTGACAAGTTTGGTCATCTTAATATCAAAGAGGCAAACACAACCTTCAATTCAAATCTAAAGCTTAAAAAAATGAAGGGAGAGCAGTGGCTCATCTAGAGTATGCAAGTGAAATTGGGTGTTTAATGTATGCCACACATTGTACTAGAGCGGATATTGTATTTGTGGTTAGTAAACTAAGCAGGCTTACTAGCAATCCACGTATCGAACATTGGAAGGCGGTAGAAAGAGTTTTTGGATACCTCAAAAGGACCGAAGAACTATACCTCCAATATTCAAAGTTTCCTAAGATAATTAAAGGATATTCCAACGCAAGTTGGATATCCGGTGTAGGAGAAAATCTCTCTACAGCCAATTGGGTGTTCACCCTTGGTGGGGGTGCAGTTTCTTGGGGATCTAAGAAACAAACGTATATATGTCACTGAACCATGGAGTCTGAATTTGTAGCTCTAGCGACAACTGACAAAGAGACCAAGTGACTAAGAGATCTCATGATGGAAATACCTAAAACCACAATTGATGTATCGACGATCTCGTTACATTGTGATAATCAAGCCACTTTAATTAGAGCTTACAATAAGAAGTATAATGGGAAGTCTAAGACATGACAACGTGAGAGAATTGATGATGAAGGAGTCATATCAATTTTGTTTGTGAAATCGTGCGAGAACTTAGCGGATCCATTTACCAAACCTCTAGGGATAGATTTTGTAAATTATACAAATAAAGGGGTGGGACTAAAACTCATTGACAAATAGATTCTTCAATGATGGCAACCCAACTCAAAACTCATATACATCGAGTGTAGAGTTCAATGGGTAAGGAAAAGTTGATGATAAGGGAATAGTTCACATCATTGACGACTTAAAGTGCCATCTAGGATTGTTAATGTTGGTTACTACCAGACATGAGGTTTAAGACATAGGCTTTTAATGACATTCAGTTGAAGAGCAACAAGTATCTCTAAAGGTAACAAAGATGTTGTAAGAATTTTACCTATGTGAACCTAGAGGTGGTGCCATCACTCAAGAGAGTAGGAGTTTTCTCTTCAGGTTGTTCATGAATGGATTAGCGCAAGGCCATAAAAGTGCTAAGTGCATAAAGTGGGAAATACATGAGTAATCAGGTATGGTTTTATCACTAGGAATGTTAGGTTCAATATTTTAAGAATAACTTAGCATTTCGATGAAGCTTTGTAGTATTTACCCTAAGATAAAGTTCAAACCTAAAGGTACTCTATTTTATGCACTAATATCATTTGGGCAAGAGAAAGAATATGTATTTAATCAAGTGGGGGATTGTTAGGATTGGTTAAATACATATTGAAATTGGTTAGGCACAAAGAGGTGCAAAGACCATAACGATTTCACTAAAGTCAACACGAGCGGGTTGACTTATGGTATAGGCATCTATAAATTATCTTTTTGGGTCCAAAGTGTTTATTTAAAGTATATGAAAGTACCAAATTTTTTGCAGACATTTGGTGTAGTGTCCTAAAACTCCTAATAAGGTTTAGTACCTTAACTAGCATGTCAGGATGACATGCATGGAATTTATATGGATTATATTAGTATATACTCGAATATGCATGAATATATGTATTAAATGTGTTTAAAGACTTGTTTGTGTTAAAAAGAGGTATTTTCGTAATTATCACCCATTAAGAGTATATTTGTAATTTTATGTGTTAGGTGCTTGGGACCATATTATTATGTGGATATATGTGATATCCAACATGAGTGGGTCCTTTTGGGAAATGTTATCCAGATTTCCGGATAGCGTTTAGATGGATATCCTCGGGGAAGCAGAATTATCAATGTCTTTCACGGTAGGTGACCAGAGCTCGCAGACGGACAGAAAGGCTTCGCCTCTCCCGTTTAGTGTCCGGATTACTCTTTCAAGCAAACGCGACACGGAGCTCGTCAACTCTCCCGGACCCCCGAAGGGGTATCCTTCGGGGAAGCTCCTTCCAGGAGAAGCTCTTCAAGTGGTCTTCGCGGAAACAGTTCCGTGCCTCGCACGGAACAAGACCAGGCGGTCGAGTCGTGGAGGAGGCATGTTTGGAATGATATCCACCTGACACAGAACCCCGCCTGACACGCCCGACAGGTCAAAGCCGCACACATCCCAGCACGCCTAAGGGTACCTTCTCGCCTACTGTTCCGCTGACAACTTGGAAAAGACGGCTGACTTTGTGTATTCCCCATACTTTCACGTAAATATACCCACATAGAGTCTTGTAGCCATGCTACTACAGTAATTGTATCCCCTATTTATGGCTGGTGTAATTAAGACTCATGTAGGTAGAGAAAAACACTAATCCAAAACCCTAGCTATAAAGACCCCCTCATTTTACAATAGGGGGGACGGCCAACAAATCACATAGCAAGAACTCTACTAAAATCTCTCTAGCTTCATCTTCTCCAAGAGAACCCGAGAGAAACACTGTGAGGTTGTGAGTTCCTTATACACCAGCTGTTTGATTGTTATTCTCTACAAGTATAATAACATCGACTCGTGGACTAGGGCTCGTTAACGCCTGAACCACGTAAAAAACACTGTTTGTTTATTTACATTTCTGCACTTTTATAGCTCTTGTCTTTTTATTATTCCGTTCGTATTCGTTTCCGAAAAGCTCGGTAAACATTTTGGTGCTTTCATTGAGAGCTGTAGGAAGTTGTTAGTCAGCTCTTTTTCTGTGTATTGAAAAGATGGTGACTACGAGAAAATCTGCAGTTGACAAAAGTGCTAGGGTCGACCCCGATACTACGATGGAAGATGTGGTACAAAACGAACCCTTGGACCACCACGGTGAAGACCCGACATCCCGCCAGGATCGGGTCAGTACTGAAGATACGACATACCTAGAAAGCGAGGAAGAGTATGTCCGAGACGGTTACTACAAAGACGGCTACTACTACGAGAAGGATCCAGAACTGGTCCAAGTAGCCGAAGAACTGGTGGTCACTAAGGCCAAGATTGCTGAGCAGGAGCGCGTCTCCGAAAAAATGCAGCGAATGATGGAGCGCCTCCAGAGCAAGTTCGGAGACCTAGGCGACTCGGGCGAGGATTCCTTTGTTCCAGGTGGTGCTGATGCCACCATGCCGGATCCAGCCGCCGCTGGACCATCCATAACCGCCCCTAACAAGGGCAAAGAAAAGGATGGGGAGCCTGCACGCGCTAACGCCCCTGCACCTCCTAAAGGCGTGGATCACCAGGCCGACTGCCCCCCCCCCCCCCGCGCGCAGAAGGTCTCTGGCGCTTCTAAGCCCAGACGTCCTTCATCCCCAAGGGGGCACTCTGTGCCTAAAGGGCCCGGTGCTAAGGCACCCAGGCCTAGGGGAAGGAACAACCGCCCCAGTGATTCCGTCAACCAGGACGGTCGGGCTGCGAACTCGCACTCCGAAGATAGCTGGTCCACGGTGGACCTAAGAAGAAGGTTGGAAGCCAAGTATGAAAAGGCCAAAGGAGAAAAGGCCCGGCCTCGCGGAGATGACCTCCGAAATCATATTAATGACAAGCTCCGGGGACGTGACCTCCCGGAGAGTGATACAAAGAGGCTCGAGGAACAGATTGCTGCCTTGACCAAGCTGGTCCGGAAGCAAAGTGGGGCCCTGTCAGACTCTGAGGAGGAAGACCCGGAACCATGTATTCGGAGGATCGCGGAAACATCCCTCCCGGATAACTTCAAAATGCCTCACATAGAATTATATGACGGGAGGACAGACCCGCGCACCCATCTAGCTAAATACAACAAAATGATGCAAGTGGCGCGCGTCAGTGAAGACGCCAAATGCATGTGCTTCTCACTCACCCTTACCAAGTCCGCGGAGGACTGGTGGAAAAGATTAGCTCCCGGATCCATCCACAGTTGGAAGGAGCTACAGTCCGCGTTCAGAAGGCAGTTCATTGCTGCCCGAGACCACGACATGGAAGTTGGTTCCTTAACCAACATCAAGCAGCTACCCAATGAGAACCTCAAAGCTTTCATTCAGAGAATGATGGAAGCTGCTGCAAAATCCAAGGTCAGCGATGACATGAAGCTGATCGCCCTTCAATCGGGCCTTACTGTCGGCTCCCTGCTATGGGGGGAAATGCAAAGGAGACGGGCAGAAACGCTGTCCGAATTCATGTCAAAAGCTCAGGGAATCATCAACCTTGAGGATGCCTACCAGCAGGCCTTTGGAGTTCCCCCAGCTCCAACGCCTTCCGTGACTGCGCCGAGCTTTGCTTCGCAAGCTCCCGCACCAGCCCTCACGCTTCCAGGAGCCCAATTCACTCCAAGTGTGTATGGGCCTTCCGCGTCTGCTCAGACGCCGAGTCAAACCCATTTCTCTGGGTACGGAGCCGTACAAACCGGATGTAGTATCGCTCCTGGCCTGCCGCAGCCGCAAGCGGAAGGCCCAGAACGAAATTTGAGCCAATCGCGGAGCAAACGAAGCGGAAGAAACTCCAACCGGGGAGACCATTCAAAGAAACCCCGGAAGGACTATGAGCCCAAGTTCATCGAGTATACCAGTTTGATAGACTCGCGAGAGAATGTCTATCGGGCGACCTGTAATATGGTCAACTACAGGAAGCCCCTGAAAGTGTCTCACGGAGGAAGGCGTCCGCGAGACTCCAATAAGAGGTGTGAGTTCCACGGAGACGTGGGGCACACCACGAACGAGTGCCTTCAGCTGAAGGATGAGATCGAGTCCCTGACAAGAGGGGGACACCTCGGTCAGTGGGTGAGGATACCCATTATCTATCCCGGACAGGGAGTAGTTCACGGAGCTGCATATTCCACGGGACAGAGGGGGACCGCTAGCGCTCCTGGAGCCGGTCACCCCCAAGCTCCCGGGTCTCAGTTCCCAGCGCTTCCTGCTCCAACCGCTCTGGCACCCATTGCCTTGCTGGCTCCAGGACCTGGCAACCCATATCCGCCCGGCCTTGCTCCGCCACCCGTTGACGGACACGTAGCCACCATTTCCGGAGGACCACACCTTGCCGGAAGCACCCGCAACTCCCAGAAGAGGTACTTGAGGGAGTTAGAACACACCGGGGAGATGTGCGCCTTGGTTCAATCACCTGCTCAACGTCCCCGAATGATGGACCTTCCCATCACCTTCACAGAGGACGATGCTCAACATGTGCACTTCCCCCACAATGATCCCCTCGTGGTGGAAGCCCAGATTGCCAATAAGAAGGTCTCACGGATCTTGGTCGATAACGGAAGCTCCGTAAACATCCTCTTCAAAGCGGCCTTCCACGCGATCGGATTAACCGAGACAGACCTGACCCCATGCCCCATCCAGCTTCAAGGGTTCAATGGGGATGCACTCATGCCATTAGGCAAAATTCAACTTCCAGTCACCCTCAGAGGAGAAAGCGACGCTTGTGCCTTCAAGCACAGCACATTCGTGGTGGTCGACTGCCCCACGGCGTATAATGCCATCTTAGGCCGACCGGTCCTAATAGATTGTGGGGCCATAACCTCGATACGCCACTTATGCTTGAAGTTTCCATGCGACGATGGGCGTATCGGCACCCTCCGAGGAGACCAACGAAGTGCCCGAAGCTGTTATAACGTCTCCGTCCGATCCGTCTACACGGTCCAGGAGACGGTTGCTGCCATTCCTTTGGCGGAAGAATTACCAGAAACTGGGGGTGCTCAAGAGGCATACTTTGACGAACTCGACCCAAGAGTGGGAATCGAGAAAGCGATAGAGCCGATGGAGGAAGTCGAAGAGGTGATTCTCAACCCGGGAGATCCCACCAAAGTCATTCAGGTGGGGAAAAACCTGCCGTTGGCCATTCGAGATAAGATCGTGGCCACTGTGAAGAATAATCAGGATATCCTGGCATGGTGCCACGCTGATATGACGGGAATTAATCCTAATGTTGCGTGCCACGCACTCAACATAGACCCATCTGCAACTCCAGTTCGCCAAAAGAGGAGGCCGTTAGACCCAGTGAGGGCCGAAGCCGTCAAAGCTGAAGTGGACAAGCTGATGTCCATAGGCTTTCTCCAGGAGTCACACTATCCCGTGTGGTTGGCCAACCCAGTTCTGGTCCCGAAACCCGATGGGTCCTGGAGAATGTGCATTGACTTCACGGACCTAAACAAAGCCTGCCCGAAAGATTGTTTCCCTCTTCCGCGAATCGATCAGATGGTAGACGCTACTTCCGGGTACGAACTCTTATCCTTCATGGACGCGTACTCCGGATACAACCAGATCAAGATGCATGTCGTGGACCAGGAACACACCAGCTTCCTCACGGACAAGGGTGTCTACTGTTACGTGGTCATGCCTTTCGGTTTGAAGAATGCTGGGGCGACGTACCAGCGTCTAGTAAACAGGATGTTCAAGGACCAACTGGGGAAGAACATGGAGGTGTACGTGGACGACATGTTGGTAAAATCCAAGACCTCCGGGGACCACAGTGACGACCTTGAGGAAGCTTTCGCCGTGATCCGAAAGTATGGAATGAAACTGAATCCAAAGAAATGTACTTTCGGGGTCTCTTCTGGGAAGTTCCTCGGTTTCATTGTCAGCTCCCGCGGAGTGGAAGCCAACCCTGAGAAAATTAAGGCGTTCATAGATATGCCTTCCCCCCGGAAGCATAAGGATGTCCAGAGCGTTATCGGAAGGATAGCTGCTCTCAGCCGCTTCGTATCCAAGGCCACTGACAAGTGTATCCCCTTCTTCAATGTGTTGCGAGGAAACAAGAAGTTCGAGTGGACCCCCGAATGCGAAGCAGCCTTCCAACACCTCAAGGAACATTTAACCCAAGCTCCCATTCTGTCCAAACCTGTCGAAGGAGAGGCGTTGTTCTTATACTTAGCTATGACAGAGCACGCAGTGAGTGCCGCTCTCGTCCGGGAAGATGGCCGTATCCAGCTCCCTGTGTATTACGTAAGCAAGAGGTTACTGGACGCCGAGTCCAGATATTCAATGATCGAAAAACTCTCCCTCTGCTTGCTAATTGCTTCGCGGAAGCTAAGGCCATATTTCCAGGCGCACACCATCAAAGTACTCTCCAACCACCCTCTCCGACAAGTCTTGCAGAAACCTGAGTCTTCTGGCAGATTGCTTAAGTGGGCCATGGAACTGAGCCAGTTCGACATCCACTACCAACCACGTGTTTCCGTAAAAGGACAAGCTCTCGCGGACTTTATTGTGGAATGCTCGGGAATGAATGACCTCCCGGAAGATCCTGTCCCGGAACATCCCACATGGAAGGTCTATGTAGACGGAGCCTCAAATGAAAAAGGAGCTGGAGCAGGGGTCATCCTAATATCTCCCCAAGGGCATCAGCTCCAGAGCGCCATCCGTTTCGCGTTCCCAGCATCCAACAATGAGGCAGAACACGAAGCCATGTTAGCTGGATTACGACTGGCGAGAGAAGTCGGAGCCCAAAAAATCGAAGTATACAGCGACTCCCTACTTGTGGTAAACCAAATATCCGGGGAATACCAGACGAAAGGCGAAAAAATGGCTGCCTACGTGTCTCTCTCCCGCGGCCTACTGCAGCATTTCAAAGGCTACCAAATCCGCCAGGTCCCCCGGGACCAGAACTCACTCGCGGAGACGCTGGCCAAGCTTGCAACAGACCCGGAGATCGAACAATATGGCCTGGTGCCCATCGGGCACTTAGAAGCTCCCACTACCGAGACACAGAGGGTAAATGCCATCATCGACCATTCCCATTCCTGGATAGGACCCATCCTCAGATTTCTCACCAACGGAGAGCTCCCCACTGATAAAGCTGACGCAAGAAAGCTCCAGTATCAAGCTCCCCGATACGTGGTTATGGATGGAAAGCTTTACCGCAGGGGGTTGTCCATACCCTTCCTTAGGTGTGTTGCCGGAACCGAAGTCAGCGCCATCATCCATGAGGTTCACGGAGGCTTCTGTGGCGACCATACCTCCGGGCTGAGCCTCTCCAAAAAGATCCTTCGACAAGGATACTTCTGGCCCACCATGAAGAAGGATTGTGTGGATTATGTCAGAAAATGTGAGCAGTGCCAGAGGTACGCCAAGGTCCCGCGAGCGCCGCCTACAGAAATTACCTTAATGACCAGCCCCTGGCCGTTCGCCGTTTGGGGCATTGACCTAGTAGGTTCCCTTCCAACTGGAAAGGGTGGAGTGAAGTATGCCATAGTCGCGGTAGACTACTTCACCAAATGGGCTGAAGCTGAACCTATGAACACGGTCACATCTAAAAAAGCACTGGACTTTGTCATCAGGAATATAGTGTGTCGTTTTGGGCTTCCACGAAAAATTGTGTCCGACAATGGGAAGCAATTTGACAGTGAACACTTCACGAACTTCTGTGCTTCGCATGGAATTATCAAAAGCTTCTCCGCAGTCGCCAGACCCCAGGCTAATGGGCAAGTGGAGGCTGTAAACAAAATATTAAAGACCACGTTGAAGAAAAAACTCCAAGCCTGCAAGGCTCACTGGCCGGAAGAACTTCCGCGAGTACTTTGGGCCTATCGCACAACAGAGAGAACTTCGACGGGGCACACACCTTATTCCATGACCTTCGGTTGCGAGGCCGTCATCCCAGTAGAAACTATGATCCCCTCTCACAGGCAGGACACCTACGACCCTACCCAGAACCACGCCCTTCTCCAGGAGTCCTTGGACATGATCGAAGAGCTCCGGGAACAGTCGCAGGTCCAGCTAAAAATGTACCAAGGCAAGATATCCCGACACTTTAACACAAGAGTCAAGAGCCGTACATTCGAAGTTGGGGATCTTGTCCTCCGGAGAGTATTTCTTGCTACGCAGGATCCGGGAGTGGGAGTCCTCGGACCCAACTGGGAAGGCCCTTATGAAGTACAAGAAAAAGTGGGCCATGGGACGTATCACTTAAAGAGACTCGACGGATCTAAAGTCCCACGCGCCTGGAACGCGGAGCACCTCCGCCGTTACTACCAGTAGGCCCCGGACTATCTAGTCGGAAGTCCTTGGTGAAATTAGCAAAAGTGAAAAATGTGGAAATAATCCTCCCTGTTGTAAAACACGCGCCTAGCAGGCTAATTTAATGAAACACGGAGAGATTCACTCCGCTTTTACTGCACTTTTTATCCCTGTGTTCAAAGCTGCGTTTTAACAAGTGACCACGCGGTCCGGAGACGTCCGGACCCCACGCTCACTTGGAGGGGTATACATGGCTAAGGCATAGCCATACGCCCCTTGAACAAAACATACACAGAACACCACTTATGTGCTAGCATTGTGTTTGAAATTTTTAAATTGTTAAGCTTAGGTTAATTTGTTGCCATGAACATGCTTGCGTTACGTGTCATGTGTGCATTATGTGTTTATGTGAAAATTGTCATTGAAATACCTGCCATTACGCATCATGAAAATTATCTCCTGTGTAGCCCAGCGATGAACAGGACTGGGGGTTGGGGCACGTTCAGAGAGCTACGCCGAAACACCCCCAACTCCCTGACAAGTCCTTTGCAGAATACTCCGCTATCGCTGTAGAGCTTTGCTTCGCAAGCTCCAGCTCCGGGTCCCGCAAGGCGAAAGATGGCAAGATCTGCGACCGTTGTAAGCCTTGCTTTGCAGGCTCCAGCTCTGGATCTCACAAAATAATGCATGGCGAGCTCCTCGACCATTGCAAGTTTCAGCTCCAGGAGCAGAGATGGTCGATCACCCACTCACAGCAGGCCTTGCTTCGCAAAGCCCCTACTCCGGGATCGCACCTGGTGGGCATGGCAATTTCACCGACAGCAACGAGCCTTGCTTCGCAGGGCTCCATGCCAGGTCCCTGAAGTCAGCCACCATGAGGTTCGCAACGACAGTTAGTTTTGCTTCGCAAAGATCTAACCTTAAGTCTAGCGACGCTCACCAAAAGAACTCCCGTTCCGAGCCATGGAACGGCTCACCTTAACAATCCCAGCGAATAGTATAACTACAAGTCCCGGGATTGGCTATTTGCCTTAGGAAAGCTAAAATACGGCGAAAGGAGTCTGGCCGTTGGAACCAGGAAACCTTCGTAACCTAGAAACTACGTGGGAAAAGACAT
This sequence comes from Humulus lupulus, assembly GCF_963169125.1. Lineage (NCBI taxonomy): Eukaryota > Viridiplantae > Streptophyta > Magnoliopsida > Rosales > Cannabaceae > Humulus > Humulus lupulus. Next base: position 123,863,404 of record NC_084801.1, on the reverse strand, counting down.
CAGCCGTTAGAGCTTCATGTGGAAAGTGCATAGGTTCTGGCCGTTGGAACCAAAACCTCATGCGCCCCTACAATAGTTTCTACTGTATAAAAGTCTACCCTAAACGCAAAGATAAATAAAGAACTCGGCAAAAAAGAAAGGAGATTGCTATAATTATGGCAAATATGTCTGCAATGAGAAAAGAGTACAAGGCGCTTCGCCCCAAAGAAAAACACAAATGAAAAATTATTAAAGATAATGCCCCTACAAGCATTGGGGGTGGCAGTAGTGTCCGCGTCCAAGGCCTCGAGGTCGGCAGTTCCAACTGGGGCAGGCGGAGTCTGCTCATTGGGAGGTGGAACTTCATCACATGCAGGTTCAGAGGTCCCCGCCTCTCCGGGATCTCCGGCTTCAGGGGGTCCAGCACGCTCGTCAACGTTGTATGTTTGGACGTACACCTCTGGGCCTTGATCCCACACCTGTAATTTCTCCCTCATGGCGTCAGCATCTCTCCCAGATAGCCTAGTACCTCCGGGTTCATTTTCCAGAGTTGATGCATGAGGGCCATGTGCGATATATTAATCGTCCTGTTCAGAACCACCTCGGCATCCTCCCTCTCCTTCAAGCGCTCCGCCTCGGAGGTTGCCAGCTGTGCCTCCGCGACAGCTAATTGAGCCCTTAGTTTTTCCATCTCGGCCTTGGAGGCATCCCGCTCTCCCTTAAGAGAATCAATCTCCTTGCGCTGCTCCCTATTTTGGCTCAGCACGGATTGCTTCTCGGTCACATGCCCCCTGGCAGTGAATTGCAAGGCTCCGATCTCTTTATCCTTCTCGGCGAGCCCCAACTCCAGCATAGACACGAGATCCTTGCTCCTCTTATGAAATTGCTCCTCCTCGTGCAGCTTACTCTGAAGAGAGGAATATTCCTCTTGCTGCTTAAGGAGGAGATCATCTTTTGATTGCAAGCGGGCTTCCAAGGTATCCTTCTCCACCCTGGATTGGGACAGCTCTTCCCGGAGCTGGGAGTTTTCGGCCATCATCTCATCCGACCGCTGTCTGAACTCATTCTCTGCGTTGGCCCGGTACTCTCGATATTTGGCAAGATATTTCTTGTCCGCCGCTTCCTCAGCCGTGCGCCGGGCCTGATCAATCTTCTCTGAAGCCTCCAAGGCCTGTTGGGTCAGTTTCTGCTTCTCCGCCTCCAAGGCCTGGCGAGCCAGCTGGCTCTCCTCCAGTTGAACCAGAACTGCACCCACCTCCCGGAACGAGCGTTCCGCGATCATAGAGGCCTGCAAGGAAAGACAACAGAATGAGTTAAGCCGGACCAAGAGACAGATAATCCCAAAACACAACAACTGACGGCTTACCCCGGACAATTGTTGCTTCACGGCATGTGTCAGCAACAGCGGATCCTTACTGCTACTGATGGCCCATTTCTCAGAATTGAGCTCGCACAAGCTCAGGGCCATGTCCTCCATCATCTCCGCTCCGAACGGGGCCAATGCACGTCCAAGCCTAGGCACCAGCCTCTTCTCCAAGGCTGGGCCATCCAAAACCGCTCCAGCCGGGTGAAGAGACCTCACCCCCTCGGCCAGCTCAGCTCTCTTCACGGCAGACAAGTTGTCTGCCCTTCCCTGAGTAATGGCCTTCTCAGCCTCCAACCGTCTCTTCAAAAAACTATCGGCCCGTCTTACACCCTCCAGGAGGGCAGCGGGGAAACGGGTTGGCTTCTGCGGGAAGTGGAACTTCAGGCCAGGCAGAGGAAGGTTTGTTTGCTGAGAAGAAGGAGATCCCGAAAGGGTGGACTCCCTTTGGGCAGGAGGAGGAGGCAGACGGGGTATTAAGGCCCCGGTCTGTTGTTTTTGTTGCTGCGCTGGCGGAGGTGACTGCCTTTGTTGTTGTTGTTGCTTTTGCTGCTGCGGCAGCAGAAGTAATTGCCCTTGTTGTTGCTGCTGATTTGGATGTTCTTGTTGCTGCCGCTGTGGCGTTGGTGATTGTCTCTGTTGTTCTTGTTGCTGCTGTTGTTGTAGTTGTGGTTGCTGTCGTTGCTGTTGTTGTTGCCTTCGACCAGGAGAAGAGTGTCTAAGGCGTTTCTTCTTAGCGCCCTCAGCATCTTCTCCGGGACGCTTGCTCACCCCAGTTGTTTTCACGGGGAACACAAGGCCTTCCCCATCGCTACTGTTACTCGAGACCATCATAGCCTCGGAAGGCCCGTCGGCAGGAGACTTCTCTACCCCCGGAGACGCTTGCGCCTCGCCACTTGTCCTCTTGGGGGTGGCAGCTTTACCTCCCCTACCATCCTTGGCCTTCCGTCCTTTCCCCTTGGACGGGTCTTGGCTGGTGGCAGCCTTCTTAATGAGCAAGGTAACTCTTCCCAACATCTTGGCTTCTGGGTACTCTGAAAGAAACATACGAAGCAAGGTTAACGAACCAACAAGCAATGAGAAAGAAGATAAGCAGAAGACAAGACAATCAACAACAAAAAAGCACAAGCAAGTCCGCCAGCAGGGAACAAGAAACAAGAAAAAGAAAAGTTTGAAAGGGACGACCATGCACGAGAAACGTGGATGGCCTTCCCCGAGCAAAACAAAACACCGCTTCCTGCTCCAGAAAGCTCCCGTACTCCCTGAAGTCCGGGAATGACATGCTGAGGGAAGAAGGGTCAACCATGATGACACCTTCTGGCAGACTACCGTCACTCAGACACCCGAGGAGCTCATCTACCCTATCGCAATATCTGTCAAAGGGTATCCTACGCGGATCTAGCCTAAGAAAGCGGGGATCGAACCCCATCTGAGAGGTCCGGGAAACCTCAGACAGGCTAGGGGTGTGGATCAATCGAAAACTAGTCTTACCTCTCCCGAAGGTACTAACCCCCGGAGCCCCTTCGTTAGGGTAAGCCGCGGCGTGGCGGGCCTCGATCTCCTCTTCCTCCGGCTGGGGGTCGGGGAACCTCTCCGCCCAGCTAGGAGATAAAGTATTCTCGTCCCGGGCTGCTTGGTTGATCACCTTGGACAGCTCCAGGGCAATCTGCTCCCAGATGTCAGCTGACACCTGAATTTGCCCCCTGCCACTCACTGGCTCAATGTTTTGGAAAGAGGCGAGTAGCCCATACTCCCTCAAAGATTCGGAGGTCACAAGTCCCTCCACTTTCAACTCTTCCTCCGAAAGCCCTTCGTAAAACTTGGACCTCCTTATCATCTCCGCACAGCGAGGTGTCCGCGGAACGACTTCTGCAAAATTCAAATACAAGCATTAGAGATCCTCCCGAAAGGCAAATCAAACGCAAAGAAGCAAAGTTGAAAAGGAGAGGGAGGAGCACTTACCAGGGATTTTGAAGTCCAAAGATAGGGCTGGCACCCTCTTCACTGGGAAGCCAGTCGTCAGGAACCAGTACTCCCGAAGGTCTGGAACCCTCGCGGTATGACAGGTGGGACACATCACGTCCGGGTGCCTTTCCAGCCTGTAAAATCCCACCTTGTCTGGATGACCCCTCATAGGCTGAGACTTCAACCCGTAGAAGTACAGCACCTCCTCCAGGGTAGGAGCTTCCAGTTTCCGGGACTTGCAAAAGATGAACCACCCCGCTAGGAGCTTGTAGCTGGGGGGAATCAACTGGAAGGGGGCAATCCCCGCCTTCACACAGAAATTGGCAAAGTAACTTCTTAGGGGCAAGTGCGCCCCACACACTATGTGTGCCCAGCTCCAGGCACCAAAGCCCTCGTGACTCTGGCTAGCCGACTCGCCCAGCACCGACAGACGGTGCCACATCAGACCTGGGATGTTCTTCAGGCCTGCCTCGGAGGAGTACAGCTCCAGCATGCCGTAATTCCTGAACAGGTTCGGCTTCTGATCCATCTCCCAGATTGAACTATTGGAAGTCGGTGGGCTAGCCGCGACCACTTTTGCCTTTCCTTTCCCCTTTGCACCAGCGACAGGGGAACCCTTCTCCTGGGCAGAATCAGCCTCCACCACAGCGAGGAGTTGTTCCTTTGAGATGTTCGTCACTGAACAAAAGAAAGAAAGAAGAAAACACTCTAAGCAGTCAGCACCCTTGTCATACCCTAGTGGTATCAAAGGCATCGAGGAGACCCTCCCTGAAAACTGCTTGGAGAGGCTCCCACCGAGCTTGTCGAGGGGTTGGCACCATGCCACCCGAAGGGCAGCAAGGAACCAGACTCAGACTCCGAGCCTAAGCCCACCAAAAGAAGTGTTTTTCCAGAGAAAGACACCCTAAAGGCGTTCATGCTTATGCCCTAAAACAGCAAACCAGAACAACGCAAGCAAAACAAGGAACGACTTTCCAAACGTAAATCGTCAAAGCATGCAAAAGAGACTACTTATCGACTCACATCAATCACATGCCTACCAAAGCCCTATTCACGCATGCACATAGGCGATAATGGCAGAAACCTCAACTCTAACAACTACCAACAACCTAAGGTTTAGGAGGAAAGAGCAAAGTAGAAATACTTACTGGTATTCGGGTAGTTGGAGGTTGAAGGAGTAACCGGATCACTGCACAGCACGATCGCGAGAAGTAAAAGCTGCAAAGACGAACGGCGATTCAAACCTTGAACTTCGGCGAATAAACCCACTGCCAAATCAAAAGAAAAGTTTCTAGATCCCTTACCAAAAGAAGTGGCAAGTTCGAAGGAATGGAAGCTTGGAAGCTTGAGAGTTCGAAGGTTTGGAAATCTGAAAATCCGAAAGATAGAGAATTTGAAAGCGTAAAGAGGAAGAAAGGTCCGTTCCCTCATTTTTATAGCAGGGAAGAAGTCGTTTCGAATTCCTCAAATGGACGGTCCCGATCTTCCCATTCCGTGTGCGTCAGATCCAACGGCTGGAGATGAAGCGACGATCCTATTTATGACTCCTCGGATGGGAATAAAGTATTTATTTCCCATCATTATACCACCTCGGGCCCGGAGTACCATTATAAACCGTCAAATCATTACTCAGATGACTGACGCACGCATACTCAACCAGTCGCCCCACGCACACGTCTTGGTCGCAGAACCATTCCCGGCATGACGCGTGGCCCTTGCCGCACTTAAGTACTTGAGTTCAAACAGAAGAAATTCCCTTCCTTTTTCATACTAACACTCAGGCGGGAAAAAGGAACACTTCCGGGAACGCAGAAGGTGGCCCCTCGCCTAATCTAAGAAACCGGAATACCCGGAGGGCCGTACAAGCCCCCGGATCTCTCAAAGCTCCGTGACCTTGGGGGGTAAATGTTATCCAGATTTCCGAATAGCGTTTAGATGGATATCCTCGGGGAAGCAGAATTATCAATGTCTTTCACGGTAGGTGACCAGAGCTCGCAGACGGACAGAAAGGCTTCGCCTCTCCCGTTTAGTGTCCGGATTACTCTTTCAAGCAAACGCGACACGGAGCTCGTCAACTCTCCCGGACCCCCGAAGGGGTATCCTTCGGGGAAGCTCCTTCCACGAGAAGCTCTTCAAGTGGTCTTCGCGGAAACAGTTCCGTGCCTCGCACGGAACAAGACCAGGCGGTCGAGTCGTGGAGGAGGCATGTTTGGAATGATATCCACCTGACACAGAATCCCGCCTGACACGCCCGACAGGTCAAAGCCGCACACATCCCAGCACGCCTAAGGGTACCTTCTCGCCTACTGTTCCGCTGACAACTTGGAAAAGACGGCTGACTTTGTGTATTCCCCATACTTTCACGTAAATATACCCACATAGAGTCTTGTAGCCATGCTACTACAGTAATTGTATCCCCTATTTATGGCTGGTGTAATTAAGACTCATGTAGGTAGAGAAAAACACTAATCCAAAACCCTAGCTATAAAGACCCCCTCATTTTACAATAGGGGGGACGGCCAACAAATCACATAGCAAGAACTCTACTAAAATCTTTCTAGCTTCATCTTCTCCAAGAGAACCCGAGAGAAACACTGTGAGGTTGTGAGTTCCTTATACACCAGCTGTTTGATTGTTATTCTCTACAAGTATAATAACATCGACTCGTGGACTAGGGCTCGTTAACGCCTGAACCACGTAAAAAACACTGTTTGTTTATTTACATTTCTGCACTTTTATAGCTCTTGTCTTTTTATTATTCTGTTCGTATTCGTTTCCGAAAAGCTCGGTAAACAGGAAATTTTAGCAGAAGAGTCACGATTGGGATAGATACTCGGCTCTGGGTGAGCCAAGTGGTATTTTGAGAATTTTGCATATTTTGGGAATTATTGGTCAATAAAATAAATTGGAAAAATTATATGTGTATTCATGGATTAATGATTAAATTGGGAATTAGAGATATAATTTGAGATTTAGTGGGAATTAAAGGCTAATGACCATTTTTCCCTTGTGGGACTTTAAGGAAGGAGTTCAAAGGGAAGAGAATATTGGTCATTTGAGCAAGGAAGTAGATAATTTGGCTAAGTTTTAGGGTGCAGATGCCATTCACATTCCATACAACCCTTTCTCCCTCACTTTCTAAATATTTCTTTATTTTTACACTAAATTCATTCAAGGGATCAAGTTCTTGAGTTTTTGAGAAAATTTTGTAGAATTTATACTTACTAGTGGGAATGGGTGCTGCTAATGTCACCAATAAGCCAAGGATCTCAAAAAATTCAGAGAGATAAGCTACTTTCTTCTCTAATTTTCTTTAAGTTCTTGGTATTCTTCATGTTCTTGAAATATTTTGGGATTTGTCTAATTTTCGTAGCTTTGGGTCCTATGTTGTTTAGATTGGTTGGTTGGATGAAGAAACTTGTTAATATGTTGAATTGGGATTTGAATTGTGATTGAGAAACTAGAATTTGGTGGAGATTAAACTTGAAATTTGGATTTTATGAGCAAAGTTAGAGTTTAGAACTCTAAGTTGCAATCTTGGGTTTTCATGTGTTTTTTTTTGGGTGTTTTGTTGTGTCTTGGTAAGGTATATGGGTTATGCTAGCTATATTAAGGCTTGATTTTGTGTAAAATTGCTAAGAATTTAGTTTGGGGTCAAGATTTTGAGTTTGAAAGTCATAGTTCAAATTGGGGAAGAGCACTTTGAATTATGAGCTTGTTTTATGTTTCTAGGGACCTAGTGCGACTTTAAATAATAATGTCCGTTTATTCCTTTACAAGAAAAGAAGCACATGAGACAGTATTCCTACAACTCAGTGATGGACTGTTTAATGTATCGAATGTTATGTCTTCAAATTAACAATTGTTAAATGGTGGGAATAGTCAGCAGTTGTCAATCTAGTGATGGATTGAGTCATTGAATAATTATAAGGACTTAATTTTTTAGTATCTTAAATATAATGGAGATTATATGTTTGTGTATTTAGGCAGTGACCTATAATCCCAAAGGATGAATTAATTTTTTAAACCAGATAGAAATCTTCAAAGATTGATATCAGGATCAGTTTCTATAACTGTGGAGGAAACACATTAATCTGGAAATGTGTTGGACATTTTAGAATTGTATGTTTCACCATAGAAGCTGAAATAAACAAATACGAGCAGTTAAATAGGCTATTTGATTAAGTTGAGTTCTTTGCCATTGTGGAAAGGGTTTCAGACTTGAATAAACTACTAGTATCTCATTGCGAAAGCAATGGAGATATAACTATTCTAGAAAAAATAGAAATCATGAGAGGGAAAAGCACATGAAATGAAGTATCATTTAATTCAATACAATTTTACATAATTGGTCATCTTGAAGATAGCTTCAAGACAGCTTCTTACAAAACTGTTTACGAAGATTTTGTTAGACAAATTCGTTCAGGATAATGTGAGTGACACATTGAGAGAGATGCCTCAATTTTCTTAAGGGCAAGTGGGAGATTTTTGGGAATAGTGTCCTTAAAGAAATTGTAGTTGATAAATGTTTTAAATGAAATAAATAATTGAATTAAATTATTATATATATAGACTATGTCCGATATTATGTTGATAATATTAAGTAAATATTAGATAATTCCAAAGTTCATCTATGTGGTCTTAATCTCATCTTGGTATGAGAGGATCGAGATCGAGATAATGAACTTAAAACAGTTCGCAGTAAAATAAAGTTATGGAATCTTTAGATTAATTACTACTAGTACGGTTCACTAGCATTATGAATGCAAGCGACCTAGATCCGGGGCACTAGTGTAGTAGGATACTTTAGTGAAGGTACTTTATCTATAGTAATATATAGAACTAGACCAAATGTGATTTATTAATAGTTGTTTAAACACAGTTTCGTAGTATTAATCAAACACATCAAACGATGATCATATACACGATAATCTTAATCCTGAGGTTACTATGAACTCCTATATATGTCATATGATCCTTTGATTCATACGTTAAGGTTTGTCATAATGATTAGGCTAAGAACAATTATTTTGGGGACTCAATGATATATATGGTTGGGGACATAGTTTAGTAGATATGGAATCTATACCTTCTTATAGATTGAATAATGGTTCCCTATTGGGTTAACTTTTGGAACTGAAAAGGTTATGAGCACTCATGTCGCAAACTTGTTGTGACACAGCCTTCACTAGTAAAGTCAATGGTACACTAGGAACTAGATATAGTTAAAAAGGTAAACCTGTAATTTTATTCACTTTTAATTATGAACCATTAATAGAGAATTAACGTTGTATGTAATGATTATATCAATGGACACTTTATTCTTTAATAAAGTACTATGTAAATATATGTCTATAATTATCAAGAGTTCAATCTCATATTTATAGTGGAGTAATCATGAGATTAATAAATATGATTATTTAATTAAAGATCTTTGATTAATAATCTAATATTTCTTGGAGCTTAATATTATAGGTCCATAGTGTTGGGAAACTCATACATGATCTTTATTTATTTTCATGTAGATCTAATATTAAACAAGTTAATATGAGATAACCTAGATCATGTTTCTAAAATTGAATTCAAAGAGAAATAATGATAAGAATACTTACATTATACGCAGTGGAATGAATGAGTCATTCCTTCAGTTTCTCTAACCCTTGTATCATTTCTGTTGCAGAGTATTACCAAGAAACTGAATCGATCTTCAATTATCTTCATAGCCTTCCAAAGTATCCTTGGAATCACCTAGACTAGAGAGGGAAATTCTCAACACATGAGATAGATATAGAGAGAAGAAGAGAAAAAAAAACAATAAGGCTTAGAAAAGGACTTGTGTTTAGAGAGAATCTAAAAAACTATCAGAAACTTGTGCTTTTTACTTTAGAACTTATGTTTTCATCTTTCACTTAGGACTCCTTTTATAGACTCAATTAGGTCATTTATTTAATTAAAATATCAATAAAATAATAGCCAATAATCAGCCCTAGGTCGAAATTATCATGGGCTTTAGGCTCGTAAAATTTCCCATTTCATTATAAGCCCATTGGACTTCAAATCAAGGCATGTATTATTTTCTATTAATTTAATTATTTAAATCCCTATTGACGTGGTTTTTCGCCAGCACTATATAAAGAAATAATAAGGTAGATTAGTGCTTAGTAATAAACTGTAACCAAAGATTAAATGAATTCACATGAACACAAATCTTTTACGTGGTTCAGTGGTTAAAATCCACCTAGTCCACAAGTCTATATTATTGTTGTTGCTCTCTCTATTTTGGCAGAGTTTCAGTATTACAGAATAATCATCCCTTTTCCTGTCCAATATTCTCAATATTTATAGAGAAATTCCATGTACAGGTTTGGGTAACCGTGTGAGTCAATCACGGATTTACAAATTTTTTTTTACATTTAATACATATATTTCTCATTTATAATGGGATATGATTTTATCATAAAGTAAATGTTCTCCTAATATCTGGGACATTAAATATGACAGGCTGGTCATAAATAATCGTATAAAAGTATCTGAGTCTTTGGGGATCCGTGGGTACGCAATATATCAGAGATACCACGAGCTGGGTATCTCTGCTCGTACTTCGACAACTGTCTGAATATTACGAGCTCACGCTTCACAACCTTCATGTCTGTAGCTCGGGTTAAACCCAGGACGCCCAAAACCATACGTGCCCATGTGAAACCAGAGTTGCATACGTAGATAATAAACATATATCATTTCCTTGGTTATTTCTTCGTATATTTATTTGCCAAATGTACCCGAGCTGAGTGAATTACTCAAGCTAAAATTAGGGTACAACATTTGCCCCCCAAGCTCTTGCTCGTATATGACATCGTCATTTTCTGATCTACACAGTAGGGTCCTTCATTCTTCTATTACACAAAACCATGCTTGCCCACTACTCGAGTACTGGACACGTGGTATACCATAATTGGCGTATGTTCGGGTTTCAAGGACTACAATAATTTTCTTTTCACCTTTTTGTTGTCCTTTTGTCTATTTAACCATGGCCTTTGGATCTTGTACTAACCAAATCAGATGGCCCAAATTAATTTACATAGTTTACGTTTAAAGAGGATAGGAAATTTTCAAATTTCACCACCTTTCATTTGAAATTTTTCCTTTTCTGCGTTTCTGAATCCCTCTTCTTCCTCGAAAATCTCCAAAAATCATTCACTATATTCCGTTGCTCAGGACTTTTCCAAGAACTTTCCTCTGCAAAATCTTACGCCTTACCGTCGAAGAATATACTTTAAAGTACCTTTGTTATCTTGGTTTAAAAAAAAATTACTGGCCTTTTTTGTTCTTCACCATGCTCATCTGCACCATTCACTGTAGTCAATATTAGGCTATTTCCCAATTGTTTTTAGCGAATAGGCCTTGACTTAGGTTTAATGGGTAGGTCCTAAAATATCTTTAGAACTACGACATTCATAAAACTGGGTAATTTTTGGGTAAACTTGGGTAATCTCCATGGTGAATTTAGAAAGTACCCATTCGGGATATAGAAGATGAAACGTTTTTAGGGTTCAAACTAGGTTGCTTAGGGGTCATGCTTCTTGGGTGGTTTTGCACTAAACCGCCTCCCTAGGAAAGTAGTGGTCCAATTTTCTGACACACAGATCCCTAAATATCAGGGGTCTGTTAGGAAACTGAGGCGCGTAACTTAGGGTAGCGTGTGGCATCACGCGATGGGGCCGAGGCTAACTCAGCTCGTATATCAAAAGTAAACCATTCCCCCTCCGTACTTCTACTTCGTAACCTTTAAATCCTCTTAGGTCATCTACTAATTAGGTCATTCTATTCGTTAGGTGATCTGATGGCTCCCAAGAAGAAGGCATCCAACTCATCTGCTCAGCAAAAGAACAAGGGGAAGGAGGTCGCCCCTGAGTCTCCCATTCCCCACTTCGATCCAGTGATGGAAAAGGAGGTGGTGGTTGACCCCTAATGCTTTCTTTGAGGCCGAACACATTGTATCCAAGATCACGAACTAGGGGAGGGTGAACAAGATCATGCTGAGCCACAATATTGAGGTCGGGACCGAAGTTCTCATTGCCTGACCTGCTCCCCTCTCCAAGGCGACTTCACGGCCTAGAGTGACGAACACCTGAAAGCAGGAGCCTTTCTCCCCTTGGACCAATACTTCACAGACTTTTTGAACTTCATGAAGTTTGCACCATTTCAGCTCCCCCCAAAATCTTATAGGCTTTTGGCGGGGTTGAAATATTTATTTTTGAAGCATGAGTGGGAGGTCCCCACTCTGGCAGACATTCTCTATTTTTTCTGCCTCAAGGCCAGCCCAGAACAGAAAGGTCGAGGTGACGGGTTCTACTATCTCACCAGATTCCCCAACTCTCCTCCCGTCATCGAGCTTCCCAGCCACCCCAATGACTATAAAGACTTGTTCTTTATATCGAATGGGTTTCGTAATTGCGAACACAGATTCTTCAACCGTCCTAGTAAGTTCTTTATTCTCTGACCTCAGCTCGTGAAACTTTATTCTTTCTAAGATCTTTCCCTTGTTCATTTATTAAATGAGTTTATTTCTCGTGCAGCCATATTTGTGAGGACGGCGAAGTCCATGACCCTCAGGGGTCAATACTAGACGTTGTCTGGGATTCCACCCTGCGAGAAGGACTACCGCCAGGTTGTGAATGACGTCACAATGCTGGTGTGTCAGTTGATTGGTGAAGGCCAAACGTTGGCCTTAAGGACCCAGGCTACCCCGGTAATCCATGAGCTCCCATCCTCTCAAGAGGAGGCCTTGCCAGCCACCGAAGGCGAGGATGGGGAAGAGGACGAGGTGCCTCTTGTGTGGAAAAGGCGGGTTCTTGAGGCTGTTCAAGAACCTGATTTAGATCATGCTGCGTCAGGGGAAGCAGCCAGGCCCTCCAGCCAAGGTAACCCATACCCCTATAGGGAACTAGATAGGGTTGTTGTCGATTTTAGGTTAGTTAGGTTTAACCCAAATCAGCTCATCCACTGTCATCCTTATAACCCAGATCGTAATGTAACCCTACTCCAATGCGTAGACCACCTAGTTGTACGCCATGACAGTAGTTATCCTAAGGGGGCAGTTGTTGTCGACAATACCTTAAATTTTAGGTCAGCCATTTTTTAGGTGTATAGGACCAACCGTAGGTCCTAGTCTTCTCTGCTCCAGGGTGCCTTTGCCCCTGGATTTAGGCAGTATGTAGATGAGTCCAGCCCTGAGGTAGAACCTGAGCCTGAACCTCCTAGGATCCAAGAAATACTAGTCATAGACTCTCCCTCTCCTCTAGTAGTCCCAAGGTCGGAGGATAAGTTGTACCATTGCTTGGCCTTTAACCAGGATGGGAACTTTTCTTTCATGGCTCCCGAGTTGTGGGATCCGTACCTTGAAAAATTCAAGGTTCGAATTTTGCAAGAACCGTCAGAAACGGGGGACACTGCTGCAGAAGGCGAGCAGGATGGCGAGGAGGTTATGTCTTCAGAACAACCTGGAGGAGCTCAGTGACACCCTTTTTCATTTTGTTTTTGTTTTTTTTTTATGTTTGTAAACAATTGCCTTTGGGCTCAGTTCGAGGTTTTTCTCCTTGGGATAATTTTATTTTCAATTTATATATCTAACTTTTTATCTATTTATCTTTCCTTTATTATTTCTCATGTTTATGACTCATTATACTTGCCCATTCGAGATTTTAGGAATCGATTTTTAGATCGGGATAGATATTTTGAGCTCGGTTATGTCCAAAATTTATGTATTGATTTATATCATACCTGTTGAGAATCAGGCCTTGAACCCGATTATATCCGGGATTTTAAATAATTTAAACTTAGTTCGTGTTAGGCTTATTGATAATTAGAGCTATAAAAAGCCCTTGATTTTAAACAATTTTCCCAACTTTCGAAGTTTTGGACCTGGTTTTATCCAGGGTTTTAAATGATTAAAACTTAGTTCATGCTAGGCTTATTGACATCTAGAGCTCTTAAAAAGTCATTGAATATTCAAATTTCCCAACTTTCCAAGTTTTGGACTTGGTTGTATCCAGGGTTTTAAATGATTAAAACATAGTTCATGCTAGGCTTATTGACATCTCGAGCTCTTAAAAAACCATCGAATATTCAATTTTCCAAGCTTCTAAGTTTCGGACCTGGTTGTATCTAGGGTTTTAAGTAATTTAAACTTATCCAGCGATCTTACTCTGACCCATCTTGGGTTATATGCCCCCCAAGTAACCAGAATGTAAAAAATTTCTCGATTGCTTTTACAAACATTAAATACATGAATTGATACAACCTTAACAAGAAAAAATATTTTTTAAAAAAATACATCTATTATTTAATCAAATGGCTTTTATACTTAAGCCTTACATGGATGATGGTACTACTGATAATACTTTTTTAAATGCATGGTGTTCCAGGTCTGTGGAGCTATCTCCCCATTCAACCAAGCTATCTTGAAGGTTCCTTCACGCAGAATCTCCACGATCTGATATAGTCCCTCCCAGTTCGGGCCCAAGACACCGTCCTTGGGATCCTTATTCACCAAAAATACCCTTCGGAAGACTAGGTCGCCCAATCCGAATCAACACGTCTTGACTTTAGAATTAAAGTAACAAGTGGTTTTTTGTTGATAATGGGCGAGTTGTAACTGTGAATCCTCTCATTTCTCATCAATCAGGTCAAGAGATGCGTTAAGTAATTCATCATTATGTTCCTAGCTAAATATCATTTGCTTGTGAGTGGTTACCATGGCTTCGACTGGAAGGACGACCTCGTTTCCAAAAGTTAAGGAGATAGGAGTGTGTCCCGTGGAGGTTCTGTGAGAAGTTCAGTATGCCCAAAGTACTTGCGGGAGCTGTTCGGGCCATACTCCTTTGGCATCGTCTAACCTCTTCTTCAGGCTCACCTTTAGGGTTTTGTTCACAGCCTCGACCTGTCCATTGGCCTGCGGATACAATACTGAGGATAAGCTTTTAATAACGCCGTATTTTTCATAGAAGTTAGTGAAGAGATCACTGTCGAACTGTGTCTCATTTTCTGACATGATCTTTTTAGGAAGCCCAAACCAACATACAATATTCTTCACCACAAAGTCCAGGACTCTCTTTGAAGTGATGGATGCTAAAGGCTCGGCATCTACCCACTTCGTGAAATAGTTGATTGCCACCACCGCGTAACGAACTCCTCCCTTCCCCATAGGTAAGGATCCTATTAGGTCGATTCCCCAGACCGCAAATGGCCACGGGGATGAGATCATCGTTTGCTTGACTAGAACAGCTCAGGCAACTATGGTGAAGCACTAGCATTTGTCGTATTTCTTAACATACGAGATGGAGTCTTTTGTTAAAGTGGGCCAAAAATAGCCCTGCCTCAATATTTTCAATGCTAGGTTTTGCCCCCCAGCATGATCTCCACAAAATCCTTCATGCACTTCCTGCAAAATGGTTTTAGCCTCCTTGGGCAGAACACACCGTAGGACAGGCAATGAATGAACACGTCGGTACAATGTCCCATCAACTATCACATACCTAGGAGCTTGATATAGTATTTTCCTTGCATCCTTTCTTTCCATGGGTAGCCTTCCTGTTGTGAGGTATTCCATTATGGGGGTCATCCAGGTCGATCTTGTGTCGATCATCTCGATCGACCTCTACCATTTTTTCTGTCACTCTTGGATTCTCCAAAAACTCTACTAGTACTACATTCAAGGTCTTAGCTTCTTTGGTGGTGACAAGCCTTTCCAAAGCATCAGCATTAGAATTCTGCTCGCGAGGTATCTGTTCAATAGTACTGTACTCAAATTCGGATAGCTCCCCCTTCACCTTAGCTAGGTAAACCGCCATCTTGGTGCCTCGAGCTTGATACTCTCCCAACACCTGATTAACCACGAGCTGAGAATGGCTATAACATTGGACGACCTTCGCTTTGAGCTCCTTCACCACTCTCAGTCAAGTCAGTAAGACCTCATATTCAGCTTCGTTGTTAGATGCTTTGAATCTGAATCTCAGAGCTATATGGAATCGATGCCTTTCTAGGGAGATTAATATGATCCCAGCTCCTGATCTGTTCTCGTTCGATGATCCATCTACAAATATTTTCCACAACTTTTACACCAGTTCCTTCCAAAGCTCCTCTTGAAATCTGGTGCATTAAGCCACAAAATCAGCAAGGGCCTGACTTTTGATTGAGGTCTGTGGAACGTACAATATCTCAAACTAGCTGAGTTCAACTGCCCATTTTAAAAGACGTCCCGAAGTTTCAGGTTTTTGCAACACCTGCCTTAAAGGTTGGTTGGTCATGACGTTGATTGAATGAGACTGGAAATATGGCTGGAGCTTCCTAAAAGCCAAAATCAGACAGAATGCCATCTTTTCTATGAGTGGATATCGAATTCAGCTCCGACAAGTCTCTTGCTTATATAATACACCAGTTTTTTAGCACGGTCTTCTTCTCAAACTAACACGGCACTGACTGCATTTTCTGTCACGACCAAATAAAGGAATAGAGGTTCTCCAGACATAGTCTTAGACAATATTGGGGGCTCGGCCAAGTGCATTTTTAGGTCGAGGAATTCCTACTCACACTCCTCAGTCCATTCAAATCTCTTGTTGCCTCATAGCAAGTTGTAGAATGGCAAGCACTTGTCAGTGGATTTTGAAATAAAATGATTCAAAGCTGCCACCTTTCTAGTCAGGCTTTGAACTTCTTTGCGCGACCTAAGCAAGGGCATTTCTAACAATGATCTGATTTTATTAGGATTTGCCTCTATCCCCCTCGTATTGACTATGAATCCCAGGAATTTTCTCGATGCCACTCCGAAAGTACACTTTTGGGGATTCAGCCTCATATCATACCTCCTTAAGATCTCAAAACATTCTTTCAGATCGGATACATGGTTATCGGCAGTCTTGGATTTTACAAGCATATCATCGACATACACTTCCATATTTCTACCAATCTGATATGTAAACATTTTGTTGACTAATCGCTGATATGTAGCTCCGGCATTTTTCAGCTTGAAGGGCATGACTTGGGGTCATGAAGCTAGTATGCCCTTGGTCCGCAGGATTCATCGCGATCTGGTTATATCCAGAATACGCATCCATGAAGGACATGAGCTCATGACCTACTGTGGAATCTACCAACTGATCAATCCTTGGCAGTGGGAAGCAATCCTTGGGGTAAGCTTTGTTCAGGTCGGAGAAATCGATGCAGGTCCTCCATTTCCTGTTTGGCTTCGAGACCGGCACTGGATTGGCAACCCAGATCGGGTATTTTTCTTCATGAATAAACTCGCACTTTAACAGTCGAGCTACTTCTTCCTCTAGTGCTTCAGCTCAGACTATTCCCAAACGTCTCTGTTTTTGGGATTTTGCAGGCATGTTCTTGTCCAAGTTTAGAGTGTGCATGATTACACTCGGGCTTATTCCCACCATGTCTTCATGTGACTAGGCAAAAACCTCCAGATTCTTTTGTATGAAATTTATCAACTCCCTCTTCCTTTTGTCATCAAGATTTTTCCCAATCTTAACAACTCTTTAAGCCTCTTTGGGATCTATACTTACTTCCTCGAGCTCCTCAATGGCATGCAGCTCTGACATGTCCTCGCCCATTCGTGGATCAATGTTATCATGTGAGACAGCATCGCTATCCTTTGCTTCTTGAGGTTCTTCCGTCCCACAAGTGGCATCCACTTCCTGGGACTCCTCACCTTCGTCACATATGGCCATAGCATGCTGCCCGGGTTGTGATTTTCCCTTCATAGAAATGCTATAGCATTCCCTGGCAGCGAGCTGATCACCTCTGATGCTGCATATCCCCGCAGCTGAGGGGAACTTGATTGCTAGTTGGCAGATAGAGGTTATGGCTTCAAATGCCATCAATGCAGGTCAGCCCAAAATTGCATTGTATGCTGCTAGACAATCGATCACAACGAACTCGAGTAACTTGGAGACAGTTTGCAAGCCTTCTCCCAATGTTACCAGTAATTCTATCGTTTCGATGGCAGCCGACCCTTCACCAGAAAATCCGTATAGAATCATTGAGGTCACCTTCAGTTATGTTACAGACAAACCCATCTTTTCCATGGTAGACCTAAAAAGCATATTCATAGAACTCCTGTTATCCACTAGTGTCCTCTGTACTCTTCGATTGGCTAGCTGAACGGTTATGACCAAAGGATCAATATGTGGGAACTGGACGTGACTAGCATCCTCTTCTATAAATATGATTGGTCATTTTTCCAATCACTGTTGTTTTGATAACCGCTGTTTCGGGACGAACTCCACTCCATTATGGAATTTTAGTTTGTTAATGTACCTCTTATGGGCACCTCTACTCGTTCCGGCTAGATGGGGTCCTCCCAAAATGGTGGCTATATCTCCCCCTATTATTGGAGGAGGGTCGTCCTGATTCGCTTGAGCTCCAGCTTGATTCATTGGAGCTTTAGGTGCTGACGGATGGTTTTGTCCAGCGAGCTGACTAGGGACCACTCAATTTCGGGCGTATTGGGCCAAACGTCCTGCTCTGCTAAGGGTCTCGATCTCATCCATCAGTTGTCTACAGTCACCAGTGTTATGACCGATATCATTGTGAAATCGGCAGAACTTCAGAGGGTCTATCTTCGTTCTTTGGTTTCTCAGTGGTTCTAGCTTCTTCCATGGAAGGCGAGTAGAATTGGCTAGGAAGATGTGCTCTCTAGTATCCGTGAGGTCGGTATAGGTTGCGTAAACAGGCTTGAATTTCTCACCGGACTTATTTTTCTTTGTTTCGCTCTGGTTGCCCTCACCATTTCCCTTCCTCTTGTTATTTCCCCCTTAGTTATTCTGGATAATGGTTTGAGTCATAGCTGCAACATCCGTTACCGCTCCAATGGGCTAGACAGGGATCTAGCTAGTTCTTATAACAGAAGCTCGCGCCTCTTCCAGGTTAACCCATCTTTGAGCTCGTGCCAAGAACTCGTCCACACTATTAACTCCCTTTCTCTGTAATTCCTGCCACAGGTGGCCTCCAACAAGGATTCCCGTCCTCATTGCCATGAGCTTGGAACTGTCGTCGATATCTCTAGCTCATGCAGCGACATTGGCAAACCTACTTAGATATGCCTTGAATGATTCGCCAGGTTGCTGCTTTACATTAGCTAATGAACCAGCCTTCACCCGAGCTGTCTAGGAAGCCCTAAATGTTCTCTTGAAATCAGCAGAAAACTTCTTCCATGAGTTAATTGAATGCCTCTTGTACTATTTAAACCAGTTCCTGGCTGGCCAAATCAGAGTTTCGGGGAATAATATGCACCTTAGATCGAGTCTGACTTAGTGAGCCATCATCATGGTGTTAAACATCCCAAGGTGATCAGACGGATCCCCATCTCCGTCAAACTTTGAGAAGTGTGGCATTCTGAAGCCCACCAGATATGTCGCCGCCGCAATATTTGGGGTGAAAAGCTCCAGCTCATCCTCTAAATCACAATCGTCTTTATCTTTTCTAGATGAAAAGCTTCTTCATTTTCTCCTCCATCTGGGCTAGCCTCTCGAGGGTTTTTGTCCCTGGTCCCTAGGTTATTTTGGGGCTATTCAACAGCTCCCATCCTATTGTACGCATTTGATGGGTTGTTGTCCCTCCAAGCTTGAGCTTGATTTTGTGAGGAATTCCCATTATCACGTACTTCGGAAGGACCTCCCTCTTGCCGAGTATAACTAACACCCTCATGTCAAGCTGAATTTCTTCTCTGCGAATTCAGGCGATCACGCAGATCAGGCTATGGATCGTATCGAGGGCTTTGTGCCAAACTTAGATGATTTTTAGATCGCCCTCGGGCCTACCACTTCGATGAATTTCAATCCAATAACTTCCATTTGCAAAGCTTTCAGCTCGCGATTGAGGCTGAGGATCCGGATTCTTAACATGTGTGCGTGGGACATAGGTATGGACTGACAGAGGAGGATTTCTCCTATTGTCTCCATAAGCAGGAATGTCTCACGTAGGCCGAGGTTGTGTTTGATGTCTTATAGGGGATGGGGGATGCCTTACTGGCGAGGCAATCCTTGTCCCATCATGGCGAACTAAATTAGCTTGCCTATGTTCTGCCCCATTATTTCTAGCTCTCTGCGCCTGACGATCCAATCGTGACGCAAGAGGGTTTGCTGGAACATTCTGTCTCTGTGAGCCTATCCCAGCCTCTCCTCGTGGGTTTCCATGGGTATTCCCATGCGCTTTTGAAGGAGGCACCGAACTTAGGGTTGCCATTCTAACTGATCGACTAACATGCTGATGACCCCTATGAGGGCCACTAGGCGGAGCATTTTGGCGATCTCGCGCTGTAGGCACAGAACTTGGGGTGGCCATTCTGACTGACCGAAATGGTTTGGATAAGTTATTCCTATGGGAGTTATGAGACCCACTTTGCCTCTTTCCGACATTAACGTCGGTTGCAAGAGGGGGTAACCGAGCCAAAACCTCTTCAATTTCCCAGTTTTCCTTAGCAAGATAGCTTCTTAACTGCATATTTTCCAACTCAACTGCAGTTAAGTAGTATAAGTTTGGATTTGGTGGCAATGATGCCGAACTCCCAGTATCGCCGTGACCCACCGGTTACTTTCCCAAGCATTGCTGGATTTCAGCGCCATGCTCATTTGAAACAGCAGTATGATGGGCCTCCTACCCACCAAGCTGTTCTATCTCATTGTCGTGCATTGACCAAGAGAGCACCATGATGAGATTTGACTGGGATTTTGATGAAAGCACTTATTTCCCTCTCAATGAAAGCACCAAACTGTTGACGCAGTTTTTTGCCAACAGTGTATAAAGAAATAGTAAGGTAGATTAGTGCTTAGTAATAAACTGTAACGAAAGATGAAATGAATTCACAATAACACAAATCTTTTACGTGGTTCAGTGGTTATTATCCACCTAGTCCATGAGTCTATATTATTGTTGTTTCTCTGTCCATTTTGGCAGAGTTTTAGTATTACAGAATAATCGTCCCTTTTCCTGTCCAATATTCTCATAATTTATAGCGAAATTTCATGGATAAGTTTGGGTACGGCGTGAGCCAATCATGGATTTACATATTTTTTTACATTTAATACATATATTTCCCATATATAATGGGATATGATTTTATCATAAAATAAATGTTCTCCTAATATCTGGAACATCAAATATGACAGGCTAGACATAAATAATCGTATAAAAGTATTCGAGTCTTTAGGGATCCGCGGGTACGCAATATATTAGAGATACCATGAGCCGGGTATCTCTCCTAGCTCGTACTTCGATAACTATCTGAATATTACGAGCTTGCGCTTCACAACCTTCATGTCTGTAGCTCGGGTTAAACCCAGGACGCCCAACACCATATGTGCCCACGTGAAACCGAAGTTGCTTACGTGGATAATAAACAGATATCATTTCCTGTCTCATTTCTCCGTATATTTATTTGTCAGCTGTACCCGAACTGAGTGAATGACTCAAACAAAAATTAGGGTACAACAATCCATTATCAAATAAATTATTTATAATTTGAACATTGATTTAAACTTATTTATTAATTTAGATACCAATTTATCTTAATTAATAAATCTACCCTAATTTCTATTTTCTTCTCAAAATTAGATAACTCTGTGATACTATCCAAAATTGACCTGGTCAACATTGATAATTAAATCAATTAATTGATACTATCTAGATGATTTTATCCAAGGTACATGGGGACCATGGGCCTATGAAATCAAGCTTCAATAAGTTATCATAAATCTAACAAATAAATTTACTAACTTATTAATTCCTCATGACTCTACTAAAGACTCAGAATTGCACTCTTGAATTCATAGAACGCTCTATAACAAATATAGATATACTATTAATTATCCATTGTTACAACCATAATTGTCACTCAATCCTCTATAGACGGTCTACAATGAAATGGGACTAAAATACAATTTTACCCCTCATTGTATTCTATCCTTAAAACACTTAGTTCCTTGTAAATGATATTTCAGTAAACTAATATTAATTACTAAAATGAGATCTCTATCCTTTAACACCTTGAGCCAAACTAAAAGGAAACCATCGTTTTACTTCTTCATTAGAAGCTATAGATGTCCATATCTATGATTAACACTCCCACTCAATTATACTACCGAGTTCCCAAGATGTAAGTATGGGCTAGTCCATAGGGTAAGCTGGTAACAAACAAGTCAAATAACTCAAATAATACAATAAGTTATAATACTAACCACTATGAATTGAGATCAAATTGACCTATGGTTAACTATATGATATGAATAGAATAGATAATAACGGTATGCTTACTTATCCTATCAATTGTCAATATCAGTCCAGTTCGATGTAACAAATACATATGATCTTATCTACTACGCTAATGTTCTGGAAAGAACATAACACTACAATGTGTAAGTAGAACATATCATAGATTGGCAAGTCAGTGTAAATCATGTGCACTAACTAATCTTAGGACTAACTTATTTTGAACATATAATCATATTTATATTCCACTATGATTACGTCACTATAAATACGATTAGCTATATGCTCGGGATTTAATAGAAGTTTATATTAAACAAATAATCATGAAAATAAAACATGTGAGCAAAGTGATTGACCAAGTCAAAAAATGATTTCTATTCTTTTATTGATAATAAATGAGATTACAAAGAAATTGGGTTTTAATTAGGGCATAAAACTTCAACAAACTCCCACTTGCACTAATTGAAATTAATGCATTAATTACTAATCCCATTTCCTTGATATGCTTATCAAATGTAGCTTCTAGTAGTGTCTTTCTAAATGGATCTACCAGATTGTCTTCAGATGCAATCTTCATAACCTTCACAACTCCCCTGGCCACATATTCTTGAATAATGTGATACTTCATTTCTATATGCTTACTCCTCTTGTGACTATGAGGTTCTTTCGAGCTGGTTATCGCTCCTATATTTTCACAAAACAACATAAGCAGTTTATCCATTTCTGGAATAACACTAAGATCCGAATAGAACTTCTTTAGTTGGACTATTTCCTTAGCTGCTTCTGACGCAGCTATGTACTCAGCCTTGGTGGTGGAATCTGATATTACAGACTGCTTAAACCCTTCTCCATATCACAGCTCCACCCCCAAGAGTAAACATCATTCCAGAAGTAGACTTCCGGTCATCGACATCAGTCTAAAAATCTGAATCGGTGTAGCCTACAAGGTTCAGAACACCACCCTTGTAGACTTACAGATAATCCCTAGTCCGCCTTAAATACTTCAGGATATGCTTAAGTGCTATCCAATGTTCCAGTCCTGAGTTTGACTGATACCTGCTCACAACTCCCACTGCATAGCAGATATCTGATCTAGTACACAACATAGCATACATCAGACTTCCAACTGCAGATGCGCAAGGAACTTTTCTCATTGCATCTTCCTCTTTAAGAGTCTGGGGAGACTGCTACTTTGAAAGATGAATTCCATGGCGGGACGGTAAACGTCCTTTCTTGGAATTTTTCACTGAGAAATGTTCAAGCACTTTATCATTGTAAGTTGCTTGAGATAGAGCTAAGAGTATGTTCTTTCTCTCCCTAATGATCTGGATACCTAGAACATAACTTGCTTCACCCAAATCCTTCTTCTAGAATTGAGTGCTCAGCCATTTCTTCACATCTGATAATTTCTTAACATTGTTTCTAATGAGTAAGATATCATCTACATAAAGAACCAGTAATACCACTATTTGATTCACCTTCAGTTGGTAAACACAAGGCTCATCAATATTTTTTTCAAAGCCATAGGTTTTGATTATTTCATCAAACCTAAGGTTCCAGGAACGAGAATCGTGCTTGATTCCATAGATGGGTCTATTCAACTTGCAAAAGTTTCCTTCTTGTCCAGCAACTTTAAATCCTTCTAGTTGATCCATATAAATGAATTTTCCAAGCTTCCCATTAAGAAAAGTTGTCTTGACGTCAATTTTCCAGATCTCATAGTCGAGAGCAACAGCTATGGATAGGAGGATGCGAATGGACTTGAGCATGGCTACCAGACTAAAATTTTCCTCATAGTCCATGCCTTCTCTTTGGGTATAATACTTTGCCACTAATCGAGATTTATAAGTCTCGATATTTCAATCAACACCTCGCTTCTTCTTGTAGATCCACTTGCACCCAATGTCCCTAAAGTCACTAGGTGCTTCCACAAGTGTAATGCCCCAAATTTCCTAATAAGGTTTAAGACCTTGATTAGGAGGCCGAGAGGGCCCTAATTGATTTATTGTGGTATTTAATGATTATATGCATGTTTATGTGAATTATATTATTATATGATGGTGAATGCATGCATATGGACTCATATTTTAATTGCAAGGGCATTTTGGTAATTTGGCCGTTGGGGGCGTGATTGTGTAATTTCAAGAATATGGGTGAATTATAATTTTACCACATCATATGTGGATTGGTTCGAATCATTCGGCATGAGACGATCATGGGAATGTAAGTGTTCAGTCTAGTCATAACGGGTTTAAGTCCGGGGCTCGGGGTGAGTCTCGGAGTCACTTTGATGATTAGAACATTACTGGGAATTAAAGGGTAATGGGATATGATTTATTGGTTCTTGAGAATAGCGGGAATTGGAGAGCGTTAATTATAATTAACGGTATAGGTTGGAAAGGACAATTTTGCCCTTGGGGTGGCTTTAGAAACCTTAAGTGACCTAGGGGCATTTAGGTCATTTGGCAAAGGATATGTATCATTTAGATGGCTGTAGAAAATAGAAAAAAAAAACAGAGCATCATCAACCTCATCCTTTTCTCTCTGCCGTACACCATTTTCCTTCTTTCTCCCTTTGGAATTTTGAGAGCCAACTTGAGGTAACAAGCTAGGAAATCAAGGTTTGGGCTTAGGGACTTGATTCAGCTATTGAAGGGGATTGAAAACCAAGCTTGAGGTAAGGGAATTCATCCATGAAATTCTGGTTATACTCTGTGTTCTTTTAAGTTTCAGCTTGTGATTTCTTAGTGGTTAGTTGGAATTAATGGAAGTTTGGTTGGTGTCTAACTTGGGTTTTGATGAGGGTGAGTTATGGATAATGTTTAGTGGTTAAATTGGGTGTTAGGTTGAGGTTTGGGACTGGTTTGAAGGTTTGGTTTCGAGGGAAACGCAGGGGAAGAAAATCTGACTGTTGCTGGTTTGCGTAATGTGTCGCGGCCTGGCTATGGCGTGCCGCGGCCTGAGTGTGCTTCTGGGAAAGTTTTTGCCTCTGTCTGAGGGTGAGCCGCGGCATGGCTATGGTGAGCCACGGCCCATCAGGGCAAATTTGGCCAGAAATAGGTTTTTGACTTGGGGATGCTAGCTTAAGGCCTCAGGGTCGGTCCTACTACCCAGTTAAGTGTGGATTGATGTCACGGAGGCTAGATAATAGTTTGGAAACCTTTTCTTTCACTTTCATTGATGAATCCTATATTTTGTTGGTTATGACTAGGTGACCGCTAATGGACTAAAAGTTGATCGTTCTCAAAGGTCGTTTCTTTTATTAATTCTTGCTCGAACCCAAGGTAAGAAAACTACACCCCATATGTGACATGCATGGCTGTGATTGATGCATGTTGGATGTTGAATGTGAACATTGATAGCATAGTGTATGCTTGGCAGCTTTGCCCATTTGCATATGGTTATTATTGAGGCATGCTGGATGACTAAGTGTGATGCATGTGATGCACGAGAAACATGTGATTAGGGCATGCCATGAACGATGAATATGAGATTGGTCAGAGCTTGAGTCTCTGTGTTTGTGCATGATCGTAATTATGCTAGCAACTGTTTAGTAAGCATGTTGAATGCCCTATTCTTGGATAATTGGCATATGATATACATTGATAGCATTGCTTACCTGTGCATGGAACTGACTAACTAGTCAGATTTGGCAAAGGTGTTAGTATCAACTGTGAAGCTGTGACTCACTAGTCAAGTTCAGCAATGGTATTGGGCACTGGTCACATTGCGCTGACTCACTAGTCAGAACGGCCTTAGCGAGTATCACGCGAGCCATCAAAGATTAGATCTAATCGACTATCAGCATTGAATGACTCAAAGAGCATTAATGCCAGACCGACCTCAAGGGTCGATGAACATTATAAGCGCTTGAAGGTTAGAGGCTTACCCAATAGCCACCCTTCCATTTGAATTAGTGACTTGCTTGCCAGTCACTCAGTATGGTTTACCAGAACCTATTGAAGGTTAAAGGCTTACCCAACAGCCACCCTTCCATTTGAATTAGTGACTTGCTTACCAGTCACTCAGTATGGTTTACCAGAACCTATTGAAGGTTAGAGGCTTACCCAACAGCCACCCTTCCACTTGAATTAGTGACTCGCTTGTCGGTCGCTCAGTATGGTTTACCAGAACCTCAAGTGTTGCGACACTCATCTGATTAGGATTGACTTGATAGTCCTCCAATCAGAAGGCCAGGATTTCTTATCCTGGATACCCCAGCATTTGTTGGAATCCATTTGCATGCTGAATTGAGCTATGATTGCTAGGCATGCCAGATATGGTTTGATATCATGATATGACTGTTTATGAGCATATGAGTTTTCTTGCTGGGCTTCGGCTCACGGGTGCTTTGTGGTGCAGGTAAAGGAAAAAGGAAGCTGGACCATCCTTGAGTTGGAGAGCTTAGGTTATGACGTGTACATATGCAGCTGCTCGACTAATACTTGGGCGAGGTTTGAAAGTGGAACTAGGGATGAACCCTGTTTTTCCGCTTAGAACGGCCTGTTGTAAACACTTTCTTGTAATAAGCTCTGAAATTTTTTTTTTTTTTGGGATCCCAATGTATACAGTAAACGTTCTAGTGAAACGTTATATCTTAACCAAAGTTTTTAACCCCTAAACCGCTAATCATACTTAGTTACACGTTTATGGCCAAACGACTCGATTAGCAAGTTTAGCACTGTTTGCAATGTGCACTGTAGCGGTCCCTGGAGTTGGGGTGTTACAACAAGATCCCAGATGGAATTTGAGTACATGGACTCCATTTCCTGTTTCATGGCTTCGAGCCATAGTTCCTTTTCAGGGCTAATCATTTCCTGTTTGAAAGACAACGGATCATCATCACTAGTGTTACCAACAACCATATTGGTTTCACCATCCAAACCATAGCGAATTGGGTTCCTAGAAACCCTCCCACTACGACGAGGCTCCATGACTGTTTGCTCAGGAACAGTGGTACTTTCTTCATTTAAATTGACTTGCCTCGGTTGGACATGAAGAATGGGAATTTCATCAGCAACTCGTGTTGATGACGATGGAACATTGGTTGGATTCAATTCTTTAACCATCTCCTCTAAAACTACTTTGCTATGTGGTTTGAAGTTTTGGACATAGTCATTTTCCAGAAAAGTAGCATTCGTAGAAGTAAACACTTTCTTTTTAGAATGACTATAGAAAATTCCACCCTGAGTACCTTTAAAATAGCCAACAAACATGCAAATTTCAGTTCGCAGTTCTAGATTTCCTTCCTTTTTCCTCAGAACGTGGGCGGGACACCCCTAGATTCTATAATGGCGTAAACTAGGTTCACAACCATTCCAGCGTTCTAAAGGTGTTTTGGGGATTGATTTAGACGGAACGACATTGAGAATATCATTCGCAGTTTCAATTTCATGACCCCAGAACAAAGTTGGAAGAGTTGAGTAACAAATCATGCATAGAACCATTTCCAATAAAGTTTTGTTTTGGCGTTCCGCTACACCATTTTGTTGCGGAGTACCATAGGAAGTAAGTTGTGATCAAATCCCAAGTTCAGTTAAATGATCTTGGAACTGCATATCCAAATTGTAATGCCCTGGATAGCCAAGATCGTTACACTGTGTGTTTATAAAGGTGCAAGACTTGCTAATCAAGTCATTTAGTTAGAAACGTGTTACTGAAACTATAGTTGAACTAGGGTTAAAAGATTTTGGTCTCAAAAGCTTCATCTCTTATAAATAAACATTTTCTTTACATGGGATCCAAAAGTAGTAAAGTTAAAAGACAATCTACAATATTTTAGGATTAAAATACAGTTATTAGCCACTCTAAGGAAAAACAGAAAATTTAGCTTTTCTCGGCCTGTTCCACTCCTCGGCGATGGCGGTCGATCAACTGATTATGTACATTCAGCCCCGAAGCTCTCCCTCTCAGGACTGGTCCAACTTTCCCTTGCCTTTACCTGCACCACGTAGCACCCGTGAGCCAAGGTCCAGCAAGAAAACACAATAACAGAGCATAATCGTTAAGCTGACAAACAAATAACTCATACCACATAAACATGTACTCAACAGTCTAAGCATTCATGTTATTCAAGTATTTA
Organism: Humulus lupulus; assembly: GCF_963169125.1. Classification (NCBI taxonomy): domain Eukaryota; kingdom Viridiplantae; phylum Streptophyta; class Magnoliopsida; order Rosales; family Cannabaceae; genus Humulus; species Humulus lupulus. The sequence continues at coordinate 123,835,742 of NC_084801.1, read as the reverse complement.
GCATACCAAGTATATCATTTCATATTAACAATCAATTCACATATGATAACCAGGGTTAACGCTCTTAGGCCGCACCCTCTATTTATCCCACTGACTCCGGCCCGCTTAAACCGAGCTCAGTGAATATTAAGCTACTCTCAACTACTAGTGGCCGAGTCACGCCCTATGCGCAAGTATTATTTACGGCACCCTTAGGCCGTTTATCACATGTCCCATGGTATAATACCATCTATGACATCATACAGATATAGGGAGCTCTTAGTCCCATCACAAACACATAATCGGGTGCAATTTTCTTACCTTTAGATTTCGATTGCTTTGTTCAAATTGATCCTCAAGCACGATCCCATCCGAGTCCTAGCGTACACCTAGTCACAGCCATAGATAAGAATCATCACCAAACCTCAAATCCAAAACCTAGCCTCAGGACCAATCCCGAGCCCTTGGGAAGCCCTAATTCCACTAAACGAGGTGGTGGAATCAAACCCCGAGCCCCTAGGAAAAAACCCTATGAAATAACCCAAAAACCCCTTTCTGGGAATAGGGTAGCTCTACAGTGCCCTAAAGTGGGTGCTACAGCGCTACAAACAGAGCCTAAAGCACCCCAGACCACAAAGCCTAGCGCTGTAGCGCCCAAAGGCTAGCGCTACAGCGTTAGTCACAGCATAACAAACCCTACATTTTCTTCCTTCGATTTTCCCAGAGCCAAACCTTACCAAAACCCTTCCAAAATTCAACCAAACATAAAAGCAAGCCTAACAACATCTCCAACTCACCCCAAATGACCCAACCACAAGAAATTCAATCACATGCACCCCAAAACACAAAATTCACCATGGCTGAACCTAGAGCTCAAAACTCAACAGAAACCAACTGAAATCACAAAACTTAAACTAGAGTTTCTTACCTTTGATTGATGAGCTCAACCTAGGTTATCCTCCACACTAGCTTAGCCTTCTCCTCCTCAAAGCTTCAGCCTCAACTCCCTAGAATTCTCACCAAAACTCAGCTCAAAATCCATGTTTACATTAAGAACCAGAAACTGAAAAACAACCTTAGACCTTACCTCAAATGGATGGACTTCTCTTGCTAACTCCTCAAGCCAGCCAAGGACCCTAGCCTCAAGCTCCTGCCCAAACTCTCCCTGAGTTACAGCTCCAAACTCCTTTAGGAAATGAGGAAGAAACCTAAACCGAATGGGAGAATAAATGACCCATGTTTTCCTTCTTTCTTTTTCTTCTTCTTTTCTTTTAATTTCCTTCATATTCTAGACTTTCCACTAAGGCATAAAGCAACTTAACTCTAATCCCTTATGAGCCAAATGACCATAATACCCTCCCATTAAATTTAAGCCCTTAATCCTTCCAAGGGCATTCTGGTCATTTATTCCCAATTCCTGCTAATTCCTCGAGTGTCTCTAATATTTACCGCTTACTTCCCGACACCTAACTAATCACCAGCTATATTCCTCAATATCAAAATAAACTCCAATATATTCTCTAAATTCCCCGAAACACCCCCAGGCTCGCCCCGAGCCGAGTATAAATCCCCGCCGTGACTTTTTCGCTGAACCGCTCACTACGATCGCCTCGAGTCACAGATTACAAATATATCCAAATAATAATGTGGTCTCAACAATTTATCACAAATATATACAGTTATGCCCTCAATGGGCCAAAATTTCGAATATGGCCTTCTAACCTAGTCAGGGCCTACATGCGTACTAATACACATAGTTATGGATCACAGATATTCAAATAATCATATAACATGCTTTTAAATCATTAAATCACATATAATCCAATTATGTCCTCCCGGCGCACTAATCAAGGCCCTTAAGCCTTATTAGCAAATTTGGGTCGTTACAACTATCCCCTCCTACTGAGAATTTCATCCTCAAAATTTACCTGAATAACTCGGGATGTTGATCTCGCATTGCTGTCTCAAGCTCCCAGGTCGCCTCCTCGACCCTACTATTCCTCCACAGTACTTTAACAAGAGGAATCGTCTTATTCCGTAGTACCTTGTCCTTTCGATCCAAAATCTAAATTGATTGCTCCTCATAGGCCAGATCTGTCTGCAATTCCAACTCTTCATACCTTAACACATGAGTTGCATCTAAGACGTACTTTTGGTGCATAGAAACATGGAATACATCATGAACTCCTGACAACGATGGTGGCAAGGCTAATTTGTAAGCCACCTGACCGATCCTTTCCACGATCTCAAAAGGTTCGATGAATCTAGGGCTTAGCTTGCCCTTCTTCCCAAATCTCCTCACCCCTCGCACTAGTGAAACTCGGAGAAATACGTGGTCCCCAACCTGGAACTCCACGTTCCTACGCTTGGGATCAGCGTAGCTTTTCTGTCTGCTCTGTGAGGCGAGCATCTTAGCTCGGATCTTCTCTATAGCTTCACTTGTCCTCTAAACCATATCCGGCCCCAAATACTTTCTCTCACCCATCTCATCCCAATGAATGGGTGATCTACACTTCCTCCCAGATAACATCTCATTGGGAGCCACTCCAATCGTTGATTGGTAACTATTGTTATACGAAAATTCAATCAATGGAAGATACTTACTCCATGATCCCTCAAAGTTGATCACACATGCTTTGAGCATATCTTCCAATACCTGAATCGTCCTTTCAGACTATCCATCAGTCTGAGGATGAAAGGTTGTGCTGAACTTCAGCTGAGTCCCCATAGCCTTCTGCAAACCACCCCAAAACTTGGAGGTAAAGACAGGATGCCGGGCTGACACTATAGACTTAGGAACCCCATGGAGACGTACGATCTCCCTTACATACAACTCTGCATACTGATCCACAGTATTTGTCGACCTCACTGGAAGAAAATGGGCTGACTTGGTGTATCTGTTCACTATCACCCACACTGAGTCATGAAGCCCTACAGTTTTGGGTAAACCTCCCACAAAATCCATTGTAATATCCTCCCATTTCCACTCGAGAATACCCAAAGACTGAAGCAACCCTGCTGGTCGCTGATGCTCAGCTTTCACCTGTTGACAGGTTAAGCACCTAGCCACGTACTCTACCACATCCTTCTTCATCTTGGGCCACCAATATAATGTCTGTAGATCCTGGTACATCTTCGTGGTACCCGGATGAAGTGAGTACGGCATCGTATGAGACTCATCCAATATCTCTCATCTGATCCCCTCATCATTCGGAACACAAATCCGCCCCTGATACCGAAGCAAACCACCCTCAGAAATAGAATAGTCCTTAGCTACTCCCGCTAAGACATTTTCTCTAACTTCCTATAACTGAGTGTCTACCAATTGCCCTTCTTTAATCCGCTCTAGAAAGGTCGACTGCAGAGTAATATTGGCCAACCGGCCCACCACCAATTCTATCCCTGCTCTGACCTTCTCATCAGCTAACTCTCTCGAGATCTGGGTGGAACTATATAACTGACCCGGGCCTCTCTGGTTCAATGCATCTGCCACTACGTTGGCTTTCCCCGAATGGTAAACAATATCACAATCATAGTCTTTCACCAACTCTAGCCAACGCCTCTATCTCATGTTCAGGTCCTTCTGTGTAAAGAAATACTTCAGACCCTTGTGGCAGTGTACACCTCGCACTTCTCCCTATACAAATAATGTCACCAAATCTTCAGTGTGAATACCACCGCTTCTAGCTCCAAATCATGGGTAGGATATCGTTGCTCATACTCCTTCAGCTTTCTTGACGCATAAGCTATGACATTTTCATTCTACATCAACACACAGCCTAATCCCAACCTCGATGCATCATAGTAAGCAAACTTCCCTTCCCCTGAAGGAAGACTCAACACGGGTGCAGTAATAAGTCGTCGCTTCAGCTCTTGAAAACTTTCCTCACACTTATCTGACCAGATAAACTTCAAATTCTTTCGTGTCAATTCTGTCATCGGTGCCGCTATCTTCGAGAAGCCTTCCACAAACTATCTATAGTAACTCGCTAAACCAAGAAAACTCCGTACCTCCGAGGCGTTCCTTGGCCTCGGCCAATCCCTAACTGCCTCTACCTTGGACGGATCCACCTTAATCCCATCTGCACCCACAATATGTCCAAGGAATGTCACTTCTGGTAGCCAAAATTCACATTTCTTAAACTTGGCGTACAACTGATGCTCCCTCAACCTCTGCAGAACCTATCGAAGATGAATCTCATGCTCTGCCTTTGAAATGGAATACACTAAGATGTCATCGATGAAGACAATAACGAACTGATCCAAAAAGTCCTTGAACACTCTGTTCATTAAGTCCATAAAGTTTGTTGGGGCATTGGTCAAACCAAACGACATGACCAGAAACTCACAGTGCCCGTACCTCGTTTGGAAGGCCGCCTTCGGTATGTCCTCATCCTTGATCCTCAACTGGTGATAACCAGATCGAAGATCAATCTTTGAGAACACCGTCTTACCCTGCAGCTGATCAAACAAGTAATCAATCCTTGGTAGGGGATACTTATTCTTGATAGTTAACTTGTTCAATTCCCTGTAGTCTATACACATTCTCAAAGTCCCATCCTTCTTCTTCACAAACAAAACTGGAGCACCCCATGGAGAATAACTAGGCCTGATGAACCCCAAATCTAGATGCTCCTGCAACTGTATCTTCAATTCTTTCAGTTCTGCCGGTGCCATCCTATACGGTGCCCTTGACACTGGCTCTGTCTCTGGTGCCAACTCAATGACAAACTGAATCTCTCTATGCGGCGGCAACCCAGGCAAGTCCTCAGGAAACACATCCAAGAACTTGCAAACCAATCTGGTCTTTTCCAGTCTTGTTGGAAAAACCCTGGTGGTATCCACCACACTAGCCAGAAAACCTATACACCCTCCTTGTATCAGATCTCTGGCTCTCAGCACCGATATCCTGGGTATGCGGGGTCCATGCACCACTCCCACAAAAACAAAGGGATCCTCGCCCTCCGGCTCAAAGGTCACCATCTTCTTCCTACAGTCAATAGTAGCACCATATCTAACCAACCAATCCATACCTAAAATCATGTCAAAGTCTTCCATACTCAACTCAATCAAGTCTACTGACAACTCTCTACCATCAACTATCACTAGCACTGCTCTAATCCACCTCCTAGATATTACCAGTTCCCTTGTGGGCAAAATAGTCCCAAACCCTGAAGTACAATACTCACTAGGTCTACAAAGTCTATCAATCACCTTACTAGAAACAAACGAATGCGTAGCACCAAAGTCAACCAATACAGTAAAAGGAGTGCCAACGCTAGAAAGCTGACCTGTCACTACCGAGGGACTAGCCTCGGCCTCCGCCTATGTCAAGGTGAACACTCGAGCAGGAGTCAAGCTGTCCACCTTCCCCGCATCTCCCTTCTTCACTGTCGGGCAGTCTTTCTTGAGGTGTCCCACAACCCCGCACACGTAACAGGCCTTAGCCTGACACTCTCCTGGATGGCATCTTCTGCACCTTGTGCACTCAGGATAAGTCCTCCATGTATCACCGCCTCCCTGACGGCCACCCTGAGTACCCCGACCTCTCCTATCAGGACCAGGAGCGGTCGAAGCATCAGGGGTCTTCCTCTTTAAATCACTGGGGCCTCCGCCCCTACCAGAACCAGAATATGGAGGCACCGCCCTGCGGCCCTCCCACCTTGCTGCACTCTCCCTCCATATCTTATTTTTCGCATCCTCAGCGGTAAGAGCCTTCTCTACAGCCTGGGCATAAGTTGTCCTTCCAGGAACTGTTGTAATCTTTACATCTCGGGATATCATAGCATTAAGCCCTCTAATAAATCTGTCCTGCCTAGCTGGATCAGTAGGCACAAGGTCAGGTGCGAACTTCTCAAGTCTCCCCTGAACCAGCCCTACGAACTCATTTACTTTCGCTGCCCTAATGGCAACATTATAATATTTTTGACTGAACAGGTCCTTGAATCCTTCCCAAGTCAAAGCAGTAACATCCCTGGTCTGTGATGCCACCTCCCACCAGATTTGGCCATCCTCTCTCAACATATATGTGGCACAAGCCACTCTATCATGTCCCTCTACCCTCATAAAATCCAAGATGGTAGTAATCATAGTCATCCATTGTTCAGCCTTCAGTGGATCAAGTCGTCCCTCAAAGATCGGGGGCTGCTGTTTCCTAAACCGCTCGTACAACGACTCCCATCTGTTCCCAACTTCCACTGGTTGTACAACTGGTACCACAGCAGGTGGCACAATAGGGGCAGCACTCCCTGATGGAGCCTGCTAATGTAGAATTAGTATTTGTTCATCCTGGCTCTAAAGTCGAGCTTGCATGTTTGCCATAAGCTACTGCCAGTTCTCAGGGACTGGCGAAGGGGTCTGGCCCTGGTCATCATCTCTAGGGAGACTGTATGGGGTCCATTGAACTACCTGTGACCTTGGGAGACTACCCAATCTCAACAACCAAGATGATGGAGTTTGTAGTAGTGGACCTGCCATCGGCCTACAACTTGCTACTCAGGAGACCCGCCCTAGTAGGGCTGGGGGCAGTCTCGTCTATAAGGCATTTTTCCATCAAGTTCCCGACTTCTAGTGGCATCGGGACACTGAAGGGAGACCAGTTAGCCGGAAGGGAATGCTATAACATTTCCATAAGAGGAAAGAAGCAGACGAGCGCACAAGCGCTCGTCGTTATTCAGACAAAGGATGGGACAATCTTGGAGATAGATGAAGAAATTGATCTAAGAGTAGAGGAAAGAGCTGATCTCGAACCATTGGAAGAGCTCAAAGAAATCGGGCTCGAAGAATCAAACCCCCCGAAAATGGTAAAGGTCGGGAAAAACCTCCACAAAGAAACCAAATAGCAATTAATTTGCTTTTTGAAGAAGAACCAGGATCTTTGCATGGTCACATTCGGACATGATAGGGATAAGTCCAAATGTAGTGAGCCACGTGTTAAATATCGACAAAAGCTTCCCGTCGAAGCAACAAAAGCAAAGACTACTAGATGACGATAGGAAGAAGGCCCTTAAAGAGGAAGTCAACAGGTTAAAAGCAAACTGATTTATCAGGGATGCTTTTTACCCCGATTGGGTAGCTAACTCGGTACTAGTACCGAAGCCTAACAAGACATGGCAGACCTGTATTGACTACTCGAACCTCAATAAGGCCTGTCCTAAGGACTGCTTCCCTTTACCATGGATCGACCAGCTCGTGGATGCCACGGCAGGGCATGGACTCATGTCGTTCATGAATGCCTATTCTGGATATAACCAGATTACCATGCATGCCCCTGACCAAGAGCACACGACTTTCATAACAGACAAAGGGTTGTATTGTTATAACGTCATGCCATTCGGGCTCAAAAATTTTGGAGCCACTTACCAGTGACTCGTGAACATGATGTTCTTCGAACAAATAGGTAATAACATGGAAGTTTATGTTGATGATATGTTAGTTAAATCTCAACTTAACAATAACCATGTTGTAATGCCCCAAATTTCCTAATAAGGTTTGAGGACCTTGATTAGGAGGCCGGGAGGGCCATAATTGATCTATTATAGTATTTAATGATTATGTGCATATTTACGTGAATTATATTATTATATGATGGTGAATGCATGCATATGGGAGAATTTATTATTGTGAGGGTATTTTGGTAATTTGGCCACTGTGGGCGTAATTGTATATTTTGGGTGCATGACTGTGATTAATTAATATAGCCACATTATAAGGTGGATTGGTTCGAGCTAATCGACATGAGACGATCATGAGGTGTAAGTGTTCGGTCTAGTCATAACGGGTTTAAGCTCGGGGCTCGGGGTGAGTTTAATGATTAGAGCATTACCGGGAATTAACGGGTAATGAGATATGATTTATTGATGTTTGAGAATATTGAGAATAGCGGGAATTGGAGAGCGTTAATTATGATTAACAGTATAGGTTGTAAAGGACGATTTTACCCTTGGGAGTGCTTAGAAGCCTTTAAATGACCTAGGGGCATTTAGGTCATTTGGCTTGGATATACATGAGGTTTAGTAGGCTGTAGAAGGCAGAATAAAAAACAGAGCCATCCTCATCCTCTCTTCCTCTCTCTCCCGTACAAACTCTCCTCCATCTCTCTTCCAAGTTTTGAGAGCCACCTTGGGGTTTTGAGCTAGGAAATCAAAGGTGGCAGCTAGGGGATTTGTTTCAACCATTGAAGGGGATTCAAAACCGTGTTAGAGGTGAGTTTTAGTCATTAAATTCAGGTGATACTCTGTTTTCTTCTTTGGTTTTTCAGCTTTGATTTCTTGTTGGAAGTTTGGATTTAAAGGGGTTTTGATGGGTGATAAGATTGGGTTTTGATGAGGGGAGGTTATGGGTGATGTCTAGAGGTTTGAATGAGTGTTTGGAAGAGGTTTTTGGCTAATTTGAGGGGCTGGTTCTAAGGGAAAACGCAGGGGAAAATTCTGAGTTCGCGTGCTGGTTTTTGCCTGGTCTGGGCTGAGCGCCGCGGCACAGCTATGGTGCGACGCGGCCCTTAAGGCCATTTTGACCAAAAACATGTTTTTATCTTGGGGATTCAAGCCATAGGCCTCGGGGTTGAACCTAGTACCCGGTTAAGTGGGGATTTATGTCCCGGAGGCTAGATATTGATTTGGGAACTTATGTTGATCATTTTATTGATGGTACCTTATATTTGGTTATGGCTAGGTGACCGCTAAAGGACTAAAAGTTGATCGTTCTCAAGGGTCGTTCTTTAAATCGTTCTAGCTCGACTTTGAGGTAAGAAAACTGCACCCTGTGTATATGTGACATGCATGGCTATTATGATGCATGTCGGTTGATTATTATGTATGACATGCATGGCTATTCTTGATGCATGTTGGTTGACTATTAAACGTGACATGCATGGCTGTTATTGGTGCATGCTGGATTGTTGAATATGTTGCATATGATGCATAAGAAACATGTGATTAGGACATGCTTTGTATACTGGGTGTGATATCGTTCAGAGCTTGAGCCTCTGTGTTAATGAATAGTCCTAATTGTACTAATATCTGTTAAGTAAGCATGCTGAATACCTTGTTTATGGATATTGGACATGTGATATATGTTTGGTGGCATGGCTTACCCGTGTATGGCGCTGACTTATTAGTCAGAATCGACAATGGTGTCAGATCCGTCTGTGAAGCTGTGACTTATTAGTTAAGTTCACCACGGGCTGAGCACTGGTCGTGTTTTACCGACCCAAGGGTCAGAGGTGGCAGTGCGTTGTGAACGCCGAGCCAAATAAAGATTAGATCTAATCGAGGTCGGCATTGAATGACTCATATGGGGTATTAATGCTGGACCGACCGGAAGGTCAATGAGAACTATAAGCGCTTGCCTGGTCTAAGACCAGATGATTTCAGCCAAGGTATATGACCCCGGTGACCGTTTGTCACATGGCTAAGGGACGTTGTCCATAGTTTCGACTCTAGAGTCGTGAGGAAGGTTATGTTGGTGACTAATCACCTTGCACTTGTCCTAATCAAACTTAAGAAAGAATCACTTATCGATTAAGCCCTGGTGACCCTATCGTCACATGGCTAGAGGGAGCGATGCTCATTATTGTGGCTTTTGGCTATTGTCACCTATTGGCTTGGACTGATAGTCCCGAATGGTTATTATGATCGTTGTTGATATTATACCATGCTCTATTGTGTTTTCTTGCTGGGCTTTGGCTCACGGGTGCTACGTGGTGCAGGTAAAGGCAAGAGGAAGCTGGACCATCCTTGAGTTGGAGAGCTTAGGTGATGACGTGTACATATGCAGCTGCTCGTCCGCCACGGACGAGGTTTAAAGTGGAACTAGGGTTGAACCCTGTTTTGCCGCTTAGAACGGATTGTTGTAAATGTTTTCTGTAATAGACTCTGAAACTTTATTTTCGGGATCCCAATGTATAAATTAAACGTTCTAGTGAAACGTTACATCTTAACCAAAATGTTTAATCCCTAAATCGCTAATCATACTTAGTTCACGATTTTGGCCAAACGACTCGATTAGCGAGTTTAGCACGGTTTACAAGGCACATCGTAACGGTCCCAGGAGTTGGGGCGTTACAACTTGGTATCAGAGCGAGCCAAGGTTTATGGTTCCTGAAGACAAGCTGGGCATGTACACTCATCACTGAAGATAGCTTCACTCAAGGAATGGTAACTACTTCTGTAGCTATTTGCATAGCTGTTTGAATAACATGTGAATGCTTTACCTGTACATTGTATTAGGGAGCATGAGATTCTGATAGAGCCTGGCTCTTGACTATATGATTATATGCTCCATGAATATATATGTATATATGATTGTGATCATATGGTTACATGCTCTGTGAATATATATAATTGTGTTATTTGCATGCTGGGGTTGGAGGCATGGTTTGAATATTGGGAGAGCAGGGATTATGAGTAATATATGAATGCCATGGGCATGTTTGTAGCACTGCAAGTGGATTATGGTTGTGGTGTGGTAAGATTTATCCCGTGGGGAAAAGCCCTTGATATGCTTATTGTGATTAATGGATCAAGTTATTGACTGCAGATTGAATCAGCAGGTTTATTCAAGGCAGATTATGAGGCCTGGTGATAGTTATACAGGGGCTGGGAGTTACAGCCAGGGTATTAGTTCTTTGTCTGCATCTCTGAATGTTCAGCAGACACTTACAGATTTGCAATTAAGATTGCAGAGGCAGGAGGAAGAGATCAGTTATTTGAAGCAACAGCGGAGTCTGTTGGGTAGTACCTCTTCCTTTTGTATGCCAGGGGTGGCATCAGTTTCATCTCAGCCTAGGGTTGAGAACAGATGGGAATTTCTCTGTGAAAGAATCCTGAGGTTTTATCCTCCAATCTTTGAGGGAGGTCTAGATCCATTCAGAGCTGAGCAATGGATGGGCATGATCAGCTCCATTCTTGATAGTATGGGACTGGTGGGTCACGATAGAGTGATCTGTGTTACATGTGTGTTGCGGGATGATGCCCGGACATGGTGGGAGGTAGTATCCCAGACACGAGACACAGCTGTGATGGACTGGAAAGAATTTAGGCAGCTGTTTAATGAAAAGTATTATTGTGATGTGGCTAAGACTGCCAAGGTGAATGAGTTTCTGAATCTTGTGCAGGGTAATGCGTCAGTGACCGAGTATGTTACTAAATTTGATGAGTTGGCCAAGTTTGCCTTAGACATGGTACCTACAGATGTGGCCCGGAAGGAAATATTTATCCAGGGGTTGAATCCTGGAATAGCTCAGGGCATTAGAGTTGCCCCAGTGTATGAAGTTTCTACCTATGCTCAGATGGTAGAGAAGGCTTTTGCTGTTGAGAGTATAGTAGTTGGGCAGCAGAGTGCTGGAGAGCATGGAGCTCAGATAGTGGTGCCTCCACTTATTGGAACAAGTAACAAGGAAGGTCGGAAGACATATCCGATATGCACTCGGTGCAAGAGGCATCACCTTGGGGTATGCCAAGCAAGGGCATGTTTCTCATGCAGGATGTTCGGACATCGTAAGAAGAATTGCCCAATGCGGAGGAAGAATGACCAAAAGGGGATGGATAGCTCGATTTCAACTCGAGTGTTTATTCCAGGGAAATTAGAGTCTGAGACTGGGACTAGCTCCTCGGGGATGACAGGTCAGTCTTCTAGTTCTGAGTTGTGAATTATGTTGTTTGGCTTTGGCACCATTTTATTCTTTTGTTGGTATAAAGATAGAGAAGGGTATATTGATGGTATATGTAGATCACATGGTTACGTTGTGATGGGAAAAGTAATACGGTATTGGCAACCTAAGAGATAAGTTGAGTTATGGCAAGGACTCATCGGGGAACTCTGGTAAAGCTGGATATGACAGGCTTTGGTTTGATCCAGGGTTTGGATTGGTTAAGTAATTAAAGAACAATCTTGAATGGCAAGGAAAGTGTAGTAATTCTTGAGCTTGTGAGCGGAAAGTCTTGTGACAATTGGCACTGTGTATGGATTTGATATGTTTATGATACCGGATGTGGGGGTTGGAGTTTGTGCCGAGAGGTGCATGGAACTCTTAGCCGGTGTGGTGGATACCACCTAGATTGTGTTAGTGAGATCAGGACAGACTGGATTAGTCTGTGGGTTGTTTTTAAATGTGTTTCCAGGCGGTCTGCCAGGCCTTCTTTTTATTACAAGAAGATTAGAATGGTGACTGGTTTAGTGCCAGAAACAGAATGAGATGTAAGCACTGTTTTGAGTGGCTCAGTGGGGTTATAAGAATTAGAGAGTTAGTTGCTGAGTAAGATGGAATCCTTTAAGGTGGATCTTGGATCTGGTTAAGACCAGTTAGAGATCAGAGTGAGAAAATTATGTAAAGGATTGAGCTAGTATTAGATTGGAGCACTGTGAGTGCTGAGTATGTCTTGAGAATTGGTTTGATGCTTAGTGTTGTGAATCAGATTAATAGTGCATTCAAGGGTAGACTTGGATGGGATTTATGATCATCTTGGACGATGGAATAGTGGTGTTTTCTCTGCGGAGAATTGCTAAGAGTGAAGAGTGCCTTGGGGACAGGAGTGTCCATGGATAGCAAAGATATTTCAGGTGCCTTGGGAAGAAAGTGCTGGGTCTTTTATAGACCAGGAACAGTTTGAGGATTGTTATGACATCCTAGTGGTAGAGGAAAGTGATTGCCTATGCAACATGTTGATTAAAGAATCTGTCCAGAACTGGAGTAGAGTTTCTGGCGGGCCAAGTGGCCAATTTACTGTTTGAGATTATTATCTCAAGAAAGATAAAAGGAAAGATGGTTAAGTGAGCCACAGACGGGCAAGGTTGAATGGAAAGCTTTAGCTGGATTAGCTAAAGGTTGTATAGTGACAGACATGAGCTTATGGTAGTATAGAAATCGGACTTGGGATCCGATGGACATCAAGATTAACTGAGAGATTCTGGATGAATCTCATGTTATTCTTTTTTTCATTTCATTCAGGCATTGTGAAAGGGTAACATAGTATGGAAATTTTATAGTGATGGCCTGAGATGAAGGGACATATATTAAGGCATGTGTAAAGCTCTTACCTGTTAACAGATTGAGACAGAATATCAGGAAACAGCAAGGCCATTACAGCCTTTGGGTATTTCATAGTGGGATGTGTGAGCATCGCGATGAGTATTGCGGTGGGATTCCCAGGTTGACGGATCGGTATGAAATGAGTATTATGTTATTGTGGACTGGTAGTCCAAATGAGTTAATATCAGTAAGGATAGGTGAATAGTACAGCTGATCAATATTTGAGTCTCCTTGTGAAAAGGATAGAGAGCCTTCGTGAACTCAAGGTCTATCTTATCAGATGAAGACATTATTGTGACTTCCAGGTTTTGGAAGGGTTACGAAGGGGATGAGTATATAGATGGAACTCAGTACAGTTTATTACTCTCAGACTGATGGTAAATCAGAGAGAGAGAGAGGGTTATCCAATTATTATTGGAGGAACATCTTATAAGATGAGTGAGGAAATGTATACATATCTGAATCCTGAGGTGGTTCAGGGAAGTTATGAGATTGCTGGAGCTTGAATTTTGGTTGCTCATTTCTCAGAATAGATGGAAAAGAGTTATTGAATTAAAAGGAAGGAATATGGAATTCCAGGTGGGAGAATGTATCTTCTCTAAGGCATCACCATGGGAAAAGAGGTGAGGAATTAAGATAAGTTCAGTCCTAGTTTGTTTCAGCAGTTAGATCCTGGTTGGGTCAGAGTAGGGTGACTCCGAATCAGTTTTACTTTTGGCATTGGCAGTTGTATACAGTGAGTTATGTGCTTCTATGCAGTGAGCATGGGCCGAAGGAACTTATGAATTGAGTTATGAGGATCTGAAGGTTAGGTTAAGTATTCCGGTAAGGAATAGCCAGTTCAGATTGTGACATAAGTAATGAGGTTCTGTTGAACAAAATGTACCTTGGGTTAAGGCAAGGCTATTAAAATAGTGGGGTCAAGGAAATGACCTAAGGAATTTACGACAAGTGAGTGGAATTCTGGTTCCGATTTGTTGAGTAAATTTCGAGGACGAAATTCCTGTAAGGAGGGGATAGTTGTAATGCCCCAAATTTCCTAATAAGGTTTGAGGACCTTGATTAGGAGGCCGGGAGGGCCATAATTGATCTATTATAGTATTTAATGATTATGTGCATATTTACGTGAATTATATTATTATATGATGGTGAATGCATGCATATGGGAGAATTTATTATTGTGAGGGTATTTTGGTAATTTGGCCACTGTGGGCGTAATTGTATATTTTGGGTGCATGACTGTGATTAATTAATATAGCCACATTATAAGGTGGATTGGTTCGAGCTAATCGACATGAGACGATCATGAGGTGTAAGTGTTCGGTCTAGTCATAACGGGTTTAAGCTCGGGGCTCGGGGTGAGTTTAATGATTAGAGCATTACCGGGAATTAACGGGTAATGAGATATGATTTATTGATGTTTGAGAATATTGAGAATAGCGGGAATTGGAGAGCGTTAATTATGATTAACAGTATAGGTTGTAAAGGACGATTTTACCCTTGGGAGTGCTTAGAAGCCTTTAAATGACCTAGGGGCATTTAGGTCATTTGGCTTGGATATACATGAGGTTTAGTAGGCTGTAGAAGGCAGAATAAAAAACAGAGCCATCCTCATCCTCTCTTCCTCTCTCTCCCGTACAAACTCTCCTCCATCTCTCTTCCAAGTTTTGAGAGCCACCTTGGGGTTTTGAGCTAGGAAATCAAAGGTGGCAGCTAGGGGATTTGTTTCAACCATTGAAGGGGATTCAAAACCGTGTTAGAGGTGAGTTTTAGTCATTAAATTCAGGTGATACTCTGTTTTCTTCTTTGGTTTTTCAGCTTTGATTTCTTGTTGGAAGTTTGGATTTAAAGGGGTTTTGATGGGTGATAAGATTGGGTTTTGATGAGGGGAGGTTATGGGTGATGTCTAGAGGTTTGAATGAGTGTTTGGAAGAGGTTTTTGGCTAATTTGAGGGGCTGGTTCTAAGGGAAAACGCAGGGGAAAATTCTGAGTTCGCGTGCTGGTTTTTGCCTGGTCTGGGCTGAGCGCCGTGGCACAGCTATGGTGCGACGCGGCCCTTAAGGCCATTTTGACCAAAAACATGTTTTTATCTTGGGGATTCAAGCCATAGGCCTCGGGGTTGAACCTAGTACCCGGTTAAGTGGGGATTTATGTCCCGGAGGCTAGATATTGATTTGGGAACTTATGTTGATCATTTTATTGATGATACCTTATATTTGGTTATGGCTAGGTGACCGCTAAAGGACTAAAAGTTGATCGTTCTCAAGGGTCGTTCTTTAAATCGTTCTAGCTCGACTTTGAGGTAAGAAAACTGCACCCTGTGTATATTTGACATGCATGGCTATTATGATGCATGTCGGTTGATTATTATGTATGACATGCATGGCTATTCTTGATGCATGTTGGTTGACTATTAAACGTGACATGCATGGCTGTTATTGGTGCATGCTGGATTGTTGAATATGTTGCATATGATGCATAAGAAACATGTGATTAGGACATGCTTTGTATACTGGGTGTGATATCGTTTAGAGCTTGAGCCTCTGTGTTAATGCATAGTCCTAATTGTACTAATATCTGTTAAGTAAGCATGCTGAATACCTTGTTTATGGATATTGGACATGTGATATATGTTTGGTGGCATGGCTTACCCGTGTATGGCGCTGACTTATTAGTCAGAATCGACAATGGTGTCAGATCCGTCTGTGAAGCTGTGACTTATTAGTTAAGTTCACCACGGGCTGAGCACTGGTCGTGTTTTACCGACCCAAGGGTCAGAGGTGGCAGTGCGTTGTGAACGCCGAGCCAAATAAAGATTAGATCTAATCGAGGTCGGCATTGAATGACTCATATGGGGTATTAATGCTGGACCGACCGGAAGGTCAATGAGAACTATAAGCGCTTGCCTGGTCTAAGACCAGATGATTTCAGCCAAGGTATATGACCCCGGTGACCGTTTGTCACATGGCTAAGGGACGTTGTCCATAGTTTCGACTCTAGAGTCGTGAGGAAGGTTATGTTGGTGACTAATCACCTTGCACTTGTCCTAATCAAACTTAAGAAAGAATCACTTATCGATTAAGCCCTGGTGACCCTATCGTCACATGGCTAGAGGGAGCGATGCTCATTATTGTGGCTTTTGGCTATTGTCACCTATTGGCTTGGACTGATAGTCCCGAATGGTTATTATGATCGTTGTTGATATTATACCATGCTCTATTGTGTTTTCTTGCTGGGCTTTGGCTCACGGGTGCTACGTGGTGCAGGTAAAGGCAAGAGGAAGCTGGACCATCCTTGAGTTGGAGAGCTTAGGTGATGACGTGTACATATGCAGCTGCTCGTCCGCCACGGACGAGGTTTAAAGTGGAACTAGGGTTGAACCCTGTTTTGCCGCTTAGAACGGATTGTTGTAAATGTTTTCTGTAATAGACTCTGAAACTTTATTTTCGGGATCCCAATGTATAAATTAAACGTTCTAGTGAAACGTTACATCTTAACCAAAATGTTTAATCCCTAAATCGCTAATCATACTTAGTTCACGATTTTGGCCAAACGACTCGATTAGCGAGTTTAGCACTGTTTACAAGGCACACCGTAACGGTCCCAGGAGTTGGGGCGTTACACATGTGGATGACCTCGAAGAATGCTTCGCCATGTTATGGTGATATAACATGAAACTTAACCCTCAGAAGTGCTCTTTCGGAGTATCTTCAGGAAAATTCATGGGCTTCAGGTAAATGCTCGGGGGATAGAAACTAATCTAGACAAAATCCAGGCTCTTATTAATATGCCCTCACCTCGAAAACATAAGGATGTCCAAAGTTTGACTGGCAGGAAGGCGGCGCTAAGTAGGTTTATCTCAAAATCTACGAATTGTTGTCTTCCATTTTTCAACCATTTGAAGGGAGGCAAGAAATTTAAATGGACGGAGGAATGCGAGTGGGCTTTTAAAGAGCTCAAGAAACATCTCGCAGAACCCCCCATCTTGTCAAAACCCATTACGTGAGAAGTTCTGTACCTGTACCTTGCTACGACCGAGCACGCCATAACCGCGGTACTTGTGCGGGAAGAAGAAAAAGTGCAAAGGCCCGTGTATTACGTCAGTAAAAGATTACTGAGGGCAGAATCAAGACACCCCTTGATGGAGAAGTTAGCTCTCAGCCTAATTCACTCATCTCGAAAGCTCCGACCCTATTTTCAGGCGTACCTCATCCATGTACTTACAAATCAACCACTAAGACAAGTCTTGTCCAAGCCAGAAGCCTCAGGTCGACTGGTCAAATTGGTCGTTCAACTTGGACAATTCGAGATCACTTATCATCCAAGGACAACCATAAGGGGACAGGCCTTGGCAGACTTCATAGTGGAGTGCACTGGCGTGGCCAACGATGAAGTTATAACCCCGGCCCGCGAGCTGTGGAAACTGTATGTTGATGGGTCTTCTAATGAAAATGGATCGAGAGCAGGAGTAATTTTGATCACCCCTGCAGAAAGCCGATTTCATTCTTCCTTAAGATTTGACTTCGACAAGTCGAATAATGAGGCCGAGTACAAGGCTCTACTGGCAGGACTCTGCATAGTTAAGGAGCTCCAAGCCAGAGCGATACATTACTACAGCGACTCCCAGCTAGTGGTTAATCAAATTTTGGGAGAGTACCAGGCTCGTGGTATGAGAATGGCGGCATATTTAGAAAAGGCAAAATCGGCATATTTAGAGTTCTATGCGATAGAACAGGTCCCCCGAGAACAGAACTCGAACGTGGACGCCTTAGCCAGGCTTGATACCTCTACCGAGAATGCGAACTAAATTTCGTGCCAATCGAACATCTCGCGACGCCCAGTATTGATGAGCCAGAACAGGAGGATGTGTGTATGATCAATTCCGATCCAACCTGGATGACTCCGATAGTTGAATACCTTGAGACCGGCGTTCTCCCGGAATAACAGACCAAGGCTCAAAAATTGATGTATCAAATCCCTAGGTATACCATTGTAGATGGAAAGCTGTATAGAAGAGGATATTGCATGCCACTACTCCGGTGTGTGACCCCACCCGAAGCTAAGAAAATCATAGAAGAAATTCATGAAGGGTTCTGTGGAGACCATACTGGGGGGGCATAGCCTGTCCAAGAAGATCATACGTCAGGGATACTTCTGGCCTACCATCAAATCAGACTCGTTCGACTACGTCAAGAGGTGTGATAAGTGTTAGGAGTGTGTCCTAAAAGCATGTAAAGACATTTGTTTTTCTGTGAATAAATAAATACAATGGTTTATTAATATTGTTATATTTAGATTGTTAAATTATTGTTTGAATAATTTTGTAAATATCAGAAAAATTCCATATTCATTATTGAGGATGTGATCTTGTATTGGTACGAGAGAATTAAGATCACATGAATGAATAAAAATAGTCAACAACAACATGTTAAAGTTATGGAATTCTTTAATTGGAGTTGTAAGTAGGGTTTACTGAGTATCATAATGATACAAATAATCTAGATTCAGATTATTGATGTGGAAAGACATCTTGGTAAAGGTGCTTTATATAATATGATTATATATGACATGGACCGATATGAATTAAAGTCTTTATCCAAAAACCATTTAAAAATAAAGACTTGTAATTCATATCATAACTGATGATCATTTATAGATCAACCTAAATCCTAAGTGTTCATGAACTCCTGTTCATGTTTATTAAATCTTTTGATTCATTCGTTAAGGTCTCTTCAAAGAATGAGGCTAATGACTTTTGTTTTGGAGATTTAATATCATGGATGGCAGGGAACATGTATCAATAATACGAAATCTAATCTTTCCTAATGGATCGTATATTAGTTCCCTTAAGGGTTAATTATGGAATTGAATGATTTGGAGCTCAAATCTATAATTAGATTATAGATTAATTATTCACTAGTGAATTAATGGTACCTAAGGAATAAGAAGTAAATTAGAAAGGTAAAATGGTAATTCTTCCATTCTAATTTATGAACTAATTAATTAGAGGGTTGAACTATTGTAAGATGATTATATCAATGGACGACTTAAGATAAGATTTCTGTAAAAGTATATCTATAACATAAATAGTGAAATTCTGAATTTATAGTGGAGTAATATCATAATTAATAAATTAACTATTATAATTAAATAGTTTAATTATTTAGTTTCAATTTATTGGAGCTTAATGTTATAGGTCCATGGTCCCCGAAATGGCTCAAACAATCACTGACAAAGGTAAACACAAAAATGGGCAAAAAATGACTTATGTGATAAGTAAAATATTTTTCTATGTATCAAACATAATTATTGTTTAATTATGTGTAATTAATTAATTATTTGATTTAACAAAAATATAATTAATTTTGAATTAATTTATTTTTGGGATTTTTGGTATTTAAATAATAATAAAAATTGGGAAAAATCACATGTCATCATAGGCATGTGGTACACGTGTAGCACAGTGCACAGTCACTGTGCTACACGCATAAGAGAGTGTGTTCAGTCTCTTGATTCCACAATTTTAGTTATTTAAATATTAAATAAATAATGAGATATTTTAATATGATTAAAATATTATTATTTAAACAAAAATCTGATAACTGATCAGTTATTTTGAATTTGTTTAAAATAACAAATATTTTAATATATTGGATATATTAAATATAGGATATCAGTTTACAGAACGTAACTTTTCAGGGATAGAAAAATATCTAAAAATCTCTCTCAAAGAAAGAGAACAGTGACATAAACAAAAGTCATTGTTCTTCACAAAACCTAGGTCCAAACTTTATCAAATCTCATGTGTTGAGAACATCTGATAAATAGTTTTTTGCCTATTGTTTGTATAGAGAGCCCACTCGTTCTTTGTGTGCTGAGAACATTTCGGAAGATCTTGGTGTGAGATCTCAAGGATTTATCCATACAAAAAGATAGCAGCAAGGAAGGACCTGAGGTAATTTTTCTATTCCTGTCTTTGATTCAATATATATATGCATGTGAAGAAGTAGATCTAGAAATCTTTTGGGATTAAACTGACAATTTGATTGTTGTTCCACTGCGTATAATCTTTGATTTGATCAATAAAAACCAACAAATGGTACCAGAGCCATCTTCACATATATATGTATTGAATCTGTGTGGGTTTACTTTTATGCATTTATTTATTTTGATGAATGAATGGATGGCTTAATGTGATTGAATGCGTGGGAATGTTGAATCGTTAATTGTATGGTGTTTTTGGGTTAGGATTTGTTTATGATTAGATCATTGTGTAAGCCATTAAAGGGCATAGGATTTATGTAATTTTATTTGGTTTTTGACACCATAAAATTGTAATTCCGATCACACAAAAGTCAGAACGGAGCCCGGGATTGAGATTTCAGCCACCGATCCTCCGAGGCCGACCTCCGAGCCGCTGCCAGGACGCCGTACGGACGGGACCGTACGGATCCGTACGGTTCTGTACAGTCCAGCCCGGCAGCCCCGTTTGACGCCATGTGTCCCCACCTGACTTGTCCAGAATTTTTTTTTTCTGAAATTAATCTGTTATTTTTTTTTAATTTTGAAATGTTTAAATATCCTATTTTTGAAATTTGATATTTAAATAATGAGATATTTTTGTTATCTTAACAAACCCTTTTTTAATATCTTATTTAAAATTTATTTTTTCAAAATAACAGATTTTAATTAAAATTCATTTCAGTTTTAATTAAAAGTTGTTTTAATTAAAAAGAAAATTAAAAATAATGATTATTTGAAAGTTTGTTTTAATTAATCATAAATAATTAGAAAATTGTTTTCTTATTATTATTCTGGACCAACAATGTCACATATCCTACTGACAGTAAAGTAAAGAAGCCCGATGGAGATCAAGGCGGTTTTATTTTATTTTATTTTATTTTATAAAGTGGTTGTAAAATTAGAAATACCCAAAAGCACCCGGTTCAACATTTATTGTTCATTTATTTATTTAAATAATTATTTTCATGTGGTTAATGTGATTGATAACATGTTCATGCATTGTATGCCATACATAAAAACCCACAAAGTCATAATCATGCATCTCATTAGTAGAAACATGATTATTAGGATTGTCCTATATGTTTATATGAATTGTTTTGGGAAATCAGTTGCATGTAAATTACTTAGTTTTATTTTGAAAACTTGGTAAAATATCACACCAAATTTTAAGTCTTTATGACTTAATTTCTTTAAACCAACTTTATTTTAAAAGTGTTTTTTAGTAAAGATTAGATGAACATGATTGGTAATTTAAAATTGGATATGGACCTAGAAACTCGCTTTCTTTCCAATTTTAATTATGTTCATAAGGTTTAAAGATGTTATAATTAATTTGGAATTAATTAGGTTCAAAACACTTATTTCAAAATAGTGAGTGGGAGAGGGTTGATATCTCAAACATAACCCATGGTCTCCATTATTAATATAACACCGTGAGATATGAATAGCGCCTCGCGACGGCTTTGTTTTCATCCCCCTAAGGAAGGTGTCTGGACATATCAATAGCAAGGTTGTATTTCTTACATAGATAGGAACTAATGATGTATTTTAGGCTTGACCGACCCTAAGGTGGCATGTCCTAAGTTAAGTCATGAACTCCGAAATAATGGGTTGCACTCACAAAGTTATGATTAAGCTCGTGAAGTGGATAATCATAACTTGACCAAACTAAGCGGTACTTTAATGTTTAAAAGAGAAAATAAAGAGTTATTTTAAGTATTTAAACAATAAAGAGAACAATGTCTTATAAATTCTCTAAAATTAATTTGACCGACCCTAAGGCGGCACTTTAATTGTTATAAAATTTTATCGTGGAAATTAATCTTTATTTTATGTGTTTTAATTGTGCTCATGCATCACGTTTAATTTCCGAAAACTTTGATATTTATTTTTCTAAATATAATAATATAATTTGTATTTATTGCAAGCAAAAATGTCTATTGGTGAATTACACACCGATGCCTTTCTCAAATCCTTGGTTTTTGTACCTGAAAAATATGCAACACTGGTTTTGAGGCATGTTGACTATTTTTTCTTATAAGAAGATGATGTCAACTGTCTATGAAAAACCTCTAACAGAACCACCTCTGGCTACTAGCTATGAAGCAGAAGAAAAATATGAAAATTGGATGAAATCCGATAGGTTGGCACGTTATTGCATGCTTTCAACCATGCCTGACGAAACAAAGGAAAAATATATACACTATGACTCAGCACATGAGATGTGGCGAGCAATGACAGAGGAAGTCTATGCTGAGTGTCATCGTTTATATCAAACGAAAAAGGTGAATAAGATTCACATATATTTTTTCAACTTTGAATACTAGATTCAAATACTATGAATATCATATTCAAATTTTTGGATAGTAGATTCAAAAATATATGCCACTAATCTATTTTTCTTTTGTTTTTTTTTCCTTTTGCAGAATCAATTGCCTGAAAAGGAGGAAGCGACTGATGAGGATTTGGGTAGCAAGTAAGGAGCTGGAGAAGTTGGAGAGTAGTTTTATTTAGTAATTTTATTGTTAGTTGAACAATTTAAATTTCTTTATTTTGTTTTAGAAATTTTAGATTTCTTTAAACAAAGAAAACTACAGTCTAGAAAGTTAGTTTATTGTTAGTAATCTTGATTATTAATGTTTGGTAACTTATTTCTATTTTTGCATAACATTTATTTCTTTATTAATAAAGTAGTTATTATTTAAAGAAATTATCTATTTACTTGTTATGCAAATGTTTTGGGATAAACAAAGTTTAGATACTTATAATGAATGACAATTTTTTTTTATAATTCTAAATTATTTAACACAACTAATCCTAGATCTATTTAACTGATTCCAATAGTGAGACATATCTGTGGCACTTGAGATTGGACCATATTGGCCTAGACAGAATAAATAGGCTTGTAAAGGATAGTCCTTTAAGAGAACTATCTATTGGATCTCTCCCTATTTATGAATCCTGTCTAGACGGCAAAATGACCAAGAGACCTTTTTCTGCTAAAGGTACAAGAGCCACAGAACCACATCAGCTAGTACATATGGATGTTGCAACCCACTTAATGTAAAAGCAAGAGGAGGTTGTGAATATTTCGTCACTTTAATTGACGATTATTCGAGATATGGCTACCTATACTTAATGCAAAGAAAATCTGAGACTTTTGGAAAGTTCAAATAATTTCAAGCAAAGGCTAAAAAGCAATTAGGTAAATCACTAAAAAGCACTTCGATCTGATCGAGGAAGAGAGTACTTGGACTGTGAATTCAATAACCATCAACGTGAGCATGGCATTCAATTCCAACTCACTACACCTGAAACAACACAGTAAAATGATGTTTCAGAAAGTCGGAATAGAACGATATTAGATATGGTTAGATGAATGATGAGTTTCTCATCATTACCACTGTCATTCAGGGGATATACGATTCAATGTGTTCTATACACATTGAATGATGTTCCACCTAAGTCTATCCAAAAGACATCCATAGAATTATGGAATGGTTGTAAACTTAGTTTACACTATTTTAGAATTTGCGGGTGTCGTGCATACGTGCTCAATAGGAAGACCGGGAAGTTGGAAACGCGCTCTGAAGTGTGTATGTTTGTGGGATATTCCAAAGAGATTAGAGGTGGAATTTTCTAAAGTCCAAAAGAAAATAAAACATTTGTATTGACTTTTCTTGTATATGACTATGTTAATAACCACAAACCTCGTAGTAAGGTTGTACTGGAGGAGATGATCTCGAATGAAGTTACAAAGTCACCAGCAATAACCAATAAAAAAACGGCAACAGGAAACTACTAGTTCTAGTCGGAATAGTAAAGAACCTCATCGTAGTGGGAGGGTTAATAAGTAACCCATACGCTATGAACATGAAGTTCAAATTCTTGTGTTTGACACAAACAAAGATGATCCATTGACATTTGAAGATGCAATGAATGATTCTGACAAGGAAAAATGGCAAGAAGCAATGAACCAAGAAATGGAATCGATGTATCCCAATTCTGTCTGGGTTCTTGAAGATCCACCTGAGAATATCAAACCCATTGGTTGCAAGTGGATATTCAAGAAGAAAAGAGGAGCGAATGGGAAAGTAGAGACTTTCAAAGCAAGGCTTGTAGCCAAAAGGTTACACACAGAAAGAAGGGGTTGACTATGAAGAAACCTTTTCTCCTGTAAGAAGGGGTTGACTATGAAGAAACCTTTTCTCCATTAGCCATGCTAAAATCTATTTGTATACTCTTGTCCATAGCTGCGTGCATGGATTACGAGATCTGGCAAATGAATGTCAAAACAGCTTTTCTGAATGGCTACCTTGACGAAACCATTTACATGTCTCAACCAGAAGGGTTCGAATTAAAAGGCCAAGAGCAAAATGTTTGCGAGCTTCTTAGGTCCATTCATGGACTCAAACAAGCTTCTAGATCTTGGAATCTTAGATTTGATGACACAAGAAAAACATTTGGTTGTTGAACAAAATGTTGATGATCTTTGTGTCTATAAACAAATCAAAGATGGTATAGTAGTATTCCTCGTTCTTTATGTTAATGATATCATACTCATTGGGAATGATGTAGAAACATTATCAAGGGTAAAGAACTGGCTAGCTGAACAATTCCAAATGTAAGATTTGGGAGAAGCCAAGTATGTTCTAGGCATTAAGATTCTTAGAGATAGACAGAACAAAACTTAGGCACTGTCTCAAGCAACTTATATTGATAAGGTGCTAGAACACTTTAATAAGAAAAACTCCAAAAAGGGTGATATGCCAACCCATTTTAGAGTATTCCTTTCCAAGAAGTAGTATCTCAAAACACCTCAAGAAAAGGAAGACATGAGATAGTGTCCTTATGCCTCAGCAATAGGCAGTCTAATGTGCGCCATGTTGTGTACAAGACCTGACATTTGTTATGCAGTAGGGATAGTCAGCCGTTATCAATCCAATCATGGATTGAGTCATTGGATTGCAGTGAAGAATATTCTCAAGTATCTTAGAAATAATAGAGATTATATGCTTGTATATTCAGGTGGAGACCTGAACCCCACTGGTTACACTGATTCTGATTTTCAATCAGAAAGAGATAGTCAGAAATTGACTTCTGGATCAGTGTTTATTATTGGAGGAAGAGCATTAGTCTGGAGAAGCATTAAGCAAACCAGCATTGCAGACTCCACCATGGAAGCCGAGTATATAGCGGCTTGTGAAGCAGCTAAGGAGGCTCTGTGACTTAAAAAGTTCTACTCTGATTTGAAAGTAGTTCCGGAAGTGGAGAAACCACTTGTTCTTTACTGTGACAACAGTGGAGAAGTGGCCAATTGTAAAGAACCAATAAGCCACAAGAGGGGAAAGCATATAGAGCGCAAATACCGGTTAGTCAGAGAAATCGTACATAGAGGAGATGTGTCCATTCTGAAGTCGTATCAGAACACATCCTGGCAGACCCGTTTACGAAGACGCTTCCTGCAAAGCAATTCGAGGGTCATGTACGTAATATGGGATTGATAGAAATGCCTCACTTGCTTTAAGTACAAGTGGGAGATTGTTAGGAGTGTGTCCTAAAAGCATGTAAAGACATTTGTTTTTCTGTGAATAAATAAATACAATGGTTTATTATTATTGTTATATTTAGATTGTTAAATTATTGTTTGAATAATTTTGTAAATATCAGAAAAATTCCATATTCATTATTGAGGATGTGATCTTGTACTAGTACGAGAGAATTAAGATCACATGAATGAATAAAAACAGTCAACAACAACAAATTAAAGTTATGGAATTCTTTAATTAGAGTTGTAAGTACGGTTTACTGAGTATCATAATGATACAAATAATCTAGATTTGGATTATTGATGTGGGAAGACATCTTGGTAAAGGTGATTTATATAATATGATTATATATGACATGGACCGATATGAATTAAAGTCTTTATCCAAAAACTATTTAATAATAAAAACTTGTAATTCATATCATAACTGATGATCATTTATAAATCAACCTAAATCCTGAGTGTTCATGAACTCCTGTTCATGTTTATTAAATCTTTTGATTCATTCGTTAAGGTCTCTTCAAAGAATGAGGCTAATGACTTTTGTTTTGGAGATTTAATATCATGGATGGCTGGGAACATGTATCAACAATACGGAATCTAATCTTTCCTAACGGATCGTATATTAGTTCCCTTAAGGGTTAATTCTGAAACTGAATGATTTTGAGCTCAAATCTATAATTAGATTATAGATTAATTATTCACTAGTGAATTAATGGTACTTAAGGAATAAGAAGTAAATTAGAAAGGTTAAATGGTAATTATCCCATTCTAATTTATGAACTAATTAATTAGAGGGTTGAACTATTGTAAGATGGTTATATCAATGGACGACTTAAGAAAAAAATTTCTGTAAAAGTATATCTATAACATAAATAGTGCAATTCTGAATTTATAGTGGAGTAATATCAGAATTAATAAATTAACTATTATAATTAAAGAGTTTAATTATTTAGTTTCAATTTATTGGAGCTTAATGTTATAGGTCCATGGTCCCCAAAATGGCTCAAACAATCACTGACAAAGGCAAATACAAAAAATGGGCAAAAAGGACTTATGTGATAAGTAAAATAGTTCTCTATGTATCAAACATAATTATTGTTTAATTATGTGTAATTAATTAATTAATTGAATGATTTAACAAAAATATAATTAATTTTGAATTAATTTATTTTTGGGATTTTTGGTATTTAAATAATAATAAAAATTGAGAAAAATCACATGTCATCATAGGCATGTGGTACACGTGTAGCACAGTGCACAGTCACTGTGCTACACACATAAGAGAGTGTGTTCAGTCTCTTGATTCCACAATTTTAGTTGTTTAAATATTAAATAAATAATGAGATATTTTAATATGATTAAAATATTACTATTTAAACAAAAATCTGATAACTGATCAGTTATTTTAAATTTGTTTAAAATAACAAATATTTTAATATATTGGATATATTAAATATAGGATATCAGTTTACAGAACGTAACTTTTTAGGGATAAAAAAATATCTAAAAATCTAGGTCCAAACTTTTTAGAGAAAGAGAACAGTGACATAAACAAAAGTCATTGTTCTTCACAAAACCTAGGTCCAAACTTTATCAGATCTCATGTGTTGAGAACATCTGATAAATAGTTTTTTGCCTATTATTTGTATAGCGAGCCCACACTCGTTCTTTTTGTGCTGAGAACATTTTAGAAGATCTTGGTGTGAGATCTCAAGGATTTAGCCATACAAAAGGATAGCAGCAAGGAAGGACCTGAGGTAATTTTTCTATTCTTGTCTTTGATTCAATATATATATATATATGCATGTGAAGAAGTAGATCTAGAAATCTTTTGGGATTAAACTGACAATTTGATTGTTGTTCCGCTGCGTATAATCTCTGATTTGATCAATAAAAACCAACAATGAGTGCCAATGGTTCGCCACTATTCCTCGAGCTCCACCATCCGAGCTAACTATGATGACCTCTCCTTGGCCATTTGCGGTCTGGGGAATTGACCTCATAGGCTCACTTCCGACTAGCAAGGGCAGAGTAAAGTACGCAGTAGTCGCCGTAGATTACTTCATGAAGTGGACTGAAGCCGAACCTTTGGCGACAATAACCTCGAAGAAAGTCCTTGACTTCGTGGTGAAGAACATTATATGCCGATATGGGATGCCAAGGAAGATTGTGTCCAATAACAGTACCCAATTCAACAGCAATCTGTTTACCAACTTTTGCGAAAAAAATGGGATAATAAAGAGCTTCTCATCGGTGGCCATCCCCAGGAGAATGGCCAGGTCGAAGCTGTAAATAAGACCCTAAAGAGTTCGCTAAAGAAAAATTTGGAAGAAGCTAAAGGAAGATGGCCCGAAGAATTGCCCCAAGTTCTATGGGCGTATAGGACCATGGCCCGTACATCAACAGGACATACCCCATTTTCTCTGGCGTATAGTTGCGAGGCTATGTTGCCAATCGAGGTCGAAATTCCCACAATTTGAGCCCTCGCTTATGATCAAACCTCGAACCACTCTCAACTCGAAGAAACTTTGGACCTGATCGAAGAAAGAAGGAATGAAGCTCAATTAAAAAATGTTGCATACCAACAGCGAGCTACCCGGTACTTCAACAAAAGAGTTCGAGAGAGAAAATTCGGCGTAGGAGATTTGGTGCTGAGGCGTGTATTCTTGGCAACATGGGATCCAGCAGCTGGCGTGCTCGGGACAAATTGGGAAGGACCTTATCTGATAGAATCAGTCATCCGACCTAGCGTGTACAAGTTGGAAAGATTGGATGGAAGTCTGGTACCACGAGCATGGAATGGTGAACACCTACGACCTTACTATCAATAATGCAGGGAGGGTGTCGCCTATAACCATGCTTGTTTATCTGTACTGTTTTTCTATTTTTGGATTTCTCAAATAAAGTTTGATTTCGTTTTAATATGTGGTATTTTTTGCAATCTCTCTTAATTTAATAACCTATGGTCACATTCATAGTATATTAAGGGGGCATTTGTAACGCCCTGGTTACCCCAGAACAATTATGGTGAATGGTGGACTGGAAATTTGACCCGCTACCCGAGTCCTTTGGTCAAAAACGTGCTCTAAGTGTAATTAACAGGTTAAGGTGAAAAACTAATAAAAAGGAAATGGATATTTTCATTACAAACCGCTCTGCAAAGCTAATTAAAACATTTACAAGTTGTTCTCAGTACAAAATGGTCATTACTGTTCCAAATTTACAATCCCGCCGACTTAAGCGGCAAAATAAGGTAAACCCCCTAGTTCCTCTGAGAATGCCTTGGTCGTGGTGGTCAAGCGGCCGCATATGTACACATCACCACCTAAGCTCTCCACTCAAGGCTGGGTGAGATTTTCTTTCCCTTTACCTGCACCACATAGCACCCATGAGCCAAGGCCCAGCAAGAAAATACAATAAAGCATGATATAATATCAACAATGATCATAATAATCATTCAGGACTATCAATCCCAACAAGTAGGTGACAGAAGCAACAGTCACAAAAGTGGGTACAGCCCCCTCTAGCCATGTGACGATAGGGTCACTCGAGCTTAACTGATAAGTGAACCTTTCATAAGCTTGAATAGGATAGGTGTATGGTGAATAGTCACCAACATAACCTTCCTCATGACCATAGAGTCATAACCCTGGAACAGCGTTCCTTAGCCATGCGACAAACAGTCACTGGGGCCATATGCCCTAGCTCTGAATAACTGGTCTTAGACCAGACAAGCACTTATAAGTTCATCGACCTTAGGGTTGGTCCAGCATTAATACTCCATATGAGTCATTCAACACTAATATCGATTAGATCTAATCTTCATTTGGCTCGGCGTTCTCAACGCTATGCCATTTTTGACTCTTTAGGTCAGTGTCCCTGACTAATCAGTACATATACAGGTATTCAACATTTACTAGCATTCAATAGGCAAACCATGTCCACATTAATCAATCAACATGCCTCAATAATAACCACGCATGTCATATATACATAGGGTGCAGTTTTCTTACCTCAGATTCGAGCTAGAAAGATTAAAAGAACGACCCGTGAGAATGATCAACCTTTAGTCCTTTAGCGGTCACCTAATCATAACCAAACATGGGACATCATCAATAATAATCATCATCATAGGTTCCCACACCAATATCTAACCTCAGGAAGATCAATCCTAACTAATCCCAGTAGTAGGAACACCCCCGAGGCCTATAGCTAAGTTCCCGGGGTCAAAACAAGCAAACGGGGTGAAAACAGGGCAAGGGCTGCGGCCCTGGCACCATGGGCCGCAGCCCCCAGAAAATCCAGAGGCAAGCGCCGCGGCACCCAGCGCAAACAGAACCTCTCCCTCAACCTCGAGCTAGGGTTGCGGCGCCCAAGAACAGGGCCACAGCCCCCAACCCTGGGCCATTCCCAAACGTGTTTTCAACTTCTCCAAGCTTCCAAAATCATACCTAACCATCCCCAATCATCAAAACAAAGTTCCCAAGCTTCCCAAAACCCTCAAAACCCAAGGTTCAAACCCACCAAAAACTCAACAATTCACAAAGTCCAATTCAAATCTTAGAAACTCGGAAAACTCAAAACTTTAAACTTAGATTACCTTTGATTGGGTTGTTTTCTGTCAAATCCTTCAATTAAGAAGCTTCTAATCTTTCCTAGGATCGCTTTGCCTCAATCCTCGCTTGATTCCAACTCCTAGAACTCGAGATATCTTCAAAAATGCTCAAACGGTAAAACGAACTATCGAAAGGGAGAACGAGAGGTTTTCTAATCGTACGTTCTATATGACAGCTACTTCAAGCTTAAGTAACCTCAAATAAAACCTAATGCTCGGGGTCCCGAAAATACCCTCGAGGAAATTATAGTCAAAACCTCCAAAATTTCACCCTGATCTCAAATATTCCCAATTTATCATCAAATAAACATTTCTATTACCCCAAAATTGACCTCGTTATGACAAAACCGCTAATCCATTATATATGACCGTCTCATGCCGAATAGCTCGAATATATCTCCATAATAATGGAATCTCATTCACAAATCAAGTTATGCACCCAAATACACATATTCACCCTTAATGGGCCAAATTATCATAATAGCATAATTAATCAAATGTGGACCCACATGCACGCATACAGCATCATATCATAATATAATTCACATATAGATGCATAATATCATTTAATGGCATAATTAAACAAGTATGGCCCTCCCGGCCTACTAATCCCGCCATTAAACCACATCGGAAAATTCGGGGCATTACAGCATTAGTGGTACATATACCATCAGCTTGAAAAAATAAAAAAGCATATACGAAAAAAAACAAGTGTTTGGATATAACCAAATGTGCGAGCTAAGATAGTTTGGATAACTAGCATGGTCTTCTTCCGACAATTTGAACTCCACAGTCTTCTTCCGACAGTTTATCGTAGCCCTATGTTTGGATAACTAATCCATGACGAGTATGACATCATAATCTGGTATACCCAGTTCTATGAGATCAGCTGGGCCCTTTCTGCCTTCTACTGTTACAGGTGTTGACGGTAATTACTTAGTTGACAACATCATATCTCCCAATGTCAACAATGTACTAAAGGTGTGTTCAAACATCTTACAAGGCATATTCATTCTATCAATCACATTCATAGAAACATAAGAATGAGTCGCTCCAAAATCAATTAAGACTCTACACATTGTACCAAATATAGGGAGCTAACCTGTAACTACGGTGTTGCTATTGGCTGCTTCATTCTAGGTTAAAGCAAAAACTTGCTGGCACTAGGTTGCTGTTACTATCCTGTCCCGCTTTCTATTATGGACAATCTTTTCTCAGATGTCTTGCCTGACTGCACTTTTACATTTGTTGGTGTCATCTTAACATTTTCCCATATGATGTCTCAAGCATTTAGGACAGCTGGGGTGCTCAACTTTATTGCTTCGATGATTCCCACAGTTTTAATCATTATTGTGACTGTTGTTGTTGTTGTGATTTCCATTGGGAAATGTGACTTTGGGCCTTTTGTCAATGCCACTACTTTGTCCTTACTAGGCCTCCTCTTGTTACTCTCCTAAAAGATCTTACTCTTATTGGCCTCTTTCCTTGAAGCATCGTACTTTCATATACAACTCTTCATATACTCAGTGTCTAAAGCTTTGTCCAGAATCTCAACATAGCTAACTAGCTCTGTACTAGTCATTTTGATGTCCCTGACAATCATAGGCTTCAGTCCCCTTAAGAATCCTTGAACTCTCACGGCCTTTGTTTAGACTATTTCAGATGTAAACCTTGCCAGTCTGTCAAACTTCTAGGCATACTTTGTGACTGGAGGACTACCTTGTGTAAGTGTCAAAAACTCATTAGCTCTAGTTATTAGTACTATAGCATTGAAGTACTTTTTTCTAAAAACTTGTACATAGTCGGCCTAGGTCATGGTGTCTAAAGTGTGTGTCTTCTTAACCATGTCCCACCAAATCTATCTTTAGGATTACTAACTATCTTGTTGTCCCTGGAAATCCTTAGTCTGTGCTAGTAGCCTTTGTCTTTTTTTTCTTCATGTCGCAACACATTACTTATCCTCATTGTTGCGTCAATTCGTAGCCTGACATTGTCCTCTATGTTGAACTATGTTATCGTGGATTTGCTCACCTCTCCGCCTCCTTAGTCTCCATTTACTCCATCGAAGTTTTTGCTGATGTTTGCTACCAAATGTTGTGGCATGTCCACCTTGTACTCCTCTGCTATTGCACGTATCTATCTAGTTAACAATATCACCTCGCAAGATAATGTCGTGGAGTAATCTCCCTAACCTATGTCTTTATTAACAATCGTGTCGCAAAGCATATGTGGCCTTTGATCTTGATAGTGTTCAATTATATTATAATTGACGTAATCCATTCTTCACTTTACTTTAAACTTGATAGTGTCATACTTGCGATTTCCTATGATGCATCTCATCCATTAAATACGTTCATTTACAACAAACATGTTTTGGGAAGTTGATATCGACTCATCTCCGTCGTTTACATCATCTATATGAACCCTTGAGATCCCACTGATCACATGGAGAAGTTTCCTTCTAGAAGTCCTAATTTCTAGAGGCATACATTCTACATAGCAATTACAAATCTATAAAATTTAAAAGTAGGAAAAATATAGATAACATTTAGAGCAAGTACTTACGACGCGGTGAGGTGAGATTTTCCTGTCTTTAGCGTGTACGGGGGGTCCTTGGAAACATGGACAACCTGTCTCTGATACCATTTGTAAAGAATGCCCTAGACTAGTACTTTTTAAAACATTCACATATCGTTGGTCCATAAAGAAAACCACTTTTTATAAAGGTCGCAGTGGGGACTTGCTTAAAAAAATGCAAGTTGGGCCCATTAGTTTAAAAAGAAAATATGAGTTTTTATGCAAAGTTCAAAAGAAACAATATTAAATAATTAAGTCCCACTGATAATTTAGAAAGTCTCTTAAAACATAACATATTTAAAATGGCGTCCTAAAGTGATCGTTTATTCCGTCCATAGGATACCCCATGCCATACACCCTACGACGATAGAACTCCTCACGTCACCACGCGTGCCACAGAGAAATCCTATTTGCTACGTGGAAGGGAAAGTAAGGGGGTGAGCTAAAAGCCCAGTAAGGAAGTACAAACAATAAGCAAGTAAGGATACAACAAATACGAACACTAACGTTCATCTAACACATCATGGCATATCATAACATTATTGTAACATATCATCATTACATATCATAACGTAATCGTAACATATCATCATATCATATCATAACGTAATCGTAACATATCATCATATTACAATCATACAGCATACATGATGAGCATGGCCCGCTAGTTGTCCATGTCACCCTATGAGGTAAACAAGAGTCTCTGGTCCTTGAATAACCTTGGCGCGTCCGCCCTATGAGTTACGTCTTTATATCCTTAGTAACTCGGGTTACGTCTTTATATCCTTAGTAACCCATTTGATGTGTCGCGTTCATCACGCTAACATCCATAAACATATCATATTCATACAAGTTACATGTCATCACATTATAGCATTCATAATTCATAACAATTCATTCATACAACAGTCTTACCATTCATAGCATAAAATCATAGAATCTATCTAACTTCCTTACCTCAGGTCCGAGCTAAGAAATTTCACAACCTCTCAACGAGCCTATACCATAACCAAAACAACATTTCTTATTAGGTTCATAAAATTACTATTTTGCCCTTTCATACAACTCATGTGTGCATGGGCCATGCACACATAATAATAGTTACACATAACATGCAATTATTCTTAACTACACATAAAGCCATAAAAGAATAATGCTCATTTTACCTATTTTACATGCATGATCTTTCTATAAAAACCACATAGTTGAATAATAAACATAATTTTGGACGTAAAAGTGGATTTTCATGTAACATGCATACGTGGGAACATTGCGTAATTGAGACGTTTTAAAAACGATATTTCTACATTTCTTACTTTTATCGTTTTAAAATTAATAGACTTATAACATGCTTTATTTTTCTTAAAATTTCTAGGTTGATTAAATTTCTCAAAACATTATATAAAATAATTTGATTTAGCTTAAAAAAAATATGTGACAATTTCATTTATTATTCTCAAATTACAAAGAAGTAACAAAAAGCTTGGAATTAATTAAAATACATATGATTAATATGTTTCTTTAGAAAAATCGAGTTTGATATTGGTTAATTGTGTTACATAAATGATGTGAGAAAAAATATATTTTTAAGTGTGGGAAAAAATATATTTTATTTAAATTATTTAAGACTTAGTTTTGTGTAACATAAATCCATATGTGACACTAAATAATCATTTTTAAACCTTTTGAACCAAACTTTCAGCCACTATTTAATTTCTTTAAAAATCACAAATAAATTGATTCTAAATATTTTTCTCAATCAAAATGAAGAAAAATCATAACTTATCAAAATATGCATTCATACAATATTAATATTACCATAACTTAGGATAATAATTTTGTTTCAAAAACTCATCAAATTCATTTTAATGAAACACACTTCACATTTTTTTTTTACAAAAAATTCCAGCAACCATTTTTATTTTTAAAAATCACCATATTCAATTTAAAAACTCCTATTTTTCTAAAAATTCAATAAAAATTTTGTAGGTATTTATTTGAGTAAAATATCATTTTATTGGGACTTAAAATACCCTTTTTAATTCCATAAAAATTAACATAACATCAAGGACATTACTTATGCATGCAAATCATTTTTTTTATCAAACTTTTACCCAATTACTTACAAAATCAGCAAAGCTTAATTTCTCATGAAATTCATCTTTTATCCCAAAAATTTCACATAAAATCATACATGTCCAAAATCTCATCATACTCTTATTATATACATAATTCTAAGAATATTACTAACATATTCACATGCAATCTTATAAAATCCCATTCTTTTCTATTCCATTGAGTCTACACATGAAATCCAACAAAACACTAACAATAACAATAACATACATTAATTCATAAACACCATATTCACATATGCCTTTATATTAACCTAGCATGTTTCTATCATCATTTTCATGCATCTTATAATTTATTCATTCACAATATCACATGCATCCTATCAAAATTTCATGGATCCAAATAGCAAGATTTTCAATTATCATTTTACCCAAATTACATAGGTCCTAAAACATGGATCTAATATATTGAAAATCATACAACATCAAACAAAATATCAAGATAATCCTTAGGTATGCCTAGGCCGAAACCCCATATTTGCATTCATAAATTACCACTAATCATTATACATAGGAAAATCAACATCATAACCCTTTCATACATTAAACCATGATACCCTTCATGCAAATCAAACAACTTTTATCCACAAGATATCAAGAACACAAAGTACCCATTTTTCCTACCCAAAACATAAATCCCCTTTAACCATAATCCCTCTAATAATCTATTCATCAAAACCAATAATCACAAAATAACAAGGTTAGAGATAACCCAATCAAAATACTAGATTAATCATAAGGAAAACAACCAAAAACCTTACCCTAGCTTGAACCATTTTTCTTCTTCTTCTTCCTTTCTTCTTCTTCTCTCTAGAAAATATGGCAGCCCTTCCTTTCTCACTCTCTAGCTCGCCACCCTCTCTCACTCTATTCTCTCTCTAGGTCACGGCACAAGCTTGCAAAATGGCCTCTCTTCCTTCTTTTCTTTCCTTTTAATCATAATTCCCTCATAAAGCCTCACCAAAATAAATGGTAAGTTTCCTCCACTCACCTAATTAAGCCTAAAATCCTTTATAATAAAGATTGATTTATTTGAATTAAAATGGTCAAATTCTCTTACCCATAATAGCTATCCTCTTCCAATTTAACTTTATTTACCTTAGAAAAATTAATGGAAAAATATCACTCAATTTCCCACTACACCACACGTCCACTTACTTGCCCCTTTTGAATTTTATTTATTTATTTTCCTATCAATTAAAATAAAACTACCCAAAAATATCAAATAAATGGAAATTATAAAATGTGTAGAAAATCCACGCATGTGCATCTTATTACCATAAGTTTGCACACACTAAATCACTAGGGTGCATCACTATCTACCATGCACCTTAGTGCATTCAACCCAATTTCACATAATCACATCAATTGTCACACTTATATAAAATGTAACACTAATAGTAAAATAAACATGTTACACAATTATTCACTTATTAAAATAAATAACCAAACAAACAATTAACAAATTTAAATTCAAAAGATTATACCAAACAATTCTAACAATTAAATCAAACAAATCAAATAAAACAAACAACAACTAAATAAAATAAACAACATTTAAATAAAAACAATTCATCACACTTAACATTTAAATAAAATAAAACACAAAATTTAAATAATTAAAAAAAAATTTTGGTGCACTACAATTCTGTACATGGCCATGTCGACTGCCCGGTCCTTCTTCTCCTTAAACTCTTCAAGAAGGCAAGCCTTTTCACCCTCCATGATCTTGAAAGTGACGGCCTTCTCTTCTTCAAGCTTGGCATTGATCTCCTTGACCCGAGCATTCTCCTTCTCAAGCTCCGCGAGCTGGGCATTCAACTTTTCAAGCTCGGATGATGTCTTGGCCTTAAGCTCCTCAGCTCCTGCCTCCACCTTTGCTTTTGTTGCCTTGAGCTCGTCACTCAGTTTAAGCTGAAGATCCTTCGCCTCCTGAGCAAGAGACATGCTCGAATGGACCTCGTTGTTCAACTTATAATTAAGCTGAGCAGAGACAGCAAGAGTCTGGCATACAAAGAAATCAAATTAGCATATGGACCAAGTGTAAATACAGCTAATAGCGAGGGAAGAAAGATTACTGCAGTATGGAGCTCGATGCTCTTCTCGTAAAGAGTGTTGCAGTCTTGGGCATTGTTCAGAAACTGCCAGTGAGGAGCATCGAAGCTCCCAAAACTCTGACCCACCCAAGACAGAACGTCCGAGCCTAGTGTAGCCCAGTGAGGTCCAGCAGCGTTGTCGATCACATACTCATCAACATGAGTAGAAATCGAAAGCAACGGTGTCTTTGAGGATGAGGGTTTCTTTGGAGGTGGGCCAACTGTGGGATTTACCTGGGGTGCAGGAGGAGCACGAGGTAAGGTCGACGAGGAAGTCTCAGCTTGAGCAGGTGGACTCAAACCCATGCTCGGAGCAACCGGAGCCGGGGGAGGTGGCGTTTTCTCGGTCCTCTTAAGGACCTTAGCAGGTCGGTCTGTTTTTCGCGACCCCCTTGGGCGCTTACTCCTCTTGGCTTCGCCACTCACCAGAATGTTATCGAGGTCGGAGTCCATCTCGCCTGCACATTTACACCACATTATGAGTTATCCCAAAACAAAATAATTTAACATGATGCAGACAGACAAGGGATAAAAAGACAAGTGGAGAGAAACCTAACTGGAACTCTCCCCCGAGCTTGTGCTCGGCGACCACGAAATTCCCCCATCTTCAGAAGAGGCAGGGGGAGTACCTTCCCTATAGGTGGATGTCAACCTCGAAAGGTCCCTATAGTTGTTAGTCTCGTATTGGACGGTTATTCCGTTCCATACCTCGTTCAGGCTATACATGGTGTCGTATTTCCTAAGCCAGCTATCGAACCTATGTACCCTCTCATCTACCCAAGACCATACATAGAAATGGTTCCTATCATCCTTGCACAATATTAATCTATTAGGTTTATGTTTTAGTAGTAAGGGAGACCACAAATCCGAGCTAAGGATGACTATACCTTGTTCATCCGAGCCTGAGCTCGATGCCTCGTCGTTGGCCTCATTCCCCGATTGTGGACTCCTTTGACGTTGAGCTGGAGATGGAGGCCTCTCATCTCTCCTTGGGGGGAGGTTGCCGGTTGGCAGAGGCACGAGCTCCCACTGGTCGTACTTCTTATTGGACCAGTCAGATGTAGACTGATCCTCCCCCAAGAGACCACACGCCCGGAACTTGTCTTCATGTAAGAGACAGGAGAGGGATCTCTTGCCGTAGGGAAGTTGGAGTAAAGTCTCTCTGTGCTCCCTCATCTCCTTGGTGGGGGTAGGGCGATGGTAATTGGCTGGAAGATCAAACACATTTCAACTAAGCACGAGCCTAAAACAAAGTTTGAGCACAAAAAATAGGGGAGTTGAGATACTTACGAATCCGTCTGAATGAGTAGAATCTAGACGGGGCTAGGCCATCTGTCCAGAAGAATGCCTTCTTGAAATCAGGAGGATGGTTGGGAAGATCCTCGAACATCTTCTTCTCCTTGGGATAGCTCGAGAGGTAGTAGAAGCCATCTCCTCCCTGAGCTCGGGAGGGATTTCTTTTCAAGCAAAAGAGATATAAAATCTCTTCTGGTGAAGGTCTTGTCCACTTTAGCTCGTGGTACAGCGACCTCAGGGCAGACAGAACCCTGTAAGAATTGGTGTTGAGCTGGAAGGGGGCCAGCCCAACAAAGTCCGTGAAGTCCTTGAAAAAAGACTTCAAGGGCAGTACTGCCCCTGCCTTCATATGCTCCTGGCTCCAAGCTGCATATCTCAGCTTGCTGTTAGGATTTCCCTCTCCTGGAGCACGGCAACTCCGCTCATGGGAGGTTGGAGCTCGACACCTCAGCGAGCCCGATAGTCCTATGCCGTGAAAGGCCAAAATATCAGTTATCTGACCTAGCGATGTAACCAAGTTCCAATAATGCCCGGCCTCAAACAATTCTCTCCTCGGTTGTGAGGTAGAAGGTTCCCCCATCAGCGAGAATTGAAGATCACCCAGCTTGAATGTGATTGTTACTTTGAGCGTAGAGTCGAGAGGAATCGGCCTAAGCTCAGTGTCTGGATCTGGATAAAGGGTGACCCTTATTCTTTTCCTTTTCCCTTCTTCGGCCTCATCTATTTGACGTCAAAAGTGGTCTCGAGTGTCCTCTTGTTCACGCCTCAGTTCGTGCTCCCGAATTAAGCGCTGGTTCCGAGTAAAAGGAGATTCTAGGCTCAAAGCTATTGGTGAGTAAGGAATCGCAAGCTTTGACCCCCACCACTTTCCCGAATTCTGTGGCATCTAACAAGAAAGAAAAGGGTGAGGGCCAAGCGAACAAGAAATAAAGAGATAAATAATACCTAAGCTCGAATGATCGAGGCTACAAGGCAAGCTCGATCCAAAGGATGAGGCCAATCTCAGAGCGTGTATTCCACTGAAAGGAAGGAAGGTGGATATGTTATGGGAAATCCCAAAATATCAGGGGAAAAAGCTGGCGGTTATTAAAAAGGCAATATTTTTAGGAACCATGCATTCTTTAAACAACCCTGATTTTGTACCCGATACCTTGGTGTGCAAGATATGTACTCTGAAATTTGAAAACCCAGAGAAGGAACTATATTTGAACCTTTTTACACAAGAACAGGGTTTGAATCTAATGTCTATCAGTCGAAGCATCCTAGTGCGTTAAACTAATGAATGGATAAAAAATAAATCCTAGTGCCCATGGTGCAACAGAAGCGTAAACATAGAAAAAAAAGAAAAAAATATAACACAAAGAAGCCATGAACAGAAAACTTACACAATGCGATCGGCAGAAACAGAGAAATGGATGATTGTATGAGCGGTTGCAAGTGCGATATCACTGAGTCAAAAAGTCCAACGTGGATTTCTCTTCTCGGCTTGGAGAACATGTAAGAAGTGGGCAAGGAGGTTTCTGGTTTTTTCTTTCCTTTTTTCTCTCTGATGAACGTGAAAATAAAAGAGGAAGAAGATGATTGGGGGCTTATTTATAAGCCCATGGGAATACAAAGGGTTGGATTAATCTAGGCCATTGGCCAGATTCCGTATCAGATCAAGTGGCTAGGAACCCGTGAGGTGATAGTACCCAAAAGGATGGCAAGCGGATAGACGTGGGCAGGTTTCCAAGGTACTCAAGTACATTGAGTGAGCAATATCCAACTGACGTGTGTCCACACTTGAGTGTGTTTGATGGAATGGTTCCCGAAGGAAGTAGTTCAAAAGTTTCCTTCTCATAGGATTCGAACTAATACTTTTGAGGGGGGAAAATGTTACACCCAGATTTCGAGACCTAAGATTGTGACCTCGAAAGCTGGACTCGTCAAGTGTGAGCTCGAGATATATAAAACGCATGTTCGTAGTCCAGATGTCAAACCCTCGAAGCAAGACGGCAACCTCGAAGACATGTAACCTCGAAATTATTTCTAAGCTCGAAAGAACATAGCATCGGGATATATCTGTTGTCGAGTGTCTTCAGATCAAGTAGCTCGAGATTAAAGAGTACAAGATCAAAATGTAACAGCCTCGATGGTGTCTATATGCTCCGAGCGGGTCTTGGAATAAGGCAGCTAGTTCGTAACTTATCCATAAACCTTGACCGACATGATGCTGGTTGCTGACCTTGAAGATTTGATGAGTCATCTGATGTAACGTGTTCCGTACATTTAAAGATATTTATTGTTGTAACATCCCAACATTAAAAGGATATTAACAAGTCTGTTACCCGTTTCCTGGTCTTCAGGGGACGTTTCCTTGTATATAGGAGTTACAATATTTAATATCATTATTTTAATTAATAAGCATAAGTATCTTCCCGAAATATGTGGGAATGAACTCTGAGAACTCTCTATAAATAGAGAGTTCATGAACATTTATAAAGGACAGATCTTCTGATATCTGGGGAGAAACTCTGGAGAATTCATCTCCGAAGGATTTCCAAAAAACTCCAAGTCTTAATAAAATAGACTCGTGGACTAGGCAGAGTTAACTACTGAACCATGTAAAATTCTTGTTGTTCTACCATATTATTCATCTACGCCATAGTTCCTATTGTTTAATTTCTCTACATTTTAAGTTGACGAAAAACGG
The DNA here is from genome assembly GCF_963169125.1 of Humulus lupulus. Lineage (NCBI taxonomy): Eukaryota > Viridiplantae > Streptophyta > Magnoliopsida > Rosales > Cannabaceae > Humulus > Humulus lupulus. Next base: position 123,794,747 of record NC_084801.1, on the reverse strand, counting down.
TGTCAACAGGCCTACCTGTCTGCCACGACCGGTGTTGTTTTGAGAAATTCACTGTAAATGGTTAATTTTGTCGCTTAGGTCGACTGTATGGAAACTTTTGAGTTGTAATAAATTTTGAAACAGTATTTTGGGATCCCAAATGTATAGCTTTTATGGTTTTAATGAATTTCCAAGTCTTTTATAATTAATGTTGTCAAATGAGTTTTTATTTCAATTTAATCACACTTTTCAACCTAAAACCTCAATTAACGAGCTAATGACACATTTATAAATCACATGGTAACGACTCTAAAATAGAAGGGTGTTACATCAAGCATCGCAAAGTACGCCCGTTGCGTCATCTGCTACAAGAAAGGTTTTGGGGCTGCCTAGGCTCAAGGAAATTGGCAGGGTAGTGGGCAGAACCTTCATCCTTATCACAAATGGCTGAGCAAGTGCCACCTCCAATGGAGGCAATAATGAAGGAAAAGTGTAGGCTTAAGAATCGTCAGCGACATCAGCAACACTTGCTCAGTGCTTTGGTGAAGCATATGAGCACTATGGTTCATGATTTTACTATGGACTTGGAATCAGAAGATGACGATGACAACAGTGCAACTAACGGGGGCGAGTATGAGGATGCCAGTCTGTAACGCCCTAAACTCCAGGGACCGTTACGGTGTGCCTTGTAAACAGTGCTAAGCTCGCTAATCGAGTCATTTGGCCAAAACCATGTAACTAAGTATGATTAGCGGTTTAGGGATTAAAAATTTTGGTTAAGATATAACGTTTCATTAGAACGTTTACTGTATATATTGGGATCCCAAAAATATAATTTAAAGGTCTATTACAAGAAAATATTTACAACAGGTTGATCTAAGCGGCAAAATAGGGTTTAACCCTAGTTCCTCTTTCAACCCTCGGTCGTGGCGGTCAAGCAACCGCATATGTACACGTCGTCACCTAAGCTCTCCAACTCAAGGATGGTCCAGCTTTCTTTTGCCTTTACCTGCACCACATAGCACCCGTGAGTCGAAGCCCAGCAAGAAAACTCAACATGCTCATGAACAGTAATAACATGTCATCGAATCATAATGTGCATGCCTAGCAATAATAGCTTCCATCATGCATGCAAATAAGTTCAAATAAATGATTATAGGGTCTTGCATCTGAATAGAAGACTAATGAGTCATTCTCTGAGGATCTGCTTCTTGAATAGATGACTAATAAGTCGATCTCAGAGTGTGTGACTAATGAGTCACACCCTGCATAGGTGACTAATGAGTCACACTCTGTATAGATGACTAATAAGTCATACCCTGTGTAGATGACTAATGAGTCCATCTCTGTCTAGGTGACTAATGAGTCACACTCTGTATAGGTGACTTATAAGCCACACTCTGTATAGATGACTAATAAGTCTATCTCTATGTGGATGACTAATGAGTCATACCATGTATAGGTGACTAATAAGCCACACTCTGTATAGATGACTAATAAGTCTATCTCTATGTGGATGACTAATGAGTCATACCCTGTATAGGTGACTAATGAGTCACACTCTGTAGGTCCCATACCCTCCTAGCCATGTGACATGTAGGTCACCTTAGCCATTCTGGCTCTGGCTCTAATTAACTAGCCCATAGACTAGACAAGCGCTTATAAGTTTCATCGACCTTAGGGTCGGTCCGGCATTAATGCTCATTTGAGTCATTCAATGCAGATGTCGATTAGATCTAATCTTTTATCAGCATGCATTAAACACGCTAAGGCCGTACTTGACTTATAAGTCAATCCCATGTGACCAGTGCTCAATACCACTGCCGAACTTGACTAATGAGTCACAGCTTCATAGTTGATACTGACACCATTGCCAATCCCTGACTAATAAGTTAGTGCTTCCTCATTTAGGTAATACAAACAAACATATATCATATGTCAAATATTCAAATATAAGGCATTTGGCATGCTCGCTCTGTAATCAAAAGCATAATTATAATCATGCACAATTACAGAGACTCAAGCTCTGATCAATCTCATAATCAATATTCATAGCATGCCCTAATCACATGTTTCTCGTGCATCACATGCATCACATTTAATCACTTGACATGCCTCGACAATAACCATGCATGTCACATTTAACCATCCAACATGCATCAAGAATAACCATGCATGTCATATATACATAGGGTGCAGTTTTCTTACCTCTGATTCGAGCGAGAATTAATATAAGAACGACCCTTGAGAACGATCAACCTTTAAGCCTTTAGCGGTCACCTAGTCATAACCAAATATGGGACACCATCAATAAAATAAACATCAAAGGTTCCCAAACCAAGATCTAGCCTCCGGGACATCAATCCCCACTAATCCGGGTAGTAGGAACAATCCCGAGGCCTAAAACCAAGTTCCCGGGGCCAAAACACTCAAACGGGCTCAAACCTGTCCAAGGGCTGCGGCCCAAACACCTTGGGCCACGGCCCCCAGCCACTCCAGAAGCAAGGGCCGCGGCCCCCAGCAAGGCCAAAACTTCCCCAGCTGCTTCTTCGAGCTAGGGCTGCAGCGCCCAAGAACAGGGTTGTGGCCCCCAACCTAGAACCAGCCATAAACTCGTTTTCCATCATCCCAAACACCCCAAAAGCATACCTAAACACTTCCAAATCATCAAATCAAAGTTCCCAAGCTTCCCAATGATCCAAAAAACATCAAATCCCAAGGCTCAAACGAACCAAAAACTCAACGATTCACAAAGTCCAATTCTAAGCTTAAAAACTTAAAACTTAAAACTTAAAACTTGAATTACCTCCAATTGAGTTGTTTCCAACTAAATCCTTCGGCTAATAAGCTTCTAATATTCCATAGGATCACTATGCCTCGATCCTCACTTGAATCCGACTCCTAGAACTCGAGATTTCTTCGAACATGCTTCAAATGGTAAAATGAACTATCAGGAAGAGAAAGAGAGGTTTTCTAACGTACGGTTCTATCTAACAAGCTACTTCAAGCTTAAGTAACCTCAAATAAAACCTAGTGCTCGGGGTCCCGAAAATACCTCCGGGGACACTATAGTCAAAACTCCCAGAATTTCCTCCTGATCTCAATAACTCTCAATTTATCATCAAAGAACATCCTCATAACTCAATATCCCAATAAAAGACCCCCGTTATGACAAAACCGCTAATCAATAATATAAGACCGTCTCATGCCAAATAACTCGAATATATCTCCATAATAATGGAATCTGATTTACAAATCACAATATGCACCCAAATATACAAATATGCCATCAATGGGCCAAATTACCGAAACACCCTAATAATCAAATGTGGACCCACATGTATGCATATAGTATCATATTATAATATAATTTACATAAACATGCATATTATCAGTTAATGACATAATTAAACAATTATGGTCCTCCCGGCCTACTAATCCAGCAATTAAACCGCATTAGGGATTTCGGGGCATTACACAGTCAATATTTATAGAGTACTTTTTTTTTATTTCAAGATTATATTATTAGAGACAATGTACAAGTGAATAGTTTTAATTTAGCACCATGGACTACTTTTTTCATGTTTATTACATTAGTGGACACAATTAACTAATTAATAGTTTTAATTTAATTAATTTAGTACAAATGAACTCTTAGTTTAATTTTAAACAATTAATCAATTAATTTAATTTAATATAAATAATATTTTTTAAAATTAAAATTATTAAATAATAATTCATTTAATTTTTTTAATTTAATAAAATTAAAAATTAAAAAAGTTAATATTACTTTTTCCAGCGCAAAATTGTACCGAAAAAAACTAAGTAGGTAAAAAACATCAACTTTTGCCGACGCAATATCACACCGAAAAATGTTTAACTTTTGTCGGCCCAAAATCATGCCAGAAAAAGTGATGACTTTTGTCGGCGTAATACTACTCCGATAAAAGTGTTTTCTCCTATTCCATGAAAAAAAAAATCGGCGTGTCTTACTTTTGTCGACGCAAATCATGACTTTTACCTTCATAACATGCACCAACAAAAGTCATATTTTTTGTGTGTATAATTTTCTGCATGACGTTCTATGGTAATAATGAAAGGGGTGCATTATTTCGTCACCCTCTGTCGTATATAATCTCTCAATAATTTAACAATTTATTATACAAGTGTACTGCAATATTATAGTACTGTTACAAAAGTACTTGTACTAGACCAGTGCTAGTACTTTCCATTAACTAGTACAAAACCAACTCTTTGTCTATATAAACACAAGTGATTTCCTGCCCGATCCCAGGGGTCCTCTCTAGATATCCTCGTTTTCGCCTCTCAAGTTGGTATTCTCATTTTCATTAGCTTTTACATATTTATTGATCGCTCTATTATACAATTATATACATCTATATTTAAATTCCTAATTCATGTTCATGTTCATTAGCTTTTACATATTGATATTCTACATATATTTACACATCTATATATATATATTCGTAATTCATATGCTATCTGTTTTTTCTGTCTATATTCTACACAATTTACATATGCCAATACTGCACAAGGATATCATTATCAGTCAAACGAGATGTTATACAGATTCTAATAGGTAATTTCTGACTAAAGAGTTAGGATTTAGATTATTTTTCGTTTTTCTCTTCTTATACACACTTTTTCTTTGTTGATGACAAAACTGCTTGTATAGTTATGACTATTGACATTTTTATTTCACTATTTTCAGTTGCCAATATAGAACGACTAAAACTCATCAATTGTGTTTGATTTGGTACATAGAGTAACGTAATCAAATATATAATAAATATTCCCTTTAAAATATATATAATAATATATATATAGAGAGAGAGAGAAATCCGGACTCATATATTTACGTCATAAACATAAGATTATGTTCGAAGAAAACAACTTCATAAATTGAAATGCAAAACAATAATTAATTAATTTCAAGAGAGAGTACGTAGTGAACTCTCTCTAATTATTCAAAGCTAAACAATATTAATACACACATTAATAATTGGTATACACCGTCCAATCACAAACACACATTCATAGACTCCAATTTCCAAAACAAGGAATCAAAACACGCCACGTGTTTTTCTTCTCAAGGCGAGCCCAAAAAACGTAGTACCTTAACTTGAGATAGAATCGTCCTCATATTAAGATATTTTTTCAGGTATCGAACTCAATTTTGATGCTTCCAATGGAGACTTGCCCAACACCAAGCTTAGGAACCAAAGTGACCACCACATGCTCATCATCTTCAGCATCCAAATCTTCCAACAAGTCAGTTATTCCCAACGTAAGACAAGTCTTGAGCTTCGAATGGCCCTTGTGCTTATGTGGCACGCTGACGTAGCTCCCGGCGAACTCACTCTTGTCCGGTCCACTAGGCAAGTCATCTTCATCGTTGATATAAACATCGAACTTGATTGGCACATCTCTATCGAACTCAATCCCATCAATCACCAAAATCTCATCAGCGTCCTCCTTTTCCTTCTTGCTCCTCTTCGACTTCTTAGGCCTAGCCACCAATATCTTCACCGTCTTGTCCAACGTCACCGGGAAACTCAACGTGGTCTGAAACTCATTCCCCGCAGCCTGAGCCATCGGCACACCAACGCGTCCCAATGCTCTCTTGACTCGGCTGAGCGGCGATCTTCGCGGTGTTGGGCGAGTGTTCATCCATGGAATATCCACCTTTTGATACTCGTACCCGAGTTTTCTACTGTCAACACAATCTCGAACCTTGACACGAACGAGCTGAGCGTTTTCGTCGTAGAAGAGGAAAGCAGCGTCGAGCCAGTCCCGGTCGGTGAAGTCTTGTCTTCTGCCACCCAAAGTTTTCCACACACTCCACATTCGGTCAACGTTGGAATGGTGAGCGTAGAATATTGGGTCTCTGCCAGTCGAGTAGAAGTTCCCCATGTTCTCAAAATTTGGCTGAGTTTGGTCACCAGTCCAAATGTGAACCGGGCCGTGGGGGATGTTCTCGAGCGAGCCAGCACCGGGGTCGGTGGGGTCTCCAGCTCGATAAGGCGAGCCCATGAAGAGCCTAGGGCTTCGGCCATTGGAGACCATTTGACGGTACATGATGGTGAGGTTGCTAGAGATCTGAGCATCGCTGGGGGTTGGCACGTCCACGCCGTTGTAATCAAGGTCCATAAGAGTCGATGGCTGGTGAAGTTTGCTTCTCAAAGGGTCGTAGAGTGAGGAGCTCGGGTTTGCGTAAATGGACGGTAATTGCATTCCGGCTGGCGCGTCCCAGTTCCAGAATGGCATAGCAAAAGTTGGGTCACCAATGAGTTTACCCAAGATTCTTTCGTAGAAATACAAGTACCAACGGTGAATAGGAAAGAACAACCATGAGTTGTGGACTTGGATATCAAGATTCGGGAACCCCACTTGCTCGTACGCGCCGTCGCAGTAGGCGCAGTGAATGTTGGCTTGTTGTCGAAAGCTTCTCGGATCATCGTCCGGGAGAGCCCTCATGAGCTCGACAGCTTTGGTGAACTTATCCAAGTAAGCTTTATCGACTGCGTGAGCCGCCGGTCTGATTCGAATCTTTCCCGGTTTAGGAAGCTTATAATCTATCATCGATGACGTGAATGGAGGGCAGCAGTTGACCGGGTCGGCTCCGGCCGGTAAGTCTGCCGGGCCACATTTGGAATATCCGGCGGGGCAATGGGGTCGGCGAAGGCAAAATGGTCGCCGCCGTGAAGCCCCGCCATGCCGTAGAGGCCGCCGAGGCCAAGGAGAACGTTTCTCCTATTAGGGTTTTGTTCATTGCTGTTGTTGTTGGTACTAGCTTTGCATGAAAATTTACGTGAAAATCTTGATGTGTTTTTGTTATGAATACGTGGGTTTTTGATGATATGATAATTTTTGTGAAGGAAAGGAGATGAGGAAGAGGTAGCAATGCCGGCGGTGGCGGTGGCGGTGGTGGTGGAGAGAGAAGCCATGGCTGGCTCTTGATTAAGAATTTATTTTTATCAGTAATGATCGATTAGAGTACGTACTTTTGAATTAGGATGAAGGTTAGTGAGTAAGGCTGGTTTTATTTTATAATGGTAAGTGCTTTGAACCTTCTTCCTTAGTGATTAGTCTTACACGTTAGCTCCCCCACAAAAAAATTGACTAAAAAAATAATGACTATATACTCGATCACGTGGTGGATTTTGATGAAATGATTAATTAATAAGAATTTCAAATTTTTAAGCAATATGGTCTTAGGAATTTGTGAGCGTTAGGTATATTTTATGTACTTAATAATACAACTAGGTATAAATATATGTATATATATATATATTATTGGTTAGGTATATATCTATATAGTTGATATTACATTCAACTAAAAATATATTGGCCATTCGATTTATTAAAAAGTCATTAAATAATTGTATATGTACATATGTAAGTAATATGTTAATGTCACTTTTAGCGACAATAAAAAGAATTTACAAGTTGTTACTAATATATAAATTGAGTCACAACTAATTATAATTATAAAATTTGCTAATTTTGATCACACAATAAATTATATTTTTTGTGACTAATTTTTTCAGCTGTGGATTTTTTAGCAATAATACTGACATTCTAATTATAAAAATTTTCTTTATTGTATAAAATGTATTGTGATTAAAAATAAGATTTTTTTAGTGGCAATACACAGGACCAATTTCAAGCTACTTAATTTATAATGTACTTACTAGCTTAGTGAAAATTAATATCTATATTCGGTTATTTATATAGTCTTATACGTTTATTTTAATATTTATTTATAAAATTGTAAAAATTAGGTTTTGTAATTAATTATTTCTTAATTAAGAGAATTAGATTGCACGTTATGGTTGGAAAATCCTCTTGACAAAAAGGTAATTTTAATGTGAATAATGAATAAATTAATCAATGACAGGAAGTCGTCTTACATTTTTCTAGCTAGTTGGGGTTATTGCCATGAACGAGTCTCTTTGTTATTGTCTTTTACTAATTTTCAAGGAATGGATTAGTTATACCAAATCAATTAGTTTAATATATTATCAAAAAGACCAAATAAATCTTAGTGTATAGCTTAGCTAGCACCATTTGAACCCCAAAAAACGATAATATTAATAATGTGAATTTACTACTACTTGTTAATATAAATTTATTATACAATATATGCTGCCCACTCTTTGTCAATATAGATTATATATTGACTATATATATAAATTAATATCTTTATTTTATATAAAGTTACGAATGGAATAAGAGAAGTAACTAAATAACACATATGTATACATATACTACATACAAACAACTCGCATATTAGTTTTATTTATAGAATTTATTAATTATTTTTATTAAATTTATATTAATGTCATATAAATTTCAAATAAATATCCTATTTTAATTAAATAATTTTTTATTTTTGTTTAAATTTATGTTTGTTCTAGTTTTTGAATTTAGGAGTGACAAATATTATATATTATATGTTTAATGTAATATTAAATATTATACGTAGATTGCAAATTTAAGTTTCTTGCTAGTTTTTTAAAAAAAAACAATTTGTTGCTAATTTATAGTAGATTATATTATATGTTTAATATGATATTATTCTAATAAGTGATTTTAAGTTTAATTGAATTTTATTTAAGTTATAAAACGTATGATTTTATTAATTTTAAATATTATCATTGTAAAATATCTCAAAAATATCATATTTTAATTTTTTTTAATTATTTATTATTTTTAAATAATTATCATTCTAAAATATCTCAAAAATATCTGATTTTAATTTGTTTAATTATTTTATTTTGAAATAATTATCATTGTAAAATATGCCAAAATTATCCTATTTTAATTTTTTTTTAATTTTATTTAAGTTTAAGTATTTACAAACTACCGTTAAATATAAGAATATTGTGTTAAATATAAAAATATTCCGTTAAAGTTAACATTAAAAAAATAAAAAACCGTTAAAACAAAAAATTTCCGTTATCTACACACTTATTATATAGAAGAGATATATATATATATACATGAAAGATTTTCAATGTTTATTACCTAGATGGTTACTATAAATTACTAAATAAGTTTTTGATGAGAAATGATTATAATGATAATGAAAATAAATAAATAAAATATATAAAATCAATAATTTTAAATTTTTTAGATTAATTAGGCAATAAATTTTAGTTGAAAAGATAATGGTCAAATTAAATATTCTCATTAATTCTAAAATATTTTTTTTATGGAATAGATAAAAATAATAAATCAAGAATAGAGAAGAAATGGATAATGAATATTAAATAAGATTATTTTTTTATTCATTAATTAATAAATATTTGATGGTCATGTCATCAGATAGCCTTTCTAAAAGTTTAGAATGCCAAATTTTATTTTTAGAAATATTAATTAACAATTATAAATATGGATCATTGATCTTAATTTAATAGTTAATATTAAAGTAATCATCCATAGGTGGTAACTATTAAAAGTGCACCCTTATATGTATTTATATATATTTAATTCTAATCTTTATAAACTTTCTTTTAAATATATGGTTATGCTTTTTCTAATAGTTAATAAGTTTCTAATTCTATCTTTTGTTTTAGTTGGAATAAACTGCTCTCTCCATATAGATTCGGTGAACATATATTTATATATATTATATACAAATAATAATAGAGAATAGTATCTTTGTTACGTGTATATGATCATTAACTAAGTGGTCATTTGTTTTTGTTTTTGTTTTTTTTTATTCAAATAATAATACAAAATGTTAAAGAAATATATTTGAACAAATATGCGATAGCCGCCGGGGTTTATCTTAATTCAAAAAGCAAAAAGGCTCAAAATATTTTCGAATAATGCATGTGTGATCTAACATATATGTTCTTTAACTATATATAGTATGTATCAACAGGCCAACATTACAATAAAGGGTGGTCAGTTATTTGTTCTTTGTTTGCCCGCCCTAAATTATTTTAGGACAAAAATGTTTTGCTGCCCCAACTATGACTCTGGAAGAGTCTTGATCCCAGAATTTATTTTTAAGTGATAAAAATTTTCCATTGCCAATCCTTGCAGGGTCTTGTCTTTCTGTCTTGGCACGTCAGCAAACTGTTTTAAAAATAGACGGAAAAGCAAGACTCTACAAGAAGCCATAGTTCGATTCACCCATGAAAAAACTTTCAAGGACAAAACTCTACGAGGCCATAATTTTAAGAAAAAAAATTATTTGTCATTTTAATGATAGAATATTCTTTAAATTATATATATATATTTAATTATAAGAGAACTTATAACAATGGAAGAAACTTCAAGATTACAACTCTATATCCACAAAGTTTACAATATAACTTGTAGGGAACAAAATGAGAAGATTACAACTCTAAGAAAAATCAATACACATAAATATGGAAATAGATGATAGTATATACAGAAGAATAAAAAATACCGCTTGAATTTCAAATTCCATCAACCCTTTTATTGTTAGTAATGTTAAATTGAGTGTTTATGTAATTAAATGGAAGATTTGGGGGAGTTACTTGAACTGTTCAAAACGTTCAAATTATTGACAATACAAAAATGAGATTTGTATGTCAGCATTCTAGGCCGCGGCTTGAGCCATTCTAGGTCGCAACCAGAGCCATTCTAGGCCGCAGCCATGAGGCTCTGCCTCCTAGGCCGAGGCCTAGAGTGCTTTTAACCTCCCAATTTCTGCACTTTTCCACAAAAAAATGTTCAAACTCTTTCTCTTTTGTAACTTTCATACGCCTAATGGGAGTCAAAATCACTTCTCCGGCAATTATTCAACATAGTAGTTCATGAAATTCAATATAGAAATGTGTAACTCTTATTTTACACAATAATAGGAGATCTTTTAGAGGTTACAAATGGTTACTGATTTTGTAAGATGTGTAACTTCCAAATGTATGTACAAATTTGGACACACATATTTGTCTCACTTATTTGTTACTGTCAAATTATGTTATAAAATGTGACAAACTCATTTTGTCATATTTATTTAATCTAACATTATATTATTATAAATAATATAACATTCTCCCACTAGATTAAATAATACTTCTTTTGTAACACTTATTTAATCAATTAAACATTATATTAAGAATATAGGGAACGACTACAACGCATCCACTTTTTTGACAACACCAGTGCATCATTTTTCTATTTTCAGCTCCTGGATAGATATGATGGTGTACATTGTAGCTATCTAGAATATCTTACAAATTTTCAAGAAATTCTGAATAAATTATGGTACCAAAAACAGAGTTTAAACTGTCAGTTGTACGCGTTACCTTTTTTGTGTACGCATGCGTGTAAAATTTGACAGTTTGAACATTGTTTTTGGCTTCGTAAACTATTCAGAATTTCTCAATAATTTGTGGGATGTTCTAAATAACTATAATGTATGTTGTCATAGAAATTTTTTTGGGATTATTTATATCCAGGCCCCGAAAATAGAAAAAGGATATGCCGGTGTTGTTAGAAAAGTGGATGCAATGTTGTAATGCCCTATTACCCTAAAGTCATTACCACGTGATTTTAAAATGTGCAATTAACTCGCTAATCGAGGTTTTAGACCCAAAAGCATGATTAATTAAAATAAAGACTCATTTAAACAAGATTTTGGTATAAAAGGTCGGATATTCATTAAAATCATAAAAGTGTTACATTGGGATCCCAAAATATCGTTTAAAGCATATTTACAACTCAAAAGTTACTTTACAATCGAACTAGGTGAAAAAATCGGTCATTTATAACACGTTCCTCAAAACTATCCCACCCATGGCGGCCAGGTAGGCCAAACATGTACGCGTCGCTCCATGCCCTCCAACTCATGTTTGGTCGGTCTTTCCTTTGCCATTACCTGCACCATAGAGCACATGTGAGTCAAGGCCAAGCAAGAGAACTTCACAGCACAATATACAATAATTTATTTCAACAAATACATATTTAACCAAGGAAACAAACAATTTACAAGTTCCTATTGGAATTCACAACGGCAGCCTACGCCGATCAGGGTGCACTACCAGGCACCAAGTTCATGGTCTTAACTGAGCGGGGGTGTACAGAACCATTAGAGGGTCTCGCCCTGGCGGCCTACATTCAACATGTTTAATTCTGCTCCCGGCCTTTGTCGTTCCTGACCTATACCGCTCCCGACCTTTGCCGATCAGTCACAATCACATGTATGACGTAATAGTTATAAACAATTCACACAACGCTAAACACAATATAGCTCTACGGGCACAAACAATTCTCTTACCTTGAGTCCCGAGCTGACAACACAAGGCGATCCCGAGCATGATCCCTAATCCCGAGCCTTAGCTGTAAAACCTAGTTACAACGTAATAATAAACAGCCATCACAATCTACATCAATTAAAAGCCTTCGGAATAACATACTAGCCTCTGGGACCTCGAATTCTACTGAACAGGGTAGTGGAATCGTTCCCGAGCCTCAAGATTTAAGTTCCCGAGCTTAGAACCCCTAATTGGCCAATATCCTCTATTTGAGTTGCGGCCTAACCCCCTAGGACCGCGGCACGCTACAAGTCAGAAAGCCACAAAAGGCTCTCTTCAGAATGAAACGGGCCGCGGCGCACCTCAGCCTGCGCCGTGGCGCCTGGACGATATTAGACGCTCTCAAGCCTTCTTACACACACACGGGCCGCGACGCCTGAAGAACAAGGCCGCGACTTTAGCCCAAAAACCCAGAAATCTTCACTGTTTTCACTACGTTTTCCTCAGCCAAATTTGCCAAATTTTTCTAGAACTCATATCAATACAACACATTCATCATTATTACCCCAAGAACTACCCCATAACCTTACCAACATCAACAATCAGACCTAAGGCTTATATCCCAAGAAAACCTCTAACTACAGTAGATATCTTAACAAAATCAGAGCAGAACCTTACCTCAATTGAGGAATTGGACCCTAACTAAACTCCAAGCACTTCAAGCTTCAAGTCTCTTCAAATCCTTATCCAATTTCCAATGAATTCCAAGCTTCTCTTTGAATTCCTATAAAAACCTCCAAGCTAGATAGAGAGAGAGAGAGAGAGAGAGAGAGTATGTATTGAGAGAGAGAAAAGGAGTTGAGAGTATTTTGTGTCTTTTATGTTATGGTAACTTCTAATGGTTATCTAAATCTATCACATGCCTCAAAATGACCAAAACACCCCTTAGATCAATTCTAGCCCTTTAATACCACCAAGGGTAATTCCTTCATTTGCCACATTCCCACTAATTCCTTGAGTATTCCTATAAATCCTCAATTAATCCCGACATACCCAAATAATTGCTAAATAGTTACCCGTTACCCAGTAACCCTGAGCACATACTATGTTCCCAAAATACCCCTAAGCTCACCCCGAGCCGGGTATTTGACCCCATTGTGGCTATTCTGCTAATCCGCCCACTAGGATCATCTCGGACCACATATCTCAAATATATTTTCATAACACTGGGGTCTCACCCACAATACATACACAATGCAAATATACCCTCAATGGGTCAAAAATTACAATATGCCCTTACTAACAAGAGCGGGCCCACATGCATATTCAATTCACCTAAACATGCATATATATATATTCACATCACCATATAAATCATTATTCTACCTAATCACACGAATATTCCATTAATCATACATATAATTCCAATTATGCCCTCTAGGCACAGTATTCAAGGCACTCAACCTTAATGGAAAATTCGGGACGTTACAAATTTAGTCGCTCCTTAAGAATATAATATTTTCCCACTTGATTAAATAATTACCCTCTTTATAGAAATCATTACATTAGTGCATAAAGTAAGATGTCTTTCGACTTGAATTTTACCTTAATGTAATTATTACAAAGTTTGTTGAAATTTTGGTTGCCTAAGCATTGAACCACCACTACAAGAAAAAATACTTTTAATAAGCCCAAAAATGTGTTATCAAAACGTACCATAACACTTTTTGACGTGTTAAAACCGACTATGTTATCGTAGGACATGGCACTTTACATAACATTTTATCATTGTTATACAGATGTGTTATTATACTGTCAACGATAACACACTTTCTGTGTTATTTTAATAAATAGATAAGTGTTTAATTATATTATTTATAGTCGATTATATAACACATTTCAATACTTATAAATTTGTGTTATAATACACTTTAGTATAACACATTTTTTGTGTTATATAATGAAGTTTACATAACAAAATTCTTTACTTATAAAAAGTGTTATTGTAATAAATATTTTTTGACCCAACGATTTAGCCAACTGACACGGAGTCAAAATATGAATGATATAGACGAATATATATAGAGAATAACGTAATGACAAAAGTAAAGAAAACACAGTAATTTATAGTGGTTCGGCCCCAGGATCTGGTAATGACCTACGTCCACTTAGAATGATATTGATATGGGATCAAAAGTGTGATCAGAGAACTTGGGTTCAATGAGTTTCAACACTTCTCATAAACAATACAAGTTTACTCAGATAAATTCTATAATCTTTATGATTTCCGGGCTCCCTCCCTCAGTCCCTTCCCATGAGCCATCTCCTGCTATTTATAGGCTCATGGAGGGTTGCCCAATATTGTTACAGATATTATCCCCTGAATCATGGGATATTCAGAAGATTGCATGAGATAAATTCGGGATTCATAAGATCTTTCCATAAATGTTGCTTTGCCAGCGGAACCACAGACCAGTCTGGTCGTGGTAAAGACAGGTCTGTCCTGCTTCTGGTGTGTCTCCTGGTCGATACTCTAGCAGACGCTCCAGGTGTCAGCCACGTGTCAAGAGATTATTCGCCACGTCACAAATGCTAATTTATTGGATAACAATATTATAACACATTTTCGTATTATTTTAATATTTAGATAAGTTTAAATTCTCATTATATATTCATTTATATAACACTAATTTATTCTATTATATTTTTATTTTTTATTTATATAATTAAAATTAGCTTTCTAATATATACTAACATCATCAAATGAACTTGATTTTCAAATAACAAAAAGTAAAAACATTAAACATTTTATTAACAATCCACAAATTAGTTTAAAACATTCAACATTGTATTAACAATCCACAAATTAGTTTAAAACATTCAACACTGTCATCAACAACAAAATATTCTTTAAGTATTCAAGTAGTCTTAAATATTCAACATATTGAAAAATTACTACTTTCAGCACAAAATATTCTACAGCTGCCCAACACAAAGCCTTCAAAATTAAGTATCATTTTCTATTTCGCTTGTCACATCTGCAAAATAAACA
This sequence comes from Humulus lupulus, assembly GCF_963169125.1. Lineage (NCBI taxonomy): Eukaryota > Viridiplantae > Streptophyta > Magnoliopsida > Rosales > Cannabaceae > Humulus > Humulus lupulus. Next base: position 123,779,459 of record NC_084801.1, on the reverse strand, counting down.
AAGAAATATTTTATTGTTATTATCTAGCATCACAAATTACTTCAAGAAAAATGATATGGAAATTATTTCCAAGAAAGGACACCACATACAAAATAATGAATTCACAACTACACCAAAGCAAACAAAGAAACCAAACACTAAATTATAAGACATTGGTTCTTTTTTTAGTATGAAATCATGTGTTCATGAATATGTGTGAGAGAGAAAGAGAGGAAGGAAACGATAGAGAAGTTAAACAAAATTTATATATGTACCATACTAATCCAACCATAACAGTAATAAAATTGTTGAGATTAGCTTTTGGGACCTAGCAACAATAAAAAAGAGATAATAGTGATAAATACTGAAAACAAAAATCATTAACATGCTACTGTACAAATTGAAGGCACCAAAATCACCCTTCATGAGTCAAAGTTTGCCATAATCTATACAAGAGATTGTGAAATAAAGAATTTGATTGTAGAGCGCATAACAATAAATCAATTAACCTTGTGAATTACTATAAACTACTATATAATCACAGAAGAATACAATTAAAATTTAAGCATGTCATGCTGTTGAAAACATCTTCTCCAATATAAAATATCATCCAACAATGCCTACATGAATGCAAGCATCATCTTAAGTTCAGCCCTTCAGAAAGGAAAGTAGATATAGCATGGTGTTGTGTCTATCAAGAAATTAAAATGATCTATTTTTATTGCCTAAACCGATTAAAGTTCCAACTGCAGCTTTTAAAGCAAAAATAAACAAGAACTCAACTTCTGATGACACGCATTATATGCAAGTACCAAAAGACTTTGGAGGAAAATAGGATATCAAACCTTATGATCTATCATTGTGGCAAATGGCATACCAGTGACGATTACAGCTGGGTTAATGATTCCAGCAACTGATGGTGTCTCCCTCAGCATCTGAGTTTCTGATATCCCAACTCTTTTCTGTTTTCACCATGGTTTTTTAAGATGTCTACGTTCGAGAAATCTAGCTTGAAATCATAGTCAGAGTACCTAGTATAAGAGGATGATATTGAAAGTGATTGAACCCTTTAATAACCTGCCAAGAACACCAACAAAATGAACCAGAAAAAAGAACAAACACAAACAAGAAATAATGTCAGAAACAAATCACAAACTTTAATAAATGATAGAAACAGTAGTCAAAAGAACACCACAATATACATGGTTCAGTGGAATTGGCTGTAGAGTCCAAGAACTTTACTTAGCTAATTGTTTAGTAGTATTATAGTATGCTTAGTGTTATCATTGTTACTTTGGATTTTTGGTTCAGACCGGGAGTTATTTGGACACTCATAGTAGTACTTATAGATTTTCTAAGTTTAACCTATAGTTTAAGAATATTAATTATAACCTAAGGTTTGATTAATGTGACTGATATTAAGGATTATATTATTATATTATAAGGTTTAGACATCAACCAATAGGATTTTAAGCACATGTTTTGAATGGTAATTAAGGATTAAGTATTTTTTAGGATTAAATTAAATAAGGGTAAAAGTTTGAATGTATAGGGTCAGTCAGCAGCTTTGAGCACGTTGAGGGCTTAGTCAAGGCTGTTTACTCCATTCAAACTTAGCTAAAAATGTGTAAATTCGTGTTTAAATATTCAGCGTATGCCGATATATCGCAACTATCAGGGGCGATATGTCGCAGCACGTAGATACGGAAAACACGAATCGATGCACGGTCGCCTCGGGAACAAAGGTCCAGGCGATATATCGCCTATAGGGGGCGATATATCGCCTCCACCAGCATGTTTTCAAATACATTTGAATTCTTTTCCCTTCAGCCATTCAAACTCCTTCAACAGTCCAGCATCTTCTGAACGAGTCTTCAGCCTCTGCTGAACGATTATTCAAATGATTTTCACTTAAAAAGCCATTATTTTTATTCAAGTAAAATCAAGATATTTTCATTCCCAAACTCTATAAATAGGACTTAGTACCCAGCCATTATTCACCATTTGCTCTAAGTTCAGAGGCTGCTAGTGTTAAGTGAGTGTGAGAGTGTAAACACTTGGTTTGGGGAAAAACTATAAGCTTAAACATCATAAGCTTATCAAACACTTTGGGAAGTGAGTGCTATAGTATTTCGGTGGATGTTAGATTGGTTTTGCAATCTTTGAGGTAAACCCAAAACTATAGTTCTTTTCTGTATTTTTATGTTATTTCCTTTCTCAAAACCTTCTACTCAGTCCCCTAACCTTATTCTTATTTTGGTTAGGGAATCCAAGCTTTTAAGCATATAAGTCGGTAAGTATGTTTTCTATGGTTTAGTCTTTCCATCTCTTTCATTTCATCTCCTTTCTTTAGACTTACTCTTTCTTATGGTTTTAGGAGTGTTCCAACAATCCCAACTCAGTCCATAATCTCGGTAACTTTGGTAAGGAAATAGGCTAGAATCAACATGTTTATGTGATTATGTTATCTATATGTTTTATGTTATTAAAAGTGTTATGATATATGTGTATGTTTGTAGGCTTGGGCATATGACCCATATGACTAACAAGACCCCAAATGGGTTATGGGCATATGACCTACTTAGCTAGTAGGACCCCACTAATCCCATGGGCATATGCTTGTTTAGTCTATGGGACCCCAAGTAATAATGGCCATTATAATAAGTGTATGTTATATGTATTATGTTAAGTCTTTATGTTTTCTTATGAAATTATGTATGTGACTTTGTGTTAGATTTTCCTTACTGGGCATTAGGCTCACTCCTTTCTGTTTATGTGCAGGAAAATAAGCTTAGAGGCGGAAAGATTCGTGACGCTTGGAGGATGTGTATCGATGATGAATGGAGTCAAGGGGCCGAGCGTTATTCGATTCGAGGATATAGTCTTCCTTTTATGTTTTTATGGTTTTTATGTGTATTTTTCGCATTATGATGTAATGTCTTTTATTTTAAACCATGTTTTGTTTTAAAGACGATGGGATCCCAAAATCCTTCTTAGTATTCTGTTTATTTGTAAATAACTCTTATTTTTCAAGTTACTCAATAAATTATGGTATTTTCGTAAAAATGTAAGTTTTATGTATAGTTTCGATAATGGTCCAATTAGTCTAGATTAGTGGGTCATTACATTGGCCTACGTGAGTTTTCACTATGATCAATCTAGAATAATTACAAGGCTTCAGTACAAAGAGAAAAGTTCTCAGTTTTAGCTTTCTTTGAACAAGCTTCTCACAAGAACTCCAACCTCTATAACTCACTGAACTCTCTCTTTCTCTCTTCTTTTTCTCTTAGTGCTCTCTAAATCTGTGTACATAAATAATGATGCAAGGTTCACTTATATACGTGCACCAAAATATGGATATTTTGATTAACAAACAATCACTTTTTCACAGAATAGTTGCAGCTGTGAAATTTGAATTTTTTTTGCATGAACTCAACAAATGTAACCAGTCCAGGACAGAGAAAAAATAGCTAAACTGAGTGTAATGGGATGAGACAAAAACACACTAAAACAAAAACTAATGAGAAAAAACACTTGCCCAAAAAGGAGCAACTCAAACCATATTTTTAACATCTCAAATATTAAGAAACAAAAACTAGGAATAGGAAACTATTATGCAGGCACTACATTACTTCAAAAACATAAAGCGTGCATAAAGTACAACATAGTATTACTGTCTCATGAGCAGTCTCCTGAAAGAAACCATCAAAATAACTTATAAGGGCAAAGGATATAGAAAAACTATTGACAACATAGTATTATTGTCTCTAATTCTCTACTCATACAGTAATAAGAAAGGAAAAAGAAAACCTTTTGGATGGCTAAATTATTTCATCACTGATGTTACATAAGATTATATTTAAAACAATTGATATTTTTTCTAATGGGTAAAAAAGAAATGAGGCATTTCTAACCTGAGGAATATATTTGATGACTGTCATAAAGACTTGGATTGAGCTGAAAACGGAAAGAATCAGTTCCAAGTCAGAAAGTAAATCAATAATATATTTCATAGAAAATGGAATTTAGAAACCTAAAGCTAATTATGATAAAGCGATTAAGCCAATAAATCGAAGCAAACAAATGCTTTTATCATCTAGCTTTCCAATGTTTTGTAATCGAACTGAATTGTTTGAAACTCAAAATTCAGAACAAAAGAAAAGGAAAGGTAACTAAAGAATGAATCTTACTTAAAAATGTTAATCAACCAAAGCTAGGAATGGTTTGGAAAAACAATGACAAAGCAAACTCCAGCAGCTAACCAAACAATAGAGACAATTGCTAGAGTAATCTTAGAGACAGTCTGACCTCCACGCTGTATAAATACAAAGCCATCATCACCAACAAAAGGTAAAATTCAAAAATAGCAATGCATAACAACATAATTACCACACCAAAACAATAAGGCTCCTCAATCAAGAAGAAGAATCTTATTTCATAGATTGCAATTTGTACTATGGATCAAAATTGAAAACTGTTATACCCAGATTTCGAGCCATAGTAAATATGACCTCGAAAGCTGAGTTCGCATTAGATGGTCTCGTGAGGGTTAGGGTATGCTCTACGATTGTAAACCGAGCCTGCAAAGTATGATACATGACCTCGAATGTAGTGACCTCGAAATGATCTCGATCTCGAAAGATAGCTCTGAGAGCCCCTCATCCTCGGGAACAACTTCGGAGCAGGGATATTGAGTTTGATGTACTATCTCGAAAGCAATGTTAGCTCGGGAGATGTCAGTGGCTCGCACAATGACGTGAAATCTGAGATGCTGAAGCCTTGGAGATACGCTATGACCACCTTGAATATCTACAAGTATTGTAAATATGAGATGTAATCCTCATTTATTGATGTAAATCCCCAAGAATCGTGGGATATTATTTAGTCAGTTATGCGTTTCCTGATCTTTGGGGGACGTTTCCTTTTATATTTGATTATTGGCATTTAAAGCCATTTATTTTTATTCACAAAAGAGTAAATACCCAAAATATGTGGGATAGTATTCTGCATCCTTCTCTATAAATAGAGAAGCCATGCACCATTGTAAGGGACCGAAATTCTGATCCTTGAGAGAAAACTCTGGAGAATTCATGCTAAAGAATTGTTCAGAGATAATCTTGAGATTAATAACAGAGACTCGTGGACTAGGCAGATTTAACTGCTGAACCACGTAAAAAACCGTGTTTGATTCGTTTGTTTATTTTTGGCCATTGTCTTAAATTGTTTACGGGCTCTCTTCTTTTATCTGTTGACGAAAAACGGCGTCAACAGTTTGGTGCTTTCATTGAGAGCTGAACTCAAGCATCCATCCCAGAGAGATTTATGGCTGCAAACAATCAGAACACTCCTGAAGAAAATTACCCAAGGCATCCTGGAAAACAACCAATGGAGAACCCGGACGCTGAAGAAAGGAGTGGGTCCTCTGATTCCCGGGGACCACCTCCACAACCAAGGGATGAGGACATGTACTATAACCCTGAGCGTTATGTCCCTATTGTAGAATTGGAGAATCGGCAGCTGAAACAGCTGCTGGCAGATGCCAACAAACGTAACGAGGAGTTGACTAGGATAGCCGCGGAGGCGCAGGTGGCTCAGCCCCCGCTTCCGCGCGAAGACCAAGTCCCTCCTCCAAGGGACGTGCACGTTCCTCCCCGGAGGCCCCGTGGACGTCCACGAAAAAATGCTGCCACAAGGAGGCCAGCACAACCTCCAGCACCAACAGAGCCATCTGCTCCTTCTAGGCCTCAGAGGAGTACCCGAGCTCGGGTCCCGCCTAATCCACCTGTAGAAGTGCCTGCAGGAACTGAGAACAACCGAGCTCCTGCCGAGGCTCGGACTCAGATTCCTGGTAGTGCACCGAACGCAACTGGCCCATCTCGGGCAAATTTTGGACCCTCCAGGCCGAGGCAAGGACGGCAACCACCGTCACCTATACGGTTTCCTCCGTCTCCCATAAGATATCCTTCACCTCCCCACAGGAACGCTCAACCTGGTCGGGACCAGGATCAAGGGCGTACAGGGGAAAGACAAGGAAACAGGGAGACGTTCCAGGGGCGGAAAGGCGCGCCATCCGAGTGAAGTCAGACGTCCCGATCTCGCACTGCAGAGACGAGGCGACGTAGAAAGGATCCACCACGAAATGACTGATCGATGAGTTTCACCAGTGATGAGTCCGGAGAAACTAGGTCTGTCAGTAAACACGACCGGGGTCGTAAAAATACTGGAAATCACAAGAGCCATCCCGACCTGCGCAATCATCTGAATCAGAGCAAGGGAAAGGGAGATCAGACAAACCCGGATCTTAGGAATCATCTGAATGGGCATAGAGATCCCTCACGTAGACGCGAGCCTGGGATCGCGATTAATGACTATCAATTCCAAAAACCGCCTAAGGACCCAGTACAAGAAAGGATCGATCAGCTCGAAAAAGCCTTTAGGCTTTTGAAGAATGAACGAGGGAACGGTCGATATGAGGACTCTGATGAGGAGCTCGAGCCGTTTGCTCCCAATATTTCTAACACTCAGTTCCCCCAGGGGTTCCGGATTCCTCACGTCCCAGCGTTTGAAGGAAAAACCGACCCATGCAGCCACCTGAGTACATTCAACACTATCATGAGAGCTAGTAACGTGGGTTACGAGCTCAGTTGTATGTTGTTTCCGACATCATTGGCCGGACCTGCCAAGAGTTGATTCGAGAAGTACAAGAGACATTCTATAACTTCGTGGGATCAATTGTCTAGAGACTTCAAGAAGCAGTTTCGAGCTATGATGGGAGTCAGACCCGAAGCATCCACTTTGACTAACGTCCGACAACAACCGGGCGAAACACTGAAGAGCTACCTGACAAGATTTAATCTAGAGGTCGCCCGAGCTCGTGACGTGGATGACAGTGGGCACTTGATGGCCATCCGAGCTGGTGTTTTACCCGGGAGTGCCCTTTGGGATGACATGCAAGGGAAACCGGTGAGGTCGATAACCGAGTTTAACAGACGGGCGCAGAAATTTGTCAATGTAGAGGAGGCGAGGTCAACACTCAAGGCGACCTCACAAACCGAAACTACAACGATAAACATTAACTCCGCCTCAACCTCGGTTGACCCAGCAGCTACACAGCCTACCTCGGAGAATCCCTCCAAGAGGAAAAAGAGCGAGGGAAATAATCCCGAGGTTGATGGAGGAAAGAAGAAAAAAGGAGAAAGGTATTTCTCCGTATATAAAGTGCACACCGAGCTCAACGAGTCTCGGGAAAACATATACCTGGCTAATGAAAACCAGGTCCCCTTCAGGCGTCCGGACCCTATGAAGAATCAAAAGTCCAAGAGGGACTCCAGCAAGTATTGTCGATTTCATAGGGACACCGGCCACACAACTGATGAGTGCCGACAGCTGAAGGACGAGATCGAAGGGTTGATCTCGAGAGGTTATTTCCGGAAGTATGTCAAAAACCAGAATACTGGACAGGCTACTGCCAGCCAGAGAGTAGCCGCGCTTCCGGCAGCACAGAATAATAACTTCCGATCTCGGGATGAGGACAGGCCTCCGCCGATAGATGGAGAGGACGTAATAACCATCTCGGGAGGTCCTCATCTCGCAGGAGGGGGCAGAAATGCTCAAAAACGATATGTGAATGAGCTGAAGACAGGGGACGGGTCTCCATATGAACCCGAACCAAGGGCACCAAAAAGCCAAAGGGTTGAGACTCAGCCTATAACCTTCACCGAGGAGGATGCCTCCCATGTCCAGTTCCCTCATCATGATCCACTCGTCATCACCCTACAGCTTGCCAACAAAAGAGTGCGCCGAGTTCTCATAGACAATGGGAGCTCAGTTAACATTCTTTATAAAGCAACCCTAGAAAAAATGGGACTCTCCCTTCGCGAGCTGAAGGCTTGTGCAACAACTTTGTACGGCTTTTCTGGAGAAGGAACCGCCTGTATGGGGTCCATTGAACTCCCTGTGACCTTGGGAGACTATCCAGTCTTGGTGACCAAGATGATGGAGTTCGTGGTAGTAGAGTTACCATCTGCCTACAATGTATTGCTCGGGAGACCCGCCCTGGTCGGGCTGGGGGCAATTTCATCTGTAAGGCATCTAGCCCTTAAGTTCCCAACTCCAAGTGGAGTCGGAACATTGAAGGGAGATCAATTGGCAGGAAGGGAGTGCTACAACATTTCCTTAAGGGGAAAGAAACAAACAAGCGCGCAAGCACTCGTTGTCATACAGAATAAAGATGGGACAGTTTTAGAAATTGATGAGGAGATCGATCCAAGGATTGAAGAGAAGGTTGACCTCCAACCTTTGGAGGAGCTCGAAGAGGTTCAGCTCGATGAATCTGATCCCTCAAAGAAGGTGAAGGTCGGGAAACACCTCCAAGACGAATCAAAATAGCAATTAATTTTCTTTCTGAAGAAAAACCAGGATGTCTTCGCGTGGTCACATTCTGACATGGTGGGAATAAGCCCTAATGTAGCGAGCCACGCATTGAATATAGACAAAAGCTTTCCCCCGAAGCAGCAAAAGCGAAGGCAGCTGGATGAAGACAGAAAGAAAGCACTAAAGGAGGAGGTGGACAGGCTGAAAGCAAATAATTTTATAAGGGACGCTTTTTACCCTGATTGGGTGGCCAATCCAGTGTTGGTCCCGAAACCCAATGGGACATGGAGGACGTGCATTGACTACTCGGACCTCAACAAGGCCTGCCCGAAAGACTGTTTTCCCCTGCCGAGAATTGATCAGCTCGTAGATGCCACGGCGGGGCATGGTCTGATGTCGTTCATGGATGCCTATTCTGGATATAACCAGATTCCCATGCATGCCCCCAACCAAGAGCATACGAGCTTCATTACAGATAAAGGGCTCTACTGCTACAATGTCATGCCATTCGGACTCAAGAATGCCGGAACCACGTACCAGCGGCTCGTAAACATGATGTTCTCAGAGCAAATAGGGAACAACATGGAAGTTTATGTTGACGACATGCTTGTAAAGTCTCAACTTAACAAGAACCATGTTGATGACCTCGAAGAGTGCTTTGGCGTGCTCAGAAAGTACAACATGAAGTTGAATCCTCAGAAGTGCACTTTTGGGGTGTCTTCAGGAAAATTTCTGGGTTTCATTGTCAATTCTCGTGGGATCGAGGCTAATCCGGACAAAATAAAGGCCCTCATCGATATGCCTTCACCTCGGAAGCATAAAGATGTTCAAAGCCTGACTGGCAGGATGGCAGCTCTGAGCAGGTTCATCTCGAAGTCAACAGACCGCGGTCTCCCATTCTTCAACTTATTGAAAGGAAGTAAGAAGTTCGAATGGACAGATGAGTGCGAGCTAGCCTTTCAGGAGCTCAAAAAGCACCTAGCCGAACCGCCCATCCTATCAAAGCCTGAGACGGGAGAAGTACTGTTCCTGTACCTCTCAACTACCGAATACGCGATAAGCGCGGTGCTCGTCCGAGAGGAAGAGAGAATACAGAAACCCGTCTACTATATCAGTAAAAGATTACTGGGGGCAGAGTCAAGGTATCCACTGATGGAGAAGCTCGCCCTCAGTCTGATCCACTCATCTCGAAAGCTCCGCCCTTACTTTCAGGCACATTCTATCCATGTATTGACAGATCAACCACTAAGGCAAGTCTTGTCTAAACCAGAGGCGTCTGGTCGACTCCTAAAGTGGGTTGTTGAACTCGGACAATTCGAGATCACCTACCATCCGAGGACGACCATCAAGGCACAAGCGTTGGCGGATTTCATAGTGGAGTGCACCGGCATCGCTGATGACGAGGTAACAACCACGGCCCACGAGCTGTGGAAACTTTACGTCGACGGGTCGTCAAATGAAAATGGAGTGGGGGCAGGAGTTATTTTGATCACTCCTGCAGGGAGCAAATTTCACTCTGCATTAAGGTTCGGGTTTAAAGCATCTAATAATGAAGCTGAGTACGAGGCTTTACTGGCGGGACTACGAATAGCAAAAGAGCTCAAGGCCAAAGCTATACATTGCTACAGCGACTCCCAGCTCGTAGTTAATCAAATCTTGGGAGAGTACCAGGCTCGTGGCACAAAAATGGCAGCTTATCTGGAGAAGGCAAAATCCGCATTGGAGTTTTTTGAGTTTTATGCAATCGAACAGGTTCCCCGAGAACAAAACTCAAACGCAGATGCCTTAGCTCGCCTCGCCACCTCCGCCGAAAATGAGGAGCTAAATGTCGTACCCATAGAGCACCTGTCAGCGCCCAGCATTACTGAGCCTGACGAGGAAGATGTGTGTATGGTCGAGACAGAGCCGACCTGGATGAGCCCGATAGTTGAGTACCTCGAAAATGGAATTCTTCCAAAAGATCGAAATCAGGCTCGGAAACTAATGTATCAACTTCCCCGTTACACCATCCTGGACGGAATGCTATACAGAAGAGGGTATTCCATGCCATTGCTCAGATGTGTAACTCCTCCCGAGGCAAAGAAGATTATTGAAGAAATTCATGAAGGATTCTGCGGAGACCATACCGGGGGGCATAGCCTGTCCAAGAAGATTATACGCCAAGGATATTTCTGGCCAACCATTAAAACAGATTCTTTCGAGTTCGTGAAAAAGTGCGACAAGTGCCAGAGATTCGCCACGATACCCCGAGCTCCACCTTCCGAACTAACCATGTTAACATCCCCATGGCCTTTTGCGGTATGGGGCATCGACCTCATAGGCTCACTCCCAACTGGCAAAGGAGGAGTAAAGTATGTTGTGGTCGCAGTTGATTACTTCACAAAATGGACGGAGGCTGAACCATTGGCGACCATTACTTCGAAGAAGATCCTAGATTTTGTAATAAAGAACATCGTATGCCGATATGGAGTGCCAAGAAAGATTGTGTCTGACAACGGAACCCAGTTTGATTGCGACTTATTTACCAACTTTTGTAACAAGAACGGTATAATAAAGAGCTTTTCGTCAGTGGCTCACCCTCAGGCGAACGGTCAGGTCGAAGCCGTTAATAAAACTCTCAAGAGTTCCTTGAAGAAAAAGTTGGAAGAAGCAAAGGGACGATGGCCTGAGGAATTACCCCAAGTCCTTTGGGGATATAGAACTACAGCTCGGACATCAACTGGGCATACCCCGTTTTCTCTAGCATACGGCTGCGAGGCAATGTTGCCCATAGAGGTCGAAATTCCAACGATTCGAACTCAGATTTACAACCAAAGTTCCAATCATACTCAGCTCGAAGAAGCCCTGGACTTGATCGAAGAAAAAAGGGAAGAGGCTCAGTTGAAAAATGCTGCTTACCAGCAACGGACCACGAGATATTTCAATAAGAGGGTTCGAGACCGAAAGTTCGGAGTGGGAGACCTGATTTTGAGACGAGTATTCTTAGCAACCCGAGATCCGGCAGCTGGGGTGCTCGGGCCGAACTGGGAAGGACCATACCAGATAGAGTCAATCATCCGACCGGGCGTATACAAACTTGCGAGATTAGATGGGAGCCTGATACCTCGAGCATGGAATGGCGAACACCTTAGACCATATTATCAATAGTGTAGAAAGTGTCGCCTGTAACCATGATTTTCTGTATTTAGTTTGTTTTTGAATTTCAAATAAAGGGTCTACTTTGTTTCACATGTAATTTATTTTTATCTCTCTTAATTTAATAACCTATGATCACACTCATAGGATATTAAGGGGGCATCATTGGTATACATACCACCAGCTTAAAAAATAAAAAATATACATAAAGTACTTGGATATAACCAAGTACGCGATGTTAGATAGTTCGGACATAACCGAATTATCAAACACAAAGTATTTGGACATGACCAAATGCGCGAGCTTAGATAGTTCGGATATAACCGAACCATCGCGAGCTTAGATAGTTCGGATATAACCGAACCATCAAAACCTAAATATCTGGAGTTAACCAGATGTGTAGGCACTACAGGTTTGGAACAAACCAGCCAAATTATCGATCGATGATAAATGGGAGCCTAAACCTATTGCGAGATAAGTCAAAGTCGAGGCTGGAATATCTTAGAAATATAGTTTCGAACTCTTAACCTCGGAGCTAAAATACTGAGGATGAGGAAAAGTAACTAAAAAAAGATATAACCAAATCATTCATATTACATACCATATAAGTACTTTCGAGTTCATGGTTGGAGTAATATCCGACCTTGATAAATAACGAGGTCGGAAACGGATAATCCGAATAAACTATGCATGAATGCATCGAATTTCGAGCCTAAAATCCAAAATATGTTTGTATGCATAAATAAACATAAACGAGTTCATCAATTATAAGAATGTGCAAAATATTTCGAGCAAAGAAATGCAAAGCATGTAAAAAATTAAATTAGTAAAAAAAAATTGTATCAGCCCCATGGGCGTAATTCACAATAAACATAAACGGTTTCATCAATTATAAGAGGACACAGCCCCAATGACCAATCTCCCCGAGTTCAGACTCAATGAAGAGGAACCTCCTTGGCCTTCTCAGCGGCACCGGACCCCTCAGGACGAATAGCATGACTATCCTCCTGAGCTCCCTCCGAAACGGTACTCGGAGCAGCTTTATCCTTCTCGAGCTGCTCAGCCTCTTCCTTCTCGAGCCGAGCATTCCATCGTTCGAGGAAGGACGCCTCGAGGGGACCCAAAAAACTGGTGTCCAGTTCTTCGTTATAAGCCCACATCCGGTACATGGCTGAATCGACCGCCGTTTCCTTCTTTTCTTTGAACTCGGCAGTGAGGCGGGTTTTGATATCCTCCATGAGGTCGAGGGTGACAGCCTTATCTTCCTCGAGCTTCTTATTGGTCTCCCGAAGCTGGATGTTTTCTTTCTTCTGCTCCTCGAGTTCGTTTTTCAGCTTTCCAAGCTCCTTGGCCATTTCCTCACGCTCCTTAACCACTGCCTCGAGCTTAATGTTCGCCGCCTTCAGGTCATCATTCGCTCTAAGGTGGAGGTCCCTCTCCTCTTGGGCGAGGGTCTTGCTCGAATGGACCTCGTTGTTCAGCTCGTAATTGAGCTGGGCAGTGAAAGCAAGAGCCTGAAAAAAGGAAGAAACCATCATTAGCCTCGAGACAGTATGAATGTAAGCAAAGGGAATATAGGATACTTACCGCGGCAGTGTGCTCGATACTCTTCTCGTACAGGACAGTGCGGTCCCGAGTGCCAGTTAGACACTGCCACTGAGGAGCCTCGAAATTGCCGTATCTCTGGCCGATCCGGGACATTACATCCGAGATCAGCGTAGATCCGTGAGGACCGGCAGCATTATCCACCACATACGAATCCATATGGGTGGAGATAGTTAGCTTCTGAGCTCGGGAAGCAGAAGGTCTTTTGGCGAGCTGGGTAGAAGGTATTTGACCCGCCACAGGAGGTTGGGATTCGACCACGGCAGCGATACCAGTCTGCGAGGCCGGCGCCACCACAGAAACGACGGCTTGCGAGGGTGGTATCGTCGTGGGGGCGTTAGTCTGGCCAGTCGACGCAGCAGCAGAGCTCGAAGCCGGCGGGGGAGGAGGAGGCGTTTTCCTAGATTTCTTGGAGCCTTTCCCAGGCTGGCTGGTTTTCAGTCCCCCTGACCTGGGGCGTTTGCTCCTCTTGGCACCCGCATTGTCGATAAGGGCGTCGAGGTCGGAGTCCATATCGCCTGCACAAGTCATCACAATGAGTCAGTAAAAGAGATGCAAGTTACTTCAACACTATATATAGAGTGGTTGAAGAAAAAACCTAACTGGAACTTTCCCCCGAGCTTGAGCTTGGGGACCATGAAATTCCCCCGTCTTCAGAAGAGGCGGGGGGAGGGCCTTCCCTATAAGTTGGTGATAACCTCGAAAGGTCCCTATAATCATTGGTCCCATACTGCACAGCTATCCCATTCCACATCTCGTCCGTGGTATACATAGTGTCGTATTTCCCGAGCCCACTATCAAACCTATGGACACAGTCATCTACCCAACTCCATATGTAGAAGTGGTATCTATCCTGTGGGCACGAGACTAGTCTATTGGGCCTGTGTTTTAATAAAGTGGGGGACCACATTCGCGAAGTAGGAAGGGTTTTACCTCCATCGGAGTCCGAACTCGAGGCTTCATCATTGGCCTCGTTCCCCGACCGCGGACTTCTCGAGCGAATTGGGAGAGGTGCTTTCCTTTCCCTCCTCGGAGGAAGGATGCCTGTAGGCAGAGGCACTTCCTCCCAGCGTTCATATTTGTTACTGGACCAGTCAGAGGTTGACTGGCCCTGTCCCAACAACCCACAAGCTCGTAGCTTGTCCTCATGTAGCAGAAATGAGAGAGACCTCCTGCCATAAGGGAGTCGGAGCAGGCTCTCTCTGTGCTCCTTCATTGTCTCGTCAGGGGTGGGACGCTGAAAGTTAGCTGAAAGGCGAGATACACTTCAACTAAACATGGATTCAAGGGCTAAAGATTCGAGCTCAAAAATAGAAAGTAACGAGAATACTTACGAATCCGCCTAAACGAACGATGTCGAGACGGGAACAGACCGTCTGTCCAGAAAAAAGCCCTCTTGAAGTCAGGGGGATGGTTCGGAAGGTCTTCAAAGATCTTTGTCTCTTTGGGGTAGCTCGAAAGATAGTAGAAACCATCTCCTCCCCGAGCTCGGGAGGGATTACTCTTCAAGCAAAAGAGATATAAAATCTCTTGGGGTGAAGGTCCTGTCCACCCCTGCTCGTGAAACAAGGACCTCAGGGCAGACAGCACCCTGTATGAATTGGTGTTGAGTTGGAATGGAGCCAACCCAACGAAATCGATGAAGTCCCTGAAAAAGGACTTCAGGGGCAACAAAGCTCCTGCCCTTAGGTGTTCTTGGCTCCAGGCCGCGTATTTCACACTGGAATCGCGGCCCCCAGGAGCGAAACAGCTCCGTTCATGCCTTGTCGGAGCTCGACACTTCAGTGTGTCCAACGAGCTAAGGCCATGAATGGCCAGGATGTCAGTTATCTGGTCGGAGGTGGTAACCGAGCTCTGGTAGAATTCGGCTTCAAACATCTCCCTCCTAGGCTGCGAAGACGAAGGCTCCGCCATTAAGGAAAACTGAAGTTCCCCCGGGTGGTATGCTACCGTGACTTTTAACGCGGGGTCGAGGGGAACTGGCCTAGGTCCGGGGTTAGGCTCCGGATAGATGGCTTCCCGAAGGACCCTTCTCTTCTTTTCGATGACCTCGTCAATCTGGCGGCGATAGTGGGCTCGAATGTCTTCTTGCTCGCGTGCGATCTCGTACTCTTTAATCCGACGCTGGTTCCGGACAAAGACCGATTCCGGGCTCGGAGATTTGGGCTCGTAAGGGATTGCTCGTAATGACCCCCACCGTCTTTCCAGATTCTGTGACATCTAACGAGAAAGAAAAAATGGTGAGGGCCATGCATGCAAGGATCACGAACTCGATAGGATGAGCTCGGATATCTAAGGACAAGAAATTAAGTATTTAGACCCTTACTAAAGAGTCAGAGCGTGGCTTCCACAGGAAGGGAAAAGGAGCGTGGATGATTTATTTTTGAAAATCCCGAAATTCAAGGGAAAGGAGAGTGGCGGTTAGCCAGGAAAAGCGTTTTTGGTTTTCATGTATTTGTCAAAACCCATGTTTTTATCCAAAAGCTTAATGAACAAGAAACGCTACCTAAGAACTTCAAAACCCAGAAAATGGGAACCACATTCAAACGTCGAAACTGGGTATAAACCAGAGACGAACATCCAGAGTGGAAGTCCAGAAAGCCTAAAAACCTATCGGTTCAAAACCTCCTATCGCATCATGCTAAGAACACATACTAACGTACACAGCAAGCACAGTATAAAAAGAACAACAAAAATGGCGTATTTACACAGTGATGGTGAGTGCAGCGAAATCGTCGAGTGGAGAAGAGGTTGCAAAAAAGAACTCACTGACTCGAACAGACCAGGGTTCCTTTGTTTTTTGGGTCGAGAAAACATGCACGGGATGGAAGCTTTTTAAGAAAGTTTCTGGCTTTCTTGTTTTTTCTTTTCTTTCTAGTTTATAATGAACAAACGTAAAGAAGAAGACGAAGAGGAGATCTTATATATATAGGTGGGAAAACTGAAATCGATCAGGAGCGTTGGTTAAAATCCTCAACAGATCGAATGGAGGGGAATCGGTGATAAGATGGCGCCGAAAAGTTGTCAGACGAACGATCGTGGGCGTGTTCCCAAGGTACTCAAGTACCTAAAGTGAGCAATACCCATCTGGCACGTGTCCGTTTTTAAGAGTGTGACGGTATGGTTCCCAGAAAGAGTAGTTCAAAAGTTTCCTTCTCTTAGGACTCGAACAAATACTTTTGAGGGGGCAAAATGTTATACCCAGATTTCGAGCCATAGTAAATATGACCTCGAAAGCTGAGTTCGCATTAGATGGTCTCGTGAGGGTTAGGGTATGCTCTACGATTGTAAACCGAGCCTGCAAAGTATGATACATGACCTCGAATGTAGTGACCTCGAAATGATCTCGATCTCGAAAGATAGCTCTGAGAGCCCCTCATCCTCGGGAACAACTTCGGAGCAGGGATATTGAGTTTGATGTACTATCTCGAAAGCAATGTTAGCTCGGGAGATGTCAGTGGCTCGCACAATGACGTGAAATCTGAGATGCTGAAGCCTTGGAGATACGCTATGACCACCTTGAATATCTACAAGTATTGTAAATATGAGATGTAATCCTCATTTATTGATGTAAATCCCCAAGAATCGTGGGATATTATTTAGTCAGTTATGCGTTTCCTGATCTTTGGGGGACGTTTCCTTTTATATCTGATTATTGGCATTTAAAGCCATTTATTTTTATTCACAAAAGAGTAACTACCCAAAATATGTGGGATAGTATTCTGCATCCTTCTCTATAAATAGAGAAGCCATGCACCATTGTAAGGGACCGAAATTCTGATCCTTGAGAGAAAACTCTGGAGAATTCATGCTAAAGAATTGTTCAGAGATAATCTTGAGATTAATAATAGAGACTCGTGGACTAGGCAGATTTAACTGCTGAACCACGTAAAAAACCATGTTTGATTCGTTTGTTTATTTTTGGCCATTGTCTTAAATTGTTTACATGCTCTCTTCTTTTATCTGTTGACGAAAAACAGCGTCAACAAAAACAGCAGCTAAAAAATTGAAAACAGCAGCTAAAAAATTCATCTTTTTTTGCCAAATAAATTTCATTAAAGTTACAGTTGAGAACTCTAAGTATTGATTTAATTCTGCATAAGACTCCCCATTTCGTATATCACAGTCAACATGACTAGAGTGCAAATATTTAATCAAATGTACTTTGTACTTTTCACACTTGTGTTTATTTAGACATCACACGAACATAGATAGCCAGAAATTTATAGAACATACCAGCAACATGAAAATAATGGCTTCAGCGAGGTTTTCCTGCTTTTCAAGTTTTTCAAGTTTTTCAAGTTTCAAGACATGAATGTACAATTCCTCTTGTATCAACTAAACTCCTTAAAGCTTTTTAATGCAATGAAATTCCAGCCAGCAAACTAAACTACTAATTCCCAAGATCAAGTTACTAACAATTGATTAAGACATAAAGTGATGCAACAACTACAGTATATTTTATCTTTTTCATTCTTTCTAAAATAAAATTTTATTTTTGACCAAGGAAAAAAAGCTCCTAAAATTAAATAACAACAAAAATAGAAGTAGAAACTCTACACACCTTGAAACACCCACCATTTATCTTTGAATACCTTGTCACCCCATGATTCAAGAAACTCTGTATGTCTCAATGTCTTCAGTTAGGTAAAATCAAGAAAATTAAAGGAGAAACTATATAATGAGAAGTAAAATCATATTAATTTCAAGGAGAGACTATACATGACCCTGGAATTTTCATAGTATTAAAACAAAAGTGACCTTCTAATTTGAAATTCAAGTTATAAATGCTAACCCAAATGCTGAAAAACAAAATCATATTTACAAATAAAAAAAATAAGGCTTGCTCTCTAATAAAAAATCTGTTTTATTGATACTAGTCTCAAGAATTACATGCTATAAAGTCTATTGTTTACTTGGTAAATTATTTTATTTTGAAAAATAGACCAATCATAAACTAAGCAAAGTGATAGAAGTCAATGATAAATTAAAGCATAGTATTTACATAAAGTAATATTAGATATAAATTGTTCTTTTGTGTTGTTCAGATCAGAAAGCTAATAGCCCAAAAGATAGCATTGTGTTAAACCATCAAAAAATACAAAAGAGAAACAATAAGCTAAGAGATGAACGAAGAGAAAATTCCACTGCCAAACAGAGTATCGGCTATCGCTGAATTCCAAGACCACTAACAATAAAGGAACAAAACTAAAAATTAGCTTATAGGAAAAAAAAAACAAAAATAGAATAGAGCTTCTTATATTTTTGTAAGCAATAAGTAGATTGAAGCAAACATGGTTCAAAAATAGATCCCCACTTTTTAATTATATTTCATTCCAATACAAAATAGAAAATCAAACTGATAGACATGCTTCAACCATTATCAAATATAACCATTATAAATAAGCAATCCAATTCACCAACATGCATTACAGTAGTCATTATGTATAGTAAGTACGCATATGACACCATTAATATGTTTACCAGAAAAGCTCTAGTATGCTTTAAAATAAGTTCTACAAGCAAATAATATAATATCAAGATCCTTAAAAGAAACTAGAAGGCAACACAGAGATAGATGAAGTGAAACAACAACAAAATTTCAGTAGTCCATATAATATATTCAAGAATTTCATTCTCTGCATTTCACGAAATTACCACAAGCATTTAAAGCGTTGGCTCCCAAGAAGCTTCTCATACACCTGAAGCAAATACCCATTTAAACTCAAACCAGTAATCAAGAATCAAGCATACAAAACAAAGAGCTTGTGTTAGTAACAGGAAAATAAAACGCAGCCAATTTATACAGAAAGAAAGCACTTTAAAAAGCATGAAGAGTCCATATAAATAAGCATATGATGTTCCTATACAAGGTGAACATCTTTCATCCAATAATTCCTTCAAGCTTTTATCTTGAGATAATGTTACAACTAAGAAGGTATCAAGTGTACAAAAAAAGTGTAATGTGTTGTATAATAATGCATAACTCATAATGAACTACCATGTTTCCTCACACCTGTTACCATTTTCAATAAAAAATGCTAGAGATGTCGTTTACAAAAAAAAAAAAAGCACCAAAAGTTATCATACACACCTCATACTTGTGTTCTGGTCCATATTGTAAATCTGTCTCAACTGTTTATCAAACATTATTCATAACATAAAAAAGAAGTTAATATTTAGACTAATTTTTTGAAAAACCAAATGAGAATGCACAAATTAATTTAGAGATTATGATCTTACAATTTCCAGGGTCAATATATGCAATAGAGACAAGAAATCCAAGACCCAGATAAGCAAAGAAGTTTTTCCAGCTCGCCCTCTACATTAACCAATATGTAAATCAGAATGACCAACATAAACTACCATTAAACAATCAAAACTCCAAACTACAAACTTTGATTACTTATTTCAAATAAAAATACTCATACAAATGATAGCTTACTTATAATATAATCCACAAATCATTTTATTTTGGCCCTGGAGTCTTTTACTTTTAACTACTTAAATAGTTACAGCAATTTGAGCTTAACAATTCTGCCTTTTCTCTTTTAACTTTTAAAGTCATTCGTGACTTTGGTAGATAAATTAGGCAAGGTATCTTACAATCATAACAGTGGTCAATTACTGAATAAGGAAAAATATACAACAATGTTGATATGTACCATGCATAGCAAAATGCATGACAAAGAATAAAACAATCTCCACGTACGCAAACAATCTCCATGAGCCAAAAGGACCTATGTGCCCATTGAGACAAAAATATTAAGAGCCAACAAAATTTTAAGTTTCATGATCTCACGACATTCCTAGCTTTTTTTTTAGAGGCATTAACATCATGAGTTCTACGTTTTCTTAACCAATCTCAAGCTTTTGTCAAAATAGAAGAGCCACCTAACTCAAAATATTATATTGTAATTTACCATCTTGCCCTTGATCTTGGAGTGTCACCATTCACGATATGAAGGTTACAGCTTGTTCTTTAAGTACTTTTTTTTATCACTGATGAGACATGACTTTTTCAACTTGATCTTATTTCACTGAGCAGGTGAGTTGGGAAAAAGAAGTTGATAACCTCCGTTTACCAGGTAAATAAGTTTGACAATTATATTCACCCACAGGTTAACAAAATATATTTCCCCAAAGATACCACTCAAAAAAAACAAAAATAAAATAATCCTTTATCATAAAATAATGTAAAGAAGAAAGAAGGAAAAAAGTTAGTTCATCTAATTCTCTTTAAAGACTTATTACAAACAGTTTCAAGGTTTAATCTAATATTTTGTATTCATTCATGATAAGCACCCAATTAATAAATAAACTACATTTATACAAAGAAAAAAGAAAAAGGAAAAAGACTCACAATTGGAACAACAATCTGAGCATTAGAGTTCTCAATCAGTGGGGCATTAGATGAAAAGCTTCGATTTCCAGTGCTGGCAATGAACTGTGGCTGCTCAGAATTCGAACCTGTCACTGACATTTTCCCTTTTTCTCAACTTTACTTGCACTTACAAGGTTGGAACTGTCAGAAGGAAATGAAAACTAATAAAAACTCCATTTTTATGTGATAGAAATTACAACGCAAGAATTAATAAGAAAGAAAGAAAAAAAACTTCAAAAATCATGACTTTTGAGTTAAAACGATAAGGACATATCAACATATAATAAATATATATGTATATATATGTGATTTTCCTCTATTATGTGCTTAAAATCCAGATAACAAGAAAACTAAAATCAAATTTGGGTATTTTTTTTTCATTCAAAGCAATGGCTTAATACCCAGATAAGAAAAACTCATAAATTCCAAAAAAAAGACTTTCTTCCACCGTATTCTGGACAGCCAAGCGTATATATATTGATATTGTATATACACGACAAAAGTAACGTGGAAAAAATTGAAAAATAATTCATGCCAGTAAAAACAAAGATTAAAATGAGGTTTTAATTTAGGGAAAATACATGAACGAGTCTTGATAGAATTAGCTACATGCCACTTCCCCACTGAAACTGAAAACAAAAGACTTTCTTCCTCTACATATTTATATTTAAATATTGCAAACAAATTCTGTTTTGTATTGTTTGTATATGTATAGAAAGAGAAAATAATAAACCATAATAATAAAAAAAACAGAGGAAGTGGGTCAAACCAAAGTTGTCACAGTATTATTATTAAACAAAAAAAATGAAAAAGGTTGAATCTTTCTTCACCTTCACGCAGGGAAGAAGAAGGATGGATGGAGCTAGCTGGTCTCACGTAGGGAAGCGCAGGCAGAGATTTTGGTATGAATTCATCCTTATTGAAGGTAGGAGCATGTAATGCATGCACTGCCCGACAAAATAGAAACCTGTAGAGAAGAAGAAAATACACAACTCAGTAACTGCTCTATAATTTTTTCAATGCACAACTCAACAATGATGAGTTATATATGTCAATGTTCTGGATTTAACTTTTACCAAAACAAAACAAAGACAAACATTGAATTTTACCAGCAAGTAGGACATTGATGAACAAAAAATATATTTCATTGTTTCCACATATTTCAATTATTCCATGAGCAAAAACAATGATGAACACTGCAAGGGCTATCTTGCGTCATATTATTAACTGGGTTGTGCTTTAAGTAATGCAGTAAATTACATTCCTAAGACAATAACTGTCATAGGGTCAATTATTTAAAACTAAAATACCACCATGTTATGTTGATGGCCAAAGCTTTAAACATAGGTCAGCTAACCCAACAATAAAAACAAAATGCACAACCAAGTTTCAGTTCAATCAAATAACACGTGAATAAGAAAAAGTACAAGGTTTTATTAGATCCAAACATGGGTGAAAAGTGAAAACAAAAATTGAAAATCAATGATACCTCAAGACAAGTCCCCAAACAGAGTCTGAAAGGAATATTTAAATCACAAAAAGTGGTTATGGATTTTAAAATTAGACATTTTCAAATATTCTAAATAAATAACCAGCCTATACTGACCTTCAAAATTAAGACCCTAATACATGATACATGATACAAACAAAACAAATGAATACTTGTCCTCTTGATCATTACTTGCATACTATACAACACGAAAGTTATACATATCTGAGATTTAAGCCTTATTAGTAATTTTTGGGTCATTACAGACCCTGTCTTAAGTCTTTTCCACCACTCTTCTACGGGTCCAGCCAGAGTGATTGAGAAACACAGGCATTTGTCGTTGTCACAGACGTGAGCTACAGTCATCAGCCAATTGTAGCGGGAAAAGTGATCTCTGGGGTCAGTGTTCCTGGTATAGGCGGGTATGTTCGACATCTTGAACCCTTTGGGTAGCACGACATCCAGGATGTGCTTGGCGCAAGGTTCTTTTTCTTCTTCTTTAGAATCAGAACCTCTGCCTTCTTGCTTCCGGACTAGGCGGTCCATGACCATTTTAAGAGCGACCAGTTGTTCCATGAACTACCTGGCCATTCCATCATCCAGGGGGACTCTCTCGTTGCTCTTGTCATTGAGGTTATTCCTCAAGTCACCTCCTCGGGGGTGAATCTTTTCTTTGCGAGCCCGCTTCTTTCAGGCATCGAGGCTGTTGTGCAAGTCCACTCGGGAAGTGTCATCTCTCGAACTGATTGGTTCCGACTCTTCTCCGCATTTGCTCCCTCTGTGATCCTTGTTCACGGAGGTGCTGGGATAAAAGCGTCGTACCTGATCATCCTGTCTGGGGACATTCTGGGGCTTAGTACCCTACGGGCAATTCCCCTGCAGATCGTTCAGATGATCCCGTCTTGGGACAGGATTCATCCATTCTTTCCTAGGGAATTACCCTTGGTTAGCCCTGGTTTTTGGACGGGATGAGCTCTTTTTTGGGGGTTTGTTTTCTCAACGGGATCAGCCATTTTGGTTTTCCCTTTTTCCTGAGCAGGGTTTAACGGGTCAGATCCGGGATGTGGGGATGGTCCCAAAGAAGGAATAGGGGTAGCGTCATTGGTTACGCCAATCCTAATAGGTGGGACAGGAAGTTCTGTTCCTGGGGGTGGAATGGCTGAAGGATTGGCTTCCAATCCTTGGGCAGCAATAAAGGCCTGAAGAGCCAGGAGGGACTCTTACATTTGGCGGGTGGTCTCTTTTTGTTCAGCTATCCTGGTTTTTTGATCCAGGACCTGCTGTCTCTGACAGACCACCTCTGGATCCTCCTGTTCAGGATCCATATCCTTCTCGTCAGGATCAACGGGGTTCTCGGCCCCGTGATCTTCATACTCCCCTTCATCTTCATCGTAATAGCCTTCCTCGTAGTCACCCCTTCCCTGAAGTTTTGGGAATCATCAGGGAGGGGACCGTGATAAGGCATGTCCTCTGGTTGGTCCTGAGGAAGTGGTTGATTGGGAAATGGTTACCAATTGTCTTGCTATTTTTGATGAGCGAGATCAAACACAGTATGTCTGGTGTTCACCATTTTCGCAGATGACAGAGATTGATTCGAGCTTTCTTCAGCTCTTAATGAAAGCACCAAAATGTTTACTGAGTTTCTCGGAAACTAGAAATATGTTATGAAATAAGAGTTGGAGAGAAAGGATTAGAGATGAACAATCACATTTTTTACGTGGTTGGGGTGTTAATGAGCCTTAGTCCACGAGTCACTAGTATTAGAGCACCCCTAATGGGTGCTCTACTTCATCCTTTAAAATACATCTCCAAAACATACATTTTTCTATTCTACCTCTAAGTTTTACATTATACCATACATCATATTCTCTATTTTTTTTCTCTATATCATTTAAATATTATATTTTCAAACATTTTTATTAATTTCAAATATTTTCTATAACTATTAATCTATATATTTTTCAATATCAATCTATATTTTTTTATTCTAATTATTAATATTATAAAATATATGATCAACTTACAAATATGTCATATTTTATATTAAGTATATGTAATATTGTGCTAATGTAAAAATAAAATATATTAAAAGAATAAATATAATAATATTATAAAATATAAATAAAATTCTTTTAATAGGTATATAAATATATAATATATATATAAAAAGAAAAAAAAAGATGATGAAATCTATATATAAATATATAAATTTTATTTATGTTTATATATATATAAAGAGAGAGATAATAATATAATATATTTACATAATGAATAGTGTTATCTAAATCTAGCTAAACACTACAGACAAAAGTAAAAAATTAAAGGATAAAGCTTCCATTGTATGACTTTTTTAGTACTCCTTAGTTATAATTTAGCTATATAGTAAATATAGCTACTCCATTGGGAGTGCTCTTAGGCTTTAGATAGTTTTGACAATGGAGTTTTTCTACAAGTTCACCAGAGTTTTTGCTTACAAGAGAAATTATGGGATCCCTGCTTCAATGCACAATTGACCCTATTTATAGGAAGTCAAGTAGCTTGGGCCATATTAATCAGGGCCCAATAAGGATGTAATTACAATTCTCTCCCTAACGAAGCCATAATACAAAGAATGGAACATAATTAGATGTTGTTAATCTGGGCCCATTGGGTCGTCTTAGGCGTGGCCAAGCCTTACATCTGCCCATTGTACGTTAGCACGGACTGGTCTGCGTGAGCTTCTTAGGGGATTCTGGGGACATGATCTGTCATAGTAGTGGCAGTACTATTTCCTAGGAACAGTGTATGTTTCGTGCATACCCTCTTCTGCAGGTTAGTTGAGGAGACCAACTGCCAGATTTCTTGGGGACATGTCAGCATCAGGGAAGGCCAGGCTTGCCCTATCCAGACGTCTTGTCCGGGTTCATTTACTAATGTCTCAGTTCATTTTCCAAAGTCCTGGTTCGTTCACCAAGACCTGGGTTCATTTGCCAAGGTGGACATCATGATGGTGGAGATCTCCCCTGGATTCTTGATAGGGTCCATCTCCAGAGAACAGTTAGTCTGCCACCTTAATTAGCATATCGGAGGATGCAGGTTGGTCGTTTTCGGGAAGGTAATGTGGGCCTGCATCGCGGTCTTGGTCCCTTTATTATGCTCGTGCCCATTGACCGTTATTGGGCTCGATATGACTTGGACTATCAGAGTTTCCTCCTTCCTCGTTCATTGGGCCCGGACCTCTTTTGGGGGCCCACGAACCTGTTTGGTCATGCCACGTGTCATAGGTGGAAAACAGGGATAATAATATCAAATTACTTAAATAACTTTTGTGCATTTTCTAATAGTCTCTTTGGGATTCTTTTGAAAACACCACTTTGACATTCATTGATTTTCTCATTAAAATCAATTTGAAGATGTAAAATTTAAACACTTAAATCAAAGAAAATAAACCCTTATTGATTTATTTGAACACTTTGATTTATCATATTACTTCTTTAGTTAAAAATTATCTCCTCGTTGAGATTAATTTAAACATATCACCATCTTATTGTCTTTAAAATAAATAAAATTCTCTTCAATTTATTAACCACTCTTTGGTTTAAAGAGGGAAATTTGACTTTAAATGCATAAAAGGGGATCGTATTTAAAAAAATACTCTATTACTATACGAGTCTCATTTTGGTCCTATTATTTTCCTTAGTTCCCAAAATACCCCACCATTTGTGCCCACTCTCTCTCTCTCTCTTCTCTCTCGGTCACTTTATATTCCCTCTCACTCTCGGTCCTGAACCAAAAAAAACTCTCAAAACCCACATTTGAATATGTTGCAACCCAATGAAATTGGATAAGAGAAGCATTGTCGGAGAAGGTCTTCAGTCATTCAGTCAGAACCACCACTTGACCATTGGATCGGAAGCACCCAGAGGCAACGAAACAACTCCCAAGTACGCGAAGGTGAGGGTTTTCTTTTTAATCTGCAATGTATGGTTTTTTGTTGATGTTTTGTTCATAGGATAGATTGCGGCTGGGTAACTAAGAAATCTGGATTTTTTTTTTCAAATTTTTTGACCCACCTCGATAGACCTCAATAGAACTCAATAGTATTTGTTAGGTTCTGTTTTTGAATGTGCCTCGATTAACCTCGATAGGCATCGATATGCCTCGATGCTATTAGATATATTCATTTTTAGTGTGCCTTGATAGACCTCGATAGAATAAGACAAATGGCTAATTTAGCACCTGCCTCGATAGGCCTCTATGATATTAGATATATTCAATTGTAGTGTGCCTCGATAGGCCTCGATAGAATAAGACATATGGTTGATTTAGCACCTACCTCGATAGGCCTCGATAGAATAAGACTTATGGCTGATTTAGCACCTGCCTCGATAGGCCTCGATGGAGGAAGAAATATTATGATTTTACATTGCCTCGATGGGCCTCGATAGGCCTTGATAAAACTATGCATTTTCTGATTTTACATGGGCCTCAATAGTCCTCGATATGCCTTGATAGTTACCAGATTGTTTAAAATTGTATTTTTAACATTTTTTTTCTTCAGATGCCTGAATTGATTATGCCATTGGAGAAGAACTTTCCTGGTCGTGTCACCTATAGGGGTAGTGCTTACTTGGAAACCCTTATAGAGTAGTTTAAGAGGCACGGGCTAATTGAATGAGCACAGACATGCCAGTTGGGACAACTCTTCAAGGCTAAGCCGTTTAGTGTTTCTAGGATTCTGCTGCATCAGCTTATGTTGCGGAAGGTGGAAAGCAAGAAGGCTGAAGGGGGCCAATTCTACTTGGGCAATAGTCTTTGCAAATTTGGGATTGTATAGTTTTCCCTAGTCACCGGGCTGAATTTTGGGTACACCCTGTCCCCAAACGAGTTAAGATAACATCTTTCAAGTGATCGGATCATCCATGAATACTTTAATGGTGATTCGAAGGTTAGTTTTGGCCAGTTGGAAGATGCTTTGAAGGCCTCGACAAACCCAGAAGATGCATTTAAGCTGGGTTTATGCTATTTGATAGAGGGGGTACTGAATGCCCCATAGAAGACAACGACGATATGTGGTGATTCCCTGAAGATGGTTGAGGATCTTGACTACTTTTTCAAGTATCTGTGGGGGAAGTTGTCCTTCAAGAAGGTTATTAGAGGAGTTTACAAGGACATGCAGAAGAAATTGAAGCATTACAAGGATAAGAAGAAAGAGGGTTCGAGCAAAAAACTGAAGGAGTCAAAGTATAGTTTCTATGGTTATGCCCCCGCACTTCTGTACTGGGATTTTGAGGCCATGCCAGCTATCGAGTGTAAGCTCGGTGAGAAAAGTGGGAACCAGATTCCCAAGATGCTTAGCTGGGCAACGAAGATTGATATCACTATTTCGACAGTTGAGTTGATTCCTATGCTCGCCAAGCGTCGAGTAAGATCCACTTTATCTTGTTAAATGTCACAAATTAATTGATTAATGGTTTATTTTATTCAAGTTTTTCTAACACATGTTATTCGACCATGCAGTTAGTGGTATTTTCCATGCTGAAGCCACGTCCCGGTGAGGTAGTCTACTACAATAGCCTCCTAAAAGTTGATTACAGGTTATTCCCTGAGTTGGAATCAACTGTAGTGGAGGCTGGGATTGCAGTGGAGGAAGTAGTTCCTAAGAAGGAGGCAGAGAAGCTGGCAGGGGTTGCAAAGGAAGCTTCCATTTTTTACGAGGATGTCCCGAGAGTTGAGGAGGGAATTTCACACGCATGTGCACCTTCCTCTAGTCAGGTTGCCCAGTCTGATTATGAGCAGTTGATGCAGAGGCTCGAGAGGGTTGAGGAGTGCCAGGAAACCTTACTTCAGAATCAAACTACGATCATGGCTCAGTTGGCGCAGCTGCTTTCAGTGGTCTCAGGTCGATCCACCCACTTAAAATCAGATACAGAGTCTGACATCTTGCCTGAGGACTACGGGCCTAGTGATCCACCCTCCATTCCACAGGCCCAGACATCTATAGTTTCTAGTGACGCCGACAGTCCCAGTGTATGAGTACTACAACCTGAGGAAGCAGCTGGCCTTGAAGTTGTCAGGAAGAAATGCAGGCCCAAGCATTTTGATGACTTCACCGACCCAACGAAGAGGATGAGAGTAGATAAACAGGGGCTAGTTACTGAACCTTTGAGGAAGTGTGATCCGCAGTAGGAGAAGAGCTTCCATAAGTGGATCATCGGGAGGATCGACAACAAGAGAGATCAAAACATCCATACTGGGACGCATGTTGTGGCATGGTTCTTGCAGTTGCATACAATCCAGACTTGGCTTTGGGTTTTAGTATGTAAATTAAATTTATGTTTTCAATTCAATCTTAAAAAATATTGATGGTACTAATGAATTTTCATGTTTTTTCAGCATATTGATGCCGCTCTGCACATGCTACGCCGTCGATGCCATTTTTATCATGCCGCATTTCGGCAGGATGCTACGATCATGAACACCACCTTCCCCCAAGTGTGCCTAGGTCGTTGGAATCATTTCAAAGAGACTAGTACTAAGTATACATGGGATGACGATGTGCTGAAAATGCTGAAGGGCGATGATAATCAATTCCTCGTATCCTGGCAAAATGTTAGTGAAGTATATTTTTCCTTGCACGTCGATAAAGTCGCACATTGGTTCGCCATTGAGGTCTTCATTCCAACATGGTGCATCAACATTTATGATTCCAACCATAGCGTGCTTAGTCCGACTCTGTGGAAGGAAGTGATCAAGCCATGGTGCTTATTGTTTCCTTCGTTGTTGTGGAGTTCTGGCATGTTTGATGACCATGACGACCTCCAGACATATCCTGAGCAGAACGCAAAGCCTTTTTCGTATTGTCGTATTTCTTCTGAGGAGTATCCTCAGACTAAGACAAGGTATTCCCCTATTTAATTAGTGTATTTTTAAATATGAATTTTAAAGTTACTTTTATCTTGTATGGACACAAAATCGATTATATGCAGTGTGGATTGTGGTCTGTTTGCCATAAAACATATCGAGCATTTGGTCTCCATGCTACCACTAGATACTGTTACAGATGAGAACATCTAGCATTTCAGGACCAAGTGGTGTGTGGACCTATTCTATCACCGTGATGCTCTTTACATTTTCTTGATACACCTCTTGTATAGTATAGTATATAGTTAGTTTTGTATTTTTTTTTATCAAACATTATTTTTTGAAAATGTTATTAAATAAAAAACTACTAATTTCACATAATGTGTCTGCCTCGACAAAACTCAATGGGTCAAACGAACTACCTCGATAATCCTCAATAGGTAAAAAACAATACTAACCAAATCTGCCTCGATAGACATTGATAGGACTCGATAGGTAAAATAACGCTTAAACAAATATGCCTCGATAGGGTCATAATAGTACATAACGATATCTGCTTTGATAGGCTTCGATAGGACTCGATAGACCTCGATGGGTCCAGATAAAGGCCTATCGAGGCAGACAGGAATTTTTTTGTGAAAAGCTATTTATTTATATCAAAACCAACATAGTATTAGAAGAGGTAATGAATATAATAAATGTAGCAAAATCAATTGAATAATTATAGAACACAAATTTTTAAAGCCTAGCCTTACATGACTTCCTATTGTGCCCACTACCACCACATCTGCTACACTTACATGGCTTGACAATCTTTTCCCCGCGTGAAGCATAGCGGTTTGTCTTTCGCCTACCCACTTTCTGCTTCCTGGGCCTTCCTACAGGGTTTTCTCAATGGGGACGCCGACAACCATATCTCTGATGTGATTAGGGATTACCCATTTATCCTCGTTCCCAATAGGGTAAATAGTTTCTTTATAAGTGTCCCTCAATGCCTCGATTCTATAGTAAGGGGAACACAATGAGTAAATGATTATGCTTCTTTTTCTGGCTGCAGCAAAAGCATGTACACAACGTATCCCAATGGTTTGGAACATGCAACAAGAGCATGATTTTGTGGCCAAGTTCACCTCACCATCACCATTACCATCAACCACAAGAAATTCATGATGACCAAGGACTTGGACATCCAGGAAAATTGCTTTCTCACCTATTTGCTTCAAATCATTTTCCATCTCAGGTGATAACACAGTTGTTGCTGTTGTAGCTCTTTCACGTCTATATGCAAACCAAGATTGAAGAGTGAATCTTATGAATTCAAGAAAAGTGGTGACTAGAAAGCTCCTTGCCTCCTTGGTTTTATTGTTAAAGCTTTCTGCATAGTTACTCGTCATGATATTGTATCGGTTACCAGGAAAATAAGCGCTACTCCACCTTTCAAAACCAATTCCCTCAAGATATTGAGCAATGGGTATATCAATTACCTTAATCTTGTCAAAGAACATGTGAAATTCTGTTCTTCGAAATGCGTACGCTACACACCCCATGATGTCTTGACAATGGTCAGTTTTGAATTTTTCCACCACATTCATACAGATGTGGTGGTAACATGCACCATGATAGGCATTTGGGAACACAAGTTCCAAAGCATGATTAATTCTTTTATGCCTGTCCGATACAAA
Source organism: Humulus lupulus (assembly GCF_963169125.1). Lineage (NCBI taxonomy): Eukaryota > Viridiplantae > Streptophyta > Magnoliopsida > Rosales > Cannabaceae > Humulus > Humulus lupulus. The sequence goes on along the minus strand of NC_084801.1, from coordinate 123,748,969 downwards.
AGCTAGGTTCTCAACGTCCCCTATGGCTTCCTTCAATTTTCTCATGAAATAAGTCCAAGAGTTATGGTTCTCACTATCCACCAATGCAAACGCAATTGGAAAAAACTGGTTGTTTGCATCCAACGTAACAACACAGAGCATGTGGCCGCCATACTTATTCTTCAAGAATGTGTCGTCCACAAAAATTATAGGACGACAGTACTGGAAACCACGCCTAGAAACACCGAGGGAAAAGAAGCAATACAATAAATGACCATATTTTGCTACAAAATCAGTAATTGTACATGGGTTCTTATGCTCCAACTCACACAGGTATCCTGGCAACTTGGAGTATGATTCCTCAGGTATCCCTCTGACATACATAAGAGCCTTTTCTCTGCATCCCCAGGCCTTCTCATAGCTCATTTTGACCCCAAAATGATGCTTCATGTCCTCCCTTATGTTGTTTGCCATGTACCAAGTACCATCAGTAGTAAATTTCCTCTTGATTAGGGGCCCAACAACCCACGGTGATGCTTAACGGTTGTCATTATTTTTCCACTACATTCATACAGATGTGTTGCGAGTCCTAAAAGAATGCTTTTAGGACTTGCATTGCGAGTCCTAAAAGAATGTCCGCGAGTCCTAAAAAATCTTGCTGAGTGCCTTTAAGTATGGTTTTTAGGACTCTTTGGGTGTCCTTAAAAGTTATATTTTTAATTTTAAAAAAAATTATTTATTGTTATTTTAAATTAAAAATTATGATTTAAATGAAACATTTATATACAAATTACTCTAAAAATTTATATAGTAAAATAACAAAACTTATTAAAAGTATAATCGTCTTGACCTTAAAAAATATATAACTAGATTTACAAAGTAAATAATTAACCATTCAAACAAGAATCATTTACTCTAATAAAAATTACAAATATAATAAAACATTAAATTCATTGTCAAACAACATATATTTCTTCTTCTTGTCCTTGTACTCACCCCCGTCACTGCCTTTCCAAAGTAAGGATTGGCTGCCATGAATTTCTTTCTAAAATCATCCCTGAAACATGAAAAATCACATTATAATACACCGAACATGAAAAATTATAACTAGATTTTTATTGTAGTGTACATAAATAAGTTTACTCACAATTGTTACAATTTTCATTTTGATTTAAAAAATATATCTCTTTGAGTGTCCAAAATGTATTAAAATAAATTTGAAAAGAAAATACTAAAAAAACACCAAAAAAAATTTTGGACCCTATACTTCCATATTAAATACAGAATAAAAAAAATAATAATATAGGTAAATAACATACATATATAGTTATATAAGACAAAGTATTTATTTATCAAAGAAATGAAAAAACATAGTGTAATTAAGTGATATTCTTATTTCACCCTTTTGAATCCCAAGAATAATACTTCATACTGAAATAATAATAGAAAGAAAGAAATGGTGGAACACTATATATATGAAGAAAAATCTATGGTTTCCATTCCCAATTATTCTAATAATAGTTGTTTCTTAATATCTAAGTAAACAAAAGAATGCATAACAAGCAAAATACTCAAGATAATTCCTTTTTCATTACAGCTCATTATGTAGTCTTCATCTAACACATTTATGGGGCAACACTAAGCAAGAAAAGCACCAAAAATCTAAAACTGCATCTATTAGTGCAGCACAACAAATTTTAATAAAGAAGCCAACATGATACATCAAATTGATATTCATGAGAGTAATGCAAATTGATGCAAGTAAGAACAAATAATAACAATAAAAGAAATAAGAGTCACTCAATACCTTTTTAAAGATTACCATATTTTGTCTTAAGTTCAGGATTAAATAAAAGTGTTGGGCTTGACATGGCAAACCTCTACAGTCATTCACAAATTTAGACTTACATTAGCTTCATCATTATTCCACTTAAACTAAACAAAGCAAACACTTAAAGAAATTTCCTTGATGTGATCAAATATAGATCCTTGATCTCTCTTCTCTTGGTATATATACTAATAATGAATGATCTCATAATATTACCTAATCAACTCCAAATCCAATTTTTTTTATTATGTTTTTATAATGCAATGCATGAAATCATCCAAATTTTGTGATAAATAGGATCCAAATCACAATGAGTGATTTGGATTTTAAGATCCAATCAATCACATATATACCAACTAGAATGTGATTACCAAATTTAATGTAACAGTAAAACCATAAAATAATTCTAAATTTTTAATAGGACAAAGATATAAATTTTTGGTATCATATAATTTCACTCAAATCCCTATCATCAATTTGAAGGTTGTAAGTGTTTTCAAGGAACAGGGGAACATTGTCTACGCTTGCTGAGCTACTCTGCATGGTTTCCACAAATGTGTTATAACATCGGACCCCACACAAATGATAGTGGTTACATAGTCTATTTTATATTCAAGTAATGTTTATATAAATGTCTGTCAAGTAGAGAGGTGGCCTTAATTATATGTAATATATAACATTTCGATAGACTATATATAAAACATACTTAAATGTGTCTCAAACCTTTAAATTTTGGAGCCTAATATTGAGATTATAGGATAAAACTTGGGGCTTTCATCAAACATGTGTTATGCAAGAAAATTGTAAAATATGCATAAATTGCTATAATGATATAATCACACAACATAATCTGACTAAGCAAAGCACAACATCAATTAACAGAAATATACTACGTGAAAATTTAACAAAAAAATACGTTACAAAAAAAACATATTACATGAAAATTAAAACATAGTAATATACATATCTTGCACTGAAAATAAAAGAAACAGAGAAAAACCATGTCACCATCTATAAAAAATCGGACAGCATATCCCTTAATTTACTAGCCTAGCCATCTATCACATTCAACACCAACATGTCAAACAAATCAAAGAGCACACATGTTTTCATCCATATATCACCGCAGCACACAAAATTCTCAGAACCTACTTCACTAAGACATGCAAGTTCTCAATCTTCCGTTATCACCACAGCACACAAAATTCTTAGAACCTACTTCACTACGGATGAATATCTAAGATATTCAAACTCCACTAAAGTAATACAATTATCATTCAAAATTGTAAAATATTGAAAATTAAAAAAAAATTGGATTTAGATTTTATATCCATGTAAAAAAAATGATGGGATAATTCACACTGTCACAAACATTGGACATATTTATATAACTCAAAATTTAAACTAAAATCTTATCAAAAAATTCACACCAGAAGGTGATAAATATGGTATCAAGGGGGACAAATAAAGCAGCCAGCTTAAACCATTTTGCCTTACCAAAAGTATATGTGACAGGTTTTCTATCTCGAATGGAGCACCCTGGAGCAAGCCCATCCATATTGTAAAAATTATCAAGAAGGAGCTTGTCCGTGTTGCTTCTTCAGTAACCTCTCTTTCCTCTGTACAAACAAAATCAACAATAGTTTATCACCCCCCACAATAATAGAAAAAATAACATAAAATCATTGCAGCAATAGAAGTAAACTAAAGATTGCAATAAGGAATATGGATAATTGATCACGGTAAATAAAACAATGATAATAAAAAAGCAATATGTCCATCTCAGAAAACAGTTTTAGGTACCTTATGAACCCTTTCAACCTTAGGAAGCATGTCTTTCTTTTACTTTTTCCCTAGTGAAACCTCTGTTCTATTATTACTTGAGAAGAGTTTCTTCTGTGAGATCATACAATGAGCTTAGAATTAGAAAGAACAACAACAACAGGTTGCAACATGAGCAGATCATTCTTAGCAACTTACAGAAACATCTTGGAATTCATCAAAATTGCTTGCAACTATTTCCCACTAGTATGATGCATTGAGTGGGACTTGAGAGCCCTTTGATTTCGCTTTCTTCACTTCAATTTTTCTTATCTCCCTGTAAATTCTGTGACCAACCATTTCATCATCTTCATACCTGTAGCAACAAACATGAGAACCCAGTATAGTATACAAGACTCAGACCAACCAACATGTGGGAGACCGTTTACAAACAATTCAAGGTTTTCCAGTATAAGTGTAAAACCAACACCGATGTCTAAGCTCAGAGAAAACAAATGGAAACCACATATTTTATAGGTTTGTTGAAAAGTCTTAGATTACCAGTATGAAATTCTATGAGAGTCACCTCCAACGCATTCTTTGCGAAACGTTGCAAGTGGAATTCCATGTTTAATTGAATGGTAAATATAGTTCCTGATGTCATCTTGCTGCAAAACATCACCCACATTCAATCTAACTGAACAGACAACAAAATAAATGCAGTAAAATAGATTTGCACAAAATTCAAAATAAACTTGGTAGCTGTAAAGTATGATTATAGGCTTAAAATAAGGAAATAATGGAGAATTAGATATGTGGTCAAGATCCCATATATATATATATATAAATATATATACATAATCAAAATTAGAATGCACACTAAATGGAAACGTAAACTCATAACTGCATGACCTTTTCAACAAACTCTCTATCTAGTTGAAGACACACCAAACAAATAAAAACAAATGTACAGAGTCATGGTCAAAAGTAAAATTTAAAAAAAAAAAAAAAAGTGGAAGTTTTAGGTGTATTACACTTTCACGAGTGTATCACATTTCATTAAATTTTCAGAAGAGTTTGGTATCGAACACTACCCGTCAGTTTGGTGGTTGACTTTTTCTTCTTTTCTTTTTTTCCCTTTAGGAGGTGGTGGTGGTGATGGGATCAAAAATTTTTTTGACCATATAACATCAATGATTTACATAGAATAAGCTAGATAGTAGAGAAGTCAGTGTATCAATCAAACTACAGAATATATTTTCTATTAAAAAAATGGCTACTTTGCATCAGCAACAAAAACTCACTCGTGCAAACCTAAAAAAAATTCAAATCACAAGCAACTATTGCTGTGATTTCTTGAAAGATAACCCTTGAGAAATTTAAAAAAAAAAAATCAAATATACTATAATATAATAATATTACTCATTAAGAACATGTCAACATGAATTGACTATAATTAATTAGAATAGCACAGTTCAAATAAAAAAGAACGCTGCACTGCATGAACTGCCCCAACCCACATGTACAAAATTAAGAGATTTAAAAAAATCCAAAATCACAAGCACGCACTGTTTCCATTTTCATGAGTAATCAAAAGTGCACATATGAAATATGCACATTAAAGTTCTCTTATTAATGGAAATACCTCCACACGAATGTCACAAAGTGCTTTCAAGATGACCGCATGAACTCCAATTTAAAAAAAAAAAATTAAAAAGAAAACCTGCTGCTATATGCCATGAACTATGTACGTCAACCCAGAAATTTCCCCCACCGCCGAGAACTCGTGCCGCCGCAGCGAGCTGAGGTGCTGGAGACGAGAACCCACGATGCCGGAGAAGATTTCCCTGGGTCCCAAGAGCCCACGCTTGCTGGAGGCGAGAACCCACGCTCCTCCATCGCCGTTCACCAGCCACCGTTCACCCACGCTCCTCCATCAATCCAAGCCCTACCGAACCTAAATCCCCAAATGTGCTGAGTTTTCTCTCTTGCATTTGTGCTGAAATTTTTTTACCCATATATTATTTTCGAAAAAATGAAGTGTATATTGTCTCTTTTACTTATAAATTTTAAGGACTTGCTTTGGAGTCCTTAATACTCTTTTAGGACTTACAAAGCGAGTCTTTAATATTTACTATTCCTAATTTTTCAGCCAAGATTTTTTAGGACTCCCATATTTTTTTAGGACACTCATTGCGAGTCCTAAATTATGTTTTTTCAGGACTCTCCGTGAGTGTCCTAAAAACTCCATAAATATTTTTAAGGACTTGCATTTAAGTGCATGTCCTAAAATAGTGTCCCGTAAAGGATATTTTGTAGTAGTGAATAATCTCGAACATTTCAAATCGCATTTTTTTCTTACCCCTCAATCTCCAACCACAATCAGGATCCTTGCAGGTAATGTACCACACATCAGTCCAAGATTTATTCACCATAAACTAAAAATTATTCTTCATCGCAAATATGGATGCTTTGGTTTTCAATTCAAGCTTGTTTTGAAAGAACTTGCCAAGGTGCAATTCTTCTGAAGCTTTGCTGGTTGAGGAATGATGTTGATGTGAGGCCCCTATATCCTCTTTGGTGAACATAGGAGCACTCCATGTTCAACGATCTTCACCTAAGTCCAATGGAGAACTCCATCTAAAACTATCATCGATTCTACTTGGATCTGAACGACTACTGTTGGTCCTAGGTGTTTTGCCGATCTTCTATTCTGCGCTCCTCAGCTACCATAACATCTGAACTCTGTGTTGGCAAATCTGCCCTAATATCTGACCCACCAAGATATGTTGCATCAACAACAGCATTGTCGTTGACATAAGGATCGTATCCATAGGGATCGTACTCTGTTGTGTCATGCAAATATGGCGGATCTCTATCAGGGATATCATCATGGAATATAACGTCTGGATTTGTCTCGGGAACAAATGCCCCAACCTCACTTTGAGTTCCTTTGAAACCATGACATGGGGGAGAAATGTTCTCTTCAAATCGAACTTCTTTATTAAGGCTGGGAGAGGCCGATACATTTCTTATACCTCCCTTCTTAACCAATGTCACACATAGAGGAATAAGCTTCTCTACAGATTTTGATGCTAACCCAAACAATGCACGCACATGCCTATCATTTTTTATAACGGTAGGTTTGATGAATTGTGATAGGCATGTGTATGAGACCTCTATTTTCAAGTCATGCACACATTTATCCACTTCAAGCTCATCGTACAAAATGTCAAGCAGTTGCTCGTATGTCACACCCTTCTCCAAAGGCAGAACTTGATTTTTAGCATCCCTGAAAATTCAATCCTTATTTTCTAGTTCCTAAACACCATTGAATGCAACAAATATAGAAATAGACAAATTGTATATAAAAAAGTTCAAAATGTAAAACTATAACATAAAACAGCAAAAAATCGATTTATATCGAGGTCAACCTATCGAGGTCAACCTATCGAGGTCAAACTATTGAGTACAATCGAGGTACATCAAGGCAGACTACCCAACAAATTTCTTATGAACCCATCGAGGCCCATTGAGTCCCATCGAGGCACATACTACATACATTAAGTTCCACGCCTCTATCGAGGTCCATCAAGGACCGTCGAGTCTCATCGAGGTACCCATTTTTCCTTAAAGTGTGAGGTTTTTATCGAAGTCCATCGAGGATCATCGAGTCTCATTGAGGTAGTCATTTTCCCTAAATGTGTGAGGGTTTTATCGAGGTCCATCGAGGACCATCGAGTCTCATCGAGGTAGAAAAATAATATAAACATATGAGGGTTTTATCGAGGTCCATCGAGGACCATCGAGTTTCATCGAGGCAGACAAAAAATCCAGAAAAAAAACCAAGAAAGGAACGAAAATCCATTCTGACAGTGAAAAATTACAATAAAAGATGAAGGCATACACAGATCTGTTCGAAATAGCAAAAGCAATATTGATAAACAAGTTTCCTCACTATATATTACAAATATGTACTTACCCATACGATTTTTATCCGAAATCCAAAATGAAGTTCTTGCCTTGAAAGGATTCACAATTTTCCCCTGAAATCCAAGCTTGAAAATTAGTATAGATTAAGATAATGGTGGCTATCTTGTTTTTTTTTTTTTGTATGAGAGCTTGAGAGATAGAGGGAAAACGTGAGAGATAGAGAGGGAGAAGACAACCGGAGAAAAAAAAAGAGGGAAATTTATGATAGGGGCATTTTTGGGAATTCAAGGAATACTAGAATAAAAATGTGCTATTTTTTTAGCTTGGTATCATTGTGTTATACATTCCCACTTAATGCATTAAAAGTCAAATTTCTCTTTAAAGATTCAAAATTAATTCTCTAATTTTGTAATGTCTCCTCATTGAGACATATATTATTGAATATTTAAGAATTATTATCACTAAATAATTCCCAAATATGTTTCCTTTTTTTACCACACTTTAGACTCCAAGCCTATAAGTCAATATGACATTCCATAATTTTGGATCCATCTTGATCCATTTTTCTTACACTAGCAAGACACATCGATTACAAGATGTAGCCCCCATTTGTTCATCTTTTCTTTTCTCATAAATTGGGATGTTCAACACTTTAAATGAGAACATTTTAATTTCCCAAATAACTCTCTTATGTTCTATCATATTAACATGTCTTTTGAATCACATAATTTATTGTAGATATATATCACAAATATCATACACATACAATAATTTACATATCCACATATTGATATATTCTATTGATTCACAAAATCAATATATTTATATATATACATGTCATATAAAGCTCACATATTGATATATTCTATTGATTCACAAAATCAATATATTTATATATATACATGTCATATAAAGCTCATAAAATTATCATGCTAATACTTTCTCATTATCACAATATATAAGAAAATTATATAACATGCTACCAAGTTACCCAATAATCCACTAGAGATTATTTACACAATATGTTAATTAATCACATGTAGCAAAAACTCAAGATGTTGAAATATATTCTAATCTAACTACTATATTTGCAAAGAGTAAAAGAGATTAGAAAACAATAAATTTGTATGAACATCATTCATGAAAAAAAAATTCTTCTCTTTTATATCATCACATGAGAACCATATTAGATCTTCTAAGAAAAACAAAGGTGAACATTACCTTATCTTACCACCTTTTAAAGTTGAATCCTCACAAGATCTTGATGATTTCTCCTTCCATTGAAGAGGAAAGTATGAGCTTTTGATGGTAAGAGAATATTATAACAACAGAGGAAACCTTAAGATTACAAATCTAAGCACAAAGTTTACAATATAACTTAAAGATAGCAAAATGAGGAGATTACACACTACTACAAAAATGGGCTTTCCCGACAGTTTTTAACTGTCGCTATTGAGCAATGACGACAGTCGACTAACTGTCGTAATTGCCCATGCCGGAGTAGGGTAGCTACGCCGACAGTTAATAGGTGTCGCCGTTGCTGGCAACGCCGACAGTTAATACGTGTCGCCGTTGCTGGCAACGCCGACAGTTAATACGTGTCGCTGTTGCTAGCAACGCCGACAGTTAATACGTGTCGCCGTAACATTAAATTTATATATATAATAATTTTTCGATATATATTTTTTTAAAATTTTTTATATATTTTTAACAATTGAAATTTGTAAATTTAAATAAAAAAATTACTCGCATAATTAATTATTATTACCATAACTTGTAAAAAAAATTATATTTATCATAATAAAAATTCATATACATACAACATTTATTCATACAATTAAGATGTAAATAATAAATCAAATCCCCATGAGACTAAATAATTCTCAATAAAAATTCATTATTCTCAATATAAATAATACATCAAATCCTCAATGTACATAATTCTAACAAGCAAGAAAGAAAATAATACCCAACAACTTGAAGAATTTCTTGTTGTCTTGGTTCTCTTAAATATCAGTAGAATTTTAGCCTACAATACAGAATAAACACCAATAAAGTTAAACCAAAACTAAAATAAATAGAGAACTTGAGGTTGCAGATGAAAACCCCAAAACGCTAATCAAAGTCAAGCAGCAGCCACAGCAGCATGCTTTGCAACTTTATCAATAAGCTCATCCTTCTTAGCTCCCGCAATCTTGTCAATAATTTTCCCTTCTTTGAGGAACAAAAGGGTTGGCATTGCCTCGATTTCCCACTCCTTAGCAACATCCTACATGCATATAACAATATAAAAGGCACAAATGTCATCAGATTATCTTTTCTCTTTTCTAAATATCATCAAAACCCCAAAAATCAAACCTAAACCATAATTGTGTATGAACAAATTATCATAGAGACTACTACTAATGAGAGGCCTCATCTTAACTCCTTTGTTAGTATAAAAAAAATAGTTGTAGATTAATACCTGCAATTCATCAACATCAACTTTCAGGAATATGACACTTGAATTCTTCTTAGGCCGGTGAGGATTGGGGCAATAACACGGCAGGGTCATCACCATGATGCAGTGAAATCAACCACTACCTGTAAAGAATAAACGAAGTTATGAGCACAAACAAGAAAAATCGGCAAGAAGTTTTGTATATTCTACTCAAAATTGACATATCAAAACAGAGCATATACATAAACATTAAAATAGGTAAACCCAAATCCACCAAATTATATCACCGCAGAATAAATCAAGCACAAGTTTTGAGCTTACGGAGACAACAAAACAGGATGGGACAACCTTAATCGAAAATTTTCTGGGTAATATCGTAATAGAGTTCTAAGAATTTCTTAAAAAAAAAAACTCAACTCACACAAACAGAAAGAATAACATAAGAAAAGTAAAACCAAAGTAAAGCTTTCATTTTTTTTCATTGCCAGTTTCTTGGAGTCCTTTCCCTTCTGAAAATGGTCGAGCCTCGACCCCGACCCCCCTATGCCATCGAGCTCAGACCCAAGACCCCCACCCCCCGTCGAGCCCTGCCCTGAGCCCCCTGCCGCTGTACAGCCCAACCTCGACCCCCTTCGCCATCGAGCCCAGACACGAGACCCCCCACCTGCCGTCGATCCCAGCCCCCGACCCCCCTGTGCCATCTAGCCCAGACCTGAGACCCCCACCCGCCGTCGATCCCAGCCCCCGACCCCCCTGTGCCATCGAGCCCAGACCTGACACCCCCACCCGCCGTCGATCCCAGCCCCCGACCCCCCTGTGCCATCGAGCCCAGACCCGAGACCCCCACCCGCCGTCGAAACCTGCCCCGAGCCCCCTGCCGCTGTACAGCCCGACCCCGACCCCCTTCGCCATCGAGCCCAGACCCGAGACCCCCCACATGCCGTCGATCCCAGCCTCCGAGCCACCAATCGTTTCCATCGAGCCCAGCCCCGAGCCCCCTGCCGCTGTACAGCACGACCTCGACCCCCCTGCCGTCGTCGACCACCTTTTCCTTTTATTCTTCTTAAGCTTTTGTGCTGCTGAGAAAAAATGACATAAGGATTGTGTCTATTATGCTATTAGAGGTGAAGCCAAAAAAATAAAATTGGACACCTATATAAATAATTTTATATACATCTTTGTTTAATAAGATGTGTTGGTGTAGTGGTAAAGATTACCTGATTTGGAGGGTGGAGGTTCGAAACTTGCTTGCTCCATTATATATTAATTTTTTTTAAATCAAAATTTTAAATATTATATGTGTACTATTTAATATCATTAAAAAGTTTCACAAAATTTTCAAATAAATTTTTTTAACTAAGACTTTAGTAATTAATATTTTTTTATAAAATTAAATTAAAGTATTGTTACTCTTAATATCATAATTAATTTAAAATTTGATATAAAAATTATTATAAAAACAAAAGTTAATATTAAGAAAAATTTAGAAACAAAAAAAATATAGTTTTAAAAGTTTGTAATAAATACATAATTTTAATAAATACATATTTACATAATTTAGTTTATTTTTAAAATTTTATTATTCATTAATTATAATTTTTTATTTGAATTTTGGCGACATTTTATGATTGTTGGCATTGAACTTTTATTAACTGTCGACGTTGGGGTCAATAGCGACACATTTTAACTGTCGGCATTGATCTCGAATTAGCTGTCGGCGTTGGGGTCAATAGCGACACATTTTAACTATCGACATTGTCTCGAATTAACTGTCGTCGTTGGGCTCAATAGCGACACATTTTAACTGTCGGCATTGGTCTTGAATTAACTGTCGGCGTTGGGGTCAATAGCGACATTCAAAAGCAATGGTGACAGTTATTAGCTGTCGGCGTTGGTCTCTATGCCTACAGTTTTTAACTGTCGGCGTAGAGTCTCGCTAAGCAATTACGACAGTCAACAGAGTTAACTGTCGTGGTTGGGTGTCGGGAAAGCCCAGTTTTGTAGTAGTGACAATTCTAAGTAAAATCAATACACATAAATATGCAGGGCCGTCCCGTTGGGCCAAGGAAAATTTTACTATTTTTACAATATTTATATATAAAATGGTATTTTTGTAAAACTATATATGGGGCCTTTTGTATTGAAAAAAATAGCATTTTTAAAAAATTGGGCCTTTTTTATTTGGGGGCCCTAGGCACATGCCTAGCCCGCCTATGCCTAGGGTCGGCCCTATAAATATGACAATAGATGACAAGATATATTGAAGGAAGAATACAAATCTAGACAGTAATCAACAAATAAACACAATAGAAATAAGGATGAAAGAATAAAATAAATTTTCACTCACTCTACCAAAGTGAATAGTAGTGGGGATCACTAGACTTGAAAATGTTCAAAACATTTGTCCAAAAACTTATTTCATCTATTCTCTTAGCACTAATGGACTCTCAAGTTTAGGAAATAGCTCTATGAAATTATCAAGCCTTATTGTTTTACAGCAAAGTGCTAAAATGGATGAAACACTCTTATTCACAAAATGACCAAATGGTCTATATTAATTTATAGAGTTTTGAGACGCTCTTTAAACTTTAAATTCCACCAACTCCCTTGGCTATTACCAATGTTAAATTTGGTGTTTATGGAATTAAAGGGAATATGTGGGAGTTACTTGAAGTGTTCCAAATGTTCAAATTGTTGAAAATGCAAAAATGAGATTTAGTTGTCAGCGCCCTAGGCCGCAACCTGAGCCATTCTAGGCTGCAACCATGAGGCTCTGCCTCCTAGGCCGAGGCCTAGAGCACTTGTAACCTCCCAATTTCTACACTTTGCCAAACGTTCAAACTCTTTCCCTTTTGATTTTGTAACTTCCATACACCTAATGAGAGTCAAATCCACACCTCTAATAGCTATTCAGCTTAATAGCTCTTGAAATTCAATTTGGAAATGTGTAACTCTTTTTTGTACACATTAATAAGTGATCTTTTGGAGGTTACAAATTGTTGACGCGGTTCTTCGGCAACAGATAATTAAGAGAAGAAGAGAAAGATATTAGTACTTAAAAGTAGAACCGTCGCAGATATGAAATCTTTGTGGAAAGAACTAGGTGACTCCAGACACGTTTTTAAGTGGTTCGAAGGTTAAAATCCTTCTACTCCACTAGTCAATATTATTGATCTTTTCTGGGTAATTGGTTTACAAAGTATATAGTTCTTACAAGACTATTTTTCCAACCCCTATCAACTCCCAGGGTATCCATATTTATAGGAGAAGGCACCTGGAAGTTGGTAGGGAGGTCATCTCGTGACCTTACCATTTGTCATATCAATTCTGTGATATTCATGATTAATTCCTAAACCTGACACACAAGTGTGGTCTAATCAGTATGGAAGGGGATAATGGGCCTCACGGCCCAACTCATCCGTGGGTGTCTGAATACGCACGTTCCTGCTGCGTGTCCGAGAAGTCAGGGGGATATCGGACACGTGATGGCAGGATTATGCACGTTTATCTTGCGTGTTGACTTCCCATAGGGTCAGAGCTTCCTGAGAAGCTCGTCACTGGAGCAATCCATAACCCGAGCTTATCCGTCCGTGGTCGCCGGATGTTATTCCCAGCTCCTGGTGCAACAAGTGCGAGCTGGAAAGGGCCCGTCCTGGAAATAGAGCCTCTGGCCTGTGGGAACCTCGGACTAAATTATGTTTAGTCCGAGGCTCGTCCTGCTAAACAGCCCGTGGGAAAACCAGGGCGTACACAAATGGTTACTGATTTTTGTAAGATGTGTAACTTCCAAAAATATGTTACAAATTTGGACATACACATTTGTCCCACTTATTTGTAACTCTCAAATTATGTTACAAAATGTGACAAACTCTTTTGTCACATTCTCATTTAATATAATATAACGCTAATTTCTTAGATGATGATCTAGTTAAAAATTATGAATAAACTCGGAAAAAAGTTAATTATTATAGATAATCTATATTTTATGTACAAGGAATTCTACATATATAAATACATTTATTTGAAAATTTCTACAATGTTATATATTTTTCTGCATTATATATATATATATGATGAATATAGTTTTAAATTTGAGTTTCCATTTGCTAAAATAATAATAATATTATGATTCAATCTCACTTTTTTTTTGTCGGGTGATGCAACCTCACTTTAATAATCTTCTGTGTATTTTTAGGTTTTTATTTTTATAATTATTTTTAAGGAAGTCGATCTTGATCTCGGTTGAATGCAATATTATTTGGAAATTTAATGAACTATCCTCTAGCCTTGAGTTGTTATTTCCTTCGTTGTAATTATATTCATACTTCGACCATGATTAAGCACATTAATTTGACCATGCGTGCTCAAACAAATTAACTACAATTATTAGTGTTCATTATTATAATTATTATTAACATTGACTTTTTCTTCTTCCTAGTAAATAGCTCAAGGATAAGGTTCGAAAGTGGACATGTTGATTTAAAATAGCAAATACATGTGTACATCACTTTTTTTTTTGGTGATATATTTTTGTAGAAATGATACAGTAGTTATACTTGATGGACTCTTTATTTTATTTTATTTGGGAGAGATATACTAATTAAATGGACTTCCTTTTCAATAGCTAATAGGCAAATATCATTAATTTATGTAATGATACACATATTTATGTAATAATATTATAGGAGTAAGTTGCATTAAATAAAAATACATATACATAAATTATTAACTAGTGTAAGTTTATCAATTTTTAACGAGGAATTGGTGAAAATAGCCTATTTTTTTTAAGTGGTTTTGCATTCTGGCCTACTTTTGATAAGTTTTTGCAAAATGGATTCTGTCTAAAATTCGACCAGTTGTTTAAATTTTTCGACTATCTGTCTAAATTTTTCGATCACCTGTTTAAATTATGAGAGGTCATTTCATAAAGAATTATTAAAACTAGACTAGAGTGCAAAATAATTTTAAAAAATAGGCCATTTTGCCAAGAAGCCCATTTTTATTCTATTCAACAAAGCATCAAGAAAAATCACGGTTACATGCGACAATATTAGGGAGCGACAATGAAGAAATCAGGGGCGACTAAATCAGAGGCGACAAGTGGGTAGTCGCCCCTAATATTCTGAAACAATATTAGGGGCGAAAGTTGCCCCTGATAATTAGATATTTTGACCACAAGCAGGTGAGAAATTTAAGCGAATCATTTTTTTAGTAAAAATTATCAGGGGCGACGCATCGCTCCTAATATTCTTATGCGTCTCCCCTGATAATTCTAAATAACCTTGACCCATTTTCCCTTCTCCACTTTCAATTTCACCCATTTTCCACCCAGCTGCGTCGAACCCCGAACCCAGACCCCCAAAACTGATTTTTCCCACAAACCTCCTTTTTTTTCTCAATTTCTTCCTCTCCATCAAAACCCTCTCTCTCTCCGACGGAGGTACTAAGGCCACCTCAACGTCGTCGTCGACGACGCCACCTCGACGTCGTCTCTGTCGCCGCCACAAGCCTCTAATCGATACCGAGGTAAGTATATATACATTTAATTTTTTTTTGTTTTTATATTTTTATTTTACTATTTTTAATTTTTGTTTTGTTTTTTATTTTTTAATTTTAATTTTTTTTTTCAATATATATATTTTTTTCTTTTTTTATAAATATTTTTTTTTATATATGTGTCGTGTGTCGAATATATATATTTTATTTATTTATATTTATATATATAATGTGTGTGTGCCGACCTAAAAAATATACAATTAGATAGATTTTAATTTTTCTTTAAATATAGTGTGTGTCGAGTGTATATTTATATATATATTTAGTTTTTTTATTTAATTAAATTTATTTTAATAACTATGTATATTATGTTTGTGTAGAAATTGAAGGAGTGTCTCTTGGAAATTTGGTGATTAGGTATCTCAAATTTTGTGGCATCAATGTATTTTTTTTATTATGTTGTTTTAATTAATTTAATTAATATGTGAACGTGTGAAAAAGTAAGATGTGTTTAGTGATATTTATATATGTGTGTAGAATAACATATTGTGAATGTGTGTATAAAATTGTATAATGTATTAGAGTTTGAATTTGAATAATAATATGTAAATTGTGAATGCTCTAGGAATTTTCTGAGTGTTATTTGCAGGGTTTTGAATTTTTGGGATAGGTAAAAATATAGTCATTATACTGCCAAAATTTTAGTAGAGTTAATTAGAATTTTTTTTTGTAGTGTTAGGATAAATCATTATAAAATTAAGTGATAATAAATAATTATTTAATTTTGAGTTTATCATTATTAATTAATTAAATTAAGAAATATATTAAGATTTAAAAAATATAAAATGATGAATAAATGTAATATTTAATTAAAATTAAATTTTGTTATATTAAAAATTATTAATTTGATACTTATATTTATATTTAATTACAAATATAACAAAGTAATATAAACTTAACAAATAATAAATAATTTTTTAAAATAATTTAAAAAAATGATTATTCATAAATTTAATATTAATTTGAAAAAAGAAAAAATAAGTTTGATAATTAAAAAAATAACTAATTATGAAAAATCTTGACAAATTTAAAAACTAAGAATGGAAATAATTACCTATAATTAATTTCAATTATATTTAGTTAAACAATAATTAAAATAGAAATTAATAATAATCATAACTATAATAACATTCTTAATAAATGCAGTTGCAATTATTAAAGAACATTTAACATTAAACATTATAAAATGAGTTCTTGTAAAACATCATATATATATAGGATAGGATGGTTATTATCACATAGTGATAATTGTTATTATCTACAATAACAAAAAGTTATAGACATACATCTAGTGGATGCCTTGGGGATATTAATTTGAGTCAATATATTCATCTAATATTATCCATTTTTTCAAGATATTTCTTCAAATATCTTGAAAAAATTGGTAGTAGTAGATGTGTGTTTACTATCTTCAAGGAATCCACTAGGTCGTCGAAATAGGGTAGGTTGGAGTTTGGAATAAAATAATTAACTAATAAAATATTAATGTAATAATTAATAAGATAATTAAATAATAAAATATTAATTTAATATTTAATAAGATTATTTAATAATTATATTATTAATTAATTCAATAATAATAATTATAATATGAATCCAATTAAACTAAACCCGAATAAGTTGTACTTCATAAGTATATAGGTAATTATATATTAACATTTAATATTAAAATTTTACAATAATCTTAGTAATATAACAAAGTAATAATAAACTTAACAAATAATAAATAATTTTTTTAAATAATTTAAAAAGAAAAGAATATTCATAAATTTATCATTAATTTGAAAGAAGAAAAAATAAGTTTGATAATTAAAAAATAACTAATTATGAAAATTCTTGACAAATTTGAAAACTAAGAATGGAAATATTTACCTATAATAAATTTCAATTATATTTAATTAAACAATAATTAAAATAAAAATTAATAATAATCATAACTATAATAACATTCTTAATAAATACAGTTGTAATTTTTAAAGAACATTTAACCTTAAACATTATAAAATAAGACCATATGGAACATCATATATAGAATAAGATGGTTATTATCACATTGTGATAATTGTTATTATTTCTAATAACAAAAAGTCATAGACATACATCTAGTGGATGTCTTGGGGATAGTAATTTGAGTTAATGTATTCATCTAGTATTACCCATTTTTTCAAGATATTTCTTTAAATACCTTGAAAAAATGGGTAGTAGTAGATGTGTGCTTACTATCTCCAAGGAATCCACTTGGTCGAAATAGGGTAGGTTGGAGTTCGAAATAAAATAATAAAATAATAAAATATTAATGTAATAATTAATAAGATAAAATATTAATTTAGTATTTAATAAAATAATTTAATAATTATATTATTAATTAATAAAATAATAATAATTATAATATGAATTCAATAAAACTAAACTCGAATAAGTTGTACTTCATAAATATATAGGTAATTATATATTGTTGACTCTCGAATTGGTCAACGACACGGAGTAAGATAAACAATAGGAAATGAGATGAAAACAAGAAGAAGAATCCAATGGAAAGCAAACGACACAGACGATTTATAGTGGTTCGGCCCCAATTGGATGGTAATGACCTACGTCGACTTAGTGTTCTTATTGATATTGAATCCCGACACTGTGATCAATGAACTAAGGTTCACAAGTTTCACAAGCTTTGGGAAGATTACAACTTCAGTGAAATAATCACACTATCTTTTTCTCTCTGAGTACAAGGAACAAAGTTCGAAAGTCCAAAAGTCCCTTCCTTGAGCCCTTTGATTTTTATTTATAGGCTCAAGAAGGTTACATGGGCCAACGGACCTTAATTACAATTAAGACATTCGTATTAAGGAAATAAAGGAAAATACAATAAATGCTAATATTACAAGATTGCGTATCCACAAGGCAGTAAATGAAAGCATGCAACCAGATTGGTCGCACCTAAGCGTGAGGCTTGATAAATTAATAACTCTTTGGTCGATGGTCAAACAGGACTCATTCACTTGAAACTGCCACGTGCTAGCCACGTGTAAGTCAATTCTGCCACGTCATTAGGAGCCGTTTTTTGGGTAAACATTTGCCCCCCAAGTTTATTTTACTGCGACCAGCATAAAGTAAACTTAGGCAACCGTCTTTTCGTATGCCCTATCAAATCTGTCAGAGCCATCCATGCCTTCTCGAAAAAGGCAACCAATCATATCTTTGCGGTTTCCCAAAAGTGGTCTGACGGCTATTTCACTTACCCATGCCTTGAAAAGTTACCCCTTATGATTACCTTGGTAACTGCTCCTCGATCAATATAATTAACCCCTCACAATCATTTTTCACTTTTTACTTTCACCTCAAGAACAATAAAGAACAAGTCACAGAGAGCCCAGAAACTCAGACGACCTTGACGATTCGCGAAGTTCTTGCCCAGCCAAATCGACTTAGCGTCTCAGAAATTTACTCCAACCTTTATCCAAGTAAGTTTCTCATTGTTTTATATCCTTTCAGATTCTGAGTTCTTGAACGTTCATGAAGAAATTGTTTTGGGGTAAATGGGCATATAGATATTAGCATGATAGGATAAGGAAAAAACACTATACGGGGCTTAGAAATTGGCTTGGGAGTTAGGATTATTAATTTAGGGCGTAAAATAGAAGTAAAAATTTGATTTTTAAGCATGTAGAAAAACTAGGTTTTTCCTGCCCCTTAAGAGTCGAAAATTTTTTCTTGAAAATTTTTTCACTTCTGCTTTTTAATCCGTTTTCCAAACTATTCACATAAAATTTAGTGTTTTTGTCAGAATGTTGTTGGTTGTATAAAAGCTTAACTTTTATACACGAGCAACGTTATTCCAACTCTTTACACTTCTTGGTCTTTTAGCCGTAGATTCTCATCTCCCCTTCTTTATTCGCAGATTTTCATGCACAATCCATGGGAGGTGAGAGGCCGATCGACGACGACTTGCTCGCCTAGTTGCTTGAAGATAAGGATCAGTCGTCGTTACTTATCCCGGAGATTCCTTTTTTCCATACCCCCTCTAACAGACCTTCAACCAGTCCATCAAACATGGGTCGAGTAAAATCCACCGCCCAGATAAAGAAAAGAAAATACTCTTCTCCTACCAAATAGCCCGCTCCTCGGGCTGAAAATCCTTCGACCAACCCACAAGCTGAAAACACTCTTCAACCAGAAATCCAAACAAAGGCCCAACCCCGGGACGTCCTTCGACCAGACGTCAAATGGTACGTTGGTCCTCCTAGCAACATTACAGCTAGGATGATAGGGAATTATCTCAGAAAGTATTGACCTTCTGGGATTACCCTAAACAAACCTTCCATCGACCAGAGGGCAAACCTGCCTGGGTGCGCCTACAGCGCCTGGTCAAGATACCACATTGAGGCAGGGGCAACCTTGCCTATTCATCCATTCTTCTAGGAGGTGGCCAACTATTTTGAGGTTGCCCCCATCCAAATCACCCAAAATGGATATAGAGTGCTTTCTGCTCTCTATATCCTGTACAGCCACAAGAATTGGCATGTGCCTCTGCTGCATGAGATCAATTACTTATTTGATCTTAAGTTGAACCCCAAGCACAACAACACGGGGTTCTTCCATTTTTACCACCAGGAATTTGCTCACACCTTTCAGAGTGAGATCACCTACAAGTCCAACGTAAGAAAGCACTTCTAGGAGTACTTTTTAACAACAAACTTGGTCGCCAACAATCTGACCTTCACTCAAGGAGGTAATTTCTCTATTCTCTGGTCGTTTAATTCCCTTTAGCTTTTCTGCACATTCCTTAGAAATTTAGTATTCTTCAGGTCCATGGCAACGACCAGCTCCTAATCCAGAGATGGAGATTTGAGCAGCATCCCTGGCCAGCATGACTGACATAGAAAAAAGTGCCAAAGAGCTGGTCACAAAGGCCAATCTAAGGTTGGTCGGCCTTCTGGCACCTCACTAGGATGTGAGGGAATCAACATCGGGGAGTGCTACTGGTGGAGAAGTTCCCGAGCAGCACCATGATGTGTCACAACCTTCGAGGAGGAGGACAACTGTGGTGAAAATCAGGGAACCCTCCAGCACCCCGCGAGTAGCTACTTTCCCTGCTCCTTTAGGAAAGGGCAAAAAGAAGGTTTCAGAACACCATGCGCCCATCCTTGAATCGTTAGATGAGAACGGTATTGACCTTTCGCTCTTAGATTATTTGCCAATTCCCTATCATTTATTTGACGGGGACTAAAACTTTAAATACACCCCTATTTTAAATTTAGTCTTCTTCAAGCCAGAGAGTGAATGTAGTAGTAGTTCAGTAAATAGTGTAGCGACTAGTAATTGTAGCTCGGGTATTTTACTTACAATTTCCTTGCTCTTAGTTTCTTGACGTAGTAAGTACATCTATTCATATTGTCTAATTACTCGTATGTTTTCTTACTTGTAGATATGTCATCTGAAGACATGTTCGAGCTTTATAGCGTACCCCCTGCTCCTTCGAGCAAGAAGAAGGAGAGCAGGCAACACCGCAGAGAGAGTAGCAAGGCCCCTCCGACGAAAAAGGCTCGGACTAGGGATCCTCCAGTAGCGGTTCCTTCAAAGGAAACAGCAACCCCTCCATCTCCCCTCAACCAGACGTCTCCCCCAGCACCAGCCAACCAAAACCCTCTTCCACCAGCACCTACCGGCCAGACACCTCCTGACTAAACTAGAGATGTCCTGACAAATGTCATGCTCAGCTCGGCCAAAGAGAGAATGACCAAACTCTCAAGGCACCGACGCAGCCGGGAGGCCATCTTCAGCATTGACTCCATGGAGGTCGACCAGATAATCAGTCGCACACTGAACGAAATAGCCAGCGTAAGCTGCTATCTATTGCTGAGCTTTATTTATTTATCTTGTCATTTTCTGCCATCACCTTATCCTTTTCTCTGATCACAGGGAATGCTAACTATGACTGCCAGCTGGCACCGCTCGGGGGATTTGATTACTCAACTCAAAGAGTCTGAGGCCAGGCATGCCGAGGAGTCCAAGATGGCTGAGAAGAAAACCGCAGAACTGCTCGAGTAGAACACCAAGCTGGCCGAAGAGCTGAAGCAGTTCCAGGTTGCTTTGACCAAAGCCATTGGACAAAAAGAGAAGTTCAAGGAGGCTTCTAAACTTAACTTCCAGGAAGCCAAAAAGCTTAAGGATGAGCTAGTCGCTAGCAGAAAGGAAACTGAAGGGCTGGAGGGACGCATCAAAGAGCACGAGGAGATCAATGCCAACAACTTGGAGAGGTATAAGGGGGCCACCTCTAACTGCTTCTATGCATTATGGAAGCATAACCGTGAGGCAGACTTCAGCTATCTCTCCGAGCGCATGAAGTAAACTGAAATAAACTGGTGCCTTGTTCGCTTGGAGGAAGAGGAGAGAGCGAAAATCCCAGCCTCCCATGAAATCTCCTTGGCTACGGGTATTGATGGCATGGAAGAGGAAGTTGGGGCCTCTGTCAACTAGCAGACTCCTCAAGACCCTCATGCTACTTCATAATTTTATTTGTTTTTCTTTAATTTTAACCTGTAGTTTAAGACACATGGACTACAGTTTGTGATGTCAAAACAATTTATATTTTTATTGCTGCACAAGCAGCTTTCCTTTTAATAGACAATTACATCTGAGCAGTAACTGCTCGTGGTGTAAAGGATTTCACTTTTGATATTATAATATTTGCATTTTATTATAACATCTGTTCGCATGACCGAACTTAGCATAGTACTTTGGTTTGATTTGACAAAATAACAAAATTTTGAAAATACTCTAAGTACCGTAGCATGCTTTCACTTATTTTACTCGTGTGTTTACATACCTGTTGGTATGCTTTACTTACTAGATACCTTATATGCCCCCCAAGTGATTGAGGAGCTTTAGGTCCCCAGTCACTTGCCTTGACTAAGACCTATTCGAACATCACTGCTCGTAATATAGATTTTAGAATGATGATATAGAAAAACAACACACGTAATGAGCAAATACTTGTAATAAATATAACAGTTGGCAAGATTGATTGGCTGCGCACAGTCCCTTTTATTTATCGTAATAGATGGACAATCGTGTCTGTACGAGTGATAAAAAATATGATCTTACACTTATAAGTGATTAGTCACAAGATTGACTAACCCTTGTTCATAAACTTGTAAAAAGTAAAATTAATACAAGCCAACTCTTTAAGAAGAATTGTTTATTGACAGTACTTGCGCATGTGTTCTCTATTCCAATAGCGTGGAACGAGATCTCCATTTAAGCGAGCAAGTTTATAAGTGCCTGGATGGAGGACTTCTTCGATTTGGTAGGGTCCTTCTCAGTTAGGTCCGAGTACTCCAGCAGCTTGGTCGCGGGTGTTAAGGAAAACTCTTCTAAGTACCAAATCTCCCACATTAAAATTTCTTTCACGTACTTTAGAGTTGAAATACCGGGCGACTTTTTGCTGGTAAGCCGCTACTCGGAGTTGGGCTTGCTCGCGCCTTTCATCGACCAAATCCAAAGATTCCATTAATAACTGGCTATTAGACTCTTGATCGTATGCCATCTGTCGATGTGATGGCGGATCTAATTCAACAGGAAACATAGCCTCGTATCCATAAGCCAAGGAAAATGGAGTATGACCTGTTGATGTTCGATGCGACGTTCTATACGACCAGAGGACTTCAGGCAACTGTTCTGACCATGCCCCTTTTGCTTCTTCAAGCCTTTTCTTCATAGTATCTTTTAGTGTTTTATTGACAGCCTCGACTTGTCCGTTTTCCTTCGGATGAGCAACTGAAGAAAAGCTTTTGATAATTCCATGCCGTTCGCAAAAATCCATGAACAGATAACTATCAAACTGAGTGTCGTTGTCTGAGACAATTTTTCTTGGCAATCCATAGCGACATACTATGTTCTTGACTACAAAATCCAGCACTTTTTTGGTCATTATGGTTGTGAGTGGCTCAGCTTTGGCCCCCTTTGGGAAGTAATCGTTAGCCACCACGACGTATTTGAAGCCGCCTTTCCCTGTGGGCAAAGACCCGATCAGGTCTATTCCCCATACTGCGAATGGCCACGGACTTTGCATATGCTTTAGCTCATTAGGGGCTGCTCGCAGACTCTTGGAGAATCTTTGACACTTGTCACATTTTCGAACAAATTCCATCGAGTCTTCATTCATTGTTGGCCAGAAGTACCCTTACCTTAGGGTCTTTTTTGATAAACTATGCCCCCCAGCGTGGTCCCCACAGAAACCTTCATGGACCTCTTGCATTAATTTTTTGGCCTTTTCTTTTGAGATGCGTCTTAGGAGTGGCATTGAGTAGCCCCTTCGATATAGAATTTCATCGAATAGGATAAACCGAGCAGCCTTCCTCTGAAGGGCCCTTGCTTTGTTTCTGTCCATCGGCAATACTCCATCCGTCAAGTACTCAATGAAAGGTGCTATCCATGTATCTGCCGCCTGAATTACCAGAGAAGTTCATTCTGTGTTGATGCTTGGTGCGGACAGCCATTCAACAGGCATTATATTCAGCGTGTCTGCATCCTTTGCACTCGCTAACTTGGCCAAGGCATCAGCGTTTGAGTTCTAGTCGCGAGGTACTTGCTGTAGAGTATATCTGTCAAAATGTGCCAACAAATCCTTTGCTTTGTTCACGTAAGCAACCATCTTCAACCCTCGGGCTTGATACTCTCTAGTAATCTGATTAACCACCAACTGGGAGTCACTATAGATTTCAAGTGACTTTATGTTCATGTCCCTGGCTAATTGTAGAACTGCAAGCAAGGCTTCATACTTGGCTTCGTTGTTGGATGCTTTGAAGTCGAATCTGATTGCGCAGTGGAATCAATGTCCTTCAGGTGTTACCAAAATCACTCCGGCTTCAGCGTGATGTTCATTAGAAGATCCGTCTGTAGACTATTTCCAAGAGGGAGCTTGGCTTTGAGGCTCAGGCTCTTCTCTCTGTTCATTGTCTGGAAGCCCAGTGAGTTATGCGACGAAGTCGGCCAGAGCTTGCCCTTTTACTGATGCTCGTGGTAAGTAAGAAATTTCAAACTGTCCAAGTTTGACTGCCCATTTCAATAATCGCCCAGCGACTTCTGGCTTCTGCAGAACTTGCCATAGGGGTTGGTCGGTTAGTACTGTGATGGGGTGAGCTTGGAAGTATGACCACAACTTTCTGGAGGCTAAAATTAAGCAGTACGCTAATTTTTCAGTGGGCAGATATTGCAGTTATGCTCCTATTAGCCTTTTGCTTACATAATATACAACTTTTTGCACATTTTCCTCCTCTTTTACCAAGACAGCACTAGTAGCATATTCTGTGATCGCCAAATAGATGAACAAAGTTTCCTTTTCAATCGGCTTAGATAGAATCGGTGGCTGCGACATATGGGACTTTAAAGCCTGAAAAGCCTGTTCGCACTCCTCCGTCCACTCAAATTTCTTATTGCTTTAAGTAAATTGAAAAATGGGACACACTTGTCCGTTGATTTGGAGATAAATCTACTAAGAGTAGCGATTCTCCCAGTTAAACTTTGAACATCTTTTATCTTTGTTGGCGATTTCATATCGACCAGGGCTTTGATCTTTTTGGGATAAGCTTCAATACCTCGTGAGTTCACTATAAATCCCAAAAATTTCCCTGATCCAACTCTGAAGGAACACTTGAGGGGATTCATCTTCATCTGATATTTGTTCAAGACGCTGAAGCACTCTTGCAAGTCCCCTACGTGTTTTTCTGCCTTCTTCGATTTAACCAGCATGTCATCAACATATACTTCCATATTTGTACCAATCATCTCCTTAAACATGTGATTAACTAGTCGCTGGTAAGTCGCACCAGCATTTTTCAAACTGAAGGGCATTACTTTGTAATAGTAAAGCCCTGAATCAGTCCGAAAGCTAGTGTGATCCTCATCAAGTGGGTGCATACTGATTTGATTGTACCCAGAGTATGCGTCCATAAATGATAGGATCTCGTGCCCTGAAGTGGCATCGACCAGCTGGTCGATCCTTGGGAGTGGGAAGCAATCTTTCGGGCAGGCTTTATTAAGGTTTGTGAAATCCACGCATGTTCTCCACTTGCCATTCGACTTGGGTACTAGTACGGGATTAGAGACCCACGATGGATAAAATGCTACCCTGATGAATCCGTTCTCTTTTAGCTTCTCGACTTCTTCCTTCAGAGCCTTCGATCTGTCTTTATCGAGCAACCTTCTTTTCTGTTGCATTGGTGGAAAGCTTTTATCTATGTTCAAGACATGGTTGATAACTGCTGGGTCAATTCCAACCATGTCTTTATGCGACCAGGCAAAGACATCCTAGTTCTTCTTCAAAAATTCCACCAGCTTTTGTTTTGTTGTTGTCTTTATGTTTTTACTGACTTTCACAACCCTGGTCAGATCTGCTTCATCGAGATGGACCTCTTCAAGGTCCTCGATTGGTCCTACTTCTTCCTCAAAATCCCCAAAGTGAGGATCCAAATCCCTATCCTCTCTTTGGGCAACACCCTATTTGGTGACGTGCTCACCTGATTCGGCTTGTGTTTCATTGGCCAACTACAACTCTTTCTTGGCGTCTTCCCTCAATTTACCTCTCTTTGCCTTAGATATCGAGGAATTATAGCATTCCATCACTTCTCATTGGTTTCCCAATACACATCCTACTCCCGTGTCAGTTGGGAATTTCATGGGAAGGTGCCAAACTGAAGTTATAGTTCACAGGTCGACCAGAATAGGCCTTCCAATTACAGTGTTGTATGTGGAAGGACAGTCAACTATTATAAAAGTAGTGAGTAATGTCCTGTTGGTGGGCGCAGTTCCTGCTGTAACTGCAAGCCTAATCGACCCTGTTAGCGCGAGCCCTTCGCTAGAAAAACCATAAATGGTTTGGTTGCACGGCTCCAGGTCCTTCACGGGCAACTTCATCTTCTCCAGTGAAGATTTGTACAAGATGTTTATTGAGCTCCCTGTGTTGACTAACACCCATTTGACCATCATGTTGGCTATCTGGACATCTACGACCAGAGGTTCCGAATGAGGGAAACGGACACGTTGTGCATCAAGCTCAGAGAAAGTTATTAACTCTTCTTCTGTTCAATCTTTTTTGGGAGTTCGCTCCTCCACATTCAGCATCTTGATGTCCTAGTCGTGGCATAAAGTCCGAGCGTATCCTTCTCTCGCCTTCCCACTATCTCCTGCAAGGTGTGGGCTGCCACAGATGGTCAGCAACGTACCTGCCACAGGAGTTGGCTGTAAAGGTAGCGAGCGTTGGCATACAGGCACTTGCTCGTTACCTCCTTGAGCCTCTCGCTGAGAACCTCCAGTGGCTCGTACGTATCTCCTCAGGTGTCCCTGTCTGATAAAGAACTCAATCTTGTCTTTCAGCTGGTTACACTCATTAGTGTCATGACCATAGTCATTGTGGAAACGACAAAACTTTGTTGTATCTCTCTTGGAGATATCTTTCCTTATTAGCGTTGGTCGCTTGTAAGGGACATTGGTGCTGGTCGCCTGGTAAACCTCTACTCTTCTCTCGACAAGGGTCGTGTAGTTGGTGAACCTTGGCTCGTATATGTTGCCTTTAGGGCGTTTTATTTCAGACCTTGATGGTTTAACGTTTTCCCTTTTACCATTCCCGTTGCCTTTGCCGTTGCCATTGGGTTTATCTGACCCATTGGCATCTTTAGTAGGATCTTCTTTTGGTCCCTTGTCTTTCGTAGGTGATTTCCCCTCATTGGAAATCGCGTCCTCGAGCTTAATGTATCGATCTTCTCGATCAAGAAACTCCTGGGTACTCTTCACCCCATTCTTTCTTAAGCTCTTCTAGAGGGGAGAATGACGCCTTACTCCAGCAGTAAGGGCCATCATTTTCCCTTCATCTCCAACAATTTTAGCCCCAACAGCTGCTCGCATGAAGCGCTGGACATACTCCTTTAAGGATTCTCCCTCCTTCTGGTGTATCTCGACTAGCTGATTGGCCTCAGTCGGGTGCACACGACCAGCATAGAATTATCCGTAGAATTCCCTCACGAACATTTCCCATGATACTATGTAGGTAGGAGGGAATTTAAAAAACCACTCCTGAGCAGTGTCAAATAGGGTGGCCAGAAAGATCCTGCAGCGGGCATCATCTGCCACCTTCTAGATGTCCATCTGTATCTCAAACTTGTTCACGTGAGATACTGGGTCCCCATACCCATCGAAGTTTGGCAGTACTGGCATCTTGAATTTGCTGGGGGTTTCCGCCACAGCTATCCTTTGTATGAATGGAGTGCCTCTTCTCCGATCACACTCAATGTGGGATGTTCGGCTTCCCACCAGCTGCTGAACAGCCTAGTTTAGTGCATCAATCTGGGCCTGTATGGCATCTAGAATCATTGGGGAGATTGGTGCTGGAGGGGCGTACTCATCGTGCCTTTTGCGCCTGTCGTTGAGCACGCCCCTTAAGTCATCATCTATGTGTCGTTGCTCGCTGGCGCCCAACTGATCAAAGACGTTAGGCTGCCCCCCAGCATTCTAGCTCCCAGACCTATTTTCTCTTGGTGGGGGATTCCTTTCTCCACCTCTTTCTTCTCGCCCCCGACCAGCGTTCCTTCTGCCGGAGTCAACTTCATCATAGTCATGGTCGTCCCTGAACTGCGACCAACTATGGCGCGACCGGCTGGTCACGTTGTCCCCCCTCGAGCTGGCACATCCCAAGCGTTTAGGGGAGGCATGCGTTGGTCAGTAGGTCCTCGGGCATTATCATGTCGTGGGGGTCCCCTGACTGCAGAGCCTGACTTGGTGTACCTTCTATTGGCAGAAGGATGTTGCCCCCTACTCAGTGGATTTTGCTCATCAGCCATTGGGCGTCTAGGGTTTCGGGGAGGCTGCCCGACCCTATTCTGCCTTTGACGCTGGGGATTATCCCGACCAGCGTGAGAAGGTGGCTGTTGCTTAAGATCCTGAATTGGGATATCCTGTTGAGCAACAGGTGGTTGCTCCAGCCTTTTAGGACTCACCAACTGAAGCAAAGGACTTGGGTTTAGGGCTTGTTGAGGTGGTACGTTTGGTGGTTGATATGGTTGAGAAGCCGGTGCAGCTTGCCTGCGAGCCAACTGAATGGCTGCGTCTAGGGCAGCAGTGGCATCTCTTTGCCGGCGGTCCATGTCTGCCTGCCGCTCATTCAGTTCCTGGCGTTGACGTTTGATTTCCCTCGGTTGCAACGCCAACGTCTCAACCGAATTTTGTTGATTAACCTTCAGATTGGCCAACTCTTCTTGCAACACACTTAGTGTTGTCCTCAGGGTTTCAGAATCCATTTCCTCCTCCTCAAAATCCAACTGTGGTTCATCTTCGGCCACATTTGGTGGAGGAGGCGGGGTGGTTGCAGTGCCGGAAGTCTGTCTCGTCTTCTTTGATGTCTTCGTCATTTGATCTTCTTAAAGTCTAGAATTATACTCTCAATGAAAGCACTAGAATGTTGACCCTCGAATTGGTCAACGACACAGAGTTAGATAAACGATAGGAAATGAGATGAAAACAAGAAGAAGAATCCAATGGAAAGAAAACGACACAAACGATTTATAGTGGTTCAGCCCCAATTGGATGGTAATGACCTACGTCCACTTAGTGTTCTTATTGATATTGAATCCCAACACTGTGATCAATGAACTAGGGTTCACGAGTTTCACAAGCCTTGGGAAGATTACAACTTCGGTGAAATAATCACACTATCTTTTTCTCTCTGAGTACATGGAACAAAGTTTAAAAATCCAAAAGTCCTTTCCTTGAGCCCTTTGATTCTTATTTATAGGCTCAAGAATGTTACATGGGCCAACGGGCCTTAATTACAATTAAGACATGCGTATCAAGGTAATAAAGGAAAATACAATAAGTGATAATATTACAAGATTGTGTATCCACAAGGCAGAAAATGAAAGCGTGGGACCAGACTGTTCGCACCTAAGTATGAGGCTTGATAAATTAATAACTCTTTGGTCGATGGTCGAACAGGACTCATTCACTTGAAACCACCATGTGCCAACCATGTGTAAGTCAATCCTGCCACGTCATCAGGAGCCGTTTTTTTGGGTAAACATATATTAATATTTAATATTAAAATTTTACAATAATCTTAGTAATATAACAAAGTAATAATAAATTTAACAAATAATAAATAAATTTTAATAAAATAATTAAAAAAAGATTATTCATAAATTTAACATTAATTTGAAAGAAGAAAAAATAAGTTTGATAATGTTGACCCTCGATTTAGCCAACGACACGGTGTCAAATGTACAACAAAGTATAAAGCAAGAATGAGAAAAATGATCTAATGGAAAGGAAGAAAATATCAAGGAATTATAGTGGTTCGGCCCCAAAGAATGGTAATGACCTACGCCCACTTAGTGATATTGTTATTATTGAATCTCAAAGTCGTGATCAAAGAATTAGGGTTCTTGAGTTTCACAAACCTTAGATGTATTACAATAAGACAATGAATAACTCACTTTAGTTCTTTTTTCTCTTAATATTTCGCAACAAGATTCAGGAAATGAAAAGTTCAAAAGTCCATTCCTTGAGCTATTTCATGCATATTTATAGGCTCAATGAGGGTTACACATGCCAACGTGTCTTATCTTTCCTTAATAATCGCGTATCAAGATAATAATGGAGAAATATTAAACGCAGTTATTATAAGATTACAACTTAAGAAGGAAATAAATTAGGTTATACGACCAGCCTGGTCGTATCAAAAATTAACCCTGACGATGCGGTGTGCTTCTGGTTGATAGTCGATCAGTACTTCGCCATGTGTCAACCACGTGTGAGAAATTATCGCCACGTCATCAGCAACCAATTTTTTTTTGTAAATATTTGCCCCCAAGTTTATTTATTGCGACCAGCAATAAGTAAACTTAGGAAACCGACTCTTCGAATACCCCACGAAATCTGTCAGAATCGCCCATGCTTTCTCGAAAAAGGTGACCAATCATGTCTAATCAAGTCTTTTCGGTTTCCCAAGAATGTGTCTGACAGTCATTTCACTTCCCCATGCTTAGAAAAAGTAACTCATGATTACCTCTTTTAACGTGTCGTAGTCACTATATATAATACCCCAAATTCATTTTTTTACTTTTACTTTTCGCTCGCCATTTTCTCGTCAAGAACCTCGACTTTCAGAGCCCAGAAAACTTGAAAAGCTTCCATCGCTGTTCTAAGGATCCTTTGCTCGAACGTTCAATGATGCTTCGTTTTAGTCCCCTCTTTTCATCCAAGTAAGTTTTACGAACCCCTTGGATGTTTGAGATGCCATGCAAAACTGATTTTTATGTATTTAAATTTGTGTTCTTGACTGTTCTTGGTCGAAACTGTTTTGGGATAATGGGCATACTGATAGATGCTTGGTAGGATAGCGAAATTACGTTCCGTAGGAGTTAGGAGCCAGTTTGGTAGTCGAGATTGTAGATTTAGGGCGTAAAATCGAAGTAAAAATTCGATTTTTAAGCTAGTTGAAAAACTGGGTTTTTCTCGCCCCTTCGGAGTTGAAAATGCTTTTTCCTGAAAAACTTTTTACTTCCGCTTTTCAATCTGTTTTTCAAACTGCTCATATAGAACTTAGTGTTTTTTTTAAAATGATACTTGCCGTATAAAAACTTAATTTTTATACGCGAGCAACATTATTCCAACTCTCAACACAAGCTTTTAAGCTTTATGTCTTACCTCCCCCTTTCTCTGCTTGCAGCTTTTCATGCAACATCCGTGGGGAGGTGAAAGACCCATCGACGACGACTTACTAGCTCAGATGCTTGAGGACGAGGAGAAACCATCGTTTCTAATACCTGAAATTCCCTTTTCTCGTGCCACTTCAAACACTCCATCGACCCTCGTTCAAAATATGGGTCGAGCAAAAACTAAAGCCCAGAAAAAGAAAACTCCTAATCCTTCAAATAAGTCTGCTCCTCGGGCTAAAGTTCCCTCGACCAGTGGTCGAGTAGAAAATATTCCCGACTCAAATATCCAAACTCATGCTGAACCTCGAAATGCCATTCAACCAGATGTTGAATGGCATGTTGTGCCTGAAAGTCGGGTGACGATCAGGATGATCGCCAACTATATTAGGAAATATGGACTCCCAGGGGTGACACTAGTCTGACCCAATCAAGACCAACGGGCGAACTTGCCTGGAGGCGCTTTCAGCGCCTGGTCGAGGTACCATATTGAGGCTGGGGCTACCTTGCCTCTTCATCCTTTTATCCAAGGGGTGGCCAACTACTTCGGGGTCGCCCCTTTCCAAATAACTCCCAATGGTCCTTTATAGCCACAAAAAATGGCCTGTCCCCACACCACATGATGTCAATTATTTGTTCGACTTCAAGTCTAACCCCA
The DNA here is from genome assembly GCF_963169125.1 of Humulus lupulus. Lineage (NCBI taxonomy): Eukaryota > Viridiplantae > Streptophyta > Magnoliopsida > Rosales > Cannabaceae > Humulus > Humulus lupulus. The sequence continues at coordinate 123,717,113 of NC_084801.1, read as the reverse complement.
ACCAAGAAGGCACGGGGTTCTTCCACTTCTGTCACCAGGAAATAGGCCGCAATTTCCTGAGTGACACAACTCACATATCAAACATGGGGAGGTACCATCAGGAGTATTTCCTTACGACTAACATGGTCACGAACAACTTGGACTTCACTCAAGGAGGTAACGTCTCTGTACCACTGATCGTTAATCTTTCCATAATTTTTTCTCTATACTTTCTTAGATTTTTAGTGCCTTTCAGACCCATGGTTGCGACCAGACCCCACTCCAGACATGGAGTTAAGAGCAGCCCTCTTGGCCAGTATGACTGACGTGGAGAAAAGCGTCAAGAATTTGGTCACAGAGGCTAACCTTAGGCTGGTCGGCCTTTTGGCCCCTCATCAGGATGTGAGGGATTCAACAGCGGGGAGTGCTACTGGCGGAGAGGTTCCCGAGCAGCACCCAGACGTGGAACAACCCCTTCCGAGGAGGGCCACTGGAGTAATAATCAGGGAACCTTCCAGCACTCCGCGGGCTGCTGCTCCCCCTGCCCCAAAGGGAAAAGGAAAAAAGAAGGCCACTGAACCCCCCGCTCCCATTGACGAATCTTCAGATGAGAACGGTACTGATCTTTCGCTCTTAGATAGTTTTCCAATTCCCTGTCACTTATTTGACGGGGACGGCAACTTTAAGTATACTCCCATCTTAAGTTCAGATTTCTTCCAGGCAGTAAATAGTTCAGTAAGTAATGTAGCGACCAGTAGTTGTAGCGTGGGTACTTTACTTATAATCTCTTTACTTTTAATTTTAGCCCCGTATATATATCTTGTCTCACTGCTCGTGTTGTTTCCTTTTGTGCAGATATGTCATCTGAAGACGTGTTTGAGCATTACAAGGCTGCTGCTGCATCTTCTGGCAAGAAGAAGGACAACAAGAGATCTCGAGGGGAGAGCAGTAAAACTGCCTCAAAGAAGGCCCGAACAGAGGACCCTCCAGGCACTGTCCCTTCGAAGGAGAACACACCACCTCCATCACCACTCGAGCAGCCAGCCTCAACTCCTCCGGTCGACCAGCATTCCACTATTTCAACACCCGTCGACCAGCACCCTATTCCTCAGGTCCCTACCAGCCAAACACAGTGCACACAGCCGAAGGCTCCCTGTCCATCATCGTGGTCAGCTTAGCCAGGGAGAGGATATACAAGCTCTCCAAACATAAACGCAGCTAAGAGGCCATTACCGAAACCATTTCTATGGAGCTTGACCAAATACTCAACCGAGGGCTGAATGAGATAGTTAGCGTAAGTTACCTCCTGATGCTGAATAATTTATTTTTGGTTTTCTGCCATTGTCTTACCCTTTTTCATCTGATTGCAGGGATTACTGACCATGACCGCTGGCTGGCGCCGTGTAGGGGAGATGGTGTCCTGGGCCAAAAATTTCGACACCAGGCTTGCTGAGGCTAAGAAAGCGCTCGAAGGGAAAAATGCTGAGTTGCTCGAGAAGAACAATGAGCTAACTAAACAGAACAACGAGTTTCTTGAGAAGAGTACGGAGCTGTCTAAGTAGAAAGAGGAACTTTTCGAGCAAAAAGCCACTCTAACCGAGGAGCTGCTGGAGGTTCAGGATGGCCTGAAGAAATCCAACGAAGATAAAGAAAAATTTAGGGAAAGCGCCAAACTCAACTACCAACAATCCGTACAGCTCAAGCTTGATTAGATTGCGAGCAGGCAGGAGACGGAGGAGCTGGAAAAGCGCGCGAAAGAGCTAGAGGAACTTGAAGCCAAGAACTTGGAGAAGTACAAGGAAGCCACTCATCTTTGCTTCTACGAGTTCTGGAAGCACAACCAGGAGGCTAACTTCAACTATCTGTCAGAACGCCTGAGGCGGACTCTAATGTCTCAGTGTGCCATTCACCTGGAGGAAGAAGAGAGGGCTAAAGTACCTGCTTCCCCGGAGATCTCTCTGGCAACATGGATAGATGGTGCAGACAATGAAGCTGGCGCAACGATCGACCAAGACGCTCCTCAAGACCCTCCAGCCTCTTAGTCTTTTTCCTTTTATCTTTTAATTACACGACCTACTAGTCGTGATGTAAAGACATTAATTTTTTATTGCTGCGTGGGAAGCTATTTTCCTTTTAATTAGACAATTACATCCAAGCAGTACTGCTGGCGGTGTAAAGTAATTCGTTTTGGATATTATAATACATTTTCATTTTATTATAACATCTATTCGCATGACCGAACTTAGCATAGCACTTTGGTTTGATTTAACAAAATACATACCTTTTGAAAAATACTCTAAGTACCCTAGCATGCTTTCACTTATTTTGCTCATGTGTTTACATACCTTTTGATGATATGCTTTGCTTACTTGTACCATATATGCCCCCCAAGTGATCGAGGAGCTTTAGGTCCTTGGTCACTTGCCTTGACCAAAACCTGTTTGAAAAATACTGCTCGGAGCAAAATAATTAAAATTGTAATACAACAAAACAACACACGTAATGAGCAAATACTTGTAATAAATACAATAATTGGCAAGAAATGACTAGCTGCGCATAGTCCCTTATATTTCTCGTAATAAATGGACGAAACATGTCTGTACAAGTGATCAATAAGATCTTACACTTATAAGCGATCGGTCACATAAAATAACCAACCCTTTTTTAAAACTTGTAAAAAGTAAAATTAATACAAGCCAATTCTTTAAGAAGAATTGTTTATTGATAGTACTTGCACATGTGTTCTCCATTCCAATAGCGAGGAACGAGATTTCTGTTTAAGCGAGCAAGTTTATAGGTGTCTGGGTGAAGGAATTCTTCAATCTAGTACGACCCTTCCCAATTAGGTCCGAGTACTCCAGCAGCTTGGTCGCGAGTGTTTAGAAAAACTCTTCGTAGTACAAGGTCTCCAACGTTGAACTTTCTTTCTCATACTTTAGATTTGAAATATCGGGCGACTTTTTGCTGGTACGCAGCTACTCGGAGTTGGGCTTGCTCGCGTTTCTCATCGATCAAATCGAGGGATTCCATCAATAGCTGGTTGTTTGAGCCTTGGTCGTACGTTATTCTGCGATGCGAAGGAGGATCTAACTCAACAGGCAACATAGCTTCATATCCATAAGCCAAAGAGAATGGAGTATGACCTGTTGTTGTTCCGTGGGAAGTTTTGTACGACCAAAGTACTTCTGGAAATTGTTCTGGCCACGCCCTCTTAGCTTCTTCTAGTATTTTTTTCATTGTATCCTTCAGCGTTTTGTTGACTGCTTCAACTTGTCCATTTTCTTGGGGATGAGCGACTGAAGAAAAGCTCTTGATAATGCCATGCCGTTCGCAAAAATTCGTGAATAAATCACTATTGAACTGGGTGCCGTTATCCGAGACGATCTTCCTTGGCAATCCATAGCGAAAAATGATGTTCTTAATCACAAAATCCAGGACCTTTTTGGTCGTTATGGTTGCGAGTGGCTCGACTTCGACCCATTTAGTGAAATAGTCGACGGAAACCACGACATACTTGACGCCGCCCTTCCCTATGGGCAAAGATCCGATCAAATATATGCCCCAAACTGCAAACGGCCACAGACTTTGCATCTGTTTAAGCTGATTAGGGACTGCTTGTGGGATTTTGGAGAACCTCTGGCATTTGTCGTACCTCCGTACAAACTCCATCGAATCTTCATTCATTGTGGGCCAAAAGTACCCTTGCCTCAGTATCTTTTTTGACAAGCTTTGCCCCCAGCGTGGTCTCCACAAAAGCCTTTGTGTACCTCTTTCATCAACTCTTTGGCCTTCTCTTTCGAAATACACCTGAGGAGTGGCATTGAATATCCCCTGCGGTACAAGATTCCATGGAGCAGGATGTACCTAGCAGCCCGTCACCGAAGGGTCCTGGCTTTGTTTCTGTTCCTTGGTAATATGCCTTGCGTTAGATACTCTATATATGGTGTCATCCATGCATCCGTCATCTGGATCACCATAGCGGTCTCCTCTGCTTGGATGCTTGGCATTGTTAGCCGCTTAACCGGCACTATATTTAGAGTAACAACATCCTTCGCACTTGCTAATTTGTCCAAAGCATCCACATTGGAATTCTGATCGCGAGGTACTTGCTCGAGACTGTATTTGTCGAACTAAGCCAATAGATCTTTTGTTTTGTTCAGATAGGCGACCATCTTTAAACCTTGCACCTGGTATTCTCCCATGAATTGATTCACCACCAGCTGAGAATCACTGTAGATGTCAAGCACTTTTATATTCATGTCCCTAGCTAACCGCAATCCAGCGAGTAGTGCTTCATGCTCGACCTCATTGTTAGAAGCAGTGAAGTCAAACCTGATTGTGCAGTGAAATCGATGCCCTTTTAGAGTTATAAATATCACTCCTGCCCCAGCGTGGCACTCGTTAGAAGAACCATCTGTAAATAATTTCCACGTGGGAGCTTGGTTTTGACATTTAGGCTCATTAGGCTCTTCAATCTACTCGCCATTCGTAAGTTCAGTGAATTTTGCAATGAAGTCAGCCAGGGCTTGACCTTTTATCGCTGCTCGCGGCAAGTAAGATATATCGAACTGCCCAAGTTCGACTGCCCATTTTAACAATCTACCTGCAGCCTCTGGTTTTTGCAGGACTTGTCGAAGACGCTGGTCGGTCAAGACCGTAATTGGATGAGCTTGAAAGTAAGGTCGCAGCTTCCTGGAGGCCAAACCTAGGCAATAGGCTAGCTTCTCGATGGGCAGGTACCATTGTTCTGCTCCAATTAGCCTTTTGCTTACATAGTAAACAACATTTTGCACGCCTTTTTCTTCCCTTACTAAAACGACACTAGCAGCGTATTCCATGGTGGCCAGGTAGATGAACAAAGTTTCTTTATCGACCGGCTTTGATAGGATGGGTGGTTACGCCATATGTGTTTTTAGTGCTTGAAAAGCCTGTTTGAACTCATCCATCCATTCAAACTTTTTATTGCCCCTAAGTATATTAAAGAATGGGATGCACTTATCTATTGACTTTGAAATGAATCTACTAAGAGCGGAAATTCTTTTAGTTAAGCTTTGAACATCCTTAATCTTTGCTGGTGATTTCATGTCGATCAGGGCTTTAATTTTCTCGGGATTGGCTTCAATTCCTCTCGAGTTAACTATAAATCCCAAGAACTTCCTTGATCCTACTTCGAAAGAGCATTTAAGGGGATTTAGCTTCATCTGATATTTGTTCAAGATGTTGAAGCACTCCTGCAAATCCCTTACATGCCCTTCTTCTTTCTTCGACTTGACCAGCATGTCGTCAACGTAGACCTCCATGTTTGTTCCGACCAACTCCTTAAACATGTGGTTGACGAGTCGCTGGTAAGTCGCACCAGCGTTTTTCAAACCAAAGGGCATCGCTTTGTAATAGTAGAGCCTTGTATCAGTCCAAAAGCTAGTGTGATCCTCATCTGGGGGATGCATACTAATTTGATTATACCCAGAGTACGCATCCATGGATGAGAGGATCTCATGTCCTGCAGTGGCATCGACCAGCTGGTCGATCCTTGGGAGTGGGAAACAATCTTTGGGGCAGGCTTTATTTAGGTCTGTAAAATCCAGGCACGTATGCCACTTGCCATTCGGCTTGGGCACTAGTACAGGATTAGAGACCCACAATGGATAAAGTGCCACCCTGATGAACCCATTCTCCTTCAGCTTCTCAACTTCCTCTTTTAAGGCCCTTGATCTATCTTTGTCGAGCAGCCTTCTTTTTTGTTGCACTGGTGGAAAACTCTTGTCGATATTTAGGACATGGATGATGACTGCAGGATCTATCCTGACCATGTCTTTGTGCGACCAGGCAAAGATTTCCTCGTTCCTCCTTAAAAACTCCACCAGTGCTTACTTTGTCATTGTCTTTAAGTTTTTACCGACTTTCACAACTCTAGTCGAATTTTCTTCATCGAGTTGGACCTCTTCAAGGTCCTCGATGGGTCCCACTTCCTCTTCAAAATCCCCAAAGCGAGGATCTAAGTCCCTATCCTCACTTTGGGCAACACCCTATTTGGTGACATTATCACCCGAGTGGGCCTGAACATCAGTCGCCATTTGCAACTCTTTCCTGTGAACATCTATCGATACACCCTTCTTTGTCTTGGTGATCGAGGCATTGTAGCACTCCCTCGCTTCCCTCTGGTTTCCCAATACGCAACCTATCCTTGCATCTGTTGGGAATTTCATGGCGAGGTTCCATATCGAGGTGACGGCTCGTAGGTCGACCAAAATTGGTCTCCCAATTACAGCATTGTATGCCAAAGGACAATCAACTACTATAAAAGTAGTGAGTAATGTCCTATTAGCAGGCGCAGTACCTGCCGTAACTGGAAGCCTAATCGACCCTACTGGGGCGAACCCTTCACCGGAAAAACAATAAATGGTTTGGTTGCATGGCTCCAGGTCTTTGACGAACAGCTTCATTCTTTCCAGCGAGGACTTGTATAGGATGTTAACTGAACTTACTGTGTTGACCAGCGGGTCGGAGTGTGGGAATCGTACGTGCTGGGCATCGTCATCAGAGAAGGTTATTAATTTCTCCTTTGTACAATCCTTTTTTGGTGCTCGATCTTCCACACTCATCATCTCGATGTCCTGGTCGTGGTGTAGGGTTCGAGCGTATCGTTCCCTTGCCTTCCCACTGTCTCCTGCAAGATGTGGGCCTCCGCAGATGGTGAGTAAAGTACCTACCACAGGAGTTGGCCGTAAAGGTGGCGAGCGTTGGCGTTCAGGCGCCTACTCGTTGCCACCTTGAGCCTCTCGCTGAGAACCTCCTGCGGCTCACACATATCTTCTTAAATTTCCCTGCCTTATCAGGAACTCAATCTCGTCCTTCAAATGGTTACATTCATTGGTGTCGTGCCCGTAGTCGTTGTGAAAACGACAGAACTTTGTTGTATCTCTCTTGGAGATATCTTTCCTTATAGGTGCAGGTCATTTGTAAGGCACGCTTGAGCTGGTCACTTGGTAGACCTCAGCTCGGCTTCCGACAAGGGCAGTGTAGTTGGTGAATCTCGGCTCATATCGATTGCCTTTGGGGCGCTCAGTCTCGGAAGTCGAGGGTTCATTGTTCGTCCGCTTTCCAAAATTTCTACCATTGCCATTCCCGTTGCCTTTGCCATTGCCATTGGGTTTTTCCGACCTATTGGAGACTTTGGTGGGTTCTTTCGGCCCCTTGTCTTTATTTGGCGATTTCCCTTCGTTGGCAATCGCATCTTCGAGCTTGATATATCGATCAGCCCGATCCAAGAACTCTTGGGTATTTCTAACCCCATGCTTTTTGAGGCTACTCTAGAGGGGTGAATGGCGCCTAACTCCAGCAGTTAGAGCCATCATCTTACCTTCATCGCCCACTGTCTTGGCTCCAGCTGCAGCTCGCATGAAGCGTTGGACATACTCTTTCAAGGGCTCTCCCTCCTTCTGTTTTATCTCAACCAGCTGGTTGGCCTCTGTGGGGTGTACACAACCCGCGTAGAACTGTCTGTAGAATTCCTTCATGAACATTTCCCAAGATACTATACTAGCAGGAGGGAACTTGAAGAACCACTCCTGAGAGATATCAGATAGTGTCGCAGGGAAGATCCGACAGCGGGCATCTTTTGACACTTTTTGTATGTCCATTTTTATCTCGAACTTATTAACGTGAGATACGGGGTCTTCGAACCCGTCGAAATTTGGCAATGTAGGCATCTTAAACTTACTGTGGGTTTCGGCCGCAGCAATCCTTTGTACGAAGGGGGTGCCCCTCCTCCTATCGTACTCAATATGGGACGTTCATCCCCCGACTAGTTGCTGTACTGCCTGGTTCAGGGCATCAATCTGAGCCTGAATTGCCTCCGGGACTGCTGGGGTCGCTGGTGCATGGGGAGCGTACTCATTGTGCCTCTAACAGCGGTAGTTAAGTACGTCCCTAAGATCATCGTCTCTTCGTCTCTGCTCGCTAGCTCCTAGCTGGCTAAAGACGTTCGGCTGCTTGGGCTGCCTCCCAACGTTGTGGCTAGCTGGCCTATTTTCTCTAGGTGGGGGGCTTCTACCTCCACTTCTTTCTTCATTTCTCCGGCCAGCGTTCCCTCTACCGGAGTCAGCTTTATTATAGCCATGGCCATCCCTGAATTGTGGCTGACTATGGCGCGGCCGGCTGTTCGTGTTATTTCCTCCTCGGGGTGGCATCTCTCAAGCGTCAGGGGGAGGCCTGCGCTGGTCGTTGGGTCCCCGTGCATTGTTATGTCGCGAGGGGCCCCTGATCGCAGAGCCTGACTCTGTGTTCCTTCTGTTGGCAGAAGGATGTTGTCCCCTGCTCGGTAGATTTAGCTCTTCATCCCCTGGGCGTCTAGGGTTGCGGGGCGGTTGCGCAACCCTATTTTGCCTCGGGCGCTGGGGATTGCCTCGACCAACCTTGGAAAGAGGCTGCTGCTGAGGATCCCTAGGTGGGACATCATCTTGGGCCATAGGCGGCTGCTTCGACCATTGAGGGCTTGTTGGCTGGAGCGGAGGGCTTGAATTAGGACCTCTTTGAGGTGGTGCGTTTGGTGGCTGATCTGGCTGGGAGGCTAGTACAGCTTGACCCCTATTCAGTTGAATGGCTGCTTCAAGGGAAGCCATGGCATCCCTCTGCCGACGATCCATCTCAGCATGCCGCTCACTTAGCTCCTGATGCTAGCGTTCTATTTCTCTTTGCTGCAGCGCCATCGTCTTCGCAGCATTCTCTTGATTGGCCCTCAGATTGGCCAACTCATCTTGCAAAACTCCTAGCGTTTCCCTCAGCGTTTCGGAGTCTACTTCCTCCTCATCAAACTCAAAATGTGGTTCATTCTCGACCACATTTGGGGGAGGAGGTTGAGATGGTGTAGCGCCAGCAGCTTGTCCAGTCTTCTTGGATGTTTTCACCATTAGATTCTTTCACAATTCTTTCCCAAGCTCTCAATGAAAGCATCAGAATGTTGACCATCAATTTGGCCAACGACACGGAGTCAAATGTACGACAAAGTATAAAGCAAGAATGAGAAAAATGATCTAACAGAAAGGAAGAAAACACCAAGAAATTATAGTGGTTCGGCTCTAAAGAATGGTAATGACCTACGTCCACTTAGTGATATTGTTATTATTGAATCTCAAAGTCGTGATCAAAGAACTAGGGTTTTGGAGTTTCACAAACCTTAGATGTATTACAATAAGACAATGAATAACTCACTTTAGTTCTTTTCTCTCTAAATATTTCGCAACAAGATTCAGGAAATGAAAAGTTCAAAAGTCCCTTCCTTGAGCTATTTCATGCATATTTATAGGCTCAAGGAGGGTTACACATGCCAACGTTTCCTATCTTTCCTTAATAATCGCGTATCAAGATAATAATGAAGAAATATTCAACACAGTTATTATAAGATTACAACTTAAGAAGGAAATAAATTAGGTTATACGACCAGCCTGGTCGTATCAAAAATTAACCCTGATGATGCGGTGTGCTTCTGGTTGATAGACGAGCAGTACTTCGCCACGTGTGAGAAATTATCGCCACGCCATCAACAACCTTTTTTTTTAGGTAAACAGATAATTAAAAAAATAACTAATTATGAAAATTTTTGACAAATTTAAAAACTAAGAATGGAAATATTTACCTATAATTAATTTCAATTATATTTAATTAAACAATAATTACAATAAAAATTAATAATAAGCATAACTATAATAACATTCTTAATAATTGCCGTTGTAATTTTTAAAGAACATTTAACCTTAAACATTATAGAATAAGACCTTATAAAACATCATATATAGAATAGGATAGTTATTATCAGATAGTGATAATTGCTATTATTTCTAATAACAAAAACTCATAGACATACATCTAGTGGATGTCTTGGGGACAGTAATCTGAGTCAATGTATTCATCTAGTATTCCTCATTTTTTAGAGATGTTTATTCAAATATCTTAAAAACTAGGGAGTAGTAGATGTCTGCTTACTATCTCCAAGGGATGTACTAGGTCAGAATATGGTAGGTTGAAGTTCGAAATAAAATAATTATATGTGTAGAAAAATGTATAATATATTGTCAATGTTCTCTGAATTTTCTTAATGTCATTTGCAGGCTTTTAAATTTTGGGATAGCTTAGAATATAGACGTTATGCTGCAGAAATTTTGGTAGAGTTAGGGAACTAAATATATAATTAAATAATAAATAAAACTTTGAATAATTAGAATTAACAAAATAAATTAAAAAATTAGATAAATAATTTAGTTTAATTTTAAAATAAATTAAAAAATTAGAGGAATAATATTAGAATAAATTAAAAATTATAATTTAATTTAATATTAATAAAATAAATCATTAATTAAAAAGTAAGTTTGATAATTAAAAAAACTAATTAAGAAAATAAAAAATGAACAATAAAATAAATTACTATTAGTTAAATTAATTAAATAATAATTAAAATAAGAATAATTAATAATTTTAAACATTATAAAATAAGAGCTGATAAAACATCATAATTTTTTATGGTATTATAAGATTTTATAAGACATCATAAAACAGCTAGTGTAAAAAAATATTTTATTTTTTGTTGCTTTTCTTTGGTGATAAAATTTGATCACAAAAGATAGGATAGAAGCTTTATATATTATCACCTAGTGATAATTTTTTCTTAATTATTTTTAATCACGAAAAGCCTAAGACCCATTCGGAGAGGCTGAGTCAGTAATGACTCTTAAATATGCTTCTCCAAATTATACAGGACGGTATGTGTTTGTATGGATAGTTTGGATTTGTTTTGTACCTATAATTTGATCTGTTACTCATTTCGTTGTTTCGTGACTAGAGATTTCAACATGTGTCTCCTTATTTGTTCTCGTAAGTGGGTAGACATAATTTTAGTTTGTGCACTTATGAGTAGCACAGGGAGGTGCTGCCGAAATTTTTACATAAATGAAACAATTTTAAGAGTGTAGATTAAATTATATGTATAATACCAATCTCAATGGGATATGTTCTTTACCCTTTTAGAAGTGGAGTGAAAAGGTGGATTAGGGCACACACACATAGTCAATAATGTTTAATTGTTGTTTATTCTTTTATCATAGATGTTGATCGATAAGAGTTGGACAACATTAAGGAATCGTACCTGTGATGCTTATTGGAACGGTTTCCAAGCCTTCTTGAAAATGGCAAAAGAACACTTAGACTACGACAGGAGAATTGAATGTCCGTGCGTGAGATGCCTCAATGTTAAACTACAAACTATAGATATGGTGGAGGCTCATGTCTTTGACAAGGGTTTCCAACAGAATTATCAACAGTTGGATTACCACAGTGAGGTCGAAGCTAGTGTTTCCAATGAGGTAGTTGGGGAGAATGAAGATGTAGATGAGATGGTTGACGTCATTGACGATTTTATCTTACCAACAATTGCAGACGAAGCAGATGGTGTGTCTGGCAGTCGAATGGGATAGTATTATGACGAGTTGTTCGACGAGATTAAGGCTGAGTTGTATCCAGGTTATTATTGGATATCATCCTTAAAATTTTTGGCAAAGTTAATGCATTTGAAAGTTAGGGGGAAGTGGGCAAACAACTCTTTTGATTAATTGTTGAAGTTTATAAAGTTTTCATTTCCGAAAGATACTAAAATTTCTCCAGCACACTACGAGGCCAAAAAGAAGCTGAGTAAGCTAGGGTTGTGATATCAATCAATCCATGTCTGTAAATATAATTGTTGCCTATTTTATAAAGAGCATGCAAGCAAAAATTCATGTTCTGTGTGTGGAAGTAGCCGATGAGTCAATGAAAAGAAGAAGGGGAAAAAATTTCACATAAGGTGATGCATTACTTTCCATTGATTCTCAGATTAAAGCAAATGTACAGTTCAAGGCATACAACTAGTGACATGTTATGCCATCATACTGGGAGGTCAAAAGAAGATGGGTTGATGTGTCATCGAGTTGATGGGTCTGCATGGAAATACTTTGATGCCACACATCCTGATTTTGCAGAAGATCCCAGAAATGTTCGTCTAGGCATGGCTGCTGATGGGTTTAATCCTTTTGGAAACATGAGCTTATCATATAGCATGTGGTCTATGATTTATACGAACTACAATCCCCCCCTTGGTTGTGCATGAAGGAGGAGTATTTTATGCTAACTCTCCTTATTCCTGGGCCAAAATTACTGGGTAAAGACTGGATGTATTTCTAAGACCCTTGGTGGAGGAGTTAAAACAATTGTGGATTAATATGGTCGCAGTAGCTTGTCTGGTTGGAGCGGGCAGGGATACAAAACATGTCCAACCTTCAATGAAGACACTACTTCCATCCAAATGGTTGGTAAGACATGTTATGTCGGTCATAGGCGATTCTTGACGAGTAATCATAAGTATAAAAGGGACAAAGAATTTAATAGTAAAGTTGAGAAAATAAATCCTCCACAGCAATTTACTTGTCAACAAATCTTAGATCAAGTCAATGCTTTACCGTCACAAGTGCCTGGTAAGCATGACGAATTTGGGGAGGGGGGGGGGGGGGGGGGGGCAGGGGGTGAAGCACTGGCGAGGTGCAGAGGAAAGTAATTGGAGAAAAAAAGTATTTTCTATGAACATGAATACTGGAGTTCAAACCAGTTAAAACACAACATAGATGTGATGCATGTCGAGAAGAATGTACGCAACAGTCTCCTTGGGACTTTATTTGATAATGATAAATCTAAGGACACCATTAATGCAAGGCATGATTTAAAGAATACGGGGGTTAGGCAATCGTTGTGGATTTACGAGGACGCCAATAGAAGGTTAATGAAATTGCATGCTCCATACGTGTTCACTCCTAAAAAGAAGCGAGATTTTTGTCAATTTTTGAAAGGAGTGAAGTTGCCTAATGGTTTTTCTTCTAATCTGAAGAAAAAAGTCACAGACAACAACTCAAACGTTGTTGGATTGAAGTCCCAAGATTTTCATCTGATAATGCAACGATTACTTACATTAGGTGTTTGAAAGTTTTTACCAGAATCTATATCCATTACCATTACAGAATTGTGTAATTTCTTTAAACAATTGTGCTCTAGGACACTAAACGTTTCTAATATGGAGAAAGATAAGGATGACTTGATTATTACTTTATGAAAAATGGAGTTGATTTTCCCTCCAGCATTCTTTGACATAATGATCCATCTAGTTTTGCACTTGCCTGATGGAGCTATTTTGGGAGGACCCGTATTTATGAGGTAGATGTATCCTTATGAAAGATGCATGAAAAAATTAAAAAAGCTATGTCAGGAATAAAGCTTGTCCTGAAGGGTGTATAGCAGAAGGATATGTTGTTGTTATCAATATTTTCCACCTTGGACATGTGGCATGGCCAAACGGGTTTCATGGGCTCTCGGGAGAGGCCCGGGCCCAACCAGGGCCCAACGAACAATGAACAACCAAACCCTATCGACCCGGACCATGACGAGCCCAATAACTAGCGAGTAGCACAAGCATAGTAAGAGGGTCGGAAATGAGGTGTACACCAGAGCCACCTTCCTAAGCGCACCCAATATCTATCCTCCGGGATTTAGATTATGGTGGCGGACGGTCCACTCTAGGAGATGGATCCCATCACGTGGTATCCAGACGAAGTCTCCGGGTCCATCCCCAATATTCTAATTCGCCATCAGTATGTCCTTTGATCCATCATTGCTAGCTGATGTCCATCCTGGTAAATGAACCCAGGTCTTGGTCAATGAACCTGGACATTGGTAAACGAACCTGGACCATAAGTCCAGGTGCAACAAGCCTAGTTCTCCCTACAGCTGATGTGTCCCCGAGAAATTCGGCAGTTGGTATCACTAACTAACCTACAGAATGGGGTACGCACTAAACATACGATGTTCCTAGAAAAAGGTACTGCCACTACTCTGACAGATGCTGTCCCCAGGATCCCCCTGTCAGCCCACGCGGACCAGTCTGCACTAACAGACAAAGGGCAGCTGTAAGGCATTACGATGTTTAAATTGGCCCAGTGGGCCTAGATTAATGACCTGTTTACATGTTACACTCTTGTATTATAGCTCCATTAGAGAGCACTTATGTTATATCCTTATTGGGCCCAGATTAGTCCAGCCCAAGTCACATGAATGCCTATAAATAGGGTCATTCGTGCACTATAGCTGTAATGCCCTGAAATCCCTAATGAGGTTTAAGGGTTGGATTAGTAGGCTGGGAGGGTCATAACTGATTTATTATGTCATTAAGCTATTACGTGCATGTTTATGTGAATTATATTATAATATGATGCTAAATGCATGCATGTGGGTCCACATTTCATCTCAGGAGTATTTTGGTAATTTGGCCCGTTGAGGTCATAATTGTATATTTGTATGCACGTCGGTGAACTGTTGTTGAGACTCCATTATAGTGTGGATTTTTTCGAGCTATTCAGCATGAGATAATCTTTGAATTCAAATTATCGGTTTGGTCATAACAAGTTTAAGCTCGGGGCTCAGAGTGAGTCTCGGGATGGTTTAATGATTAGAGCATTACTAGGAATTAAAGGGTAATGGGATATGATTTTATTGGTATTTGAGAATAGCGAGAATTGGAAAGTGTTAATTATGGTTAACGAGATAGGTGGAAAATGACGGTTTTTCCCTTGGGGGTTGTTAAGAGAGGATTTAAGCATGGAGGGTATTCTAGTCTTTTGACCTAGGCAATATATAGGTTGAAGGCTGTAAAAATAGAACCAAAATAGAGCCTTGTTCCCTTCCTCACGATCATCATCTTTAGCTTCTCCTACCCTTGAATTTTTTAAGCAAGTTTGAGGATTCGAACTTGGAGTTTGAAGCTTAAGGTCTTAGGCTAGTGTTCAACCATTGAAGAAGTTTCAATTCAAGCTTAAGGTAAGGTTCTAGTTCCATTTTATAGTGTCTTGCTCTGTTTTTGTGCTGGTTTTAAGGTTTGGAGTTTTGATCATTGAATGGGGAATTTGATGAAGTTTTGATTGGTGTAAGACTTAGGTTTTGATGCTTATATGGTAGATAAGTTTTGGTAATAGTTGGTGGCTTTGCTTTGTGATATTGGGAGAGATTTTATGGGGTTTTGAAATGAGTTTGAAGAGGAAAAATAGGGGTTTTTGGCTGAGTTTCAGGTGGGGTCGCGGCTCTGTTCTTGAGCGCCGCGGCCCAAGCTCATTGAAGAGGAAGGGAGAAGCTGCTAGGCCGTTGGGCCGCGGAATGGAGAAGGAGGGCTGCGGCCCGTGTTGGGGAAATGAAAGGGGGCCACTTCTGGTTGTGGGGGTGGGTCGCGGCATGGTGAGAGAGGGCCACGACCTTTAGTGGCATTTTGGCCCAAATTGTGTTTTTGGCTTTGGGGATTCAAACCTTAGGCCTCGGGATCGATCCTATAACCCGATTTAGTAGGATTCGATGTCTCGAAGGCTAGGTCTTGGTCCGGGAACCTTTTGTGATTCATTTTATTAATGGAATCCTGTAATTGGTTATGACCAGGTGACCGTCAAGGAACTAAAAGGTTGATCGTTCTCAAGGGTCATTCTTTTATTTATTCTTGCTCAACCAGGGGTAAGAAAACTGCACCCTATATATATGACATGCATGGTTATTATTGAGGCATGTTGAGTGTTTAAATGTGGACATTGATTGCATATTAAATACTTAGCAAATCTTGCTTCTTTGTGAATGGCACTGACTTCCTAGTCAGAATCGGCAATGGTATCAGACTGTCTGTGAAGCTGTGACTTACTAGTCAAGTTCGATAGTGGTGCTGAGCACTGGTTGTATGTTACTGACCTAAGAGTCAGGAACGGCATAAGCGTCATGAACACATAGCCGATAAAAGATTAGATCTAATCGACATCTGCATTGAATGACTCATTATGAGCATTAATGCCGGACCGACCCCAAGTTTGATGAAAACTAAAAGCGATTGCCTAGTTCTATGACTAGTTACTCAGAGCCAGGACCAAAGGCCCAGGTGACCATATTGTCACATGGCTAAGGGTATGGAACCTACATTAATGACTCTATGGTCACTCGGTTGGTTTATATTGGTGACTTACTCATCAGTCACTTATCCTGTTTAAGCTAGTGACTTGATCACTTATTTATAAAGGGAACGAACCCACCTTAGTAACTTTTACAACTGTTACTCCTATACTTAGGGCTAAAAGCCCTGGATGTTTATTATGATCATCGTTTGATGTTATATTCTTGCAGTATTGATTTTTCTTTCTGGGCTTTGGCTCATGGGTGCTATGTGGTGCATGTAAAGGGAAATAAAAACTCACCCAGCCTTGAGTGGATAGCATAGGTGGTCATGTGTACATATGTGGCCGCTTGACCACCATGGCCAAGGAGTTCTCAGAGGAACTAGGGGGTTTACCTTATTTTTGCCGCTTAGGTCGCCGTGTTGTAAATTTTACACTGTAATGACAGTTTTAGATTGTAAATAACTTGTAAATGTTTTTTTTGTGGGCCCATGAACAGTTTTATGTATTTAATGAAATATATCATTTCCTTTTGATTGGTTTTTCACCTCAACCTATTAATGTCACCTAGATGCAAGTTTATAACCAAAGAACTCGATTAGCGAGTTAAGCACGGTTCAAAGTACACAGTAACGATCTTGGAGTAACCAGGGCGTTACAACTTGGTATCAGAGCGTGCCGAGGTTTAGGGTTCGTGTAGACTGGCTGGGCATGTACACTCACAACTGAAGACAAGCTCAACTCATGCTTTGGTAACTATTTATGTGGTTATATATTTAACTGCTTAAATATAGTATAAATGCTTTACCTGTATACATGGGATACCTGGACAAGGCTATGCCTTAAATACTGCATTTTCAACAACAATGTGTTAATTAGTACTGATATTGTTGGAGAATTATTTGATACATGCTAAATGCTATAATCATGTATATATTTGTATGTTTGTATAACTGTGGAATATGAGAGTTATCTGCTTGTTCTTGGACCGTGAGGCGGCAAGAGGTTTAGTTATCACTGCCTGACTAGCCGTATTGACTATTGCAGCAAGGTTTAAGTTGATAAGAATGATTCCAAGACAGATTGATTTATCAGCTGGCCAGGGTGATCAAGGCCAGAATAATAATCAGGGTCAGGAGAATGACCAGAGTAAGATTCCACAGCCAGCTCCTGAGAACTGGCAGCAGTTATTTAATGAGCTACAGGGTACAATATTGAGGCAGGGAGAAGAACTTTGCCTCCTAAGACAACAGCAAGCTCCTGTAGTAGCCAGTGTATGTGAGGCACCTCCTGTATTGTTGCCCAAAGCTGAGCAGCTGCCTGAGGTTGGTAATAAATGGGAGCCTCTCTATGAAAGGTTCAAAAAGTAGTAACCTACAGGTTTTGATGGCAGTGCAGATCCTGCTAAAGCCGAGCAGTGGATGAACATGATTATCACCATCCTGGACTTCATGAGGGTGACTGGTAATGAGAGGGTGGCTTGTGCCACGTGTAAGTTTCGGGAGGATGCCCGAATTTGGTGGGAGGTTATATCCCAGACCAGAAATATCAATGCCCTGAGTTGGGAAGAGTTTCAGACTCTGTTCAATGAGAAGTACTACAATGATGCCATCAGGGCGGCAAAAGCTAAAGAATTTATCAGGTTACTTCACGGGAGTTTGTCAGTGACTAAGTATGCCCTAAAAATTGATTGGTTGGAAAAGTTTGCCATGGAGCTGGTGCCCACTGATGGGACCAGAAGGGAGAGGTTTCTCCCAGGGCTACAGCCTAGACTAGCCCGAGATGTTCGCATTAGCACTGTGGCTGGGGGTACTACCTATGCACAGATGGTTGAGAAGGCACTCACAGCTGAGAGTCCAGAGAACAAGATTTTGCGAGATAATGCGGCCAGAAAGGAGTTCAAAAGGATGGATTCTCCATTTATGGGTTCTGGTAGGGGTGGAGGCCCCAGTGATCAGAAGAGGAAGGTTCTTGATACCTTCCCAGCTCTAGGTCCTGACAGGCGACCCCGTGGTATTTCAATGGGCCGCCAGAGTGGTAGTGAGGCCTGGAAGTCTTATCCTGAATGCCCTAGATGCAAGAGGTGACATTTGGGAGAGTGTAGGGCAAGGGCCTGCTTTTCACGTGGAGCAGTGGGCCATCTTAAGAAAGATTGCCCTAAGGCAAGAAAGGAAGAACCCAAGAAAGCGGACAGCTCGGCCCCAGATGCTAAGGCTTCACCCACAGTAGTTACAAGCAGATGTCGAGTGTTCACATTGACACAAGCAGATGCTAAGGCTTCACCCTCAGTAGTTACATGTCAGTTTTTAGTGCTGGAACCCCTTATAATGTTTTGATTGATTCAGGTGCTACACAGTCTTTTGTTGCTAGTAAAATTATTAATAGACTGTGTAGACCATGTGATTATTATGTTGTGGGGTTTGGAACTTTGTTACCCACTGGGGAGTTGGTAGTATCCAGGAGATGGGTCAGATCTTTGCCAATGACAGTAGTGGGCAGAGAGTTGTCAGTGGATTTGATAGAGTTAGTTATGACTGACTTCGACATGATTCTTGGTATGGATTGGTTGGTGAAGTATGGGGCAACCATTGATTGCAGAAGGTAGATGGTCACCTTTGAGCCTGAAGGTGAGGATCCTTTTGTGTTTGTTGGTACTGTGCATGGACCCCGCATACCTATGATTTCTGTGTTGAGGGCTACAGATCTATTGCAAGGAGGTTGCATTGGATTCTTAGCCAGTGTGGTTGACACCACTCAGGTCATGCCAGTGAGACCAGAAGAGACTAGATTAGTTTGTGAATTCTTGGATGTCTTTCCAGAAGATTTTCCAGGGTTGCCTCCACACAGAGAAATTGAGTTCGTGATAGAACTGGCACCAGGGACGGAGCCAGTGTCTAGAGCACCTTATAGAATGGCCCCAGCTGAGTTGAAAGAATTGAAAGTACAGTTGCAAGAGTTGTTGGATTTTGGTTTTATTAGACCTAGTTTCTCACCTTGGGGTGCACCAGTTCTGTTTGTGAAGAAGAAAGATGGTTCTCTGAGGATGTGCATTGATTACAGGGAATTGAATAAGCTACAATCAAGAACAAGTATCCTTTGCCAAGGATAGATGATTTGTTTGATCAGTTGTAAGGTCAAAAGGTATTCTCGAAGATCGACCTTCGTTCTGGTTATCATCAGTTGACGGTCAAGGAGGGAGACAAACTGAAGACTGCTTTTCACCCCAGGTTTGGGCATTATGAGTTCTTAGTCATGTCTTTTGGCTTGACTAATGCCCCAGATGCTTTTATGGATGTGATGAACAAAGTGCTCAAGGATTATCTGAACCAGTTTGTGATTGTCTTCATCGATGATATCCTGGTTTATTCTCAGTCAGAGTCAGAACATGAACAACATCTGAGATTGGTTCTACAGAGACTGAGGGAGCACATATTGTTTGCAAAGTTCAATAAATGTGAGTTCGGGTTATCTCAGGTATCTTTTTGAAGGGGATTAAGGTAGATCCAGCAAAGATCGAGGCAGTCAAAGATTGGCCAAGGCCAAAGAATGCTTCTGAGGTTAGAAGTTTCCTTGTATTGGCAGGTTATTATAGGTGTTTCGTGGAAGGATTCTCAAGGATAGCTACTTCATTGACTGAGCTGACACGCAATAATCATAAATTTGTGTGGTCAGACAAGTGTGAGAAGAGCTTCCAGGAACTGAAGCAAAGATTGATTACTGCTCCAGTTCTGAGTCTTCCAACAAATCAGGAAAAGTTTGTGATTTACTGTGATGCTTCTCATCAAGGTTTGGGTTGTGTTCTGATACAGTCAGGGAAGGTAATTGTTTATGCCTCACGTCAGCTGAAGGAGTATGAACAGAGATATCCCACTCATGATTTAGAGTTGGCGACTGTGGTCTTTGCTTTAAAGGTATGGAGGCATTACCATTATGGGGAGAAGTGTGAGATCTATCCAGACCACAAGATTCTGAAATACTTCTTCACATAGAAAGACTTGAATATGAGACAAAGGCGTTGGCTGGAGTTGGTAAAAGATTATGATTTTGAGATTTTGTATCATCAAGGAAAAGCCAACGTGGTAGCTAATGCTTTAAGCCGGAAGGGTCCGAGGAAGATTTATGGTGTGAGGCTGATAGCCAGAGAGTTAGCAGATGATATAACCAGAGCTGGTATAGAGTTGCTGGTGGGCCGGTTGGCCAATATTACGCTACAATCTACACTGTTGGAGAGAATCGAGGAGGGTCAATTGGGTGATCCACAGCTAATCAAGATCAGAGAGGATGTTTTGGCTGGACCATCCAGAGATTATACAGTGTCTGAGATAAGCTTGTTAAGATACAAGGGGAAGATATGTGTTCTGTTAGACACTTCTTTGAGGCAAGAGATTCTGGATGAATCTCATACTACACCTTACTCTTTGCATCCAGGCACCACGAAGATGTATCAAGATATGAGGTCATTGTATTGGTGGCCGGGGATGAAGAGGGATGTAGTAGAGTATGTGGCTAAATGCTTGACATGTCAACAGGTCAAGGTTGAGCATCAGAGGCCAGTAGGGTTATTGCAGCCTCTGGATATCCCAGAGTGGAAATGGGAGGACATCACAATGGATTTCGTGGTGGGGTTACCCAGGACTGTTGGTCAACATGATTCTATTTGGGTTATTGTGGATCGCTATACCAAGTCAGCTCACTTCTTGCCAGTGAGGACTACTTATACAGTTGACTAGTATGCAGATCTCTATGTGAGAGAG
This sequence comes from Humulus lupulus, assembly GCF_963169125.1. Lineage (NCBI taxonomy): Eukaryota > Viridiplantae > Streptophyta > Magnoliopsida > Rosales > Cannabaceae > Humulus > Humulus lupulus. The sequence goes on along the minus strand of NC_084801.1, from coordinate 123,696,394 downwards.
ATCGTTCGCCTCCATGGACCACCGAGGTCGATCGTGTCAGATCGAGACCCCACTTTCACTTCCAAGTTCTGGGGGAGTTTACAGAAGGCCATGGGAACATAATTGAAGTTCAGTACTGCTTATCATCCTCAGACAGATAAGAAATCTGAGAGGACAATCCAGATATTGGAAGACATGTTGTGAGCATGTGTGCTGGACTTTGGTGGATCCTGGAGTAAGTATCTATCTTTGATAGAATTTTCCTACAACAATAGTTATCAGTCCATCATCGGGGTTGCACCTTATGAGATGCTGTATGGTAGCAAGTGCAGATCTCCCATTCATTAGGATGAGACAGGTGAATGGAGATACTTGGGTCCTGAGGCAGTTCAGAGGACCAGTGAGGCCATTGAGAAGATTAGAGCTCTAATGCTCGCTTCTCAGAGCAGACATAAAAGTTATGCATATCCCAAGCGTAGGAACGTGGAGTTCCAAGTGGGAGACTATGTTTTCATTAGTGTAGCATCCCAAATTTGCTAATAAGGCTTAGGGCCTTGATTAGCGTGCCTGGAGGGCAATAAGTAGCTTATTATTATAATATGTGAATTAAATATGCATATGGGCCCCGTTTGGTCGTTAGGGGCATGTTTGTAATTTTAGCCCGTTGAGGGCATACATGTAATTATTGTGATATATTGTAATATATCTGTGTTGCACGATCCGAGACAGTCTTAGGGAGCGGTTAGCTAGAAAGTCACAACGAGGTCTAATACCCGACTCGGGGCGAGTCAAGGGGTATTTCGGGCATTAGACATTTTATTGGGTTATCAAGTTATGAAAATAAATATTTGGAGATATATTTGATGTTAGAACGTTTAGGAGGGAATATCGGGGAAATTTACTATTTTTCCCTCAGGGACGTTTTTGGGTACCCCGAGCCTTTGAGATAACCTTAGAGACTTAAGTTAAATAAAACAAATTGAGGAAACACTCAGAAACTAAGGAATCGATCCTTTCTCTCTCTCTCTCTCTCTATCTCTCGACTCCCTCTTCTCTCTTAGAAGCTTGGTGAATTATGGTGAAATATAACCAGAGACTAAGGATTTAAAGCTGGGATTTTGGGGGCTAGAAGCTTGGAACCTAGGGAATTAATTCAGAGACTCAATTAAGCTCAAGGTAGGCTTTTAAACTTATTGAATTATGTTGAATTTCTGCTGATATTTCAGAGTTATGCATGTGAGCAAAGTGAGAAATCACTCCCGAGTTTTAGATGAGGTTTGGGGTTATTTTTGTTAGGTTTTGTTGCTGAGACTGTAGTAGAACGTCTGTGAGGAATGATTTGGATTGTTGGGTTGATTTTGGGCTAAATTGGATTGGCTATGCTGGAGAAAATGGAGGATTTTTCTGGGTTCGAAGGGTCGGGCCACGACATTGTTCTTGCTGAGCCGCGGCCCTCTAGAACAAGTTGGAAGCCTGGATGATGGGCGGGCCGCGACACACCCTAGCTTAGGTCGCGACACGCCTACCCTGTTTTGGGGTTGGGGGTTTTTGGTTGAGGCGGGCCACGGCATGGGTTCATGGGGCCACGACACTTAGTGCGTTTTTGGGCTTCATCAAGGTTTTAGGCTCGGGAATCCAAAAGTTAAAGCTCGGGATGGATTTTATCACCCGGATTGATAGAATTCAAGGTCCCAGAGACTAGAATTATTACCCAAAGCTATTTAATGGATTAGAACTTGATGGATGGATGTTGTTGATGCGTTGTGACTAGGTTTTCAGCGAGGCTCGGACTAGGGAACTATGCTCGGTACATCGGTGCTTGGAAAGCTCGGGACACAAGTAAGAAAACTGCTGTACCCGTAGAGCAGGGCGAGGCCCTATAGTTTGTGTTGCAGGGCACGACCCTATATGATTATGTTGCAAGGCGTAGCCCCATTGATTCTATTTATACGTGTTTAAGTATTTGTTTAGTTATGCTATGTGTGCATATATGTGAATGAACGACAAGGGCCGAGAACGGCGAAGGCCAAGAACGGCAAGGTCGAATATGGCAAGGGGGTCGGGAGCAGCGTTTAGCACACGGAGTGCGAGTTTCCACGTCAAGACCCTATAGGATACCTAGGATATCCTCATGTTGTAGACCGCGAACCCAAAGCCTGGTAAAGCACCTGGGACGGCATGGTCGTATGTGTTTAGCTTGTTGGCGGCTTGATTATATGTTAAATGATTGATATGCATATGTTATTTGCTTGTATGAGTTTTCTTGCTGGGTTTCGGCTCATGGGTGCTCTATGGTGCAGGTAAGGGCAAGGGGAAAGTCGACGAACCATGAGTACAGAGAGCGTGAAGCAACCCATACATGTTTGGCCTGCCGGGCTGCCACGGCCAGGGGTATTTTTGGGAGATGTTTGTATTAAACCTAAATTTTGTCCTTTAGCCAACTTTAGTTATATTTTTTAATTGTAAATATTTCTAAATAGTATTTTGGGATCCCAAATATTAAACACTTTATACTCTTCAATGATGGATATATTTTTAAATTATGTGACTTTGTTTATGGTTTAGCTACACTTTTCACCTAAAACCTTGATTAGCGAGTTAATTGCACATTTTAAACTCACTTAGTAACGGCTCTAAGGAAGTAGGGCATGAAAAGAATGATGTGGTACCTGAACAGGAGGATCTGGAAGTGGTCCATCTGAGACAATTGGTCCTCGACCAAGAAGCAAGGATGGCGAAACAACAAGAGACCACCCGTCAGATGCAAGAGTCCCTCCTGGCTCTTCAATCTTTTATTACTGCTCAGGGATTTATAGTTAATCCCTTAGTTGTTCCTCCCCAAGGAACGCAGCCACCTGTCCCACCTACAGGGACTGGCGCTCCCAACAACTCTACGACCCCTACTCCTCCTCCGGGATGATCCACTCATCCCAGAGTTTGTCCTTCGAACCCAGCTCAAGAAAAAGGGAAAGCCAAAGCGACCGATCCCATAGAAAAATCAAACCCCCAAAAGAAGACTCCTCCCTCTCCAAAAATTAGGGTGGACCCAGGGCATTTCTCTAAGAAAGAATGGGTGAATCCTGTCCTAGGACGAAACCACCCGAACATTTCGCATGAAAAACTTCTGCAGGGTATTAAGCCTTGGAATCTCCCAAGACAGAACGACCAGGGAAGACATTTTTATCCCAGCGCGTATGTGAACAAGGCATATGAAGGGCATAAATGTGGATAGGAGCCGGAAGCTGTTCAGGAGATGACACATTCCACGTAGATTTACGAGACGACCTCAATGCTTGAAAGGAGCAGGCCCGAAAAGAAAAGATTCACCCTCGATGAGAGGACTTGAGGAATAACCTCAATGACATGAGGAATGAAAAAGTTCCCCTTAATGATGGAATGGTCAGGCAATTCATGGAGCAGCTAGCCGATCTCAAAAAGGTCACGAACCGTTTGGTCTGAAAACAAGAAGGCGGAGGTTCCGATTCAGCAGATGAAGAAAAGGAACTGTGTGCAAAACACATCCTGGACGTCGTGTTACCCAAGGGGTTTAAGATGTCAGATATACATGCCTACACCGACCCTAGAGATCATCTATCTCGCTACAATCACCTGATAACTGTAGCCCATGTCTGCGACAATGGCAAGTGCCTATGCTTTTCGATCACCTTGGTTAAACCCGCCGAAGAGTGGCGGAAAAGGCTCAAGACAGGATCGATCCAATCTTAGTCCGAATTGCAATAAACTTTCTACAAGCAATTCGTGGCCACCCAGAAACTAGACATGGAGGTCAGTGCACTAGCCAACATTAAAAAACATCCCACTGAAACCCTTAGAGCCTACATCCAATGCTTCACAGAGAAAGCTTCAAAGACTAAGGTGGATGATGGGAAACACTTGGTAGCCCTCCAGTCTGGAATCAGAGCTGGGTTCCCTCTCTGGGATGACATGCAATGAAGTAAGGCAGCCGCCCTTGAAGAGTTTATAAGAAGGGCACAAGGCTTCATCAATTGGGAAGAAGCTCGAACCAAGCTTCCGGATGGCAACCAGTACCCCAACCAACAACACAAACCCTTCCTGGGTATGGAGCGCAGTACTAAAAAAATCTCTATTAGTCACCTCCAGCAATGTCCGCACCCACTAGAACTCTCGGGATGCAGTTCATGACCTCGACCGTCGGGCTATGCTCCAACTTCTTCGGCCTCTTTCTCTGGGTACGGAGTGGCACCAACCGGATACAATGTCGTTCCCGGAGCTTTTCAACCATCCCAGACTGAAGTGGCCAAGGCAAGCCTAAACCCTTCCCTGGGAAAATGGTCTAGTAAGAATCAAAGTCAGACCGAGTTCGCAAAGAAGAGAAAGAGGGTGTATGAGCCCCAATACACAGAATAGACAAACTTGGTGGATACCCGAGAGAATATCTACCTTGAAATGGGCAACGTAGTCCACTACCAGAAACTAAGCCCCATGTTTAAAGGGGGAAAGAACCCGAGGGACGCGAGCAAAAGATGTGACAATCATAAGGACATAGGCCATACAACGGAGGAATGTCGTCAGCTGAAGGATCAGATCGAGAATTTGATCAAACTGGGGCACCTCCACCAATGGGTCCAGATGCCAACTAGAGTTTCGAGACTGCCCACGGCTTCCAGAAAACCTTTGGTCCAAGGAGCACAAGTACCGTTCAGAACTCCTCAGGGAGGGTACCCTCCAGGACCGAGACCACAAGCCCCTCAGGGGCCCCAATAGTGCAACCTCCTAGAGGCCCTATGGCTTCCGACCTGGGATGTCGTATCCACCCAGAACCACGTCCCCTTGAGTAGATGTCCACATAGCTACCATATCAGGTGGCCCACACCTTGGAGGACCATCTCGGGATGACAAAAAAATGCACCTCAGTGAGCTCGACCACGATCATGAGGTGTGTGTATTGGTCCATACTCCGGCCCATCACCCAATGCTGATGAATCTGTCGATAATGTTCATGGAGGAAGATGCCTAGAATGTCAACCTCCCGCATCATGATCCCTTGGTCATTGACGCCCAAATCGCCAACAAAAGGGTATCCCGAGTGTTGGTGGACAATGGGAATTCTGTCAATGTCTTGTTTAAGCCAGCCTTCAGAGCGATTGGCCGAACAGAGGCAGACTTAGCATCGTGTCCAACGCAGATCTACAGCTTCAACGGGGATTCATTACTTCCGATGGGCAAGATACAGCTCCATGTCATGTTGAGGAACAATGTTCAAAACTCGTTTAAATACTGCACATTTGTACTGGTGGATTGTCGCACTGCGTATTATGTGATTTTTGGGCGCCTCGCTCTGGTTGACCTTGGCATCATTACCTCCATTCGCTATCTATGCTTGAAGTTCCAGCATGATAACGACGGAGTGGGGATAGTATAGGGAGATCAAAAGAGCGCCCAGAAGTGTTATCACGTCTCTACCCGACCAATCTTCGTGTTCCATGAAGAACCTCTCGAAGAGGAAAGCATTGATCCAATTCCACCACCACAGCCAGCACGGAGGGTGGTCCGGGAAGATGACGAGTTGGATCCCCGAATAGAGGCAGACAGGGCATTAGAGCCTATGGAGGAGATTGAGGAGGTGTGCATTAGTGACACCGATCCAACCAAAGTAATTCGAGTAGGAAGAAATTTGAATCCGGAGGTCAGGGCTGCCATAATTGCCCGAGTAAAAGAAAACCAAGATGTCCTTGTCTGGTCCCACTCCAATATGACTGGGATTGATCGCAACATCATATGTCATGCCCTGAACATCGACAAGAATGCAACTCTTGTCCAGCAAAAGCAAAGGACATTGGGCACGGAAAGGGCAAAGGCCCTGAAGCTAGATTTTGAGAAGTTATCCTTGATAAAATTCATCTGGGAAGCTTTGTACCCCATTTTTCTGGAAAATCCAATGTTGGTGCCAAAACCAAATGAGACGTGGAGGACTTGCATCAACTTCACGGATCTCAACAAGGCATGCCCAAAGGACTATTTCCCTTTACCCCGGATAGACCAAATGGTGGATGCCACGTCTAGGTATGAGTTGCTAAGCTTCATGGATGCCTACTCTGGCTACAACCAGATTTCGATGCACGTAGCAGATCAGGAACACACTGGCTTCCAGACGAACAAGGGTGTATACTGCTACGTTGTCACGCCTTTCGGGCTAAAGAACGCTAAAGCCACATAGCAAAGGCTTGTCAACACAATGTTCCAAAACCTACCTGGGAAGAACATGGAAGTCTACATAGATGACATGTTGGTCAAGTCTAAGACATTAGCCCAACACGCAGATGACCTAGCGAAGGCATTCGCCATGATTCAGGTGTACAAGATGAAGCTAAATCCCAAGAAGTGCACTTTTGGCGTGGCATCCGGGAAGTTTGTGGGCTTCATAGTAAGCTAAAGAGGGATAGAAGCCAACCCAGATAAGATCAGAGCATTGATCAACATGCCGTCACCATAGAAACACAAAGATGTTCAGAACTTGACAGGAAGAATAGCGGCTTTGAGCCGCTTTGTGTTGAAGTCCACGGAGAAGTGCATCCCGTTTTTCAACATACTTCGCAAAAACCAGAGATTCGAGTGGACGGTCGAGTGTGAAGAGGCTTTCCAAAATTTGAAGGAGCACTAGGCCCAAGCACCAATCTTGTCGAAGCCGGTGGATGGGGAACAACTGTACCTATATTTGGCAGTGTCAGAAGATGCCATAAGCACCGCCTTAGTGCGAGAAGAGGGAAAGGTCCAACTCCCAGTCTATTACGTAAGAAAAATGTTGTTGGGCGCGGGGTCCAGATACCCTTTGATTGATAAATTGACATTTTTCTTACTGACCGCTTCTAGGAAGTTAAGACCTTACTTTCAGGCCCATGCCATCAAGGTACTAACAAACCATCCCCTACGACAAGTATTACAAGAACTTGAATCATTGGGAAGACTTTTGAAGTAGGCATGGAGCTAATCCAATTCGATATCACCTACGTCCCCATAATCGCCATCAAGGGACAGGCCCTGGCCAACTTCATCGTAGAATGCACCAGGATTGCTGAGGAATAGCCAATTGACCCCATAGTGCCCTTTCGGAAGATCTTTGTTGACAGAGCCTCAAATGAGAACAGGGCTAGGGCCGGGATCATTCTAATATCCCCACCAAGGTCACCAGTTGCAAAGCGCTCTATGCTTCCAGTTCGAAGCATCAAACAATGAGGTTGAGCACGAGGCCATGATGGCTGGAGTACGCTTAGCTTGGGAAGTGAGGGCAGAAAACATCGAAGTCCACATCGACTCCCAGCGGGAGAATACCAAACTTAGGGGGAGAAGATGGCCGCCTACGTGGTATAAACCTGGGAGTTACTCTAATCTTTCAAAAGATACATCATCCATGAGATCCCCAGGGAACAAAATATGTTCGCAGACACATTGGCAAAGTTGGTCACGGATGTTGAAGAAAAACTCTCTGGGGTAGTCCCAATCGACCATCTACCCGCGCCCAGTATTCAAGCCCCCATAATCATAAACTCCATCAATTACACAATGTCTTGGATGGGGCCTCTCATCCAGTATCTTACCACTGACGAATTGTCCACATACAGGGTCGTCGCTAGGAAGCTTCAATACCAGGCCCCCAGATGCATTATGATGGACAGCAAGCTCTATCGCAGGGGGTTATCCATGTCGTATCTTTGATGTGTATCCAGGATCGAAATTAGTCCAATCATGCACGAAATGCACAAAGGATTTTGCAGAGATGACAAATCCGGACTCAACTTGTCCTAGAAGATCCTAAGGCAAGGATATTTCTGGCCAACAATGAAGAAGGAGTGCATAGATTAGGTCCGCAAGTGCGAGCAATGACAAAGGTACACAAAGATCCCGCGAGATCCTCCCACAAAGATAACCTTGATGACCAGTCCTTGGATTTTTGCAGTGTGGGGAATTTATTTGGTAGGATCCCTCCCGACCGAGAAGGGCATATTGAAATATGTCATCGTAGTCATTGACTGTTACGCCAAATGGGTTGAATAAGAATGAATGAGCACCATTACCTCCAAAAAGGCCCTGGACTTCATCATTAACAATATTGTGTGCCGATACGGCCTCCCTCATAAAATCGTGCCCGACAACGGGAAGCAATTTGATAGCATCCACTTCACCTACTTCTGTGAAAAACATGTAATAATCAAAAGCTTCTCCACAGTCGCACGGCCTCAAGCAAACAGGAAAACAGAGGCTATGAACAAGATTTTGAAGGGGACACTAAAGAAAATGCTACAAGATTGCAAGAGAAAATGACCCGAAGAGTTTCCCCGCATCCTATGGGCATACCGAACCACGGAAAGAACTTTGACAGGACATACTCTCTAGTCAATGGTTTACGGATGCGAAGCAGTCATCCCAGTAGAAATTGCGGTCTTGTTCCACAGACAAGATACGTATGATCCCATCTAGAATCACGCCTTACTCCAAGAATCCCTAGATTTTACGAAAGAGATCAGGGAAGAATCACAAGTGCAGCTGAAGATGTATCAGGGAAAGATCGCAAGGCATTTTAACTCGAAAGTTAAGAGCCGAAGGTTCAGAACCGGCGATCTAGTCCTGAGAAGAGTCTTCCCTGCATCTCAAGATCCGAGAGTGGGGGTTCTAGGACCTAACTAGGAAGGACCATATGAGATCCAAAATGAAGTATGTTTAGGAACATATCGCCTAAAATGACTAGATAGATTAGAGGTCCAAAGGGCCTGGAACGCTGAACACCTCCGCCGGTACTATCAGTGGTCGGGAGGATGTAGCCCTGATCTTTTTAACATTTTTACTTTCAAGTAATGTACTCCCTAGGGCTATTTCTTATTTAATGAAAATGGTGTGAACAAACACCGTAGGGAATGTTTTAAGGAAAGAAAAAGTTCACGTCCGTCTTTAATTTTTACACGAATAAGTGACCTAAGACTACAATCTTTGGTCACTTAGGGGGGCAGGACCATCCATACAGTCCAGGATTAAGAACAAAAAAGGATGCAAGGCATAAAGCCCAGTCCAAATCCAGATTTGTACGGTCTGGGGGGTTCAAAACCCAACTTCCATTAGATTGGTCAAAGCCTAACATGGTCTAGGATAGTCTAAACTTTATTTATTGTTTCCCTATAACGGTTCAGGACCGTTGGAACTTGAATATTAGGTTTAAATTAATTAAATTTAGTCTTGTAAATGGTCCAGACCGTTTAAATCTGAGCCTTGGGTTTGGGATAAGTTAATCAACTAGTTTATACCTAAGTCATTTATTTAATTGTTCGGGCCGTTAAAACTAAGCCATATCTGAAAAAGTCCATAATGGTCCAAGCCGTTGGAACTTGAACCATAGATTTGGGGTAAATTAGTTAAATTATATTTGGTAAGTCCAAAATGGTCAAGGCCGTTAAATCTTGAACCTTGGTTTTAGAATACGTTAGCTAACTTCCACAACATTTCCCCTAATGGTCCTGGCCATTGGAACCAGGACTCCACATGTAAAGAATTCATGCATAGTGGTAAAACACTTAGTGATTTCTTAAAGAAATACATGAGTATAAAGCGGGAAACAATGATGTGCAAGGACAAAAACCAATATAATAACAAGATGATAAGATAAACAATTGTCTTAAGTGCATCCACACCCATAAAAAAATATGTTCACAAAAAAAAGGAGAGAGGAAGCCCCAAACTAAATCACAAAGGCTCAGGCCTGGGCTTCATTCAGATCCGAGACATCTGCAGCGTTTTTATCCCGTTGATCCCCAGCAAGGAGCTCCATGTCCTCTTTCTCCTTGGCCTCAAACTCGGCCCTTTTTGCAGCTGGATCCGAATAGAGGAGGAGATCATACTCTTATCCTAGAGCTAGGCAATGTAAATGGCCTCGTCAAAAGTGGACGCCAGCAACTCGTCAGCCTGCTCCTTCTCTTTGTGAGCCTTCTCACTCTATTTCGACTCTAGTTAGGTCTGGACCTCCAAAGCCTGGATTTGACGCCGAAGAGATGCCACCTTTTCCTGCTCTTGACAAAATTAGGCCTCAACTGCCTCCAAGAGTGCCTTGGTCAAAGCCTCCGAGCTACGGGAACGGGATAGTTCTACCTCCAGATTGTCCACCACCCTCTTGTGGTTAGCATCCTTCCTAGACAAAACCTCCTCATGCTGGGCTTGAACCCGGGAAGTCTCCTTGGTGAGGGCCTCCTTGGAAGCATCTCGCTGGTTGATGACCCCCTCCTGCTCCATCTGAGCCATCTCCAACTTCATGGCCATCTCGGCCACCAAGTCTGTGTTTCTATAAGCTAGCAATGCATCTTAGAACAAAGCAAAGTTAGAAACAACACAAAAGATAACGGTAATAAAGAGATGAGACAAACAAGTTGCTTACTCTCGTGGCCTGATGACGGATGGCCTGGGATATGAAGAGGGCATCAATGCTGGCCAATGTGATGTAGCGTTTGAGCTGAAGGGTGGACATGGACATCCCCACTTGGGCCATTAAGTCTGTAGTAAACGGTTCCATGTCCTACCCCAACTTAGGTCGAAACCCAATATTGACTCCCAGCCAATCCACGATCTACTAGGGGCGTCAAAGGCCTCTAGAAGTCTGGAGAACTCCACTTTCTGATGAATGATCAGGGCCTGGGATACCTCGTACCGTTTTTCGCGCCCCTCATCCCAGGCTCGAGAAACCATATTCATCCCCTTTTCCAGGACAATTGACTCCCCTTCCCCAGGAAGGGTCGGGTTAATGGAAAGCTCGGGAGCATCAAGGAGCTCTGGCGTAACAATAAGACTTTCACCAGAGGAATGTTCCTTGGTCATAGTGAAGTCCTCTTTTGTCTTGGCCTTCTTGGCCCGCTTTGCAGACCCTATGGTAGTAGAGTCTGTCTTCCCTTTATTTGCCCCACCTCCTTCCGAAGGCTCCTACTCCAAGTTTATGATTTGGAGAGGAGCAGGACGAGATAGATGTTGCTCAACAGGCGCTATAAGGGCCAAGGCAGTAGCTTGAACTCCCTCTGAAGCCTCCATGGCCGGTTCTGAGTCCCTGAGTATCAATTCAAAGATCTTCTTCTTGGCCATGCCCTTGGCGGCCTTCTTTGCTGATACCTTGGCTGCAGCAGCCCTGGCCTCAATCAGCTCCTTCATCTTGGCCACGGGATCAGACATGTCTGGTTCACCTGAAATAAGAATAAAATACGGATTAATAACGAAACAGGAAGGACAGGAAAATACAAAAGAAACATGCAAGTCTAAGTCCTCCGGGACAAACCCTTATCTATGGAATGGGCTTGATTTAACTCTCATAGGGAAAATGCATGAATTTGATTCCCCATGTCATTCGGGTCCAAGAAGCTACCATATTGAAGGAACCAAGAGGAATGCATGAGGGTTAACGTGTAACGCCCTACTACCTTAGAGCCGTTACTTAGTGAGTTTAAATTAGAAATCGTGCTTTTGACTGACTCTAAGTGGTTTCTAAAACCAAAAGTGTGGAAAAATCAGAATTTAAGGCTGTACTCTTTGAAAATGTTTAACTTCATTAAAACGTTAAATATAAAGCATCTAGGATCCCAAAATAAGGTTTACAAAATATTTACAACTCAAAAATAGGTTTACACTTGATCAGTTATCAAAAGAATGATTTAATACAGCCATATACAAAATGCCCCCAACCAAAGCAGTCGAGCAGGTCGAACATGTACGCGCCGCTCCCACGCTCTCCATACTCATGGCCGGTTGACTGACTCCTTGCTTTTACCTGCCACACGGAGCACCCGTGAGCCGAAGCCCAGCAAGAAAACCCAAATAGCACATAACATATGCAAATAATATCGCTGGCATAATTCACTGATAAATAAGAAAATCGTCAATTTAAACAAGCACGGCCATGCCGCCCCAGAGGCCTTACCAAAGCTTGGGGTCTCGGTCATTACCGTAGGATAACTCACGTATCCCTTGGGTCCCACCCTCGCTTTAGCATCCCATGTGCTGAGCGTTGCTTCCGGCCCCACTGCCGTACCCGGCCCTTGCCGCTCTTGGCCTTGCCGTTCATTCAATTACAATCACACATATCATACATTATGAAATAACCATTCAAACATACAATAGTTTACCTAAGATTACACATTTGCACACAATACAAACTAGGGCCGTGCCCAACAATCACACAGTGGGGCCATGCCCTAAACTCGGGTGTTACGGTTTTCTTACCTTTAGATTCAGTAGCCTTGATCAACCGGACTCCTTGAGCACGATCCTACCCGAGCCCTAGCGCTTACCTAAGCAAAATCCACAAGTCAAAGTCATCACCAATCCTCAAGTCCAAAACCTAGTCTCGGGACTAATCCCAAGCCCCCGGGAAGTCCTAGATCCCCAAAACAAAGTGGCGGAATCGAGCCCCGAACCCTAGGTCAAAATCCCTTCACAAAAGCCCAAAAATCCCCTCTGTGAACAGTGCAGCGCTACAGTGCTCAAAAGGTAGCGCTGTAGCGCTACAAGCAGAACCAGCCACACCAGACAGGGGCTAGCGCTACAGCGCCCCCTGCCTAGCGCTAGTTGCAGCACAGAAAAACCAAAAATCGCATCTTGCGATTTTCTTCCCCCATTTCGAACCCAAACTTGTCCAACTCTTTCCCAAGCCCAAAAACAAACATATATACACCACACACTCATCCCAAGCACCCCAAGAACTCAATCCCAAGCTCAAGCAACCCACAACTCAAAATCTAACCCAATGAACCCCAAAACCAGAAAAATCAATCAAACAACAAGGATAGGGTCTTAGAAATCATACCGTGGGTGGAATTTCGACCTTGAACTGAACCCTAGACCTCCTTGGCTTGCACCTTCACAACCTTGACCTGTTTTCCCCAAAAACCCCATCCATTTAGCTCAAAACACAGTTCAAAACCAGCAAAACCCTAAAACCGAAAACCTCAAGAACTTACCTCAATCTCAGATTTGATCTTGCTAATCCCTTGCAAATCCACAAACCTAGCTTACCACTGAGCTTCACCTCAAGAAAAATCAAAGAAGAAGGGTGGGAGAACCACAAACCAAATCTTCCAAGCCAACCCTTCAGCTTTCCCTCACTTCCTTTTCTCTTCTTTCTTTCTTTCTTTCTTTTCAGCTTATAATTTTCTCTACTAAATCCACTAAGTATAAAGGCCTTCTTTATTTTATCTCTTGCAAGCCTAATGACCAAAATACCCTCTCTTACAAATTCTAAGCCTTTATGTCCATAAAGGGCATTTTAGTCATAATACCCAAATTCCCACTAATTCCTCAAGTGTTCCTAATTATTCCCGTTCGCTACCCAATGCCTAATAAATCACCAAATACATTCCCAAATTCTCGATTAACTCCCCAGGCTTAACCCAAGCCTGGTACAGGTTCCCACTTTGACTTTCCGCTAACCCGCTCGTTCTAGGATCGTCTCGAGTCATAGATCACAGGTATCAACATAAACATGCCCAACATGGCCAAATTACAAATATGCTCAATCAGGTCTACATGCATATTAATTCTCATAATCATGCACCACAATTAATCACATAATCATAAAACGTGCACTAAATCATAATCATGCATAAAACCCATTAAGACCCACACAGAATTCCATTATGCCCTCCAAGCACGCTATCTCAGGCCCTAAGCCTTAATACTGAATTTGGGGTCGTTACATAACGTGTCCACAGCAATGGGGCAAGGAAGCCCCACGTTGCTAACGGTCCTGGTCAAATAATCCTAGTACCGTTGCTTATTCCTCACAAAGGCCTCAGTATGAGGGTCATAAGTTAAAATCGAAGGCGTTTTACCTTGCCCCGAGATGTTGGCCCCAGGAGCTCCAGAGTTGGGCTGCCTCCCCTCAAGCAAGGTATCCAAATCCTCCGATTCGGCCTGCTCCACAAGGCACGCACACTCCTTCTTCAACCTCTTCGCGTCTGCCTTGACTGTGGCCTCCACCACCTCAATGTGAATGAGGGCCAGTTCTTCCCTCAGGGCAGGGTCCCTCTCGCATTGCAAACCCTGGAGGTTTGGGGCGTCTATCGACTGATGGGCGACAATCAGTCTAGTCATTCGAAGATTCTCCGTGATCACAAACCACTCCCCTCCCACCTCCAGATCTTCAGCACTGTTGGTGGCATATATCTTCTTCCGGTCCAAGATGAACTTGGTAAGCCAGGTTTGGGCATACAAACCTGTTCACAGGAATGTGAGTATCCGATAAATAAAACAAAGGATGAAATGAAGAATGAGGAAGGAAACTTACCCACGCGCTGAAAGTCCAACCCCAAAGTGGGGTTCTTCTCCAGAAGGAACCCTGATGTCATAAACTATTAGTGTCTGACATCTGGGGGATGTTTCCAAGAGCTGTAAGAAGCCAGACTGACACCACGGCTCTTTAACCGATAAAAACCATCCCACGTTCTATCCTTGGAGTTCAATTGTGGCTCCAACCAATAGTAGTACAACACGTCTGCGGGGGGTGAGATCTGGGATCTCCTTCCAGGCGCAAAATACATGCCATCCCGCAAGCAACTTGAACGCCTGTGGCAGAAGCTGGAACGACGTGATCCCCATGAATTTGAGAAATCGCACATAGAAGTCGTGAAGCGGGAGAATGGTTCCCGCACTATTATGGCATGTGCTCCAGGCCTCGAATATGCCCACTCCAGTATGGGCCTTCTCTTCCTTCTGGGCCAATATATTGAAGAAAAGCACTGGAGTCGATTCTATCCCGAAGGATTTCTCCAGTTCATTCAACATCCGATAGTTCCAAAACTCATTTACCTCCACATCCATCTCCCATGCGTTTCCAATGGGTAGTTTTTTCCCCTCTAGGACGACAGGGCATGCATTTTCCACATCTTCCGGGTAGAGAGTGATGCCATGACCTATGATCAAAGACCTAGAAATGAAAAGAAAAGCAAAAACTAACCAATCAGCACCAAAACCGAAAAATTGATTAAGGTACGGGGATTCTCCTAAACTTCTTGGAGAGGTCCCCTCTGGAAAAAAATTCGGGAACAATTAAGGTCCCAGGAGCATGAGTGAGGAACTAAAAGCGAAATATCATAGTTATAGGAAACTAATTCACCCGGACGGTTTTGAGGCATCCGAGTTAGATGATTCAAAGCAGTCAAGCCCGCTCCACCATTAAATTTATCTATGGAATGAAGCCACCTAGAAAGTTCCCTATTGTTCATCACTACAACTACCTAGAACCACCCTACACGGTGGTCATGGTCCTAACGACCACGTGGTCGCAGAAACAACATGGTAACAAAATAATGAAGAAAAGTAAGGAATTTACTAGAAAACTTACTAAATAAATTTGGATCTGGGATTTGTTGATGTACGAGTGACAACGCTGGAAGAAATTCAGCCTTGAACTTGAGGAGGTGATACAACAGTTCGTCGATGTTCTCAAAAGAGTCGTCCAGGACAAAGCCATCTTCTTGATGAACGAAGGAGGGCTTCTTCGGAAATAGGTGGGATCCTGTTGACGCGGTTCTTCACCAACATGATTAGTGCTTATGTTGAACCAAAATAGATTAATGATCTTAGAAATGAGTGGGTGACACAAAATACATTTTTTGAGTGGTTCAAAGGTTAAAATCCTTCTACTCCACTAGTCAGTATTATTGCTATATACTGGATATTTGATTACAGGGTATTTCTTACAATAGAGAATCCAACCTCCATTAACTCTCAGGGTCTCCATATTTATAGGAGAAGGCACCTGGGAGTTGGTAAGAAGGTCATCACATGACCTTCTTACCTATCGTATCAACTCTGTGACATTCATGATTAATTCCTAAACCTGACACGTGTGGTCAAATCAATAGGTAAGGGGATAATGGGCCGCACGACCCAACCAAGTCGTGGGTGTCTGAATACGCACGTTCACGCTGCGTGTCCGAGAAGTTAGGGATATATCAGACACGTGATGTCTGATATATGCACGTTTACCTTGCGTGGTTGACTTTATAAAGGGTCATAGCCTCCAACTCTAGCTCATACCACGAGCTGGATACTTAACTCGACCTTCGGCCTTCAAAGCCCGGACTCAGTCCTTAAGCAACCAGAGGCAAACCCTAGGGTTACCTCGAGCAAAGGAGGTATGATCTTATGATGGAAGCTCCAGTTTTGGGGATGTCCGCGAGGAAATCATGATTAGGCCGCAACTCAGCTCGCTAATCAGCCCGTGGGAGAATCAGGGCGTACATCTGCCCCCCAAGCCCCTGCTCGTGGTATACGACGTCGTATAAGTCCACAGTAGGGGTTTTTAGGCTTCCCCATGAACTCTTCACATTCCACATTTTACGCAGGCGCCTGATACGTGGAACATCATGGTTGGTGACGGTACGTCTTCCGAGAACCGCATTTAATGGCCTAGCCTATGCCCTGCCGTCGTTTCGTATTTCGAGTGGAGGGCCTTGGATCCCACATCAGGGCCATCCAACGGCCCTCTTTACGTGACCCTTCACGTATATAAAAGGGGTGGCCACCCTACGCATGGGCCACCCTTTCATTTGAAATTTCTCAGAAATTCTCTCCTCCTTCTCTCTTCATCTCAGAAGAAAAACCCTCTTCTTTCCGACTGCCATTTTCGGCGTTCAAGAAGCTCAGGCGTAAGGACTCCTTCAAAGCTATGGAAATAAACACTCCGATGGAGCTCCCACCTAGGCGACACCTTCATCCACCTCCCAGCCAAACACTCTGTAAGTCTCCTGACTGTGCTCGTTTTGAAAATATTTTTCACTGTAGCTTAGGTAAATATTTACTGTAGCTGCATGCAAGGGTTTACTGGTTTTTTTGGGGATGAAGGGTGAAAGCCTTTTAGGTTAGGGTATTTTTGCTGTAGGAAATCGTTTAGGAGTATGGTTTACAAGATGCATTTTCTGGGGAAAATTTCTGGGTAGGATTTTTGGTATTTTAGTTCAAAAATACCCAGGATTTGGGTGCAAAACCGGGTCGCTTAGGGGACACGCTTCACAGGCGGTTTTTCCCTCCTTGCCTACTGAAACTTTCCATCCAAGGCAAATTCTATCCTAACCCTCCTGACACACGAATTCCGAGTAATCTGGGATCTTGGGAGCACAGGCGCATGTTCATAGAACCGCGTGGTCTCACTCTCCACGGGCTGGGCTTACCTCAGCTCGTGCAAAGAACACTTTGATTCTTCCTCATGCTTAGGTCGCCTTTTCTGAAATCTTTTCTTTTGTTCGCTAGGCGACCAGATGGCACCGAAGAGGAATGCCCCAAAGAAGACCGTCGGCAGCTCGGCCTCCCAGCAAGACAAAGGAAAAGCGGTGATGCCTGACTCCCCGATCCCCAACTTTGGGCCGGCAGTGGAATAGGAGCTCGAGGTGGCTCCTGATGCGTTCTTTGAGGCGGAGAGGATTGTCTCAAAGATTACCGACCAGACGAAGATCAACAAAATATTCCTCTCCCACAACATCGGGCTGGGGAGAGTATCGGTGATTGCCCGACCTCCTGCAGAGGGCGAGCGGAGCTGTACGCCGCTCGACGAGTCGTTCGCGGCCTGGAGCGGCGAGCATTTTAAGGCGAGGGCCTTCCTCCCGTTGGACCAGTATTTCGCTGACTTCCTCAATTTCGTGAGGTTGGCCCCTTTTCAGCTCCCCCCCAACTCTTATCGGTTGTTGGCGGGGTTAAAATATTTATTTTTGAAGCACGAGTGGGAGGTCCCCACTCCTGCGGATATTTTGTACTTTTTATGCCTCAAGGCCAGCCCGGATCAGCGGGGGCGAGGAGACGGGTTTTATTACTTAACCCGATTTCCCAATACGGCTGCGGTCATCGAGCTGCCCAGCCACCCCAACGACTTCAAAGATCAATTTTTTATGTCGGCGGGGTTCAGGAACTGCGAGTTCCACTACTTCAATCGTCCTCATAAGTTTTTTTCAATCTTAGCTCGTAAGTTAAGTATCATACAGCTCCTCCTGTATCCCTTTCTTATTTAGATTTATCCTGCAGCTATCTTTGCAAGGACAGAGAAATCTGTGACCCTCGGGGCTCAATACGAGACACTGGCGGGCTTGCCCCCCAGTGAAAAGGATTACCGCGTGCTTGTGACAGACGAGACGATGGTGGCCTGCAAGCTGATTTTCCCAAATAAGACTCTGAACCTAAGGAGGTCCCGGGGGCTCCCCCTAGCCTGCGATACCAGGCCCATCATCGTGGAGGAGGTCGCGGGGAATGAAGATGAGGAGGACGAGGAGGACGAAGTTCCCCTCGTGAGAAATAAGAAGCGGGCGTTGGAGGTCGCCCAGACATCGAGCGAGGAGCGGATTCTGTTCGGAGTAGCCGCGGGTCCTTTTGGCCAAGGTAACCCTTACTTATTTAGGAGTTTAGATAGGGCCACAGCAGACCCTCGGCTAGCTAGGTTCAATCCTAGACAGCTTGTCCATCGTCACCGAAGTGATCCGGACCTGAACACAACCCTGCTCCACTGTGTCGACCAACTTGTGTTGGACTACCAAGATAGCCGGCCTAGGGGTACCGTAGTAGTAGATAACACCCTAGCCTTTAGGTCGATCCTATTCGAGGAGTATGGGACCAACCTTCGGTCATGGCCATCACTCCGGAGGGGTGCGGTAGCTCCGGGGCTTAGGCAATATGTAGAAGAATCTAGCCCTGAATCAGCCTCGGACCCAGAACTTGCGCCAGCTCGGGAAGTAATTGACTTAGATTCTTCTTCTAGCTCGGGGGGTAGGATTCCCTTTAGCATACATATACTTGAATTGCTCTTTTTCCCCCTTTGTTTTTGTTTCTATATGATTGCCAACTCTTGTACTAACCATGTCTTTGTTTTGACAGAAGAGATGTCTCAGCCCGAGGAGAGTCTGCGAGGTGTGTTTGCCGGGGGGAACCCCACAGCTGGGGCCGCTGGGCCAAGAATGAAGAGACTCCGGACGTCTAGGCACGCCGCCGAGACCCCCGCTAAGTCTCCTGCTAAGGAGAAAGAGCAGCTCCCAGCTGCCCAGGTCGTGGGAACGGTTCCTCCTACTGCAGGGGGGAGCAGCATGCCCCCACCTCCTCCGCGAGCTCCGGCCCTCGTCCAGGATGCAGGGGTGGAGCCCGGGGCTTCGGCGCTTGTACCCTCCGAGGTACGCATCCCAGTCAATCCCCAGGACCTGGAGAAGATTCCAGAGGCCTTCCGGGGAACGGTGTATGAGTCGGCGAACTACGCCGTCAGCCACATATACAAGTTCAACGAGAAGGAGCTCAGGGCCATCGAGACAATGAGCTCGGTGGGCGTGATGGAGTCTTCATTGGGCATGACCCTAACGGTAAGCTGACATTACCCTTTTATGGCTTTTTGTTATCATGTTCTGCCCTGTGTTTCTTTTCTCCCTTCTCTTTTTTTTCTAAGGCAATTGTTTCTCATCTCTCGTAGGGCGTCGTTGCCCTTCACTGGAGCATAGCCCGGGCCAAGGTTCAGCTCGAGGAGATGAAGAGCGAGCACCAGACTTCTCTGCAGGCGGTCAAGGATGCCTTGGCGGCCTCGCAGGCCGAGCTGGAAAAAACTCGCCCAAAGGTTCAAGAGCTCGAGGTCGCCCTTGCCACCGCGCGGACAGACCTAGATGCCGCGAAGGCCGAGGCCAAGCGGAAAACTTTGGAAAAGGCCTTGGAAGACCTATTCTACCATTGCTGGGCCTACAATCCAGACGCTGGCTTCTCCTTCCTGGCAGCGAGCCTCTGGGAGCGCTTGCTGGTGAAGTTCCAAGCTCGCCTCGATAAAGAAGCGCCCTCCGAGGCCGGGGAAGGCTCCGGCGCAGCTGAGCAGGGCAAGACGGCGACCTCCAAGGGGCCACCTGGCGGAGCTTAGGGCCTTCCTCTCTTGCGCCCTTTCTTTCAACATTTTTAACCCCTTTTTTTTTGTGTAACCTTTGCATGAGGTGCCTCCACCTCAAGAGAATTTAACTTAATTTTATTTTTAATTGATTTACTCTCCTTTGCCCCTACGCATTTTGGTTACAATTTTTGAAAAACTTAGTTTGCGTTAATTTTTATCAATATCTCGTGCTCTTTAGGAAGAACGACGATCAATAGATTTGAATTAACTTCTATGTTTTTTGACTTGGTTATATCCAAGAACTTAATTTGAAAACTTAGTTCGTGTTAACTTTTATCCATATCTCGAGTTCTTTAGGAAGAACAACGATCAATATATTTAAATCAACTTCTAAGTTTTATGACCTGGTTAAATCCAGGAACTTAATTTGAAAACTTAGTTCGCGTTAATTTTTATCCATATCTCGAGCTCTTTAGGAAGAACAACAATCAATAGATTTAAATCAACTTCTAAGTTTTATGACCTGGTTAAATCCAGGAGCTTAATTTGAAAACTTATTTCGCGTTAATTGTTATCCATATCTCGAGCTCTTTAGGAAGAACAACGATCAATAGATTTAAATCAACTTCTAAGTTTTATGACCTGGTTAAATCCAGGAGCTTAATTTGAAAACTTAGTTCGTGTTAATTTTTATCCATATCTCGAGCTCTTTAGGAAGAACAACGATCAATAGATTTAAATCAACTTCTAAGTTTTATGACCTGGTTATATCCAGGAACTTAATTTGAAAACTTAGTTCGCGTTAATTTTTATCCATATCTCGAGCTCTTTAGGAAGAACAACGATCAATAGATTTAAATCAACTTCTAAGTTTTATGACCTGGTTATATCCAGGATAGGACTTAGTTCGTGTTAATCGCTATCAATATCTCGCGTTTTTTAAGAAAAACGACGGTCAATCAATATGAATTAACTTCTAAGTCGTTAAGGCGACCTGGTTATATCCAGGTACCATATGCCCCCCAAGTAACTGGGAAAGGGTCTTTCATGGTTACTTTAGATTACACTTGAAAAACATGTACAAATATGAACGAAGAGTTAATTCTCATTGCTTAATACATGAAAAATGGCCTTTCAGGCCTTACAGGGGAATCATTGATAATATTTCTTTAAATGGATGGCATTCCAAGTTCGTGGGACTGCCCCTCCGTCGAGCCGAGCTAACTTGTAAGTTCCCTCTTTAATGACTTCGATGACCTGATGTGGCCCCTCCCAGTTCGGTCCCAAGACTCCATCTTTGGGGTCCTTACCAGCTAAGAAGACTCTCCTTAGGACCAGGTCGCCAACGCTAAAGGCGCGCTTTTTGACTTTGGAGTTGAAATAGCAAGTGATCTTCTGCTTATAATGGGCGAGTTGGAGTTGCGAATCTTCTCGCCTTTCATCAACTAGGTCAAGGGAATTGCACAGTAGCTCGTGGTTGTGGTCCTGGTCGTAAGATTGGACCCTATGCGAAAGCACCTTAATTTCCACGGGGAGGACTGCCTCACTCCCAAAGGTTAGGGAAAAAGGAGTATGACCCGTAGGAGTCCGATGCGAGGTCCGGTATGCCCATAGGACCTGGGGGAGTTGTTCTGGCCAGACCCCCTTCGCTTCATCTAATCTCTTCTTGAGGCTCGCCTTTAGATTTTTGTTGACAACCTCGACGTGGCCATTCGCCTGAGGATAGGCCACGGAGGAGAAACTTTTTACAATTCCGTACCTTTCACAAAACTCGGTGAACATGTCACTGTAGAACTGAGTGCCATTGTCGGAAACGATCTTCTTGGGCAGGCCGAATCGGCAAATAATGCTCTTAACCATGAAGTCAAGCACTTTTTTGGAAGTTATCGTTGCCAAAGGTTCTTCCTCAGCCCACTTCGTAAAGTAGTCGATGGCTACCATGGCGTAACGGACCCCGCCTTTTCCAGTAGGGAGGGCGCCCACCAAGTCGATCCCCCAAACTGCAAACGGCCATGGGGACGAGATCATCTTAAGCTTGACTGGAGGAGCTCGGGCAACTGCGGCGAATCGCTGGCGCTTGTCGCATTTCTTCACGTATGAGATCGAGTCTTTGGACAGAGTTGGCCAGTAATATCCTTGCCTCAGGACCTTTAAGGCCAAGCTTTGCCCCCCAGTGTGGTCTCCGCAAAAACCCTCATGCACCTTCTGTAGGATGGCCTTCGCTTCGCCTGGAAGAACACATCGGAGGAGAGGTAGGGAGTGCCCATGTCGGTATAACACTCCATCTACCATCATATACCTGGGAGCTTGATAGAGTACTCACCGTGCTTCATTGCGTCCTTTAGGTAGCTTTCCCTCGACGAGATACTCAAGGATGGGGGTCATCTAGGTCAGCCTGGCGTCGACCATCTCGACCTCCGTCCTGACTTCTTCTATACTTGGTTTTTCCAAGAATTCTACTGGTACTAACCCCAAGGTCTCCGTCTCCCTGGAGGTGGCGAGTTTGGCAAGGGCGTCTGCGTTGGCGTTCTGCTCCCGAGGTATCTGTTCGATCGAGCCTCGTTCAAATGCGGACAGCTCGACTTTTACCTTTTCTAGGTAAGCAGCCATTTTGGGTCCCCGTGCTTGATATTCGCCCAGAACTTGGTTTACCACGAGCTGGGAGTCACTGAAGCACTGCACGGTGTTCGCCTTCAGCTCCTGGGCTATCCTCAGCCCGGCCAGCAAAGCTTCGCATTCGGCCTCGTTGTTGGAGGCTTTGAATCCGAATCTCAGCACCGAGTGGAATCTATGTCCCTTGGGGGATATCAAAATGATTCCAGCTCCGGAGTCGTTCTCGTTGGATGAACCATCCATGAAGATCCTCCACGACGCCTGGGGCAAGGTGACCTGGGGTGAGTCCTCTGCGGGATCTTCCCGGAATCCTGTGCTTTCTGCTACGAAATCAGCCAGGGCCTGACTTTTTATAGCAGTTTGCGGAGTGTACAAAATCTCGAACTGACTGAGTTTGACTGCCCATTTTAACAGACGTCCCGACGCTTCAGGTTTTTGCAAAACCTGCCTTAAAGGCTGATCGGTCATGACGTGTATCGAGTGGGACTGGATGTACGGCCTGAGCTTTCGCGAGGCCGTGATAAGGCAAAATGCCAATTTCTCCATCAACGGGTACCGGGATTCAGCTCCGAGAAGTCTCTTGCTGATGTAGTAGACTGGTCTTTGGATCTGGTCTTCCTCTCGTACTAATACGGCACTAGCTGCATCCTTCGTGATGGCTAGGTAGAGAAAAAGAGGCTCTCCTGCTTTTGGTTTGGATAACACAGGCGGCTCGGCCAGATGTGCCTTCAGGTCGAGGAAAGCGCTTTCGCACTCTTCTGTCCATTCGAACTTCTTGTTTCCTCGAAGCAGGTTGTAGAATGGCAAGCACTTATCGGTGGACTTCGAAATAAACCGGTTTAGGGCTGTCACCCTTCCTGTTAGGCCTTGGACATCCTTGCGTGACCTGGGTGAGGGAAGCTCGAGCAATGACCTGATCTTGTCGGGGTTTGCCTCGATTCCTCGGGTATTGACGATGAACCCCAGGAATTTCCCTGACGCGACCCCAAAAGTGCACTTTTGTGGATTAAGCCTCATGCCATACTCCCGTAGTATCCTAAAACATTCTTCCAGGTTGGAAACATGGTTATCGGCAGTCTTTGACTTGACTAGCATGTCATCAACGTACACTTCCATGTTTTTTCCGATCTGGTCTGCGAACATTCTATTTACTAACCTTTGGTCGGTAGCTCCGGCGTTCTTCAGCCCGAACGGCATGACCTTGTAACAATAAACGTTAGTCAGGGTCATGAAGCTAGTGTGTTCCTGGTCCGCCGAATTCATGGCGATCTGATTGTAGCCTGAGTACACGTCCATAAAGGACATGAGCTTGTGCCCCGCCATGGCATCCACCAATTGGTTGATTCTTGGCAAGGGAAAACAATCCTTGGGGAAGGCTTTATTCAGGTCAGAGAAATCGATGCAGGTCCGCCATTTCCCGCTGGGCTTTGGAACTAGCACGGGGTTGGCGACCCAGATCGAAAACTTGGCTTCACGGATAAAGCCGCATTTCTTGAGTCGGGCTACTTCTTCTTCTAGGGCTTCAGCCCGGGTTGTTCCTAATCATCTTTGCTTCTGGGACTTGGCAAGAACTCTTTTATCCAGATGAAGTGTGTGCATGATGACACTCGGGCTAATTCCCACCATATCCTCGTGTGACCATCCAAACACGTCCAGGTTTTCCAGCAGAAACCTAGTCAGCTCCGCCTTCCTCTGGCTACAGAGGTTTTTACCGAGCTTGACCTTCCGCGAAGGGATCTGCGGATCGATGTTCACTTCCTCGAGCTCCTCAATAGCCTGGAGCTCGGATCTGTCCTCGCCTATTCGGGGGTCAATATCCTCACTTAAGATGATATTTTCCCCTTCTGCGCTTTGAGGTTTTTCAACCACAGGATCAGCTAAGGGTTCCTGAGATTCCTCTTCACCACCTTGAATGGCCATTGCCAGCTGCCCGGGTTTAGATTTTCCCTTCATGGAAATGTTGTAGCATTCCCTGGTAGCGAGCTGATCGCCATGGACAGTGCATATTCCCGTGGAAGTAAGGAATTTCATCGCGAGGTGGCGAATGGAAGTGACGGCCTCAAAAGCTATGAGCGTAGGTCGTCCCAAAATTGTGTTGTACGCAGTGGTGCAGTCAATGACCGCGAACTCGAGGAGTTTGGAGACTGTCTGAGATCCTTCTCCTAGGGTGATCACCAGCTCGATCGTCCCTATCGCTGTTGATCCTTCTCCCGAAAAACCATACAACATCATGGAGGTCGCCTTCAGCTCGGCAACGGTCAAACCCATCTTCTCTAAGGTGGACCGGAATAGGAGGTTCACCGAGCTCCCATTGTCGAACAACACCCTCCTAACCCTCCGATTGGCGAGCTGAACTGCTACGACCAGAGGGTCATTGTGAGGGAACTGGACACGGCCCGCATCTTCCTCTGTAAAAATGATCGGTTGCCTCTCCAATCGCTGCTGCTTTGGCAGGCGCTGCTCCGAGACGAACTCTACTCCGTTATGAGCCTTTAGTTCGTTCACGTATCTCTTCTAGGCACCCCTGCTCGTGTCGACCATATGCGGGCCTCCAGAGATGGTGGTGTAGGAAAAACTAATTGCAGGATCTTTATTTATTTTCATGTAATTTACATATTATCAACACAAACATGCAAATTCCTAGAACATGCTCCTATGAAATTGATACAAATACAAAGTAAAGTAAAAACTTACATTACGCAGCGGAACTGGAACAACTCCATCCTTCAATCTCTCTAACCCTTGATTCCATTCTGTAGCAGAGTATTATCAAGAGATTGAACAAGATCAGCAACACAGTCTTCCTCACCAAGCCTTTGATCAACCTAGAACTAGTGTGGGCTGGCTCTCAACACATGAGATAGAGATCTAGAAAAGAAGAAAAGATTGTGGCTAAGAAAGGATTAGAGTGTCTAGGTTTTCACTTACCCAAATCAACTGAGACTGACTTGCTTCTAAAAACCCTAGATATCATATTCCTTATATAGGCAACTTAATGGGATTTATTTAAATTTAAATTAATTAAAAATAATAAACAAAACTAAAAGCCTTGGGCTGCCATAAATGAACTTGGGCCCAATCTCTTTATTTTGAATTTAAATCCCAACTGGGCCTAAATTCAAAACCTTTTATTTATTTATTTTTTAATTAATTAATTAAATCCTTATTCAAATTAACTAATTATAATTTGAAACTTGATTTAATATTATTTATTTATATTGATACCAATTTATCAATATTAATAAATTTACCCAAATATTCTCTTTTATTCTCTAAATCTCATATCTCTGTAAATTTTCCAAAATTGACCTAGTCAACTTTAAAAATTCTAATTGATAATTAAATCAATTAATTGAGACATTCTAGATGATTTACTCAAAGGTGATGCGGGGACCATGGATCCATGAAATCAAGCTCCAACAAGTTACCGTGAATTTATTTACGAATAATTTCACTACCTTATTAATTCCTCGTGACTCCACTATAGACTCGGAATTGAACTCTTGAATTCATAGAACGTATTTTCAAAACCATAAATACGTTATCCATTGTTATAACCATTACAATCAGTCAATCCTCTATCGATGACTTACTAACGAGCTGGGTGCAAATTACCGTTTTACCCCTCATCAGTATTTTATCCTTAACTCCCACTAAGTTCCTTATAAATGATATTTCCGTGAACTTAATCACAGAAATGAGATCTCAATCATTTAACCTTTTGAACAAAGCAATTAAGGAAATCATCTTTTCACTTCTCATACAGAAGTTATAGATTTCGTATCTATGAATAATACTCCCACTCAATTACACTAATAAATCTCCAAGATGTAAGTATAGGCTAGACCGTAGGGTAAGCTGGTAACGAACAAGTCAAAAGATTTAAATAATATAATTAGCAGAATATTATCACTCAGAATTAAGATCGGCTTAATATATGGTCAACGTTGTGACATTGATTAGATTTGATAACAACGATACTTATTTATCAATCAATAATCAATATCGGTCCTAGTCCGATGTAACTAAATACATCCGATCTTATCTACTTGGTCGATGCCTTGGACAAGACATCACACCCTGAATGTGTAAGTAGATTATATCGTAGATTGCCTAATCAGTGAAAATCCAATGCACTGATCTAATCTTAGGACTCGTTCTTTTGAACATATAATTACAACTATAATCCACTGTGACCTAGTCACTATAATTGTAACTATCCATATGTTCGGGATTTTATAAATGTTTGTATTATTTCAATAATCATGTAATAAAACAAGCAAGCAACACGGTTGTCAAACTAAATGATTTCTACTAATTTTATTGATAATATGAAATCATGCTACATGTCCGACATGGTTTTATAAGGGCATAAAACCCAACAGGTGGATATTTCTCCCCCTATTACGGGAGGAGGGACATCCTGATCCACCCGAGACCCGGGTTGACTGGCCGGGACCTCCGGAGCAGGTCGACTTGCTGGAACCCTGTTCCATGCGTATTGAGCCAAGGGGCCGGCTCGGATGAGGGTCTCGATCTCATCTTTTAAATTCCTACAATCGTCGGTATTGTGGCCAACATCATTATGAAAACGACAAAACTTGGAGGTGTCTCTCTTCCCCTTTTGGTGCTTCAGCAGCTCCGGCCTCTTCCAGGGGACTCGAGTAGAGTTGGCTAGGAAGATATTCTCCCTAGACTGGGTGAGCTCTGTATAAGTCGCGAAGACGGGCTTAAACTTATCTACGGACTTATTCTTATTTTGGCCGTGCTGATTGCCCTCGCCATTCCCCTTTCTTTTGCCTACACCGGGCTGGTTGTTCTGCGTGACATTTTGGGTCGCTGCCACGACCTCCGTCCCCACTCCAGCGGGCTGCTCAGGGACCTGGCTGGTTCCTGCAGCCGAAGCTTTGGCCTCCTCCAAGTTGATCCATTCCTGGGATCTATTAAGGAATTCGTTAACCGAGCTAACTCCCTTCATTTGTATATCTTTCCAGAGACCTCCTCCGACGAGGATTCCCATTCTCATGGCCATGAGTTTGGAGTTGTCATTCGCGTCTCTGGCCCGAGTAGCGACGTTCGCAAATCTGCTCAGGTAAGCCTTTAGAGTTTCGCTGGGCAGCTGCCTCACGTTAGCCAGAGAGTCGGCCTTGACGCGGGCAGCCTGGGAGGCTCGGAATGCCCTTTTGAAATCAGCTGAGAAAGTCTTCCAGGAGCTGATTGACTGCCTTTTACCTTGCTTGAACCACTGCCTGGCTGGTCCAGTCAGCGTGGAAGGAAAGATTAAACACCTCAACTCGGGGCCAATGTTGTGGGCCATCATCAGGGTGTTGAACATCCCCATGTGGTCCAATGGGTCTCCGTCCCCATTGAACTTTGACAGGTGCGGCATATGGAAACCTGGTGGGTACGCCATTGATGCTATGATGGGGGCGAAGAGCTCCATCTCGTCCCCAGAATCATATTCATCTTTCTCTTTCTCCGGTAGGAGCTTCCTCATTAGCTCCTCCATCTGAGCCAGGCGCTCGAGGGTTTGGTCCTGATGTCCTTGGTTATTCCGGGGCTGTTCAACAGCTCCGGATCCATTGAACATATTTGGTGGGTTATTGCCCCTCCTATCTTGAGATAGGATATTTGGGGCATTCCCTCCGTTACGTACTTCGGACAGGGCCCCCCCTGAGCGAGCATGGCTGTCTCCTCCTACCTGCTCCCCTCTATGGGAGTTAAGGCGGTCCCGCAGGTCGCCCCCCTAGCTGGCTTGTGGACTTTGCGCCGAGCTCAAACGCTGACGCAGGTCCCGCCAGAAAAGTCACTCCGGCAACTGCCGGTCTAGTAGCTCCTGCTAGAGAGGCTTGGAGCTCGCCTTTGGTGCTGAGGTCCTGGGCTTTCCCTTGGCGCCCTGCTACGTCGAGAAGGCCCAGCTGATGGCGGATCTCTCCTGCTACTTCCGTAGGCTGGAATATCTCGGACGGGCCGAGGAGGAGATGGATATCTGATTGGAGACGGAGGATGCCTGACCAGAGAGGCGATCCTGGTCCCGTCAGGTCGGATCAAGTTCGGTGGGGGCCTTTCGGCCCTGCTAACCTGCTGGTCCCGCGCCAAGCGATCTGGACGAGGCGCAGGACGGTTGTTGGGGACGGGCTGATGCTATGAGCCCTCCCCGGATCTCCTTCAAGAATTTCCTCAGGCTCCCCTGGGCGCTCTCGAGGATGGTTGGGAGCTAGGAGTCGACGTCCTGACCAAACGGTTGTACTACTGTTGTCCGGCTCTAAGCGCTTCTTCAAAGTTTACCTCTCGATGGTGTGATGAAGGAGTGGAGTTGGCTGTCGGAAGTCTGTCTGAGCGGCTATGCCTGGACCTGTTACCCCGGCGAGACTTAGGAGCCTCGCCTTGCCTCTCTCCGAAGTTAGCGCCGATTGTGAGAGGGGGTAGTCGGGCCAGCACATCCTTGATCTGCTGGTTAGCTATTGCTAGCTGGCTCCTCAACTGAGCATTCTCCATCTCCACCGCAGTGTAATAACATGGGTTTGGATTAGGTGGCCGGGGCGCCAAACTTCCGGTGTCATCTTGGCCCGCCGACTGTTTTCCTGGCCACTGCTGGACTTCAGGAGCTTGTTCACCAGGGATGGCAGTATGATGAGCCTCCTTCCCATCATGCTGTTTTGTCTCGTTACCGTGCATGGATCGAGTAATCACCATAGTTGGATGTTTGCGGCAGCACTAATCTGACTTGCTCTCAATGAAAGCACCAAACTGTTGACGCAGTTCTTCGCCAATAGGAAATTAAGAAAAGAAGAGAAAGGGATTAGTGCTTATGTTGAACCGAAATAGATGAATGATCTTAGAAATGAGTGGGTGACACAAAATACGTTTTTTGAGTGGTTCAAAGGTTAAAATCCTTCTACTCTACTAGTCAGTATTATTGCTATATACTAGATATTTGATTACAGGGTATTTCTTACAATGGAGAATCCAACCTCCATTAACTCCCAGGGTCTCCATATTTACAGGAGAAGGCACCTAGGAGTTGGTAAGAAGGTCATCCCGTGACCTTCTTACCTATCGTATCAACTCTGTGACATTCATGATTAATTCCTAAACCTGACACATAAGTGTGGTCAAATCAATAGGTAAGGGGATAATGGGCCGCACGGCCCAACCCAGACGTGGGTGTCTGAATACACACGTTCACGCTGCGTGTCCGAGAAGTCAGGGATATATCAGACATGTAATGTCTGATATATGCACGTTTACCTTGTGTGGTTGACTTTATAATGGGTCATAGCCTCCAACTCTAGCTCGTACCACGAGCTGGATACTTAACTCGACCTTCGGCCTTCAGAGCCCGGACTCATTCCTTAAGCAACCAGAGGCAAACCCTTGGGTTACCTCGAGCTAAGGAGGTATGATCTTATGATGGCAGCTCCGGTTTTGGGGATGTCCACGAGGTAATCATGATTAGGCCGCAGCTCAGCTCGCTAATCAGCCCGTGGGAGAATCAGGGCGTACAGATCCAAAATGCAACAATCGTTGGAGAAGTTTGTTTGTGATTTTAGACATTCAAAGTTGTTTCTCTCTATTTTGAGAATTTAGAATCAGTAAAAGTGTGGAAGGGAGCCTACTGAGGTATTTATAGGAAGAAAAACTCATGTTCAATCCAACGGTACACATGGAATGCCCCCAAAAAATCCACATCCGACAGTTTCGAATGGCTCAGGCACATTAACTAGCCCAATCAAGTGCTAAATCGTAGATTCGTCAATCCACGATCTGTGCCTTTCTCATCCAACGGTCCACATTGAAAATCCTAACACAATCCTCATTCGATGGTTCCGAACAGTGCAGAAACATTAAACAACCCACTCGAGTGTTAAAAGCACCTTTTCGTATAGACGGGACACTTCAAGAAATGTGCTGAAATCCATCAGTCACCTAGAACATTAAAATATTTTCTCCAAATTATTTGGGCGCGAGTGGCAAAAACATACCATCTACCTGGAGACACGTGCCTAGGTCAGTTGGAATTCGAAAGGTTGGGGATGAATCAGTTAGCCCCAAAGTAAACGAACCTAGACTTAGGTAAATGAACCTTGGTCTTGGTCAATGAACCTGGACATCAGTAAATGAATTCGGACTTATGTAAATAAACTAGGAGACAGGTAATTGATCCGGGATGAAGAAGGCAAGTCTCCACTATGCAAACATGGACGAAGACTTGGGGGATAAATTTTATCCATATTTTCCACCTTGGACACATGGCACGACCAAATGGGTTTCATGGGCTCTCGAGAGAGGCCCGGGCCCAACCAGGGCCCAACGAACAATGAGCAACCAAACCCTATCATCCCGGACCTTGCCGAACCCAATTAGTAGCGAGTAGCACGAGCATAGTAAGGGGGCCGGAAATGAGGTGTAGACCGGAACCACCTTCCCAAGCGCATCCAATCTCTATCCTCTGGGATTTATATTATGGTGGCAGATGGTCCATTCCAGGAGACGGATCCCATCAAGTGGGATCTAGACGAAGTCTCTGGGTCCATCCCCAACATTCTAATTCGCAATCAGGATGTCCTTCGATCCATCATTGCTAGCTGATGTCCGTTCTGTTAAATGAACCCGGGTCTTGGTCAATGGAACTGGACATTGGTAAACGAACCCGGACCATAAGTCTGGGTGCAGCAAGCTCAGTTCTCCCCACAGATGACGTGTCCTTGAGAAATCTGACAGTTGGTCTCCCTAACTAACCTACAGGATTGGGTACGCACTGAATGTACGATGTTCTTAGGAAACGGTACTACCACTACTCTGACAGATCCTATCCCCAAGATCCCCCTGGCAGCCCACGCAGACCAATCTGCATTAACAGAGAAAGGGTAGCTGTAATGCTCTACTACACTTAAACTGACCTAGTCGGCCTAGATTAATGACATGTTTACATGTTATACTCTTGTATTATAGCTCTGTT
The DNA here is from genome assembly GCF_963169125.1 of Humulus lupulus. Classification (NCBI taxonomy): domain Eukaryota; kingdom Viridiplantae; phylum Streptophyta; class Magnoliopsida; order Rosales; family Cannabaceae; genus Humulus; species Humulus lupulus. Next base: position 123,665,003 of record NC_084801.1, on the reverse strand, counting down.
AGAGAGAACTTATCATTATATCCTTATTGGGCTCGGATTATTTCTACCCAAGTCACATGACTGCCTATAAATAGGGTCATTCATGCACTGTAGCGAGGATTCAATTTTCTCTTGTATGTTAAAACGCTGTTGAACTTGCAAAAAACCGCCATTGTTAAACTCTCTAAAGCTCAATACTAGTGACTCATGGACTAAGGGTCATTAATGCCCCAACCACATAAAAACGGTGATCTTATTCATTTCTTTGCCTTTCTTTCTAGCTCTTATTTCTCAACATATATATAGTTTCCGAAAAACTTGGTAAACAGTTGCAAATGAGGCTTTGCCATTTTGTTCAGTGTATTTCAAAGGCGTGGAAACAAAATTTAATCAGCCTGATCGTAATGAAGATGCACTGTATGCGAATCGACACCTCACAGTGTTTGAATCTCAATGTATTCCACTTAGTAAGGGAATTCCCATGCCCCTCGACGAAAATACTCGGAATAAAGTTGAGTAGTTCATATTGGATAATTCTCCAGAAACTAAAGTGTATTTAGAGTAAGTACAACATTAATTTTCACATTATTATTTGTTCAATATACTCCTCCCATAATCTTAACACTGTTAATTAATTAACATGGAACACCTAACTGAGGTGCAACAAAGAGATGTCGCTGTTAATCATAAATTGACAAAAGAAAGAGTTTCGTTAATAGTTTCATAAGAAGGTAACTTGTACTTAGCACACTGTTTACTAAAAATCACATTCTCATTCTAATATATTTATTTATTATTAGATATATGATTTGCACCAGCTCGGGTCATTAGAGCATGCTGATGAATTGCTAGATTTAGCATCTGGGTCAGATCTATTGGCTTACTCCTATCAAGCATGTATAGTGAACGGAGTTCAAACTACACAAAATAGTGGAGTGTGTGTTGCTGGAAAAAAAGTTTTAACTATTATAGACAACTTGAAGAAATACTCCAGTTGCCTTTTAGTGGTGCTTATTCAGTGGTATAATTTCGATGTAAATGGTTCAATACAAATCTGAAAAAGAAGAAAACCATCACTGAAAATAATATCACTAGTATCAATGTCAGCGGTGAATGGTATAAAGATGAACTGTTCATACTGGTTAGCCAAACAAAACATGTATTCTACATCAATGATCTCGTTAGAGGACGAGATTGGAAAGTTGTCCAAGAAGTGAATCATCGACAAGTTTGGGACTTTCTAGACACTTCAAATATGATTACTAATGTTGATGTTGTACATGACAGCAACTCACTGAATTTTGACTGTGGATCTCGAAGAGTTGGTTGTTCAACAATTCGATGCACCAGCGACACAAGTCAACATTTCCCATCAAACTTCTTCAGTTGTGCAAGATGATGATGGATTTATTAATGACGATGAAGATGATATGGTGGACAACGTAGAAGAAGAAGAAGATGAGGATGAATTTCTTGTCGACCTTATTGATTATAATACTAATGATGTGTGCCTGATAGATGTTGATGTAATTAGTAATGATAGTGAATATTCTACTTAGTTTTGTATCTCTGTAAAAGTATTATACATATTGAGAAATAACAATTTTGTTTCCAAATAGCATGTTTCAAAGTACATAATAAATTTAAATAATACTCACTAAAATTAATTATAAATAAGAATTAAATATTAAAATAGATAGGTTACATTACTGTCGTGTTAGCAGATGTCAGCAGATGTGGCTAGAGCCCACGGTGGAGACGCTAGCGGTGATCCCCAACCAGATCCTACTAGGATCCAAACTTCATGTGAGTTAGGTATTTTTTTTCTTTTATTCACTCAAATGTTTATCCCATATATACTAATATTCTCTATATTGTTAATAATAAAAAAAAGGAATCCCAACTAAGAGAAAGGGTCGTGGTGCAGCTATTGGAAAAGATCTAGATGAAATGCAACGTAAAAATGGAAAACCACTTGAAGTAACATTTTTCCCAAGAACGTACAAGGTTGTTAGGGGCGAGCACGCTACTTTTGTCCGCCTGGTGGGCACCCAAATTAAAATGAAAGTTCTCAGATATTTCGATTCATGGGAATCAGTGCCTAAACAATACAAGGACCAAGTCCTTGGCGTGATCCATGTAAAAAAAAATATTAAATGATTTTTTAAAGATGTGTCTTTAATATAGTATATATATTATTAATATGTTTATTTTTCAATTTAGTGGTATTATCAAATAGAGGGCAACGATGATTTCTCAAAGTGTATAGATGGTATCGATCGAGTGATGAAAGACCGATACCGTCATAGGAAAATAATAAGACGCGAATACTTTCAAAAATACTACAAAGGACTAAAGGATTGGGACAAGGTTTGAAACAACCCAACCAAGGATGTTAACAATGAGGAGTGGAAGCAGATCTATTAGTTATTTACAAGTCTAAAATTTATTGCGCGCTCCCTAAAGAACAAGGAAAATCGGAAGAAACAGAAGTATTGTACAACATAGGGTACAAAATTGATGGGGGTTATCCGTCACGAAAGAGTAAGTGAAAGTTAAAATATTATCAAAATTATTTTCTTTTAAATTATATGTTCTCTAACCTTTGGGTTATATGTTTTAGGCGAACCCGGACCTTATTGAGTTATGGAAGGAATTCTACTGAAAGAAAACAACAAATGATTTTGTGAACGACGATGCTCGCCAAGATTATGTAAGTTTTAATTATGTTTTTCTAATATTCATAGAGTTATATTTATTGTTAGTGTCTCTAACAATTTTCTGAAAACAGAAAAAATTGAAGGCTGATTTTGAGTTACAAACTCAGCAAACATCCGGTGTCGCAACCAATGATGATGGTTCGACAACAATGGATAAGGTGGAGGTGCTACAAAAAGTACTAGGCCAAAGGCGTGGACACGAGCGAGGAGTAGGCAGCAAATTGAAGGGGTCAGGATCATCATCTACCCAGCGCTCTCACTTCAGCGAGTCTCAAGCTCCTCCTCAATGTTCATCAGAACAGATAGAAAATTTGGAGAAAAAGCTAAAGAATTTGACTCACCAAGTCAATTTCTTGTTTCAATTTCTTCCACCTTCATTTCGTCCACCAAACATTCAGATGGCGCCTATGTCTGATAGCGACAATATTTCTAGAGCTTCATCTTCTCAACCTCCAGCTCCAGCTTATCCTTCCATGTACGGGCCAGCGCCGTCTCAACCCATGGCACCTCCATACATGTACGGAGCAACACCATCACCTTATCCGTGGTCAATTCCACTGTTGTTGCAGCCGCTGTATCCCTACATGTATGGAGCAGGATCGTCCACATTATCTCCCCAATATCCCTGGTCGATACCGCTGTCGTAGCCACCACAACCACAACAAGAAGAAAATATGGAGGACAAGACAACTAATTTAGAGACTAGGTTTATATATTATCGTTAGTTATTGTTACATTATATTAACAATATGGATATTTGTTATCTTAATGAACTAATTTGAATATTTAATAAAATATTTTTATTTTAAATATATATGTTTTCAATTATTTAAATTTTGATTAATCATTTTTTCATTATTTTTTATAAATAAAATAGTATCCCCCTAATAATCAAGTATTATGGGCAACTAGTGACATATCATGGGTGACACATCGACTAAAAGTTATGTCACATGTGAAAATACTTAGGGCGACATCTCAACTTTTAAGGGTGACACATACGTCGCTGATATTAGAATATTAGAGGCGACTCATTAGTTGTCCCTAATGTATACCATTAGTCACATTTTATTAGGAGCGACATGATATATCATGGGCGACTTTTATTATCGCCCCTAAAAATATTTTTTATTGGAGTGAATGTGACCCCTTACAAGTTGTTATAATTAATGCAATTTTTCACCCCAAAAGAATATATAATTACGGGACTAAATAATAAAACTCCTTAATAGGAACGTCACTACTATTATAATAAGTGAGTCTTTCTTTCTCTACAATACATATTTGTAATATAAAATATATATTTGTATAATTAGTTAGTGAGATTGATGATCTCCAAACGACAAAATCTAGTGTCGGTGTGGAAAAATCAACATGTACACATGTGTATTTCTTCTAAATAAAATTCAACATGTTTATTATTATTTCTTTGTTAAATTAATTAATTAATTAGCTTTGAATTCACCGGTTTCTAGAAGACAAAATTAGATTTCAAATTCTAAGCATAATATCCGGCTTTTAGTTGAAATGTGTCCTATCTAGAACATTTTATTTAAAGTGGCACAGTTTTATTATATAACTACGTACCCTAGCTTATTGGTATCTCAGTCAGAAACTAGATTAGAAATTTACTAATAATTATGAGTAGTAGTGGTATTAATTAACGTTCTATCAGTTCAAACATATATTTTATTTTGACTCATTTTTCATGCTAATCTAAACAAGATTACTAATGGTGCATGCATGTCATGTCATTTTCGGCACTATAATGTGTTTATAGTTATGTTTTGCCTAAATCTATAGAAGCAGTGCGTATGAATAGCGATCAAGTACGTGTATAAGAGTCAAATTTTGTCGACTACACCAAATAAAAGTTTTAAGCGTGGATCGTTACATTTGTTAGTGGACCATGCAGGAATCGATACCATGCTCAACAGGGACGAGTATGAGATATATGTTCTCAGAGAATAGATATCCCATGTTGAAATGGAATCTATATTACAGATGAGACATCTATTTTTTTGGGAACCGGCGTCTCGTGTTCAATGTAAGATATCTTAGGCATCAGTTCTTAAACCGACATTTATGATACTAGACATTAGGTTGAAAATAATGTTATATTATTTTATAATATAATGTAATATTATATTATTTTATAATATAATATTTTAAATTAAATAAATGTGAGTATCACATATTGTAACATATTTGGTGTTATAGATTTGTAATTTCCAAATATTGCCTATTATTGTGTAGATTTTGAGTTGAATTTCTTAAAGACAAATGTTTGTATTCAAAAACTTGTAAATGATATTTGATCAGTGTTTGCTTATATGTGGATGACATGCTTATTCTAAGTGATAGCATGAAATGGATAGAAGAAACGAATAAGTTTTTATCATCAACCTTCAAGATGAAATATCTTGAAGAAGTCGACACCATACTTGGTATCAAAGTGAAGAAACATAGTGGGGGTTTTGCGTTAGGGCAAGCCCACTATGTTGAGAAAGTATTGAACAAATTTAACCATCTCAAGGTTGAAGATGCCAATACTCCATTTGATCATAGTGTAAATCTAGAGAAGAATGAAGGAAGAACGATGGCTCAATTGGAGTACACTAGTGCTATAGCAGGGAGTCTTATGTACGCTGTCCAATGTAATAGACCTGATATAACATTTGCGGTAAGTAAACTTAGTAGGTTTACAAGTAATTCAAGTGTGGATCACTGGAAGGCTATTGGAAGAGTCCTAGGTTATCTCAAGAAAACCAAATGACTAAGCCTTCACTACTCCAAATTTCTTTCAATCTTAGAAGGATATACAGATGCAAGTTGGATATCCAATCTTGGGGACAACTTGTCCACAACTGGTTGGGTATTTACACTTGGTGTAGGTGCAATTTCTTGGGGTTCCAAGAAACAAACCTGTATATCTCATTCCACTATGGAAGCAAAGTTTATAGCTCTAGCTGCTACCGTCAAAGAGGCCGAATGGTTAAGGGATCTATTGATAGAGATACCCATAATCAAAGAGAAGGTATCCACTATATCGATACATTGTGATAGCCAAGCAACATTGGCTAGAGCATACGACAGAGTGTATAACGGGAAGTCTAGACATATTAGTCTAAGACATGGATATGTAAGATAATTGATTCAAAGATGAGTCATCTCAATATCCTATGTGAGAACAAGTGAAAACTTGGCTGATCCTTTCACTAAGCCACTAACGAGAGATTTAGTGGCTACAACATCTCGAGGGATGGGACTTAAACCCCCTAAAGAGATTCACGATTGATGTTAACCTATCTTAACACTAGTTATTTAACTAGTGTTAGGTTCAATAGGTCTTAACAAGTCAATCAAGTGAATATTAGTTGTACTCAAAACAAGTCTCATCTGAGATGCTGAGTACTTGTGAGTTACCAAATTAAGGGTTAAAACCGAGAGGTTTTTTGGTAAGTAGAATTCAGTCTTGTGAAGACAAGTATTTTTTGTAACAAAATACTGTAAGAGTTCTACCTATATAGACCTAGGGGTGGTGTCGCCTCTAATGAGAATTGAGAGTATTCTTAGGAACGTCCATGAATGGAAAGTGCACATGACCATTAGCGATGCAAAGCGAGACATAGATGTCTCAAGTGAACATGGCAAAGGTGTGTGTTATCATCGATTTGTTATCATGAAAAGATGGTTCAATGCCTAGTGCAACCAAATTTTCAACAAATTTTGTGATAATTACACTATAGTAAAGTTCAAGTTGAAAAACATTTAATTTTATGCACCAATGCAATAGCTTCTATAAGAGAGAGTTGTTATTTAATCAAGTGGGGGATATGTTATAATTTAAAATATAATGTTGATTGATTAAATAAGTGTTACAATAGATAACTATTTAATCTAGTGGGGTAATGTTATATTATTTTATAATATAATGTTTTAGATTAAATAAATGTGACAAAGAGTGTCACATATTGTAACATATAAAAGAGAGTTACAATATTTAGATATATGTGAATATCCAAATAGTAACATATTTGGTGTTACAAATTCAATTACAAATTTATAACTTCCAAATATTGCCCATTATTGTGTAGATTTGTAGTTACACAATTTTGAGTTGAATTTCTTAAAGCCATAAGTGAAATGGTGGTTAGAGATATGATTTTAACCTCAATAATGTGTTTGGGGGTTACAAATCAATTGGGGGTAGATTGGAACCGTTTGGAAAAATAGCACAGTTTTGTGTGCTGAAATTGGCTAGTGGTCGTGGCTAAGAGTGTTAGTGGCCGCGACCTGGGGAACAAAGACCAGTGGCCACGACCACTGATACTCCTGGGCACGGCCAGAGTGGCTAGCTGACTAAATTTTCATATTTTTCCAACTTTTTTGAACGGCTCCAAAAACAAAAATAACTCCCAAATCTAATTTTTAATTCCATAAACATCCAATTAATCATTGGTAACAACCGTGGGGTTGGTAGAATTTGAAATTCAAATAGTTTCTCTAAACTCTATAAATAAGAGTCTATTACTCACTTGTAAGATACAATTTTTCTATCCATCAGAGCACTTGGCTAGAAAACACCTAGAGGCTTGATAATTCTAGAAAGTTATTTCCAAAATATTATGAGAGTTCCCTTAGTTCTTGAGTTAGGGGGAAATAAGCATTTGGACAAAGGTTTCAAACCTTGTTCAAGTTGGTGATCCCCAACACTCATCACTTTGGTTGTGTGAGAGTTTCTTGTTTTTGTTCTTGTTCTTACATTTTCTACTATTGCTTTTCTTCTTATTCCTCTTGTCTTATTTACTTGTATTTCTTGTTTAAGAGTTGTAATTTTTTATTTCTTTTGTTACAAATACTTTTACTTTATTTGTATCTTTTTGTTTAGAGTTGTATTTCTCCATTCTCTTCTTCTAATTCTTCTCTTATTTATTTGTATTTTTCAGTCATAGAGTTGTAACATTATTTAATCAATCTTGTTTATTTGTATTATTTTGTCTAGAGTTGTAATAATTCTTACCATTACTATTGAAATAAACATTACATATCAAACCAAGTCCAAAATATGAAATCACACAATATTATCTAAACATTACATATCAAACCAAGTCCAAAATAAATCCAAAAATAATCATTTCATGCATGTGGTTTTGTTGTGTCCATAACATCCACAATTGGAACACTTCCGTTGCTTTTTTTTTCTCATCAACATCAAAAACCTTACCCTTTACTTTCTTTGATGACGATTTAGGTTTTAGTCTTCTCCTTTGGAAACTCTCATTTCGAAGGAATTCGTTTATTCTTTGGTCTCCCTGGGAGAATTAACTTCACTGGTTGATAACAACTTAAGACTTAACCTCTTTTGGAAGATGTCGTTCTATTTCAGGTGGTAAAGGGTAAATAGATTCTACATAAGCCATCCTCTAAAATTCAGTCGTGTATTTTGAGCATAGACTATATAGATCTACTCCACAATACATTTCTGCAATGACACCGTGAGCACATAGAATCTTATCAATGGCAAACTCTCGACATGTACAAGAATGTTGTGATCATTGTAGTTATCTTGCAATTTCCATGTAAATAAACTAACAATGTCTCTACTATTTTTTATTGCAATTGGTTCAATCTCCACCATTTTCGTTATCTTGTAAGTTAATTTTATATTGAAGAGGTTGCGATCGATTTCGGTAACTTCATAATTGTGTTCAAATAACTCCTCATAAGTTAGGTTAGTTTGTACCAAAATTGATCTTGATCGTGAGCCATTTGAAATCCATTTCATGAGTCTTCATTCTTTTTCCACAATCTGTCACATAATATTACAATATTTTTGACTAACATATGAAAAAAATAATACAATAAACAAATATAAATTACTGGTATTACTTTGATTGAAAAGTTATATAAAAAAATGAAAATCAAGTTGAAAATCTCGAAATTCGACAACCCGACCAAAAATTCGACAGATGATTGAGAATATACGATGATCTTTCTAAAAATTAGACTACTTGTCTAAATTCGACAGATGGTATAAAATTTAGACAGGTGGTCGAAAAAATACGACTACTGGTCTGAAATTTAGACAGCTGTTCTAAAATATCAGACTCCTTGTCAAAATATTAGACAAGCTATCAAAAATTTATGGGTTTCTCTATCTCGAAAATGGATAAAACCACTATTAAATTTTTTAGATTTTCAAGCTTTAACCTCCATAAAACTCCATAAATAAACATAAATCCTTACTTATACTTTCAATATGCTAAAACAATCATTTTGCATTTTAAATATGCAAAAACAATATCAAAAATCTCATTTTTCATAAAAATATAATCTAACCTTTTGAATGGGTGGTGGCCGAATTTGTGGAGAGATGGTGGCAGCTGATGATGAGCAGTGTTCGCCGGCAGTGGTGGCGGAAAGAGGCAGTGGTTGCCGGTGGTGGTGGTGGCGGCAGGATGAGAGTGGGTTGTTGTGGGTGGGTGAGAGGAAGAAGATGATAGTTTTTAGGGATTTTGTTTTAATTTATTATTATTTTATTTTAAGGGTAAAAAGGGTAATACAAAAAATTCATTAATAAAAGAGGTCATTTAGCTAAAAACTATTGAAACTAGGCCAAAGTACAAATTACACTATAAAAAGAGGCTATTTTGCCAAGGAGCCCATATATATATATACACGCCAGGTTTTTCAATAGCAAAATTAGGGATATAGTGTACAAATTTCAAACCACCCATATCAGGTTATCAAATAGGTTTCAAAAACCAAATCAAAATATATATTCATAATTAAAAAATAGCAGCAAAACCAGAAGAAAAAAAAAAGCTTGGAACGACTAAGAAAATAAAGAAAAATAATGTTGATGCAACAATTTTGTTCTTTCTGTTTTGGGAGGTACTCGCCTTCAAAATCTAATTCTCCAATATCTTTCTAACAGTATGGATGGCTCCGTTGATCGTCGAACCATCTGGGAGTACTTGCCAGAAAGACACTCCGATGCTTAAGTAAGTCCCTTATCTTTTTTATCGAAATGGTATTTATAGGAAAAAAAATATTAAAGAGTCAATTATTCAATCTGTTTCCTGATTGGTTATTTGAAATAACCAAATTTCCCGCCAAAATGCCCTCGGACTCTGCCAACTTGCAGAGGGCAGGACCGGGGCTCGCCTCCACACATTGCCCACAAAACAAAAACACAAATATACAGCACAAAATACTATGACGATGGTTCTATGGCACCTTTTTCGTTCCCCACCATCAGATCTGTTGCTGATATCACCTCTGTTTTTGTAACTTTCTTTGTTGAAGTATGTGCAGATGCCCCACCAGCAGCCTCTACTATGATAACGACACTTGTGACAGAGGCCACTTCTGTCGCAACATCACCTTCCTCAATAGGTTCTCCGCTCGGCGTGTACACTGAACTTAAGGCGTCTCCTCTTTGTTTTAATCTCTCCAAATGATGTGCCGGATAATTAATTTGCAAATCCCCAAGCTCACCGAGATATTGCTCCACATCATACTCCCCCAACTTCAAGTCTACACTTTTACAGTACATCTCAAGCTTCGCCCATTTTTCCTTTGGGGTCTGCTTATTATGCAACGCCAGGTCCAGGTACCTTGCAGTATCCACCTCGACAATCCTTGCGAACTTTAGTTCGGTAATTTTATGATCTTTTATGTGTTGCCTCGTGGCCTCTACTGCTGCCTCTTCCATTTCCTGCAAAACAAACAAATCGGCTACTTACTACTTAATCACAAACCTCGACCATAGAATCACAATACACAATTTATAAGTCACACACCTCAGTCATTTCTTTCAACCACCATTCATTTTTGGCTATGACCTCTTCCTTCTCCTTCATCTTAGATTTCAATAGAAGCTCCACCTCCATCTTCTGCTTCCGTAAATCTGCAACGTTCACCTCCAACCCCTCCACCTTCTGTTGCAACTATTTCTTCTGCTTCTGTTGTCCGCACTCTGCGGCAGTTCGGGCTGTTCTTGATGGTTCTGTGTCGGCTTGTGAATGTGTTTTGTACTATTCTACCCATCGTTTGCCAGCAATCTGATGTTGGCGTGCTGGGAACGATGGCATAGAACTCTGAGATCCCTCTCTGATACGATGAGTGTTCCCTTCGGGTGGTCGAATTGGACGACCTGAGTTCCTAATCCATCATGGTTGGGATTTTCTTTGTCTTGAGTTTTGCGCAAGGCTTCATTGGTTCTTTGCAACTCGATGATTTCGTCCTCTAATTTGGCATGGGCTGCAGTCAGTGCTCTGATGGCCTCATTGGACCTCTGTTGGCTAGCTTCCAGTAATCACCACATTTTTTTGAGTTGCTCACCAACATCCGTCGTAAGGGAGACTAGAACTACTGCGCTCGATGCTCCGTTATTCTTTGGCAGCATGGCTTTATTGTCCGGTAGAATCTTGGCTATTGAAGATTTTCTTGGTTCAAAGATTGTTGTTGTTCCTACAGACAGTGCCAAATTGTTGATGCAACAATTTTGTTCTTTCCGTTTTGGGAGGCACTCGCCTTCAAAATCTAATTCTCCGATCTCTTTCCAATAGTGTAGATGGCTTCGTTGATCGTCGAACCGTCTGGGAGTACCTGCAAGAAAGACACTCTGATGCTTAAGTCAGTCCCTTATCTTTTCTATCGAAATGGTATTTATAGGAAAAAAATATATATTAAAGAGTTAGTTATTTAATCCGTTTCTTGATTGGTTATGTGAAATAACCGAATTTCTTGCCAGAATGCCCTCGGACTCTACCAACTTGCAGAGGGCTGGACCGAGGCTCGCCTCTGACTTGTGGCTTCTATCCTCGACTCCTTTGCTCAGGCTTAAACGCCTCATTTCATTTGTCCTAAAACAGCAGGGCACTTGGGCCGAATATTTTGAGCCCAACAACTAGATTTACAAATAAAAGAAAAACTATTGTAAAACTTCCTACTCTGTCTAAATCCAAAACAAGAAATCACAAATATATACATCTATTCGACAATTTTATCAAAAAGAAAGAAAAGGAATATGGGAATGAGACCAAAATAGACCTAAAACCTACAAAATTATACATAAACACGAGTATGTATAAATACCAAATAAAAAGTAAATAAATAAATATATATACCTTAAAATTAAAACTAGCTTTGAGAGACTTTCTTCGTAGCTAATCAGAGAGAGAAAAAAAGTTAATAAACGACAACAAAATTAATAAAATCGAAAAAACAATTAAACATTTATATAGATATAATTGTTGAGAGATGAGTGTATCGCATGTCTAGTATGCGAGTACCAGCGTCGGCTTCGTGACTGTGTGGAGGTGGCGGCGGCGTTTGGAGGGCGGATCGGTGAGAGAGGAGAGAGAGAGAGAGAGAGAGTGAGTTGGAGAGAGATAGAGATAGAGAGAGAGAGAGAGGTGGGGAGGTGGGTCAGAGGGTTTGGAGTTTTTTGTTTACAAAAGAAAATGAAGGAGAGAAGAAGGCGACAACCTTGATATCATGGTTATTATTAGCAGTGACATGTGTTGCTACTAATAATGTTTAAAAGTTCCTGCTAATACTAATTTTTTTTATGTGACAATTATTATAAAAAAAATTAGGTGGAAAAATTTACACATTTTTTTATGAAAATTTAAAAGTTATTAGGGTTTTGATGCTCTTAATATTGCCACGTGCCACGTGTTAAATGTCGAATGTCACCGCTAATAATTATTCTTTTTTTTAAAAAAATATTCGAGGTGATATTAGCGGCGACAACACGTTTTCCATGCTAATGATGACATTATTAGGGACGATTTTGTGTCGCCTGTAAATATCATTTTTCTATTAGTGTGTTTCCAATGGTGGAAAGTTGTCCATCCTGAAAAAATTATTTACAAAGAAATTTCATTACTTGCTGCTGTGAAGGCAACTTAGCCATTTAAGCTAAATCTTGAATGTGTAATGGTAGCTTTAAATAATATTTAATATTATAACAAATAAACACAAGTTTTCACTAGAAAAAAAAGGAGAAATACAAATTCGCACAATGTTTAGATAGTAATTTTTGCTCCAATTTACTTCTGTATAATTACTCTATCCGACTGATTTCATTATAAAGTATAATATATAGCTTTTGAAACATTTATTGTTTTCAATCTAATTAATTTTTTTTGCTTACTCTTAAGTTAAAAATATTTATGCTATTATTCCTACCCTAGACTTAAATCCTAGGTCCGCCATTGCTCCCCACGTCGACCCTAAACTTAAATCTTGGGTCCGTCACTGCTCCCTTTGTCGATTTTATAGTAGTGAACTAGCGAAGAACACCATTTTTTTAGGGGATGCTAATTAATACTTTGTTGGGGTAATTTAATTAGGGAAATTTTGGTATTTATGCATAATGTAGGTGCATATATAAAAAAAATATCATTCTTTAACATCATTCCAAAATAATGCTACTATTTGTTTGGTTTCCAAAAATACCTTTATCATTTTTTTTAGCCTCCATCTCTCTTCTCTCTCTCTCTACTCTCTCTTTCTCTCTCTCGGATCACCTTTATTCTTTGGAGTTGTTGGGCCCAAGGTATTCGGCCCAAAGGCCTTTCCTCATTTGCGATATGATCAAAACGGATCGTTTTGATCTATAGAGGCTCTGAAGACAGAAGCTACGGGTCAGAGGCGGTTTGCGCCTCTGACCTCTGCGTATTTGATTTAAAGTCATCTCATCTTGGGGGGAAATTCAGTTTTTTTCTCCCGCCAATCAAGGGTTCAGTTGAACCAAATAACCACTGCACATTTCTGTTCTATAAATATTAGATTCTTATTCAAACAAGGGGATCGAAAAAATCTGACTTAGGCATCGGAGTGTCTTTCTTGCAGGTACCTCTGACGGATCAACGACTGTAAAAGCGATCGTCATCATCGGAACAGGATCAGAAAACCAGTTATCGTCGGCAATACCTCCAAATATAGAAAGGCAAATTTTTTGCATCAAAAAATTGGCGCTGTCTGTGGGAAACGAAGTTTCCTCTTTAGCCACATCGTCGAATCAAGAACTCTTTCCTTGCAACCAAAATCCACTTGAACCTTGGAGTCATGCCACCAAAGGGCAATGGAGTGCCAGGTCCCGTCGTCCAGGTCGTCCCACCAACGGATGTAAATGACCAAATCGACAGGATGTGTCGCCTACTGGGGGCCAGCCAACAGAGATCCGACGAAGCCATTAAAACGCTGACCGAAGCCCAAGCAAGGCTCGAAGCTGAGATTGCTGAGTTACGAAAGTCCAACGAAGCTACGCGCATAACCCAAGACAACAACAATCCTGACCTTAGTAGACCTGAAGCCCCGATCGTTCAGATTGACTCTCCCCGGAGAAGCGCAATCCACGCCCGAGAAGGATCCCAGGGTCCCCTACCATCCTCCCCGACCCGTCTTCACCAAGGAGGCGAGGAGAAGAGGACGAAGCATCGTGAGACACTTACACGAGTCGGTGCAGAGCCCACAAGAACAACCCAACCAGTCTCTGAAGATGGGCCCCAGCAGACCCCACAACAGGCCGCACAAGCCTCACCTGCTGAGGATCGTACCCCCTCCATCCGTTTCTTGGACAACTGGAAAGAAGAGATGATGCGAGAAATGTTAAAGAAGTTTTCGGATGGAAGGTCCACTCACACCACTGAACACATGGATTTGGTGTCAAGGACCACGGAGAGGTCTCCCTTTGCAGAGTGGATTCAGAACGAGCCCAAACCACGAGACTTCGTAATCCCTCCTCTACCTGCGTTTAATGGGAAGGGAGACCCGCTCAACCACCTGTTCCAATTTCAACAAAAGATGGCCCTAGAAGCAAACAATGAAGCCATATAGTGCAAAGTCATCTCCACAACTTTCTCTGGGTCATCCCTCCTCTAGTTCAGGCAGTTGAAACCTGGTTCTGTCAACAGTTTTGGTGATCTCCGTAGATCTTTTCTCCAACACTATAATGCTAACCGCGAGGCACCAAGAACAACGGCAGATCTCTATCGAATCGAGCAAGGGGAAAATGAACATCAAAAATCATACCTGCAACATTTCATTGACCTCATACATCAGATCCACGACGTCGACCCAGCCACCGCGGCTAACCTCTTTGTCAAAAGTTTACAGGTGGGATCTCTCTTACACGAAAACCTCACCATGACACCACCTCATGACATGGCTGAGATTCAGATCTGTGCACAGAAGAAATCCGCACTTATCTCCGCTCCACCACCAGATAACCCTCCTCCCCTGCTTGCAAGGGATGACAAGAGGAAGAGACAGGAAACGGATCACGCGAAAGAAAGAAAAAGGCCAAGACAGAATCAAGAATCACCACGATACCCCTCCTTCGAATACACCGTCCCTCAGGAGGTCATTTATGAAGAGAATAAAGACAGGCCTATCTGGTGTGAGCCATACAAGATTACCACTCCTCCTGACATAAGAGATAAAAACAGGTACTGCCTCTTCCACAAGGATCATGGCCATACAGTCACCGAATGCCACAACCTCCACAATCAGATCCCGGGCCTCATGAGAAGTGGACGGTTAACCCAGTATATTAAAGGAACGAGCAGACCTGGCACTTCACAACCCAACACTGCTTCTGCCCCAACACCACAAGCAGCAGACCCCCTGCATACGGCCACCACAAGCTCATAAGAACCTCTCAAGAAAATACCCATGATACACGGGATCGTGGAGCTCACTGAGGAACAAGAACAGGCAACCAAAATTCACAGGAGGATGGAGGAACGATTGAAACGATACAGATCACTAGGCCACACAGTCAACCTTGTCACTTCGGAGGACAGACGTTATCCAACCTCTACAATCACCTTCACCGAAGATGACTTGCAAGGAGTGCACCTGCCCCATGATGACCCTCTAGTAATTTCACTACAGGTCGACCATTGCCAGCTGGGAAGAGTTTTAATTGATGGGGGCAGTAGGGTTGACATTCTTTTCTGGGAAGCCTTCCAGAAGATGGGACTCGAAGAAAATCGGATCCGGACCTCTGTTGCACCAATTTTAGGATTTAACAGTCAGAGGGTATACCCAAAGGGCATTGTTCGGCTAACAGTGGTAGCTGCAGAACGCACCTTGCCTGTAGACTTCCTCATCATGAACTCCATCACAAGCTACAACGCCATCATGGGAAGAAGTTGGATCCACAAAATGCAGGGGGTGGTCTCAACTTTGCATCAAGTGATGCGGTGCCACTCACCCAACGGACTTTATACCATCGACATAAAAGGATGCCAGAAGCAAGCTAAGAAATGCTTCCTTACCCTAAAAGAGATAAATAATTTTGGCACATCCCCTCCTGATGACAATCCTAACAAATAGCAATCACAGCGTGAATTACCAGCATGTCTCAAAGGCATCGATCTAGAGGAAGATCGCAAAAAGCCCCAGACCACCCTCAATGATCTAGAGGAAATCTGTATAGACGACGCAGAACCATCCAAAATAGTGCTGGTGAGTACCAAACTCCATGAAAAAGAAAAGCAGACCCTAGTACAATTCCTCCAAACCAGAGTCGGAACCTTCGCCTGGTCTCCACACGACATATTAGGAATAGACCCCTCTGTCATGAGTCATAGCCTCAACATATCAAACAGCTTCCCACCCGTCAAGCAGAGACAGAGGAGGTTTGCTCCTTAAGTCAACCAGGTCATCCAAGAAGAGGTACAACGGCTTCTAAGCATAGGAGCCTTTGAAGAATGCTTGTATCCTAGTTGGTTAGCCAACCCTGTAGTGGTCCCAAAGAAAAACGGAAAAAAGAGAGTATTCATAGACTACACCAACTTAAACAAAGCATGCCCTAAGGATAGCTACCCTCTACCGAAGATCGATCAGATGATAGACGCCACAGTAGGTTTCGAAAGAATGAGCTTCCTTGATGCCTACTTAGGATATAATCAGATCCCAATGAGATCCGAAGATCGAATCCATACAGCTTTCATAACAGAAGGTGGCTTGTACTGTTACAAAGTTATGCCCTTCGGGCTAAAGAATGCAGGAGCGACATACTAGAGGCTAATGCACAAACTGTTTTCCTCATTGCTTGGGAGGAACATGGAAGTATATATTGATGACATGGTCATCAAATCTCGACAAAGTTCTTCACATGTGGACAATTTAATCGAATGCTTCGACATCCTCGACACTTACAATATGAAACTAAATCCAACTAAGTGTGCCTTTGGGGTATCCTCTGGATAGTTCCTAGGATATGTGGTCAGCTAGAGAGGCATCGAGGCCAATCCAACCCAGATTGCATCACTTTCAGAGGTAAAGGAACCTAGAACCATCCGGGACATCCAGGCTCTAACAGGCAAAATTGTAGCATTAAGCTAGTTCATATCACGCATGTCCGATTGTTGTCAGCGCTTCCTACAATGCATGAAGAAGTCTACCAACACCACCTGGGGGACAGAACAAAATAAATCTCTCGAAGAACTGAAAGGTTATCTGAGCTCTCCTCCTATACTGAGCTCTCCCATCCCCAACAAAGACCTGTTCCTATACCAGTCTGTCTCGCACTTTGCCGTGAGTTCTGTGCTCTTTTGAGAAGACACGAGCTGACAGAAGCCGGTGTTCTACTGTAGTAAGATGCTACTAGACCCTGAAACCCACTACAGCATGATGGAAAAATTGGCGCTTGCACTCGTTACAGCGAAAAAGAAGCTACGACAATATTTTGAAAGCCACACCATCAATGTATATACAGATTATCCACTGAAGCAAGTGTTGAATAAACCCGATCTCTCTGGTAGATTATCTAAGTGGGCAATTGAACTCGGGACGTATGATATACGATTCTTGCCACGAAAAGCAAAAAAATGCCAAGTACTTGCTGACTTCCTGGTCGAAATACAGTCTTTTACCCCAGATACCTTGCCTGAACTGTTGGAATCAGAAGCTGAATGGGTATGGACAATGCATACGGACGGAGCATCCAATTCCCAAGGAGTCGTTATTGGAGTCGTATTAGAAGCACCCTCCAGGCTTAAAATTGAGGAAGCCATTCAGTTAGAACAATTTGCCACAAATAACGAGGCCAAGTATGAGGCTCTGATTTACGGCTTAGAACTAGCACGAGACATGGGCATTGGACGATTAAAAGTCAGAGGGAATTCAAAGCTAATGATAGAACAAGTGGTCGGAAATTTTGACACCAAGGCACCCCATCTGACTAGCCTATTACAAAAGGTAACTGACTTGCAGTCACAATTCCACCAGTTTGAACTCGTACAAGTACCAAGGGAACAAAATCAGAAGGCTGATGCCCTCGCCAAATTAGCCTCTGCATGGGAATGTTCTTGACACTCCGCCATATACACAAGCCAATCACCAAAGGTTCTGGAAGTTTTCTCAACCTCATCAGAACCTGAGTGCTAGATGGATCCAATCATTCGCTATTTGTCAATGTCTGAATTGCTAGCCCATTCAAAGGACGCTAAACTTCTGCGTCTTTGAGCTCAACACTATTCCATCATCCATGGAACGTTATACCGCAAATCCTTTGATGGCCCCTATCTTCGGTGTTTGCGTCCATCAGAAGCTAAAAAATTGTTAGAGGAGATACACGAGGGAGCATGTGGAAACCACACTGGGGGCCGAAGTTTGGCACACAAAGCACTTACAGCAGGGTACTACTTGCCATACATGATGACAGAAGCACGTGACTATGCTAGAAAATGTGACAAATGCCATCGATTTGCACCCACCATCGATCAACCTGCTCAAGCTTTACACTCCATCATTGCACCTTGGGCTTTTGTAAAATGGGGTATGGATGTGGTAGGGGAGCTGCCTAAAGCTGCTGGAGGAAAACGGTATGCTCTAGTGGCCATCGATTACTTCACTAAATGGGTTGTAGCAGAGGCATACGTCACGGTCAGCAAAACAAACACCACGAACTTCGTGTGGAAGCAAATCATCTGTCAATTTGGGATACCATGGGAGATAGTCGTTGACAACGGAACCCCGTTCCAAAACGCCAAAGTACAGGAGCTGTGTGACACATACAAGATAAAACTGAGTTTTGCCTCTGTCACTTACCCACAAGGCAATGGCCAAGCAGAAGTTTCCAACAAAGTCATTTTTGCCAACATCAAGAAAATTTTGGAAGATAAAAAAGGAGCATGGGCAGAAGAGTTACCAAAGGTGTTATGGGCATATAGGACAACAAAAAGGTCCTCTACGGGCAAATCTCCCTATGCCATGGTATATGGAACAGAAGTTATCATCCCGACAAAGGTGGGTCTCCCTACACTTCGAACAGAGATAGCTTCTAACCAGACCACAAACAACATACAGTTGACGCATAACCTCGACCTCCTGGAAGAGTTGCGAACAATAGCACAATTAAGACAAGAAAACTATCAACAGGCTGCAGAATGCTACTACAACAAACGAGTCCACTTACGTACGTTTCAGAAGGGCGACTGGGTTTTGCGCAAAGTCACTGGCAACACAAAGAAGTTAGAGCCAAACTGGGACAGGCCATTTGAAATTATGGAAGTATTAGGCAGAGGGTCTTATACTCTTAAAAATGTACGTAGTGGGAAAATTGTACCTCGTACTTGGAATTCAATGTCTTTGAAACAATATTATTGTTAATAGTTGTACTATGTAATTCAAAACTAATACAACAACTTTCCTTTTCACATTATTTTAGTATATTTTACACACTCAGCTTTTGCTGACACAATTTTGCATAAGGATTCCTTACTATAACAACCTAACAAGGACACTCATGTGACAACTATCAGTTTACTCGCTCCACACTGAGAGATACTACCAAACACATATTTTAATATATCCTTACTTACCCATATGAAAAGCAACATTATTCACGTGCACTTAAAACCACCTATCACTCCTAATATAAATAAGTGACCATCGGAATACTTGTGGCTATCAGTTTTCCATTCATTTAAACATCCTACCGCGATACAACATGAACCTTTAATCCCAATATAGTCATTCCCTACACTTAAGGGTCTCCTTAGAACAAAGAGAATGTTTACCAACATTCGAAAAATAGCACATGATAAGATACAATCTGAGCGACACAGGGCCGAACCTCGGTGGATCGTGGTAGCAAAGCCACTACACGCCATATGCATACACAGACCTGTTGCCTCTGCCATTACGCTTGATATTTTGCCCAAACAAATTTGGGTTTCACCTAAAAGCATTCTAATCTGACTTGACTAAGCTACTGGGGATCTAAGGTCAGCCATTTCGCAGTCTAATCTGCCCTGACTATGCGGATTTGGCTGTCCACCCAGGGTACACTACATCAACTACCCTGCCCTCTCACCTTGATAAGAGGGGCTCCCCCCTGAAATTTAATCTACCCTGACTACTGCAGCAGAACCATCAGCTACCACACCTTGGGTTCAACCCCAGTATACACTAACTGGTTTAGCAATCCAAGGCCGGGAGGAACTTTTCCCGCAGTCGCACCCACATCCTGTACGACGGTTGCCTCTGTCAGAGTAAGAGCCTACCCAAGCAAGCCTTCACACATACTCCTCGGTATGGGTGCACTGGAAAGACGTCTGTTCCAAGGTTCTACCTTTCTCAACTCTGCCTCGGCGCCCAGCCTCTCATGCTATCTTCTGCGTCCAAGCTGAACCTCATCGCTTCCTCTGGAAAATTGTAAAGCATCAACCTTGTTTTTTCGTACACCCAAGGGGCAGATTTCGTTCCAATAAGATACCAAAACGTCTCTCTAAACGCAAGCAAGTTCAACGCAAAACAACAAGGTAGGCTTTACAAAGTACGAAACTCTCATGGCTACGATCCAGTTCAACAGATGTTAAGCAAGGGACTACCTACGCACTCGACTCTCTCAACCATAAACGCATGAAAATGATGTAAACTTTGTAGATCATGCAGTTAGAAGCCCACAGATAATCAATAAAAGCAATTAATCAGAAGCTGTTATTTATAAACTATGTTACATTAATAACGATTCTAGTTATATATAAAATATTACTTTATATACTATATACAAGTGTTCTCTTGGGAATATCTAATCCCATTCAATACGACGCGTATACTCTGCCATCGCACTCTCTAGCTTCGGATGGCCTAATCCATAACGCTCACATGATATGTAATATGGAATACCACTTCTTATTAATTCATCCAACACCCAAGTTGAATATAACCACTGTGGGTTATCAAAAATCCGCCTAAAAAACGGCACCTTTACCCACTCACGATGTTCATCTGCAACAGAAATATCATCAGCACCAACCAATCACCTCAACACTAAGCTAAATCGCTCATCAACACATGCAACATATGACTCAACCATATTGCCATTATACCTATGAATACTAAAAAAACGCATACCTCAGCCATTTCTTTTAATTGTCTCTCGGTTTTCATGACAACCTCCTCTTTTTCCTTCAACTTATTTTCTAACTGGAGTTCCACCTCCAGCTTCTACTTTCGCGCATCTGCCACGCCCATTTCCAGCACCTCCAACTTCTGATGTAGCGCTTTCTTTTCTTTCTCCAAAATCTCTTTATCTGTTTGCAAAGATACTACATCTTCCTGCAAATCATTTATCATGCCATCGAGCTTCTCCATCCGAGCTTCATGTTGTACGCAGAATTGGCTCTTCTCCATCCATTTATTGGTCATGGCCAATAGATTCGCTTTCAGTTTGTCACGTTCCAACTCGTGTCCAACAGAACTTACTACCTTCTCCTCTGTGGCTAACACTTTCTCTTTCGCCTCTGCCAGCTGCGTTTCTAACTTCTTGATGGCCTCCACAAGCACATTTCGGTTTGCTTCCGCCATCCTCCTCCCTGCCCGCTCTTCTTCAAGCATGATCGCTTGCTCCACCAGCTTCGAGCTGTTCTGCACAGCCGCCGCATACTCCCTTCTCGCAGCAAAAGCACATACGTAGCTCTGCAAAACATTAATTACACTTATCACTAATCACACTAGACATGTACCACACGATATTCACTATATTACATATTTGAAAACCATGCTAGTTTTCAACCAACTTACCATCCATATACGGTCTGACACGTGTTGCAGCAAGTCACTTTGCCACTCAGCGACCCGATAACTTCCGCAGGAAGATGAGGTCTACTTATGCGCAGCATCTCCTGTTAGGAGTGTGTCCTAAAAGCATGTAAAGACATTTGATTTTCTATGAATAAATAAATACAATGGTTTATTATTATTGTTATATTTAGATTGTTAAATTATTGTTTGAATAATTTTGTAAATATCAGAAAAATTCCATATTCATTATTGAGGATGTGATCTTGTATTAGTACGAGAAAATTAAGATCACATGAATGAATAAAAACAGTCAACAACAACAAATTAAAGTTATGGAATTCTTTAATTAGAGTTGTAAGTACGGTTTACTGAGTATCATAATGATACAAATAATCTAGATTGGGATTATTGATGTGGGAAGACATCTTGGTAAAGGTGATTTATATAATATGATTATATATGACATGGACCGATATGAATTAAAGTCTTTATCCAAAAACCATTTAATAATAAAAACTTGTAATTCATATCATAACTGATGATCATTTATAGATCAACCTAAATCCTGAGTGTTCATGAACTCCTGTTCATGTTTATTAAATCTTTTGATTCATTCGTTAAGGTCTCTTCAAAGAATGAGGCTAGTGACTTTTGTTTTGGAGATTTAATATCATGGATGGCTGGGAACATGTATCAACAATACGGAATCTAATCTTTCCTAACGGATCGTATATTAGTTCCCTTAAGGGTTAATTCTGAAACTGAATGATTTTGAGCTCAAATCTATA
This sequence comes from Humulus lupulus, assembly GCF_963169125.1. Lineage (NCBI taxonomy): Eukaryota > Viridiplantae > Streptophyta > Magnoliopsida > Rosales > Cannabaceae > Humulus > Humulus lupulus. Next base: position 123,642,457 of record NC_084801.1, on the reverse strand, counting down.
ATTAGATTATAGATTAATTATTCACTAGTGAATTAATGGTACTTAAGGAATAAGAAGTAAATTAGAAAGGTTAAATGGTAATTCTCCCATTCTAATTTATGAACTAATTAATTAGAGGGTTGAACTATTGTAAGATGGTTATATCAATGGACGACTTAAGAAAAAAAATTCTGTAAAAGTATATCTATAACATAAAGAGTGCAATTCTGAATTTATAGTGGAGTAATATCATAATTAATAAATTAACTATTATAATTAAAGAGTTTAATTATTTAGTTTCAATTGATTGGAGCTTAATGTTATAGGTCCATGGTCCCCAAAATAGCTCAAACAATCACTGTCAAAGGCAAATACAAAAAATGGGCAAAAAGGACTTATGTGATAAGTAAAATATTTTTCTATGTATCAAACATAATTATTGTTTAATTATGTGTAATTAATTAATTAAGAATTAATTAATTATTTGATTTAACAAAAATATAATTAATTTTGAATTAATTTATTTTTGGGATTTTGGTATTTAAATAATAATAAAAATTTGGAAAAATCACATGCCATCACAGGCATGTGGTACACGTGTGGCACAGTGCACAGGCACTGTGCTACACGCATAAGAGATGTACTCAGTCTCTTGATTCCACAATTTTAGTTATTTAAATATTAAATAAATAATGAGATATTTTAATATGATTAAAATATTATTATTTAAACAAAAATCTGATAATTGATCAGTTATTTAGAATTTGTTTAAAATAACAAATATTTTAATATATTGGATATATTAAATATAGGATATCAATTTTCATAGAACATAACTTTTCAGGGATAGAAAAATATCTAGGAATCTCTCTCAGAGAAAGAGAACAGTGACAAAAATAAAGGTCATTGTTCTTCAAAAAACCTAGGTCCAAACTTTATCAGATCTCATGTGTTGAGAACATCTGATAAATAGTTAATTGCCTATTATTTGTATAGCGAGTCCACACTCGTTCTTTGTGTGCCTGAGAACATTTTGGAAGATCTTGGTGTGAGATCTCAAGGATTCAGCCATATGAAAAGATAGCAGCAAGGAAGGACCTGAGGTAATTTTTCTGTTCATGTCCTTGATTCAATATATATATGCATGTGAAGAAGTTGATCTAGAAATCTTATGGGATTAATCTAACAATTTGATTGTTGTTTCGCTGCATATAATCTTTGATTTGATCAATAAAAACCAACATCTCCTCCATCTCCTCTGTTGATGCAGAAGGTAGATATTTGGGCACATCTCTCGCTCTGTCACTTGCTTCTCTTCCTGCTATTGCAGCAACAGAAGCAAAGGGGGCAACCGGCTCCCCACCTCCTGCTAGCATTGACACCATAACACTATCAAATGTCAATGCGATTGTTCCCACTCCAGAAAGATACGACAGGGAAGGGCGTACAAGCAACCCATCTCCAACGTCTTCGCCCCAAGTCACTCGGCAGATACACTGGTGTCTGCACTGCAGAAGAAGTTCGTTGCTCCAGAAAAGCACTGGGGGACTCAAAATTACTTGTACCCTTTGGGGATACAATGATGACCTCTCCTGAATGAGAATTAGAAGCCGCAACTGATGTTGCATGAACGTCAACACTTAAAGTATGATCACTTGCGACCTCGGTAGTCTTCAATTTTTGACATACGGAAAGAGTCTCATGAGTAACAACCCGGCCTGCGCCAACTGGCTGAGAAGGACTATTTATAGATTCAAAACCACCCCCGAAAGCATCCTCCAAAAGACGGTTCTTACGGGAGGCAGAAGAAGGGCATCTCCCCTTTGATCCTCACCTCTGACCAACATCAGAGCCCCCAGCCAGGGCAGAAGTAGAAGGCAATGCCTCTGATGACCTTGCACAGGCGCTAGGGGATCTCACTTCAACTGGCAGATCGCCTTGCACACCAGTAACAGTCCCTGCCTCAGACGGCTTGGCCGATGTAGGAAACAGAGCCGCAACATGCGCAACACCTTGCGAACTTGCCTCCAAGGAGGATCCAAGCGCAGGTGAAGAAGAGGATAATGTAGGTAAAGAGCCAACAGGGACAGACCCCCGAGGCTTCTTGCACAACGACAGAGCTTGCCCAGTTGGTAACTTCCCTGGAGTAAGCTTAGGGATTGTTAGAGAAGAGCCTCCAGCGGCAGAAGCAGACCCTCTTGGGATCTGAAGCTTGGACGAAATGCATTTCCCATCATCCGAGTCTTCATCAGAAGACTCATCTCGCGACTTCCTCTTCCCCAGGCGTCCTTTGGTAGAGGCACCTGTTGGAGAGGTTGGATCTGCAGAACGTCGGAAGGCATAGAGGATCGTCCGTGTATACGAGAAGACCTGCGTGCCAAAGCAGATTTATCAGGTAATGATTCTGCATCAGAGGTTAAACCAGAGCCATCTCTCTTCTTATTTTCAAGGATCCCTTGACGCTTGGCACATACGACAAAAGTCTCAGAGCACGCCCTCTCATACTCGGTCTTTGATAATGTCAAGGTCGAAGGAGCGGGGAGGAAGGGGGGGGGGGGGATTTTTTCAAAAACACTCCCAACTGCTTCACGCAAGTGGCCGTGATTCTGGCAAGGGACATGTCGCCCCTCTGCATCCTGACTCGCATAGCACCAAGGTCAGCTCGGTCTACAAAACAGAGCCGAGTCATGATCTGCATATAGTAAGGGTTCATTACGCCTCTGATACTGATAGCACGCGAAATCTGGTGCATGGAAATTTGGTGCAGGTTCTGTCGTTCAGGACTCATACTAACCTGAGGCCACGCGAAATCTGGTGCATGAAATAAAATAACAATGTATAGGACTAGGTTAATGGACGATCATTTAAACGCAATATGCTTGCACGAAAAGAGAAAGAGGGCAAAAAAATGGTAGAACTTACCTTTGATGAAAACCCTGGCCAAGGGGAAAATTTCTTGTGGCAGAAATTCAGGATACCACGCACCTCCAATTGCGAAGAAGTACTTGTCCCAATTCCTATGAGAGCTGTCGAAGTCAGTAAAGATTGTTTGGTCTTTTTTGGGGGAAAGATAGAAGGTCTTCCAAGGTTTACCTTCTATTTCTTTATTAGTCGACTTGGTGAAGCATGCATAAATGTCATCTGATTGGATTTCAAAATTCCTAAGGGCTCCAATCATTTGAGCCCCGACTATGGATTGGATAGCGTTTGGGAGGAATTGAGAAATGTGAGCTCCAGAGTTTGAAATTATTTGCACTAGCAGAGCAGGGAGAGGAAAACAAAGCCATTCAATGTGCCTCAGACTCATGACGATTTCGCTGGGTTTAATCACATCTCTGAATCACCATTCCTTTAGTTCAGAATCTGTGAGCATTCGAACCGTGACATTGTCTGGAATATCAAACGACTTATGTATGCGTTTGTATGCGGCTTTGTATCCTTCACAATCCACAGGCTCAGGGGATGAGCGAGAAGACATGGTCAGGAAAATTGGGAGATTTGCTGTAAAAATGGGAGAACAATCAGTCTTAGGGTTTTTTCTCTCTTAGTTCTTCTCTGGAAAGCTAAAATGGAATTTCAAAAGGTTTGAAATGAGAGTATTTGAACCAAACCAATTAAGTGGGAAACAAAATGTCTAAATTAAGAGTAATACTCAATAGTTGAGCTTGCATTCAATTCCGAATGACGAATGACAGGAGTCTATGTGATCGCGCGCCTGCAGGTAGTCTCGGTTAACGGGGAATGACAACTTTGGGCAAAAACTTTGGCATTGAAGAGTCGGCCCAAGGTTCGAGTGAATAAGCATGCCTCATCCGTTCGAATCTTGGGCCGAGGGGCATCTGTTGGGCCCAAGGTATTCGGCTCAAAGGCCTTTCCTCATTTGTGATATGATCAAAACGAATCGTTTTGATCTATAGAGGCTCCGAAGACAAAAGCTACGGGTCAGAGGTGGTCTGCGCCTCTAACCTCTGCGTATTTGATTTAAAGTCATCTCATCTTTGGGGGAAATTCAGTTATTTTCCCCCGCCAATCAAGGGTTCAGTTGAACCAACTAACCACTGCACATTTCTGTTCTACAAATATTAGATCCTTATTCAAACAAGGGGATCGAAAAAATCTGACTTAGGCATCGGAGTGTCTTTCTTGTAGGTACTCCCGACGGATCAACGATTGTAAAAGCGATCGTCATCATCGGAACGGGATCGGAAACCAGTTATCGTCGGCAATACCTCCAAATATAGAAAGGCAAATTTGTTGCATCAGCAGGAGTTATGGCAGCCACCACCAAACCATCACTACCACCAAATTTCTTTGAAAAAACATCTACAACTTTGGCATCCTCCTCTATTTTTTTCTTCTCTTTTTCTTCTTCTCTCTTAAAGTGTCCATGGAGACTAAAATAAAATGCCTCATGATAGTTTTTGATGATATAAAACTTAAACCAACTAAAAGTTCAATTAAGACACTAATTTATGCATTTCGAATAGATCTGTGCATGATTTTTTGGTTTTTTTGCAATTTTTTTCACAATGTTTTAGATCTGAAATGTAAAAATTTGCAGAAAATTCGATATACCTCGATAGATCTCGATGTACCTCGATGCCTAGCTCAATGGGCCCTTAAAAATCATGATTTCCATGAAACAAATTACTTGCCTCGATAGGCCTGGACATGCCTCGATGCAAATCAATGCAATTAATAGAAAGTGCAGAACTTTTCACTTGTGTGTCCATTTGAGGTGATTTTTTTTTAAATTTGGGTATTTTCTTGAGATCTACATGTCTGGAATGTGTGCACACACATTTGGGAAGTTAAGGGGCTGATTGGTATCCTACCTGGATCCAATTTTATGTTTTTGAAATTTTAAAATCTATGGGACCCATGATAATAGTTGATTGGTTGGGTGTTTTTGAAAATTAAATCTTGATCTATATCCGGATTTTACATTGTAAAAAAGAAAACGCACAAATCACGTTTTCTGCAGTTTGGGAAATTACTTTCCAAAACTCTAAAATCAAATCCTTTCTCTCGTTCCCTCTCTACTCTCTTCCTCTCCAAATTTGGACTGAGCTTCCTCCTCGTCGACGGTGAATGGCTGACTAACTGCACGCCGACTTGTTGCCCCACCTGCATGCCTGATCAAATCATCTTGTTTTCCATTAGCCACACCCACATATGAGGTATCATTATTTATTCTAAATATATATATGTAAAATATGATTTGACTTTAACTTGTTTGGGTGGTTGGCTTCTGGGTTTAATGGAAGGGGATTTTGATCATCTATGTGTGCTGAGTTGGCTGGGGATGTTGATGCGAATGATTGTACTTGGGCTTGTTTTTTTTTTTGTCTATCTCTTTGCAATAGTATGTTGCAAGAGCATCCCTTAATTAATTAGCAAATTAGCTCAAGTGCATCAGTTATACTACAAATTCCATTTCAGATTAATTGTTTGTATTAAAAAAAAAAAAGAGGAAATTAAGTGGCTCCAGATCTTTAAGTGAAGATCTTCAAAGTATTATCTAAATGCATATTGCACTCTCAAGCCTAGTTACACGTGATTATATTGTTCTTCTGTCATTAATTGTGGAAGAGAATAATAAGAGACTCTCTTCATATTTTTCTTTTTCTTCACTTTCTGCATCTAATATAATTGTTTGTGTATATATATGTTGGGTGTACAACCAAAGTCCCACATTGGCTAGAAATGGGAAGGATTTTGGGTATATAAAGTTGGACACCATCTCCATTGGAATGAGGCCTTTTGGGAAGGTGCCCAAAAACAAATCCGTGAGGGCTTAGGCCCAAAGCGGACAATATCATACCAATGGAGAAATAGATGGTGTCCGACGGTCCTTACAAGTGGTATCAGAGCCGGATCCCAAAATTAGCCATGTGAATGTATCCTCGGATTGCCAAACAAAGGAGGTGAAGCTTGCTGCTAGAGCCATCAGAGGTTCAGATCTGATTCGAAGGGATTTCGAATCTAGCTGGTGAAGGGATTCATCTAGCTTACTCAAGGGGATCTTGAGTGTTGGAATCGAGCGATTCAGGTATTCGAAGGGATTCATCTAGCTTACTCAAGGGGATCTTGAGTGTTGGAATCGAGGGATTCAGGTTTAGATCTGTAATCGTCTGAGGGGAGGCAAGGTAGTCCTTTGTTTTAGGGGAGGATTGTTGGGTGTACAACCAAAGTCCCACATTGGCTAGAAATGGGAAGGATCTTGGGTATATAAAGTTGGACACCATCTCCATTGGAATGAGGCCTTTTGGGAAGGTGCCCAAAAACAAATCCGTGAGGGCTTAGGCCCAAAGCGAACAATATCATACCAATGGGGAAATAGATGGTGTCTGACGGTCCTTACAATATATATATACACACATCAGGCTTGTTGGCTTTGGTCTATTAATGTGTTATAGCTAGGAAATTATATATTGTAAAATGACACCTTAAGAATTTAATCTCAGTGTTCTAGATAGTTTCAATGATTTTTTGGTGCCAAGATTACTGTTTCTTTGTATCTAATTTGTAAAACATATTTCTTTTTTCTTGAACTATGTTGGGTATGATATTTGGGGACATTCTTGTTCTGTTTTATTTTTGTTTTAATAAGTTTTAATTTTTTTTACTTTTCACGCATAGCTGCTGCCTACTTGATACTCTCTGTTATTGGATGTAATACAAATTCTATCTCTTCTCCCTTTGCACCCTTCTTACCAGAAGGACATCTCTTTTGGGTTTGAAGCATGGAAGGGTGTTCCTATCCTATTGTTGCTTTAGTGTTATTTTCAGTTATTTAATTCTTTTAGCCACCGGCTATAATCGTTCTCACTCAAGTGTATAATATTAATTATTTATACAATTTATATCAGTTACTGGTGCCCATTTATAGCGGTGGTTTTGTAATGTTAAAGTATTATTGCCATTATATGGCTTTGATTATACCAAATTTAGGCACATGTGACATTCTATAGCTTTCATTAGGCTATTTTCAGGTGCAATTACCTTTTTATGACTATGATTATAATGCATACTTTTTTTCAAAAGTGGTTATCCTATATTTAGTTGCAAGAAGTCAAGAAAAATTCTAGCTTCTAGAAACATCTTATGAGGTAAATGATTGATTTCTTCTTTCTTTTTAATTTTTATTAATTATATGACTGTTATCTTATTTTATTTCCCCATTTTGTTATTTGCTTTCTCTGCATGGCTACAGGTTGTTAGTAGTGGTGGCACTACCTCATGTTTTGTTAGGACCTTATTGCTGTCACTTTCTTGTTATATTTTCAGATATTTTACCAATCACAGATTCTGATTTTTTAAATTAAAAAACAATTTACAGATAATGAACCAATCACATTTTCATAAAACATATTTTCAGTAACTGAATTCAGATTTTCATTTCAGAATCATGATTTTCAAAATTACAGTTTTCCAACCATGAACCAATCAGACCCTAAAAGTTTGAAACTATAAGGGTATTGTTTTGAACTTTGGTGTGTTTTCAAGCTTTCAACTTCCCAAATGTGTATTAATTGAATAAATTAGTGTATTAATTGAACTTTTAGTAGGTTTAAGTTTTACATCATCAAAAACTATCATGATGCATTTTATTTTAGTATTCATGGACACTTTAAGAGAGAAGAAGACAAAAATAAAGGAGGATGCCAAAGTTGTAGAAGTTTTTTCAAAGAAATTTGGTGGTGCTGATGGATTGGTGGTGGCTGTCATAACTCCAAGGAATAAATGTAACACGAGAGAGAGAGAGAGTAGAGAAAGAGAAGAGAGATGGAGACTAAAAAAATGAATTAGTTATTTTTAGAAATCAACAGTAATATTATTTTGGAATGATATTAAATAATAATATTTTTTTTATATATTTGCATCTATTATGTACAAATACCCAAATTTCCTTTAATTAGGTGTTACCTCAATAAAATACCCAAATTTCCTTTAATGGAAGCTAGCAATAATAAACCATATTCACGTGATAATTTTATTTTGTGCCTATTATAAATTCTTTGAATATTTACTAAATTAGTTAAATTAAAACTATTAACACAAGCATATAAAATTAAGTGTGGTGAGTACCACAGTTAAATTAGTAAGTCATATATATTTTTTTGTCATTTTCCTCGTCAAGCATGACATCACACGCGAACTTTTTATGTTGTAATTGAATTTAAATTATTCATTTATTAATAATATTTATATATTTTTTTATCTTATATTTTTATTATTATTTGTTCGGTCTTTGTATTTTAAAAAATTTATTTTTGTATCCTATGTTTTATAAAATGATTCAAATAGGTTCATAAATTCAATTTTGATGAAAAAAAAATTGAAAATAACAACACAATTTTTAAGCAGAATGATTTTATTTTTGTTCTGAATTATTAGTTTGGTGAATTATTTGTTATTTCAGTTGAGAAAAATTTGACCAAAATTGAGTTTAGGATTCTATTTGAACTATTTTACAAAACAAAAAATCTAAAAAATAATTTATCAAAATAGAAAGTCCAAAAAAATAATTTGATAAAACAAGTAACCAAAAAAGAATAAACTCTTATTAATCTTACCATTTTTTTTAAGTTGTTAAAAGTTAAAAATTAAAAAAAAAAAAATGATTGAAATTATGCTATTAAAAAAACACAAGAACCATTGGCAAAACTAAAACGTTAAAGTCCAATAATGCAATCTACTATTTGTAATAATAATTGGTCGGCTTGTCTTATCAAATTGAAAAAATCCATGGTTGTTTCTCATAATAGAGAACAACAATTTTGAATTTGGCAAAACCAAGGTTTTACTTTCCGGAAATATTGTATGAGAATCTGATATACCGGTTTCCCAAAGTGAAACGTTCATTTTTCACTTCACACTTTCACATTTCACTCTTCTTAGAATATTGTAAATTATGTATACGGAGTATTAAGAATGAGATTTGAGTTTGCGGGTGTAGAGTTAGAGAATGTTTAAATTAAAGAATAATGAACTTAAGTGTTCAAAAGAAGTAAGATTAAAAGTGAATATTTAATCTGCAAAATCCGAAAACCCGAACAACCCACTACCCAAAAATCTAGATTTTGACAAAACCTATTAATTTTTGGTCGAATTAGATCTGAAACCCGAGTATGTTCGGCTCGAGTTCGGGTATGGTATATACACATACATTGGTTGAGGTATAACCTGAACATGAACAAATTAAAAAATATATATTTTAATTTTATTTCAAATTTGATGACAAAAAAATCCTAACCCCTACCCCTTCCTCTTCAAAGCCCTAGTATTGATTTTTTACCGCCAAATATAGCACTGTGACATATTTTAGGCAAAATTAAACAAAATTTGGAACAAAATATACACTATCTATTAAATATGGTCTAGGAGATGACAATTAGGGTTAGCGAGGCAGGTTTTCACCGCATTAAATGGGGAGGGTTTGACCCACCCACCCATTAACCTGCCTCATATATATAGTTTTTTTTTAACCCCATTGCTTTGCTTCTTATATAAATATATAGGTTCAATATACACAGTGTTTTACATCAGTCTTTACACTATTTTTACACTTTTAGATGAAATTAGATTTAAGGGTCAAGATTAGAACATATTAATAACAATTAGAAATTCCATATATATACTTAATATATTTGTATAAAAATAAAATATAAATAGAATTCTGTATATATATATATATATATATCGGTCTCTCAAATTCATCTTTGTATTTTTTTTATCCCTCAGTTTTTTTTTTTAAAAATTAATATCATAATTAAGTTAATAACTAGACTAAAATTATATTATGCATATTCATGAGTTTTTGTTTTTTTTTTTCTTTCTGCTTTTGGTTTTTACTACTAACTTGATTATGCCATGATCTAAATATCTAATAATAATTATAATTTTTTTGACAAAAATAATAATAATTTAGTTTCATTTTTTTTATTTTTTTTCAAGGAAATGATTGTACAACCTCTTCTCCTTTTTATATTAAAAAAATATATAATAATTATATTATAAATTTATAATACATGCACCTTTTTCTTTTTTAATCAGATATATTAATTATAAGTGCTACTAATAAAATTGTAATTTGGATTGGTGTCATAGATTATTTTTTGCAAATATATATCATTGTCATTTTTTTTAGTTTTTACCATAAATATGTTTCTTATTTATTAATTATTTACTTTTATATTTTCAGTATACTCAAATCCCAACCATTGAATCTTTTCATCTGTATTATTAATGTAAAAATTATGTTATATATATATATATATATATATGAGTAATGATACATGAACATACAAATTACACATATTTATGTGACACATCATTTTAATCAATTATATTTATTTGAGATGAGTCCTACATGGTAAAAGTGATTTGCCACATAAGTGTGTACTATTTGTGTGTAATTTGTATGTGAGTATATCATTACTCTATATATCTTTTCTATATAATAAGTGTGTAGTTAACGTAATATTTTGTTTTAACTGTTTGTTTTGTTAACTTTAATAGAATATTCTAAATATTTAACGAAATATATTTTTAAAACTAACTTAAAAATAAATATTTATCAATTATATTAATATAAATTAAAATATTATTATTATAAAATTTTTTAATATAAGACTACATATATATAATAATTCTATTAATATAAATTTAAATGTTATAAAATATTATTATAATAATAATTTATAATACATAATCTTAATTTTCATTAAAAAAAATTATCATTTATGTTTAAAAATGTTATCATATTATACTAGGTAGAAGGAACTCGCAATGCACGTTTACTTAGTTTTAAAGCTGTAAACATTGTCTATAATTTTAATAAAAACTGATTCACTGTTTTTTTTTTATAAAAAATATATATAATAAAATGAATTATAGTTCTTTAGTATATATGAATATTTATATCAATAATATCTACATATATGACTTCTAAACACAACATTGACATAGATATATATTTACATGACTAATGACATATATATAAATTATAATAATATTTAAAAAGAAATTAATAATACAAATAAAATAAGAATAGAAAAAGTCATATTGTAGACAGTAGTATACATGCATCAACTATTTTTAGTTTCTAATGTATCTCACAGTGTCCTTTGGTGAATTTGATAAAGAAAAAGAGCTACAATCACTTGATAAAAAACAAATTATCACACAAATTTATAAGATAAAAAATGATATGTATGCCTTTATTATTTTTAAATAAATATGATTTAGTTATTTAAATTATCATAAAATATCTTACAAATATCCTATATTAATTAATTAATTTTTGTTTAAGTTTATGCTTGTTCTAGTTTTTGAGTTTGGCAATGACAACAAGAGATTATATATTATATGTTTAATATAATATTAATACTATACATGGATTTTAAATTTAAGTTTGTTGCTAGTAGATTATATTATATTATTTGTTTAATATGAAATTATTTTAATACGTGAAGTTTAAGTTTAATTTAATTTTATTTATGTTATAAAACGTATAATTTTATTATTTTTAAATAATTATTATGGTTAAATATCTTATTTTAATTAATTTATTTATTTTTATTTAAATTTAAATCATGTTTACAATCTACGGTTAAATATAAGAATATTCTGTTAAAGTTAAAGAAAAAAAATAAAAAAACTGTTAAAACAAAAAAAATCGTTCTCTACACATTTTTTATATAGAAGATATATATATATATTTAAAAAAACATAAACAGTGTTTTTTTTTTAATTTTTTATTTAATATGTTTATGTTATTCTTTTATATATAATTATTTATTTATTTGAAATTTATATGACAATGATAAAATTTAATAAATATAATTAATAAAATATATAAATAAACTAAGCAGCAAATGTTCACGCTATTTTAGTATATATATCTCTTCTATATAATAAGTGTGTAGATAACGGAAATTCTTGGTTTTAACGGTTTTTTTTATTTTTTTAATGTTAACTTTAACGAAATATTCTTATATTTAACGATAGTTTGTAAACACTTAAACTTAAATTAAATAAAATAAATAATTAAAATAAGATATTTTACAATGATAATTATTTAAAAATAATAAATAATTAAACAAATTAAAATAAGATATTTTTGAGAAATTTTATAATAATAATTATTTAAAAATAATAAAATCATATGTTTTATAACTTAAATAAAATTTAATTAAACTTAAACTCACTTATTAGAATAATATGATATTAAACATATAATATAATCTACTGTGAATTAGCAAAAAAAATTTTTTAAAAAAAAACTAGCAAGAAACTTAAATTTAAAATCTACTTATAATATTTAATATTACATTAAACATATAATATATAATCTCTTGTTGTCACTTCAAAATTTAAAAACTAGAACAAACAAAAATATGACCAGGTAGCCTCGCATAGAGTCCAAGTATATGACCAGGACCGCAATCACAAACTGCTCTGCGCGTCCCTCGACCTGATTGATGAAAGATGAGAAGATTAATAGCTACAGCTCGCGCATTATCAGCAAAAGATTACTCGTTATTTCACCTCAAAGGTCAGAAAACGTGCCTTTAGCATTGGCGACCTGGTCCTCAGAAGAGTCTTCTTAGCCAGTAAAGATCCCAAAGACGGAGTATTGAGACCGAACTGGGAAGGACCATATCAAATAACCGAGGACATAAAGGAAGGAACCTACAAGTTAGCTCGGCTTAATGGAGAAGCAGTCCCACGAACTTGGAACGCCATCCATCTGAAGAAATATTATCAGTGATACCTTTGTAAGGCTTAATTAGAAAGGCCATCTTTTGTTTATGAAGCAATGAGAATTAAATCTTTTTCCATTATTGTGTATATTTGTGGATGTAATCTCAAGTAACCACGAAAGACCCTTTCCTAATTACTTGGGGGGCATATGGTGCATGGATATAACCAGGTCATCTTAAAGACTTAGAAGTTAATTCAAATTGATTAATCGATATTTTTCTTAAAAAGCACGAGATATTGATAAAGGATTAACACGAACTAAGTCGTATTCTGGATATAACCAGGTCATCCTAAAAAACTTAGAAGGTAATTCAAATTGATTGATCGATGTTTTTCTTAAAAAACACGAGATATTAATAAAGGATTAACGCGAACTAAGTTTTCAAATTAACGTCCTGGATGTAACCAGGTCCTAAAACTTAGAAGTTAATTCAAATTGATTGATCGGTGTTTTTTTTTTTAAAAAAACACGAGATATTAATAAAGGATTAATGCGAACTAAGTTTTCAAATTAACGTCCTGGATGTAACGAGGTCCTAAAACTTAGAAGTTAATTCAAATTGATTGATCGGTGTTTTTCTTAAAAAGCACGAGATATTAATAAAGAATTAACGCAAACTAAGTTTTCAAATTAACGTTCTGGATGCAACTAGGACTTAACTCTTAGAAGTTGGTTCAAGTTGGTTAACAGATGTCTTTTCTAGAAAAGCGTAAGATGTCAATCACAACAACAAAAACTAAGATTATTACCAAAATGCATAAAAGAGAAATGAGATAGAGGCAAAAGGATGTAAATCAATTAAAAATAAAGTTGAAAAAACCAATTGTCTCGAGGTTAAAAAACCTCATAATATAAAGTTACAAAAAAAATGCAAAGGATAAAAAGAAGAGGAGAAAGTTCCTAGGCCCCACCAGGTTGCTCTGTTGAAGACACCACCTCGCCGTCCTGCTTGGTCGCGGCTGGAGTTTCCTCAGTCTCGGAGGGCGCCTCTTGTTGGAGGCGAGCTTTGAACTTCCCGAGGAAGGACTCCCACGCTTCCGACCCCAAGAAGGAAAAGTTACCATCTGGGTTGAAGGCCCAGCAATGGTACATCATGTTCTCCTTGGAGGTGGTGGAGGTCGCCTTCTCCGCCGCAAGGGCGACCTTAGCTTCTTCAAGTTCCACCCTCGCAGCACCCAGGGCGACCTTGGTGGACTCGGCCTCTAGCAGCTTGGGTCAAGATGCGTCCAGCTCAGCCCGCACATTTGTCGGGCGTCCTTGGCGTCCTGTTCCTGTTTTTGGGCAGTCGCAAGGGCGACCAGAGCAGTCTGATGCTCGCTCCTCATCTCCTTGAGCCTGGCCCTAGATCGGGATATGCTTCGGTGAAGAGCCAAAGCACCCTGCAAGACCAAAAGATAACTGCCTTAGAAAAAAAAAACATATGATGCATACAAACAAGGAGTACCAGTGGCAAGGCCAACTTACCGTGAGAGTCATTCCCAGCGAGGACTCCATCATGTTCTCCGGGCTCCTTGTCTCGATCTCCCGCAGATCCCTCACGGAGGCATTGTAATAGTGGTCCACGGTGTAGCTCGTCGTCTCGTAGACCATCCCCCGAAAGACATTGGGGATCTTCTCCAAGGCCCGGGGGTTCACCGGGATGCGCACCTCGGGGGGCGTGGTTAGCGAGGTCCCAGCGGCTGCCTCCTTTTCCCGAGCAAGGACGGGAGGTCGAGGTGGAGGTGGAGCCATCTCCTTTGCGCCAGGAGGGGGTGGGGGCACCTTTTTAGTGGCAGAAGGGCCTGGATTTTTCCCCTTAGCCGGGGACTTGGAGGATGTCCCAATAGCTTGCTTTGTCAACCGAAGCCTCTTCACCAAAGGCCCTGAGGGAGGATTTCCCCCCTGGAACATGGCCCGCAAGCTGTCATCCCCGGCCTGCGACATCTCTGTTGAAATAAAGACAAAGCATTAATATACATGTAAAAATGTCTGCAAAAAAACAAAAATAAGAGGGAAAACAGAACTCAAGTATGTATTGAAAGGGGTCCTACCCTCCGAACTAGAGGAGGAATCTATGGTCACGACCTCCGGCGTCGGAGCTTCAGCAGGGGAGTCTAGGATAATGACTTCGCAGGCTAGAAAAGGCTCTGGGTCCGGATCTGCCTCGGTACTGGACTCTTCTACGTACTGCCTAAGACTCGGAGCTACTACACCCTCCAGGAGGGAGGGCCACGACCTAAGATTTGTCCCATACTCCTCAAAGAAGGCCGACCTAAAGGCTAGGGTGTTGTCTACTACTACCGTTCCCCTAGGGCGACCCAGTTCATTACGCAGCACGAGCTGGTCGACACACTGGAGTAAAGTAATGGTACGGTCTGGGTCTGCTCGGTTGCGGTGGACGATTTGGTCGGGATTAAACTTAGCAAGCCTTAAGTCTACAGTGGCCCTATCTAAATCCCTAAACAGATAAGGATTACCTTGGCCGGAGGGGCCGGCTGCTGCCCCGGACTGGGCCCTCTCCATGTTTTCTTTTTGGGCGACCTCCAGAGCCCGCTTCCGCTGCACGAGGGGCACCTCGTCCTCTTCCTCTCCCGCGGCCTCCTCCTCGGGGATGGGCGCCATCTCACGAGCAGGAGGGATACCCTGCGGCCTCCTCAAGGCCAAAGTCTGGCCTGAAGAGATTAGCTTGCATGCCAGCATCGTCTCGTCGGACACGAGCTGGCGATAATCCTTTTCGCTTGGGGGCAGCCCCGCCAAGGTCTCGTATTGACCCCTAAGGGTCACGGACTTGGCCGTCCTCGCAAAAATTGCTGCATGATTGTTTCTAAGTCAGGAACGAGTAAAAGAGGCTAATCAGCAAATTAACTTACGAGCTGGGAGTAGAGGGTACTTACGAGGACGGTTGAAATAGTGGTGTGCGTAGTTGCGAAACCCCTTGGACATGAAGAACTGGTCTTTAAAGTCGTTGGGGTGGCTGGGCAGCTCGATGACCGCAGCCGAATTTGGAAAACGGGTCAGATAATAGAATCCGTCGCCTCG
Organism: Humulus lupulus; assembly: GCF_963169125.1. Classification (NCBI taxonomy): domain Eukaryota; kingdom Viridiplantae; phylum Streptophyta; class Magnoliopsida; order Rosales; family Cannabaceae; genus Humulus; species Humulus lupulus. Next base: position 123,626,688 of record NC_084801.1, on the reverse strand, counting down.
CCCCCGCTGCTCCGGGCTGGCCTTGAGGCAGAAAAAGTAGAGGATGTCTGCCGGCGTGGGGACCTCCCATTCCTGCTTCAGGAATAAGTATTTCAGCCCCGCTAACAAACGATATGAGTTAGGGGGGAGCTGGAAAGGAGCCTGCTTCACATAATTTAGAAAATCCGCGAAGTACTGGTCCAGCGGGAGGAAGGCCCCAGCCTTGAGGTGCTCGTCACTCTAAGTGGCGTACTCCTCATCGAGCGGCGCGCAGCTCCGCTCACCTTCGAGGGGAGGTCGGGCATCTAGGGCGCCCCTCCCTATTTCAATGTTGTGGGAAAGGAAGATTTTATTCACTTTCCCCTGGGTGGTGACCTTCGAGGCGATCCTCTTAGCCTCAAAGAAAGCATCGGGCCCCACCTCGAGCTCCTGCTCCATGGCTGGACCGAAGGCGGGAATTGGGGAGTCTATGACCACCTCCTTTCCCTTGTTAGCTTGCTGGGAAGACGAGCTGCCAGCACTCTTCTTGGATGCGGTTTTCTTTGGTCCCATTTGGTCGCCTAACGAACAAAAGAAGAAAATTTAGAAATGGCGACCTAAGCATAAGAAAGAATCTAATGCGAAGTGTTTCCTTTACACTGGCTGAGGTAATCTCAGCCTGTGGAGAGTGAGACCACACGGTTTTATGAACACGCGCCTGTGCTCCCAACGGGTCCCTGATTACTCGGAATCCGTGTGTCAGGAGGGTCAGAATAAAAGTTTTCCTTGGAAGGAAAGTTTCAGTAGGCAAACAGTGCAAAACCGCCTGTGAAGCGTGTCCCCTAAGCTACCCGGTTTTGCACCCTAAAAACTGGTTATTTCAAACAAGCATACAAAAATTTTACCCAAAAAATCTCCCCAGAAAGTGTACCCTATGAGTCATGCTCCTAATTGGTTTTTTCTATGATCGATGCCCTAGGATAAAAACCTACGCGTATCATACCAACAAAAACCAACAAAATATTGCATGCTATTACAGAGATAATTTACCTAAGCAACAATGAGGAAAAATTTAAAACATGCACAAACGGAGGACTTACATAAGTATTTTGCTGTGGTGAGACTGAAAGGGTCGTCTGGGTTGGAATCCTGCTGGGATTGCTAGTGCCGAAGTCTCAAAGGAGCTCTCGTGCCTGAATTTCTGGAACGCTGGGAACAGTGACCGGAAGAAAGAGAGGGTTTTGAGACTGAGAAGAAAGAAGAAGATGAGAAAATGAGAAAATTTTCAAATGAACGGGTAGCCCATGCGAAAGGTGGCCACCCCTTTTATATACGTAGAAGGCCAAAGGAGGAGGGCCGTTGGATCGCCTTCATGTAGGATACGAGGATCACTACTCGAAAGGCGAAACAACGGCCAAGTATAGGCTAGGCCATTTAATGCGGTTCTCGGAAGACGTACCGTCACCAACCACGATGCTCCACGTATTCGATACCAGCGTAATGGGAAGAATGTGAAGAGTCCACAAAGAAGCCTAAAAGCCCCCACTGTGGGCCCAGGTGATGTCATATGCCACGAGCAGGGGCTTGGGGGGCAAATGTACGCCCTAAATATCCACGGGCTATTAGTGAGCTGAGAAATGGCATAATTATATCAGCCACATGGATGCCACGTACCCAGAGCTGCTGTTGCCAGGTCCTACCTCTCCAGCTCGAGGTAACCAAAGGCTTAATGAGATTACTAAGGAGTCAGGTCAGAAGTATGGACACCACGGGCTAATAATACATCAAGCTCGAGGTACGAGCTTGAGTTGGCACCTCTGACCCCTTATAAAGTCAACCAGGCAATGTAAACGTGCATATATCAGACATCACATGTCTGATATATCCCTGAATTCTTGGACACGCAGCATAAACGTGCTTGTTTAGGCACTCACGACTGGGTTGGGCCGTGCGGCCCATTATCCCCCTTACCTATTGATTAGACCACACTTCATTGTCAGGTTTTAGGAATCAATCATGAATGTCACAGAAGTGACATGATGGGTAAGAAGGTCACGGGATGACCCCCCTTTGCCAACCCCCAGGTGCCCTCTCCCTATAAATATGGAGACCCTGGGAGTTGCAAGGGGTTGGATTCTATTTTGTAAAGAAATACCATGTAAAGAATATTAGAAAGATAGCAGTAATATAGGCTGGTGGACTAGAAGGATTTTAACGTTTGAACCATCTAAAAAAGTATTCGTGTTACCATTTTACTTTAAGATCATTCATCTATTATGGTTCATTGAGTAGCACTAATCCCACTCTTATTCTATTAATTATCTGTTGCCGAAGAACCGCGTCAACACGTTTAGTGACAATTCCATACAGCTTGAGGAAACATCCACCATTAATTCCTTTATTTTTATTAGAATGTTGAAATCGAAATAAACATTATGGCTTTTGAATTTCTTGGATTCTTCGTCTTTTGTGCGTTCCAGTGCATCCACTTCTTGTTACACCCAGATTTCGAGACCTGAGATTGTGACCTCGAAAGCTGGATTTGTCAGGTGTGAGTTCGTGATATCTAAAGTGCATGTTCGTGGTCCAGATGTCAAACACTCGAAGCAAGGCGGCAACCTCGAAGATAAGTAACCTCAAAGTTCTTTCTAAGCTCGAAAGAACTTAGCATCGGGATATATTCGATGTCGGGCGTCTTTGGATCAAGTAGCCCGAGCTTGGCATGAGTATAAGCTCAGAGTGTAACAGCCTCGGTGGTATTTACTCACTCCGAGCTAGTCTTGGGGTAAGGTGGCTAGCTCATAACTTATCTATAGACCTGGACCGACATGATGCTGATTGCCGACCTCGAACGAGTTAATGGGTCATCTGATGAGACGTGTTCCATGCATTTAAAGATATTTATTGTTGTAACATCCCAACATTAAAGGGATATTAACAAGTCTGTTATACGCCCCCTGGTCTTCAGGGGACGTTTCCTTGTATATAAGAGTTACATAATTTAATATCATTATTTTCATTAATAAATAGGAGTATCTTCCCGAAATATGTGGAAATGAACTCTGAGAACCCTCTATAAATAGAGAGGTCATGAACATTTGTAAAGAACGGATCTTTTGATATCTTGAGAGAAATTCTGGAGAATTCATCCCTGAAGGATTTCCAGAAAACTCCAAAGTCTTAATAAAATAGACTCGTGGACTAGGCAGAGTTAACTGCTGAACCACGTAAAATTCTTGTTGTTCTACTGTATTATTCATCTGCGCTATAGTTCTTATTATTTAATTGCTCTACATTTTAAGTTGACGAAAAACGGCGTCAACACTTCTCCTTTAATCTGTAGTACATAATTGGTAATTTTCTGTTGGTTGGTACTAATGAACAAAAAACCAAAATTGTAATATATATATATATATTTATATAAAAACGGCATATGCGGAAATTACCTACTTTTATGTTTTTCTTCATATAGTAAATGGATGGTTCTGGCTTGGTTTATTATTAGTCTATCATATTATTATTATAATTTTGACAACTTTCATGGAGGGGAGTTATTAAGAATTAGCATATGTTTCAATAATAGTATGATGATTATATATATGCATTTCGAATAACAAATCAAAACAAAAACCATAATGGCAAAATAATTCATTCACTTTAATTTTTTCTCAAATTTTAAAAGTAAGTCCCACATTAAAAAAAAAAAGATCTTTAAAAAAATGGGGTTTTAAAACTTAATATATAAAAAATATGGCATTACGATAAAGATGTAACTTTAAGAAAATTAAAATTAATATTTAATATGACTTTTTAAAAATTCCCTTAAAAAATAATACAACTTAAATGTGAAAAAAACTATAGCTTAATTCTAAATTTAATTATTTACTACATACAAACAACGCACGTTTGTTTAGTTTATTTATAGAATTTATTAATTATTTTTATTAAATTTATATTAATATCATATAAATTTCAAATAATTAGCATATTTTAATTAAATAATTTATTTATTTTTGTTTAATTTTATGTTTGTTCTAATTTTTGAATTTGGGAGTGACAACAATATATTATATATTATATGTTTAATGTAATATTAAATATTATACATGTATTTTAAATTTAAGTTTCTTGCTAGTTTTTTTTTAAAAAATAAATTTGTTACTAATTGATAGTAGATTATATTATATATTTAATATGATATTATTCTAATAAGTGAGTGTAAGTTTAATTAAATTTTATTTAAGTTACAAAATAATTTTATTATTTTTAAATAATTATCAATGTAAAATATCTAAAAAATATATCATATTTTAATTTATTTAATTATTTATTATTTTTTAAATAATTATCATTGTAAAATATCTAAAAAAATATCATATTTTAATTTGTTTAATTATTTATTATTTTTAAATAATTATCATTGTAAAATATCTCAAAAATATCTTTTTTAATTATTTATTTTATTTTATTTAAGTTTAAGTATTTACAAACTACCGTTAAATATAAGAATATTCCGTTAAAGTTAACATTAAAAAAATAAAAAACCGTTAAAACTAAGAATTTCTGTTATCTACATACTTATTATATAGAAGAGATATGAGAATGAAAAAACTATATATTTAAAAAGTAAAAAAAAAAACATAAAAAACATTAACAATTCAAAATTCTCATAACAAAAATTAAATGGCAAAAAATCTATATACCATCTAATTTCCACAAAAAAAAAATATATTACAGAGTAAGATTATATAACATTACATACATAGGTTGATTAGTTACTCCACTTTATCACTAGATTTCAACTTAAAACCTAATCCTTCTCTAAAAGCCTATTCCTTCCAATTTAAAATAGGGAAAATTACATTCTTCACGGTAATTGAAATTTTTTTATTTATTTATACAGTAATATAAACTAATTACTAAAATACGGTAATTTTACACTAAGTCATAAGTTTTCTCTAATATCAACTATCTTCTACTTTTTTATTTTATTGTCTTAGTATCATACATAAAATTTCTAATTAAATATGTCATTTTCACTTTTTTTTTCTCTCCATTAATATTACTTTTTATATTTAATTTGTTTATAGTCCTATTTTTATTTAAATTGTTATAAACGATCTTTCAATTTTATTATATATATATTCATAAATTTTTGTAACATATATTAATAGTAGTAGGAGAGATAGTGATAAAAATATTATATTGTTTTGAAAATCATAGCTAGTCAAATCTCAACACTCAATGTTAAACTAAAATCTTAATCTAGTCAAAGTTTAAGCTTTGTTGTAAAAATATATTTTAAAGTTAAAAAATTAATTTTGTAAATTTTTGTAACAATCATGTTAAATAAATTTATAAATATTTATGTAAATGTTAGTTACAAAAATAAACTTCTTGAATGTGAAATTAGTTTTGCAAACTGTTGTTACAAAAATGTAAAACTTGTATATAAAATTATTGTAATTCACTACTCTCTAACTGTATTTTTATATAAATATATATATATAATAAAGTGTTTTATAAATAATGAATATCTTAAATTTATATTTTTAAGATGTATAATATAAATTTGATGTTTACTGTAATTTTTTGGTACAATATTGTAACATATGGAAAATTATAATATTTTTATGTAAATTTTGGTTACGATTTCTTAACTATAAATTATTTTTGTAAATGTTAGTTACAAAAATATCTTTCCTAGTTATGAAACTAGATTTATATACTATTGTTACAAAAATAAAAAATTAGTTACGATTTTGTTAGTAACTTTTATGTACAAAAGAATACAATTCTAAAATTAATTTTGTAAATATTATTTACAAACACGTAAAAGATATTTACAATTTTGTAACAGATATTTACAAGTTTGTAAACGTTGATCATAAAAAAATTGTATTTTACCGCTTTTATTTAAGATTTAAAAGTCACTCCGTATTTACACTTTTGCCACTCCGTGTTTTTATCTAAAAATTCCGTATTTTTGTAATATACCATATTTTTCATATTTTTTTTAACTTTTAGTGTATTTTTGTAGATTTCCCTTTAAAATACTCTTAGTGGACCTACGACACCCAACCAAAACGGATCTCATAATTTAGGGAAACAGCATTTTTCTATAAGATAAAAAAATCTAAAAATTTAGAAAATTATCAATTTTTTGTATATAATAGTTCGAAAAACATTGCATTTTGTATTGGCCTCTGTTCACATGCCACAAAACTGGTCACTTACACACTCTCTCAATTATATATATACATAATATATATTTATATAAATATAAATTCGAGATGCTGAGTCTAGATTGGAGTATCACCTATCAAAATAACGTTCAAGCTTGTCAAGGAGTTGGCCAATGGGGCTAACAATCTTCCAATTCCGTAGCTCAGTGATTATGCAATCCAACTGTGTGTAATGCTGCTGCAGTTCTCATTGTCTCCTACTTCTTTGTAGGAAAGCCTTCAAACCTCGACAACACCTGAAAGCCTCAATATATATGGATATTATCTAGCATAAAATCAAGCTACATACAATAACTTAAGTGAGTAGTGTTCGACCTTAATTAGTCCTTAATTACCTGTGTTTCATCAGTAAGGTTTTCAAGAACTGATTCCACATCTTTTTGGAACTTCAACAGCTCATCCATGTCCTTTGTTTCGAAAGAACTAATGGAAGATTTCAGCTCCATGATGGGGTTTGTGAACTTTTTAACATCTTCTTCAATTTTTCGAAAGTATGCTGATCTGACATTACATTCATAAATATAATGAAACATAATCATGTGATTTTATAACACTTTTTTGTAACTCTTTTTTGTACTGCTATATGTGTGTATACCTTTTTCTCATCTCTGTTAAAGCATCAGCCATTCCTTCTTTTCCAGCAGATGTATCACTTCTCATTCCACTCATTTTCCCATTATATGATTTACCATCTGGATTACTACTGGTCCCTTCCACCTTCCTCTTGAGACTACGATATAAGTTACCTATTTGAGTTGATCTCTTCAATTTACTATTTGTTTTCTTGGGCCGCAAGGATATTGTTGCACCAAGTGGTGGAGGTAGTGGCGGCACACCACCTCCATTTCCAATTGCCTTAGGTGGTGGTGACGGTTGCAGCAGTGATGGTGCTGCTCCTCTTGAAGGCAACAAAGGCGGTGGCTCTAAAGCTTTGGAAGGTGCCAGAGGGGGTGGTGGCTGTGGATGAGGCAATGTTGTTGCTACTGTTTCCGGGTGCTGAGGCAGTGGTGAATATTTTGGTTTTGTAACCAATAACCCTTTTGAGGACTCTTTTGCCAATGTCATATTTGACATGCTTCTATCAATGCTATCATCTATATTTTCATCTAACAATGACTCATTCATATTTGAATTTTGACTATTATTTTTATCATCCAAAGTTGTGGAATTATTATCAAAGGCTTGTGCATGTGAATAGTGAAGCCACAAGTGCTTGTTAACATCAATTGGATTAAGTTTCCCCAATGCTTGAACTCTAAGTGAGAAAAGAAGAGGCGATGTACAACTAGAAACCCTAGCAACCTTCTTAGCTTCATTAAAATCGCTGCGAGCTAGCTCAGGCAGGACCGAGGTTGAAGTCTCTGGGGAAGAATCATCACTTGAGAATTTCTCAAATGAATTTGTTCTTGAAATGTTGTTCTTTTTTGTAATCACATCATCATGATCATTCTCATCCATGCTATAAACTTTCTCTCTTGCCATCTTAATCATACAATAGCTAAAAAAAAAAGTAAAATTACCACTAACAAAACTATGCATCTTATTTGAGTCAATAGTCTGTTTAAGTACTAAGTCAAACCCTGGCTTTCAACATGTTATGTAGCTGCGTACAAGTAAAAAAACTAAAATTTTGATAGTAAAAAAAACTAACTTATATATAGATCCTGTTCCAGAGATTTTTTAGATTTTCTATCAAACAAGAAAGTTAACATATATATGCAAGAAGATCGATGACTAATAATTTCTCTTAATTAGAAGCTCAAAAAAGTTGGCATCATCATGCTCATTTCTAAAAAAGAAAAGTCAATGTTTTTCAGAAAATTCTTCTTATATTTCAAACTTGTAAGAACTTAAATTCAATAGGGTTTTCAGGAACATCTTTAACATGGTCTTATTGATTATCATAAAAATATGTGACTTTCTTACAATAATACATCTTTATGCAGATTGAAATTAAGATAACACATGAAATTAAGAACAAAAAGAACAAGAAAAAGAAAAGTTTAATTGGTACCTCAAATCCATGTATACACAAACAATGGTGATAGACAATCACAGACGTAGTTATCAATACATCTATTGACTATCTCGAAATCCAAGAGCCCTTATAAAAAATACCTGGAGGGAGAAGTTTGGTGTGGTGATAGAGAAAATTAATTAAATCAAAATAAATAATAGTATAAATTATGAAATGATATTATAAAATATTGGTCTACCATTTACTAGTCAGCCATGTAGCGTTAAAGACAACTAAGTTTTAGCTTTGTATGAAAAAAATTCAAATTTCTTGCTTGGCAAGAAAAATTCAAATAAAAACTATATAAAGTTGTAAATCGAAATGGGCTATAAGAGTATCCATAACGTGCAGCCCATTATGGGAGTTAATAAAAATTCTAGAGAGAGAGAAAGAGAGAGTCAAGGATGAATAATGAAAAATGAGTTTTGAATATTTATATTGCTGAAAAAAAAGGGCAACAATAGAACTGTTCTATATTTGATGATCGGGTCTAATGTAAGAACAACTCCAATATATATATACAATACAATGTTATATCTATAAAAAAGATAAAGAAAAATTACATTTCATGTAACATATATATGTATTCAACATCATTTTCTTTTATGTCATGGCTAATTTTCTTAGAAAACGTCGTTTTGTTGAATTTTGATATAAACCAGTATTTTTTTTTAGAAATATCAAAAGAAACGTTATCATTTTTATTGTAAAATAAATATTGAATTTATAATATATATATCATATTAATAATGTGATGTCACTACAAGAAAAGAAGTTTATTGCTACGACTTTTGTCGTTGCTGTAGGTACAAAAGTCATCATTGAAGGATTTTTGCGACGACATGTCATCACAAAAATGTTGTTGTTGTAGATCCGTATGTGTAGGATCCTACAGCGACGATAAATAGCATTGTCGCTGTAGAGCTGTGCTACAGATCGTTCGTAGTAGAACATCTTTTTTTTTTTTGTCAAAATTATCTATTGCGACGACTGTAAATATTTTGAAAAAATCTACTGCGACCACATGTCGTCGTAGTAGGTCAAAAAACTCACAACTCTTTTAGAGCCGACATGCCATCACCGTTGAGGCGTGGGTTTGTAACGACCCCAAATTCGCTAATGAGGCCTAAGGGCCTTGATTAGTGTGCCAGGAGAGCATTATTGGGTTTAATATGATTTGAATGATTTTATAGATTTAAATGCATAGTTATATGATTAATAATGCTTGTATGATTATACTGGTATTAATGTGATATATATATGGTATTGTGAGAACCATATTATTATGTGGGTAGGTCTGCAGAGCACGACTCGAGGCGATCATTGGGCTAGATAGTGGGGAAAAGTCACAACGGGGCTTAACAGTTGACTTTGAATAAGTCAGGGGTGCTTTAGGTATCGGGAAGCTATTTAGACTACCTGGATATGAAAATAGATATATGGAGATATATTTGAGGTTAGGAAGTCTAGGCAGGAATATTGGGGAAATTTATCGTTTTGCCCTCGGGGACGGTTCCGGCACCCGAGCCTCGGGTTTAACTTAACGGGATAAGATAAACTTAAGGAAAACAGTAGAACTAAAAATAGATCGACCTTTCTCTTCTCCTTCTCAGCTCTTTTCTCTCTCAAGGAAACTAGGCATACCACAAGGGGGAAAACTGAGAATTTTGCTGGACTTTGAGCTGGGAATTGCTGGGAATTCAATGGGGGATTTTGAAGCTTAGCTCAGAGATTATTCAGGGAACACTTAATCAAGGGTAAGGTAAGAATTAAACTGTGTTTGAAGTTAGAAGCTTTGAGTTCTTAGCTGGGTACTGAGATGATTGTATTGTTAATGTTTAAGGTTGAATTTGAGCTGATAAACTTGAGACTTAGTTGGGAGTTTGCTTAGAGAAGGAGTTCAACTGAAGAGGTAAGCTATAATTCAAGATTAGAGGTGTAAATTCGAGTTTTGCATGGCTGGTTGGGTGTTTTGAGGTTCTTGAGTTTCAGAGATTGAAACATGGATTTCTATGAGTTTTAGGCTGAGTTTTCTGTTGAATTATGTTGCTAAAGTCATCCTAAAACTGTTGGGAATGTTTGTTTTTGAATTCGGAAGCTTTGGGGTGATTTTGGGTAAGGTTTTAAGGATTGAAATGGTGAAATTTCTGGGCTCGAAGGGAAGGGCCACGGCTCTGTTCTAGAGCGTTGCGACCCTAGGATGAAGATGAGCCAAGGAGGCTCGGCCAAGGGTGAGCACCGCGGCGCCCAATGCAAGGGCCGCGGTGCGTGTCTCCTTCCAGGCAAGCCCTTGGTTCTTTTTTGAGGGCAGGGCCGCGACTAAGCTTCAAGGGCCGTAGCCCTTGGGTGCACACTTGAACATATGGGGATTTTAGGCATGGGAATGTGGTCTAGAATGCTCGGGATCGATTTCACCACCGTGCTTGGTGGAATTCGGATTCCCAGAAGTTAGTTTTGTAACAGGAAACCCTAATTTGAATATTAAAGGAACCCTATACCTTGGTTGTGACTAGGTGATAAAAGCTTAGGCTCGGGAACGGATCGTGCCTGAGGAGCGTTGCTCGTAATCTGAAACCACAAAGATCAAAGGTAAGAAAACTGCACTTGGTTGAATATCTGTGACGGGACTAAGGGTTCCCTATTGTGTATGCTTGAAAAGATGGTATTATGCCATGCAAGCAAATTAGAGAACCAACGGCCTAAGGGTGCTGATAACTCTACAAAATAGAGTTATTTTACCACTTTTTATGTGCTAATTGTTGCTTAAATCTTGAGTTTTTAATTGATTTATTAAGTTTTTAAGTAATTTTGAATTTATTGGGTTTATTTTGATTTTATATGTTTTTGTGTGTTTTTATAGTTATTTTGTTGTAAAATGATATAGTTAATTATTTGAATTATTGTAGTTGAATTTGAGGTAAAAAAATGTTGTATTATTAAATTTAAATGTTAAATATAAATTAAGTTATAATTAATGTTTTCAAAGAATTAAATTGATTTATTTTATAGTTGAAAATATTTTATTATGATTTAGTTTATGTTTATTTTGTAGGAAAGTTGTTGCAATTTTGGGCTTTGAAAAGTAAGGAAAAGAAGGAAGAAAGGTGGCATTTTTGAGAAAAAAGAAATGAAATGTTGGTATTTTTGAATACTTTCAGCCAGCCCAAGCAAGGCCCAAGCTTATGGCCCAAGCTTCAATCCTTCCTCTTCAATCAATTCGTTCAAGCTTCCTTCAGCACTATCTTTTGGCTATCACATACCCAGCCGTGTATTCCTCTGCCCACATTGCTGCCTTCAGTCACTTGGCCTCCTGCCAGCCGAAGCCACCCAAAGCATGCCACAAAGTATTATTTTCTTGAGCCCATAAAAAAGCAAAATGTACCATTTGTCTCCTATGTCTAAAAATACCACATTTTTACCTCACTTTCTACACTTTTTACCCAAAAACATAATTATTACACCCTATAATTTATCCCTATTTGCCATTTTATAATTAATTCAATTAATTTAATCAATTTAATTAATTTGAATTGATTATTTTAATCATCATTTTTGGCTATAAATAAGGGATTTGTGGTCCATTTTTGAGGGGGGAGGTTACCATACCAAAAACTCTACACATTTCAAAACCTCTCTATTCTCTTCATCTTCTTCTTCTTCGTATTTTTTTCTATGTATTTTTAGAGGAACAATTTGGGGGTTCATCCTCCAAATTTTCCTATTTATGTTTGTAATTTTTAGTTTGTATTTGTTATTCTAGTTATGTGTTTCTAATCTTTTTAAGATTATTAAGGTGATGATGAAACAATATGTAACTAGATTGTGTTTATTTTGTATGTTGATTTCCCATTTTGTGCAACAAAGTTTATGGAATTTTCTTCTTCAAATATCTTCTTTCGTCTTAAATATCATGTATTTTGGATTGTTAGCACATATTTACACTTTGTTCTTCATTAGTGCAAAATCATAATATTCTTTGTGTAAGATGTGTCATTAAATTGTACACATCCATGCTTAGAACAAAAATATTATGTTTTGCCTTATAAATAATGTTCATTGATTTATTTGTTATTTCATTAGATTGATTTACACTAAATGCTTTGAAATTATAATTTTGAAAAGTGAAGAAAAATCCTATATTTTTAGAAATAATTTGTGCTTAAAATTATAAATCTATTTAGAAAATGATAGTTTGATTTATTTTAACTATCACTAAAACTTGGGAATCAATGTACTTATAAATATTATTGAACTTATATTTTGTGGATTTTAATCCTTAATAATCTTATTTTACCATTTTCATTTCTATTATTAAATTATATTTATATATATTGTCTTTTATTTATTTATATATATTATCTTTAATTTCAATACTATTGTCTTTTATTTTATTTTTATTATACAAAAATCCCATCAATCTTTGGAGCTAGGTTAGAATTTATTAATTTTGGTTTAAAATAGTTTTCTTTTCAATTTTAGACAACTCCTTTGGGTTCGATCTCGTGCTTACACGAAAACTATTCTATAAATACGATTCGTGCGCTTGCGAGTATAAATATTTAAAACATACCCGTTTTGGGTACATCAAGTTTTTGGCGCCGTTGCCGGGGAGTTGTAAAGAAAAGAAACGAACATTATCTCAATGTTAGTAAATTCTTCTACTAGTTATTTTAATTTTTGCACTAAAAAAAAAAAACTAAAAAATATATATATCTATAAAATCTAAAAAAAAAAAAAAAGATAAAAAGGAAATTTGGGACGGTTCTACCACCCATAAAAAAAAAACTTACTTATATATATTTATATTTATTGTGATTTTTTTTTATATAGTTGACGGCACTTGTGCCTCCTATCTATCATTTTAATTTTTATAGTTGATGGCACTTGTGCCTCCTAATTTTGTTATAATTTTGTTTGTTTATCTAGTTGTAATTTTTTATTTTATTTAATTTCCGCAAGTTACTGGTTGATGGCAATTTTGCCTCCTAGTCTTTTATTTTATGTTTTAGTTGATGGCACTTGTGCCTCCTAATTTTTTTTACCTTAATTTTGTTATGGTTGATGGCATGCTATGCCTCCCCACTCTTGCTTAAATTTGGATAGTCTTATTTAATTTTGCCTTATTTCTCTTTATCCCTTATCATTTTTTTGTGAAAAAAAAATAGACTTGAAAAAAAAATTATATATTCTTTAAAAAAAAAAAAGAACTAAAATATTGTCCTAGCTATTGTTTAATATCTTAACATTGTTTTTGTTCTCTTAATTTTTTTTTCTTTTCTTAATTATCATCTTAAAAAAAATATATATAGTTTGTCATTTAGTTTTTACCATATGGATCATTTTAACTATAGTTGGAATTCTGAGTACAACTATTATGAGCAATCAAATTTAAATTATGGAGAAACTAATGATATGTATGATATGCATGAATCATTTGATATCCCATTTGCCCCCACCTATAATCCGAATTTTTCAGTATGTCATACCCAGTTTCCAATAGGGCATGAATTCAACATACATAATCAAAGTCATGCCCAATCCGACCTATCATATCTCATTCAACAAGAAACGAGCTCATCTTTAGAGGATACCCTACACCAGTTTATGCAATCAACCTATCAAATCTTGCTAGCCCAATCTCATTCAATCTCAAAAATTGAAACAATAGTAGGACACCTTGCAACTGTTATAGAGTCGGAAAAACAAGTTCATCCCAAACAACCCATTCCCAATCAAAATAGTCAAATTGAAAATGAAAAGGAGAATGAAGTTGTTGAAGAACTTGTAATTTGCATCCAACCCCCTAATGAAACAAAAGAGTTGGATGAAATAATTTTCGAGGCTTATAAGGAAAATGAAAAAGATATAATTATATTTCAAGAGCCCATAATTGAACAAATTTGTTTATTTACTCAAAATGAAAAGGAGTCTAATATAAATATGCAATTTTCCTATTTTGTTGATATTCCATTAAAATTGCATATTTCTAACTTTCTTGTAAGTGTGATGTTATCAATTCTTATTTATGGCATTTGCATCAAAGTCATAATTCACCCTACTAATGAAATTCTACACCATCGATTGGGTGTAGGTTAAAAAAAAAAAAAATTATAGTCGAGCTAAAGACTATAAACTAAAGCGCTTTGTGGGAGGCAACCCATATTTTTATGTTTCATTTTATATTTCACTTTTGTTGTGTGTTTTGTTTCATGTTTTTCAAAAAGCTTGAAGGAAACTTCTTGCCCAAAAAGAAAAGAAGAGAAGAAAACAAAAGAGCCAAATCAAGGAAGCATTCATCAAAGGGAGTAGTTCTTAATTTTTTCTATTTTATTAAACATTGAGGACAATGTTTCATTTAAGTTTGGGGGTAATGTGTATGTATTTTTCTTTGTGTTTATGTGTTTTTCTTTGTGTTTATGCATGTTTTTCATTTGTTGTAAAATTAAAAAAAAAAAAGTATTTTTCTTTGTGTTTATGTGTTTTTCTTTGTGTTTATGCATGTTTTTTCATTTGTTGTAAAATTCAAAAAAAAAAAATTATTTGTTTATCTTTTTGTTTTTTGTGATTTTCATTTGTTATATAATGTTAAAAAAAATATTATTTTCTTTGTTTTGTTTGAAAAAAAAATTGGTGATTTTCATTTTCTAATGATTGAAATTGTTCTTAGTTCTTAGAAAAATATAAATAATTATTAAGTTTTATTTTTAATTTTTAAGTTAGTTTTGTTTAAATATATATTTTTCATAATATATCACTTTTCTATTATATTTGAGCTTTTGAGATGTTTGGATATAGTTTATTTAAACATTAAATTCTTTAAATCTCTAAAAAAAAAAATTGAAAAATCCTAGAATTTGTTTGATCATGTCTTGAGATTTAATTTATTTTTGTTTGCATAAGCTTGTCTAATGTTCACATGATTTGATGTTTTTGTTAAATATCTATTTTGAAAACAATTTTTAATTTTTAATTAATTACATAAGCTTTACTTTTATTTGTAATTTTCTTTGAACTATTTCCATTATGTAATCTTTGAGTTAAACATTAGACATCACCAGTTAAAAAAAAAATGTATGTTTTTAATTTATCTTTTACTCGAGGACTAGCAAAATATTAAGTTTGTAGGTGTGATAACTCTACAAAATAGAGTTATTTTACCACTTTTTATGTGCTAATTGTTGCTTAAATCTTGAGTTTTTAATTGATTTATTAAGTTTTTAAGTAATTTTGAATTTATTGGGTTTATTTTGATTTTATATGTTTTTGTGTGTTTTTATAGTTATTTTGTTGTAAAATGATGTAGTTAATTATTTGAATTATTGTAGTTGAATTTGAGGTAAAAAAATGTTGTATTATTAAATTTAAATGTTAAATATAAATTAAGTTATAATTAATGTTTTCAAAGAATTAAATTGATTTATTTTATAGTTGAAAATATTTTATTATGATTTAGTTTATGTTTATTTTGTAGGAAAGTTGTTGCAATTTTGGGCTTTGAAAAGTAAGGAAAAGAAGGAAGAAAGGTGGCATTTTTGAGAAAAAAGAAATGAAATGTTGGTATTTTTGAATACTTTCAGCCAGCCCAAGCAAGGCCCAAGCTTATGGCCCAAGCTTCAATCCTTCCTCTTCAATCAATTCGTTCAAGCTTCCTTCAGCACTATCTTTTGGCTATCACATACCCAGCCGTGTACTCCTCTGCCCACATTGCTGCCTTCAGTCACTTGGCCTCCTGCCAGCCGAAGCCACCCAAAGCATGCCACAAAGTATTATTTTCTTGAGCCCATAAAAAAGCAAAATGTACCATTTGTCTCCTATGTCTAAAAATACCACATTTTTACCTCACTTTCTACACTTTTTACCCAAAAACATAATTATTACACCCTATAATTTATCCCTATTTGCCATTTTATAATTAATTCAATTAATTTAATCAATTTAATTAATTTGAATCGATTATTTTAATCATCATTTTTGGCTATAAATAAGGGATTTGTGGTCCATTTTTGAGGGGGATACCATACCAAAAACTCTACACATTTCAAAACCTCTCTATTCTCTTCATCTTCTTCTTCTTCGTATTTTTTTCTATGTATTTTTAGAGGAACAATTTGGGGGTTCATCCTCCAAATTTTCCTATTTATGTTTGTAATTTTTAGTTTGTATTTGTTATTCTAGTTATGTGTTTCTAATCTTTTTAAGATTATTAAGGTGATGATGAAACAATATGTAACTAGATTGTGTTTATTTTGTATGTTGATTTCCCATTTTGTGCAACAAAGTTTATGGAATTTTCTTCTTCAAATATCTTCTTTCGTTTTAAATATCATGTATTTTGGATTGTTAGCACATATTTACACTTTGTTCTTCATTAGTGCAAAATCATAATATTCTTTGTGTAAGATGTGTCATTAAATTGTACACATCCATGCTTAGAACAAAAATATTATGTTTTGCCTTATAAATAATGTTCATTGATTTATTTGTTATTTCATTAGATTGATTTACACTAAATGCTTTGAAATTATAATTTTGAAAAGTGAAGAAAAATCCTATATTTTTAGAAATAATTTGTGCTTAAAATTATAAATCTATTTAGAAAATGATAGTTTGATTTATTTTAACTATCACTAAAACTTGGGAATCAATGTACTTATAAATATTATTGAACTTATATTTTGTGGATTTTAATCCTTAATAATCTTATTTTACCATTTTCATTTCTATTATTAAATTATATTTATATATATTGTCTTTTATTTATTTATATATATTATCTTTAATTTCAATACTATTGTCTTTTATTTTATTTTTATTATACAAAAATCCCATCAATCTTTGGAGCTAGGTTAGAATTTATTAATTTTGGTTTAAAATAGTTTTCTTTTCAATTTTAGACAACTCCTTTGGGTTCGATCTCGTGCTTACACGAAAACTATTCTATAAATACGATTCGTGCGCTTGCGAGTATAAATATTTAAAACATACTCGTTTTGGGTACATCAGGTGCCAAGGGTTACACTAGCACACAGGGCGCGGCTTGGCCACTGGTAGCCAAGGACAGCTTAATATGCACTGAGCTTGGTTTAAGAGGGCTGGAGTCAGTGGGGTAAACAGAGGGTGCGGCATAAGTTGTCGGCCCTCATTATTATGTGTTATGAATGTTATAAGTGTTTTATTGCATCCACGATTCTGAATAAATGCTGAATGATTAGTGTGGATTATTTGATGAGAGTTCATGCTTAGTTAATTTACTATCTGTTATTACTGTTTGTGTTGCACATGTTTTCTTGCTGGGCCTTGGCTCAAGGGTGCTACGTGGTGCAGGTAAAGGCAAGGGCAAACTTGATCAGCCTTGATTAGGAGAGCTCTGCGAGTAGAATGTACATGGCCAGCTACTCAGCCGCCACGGTTGAGGTTTAGGCAGGGATGCGAGACCCAAAGATTGTCCATTTTGCCTTAGTATGGCTAACATTTGTTTGTATTATTTTGGAAGTCTGTAACCCAACTTTTTAACTCTGTTCCTTTTGGGATCCCATGTATATAACTATTTAATTATATAAAATGAAAATTTTGAGACCAAAACCTTTTTAACCCTAGCTCATACATGTTTAGTGACACGTTTTTAAATTAATGGCTTGATTAGCAAGTCTTGCACCTTTATAAGTACACAGTGTAGCGGTCTTAGCTATCCAGGGCGTTACAACTTGGTATCAGAGCGTCCTAGGTTTAAGGGTTCCTGAAGACAGGCTGGACATGTACATTCGTTGCTAGAGACAAGCTCAAATCAGGGTTCGGTAATGTGTATATGTGTTTATGTGCTTATGTACCTAAAATGAGCTATGAATGCTGTTATTTATTGGATTATTAGGAAGAATGAGATACTGATAGGGCCTGGCCCTTGACTGTTGTGTGAGAATATTGGGGCATGTTTATTAGCATTGCCATGCATGTAAATGAATATATGGATGATTAATTATATATTGTGCATGGGTGAATGCTTGTTTTATAGCTATTGTGTAATGAGATTGGAGGCGAGCTTATTAGTAGCCAGTGCATGGTGATGGATGCTTATATGTTGGTTGTTTGTGATTGGTTATGTTCTATTGATGGATCTTGGAGAAGTTTTTACCCTGTCATCATGGTCTTACTGCCGAGTCGTTATTTACAGATTAACTTGGATAGCTATGCGTCCAATAAAATCTACACAACTAGCCGGCACTAGGTCCGGGACCGGGAGTGATGATCAGGGCCAGAATCCTCCGCCAGTCCCTAAGAACTGGCAGCAGTTAATGGCAGATATGCAGGCTCGATTACAGAGTCAGGATGAGCAGATCCGTATCCTGCGACAGCAGGCTCCATCATGGAGTGCTGCCCCTATTGTACCACCTGCAGTGGTACCAGTTGTGTAGTCAGGGGAGGTTGGTAACATATGGGAGCTGTTATATGAGCGGTTCAGGAAACAACAACCCCCAATCTTTGAGGGTGGACCGAATCCATTGAAAGCCGAGCAATGGCTAGCTATGATTACGACAATTCTGGATTTCATGATGATAGAGGGGCATGATAGAGTGGCATGTGCCACTTATATGTTGAGAGAGGATGCCCGCATCTGGTGGGAAGTGGCATCGCAGACCAGGGATGTTACTACCCTGAGTTGGGAAGGTTTCAGAGATTTGTTCAGTCAGAAGTACTACAATGTTGCTGTCAGAGCAGCAAAGGTCAATGAGTTCGTGAATCTTGTGCAGGGCAATATGACTGGTACTGAGTATGCCCTAAAATTTGATAGGCTTGCGAAGTTTGCACTAGATCTCGTGCCTACTGATGTTGCTAGGCAAGATCGATTTATCAGAGGGCTTAATGCTATGATAGCCTGGGATGTCAAGATCACAACGGTACCTGGAGGAACAACTTATGCCTAGGCCGTTGAGAAAGCTCTTACCGTTGAGGAAGCGGAGAACAAGATATGGAGGGAAAGTGCAGTGAGGCGTGAGGGCCGCAGAGTGGTGCCTCCTTACTCAGGGACAGGTAGGGGCGGAGGCCCCATTGACTTCAAGAGAAAGGCTCCTGACACTTCGACCGCTGCTGGTCCTGATAGGAGGGGTCAGGGTGGTCAGGGTAGCCGTCAGGGTGGTGGTGAGGCATGGCAGACCTATCCAGAGTGCCCGAGGTGTAGAAGACGCCATTTGGGCAAGTGCCGGGCCAAGGCATGCTTTGTGTGTTGGGCAGTAGGACATCTCAGGAAAGACTGCCCAACGGTGAAGAGAGGTGAAGCAGGAAAGGTGGATAGCTTGACCCCAGTTCGAGTATTCACCTTGACTCAGGCACAGGCCGAGGCTAGTCCCTCGGTAGTGACAGGTTAGCTTTCTAGTGCTGGCTTTCCTTTTACAGTATTGATTGATTCTGGTGCTACACATTCCTTTGTTTCTAGTAGAGTGATTGATAGATTGTGTAGACCTAGTGAGTATCGGACTGCAAGGTTTGGGACATTATTGCTTACAGGGGAACTGGTAGTTTCTAGGAGATGGATTCGGACACTGCTAGTGATGATTGATAGTAGGGAACTCTCGGTGGATCTGATTGAGTTAGATTTTGAGGATTTTGACATGATTTTGGGGATGGACTGGTTGGTTAGATATGGGGCTACGATTGACTGTAGGAAGAAGATGGTTACTTTTGAGCCCGAGGGCGAGGACCCTTTTGTTTTTGTGGGTGCGATATGTGGACCTCGCGTACCCATGATTTCAGTGTTGAGAGCCAGAGACTTGTTGCAGGGGGGATGCATAGGTTTTCTGGCCAGTGTAGTGGATACTGCCAGAGTTATGCCGGCAGGGCCGGGAGAGACCAGATTGGTGTGTGAGTTTTTTGATGTATTTCCTGAGGATCTGCCAGGGTTGCCACCGCGCAGGGAGATTCAGTTTGAGATTGAGTTAGCACCGGGGTTAGAACCAATATCTAGGACACCGTACAGGATGCCACCAACAGAACTGAAAGAGTTGAAGATACAGTTACAAGAACTTCTGGATTTGGGATTCATCATGCCTAGTTATTCTCCATGGGGCGCTCCAGTGTTGTTTGTTAAGAAGAAGGATGGGACTTTGAGGATGTGCATAGATTATAGGGAATTGAACAAGTTGACTATCAAGAATAAGTACCCTCTACCAAGGATTGATGACTTGTTCGATCAGCTGTAGGGAAAGACGGTGTTCTCAAAAATTGATCTTCGATCTGGTTATCACCAGCTGAGGATCAAAGATGAGGACATACCGAAGACGGCCTTCCGGACACGGTATGGGCATTATGAGTTCTTGGTCATGTCTTTTGGTCTGACCAATGCCCCGACAACTTTTATGGATATGATGAACAGGGTATTCAAGGACTTTTTGGATCAGTTCGTTATTGTCTTCATCGACGACATTTTGGTTTACTCCAGTTCAGAGGCAGAACATGAGCAGCATCTTCGACAGGTTTTGCAGAGGTTGAGGGAGCATCAGTTGTATGCTAAGTTTAAGAAGTATGCGTTTTGGTTGCCAGAGGTTACTTTCCTTGGGCACATAGTTGGGGAAGAAGGGATTAAGGTGGATTCGTCCAAGGTAGAAGCAGTAAGGGATTGGCCGAGGCCAAAGAACGCCTCGGAGGTGCGAAGTTTCCTTGGGTTGGCCGGTTATTACAGGCAGTTCGTAGAGGGGTTCTCAAAGATTGCTTCACCGATGACAGAGTTGACAAGAAAGAATCAGAAGTTTGTCTGGTCAGAGAAGTGTGAGAACAACTTTTAGGAGTTGAAACGACGACTTATTTCTGCACCTGTGTTGAGTCTTCCTTTGGAGGAAGGAAAGTTTGTGGTCTATTGTGATGCATCGAGGATGGGTTTAGGCTGCGTGCTGGTGCAGAATGAGAAAGTTATAGCCTATGCATCTCGGCAGCTGAAGGAGTATGAGCAGTGGTATCCGACTCATGATTTGGAGTTAGCAGCAGTGGTATTCGCACTGAAGGTGTGGCGTCATTATCTGTATGGGGAGAAGTGCGAGATATATACTAACCACAAGAGTTTCAAATATTTCTTCATTCAAAAGGATCTAAATATGAGGCAGAGACGTTGGTTGGAGTTGGTTAAGGATTATGACTGTGATATCCTTTACTACCCTGGGAAAGCTAATGTGGTGGCAAATGCGTTGAGCCGGAGGGGCCCAGGACAGTTATATAGTTCCACCCAGATCTCGAGGGAATTAGCTGATGAGATGGCCAGGGCAAGGATAGAATTGGTGGTAGGCCAGTTAGCTAATATTACCTTGCAGTCGACCCTGTTAGAGCGGGTCAAGGACGGTCAGTTGGTGGATGCATAGTTGTAGGAAGTTAGGCAGCATGTCTTAGCGGGGGCAGCTAAGGATTATTCTGTTTCTGAGACAAGTTTGCTTCGATATCAGGAACGAATTTGTGTTCCGGCATATGAAGGGATCAGACGAGAGATACTGGATGAGTCTCACACTATGCCATACTCACTTCATCCGGGTACCATGAAGATGTATCAAGATCTACAGACATTATATTGGTGGCCCAGGATGAAGAAGGATGTGGTAGAGTATGTGTCTAGATGTTTGACATGTCAGCAGGTTAAGGCTGAGCATCAGCGACCAGTGGGATTGCTTCAGCCTTTGGGTATCCCAGAGTGGAAATGAGAGGATATTGGGAGGATTACCCAGGACAATTGGACTTCATGACTCGGTGTGGGTGATAGTGGACAGATACACCAAGTCAGCTCATTTTCTACTAGTGAGGTCGACCTATACAGTGGAATAGTATGCAGAGCTGCATGTGAGGGAGATAGTTTGTCTTCATGGGGTTCCAAATTCTATTGTATCTGATCGAGACCCTATCTTTACCTCCAAGTTTTGGGGAGCTCTGCAGGGAGCCATGGGGACTCAGCTGAAGTTTAGCATAACTTTTCATCCTTAGACTGATGGACAGTCTGAGAGGACGATTCAGGTGTTGGAGGACATGCTTAGGGCGTGTGTGATTGACTTTGAGGGCTTCCGTTGATCGAATTTTCATATAACAACAGTTATCAGTCCACGATTGGAGTAGCTCCTTATGAGATGTTATATGGGAGAAAATGTAGATCACCCATACATTGGGATGAGATGGGTGAGAGGAGGTACTTAGGACCAGACATGGTTCAGAAGACCAATGAGGCTATTGAAAAGATTCGAGCAAGAATGCTTGCTTCGCAGAGTAGACAGAAAATCTACGCTGATCCTAAGCGTAGGAAGGTGGAGTTCTAGGTTGGGGACCACGTGTTTCTGCGAGTTTCACCATTGAGAGGAGTGAGGAGGTTTGGAGTGAAGGGCAAGCTGAGCCCTCGGTTTGTTGGACCTTTTGAGATCCTAGAAAGGATTGGACAGGTGGCTTATAGACTGGCCTTGCCACCGTCGCAATCATGAGTTCATAATGTGTACCATGTCTCCATGTTGCGGAAGTATGTTTCTGATACAACACATGTGCTGAAGTATGAGGACTTAGAGTAGCAGACAGACTTGTTCTATGAGGAGCGACTAGTTCAGATTTTAGATCGGAAGGACAAAGTCTTACGGAAAAAGACAATTTCGTTAGTGAAAGTATTGTGGAGAAATAACAAGGTCGAGGAAACGACCTGGGAGTTAGAGACAGCGATGCGGGATCAGTATCCCGAGCTATTCAGGTAAATTTCGAGGACAAAATTCTCATTAGGAGGGGATAGTTATAACGACCCCAAATTCTTTAATGAGGCTTAAGGGCCTTGATTAGTGTGCCAGGAGGGCATTATTGAGTTTAATGTGATTTGAATGATTTTATAGATTTAAATGCATAATTATATGATTAATAATGCCTGTATGATTATATTGGTATTAATGTGATATGTATATGGTATTGTGAGAACCACATTATTATGTGGGTAGGTCTGGAGAGCACGACTCGAGGCGATCCTAGGGCTAGATAGCGGGGATAAGTCACAACGGGGCTTAGCAGTTGACTTTGAATAAGTCAGGGGTGCTTTAGGTATCGAGTAGCTATTTAGACTATCGGGATATGAAAATAGATATATGGAGATATATTTGAGGTTAGGAAGTCTAGGCGGGAATATTGGGGAAATTTACTGTTTTGCCCTCGGGGACGGTTCCGGCACCCGAGCCTTGGGTTTAACTTAACGGGATAAGATAAACTTAAGGAAAATAGTAGAACTAAAAATAGACCGACCTTTCTCTTCTCCTTCTCAGCTCTTTTCTCTCTCAAGGAAGCTAGGCAAACCACAAGGGGGAAAACTGAGAATTTTGCTGGACTTTGAGCTGGGAATTGCTGGGAATTCAGTGGGGGATTTTGAAGCTTAGCTCAGAGATTATTCAGGGAACACTTAATCAAGGCTAAGGTAAGAATTAAACTGTGTTTTGAAGTTAGAAGCTTTGAGTTCTTAGCTGGGTATTGAGATGATTGTATTGTTAATGTTTAAGGTTGAATTTGAGCTGATAAACTTGAGACTTAGCTCGGAGTTTGCTTAGAGAAGGAGTTCAACTGAAGAGGTAAGCTCTAATTCATGATTAGAGGTGTAAATTCGAGTTTTGCATGGCTGGTTGGGTGTTTTGAGGTTCTTGAGTTTCAGAGATTGAAACATGGATTTCTATGAGTTTTAGGCTGAGTTTTCTATTGAATTATGTTGCCAAAGTCATCCTAAAACTGTTGGGAATGTTTGTTTTTGAATTAGGAAGCTTTGGGGTGATTTTGGATAAGGTTTTAAGGATTGAAATGGTGAAATTTCTGGGCTCGAAGGGAAGGGCCGTGGCTCTGTTCTAGAGCGTTGTGGCCCTAGGATGAAGATGAGCCAAGGAGGCTCGGCCAAGGTGAGCGCCGCGACGCCCAATGCAAGGGCCGCATCGTGTGTCTCCTTCCAGGCAAGCCCTTGGTTCTATTTTGAGGGCAGGGCCGCGGCTAAGCTTCAAGGGCCGCAACCCTTGGGTGCACACTTGAACATATGGGGATTTTAGGCATGGGAATGTGGTCTAGAATGCTCGGGATCGATTTGACCACCGTGCTTGGTGGAATTCAGATTCCCGGAAGTTAGTTTTGTAACCGGAAACCCTAATTTGAATATTAAAGGAACCATATACCTTGGTTGTGACTAGGTGATAAAAGCTTAGGCTCAGGAACGGATCGTGCCTAAGGAGCGTTGCTCTTAATCCGAAACCGCAAAGATCAAAGGTAAGAAAACTGCACCTGGTTGAATATATGTGATGGGACTAAGGGTTCCCTATTGTGTATGCTTGAAAAGATGGTATTATGCCATGCAAGCTAATTAGAGAACCAACGGCCTAAGGGTGCCAAGGGTTACACTAGCGCACAGGGCGCGGCTTGACCACTGGTAGCCAAGGACAACTTAATATGCACTGAGCTCGGTTTAAGAGGGCCGGAGTCAGTGGGGTAAACAGAGGGTGCGACCTAAGTTGTCGGCCCTGATTATTATGTGTTATGAATGTTATAAGTGTTTGATTGCATCCACGATTATGAATAAATGCTGAATGATTAGTGTGGATTATTTGATGAGAGTTCATGCTTAGTTAATTTACTATCTGTTATTACTGTTTGTGTTGCACATGTTTTCTTGCTGGGCCTTGGCTCAAGGGTGCTACGTGGTGCAGGTAAAGGCAAGGGCAAACTTGATCAGCCTTGATTAGGAGAGCTTTGCGAGCAAAATGTACATGGTCAGCTGCTCAGTCGCCACGGTTGAGGTTTAGGCAGGGATGAGAGACGCAAAGATTGTCCATTTTGCCTTAGTATGGCTAACAGTTGTTTGTATTATTTTGGAAGTCTGTAACCCAAATTTTTAACTCTATTCCTTTTGGGATCCCATGTATATAACAGTTTAATTATATAAAATGAAAATTTTGAGACCAAAACCTTTTTAACCCCAGCTCATACATGTTTAGTGACACTTTTTTAAATTAATGGCTTGCTTAGCAAGTCTTGCACCTTTATAAGTACACAGTGTAGCGGTCTTGGCTATCTAGGGCGTTACAACTTGGTATCAGAGCATCCTAGGTTTATGGGTTCCTGAAGACAGGCTGGACATGTACATTCGTTGCTAGAGACAAGCTCAAATCAGGGTTCGGTAATGTGTATATGTGTTTATGTGCTTATGTGCCTGAAATGAGCTATGAATGCTGTTATTTATTGGATTATTAGGAAGCATGAGATACTGATAGGGCCTGGCCCTTGAATGTTGTGTGAGAATATTGGGGCATGTTTATTAGCATTGCCATGCATGTAAATGAATATATGGATGATTAATTGTATATTGTGCATGGGTGAATGCTTGTTTTATAGCTATTGTTTAATGAGATTGGAGGTGTGCTTATTAGTAGCCAGTGCATGGGGATGGATGCTTATATGTTGGTTGTTTGTGATTGGTTATGTTCTATTGATGGATCCTGGAGAAGTTTTTACCCTGTCATCATGGTCTGACTGCTGAGTTGTTATTTGCAGATTGACTTGGATAGCTATGCATCCAATAAAATCTACGCGACTAGCCGACACTAGGTCCGGGACCGGGAGTGATGATCAGGGCCAGAATCCTCCGCCAGTCCCTGAGAACTGGCAGCAGTTAATGGCAGATATGCAGGGTCGATTATAGAGTCATGATGAGTAGATCCGTATCCTGCGACAGCAGGCTCCATCAGGGAGTGCTGCCCCTATTGTACCACCTGCAGTGGTACCAGTTGTGTAGTCAGGGGAGGTTGGTAACAGATGGGAGCCATTATATGAGTTGTTGGTGCCATTGCAATAGGCTGACTGTGGTCAATGTAAATGGTGATGCCTCTGACTGCGAGGGGGCTCTGGTGGCTCCAGTGGCCTTCATGGCAAGAGAACTAGTGCCCTTCAACTTGCATCCAACACCTCGGTTGTGGCCATGACGTTGACCAAGTACCTTCGTGACGACTTGCATCTCATCGATAGAGACACTTCCTACTGAAGATGAGGATTGGGATTGTGTTTGCGTCTAAACTTCTTGCTGCAAGGCCTCCTGTAATTTAGAAACAATACAATTAATACATAATATAAATAATTAATAAACATATATAAAAAACTTAGAAAGTTACTTACGTATGTATCATTAGCATTCGTGTTCGCCTATCAACGTGTTGGATGATTGTTTATTATTTAAAAAAATAACAATAAAGTTTTATACTTATAAAATTATTATTTTAATTTCAACTTTATAATTTTTTTTATGAATTACTTTAAATATAATTAAAAAATTTAATCACACTAACCTTAAAACTATTCTGTAATCTAACCTATCCCCAAAATTAAAATCTACATAAAAACTACAAAACTACTCCCAGACCATCCATAAAATTAATTAAAATCATTTAAATTCCCAAATCAACAACTCAAAACATATTATAAATAAATAATACAAATTCTTACAGTTTTTTTTAAATAAATCATCGTCATTTCTTTATTAACTATAATCTTAAATAACATTAAAAATATAACATAGATTTATCAAACCTAGCATACAATTAAAAAAAAAGTAAATCATCTAACCTAACCTAACATTTTATTATAACCTAATATTTGATTTTATTACAATAAAAAATTAAACAACCATTAAACATTTTCATGTCAAATTGATTTTTTTTACAACCTTTCTTTTAAAAAAAACACAAATATAATCAAATTAACAAACATACAAATCTGAAATGAAAAAAATAAAATTAACACTTTCTAAAATAACCAGTTACACAATTTTCAAAACATAAATGAACATTTTATCAATACATTAATTAATCACAAAAAAATATATATTTAAAAAAATACCTAATGGCTCGGGTTGGGGAGTTATCCACGGGCTCGGGCTCGGGCTGGGGGGTTACCCAAGGGCTCAGGATGATCCAATGCAATCTAAAAAAATAAAAAACCCATTTCAACCAAATACAACACATATATTAAAAAAACTACAATTTTAGGGGCACAATATAAAGAATAATGTATAGATTGATGAACCTTACAAAGAAATTGTGAAAATGGGGACAGGACACCCTAGGGTGGTGGCTTGCGGTGGTATAAGATGGAGAAACCATCTCTGAAAGTTCAGAGATTTTGAGAAACTAGAGAAGAAGGGCTCGAGTTGGGGGTTATATCGAAGGGTTCTATAGTGACGATACGTCGTCGCTATAGGGGTAAGAAAGTCATCGCTAAAAACAAGACACACTGGTTAGGTCCTTATAGGGATGACATGTCGTCACTATTTATATTGAAAATTTGGCAGAAAAATTTGGCGGTCAACTTCCCTCCATATTTTTTTCGATCCCTATAGCAACAACATGTCATCCCTACAAGAATTAAAAATTTGGAAAGGGTTCCCATTTTTCTCACTAGATTTTTGTTGTCCTATAACAACGACATGTTGTCGCTGTAGACTCAAATATTTTGGAGGGACTGGCCAGTTTCTCACTGTAACACCCTGGGTAACCAAGACTGTTACACTGTGTGTTTAAAATAGTGCAAGACCTGCTAATCAGGTCGTCTGAACATAATTGTGTTTCTAAAGTCATTTTAACATGTTAGGGTTAAAAGATTTTGATCATAAAATGATTGATTTTAATTAAAATAAAAGTTTGGTACATGGGATCCCAAAATAAGGTTTACATGGCGGAAACAACTCTCAAAAGTTAATACAACTATAGCCAGTCTAAATGGAATTCCCTTAGCTGTGGCGATCGAGCAGCTGTTGATGTACACTTCGCCTCCAAAGCTCTCCAACTCATGGTTGGTCCAGCTTCCCTTTGCCTTTACATGCACCACGTAGCACCCGTGAGCCAAGGCTCAGCAAGAAAAACCATAATCAACAAGCATAGACAACAACAACAGCATACAACAAACTTCAATCCAACCAGTTCAATTAATCAGCAAAATACAAGTATTAAGCTAGGCAACGTTAAACATATGCTTTCAAATATATAACTCAATATGTAATACAAATATTTAGGTGTCGGTGCCCTTAGGTCGAGCCCTCTGGTTATTTAGCTGATCCCGACTCGCTTAGGCCGAGCTGTGTTCAGTACGCTTATCATCAGCCCCGACACCCTTAGGTCATACATTCATATCACACATAACAGATATATAATTAACAGAACACACATGTTCAATTACAGGGAATCTCAGTCCCATTCACAACCACTTAGGTGCAGTTTTCTTACCTCGAATCCCGAGCAGATTCTAAAGAGCGGTCCCGAGCACGATCCTCAGTCCTGAGCCTTAACAGTAATCCTCGATATGAATTTAGTCTTCTTGTGTTTTCTTGAATATTGTTGAAATTTGTTTGTACCTCCTTACTAGGCTTTTAGCTCACTCCCTTACTTTCCCCCTTTCTGGTAGGCAATAGGGTTTTTCTTTGGCACGCACAGTGATGTAGGAGGTTCCGACGTCTAGGCATGTGTGACACGGGGTGTCCTATGAACGAATAACGATCAAGATGAGTGCCAAGAATAATTAAGAGTTTATGTTATTATTTAACTATGTTAGTGGGACTTATTATTTTAATTTATTTCCAAATACTGTATACAGACACAACATTTTTATTTCAAACTATTGGGCCCAAATTGCATGTTTTATCAAGGCCCCACTGAACTTTTCCTTTAAATTGTATTTTTATTTTTTAATACATGTGAGTTGAGCAACATTTTTTTAAAGTAATAGATTAGGGTGTTGTTCCAAATGGCTATCATGAACAACAAGATTTTGGCTTCTCAAGCCAATATTACTATTCAAAATAATAATTATATAAGTTTTCACCGGTCGAACCGACTACTAGTAGGTGCCCAAATCGTGAGGCATTACAATCACAATACCCCAAAATTCATTTGCATATTTCCCAAGTTATTTTTACACTACCTACGCCATGTTTCTGTATTTAAAATTTAATTCAATAAAATTAATTAATTTAAATTCATTATTTTAATGCTTTCATTTTTGCTATAAATAGATAGTTTCAAGAGCATTTTGGGGGTACTTCACTTTTGCTACTATTATCTTCTTCTCTCTATATTTTCTTCTCTTCCATTTGTTGTTTTTTGAAGATTATTTTTTTATCAAGTATGTATTTTATTTTAAATATGTACTTCACTCTAGTTATGTGTTTCTAATATTTTTCATAACAATATTAAGGCCATGATAAAGCAGCTTGTAACTACATAATGTTTATTTTGGTATGTTGACTTCCCATTTAGTGCAACAAATTTTATTGATTTTTTCTTCTTTATATATTTATTTAATCTTTAATATCTTGTATTTTAGAATGTTCGATATTATTACACTTTGTTATTTGTCTTGCAAACACATAATATTCTTTGATTAAGATACGTCATTAAATTGTACACATCCAATGCTTAGAACAAAAATATTATGTTTTGCCTTATAAATTATGTTTTTTTTTTGTTTCATTAATCTGATTGTAAGAAAGCCCTAATCTATTTACTTTGTAAAAATGTCACTCAACTCATATTTACTAGAAAAATATCATCTTAGAGAAAATGTTAAGTGGGCCTTGATAAAACATACAATTTGGGCCAAATAGTTTAAAATAAAAATGTAGTGTCTTTATGCAGTGTTGACAATAAAATAAGATAATAAGTCCCACTAACGTAAATAAAACATAAACCATAACACATAAATTTCGTAAACTTTCTTGGCGCTCAACTAGATCGTTAATCGCTCATAAGACACCTTGTGTCATACATGCCTAGGCATCCGAACTTCCCACATCACTGTGCGTGCCAAGGAGAAACCCTATTGGCTACCTGAAAGGGGGAAAGTAATGGGGAGAGCTAACAATACTAGAAAAATGCCTTTCAATCGTGTTTCTAAAACGCTATCAATTAAAAAAATATAGTGTTAAAGTTAACGCTATGTCATCTGATGTTATTAAAAGTCCCACCCTTTCGATAGTGTTTTAAGCATGTCATTGAGCCCTGTTATAGAAACGTGTACTATAGCATTTTATAAATATTATAGTAAGATTTCATTACACTTTGGGTTTGTCATAACTACTTTTGTGAAGACTGTGAATACTTATTTACGATAGTGTTTTAATTGTTATTTTTAACGCTTTTAATGACATTTGTTGAACGTAATGTGAGAAATTTTACAATATTGTTTATTTGTTATATGAGTTGATACTATAGCACATGCAGAATGTTTTCTAATAGCATTGATGGCATTTATAAAAAGTAATGTTAATTATTTGACAACACGGTTTGCATATTGTAAAATCATATACCATGACATTTAAAAAAACCTTATTATTCAATAACTTTAATGATTAGAATAATTTGTTATATTTATAGATAGAATTATAATATAACTATGTAATTTTGGAGTCCAAATCATATACCAAATCAGATTTAGGAGTCAAAACTGAAACCAAATATTATTATAACTTCACAAATATGGAATAAACATAATTCAACCAAATATAAACAAAAAAAAAACAAATTATAGAGTCCATATATAGGTCAAGATATGAAGTTCCAAGCTTAAAAATAACAAGATTTGTGAGTAAAAAGCATAGATTCATGAGTAAAAATGATATGAAATTGCTTGCTGGTTTTTTCACAATAAAATGAACAATTTAAGTGTACGTGAAATTGTTTACTGGATTTTCATGAACAAATATCCTCCATTCAGTTTCTGACTTGGTATTATCAGGCTTTAACTTTAGTCATTCTTGTTCATTTGGTAGCTTCCTAATCTGAATAACTAGCCTTGACTTGGAGGCTCTCCACAAATCTGCCATACTTTCATACACTAGTCTCGTTTCCATTCTTTGTCCACCATATACCTTGACTGCATTGAAAATTCTTGTTAATTTATAAGAAACCAAAGTACGCTTTAATCCATTAATAAAATCATATTTAGTACCTGAATTGTTGATCACAACACATCTATCATTGTTTTTAGGACCTTTCGCCAGTCAGCTATTGTGCAAGGTACAATTTCCCTTACAAGAGGACCAACAAACGAAGACAAAGAGATCGAGCCATCCCCAACAGCTTGCCCTTTTGCATTGAACCTTACAACAATATGACCGTTACTAAGAGCAATACCTTTCATCTTTGTTGGGCATCTTTTTCTTTTTTGTTGAGTAACATACTCTAGAGGGTTATCTAGAGAGTTTCCATTGTTATGATTGACATGTTCCTCTTGTTCAATTGATTGGCAATGTGAAGACCTTGTATTAGCAGCAAGAGAACCTTTGGATGGTGTCCTGATCAACCTAGATTTGGGTGACTTGTTCATCATAGTTTCAGCATTCCATTGTGGGGTGTTGAGTTCATCTTCAAGCTCATTGTCAACAATATGACATAGAGATCTTCTTGTTTTCTTCATGTCATTGATTGGCGATACTGCTTGATTGCTACCTTCTTCCATAAACATAGTTGTTTATTGTACTTCTTCAACATTTTTATCTCCAAGTGACTTATGTTGTGGGGCTATGTCAACTTCAACCTCATTGTCTTCCTCATTAGTTGGATTTATATCAAATGCTACTTCATCAGATCTTTTAGATGTAGGTGGGGAATCCATTACAACTTTAATAGGGGTTGCAAAGCGACACAGTGATTTCTTCTTCTTGGAATGAGGAGTTACATCTAGCAAATTTTTAGTTGGTCTAGATCCTCCAATCTCCCCTTCTATTCCTCCAAGCTTAGAGGCTAATTGCCTCCTCTTTTCTGCCAAAATTGCTTTCACAGTACCAGCTTACAAATGAACAAATTGATTTGAAGTGGTTTCAAGCTCCATTTCCTTAACTGAACCAAGAACAAGCCTCTTGTTTCTACTCTCCATATTGTACCTATATGAGATTAAGAGATTTAGTTAGAAATAATTTGAACTATCCACTGATGTTAAATCACTGCAGCACACAATTTTTCATCATTTTATCACCGCAACACACAAAATTCTCAAAACCTACTTCACTAAGACACAAGTTCTCAACCTCCTATTATCACCGCAACACACAATTCTCATAACCTACTTCATTAAGACACACAAGTTCTCAACCTCCTATTATCATAGCAGCACACAATTCTTATAACCTACTTCACTATGAATGAATATTTAATATATGCAAACTCCACTAAATTTATACAATTTCAAATCATAATTGTAAAAAATTTAAAGTTGATAAGAATAAAATATCAAATAGAGCATACCTCTTTCAATGAGCTCTTCTCCAATGCTATAGGACCAATCCAAATGAAAACCTAATCAAAATCATCATAATAAACCAATTAGATTTATAATAAAACTAATATATTCAACAACAAAAAATAATAAAATGAATGTTTATATAGGTCCTTATATGATTGTAAAAATCAGTAACAACATCGTTTATATTTTGGGCCTGGTATTCCATCACATGAATGGAAACAAAAAATGACTATTTCTTAATTACATATATTTTTTTTAAAAATAAAAAACTTCTCAAGCTCGAAAGGACAGATATTATGCAGATTAGTCACCAATACTCAAGTTTCAAAGGACAAATAATATATTAGAAGCATATATACAACCTATACACTGGCAAAAAGTTTGCTTATTTTGGACTTTTGGTGTTAAATACTTTTTAAAAGAAAAGAATAATTAAAATTGCTCTCATTCTCTCTCTTCATTCCAACGAATCATACTCTTACATGTGGGGGCTAAGATTAGTTTATATCATAAATTTCGAAACATAGATTTAAATATGTTGTTTCTTTTATAAATAAAGTCATGTATAACAAGATTATTAACACACTAACTTTAGAAGGCTTATTTTGTAGGCCAAAGCTCAGCGAGGTTCCTTGATCTCAAAACTTTCTTTAGAACGGTCGAAACGTTAACTTTCCTTTATGACTATTAGTTTGTGCTGCTAACTTTTGAGAATCTATGCCTGTAGTATTGTTGTATAGACCACTAAAATTCAAAAAAAGAAAAACAATATAAATCACACACATGTAATGATGGACCCAAAATGGGTATGTTTTAAGTATGTAAATCGCAAGCGTACGAATCATATATATAGGATAGGGTTCATGTAAGCAAGGATGTCGAATCCAAATGAGTTGTCTAAAATAAAAAAGAAATTATTTTAAACCAAAATTAAATAAATTCTAACCTAACTCCAAAGATTGATAAGATTTAAAGTCAATAAAATAAAATAAAACATTGAAAATAAAGATATTTAAGAAGAAAAATAACCCAATTAGGATTAGCAAATAAGTTGTAAAAGAAAGATTATTAAGATATTAGAATCCACAAAATGTAAGTTTAATCATATTTATTAGTATATTGATTCTTAAGTTTTAGTGATAGTTAAAATAAATCAAACTATCATTTTCCAAATAGATTTATAATTTAAGCACAAATTATTTCTAAAAAGATAGGATTTTTCTTCACTTTTCAAAAAAATATAATTTCAAAGTATTTAATGTGAATTAGCCTAATGAAACAACAAACAATCAAATAACATTATTTATAAGGCAAACATAATATTTTTGTTCTAAGTATTGGATGTGTACAGTTTAATGACACATCTTAGTCAAAGAATATTATGTTTTGCAAAATGAAGAACAAAGTGTAATATTATCTAACAATCCAAAATACAAGATATTAGAGATGAAAGACATATATGAAGAAGAAAAATCCATAAACTTTGTTGCATTACAAGAGAAATCAACATACAACAATAAATACTATCTAGTTACAAGTTTCTTCATCATGATCTTAATAATCTTATGAAAAAGATTAGAAGTACATAACTAGAGTCCAAAATATATTACAAAAGAAATACACACTAGGCACAAAATGGTCTTCCAAAAGGAAGAGAGAAAATGTAGAGAAAAAGTGTAGAATAGATGATAGTAATCCCAAAAATTAAGCACACAAAAATGGTCTTCGAAATTCCCTATTTATAGCCAAAATGAGAGAATTAAAATAATAAATTTAAATAAAATAAATTGATTAAATTAACTAAATAAAGTAAATATGGCATGTAGAGGTGAATTTTAGGGTGTAATGATGAATTTTGTAGTAAAATATGTAGAAAAGTTGGGTAAAAAAATGGCACTTGGGCATCATGGGCCAAAGGAACAAGAGGACAATTGATGGGCTCAATAGAAGAGGAGGCAGCTAGGTTTTGGTGGCTGGTGGCTGCTGGCTGGCGGGCTCGGTTGCATGGTGGGCTCAGGCGGCTAGGTCGTGGGCTTGGAGGCAGGCCCAGGAGAAGGGGGAGCAACTGGAGGCGGGTTGGGCCGGCTGAGCTTGGTGCTTTCTGCGGACTGGGCCGAGATAGAAAGGCGAGCCCACGTGGAGATGTTGGGGAGAGAAGAAAGCAAGCAGGCATGTGCTTGTGGGCTGCAGGTCCTTGTGCTTAGAGGGTTTTCAGAAATGCCATTTTTTCTTTCTTTTTCAGCTCTCAACTTTCTTGCTCTTCAAGCACAAAAATGCACCAAATTCCTTACAAAATAAACATAAATTAAATCATAATCAAATATTTCAATTATAAAATAAATCGTATTATTTCTTTGAAAATATTAATTATAACTTAACTTAATTTTACATTTAAGTTCAATAAAAGTGATTTTTTTAAATTCTAACTTAACAACACTAATTTAAAATAATTAAACTACAACATATTACAATAAATATCTATAAAAACATATAAAAATCTAAAAAAATTTACAATAAGACTTATTTCAAAATTACTTAAAAACTCAAAGATTAAGCAACAATTGGCATAAAAATGTGGTAAAATAAATCAATTTTGTAGAATTATCACGTAATCAGTATAGCTTTAACACATAACACTACAAAAAAATAGACATTTAATGTCTCCCCCTATGGGAGACGTTGTTGAAGGAGCCATCTCACCCTACGATGACTCTTAGGGGAAGACGTTGAATGTCTACAAAGTCTCCGTGTAATGCCTCGAATTATCCGATGTGGTTTAGTGGCTGGATTAGTAGGCCGGGAGAACCATAACTGTTTAATTGTGCCATTAAATGAATATATGCATGTTTATGTGAATTATATTATAATATGATGTTATATGCATGCATGTGGGTCCACATTTGAATATTATGATGTTTTGATAATTTGGCCCATTGAGGGTAAATTTGTGTATTTGGGTGCATATTGTGATTTGTGAATAAGATTCCATTATTATGGAGATATATTCGAGCTATTCGGCATGAGACAGTCCTATTTAGTGGATTAGCGGTTTCGTCATAACGGGGTCAATTATCGGGTAGTAAGAATGTTTATTTGATGATAAATTAAGAGTTATTGAGATCAGGGTGAAATTTTGGAAGTTTTGACTATAATGTCCCTGGGGGTGTTTTTGGGACCCCGAGCACTAGGTTTTATTTGAGGTTACTTAAGCTTCAAGTATCTAGTCAGATAGAACTTACGTTAGAAAACCTCTCGTTCTTTCCCGTTAGCTCATTTTCACCATTCGAAGCGTTTTCGAAGACATTTTGAGTTCTAGGAGTTGGAATCAAGCGAGGATCGAGGCATAACGATCCTAGGAAAGATTAGAAGCTTCTTGACCAAAGGATTTGATGAGAAACAACCCAATTGAAGGTAATCTAAGTTTAAAGTTTTGAGTTTTTAGAGTTTCTAAGCTTTGAATTGAACTTTGTGAATTGTTGAGTTTTTGGCTCGGTTGAACCTTGGGTTTTGATGGTTTTGAAGCATTGGGAAGCTTGGGAACTTTGATTTGATGATTGGGGAATGTTTAGGTATGATTTTTGAGGCTTTGGGAAGTTGAAAACGTGTTTGGGAATGGCCCAGGGTTGGGGGTCGCGGCCCTGTTCCTGGAGAGCTGCGACCCTTGCTTGAAGAAGCAGGTGGGGGAGTTGTGCCTGCTGGGCGCTGCGGCCCTTGATGTAGGGCGCCGCGGCCCTATTTTTAGAGATGGATGGGGGCCGTGGCCCTTGATGCCAAGGCCGCAGCCCTTGAGCAAGGTTGAGCCCGTTTGAGTGTTTTGGCCCCGAGAACATGGTTTTAGGCCTCGGGATCACTCTTACTACCTGGATTAGTGGGGATTGATGTCTCGGAGGCTAGTTCTTGGTTTGAGAACCCTTGATTATCATTTTATTGATGGTATCCTATAATGTGCTATGATTAGGTAACCGCTAAAGGACTAAAAGCTAGACCGTTCTCAAGGGTCATTCTTCTATTCATTCTAGCTCGAATCAGAGGTAAGAAAAATGCACCCCATATGTGACATGCTTGGTTGGTCTTGAGGCATGTTGATTGTGTAAATGTGGATATGAATTGATTATTGAATGCTTGGAAAATCTTGCTCACTTGTGCATGGTACTGACTCATTAGTCAGATTTGACAAAGGTGTCAGTATCAACTATGAAGCTGTGACTCATTAGCCAGGTTCGGCAGTGGTACTAGGCACTGGTTACATAGTGCTGACTCATTAGTCAGGACGGCTTTAGCATGTTCAACACAAGCCAATAAAGATTAGATCTAATCGATATTTGCATTGGATGACTCAAAGAGCATTAATGCCGGACCGACCTCAAGTTCAATGAATATTATAAGCGCTTGTGTGGCTTACCCATCAGTCACTCATCTGTTAAGTTAGAGACTTACCTATCAGTCTCTCATCTGTTTAAGGCTAGTGTCTTACCTAGTAGCCACTCTTCTGTTTAAATTAGTGACTTGCTTGTCAGTTGCTCATTATGGTTTTCTAGAACCTCAAGTGATATTCACTCATCTGTTTAAGAGCTATAAGCTCTGTGTGATTATAATGATAATCATTTGATAATGTTTACATATGATACTGTGTTTTCTTGCTGGGCTTTGGCTCATGGGTGCTATGTGGTGCAGGTAAAGGGAAAGAAAAGCTCACCCAGCCCTGAGTGGAGAGCTTAGGTGGTGATGTGTACATATGCGGTCGCTTGACCACCACGACCAAGGAGTTCTCAGAGGAACTAGGGGGTTTACCCTATTTTTGCCGCTTAGGTCAGCGGGTTTGTAATTTTGAAACAGTAATGACCCTTTTGAGTTGTAAATAACTTGTAAATGTTCTTGTGGGCCCATGAACAGTTTTATGTATTAAATAAAACATATCCTTTCCTTTTTTATTGAATTTTCCACCTTAGCCTGTTAATAACACTTAGATCACGTTTTTAACCAAAGGACTTAGGTAGTGGGTCAAATTTCTGGTTCACCGTAACGATTATGGGGTAACTAGGGCGTTATAACTTGGTATCAGAGCGTGCCAAGGTTAAGGATCCTGTAGACTGGCTGGGCATGTACACACATCACTGAAGTCAAGCTCAACTCATGGTTTGGTAATTATTTATGTAGTTATATGTATAACTGCTTAAATATATTATAAATTCTTTACCTGTATGCATGAGACACTATGATTCACCTGTGCCTTGAATGTTATATCCTCAGCAACTGTGTGCTAATTAGTACTGAAATTGCTGGAACATACTCATCAGTATTTTTGATTATGAATTATTATGTGATACATGCTGAGTGCTGAATGCTATAAACATGTATCTGCTTGTATAATTGTATGACTGTGGAATATGATAATTGTCTACTTGTTCTTGGACCGTGAGGCGGTAAGAGGTTTAGTTATTACTACCTGACTGGTCGTATTGATCAATGTTTCAGCAAGGTATCAAATAAGAATGAACCCAGGGCAGACAGATACTTCAGCTGGCCAAAGTGATTAGGGCCAGAATAATAATAATAGCCAGGGTCAGGAAAATGACCAGTCTCAGATTCCACGGCCAGCTCCTACAAACTGGCAACAGTTGTTTAATGATTTGCAGGCAACAGTGTTGAAACAGGGAGAGGAGCTTCGTCTCCTAAGACAACAGCAAGTGCCTGTAGTGGCTAGTGTATCAGAGGCACCTCCTGTGTCGGTGCTAGCAGCAGGGCAGCTGCCTGAGGTAGGAAATAAATGGGAACCTTTTTATGAAAGGTTCAGGAAGCAACAACCTCCAGTATTTGAGGGTAGTGCAAATCCTGCCAAGGCTGAACAATGGATGAGCATGATTACCACTATCCTTGACTTTATGAGGGTAACTGGTAATGAGAGGGTGGCCTATGCCACCTATATGGTTCGGGAGGATGCCCGGATTTGGTGGGAGGTGATTACCCAGACCAAGAATGTGAATGCCTTGAGTTGGGAGGAGTTTCAACTCTGTTTAATGACAAATATTACAATGATGCCATCAGGGCAGCTAAAGCTGAGGAATTCATTAGGCTACTTCAGGGAAGTTTATCAGTCACTGAGTATGCCTTAAAATTCGATTGGTTGGAAAAATTTTCCATGGAGTTGGTGCCCACTGATGGGACCAGGAGAGAGAGATTCTTGCAGGGGCTACAGCCCAGATTAGCCCGTGATGTACGTATCACCACTGTGGCAGGGGTTACTACCTATGCACAGGTGGTTGAGAAGGCACTCACAACTGAGAGTGCAGAGAACAAAATCTGGCGTGATAGTGCAACCAAAAGGATTTCAGGAGGACAGTTCCTCCATTTGTGGGTTCAGGTAGGGGTGTTGGCCCCAGTGATCAGAAGAGGAAGGTTCCTAACACCTTCCCAGTTCCAGGTCCTGACAGGCGGCCTCGTGGTATTACAATGGGTCATCCGGGGGGTAGTGAAGCCTAGAAGACTCGTCCTGAATGCCCTAGATGCAAGAGGCGTCATTTGGGAGAGTGTAGGGCAAAGGCCTGCTACTTGTGTGGAGCAGTGGGTCATTTTAAGAAGGATTGCCCTCAGGTAAGAAAAGAAGAACCCAGGAAGGCGGACAACTCGGCCCCAGCTCGAGTGTTCATGTTGACTCAAGCAGAAGCTGAGGCTTCTCCTTCAGTTGTTACAGGTTAGCTTCTTAGTGCTGGAACCCCTTATAATGTGTTGATTGATTCTGGTGCTACATATTCTTTTGTTTCTAGTAGTATTATTGATAGACTGTGTAGACCTTGTGATTTCTATGCTGTGGGGTTTGGTACCTTGTTACCCACTGGAGAGTTAGTGGTATCCAAGAGGTGGGTCAGATCTTTGCCAGTGATAGTGGAGGGCAGAGAGTTATCAGTGGATTTGATAGAGTTAGTTATGACTGACTTTGATATGATATTGGGTATGGACTAGTTGTCAAAGTATGGGGCAACCATTGATTTCAGAAGGAAGATGGTCACCTTTGAGCCTGAAGGTGAGGATCCATTTGTGTTTGTTGGTGTTGTGCATGGACCTCGCATT
Source organism: Humulus lupulus (assembly GCF_963169125.1). Lineage (NCBI taxonomy): Eukaryota > Viridiplantae > Streptophyta > Magnoliopsida > Rosales > Cannabaceae > Humulus > Humulus lupulus. The sequence goes on along the minus strand of NC_084801.1, from coordinate 123,587,163 downwards.
CCTATGATTTCTGTGTTGAGGGCCAGGGATTTATTGCAAAGAGGTTGCATTGGATTCTTAGCCAGTGTGGTTGATACCACTCAGGTCATGCCAGTGAGACCAGAGGATACTAGACTTATATGTGAATTCCTGGATGTGTTTCCAGAAGATTTGTCAGGGTTGCCACCACACAGAGAAATTGAGTTTGTTATAGAACTGGCACCAGGGATGGAGCCAGTGTCTAGAGCGCCTTACAGAATGGCCTCAGTTGAGTTAAAAGAATTAAATGTACAATTGCAAGAGTTGTTAGATTTGGGTTTTATCAGACCTAGCTTCTCACCTTGGGGTGCGCCAGTCCTGTTTGTAAAGAAGAAAGATGGTTCTCTAAGAATGTGTATTGATTACAGAGAATTGAATAAGCTGACAATTAATAATAAGTATCCTTTTCCAAGGATAGATGATCTGTTCGATCAATTGCAAGGTAAGAAGGTATTCTCTAAGATTGATCTTCGTTCTGGTTATCATCAGTTGAGAGTCAAGGAGGGAGACATACCGAAGACTGCTTTTCGTACTAGGTATGGGCATTATGAGTTCTTAGTCATGTCATTTGGATTGACTAATGCCCCTGCTGCTTTTATGGATCTGATGAACAGGGTATTCAAGGACTATCTAGACCAGTTTGTGATCGTCTTCATTGATGATATTCTGGTGTATTCTCAGACTGAGTCAGAGCATGAATAACATCTGAGGTTGGTTCTACAGAGACTGAGGGAACACAGATTGTTTGCTAAATTCAAGAAGTGTGAGTTCTGGTTGTCTCAAGTATCCTTTCTTGGGAATATTGTCAGTAAGGAGGGGATCAAGGTAGATCCAGCAAAGATCGAAGCGGTCAGAGATTGGCCAAGGCCAAAGAATGCTTATGAGGTTAGAAGTTTCCTTGGATTGGCAGGTTATTATAGGCGTTTCGTGGAAGGGTTCTCAAAGATAGCTAGTGCTTTGATTGAGCTGACACGCAAGAGCCAGAAATTTGTGTGGTAAGATAAATGTGAGAATAGCTTCCAGGAACTGAAGCAGAGATTGATTACAGCTCCGATTCTGAGTCTTCCGACAGATCAAGAGAAGTTTTTGATTTATTGCGATGCTTCTCATCAGAGTTTGGGCTGTGTTTTGATGCAGTCAGAGAAGGTAATAGCTTATGTTTCTCGTCAATTGAAGGAGTATGAAAAGAGATATCCTACTCTTGATTTAGAGTTAGCGGCTGTGGTTTTTGCTTTAAAGACATGGAGGCACTATCTCTATGGAGAAAAGTGCGAGATCTATACAGACCACAAGAGCCCGAAGTACTTCTTCTCCTAGAAAGACCTGAATATGAGGCAAAGGTGTTGGCTGGAGTTAGTAAAAGATTATGATTGTGAGATTCTGTATCATCCAAGAAAAGCCAACGTGGTAGATGATGCTTTAGGCCGGAAGGGTCCAGGACAGATTCATAGTATGAGGCTGATAGCCAGAGAGTTAGCAGATGATATGACCAGAGCTGGTATAGAGTTGCTGGTGGGCCAGGTGGCTAACATTACGCTACAGTCTACGCTGTTGGAAAGAATTAAAGAGGGTCAACTGAGTGATCCACAACTGATCAAGATCAGAGAGTATGTTCTGGCTGGAGCATCCAGAGATTATACAGTGTCTAAGTTAGGCTTATTGAGATACAAGGGGTGGATATGTGTTCCGCTAGACATTGCTTTGAGGCGGGAGATTCTGGATGAATCTCATACTACACCTTACTCTTTGCATCCAGGCACCACGAAGATGTATCAGGATGTGAGATCGTTGCATTGGTGGCCAGGGATGAAGAGAGATGTAGTAGAGTATGTGGCTAAGTGCTTGACATGTCAACAGGTCAAGGCCGGCAGGGTTATTGCAGCCTCTGGATATCCCAGAGTGGAAGTGGGAGGACATCACAATGGATTTTGTGGTGGCCTTACCCAGGACTGTTGATCAGCATGATTCTATTTGGGTGATAGTGGATCACTACACCAAATCAGCTCACTTTCTGACGGTGAGGACTACTTATACAGTTGACCAGTATGCAGATCTCTATGTGAGAGAGATCGTGCGCCTCCATGGAGCACCTATGTTGATCGTGTCAGATCGGGACCCTACTTTTACTTCCAAGTTTTGGGGGAGTTTGCAGAAAGCCATGGGGACACAGTTAAAGTTCAGTACAGCTTATCATCCTCAGACAGATGGGAAATCTGAGAGGACGATCCAAATTTTGGAGGACATGCTAAGAGCATGTGTGCTGGACTTTGGTGGATCTTGGAGTGAGTATCTGCCATTAATAGAATTCTCCTACAACAACAGTTATTAGTCTACCATTGGAGTTGCACCTTATGAGATGTTGTATGGTAGGAAGTGCAGATCTCCGATTCATTGGGATGAGCCAGGTGAAAGGAGATACTTAGGTCCTAAGGCAGTTCAGAGGACCAGTGAGGCTATTGAGAAGATTAGAGCTCGGATGCTCGCTTCTCAGAGTAGAAAGAAGAGCTATGCAGATCCCAAGAGCAGGAACGTGGAGTTCCAAGTGGGAGACTATGTCTTCCTTAGAGTCTCGCCATGGAAAGGGGAGAGAAGGTTTGGGAAGAAAGGCAAGCTGAGTCCTAGATTTGTAGGTCCATTTGAGATCCTTGAAAGGGTTGGTCAGATGGCTTACAGATTGGCTTTGCCTCCGGCGTTGTCAGCCGTGCATAATGTGTTTCATGTATCAACTCTTCGGAGGTATGTATCTGATGTGAGCCATATTATGAGTTATGAAGATCTGTAGCTTGAGCCAGATCTCTCCTTTGAGGAGCAGCCAGTTCAGATACTTGACAGAAAAGATAAGGTCCTCAGGAATAAGACGATATATTTAGTCAAGGTATTGTAGAGGAACAGCATGGTCGAGGAAGCGACCTGGGAGCTGGAGTCAGATATGCAAAATCAGTATCCCGAGATGTTCAGGTAAATTTCGAGGATGAAATTTCAGTAAGGAGGGGATAGTTGTATTGCCCCGAATTCTCCGATGTGGTTTAGTGGCTGGATTAGTAGGCCGGGAGGGTCATAACTATTTAATTATGCCATTAAATGAATATATGCATGTTTATGTGAATTATATTATAATATGATGTTATATGCATGCATGTGGGTCCACATTTGAATATTATGATGTTTTGATAATTTGGCCCATTGAGGGTAAATTTGTGTATTTGGGTGCATATTGTGATTTGTGAATGAGATTCCATTATTATGGAGATATATTCGAGCTATTCGGCATGAGACGGTCCTATTTAGTGGATTAGCGGTTTCGTCATAATGGGGTCAATTACCGGGTAGTAAGAATGTTTATTTGATGATAAATTGGGAGTTATCGAGATCAGGGTGAAATTCTGGAAGTTTTGACTATAATGTCCCCAGGGGTCTTTTTGGGACCCCGAGCACTAGGTTTTATTTGAGGTTACTCAAGCTTCAAGTACCTTGTCAGAAAGAACTTACGTTAGAAAACCTTTCGTTCTTCCCCGTTAGCTCATTTTCACCGTTCGATGCATTTTCGAAGATATTTTGAGTTCTAGGAGTCGAAATCAAGCGAGGATCGAGGCATAGCGATCCTAGGAAAGATTAGAAGCTTCTTGACCAAAGGATTTGACGAGAAACAACCCAATTGAAGGTAATCTAAGTTTAAAGTTTTGAGTTTTTAGAGTTTCTATGCTTTGAATTGGACTTTGTGAATTGTTGAGTTTTTGGCTTGGTTGAACCTTGGGTTTTGATGGTTTTGAAGCATTGGGAAGCTTGGGAACTTTGATTTGATGATTGGGGAATGTTTAGGTATGATTTTTGAGGCTTTGGGAAGTTGAAAACTTGTTTGGGAATGGCCCAGGGTTGGGGGTCGCGGCCCTGTTCCTAGAGAGCCGCGACCCTTGCTTGAAGAAGCAGGTGGGGGAGTCGTGCCTACTGGGCGCTGCGGCCCTTGATGTAGGGCGCCGCGGCCCTTGATGCCAGGGCCGCAGCCCTTGAGCAGGGTTGGGCCCGTTTGAGTGTTTTGGCCCCGGGAACATGGTTTTAGGCCTCGGGATCACTCCTACTACCCGGATTAGTGGGGATTGATGCCTCGGAGGCTAGTTCTTGGTTTGAGAACCCTTGATTATCATTTTATTGATGGTATCCTATAATGTGTTATGATTAGGTAACCGCTAAAGGACTAAAAGCTAGACCGTTCTCAAGGGTCGTTCTTCTATTCATTCTAGCTCGAATCAGAGGTAAGAAAACTGCACCCTATATGTGACATACTTGGTTGTTCTTGAGGCATGTTGATTGTGTAAATGTGGACATGAATTGATTATTGAATGCTTGGCAAATCTTTCTCACTTGTGAATGGTACTGACTCATTAGTCAGATTTAGCAAAGGTGTCGGTATCAACTATGAAGTTGTGACTCATTAGTCAGGTTCGGCAGTGGTACTGGGCACTGGTCACATAGTGCTGACTCATTAGTCAGAACAACTTTAGCGTGTTCTACACAAGCCAATAAAGATTAGATCTAATCGATATCTGCATTGGATGACTCAAAGAGCATTAATGCCGGACCGACCTCAAGTTCGATGAATATTATAAGCGCTTATGTGGCTTACCCATCAGTCACTCATCTGTTAAGTTAGAGACTTACCTATCAGTCTCTCATCTATTTAAGGCTAGTGGCTTACCTAGTAGCCACTCTTCTGTTTAAATTAGTAACTTGCTTGTCAGTTGCTCGGTATGGTTTTCTAGAACCTCAAGTGATATTCACTCATTTATTTGTAACTAGGGGGTTTACCCTATTTTTTCCGCTTAGGTTGGCGGGTTTGTAATTTTGAAACAATAATGACCCTTTTGAGTTGTAAATAACTTGTAAATGTTCTTGTGGGCCCATGAATAGTTTTATGTATTAAATAAAACATATCATTTCCTTTTTATTGAATTTTCCACCTTAGCCTGTTAATAACACTTAGATGACGTTTTTAACCAAATGACTCGGGTATCGGGTCAAATTTCTGGTTCACCGTTCACCGTAACGATTCTGGAGTAACCAGAGCGTTACACTCGCCATGGGAGTCATCGTAGGTACCTATGATGACTCCCAGGGGGAGACTTTGTAGACTTTCAACGTCTCCCCCATGGGAGTCATCATTGGCTTTTGTATTTTGTAAAAATAATAATTAATTAATTAATTAGCTATTTTTAGATTATTTAATTATATATATTGAAATTAAATTAAACATATTAATTAAAAAATCTAAATTATATGCAAATTTAAATTGTGAATTTTTATTAATAAAATAAAAATGTGTATATAATAAGTTTTAGCTAGCTAAAATTACAAAAAATTAATATTTGCTGTTACACATAAAAAATCAACAAATATTACACTGGCTAGCTAGACATATAGTAAGATAGAAAAAGTAAACAATAAAATCCTATTTTTTGGGACTATGACTTTGAACTATCGGTACCATATCGTTCGCCCACTGCTGTCGCATTTCATTAATCTGTGCTGGTGTATATGGCGGAGTGTTTAGCTACAAAAAATATAAAGTACAATATATTATTTGATTATAAATACTTTAATAATAAATAAACCATAAACTTTTATTAATTTTTATATATATATACATACCTCTTTCTTCAAGTAAGGTCCAGGTCTATCCATATCATTTCCTATGTCTATGAAAAAAAAAAAAAAAACTAAATAAGCATTTGAAAAATTGAGCAGCAATTCCCTTATATTAGTAACCTAACCATCTATCATTCTAATCAAATCTAATCAAATAAGCACAACATAATACAAATATAATAATAGAATACATAATTCCAGACAAAATCGAGCAGCATTTCCCCTATAATAGTGATCTAACTATCTGTGAACAACAAGCCAAACAAATCAAACAACACACAATAAGTTTCTTCCTTATAGCTCCACGACACACAAACAAATTTTCCAGAACCTACTTCACTAAAACACACAGTTCTCAACCTTCTGTTATCACAGCAACACACAATTTTAATCTCAGAACCTACTTCACTATGGATGAATATTTAAGATATTCAAACTCCTCTAACAAAAGTTCAATAATACTAAATCAAGAAATATTACCTCTTGCAATTAACAGTCCTTGCTAGCAAATTTACTTCACTATTGCAATGCGTGCACTATGCTATTAATTTAAACATTAAATTAATTAAATAATAAAATATTAGTAAATCAATAAAAAATATAACTATATATAAATAACCTACTTAAATGTTAATAAAGATTACAAATATATATAATTTTCTAATTAAATAATAATATAAATTAAAAAAAATTATAAACATATTAACTTGAATTACTATTTAGTATGTAAAATTAAAATTAAATTATTTTTCTTATTTTAGACAAAGTTATTAAATGCATTTTAGGAAAACATATTTACATATATATACTTAACAAACAATAAAAATTTATTAAAAAATATATGATTTTCGGAATAAATAGTAAATAATGTGGTATCATGTTAAAATTAAACAATGTACACATAAAAATTATTTTCATACTTTAAACTACTATTTCTAATAAAACCCACAAAAACTATAAAAAAATAAGCACAAAAACAATTTTTTGTACCATTATAACTATAATACATTGTTTAATATTGAAATCCTACCTCAAATATGTTTTAAATCCACTTTGATGAGCCAAAAATACCCTAAACCGCAACTATCATAAACCCTAAAATCTCAATATCAATCCCTTAATATTTAGAGAAAATAAGCATAAAAATTATCCTAACTATTATACAACACTTATAAATGATAAAAACATACCTCAAATGGAATTTTATGGCCTAAGATTGGCCAAAACTGTCAAAGAAAATCCAAAAAATTGCCTGAAAACGCCTCCTCTCCGCCTCTCTGTTTCGTGCGTATGCTCTCGGGGAAGAAGAAGAAGAAAAAGGGCTAAGTAATATAGTAGGGGAGGCCTTCGACGTCTCCCCTGGGAAGACGTGCCTAGCCTCTAACGTTTCCCCTTGGGAGACATCCGATGTGGCACGTCTTCCTAGGGGAGACGTTAGAGGCTAGGCACGTTAGAAGTCTTCCCTTATATATATTCAACCCAATTTCTGATATTTAAAAAATATAAAAAATTATATCATACTTTTAAGTATAACGTCTCCCACCACTTTTGATGACTTACCTAGTTAGTCAGCAACAAACACTTTTAATGACTTACACCATTGGTGTAAGTCATTATAGAGAGTCATTAAATGTCAATTTTGTTGTAGTGTAACATACAAAAAGGATCTATATAAAAATTCATCAAACTTTTAGTTAATTAATATTGCATTTTATTATTAATTTACTATAGCAAAGGAGCATCAAAATGAATTCAGTAGAACCATAAAAAAATTTCTTTATATTTTTAAAACTCAATAAAATGCCAACCAAAAATCTGAAGTTTGAGCTACAATTTTATAGGACATACCCACCCAAATAGCTGAGTAATGTGCATGCATGCCAAAGGAGTGCCTAGAATAGCAAGTAGGCACATACAATCTGAAGTTTGAGCCAAGAAAAAATCCACATCAATATTCTGCCTAGTAGCTTAGCAAGTAGTCAACTATAGTGAAAAAAGATTGTTCCCAAATATCAATATTTCACCCAAAAGGCATAACTTGGCTGCTAATTTTCTTTATGTGACAAGACTAATATATTATTCAAGTTAAAATTACAACTAGATTCTTTTGTATGGAAGAATAGCCACACTAAACAAAGTCAATACTTATTTGGAAGAAAGAATACTTGTTTTAGAGAAGAGAAAGTGAAGATATACAAAAATAAATGATAAGTTATATGGGATCATCTTAGATTACATGATAAACCTCCTAATGCTCCATCATGAGCCACCTAGAATTCTTAAATGAATCCTTAACATAAATTTTAGATAAATCTGACATATAATAAATTAAAAGAATCTATTGATATGGACTCTGCAAACACAATAAATTAAAAGAAATTCAAAGTGCAAAAACTTGCATTATACACACACAATAAAAGATTAAATGAGGCCTAACCCAAGAAATATGTTGTCTAATTAAGTTAGTAAACTTACCCTTGGAAGGTCACCAAGTAGTGTAAAGGCCTTTTTTACTTCAAAAGCCTAGTCCAGTTACTGAAATCTAGAAATAAAAACCATCCATAAAAAGTGAGCAAGTGCAACCAAGGAATTAGGTTCAACTAATCTTATTCGATGAGACATTGAGAGTAAATAGTAGCCATGTTTTATAAGTTATACAAATAATATAATGAGAAATTAATCAGCACAAGTAGAAAAATATCTCACAGTAGGAACAAGAATAATTCAAAGTCATTAATTAAATATATGATGCAGCTAGCATCAATTAGATGCAGGGGTAAATAAGAATTCACCAAATGGAAACTTTCCCAAAAACAGCCACTATATATCTATGTAAGCCATATCCTATCAATATTCAACAAAAATAAATAAAGATTTTTATTCAAAAAAATAATGTTATTACATACATGGAATGGGCATAAATGCAGAACTAAATACATGTATATATTTGTAAATTTTAGAAATATGCTTTTGAATTTTGCCAACTTATAGTAAAATATTTTACCTTTTATAACTTTCTAAGCTATATTAGTAATGGAGGAGTGCATGATTGGCTTATTTATATATAAACCATTAGAAACTAAAAAACTAAGTAAAGTATTGGCAGTAATCCAATGCCTTCTATGAGTTGTTATGAATTCAAGAAACTAAAAATGCACAAAAACGAACCATTGATTCTAATGTGGATATTATTGAAAGAACAACTAAAATTGACACTACAAGTCAAACTAATCCATACCTCTGTAAAGAGATGAGTTTAACCATACAATCCACAATATAAAAATCAATGGTGCTCACAGATTCACAAATGGATTCATGGCATAAAAAGATATGCCTATAAATAGAACCAATACATGGGAGTATTTATCCCCAAGAGATTAAAATGGCCATGGCACTCACATGGCCTCAACAACAGTTGGGTATTGTTAGTTAATAAAATTTAAAGTATTATAGAGATCTAAATAAACACGTAAACTATAGTCTCTAAATAGAAAAAATAAACTTCATTCACACAACCCAAATGAAACACAACTAATTGGGCTTCACTCAAAGAAACATAGATATTGAATACAACATTTCACAGCTCAAAAATTTTGGACAATCATCCCGGACTCTGATTTAATTTAATGAGAATAAACAACATGTTATTCTGACATAGTGTATATATATACATATATACATATACTATGAATCAAAATTGTAGGCCACCATTACCAAAGTGATGTTGAGACAAGAAAGTGATGATTGCTAAGTCAAGCTAATGGGGTGGAGAGCAACGTCCTGAGGGTGGAGTAAATCGGTCTGACAGTGGGTGGAGCAGAACAACGTTGTGGGTTGATGAGTACCCTCTCGTGGAGGCTGAAGAAAGGTTTGGCCGGGAGTGGAGCAGAACGAGGACGTGAAGTTGGAGCACCCTCTCATGGAGACTAGAGAGAATCGTTAGAGAAGAGGGAGGGTGGCTGTAGGTGGTTGTGTCATCAGAGAAGAGGTCTCTTGTTTAGGGTTCTCTTGTTTTGTTTTGCTAAGTATTTTTGTGTAACGCCCCACGTTTAGGGCACCAAGTAAAACCCTACTTTGAGTACTTTAATTCCCTGTATTATGTTTTGTCAGGTGAATATTTTATGTTACAAGAAGTTATGATGTGTGAATGCTTGTCATGTTGTGGTAAGTGCAATTTTCTTTTTTTTTTAGAAACTGAGACCTTTGGTCGTGGACCGAGTCAGAAACCCTAATCGAGTAAAAATCTCGGATTAATTAAATAGGAAATACTATGGCATAAAAATATTAATTTTTTCTGACACTAAGACTTTATAGTCAAGCCAATAAATTTAAGAAAAATTGATCGAGGGTTTAATTCTGATCGACTGGGTCTATGAATGGAAATTCTTGCCTAAGCCCCTAAGGGCATTTTGGTCAATTTGAATAAATTACCAAAATTATGTGTTATGTGACAAAATTTATTTTTTGGTCACATTTATTTAATTAATTTTTGCTTGGGATATTTAAAAACTAGAGGGTAAAATTTTGGTTAAAAATTAGAAGTGAAATTACCAAAGGATCCTTGAATACCTTAAAGTGTGGTAAAATTTGGCAAGGGCATAAAAGTCTTTTCACAAGGGAGGAGAGAGAAGGGTGGGCGGCTAGGCTATGCCTATGCACTCAAGTGTCTTATGACAAATATCCTAGGGAAGGTTAAGAGACTACCCTAATGATTAATCCTTTTTCACCAAAACTACACACTTCCCTCAAAAATCATTTTGTCCACTCAAACAACTTTCTCTCTTCCACTCTACACTCCCAAAACCAAAAGCCTTGAGCACCTTGGCTACCATTTCTCTTCTCTTCAAAAGCTTGGTTCACTCATTCTCCATTGAAGGAAAGAGAAGCACAAGGGAAGACTAGTGAAGAAGTAAGTATGAAACTTTGTCCATTCACTTCTTTTCTTCTTCAAATCCAAAACCCTAAGGGGTGGAATATGCATGCATATGATCTGATAGCCATGCATGGCATGGATCTTGTGTTCTAGGGTTCAAGGGAGGTTGTTCTAGGAGAATCTCAAAGTTGACGTTTTTTTGTGATCTAGTGAAAACAATGGTAAAGGTTCTAGATTTTTTGTGTTTTTCCATTCATCTAAAATCTCCTACTCTAACACTCTCTAAAAAATCTTCATTTGAAACCTATGGGGCTTGGTTTTAGGGTATAGAATCCATGAAGGATGTTTGGACAAGCTAAGGACTATCATCTCCAAGCTAGAACAAACAAAGGTAGATCTTTGGTTGATTTTGAGTTGTTTTTTTTATTGATGTTAGATCTGGACGTATAGGCTGTTTTTTTTTTGTTTTTGAAGTTTATTTTATGCTTGAGGATTAGATTGGTTGATTTTTTGAGTTGCATGCATGCATGTGGCTAGGGTTTTGCTAGTTGTGTTTAGTTTTGCTAGAATGTGTAAAAATGCATACTGCTAAGTTTTCGTTGTCTGAATTCCAACGGGTCATATCATACTCTAATACCTCTGTTTGTGAAAATAATTTGTATATTTGCATAGTTATATATGAGTACTTGAGTTTAGGCTTTTGAAAATAGAAAAAAAAGGTGTTTTCAAACTGAAGTTATGAACTTTTTGGCATCTTGATGTAAATCTAAAAAATTTCTGAGCAGCATGCACTGTCCAGATTGTTTTAACTTTTGAACAAGGTTTACTAATAAAAAAGCTATGAAATTTTGTAAGATGTTATTATAAACATGTATAAGGGTCATTGTGAAATTTTAAAGGAAAATATTTTAAGGTATAAGAGATATGATTTTTCAAAGTTTTCCCTAGAATCTAGAAACAAAACTTCTGGGCAGCAAGCACTGCCAAGATGGCTTAATATTTGGTTAAGTTTTATTATTCCAAAAATTATGAAATTTGGTAGGAAGCTAATGTAGACATGCAAAAAGATTCCTGTAAAATTTAAAATATAACTGGGATACGGTGTAAGAGAAATAAATTTTCAAATTTACTATAAAAACTGGGAAAAACTTCTGGGCAGCGGCCACTGCCCAGATTACTTTGAAAAATTCGAATGGGTTTTTCCATCCAAAAAATTATGAAATTTTGAAGGGAATTAGTTAAGATATGTACAAGGAATTTGTTAAAATTTATAGAAAAATGTGTTACGGTTTAAGAGAAATAATTTTTCTAAGTTTGCCCTAAAAAACTGAAAGGTAGCAATTTCGAACCTTAACGAAAAGTTAATTTTTACCATTTTATAAGTTAAGGGTCCAATTTCCTTTCTTTTCAAAAAAAAAAAAACATAAAGAGAGATCCTAGGTTATGGGTAAGAATTGGTAAGAATGGGAGTTATTATTTTGTAGAACCTTTAAGAGAGCGATATGATTGTTAGATATTATTTGAAACGGATCAATAAGCGGTATTTTGGTAAATGATTGAAAACGAGAACTTTTCATAAGAAGACGACAAGTTGGTATTTTCTAAAGATATGAGTTGAGTATAACTCCTTTTTCCTAAAACCAAAATACGAGTTATCCGATAAGTGAGTTCTTCATTTAAAGAATATTAAAATGCATGGTGGTGAGCATGTTGTAGTGAGACCAATTTTCCTATGATACATATAAGACTGAAAAGAAATCCGGCCTATGAAGTTTATAAGAGACTATAGTATAGAGTCCATAAGAATTTATTTCATGTAGCTATTGTGGAATATTAACTATAAGAATATGTCATAGTTTAATCCGAGTCACTATGTGGTTTCGCTAGAGTGTTATCTAAGCGCGAAGGCTCACTTTTGGATAGAAGGTTTCCACAAGAAAGCGCTAAGGAATTCGGGTAAGACAAATTATGATATGTTTGGCAACAATACGTTAATGACTAGTTTAGATAACTGAGTTATTAGTTAATAATTTTAACTAGTCCTACAAGGTGTACTCAAGACCGTGGTCCTAGAGAATTGACATGCTCATGACAAAGGTAAGCAGTCTGGCTAGCTACCGTGACAACTATGAACTCTGGCTAGCCACCGGAGAACTATGTGAGAAACCGGTTCACCACCGATGCCTGTGTGGTTAAATTCGTTTGGCCATCACAATATATAAGAAGTTCATTTTGCCACCGATGCCTATGTGGGTAAAGTCGGTTGGCCATCGCAATATGTAAGAAGTTCGGTTCGCCATCGATGCCTGTGTGGCTAAAGTCGATTGGCCATCGCGATATGTAAGAAGTCTGGCTTAACACCTGTGACATAAGAGTCTTGTTAAACTCTGTGACACGTAATTAAATCAATTTTGGAATCAAATCTCTATGGCTAAGAAAGTATGTTGAATTCCTCTGGGAGTCTGGGCAACTAGTGTAATTGGATTACACCCGTTGACGCAATGGTGAGATATGCTCAGATATGTTAAGATATCTTAAGCTATGTTGAAGGTTCCTCCATGTAGTGCACCAAATTTTTTTTTTAGTTATTAAATTTTTGTTGTTTTATTTTATTTAATTGTTAAGTGTGGTGAATTTTTTTTATTTATTGTTTGTTTGTTTAAATTAATTGTTAAAGTTTTTGTGAAATTATTTGTTAAATGATATTTATTAATTTATTTTTAAAATGAGATTATTTGAGTTATGGTTGAATGCACTAAGGTGCATGGTAGGTAGTGATGAACCCTAGTTATTAAGTGTGTGCTAGTGCATGGTAGCATGGTGCACATGTGTAGAAATTTCTACACACTTGTAGATTCCTTTATTTGGAATTAATTAATTAAAAAAAATTAAAAGAAAGGGAAATGGGGTCTTGGATGTGCATGGTGTGGTGGGAAAGGAAGAGGATTTTTCCATTTTTTTTTTTTAGAAAGACAAAAGCTATTTTGGGTAAGGATGTGATCATCCTTTATCTTCTACCAATTATGATAAAAAAAAAAAATAAGAATTAAGACAAAATAAGCAGAGAATAGGAAACTTACCCATTTTGTTCAATAGGTTAATTTGGCTAAGTTAGAATAAAAAGGATGAGGAGAAAATAATAGGCCATTATACACATGGCTGCTGAAATTAGAGAGAGGAATAGACAGAGAGAGTGGCGTGATAGAGTGAGAAGGAGAAGAAGAAGAAGAAGAAGAAGAAGAAGAAGAAGAAGAAGAAGAAGAAGAAGAAATGATCAATCTTAGGGTATGGCTTTTGATTTTGTTTTATGTTTTCTTTCTTTTAAATTCTAGTATGTTGATTAGAGTTGTTTTTAATTGTGTTGTTCTACTTCTTCTCCATCTTTATTTTCGAAAACCCCTAGGGTTTGAGCAAGGAGGTGATTCTAGTTGGGTTCTTGATTTCTATCAAGAGAGGTATTGAATTTTTCCCTCAATCTTTTGGTTATTGGTATTTGATGATTGATATTTTGGAGAGACTATGACTGAAAGTGGGTTTGTGTTTTGAGTAGGATAATATGTTGTGTTGATGGATATTGAGGAATGTTTTCAAAGAAATCATATTTTGAAATAAAAATAATGTTTTGTTTGATGCATAGAAGTTTTGGGCATGGGCATGTGGTGTGTATAGGCAAGCATGATTAGAGATTTTGGTCATACATGAAATTCTAAATTCTTATGGTTATGTTTCATGGATATTATGATAAGAATATAAGGATAATGATGGATTCATGCAAATGTATTATTGTTGTTGTTGAATCATTATACTATCTCACTTTTGGAAAACATGATGGAATTATGTGATCTTGTATTTTTATTTGGTTTCATGAGTTTATTGAAGTTGTTGGTAAACATGCCTATGAGTTTGGGATAAATCGCTAACATGTGGGAATGGTGGTGCAGGGGTTTCGACATATAGGGTGTGATGCATGTTGTGATATTTTTATTTTTGTGTCACTTATACATGTTAGGAACATGCTAGGTTAATTTGAATAAAAGAAAGGATTGTCTTGAATTTTTATAAATTGATATATTAGTGATTTCATGAAGATTATGGATTGGGTTTTGAGAAACATCAATTAAAGATGAATTTCATGATGATTTTGTGAATAATTGGTGAATAAGTTTGGTGAAATAATGATATGCATGCATAATAAATGTCTCTAATGATATGTTGTATTTATGAGAATAAAATGGTGTTTTAATTCACACTTAAAATGATATTTTTGCACAAATAATTACCCACAGATTTTTTTTTATATTTTGATGAAAATATGAGTTTTAAAAAAAATGAAAATGGTGATTTTAATGATATAATTAGTTGCTGGATTTTTTGTAAAAAATGTGAAGTTGTATTTTTAATAAAAGAAATTTGGTGAGTATCTTAAAATAAATTAATACCCTAAACTATGGAAATATTAAAAGTAGTATTTTTAATATAACATATAACATGAGTGTTCATTTTAATAGTTACGATTTTTCTTTATTTAATTAAGAAAAATGTTGAATTTAGTTGACTTGTGAATTTTAAGTAGATTAAATTATAGTTGAAAGTTTAGTTAAATATTTATAAAAATAATCATTGGATTTTTCACATATGAATTTATTCTATTTTAAATTTAATCTTTAAAAATAACACAAGTAAAAATATATTTTTCCACATCTAAAAATTATATTTTTCTCACATTAAATTTGTTAATTGGATTATAATGTTATTTTCTAAATAAACATGTTAAATTATGAGTATTTTACATAATTGTTAGTCTTTGTTATTTTATGGAATTAAAAGTGATTAATGGAATAATTATATTTTTAAAATGGTTGATTAAATTATTTTTATGAAATAAAAATAATGCTTTTGGAAGATTCATCAACTTAAATTTTTTTAAAGAGATAAATAATGGTAATCAAAGCATGCTACAATTTTGTTATTTTGAAAACGATAGAAGTAAGACGCGTAAAATTATCGTTTTAAACGCCACGTTTACGTAACGTTCCCACGTATGCATGTCTCATGCAAATTCACTTTTACGTTAAAAAATATGTCTATTATGCAACCATATAGTTTTTATAGCGAGACCATGCATGCAATATAAGTAGAATGTACATTATTCTTTTATGACCTTATGTGTAAATATGTCTTGTTTGGATGTTGTGAATAACTCTCACCATGTGTGCATGGCCCATGCACACATGAGTTATATGAGTGGGCAAAATAGAGTTTATGTGATGCTAAGGAATGTTATTTTGATTATGGTATAGGCTCATTGAGAAGTTATCATTTTACTTAGCTTGGACCTGAGGTAAGGAAGTTAGATAGAATTTTTCTTGTTTATGCTGTGAATGGTAATATTGTTTGTATGAATGGAAGTGTTATGATGTTTTGCACTATGAATTATGAAATGTTTTATTATGATGATGTGATTGGATTGTATGATTGTTGTATGTTATGAATGGATGTTAGCGTGATGAACGTGACACATCAAAAAGGGGTTGCTAAGGATATGAAGACGTAACTCCAAGGGTGGACGCGCCAAGGTTATTCAAGGAGCAGAGATCCTGTTTGCCTCAAAGGGTGACATGGACAAGTTAGTGGGCCATGTTCACAAGGAAAATGTTTGTGATGATGTTATGATGTTTATGTTATGATGATGATGTTAATGTTGACGTGATTATGTTTATGTTTATGATATTGACACCATTATGACAATGATGCTAGGATGTATAAAGATGGATGAATGTGTTTGTGATTTGTTGTATCTTACTTGTTTGTTGTTTGTACTTCCTTACTGGGCTTTTAGCTCACCCCCTTACTTTCCCTTCCAGGTAGCAAATAGGTTTCTCTATGGCACGCGTGGTGATGTGGGGAGTTCTGTCGTCCTGGTGTGTATGGCGTGGGCATCCTATGGATGAGAAACGATCAGTTTTAAACGCCATTTTCTTTTAATAACGTTATGTTTAATGGGACTTTTTAAATCTATCAATGGGACTTGAACTTTTGGTTGTTTTAGAAATTTGCATGAAAACTGACATTTTCTTTTTAAAAGATGGGCCCAACTTTCATGTTTTAGCAAGACCCCCCACTGAAATCCTTATAATAAGTGGCTTTTCTCCTATAAAATAATGAATATGTGAATGTTTTACAAAGCACCAGATTAGGGCGTTTTACACTCCAGAACCTTAAGAAAGTATGTATGATATGACACGAATGACCAAGTAAGTATGTATATTACGATACGACTGAGTAAGTAAGTATGTATGTTACCAGTTAAAACTGTATTTATGCCCTGGGATTTTTCACATGCAGGTGTACCTTCAGGTTATAAATTTTGGTTATGAGGCATGAACATAAGTTTGTCAGGACATTTGCACATTCTTAAATTGTATGTTAGGATTCAGTTTCATCAGAATCCTATTCTTGGTTTATTATATGTGTTGTTACAGTTAGTTAAGTTCTTGCTCTGTTTATGTGGTTATGTTTGTTAAGTTGTTATTATTAAGCGTTTCACTTACCTTGTTGTTTCGTGTTGTAGGTAAG
Organism: Humulus lupulus; assembly: GCF_963169125.1. NCBI lineage: Eukaryota > Viridiplantae > Streptophyta > Magnoliopsida > Rosales > Cannabaceae > Humulus > Humulus lupulus. The sequence goes on along the minus strand of NC_084801.1, from coordinate 123,570,056 downwards.
CTCAAAGGCAAAGTGGATCAGTGAGCGTCGGAGTTTATCTGCGAGGATGTACATGTGGACCTACCTTTTGGGAATTTACGTTTTGGGGATTAGAACCCATATGATAACTAATAGTTTATTTTGGGCTCGTTGAACGTTTTAAAATTATGACACTGTAATTCACTTTTAAGTATGCGCATACTTCTGAACTATTGTATGTTTTGAAATGTTTTTTTTTTCTATTTGGGTGTTCTCTTGCCTTATTTTAGAAAATGGTTATGTTTTCTGCAAATTATGTTAAGAGACTTTACAAGATGTTACATTTTGTACCCCAAAAAATCAATTGGCGCGATAACCAAATATTACCCCCAAAAATCAGCGCCTTTTTTTTTTAATTACTATAGCGTTTTTTTAATAATGTGAATTTACTTTATTATTAATAGAGTTATTTGTTGCAGAGTAAAAGTCCAGTAAGGAAGTACAAACAAATGCAACAATTTCAAAAAATAACAAGGGAAAACTACATACGTATCATGAAACTTGTAGCATAGTCATACCATATCCATTTCATAATCATATCGTATCGTATCGTATCATATTCATAAGAATATCGTATCATATCCATAATCATAATCATACTTCATACTTCATGTGAGCATGACACCCCTATTGTCCATGCCACATCGTGAGGTTACCAGCAAAAAGCATAAATCGATAAGACCTCCTCTATGAGGTTAACAGGAACTATGGTCCACAAATAATCTCGGAGCGTCCGCCCAATGAGTTACGTCATATCCTTAGTAACTCCTTTGTTGTATCGCATTTAGCACGCTAACAACCTACTACTTTTTCATACATCATACAAGCAGACATACAACAATCCATAACATAATATACTAATTCATACTTTTCATAACACTTTAGCTTACCATAACTTATACTTTCCATAACACTATAACTCTTGCAACACAATAGTTCATACCTTTCGTAACATAATTCATAGAAAATTCTAGCTAACTTCCTTACCTCAAGTCCAAGCAAAAATAAAGTGCATGGTACTTTACAACGAGCCTAAAATCACAATCAAATGTTCGTCTTAAAATCACGTTAGATTACACATGCCCAACATACATACTCCACCTGTTCATGGGCCATGCACACATGGCACAAGTTGCACCATAATTTTATTCATACAACAACGTCACATAGAATCATAAAATAATAATGTTAATTCTACTAAGCAATTCTCAATGATTTCAAATCACAGACCATGGATTTGATTAAATAACATATATTTGAACGTAAAAGTAAACTTGCATGTAACATGCATACGTGAGATGGTTCTTAAAACTAGCGTTGAAGTTGATAGATTCCACGTGTTCATTTTATGGCCACTTAAAAATTCCGCAAGAATTAGTTTACCAATTGTTAGCATTATCATATTCCCTCCTTATATCATAAGATTTTATTGTAGAATTTTATTTCACAAAATTATTTATTTAATTATCACCTAAGTCACATTTGTTTTAAAATAATAAAATCCCAATTATTATTTTAAATAAAGATAAAATATGACAACTTTTCTATTTCTCATAAAATAATTAATTAATTCTTAATAATATATATTTATACTCATTTTCTTTATCAATGTTTCTAATTTAATAAATAGAATAAATAAATAACTTAACATTTTAACAATTTAAGACTTTGAGGTCAACACATTTTCCATCTATGTCATAAATTTTAAAATGAGTTGAAAAATTCAATCTATACTCTCATTTACTTAAATAAATTCATTAGTCCCATTTTTATATAATTCTTACTTAATTAAATATTTTGCAAAATAAAAACAAAAACTGAACTAATATAAATGAGAAAATACATTTGTAAAGTGTGGAAAAATTATATTTTTCATGTATGAAATCTAAAGCATAAAATATCTGAGCTCATACGTTATATTTTAAATTTTAAAGAAGCTTTCTTTCAAGAAACTAAAAATTCCAACAACCATTTTATTACATTAATTTCCTCTTAATAATTAAATAAATAACAATAGAAATATCTAGTTTCCATCAGAACTAAAAAAAACTACATGCACTTGTTTGAAGAAAATACTTAATTAACATATGAAAAACACCATTTTTGTTGTCTTAGTTTTAAAATATGAATTTTATGCCACGGCTTGTTTGCTTACTAATTAATTTACAAATTACAAATTTAGAGTTAACAAAATCCAACAAGCATAAATCCACCTAGAACGCTAACAAATACTTAGAATCTTTTACAATTATTCAACAAATTAACTTATCATGGTTTTATACTTTTATCATTTTAATATGACAATTTAGCATGTAAATCAAATCAATAACCAAAATCAAGTTACTCCAATCACACTAAACCCAAGAATATCACAAATAGGTATATCATACAAAATGACTTCTAAATTCAACCACCAAAAGCAACAAATTTTCATACTCAATTTTAAGCACACCTAGGCCGAATATATGGCATAAAATTTCCCAAAACATCATGTTATAAAGAACAACAAAATTCCCATATTAATCTTTCAAGAATAAAAATCAATACTCTTAAAGATTTTCATGAAACCCTACCATGTTCCTATTTCCAATAACATGAACAAGTTGATAGAATATCAATTAAAATAAAAACAAACCTCACATGCATTATCTAGACATAGAGAAAACACAAAACAAGTCTAATACAACACTTTGCATAGGTAAAACCCCAAGATCAAAACAACACCAATACAAGGTCCTTCCTCACCTCGAGTACACCCAATGCCGAAATCTAAGTCCTCCTCTTTTGATTGCTAACCTCCAACACCTTATCATAATCATCAAACCATTAGACCAACCAAAACCAAACTCTCATATCAATCAACATAAGAGACTAAAAGAACAATCCTACCCTTGTAGGTCGAAACCCTAGGTCAATACCTCCACTATGCTCTTGTGAAATTCAAACCTAGCATCACAATGAATTTCACCAAGCTTAGAACCATGAAGAAGAGGAAAGAATGAAACCATAAACCTTAACTCATACCTTAGGAAATTCGAAGTCACCTTCTCTTCCCTTCTTCTTTCCTTCTCTCCACGAGCTCTCTCTCTTCCTTTCTCTTTCTTTCATGTGCTATCCTCCCCTGTTTTTCATTCTTTCCTTCTTTCTCTCTAACTCACGAAGGTGCAGTTAGCCAAATTCTCTTTTGGGAATCCAAAGCTCCAAACTTTCCTATATATTTGCCCTAAAGACTATCTACAATGAAATGGGAAAAAGGGTAAGTTTCTCTTTTATCTCCCCTTATTTTTGCCTAAAAATCAAATTAGAATTAAGTGGTGAGAATCAAAGGGATAATTGTCAATAGCACCAAAAAGGAAACTAAGGCTCCATATCCTCATACTTGGCCGACCACCTCATTCCCTCTCACCCTCATCAATACCCGGCCACCCAAGGCCTTTCGCACTACATTACCCAATCCCTTATTTCTCCTTTTGAATAAAATAAATAAATAAAATGGGCAAATACATGGTAGTCTATTGCATACTCACCAAGCATACCATGCACATGCACAAACACAAGTGCTCAAGTGCATATCTTTTAACCATGCACCTTAGTACACCCAGCCAAAACTCAAGAAAGCTCTTAAAATAAAATAATTAAATAAAGCAATTAACAAAAATTAAATTCACATAATTTCTACAAAACAATTCAAATAATTTTAAAAATAAAATTCAAACAATTAAAAATTTATTTAAAATAAACAAACAATTAAAATAAATAATAAGAAAAATTGGTGAGCTACATTGATTCACATTAAATACTTTGAAATTACATTTTTGAAAGGTGAAGAAAAATCATATCTTTCTTAGAAATAATTTGTGCTTAAATTATAAATCTATTTTGAAAATGATAGTTTTATTTATTTCAAGTGTCAATAAAATTTGGGAATCAATATACTAATAAATATTATTTAACTTGTATTTTGTGGATTCTAGTATCTTCATAATCCTTTCTTACCACTACTACAAAAAAGACTTTTTAGGACTAGCATTGCGAGTCCTAAAAAAGTTTTTAGGACTCGCGGGGCGCGAGTCCTCTATTTGAGAGCCTTAAAAACTGAGGTTTTTTAGAACTCGCATTGAGAGTCCTAAAAACTCCCGTTGAGTGCCTTTAAGTAAGTTTTTAGGACTCGCGTTGTGTTTTTAGGACTCACATTGCGAGTCCTAAAAAATCGGGTTGAGTGCCTTTAAGTAATTTTTTAGGACTCGCAATGCGAGTCCTAAAAGATCCGTTGAGTGTCTTTAAATTAAGATTTTAGGACTCGTTTTGCATGCCCTTAAAAGTAATTTTTTTTTTTAAAATGCAGCTACAATTTTCATTTTGATTTAAAAAAAAATATATCCCTTTAAGATTCCAAAATGTATTATATATGTTAGATTTATAAAATTTTCAAAAGAAAATACAACAAAAATAATTATGTATTAATTACTCAAAAATATAATTTCAATATTTAGTCTATTCAGCTTACAAAATCATATTACATGATAGTTTATACTACAGTCAAATTCTATCGTCACCAAATATTATACAAGAAATGTATACAAAGTTAGTGAAATATATTTTTTATTCTAAAAACTTCAACTACCAATGTTGTCTAGTATTGCGCCAATGAAATGCATCTCAATATAGACTTGCACATTATAAAAAAGTTCTTTAATTATTAGGTTCATCAAACTTTTCAAAAGTTTACTTAGAAACAATCAATCCATTGCAAGTTGATAATTAATATTAGAATATTGTATTTATAAAAAAATATACCTTTAGAAAATAGGCACGCCCAAAAGATCAAGGAAATTTGGGATAAGAAATATGTTTCAAGAGAGCTAGACACGCTTGTATTTGTTTACAAATTTCAACATTTTATAATGATTAAATTTTAATCCTCATGCAACTAGATATAAATTATTAAGAGAAATATAAATTCATTTGAATTAAGACTAAAAAATGATTGTTTTAAACTTAAGATATAATGTACTAATCAAAATATCAATTACGTATATCCAATATAAAAGAAATTTAAGTGCAAAACGTTAAAAATAGATGTCTATCTGCATAATGTCTAGATTTAGTATTGGAGTTTGGAGAGATATTTAGTTACTCACACATACTAATTAACCTATAGACAATCCACATGCTATGAAGAAATAATTTCAAACTAACATTTAAATACCAAATAACTTTGAGTGTCACATCTCTAGAAAAAAAAATACTGCAATTTCATAAAAACTAGTGTTGAAAGTCCTTACCAAAGACAAATTCTAGCTTTTGCCACACTAAGCTATTTTCTATATCAAGGGACAAAACAAAACAAATTTCAGAGAAAGAATCCTAAACAAAAGCGGGAGACGATTATACTAAACATTTATAGGGGAGCCATGAATAATAAGACGCAGATAGCCAGTCACCGAGTTCATTCAACATAGAAACAAAAAGCAACTAATCACACTGAGACATTACCACATCGTAAGCCGTATCCTGCCGAAGCCTTTCATCAAGTATAACTCCAGCATTCGACCTCCATAAAAGTTTATCCAAGAAACCACTGCAATTGAAATAAATAACATTGTTTAGTGCATTAAAAAAATGAGAAAAGGGAGAGGCAACCAATTAATACGAACATCATGAAAGACAACATCAGACAATCTTATTACTTTTTCAAGTACTCTGTAGAAATCATGACCAGACAACTACAAAACTCTCTTGCTTTTAAAAAGGCACCACTGTGCGTACTTTCGCAAAAATTGTTATATATGAGCTTGCGCTAACAAGGATTGTTTGACTAAGTCTGCAATTGAGCAACTTCCTACTTGCCTAACTAAAGGGTTTCATTTCAGAATGAAAATTTAGATTTGGAAAATTAAAAATAAGATCAAAATTGAAATAATCAAAGAAATCTAGGTTGCAGATATCAAATGTCGAATACAAATACAATGTAATAATTAATTCTAAACCCTACAACAATGAGCATATGAATTATTTTATATACATATATATACTAAAGAAACCTATTTGTGTCACCAGCATCCTGGACCTATTAACTAAGAAATTAAATAAGAATTGAAAGGTTTGTAAAAGATTGACCCTATGGCTATCATGACATTCAGAGCTAGAAGAGCTAGAGCTACAACTTTTCTTGAATTAGTACATATTGATGACATATGTGGTCTAACAAACATTCATGTGAGATGAAGATGCTAGAATTTTATCTCCTTCACGAACGATTGCTCAAGATGATTATGCATATCTAATACAACATAGGTATGAAGCTTTTAAAAGTTCAAGAGGTATCAAGCAGAAACCAAAAACTACTTAAGTAATTACATAAAGATGACTCTTTGATCAGATCGAAGCAACAAATACCACTCGGATGAGTTTTAGCAACATTTAATAGAAATTAGGATTTTCTCCTATTCTTTGCACATAACAGAGTAAAATTGTATAGCAGAAATGAGGAACAGAGCTCTTTTAGACATGGTGAGGTCTATGATTTGACATTGATCGTTTCATTTTGGGAATATGTGCGACAAACACAAGCACACTTTGTTGAATATCATACTCATCCCATCAAAATCGAAACTTGAAGACACCATATGAATTATGAAAAGTTTGTGTCATATAAGAATTGGGTGTTTAGCACTTATGCTAAAAAGGAAAGTGAATAAGAGAGAAACTTGTTCAGAGGAATGCTTTAAATGACTTAAATTTTATGGTTCAGAAGGAATAAGAATACCAAAAAGAAAACAAGTTAGACATCAATTGACTAAACAAATTTACAGTGGAATAAAACGACTACCTTTTATGGTTAAGAAAGAATAAGAACTTCCTAAGCTAAATGTATATCATGGATGAAAGGCAATGAAAGAAAGATTACTTACTGAGCCACGCCATTTAGCATGATAGACAGTTCCAAAAGAGCCTGAAAGAATTTGCAAGAGATTTACTTTTATATCATCTCATTAATATATATATATATTTCAGAAAAAAATGTACAGCATTATAGGAAGTGAAGTGGACAATTGCTAAACTCTGTTACAGGAATAGTTAGGTGCTGGAGCGTTCGAGAACCCCCACGTCACCATCGCGTGCTGAGGTGTTGGAGCCGACGAGACTGTAGCCGCTTGCCATGGAGCCTGCGTCCAAGGAAACCCCATGACGTGGTATGCGCACCTGCTGTGGAGACCGTCGCTGCCCTGCCGCCGTTGCCCCTCTTCTCTCCAGCAGCTAATCCCCTTCTCTCCTCTTCTTTGTGTGTGTGATGAAAAGTTTATATGTGGAATCCTAACTCTAAAAATCCCCCATTTCGAAAATGTTAAGTGTATTCTTCAAATTTTACTTAAAAGTTTTTAGGACTCACTTTGGGAGTCCTTAATACTATTTTAGGATACCCAAAGTGAGTCCTTAAAAGTCACCACTCTTAAATTTGTTATTCAGGTGTTTTAGGACTCACATATGTTTTTAGGACTCTCATTGTGAGTCTTAAAATGTGATTTTTAAGGACTCTCAATGAGAGTCCTAAAAACTCCAGAGACATTTTTTAGGACTTACATTTAGGTGCATGTCCTAAAAAAGTGTCCCGTAAAGTGTATTTTGTAGTAGTGTACAAATCCTTCTAACGCTTGCTCACTTTAATTTTAAGTCTCTTTAACTTTCCTTTTATTTTCTTGAAACAAATAGCATCAAAATCTTTGGAGCTAGGTTAGAGTTTTGTTGTTTTGATTTAAATTTGTTTTCTTTTTACCTTTTTAGACAATAACTTTGGGTTCGACCTTACTCTTACATGAGGCTATACTATAAATACGATTCATGCACTTGCGAGTATAAATATTTAAAATGTACCATTTTTTGTCCAACATCCTCCAGAAATGGTCCCTACTCATTCGTTGAACGAAAGAGGTACTTGGGCCATTGGCTGTGGAGAAGTCGGCACTTGGCCTTGAACTTGTGGAGGCGCCACATGTTGGCGTGGGGGCTGAGCTCCGGCAGGAGCTTAAGCTGGGCGTGCTTGATGCATGTCATATGTCATATCAAATACACTAAAGATTTTCTTTACAATATTTCCAATTATTTAGTATTACAGTAAATACAGGTCGAACCTAAGAGAACTATTGATCAATTTATTATCCAAACCAAAAAAAAAAGAATAAAAAAAGGGATCTTGTATTTGAAATTCAATAACATAAAATAAAACAAAAAGCAAATAACAATAGATAATAATGATTTTAAATAATGATTAAGAATTATTCTATACCTTCAACATTCAATCAATCAATCAACAATGACAAACAATATTCATTATTCTCAATTAAACTATTAACCCCGCAAATAACACTTAAGCAATCATTTATCACAATTAATTAAAGCTAAGTACTCATTAATTAATTATTTTTACCAAGCAATAACCCATTAAGCATGTGATCTATTTGTAAGACCCCGTGTTTTGAATACTCGTTATTAGCCAGTTGGAGACGGTGAAGAATTATGTGGAATATTATTTTGATAAATGATATTATATGAATTTGTGATGAATCATGATTTTTTATAGCCACTGTAATAGGTAAAGGATCTAGTTTTATGCAAAGAAAAATTGGTCTCGGACCAAGGGATAAACCCTAATGGGAGAAAAATCTCAAATAAAATAAAATAAGGAATACTATGGCATAAAAATATTTTGGCAATTGAGACATTATAGTCGAGCCAATAAATTTATGAAAAATTGGTTGACGTTTGAATTCCATTCAACCGGGCTTAAGATTGAGAATTTCTTGCTCGACTCTCTAAGGGTATTTCAGTCAATATGTGATAAACTGCCAAAATTATGTGATGTTGTGAGAAGTTTTATTTTTTGGGTCACATTTGATTTAATTAATTAAGCTTGGGGATATTTAAAAATTCCCAAAGGTCCCTTGGATTTCTTAAATGTGAGGTAAAATAAGCAAGGGCAAAAAGTATTTTCCAATGGAAGAGATAGAGAGGGGTGGGCACCAAGGATAGGTCCTAGGGCTCTCAAGAGCTATGACACATACCCCAAAGAGAATACAAAAAGTCTTACCCATTGACAAGTTGATGGTTTAATCATTGTTTTCCTCTCAAAACAATTTTCTCTCTACCATTTCCCTCCCCAAAACTAAGAACCCTTTCTCCCCCCTTCCCTTTTCATTTTTCTAACACTGACAAAGAAAAACAGAGGCTCTCTCTCTCCCTCTCAATTTGACACTCTCCCTTTATCTCTCAAGGAAGGACTCCTTTGAATCTAGTGTACCCTCCTAAGAAAAACCGAGCTCAAGGTAAGTGAAATCATTTCTTGTGATTCTTTCTCCTTCTTCATCAAACCCGAAACCCTAGGGTGCCTTGTTCTTGTGTTCTAGGGTTCAAGAGAAGCCTTTACTATTTGGATCTCAAAGTTGAGTTGTGATCAAATAAAGCAAGGTAAGAGGTTTTTGTAAGCTTGCATGTTCTTGTCCCTCATCTAGTTTCTTTCTACCCTAATCTTTTCTTAAAAATCTGCATGTGGAACTTGGGTCTCAGTTTTGGGAGTTTAGAGCAAAATGGTAATGTTTTGAAGAGCTAAGGAATACATCTCCAAGTTAGGACTTCAAAAGGTACATTACAAGAAAAAAGGGCTTTTACTTCGATTTTTATGCTGGATTCACTTCGGTTTTCACTTAAATTTGCAACTGTACTAGTTCGGGGCAAAGTAAAAATTAGATAAAAACCGAAGTGAAATATAGGCTTTCTACTTCAGTTATTATGTAAAAACCAAAGTAGAAAGTGGGGATTGTACATCGATTTTTACAAAATAACCGAAGTAGAAAGTTATGCACACTTCCTTGTTGGGCACTTTCTACTTCGGTTATTATGTAAAATCCGAAGTAGAATCCCCACTTTGATAGCTAGCATTTGGGCCATGGATTGGCCTATCTCAGTGTTTGATAGCATACCTCGAGGCAGGGCAGTAGATCCCTAGGAGGATCCCAAGCAAGTTGATGAGGATACCGACATAGAGTTGGATATGCTGATGGATAGCCTTGATTAGGTTATGTTGTGATAGTGTCTTGTTGATACTTTTTGTAAGGACTTGGCAGACCTACTAGGTTGTAGGGCTGTTGTGCAGTTGTAGGAGGCAGATATAGAAACCCGATGTGCAGCAAGGGTTCTCTTCTTTTCGTATTTATCGCTCTGCTAACTAAAACCTTATAGCATGATCTTTCATGCTCATTTTGTATTGTTAGGTTATATCCCTGAATGATTGATTACCTATTTTGAGTTAAATCATTGTGAATTATTTTCCTTTCCTTTCTCTTTTCCTTGTGTATGGGAAACTAGTGTACTCCAGTGTCTTAGATGTTGTTGTATAGAAATTCACAATGGTGCCTAACACCTGAGCCATAGGAGGTTAAGTTGTTAACCCACTAGACCTAGTAGAAAGAGCATCTCTTGACCAAGAGGCAGGTCATGGCCGAGGTAGAGGAAGGGGTCGAGGCCGAGGGAGAGGTTGAGGAAAAAGGGTACAGCTGGAACAAAATTTGGCAACTTAGATAGCGGATTTCAAAAGGACTATGCATGAGTAGAATGTGGCAAATGCTCAGATTTTCAAGGCATTGATGCAGAGATTCCCGAAAGCGCACCCCATCCCCACACCACAGCACCCCCAGAAAGCGATCCTGAACAATAGGAACTCCTGACAAAAGATGACCCACCGGTGGGAGCAAATTCGCCAGTGGATGCAACTAGAACAGAATAGCTGAAACCGATCTCTGAATGGTTTAGCTGGAAAAACCACTCATGTTCGAAAAGGGTTTGGACCCCCTGTGCGGTGTATATGTTGAGGAAGGACGCTCGCATCTGGTGGGATATTGCTAGGAGGGAGAGTGATGTTGCACAGATGGAATGGGCGGAATTGCTGACCCTGTTCAATGCCAAGTACTTCAACCAAATAGTGATAGATCGGTAGGTGGTTGAGTTCACCAGCCAAGTCCAAGGGTCATTTAGCATGCAGGAGTACATGCGCAAGTTTGACCAACTTTCAAGGTTTCCTCCGAATCTATTAAACAATGAAGGCAACCGTGTACACAAATTCATGAAGGGGTTGAAAAAAGAGATAGCTCAATTTGTGGATACCGAGAAGACCAGCTCGGATACATATGATGAAGTCATGGAGCGAGTAATTCGCCAAGAGTCATGGTTGGTACAAGATATGAAAAAGCTCTATAGGGCTGAAGAATGAGCACATGTCTCCAATGACCAGGGAAGGTACTCTAGTAACCAGAACGACCCTTATGGAAGGTTTGCATATAGAGGCAATAGAAGTGTGGGGAAGATCAATACTTCAGGAAACTGTCAGTTTCCCATTCGTAAAAATAATAAACGAAGAATGGATCCATTAAGCTAAAGTTTGAACTTCAACAAGCAGTAAAGGAGTGTAAGCAACTATTGGTCGCAATGCAACAAATGTAATCGGTGCCACCCAAGTGAGTGCAACAACAACAAGGGAGGAAGCGACCAACAACCAGTGGAAAGCCAGGTCATTTCTCCAGGCACTATCTGACTCATGGTTAGAAGGGAGGAAACGACCAACCAAAGACAATTAGACCTGCATCGCGAGTTTATGCACTCACCTAGGGTGATAAAGGAGCTGGGACTTTCGACATGTTGTCAGCTCAGCTTCCTATGGCTAATAACTCAGCATATGTATTGATGGACACAGGTGCATCCCATTCTTTTATTGTTGCATCTTATGTTGATAAGATAGATAGGAAGCCTGAGCCTATGGCAAATGTATGTGGAGTATCCTTACCTTTGGGGGAGGATATGATGGTACGGTCTTGGGTTATAGTCATACCAGTCTAGGTAGAAGGTTGGGAGTTGACCGTGGATTTGCTGGTTTTAGATTTACATGATTACAATGTTATTTTTGGTATGGATTGGCTAACCAAATACGGTGCGGTGGTGAATAGCAAACGAAGAAAAGGTGACTTTTAACCCACCTGGGGAAGAACCGTTCGTGTTATAAGGCACAGGCCATGAGAAGAATTTCGCTATATTCTCCATCTTGAAGGCTAGGAAATTATTGCACGATGGATGTATTGGCTATCTAGCGAACGTAATAGACAAGGATCATGAGTCTAAGCTACAACCAACTAAGGTAGCAGTGGTGTGCAAATTTCCGGAAGTGTTTGTTGAGGATCTTCCAAAGAATACCCCCAAATCGGGAAGTCGAGTTTGAGATCGTGTTAATTCTAGTAACCGCACCTATTTCAAAGGAACCGTACCGGATGGCATAGGTGGAGCTCAAAGAACTACAAGCAAAATTACAAGACTACCTGGATAAAGGATTTATATGTCCAAGTCATTTTCCTTGGGGAGCCTTCGTACAATTCGTGAAAAAGAAATACGGCTCCATGAGAAAGTGTATAGACTACCTCGAACTGAACAAAGTGACGATCAAGAACCGATACCCACTGCCCAAAATTGATGATCTATTCGATTAACTGCAAGGAGCATCGGTATTCTCGAAGATCAATTTGAGATCCTGCTACCACCAGTTGAAGGTCAATGAATTGGATATTCCCAAGACTGCATTCCAAACTCAGTATGGCCACTACGAGTTCGTGGTGATGTCTATTGGACTCACCAATGTGCCTGCGGCATACATGGATCTTATGCATAGGGTACTGGGTAAGTATCTGGAAAAATTCGTGATAGTGTTCATAGACGATATACTCGTATACTCGCGAAACCAAGAAGAACACGCCAATCACGTGGAGCTGATCTTACAACGATTACGCAAGAAAAAGTTGTACGCCAAATTTTACAAATGCCAATTTTGGCTGACTCTAGTATGTTTCCTAGGGCACGTGGTGTCACGAGATAGAATTGCAGTCTATCCAGCCAAAATCGAAGCGATGAAACAATGGAAGGCCCCAAAGAACGCCTAAGAAGTTCGTAGTTTCTTGGGCCTGGTAGGGTATTATATGCGCTTTATGGAAGGTTTTTCCTAAATAGGGACGTCTATGACCGCACTAACCCGAAAGAACATCAAATTTGAGTGGATGGACAAGTGGGAATAGAGTTTCCAAGAGCTAAAGACTAGAATAAGGACTGCTCCCGTACTAACTATTCCAAAGGTTACCGAGGGATATGCTATTTATAGCGATGCATTAGGTCAAGTACTCGGAGTCGTACTAATTCAACACAAGAAAGTGATCGGATACACCTTCTGACAACTGAAAAACTATAAGAGAAACTATCCAACACACGCTCAACGGTAGTTTTCTCATTGAAGATCTGGAGACACTATCTCTATGGGATCCACTACGACATATACACGGATCACGAGAGTCTGAAATATTTCTTCACCCAGAAGGAGTTAAAAATGAGACAACAGAGGTGGCTAGAATTGATCAATGATTACGATTGTGATATAATGTACCACCCAGGCAAGGCTAATAAAGTAGCTGACGCATTGAGTCGATAGCCAATGGCTTATGTAATGACGGTGAATGAATTACCCCAAGAACTACGAATCAATATCTCCAAATTTTATTTGGAAATAGTAGTGGGAGATTAGCAAATTTATCTATGCAACCCACAATCCTGGAAACAATCCATGGGGGAGCGCTTGTACATCCGTGGATCCAACGGCTAGTGCATGAGACTACGAAAGACATGTGACCAGGGTTTCACATCTCGGATGATGGAGTGTTGGGTTTCAAGGGTAGATTATGCATGCTTGATGATAAGGAGATCAAGAAACAAATCTTTTACGAGGCTCATAATAATCCTTAGAATATGCACGCGGGAACCACTAAGATGTATCATGATCTCAAAAGATACTTTTGGTGAGTAGGAATGAATAGAGATGTAGCGGAGTACGTGGCACACTATTTGACAAGTCAACAAACCAAGCCGGAGCATCAGGGACCCGCAGGGTTATTGCAGCCACTTGAGATCTCTGAGTGGAAATGGGAAATGGTCACCATGGATTTTGTTACCTGGTTGCCACACTCTGAAAGGGCACAATGAAATATGGGTTATCGTGGATAGACTGACAAAATCCGCTAATTTCTTACCCAATGCTAAGATAGTGTTACATGGGGTTCCCATCTCTATTGTGTTTGATCATGACGAGTAATTTACCTCCCTGTTCTGGAAGAGAATGCAAATGGGATTGGGAACTAAACTCAAGTTAAGTACTGCTTTCCACCCACAGGCAGATGGCCAGAGTGAACGAACAATTCATACCTTGGAAGATATGTTGAGAGCTTGCGTGCTACATTTTCAAGGTCTGTGGAGTGTAAAACTTCCATTAACTGAGTTCGCCTACAACAATAACTACCATGACTCGATAAAAATGGCTCTGTATGAGGCACTACATGGAAGAAAGTGTCGATCTCAAATCCACTGGCATGAGACTGGTGAGAGAATATTCTTGGGATCAGAAGAGGTAGACCAAGCTACGGAGGACAATGGGTCGATTCGTCAGAGGTTACAGACCTCTATAGACCACCAATGTAAGTATGCCAATCGTTGATGGAGACCTTTAGAATTTGAAGTTGGGAAAAGGTGCTATTAAAGATAGCTCCACTGAGAGGAGCTATGAGGTTCGGGAAAAATGGCAAGTTGATCCCTAGGTACATTGGACCGTTTGAAATTTGTGAACGCATTGGGGAGGTGGCATATCAACTAGCCCTTTCGCCCGCGTTATCTAGAGTTCACGATGTGTTCCATGTGTCAACATTGATGAAGTATGTGAACAACCCCACCCATGTGCTATGCTACGAGTAACTTAGAATAGATCCTCAATTGAGTTATGAGGAAAAACTGGTCGCAATTCTGGAACGGAAAGACAAGGTGTTAAGAAACAAAAAAATACATTTGGTAAAGGTGCAGTAGTGTAATCACGACATTGAAGAGTCTACCTGGGAGACAGAAGTCGATATGCGGGAGTGGTATCCCCATTTGTTTTGAGTTTCGGGGATGAAACTTTTATAAATTATAGGTATTATAACACCCCATGTTTTGAACACCCGTTAGTAGCCGCTTGGAGCTGGTGAAGAATTATGTGGAATATTATTTTGATAAATGATATTATATGAATTTGTGATGATTCGTGAATTCTTATAACTGTTGTAATGATCTGCTAAAGGCAAAGAGAGATTGGTCTCAAACCAAGGGATAAACCTAATAGGAGAAAAGTCTGTGATTAAATAAAATAAGGAGTACTATGGCATAAAAATATTTTGGTAACTGGGACATTACAGTCGAGCCAATAAATTTATGAAAAATTGATTGAGGTTTGAATTCCAATCAACCGGGCTTAAGTATGAAAATTTCTTGCTGCGACCTCTCAAGGCATTTTGGTCAATATGTGATAAATTTCCAAAATTATGTGATGTTGTGACAAATTTTATTTTTTGGATCACATTTAATTTAATTAATTAAGATTAGAGATATTTAAAAACTATAGGTTAAAAAAAATATTAGATCACAAAATTCTCAAAGGGCCCTTGGATTCCTTATATGTAAGGTAAAATAAGCAAGGGCATAAAAGTAATTTGCACGGGAAGAGAGAGTGAGAGAGAGGTGGGCATGCAAGGCTAAATCCTAGGGCTCTCAAGATGTAGGACACATACCCCCAAAGAGAATAGGAAGAGTCTTAGCCATTCACAAGTTAAGGGTTTAATCATTGTTTTCCTCTCAAAACAATTTTCTCTCTACCATCCTCCCCCCCCAAAAAAAAAAAACAAGACACCCTTTCTCCCCCCTTCCTTTTTCATTTTTCTAACTCTGAAAAGAAAAATCGAAGGCTCTCTCTCTCCCTCTCAATTCGACCCTCTCCCTTTCTCTCTCAAGGAAGGACTCCTTTGAAGCTAGTGTACCTTCCAAAGAAAAATCGAGCTCAAGGTAAGTGCAATCCTTTCTTGTGATTCATTCTTTCTCCTTCATCATCAAACCTGAAACCCTAGGGTTCCTTTTGCATGCGTGTGATCTAAAAGTCTTACATGGCCTTGTTCTTGTGTTCTAGGGCTCAAGAGAAGCCTTTACTAGTTGGATCTCAAAGTTGAGCACCATTGTGATCAAATAAAGCAAGGTAAGAGGATTTTGTAAGCTTGCATGTTATTCTCCCTCATCTAGTTTATTTCTACCCTAATATTTTCTTAAAAATCTTCATGTGGGACTTGGGGCTTGGTTTTGAGAGTTTTAAGCACCAAGGGAAGGTTTTGAAGAGCTAAGGAATACATCTCCAAGATAGGGCATCAAAAGGTAGAATCTATGGTTTTTTTCTTTATGTTTTGTGGTGATTCTTGTAAATTTTGTTATATAGGGTATTTAATTAGTTTTTGAGATTATTTTATGCTTACGGTTGAGATTGTGTGGTATGATGATTTGCATGCCTGCATGTGGCTATGGTTTATGCTAGAAAGCTTGTTGTTGTTGAGTGTGAGTAAAAATACATTCTGCCAAAATTTCATGGCCTGGCTTCCATCGGGTCAAATCGCATTCCACTACCTCTATTTGTGAAATTAATTTATTTAGTTCCATAATTCTTTGTAAGTACTTGATGATAGGCCTTGGAAAATCGTAAAAATGTATTTTTAAACCCACATTATACACTTTTTTGGCATTGTGATGCAAATTCGGAAAATTTTGGGCAGCATGCACTACCCAAATTATTTTGACTTTTGAATGGGTTTTCCAAATCTAAAATCTATGAAATTTGGTAGAGTGTTAGCTTAAACATGTATTAGGGTCATCGTAAAATTTTAGAGGAAAATGTGTTAACGTATAATAGATATGATTTTTCAACTTTTGCCCTAGAATCAGGAAACAAAACTTCTGGGCAGCAAGCACTGCCCGGATTTATTTAAACATTTTGATGGGTTATATTTCTTCAAAAATTATGAAATTTGAAAGGAAGCTAATTTATACATGTACAAAGATCCCTGTAAGATTTCAGAAAGAATAGGCTACGATGTCAGGGTTTAAGGGAAATGATTTTTCTAAGATTTCCCTAAAATCTGAAAAGTAGTAATTTCGAACATTAACGAAAAATGATATTTGGGAGGTTAGTTCTCTTAGCCTAAAACAAGTTTTGACACGTGGCTTTCACCTATTTCCCGTCCTTATGACACAGAATACGTGAAAGATAGTTTAAGGGTTTTGGTTAAAAAAACTCAATTGAGGGCAAAAGCTTAAAATGTGAATTTATCGCTTTAAAATATATAATGACATTAAAGTTTTGGAAATGAGAAGAAATAATTATTTGCAAAGATAACTAAGGATTTGGAGATTTATCCAATCCCAATCAGCTTGAGTTAATTTAAAATTTGATTTTTTTACCATATTATATGTTAAGGGTCCAATTTCCATTCTTTTAAAAAATAACATAAAAAGAAATCTTAGTTATGGATAAAAATGGTAAAAATGGGAGTTTGGGTTTTGTAGAACCTTTAAGATAATGGGATAACATTGTCAGATATTATTTGTAAAGGATCAAAAAGTGGTATTTTGATAAATGATAGAAAACGGTAAACTTTCGTGAGAGGACGACAAGTTGGTATATTTCTAAAGTTATGAGTTAAGTAGAACTAATTTTTCCTAAAACTAAAATATGAATTATCTGATAAGAGAGTTCTTTAGTCAAAGGATATTAAGATGCATGGCACGAAGAGCGTGTTGCAGTGAGGCTGATTTTCTCATGATACTATAAAGACTGAAATGAAATCTTGCCTTATACATTGTAAGGTGTATAATAGGCTATAGTATAGAATCTCTAAGAGAGCTTTATTACATGTAGCTATCGTAGAATATTAGCTATAAGAGTGTGTCATAGTTTATTCCGAGTACACTGTATTAATTACAGTAACCTAGAACGGGAAAACGAACAGCGATGTTAAAGATCCAACTGGGAACTAAGGACTCCAAGTCACTTAGTCTTTCTCTTTCTTGGCTACAACATGAATATATTAGTGTATGATTTTATTAGTATATTAAACTAGTTTTTTTTGGGTCATTAAGACCAGGGTATGCTTGATAGTCACCTTTGCAATGCTTATGCATTCTACGACTTAATTGAAAGTGAGTTCGGGTTGGAGCCAGAACTTTGTTGTAATACTGTCCATGTTAGAGCCAGAACATGGTAAAATATAGTCTGGGTCGGAGCCAAGAAATGGTGAAATTATATTCTAGGTTGGAGCCAGGACATAGTGAAATTATAGTCGGGGTTGGAGCCAGGACATGCTGAAATTATAGTCCCAGTTGGAGCCAGGACATGGTGAAATTATAGTCCGGGTTCGAGCCAGAACATGGAAAAATTATAGTCCGGGTTGGAGCCAGAACATGGAAAAATTATAGTCCGGGTTGGAGCCACAACATGGTAAGAAAAAGTCTGGGTTGGAGGCAGAACATGGTAAGATAGCCAGAGTTGGAGCCAGGACATCAAGAGGGAATCCGGGTTGGAGCCAAGATCCTTTATGTTTGTTGAGTTGATTAAATTGTGTAATTATATATATCTCGAATGTTCTGGGATTTTCTAAGTGCAAGTTCTCATGATATGAGTAACCTTGGTTATTATGTACAATCAAAGTATTTGATTCTTATTTGGCTATTATTTGAGAATTGTATGATAAAGTTGGAACTTATCCAATACCCCAATGACCGGTAGCGATAACTACCTTAGGTCAATATGTTACTAGGTTTATTATAGTTATGTGTAATGCTATTCTTTCTAAGCGTTTTCGCTTACCTAGTTATTTCATGTTGTAGGTAAGTGCAAAAGCAAAGTGGAGCAGTGAACGCTGGAGTCTGCTTGTGGATATGTACATGTGACTTAACCAATGACCAATGGAGGACATTTCTTTTATGGAATTTGTTTTGCTATAACTCTGTGGAAGAGTAGTTTTAATTCTGTTTGTAAACTAAAAGTGTGTGCACACACCCTTTTTAAAAGTTTTTTTTTGGATTTTCGATACAATGCTTTAAAGTAAAAGTTTAGATTTTCGCCTGTTTTTTGTCTTGTATGTTTTGATGGTCGTTACACTATTTAACTCAAAAAAAACATTACATTCAGTGGAAATTATTTAATCTAGACAACAAATTCATTAAACATGCAATTCATTTAACCTAGGTTCTATTCATCATCACAATTAAAATACTCGTCACAATACTTACTTGCAATTAATCACTCTACTTAAAACCCTAGACTATTAAGTGAATAGCAATCCTAAGATGATACTATAACAATGCAACACCCTAATTAGTTGGCCACCTAAAGAGATATCGCAAGATTCATAAAAATCAATTAGAAGAATAGAAGCATTTTAATATAAGGGAATATAAGGAATAAAATTTATCATTGAATTAAAAATTTAATGTCTAGGGTTTTCAAATAACCTGTAACCTAAAAGAGAACAACTCCATAATCACAAATATGGTCATAAACATAATCATAAATTAAAAATAAAGGAGTTCTAGAAAAGAAGAAAAACTAGAATGAATGTAGAAAAGAGTGATGTCTTTTCTTCTCCTCTCCAGTTCTGATCTCCAAAATTCGTAATAAAGAGTTACTCCAAAAATTATCCATAAACCCTTTTATAGTCCCCTTGAAATTACATTTAAAAATTAAAATTTAAAACTGAAATGTATCGCCGGCCACGACCATAATACTTTTTCCCTTTTCTTCATTTTTCTTCAACTGCAGCCACTGACAGTATTTAACCATAACTTATTCGCTATAGTTTAGAATTAAATGATTCAAAAAGCTATGGAAATCTAAGAGAAATATCTAAAACTTGATTCTAGAAAGACTTCCAAAATATTATTAGAAAATTTTCAAAATCAAGTGTGAAGTTTTAGACTTGTAACGCCGAGCTTAACCATTGCGTGTAAAACATTCCAAATTCATTGTTTTTCACCCAAGTGTCTTGAAAATCCTAAAATCACAAAAAATAAATTAAACATATAAATAAATATTCAAGTTCATAATCATAGAAGAATAATGAATTAAAAATATATAAGTTTGATACTTATCAAATTTCCCTACACTTTACATTTGCCCATCATCGAGCAAACAAAATAAAAACTAAACACAGAAGCAACGGTTTTGTTGAAAGCGATGATTGTCTCAAAAAAAATTGTAATAACAAATAATTCATAGGAAAAACCTGAATTCCACATTCTTTAGAATTTCAACTCAATATACAATCACTACTTCAACTTAATCTTTTTATATTTATACACAATCAAATTTACAAACTCACATTCACCCAAATCAATTTATAATTACCAAAATATGTTTCAAAATGTCCCTTGTACATAAAATATGTATCATGAAAAGCATCCACTTTATAGAATTAATCAATTATTCTCCACTAATATAAGCACACATAGTCAAGGATCAAAAGGTCTTTAAACTTGTAATTTAAGGCTAAGGTTAGAGGTAGATGAGAAAAATGCATTTAAGCTCAAATAACACCATAGCATACATTTATTCTATTCTTTAGATCTTCCCAAAAATTTCCCATACAATTCAAATGTTCATATTCCTTCTCTTTTCTGTTAGGGTTTATGACCTAAAAGCATGTGAAAAGACATATTATTGATTTAAATAAAAGTACAATTTTATTATATTTTAATCTTATAATTATTGTTTGAATAATTTGTATGAATATCATAAAATTCCATATTCATTTATGAGAATATGATCCTATATGCGTATGAGAGAACTAAGATCATATTTAATGAATAAAATAGTCAACAGCGTATTAAAGTGTGGAATCTTTAATGAATGGTTTCTAAAACGATTTACTAAGCATATAGGATGCGAGTAATCTAGATTCGTATTACTGGTGTAGATAGGCATCTTGGTAAAGGTGTTGTATATAATAGTGATTATTTATGACATGACCGATATGAATTAATTATCTTTATAAACTTATTGTTTTCCATAAAGATTTAATTCATTCCATAAAAGATGATCATTTGTAGATCAGCCTAAATCCTGAGTAATCATGAACTCCTATTTATGATTATTGAGTTTTTTGATTCATTCGTTAAGGTCTTTTGATATAATGAGGCTAGGAGTTTCGTTTTGGAGATTCAATATCATGAACAGCTGGGAACATGATTTTACAATAATGGAATTCATGTTTTCCTAACCAATCGAATATTGGTTCCCTTAAAAGTTAATTCTAAGACTGAATAGTTATTGAGCTCAAATCTATAATTTGATTATAGATTAATTATCCACTAGTTAATTAATTGTACTTAAGGAACAAGAGGTAGTTAGAAGGCTAAACGATAATTTTGACCAGCTCTAATTAGTGAACCAATAAATGGTGGACATAACTACATTTATTGATTACATCAATGGACTACAATAAAAAACTTTGTAACTATAATTCTATAATTACTTAGAGTGCAATTCCATACTTATACTGGAGTAATAGTAGAATTAATAAATAAGATTATTAAATTAAAGAGTTTAATTAATAATCTTTTTTATTGGAGCTTCGTATTATAGGTCCATGGTCCTCGGGTCGCCTCTGCCCTATATTGTCAAGGGTAAGGATGTCACAAGAACGATTAATAGGGAAAAATGACTAAATTGCAAATGAATAAATTTTCCAGGGCAAAGAGATAATTATGGGTAAATGATTAATTGTGAATTAATTAATTAATTAACTAATTAGATTTTATTTGAAAAACTTTATATTAGTTAAAATAAATATTAATCATGTTTGGATTAATATTTAGGAGTTAACTATTATCTTATTATAAGATAATTCTTTAAAACTGATAGTTTTTAAGATAGTATTAATTTTGAATAAAATGATATTTATTTTGAGAATAAATATGTTGTCTTAAAATTAGTTAAACAAACAAATAAGAAAATCAAGGATGTCATATATAGTGCCACAAGCCACTCATTGTGCCAGACAATGAGTGGCGCCACACATGTGTGCCACATCAACCCTAAGATTTGAATTTTGAATTTCAAATTAATTTAATTATTTAATTATTATTTTTAAATATGATTTAAATTAAATAATGAAAATGGTTATATCTGATCCGTTTTAATTTAATTAAATAAAGAATATTAAAATAGTTGTAGTTATCCTTATAAACCTAAGAAGAAGCGATTCTTTTCTAAGTTATTATTTTTAGGTTATCAGACTCTCTAAAACAACGATAGAATTTTCTCTAAGCCTAAAAAAGTCCAGAAGTTTCCATAAGTCTTCTCTCTTCTCATGCCTCTCTAGATCTTATGTGCTGAGAATATTTAGTGAGCCTAAAAACCAAACAGTGAATCCTACAAGCCCACACACATCCTTGTGCGTTGGAGGAACAACTTGGAAGGCTAGGTGTGAGCTTTCTCTTACATAGGAAGATTGTTGATTTTACGAAAAGACTCAATAGGCTCCAAGAAGTAATCTCAATTTCCTTGTATGTGTTAATTTAATGTATATGTATGATCCTGAGTGGTATTAATAAATTGAAAATCCCCTCCCTTACCATCCACTGTGTATTTTGGTATTTTCTATTTAATACAAACATTTTCTTCTTTCCACATCGATCTTACTATTTCCCCCACACTTATACTTTTGCAATTTTTTTTCAATATTTTTCATTGCAATTTTTTTTCTCAATTTAACTTCAAAGGGAGAAATAGTAGATCACAAACATTCAAATTACAAACCAATACATATTTTTCCCTTCTTACAAGATCCATCCCCAAAAATTAAACATTCACATATAGCCAAGGTGTAACAGGTCACAAAAAGGGATAAAAATTTTACAGCTACAAAGGTTTAGATATTGGATTCATAGAAGAAAGATATTAGTCATTATGTCTCAAAATTGTGAAACTAGGGAATTAGATATCATAGGTAGGCTTGAAAGGCTCAAACAATCCAAAGAACTTGCCTTAATCATCTTCCTAATCATGTGTACTTATGATTTCGCCTCAAACAATTAATCAACAATATCTAGAGTGGTCGAGACTATATATATAGTAGCATGCATAAATCTCTCCAAATACTAGTGAAAATGTTAATCCACTTTTGTTTGTCATTTGACAAATCCAAGTTAAAGTAGTAATCAGACCACGAGTTAAGCACACAATTCATGTAGAACTCATCAATTTCCTAGAATTATTTCCATCACAATCAAAAAAGTTATCATTGACACATTACTTTCAACTTAACCATGCTTTACTGCTAAAAATAATATAAAAAAAATGATAGAATAAGCCAGTTATCTCCCCCCCCCCCCCCCCCCCACACACTTAATATAAGCATTGACCTCAAGGCATAAATAAGTAAAAATGAATGCAAAATAAAAAGTACAGGGTAAGAAATACTCCCACAAGTGCGCTTTGTTTAACGGCATTAGCTCGACTGAATGGTTCTCTCGAAATCTTTATGTTGGATATTTTAATGAAGTCTCCTTCTTCGTGTACTCATAAGTGAAATCAAACATGTTGAATTTGATAACTTGACCATAAAATTCCATTGTCAGCATCCAACTTTGTATTTGTTGTCAGCAAGAATGACCTCCCAAATAAAATCGGTTTAGGATTGTGTATTGATGCATCCTCCATTTCAAGTATATAGAAATTTGCTGGAAAGATGAGTCCATCAAACTGTACCAGATCATCTTCAACTACCCCTAAAGGATAAGCATTCGTGCAATCGACCAGTTGAATAATAACACATGTCTCTTTTGGTGGCCCAAAATTTAAGGAAGCATATGTTGAATATGACATGACATAAATTGATGCTCCTAAATATATTATACACCACTTGATCCTTTTATTCCAAATAATACAAGGAATTGTTAAGGGTCTAGGATCCTTGCATTTTGGTGGCAGCTTCTTTTGGAGAACAGCAGAAACGTTTTGCCCCAGACTATCTTCTCATCACTGTTCAATTTCTTATTATTTATGCACAACTCCTTCAAAATTTTAGCATATCGAGGTACTTTTTTTATAGCATCAAGTAATGGAATGTTCACCTCCACCTTTCTAAATATTTCTATTATCTCCTTGTCTACCTCTTCCTTTTTAGTCTTTCTTAATCTACTTGGAAAAGTAGGAAGAGCGACATAGGTTGACATAGTTGGTTTAGGTGGCTTTTTGTGCATTGATGGCTCATCATGGATGGAGTTGTCCCCTACTTGCTTTTGCAATGGAGCTTGCGATGAAGGAAGTATGGGTGACTCATATTGTACACCACTTCGTAGGGTTATCACTCATACATTTTCTCTTGGGTTCTTCTTTGGCTAGTGTTGACTAGTTTTTTAGCCAACTGAAATAATTAATTCGAGAGCTTTCAGAAGAACAATAAATGAGCCAAAAAACCTAATAATAATAAGCTATAAATAATAAAGAACACTAGGATTTATAGAGGTTCGGCCCCAAGAATTGGTAATGACCTACTTCCTCTTATATTTGTATTAATCTTGAAGGGTTACACAAGATCACAAGGTATTACAAGTGGATTTCTATGTGTAAAAGATAATACAATAAGGCAGAATCATCGCTAGGTATAATACAATTAGATCTCCCCCACTCGTTGCATCTATCATACTCCTATCCAATGGTAAAAGTCCATCATAAAAATATTGGATTAGGAGTTTCTCACTTATTGGATGGTGAGGGCAGCTAGCACATAACCTATTGAATCGCTTCCAAAACTCATGCAAAGACTCTCTAGTCACTTGGTGAATGCCACTAATTTCCTTCCTTATACTTCCACCCTTAGATGTCGGTAAGTAACACTCCAAAAATAAAGTCTACGTCTAATTCCATATGTTCACAGTTCCAGGAAGAATATAATAGAATCATTCCTTAGCAACATCCTTCAAAGAGAATGGAAAGGCTCTTAACTTAATCTGGTTTTCAATCACTACAACTGGTTTCATACTAGAACAAACAATATGAAACTCTGCCAAATGCTTGTTCGGGTCCTCTCCTGTTAACCCATGGAAAGATGGCAGTAAATGTAAGAGGCCTGATGTTAGTTCGAAATTAACATCCAGAGTCGAATTCGTATACATAACGGTTTATGGTCGGTGTCACCAACTCTTTAAACATCCTATCCTGAGCCATCTGAGACTTAATTGATGAATCTGAATCAGAATCGTCATTAGATGGTAATGGAACTGGTATAGGATTAACTCTCCTTGTTGCATGTCTCAAGATATTGCTTTATTGCTTGTAGCCTATCTTGAGTATTGTTGCCAGACATATAAACCTGAAATTGTCAAGTTAATAAACTAGTTAGTAAGTAGTCAATTAATTTGAAAAATAAAAATATTTACAATAGTCCCCAGCAACGGCGCCAAAAATTAGATGCTTGTCGTCTGCCTTATCAAATTTACTAAAGATTTTCTTTTTAGGATTTTCTTGTTGCATGTCTCAAAATTGATCAATTTATTATCCAAAACAAAAACAAGAATTAGAAAGGGGATTTTGTTTTTGAAATTCGATAACATAAAATAAAATAACAAGCAAATAACAATTGATAATAATGATTTTAAAGAAAAGTTAAGCATTATTTTGTTAGGAAAACTTATACAACATCTTTATTTATTTTCATGTAACTCTAATATTAAACAAATTAATATGAGATAACCTAGAACATGTTTGTAAAATTGAATTCAAAGAGAAACAACGATAAGAATACTTACCGTATACGCAGCGGAATGAATGAGTCATTCCATCAGTTTCTCTAACTCTTGTATCCTTTCTGTCTTAGAGTATTATCAAGAAACTGAACTGTTCTTCTAATTTCTTCACAGTCTTCCAAAGTATCCTTAGAATCACCTAGACTAGTGTGGACAATTCTCAACACATGAGATAGATATAGAGAGAAGAAGAGAAAATAACAAAGAGGCTAAGAAAAGGACTTCTGTTTAGAGAGAATCTAAAACCTATCAAAAAATCTGACTTCTGAACTTGTCAGAACTTGTGTTTTGACTTCTCTTTCAGCAATCCTTTTATAGACTCAACTAGGCCATTTAATTTAATTAAAAAATTAATAAAATAATAGGAAATTTGAAGCCTTGGGTCGAAATTATCATGGGATTTATGCTTGTGAAATTTCCCATTTGATTATAAGCCCATTGGACTTAAAATCAAGGCCTGTATTATTTTCTATTGATTTAATTAATTAAATAATCATTTAAATCCTTTATCAAATTAATTATTTATAATTTGAACCTTGATTTAAACTTATTTATTAATTTAGATACCAATTTATCTTAATTAATAAATCTGCCCTAATTTCTCTTTTCTTCTCAAAATTACATAACTCTGTGAAACTATCCAAAATTGACCTGGTCAACTTTGATAATTAAATCATTTAATTGAGACTATCGAGATGATTTTATCCAAGGTACAGTGGGGACCATGGGTCTATGAAATCAAGCTCCAATAAGTTATCATAAATCTAACAAATAAATTTACTAACTCATTAATTCCTCGTGACTCCACTAAAGACTCAGAATTGCACTCTTGAATTCATAGAACGATCTATATGTAATATAGATACGATATTAATTATCCATTGTTACAACCATAATTGTCACTCAATCCTCTATACACAGTCTACAATGAGATGGGACTAAAATACCGTTTTACCCCTCATTGTATTTTATCCTTAAAACACTTAGTTCCTTGTAAATGATATTTCAGTAAACTAATTTAATTACTGAAATGAGATCTCTATCATTTAACACCTTGAACCAAACTAAAAGGAAACCATCATTTCACTTCTTCATTAGAAGCTATAGATGTTCATATCTATGATTAACACTCCCACTCAATTATACTACCGAGTTCCCAAGATGTAAGCACGGGCTAGTCCGTAGGGTAAGCTGGTAACGAACAAGTCAAAGAACTCAAATAATGCAATCAGTTAGAAAACTAACCACTCAGAATTGAGATTGAATTGACCTATGATCAACAATATGATATGACTAGAATAGATAATAATGGTATGTGTACTTATCTTATCAGCTGTCAATATCGGTCATGTCCGATGTAACAAATACATCTAATCTTATCTACTTTGCTAATGTTCTGGAAAGAACATAACATTATAATGTGTAAGTAGATCACATCGTAGATTGGCTAGTTAGTGTAAATCCTGTGCACTGACTAATCTTAGGACTAACTTATTTTGAACATATAATCATATTTATATTCCACTGTGATTACGTCGCAATAAATAAGATTAGCTATGTGCTTGGGATTTAATAGAAGTTTATATTAAACAAATAATCATGAAAATAAAACATGTGAGCAAAGTGATTGACCAAGTAAAAAAAATGATTTCTATTATTTTATTGATAATAAAATGAGATTACAAATAATTTGGGTTTTAATTAAGGCATAAAACCCCAACATATTCTACACCTTCAAAAATCAATCAATCAAAAATGATAAAAATTATTCCCTATTCACAATTATACTGGATAACACTTATGCAATCAATTATCCTAGTTTCCCTATCACAATTAATTAAAGTTAAGCGCTCATTTATTAATTATTTTTACAAAGCAATAAACCCATTAAACATGTGATCTATTTAACTCGGGAAAAGCATTACATTCAGTGTAAACATGTTAATCTAGGCAAAAAAAAAATCATTAAGCATGCAATTCATTTATCCTAGGTTCTACTCTTCATCACAATTAAAAATTACTCGACACAATACTTAATTGCATTTTATCACTCTACTTAAAACCCTAGACTATTAGGTGAATGACAATCCTAAGATGATAATAGAACAATGCAACACCCTAATTAGTAGGCTACCCAACAAGATATCAGAATATTCATAACATTCAATTAGAAGAGTAGAAGCAATTTAATATAAAGGAATAGAATGAATAAAGTTCATCGTTACATTCAAGATTTCATGTCTAGAGTTTTGTAATAACCCTTAAACTAAAAGAGAACTACTCCATAATCACAAGCATGATCATAAACATAATAATAAATTTAAAATAAAGGAGTTCTAGAAAAGAAGAAAAACTAGATTGATTGTAGAAAAGAGTGACGTGTTTTCTTCTCCTCTGCAATTCTGATCTCCAAAATTCGTAATCAATAGTTACTCTAAAAATTAACCCTAATCCATTTTTATATTCCTCTTGAAATTATATATAAAAATTAAAATTTAAAGTTGAAAAAGTATCGCAGGTCGGTGCAATAGCACTTTTTCCATTTTCTTCAGCATTCGAGATTTTCTTCAGCTATAGCCACTGACGGTATTTTAACCATAAATTTCTCGATATAGCTCGGAATCAGATGATTAAAAAATCTATTGAAAGCTAAGAAAAATATATAGAACTTATGTTTCTTGAAAGAGTTCCATAGGATTATTTAAAAATTATCAAAATCAAGTGTGAAGTTTCAAACATGTAATGCTGAGCTTAACCATTGCATGTAAAACATCTCAAATTCATTACTTTTCACCCAAATGTCTTGGAAATCCTAAAATTCACAAAAATAAACTAATTAAACTTATAGATAAATAATCAAATGCATAATCATAGAGGAATAATGAATTAAAAATAGACAAATTCGATACTTATCAGTGCTCCAGCTCTGGCATACTGGTGAAGATGCCCCAATTTGATGCAATTATCCATCTCAGCACGAAGTTGTCTGCATTCATTTGTATGATGACCAACATCATTGTGAAACTTCTAGAACATGGTTGTGTCTCTCCTTTCCCTTTCTCGGGGGATGGGTTGTGGACTCTGGTAGTAAATTTGTTGCTCTATGGCTATGAAAATATTCTCCAGAGTGTCGATAAGATCGGTGTCCTCAGATTATTGAGGAGTATACTTCTTCTCAAAAGCACCAGTTCCTTCAGTCTTTTATTCCCTTTATCTTTCCCTCGCATTTACTCTCGCTTGTGCCCTCACTAGGCCCAACAAGAATGGCACTGTAGTCAGCTTGAGGAAAAGCATGACTATACTGTGGGGCACTCATTATACTCATCTTCATGGGAGTGTAAGGCAAAAATTGGGGACTAGGATCTGTAACCCCAGGGACGGTACAAGCTGGAAATGAGATTGTTCCTCCAAAAGATCCAATTCAGGCATATATTCTTGGGACCGACAAATGAAGTCATCGAACCTATGGCATTTGTGTCTTTGTAGGTCGTCCCATTATGGAGAACCTGGTAGGACACAAGCTTGTAAGGCCATCAGCTGTTGGCCATGATTGACCCTCTTGATACTCACAGGTTCCTCCTTGAAGCGTTTAATATATGCCTTGAGAGTGTCAAAGGGTCCATTGTTGATGTTATCCAAGGCATTGACTTCGAAGCTAATCTTCCAAGCTGCTATAAATTGTCTTCAGAAGGCACAGGACAATTGGGGCCAAGAGTGTATGGAGCCCAGTCTCTATTTCTTGAACTAGAAATTAGCTGATCCTATCAAACTTAACGTGAAACAGTGGCATCTGGCGTCCTTGGGGACGCGATGCACAGACATAAGGTGTTTGAACTTGGACAAATGGTCAGAAGGGTCTGAAAATCCATTGTAATGAGTTATGTCGGGAATCTTAAAGCCTCAAGGTAATGGGGCTTCGACAATGTGTCGAGCACACAACTCCCCGTCGTCATCCTCCGAACCGGAGTCTTGGCTCAGTCTCTTGGCCATATTCAACATTATCTTTTTTGGACTCTCCAACTCTGCACAAAGAGGATCATGGTTGGCACTTTGTGCCGGATATGCCCCTGGTTAGGCATGGCTCTCTGCCTTCAAGCATTGAGATATCTTGGAGGTCTGATTATGGTTATCGCCCAGGGAGGTCCTCGGGATTTTCCCTATTTTTGTGAGCATTTAGATTGTCTCCTAAATCAGGTTGCGGGCTCCTGTAGCATCCATCCTTGGGGAATCCTACTTCTGTCTCCCAATCAGACTCTATGTAATCATTGTTAATCGAGACACTAATTCTTTATCCTTGGTTCACGAAGACTTCTCTCCTATCTGCTCCTCGCCCGAGGTTTCCCTGCGACTGCTAGGGCATAAAATAATCTCCTGCTCTAGGCTTCACAAAATCAGTCACAGCGCACCTAGGCAAAAGGCTCTGGGCTCCATAGACATTGTGGGCCTGGAGATTTCCTCAAACCACGTAAACTTCTTCGAGGTCATATGCCCTTCTCGGGACATTAAGGGGATTGGAAGCCCAACGAGTTGAGGTTTGTTTTTTGTGGGATTGAAGTTTGATGAGTGTTGCATGAGTATTTTGATTTTGCATCTTGATATGTGTATTATATGGCTATTGTGTTGTTTATCCTTGTTTTTGTTTTGTGCTGGATAAGATTATCAGGGCTGGTAGGCCAGGTTTTCAGCTGCAGATAGACTTGGAAGTTTTGTATCCAAGGCAGTCAACTAGATCAGGCAGCATGAATGATGGTAGCTGAGGCTGAAATCATATGTCGGCTCTGCGATTGGCGACAAGTGTTTGTTGGAAAGAAAGAAGGATTGTAAAGGCAAGAAGAAGATATTAGGTGATTGAGACAGCGGGTTCCGTCAGGGAACACTGCCCTGTGAGAGTTGGCAACAATGGCACCACTTACGATCTAACCTAAGGGTGGAAACAGATGGGAATTACTATATGAAAGATTATAGATATGTTGTCCTCCAGTTCCTGAGGGAGGCTTTGAATCGTTCAAAGTTGAATAGTGGATAGGCATGGTTAGCTCCGTCCTCAGCTATATAGGAGTGAAAGGCAGTGATAGGGTGGCTTATGCCGTGTACTATTGCGGGAGGATGCCCGAGCATGGCAGGAAGTTGTATCCCAGACCCGGAATGTTGTCATAGTGGGTTGGAATGAAACTCAGACAATCGTTCAATGAGAGGCACTACGGTGATGCAGTTTGAATTGCAAAGAGCGATGAGTTTATGAACTCGGTTCAGGATGGTAAGGTAGTGACAAAGTATGTCAGTGAGCTTAGTGGCTTGGCCAAATTAACGTTTGATTTGGTATCAACGAATGTGGCCTGGAAGAGATTGATCCATTCAAGGATTGAACCTTGGAATGGCCCAGAGTGTTAGGATCACTCTAGTAAAAGAGATTGTTACCTACGATTGGGCAGTAGGGAGGGCCCTTGTTATAGAGGACACACGGGATGAGACATGAAGTAAGAGTGTTGTTAGGTGGAAAGCTCAGACAATGGTATCCCCATTTGTGGGATCAAGTAAGGGCGGAGGCCCAGTAACCAATAAAGAAAGACCACTGATAGTTCTATTACTCCTGGTCTTCATAGGATAGTTCATAGTATTCAGGACAGCCGCTAGGACGCCGATGAGGTTTAGAGGAGTTATTTAGTGCGCGTTAGGCACAGAAGACATCATGTGGGAGAATGCCGAGAAAAGGCATGTTTTCTATGAAGAATGTTAGGGCACATCAAGGGGAATTGCCCAAAGAAAAAGACTGGAGGACCACAGAGTACAGATAACCTTACCCAGTTCGAGTGACCATCTCGATATGGTTAGAGCTTGAGGCTAGCCCTCGGAGGCAACTGGTTGGCTTTCCAGTTCTTGTTTCTATTTATAAATTGAGTTGATTGAGTTTGGTGCTACATACTTCTTCGGAGAGACATTGACATGTGGCACATGCTATATGGTTGTCATGCCATGGGGCTTGACATTTTAGCATCTATCTGGGAAAATTTGGTAGTAATTGATTGAGTGAGGATTTGTTTGTTAAATAAAGGACAACCATGGATTGTAAGGTAAGATGGTAACCTCTGAGGTTAAAAGGAAAGGACCCGGTTGTAGTTACTCTTGGGAAAACTTATATAGGATCTTGTTTATTTTCATGTAAACCATATATTAAGCATATTAATATATGATAACCTAGAACATGTTTCTAAAATTGAATTCAAACAGAAATAATGATAAGAACACTTAAATTATACACAGCAGAATGATAGAGTCCTACCTTCAGTTTCTCTAGCCCTTTTATCCTTTATGTCGCAGAGTATTACCAAGAAATTGAAATGTTTTTCAATTTTCTTCACAACCTTCCAAAGAATCCTTAGAATCACCTAGACTAGGGTGGGAAATTCTCAACACATGAGATAGATACAGAGAGAAGAAGAGAAAAGAATGTTAGGGCTTAGAATAGGACTTATGTTGTAGAGAGAATCTAAAACCTACTAGATCTTCTGATATTCTCATAAACAAGTGTGTTTGTCATCTCTTTTCAACTCCTACTGAGCATTCCTTTTATAGACTCAATTAGGTCATTTATTTAATTAAAAAATCAATAAAATGATAGCCAATATCAGTCATTAGGTCAAAATTCTCATGGGCTTTAGGCCCGTGAAATTTCCCTTTTAATTATAAGCCTATTGGACTTAAAATCAAGGCCTGTATTATTTTCTATTGATTAATTAATTAAATAATTATTCAAATCCTTTATCAAATTAATTATTTATAATTTGAACCTTGATTTAAACTTATTTATTAATTTAGATACAAATTTATCTTAATTAATAAATTTTCCCTAATTTCTTTTTTCTTCTCTTAATTACATAACTCTATGAAACTATCTAAAATTGACCTGGTCAACTTTGATAATTCTAATTGATAATTAAACCAATTAATTGAGACTATCTAGATGATTTTATCCAAGGTACAGTGGGGACCATGGGTCTATGAAATCAAGCTCCAATAAGTCATCATAAATCTAACAAATAAATTTACTAACTTATTAATTCCTCGTGACTCCACTAAAGACTCAAAATTGCACTCTTGAATTCATAGAACGCTCTATAAGCAATATAGATACGTTATTAATTATCCATTGTTAAAACCATAATTGTCACTCAATCATCTATAGACAGTCTACAATAAGATGGGACTAAAATACTGTTTTACCCCTCATTGTATTTTATCCTTAAAACAC
This sequence comes from Humulus lupulus, assembly GCF_963169125.1. Lineage (NCBI taxonomy): Eukaryota > Viridiplantae > Streptophyta > Magnoliopsida > Rosales > Cannabaceae > Humulus > Humulus lupulus. The sequence continues at coordinate 123,537,064 of NC_084801.1, read as the reverse complement.
TTAGTTCCTTGTAAATGATATTTTAGTAAACTAATATAAATTACTGAAATGAGATCTCTATCATTTAACACCTTGAACCAAACTAAAAGGAAACCATCATTTCACTTCTTCATTAGAAGCTATAGATGTTCATATCTATGATTAACACTCCCACTCAATTATACTACCGAGTTCCCAAGATGTAAGCACGGGCTAGTCCGTAGGGTAAGCTGGTAACGAACAAGTCAAAGAACTCAAATAATGCAATCAGTTAGAAAACTAACCACTCAGAATTGAGATTGAATTGACCTATGATCAACAATATGATATGACTAGAATAGATAATAATGGTATGTGTACTTATCTTATCAACTGTCAATATCGGTCATGTCCGATGTAATAAATACATCTAATCTTATCTACTTTGCTAATGTTCTGGAAAGAACATAACATTATAATGTGTAAGTAGATCACATCGTAGATTGGCTAGTTAGTGTAAATCCTGTGCACTGACTAATCTTAGGACTAACTTATTTTGAACATATAATCATATTTATATTCCACTGTGATTACGTCGCTATAAATAAGATTAGCTATGTGCTCGGGATTTAATAGAAGTTTATATTAAACAAATAATCATGAAAATAAAACATGTGAGCAAAGTGATTGATCAAGTCAAAAAATATTTTTTATTATTTTATTGATAATAAATGAGATTACAAAGAAATTGGGTTTTAATTAGGGTATAAAACTCCAACAAACTCCCACTTGCCCAAATTGAAACTAATGCCTTAATTCTACTAATCTCATTTCTTTAATATGGTTATCAAATGTAGCTTCTGGTAGTGTCTTTGTAAACAGATCCGCAAGATTGTCCTCAGATGCAATCTTCATAACATTCACATCTCCCCTGGCCACATAATCTCGAATAACGTGATATTTCCTTTCTATATGCTTGCTCCTCTTATGACTTTGAGGTTCTTTCGAGTTGGCTATCGCTCCTATGTTGTCACAAAACAATACATGCGGCTTATCCATTTATGGAATAACACCAAAATCTGAATAGAACTTCTTTAGCCAGACTATTTCCTTAGTTTCTTTTGACGCAGCTATGTACTCAGCCTCCATGGTGGAATCTGAGATCGCATACTGCTTTATGCTTCTCCATATCATAGCTCCACCCCCAAGAGTAAACACCATTCTAGAAGTAGACTTCCTATCATCGACATCAGTCTGAAAATCTGAATAGATGTAGCCTACATGTTCATTTCACAACCCTTGTAGACTAACATATAATTCCCAGTTCTCCTTAAATACTTCAGAATATGCTTAACTTCTATCCAATGTTCCAGTCTTGGGTTTGACCGATACCTGCTCACTACTCCCACTGGCATAGCAGATATCTGGTCTAGTACACAAGAAAGCATACATCAGACTTCCAACTGCAAATCCGTAAGGAACTTTTCTCATTCCATCTTCCTCTTCAAGAGTCTGGGGAGACGGCTTCTTTGAAAGATGAATTCCATGGCAGGACGGTAAATGCCCTTTCTTGGAATTTTTCATTGAGAAACGTTCAAGCACTTTATCAATGTAAGCTGCTTGAGATAGAGCTAAGAGTCTATTCTTTTTATCCCTGATAATCTGGATACCTAGAACAGAACTTGCTTCACCCAAATCCTTCATCTGGAATTGAGTGCTAAGCCAATTCTTCACATCTGACAATTTTTTAACATTGTTTCCAATGAGTAAGATATCATCTACATAAGGAACAAGGAATACCACTATTGTGACTGTTAGTATCCCGTGATTCGTAGGGGGAAAGGCCAATTAAAGCTGTGCAATCCCACACCGCATGGGGAAGGTCAAGTGTGATGATTCTAAGAATGTGTAGGTATAGGACTACACAATTAAAGATGGATTAAATGGATTGATGGATACTACTTATGCCAACAAGATGCATCTTCTTTTCGGTAGCCCGTTACTTGAGAACTCCAAAGTGAAGCGTGCTTGACCTGGATTAATCTAATGATTGGTGACCTCCTGGGAATTTTTCCTAGGAAGCGTGCGAGTGAGGACAAAACACACTGAAAAGACTCGTGTTGGTTTGTAGGGCCAACCGTCATTCCAGGAAATAGCCATAGTGACGTGGGGTGTTACAACTATTAGATTTGCCTTCGGTTGGTAAACACAAGGCTCGTCAATATTTTGTTCAATGCCATAGGTTTTGATTATTTCATCAAGCCTATGATTCTATTAAGGAGAATCTTGCTTAAGTCCATAGATGGACCTATTCAACTTGCAAACTTTTCCTTCTTGTCCAACTACTTTAAATCCTTCTGCATGATCCATATAAATGATTTCATCAAGAATTCTATTAAGAAAAGTTGTCTTGACATCCATTTGCCAGATCCCATAGTCGAGAGCGACTGCTATGGATAGGAGAATGTGAATGGACTTGAGCATGGCTACTAGACTAAAAGTTCCCTTATAATCCACACCTTCTCTTTGGGTTTAACCATCATATCATATATTGGCAAGTCAGTGTAAATCTTGTGCACTGACTAATCTTAGGACTAACTTATTTTGAACATATAATCACATTTATATTTCACTATGATTACGTCACTATAAATATGATTAGTTATATGCTCGGGATTTAATAGAAGTTTATATTAAACAAATAATCATGAAAATCAAACATGTGAGCAAAGTGATTGACCAAGTCAAAAAATGATTTCTAATCTTTTATTGATAATAAATAAAATTACAAAGAAATTGGGTTTTAATTAATACATAAAACCCCAATATTTACAGGGTGCCTAGCCATTGAGGAAGATATCACTGAGGTTATATCAGTTAGGCCAGATGAACACTGGATCGATCAGTAAGGTTTCAGATGAGTTCACGAGGATTTGTTGGGATTATTGTCACATCCAGAGAATTGAGCATGCTACAAGATTAAGGCAGAGATAGAATCGGTATCCGGCACATTATGAAGAATGGCACTAGCTTATTGGGAAGAATTAAGGTTTAGTTGAAGAAATGTTCGACTTGAGGGTTGATCAGACAGAGCATCTTATTATGGAACACATCAATACTATTGGTCAAGAAAAGGGCAAAGTCTACAAAAATATGTACCGCATATGGATAGTCAAGGAAGTGATTGTTAAGGATAAGTACCCATTGCCTAGAATAAAGATTTTATTACCCAGTGGTGAGGGTAGGATAATTCTCTCAAGAATTAACTAGTTGAGGATCAAGGCAAGAGACATTTCAAGAATTTCCTCTTTCACTAAGTAGGATGTGATGGATTACCAGTGAAGACTTTTAAACTGACTAATGCTTCAGCAGCCCAGGTAAGTTCAACAAGCAAAGAGTACATGGATGGTAAGCCCAAGTCTTATTCAAATTGATCAAGGATAATTCAGGTTACTCCCAATTAAAAGCAGAACGTGAATAGTAATTTCATTGATAGTAGCAAGGCTAGGGAAGCAGGATTACAAGGTAAGGTTCCAAGAGGAACAAGTTCTGATTTCTCCAGAGGACATTAGAGGTTGTGCTATGGGAGATAATGGAATCATGTATGAGGTAATCAAGACATAAATCGTAAGGAAATTGCCAAAGGAATGCCTTAGGGGTGAGAAGCACAGTGAAACCAGTGGGACACATCGGCTACTACTTGAGGCATCTTTGAGGACAACCATACTTTGACTAAAGTAACATGAGAACATAAAGTTTGTCTGAATGAATGGTTGCTTACCAGATCTTCAGAAGTTATAATGAAGATTGATTCACGTGTCATGGTATTAGAGTTCATATGTATGGACTGGTACAGGAGAACGATGCGAGAGACATCGTCCTTGCTTAGAATGTGGAATTACGGTACAATATGTTATAAATTAGGAAGTACCAGTGTGTAGATTGGAAACGGACGTTGTTCATGATTCATGATGGAAGGAAGAATAAGAACATAGATGCCCAGCATGGGACTTAAAATTCTACATTGGATGTTGAGTTGATAGTAATGCCAGTTAGCCACGATTAGAATGAAGTAATGATCGGGGTTGGTGTGGAACTTGTAATTGATAAATGGCAAGTATATTTTTACGAATAAAAGGTGAAACACAAAAGACGATCTTGTAGGAATGGTTACGGATCCTACAAATTTGGAATAGATGGGTTAAGATATGCAGGTCAGGTGAGTGATCTGAAGGATGTTGGCATTGAAGGGAAGATGTGGGATGAACCTTAAATCACCCCTCACGATTATGATATAGAAGAAGTTTGAATGAGTGTTAAAACTACAAGTTTGTATATCGTTAGGCGCACGACTTAATCATTTAGTAAATAAGAGGTGATAATCAGAGGCGAGAAGGGCTATTATGACTCTAGTGTATCCTGGAGTTAGTATAAAGGGATATGATTATGAACCCTGGGGGTGGACCACCTTGGGTTACAGATGAGGTGAGTGAATGTGAAAGTTTTGATTTGACCTATTGGGTTGACACACCATGATTGGTGTGAGTGAGATATCACAAGAGGGAGTGGGTAAGAAAGGAGACTGTACGTTTCCATTGGAAACCAAGGTTGATAGTGTTAGATTAGGACCCATGGACTCCTAGGTTCTGGAAAAAAGGGTCATAGAGTGACTCTAAATATGATAATGTGAGAAAAGGAATGAGAAGTACTTATTCTGAAGAAAAAAAATGAAATGAACCTAGGGACAGGAAGTATCCTAGTTTAGAAATGGCTCAAAGGACCATTGAAATTATTAAGAACGCTAAGAGCAGGAGTGTCTGCGTTATTACAAGGACATAGGAATTCACAAGTCTAGATATGGGAACGTGGAGTTTCAGATTTCAGGGCATTGTGTCCTCCGTGTACTATGAACTAACAAGGATACGATGGTTTGGAAAGGAAAGAGGAGTTTTACTCTTGATTTGACATAAGTTTGTGAGACCCTAATAGGGATCTTGTAGGAATGGTTACGGATCCTACAAATTTGGAATAGATGGGTTTAGAGTAAATCCTATCCTCATTGTCTTGATTGTTAGTCCAAGTAAAATGAGACCCTATGGATCGCAACTCATCAACTAATCCCAAAGTCCTCCAATTACAAGCATCCTCCAACTCAATAGCCGTAATATTGCGACCTCCCACTCTATCATTACCCGCAAAAACAACGTTAAAATCCCCAGCCACAACCCAAGGTTTCACCGGAAATCTTAACCCAGCCAGATCTCTCCAAAGAGGAATTCTACCCTCTATAGTGTTTCTACCATACACAAAGGTAACACAGAAAACTTTACTAGAATTAATCCCTTTCACAAGTAAGTGAACAAGCTGGTCACTCTCCACCAGGATCTCAACAGAAACCACTTGAGGCAGCCACAAAACTAGAATACGAACCTCCGAATTAGAACCCGAGTAGTAATTCCATCCCTTAAAAGAAGTACTCATCATTTTCCCAACTTTTTCACGATAAAGTTTGGTCTCCAAAAAAGCTCCAAGACCAATCTTATTCACAAAACAGAATTTACTCAGAGAAACCTGTTTCTCCCTTTTATTAATGCCTCTAACATTCCAGCTAAGCAAGTTGTGACTCTCCATTAAACAAACTTGTTGAAGCTAATCCCAAGTTAGTAACCTCCAAGACCTTATCCTGCAAAATACCATATGAGTTTCTCAAGTTATTTTGAATTTTCCTATTAACTTTCTTAAGCCCACCTCCTCTTTTCGGAACACTCCATTCCAACTTATCTGTCATATTGTTATCTGTCACATTAACATTTCCATCAGACTCAGCAACAGTTTGCTCTATATTCCCATCTTGAGTCTAAGACTTAGATAACCCCTGATTGGCTTCTAATCCCTTAACATCTATATCCTTCATAGCATCTACCGTTCCTCCTCTAGTACCAATCTTTTCTCCTAATGCTGGCTGTTGTTCCGTATTGCTCTGTTTAGACTCATCTAGTTCACGATGCCCTTTCTGCCTCCAAATCTCAGTAGGTTTCCTGTTACACATGCTAGCTGTGTGACCGTATACCTTACACCATCTACACTGAGTTGGAAGCCATTCATACTCCAGCAGCTGTTCCATTAATTGCCCTTTCTCATTAAGGAATTGTATAGACTTAGGGAGAGCCTCAACGATCTCAATTTCAACTAACACTCTAGCAAATTGCATCATCGACCATTCCTTCGTAACCTTGTCAACCAGAAGTGGATTCCCTATAGTACTCACGAGAGCACTTAAGCATTTCGTTCCCCAATATTGCAAACCCAATCCAGGAAATCTAACCCACACAGGGACAGTTTTCACAGTTTTAAGAGTGTCCAAATCAGCTGACCAAGGTTTCACTATCACTGGTTTCCTGTCAAAGTGCAGAATCCCCGCTTCCAAAACCAAGTCCCTTGTGGCCTCATCGCGGAACTTAACAAGCGTAAGACCAGAATTGAGCCTAGCAATCCTCTCAATCCCTAGTTTGCCCCAAATCCTTTTTAAAAATCCCTCAAAAACTGCAAATGGTGGGTTAGCCCCAAGCACCATACAAACAACGGCTAAGTTCCAGAAAGAAATCTCAACTTGAATCTCTTCCAAATCAACCTGGGCAATCCGCATCCCTTCCTTGACAATTGGCTCCTCAAAAGTAAGTTTAGCCTCCCCTGGTTAGGCAGCAAGGAGCGAAACTTGGACCATTTATCTTTGGCCTGACTCATAAAATCATCCTCTCCAACACCCTTATCTTTCCCAATCGTTCCAGACCCCAAACCATCAGTCGGAATCCGTTCAGAGTCTAAGGTATCTCGCAACACACAGTCTGGGAATTCCACCATTGAATCAATGAACTCTTCATCTAAATCCTCTGGTACATCAAGTTCCTTCGCAGATCTACTGACCTCACTCGTCTCTGGAATCACCAGAGAAGCTAATACCGTCGAAGCTGAAGCAGTCTTAGGGCTGTTATTCTTGCGTCTCGCCATGGAGAAACCAGAGCACAGCTGCGGGTCTTTTTTTTCGATTATTTTATTTATTTATTATTGTACTATTTTATAGCATTTTTAGTTAATTATATTTTGTAAAGTATAACATGTTGTCACACTTATAATATATATGCAAAACAAGCATAAATATTATAAAGGCTCCACATTATTTTAATTTTTTAGTTTACACACATAATAGATTTGTAATTCACTACTACAATCTGGACATCAGTCATCGGCCATGAGAAGTCGGTTCTACTTAAACTGACTTACCACATGTTCATAAGTCGATTTACACAGAACCGACCTATCATGTATAATAAAGGTAAGCATGAGAGGTCGGTTACGCAGGAACCGACCTACCATGTTGACATGGTAGGTCAGTTCACATTGAACCGACCTCCCATGCTTGAAGATGTCATAGTAAGTCGGTTCCTGCAAAACTGACCTGCCATGTTAATCATGGTAGGTCAGTTCCGTGTGGACCAACTTACTATGTCCTACATTTCTAACATGGTAGGTCGGTACTATATGAACTGACTTATCATGTCACATTTTTATTTATTTTACATTATTTGAATTTTAAAATACAATAATTTATTTAGTAGTGTATGAAATAAATGTAAAAAATTTATATTTATTTATCTACATTATAATGTTTTGAAATATAAATAGATGAATCAAATTAATCAATTATTTATAATATAAAAAAATAATTATATTTTATAATGAAAAAAATATTTTAATTGAATAGTATTTATAATTTAAAATAAAAAAAAATTTATAAATATTTTAATGTATTTAATTAATATTTTTTAAATGACATGGTAGGTCGGTTGTGTGGGAACTGACTTTTTATGTGACATGGTAGGTCGGTTCTATGGACTGACCTATCATGTCATTATAAAAATATATTGTTAAAGATAGTCTAATTTATTTTTGTATTATTTGAATTTTAAAATGTATTACTTTATTAAACAATACATATATATATAATTGATTTGTGAATGCAATAAGTATAAAAAATATATACTTATTAATATTACATATATTATAATTTTTGAAATATTAATTAATTAATTATTCGGAATTAAAAAATTTTAATTTAGTTTTTAATAAGAAAATATTTTAATTTATAAATAGCATATTTATAAATATTAGAAAAAAAATAAACTAAATAAGTTGGAGATTTATAATTTTAAAATAAAATATCAACATATTAAAGTTATATATTTTTTAATTTTAACATCATAAGTCGGTTCTAGAACAGACATATCATGCTGTATCATAGGTCGATTGCTAATGGACTGACTTACCATGTTAAAATTATATATTTTTAGTTTTAATAGCATAAGTCGGTTCTAGAAATGACTTATGATGCTACATCATATATCAGTTGTTATTGGAGACATACCATGTTAAAATTAGGGTGGAAAAGAAAAAACACAAATAAAATTGAGTATCCCGCGCATACTCTTCTTCTTCACTGTACACCCCCGCGAATTTTTTTTCTTCTCGTCTTCTTCATTCCGCATACCGTTCGGCAGCAGCTCCTTCCGTTGTTCACCAGCGGTCTCCGGTCGTGGCAGCATCTCTCACTGCATTGTTCACCAGCGGTCTCCGGTCAGGTCGGTCTCTTCTTCTATCACCCCATATTTATTCATACATATATATATATATATCGAAATTGGTGTTCGTATTTGTACCTCACCCCTAGGAATGTCAAATGAATTTGGCATTATAATGAACCTGGGTTGTGTTCAGTAAAAAGTGGATATTGGCTAGCGGTGTGGGCATTGGGATTGGGTCAAGCCTCCTCCTCGTCGGGTTAGTCTCCATGGTACAGAGACTACTTATCATGCTGTATGGGGATGTCACTCTTTAAAGAGCATCATTCGTTCACGATAACTCAGCATTTTCAAACTATGCTTTGGTAGCGTAGGTGTCTTCAAACTCAGCATTTTCAAGTTCTATTCAGTTTCTTATGTATCTATTATGCCGGCTAGAAGAAAGAACCCAGGCAAGAGCACTCAGTGAGTTGTATATATATATTTCAGATTTCAATTTAGTATCATATAATCAATGTATATATATTTTTGTACGTTTATATATTGTGTGTGAGTTATTCCGCTACGTTGCTATATATATATCATATGGTCTCATTCATTTAGATGTAACACATTTTCAGAGTAGAGGGATTTTGTGAGAAGATGGATTTTATATGGAGTAAACACAATTATTTGGGGAAAGTGTTTAGCTCGGGTGTGAGATTGAGAGAATTTTTAAGATTGTGCTTCTATTCTACTGTTCTGTACTCATTGTGTGACTTTAAGCAAACATTTTACAGATTAAGTCATTAGCCTCCAAATAAGAAAGTGAATTGTTAAGCTTTGACTATATTTGGATAACTCATGTTAATTCTGTTTCGTATTTTGCAGCTTCATGGTTTCAATCCATTGGGATTAACCTTTTATAATCTTTGTTTTCTCCAATCACAGTCCCTTCGTGCCAGAACATGAAAGGCATTGGCTCAGAATCAAGAAGATGCTGATTCCAAAGTGGTTATCAAGCAAGTATATGGGTAGCTATTCTTTTATTGGTACCTTTTTTTTTCTTTTCACCATTGATTGTTTTTAAACTTGGGTGGCTCGTATGAATGGAATCTATTTATATATATGTATATATAAATGAGGTTTTATTTTTTCAATTATATGTTTTTATTACTCTAAATTTTTGCTGAATTTCTATAAATTTTTTGCTTTTCCCTTCTGATTATTCTAGTCCAGTCCACCTTCTTCAGAGTCATTAATATATATGTAACTATTGGTAAATGCGGTATCCAACGTGAATACCTGGCCCACTAATGATGAACACTTATAGATTATATCATGATGCATGGACATGTGAGTACATTTACCCAATCAATCTCAAACACTCAAGTTATCCTCTCTTTGTATGGAATGGCTATACATAGCATGTAAAAGGGTTTTTACAGTCACTATATAATGATTCATTTTTTTGTCTTATGGATATATGTATGGGAGATGAAATAAGTAATGGAAGGGAGAGAGAGTTGACTACTCTTTGACCCCTTCAAAGCAGTAGAAAGGATTGGTAATGTAGCATACCCTCTAGATCTCCCACTTTCAGCAGCCATACACCCAATTTTCATGTTTCACAGCTGAAGAAAGCCCTTTGTTCAGCAATGTCTTCTCCCCAGCTGCCCAGACAACTTACACCAGATCTGTAATTGATCATCAAACCAGAAAAAGTCCTCAATGTAAGACAGAAACCAACTGATGGAACGTGCTCCTTAGAAGTCCTAATTCAGTGGAAGGATTCACTCGACTGTGACAGTACTTGGGAGGATTATGAGCTATTATTGGACACCCAATTTCTGAAGTTTCACCTCAAGGACAAGGTGAAAATGTGGCAGGATATTGTTAAGACCCCAGGTTAGGCTTTACTTACTCTAGGCAGTCAAGACCTATCTAGGTGTGGCAGAATGGTATTTTATCAAGTTCATTGGATGAGTTAATATTTTTTAATGTGTTGTCTTTTCTCTTGTATCATATTGGAGGGTTAGTTATTTAGTTAGTTTGGATGTTAGTTGTAGCCTATAAATAGTAGCCTTATTAGCTAAATGAGAATATTCATTATTCAGATTGTAATTGTGATTTTAGAGAAGAATTTCTCTGTGGAGTTTCCCAGCTTTCTTCAAAAACTTGGGTGGTTGTTACTTTGTTCTATTTTCCCGCTGATCAATAAAGTTTCTATTCATCTTCTACCTATTTTTCTGAGTTGTGAACTAGTGTCTATCAAATGTGTTTGTTATTTTTAACAAAAGTATAATGAATCGCACAGGCAATCTCTAATTGCTCTTTAGGATTACAAGCATTTATGGGCAGCTATTGTAGAAAATTGTCCATTGACACAACAAGTTGAAGCACAAAATCATTAAGAAATTGTAATTGATTAAGCTTAGACATAGTCCAATTATCTACTGTATAACAGAAAACTTAGCTGAAATATAAAAACAAGAAATTATTACAGAAAAACAAAGTAAATGTACTCACATATCTATGCATCATGATATAATCTGTAAGTGTTCATCATTAGTGGGCCAGGTATTCACACCAGAGAAAATTAGTGGGTCAGGTATCAATATGTATTTAATTAGTTATAAAAAATAGTCAGTGGTTTATATATGACTATATCTAGTTATATATGGCATGTTTAAAGCAAGTGGGATTATGTTAGCTAGCTAGGTTAATCATAGCAAAATTGAATATATACCCAGCATAGCATGCAAGCTAGATAGCCAATATAACTCAAATCTTATGCAAACCAAGAAAATTAAAGTGATTATTTCAATGCTGAAAGGCCATATGTTGTTTCGGCTTACTAGCTCCTTCTTTTGGATTTCTATTTTGATTAATTTTACTATTTATTATTTAATTTTGGTGTGTGCATGTAATTTTGTTTTGATTTATAATCACCAATGACCTTAATTTTTATTTGTCTAGTAATCTTTAAGGTATTAATTTAATTTTGTAGATTTTGGGTGGAAATATTAGTAAGGATCATTGCCAAGTGAATTAATTTGCTTGATTATTGTTAATTGCAAGAGGTACGTATGTTCTCTTATTTTTTTTTATAAATATTATTATAAAAATGTTAGAGGAGCTTGAATATCTTAAATATTCATCCATAGTGAAGTAGGTTCTAAGATTAAAATTGTGTGTTGCGGTGATAATGGAAGGTTGAGAACTTGTATGTTTTAGTGAAGTAGTTTCTGGAAAATTTATTTGTGTGCTGCGGAGATATAAGGAAGAAACTTATTGTGTGTTGTTTGAATTGCTTGATTCTCTATTGACATATGGTTAGGTTACTATTACAAGGGAAATGTTGCCCGAATTCATCTAGAATTGTGTTTTATTTTCTTATATTTAAATTATGTTGTGCTTGCATTGTTCTTATTTGATTGGTATAGGGAAGCTCTGTCAAAATTTGAGTTAAAAAGATAGTGTGTTAATAGGAATATGACAGCACTAAAAATGTGTTATGGGAATTTTCTACGTGCAGGAGGATTTTAGTCCAATTTTAGGGAAACCTCTGTCAATTTTTTTCTAGGAAATGGACAAGAGTTGGATAACAAAGGACAGACTTTCAAAAGAGTATGAAGAGGGAGTCGACAGCTTTATTAAGTTAGCCTTAGAAAATATAACAGATCCTTCTAGAGTTCATTGTCCCTGTAGAAAATGTTCAAATTTGGAAAAAAAAATAGACATAATGGAGATAAAGAGTCATCTATACTTTAACATAATGGACCAAACATATGTCAAGTGGATTTGGCATGGAGAAGAATATCGTGATTTTAGGATGGCAATGTTCAAATGCAATTGTGTAGAAGACAAGTATGTTATATCAGATGAGTTAGGATGTACTTTAGTGGATCTCAATAAAATAGGCCATAAGGAAGAATCATTTATATTAGCAAGTCAAGCAAAACAAGTATTTTATATTCAAGATCCATCAGATTCAAGATGGTCAATTGTACTTGCATCATAACCAAAATTCATAGGTGATGATGATGATGATTATGAGATTGGCGAAGTTCACAATTTTGAGAAAGAAATTGGAGATATCAATGAATTTGAGGGAATTGAATCAATAGTTGGGCCATATGTTCGAAGAGATTGTGATGGAATTTGGATTGTAAGTTTGTATTTAAAATATATTGTCTTTTATCATTAGCACACTTGGTGCCTAATTGAGACTAAAAGCCTCAATAACAAGAGATCCTAGGTTCGAACCTTCGAACCTAAGTCTCACCCCAATTTCCAACCCCCATAACCACTAGACCAAACCTAGTGGCTTTATATTTAAAATATTCTTATCATTTAATTATTTTATGTACTAATCTTTATACTTGTTTTTTCTTAATAGGATCATGGACCATCATGAAGAGCATCCCGAAGAGGAACTTGAAGACAATGCAGATGAAGGTATCGATGTAGAAGAGGCTGGTAATGAAGATCCTACAACAAAGAAGAAGAAAAGTAGGCAGACTAAGGGGATAGTGAAAAGAGAGATCAGTCACTTTTTTCGTTTTGTTGAGCCAATTTGGTTATCAAATGTTGGATCCACTGAAGAAGAACGAGTTGAATGGGTATCAAAGCGTATGATTGATTCAAATCCAGGTCAGATGTGGTTGTTGTCATATCATAAGGAGTAAGTTTTTTACTTTTAGTATTTTGTTAGTGAATATATATAATATTAATAATGAAATGTTTTTGTGTTTCTGTTAGAAAGCATTGGATGCTTATAATAATTGATTTTGATCACCAATTGTGCTATTTCCCGGATTCTCTTCAAAATTTTCCACCAGATGAAATCAAATCTCTCATTTCTCGGTAAAAATCTAACCAATTAACTACATACTCTTAAATTCATTTAAAATTAACAGCATCTAAATGTTTATGTTATAAGGAAGTTGCGTGGAGAACAGTTAAGTGTCCTCGTCAACCATTACAATCAGTACAATGTGGATTCTATGTTATGAGGATAGTGAAGGATTTCGTGACAAATGAGTTTTCAATGTGATGGCTAACTAGTAACGTAAGTGAAAATATTCATTATTAAAGTTCTAGCTTTACCTTAAGATTAAGTATATTAATTCAACTCATGCAATGAATTTTGTTTTAGTGTGGCGGGAAGAACTATTACACAAAGGATGAGATCAATGAAGTAGGTAAAGAATGGGCACAATGCATCATGGATTTGATGAGTACTACATAGGTCCACTCACTTTTGTTAACTTAGACTTTTAATGAGATATACTTACAATGTTAACTTAGACTTTCTTGAAGATATACACACTTTTGTTGTCTAACTATAATCTACAATGCTTATATGAGTCATTTCGTAATTAACTTAAGACTCGTTATTTTAGATACTTAGTTAAAATTCTAGTATTTTATATTATTGTGATATAAGTTTTGTTTTGTTCAGTTTGTTTGTATAAAAAACATGATTTGTTTTGGGCATAATACACTTTTTAAGGAAAAAAACACCATAAGTCGGTTCTACTAAAACTGACAATAGATGTCTACACCATGAGTCGGTTGTGAACCGACATATCATGTTTTACACCAGAGGTCGGTGTGCCACATCGACCTACCATGATTTACACCAGAGGTCGGTGTGCAACCGACCTACCATGTCTTACACTAGAGGTCGGTTTGCAACCGACATACCATGTCTTACACCAGATGTCGGTTTGGCGCCAACTGACCTACCACGTTTTTACATCATAAGTCGCTGCATGGGAAGTCAGTTCCCAACCGACTTATGAACATTCAGATGTCAGTTTTTAACCGACTTATCATGTAATTTTTGTAGTAGTGATTGCATGTAAAACATTATTTATATAAAAAAAAATCTTTTGCAATTAAGAAACTTTTATTGTATTTTGATCAAATATATATCATAATTGATCAAAAAATCTAATATTAAATTCACATGATAAACACATGAGAATTATAACATTAACCAATTCAAATCCCTTACAATATTCAATTCAAACCATAGTTATCACCACTTCATAAAATTCTTAGTTGAAGTTTTGAAGTATACTCAAGACATAACTAACTACTAGTCCTCCACATGTTTACTTAAAAAGTGAACAAAGCATAATCAAATATTTGAAGATAGTTCTGCCATCCAATCAATGGTTCATTGTGCTCTTGTTTTAGTTGTGAGTCTGTGACGACGGTTCGCTCAACTGCATAAGAAATTAAATTATTAATACTCAAACTCATACTTAATAGTAAACTAAAAGAATACAAATAAAAGTACTAAAAAAAATGCAGGGCAAGAGGAAACTTAAAAATAAAACTCATTTAGTCAAAGAAAATATTCAGTCATACCAAGAAAATGAAAACACTAATGTTTAATACAATCTCAGGTAGTAATACAAACTCAATCACTCTCATTATCTTCTACTAATCGTGTCATAATATGTGACATCTCATTCCATTTTATTCACTTGAAAAGTAATTTCTAAATATGTATGTGCATTTTATTCTATTTTAAGCTTCAAGATACATATATGTATATATTAATTGAAGTTTATTATTTGAATTGACATATAAACTATCACAGATTTCATTGCTCAATAAACACCATAAAAACGCAAGCATGCCTTGATAATCTAACCCCAAATAAAGCTGATGAATCAACAATTGATACTGCTATAGGGAGAAACATGAATACTATGAAACAAGACAGTAAACTATTATGGTTGAAGCTTGGATGAATAAAAACAAGGCAATCATTTTAAAGAAATATATCTATACTTCTATAGAAAATATAAATTTCAGTAGTGTTGACTGCATTTTTAGCCAACGACGTGAGAACGTCAATTACGACAAGCCTTCAAGAGAAATAAAAACGACACAGACGGTTTAAACCAGAAAAATAAATAACACAGGAGATTTTTATAGTGGTTCCGCCCCGATTGTCGGTAATAGCCTAATCCACTTAGAGTTGTGATTTATAAACCTGTACTCAAGATCAGATGGACTCAAGATCAGATGGACTGAGCCAACTGAGTTTCTTCAGTACAGATTGTGAAAATACAAGAATTCTCTCTAATTTCAGCACTTTCTCTCTCTAGAATAGACAGACCTAATTTTCTCTCTCTGGAAAGAAAAAGCAGAAGAAGACCCCTCTCTCATCCCATAAGCTCTCTATTTATAGGCCTGGGATCCTCAACTGATATCCCCTTATGATCGGGATATTTTATTATATTTATTACATTTAAACATTCAAAATTCGAAATGTAACAAACTCCCCATTTGTGGGAAGAATGAGAGATTCCCGCGTATGTTGTTGAAGTTGTGTCTGACTTAGTCTCCTCTAGCTAGTTGGTCCACCTCCTACTCACTACCCATGCAAGTGTTGGTTGAACATGCATGGTAGTAGGATATGCATGGTGGTAGGACATGTTTTTGGTGGGTTGAACGTGCATGGTGGTAGGAGATGCACTTCTCTCCTCTAACATGCATTCTCCTCTAGCATGCCATGTTCCTCCTTGAACGAATCTCCTTGGCTTCTCCTCGGACCAAGGTGGTCCGAGGCAACCTCCTTGGCACCTCACCTCGGACAACATTGAGGCAACCTCACCTTGAACAACATTGAGGCAACCTCACCTTGGACAACATTGAGGCAACCTCACCTTGGACAACATTGAGGCAACCTCCTTTAACATCTCCCAAACATGTCCGATCGAACATTGTATAGGCTCTCCTTATCAAAATCTAAGTCTCCATTCTCTTGCATGAGACTCCTCCTCCTTAGCTATTTACCTTGGACACGTTCGAGCCAACACTTAGAAAACCTTGGGAGGCTTACCTCCTACACACCCTTGGGGTCTCCTAGGACCACATCCTCCTTGGGGTCTCCCAGGACCATTCCCCTTAACTCTCCTAGAATGCACCTTCCTATTTTTTGGGTATAACAAGTAGCAAGTCAACTTTTGGCTCATCTTAGGTTGTTAAGAAAAAATTTGCTTATAAGCATCGCATATATATACTATAAAACTTGTAGACACTAAATTACCAAACATGACTTAGAAACACAATATAAAAAGGACAGAGATATATAGGAATCAATATTTTTTTGAAATATTTAAATGATCAACAAGAAGAATGGTGCAAAACTACTTACATAATAGAGTTGGTAGCAAACAAATATTGTAACTATATAAATAGCAAAGAAGTGAATCCATAGGCTGCCAAAAACAATTTAATGTTAATATTAGCATATCTTAGAACTCTTAAACAGGATATATATAAGTTCTCAAGATAATTATAAAAAAATATATAAGTTCAAGTACAAACATAGATGAACTTCATATATGCACTAAACAAGCAATTTCAATGAGGAAAATGATAATATATAATCATTGTTATAGTAACTAAAAATGCATAAAATTGTAAGTAAAACAATGTGCATAAACGAATAAAGATTTTAAGGTGTCAATCTTATAAAAAATGGTTCACAAATAATATATATGTCCATTTCTCTATCACGTGCCTGCTTATTTGAAGGACTTCAGTTCTTTAGACATAAAGTTTGAAGGGCACTCACAAATATCATGCACAAATAGTTTTTGCCCATTGTCCTTCCACAAGGAAACAACCATGATGGACCTGCAACAACTTTGTACCATATGCATGAACAGGAAATTAGCTAATTTATTTAAACAATACATTAGACTTGGAAGTAAACTTAAGACAATTAATTGATCATAATTAACATGTTTATGGAGCAAAATAAATTATATTTCTCTAAAAAAAATAAACAAACAAAATAACTAGAATAAAAAATATAATAAATAAAAATCACAACTAAAATATGTTGAAAATAAGCTAAAAAAAAGCTCAACGTAAAAGTTAAATAGGGTAGCATGATCACAAAATAACATTAATATATTCACAAAGTGTTGAGACTACAAAAGTGAATAAAATAAAGATGTTGATATGTGAATGTGAGCCATATACAACATTATCTATATATGCAAATCTGAGTGAAAATATACCTTAGGCTTTTATTGAAGACTCAAATTCCTAAAATCAGCAAACAAAACAATGATTTTATGTCTAAACACCACAACTCAATAGATCAAAATTTTCATATGATGGTCCGAATATAATATAATGAAAGAAAAAATGCCACAGTATACTTCTATGAAAAAGAAGAAGAAGAAAAAAAGCTTCGTTGAACCATTGAACAAGTTTCTTCCTCTGTTTTCCTCTCGATTTATCTCTCCTTGCATTGATTTTTCACATAGATTAGTTTAACCAGAAACTCAAGCAATACCAGGACACTCAATAAAGAGCTGAACATTCAATTTGCATTGAAAAAAATTCCTTTAATGCAAAAAACATACAAATTTCATATATATATATATAAGGTTAAGAGTGTTTAAGCTCAAGCATTCAAACTAAAAAGTTCATAAAATTGATGTGTTTATTATTTCTTCTTCATATATAAGAATTTTATTTAACAAAATACTATATAATAAAAAATCCCATCTAGAAAGAGAATAAAGTATATATCTAGCTGTTTCATGCATTATTATTAATAAAAAACACTAAAGACAAAAATCACATACCGCAACGTATTACCAATTTGAGCAGTTTGTTTGAGTACCACACATTTATGAACCATATCATAATAAATAATATAGAAATATTCTGTATATTCTCAAAATATTAAAAAAAAATCGTTGTCACTTTTTTTAATATAAATATAAAAATAGTGAATAAAAGCTAGCATGAAAAGATACATTTTATATGAATGCTATTTCACATTCTGATATTAATTTAGCATGTATAGAAAAATTATACACCCACGTTCAGGCAGCATAATACCGAAGCATAAGCAAAAAAATAAAAGTGAAAAGTAGAAGCAAAGCACAACAACGAAGAACAATAATACATTTAATCTTCCATTTACCCAGTCCTTTATAGATGCAAAGACTTACTCTTTTCATGGGGAGTCTCCTTAGGATGTTAATGGTAATAGACCCCTGAAAGTTGAATATGAGGTGTAGTTTCTACAAGAAAAAGTCATAAAGAGCAAATCAATATGGAGGATTATGCACCATACCAACAAAATATTCAACTTGCTTCTATAAGTTATTTTCTACGTCCCATATTTTAGTTCTTGCTTATCCTTTTTCATTTTCACTATGTTGATTTTCTTACTCAAGTGGGGACTGCATATTGTTATATTATTTTATAATTTAATGTAATATTATATTATATTATAATATAATGTTTTAGATTAAATAAATGTGACAAAGAGTGTCACATATTGTAACATATAATAGAGAGTTACAATATTTAGATATATGAGATATATCCAAATAATGTAACATATTTGGTATTACAAATTTGTATCTTCCAAATATTACCCTTTATTGTGTAAATTTGGTGTTACACAATATTGAGATGAATTTCATAAAGCCATTTGAGAAATGGCTGTTAGAGATATGATTTTAACCCCAATAATATGTTTTGGGGGTTACAAAATCATTTGGAAGGGTTTGGAACCGTTTGGAAAAACAACACAAAATTTTGTGCTGAAAATGGTCAGTGGCCGCGGCCACTGAATATTGGTGACCGCGGCCAGTGGGACAGAGAGTAGTGGTCGCGACCACAGGCCAAAACTGACCATTTTTTCAGTTTTTTCAATATTTGTTGAATGGCTCAAAAAACCCAAATAACTCCCAAATCTCATTTTTAATTCCATATTAATCCAATTAAACATTGGTAACAGCCATGAGGATTGGTGGAATTTGAAATTCAAATGGTGTCTCTAAACTCTATAAATAGGAGCCTATAGCTCACTTGAAAGACACAACATTTCTATCCATTAGAGCACTTGGCTAGAAACACCTTGAGGCTTGATAATTCCATAAATCATTTCCTTTAATCTGAGAGAGATCCCTTAATGCTTGAGTTAGGGGAAATAAGCTTTTGGACAAAGGTTTTAAACCTTGTTCAAGTTGGTGATCCCCAACCCTCTTCACTTTGGTTGTGTAAGTGAGAGTTTACTTGTGTTTTTGTTCTTACATTTTATTCTATTATTTTTCTTCTTATTCTCTTATTCTATTTGCTTGTAACTTATGTTTAGAGTTGTAATCTTCTCTTTTGTTTCAAACACCTTTACTTTACTTGTAATATTTTGCTTAGAGTTATATTTTTCACTATTCTATTCTTCTTCTCTTCTTCTTCTCTTCTTCTTCTTCTTCTTTTTTTTATTTGTATTTTCAGTTATAGAGTTGTAACATTATTTAATCAATCAATATTTATTTGTAATACTATTGCATAGAGTTGTATTTTCTTACCATTTCCATTAAGGCAAATACTATTTTTCCTAACATTCAAAAGCTTATCCCTTGTTTGTTTCAATGGAAGGTGAGACCATCAAGATAATGAATCAAGACCTAGTGAGGTTGGATAGGTTTGATGGGTCCAATTTCACTAGGTGGCAAGACAAGGTGAGATTCCTTTTGACCACTCTCAAAATCGCCTACATTCTAGAATCCACTCTAGAACCTCTCCCAACGCCATCCGACAAGGACACTCCCGAGGTGGTGAAGAAAAGAAGGAAGAGGGAGGAGGACAATCTCCTTTGTAGGAGTCATATCCTCAACGCCCTTTCTAATAGGCTCTATGACCTCTACACCGAGACCAAATCGGCCAAGGAGATTTGGGATGCACTTGAGACAAAGTTCATGGCGGAAGAGGAAGGTACTAAAAAGTTTTTGATATCTCAATACTTTGATTTCAAATTTTTTGGTGATAAACCTATTCTTCCTCAAATTCATGAATTGCAAATAATTGTTAACAAATTGAAAGTGTTAAAGATTGAGCTTCCCGAGGCCTTTCAAGTTGGTGTTATAGTGGCTAAATTACCACCAACTTGGAAGAGCTATAGGAAAAGAATCCTTCATAAAAATGAGGATTATTCTTTGGAGGAAATCCAAAAACATATTCGAATCGAGGAGGAATCGATATGTAGAGATAAACTTGTGGAGGGGTCTAATGGAGAGACTTCCAAAGAAAATGCGGTGTCACAACCAAAACATCCCAAAAACAAAGGGAAAAATGGAAACGGGAAACATTTGGGTCCAAAAACCAACCCAAACAAGTTTAAGGGCGAGAAATGTCCTTACTTTGTGTGTGGGAAAAAGGGTCATTATGCTAGAGAGTGTAGGCATAGAAAAGACCAACAAGGACCTAAGGTGAATGCAACTCAAGAAGAAAACATAGTTGCTACCCTTAGTGAGGTGAATGCGGTCCAAGGCAAGGTGAAAGGGTGGTGGTATGATACATGTGTCACTGTCCATGTCACCTATGAGAAATCATTGTTCAAGACCTTTGAAGAGTCAAAGGGCAACCATGAGATTCAAATGGGCAATGAGTGCAAATCCAAGGTACTTGGCAAAGGTACCATTGAAGTCTTTTTCATCTTCGACAAGAAAGTTACATTAGTGAATGTACTTTATGTTCCCGAAATGAGTAGATACTTGGTAAGTGGTGATTTTCTTAGCAAGCCCGACATTAAAGCCATTTTTGAGTCCGGTAAACTTATACTAACCAAATCAAATGTATTTTTGGAAAGAGGGTACTTTTGTGAGGGTATGGTTAAATTGTGCACCACTGATGTAACTTTCAATGTTATCAATAAAAATGTTAATTCCGCCTATATTGTTGAGTATGATTCTTTATTTTTGTGGCATCTTAGACTATCACATATAGGTTTTTCAACCATGAAAAGAGTAGTAAAATGTGGTATGATTGCACGCAATATTAAAAATATGGTAAATGTGAAACATGTGTTTAAGGCAAAAATGATTAAGAAATCATTTCCTAGTGTAGAAAGATCATCTAATTTACTAGAATTAATCCATGGTGATCTTTGTGAATAAAATGGTGTTTTAACTAGAGGTGGTAAAAGGTATTTTCTTACTTTTATAGATGATTTCAGTAGATATACCTATGTGTTTCTTTTAAAGCATAAAAATGAAACTTTTGATGCTTTTAAATTAAATAAATTAGAAGTTGAAAATCAACTAAATAAAAAGATTAAGGTGCTAAGAAGTGATAGAGGAGGAGAGTACTTCTCTAATGAATTCAATACATTTTGTGAAGAAAATAGTATAATTCATGAGTGCACTGCACCTTATACACCACAACACAATGGTGTTGCTGAAAGGAAAAATAGGACTTATCTAGAGATGATAAATTCTATGTTGGTGTTTTCCAAGTTGAACTTCAACTTATGGGGTGAAGCGCTTTTAACCGCTTTTCACATTCTTAATCGAATACTGATGAAGAAAAATGAGATATCTCCATATGAGTTATGGAAAGGAAGAAAACCCAAATAGGGTACTTCAAAGTGTGGGGGTGTCTTGCATATTGCAAGAAAAATTAACCTAATAGAACAAAGTTAGGTTCAAGAGCCATAAAGTGTGCTTTTGTTGGTTATGCCAACAATAGTAAAGCTTATAGGCTATTAGACTTAGAGTCTAATATTGTGATTGAATCTAGAGAAGTTGAATTTTTTGAGAATATGTTATGTGACAACAATTCTCAAGCTTCTCTAAAGGAGAATTTGTTATATGAGAACAATTCTCAAGCTTCTACATCCAAAGTTGATTCTCAAGAGGATAATTCTCAAAAGGATGTAAAGCAACCCTTTGAACTTAGAAGAAGTCAAAGGCTTAAAAATCATAAAAGTCTAGTAGTGGATGAGATAGATTCTCAACGAATTTCATTCTACATGGTAGAAGGAAATAGAGAGGAAGTCATTAGTAAAATTCCTATTGTACTTCTCGTTGAGGATGATCCTAAGACTTATAGAGAAGCTATGCAATCGAGAGATAGTGCATATTGGAAAGAAGCCATAAATGATGAGATGGATTCCATTCTTTCTAACAACACTTGGGAATTGGTAGATTTTCCACTGGGGTCTAAGCCAATTGGGTGTAAGTGGGTATTTAGGAGAAAATACCACACTAACGGCACTATCCAAACCTTTAAAGTTAGATTAGTAGCTAAAGGGTTTAGGCAAAAAGAGGGTATTGATTATTTCGATACCTATGCGCCTGTTGCAAGAACAACTTCTATAAGAATTGTGTTCGCATTAGCTTCTATACACAACTTGTATGTTCATCAAATGGATGTCAAAAAGGCATTCCTTAATGGTGACCTCAATGAGGAGGTCTATATGGAACAACCTGAAGGGTTTGTCCTACCAAAATATGAACATAAAGTATGTAGACTTGTAAAATCCTTATATGGATTGAAACAATCTCCTAAGCAATGGCATGAGAAATTTGATCAAGCCATCATGTCTAATGGGTTTATACATAACAATGGAGACAAGTGTTTGTATTCCAAAACTTGTAAGGGATATGTGATCATTGTTTGCTTATATGTGGATGACATGCTTATTCTAAGTAATAGCATGAAAGGGATAGAAGAAACGAAGAGGTTTCTATCATCAACATTCAAGATGAAAGATCTTGGAGAAGTTGACACCATACTTGGTATCAAAGTAAAGAAACATGGTGGGGGTTTTGCATTAAGGCAAGCCCACAATGTTGAGAAAATATTGGACAAATTTAACCATCTCAAGGTTAAAGATGTCAATACTCCATTCGATCATAGTGTAAAACTCGAGAAGAATGAACGAAGAGCAGTGGCTCAATTGGAGTGCGCTAGTGCTATAGGGAGTCTAATGTACGCTGCCCAATGTACTAGACCTGATATAGCATTTGCGATAAGTAAACTTAGTAGGTTTACAAGTAATCCAAGTGTGGATCACTGGAAGGAAATTGGAAGAGTCCTAGGTTATCTCAAGAAAACCAAAGGACTAAGCCTTCACTACTCCAAATTTCCTTCAATTTTAGAAGGATATACAGATGCAAGTTGGATATCCAATCTTGGGGACAACTTGTCCACAACTAGTTGGGTATTTACAGTTGGTGGAGGTGCAATTTCTTGGGGTTCCAAGAAACAAACCTGTATATCTCATCCACTATGGAAGCAGAGTTTATAGCTCTAGCTGCTACCAGCAAAGAGACCGAATGATTAAGGGATCTATTGATAGATATTCCCCTAATCAAAGAGAATATATCTACTATATCGATACATTGTGATAGCCAAGCGACATTGGCTAGAGCATACAGCGGAGTGTATAATGGGTAGTCTAGACATATTAGTCTAAGACATGGATATGTAATAGAATTAATTCAAAGAGGAGTCATCTCAATATCCTATGTGAGAACAAGTGAAAATTTGGTGGATCCTTTCACTAAGCCACTAACGAGAGATTTAGTGGTTGCATCATCTCGAGGGATGGGACTTAAACTCCCTAAAGAGATTCACGATTGATGGTAACCTATCTTAACACTAGTTATTCAACTAGTGTTAGGTTCAATAGGTAACAACAAGTCAATCAAGTGAATATTAGTTGTACTCAAAACAAGTCCCATCTGAGATATTGAGTACTTGTGTGTTACCAAGTTAAGGGTTAAAACCGAAAGGTTTTTTTAATAGAATTCAGTCTTGTGAATACAAGTATTTTTGGTAACAAAATACTGTAAGAATTCTACCTATATGGACCTAGAGGTGGTGCCGCATCTCATGAGAATTTGGAGTATTCTCAAGAACGTCCATGAATGGAAAGTGTACATGGCTATTAACGATGCAAAGCGAGACATAGAGGTCTCAAGTGAACATCACAAAGATGTGTGTGTTATCACCGATTTGTTATCATGAAAATATGGTTCAATGCCTAGTGCAACCAAATTTTCGACAAATTTTGTGATAATTACACTATAGTAAAGTTCAAATTGAAAAATACTTTGCTTTATGCACTAATGCAATGACTCCTATAAGAGATAGTTCTTATTTAATCAAGTGGGGGATATGTTATATTTTAAAATATAATGATTGATTAAATAAGTGTTACAATAGATAACTATTTAATTTAGTGGGGGAATGTTATATTATTTTATAATATAATATTATATTATATTATAATATAATGTTTTAGATTAAATAAATGTGACAAAGAGTGTCACATATTGTAACATATAATAGAGAGTTACAATATTTAGATATATGAGATATATCCAAATAATGTAACATATTTGCTATTACAAATTTGTAACTTCCAAATATTACCATTTATTGTGTAAATTTGGTGTTACACAATATTGAGATGAATTTCATAAAGCCATTTGAGAAATGGTTGTTAGATATATGATTTTAACCCCAATAATATGTTTTGGGGGTTACAAAATCATTTGGGAGGGTTTGGAACCGTTTGGAAAAACAACACAAAATTTTGTGCTGAAAATGGTCAGTGGTCACGGCCACTGAATGTTGGTGGCTGCGGCCAGTGGAATAGAGAGTAGTGGCCGCGGCCACAGGCCAAAACTGGCCATTTTTTCAGTTTTTCAATCTTTGTTGAACGGCTCAAAAAACTCAAATAACTCCCAAATCTCATTTTTAAGCCAATTAAACATTGGTAACAACTATAGGGGTTGGTGGAATTTGAAATTCAAAAGGTGTCTCTAAACTCTATAAATAGGAGTCTATTTCTCACTTGAAAGACACAACATTTCCATTAGAGCACTTGGCTAGAAACACCTTGAGGCTTGATAATTCCATAAAGCATTTCCTTTAATATGAGAGAGATCCCTGAATGCTTGAGTTAGGGGAAATAAGCTTTTGGACAAAGGTTTTAAACCTTGTTCAAGTTGGTGATCCCCAACCCTCTTCACTTAGGTTGTGTAAGTGAGAGTTTACTTGTGTTTTTGTTCTTATATTTTATTCTATTATTTTTCTTCTTATTCTCTTGTTCTATTTGCTTGTAACTTATGTTTAGAGTTGTAATCTTCTCTTTTCTTTCAAACACCTTTACTTTACTTGTAATCTTTTGCTTAGAGTTATATTTTTCACTATTCTATTCTTCTTCTCTTCTTCTTCTTCTTCTTCTTCTTTTGTTTATTTGTACTTTCAGTTATAGAGTTGTAACCTTATTTAATCAATCAATATTTTTTTGTAATATTATTACATAGAGTTGTATTTTCTTACCATTTCCATTGAGGCAAATATTATTTTTCCTAACACATATGACCCAAAAAAATTAGAATGATTAGTCAAGCTATGGTTTGTTTATATTAAGATATGGGTGTTTAATTTTTTTGTAAGGATTTCCATTGTACTAGGAAGTTGTGAGTCGTGCAGAAAGACAAGTACAAAAATACAAAAGTATACTATTCTCTGTGCCAACAATCAAAGACACTAAACAGAAAACAAATATCCAATACCCACTAAAAAGAAAACCAATACCCAAGACAATGAATTGGTCAACATATAGACATTCAATAAAATATCATAATCGATTTAGCATTTTATCTATGTTATAAATGGTGATTTAACTTCGGGCAAAAAGAACACTACCCTGTACAGTAACACATCAAAATAAATCTTTAGCTTCAACACTTGCAAATCTTAAGAATAGGTATAACATGCTTATAAGCTTAAGAAAGCATTCACTTCCATGCTAGTTTTTTTATTCTCAAGAAACATGACCTTTTTATAATTAGTACAATGGCATAATGGATACCATTTGAAAACCCATTATGGATACCATATATCTTCTGAGCATTTACAAATTCAGAAGATTTTATTGAGCCCTTTCGAGCATGGACCTCCAACCAAAGCAATTGATAGTACAGTAAGTTTTTTCTTCTTCTTTTATATTAACGCATATAAAAACCAAAATGCACTTTAGAACAAATAATGGCAAAATTCTAAATAATAAATAATCAAATAAAGAGGGAAAATTAGTGAACTACAATGCAAGCTTCAAAGAGAAACTAATTATCCTATTAACACTTGAATTCTTCCCATCTTTTTCTTTTGATTAAATTTTACTTGCTGCAACAAAATTCATAAAAAGAAGTCCTTAATATATATAATTTATACAAACCATTATAAAGCTACATAGACAACAACATCCCCAGGAAAAATTAGAAACCACAGAGGCAGAGGGACAACTTCAAGACAAACAAAACCAGGGGAAACATAAAATAAGGAAAACACAATAGCTCAAATATGAAAATCAAAATCAATATCGATATCAATAAATACACACATAATTTACAATTTGGCCAGATATTACAATCACAAACATAAAAAATATTACTAAATTTATTTTAAGATGTGGTGAGTTATAGGTGAGAGGCAAACCCAGTTGTCAGAAGAAGCACTGCTCCATGATTGCAAACCTAGATTCTTAAAAAAAACCTCAAATTTAAAATTAATATAGATAGGAAATCAGCTGAAATGATATTCAATCTAACAAATGAATACTCGGAAAGAGGAGAGAGAACCAAACCCAACAAATATGAAAATATGAGAACGCTCTTTATGTAAACTCTCTCATCTAAAGAAGAAAGAAGAAGCTTCTTTGGACAAATTTGACCCAGCCATGAGAGATTAAAAGCCTAGCAGAAGAGAATGACAATACCATGCAGCGTTGAACGATCCCATTTTTGGCTAGAGAGTCTTCTACTATAATAAAGAATAATAATAGTAGAAGTCGCTTCTTTTTCTAGCGTAATTTATAACAATCATCTGTATTACCATTAAAATATACATTTATTCATTATTTTACAAAAACTATTAAATTAAATTAAAAATAAATAAATCCCAATTGAGTTCTTTCCTCTAAGCAAATAGCAATGCAAAAAAGGATAAACATATACTAGTTAAATTTCAATGCCATAACAATCTCAGACCTGTCAGCCTATTAAAAAAGAAAAAGCTAAGCAACAATGATTTTTCCACAAAACAAACATTTAAGTTCAGAAATGAAAGAGAGAAAATCAGAGAAGAAGAGAATACATCACTTACTTATAATGAGCTAAAAATAAGAGTAAGACTAACAGATTCATAGTAAACCATAACAGATCAATCAGCTACCACTTAACTAACTGCCAACTTGCTTAATCAGCCAACTAACTAAGTTAAAGAATTTGCAATTTGGGAAAGTTTATATCATATGGTAGGAAAAGAAGTTGTTATTACAATAGCTTACAATCTACTGACAAGACTTGGGCAAGTTTATATCATTGCACCCTATGTATACTTAAACTAATTTAAAGAGGAGAGAAAGTCTGGGAAGGGAGTTAGGTAGACATAAGAGTGGAGAGAGAGAAAATTCAAAATAGAGACAGATTATGCATAGAGAACAATTTAAACAATAAATATTTACAACAGGAGCGAACATCAAGACTTCAAAGTCAATTTATACACTATTTTGCATAAATCAATATGAAACAGTCACTCCTTCAGAGAAAAATAGACATATTAAATGACTCAAAACACAAATTAAACGAACAATTATAATATCATTCTCTCTTGTTTAACTTAGTCCATGTCATTGTATTATAATTTTACTTAATCAAGTTCTTCATTCCTTCATACCAAACAATAAGAGAAAGATATGTTTCTTTCTATCACTCTTATTTTCTATCAATCTTTATGTTTTGGCATCATCTTCGTTTTAACATCATATTATTTTTATTGACTTACTTTCTGATTAAAATTACCTCAATGAAAAGGCTAACTTAAATATATGTAGGTAGCGAATGAAAATAATAAGAAGTCACTCAAATTCTTGATTGAATAGAGATGAAAGAAAAAGCTCAACACCTTGAATTTGATCTAGACTAAGTGGAATTTCTTGAGCCAAAAACTTGAGTCTCAAAGAAAATAAAGATGGGATCAAAAGCAAGAGCAAACTCAGTAGGTCATTTATTCAAATGCTGAGAGTAGATAAACCATATACATAATAGAATTTCATGATTATAAATGAAGCATACTTGTATGAAAATATTTCACCTTGAGTTTTCCAATTGCCTTCAAGCTTAAGATCACTATATCAGAGTCTAAGTGCATGCCTGCACAAAGAATTAAGAACAATGTCATCCTAAAAAACATTAAGAAAACTTTCAGCATCACAGATGTACTTACTTCAACAACCATGCAAAAGATAGAAATCAAAGCTAACTAAGTGTTTCTAAGTCATAATATAGTGGCCAAAGTTATAAATAAAAAGTGCAAAAGGTAAGAATTAAATATTCATCAACCAAGAATGAGACAAATTAAAAGCATAACTAATATGAGAGGGACAAGTATATGTCTAAACATTCACAAAGATTTTTTTTACCAAAACAAGCATGTTCATATGAAATGAAAGATACAAATGCTCAAAAGCAGAAATGCAACTAAGTTGAAGGGCCACTAAGAAATGCAATGTTAAAGCGTCAAAAACAGAAAAGAGAAACAATAGCTCCACCACTTGAACCTCATACATGAAAAATTCCTTGTACCGTATTTGCAATTAATGCTAAATGAAAAATAGAACTGAGTGCCACAGAATTGGCCTAATATATTCAAATGGAGTAAGTGTAGGATCTTAAAATTTAAATCTAGATGCATGCTTCCTATTATTTTTCCAAACACATAATAGAAACATAGAATAACACGACATACATATGAACATTAGATTCGTAAATTAACATAAACACAATGATGTAGAAACTTACGAATACGCAGCGGAATTGGAACAATTCCTTCCTTCAATCTCTCTAACTCTTGATTCCTTTCTGTAGCAGAGTATTATCAAGAGATTGAACTAGATCAGCAACACAGTCTTCCTCACCAAGCCTTTGATCAATCTAGAACTAGTGTGGGCTGGTTCTCAACACATGAGATAGAGATCTAGAAAAGAAGAAGAGAAAGTGGCTAAGAAAGGATTAGAGTGTCTAGGTTTTCACTTACCCAATGAATCAACTGATACTGACCTATGAAAACCCTAGATATCATATTCCTTATATAGACAACTTAATGGGCTTTATTTAAATTTAAATTTAAATTTAAATTTTGAATTAATTAAAATAATAAACAAAAAGATAAAAGCCTTGGGCTCCCACAAATGGACTTGGGCTCAATACTTTTATTTTGAATTTAAATCCCAATTGGGCCTAAATTCAAAACCTTTTATTTATTTATTTATTTTAATTAATTAACTAAATCCTTATTCAAATTAACTAATTATAATTTGAAACTTGATTTAATTTTTATTTATTTATATTGACACCAATTTATCAATATTAATAAATTTACCCAAAGATTCTCTTTTATTCTCTAAATCTCATATCTCTATAAATTTTCCAAAATTGACCTAGTCAACTTTAAAAAAAAATTCTAATTGATAATTAAATCAATTAATTGAGACATTCTAGATGATTTACTCAAAGGTGATGCGGGGACCATGGATCCATGAAATCAAGCTTCAATAAGTTATCGTGAATTTATTTACGAATAATTTCACTACATTATTAATTCCTCGTGACTCCACTATAGACTTGGAATTGAACTCTTGAATTCATAGAACGTATTTTCCAAACCATAAATACGTTATCCATTGTTATAACCATTACAGTTAGTCAATCCTCTATCGATGACTTACTAACAAGCTGGGTGAAAATTACCATTTTACCCCTCATCAGTATTTTATCCTTAACTCCCACTAAGTTCCTTATAAATGATATTTCTGTGAACTCAATCACAGAAATGAGATCTCAATCATTTAACCTTTTGAACAAAGCAATTAAGGAAATCATCTTTTCACTTCTCATACAGAAGTTATAGATTTCATTTCTATGAATAATACTCCCACTCAATTTCATTACTAAATCTCCAAGATGTAAGTATGGGCTAGACCGTAGGGTAAGCTGGTAACGAACAAGTCAAAAGATTTAAATAATATAATTAGCAGAATATTATCACTCAGAATTAAGATCGACTTAACCTATGGTCAACATTGTGATATTGATTAGATTCGATAACAACGATACTTATTTATCAATCAATAATCAATATCGGTCCTAGTCCGATGTAACCAAATACATCCGATCATATCTACTTGGTCAATGCCTTGGACAAGACATCACACTCCTAATGTGTAAGTAGATCATATCGTAGATTTCCTAATCAGTGAAAATCCAATGCACTGATCTAATCTAGGACTCGTTCTTTTGAACATATAATTACAACTATAATCCACTGTGACCTAGTCACCATAATTGTAACTATCCATATGTTCAGGATCTTATGAATGTTTGTATTAATTGAATAAACATGTAATAAAACAAGCGAACAATGCAATTGAATAAACAAAATGATTTCTACTTCTTTTATTGATAATAATAACGTGTTACATAAGAAATATGGTTTTATTAAGGGCATAAAACCCAACAGTAAGCAAGCAAACACTAGAGTACCCCTGTACCAATGACAATGGTTTTATAGTTATTATGTGAAGAAAAAGTTCTTTCTCAACCATCAGTTTAGTTCAAAGGAAAGACACCATGACTAGTACTAGTAGCTACTTAAAGGCAATAACAAAAACTGAGAATGCCTAGACATATAGTTCATCATAAATTATGTCAATGGTTTTCCTCACTAATTGTAATTAAGAAACATGTAACAACAAGGAAGAGTACCCTATTATTGTGCATTTAGTAATATATCGAATGTGTTTGATGGTGTTTTAGGGACGAAACCTGAACTCCAGTTGTCTCCCTCCTCTGTCTCGCTCTCCGCCAACAAGCCCAGTCCCACACTCGACCCCGCACACTGTCGGACTTGTAATGATGAAATCAGAGACAGAAATCTTCAAGCTCTTGGACCGTCGAGTCCTCGTCACCACCTCCGTCTAGTCTCCCACACCAGCCACCTACAAGAGAGAAATGTGAAAAATGATGGAGTTGAGAGGTTAGATAGATGTGAGGGAGATAGGGTTGAGAAGAGAAAAGGCACATTGCTGAGAGAAGAAAGTCGAGAGAGAGAGAGAGAGAGAGAATGAGATAGGTTACTTAAGAGAATGAGAATAAAGAAATAATAAAATAAGAAAGTATTTGGCGCTATTATTTCATTTGCTCCAAAATATGTGCACCTTTTTTTATTTACATAAATCATTAATGACACTTCATAAAATCTGATATATATTAACGCAATATTTGGTCAAAAATGTTGTAGTGAGTTATGCCTTAGCGATCGATCCGACTCCGCGGCAATAGGACCGAGGATGGCTTTGGCGCTATTATTTCATTTGCTCCAAAATATGTGCACCTTTTTTTATTTACATAAATCATTAATGACACTTCATAAAACCTGATATATATTAATGCAATATTTGGTCAAAAATGTTGTAGTGAGTTATGCCTCAGCAATCGATCCAACTCCGCGGCAATAGGACCGAGGATGGCAACTAGGGTCAGGACCCTCCACCTGCTCCTCAGAACTGACAGCAATTGTTTGCCAAAATGGAAGCTAGAATTCATCGAATAGAAGAAGAGCTTCGAGAGTTGAGGCAACAGGCCCCTCCTCGGGGCATTGGGTTATAGGTTCCACAGGCTGTGGCACCAGTGTCAACCCAGCCTGTTGTGGAAAATAGGTGGAAACCCTTGTACGAGAGGTTCAGGAAGCAACATCCTCTCACCTTTGAGGGTGGCCCAGACCCACTGCGGGCAGAGAAATGGATCAATATGATTTCTTCCATTATGGATTTTATGAGGGTGGAAGGGAATGAGAGAGTGGCCTGCGTCAGCTACATGTTGAGAGAAGACGCTCGCGCATCTGGTCGGATGTTGTGTCCCAAAGGAGGGATGTGACAGTTATGACTTGGGAAGAATTCAGAAAGATCGTCAACGAGAAATATTACAGTGTTGCAGTCCGAGCAGCAAAGGTAGACCAGTTTGTTAATATGACTCAAAACCGGATGACGGTTACAGAGTATGCTTTGAAGTTTGACCGGTTAGCGAATTTCGCGCCGGACTTGGTGCCTACTGATAAGGCACGAAGAGATCGGTTTGTGCGGGGGTTGAACGTTATGATCGTCCATGATCTCAAGATAACATTGGATCCGGGAACTACCACCTATGCATAGGTAGTGGAGAAGGCCCTTACTCACTACAACAAATTTTACTTTTAATGACTCCCTATAATGTCTAAAACCTACAGTGTAAGACATTAAAAGTTAGAGGAGGTTTTTATTGTCTTATTTTGTGAGTCATTGAAATTTTTTGTTAATGTCTACTAGTGTAAGACATTAAATCACATGGGAGACGTTGAAAATAAGAGATATAAAATAGCCTATAGCGTCTCCTTAGGGGAGACTTTGAAAGTGTGCACTAACAACTCATGTCTCTCCTAGGGAGACGTTAAATGATACTTAAAAAAATCATACACATACAATTAATTGTCTCATACTTTAAAAAAATAAAAAAAAATAAAAGGAAAACTCCCTCACTCACGTTTCCTACACACATTCTCTCTCATACTTTAACCTAACAATTATTTCCTATAATCACTCTCCCACATTTTTCTCATCATCATCATCATCATCATTATTATTATTATGCCTCTCTCTCTCTCCAAATTTCTCTTTTACTATCTTCTCTCTCAATTTTAAACCTTACCCGCCCTTACATCCATCTCTCACTCTCCCCTTCTTAACATATCCCTCTTTTCTCTTTGTGTGTGTCTCTCTCTCACTCCCTCTTAGTTTTCTTGCATATCAGCGGTGAAGATGAGCACGCGACGACAGTGTGGTGGACGGTGGTGCTTTCTTTATTTTTCTTGGAGGTCGGGGGCGAGGTCTTTGGTGTTCTTGGAGGTGATGGTGGTGGCGGGATCATGGTGTTCTTGGAGTTGATGGCAGTGGCGAGATCTTGGTGTTCTTGGAGGTGACGGTGGTGGCGAGGTCTTGGTCTTCTTGGAGTTGATGGCAGCGACGAGATCTTGGTCTTCTTGGAGTTGATGGCGACAACGAATTTCTTCCTATGGATGGGGTGGCTTTTATTTATACTTATATATATATATATATTGTAAATTTCAGTCTGGGATGAGTCTATAATGTGGGTGTGGTAATTAATTGGCTAATAAGTTCCCAATCTCTGCATTTTGTTCTATGTGATTCATATTGTAGAGTTTTCTACTATATCAAACAATAAATCTTAATGGATCAATGCTAAAATCATATTTTGTTTGTGTTTGTATAAATTTATGAATTTGGTTTTTTGTGTAATAATATTGATTTGATTTTCTTATTCTAGATTTGTGTTTGAATAAATATGTGTATTACTTTCAAATTTGGGCAAAAAAACTTTTTTGAGGAAAGTGATTTGAGCAAAATTAATTTAACGCATTGGAACAAAATAATATATTTAATTAATAAAATATAATATAAATAAAAAATAATTATAAATTCAGAAGAAAAAATATTCGGATAATATAAACAAAAAAATTTGAAAAAGCTTATGTTGTCTTCTCTAGGGAGACATGGCATACTTTCAACATCTTCCCAAGGGAGACGTTGTAGGTACCTATGACGTCTCCCATAGGGACACTTTGTAGATATTCAACGTCTCCTCCTTGGAGTCATCATAGGGTGTAAACGTACTTGGTGCCTACTGATAAGGCACGGAGAGATTGGTTTGTGCGGGGGTTGAACGTTATGATCGCCTGTGATCTCAAGATAACATTGGATCCGGGAACTACCACCTATGCATAGGAATTGGAGAAGGCCCTTATTGCTCAGGGGGGCGAGAATCAGATATGGAGAGAAGGTGCCGCTAGGCACGATGCTCGAAGGATGGTGCCTCCTTTAACTGGATCCATCCGGGGTAGTGGCCCCAGTGAATAGAAGAGAAGGGCCCCAGATTCTTTTGTTCCTCCTGGCTCAAATAGGAGGGCACGGGGTGCTTTCAGTGGCCATCAAGGCGGGGGAGACAACTGGAGGATTTTCCCAGTGTGTCCTTGGTGCAGACGACGACATCAGGGAAAGTACAGAATCAAAACATGCTTTACTTATGGGGGTATTAGTCACCTGAGGAAGGAATGCCCACAAGCCAGGAAAGAAGAATCGAGGTAGAGCGACAGCCTCACTCCCGCCAGAGTATTTACCTTGAGCCAGACTAAGGCTGAGGCTAGCCCCTCGGTCGTGACATGTCAGATTTCTAGTGTCGGTTCTTCATTTACTACATTGGTTGACTTAGGGGCTACTCATTCATTTGTATCTGCTAGAGTTATAGATCGGTTGTATAGACCTAGTGATTTGTATGCTAGGGGATTCAAGACTTTGTTGCTGACCAGGGAACTTGTAGTCTCTAGGAGATGGGTTAGAGCATTGCCAGTAGAGATAGAAAGTAGGTAGTTGTCTGTGGACTTGATTGAGTTAGCGATGGGCGACTTTTTAAGACTCTCAAACAAAGGGCTTGCGGGGGGCGTGTCCTAAAAACGTTTTTAGGGCTCGCAATACGAGTCCTAAAAAGCATTTTTGGTAGTAGTGTCTCTGTCTTTTCCATCGTAGTCTTCGTTATCACCCACCTCTGGATTAGTTGGTGGAGGTGGTTGGCTTGGTTCTCCTCCCACAGCGGCAATTGGGCAATCGTCGTCAGAGAGATTCCTTCTTGTGGTTACCATTGTTGCAACTCAAGCTTTCTTTGAGCTCTCAATGAAAGCACCAAAATGTTAACTAGAAATTTCGCTACCAACTATTTAAAACAAGCTTAAAGAATTACAAGTTGAGACACGGGATTTTACGTGGTGCAGTTGTGAATCAACTCTACTCCATGAGTCACTTGTATTTAGGTTGTGAAGAACTTGCAAATGTCAAGCTCTTATGGGGGTTTTCAAGCAGCGTTTTGGCGTGCTCTGAAAATAAGAAATAAATCAAGGATCTTTTACAAAGTGTGCCCTGGCCCTATTTATAGAGGGCTGAGGGCAATTAATTTCCTAATGAGGGCTAATTACAATTATCTCTCTAAATGGAGACTTAAATGTACAATAAATGATAAATTTCTCAAATTAAGGTGCTGGTGGGCCCATGCGTGTCTCAGTGGGCTCAATACGAGGTACCAACCTACTACATTATTGACCAACGCGCTCCTGAGAGTGTCAAGAGGGTAACAACACATTTTCTCATGTCAGGCAGCGTCGTGAGACATCCTGCTATCACTTGTACAAGATTGACACCATGATCTGCGCAACAGTAAGTGTCAATTGGCTGCTTGTGGTCCAAGGTCACTGTGCTTGACACTTGACAACCCTTCTCCATGTCTGGAAGAGGCTTCTCGCAGACATGGAGGATATGCATGGATGAGACGGTCTTGTAATGACACTTGGAGCATTATCCTTGAACATAGTCCTTGGGAAGTAATTTCCACAATGACACACTCCTCCAGTGGTGGTGAACTGTGATTGAAGGCATGGCTTACCTCCCATGGAGCTCAAAGCAAACTCCAGAGGACTTAGTCAACTTCTGTGAAGTCTTAATTGCTTTTTAATGTGTGTCACTGTCACTTTGTGAAAACAGAGACAACAGGTTGCATATCCCATTAATTTATAATATTTTCTAAATAATTTTCTTTTGTACATATTCAAATTAATTCTAAATTTCTCCTAATAATAAAACTTTTTAGAATCCATAATAACTCTTATTAATTCCAATAACCTTCTAGAATCGATAATAACTTAAACGCTAATGTAAAATCTATATTTATCTTGGTTGGCAAGTCATTTTCTATTGATCCGATTTCTTTTGGCATTATATGGTTGGTTCACATCGAACACACTATACAAAATCCATGCATAAGTTCATGAACATAATTTATTGCATGCTTTTTCTTTTTTTAAATGGAACTTAATTTCTTTGATTTCCTTGTCATAATAATAATAATAATAATAATAATAATATATGCCCCTTGTAGCCAAATAAGAAAGTTCGTGGAAAAAAAAAGTCACAAGCACTCGTATATGTATGAAATTGATTATCCTCTATATAGCACTTATACCGTACCAATAAATTAATTCTATTGTACTTGCTCAAATTAATTCTTAGAATTTTCTCAATGGATAAACAAAAATATAGTATTTTTTGTGTAAGAGAGCGTTATTCCTACAAGTTTCATATCTTGATAATTAAACATACATAACAAAAAAAATTTAGAATAAATAGTATTTTTGCTCCCCGAACTATGACCATTGTATAATCGTGCCCCTCGAATGATTCACAATGTTAAAAATTCCTCCCGAATTATGCACGTTACAGAAATATGAGACTTTTGTTAGATTTCATCCTAGGTGGCTAACGGATTGATGATATAGCATTTTGTTTCTTGATGTGACAGTGCCATGTGTAGAATAATTTGAAATTTTGCCCCCTGAACTTTGACAACTAACAAATTGTGTCATTTTTATTAAGACTAATTTTTTTTTCTTTTTAAAAATGATAATTAAATCCTTAAAAATTAAAAAAAAAATCATTTTATAAAATTAAGAAAATAAACAATACTAAAAGTTTCAAATTAATTAAATAAAATTAAAATACTCAAAAATTAAAAATCTAATTAATAGCAAATAACTTTTTTTTTACTTTTTCTTTTCTTTTACAATATAAAATAAATATATTTTAATATAAAAATTAACAAATAAATCCTAAAACAAAGTTTTCCCATTTGTCCTCCTCCTCTTAAATTCAAATTTTTATTTATTTATTTAAGTCTTTCATCCACCTTTTTAATTAAAAGTTTTTTCTTTGTTTTAGTATTTATTTTAAATGTTCATTCTAAAATAATTTTAATTAATATTGTAAAATAAAAAGTAAAAAAGAGTTATTTGTTGATAATTAAACTCTTTATTTATTAAGGATTTAATTATTATTTTTAAGAAAAAACATATATATATTTTTATAAAAGTGGTATAATTTGGTAGTGGTCAAAGTTTGGGGGGCAAAATTGATAATTATTCTACACATGGCACTGCCACATCAATAGACAAAATGTCATGGCATCAATCTGTTAGCCACATAGGACAAAATCTATCAGAAGTCTCATATATTTTAGTAATGTGCATAGTTCGGGGGAATTTTCAACATTGCGAATCATTTAGGGGGCATGATCATATAGTAGTCATAGTTCGGGGGGCAAAAATGTTATTTATTCAAATATATAATATAGAACATGATGTATTATTAACGTGACATACTACAAATTAATACACACATATATCATAATATTAAAAAAAAATATTCCAAACATATTTATACAATGGGTGTTTTTATATAAATATGATATGATTATTTTTGTTTTACTAAATATTATTTCATGAAAAAATAAAATTATATTAATTAATTTTTATTATTTACTTTTTGTTTTTATATTAAAAACAATTTAAAAAAATATATTTCTATACTAAATTAGAATACTAAGAATTAATTAATCGTAAATATTTTAATATATATATTAAAATTCAAGATGTTTGGGTCTTTAAAAAAATTAAGAATTGTTTTTTACTAAATTAGAATACTAAGAATTAATTAATTGTAAATACATAGAGTAAAAAATCTGATGTTTTTCATATTAATCGAACTTATACAACCAAATAATATATTCTCTTTATTTGATTACTTCACTTCTAATTACTAAGAAAGTGACACACACATATTTGTGTTTCTGGCTCATGAATAGTTTTCAGCGCGATTTTTTTATGACTGTATTTATTGTAGTTATTTAGAGCATTCTCCAAATTTTCAGGAAATTCTGAATAATTTACAATGTCAAAAACTATGTTCAAATAAGTTGTTGTACGCGTGACTAATTTTTTTTATGCATGTAGAAAATAGCATGTTTAAACCTAGTTTACAACACTGTAAATTATTCAAAATTTCCTGAAAATTTGCATGATGCCCTAAATACGTACAATATACACGGTCATAAAAAAATCATCCCGAAAACTGTTCATAAGCCAGAAAACACAAAAAGTATGCACCATAGAATTATCCTATATATATATATGTTCTATATAAAAAAATGTGTAAATAACAAAAATTCTTAGTTTTAACGATTTTTTTTAACTTCAACAGAATATTACAAACATTTAAAGGAATATGCCTTTAAAAGTTATTAAAAATAGATATTTATTAATTATATTAATATAAATTTAAATATTATAAAATATATGTATTATAATAATATTTAATACAAAACTAAATATTTAATATTTATATCAATATAAATTCAAATATTATAAAATATCATTACTATAATAATATATAATACATAATAATTTTTATTTAAAATTTGATTATTTATATTTATAAAGAAAACATATAACTACATAACAAATTAGAATAACATTTATCTTCTATCAAGATTAAACAAGCTTCTTCTTCAATTATAAATGTGTGATTTGAATAATATCATGAATGTTTTATACATAAAATAGTGTAGTTTATGGTCTAAAATATTATCATATATATTTGAAAAAAAATCATAAAAGGTTTAATTTTTATTTTAATATGTTAATGACATTCTTTTATATGTATATAAAATATTGTTTATTTATTTAAAATTTATATGACAATTATAAAAACTTAATAAATTTAAAACTAAACAAATCTTTCATTGTTTATGCCTAGTATATATCTCTTATATATAAAAAAATATGTTGATAACGGAAATTCTTGGTTTTAACGGTTTTTTAATTTTTCTCCATTAACTTTAACAGAATATTCTTATATTTAACAGAATATTCGTATATTTAACAGTAGATTGTAAACTTATCTTAAACTTAAATAAAATTAGAAAAATAAATAATTAAACAAATTAAAATAAGATATTTTACAATGATAATTATTTAAAAATAATATTTAACAGAATATTCTTATATTTAACGGTAGATTGTAAACATATCTTAAACTTAAATAAAATTAGAAAAATAAATAATTAAACAAATTAAAATAAGATATTTTTGAGATATTTTACAATGATAATTATTTAAAAATAATAAAATTATATATTTTACAACTTAAATAAAATTTCATTCAACTTAAGCTTAATATTATATTAAACATATAATATATAATCTTTTGTTGTCACTGTCAAAATCAAAAACTAGAACAAACATAAACTTAAACAGGAGAATGCCCGAGTCCACTCGAGCTTGTCAATTACTCAGGAGGCGAAGGATCTTGAGCTCAAACTGAGTGATGAGCTCTAGGCAACAAAGGCACAGGTGGAGGTAGGAGCTGAGGAGCTAAAGAACAAGTCTTTCGAGCTTGAAAAGCTGAATGCCCGGCTCGCAGAGCTTGAACAGGAGAATGCCCGGGTCAAGGAGACCAATGCCAAGCTTGAAGAAGAGAAGGCTGCCACTTTCAAGATCATGGAAGGTGAAAAGAGTCGTCTTCTTAAGGAGTTTAAGGAGAAGAAGGACCGGGCAGTCGACATGGCCATGTACAGAATCTGGGCCAACAACGTCGACCTCGACACCAGCTTCCTAGGCCCTCTTGAAGCGAAGCTCGTGGCCCAACGGCAGGCTCGGCTGGATGATGAGGAGACTGCTCGAGATGAGGCGGAGAGAGCTGGAGGGGACGCTGATGCTGAGAAGGCCAAGGAGAATGTTCCTCCTTCTTAATTCTTGCCTCGGGGCTGTGTCCCTTTGAATCTTTTGTAATAGCCCTTTTTTATATTTATTTATGCCCATAGGGCCGAGACAATTTTGCAGCTCGTGAAAGAGTTGTCCTTTATGATATTACTTTTTTGAATTTACTTTAATGCACCTTGCTTTACATTTCTTGGGTCGAAATATTTTGCATAATTTAAATTAAAGTGAATTATAAGCATGTTTATTCATACAAACATAATTTGGATTTAAGCTTGAGATTCAATGCATTCATGCACAGTTTGCTTGAATTATCCGCTTCTGATCTCGTTATTTGTCAAGGTCGGATATTACTTTTACCATGCACCCGCAAGTACTTATATGGTGTGTAATGCAAATGGTTTAGTTGTATCTTACTTTTTTAGTTGGTTTTTCTCGTCCTCGGTTAGCTCCCCGAGGTTATGAGGTTAAAACTATTGTTTTGCAAGATACTCCATCCTCGATCTCGACTTAACATGAAGTGGGTTATGTTCCAACTTACTGTCGATTAGTTTTAGCTGGTTTGTTCCAAACCTATTAAGGTCGTGTTAGGTTTGTAATCCATACACTTATATTTTTAATCTAGTTTGCATATTTGGTTACATCCAAACATTTTTATGTTTTTGATAATTTGATTATATCCAAACTATCTCAGCTCGCGCATTTAGTTATGTCCAAACACTTTTATGTTTTTGACAGTTTGGTTATATCCTTACTTATCTCATTTCGCGCATTTGGTTATATCCAAACAGTTATATGTGTTTCGTATATGCTATTTTATTTTTTCAAGCTGATGGTATATGTACCACTAATGCCCCCTTAATATCCTATGAGTGTGATCATAGGTTATCAAATTAAGAGAGATTGCAAAAAATACCGCATATTAAATGAAATCAAACTTTATTTGAAAAAATCAAAAAATAGAAAAACAGTACAGATAAACAAGCATGGTTATAGGCAACATCCTTTCTACACTATTGATAGTAAGGTCGTAGGTGTTCGCCATTCCATGCTCGCAGTATCAGACTTCCATCCAATCTTGCCAACTTGTATATGCCAGGTCGGACGACTGATTGTATCTTATAAGGTCCTTCCCAATTTGGCCCGAGCACACCAGCTGCTGGATCTCGTGTCGCCAAGAATACCCGCCTTAGCACCAAATCTCCTACGCCGAATTTTTGATCTCGAACTCTTTTGTTGAAGTACCGGGTAGCTCGCTGTTGGTATGCATCATTTTTTAATTGAGCTTCGTTCCTTCTTTCTTCGATTAGGTCTAGATTTTCTTCGAGCTAAGAGTGGTTCGAGGTTTGAACATAAGCGAGGGCTCGGATCGTGGGAATTTCGACCTCGATTGGCAACATAGCCTCGCAACCGTATGCCAGAGAGAATGGGGTATGTCCTGTGGATGTACGGGTCATGGTCCTATACGCCCACAGAACCTGGGGAAACTCTTCTGGCCATCTTCCTTTAGCTTCTTCCAACTTTTTCTTCAGCGTACTTTTCAGGGTTTTGTTTACAGCTTTGACCTGGCCATTCGCCTGGGGATGGGCCACTGACGAGAAGCTCTTTATTATCCCTTTTTTTTTTGCAAAAGTTGGTAAACAGATCGCTGTCGAACTGGGTACCATTATCAGACACAATCTTCCTTGGCATTCCATATCGACATATGATGTTTTTCACCACAAAGTCAAGGACTTTTTTTGAGGTTATTGTCGCCAAAGGTTCAGCTTCTGTCCACTTCGAGAAGTAATCTTCATCGACTACCGCGTATTTTACTCCGCCCTTGCCAGTGGGAAGGGAGCCTATGAGGTCAATTCCCCATACCGCAAATGGCCATGGGGAGGTCATCATAGTTAGTTCGGATGGTGGAGCTCAAGGAATTGTGACGAATCGTTGGCACTTATCACACCTTTTTACGTAGTCGAACGAGTCTGATTTGATGGTAGGCTAGAAGTATCCCTGGCATATGATTTTCTTGGACAGACTATGCCCCCCAGTATGGTCTCCACAGAACCCTTCATGAATTTCTTCTATGATTTTCTTAGCTTCGGGTGGAGTCACACACCGAAGTAGTGGCATGGAATATCCTCTTCTATACAGCCTTCCATCTACAATGGTATAACGAGGGATTTGATACATCAACTTTCGAGCCTTGGTCCGTTCTTCCGAGAGAATGCCGGTATAGAGATATTCAACTATCGGAGTCATCCAGGTAGGCTCGGAATTGATCATACACACATCCTCCAGTTCTGGCTCGTCAATACTAGGTGCCGAGAGATGTTCAATTGGTACGACATTCAGTTCGTCATTCTCGGTAGAGGTAGCGAGCCTGGCTAAGGCGTCCGCGTTCGAGTTTTGCTCTTGGGGGACCTGTTCTATCGCATAGAACTCGAAATGCTCCAATGCTGATTTTGCCTTTTCTAAGTATGCCGCCATTCTCATACCACGAGCTTGGTACTCTCCCAAGATTTGGTTAACCACTAGTTGGGAGTCGCTGTAGCAATGTATTGCTTTAGCTTTGAGCTCCTTGGCTATGCGAAGTCCCGCCAGTAAAGCCTCGTACTCGGCCTCGTTATTTGACGTGTCGAAGTCAAATATTAAGGCAGAGTGAAATCGGCTTCCTGCAAAGGTGATCAAAATTACTCCTGCCCCCGATCCATTTTCATTAGATGACCCGTCAACGTAAAGTTTCCACAGCTCGTGGACCGGGGTTATAACTTCATCGTTGGCCATACCAGTACACTCCACTATGAACTCTGCCAAGGGTTGCCCCCTAATGGTCATCCTTGGATGATAGGTGATCTCGAATTGTCCGAGTTCAACAGCCCATTTAAGCAGTCGACTTGAAGCTTCTGGCTTGGACAAGACTTGTCTTAGTGGTTGATCAGTTAGTAC
Organism: Humulus lupulus; assembly: GCF_963169125.1. Classification (NCBI taxonomy): domain Eukaryota; kingdom Viridiplantae; phylum Streptophyta; class Magnoliopsida; order Rosales; family Cannabaceae; genus Humulus; species Humulus lupulus. Next base: position 123,494,051 of record NC_084801.1, on the reverse strand, counting down.
ATGGATGGGGTGCGCTTGAAAATAGGGTCGAAGCTTTCGAGATGAGTGAATTAGGCTGAAAGCTAACTTCTCCATCAAGGGATATCTTGATTCTGCCCCCAGTAATCTTTTACTGACGTAATACACGGGCCTTTGCACTTTTTCCTCTTCCCGCACGAGTACCGCGCTTATGGCGTGCTCGGTCGTAGCAAGGTACAAGTACAAAACTTCTCCCGTAATGGGTTTTGACAAGATGGGAGGTTCTGCGAGGTGTTTCTTGAGTTCTTGAAAATCCAACTCGCATTCCTCTGTCCATTCAAATTTCTTGCCTCCCCTCAACAGGTTGAAAAACGAAAGACAACGGTCTGTAGATTTTGAGATAAACCTACTTAGTGCCGCCATCCTGCCAGTCAAACTCTGGACATCTTTGTGTTTTCGAGGTGAAGGCATATCGATCAGAGCCTAGATCTTGTCTGGATTAGCTTCTATTCCTCGAGCATTTACAATGAAACCCAGGAATTTTCCTGAAGATACTCTGAAAGAGCACTTCTGAGGGTTAAGCTTCATGTTATATTTCTGTAGCACGGCAAAGCATTCTTCAAGGTCATCAACATGGTTATTGTTAAGTTGAGATTTGACTAACATATTGTCAACATAAACTTCCATGTTGTTCCCTATTTGTTCGGAGAACATCATGTTCACAAGCTGCTGGTAAGTGGCTCCAGCATTTTTGAGCCCGAATGGCATGACTTTATAACAATATAACCCTTTGTCTGTTATGAAGCTCGTATGCTCCTGGTTAGGGGCATGCATGGCAATATGGTTATATTCATAATAGGCATCCATGAATGACATTAGTCCATGCCCTGCCGTGGCATCCACGAGCTGGTCGATCCGTGGTAAAGGAAAACAGTCCTTAGGACAAGCCTTATTGAGGTCCGAGTAATCAATGTAGGTTCGCCATGTCCCATTAGGCTTCAGGACTAGCACCGGGTTGGCTACCCAATCGGGGTAAAAAGCATCCCTAATGAATCGGTTTGCTTTTAACCTGTCGACCTCCTCTTTAAGGGCCTTTTTCCTATCGTCATCCAGTTGTCTTCGCTTTTGCTGCTTCGGCGGGAAGCTTTTATCGATATTTAGCGTGTGGCTCACTACATTTGGACGTATTCCTATCATGTCCGAATGTGACCATGCGAAGACATCCTGGTTCTTCTTCAAAAAGAAAATTAATTGCTATTTGGTTTCTTCGTGGAGGTTTTTCCCGACCTTTACTGTTTTCGGGGGGTCTGATTCTTTGAGCCTGACTTCTTCGAGCTCTTCCAATGGTTCGAGATTAGTTTTTTCCTCCACTCTTGGGTCGATTTCTTAATCAATCTTTAGGACTGCCCCGTCCTTATTCTGAATAATGAAGAGCACTTGTGTGCTCGCCTGCTTCTTTCCTCTTATGGAAATGTTATAGCATTCCCTCCCAGCTAACTGGTCTCCCTTCAACGTCCCGATGCCACTAGGAGTCGGGAACTTGATGGTCAAATGCCTTACAGACGAGACTGCCCCCAGCCCTACTAGGGCGGGTCTGCCGAGCAGCACGTTGTAGGCCGATGGGAGGTCCACTACTACAAACTCCATCATCTTGGTTGCTGAGATTGGGTAGTCTCCCAAGGTTACAGGGAGTTCAATGGACCCCATACAGGCAATCCCCTCTCTTGAAAAACCGTACAATGTCGTTGCACAAGCTTTTAGGTCTCGAAGCGCGAGTCCCATCTTTTCTAAGGTGGCCTTATAGAGAATGTTCACTGAGCTCCCATTATCAATGAGAACTCGGTGAACTCTCTTATTCACGAGCTGGAGAGTGATGACCAGTGGGTCATTGTGAGGAAACTGAACATGGGACGCGTCATCCTCAGTAAAGGTTATCGGCTGAGATTCAATCTTTTGGTACTTTGGAGCTCTAGGTTCGGGTTCATAAGGGACCCGTCCCTAGTTTTTAGATCGTTCACGTATCGCTTTTGGGCATTCTTGCCCGATCCTGCGAGGTGAGGCCCGCCCGAGATGGTTATCACATCTTCTCCATCAATCGGAGGGGGTTTCTCTTCTTCCCTAGCTCGTGAATTGTTGTTTTGGGCAGGCGGCAGCGCTGCTGTCCTCTGGCTGGTAGAAGCCTGGTTATTGTTCTGGTTCCTAACATACTGCCTGAAGTATCCTCTTGAGATCAGCCCTTTGATCTCATCCTTCAGTTGCCTACATTCATCAGTAGTGTGCCCAGTGTCTCTGTGAAATCGATAGTATTTACTGGAGTCTCTCTTGAACTTTTGATTTCTCATGGGGTCTGGATGCCTGAAAGGGACCTGGTTTTCATTAGCCAGGTAAATATTCTCCTGAGACTCGTTGAGCTTGGTGTACACCTTGTACACGGAGAAATACCTCTCCCCTTTCTTCTTATTTCCTCCTTCCGCCTCGGGATTACTCCCTTCATTCTTCTTCCTTTTGGAAGGGTTTTAAGCAGGGGTTTCGAGGCTGATGGGTGTGCCGAGGTCAAGGCAGAGTTTACGTTTATCGTTGTAGTTATGGGCTGAGAGGTCATATTCAGCGTTGACCTCGCCTCTTCTACATTGACAAACCTCTGAGCTCGTCAATTAAACTCGGTTAAGGACCTCACAGGCTTCCTCTACATATCATCCCAGAAGGGACTTCCCAGCATTACCCCAGCTTGGACGACCATTAGATGACCGCTGTCGTCTACATCCCGAGCTCGGGCGACCTCCAGATTAAACCTTGTAAGGTAGCTCTTCAACGTTTCACTTGGCTGTTTCCGAATGTTGGTCAGGGTCGATGCCTCGGGTCTTACCCCGATCATGGCTCTAAACTGCTTCTTGAAATCTTTTGATAGCTGATCCCAAGAAGTGATTGAATGTCTCTTATATTTTTCGAACCAATTTTTTGCTGGTCCTGTAAGCGATGCTGGAAATAACATGCATCTGAGCTCGTAACCCACATTACTTGCTCTCATTATGGTGTTAAATGTACTCAAATGACTGTACAGGTCGGATTTCCCTTCAAAAGGCGAGACATGAGGAATCTGAAACCCTTGAGGAAACAGAGTGTTGGAAATATGGGGAGCGAATGGTTCGAGTTCCTCATCAGAATCCTCGTCTCGACTTCGACCTCGCTCATTCTGCAAGATCCTAAATGCTCTTTCCAGCTGATCAATTCTATCTTGAACTGGGTCCACAGGGGGTCTCGCCTGAAATTGGCTATCATTGATCACAATTCCAGGCTCGCGTCTTCGCAGGGGATCTTTGCGCCCATTTAGGCGATCTCTCAGGTCTGGGTTCGAGGGATTACCACTACCCCGATTCTGATTCAGGTGCTCCCGCAGGTCGGAGTGGTTCCTTTGGTTTCCAGTATTTCTACGTCCTTGATCATACATGCTGACTGATCTGGTGTCCCCTGAGTCGTCACTGGCGAGGCTTGTCGCATGATTGTTCCGAGATGGATTTCTTTCATGCTACCTCGTCTTTGCAGTGCGAGACCGAAACATTTGGCTTCTCGTAGGCTGGGCGGCTCTCTGTTCCCTAGCAGCTTCTCTATTCCCCTGTTTCTGTCCTGCCCGCCTTTCCTCATCACCCTGAGTTGGTTGTGCGTTCCTCCGAGGTGGTGAGGGATATCTTATTGGTGACAGAGGGAACCGTATGGGTGACGGTGGCTGCCACCCATTTCGGGGTCTGGATGTTCCCGTGTGCTGGCTTAGTAACATTCTGTGTGCTACCAGGAATCTTAGTCCGAGCCTCTGTAAGGGCTCGGTTATTCCCAGTTTCTGCTGGTAACTCTGCACTTGAGTTAACCGGAGCCCTAGCTCGAGTGTTTCTTCGGGGCCTCGAGGGAGCAGGTTGTTCTAACAGTGGCGGAGGTTGCTTCGTTCTTCTTGTGGCAGCATTTTTCCGAGGTCGCCCACGAGGCCTTCGGGGAGGAACATGAACGTCCCGCGGAGGTGGGGCTTGGTTCTCCTATGGAGGTTGAGGCTGAGCCGCCTACGCCTCCGCGGCTAACCTAGCCAACTCCTGGTTCCTCTTCTTTGCCTCAGCCAACTGTTTTCTTAACTGTCAATTTTCAAGTTCCACAATGGGGACGTACCGTTCGGGATTATAATACATGTCCTCATCGTCCCTGGGAGCCGGAGGCGCTGGAGGTCCTCGAGAATCGGAGGACTCACTTCTCTCTTTAGGTTCTGGATTTGTCATTGGCTGCTTCCCAGGGCGTTGTGGATAGTTTTCTTCAGGAACATTATGATCATTCGCGGCCATAGCTGATCAGGGATTGTATTGCTTAAGGCTCTCAATGAAAGCACCAAACTGTTGATGCCATTTTTCGTCAACTTGAAATGTAGAGCAATTAAACAATAAGAACTATGGCGTAGATGAACAATATAGTAGGACAACAAGAATTTTACGTGGTTCAACAGTTAACTTTGCCTAGTCCACGAGTCTATTTTATTAAGACTTTGGAGTTTTCTGGAAATCCTTCAGGGATGAATTCTCCATAAATTCTCTCAAGATATCAAAAATCTGTCCTTTACAAATGTTCATGAACTCCCTATTTATAGAGGGTTCTCAAAGTTCATTTCCACATATTTCGGGAAGATACTCTTATTTATTAATGAAAATAATGATATTAAATTCTGTAACTCCTATATACAAGGAAACGTCCCCTGAAGACCAGGGGGCGTATAACAGACTTGTTAATATCCCTTTAATGTTGAGATGTTACAACAATAAATATCTTTAAATGCATGGAACGCGTCTCATCAGATGACCCATTAAGTCGTTCGAGGTTGGCAATCAGCATCATGTCGGTCCAGATCTATAGATAAGTTATGAGTTAGTCACCTTGCCCCAAGACCAGCTTGGAGCGGGTAAATACCATCGAGGTTGTTACACTCCAAGCTTGTACTCATGCCAAGCTTGGGCTACTTGATCCGCAGACACCCGACAACGGATATACTCCGATGCTATGTCTTTCGAGCTTAGAAAGAACTTCGAGGTTACATATCTTCGAGGTTGCCACCTTGCTTCGAGGGTTTGACATCTGGACCACGAACATGCACTTTAGATATCACGAGCTCACACCTGACGAATCCAGCTTTCGAGTTCACAATCTCAGGTCTCGAAATCTGGGTGTAACAATTAAAATATGATATTTTAAAGATATTTTATGATAATTTAAATAATTAAATCATATTCATTTAAAAATAATAACGACTTATTTTTTTATCTAATAAATTTGTATGATAGTTTGTGTTTTTATCAAGTGATTGAAGCTCTTTTTCTTCGTCGAATTCACCAATAAAGAACATTGTTAGAAAAATTAGAAACTGAAAATAATTGATGCGTGTATATTACTGTCTACACTATGACTTTAATCCATTCTATTATATATATATATTAAAAAGTGAACCAATTTTTATTAAAATTATAGGCTGTTTATAACTTTGAAACTAAACAAACGTGCATTGTACGTTGTTTTTACCTAGTATATATATATAGCTAGGTTGACTTATATACCAAATGAATTTGTGAAAGAAAAATTGTGTAATTGGGAAATAGTTGACCTACCGAAAGTATATTTATACAAGTTTCTGAAAATTATATATGTTATATTTTGGACTGAGTTTAATTTATTATTAGTTAATATATATATTATTAATGTAATTATGTAGAAGTGGGATCAATATAATAAGATGTTTCCTCACAGTGCCTCTGAAGCTGCCTAGAAAATAAAATGTAAGTATAATTTTCAATCTCTCAGAATTTTATAATTGTTCTTAATTACACAAAATTTATTATTTTGCTCTAAGATGATCAACAACTTGTTTGGTTAGATGACATCTCTGATTTCCTTTGGGGATTTAATCTTTCAGTTATAGGCCCTTATATTATTTTTATCAATGCAGTTCATTTTATCAACAAAAGAAATTATTATTGTGCTGATCATGGGATATATAATAATGTCATTGAAAGATAAAAAATTTTAGCAAGAGTGAAAAGATTAATAAAATAACAATATAATTAGTTACCCTATACAATTAATTGCTGCGTTCCAAATCAAAATTTGTGTAGTAAAATTAAATATAATTACTGGCTTTTCATATTGTGTAGTAAAAAAATATTATAAAGTCTTTTCACTTTATTTATAGATATATATATATATACATATATAAATAAAGAACGTTCATGTTTTTATATACTTGTGAAAAAAGAAAAGGACGAAGAAGAAGAAGAAGAAGAAGTACTAAATCAAAATTTCAATTTAATTGATGTTCAAGTCAACTAGGGGTAAGGTTGTTTAATTAAGCATTGGAATTCAATAGTCCTGTATTGACTGTGATCAGGACCTACTTTATTTGTCCCTATATTTTTTTCCTATTCAACTTAAATTGAAAAGTTGAATCAAACTTTTATATATATGCATGCATGTACCCTATATATACATATATCACTATATATATATAAACTAATTAAGTATATTATTAACCATATTCAATGTTTTAATTTTATTTAAAATAATTTGTACAGTGTGTGATCTATATAAGAGGAGAGTCATTAGGATCTTAAAATAAAATTTTATATTATATATCTGATCATATTTGGTGTAATATTAAATAAAATTTTAGTAATTTTTTTTTAAAAAAAAATTGGTAGAATGTTTGTAACTTTGCATAATGTAGTAGCGTCCTTTTCCGACTCTACCTACCTATGTGAGTACTAAAAAATTAAAACTATATATTTTAACTCAAAAATGTTGATTATTGTAACCATATATAATTATAATATAATATGCACTGTAATTATATTCTGCGTTAATTAATTAATAATTACTTTAATATATGATGAAGCTAGAGTTGATCATTTCATAAAGTTCACACATCACTCCATGACCCCCAGACAAATGAACACATTAAATAATGAAATAAATTATTAAATTCAAAAGTAAGGGGAAATTTTTTATGATATGATCATAATTAATGTTAAATATTTCTAATTAATGCCACAAAAAGACGATAAAATGTATGTATAATTATTTCTGTAAGCACACATAGCACACTTTATTTTCTTATTTTTCATGTTAATAATAACAAGAAATATATAAGACATGAAATGAATGACACATACAGAAGCATATATATACTGAGTCAAACCACGTTGTTTTTCTTTTGTTGGGCCTGCATATATAAAATAGAGTTTTCATACTCTTTTTTTTTTAATTATATAAGAATATTATATGGGGGGCCAAGTCATGCTCATCATTTCATAACCTTTATTTTTTGAGATGTTGATGGATCACTGTTATGGAATTAATATATTGATCTTTTTTTTTTTTTTTTTGCAAAGCTAGCTATGAAAACTATATATTTAATAAACAAAAAGATTGGAATCATTATGTAGATCAATAAAATCTTTAATTTTACACACACATATCAATAAAATATGGTGTGTAGCTATATTATTACTATGTACATACTAGCTTTAAACTAAAAATATACAGTAAATTAGATGCCAAAAAGAAAAAAGACAATTAAAAAGTAAAAGAAACAATATTATTGTCTTTTTTGCTACAGGATAATATAACTTTATATATCATATATATTTATGTTATATGTACTTCATTAGTTTAATTTATATATGATCTGATCTTATAATTTATCCAAACGTGGAAATCATATCGATCATTGATGACTGGATCACCTATATCTCTAGCTTCTATAAATAAATCAATTCTGATTATGTATAGCTATTAATGGTTGTGTTCATGATCATAGCTATAGCTAGCTAGGTATTCGAATATTTTAATGAGCCTTTTTAATTCCCTTTTAGAAAAAATGAAATTACTATATATTTATATGATCAAACTTATTTATGCCAAAATAAATGTCAGAACTCAGAACTCTAAAAATTTAAATGATATCGATTGGTCAACTACGCCGATCGATGTAGAATTCCATACAAAATAAATTTTTAGTTAGGACATATAACTAACTATACTACTCTTTCAATAAAACACGAACTGTTCATGTTGGTATTATTGTCGAATAATTAATGTCTTTTCAAATGAATATTTTTATCTCATAAATGAGCCAATAATAACCTAAAAATTCCCAGGTCGTTTTAGTGAATATTCTGGGGGGCCTAGCTATAAAGCTCTTTATTAGTTTTTTCCCCACTTTTTTTTTTCTTTAGTTCTCTCTTCTTATAATGGAAACACATGACCATTCAAGGAGACAAAGATATATTTTCCCATTGCAATATAAGAAAGAGACCATGCAAAATATGTTGGACCCAAAATAGGTCATATTATATATATTTATATACTAATAAAAAAAACGTAAGCTTTTTTATTGTGCTAATAGTAATACTTACGACTTCGTCAGCAAATCGTTATGTAATCTTAGTCTCTCGTAATCTGAATATATATATAACATTTTTTGGAACACAAGACTAAACGTGTTTGAAGGGTTTATATTTGTGTACGTACGGCTTTTTACATCTTAGATCGGAGTCAGAAGATTTCAAGGCACTTACTCACGTATTTTCTAAGGTCCAACCTCACAATATGGGTAGAATTCTTCCTTCAAATTCAATATAATCTCTCAAGAACCACAACACCAAACCCCTCTTCTCCACTACTCTAATCTCTCTCTCTATATATATATAGATATATGAAGCTTCAAATATACAATTCTCTCCAACACTAAAAATATAAAACAAAAAAGAGATCATTATTATTATTCTCTTTTCAGCGTAACAAAGGAGTATATATTAAACATATCACATCAAACCCTAACAATATATATATATATAGCTTGTTTGAGAAGCCATGCAGCGTGCGATGCATGCCCTAACCAAGAACGCTTTGGTGGCTGGCCGTAACAAGCTAAGCCGGCCACACCAACTCCGCCGATCATCATCGCCGGTACGCGTGCCTCGACCGCCACCCCCGTGCGACATTTTCATAAACCACCGCGGCATCGACACAAAAAAGACCTCCGCGGGGCTCCTCCACTACCACCTCTCCGGGCTAGGGTTCAGCTCGTTTCTTGACAGCAAGAACATGAAGCCAGGGGACAACTTGTACGACAAAATCGACGCTGGGATTCGCGGTTGCAAGATCGGCGTGGCGGTATTCTCGCCAAGATACTGCGAGTCCCCCTTCTGTCTTCATGAATTGGCTCTTCTAATGGAGACTCGGAAGAGAGTGATTCCGGTGTTCTGTGACGTTAAGCCCTCCGAGCTTAGGGTTTCGGAAAACACTAATGTGAGTTCTTCGAAATCTGAGCTCCAGAGGTTTGAGAAAGCACTTGAAGAAGCCAAATTTACAGTTGGTCTTACTTTCGACAGTGTTAATGGGTAAGTAAATAAATTAAGAAAAGTGATATCTAATATATTTAGTACGAGGAAGAGCTCGTCTCAGTTTCTCGAGTTTAGTAAGTTTTACCATTTCTAACTCTATTACGTGTTTTCAGGGACTGGTCGGAGTTTTTACAAACGGCTACAGATGCTGTCATTGAAAATTTGATTGAAGTAGAAGGAGAGGAAGTACTTGATAATATCAATTACAGCACATAATATATGATGATCTTCAAAGGATTAGTGAAAAAATAAAATATAAATACATATAGTTGACTTATATATATATATATATATATGATACTGATCAGTTCCCAGAAAATTCCATGGGAGTACTAGTCAGGTCACGTAGTACTAAAATAATAATAATAATTCTTTTGTTCTTTGAATTAAATTAATATTAATTTGTTGTATAGGGGATCGAAGAAATGTAACACTGCACATGCACTGGTGGACCTATGCTAAACTCTGTGTAAAGTACTACTAACACAAGCATGTGTAGAAAGATTGTGAGATTGATCTATTTTATCGATCCACATCTTTGTAACTAAAGTCATTTGTTGTACAATTTCATTCAAATGTTTTTTTTTTAAGTCAATGTAAAAAATAGAAACTTATTGTATCATTTAATGATAGGTTCAGAAATTTAGTGTTCATTACTCTTCATGATGATAATGTATTTTAATTTGTTTGTTAATCTTGTCCTTTTTTTTTCTTTCTGTACAGTTCTAAAATGCTGTTATTGAGTGCAATTCCAAATAATGTGAGTCTTATAAGGAATTTTATACATTTAACTTAATCACATATATATATATAATTCACATGAACATAGATTAATACATTCAATAAAAATTAACACCATTATACAAACAACATACAATGGAGGATTGCTCCACTTTTGTTTGGTTTTATTTATAAAATTTATTAAATTTGTATCATTATTATCATATAAATTTTAAATAAATAAAAATATTATATAAAAAAAAATAACATAAACATATTAAATAAAAAATTAAACCAAAATATATAATTATTATATATATAATATGATAATATTTTTTAAATGATAATTATTTTAATAAAAATTAAGATTATGTATTATATATTATTATAACTATATTTTATAATATTTAAATTCATATTAATATAAGTATTAAATATTTGGTTTTGTATTTTAAAACTTGTTTTATACACGCGTAAGTTATTTGGAAGCTTATTTTTAGTATCATAAATTATTTAAAAAATTTTAAAAATTTATGAAAGATTATAAATAATTATAATTTATATTATCATATAAAAAATTAAATTATATTGTCTACGTGTCAAAAAGATGTCCCACGCTGATGGGGCAAAAAAATGCACTATTAGATTGAGATAATGTCATTAATTATAGGCCAAAAATCGGCCGGTGACAGGTCATAATTTGTGTGATTTTTTCAATCACAAATTCGTACAATCTATCTCTCTCTCCTAGAAATTTCGATTAAATTCCTTTGATTTCTTTGATTGCAGATATACGTACATACACCGCCCGCCACCGAAGGAAAGAAAAAAAAAAAAGCTCAAGATATTGAAAGTTAGAGAAGGGTGGAAATGTCTGCTTTTTCAATAGTAATAGTAAATCAACACATACTTTTTATTAGAGCAAATAATCTGGCCAATTTGTACTTTTCTTTCTCAAAGTGACAAAACATAAAACTATACCAAATGTTGCATAAAGTGAAGAATAACATATATATAAATATATATGTACATAGCAATATGGACACATATATATTTTTTAGTCATAAAAATAAAATTTATTCTTTTTTCCAAGTAATTTCTTTCTCCACTCAATACTATAAATATATATATATTAATATTTAACTTAAATTTTGTTTAAAAATAGACGCTTCATTAAAAGCTTATTGATTTTAAACTAGATTTTCCCAATCTTTAGTTTTTAATTAAATTAATATTTTCCCTTGTGATTAATTGATGAGGTATATGTTCTAAATTTATATATTTCCTATGTAAAAGCAACATGCAATGCATGTTTGTTTAGTTTTAAAGTTATAAACATGCTTATTCAAACATGTGTTTATTTTTATTATATTTTTTAAATTATCATATAAATTTTAAATAAATAAAAAAGTCATAAAAATAAATAAAAGATGTTTAATATATAATAGAATAAATTACAGTTCTATAATATATAAATATCTATATCAATAATTTGTAATAATTTGTACATATATGACATCTAAACATAACATTGATATATATATATATTTACATCACCACATAACATATATATAAATTACATTAATATTTAAAAAGAAATTAATAATAAATAGAATATGAATAGAAAAAGTCATAGTGTATCATAGAAATTGAAATGTATGGTTTTATTATTTTTAAATAAATATTATTTAATTATTTAAATTATCATAAAATATCTTAAAAATATCATATTTTAATTCATTTATTTATGTTTAAGTTATGTTTGTTCTAGTTTTTTAATTTGGCCGTGACAACAAGAGATTATATATTATATATAATTTTAAATTTAAGTTTGTTGTTATTTTTTTTTTAAAAAGTTTGTTGCTAGTTGATAGTAGATTATATTATATTATATGTATAATATGATATTATTCTAATAAGTGAAGTTTAAGTTTAAGTTTAATTAAATTTTATTTAAGTTATAAAATGTATAGTTTTATTATTTTTAAATAATTATCATTGTAAAATATTTCAAAAATATCATATTTTAATTTATTTATTTATTTAAGTTTAATTCATGTGTTACAATCTATTGTTAAATATAAGAATATTCTGTTAAATATAAGAATATTCCGTTAAAGTTAACGAAAAAAATAAAAAACGGTTTGTTACACCCTGATTTCGAGAATGGAAATCTTGATATCGAAACTCATGCTCGTAAGGTGTAAGCTCAAAATAAACATAGTCGTCATGTAATCAGCATTAATGAGAAAGTCAAAGTCTTGCTGAGCAGTAAATGCGACAACATCGGAATTGGTGAGCTTGGAAACTACATAGTCTCGGAGGTTATAAGTTATAAGTTAGGCTCGAAGCTCACGATGGCAATAGTTCAACACTTGTAAAAATCTCATGCTTCAATTCCTGCCGTCAGACAAGACGGTACGAGCTCAAGGATTGTGAGCTCGAAGAGGATGACATCGTCAACATTACTTGTTAAGAACAAAGGCGTACCGAGGAGTCAAGCTCGCGATGGATGAACGGTCTCGAAGGCATATGAGTCTAGTGTCTAAGCTCGTAAGTTGTGTGTGAACATGTTTATTGTTGTAAAATCCCTATGTTTAAGGGATCAGATGTAATCTGTTATTAAATCCCAAATATCATGGGATATATACGTGTACGTGGTAACTAAATGCATTTAATTGCATTTATTTTAATTGATTTGTATCATATCTTCCCGAAATTCGTGGGAAGATATTCAGTAAACCCCTCTATAAATAGAGTGGAACAATTCATATGTAAGGGAGAGAGAAATTTGTATGGGGAAGACGCTATAAAATTGCTTATAGAAAGCTTTGAGAGAATTCCAACAAGTGAATAACACAGACTCGTGGACTAGGCAGATTTTAACTGCTGAACCACATAAAATATCGTGTCTATATTGTTTGTTTCCTCTGGTATTTTTGTTTAATTGCTCTTCATTTCTAAGTTGACGAAAAATGACATCAACAGTTTGGTGCTTTCATTGAGAGCCATTAAACTAGACGTGAGCCTGTTTAATAAAAAAGCATTTTGAATCATCAATGGCTGCTGCAAGTAACCCCAATACTGGTGAGCGACCTTTGTCCCAGATACCTAAGGAGCAGACTCCTCATGCTAAGGACTTCCCATGCTGGCCTGGAAAGCAGCCCATGGTGGACCCAGATCCTGAAGAGAGGGTTGATTCGTCCAACTCTCGGGGGCCGCCTGCCCCCAGGCCTGACAAGGATATGTATTACAATACCAAAAGATATGTTCCAATTGTGGAACTTGAAAATCTCCAACTGCGCAAATAGTTGGCAGAGGCAAAAAAATGCAATGGAGAATTAGCCAGACAGGTTGCTAACGCCCAAGCACCTCCCCAGAGGCCTAGGGGACGTCCCCATGGGAGCACGGCCGCTAGGAGGGTGAAGCAAGTGCCGTCACCGGCGTCTCAGCCAACTCAGCCAAGGTCCCAGAGGAGTAACTGGGCTAAGGCTATTGCCAACCCGACTGCAAAAGTACCAGCAGAAACGGGTAATAACCGAACCCCCACGGCAGCTCAGAACCTAAACCCGAAGTCTGATCGAGCAAACTCTGGACCATCCAGGCCCGACAATGGTAGACAACCACTGTCACCCATAAGACACCCACCATCACCAATAAGGCACCCCTCGCCATTCCAAGAGGTCTTGCGAACTGCACATCAGAGGCCATCTCGCAGCGGCAGTCGAGATGGAAACCGACTGGCTCGGCCTGGATAGGGGAACGAAAGAGAAGCTACTCGAGATCATAGGGCTCATCGGCCTTTGGGAAGCCAAATGTCAAGATCACAAACTGCTAGGACAAGGAGGCCAGCAGGAGACCCACCTCGTAATCATTGAGCCATGCATCCAGAAAGGGCTACGAGTTACGTAAGTTAAAGCTTGGACTACACTCGGTCCGTGAGCATTTATAACACCAAACCAAGGCATACAGGGAATCAAGGGAATCACCCTAATCTGCGGGATCATATAAACCATAATTGGGATCGAGATAATCCCGTGAACCCTGATCTGTGTGACGACCTGAATGGCTGCAAACAGTCAGCGTATAACCCTGTACCGAGATAGGGAGCTGGAGTTTTTATTAACGATAACCAACCCCCTTAGGTCTAGGCTCGACCTCTAGTGGATTTAGTCCAAGAAAGGATCGACCAATTAGAAAGAGCATCCAGGCTCCTGCAGAACGAGCATAATAGGGACAAGGCTGAAGAGTCTGATGAAGAGCTCGAGCCTTTTGCCCCTCATATCTCCAGCACTTCGTTCCCTCAGGGGTTCAGGATACCTCATGTCCTGACATTTGACGGAAACTCAGACCCGTATAGTCATCTGAGTACCTTCAACACCATCATGCGAGCCAACAATGTTGGGTACGAGCTCAGATGTATGTTGTTCCTTGCTACACTTACAGGACCAGCAAAAAACTGGTTTGAGAAGTTTAAAAGGCATTCGATCTCGTTCCGGGATCAATTGTCTAAAGAGTTTAAGAAACAATTTAAGGTTGTGATTGGCATCAGGCTCAAGGCCTCAGCCTTAACAAATGTTCAACAACAACAAAATGAGTCATTGAAGAGTTACCTCACGAGGTTTAACCTAGAAGTGGCCCGAACTCGAGATGTCGATGATGGCGATCACCTAATGGCTGTTAGAGCGGGTATACTACCAGGGAGTCCCCTTTGGGAAGACATACAAAGGAAACCTATCAGGTCACTAACCGAGTTCAATCGGAGGGCCCAAAGGTTTGTCAATGTAGAAGAGGCGAGGTCAGCACTAAACATGACCTCTCAACCCATAACTACAACAACGAACATAAACTCTGCCTCGACCTCGGTGGCCCCCTCAGCTTCGAAACCCTCTAGGGACAACCCTTCTAAAAGGAAGAAGAACAAAGGGAATAACCCCGAGGCTGATGGAGGAAAGAAGAAGAAAGGAGATAGATATTTCTCCATATGCAAAGTGCATACCGAGCTCAATGAATACCGGGAGAATATTTACCTGGCTAATGAGAACTAGGTCCCGTTCAGACGACCTGACCCCATGAGGAACTAAAATCCAAATAGAGATTCAAATAAATACTGTAGATTCCATAGAGATATCAGACACACAACCGATGAATGTCGACAACTGAAAGATGAGATCGAAGGCTTGATATCGAGGGGATATTTTGAACAGTACGTCAGGAATCGAAATACCAATCATGCTTCAACAAGCCAAAGGACAACAACTGCACAACCTACCCAGAAAAATAACTTCCGAGCTCGGGAGGACGAGCGACCCCCTCTGATTGATGGAGAGGATGTAATAACCATCTCGGAGGGACCTCATATTGCAAGATCGGGCAGGAACGCCCAAAAGAGATACGTGAATGAGCTCAATACTAGAGACGGTTCTCCCTACGAACTCAAGCTGCAAGCTCCAAAACAACAGAGGGTTGAGAATCAACCCATAACATTTACTAAAGAGGACGCGTCACACGTCCAGTTTCCCCATAACGACCCCATGATTATAACTCTCCAACTCGCGAACAAGAGGGTATGCTGAGTCCTGATTGATAACGGGAGTTCGGTAAATATCCTTTATAAAGCCACTCTAGAAAAGATGGGACTCGCGCTTCGCGATTTGAAAGCATATGCAACAACATTGTACGATTTTTCAGGAGAAGGGATTGCCTGTATGGGATCCATCGAACTCCCTATGACCTTGGGAGACTATCTAGTCTCGGTAACCAAGATGATGGAGCTTGTTGTGGTGGACCTCCTATCGGCCTACAACATACTGCTCGAGAGACCCGCCCTAGTTGGGCTGGGGACAATATCGTCCATTAGGCATTTGGCCATCAAGTTCCCGACTTCTAGTGGCATCTGGACGTTGAATGGAGACCAGCTTGCAGGAAGAGAATCCTATAGCATCTCTATAATGGGAAAGAAGCAAACAAGTGCACATACACTTGTCATTATTCAGAACAAGGATGGGACGGTCTTTGAGATAGATGAAGAGATCGACCCCAAGGTAGAAGAAAGAGCTAACCTCGAACCTCTGGAAGAGCTCGAGGAGGTCAGGCTCGAAGAAGAAGATCCCACGAAGACGATAAAGGTGGGTAAGAATCTTTCAAAAGAAGTGAAATAGCAATTAATCTGCTTTTTAAAAGAAAACTAGGATGTGTTCGCATGGTCACACTCGGATATGGTGGGAATCAGTCTGAATGTCATGCGCCATGCGCTTAACATTGACAAAAGCTTCCCCCCGATCGAGCAACAAAAGCGAAGACTCCTGGACGATGATAAAAAGATGGCCCTCAAGGAAGAAGTCGACAGGTTGAATGCAAATCGATTCATACGAGATGCCTTCTATCTCGATTGGATTGCCAATCTAGTGTCAGTTCCAAAACCCAACGGCAAATGGCGAACCTGTATCGACTACTCAGACCTTAACAAGGCATGTTCTAAAGATTGTTTCCCCCTACCTTAGATAGATCAGCTCATAGATGCCACTGCAGGTAACGACATCATATCATTGATGGACACTTATTCTGGATATAACCAGATCACCATACTGTTGGAAAAACTTATACATGATCTTTATTTATTTTCATGTATATCTAATATTAAACAAATTAATACGAGATAGCCTAAAACATGTTTCTAAAATTGAATTCAAAGAGAAACAAATAATATAATACTTACAGTATACGCAGCGGAATTAAGAGTCCGTCCTTCAGTTTCTCTAACTCTTGTATCTTTTCTGTCGCAGAGTATTATCAAGAAACTGAACCGATCTTCTATTTTCTTCACGATCTTCCAATGTATCCTTAGAACCACCTAGACTAGTGTGGGCAATTCTCAACACATGAGATAGATATAGAGAGAAGAAGAGAAAATAACAAAGTGGCTTAGAAAATGGCTTGTGTTTAGAGAGAATATAAAACTATCAGAAAATCTGACTTGTGACTTATCTGTCGTCTTTTAAATCTTCTCTCTAAGCACTCCTTTTATAGACTCAATTAGGCCATTTAATTTAATTAAAAAATCAATAAAATAACAGCCATTTTGAAGCCCTAGGTCGAAATTATCATGGGCTATAGGCCCGTGAAATTTCCCATTTGATTATAAGCCCATTGGACTTAAAATCAAGGCCTGTATTATTTTCTATTGATTTAATTAATTAAATAATTATTTAAATCCTTTATCAAATTAATTATTTATAATTTGAACCTTGATTTAAACTTATTTATTAATTTAGATACCAATTTATCTTAATTAATAAATCTGCCATAATTTCTCTTTTCTTCTCAAAATTACACAACTCTGTAAAACTATCCAAAATTGACCTGGTCAACTTTGATAATTCTAATTGATAATTAAATCAATTAATTGAGACTATCTAGATGATTTTATCCAAGGTACAATGGGGACCATGGGCCTATGAAATCAAGCTCCAATAAGTTATCATAAATCTAACAAATAAATTTACTAACTTATTAATTCCTCGTGACTCCACTATAGACTTGGAATTGCACTCTTGAATTCATAGAACGCTCTATAACAAATATAGATACGCTATTAATTATCCATTGTTACAACCATAATTTTCACTCAATCCTCTATAGACGGTCTACAATGAGATAGGACTAAAATACCGTTTTACCCCTCATTGTATTTTATCCTTAAAACACTTAGTTCCTTGTAAATGATATTTCAGTAAACTAATTTAATTACTGAAATGAGATCTCTATCATTTAACACCTTGAACCAAACTAAAAGGAAACCATCGTTTCACTTCTTCATCAGAAGCTATAGATGTTCATATCTATGATTAACACTCCCACTCAATTATACTACCGAGTTCCCAAGATGTAAGCATGGGCTAGTCCGTAGGGTAAGCTGGTAACGAACAAGTCAAAGAACTCAAATAATACAATCAGTTAGAATACTAACCACTCAGAATTGAGATTGAATTGATCTATGGTCAACTATATGATATGACTAGAATAGATAATAACGGCATGTTTACTTATCTTATCAACTGTCAATATCGGTCCTGTCCGATGTAACAAATACATCCGATCTTATCTACTTTGCTAATGTTCTGGAAAGAACATAACACTGTAATGTGTAAGTAGATCATATCGTATATTGGCAAGTCAGTGTAAATCCGGTGCACTGACTAATCTTAGGACTAACTTATTTTGAACATATAATCATATTTATATTCCACTATGATTACGTCACTATAAATAAGATTAGCTATATGCTCGGGATTTAATAGAAGTTTATATTAAACAAATAATCATGAAAATAAAACATGTGAGCAAAGTGATTGACCAAGTCAAAAAATGATTTCTATTCTTTTATTGATAATAAAATGAGATTACAAAGAATTTGGGTTTTAATTAGGGCATAAAACCCCAACACATACACACGCCAGACAAAGAACATACGAGTTTTGTAACCAATAAGGGGTTATACTGCTACAATGTCATGCCTTTCGGGCTCAAAAACGCTGGAGCCACATACCAGAGGCTGGTGAATAGGATGTTTTTGAAGCAGATAGGGAATAACATGGAAGTTTTTGTTAACGACATGCTTGTCAAGTCCAAACATAACAATAACCATGCGGATGATCTCACTGAATACTTTACTGTACTTCGAAAGTATAACATGAAACTTAACACACAAAAGTGCTCTTCGGGAAAGTTTTTGAGATTTATAGTAAATGCACAAGGAATAGAGGTTAATCCATACAAGATCAAGGCATTGATTGATATGCCCTCACCTCGAAAGCATAAGGATGTCCAGAGCTTAATTGGACGGATGGCGGCACTAAGTAGGTTTATTTCGAAATCTACAAACGATTGTCTTCCTTTTTTCAACCTTTTAAGAGGGGGCAAAAAATTCGAGTGGTCAGAGGAATGCGAGCTTGCATTCCAAAACCTTAAGAAGAACCTCGCCGAACCACCAATCTTGTCGAAACCTATCACGGGAGAAGTCTTGTATTTATGCCTCGCTACAACTGAGCACACCATTAGTGTCGTGCTCGTCCGAGAGGAGAAGAAGATACAAAAACTAGTGTACTATGTCAGTAAAAGGTTACTGGGGGCAGAATCGAGGTACCCGTTGATGGAAAAACTGGCTCTCAGCCTGATCCACTCATCTCGAAAGCTCCGACAGTTTTATCTAAACCAGAAGCTTCTGGAAGATTGTTAAAGTGGGTTGTCAAACTTGGGCAATTCGAGATCTCGTACCACCCGAGAATGACCATCAAGGGACAGGCCCTGGCGGATTTCATTGTCAAGTGTACTGGAATATCTAACGATGACTTTGTAACCCCAGCCCGCGAGCTGTGGAAACTTTACGTCGACGTATCCTCCAACGAGAATGGATCGGGGGTAGGCATTATACTAATCACCCCAGCAGGAAATCGATTCCACTCAGCCTTAAGGTTCAACTTCGAGGCATCGAATAACGAGGCTGAATATGAAGCATTGCTAGCAGGACTTTGAATAGCCAAGGAGCTCAAAGCTAAGGCTATACACTGCTATAGTGACTCAAAGCTGGTGGTCAACCATGTTTTGGGGGAATATTAGGCTCGTGGCGTAAAAATGGCTGCGTACCTAGAGAAAGCGAATGTTGCGCTCGAGTAGTTTGAATTCTATGCTATAGAACAAGTTCCCTGAGAACAAAATTCGAATGCAGATGCGTTGGCCAGGCTCGCTACCACCAGCAAGGCTGATACATTGAATGTGGTCCTGGAAGAATTTCTGTCAACCCCCAGTATCAACGAGCCTGACAAAGAAGACGTATGCATGAATGATTCTCAACCTACCAAGATGACCCCAATAGTCAATTACCTCGAAACTGGAATTCTCCCAGCAAAATGGGATGAGGCTCGGAAACTTATGTATCAGATCCCGAGGTATACTATTGTGGAAGGAAGGCTATATCGAAGAGGGTATTCTATGCCATTAATCCGATGTGTAACTCCACCCGAGGCAAAAAAAATTATGGAAGAAATTCATGAAGGATTTTGTGGGGATCACACCGGGGGCATAGTCGATCCAAAAAGGTGATAAGGCAAGGGTATTTCTGGCCCACAGTCAAGGCAGACACATTTGAATACGTCAAACGATGTGATAAGTGCCAGCGATTTGCTTCAATTCCACGAGCTACACCTACTGAACTCACCATGATGACCTCCCCATGGCCATTTGTGGTGTCGGGAATCGACCTTATAGGCTCACTACCAACAAGCAAAGGTGGAGTAAAGTACGTTGTGGTTGCGGTTGATTATTTCAAAAAATGGACCGAGGCCGAACCTTGGCATTGATTACCTCGAAAAAAGTTTTAAACTTTGTGGTAAAGAATATCATCTGCCGATATGGGATGCCCATGAAGATAGTGTCGGGCAATGGTACCTAGTTCGACTGTGACCTATTTACCCATTTCTGCAAGAAGAATGGGATAACAAAAAGCTTCTCCTTCGTCGCCCATCCCCAATCAAATGGCTAGGTCGAAGCAGTCAACAAAACCCTAAAAAGCTCCATAAAGAAATTGTTAGGAAAATATATATTTGCCTCAATTGAAATGGTAAGATAATTACAACTCTAAACAAAATATTACAAATAAATATTGATTGATTAAATAAAGTTACAACTCTATGACTGAAAATACAAATAAATAAAAGAAGAAGTAGTAGAAGAGAAATAGAGAAATACAACTCTATGCAAAATAATACAAATAAAGTGAAGTGTTTGAAAAAAGAAAAGAAGATTACAACTCAAAACAAGAAATACAAATAAACAAAAGAGAAGAATATGAAGATGAAGAGAAATCGAATAGAAAGAAAGAACAAGAAAACAAAATAGAAACAACTCTCACTCACACTACCAAAGTGAAGAGTGTTGGGGATCACCAACTTGAACAATGTTTGAAACCTTTGTCCAAAGGCTTTTTTCCCCCTAACTCAAGCACTAAGGGATCTCTCACAGAATTTTGGAAATCCTTTATGGAATAATCAAGCCTCAAGGTGTTTCTAGCCAAGTGCTCTCATGGATAGAAATGTTGTGTCTTTCAAGTGAGCAATAGGCTCCTATTTATAGAGTTTTTGAGACACCCTTTGAATTTCAAATTCCACCAACCCCCATGGTTGTTACCAATGATTAATTGGATGTTTATGGAATTAAAATAGAGATTTGGGAGTTACTTGGCTATTGGAAACGTTCAAAATTGGATAAAACTGAAGCTTAGAAAATGCTGTCAGCCGCGGCCTGAAAAACACAGGGCGCGACCACGATGTGTTTTTGCCTCTTGGGCCGCGGCTTAAAAAACACAGGCCGTGGCCCAAGATGTTTTTTCAGCAACCAATTTTCCAACTTTTCCAAAACGTTCCAAATTCATTCCCACTTGATTTTGTAACTTCCATACACATTATGGGAGTTAAAATCACATCTCTAACAGTCATATCTCTTATGACTTTAAGAAATTCATCTCAATATTGTGTAGCAACAAATTTACACAATAATGGGTAATATTTGGAAGTTACAAATTTGTAACACCAAATATGTTACATATTTGGATATTTCACATATATCTAAATAATGTAACTCTCTATTATATGTTACAACATGTGACACTCTATGTCACATTTATTTAATCTAAAACATTATATTATAAAATAAAATAATATTACATTATATTATAAAATAATATAACTGAAAAGGTTAGAGGAGGCTAAGGGGAGGTGGCCCAAGGAATTGCCTCGGGTTTTGTGGGCTTATCGAACCATAGCTCAAACTTCAACAGGGCATACTCCCTTCTCCCTAGCATATGGATGCAAGGCCATGTTGCCAATTGAAGTTGAAATACCCACAATACGAAGCCATGCCTACAATCAGGCCTCGAACCAATCCCAGCTCGAAGAAAGTCTAGATCTCATTGATGAAAGACAAGATGAAGCTCAATTGAAAAAAGCTGCATACCAGCAACGAGCTACCATGTATTTCATTAAGAGGGTTTGAGATAGAAAATTTGGATTGGGAGATCTGGTGTTAAGACGTGTATTTTGGGCTACACGAGACCCTTTTGCTGAAGTACTCGGACCTAACTGGGAAGGACCTTACCAGATCGACTCTATCATCCGGCTTGGGGTATATAAATTGGCGAGACTAAACGAAGAGTTGGTGTCGCGAGCTTGGAATGGTGAACATCTACGACCTTATTATCAATAATTTAGGAAGGGTGTTTTGTTGTAACCAATCTTGTTTATTTTTCAGACTTTTTGTTAATAAAATGTTAAACTTTGCTCAAAAAGTTATTTTCTTTATTATATGTTGTATTTTTTGCAAACTATCTTAATTCAATAACCTATGGTCACACTCATAGGATATTAAGGGGGCATCAGTGGTATACAATCATACCATAAGTTTGAAAAAATAAATAACATAAAATAAAAATGTCTAGATCATTAACCCGATATAAAAGTTTTAAGTATACACGTAAACTAATAACGTCTAAATCATTAACCCGACATAAAAGTTATAAGTGTACGTGAGCTAAAGCTGTCTGGATATAAATAGATTTGTGAGGTAAGATAGTCTGGTCATAACTAGACTATAAAAATTGTAAGTGTATGGATTAATAACCAAACACGCGAGCTAAAGCTGTTTGGATATAAGCAGATTCGCGAGCTAAGATAGTCTGGGCATAACCAAACTATAAAAATTATAAGTGTATGGATTAATAACCAAACACGCGAGCTAAAGATGTCTGGATATAACCAGATTCACGAGCTAAGATAGTCTGGTCATAACCAGACTATAAAAATTATAAGTGTATGGATTAATAACCAAACACGCGAGCTAAAGCTATCTGGATATAACTAGATTCGCGAGCTAAGATAGTCTAGTCATAACCAGACTATAAATATTATAAGTGTAAGGATTAGTAACCTAGCATGCGAGCTAAATAAGTTTGGAACAAACCAGCTAAAACTAATCGACAGAAAATTGGAATGTAAATAAACCTACTTTGAACTAAGTCGAGTCCGAGGCTGGAAAATTTTGCAAAAAATAGTTTCAACCTCACAACCTTGAGGAGATACTCGAGGAAGAAAAAAAGTGACTAGAAGAGCAAAATATAACTAAACTACTAAGATTACATGCCATATAAGTACTTTCGAGTGCATGGTAAAAGTAAATTCTAACCTTGACAATAACGAGGCCGGACATGGATATATCGAGTAAATTGTGCATGCATGCATTGAAACTCGAGCTTAAATCCGACAAATGTGTTTGTATGAATAAACAAAAATAAAAGCAAGCCTTTAGTATAATATGCTTGAAATATTTCGACCCAGAAATGTAAAGAAAAAATATTAAAGCAAAAGCTAAATGTAAAATCAAATGCATAAAAGTTTTCGAGCCAATTGCATGCATAAAGATTAAAATTACTGTCTAAATAATAATAAAATATCCCTAAAACGAGCTATGCATTGTCTTTTCCCCAAGGGCATATATATATATAAAAGAAGGGGTATTACAAAAAACATAATGGGACGCAACCCATGATCTCGCTTTTATGAAGCAGGCACATCCCCATCAGCAGCACCAGAATTCTCCGCCGCCTCCTCTACCTCATCCCTGGCATCCTCCTTGTCAAGCCGAACTTGCCACCTCTTAAGGAATTCATCTTCAAGGTTGTCCAGAAAGTTGGTGTCGAGATCAGCCTTGTTGGCCCAGATTCGGTACATGGCCATGTCAACAACATGATCCTTTTTCTACTTAAACTCCCGAGGAGGCGAGACTTCTCACCCTCGATTATATCAAAGGTGGCCTTTTTCTCCTCCTCGAGTTTGGCATTTAGCTCTTCAAGCTCCTTGATTCTGGAGTCTTCCTCCTTGATTTCAGAATCCTTAGCCTCCAGTTTTGACTCGAGCTTAGACATTGTCAACTTCACAGCCTTAAGCTCGTCTGCGAGCTTTAACCGGAGATTCTTCGCCACCTTCAACTCTAGTAAATATCGTTGTTCAACTTAAAATTCAGTTGAGAAAACGTAGCGAAAGCCTGTACACATAAACAAAAATGGGTTATTAAACATACATGATAAGTTCGTATATGCAGTGCTACAGAATAAAAGGATTTACCAAAGTGAAGAGCTCGCTGTCCTTGTCATAAAGGGTGTTGTTATCTCGGCAGGAGGTGAGGAACTTCCATTGGGGGCGCCAAGGTTGCTGAAACTTTAGCCAACTCAAGATAATACATCCGAGCCTAGACTAGCTCCGTGTGTTCCCGTAGCGTTGTCGATCACATACTCAGAGGCGTGGGTCGAAACTGACAACAAGCGTTCTCGTGTGGGAACCTGCTTCTTTGGAGCCAGAGTAGTTTGTTGAGAAGTTTGGATTGCAGGAGGAGGCAGGGGAAATGAGATCTCGTTGGATACTCTGACCCCGGGGTTTGGATCAGCAGGTAGGCTTGGGCCATGAGTGTCCGAGACAGGAGGTGTTGCCTCGGATTTTTTCAAAATTTTGGAGGGGAGCCCCGCTCTCTGCGATGCCCTCGGGGGTTTGCTTTGCTTAGCTCCCGAGCAGCGGTTGAGGACATTTTCTAAATCAGACTCCATGTCACCTGCACACACACAATTTACACATTAGTGATCGAGCCTAAACATCAAAAAGAAACAAGGCTAAAGTCAAAAGAAACCCAACTGGTACTCTCCCCCGAGCTTGTGCTCGGTGACCAAGTAATCCCCCTATCTTCAGAGGGCTGGAGGAGTCCCTTCCTTATATGTGGGGGACAGCCTCGAAAGATCTCTATAGACATTGGTTCCATATTGAACAGCGACCCCATCCCAAACTTCGTTTAAACTATACATAGTTTAGAATTTTCCTAACCAGCTATCAAACCTATGAACCCTCTCATCTTCCCAAGACCAAGCATGGAAGTTGTCCCTAGGATCTGGGAATAGGATCGGAGTGTTGGGTTTATGCTTAAGCAAGGAAGGAGACCACATGGCAGAGCTAAGTATAACTTTACCTCCACCACTCAAGCTCGAGGCCTCGTCTTGGGCTTCATTCCCCGAGGTGGGCTTGTCGTGACGGCGAGCCACAGAGGGACAAGCTTGTGAGCTCAACGACCTTCATCTTGGGGGGAGCTCCTTAGTGGGAAGTGGCACATGCTCCCACTTGAAGTACTTTCGATAGGCAATGTCGTCTGTCGACTGGTCTTGCTCCAAGAGACCACAGGCTCGAAGTTGTTCTTCATGGAGAAGATAAGATAGGGAGTGCCGACCATATGGCAGTTGGAGCAGAGTTGTCTTGTGCTCCACCATTGACTTTGAAGGAGTAGGACATTGATAGTTGGCTGAAGAAATGGATACGTGTAGTTATTTCGAGCCTAGTAATTAAATGAATAAAAAAGGAACAAGTAAGAGTACTTAAGATGCGTTGGAATGAGTAGAACTTGGAGGGAGTGAGGCCATTTTTCCAGAAGAAGGCCAGCTTTAAATTTGGAGGATGGTTTGGCATATCCTCGAAGATCTTCTTCTCCTTCAGATAGCTCGACAAGTAGTAGAATCCATCCCCTCCTCGAGCTTGGGAGGGGTTGCTTTTCAGATAAAAGAGATACAGAATCTCTTGAGGTGAGGGTCCTCCCCACTTCAGCTTATGGTACAAGGACTAAAGGGCAGATATAACCCTATAAGAATTGGTCTGGAGTTGGAATGGGGTGAGCCCAACAAAGTCCAAAAAATCCTTAAAAAAGGATTTCAAGGGCAGTAGGGCCCCTGCCTTCATATGCTCGCGACTCTAGGCCGCGAGCTTAATCTTGCTGTCGGGTCTGCCATCACCCGGAGCTAGAATGTCAGATATTTGGCCTGTTGAGGTGACCGAGCTCCAATAATGTTCCACCTTGAAAAACCTTCTTGCAGGGTCGGAACAGATGCTGCTCGAGAAGTGAAAGGGTGATCTGAGGGATCCTCCATCAGCGAAAAGGTAGGTGCACCAGGCTCGTAAGCAACAATCACTTTGAGTTTGGGATCGAGCGGAACAGGTCTGATCTCGGGGTCCGGATCTGGATAAATCGCGACCCGGAATTTTTTCCTTTTTCTTTCCTCGACCATGTCAATTTGACGTCGAAAATGGGCTCGGATGTCCTCTTGTTCGCACCTCGCGTGGTGCTCGCGTATTAGTCGCTGGTTTCGAGTGAAGGGAGACTCTAGACTGGGATTTGATGGAGAATAAGGAATTACGAGCACTGACCCCCACCGATTCTCAGAGTTCTGTGACATCTAGCAAGAAAGAAAAAGGTGAGGGTCAGGCATACAAGAAATCAGAGTATAGTTTTGGTGATTTGAGCTTGAAGATCATGGAGTAAGATCGATCGAGACTGATGTCTTGAAAGGACAGATCGAATTCAAGGAGGAACCCCAAACTATTGTAAAGTTCGGGCTTCGAGCGTGTACTTGACATGAGAGTGGGAAAGTGTGGATTCATTTTAAGAATCCTGGATTCTCACGGGTAAAGTTGACGGTTACACAAAAAGATGATAATTTTGAGATTTGTGCAATTAAAAACCCTAATTCAGAACCCCATTTCTTGGCTTACACGATACATTACCTATAATCTGAAGAAAAAAAAACCCTATGTATTTTTTACACTAAATCTGGGTTTCAGAACTGCGTTATTAAAAAACTTTGAATTGAAAGTTTATGAAGTATCAGTTAAGCAATGTGGCTAAGACTACTAATATCTTATACGACTAGTGAAAAACTAGTAAACATACTTGCAGTGTAGAAGAAACACAAAAATGCACGAAGAAATAAAAAGACGAGAGTCAAGAACAAGAAACTTACACACAGTGGCTTACGATATAGTGAGATCGATGACTGTAGGAGCGGTTGTAAGAAAGCTCTCACGGAATCGAAAATGCCAAGGTTGTTATGTCTCTTCAGTTTGGAGAACATGCACAGAGGAAAGTAGAATTTATGGTTCTGGTTTTTTCTTTCTCTCCAAAACTTGAGATGTAAAGATGAAAGTGAAGGACAAGAGAAAGTGAGACTATATATATATATATACGTCCAAAAAGGAGGTCAAGGGTCGAGATAATCTGGGCCTTTGGCTGGATTTGATATTCGATCAAACAGTCGGGTGCAAACCTGATGATGGCGGCAAAAAGCTGAAAAGCAAAGAGGCGTTGGCATATTGGAAAAGTACTCAAGTGCTTTGTTTGAGCAATCCGTGGATGACGCGTGTCCACACTCGAGTGCAGTAGGTGGCCTGCTTTTTTAAGGTGGCAGTTCAAAAGTTTTCTTCTCATAGGATTCGAACTGATACTTTTGAGGGGGTAAAATGTTACACCCTGATTTCGAGAATGGAAATCTTGATCTCGAAACTCATGCTCGTAAGGTGTAAGCTTGAAAAAAACATAGTCGTCATGTAATCAGCATTAATAAGAAAGTCAAAGTCTTGCTGAGTACTAAATACGACAACATCAGAATTGGTGAGCTCGGGAACTACGTAGTCTCGGAGGTGTTCCAAGGTTATAAGTTAGGCTTGAAGCTCACGATGGCAATAGTTCAACACTTGTAAAAATCTACTGCTTCAATTCCTGCTATCAGACAAGACGATACGAACTCAAGGATTGTGAGCTCGAAGAGAATGACATCGTCAACATTGCTTGTTAAGAACAGAGGTGAACCAAGGAGTCAAGCTCGTGATGGATGAACGATCTCGAAGGCGTATGAGTCTAATGTCTAAGTTCGTAAGCTGTGTGGGAACATGTGTATTGTTGTAAAATCCCTATGTTTAATGAATCAGATGTAATCTGTTATTAAATCTCAAATATCATGGGATATATACGCGTACATAGTAACTGAATAGATTTAATTGCATTTATTTTAATTGATTTGTATCATATCTTCCCAAAATCTGTGCGAAGATAATCGGTAAACCCCTTTATAAATAGAGTGGAACAATTCATTTGTATGGGAGAGAGAAATTTGTATGGGGAAGACTCTGTAAAATTGCTTCCAGAAAGCTTTGAGAGAATTCCAACAAGTGAATAACACAGATTCGTGGACTAGACAGATTTTAACTGCTGAACCACGTAAAAAATCGTGTCTATATTGTTTGTTTCCTCTTGTATTTTTGTTTAATTGCTCTTCATTTATGACGAAAAACGGCGTCAACACAGTTAAAACAAAAAAATTCTTTTATCTACATATTTTTTTATATATAAAAGATATATATATATATATTTATTGATACAAGTGAATTAGTTAATTATTTTATAGTGGACTCTAACCTAGATTTTAATTTAGTATATTGATTGAAGTTTTTTAGTACCTCCTTATAATTGAAATAATATTTTATATGTATAACTATTTTTATAATATTTTAAGCTTTCGTATCACACTAGTGCCAATCAGAAAAGGCCAGCCGATATTTGTAATTGGTAGAAATCCATACAAAAAGGAATCCTTTTTCTTAAGAACTACACAGAAGCCAGAGAGCAGTTTCCATATTAATAAACTTGCCATTTTGAAGTTTTAATTATAAATATATATATACAACTATTTAGAATATTATTATGCTCTAACT
Source organism: Humulus lupulus (assembly GCF_963169125.1). Lineage (NCBI taxonomy): Eukaryota > Viridiplantae > Streptophyta > Magnoliopsida > Rosales > Cannabaceae > Humulus > Humulus lupulus. The sequence goes on along the minus strand of NC_084801.1, from coordinate 123,465,328 downwards.
TCGAATTCCCGTCACCTATATTAGAATAATGTAATATATATATATCTTCTGTATAAAAAAAATATGTAGATATCAGAATTAATTATTTGTTTTGTTATCTTTAATAGAATATTCTAAAAATTTAAGTAAATATATTTTTAAAACTAACTAAATATAAATATTTATTAATTATATTAATATAAATTTAAATATTATAAAATATTATTATTATAATATATTAATCCAAGATTACATATATAATAATTATATTAATATAAATTTAAATATTATAAAATATTATTATTATTTAGAATTTCTCAAAAATTCATGGGGATTCTAAATAACTACTTTGTACACTGTCATTTAAAAAAAAGGAATTATAATATATCCATATACCGAAAACAAGAAAACATGTTGTTTTTAAATCTGTCCGTGAAACAAATTATTTTGAAATTTTTTTCGGCACTGTAAAGTATTCTAAATTTTCTGAAAATAGGTAGGATGCCTACTATAACTACAGTGTATAACTTCATGTAAAAATATTTTTGTTATAATTTATTCCTGCACTAAAAATTAGAACGGCCCTACCCCTAGTATATATGTATGTTATTATATTTAGTGTGCTGGTGAAAAGAGAAAAGTGAAAAGTGTAGTGTTAATTAACATTTCGGCAAAAATAAATTAACTTTAAAAAATGGCAAGAAAAAGCTATGGAAACATAACAAGTAAAATAGTAGGAAAAAAACCAGCTTATTAGTTTCACCCATTGGTACATCAAAGTAAGATTTTACGGAAAGTATATTCGAATGAGTAGATCAAGTTTAAATGAGCTAGATGCTGATCAATACAAATAATACATATATATTATATATATATATATGTATATTATGTTCATATAACACATGTTTTCGCACCACGACGAGTCTAGTGCACTTGTAACACAAAAAAGCATATGCGTACAAGAAAAATATAAAACCACCAACACCACCCTCTAGGAGACTGCTAAGAAACTTTGTGTAAGATATATATACTTATATATATATATATATATATAGTTTTTATTATTTGTGCTCCAATATAATATATATTGTGTTGTGATCACAATTCTAATTGACTAAGTTCGACAAATTTGTGGTGCAGTATTTTGTGGTACAGTGCACATATACGTGTGTTATAATCTTTCTATTACTGTTTATTTTAAGATAGTATATTTTTTATTTTCTGTCAGAAATTTGTTTCGAAAGGGTTGCAATGTAAAATGTGTGTTTTTTATTTAAGTAATTTACGGCGAAAGTAATTAATTTGAAAAGTTATTCTTAAGTCATTAATTAAGTAATTTTTTTTGCAACAAAAGTCACATTTTATATTAATTTGGTGTAGTAAAAGTCATTAACTAGTCTATTAGATTTAAATAAATATGACTAATAACCACACATAATAATTACGAAGTGCAATATTTTAAGCTACTATTTTACTTTTTTTTATTGTCAAAAAAATTACTTAGTAAATTAAGTGTAATTTTTCAGACTATTTAAAGGTATTTGTGGTAAATATATGTGTTTTTATTCTTTTGTTATTAAGTGCATATATATGTTCTTGTGTATATATATGCTAGGTAAAAATAGTATGTAATGCACGTTTGTTTAGTTTTAAAGATATAAACATGATTATTCAAAAATGTATTTATTTTTATTATTTTTAATTATAATATAAACTTTAAGTAAATTAAAAAAATATCATAAAAATAAATAAAATATGTTTAATATAATGTATGATATAAATGTATTAAAAAATTAGAGCAAAACATTGTCTATAATTTTAATAAAAATCGGTTCACTTTTTTTTCTTCAATATATAATAGAATGAATTATATATAAATATTTATAAGAATAATCTCAACATATACGACATCTAAACACAAGATTGACATATATATATTTATATGACTACATGACATATATATAAATTACAATAATATTTAAAAAGAAATTAATAATAGAATAAAATAAGAATAGAAAAAGTCATAGTGTAGAGTAGTATACATGCATCAACTATTTTTAGTTTCTAATGTAACTCACAATGCCTTTGGGTGAATTTGATGAATAAAAAAAGCTTCAATCACTTAATAAAAATTAAACTATCACACAAATTTATAAGATAAAAAGAATGATATGTATGACTTTATTATTTTTAAATAAATATGATTTAATTATTTAAATTATCATAAAATATCTTAAAAATAACCTATTTTAATTTATTTATTTTTGTTGAAGTTTATGTAATTGTTAATATAATATACTAAAGATAGTAGATTATATTATGTTATATGTTTAATATGATATTATTCTAATACGTGAAGTTTAAATTTAAGTTTAATTAAATTTCATTTAAGTTATAAAACATATGGTTTTATTAATTTTAAATAACTGTTATTGTAAAATATTTAAAAAATATCATATTTTAATTTGATTTAAATTTAAAACATGTTTACAATCTATAGTTAAATATAAAAAATTCTGTTATATAAGAATATTCCGTTAAAATTAACGCAAATAAAATAAAAAACAGTTAAAATAAAAATTTTTCATTATCTACACATTTATTATATAAAAGAGATATATGTATATTTGTGTGGAAATTAAGCTTATCTTCCTTTAAATCTCACAGACCCTCAAAATAAATGAAGGAAAATTCTCAATAACTCACCCCTCAACATCGATCACTTCCTCTTGTATAACTTGTAACAATTTGATTTTGGTTATTAATTAATTATATTGATTTGACTTGAGAGACATGAAAGGCTCACATGTTTTTTTTTTTTATATATACTAGATATGAGTAATGTAAAATATGCATTTATTTATAAAATTTATTAATTATTTTTATTAAATTTATATTAATGTAATATAAATTTTTAAATAAATATCTTATTTTAATTAATTTTTTTTTTAAGTTTATGTTTGTTCTAGGTTTTGAATTTGGAAGTGACAACAAGAGATTATATATTATATGTTTAATGTAATATTAAATATAATAATTATATTTTAAATTTAAGTTTCTTGGTAGTGTTTTAAAAAAAAAAGTAATTTGTTGCTAATTCACATAAGATTATATTATATGTTTAATATGATATTATTCTAATAAGTGAGTTTAAGTTTAATTAAATTTTATTTAAGTTATAAAACATATGATTTTATTATTTTTAAAAAATTATCATTGTAAAATATCTCAAAAATATCACATTTTAATTTATTTAATTATTTATTATTTTAAAATAATTATCATTGTAAAATATCTAAAAAATATCCTATTTTAATTTGTTTAACTATTTATTATTTTTAAATAATTATCATTGTAAAATATCTCAAAAATATCTTATTTTAATTTTTTTAATTATTTATTTTATTTAAGTTTAAGTGTTTACAAACTACCGTTAAATATAAGAATATTATGTTAAATATAAGACTATTCCGTTAAAGTTAATATTAAAAAAATAAAAAAACTGTTAAAACCAATAATTTCTGTTATCTGCATACTTATTATATATACTAGGTAGAAGCAATATGTAATATACGTTTATTTAGTTTTAAAGTTGTAAACATTGTCTATAATTTTAATAAAAATTGGTTCACTATTTTAAAAATATATATACATAATAGAATGAATTATAGTGTTATAATATATATAAATATTTATATCAATAATCTCTCTATATATGACATCTAAACACAACATTGACATATATATATTTACATGGCTACATGACATATATATATAATATAATAATATTTAAAAAGAAATTAATAATAGAAATAAAATAAGAATGGAAAATATTATATTGTAGATAGTAGTATGCATGCATCAACTTTTTTTAGTTTCTAATGTATCTTACAATATCCTTTGGTGAATTTGATAAAGATATATAACTCCAATCACTTGATAAAAAACAAACTATCACACAAATTTATAAGATAAAAAAAATAATATGTATGTATTTATTATTTTTAAATATATATGATTTAATTAATTAAATTATCATAAAATATCTTAAAAATATCATATTTTAATTTATTTATTTATTTATTTTTGTTTAAGTTTATGTTTGTTCTAATTTTTGAATTTGGCAGTGACAACAAAAGATTATATATTATATGTTTAATATAATATTAAGTTAAGTTTAATTAAATTTTATTTAAGTTATAAAATATATGGTTTTAATATTTTTAAATAATTATTAATATCTCAAAATATCATATTTTAATTTGTTTAATTACTTATTTATTAAACTTTATTTAAATTTAAGTCATGTTTATAATCTATCGTTAAATATAAGAATATTCTGTTAAATATAAGAATATTTTGTTAAAGTTAAAAAAAAAACAGTTAAAACTAAAAATTTCTGTTATCTCCATACTTTTTATATAAAAGAGATATATATATATGGCATATATACGTTATAGAGATTCTTTTATATATACATTTGTACAGTATGTGGAGAAAATTTGTACTTGTGAAAGAAGAAGTATAAGTCAGAATACATGAGGTAGAGTAGAGAAGTAAAATACATAGGAAACTTAACATTCTTTTGACTCGGTTGCAAGTAAGAATTTTCATTGGTTGAGAGAAATGGCTTAGAAATGAGAGTTCACTAGACTCGTGCGTATTTTTTTATGTACGGCGTTAGTTATATGTCATTAATGGTGAGATATAATTAATATGTTTACATATATATATATATATAAAAATTATTATATGTCCGAAAGAAAAATATATTGTCGTTTGAGGAAAAAAAAAACAGATAGAGCTGACATTGATAATTTCAAGACCGTTCACAGTTGAGGCTGGCATTAATTAAGACAATTTGGGAAAATGCGGACAACAGTCGTAATATAATAGTTTTGTCATCAACAATATATCACAAATTCTTTTTTGATGTATATACAACTAAACTGATGTTCATCTATCGATCTCCCACTCAGTTGTGTACCTTATTCTTCATAATATTCATTACAGAAAATGATCATGTCAATTGTAGTTGTAGCAACTAACAATATCATGTTAGATTAAAATTTAATATAGATGGATAACAATCCTAATAGTGAATAAACAAATTATTGTATATAAATAATATGATCGAATATATGTAGATTCAGTTATTGCTATTGATAATTTCGATCTATAAGCTTTAGATCTACAAAAGAAAATAAAATAAAATAGAATGAGTACATGAGTTTCTAAACTCTTACTAACTCTTTTGAATGGAGTTACTAAAAGACAGAAAATGAGCAGTGAACTTGAGGACCGGTACTCTATATTTATAAAGTGAGACATGTTGGGATATACAAAATCGGGTAACAAATAATGTTGACTATTAATTATAATATTTGTCAATAAATAAAATATTGACTTTGGTATATTAAATGAATTTAAATCAATTAGTTGTAACATAATTGATTTTATATACCATATAAATAAATATTCTAACATTCTCCCACTTTGTTAGCATTTAATTAAAGTATAACTTAAGCTCAACGATTATCTCTGTTAGATAACAAAGACACGAATCATGCCGATAGATCCTCTATTTATGGCGAGTATTATCTTCCATGTATTACAATATATTTATTACATAACAGTGTACTTTATGTGGCTATGTATTTAAACAAATAAATCTTATGTTTATTTAGGACCTATGAAGATAAAAATTTCTCAAATAAATTAAGATGCCCATAAATATGAGAAAACATAAAAATAAGAGTTTCATTGATAATAACTTCAGTTTGTATAATAATTTTACATAAGAGAACCAAGTTCCATGTTCACTACATGATCCTTGAATTTATGAGGTGGCAAGTCTTTCGTCATAAGATCAGCAATCATCAATTCAGTAATAATGTGTTGAATGACCGCTTTATTTTCTTTAACACGTTCTCTCACGGCTAAGTACTTTATGTCGATGTGCTTGCTTCGACTACCACTTTTGTTGTTCTTAGCCATGAATACAACAACTAAATTGTCACAGAACATTCTTAATGGCCTAGATATGGAATCTACATCTCTAAGGCCTGAAATGAAACTCTTTAGCCATACACCATGCGATGTAGCCTCAAAACATGAAACGAACTCGACTTCCATAGTAGAATAGCAGTCAAAGTCTGTTTGTTACTTCTCCATGATATAGCTCCACTGGCAATCATAAACACGTAACCAGAGGTTGATTTACATGAATTAGTACAACCAGCAAAGTCTGAATCTGAGTAGCCAACTACTTCCATGTTGTCGGTTTATCTGAACACGAGTTTATAATCCTTAGTACTCTGAAGGTACCTCATAACTTTCTTTGCAACTTTCCAATGGTCTAACCCCGGGTTACTCTGAAATCTTCCTAGCATTCTGACAGCAAAGGCAATGTCGGGTCTTGTGCACACCTGAGCATACATCAAGCTTCAAGCTTCCAATAGCAGAAGCATATGGGATGTTCTTCATTTTCAAAATCATTCTTTAGACATTGGCTCAAATTTAATTTATCACCCTTAACAATAAGAGCAACACTTGATGAATAATCTTTCATCCGAAATCTCTCTAAAACTTTGTTAATGTGGCTTCTTGAGATAGACCTAAGATACCCTTGTATCTATCTCAATGGATCTTAATGTCAATGAAATAAGACGCATCACCCATATCCTTCATCTCAAAGTTCTTTGAGAGAAATTTCTTCACCTCATGTAGCATGCCCTTATCATTGGTTGCATGAAGAATATCGTCTACATATAAAACAAGAAAACAAATCTTACTCCCACTGACCTTCTGGTATATACATTGATCCATGACAGTCTCTTCAAATCCAAAGGAAGCGATGTCATCATGGAATTTTAAATACCATTGGCAGGACGCTTGTTTTAAACCATAAATGGACTTTTTAAGCTTTCACACCAAATGATCACCATCACTGGAGGAGAACCCTTCTGGTTGTTTCATGTATATCTCATCCTCTAGGTTACCATTCAGGAATGTAGTTTTCACATCCATCTGCTGCAGCTCTAAATCGAAATGAGCGACTAATGTCAGGATAAATCCGAGGGAATCATTCTTAGATACTGGAGAAAAGGTCTCTGTATAGTCAATTCCTTTTTTTTGAGTGAATCCCTTAGCAACGAGTCTCGCTTTGTGTCTCTCAATGTTGCCTAATGAGTCTTTCTTTGTTCTGAAGACCCATTTACACTGAATAACCCTCACCCTATTAGGCAACTCAACAAGATCCCAGACTCCGTTGCTCTTCATAGAATTAATTTCTTCATTCATGACATTGTACCACAATTCCGATTCTTTGTTATTCATAGCTTGTGAAAACGTTTCTGGATTTTGTGGTGTTAGATTAATATGAAAGTAGGCATATGAACAATCCTATATACATGTAGGCGGAATTAATATATAGAATGAACATATACAAAAAAATCGAATATTGTATACCTCCAGCCATTGCTATTGATAACCTCGATTTAGCTTTAGATCTACAAAAGAAAAGGAAATAATTAGAACGAGTATACGGGCTTCCAAGCTCTCACTAACTCTTTTAGATGGAGTTACTGAAAGTCAGAATGAGCAGCGAGCTTGGGGACCGGTACTCTATATTTATAGAGTGAGACCTACCATCAGAGTCTCTGCCACAGATTGAGATATTTCCTCAATCAGTTGGGATATGAAAAATCGGGTAACAACAAAATCAGGTAACAAACAATGTTGACCATTAATTAGAATATTTTGTCAATAAATTAAATATTGACTTTAATATATTAAATCAATTAGTTGATTTTATATACCAAATAAATAATATTCTAACATGTGGTCCTAGTGGATCTTCTTAAGGCTACACCACCAAGCTCTTGGGGAGCGGATGGTTCTGCTTGTTATTCAACAATTATAGGCAACTCCTGAACAACTTGATCCATTTGAACTTCATCATTGACTTGTGGATCTTCAACAATTGGTTGTAGTGGTTTAACATCCATTTGGACTCTAGGGGTGTTATCAACCACAATCAATCTTTCTCTTGAGGTGGAGGATTCTGAAGGATTTTTCTCAGATGCTAAGTCTCTTCACTACTACAAAAATGAGATTTCCCAACAGTTTTTAACTGTCGTTATTGAGCAACGATGACAGTCGACTAACTGTCGTATTTGCCTATGCCGGCGTAGGGGTAGCTACGCCGACAATTATTAGGTGTCGTTGTTGCTGGCTACGCCGACAGTTATTAAGTGTCATTGTTGCTGGCTACGCCGACAGTTATTAGGTGTCGCCATTGCTAGATACGCCGACAGTTATTAGGTGTCGCCATTACTGGCTACGCCGACAATTATTAAGTGTCGTTGTTGCTGGCTATGCCGACAGTTAATAGGTGTCGCCATTGCTGGCAACGCAGACAGTTAATAGGTGTCACCATTGCTGGCAATGCCGACGAATTTTTTTTAGGACGCGCAATGCGTGCCCTTAAAAGTTATACTTTAAATTTTAAAAAAATTAATTCATATTTATTTTAAATTAAAAATTATTATTTAAATGAAACATTTGTATACAAATCTAAAAACCTATAGATTATAATAAATTTTTTTTTACAAGAAGCTAATTATATTAACAATTTAAGTGACTTCTTTTAAAAAAAAAACTATTACAATTGAAATTAATCTATATATTACATACAATGGTAGAACACAACAAAACTATATACATAAATAAAAATCTCACTGTACATAATTCTTACAAACAAGAAAGAAAATAATACCCAACAACTTGAAGAAAAATTTCTTGTTGCCTTGGTTCTCTTATATAATTGTCTTGGTTCTCTTAAATATCCAAGTAGAGTTTTAGCCTACAATACAAAATAAACACCATTAAAGTCAAACCAAAACTAAAATAAATTCCAAAACCCTTCAGAACTTCCAAGGCATAATCAATATGATATATCTGTTCTTGGGATTTTAAACAATAATCATGATTAAATTGGTATACGATAATTAGTACATCACAAGCTTAGATAAGGCCCCATGAAGTTATGGCCAATATAGTGAAACATGTAGAGACAATTGTTTTCACTCTAAATTTTAACAAAGACAGACACTGTGAAGTCACAAATCAGAGTTTGAATACAACAAACAAGACAAGCTTATATATTTTGTTTCCTTTCTTTCTTGAGTTGAAAGAGAATCAACAGAGTTCATCACCACTCACCACTGAGAAGAGAAGCTGAACAACTCCTTCACATGCATGAGTCATGCCTCACTGGTGGAAATGTAGAATGAAAATTATACAATAATATATCAGCATGAAATGAATGTAGTAGAAATATACCAAACAAACCACACATAAACCATAACACTTTTCTATCTGAAACAGCTAAGTGTAAGTCTATGCCCCACATAACTCAGAATAAGGTAAAACTATATAATAAATAATTAAATCCCACATAAATTTATATCAACTAAGTAGCTAATTCAAGTACTTTACTTTGTATGTGAGAAGATACTTCAACTTAGTCAAGCCATAGCAAAAATCAAGAGAATAGCCGAAAGTAGTTTCTGTGGTGCAATTATAAACATCAACCATACAGCTCTTCAATAATTAAAAGTAAACTTCCAAAAAAAAATTAATGTCATGTAAAATCTAACAAAACTTAATCAGCAGTGGCAAACTTGATACCTTCACCAAAATAAAACCTATTACTAGAAACAACTTTTGCCTGTGTGCCTAAATATAAATAGTATCTGACTAAAAAGAGAATCCAATAAACAACGAGAAATTAATATACATATATACACATATACAAAGACATGCACTATGTAGGTAATATGCATCGGATTCTAAGTCCATAGTACTTAGCAAAAAAAGAAAAGATAATATAGTTATAAACACTACTACAAAAACGGGATTTCCAGACAATTTTTAACTGTCGCTATTAAGAAATTTTAATTAGAATTTACTTATGTTTATCCCATGAATTAGTTATGTAATTGATTTCTATATGAATTATTGTATTTTTCTGGTCACCAATTCTGTGATTTTTCAGCTCTCTTATTGCAAATGTCTCCAATTTTGTGTTATGAATGTCGGAATGTGTTTCTATTCTGATCATAAAGCATAAAGAGTAATAAACTTTTATTAATTCACAGTTACAACTTCAGTCTTTGATGGAAATCTTGAGTGCAACAGAGCCTCACTACATCAGATGTGTGAAGCCAAACAGTGTGGCTGCGGTTGTCACTCAGTGTGGCTGGAGATGCAGAGTTGCAAGAAAAGAACTCAGAAAGCTCAAAATGGCATGTTATATATATATATATATATATAGATTTTTATATTCTTTCAACTCAATGTAATCTGGTTTCATGTTGAGTGGGGGATACTAAGTGATAATGTTTTGTCAAATTTATTTAGGCTGCCAGATAAACAGGGGCTCTTAAAGAAGCCAAGGACAAATTGGAAAAGCGTGTGGAGGAGCTTACTTGGCGTTTACAATTGACGAAGCGGTTGAGGGTAATAATTGCTTTCTATTTTTCCCTCTTCATTTTACATCATCTAATTTTCAATTTTTTCATTTATCTCATTAAAAAACTTGAAATTCAAAATATAAGAAACTTATTTTCTTCCAATAAAGAGATTCAGAGAAATCTGAGGAGGCCATTCAGGTTTATTCTGCTGAGCAAACTAAGAATGAGGAATTGACTAGGAAGCGTGAAGTTGCGGAGAAGAAAGCAAATCAGTTTGAAGATTCATTGCAGATGTTTGAAAGCTTGAAGTAGTCAAAATATATGACTACTTGAGCTCTATTTGAATATAAATGAAAGTGAAACGTTAATCTTTCATAATCTAAATCATTCATACTTTTTTTTAGGATTTAAAACGGACATCATTTCCCCTATGTTTGTAACTTAACCATCTGTCAATATTAATTCAAATAATTCAGTCAATTCAAACAAAAAAAAAAATTCTTCCTTATATCTCTCCCATCACGCAATTATATATATCACAGAACCTATTTCACTAAGACATGCAAGTTCTCAACATTCCGTTATCACCGTAACACACAATTATAATCTCAGAACCTACTTCACTATGGATGAATATTTAAGATATTCAAACTCCTTTAACATACACTTGTATAATATTAAAAAGAATAAAAGAATATACCTCTGAATATGTTTAAACAATTAGAATCCAAATTAAGACATGTAAGTTTTCAACCTTCCGTTATCACCGCAATACACAATAAAAAAAACAATTAGAATATTCCTCTGAATATACCTCTCTCTTCCTATGCATTTTAAATATACATATAATTATAAAAAATGATTGTATTCAATTTTTCTATTAGTTATTGTGAATTTTCGTATTTCGTATTTCTAGTTTTCATGTATTTATGCATTATTTCATCAAGTTCTTTGTTATGATTATTGAAATATGTACTCACTCATGTCAGTACTCAATTATTAAAAATTCATGACTCTCTCTCCCCCTGAGGATCTGATAATAATGGAGGTTTATATAAATATAATATTATCTTTTTTTTTTAATTTGATTTTCCAGCCTTTCTAATCATCAGATCCAAAATACTTGACCCCTTTGATAACTAAACTCAAGCTGTTGACTTATCAATAATCAGATCTAAACTTGGTCCAATCCATATTTTAGACACGTTTGATAAATATATTCATGTATTCTTTTTTTTTTTTTTTATATATGGAGACCCTTTTCTAAAGGTGATATTGTGATTGGTCAGTACTTCTGACCATATTTCCACCACCTTCAATATGCATGCTTTAACATATATATATGCATCGTAACAGAATTAGAGTATATGCAAGAATTGATCAACTTAATAATCTATACCCACACACATATACATTTATAAAATTCAGATCCAAATAAACAAGTGAAAAACATGTTCATTTTAGACACAAAGATAGTGGGAAAAGCTGGAGTACTTACTAGTTGCTGGAACTGTATTTGTATTCTTGGTTGTTTGTTTTCCATTAAGCTTATTTTGCATCCAGCCAAACAGCTGCATTAAAACAAATCAAGACCACCACAGTAGTTTCTTTTAATTTGTTTATTAATATCTTCTACCTATTCTTAAATATGTTCTATAATTGACATAGTAAATAATAGTTTATTTTTTCCCCTAACCAAAGTAGTTAATAGAATCATATTAATTAAAAAAAAATATACGTATGTTATATGAAAGAGACATGCTGATTAATCCTATTTACAATTACATAGTAAGGATCTAACAATTTCAGAGTGGCTAGGATAAGTAGGATTGTTATGACGTATTTCAACGTATAATCGAACTGTAAAGAAAAAGAAAAAAAACATAGTGGGAAATGTAAAAAAAAAAGAAGAAAAACATAGTGGAGAGTACAACACACATATATATATGACTTTGATATACATTCAATTAGGCATATAGTGTTGGATTAAAAACCTATTTTATGGGCACATATGTATAATGTATAATGCTATTGTTGACGCGGTTCTTCGCCAACAGGAAATTAAGAAAAGAAGAGAAAGAGGTTAGTGCTAATGTTGAACCGTAACAGATATATGATCTTGGAGAAGTGAAATGGTGACTCAAGACACGTTTTTTAAGTAGTTCGAAGGTTAAAATCCTTCTACTCCACTAGTCAGTATTATTTCTGTATACTGGATATTTGATTACAGCGTATTTCTTACAAGAGATAATCCAACCCTTATCAACTCCCAGGGTCTCCATATTTATAGGAGAAGACACCTGGGAGTTGGTAAGAAGGTCATCCCGTGACTTTCTTACCTATCGTATCAACTCTGTGACATTCATGATTAATTCCTAAACCTCACACATAAGTACGGTCAAATCAATAGGTAAGGAGATAATGGGCCGCACGGCCCAACCTAGTCGTGGGTGTCTGAATACGCACGTTCCTGCTGCGTGTCCGAGAATTCAGGGGCATATCAGACACGTGATGTCTGATATATACACGTTTACCTTGCGTGTGTTGACTTTACAAAGAGTCATAGCCTCCATATCAAGCTCGTACCACGAGCTTGATACCTAACTCGACCTTCGGCCCTCAGAGTCCGGACTCAAGTCTTGGGCAATCTTGGCGAACCCTTGGGTTACCTCGAGCTAAGGAGGTATGATCTTATGACGGTAGCTCCGGTTTTGGGGATATCCACGAGGTAACCATGATTAGGCCGCAGCTCAGCTCGCTAATCAGCCCGTGGGAAAATCAGGGCGTACATCTGCCCCCCAAGCCCCTGCTCGTGGTATACCACGTCGTATAAGGCCACAGTAGGGGCTTTTAGGCTTCCCCATGAACTCTTCACATTCCACATCTTACGCAGGTGCCTGATACGTGGAACATCGTGGTTGGTGACGATACGTCTTACGAGAACCGCATTTAATGGCCTAGCCTATGCCCAGCCGTCGTTTCGTATTCGAGTGGAGGGCCTTGGATCCCACATCAGGGCCATCCAACGGCCCTCTACACATGATCCTTCTTATATATAAAAGGGGTGGCCACCCTATGCATGGGCCACCCTTTCATTTGAAATTTCTCAGAACTTCTTTCCTTCTTCTCTCTTCATCTCAGAAGAAAAAGAAACCCTCCTTTCTGTGACTGCCATTCTCAGTGTTCGAGAAGCTCAGGCGTGAGGATTCCTTCGAATCTTTGGAGACAGCAACTCCCACGAAGCTCCAACCTAGGCGACACCTTCATTCACCTCCCAACCAAACACTGTAAGTCTCCTGACCATGCGTGTTTTGAAAATATTTTTCACTGTAGCTTAGGTAAATATTTACTGTAGCCACATGCAAGGGTTTACTGGTTTTTGTGGGTATGAAGGGTGAAAGCCTTTTAGGTTAGGGTATTTTTTGCTGTAGGAAATCGTTTAGGAGTATGGTTTACAGGATGCATTTTCTGGGGAAAATTTCTAGGTAGGAGTTTTGGAATTTTGGGTGCAAAACCGGGTAGCTTAGGGGACACGCTTCACAGGCGGTTTTGCAATCTTTGCCTACTGAAACTTTCCCCCCAAGGCAAATTCTATCCTGACCCTCCTGACACACGAATTCTGAGTAATCGGGGATCTGTTGGGAGCACAGGTGCGTGTTCATTGAACCGCGTGGTCCCACTCTCCATGGGCTGGGCTTACCTCAGCTCGTGCAAATAACATTTGATTTTTCCTCATGCTTGGGTCGCCTTTTTCTGAAATATTTTCTTTTGTTCGCTAGGCAACCAGATGGCACCGAAGAGGAACGCTCCAAAGAAGGCCGTCGGCAGCTCGGCCTCCCAGCAAGACAAAGGAAAGGCGGTGATGCCAGACTCCCCGATCCCCAACTTTGGGCCGGCAGTGGAGCAGGAGCTCGAGGTGGCTCCTGATGCGTTCTTCGAGGCGGAGAAGATCGTCTCAAAGATCACCGACCAGACGAAGATCAATAAGATGTTCCTCTCCCACAACATCGCGCTGGGGAGGACGTCAGTGATTGCCCGACCTCCCGCAGAAGGCGAGCAGAGTTACACGCCGCTTGACGAGGCATTCGCGGCCTGGAGCGGCGAGCATTTCAAGGCGGGGGCATTCCTCCCGCTGGACCTGTATTTTGCTGACTTCCTAAATTATGTGAAGTTGGCCCCATTCCAGCTGCCCCCCAACTCTTATCAGTTGTTGGCGGGGTTGAGATATCTATTTTTGAAGCACGAGTGGGAGGTCCCCACTCCAGCGGACATTTTGTACTTCTTCTGCCTCAAGGCCAGCCCGAATCAGCGGGGACGAGGCGACGGGTTTTACTACTTAACCCGATTTCCCAATACGGCTGCGGTCATCGAGCTGCCCAACGACTTCAAGGATCAATTCTTCATGTCGACGGGGTTCAGGAACTGCGAGCTCCACTACTTCAATCGTCCTCGTAAGTGTTTTTTATCCTTAGCTCGTAAGTTAAGTGTTGTTTTAGCTCCTCCCGTATCCCTTTCTGACTTAGACCAATCCTGCAGCCATCTTCCCGAGGACGGAGAAATCTGTGACCCTCGGGGCCCAATACGAGACACTGGCGAGCTTGCCCCCCAGTGAGAAAGATTACAGCGTGCTCGTAACAGACGAGACGATGGTAGCTTGCAAGCTGATTTTCCCAAATCAGACCTTGAACCTCAGGAGGCCCCGGGAGCTTCCCCCAGCTCGTGACACCAGACCCAACATCGTGGAGGAGGTCGCAGGAGATGAAGATGAGGAGGATGAGGGCGACGAAGTTCCCCTTGTGAGGAATAGGAAGCGGGCTTTGGAGGTCGCTTAGAGGACGGGCGAGGAGAGGATCCAATCCGGAGCAGCCGCGGGTCCTTCTGGCCAAGGTAACCCTTACATGTTTAGGAGTCTAGATAGGGCCACAGCAGACCCTCGGCTGGCTAGGTTCAATCCTAGGCAGCTCGTCCATCGTCACCGAAGTGATCCAGACCTGAACACAACCCTGCTCCACTGTGTCGACCGGCTCGTGCTGGACTACCAAGATAGGCGGCCTAGGGGTACCGTAGTAGTAGATAACACCCTAGCCTTTAGGTCGATCCTATTCGAGGAGTATGGGACCAACCTTCGGTCATGGACATCACTCCGGAGGGGTGCTGTAGCTCCGGGGCTTAGGCAATATGTAGAGGAATCTAGCCCTGAGTCAGCCTCGGACCCAGAACTTGCGCCAGCTCGGGAAGTAATCAACTTAGATTCTTCTTCTAGCTCGGGGGGTAGGATTCCCTTTAGTATACATATACTTGAATTTTTCTCATTACCCCTTTGTTTTTTTTTTCTGTATGATTGCCAACTCTTGTACTAACCATGTTCTCGTTTTGACAGAAGAGATGTCTCAGCCCGAGGAGAGCCTGCAAGGTGCGTTCTTTGGGGGGAACCCCCCAGCAGGGGCCGCTGGGCCAAAAATGAAGAGGCTTCGGACGTCCAAGAACGCCACCGGGACCCTCGCCAAGTCTCCTACAAAGGAGAAGGAGTAAGCCCCAGCTGCCCAGGTCGTGGGAGCGGTCCCTCCTACTGCAGGGGGAAGCAACATGCCTCCACCCCCTCCGTGAGCTCCGGCCGCCGCCCGGGATGTAGGAACGGAGCTCGGGACTTCGACGATTGTACCCTCCAAGGTACGCATCCCAGCCAATCCCCAGGACCTGGGGAAGATCCTCGAGGCCTTCCGGGGAACGGTGTATGAGTCGGCGAACTACGCCGTCAGCCATATATACAAGTTCACCGAGAAGGAGCTCCGGGCCATCGAGACAATGAGCCTAATGGGCGTGCTCGAGTCTTCACTGGGCATGGCCATGACGGTAAGCTAACTAACCTTTTTGTGGTTTTTATTATTACACTTTGCCCTATTTTTTCTCTCTTTTTTCTAAGGCAATTGTCTTTTCACCTTTGCAGAGCGCTGTTGCCCTTCACCGGAACATCGCCAGGACCAAAACTCAGCTCGAGGACTTGAGGAGCGAGCACCAGACTACCCTGCAGGCGGCTAAGGATGCCTTGGCGGCCTCGCAGGTCGAGTTGGAAAAAACCCGCTCGAAAGTCCAAGAGCTCGAGACCTCCCTCGCTACCTTGCGGACAGACCTAGATGCCGCGAAGGCTGAGGCTCAGGCCGCCCAGGCCGCCCTAGAGGCCGAGTAGACAACTTCAGAAAAGTCCCTGGAAGACCTGTTCTACCATTGTTGGGCCTACAATCCAGACGCTGACTTCTCCTTCCTGTCAGCGAGCCTTTGGGAGCGCTTGCTGGTGAAGTTCTAAGCTCGCCTTGATAAAGAAGCGCCCTCCGAGGCCGGGGAAGGCTCTGGCGCACCTGAGCAAGGCGAGACGGCGACCTCCAAGGGGCCACCTAGCGGAGCTTAGGGCGCTTCTTCTCCTGTGCCCTTCACTATTTTTTAATATTTTTTGTGTAACCTTTGCATGAGGTGCTTCCACCTCGAGACAATTTGATTCAACGTTTTTAATTGATCCTCTTTCTTGCCCTTACGCATTTTGGTTACAATTTTTTGAAAAACTTAGTTCGCGTTAATCTTTTATCCATATCTCGAGCTCTTTAGGAAGAACAATGATCAATGGATTTAAATCAACTTCTAAGTTTTATGACCCGGTTATGACCAGGAACTTAATTTGAAAACTTAGTTCGCGTTAACTTTTATCCATATCTCGAGCTCTTTAGGAAGAACAACGACCAATAGATTTAAATCAACTTCTAAGTTTTATGACCCAGTTATGACCAGGAACTTAATTTGAAAACTTAGTTCGCGTTAACTTTTATCCATATCTCAAGCTCTTTAGGAAGAACAACGATCAATGGATTTAAATCAACTTCTAAGTTTTATGACCCGGTTATGACCAGGAACTTATTTTGAAAACTTAGTTCGCGTTAACTTTTATCCATATCTCGAGCTCTTTAGGAAGAACAACGATCAATAGATTTAAATCAACTTCTAAGTTTTATGACCCGGTTATGACCAGGAACTTAATTTGAAAACTTAGTTTGCGTTAACTTTTATCCATATCTTGAGCTCTTTAGGAAGAACAACGATCAATAGATTTAAATCAACTTCTAAGTTTTATGACCCGGTTATGACCAGGAACTTATTTTGAAAACTTAGTTCGCGTTAAATTTTATCCATATCTCGAGCTCTTTAGGAAGAACAACGATCAATAGATTTAAATCAACTTCTAAGTTTTATGACCCGGTTATGACCAGGATTGGACTTAGTTAGCGTTAATCCTTATCAATATCTCGCGTTTTTTTAAGAAAAACAACGGTCAATCGATATGAATCAACTTCTAAGTCATTAAGGAGACCTGGTTATATCCAGGTACCATATGCCCCTCAAGTAACTGGGAAAGGGTCTTTCGTGGTTACTTTAGATTACACTTGCAAACATGTACAAAAGCTGATTCTCATTACTACATAAAAGATGGCCTTCCAGGCCTTACAAGTGAATCATTGATAATATTTCTTTAAGTGGATGGCATTCCAAGTCCGCGGGACCGCCCCTCCATTAAGCCGAGCTAACTTATAAGTTCCCTCCTTAATGATTTCGATGACCTGGTACGGTCCTTCCCAGTTTGGTCCCAAGACTCCATCTTTGGGATCTTTCCCGGCTAGGAAAACTCTCCTTAGGACCAAGTCGCCAACGCTAAAGCCGCGCTTTTTGACTTTAGAGTTGAAGTAGCGAGTGATTTTCTGCTGATAATGGGCAAGCTGGAGTTGCGAATCTTCTCGCCTTTCATCAACTAGGTCAAGGGAATTGCACAGTAGCTCGTGGTTGCGGTCCTAGTCGTAAGATTGGACCCTATGAGAAAGCACTTTAACCTCTACGGGGAGGACTGCCTCACTCCCAAAGGTTAGGGAAAAAGGAGTATGACCCGTAGGAGTCCGATGCGAGGTCTGGTATGCCCATAGGACCTGGGGGAGCTGTTCTGACCAGACCCCCTTTGCTTCATCTAATCTCTTCTTGAGGCTTGCCTTTAGAGTCTTGTTGACAGCTTCGACCTAGCCATTCGCCTGAGGATAGGCCACGGAGGAGAAACTTTTCACAATTCCGTACCTTTCACAAAACTCGGTGAACAGGTCGCTGTCGAACCGAGTCCCATTATTGGAGACGATCTTCTTTGGCAGGCCGAATTGACAGATAATGCTTTTAACCACGAAGTCAAGCACTTTTTTGGACGTTATCGTTGCCAAAGGCTCTGCCTTAGCCCACTTCGTAAAGTAGTCGATGGCTACCACGGCGTAACGGACCCCGCCCTTTCCAGTGGGGAGGGCGTCAACCAAGTCTATCCCGCAAACAGAAAACGGCCATGGGGACGAGATCATCTTTAGCTCAACTGGAGGAGCTCGGGCAACTGCAGCGAATCGCTGGCACTTGTCGCACTTCTTCACGTATGAGATCGAGTCTTTAGACAGAGTTGGCCAGTAATACCCTTGCCTCAGGATCTTTAAGGCCAAGCTTTGCCCCCTAGTGTGGTCTCCGCAAAAACCCTCGTGCACCTCTTGCAGAATGGCCTTTGCTTCATCTGGAAGAACACATCGTAGGAGAGGGAGGGAGTGCCCACGCCGGTATAACACCCCATCTACTATCGTATACCTGGGAGCTTGATAGAGTACTAACCGTGCACCATTACGCCCTTCAGGCAGCTTTCCCTCGACGAGATACTCAAGGATGGGGGTCATCCAGGTCGGCCTGGCGTCGATCATCTCGACCTCTGTCCCGACTTCTTCTATACTTGGTTTCTCCAAGAATTCTACTGGTACTAACCCCAAGGTCTCCGTCTCCCCAAAGGTGGCGAGCTTGGCAAGAGCATCTGCGTTAGCATTCTGCTCCCGAGGTATCTGTTCGATCGAGCCTCGCTCAAACGCGGACAGCTCAACTTTTACCTTTGCCAGATAGGCGGCCATCTTGGGTCCACGTGCGTGATACTCGCCCAGAACCTGGTTTACCACGAGCTGGGAGTCACTGAAGCACTGGACGGAGCTCGCCTTAAGCTCCTGAGCTATCCTCAGCCCCACCAGCAAAGCTTCGTATTCGGCCTCGTTGTTGGAGGCCTTGAATCCAAATCTCAGGGCCGAGTGGAATCTATGTCCCTCGGGGATATCAAAATGATTCCAGCTTCGGAGCCGTTTTCGTTGGATGAACCATCCACAAAGATCCTCCACGACGCCTGGGACGAGGTGACCTGGGGTGAGTCTTCTGCGGGATCCTCCTGGAATCCCGTGCATTCTGCCATAAAATCGGCCAGGGCCTGACTTTTTATAGCAGTTCGCGGAGTGTACAGAATCTCGAACTGACTGAGTTCGATGGCCCACTTTAACAAACGTCCCGATGCTTCAGGTTTTTGCAAGACCTGCCTTAAAGGTTGATCGGTCATGACGTGTATCGAGTGGGATTGGAAGTGCGGCCTGAGCTTTCGCGAGGCCGTGTTAAGGCAGAACGCCAATTTCTCCATCAACGGGTACCGGGATTCAGCCCTGAGAAGTCTCTTGCTGATGTAGTACACTGGTCTCTGAACTCGGTCTTCTTCTCGTACCAACACGGCACTAGCTGCATCCCCGATGACAGTGAGGTAGAGAAAAAGAGGCTCTCCTGCCTTGGGTTTGGATAATACGGGTGACTCGGCCAGATGTGCCTTCAGGTCGAGGAATGCGCTCTCGCACTCTTCTGTCCATTCGAACTTCTTGTTTCCTCGGAGCAGGTTGTAGAATGGCAAACATTTATCGGTGGATTTGGAAATAAACCGATTAAGGGCTGCCACTCTTCCTATCAGGCCTTGGACATCTTTTCGCGACCTGGGCGAGGGAAGCTCGAGAAGTGATCTGATCTTGTCGGGGTTTGCCTCGATTCCTCGGGTATTGACTATGAAGCCCAGGAACTTCCTGGATGCGACTCCAAAAGTGCACTTCTGCGGATTAAGTCTCATGCCATACTCCCGTAGTATCCTAAAACATTCTTCCAGGTCGGAAACATGGTTATCGGCAGTCTTTGACTTGACTAGCATGTCATCAACGTAAACTTCCATGTTTTTCCTGATCTGGCTTGCGAACATTCTGTTTACTAACCTTTGGTAGGTAGCTCCGACGTTCTTCAGCCTGAACGACATGACCTTGTAACAATAGACGTTAGTCGGGGTCATGAAGCTGGTGTGCTCCTGGTCTACCGGATTCATGGTGATATAATTGTAGCCTGAGTACGCGTCCATAAAGGACATGAGCTTGTGCCCCGCCGTGGCATCTACCAGCTGGTCAATCCTTGGCAGTGGAAAACAATCCTTGGGGTAGGCTTTATTCAGGTCGGAGAAGTCTATGCAGGTCCGCCATTTTCCGTTGGACTTCGGGACCAGCACGGGGTTGGCGACCCATATTGGAAATTTGGCTTCACGGATAACGCCACATTTCTTGAGCCAGGCAACCTCTTCCTTCAAGGCTTCAGCCCGAGCTGTTCCTAGGCGTCTTTGCTTCTGGGACTTGGCGGGAATGCTTTTATCCAGATGAAGTGTATGCATGATGACACTCGGGCTGATTCTCACCATGTCCTCATGGGACCAGGAAAACATGTCCAGGTTATCCCGCAGAAATTTAGTCAGCTCCGCCTTCCTCTTGCTACAGAGGTTTTTCCCGAGCTTGACCATCCGTGATAGGTTCTGCGGATCAATGTTCACTTCCTCCAGCTCCTCAATCGCTTGGAGCTCGGATTTGTCCTCGCCTATTCGGGGGTCAATGTTCTCACTTAAGATGACATTTTCCCCTTCGGCGCTTTGAGGTTTTTCAATCTCAGGATTAGCTAAGGGTTCCTGAGATTCCTCTCCACCACCTTGAGTGGCCATTGCCAGCTGCCCGGGTTTAGATTTTCCCTTCATAGAAATGCTGTAGCATTCCCTGGCAGCGATCTGATCGCCATGAACAGTGCATATTCCCGTGGAAGTAGGGAATTTCATCGCGAGGTGGCGAATGGAAGTGACGGCCTCAAACGTCATGAGCGTAGGTTGCCCCAAGATCGCGTTGTATGCAGCGGAGTAGTCGATGACCATGAATTCGAGGAGCTTGGAGACTGTCTGAGATCCTTCTCCTAGGGTGATCACCAGCTCGATCATCCCTATTGCTGCTAATCCCTCTCCCGAAAAACCATACAGCATCATGGAGGCCGCCTTCAACTCAGCAATGGTTAAACCCATCTTTTCTAACGTGGATCGGAACGGGAGGTTCACCGAGCTCCCGTTGTCGATCAGCACCCTCCTCACTCTCCGGTTGGCGAGCTGAACTGCCACGACCAAAGGGTCATTGTGAGGGAATTGGACATGGCCCGCATCTTCCTCCGTAAAAATGATCGGTTGTCTCTCCAACCGCTGCTGCTTTGACTAGCGCTGCTCTGGGACGAACTCTACTCCGTTATGAGCCTTTAGTTCGTTCACGTATCTCTTCTGGGCACCCCTGCTTGTGCCGGCCATGTGCGGACCTCCAGAGATGGTGGATATCTCTCCTCCAACCATGGGAGGAGGGACGTCCTGATCTATCCGAGACCCGGGCTGACTGGCCGGGACTTCTGGAGCAGGTCGACTTGTTGGAACCCTGTTCCGCGCGTATTGAGCCAAGGGACCGGCTCGGATGAGAGTCTCGATCTCATCTTTTAAATGCCTACAATCGTCAGTATTGTGGCCAACATCGTTATGAAAACGGCAAAACTTGGAGGTGTCTCTCTTCCCCTTATGGTGCTTTAATGGTTCCGGCCTCTTCCAGGGGACTCGAGTAGAGTTGGCTAGGAAGATGTTCTCCCTAGACTGGGTGAGCTCTGTATAAGTCGCGAAGACGGGCTTGAATTCGTCTATGGACTTATTCTTCTTTTGGCCGTGCTGACCGTTTTCTCCATTCCCCTTTCTCTTGCCTCCACTGGGCTGGTTGTTCTGTGAGACGTTTTGGGTCGCTACAACGACCTCCGTCCCCACTCCAGCGGTCTGTTCGGGGACCTGGCTGGTTCCCGCAGCTGAGGCTTCGGCTTCCTCCAAGTTTATCCATTCTTGGGCCCTGTTAAGGAATTCGCTAACTGAGCTGACTCCCTTCCTTTGTATATCCTTCCAGAGATCTCCTCCGACGAGGATTCCAGTTCTCATGGCCATGAGCTTGGAACTATCATCCGCATCTCTGGCTTGAGCAGCGACGTTCACAAATCTGCTCAGGTAGGTCTTCAGAGTCTCACCGGGCTGCTGCCTCACGTTAGCCAGGGAGTCGGCCTGAACACGGGCGGCCTGGGAGGCTCGGAATGCCCTTTTGAAATCTGTCGAGAAAGTATTCCAGGAGCTGATTGACTGTCTTTTACTTTGCTTGAACCACTGCCTGGCAGGTCCAGTCAGTGTGGAAGGGAAGATTAAACATCTCAGCTTAGGGCCAATGTTGTGGGCCATCATTAGGGTGTTGAACATCCCTAGATGGTCCGATGGGTCTCCGTCCCCATTGAACTTTGACAAGTGCGGCATACGGAAACCAGATGGGTACGCCGTTGCTGCTATACTGGGGGCGAAGAGTTCCATCTCGTCCCCTGAATCATATTCATCTTTTTCTTTTTCTGACAGGAGCTTCCTCATCAGCTCCTCCATCTGAGCCAGGCGCTCGAGGGTTTGGTCCTGATGTCCTTGGTTATTCCGGGGCTGTTCAACAGCTCCGGGTCCATTGTACATATTTGTTGGGTTATTGCCCCTCCTATCTTGAGATAGGTTATTTGGGACATTCCCTCCGTTACGTACTTCGGACAGGGCCCCCCTGAGCGAGCGTGGCCATCTCCTCCTGCTGGTTCCCCCTATGAGAGTTAAGGAGATCTCGCAGGTCGCCCCCCTGGGTGGTTTGATGACTTTGTGCCGAACTCAAACGCTGACGCAGGTCTCCCTCAGAGAGATCACTCCGGCGACTGCCGGTCCAGTGGCTCCTGCTAGATAGGCTTGGAGTCCGCCCTTGGTGGTGAGGATTTGGGCTTTCCCTTGGCGCCCTGCTACGCCGGGAAGGTCCAGCTGATGGCGGGTTTCTCCTACTACTCCCATAGGCTGGGATATCTCGGACGGGTCGAGGAGGAGATGGATATCTGATTGGAGACGGAGGATGCCTGACTGGAGAAGCGATCCTAGTTCCGTCAGGACAGATCAAATTTGGTGAGGGCCTTTCGACCTTGCCAACCTGCTGGTCCCGCGCCTGGCGATCTGGACGAGGCGCAGGACGGTTGTTGGGGACGGGCTAATGCTGCGAGCCCTCCCCGGATCTCCTTCGGGAATTACCTCGAGCTCCTCTGGGCGCTCTCGAGGATGGTTGGGAGCTAGGTGTCGACGTCCTGACTGAACGACTATATTGCTGTAGCCTGGCTCCAGGCACTTCTTCGAAGCTTGCCTTTTGATGGTGTGAGGAGGGAGTGGAGTTGGATGTCAGAAGTCTGTCTAAGCGGCTATGCCTGGACCGGTTACCCCGGCGAGACTTAGGAGCCTCGCCTTGCCTCTCTCCAACGTTAGCATCGGTTGTGAGAGGGGGTAGTCGGGCCAGCACATCCTTGATCTACTGGCTAGCTATTGCTAGCTGACTCCTTAGCTGAGCGTTCTCCATCTCCACCGCCGTGTAATAACACGGGTTTGGATTAGGTGGCCGGGGGGCCGAACTTCCGGTGTCATCTTGGCCCACCGGCTGCTTTCCTGGCTGCTGCT
Organism: Humulus lupulus; assembly: GCF_963169125.1. NCBI lineage: Eukaryota > Viridiplantae > Streptophyta > Magnoliopsida > Rosales > Cannabaceae > Humulus > Humulus lupulus. The sequence goes on along the minus strand of NC_084801.1, from coordinate 123,441,142 downwards.
GGGTCTCAGGAACTTGTTCACCAGGGGTGGCAGTATGATGAGCCTCCTGCCCATCATGCTGCTCTGTCTCGTTACCGTGCCTGGATTGAGTAGTCACCATAGTTGGATGTTTGCGACAACACTAACCAAACTTACTCTCAATGAAAGCACCAAACTGTTGACGCGGTTCTTCGCCAACAGGAAATTAAGAAAAGAAGAGAAAGTGGTTAGTGCTAATGTTGAACAGTAACAGATATATGATCTTGGAGAAGCAAAATGGTGACTCAAGACACGTTTTTTAAGTGGTTCGAAGGTTAAAATCCTTCTACTCCACTAGTCAGTATTATTGCTGTATACTGGATATTTGATTACAGGGTATTTCTTACAAGAGATAATCCAACCCTTATCAACTCCCAAGGTCTCCATATTTATAGGAGAAGGCACCTGGGAGTTGGTAAGAAGGTCATCCCGTGACCTTCTTACCTATCGTATCAACTCTGTGACATTCATGATTAATTCCTAAACCTGACACATAAGTATGGTCAAATCAATAGGTAAGGAGATAATGGGCCGCACGGCCCAACCCAGTCATGGGTGTCTGAATACGCACGTTCCTGCTGCGTGTCCGAGAAGTCAGGGGCATATTAGACACGTGATGTCTGATATATACACGTTTACCTTGCGTGTGTTGACTATACAAAGAGTCATAGCCTCCATATCAAGCTCGTACCACGAGCTTGATACCTAACTCGACCTTCGGCCCTCAGAGTCCGGACTCAAGTCTTGGGCAATCTTGGCGAACCCTTGGGTTACCTCGAGCTAAGGAGGTATGATCTTATGACGGTAGCTCCAGTTTTGGGGATATCCACGAGGTAACCATGATTAGGCCGCAGCTCAGCTCGCTAATCAACCCGTGGGAAAATCAGGGCGTACAACTATTATAAAGTGTGATATAAAATTAAGTGACCAATTATGTTATAAATATCATAGGGTATTAAAGTGTCATGGATTTAATGTGTAGAAACAGGAAAGTGCATTTTTAATTTTATAATGGGCAAAATTGGAAATCACTAATTATAAATTAGGGTTGCGGTCCCCTATATATATGTATTATTCTATTCTGTCTGTCATCCCATTAACAGAAAAGAAAAGAGAGACTCTTCTCTCATAGAGATACATATTATATAGGAAGATCTAAACCCTCTGTGCAATCTCCAACAATGGCCTCAGGTTAGTGCTTCCGCTCTTGTGTTAATCTTCTTCTTTAATTTAGCAAAGGATCTATAGAATTATGATTTAGGATTTCTCATATATGCATTTATAATGACATGATTTTGGATTATGTGTTGGAGATTATTGTTTGTTCATGTTATTTGATTGTATTAGAAATTCTAACAAGTGGTACCAGAGCCACCTTTGCTGAATTTATTGAAAATTTGATGATTTTGTTCATATAAATTTGGGGCTTTTATAAAATTAGGGTTTTGATTATCAGATAATATTGTTGTTTTGTTATTCTTGATCATATTTATGTACATATTTTTATGTTTGGATATAATATGCACATATAAATTAATTGAATACGTTTGTGCTGTTATAACCATTAAAAATTCTGATAGTATATTGTAAATAGGCTTCAATTTTAAGTATCAGGTTTCATTATTTTGTGACTATATATATATATAATTGTTTAATAGATGATTATTTCTATTCTCTCATCACGTTGGCTTCGTGGATATATATATTCATCTCATATAAAGTTTTTTTTTAATGAGATTATATATAAATCATTGTTTAATATATATATATATATATATATATAAATTATTGTTTGTGTGGGCTGAGGCTATTGTTTTCCTGAGCTTGCAAGCATCAAGTATTTGTTCCTCCACGAGAGATGGAGTTGAGTCATTCCTCAATGAAGTCGGTTGAGGACAGACTGAAAGTATTGAATTTTTTGTTTTATTATTATTATTATAAATGAAACTATTATATATATATATATATTAATAATTAAATTCAAATTTGGTTTTGGTTTTAGATTTTATAAAAAATATCTAATATTTTAAATTAACTAATTGAAACAAAATATCACCAAAGTGATCTCTTTTGTGTAGATTAATTAAATTAAAATATTAAGATAATTGTGTGTATGTAATTCATGCATTTATTAACTGGCCCAAAGGTAAGTTAATATTTGGCCAAATTTCATGCAAACATGTGGTAATAAATGTGTGACAATTATAAGGTATTTTGTGTGAGCAATATGTTAGTCCAAAGATTGACTTATTATTTGACATAATTTATTGTCAATGTTTGATTGCTACAACAAGAGTATCGCTTACAGTTAATATTATTGTCCAAATAATTAATATTAATGTTGTGCTTGGTATCTTGAGATGGGATTAACCAAAATTTTAATTTATTGTTTGATTATGCATATTGATGTGAGCTTGTTTTGTTTGTTTTGTTCTATATTCAGCTAGTTCATTTTCTATTGCCTCAATATATGATAATATTAATTCTATTCCTATGCTTAATGGGACCAATTTCAAGGATTGGAAAAGAAACTTACTTATAGTTGTGGGATGTATGGATTTAGACCATGCATTAAGGGATGAACAACCTGCACCTCTCACTAAGGAAAGCACCCGTGATGAGAAAACAGATTTTGAGAGGTGGGATCATTCAAATCGCATGAGTTTAATGATTATGAAACACAGCATTCCAGAAGCCTTTTGGGGCACAGAATCCGAAGGGATTAATAAGGGCAAGAATTTCCTTGAACAAATTGAGGAACGTTTTGCTAAAAACGATAAGGTTGAAATGACAACACTTCTAGGTTCTTTGATGACCATGAAGTATAAGGGTCAAGGAAATGTAAGGGAGTACATTATGGAAATGCATCATATTGTCTCAAGACTTAAGACACTTAAGATCGAGCTTTCTGATGATGTGCTTGTGCTTATGGTTTTGTTAACGCTTCCTGCACAGTTTAACCAATTTAAAATTAGTTATAACTGCCAAAAGGAGAAATGGACTCTCAATGAACTCATTTCTCACTGTGTGCAAGAGGAAGAAAGGTTAAAAAAGGACAAAACTAAAAGTGCTCACTTGGCCACTGCCTCTAAGGATAAGGGCAAGAAAAGGAAATATGAGAATGAAGCTGCTAAGAGTCCAGCCCAAAAGAAACAACAGAAGGATTCAGAAGGTTGTTACTTTTGCAACAAGCCTGGACATGTGAAGAAAGATTGTGCCAAGTATCACGCATGGCGTGCAAAGAAAGGTATGATTCTTACTTTGGTCTATTATGAGGTTAATTTAGCTTCAGTACCTAGGAACACTTGGTGGATAGATTCTGGTGCTACTACTCACATAAGTGTTTCTATGCAGGGTTGCCTGAGCTACCGAAAGCCAAGTGATGGTGAAAGACACATCTTCGTGGGCGATAGAAAATCGATGGAAGTAGAAGCAATTGGGCATTTTAGGTTGTTGTTAGGAACTGGTTTTTATTTGGATTTGAAAGACACTTTTGTTGTACCGTCTTTTAGACGGAATTTAATTTTTGTTTCTTTGTTGGACAAATTTGGATATTCTTGTTCTTTTGGAAACAATCAGTTTAATTTGTCTTTAAATTCAAATGTTGTTGGAACTGGTTACTTGAATGCTTATGACAACCTTTATTTGCTAGAAACAATTGCATCCTATAATGAAACCTTGCATGTGGAATCACGTGGTACTAAACGCAAATTAAATAAGGACAATTCAGCGTCATTATGGCATAAGCGCTTAGGTCATATCTCAAAAGGTAGAGTTGAGCACCTTGTGTCTGATGGAATTTTAGAATCTCTTGACTTCACAGACTTTAATGTTTGTGTCGATTGTATCAAGGGAAAACAGACCAAAACTAAGAGATTAGGTGCCAACAGATCTTCAGATGTCTTAGAATTGATTCATACAGATATTTGTGGCCCATTCCCTACAACATCATGGAATGGTCGACAATATTTCATATCATTCATAGACGATTACTCACGTTATGGGTACCTATATCTCATTCATGAAAAGTCTTAGTCTCTGGATGTGTTCAAAGCTTATAAAGCTAAAGTTGAGAATCAACTCAACAAAAGGATTAAAAATGTCAGATCTGATCGTGGTGGTGAGTACTACGGTAGATATGATGGCTCAGGCGAACAACGTCCAGGATCGTTTGCTAAATTCCTAGAGGAATGCGGTATTGTCCCACAGTACACCATGCCAGAATCACCTAGCATGAATGGTGTTGCTGAAAGACGCAATAGGACTCTTAAAGATATGGTAAGAAGTATGATTGCTCATTCTACCTTACCTGAGTCCCTCTGGGGAGAAGCATTAAAGACAACAACTTACATTCTTAATAGAGTACCAACTAAAGCAATTGCAAAAACACCTTATGAGCTTTGGACAGGTCGAAAGCCTAGTCTAAAAAACTTTCACATTTGGGGATGTCTAGCTGAGGCAAGGCCTTATAAGCCACATGAACAAAAATTGGACTCCAAAACAGTGAGCAGCTACTTTATTGGTTATTCTGAGCGATCTAGGGGCTATAAGTTTTATGATCCCACAATTAAAAATATTTTTGAGACGGGAACTGCAACATTTTTTGAGGATGTTGAGTTTTGGGGGAGAAATAAGGTTAGAGACATTGCTTTTGAGGAGGAATTGAGTTCAAACTCAGTTCCTACTATCATTTTTGACAATGTTCATGCTTCTACACCTGTCATTGTTCAAGAAATGAATCCAGAACCTCAACAAGACAATGTTGAACAAACCTCAAATCAAGATGAGGTAATTGTTCCAGAAGAACAAACTCAACAACCTCAAGAACCAGAGCCATTAAGAAGGTCCACAAGAGAAAGAAGAAATGCCATTTCAAATGATTATGTTGTATTTCTTCAAGAACATGAGGATGACAATGGAATGATGGAAGATGATCCAATCAATTTTCATCAGGCCATTAAAAGTTCTAACTCTCAAAAGTGGATTGATGCCATGAAAGAAGAGTATAAGTCTATGCATGACAATAAAGTTTGGGAACTTGTCCCATTACCAGACGGTGCAAAACCAATTGGTTGTAAATGGATATTTAAAACCAAGAGGGATGCAAATGGTAATGTGGAGAGGTATAAAGCGCGTCTTGTAGCTAAAGGCTATACTCAGAAAGAAGGCATTGATTATACAGAGACTTTCTCTCCAGTTTCATCGAAAGACTCTTTTAGAATAATAATGGCACTTGTTGCTCACCTTGATCTTGAACTACATCAGATGGATGTTAAAACCGCGTTTCTCAATGGAGACATTGACGAGACAATTTATATGGTGCAGCCAGAAAACTTTGTGTCGGGAGACCCGAAGAATATGGTTTGCAAATTGACAAAATCCATCTATGGACTCAAGCAAGCTTCTCGTCAATGGTATCACAAATTTCATCAAGTAATTATCTCATTCAGTTTTGAGATGAATGTTGTTGATGATTGTGTATATCATAAGTTCAGTGGGAGTAAGTATATATTCTTGGTTCTATATGTCGATGACATATTGCTTGCCTCTAATGATATAGGCTTATTGCACGAAACCAAGAGATTTCTATCTAAGCATTTTGAGATGAAAGATCTTAGGGACGCCTCTTTTGTATTAGGAATTCAGATACATCGAGATCGTTCTCGAGGTATTCTTGGATTATCACAAAAGAGCTATATCGATAAAGTACTCAAAAGATTTGGCATGCAAGATTGTAGACCAGGTGATACCCCTGTTGCTAAAGGAGACAAATTTAGTCTCAGTCAGTGCCCTAAAAGTAACCTTGAAATTCAAGAAATGCAAAAGATTCCCTATGCATCAGCTGTTGGGAGTTTGATGTATGCTCAAGTTTGTACGCGTCCGGATATTGCGTACATTGTTGGAATGTTAGGCAGATATTTAAGCAACCCTGGTATGGACCATTGGATAGCAGCCAAGAGGGTTATGATGTATCTTCAGAGAACAAAAGGTTACATGCTCACATATAAGAAATCAGATCGTTTGGAGGTCGTAGGGTATTCTGATTCTGATTTCCCTGGGTGCCAAGAAAGCAGAAAGTCTACATCAGGCTATATTTACATGTTAGCTGGAGGAGCTATTTCTTGGAAAAGTGCCAAACAGACACTTGTAGCTTCTTCCACTATGGCAGCAGAATTTGTAGCATGCTATGAGGCATCGAATCATGGAATATGGCTGCGAAACTTTGTCACTGGGCTGCGCATTTTGGAGAATGTAGAAAGACCACTCAAGTTATTTTGTGACAATAATTCAGCAGTATTGTAATCCAACAACAACAGAAGCTCATCCAAGTCAAAGCATATTGACATAAAGTTCCTAGTTGTGAAAGAAAGAGTGCAGAGTGGACAAATATCCATAGAGCACATTGAGACACACTCCATGATAGCGGATCCAATCACAAAGGGATTATCACCCAAGGTCTTTCATGAGCACATTGCTCATATGGGCGTGGTATTTGTAATGCCCCAAATTTCCTAATAAGGTTTAGGACCTTGATTAGGAGGCCGGGAGGGCCATAATTGATTTATTATGGTATTTAATGATTATATGCATGTTTACGTGAATTATATTATTATATGATGGTGGATGCATGCATATGGGTTCATATTTTAATTATGAGGGCATTTTGGTAATTTGGCCGCTGTGGGCGTAATTGTGTATTTTGGGTGCATGGTTGTGATTAATTAATATAGCCACATTATAAGGTGGATTGGTTCAAGATATTCGGCATGAGACGATCATGAGATGTAAGTGTTCGGTCTAGTCATAACGGGTTTAAGTTCGGGGCTCGGGGTGAGTCTCGGAGTCATTTTGATGACTAGAGCATTACCGAGAATTAAAGGGTAATGGGAAATGATTTATTGGTATTTGGGAATATTGAGAATAGCGGGAATTGGAGAGCATTAATTATAATTAACGAGATAGGCAGGAAAGGACGGTTTTACCCTCGGAAGCCTTTAGAGGGATTTATTTGGCTTAAGGGCATTATGGTCTTTTGATCTTAGGGATTTATATCAGCCTTTGAGTGTTTAGAAGACTGTGGAAAATAGAACAAAACAGAGCCCATCCTCATCTCTTCCTTTCTCTCGCGTACAAGTTCTCCTTCATTCCTTTCTTTGAATTTTGAGAGCCCATATTGAGGAAGCAAGCTAGGGAGTCAAAGCTTGGGGAGTATAGTTTGAGTTCAGCCATTGGGAAGGATTCAAATCAAGCTTGAGGTAAGTTTCAGCCATGAATTTTATGGTGTGCTTTGCTTTTTAGCTTTAGTTTTCAACTTGGGAATCTATTGTAGAAAGTTTGGATTAATAGAAGTTTGGTTGATGTTTATGTTAGGTTTTGATGAGGGTGAGTTGTAGATCATGTTTGGTGGTTGAATTGGGTGTTAGGTTGAGGTTTGGGATAGGTTTGAAAGGCTTGGTTCCAAGGGAAAACGCAGGGGAGGCGTGTTGGTGCGAACTGAGTTTTTGGCTGAACAGGGTATTGAGCCGCGGCATGGCTGTGGTGCACCGCGGCTCAAGGCGTCAGGCAGAGGGGGTTGTCTCTGTCTGGGGTCGCGCCGCGGTCCTTAGTGACATTTTGGGCAGAATGGTGTTTTTAGCTTGGGGATTCAAGCCTTAGGCCTCGGGGTTGAACCTAGTACCCGGTTAAGTGGGGATTGATGTCCCGGAGGCTAGATATTGGATTGGGAACTTATGTTGATCATTTTTATTGATGGTATCTTATATTTGGTTATGACTAGGTGACCGTTAAAGGACTAAAAGTTGATCGTTCTCAAGGGTCGTTCTTTAAATCATTCTAACTTGAATCCGAGGTAAGAAAACTGCACCCTGTGTTTATGTGACATGCGTGGTTACTCTTGATGCATGTTGGTTGATTATTAAATGTGACATGTGTGGCTGCTATTGATGCATGTTGGATTGTTAAGTATGATGCATGTGATGCACGAGAAACATGTGATTAGGACATGCTATGTATACTAGGTATGATGTCGTTCAGAGCTTGAGCCTCTGTGTTGTGCATGGACCTAATTGTACTGGTACCTGTTAAGTAAGCATGCTGAATGCCTTGTTTATGGATATTGGACATGTGATATATGTTTGGTGGCATGGCTTACCTGTGTATGGCGTTGGTTTATTAGTCAGAATCGGCAATGGTGTTAGGTCCGTCTGTGAAGTTGTGACTTATTAGTTAAGTTCACCACGCGCTGAGCAATGGTCGTGTTTCACCGACCCAAGAGTCAGAAGTGGCAGTGCATTGTGAACGCCGGGCCAAATGAAGATTAGATCTAATCGAGGTTGGCATTGAATGACCCATATAGGGTATTAATGCTGGACCGACCGGAAGGTTAATTAGAACTATAAGCGCTTGCCTGGTCTAAGACCAGATGTTCATAGCCAAGGTATATGACCCCGGTGACTGTTTGTCACATGGCTGAGGGACGCTGTCCTTAGTTATGACTCTAGAGTCGGGAGGATGGTTATGTTGATGACCAATCACCATGCACCTATCCTAATCAAACTTATGAAAGAACCACTTATCAGTTAAGCCCTGGTGACCCTATCGTTACATGGCTAGAGGGAGCTGTACCCACTTCTGTGAATTTTGGCTATTGTCACCTATCTGCTTTCGACCGTTGGTCCTGAATGGATATTATGATTATTGTTGATATTATATCACGCTTTATTGGGTTTTCTTGCTGGGCTTCAGCTCACGGGTGCTATGTGGTGCAGGTAAAGGCAAGAAGAAGTTGGACCATCCTTGAGTTGGAGAGCTTAGGTGATGATGTGTACATATGCAGCTTCTCGTCCTCCACGGCCGAGGTTTAAAGTGGAACTAGGGTTAAACCCTGTTTTGCCGCTTAGAACGACCTGTTGTAAATATTTTCTGTAATAGACTCTAAAATTATATTTTCGGGATTCCAGTGTATATATTAAATGTTCTAGTGAAACGTTACATCTTAACCAAAATATTTAATCCCTAAACCGCTAATCATACTTAGTTACACATTTTTGGCCAAATGACTCGATTAGCGAGTTTAGCACTGTTTACAAGGCACACCGTAACGGTCCCTGGAGTTGGGGCGTTACAACTTGGTATCAGAGCGAGCCAAGGTTTATGGTTCCTGAAGACAAGCTGGGCATGTACACTTATCACTGAAGATAGCTTCACTCAAGGAATGGTAACTATTTCTGTAGCTATGTGCATAGCTGTTTAAATAAAATGTGAATGCTTTACCTACACATTGCATTAGGGAGCATGAGATTCTGATAGAGCCTGGCTCTTGACTATATGATTATATGCTCCATGGAAATGTTTATGAACATGATCATTTGATTACCTGCTCCATGAATATATATATATATAATTGTGATATTTGCATGCTGGAGTTGAGGCATGGCGTGAATGTTGGAAGAGCAGGGATTATGAGTAATGTATGAATGCCATGGGCATGTTTGTAGCACTGCAAGTGGTTTATGATTGTGGTGTGGTAAGATTTATCCTGTGGGGGAAAGCCCTTGATATGGTTATGGTGATTAATGGGTCAAGTTATTGATTGCAGATTGAATCAGCAGGTTTATCTTCAAGGCAGAATATGAGGCTTGGTGATAGTTATACAGGGGCTGGGAGTTACAGCTAGGGTATTAGTTCTTCGTCTGCATCTCTGAATGTTCAGCAGACGCTTATAGATTTGCAATTAAGATTGCAGAGGCAGGAGGAAGAGATCAGGTATTTGAAGCAACAACGGAGTCTGTTGGGTAGTACCCCTTCCTTTCCCATGCCAGGGGTGGCATCAGTTTTAGCACAACCTAGGGTTGAGAATGGATGGGAATTCCTCTGTGAAAGATTCCTAAAGTATTATCCTCCAGTCTTTGAGGGAGGCCTAGATCCATTCAGAGTTGAGCAATGGATGGGCATGATCAGCTCCATTCTTGATAGTATGGGACTGGTGGGTTACGATAGGATGATCTGTGCTACATGTGTACTGCGGGATGATGCCCGGACATGGTGGGAGGTAGTATCCCATACACGAGACATAGCTGTGATGGACAGGAAAGAATTTAGGCAGCTGTTTAATGAGAGGTATTATTGTGATGCAGCTAAGACCGCTAAGGTGAATGAGTTTCTAAATCTTGCTCAGGGTAATGCATCAGTGACCGAGTATGTTACTGAATTTGTTGGGTTATCCAAGTTTGCCTTACACATGGTACCCACAGATGTGGCTCGGAAGGAGAGGTTTATTCAGGGGTTGAATCCTGGAATAGCTCAGAGCATTAAAGTTGCCCCAGTGCATGAAGTCTCTACCTATGCTCAGGTGGTAGAGAAGGCTCTTACTGTTGAGAGTATAGTAGTTGGGCAGCAGAGTGCTGGAGAGCACAGAGCCCAGATAGTGGTATCTCCACTTATTGGAACAAGTAAGAATGAAAGCTGGAAGACTCGTCCAAAGTGCGCTCGGTGCAAGAGGCATCATTTGGGAAAATGCCGAGCAAAGGCATATTTCGCATGTGGTATGGTTGGGAATATTGTGAAGAGGTGCCCCGTGTTAAAGGATGAGCAAAGGGGGATAGACAGCTCAATTCCAACTCGAGTGTTTATTCCAGGGCAATCAGAGTCTGAGACTGAGACTAGTTCCTCGGGGGTGACAGGTCAGTTTTCTAGTTCTGAGTTTCGAATTATGCTGTTTGGCTTTGGCGCCTTGCTATTCTTTTGTTGGTATGTATATAGAGAAGGGTATATTGATGGTATATGTAGATCACATGGTTATGTTGTGATGGGAAATGTAAGATGGTATTGATAATTCAAGAGATAAGTTGAGTTATGGCAAGGACTCATCATGGATTTTGATAAAGCTGGTTATGACAGGCTTTGGTTTGATCCAGGGTTTGGATTGGTTAGGTAATTAAAGAGCAGTCTTGAATGGCAAGGAAAGTGTAGTAATTCTTGGCTTGAGAGTGGAGAGCCTTGTGTTGGTTAGTTTGGTGTATGGTTCTGTGTGCTTATGAAACTTGTAGCGAGAGCTAGAGTTTTGTGCAGAGGGATGCATGGAACTCTTTGCTAGCATGATGGATATCACCTGGGTTGTACTAGTGAGATCAGGACAGACTGGACTAGTCTGTGGGTTCTGAATGTGTTCCCAGGTGGTCTGCTAGGGCTCCTTTTTATGAAAAGAGACTAGAATGGTGATTGGTTTAGTACCAGAAATAGAATCAGATGTAAGTATTGTTTTGAGTGGCTCAGTGGAGTTATAAGAATTAAAGGGTTAGTTGCTAAGTAAGATGGAATCCTTTAAGATGATCTTGGATCTGGTTAAGACCAGTTAGAGATCAGAGAGAGAAAATTATGTAAAAGATGATGATGGTATCAGATTAGAGCACTGCGAGTGCTGAATATATCTTGAGAATTGGCTTGATGTTAAGTGTTTGTGAATCAGATGAATAGAGCATTCAAAGATTTATTTGAATAGGATTTGTGATCGACTTGGACGATGGTATAATGGTGTTTTCTCTGCGGAGAATTTCCAAGAGTGAAGAGTGCCTTGGGGACATGAGTGTCCATGGATAGTAAAGATATTTCAAGTGCCTTGGGGAGAAAGTGCTGGGTCTTTTATAGACCAGGATCAGTTAGAGGATTGTTATGACATCCTAGTGATAGAGAAAAGTGATTGCATATGCAACATGTTGATTAAAGAATTTGACCAGAACTGGAGTAGAGTTTCTGGCGGGCCAGGTGGCTAGTTTATTGTTTGAGATTATTATCTCAAGAAAGATAAAAGGAAAGATGGTTACGTGAGCCACATACGGGCAAGAATGAATGGAAAGCTTTAGCTGGATTAGCTAAAGGTTGTATAGTGACAAACATGAATTTATGGTATAGAGATCGGACTTGGGATCCGATGGACATAGAGATTAACTGAGAGATTGAGGATGAATCTCATGCTATTCTTTTATTCGCTTCATTCAGGCATCGTGAAAAGGTAACATGTTATGAAGGCTTTATAGTGATGGCCTGAGATGAAGAGGGAAGTAATGAGATGCGTGTAAAGCTCTTAACCTGTTAACAGGTCGAGACAGAATATCAGGAAACAGCAAGGCCATTACAGCCTTTGTGTATTTCATAGTGGGAATAGGAGAGCATCGCGATGAGTTTTGAGGGTGGGATTCCCAGGTTGATGGATCGGTATGAATTGGCATTAAGTCTTTGTGGATTGGTGGTCCAAGTGAGTGTATTTTATCAGTAAGGATAGGTGAATAGTATGGCTGATCAATATTCGAGTCTCCTTGTGAGAAGGATAGAGAGCCTTTGTGAACTCTAGGTCCATCTTATCAGATGAAGACTTTATTGTGACTTCCAGGTTTTGGAAGGGTTAGGAAGGCGATGAGTATATAGATGAAACTCGGTACAGTTTATTACTCTCAGACTGATGGTAAATCAGAGAGAGAGGGTTATCCAACTATTATTGGGGGAACATCTTATAAGATGAATGCGATGATGTATATCTGGATCCTGAGGTGGTTCAGGGGATTTATGAGATTGCTGGAGCTTGGATTTTGGTTACTCATTTTTCAGAATAAGTGGAAAAGTGTTATTGAACTGGAAAGTAGGAGTATGGAATTCTAGGTAGGAGAGTGTATCTTCTCTAAGGTGTCACCATGGGAAAAGGGGTGAGGAATTAAGACAAGTTAAGCCCTAGTTTGTTCCAGCAGTTGGATCCTGATTGGGTCTGAATAGGGTGACTCTAAAACAGCTTTATTTTTGGCACTGGCAGTTGTATACAGTGAGTTATGTACTTCCATGTAGTGAACATGGGTTAAAGGAACTTATGATTTGAGTTATGAGAATCTGAAGGTTAGGTTAAGTATTCTGGTAAGTAATAGCCAGTTCAGATTGTGATATAAGTAATGAGGTTCTGTTAAACAGAAGGTACCTTGGGTTAAGGTAAGGCTATAGAGATGGTGAGGTCGAGGAAGCGACCCAGAGAATTGAAAATTTGTGTCAAGTGAGTGGAATTCTGGTTCCGAGCTGTTGAGTAAATTTCGAGGACGAAATTTTTGTAAGGAGGGGATAGTTGTAATGCCCCAAATTTCCTAATAAGGTTTAGGACCTTGATTAGGAGGCCGGGAGGGCCATAATTGATTTATTATGGTATTTAATGATTATATTCATGTTTACGTGAATTATATTATTATATGATGGTGGATGCATGCATATGGGTTCATATTTTAATTATGAGGGCATTTTGGTAATTTGGCCGCTGTGGGCGTAATTGTGTATTTTGGGTGCATGATTGTGATTAATTAATATAGCCACAATATAAGGTGGATTGGTTCGAGCTATTCGGCATGAGACGATCATGAGATGTAAGTGTTCGGTCTAGTCATAACGGGTTTAAGTTCAGGGCTCGGGGTGAGTCTCAGAGTCATTTTGATGACTAGAGCATTACCGAGAATTAAAGGGTAATGAGAAATGATTTATTGGTATTTGGGAATATTGAGAATAACGGGAATTGGAGAGCATTAATTATAATTAACGAGACAGGCGGGAAAGGACGGTTTTACCCTCGGAAGCCTTTAGAGGGATTTATTTGGCTTAAGGGCATTATGGTCTTTTGATCTTAGGGATTTATATCAGCCTTTGAGTGTTTAGAAGACTGTGGAAAATAGAACAAAACAGAGCCCATCCTCATCTCTTCCTTTCTCTCCCGTACAAGTTCTCCTTCATTCTTTTCTTTGAATTTTGAGAGCCCATATTGAGGAAGCAAGCTAGGGAGTCAAAGCTTGGGGAGTATAGTTTGAGTTCAACCATTGGGAAGGATTCAAATCAAGCTTGAGGTAAGTTTCAGCTATGAATTTTATGGTGTGCTCTGTTTTTGAGCTTTAGTTTTCAGCTTGGGAATCTCTTGTAGAAAGTTTGGTTGATGTTTATGTTGGGTTTTGATGAGGGTGAGTTGTAGATGATGTTTGGTGGTTGAATTGGGTGTTAGGTTGAGGTTTGGGACAGGTTTGAAGGGCTTGGTTCCAAGGGAAAACGCAGGGGAGGTGTGTTGGTGAGAACTGAGTTTTTGGCTGAACAGGGTATTGAGCCGCGGCATGGCTGTGGTGCGCCGTGGCTCAAGGCGTCTGGCAGAGGGGGTTGTCTCTGTCTTGGGGGCGCGGCGTGGCGCAGCTAGGGCGGGCCGCGACCCTTAGTGACATTTTGGGCAGAATGGTGTTTTTAGCTTAGGGATTCAAGCCTTAGGCCTCGGGGTTGAACCTAGTACCCGGTTAAGTGGGGATTGATGTCCCGGAGGCTAGATATTGGATTGGGAACTTATGTTGATCATTTTTATTGATGGTATCTTATATTTGGTTATGACTAGGTGACCGTTAAAGGACTAAAAGTTGATCGTTCTCAAGGGTCGTTCTTTAAATCATTCTAGCTCGAATCTGAGGTAATAAAACTGCACCCTGTGTTTATGTGACATGCGTGGTTACTCTTGATGCATGTTGGTTGATTATTAAACGTGACATGCGTGGCTGCTATTGATGCATGTTGGATTGTTAAGTATGATGCATGTGATGCACGAGAAACATGTGATTAGGACATGCTTTGTATACTGGGTATGATGTCGTTCAGAGCTTGAGCCTCTATGTTGTGCATGGACCTAATTGTACTAGTATCTATTAAGTAAGCATGCTGAATGCCTTGTTTATGGATATTGGACATGTGATATATGTTTGGTGGCATGGCTTACCTGTGTATGGCGTTGGCTTATTAGTCAGAATCGGCAATGGTGTTAGGTCCGTCTGTGAAGCTGTGACTTATTAGTTAAGTTCACCACGGGCTGAGCACTGGTCGTGTTTCACCGACCCAAGAGTCAGAAGTGGCAGTGCGTTGTGAATGCCGGGCCAAATGAAGATTAGATCTAATCGAGGTTGGCATTGAATGACCCATATAGTGTATTAATGCTAGACCGACCAGAAGGTCAATGAGAACTATAAGCGCTTGCCTGGTCTAAGACCAGATGTTCATAGCCAAGGTATATGACCCCGGTGACTGTTTGTCACATGGCTGGGGGACGTTGTCCTTAGTTAGGACTCTAGAGTCGGGAGGATGGTTATGTTGGTGACCAATCACCATGCACCTATCCTAATCAAACTTATGAAAGAACCACTTATCAGTTAAGCCTTGGTGACCCTATCGTCACATGGCTAGAGGGAGCTGTACCCACTTCTGTGACTTTTGGCTATTGTCACCTATCTGCTTTCGACCGTTGGTCCTGAATGGCTATTATGATTATTGTTGATATTATATCACGCTTTATTGGGTTTTCTTGCTGGGCTTCGGCTCACGGGTGCTATGTGGTGTAGGTAAAGGCAAGAGGAAGCTGGACCATCCTTGAGTTGGAGAGCTTAGGTGATGATGTGTACATATGCAGCTGCTCGTCCTCCACGGCAGAGGTTTAAAGTGGAACTAGGGTTAAACCTTATTTTGCCGCTTAGAACGGCCTGTTGTAAATATTTTTTGTAATAGACTCTAAAATTATATTTTCGGGATTCCAGTGTATATATTAAACGTTCTAGTGAAACGTTACATCTTAACCAAAATGTTTAATCCATAAACCGCTAATCATACATAGTTACACGTTTTTGGCCAAATGACTCGATTAGCAAGTTTAATACTGTTTACAAGGCACACCGTAACGGTCCCTGGAGTTGGGGCGTTACAGTATTGTTTGAGGATATCATGATTTAGTGGGAGTTTGTATTTTATTTGCTTTATGTTTATTTCAGACATTAATGTATTTGGTTATTTTCTGATCAGAAATGAAGTTTTTCAATTCATTCACTCTGTTTTTGTTATTCTGACCTCGCTAAAGTTTAAGGAGGACCAGTTGGAAATAGACATGTTTGGTTCACATTGCATGTAATTTTCATGCTACGCATCCATGATTGATCTATGTCATTTGATTGTATTTGTATATGTGACCATTGATGGGTTTAGTCATGATTAATATGACAAAGACCGCTTTGATCCTATATGGATATGGTTGATGGACGAGATTGTTAAAGAATACCTTTATATGATAGCAAATTTTGAGCTCATAAGGTTGTACATTTATAAGGAAACATATGTTGCCCAAGTGGGAGATTGTTGGATTAAAATCCTATTTTATGGGCACATATGTATAATGTATAATGCTATTATAAAGTGTGATATAAAATTAAGTGACCAATTATGTTATAAATATCATAGGGTATTAACGTGTCATGGAATTAATGTGTAGAAACATGAAAGTGAATTTTTAATTTTATAATGGGAAAAATTGGAAATCACTAATTATAAATTAGGGTTGTGGTCCCCTATATATATGTATTATTCTATTATGTCTGTCATCCCATTAACAGAAAAGAAAAGAGAGACTCTTCTCTCATAGAGATACATATTATATAGGAAGATCTAAACCCTCTGTGCAATCTCCAACAATGGCCTCAGGTTAGTGCTTTCGCTCTTGTGTTAATCTTCTTCTTTAATTTAGCAAATGATCTATAGAATTATGATTTAGGATTTCTCATATCTGCATTTATAATGACATGATTTTGGATTATGTGTTGGAGATTATTGTTTTTTCATGTTATTTGATTGTATTAGAAATTCTAACATATAGTTAATGCCATAATATGTAAAATTAATTAATTAATTAATGGCAAAGATCTCATGATACCTTTTCTGAACAGTACTCATCGGAAGAGGAAGCCTTGGCAAGAAGACGTGGGATAGTAGCGAAAAGGGTCTGAAAGTGATGAGTAGTCTTAGATGACGAGTCGTCTTTGTCGTTGCTGCAAGGTAGCCACTGCTTGGCCTGATCTTCGCTGATGCATATTTTGGCGATGCGGTTTTGAAACACCGTTAGCAGCAGCGTTATGAACCCCAACAACATCAACTCTACAAATTCATATATATATATATATCAATATATTCAACCAATGATCTATTCATAGGTACAGGTAAATAATTACCTTCTTTGACCTTTTGCAATGGTTCGAACAAGGGCTTTTGGTTCTTTTTCTTCAGTTACTATAGTAGTGTTAATATAAAGAAGACTAAGTGCACAAACTAAATGGAACTAATCTGAAATACGCAGGTGCATTTTATCAAACACTTTGTGCGCAACTCAAAATCCAAACTAACTTTTAATTTACATCCACAAATTTAAATCCTTAAAGGATAAATGGATGAATGAATGAATTAGTCTATACGCTAAACCTTCATATGATTATATATATATATATATTAATCAAGTGTACTAGCTTTAGTCTTTTCTTTCTATATATGTAGGTCTTTTATATGATTATATATATACATATCATATGTACATACCTAATTCACAATATCAACAATTGTCTACGACTACAATATTCAAATAAAACAGAAAAGAAAGAAAAATTACTCATAACAATCCATCATCAGTATAAACTAAATTAAAATAGTGCATTAATTATGTCAGTTCAAAATAGAATCTATTACCCCTTAAATTCAAATTAATAATCTCACTTGATGATATTTGTTTTCCAACATAATATTCTGATTATTGAAGTCCAACCCAGTTTCAGTTGCCATCTTTTGAACCTGCGAAATACATAATATTAATCATGCTATTGATTCCCATCAAAATTCTAGCAATGACCACAACAAGACAAAAGAATATCCACAAACGTACCTAGTTGAGAGAATACAAGGCTGACTATGGTTTACTACCATATGAAATCGCTTTGCATAAATCCTTTCTCTTAAAAAATTCTAGAACCCAGCAGAAGCACATAGTGCAGAGGAACTTTGGTCATGGTGAGGCACAAGTAAATTTCTTAAAAGGGTTTTTCAACTGTTAAATCTTAGGGAAGACCATAAACAATGGTAATACATAGAAACATAAACAAAGGGAGATGAAAACCCCACAACGAGTATATTGAATTTCTCAGCTTAGCTATATTACACTAATTTAAGTGAATAATAATACCCAACTTTCAAAATATACATATACAAATATTTATATATAATGACAACTAAATTGTTTCAAGGGGTTCTTCAATTGTTAAATCGCAGAAAAAACAATAAACAATGGTAATACATATGAAATATAAACACAAATATATATATAGAGAGAGAGAGAAAGATGAAGACCTTGCCGGTGTGAACAAAGCAGTAATTCACGTAGTTTTCGTCGACTCAATACTACAAATCCCCAATCCAAAGGGTTCTGAAAAGTCGTTGTTGTCACCATTAGAGATACCTATGATACAATTTTTTTTAAACTTAGACCTAGAAAAACCCATTACTCAATATTGTAGATAAACCATAGTCAGACCAAAATAGAAATTTTATCAATAAAAAAATATTCAAAAACTAATTTGCATTAGATTGCTTCGTAACCCAAGGCCATCAGCACCTGCGAAAAGTTCGAGCCACTGCCGCTGAGAAGTCGAGACATCGTTGCCAGTCTCGCGTCCATGCTTTGAACTGCACCTTGTCAATTTCGTTGCCGCTGGAGGGCGAGAGGAGAAAAGAGAAGTCCTAAGGTAGCAGAGAGAGATTGAGAATCCAAGAAAGGAGGTTGAGGGGAATCGGGAAATGAAGAAAAACAGAGAAGAGTTAGAGGAGGGGAGGCTAGCGGCTTAGGGTTCTTTCTCCTTTACTGAAGATAAAAAAAAAAGTTAAGTATATTTTGGCGCCTCATTTTTGCCCTCCGCGCCTCTTTTTTTCATTTTCACATTTTTTTAATAATGTATTAATAAATTATATATATTTTAAAAATTTTCAATAATGTAAAAAACCAATTAGAGTAGTTTTAATAATATATTTTTATAATAACATGGTAGGTCTGTTCCTACACAACCGACCTACAATGTGACATGAGAAGTTATTTCCCACAACCGACCTACCATGTCACATGAGAAGTCATTTCCCACACAACCGACCTACCATGTCATTTAAAAAAATTATTAAATAGATACTCTAAATTATTTTATAAGGTTTTTTATTTTAAATTATAAATACTATTAAATTCAAATATTTTCTTATTTATAAAAATTAAATTAAATTTTTTTAATTACTAATAATTAATTCATTTATTTACATTTAAAAAATAATAATATATGTAATACTTATTTCATACCTAAATAAATTATGTATAATTATTGTTTGAATAAATTAATATAATTTAAAATTTAAATGATGTAAAACAAATTAGAGCATCTTTAATAGTATATTATAATAATGACATGGTAGGTCTGTTCCTACACAACTGACCTACCATGTTACATGAGAAGTCATTTCCCACAACCGATCTATCATGTCACATGAGAAGTCATTTCCTACAACCAACCTACCATGTCATTTTAAAAAAAAATAGATACTCTAAATTATTTATAAAGTTTTTTATTTTAAATTATAAATACTATTTAATTAAAATATTTTCTTATTTATCAAATTAAATTAAATTATTTAATGACAAATAATTTATTCATTTATTTATATTTTAAAAAAATTACATATTTAATATTGATAAGTTTATATTTTTTATACTTATTTCATACCCAAAATAAATTATATGTATATATATATGTATGTATTGTTTAAATAAATAAATATATTTTAAAATTCAAATAATGTAAAAAAAAATAAGATTATCT
Source organism: Humulus lupulus (assembly GCF_963169125.1). NCBI lineage: Eukaryota > Viridiplantae > Streptophyta > Magnoliopsida > Rosales > Cannabaceae > Humulus > Humulus lupulus. The sequence continues at coordinate 123,421,421 of NC_084801.1, read as the reverse complement.
TTAATAATATATTATTATAATGATATGGTAGGTCAGTTTTACTAGAACCGACCTACCATGTCATTTGAAAAATCATTTCAGATACTTTTTATCAAGTTTTATTTATTTATTTTAAATTGTAAATACAATTAAATTAAAATATTTTTTTAAATATAATTATAATGTAACATTAATAAATTATTATAAATACAAAAGTTAATAATATGAAAAATTTAGAAAAAAAAAAATCTAGTTTTAAAAGTTTTTAATAATTTTTATAAATATATATTTACATAATTTACTTTATTTTAAAAATTATATTATTCATTAATTTTTTTACAATATTTTTCCAATTAATAAAACAAATTTTTTTAACTAATGCAAATTTTATAAATGTGTTAACGAATAATATAGTTAATAATATAATTAATTTTAGAAAAATGTTAAAGAATAATAAATTTAAATTTTTATATAAAAATTATTATAAATACAAAAGTTAATAATATGAAAAATTTAGAAACAAAAAAAATCTAGTTTTAAATTTTTTTACTAAATACATATATAATTTTTATAAATATATATTTACATAATTTAGTTTATTTTTAAAATTATACTATTCATTAATTTTTTTACAATATTTTTCCAATTAATAAAACAACTCTATTTTAACTAATACAAATTTTATAAATATGTTAACGAATTATATAATTAATAATATAGTTAATTTTATAGATATGTTAAAGAATAATAAATTTAAATTTTGATATAGAAATTATTATAAATACAAAAGTAAATAATATGAAAAAATTTAGAAAAAAAAAAATCTAGTTTTAAAAGTTTTTAATGAATACATAATTTTTATAAATATATATATTTACATAATTTAGTTTAAAATTTTAAAATTATACTATTCATTAATTATAATTTTTTATTTGAATTTTGGCGACATTTTATGACTGTCGGCATTGGACTTTTATTAACTGTCGCCATTGGGGTCAATAACGGCACATTTTAACTGTCGGCATTGGTCTAAAATTAACTGTCGAAGTTGGGGTCAATAGCGACACATTTTAACTGTCAGCATTGGTCTCGAATTAACTGTCGGCGTTGGAGTCAATAGCGACACATTTTAACTGTCGGCATTGGTCTTGAATTAACTGTCGGCATTGGTCTCTATGCCTATAGTTTTTAACTGTAAGCGTAGAGTTCTGCTAAGCAATTACGATAGTCAATAGAGTTGACTGTCGTGGTTGGGTGTCGGGAAAGCCTAGTTTTGTAGTAGTGTTTGATTGATCACTTCCACTAATCAAGGCATTTTCAAGAAATTTTTCATTCCTTGATTCCACAATCCTAGTACTATGAGATGGACAATAAAACTTGTATCCTTTAGAACTTTCAGCGTATCCAATAAAGTTTCCATTTATGGTCGTTGCGTCTAGTTTCTTCTCTTGTGGATTGTATATCCTAACTTCAGATGGTCATCCCCAAATGAGTACATGTTGCAAACTCGATTTCCAACCTTTTAATAATTCAAAAGGAGTTTTTGAGACTGCCTTGGTTGGAACTCGGTTTAATATGTACACTAATGTCCTTAGAGCTTCAGTGCACAAGAATTTAGGAACATTAAGGTTGCTGCTAAGCATACTCCGTACCATGTCTGCCAATGTTCGGTTTCTCCTTTCTGCAACACCATTTTGTTCGGGTGTACTGGGCATGGTATATTGGGCCACAATCCCATTTTCTTGAAGAAACTTTGGAAAATGGCCAGGTGCTTGTCCATCTTCGATGTATCTACCATAATAATCTCCACCTCTATCTGATTTCACTGTCTTAATTTGCTTGTTGCATTGTTTCTCTACTTCAGCTTTAATTATCATAAAGACATCTATCGCTTTGCTTTTGTTATGAAGTAAGTAGATATACATGTAGCATGTGTAATCATCTATAAAGGAGATGAAGTATTTCTGACCATACGAGTCCATGTCTGGACTACATATATCAGTATGTATGATTTTTAATAGTTCAGAACTCCTATGGACACCTCTTTTCTTATACTTGGAGGTATGCTTTCCCTTAATGCAATCCACACAAGTATCAAAATCAGTATCGTGTTGTGTACCCCATCTTTCACTAATCTTTTAATTCTATCAACGGAGATATGTCCCAATCTCCGGTGCCATAATGTAGAGGAATTCTCATTCATAACACATCTTTTATTGCCAGCGTAAACATGCACAATATTATAAGCGGTATTGTTTTGCAAATTAAGGCAGTAAAGACCATCAAACAAAATACCATTTCCAACACATTCAAATTTATGATATAAATTAAAAGATTTTCCTAAAAATGTAAAGGAAAATCCAAAAGGTACAAGTCTTGAAACTGAAATCAAGTTTCTAGAGAAACTTTGTACATAAAAGGTCTTTTCTAACTTTAAAATAAAACTTCTACTTAAAACTAAATGGCACGTTCCAATAGCCTCCATATATGAGCCCATCTTGTTTCCGGATAAGATGCTCTGCTCACTTCCCACTAGCTTCCTTAGGTTTTGTAAACTCTACAAGGAACTTGAAATGTGAATTGTGGTTCCAGAATCAATCCACCATGTGTTAATATTAACATTAGCCATATTAGATTCATAACATACTATGGAAATTGGAATATCTTTGTCGTCCATCCATTTCTTGAACTTGGCGCATTCCTTTTTCGCATGTCCCTTCCTTTTGCAGAAAAAACACTTAATGGAATGATTCGTTATCTCGCCTTGAGGAAGCACTTTATTTTTCCCCTTGTCCTTCTTGGTTGGTTTGCATTTCTTTCCTTGGGTGTCCATGTGAACACTCTCACATTGTTACTGTAGGAGCCTTGCTTCTTCTTGAGCACACATGGTTATTAGTTCATTGATACTCCATTTGTTCTTATGTGTGTTGTAGGAAATTTTGAAAGACCTATATTGAGGTGGAAGATTGTTAAGGTTGAAGTGAACCAGGAAGGTTTCAAGAATGACTACATCGAGCTTCTTCAGTTGAGCAGAAATGTCCCTCATCTTTGAGATATGTTCTCTAACTCCTTTGACACCATTGATCTTTGTTGATGAGAACTGGTGGATGAGGTTGTTGTAAAGTAGTTTGTCCGAAGTGTCAAACTGCTCATCAACCATTTTGATCAAGTCTTTGACTTTCTCAGGTTGCTCCATCGATCCACGCATTCCCATAGGTATCTTGGACATAATGAACATGATGCTGGGGCGATTGGATCGCTCCTATTTTTCATATAATGCGATCTCAGCACTAGTGCTAGTCGCAGTGATTGCAACATGTTCATCATTCCTTATTGCGTAATCCATGTCGGCGCAGCCTTGGTGAAGAAGAACTTGTTCCTTCCAGATTTTGAAATTATCACCCCTAAGCTCGGGAATTTCGGTAAGGATTTCAGCGAAACTAGAAGAGGATGAAGAAGCTGCATGAATAGGATTACAAAATTTATAAAGATTGAGGCTTAATGAAGTCATGTTTTACCAATGTATAACATGCTGAAAGATGAAATTTTATTAAACAAAAATTTCTTGTGGGGTAAATTTTTAATTTAATAAAATTGGGTGTACATTATGATAGATTATTCAAACACATTATTTGGGATAAATTAAGGTTTGATATTTCTATCTAAACTAAACTTTATGATAAAACTATTAAATTAATCATAACTTCTGAGGGTAAATTAAGAAAATTAATTTAATATATATTATCATAATTAATTATAAAAATATAATAAAATCGTCGTGAGGTAAAATTATTATATCTATATAATCAATCACAAGTTATGTCCATTATGTGATCCTTTTAGATTAATAAATAAATTTATGTAATTGAAGATGTTGTGGCTACTCCCTAATTATTTAAAATTATATGGTTCACTAGACATTATGTTTTAGGATCTATGAAGACCTAAGAACAATTTCGTCATAACATAATAGACAATCACAGAGAGTAGTGCTCCTAGTGTGGTCATCCAAAGATCAATAAAAATTGTTCTAGATTGAGCATTTGTCTCAATTTCATGCGTTATTATGTCAACAACAAAATTGTTTATGTATTATTCATAATTTTATTTACCCTAAATATTTTATGAATATTAATGTGAAAATTTTATGAATATTAACATGCTAAATATTATTCAACCTATCTTAATGTGTGAATATAATCTTAATGTATATAGCACAATAATGGACTATAAAACATATTTAAAATTATAAAGCCATACATATAACATTAAATATAATTATACTAAAAATAAATTTTGCATGAATAATAATAAAATAATACAAATTAGCATAATTATTTATATGTAGGAAAATAAATAGAATAATTCTATATATACACTTAATGACAGAAAAATCTATGCTAAATAAGACAATAAAATCATTTATTGATTTGGTAGATTAATAAAATAATTGCACAAATTAACATATCAATGCTAAAGTTACTAAATGATAATATCCTTTACTATTTCTTATTTCATGCAACCATTTGTTTTGGAAGATCACTACTATTTTCTAAGTCTCCAAACTCTTTTCTTGTGCGCATATTTATAGTGTATGTCTCAAGTTAATCTTCAAGTGCCAAGAGTTCAAAAACACAAAAGACATGCATCTCAATGGTACTTAGGAAGTTGAATCAATTTTTTCTTGTCAAAAGCAAAGAACAAAGCATTCTAGCATTTACCTCACTGAAACGGTTATTTTTACTCTTGAAGTTGCATACCTGACTATTGTCACCAAGACAAATTTGTGATCCCGCCTTATGAGAGGAATATCATTAACAACACAAAAGGCATGCATATCGATAATACTTAGCAACTTGAATCATTTTTTTCTCGTCAAACACAAAGAACAAATCAACATGACACAAACATGACATGCGCACAACCAATTCAGTATTCACCTCATTGAAACAGTTAATTTTACTCTTGAAGTTGCATACCTGACTATTGTCACTCAGATAAATTTGTGATTCCATCTTATGAGAGGAATATCATTAACAAAACAAACCCTCGTGAAACGCCCTAAACAATGCCCATTGAAAACATATACACATTAATACACACATCCATAAGTTCACAAATTTGTTCTTCAATCCCTCTAATCATTCTTTTGCGAGGAAATTATACATTTGAGTCCAAAAATGCATCATACAATATATCCATTCTAAACTCGTATTCAACGACTATTGGAGTCGTGTTATCTATTCATGATGGAGTGCCACTAGGTGATGTTTCTCATTATGGAAGTTTTAGGTGCTCTCTAAACACTACACACTTATACACATTCAAATCGCCTAGTCTGTTAAGAAACTTTTGTTGGGTTTTATGCCTTTATAAAACCATATTTTTTATGTAACACATTTTATTATCAATAAAGCATAGAAATCTTTTTGTTTATCAATGCATTGCTCACATGTTTATTACATGATTATTTATTTAATAGAAGCGTTGTTACACTCAAATTTCGAAATCGTCATATATGAGTCTCGAAACGTGGGCTCGAAAAGTGTAAGCTCGAAAATGGAAAGTAAGGGCTCAACACTTATATAAATTTGCATGATTCCTGACTTGTTCTTATTGGCGAACGAGCACAAGTTAAAAAGGCTCGAGCTTAAGCATCAAGCTCGAAAAAACGAATCTGTAATGCCCTGGATAACCAAGACCGTTACACTGTGTGTTTATAATTGTGCAAGTCCTGCTAATCAAGTCGTTTAGTTGAAAATGTGACCCTAAAGTCATGATCGAGCTAGGGTTAAAAGATTTTGGTCATAAACAGATAATTTTTCATTTAAATAAACGTTTAGTACATGGGATACCAAAAATAGGGTATAAAGGACAAATTAACAGCTTTCAAAAGTTATATACAAGCAAATGCCACTCTAATGGAAAAATACACATTTTTAGGTTTTCCTGTCCCTGTATTATCCCTCGGCCGTGGCGGACGAGCAACTGACTATGTACATCCCGCCCCTAGGGCTCTCCAACTCAGGATTGGTCTACCTTACCCTTGCCTTTACCTGCACCACATAGCACCCGTGAGCCAAGGCCCAGCAAGAAAACCATATAGCATAGTATAAACAATACAAACAATCAAATAATCCATAAGGCAGTTAACCAGCTATTTGGCATGTTATAAACATCAGATTAACAATAGTAAACATATCATAATCATCATACAATACTCAAGTTACCCTCTATTTACCCCACTGACTCCAGCTCGCTTAGGCCAAGCTCAGCGATTGTTTAGCTAACCCAGCTCTCAGTGGCCGAGCCGTGTCCTATGCGCAAATATTAGTCCTGACACTCTTAGGTCATTTATTTCATGCTCTCATGGCATATCATAATCATACAATATTTGTATTCAAATATAGGGAACCTTAATCCCAACACAGCCACACAAGGGTGCAATTTTCTTACCTTTAATCCCGAGCGGAGAAAGTGAAATGGTTCCGTGCACGATCCTTAGCCCCGAGCCTTGGAAATAACCTCAACTATGGCTTGATTCCACACAAGTTTTAGCTTTAATCTTCTCCAAATTCCGTCTATTTTCCTTCAAAAATCCCTAGCCCAAGCCTAGCTTTTTCCCTTTCTTTCCTTCCTAGATTTTGATCAAATTGAGAGAGAGTAAGAGAGAGGAGTACGTGAGAGAGAAGGGGCAGGGAGGTTCTACTTCATTTTGTTTTAATCCTATGTAAATCTAACTATATCCCTTTATAGAAAAGACCAATTTGCCTCTCACATAACACTTAATCCACTAATCAATCTAAGGGTATAATGGTCCTTTGCTCCCAATTCCCACTAATTCCTCAAGTGTTCCTAACATTTACCGATTAATCCCGTCTTCCAATTAACTTCCAATTATTTATCCAATGTCTAATGATCCCCAATATATTTTCTAAATTCCCAAAAATACCCCCAGGCTACCCCAAGCCAGGTATAAATCCCCAACGTGACTATTTCGCCAATCCGCTCACTAGGACCGTCTCGAGCCTTATACTGCAAATATATCCACATAATAAAGTGGTCTCAACAATTTATCACATATAATCACATTTATGCCCTCAACGGGCCAAAATTACAAATATGCCCTTATAAGCTTAACATGGCCCACATGCATATTTAATACTCAGAAACATGCATTTCACATATCCATATAATCATATAATCATGCATTTAATCATTAAAATCACACATAAACCAATTATTCCCTCCCGACATACTAATCAAAGCCCTTAAGCCTAATTAGTGATTTTGGGTCGTTATAGAATCTTCTCCGAGGCATGTGTGTTATTCGAGCCCTAGTTGCAAGCTCGAAGATATTGGTCTCCGAAGGTTGAGCTCGATGAAATCACTAGCTAAGGACAAGGCTGACTAGAATAACGAGCTCGTGATGTTAGTCGATCTCGAAGGCGTGTAAATTGTGTGTTCGAGGTCAATAACGCAGTTTGAACACGGTTGCTGTTAGGAAATCCCTATTCCTTAGGGATATGTTATTATCTGATATTAAATCCCAATTATCATGGGATATCATATAATTAATGCATTTAATTATATTTATTTCAAATTTGAAAAATATATTCCTGAAATGTTGCTTTCATTGAGAGCATTAAGCAAGGCATTTGATTGTTTAATTAGAAACCTCCTGAATTACCAATGGCTGCCACGAACAACCCCAGTACTGGTGGGCGACCATTGCCCCAAATACCAGAGGAGAAAACTCCTCGCACTGAAGATTACCCACATTGACCTGGGAAGTAGCCCATGACTGACCATAACCCAGAGGAGGGGAGTGCATCCTCTAATTCCCAGGGACCGCCTGCTCCCAGGCCTAACGAGGATCTCTACTATAATCAAGAGAGGTATATTCCCATTATTGAACTGGAGAATCGCCAACTGCACCAAAAATTGGCAGAGGCTACAAGGTGCAATGAAGAATTGGTCAAACAGGCCGCTGAGGTCCAGGCACCACCCAAGAGGCCAAGAGGACATCCCCGAGGGAGCACGACCACCAGGAGGGCTGAGTAAGGGGGGGCCCAGCAGGCTCAGCCAAGGCCCAGGGAAGACCCTGGCAATGAACACCTTAAGAGAAATACTCGAACTGATACTACTGGTAATCTGAATGTGGAAGTGTCTATAGGAACAAGGAATAATCGAGCTCCTCCAGTAGCTCGGAGTTCTAACCCTGAAGCAGACAAGAACAACTTGGAACCTGTCCAGGACAATTCTGGACCTTCCAGGCCCAACAATGGGAGGCCACCACCATATCCTATAAGATATCCACCATCTCCTATAAGACACCCTTCATCAAGCTGAGAGGCTCCACGACCAACTCCTCATAGGAACCAGGCAGGAGAACCTGCACCACAAAGGCCCTCTCGCAGTGGCAGTCGAGATGGGAACCGTCGAGTCAGACCTAGACATGGGGGCGAGAGGGAGGCGACTCGAGAACATAGGGTTGCACAACCGGTGAGAAGCCATGTGTCGAGATCAAAAACTACTAGAGCGAGGAGGCCGGTGGAAGATCCACCTGGTAACCACTGAGCCCCTCAGCCAGAGAGAAACGTTAGTTTCATAAATGAGAGCTTAGACCACACTAGGTCTGTAAGCATATATAATACCGAACCCAGGAATACTGGGAATCAGGGCAATCATCCCGACCTTCGAGATCACTTGAACCATAACCGAGGGCATGCTGATCCTACAAACTTCTATTTGCGCGACCATTTGAACAATAAAAACCGCCGACATATGGGAATCAGAATAACCCTATACTGAGACAAGGAGTTGGGGTATTTATAAACAATAACCAGCTCCCCCAAGTACAAGCTCAACCTCCAGTGGACTTGGTCCAGGAGAGAATTAACTAGCTCAAAAGGGCGTTCTTACTTCTTCAGGATGAAAGGAACATGGATAAGGCTGAAGACTTCGATGAAGAGCTTGAGCCTTTCACCCCACATATCTCCAACATGCCATTTCCTCAGGGGTTTAGGGTACCCCACGTTGCACCATTTGATGGGAACTCAGACCCATACAGCCATCTGAGCACATTCAATACCATCATGTGAGCTAGCAATGTTGCTTATGAGCTCTGGTGTATGTTGTTCCAAACTACTCTGACAGGACTAGCAAAAAACTGGTTCAAAAATTTTAGAAGACATTTGATCTCATCTTGGGATCAATTAGCGAAGGAATTTAAGAACCAGTTCAAAGCCATGGTAGGCGTCAGGCCCAAAGCCTCAGCTTCAACAAATGTCAGACAACAACAGGGAGAGTCATTGAAGAGTTACCTCACAAGGTTTAATATAGAAGTGGCTCGAGCCCACAACGTCGACCACAGTGGCCAGCTTATGGCTGTAAGAGTTGGTATATTACCAGGGAGTCCCCTTTGGGAGGATATGCAAAGAAAACCTATAAGGTCATTACCTGAGTTCAATAGGAGGGCCCATAGATTTGTCAATATAGAGGAGGTGAGGTCAGCATTAAATCTGACCTTCAGCCCATAACTACAACAAAAAATGTAAACTCAGCCTCGACCTCGGCTACCCCATCGATGTCAAGTCCAGCCATAGATAACCCTTCAAAAAGAAAGAAAAATGAATGGAATAACTCTAAGGCAAACAAGGGAAAAAGAAGAAGGGAGACAAGTATTTCTCCATTTATATGGTATATACCGAGCTCAATGAGACTCAGGAAAATATTTTCCTCGCCAATGAGAATCAGGTCCGGTTTAGGCGACTTGACCCAATGAAAAATCAAAAGGCAAAGAGGGACTCCAATAAGTATTGTAGATTCCATAGGGATGTAGGACATACAACTATTGAGCACCGACAACTAAAGGATGAAATCGAAGGCTTGATCTCAAGAGGATATTTTGGACAATATGTGAGAAACCAGAATCCTAATCAAGTCTCGACAGGACAAAGGGCAGTGTCTACACAACCTTCCCAACAAAACAACAATTTCCAAGCACGAGAGGATGATCGACCTCCCCCCCAAATAGATGGGGAGGATGTGATTACCCTCTCTGAGGGACCTCACCTTGCCGGATTGGGCATAAATTCCCAGAAAAGATACGTAAACGAGCTCAAGACTGGAGACGGTTCTCCCTAAGAGCCTGATTCATGAGCTTCGAAGAAACAGAGAGTTGAAACTTAACCCATCACTTTTACAGAAGAGGACACGTAACATGTCCAACTTCCTCATAACGATCTCGTAGTCATCACACTTTAGCTCGCGAACAAAAGGGTACACAGAGTCCTTATTTATAACTGGAGCTCTCTCAATATCCTTTATAAAGCTACTCTAGAAAAGATGGTACTCACGCTTTGAGATTTGAAATGTTGTGTAACGATGTTGTACGGATTTTCCAGAGAAGGGATTGCTGTTACGAGATCCATTGAAATCCCCATAACCCTCAGAGACTATCTAGTCTCGGTAACCAAGATGATGGAGTTCGTGGTGGTGGATACCCCATTGGCCTACAACGTATTGCTCGGGAGACCAGCCCTGATTAGGCTGGGGGCAGTATCATCTGTTAGGCATTTGGCCATCAAGTTCCCGACGTCTAGTGGCATCGGGGCACTAAAGGGAGACCAACTCACAGCAAGGGAAAGCTATAGCATTTCCATGAGAGGGAAAAGCCAAACTAGTGCACAGACGCTTGTGGTTATTCAGGAAATGGACGGATCCGTCTTCGAGATAGAAGAAGAGATTGACACTAGAGTTGAAGAAAGGGTCGATCTCGAACCGTTGGAGGAGCTTGAAGAAGTAAAGCTCGATTAGAAAGATACCACGAGGGTAGTAAAGATAGGAAAAAATCTTTCTGAAAGTGCAAGACAACAATTAAATTGCTTTTTGAAAGAAAACCAGGATGTATTTGCATGGTCGCACTCATATATGGTAGGGATTAATCCAAATGTTATAAGCCATGCACTCAATATTGATAAATGCTTCCTCCCAAAGTAACAAAAACAGAGGCTCCTTGACGACGACAGAAAGAAAGCCCTAAAAGAGGAGGCCGAGAGGTTAAAAGAAAATCGGTTTATTCGAGATGCTTTTTATCGTGATTGGATAGCCAATCCTGTGCTGGTCCCGAAACCCTAAGGCATATGGCAAACCTGCATCGACTATTCGGACCTCAACAAGGCATGCCCCAAGGACTGGTCTCCCTTGCCTCGAATCGACCAGCTCGTAGATGCCGCTGTAGGCCACGACATCATGTCATTCATGGATGCTTGGATATAACCATATTTCCATGCATGCACCTGACAAAGAACATACAAGCTTTGTAACCGACAAGGGATTGTAATGCTACAACGTCATGCCTTTCGGGCTCAAAAATGCGGGAGCCACATAGTAAAGATTGGTAAATAGGATGTTTGCTGATCAAATAGGGAATAACATGGAAGTTTATGTGGATGATATGTTAGTCAAATCCAAACATAAAAATAACCACGTAGACGATATCGCTGAACGTTTTGACGTACTTCGGAAATTCAATATGAAACTTATCCCACAAAAATGCTCATTCAGAGTATCTTCGGGTAAGTTCCTTGGGTTCATAGTGTATGCTCGAGGTATAGAGGCTAATCCCAACAAGATCAAAGATTTAATACACATGCCATCACCTTGAAAACATAAAGATTCCAGAGCTTAACTGGACGAATGGCGGCCTTAAGTAGGTTTATCTCAAAATCTACGGATTGATGCCTTCTATTCTTTAACATTTTAAGAGGGGGTAAAAAGTTTGACTGGTCGGATGAGTATGAACTCGCATTTTAGAATCTTAGGAAACACCTCACAGAGCCACTGATCTTGTCTAAACCTTTCACAGGAGAAGTTTTATACGTATACCTTGCCACAGCCGAAATGCCATTAGTGCATTACTAGTACAGGAGGATAAGAATGTACAAAAACATGTATACTACGTCAGCAAAAGATTACTGGGGGCAGAATCAAGATACCCATTAATGGAGAAACTGGCTTTGTGCCTGATGCACACATTTCAAAAGCTTTGACCCTATTTCCAGGCACATCCTATTCATGTGTTAACTAACTAGCCACTGAGGTAGGTGTTATCTAAGCCTGAAGCATCCGAAAGATTGTTGAAATGGGTTGTTGAGCTCGGAAAATTCAAGATTACTTATCATCCTAGAACATCAATCAAAGGACAGGCTCTGATAGATTTTATTGTCGAATGCACAAGGATCTCCAATAAGGAAGTTGTAACCCCAGCCCTCGAGCTATGGAGAATTTATGTCGATGGATCCTCTAATGAAAATGGATCGGGGGCACAAATCATTCTAATCACCCCAACGAGAAATCGCTTCCACTCGGTGCTCAGGTTTGGCTTCGAGGCATCAAACAACTAGGCTGAATACGAGGTGTTATTAGCAGGACTTCGGATAGCCACTGAGCTCAAAGCAAAGGCCATTCATTGCTATAGCGACTCACAGCTAGTTGTTAACCAAGTTCTGGGTGAATATCAGGCTCGTGGTATAAAAATGGCTGCTTACCTGGAGAAGGTAAAAGTAACATTCGAAGGGTTTGAGTTCTACGCTATAGAACAAGTCCCCCGAGAGCAAAATTCAAATGCAGACGCATTGGCCAGGCTCACCACGACTAACGAAGCTGATACACTCAATGTGGTCCCAGTAGAATTTCTAGCGACCCCAAGTATAAATGAGCTTGATAAGGAAGATACAAACATGATTGACTCATAACCCACTTGGATGACCCCAATAGTTGACTACCTCGAAACCAGAAGTCTCCCGGTAGACCAAAACGAGGCTAGAAAGCTTAAGAACCAAATACCAAGATATACCATTTTGGAAGGAAAATTGTACATAACAGGGTACTCTATGCCATTACTTCAGTGTGTAACTCCTCCAGAGGCCAAAAATATTTTGGAAGAAATCCATGAAGGATTTTGTGGAGATCACACCAGGGGGCATAGCTTGTCAAAAAAGGTGATTAGGCAAGGGTACTTCTGGCCAACAATCAAGGTAGACTTGTTCGAGTATGTAAAACGTTGTGATAAATGCCAACGGTTTGCCTTGATACCACGAGCTCCACCCATCGAGCTAACCATGATGAGCTCCCCGTGGCCATTCGTGATATGGAAAATTAACCTCATAGGCTCCTTGCCAACTAGAAAAGGTGGAGTCAGGTATACTGTAGTCGTTGTGGACTATTTCACAAAGTGGATCGAAGTTGAACCCTTAGCCACCATTACCTTGAAGAAAGTCCTAGATTTCATAGTAAAAAACACCATCTGCAAATATGGGACGCCTAGGAAGATAGTATTAGATAATTTGACCCAGCTCGACAGTGATCTGTTTACACACTTTTGCGAAAAGAATGGGATAATAAAAAGTTTTTCCTCCGTGGCCCATCTCCAGGAAATGGCCAGGTCGAAGCAATCAATAAAACTTTGAAAATTTCCATGAAGAAAAGGTTAGAAGAAGCAAAGGGGAGATGGCCAGAGGAGCTGCCTCGAGTCTTATGGGCATATAGAACCACGATAAGAACTTCAACGGGGCATACCCCCTTCTCCATGGCTTATGGATGCGTCGCCATGTTTCCAATCGAGGTCAAAATCCCAACCATAAGGCGTGACGCATATGACCAAGCCTCGAACCAATATTAGCTCAAAGAGAGTCTGGACCTCATCGAAGGAAAACGAGATGAACCCCAGTTGAAAAATGCTGCATACCAGCAATGGGCTACTAGATATTTTAACAAAAAGGTCTCATATAGGAAATTTGGATTGGGAGACTTGGTGTTAAGGTGCGTTATTTTGGCCACGCGAGACCCATCTGTTGGGATACTTGGTCTTAATTGGGAGGGACCCTATTAGATCGAGTCCATTATTTGACATGGAGTATATAAGTTGGCGAGGCTAAATGGAGGATTGGTTCTGCAAGCTTGGAATGGTGAACATCTACAACCTTATGATCAGCAATGTAGGAAAGATGTCTATTCATTTTAACCAAGCATGTATTTGATTTCTTGCTTTTTATCAATAAAGTGCTGAATTTCATTCCAAAGTTGTATTTTTTTTTATTGTTATACTTTTTTGCAAACCCCCAAAATTCAATAACCTAAGATCACAATCATAGGATATTAAGGGGGCATAAGTGGTATACAATCATACCATAGGCTCGAAAAAATACAACATAAATAAAAATTAACTCCAACATCGATGTCTGGATTATCAACCTGACATAAAAAAAAAGTAATATGTGTATGGATCATTAACCAAACACGCAATCTAAACAAGTCTTGATTATTAACACGACATAAAAAAAAGTAATAAGTGTATGGAACATTAATCAAACATGTGAACTAAACAAGTCTAGAACAAACAAGCAAAACCTAACCGACAATAAAAAGTTGGAATTCTAGATAAACCAACTATAAACTATAAGTTGAAACTAGGGCTGAAATTTTTTGCAAACAAGTTTGGACCTCGCAACCTCGAGGTCATACTCGAGGATGAGGAAAAGTAACTGGAAAAGAAAAATATAACTAGACTAACAAAGTTACATACCAGTTGATTATTTTTCAAATACATGGTAAAAGTAATTTTTGACCTTGACAATAACGAAGTCGAACATGGATATCTCGAATAAACTATGCATGAATGCATTGAAATTCGAACTTAAGTCCAATATATATTTGTACAAATAAACAAGTATAAAAGCAGGTCCTTAATAATGACATGCTCAAAATATTTCGATCCAGAAATATAAGTGCATAATATTAAGGCAAAAAGCTAAAGGTAAAACAAAGTGCATAAAGATTTTCAAGCTAGAAAATTGAAAACAAAAGTTACCATTGGTATAAATTGATAATTAAAATAGCTCAAAAATCGATCTATAAATTGTCTTTTCCCCAAGGGCACAAAAAAAATAATTACAAAAAATATAATGGGTCGCAGCCCATGATCTCAGCTTCAGGGGTTAGATGCCTCTCCAGCCACAGTCCCAGAAGCCTTTGCTACCTCCTCAGCCTCGAGCTTGACCTCTTGCTCCTCAAGTCGAGCCTGCCATTTGGCGATGAATTCAATCTCCAGGTTGGCTAGGAAGTTGGTGTCGAGGTCGGGGTTGTTAACCCAAATTCGATACATCACCATGTCTACGACATGATCTTTTTTGGTCTTGAACTCCTCTAGAAGACGAGCCTTCTCCCCTTCGAGAACTTCGAAGGTCATCTTCTTCTCCTCTTCCATCTTGGCATTGAGTCCCCTAAACTACTTGATCTCGGAGTTCCTGGCCTCGACCTCCTTCAAGGTCGCTTCCAGCTTCGATTCAAGCTCAGGAACTTTCTGGATCGCTGCATCCCTTGTTGCGATTTCCAGCTGGGTTGCTTTGAGATCATCCTCGAGCTTTAGCTGGGAATCTCGAGCCTCCTGCACAAGCGATTTTCTTGCTGAAACCTCTTTATTCAGCAAGAAGTTATGCTGAACAAAGGATATGAATGCCTACACACAAAAATAAACACAAAGGGCAGCAAAGCACAAGCCAAATTTAGTATAGAATAAGAAGACTAAAGCAAAAATAACTAACCGAGGAGAACAACTCACCACTCTTTTCGAAAAGAGTGTTGGCATCCCGGCAAGAGGTTAGAAATTCCCACTGAGGGGCCCTGAGGTGGCTAAAAATTTGACTCACGCAGGTCAAAGCATCAAAACCAAGGTTCACTCCATGGATCCCAACCGCACTATCGATCACAAAGTCGGGCACATAGGTTGAGATCGATAGGAAGTGTTCTTGTACAGGAGCCTAGACTTTTCTCATCTGGACATTTTGGAGGGGCGACCTCCCTTTGTGACGCTTGTGGACTTTGTTCGCCTTCGAGGCCATGGGCCTTTTGAGCATGTTGTCCAAATCTAAGTCCATGTCACTTGAAAAACAAAATATTGTGCATGAATAATCAAACAGGGGTTATTACAAGAAACAAGACTCTGAGATAAAAGAAACCTAACTGGTACTCTCGGCCGAGCTTGAGCTCAGAGACAAAGAAATTCCCCTATCTTCTGACGACTCTACGGGAGTCCCCTCTCTATAGGTGGGGGATAGTCTCGAAAGGTCCCTATCCACATTGGTCCCATACTATACAACTACCCCATCCCAATCCTCACTTAAGCTATATATGGTCTGGTATTGTCCTAACCATTTATCGAACCTACGAACTCTAAGGCCCACTTTTGACCATACTAAGAAATTATCTCTAGGGTCTTTGAACACGATCATCACGTCAAGCTTGTGTTTAAGCAATGGCAGAGACCATATGGAGTGATCCAACACTACTTTACCTTCGTCAGCCGAGCTCGTTGAGGCCTTGTCGTGGGCTTCGTTGCTCGAGATTGGTCGATTGTGATGACGTGAGGTAATGACACGGAATTGCGAGCCTAAGGTCCTCCTCCTCGAGGGAAGTTTAGCAGTGGGAATTGGCACATCTTCCCACCTCTAATATTTTTTAATCCCCAAATCATCAATGGATTTGCCTTCGCTTAAAAGGCCGCAAGCTCGGAGGATGTCTTCATGGAGGAGGTAAGTAAGGGACCTTCGACCATAAGGGAGCTGGAGAATGGCTGCCTTGTGTTCCTTCATAGCTTTTGTTGGAGTGGGGCGGTGGTAGTTGGTTGCAAGAGAGAATGGAGTGAATATTTTGAGCCTAATTACTCAAAGAAAAATGGAAAATACATGTTGAAATACATACAGAAGCGTTGAAAGGAATCGAATCAGGAAGGAGCGAGTCCATCAGTCTAGAAGAATGTTGTCTTGAAATTTGGAGATGGTTTGAATGTCCTCAAATAACCATTTCTCCTTCGGGTAGCTCGACAAGTAGTAGAAGTCGTCTCCTCCATGAGCTCGAGAAGGGTTGCTCTTGAGGCAGAACAGATACAATATCTCTTGTGTTGAAGGCTCATCCCATTTCATTTCATGGTATAGCGACCTAAGGGCTGACAAGGCCCTAAAAGAATTGGTCTGGAGTTGGAAGGGGGCGAGACCGACTAAATCCAAAAAATTCCTTAAGTAATTCTTCAAGGGTAGCAGGGCCCCAGTCCTCATGTGCTCGCCACTCCAGGCAACGAGTTTGATTTTATGGTCATGATTGCCATCTCCCGGAGCATAGAAGCTCCTTTCATTTGAGGTCGCAGGACGGCACATCAGTGTAGCAGAAAGTTTAAGGCCATGATAGGCTAGCAGCTCTAAATTATGGCCAGTGCAAGTGACTGAGCTCCAGTAGTGCTCAGCTTCGAAAAATTCCTCCTTCGAGGTGGGGACTGAGAGAGTTTAGGAGGTGGATGGATGGGTTGAAGAGTCCTCCATTATGGTAAATGACAGTGCACCGGGTGGAAAAGTAACAGTGACTTTAAACTTGGGATCTAAGGGAATAGGTTTGATCTCGGGGTCTGGGTCAGGATATGCTGCCACTCGGAGTCTCTTCCTCTTTCTCTCTTTGACCTCGTCTATCTGACGTCAAAAATTGTCTCGTATGTCTTCTTGCTCACACCTCTCTTTGTGCTCTTGGATCAATCGTTGATTTAGAGTGAAAGGTGATTCAGGACCGGGAGTTGATGGGTGATAAGAGATAGCAAACTCAGGCCCCCACTGATTCTCAGAGTACTACATTGAAAAAGGTGAGGGACCATCATATAAAAATTAATAAGAAAGGATTAAAAATTTTGGTAACTCGAGTTCGAGTACTTGAGATAATGAGATTTCCTTAATCGACACTGAAGGCTTGAAAGGGAGAGATTAACTCAGATGTCATTCCCAAATTATTGTAAAGTTCGGGCATTGAGAGTGCACTTAAGCGAGAGTGGGGAGGTTATTACCAATTTAGAAGAATCCCAGATTTCTAGGGAAAAAAAAGTTTGCAGTTACCCGAAAAGGTGATGGTTTTGGAATTCGTGCATTTAAACCCTAAACCAAAACCCTATTTCTTATGCTACACGAAACCTCTAACCAAAAATCCCCCATACTAGAAAAACTTCGTTTTTATACATTTTTACCAGACAACTTTTAGCCTAAATCATGATTCTAAGCATGCCAAAACTATTCTAATTAGAAAACTTGCCTAATGCAAGAATGAGGCCTTAGAAATCTGGTAAAAACCAGAGAAACATTCTCACGAACAGATGAAACACATGTAAATAGAAAAGTAAGAGAATAAGGATCAGGAACTTACACAAAGATGATCTTGGAAAAGAGGATATCGTCGTTTGAAGAAGTGGAAGCAGAAACGATCCTATAGAGTCGAAGGTTGAAAGATTACTTTGTTTTTTAGGTTTAGAGAACATGCAAAAAGAAAATTTTGGTTTGGTTTTCTCTGGTGCATAATTTTCTGCAAGAATATGAAAGTGGTGACGGTGGAGAAGAAGGCACATATATATATACCTCAGTGGGGATATCAAGGGTCGAAGTGATTGAGGCCCTTAATTTGGGTTAAATGAGGATTCGAAGGATCGCATTCAATTGCATACATTGGCGGCAAAAAGGTGCTAGGAAAGGACATTGAGAAAAAATAGGGAGTACTTGCGTACTCTTGGTGGGTAATCCCCAAGTGATGCATGTCCATACTCGAGTGTGGTAGGTGGCACGTTTCTCGAAAAGTGAAGTTTAAAAGTTTCTTTCTTATGGGAATCGAACCAACACTTTTGAGGGGGCAAAATGTTACACCCAAATTTCGAAATCGTCATAAATGAGCCTCAAAACGTGGGCTCGTAAAGTGTAAGCTCGAAAATGGAAAGTAAGGGCTCAACACTTATATTAATTTGCATGATTCCTGACTTGTTCTTATTGGTGAACGAGCACAAGTTCAGAAGGCTCGAGCTTAAGTATCAAGCTCGAAAGAACAAATCTTCTCCGAGGCATGTGTGTTATTTGAACCCTAGTTGCAAGCTCGAAGATATTGGTCTCCAAAGGTTTAGCTCAATGAAATCACTGGATAAGGATAAGGGTGACTAGAATAATGAGCTCGTGATGTTGGTCAACCTTGAAGGCGTGTAAACTGTGTGTTCGAGGTCAGTAATGCAGTTTGAACACAGTTGATGTTAGGAAATCCCTATTCCTTAGGGATTTGTCATTATCTAATATTAAATCTCAATTATCATGGGATATTATATAATTAATGAATTTAATTATATTTATTTCAAATTTGAATTGTAACTTCCCAAAATAAAGGGAATATATTTTGCTAACCAGTCTATAAATAGACTGGATAATTTCATTTGTAGATACGTACAATTTGGTACTGAGAAAACTCTGCTAAATTGCTTTGTTAAAGCTCTAAGGGAATACCACCAATCAATAATATTGACTCGTGGACTAGGCAGATTTTAACTGCTGAACCACGTAAAATTCCTATTGTTCTTTCTTATTTTCTTAATTCATTGTTTAGTACTCTTCAGATTCAAGTTGATGAAAAATGGCGTCAACAAACGTCTATAAAATCCTGAACATGTGTAACTAGTTACAATTATAGTGACTATGTAGGTCATAGTGGATTATAATTGTAATTATATGTTCAAATGAATTAGTCCTAAGATTAAATCAGTGCACAAGATTTTCACCAATTTTGTAATCTACGATATGATCTACTTACACGATGGTGTGGCTGTTAGGGTTGCTGCCCTAAAAGCATTTAAAGAGACATTTTATTGATTTAAATAAAAGTACATTTTTATTAATTGTTTTTTTAAAAAAATATGGGTTGTTAGATAGTTATTTTTTGTATTAGCCCATATAATTAGTGATCTATGGTTAATGAGCTTTGCATTTGTGTAAAGTCTAGTTGAAGCAGAAGTGTGAGCTTTTTAGTTGACTAAATCCTTTGATGAGGAGATCCAGTCCAACTAGGGTTATGTAGCTAAGTCCCCTCCCTATCTCTATAAATACATATTGTCTCATCACGAATTGTATGATGGTTTTTGGTTGATCTATTTGATCTCCTTCTGAATTAGAGATCCAGGGAGGAAGACTTAGTCGATTAGTATTTGTTTACCCAAAAAAGATCACAGATGACGTGGCAAAGATTACTTACACATGGATTGACACGTGGCAGAATTAGAGGACAGAGGTGCTGTTCGGCTATCGACCTGCAGCGCGCCTCCTCGTCGGTTTTAATTTTTGTCACGACCAGCCTGGTCGTGAAGCCCGATTTATTTCCTTTTTAAGTTGTAATCTAATATTAACTGCATTTGAATATTTCTTTATGATTATCCTTGATACGCGGTTATTGAGGATAAGATAAGACACGTTATCATTTGTAACCCTCTTTGAGCCTATAAATACACATGAAATAGCTCAAGGAAGGGACTTTTGGATTTATTTTTAGCTTTTTTACTTAAGATTGAGAGAAAATGAGCTAAGGTGAAGAGTTACCATCTGATTGTATTACGCCTAAGGTCTGTGAAACTCAAGAACCCGAGTTCTTTGATCACAACTTTAGGATTTTAAAATAATAACATCACAAAGTGGACGTAGGTCATTACCAATCACTGGGGTCGAACCACTATAATTCTTGGTTTTCTTTCTTTTCCATTAGATTATCTTTTCAAGCATCGTGCTATTTTCTGTCGTATTTTTGACTCCGTGTCGTTGGCTAATTTGAGGGTCAACAATATTGCACTACCAATCTCAGTTATTGCTATGGAAGAATCAAATATTTATTCTTAATTATTTTTTCAATTGCTCATTGTATTCTAAATTATATACAATCTTGCATCCTAGTGTTTTATGAATTTCTAACAAGTGGTATCAGAGTGCCTATTGTATATGATTTAGGATCTATATTTTGTTTAACAATTAATTGATATAAGTCAATTTTCTTTAATTACATATTAATTTCATTATTATTTTATGTTGAATTTTTTAAAGTTCGGTCCTAAAACATTGGGGCTTTTATTCCTCAAGACATTATCTTTATGTTGATATATTTTATGCTAAATTTCGTTTAGTAGTTTATGAGAATTTCATGTTTAAAGTTTTAGGGTTTTAGATACAATTATTATGAACTTAATTCAATGATTTTTTAATTTAGTGGTTCAAATCTGAAATTGATTTGTAATTTGTAGTTTTACATGGATTATATAGTTTAAGCTTCATTTAATCTAATGTATGCGAGACTTTTATATGTTCAATTTCAAGCTTTTTCTTTGTTATTATTTTCGAAAATTATACATTTGGATCTACTTGTTCTTCTTGTTTTCCTGGAATTAAACTCCATGGATCCATTAGAAATACCATTCCAATCAAAACCCCCACAATTCCCATCGAATTTGAGTGTTTTTCTGGCCAGAAAACCACCTCCAACCCGGCTGGACGGAACCAGGTCGCGCGACTCATCTCAGGACCCGGCTAGAGGTTGAAGACAACCTCGTGGTGCGAAGCCCACTCTCGGTAGCGGAGAGTGGCAGCGAGTACGGCACATCCGAGCAATGTTTTCCAACGATTGTTTTTTTTTCCAAACTCATTAGAATTTAATTTCTGATTTTTAATTAGTTTTTTGACATCACTAAAAATTATTATTGAATTAATACAATTTTTGCAGTTATTAAATCATAATAAAAAAATTTATCATATTTTTTGAAAATTTTAAATCACAGAAAATTATTTGAGTATTTTCTCCATCTTTAGTACACACTCACTCTCTTGGTTACCCTCCAATCCATTGTGTACTCTCTATTCAAATGCTATGACTTCATTTTTCTCAATTAAACTATGTTTTGTTGTTCTAAGTGACTACCTTGATTTCTTGATATATAGTGTTATGGAGGACACTTTATTTTGATTATCAACGTATTATGGCAAACTTTTTAAAGATTTGGAAGAAAATTAGTAATATTATTTCACCAAAGTGATTTGATTTATTAATTTTGAATGATTGTTTTATCACCGAATTTATTTTGTTTGTAGAAAATATTTCTTTTGGCTAATTAATATGTGTCATTACTTGCCCAAATGAGGGAGATATATATTAGTTACGGTCCATGAAGTGTGTTAATGATAGATGTGCATGTTTAAAATTATTTGCCCAAATGTAATAATTTTGATGTGTATATTTATTGTAGTTTTATGGTTTGAATCAATATATATTTGTTAAGAATTTATTTGCCCACAGGTATTAAATTTTTAACTTATATATATTTTAACACTTCATGAAGGGAGTTCATATGTGTATTGTATTCTCACCCCAAAGGGGAGTTCATAATTAAATCAAGGTGTTCATTTTTTTTTTGTACTTTTTAGTCTCTTTTTCTGTGAAAAAAAATAATGCCTCATTTAAAATTTTGACTGCCTCCAACTACAAGAAGTGGAAACGAGATGTAGAATTTAGTTTAGGGATAATGGACCTGGACTTCTGCTTGCGAGAAGATAAACCTGATGCTCTTGCTGATTTAAGTACTACTACCCATAGAACTCTCTATGCACAATGGGAAAATTCAAATCGTCTTAGTCTCATTGTTATGAAAAGATCAATTCCTGAACATTTGTTGAGTTGTTTGCCAGATACTAAAGATGCCAAAATGTATTTTAAAGCTGTGAAAAAAATGTATGACACTGGTGAGAATGTAGAAGTTGAACATCTTATGGATGAAATAACAACCATCAAGTATGATGAATCTAAGGGAGTGAGAGCTTTTATTCTGAAAATCGTGAATGTTCAGTCCAAGTTGAAAGATCATAAATTTCCTCTACCTAATACTTACATTATTCCTCATGTTCTTCGCGTACTTCCTACCTCTTTTAGTCTCATTAAGACATCTTACAACACTTATAATCAAACATGGAGCGTTAATGAATTAATTTCTAAGTGTGTTGCTGAGGAAAGCAAGCTGAAAAAGGAAAAGAATGAGTCTTCTCATTATGTTTCTCAACTCAACCCCAACAAAGGAAAAGGAAAATCTAAGAATCATAAGAACCATTCTTCTAAGAAAACTGGTAATGGTATGGAGCGTGAGAATGGACAGAAGGGTGAGGATGGCAAGTCAAAATACACTAATGTGAAGTGTTTCTTATGTGACAAACAAGGCCATAGGAGGATGGACTGTCACAAATTTAAGACCTGGTTAGAAAAGAAGAAAGAAAAACAAGGTAGACCTTTATCTTGTGTTTGTTTTTAATCTAATCTAGTTGATGTTCCTATTGATTCTTGGTGGTTAGATAGTGGTGCTACAATTCATGTTTCTACTACTTTGCATGGGCTAAGGGATCTCAGGCAGCCAAATGCGATGGAGTCAAAGCTTAAAGTGGGAAATGATGTTGGAGTTGAAGTTTGCTATATTGGCACATTTATTATTGAATTACAATCTAGTTTTAAGATTGTTTTAAAAAATACCTTTTATGTTCCTACTTTTAAGAGAAATTTAGTTTTGCTTGGATAAACAAGGATATTCTTTTCTTTTTGTGAATAATAAGGTTGACATTATGTTTGACTCCCAAATTTTTGGAAATTGTTTTTATTTTGATGGTCTTTACAAGTTATCATTGGCTTCTTTAGCTTCCTCTTTCAATGTTGAGAATAATGTGGCTAAGAGATCTTATATTAAGGAAAAATATTTATTGCTATGGCACAAAAGGTTAGGTCATAGTTCCAAAGAAAGAGTAGATCGATTAATTAAGGTTGATATTCTTCCTCCTCTTGATGCTTTTGATTGGGATACTTGTGTTGATTATGCTTGAGTAAAGTTAACCAAAACAAGGAAAAAAACTGCAAACCGTAGCCAATATCTATTAGATATTATACATACAGACATTAGTCGGCCTTATTCTACTTCGTTATGCAAAAACAAGTATTTTCTCACCTTCATTGATGATTTTTCTTGATATTGGTTCACTTACTTGATTAAAGAAAAATCAGATGCTCTTGATAAGTTCACAATTTTTCGAAGTGAGGTTGAGAAACAATTAGGGAACATCATTAAGATTGTGCGTTCAAATCGTGGAGGGGAATATTATGGCAGGTATACCCAATCTAGACAAAACATGGGGCCTTTTGCTAAATATTTACAAGATAATGGTATGTTTCTCAATACACCATGTTTGACACTCCTGAACAAAATGGAATTGCAGAAAGAAGAAATTGCATTTTAATGGATATGATTAGAAGCATGATGAGTAGATCTAATATGCCATAATTCTTATGGGGTGAAGCAAACATGACTGCTACTTATATCTTGAATCGTGTTCCAAGTAAATCTGTACCCAAAACTCCTTTCGAGTTGTGGACTGGTAGAAAGCCTAGTTTGAATCATCTTCGTGTATGGGGTTGTCCAGCTCAAGTAAGGATTTATAAGCCTAATTTGAAAAAGTTAGATCCCAGAACAGTCCAATGTTTTTTTGTTGGTTACCCAAGTTACTCCAAATGCTATCGTTTTTACTATCTTACTCAATGTACTAGAATTGTTTAATCTCATACTGCAAAATTTATGGAATTTGATGTTGCTGAAAACATTCCTACTCCATCTCTTGAAACGGGGGAGTCGTTTGGTGGAATTTTTATTTCTGTGTCTTTTTCAAGAGATGATAATCATAGTGTTCCTATCCCAAACCCTTGTGATAATGCTCTTATTGCTGACAAGCATATTCCTCCTGCTATGGATGAGGGTCCTGTTATTGAAGAAATTCCAATTGTGGAAGATGTCTTTCAAAATGATGATCAACAAATAGAAGCTATTCTAGAAATACTTCCTCCAAGAAGATCTCAAAGGGAAAAGAGGACAACGATATCTAATGATTATTTAGTTTACCTTGGAGAAGGAGAATATGATATTGTTCATTTTATGGATCCTGTGACTTATAGTGAAGCTCTTAATAGTCCACAATCTTCTAAATCGATAGAAGCTATGAATGATGAGATTGAGTCCATGAAGAATAATGATGTATGGGAGTTGGTTGAATTACCAGTTGGTTTTAAACCAATAGGTTGTAAGTGGATTTTTAAAATCAAAAAAGGATAGTATGGGTCAGATTGAAAGGTATAAGGCACATTTAGTGGCAAAAAGATTTACTCAAAGAGAAGGTATTGATTACACTGGAACCTTCTCACCTATTTTTACTAAAAATTCCTTCAGGATTATTATGGCTTTAGTAGCACATTTCGATTTAACATTGCATTAAATGGATGTAAAAATTGTTTTTCTCAATGGATAATTAAGTGAGAAAGTCTATATGTCTCAACCTAAAGGTTTCAAGGATAGTCGAAAGAAGAATTTGGTCTGCCAATTGAAACAATCTATTTATGGTCTCAAACATGCATCATGTCCATGGTACTTGAAGTTTGATAAGGTTGTTACATCGTTTTGTTTCATACAGAGAAAGTTTTATCAATATATCTATATGAAGATCCGTGGGAATTATTATATCTTTCTTGTTCTTTATGTGGACGACATTTTACTTGCGAGTAGTGATTTGACATTACTAAATGAGAGCAAACTATTCCTGCCTACAAACTTTGATTTGAAGGATCTTGGAGAAGCGTCTTTTGTTTTGGGGGGGGGGGGGGGGGGGGGATGGAGATTCATCGTGATAGGAATCGAAAAGTTCTTGGCTTATCTCAAGAAGCTTACATTAATCGTGTGCTCAAAAGGTTCAACATGAATCTATATAAGCCTGGTTCTATCCCTATTCTTAAAGGGAACAAGTTCAGTAAGCAGCAATGTCCTAGGAACGACTTAGAGAGAGAAGCAATGAAAAACATCCCATGTGCAAGTGTATTAGGGAATTTGATGTATGCTTAGGTTTGCACTAGACATGATCCTGGACATGATCATTGGGTTACAGCCAAGAAATTTATGAGATATTTGCAAAGAACTAAGAATGTTATGCTTGTGTATAAGCATGTTTAGAGTATCCGAGTTGTTGGTTATTCTGATTCAGATTTTGGTGGTTCTGTGGATGATTTAAAGTCAACTTCTTGATATATTTTCACTTTGGCTAGTGCAGCTATTTCTTGGAAAAGTGTTAAACATACTTTGATTATGTCGTTTACTATGTATGCTGAGTTTGTAGCATGTTATGGAGCATCTTTACAACCTTTGTGGTTAGAGAATTTGATTTCAAAGATACGAGTATTTGATTCTATATCCTTGCTATGCTGATCTATTGTGATAATAGTGCCACTGTTTTCTTTTCAAAGAATAACAAGATCAGTAGTGCTTCAAAGCATATAGAGATAAAGTATCTTACCGTCAAAGACTTAGTCAAGAAAGAAGACATTGTTATAGAAAATTCCAAGACAGAGTTGATGTTAACATAACCGCTCACCAAAGGATTAAGTGCGTCATTGTTTAATAAACATGTTGTTGATATGGGCATTTTATAATCTTTTGATATTTTGGGTTAATGGGAGTTTTTCTTCTCTGTTTCTTTTGGTTGTTAGAAATTAAGATTTTTTTTTAATTTTCTAATTGAAGTTATGAACTACATTTTGTGTTTCAATATTTGGCTATTGAATGGTTATGTTTTCAATTATGTTTTGTTATATTCTCGATTATGATTGAATTGAAAGCATTTGGCTCATATTGTTGTGATTATTGTCTTTTGAGTTTATTAGCTTAATGACAATGATATCATATTGGCTTAATTTTTGAAGCATATTTAATGATATTACATTGTCTTATTTATTAAGAAGCGACAATGGTTAATTTCATTGGCTTATTTATTAAGCGTCACGACATCAGTGAAGTTGATGACTGATAATGAGATTATGTTATTTTATTGATCACATGCCAAACATAATTCCTTACCACACTACTAGACTTGTCAACCAAGTCGGATTGGTTATTTGTATTTGTGATTATGAATATCTTTTGTTGATTAAGATGCAAAGTGATTGTCATAGTTCAATATCAATGATTAAACTTGACCAGTTGTTTGAGATGCTATCAAAGAACTATTGTTTCAAAAGTGGCCACAATTTTTTCTTATTATTCAACCCATGAGCCGTTTTCAAATAAAATTATTTCAATATATATATGTATTAAAAAATTAATGTAGCCCAAGTGGAAGAATGTAAGGCTTTTATTTGGGCTTACATTAACAATTTAATTGTTTTATTAAAATATGGGTTGTTAGATAGTTATTTGCTGTATTAGCCTCTATAATTAATGATCTATAGTTAATGGGCTTAGCATCTGTGTGAAGTCTAGTTGAAGCAGAAGTGTGGGCTTTCTAGTTGACTGAATCCTTTGATGAGGAGGCCCAATCCAACTAGGGTTATGTAGTTAAGTCCCCTCCCTAACTCTATAAATACATATTGTCTCCTCATAATTGTATGATTGTTTTTGGTTGATCTATTTGATCTGCTTCTGAATTAGAGATCTAGGGATGCAGACTTAGTTTCTTAGTATTGCACTACCAAATCTCAGATATTGCTATGGAAGAATCAGGTATGTAGTCTTAATTATTTTTTCAATTGCTCATTGTATTCTAAATTATATACAATCTTGTATCATGGTGTTTTATGAATTTCTAACATTGCTCACATGTTCTATTACATGATTATTTATTTAATAGAAAAGTCCATAAAATCCTGAACATGTGTAACTAGTTACAATTATAGTGACTAGGTCACGGTGGATTATAATTGTAATTATATGTTCAAATGAATTATTCCTAAGATTAAATCAGTGCACAAGATTTTCAATGATTTAGTAATCTACAATATTATCTACTTACACGATGGTGTGGCTGTTAGGGTTGGTGCCCTAAAACCATGTGAAAAGACATTTATTGATTTAAATAAAAGTACATTTTTATTATATTTGAATATTATAATTATTGTTTGAATAATTTATATAAATATAATAAAATTCCATATTCATTTATGAGAATATGATCTTGCATGCGTACCAGAGAATTAATATCATATATAATGAATAAAATAGTCAACAACATATTATAGTATGAAATCTTTAATGAATGGTTGCTAGTACGATTTACTAAGCATATAAGATGTGAGTAATCTATATTCAGATTACTGATGTGGATAGTTATCTTGGTAAAGGTAATTTATATAATAGTGATTATATATGACATGATTGATATGAATTAATTTCTTTATAAACCTACCATTTACCATAAAGACTTAATTCATATCTTAATAGATGTTCATTTGTAGATCAATCTAAATCCTGAGTTATCATGAACTCCAGTTTTTGTTTATTGGATCTTTTGATTCATTCGTTAATGTCTCTTAATATAATGAGGCTAGTGATTTTTGTTTTGGAGATTCAATATCATGAATGGTTGGGAACATGATTTAACAATAATGGAATCCATGCTTTCCTAACAAATCGAATATTGATTCCCTTAAGGGTTAATTCTTGGAACGAATAGTTATTGAGCTCAAATCTATAATATGATTATATATTAATTATTCACTGGTGAATTAATGGTACTTGAAGAACAAGAGGTAATTAGAAGGGTAAAACAGTAATTCTTGACCAGCTCTAATTAGCGAACCAATAAATAAATGACAGAATTACATATGTTGATTATATCAATGGACTAAAGAGAATACTCTGTTAATATAATTATATAATTACATAGAATGCAATTTCATATTCATAGTGGAGTAATAATGGAATTAAAAAGTATGATTATTTAATTAAAGAGTTTAATTAATAGTCTGGTTTATTGGAGTTTCGTATTATAGGTCCATGGTCCCCGAGTCGCATTTATCCTACACTGTCAAGGGTAAGGATGTTACAGACAAAATTAATAAAAAAAATTATTAAATTGCAAGTGAATTAATTTTCCAGTGCTAAGTGATAATTATGTGCAATTAACAAATTATTTAACTAATTAATTTTTATTTGAAAAACTTTATATTAGTTGAAATAAATATAAATCAGTGTTTGGATTAATATTGAAGATATTTAATTATTATGATAGTACAAGATAATTATCCAAACTAATAGTTTTAAGATAAGATTAATTTTGAATTAACTCATATTTATTTTAGAAATAAATATATTGTCTTAAATTAAACAAACAAATAAGAAAACTAGGGAGACAAGTAAGTGGCGCCACTTGTAGTACCAAATATCCATGGGATTTGAATTTTGAATTTCAAATACTATTCTTTTTATTTAATTCTTTAATTTAATTATGATTTTAATTTGATTAAAATAACTAATTAAAATAAAAGATAATTGATTAGTTTGAATTATTAAAATTAAAAAGAAAGAGAATATTATTTTATTTTATTGTTATAAGTCTAAAAAGAAGCGAATCTTTTAGAGATTAGTTGTTAAGTGGTTATCAGACTCTCTCAGAAAAGTATCGATAGAATTTTCTAGACCTGAAAAATTCTAGAACTTTCTATAGCCTTCTCCCTTCTCCAATCTCTCTAGATCTCATGTGTTGAGAACATCTAGAGAGCCTAAATACTCAACCTGTGAATCCTACGCGCCCACACGCGTCATTGTGTGTTTGAGGAACAACTTGGAAGACTAAAGTGTGAGTCTTCGTTGGTTAGGAAGATCATTTGATTATACTAAAAGACTCAAGTAATCTTGATAGGCTACATGATGTAATCTCATTTCCTTGTGTTTGTTGATTTAATGTATAAATATATACATTGATCCTAGCTTGGTATTTATGATTTTTTAAAATCCCCCCACCCCATCTCCGATGTGTCCCTAATTTTATTCATATTAGTACCAATAATGGCGTCTTGTCCAAGACATTAACCAAGTAGAGAAGATCAGATGTATCTAGTTACATCAGACTAGGACCAACATTTATCATTGATGGATAAATAAGTATCATTATTATCAAATTTAATCAATGTCACAGTGTTGACCATAGTTCAAGTCAATCTCAATTGTGAGTGATAATAATGTTATTAATTATATTATAAGAATCTTTTGACTTGTTCGTTAAAATCTTACCCTACGGCATAGCCTATACTTACATCTTGGAGATTCAATGGTGTAATTGAATGCGAGTATTTATCATATATATGAAATCTTTAGCTTCCATAATAAAAGTGAAAAGATAATTTCCGTAATAACTTAGTTCAAATGGTTAAATGATTGAGTACTCATTTACAAGGAACTTAGTGGGAGTTAAGCATAAAATACAAATGAGGGGTAGACAGTAAAATTCACCTGACTTGTTAGTAGATCATCGATAGAGGATCGACTAATGATAATGGTTATAACAATGGATAATTTATTTACATTAGTGGAAATACGTTCTATGAAATCAAGAGTCTAATTCCGAGTCTATAGTGGAGTCACGGGGAATTAATAAGTTGTGAGATAATTTATTCTATAAATAAACTCAAGACAACTTATTTTAGCTCGTATTCATGGATTCATGGTCCCCACGCCATCTTTGATTAAATCAAGTCTAAATGTCTCAAAAAATTGATTTAATTATCAATTTAGAATATCGAATTGACTAGATCAATTTTGTGATATTTACATGAATTATGAATTAGAGAAAAGAAGATAGTCATCATAAACTATTGGCCATATTTATTAAAAATGGCAAATTGGTAATAATATTAAATAAAGTTTCAAATTATAAATAGTTAATTTGAATAAGGATTTAATTATTTAATTAATTAATTATAAAATAGATAAATATATAAAAGAGTCTTGAGTTTGAGTCTATTGGGCTTTGAATTTAAGACACATCATGTTCCCAACCCACATGGTGTGGGCGGCCATCATGTGGTTATTTAAATTCTATTTTCAATTAATTTAATTAAGAAAATAAGTCCATGGTTGTGTCTATAAATAGAATGTTAAAGCTAGAGTTTTTTGTAAAGTTTTGGGTAAGTGCACAGTTATGGAAAACTATAACGTCCCAAAATTACCTAATAAGGCTTAGGGACTTGATTAGGGGGCCAGGATGACAATATATGGAGTTATATGTTTATTTGATATATTTGATTGTGATTATGTGAGTTATATGATAATATAACTAGTGGTGCATGTTTAGGAGTATTAAACATGGCAACTTTCATAATTTGGCCTGTTATGGGCAAAATTGTATATATATATATGTATGTATATATGTGATATATGTGTGAGACCACGTTATTATGTGGGTTTATTTAAGTTCCTCGGCATGAGACGATCCTAGGGAGCAAGCGAGCAGGAAAGTCACAACGGGACCCAATACCTGACTCGGGGCGAGTCAAGGGGTATTTTGGGTATTTGGCATTAAATTAGGTTATCGGGTAATGGGAATGAATAATTGAGGATATATTTGGAGTTAGTAAGTTTAGTTGGGAATACCGAGAAATTTGACCATTTTTCCCTCAGGGACGTTTTTGGTACCCTCGAGCCTCGGGATTAGCTTAAGTCACTTAAGCCTTAAGGAAAAAAAATAGAACACACAAATACTTCTAGCAGCTCACCAACCGACTCTTTCTCTCTCCCTCTTTCTCTGATTTTTTCTCTCAACTCTTCAAAGGGAATTCTTTGTGAATTAAAGAGAAATTTGTTGGCTGAAGCTTGAGAGATTGAAGGCTTAAGCTTGGGAGTGGATTAGCTACAGCTGGGGAGACTTAAACCACAGTTGAGGTAAGCTCTGGACCTTGATTTCCATTGATTGTTATGCTTAGATTGGCTATTCTTGAAGAGTTCTTAAGCTTTATAGCTCAAGAGTTGGGTTGGTGTTTTGATGAGTTTCATAACTAGGTTTTTGTTGGGTTTTGCTGCTGGGAAGATGTTAGAACTATTGTGGTGATTGAATTATGGTTTTGGGATGAAATTGGGTTAGTGTGGGTTGAATTTGGTTGTTGGAAAATGGGGAAAATCTAGGTTCGCAGGGCCAAGTCGCGCCTCTATTCCTGAGGGGTCGCTACTCAGCTAAACCTAAGGCCCTAGGAGGCCTCTGTCTAGGACGTGCACCGTGACCCTCTTGGGCAAGTCACGACCCGCATCCCTTTGGTAGAGGGAGAGGGCCAGTGGAATTTGAGGCCCCGGAAGCTAGGAATCGATCCGGAAGCCTTTATTTTGCTCGTTATTGATGGAATCCTATATTATTGTTGTGACTAGGTTATTGCTAGGGGCTCGGAATCAAGATCGTGCTCGAGGGTCGTCCTTATTTTACGCTATACTGGGACTGAGGTAAGAAAACTAACCCAATACGTGTTATATGTGATCAGGGCTTGGCCCGATTGTTAACAATAATTATGACTAGGGCTTGGGCCACTGAGAACATTTTTGTTTAAGCTATTGTTTCACATGCTGATTGATCTGACTTGAATATTCTATAACTGCTTAAGTGTTTCATGTTTGTTGCATGAATTATGTGGTTAGGGGCTGAGGCCCCATTAAATAGGTATGATTAGTATTATGAGTACGGTTACTCGATGGTGTTATGTGATTAACATGCATGCATACTTGTTTTGTTGGGATATGCCTATTCATATCTGTTTTAGTTTTGAAATTTGAATTCCTGGACCAGGGCTTGACTTATTAGTCAAGGATAGCAAAAGCGCATTGCGCGCTAGTTGAAAGGTTTATGCCTAAATCAGCAACCTACTATTACGTTGGCCGACCCTACAGTCGTTGGAAAATCAAAGGTGTTGGGCTAGCTCTATGGCTAGTTACTCAGAGCTAAAGGCGAAGGCCTAGGTGATTCTATGGTCACATAGCTACGGCATAGGCCCCGAGGTTGGCTCTATGGTCAACTGTTCAAGGCAGCGGCCCCAAATTGGTCCAATGACCATTTGTTTGTAACCGAATGACTGTATGTGTAGGTTATTATTGCTTGAAATTCTGGATAAGTATGTAGAAATTTGTATTGTTCTCTTTATGCACATGTATAGTTTTCTTGCTGAGCCTTGGCTCACGAGTGCTTTGTGGTGCAGGTAAGGGGAAAGGAAAGCTTGACCAGCCATGAGTTGGAGAGCTTCGGTGGCGGCATGTACATATACGGTTACTTGACCACCACGGCCAAGAATATCTCAAAGGAACTAGGATTGTAGCCTTGTTTTTGCCACTTAGGTCGGTTGGATGTAATTTTGATATACCTACACTTCTTTAAGAATTTGGTTGTAATATTTTGAGATCCCACGAATGTATGAAACTTTTTCAATAAAAGTCAACGGTTTCCTTTGACCAATATTTTTAACCCTAACCTTTGACATTAACCATAGTTCCACGTTTTAGCCAAATGACTTGATTAGCAAGTCTGACACAATTTAAAGTACACAGTGTAACGGTCCTGGATTAGGAGGACGTTACAACTTGGTATCAGAGCTGCCAAGGTTTAAGGGTTCCTGAAGACTGGTTGGGCATGTACGCTCGCCACTAAAGACAAGCTCAACTCAGGGTTCAGTAATTATTATGTGGTTATGTGTTTAAATGTTTAAACATGACATGAATGCCTTATATGCGTGCTTGTTTAGGAAGCATGAGATAATCTGATAGGGCCTGGCTCTTGATTGCTGCATGAATGATAAAGAATGTGCTTATTAGCATCGTTACGACCTGTGAATGCAAGGGAACCGCTTATTAGTGTTACTATTTGTTTATAGGCCAGGAAATGCTTATTAGCACTATTAACACTGGCAGGGATTAAAAGGATATGCTTATTAGAAATGTTATACTTGTGTAAATGCTTGGATATGTATATGTGCATTGTTATTTACTGATGGATATCAGGAAGTGCTTATTAGCACCATGAACGAATATGTTGAGGGATGGCATGCTTATTAGCATTGAACTTGTTGTTTATCTGTTTGATCTTGGACCGTCATGCGGCAAGAGGTCTAGTTATTACTTACCTAATGGCTGGTTTGATCACTGTAGGGTGGATTGAGTAACAGTATGAATCCTCGAAGGTCAGAGAGGTTGGCTGGCCAAGAGTTACAGGCTAGTGAAAGGAATGACCAGGGCTAGGCCCCACCGCCAGCTCCAGAAAATTGGTAACATGTGCTTGCTGACATACAACCGGAATAAAGAGACACGAAGAAGAGATACGCTTCTTAAGACAGCAACAGGTTCCAGCAGGGAACCACAGCCTGCGGTACCGGTAGTGAGACAGCCAGAGGTACCAATAGTATGCAGCCCCAGGCAGGGGGAGATAGGTGGGAACCCCTGTATGAGAGGTTCAGGAAGCAACATCCTCTAATCTTTGAGGGCGGCTCAGATCCATTGAAGGCTGAGTAGTGGATGACCATGATAACCACCATACTGGATTTTATGAGGGTAGGTGGTAACGAGAGAGTGACTTGCGCCACTTATATGTTTCAGGAGGATGCCCGAATATGGTGGGAGGTTGTATCCCAGACCAGAGTAGTAACCACCATGGAATGGGAAGAGTTCAGAACCTTATTCAATGAGAAATACTACAACGATGTAGTTAAAGCTGTGAAGGTTGATCAAAGATTTGCGAGGAAGATCATGGTTACATTCTGTAAAGCTTGTTCAGTTCTTAGCAATTCCTAGTGTTTAACCCGAAATTGGACATGATGATGTGGCATTTGGAGAGGACATGCGGTAGTAAACAATATCTAACCGATGAGAGCTGGTCAAGATAAGTTAGCTGCTCGAGTAAGCTTCATCAACATGAAGCCAGCAATCTTCCTTGCAGAAGATTAAAAGCCCACCAAGTTTGTTGCTCGAAGGGAAGGAACCTGGTGCCATCTTATGAGGCTGCTCGAAGAGAGCCCTAGTCGAAGATCAAGTCATTTAACCTGAATGATCCGGATTTCACGAGATATTATGAAATATACCAAGATATTACTGTAACTAATATTTGAATGTATTTTTCTGGTATTATTTCAATATGTAGTTAGTTGTTACGATCCCACACTACACGAGTAGGGCCTAGAACATTTTGTAGGGCCCATAGCCCACTAAGAGACTCTATAAATAGGGATCTCTCACACTCATTTTTTTCACAAGATGAATACGCACTTTAAATACAAATCCCTAATGAATTGTATTCTCTCTCAGGCTTAGGAAACTCAATGGAACCTTGTTCTTCTTCATCTTGAGTCTAGGATTTTCTTGATCAATATAGGTGCAAGTGGATGTAGGTTATTACTAACTCTTGGGGTCCGAACCACTATAAATTCCATGTGTCGTTTTACTTGATTTTAGCTATTTAAAATTATTTACTTTCGTTCATATTGACTTAGTGTCATTTGCAAAAATGTTGGTCAACATTTTGGTGCTTTCATTGAGAGCTGAAATCAAAGATTACAGTCTACTAAATTCGTCTAAATCAATGGCTATCACTATTAGAAGCCAAAGCCAAGAACCAAAAGGGGGAACCCTACCACTAGACAGTAAGACCACCGTTCGAGCATTCATATTCCCCCTGCACCCTGGTTAGTAGGTTCCTCCACCTGTAGACCTACCTCTATGAGGAACATTTGGGCATGATGAGCCCCATGTGGATTTGGGGGAAGAACTCAACCCCGATATCGAACAATTGAATGATGTTGTAGGAAAAATGCAAGATTACATTTTGGCGCTTTCATTGAGAGCTGAAATCCAAGATTAAAGTCTACCGGATCTGTCTGAATCAATGGTTATCACTACTAGAAGCCAAAGCCAGGAACCACAAGGGGGGAACCCTACCACTAGACAGTATGACCGCCCTTCGAGCAGTCAGATTCCCCCCTGATCAGTAGGTTCCTCCACATGTAGACCTACCTGCACGATGAACATTTGGATGTGATGAGCCCCACGTGGATTTGGGGGAAGAACTCAACCCTGATATCGATTAGTTGAATGAAGTTGTAAGACAAATGCATGAACAATTTGTTGTTATGCATGAAAATTACGCAGCCGTCCAAGAAGATGCATCTTAAGCCTCTAACAAGCAAAGACAATACTTTCATTCTTGGATGGATCAACAGTAGTGAGCCCTTGAATCTCGTGAAGAAGAAGCTGACCATCGGAATGTCGATGCAGCAAGGCTCCTAAAAGCCGTCTTGCAACAGACTTAAGCTACAAGACCTCGAAAAATGAATCCTCAACTAGAGAATGTTGGTGGAGTAAAAGCTGAGGTTCAAATATCAGCTAGTTAAGCCTCAGAGCCTTCTCAACCAATCAAGTCCTAAGACTAAGTGGTTCCCCTTGGGCAAACTCAAAGTCATCACTTGAACTTAGGAGTTCAACTAGGAGTACAACGTCAACTCCATCAAGATGAACAAGTGCTACCCAATCGTGACCAAGGTCAAGGCTGTGGTAGAGAAGTGTCTAGAGTTGGAAGACCTGTTGATGGGCAACCAAGGCGTGCAGCCTGAAGAGGGGGGAAATCTCCTAATCAACAAAATCCAGGACCTGGTTAGTAGTTCTTTCAACCAAGGAATGAACGATCAGCAAGTCAAAATCGAGGCCAACAACCTTGTGTTATCATTCAGTCGGGTGCAATCATGGTCGTCTTCCAAGGACAAATAGGTGGAGGAATGAACAAGAAGCAAGTAACAGCTATCAAACATCCTATCAGGATTGCTATGATGAAGATGAAGGGGATAGTGGACACTACCAACCCCACGCCAATCAATATTATGACGATCGTCATAATGATGGGCATCCAAGAGGACAACTTATTCCGCCAAGGCCACTTGGGCATCAAAACATCATTGCTAGGGAAAATGTTCTACATGAAGGACTATTTGTCCCACCAAGGCAACAAGAGCCAGTAAATTATCCAGCAAGATCACCTCCTAGTGCTCCTCAAGCGGACAACCAAAATGCTGGAGTGCAGCCTAGAGGAGGCAGTGTCTTTAATAGACATGGAAACAAGGGACATGACTTGCGAGATGTCCTTAACCAGCTTCAGGAAGGCAATGGGTATAAAGTTGTGGGACCCATCACACCAGTAATCCCTCCAGCACCACGAGGAGAAGATGCAACACCCCTAGTCGCTACCCCAACCGTTGTGCTAGTAGGTGCTCCAGCTATTCAAGCACATCTAGATGCACTTACTTAAATGGTTTGGGAATTGATAGCCCCAAAACTAACTGACATCGATTTAGAGAGAAGGAAAGGCTCTCCTTTCTCTGATCAAATCAATGCACTTACCACTCCTCCCAAGTTAAAGATGACAACTTGGAAGATGTACACTGGCAAGGAAGATCAAGTGTCATACACAAACAACTTTGAAATACAAAAACATATTCAAGGAGTAAGAGATGATGTCAGTTGCAGGTTCTTTCTTGCTACCCTTGTCGACTCTACACAACAATGGTTCTTCAAACTAGAGCCTAGAACCATTTATTCTTGGGAAGCATTTGTGAGACTCTTCTACTCACACTTATTAGTGAGGATGGAAAGTTAATGGGCATCATGGCTGGGATCCAAGTAAAAGGTTTGCTTTAGACTAATATTAGAAGAATTTTTTTTTACTCTACTAGAGAGTTCCTTGATCGAGTAGACAAGTTTATAAACTTGAAGATTCTATACGGAAAGCTAACCAAGCCAACCAAACTGGAACCAGTACTACACCAGCTAAAATCCTAGTGTAACTAACCAGAACCAAACAACCGATGGTAATGGTAACAAGGAAAACCAGAACGGTGGCAAATGAAATAATATTCTAGTGGTAGAAATAATAATGACATTAAACGGGCAAAGATCAATGATAAGTAACGAGAATACATTCCTCGTTTTACCACCTACTCTACGCTCTTAGGGTCACGAGCGAAAGTCTTTCAAGCTACACAGCCTGAAGTGTCCTATTGGAAGCCAAATCCAATTAGGAAATATGTAAGGAACAGAGACACTAACAAATTCTTCCACTTCCATAATGACTATGGACATGACACTAATGAGTGTAATCAACTCAAGGACAAAATTTAATTTCTCATCCGTAAAAATTATCAAACCATTAGAAGATACATTCACCATCCTGCCAAACAGAATGAGGCTGTTGCAGGAACTCCTGATGAACCAAACTAACCACTACAATCGGCCCCGATGGTCGATTATATATGATTTGCGGAGGACTGCATCTAGCTAGCAAAAGTATAAATGCCTTAGAAGGATATGCTCGAACACTACGCCATGAACTAGGAGAAGAGGTGTTGGTCATCGAGGAGCGTACTCCCAAAACACCTTGGTACGAATGTAAACCTATTACATTAACCAAGGATGATACTGCACACGTCAGTTTCCCACACAACGATCCCTAGGTAATCGAAGCGCAAATCTCCAATATGATTGTTGCACGAACTATGTGGCTCATGGTTCTTCAGTTAACATCCTTTTCAAGGCAACTCTTGAAAGGATGAAATTTTCTGTTCGAGACCTTGAGCCATGCACACAAACCTTGTATAGTTTTACTGGAGAAGGAATGACTCCAACAGGAACAATCAGGCTAGCAAGAAAAATTAGGCTAGTAGTAACCGTTGGAGCTACACCAACGAATAGCCCAGTCATTGACACTTTTGTTATGGTCTACCTCCCCTCAGCTTTCAACGCCTTATTTGGAAGACCAATACTCATTGACTTGAGAGCTGTCACATTCATATTCTACCTACTAATGAAATTCCCATCTAATGCTAGAATCAGGTGTGTTAACTCTTCCATTACAACTGTTAAGAAAGGCTTGGCAATGACTAGCATGATTTTTTCTAGACCAGCAAAAAGCAAGCCAACAGTAGTAATGGAGATGAGTACATCAAAGGAACAAAAGCAAGCTTCCCCAAATGAGCAGAGCACCTCCAAATAGGGCACTGCCCAAAGCAAGGAATGGGAGTTTGATCCTCACTTTGGGGATTATGATATTGGAGTGGGACCAATTGAGGACCTTGAGGAGGTTCCACTCAACTAGGAAGAGCCGACCAAAATGATGAATATTGGGAAAAACTTAGCAGAGGAAGTAAAGTATGAACTTATAATATTTTTAAGAACTACCCAGGACGTGTTCTCCTGGTCGCATAAGGACATGGTGGGCATCAACCCTACTGTGATTAGCCATGCCTTGAATATCAATAAGGAGAATTTCAAACCTGTACAACAGAAAAGGAGATTGTTCGACAAAGAAAGGTCTAGGGCCTTGAAAGGAAAAGTTGAAAGACTGAAAGAAAATGGATTTATAAGAGAAACCTTCTACCCTAAGTGGGTTGCAAAACCTGTTCTAGTGCCAAAGCCCAAAGGAAAATGGAGGACTTCCGTTTACTTCATAGATTAGAACATAGCATGTCCTAAGGACTGCTTTCCTTTACCAAGGATCGACCAGTTAGTTGATGCTACTACAGAGCATGAGGTCCTTACATTTATGGATGCCTACTCAGGGTACGATTAGATCAGCATGCACCCTCTCGATGCAGAGCATATCGGCTTTAGAATTGACATAGGCTTGTACTGTTACAAAGTAATGCCTTTTGGACTCAAAAACGTTGGCGCAACATACTAGCGATTGGTTAACATTTTTTCCTAGCACCAGATAGGCAATAACATGGAAGTCTATATTGATGATATGTTGGTCAAGTCAAAAAATGTTGGGGGGCACGTTCATGATCTAGCAGAATGCTTCAATGTCTTGAAGCATTACAATATGAAGTTGAACCCCTTAACGTCTTCATTTGGGGTAAGCTTAAGAAAGTTTCTTGGTTTCATCGCCAATTCAAGAGGCATAGAAGATAATCCAGAAAAAATCAAAGCTCTAATTGACATGAAGTCCCCAACCAAGAGAAAGGATGCGCAGCTCACAGGAAGAATCGCAACCCTTAGCAGGTTTGTTTCCAAATCAACATATAAATGTGTTCCATTCTTCTACTTGCTAAGAGGAAATAACAAGTTCGAATGGACAGAAGAATGTGAGAAATCCTTCCAAACACTAAAAGAGCGCCTTGCATAGTCCCCAGTTCTGTCAAAACCTATCGATCGTGAACCCCTATATTTATATCTAGCAGTCACTGACCATGCTGTTAGTGCAACACTAATCAGAGAAGCAAACAAAAATTCAACATCCAGTATATTACATCAGCAAGAGGCTGGTAGGAGCTGAAACAAGAAACCCCTTGATAAAAAAATTGGCATACTGCCTAGTGCTCGCTGCAAGAAAACTAAGACCATACTTCCAAGCTCATTCAATCACGGTCCTAACAAGCCAAACCTTCAAGCAGGTTTTACAAAACACATGAGGCATCAGGTTGATTGCTTAAATGGGCAATAGATCTTCGGCATTATGAAATCAATTATCAGCCACAGACTGCCATCAAAGGACAAGCTTTAGAATACTTCATTGCCGAATGCACAAGGGTACAAGATGAACACAAGCAAGGTGTAGCACAAGAAGAAAATTAAGAAACCTGGCCAACGTGGAAGCTATATGTAGATGGTTCCTCAAATGAACATAACTTTGGAGTTGGTATAACTTTAGCTACACCTAGGAGCATCGTATTCATTTTGCATTATTGTTCGGATTCAATGCCTCAAATAATGAAGCAGAATATGAGGCCATTCTCATTGGATTACGACTTGCTAAATATGTTAAAGCTCTATCAGTAGACATATACAGTGACTCACAACTATCCGTGAACCAAATACCAGGGGCATTCCAAGCTCGAGGTATAAAGATGGCTTCCTATCTAAGCAAAGATAAAGATCTCCTGGCACAATTCAAGAAATATACTACACAGCAAGTACCACGCGACCAGAATTCAAATGTTGATGCCTTAGCCAAGCTAGCAAGAGCTAAAGACGCTAACACTCTGAACATAGTACCAATTGAACACCTTGCCCAACCAAGTTTCAATGTAACAGAGACAACGTTGTTGCTAGACAATTCCCCATCCTAGATTACTCTGATTACTAATTATCTAGAGTAGGGAACTTTTCCCCAAGATAAAAATGAGGTGCGAAAAATATCAAGGCAAGCTTCTAGATATGTAATCATGGATAGAGTGCAGGGGTACTCAATGCCTTTACTCTAATGTGTCACCAAAATAGAAGTTGAACTGTTGATGATGGAAGTGCACGAAGGATTTTGTGGAAATCACGCAAGAGGGAAAAGCCTAGCGAAGAAGATATTAAGGCAAGAGTATATTTGGCCAACAATGAATGAAGATGCAATGGAGTATCCGTGGAATGTGATAAGTGCTAAAGATTCTCTAAGATACCTCGAGCACCTCCTAATGAGTTAAAACAAAGGCAGACTCGGTTAAGATTTATGCCTTAAAAGCATGTAAATACATTTTATTGATTTAAATAAAAGTACAATTTTATTATATTTGAATGTTATATTTATTGTTTGAATACTATATATGAATATCAAGAAAATTCCATATTCATTTATGAGGATATGATCTTGTATTAGTACGAGAGAATTAAGATCATATACAATGAATAAAATAGTCAGTAACATATTAAAGTAAAAAATCAATAATGAATGGCTACTAGTACGGTTTACTAAGCATGCAGGATGCAAGTAATCTAGATTCAAATGAATGATGTGGATAGACATTTTGGTAAAGGTATTATATATAATAGAGATTATATATGACAAGACCGATATGAATTAACTATCTTTATAAACTTATCGTTTGCCATAAAGATTTAATTCTTATCATAATAGATGATCATTTGTAGATCAGTCTAATTCCTGAGTAGTCATGAACTCCTGTTTGTGCTTATTGGATTTTTTGATTCACTCGTTAAGGTTTCTTAGTATAATAGCTAGTGGCTTTTGTTTTTGAAATTCAATATCATGAATGGTTGTGAACATGATTTACAATAATGGAATCCATACTTTCCTAACAGAACGAATACTGGTTCCCTTAAGGGTTAATTATGCCACTAAATAGTTATTGAGCTCAAATCTATAATTTGATTATAGATTAACTATTCGCTGGTGAATTAATGGTACTTAAGGAACAAGAGGTAATTAGAAGGGTAAAACAATAATTTTGACCAGCTCTAATTAACGAACTAATAAATGGACGACATAACTAAATATATTGATTATATCGATGGACTACAAAGAAAACTCTGTAAATATAATTCTATAAATACTTAGAATGCAATTCCATATTTATAGTGGAGTAATCATGGAATTAATAAATAAGATTATTATGTTAAAGAGTTTGATTAATAATCTGGTTTATTAGAGCTTCGTATTATAGGTCCATCTGTCCTATGCTGTCAAGGGTAAGGATGCCATAAGGAAAATATGTAGAGAGAATGACTAAATTGCAAAGGAATTAATTTTCAGCGCAAGGAAATAATTATGGGCAATTGATTAATTATAAATTAATTAATTATTTAACTATATAGTTTTTATTTTGAAAAACTTTATGTTAAAATAAGTAGTAATCATGTTTCGATTAGTATAGAGATAAATTAATAATTATCTTATTATAAGATATTTATAATAAAATATTTATTTATTTAAAACTGATATTTTTAGATAATGTTAATTCTAAATTAACTAATATTTATTTTGGGATAAATATATTATTTTAAATATTAATTAAGCAAGCAAATGAGAAAATCAAGGAAGGAGAGAGAGTGGCTCATGCTACACTCACTGAGTGTGTGGCGCCACTTTTAGGGATTCCTATCCCTGCAATTTAAATTTTAAATTAATTTGTTTATTTAATTATATATAATTTTTTTAAATATGATTTAAATTAAACAATTAAGCAAGTTATAACTGACCAGTTTACTTTTAAATAAAATAAATATTAATTAAATTAGTTAATTATATTTTATAAACCTGAAAAAGAAGCGATTCTTTTAAAAAGAATAAGTTTAATAAGTTTTGTTTACTCTCAGACTCTCTCTAAGAAAACAAATGATAGAATTTCCTAAACCTAAAATTCTAGAAATTTCTATAGCCTCTCTCTTTTCAAACCTCTATAGATTTTATGTACTGAGTATATCTAGAGAGCTTTAAATCAACATTTGAATCCTACGTGCCCACACATATCCTACTTTGTTTGAGGATTGACTTGGAAGGCTAAGGTATGAGCTTTCAGAAAGGATAGAAAGATCGTTAATTTATACAGAAAGATTCAAGGGTACTTGATAGACTACGAGAGGTAATCTCTAGTTCTTTTATGTATTATTTAATAAGTAACTATATATGTATGATCCTTGTTGGTATTAATAAATCTTTAAAAAAGATTCTATTCCGCTGCATATTCTTATTTTTCTCAATTAATACTAATAAAGTCCATGTCCCTTTGTTGTTTGGGGGATAGCTTTGATCGGGAAATTACCTACAGGAAAAGGACAAGTCAAGTTTACAGTCCACACACACACACACACATATATATATATTAAATGTTGTGTGGGTTTCTTGCATATTTTATATGCATGTTGATACATATATTGAATGGGTGGATGTGTTTTCTGAATGTATGATTGAATGATGAATGGTTCGTTATATGGTGCAATTGGGTTAGGAATTTGATTTTTTTTTTTTATAGATATTGTGTAAGCCATAAAGAGCATAAGTTTTTTTTTAATATTTATTTTTTGAAATTCCAATTAAAAAATTATGGACACAAGAAGAAAGGGACTCGAGCCATGCACCTTGGAGGCACACGGCCCAAGACCCTCAGCCACAAGCCAATCGCGTGCGCAAACCCCAGTGAGCCTGAGCTCCTTGTGCGCACCAAGCCACATAGAGCCCCTGGTTGTGCGTGCCCAGCCCTCCAGGCAAGCCCCTACCTTGCGTGCGCACCCAGCTCCACATGAGCCCTGTGTCTTTACCCCTAGCATGCCCATCCACCTGCGGCTAAGCCTCGCCGAGACCTTGGAGGCTCACCTTGTTGTCGCCGGCCTTAGATATTAAGGCACCATTCTTGGTGCCCAATCAAGATCTTATTTTTGTGCTAACATATCTTTTATTTAATTAATTTTAAATTGTTTGAATTTAAAAAGATAATTATCTTTTTTTTTATTTTTGTTAGAAAAATAAAATGTCATTTAATTGGTTAATATCTTATCTTAACTTTAAATATTTATTTGAATTTGATTCTTTTAATTATTTAAATTCAACTAAACTAAAAAGATGACAAAAATGGTTTATTAATTAAAAGTTAGTTTTAATTAAATAAATTAATTAGAAAATTAGTTTCTAATTAATTATTTGGGCCTAATAAATTCCTAAGAATTATAAAGATGTGCAATATTAAAGAGAAGCATTCCTAGAGTCTTGCAAACAACTAAATGCCATTTTATAATTTTAATTTCTATTTTTTCAAAGGGTTGAAAATTTAGAAATACCTAATAGTACTCGGTTCATCATCTATTATTTATTTATTTAAATAAATACTAATTGATATTTGATTGATAACATGATCATACATTAGTCAATTACACGCCATTCATGAAACCCCATACAGTTTTGATTAATTATGCATCTTTTAGAAACATGATTATCTAGGATTGTCCTAAGTGTTTATATGAATTGTTTGATGAAATCAATTGCATATAAACTACTAAGTCTTAAATTAATTAAAACTTGGTCAATCTCACCATAATAAAGGAAATAGTTTTATAGACCTTTAAGATAACCAACTTTATTTAAAAAGTGTTTTAGTAAAGTGAGATGAATGTAATGAGTAATTATCTAGATCACATCAATTGTAGAATTAAATAACTAGTAATTAATTAGTTTTAATAAACACATATATTCTAAAATAGTGAGTGGGAGAAGGTGAAAATCTCAATTTGACCTATGGTCTCCATTATTAGTACAACACCGTGAAATATGAATAGGGCCTTAAGTTGTCTTTGTTTCCATCCCCCTAAGGAAGGTTTCGAGACATATTAATACCAAGGTTGGCTTCTTATGAAGATAGGAAAGAGTGATGTACTTTAGGCTTGACTAACCCTAAGGCGGCACTCTCTAAGTTAAGTCATGAATTCCGAAATAATGGGTCACACTTAGAAAGATGCAATTAAGCTTTTGCGGTGGATAATGGTACCTTT
The DNA here is from genome assembly GCF_963169125.1 of Humulus lupulus. Classification (NCBI taxonomy): domain Eukaryota; kingdom Viridiplantae; phylum Streptophyta; class Magnoliopsida; order Rosales; family Cannabaceae; genus Humulus; species Humulus lupulus. Next base: position 123,376,513 of record NC_084801.1, on the reverse strand, counting down.
AACCAAACCAGGGACACTTTATTTTTAAAAGAGAAAATACGAGTTCCTTTATATTTTATATAATAAAGATAAGATTGTCTTATAAGCTATTTGAATTTAACTTGACTGACCCTAAGGCGGCACTTTATTTGTGGGGTAGTTTTATCGTGGAATAATAAATGATAAGTTTATGTGTTTTAATTGTTGCATTCATGCATCATATTTACTTTCCAAATTATTGATATTTTTTAAATAGTAATATTATTGTATTTTATTTCTTTCAGTAATGTTGAATGGTGGCAATCCAATTACTGCTTTACTTTCACTTGAAAAACTTAATGGTGATAATTTTATAAGATGGAAATCGAATCTGAATTTAATGTTATTTTGTGAGAACCATAAATTTGTCACAACTGAGGAATGTCCTAAAGAGCATGCTGCCAATGCCCCGAAGAATATTCTGGACAAATATAATGCCTGGATTCAATCCAATAATAAGGCTAAGTGTTACATTGTAGCACCCTGGATAGTCAAGACTGCTACACTGTGTACTTATAAAGGTGTAGGACTTGCTAATCAAGTCATTTAGTTAAAAACGTGTCACTAAACCATAAATGTGCTATGGTTAAAATGGTTTTGGTCTCAAAAGGTACATTTCATATAATTAAACAGACTTATACATGGGATCCCAAAAAGGAACGGTGTTTAAAAGTCGGTACACAAAATTTCCAAAATACAAACAACCATCAGCCACTCTAAGGCAAAACAGATGTTAATAGCTCTTCTGTTCCTGTTATCCTCACAACCGTGGCGGCTGAGCAGCTGATCATGTACATTCTACTCACAGAGCTCTCCAAGTCAGGGCTGGTCAAGTTTGCCCTTGCCTTTACCTGCACCACGTAGCACCCGTGAGCCAAGGCCCAGCAAGAAAACATAATATACATCAAAACAACAATAACAAATGAATAATCCTTTAAGCATGATCAAACACTTAACATTCCACATTAATCACATAGCATGTAATCAAAACCAACAATGCAACTAATCACTAATAACAATCAAGTCACATGATATTTAGGGCCGACAACTTAGGCCGCACCCTCTGTTTACCCCCACTGACTCCAGCCCACTTAAACTGAGCTCAGTGCATAATAAGTTGTCCTCAGGTACCAGTGGCCGAGCCGCGCCCTGTGCGTTAGTTTAAACTTTGGCACTCTTAGGCCGTTGGTTTACTGTTTGCATGGCATAATACCATCCTTTCAAAGCATACATAATAGGGAACCCTTAGTCCCATTACAAATCAACAATCGGGTGCAGTTTTCTTCCATTTGGCTTCCACGAGTACTGACTACGAGCGATGCTCCTTGAGCGCGATCTGATCCCCGAGCCTTAGCTTAGCACCTAGTCACAATCAAGATAAAGGATACCATCAACAATCTTTAAAGAGCTTTTAGACAAAGTTCTAGTTCTGGAACATTGAACTCCACCAAACATGGCAAAAGATTCAATCCCGAGCACCCTAGGTTAAATTCCCAAGCCTAAAACCTCAAAATCCAAAAATCCTTTAAGGGTCACGGCATTAGCCACCCATGCCGTGGCATGGCCCCAACCAGAGGCTCCCCCACGCCCAAAACCAGACACGGATCGCAGCCCTACTCAGACCATGCCGCGGCCCACCCTCCTTCCTCAGCATCCCTCAGCTTCAAAGGGTCGCGACTCACCAAGAACTATGTCGCGGCCCGACCCCTTCGAACCTAGAAAAACCTCCATTTTTGACTCTCAAACCTCACTCAAACTCATTCAAAACTATCCCAACTCCACAGCTCAACCATCCCAACACTTCCCACATGATTCCAGCAACACAACCCAGCTGAAACCTAGACTACAAACCCATCAAAAACCCACTTCAATCTCTGAAACTTATTAACTCAAGAACACTAAAACCAGCCATGGAAACACTAAAATTCAGCCATTAAACCATAAATTCGAGTTTACCTTCACTGCAGAATCAATCCCTTATGAAATTTCTGAGCTAACTTCCAAGATCCTAGCTTCAACTCAGTCTTCAAATTCAAAACCCAAAAACCTCTTATAACACAACCAAAACCACAGAATTTCAACAACAGAAAGTGGGAATCAATCCTTACCTTATTCCTGGTTGAATTCCTTTGCTAAAATTGAGCTAATCCCTCAAGACCCAAGCTTAAACCATTGAGCTTTCAGCCAAATTTCCTTTAAGTTTCTGTGTTTTTCTTTGAGAGAGAAAGGGAGAAAGTGGGAAAGGGTCAGTTTATTTTTTTTTACTGTTTTCTAAAGCTTCTTAAGTCTATCCTTAAGCAATTGAGTCAATCCCAAAGCTCGGGGTACCGGAAACGTCCCCAAGAGAAAAATGGTAAAATTCCCCAACATTCCCACCTAGACTTCCTAACCTCAAATATATCTCCAATTATTTATTTTCATAACCCGGTAATCTAAATAACTGTCCAATACCTGAAATACCCCTTGACTTGTCCAAAGTCAAATATTAAGCCCCATTGTGACTTTCCCGCTATCTAGCTCCCTAGGATCGCCTCAAGTCACTTGCTGCAGATTTACCCACATAATAATGTGGTTCTCACAATTTAAAGCATATAACCACATTTACATTCATATAATCATACATTAAATCAATAAATTCACACATAAACCAATTATGCCCTCCTGACACACTAATCAAGGCCCTTAAGTCATATTAGTGATTTTGGGTCGTTACATACATTCTTGTGAGCATGAATGATGTTCTAAGAACAAATCATGAACCCATGGAAACATATTTTGAGATACTAGAATCTCTACAGGCTATGTTTGGGCAGCAATCTGATCAAAGTAGACTTGAGGCTACTATAGCCCACATGACTACTAAGATGAAGAAGGGTGTTTCTGTGCGTGAACATGTCTTGAGCATGATTAACGTGATGCATGAAGCATAAATACATGGGGTCATCTTTCATGAGCGTACACAAGTAAGCATCATGCTTGAATCACTCACTCCTACTTTCTCTGTATTAAAAACCATCTATATAATGAATAAGACAATATGACACAATAGTTGAATGAACTACAGACATTTGAGTCTCTTAACAAAACCATAACCAAAGAGGTTGAGGCAAATGTGACAGAGGAGAAACCTTCAACCTCTGAGGATAAAAACAAGAAGAGGAAGAAGAACAATGACAAGGACAAAAGTAAGAGCAAGAAGTCCAAGAAAGGCAAGAAGGCACCAAAAGCCAAGGAGAACAAGAATGAAAATAACTCCAAGAAGAAAGAACGAAAGGGAAAGTGTTGAAGGTCACTGGAAGAGAAACTATAAATAATATCTCCTAAGTTGAAAAAGAAATGTAAATATGATTTACTTGTACTCGAAGCTTGTATAGTGGAAGACGATATGTCATCCTGGGTTTTAGATTCAAGAGGCACTAACCATGTTTGTTATTCTATGCAGACACTTGAGCAATCAATGGAACTTGCTAATGGCAAGGTGACTATGCGAGTTGGAAGTGGAGCCCTCGTTTCAGCAAGAGCAAAGGAAATAGTCCATTTATTTTTGGGAACATTTATCTTATTTTAAATAATGTTTATTTTATTCTTGGATTTTCTAGAAGCTTAGTTTTTTTATCTATGTTGCATGAACAATCTCTTGACATTTCTTTTAATAATAATTTGATTTTTGTTTCGAAGAATGGTTTCAAAATTTGTGAAGCAGAACATACAAACAGACTGTATATGCTCAAGCCAAACGAACGATCTCTAAATAACTCAAAATTATTTAAAGTAGCTAAATTGAAAGGAAACAAAAGACAAAAGGTTTCAAATGAGGATGACACATATCTTTGGCATTTTAGACTTGGTCCGATAGGACAAGACAGGATAAATTGGTTAATAAAAGATGGATTGTTGAGAGAACTAAGAAATGGAACTCTTCTGGTTTGTGCGTCTTGTCTAGAAGGGAAAATGACTAAACATCCTTTCTCAGCGAAAGGCAATAGAGCTAAAGAGCATTTCGATCTTGTACAAGGCAATGTCTGTGGTCCAATCAACGTACAAGCTAGAGGTGGATATGAGTACTTCGTCACCTTTATTGACAGTTACACAAGACATGGTCATACTTACCTAATGCTTAGGAAGTCTGAAACCTTTGGTGAGTTTCAAGATTTCAAAGTTGAGGCTGAGAAGTAGTTAGGTAAGACTCTTAAAGCACTTCGATCAAATCAAGGTGGTGAATATTTGGGTTTAGAATTCAAATATTTCATGTAGGATCCATGTATTCTATCCCAACTCACAACACCTGGAATGTAACATGAAAATGTCATTTCTGAAAGAAGAAACAGGACCTTGTTGGACATGGTCAGGTCTATCTTAAGCTACTATTCACTTCCTCTCTCATTCTGGGGATGTGCACTTCAAACGCCGACTTAAATTTTGAATGTAGTCTCATCTAAGACCATAAGTAAAATGCTACTTGAACTGTGGAATGACAACAAACCTAGTTTTCATCATTTCTACATTTAGGGTTGTCCAGCTCATGTTCTTAGACCTAAATCAGGGAAACTTGATTTGAGGTCTGAAGTGTGCATTTTCGTGGGCTATGCTCCAGAAACAAAAGACAGACACTTCTATAGTCCCAAGGACCGAAAGGTATTTGTTTCAACAAATGCGACATTTCCTGAACACGACTATATGAATAACTATAAGCCTTAGAGCAAGGTAGTTTTGGAGGAACTCACAACTGATAAGATTCCATCACCTTCATCATCATCATTAAATGATAAATGAAAAATCAAGGAACCACTATTCCAGAAAAGGAAACTCTAGTGAAACGTCGTAGTAGGAGGAATGTAAGACAACCTGTTTGCTACGAACATGAGGCACATGTCCTTGTTTTTGATATAGACAAGGATGATCCATTAACCTTTAAAGAGAAAATGGATGGTCTTGAAATGGAGAAAGGGCAAGAAGCCATGAACCAAGAAATGTATTCCAATTTTGTCTAGGAACTATTGGACCCACCTAAAGATGTCAGACCCATTGGGTGAAAATGGATCTTCAAGAAGAAAAGAGGTATAGATGGGAAAGTAGAGACTTTCAAGGCAAGGCTAGTAGCTAAATGTTACACTCAAAGAGAGGATGTTGATTATAAAGAAACATTTTCTCCTGTGACCATGCTAAAATCCATTCATATCTTTTTATCCATGCTACCACCTATGACTTTGAGATATGGAAAATGAACGTCAAGACAACCTTTATGAGTGGGTATTTTGATGAATATATTTATATGATACAATCAGATTGATTCATTGAGAATGAGGAAGATCATAAGGTGTGTAAGTTGTTGAAATCCATTTAGGGATTAAAGCAAGCATCTAGATCTTGGAATATCACCTTTGATGAGACAATTAATACACACAACTTTGAACAGAATGTCAACGAAGCATGTGTGTATAAATATGTCAAAGGTAAAGTGGTAGATTTCTTATTTCTTTACATGGATGACATTCTCCTCATTGGGAACGATGTAGAGACATTGTCAAACGTGAAGTATTTGTTAGCTGAAAAGTTCCAAATAAAATATTTGGGCGAAGCAAGCTATGTTATTGGAATCCAAATCCTAAGGGATAGGAAGAATAAGCTCTTGGCACTTTCTCAAGCTAATTATATAGATAAGGTGCTTGAAAGGTTCTCTATGGAGAATTCCAAGAAATGTCAGTTACTGACTAGGCTTGGAATTACTCTTTCCAAAGAGCAATGTCCAAAGGCACCTCAAGAGGAAGAGGACATGAGAAAGTTTCCCTATGCTTCAACAATTGGGAGTCGAATGTATGCTATGTTGTGTACTAGGCCCACAATATGCTACGGAGAAGGAATTGTACGTCGTTATCAATCAAATCCTAGCTTGAAACACTGGATTGCAGTAAAGCACATTCTCAAGTATCTTAGGAGAATGATATATTATATGCTTGTATATTTAGTGAGTGAACTAAACCCTACTAGATACACTGATTCTAATTTCCAATCAGACAAAGATAGTCGTAAGTTGATGTCTGGGTCAGTGTTCACTCTTGGTGGAGGATCTGTAGTCTGGAGAAGTATTAAATAATCCAGTATTGCAAATTCAACCATGGAAGTCGAATATATAGTGGCTTGTGAAGCAACTAAGGAAGAGGTTTGGCTAAGAAAGTTCTACATTGATCTGGAAGTAATTCCAAATATGGAGAAGCCACTAATCCTGTACTGTGACAATAGTGGAGTAGTAGCTAACTCTAAGGAACCCACAAGCCATAAGAGAGGAAAGAATATAGAAAGGACATACCATCTGGTTAGAGAGATTGTGCGCCAATGTGATGAGATTATTATTAAGATAGCGTCGAAATAAAACCTGGCGGACCCGTTTACCAAGACATTTCCTACAAAGTCGTTTATGGGTCATTTGCGCAATATGGGATTAAGGGAGATGTCTCACTTAATTTGAGGGCAAGTGAGAGATTGTTAGGAATTATGCCCTAAAAGCATGTAAAGACATTTTATTGATTTAAATAAAAGTAAAATTTTATTACATTTGAATGTTATAATTATTATTTGAATAAACTATATGAATATCAAGAAAATTTCATATTCATTTATGAGGATATGATCTTGTATTAGTACGAGATAATTAAGATCATATACAATGAATAAAATAGCCGGTAACATATTAAAGTAAGGAATCTTTAATGAGTGGTTACTAGTACTGATTACTAAGCAAACGGGATGCAAGTAATCTAGATTCGGATTACTGATATGGATAGACATCTTGGTAAAAGTATTGTATATAATAGAAATTATATATGACAAGACCAATATGAATTAACTATATTTATAAACTTACCGTTCACCATAAAGATTTAATTCTTATCATAATATATGATCATTTGTGTTAGAATTAATGCCCTAAAAGCATGTAAAGACATTTTATTGGTTTTATATAAAAGTACAATTTTATTATATTTGAATGTTATAATTATTGTTTGAATTAATTATATAATAATATCAAGAAAATTTCCTATTCATTCATGAGAATATGATCTTGTATTAGTACGAGAGAATTAAAATCATATTGTACGCCCTGATTTTCCCACGGGCTGATTAGCAAGCTGAGCTGCGGCCTAATCATGATTATCTCGTGGACATCCCCAAGACTGGAGCTTCCGTCATAAGGTCGTACCTCCTTAGCTCGAGGAAGCCCAAGGGTTCACCAAGATTGCCCAAGACTTGAGCCTGGACTCTGAAGGCCGAAGGTCGAGTTAAGTATCCAGCTCATGGTACGAGCTGAATATGGAGGCTATGACCCTCTGTAAAGTCAACACACGCAAGGTAAAAGTGCATATATCAGACATCACGTGTCTGATATGCCCCTGACTTCTCGGACACGCAGTAGGAACGTGCGTATTCAGACACCCACGACTGGGTTGGGCCGTGCGGCCCATTATCTCTTTACCTATCGATTTGACCACACTTATGTGTCAGGATTAGGAATTAATCATGAATGTCACAGAGTTGATATGATAGGTAAGAAGGTCACGGGATGACCTTCTTACCAACTCCCAGGTGCGTTCTCCTATAAATATGGAGACCCTGGGAGTTGATAGGGGTTGGATTATCTCTTGTAAGAAATATCCTATAATCATACACCCAGAATAGAGCAATAATATTGACTAGTGAAGTAGAAGGATTTTAACCTTTGAACCACTTAAAAACCGTGTCTTGAGTCACCTTTCAATTTCCTAAGATCATACATCTGTTTCGGTTCATTATTAGCACTAATCCCTTTCTCTTCCTTTCTTAAATTACCTGTTGGCGAAGAACCGCGTCAACACATATATAATGAATAAAATTGTCATTAACATATTAAAGGAATCTTTAATGAATGGTTACTAGTATAGTTTGCTAAGCATACGAGATGCAAGTAATCTAGATTCGGATTACTGTTGTGGATAGACATCTTAGGAAAGGTGTTGTATATAATAGAGATTATATATGATAGGACCGATGATAATTAATTATTTATATAAACTTGTTGTTTGACGTAAATATTTAATTCTTGTCATAATAGATAATCATTTGTATATCAGTCTAAATCCTGAGTATTCATGAACTCTTGTTTATGTTTATTGGATCTTTTGATTCACTCATTAAGGTCTCTTAGAATAATGAGGCTAATGATTTTTTTTTTCGAGATTCAATATCATGGATGGTTGGGAACATAAATTACAATATTGGAATCCATGCTTTCCTAACCGATCGAACATTGGTTCCCTTAAGGATTGATTCTGGAACTAAAGAGTTACTGAGCTCAAATCTTTAATTAGATTATAGATTAATTATTCGCTAGTGAATTAATGGTACTTAAGGATCAAGAGGTAATTAGAAGGGTAAAACTATAATTTTTACCAGCTCTAATTAACGAACCAATAATGGAAGATAGAACTATACATATTGATTATATCAATGGACTACTTGAGAAAAATTCGTAAATATAATTCTATAAATACTTAGAGTGAAATTCCATATTTATAGTGGAGTAATCATGGAATTAATAAATAAGATTATTAGATTAAAGAGTTTAATTAATAATTTGGTTTATTGGAGCTTCGTATTATAGGTCCATGGTCCCCAGATCACCTTTGTCCTACACTTTCAAGAGTAAGGATGTCAAAATAAAGATTTGTTAAGATAAAGGACTAAATTGCAACAGAATTAATTTTCTAGAGCAAGGAAATAATTACTTGATAATTATGGGTAATTGATTAATTGTGAATTAATTAATTATTTAACTATATTGTTTTTACTTTGAAAAACTATAGGTTAAAATTAATATTAGTCTTGTTTGGATTAATATAAAGAGAGATAATAATAAATATCTTATTTATAATATGATATTTATTTTTTTAATTTAAAACTGATATTTTAAGATAAAGTTAATTTTGAATTAACTGATATTTATGTTGGAATAAATATCTTGTATTAACAGTTGATTAAATAAATAAATGAGAAAATTAGTGCAACCCTAATAGGGTTGGGCGACACACACTATACAATACAGTGTGTGCCTAGCATCATGTATTTTTATCCCTGAGAATTGAATTTTGAATTTCAAATAAATTCGTTTAATCAGTTATTTAATTATTCTTTTTAAATATGATTTAAATAGATAATTAAATGAAAATATCTAATCAGTTTTAATATGAATTATATTTTAATTAATTAAAGATTATTTAATTAGATCAAACATCTTTATAAATCAGATATATGTGATATTCATAAAGGAATGAATAATTAGACTCTATCTCTCCAAAGCGATAATTTTCTCAAAACCTGAAAACTATTCTAAACCTTCTCTCTGTCAAAAACTGTAACGACCCAAAATTACAAATAAGGCTTAAGGGCCTTGATTAGTGTGCCAGGAGGGCATAATTAGTTCATGTGTGATTTAAATGATTTAATGCATGATTATGTGATAAGCATGCATATATGATTATATGGATATGTGAAATGCATGCTTATGAGTATTATTATGCATGTGGGCCCTATTTAGTACATAGGGGCGTATTTGTAATTTTTGGCCCATTGAAGGCATAATTGTGACTATATATGATAAATTGTTGAGACGAAATTATTATGTAGATATATTTGCAGCATATGGTTCGAGACGGTCCTAGTGAGAGGTTTGGCGAAATAGTCCCGACGGGGATTTATACCTGGCTCGGGGGAGCCTGGAGGAATTTTTGGGAACATAGGAGATATATTGGAGATTATTAGATTTTTGGTAAATGATTGGTGATTAATTGGATGATGGGATTTAAGTGGTAAATATTAGGAACATTTGAGGAATTAGTGGGAATTGGGAATAAATGACCATTTTACCCCTATAATAAGTTAAAGGGTTATTTTGTTTGGGATGGCATAATGGACATTTCCTAAGTCAATGATATGGTCAGCCTTTTTGGTTAAAAATAAAACAGAAGATTTTAGAGCAATCTAAGGAAAGAAAGAACTTGAAAAGGTCTCAGCTCTCTCTCTCTCCCTCACCCTCACGCATCTCTCTCTCTCTCTTACTCTTCATTGTTGAAGCTTGAAGCTAGGCTTGGGCTGGGAATTTTTGGAGGAAAATAGAAGGGATTTGAAGGGAGTTAAGCTGGGTGTTGGAGCTGGAAATTCAGAGGAAAGGTTAGCTAATTTGAGGTATGAATTCTTGTTTTTCAGCTCATAATTGCTACTAGGTTTGCTAGGTAGAATTTTGGGTATTCAAAGTGAAGTTAGCAGCTGAATTTTGGTAAGGATTTTAGTTGAATTGGGCTAGTGATTGAGAGATATTGCTTGATTTCTATGTTTGAGGTTAGGTGTGATTTCTGTATTAATTGTTGGGAAATTAGTTGATAAAAAATAAGTGAATATGGGTCTAATTCATCACTGGAATGGGTGTTAAATTGAGAGAGTGGGTGGGGGAAAGTTATGGGCAAACTTAGGTGTTCTTGGCTGGGAGGAGGAGGAGAAAGCCTAGGTTTCCTATGGGTTCGTAGGGCGCGTCACGACCCAGGCTAGGGGTGCCGCGACGCGTGTGGCCCTTCTGGCCGAGGAAGCTCTCGGAGTTGGGGGCGCACCACGACTTTCTTGGCCAAGTCGCAACCCGCCTCCCCTTTGGCTAGGGAGGTTGCTCTCTGACTTGGGGCAAGTCAGGATTTGCTGAGCCAAGTCACGACCCACCTGGGAGTTTTAAGCTTAGAGGGGTTCTTATTGTTGTTAGGGCTCGGGGGTTTGAACCTAAGGGCTCGGGACAATTACTACTGTCTGGTTAAGCAGAAATTGAGGTCCCGAAGGCTAGTTTTGCTCTCTATGTATTTTATTTCTGGTTAGAACTTGATAGATATCAATGACTCTTATGACTAGGTTTGTCGCCAAGGCTCGAGGCTAGGGATCGTGCTTGGAACCAGTTCACATTCTCCGCTTAGAATCAAAGGTAAGAAAACTGCACCCGGTTTTGTGGCTATGTTGGGACTAAGAGTTCCTTGTACTTGTATGCAATGTTGTATGATGGTATTATGCCATGTGAGCATGAAATAAATAGCCTAAGAGTGCCAGAATTAATATTAGCGCACAGGACGCGGCTCGGCCACTGGTAGCTGAGGTTAATTATATAATCATTGAGCTCGACCTAAGTGAGCCGGAGTTAGTGGGATAAATAGAGGGTGCGGCCTAAGGGCGTCAACCCTGGATATTGTATGATATGTTTACTAATGTTAATATGATGAGTATAGCATGTTTATTGCCTGGATAATTAATTATTTGTTTGTTGACTGATATCACTGATTATGTGAACGAAGTGGTATATTGAGTATTTGATTAACGATATGTGAATTATCTGATTACTGTTATTAATTTTGCTCTGTAATATGGTTTTCTTGCTGGGCCTTGGCTCACAGGTGCTACGTGGTGCAGGTAAAGGCAAGGGTAAGCTGGACCAACCCTGATTTGGAGAGCTCTAGGGGCGGAATGTACATAATCAGCTGCTCGGCCGCCACGGCTGAGGGATGATACAGGGACAGGAGATCCTAAAATGCCTATTTTGCCATTAGAGTGGCTTGTGGTTGTACATACCCTTTGAAAATTTAACAAATTGTTATTTAACCCTGTTTTTGGGATCCCGTGTATCAAACGCTTATGTAAAATGAAAATTTATCTTTTATGAATAAAATCTTTGAACCCTAGTTCAATAATGGTTTAGTGTCACATTTTCAACTAAATGACTTGATTATCAAGTCTTGCACCTTTATAAACACACAGTGTAATGCTCTTGGTTACCCAGGACGTTACAACTTGGTATCAGAGCGGTCTAGGTTTAAGGGTTCCTGAAGACTGGTTGGACATGTACATTCACCACTAAAGACAAGCTCGACTCAGGGTTTGGTAATTGTGTATACATGTTTATATGCTTAAGTGAATGGAAAGAACTATGATTGCTATTATCTGTTTCATTTATAGGGAGCATGAGATACTGTTAGGGCCAGGCCCTTGATTGTTGTGTGATGATATTAAGGCATGCTTAGCATTGTTGTTGCATGTGGATGAATATTTGGTGAACTGTTATATTTTGATTGCTTGTGATTGGTTGTATTCCAATGGTGATTCATGGGAAGATTGTTACCCTGTCATCATAGTCTGACCGTTGATTCATTGATTGCAGATTAACTTGGATAACTATGCATCCAAGAGGATCTATACGACTAGCCGGCACTGTGTCTAAGGTTAGAGATGATGACCAAGGCCAGAACCCTCCGCCAGTCCCTGAGAACTGGCAACAGATTATGGCAGACATGCAAGCTCGACTTCAGATCCAGGATGAGAGTGATGCATCCATTGTGCCACCTACTGTGGCACCAGTTGTACAGACACAGGAAGTTGGAAATCGATGGGAATCGTTGTATGAGCGGTTCAAGAGACAGCATCCTCCAACTTTTGAGGTGGGTCCAGATCCATTAGACCGAACAGTGGATGAGTATGATTACCGCTATTTTGGACTTCATGAGGGTAGAGGGTCATGACATGGTGGCCTGTGCCACATATATGCTGAGAGAGGATGCTTGCATTTGGTGGGAAGTGGCATCACAGTCTAGGGATGTTACAACAGTGGGTTGGGATGGATTTAAGGACTTGTTCAGTCAGGAGTATTAAAACGTTGCCATCAAGGTAGCGAAGGTGAATGAGTTTGTGGGTTAGTTCAGGGCAACATGACAGTTACAGAGTATGCCCTAAAGTTTGATAGACTTATGAAGTTTGGACCAGATCTTGTGCCTATTGATGCAACTAGGTAGAACATATTTATCAGAGGGCTTAATGCTATGATAGCCCGAGATGTGAGGATTACGACAGTACCTGGGGGGACAACTTATGCCCAAGCTGTTGAGAAGGCTCTTACCACTGAGGAAGCGAAGAACAAGATCTGGAGGGAGAATGCTGTGAGGCGGGAGGTCTGTAGGGTGGTGCTTCCATATTCTGGGTTTGGTGAGGGAAAAGGCCCCAGCGATTTGAAGAGGAAGACTCCTAACACTTCGACCGCTGCTAGTTCTGATAGGAGGGGTCGGGGTGTTCAGGGTGGCCGTTAGGGAGGCGGTGACACATGGAGGAGTTACCCGAAGCGCATGAGGTGCAGAAGACACCATTCGGGTGAATGTCGAGCCAAGGCCTATTATGTGTGTGGGGTGGTGGGACACCTCAAGAAAGACTCCCCAACAGTGAAGAAAGGGGAAGCAGAGAAGGTGGACAGCTTGACTCTAGCTCGAGTGTTCGCTTTGACGCAGGCAAAGGCCGAGGCTAGTCCCTCGGTGGTGACAGGTCAGCTTTCTAGCGCTGGCTCTTCTTTTACTATGTTGATTAACTCTAGCGCTACACATTCATTTGTTTCTAGTAAGGTAATTGATAGATTGTGTAGACCTAGTGAGTACTGTACTGCTGGGTTTGGGACTATATTGCCTATAGGGGAACTGGTAGATTCTATGAGGTGGATTAGAGCACTGCCAATGATGGTTGATGGTAGGGAGCTGTCAGTAGACTTGATTGAGTTGGGTATGAAGGATTTTGACATGATTTTGGAGATGGATTGGCTGGCTAGATACGGAGCTACTATTGATTATAGGAAGAAGATGGTAACCTTTAAGCCGGAGGGCGAGGATCCCTTTGTTTTCGTGGGTGCAGTATGTGGCATACCCATGATATCAACGCTGAGAGCCAGGGACTTATTACAGGGAGGATGTATAGGTTTTATGGCTAGTGTGGTGGATACCACTAGGGTTTTGCAAAGAAGGGAGGGGGGGGGGGGGGGGGGTTGACTAGATTGGTTTGTGAATTCTTGGATGTATTCCCTGAGGATTTACTAGGGTTGCCATGGGACAGGGATATTCAGTTTGTCATTAAGTTGGCACCGGGGACAAAGCCACTGTGTAGGGCACCATATAGAATGGCACTGGCAAAATTGAAAGAATTGAAGATACAACTACATGAACTTCTGGATTTAAGGTTTATCAGGCCTAGCTACTCGCTGTGGGGTGCTCTGGTTTTGTTTCTGAAGAAGAAGGATGGGAATCTGAGGATGTGTATAAACTACAGGGAGTTCAACAAGTTTACCATCAAGAACAAGTATCCTCTACCAAGAATTGATGACTTGTTCGATCAGCTGCAGGGAAAGACGGTATTCTCGACGATTGATCTTCGATCTGGTTATCACCAGTTGAGGATCAAGGACGAGGATATACCGAAGACAACGTCCCGAATGAGGTATGGGCACTATGAGTTTCTGGTCATGTCGTTTGGTTTAGCCAATGCCCCAGTAGCCTTCATGGACTTAATGAACAGAGTATTCAAGGACTTTTTGGATCAGTTCGTCATTGTATTCATCGACAACATTTTAGTGTACTTCAATTCAGAGGCAGAGCACGAGCTACATCTTCGACAGGTCTTGCAGAGGTTAAGAGAGCACCGATTTGTATGCCAAGTTTAAGAAGTGTGAGTTTTGGCCACCAGAAGTGATATTCCTTGGACACATAGTTGGTGAAGATGGGATTAAGGTGGATCCATCTAAGGTTGAGGCAGTGAGAGATTGGTCGTGGCCAAGGAACGCCTCGGAGGTTTGGAGTTTCCTCGGGTTAGCGGGCACTACAAATGGTTTGTGGAAGGGTTCTTGAAGATTGCTACACCAATGACAGAATTGACATGGAAGAATTTAAAGTTCATCTGGTCAGACAAGTGTGAGAATAGTTTTCAAGAGTTGAAGCGGTGACTTATTATTGCACCTGTGCTGAGTCTTACTTCGGAGGGAGGAAAGTTCGTGGTATATTGTGATGCATCGAGGTTGGGCTTGGGCTGTGTGTTGATGCAGAACAAGAATGTTATACTTTATGCATCATGGTAGCTGAAGAAGTATGAACAGCCATATCCTACCCATGACTTGGAATTGGCAGCGGTGGTATTCGCACTAAAGGTCTGGCGAGATTATTTGTATGGGGAGAAGTGTGAGATATACACCGATCATAAGAGTTTGAAGTACTTCTTCACGCAGAAGGACCTGAACATGAGGCAGAGGCACTGGCTAGATTTGGTAAAAGATTATGATTGTGACATTCTTTACCACCCAAGGAAAGCCAACGTGGTGGCAGATGCATTGAGCCAGAGAGGTTCGAGTCAGTTGTTTAGTTTTACTCAAATTTTGAGGGAGTTAGTTGATGAGATGTCCAGAGCGAGGATAGAATTGGGGGTGGGCCAGTTGGCTAATGTTACTTTGCAGTCGACCCTACTAGAGCGGATTAAGGAGGGTCAATTGATCGATGAACGGTTACAGGAGGTTAGAGAGAATGTCTTAGTGGGAGTTGCTAAGGATTATTCTATTTCTGAGGTTGGTTTGCTATGGTATCAAGGTCGGATCTGTGTTCTGACTGATGTGGGGATTAGACAAGAGATATTGGATGAATCACATACCACGTCGTACTCACTTTATCCGGGTACCATGAAGATGTATCATGATCAATGGACGTTGTATTGGTCGCCCGGGATGAAGAAGGATGTGGTGGAGTACGTGGCCAGGTGTTTGACCTATCAGCAGGTGAAAGCGGAGCATCAGCGACCAGCGGGGTTGCTTCAGCCATTGGGTATTCCCGAGTGGAAATGGGAGGTTATTACGATGGACTTTGTGGGGGGTTTACCCAGGACAGTGGGGCTTCATGACTCGATGTGGGTGATAGTGGACAGATACACCAAGTCAACTCATTTTCTTCCAGCGAAGAAGACATATACGGTGGATCAGTATGCAGAGTTATATGTGAGAGAGATTGTACATCTCCACGGGGTTCCTAAGTCTATAGTGTCAGACCGGGATCCTATCTTCACCTCTAAGTTTTGGGGTAGTTTGCAGAAGGCTATGGGGACTCAGTTGAAGTTCACCACAGCCTTTCATCCACAGACTGATGGATAGTCTGAGAGGACGATTCAGGTGTTGGAGGATATGCTTAGGGCATGCGTGATTGACTTTGAAGGATGTTGGAGTAAGTATCTCCCGTTGATTGAATTTTCATACAACAACAGTTATTAATCAATGATTGGAGTGGCTCCATATGAGATGTTATATGGGAAGAGATGTAGAATGCCCATTCAATGGGATGAAATGGGTGAGAGGAAGTATTTGGGACTGGACATAGTTCAGAGGACTAATGAAGCAATTGAGAAGATCCAAGCTAGAATGTTGCTTCACAAAGTAGGCAGAAAAGCTACGCTGATCCTAAGCGTAAGGACGTTGAGTTCCAGGTCGGGGACCACGCGTTTCTGCAAGTTTACCCACGGCGCGGGGTGAGGAGGTTTGGAAAGAAGGCCAAGCTAAGCCCTAGATTCATTGGACCTTTTGAGATCCTGGAGAGGATCGAACAGGTGGCTTACATGCTAGCTTTGCCATAGTCATTGTCAGGAGTTCATGACGTATTCCATATTTCTATGCTTCGAAAGTATGTCTCGGATACGACACATGTGTTGAAGTATGAAGATTTTGAATTGCACACAGATTTGTCAAATGAGGAGCGACCGATTCAAATCTTAGATCGGAAAGATAAAGTTCTACGGAACAAGACAATTCCTCTGGTTAAAGTGTTTTGGAGGAATAGTAGGGTCGAGGAGGAGACCTGGTATCTTGAGCCAATGATGCAGGATCAGTATCCCAATTCAAGTAAATTTCGAGGACGAAATTCTCAGTAGGAGGGGATAGTTGTAACGACCCAAAATTACTAATAAGGCTTAAGGGCCTTGATTAGTGTGCCAGGAGGGAAAAATTGGTTTATGTGTGATTTAATGCATAATTATATGATAAACATGCTTATATGATTATATGGATATGTGAAATGCATGCTTATGAGTATTATTATGCATGTGGGCCCTATTTAGTACATAGGGGCGTATTTGTAATTTTTGGCCCGTTGAAGGAATAGTTGTGATTATATATGATAAATTGTTGAGACGAAATTATTATGTAGATATATTTGCAGCATATGGTTCGAGACGGTCCTAGTGAGAGGTTTGGCAAAATAGTCACGGCAGGGATTTATACCTGGCTCGGGGGAGCCTGGAGGAATTTTTAGGAACTTAGGAGATATATTGGAGATTATTAGATTTTGGGTAAATAATTGGTGATTGATTGGATGATGGGATTTAAGTAGTAAATATTAGGAACATTTGAGGAATTAGTGGGAATTGGGAGTAAATGACCATTCTACCCCTAGAATAAGTTAAAGGGTTATTTTGTTTGGGATGGCATAATGGTCATTTCCTAAGTCAATGATATGCTCAGGCTTTTTGGTTAAAAACAAAACAGAAGATTTTAGAGCAATCTAAGGAAAGAAAGAACTAGAAAAGGTCTCAGCTCTCTCTCTCTCCCTCACCCTCACACATCTCTCTCTCTCTCTCTCTCTCATTCTTCATTGATGAAGCTTGAAGCTAGAATTGGGTTGGGGATTTTTGGTGGAAAATAGAAGGGATTTGAAGGGAGTTAAGCTGGGTGTTGGAGCTGGAAATTCAGAGGAAAGGTTAGCTAATTTGAGGTATGAATTCTTGTTTTTCAGCTTAGAATTGCTACTAGGTTTGTTAGGAAGAATTTTGGGTATTCAAAGTGAAGTTAGCAGCTGAATTAGGGGTAAGGATTTTAGTTGAATTGGGCTAATGATTGAGATATATTGCTTGATTTCTATGTCTGAGTTGAGGTGTGATTTCTGTATTAATTTTTGGGAAATTAGTTGATCAAAATAAGTGAATATGGATCTAATTCATTACTGGAATGGGTGTTAAATTAAGAGAGTGAGTGGGGGAAAATTCTGGGCAAACTTAGGTGTTCTTGGCTGGGAGGAGGAGGAGAAAACCCAGGTTTCCTCTGGGTTCACAAGGCGCGCCGCGACCCAGCCTTGGGGCGCCACGGAGCATGTGACCCTTCTAGGTGAGGGAGCTCTCTGAGTTGGGGGTGCGCCGCGACTTTCTTGGCCAAGTCACGACTCGCCTTCCCTTTGACTTGGGAGGCTGCTCTCTGACTTGGGGCAAGTCGCGACCTACCTGGGAGGTTTAAGCTTAGAGGGGTTCTTAGTGTTGTTAGGGCTCGGGGGTTCGTACCTAGGGCTCAGGACAATTTCTACTGCTCAGTTTAGCAGAAATTGAGGTTCCTGAGGCTAGTTTTGCTCCCTAATTATTTTATTTCTGATTGGAAGTTGATAGATATCAATGACTCTTGTGACTAGGTTTGTTGCCAAGGCTCGAGGCTAAGGATTGTGCTCGAAACCAGTTCACCTTCTCCGCTCAGAATCAAAGGTAAGAAAACTCCACCCGATTGTGTGGCTATATTAGGACAAAGAGTTCCTTGTACTTGTATGCAATGTTGTATGATGATATTATGCTATGTGAGCATGAAATAAATGGCCTAATGCTGGAATTAATATTGGCTCACAGGACGCGGCTCGGCCACTGGTAGCTGAGCTTAATTATATAATCACTGAGCTCGGCCTAAGTGAGTCGGACCTAGTGGGATAAATAGAGTGTGCGGCCTAAGGGCGTCGACCCTGGATATTGTATAATATGTTTACTGTTGTTAATCTGATGAGTATAGCATGTTTATGACCTGGATAATTGATTATTGATTTGTTGACTGATATCACTGATTATGTGAACAATGTGGTCTATTGAGTATTTGATTAATGATCTGTGAATTATTTGATTACTGTTATTGATTATGCTCTGTAATATGGTTTTCTTGCTTGGCCTTGGCTCACGGGTGCTATGTGGTGCAGGTAAAGGCAAGGGTTAGCTGGACCAACCCTAATTTGGAGAGCTCTGGGGGTGGAATGTACATAGTCAGCTGCTTGGCCGCCATGGCAAAGGGATGATACAAGGACAGGAGATCCTAAAATGCCTATTTTGCCATTAGAGTGGCTTGTGGTTGTACATAACCTTTACAAATTTTGTATACTGTTATTTAACCCTATTTTTGGGATCCCTTGTATCAAACGCTTATGTAAAATGAAAATTTATCTTTCTTGACCAAAATATTTTAACCCTAGTTTGATAATGGTTTAGTGTCACATTTTAAACTAAATGACTTGATTAGTAAGTCTTGCACCTTTATAGACACACAGTATAATGGTCTTGGTTACCCAGGGCATTACAAAAACTCTCTAGATCTCATGTGTTGAGTACATCTAGGGAGTCACATAAATCAACCTTTTGAATCCAACGTGCCCCACTACAACAAAATTGACATTTAATGACTCTCTATAATGACTTGCACCATTGGTGTAAGTCATTAAAAGTATTCAGTGATATTTAAAGTCTAGAGGTGTAAATCATTAAATTTTTTTGTTGATGACTAACTAGGTAAGTCATCAAAAGTGGTGGGAGACGTTATACTTAAAAATATGATATAATTTTTTATTTTTTTTAAATATCAGAAATTGGGCCGAATATAAATAAGGGAAGACTTTTAACGTCTCCCCTGGGAAGACGTGCCTAGCCTCTAACGTCTCCCCTGGGAAGACGTGCCACATCGGACGTCTCCCAAGGGGAGACGTTAGAGGCTAGGCACGTCTTCCCAAGGGAGACGTTAAAGGCCTCCCCTACTATATTACTTAGCCCTTTTTCTTCTTCTTCCCCGAGAGCATACGCACGAAACAGAGAGGCGAAGAGGAAGCGTTTTCAGGCGATTTTTCGGGTTCATGATAGTTGCGGTTTTGGGTGATTTTTGGCTCATCAAAGTGGACTTAAAGCATATTTGAGGTATGATTTCAAGATTAAACAATGTATTGTAGTTATAATGGTTGAAAATTTTGTTTTTGTGCTTATTTTTTTTATAGTTTTTGTGGGTTTTATTAGAAATAATAGTTTAAAATATGAAAAATATTTGTTATGTATATTTGAGATATTACATTGTTTAATTTTAACATGTTACCACATTATTTACTATTTATAAATTTTTATTTACTATTTATTCCGAAAATTATATATTTTTAATTAATTTTTAATGTTTGTTAAGGATATATATGTAAATATGTTTTGCTAAAATGTATTTAATAACTTTGTCTAAAATTAAAAAAAAAATTACATACTAAATAATAATTCAAGTTAATATGTTTATAAATTTTTTTAATTTAGATTATTATTTAATTAGAAAATTATATATATTTGTAATCTTTATTAACATTTAAGTAGGTTATTTATATATAGTTATATTTTTTTATTGATTTACTAATATTTTATTATTTAATTAATAACATAGTGCGCGCATTGCAAAAGTGAAGTAAATTTGCTAGCAATGACTATTAATTGTAAGAGGTAATTACATTATCTTATTTCTTGTTTTAGTATTATTAAACTTTTGTTAGAAGAGTTTGAATATCTTAAATATTCATCCATTGTGAAGTAGGTTCTGAGATTAAAATTGTGTGTTGCAATGATAACAGAAGGTTGAGAATTGTGTGTTTTAGTGAAGTAGCATCTGGAAAATATGTTTATTTGCTGCGGAGCTATAAGGAAGAAACTTATTGTGTGTTGTTTGATTTGTTTGGCTTATTGTTCACAGATGGTTAGATCACTATTATAGGGGAAATGCTGCTCGATTTTGTCTAGAATTATGTATTCTATTATTATATTTGTATTGTGTTGTGCTTATTTGATTAGATTGATAGATGTTTAGATTACTAATATAAGGGAAATGCTGGCCAATTTTTCGTATGCTTATATAGTTTTATTGTTTAATTTTTCATATACATAGGAAAAGATATGGATAGACCTAGACGTTACTTGAAGAAAGAGGTATGTATATATATAAATTTATAAAAAGTTTACGGTTTATTTATTATTAAAGTAGATATAATCAAATAATAATAATTAAATAATATATTGTACTTTATATTTTTTGTAGCTGAACACTCCGTCATACACACCAGCCAGATTAATAAAATTCGACAACAGCGGGCGAACGATATGGTGCCGATAGTTCAAAGTCATCGTCCCAAAAAATAGGTTTTTATTGTTTATTTTTTCTATCTTACTATATGTCTAGCTAGCTACTGCAATATTTGTTAATTTTGTATATTTAACAACAAATATTACAATTTTGTATATTTAGCTAGCAAAAACATATTAGACACACATTTCAGTTTTATTAATGAAAATTCAAAATTTAAATTTGCATATAATTTAGATTTTTTAATTAATATATTTAATTCTATTTCAAAAAATATATATATTTAATTCTATTAAT
Organism: Humulus lupulus; assembly: GCF_963169125.1. Lineage (NCBI taxonomy): Eukaryota > Viridiplantae > Streptophyta > Magnoliopsida > Rosales > Cannabaceae > Humulus > Humulus lupulus. The sequence continues at coordinate 123,355,197 of NC_084801.1, read as the reverse complement.
TAATATACTGAAAATAATTATTTAATTTTTTTAAAAAAATACAAAAACCAATGATGACTCGTTATATGAGTCATTGAATGTCTACAAAGTCTCCCCATGGAGACGTTGTAGGTACCTATGACGTCTCCCATGGGGAGACTTTGTAGACATCCAACGTCTCCCCCTGGGAGACGTCATAGGGCCACTTTAGATGGCTCCTGCAACAACGTCTCCCCTAGGGGGAGACATTAAATGTCTACAATGTCTCCCAAATAGCCATTAAATGCCTATTTTGTTGTAGTGCCCACACACGTCCTTGTATGTTTGAGGATTGGTTTGGAAGATTAGGGTGTGAGATCTCAGAACACTGGATAGCAAGATTGTTGATTTATAAAAAAAGACTCAAGGACACTTGATAGGCTACAAGAGGTAATCCCTAATCTATTTGTATGTGATTTAATATATATATATGTATATGATCCTGACTGGTATTAATACTTATTAAAATGGGTCGATTTATTTTGTTGAGTATCTTTGATTTGATCATTTAATACCAACGATTTGTAGATCAATCTAAATCATGAGTAGTCATGAACTCGAGTTTATGCTTATTAGATCTTTTGATTCAATCGTTAAGGTTTATTAGTATAATGATACTAGTGACTTCTGTTTTGGAAATTCAATATCATGAATGGCGGTGAACATGATTTACAATAATGGAATCCATACTTTCCTAACAGATCGAATATTGGTTCCCTTAAGCGTTAATTATGCTATTGAATAGTTATTGAGCTCAAATCTATAATTTGCTTATAGATTAATTATTCGCTAGTGAATGAATGGTACGTGAGGAACAAGAGGTAATTAGAAGGGTAAAACAATAATTTTGACCAACTCTAATTAACGAACTAATAAATTGAGGACAATGTTGGATTAGCTTATATAGGATCTTTATTTATTTTCATGTATATCTAATATTAAAAAAAATAATACGAGATAGCCTAAAACATGTTTCTAAAATTGAATTCAAAGAGAAACAAAGACAAGAATACTTACAGTACACGCAACGGAATTAAAGAGTCCTTCCTTCAGTTTCTTTAACTCTTGTATCCTCTCCGTCGCAGAGTATTATCAAGAAACTGAACCGATCTTCTATTTTCTTCACAATCTTCCAATGTATCCTTAGAACCACACAGACTAGTGTGGGCAATTCTCAACACATGATATAAATATAGAGAGAAGAAGAGAAAATAACAAAGAGGCTTAGAAAAGGACTTGTGTTTAGAGAGAATCTAAAACTATCAGAAAATATGACTTGTGACTTATGTTTTGACTTCCCTCTAAGCACTCCTTTTATAGACTCAATTAGGCCATTTAATTTAATGAAAAAATCAATAAAATAATAGTCATTTTGAATCCCTAGGTCGAAATTATCATTGGCTATAAGCCCGTGAAATTTCTCATTTGATTATAAGCCCATTGGACTTAAAATCAAGGCCTGTATTATTTTCTATTGATTTAATTAATTAAATAATTATTTAAATCTTTTATCAAATTAATTATTTATAATTTGAACCTTGATTTAAATTTATTTATTAATTTAGATACCAATTTATCTTAATTAATAAATCTGGCATAATTTCTCTTTTCTTCTCAAAAATACACAACTATGTGAAACTATCAAAAATTGACCTGGTCAACTTTGATAATTCTAATTGATGATTAAATAAATTAATTGAGACTATCTAGATGATTTTATCCAAGGTACAATGGGGACCATGGGCCTATGAAATCAAGCTCCAATAAGTTATCATAAATCTAACAAATAAATTTACTAACTTATTAATTCCTCGTGACTCCACTATAGACTCGGAATTGCACTCTTGAATTCATAGAACGCTCTATAACAAATATAGATACGCTATTAATTATCCATTGTTACAACCATAATTGTCACTCAATCCTCTAGAGACAGTCTACAATGAGATAGGACAAAAATACCGTTTTACCCCTCATTGTATTTTATCCTTAAAACACTTAGTTCCTTGTAAATGATATTTCTGTAAACTAAATTAATTACTGAAATGAGATCTCTATCATTTAACACCTTGAACCAAACTAAAAGGAAACCATCGTTTCACTTCTTCATCAGAAGCTATAGATGTTCATATCTATGATTAACACTCCCACTCAATTATACTATCGAGTTCCCAAGATGTAAGTACGGGCTAGTCCGTAGGGTAAGCTGGTAACGAACAAGTCAAAGAACTTAAATAATACAATAAGTTAGAATACTAACCACTCAGAATTGAGATTGAATTGACCTATGGTCAACTATATGATATGACTAGAATAGATAATAATGGTATGTTTACTTATCTTATCAACTATCAATATCGGTCCTGCCCGATGTAACAAATATATCCGATCTTATCTACTTTGCTAATGTTCTGGAAAGAACATAACACTGTAATGTGTAAGTAGATCATATCGTAGATTGGCAAGTCAGTGTAAATCCTGCGCACTGAAAAATCTTAGGACTAACTTATTTTGAACATATAATCATATTTATATTCCACTGTGATGACGTCACTATAAATACGATTAGCTATATGCTCGGGATTTAATAGAAGTTTATATTAAACAAATAATCATGAAAATAAAACATGTGAGCAAAGTGATTGACCAAGTCAAAAAATGATTTCTATTCTTTTATTGATAATAAAATGAGATTACAAAGAATTTGAGTTTTAATTCGGGCATAAAACCCCAACAGACAGAACTACATTTATTGATTATATCAATGGACTACAAAGAAAACTCTGTAAATATAATTCTATCAATACATAGAGTGCAATCTCATAATTATAGTGGAGTAATCATGGAATTAATAAATAAGATTACTATATTAAAGAGTTTGATTAATAATCTGGTCTATTGGAACCTATGTTTTCTGGGGCAAGGAAATAATTATGTGATAATTAGGTGCAATTGATTTATTATGAATTAATTAATTATTTAACTATATAGTTTTTATTTTGAAAAACTATATGTTAAAATAAATATTAATCATGTTTGGATTAATATAAAGAGAGATTAATAATTATCTTATTATAAGATATTTATTAATTTATTTAAAACTGATATTTTAAGATAAAGTTAATTTTGAATTAACTGATATTAATTTTGGGCTAAATATATTATCTTAAATATTAATTAAACAAACAAATGAGAAAGTCAAGGGGCGAGAGAGAGTGGCTCACACCATTCTTTTAAAAAGAATAAGGTTAATAAGTTTTTTTTACTGTTAGACTCTCTCTAAGTAAAGAAATGATAGAATTTCCTAAACCTGAAATTCTAGAAATTTCGATAGCATCTCTCTTCTCAAACCGATCTAGATCTCACGTGATGAATACATCTAGAGAGTTTTATATCAACCTTTGAATCCTACATGCCCACACACATCCTCTTGTGTTTGAGGATTAGCTTGGAAGGCAAAGGTGTGAGCATTCAGAAAGGATAGGAAAATCATTGATCTATACAAAAAAGATACAAGGACACTTGATAGACTACGAGAGTTAATCTCTATACCTTTTATGTGTTATTTAATATATTTATATATGTATGATCCTGACTGGTATTAATAAATTTTTAAAAAAGATCCTATTCCGTTGCACATTCTTATTTTTCTCAATTAATACCAACAAAGTCCATGACCCTTTATTGTTTGGGGATAGATCTCATTGGGAAATTACCTATAGGAAAAGGAGGAGTCAAGTTTGCAATCGTTGCAATGGATTACTTTACTTATTGGATTGAGGCAGAATCACTAGCAACAACTACTTCGATGAAAGTGCTTGAGTTCATGGTAAAAAATATTATATGCAGATATAGACTACCAAAAAAGATCATTTCAGACAATGGTACCCAATTTGATAGTGATCTATTCATAGACTTCTATACAAGGGATGGTATCACAAAAAAAAAAATCAGCAATTGTTCACCCTCAAGCAAATGGACAAGTAGAGGTTGTTAACAAGACTTTAAAAGATACTATGAAGAAATGACTTGAGCAAGCTAAAGGCATCTGGTCAAATATATTACCATAAGTGCTATGGTCATATCGCACTACTGCTCGTACATCAGCTAGTCATACTCCATTTTCCTTGGCTTATGGATATGAAGTTATGATACCAGTTGAATTAACCACCATTACATCGAAGAAGTACATATGACCAAACCCATAATCATTCATTGTTAGTTGAAACTCTTGATTTGATCGACGAACAACAAGAGCAATCACAGTTGCGGGTAGCTTCGTACCAGCAAAAGGTTGCTCGATATTTGAACTCCCAAGTTAAGGATAGAAAGTTTTCCATAGGAGATCTAGTCTTGCAATAGGTGTTCCAAAACACTAAGGATCATGCAGCAGGTTTTTTGGGGCATATCAAATCATAGATGTTTTGCAACCATGAACGTATAAACTTGCTCAATCAAGCGATGAACTGGTCACAAGATATTTGAATGACGAACATCTTAGAAAATATTATCAGTAACACTGGTTGCAAGGCACATTTTTGTCCATTTTGTAACGACCAGTGTATTTTTGTTATTTTTTTGTTGTAAGGCAAGTTTTGCCCATTCTTTGTAATAACCAGTTATTTTCTAGTCTATTTGTTTTTACTTGGTCGAAAGGCACATTTTTGCCCCTTAAAATGACTAGTCATTTAATAAAATTCAATCCAAATGTTTCTACTCAAAACATTCACTGCTCGTACAAATTTGTTAATTCGATAAACATGATTTTTTCCATTTTAATACGAGATATTTACAAGGGAGTGTGCTTGACACACTTAAACATTGCAAAATTTGTTATTTAACAAGTATTGTTGTAACGTCCCAAATTCGCTAATAAGGCTTAGTGTCTATATTAGTGTGCTGAGAGGGCATGAACGGGTTAATATATGAATTTAATTGAATATATGTGCGATTATGTGGCATATATGAGTTATACTGTGATATGAATACTTATGCATGTTTATGTGTATTAAATATGTATGGGGGCCCGTTTTCGTTAACAAGGGCATTTTTGTAATTTTAACCTGTTGAGGGTATAATTGTAATTATATGTGTTTTGTGATTGAGACCACATTATTATGTGGATATATTTGTGATATTCGGTAGGAGGCGATCCTAGTGAGCGAGTTAGCAAGAAAGTCACAACGGGGTCAAATACCTGGCTCGGGGTGAGCCTAGGGGTATTTTAGTAACTTAATACATTTCTGGAATTTATCGGGTAATGAGAATTTATTTTGGTGATAAATTGGAGATATTATAATTTATTGGGAAATTATGGTGTAATTTAAGGATTAGTGGAAAATGACTGTTTTGCCATTGAGGGCCTTAAAGGGAAAGCACTTGGGTGAGGGGCATTATGGTGTTTTTCCTAGCCTTGATTTGACTTAGTTAAGACTAGAAGCTTTTAGAAAGACCAAAGGAAACCATTAGCACTCAGCAACTCCCATTCTCTCTTTCTCTCTCGTTCATCTCTCTCTCTTAAGCACTTGGGGATTCTTGAATTTTTTAGGAGGGAGGCTTGGAATTTGAAGCTTGGTGCTAGGAATTGATTTAAGGTGTAGCTAGGAGGATGAATTCCAGCTAAGGTCATGTTTTTGGCCAAGTAATCTTTGAGTTCCATTTTTCATTTTTGGTGTTCTTGAGCTTCAAAGCTAAAGGTAGGGTTTATGAGTTTCTATGGGGATTTTGGGTATATTGTGGTGTTATATTGTTGTTCTAGATTAATTGATTTGAGTTTATAACTCAATTCTGGGTCTAGTTGTTATTTAGGATGAATTTTGAGGAATTGGGCTCGGGAAAAATGTTGGAGAAAATTGGGTTCTCGGGGTTGCGTCGCGGCGCTGTTCTTAGAGCGTCACAGCCCGCATGAACTCAGGGGTTAGGGGGTGGTTCCCTGAACCGCCTTAGCATCACAGGGCTGGTGGGCTACATTGCGGCACGTGTCTAGGGAAGTAAGGGAATTGACTCTCTGACTTGTAGAGAGTCGTGGCGCTTGTGAAGGGCGTTGCGGCTCAAATTGGGGATTTTCGCCAAATGGGGTCTTCGAGCACGGAAACTCAAACCTAAAGGCTCGGGAAGGATTCTACTACCCGACTTAGTAGAATTCGAGGTCCCGAAGGCTAGGAATTAATCTCGAAGCTTTTAAATAGTTTAATCCGTTATTATGTTGAGACTAGGTTATTCCGTTAGGGCTCGGGAGTAATGATCGCGCTCGAGATCGCCATACGCTATCTGCTCGAGACTCGAGGTAAGAAAACTGCACCCTGGTTGTAATTAGGGCTCGGGCCGTTGTTAATGAACATGACTATAATTATGTTTGGATTACTTGATTATACATGCTTGTATATGTTGTATCTAATTGTGTTTTAGGCAAATTATGTGTTTGATTATACCTGATCTGAAAGCTCGGCCTAAGAGAGCCAGGGTCGGTGATAAGCATGTAGAACGCATGCCATTTTGGCTAGGGCAACCTGGGAGTGTAGTATGCACTTGTCTAGCCCAAATGCCACCTAAATAATTAGAAGTGTAGTATGCACTTGTCTAACTCGTTAACTATTTAAATTGGGCTATGTGTTTGATTGAGTAGGGCTATTAGTGCTAAACCTGTGATTTATATCATGTTGCTTATTTGAATCTATTGATTTTAGTTTTCTTATTGAGCCTTGGCTCACGGGTGCTCTGTGGTGCAGGTATAAGAAAGGGAAAGCTAGAACAGCCATGAGTTTGATAGTTTTAGAGGCGGCGTGTACATTTGCAGCTGCTTGACTGCCACGGCCGAGGATTCAAGAAGGACTAGAGTCAAACACTAATTTTGCCTCTTACGCTGGCTTGTGTTGTAATTACCTTTGGAGTTGTAAATGCCTTTTACATATTTATTTTTGGATCCCATGTACAGACTTACACATTTAAATGAAAGTAATTGTTCCTATGATCAAAACTTTTAAACCTTAATCTATCAATTAAGATTACTCTTAGTTACACATTTAAATCCAAATGACTTGATTAGCAAGTCTAGCACTATTTAAAATACACTGTGTAATGGTCTTGGCTATCCAGGGTGTTACAATTGCTTAACTTGTGTGATTTTTCCTAAACAAGTATACTACTTTATGATGTTATTTCGAGCAGCAGTGTTAGCTCGAACAAGTCTGGTCATTAGGCAAGTGACCAAGGACTTACCTCCTCGATCACTTGGGGAGCATATAGGGTATACACAATCTCACATAAGCAAAAGAGTAAAAATCACAACTGAGTAGTACTTAGAAACTTTTTTCCAAATTTATAAAGTAATGTGCTTTATTAAAAAAGAACATAGAAACTAAAAACTTTGTTCACACGAGCAAGAAAGTTTGAAAACTCATATAGCAATAAACTATTATATCTAGATTAACGAGCAACATATTATATGTAATGCAAGAAAAATATTACAATAATACCCAAGATTAAAAGCTACTCGGTTAGCCATTGTCTTTTCACCACGGACCTTATGGCCCGTGTGTCTAGCATATAAAATAAACAAAAATGAATGAAATGATAAGGAAACTCCCACCTCACTGGTCGACCGCATCATCCTCAACCTGCTCCAAACCTTGGTTGCCATTAGGGTTGAAGGATATCTCTAGACCAGGACTCTCCAGGGAGGTAGCAGCAGACTCGTCTCCTCATGAGCAAAACACTTGGCAATCTTCTTATCTCACAGATTGGCAGGAAAATAGTTGAAGTCCGCCTCTTTATTGTTCTTCCAAATCATGAAAAAAAAATTGACGGCGACGCTCTTAAACTTGATCAAGTCCAAGGAGTACTTTTCCTTTTATTGGGCTAATTCCTCCTCGAGTCTCTTCTACTCTGCCTCGAGCTGCTGGACACGATCCTCAAGGCTCTTTTATTTTTGGTCGTGCTCCCCGATGAGACGTGTCTTCTTTGTCTCCTTCTTCTGGAGTGCCTGAATCACCTGGCTCTTCACCTCGATCTCGAGAATCTTTCCGTTAAGATCCTCCTCGGGATTCTTCGCCCGCTGATGATTGATTCTGTTAGCTTATTTAAACTTTTTACAGTGGCTCTTGATCTTGTGAGCGGATCAACAAGATTCTGCGCTCGAGGACGGGTATGAGCCAGTGTCATCATACCCTGAAAAAATGATGAGGTTAGAACTGAGTAGAAGACTTGTATAAAAATGTATGACTTTTTTAAGAATAAAAAAGGTGCATACCGACAAGATCTTTGACATGGCCCGACCAAGGGCCTAGTCAATAGACCTTCTCGAGGGTGGCGAAGGCCTCATCACTCACTACAACAATTTTTAGTATATATTACAGTAAAAAATGACACATATTTAAAAGTGTTATTAATAGATGTTTAAAAAAAACACAGATAATTTTTTAAAGTGGAATAAGACATGGAAGAAAATTTTTGTTGCCATATGAAATATACCTAGGCGCCAAATGAAAAAATTATGGGTCTAATTTCTCTCAGCCTCCATTCAATCCCTAAACCTAAGATACCCAAACAAGTTTACATTGCTGCCTCTCTGCCTCTCTTTCTTACACAGTTGCATAGCTTATTCTCCTCCATTCACTCTCTCTCACACACTTATCCTCTCTCACTCTCGTCTCGTCTATCTCTGCCTCATGCGAGTCGCTAGAGCACACGACGTTGGTACGAGCTTTCGAAGCACACAATGGTGGTATTGCAAGTTGGTACGTCACGCCGGAAACTCAACTTCCCCTCACTTGAGTCACGGCGATTCTCCCCTGCTGGAAGCAAGAACATCTCTGTGAGGTGAATTTTTTTTTATACAGATTTCATATAATCAATATATAAATATATATATTTATGTGTATATGTATTTATAATGTGTTTGATGATTTTGTGATGTTCCTCCCTGCATTTACTCTCTCATTCACTCTCTTTCGTTTTCTTTCTCTCCTGGTAAAACAATTACATTCATATATATATATATACTTGCATATATGAATATATATATATATATATTGTTGTTGAATGAGGTCTTCATTTGAGTGGATCCACTGTTTCCAGTGACACTATTCGGAAGCTGGGCACCTTCGGAAGCTGGGCATCAGTAGCTATACTCAGTTTTTAACGGTATTGACTCTGTTTTAGTATCACTTTGCAAAAATGTGTCCAAAATTTTTTATTTTGCAAAGAATTAGAAAAAAAAAACTATTTTACCAGACACATATATATTATGAGTTTAGAGAAAGAAGATTACTCATGTATACTAATTACAGTCTTTGAGTTTTGTACTTTAGTATTGATATAGTTTTGCTTTTATTTAAGCAAAGAAATATAGTCAATATCTATCATTTTTCTTGAGTTGTCCAACTAACTACTCTTTCACATATCATGTACTTTATTTAGCTAAAGAAAAATCTAGTTTTAACATTAATGTATGAGAATTTGATTATATTGACAATTAAAAGCACTTAGATTTGTAGTTTAAATTAGTGTATGTTTCTTTTCTCACTGTATACATAAATAGTAGATATATGCATTGTGACTTCTGTCTATAAAAACACATTGTACTATAATAAATATATGCTCCTGGCTCAACCGCTTAAAACAAAAGTAGTAACTTAAGAGAATAGAAAATAGAGATCTCATTTTGTAGTATCACATATATAGGTGGTGATGGTATAATTTCATTTATTAGATAGAAGGTTCTCACTCACATCCATTCAACAAACACCTTTAAGCTAGTCCTAATGACTTTAGTGCAGACCATTGTGTATTCAAAATCTCAGTGCTCTTATATGATGTATTATTAACTGGTTTTTGCATACATTGTTAAAGAAAGGTGCAAAGTATGTTGTGGTTATTTTCTACATAACGTGATTGTATAGAAAAATAGAAATCTCAAATTGAATATTTTAATTTATTATAATGCACTTAGTACTTTTTTATTTCATAATTGGTTTTCAGGTATTATGTATGTAGGAAAAAGACATTAATAAGTTTTCTTATCGGATAATTATGATCCTTTTATCACATAATTGTAACATTACTTTCTTGGTGATCACTTTTCATGCCAGCTACTTCTGAAGTTGCCCAGCAAACTGTCGAGTACATCAGAAAGACAGAAACTCAACTTCAAGTGAGAGAAAAATTTGGCTCAAAATGCTCTAGTATTATGACACTTTAGACACATTAAAGGTAGTGTTTATGGCTGGATGATTTACACCGAATACATGATTGTGTGTTAATATGCTATGTAGAAAGGTCTTCTAATGCTTTTTAGCTATTACTTCATTTGAGACATATTTATAACAAATGGTTTGTAGAAATTTGCTAAAGCTGATTTACTTCTGTCTATCACCATTCTACTTTCCAAAATGAACTCTATATTTCTGGGTAGAAGGAATTTGCTTTTTCTTCTTATAATTGTTTTTATCTTGTAAAACGATACTTTTTTCTTCCGCAAATGTGATTAATTAGTGTATTGCTACCATATGGTATGAGGTTTTAGTAGCACAAGAATGTTGATATTTTTTTAATCAATGATCATTTGAGCATGTAAATTATATCTATGTCTTTCTTCATGTAATTTTTATTTTGATCTTAGAAGCATGTTGTTCTTTCAATATGAGATAATTGTGACATGACTTTTTGATTTATTGGGTTCTCTACACAAGATTTTAAATTTCTTTAGGACTCTTGCAGAAATTCAGAGAAAAAAGACAAGCAAATTTAGGGAACTGAGGCATTTATAAAGGGATCTCATATTTTCATCTCAGCTAGGTTTGTTTGTTACTCTGTTTGGTGTTATATTTCCTCTTCCTGTCAAGGGTTTGATGGTATTGATTGTTTGATGTTTGTTTTTTTTTTTACTCATGGTTGTTGTTTCTATTTAATGGAAAAGGTTAAGGGGTTTGCGTTTGTATTTTTGTGCATTTGTATTGGTTTACAGATGATCTGATATTGGTTTTGGTTTTGTTTCAGGTTGATTTTTCTGGTTTTGTTTTTGTTTGGTACTCTGTTTGGTGTTATATTTCCTCTTCCTGTCAAGGGTTTGATGGTATTGATTGTTTGATGTTTGTTTTTTTTACTCATGGTTGTTATTTCTATTTAATGGAAAAGGTTAAAGGGTTTGCGTTTGTATTTTTGTGCATGATTTGATCTATTTTTATTGAACTAGCTACCCTAAATGTGGCGACACTCACCACCTAACAGTCTTTTCTTTTTCTCTTGTGATATTATTTTTGGTCTAGCTCCAAGAAATCAATATTATTATAATGAACTTGTACAATTATATATATTTTAATAAACTTTCACTTTTTCGTCCGATTTTCAACTTCAATAGTTTTTTTTTTTACTTTCAATATTGATACTAACAATAACTAATTACAACTAAGAGAATTAGGCACCCAACAAATGGGATGAGAATGAAATCCCTTCATCTCAAATGGCTGTCCACTATGATCAGCCAAATGTCCTTAAGTCATGTTTAGCAAATCAGTAATTAATAAATAATGAAAGATTCTTATGAGTCATTTTTTGTTCAATTCTTTACTCACTATTGTGTTCTCAAAGTACACTTTGCCTATTTTTTTAAAAGGACTGAAAGAAGACATATATATATATGTGTGTGTGTGCATGACTCTCAATATAGTGTGCTCACTTTATTTTTACTTTATTGCTTTGTGAGTAACATAGTTATAAGTTAAACTGACTAGCTCATTATGCTTGCTCTGGAAACACATTTATGAATATTGTATATCATAACTTAAGAATATATAAAAGAGGGCTTGTTTTCAACAGAGAAGTCGACTAATATTGTCATGAAAATGAAAAACTACAAACAAGTACACTTTAGGAAAATGAGAACTGGTATATATAATATATAGCCAATTATTATTGAAACAAGTACTAGCTCTCTGTCTCCTTATTATTCATATTATAAGGAAGCTGATTAATTATAAATATTGTGATTAATTGTTCCCAATTTAGTGGAACATATCCAAAGATGATCAATCAGGCGAGTGTGCCATCAACACAAAGCCATTGGAATAAATCCTTACGGACATATATAGATATATAGTGGTTGTTTTTGGGAAAGTTTTCCATTTGGTAAATTCTTGTTTACTCCTGCATCTGATTGATGCTAGCTGCATCATATATACTCATGTGCAATACAAGCTATCTTGGAATAAATCCTTATACTGTATTCTATAATTATATGCTAAGAATTTTATTAATAAAACTTATATGTTTGTTAATTATTATTAGGCACATTTAATTGTTCATGAAATTGTTTAAAAATCATGTTTTAAAGTTTAATTAAGTGCTTGTTCTCTTTGTTTTATATACCAGTTGATGAAATATGTCGGTTATGTATGTCGATATCTTTGTCTGTGAGTATATATTTAAGAGCTTTGTTGTTTTTTTTCTTTTGTGAGCTCTAGTTTCCAAAGACTCTGTAGTGGGTTTGGATATTTTCTATGTTGTAAGAGTTGTAATTCTTTTAAATTATGACTCCTAATTAAAGGTCCAATGATGTTGATAGTTTATTAATTGGTATGTAATTTTGCTTTCATTTTAGCGGCTTCATTGGATTTCAAATTGGAAGGAAACTTTATTTACAACAGTTTGCAAGAGGTATGTTCTCTTTTATTTTTGTTAAAATATTTTTCAAATGTTAAAGAAGTTTGAATATCTTAGATATTCATCCATAGTGAAGTAGGTCCTGAGATTATTATTCTGCGTTGCGGTGATAACGGAAGGTTTAGAACTTGTGTGTCTTAGTGAAGTAGGATCTAAGAAATTTGTGTGCTGCGGTGAGAAAAGGAAGAAAACTTGTGTATTGTTTGAATATTTTGAATTGATAATGGTAGATGGTTGATTAATAAATATGGCTGGAATGTTTATATAGAACCGAGGTGTTTTCCTCAATTGAGGCGAAACGCAGGTATAGTATTTTAGTCCTAAGTCGAGTCTTTTAAACCCTAAAATTCAAGTCTTGCATCACTACTTTTCAACATGGTAGCAAAAATCTGTTAAGGCATAAGATAATTAAAAAAATTATAAAAAAAACAGTAGTACAATATGTAACTGTTATGAAAAAAAATGTAAATAGGAGAAACTTAAAAAAAATAGCTAGCAAATATTTATATGAGACATCATACGGATAAGCCGTAAAAGATGTATATATCTACAACATATCTCTAGAAAAATTATATATGAGGATGAAAAAAACGTATAATATAAGACATAAAAGTAGATCAGCTAGCAAACATATTATATATGTTTTATAAATATCGTATATATATATACACCAACATAGGAAAGAAAACATACATAAAAAATAAAAATATTTGTTGACCTATGACTTGAAAATGAATATATGATTGAGGCGTATGCCTCATGAGTTTTGAAACATAAAGGTATTGAGGCGTAAGTTTTGAATAAAATTTGAGAAATGTGAGTTTCGATACTTTTTCTTGGCGCCTTAGTACGAAATGAGTTTCAAAACATAAGTTTCGAACATTTTTTTAAACCATGTTACAGATGAAGCCAAGCAAGCATGATATTGAGAATTTGTGAAACCAAATTCTACATATCATATATATAAACTCTGTCTTTCTGCTTGTTGAGTCCATTAATATAAATATATTTTGTATTTTTGTTTAGGTGTGTTAAAATGGAAGTGAGCTACTCTTTGATGTGTACTTTTTAGGTTTATAAACAATTCAATTATATTTTAGTTGATACAATTATGTATTTACCATTACATAGTCTTATCAAAAAAATTCTTTTTGTTAGTTAGAACAGGACAATTAAGTTGGTGATCATGTTGGATAAAAATTGGCTACGCTTCAATAGGTAATAAGAATTAGGGATTTAATTAGTGCAAACTTAGTAAAATTAGTAACTTACTATATTTTTTACTAAAATATTATAAATATGAACTTGTCTTTGAATTGTAGAGTCTCGGATGAGTATAGAGAAGGCGCTGAGAATTTTGTAGAAATGGCAGAAAAGTTAGCTGGTTATCCAGAAAAGTTATTATGTCCATGCAAAGTTTATCGAAACTTAAGTCACCAATGTATTAGCATTATGAACACTTAGTCATTTATGGGATTGATCCAACATACAAAATCTGGTTTCATCATGGGGAAGAATTATCAAGAGAAGATGATATAGAGACAATGGAAACCTTTGATTCTTACAACTTGTTTAGGGCTACAAATATTGATGGTTGTGATTTTGAAAGTCATGTAGAAGGTCACGATGACACTTTTATGGAAAAAAAAATAGAAGATGCAGACACTCCATTATATCCACAATGCACTAAATATACTAAGTTATCGTCAATTGTTGCATTGTATAAGCTTAAAACTACTAATGGATGGTCAAACGAAAGTTTTGATGAATTGTTAAAACTTTTGAAAGATATGCTTCCTTTAGATAACATGAACCCCAAGTCTATGTACGAGGTTCGAAAATTTCTTCGATTATTTGATTTAGTATATGAAAAGATTCATGCATGTGTTAATAATTGTTGTTTCTTTAGAAAAGATAAAGAAAACTTGCAAGAATGTCCAACATGTGGAACTTCACGTTGGATGTCAGATAAACTGACTAAAAAGGTTCGACATGGTGTCTCATCAAAAGTTTTAGGGTACTTTCCTATAATCACTAGGTTGAAACGGATGTTCATGTCTAAAAGAATTTCAAAGGAATTAAGATGGCATCACAACAATAAAAGTTGCGATGGAAAAATGTGTCACCCAGTGGATTCAGCAGCATGGGAGCTAGTCAATGATAAATGGCCATCATTTTCAAATGAAGAGAGAAATATTAGACTTGGCCTTTCCACAGATGGATTTAACCCATTTAGTAATTTAAGTTCTAAGTATAGTGTTTGACCTGTATTTTTAGTCATGTACAACTTACCCCCATGGTTATGCATGAACAGGAGAATATTTTATTATCAATGTTAATTCCAGGACCTAAACAACCTGGGAATGATATTGATATATACATAGAACCTCTCGTAGCGGACTTGAAATTATTATGGAATGAGGGAGTTGATGCTCATGATGCATTGGACAATACAAATTTCAAGTTGCGGCCTATTTTGATGTGGACAATCCAAGATTTTCTAGCATACGGGAACCTTGCTGATTGTAAAAATAAGGGACGTTTCAGCTGTCCCTTATGTGGTTATGGTACTCATTCAGAGTAAAAGAAGTTGGTTTGATGGAGAAGAAGAGCATGGAAATCCGCCAAGAATCATGAATGGGACTACAATTGCTGAACACCTTAAAGATTTTGTGAATGTTTGGGGAAAATCCACTTCAAAGAAAAGGAAACAAGATGATTCAAGAGAAATGTGGAAAAAGCAATCCATATTTTTTCAGTTACCTTATTAGAAGGTTAGCACATTCGTACTATTCATATAAAAGATATTTGTGTAAATTATTTTCTTTGGAGGAATTTCATTAGTTATTTCTTTTGCAATTTTTTTAGGAATTGTATGTTTGTCACAATTTTGATGTGATGCACATAGAGGAGAATGTTTGTGAAAGCATCTGTAATACATTGCTAGATGTTGCTGGAAAAAGTAAAGATGGACTAAAAGCTCGCTTGGATTTGCAACATATGGATATTAGGAGTGCATTACACCCACAAGAGAAGGGGACTAGAACCCATCTTCCTCCACCTTTACACACACTATCAAAGCTTGAGAAAGAATTATTTTGTAAAAGGTTGTTCTCATTGAAAGTACCTGATGGATATAGCTCAAATATTCAAAATTGTGTTTCAATGGAACAATGCAAGTTCATGGGCCTTAAGTCACACGATTGCCACATTCTGATGCAACAATTACTACCAGTGGCTATAAAAGGATTGATGCCAATGGGTCCAAGAGATGCTATAATGATATTATGCTTGTTCTTGAATCGAATATGTCAACGTGTTCTTGATAGAGAAAGCATAATGGCATTAGAAAATGATGTTATTGAAACTTTATTATGTTTACTAGAGAGATTCTTTCCACCATCATTTTTTGATGTCATGATTCACTTAGTGGTTCATATTAGATGAGAAGCACGACTATGTGGACCAGTCCAATTTCGATGGATGTATCCATTTGAGAGGTGAATCACTAAAACTTAATTGTTTTCTTTATTCTTATTAGTTTACGTGGAAATTATATTAATAATGAGCAATTGTGTGATTAATTGATGCATGAAGATATTGAAAGATTATGTCAGAAATCGAGCAAGGCCTGAAGGTTGTATTGCGGAGTGTTATCTTGCAGATGAGTGTGTGAGCTTTCGTAATGAATTCACTGACCATTCAATTGAATTAAACACAAAAGAAAGTCGAAATGAAGAGTGGTCAAATGATGTGATACTTGAAGGTTGTCCAATTTCTAAGAGGAAAGAAATTATATTAAAAGATGAGTTGTTAGAAATCGCACATCGATACACTCTATTAAATATATCTATTGTGGAGCCTTTTCTAGAGTAAGTGTGTGATATTTGAAATTATTTTTTTATATTAAAAATGTAGTAATACTAACTCATTGGTCCTATAAATTAGGATTCACCTAGATGAGTTGAAAAAACCAAACAAAATATATGAGAGAAATAGTGGATTACTTTGGAATAAACATATAAAAACTTTTTCAACATGGATGAAGGAAAAGGAAAATTAATTGCAAACTAACTGGTTCATATCAGTTGTTTTAATTATCATTCAAAAAATTGACAATGCCATACTATTATTTTTATAGGTTCCTATGCATTCCTCAAGTTGTGATGAAACTGATTTGTTGAAATGGCTAGCATATGGACCTAGAAAACATGCTGCTTCTTACACTGGATATATTATCAATGGTCAAAGAATTCATATACATGACATTGAGAAGCCCACACAGAATAGTGGTGTCTCAATTGAAGCAACAACTATGTGTAGATCTAGTGTCAAAGATGTATCTCAAGTTCCTAATTTAGTTTCATACTATGGGGTTATAAGGGAGATAATCTTGTTAGATTACTACATAGTTCAGACTCCAATTTTCAAATGTGATTGGGCAAATGTCCCTAATGGTGCTAGGGTGGAGGATAGTCTTACTTTAGTTAATCTACACCAAAGGCAATGGTCTGTTGGTAGAGACCCTTTTATTTTAGCCTCACAAACTAAACAGGTCTTCTACTCAAGAGAACATGATTCTTCCAATTGGTATGTGGTGATTAGGGCACCCCCTACAGGTTTTTATGACATGGAAAATTATGATGAGAAGGAATTCATTCCTATAACGTCTGAAGCCACTGAATCTAGGTTATATACTGTAGTGGAAGATGATCAATATGTTAGAGATGATTTTGATGGTATATTGGTTTGATTATTGTTGCGTTTTTGTAAATTGTTTATTTCTTTGCTGCCAAGAATGATTGTTTATTTCTTTCTTTCTGACTTTTATTACAAGTTTTTTTTTTGTTGTGATAATTGATAATATGTTGCTGTTATATATGATGATCTTTTGTGACTCATCAAAATTCATATTAATTATAGAAACGGTTGATCAAAAACTAGTCAAAGAATTTGCAAAGTACAAGATATGACACCTCCATCTACAAAAGGAAAGAGACCAAAGCACATACCTACAGTAAAATTAGTTAAACTCCTCAATGAAAAAAGGAAGAGCTTTAGACTAAATTTGGAAATGGATAAGTTTGTTGAAGAGAGATATACTAAGGATGTGTCTCCAAAGGAAAATACACGACATAGAATGATTGTAAGAGATGACTCTTCTGATGAAGAAGTACCCATCTCCCCTGTGACAAGGAGATCTCTTAAAAATCTATTTTCGGTTGAACAACCAATAAACTCTCCTGAAAAAATAGTGAGACCACCTACTAATGGTCCTTCAAAGAAAATGATAAAAACAAAACCAATACTTGCCATCTCGCCAATAGCCACAAGAAAATCACAACGCCTACAAATCCCTGAAAACTCAAATGAAATAATTGTTGAAAACTTGCCACACGAACAAGAACTACCTGAAGAAGTTGTTGCACCTATTACCCAAAAGAGAACTAGAGGCCCTAGTAAAATGAAGTCTATTGTAATAGACGGTGATGGTCGTTTGGAAGTTAAGTTTAACTCAAAGGGACAACCAATAGGTGCAACATCAATCTCTTTGTCTTCATTTTTGGGTGCACTTGTTAGAGAAATTGTACCGGTAACGATAAAAGATTGGAGGAGGATTCCTCTAGGAATGAAAGAGGTCTTATGGAAATCTATTCAGGTATATATTTTAATCATTGTAAATATATTATTTCAATTTATGAACATGAAATTTGTTGAAATTCATTTACATTAATACTAACCTATCATTATTTTAATTAGGCAAGATATAAGGTTGACAAAGATTGGCAAAAGAGCTATATATTCAAAAGTATGGCAGATCTTTGGAGAGCCTCAAAATCAAGGCTCGTTACTAAAATAACAAAGGCACCAAATGAAGAAGTAAGATTGAAACTAAAACCTGATAATATTAAATCAATGAATGCGTGGAAAAGTTTTGTGAAGGAAAAAAATAGTGTTGAGTTTAAGGTATTTTATTATTAACATCTTATAACCAAATATATTTATGATTGAATTTTATAGTTTAATGTCTCTATTAACTTTATATTCTTATGCTACTAGTGAGAAATACAAAAAAAAAAAAAAAATACGGTCAAAGCAACTACCCCACACTTGTAGTCGTAAAGGTTATGCAAGATTGATTGATGAATTGGTAAAGCCAAATATATTTACAGTTGTTTTATTATAGAATTTGGTTTAGATATTTTTTTTAACTTATTTTCTTATTTTGATAGATGAACCATAGTGAAACCAAAACACCACCTTCTAGAGTTGATGTTTGGACCAAAGCACATAAGAAGAAAAAAGGTGAACTTGTAAATTCAGAAGTGGCTGAAGCTTTTGTATACACCTTGCCCTTTCAAAATCATGTGACATTAGTTTTAACTTACTTATTTGATTGAATACATTTATTGATACTATTTATTTTTGAAGGATTTGGTTGAAGAATATAAGAAAAATCCTGCTATGTCTTCAACTACAAGTGTTAATGAAGACATCCTCACAAAAGTCTTTGGTCCTGAAAAAAAATACATGCATGAGAGCTTTTGGAAAAGGAGTTACTCGGTCAAAGTTGCAAATTTTGTCAGAAAGAGATGACCATATGATGATGATAGAAGGTCAATGCAAAGAGTTGAAAGATAAAATGCAACACATGGAGCAACTCATTGTTTCTTTAATGAAAAATCAAGTAAGTATTTTGATGCTAAAACTATATTGAAGTGTCATTGATAATTATT
The DNA here is from genome assembly GCF_963169125.1 of Humulus lupulus. Taxonomy (NCBI): domain Eukaryota; kingdom Viridiplantae; phylum Streptophyta; class Magnoliopsida; order Rosales; family Cannabaceae; genus Humulus; species Humulus lupulus. Next base: position 123,335,785 of record NC_084801.1, on the reverse strand, counting down.
TGCTTAGATTATTTATTTAATTTTCATGTGGCTGAATTTCAATAATAACTAAGATTCATGTTTTGTTTTTAGGTTAGTCTTTACTTTTGTATTTTTTTTTTAATTTTGATGTTGAATTCATGTCTTGCTATCTTACTTGTAAATAGAATACATCTGCTCCCAGTGAGGAGCAATCAAATGCCAATGTTTAATCAAATTCACATGTTCATTCCACTCAGGTAATTATGATACTAATTATGTGAAAATGATAAAATTTTAAACATATAATATTCAATATAAAATCAGTTACTACTGCTGAATTTGTTTTATTGATATATTGTTAGAGTGTCAAGAACCACACATTTGGCTCCAAATGCAAAATATTATATTAAATTGGATCTGGAGAAATTATTGCAGAAGGCTATTTTGTTTCAAGTGACCCAAAGGATGAGGTTCACCATGTTCCTCTTGGGCCTAGTGCTATGAAAGTGGGGACAGATCTTGTGAGAAAGAATGATGCATTTCTGTGGAGGCCTTCAACAATTATGTCTACTATAGAAGATGTTATAGGTAGTATAATTGCATGGCCAGCTAATAACGTCATAATTAGGCAATTAACTTTTTTATGTACTCTTTTAGTTTACTATTAACTTTAAGTTGAAGCATTAATTATTTAAATTTTGTTGTAGCTAAGCAAATGGACTCACAACAAAGACAAGTGCACAAAGGATGATGAATTGAAGGATGGAGCAAGTTTCGTGCATGGTTTAGTTTTGTATATCTTGTAATGTTTCTGTTTTTCATTTTTGAAGTAAAAAATGTTCAAGATTATAAAACTTTATTATATTATGCTTTCAAACTTAAGTTAGAATTAAGATCTCATGAAGTAGACACATTCATGGTTTAAATTAGTTATTGTTTAATGTAATACTTATGGTTTATCAATCTATTGAGAATTACATTTTATAATTAATTTTGATTTTTTTTTATCAAAGTACAATAATGAAAATCTTTTAATTAAAAAAAACCTTATAAGTATACTTATCAAATAAAATTTAAAATATATTATCCACACTAAAGTAACAAAATTTTATTACTATATGTTATGATTTAAAAACATATTATAAGCGTAACAAATCATTATGATTTATATAATATAACAAACTAAAAATGCTATCAAAATAATCAAATGTAACAGTTGAAAAGTGTTATGCAAAAAGTATAAGATTAAACTTCAAATTTATAACCAAATAATCTAACTAAATGTTATTATTTGAATATTATAGCAACTAAAAATGTGTTATTGAATAGTTTAAGATAACATTGAACATAACATTCGAATACTGTTATAGAAAAGACAGGACTTTTAATAACATGGGCTATGTTAGCATTTTCAGAAGCGTTATCAATACTACCAGTTAGCATTTTTTAAGTGTTATGAATACTGTTTTTTATTGTAGTGACTTAGGCGATGTTGGGCAAGCTTCTGAGTGTAGGTATAGATAGCCTCGGCCAAGGACTTGAGGCTTTCCACTATTTTTGGAGGCGTGTTGTGGTCAACCGCAGACGCTGCATGAAAAGTGCTCACTGGAGGAGGTTGGTTGGCTGGTGGAGTCTAACTAGCTGGTGAAGCCCGATCAGATGGATGAGTCTACTCGGGAGGAGTCTAGCTTGGTGCAGCTGGAGAAGCTAAGGCAAGAGGGTCTCCCATGGCATGCTTGGCTGGGGGCTCTTTGCTCGAGCCGGCACCAGGAGTAGCATTCCTTTTAGATGCCTTCCTAGTCGAAGCAGGTGTTGAGGCGTAAAGCTCAAAAATATTCGCGTCCGACTTGATGTAGTCAAAATCAAACATATTAGAATTCTTTAGAGGATATAAAGAGGAACAAACAATACACTTATTACAAACAACAATATATGTATCTATACTACTGCTCCGATAGTATGAGTCAAACAATTTATCATTGTCGTTAGAGGAAGAGAAGGACATATTAAGGAGATCTTCATCCTCCTCCAGCACATGTTTTCCCTTCCCTTTATTTGTGGAAGGTGTTGGAGCTTTGGGGAGAGGAGCATCTTCCTGCTCCCTTATGCTAATTCTAGTTACCCTCATCCTCGTAGGAGTGGGGGTTGCCTGGGGCTGCTTAGATTTCCCCATCTCCTTGCCAAGTGCCTACTTGGTAGGTTTTTCACTAGTTTCACTTTCAGTAGTGTCGTTGTTGTTGATCTGGTGGGTTTCGAGCAAGCCAACCAATCTAAGGTTTTCACTGGTTACGAGCAGCCTACAATTCCTCTCATTAGAAGAAAGACTATCCATGGTGGTTGCTCGAGTTAGCATGCCTGAAGTAGGAGGAGACCTTTCCCATGGGCCTAAAAACAACGAAACAAAATAAACTAAGTACTAGTTAAATAGGGAGATGAAAGAAAATGAACACGAGGAACGACTCATTACATCCTTGGTGGAAGGGGAGATTGTTCGCAACTAGGTCAATCATTAGAAAATACTCGTTGAAGTATGCACCCACATTACTCCTAAATGTGGGCTCAATTATGAACACCCTGGTCGTCCCTGTGACAGAAATAGAAAAATCATGTACCCTGATGACCTGGATTTGATTAAGGTCAAATAAGTAGTAAACCTCGTGGGGAGTGGGAGACTCCCACCTTTAAAAATGATATATGATATATAATGCAGAAAGCATGAAATATCTGTTAGGGGTTATTTGTTACGGAGCAATGCCAAAGTACATGGCAATGCCCCTAAAGTAATCATGGAGGGGGAAAGAGGCACCAACTTGGATATGGAAGCGCGACCAGGCACTGAAGGCTCCATCAGGTACGTTGATACTCTAGTCGACCTGAGGAGTGACCATATTTATCCCCTTGATTCCATATTTTTCAGGGTATTCCTCAAGAAGGCTACTCGAGAGGGTGCTAGCTGGAACAAGATGTCATGGCACATTCTTCCTCTTGTGAGGCTTCTGCTTCGCGTAAAGCCTTATGGTGTTAGTCACCTTCACAACTGGTGCATCCATCGCAGGCTGCTCGTGGGGCCTCTACTATTGTTGTTTTTGTTGTTCATCATTCATGTTAGTCGCGTGCCTGGCGACATGAGGATCTGCAGTAGTTCATTGTCTCATAGTTTGCTTTACCCTGGCCATATCTAGGGAATAAAAAGCAACTGTCACAGCCTCTTCAACAAATGAAGTCCTTCTCGTTGCCCTTCGACTGGTCAGAATTCTAACTGGGAGTGAATCAACAGAGTGAGGGTGGGCTACATAGGTCCAATCTTTTGGTAGAAATTTCCTAATTCCTTGAAGTAATTCGTCAACCTTAAGGCGATATTCCTGATCACAAAAAAATTGAAAATAATAATGTTAGGATTGCTAACCAAATCGATCAGGAGGTTCAGGAATATCGCGGTTGAGATCGATGTATGGTCAAGTCCGTTCCACTTCATTGACTAGCGTTTGGAGTAAATTTGGGTCTATTGAATAATCACTCCCCCAGTGATCACGTGCATACATTTGGTAACAGGTAAAGGGGAAGTGAGTTATTCGACCAGCATATGTGTGCCTAAGCAGTGTGTGATGCTCGAATAAACAAAATGGTATATTCAAACAAGGTTAAGAATTAATCCAAAAGGTAGTTAAAAAAAATTTCACAAAACTTTTCACTTAATTTTTGGAGGGAAAGTTCCCACCATTTTTTCCAGATCATCAAGAAAAATTCTACTCAAGTTTTTCAGAATTTCCTATCATCAACACATGATCAGGCATACCCGAAGCCCAAAATTGATTTGCTTACTCCCCAAACACATGTTTTCCCTGAAAATCAATGATTTTACAAGAAAAAGGAAAAAATTTCTACAGTTTGCTCAAGAACACGAGAGTAAAAAAATTCAAAATCATCAAAGATGTAGTATAAATCAGAGAAATAAATTACAAAGCAAAGCAAATACGAGTACGAGATCAAGAAACTTACTGTTGTAGTGACTTTGAAGAAGAATCTGAAGATGAAAGTGTTTGAGAACAAGGAAATGAAGTACAAAGCTTCAGCTTTGGGAGAGGATTTGAGAGAAAAAGGTTTGAGAAATTTTGAAAGAAGTAAAGAATGAAGAGGAGAGGCAAGGGCTATATATAGCCTCACTGCCCGCATGAGAGCAGCTAACGTCATCTACCTTTGTAAATGAAACTTTGCCTCCTTTTTAAAAAAGTACCATCATTGCTACCTTGAAACGTGGTGTCATATTGCTTTGGGAGCCCAAAAGTCGTCAGTTGCCTTACCAAGAAGGTGTCATCATTGTCTATAAAGGTGGTACTACAATTTTTAGTGTGTCAAAATTTGAAAAGGCACTAACCTGGTCGAAGTATGCAAGTTTATCTAGTGCTAGTCGCACTGAGATAAACTTGGGGGGAAAATGTTTAATCCAAAATTGGACATGATGATGCGGTGTTTGAAGAGGATATGTGGCAGTAAACGACATCAAACCCACGAGAGATGGTTGAGATAAGTTAGTTGCTCGAGTAAGCTTCATCAGCATGAAGGCAACAATCTGCCTTGCAGAAGATTAAAAGCCCATCAAGTTTGTTGCTCGAAGGGAAGGAACCTTGTACCATCTTATGAAGCTTCTTGAAGAACAAGTCATTTAACTTGAATGATCCGAATTTCAAAAGATATTATGAAATATCCCAAGATATTTCTGTAACAGATATTTGAATGTATTTTTCTGGTATTATTTGAATATCTAATCAGTTATAATAATCCAACACTACACATATAGGGCCTAGATCATTTTGTAGGGCCCATAGCCCACTAAGAGACTATAAATATGGATATCTCAATCATTATTTTCACTAGCTAAATACACACTTTACATACAAAATCCTACTACATTGTATTCTTTTTCAGGCTTAGGAAACTCAGTGGAACCTTATTCTTCTTGATCTTGAGTCTGGGATTTTCTTGATTAATATAAGTTTAAGTGGACGTAGGTTCTTACCAACTCTTGGGAGCCAAACCACTATATATTTTATGTGTATTTTTTCTTGATTTTAGCTCTTTAAAATTATTTACTGTCGATCATATTGACTCATTGTCATTGACCAAAACGTTGGTCAACACCTAGCAATTAGAAAGGACAAAATGATAGAGAACTGAAAGGGTAGAGTGTTATTAATTATGTTACATACAAGTAAGTGATTTACTTTGTCTTTGTTTTATAGTTTATTTCAATAGAAACATATCCTAGGATTTCTATTTATGTTTTGATTAAATAAGAAATTGATAATAAGCAAGATCCGGTATGTTTTCCCTACAACTTCGCCAACTTATGAACTCACCTATAGATGTTCATTAGCTTGCTATCAAGCATTGCACCACTACTTAAAAAGCACATCTCATTTTGGTTTATGGTTCGAGACGTCTACTTGTAACGTCCTGTATTTTCGGGTACCTTAAAACGACTCGGGTCGGGATTTTTGTCCCCGAGTTACGAATATTATTTTAAATAATATTATATTTTTTTAGAAATTACTCCATGAGTTATTGCTAGGAAAATTATGAATTTTGTGATTTAAAAGTCAAGATAAGACTTTCGGTCCTAGACCGATACAAAAACCCTGATCGGGTAAAAATCTCATAAAATAAAATGAAAAGCTATGGAAAATATATTGTGGGTATAAAATACATTCATAAAAATTAAAGTTTGGTCAAAAATAATAAACCTAAGGAAAAATGGAAATTTTAGGGCATTTTGTGTTAAATACCTAATTTTACCGAAATGGAGAATTTTATTCCATGAATGGACCTTAGGTTAAATTTTATAGTGTGATTAATTAAATTAAATTTGTAATACATTTAATTTAATTATTTAATATTAATTTTTGTGATTTAAAACTTAATAAGAGTGAGAAAGGTATCAAAAGTCAATTTGGATTTTTCTTCTCATGAATTAATTATTCACCTTTATAAAAAAAATAAAAATAAATAAAAATATATAAAACATAGATAGAATGAAAATGGTGGCCGGCCATGTGGTTTTGTAGAGTTGTGTGAACTCAATTTTATTAAGTTTAAATCTCATTTAATTAAGAAGTCAAGTGGGCAAGTGGGTAGGAAAGCACTCAAGTGTTTTGTGATATTTTGAAGAGTTTTGTAAGCAATTCTAACCCTAAGAACCGACCACTCTCCCTCTCTCATTCACTATCATCTTTTTTGAAAACTCTCTCAAAGTTTTCTCTCAATATTCAACCTCAAGAACACCAAGGAAACTTGGAAGCTAAGTCTTGGTCTAGGAAGGGTTTTCCCTAAGGTAAAGTTTCATTAATCTAGACTTTTGTCAAGTTTTAATCATAGAGTTTCAAATAGCTAATTAACTATGTTGTTGGGGGAAATTGGTTAGGTTTTTTGAAATGTTTTGAAGGAGCCAAAGCTAGTAGGAAGATCCACAACTTAAGCAAGAACACCAAAGAGGTAAGAAGTTTACTTTTTATGATTTTGTTGTAGGGTTTTTAGTTTTAAGCATTATTTTGTATACTTAATGCTTAAAGTTTCTTATTGGTGATGTAATAAGGTTATGGTAGTTGTTTTATAATTTTTATGATGCTTGTGTATTGATTTTTGAAAATAGGAACCAAAACCCCCAAGTGTTTTGTAGGAAACCCTAAAACAAAACATGTTTTGAGCTGTGACTTCCAAAGGGTCAAGCAGCCACTGTATATTGATTTTTGCAAAATTAAATTGTACTGTGATATTGTTGAGATTTAGTGCATAAAATTTAGCTTTTGAAACACTGAAAAATGTTTAGAAATGAGTAAGTTATGCTATTTCAAAGTTTAGGTAAAAAACTGTTTTTTCGTATTCTTATTTTCGGAACCAAGTTTGGACAGCCACTGTGTAGGGAAAATGAACCCAGTTTTTTCTAAAAAAATTTGGATATATTTTTGGCATAACCTAGTATTCCACTGTAAAATTTGGTAAGAAAATATTGAACGGTTTGAAAGTTATTAACTGTCAAAGTTTAGAAAAAATAAGGACTTGAAAATAAGGTCATTTTTACCTCATTGTTGGAAAATGATTTCACCAATAAAAAATGCTCATTTTGACCTAAGATTTTACAAAGACCTAAATGGCATACCAAAAATGGAATTAGGAAATTTTGGTAACAATTGGATAAGTAAATTTCAAATTATGAACTAACGAAGTATGTAGTTAAAAATGTGAAAAATAGACTTTTCACACTTAGTGTAAAAATGAGATTTTGGAACTTAAGGTAAAAAGTAAAATTTTGCTTATTTCAATATATAAATTGGTAAGTCTTTAAAACATATTTTCACTAAAATTACCACTTTGAGTTTAGTGTGAATTATTTTTTTAAAGAATTTTTATTCTTTTTAAAAATAAAAGATTTAATTTATTAATAGTTAATAAATTAAAAGAGGGTTTAAAACCCTATATTTTGATAAAAGAATTAACTGAATTATTTTTCTAGTAAGTAAAATTGATTAATTGATTTTGGAAAATTAACTAGTCAAGATGAGAAATGTTTAACGGTTTTCCTAATTAAGACAAATTAGGCAATTTTCTTAAAACAGTTTTTATAGATTAAAACCTTAAGAAAAATAAAAGGGAAAAATTAAGAGTTTATTTTCTTTAAAAATAATTAAGGAATTTATTAGTATTTTCTGGATATAATACCGGCTAAAATCTTACATATTTTAACCGACTTGTCGAAAGTGCGGGTTAATAGCGATACCTTGAAAGAATAAGATTTTTAGCGAATTATGGGAAAATACCATTGTGATACCCAAGCCTAGGTATCGAGACCTTAGGATAGGTTTCCCCGAGACTTAGAGTGTAGTCTTAAATATTTTTGTATGAATTTCCTTAATGGGTTTTAAACCAAATAAGGATCATAAATCCTTACAAGTGATTTTGAAAATGACCAAACTGCCCAAAATAATAATAATGAATTATGTGTCATAATTAATCCGAGTATACTGTATGGATAACTACAGTATTGGCTAAGCGTAACTGGACTGAACGTTGGAGAGTGAAAACCTGCTGAGCGCTAAGGACTCCAAGTAAGTCAACTTATATTGTATGGCTGCAACATGAAACGATTATTGTCTTGTATGTTGGTATAGGGATACATGCACATATATAGACTGTCATAGAAAGTTGCTTAGAGACGTTAGTCTAGTGAATGCTGATTTATAAAATATGAACGGTAGATATCCTTCATATCATAGACGGTTGATCCCTGTCACACTGCTTGATTTTATTATGTCCGGCTCATTACCACGGCCAGTGGACAAGAGGTGAGGATTAGTTGGTTAACCTAGGGGCGCCAAAACAAATGGGACCTAGGGGCCCTCATGCTTACTTAATCAGTGAACGGTTAGAACCCAAGTAAGTGCTCTGATAAGTTATTCCTGGATAGCAACCATAAATATTGGCCATTCAGTGAGAGTGCCTAGAGATACTAGGGGTTGCCAGATTGAGTGAGGCTGAACACCCTAGGGGCAACTGCTCACCAGCACCACTGATTAGCATAGAAGTCTCTGTAAAATCGTGTAAAGTTGATTTCACTCTTGGATAAGTAGTGATGCCCTAGGTAATGTGATATTACCCTTGATGGAGATATTTATTGGCTAGATCTTAGTATTGAGAGTCGGTTCTCTCTTACAGATTAGCAATTATGTTGGCGGGCGCGTTAAGCCTGAATTGTTGGAAATTGTCGAGCATTGGTCTCGACTTATATTGTGATATGATATATCTACTTCCTCTGGGATATTCTGAGTGCATGGATATATTTGTTGATAAGATATAGTTGTGAAATAATATATCTACTTGCTCTGGGATTTTCTAAGTGCAGGGATATAATTGTTGATAAGAATTAGTTGCAATATAATATATCTGATTGTTCTGGGATTTTCTGAGTGCAAGATTTTATTTGTTTATAGGAAATAATTTATCATTGGTTATCAGACATGACCATAAGTTTTCCAGGACGCTTTGCGTTCTTGAAATTGATTGTGTAGGGTCCGGATGAATCCGGAACCCTAATCCTCTACATGCTTTTGTTTGAAGGTTGAACTTACTAAGCGTTTTCGCTTACCTAGTTGCTTCATGTTGTAGGTAAGAGCAAGGGCAAGGCAGAGCAGTGAGCGCTGGAGTCTACCTTGCAAATGTACATGTGGACCGACCTTTTGGGAAGCCGTTTTATTTTTGGAAATGTTGTGTAATTTTCCTAAACTAGGCTCACTCTACTCTTTATAAAATATGTTTGTAACTAAATGTTAAGTATGGCCATACGACTTTTTAAAAAGTTTTTTTTTTTATACGGGTTTTTGATACATTTTGTTAAATGAAAATATTTATATTTCCGCATTATAGAGTCCTGAAAATCTGGGTCGTTACACTACTGATTTTCACTTAAGTTGTTTTACAGACGTTGATTGAGCCTCTTGTCTTGATGATCGAAGAAGCACTGGTGCCTATTATCTTTCTTGGCAACAACCTTGTTTCTTGAGCTTCATCTAAGCAAAAATTTATCTCCCGATCAACCATAGATGCTAAATGTAGGAGCATCACCAACACTATTGCTGAACTTACTTGGCTCGAGTCTCTCTTGTCGAACCTTAGCCTTTCGTTACCTATTCCACCGATTGTTTACTTTGTCAACTTAAGCACTACTTACTTGACTGCAAACCCCATCCTCCATGCTCAAACGAAATATGTCAAGATTGATTTTCACTTTATTTTTTCATGATTGTGTTGCTGCTAAAACTTTTCAAGTTCAATTTATTCTAGCTGGGAAACAACTAGCCGACTGCCTCACCAAGTGTCTTCCCACACAACATTTTAGTCTTTAAGCACCAAGCTCGCTGTGCTTACCAGCCCAATGACCTTTTTATGTGATATAATTCTATGTGTATAGCATTTGTGTGGCAATGTGTACAAAATATAGTCTATTTCTTTCTAGAATTCTTTTGGTAATTGCATATGTTAAGACCCCCTGTACAGATTTCGTCATTGAGTAAGGAATATACAATATATTTCCTCCTCCATTTTCTTCTCTATCTCTATACACAATCATTAATATTCACACTTATATTAATTGTAAAACCCAACATGAATAGTGGTTTTCTTATAACATTTTTCATTTTTTGGAAGATTATAAGTTCTTAGATGAGTGTTATACCCGTACAAATATTACACATAAAGATATGTAATTATTTTTGTAGAGTTTGGAGGGTAAGTCTTGGATTACTACGGTCCATCCCAAGCTCAAAGCTTCCTTAGCCAAGGTTTCCAATTTGAAAGTTTTTAATTTAAAAGGCAAATGGCAGTTAAAATACTTAATATAGTTTTCAAAATATTATACTTTTATATTATTTTTGTTTTGCTTTAATTGTACTCAATGTCTAAAAAATACGAGTTTTGTCACTACTCACCGTCTAACACAGTTAGTGGTATTTATGTGGCGTACACGTGGCCTGACAAAGTGTCTCTAAACTTCTTTATCTGTTCGCAGCAGTGAGCCATTTAATGGTGTAGGGTCACGACTTCTGGAAGATAGGAAGTTTAGGAATCAATTTGCAAAAAAAAATAAGTTAAGAAATAATTTGTCAAAATATGTAAAGTTTAGAGATCTCGTTATTTTCAATTATGTGATTGAAATAAATGAGTTATATTTGTATACAAATTTTGTGTATGGGTAGCATATGTTATAATAATATCCTTTCTGTCAAATATTATTCGATTTTTGTGGCTGAAAACAAAGAGAAGTGAGTTAAAACTGTTGAAGAGCATGTGCACAGCGTACAGAGTTAAAAAAAAATAAGACAGCATCCATCAGGCATTGAAAGCAGAATTTTGTACTTAAGATCTTGTCTTCCCACCATCAGCCACTGCTAGCACACCAAAGGGGTCCAATACACTCTACCCATTTCCTTCTTATCATCGATTTCTTTCTCTCTTTTTTTCTTTTTTCTCACTCCCAAACTTCCCATTATAAGATCAATAATACAACTCATTTTGTTTTTCTTCCATAGTTTGATTATTCGATATCTGATCTCATCATTAAGGATCAAATGAGGTCTAAGAAAATGTGTGTGTATGTTGCTACTATCATCATATGCAGTAGTAGTGTGTTCATAGATGCTATGAACTTTAGCAGCAATGCCGCCCATGAAAACTACACTCAGTTCCTCATCGCCAATGGAGTTGCTCGTACACCTCCAATGGGGTACTATTTTTCATACAATTTTTTTCTGGGAGTTCTTTCATTTTATTTTATTTTCATTGTGAGTACTCTGAACTTGGTTTTTTTTTAATTTATTAATAAAAAATTAATTATATTTATATTTATTGCAGTTGGAACAGCTGGAATCACTTTCAGTGCAATGTAGACGAGTGGACCATAAAGAGCACTGGTACTCAGACTCTTTCTCCTTTTTAAGTCTTTAAATTCTTCTTTCTATAATAATTAATGAGAGTATTGACTGAAAAAGAATCGCTAAATTTTATAATTATTGGATCATAATCTTATAAATATAATTTGTTATTCATTTAATTCATATTTATCTTTCTTTTAAAAAATCAAAATGAAAAAAAAAAATCATCGAAAAAACTTTTGTTATTATCATTTCTTTTCATATTCATATAAACTTATTCTTTTATTATTTGTTTCCCATAATTAAAAAGAAAAATCATAAAAATTTAGTACTTGAATAATTTTCCAATAAGTAGTGTACTTTTTTTATGATTGGATATTCTTGACTTTGAATCTTATAGTTTTTTTTTATTGGTATAAAAGTTGAGGCTGATTCGTTAAACTAATCGTATTTTGTACTTGTATTATAAATAATTAAAAGTAGTTTGGTTTATGCTAGAGACCGTGTGTTCAGTTTCACTTGAACAAAGAATGTAAATTTAGTTAATTGGGTTTGGGGGAAGAGAATAAGTCCAATAGTATATTACTCGGAATGTTTGAGGAGAACAGAGAAAGAGACTTGTGAACCGGAAACAGTCAAAAATACACTTTTATTACTACATTCAATTCTTCTACTAATGGTCACGTCATGCATTATACTCTTCTTCTTTTTGAAACATAAATACGTAAAAAACAACTTTATATTGTTTGACAACTTAGTCACTAAGAAAATATTTATAACGATTATAAAGTTTTCGAATTTTGAAAACATTACCAAGTAAGTCTCTATAGTTCATTTAAATAAAATTCTATGTGTTTCATCTTAGTGTATAAAAAAATTCAAAAAATTAAGAATTTTATGAAGAAAAAAATAACAATAAAGACTTGAGTATTGCCAAACAGAAGCCAAAACCCTTTTTTTTTATGTACCAATATGTGATTTATAAAAATAATATATCTGCTTCCTCCCTTCACTTATATATGAAAACATGATTGGTCACAAAATATCCTACTTTGTGATCTGATTTAATTAACTATTAGCTATAATCTCTTCTTTAATATTTCTTTTTTTTTATTAAAATAAACTAATTAAAATAAATAATATATTTGTCAACTATGGTCAACCATTTTGAAATTTCGTATTTTAATATTACCAAGTGATTTAAAATAAACAACTTAATTAAATGCGGAATACTGATTAAGTTGTTCAGACAGATTCTCGTTTTGTTAACACTACTTATGCAACTGTTTAAACAGAAAAACAGGTAAAAAATTCAACACACAAGAATTTTTATGTAGTTCACAATCATTTCAGATAACCTACATCCACAGGGTCAAGCCCAGAGAATAAACCAATTAGTAAATAAATAATGTGTACAAAAGCATTGACTTAAACAATGTAATACTCCCTCTTAAACTATTGCCGCAATCTTGTTGTACTCTTTACTACGAATCTGGTTTTGATAAAACGTTGATTCTCTTGAAATCTCTTCAAAGAATAGCGAGTGCTCACTTTCTCCCGAAGTGAGACTTAGATAGAATCATCTCCCGAAGATCCTTATGAAGACGTTCATAATAGACACTACCTATTTACAAGGGACTAGATAGATATCCACAAGTACACTCGGCACTCTCACAAAGATTAAGGTGAACAAACTTAATCTTAACAAATAAAAACACTCTTCAAAATAACATAATGTTTACAAATATTCAAAATGGAAGAGATGAAATTTCCAATGGCCTTGGCAAGGTATTTATAGGAAAAGAAATTGTCTAAGGCCAACATTTTCTGAGATCTTTGTAATCAATTTGCAAATTTTTTTGATTTAGGAAATCAGCCAGCCAGATGAATTTTGTGCCGACAGAAAAGAAAACTAATGAGTCAGTAATGCCATCAGTTTTATCTAGTAGAACAAACATGGTCATTTCTTTTGACCATGTTCATTTTCGACACCTTCTTTATTCCAAAATGAACATAATCCCTGAAAATAATCTCAAGATATTTGAAATACATATTTTTACCAAATAATGTTTATTTGTGATAAATAAGGTAAAAAATGTATTCACACTTAAAAGATATTTTCACACTAAAAAAACAGAATCAATTTGATAATTAAATCGTGAATCAATAAGGATATGCTACCGATTTTCCTCAATAACTTTAAAATATTTTGTCTAAATTAAAGTTAGCCAATAAAGGATTTTACACTCTCCCTATTTGGCAACTTGATAGACAAAAATATTTTAAGAGTTTATTTTGAAAGACCTTGCAAAGACAAACTAGGTTAGAGCAAAATAGTAATGTAATTACTCCCCCTGCGAAAGACATCTCAACTGTAACAAATATCACACACAAGGTGAAAGAAAACCCCAACAAAATAAATAAACATAAATAAACCTTCTCACTCCCCCTTGTTGTCTAGCAATAAGCCAAAGGAGTATAAACAACACAAGCAAAAGAAGCCAAATGAAAAGACACTAAAAGCGTTCTTTTACAATTTATTTAAACCGAAAAAAAGTAATCAAAACAAGGGAAGAAACAGATGGCCTCATTTGGAAGGACCCGCAGCAAATTGAGACATCATGGTGTGCTAAAGTTGTTCTATGGTCGAGAGACAATTCTTGAGACTGTGAACTTCTGTCTGAACAATTTCCAAAGTGGTCTTGACACCAGTGAGTTCAGTAAAGACAAAATCAGCATCGCCAGCTTTGAGAGCAATCCCTTTAGTCATCTTGGCAAGTGAGGATTCCTTTTTAAGTTTGTAATCTACACCGGCAGTGGGAGGTGTCACGATTTCATATTCCAACCAGAGAGGCTTTTGAGAATCAAGTAAGTTGTAGATCAAATGAGGAAACACCAAATATTGGCCTTTCTTTTTGGCTTTTCCTAAGAAAGTGATCTGATAAAAAATGAGAGTAGCAAGATCAACTTGGGGACCAGTCCCGACTTTAAATAGAAAGAAGGCCATGTCAAAGGTAATGGTGGAGGTATGAGTGGTGGGAATCCAGTTGTTGATGGATTTGTGAAGCACGGCATAGTGATGAGTAAGAACGGTCACTTTGAGAATTGAGTGTTGTTCCCAAACCATATTCTATCCCACCAACTCAGATAAAACCTTATCTTTGTTTAAATCCGCAGCATCATTGATAACAACATAAGGTACATTGATAACCTTGGCAATTTCAGCAGCACTAAACAAATACCAATGGCCCCGAACATAAACTTGACCAAACATAAAAGACTTGCTATCAAACAAATCTTCATTAAGATTAGCATAGAATTCCAGAACAACCCGAGGAACAAAACCATCAAACCCAGTTAAAGATCCTAACCACCCTCTATCCTCAATATTCTTAATGACCCCAAACACTCTATGGGCAGAGAAGGAAATTTTTTCTCACAAATAACATCTCTATGCACATAATGCTTCATATTTTTCTCATTGTCATTGAAACAGAAATTCAAAGAGTGAGTTTTACAAGATGAATCTGTTGTGGCTTTAGGAACCACTGGTGACTTTGTGCGGATCTCAGGAATTTTCACAGCTTTCTTGCCCTTTAGAGAAACAGAAGGGTCCTTTGATGGGTCAGATTCGGCTTCGGATGCAACATCATCATCAATTGAGGTATCATCTTCAAGGGGATCAACATCAGAGGGTACAAAAGCTTCAGATGGGTCAGATTCAAAGGAGGAACAAGGTGGAGGAATCTTCTTCACCTTTGTCCGAAACTTGGAGAGAGGAGTGGAACCCATGGGAGAAGATGCCTTTGGAGTGGAATCCAAAGGATTAGAACCTTTAGACCTAAGGATTTTTCGAGAAGAGGAAACCTGGAACCACCCTTTGTTTTTCTTCTTGGGTGCAAGAACATCACCTTCATGTTTTTCTTCTTGGGAGATTCAGAGGAATCAGAATGGGTTTTGGCCGAATCACCTTCATGATTAGAGACGTCATCAGAAATGGATGCTCAGGCCTTTTTGGAAGACCCAGGAATAGTGCCGAGCGGAGCCGTCGTTGAAGGAGGTCCAGATGGAGCTTTGGGGGCTTCGAGGTCAGGAATGACCACAGCTTATTTGCTCGTTGTGGTGGTGGTTGCATCAATGAGGCTAGGTTGAAACAAGGTACTATTTCGAGCCTTTTTCTTGGTGAGAGATGGAGATGCAGTGAACGAGCCAGCCTTCAAATCCTTGAGAGACCAAGAGCCACTTCCTCTAGTTTTCACCATGGTCGCAAGACAAAGAGAGAAACTACCACAAGGAAAAGAGAAAACGAAAAAGAGAAAAGAAGAAGGATGGTGACAATTGTGAGAATGGGGCCTAGGATGTCTGAATATAAAGAATGAGAGAGATAGGGGTTTGATCTTTATTCCTTTTTTGAGAATTAAATAGAATATACACTTTTGTAAAGTACACGATAATATCCCAAAAAAATAACTGCCAACATTAATACACAAAACAAAATTGGGAATCAAGTCATAATAGGAAACTTTTGATCTTAAAGAAATATGTGATAAAGACAAAACAAAATTGATATAACATGTCCTTTTTGATACACACAGATTTGAATCTCCTTTATATAAATTGTTAGGAAAATATAAATTGTCTCAATGGAAATGGTAATAAAATGTTACAACTCTATGCAAAATATTACAATAGACAAGGATTGATTAAATAAAGTGTTACAACTCTATAACTGAAAATTACAAATAAACAAAGGAAATGAAGAAGATGATGAAGAAGAAGAGAATATTAAAATACAACTCTAAGCAAAAGATTACAAATAAAGTAAAGTGTTTGAAACAAAAGAAAAGAAAATATTACAACTCTTGAACAAGAAATACAAGTAAAAAGAACAAGAGAATAAGAAGAAAACAATACAATAGAAAGAAGAACAGAAATACAAGAAACTCTCACTTACACAACCTAAGTGAAGAGGGTTGGGGATCACCAACTTGAACAAGGTTTTAAACCTTTGTCCAAAAGCTTATTTCCCCCTAACTCAAGCACTAAGGGATCTCTCTCAGATATTGGAAAAGCTTTCTGGAATTATCAAGCCTCAAGGTGTTTCTAGGCAAGTGCTCTAATTGATAGAAATGTTGTGTCTTACAAGTGAGCTATAGGCTCCTATTTATCGAGTTTAGAGACACCCTTTGAATTTCAAATTCCATCAACCCCATGGCTGTTACCAATGTTTAATTGGATTAATATGGAATTAAAAATGAGATTTGGGAGTTATTTGGGTTTTTTGAGCCGTTCAACAAAGATTGAAAAAACTGAAAATTGGTCAATTTTTTTTGGCATGTGGCCGCAACCACTAGTCTCTGTCCCACAGGCCGCGGCCACCGACCAATTTCAACACAAAAAATGTGCTGTTTTTCCAAACGGTTCCAAACCCTCCCAAATGATTTGTAACTCCCAAAACACATTATTGGGGTTTAAATCATATCTCTAACAGTCATATTACATATGGTTTTATGAAATTCATCTCAATATTGTGTAACAACAATTTTACACAATAAATGGTAATATTTGGAAGTTACAAATATGTAACACCAAATATGTTACATTATTTGGATATATCTCATATATCTAAATATTGTAACTCTCTATTATATGTTACAATATATGACACACTTTGTCACATTTATTTAATCTAAAACATTATATTATAATATAATATAATATTACATTATATTATAAAATAATATAACATAAATATATATATATTATTTTTTTATTAATAATTATTTAATTATTTTACATATATATACAAACAAATGTACCAAAAATATCTCATTTTGATTTGTGCCCAAAGTCTTCGTGCCCTTGTCTGTGGAGAGAGAAACAATCATTAATTCATAACAAATTTTTACTATAAGGTTAGAAAATATATTAATATAAATCATACTTTTATTTTTTTTTAAATATCACAAAATATTTACTCCTCTCACAAAAAAAAAAATATATTATATCCAAATTAATGCATGTGTATGAGTCTTACAAATTTTTCCAACAGTATATCTTAAGCATTTGTGTGTGATTGTGAAAGCAGAGATCATTGCCCTGTATGGAAATTTTAGCATTTTCAGGGACATTTCCCTATGTGGCAATTTTTAGCCTTTTTCTCAAAGAGTACCCAAATTATACGCTTTCATACTACACTGAAAGCAGCCTTTATCAGTGGTAGAGTATCTTCTACATAATTTTTGTTACATGGTTCCAACTTACTCAAAGATAGCAATCACACAACAATGTAGGTAGCTCTATTCTAAGATGGAGCCTGAAAATACCTTTCAAGGATCAAATGCTCATACACTATAAACAGAGATTGATTTGGAAGAATATTAATTTGAGGGACTATTTATTTTATTTTTAAAAGAAAATGTGCATGATATATATTAACTATAAATTCTAACCTGAAGTAAAAATACATTTTGACAAAATGATTGAGACTTTTTCGGTGGACAAGGACAAGAAGAAATCACAGAACTTTTTCTAGCACAGGGATATGGCACAACACAAACAAAAATTAATTAGGACACACCCCAAGGATTTCCTGAGGGAATCAAACCTGACTATATCAAGGGCTTTTGTAAAAATATCTGCAATATGTTTGTCCGCCTCAATATATTCTAAGACCAAAGTTTTATTTTCAACAAGTTCCCTGATAAAATGATAATGAATGTCAATGTGTTTAGTGTGAGAGTGTTGAACATAATTTTTTGAGATATTAATTGCACTAGTATTATCACAAAAAATAGTCAAGGTGTTAAGATCAAACCCATAATCTATCATCATTTGTTTCATCCCTAATAATTGAGTACAACAGCTTCCTGCAGCTATGTACTCCGCCTCAATAGTTGACAAGGAGATTAAATTTTGTTTCTTGCTATGCCAAGAAACCAGATTGTTTCCCAGATAGAAACATCCACCACTTGTAATTTTTCTGTCATCTACACTACCTACTCAATCAGCATCACTAAAACAAACAAAGTTAGAGTTTGTTTCCTTTGAGTACCAAATTCCATACTCCTGAGTACCATTCACATAGCGAATGATTCGCTTTACAGTTGTCACATGGGATTCCATAGGATTCCAAGCACATACCCCAACACTGTAGCTAATGTCAGGACGACTAGACGTGAAATACAGAAGACTTCCAATCATGCTTCTGTACAATACTAGATCTACTTTTACACCATTTTCATCCTTGGTCAGTTTGACCGGGGTTCCCATTGGTGTTTTGGCATGTTTAGCAGACTCCATCCCAAATTTCTTGATCAGATTTTTTGCATACTTACTTTGAGAGATTAAGGTTCCATCTTCTGACTGTTTGACTTGCAGTCCTATAAAATAGTTTAACTCACCTACCATGCTCATTTCGAACTCATCTGTCATTTGCTGGACAAACTCATGCACTAAGGTGTTAGAAGTAGAGGCAAAAACAATATCATCAACATAGATTTGAGCAATAACAATATCATAATCAACATTTTTTATGAAAAGAGTTTTATCGACTCCGCCTCTTTTATAACCATTCAAAACAAGAAATTGAGTCAATCTTTCATACCAAGCTCTAGGAGCCTATTTTAAACCGTAAAGAGACTTTTTAAGTTGAAAAACATGATCAGGATAATGTGGATCTTCAAAACCTTTTGGTTGTTCAACAAATACTTCTTCATTCAAAATTCCATTTAGAAAGGCAGATTTGACATCCATTTGGAATAGTTTGAAACTGACAATACAAGCAACAACCAATAGCAATCTTATTGACTCAAGTCTTGCATCAGGGGCAAAAGTTTCATAGAAGTCAACTCCTTCAATTTGAGTATACCCCTGGGCAACTAGCCTAGCCTTATTTCTTATTATTGTACCAAATGCATCAGTTTTATTTTTGAAGATCCATATGGTACCAATAACATTGGTATGATTTGGTCTAGGAACAAGAGTCCATGCCTCATTTCTTGTGAATTGTTCTAATTCCTCTTGCATTGCTTTTATCCAAGACTCATCACTCAAAGCTTCTTTCACATTTTTTGGTTCAAAGCTAGAAGTAAAGCAAACAAATTGAACCAAATTCACATACATTTTTCATGTGACCATACTTTCTTCAATGTCACCAAGAATGAGATCTGAAGGGTGATTCTTTTTAATTCTGGCAGAAGGTTCTCTCTGTATTGAATCTGTGAAGATTTCTGGGCCTTCCTTTGTTGGTCATTCAAACGTTGTTGGAACAGATTCAACTTCTATTGCAACTTTTTCTATATAAGAAGGCACAACATCACCTATTGTCACAGCAAGAGATTCTGTCTGAGAGGTTTCGGCAATGAACCTATCAATTTCTTCTTCATTAGAATATTCAGAAAAGTCTTTTAAATCATCAACAACAACATTGGATGATTCCATAACAGTTTGAGTTCTCATGTTATAAACACAATAAGCTCTACTATTCATAAAATATCCAAGAAATACTCCTACATAACTTTTTGAATCAAATTTTCTGATATTCTCACGATCTCTAAGAATATAGCATATACACCTAAAAATATGAAAATAACTTACATTGGGCTTTTTACCTTTCCAGATTTTGTAAGGAGTTTTGGAGGTACCTGGGCGAAGAAACACTCGATTAATTGTGTAGCAAGAAATGAATATAGCCTCTGCCCATAATCATTTGGAGAGTTTCTTACTGTTCAGCATTACTCTAGCCATTTCCCACAAGGTTCTATTTTTTCTTTCAACAACCCTATTTTGTTCAGGAGTTTTGGGAGCTGAGAACTCATGAGAAATGCCTAGAGATTTACAAAAATCATCATAAACAATATTCTCAAATTCCTTACCATGATCACTTCTGATTCTCACAATCTTACCTATATTGCAATCCTTTTCAACTCTTAATTTCATGCAAAGATTTTTAAAAGCATCAAAATTGTCTTATTTTTCCCTTAAAAAGTCAACCCAAGTGAAACGAGAAAAATCATCAACACACACAAAGATGTACCTTTTTCCATTAATACTTTCAACTTGAATGGGACCCATGAGATCCATATGCAAAAGCTCAAGAACTTTTGAAGTATTAATTCCTGTAACACTTATGTGAGAGTTTTTTAATTATTTTCCCAACTGACATGGTTCACATTTACTTGCAAATTCTTTACCCAATTTGGGTAACCCACGAACTAACCCTGCACTTACAATCTTTTTCAAAGTTTTGAAATTTATATGACCCAGTTTTTCATGCCATAAGTCAATAGTATTACCTATAGCTGAATGACATGTGAAAGTTGGTGAAAGTGTATAACAATTATCAGTAGATCTATATCTTTTCAATACACTCATACCATTTTGATCAATAACATTGCAATCATCAAGAGAAAATTTTACTTTGAAGCCTTGATCACAAATTTGACTTATGCTATCTAAATTAGCCTTAAGGCCTTCAACAAGCAAAACATTTCTCAACTTTGGTAATCCAACAAGACTTAGGGTACCTTTTCCAACAATATTACCTGACATACCATCACCAAAAGTTACAACACCACATTTCAAAGATTTGAAATTTGTGAGTATATTTGCATCACCTGTCATATGTCTAGAACATCCACTATCAAAATACCAGGAGTTAGAGGCACGAGATTTATGACAAGTAAAAGCAACAAGACAATTTGTTCTTGTTTTTACAATCCAAACACATTTAGGTTGTTTTTTCACAGCATGTGTTTGTTTTACTATAATGATTGAAATAATTATTTTTGAAAAATTCATCATAGTAAAACATCTGGACCGAATGTGCCCTTCCACTCTGCAAAAATGGCAAATTGGAATGAAATCCCCTGTTTTATTTCTTTTGAGAAACTTGGTTTGTTTAACAGATGTAGAAATAAATTGTACTTTTGTAGCATCACCTGACTGAGATGTACCTGCAGAGACGTTAGTAGTTAAGCTAGAATGAATGCTAGATTTCGCAAAAATGGTTTTGCCATTCGATTTAAAACCATCATATCCTAATCCAGAAAAGTTACCAGCTTTTTGTCCTGTACCAATAACATCATCCAAGATCCTAGAATTTGGATTAAGCATTTTAACACATTTAACAATGTGATTAATTTCATTTGATAATTTCTTAATTTCACAATCTTTTGCAATAACTTTATCCTCAAGATTCTTTACAATTTTTTCAAGTTCATCATTCTTTTTCTGTAAGGATTTGTTATTGCTTGCCATTAAGCGATTATCAGAACAAACCTTTAACCATTGATCATACATATCTTTGTATGATTCTTTCCAAGAGTCCTCATCCAGATCAGACTCATTGGATTCACATTCAGAGTTTTCTTCCTAAACTGTGTTGTTCAGACAAACAAGCCTTTTATTAGCCTATGAATTTATAGTTCATCCAGAAACAACAGAGGTTAAGGCAAGGTTTGAGTTATCTTCTTCATCGCTAGTTTCAGAGTCCTGATCAATCCAAGTAGCTGCCATTACCTTTTTATTTTTCTTCAGTGTATTGGCACATTCAGATTGAGTATGACCAAATCCTTCACATTCCCTGCATTGCACACCTCTTTTATTGTTATTGTCAAAAGGTTTAGAGAAATGATTACATTTGGAAGATTTGAACGTGGATTTTTTGTTACCAATATTTTTCATGTATTTTTGAGAAATTTTGGTCAACAAAGCCATTTCATCTTCATCATCATTTTCATCTTAATCTTTCATCTTTGATGATTTGAGAGCAACTAATTTTTCTTTGGGAGCACTTGGTTTTTCCTTTTGACAAATTTTCTGATTGAGTTCAAATGTTCGCAGTGAACCCACCAACTCCTCTACTTTCATTGTGTCGAGATCTTTTGCCTCCTCAACTGCTGTGAGCTTTGTTTGAAACATGTCAGGAAGTACTCTAACAATTTTTTGAACTAACACATTATTTTCCAATTTTTCTCCCAAAGCAAAATATTCATTAGCAATGTCAGATAGTCTTTCATAGAAATCAGTGAGAGACTCAGTTTCCGTCATTCTAAGATTTTCAAATCGTGTAGTTAACATAACAAGCCTAGAACGCTTGACATCAGCAGTTCCTTCAAATTATGTTTGAAGGATTTCCCAAGCTTCTTTGACAGATTCACAATAGGATATTAATTTTATGTATCATTCACTAACTCCATTAAAGATAGCATGCAAGGCTTCGTTGTTATAACTAGACAATTTATCTTCAGCATCAGTCTAGTTAAGTTCATATTTTACCTTTGTTACATCATTTGATTCAGATGGAGGTGTCCAACCGGTTAAGATTGATCTCCACGCCTTTTCTTCTTGAGATTTAATAAAGACTCTCATCCTAACCTTCCAATAAGGATAGTTAGAATCATTTAGTAAGGGAGGGCGAGTTATAGATCCACCTTCTGCAAAGAAAGACATTTCACAAGGCACAAAACAAACAGAAAAATACAAGATCTCACTAAGAGTTTAGTGACATGCTCTGATACCAATTGAAATTCTGTATTTTAATATTACTAAGTGATTTAAAATAAACAACTTAATTAAATGCGGAATACTCATTAAGTTATTTAGACAGATTCTCGTTTTGTTAATACTATTTATGCAACTGTTTAAACAGAAAAACAGGTAAAAAATTCAACACAGAAGAATTTTTACGTGGTTCAAAAATCCTTTTAGATAACCTACATCCACAGGGCCACACTCAGAGAATAAACAAATTAGTAAATAAATAATGTGTACAAAAGCATTGACTTAAACAATGTAAGACTCCCTCTTAAACTATTGCCCCAATCTTGTTGTACTCTTCTCTACGAATCTGGTTTTGATGAAACATTGATTCTCTTGAAATCTCTTCAAAGAATAGCGAGTGCTCACTTCCTCCAGAAGTGAGACTTAGATAGAATCCTCTCCCGAAGATACTTATGAACACGTTCACAATAGACACTACCTGTTTACAAGGGACTAGATAGATATCCACAAGTACACTCAGCACTCTCACAAAGAATAAGGTGAACAAACTTAATCTTTACAAATAAAAACACTCTTCAAAATAACATAATATTTACAAATATTCAAAATGGAAGAGATGAAATTTCCAAAGGCCTTGGCAAGGTATTTATAGGAAAAGAAATCGTCCAAGGCCAACATTTTCTGAGATCTTTGTAATCAATTTGCAAATTCCTTTGATTTAGGAAATCAGCCAACCAGATGAATTTTGTGTCGACAGAAAAGGAAACTGATGAGTCAGCAACGCCATCAGTTTTATCTGGGAGAACGAACATGGTCATTTCTTTTGACCATGTTCATTTTCGACACATTCTTTATTCCAGAATGAACACAATCCGTGAAAATAATCTCAAGATATTTGAAATGTATATTTTTACCAAATAATGTTTATTTGTGATAAATAAGGTAAAAAAATGTATTCACACTTAAAAGATATTTTCACATTAAAAAAACAGAATCAATTTGATAATTAAATCATGAATCAATAAGGATATGCTACTGATTTTTCTCAATAACTTTAAAATATTTTGTCTAAATTAAAGTTAGCCAATAAAGGATTTTACACATTTTGATTGAAAATATGAACCTTACTTTAATATCACTTACAATTAAAATTGTTGGTATATTGACACCCTTTTTTCTCTTGTCACATTTTCTATTAAATTATTTACTTATCTCTCAAAAAATTTAATGTTACAATAGGCTTGTCATTTGTTGTGTAGACAATATGAGTTGTGTTTATTTTAGTGTTCATGAGTACCATTGTCATGGTGATTAATGAGAAAAATCAAGACAAAAAATATAAATATTAATAAATAAGATTTTACTAATTTTTTAGTTAGTTTGTTATTTGTGTACATCCTTCTAATTGAGTTAATATCAAAACATCATCATGTACGACAAATTAATACAAAAATATTGCTCAAGATTGGTTTTGGTTAACTTAATTATTAAAACTTATTTAAGACTATAATACTGTTTATTTAATTTTATGAAATTAGTTATCTAATTTATTTGACAATTGTTATTATGATTTTACTTTTAAAGGCTGTGTTTATTTTGTAACAAATAATATTGTAAAGGATTTATACAATAACCCTTTTGATTTGTTTTTATATTAGTTTGGACCCTTAGTTTTCAACCATTACAAACATAAATCTTTGTTTTGTAAAATGGTAAAAAATGATACTTTCAACTCAAATTTAGTCAACAATAAACTAAAAAAATTGTCTGAAGATTTGTTGCTAGCATTTGTGGCTGAGTTAGTGAGAGATTAAAAAAGTGTGAAGGAAAAATCCAATCGATTGATATGAGGGTACCATATTTTACCAATATACAAAATTGGGGGTCTTATTTGTAATTGTTTGAAAATGAGGGTCTAAAATGATATAAAAAATCATAGGACCCAAAATTATAATTTAGCTATATATATAATATAAGTTGTAATTTAGTGAGAGTTTATTTATTGCAACACATAAATTTTTCTTTAAGCAATCAAATGAGAATCATTACCATATAAACCATTTTCTTTTCCTTTGAGCAAGCATGCCAATATAATGATAAACTTTATTGTGGTCAAAATTATATTTAATTACAGAAAATTGTGATTTTTGCTACTAATATTTTTAACAATAAATTTTTTTAGTGATTACATGAGTATGATAATGACTTTTTAGTCACAAATTTTGTCACCATTAAAAATGAGATTTTTTGTAGTGGAACCTTAATATAAATTTGGTTAAATTAAAATAACAGCGGATGCTCTTATTTCAACTGGCTTGGCAACACTTGGATACAAATATGTGAACATAGGTTTGGATTCTTGCCTCATTCTTTTGGTTTCTTTTTTTCTGTTAAATTGGGGCAAAAATGTCTATATTATAGTTATGTTTGGAAATTATGATTTAATTATATTAAGAAATATAAAAGAATGAATGAGGTTATTATTTGCTAATAATTAATAAATTATGAGAGAAAAAAAGTTAGATGCAAGATGGAAGATTATATATAATAAATTCATCTCAATTTTCTTAGGGTGCATTTGATGTGTTTTATTGTACTCTATTGTTGTATAGAATGTTTGGTATTCACTTTGATTAAAATATTGTATATTTATATGACTTGTATTTACATATAAATATACAATATTTTAATCAAAGATAGTATACTAAACATATTACTATATAAAAAAAAAATATGCTATAAAATACATCCTAATATAATACTATACAATACGATATAATATGAGATATAAAATAAGAAAAATACTAGTTTGACCTATGTCTTTTGTTAAATGACAATTCAGACTCTGTATTTTACAAAATTGATCAAAATAGTACTTTATACCTATTTTTGGTCAAAAAAATTTCAAATATAATCTTTCATTCTTAGCTCATCGACAATTTTCTCTGTTTCTCTGAACTTATCGCATCGTTAACGACCTAAGAATTGATCTTATAATTGAAACTATTTTGACCAGTATCGGGTCTAGGGTACTATTTTGATCAATTTTGTAAAATTAACACAGGTCTGAATTGTCATTTAACAAAACATAAGGACCAATTGCGTATTCGGGAAAAACAATGGGCGAAAATAGTATTTTCCCTATCAAATATACACTTAATGTGATAAGTTATCTCTTCGCAGATAGATTTCTTAGGTTGTTATATTTTTTTTTCAATATTATCTTTAATTTCATAATAGAATCACGTGATTGATAATAATTATATTATCCAATACAATCCAATTCTATTCTGTTTTCCAAACACGATCACGCAATTCATGAAAACAGATGATTGTTGGGGAGAAATGGAGAGAGACGAGAAGGGAAATTTAAAGGCAAAATCTAAGACTTTTCCTTCTGGAATTCAGGCTCTGGCAGAGTACATGCATGCAAGAGGATTAAGAATTGGCATATACTCTGATGCTGGGTAAATTTGTACTATATTTTTCTTCTTATTTCATAATGAAAAGAATTGTGAACATTAAACATTTGGAATAAAAAATTGAGTCATAACATGTTTCATTTTAAATAAGCCTTCACAATTTGGAAAGACATAACTGATCTGGTATAATTTTTGTTACAAAAGAAAATAGTAGAATGTAAAAGTCTAATTGTGTTTTTTCTTTAATTTTGTATTATACAGTTTTAGGACATGTAGCAAGACAATGCCTGGCTCACTTGGACATGAAGATCAGGATGCAAAAACCTTTGCCCAATGGGTTAGTTGGTATTTCACATTTATCATGGATCATTCCAAGAATTTTTTAAAAATAATTAAATTACATTTATAGTTAAAAATAGTGTAATTTGCAAAAATAAGCATTTTTTTATGTCATTTTACCATTTTTATATTTTACAAAATAGTCTTCCTAACAAGATGTCAAGCATGTATTCCGAACGTTAATTAATAATTTATTTATAAAAGTGACATTAAGAAATGTCTATTTCGCTAAACACACCTAATTTAATAAGTACAAACAAGATATACTGCAATTTACATAGGTGAATTTTGGTTGCAGGGGGTCGATTATTTAAAGTATGATAACTGCTACAATGATGGCTCTAAGCCTCAAGACAGGTTTTTTTTTTTTTTTTTGTCAATTAAAGCTATTATTTACATCAATAAAATCTATACTCAAAACAAACTATTCTACCATTAATAGCTTATATATATATATATATATATTTATGTAGCTACTTGTTGATGTGCAACAGATACGCTAGGATGAGTTATGCATTGTCTAAGGCTGGCCGGCCAATCCTTTACTCCTTGTGTGAATGGCAAGTTAGTTTGTACTTCATGATTACTTCTTCGTCTCATTCCTCATTCCTCCTCCATATGAGAGATATCCAATAGATGTAAAGATATTAACATATTTATATATAAGATTATGAGTAAAAACGCTATTAATCTTAACATTCTTAATGGATTTTAACAGAAGAAAATACTCTTGTAGGGGACAAGAGAATCCGGCAACATGGGCCGGTCGATATGGTAATGCTTGGCGAACTACAGGAGACATTAAAGACACTTGGGAGAGGTACAAATTTCATTAACGAGATTTAAAGTTTATAACTTTGTGTCAGTTGCTTTAATTGATCATATTGTGCTTCTGTGGTATTTCAGTATAACATCCATTGCAGATCAAAACAATGTTTGGGGAAGGTATGCAGAGCCAGGCAGGTGGAATGGTAATTTACACTTCATATGTTCTGGTGTTAATCCTAGCCAATGTGACCATATGGTAGTCCCCTTACAAAAGTTGACCATTTTGTTTTCTGTTAGGCCTCCAACTCACATCACTTATGTTAGACGTAAGAAACAGAGGTGTTGATTCATATTCTGGAGTTATAGAATTGTAATGGGTTGCTATTAATTACTATTATGTTATTTAAGTTGTGTGTTATTGCTGTCATTTTTGGAATAGGAATAGGTTGTGTTTATTTTATAAATAGGTAAGGGCTTGGTTTGTAAGGGGATCGTAGAGTGAGTTGTTGAAGGTGTGGAGAGTTGGTGGTCTCTCGAATACCACCAGTGGATGTGAGAGTGTATTTTCCTATTCCTCTTAATAGAAATTCCAGAACTTTTGTGCTTCAATTACTTACTATCTTGCTAGTGTTGTGCTTGGTTTTCTGGTTTGTTCTTGCTTATTTTTTCGGTCTTAACAGTGGTATCAGAGCAGTCTCCTTCTTGGGCTATGGCGGGCGTGAAACGGGTGGAGAACCAGGTCGACGATTTGGAGGAAAAATTAGAGGCCATTCAAACTGAATTTGGTCAGCTGCGATCTGAGTTCCAGGGACTCGAAATTAAAAAACTGCACAACGGAATCGATAAAATCCCAGACCTGGAGTCAAGTATATGCGCCCTTGTTAGGCAGTTCGATGACTTTATTCATCAAAGGCCCAACTTGGGTCCTCAACCTTCTGCTGGATCTGGTGCGAGTCCGAACCCAGCGGCAGCTTCTAGTAGTGATAAGGTAAAGAGTATGGACGTTGAGAATTCTGCGGAGTTACTTACGCCTAGAAACTCATCTGATTTGTTATCTAGGAAGTTGGAGCTGCCCATTTTCGATGGGGTTAATCTAGATGGATGGTTGTTTCGAGCTGAGCGGTATTTCAACATCAACCACATGCTTCCTTCAGAGAAGCTTCGCGTAGCAGTGGTGTGTCTTGAGGGTGATGCTCTTTTGTGGTACCATTAGGAGGATGGAAGACGACCTTTTTGCGGTTGGGACGAATTCCGTGACATGCTTCTTGAACGTTTCCGGTCATCTCAAGAAGGGTCACTTCACGAGCAACTTTTTTCTCTTCGGCAACTCTCCACAGTTCAGACGTATATAAAGCAGTTTGAAATACTTTCAGCCCCTCTCCGTGATTTATCGGAACAAGTATTGGAAAATATTTTTATAAAAAGGCTATGTGAGGACATTAGGGCTGAACTCAAAATTTTGGAGCCCATGGGCCTTGTCAGGAAAATGAAATTAGCCCAGAAAATTGAAGACAAAAATCAGGCCATTTTGTCGTACCGATCTGGACCCAGAAAATGGGGCAGCGTACTCCTTCTGGTGCTACTTTCACTCACCAATCTTCTCACGAATCCACCATACATGTTAATCGACCAGATATATCAGTTTCAAAACCCCCTAACCAATATTCTTTTCGCATATTAACTGATGCAAAGATGCAAGCCAAACGAGAGAAAGGACTTTGTTTTCGCTGTGATGAAAAATTTAGTCCAGGTCACTGCTGTAAGAAGAAGGAACTTCAGATTTTATGGGTCAATGAAGAACCTGATGATGATGGACTGATCGCAAAAGCCATTACTGACAACTCAGTGGTGGGGGATGAACTAGAATCTCCAGTGTTATCCCTTTCTTCCTTAGTGGGTCTATGCTCTCCACACACTATGAAGGTGCGTGGGCTGATTGGCGAATGAGAGGTTGTGATTTTAATTGATTCTGGAGCCTCACATAATTTTATTTCAGCAAGCCTAGTTGAAGAGATAAAATTGCCTATTAGCCATACACGAGAGTTCGAAGTCGCTATAGGCAATGCTGATGAGGTTCGTACTATGGGGGTATGCCGACAGGTTTGCTTACACCTAGAAAAATTTGATGTGATTGCAGATTTCTTTCCTCTGCATTTGGACAGTTTGGAAGTAATTTTGGGGTACCAATGGTTGTCTACTCTTGGGGAATCTTACATGAACTAGGGTACCATGTGTATGAGGTTTTCAATGGGAGGCTCGAGGGTTAAGCTTCAGGGGGATCCTTCTTTGAGCAAAGCTCAAGTTTCCTTAAATGCCATAATGCGAACGATCACTCATGAAGGGCATGGTTTGCTGTTGGAACTTGGGCAGGTGACTTTGTTGGCACCTGATTTGGATAACTTGGCCTCACCGGTTATATCGTCGCCAACGGTGGCCACTCTCTTAACTAATTTCAGTGATGTCTTCAACATGCCTTCTTGCTTCTCCCCTACTAGAGTCAAGGACCATGCCATTATTCTCAAGGAGGGCACCTCACCAATTTTGGTTCATCCTTATTGATATCCTCAGTTTCAAAAAGATGAAATTGAACGGTTGGTTGCTAAGATGCTAGCTGCTGGGATTATCCAACCCAATTCGAGTCCGTATTCTAGCCCAATTTTATTGGTCAAGAAAAAAAATGGGAGTTGGCGCTTTTGTGTTGATTATCGTGCTTTGAATCGAGCAACAATTCCCGATAAATTTCCTATCCCTTTTATTGAGGAATTATTGGATGAATTACATGGAGCCCGAGTATTTAGCAAGATTGATCTTAAATCTGGATATCATCAGATTCGTGTCCGTGGAGAAGATGTGCCCAAGACTGCTTTTCGCACCCATGAAGGGCAATACGAGTTTCTTGTCATGCCGTTTGGGCTTACCAATGCCCCCTCCACTTTCCAATCCTTGATGAATGAGATTTTTTTGTGAATATCTTCGAAAATTTGTTCTTGTTTTCTTTGATGATATTCTGATATACAGTTCATCTGAAGAAAGTAATCTTTATCACTTACATTGTGTTTTTTCTTTATTGCGTGCAAATTAACTGTATGCTAATTCTAAGAAATGTGTTTTTGCTCAAACGAGGATTGAGTATCTAGGGCATATCATTGATGATACCGGAGTCTCAGCTGATCCAGCAAAAGTACAAGCCATGGTGGACTGGCTTCAACCAACCAGTCTTCGTTCCTTACGAGTTTTTCTAGGCCTT
Organism: Humulus lupulus; assembly: GCF_963169125.1. Lineage (NCBI taxonomy): Eukaryota > Viridiplantae > Streptophyta > Magnoliopsida > Rosales > Cannabaceae > Humulus > Humulus lupulus. The sequence continues at coordinate 123,305,126 of NC_084801.1, read as the reverse complement.
ACTAGCTATTATCGTCGTTTTGTGCGAGATTACAGCAAGATCGCATGGCCATTAACTCAGCAACTGAAGAAAGACGCTTTTGGGTGGAATGCGAAAGCGGAGGAAACTTTCTGCCAACTTAAAGAAGCCATGATTAGTGTACCAGTGCTTGCGCTACCTGATTTTTCTAAGCAATTTGTGATTGAATCAGATGCATCTGGTTTTGGGTTGGCAGCTGTCCTTATTCAAGAAGATCATCCCATTGCTTTTTACAGTCACAAGCTCAGCTCTGTCTCTCGCGTTAAATTTGTTTACGAGAGGGAACTAATGGCAATTGTTTTCGACATTGAGAAGTGGCGCCCATATCTTCTTGGTCAAAAGTTCATAGCTCATACGGACCAACGCAACTTAAAATTTTTATTAGATCGACGAGTTGTCGATGGTGAGTAGCATAAATGGTTATTAAAGCTTATGAGCTATGATTTTGACATTCAATACGAGCCAGGAAGTGTTAATACTGCGGCTGATGCCCTTTCACGATTACCGGTTGAAGTCTCGCTGGGTACACTTTCTGGCATAATCATTCAAGATTTTGAGGAACTCAAGGAGCAAGTTGATACCGATGCCTTTCTTTCTAAAATCAAGCACTGCGTGCAACAATATCCCGCTTCTTATTCTTCATATTCACTTGTTGGGGGCCATTTGAGATACAATGGGAAACTCGTTTTACCGGCAGATTCTCCTTATATTCCAATATTGCTTCGCGAATTCCATTGCGGGGTCGTCGGAGGCTATGCTGGAATACGTCGTACTTATCATCGTTTGGCAGCTTAGTTTCATTGGAAAGGCATTAAAAGATCTGTCCATAATTTTGTTGCTGCATGTGATGTTTGTCAACGCAGCCAATACGAAGCCATGTCTCCAACTGGACTTCTTCAACCCTTGCCAATTCCACAACAATTTGGGATGATATTACTATGGATATCATTGAGGGCTTACCTAAATCGAAAAGGTATGATTCTATTCTAGTAGTTTTCGATCGACTTTCCAAATATGCACACTTTATTCCTTTGAAGCATTCATTTTTTGCCCCTTCTGTGGTGGAAGTTTTTATTCAGGGTGTGGTTCGCTTACATGGCGTACCTCAGAGTATTATTTCTGATCGGCATAAGATATTTATGAGTCTTTTTTTGTGAGAGCTGTTCTCTTTGCAAGGCTATAAACTCAAACAAAGCTCCTCCTATCATCCACAAACTGATGGCCAATCCGAGGTGGTCAACTGGGGTTTAGAAATCTATTTGCGTTGTTTTGCTTTGGATAAACCCTCTCGCTGGTCTGCATGGCTATCTTGGGCTGAATATAGCTACAACACCTCTTTCCATTCTTCGGCGGGCATGGCACATTTTAAAGCTCTTTATGGCCGCGACCCTCCGCCCTTGATCCGTTATGAGTTAGGTTCTGATGTCAATGCTGAAGTAGAGCAACAACCGATTCAACATGATGTGATTTTGACGGAGTTAAAGTCTCACCTTTCTCGAGCCCAACAAAAGATGCAATCCTTTGCTGATACGAAACGTCGTGATGTGAATTATGAGGTTGGGACCTTTGTTTATGTTAAACTCAGGCCTTATCGACAACATTCTCTCGCTCGCAAAATCAATGAAAAACTAGCTCCCAGATTTTATGGCCCCTTTGAGATACTTCGCCGCATTGGAAAGGTCACATATCAGCTTAAGTTACCCCCTACATCCAAGATTCATGATGTCTTCCATGTCTCTCAGCTTAAGCTAGCAGTGGGTAAGCATGCAACTTTTCCTGTTATTCCTATTCATCTCTCTTCTGACATGGAGCTTTTGGTGGAACCATTGGAGGTGGTTAGTGTGCGATCCTCCACACATCCCAATTATACGAGTACTGAGGTTCTCATCAGGTGGAAGGGGCTGCCAGCTTTTGAGGATTCTTGGGAGCGCTTTGAGGTGCTTACAGAACAATTTCCACATTTCAACCTTGAGGACAAGGTTCGAGTTTGGGCGGCGGGTAATGTTAGGCCTCCAACTCACATCACTTATGTTAGACGTAAGAAATAAAGGTGTTGATTCATCTTCTGGGGTTATAGAATTGTAATGGGTTGCTATTAATTACTATTATGTTATTTAAGCTGTGTGTTATTGCTGTCAGTTTTGGAATGGGAATAGGCTGTGGTTTATTTTATAAATAGGTAAGGGCTTGGTTTGTAAGGGGATTGTAGAGTGAGTTGTTGAAGGTGTGGAGAGTTGGTGGTCTCTCGAATACCACCAATGGCTGTGAGAGTGTATTTGCCTATTCCTCTTAATAGAAATTTCATAACTTTTGTGCTTCAATTACTTACTGTCTTGCTAGTGTTGTGCTTGGTTTCTAGTTTATTCTTGCTTATTTTTCCAGGTCTTAACATTTTCTTCTATGTTAATTTTCAATTTTTTTTTTTTTTTTGCAAAATAACACTCTTTTGACAATGTCATCTTTGTTGGGAAGACTGATTATACTTCTCTTAATATTATCATGCCAAATATTCTTTTTGATGTATAATTTATTGTAAAATGGTAATTCTGACATACTCTATTGACATTTCGTCAAAAATGCTATTTTACACAAAATTATTAAAATAATATCAAAAAAATATATTTTCTTTTTCTAAATACCATGATATCATTATAATTAATATTGTTATGATTTCTCAATAGATCCAGACATGTTGGAAGTGGGAAATGGAGGCATGAATGTAGAGGAATATCGATCACATTTTAGTATTTGGGCAGCAATGAAAGTGTGTTTCTTTCTCACCGCAAATCTTGGGCAATTCTCTTAGTACTACTACTACTCTTCTCTTTCATTCACTTGCATTGACTGATGTTCCAAACTCTTGCATTGGCACAGGCTCCATTGCTTATTGGATGTGATGTTCGATCTTTGAGCAAAGAAACTCTTGGGATCCTTGGAAACAAGGAGGTCATTAGTGTTAATCAAGACCCTTTGGGTGTTCAAGCAAGGAAAATTCGATCAATAACTGGCCTAGAAGTATGCTATATATATTAAACCAAAATCTTCTATAATGCATATTCAATATGTACTTTTTTGGTGGTCTATCTCAATTTTGTTCAAGATGGTCATTGATACCATCAACCAATATGTTATATAATATATATATATATATATATATATTTATATAATGCAGGTTTGGGCTGGGCCATTATCAAGAAAAAGAGTGGTGGTAGTATTTTGGAATAGGGGCAGCTCCATGGCTGCAATATCTGTGGGATGGAGAGAAATTGGACTCTCAACCTTTACACCTGTTGTTGTTAGAGATTTATGGGCGGTAATCAATCACCCTTATTTGTTTTTTTTAGATTTTTCCACATTTACTCTTTTATATGTTCATATATTATCATGTCGTTATTTTACTGTCAATATTATTTTTTTCAAAAATGCCAATTTTAGACAATGGATGCTCGACAAAACATATAGCATTTTTTTAACAGCCACTATGTAGTACTTTTTGTTATAATTTTTTGCAAAATGATATTTTAGACACTCTCGATGTCCTATAAAAAAAATATTCCACGTTATATTTAGAAGTCTTTTTTCTAAAAAATTATCAAAATAATGTCATTTTGCAAAATAACTTTTTTTTAAAATGTCTATTTTTATCAATTATTCTTTTTGAAAATACTATTTAAATTTTTTAATTAAAAAATACAGATCCGATATCTAATATATACCAATCATATACTAAATATTGTACAAATTTGTTTATTTTAAAAATATATATATATTTTAGTTAAAATCATTGTAATATGATTGAGTCTTGAGTTTTCTTGTGTTTATGTGGCTATATTTGCAGCATTCGTTTGTGTCAAGAAATATTCGTTCTCGATTGACTTCATATGTTGCTCCACATGGATGTAAGATGTATACCCTGGCTCCTTCTTAAGATGGAAGTTTTGACTGAATATTTAAGCACCTTCTCTAAGAATAATTATATAAATATATATAATATATAATTTTCAATATTTGTATAGCTATGATCTGGTGTAAAGATAAATTCATCTTATAACAGATCAAGCAGTTAAGTTTGGAGATTTCAAAGTTTGAGTCAATAATAAATTATTACTAATCTTTTCTAGGTTTTTTGGTGATCTTATTGTATGAAATGTAAAGATTATTGGGAAAATTGCATGTTACACGATAATTTTTAAAAAAATCGTTTTATACGACAAATTAAAAAAATTACAAATTTATTGTGCTCCAACCAACTAGTATATACACATGCTTTTTTCACCGTATCCGCTATTAATATATAATTTTTGTTGACTGCGTTTTTAGCCAACGACGTGAGAACGTCAAATACGACAAGCCTTCAAGAGAAACCAAAACGACAACAGACGGTATAAACAAGAAAAGTAAATAACACAAGAGATTTTTATAGTGGTTCAGCCCCAATTGTCGGTAATAGCCTAATCCACTTAGAGTTGTGATTTATAAATCTATACTCAAGATCAGATGAACTATGCCAACTGAGTTTCTTCAGTATAAATTGTGAAAATACAAGAATTCTCTCTAATTTCAGCACTTTCTCTCTCTAGAATAGACAGACCCAATTTTCTCTCTCTCTAGAAAGAAGAAGCAGAAGGGACCCCCCTCTCATCTCATAAGCTCTCTATTTATAGAGATGGGATCCTCAACTGATATCCCCTTATAATAGGGATATTTTATTATATTTATTACATTTATATTACAAATAAACATTCAAAATTTGAAATGTAACAAACTCCCCATTTGTGGGAAGAATGAGAGATTCCCGCGCATGTTGTTGAAGTTGTGTCTGACTTAGTCTCCTCTAGCTAGTTGGTCCACCTCCTACTCACTACCCATGCAAGTGCTGGTTGAACATGCATGGTGGTAGGATATGCATGGTGGTAGGTTGAACGTGCATGGTGGTAGGAGATGCACTTCTCTCCTCTAACATGCACTCTCCTCTAGCATGCCATGTTCCTCCTTGAACCAATCTCCTTGGCTTCTCCTCGGACCAAGGTGGTCCGAGGCAACCTCCTTGGCACCTCACCTTGAACAACATTGAGGCAACCTCACCTTGAACAACATTGAGGCAACCTCACCTTGGACAACATTGAGGGAACCTCACCTTGGACAACATTGAGGGAACCTCACCTTGGACAACATTGAGGCAACCTCCTTTAGCATCTCCCAAACATGTCCGATCGAACATTGTATAAACTTTCCTTATGAAAGTCTAAGTCTCCATTCTCTTGCATGAGACTCCTCCTCCTTAGCTATTTACCTTGGACACGTTCGAGCCAACACTTAGAAAACCTTGGGAGGTTTACCTCCTATACACCCTTGGGGTCTCCTAGGACCACACCCTCCTTGGGGTCTTCTAGGACCATTCCCCTTAACTCTCCTAGAATGCACCTTCCTATTTTTTGGGTATAACAATTTTGAACTAACATTTTTTTTTTGTCAAATCAATTTTTTTTTAAATATTATATGTCAAATCACTTTAATATTTTTTTATCAAATCTATTCAATTTTGATCTTATATTTTAAATTGTTTTAATTATATTTGAAATTCCGTTTTTTAAAATTACCAACTTAATTATTTAAATTAAATAATTAATTGTTAAACTGTTACAGAAATGTTTAAACAGATACCAAAACTGTTTGAACAGAAACCAGATATGTTTAAACAGTTTGTGACCAGAAGATAAAAACGAACATAAAGTAAAGAACACACGAATTTTTACGTGGTATCAGCAATCTTTGCAGATTGCTACTAGTCCACGAGGCCACGCCCAGAGAATGAAATTTATTAGAAGAATATCTAAATGATTACAAAACCAAATTGACTTATACAAATAAAGATTCCCTCTTGAATTTGTCGCAACTGTTGTAATCTAAACTTCTAATCACATTTCTGAAGTGCTAAGATCTTGAACTCCCTTCAAATCATAACACTTGCACTTTTCCTCCCGAAAAGTGACTCACGAACAAGACTTCTCCCGAAGCTTGATGACAAAGGTCCAAGTGTGTTCAACCTGCACAATTAACACAAAGAAAACAATACAGAAGTACACTGTAATAAACGACTAAGAACTTGCTGGACTCAAGTTCTTCACATAACAAAAAGTCTCTCTAAAACTTGAGAAATATCTAGAAAATAATACACCAAGAGAGAGATCAATAGAAACCAGCAACCTAAGGATGATTATATACATTTTAGAATCCCTTTAGGTCGTGGAAAACAAATCAGAAATCAAACAGCCAATAAATGGAAAATCTTCCAAAACAGGAAAGTCAGAATCTGTTCAAACAGACTGGCAATCCGTTCAAACAGATTCATTGAACCTGGACAGTTTTTCAACCCAGTTTCCTTAAATAAATAAGGAAACAATATATTATTTATGATTGCAAGCTGTACACGATTTCTGGGCAACCAAATCAGATAAATAAAATAAATACTAATAATTTCCAATTCAAGAAAAAGATATTCTTTTATAGGAAATATATATTTATTTATTTTATTAACAAATAAATAAAAATCTGAATATAGAAAGACATATTTCACCAAAACAAGAAACTACCCATTTTCGAAATTCACCACAAAATATTACAAAAGAGGAAACTACTAATTTCGAAAAAACCATTTTAATTAATTTTGTCTTTATTATCAAAAATGCAAATAAAGGATTTTACAATCTCCCCCTTTGGCAATTTGATAGACAAAATTAATTCAAAAACCTGCAACACAAATGTTAGTGATAAGTAAAGAGAAAGAACTCCCCCTGCAAACATGCATGAACTTATAACAAACATGAAAATAAACTAGACTTAACTCCCCCTCAAAATAGGAAGGTCCAGAGTTAAACAAAACAACAAACAAACAGGTTTTTGGAAATCTACTCTCCCCCTTTGTGTCTTTCAAAGAAGCCAAAGAACCATAAAACAAAAGAACAAAAAAGAGTATCAATGTTTAAATGACAAAAACAAAAATAAAACTAAACAACTGGATCTTTGGACAGAGATTGAACAGCCTCCAACACAGAACGTTGCAGCCCTTCAATTGACATCACTCGAGCAGTCAAAGTATCAACAGAGGCTCGAACAGCAGCTATTTTGGTTGCAACAAGTCCTGAATCTGTGGCAACAGAGGAGGAAGCATGAGGAATGTCATCCAAAGAAATCTTCAGGGATTGAGGCTTGACTTTCTTGGAGGACGGAGCAGCAGTGGCTTCAGTAGGAGGGGCAGAGGCTTTGTAGGAAGCAACAGTAGTTGGGGCCACCAAGTCTTCTTGATCACGTTGGAGATCTTGTTTCTGCATACTCAACACTTTATAAATAACTTGAGGAAAAGGAAGATTCAAGTTTTTCCTGTTACCTTTGCGAAACCCAATGATTTGATCATGAATAACCGAAGCCAAATTTATACCAAGACCGGTCCCCACCTTGTACAAAAATGAGGCCATATCAAAAGAGATAGTGGCGGTGTGAGAAGTGGGCTTCCAATTTGTTGTGGCAAACTTATGGAGAACAGCATAAGTGTAAGTGAGATTGGAGACCGAGATGACTGTATTAGATGGCCATACCATTTTTTGACCTGAATGTTTTGGTGAAGGTGTAGAACCAGAAATAAGTTTCTTCCCTTTAGCTTTGGATGGCAAAGGAGATGCAATGTGGTCTGAGTCAGATTCGGCTTCCTGTTCAGAGGGGATAGTGTCTTCTTTTTCTGGCTCATCAGACTCAGCCTCTGATTCGGCAATGTCAGGAACCATTTCATCAGACAATGTGGTATCATGAGTTGCTTCAGATTCGGACTTATCTTCCTCAGGATCAGATTCGAAGGAGGACAATGAAGGGGGATGAGCCTTCAATTTTTTCTTGGCAGCAGACAAAGGAGAAAGAGACGCGTCCAACCCCAATTTCCTTTTGGGAGTCACATAATTTTTCTTAGACTGACTCGGCTTCAAGGGCAATTTGAGCAACCCAGCAGCAGCAGCTTTGGAAGAGGAGGAAACAGATTTCGATTTTTCCCTAGCCTCCAAAGACGAATCAAACGGAAGAGGAGAATGGTCCTTGGCTCGAGAGGGCACCACCTCTTCAAATGGTGGTGCAACAATGTCAGCAGAGATATCTGGAAACACCATAGGATGTTCATGAGAGAGTGAAAACACCTTCTTGCGAGCCTTGGATTTGCAGGACTTTCCAACAGATGTGGGAGCTGTTGGAACAGAAAGAGGCGCCGTTGACACAGACGGAGGAGGCAAAGGAGATGGCACCTTTCGGGATTGAGAAACAAGGATCTTCTTGGAGGAGGCACCACGAGTTCTCACCATTTTTTCTCTGAAAAACAGAAAGCACTTACAAGAGAATGAGAGAAAAAAAAAATGAGAAGGAGAAGAAATAACTGAGTGAAGTCGTGGGTGAGAGGAAATAGGGTAATGACATGCCTTTTTAAATAACTTACTTACCCAAAATGAATACCCACAGCAAAAAGAGGTTTCCCTTTTTTATTAAAAAAAATTGTTTTAATTAACCAAGAAAAGGAAACAATCTTGAAGACACACGATTCACATACAACTTTCCCTTTTTTTTTTTTATAAAAAAAATCTGTTTATAAAGATGTAATATATATAAACACCCAAACCAAAAAAGGTAACCAGAAATAAATACCCACACGATCTCCTTATTGACTTTTTCCTTTTTTTTGTTTTTAAAAAAATCCTAAACAAAGTACTAGACAATAAAGATACACATCATGATATTCCAAAATGAGAAAGAAGTCAAAAATAGATTCCTTGGAGACAAAGAATATATTAAATCACACAATTAAATGCATAATTTCTCATAATCACCACAATGATTCGGTTCACATGAATTTCCTTGATTATCATTTTTTTTTTATTATAATTTTTTTTTTATTTTATATATATGTACAAAAATAAAAACTCAACCCAAAAAAAAAAATCTGCTTTGATCAAAGAGAGTCATCTTGATAAGAATAAAATCAAGCAAATGAAAATAAGAGTTAGTGTAAATCAGAGATAAGAACACTTGTGAAAATGAAAAATTAGAAAGAATATTCGAGAGAAATAAAGCACAATTCAGTCACAAGCACATATTCTTAAGTGAATCAACCAACATATATGAGTCTTACACACATTTTTTTTTTTTTTTTATAAACTGTGTACAATTTTTATTGCATTGTTTCAAGCATAAGTGTGTGACAGTGTATGCAAGGGAACATTGCCCAATGACAAATAAGTCTTTTTCGAAATTAAAATAATTGTAACCCATGAAGACGCTGTCACACTACACCAGTGGTAGCCTTTTTCTATGGTAGCGTATCATCTTCATAACTCCGAATTACAAAGTTCCAACTTACTCAAAAGACGGCTTTCACACACTGATGTAGGTAGCTCTATTCTTTCACAGGAGCTTGAAACAATGCTACACAAAAGGAAGCTCAAACATTAAACATTGATTAATCTACTCGAATATGCCTAGGAGGAATAGATTAAATTTCTCTCAAGAATATACAACCAAAGATTCGTAAACACAAGACAGATTATCCAGCTTGACACACAACAAAATTTTCAAAGTGATTGACAATTTTCTTAACCAAAAATAACACACATTAGATCAAGCGGACAACATAACGAGAGAATTTAAAGAGAACAAACCCCCAAAGATTTTCGGAGGAAATCAAAGCGAAGCGAATCAAGAGCTTTAGTGAAAATATCTGCAATTTGTTTATGTGTTTCAATATATTCCAAGACAAGAACTTTATTTTCAACTAATTCTCTTATGAAATGATGACAAATATCAATATGTTTAGTACGAGAATGTTGCACAGGATTTTTTGAAATATTGATTGCACTTGTATTATCACAAAAAATAGTTAAAATGTCAAGATCAAACCCATAATCCATCATCATTTGCTTCATCCACAAAAGTTGTGCACAACAACTTCCCGCTGCAATGTATTCAGCCTCAGCTGTTGAGAGAGAAATAGAATTCTGTTTCTTGCTGTGCCAAGAAACAAGATTATTTCCCAAGAAGAAACATCCTCCACTAGTGCTTTTTCTGTCATCAGTGTTACCTGCCCAATCAGCATCACTAAAACACACTAGATTAGGGTTAGTTTCTTTTGAATACCAAATACCATAATCAGCAGTCCCATGAACAAATCGAATGATTCTTTTGACAGCTGCAACATGAGACTCCATGGGATTTCCTTGGTACCTGGCACACACACCAACACTATAACTCAAATCAGGTCGACTAGCAGTGAGATAAAGAAGACTACCAATCATGCTCCTATACAGTGTAGGATCCACTTTGACACCATTTTCATCTTTGGATAGCTTTACAGTTGTTCCCATTGGTGTTTTGGCAATCTTTGAACTTTCAAGTCCAAACTTTTTGACCAGGTTCTTAGCATATTTTCTTTGAGAAACAAATGTGCCTTCATCTAACTGCTTGACTTGTAAACCTAAGAAATAAGTCAATTCTCCCACCATGCTCATTTCAAATTCCTCTTTCATTTGTTTCACAAAAACCTGCACCTCATTGTCAGAAGTAGAACCAAACACAATATCATCAACATAAATCTGAGCAATAATTATGTTAGATTTAATATTTTTGATAAATAACGTTTTATCTACTCCACCCCTTTTGTATCCATGAGAAACAAGAAATTGAGTAAGTCTCTCATACCAAGCCCGAGGGGCTTGCTTCAAACCATAAAGAGCTTTCTCCAATTTGTAAACATGATCAGGTGCATGAGTATCTTCAAATCCTTTGGGTTGTTCAACATATACCTCTTCATTCAAGATCCCATTGAGAAATGCGGATTTGACATCCATTTGGAACAACCTGAAACCAATCAAACAAGCAATAGACAATAATAATCTAATTGATTCAAGTCTTGCAACAGGTGCAAATGTTTCATCAAAGTCTATTCCTTCTACTTGTGTGTACCCTAGTGCCACTAATCTTGCTTTATTTCGCACGATTGTACCAATTTCATCAGATTTATTTTTGAAAATCCATTTTGTGCCAATAATATTGGTATGCAACGATCTTGGCACAAGGATCCACACTTTGTTTCTAAAAAATTGCTCCAATTCCTCCTGCATAGCTTTAATCCAATTTTCATCAGTTAAAGCTTCTTTCACATTTTTAGGCTCAATTAAAGATAAGAAACAAACAAATTGAACAACATTACTAAACCTTCTTCGTGTTACCATACTGTCTTTTGGATTTCCAAGTATTAAATCTGCTGGATGATTTAACTTAACTCTGGTTGATGGCTCCTTTTGGATTTCATCCAAAATAATATCTGGAAATTTCTTTTCTGTCTGTCCAGAATCTGTTTCATCGGATTCGCGATTTGTTGGAACAGATGGACCAGACGTTGCAACAGTAGTATCACTGACACAAGCTTCTTTGTGTTTTTTAGTAGGTTCATCAATAAACCTTTCAATTTCTTCCTCAGTAGAAAACTCCGAGAAATCCCTGGAATCTTCAATAACAACGTTAGCCGACTCCATTACAGTTTGGGTTCTCATGTTATACACACGATAGGCCCTACTGTTAGTGGAGTATCCAATAAAAACACCTTCATCACTCTTAGCATCAAATTTACCAAGATTTTCTCTATCTCTCAAAATGTAACAAACACATCCAAAAACATGAAAGTAAGCCACACTTGGTTTCTTACCTTTCCAAATTTCATAGGATGTTTTAGATGTACCTGGACGAAGAAAAACACGATTTATGATATAGCAAGCAGTGTTGATTGCTTCTGCCCATAACCGTTTGGTCAATTTTTTGCTGTTTAGCATCACTCTAGCCATTTCTTGAAGAGTGCGATTTTTCCTCTCTACAACTCCATTTTGTTGAGGAGTTTTGGGAGCTGAAAACTCATGAGAGATACCTGCAGACTTACAAAAATCATCATAGATAGAATTCTCAAATTCTTTACCATGATCACTTCTTATACGAACAATTTTTCCAATGTTGCAATCTTTTTCAACTTTTAATTTCAAGCAAAGAGTTTTAAAGGCATCAAAAGTGTCAGATTTTTCTTTCAAGAAATCCACCCAAGTATATCTAGAAAAATCATCCACACAAACAAAAATATACCTTTTGCCATTTAAACTCTCAATTTGAATTGGACCCATAAGATCCATGTGAAGCAATTCTAAAACTTTCGAAGTGTTTATGTCAGAAACACTTTTATGTGTAATTTTCAATTGCTTACCAAGTTGACAACTCTTACACTTACCATCAGATTCTTTACCTAGCTTAGGTAAACCACGAACACTCCCTGCATGTGACAATTTTTTCAAGGTTTTGAAATTTATGTGACCAAGTTTAGCATGCCACATATCAGTGTTATTACTCACAACAGATTGACACATAATAGATGGCAGAAGAGTGTAGCAATTGTCATTAGATCTATAACCTTCAAGAACATTCTCACCATTCTTGTTTAACACAAAACAATTCTCTTTATCAAAGTTAACAGTATAACCTTGATCACAAATTTGACTTATGCTTAGAAGATTAGCTTTAAGACCTTCCACAAGTAACACTATTTTGATTCTAGGCAACCCTTCAAAGTTAAGAGTACCCATACCAAGAACATTACCTTCAATTCCATTGCCAAAAGTAACAGACCCACAATGCATAGGTTTTATGTCTGTAAGAATAGACTTGTCACCTGTCATATGTCTTGAACAACCACTGTCAAAATACCAAAAATATGAAGAAGCAGATCTATCATATTCACTAGTAAAACTAGCAAAACAATTATTCTTTTTTATCCATATTTTCTTTGATTGAACATTTTCCTTTTTTACTCTTTTGAAATCATCAAAATAATTGAATTTTTTAAAATATTCATTTTTAGCAAAATTCATAAGAGTAAAACACTTAGGACGAATATGACCCTTCCTACCACAAAAATGGCAGATTGGAATGAATTTTTCGAATTTACCATTGGATTTACCTGCTGACTGTGTCCTTTCTGTTGGAACAAACCGAGTACCGGATACAACAGATTTCACTGAGGATGCAACAGGAACATCCACTGAGAACATCCCAGCCGAGATAAAGACAGTTTTCTTTGATTTTTGAGAACTTGAAGCACCCAGTCCCACATGACTTCTTTGACCTGAATTCTGTATATTCTCAAAAATAGTTGAACCAGGGTTAAGCATTCTAACATTTTTCTCAAGAGTATCCAAATCTTTAGACAACTTATTAATTTCAACATTTTTTGAAATTATTTCTTTTTCCAAATTTTCATTCAAATCAGTAAGTTGTTTAATTTCAAGGGATAAATCTTTATTCTTGCTTACCAATGACCGATTTTCAGAACACACTTTCACCCATGAACCATACATCTTTTTGTAAGATTCACTCAAAGACTCATCATTCAATTCAGATTCATCACTATCAGAATTTTCTTCATCTTTTGAAACATTATTCAAGCAAACAATTTTTTCATTTTCAGATTTAGAACCAGGTAAAATAGAAGTGAGAGCGACATTACCTTCCTCATCTTCACTACTTTCAGAGTCATTATCACTCCAAGTAGCAATCATACCTTTTTTGTTCTTTTTCAAAGTATTTGCACATTCAGACTGGATGTGACCAAATCCATCACATTCCCTGCACTGAATACCCTTTTTATTAGTTTGAAAAGGTTTAAGAGAAGAAGGGTTACCTTTTGACATCTTGCCATTGAATTTTTTGTTTCCTATCTTATTCATATATTTTCGAAAATTCTTTGCTAGTATTGCCATTTCATTATCACCATCTTCATTATCTGAGACTTCCTTTTCAGTGCTCTTGAAAGCTATGGTTTTCTCCTTTTCTTTGGAAGTACTTGGCTTGTCTTTTTGACGAATCTTTTGATTTAACTCAAAGGTACGAAGTGACCCCATCAGTTCTTCTACCTTCATAGTACTGAAATTTTTTGCCTCTTCCATAGCAGTGAGCTTAACATTGAACCTGTCAGGAAGAACTCGAACGATTTTTCTAACAAGAACAGAATCATCAAGTTTTTCACCAAGTGCAAAATACTCATTAGAAATATCAGATAATCTCTCATAAAATTCAGATAGTGTTTCAGAATCAGACATTCTAAGGTCATCAAACCTGGTTTGTAACATGATAAATCTAGACCTTTTAACATCTACAGTTCCTTCAAACTGAGTTTGAAGAATTGTCCAAGCATCTTTAGCCGAGACACATGTGGAAACAAGTTTTATAAAACTTTCTCCAACACCATTAAATATGGCGTGAAGAGCTTTATTATTATAGCTGGATAATTTTTCTTCTTTTGTGTCCCAAACAAGTTCAGATTTTACAATTGTGCTTCCATCTTCACCTTTTTCAGTAGGAGGTGACCATCCAGACAAAATTGCTCTCCATGCTTTCTCATCTTGAGCTTTTATGAAAGCTCTCATCCTAACTTTCCAGTATGGATAGTTTGAGTCATTTAGCAATGGAGGTCGAGACACCGAACTACCTTCTGCAAAGAAAGACATTTCACACAAAACAAATCAAACAGAAAATAACCACAAGATCTCACGAAGAGTTTAGTGAACCGCTCTGATACCAATTGAAATTTCGTTTTTTAAAATTACCAACTTAATTATTTAAATTAAATAATTAATTGTTAAACTGTTACAGAAATGTTTAAACAGATACCAAAACTGTTTGAACAGAAACCAGATATGTTTAAACAGTTTGTGACCAGAAGATAAAAACGAACATAAAGTAAAGAACACACGAATTTTTACGTGGTATCAGCAATCTTTGCAGATTGCTACTAGTCCATGAGGCCACGCCCAGAGAATGAAATTTATTAGAAGAATATCTAAATGATTACAAAACCAAATTGACTTATACAAATAAAGACTCCCTCTTGAATTTGTCGCAACTGTTGTAATCTAAACTTCTAATCACATTTCTGAAGTGCTAAGATCTTGAACTCCCTTCAAATCATAACACTTGCACTTTTCCTCCCGAAAAGTGACTCACGAACAAGACTTCTCCTGAAGCTTGATGACAAAGGTCCAAGTGTGTTCAACCTGCACAATTAACACAAAGAAAACAATACAGAAGTACACTGTAATAAACGACTAAGAACTTGCTGGACTCAAGTTCTTCACATAACAAAAAGTCTCTCTAAAACTTGAGAAATATCTAGAAAATAATACACCAAGAGAGAGATCAATAGAAACCAGCGACCTAAGGATGATTATATACATTTTAGAATCCCTTTAGGTCGTGGAAAACAAATCAGAAATCAAACAGCCAATAAATGGAAAATCTTCCAAAACAAGAAAGTCAGAATCTGTTCAAACAGACTGGCAATCCGTTCAAACAGATTCATTGAACCTGGACAGTTTTTCAACCCAGTTTCCTTAAATAAATAAGGAAACAATATATCATTTATGATTGCAAGATGTACACGATTTCTGGGCAACCAAATCAGATAAATAAAATAAATACTAATAATTTCCAATTCAAGAAAAAGATATTCTTTTATAGGAAATATATATATATATTTATTTTATTAACAAATAAATAAAAATCTGAATATAGAAAGACATATTTCACCAAAACAAGAAACTACCCATTTTCGAAATTCACCACAAAATATTACAAAAAGAGGAAACTACTAATTTCGAAAAAACCATTTTAATTAATTTTGTCTTTATTATCAAAAATGCCAATAAAGGATTTTACAATATTAATTTTTATAATACAAATATTACAATTTTCATATTGTATATTTAAAAAAAGTCTCAATACTTTAATTTTTTTTTTGTCTTTTTCTCTTCGATCATTAGTTCATAGATACTTTTAGTATGATAATAATAACAATAATTACAAATAAATTTATTTTATTTATAAATATTTAAAATAAATATAATTATTAATATTAAATATATATTTATGCTTACATAAAATATTATATATTTAATCAATATAATCTATTTCTTTATTAGTTGTTACAAT
The DNA here is from genome assembly GCF_963169125.1 of Humulus lupulus. Classification (NCBI taxonomy): domain Eukaryota; kingdom Viridiplantae; phylum Streptophyta; class Magnoliopsida; order Rosales; family Cannabaceae; genus Humulus; species Humulus lupulus. The sequence continues at coordinate 123,289,058 of NC_084801.1, read as the reverse complement.
TTAAAAAATATATATGTTACTTGTTTAATGCAATTTAATATTTTTGTATATACTAATTATAAAATTATTTTAGTTACAAACTTAATTTTATATATTTTTGTTACAAATATGTTAACTAAATTTACAACTTACTTTTTGAAAATATTAGTCACAAATATAATTTTTTTAGTTATAAAATTAGTTATGTATTTAGCAAGGAATTAGTCTATAAATGTTGTCTACAAAAATGTAAAACTTGTTTACAAATATGTAAAACTTGGTTATATATTTGTAAATGTTGTTTACAAAAATGTTTTTATGTAACTGGTTTACGCATCTGTAAAAGCATGTTACAGGTTTGTAACATGTAAATTCATAGTTGTCGTTGTCTGTAAAAGCTTGTTACAGTTTTGTAACATATAAATTCTTATTTAGCATTTGTCTATCATGTTGTTTAGGGTTGCTCAAGATCCAAACCAGTCCAATTATCCCGAACCAATCCAATAATAAAAAGTTGGATATCTAATTGCAATTGGATTTGATTGGATTTGTAGACTTAGCCTTTCTCTAACATGGTGTTTAATAGACATAATGTTGTAAATTTAATATTTAAAGGACTATAATGTGACCATTGTAAAGACTTAAATTGGTATTGTTACTCCATAGTGTCTAGTTTTTGTATGTTTTTTGTTTTGCTTGTTAATTTGTTTAATATCAAATTTTAGGTTCAAAGATAAAAAAATAAAAATAAAAAATAAATCGACCCAATCCAATTACAATTGGATTGGATTGGATTGGTTAGTGGTAAAAATATTAGATCGGATCGGATGAGCACCCCTACTGTTGTTTGTAAAAATTTGTTACAAGTTAATTGCTATATTTTTAAATAATTTTATGATTATGACTTTTCAACAATATAATTTTCTTAAGTGTAAACTTTGATTACAATTTTGGAAGTTTACAAATAAGTAATTCAAAACTGATTTGAATATGTTAATATATATATGTTGTCGAGGATAATATTTGTAATGGTTTGATACAAATTTAGAGTGTGATATTCAAACATGTAATGGGGTGGGTAATATGGATAACTGGGTAAATGTTGGTAATAGTGGGTTGTGGGTTATATAATAGGCATGAGTTACCGTAATATTGTAATTAGTTTAAAATACCATATTTTTAGATTTTTTTTTTCAAATTTACCGTATATGTGTTAATTTCCCAAGATTATTATATATTGAGATTTATTAGAAAATGATAAACGATACCACATTATGGGCCGTGCTTATGGGCTACGGCCCATTTGGCAGTAGAAGAAGGCGAGACCAAGCCATGACCCATATTTATGGGCTGAGGCCCATGTGGTCTTGTATTGTGAGAGGCCTTCTTCTTTGGAAAGTTTCAAAAGTAATCAACTTTCATGATTGTTTGTCAATTTTGTGGTTTATTTTTTCTTCAACGAAGTTTTTTATTTTAATATAGTAAATACAGACCAACATATACTTTTGTCAAAAAAGAACACATGCTAACATATACTACATTTTGAGTAAAAACAACCAAAGAACAAATGTAATATACCAACATATACTGTATCTTGAGTACAAACAGGGACGGAACTAACGTATAGGCAAACGGTGCCAAGCCCTCCCCCCTACAATTATTGAAATTTTATTTTCCTTATATTTTTATCTAATTTTCTTTAATAATTATATTTTGGCCCCCCAAAAAAATCTCTTTTGGCCCCTCCAATCTCTCTAGTACAAACAACTAAAATATTTGAAACGTATACAATTTCATAAGTAAATGATATACCGAAACATATACCTTTTTAATTAAATGTAACAAAAGTATACCGTTTCATTTTCTGAGCATTTCAAAAGTATACTAAATCGCACTTATATCTATAAATATATCATAAATCTTTTTTATTTCAATTTTTTTTAAACAAGTTGTGTATTATATTTTTTTGGCAAAAAATAAAGTTGGGTATTATATTGCTTCTAATGATTCTTACTACTCCAGCTTGAGGATTAATATATATATCGTATATATCAAAATTGTTATGATCGTAGGGTCTCTATGTCAAATATTCCTCCATATATATGCAATTTTTTATTAATTAAAACTCTATTTTGACCATATTCCTCTATATAGTAATGAGCTTGATTTTATCCTTTACAATGTTATTTTATCAGAATGTCACATTTATAATATTATCGTAATGAGTAATTACTTTTGTTGGAATTTTTAAAAATAGAAAATGTATCATTTTTTCTTCTTAGTGAAAGAGTCTCACATGGAATGAGATCATTTCTTTGGAGATGTATATAAGGTGGAGACTCTAGTTTTGGAGTTGTGCCCAAGGGCTACCTACTTTTGTGGGAGAGAGAGAAAATACATCATAATTTACTTGACCACTATACACGTGCTGCCATCTGAGCTGATATAGTCGGTATGATGTGACACTTTATTTTTTAGATAAAATTTATTTAATAAATGAAATATTTTTATTTCACTAATTAATTAAGTGAAATAAAATGGGTTTAAAGAAAAGTAAACAAGACTTTTTACCAGACTTTCACCTATACTTTTATTTCCATTCTCTTTATATAATGTGACAAAACCAACGAGAGAAACACATCTCATTTTTTTTCAGAAAAAATAAGCATTGTTTTTTATATGGTTTCGGAGCAGTAGATAAGCAATTTCAAATTGTTGTTATTATGGACAAACAACCCCTGCATGGAAAGCTTTTAAAAATGTTCTCAGACACAAAATGAAGGATTTTTCCTTAGAAAGTCTTATCACTCGCTTTCGCATTGAGGAGGAAGCTCGTATGCATGGCTAGAAAGATGAAGTGCTTATAATAACAACAACATTAAGAAAAGATCCACTACAGTTTTGAAACCCAATGGGAAATTTTTTAAGAATTAGAATCCCAAGCAGAATCCCAACAGCAATAATCAACCTCGGAACAATAATAAGAATTTAAACCCTCCCATAAACCAAAATAGACAAAGCAACCCCCTAAGAATGACTTTGGACTGTTTATTTGTTATAACTGTAACAAACCAGGTTATATGACACACAAGTGTCGGAACAAGCCACGCCTTGCCCCATAGGCTAACCTACCTGAAAAGCCATTAACGGCTAAGATTTCTAAGGTCAACCTTATTGGTGTATCGGAAGGGTGGTGGGTAGACACTAACGCCTCTTGCCATGTTTGCTATGATTGTGATATGTTTAAGACATATGCTATTGCTACTAAGGATAAGAAAGTGTTGCTGGGAGATTCCCACACCACTATTGTTATTGGTACTGGAGATGTGGAACTGAAGTTTACCTTAGGAAGAACTGTGATCTTCAAAGGGTGGTGCACACACCAAAAATGAGAAAGAATCTGGTCCCAGCCTATCTTCTCACCAAGGCGGGTGTTACACATACTATAGGGGTTGATTTTTTTTACTTTAACTAAGAATGGGATGTTTGTAGGGAAATGATATGCAACTGTGGGAATATTTAAGTTTAATGTTGATGTTAATAAAGTTTCTACTTTTGCGTATATGTTGTGTACTTTTAATACTTGGCATGCTAGACTTTGTCACGTAAATAAGTGTATAATTAAGAACAAGAGTAGTTTAGGTTTAATTATGTGGAAGTTAGTTAAGTTAGTTTAGTATGCCACCTCAGCAGCTCAGCCAACCTTTACATTTTTCAAACGCATTTATTCAGTTTATACAATTAGCTCTCTTGTATAAAGTCTCTGCCTTTACTCTCAGTGTTGAGGCAATCCATTTTCATTCTTTCATCTGTAAATTTTTCTCCTATAAGATTCTTTGAGCTCATGTTTCTCCAAGAACCAAGAATCTTTGTTTTGTAATGAGCTTTTGATCTCCATTGTTTGTAACTGAGATTGTGTGATTGAGCTAAGTGGCTAATAAAGACTGCAAGCCTTATAGACTTCTCCCTCGTGGAGTAGACAAGAGATTCGACATCTCTTGATTGAACCATGTAATTTTGTGAGTTGTGTTTACTTTGCTATTATTTTATAATTTCTCATTTTATGTTTGTGATCAGATACTATTCTTAGTCACTTGTTTGTTCTTGTTTTGTGTGGTTTGATCACCACAAGCGGTACCAAAGCCAAGTTGGAGGATCAAGAACAGTCTTTATCTCGATAAAGATTACATCAAGAATGAGTTCAACAAAGTTTGAAGTTGATAAGTTCACTGGGGAGGATGATTTCACTTTTTGGAGAATCAAAATGAGAGCACTGTTAGTGCATTAGGGATTTTCAGAAGCCATTGAAGAAGAGGCATTCAAGGATTCGAAAGAAGATCAAAAGAAGATTAAGGAGCTTCAGACCAAGGCTCACAGTGCCATTCTTCTAAGTTTGGGAGATGAAGTTCTTAGAGAAGTCTCACATGAAGAGACTGCTATTGGGTTATTAAACAAGTTACTTGAAGAAAACGCTAGCCAATAAACTGTATCTGAAGAAAAGATTGTACACACTAAGAATTGATGAAACTCATGAACTCATAAAACATCTTGATGAATTCAACTGGATAGTTCTTGAACTTAAGAACATTGGTGTCAAAATCGATGAGGAGGACCAAGGGATTGCCTTGCTAAGTTCTTTGCCAAAGTCATAAGAGCACTTCGTTGACACCATGCTTTATGGAAAAAAACTTTAACAATGTCAGAAGTCAAAGCTGCATTGAATTCAAAAGAAACTCAGAAAAGACCAGAAGACAAGAATGACTCAAATGGAGAAGGACTTATGGTTTGAGGTAGATCAGAAAAGAGAGAGAATAGGAGTTTCAAGAACAATAACAGTAATGGTAATCATGATGGGAATCATCAGAATATTGGTAGTAACAGAAATCATAGTGGTCATCGATCCAAGTCAAGGTTCAGACATGGAAAGTTCTGTAATTACTGTAAGAAAGAAGGTCATTATAAAGATGAGTGCTACTCGCTGAGAAATAAGAACAACACATACAAGAATAGAGATAAGAATGACAAAGGCAATAGAGGTGAAGCGAGTATTGTGATAGATGGCTATGAATCAGCCAATTTACTAGTTGTTGCTAATTCAGATTCGAGACAAGAATGGATTTTGGACTCTGGTTGTACCTTTCACATGTGCCCAGATAAGAGCCTCTTTAGTTCTCTTGAAGAGAACACTAGTGAAATTGTTTTGCTTGGTGACAACAAGGCCTATTTGGTGCAAGGTATTGGGTTTGTTATCATAAAGATGCATGACAACATACAAAGAACCCTCATTGATGTCAGGTATGTTCCTAAACTGAAAAGAAATCTCTTGTCGATTGGTTCATTGACTGCCAAAGGTTGCACAGCCAAGATTGATGATAACTCTCTTAAAGTTATCAAAGGATCTCTGGTTGTAATGAGAGATGAATACAAACATGGATTGTACTACCTTATTTGAGAGACAGTAACTGGTGTTGCATCATCAGTTAGAAGTATTGCAACATCAGTAACAGATTGCAACAATGCTACAGATCAAACTAGAGTGTGGCACCTGGGATTTGGTCATGTCAGTGAGATATGTCTTTTAGAGTTAGAAAATTAAGGTATCTTGAAAGGAAAACTGTCAGGGAAGCTTGAGTTTTGTGAAGAGTGTGTGTTAGGCAAAACCTGTAAAGTCAAATTCAGTACTGGCATGCATACCTCTACTAAACCATTGGATTATATCCACTCAGATCTTTAGGGTCCATCAAGAGTAAAAACTCTAGGAGGGGCAAGCTACTTCATGAGTATCATTGATGACTACTCAAGGAAGGTGTGGATATTCTTACACAAAAGCAAAGATGAGGCTTTCAACACCTTTGTAGATTGGAAAAGATTGACTGAGAATCAAGTTGGAAAGAAGGTTATAAAGCTAAGAACTGATAATGGGCTTGAGTATTGTTCAAAGGAGTATGATAGATTTTGCACAAGAGAAGGAATTGCAAGACATCATACAGTGCCTAAAACACCCCAACAAAATGGGCTTGCAGAGAGAATGAACAAAACACTCTTGGGAAGAGTGAGATGCATGCCCAATAGTGCTGGTTTGGAGAGACAATTTTGGGGTGAAGCTGTAATGACTCAAATTTGCTAATAAGGTTTAAGGCCTTGATTAGTGTGCCTGGAGGGCAATAAGTGATTTATTGTTATAATACGTGAATTTGTGTGAATATGTGATTAGAGATGCATGTTTAGGTGAATTAAATATGCATGTGGGCCCCGTCTGATTATTAGGGCATGATTGTAATTTTAGCTCATTGAGGGCATAAATGTGATAATTGTGATATATCTGTGTTGCACGATCCGAGACAATCCTAGGGAGCGGTTAGCTGAAAAGTCACAACGGGGTCGAAAATTTGACTCGAGGTGAGTCGAGGGGCATTTCGGGTATTAGACATTTTATGGGGTTATCGGGTTATGGAAATAAATATTTGGAGATATATTTGAGGTTAGAATGTTTAGAAAGGAATATGGGGGAAATTTACCATTTTTCCCTCGGGGACTTTTTGGTACCCCGAGCCTTGAGGTAACCTTATAGACTTAAGTTAAATAAAACAAATATGGGAAACCCACAGAATGCTCTAAACCGACCTAGTCTCCTTCTCCATCTCTCTTTTGTCTTCTCTCCTTTGGAAGCTTGGGGAAAACCTTGGAGAATTACTCAAAGACCAAGGAAATTCAGCTGGGATTTTGGAAGCTAGAGGCTTGGAGCTTAGAGAATTGATTTAGGGATTCACTTCAGCTTAAGGTAAGCTTTAATTTCAATAAACTGTATTGAGTAACTGCTGGTTTTTCTTAGAGTATGCATGTGTGTTGGGTGAAGAATTGACTTTGAGTTTGATAAGGTTTTTGGCTTGAGCTCTTGTTGGGTTTTGCTGCTGAATCTATAGTATAACCTCTATGATGATTAGTTTGGATTATTGGCTTGATTCTGGGGTTAATTGGACTGGTTTTTGAGGTAAAAATGGTGAGTTTTTCTGAGCTCGAGGGGTCGGGCCGCGACGCTGTTCTTGCTGAGCCGTGGCCCCTTAGAACACCTGGGCGCCTGAAAGTGGAGGCGCGCCGCGCCGTGTGTGGGAAAAATAGGGCAGGGCATCGGGTTGAGCTAGGGGCCGCGGCATGAGTTCCTAGGGCCACGGCGCTTAGTGCATCTTTGGGTTCTAGAGAGGTTTTAGGCTCAGGAATTCAATAGTTAAGGCTCGGGATGGATTTTATCACCCGGATTGATAGAATTCAATGTTCCGGAGACTAGAATTATGACCCAAAGCTATTCAATGGATTAGAACTTGATGGGTGGAAATTGTTAATGCGTTGTGACTAGGGTTTCGGCGAGGCTTGGACTAGGGGGACTGTGCTCGGCACATCGGTACTTGGAAAGCTTGGGACACATGTAAGAAAACTACTGTTCCTGTAGAGCTTGAGTTGCGGGGCACGACCCTATACGATTGTGTTGCAGGGCTCGGCCCTATATGACTGTGTTGCGTGGCGTGGCCCTTTGATTGAATTTATATGTGTTTAAGTATCTGTTTAGTTATATTATGTGTACATATAAATGAATGAACGGCGATGGCCAGGAACAGCGAAGGTCGAGAATGGAAAAGGGTCGGGAGCAGCGTTTAGCACGCGGAGTGCGAGTTTCCAGGGCAAGACCCCAAAGGATACCTGGGATATCCTTATAGTGCAAACTGCAAACCCAGGGCCTGGTAAAGCGCTTGGGACGACATGGTCGTACGTGTATAGCCTGATGATGGCTTGTCTATGTGTTAAGTGTTTGATATGCATATATTATCTGCTTGTGAGGGTTTTCTTGCTGGGTTTTGGCTCACAGGTGCTCTATGGTTCATGTAAAGGCAAGGGGAAAGTCGACCAACCTTGAGTATGGTGAGCGTGATGAGCGGCACGTACATGTCCGGTCTGCCTGGCTGCCACGGCCAGGGATACTTTTGGGAGATGATTGCACTAAACTTAAATTTTTTCGTTTAGCCGACTCTGGTTAGATTTTTGAATTGTAAATGTTTCTAAATAATATTTTTGGGATCCCAAATGTTAAACGCTTTATAATTTTCAATGACAGGTTTATTTTCAAGTTTATGAATCTGATTATGCTTTAATTACACTTTTGTCCTAAAACCTCGATTAGCGAGTTAATTGCACATTTTTTAAACTCACTTAGTAACGGCTCTAAGGCAGTAGAGCGTTATAGAAGCTATCAAAACAACTTGCTATTTAGTCAGCAGATGCCCTTTAGCTTCTATCAATTTTCTAACACCACAAGAGAAATGGACAGGCAAAGCTCCTAACTGTGATCATTTGAAGGTATTTGGTTGTTCTGCTTGTGCTCACATAAGGTAGGACAAGCTTCAACCTAGAGCTTTAAAATGTCTATTCCTAAGATACCCTGATGGTGTCAAAAGGTATAAATTATTGTGTTTAGAACCAGACTTCAAGAAATGTATAATAAGCAGGGATGTTGTGTTCAATGAAAAGGAAATGTCTATAAAGATTAAAGAAGTATTGAGAACCAATTTGAATGACAGTACAAACAAAATTCAGATTAAAGTAAATGAAAATTTTGCACCTGATTCAGCAAGAAGTCTAGATGATGGTACAGATTCTGAGGTAGCAACATCTCAAGGTGGACTTGAAACTTACAAGCTTTCCAAGGATCGAGACAAAAGAGAAATACATCCACCTGAAAGATTTGTTTTGCTGAGATAGCTAATCACACTGCCTTTGCCTTATCTGTTGCAGATGACTTGGAGAATTCTGAACCTGCTACCTATCAAGAAGCTATTAAAAGAAAATATCGTGACAGATGGTTACTTGCCACTCAAGAGGAAATGGATTCACTCCACAAGAATCAGACATGGACTTTAGTGAAGAAACTAGCAGGTCAAAGACTAGTTGGATGCAAATGGATTTTTAGAATAAAAGAAGGCATCCCGGGTGTTGAGAGCACTAGGTTCAAATCTAGACTAGTTTATAAGGGGTTCACAGAAAGAAGGGGTGGATTTCAATGATATATTTTCACCCGTGTTCAAGCAAGCTTCAATTAGAGCCATTATTACAAAAGCAGCTAGATATGATCTTGAAATTCAACAAATGGATGTTAGAACTGCATTTCTACATGGAAATTTAAAAGAAAGAATCTACATGAAGCAGCCTAAGGGTTTTGAAAGTAGAGATTCAGATCAAATGTTCTTATTAAAGAAGTCCCTTTATGGTTTAAGGCAGGCACCAAGGCAATGGAATATCTGTTTTGATGAGATTACGACTAGAATCAAGTTTACCAAAAGCAACTATGATCCATGTGTTTACTCAAATGGTAAGTTGTTTCTATTACTCTATGTAGATGACACACTGTTAGTTGGAAAAGATTGAGAAGAAATTGATGTAATCAAGCGGCTACTGAGCACTAAATTCGAAATGAAGGACCTTGGTGAGGCAAAGAAAATTCTTGGCATTGAGATTAGAAGAAACAGACCTAGTATGATCAGTTTATCTCAGAAACACTACATGCAGAAAGTTTTAGACAAATTTAATATGAGTAATTCCAAATCAGTTATAGTTCCTTTAGCTCCTCGTTTTAAGTTGTCTAAGAATCAAGCTCCACAAATTGAGGAAGAAAGAAGGAAAATGGACAACATTCCTTATGCAAGTGCTGTAGGCAGTTTGATGTATGCAATGGTCCTGACCAGACTTGGCTCATGCAATGAGTGTGGTTAGTAGATTCATTTATGATCTTGGAGAACAACATTGGGAGGCTCTTAAGTGGATAGTGAGGTATGTTAAAGGGTCCCTAGATGTTAGTTTCGTCTATAAATCTAAGAATGTATACAAAGAAGAAGTTGCAGGGTATGTTGACTCTGATTGTGCAGGGTGCTTGGTCACTAGAAGGTCCCTTACTGACTATGTTTTCACAGCTCAAGGTGGAAGCATAAGATGGAAAGCTACTCTACAAAAGGTTGTTGCTCTATCTTCAACTGAAACCGAGTATATGGCTGCCACAGAAGCCATAAAATAAGCCATCTGAATTAAGGGATTAACTAAGGAACTTGGCTTTGATTCTGGAAACATCACAGTGTACTGTGATAACCAAAGTGCATTGCACTTGATGAAAACCCTATGTTTCATGAACAGTCAAAGCATATTGACATCAAATTGCATTTCATTCAAGATATTATTTGAAGCAAAGAGGTTCAAGTCAAGAAGGTGAACACCAATGACAATCCAACAGACATGTTCACTAAAGGGGTTCCTATAAGCAAGCTTAGGCACTCCCTAAACTTGCTAAGCATTGATAATTGTTGATGATGCCCTTAGGGGCCTAGAGGGATTAGTCTATCTGATCTCATATTTCAGGACTATCTAACTTAACTAAAGGTGGATTTGTGGAAATTAGTTAAGTTAGTTTAGTATCCCACTTCAGCAGCTCGACCAACCTTTACATTTTTCAAACGCATTTATTAAATTTTACAGTTAGCACTCTTGTATAAAGCCTCTGCCTTTACTCTCATTGTTGAGACATTCCATTTTCATTCTTTCATCTAAAAATTCTTCTCCTATAAGATTCTTTGAGTTCATGTTTCTCCAAGAACAAAGAATCTCTGTTTTGTAAGGATCTTTTTATCTCCATTGTTTGTAACCGAGATTGTGTGATTGAGCTAAGTGGCTAATAAAGACTGCAAGCCTTATAGGTAGTTCCCCTGTGGAGTAGACAAGAGATTCAACATCTCTTGATTGAACCACGTAATTTCGTGAGTTGTGTTTACTTTGCTATTGTTTTATCATTTCTCATTTTATGTTTATGATCAGATAATGTGCTTAGTCACTTGTTTGTTCTTGTTTTGTGTGGTTTGATCACCACAAATTCCTAAATTTTCTTTAAATGATTTTGAAAAATGTGACTATTGTAGCCAAGCTAAGATCACAAAAACACCACATAAATCCGTGGCTAGAGAATCTGAGCCTCTTAATTTGATTCATTTTGATATTTGTGAACTTGATGGAATTTTGACCAGAAATGGCAAACATTATTTTATCACTTTTATTGATGGCTATTATGATACCTTTGTGTATTTAATGAAAAATAAAATTGATGTTCTTGACATGTTGCCAAAGGTTTTAGACAGAGAGAAAATGTAGAGTTCTTTGACACATATTCACTTATCACTAGAATTACATCTATTCGTGTGTTGTTTGCTTTTGCTACATTACATGATCTTGTTGTACACCAAATGGATGTTAAATCACCTTTTTCAAATGGTGAATTAGAAGAATAGATTTACATAGATCAACCAGAAGGGTTTGTGATTCCTAGTGAAGGACATAAAGTATGCAAATTAGATAAATCTCTGTATGGTTTGAAACATGCACCTAAGAAATGTCATGAGACATATTACAATCTTATTATCTAGCTCACATGATTTTAAAGTGAATGAAAGTAACAAATGCATATAATATGAATCTGAGAATGACATTTGCACTATTATATGCCTACATGTGGATGGCTTGCTTATTTTTTGTTATAATCTTCATGTCATAAATCATGTGGAATCTGTGCTATGTGATAATTTTCTATACGAAAGATTTAGGATAAGTGAAACTTATCCTTGGTATAAAGATCACTAAGTCTGAAAGGGAATTTATTTGGATCAATCTCACTACATTGAAAAGATTATATAGAAATACAATTACTTTGATTATAAACTTACACACCATATGATCAAAGTGTAAAATTATTTAAGAACATTGGTGACGGTGTGTAACGCCCTGGATAGCCAGGACTGCTACATTGTGTACTTATAAAGGTGCAGGACTTGCTAATCAAGTCATTTAGTCAAAACGTGTCACTAAACCATAAATGTGCTAAGGATAAAATGGTTTTGGTCTCAAAAGATACATTTCATATACTTAAACAAATTTACATATGGGATCCCAAAAAGGAACAGTGTTTAAATGTTAGTTTACAAAATTTCCAAAATACAGACTACCATCAGCCACTCTAAGGCAAAATAGACATTTATAGCTTTTTTGTTCCTGTTATTCTCTTAACCGTGGTGGCTGAGCAGCTGGTCATGTACATTCCGCTCGCAGAGCTCTCCTAGTCAGGGCTGATCAAGTTTTCCCTTGCCTTTACCTGCACCACGTAGCACCCGTGAGCCAAGGCCCAGCAAGAAAACATATTACACGTCTCAACAATCATATCAAGAGAATAATTCATCAAGCATGATCAACCACTTAACATTCCACATTAATCACATAGCATGTAATCAGAATCAAAGACTCAATCAACCATTAATAACAGTCAAATCACATAATAACTAGGGCCGACAACTTAGGCCGTACCCTCTGTTTACCCCACTGACTCTGACCCGCTTAAACCGAGCACAGTGCATAATAAGCTGTCCTCGGCTACCAGTGGCCGAGCCGGGCCCTGTGCGCAAGTGTAACCTTTGGCACTCTTAGGTCGTTGGTTTACTATTTACATGGCATAATACCATCCTTTTCAAAGCATACATATTAGGGAACCCTTAGTCCCATTACAAATACACAACCGGGTGCGGTTTTCTTACCTTTGGCTTCCAAGTGAACTAGTTACGAGCGATGCTCCTTGAGCGCGATCCGATCCCCGAGCCCTAGCTTAGCACCTCAACTGCAGAACCAATCCTCCAAGAGCTTTCTGAGCTAAATTCCAAGATTCTAGCCTCAATTTAATCTTAGTCCTGGTTGAATTCCTTTGCTAAAATTGAGCTAATCCCTCAAGACCCAAGCCTAAATCACAGAGCTCTCAGCTAAGTTCCTTTAGATTCCAAGAGTTTCCTTTGAGGGAGAAAGGGAGAAAGAGGAAAGAGTCGGTTTATTATGTTCTACTGTTTTCTGTAGCTCCTTAAGTCTATCCTTAGGTAATTAAGCTAATCCCAAAGCTCGGGGTACCAGAAACGTCCCCGAGGGCAAAATGGTAAAATTCCCCAATATTCCCACCTAGACTTCCTAACCTCAAATATATCTCAAATTATTTATTTTCATAACCCAGTAATCTAAATAACCACCCGATACCTGAAACACCCCTTGACTTGTCCAAAGTCAAATATTAAGCCCCGTTCTGACTTTCCTGCTATCTAGCTCCCTAAGATCGCCTCAAGTCGCCTGCTGCAGATTTACCCACATAATAATGTGGTTCTCACAAGTATAACATTTAATCACATTTATATTCATATAATCATACAAGCATGCTTATCATGTAATCATGCATTAAATCAATAAATTCATACATAAACCAATTATGCCCTCCCGGCACACTAATCAAGGCCCTTAAGCCATATTAGTCATTTTGGGTCGTTACACGGTGTAAGACAATCTGGTTATGCGAGCATCATTGGCAGCCTTCAGTATGCCATAGATTTTACTAGACCCGACATTGCCTATGTCATGGGATTACTTTGTAGGTTTACTAGTAGACCTATTGTAGAGCATTATCGTGCTACTGAAAGGGTCATGAGATACCTAAAGAGGACCATTAACATTGGATTACATTATCATAAGTTTTCAGTTGTCCTTGAAGGATAAAATGATGCTGACTAGAACACTCTATCATATAATTCCAAAGCAACAAGTAGCTATATTTGTAGCAGCCGGTGGAGCTGTTTCGTGGAAGTCTAAAAATAGACTATTTTTGCTCAATCCACCATGTAGTTAGGAATGAAATCAGTAGCTATAGCTAGTGAAGAAGCATGTTGGTTGAGAGGCCTGCTAGCTGAGATCCCGCTTTATGGAAAAACCAAAGTCCAGCTCTCTTGATCCATTGTGATAGAGACATTATTATAATGGTAAAAGATGACATATACGTCAAAAACATAGTACTGATAAAGAATTCTTCTAAAGAGCTGTAAAAGTGGATTATGTACCCATTGATGAAAACTTGGTTAATCCTTTGACAAAATGATTAGCTAGATTGAATGTCTTTAAAACATCAAAAGGAATGAGACTATTGGCCTCAGAGTGATGAGTCACACGTGATGGTAACCCGACCTATAGACTGGAGATCCCAATAAATAGGTTCATTGGGTAATAACAAATTATGATGTGATATGAGTTAGATCATGTTATTTTTTTAAATAAAATTGAAGCATGATATCTTGAAGTAATCGAATGTTGAGTTAGTAGAAACTCTTAATGAGATCTATACTCTAAGGAGAGTGGAGTACACAGCTACATGAGTACTCTTGATAGACTCATCTTTTTGAATGTGGAAGTAAGGCCGCTTCCTATGAAATTTTGGAAAAATTTCTAGAGCGTTCACGATACTTGGATAGGCTTGCATGACCATTAAAACACAGATTTTTTACTACACCCTGGAAAGGTTGTGTGCGGTACGATGCTAGAGAGAGAGTTCAAGACTACGAGTCGCTCGTGTATAATCTAAATTGTATTACCTATGCAAAGGTTCAAGTCGAAAGATACATTTGTTTATGCATAATCTGATATTTGTTTTATGATACTACTCGATAAAAGTATTTTTACAAATTTAAGTGGGGGATTGTTGGAATTTTTTTTTTATAGTGAATTGTTAAAAATAGAAAAAGTGTCATTTTGTCTCATTTGTGAAAAAGTCCCACGTGGAATGAAAGCACTTCTTTGGAGGTGTATATAAGATGAAGACTCTAGCCTTGGGATTGTGCCCCCAATGTGTACCCACTTTTGTGGGAGAGGAATGAGACACACCATGGCTAATCACTTGACCACCATACGCGCGCTACTGCCATCCGTCCGACCGAGTTGAGCTAGTTGGTTGATGTGGTGTGACACTTTATTTTTAAGAGAAAATTTATTTAATAAATGAAATGTATTTTTTATTTAATTAATTAATTTAATTTAATTAAGTCTAATAAAACGTGTTTAAAGAAAGTAAACAAGATTTTTCCTCCATTTTTAGTTGCACGACTCCAACTCTCCTCACACATCTCTATTAACATTTTTCTTCTCGTTTTTATTTTCCATCCATTCTCTCTATATAATGCGATATAACCAATAGGAAAAACAATTCTCATTTTTTTAGAAAATAATAAACACTGTTTTCATATGGTTTCCGACTAGTAGCATTAACAGGGTGTTTAGTATTCTGGTCTTCTATAATATAGTAGAGGTCCGAGACAAATATGTATATGGGCTGTTTTATTCTGTAAACGTCTTAAAGAAAGCAACCTAGTTATATTTCGCGACTCAACCCAATAATTAAATTCAATAATTTCGCTCAACTATTAACTATTAAAATCAATGAATGGATCTTATATTTAATTACATATATATAAAAACCCACTAAGATATTGTTAGTATATATATGGAAATATGATAATAGTTAAATAGACATTGCATTAGCATAATGACAAAGAACGATAAATATGCATGATCATGATCCAAAACGATCAAGTTATTTTTATATATTTATATTATATGTAAAAGAAGTATGTGCATATATACCCCATGATATATTAGAGATTATTATCGCTAGTGTCTTTCAATCATCATATCCTTAATGCTTTTCGTCATTATACTAAATTGATATGGATCTTATCTTAATCTTGATGATAAGATAGATTAACAAGACACTCTTTTACTAAATATACAAATGTTTATAACTTAAATCAAGCTTTCTAATTCTGTCAACTCTAACTTAGATAATTACATGCAAAAATAGTTTGACTTCACGCAACCAGAGAAAAATGAAATTTTTATTAGTATAGTTCTTTAATTAAGAAAAAAATATAATAAGTTGAAAAACTGGGTTAAGATTATTATATTCTAAAGAGATATAAATCATTAACTATTAAATATAATATTCATGTTGACGTGCCTAACTGCCTAACTGCATACCTGGATTCAGTTTTATTAAAAATATCCTTAGAGCAATATATTAGCCGAATATATTTATACTAGATACAAGTGTATCATATATTTATATTAATATTATAAAGTTTGAAATAAATATTTTATTTTAATTAAATAATTTTTTTAAGTTTATGTTTATTCTATTTTTTGAATTTAGGAGTGACGATATATTATATATTTAATGTAATATTGAATATTATACGTAGATTTTAAATTTAAGTTTCTTGCTAGATTTAAAAAAAAAAAAATTATTGCTAATTCACAGTAGATTATATTATATATTTAATATAATATTATTCTAATAAGTAAGTTTAAGTTTAATTAAATTTTATTTAAGTTATAAAATGTATAATTTTATTATTTTTAAATAATTATTATTGTAAAAATTCTCAAAAATATCATGTTTTAATTTGTTTAATTATTTATTATTTAAAAATAATTATTATTGTAAAATATATGAAAATATCATATTTTAATTTGTTTAATTATTTATTTTTTTAAATAATTATCATTATAAATATCTCAAAAATATCATATTTCAATTTTTTTAATGATTTATTTTTTATTTTATTTAAGTTTAAGGGTTTACAAACTACCCTTAAATATAAGAATATTCTGTTAAAGATAATAATATTCTGTTAAAGTTAACATTAAAAAAATAAAAAACCGTTAAAATCAATAATTTTCGTTATCTACATACTTATTATATAGAAGAGATATAGTAGATACAAATAACTTGGAGGCATCTTAGTTTTATTTATAGAATTTATTATTTATTTTTATTAAATTTGTATCATTGTCATATAAATAAATAATATTATATATAAAAGAATGTCAAATATATTAAAAGAAAAAAAAACTAAAACATTATTTATAATCTTTTAAAATATATATATTATGATAACTTTTTAAATATAAATGATAATTTTTTCAATAAAAATTCATATATAATATATATATATATAACGTTTGTAATAAGTAAAATATATGATAATTTTTCGATTCACACGTACATATTATATATGTACTTATATTTCTTGTACATAAATTTCGACCAAACAGCCAAATTATTATAAATTAGAAGAAAAAAATTCAGGTTTATAGTTAGGTCCGATTAATATATCAATGTAAATATATGTCAGTATTGAATCAAAGGAATATTACCATTTAAAAAAAAAAAAAGCCACTATTTATCTAGTTGGACTTTTTATAAATGCGCGCATGCACCTGTGATTTTTTTTAAAGCAAAACGAATATGACCACTAACTAGGGCTACAATGAGTGTGGATTTTGAGCCACAAGTAATTATAAAAAATATATATTAAAAGAAAATAAAAAAATAGTTGGGAAGATATTGATCTTAATTTTTGAACTTTATGAGTGATCATGATAAGAGCCTTTACTTTTAGACGTAAAACAAAAATAAGAAAAAGACAAAAATAAATAAATAACGAAGAGTAGTACGAGGTAGACACCAATTAAATGTATGGGATCAGTTGATTAAGAAGTTTTGCTACTACAAATTAACTTCTCTCTATCAACATAGCCATATTGGCCATAGTTATCTCTTTTTCATACCTGAGATATTATTAGCGGTGTGCCAAATCTCCACGTAAACTCCCCAATTTTACAGTGTGAGAACTTTGGTTTGTAATTTAAGAATTACCAAACTGATCGCTTAATCAAAATTCAAATTTGATTTGTCATTTTTTTATTATAAAAATATATAATTTTTTTTTTTGGCGTGAAAAAAATGTAGAAATTACTAGTAGATGTCGGTATTTAACTGATGTCCCACCACTTAAATCTTGATTGGAGAACTGAGATGTTCAAATACAAGTGTATTGGTCAAAGTTTCATATCTAATGTAAATGTATGTCTTTTTTAATGAGTATTGCAATTTATAAGACACTATGGACACATTTGGTATATATGTCTTACTGCATTGTATTAATAATATAAGATTGTATTGTACACAGTATTATTTATATACATCACAATATATATTTGGCATTAACTTATATTAAAATATTGTATTAAATTAAACTAAATAAAATAAATATTTTCAATATATATATATATTACTACCTCCACCTCGACCCTAATTTATCACTTTTTTTTGGCCATTATCTATTTACAAATCATCATCTCATTTATGTAGCTAAATATAAACAATACCCATTTGATGGTATGACTGAGCCCTTTGGCTGTTCCAAAATTTATTTTAGTTTAAAGTTTTGTAAAGAAACAATAATAATGAAATTCTATAAACATGAAAATTAAAAAAAAATCTATAATTAATAATAAAATTTCATATATACATGACCTTTTGTGAACACATGATCAAATGATGATACTGATTGTTAACAACGTTTTTCGTTAACTAAAAACAATAACAATTAAGCAAATATATGATTTAGTAAGAAAAGAATAACAAAGATTTTGACGTGATTCAGCATTTTTAATCTGCCTACGTCCACGAGTCACTTTTATTGAAATCTGCGTGAAAGCTTCAAGGAAGAGCAATTTTAGAGAGTGTTTCTCAATACCAAATGGTCTCTGTCTACGAATGACTATTCACAGACTATTTATAGCCCTAGTTACAAAAATTCTTCCTTAATCTTAGGGATATTATAAGATACATTTAAGGTAGTGATGCACATTTTCCCCATGGGCACGGGGCTCCAATGGGACCCACCTCTAATGGGGCGGGGAATCCCCGTCTAAATGGGGAACGAGGTGGGGACGAGGATAATTTTCAATTCCCGAATTTAAATAGGGTGGGAATAGCACTCCCTGCCCCGACGGAGCCCGTTTAAATTTTTATATATTTTTGTAATATTTTATATGTATTTTATATCTTTTTTTATGTGTTATTGTAGTATAGTAGTAAATTTTTTAATATTTTAAATTTTATTTAGGAGAATGTTTAATATTTTAAATAATAAATATTGTGCGATATTTTAATTTACATATAATTTTCGATTTTTATTTTTAAATTTTAATTAATTTTTTTTAAAATAAATGTGTTCTCTATGAAGATTCTCCGCCCCAATAGGAGATTCCCCACCCCGCCCCCGACAGGGAATAAGCGGGGATGGGGATTAAAAATATAAATGGGGACGGGGATAGGGAGAGCACTCCCCGCCAATTCCTCGCCATGTGTGCATCACTAATATCAAGTCTAAATTGGGATAACAAATCTCGTAGTATAAACAAAATCGATTGTATTTATTGTGAATAAACATCCATAAACAATAGGGTTAATTACACGGTTTGGAGTAAATCCCTTGATTGTAGGGATTTCCCAATAACATCTCTGTGCATTAATTAGATGCATCTTCGAGCTTGAACATCACTGCAACGTGTTTTTGAGATCACACATAGCTTTAAGCTCATCATTCCAGTTGTCAGCACCTCCTCGCTTAGATGGTCTTTCGCACTCGTCCTTCGAAGAAGACCTTTGTTGCCTTCAAGCTTGTAACTCATGCTCGAGCGTTGATGACGTAGCTCCGGAACTTCATGAAAAATTATACAAGTGTGATGCCAACACTTGTTAATCCCGAGCTTACATTTTACGAGCCTACATTTCAAGGCTATTTATTTATTCTCAAAATTTTGGTGTAACATTTTCCCCCTCAAAAGTGTTGGTTCAAATCCTATGAGAAAGAAACTTTTGAACTTCACTTTCAGAAAACGTGTCCACCTAACACACTTGAGTGTGGGTACGTGTCATCACAGGGATGGATACTAAGAGTACTCGAGTGCTCTCTTTATACACACGTCTTTTTCTATTCCCCCTTTTTGCCGCCAATTTTCAAGATCAAACGTGGTCCATCGGATCATGTTCTAATCCAATTCAAGGGCTCAGATTCCCCCCCCCCCCCCCCGAGTCGAATGCCACCTTTTCGCCTATTTAAACCCTTTTCTCATCTCCTTCATCTTCACTTTTATTTCATCACCTTTCAGAAAAAACTTACGAACCAGAGCTCCAAACCCTTGCATGTTCTCCAAGTCGAAAACACAAAGCAAACTTCAATCGCTTGGTTCCATAGGATCATTCTTGCTCTGATCTTTCAATCAACGATTCATTCATTCCCACAATCAACTTTGTGTAAGGTCTCAAACCTTGCCCCCTTTTCTTGGGTATCATACCTTTCCTTTCCATGCACTGGAAAGAAAAAAATTTCCCTGGTTCTTGATGTGCTCTTGAGATTTTCATTGTAAAATTGGGTTTTCGATTCATATGGGTGAATAACCTTGATAGATAAGGATCTTTTTAGGAAAAATTTAGTGGAAAATTGGAAAAATTATATTTTTTAGGTTACAAGGAAATAGGTTATAGGCTTCGTGTAGTACAAGAAATATGGTTTTAATTCTCACGAACCGAGGATATCTCCATTTTGGGTAATTGCCCATTTCTTCCTAGAAATTCGGGATACCCCAAATTGGAAGTTACCTTCCCACTCTCACGTGGATCTACTCTCGGTGCCCCGAGCTTACAACAGCTTGGTCATGACATTCGAGCAGTCTCACTATTTCGAGCCTTCGGGCTTGATTTACTCTATCCTGTTATCTTGAGCTTGGGAGCTCAAGTAATCAAGATTTTTCCTTCCTATTTTTTCCCAAGTAATAGGCCTTCGCCCTTTTCTGTCTTGTTAGATGATGTCTTCAAAGAATCGGTGGGGGCCCAAGCTTGCGATTCCTTACCACCCATCGTCGCCTTGAGTTGAGTCTCCATTCACTCAAAACCAACGGTTGATTCAAGAGCTCCTTGAGCTAGAAGACATACGAGCCCATTTCTGACACCAGATTGACGAAGTCGAAGAAGGGAAAATGAGGAGATTGCGATTTTTTGTGTATCCTGACCTGGATCCCGAGGTTTGTCCAATCCCCCTAGATCCCAAGTGTAGGGTCTCAGTAGCATTCCCCCCAAGCGAGCTCTCCTTTGACTTCATGGAGGGTACATCAAACCAACCAGCTGTCAAAACGACCCCTGAAGCTCCTTCTGTCCTAGCCTTAGGGAGTTCTTTCTTCGAGGTTGAGCACTACTTGAGTTTCGTTACTTCCACGAGACAGATTTCAGACATTCTATCTTGCCATGGAGAAAAACTGTCCGACAAATTGGTATGTCGGTCCCCTAGCTCTGACGAAAGAAGTTGCTTCGCACCGGGTGAAGATGACCCGGAGAGAAAGTCAAGCTCGCAGCTTGGAGCCATGAGCATATGAGAGTGGGGCGCTACTACCCTTAAAGGAGTATTTCAAGAACTTCACCGACTACTTCGGTATCACCATTTTCCATCTCCAGTCTAACTCATATAGGGTCCTTGTGGCATTGAAGTCGCTCTACCACGAGAAGAAGTAGGATGGACCATCAGCACACGAGATTTTATATCTCTTTTGCCTGAAAAGCAACCCCTCTCGAGCTCAAGGTGGGGATGTGTTCTACTACTTGTTGAGATATCTGAGGGAGAAAAGGTTATTCAAGGACATACCTAATCATCCTCTGAACTTGAATACAGTCTTCTTCTGGACTGATGGGCTCGATCTATCCAGATTCTACTCCTAACGAATCCGTAAGTATCTTTTCGCACCTTCATCCTTGAATTCCTTCATTTTGAGCTCGAAATGCTCATCCAAGTTATTTGTGAAGCTATTTACCATCGTTTGAAGCTCAGCGAGGCCATGAAAGATCACAAGGAGAAAATTCTGATGCTTTCATATGGTCAACGATCCCTCTATTACCTCCTACACGAAGACAAGTTTTGACTATGCGGTCTCCTGGGTGTAGGCGAATCAACAGATGATGCCAGGACTCGTAAGTATGTGAGGTGGGAGGATGTCCCTGTTCCAACTTCCAAGCTCCCCTCCAAAAGTAAGCACTTGAGCTCACGATCTCGAGTCTCTATTCCCCGCTTAGTTAAACCTTCAGGCTCGGGGACTGAAGCGCAGGACTAGGCTTCTATTAGCCCGTCGAATGGAGGTAAAGTCGTGCTAGACCTGTCTATGTGGTCCCCGAACCTTTTAAAACAAGAACCCAACGTCGTAGTCCATTTTAATGATCTTCGAAATAATTTTATGACCTGGTTTGGGGTAGATCTTAAGGTGCATAGGGACGATAGTTGGTTAGGTAAATACCAAACCTTGTATAGTATAAACGAGGTTTGGGAAGGGATAGCCTACCAGTGCGAGACTAATGACTATAGGGATTTATCAAGGATGTCCCCTACTTATTGAGAAAGAACTCCCTTAGAATCTTCCGAAGATAGAGGGATTTCTTGATCCCCAAGCTCGAGCTAGAGTGAATCTTCCAGTTAGGTTTCTTTTCTTAGAAGTGTGTTCGGATCTTTTTCTCAAACATGATTAAATACTAACATTTGTTTTTCCCTTTTTTTAGGTCAGATGGACTCCGATCTCGAGAATCTTCTCATCTAGCCTACCATCTTGAAGGGTTCGCAGCGAGGCAGGGTATCCTCGAAGACCACCAGGGCTTCAAAGATATCCAAGAAATCTGAATTACCTCTGCAACCTCGGTTCTTCGTGCTTTCTCATCAGGTTCTGTCACTGTTCCCTCAGCGGCCCCTCCGCCACAGGTTGTAGCTCAAGTTGCTCCTAGCTCGATTGCTCCCGAAAAAGCTTCCAGAAAAAGGAAGAAAGTTATCTCTGCTCTTACTAGATACCATCTGGGAAACACACCATAGCCCCCCACGAGCCTGAATTCGTGGTTGATAACAAGGCTGGCACCTCTGGTGTTGATGTCGGTTCTAAAGCCCTCACCCGCCTAGGTCACGCCTACAACAATCTTCAAGGTCCCCATTGGGAATTTTGGAGGGGTTGCAACGACGCCACCGCCTTTTTTGATAAGGATGGGGAGTTATTCACCTCAGTAAGTGTCATTATCTATCAAGTTTGAAATGCTTTTACTCATTTTTGCTTACCTTAAGTGTTTTTCTTTTTCTTTATGCATATCCTTCATTCGCCAATTCCAAATACTAAGCCACAAAGTAGCCACCATACTCGGACATGTACATGCGGCCAAAGCTGCCCAAACCCAAGCTGAAGACACCCTCAAAGAGGCAAGAAAAGAGATTGAGGAGATCAAGCAGGATCGGGATGCCAAAGTGTTGGAGTTTTCCAAGACGGCTAAGCTCGAAAAGGTTCAGAACCTTAACGCCAAACTTGAGGAGGAAAAGGCCACCACCTTTAAGGTCATGGAGGGCGAAAAGGCTCGTCTTCTAGAGGAGTTCAAGGCCAAAAAAGATAGTGTCATTGACCTTGCCATGTACCGAATTTGGGCCATGAATCCTAACCTCAACACTAGCTTTCTCCCCCGATAAAGAGGAGGAGTATTTGGAGAAATGGCAGATTCTTATGGATGCAGAGGAAGCCAAGCTCGCTGCTAAGGAGACGATGAAGGCCCATGAACAAGTTGGATCGGGAGGTGCTGGAGCTTCCAATCCTTGAGGATTCAAACATGGGCTATGACTCATGGGATTTTTTTTTTTTGTAATCGACATTTTTGATGCCCTTGGGGCAAAGACAATTTATAGTTCCAGTTTGAGCTATTTTTATTATCTTTTGAATATTTTTCTTTAATGGTAGTTTTTATGCTTTTAATTTTCTCGCTCGAAATTTTTTACGCACATCATCCCCCTTTAGCTATTTGCCTTAGTATTATGCATCATATTTCTGTGTCGAAATATTTCGAACTTATTACTAAGGGTTTTCTTACTTCTTTACTTACACAAGTACATGCTCGAGCTTAAGTTAGAATTTCCATGTAATCATACATAGTTTATCCGATCGTTCAATTTCGACCTCGTTATTTTCAAGGTTGAATACTACTTATCCCATGCGTTTTGAAAACACTCATTGGCATGTAGTCTCATTAGCCTAGTTATTTGTTTCTTAGTAATAGTAACTTTCCTCATCCTCGAATATGGTCTCGAGGTTACGAGGTCGAAACTTTTTGCAAAAAATTCCAGTACTATTACTGTTTCGGTTTGCGAATATTTTTGGTTAATCTAGAGTTCTAACTTTATCCTTTTATCGATTCATCTGTACTGGTTAATCTAGAATTGTCATGAAATTAAACTTGTGCTTGGTTATTGATTCATGCACTTATATTTATCTTTATTTTTGCTATATTTTTCTGAGCTTATGGTATGATTGTATACCACTTATGCCCCCTTAAATTCCTATGATTGAGAGATCTTAGGTTATTGAACACTGGGAGCTTGTGAAAAATAACAAATAAAAATGATGAAAATGAATTAACATTTTATTTATAAGAGGCCTCGTTAAAACCTTCGAAAGCAAACCCTGTGGGGAAATCTCAAGAAGGGAAAAGTTTTGGGAAAATACAAGCTTGGTTATAACTAAATAAACATCATTCCATAATTTATTGATAATGTGGTCATAGATGCTCAACATTCCAAACTCGTAGGACCAATTCTCCATTCAATCGAGTTAGTTTGTAGATTAGGTCCTTACCAATTAGGTCCAATCATTCCTGTAGAAGGGTCTCGTGTGGCTAAAAATATGCGAATTAGCACCAAGTCTCCCAACCCAAAATGTCTATCTCGATCTCTTTTACTGAAATATCTTGTAGCCATTTGTTGGTATGCAGGATTTTTAACCTGGGCTTCATCTCGCCTTTCTTCAATTAGATATAGGGATTATTCAAGCTAGGATTGGTTTGAATCTTGGTCATATATTGCATGCCTTATAGTGGGAATTTCGACCTTAATTGGTAACAATGCTTCGCAGTCGTATGTTAGGGAGAATGGTGTGTGTCCGGTTGAGGTTCGAGCGGTTGTTCTATAGGTCCATAGGACTTGTGGTAGTTCTTCGGGCCATTTTCCTTTAGATTCTTCAAGCCTTTTCTTCATAGAACTCTTGAGAGTCTTGTTTATGGCTTCAACATGACCATTTTCTTGGGGATGGGCCACCAAGGAGAAGGTTTTAATAATCCTGTTTGTCTCCCAGAACTGTGTAAACAGCCTGCTGCCGAATTGGGTTCCATTATCCGAAACTATCTTCCTTGGCATCCCATATCTGCAAATGATGTTTTTTTTATCACAAAGTCTAGAACCTTCTTCGAGGTGATTGAAGCCAGAGGTTCAACCTCGGTCCATTTTGTGAAGTAGTCCACTTGACTACTACATATTTGACTCCACCTTTTCTTGTTGGTAGGGATCCAATGACATCGATTCCCCACACTGTGAATGGCCAAGTGGAACTCATCATGGTGATCTCAGTTGGTGGAGCTCGTGGTATCGAGGCAAACCGATGACACTTATTGCAACGTTTTACGTATTCAAAGGAGTCTGCCTTTACCATTGGCCAGAAATATCCATGTCTTATTACTTTCTTTGAGAAGTTGTGCCCCCCAGTGTATTCTCCACAAATTCCATCATGGACTTCTTTTAGAATTTTCTTAGCTTCGGGAGGGGTTACACATTGTAATAACGACATGGAATATCCTATTCTGTATAGTCTCCCTTCCAAGATAGTGTACCTTGGTACTTTGTACATCAATTTTCGGGCCTCGTTCTGGTCCATAGGCAAGTTCCAAGTTTCGAGATAGTCGATTATAGGTGTCATCCAAGTAGGTTGCGAATCTATCATGTTGACTTCGACCTTGTCAAACTTGGTTATGCTAGGTTCCAGCAAGAACTCTACTAGTACCACATTGCCCGTGTCAACCTCTCTAGTTCTGGCGAGTCGAGCTAGGGCGTCTGCATTCGAGTTCCATTCTCACGAAACCTGCTCGATCACATAGAACTCAAATTGCTCAAATACCTTTTTGTCATTTCCAGGTATGCTGCCATTCTAATCCTCCGAGCTTGATACTTCCCCAACACCTGGTTGACTACCAACTAAGAATCACTATAACAATGTATGACCTTAACTTTTAGTTAGGAAGCTATTCGAAGTCCTACTAACAATGCCTCATAATTAACTTCATTATTTGTAGCCTCGAAGCCGAACCTTAAGGCCGAGTGAAACCTGTTTGTAGAGTCCCATAATGTTTACTTAGCCTAGCTAGATAGTAGTAGTAGTATTAGTTAGTAGTATGCTAGTTACCGTGGATTTTGGTTCAAGTCGGGACTTAGTTGGAAACTCATAGCAACAATTATAGATTTTATAAGTTTAACCTATAGTTTATGAATATTAATTATAACATAAGGTTTGATTAATATTGCTAGTCATTGAAATATATTTATTATAACCTAAGGTTTAGATAGAACCATTAAGAGCATGACACTTGTCATAATCATGACTGTTATCCAGATTTCCGGATAGCGTTTAGATTGATGTCCTCGGGGAAGCAGAATTATCGATGTCTTTCACGGTAGGTGACCAGAGCTCGCGGATGGACAGAAAGGCTTCGCCTCTCCTGTTTAGTGTCCGGATTACTCTTCCAAGCAAACACGACACGGAAACCCGTCAACCCTCTCGGACTCCCGAAGGGGTATCCTTCGGGGAAGCTCCTTCCAGGAGAAGCTCTTCGAGTGTTCTTCGCGGAAACGGTTCCGTGCCTCGCACGGAACAACACCAAGCGGTCGAATCATGGAGGAGGCATATTTGGAATGATATCCACCTGACACAGGATCCCGCCTGACACCCCCGACAGGTCAAAGCCGCACACATCCCAGCACGCCTAAGGGTACCTTTTCGCCTACTGTTCCGCTGACAACTTGGAAAAGACGGCTGACTTTGTGTGTTCCCCATACTTTCACGTAAATATACCCACATAGAGTCTTGTAGCCATGCTACTACAGTAATTGTATCCCCTATTTATGGCTGGTGTAATTAAGACTCATGTACGTAGAAAAAAACCCTAATCCAAAACCCTAGCTATAAAGATCCCTTCATTTTACAAGAAGGGGGACGGCCAACAGATCACATAGCAAAAACTCTACCAAAATCTCTCTAGCTTCATCTTCTTCAAGAGAACCCGAGAGAAACACTGTGAGTGTGTGAAGTTCTTGTACACCAGCCATCTTACTGTAGTCCTTTCCAAGTATAATAACATCGACTCGTGGACTAGGGCTTGTTAACGCCTGAACCACGTAAAAACACTGTTTGTTTAGTTACATTTCAGCACTTCTACAGTTCTTATCTTTTTATTATTCTGTTTATATTCGTTTCCGAAAAACTCGGTAAACAATGACCATTAAGGAATTAAGTATTTTTGATGAATAGTTTTAATAAAAGAAAGATCTAGAAGCTTTAGAACCTTCCAGCAGATGTTAGGATTGTATTATGACTCAATCAAAGCTATTTATCCAATTAAAATTATGATGAAAAAGTGCAAATGCGTGTTTGATATATCTATGTATGCCGATATATCGCAGCATAGGGGCCGATATATCGCCTACGGAAGATACGGAAAACACGTCGACTTTGCACGAACGATCGAACAAGCCTCGGGAATACAAGGGGAGGCGATATATCTCCTAAGGTGGGTGATATATCGGCTCCATGAGTATAGTTTTGAAAGTTTGACTTTTTGAATTTTAAAAATACCCTTAACCACTTAGACCTGCCTTTGACCGATTTTGACTGAGTTCTGGGCGTCAGTTGAACGAAAATTCAAATGTTTTTCATTTTATAATCATTTATTTATTCAAATTAAAAGGGGTTAGTTTCACTCCTTGAACTCTATAAATAGGACCTAGGACTCAGTCATTTTCTACATTCTTTAAGCATTTGATCAAAGCCTCCAAGGTGCTAGTGTTACTATAGAGAGATACACTTGGGTTTTGGCTTAAAGATTTATCATTCTAAGCTTTTATAAACACTTGGCAAGTGAGAAATAAAGTATTTTTGGTATTGAGTTTTAGACCAATTCATAAGGTCATTCAAGGTCTTCCTATTCTTTAAGTCCAGTTATTTATAATTCTTTAGCTTTCTTTAGTTTCTTGTATTTAGATCCTAACTCTTGTTATTGATTCTTGATTAGGTATTTAAGTTCTTGAAACTTAAGGTCTTTCTTGGTAAGTTTCTTCTTGATGTTTTAGTTCCCACATTCATCTTTATTCTTAAATATTCTCACCCTTTTCTACTATTGGTTTATAGGAGTTTCTAAATCTCGTTCTTGTTCCCAAATATCCTGGCTTTTGGTCAGGAATAGGCTAGATATATGTGTTTATATGTTTATGTTATGATATGTTTTATGCTATGATATGATATATGTTATGTTATATGTTTATAGTCCTTGGGCATATGACTTGTTTAGATAACAAGCCCCAAGAATATGTTTTATAGTCCTTGGGCATATGACTTGTTTAGCTAGCAAGCCCCCAATAATTTATGGGCATATGACTTGCTTAGATAGCAAGCCCCAAAAATTTATGGGCATATGACTTGCTTAGTTAACAAGCCCCAAGCAGTATGATGGCCATTGTAGTCTTATAAGATATATGTTTTGATAGTCATATGTTTTTATAGTGTATGATATAGTCTTATGCTTATGAATTATGATGTATGCTTTTTAATAGATTTTCCTTGCTGGGCATTAGGCTCACTCCTTTATTTTTTTTAGTGTGATGCAGGAAAATGATTATGGAGGCGAAAGGATTCTTGGTAGCTTGGCTTATGTGTTGAGGATGAATGGAATGAATGGATTGTGTGTCAATCGAGGATGATGTTTATTTTAGTCTTTTGATTTATGTTTCTTTTGTAATTCCGCATTTAGTTTTTTGAACAAATGATTTAAAGTTATGTTTTATTAAACAATGGGTACCCATACCATATTTACATCTTATTTTGTAATATACACAATATTATTTTGGAGCTTTAATAAAGTTATGATTATTTCTTATGTATGTTTTCTCCAAAAGTAGTAGCTATGTCTAGTAGTTTTAATGGTCCAAGGCCTTAGAAATAGTTGGGCCATTACACTGTTTCTTGACGGGGTTATCACGATAATGCCTGCCCCCGATCCGATCTCGTTGGAAGATCCATCGACGAAAAATCTCCACATCTTGTGGGCTAGGGCTTTGACTCCTTCGTCGGTGATTCCTGTACATTCGACTATAAAGTCAGCCAAGGCCTAACCTTTTATCATTGTTCTCGGGTGGTATGTGATTTTGAATTGACCGAGTTCTACCCCCCACTTTAATAGCCTTTCGGATGCCTTAGGTTTCGCTAATATCTTTCTTAACAGATGATCAGTTAGCACATGAATAGGATGCACCTGAAAGTAAGGTCGAAGCTTTCAAGATGCATGGACTAGGCATGGTGCCAGTTTCTCCATTAGTGGATATCTCGATTTAGCTCCCAACAACCTTTTCCTAATGTAGTATACCGATCTTTATACTTTTTTATCCTCTCGAATGAGCGCTGAACTGATTGCATGCTCGGTTGTGGCGAGATATAAGAACAATATTTCCCCCATGAATGGCTTGGATAAGATTAGGGGCTCAGCGAGATGTTTTTTGAGAGCCTGGAAGGCGACCTCGCACTCATCTGACTACTCAAACTTCTTGCTCCCTCTTAAAAGATTAAAGAATGGCAGACATTTGTCAGTGGATTTTGAAATGAACCTACTTAACATCGCCATTCATCCAGTTAGGCTTTGAACATCTTTATGCTTTCTAGGTGAAGGCATATCAATTAGGGCTTTTATCTTATTTGGGTTTGCCTCGACGCCTTGAGCATTTACTATAAATCCGAGAAACATTCTCGAAGATACTCCGAATGAGCACTTTTGTGGGTTAAGTCTTATGTTATAATTTCGAAGTATAACAAATCACTTTGTGTTGACGGTGAGAACTCGTCAACGAAGTTAAGTTGGAAAAATTATCAAATCAAGATCACTAATCGGAAAGCTGTAAAAACTTGAACAATAACTCAAGAACAATGATAGAACAATAATGGAGAATTCAGTCTTTCATTCACACTCAAACCTCTGCTACAGTAAAATTTCCAACCCCCTTTCAGGTGGTCTTAGAGTTCATTTTATAGTAGGCTCTAATGGCCTTAGGTACATAGTGGTCCAGGGGACCAAGTGGTACATACGTACTGTGTCAGGGGAGTGGCTTCAGAGGTCGTGGTTGTACAACCTGTACAGGAGCAGGTGTCAGGAGAATGTCTCCACTACTTGTCTGTACCCATGTCTGATGTGTGGTGGCAGGCGTAGTGGCGCAGGAGGTAGTGGTGTCGGCTCTGACCTATGGCCGTAGACGTACGGACCATGATCCCTTCCCCAGCAGTTTCACTGGCACTGGTATCCGTACTTAGTACTTGGTCGTACAAATATGTTCCATTCGACTCGTACTGGATCTCCTAAGCATAGGGATCTTGAGGTGTAAGGAATGGGACCCTTGGTGTGAGGTGGAGATCTTGGGTCCTTGGTATGGGATATCCGAAGCCTCCTGAGGCCACTCACGAGTCTGAGCGATAGGCATGTGGCCCTGGCAGATGTCTAAGGATGCGTGGTGAGACGCTCTCCTTGCGACCCCCTTGAGGGCGTGGCTCCCTAGCTATTCACAAGGTCGAGTGCGTTGTGGATGTGGCCCTCATGAGGCCAGGGGCGCCAAGACTCGGTGACGGGGCTACCACGGTGAGGCCCCTCGGGCCTAAGGCGAGGCCACTCGGGTGGCGCAGCTGAGACCTCTCGCGAGGCCACTTGGGAGGCGTGGCCTAGGCATCTCGCGAGGCCACTTGGGAGGCGTGGCCTAGGCATCTCGCGAGGCCACTTGTGTGGCGTGGCCGAGACCTCTCGCGAGGCCACTTGAGAGGTGTGGCCTAGGCATCTCGCGAGGCCCTTTGGGAGGCATGGTCTAGGCATCTCGCGAGGCCACTTGGGTGGTGTGGCCTAGACATCTTGCGAGGCCACTTAAGAGGTGTGGCCTAGGCATCTCGCGAGGCCACTTGGGAGGCGTGGCCTAGGCATCTCGTGAGGCCACTTGGGTGGCGTGGCCTAGGCATCTCGCGAGGCCACTTGGGTGGCGTGGCCTAGGCATCTCGCGAGGCCACTTGGGAGGCGTGTCCTAGGCATCTCGCGAGGCCACTTGGGAGGCGTGGCCTAGGCATCTCGCGAGGCCACTTGGGAGGTGTGGCCTAGGCATCTCGCGAGGCCACTTGGGTGGTGTGGCCTAGAAATCTTGCGAGGCCACTTGAGAGGCATGGTCTAGGCATCTCGCAAGGCCACTTGGGTGGCGTGGCCTAGACATCTTGCGAGGCCACTTGGGTGGCGCGGCCTAGACATCTCGCGAGGCCCTTTAGGCAGTATGGGCTGGCGAGGCCAAGCGAGGCCATGGGGCCGAGGGCATAGGCGAGGCCGTGGGGCCGAGTGCGTGGGCGAGATGGGTCCCGCGAGGCTACTGAGCCTTGACACTTATGCCTTGCCAACATGGGCCACTTGGCATCGACTCCACGAGAACCGAACCCAGACTTGTGTTGTGATGGCGCGATGGCTTCCCGAGACGACGGTGGCCTAAGGGCCTTGCCTCGGCCTCATGCTTTCTATTGATGAGATTATGAGCATCAACACTTTGCGAGGTCATCAACATGGTTATTACTGTGTTTGGACTTGATTAGCATGTCATCCACATACATGTCCATGTTATTTCCTATCTGCTCTACAAACATCCTATTCACTAGTCTCTAATATGTAGCCCCAGCATTTTTGAGCCTGAATGGCATCACATTGTAACAACATAGCCCTTTATCGGTCATGGAGCTCATATGCTCTTGGTCGTGTGCATGCATGACTATCTAGTTATATCCAGTGTACGCATCCATGAACGACATGATGTTGTGCCCTAAGGTTGCATCTGCGAGCTGATCGATTCTAGGCAATGAGAAACAATCTTTCGGGCATGCTTTGTTGAGGTCTAAATAATCGATGCAAGTTTTCCACTTCCCATTTGGTTTTGGGACCAAAACTTGATTGGCTACCCATTCCAGGTAGAAAGCATCTCGGATAAACCAGTTTGCCTTTAATTTTTCGACCTCCTATTCAAGGCTTTCTTTCTCTTGTCATCGAGATGTCTTCTCTTTTGTTGTTTCGTAGGGAATTTTTTATCAATGTTTAGTGTGTGGCTTAAAATTTTGAGATTTATCCCAATCATATTCGAGTGTGACCATGCAAATACATCCTGATTTTCCCTCAGGAAGCGAATTAATTGCTATTTCGCTTCCTTTGAGAGGTTCTTCCCAATCTTTACCACCTTGGTGGTGTCCTTACCATCGAGTTGAATGTCTTTGAGCTCTTCAGTGGGACAGAGATTGGCCCTGTCTGCTTCTATTCTCGGGTCGATTTCAGCTCTGACTTGATATATTCTCTCTTCAATTTCCTCTATGACTACTAGTGCCTATGCACTGGTTTGATCTTTTTCCTCATGGAGATACTGTAGCATTCTCGAGCTGCTAATTGATCCCCTTTCAACATCCCAACACCGTTGGGTGTTGGGAACTTTATAGCCAAATGCTTAACAGATGTGACTGCTCCCAGTCCAATCAGGGTTGGTCTCCTGAGCAGGATATTGTAGGGTGATGGGGTATCTACTACTATAAACTCCAGCATCTTAGCTATTGAGATTGGATAGTCTCCTAAGGTGACTGGGAGTTCAATGGATCCTATACTGGAGATTCCCTGTAACGACCTAAAATTACTAATATGGCTTAAGGGCCTTGATTAGTGTGTCGGGAGGGCATAAGTGGCTTATGCGTGTGTTTACTAATTTAATGCATGATTATATGATTAGCATGCTTGTATGGTTATATGAATGTAAATGTGATTATATGCTATAATTGTGAGAACCACATTATCATGTGGGTAAATCTGCAGCATGTGACTTGAGGCGATCCTAGGGAGCTAGTTAGCGGGAAAGTCACAACGAGGCTTAATACTTGACTTTGGGCAAGTCAAGGGGTATTTCAGGTATGGTAAGGATATTTAGGTTATCGGGTTATGGAAATAAATAATTGGAGATATATTTGAGGTTAGGAAGCTTAGGTGGGAATACTGGGGAATTTTACCATTTTTCCCTCAGGGACGTTTCCGGTACCCCGAGCCTTGGGATTGGTTTAATTGCTTGAGGATAGATAGATAAAACTTAGGAAAATAGTGGAAACTTAAGGAACCAACCCTTTCCTTTTTCTCTCCTCCTCTCTCTTCTTCTCTCCCAAGGAAAACACTGAAACCTAAGGGGATTTGGCTGGGAATTCAGAGATTTAAGCTGAGGAATTGGAGGATCAACTCAGTGGAAGCTAGGGAATCAAACTAGAAGCTAAGGTAAGCTCTGAATTTCATTTTTGATCTGTTGATTATGAGGTTTTTGGACTGGAATCTAAGGGTTCTTAGGTTCTTAATTTCAAGATTGAATTAAGGCAGGAAGCTTGGGAGTTAGCTCAGAATTGGCTTAGAAAAATGGTTCTACAGTTGAGGTAAGCTTGAATTTATGATCTAATGGTTGAATTCTGGTGTTTCATGGCTGGTTTTTATGTTCTTAAGCTTCTGGGTTTCAGAAATTAAAATGGGATTTTAATGAGTTTCTAAGCTAGGTTTTTGCTAGATTATGTTGCTAGAATCATGTTAGAAGTTTTGTGATCAATGGGTTTTGGAATTAGGATGGTTTGGGGTGGTTTTGAGCAAGGTTGGGATGTTAAAAATGGTGGATTTTCTGGGCACAAGGGGCTGGGCCACAGCTCTGTTCTAGAGTGTCGCGACCCTGCGAAGCAAAGAAGAGCCAAGGAGGCTCTGCAGTAGGGAAGCGCCGCGGCGCCACAGGGCAGGGCCGTGGTGCATGTCTGTGGTCAAAGAGGCCTAGCCTCTGTTTTAGGGGGCGGGCTGCGGCGCAGGTCTTTAGGGCCTAAAGGGAATTTTTGGTTATTTGGAGGTTTTAAGCGTGGGAACCTAACCTAGGGTGCTCGGGATCGATTCCACCACCGTGCTTGGTGGAATTCGATGTCCCAGAAGCTAGAACTTTATCTAGAAACCTTTAATTGAATATTAATGGAATCCCTTATCTTGGTTGTGACTAGGTAAAAGCTAGGGCTCGGGAGACGAATCGTGCTCAAGGAGCATTTCTTGTAATCGAAGTGTTTGGAAACTAAAGGTAAGAAAGCTGCACCCGGTTGTGGATTCATAATGGGGCTAAGGGTTCCCTGTTTTGTATGTCTTATAGAGGATGGTATTATGCCATGTAAATTGTAGACAAATGGCCTAAGAGTGCCGAAGTTTACATTAGCGCACAGGGCGCGGCTCGGCCACTAGTAGCTGAGGACAGCTTACTATGCACTGAGCTCGGTTTAAGCGGGCCGGAGTCAGTGGGGCAAACAAAGGATGCGACCTAAGGGTGTCGACCCTATTTGTTTTGTAATCTGGTTGTTGTGGTTGGTTGTTGAATATGATATGCTGAATGGCTAATTGTTAGCTTGTGAATTCATGTTTATGTCAATGAGTTATATGTTTCTTAGGGATTGCTAAATGTTTAAACATGCTTAAAGGGGTTTATGATTATTATCAGTACTTGTGTTATGATATTATGCTTTCTTGCTGGGCCTTGGCTCACGAGTGCTTCGTGGTGTAGGTAAAGGCAAGGGCAAGCTTGGTCAGCCCTGATTTAGAGAGCTCTGGGGGCAGAATGTAAATGGACAGCTGCTCAGCCGCCACGGTTGAAGGGAGCCAGGGACAGGAGAACCATAAACATCTGTTTTTCCTTTAGAATGGCTAGTGGTTGTTTTTGCATTGTCAATTTATTGTAAACTGACTTTGAAACGTTGTTCCTTTTTGGGATCCCATGTGTAAAAATGTTTAGTTACATGAAAAGTATCTTTGAGACCAAAACCTTTTAACCCTAGCGCATTAATGATCTTAGCAAACACGTTTTTAACTAGTTAACTTGATTAGCAAGTCCTGCACCTTTATAAGTACACAGTATAGCGGTCTTGGCTATCCAAGACATTACATTCCCTACCTTGAGAACCCGTACAGGGTCATTTCACAAGCTTTTAAATCTCGAACAGACAATCCCATTTTTTCTAGTGTCGCCTTATAAAGGATGTTGATCGAGCTTCCGCTATCAATAAGGACTCGATGAACAATCCTATTTGCGAGTTGAAACCTTATGGCCAAGGGGTCATTGTGAGGAAATTGGACATGGGGTACGTCTTCTTCAATAAAAGTGATTGGTTGGGTTTTGACACTTTGTTGTTTTGGAGCTCGTGCCTCATGAATGTAGGGAGATCCATCTCTCGTTTTTTGCTCTTATACGTACCTCTTTTGAGCATTTTTGCCTGCCCCTGAAATGTAAGGTCCCCCAACGATTTTTATTACGTCTTCTCCATAAAATAAGGGAGGTCGATTATCCTCCCTTGTAGGTTGTGCTGCAGCCTGTTTGACAGGTTGAGCTAGAACTGCCCTTTGATGGGCGGAGCCTGGGCTTGATTATAGTTTCGGACATATTGTCTGAGGTAACCCGTCGATCTCATCCATCAACTGTCTACATTCCTCAATTGTATGACCTACGTCATTGTGGAATCTACATAACTTATTCGAATCTCTCTTGCTTCGCTGATGTCGCATCCCTTCAGCTCGTTTAAATGGGACCTGATTTTCATTTTCGGCGAATATGTTTTCACGTGTGCCAGTGAGCTCGGTATACACAGTGTATATAGAGAAATGTTTATCTCCCTTCTTCTTTTTACCCCCCCTCTGCCTCAGGTTATTTCCTTCATTCTTCTTTCTTTTAGAAGAATTGTCTCCTGAGGGTTTGTAACGTCCTCATAATCCAGGACTGTTACACTGTGTACTTTATATAGTGGCATACTTGATAATCAAGTCCCTTGGTTATAAACATGTAACTAAGGTTAATGACAAGGGTTAAAATTTTTGGTCAAACGGAAACGTTGACTTTTCATTTAAAAGTTTAGTATATACATGGGATCCCAAAATAACATAACGGGTGTTTAAAAGGTTATATACAAGTAAAAAAAAAAAAGCCAAGCCGACCTAGGAGGCAAAATAGGGGATACAACCCTAGTTCCTCCAAGAAAACCTCGGTCGTGGTGGTCGAACAGTTGCATGTGTACACGCCCCCACCGAAGCTCTCCAACTCATGGCTGGTCCAGCTTCCCTTTCCCCTTACCAGCACCACATAGCACCCAGGAGCCAAGGCTCAGCAAGAAAACTTAAATATGCTCATAAGCAATTAATAACATATCATGGAATCATAATAAGCATGCCTAGCAGTAGTAACCCTACTCATGCATGCATTCTATGTAGATAAGTGACTACCATGTCAAAACAGGGCTCGCTGCCCTAAATAAATGATTAATAAGTCATACCGGGGCCATGCCCTAGGATATGGGACTAATAAGTCACCCCGCGGCCCATTTCCTTATCCTTTGTATAACTAGCCTTGGAGTTGGCCCAACATACCTGACGCTTCAAATTTTCTACGGCCATTGGGTCGGACAAGTGTATGATGCACTCCTGATTAGGCCTAATCATATCGACTAGTGCTCAGCGCACTATTTCCTCCCTTGACTTATAAGTCAATGCTTTTCAAGTAGATAATGCAAACAAGCATATATCATTTACCAATTATCTGGATATAGAGCATTCAAACATGCTTAATTAACGATCACAAACATAATTATAATCATGTTCATTCTCAAGGGCCCGATCCCTATTCATAATTATATTTAACAACCGGGCCAAGCCTTAATCATATATATCACGTATAGGGTGCAGATTTCTTACCTTAGCTCCAAGTGAAACGTATAATAAGAACCATCCTCGAGCACGATCCTAGTTCTGAGCCCCTAGCGGTAACTCAGTCACAACCATAATATAGAATCCTGTCAATAACGAGCGAGTAAAGTCTTCTGGACCGAGTCCTAGCCTCCGAGATGTCGAATTCTACTAAATCGGGTAGTAGAATCGATCCTGAGCCCCTAAGTCTGAGCTCCTGCACTCAGGACCTTCCCAAGGCTCAAAAGCCCTTCAAGTGTTGCAGCCCAAGAATCGTGGCTCGCCCCCTAGGTAAAGAGCCCAAGGGCTCTCTGTTGGAACACACACGCCACGATGCTCCCAGCAAGCACCGCTGCCTAAATGGAGGTTCATCACCTCCTTCTCCCTTTCATTCGTGAGAGTCGCGATGCCCCAAGAACAGGGTCGCGGCTCAACATGAATACCCAGTTTTTCCATCATTTTCTTCAAGCCAAAACTCACCAAAAACCCAACGGAACATAGCAAAATCCCAAAAATAAAGTTCCCAATCAACTCAGCACTTCATAAGCCTCAAAACCATCCCCAAAAACAAACTTAAAGCTCTTCACAAAACCAAATTCAAATTTGAGTTTTCAAAACTCTAAAACTCAACTAAAACCAAAGAAAGCATAAATAATTGAGGCTAGAAATCGATACCTCTGCTGCCAAAACAACGTTAAGCCTTTCCTCAAGCAATCCCGAGCCTAAGCTAGTTTTGATTCCCCTTAGATCGCAAGAAATTTCAAAGAATATGTGTGTTAGAGAGAGTACATTAGTGAGAGAGAGTCTGATGTTTTTCTATGTTTTTCTATTTGTGTAGTTCACTTATAGTTCAAGTAACTCTAAGCAAATCCCGAAGCTCAGGGTACCAAAAAACGTCCCCGAGGGTTCCCAAAATGTCGTCTTAATCTCACTAACTCTGAATATATCCTCAAATATGTATTCCCATTACCCAATATCCCGGTAATGTACTAAATACCCAAAATACCCTTTGACTCAACCTGAGTCGGGTATTTGGTCCCGTTGTGACTCTCCCGCTAACTTGCCCCCTAGGATTTCCTCGTGCCGAGTAATCCAAATATATCCACATAATAATGCGGTCTCACACATATATCACATATATTCCAAATATACTCATAACAGACCAAATTACAAAAATTTCCCTTCTAATAAGAAACAGGCCCACATGCATATTTAATACACCTAAACATGCATATCTAGTCATAATAAAACTCACGTAATCATATTGT
Organism: Humulus lupulus; assembly: GCF_963169125.1. Classification (NCBI taxonomy): domain Eukaryota; kingdom Viridiplantae; phylum Streptophyta; class Magnoliopsida; order Rosales; family Cannabaceae; genus Humulus; species Humulus lupulus. The sequence goes on along the minus strand of NC_084801.1, from coordinate 123,251,174 downwards.
TGACGCAGTTTTTCGCCAACAGTGTATTAAGAAATAATAGGGTAGATTAGTGCTTAATAGTAATCCGTAATTAATAATAATATGAATTCACTCAAGAACACAGAAATTTTACGTGGTTCAGTGGTTAAAATCTACCTAGTCCACGAGTTAATATTATTGTTGTTTCTCTCTCTATTTTGGCAGAGTTTTGGTATTACAGAATAATGGTCCATTTTCCTGCCCAATATTCCTAGAATTTATAAGGGAATTCCATTGACAGGTTTGGGTAACCACATGAGTCAATCACACATTTACATAATAATTACATTTAATACAAATAATTCCCATTTATATTTGGATACAATTTGATAATAGAATAACAAGTTCTCACTCTCTCAGATAATAAATATGACAGTCTGAGGATCTCGAGTCTCTGGGGATCTGTGGGTATGCAGTATACTAGAATTACCACGAGCTGGATATCTCCTCCAAGCTCGTCCTTCGACAGCTATTTAAAATTATGAGCTCGCACTTCACAGCCATTGCATCCTTAGTTCAGGATAAACTCAGGATGCCTTACACCACGTATAACCACTATGAATCTCGAGTTGTCCACATGGATAATAAGCGGATATTATTTCCCTTAGTCATTTCTCTGTATATTTATCTACCAACTGTACCCGAGCTGAGTGCATGGACTCATGCTAAAATCAGGGTACAACATTTTCCCCCTAAGCTCCTGCTCGTGTATGATGTCGTCACTTTCTGACCTACACAGTAGGGGCTTTTAGACTTCTGCTACATAAAACCACGGCTGCCTACTACTCGAGTACTAGACACGTGGTGTACCACAATTGGTGTCTGTACGGGTTTCGAGGACTGCAATAATTGTCTTATCAACTTTTTTCCGTTTTTGGTCTATTTAATCTTGGCCCTTAGATCTTGAACTAACCCAATTGGATGGCCTAGATTAATTTCCACAATTTACATATAAATAGGATGGCCAAATTTCAAACTTCACCTCCTTTGCATTTAAAAATTTCCTTTTTCTAAACTTCCCTTCTTTCCCAGAATCCCCAAAACCATTCATCATGCCCAAAAATTCAGAAGCTTTCCCAGAGCTTCCCGTTGTCGAGTCTACTCCCTCCAATCTGCGAACGTACTTTCCTGTAAGTATCTCATTCTTTGGTTTGAAGAGTTTTTCCCTTTTTTTTATCTAATGGAATTTTTGTTCTTAACCATGTTCATCCGCAACACTTATTGTAGTTACTGGTAGGCTATTTATAAATGTTCATAGGGTATAGGTTTTGATTTTAAACTCCATAAGTGAAACCGAATATGAAGGTATTCATAAAATTGGGTAATTTTTGGGTCAATCTGGGGTAGTTCTAATCTCAAATAAGTTTAGGAAATACCTGTTTGGGGCATAAAAAATCGTAAGGTTTCTAGGTTTAAAACCAGGTAGCTTAAGGGTTACGATTCCTTAAGCGGTTTTGCACAAAACCGCTTTTTAGAGGAAAGTAGTGGCTAGTCGTTTCTAACACACAAATCCATAAATATTAAGGGACTGTTAAGAAACCGAGGCGCGTAGCCTAGGACATCGCGTGGCATCACACGATGGGGCTGAGGCTAACTTCAGCCCGTATAACCAAAATAACCGCTTCGTTCTTCGTACTCTCGCATCATAGTTTTAGATCATCTTAGGTCGCCTACTAACTAGGTCATTTTATCGTTACGCGATCTGATGGCTCCTCACAAGAAGAACGCTCCGAAGAAGAATGCCTCGAGCTCGTCTTCTCAACAGAAGAACAAGGGGAAGCAGGTCGCCCCCGAATCTCCCATCCCCCACTTTTGTCCAGTGGTGGAGAAGGAGCTCGCGGTGGATCCCAACGTGTATTTCGAGTATAAGCGTATCATCTCCAAGATCACGACTCAGGGGAGAGTGAATAAGATTATGTTGAGCCACAACATAGAGGTTGGGGCTGGAACTCTCCTCGCCCGACCTGCATTCGAAGGGGAAAGGAGTTGTTCCTCTCTCCAAGATGACTATGCGGCTTGGAGTGATGAGCACCTGAAGGTTGGGGCCTTCCTTCCCCTGGATAAGTACTTCGCGAATTTCTTGAATTATGTGAGGCTGGCTCCATTCGTGCTCCCCCCAAATTCGGATAGACTTTTGGCGGGCCTGAAGTACTTGTTCCTAAAATACGAGTGGGAGGTCCCCACCCCGACAGGCATATTGTACTTCTTTTGCCTCAAGGCAAGCCCCGAATAGAGGGGACACGATGACAGATTCTACTACCTCACGCAATTTCCTAACTCTGCCTCCGTTATTGAGCTCCCCAGCCATCCAAATGATTATAAAGATTTATTCTTTATGTCGAATGGCTTCAGAAACTGCGAACACAATTACTTCAACCGACCTCGAAAGTCTTCTATCCTTGTAAATTCAGCTCGTGAATTTTTGTTCCTTTTAATATATTTCTTTGTTTTTGTACATCTCTTGATTTAATTTGTTTCTCGTGCAGCCATATCTGCGAGGACAGAAAATTCTGTGACCTCGGGGGTCAGTACGAAAAATTATCCTGACTTTCCCCTGGCAAAAAGGACTATCACCAGGTCTTGAACGATGCCACCATGTTGGTATGCAATCTGATTGGAGAGGGGCAGACATTAGCTCTAAGGACCCGGGCTCTTTTCCCAACCATCCCTGAGCTTCCCGCTCCTCAGGAAGCCTTACCATTTTGTGAGGACAGCGAGGAGGAAGAGGCTGAGGTGCCTCTTGTGCGAAAAAGACGGGCTCTCGAGGCTGTTCGGGAACCCGATCCAGATCGAGTTGTGTTAGGGGCAGTAGCCGGCCCCTCCGGCCAAGGTAAAACATACCCCTTTAAGGAATTAGATAAGGTTGTTGCCGATTTTAGGTTAGTTCGGTATAATCCGAATCAGCTCGTCCACCGTCATCCTTCCAACCTAGATCTAAATGTAACCCTGCTCTAGTGCATAGACCACCTAGTGGTACGCCATGACAATAGTTATCCAAGGGGCATACTCGTAGTTGACAACACCCTAAATTTTAGATCCACCATTTTTGAAGAATACGAGACAAACCGTAGATCTTGGCCTTCTCTGCTCCAGGGTGCATTTGCCCCGGGATTCAGACAAATGTAGATGACTCCAGCCCCGAGGAAGAACCTGAACCCCTTAGGATACAAGAAGTATTAACTGTAGACTCCCTTTCTCCTCCATTAGTTCCAAGGTCGGAGGTGGTGCCTATCCCGGTCAAAACACCCAAGCTAGTGATAATAGACTCCTCCCCCAGCCCGGAGGGTAGGATCTTTGTTTTCTTTCTTTCTTTATAAATGATTTTTGAAACATTATTCTTCTGAACTAACTCCTTTTGTTCCTTTTAGGCGAAGAAATGGAACAACTAGGAGCTCCAGACCTCCGAACTGCTTTCCAATCTAAGAAATCCGGTGCAGGCCCCGTCGTGAAGAGGCTCAGGGTGGCGGAGAAGACCACCCATGCAACGGGGAACACTTCAAAGTCTCCCGCCAAGAATAAAGACACGAGCTCGACTCGGGAGCCAGCTCTAGTGGCCAATGTCGCTGTTGGGCAGCTTCCTCCTCCCTTACCTCGATTCATGCCTCCTCCTGCCCAAGTCATCCAAGTCGAGGCCCTCACCGTCTGGATACCAGTAGATCCTCAGGACTTGGAGAAGATCCCTGAAGCCTTTTGGGGTATCATCTATGAGACCCCGAGCCATATGGTGGGGCACGCCTACAAAGCCCGCATGAGGGACTTGAGGACCATTGAGGAACGCAGCCCAGAGAATGTCATGGAATCTGCGATGGGGATGAGCCTCACTGTGAGTTCTCTTTCCTTACTTGGTGAATTTTTTTTTACTGTGACTAGGTGTATATCTCTAACTTGTTTTGTTATTTTGTAGTCTACCCTGGCTCAGTACTGCAGCATAGCTCGTGCTAGGGCCAGAAATGAGGAGCTCCAGGCCGAGCTGGACGATGCCAAAACCGCCCTGACTGCTACCCAAGAAGGTGAGCATGTAATGCCCCATGTCACTATGGCTGCTTCCTGGAATGATGACTGGCCCTACAAACAACCACGAGTCTTTCCAACGTGCTTTGTCATCACTTGCACGCTTCTTGAGAAAACTTCCCATGAGGTCACCCATCATTGGATTACTCCAGGTCAAGCACGCCTAACTTTGGAGTTCTCAAGTGATGGGCTACCAAAAAGAAGATGCATCTTGTTAGCATAGGTAGTACCCATCAATCCATTTAAGCCTTCTTCAACTGTGTAGTCCCATACCTACATAGTCTTAGAGTCATCACACTTGACCTTTCCCAGGAAATGTAGGATTGCACAGCTTTTATCCGATCTTTCCCCCTGCAGATCATGGGATTATGACGGGCATGATGGGTGACATCCTGGGAAGTTTTCCCAAGAAGCGTGCAAGTGAGGACAAAGCATGCTAAAAAGACTCGTGTTGGTTTGCAGGGCCAGTAGCCATTCCAAGAAGTAGCCATAGTGACGTGGGATGCTACAGAGCAGGCTGCCAAAGCTGCTTTGACAGCTGCTCAGAAGAGTGAGTATGATGCCAAAGCTGCTCTCGCCACGTCCCAAGAAAACGAACAGGCTGCAAAGATTGCACTGTCTGCCTCCTAAGCTCAAACTGCACAAATTCAGGCTGAGATTGCTGAGGTCAAAGAAAAATTGCTCGAGGTCGAAGTCACAGCCAAAGAAGAAAAGGCGGCATCATCATCAGCCATGGAGGAGATGATGTACCATTGTTGGGCCTTCAACCAGGATGGGAACTTCTCTTTTATGGAACCCGGGCTGTGGGATCCGTACCTTGCAAAATTCAAGGCCCGACTCTTGCAAGAACCGTCAGAGACTGGTGATGCATCCGGAATGGCGGAGGGAGATGGCGAGGAGGTCACATCTTCGGGGCGAGCTGATGGAGCCCTATGATATCTCCTTTGTATTTATTTTTCTTTGTAATTATTTATCAATTTCTTGGATATTAAACAATTGCCTTCAGGCTCAATTTATTTGTCCTATCTTAATATATATCTAACTTTTGATCCATTTATCTTTCCTTTATTATCTCTCATGCTTATGAATCCTTAGACTTGTACATTTGAGATTTTAGGAATCGATTTTTAGATCGGGATAGATTTTATCGAGCTTGGTTATATCCAAGTTTTTGTTTGATTATTTGCATCATCCCTGTTAAGAATTAGGTCTCGAACCTGGTTAGATCCAGGGTTTTTTAATTATTTAAACTTAGTTTGCGCTAGGTTTATTGAACACTCGAGCATTAAAAAGCCATTGAATACTCAATTTTCCCAAATTTCCAAGTTTTTTACCTAGTTATGACCAGGGTTTTAAATGATTTAAACTTAGTTCGTGCTAAGTTTATTAAACACTCGAACTTTAAAAAGTCGTTGAATACTCAATTTGCCAAGCTTCTAAGTTTCGAACCTAGTTATGTACAGGGTTTTAAATGACTTAAACTTAGTTAGCACTGAGTTTATTGAAAACCCAAGCTTTAAAAAGTCGTTGAATACTCAATTTTTCCAATCTTCTAAGTTTCGGACCTGGTTATGTCCAGGGTTTTAAATGACTTAAACTTAGTTCGCGCTAGGTTTATTGAAAACTCGAGCTTTAAAAAGCCGTTGAATAATTAATTTTTCCAAGCTTCTAAGTTTCTTAATCTTCTCAAGCAGGCTTAATTTTTCCAACCTCGGGTTATGTACCCCCCCAAGTTACCAGAAAGTGGAAACTTTCTTTGTTGCTTTTACAAATATTAGAACACGAACTAATACAACCTTAAAAAAATTATTTAATAATTATTATATTATTTAATCAAATGGATTTTATAAATAAGCCTTACATTGATGGTGATACTACTGATAATACATTTTCAGATGTAGGGCATTCTAGGTCCGCGGGACTACTTCCCCATTCAGCCGAGCTATCTTGAAAGTTCCTTCACGCAAAACCTCAACGACCTGATATGGTCCCTTCTAGTTCGGGCCTAATACACCATCCTTAGGATCCTTGCTTGCTAAAGGCCCTTCGGAAAACCAGGTCGCCCAGTCCGAGTTTGCACCTCTTAACTTTAGAATTAAAATAGCGAGTGATTTTTTGTTGATAATGGGCAAGCTGTAACTGCGACTCTTCTCATTTTTCTTCAATCAGATCGAGAGATGAATTAAGTAGCCCATCATTTTGTTCTTGACTAAATGACCTTTGCCTATGGGTGGCTACCATGGCTTCAACTGGAAGCACAACCTCGCTTCCAAAAGTTAAGGAGAAAGGAGTATGCCCTATGGAGGTTCTGTGAGAAGTTCGGTACGCCCAAAGTACTTGCAGGAGCTGCTCGGGCCATTATCCTTTGGCTTCATCTAACCTTTTCTTCAGGTTCGCCTTAAGGGTTTTGTTCATAGCCTCGACCTGCCCGCTGGCCTGCGGATATGCTACTGAGGAGAAACTCTTAGTGATGCCATATTTTTCACAGAAGTCAGTGAAGAGATCGATGTCGAATTGTGTCTTATTGTCTGATATGATCTTTTTAGGAAGCCCAAATCGACATATGATACTCTTTACCATGAAGTCCAAGACTCTTTTTAAAGTGATGGTTGCCAGAGGCTCGGCTTCTACTCACTTCATGACATAATCAATCGCCACCACTGTGCAACGAACTCCCCCCTTTCCCATAGGTAGGGAACCTATTAGGTCGATTCCCCATACCGCAAATGGCCATGGGGATGACATCATCGTTAGCTCGACTGGAGCAGTTCGGGCAATCGTAGAGAAACGCTAGCATTTGTCGCACTTCTGAACATATGAGATTGAGTCTTTCGTTAAAGTGGGCCAAAAATAGCCCTGCCTCAATATCTTCAGTGCTATATTTTGCCCCCAAACATGATCTCCACAAAAGCCTTCGTGTATTTCTCGTAAAATAGTTTTGGCTTCCTCGGGCAGAACGCATCGTATTAGAGGCAATAAATGACCACGTCAATACAAGGTTCCATCCACTATTACGTACCGCAGAGCTTGATAAAGTATTTTTCTTACGTTCTTTCCGTCGTCAGGTAGCCTTCCTGTTGTGAGGTATTCCATTATGGGAGTCATCCAGGTCAGTCTTGTGTCAATCATTTCGACCTCCATCATTTCTTCTGTTACACTCGGGCTATCAAGAACTCCACTGGCACTACATTCAATGTCTCAACTTATTTTGTGGTGGCAAGTCGTGCCAAAGTGTCAGCATCATAATTCTGCTCACGGGGTATATGTTCAACAGAACTGTACTCAAATTCAGACAATTCTTCCTTCACCTTAGTTAGGTAAGCTGCCATCTTGGTACCTTGAGCTTGATATTATCCCAATACTTGATTGGCCATGAGCTGAGAATCACTATAGCATTGGACGACTTTCGCCTTAAGCTTCCTTGCCATTCTCAGCCCAACTAGTAAGGCCTCATATTCGGCTTCGTTGTTGGATGCTTCGAATAAGAATCTCAGAGCTGTATGAAATTGATGCCCTTTTGGTGAGATTAAGATGATCCCAGCTCCCGATCTGTTCTCGTTTGATGATCCATCCATGAATATTTTCCATAACTCCTGCACTGGCTCGTTCAAGAGCTCCTCTTGAAATCTGGTGCATTCAGCCATAAAATCAACAAGAGCTTGACTTTTGATTGAGGTCCTTGGCACGTACAATACCATACCTCAAATTGGCTAAGCTCAATAGCCCATTTTAAAAGATGTCCCAACGTTTCAGGTTTTTGCAAAACCTGCCTTAAAGTTTGGTTGGTCATGACGTTGATTGAGTGGGACTGGAAATATGGTCGGAGCTTCTTGGAAGCCAATATTAGACAGAATGCTAGTTTTTCTATCAGTGGGTATCGTGACTCAGCTTCGAGAAGTCTCTTGCTTATATAATATACTGGTTTTTTAGCACATTCTTCTTCTCGAACTAAAACAGCACTGACTGCATTCTCTGTCATGGCTAGATAAAGGAATAGAGGTTCTCCAGACATAGGCTTAGATAACACTGGGGGCTCGGCCAGGTGCATTTTTAGGTCGAGGAACGCCTGTTCGCACTCCTTAGTCGACTCAAAAATTTTGTTTCCTCTGAGCAAGTTGTAGAATGGCAAGCACTTGTCAATAGATATTAAAATGAAACGATTCAAACCTGCTACCCTTCCAGTCAACCTTTGAACTTCTTTACACGACCTGGGCGAGGGCATTTCGAACAACGATCTGATTTTCTTAGGATTTGCCTCTATCCCCCTCGTGTTGACTATGAAACCCGGAATTTTTCCAGATTCCACTCCGAAAGTGCACTTCTGAGGATTCAACTTCACGTCATACCTCCTTAAGATTCCAAAACATTCTTCTAGATCGGATACATGGTTATCGATAGTCTTTGATTTGACAAGCATATCGTCGACATACACTTCCATATTTCTCTCGATCTGATTAGCAAACATCTTGTTGACCAAGCGTTGATATGTTGCTCCGGCATTCTTTAGCCCGAAAGCCATAACTTTATAACAACATACATTATTTGGGTCATGAAGCTAGTATGTTCCTGGTTTGCAGAACTCATCGCAATTTGGTTATATCCAGCATAAGCATCCATGAAAAACATGAGCTCGTGACCTGCCGTGGCATCTACCAACTGATCAATCCTTGACAGTGGGAAACAATCCTTGGGACAAGCTTTATTCAAATCGGAGAAGTTGATACAAGTCCTCCATTTCCCATTTGGCTTTGGGACCAGCACAGGATTGGCGACCTAGATTGGGTATTTTTCTTCGCGGATAAACCTGCACTTTAATAGTCGAGCTACTTCTTCCTCAAGAGCTTCAACTCGGACCGTTCCCAAGCTTCTCCATTTTTGGGATTTTGCAGGCATGTTCTTGTCCAAATTTAAGGTGTGCATGATTACATTCGGACTTATTCCCACCATATCTTCATGTGACCAGGCGAAAGCGTTCAGATTTTCCTATAAGAAATTGACCAGCTCCTTCTTCCTTTTATCATCAAGATTCTTCCCAACCTTTACGACTCTTGAAGCTTCTTTAGAGTAAATATTTACTTCCTCGAGCTCCTCTATGGCTTGGAGTTCTGACCTGTCTTCACCCATCCGTGGGTCAATTTCATCGCTTGGGCTACGTCATTATCCTCTTTTTGTTGAGGTTCTTCCGTCCCACAAGTAACTTCTACTTCCTGGGACTCCTCACCTTCGTCATTTATGACCATAGCTTGCTGCCCGGGTTGTGATTTTCCCTTCATAGAAATGCTATAGCATTCTCTGGCAGCGAGTTGATCACCTCTGATGGTGCATATTCCCACAGCTAAGGGGAACTTTATTGCTAGGTGGCGGATAGAGGTTATGGCTTCAAATGCCATCAGCGCGGGTCAGCCCAAAATCGCATTGTATGTGGCTGGACAATCGATTACCACGAACTCAAGTAACTTGGAAATAGTTCGCGAGTCTTATCCCAATGTCACTACCAATCTGATCGTCCTGATGGCTACAGACCGTTCACCAGAAAACCTGTATAGAGTCATTGAGGTCGCCTTCAAATCTGTTACAGACAACCCCATTTTTTCCAAGGTGGACCTGAAAAGTAGATTCACAGAACTTCCGTTATCTACCAGTGTCCTCCGGACCCTCTGGTTGGCAAGCTGAATGGTTATGACCAAGGGATCGTTATGTGGGAATTGGACGTGGCTAGCATCCTCTTCTATGAAAATGATTTGTTGTTTTTCCAATCATTGTTGTTTCAATAACCGCTGCTTCGGGATGAACTCCACTCCATTATGGGACTTCAATTAGTTAATGTACCTCTTCTGAGCCCCGTTGCTCGTGCATGCCAAATGAGAATCTCCCGAAATGGTAGTAATATCTCCTCCTACTATCAGAGGAGGGTCGACCTGATTTGCTTGAGCTTCGGTTTGACTTGCTGGAGCTTCGGGGACTGATGAAGAACTGTACAACTATCCCAGACCCTTCTAGCTTAAGGCATCTGCTACCACATTGGCTTTCCCTGGGTGATAAAGGATCTCACAATCATAATCCTTCACCAGCTCTAACCAATGCCTCTGTCTCATGTTCAATTCCTTCTGGGTGAAGAAGTGTAACGACCTGAATTTGCTAATCGGGCTTAGGGCTTTGATTAGTGTGCCTGGAGGGCAATAATTGAGTTAATATGCTAATATGTGGATTTATGTGTATATATGATAATGATGCATGTTTAGTTGAGTTAAATGTGCATGTGGGCCCCGTCTGGATATTAGGGGCATACATGTGATAAATGTTATATATATGTGATATGTCTGTGCAGGACGATCCGAGACAGTCCTGGGGAGCAGTTAGCCAGAGAGTCACAACGGGGTTAAGATTCCGACTCGGGGCGAGTCGAGGGGTAATTTGGGTACTAGGTGTTATGTGATTATCGGGACATGAAAATAAATATTTGAAGATATATTTGAGGATAGAATGTCTAGGTGGGAATATTGGGGAAATTTACCATTTTTCGCTCGGGGACGTTTTGGTACCCCGAGCCATGAGGTAACCACATAGACTTAAGCTGAATAAAACAAAAAGGAAGAATTAATTAGAAGCTTTGGGAACCAACTTACACCTTTCTTCTGAACTAAGGATAGCTTCTCACCATTCTTATCTCTCTCTCCTTCATTCTCTAAGAAATAACTCAAGGAAATCCTAGTGTAAGCTAGCTTAAGCAAGGAATTGAGCTGAGGAAACTTAAGAGCTTGGAGCTTGGGGATTGAGGATCAACTTCAAGGATTGAATTCAGCAAGGGGTAAGCTTTAATTATAAGATTATGCTTAGATTTGCTGTTGGTTTGTAAGAGTTGCATGTTGGTTGAGTTTGATCTGTCTTAAGTGTTTTAGTTGAGCTTTGGAGTAGGATTCTATGGGGTTTTGATGTGGATATTGAGCAGGAATGTGTGTGGTAATTATCTGGGTTTGTTAGATAAGTTTTGAGTGAGTTAGCTTGAGGAAAATGCAGGGAAGGTGATGGGAAATTCTGGGTTCGGAAGTGAGGGCTGCGGCCCTAAGAGGGACACGCCGCGGCCCGTGTGCGCGCGTGGACGAGTGTGGCCGAGGAGTTCATGCGGGCCGCGACGCTTGGTGTGCACGTCGCGACCCATGTGTGTTGCAGGGGTGTGCTAGCCTCTGTTTTGAGGCTAGCCACAACTCTTGTGGGTGGGGCCGCGGCTCTTAGTGCTAGTCTGCATTTTTAAGGGTGTTTAGGCTTGGAAATTCAAGGGGTAAGGCTCGGGATGGATTTTATCACCCGGGTTGCTAGAATTCAAGGTCTCGGAGGTTAGGGTTATGGCTCAAAGTTATTTATTGGATTAGAACTTAATGGATGGATATTGTTAATGTGTTGTGACTAGGGTTTTGGCGAGGCTCAAGCTAGTGGACTGTGCTTGGGACATCGGTGCTCGGAGAGCTCGGGACTCAGGTAAGAAAACCCTTGTTCCCATAGAGCTTGTGTGCAGGGCTGAGCCCAGTGTGTTTGAATAGAATTGGTATGCAGGGCTGAGCCCAATATGTTAGAACTGCAGGGCGTAGCCCTTTAGCTGAATATGCTAGAATTCTGTATTTGCTTGCTATGCTATGTATGTTATGATGTGAATGATCGGTAAAAGCCGGGAACGGTGTAGGCCGGGAACGGCGAGGGGACGGGAACGGCGTTGAGCACGCTGAGTGCAAAGCCGAGAACGGCAAGGGGCCGAGAGCAGTGTTGAGCACGTGGAGTGCGAGTTTCCAGGGTGAGTCCCTAAAAGGATACCTGGGATATCCTCACGGTGAGGTCCGTGAACCCAGGGCTTGGTAAATGCCTGGGACGGCTAGGTCATATGTGTTTAGCCCATTGGCGGCCTGCTTATATGCTTGATATATGTGTTGCATATGTTATCTGTTTGTGGGTTTTCTTGCTGGGCTTCGGCTCACAGATGCTCTGTGGTGCAGGTAAGGGTAAAGAGAAGGCCAACCAACCATGAGAGTAGCAGGCGTGAGGCGGCGTGTACATGTTTGGCCAGCTTGGCTGCCACAGCCAGAGGATTTTGGGAGATGTTTGTAAATAAGCTTAGATTTTGTCGTTTAGTCGACTTGGTTCAGTTTATGTATTGTAAATGTTTCTAAATTGTATTTTGGGATCCCAAGTGTAAAAATTTTATGGTTTTCTATGGAAATTATTATTTCTAAAGTTTTTCCTCTGTATATGGCTTAATTACACTATTTGACCTAAAACCTCGATTAGCGAGTTAAAAGCACGTTTTTAAACTCACTTAGTAATGGCTCTAAGGAAGTAGGGCATTACAAGAAGTATTTCAAACTATTGTGTCAGTGTATATCTCACACTTCTCACCATATAAGTAGTGCCGCCACACCTTTAGTGCAAAAACCATTTATGCAAGTTCTAGATCATGTGTGGGGTACCTCGGTTCATATTCCTTTAGTTGACGTGATGCATAGGCAATCACCTATCCTATCTGCATAAGGAAACAACCTAAACCTTTTCTCAAGGCATCACAATAAATCACAAACTTGTCCTGATCTATAGGAAGACTCAGAATTGGAGCGGTGATCAGATTCTTCATCAGTCTCTGGAAGCTGTCCTCACATCTGTCTAACAATATAAACCTCTGATTCTTACTTGTCAACTCTGTCAGTGGTGACACAATCTTGGAAAACCCCTCTACAAAGTGTTTGTAATAACTTGCCAATCCCAAGAAATTTATGATCTCTGAAGCATTCTTCGGCCTTGGCCAATCTCTGACTGCCTCAATCTTCGCTGGATCCACCATAATTCCATCTTTACTTACTATGTGACCTAAGAAAGTCACATGTGGTAACCAGAACTCACACATCTTGAATTTCTCATACAACCTGTGCTCTCTCAGCCTCTGTAGTACTAATCTGAGATGTTACTCTTGCTCTGTCTCTGACTGAGAGTATACCAGTATATCATTGATAAAAATTATCATGAATCGATCCAAGTAATCTTTTAACACTCTGTTCATCAGATCCATGAATGCTGCTAGGGCATTGGTCAATACAAATGACATCACCGGAAACTCATAATGCCCATACCTGGTGCAAAAACTTGTCTTCGGTATATCTTCCTCCCAGATTCTCAGCTGATGATAACCAGATTGAAGATCTATCTTGGAGAATACCGTCTTACCCTGTAACTGATCAAACAGATCATCAATCATTGGCTGAGGATACTTGTTCTTGATAGTTAACTTGTTCAGTTCTCTATAATCGATACACGTCCTCAGAGAACCATCTTTCTTCTTCACGAGGAGAACTGGTGCGCCCCATGGCAAGAAACTGGGCCTAATAAAACCCAAGTCTAGTAATTCCTGTAACTGAACCTTTAGTTCCTTCAACTTTGCTGGAGCCATTCTGTACGGTGCCCTAGACACTGAGTCTGTCCTTGGTGCCAACTCTATCTCCCTGTGTGGAGATAATCCTGGAAGATCCTCTGGAAACAACCTAGAAACTCACACACCAATCTGGTCTGTCCTGGTCCCACTGGTACAACCTGAGTGGTATCCACAACACTAGCTATGAATCCTATGCACCCCCCTTGCAATAGGTCTCTAACTCTAAGTACATATATCATAGGTATACGGGGTCCATGCACAATGCCAACAAATACAAAGGGATCCTCACCCTAGGGCTCAAAGGTTACCATCTTCTTTTTGCAATCTATCATTGCCCCATACTTGGCTAATCAATCCATACCCAAGATTATATCAAAGTCACTCATGACTAGCTCAATCAAATCAACTGACAACTTTCTACCATAAACTGTCACTGTTAAAGATCTAATCCATCTTTTGGAAACCACTAACTCCCCAGTAGGAAATAAAGTACCAAACCCCACAGGAGAAAATTCACATGGTCTACACAGTCCATCAATAATCCTACTACCAACAAAAGAATGCGTAGCAACCGAATCAATCAAAATAGTATAAAGGGTCCCAACACTAGAAAGCTGACCTGTAACCACCGAGGGACTAGCCTTGACCTCTGCCTGAGTCAGGGTGAACACCCGAGTTGGCGTTAGGCTGTGATTAGAGGTGAAAAATGCACATTTATTGATTTTAATAGTCAAAATAAATTAAATTTTAATTAATATTTTCATCAAATTAATGAGATTAAATTTATAAATGAAAATATTTAATTTTAATTTAATTTGTTTTATTTTGTAGGATTTAATTAATATTTTTGGCACTTGGAAACAAAGAAAAAAACAAATAAATAAAATTGAAGAAGGAAAAGGAAATGTGGCATTGTTGAAAGAGGGAAGCCCAAAAATAGGCTCAGCATTCGGCCCAGGCCCGCCAGTCTCCTTTATCCCCAGCCTGCCACCCATCCATGAGTCTCCACCAGCATCAACTCCCCAGCAGTCCATGTGTCACCCAACGCATCAAATAGCCTCTCATGCCCTTCAATCTCTCAGCATCCACCAAGGCCCAGCGTAGCCTCCAAGCCCAACACCTTGCATCAACTCTCCAGCAGCCTCTCACGCCCAAACCCCAAATGAAGGCCCAATTCGCCCCAGCCAGCCGCCTACGTGTCGCACTCCCATTGGTTGGAAATTGGTCAATGGACCAGCTGCCACCAACCACCTTCAACCCATATTTTGTGGGTATTGGGCCTTGCAAAATTGCCATTTTGAGCTCTAAAGCTCATCTTTTTTTGGTGTTTTATAAAAATGGTATTTTGACCATACACCATAATAACTAGGTTAATATTTATAATAAGATTTGATTTTTCAAAATCATATTTTATTATTAATATTTCAGATTTATTTTGTAAACCCCCAATTATTGTTTAATTTCTTTTTAGTCTTTTTCTCCCTCTATAAATAGGGACTCTTCACATTTTCTATGTAATTTTTAGGTAGCAAAACTCTACCAAATTTTAGTCTCATTTCTCATATTTTCTCTCTAGAATTTCATGAGAATGTCTAGCATAATAGGCTAGCCTTCTTAGGAAGGGTAGGGTGATCCTATATGCACTATGATTTTGTTTGGTATTTTTGATTCACCATGTGCTTAAAGTTTAATTATTTGTGTGATTTATTTTCTTTCATCTCTATTTCTTCATCTTATTATCTATATTTATGTTTACTAATAGTATATAGATTTTGTCAAGCACGTTCTATGTATTATCAAATTAGTGAAAATAACATAGATAATATCTTTATCATTTTCTCCATCTCATTCATATATATTTACTTTTGCTAAATCTATATAGAATTAGTCATGCTCTTTCTATGTATTTTATAAATAGTAAAAGTAATATTTGTATTAGGTTTTATGTCCAATCTTTTATTGCATTATTGTCAATGGTATAATGTCATTTTTAGATTTCTCATAAGATTTATCTCATCCTTCCATGGTAAAGAATAGTAATCACTTGAATACATTTTTGTAAAATATATTTGTACTTCAATGTTAAATCTTCCAAATGAATAGTTGGGATGTGAACTATCCATTTGTGTAATTTTTGTGACTCAAAGATCCAAATAAATAAGTATGCATATTGGTGACTCTTGATCCTTCCTATTTGTTACCTATTGTTACATCACACTTTATTCTATTTTTATTTCTAATCTTTAAATTTAAAAAAAAAAAACAAAAATATCACTTGTTCTATTTTCCTCATATAATTTATCTCTTAAACTTTATTTATTGATTAACTTTATTTCTTTGCCTCCTTATGAAATCGACCGCCCGATCTATACTACGACTACCGCTAAGTGGAAGTCACGTTTGGGCGTTAAACAAATTTTGGCGCCGTTGCCGGGGAGGTAATAGTGAAAAAAAAAGTTTTTGAATAAATTTTGCAAAGAGGTAAGTAATTCTATCATTTTCTTTTTGTGTATATTTCTCTAGGATTTTTTTTAGATTTATCTTATTTACTCTTTAAAAAAAAGAAAAAAAAATCACTATCATTATTTTTTTTATTGTTCATTTTTAGTTAGATTTTCATTTTTTTTTTGTCATTGTTGTGCCAAAAGAAAAAAAATAGTTTTATTCTTAATTTTTTTTTTGTTATTTTTCTTAGTTTTATTCTTATTCTTTTTTTTTTAGGTTTAGTGAGCATCTTATTTTTCATTTTTTTATTAGTTTTTTCTTTAATTTTTAGGTTTTAAATCTTTCAAAAAAAAAAAAAAATCATAAAATACAAAAAAAAAATCATAAAATACAAAAATATATAATAATAATAATTATAAATAAATAATAATAAAAACAAAGCTTGTTTTGTCAACATAAGCAATTTTTGCTTAAAGGCAAATTTGAGTAAAGTTTCATCCATGCTTACTTAGTAACCTCGGGGAGTTCTAGTAAGTGTTGGTTGTAAGAGGACTGTTTTTGTGAATTGTGACCCCTCCACAATTATCTAGCAACCTCGGGGAGTTCTAGATAAAGTGTGGGTTTTAAGTGGGACCGTTCTAAAACCTCAAATCGACCTGGAAACAAGTACAACAAAAAAAATCAAAAATCAAAAATAAAAATAAAAATAAAAAAATCATAAAAACAAAACTTAAAAAAAATGAATGATGAAGAGAAGAAACGTTTCGAGCTGTATTTTTCGATGTATTATCCTTCAGTTAGAAACAACCATAATTCTAGTGCTAGTGAGGGTACTAGCCGTTTTAGGAGTGCATGTAAACTTAGTGTAAGAGAATACCAAGAAATTGAGGCCTTAGAAACTAAGTTTGAAAGAGAAAGTTACGAGGTTCCTGAGGTAGATTATGATGAACGTTATTGTGACTTTGAAAGAGTCGACCATAGGAATCATAATTCTAGTTGGGCCAACCCCGTTGATTTTAGTTGGAAGCCTGAGTACAACTACCATGCACCGCCTCACATGAATTTTGAGCAAAATTTTACTAACTTCCCACATGAACCTCCATATAATGTCTGCACTAATACGAATTCTTTAGATGACACTTTACATATATTTATAGAGGAGCAAAGAGAATTCAATAAACAATTTGTGGAAGATTTTAGGGAAACTAGTACTCAACTTTCAGAATTCGTATAATTTCACATAATTTAAGTCAATTCTCGTCCCAACCTGAGGCCATAACACCATCCCTTACTCCCAGTTCTAAACCTGATTAGGATGATGTTATTACCATTTGGAGTGACACTCTTTCCAATACCGAAATTCTTCCAACCACTCCAAATAAAAATGGAAGCTATCATACTGATGTGATAGACTTAATCGTTGAGGAAATCATAAACATATTTGCCATGAAACATTCACCAAGTTTCCTCCATGATTTTGAACCTAAACATTTTCTATATCCTGAAAATGTTTCTAACGCTTCTATTTTTGAGACGCAGGATAAAAGAAAATTCATTTTTGATACAGGATAGTACGCAAATATGCAGTTGGTAGACTTACCTGAGAGCGATGCTTTTGTCTACCAAAGACTGATCAGGTTTTATCTTTCTTTTTAGTATGTTTTATTTTAATTTGTGTCTTTATTTTATGTTGCAAATTTTCCTTTTTGGGGGTTTTGTCGTTGGTTATCATATTCCATTTTCTTGCACAATGAGCTTCACGTTAGACATTGAGGACAATGTCTCATTTAAAGTTGGGGGTAGTATGCATATTCATGTGTTGAAAAATATTTTCATTACCATTTTGAGTTAAATTATTGCAAAATTCATGACAACAAAATCTTGGTGAGATAGTTTGCTATTTTTACTATTAGGAAGTAATTTTTTAGAGTAATTTCATGCACAACCAAACATTGAAAAAAATACACACATTCCATTGAGAAAAATCCTAAAGTTTAAAGCTTTCAATTTTTTTGAGATGTGAGAATGAGAAAACAACTTTGAAAACTTCTATTGATCATTTGAGTTGGTAAAATTAATTTTTGGGATTTAAAACATGACATTTACTAGAGGGATAATTTTTGTTTTAAAGAGCCTATGTTGTATTGTAATTTCCTTTTAAATTTCTTGTATTTTTATGTTGTCTCTTGTCAAAAAAAAATTATAAAAAAAGAAAAAGAAAAAGAAGAAATATATATATAAAAAAAAAAATTGAATGAAGAAAAAAAAGGAGAACAAGAGCAGCATTTTTCATTTTCGTATTTTGTAGTTTTGTTGAAAATAAAATTGTCAAATAAAAAAAATCAACATTACTACATTTGTTTTCAATTTATGTCATCAATAACAGAAAAAAAAAAGTTTGTGTATTTTTTTACCTAATTTTGCATTGTTCTTTATTTTGGCTCTCAATATCATTTTGTAAAATCCCGAAGGTTCTTACGTCATTTAGATTCCAATTAATTGATTAACCTATATTTTGATCAATATTCGTTAACATTGTTTGTCCTAAAACGATAACATCCATTTTTTAGTGTTAATTGATTAATTTCCAACTTGAAGAGTGTCAACCATCTTCCATAAAAATACTTTCAATACCCTTGGGATGATTTGGAGTTGAGACTTTATTCTTTGGTGATTTTTCAATATTGTTTGTGTTAATTTTGGAAAGAACAGTATGGTTTGGTGCACACACACAAAGTTCTTGAATTACAACTTTGATAGTTTTAAATAGCATTTTCTAAATTCTCACTAAGCATTTTGTTAAATGATTTTGCATAAGTTAGTTCACTAATTCATCTTGGTAATAATTTTTATCCGCTTGAATTGCTAGGGACTAGCAATAAGCTAGTTGGGATTAGAGGTGAAAAATGCACATTTATTGATTTTAATAGTCAAAATAAATTAAGTTTTAATTAATATTTTCATCAAATTAATATGATTAAATTTATAAATTAAAATATTTAATTTTAATTGAATTTGTTTTATTTTGTAGGATTTAATTGATATTTTTGGCACTTGGAAACAAATAAAAAATAAATAAATAAAATTGAAGAAGGAAAAGGAAATGTGGCATTGTTGAAAGAGGGAAGCCCAAAAATAGGCCCAGCATTCGGCCCAAGCCCGCTAGTCTCCTTTCTCCCCAGCCTTCCACCTGTCTATGAGTCTCCACCAGCATCAACTGCCTAGCATTCCATGTGTCACCCAATGCATCAAATAGCCTTTCATGCCCTTCAATCTCTCAGCATCCACCAAGGCCCAGCATAGCCTCCAAGCCCAACACCTTGCATCAACTCTCCAGCAGCCTCTCATGCCCAAACCCCAAATGAAGGCCCAATTCGCCCCAGCCAGCCGCCTACGTGTCGCACTCCCATTGGCTGGAAATTGATCAATGGACCAGCTGCCACCAGCCACCTTCAACCCATATTTTGTGGGTATTGGGCTTTGCAAAATTGCCATTTTGAGCTCTAAAGCTCATCTTTTTTGGTGTTTTAGAAAAATAGTATTTTGACCATACACCAAAATAACTAGGTTAATATTTATAATAAGATTTGATTTTTCAAAATCATATTTTATTATTAATATTTCAGATTTATTTTGTAAACCCCAAATTATTGTTTAATTTCTTTTTAGTCCTTTTGTCCCTCTATAAATAAAGACTCTTTCTTCACATTTTCTATGTAATTTTTAGGTAGCAAAACTCTACCAAATTTTAGTCTCATTTCTCATATTTTCTCTCTAGAATTTAATGAGAATGTCTAGCATAATAGGCTAGCCTTCTTAGGAAGGTTAGCGTGATCCTATATGCACTATGACTTTGTTTGGTATTTTTGATTCACCATGTGCTTAAAGTTTAAATATTTGAGTGATTTATTTTCTTTCATCTCTATTTCTTCATCTTGTTATCTATATTTATGTTTACTAATAGTATATAGATTTTGTCAAGCACGTTCTATGTATTATCAAATTAGTGAAAATAACATAGATGATATCTTTATCATTTTCTCCATCTCATTCATATATATTTACTTTTGCTAAATCTATATAGAATTAGTCATGCTCTTTCTATGTATTTTATAAATAGTAAAAGTAATATTTGTGTTAGGTTTTATGTCAAATCTTTTATTGCATTATTGTCAATGGTATAATGTCATTTTTAGATTTCTCATAAGATTTATCTCATCCTTCCATAGTAAAGAATAGTAATCACTTGAATACATTTTTGTAAAATACATTTATGCTTCAATGTTAAATCTTTCAAATGAATAGTTGGGATGTGAACTATCCATTTGTGTAATTTTTGTGAATCAAATATCTAAATAAATAAATATGCATATTGGTGACTCTTGATCCTTCCTATTTGTTACCTATTGTTACATCACACTTTATTCTATCTTTATTTATAATCTTTAAATTTCAAAAAAACAACAAAAATATCACTTGTTTTATTCTCCTCATATAATTTATCTCTTAAACTTTATTTATTGATTAACTTTATTTCTTTGCCTCCTTGTGGAATCAACCGCCCAATCTATACTACGACTACCGCTAAGTGGAAGTCATGTTTGGGCATTAAACAGGCTGCCCACCTTTTTAGGCTCTTCCTTCTTGGCTTTCGGGCAATCCTTCTTAAGGTGTCCCACAATCCTACAGATGAAGCAGGCCTTCACCTGACATTCCCCAATATAGTGTCTCCTACATTGAGTACACTCTGGGAATGCTCTCCAGGTCTCACCGCCACCCTAGTGGCCTATCTGTATGCCATGTGGCCTCCTATCTGGCCCTAGAGCTGAAAATGTATCTAGAGTCTTTCTCTGTTAGTCACTAAGGTCTCTGCCCCTACCAAAGTCTGCAAATAGAGGTCCCGACCTCTTAAAATCCCTTCTATCTACAATCTCGTGCCAGATCTTGTTCTCTACGCTGTCAGCTATAAGCGCCTTCTCAACAACCTGTGCGTAAGTAGTCACTCCTGGCACAGTAGTGATGCGAACATCCCGGGCTATCATAGGTTGTAGCACCTAGAGAAACCTCTCCCTTCTGGTCCCATCAGTGGGCATCAGATCCCCGGCAAACTTTGCCAATCTGTCAAACTTCAAAGCATAATCGGTCACTGATATGTTGCCCTAAAGTAACTTGCTGAAATCTTCGGCCTTCGCTGCTCTAACTGCGTCGTTGTATTATTTCTCATTAAACAAAGTTTTGAATTCTTCCCATTCCATAGTATTTAAATTCCTAGTTCGGGATACCACCTCCCACCATATTTGGGCATCCTCTGGAAACATATAAGCGGCACAGGCTACTCTCTCATTACCGCCTACCCTCATGAAATCTAAGATGGAGGTTATCATTGTCATTCAATGCTCAGCCTTCACTGGGTTGGAGCTGCCCTAAAAAACTAGAGGGTGCTATTTCTTGAACTTCTCATACAGGGGTTCCCATCTGTTTTCCACTGCCTGAGGTTGTACTACCGCTGGTACCGCTGGCTATATCACTACTGGTACTATGAGTTGTAGATTCCCTTGTTGAACTTTTTATTGTCTCAAGTGGCGAATCTCATCTTCTTGCCTCTGTAACATGGCTTGCATATCAGGAAGCACATGTTGCTAGTTCTCTGGAGCTGGCAGTAGGGCTAGGCTCTGGTCATTCTCTTCCCCGACCTGTATTTCTTGGCCAGCTAACCTCTCTGACCTTCAAGGAAGCATACTGAATGTTGTTCCACTATATAGTGATCAATTCGGTTATTAGGTAAGTAATAACTATACCTCTTGCCGCCTGGCGGTCGAAGATCGAACAAATAAACAAATGCAATGCTAATAAGCATGCCAACACATAATATATTAACCATGGTGCTAATAAGCACTTCCTGATATTCATTAGCAAATAGCGATGCTAATAAACATTTCTGGCATTCATAAGTAATTAACGATGCAAATAAGCATGTTCAAGCATTTATACATGTATAACAATGCTGATAAGCATGTTCTTTAATCCTTACCAGTATTAACAGTGCTAATAAGCATTTCATGGACTATATGCAACTAACAGCGCTAAAAAGCGTTTCTTTAACATTTATAATCAATCATAGTGCTAATAAGCATCTCTCTATAATGCACATTAGAATCAAGGGGCCTAGCCCTATCAGATAACCTCATCCTCCCTAATAAGGCATGCATATAAGGCATATACATTCATTTAAATAGTTAAGCACTTAATCACATAAATAGTTACCAAACCCTGAGTCGAGCTTGTCTTTAGTGGCGAGTGTACATGCCTGGTCAGTCTTCAGGAACCCTTAAACCTTGGCAGCTCTGATACCAAGTTGTAACGTCCTCCTAATCCATGACCATTACACTGTGTACATTAAATAGTGCCAGAATTGCCAGTCAAGTCCCTTGGTTATAAACGTGTAAGTAAGGTTAATGACAAGGGTTAGGGTTAAAAATTTTAGTCAAAAGGAAACGTTGACTTTTCATTTAAAAGTTTAGTATATACATGGGGTCCCAAAATAACATAACAGGTATTTAAAAGGTTCTATGCAAGTCAAAATACAAGCCAAGCCGACCTAGGCGGCAAAATAGGGGATACAACCCTAGTTCCTCCAAGATAATCCCAATCGTGGTGGTCGAGCTGCCAAATATGTACACGCCGCCACTGAAGCTCTCCAACTCATGGCTGATCTAGCTTCCCTTTCCCCTTACCTGCACCACATAGCACCCGTGAGCCAAGGCTCAACAAGAAAACTTAAATATGCTCATAAGCAATTAATAACATATCATGGAATCATAATAAGCATGCCTAGCTGTAATAACCCTACTCATTCATGCATTCTATGCAGATAAATGACTACAATGTCATAACGAGGCTCGCTGCCCTAAATAAATGATTAATAAGTCATACTGGGGCCATGCCCTAGGATATGGGACTAATAAGTCACCCCGTGGCCACTTGCCCTATCCTATGTATAACCAGCCTTGGACCTAGTGCAACATACCTGACGCTTCGAATTTTCCACGACCATTGGGGCGGATAAGTGTATGATGCGCTCCTGATTAGGCCTAACCATAACAACGAGCGCTCAGTGCGTTATTGTCGCCCTTGACTTATAAGTCAATGCTTTTTAAGTAAATAATGCAAACAAGCATATAACATTTAACAATTATATGGATAAAGAGCATTCAAACATGTTTAATCAACTATCACAGGCATAATTATAATCATGGTCATTCTCAGGGGCCCGAGCCCTATTCATAATTATATTTTACAACGGGGCCAAGCCATAATCACATGTATCATGTATTGGGTGCAGTTTTCTTACCTCAGGTCCGAGTGCAACATATAATAAGAACCACCCTTGAGCACGATCCCGGTTCCGAGACCCTAGTGGTAACCTAGTCACAACCATAATATAGAATCCCATCAATAACGAGCGAGGAAAGGCTTTCAGACCGAGTCCTAGCCTCCAGGACATCAAATTCTACTAAACCGGGTAGTAGAATTGATCCCCAGCCCCTAAGTCTAAGTTCCTGCACTTAAGACCTTCACGAGGCTTAAAAGCCCTTCAAGTGCCGCGGCCCAAGGCCCAAGATCCGTGGTCCGCCCCTTAGAGAGAGAGAGAGCCTAAGGGCTTGCCTCTATAACACACACGCCGCGGTGCTCCCAGCAAGCGTTGTGGCCCAAATGGAGGTTCAACACCTCATTTTCCATTTCGTTCATGAGAGTAGACTCGACATGAAATCCCAGCTTTTTGTTGTTTTCTTCAAGCTAAAACTCACCAAAAACCCAACCAAAGATAGCCAAATCCCAAAAACAAAGTTCTCAATCAACTCAACATTTCATAAGCCTCAAAACCATCCCCAAAAACAAACTTAATGTTAGGAAAATATAAATTGCCTCAATGGAAATGGTAAGAAAATGTTACAACTCTATGCAAAATATTACAATAGACAAGGATTGATTAAATAAAGTGTTACAACTCTATAATTGAAAATACAAATAAAACAAAGGAAATGAAGAAGATGATGAAGAAGAAGAGAATAGTAAAATACAACTCTAAGCAAAAGGTTACAAATAAAGTAAAATGTTTGAAACAAAAGAAAAGAAAAGATTACAACTCTTGAACAAGAAATACAAGTAAAAAGAACAAGAGAATAAGAAGAAAACAATACAATAGAAAGGAGAACTGAAATACAAGAAACTCTCACTTACACAACCTAAGTGAAGAGGGTTGGGGATCCCTAACTTGAACAAGGTTTAAAACCTTCGTCCAAAAGCTTATTTCCCCCTAACTCAAGCACTAAGGGAACTCTCCCAGATATTGAAAAAGCTTTATGGAATTATCAAGCCTCAAGGTGTTTCTAGCCAAGTGCTCTAATGGATAGACATGTTGTGTCTTTCAAGTGAGCTATAGGCTCCTATTTATAGAGTTTAGAGACACCCTTTGAATTTCAAATTCCACCAACCTCCATGGCTGTTACCAATGTTTAATTGGATTAATATGGAATTAAAAATGAGATTTGGGAGTTATTTGGGTTTTTTGAGCTGTTCAACAAAGATTGAAAAAACTAAAAAATTGGTCAGTTTTTGCCTGTGGCCGTGGCCAGAGACATTAGTAGCCGCGGCCACTGGTCTCTGTCCCAGAGGCCGCGACCACTGAATGTTGGTGGCCGCGGCCACCGACCAATTTCAGCACAAAATGTGCTGTTTTTCCAAACGGTTCCAAACCCTCCCAAATGATTTTGTAACTCCCAAAACACATTATTGGGGTTAAAATCATATCTCTAACAGCCATATCACATATGGCTTTATGAAATTCATCTCAATATTGTGTAACAACAATTTTACACAATAAAGGGTAATATTTGGAAGTTACAAATTTGTAACACCAAATATGTTACATTATTTGGATATATCTCATATATCTAAATATTGTAACTCTCTATTATATGTTACAATATGTGACACACTTTGTCACATTTATTTAATCTAAAACATTATATTATAAAATAATATAACACTTAAAACTCCTCACAAAACCAAATTCAGATTTGAGTTTTCAAAACTCTAAAACTCAACTAAAACTAGAGAAAACATAAAGAATTGAGGCTAGAAATCGATACATTTACTGCCAAAACAACGCTAAGCTTTTCCCCAAGCAATCCCGAGGGTAGGCTAGCTTCGATTCCCCTTAGATTGCAAGAAATTTCAAAGAATATGTGTGAGAGGGAGAGTAAACGAGTGAGAGAGAGTTTCATGTTTTTCTGTGTTTTTCTATTTGTGTGTAGTTTACTTAGAGTCCAGGTAACTTTAAGCAAATCCTGAAGCTCGGGGTACCAAAAACGTCCCCGAGGGTAAAATGGTCAAAATTCCCAAAATTCCCTCCTAATCTCAGTCACCCTGAATATATCCTCAAATATTTATTCCCATTACCTAATATCCCGGTAATGTACTAAATACCCAAAATACCCCTTGACTCAACCCGAGTCAAGCATTTGGTTCCGTTGTGACTCTCCTGCTAACTTGCTCCCTAGGATCGCCTCGTGCTGAGTAACCCAAATATATCCACATAATAATGTGGTCTCACACATATATCACATATGCGCACATATATTTCAAATATACGCGTAATGGGCCAAATTACGAAAATAACCCTTCTAATATGAAACATGCCCACATGCATATTTAATACACCTAACACATTCATATCTAGTCATATTATAATATAACTCACGTAATCATATAATGATACACACACACATATATATATATTTATCACATAAACACATATTTCATAATTAAATCAAATATATTCAAATAATTCTCCATAATTTTCCATCCTAGCCCCCTAATCAAGGCCTTAAGCCTTATTAGGTAATTTGAGACGTTACAGGGTTGAACTGTGGCTGTCGCCATCGAGTTCATAGCTGAATTGATGTTGGTAATTGTAGTTATTGAGGGGGAAGGAGTCAGTTTAAGTGCTGACCTCCCCTCTTCCACATTGATGAACCTCTGAGCTTGAGTATTGAACTCGATTATCATCC
This sequence comes from Humulus lupulus, assembly GCF_963169125.1. Lineage (NCBI taxonomy): Eukaryota > Viridiplantae > Streptophyta > Magnoliopsida > Rosales > Cannabaceae > Humulus > Humulus lupulus. The sequence continues at coordinate 123,225,218 of NC_084801.1, read as the reverse complement.
TCACGAGATTCCTTTGCATATCGTCCCAGAGGGGACTTCTTGGAAATACACCAACTCCTATTTCCATGAGGTGGCCACTGTCATCAACATTGTAAGGTCGGGCTACTTCTATGTAAGTTCTCTCCAAGTAACTTTTCAGTGACTCCCCTGGTTGTTGTATTATGTTTATCAAGGAGGAAGCCTCAGGCTTGATGCTTTTTCGCAGCTTGGAATTGCTTCTTGAATTCCTTGGAGAGCTATTCCCAGGATGAAATCGAATGTCTACAAAAATTTTCGAACCAACTCTTTGCTGGTCTAGTGAGTGTGATTGGGAAGAGCATGCATCTAAACTCGTATCCAACCTTTCTAGCCCTCATTACCGTGTTGAAGGTTCTCAGGTGGCTACTTGGGTCGGTAGTCCCATCATAAGGTGCTACTTGAGGTATCTTGAACCCATTAGGGAAAGGCGTGCTCGAGATATGTGGTGCAAATGGTTCAATCTCCTCGTCTGAGTCATGGGCCTCCTTATTATTTTTCCCTTCTCGACGAAGCTTGAAAGCTTCCTCAAGCTGATTAATTCTTTCTTGGACTGATTCCACTGAGAGGGGGGGGGGGGGGGGGGGGGCTGTACCACTGGGAGCTGGTAATTGTTCCTAGGAACTCCAACTCCTTGTTGTTGCATAAGGTTATAATAATTCTCGTAGGCCGACTGTAAGGTCTACCTCTAAGCATTTCAGTGTACTCTTAAGTCTGGAGTTTGCTGGTTTAATTTCCCTTGGCTCTGGTTCAGGTGGTCTCAAAGATCAGGAAGATCATTCAGATAGTTCTCATAATATCCAGGCTCGGTGTTATAGACATTCACCGACCTGCTATAATTCTGACTTTCCTCTAGGAATTTTCTAACAATCCTCTATGGCTGCCGTTGCGGGGCATCTCTTCGATGTGGATTATTCATATGTACTCTACCTCTGGTACCACTGACTTCCTGATGGCTGGGGTGGCCTAGCCTATCCTTGTCCTTGGTATGCCCCCGATTGGACATCACGATCATTCCTTTGTTCAGGCTGATCCTGACGGCTCTTGCCCAGACTTCCACTCCTAGCACTTTCGGCGGGCCCCTGCAGTGTTCGTCCCCAAGCTCGGTCTCCACTAGTAGCTTGCTGGGGTACGTATCGATCTGGTTTGGGAACGTTTCCAATGGGTGCATACATTGCTCGTTCAATCAAAATGTTTGGGAAGAACAGAGTTTCTTAATGTTCTCAATGAAAGGACCAAACTGTTGACGACGTTTTTTGTCAACTAAAAACAAGAGAAATTAAGAACATATATGATTTAGTAAGAAAAGAAGAACAAATATTTTAACGTGGTTCAACAATTTTAATCTACCTGCGTCCACGAGTCACTTTTATTAAAAGTTGCATGAAAGCTTCAAGGAAGAGCAATTTCACAGAGTGTTTCTCAATACCAAATGGTCTCTGTCTACGAATGACTATTTCCAAGCTATTTATAGGCATGGTTACAAGAATTCTCCATTAATCGTAGGGATATTATAAGATACATATCCGGTCTAAATCGGGATAACAAATCCTGCAGTATAAACACACTCGATTGTATTTATTGTGAATAAACATCCCTAAACAATAGGGTTAATTACATGGTTTGGAGTAAATCCCCTAATTGTAGGGATTTCCTAATAACATCTCCGTGCATTAATTAGACGCGTCTTTGAGCTTGAACGCTACTCCAATGCGCTTTCGAGATCACACATAACTTCGAGCTCATCATTTTAGTTGTTGCCACCTCCTCACTTAGTTTGTCTTTCAGACTCGTCCTTCGAGGAAGACCCTTGTTGCCTTCGAGCTTGCAACTCATGCTCGAGCACTAATGATGTAGCTCCGGAACTTCATGACAAATTAGTGTGATGCCAACACTTGTTAATCCCGAACTTACATTTTACGAGCCTACATTTTGAGATTGTTTATTTATCTTCAAAATTTGAGAGTAACACTAATTGTTTCTCTTTAAAAGGAAATTATTAGAAGATATAAATATAATACGTATATATAGTGATTGTTTACAAATATATATAGTAGAAAACTCTCAATAATTATTAACTTAAGTTTTATTGATTTTTTTTAGGAATTAATGTGTAAATAACACTGTTTTTGTGTTCCACCAATATATTGATCATTAGAGATTTGACACATATAATGTCTTATAATTAAATGATTTTTTTTTAAAAATAAATAGAACGAATATGTATGTATATAATCCGAGGAGGCATTATTATATTTCCAAGTTATATGCTAACAATAAAAAACACATTATGATTTAGGTTTAGCTTTCGTTTTCATAATTTCGTAATAATTTATTAATTATACCTAATTATATAATTATGCAAGTTTTGAAACTGATGATTTGAAGACATTATTACATCATGCATATAAGTTTCATCATATTTCATAGCAAAATTATCCTTAATAATGGGAGCTCGTACAAAATTGATATTAATTAAAGTTGGATGTCTAATAATTAATAATACTGACTATTTATACATACGGAGAAAACAATTGTGAAAAAAATCAAAATCCTATAAGTGATCTTATTTGTTATAAAGACAAAGATTAATCAATTCATCATTTATTTATATGTATTTAGTAATTAAAAAGAAATATATTATTTTGGTACCGTTATCTATTTTGAGTTCATAATTATTCATTTGATACTCTATGTTTATCGAAAATAGTAAAAATTATACTCAAATTTGGTCAGATATATATTTTCAACATTTGTGATTAGTGATACACACGAGGTGGGGAATTGGAGGGGAGTGCTCTCCCCGTCCCCGCCCCCCATCCCCATCCTCGTCCCTGTCTCTATTTATATTTCTAATCCCCGTACCCACCCCATCCCCGCTTATTCTTCGTCGGGGACGGGGTGGGGAATCCCTACGGGGAACCCATTTATTTAAAAAATAAAATTAAAATTAAAATTTTAAAATAAAATTCATAAATTATATGTAAATTAAAATATTGCACAATATTTATTATTTAAAATATAAACAGTATCCTAAATAAAATTTAAAATATTAAAAAAGTTATTATAATACTACAAAAACACATAAAGAAAGATATAAAATGCATATAAAATATTATAAAAAAATATAAAAATTTAAACAGGCCTTGTCGGGGCGAGGAGTGCTATTCTCGTCCCCGTCCTATTTAACATTCAGAGATTGAAAGTTATCTCCGTCCCTGCCCTGTTTCCCATTTAGACGGGGATTCCCCACCCCATTAGGGCAGGTCCCCGCGCAACCGCGTCCCCATGGAGAAAATGTGCATCCCTATTTGTGGCTTCTTTATTTGTATTTACATTATCAAAATGACCTATGATGACAACATCTTCTTTATTAACCTTTTGAAAATAAATTTGACCAAAATTTAAATTTTAGGTATTGTTTAATAAAAAAAATAGTATCACATTAATATATTGCTAATAATAGAGAGTTAAAGTTGGTGTTTAAATAAAAAGCACCGAAACAATTTATTCCTAATTTTTTTTTCTCTTTTATATAAATCTTTTTAAGTTTATACATAGTACAAGTTAGTAATGAATATTAATTCAATCATACAGAATAAATATAAATATACATTGAATATGTTTATGCTAATTATTAAACTCCTCATACAGATACACTTACAAAACTCACATCACCAACCTAATCAAAACAAATTCATTTAACCCCACCAAAACAAATATCTCAAAAATATTCACACGTGCCATTCCCACTTCTCGTGTAAGAAAAAAATAATCATTTTTATTTTTTATTTTTCATTTGGAACGGATCATGGAGGTGGTGACTTCTTTTGTCTGTTTCATAAGAAAAGCATGACATCAGAGGCGTAGAGGCAGCTCCAATCCCCTGGACCCCACACTCTAACCTCAGCCACGTGTCCACCATCCTTCCCTCGCAAATTCCACGTGTCAATCGATCATTCGTCTGCATTCCCCACTACTAATACTCCTCCCTAACTGCCATTTCCAATTCCACCATTTTTCTCCAATTTTTTCTTTCTAAAAAATAGGAAGAACTAGTTGGATGATAAATATGGAGAACAGCACAGACTCGTCTTCTTCTTTGAGATCATCACAACACCACCCGAAACTCCCACCTGGTTTTCGATTCCACCCCACAGACGAAGAGCTCGTGGTTCACTACCTCAAGCGAAAGGCCGCCGCCGCTCCTCTTCCGGTCACCATCATCGCCGAAATCGATCTCTACAAGTTCGATCCATGGGAGCTTCCAAGTAATGATTTTTACTATCATCAATTATTTATTCAAATTCTTCTTAGTATTTATATTCATGTATATATATATATAGGTAAGGCTAGTTTTGGGGAACAAGAGTGGTATTTTTTCAGTCCAAGAGATCGGAAGTATCCAAACGGAGCTCGGCCGAACAGAGCAGCGACTTCTGGATATTGGAAAGCCACCGGAACTGATAAGCCGATTCTGAGCTCTAATGGTTCTCAGAAGGTTGGTGTTAAGAAAGCTCTGGTTTTCTATGGCGGAAAACCACCTAAAGGTGTCAAAACCAATTGGATTATGCATGAGTATCGATTGGTCGACTCAACTACCAGCTCCAATTATCCGATTCCTCATCATACTCCACCAACGCCTAACAAAAAAGCATCTTTACGGGTATATATCTAAATATTTCAATATATTTTTTTTATTATTATTGTGAAAATGAATTTTTGTTTGATGTTATTTTACAAAATAATACTTTTTTAAACATGATAATTTTGTGTAAATTAGTATTCTTGACACGTCGAGAAGATTACTCTGATATATACTATAGAAGAAGTACTTTTTTCAGCACTTTTCATAAAAGCGTCGGCGAAAGATAAAAAAAAAAGGAAAGATTTTTTTGGCCTAATCTTCTTTTTTGTAGTATTTGCATTAATATACTTTTTTTAATATTATTTTACAATATTATATATATTTTTAATTTTGTTGTAAGTTAATTATTATACTTTTCAATACATTTTATATTTTGTAAACAATACAATAAAAAAACGAACTTTTCCATACAAACGTCAGCAAAAGAGAGAAATGCGTAAAAAAATCGAATTTTTTTTTTATCTTTTCCAGCAGAAATCGATGACTTTTGCTGGTGTAAAAAATAATATTAGAAAAAAAAATATATTTAATTTCATTGGTTTTTCTATCTATTTGATTAAAATTGTTGAATTAATTATAATTAGTTTATTATTTACTGTAGCTGGATGACTGGGTTTTGTGTCGAATATACAAGAAAAACAATGGGCAGCAAAGTCGACCGATGATGATGATGGAGCGTCATGATGATCACAAAGAAGATTCTATGGATCCTATGATTATTTTCCCAAGGCCAATCAATAATAATTACACAGCCTTGCTCGAAAACGAAGACTGTTTTCTCCAAGGAATATTAGAAGGCAATAACAATGGCAACGATCCTCATCAGATGGGTGTCAAACGACAGCAACCATCGTCGTTTTGGAATGAAGTAGCTGTGGGTTCTTCGTCTATGGCGTCACCACCACAAGCAAAACGGTTCCATGGTGATCTTAATAGCACTACTTCTACGACCAGTGCTACTAGCTCTGAGATTAACATGAACTCGTCGTCGTTTGTTTCTATATTGAATCAGACGGCGTCGTTTCATCATCAGAACGCTCTTCTTGGCTCCGTAAACGACGGCGTTTTGCGTAGTAGTATTCCCCAGTTTCGACTTCCCACCATGAACTGGAACTAGAAATTAAAAGTATGTTATATGCTTCTTTTTTTTTATAATTAATTTCTTCTCTTTTTGTGACATGTCACAGACAAATTATAGAAATATACACAGTAATAATTGAATCAGCTCAAACAATTATGAGCAGAGGCCTTCTCATTATATAGCAAAGGAATTACAACGGGTATAAAACAAACCCATAAAAAGAGAGACACGTGTACATAAAGGGAATATTATAAATCATTATATAACAGAATTGGCAAAACAATGTAACAATAAAATCCTCCTTGGGATTGCTTCATTCACGCATCATTGCATTCTACATCAGCAGCATCTTTTTCCTCTGTGTCAGCCTCTGCTATTTCAATTTTTTTGACACCACCCCTCAAGCGAAAAGGAGCTGGAACTACATTGAGTTTGCTTATCAGAAATTGAAAACGTGTTGGTGATAGACCCTTTGTCAAACAATCTGCGACTTGATCATGTGAAGGCGCATATCTTATTTCTAACTTCTTCTGTAAAACCTTGTCTCTTACAAAGTGAATGTCAAGCTCAATATGTTTCGTGCGAGCATGATAGCCAGGATTGGATGCAAGTGCACTTGCACTCATGTTATCACACCATATAACAGGAGTTCCCATAAGTTTGAATTTCATTTCACACAGTAATCCTTCCAGCCAAGTCAGTTCTGCAGCTAATTGGGCTAACGCCCGATACTCTGATTTTGTGCTTGAGCGTGCTACCATGGTTTGTTTCTTAGAGGACCACGAAATTAGTCAATCTCCTAAGTACACACATTACCCTGCAACCGATTTTCTGTCATCTGGACAACACGCCCAATCGGCATCGGAGAAGCCAACCAAATTGAGAGAATTACTTGGAGAAATGTGGAGACCATGATGAATGGTTCCTTTCAGGTACCTTAGTACCCTCTTAGCAGCATTCCAGTGCACAACAGTAGGACTTTTAAGAAACTGACTTAGCTTATTTACTGCAAAGGAGATATCGGGTCTGGTATGGCTAAGGTACTGCAAGGCCCCTATAATGCTTCTTTAGACAGTAGGCTGAACAAGTGGTTCTCCATCTGAGATAGATAATGGTTTTCCAGCAACCATTGGTGTTACACAGGGTTTCACATGTTCCATTTTTGCCTTTTGGAGCAATTCTCCAATATATTTACCCTGTGACAAATGAAAACCAGTGTCATCTCTCAATACTTCTATACCTAGGAAATAATGCAAGGGTCCTAGGTCTTTTAGAGAGAAATTATTGTTGAGTATGGTGATGAAAGTGTGAACTTCAGCTTTGTTATTCCCTGTAATAATGATATCATCAACGTATGCAAGCACCATAATGAAAAATTTAGATTCCTTGAGCATAAAAAAGGAAGAATTAGCCTTTGAATTCTCAAAATGCCATTGCTGAAGTGTAGTTCGAAATTGATCATACCAAGCTCTAGGTGCTTGTTTGAGGCCATAGATTGATCTTTGAAGTTTACACACATAGTGCTCTTTTCCAGGAACCTCAAAACCTTGAGGTTGTGTCATATACACATCTTCATCTAGTGTCCCATTCAAGAAGGCATTATTGATGTCGATTTGCCTTACTTCCCAGTCATATGTAGCAGCCAAAGTGAGTACGACACGAACTGTTGCAGCTTTCACTACTGGACTAAAGGTCTCACCAAAATCTATGCCAGGACGTTGGTGAAAACCTTTCGCAACAAGGCGAGCCTTGAATCTTTGGAAACTTCCATCAGCATTCCACTTCTTTTTATACACCCACTTACAACCAACAACATTGCAATCAGGATGTGGAGGAACAACAATCCAGGTGCGGTTCCTGTTCAAAGCAACAATTTCAACTCCCATAGCGGCATTCCACCCCTCATGTCGAAGGGCCTCAGCAACTGAGACTGGTTCATGATCTGAAAGAGAAAAACGTGCCTGGCCAAGAAAGACCTTGGGTTTAAAAATCCCAGCTTTAGCACGGGTGATCATAGGTTGTGTGGCTGCGGGAATCACAGTAGCAGAGGGAGATGTAGCAGACACAGCAGGTGATGGAGGTTCGAGTTCAATATCTGTGGGACAGGAAGAGATTGGGGAACCAACTAATGGAAGAGAATTACTTACCGGAGTCATTGGTGAAGAGCAGGTAGGTGGTGCTGAAGAAACACTTGAATGATTGATGTGTGAACCTGTTTGAGGAGGAAGAACAGGAAGAGTAAACCAGGAGTGAGGTGTATCGAGAGTGATTTCTGTTTCAGGCTGAAGAGTGTTTGCAAAACCATGATGAAATGGGAATTCAAGTTCATTGAATATAACATGTCTTGACAGATAAATTTGCCCATAAGGACTTAAGCATTTGTACCCTTTATGCACCTCACTATACCCAAGATTTACACATTTTATAGTGTGAAATGGAAATTTGTGACTTTGATAGGGCCTTAAACAGGGAAAACACGCTGTGCCAAAGACTTTTAGAAATGTATAATCAGGAACTTTTGAAAACAACACTTCATAAGGGGACTTGTGAGAGAGAAGAGGTGTTGGCAATCGGTTTATGAGATACACAGTAGTTTGGAAGGCTTCAGACCAGTATTTTAAAGGCATTTTAGCTTGTGCAAGTAAAGTGAGACCCATGTCAACTATGTGCCTATGTTTTCTCTCAGCCCTACCATTTTGTTCAGAAGTGTGAGGGCAAGAATGATTAAACATAATACCATTTTCAGTCACTAACTGTGTAAAAGCTTGGTATTCTCCATCCCAATCAGTTCTAAGTTGTTTGATTTTTCTGTCAAATTGATTCTCAGCTAGTGCTTTGAATTGAATAAAAGCTGCAAGTTCATCAGATTTCTGTTTAAGAGGAAATAGCTAAGTGTATCGACTATAATCATCAACAAAATGAATATAATGTCTGAAATTAATGTGGGAAGCCACAGGGGCTGGTCCCCATAGATCTGTGTGTATCAAATCAAGCACATTGTTAGCTCTAGAGTGAGAATTTTTAAAAGGTAAAGCATGAGATTTCCCAAATTGGCAAGCATCACAAAAAGTTGGTTTTTCATTGACTGTGTGTTTTACATTAGACACTTTTAACACTTAATTTAAAAACTGAAATGGAGGGATGACCTAGGCGCCTATGCCAGGTATCCTTCAGGGAAACACTAAATTGATTGCTGGACTGGGATTGTGTTGAGACAGTAGAGTAAAAACTGGGTGGAGATGACTGAGATGATGATGAAAGTGAGGAAGAGGAGCTGAGTTGGTAAAGACCTTCCTTAAGTGTTCCTTCCAGCACCACTTTCCCTGTTTACAGGTCCTTCACACAACAAAAACCAGGAAAAAATTCAATGGAAACTTGATTGTCATGTGTTAATTTCGAAACACTTATAAGGTTCTTAGTAATAGTAGGGACATGAAGTAGGTCTTTTAATAACAGTCTATTTGTTGCAGAAATGTTAATTGAACCAGTACCAGTAGACTAAATAGATAATTTCCTACCATCACCTACAATAATTTGTTCCTTACCACCATAGTCTGATTTGTGAGACAACTTATCACCATCAACAGTCAAATGATTTGTCGCCCCACTATCCGCATACCAGCTTTCATCAGTAAGCATCTGTGGTGTTGCAATAAGAGCTGTCATATGTTGTTGTGGGTCTTTGCTTGGAGTTTGTTCTGGTTGTGGTGGCTGTCCCATGTATGATTCATTGTATCTATTGTAGCAAATAGATGCAGCATGCCCATACTTGCCACAGACTTGGCAGGTTGGTCTAGATCCACGACCAGACCGTCCTCCCCTTCCTAGGTAACCTTTGCCCCTCTATTGATGAGTGTGAGAGCCAGTAACTCGACTTGGGTTGTAGTTCGATCCCTGAGATCTGGATGAACATGGATGAAAGGGTTTCTGTGCTAGATTTGCCGATAGAGCTCCTGATGAGTTGAGGAGTTTGCTGGAGTTGGTGACAGAATGCAAACGCTCCAGTTTACTATCGAAGCTAAGAAGAGAGCTTTGGAGTTCCTGCCATGTAAGATGGGGACGGGATTCAAGTAAACAAACAATGGATAAATATTCTATATCCAAACGTGAGAGGACATTAGCATTAAGATGTTTGTCAGGATATGGTTCCCTTGCCAATGCAAGAGAATCGGCCCAGATCCGTTTTTGCTTGAGATAATCTGTCATGGAGGTGGCACCTTTCCGTGTAGTCTGGATTTTTGTTCGTAGATCGTCCATGTGTGCACGAGAGTGAGCTCCATATAGCTCCTCGAGCGCTGTCCAGAGTTGAGCAGCAGTGCTGCAACCCATTACTTCAGAGGCAATGCCCTCAGTCATGGAACCATATAACCACCCCATGAGGAGTTGGTCATGGACTATCCAAGAGTCATACTCAGGGTTTAGAACCTGTTCGGAAAACTCGAGTCCTTCTTCTGTAGTTTTCTCAATGGTGAGAAACTGTGATGGACAAGCTCTTAATCCTTGGAGGTATCCATCTAAGCGATGACCTCGAATGATGGTTGAGACCATTGTCTTCCACAATGGCAAATTGTTCCTGTCGAGTTTGAGTAAGAAGGGTTGACTCAGTGTGTTACTAAAAGGAGTCATCATTAGAGAGGTTGCAGCAGGTCCGGCAAAACTCTGCTGCACTGTCGATCCTCCAGGAGCATTGCTGACATTTCCAGGACCGGTCTTCTCCGGCTGGTTGGATGGAGTCTGACTCTCGCCGGTCGACATGGCCAACGGCCTGTGTTGCTCTGATACCAAGACAAATTATAGAAATATACACAGTAATAATTGAATCAGCTCAACAATTATGAGTAGAGGCCTTCTCATTATATAGCAGAGGAATTACAACGGGTATAAAACAAACCCATAGAAAGAGAGACACGTGTACATAAAGGGAATATTACAAATCATTACATAACATAATTGGCAAAACAATGTAACAATAAAATCCTCCTTGGGATTGCTTCATTCACGCATCATTGCATTCTACATCAGCAGCATCTTTTTCTTCTGTGTCAGCCTCTGCTATTGCAATTTCTTTGACAGTCACAGTGTAACTTCACAGCTTATTAATATACACACGTACGTACAGGCCAGTTTAGTTTCATTTACTATGCATTTATATATATTTGATGAAATTCTCCTTAAAATACTTAAATGTTGCATTTTATATTCAATTTTTTTTTATTATATTTTCAAAATATTACATTTTTATACCTAAATTTATTTTTAGCTGTATATTAATTTTATACCTATTTTTTATTATATTAAGAAATAATAAGAAAGTAAAGAAAAAATATGGAGTGTTAATTATTTTAAAAATTTTAAATTACTTTGAAAAATATAATTTTTTATTAATTTAAAAATATTAATATTTTTATTATTATTTTTGAAAAAAATAAAGAAGTGTAATTAATTTAAAATTTAAAAAATAATTAAAAACTTATATTTTTCCCACACTTTCTTATTATTTTTTAAAATAATTAAAAAAATAAATATAAAAGTATAATATTTTTAAAATATTAGATATTTTACTGCAAAAAAAAAATTTACTGCTAAAAAAATTATATATAAAAATGCAATATTTTAAAAATAATAAATATTTTAGCCACAATTTATTCTATATGTTATATATAGAATTTATAACTGATTAATTACAAGAATATATATATATATATATATCATGTGGGAGAAATTTTTAGATCATATGAAATATTTTCATGATCTTCGATGTTTGTCTCTTAGCAATAAATTTCCGCAATAACTAAAAAAAATTATTTCATAAATTTATAAATTAAATCACAATCTACGTTCATTTTAATACTAATTAATATTAATATATGATCTGTTATATATATGTGTCACCAGTATATTATAATAAATATTCAGCAAGGTTTCGTTTGCTTGTTTATTTTCAATTAATAATCATCATAAATATAGGCGAATAATCAGTATTGAACAGTTAAAAAAAGTAGATTAAAATTTAATTATTGTTCACGGAACATGTATATATATATTCGAAAATGATATAAACCAACTCGATCAGTTAATTTTCGTATAGGTCATCAGCACAACAATATTCAACAGTGCAATTATTAATTAATGCACACACATAATTAATATTTCATGATATTATGGATTATTACGATTACGGCTGTTACCTACTAACATCAATTATTGATATTAAAAAAAATTAAACAAGCAATCGCATAATAGAGCTACATATATATACTATAGAATTTTATTATGATCGAAAAAAAATTATAAGAAAATTTCAGTTTTTTTTTTTTTTAAATCTCGTACCTATAAATTGGCCACTTGGTGTAATTTATATATTACAAAATTAAGGTCAATCTACATACTTTATTTGTCTTAGAATAATCATTATCATGCATTATCAAGATAAATCTAGAAATTAAATAAGCATAATACCTTTTTAACGTATAATTATGACAAAAGAGAATTGGAAATTAAAACCAACAATATTAATTAAGTTGAATTCTGGGTTCCATGAAAATCTTATATCTCAAGCAAAGTATAATATATATCAAACAGAAAAATAATTGCAATATATTTTTTTTAAAAGCACAGTGCTTTCCCTTATATCCAAATCTTTCTACTAAAAAAATATGAAATTTGGAAAGAATATTTATAGCATTTTTTTAAAAGTAAAGTATATTTCAAAGGAGAGAGATCGAGAAAGAGAATCAGTTAGGGCAATTATATTATTACATTATTCCACGTCTTTATCATATCCCAACATGAGAAAGAAAAATGGTATTTTCAAATGTCAACATATAGAAAAGGTTTTATTTTTATTTTTATTTTTATTTATTTAAATATTTTTTAATAAAGTAGAAATTGCATTTTATATGATTTTTTATTGAAATTTACAAAAATATGGTTTTTTTTCAACATAATTATTTTACGGCCTTTTATAAATTTTTATCATTTTTATGAGTTTTTTTTCCATATTTTTGTAACAAATTCTGATTATGCTATTTTTTTTTAACTGATGTGTTTTTGTTTAATTTTGAATTATTATATGTAATTAATTATTATCAGTACAGCAAAGTTGCAGCTGGTACTGGTACTGGAAGAAAATAGTGGAAATTAAGGACTTTTTTAGAGCTAAAATGGATAAATTAGCTTTCATGGCAGTGAAATATAGTGTTCAATCTGGGCATGCAATACTATATGATCAACAAACCAAGGTCCAATGGAGAAAATATGTCTGGGAGAGATGCAATATACCGAAACACAGGTACATACTTTGGCTAACGTTACACCAGAAGCTGAAAACCAGAGGTTACCTCAGTAATCACTGTCAGGTAGTGGACACAATGTGCTTGCTGTGTGGAGATCATAAAGAAGAGATATCTCATCTATTCTTTCAATGTAATTACAGTAACTTATGTCTTGTGAAGTTGAAGGAGTGGATCGGTTGCAGAGCTCAAACAGAAAATTATCACACCTTACTGCACTAGATTTCCAAAGCAAAACACCTTACCAAGCTCAGGAGAGGTTTTTACATAGCTGCTGTATCAGCTCTAGTTTATCATATATGGAGAGTCTGAAATGATGTCTTGTGGTCATCTAAGATTTGGCATGTCAATCATACTATGGAGGTCATTAAGAGAGAGCTAAAGTTGAGATTTACTGTATCAATGTATAAAGGGAAACAAAATAAGGATAAGGAATGGTTTCATAAATTGTAAAGTTAGATATGTGGACTGTAAGTCACATAGGGGTAGAAGGAAATTATAAGTGTACATGATTTGTTTTTGAGCAATACAATGATTCTTATTAAAAAAAAAAAAAAAAATTTCTCATAAATTGAAGTTATTTTAATTAAATTTTTCCATATAAATTTAGAAAAGTTTATTTCCCATAATTTTGCACGGTAAAAGTGTAAAAATCATATTTATAAAAAATTCTCTTGAATAGCTGATCACAGTAATAAATGACGATTTTATCTTTTGTCTTTGTTGGTCCAAATCTGTGTATCAGCTGATCATAGCCCATTCCACATTGGCTTGTTTCATAAAGCACAATGAAACTAAAACCTAATAGCTCTGTCTCTTGGTTGGCTGTAGATAAGATGACGTGTTCTTTACCTATTGGTCATTTAAATACTTACGTACCACTATTTTCATATGAAAAATACTTCTCAGCTCGCTTCAAACACATATATATATTTTTTGAAATAAACTTCAAACGCATATTAACTGCTAGTTAAAGTATACAGATTGTTTATTATGTATATATATAAATATATATATATATATTTATAGGAAACTGCTGAATCGAGAGCTCTCGTTTTGTCCCTAAACGTGAGGGCATTTTTTAGCCATTGATATTGTATCTGATGGTTGTAATTTGTTTGGTTATATTAGAGTTGGATGCCTTTGATTTTTGTCTTTGGTGTATTTTGTTGTAATCTCACGTGCATTATTTAATGGGCTATTTTTTAAATGACAATGTCTTTTTCCATTCTCTCTTCCTCATGTACCCTTGCCCTCGTCTTCTCGGGCTCACCCTCGACATTGCCAAGCTCCAAACCTCCTTTACTCACTACTACAAAATACAATGTACGAGTCACTTTTTTAAGACACACATCTAAATGTAAGTCTTAAAAAATGTCTATAGTTTTTAAAAAATACATTTTAGGACTCGCAATGAGTGTCTTAAAAATATATATAAATTCTAAAAAACATGAATAGAAAATTTAAGTGTCTAATATGAGTGGTGATTTTTAAAAGCTCACTTTGGGTGCCCTAAAAGAGTATTAAGGGCTCACATTGGGTGTCACAAATGTGTATTTTTTTTAAAAAAATAACATGGGCAGAAGCCCACTTTCTCTCACCCTAATTATTTTTTCCCTCTTTTCTCTTCCTCATTTTTCCTTGTTGCCATCTATCTCTCCCTCTTTCTCGATGTCTTCCCCTCTCTCACACTACATCTCTCGATCTCTTGTACTAGGTGATTGCAGCATGGAGGGCTCGTCATCGTGGTTCCCAGTGTTGAATGAAGGGGCTCGGAACGACGACAGCTTGAGACAAACGGAAGGGCTCGGAGCAGCTGTGGCTTGGGCCGAACGGAGGGGCTTGGAGTGGTTGCGACTTTGGTCGAATGGAGGTGACTTAGGATGAATGACAGTGGCTTGGGACGACCACAACAAAGAAAAAATGACAGTGGCTCCAGACGAACAACGGGGGTCAACCCTTGGAGTAAGTTTCTCTCTCTTTCTTTGTGTTTTTGAAAGTCGGGGTTGGGGCTATGAGCAGTAGGGTCGGTGGTTCAGGGTTATGGCTATGTGGTCGGGGGGTTTGGGGTTGGAGTTTTTCGTCCCTCTGCTTCCTCGGGTTTCTCTTCTCTCTACACTCTATTTTTAGATTTCTTTTTTTTTTTTTCATTCTATCTCACACACATATTTCCGCAGACCTCCATTTTAGAACTTTTTTTTTTTTGACAGAATGAAGATTATTGTTGCTTACTTGTTGGATGATTTGGGAGGAAACGTGTAACGCCCTAGATAGCCAAGACCGTTACACTGTGTGTTTATAAAGTGCTAGACTTGCTAATCAAGTCATTTAATTAAAAACGTGTTACTGAAACTATAGTGGAGCTAGGGTTAAAATGTTTTGGTCTCAAAAGTCGTATTTTCATTAAGAAACATCATCTGTTTACACGGGATCCCAAATATATTAAGTTTAAAAACCGTTTACAAAAGACACAAGGTTTATATACAATATCAAGCCATATTAAGGCAAAATAGACAGTTAGACAATCCATGTCCTGATCCACTCCTCGACCAAGGCGATCGAACAGCTGGCTATGTACATTCAACCCCGCAGCTCTCCATCTTAGGGGTGGTCTAGCTTGCCTTTGCCTTTACCTGCACCACGTAGCACCCGTGAGCCAAGGCCTAGCAAGAAAACACAACAATAGAGCATAAGCAATCAACAGAAAAATAAATATCTCATATTGCATCACATGTTCTCAACCATATAAACATCCAGTATAATCAAGTATTCAACATACTAAACACATCAACTCATATCATATATCAATTCACAAATGATAACTAGGGCTAGTGCCCTCAGGCCGCTCCCTCCGTTATCCCACTGACTCCGGCCCGCTTAAACCGAGCTCAGTGAATATTAAGTTGTCCTCGGCTACCAGTGGCCAAGCCGCGCCCTGTGCGCAAATATTGTGTATGGCACCCTTAGGCCGCTATCACATGTCCCATGGCGTAATACCATCATTGACATAATACAAGTATCGGGAGCACTTAGTCCCATCACAATCATATAACCGGGTGCATTTTTCTTACCTTTTAGTTCGTTAGCTTTGATCACTCGACTCCTTGAGCACGATCCCCCTCGAGCCCTAGCGCTCACCTAAACACAACCATAGGCCAAAGTCATCATCAAATCTCAAGTCCAAAACCTAGCCTCGGGGCCAATCCTGAGCCCCCGGGAAGTCCTAGTTCCACCAAACAAGGTGGTGGAAACAAACCCCAAACCCTTGGTCAAAAACCCTTGCAAACAACCCTAAAATCCCCTTCAGAAGACATGGTAACGCTACAACGCTCATGGGAGGGTGCTACAGCGCTAAAAACAGAAGCAAAGTTCCCTCAGCATGCATGGCCTAGCGCTACAGCGCCCAAAGGCTAGCGCTGTAGCGCTAGTCACAGACAGACCAACACCAGTTTTCCCTTCCTACGATTTCCTCGAACCAACCTCAACCAAAACTTCTCCAAACCTTTACCAAACCCAAAAACAACCTTATAAACACACTCCACTCATCCCAAGCACCCCAAATACCTAGAAATCAAGCACATGCATCCCCAAACTCAAAATTCACCATAGCCACTTCTAGACATTAAAACTCAGTAGAAACTAGTTGAACAACAAAGTTAGAAGCTTAGAATTTATACCTTTGGTGGAATTTCGACCTCAAGTTTCCTCCAGACCTCCTTGGCTTGCTCTTCCTCAACCCTTGGCTCCAACTTTCCTAAAACTCCCCATCACCACAGCTTAAATATCTTAGCTAAGATCCAAAACCAGTACTGAAGAAACTTACAGAGTTTTACCTCAAGTGTTGGTGAGTCCTTGCTAAACCTCTGCCAATTCCTCAAACCTAGCTTAGGATCCTTGATGCTTAGCCTATCCCAGCTCTCCTCTGAGTTTTGCTCCAAAAATCCTCAAGAAACTAATGAAGGAAGTATAAACCGACCTTAGAAAACTCTCTCTGTTTTCTCCCTTTCTTTTTCTTCCTTTTCCCTTCTTTTCTCTCTTCCAGACTTCTACACTTCTCTACAATTTCCACTAACATAAAGTCTCAGTAATTCCCATCTTTAGAAAGCCAAATGACCTTAATGCCCTCCCCTTTATTTCTAACCCTTTAATCCACTTAAGGGCATTTTAGTCATTTCACCCCAATTTCCGCTAACTCCTCGAGTGTCTCTAATATTTACCGCTTAATCCCCGATACCTAACTAGTCTCCAATTATATTCCTCGATATTAAAATAGATCCCAATATACTCACCAAATTCACATTTATACCCCTAGACTCACCCCGAGCCGAGTATAAGTCCTCGCTACGACTTTTCTGCTACTTTGCTCACTAGGATCGTCTCGAGTCACAGATCACAGATATATCTACATAATAATGTGGTCTCGACAGTTATCACATATATCAAAGCAGTTATGCCCATATAGCCAAAATTACGATTATGCCCTTCTAATCTAATCAGGGCCTACATGCATACTAATACACATAGTCATGCATCTCAAATATTCAAGTAGTCACATAACATGCTTTAAATCATAATCATGCATCTTACTCATTAAAATCACACATAATTCCCATTATGCCCTCCGGGCACACTAATCAAGGCCCTTAAGCCTTATTAGCGAATTTGGGTCGTTACAAAACGCTTCTCCTTCAGTCTATTTTTAATTTGTTCAAGTATGTTCTTATGTTGTATAAATCTGACTTGTTTAAAATTCCTATTTTGTTGTAGAATAATCTTTGTGTGAGTTTTCTTTTTCTATTTTTTATTGTTATTCTAATCTATTTTGGAGATAATGAAGAATTGTATATTACTGTGAACAATTTGTATTTTGAAAAGACAATGTATTTATGATTAATTTCTCAAATTAAAAATGCATTAAAGCAATTGATTAATTGTTTATAATATATATTAAGAAAAATAGAATAACCAAATAATTAAATATATTAATTGAATTGATTTAATTAATATATTATAAATATTAAATAATAAAATTTTGGTTTTTTTAAAGCACTCAACAAGATCTTTTAGGACACGCATTGCGAGCCCTAAAAACATTCTTTTAGGGCTCGCAATATGAGTCCTAAAAATTCTTTCGAGCCCTAAAAACCTCACTTTTTAAGGCTCTCAAATAGAGGGCTCGCTCCCCGCGAGTCCTAAAAACTTGCGAGCCCTAAAAAGCCCTTTTTGTAGTAGTGATGCTGCATGCCTATTACAGGAGATCTCCTTGGATCGAGGAGTGCTGGATTTTTAGCGTCAAGTATTAGTGTTCTCCATTGTGGTACACCTTTGGCAAATGATCTACAATATTCTCAAAACAATAACTCTCTGGTTGTAACTTTTACTAATTAAAAATATCAAAAGTCTTTATCGATCTTTATTAATCTTTTAATTGCTGTAAGTTTGGGATTATGCTTTGATCAGGTTGGATTTTGAGTAGTTAATGTTTTTAGTTTTTGTTTCTGTGTTGCATAATTTTTTTTTTCCAGGGATTCTTTAGAGATGTTTATATCTACTCTAGATTGAAGGTGAGGTGGTTTTCGGTTTTGATTGTTTTTTTATGGCTACATTTTCCTGTGGTTCTCTTGGGTTTATATTTATGTTTATATGAATTATTTGTAAAAGAATATGAATTTGACTATTCTTTGTGGAGAGTTCATGAGCTGTACTTAGCAAGTCGACATGACTAAGACTGCTGACACTATTTTTCGTCAACTTAAATTATGTAGAGAAAATAAATAATCAAATAGGAAGAAAGGAAAGAGATTTTTACGTGGTTCAACTGTTAAAATCTGCCTACGTCCACGAGTCACTTTTATTAAAGTTCGCATTAAAGCTTCAAGAAAGAGCAATAATCACAGAGCGTTTCTCAATTCAATCCTATGCATGAGTACAAATGACCAGATCCAGACTATTTATAGATCTGGTCACAAGAATATCTTCCCACAAGTTTAGGGAAGTTACAACATATATTCAAATCTATATTCAAATAAATATTTGAATAATAATAATAAAAGCTTAAATGCATTATTTAGATAAAGATCCCATAAAAATAGGGATTCAATACACTATTTAACCTAATCCCAAAGAAATAGGGATTACCTAACAAATTTTCCATGTGTATGTTTAACGCGTCTTCGAGCTTGAACACTACTTCAACATGCTTTCAAGATCACATAATTTCGAGCTCACCATTCCAGTTGTCGCTACCTCTTTGCTCAACTAGTTTTTCGAACTCATCCTTTTGGATGAGACTTCTGCCTTCGAGCCTGCAACTCATGCTCGAGTGTTGATGACGTGGCATTGGAACTTCGCGTTTATTTGTGCAAGTATAATGCCAATACTTGTTAACTTTGGGATTACACTTTACGAACCTACATTTCTAGGCTGTTTATTTATTCTCAAAATTTGGGTGTAACATTTTACCCCCTCAAAAATGTTGGTTCGAATCCTATGAGAATGAAACATTGAACTCCACTTTCGGAAAATGTGACCACCTACCACACTCAAGTGTAGGCACGTGCCCTTATGGGATTGCATATTGAGAGTATTCAAGTACTCTCTTTCTACACACGTCTTTTCAACTCCTTTTATTGCCGTCAGTTTTCGAAATTAAATGAGATCCCTTGGATTACTCTCAATCTTATTTTAACGGTCCAGATTCACTCTAGAATCATCATTTAGTAGTCTATATAAACCCCCTCTCCTTCCTCATTCATCACTTTTATTCTTAACATCCCAAAGCTTGCATGTTGTCTGAGAAGAAAAGAGAGGAGTTTCAAAAATTCCCCAGTTTCCCACTCGATCTCCCTTCAAAAACAAGTTCCCCAAGGATTTCTTTGCACAAGTACTACCAGACTACTCTTTGACTTCATCATCAGCTTCCAATGTGTAAGTCTTTCAATCTTTTTAGTATTGTGGTTTAAAGAAAAAAATCTCTTTTTCTTTCGACTGGTTCTTGGAAATTTATAGAATAGAGGGTGTTTTGATCCATTATAATAATATAGAAATGGCAAAAAGGAGTTTTTTAAGCACATTTGTAGGATAAAAGGTATTTTTTCCTCCTGGAATTTGAAAAGGTTACGTGAGGGTATTGTATAGAACAAGAAATAGGGTTTAGAAATAGGCTTTATATGCACACTTTTCAATGACAATCCCTATTTGGGTAATTGCCCATTTTCCCTTGAAAATTGGGATTTTTTTTAATTAACATCCTACTTCACACGTGGGATCATTCTCAGTGCCCCGAACTTGTATCATCTCAGTTAGGTCATCCGAGCTTCCTTGCTTACTTCGATTCTTCAATCTCGAAGTTTTGAGCTTTTCTAATTTTTATTTACCTTCTTTAATCCTTTTGTCTCGAATTTTTGAGCTCAAGTCATCAAAAATTTTCTTATCCGTATTCTTTCCAAGTAATGGGTCCTCATATTTTTCTTTCTTGTTAGATTTCGTAGTCTTCAGAGAATCAGTGGGGGCCCGAGCTTGCAACCCCTTACCACCCACCTTCTCCTCGAGTTGAATCTCCATTCACTCAAAATCAGCGGCTGATCCAGGAGTACGAGGAGCGTCTTAATCGTGAAGACATCCAAGCACACCTTCGACGTGAAATCATCGAGGTTGAAGAAAGAAAGCGAAGGATACCATGATTTTTCATATATCCAAATCCTGATTATGAGATCCATCCAATCCTTTTAGATCCACAACATAAAGTTACCATAGCCTATCCCCCAGGTCATCTTTCTTTCGAGTTCATGGCAAGCTCATCGATCCAGAACCCCCTCAAATGCCCCATGTCTCTCTTCTATCCCCACTCTCCAAGGCAAGTTCTTCAAAGCGGAACTGTACAAGAGTACCGTCCATACCACATGACAGATATTGGACATTCTGTCTTGTGATGACCTGAAATTGTTTGGGGATCTCATCTGTCGCTCTCCTAAAATTGATGAGAGAAGTTGCTACGCTTGAGGTGAGGAAGACCCTAAGAGAAAGGTTAAGCTCATGGCCTGGAGTCCCGAGCATATGCGAGCTGGGACACTTTCGCCTTTAAATGATTATTTTAGGAAGTTTATCGACTATGTTGGTATAGCCCTCTTCAAACTCCAAACCAACTCTTATAGAATTTTAGCAGCACTGAAGTCACTCTCTCTGAAATGAAATGGGAAGGTCCCTCCCCCTACGAGATCTTGTACCTCTTCTGCTTGAAGAATAACCCCACAAGAGCCAAAGGGGGAGACGAATTCTACTATCTCTCTAGCTGGCCTCAAGAAAAGAGGCTGTTCGAAGATATTCCCAACCATCCTCCCAACTTCAAGAGGCTATTCTTCTGGATGAGCGGCCTTGAATCATCCGAATTTCTTTCATTCTAACGACCTTGTAAGTTTTTCGTCTTTTAAAATAGTTTTTATTTCGGTTGTTTTAAAGCTCAAATGTTCACAACTTTTTGCCCTTTTCAGACAACTATGATCGCTCAAAGCCGACTCAATCTTTGGTGGACCACAGAGAAGGGATGCTGAAGCTCCCCCATTGTCAGCGATCTCTCCTTTATCTTTTGCACGAGGATAAGTTGCGCCTCTACAAGCTCATTGGTGAAGACGAGTCCACCAATGACTCCTCGACTCCCAAGTATGCTTGATGGGAGGACGTCCTTCTTCCTCGCCCTTCAAATCCTTAAAAGAAAAAGAAAAGGAATGATTTGAGCATGGAGCTAGTGGAACCCTCTAGGTCGGGTAGCGAGGCCATAGATGAAACGCCTCTAGGCTCGTTAAGAGGTAAAGTAGTATTGGATATGTCCATGTGGTTTCCAACCCTTTTAAAATATGAGCCCAATGTCCCTGTTCTCTTTAAAAATCCCCAGAACAACTTTTTCACTTGGTCGAGTGTAGATTTTAGAATTCATTAAGACGATAGCTGGCTAAGTAAGTTCCAAACAATGTATAGTTTAAACAAAGTTTGGGAAGGGATAGCGGTTCCATATGGAATCAATGAGTATAGGAATTTTTCTTGGTTATCCCCCACCTATCGAGAAGGTACCCCCATAGAATCTTCAGAAGATAGAGGGATTTCCTGGTCCCCAAGCTAAATCTCGAAGGAGTCTTCCAATTAGGTTTCCTGGTTAACTATCTTTGACCTTTCTATGACAACCAGCTGTTAATAAAACTCTTCTTGTTTTTCAGGCGATATGGATTCTGAGCTTGATAGCATTCTTGGGAAGCCGCCTAAGGTTTGAGGTAGCAAATAGAGCCGCGCGTCTTCGAAGAAGGATGCTCCTTCTTCTAAGGTCGCGAGAATTACCGATGATCCTGCTTTTGTGACCTCGAAGGCTGCCCTTAGCGAGCCAAAACCCAAGACGTCTTCTCCCCCAATGAGGAAGACTCCACCACCTCCTCCTCCTCCCCCGAGCAAAGTCTTCGAAGCCAGCGGGTGCCCCAACACCCACCGTGGTCTGCAAATTTTGCGCCATGATGCACATGTAAGAGTATCCTTTGGCAAACGAGGTTGGAGCCGACCTATGCTCTGATATTTTGTCTTGAATTGGCCAATCGTGCACCAACCTTGACTCCAACATGTGGAGGTTTCTTAGAAGTGACAACACTACCGCCCTCTTCAACCAGTCCATGGAGCTCAGGGTTTCCGTAAGTCTCCTTACCCTTTTAGTTCTTCATTTTATAAAAAAAAAAATTATTCTCTAACTGTCATTGTTTGTCTTTTAGTCTCTCCTTGCATTTATGTGCCAATGTTCCCTCCTATCCTCGAAGATCTTGACTAGTGAGAAGTTGGCCCACAGTGTTCATCAAGCCCGAATTCAAGCCGAGGATGACCTGAAAGAGGCTAAGGGATCTCAGACCAAGGCTGATGATTCCCTTAAAGTGGTCCAAAATAAGCTTGCCTCCTCCAAGGCTGAGGTCATCCATCTGAATGCAGAGCTCGATACGAAGATGACATACTTCGATGCTGCAAAAGCTTAGCTCGCTAAAAATGCTTCGAAGATCAAGCACCTTGAGAAGGAGAAGTGCGCGGCCTACGAAATTCTTGAGGACAAGAAGAAGCGCATGCTCAAGGGGTTCATTGCCAAAAAGGAGTGGGCCACCGACAAAGCCATGTACCGAATGTGGTCACTGAACCCAGATGTTGACACCGCATTTGTGATGGACAAGGAAGAGGAGTTTCTGGCCAAGTGGAAGGCTTGGTTGGCTGAAGAGAAAGTGATTGTGGGAGAAAGTAAGGGAGGCTGAATCTACTCTGACTGCTAAGGAATGGTTTTCTCTTTATTTCTAACAAGGGCTGCGTCCTTTTATTTTTTGTATTATATTCTATTAAGGCCCCGTGGGCCAAGAAAATCTATATTATAGCTTGGGTATGAGCTAATATATTTTCTCTCATGAATATTCGTCTATTTTTAACACTAGTTTTATGCTCAAACTTTTATCTAGAAATCTTTATGCACATTATCTACTTATAGCTTTTTCCATAATACCATGCACCATATTTCAGTTACAAAATATTTCGAGCATGCTACCAAGGAATCACTTTTATACTTATTTATTTGCACAAGTACATATTTCGAGTTTAAGTTTGAATTTCTATATAATCATACATAGTTTATTCGATTGCTCAATTTTGATCTCGTTATATTCTAGGTCAAATACTACTTATACCATGAATTTTAATGTTTAAAAACACTTTTTGGTGTGTAGTTTCGTTAGTCTAGTTATTCCTTGCTTAGAGATAGTAACTTTTCCTCATCCTCAAATATGGTCTCAAGGTTGCGAGGTTGAAACTATTCTGCAAAAAATTCCAGCTCTGTCTCGATTTTACGAATATTGTCGATTTATCTAGAATTCCAACTTTATTCGTGTTGATTTGTTTTTGCTGGTTTATTCCAAACTTGTTAAGTTAGGTTCATGCCTGGTTTTTGTCTAGGGTTTTAAAGTCGTGCTTGGTTAGTAGTGATCCATGCATTGTAATTAATTTTATTAATGTTGATGCTATATTTTTTTCGAGCCTATGGTATGATTATATACCACTTATGCCCCCTTAATTTCCTATGATTGTGAAATCTTAGGTTATTGAATTTTGAGAGCTTGCAAAAATATAACCATAAAAAATAAAATATTGAACAAGAAATAGTGCTTTATTAATGATAAAAGAAAAAAGTAAATACAAGCTTGGTTACAACTAAATAAACATCATTCCTACATTACTCATAATAAGGTCATAGATGTTCACCGTTCCAAGCTCGTGGAATAACCTCTCCATTCAATCTTGCTAGTTTGTACACCCCAGGTTTAATGATGGATTCAATTTGGTAAGGTCCTTCCCAATTAGGCCTAAGCACGCATGCAAAGGGGTCTTGTGTGGCCAAAAATACGGGCCTAAGCACCACGTCACCCAATCCAATCTGTCTGTCTCGAACCCTTTTATTGAAGTATCTTATAGCCCTTTATTGGTATGCAACGTTTTTAAGTTGTGCTTCTTCTTGCTTTTTCTTTAATTAAATCTAGGACTTCTTCGAGATGAGATTGGTTTGAGTCCTAGTTTTATACTTCACGTATGATGGTAGGAACTTCGACATCAATGGGCAACATCGCTTCGCAGCCGTAGGCTAGGGAAAAAGGTGTATGTCCAGTTGAGGTTCGAGCTGTTGTTCTGCAAGCCCATAGGACTTGTGGTAATTCTTTTGGCCACATGCCTTTAGCTTCTTCGAGCCTTTTCTTAATGGAGATTGTTGACGCGGTTCTTCGCCAACAGGTAATTATACGGATAAATGGGATGGATTAGTGCTAAATAGTGAACCGTATTATGAAAATGTCGTAACTCTAAATCGGTGAAATTAGTATCGGGGGAAGGTTATCACTCCTTTCCTTTTTAGGTGGTTCGAAGGTTAAAATCCCTCTAGTCCACCAGTCAATATTATTGATATCTCTTGAGTATTCCTTACAGAGTGTTTCTATACAACAAAAACGCTAACCCCTTGCAATGCCCAGAGTCTTGGTATTTATAGGGAGAGGATACCTGGGCATTGGTAAAGGGGGTCATCCCGTGACCTTATTACCCGTCATGTCATCTCTGTGACATTGATGATTAATTCCTAAAACCTGACAATAAGGTGTTGTCTAATCAATAGGTAAGGGGGATAATGGGCCGCATGGCCCAAACCAGTCGTGGGGAGGCTAAACACACACGTTTATACTGCGTGTCTGAGAATTCAGGAATGGAATAGACATGTGATGTTTGATATGCGCACGTTTACATTGCGTGGTAGCCTTTACAAGGATTCGACTGTCAGATCTATGCAGCACCTCGAGCTTGATGTAGCGCCAGCTCATGATATCCATATTGCTGATCCACTGCCTTCGAGTAGACTGATAACTCTTTGATCAGCTTGGGCTAGGGAGGTGGAGACTCATAACAGCAGCTTCGGCTGGACGATTTACACGTGGCGGACTGAATTATGCCCCTTTCCAGCTTGCTAATAACTTGCGGATATTTAGGGCGTACATTTACCCCTCAAGCCTCTGCTCGTGACACATGACGTCATCTGTGACCACGGCGGGGGCTTTTAGGTTTCTTTTTCGACTCTTCATGTCTCGTCCACTGCGCAGGTATCAGACACGTGGAGCACCGTGGTTGGCGACGGTCCGTCTTCCGATAATTACATTAAATGGCCTAGCCTATCTTCGGCTGTCGTTTCATCTCTCGAGTTATGACCCTCGTATCTCGCATTGACGCGATCGAACAGTCCTCATTCCTTTGCCTTTTACGTATATATATGGTTGGCCACCTTTCGCATGAGCCACCTTTTATTTGAATTTTTTTTTTCATCTTCTCTCCTCTTTAACCTCATAAGTTTTTCTTCTTTCAGTCGTCGTCCCAAAGATCTCTACGCTCTTGCCACAAGGGTTTTTTCGCAACTCCAGTTCTAAAGGCTTCACTAGGCTTCTGATTCCTACGCTTTTTGCGACTTTCACACGTCAAAAACACTGTAAGTCCCCTGCCTGTTGCACTTTTTGATCTTTCCGTTTCCTTGTTAGGTTAACTTCTTTCTTAGTCGCACACTGTAGGTTGTTTTTGGCTGGTGTTTTGTGCGTAGGTTTGTATCCCAGGGGTATCAATCATATGAGAACATGTTTAGGAATGTGATGTATAGTGCAAGATAACTTCTGGGTAAATTTTTCTGGGATGCCTGATTGGAGAGGGGAAGGCGATAGGTTTCTGGGGTGCAAAACTGGGTAGCTTAGGGGTCACGCTTCCTAGGCGGTTTTTCTTTTTTGAAACTTTCCCTCCAAGGCAAACATTATCCTGACCCTCCTAACACACAAATCCAGAGCAATCGGGGATCCGTTGGAAACACAGGTGCGTGATCACAGCATCACGTGGCCTCACGCACCGCGGGCTGATATTACCTCAGCTCATGTACAACAATCACTTCTCGCGCTAGATTCCATTTTCTATTTTTAGGTCGCCTATCTAAAATTTCTTCATCTTTGTTCGTTAGGCGACCAGATGGGGCCCAGGAAGAACATGCCCAAAAAGAGTGCCGCCGGCTCGTCATCCTAGCAGGCCAGCAAGGGGAAAGAGATAGTTGCTGAATCTCCAATCCCCCACTTTGGTCCCACCGTGGAGAAAGAGGTCGAGGTGGGACCTGATGCCTTCTTCGAGGCTGAGAGGATAGTCTCGAAGGTTACGACCCAAGGGAGGGTCAACAAGATCTTGCTGTCCCATAACATCAAAATTGGGATAGGCTCTCTTGTTGTCCGACCTCCCTTCGAGGGCGAGAGGAGCTGCACACCTCTCGACGAGGAGTTCGCGGCCTGGAGCGACGAACACCTCAATGCCGGGGGCTTCCTTCCTTTGGACCAGTACTTTGCAAACTTTCTGAATTACGTGAAGCTGGCTCCCTTTCAACTGCCCCCGAACTCCTACTGTCTGCTGGCGGGGCTCAGGTACCTCTTCCTGAAGCATGAATGGGAGGTCCCTACACCAGCGGACATCCTTTATTTTTTCTACCTCAAGGCCAACCTGGATCAACGGGGGCGAGGTGACGGGTTCTATTACTTGACCCATTTTCTCAACTCGGCTGTGGTCATTGAGCTGCCCAGCCACCCCAACGACTTCAAGGACCAGTTCTTTATGTCGACGGGGTTTCGCAACTGCGATCACCATTACTTCAACCGTCCTCGTAAGTTCTTTCTATCCTTAGCTTGCAAAATCATCACTGATTTGTTTCTTTCCATGGGTATTGACTTGAATACCATCGTGCAACTATTTTTGCGAGGATGGCCAAATCGGTGACCCTCGGGGTCAATACGAGACCTTGGCGGGGCTCCCACCAAGCGAAAAAGACTACCGTCAGCTCGTGTCGGATGAGACGATGCTGGCGTGCAAGTTAATTTCTCTGGGCCAGACTCTGGCCTTGAGGAGGCCGTGGGCCATCCTAGTAGCCCGCGAGCTGGCGTCCATTCCTGAGGGGGGCGCTGCACTGAATGACGAGCAGGATGAGGAGGATGAGGTGCCGCTCGTGCGCCGAAAGTGGCCCCTCAAGGTTGTTCGGGACCCTGACGCGGATCGGATCCAGTCTGGGGCAGCAGCCGGCCCCTCTGGCCAAGGTAACCCTTACCTGTTTAGGGATTTAGACAGGGCTACCGTAGACCTTCGACTTGCTAGGTTTAACCCAAGCTAGCTCGTTCATCGCCACGAAGATGACCCAAACCTTAACGTAACTCTACTCCAGAGTGTAGATCAAATGGTGTTACCCTTTGACATGAGCCACCCTAGGGGCACTGTAGCAGTAGACAACACCCTGGCTTTTAGGTCAGCCTTCTTTCAGGAGTACGGGACCAACCTTAGGTCGTGGCCCTCCCTTCTGGAGGGTGTAGTCGCTTCAGGGCTTAGGAAGTATGTAGAGGAGTCCAGTCCTGAGGCTGATCTGGACCCCGAGCCCCCTCTCATTCGCGAGGTTATAGACCTAGAGTCCCCCATAGAAGCTCTGCGGCTGGAGGTCGTGGCAATAGATTCCTCCTCCAGCTCGGAGGGTAGGACCTTTTCAATATATCCTTAGATTTTTCTTCTAATTGAATAACCTTGCATGTCTTAACGCTTCCTTCTTTTTTGTTTCATGTGAAGAGATGGCACAGCCCAGAGACAACGTCTTGCGGTCCATCTTCCAGGGGGGGAATCCTCCTTCCAGATCGTCCGGGCCCCTGGTCAAGAAGCCCCAGTTTACCTAGAAGACTCCTCCCAGGCCAGTCAACAAGTCTCCCGCTAAGGGGAGGAGCCAAGGCCCTGCACCAGGGGAGAGCATGCCTCCACCTCCTCCGTGACCTCCTATCCCTACTCGGGACTAGGAGACACCAACTGGAACCCCGCCAGCTCCCACTCCCACCGTGCGTATACTGGTTAACACTCAGGCTTTGGAGAAACTCCCCGAGGCCTTCCGAGGGACGGTCTACGAGACCGCGAGCTACACGGTGGAGCATTATTACAACGCCACCCCAAGGGACTTGCGGGAGATCGAGATGAGGAGCCCCAAGAATGTCATGGAGTCCTCGCTGGGGATGAACCTCACGATAAGGCTGCCTAGTTAACTTAGTCAATTTTCTCTGTTTTCTCTTTAGCACATGCCTTACTATATTTTCATTTGCAGGCGGCTTTGGATCTACACCGCATCATAACTCGGTCCAGGGCCAGGCTTAGCGAGATCAAGGGCGAGTTCTAGACTGCTTAGGCTGCTCTCGTGTCTGCACTACAGTAGGAGAGAGATGCCAAGGCTGCCTTGACGGCTGTCAAGGAAAGCGAAAAGGCCGCGCAGGTCGCACTGGCCGCCGCGAAGGCCGATCTGGAAGCCGCCCAGGGGGCCTTGGCCACGAAGAAGATCGATCTCGAGGCTGCACAGGCTGGCTTGGCTACTGCGAAGGCCAAGCTTGAGGAGGCCAAGGCCGCCCTTGTCGCAGAGATGACATCTTCCAGCTCTTCCATGGAAGCCATGCTCTATCACTGCTGGGCCTTCAACCAGGATGGCGATTTCTCCTTCCTGGCACCAGAGGTCTGGGAGCCTTTCCTCGAGAAGTTCAAGGCTCACCTTCAACAGGAGGCACCTTCTGAGACCGGGGAGACTTCCGCTGTAGGCGAGCAGGAGACCGAAGGGGTGACCTCAGCAGAACGCCCTGGAGGGGCCTAGAATTTTTATTTTTATTTTTAATTTTTTACCACAAGGTTTTTCCCCTCGAGACAATGGGTTTTTCTGATTTTTCATTTTAATCTACTTTTACCATTATTGCCATTTACTCTTAGCACATTCGGTAAAAACTTAGTCCGCGGGACCGCCTCTCCATTAAGCCGAGCTAGCTTGAAAGTTCCTTCTTTCACAACCTCTATTATTTGAGAGGGTCCTTCCCAGTTTGGCCCCAACACTCTGTCCTTGGGATCCTTACCGGCTAAGAAGACTCTTCTGAGCACCAGGTCGCCTACGCTAAAGGTGCATTTCTTGACCTTTGAGTTGAAGTAACGAGTAATCTTCTTTTGATAATGTGCGAGCTGTAGTTGCGAAGATTCTCATTTTTCATCAATTAGGTCGAGGGACGCGCAAAGCAATTTGTCGTTCTGGTCTTGGTCAAATGTTTGGAATCTGTGCGAGGCTATCTTTACTTCGACAGGAAGGACGGCCTTACTCCCAAAAGTAAGGGAGAAAGGAGTGTGACCCGTCGAAGTTCAGTGCGAGGTCCAGTACGCCCACAGTACCTGGGGGAGCTGTTCGGGCCAAACTCCCTTGGCTTCATCTAGCCTCTTGTTAAGGCTTTCTTTTAGCGTCTTGTTCACAGCCTCGAACTGCCCATTAGCTTGGGGGTAGGCCACGGAGGAGAAGATTTTAACTATGCCGTGCCTCTCACAAAATTCGCGCGAAGAGGTCTCTATCGAACTGTGTTCTGTTATCCGACACGATCTTCTTTGGCAGCCCGAATCGGCAGACAATATTCTTGACTACGAAGTTGAGGACCCTCTTTAATCGTCGCCTGGGCTTCTGCCTCTACCCATTTTGTGAAGTATTCTATAGCCACTACAGCATAGCGAACTCCTCACTTTCCCGTGGGGGGCACCAACTAAATCAATCCCCCAGACCGCGAACGGCCACGAGGAGGAAATCATCTTTAGCTCGACTGGAGGGGCTAGGACGATCGTGGCGAACTGCTGGCACCTGTCGTAACTTTTGACATAAGAGATCGAGTCTTTTGAAAGAGTGGGCCAATAATACCCTTGCCTCAACACCTTTAAGGCCAGGGATTGCCCCCAGCGTGATCTCCGCAAAATCCCTCATGTACCTCCTGCAAAATGGTCTTCGCCTCGTCTGGCAAAATACACCGCAGAAGAGGTAAAGAGAGGCCACGCCAATACAACGTCCCGTCTATTATTACATACCTTGGAGCCTGGTAAAGTACCCTCCTTGCATCGTTTCGTTCCTCGGGTAACTTCCCTGTTGTGAGGTACTCGAGTATGGGAGTCATCCAGGTTGGTCTGGTGTCGATCATCTCGACCTCCGCCCCGATTTCCTCTATGCTTGGTCTTTCCAAGAACTCTACTGGTACCAGCCCCAAAGTTTCTGCCTCCCCAGAGGTGGCGAGCTTTGCCAGGGCATCCGCATTGGCATTCTGCTCCTGAGGTATCTGCTCAATAAAGCCGTGCTTAAATGCAGATAACTCCTTCTTTAACTTGGCAATGAAGCAGCCATATTGGTGCCCCGTGCTTGGTATTCTCCTAATACCTGGTTTACCACGAGCTAGGAATCGTTGTAGCACTGGACGGAGTTGGCCTTCAGCTCCTGGGCCACCCTTAGCCTAGCCAATAAAGCTTCGTATTCGGCTTCATTGTTGGATGCTTTGAATCCGAATCGCAACGCGGAGTGGAATCGATGTCCCTCAGGGGATATCAATATGATTCCAGCCTCGGACCCATTTTTCGTTGGACGAGCCATCTACGAAGACTTTCCATGAGGTCCGAATCGGTTCTTCCACCGGGTCTTCTTGGAATCCTGTGCATTCTGCCACAAAATCAGCCAGGGCTTGGCTTTTTATAGCAGTTCGCGACGCGTATTGTAACGCCCTACTACCTTAGAGCCGTTACTAAGTGAGTTTAAAATGTGTAATTAGGTTGCTAGACGAGGTTTTGATAATAAAAGCGTGATAGGAATATAGGCTGTAATCTTTAAAATTACTCTAACTCGTTAAAAGTTTAAAAGTTTAACATTCGGGATCCCAAAATGAGGTTTGCAAAATATTTACAATTCAAAATAGGTCTACAGATGACTAATTGTTAAAAACATAGTTTAATACAGCCCTTTCTCAAAATGCCCCCAACCAAAGCAGTCGGGTAGGCCAAACATGTACATGCCGCCCCCACGCTCTCCGTACTCATGGCTGGTTGACTTTCTCTTTGCCCTTACCTGCAACACAGAGCACCCGTGAGCCGAAGCCCAGCAAGAAAACTCATACAGCACACAACATATGCATATCATACAATCACTATAGCAGATAACTCACAATTAATCAGACAATCCATAAGATTTATACACATATACGGCCATACCGTCCCAAAAGCGTTACCGAAGCCTGGGTTCTCAGTCCACACCGTAAGGATATCCCATGTACCCATTGGGGTCTCACCCTAACCATAAGCACTCCACGTGCTAAGTGATATTCCTGGCCCCACTGCCGTTCTCGGCTCCTTTGCCGTTCATGCTACTATATAATAATCCAAACAAAACTACATCCTAACAACAATGTAATCTAGGGTCGTGCCCTGCAACAACACTATGGACCCATGCCCTGATCCACGGGTGTTACAGTTTTCTTACCTGTATCCCGAGCATCACAATGCACCAAAGCCTCGAGCACGGTCCTCTATCCCGAGCCTCTCCGAAGACCTAGTCACAACACATATAAAACATCCTTTAATACTAACCAATCCAAAACCACTTCCCGAGACTAATCCCACACTCTCGGAATCCCCAAATTCCTAAAACAATACATCGGAAACATTCCCCGAACCCCCGGAGCAAAAGCCTAAAATTGCAAAATTCCTTGTTCTGGAAATAGCCTAGCGCCGCGGCGCTGCCCTTGAGGGCCGCGGTGCCCAGCAAGTCAGAGAGCATCCCCCAGCCCAGAAGCAGCCTCGTGCCGCGGCGCCCCTTCGCGAACCCAGAAATTTTGATTTTCCTCTGCGTTTTTCCTAAGCCAAAACACCTCCAACTCAACCCAAACACATATCTAAACCCCAAAACCAATTTAAAACCCCAGATAAACCATCTAACAACCTTTAAACATCATCCACAGGTATAGATACATAATCACTTCCATAAATCCCACTTGATTCCAAATTTCAATAGTTCAAACCAGTAAGTTTAGAAATTCAGACCAAAGCCTACAAAAACCTAAACCATACTTCAAATTCCTTAAGCCACAACAGAAACAAACTTCATAATTGCACAGAATCCTTACCTCAAGTAGAGAATTCAACCTTAAGCTCCCTTGATTCCAGCTCCAAGCTATGCCCTCTGATTTCACAAGCTGAATTCCCAAACAAGCCAGCCACAAACCATCTTTCAATTCCAACCTAAATTCTATAGAAACTTACTAAAAACACAGAGATTCCAGAGATGAAACTTACCTCTGACCAATCTTGATTCTTGTTTGGCTTCAATTGCTTCAAATCACCTTGATTCCTCTCCTAAATCTCAGAATTCTTCCCTTCCTTTCTTCCTTTTTGCCCTTAATTCTCTTTTTCTTTCAGCACAAACTGAATTTCCCAAGTGAAATAACGTGAATGATCTTTCCCTTAGCTGAAGTAATCTAAATCCCTACCAAAAGACCACTTTGCCCTTCCATCTATTTCCCCTTCTAACTAAACCTCAAGGCCCTTTCTGTCATTCCTACTTTCTTACAATTCTACCACTTCTTTCATCTAAACTTGTTACTCTCAGCAGTTACTAATGGTTACTCAGGTTACTCAATATCCAATAACCATTAACCACTAATTCTCAACTCAACTTACAAAATTCCCAAAGTACCCCTAGGCTCCTCCCGAGCCGGGTATAAAATCCCGTTGTGACTTTTAAGTTAACTAGCTCCCTAGGGCCGTCTCGGCACGTGCATCACATTAATAACACCACACCTACGTGGTACAAATCACATAATACAATTATCACATTTATGCCCGCAGCAGGCCAAAACTACCAATTTACCCCTAACATACAAACGGGGTCCACATGCATATTTATTCCACCTAAACATGCATTCTAATCACATATTCATTCAAATTCATATGTTATCATGTTAATTCACTTATTGCCCTCCAGGCACGCTAATCAAGGTCCTAAACCTTATTAGCAACTTGGGGTGTTACACGTATAGTATTTCAAATTGGCTGAGCTCGATAGCCCATTTCAACAAACATCCCGATCCTTCAGGTTTATGCAAAACCTGCCTTAACGGCTGATCGGTTATGACGTGTATTGAATGGGACTGGAAATATGACTTGAGCTTTTGGGAGGCCGTAATAAGGCAGAAAGCCATCTTCTCCATCAACGGGTATCGGGATTCAACCCCGAGAAGCCTCTTGTTGATATAATAGACTGGCTTCTGAGACCGGTCTTTTTCTCGGACTAGTAAGGCGCTAGCCGCATCTTCCGTGACAGCTAGGTAAAGGAAAAGAGGCTCTCCTGCTGTTGGTTTGGACAATACGGGCGGCTCGGCCAAATGTGCTTTCAGGTTGAGGAAGGCACGTTCGCAATCTTCGGTGCATTCTAACTTTTTATTTCCCCGGAGCAGGTTGTAGAATGGCAAACACTTGTCGGTGGATTTGGAAATGAACCGATTAAGGGCTGCCACCCTTCCTGTCAGACTTTGAACGTCTTTTCGCGACTGGGGTGGTGGCATCTCGAGCAGCGACTTCATCTTATCGAGGTTCGCCTCTATCCCCCTGGTGTTGACAATGAAACCCATAAATTTTCCTGACGCAACCCTGAAAGTACACTTTTGGGGATTTAGCCTCATGCCGTATTCTCTTAAAATTTTAAAGCATTCCTTCAGATCGGAGACATGGTTATCGACATTTTTTGACTTGACCAACATGTCGTCAACATACACTTCCATGTTTTTCCCGATCTGATTGGTAAACATCCTATTTACCAATCTCTGGTACGTAGCTGCTGCATTTTTCAGTCCGAAAGGCATGGCCTTATAACAATAAACGTTAGTTGGGGTCATGAAGCTAGTGTGCTCCTGGTCCGCCGGATTCATGGCGATCTAGTTATAGCCCGAGTATGCATCCATAAAAGACATGAGCTCGTGCCCTGCCGTGGCATCCACCAATTGGTCAATCCTTGGCAAAGGGAAGCAATCTTTCGGGCAGGCTTTATTTAGATTGGAAAAGTCGATGCAGGTTCGCCACTTCCCGTTGGGCTTCGGGACCAAAACGGGATGGGCGACCCAGATCGGGTACTTTGCCTCGCGGATAAAGCCGCACTTTAAGAGTCGGGCTACTTCCTCCTCTAGGGCCTTAGCTCGGGTAGTACCCAGGCGCCTTTGTTTCTAAGACTTCGCAGGCATGTTCTTGTCTAAGTTGAGGGTGTGCATGATGACACTTGGGCTTATCCCTACCATGTCTCCATGAGACCAGGCGAACACATCTAGATTTTCTTGTAGAAACCTAATCAGCTCCGCCTTCCTTTCGCTACACAGGTTTTTCCCGAGCTTTACCACCTTCGAGGAGTCTTGTGGGTCGATATTCACCTCCTCGAGCTCTTTGATGGCCTGGAGCTCGGATCTATCCTAGCCTATTCATGGGTCGATATCATTATTCGAGATGATACCCTCCCCCCTGACATTCTGAGGTTATTCTATCTCCAGAGTAAATCCTACTTCCTGAGATTCCTCGTTCTCGCCCTGGATGGTCATCGCCTGCTGCCCGAGTCGTGACTTTCCCTTCATGGAAATACTATAGCATTCCTTGGCAGCGAGCTGATCACCTCGGACCATGCATATCCTCGTGGAGGAGGGGAATTTGACTGCGAGGTGGCGGATAAAGGTTACGGCCTCAAACGCTATCAATGTAGGTCGACCCAGAATGGTGTTGTAGGCGGCGGGACAATCGATGACCACAAATTCAAGGAGTTTAGAGATAGTCCGGGGCCCCTCTCCCAAGGTAATTACCAGCTCAATTGTCCCTATCGCCGCTGATCCTTCTCCGAAAAGTCCATACAACATCATGGAGGTGGCTTTCAACTTGGTGATAGATAAACCCATCTTTTCCAGCGTAGGCTGGAACAGCAGGTTCACTGAACTCCCATTATCGACCAGTATCCTCCTAACTCTTCAGTTGGCGAGCTGGGCGGTTATGACCAGAGGGTCGTTATGGGGGAACTGGACGTGACTAGCATCTTCCTCGGTGAATATGATTGGCTGCCTTTCCAGTCATTGCTGTTTGGGTAGATGCTGCTCTGGGACGAACTCCACTCCGTTATGAGCCTTCAATTCATTGACATATCTCTTCTGGGGACCCCTGCTCGTGTCGGCCAGGTGGGGGTCTCTGGAGATCGTGGATATCTCTCCTCCTATCACAGGAGGAGGGGTGTCCTGATTTATCCGGGGCCCGGGCTGACTCACCGGAGCTTCTGTAGCCGGTTAACTGGCGGGAACTCTATTCCGCGCATATTGATCCAAGGGTCCGGCTCTGATGAGAGTCTTGATCTCATCCTTCAAATGCCTACAATCGTCAGTGTTGTGGCCAATGTCATTGTGGAATCGACAAAACTTGGAGTGGTCCCTCTTGGCCTTCCGGTGCTTCAAAGGCTTTGACTTTTTCCAGGGAAGGCGCGTAGATTTTTCTAGGAAAATGTGCTCCCTAGTGTTTGTGAGCTCGGTGTAAGTCGCGTAGACTGGCTTAAATTTTTCCATGGGCTTGTTCTTCTTCGGGCCGTGCTGGCCGTCCTCGCTGCTCCCTTTTCTCTTGCCTCCACCCAATTGGTTATTTTGTGTAATGGTTTGAGTCATTTTCACGAAATCCGTTTCCACTCCAACGGGCTGATCAGGGGCTTGGCTGGTTCCCGCGACCGATGCTCGCGCCTCTTCCAGGTTTATCCATCCCTAGGCCTTGTTTAGGAATTCATCCACGGTGCTGACACCTTTCCTCTGTATCTCTTTCCATAGTCCGCCTCCAACAAGGATCCCAGTCGTTAAGGCCATAAGCTTGGAACTATCGTCCGCGTCCCTGGCTCGAGCCGAGACGTTTGCGAACCTGCTCAGGTAAGCTTTCAAAGGTTCCTTGGGCTGCTTCTTCACGTTCACCAGGGTATCGTCTTTGACGCGGGAAGCTTGAGAAGCTCAGAACGCCCTCTTGAAGTCAGCAGAGAAGGTTTTCCACGAGTTGATGGACTGCTTTTTATTCTGCTTGAACCATTGCCTGGCTGGCCCAGTCAAGGTGGAAGGAAATATCAAACACCTTAGCTCGGGGCCGATGTTGTGGGCCATCATCAGGGTGTTGAACATACCCAAATAATCCGACGGGTCTCCGTCTCCGTTGAACTTGGACAAGTGGGGTATACGGAATCCAGGCGGATATGCCGTGGCCGCTATGCTAGGGGTGAAGAGCTCAAGTTCATCCCCCGAGTAGTATTCATCTTTTTCCTTTTCCGATAAGAGCTTCTTCATCAACTCCTCCATCTAAGCTAAACACTCTAGGGTTTGGTCCTTACTTCCTTGGTTGTTCTGGGGCTGTTCAACAGCTCCAGTTCCATTGTAAGCGTTAAGTGGGTTATTGTCCCTCCAAGCTTGAGCTTGGTTAGGTGGGGCATTCCCACTGTCACGTACTTCCGATAGACCATCCCCTCAGTGAGCATGACTACCATTTATAGCCGGACCTCCTCTCTGTGAGTTGAGGCGATCCCGAAGGTCGGCCCTTGGGGTGGCCCGAGGGCTTTGAGCCGAGCTCAAGCGATTACGCAGGTCTTCACCAGACATGCCACTTCGGTGACTCCCAGTCCAATAACTCCCGTTTGAAAAACTCGGAGCCCGCTGCTGAGGGCGAGGATCCGGGACTTCCCCGTGTGCTCGGCTGCGACAGGAAGGACCGACTGAAGGAGGATTTATCCTGCAGCTCCCATGAGCCGGAATGTCCTGAACTGGATGGGGAGGAGATGGGTATCTTATTGGTGACAGGGGATGCCTAACTAGTGACACGATCCTAGTCCCGTCCGGGCGGATCAAGCTAGGTCGCGGCCGCTCCACCCTACCATCCCCGTCGTCCTATGCTCGGCGGTTTGATCGAGGTGCAGGACGGCTGCCCGGAGCAGGCTGTCTCCACGAGCCCTCCTCGGATCTCCTCCATGAGCTGCCTCGGGCCCTTCTGGGTGCGTTCAATTATTGAATCAAGCTAGGAGTTGAGGTTCGGACCGATCGGCTGAATTGCTAATTGGCCCTAGGAAACTCCTCAAACAAAGTTTCCTGGTGGTGGTGTGATGTGGGAGTAGAACTTGGAGTTGAGGTTCTGACTGACCGGTTGGGCCCAGACTAGTTATCCCGGCAGGACTTATGAGTCCCACTATGCCTCTTTCCGACGTTAGTGTCGGTTGTAAGAGGGGGTAGTCGGGCCAAGACATCTTCGATTTGCTTGTTTTCTTTGGATAGCTGACTCCTCAACTGTGTGTTCTCCATCTCTATCGCCGTGTAGAAATCTGGGTTCAGATTTGGCGGCCGGGGTGCCGAACTTCCGGTGTTGTCCTGGCCCATTGGCTGCTTTCCCGATCACTGCTAGACCTCGGGGTTTTGTTCATCGGATATGGCGGCATGGTGGACCTCCTGCCCATCATGTTGACCCGCTTCATTACCATGCCTCGAATGGGTAACCGCCATGGTCAGGTTTTCTGCACTAGCACCAATCTAAATCCTCTCAATGAAAGCACCAAACTGTTGATGCGGTTCTTTGCCAACAGGTAATTATACGGATAAACGGGATGGATTAGTGCTAAATAGTGAACCGTATTATGAAAATGTCGTAACTCTAAACTGGCGAAATTAGTATCGGGGGAAGGATATCACTCCTTTCCCTTTTAGGTGGTTCAAAGGTTAAAATCCCTCTAGTCCACCAGTCAATATTATTGATATCTCTTGAGTATTCCTTACAGAGTGTTTCTTTACAACAAAAACGCCAACCCCTTGCAACGCCCAGGGTCTTGGTATTTATAGGGAGAGGATACCTAGGCGTTGGTAAAGGGGGTCATCCCGTGACCTTCTTACTCGTCATGTCATCTCTGTGACATTGATGATTAATTCCTAAAACCTGACAATGAGGGGTTGTCTAATCAATAGGTAAAGGGGGATAATGGGCCGCATGGCCCAAACCAGTCGTGGGGTGCCTGAACACGCACATTTATACTGCGTGTCCGAGAATTCAGGAATGGAATAGACACGTGATGTCTGATATGCGTGGTAGCCTTTACAAGGATTCGACTGTCAGATCTATGCAGCACCTCGAGCTTGATGTAGCGCCAGCTCGTGATATCCATATTGCTAATCCACTGCCTTCGAGTAGACTGCTAACTCTCTGATCAGCTCGGGCTAGGGAGGTGGAGACTCATAACAGCAGCTTTGGGTGGACTATTTACACGTGGCGGACTGAATTATGCCCCTTTCCAGCTCGCTAATAACTCGCGGATATTTAGGGCGTACAAAGATCTTTAGAGCCTTGTTTACGACTTCGACCTGGCCATTTGCTTGTGGACGGGCTACTGAGGAGAAACTTTTAATTATTCCATTTTTCTTGCAGAGTTGTGTGAACAACTTGCTATCGAACTAGGTTCCATTATCTGAGATAACCTTCTCTGGTATCCCATATATGCAAATTATGTCTTTACCAAAAAATCCAAGAATTTTTTCGAAGTGATTGTGGCCAGAGGTTTTGCCTCGGTCCATTTGGTGAAGTAGTCCATAGCCACTACAACATATCTGACTCCACCTTTTCCCATTGGTATAGATCATATGAGGTCGATTCTCCATACTGTGAATGGCCATGGGGAATTCGTCATAGTGAGCTCGGTTGATGGAGCTCGAGGTATTGAGGCGAACCATTGACATTTATCGCAGCATTTAACATATTCAACACAAATCTGCTTTTACTGTAGGCCAAAATTATCCTTGCCTAATTACTTTCTTTGAGAGGCTATGCCCCCAGTGTGATCTCCACAAAGCCCCTCATGAATTTCTTATAGGATCTTTTTAACCTCGGGTGGAGTTACACATCTTAGTAATGGCATGGAATACCCTCTTCTGTACAATCTTCCTTCCAAGATAATGTATCTTGGTATTTTGTACATTAGTTTTCTAGCCTCGTTCAGGTCTGTTGGGAGGCTCCCGATTTTGAGGTAGTCGATTATCGGTGTCATCCAAGTAGGTTGTGAGTCTATCATATCAACCTTGACTTCATCAGTCTCGATTATGCTTGGTTCTGGTAAAAATTCTATTGGTACCACAGTAAGTGTGTTTGAGCATCTGCATTCGAATTCTGTTCTCGTGGAACTTGCTCAATCGCGTAGAACTCGAATTGTCCAAATGCTACCTTGAATTTTTCCAAGTATGCTGCCATTTTAGTGCCCCGAGCCTGGTATTCTCCTAGGACTTGGTTGACAACTAATTGAGTGTCACTATAGCAGTGAATGGATTTTGCCTTTAGCTCGGAAGCTATTTGGAGCCCTACTAATAATGCCTCATACTCAACATCATTATTGGATGCCTCGAAACCAAACCTTAAAGCAGAATGAAACCTTTTTCCTGATGGGGTTATTAGAATAATGCTTGCCCCTGACCCATTCTCATTAAAGGATCCATCGACGTATAGTCTCCATAGCTCGCAGACTGGGGTTACAACTTCTTCGTTGGTTATTCCAGTACACTCGACTATGAAGTCAGCTAAGGTTTGTCCCTTTATCGTCATTCTAGGGTGATACGTTATCTCGAACTATCCAAGCTCGACCGCCCATTTCAATAGTCTTCCGGATGCTTTAGGTTTCGATAATATTTGTCTCAGTGGCTGATTAGTCAACACATGTATAGGGTGTGCTTGGAAGTACGGTCAAAGTCTCCAGGATGCGAGTATTAAGCCCAACACGAGCTTTTGCATCAGTGGATATGTTGATTTTGCCCCCAGTAATCTTTTGCTGACATAATAAACAGGTTTTTGTACTTTTTATCCTCCAGAACTAATGCTGCATTGATTGCATACTCGGTTGTAGCGAGGTATAAATACAAACGGTCAGAAAATTATTCTAATCGAATTATTCATAAATTTTATATATGGACAATAAGGAAGAACGAAACCCTTTTTACTTTTTTCTGGATCTTCCGTCAACTGCTCAATCAATTACTTCTTCGTGGAATAATAACAAGAAAATTACTTGATTTTCTTTTATTATATTATCCCCATACCCTTCTTTTTTCCTTCATTAATTTGATTCTTTCTTTCGATGGATATCGGAATTCCATATAATTCGAATTAAAAATGAAAAAGAAATCTAGGAATCCGGGAGGGCATAATTGGACTTATATGTGAAATTAATTGAATATATGTGTGATTATGTGGCATACATGATTTATATGGTGATATGAATATATATGCATGTTTATGTGTATTAAATATAAATGTGGGCCTGTTCTTGTTAATAAGAGCATATGTGTAATTTTGGCCTATTAAGGGTATAAATGTAATTATGTGTTATATGATTGAGACCACATTATTATGTGGATATATTTGTGATATTCGGCTCGAGGCGATCCTGGTGAGTGGATTAGCAGAATAGGCACAACGGGGTTAAATACCCAGCTCGGGGTGAGGGTATTATGGGAACTTAGCGCATATATGGGGTGAAATTCCATTTTTTAAAATTACCAACTGAATTTAATAAACAATTTAATTAATGTGGAGCTGTTAAACAATTTTTTAATCAAACAAATATTATGATATATCAAGACAGAATGCTGATAGACCAGAATATAAGAACAGATAGTAAATAAACTTAAAGTAACGTGACACAAAAAGTTTTTTACGTGGTTTGGAAAACCTAGTCCACGGGGCCATGCCTAGAGATAAAATCAATTAGTAAAGTCTCAAGAATACAAAAATCCATTGACTTATACAAGTTTAGACTCCCTCTAAATCTTTGTCGCAACCTTGAAGTACTCCACTTTAATAATGTGATGTTGATAAACACCAAGAGCATGAAATCTCTTCTGATCTTGATGAGTGCTTACTTCCTCCCGGAGTAAGTCTTGTGAAAATATTCTCCCGAAGACTTGTATGTCACGTTCACAAGCTTTATGACCTATTTAAGAATAAACAACACAAAGCATAAACAAACAAAGAGATAGCAGAACAAGAACTACTCTTTACAAACAAAAATAACTCTTCAAAAGCATAAAACATTAGAATGGTGAAGAGGTAAGGTTGGCTGCTTCTTAGGTCTGGTATTTATAGAGTTTAGAAACCCCTAAGTTAGTTAATCTCGTTTATGATCCAAATCAGACCAAATCGGGATGTTACTCAAAATTACTTCTCATTTCATTTACTGCAGGAATTTCTATATGTGATAGACAACCATTCTGTAGCATTAGGAAATTGGTGAACCTAGTCTTAAAACCCAACCTCGTTCATTTTTGAAGTTTCCTTT
Source organism: Humulus lupulus (assembly GCF_963169125.1). Lineage (NCBI taxonomy): Eukaryota > Viridiplantae > Streptophyta > Magnoliopsida > Rosales > Cannabaceae > Humulus > Humulus lupulus. The sequence goes on along the minus strand of NC_084801.1, from coordinate 123,183,444 downwards.
CTTGGGCATCAAGACTCACTGGTTTTTCTCTTTTTAAATAAACTAGAATCAATCAAAATATCCAGAGAACAATCCTATAAGACGTCCTTCTTAAAATAGACAAATTACCATAAATAAATTAGGAAATTTGACTAAGAATAAAATTTACTTTAATAAGGATTTGATTCTTACCAAAATAAGACACAATCACACTTAATTACCCAATATAAAATTTCAAAAAAATACACTTTAAATAATAAAATATATTTATTAAAAAGGTTTGCCAAAATAGGAATTTACAATCTCCCCTTTTGGCAACTTTTTACACAAAATATATTTTCGGCAATATGAGCTAAAAAAACATGCAACAAACACTTTGGTAGAAAAAATAAAAGTTCCTAAGAACTCCCCCTACAAACAAACATACTAGCAAAGATACGATTTGTTAGCTTTTTTGATAAAGTTTAACAAGACATACCACACAAATCCCCCTGAAAATAGGGTCTAGAGTTGTACACAAAAAAACATAAAAATAAAAACCATGCAATCCAACTACTCCCCCTTTTTGTCTATCAAGGAGCCAAAGTAACGAAAATTAAAAAACAAAAAACAATGAACATGTTCTTTGGACAAACTAAACAAGATAAAAATGGAAAAACATGAAAAATAGAAACTTAACACCCTTGGCTAAGGCTGTCAGCTGAGCAAGGATTGCTTGTTGAGTGGCCTCCAATGTTCCAAGTCGATTTTGTACCATTGTAAGATCAGTCTTGATAGCGAGCATTTCTGATGTCGCAGGACCAACACCAGATGGAGCATTAACAGTGGCAGTGGAAACAAAGGGAATCACCACGGACTTGGACTTCTTCGATGCTTGATCTTTCCCTTCAAATGGCTTGAATGTGGGACCAGGAGGAGGAACCTCAACTGACTCATTTGGCATCAGGACATCTTTCTGAGATGACAGAATCTTAAAGATGAGTTGTGGAAATAACAGGTTGAACCCCTTCTTTTTTGACAGAATCTTAAAGATGAGAAACAATTTGGTCCATAATTAAGGAAGGAAGATCTATCTGTGCACCAGAATCATTCTTGAATAGAAAGAATGCCAATTCTCAAGAAACAATAACTGGATTAGGGGAAGGAATCCAGTTGGACAGAGCAAAACGCATAAGAACAACATAGGTATGTGTAAGATCAATAATGGAGAGTGATGTGCTTGGATTCCATGATACCTTTTGTCCGAAAAGCTCCAAAAGGCCTAGGTCCTTATCAAATTCAAGGGTATCCAGAATGACACCAATGAAAAATTTAGGGCAGTAGCAATATCTTTAACTGTAAAAGAAAACCAATGACCCAAACATACACTTTGCCATACATAAATAAATTATGATTAAGAAAATCATCAGTAATGTTAGCATAAAATTCATTGACAACCCGATCAACATACCCAGAATATCCTGGTAAAGAATCTAACCACTCTCTTTCTTGCAAAATACCAATCACCCCAAACACCATATGAGTAGCAAGATCAAAATTCCTTTCACAAATAACCTTACGGTTAGCATAGTAAACCATATCCCTTTCATGATCATTATAGCAAAAATGATGAGAACGAGGAACAAAAGATGAACCTTAATCAATGTTTTTGGTTAGAACCTTGTGAGCAATTGGACTAGAAAAAGTCATGGGCTTCTTTCCCTTGGATTCAGAAGGTAGAGGTTCAGAGACATGGTCAGAGGGCTTAGACGAAGTGTCAGATGCATCAGAACCATCCTCTGAGTCAACAACTCTTTCTTCAGAGGCAATCAGATCTTCATGTTTGGGGGAAGATTCTGAACTTTTGGTGCTTTCAAAACATGAGTGGTCAGAAGGATCGACTGCTTCACCAAATGGGTCTTCAAAAGGATCAGCCTCAGAGGAAGAACATGCAAGTGGAGTGATTTTGAGTTTCTTCACTGGAGGAGATTTCTTTGGAGGAGATGTCTTGCCTTGTTTTTCTCCTTTCTTCACGACTGTTGTTGCTTTGGAGTGAGTTTGGGAAGCAGGCGACATACCAGAAACAAGTTGTGCAGCAGTAGAAGGGACTTTTGATTTGGCAGCTCCGACTTTTGAGGGTTTAGGATTTGGAGCAGGTGGCTTGATTTCTGAAGGAAGGGTCTTGGTTGGCACCACCTCTTCAGATGGTGGTGCGGGCAGAGCGATCGAAGTAGGAGATAGGGATGGAAGCACTAACAGAGAGGTTATGGACATAGGGAAGGTCTTTTTGCGAGCCCTAGTCTTGACAGAGGACTTTAGAGAAGATCTTGAAGCCACGGAGGTGAAGCTGATGGAGAAGAACCACTCACAGAAGCAGAAGGTCTGGGAGCTTCAGTGGTCTTAGTTTGGGCCATGGGTTCCTGCACACTTAGATAACTGACAGAGCAAACAAGAAGAAAACAAAGAAAAAAATAAAAAAAGTAAAGTGTGAGAGTGGAAGAGTGATCGTGGGAGTTGAGGCCAAACATGGGATATAGGCATAACAAAATGGGTAGTTACCCATTTTTGACTATGAGAGAAAAAAGACAACTTTTGTCTTAATTGTGACCAAACCAAAAAAGACAACAAATAATTTTTAAAGAAAATTTTTAGACTGTCCTTTTTCTTAACATATACCATAATTAATAATTAGACAACCTTAACTTTAGAGAGAAAGATGACAAAAATAACACAAAATCATATTGGAGAAAAAATACATAAGCACTGAAATTCAAAATACCCTACGAGATTAATTGGTTTACTCTTCAATTTTTTTTTTTGATATTCCCCTTTATATATATATATTTATATTCCTTTTATATATAAATATTTAAAAAAATGACCAAAATATTTCCTTCTCCTGTTATCAAAAAATGTGAAACTTGAAAAACAATAACCAACCAATACAAAAATTAAGTGAGTACTGATAATGTTAGAAAAATTATTTCATCTATATAACTTGCTTGGGAGTGGTTGAATAAAAATAAATTTTTCTAGAGCACAAAGTATTTTTAGGAAAAACATTAACATAGAGGATGAAACTTACACTTTTTTACCTTTTCTTAATACAGAACATGTATTTGTGTGCGAAGTGTAAATAATAGGGTGGTTGCCTATGTTGGCAATTTTGGCCTTTCTTTGTAGTACCCAAAGGCGACGCTGTCACACTACACTAGTGGTAGTCCTTTTCAATGGTAGTGTGTCCTCTACGTAGGTCTAATTACATAGTCTCAACTTACTTATAGCTGTCTTTCACACACTGGCATATGTAGCTCTATTCTCATAGAGGAACTTGAAATTGAAGACAATTTGTTAATTTAGCTCAATGCCCTCTTAGTAGGTGTTTTTCCCAAAAATAAACTGTGAAGAAATTCTATTTTGAAACCAATAAACTTAGCATGTCATATATTCAAAAATTATTAATCTAACAGAAAGTAATCACAAAAGTTTTGCAATTGCTTGAGAATCGTTTAACAGAAAAAACACATAAGTGATAAACAACTGGAATGGTCATGAGGAAATAAATAATTACATAATACAAACCCCCAAGGATTTCCTAAGGGAATCAAACCGAATTGAATCAAGAGATTTAGTGAAAATATCAGAAATTTGCTTGTCTGTTTCAATGTATTCCAAGATTAGTGTCTTATTTCCAACAAGCTCTCTAAGGAAATGGTGTCTAATATCAATGTGTTTTGTGCGTGAATGTTGGACAGGATTTTTAGAAATATTTATTGCACTGGTGTTGTCACAAAAAATGTTTAAAGTGTCTAATTCAAACCCATAGTCAGACTTCATTTGTTTCATCCATAATACCTGAGTACAACAACTGCCAGTAGCAATGTACTCAGCCTCAACTGTAGAAAGAGATATGGAATTCTGCTTTTTGCAATGCCATGACACCAAGTTTTTCCCTAGATAGAAGCACTCTCCACTTGTGCTTTTCCAGTCATCTGCATTACCTGCCCAATCGACATCACTAAAACATACAAGATTAGAATTTGTTTCTCTAGAGTACCAAATCCCATATTCTAAAGTACTGTGAACATATCTAATAATTATTTTTACAGCAGTCACGTGTGACTCCATGGGATTTCCTTGGTACCTAGCGCATACCCCAACACTATAACATATATCAGGACGACTAGCAGTGAGATACAAAAGACTACCAATCATACTGCGGTATAAAGTGGGATCTACCTTAACTCCATTCTCACCTTTTGTTAATTTAATTGTTGTTCCCATGGGAGTTTTGGTATGTTTCGCAATATCAAGCCCAAACTTTTTCACCAAGTTTTTGGCATACTTACTTTGAGATATGAACGTGCCATCTTCAGATTGCTTGACCTGCAAACCTAAAAAATATGCTAATTCGCCCACCATACTCATCTCAAATTCATCCTTCATTTGATGAACAAATTCATGCATTTCAGAGTTTGATGTAGAACCAAGCACAATATACTCAACATATATTTGAGCAATAATTATGTATTTCTTGATTCTTTTAATGAAAAGTGTTTTATCTACTCCACCTTTACGATAACCATGAGACACCAAAATTTTGTTAATCTTTCATACCATGCCCGTGGGGCTTGTTTTAAACCATACAAAGCCTTTTTTAATTTATAAACATGATTTAGAAAATGTGGATCTTCAAACCCCTTAGGTTGTTCAATAAAAGCTTCTTCATTCAAAAAGGCAGATTTCACATCCATTTGATGCAATTTGAAACCCATGATGCAAGCAATAGCTAATAACAACCTAATCAATTCAATTGTAGCATCAGGTGCAAATGTTTCATCAAAGTCCACACCTTCCACTTTAGTGTACCCTTGTGCTACCAATCTAGCTTTGTTTCTTACTATTGCGCCAAATTCATCACTTTTATTTTTAAAAATCCATTGTGATTCAATGACATTAATATGATTTGGTCTGGACACAAGGGTCCACGCATCATTTCTCGTAAATTGTTCCAATTCTTCTTGCATAGCTTTAATCAAAGATTCATCAGTTAAAGCTTCTTTCGCGTTTTTTGGTTCAAGTGAAGAAGTGAAACACAGGTGTTGAACGAGATTCACATACCTTTTCCTTGTGATCATGCTCCAAATCGCCTAGAATGAGATCATCAGATGATTCTTTTTCACCCTGGTTGAGGGTTCTCCATGCACGGAGTCAGTGATGATTTTTGGCATTTGCGCCTTAACCTGTTCAGATGGCGATATATCAGACACCATGGGTGATGATTCAGTTGATGTTTCTGTCGTAGAAGGTAACATTTATGATACATCATTTTGTGCATCTGAGGCAACAAACACATTTTCTATGAATTTTCCTATCGCGGCTTCTGTTGAAAATTATAAAAAATCCTTCATATCATCAACAACAATGTTAGCAGATTCCATAACAGTTTGGGTTCTCATGTTGTACACACGATATGCCCCTACTATTTATGGAATAACCAAGAAAGACACCAACATCACTTTTAGCATCAAATTTTCCAATATTTTCGCGATCCCTCAATATGTAACAGACACAACCAAAAATGTGGAAGTAACTTACATTCGGGTGTTTACCTTTCCAGATCTCATAAGGCGTTTTGGCTGTACCTTGACGTAAGAACACTTAGTTTATTGTGTAGCAAGAAATATTAATTTCTTCAGCCCACAATTGTTTGGACAATTTCTTGCTATTCAACATTACTCTTGCCATTTCTTGAAGAATACGATTCTTTCTCTCAACAACTCCATTTTTTCAAGAGTTTTGGGTGCTAAAAATTCATGAGAGATACCATAAGACTTACATAACTCATCATACACAACATTTTCAAATTGTTTACCATGATCACTACGAATTCTCACAAAATTTCCAATATTACAATCTTTTTCAACTTTTAATTTTAAACACAGATTTTTGAATGCTTCAAATGTGTCAGATTTTTCTCTTAAAAAATCAACCCAAGTAAAACGGGGAGAAATCATCTACACATACAAAAATGTATCTTTTTCCATTTAAATTCTTAACCTAGATCAGACCCATGAGATCCATGTGAAGCAATTATGAAACTTTTGAGGTATTTACATCCAAAATACCTTTGTGAGTGATTGTTAATTGCTTGCCAAGTTGGCACAACTCACACTTACCAATAGACTTTTTACGCAGTTTGGGTACTCCTCGAACAATACCTGCTTTTGACAACTTTTTCAAGTTTTTGAAATTAATGTGACCAAGTTTCTCGCGCCACCAATCAGTTGAATTATTTATGGCTGAGTGACATAACAAATTTTGAGAAAGAGTATAAAAATTGTAAATTGATCTGAAACCTTTTAAAACACATTTTCCATCTTTATCAATCACACTAAAATCATCACAATAGAAATTAACAATAAATCATTGATCACAAATCTGACTTATGCTAATTAGATTAGCTTTCAATCCATCAACTAGTAAGACATTTTTCAGTTTAGGTAACCCTTGCAAATTTAGGGTTCCCTTTCCAAATACTTTACCTGCCACACCATCACCAAAAGTGATTGCACCATAGTTTTTAGCTTTAAAATTAATAAGAATATTTTTGTCACCTGTCATATGTCTAGAACATCCACTATCAAAGTACCAAGAATTAGATGTATGAGTTCTATGACATGTAAATGTATCAAGACAAGTATTCACATTCTTTTTAACCCATTTTTGTTTAGGCGCATGATGTTTCTTTTGCACCTGTTTGATTTTTTCATGATGAGAATAATTTGTATTAAAAAAATTCATCATAGTAAAACACTTTGGTCAAATGTGACCTTTGACACCACAAAAATGGCAAGTGGGAATGAATTTCTTAGTCCTTTCATTGGATGTCAAATTCTTACCTATCTGTCTCTTTGCTGATGAGACATTCTATGATGTTGATGGATCAGAAACCTGCAGTGTTAGATCAGAAGATACAACAAGTAATGAGCGAGCTTGAACAAACACAATTTTTCCCTTTGATTAGAACCCTTCAGATCCCAATCCAACATTGTTTTGTTGACCTGCATTCTGGACCTCCTCAAAAATTGTAGATCCTGGATTAAGAATTTGAACATTTCTTTTTATAAGATCAATCTCTTTTTTTTTTTTAAAACGATTAATTTCACATCATTTTTAGCAAAAATTCCAGTTTCAAGAATTTTAACATTCGTTTCAAGTTCATCATTTTTGTAAGAAAGAGATTTAATGATTTTTGCATTTGATATATTCACAGCACACAACTTAATCCATTCATCATACATTTTTTTGTAAGATTCTTCCAGTGAATCTTCATTGACTTCTGATTCATTAGAATCAGTGTCAACAACATCAGCAATACCTGTCGTATTATCAGTAACCTTATTTACCGAAACGATATTGTTTAGGCAAAGAAATTGTCTATTTTTTTTTTTCAAAAAACACAAAAAATTCGAGAGTAGAGATGTTAAAGCAACATTTTATCTATCTTCATCTATACTTTCAAAATCATTGTCACTCCAAGTAGCGTTCATACCTTTTTTTTATTTATTTTCAAAGTATTTGCACATTCTGATTGTATGTGACAAAATCCTTCACATTCCCTGCATTGAATTCCCTTTCTATTATTAGGAAAAAAGGGTTTTGAAGATGTATTACCTTTAGAGAAACAAATTGTTGCCCAATTTTTTCATATATTTTTTAAAATTTCTTGTCAGTAGGGCCAACTCATTACCATCTTCATCCTTAGAACTTACCTTCTCAGAACTTTTCAGGGCAATAGATTTTTCTTTTTCTTTTACATTGGTCGACTTTTATTTTTGGCTAATTTGTTGATTCAGTTCAAAGGTTCAAAGAGAACCCCTTAATTCGTCAACCTTCATGGTATTCAAATCTTTGGCATCATCCATAGCCGTTAGTTTGGTGCTAAACCTGTCAGGTAAAACACGAACAATTTTTAGAACTAAAACAGATTCTTCTAATTTTTCTCTTAAGGAAAAAAGTTCGTTAGCAACATCAGACAATCTTCATAAAATTCAGTAAGAGTTCCAGTCTCAAACATTCTAAGATCCTCAAATTTTGTTTGCAACATAATGGACCTAGAACGCTTGACATCAATAGTTCCTTCAAATTGAGTTTGAAGGATTGGCCAAGCTTCTTTGGCCGAATCACAAGAGGATATGAGTTTAATATATCCTTCACTTGATTGTTTCCGGGCGGGGCTTGCAGATTTATTGACCGGTGACTTCTCGATCAGGGATTTCTCGACCGGTGACTTCTTGATCTGGGATTTCTCGACTGGTGACTTCCTGAAGAGGTTCTGGAATTTTCTTTTTGTGTGGACACAACTCTAGAGGGGAGATCATCATCCATCCGATCAGCCTGATGACTTCAACTTCGATTAGGTTCTCGAGAGTTAGTCTTCTCAGCAGGTGGCTCCTGACCAACATTGTCATTTTGAGCTTCCTGGGCAACTGTTCGTGCTGTGACTTGGGCATTGGCCTCGGCCAACTTGGTAGCAACTTCTAAGGAAAGTCCACCCTTGTGATGTCGTCGGTCAACCTTTTCTTGCCTTAATCTGATATCCTCATTCCTTGCATCCCTATCCCATTTTTGCTGATCGAAATCAACCTTCTACTTGGCTATTTCTTCAGCAAAAGACTCTTGCCAGGCATTGAATTGTATCATCTCTTCCTATAAAACCCCCATGGATTCCCAGAGTTTTTTGAACTTTGGTGTTACCTCCTAAAGAGTAACCATAGGTTCAGTTTCAGGATTCTCAGGTGTAGCAGGACCTTCTGGTTCGATAGTTTCTCTTATAGTTGAAGTATCGGGCTTCCTGGGCGCCATCACGGGTAGGATGGTAACTTCAATGTGCTTTCTCTATTCAAGCTCTCAATGAAAGCACCAAAAATGTTGACCACAATTTTGGCCAACGGCGAGTAGATGCAAAAATGATAGAAAGTAAGAATGCACTGAATAGAAAATAAATGACACATAAGATTTTCTATTGGTTCAGCCCCAAAGAAATGTTAATAACCTAATCCACTTGGTGTTTGAATATATGCTGACCTACACTTAAGATCAGATGAACCTGGGCCAACTGAGTTTCTTAAGTGCAAGCAGTAAATACAAAATCTCTCTTTGAAGAATACAAGCTTTTCTCTTAAAGTTCCCCAAGAGTTCCAAAAAGTCCCCTGAATGATCCCACGAGCCATCTATTTATAGGCTCATGGATCATACAAGAAGGGTCTTCCATTTTTACTGAATCTTTGGTTGTTTTAACCAACTTTAATTAATGAAGTAATAAATAAATTAAAAATACAACAATATGGGCTATTATTTCAGGATATTTGAGAAAATCCCACGGTAGTTACGGGCGATTCTGGCTGAAATCGTTATTGCGATTCCATAGAAAAGTTACTAGGCAGTTAGCTCCTAAGATTCTGGTGTATCTGGCCAGCTATGTCACTCTCCTGATATACCTGGTCAGGTATGTCTCCTTCTTGACGTGGCTGTTCGGGTATGTCTCCTTCTTGACGTAGCTGGTCGGTCACATCACTTCCTTGACATAGCCGGTCGGGTATGTCACCTTTCTGACATACCTGGTCGGGTATGTCTCGTTGTTTGTCATACCTGGTCGGGTATATCACTTCCTGACCAGGTAAATTCATTCTTGTTTTTGCCTGACTAGATCAAACCATCCTCACAGTCAATGTTTTTCCTGACCAGTGATGCGATGACTGTGCAGGTCATTTTATAACCTTTGCACTTCCCTTGGTAGACACATTTATTGACACTAATGCCGCACTTGATAGCCATGCATTCCCACATATCACTCCTGATTGCTACATCATCAAATTGAAATTTTTGGGATAACAATTATGATTAGGGCTTGGGCCCCTGTGAATGAGCACGATTATGATTATGCCTGTGATTGTTTGATAAAGCATGCTTGAATGCACTGCATCTGGATAATTGCTAAATGATGTATGCTTGTCTATATTATCTTATTGAAAAGGCTTGACTTATAAGTCAAGGGCGGCAATAACGTGCTAAGCGTCGACCAAAAGGCTTGACATATAAGTCAAAGGCGGTAATAGTGATCTGAGCACCAGTCGAAAGGACTGAGTTATAAGTCAAGGGCGGCAATAGCGCGTTAACCACCGGTCGAAAGGATTAAATTACTTTGACAGATATGCACCAGTAGCATGAACTACTTCTATAAGAATGTTGTTTGTCTTATAATCTATATATAACCTTCATGTTCACCAAATGGATGTCAAAACAACATTCCTAAATGGGGATCTCGAGGAGGAGGTCTATATGGAACAACCAGAAGGTTTTGTTCTTCAAGGAAATGAACATAAAGTGTGTAGACTTGCAAATCATTATATGTTTTGAAACAGGCTCTAAAACAATGGCATGAGAAGTTTGATAAATTCACTATTTCTAATGGATTTAGACACAACAATCCAGACAAGTTCTTATACTATAAGACTTGGGATGACTTTGTCATACTTGTGTGTTTATATGTAGATGATATGTTGATTTTGAGTAATGACATGAAAGGAATAATAGAAATGAAGAGATTTCTATCTTTCTAACTTTAAAATGAAAGACCTTGGAAATGTGGATACCATTCTAGGTATCAAAGTTAGAAGGAATAATGGAGGGTTTTGTGTTGAGTCAAAGCCACTATATTGAGAAAGTGCTCGACAAATTCAGTCATCTCAAAATCAAAGAGGCACGTCCACCATTTTATTCAAACATGAAGTTTGAAAAGAATGAAGGAAGAGCGGTGGCTCAATTGGAATATGAAAATGCAATAGGAAGCCTAATGTATGCCACTCATTGCACAAGAGCGGATATTGCATATGCGGTTAGTAAACTTAGTAGGTTTACTATCAATCCAAGTATCAAGAATTGGAAAGCTATTGAGAGAATTCTTGGTTATCTTAAGGGTATCAAAGAGTATAGTATTCACTATACAAACTTTCTAAAGATACTTGAAGGATATTCCGATGCTAATTTGATATTAGGAGTTGGAGATAATATCTCCACCACTGTTTGGGTGTTTACTCTCGAAGGAGGTGCAATCTCATGGGGCTCCAAGAAGCAAACTTGTATATCACACTCAACCATCGAAGCAGAATTTATAGCTTTAGAGACAACCGACAAAGAGGCCAAGTGGCTTAGGAATCTCATGATGGATATTCCATTAACTATGGATATGGTATCAACAATTTCAATACATTGTGATAGCCAATCCGCACTTGATAGAGCATATAATAGTGTGTATAACGAAAATTCTAGACACATTAATCTAAAACATGAATATGTGAGACAATTGATTCAAGGTGGAATCATATCGATCTTATATGTTAAGACAAGTGAGAACTTAGCAGATCCATTTACAAAACCTCTTCTGAGAAGGTTAGTAAGTTTTACTTCAAAAGGGATGGGATTGAAACTCGTAGAATAATAGATTCACCAATGATGGAAACCCAACTCTCAACTTGTACAAATCAAGGGAAAGACTTTAATAGGTAAGAACAAGTCATTGATAAGTGAATATTTTCAACACTAAAATTTATGATGACTTCCATCTGAGATGGTTAGTGTTGGTTGCTACCGAGTTAGGGTAAAGCCTAGGGATTTTAATGAAGTTCAGTTAAGTGTAACAAGCATCTATAAAGGAAGCAAAGATGTGATAAGAACTTCACCTATGTGGACTTAGAGGTGGTGCCGCCTCTCATGGGAGTTGGAGTTTCTCCCTAGAAAGTTCATGAAGAGATGAGCACATGGACATGATATTGCTAAGCGAGAAAGTGGGAAAACAAAAGATGTGGTAGAGGTGTGTGAGGTATCATCGATTTTATCATATGGAATACTTGGTCAAAGCTTTATGCAACTAATGATTTCAATAAGACTTTGTGGTATTTTCACTAAGGTAAAGTTCAAACCGAAAGGCACTTTATTTTATGCACCAAAATTGTTTTAAGCTAGAGAATGAGGCTTGTATTTAACCAAGTGGGGGATTGTTATGATTGGTTAAATACAAACTATAAGTGTTAAAATACAAGCAAGGTATAAACACTTAGTAAATTTCACATAGTGAAGATGTGAAATTTGAGCTTCAATTGTAGGCACTTTTAAAATGCAATTTTGGGTCCAAAGTGATGCATGAAAGTATCTAAGGGTTCTCAAAAAGTTTGATAGTATTTAGAGCATTTTTAGGGCCTTTGGAAGTGTCCAAAAACAGAGAGGATGGTGATACGTCGCCACTCAAGTGGCATAGCATTGCTTGCTTGCAGGCAACACATCGCCTACTGCAGTACATGAAAGTTACGTGAAATGCTCTTAATGATGTATTTTACAAGTCTAATTCTATTGGTTAGACCTAATGACGGTGCTTACTCTATATAAGGGTCAAAATGGTGATTAAGAAGACTTGATCAATCTCTCCAATCTCTCTATACCCTCTCTCTCTAGCTCTAAGAATCTCAAGTTTTTCTTGAAGAACTCTCAAAGAAAGTGCTTGACTTTGAAAGTTTAAGGCTTGTGAAATCTCAATCCTCATTTCCTAAAAAGAGGTCCTCAAGCATCCATGGTGGCTAGGAAATAGAATATTAGGATAGAATTTTGCAATGTGTATACGCCTTGGTTTTGTGTTTTTGCTTTGATTCAAAGGAAGGGTTTTCTCAAGGTGGTGGTTTTGCCTAAGGTTTTTGAAGCTTCATCAAACTTGAAGAAGACCATTGATCTACTTGGGTTTGCAAGTTCTTTCTCAATCTTTAATTAGTCTCTGTCAATCTATTTTTTGTGTAGATTCTATTTTTTGAGGTGATGCTGTCTCACTCTCCCCCAATAAACGGGCCCCAGTGTGACTCTATAGTCACTTATCTAGAGCAATAGGCCCCCTGTGTGACTTTATAGTTACTTATCTAGATTGAATGCATACGTGAGTAGGGTTATTTCTGCTAGGCATGCTAATGATGATTCTATAATATGTTATTACATGCATATCATAGTGTTTAAATTTTCTTGCTGAGCCTTAGCTCACTAGTGCTATGTGGTGCAGGAAAGGGAAAAGGGAAGCTCGACTACCCATATGATGGAGAGCTTCGATGACGACGTGTACATATGAAGCGTGCTTGACCACCATGTTGGAAAAATATTGAGAGCATGTAGGGGAATAGGCGTGGTGGGCGCATTGTGTCGGACAAAAAAAAATTTATCATTCATATAAACATTTTATATGAGCAAGAAAACATCCATACAAAAATATTAACATACAATATTATTAATCATGTAACATATATAAATATACAATATATTTATATATAACATATAAACACATAAATATTCAAGAGCATGAACAATTATTTCTTGAAGCCTATCAACTGTCCTCGAGACTTTTCGTATATTTATCGATCTTCCTATCAAATGTTTTGAGCACTCAAACCACGATCTTCTAGAGTGTTCTCTACACCTCAAGATGTGTGTGGGCACATAGAGAACATAAGTTTGTATTTTAGGAATCACAAGTATTTTTCACCAGTATTTCTCAACACATGAGAACTTGGATTATGGTCTCAGAATGACTAGAATCAAGAAGAAGAAGAAGAAGAAAGACTGTTTGTCTGAAAAAAATTCTGAAACCTATTCTAAATTGTATCTGTATTGTATTGTCTCTTCTTTTTATTATTCTATATCATATATATAGAAATTATTCTATTACCTTATTATTCCTAATAATAGTAGTAATATAATAATAATATCATAATGTTGATTGGAATTGATTTAGGTAAATATCTAACTTACCAAATTTGAAAAAATAATTTTTAAATTATTAATTAATTAAATAAATAAAATAAAAACAACACCGATACAATATCAGTATATTAATACATGCATGACACATTTCTTGGACTGTGTCATGGGTGAATTGCTATATCCCTTTTCAGGGATATTGAATTTTTTTTTATTTTTTTTATTTAATTAAAATCAATTTCCCACAAAATAAAATATTTATCTTTTTAAGGAAAATATGACAACCGTATTTCAAAATTTAAATTTTAAATTCAAAATTCAAAATTCAAAATTCAAATTGATGATCATCATTATCATCATCTTTTAAAATTCCATAAATAAAAAACTATGTTTGACTTACCAAATTTATTCTCTCTCACTCAAATAAATAATTAATTGAAATTATTTATTTATTTATTTATATATATGAATTTCAAAAATTATAATATTTACGAAAATTAATAATTAATTCTAAATTAATTATTCAACCTCAATTATCATATAATTGTATACTTGACCGGAAGAATAAAATTCTTCTCTAATTCCCAAATTACAGTTTTACCCGTGTATCAACTCTTACCTTGATATGGTGTTGATAGAGCCACCCTGTGGACCTATGGACCTATAATATCAAGCTCCAATATATATTAGATTATAAATCAAAGCTCTTTGATTAAATAATCATATTTATTAATCTCATGATTACTCCACTATAAATATGAGATTGAACTCTTGATAATTATAGACATATATTTACTGAGTACTTTATTAAAGAATAAAATGTCCATTGATATAATCATTACATACATCGTTAATCCTTCATTAATAGTTCATAATTAAAATGGAATAAAATTACCGTTTTACTCTTATAGCTATATCTTGTTCCTAGAGTACCATTGAGTTTACCAGTGAAGGTTGTGTCACAACAAGTTTGCGACGTGAGCGCTCATAACCTTTTCCAGTTCAAAAAGTCAACCCAATAGGGAACCAATATTCAATCTATAAGGAGGTATAGATTCCAAATCTATTATACTACGTCCTCAGCCATATACATCATTGAGTCCCCAAAACAATTATTCTTAGTCTGATCATTCTGACAAACATTAATGCATGAATCAAAGGATCAGATGAAATATATAGGAGTTCATAGCAACCTCAGGATTAAGATCATCGTGTATATGATCATCGTTTGATGTGTTTGATTAATACTACGAAACAATGTTTAAACAAGTATTAATAAATCACTTCTGGTCCAGTTCTATATATCACTATATATAAAGTACCTTCACTAAAGTGTCCTACTACACTAGTGATCAGATCTACGTCACTTGTATTCATAATACTAGCGAACCATACTAGCAGTAATTAATCTAAAGATTCCATAACTTTATTTTAATGCGAATTGTTTTAAGTTTATTATCTTAATCTCGATCATCTCACACCAATATGAGATTAAGACCACATATATAAACATTGGAATTTTATGATATTTACTTAACATTATCATATAGTATCAGACATAGTCTATACATATATAATAATTCAATTCAATTAGTTATTTCATTTAAAACATTTGTCAACTACGATTGCTTTAAGGGCACTATTCCCAACAATCTCCCACTTGCTCTAAAGAAAATTGAGGCATCTTTTTTAATATGTCAATCATATTCTCTTGACCGAATTTGTCTGACAAAGTCTTTGTAACAGTTTTGAAGTTATCTTCAAGATCATTACATCAATTATATAAACTTGTCTTGAATTAAATGATACTTCGTTTCATGTTCTTTACCCTCTCATGATTTCTAGTTCTTTCTAGAATAGTTGTATCTCCATTGCTTTCGCAATGAGATACTAGTTGTTTATTCTAGTCTGAAACACTTTCTAGAATGACAAAGAACTTAACTAAGTCAAATAGCCTATTTAACTGCTCGTAGCTGTTATATATCAACTTTTGCAGTGAAACATACAAATCTGAAATGTCTAGTACATTTCCAGATTAATGTATCTCCTCCACAGTTATGGAAGTTGATTCTCATATCAATCTTTGAAGATTTAAAATCACTTTATCCTTTGGGATTTTAGGTCACTGCCTAAATACACATACATATAATCTTTATTATATTCAAGCTACTTAAAATTAAGTCCTTATTAATTATTCAATGAATGAATCGATTATTGGAGTGACAACTGTTGACTATTCCCACCGTTTAACAAATGTAAAAATAGAACATTGGATACATTAAGCAGTCTACCACTGAGTTGTAGGAATAATTGTCTCATGTCCTCTTTTCTAGTAAAAGAATAAATGAACATTTATTATTTAGATAATACATTCTACTGAACGGGAAGACAAAAATCCTTTCTTGAATTTTGTAAACTAAAGTATTTAAGCTTCTTATCTATGTAAGTCGCTTGAGACAGTGCAAAAGGATTGTTCTTTTAATCTCTATAGAATTGAATGTATATAACATTCTTGGCTTTTATAAATCCAATATTTAGAAATGTTCAACTAACCATTTCCTTTCTATTGACGATTTCTCTACATCAATTCCAATGATTAGAACATTGTCAATATTAATAATAGGAATCACAATAGATGCTTTCTGGTCGAGATCTTCAAATGATTTTGTCATGTTATCCATTCAGTAAAGACTACTTAGACATCCATTTAAATTAATCTCATAATCTATGCATAGAGCATTGGATAAGAGTACGTCAACATATATAAGTTTGGTTACAGTAGAAGATATTAATTCAAGTAATAAATTCTTCTTTCTGTTCATAGCCTTAGGCTATTAACCTAACTTTGAAAAGTTTGTGCTTTCCTCTGTTCTCCTCTTCATCTTGAATATCCATTTTCAAACTAAAGTTCAATGAACTTTAGGTGGGTGTTCAAGAATCCAGATGTCATAGAATTCCAAATTCCATTTCTTGATTCATGGTGTTTCAACCATTGTTTTTCGTAGAAACTTTTTCATATCATATACTAGTATGTGAATGAAGTATAGTTAGATTGCGTTACACACAATTTAACTATCTTTACATTTGTAATAGAGTAGTTACTAACTAAGGCTCCCACTTTTGTAATGCTTTACAAAATTTGTGATATTATTTGGTGTTATCATTGTTATTTATCAGTAATCTGTTTACTTGACTTGTAGCCATTATTTCTAGTACTACTTAAGTAGAAAATATAGTGATTATAATAATCACGCTTCATTAAAGTAGCATTTAAAGAGATACAAACTCTTTTGTAATCTTTTATGATTATTAAACTGTTTCACTAAATGACTCCATGGAAAATTTTCAATTAATTAACATAACCACTTGTGAATCCCAACTTTTAAGTCTTTGATGTTGTACAATCAAACATGTACGGAGTATAACAAGTGTTGAAATTATAGAAATGATAAAGATGATAATGATTACTCATCATGAATATAATTCTTATCTGATATGATTATATTCCATTTACAAAATACTATTTTCGCTGAGCATTTTAGTTGTATGTGAGTTGGGTTTGAATTCCAAGTTCACATGCAAATTACTTGAATTCCAAATTCGAGTTTTAGACTTCCTTTTGATCATATCAAACAAGTTTCTAAGTTACTTTACTTTGAATATTGCATGAAAATTTCTAGAAATTTTCTTTGCATTTTAATCAAAGTTAAACATTTCTAAAATAAATGTCAATCAATATTGACTTACTATTTATTATTTCTTTTAGCTTTTGAACATTAAAATGTTCAACATACATCTCTATGTATTAGCTACACGATTATGTGATTTTTGAGCCTTTATTAGAGAAATGTCTTTTTGGTTAACTTTAATTAACAGACTATATAAATAGGGAGAGAACCATTGAATGGTTGCAATAAAAGACTGTCTTTTATTTGTTTTATGTGTTTAATTAATTACAAGCCAGTCTAAAAAATAATTCACAGATATGTTTCACTTAATTGTGGTTGGAATAAGATGTCCTTTTAAATCTATGATTTGCACAATAATAAATAATTCATAATTATCATTTATACTCATTGATGAAATAGGTGGAACAAGTATATTTAAAAAATAACAACTGAATTTATTATTTAAAAGAAATACTAAACTTGTTCATTCATCAAATAAGGGGATCTAAAAACATAGTTTCTAGAAAAAAGTCTAGAACTAATTTAAAGAAAGAACTTATTAATTTCTTTCATAATGAAAATCAACTATTTCAAAATGACAAAAAGTTTAAATTGTTTAAACAAAACAAAATAAATTTCTAAACTAATTATTTCTTTATTGAATTGTCTTCATCATTTCTTCTTCACTTTGGTTTCAATGCAACTATTCTTTTTCTCAAAAGATTTCTGCATCCCTAAAAACAAGAACATATGAAAAAAAATATTAGTGGCATAATTTTGAATCAAGGATTAAAAAATATTAAATAAGAGTTTTTGAGTAAATCGAATTTACCTCGTATATCAAAAATTGAGCATGTGCTATAGCATCATCATTTATCATGGCCCACATCTCGTATGCAATTTCTTTAATGTCGCCATGCATGGTCGATAACATGCATTGACGTGCTAGGTGATTCAATCTCATCCATTCACCATATTTTTCATGTTTATCAAAGCTGGATGAAAAAGCTTGGAACCTCTGGTGGTAGATCATAGATCGCTCCATACAAGTTTTGTGTTCCGAAGACAATGTGAATCCCATCGTACCATCTTCTTATGTGGTTAAGATTAAATAGAATCCTTTCCTAGAGTTTGTCAATGAGGTATGTTTGATTTCCCAAGTTTTCAAGTACATGATCAGGATTAAGAGAATTAACCATTATTGCTGGAAATTAATAAATAAAATATAATGAATTAAAACATATAATAAATATTTGATTTTATTTGGAAAAGTAAACATGATCCATGAATGCAACATATAAAAACACAGAAAAAATATATATAATAATCCACAATAAATTAATTTGAAAATTAATGGACCGCCTTAGGGTAGGTCAGATTAACTCCAAATTAATTTTGAGACAAATCTCAATTTCATAAGTGAAAACTTAAAAGCCTTTTTCTCTTTTGACTTATGAACTACCGCTAGTTTTGTTAAGATGCACTCGTCGTGCTCGAAAGCCTATATACACCTTTGGAGTGTAACCCATTATTTTCAATTAGTGACTTAACTCAAGAGTGTGCCTCAGGGTCAGTGAAATTATATTCTCATAAGAGAAGTCAACCTTGAGATAAAATAAACATATTCAGAAGCCTTTCCTTAGGGAGGCCGCAAACAGAGGCGACACGAGGCCCTTCATATGCCTCTCGGTGTTCAACCAATAATAGAGACCATGAGACTTATTTTCATAACTCTCTCTCCCGCTCACTATTTTGGAAAAGTGTGTTTTTCACAAAATCAATATTTTTTAATTTAGTTTTAAAAATAAATTTCATTATTTTTACCAAATGATATTCTAATAATTACTGATCCAATTAGACAAAACAAAACAAAATTGTGCCCTTAATTCTAATTTTGCTTTAATTAAGAGAATATCATTTTTATTTTAATAAAAACTTTTTCATTAAAACAACAAATTAAACAACTTTAATTTTGATTTACCATCTTAACTAATTAAAACTAAATTTATTATTATATGATTTATCATATATATAAGCATATAACAAAATATAGGATGTTTCTACACGAATGTAATGCATGCTAATTGCATACTGTGTGGGAATATGAATGACAAAATATTAAACATTTTAATTACATTCAAATATTTATAATAATTAACTAAAAGCGGGTATGGTAACTTTTGGGTATTTCTAGAAAAAATACAACATTTGCAAAAAATACATGAAAATGTAACATAGACTAACTAAGGCTTGATTAAAAGCACTTTGATCTTGGACCTTGAGATGTAGTCTTACTGAGCCAATGCCACCCTTCTCCATATCCATTTTGAATTATACAACTTTTTAAAATAATTAAACTTTGGGTTTTAACACCCAAAGTTTCTAAGGCCCAATTTGAATTTGGATAATTTAATTAAAAAATAAAATTAAACAATTTAATTTTAATAAATTAAAATTCAAGATAATTTTAATTTTAGATATTTTAATTAAAAAAACATTAATTATGGAAGATACTGAACAATTCATAAACCCAAAAGCACCATTATAAACAACCCTTAAGAATATATCATCATGAAAATAAACATCCATCCATTCAAACATATATCACATATAATATAAAAATGCATATAATCCCACACAACAATCAATAATATGAATAAATTAATGACTTGCTCTGGTACCAATTATTGAAAAAACATTCAGAGCACGCAGGGGAATAAGTGTGGTGGGCCCATTGGGTAGAACAAATTTTTTTATCATCCATATAAACAGTTTATATGAACAAGAAAACATCCAGACAGAAACATTAACATACAATATTATTAATCATGCAACATATATATAAATATACCATATAAACACATAAATATTTAATAACATGAACAATTACCTCTTGAAGCCTATCAAGTGTACTTGAGTCTTTTCATATATTTATTGTTCTTCCTATCCAATGCTTTAGCACTCAAACCACGATCTTTCGAAGTGTTCTTTGCACCTCAAGATGTGTGTGGGCACATAGAGAACATGTGATTGTATTTTAGGAATCACAAGTATTTCTCAACACATGAGAACTTGGATTATGGTGTGAGAATGGCTAGAATAAAGAAGAAGAAGAAAGTCTTTTTGTTTGACAAAAATTCTGAAACCTATTCTGAATTGTATCTGTATTGTATTGTCTCTTCTTCTTATTATTCTATATCATATATATAAAGATTATTCTATTACCTTATTTTTCCTAATAGTAGTAATATAATAATAATATCAAATGATAATAGGAGTTGATTTAGGTAAATATCTAACTTACCGAATTTGAAAAACTATTTTCAAATGATTAATTAATTAAATAAATGAAATAAAAACAATACTGATACAATATCAGTATATTGATACACGCATGGCACAACCTCAACTACTATATCCCTTTTCAGGGATATTGCATTTTTCTTTTATTTATTTATTTAATTAAAATCAAACCTCCACAAAATAAGGTATTTATCTTTTTAAGGAAAAAATGACAAATATATTTCAAAATTTAAATTTTAAATTCAAATTGATCATCATCATTATCATCTTCTTTTAAAATTCCATAAATCAAAAACTATGTTTGACTTACCAATTTTATTTTCTCCCACTTAAATAAAATAATTAATTTAAAAAATTAATTATTTTATTTATATATGAATTTTGAAAATTATATATTTAAATTAATAAATATATTTTCGAAAATTAATAATTAATTACAAATTAATTATTCAACCTCAATTATCATATAATTGTATACTTGACCCGAAGAATAAAATTCTTCTCTAATTCCCAAATTATAGTTTTACCCTTGTATCAACTCTTACTTTGATATGATGTTGATAGAGCCACCCTAGGGACCTATGGTGTAGGGTCTCTGAATTTCACTTAGTTAGTAGTAGTAGTAGTAGTTGTTGTTGTTGTAGCTTGTAGTATTTTAGTTTCAGTGGTTATTGGTTCAAGCCGAGATTTAGTTGGAAGCTCATAGAAACAGTTATAGATTTTATAAGTTTAACCTATAATTTAGAAATATTAATTATAACATAAGGTTTGATTAATATAGTTGGTCCTAGAAATATTATTTATTATAACCTAAGATTTAGATAGAACTAATAAGAATGTGTCACTTGTCACAAGCATGTTTATTGATGATTTAAGCATTATGAATGAAAAAATTATTAAAAGATAGATCTAGAAGCTTTATAATCTTCCAGCAGCTATTAGGATTACGTTTTACTCAGTCAAATTTACTTTTAACAAACTTCAAATATGCTGAAAGTGTGCAAAAACCTGTTTAAAATATCATCGTATGCCGATATATCGTAGCTATATGGCCGATACATCACCTACGGAAGATACAGAAAACAGGTTGACTTCGCACGAATGAAACCACGAATGCTCGGGGCATAGGTAGGGGCGATATATCGCCTAGAGTATGTGATATATCAACTCTTGGAGCAATTTTTAAAACTTTGTGGATTTAAATTAGAAAAAAACCCTCAACCACTTGGACTTGCTCTTGAACATTTTTGACCGAGTTCTGGGCATCTGTTGAACTGAAAATTCAAATAAAAGAACCATGTCGTAGAAGACCGAAGGGGAGCCCAAAGAGATCCCTAAGTCAAGATCAACTGAGTCGCCTTACGAGGGAAAAAGGGCCCTGAAAATAGGTGCTTGCAAGGTTTCACAAATACCATCTCCTTATAAAGGGTCCCAAAAAAGACCAAAAAAGGTCATCGTAACAATCTTAGGTTGGCCAAGGTCACCTGGCCCAAAAAGGGCCTCAAAGAAGGCGCTTGTGAAAAGGGTCTCAAAGAAGACGCTTGTGAAAAGGGCCTCAAAGAAGGCGCCTGTGAAAAGGGTCTCAAAGAAGATGCTTGTGAAAAGGGTCTCAAAGAAGACACTTGCGAAAAGGGTCTCGATGAAGATGCTTGCAAAAATATTACTATGCATATTGACGAGAAGGACGCTTCTCGCACAAAATAAAATGCACGCACAAAAATACATAAAAGGATAGCGAGAACCCAAGGGGTCAACATATCCTTACAAGAAATCAAGGTGCACCAACAGACACGAATCACACGCAGTAGAGGGGTCCCAAAGGGAACACTTTCAACATAAAGCTATTGACCATGAGGACTTGCAAAAGCTCCTCATGCGAAAAAAAGAAAAAAATGGCTTCTCAAAGTCCCAGACTAATAAAAACAAGGCTTCTCAAGGTCCTGTACTAAAGAAAAGAGTGGGCTTCTCAAAGTCTCACACCAATGAGAGAAGGAGGAAAGCATCACCATGTGAGAGGGTCTCGCTGTGCAAGACCATCTTGCATAGCGAGGTCTCCATCAACCAATAGTGCTGAATGACACCTTTGGATGCCTTATATGCCTCCAAAAATAATGCAAGTATCGCAACCATGTAAAAGATGACAAACAAAGGCCTTTACGTGTTGACAGATGAAGGTTGAAGACTCAGAGGCAAGAAGGAAGGTCACCCTTGGTCCAATGCCCCCGGATAACTTGGTTTGTGGCCTCGCATGTCAATGCTTAGTCCTTTTCATCCAGCACTTGATTATGCCCTCCAAAGCCTATTATCGAGTGCCATACGATTTCATCTATACTTAGTCATCCCGAGAGATCTCACAAAATAATAACAACGTGCCATGATGCTCGACAACTCCCCCGTGGAAGTAATGCATGACTGGATACCGACTAGCTGTCTTTCCACTCACGCGGCCATGACAACCTAGAGTGTGCCACCATTGTCACTAGCAACACAAACTTTGTAGATGAATTCTCACCGTCAACAACTTGGTTTACAAGAAATCACACAGCCGTACCACTAGAGCATAATAAGTGTAGCATTATAACAAGTCTACAAGGACACCTAAAGACCTCCTTATAGACTGGGGGGCAAGTGTGGATGCCGAAAATCCACCAAGGAAAAAATCTCTGATCCCTGGTTGAAATACATGGCTAAGGGTCACTTAGTCATACTATCGTGCTCGGGCCTATAGGACTCACGAGACCACGTTCTAGCCAACACTCCCAAGTGCCCCGTAGGTCTCTGCAATCCTGAAGAATAGATCCCCTTGCACCTTGGCCTCGTGAAGCCACTGCCTCGCATTCAGTCGAGATACCTCGCACCTGGTGTGCCGGCCAGAAAGGCCTCGCACCCCGTGGCTCGGCCAGGAAGGCCTCGCGCCTGGTGCCTAGACCAGGATGGGCCTCGCGTCTGGTGCCTTGGGCAGATGGGCCTCATGCCTGGTGCCTCGCCAAGAGGGCCTCGCACCCCGTGTCTCGGCCAGGTAGGCCTCGCGCCTTGTGCCTCGGCCAAGAGGGCCTCACGCCTTGTGCCTCAGCTAGGAGGGCCTCGCGCCTGGTGCCTTGGCTAGGATGGGCCTCGTGCCTGGTGCCTTGCCAGGAGGGCCTCGCGCCTGGTGCCTCGGTCAGGAGGGCATCGTGCTTTGTATCTCAGCTAGGAGGGCCTCGCACCCAGTGTCTCGGCCAGGAGGGCCTCGCGCCCGGTGTCTCAGCCAGGAGGGCCTCGTGTTTGGTGTCTCGGCCAGGAGGGCCTTGTGAAGTGAGACCCTCATCTCACAAGTGGGCATCATGTCTCACGACATATGCAGGAGGCCTTATCTCTCTTCCTGAGATAAGTGCCACCAATGAGGCACCTCTTTCCCTATGGGTCTCATGAGAGGTAGAGTCAAGGGCCTCTTGAACATGCATTTGAGGAAGGTCGGAGAAGGCCTTCCAACGATTCGATATAAAGTCAGAAGAGATACAAAATGTACCTGCAAATCAAGAGGAGCTAGAGTACGGAGACGATGTGCACGATAGACAAGTAGTGGTCGTACATGTGAATTACCTGATGTGGTCCTCATCAAACAATTTATGATACTCATACTAAACAAGTGGTGGAGGTACATCCAGGTGCTAAAGTTGAGGTACTCCAACAAACCCACGACATGTACTAGAACCGACCACCACGCTCCATGCACCACTACCACCTATAAACTGCATATGCAGGGTCGTGTCCCCAGGGACCACAATGTACTAAGAGTTGTTTACCCAAAAAACGGTTGTTGATGATGTGGTGATAATTTCTCACACATGGTTGACACGTGGCGTAGTACTGCTCGACTATCGACCAGAAGCACACCGCATCATCAGGGTTAATTTTTGATACGACCAGGTTGGTCGTATAACCTAATTTATTTCCTTCTTAATTTGTAATCTTATAATAACTGCGTTGAATATTTCTTCATTATTATCTTGATACGCGATTATTAAGAAAAGATAGGACACATTGGCATGTGTAACCCTCCTTGAGCTTATAAATATGCATGAAATAGCTCAAGGAAGGGACTTTTGAACTTTTCATTTCCTGAATCTTGTTGCGAAATATTGAGAGAAAAAAGAACTAAAGTGAGTTGTTCATCGTCTTATTGTAATACATCTAAGGTTTGTGAAACTCAAGAACCCTAGTTCTTTGATCACGACTTTGAGATTCAATAATAACAATATCACTAAGTGGACGTAGGTCATTACCATTCTTTGGGGCCGAACCACTATAATTCCTTGGTGTTTTCTTCCTTTCCGTTAGATCATTTTTCTCATTCTTGCTTTATACTTTGTCGTACATTTGACTCCGTGTCGTTGGCTAAATTGAGGGTCAACAAGAGTCATTAGTGCTCTACTATAAATATGGCCTCCCTTCATCTAAGAAAGGGAGAGAGAATTTTGTAACCACTCATTGTTAATGGAAAGAATTTTGTGTTCTTGAAATCACAAGAAAGTTTGCTTGAAGTTCATTTGATTTGAATCTACTTCTTTTATAACTCACAAAGTTCTTGATCTAACTTAGTCGATGAGTTCTTACAGTCAATATATTTCATTTAATACATTTGTCAACTACAATTGATTTAAGGGCACTATTCCCAACAATCTCCCACTTGCCCTAAAGCAAATTGAGGCATCTCTTTCAATATGTCAATCATATTCTCCTGACTGAATTTGTCTGAAAAAGTCTTTGTAACAATTTTTAAGTTATCTTCAAGATCATTACATCAATTATGTGAAATTGTCTTGAATTAAATGATACATCATTTCATGTGCTTTACCCTATCATGATTTCTAGTTCTTCTAGAATAGTTGTATCTCCATTGCTTTCGTAATGAGATACTAGTTGTTTATTCTAGTATGAAACCCTTTCCATAATGACATAGAACTTAACTATGTCAAATAGCCTATTTAACTGCTCATAGCTATTATATATCAGCTCTTGCAGTGAAACATACAAATATAAAATGTCTAGTACATTTCTAGATTAATATATCTCCTCCACAGTTATGGAAGCTGATTCTGATATCAATCTTTGAAGATTAAAAATCAGTTCATCCTTTAAGATTTTAGGTCACCGCCTAAATGCACATGCATATAATCTTTAATATATTCAAGATACTCAAAATTAAGTCCTTATAATTATTCAATGACTCAATCATTGGATTGACAACTACTGACTATTCCCACCGTTTAAAAAATGTGAAAACATAACATTCGATACATTAAATAGTCTATCACTGAGTTGTAGGAATAATTTTCTCATGTCTTCTTTTCTAGTAAAAGAATAAATGGACATTTATTATTTAGATAATACACCCTCCTCAACGGGAAGACAAAAAGCCTTTCTTGGATTTTGTAAACTAAAGTATTTAAGTTTCTTATCTATATAAGTTGCTTGAGACTGCAAGAAGGAAATAGGTATTGTTATTACTACCTAACAGGCCGAATTGTTAATTGTAGAGATAAATTTGGAAGTATGCTTCCATTACATTTAGATCCATTAGTCGGTCAATAAATACATGTCGAGAATGATAATCAAGGTCAGATCCCTTCGCCAACTCCAGAGAGCTGGCAACAAGTGCATGCTGATATGCAAGGTAGATTATAGAGGTAGGAAGTAGCGATCTGCCTACTTAGACAGCAACAAGTTCCATCTAGGAATGTTCAGCCTGAGGTGCCACATGTGTTGGTATCGGTTGTAGCACAGCCGTCAGAGGCTGGGAATAGATGGGAACCTCTTTATAAAAGGTTCAGAAAACAACACCCTCAATTTTTGAGGAAAATGTAGATCTAACAAAGGTCAATCAATGGATGAGTATGATTACCACTATCCTAGACTTCATGAGGGTCGAGGGTAATGAGAGAGTGGCACGTGCCATGTATATGTTTCCGTAGGATGCCTAAATTTGGTGGGAAGTGATATCCTAGACCAGGAATGTGAAAATCATGGATTGGGAAGAGTTTAGAACTTTATTCAATGAAAAGTACTACAATGATGTAGTTAGGGCTGCAACCACAGAGGAATCCAGTAAGCTGCTACAGGGAATATGTCAGTGACTAAGTATGCACTCAGGTTTGATAGATTGGCCAAATTTGTTGCAGACTTGGTACCCACTGATGGGACAAGGAAGGAATGGTTCATTCAGGGGCTACAACCTATGATAGCCCAGGATGTTCGCAATACTACCCTGTCCGAGGTGACGACATATGCCTAGGTGGTAGAGAAAGCCCTTACTGCAGATGGCGCAGAGAATAAAATATGGTGCGAGAACATGACCAAGAGAAGCACAAGGAGGATGGGCCTCCATTTATGGATTCTGGTAGGGGCGGAGGCCTTAGTGACCAGAAAGGGAAGGCTTTAGAGACCGTTTTAGCTTCAGACCTTGATAGAAGGCCACACGGTATACAGATAGGCTGCAAGACCGGCAATGAGGTCTGGAGGACCTACCCAGAGTGCACTAGATGTAAGAGGTGCCATGTGGGAGAGTGTCGGGCAAAGACCTATTGTCTGTGTGGGATAGTGGGACACTTGAAGAAGGATTTCCGAGAGCAAAGAAAGAGGAAGCAAGGAAAGCAGACAGCTCGAATCCAGCTCGAGTGTTTGCATTGACACGGGTAGAGGTTGAGGCTAGTCCCTCAGAAGTGATAGGTTAGCCTTCTAGTGCTAGAAACTCTTATACTATTTTGATTGATTCTAGTCCTGCACACTCTTTTGTTTCTAGTAGGATAATTTATACACTATGTAGGCCTTGTGATTACTATACAGTGGGGTTTGGAACATTACTGACCACTTGAGAGTTAGTAGTCTATAGTAGATGGATCAGATCATTGCTAGTGACAGTGGATATCAGAGAGTTGTCAGTTGATTTGATTGAGTTAGTTATGAATGACTTTTACATGATTTTGGGCATGGACTAGTTAGTAAAGTATGGGGCAACCATAGACTGAAATCTTCTTGGAAAAGGTGGACGTGGGACATAGGTTGGCATAGTAGGTTTATGTGACTTTTTCTACATTGATGGTTCATCATGGATGGAGTTTTCTACTACTTGCTTTTGCACTGAAGCTGGCGATGAAGGTTGTGTGGATGGCTCATATTGTATACCACTTTGTAGTGTTATCACACTTACATTCTCCTTGGGATTCTTCTTAGGTTGTGAAGGCAATATATTAGAAAGATGAGCTTCCAATCTGTTATATGATGCCGCTAGTTGTCCCACCTAATTCTCCAAACTTTTAATGGACGCTTGCGTAGTTTGCTAAAATTAAAGAATATTTGTATCAATTGCATTGATTAAATCTTCACTAGAGGGTTTTGTACTTGGTGGTGGAGCAGCTTGTGGTGCTTGCGATGGTCTAGGTGCATAGTTTTGTTGAGATCGTTATTTAAGAGAAAAACCAGACGGTCTAACAGGTGTAGACAGTGGAGCAACTTGTTGGAGATTCCCATAATGAAGATTTGGATGATCACGCCAGCCAGGATTATAAGTTTGTAAAAAAGGTTCATAGTACATCTGGCGTAATTGACCTGGGAAATTACCTACAACATTAACACCATCAGTCTTTCCCTCAAATAGAGTAGGGCAAGTATTAATAGCGTGCCTAACAACTTGATTTATTCCACATGGCCACACCTGTTGGCCTAAAGCAAGTTGTTGTACCACTTCAGTTAATTGAGCAAACTGATGACCAAGATGGTTCTCGTTTGAATTATTTACCTCATTAACTGACTTTGGTGGGGGATTAAGATCTTGGTGAATGCCAAACCATTGTGAGTTGGCAGCCATATTATAAATCAAGCTCTTGGCTACAACAGGAGTCTTATCAACTAGTGCACCTCCAGTGGCTGCATCAATCATAATCCTATCTTGTGATTGTAATCCTTCATAAAAGTACTGGATTAGGAGTTGTTCACTTATCTGATGATGAGGGCAACTAGCACACAATCGCTTAAATCTCTCCCAATATTCATACAATGACTCCCCTGTATATTGCCTTATACTGCAGATCTCTTTCCTGATGCTTCCAACTTTAGATGCTGGAAAATATTGTTCCAAGAACATAGTCTACATACCATTCCAGGTTTCAACAATATCGGGTGGAAGATAGTACAACCATTCTTTAGCTGCATCCTTCAAGGAGAAAGGAAACGCTCGCAACTTAATTTGTTCCTTAGTCAATGCAGCAAGCTTCATACTAGAACAGACAATATGAAACTCCTTCAAATGTTTATTCGGGTCCTCACTAGCCAATCCATGGAAATAGGGCAGTAAGTGAATGAGGCCCGACTTTAACTCAAAGTTGACATCCAAAGGTGGATACTGGATGCAAAGCAGTTTTTGGTCAAGATCCAGCGCTCCAACTCTTTGAACGTCCTTTGCTAAGCCATATTTCTATAAAATCGAACTGAATAGTCAAAATTAGATTCGTTGTCAGATGGAAATGGCTCTTTAACAAACTCCACACGTTGATAATGACGCTGAAAGAGTTGATTATCAGTGATTGTTCTGGAAGAGTGTGATGTGGACGATGCCTCAAGATAATCTTTGATTTTTTGTAGTCGATCTTGTGTATCCTCTTCTCCAAACATATACACCTGAAAATTCCATAGTAAAAACTAAATGGTTGCAAACAAAAAAATTTGAATAATAAAGTGAATAACAATAGTCCCCGACAACGGCGCCAAAAATGACGGGTGTCGTGTGTCGTGTCAAATTTAATTATTTTTTTCCTTTCAGTATAACAGTAAATACGAGTCGAACCCATGAGGACTACATTCAAATTAATATTGAAGAATTAACAACAAAAATTAAAGAAGGGGTTCAAATTATTATTGAAGAATTAACAGCGAAAATTAAAGAAGGGATTTTTTTCTCAAATTGAAACTTAAATAGCATAAACATAAAAGCAATAATGAGTTGATATTACGATTTAAAAAAAAAAATTAAGAGTCATTCTCCACCCTCCACAATCATTCAAGACCAACAATAAAAAACATTATTATGATTTTCCAATTAAATTTTTAACTCCGTAGATAACGCTGAAGCAGTCAATTATCTTAATCTCCCAATTACAATTAATCAAGGTGAAGCGCTCAATAATTAAATCTTTATACCAAGAAATAAATCCATAAAGCATGTAATCTATTTAACCTAGGAATAACATGAATTCTTGTGGAGATAGGTTATTCTAAGCAACAAATCAATTTAGCATATAATTCGTTTAACTTAGTTTCTAAACTTCATCACAATCAATAATACATTTGACAATACTATCAATTGCAAATTATCACATACACTTAGAACCCTAAACAATTAGGTGAATAGTAATTCTAAGATGATAGTAGAATAATGAAACATCCTAATTAGTTGGCCATCTAAGAATATATCACATAATCCATAACATTAATCATAGAAGAATAGAAGCAATTAAACATTGGAGAAATCAAGAAATAACATTCATTATTGAACATCAAGAATTCATGTTTTGGGTTTTAAAATAACCCTTGACCTAAAAGAAGACTACTCCATAGTCACAAACATAACCAATAACATAATTATAATTGAAATTAAAGAGTTTTAAAGAGAAGAAGGAAAAATTAGTTTGATGTAGGAAAGATTGTTGTCCTCTCCTCTGTTCTTCTAATCTCCAGAATTAGTAATTAAAAACTTATGAAAACCTTAGCCCTAAAACCTTTTTGTTGACGGTGAGAACTCGTCAACGAAGTTAAGTTGGAAAAATTATCGAATTGAAATCGCTAATTAGGAAGCTATGAAAACTTGAACAATGACTCAAGAACAATGGAATAACAACAATGGAGAATTCAGTATCTCATTCACACTAATGTCTCTGCTACAGTCAAATTTCCAACCCCCTTTCAGGTGGCCTTGGAATTCAATTTATAGTAGGCTCTAACGGCCTTAGGTACATAGTGGTCCAGGGGACCAAGAGGTACAAACGTACTGTACTAGGGAAGTGGCTTCAGAGGTTGTGGCTGTACATCCCGTACAGGAGCAGGTGTCAGGAGGATGTCTCCACTACTTGTCTGTACCCTTTCCTGAGGCGTGGCAGCAGGCGTGGTGGCGCAGGAGGTAGTGGTGTCGGCTCTGACCCATGGCCGTAGACGTACGAACCACGATCCTCGCTGGCATTGGCATCCGTACCTAGTACCCGATCGTACAAATATGTCTCATTCGACTCGTTCTGGATCTACTAAGCATAGGGACTTTGAGGTTGTGAAAAAGGGGATCTTTGGTGTCCGTATTGGCCGTGGCATTGAATAGGGGTCTTGGGCCCATGCGCATCAAATCACGGTGTGTCGGCCTCTTGAGAAGATGGCGGGCTGGTGGACCTCCCGGGGCGCGCGCGCGGGACCTTGCGTGGCCTCGCGCACGGGGCGCCATTGGCGGCCTCGCAGCCTCCCTCGGCCCCGCGCATGGGCATGGTAGGAGTGGCCCAAGGGCCTCGCTGAATAGGGCGCCTCGCCCTATGGTGGCCTCGCGGAACAAGGCATCTCGCCCCCTACGATGGCCTCGCTACATAAGGCGCCTCGCCCTCTAGGATGGCCTCGCGGAACAAGGCACCTCGCCCCTAGGGTGGCCTCGCGGAACAAGGCACCTCGCCCCTAGGGTGGCCTCGCTAAATAAGGCACCTCGCCCTCTGGGATGGCCTCGCGGAACAAGGCACCTCGCCCCTAGGGTGGCCTCGCTAAATAAGGTACCTCGCCCCCTACGATGGCCTCGCGGAACAAGGCACTCGCGAGACGGGGTGGTCTCGCGGATCGGGGGGGGGGGGGGGCCTCGCCACTCGGTGGCCTCGCGGAAGAGCATTCTCACGAGACGGGGCGGTCTCGCGGATCAGGGGGGGCCTCGCCACTTGATGGCCTCGCGGGAGGCGACTTGGTGGCCTCGCGGAAGAGCATCCTCGTGAGACGGGGCGGTCTCGCGGATCGGGGGGGGGGGGGGGGGGAGTACGCCCAGGTGACTACCTTGCATTTCCCCTTGATGAGATTATGAGCATCAACACTTGCCCCCCTAGTCTAGGAAAGGGCCTTAAGGTGCTCTTGTAGACTATTCATCTTGGTTCCTATAAATAGGCCTTCATGCATGGCTTAATATTTACACCTTACTTCCTTGGCTTAGTGGTGGTTAGACCCTTGCTCCTTTCAAGAGGTAAAGGGTTCAATCCCCCACAACCACACTTTCTCTATTATTTCATCACTTTTCCATTTTTTCATCGTCATCATTTTTTTTTTTAGCTAGTTCCTTGGTGTGTATATTTTTGGACTAACACACACTTCTGATTAATTCTTGCAGACGCGCATTTTCAACGCTCTGGTGCTTTTCGCCTTCCAACCTTACTTGGACTCCGACTTCGTTCTTTCAATTGCTTGAGGTATATTTTCTTTTCTTCTCCCGTTTATTTACTTATTTTATCGGATTCACACCAACAACACTTGGGATGGGGTACGTTAGCCCGAGCTTGTTTTGACCATACGCGCGCCCCTCCTCTTTCTTGTTATACATATACCTTGTAGTAGTCCATTTAGGGCGTTTGCACCTAGGGGTATTAAGCCTGTTCCTTTGTGTTTTGTAGTATCCCCCTTGTTTAAACGTGACCCCCTTTTTGCTGTCGGGACGCGGTTTCATGGCCAGTGAGGGCCCGTCCGACATACCCTCGAGGGCTAAGTTTATCGACCTGTCTTCAGATCCCAAGTCCCCTGAGGGCAGCCCTTACCAGGACTATGATTCTTTGAGGCAGGCCCGCATTCGCCTCCTCGAGTGCATGGCGGATCTTAGGCATAAAATTTGGGTGGTAGAGAGCGAAATCGACTCAGTGTCGAGGGGAGACGGAGGACCCTCACCCCCGGGCCTTAGTGACCATATAGCGCGTCTTAGGACGGCTCTTTTTGAATTGCGGTGGGAGTTAGAGTTTATGGAGGGACACATCCCGCCAGAAACTCCCACTCCCACTTCGCCTGATGAAGATCACGGGGCTATTAACTCCTCTCCTCAGCCCCTAGTCTCCGTTGATCCTGGCTTAGCGCTTCCGCCATCGCTCCCTCGATGGAAAACCCTTGCTAGGAAGAGAAAATGGAGGGTTAAGTGCTCTGCCTCTTCCTCACATGTTTCTTTTGATTTTGCAGATATGTCGAAGGTACGCAGACAGGTGTCCGTCCAGGAAGAAGACGACGCCCCCCTACTGGCGTCCAGCCTAGTGTCCCATATGTCTTCGAACAAACTGAAGACCATCGTGAAGCGCTACCGAACTCCTCCAGAATACGCCTTGCATGTTCCTCGGGAGACCTGCCGGGCTGATCGCCCTGAGAAGGGCTTTGTGGCTTTGAGTGAGCAGATTATGAAGGCGGGTGGCACCGTTCCTCTACACCCGTTCTTTGTGGCGGTTCTCAACTATTTTGATTTGGCCCCTCTCCAACTGTCGCCCAACAGTTCGTTGACTTTAAGTTGCCTCTTTCTTTGGTTCAAGGATAATGAGCAACGCGCCCCGACGGCGCAAGAGGTGCATTCCTTGTACAACCTTATTGGGGTGCACAATTCCAAGGGCTTCTATTACTTGCAGAAGGCCAATAGTGAGCTTCCCTTGATAGATGACTCAGTGTCTAACCCAGGGTCCTGGAAACAGGAGTTTTTCTGGGTACAGGGGCCTCTTTCAGTTCGTGAAGGCTTTCGCGCTGAACCTAGTAAGTATCCAGGTCTTTTTCTTTTTCTTATTAGAACTCACCATTTTGCACTCTCGCTTGTACTGATATTGGTGCGGTTCTTGCAGGGCAATTTGCTGATCCCTCGGTCATCGGGTCGGAGGCGGAGGCGATAAACAGACTCATTGCAGCAGACCCCGCCCTGAAGAAGGCAGCAGTCCTATTTACCATGACGAATCTCAATCGCCACCAATTGTCTCCGGTCTCTAACCCCAAGTTCCTATGGTCAATCACCGGGTCTAAGAAGATTGTGGCTACGCCGGCTGGGCCATCACTGCACGAAGATGAGGCTGAGGTGGAGATGGAGGATGCCCCCCTGTCCCCCAGGGGACATCCTCCTCATGACTCCCATGGCCAGGACACGGCCTTTCACCCTCTAGGCCCGCAGGCCGCGGCAGGATGCTACGCCTCTCCTGGTCGCGGTGGCGGCGATGCCTTCCCTCCAATTCATCATGATCTCGGCATACCGGCTGCTGATTTCGTCGGGCTCGCGGAGCTCCCTGCCGATGCACCAGAGTCTCAATTTTTCTCTTCTGCTGCGCCTCCTCCTGCCTCGGCGAGTGGGTCGTCTGTCCTAGTCCAACCAGATGCTCCTAGCGTGGGGGCAGAGGCTTGGGTGACCAGGATGGCCTCAGTTTATGGGCAGCGTTTCGTTCCAATAGCTGAGAGTCTCCCTGTCTCCGACTGGAGGGGCCTAGGGAACGTGACTCAATCAGACCTCGGGGAGATGCTAAGGCGTGCTGCGGCCTGGGTGAGGCTTTTCACTTTGCGTTGATTAGTATTATGCATAGATGCACCTGTGTTCTTCTTTTTGTTACTTATTGATGATGCCATTAGTTTTCTTGTGCAGGTCTATATCGTGTCTCTTCGACATGCTGACTCAACTGGCATCCTTTCCGCATCTACCACTGAGAGGGACGGCCTCATAGTCCAGGTCCAGGAGCTCGAAAATGAGCTTAGCGCAACCAAGGTCCAATTGTCAAAAGCCCGGACTAAGTACACCAAGTCGGACTCGAAGAATGAGCAGCTGAAAGCTAAGATCAAGGTGCTGAAGGGCAAGGCTAAATGTTTGGAGCGCGAGCTCAAGGAGGCCAAGGCCGCTGCATCCGGGTCGCATGAGATGGTTGTTCGACAGGGGACTGAAGTTGAGGCCCTTAGGACTGAACTACAGTCGGCTCAGGAGAAAGTCGCTTCCTTGGAGGCGGAGAAGGCTGTAATCGAGCGCAAGTCTATAGACCGGGCTCTTTACAATGTGTGGAGGCAGGATCCCAACTTTGACTTCTCCTCTTTTGGCGAGCAAGCTGTTGCCCGAGCGGCCTGGTGGAGTGCCCACTACAGGAGGCCTTGAACTAGTTTCGCTCCTTTTTTGTTTTTTTTATTTTGTAACGTCATTACTAGTGCTACTTTTCTGTTAGTAACCCTTGTATTGTCTTGAGAACTCCTTTCTTTTTTATGTATGAATTCATGCGATGTTGTTGTTTATTTCTTGTTCTACTGCATTTGAGGCCCTTTTATGCCTGTATGACGCGGTTTGGTTGGTTTCCTTCTTTTATTTGTCAGGCTGGAGGTCCTTTGGATCCCATGTGAGAGGGTTCACTGGGACCTCTTTTGATGCCTCTTGGCGGTTTTTGTAAGGATATTTTGACCCCTTGGGTCTTAGCTATCCTTTTGGGTTTTTCTTGCGCGCGCTTATTATTTCTTTGCGAGAGGCGTCCCTCTCGTCCTTTTGCATAGTACTATTTCGGCAAGGGTCTCTTTTGGGACCCTTTTTGGCTAGGCGGCTTGGTGGCCGCTCCAGACTTATTAGTGTTGTCACTATATATATATTTTTCTTTCGTGAGGCCTTTTGGCCTCCTTGATGTTCACGAGGGTAGCTAATCCTCGTAAACTCAGGGGAGGCCTTGCAAGGTCTTTTTACTACTTTCTATGTTTAGGAACTTCGTTTAGGGCCCCGATATAAGGGGTCCTTCTAGGAACTCCCATTGAATGGTCCTTTTTAGGGCTACGGTCCTTCTCGGGTCCTCCTGATGCATAGGGGGTCGTTTTTAGGCTACTCCTAATTGAGGGCCCTTTTCAAGATCCCTTATCAGAGGGTCTTTTTTAGGAGCCTCTTTTTTAGGAGGGCGAGGGGTCCTTTCCAAGACCCTCCGTTAGAGGGTCCTTTTCAGGCCCTCCGTTAGAGGGTCCTTTTCAGGCCTCCCTTGCTAGCTGTGTTATCGCCCCCTGTCCTGCCCCCCAAGTGTTTGGTGAAATTTATTTCGGCGGACACTTTGGCTGATGCCCTGGTATTGAAGAAAAAATAACACACGAAGAGGCTAACAGTCTTACTTATAATACGTGGTTTCATTCATTATATTCGTAACATAATGGTTTCATACACGTAGTTGCAACGGTACATAGGTGATTTTCACATAAAACAAAATAAAATGGCTCACGCCTACTTAGGAGGTTATCTAGGTAACCTCTTTGATTTCTTCCTACCATATCAAGG
Organism: Humulus lupulus; assembly: GCF_963169125.1. NCBI lineage: Eukaryota > Viridiplantae > Streptophyta > Magnoliopsida > Rosales > Cannabaceae > Humulus > Humulus lupulus. The sequence goes on along the minus strand of NC_084801.1, from coordinate 123,147,453 downwards.
CAGCGTGCTACACTTGTGCTTTTATCCGTGGGCACGGGCGTCTCACTGGTAGTACTTCCTCAGGTGTTCCGCGTTCCATGCCCTGGGTACGATGGTGTCGTCCATGCGCGCCAGCTTGTAAGTGTTTGGGGGGATGCACTGAGCGACTTGGTAGGGTCCCTCCCAATTTTCCCCCAGCACTCCTGCACCTGGGTCTTGTGTGTTTGGGAGCACCTTCCTCAGCACCAGGTCGCCGACTCTGAAAGTTCTCTCTCGCACCCTCGAATTGTAGTACCTTGCGGCGCGTTGCTGGTATACTGCCACCCTCATCTGGGCTTTTTCTCTCTTTCCCACAGACGGCGCCAAACTGTTGACGGTGAGAACTCGTCAACGAAGTTAAGTTGGAAAAATTATCGAATTGAAATCGCTAATTAGGAAGCTATGAAAACTTGAACAATGACTCAAGAACAATGGAATAACAACAATGGAGAATTCAGTATCTCATTCACACTAATGTCTCTGCTACAGTCAAATTTCCAACCCCCTTTCAGGTGGCCTTGGAATTCAATTTATAGTAGGCTCTAACGGCCTTAGGTACATAGTGGTCCGGGGGACCAAGAGGTACAAACGTACTGTACTAGGGAAGTGGCTTCAGAGGTTGTGGCTGTACATCCCGTACAGGAGCAGGTGTCAGGAGGATGTCTCCACTACTTGTCTGTACCCTTTCCTGAGGCGTGGCAGCAGGCGTGGTGGCGCAGGAGGTAGTGGTGTCGACTCTGACCCATGGCCGTAGACGTACAGACCACGATCCTCGCTGGCATTGGCATCCGTACCTAGTACCCGATCGTACAAATATGTCTCATTCGACTCGTTCTGGATCTACTAAGCATAGGGACTTTGAGGTTGTGAAAAAGGGGATCTTTGGTGTCCGTATTGGCCGTGGCATTGAATAGGGGTCTTGGGCCCATGCGCATCAAATCACGGTGTGTCGGCCTCTTGAGAAGATGGCGGGCTGGTGGACCTCCCGGGGCGCGCGCGCGGGACCTTGCGTGGCCTCGCGCACGGGGCGCCATTGGCGGCCTCGCAGCCTCCCTCGGCCCCGCGCATGGGCATGGTAGGAGTGGCCCAAGGGCCTCGCTGAATAGGGCGCCTCGCCCTATGGTGGCCTCGCGGAACAAGGCATCTCGCCCCCTACGATGGCCTCGCTACATAAGGCGCCTCGCCCTCTAGGATGGCCTCGCGGAACAAGGCACCTCGCCCCTAGGGTGGCCTCGCGGAACAAGGCACCTCGCCCCTAGGGTGGCCTCGCTAAATAAGGCACCTCGCCCTCTGGGATGGCCTCGCGGAACAAGGCACCTCGCCCCTAGGGTGGCCTCGCTAAATAAGGTACCTCGCCCCCTACGATGGCCTCGCGGAACAAGGCACTCGCGAGACGGGGTGGTCTCGCGGATCGGGGGGGGGGGGGGGCCTCGCCACTCGGTGGCCTCGCGGAAGAGCATTCTCACGAGACGGGGCGGTCTCGCGGATCAGGGGGGGCCTCGCCACTTGATGGCCTCGCGGGAGGCGACTTGGTGGCCTCGCGGAAGAGCATCCTCGTGAGACGGGGCGGTCTCGCGGATCGGGGGGGGGGGGGGGAGTACGCCCAGGTGACTACCTTGCATTTCCCCTTGATGAGATTATGAGCATCAACACTTTTATAATCCTCTTAAAAGTCTAATTAAAAATAACATAAAAATATGAAATCGCGTTGACTTGGCCGCAACCTAAAAAAGTGGTTGCCGCGACTAGTGTGCCTGATAGTGCCTGGAAAAGTAGTGGTCACTAATAGTGCACGTATTCTCTTAAAAATAATCATATTTTGTCTGCTACTTGAAGAAGTACCTGTCGCTACCAAAACTTGCTGTTTCCAAAATCTTAATTCCTTGTAATTAGGTTGCGGCCACCACTTCTTTGAGCCGCAACCAACACTCCAAATTCCATTTCACTTGATTTTGTAAGCCCCTACTTAAGCTTCATTCACCACAACATCACCATATATGCTTAGAGACTTCAAAACACATTAAAATTATATCTCAACTTCATCATGCAACTCCTTTTTGTAGCCTATAAACTTCTTAAACCAAAATTGCATCAAATATATCAGTGTTAACAACAAAAATTACAACTTAGTTTAAATATTGAAAACTTACAAAATGAAGCTAAAATCTCTTAATACACAAAATTAGCATCATCCAAATACAGAAAAGAACTTGCAATATATATATATATAACAATGAACTTATCAAATTCCCCCACACTTGAACTTTGCTAGTCCCTTAGCAAACTAACTAAATCTAAAATAAAATAAAAACATCAAACGAAATAAACTAGACTGAACTAAGCAACAATCTTGTTGAAAAATATGATTTTCTCAGATAATCACACAAATATATAATGCTAGAATAAATCCAAATTCCATATTCATTAGAATTTCAACCCTAGAGTGAATCCCTACTTAAATTCAATCTTTATAAACTCACTCACAATCAATCTTACCCACTTAGATGTATCAAAATCTATCCCTGCATGTCAATTATTTATATATATATGTGTGTCCCTTGTCTAGAAAATACTTCTCATGAATGAACATTCACTCCATAGACATTGACCAATTATTCTCCATTAATATAAATACACATAATCAAGAATAAAAAGATCTTTATAAGCTTGTAATGTAAGGCTAAGGTTAGAGGTAGATGAAAAAATTGCATTTAGGCTCAATTCACACCATAGCCTACAATTTTTTTTTTTCCAAACTTAGATGTTCCCACAAACTTCCTATACAAATCTAGAATAAATATTATTTTATCTACTTCTTTTCACATCGATCTCACTAATTCCCCCGCACTTATTCTTTTGCAATATATATATTTTTGAAAATTGTCATTGCAAACTCTTTTTTTTTTTTCAATTCACATTTCATAGGGAAATAGGAGATCTCATTTACATTCATTGCACAACCTAAACAAAAGAACCATACATAATTTTCCTCCCTTCTTTATAATATCCATCCCACAAATAACATTCACTTATGACTATGGTGCAATGAGTCACAATAAAGGATTAAAATTTTCAAAGCTGCCAAGATTCTAGGACAACTATGGAATAACAGCACAATGGTAGGCTTGAAAGGCTTAAACAATCCAAAGAAATTTCCTTAATCATCTCCCTAACTATCTATACTCATGATTTCACCTCAAATAATTAATCAATGCTTTCTAGAGTGATGGGAACTTTAAATTTCTAACATGCAAAAAATTGTTTCCAATACAAATAAGAAGTAAAATCAATTGTGTACATAAATTCCAAAATACAAGCCCAAGATTAAGTAGCAATGTAACGACCCCAAATTTGCTAATGAGGCTTAAAGGCCTTGATTAGCTTGCCGGGAGGGCATAATTGGAAAAGATATGGTTTGCATGAATATATTGATTTAAATGCATGATTCTATGATTAATAATGTTTGAATGATAGTTGATGATATTATGATGTACATAGGTGATATATGTGAGAACCAAATTATTATGTGGGTAGGTCTGCAGAGCACGACTCGAGGCGATCCTAGGGCTAGTTAGCGGGGAAAAGTCACAACAGGGTTTAACAGCTGACCTTGGATAAGTCAAGGGTATTTTAGGTATCGGGTAGCTATTTAGACTATCGGATTATGAAAATAAATATATGGAGATATATTTGAGGTTAGGAAGTCTAGGTGGGAATATTGGGGGATTTTACCATTTTGCCCTTGGGGATGTTTTCGGCACCCCGAGCCTTGGGATTAACTTAAAAAATAAGAAAAACTTAAGGGAACCTGTAGAAAGAAATAAACCAACTTTATTTCTCAGTCTTACCTCTCTATTTTCTCTCAAGGAAACTAGGTGAAAACCATAAGGGAAAAACAGGGGAAATTTCTGGGATTTCAGTTGGAAATTTCTGAGAATTGAGGTGGGGATTTGGAGGCTTAGCTCAAGAATTAATCAAGGACTAAATTAGGGCTAAGGTAAGCATTTAATTTCCTTTTCTGTGGTTAGAAATTCTGGGTTTTGGTTGGGTTTTGAGGTAAATATGGTTTTGATGTTTAAAGACAGAATTAAGGAGGAAATCTTGGGAATTAGCTTGGTTTTGGCTTGGTGAAGTGGTCCAGCAGAAGAGGTAAGTCTCAATTCATGATTTAGAAGTTTTAATTTGGATTTGAATGGCTGGTTTGAGTGTTTATAGCTCTTGAGTTTCAGAAATTGAAAAGAGAATTTTAGAGTGTGTTAGGCTGGGTTTTCTGTGGAATTATGTTGTTTAAGTCATGCTAAAAGTGTTGGGATTGTTGGGTGTTGAAGTAGGGAGCTTAAGGGTGGTTTTGGCTAAGGTTTCAAGCCTAGAAATGGTGGCAATTTTGGGTTCGAAGGGAAGGGCCGCGGCTCTCTTCTAGAGCGTTGCGGCCCTAGGATGAAGATGAGCCAAGGAGGCTCGGCTAGGGGTGAGAGCCGTGGCGCCCATTGCAAGGGCCGCGTCGCGTGTCTTTGCCCAGGGTGGGCCTTGGTTCTGTTTTGAGGCTAGGGCCGTGGCTAAGCTTCAAGGGCCGCAACCCTTAGTTGTGCACTTGAACTTTTGGGGATTTTAGGCATGGGAATGTGGTCTAGTATGCTCGGGATTGATTTCACCACCGTGCTTGGTGGAAATTAGATTCCTGGAAGTTAGTTTTGTAACTGGAAACCTATATTTGAGTATTAATGGAACCCTATACATTGGTTGTGACTAGGTGATAAAAGCTTAGGCTCGGGAAAGGATCGTGCTTGAGGAGTGTTGCTCATAAACAATAACCGTAACGACTAAAGGTAAGAAAACTGCACCTGGTTGAATATATGTGGCGGGACTAAGGGTTCCCTAATGTGAATGCTTGAAAAGATGGTATTGTGCCATGCAAGCTATTTAGTGAACCAACGGCCTAAGAGTGCCAAGGGTTACACTAGCGCACAAGGCGCGGCTTGGCCACTGGTAGCCGAGGACAGCTTAATATGCACTGAGCTCGGTTTAAGCGGGCCGGAGTCAGTGGGATAAACAGAGGGTGCGGCCTAAGTTGTCGGCCCTGATTATTATGTGATATAAATGTTATAAGTGTTTGATTGCATCCATGACTTTGAGTATATGCTGATTGACTATTATGGATTATTTGATGAGAGTTCATGCTTAGTGAGTTTGTTATTTGTTTCTACTATTTGTGTTGCACATGTTTTCTTGCTCGGCCTTGGCTCACAGGTGCTACGTGGTGCAGGTAAAGGCAAGGGCAAGTTGGATCAGCCTTGATTGGAGAGCTCAGCGGGCGAAATGTACATGACCAGCTGCTCAGCTGCCACGGTTGAGGTTTAGGCAAGGACGCGAGACCCAGAGATTGTCTATTTTGCCTTAGTATGGCTTACCTTTGTTTATATACTTTTGGAAGTCTGTAAATCAACTTTCAACTCTGTTTCTTTTGGGATCGCGTGTATATAACAGTTTAATTATATAAAATGAGTCTTTTATGACCAAAACCTTTTTAACCCTAGTTCTTACATGTTTAATGACACGTTTTCAAATTAATGACTTGATTAGCAAGTCTTACACCTTTATAAGTACACAGTGTAGTGGTCTTGGCTATCCAGGGCGTTACAACTTGGTATCAGAGCGTCCTAGGTTAAGGGTTCTTGAAGACAGGCTGGACATATACATTCGCTGCTAGAGACAAGCTCAAATCAGGGTTCGGTAATGTGTATATGTGTTTACGTGCTTATGTGCCTGAAATGAGTTATGAATGCTGTTATTTACTGGATTATTAGGAAGCATGAGATACTGATAGGGCCTGACCCTTGACTGTTGTGTGAGAATATTGGGGCATGTTTATCAGCATTGCCGTGCATGTAAATGAATATATATGGATGATTAATTGTATATAGTGTATGGGTGAATGCCTATTTTATAGCTAATGTGTAATGAGATTGGAGGCGTGCTTATTAGCGGCCAGTGCATGAGAATGGATGCTTATATGTTGGTTGTTTGTGGTTGGTTATGTTCTGTTGATGGATTTTGGAGAAGTTTTACCTTGTCATCATGGTCTGACCGCCGAGTCGTTATTTGTAGATTGACTTGGATAGCTATGCGTCCAAGAAAATCTACACGACTAGCCAGCACTAGGTCCGGGACCGGGAGTGATGATCAGGGCCAGAATCCTTCGCCAGTCCCCGAGAACTGGCAGCAGTTATTGCACTTACATTCTCCTTGGGATTCTTCTAAGGTTGTGAAGGAAATTTATTAGAAAGATGAGCTTCCAACATGTTATATGATGTCGATAGTTATCCTACCTGATTCTCCAAACTATTGATGGATGCTTGGGTAGTTTGCTGAAACTGAACCATATTTGTAGCAATTGCATTGATTAAATCTTCGGTAGAGGGTTTTGTCGGTGGTTGAACAACTTGTGGTGCTTGCGATGGTCTAGGTTCATAGTTCTATTGAGATCGTTGTTGAAGAGAAAAACCAGGCGGTCTAATAGGTGTAGATTGTGGAGCAGCTTGTTGGTGATTCTCATAATGAAGATTTGGATGATCACGCCAGCCAAGATTATAAGTTTGTGAAAAAGGTTCATAGTACATCTGGGGTAATTGACCTAGGATATTACCTATAACATTAACACCATCAGTCTTTCCCTCAAATAGAGTAGGGCAAGTATCAATACCATGCCCCACAACCTGACATATTCCACATGGTCGCAACTATTGGCCTAAATCAAGTTGTTGTACCACTTCAGTTAATTGAGCAAACTGATGATGAAGATGGTTCTCGTTCGAATTGTTGACCTCATTAACTGACTTTGGTGGTGGATTAGGATCTTGGTGAATGCCAAACTGTTGTGAGTTAGTAGCCATATTAGAAATCAAGCTATTGGCTACAGCATGAGTCTTATCAACTAGTGCACCCCAATTGGGTGCATCGATCATAGTCCTATCTTGTGATTGTAATCCTTCATAAAAGTACTAGATTAGGAGTTGTTCGCTTATATGATGATGAGGGTAACTAGCACACAATCTGTAAAACTCCCTAGACTAATACTTTGTAAAACATTTCCATGCTCATAAACTTATAGAAGAAAGCCACTTATTATACGAAAATTTCGTTGGGGCCTTGCTAAAACATGCATGTTTGGCCCAATAGTTTAAAATAAAATAAAGTTCTAATGCAACGTTTTTTTTAAATAAATATAGTTCAAGTCCCACTGATAAGTTTTGGATTCATAAATGAAACATAACATCATTCTTTAAAATTGGCATTTAAGCTGATCGTTTTCTCGCCCATAGGATACCCCCACGCCATACACTCTAATGTCGAAACTTTCCACATCTCCACGTGTGCCAAAGAGAAACCCTATTTACTACCTGAAAGGGGAAAGTAAGGGGTGAGCTAAAAGTCCAATAAGGAAGTACAAACAATAAACAAAGAAAAACACAACAAAGCATAATCATATCGTAAGACTCCTATAACAACATACACATACATCGTCATACATCATACTTAACATCACCATCATACATCGTACATAAACGTTATCATCATACATAATTATCATGCATCATATATCATTAACATATTCAAACATCATCATCATAAACATAATCATCATATCTTTTTGAACATGGCCCCTATCTTGTCCATGTCACATCTTGAGGTAAACAGGAGGCTCTGGTTCTTGAATAACCTCGGCGCGTCCGCCCTATGAGTTACATCTTTATATCCTTAGTAACTCGGGTTACATCTTTATATCCTTAGTAACCTCTTTGTTGTGTCGTGTTCAACATGCTAACAACCATTCACTTTTTCATACAACATACAAAACACATGCAATCCAGTCATATCAACACAAAGGGAAATACATGATTCATCAAATTCACCACATCATCTCAAAATAGCATTTCATACATCATATCTCATGGTACTTCATCACACATAACATATATCCTCATACAAACTAATCTTATTGTTTCATAGCATAATTATAAAGATTATATCTACCTTCCTTACCTTAGGTCCGAACAAAGCAAAAATGGAACAAACTGCACAACGAGCCTATAATCATAATCAAATAGTATTCTTTAGCATCACATGAGATTTCTTGTGCCCAACACATATACCCCATGTGTGCATGGGCCATGCACACATGGTGCAATTTACACATAATTTCCAAACATGCACATTTTCACATAAATTCATAAAATAATAATGCTAATTCTAACTATTAACCCTTCATGGTTACAAAGTAAAAATCCCAGGTTTGATTAATATGCATATATTTAAACGTAAAAATGCATTTGCATGCGACATGCAAACATGGGAACGTTGTTAAAAAGTGACGTTAAAAATGTTAATTTCTACGCGCTTATTTCTATCGTTTTCAAAATAAGGATTTAGCGACATACTTTTCTTACCATTATTTATCTCTTTAAAATCACTAGCACTCCCAATGGATGCTTTACCCCATCCTTTAAAACACCTCTCCAAAACACATATTTTTCTATTTTACCTCTAACTTTTACATTACACCATACATCAGCTTCTCTATTTTTTACTCTATATCATTTAAATACTATCTTTTTTAAATATTTTCTTAAAATATCAATAATATCATAATATCTTTTAATATTTATAAAATCTACCCATATATCATATCATATAATTATATTATAATACTACCCATAAAAAAATAACAATAAAAATTTATTAAAAAATGAAATATAATAATATTATAAAATATAAATAAAACTCATTTACTAGGTATATAACTATATATATAAATATGTAAAAAGAAAAAAAAGTAGAAGATCATATATATATATTTGTGTGTTTGATTTTATGTGTTTGTGAATAATGTAAGAAAGAATATGAAAAATTAATATTATATGTTTACATAGATGAATATTGTCTTATAAATATAACTATGTACTATAGATGAAGGTAAATTTTTTCGAAGGATAAAGCATCCATTGGAGACTCATTTTAGTACATTTTGGTATAATTTTACCTATTTAGTTATTTTAGATCACCCATTGGGAATGCTCTAAGTTGATTAAACCTCTAAAACATTATTTTTATTTCATAAAAATAATTTATTTAGCCATTAAATTACATAGAAATAATAAAGGCTTGAAATTATTCAAAATACTTATGGCCATTTAAATGAACAAAATTACAAAAAAATTGATGTGAGAAAATATAAATTTTAGGTGTGAGAAAAATATAAATTTTACTTATATTATTTTAAGACTTAATCTTATGTAGTATAAATTCATAAATGATAATCAAATAATTATTTTTAAATTATTAAACTAAACTTTCAGTCAATATTTAATACCTGGCTCGGGATGAGCTTAGGTGTATTTTGGGAATATTATAAAGTGTTCGGGAATTATTCGGTAGTAGTTAGTAATTGAGTAATGGTTTGGACATGTCTGGATTAAATGTGGATTTGTAGGAATACTTGATGACTTAGCGAGATTTAGGTGAAATGACAGAATTGCCCTTGAAGTTGTATAAGACTTTTTATTATGGGAAAGGGCAAAATGGTAATTTGGTCTTAGGAAAGGATAACTCTGGCTGAGGAGAAGTCAAATGCATTATTTTCGTTTAGGCATAAACTGAATGTCTTGCTGAAGTATAGAGGAAACCAAATGAACTAGAAGGAAGGAGAAGAAAAGCTATTCTCTTTGGGGTCAAGGAAGGAACTAAGGGAAACTTTAGGCTAGAAATTCAAGGGTGCAAAGGTAAGTTTTAACTCTCTTCCTTGTGGAAATTCTGCTGGTGATGTTAGGTTAGTAAGCTGAAATTGTGTTATTTGCTTGTGGGTTTTTGGAGTGAAGACTCAGCTTGGAAATCAAAGGAAATTAGCTTGGAGTTGGACTTGAAAGTAGCTCAAGGTCGAATCTTTTCATGAGTTACGAATTTCATGTGTCTCTGAGGTTTATAATCTGGTGTGGTTTAAGTTTTTGAAAGGGTGGCTTAAGTTTTATAAAGTATGGTTTAAGTTTTTGTGAATTTTGAGCCACTAGGTGAATCTTGGGTTTAATTGTGTGATTGTGTTTATTGCTGTGATTTCTGAGTTTCCATACAGTTTATCTGGGGTTTTAGGTCGATTTAGGACTTGGGTGTACCTTGGGGTTGATTTGGAAGAGTTTTGGTTCGGGAAAAATATTGGGAAAAACCCAATTTTCTGGGTTCGTGTATGAGTGTCGCAGCCCTGTTCTTCTGTGTCGTGGCGCTAGGTCGAATTAGAGGATGGGGACCATTCTAGGCACTGCGGCCCCTATAGGGATATGCCGCAGCGCTAGGCTAAATTCAGGAGTTGGAAATTCGGGTTTTTAGGGTTTTGGTTCAGGGGGCTCGGAGGATGCTTTCGCTACCTTGTGTGGGGTAACGGAAGGTCCTGAGAGCCCGGGATTGGTTCCGGGAGATGATTATGAATTGGTTAGTAATGAGAGTGCAATGTATGTGTTGTGACTAGGTTTTCGGCGAGGCTCATGTTAGAGGACTGCGCTCGGGACTTCGGTGCTCAAGAAGCTCGAGACTTCGGTGCTCAAGAAGCTCGGGACTTAGGTAAGAAAACTGCACCCGGTTGTGAATTTATAATGGGACTAAGGGTTCCCCGTTCTTATGCATTATGAAGAATGGTATTATGCCATGTGAATAGTAGAGAAATGGCCTATGAGTGTTGGAGTTTATATTGGCGGACAGGGCGCGGCTCAGCCACTGGTAGCTGAGGACAACTCATTATTCACTGAGCTCGGTTTAAGCGGACTGGAGTCAGTGGGATAAACAAAGGGTGCGACCTAAGGGTGTCGACCCAGATTATCATGTGATTTGATTATCAACGTTAATTGATGAATTTGTATGCTGTATAGCTGAGTATTAGTTTGTGAATTCTCTGGCTATGTCTATGAACTACTTGATTAATGTGGATTGCTAAGTGTATGAACATGCCTAACAAGTTATTTAATTATTATCATTGTCGTGCTATAATGTTATATTTTCTTGCTAGGCCTTGGCTAACGGGTGCTACGTGGTGCATGTAAAGGCAAGGGTAAGCTTGATCAGCCCTGATTCAGAGAGCTCTGAAGGCAGAATGTACATGACCAGTTGCTCGGCCGCCACGGTTGAGGAAGAGGCAGGAACAGGAGGACCATAAATGTCTGTTTTTCCCTTAGTGTGGCTAGAGGTTGTTTCATACCTTGGAAATTTTGTAAACTGACTTTGGAGTGCTTTTTCTTTTGGGATCCCTTGTACAAAACGTTTAATTATATGAAATATATCTTTTATGACCAAAACCTTTTTAACCCTAGTTCATTAGTGGTTTCAGTGACACGTTTTTAACAAAATGACTTGATTAGCAAGTCCTGCACCTTTATTAATACACAGTGTAACAGTCTTGGCTACCCAGAGCATTATAATTTGGTATCAGAGCATCCTAGGTTTAAGGATTCTTGAAGACCAGCTGGACATGTGCATTTGTTGCTAGAGACAAGCTCGATCTAGGGTTTGGTAAATGTGTATATGTGTTTGTAAGCTTATGTGCTTGGAAAGAAGTATGATTGTTGATATCTGTTGGATTATTAGGAAGGATGAGATACTGATAGGGCCTGGCCCTTGACTGCTCTGTGATAATATTGAGGCGTGCTTATTAGCATTGCTGTGTATGTAACTGAATATCTGAATGATTAACTGCATATTGTGTATATGGGTGAACGTATGGATGGATGTCTATATCTTAACTGTTGAGTGGTGATGTTGGGGCATGCTTATTAGCAATGCAAGTGCATGTGGATTAATGCTTATATCTTGGTTCCTTGTGATTGATTATGTTTCGTTGGTGGATTTCGGAAAAGGTTTTACCATGTCATCATGGTCTGATTGCTAAGTCATTGATTGCAGATTAACTTGGATAGCTATACGTCCAAGGAAATCTACGCGACTAGCCGACACTAGGTTTGGGACCAGAGGTGATGACCAGGGCCAGATTCCTCCGCCAGTCCCTGAGAACTGGTAGCAGATTATGGCAGAGAAGCAAGCGCGACTTCAGAGCCAAGATGAGCAGATTCGTCTTCTACGACAGCAGGCTCCATCAGGGAGTGCTGCACCTATTGTGCCACCTGTAGTGGCACCAATTGTTTAGCCAGTAGAAATGGGGAACAGGTGGGAGCCATTGTATGAGCGGTTCCAGAATCAGCATCCCCAAACTTTTGAGGGAGGACTTGATCCACTGAAGGCCGAACAGTGGTGGACTATGATTACTACTATCCTGGATTTCATGATGATTGAAGGTTATGACAGAGTCTTGTGCCACATATATGCTGAGAGAGGATGCCCGCATCTGGTGGGAAGTGGCATCACAGACCAGGGACATCACTGCTTTGAGTTGGGATGGATTTAAGGATTTGTTCAGCCAAATATACTACAATGTTGCCATCAGGGCAGCGAAGGTTAATGAGATTGTGGGGCTGGTGCAGGGCAACATGACAATTATTGAATATGCCCTAAAGTTTGATAGAATTGCAAAATTTGCACCAGATCTTGTGCCTACAGATGCAGCTAGGAAAGACAGGTTTATTCAAGGGCTTAATGCTATGATAGCTCGGGATGTGAGGATTACAATAGTACCTGGGGGAACGACCTATGCCCAGGATGTTGAAAAGGCTCTTACCGCTGAGGAATTAGAGAAAAAGATTTGGAAGGAAAGTGCAGTGAGGCACGAGGGTTGCAGAGTGGTGCCTCCATATTCTGGGTCAGGTAGGGGCGGAGGCCCCAGAGATGTGAAGAGGAATACCCTTGACACTTCGATCGTTGCTGGTCCTAATAGGAGGGGTCGGGGTGCTCAGGGTGGCCGTCAGGGAGGCGGTGAGGCATGGAGGAGTTATCCGGAGTGCCCGAGGTGCAGAAGACTCCATCAGGGTGAGTACTGGGCCAAGGCCTGCGATGTGTGCGGAACAATGGGGCACCTCAAGAAGGACTGCCCAGGAGTGAAGAAAGGGGAAGCAGGAAAGGTGGATAGCTTGACTTCAGCTCGAGTGTTCACTTTGACATAGGCAGAGGTCGAGGCTAGTCCCTCGGTGGTGACAGGTCAGCTTTCTGGCACTGGCTTTCCTTTTGCTATATTGATTGACTCTGGTGCTGCACATTCATTTGTTTCTAGTAAAGTGATTGATAGATTGTGTAGACCTAGTGAGTACTGTACTGCGGGATTTGGGACTTTATTGCCTACTGGGGAACTGGTAGTTTCTAGGAGGTGGATTAGGGCACTGCCAGTGATCGTTGATAGTAGGGAGCTTTCAGTAGACTTGATTGAGCAAAACATGGAGGATTTTGACATGATCTTAGGGATGGATTGGCTGGTAAGGTATGGGGCTATCATTGACTGCATAAAGAAGATGTTCACTTTTGAGTCTGAGGGTGAGGATCCTTTTGTTTTCGTGGGTGCGGTATGTGGTCCTTGCGTACCTATGATATCGACACCGAGAGCCAGAGACGTGTTACAAGGAGGATGTATATGTTTTCTGGCTAGTGAGGTGGACACTACCAGGGTTTTGCCAGTAGGGCCAGAAGAGACCAAGTTTGTAACGCCCTGGATAGCCAAGACCGCTACACTGTGTACTTATAAAGGTGCAGGACTTGCTAATCAAGTCATTTAGTTAAAAACGTGTAATTGAAACTATTAATGTGCTAGGGTTAAAAGGGTTTGGTCTCAAAAGGTACATTTCATAAAATTAAACGTTTTACACAAGGGATCCCAAAAGAAATAGCGTTTAAAAGTCTGTTTACAAAATTTCCAGTATACAGACAACCACCAGCCTTTCTAGAGGCAAAACAAGATTATGGTTTTTCCTTGTCCCTGTCTCCCCTCAACCGTGGCGGCTGAGTAGCTGATCATGTACATTCTTCTCTCAGAGCTCTCCTAATCAGGGATGATCAAGTTCGCCCTTGCCTTTACCTGCACAACGAAGCACCTATGAGCCAAGGCCAAGCTAGAAAACATATCATATTACAAAGCAAGAAATAACAACATTTGGATAACCCCTTTAAGCATGTTCATACACCTAACATATCATAATAATCGCAGAGCATGAAGTTTCAACCAAAGAATCAGCTATTCATCACCCATCTATACAGCATAACAATCCACCAATCAATAATAACAAACAAATCACCTATAATCAGGGTCAACACCTTTGGTCGCTCCCTCTGTTTACCCCACTGACTTCGGCCCGCTTAAACCGAGCTCAGTGCATAATAAGCTGTCCTCAGCTACCAGTGGCTGAGCTACGCCCTATGCGCTAGTGTAAACTTTGGTACTCTTAGGCTATTGGTATACTGTTTACATGGCATAATACCATCCTTTCAAAGCATACAAGATAGAGAACCCTTAGTCCCATTATAAATCCACAACCGAGTGCAGTTTTCTTACCTTTAGTTCTTAAGTGTACTGACTACAAGCGATGCCTCTTGAGCATGATCTGATCCCCGAGCCCTAGCCTAGCACTTAGTCACAACCAAGATAATGGATTCCATTAATATTCAAATAAAGGTTTCCGGGTATAGTTCTAGCTTCCGGGACATTGAATTCCACCAAACACGGTGGTGGAATCGATCCCGAGCACCCTAGGTTAGATTCTCGCGCTTAAAACCCCCAAAAGACCAAAAATGCTCTTAAGGGTTGTGGCCCCTGAAACCTAGCCGCGGCTCGCCCCTGAAACAGAGGCTAAGCCTCTCTGAAGATAAACACGCACCGTGGCCCTGCCCTGTGGCGCCGGGACGCTTCCCTTCGGCAGAGCCTCCCTGACTCTTCTTTGCTTCGCAAGGCCGCAGGGCTCTAGAACAGAGCCGCGACCCAACCCTTTGTGCCCAGAAAAACCACCATTTCTAACATCCTAACCTTGCTCAAAACCACCCAAGACCATCCTAATTCCAAAACCCATTGATCGCAAGACTTTTAACATGATTCTAACAACATAATCCAACATAAATCCAGCTTAAAAACTTTATAAAATCCCATTTTGATTTCTGAAACCCAACAACTAAAGAACTCAAAAACTAGTCATGCAAACCTATAATTTAAGCTTTAAACTGCGAATTTAAGCTTACCTTCTTTGATGAACCACTTCCTTAATAGGTTCCTGAGCTAAAATCCAAGCTTCTCAGCTTTAATTCAATCCTTAACATCAAAACCATAAACACTTTTAATACTCAGCCAAAACTCAAAGTTCTAATGCTCAAGAATGGGATTCAATTCTTACCTTGATCCTGGTTGAGTGTCCCTTAGTGAGAACTAGGCTAATCCTTCACAAATTCAGCTCAAAACACATAATTTCTAGTTGAATTCCCTTAGGTTCAAGTAGTTTTCTTAAGAGAGGAAAGAGAGAGAAGAGAGGAGCAAAAGTGGGTCAGTTTGTGTCTTTTATTCTACTGCTTTCTGTTAACTTAGTCTAATCTTAACCAATCAAATCAATCCCGAGGCTTGGGGTACCGAAAACGTCCCCAAGGGAAAAATGGTAAAATTCCCCAATATTCCCGCCTAGGCTTCCTAACCTTAAATATATCTCCATATATTTATTTCCATAACCCGATAACCCAAATAATCATCTAGTACCCAAAACACCCCTTGACTTGCCCCAAGTCAAACATTAAGCCTCGCTGTGACTTCCTGCTAACTCCTAGGATCGCCTCGAGTCGCACGTTGCAGACTTACCCACATAATAATGTGGTTCTCGCAGATATAACATATAGCCACATTTATATTCACATAGCCACATAACATGTTTATCATATAATCACACGTTAATTTAATAAATTCACACATAAACCAATTATGCCCTCCTGGCACACTAATCAAGGCCCTTAAGCCATATTAGTGATTTTGGGTTGTTACAAGGTTGGTGTGTGAGTTCTTGGACGTATTTCCTGAGGACCTACCAGGATTGTCGCTGCACAGGGAGATTCAGTTTGTTATTGAACTGGCACCAGGGACAGAACCAGTATCAAGAGCACCATATAGGATGGCACCAGCAGAGTTGAAGGAATTGAATATCCAGCTGCAGGAACTTCTGTATTTGGGATTCATCAGGCCTAGCTATTCTCCATGGGGCGCTCCAGTTTTGTTTGTGTAGAAGAAGGATGGGTCTCTGAGGATGTGTATAGATTACAGAGAATTGAACAAGTTAACCATCAAGAACAAGTACCCTCTACCAAGGATCGATGACTTATTTGATCAGTTGAAGGGAAAGATGGTGTTCTCAAAGATTGATCTTTGATCTGGTTATCACTAGGTGAGGATCAAGGATGAGGACATACCGAATACAACCTTTCGTACGCGGTATGGACACTATGAGTTTTTGGTCATGTCTTTAGGTTTGACCAATGCTCCAGCAGCTTTCATGGATCTAATGAACAGGGTGTTCAAAGATTTCTTGGATCAGTTCGTTATTGTCTTCATCTACAACATCTTAGTGTACTCCAGTTCAGAGGCAGAACACGAGCAACATCTTCGACAGGTTTTGCAGAGACTAAGGGAGCATCAGTTATATCCCATGTTTAAGAAGTGCGAGTTTTGGTTACCAGAGGTGACTTTTCTTGGGTATATAATTGGCGCAAAGGGGATTAAGGTGGATCCATCCAAGGTGGAGGCAGTGAGGGTTGGCCGAGGCTAAGGAATGCCTCGGAGGTTCGGAGTTTCCTCGGGTTAGCATTTTACTACAGGTGGTTTGTAGAAGGGTTCTCGAAGATTGCTACACCGATGACAGAGTTGACAAGGAAGAATCATAAGTTTGTTTGGTTAGAGAAGTATGAGAACAATATTCAGGAATTGAAGTGACAGCTTATTACTACACCTGTGCTGAGTCTTCCTTCTAAGGAAGGAAAGTTTGTGTTATACTATGATGCATCAAGGACGGGTTTAAGTTGTGTGTTGATGCAGAATGAGAAAGTTATAGCTTATGCATCATGGAAACTGAATGAGTATGAGCAGCGGTATCCTACCCATGATCTAGAACTGGTAGCAGTGGTATTCGCACAAAAGGTGTGACGACATTATCTGTACGGGGAGAAATGCGAGATATATACTAGCCACAAGAGTTTGAAGTATTTCTTCACCCAGAAGGATCTGAACATGAAGCAGAGGCGTTGGTTGGATTTGGTAAAGGATTATGACTGTGACATTCTCTACCACCCAGGGAAAGCCAATGTTGTGGCAGATGCATTGAGCCGGAGAGGCTCGGGGCAGTTATTTAGTTCCGTTCAGATTTCCAGAGAGTTGGCAGATGAGATGACCAGGGCAAGGATAGAACTGGTGGTGGGCTGATTGGCCAATGTTACCTTGCAGTCGACCCTACTGGAGCGGATCAAGGATGGTCAATTGATGGATGCGCAGTTACAAGAATTTAGGCAGAAGGTCTTAGCAGGGATATCAAAGGATTATTCTGTTTCTGAGGTTGGTATGCTACGGTATCAGGGACAGATTTGTGTTCCAGCAGATGAAGGGATTAGACGAGAGATACTAGATGAGTCTTACACTACACCGTACTCGATTCATCCGGGTACCACAAAGATGTATCAGGATCTACGGTCACTATATTGGTGGCCCGTGATGAAGAAGGATGTGGTGGAGTACGTGGCTAAGTGTTTGATAGCTCTACAAAATAGAGTTATTATACCATAATTTATATGCTAATTGTTTCTTAGTTCTTGATTTTTTAATTGATTTATTAAGTTTTTAAGTAATTTTAAATTTATTAGTCTTATCATGATTTTATATATTTTTGTGTGTTTTTATAGATATTTTATTATAATATGTTGTAGTTTAAATTATTTGTAATTAATATAGTTTAGTTAGAAGTAAAATAAAAGTACAATTTTGTTGATCTTTATTGATAAATTAAACTAAGTCTTAATTAAGTATTTTCAAATAATTAATATGATTTATTTATAATTGAAAATATTTGATTGTGATTTAATTTTTTTTTTATGTTGTAGGAATTATGTTGTATCTGTGTTGTGTTTGAAAAATAAAGAGAAAGAAAAGAGAATGGCATTTGTGAAGAGGAAATAGCAAAAATTGGCAGAAGCCATCTTCCTTCAGCAGGCCCACGCCCATATTAGGCCCAACCTCATCAAGCTTCAGCATCACAACCTCTCCAGTTGCCTGTGCCCCTCCATCAGCCAACTGCACCCAACGCCACCTAGCCTCCAGCCACCACCTTCGGCCAACACCTTCACACCTGCAACTACCCAACGTCAGCCTCCCAAGGCTCGAAGCACCCAATTGCTTCCTCACTTGGGCTTGTCTCCTTGCCCAACCTGTTTACCTCATCCGAAGCCCAACCCAAGACATGGCCCAGCTGCTGCCACAGCCGCCTGCCCAGCCACCAATAATCATCTTGAGCCCACATTGTCCCCTTGTCCAAAATGCCAACTTTTTACCCACTTTTCCACACATTTTCACCACAACATCATCATTACACCCTATAATTTACCTCTACGTACCATATTTATTTTATTTAATTAATCTAATCAATTTAATTAATTTAAATTGATTATTTTAATAATCTCATTTTGGCTATTAATATGGAATTTCAAGACCATTTGGGGTGCTTAATTTTTGGGGTTACCATCTTCTTCTACCATTTTCTCTCTTCCATTTTTGGTTTTTCAAGAGAATTTTCAAGTATGTATGTCATTTATTTTGTAATTTCTACTCTAGTTATGTGCTTCTAATCTTTTTCATAAGATTATTAAGATCATGATGAAGCAACTTGTAACTAGATAATATTTATGTTGTATGTTGATTTCCCTTGTAATGCAACAAAGTTTATGGATTTTTCTTCTTCATATATGTCTTTCATCTTTAATATCTCATATTTTGGATTGTTAGATAATATGCACTTTGTTCTTCATTTTGCAAAAACATAATATTCTTTGTGTAAGATGTGTCATTAAATTGTACACATCCATGCTTAGAACAAAAATATTATGTTTTACCTTATAAATAATGTTATTTGATTTGTTGTTGTTTCATTAGGTTGATTCACATTAAATACTTTGAAATTATAATTTTTGAAAAGTGAAGAAAAACCCTATCTTTCTAGAAGTAATTTGTGCTTAAAAGTATAAATCTATTTGGAAAATGATAGTTTAACCTATTTTAACTATCACTAAAACTTGGGAATCAATATACTAATAAATATTATTAATCTTACATTTTGTGGATTCTAGTATCTTAATAATCTTTCTTTTAACACTTATTTTCAAATCATTATTGGTTTATTTTTATTCTCTTAAATAGCTTTATTTTCAATCTTTTATTTTATGTTCATAACATTAAAACTCATCAATCTTTGGAGCTAGGTTAGAATTTATTAATTTTGGTTTAAAATAGTTTTCTTTTGATTTTAGACAACTCCTTTGGGTTCGATCTCGTGCTTACACGAACACTATATTCCATATACGATTCGTGCGCTTGCGAGTATAAATTTTTAAAACATACCCGTTTTGGGTCCATCAGTGTTTGACATGTCAGTAGGTGAAAGCTGAGCATCAGTGACCAGCGGGGTTCCTTTAGCCTTTGAATATTCCCGAGTGGAAGTGGGAAGACATTACCATGGATTTTGTGGGAGGTCTACCCAGGACAGTGGGACTTTATGACTCGGTGTGGGTGATAGTAGACAGATAAACCAAGTCAGCTCATTTTCTGCCAGTGAATTCGACTTACATAGTGGATCAATATGCAGAGTTGTATGTGAGGGAGATAGTTCGTCTCCATGAAGTTCCTAAGTCTATTGTATCTGATCGAGACCCTATCCTTACCTCCAAGTTCTGGGGAGCTCTACAGAAAGCCATGGGGACTCAGTTGAAGGTTAGCACAAATTTTCACCCTCAGACTGATGGGCAGTCTGAGAGGACTATTCAGGTGTTGAACGATATGCTTAGGGCGTGCGTGATTGACTTCAAGGGATCTTGGAGTAAGTATCTCCCGTTGATTTAATTTTCGTATAACAACAATTATCAGTCCACGATTGGAGTGGCTCCTTATGAGATGCTATATGGAAGGACTTGTAGGTCGCCCATTCATTGGGATGAGATGGGTGAGAGGAAATGTTTGGGGCCAGACATGGTTCAGAGGACAAATGAAGCTATTGAGAATATCCGAGCCAGAATGCTTGCTTCACAGAGTAGACAGAAAAGCTACGCAGACCCTAAGCATAGAGACGTGGAGTCCAGGTTGGGGACCACGTGTTTCAGCGAGTTTCACCACTGCGAGGGGTGATGAGATTCGAGATTCGAGTTTCACCACTGCAAGCTGAGCTCTCTGTTTGTTGGACCTTTCGAGATTCGAGAAAGGGTTGGGCAGGTGGCTTACAGGTTGGCCTTGCCAACCTCGTTGTCGGGAGTTCATGACGTATTCCATGTCTCTATGTTGCGGAAGTATGTCTCAGATTCGACACACGTGCTGAAGTATGAGTACTTGGAATTGCGGATAGACTTGTCTTATGAGGAACGACCGGTTCAGATTTTGGATTGGAAGGATAAGGTTCTATGGAATAAGGCAATTCCATTAGTTAAAATTTTGTGGAGGAATAACAGGGTCGAGGAAGCGACATGGGAGCTTGAGTCGGTAATGCGGGACCAATATCCCGAGCTATTCATGTAAATTTCGAGGATGAAATTCTCAGTAGGAGGGGATAGTTGTAACGACCAAAAAATCACTAATAAGGCTTAAGGGCCTTGATAGTGTGCCGGGAGGGCACGATTGGTTTATGTGTGAATTAAGTAATTTAATGCATAATTATGTGTTTCGCATGCTTGTATGACTATATGAATATATGAGAAGCATGTGGGCCCCATTTGGTTGCTAGGGGCATATTTGTAATTTTAGCCTGTTGAGGGCATAAATGTGATATTTGTATATATTGTGATTAATACCACGTGTGAGTGGTGATATAATTGTAATGCACGACCTGAGACGGTCCTAGGGAGCCGTTTAGCTAAAAAGTCACAACCGGGACAAATACCCGGCTCGGGAGGAGCTTAGGTTTATTTTGGGAATATTATAAAGTGTTCGGGAATTATTCGATAGTGGTTAGTAATTGAGTAATGGTTTGGACATGTCAGGATTAAATGTGTATTTGTAGGAATACTTGAGGATTTAGCGGGATTTAGGTGAAATGACAGAATTGCCCTTGAGGTTGTATACGACTTTTAATTATGGGAAAGGGCAAAAAGGTAATTTGGTCTTAGGAAAGGATAACTCTGGCTAAGGAGAAGTCAAATATGTTATTTTCATTTAGGCATAAACTGAATGTCCTGCTGAAGTCTAGAGGAAACCAAAGGAACTAGAAGGAAGGAGAAGAAAAGCTATTCTCTTTGGGGTCAAGGAAGGAACTAAGGGAGACTTTAGGCTAGAAATTCAAGGGTGCAAAGGTAAGTTTTAACTCTCTTCCTTGTGGAAATTTTGCTGGTGATGTAAGGTTAGTAAGCTGAAATAGTGTTATTTGCTTGTGGGTTTTTGGAGTGAAGACTCAGCTTGGAAATCAAAGGAAATTAGCTTGGAGTTGGACTTGAAAGTAGCTCAAGGTCGAATCTTTGCTTGAGGTAAGAATTTCATGTGTCTCTGAGGTTTATAATCTGGTGTGGTTTAAGTTTTTGAAAGGGTGGTTTAAGTTTTATAAAGTATGGTTTAAGTTTTTGTGAATTTTGAGCCACTAGGTGAATCTTGGGTTTGATTGTGTGATAGGGTTTATTGCTGTGATTTCTGAGTTGCCATACAGTTTATCTGGGGTTTTAGGTCGATTTGGGACTTGGGTGTACCTTGGGGTTAATTTGGAAGAGTTTTAGTTCGGGAAAAATGTTGGGAAAAACCCAGTTTTCTGGGTTCGGGTATGAACGCCGCAGCCCTGTTCTTCCGTGTCGCGGCGCTAGGTCGAATCAAGGGATGGGGACCATTCTGGGCGCCGCGGCCCCTATAGGGATATGCCGCAGCGCTAGGCTAAATTCAGGAGGTGGAAATTCAGGTTTTTAGGGTTTTGGTTCAGGGGGCTTGGGGGATGCTTTCGCTACCTTGTGTGGGGAAACGGAAGGTCCTGAGAGCCCGGGATTGGTTACTAATGAGAGTGCAATGTATGTGTTGTGACTAGGTTTTCGGCAAGGCTCGTGTTAGAGGACCGCGCTCGGGACTTCCGTGCTCAAGAAGCTCGGGACTTAGCTTAGAAAACTGCACCCGGTTATGAATTTATAATGGGACTAAGGGTTCCCTGTTTTGTATGCATTATGAAGAATGGTATTATGCCATGTGAATAGTAGAGAAATGGGCTAAGAGTGCCAGAGTTTACATTGGCGCACAGGGCGCGGCTTAGACACTGGTAGCTGAGGACAACTTATTATTCACTGAGCTTAGTTTAAGCGGACCGGAGTCAATGGGGGTAAAAAGAGGGTGCGACCTAAGGGTGTCGACCCAATTTATCATGTGATTTGATTATCAACGTTAATTGATTAATTTGTACGCCGTATAGATGAGTATGAGTTTGTGAATTCTCTGGCTATGTCTATGAACTACGTGATTAATGTGGATTGATAAGTGTATGAACATGCCTAACAAGTTATTTAATTATTATCATTGTCGTGCTATAATGTTATATTTACTTGCTGGGCCTTGGCTCACGGGTTCTATGTGGTGTAGTTAAAGGCAAGGGTAAGCTTGATCAACTCTGATTCGGAGAGCTCTGAAGGCAGAATGTACATGACCAACTGCTCGGCCGCCACGGTTGAGGAAGAGGCAGGAACAGGAGGACCATAAATGTTTGTTTTGCCCTTAGCGTGGCTAGTGGTTGTTTCATACCTTGGAAATTTTGTAAACTAACTTTCGAACGCTGTTTCTTTTGGGATCCCTTGTACCAAACGTTTAATTATATGAAATATATCTTTTATGACCAAAACCTTTTTAACCCTAGTTCATTAATGGTTTCAGTAACACGTTTTTAACAAAATGACTTGATTAGCAAGTCCTGCACCTTTATAAATACGCAATGTAACGGTCTTGGCTACGCAGAGCGTTATAATTTTAATGTATATTAAAATTCCCTTAAATTTCTTAAAAACATCTTGGCATTTGCAAAATCATTTAAGCATGCAAAATCTTTAATTTCATCATATTTCTCATCACTTAAACACAAAATCAGCAAGCATATTCATCATAAAATTTCATTTTAAATTCATGCTTTTCAAAACTCAATTATGAATATTCATGTTCCACCAATACACCAATTTATCAAGGATTTAAGACAAATATTTCATTTAACCAATTAACCTAGCATGCATCTATTAACATTTTAAAAGAATTTATTTAAGATCTTACAAACCTATCATGCTTCTAAGAGTACATTCACATGAACGCATAAAGGTGAATTAACATGCTTGAATAACCACACCTAGGCCAAAATCCTCATAGCCCAAAATAATCAAATTCTTTCATGTTTACACATAGAACATTTAAGCCAAACCATACATAGCATCAAATCATAGGAAAAACCTTAGGCAACATAGCATCAACAATCAATCCAAAACACACATACCATGAACATATATATAAAAAGGTTACAACAATAAAAATCAAAATCAAGAATAGAGGTTCCATTTCCTCCTTTGATCGAAATCAAGGGACCCAAAAAAAAATAGTTATAGTCACCCACTTGTTTGCTAGCCTTGAACACCTTATTGTCACCACCAAATCATTAGACCAACAAACCAAGAATCCCAAATAAATCAACATTAGGAAAATCAAAACACCCTTACCCTTGTAGGCCGAAACCCTAAACAACAATTCCTATGCTCTTGTGAGATTAGAACCTAGCATCATCAACGACTTCCATTAAACTAGAACAAAGAAGAAGAGAACAAAAAAAATCATAACCCGATCCCATACCATAGAGACTTCGAATGCCCTTCTTCCTCTTCTCCTTTTTCTTTCTCTCCTTCTATCCTTCTTCACGTTTTTTTCCTCCTCCTTCTCTCTAGAAAAATGGCAGCCTCTCACTCTCTCTCTCTCTCTCTAGCTGTCGGTCCCAATGAGCAAAAATGCTCTTCACTTCTTTCCTTCCCTCTTTATTCTAACCTAGCCAAAAATAACCTAATGAACATAATGGGTAAGCTTCCTCTTCTTGCTATTTTTCTTTTATTTGATTTTATCTTAATTGGTAGAAAAATAAAGATGACAACCTCCATTCCTTTTATTTCTATTGTCTTCATTTTAATTGCCAAATCAAATAGGAATAGAATCACTCACTTTCCCACTATGCTTCACACGCCCAAGACATTTCCTCCTCTTGTTTTTTTTTAAAATTAAAATAATTAAATAAATCTAATAAAAGGAAACTATAAAGTGTGTAGAAAATTCTACAGAAGTGCACCATGCGACCATGCACATGCACACACTCAATAATTAGGGTGCATCACTACCTACCATGCACCTTGGTGCATTCAACCAAAACTCAACTACTCACATATTAAAATAAATAAATAAACAATTAACAATTAAATTCACAAAAATTCTACCAAACAGTTCTAATAATTAATTTAAACAAATAAATAAAATAATTCACAACACTTAACAATTAAATAAATTAAAGAACAAAATTGAATAAATAAAAAACAATAATTTGGTGCGCTACATAATCGTTTAAATCTCTCCCAATATTCATACAATGACTCCCTTGTGTATTGCCTTATACCACAAATCTCTTTCCTGATGCTTCCAACTTTAGATGCTGGAAAATATCATTCCAAGAACATAGTCTTCATACCATTCCAGATTTCAACAGTTCCAGATGGAAGATAGTACAACCATTCTTTAGCTACATCCTTCAGGGAGAAAGGAAAAACTCGCAACTTAATTTGTTCTTCAGGCACTGCACCAGGTTTCATACTAGAACAAACAGTATGAAACTTCTTCAAATGTTTATTCGGGTCCTCACAATCCAACCCATGGGAAGATGGCAGTAAGTAAATGAAGCCTGACTTTAACTCAAAGTTGACATGCAAAGGTGGATACTGGATGCAAAGCGGTTGTTGGTCAAGATCCGGCGTTGCCAACTCCTTCAACGTTCTTTGTTGGGCCATAGTTCTATAGGATTGAACTGAATCATTAGAATAAGATTCATTGTGAGATGGTAATGGCTCTTTAACAGAGTGTACACGTTGATAATGACGCTGAAAGAGTGGATTATTAGTAATTGTTCTTGAAGAGTGTGACGCAGATGATGCCTCAAGATATTCTTTGATTTTTTGTTGTCGATCTTGTTTATCCTCTTCACCAGACATATACATCTGAAAATTCCACCATAAATACTAATTAGTAAGGAAATAAATTTGAATAATAAAGTGAATAACAATAGTCCCTGACAATGGTGCTAAAAATTTGACAGGTGTCGTGTCAAATTTAATTATTTTTTTCCTTTCAATATTACCAATTATATCAGTATAATAGTAAATACGAGTCAAACCCACGAGGACTACGTTAAAATTATTATTCAAGAAGTAACAACAAAAATTAAAGAAGGGATTTTTTTCTCAAATTGAAACTTAAATAGCATAAACATAAAAGCAATAATGAGTTGATATTACTATTTAAAGAGTCAATTTAGAGTCATTCTCCACCCTCCAAAAACATTCAAGACCAACAATAATAAACATTATTTTGATTTCCCAATTAAATTTTTAACCTCGTAGATAAGGCTGAACCAGTCAATTATCTCAATCTCCCAATTACAATTAATCAAGAAGAAGGACTCAATAATTAAATCTTTATACCAAGCAATAGATCCATGAAGCATGTAATCTATTTAACCCAAGAATGACATTAATTTTTGTGGACATAGGTTAATCTAAGCAACAAATCAATTTAGCATATGATTCGTTTAACCTAGTTTCTAAACTTCATCACAATCAATAATACCTATGACAACGCTATCAATTGCAAATTATAACATACACTTAGAACCCTAAAATATTAGGTGAATAGTAATTCTAAGATGATAGTAGAACAATGAAACATCCTAATTAGTTGGCCATCTAGCATGATATCACATAATCGATAACATTAATCATAGAAGAATAGAAGCAATTTAACATTGGATAAATCAAGAAATAACATTCATTATTGAAAATCAAGAATTCATGTTTTGGGTTTTGAAATAACCCTTAACCTAAAAGAAGATTACTCCATAATCACAAACGTAACCAATAACATGTTCATAATTGAAATTACAGAGTTTTAAAGAGAAGAAGGAAAAACTAGTTTGATGCACGAAAGATTATTGTCCTCTCCTCTCCTCTATTATTCTAATCTCCAGAATTTGTAATTAAAAACTTATGAAAACCTTAGCCCTAAACCCTTTTATAATCCTCTTAAAAATAACATAAAAAGCTGAAATCGTGTTAATGTGGCCGAAACCTGGAAAAGTGGTTGTCGCGGCCAGTGTGCCTGATTTAGCCTTGAGTAGTAGCCTGGAAAAGTAGTGGCTGCTACTAGTGCATGTATTCTCTTAAAAAGTCAAATTTTGGCCGCTACTTGAAGAAGTACTCGCCGCTACCAAAACTTACTGTTTCTAAAATCCTAATTCCTTGTAATTAGGTTGCGGCCACCACTTCTTTGAGCCACAACCAACACTCCAAATTCCATTTCACTTGATTTTGTAAGTCACTACTCAAGCTTCATTCATCGCAACATCTCCATATATGCTCAGAGACTTCAAAACACATTAAAATTACATCTCAACTTCATTTTGCAACTCCTTTTTGTTGCCTATAAAATTCTTAAACCAAAATTGCATTAAATATACTAGTGTTATCAACAAAAATTACAACTTAGTTTAAATATCGAAAACATGAAGCTAAAATCTCTTAAAACACAAAATTAGCATCATCCAAATACACAAAAGAACTTGCAAAATATATATATAACAACGAACTTATCAGGTTCTTAAGGATTGCTACCTCACTAATAGAACTGACAAACAAGAACCAGAAGTTTGCGATGTGAGATAGATGTGATAACAACTTCTAGGAGTTGAAGCGACGTTTGATTATTGATCTACTTTTGAGCCTTCCAACATATCAGAAGAAGTTCGTGGTTTACTGTGATGCCTCGAGATAGATCAAAAGAAGTTTTGAGTCTTCCAACAGATCAGAAGAAGTTCATGGTTGTGTCTTTATGTAGGCAGGGAAGGTGATTGCCTCTGCATCATGACAACTGAAGGATTATGAACAGTAGTACCCTACACATTTCTGGAGTTAGAAGCAGTGGTTTTCGCACTAAATTTATGGAGGCATTACCTTTAAGGTGAGAAGTGTAAGATATACACTAACCACAAGAGTCTGAAGTACTTCTTCACACGTAATGATTTGAGCATGAGGCAAAGGCGTTGGTTAGAGCTGGTGAAGGATTATGACTATAAAATCCTATATCACCAAGGAATGGCAAACGTGGTGGCTGATCTTTTAAGTTGGAAAGGTCTGAGACAATTATGCACTTCAAGGCAAATATCGAAGGAATTGGCAGAGGATATGACGGGAGCAGAGATAGGGTTAGTGGTGGCTCAGTTAGCAAACATTACCCTACAATCTACTCTTCTAAAGAAGATAAAGGAAAGTCAGTCGAATGATCCACAATTGATGAAGAGTAGGGGGGATGTCCTAGTTGGAGTGGCTCGGGACTATACAATGTCAGAGATGGGCTTACTGAGATACAAGGGTCGTATCTGTGTTTCGATGGATGTGGTTATTAGACGAGAGATTCTGGATGAATCTAATACCATCCCTTACTCTTTGCATCCATGCACCACAAAGATGTATCGGGATATGAAGACTTTATATTGGTGGCCTAGGATGAGGAAGGATGTAAACGAATATATGGATGATTGTCTGACGTGTCAGCAGGTCAAGGCTAAACATCAGAGACCAGCAGGGCTATTACAACCTCTGAATATCCCACAGTGGAGATAGGAGGACATCGCAATGGAATTTGTGGTTGGGTTATCCAGGACAGTGGGTCAACATGATTCAGTGTAGGTTATCGTAGATCGATACATGTAACACCCCAATTTCTTGATGCGTTAATTTTAACAATTATCATAATTGAGGTTTAAAATAAAATACTCATTTATTTATAGAAATCGATGGTAAATACCACTCAAACATTTAAAACAAGGAAACTTCAGAGTTTTGTTGTTTTTCATAAATAAAATAAAATAAACAACTAAAAAAATTACAATCCATAAACCAAAACTTTATTATAAAAATACTTAGTAAATTTCCAATGTAGGCTCGATCCCTTGTGGTCGTTAAATCCTTGACATGTACGCCCTCCGCCAAAGCTCTCCAACTTATTGCGTAGTAACCACATCATTGTTTTTACCTGCAGCAAAGAGTACCCATGATCCAAAGCCCAACAAGAAGAGTTGTGTAGGACACAACCCCATAACCTTAACCATGAAATTAGTCAATAACAATAAAGACAGTATAACATAAATCATGCAAGATTGTAGCCTAAGTTGAATTAGACTAGTGTCGTATAACATAAGCATGCAATTTCCAACATATCTTAAGCATGCAATATCATAACATAGACATGCATTTTAAAATGTAAGCATGCCAATCAATTATCATATACACATATACAACACATAACCACAATTACATGTAAGCTCATTAAGAATACTCAATCACTAGAACAATCATACATTACATAAATGTATCGCATAAAACATTTTCTACCATAAAGTACGTCAAGCGCACACCCTGTGTGCATGTGTCCACTCTTCTTACCTCAAAAGTAGCAGGGATCCACACACCCTAATGTATCTCTTCAAGTATCCTCAGTGAGCCTAAACATGACATATAACATCAAAGCTTTAAAACCCTCAACTAAGAAAAATTATAATTAGGCCTACTAATATTCTTTTTAAAACTAATTCATCACAATATTATCCTTGGGAAAGTCATCGCAACTATTACAAACTTAAATATAAATGCTACATAAAATGTCCTCAAAAATCACATTTCTGGGTAACTGGCATAGTTGCGCCAGTGCCTGGGTGTGGTAGAGCACACAGAGCGCCAAGCCAAACTAGACAGGTAGCACGTCGCGCCAGGGCTGGGCTCGGTCCCACTAAGCACTTTTTCTAGAAATCCCAGATGCAATTTTTAAACCTAGGAATTGACCCCAATCACAAAACTTCGACCCCAAATCCTCAAATCAGCTATTCTAACATGTTTCTAACCTTTGGAACCTAAATATTATCAATCATAAACCTTAGATACACTTTTATTAACCCAATTACACTTAAATTCCTCTAACAATATCAAAAAATATATATATCTACCATAACTTAAACAATCACAGTTCAAAGAGTTACCTTGTAAGATCTTATAGATTAAATCCTCAAGGTGTTGCTTCTCTTGTACGATCCTTAGTCCACCAACATAGAATCGCCTCGCTCCTTTGAATCTCCAAGTCTCAAAATTCAGATCAAGGAGGATCTTCTTAGCCTGATACTCTATGTATACTGTAACTCCAAAACTTCTGACTATCGTAGGAATCCTAAGCTAAATTCCCTTATTAATTTTATTCCTAGTAATTAAACGTATAAAATACATTTACCATACTAATCCCACCTCTAACGTTTCCTTAATAATTACTTAAACCCTTTGTAGTAATTTCCATTCAAAACTAATAGTTTTAACTTTCCATAATTATGCTTTCTATCATAAAACCCATAATTCTACTTTGGCCCCCAATACACAACTTCTATTACACTTTGGCACCTAACACTTAAAGAAACTAATGTGCCTGGATTGCTTAACAGAACACATAAATAAACATACATCATAATTTATGCATATCATAATTCATATATTTAAACACATAATATCATACAATTTACCATAATACCCTGACCCAAGCCAGATTACCTAAATACCCTTACTAGTAAAAGCGGATATTACAACTATCCCATCTTAAAAAGAAATTTTGTTCTCGAAATTTATCTGAACAACTATGGGTGTTGCTCCTTCATATTGGTTTCCAACTCCCATGTTGCATCTTTAGTAGAGCCGTTTTTCCAAAGGACCTTGACTAATCCGATTGTCTTATTCAGAATGTTTTTTCCTTCTTATCAAGAATCTTTATTAGCTTCTCTTCATATAATAGTTCTTGTTGCATATGCAACACCTCATAACTAAGAATGTGAGATGGGTCTGAAACATACTTCCGTAACATGGACACATAAAAAATGTTGTGCACTCCCGATAAAGCTGGAGGCATGGCCAATCTATAAGTCACTTCCCCAATTCTCTCTAAAATCTTGAATGGTCCAAAAAATCGAGGACATATCTTTCCTTTCTTGCCAAATCTCTGAATTCCTTTCATAGGCGAAACACAGAGGAATACATGATTTCCCACATGGAACTAACCGTGCTTACGTTGAGGATCAACATAGCTCTTTTGTCAAACTTGTGAGGCGATCATGCATGCTCTTTTCTTGGCAATAACTTCGTTTGTTTCTCATACCGCTTCTGGGCCTAAATACTTACTTTCACCCATCTAATCCCAATGTATCGGTGACCTACATTTTCTTGCGTCGAGCATCTCGTATGGTGCTACTCCAATAGTCGACTGATAACTATTATTATACGAGAACTCTCTCAGTGGAAGGAACTTGGTCCATGATCCACCGATATCCAATACGCACACTCTAAGCATGTCTTCCAGGATCTGTATTGTTCTTTCTGTCTGCCCATCTGTTTGGGGGTAGAATATTGTACTGAATTTAAACTTGGTACCCAATGCTTTTTGTAACCCTTCCCAGAGCTTACAAGTGAATTTTGTGTCTCTATCCGAAACGATTGACTTCGGTACTCCATGAAGTCTCACAATTTCTTGCACATAAAGCTCTGCATACTGTTCTGCTGTGAACACTGTTCTAACAGGTATAAAGTGTGCCAATTTTGTAAATCTATCAATGATCATCCAGACTGAATCATGTTGCTTTGTGGTCTTAGGTAACCCCACCACAAAGTCCATAGCAAACTCTTCTCACTTCCATTATGGAATGTTTAACGGTTGTAACAAACCAGACAGTCTTTGGTGCTTTGTGTTGACTTGCTGGCACGTGAGAAATCTTGTGACATACTCAACTACATCCTTCTTTATCCTAGGCCACCAATATATCATCTTTAAGTCTTGATACATCTTCGTAGACCCTGGTGTAATGAATAAAGAGAAGTATGTGCCTCATCAAGAATCTCCCTCTTAATTTCTAAATTAGCTAGCACACATATTCATTCCTTATATCTCACTGTTCCACAGTTACTTAGAGTAAAATCTTTGCTACTTCCATCTTGGATTCCTTGCTTATACTTTAGTACTTGCGGATCCTTATCCTGTACTGCTTTAATTTTGTCTAGCAAAGTTGAATGTAGAGTCAAGTTTGCTAAACCCCCTATGATAAAATCCATGCCTGCTCGTTCTACTTCTTCCATCAACTTGGCATGTATATTTCTTATAACCATTACTTGTCCTTGGCTTCTACCACTTAGGGCATCCGCTACCACATTCGCCTTCCCCAGGTGATATAATATCTCACAGTCATAGTCCTTGACTAATTCCAACCACCGTCATTGCCTCATGTTTAACTCTTTTTGAGTAAAGAAGTATTTCGAGTTCTTATCATCTGTATAAATTTCACATTTCTCCCCATAAAGATAGTGTCTCCAAATCTTCAGTGCGAACACTACTGCTGCCAATTCCAAGTCTTGTGTCAGGTAGCGTTGTTCATATTCTTTCAATTTCCTATATGCATATGCTATCACCTTCTCTACTTGCATTAACACTCACCCTAGTCCCTGCTTCGATGCATCACAATATACCACAAATTTCTCATCATATGTCGGTAAAATTAATATAGGTGTCGTGATAAGTCTATTCTTCAATTCTCGAAAGCTCTACTCATAATCCTTAGTCCATACAAACTTGATGCCCTTTCTAGTTAGTTCTATCAATGGCATGGAGATCTTTGAAAACCCTTCTATGACTTTTTGGTAATACTCTGCCAACCCAAGAAAACTTCTCACCTCCGAAGCATTCTTTGGATGTGGCCAATCTTTTATGGCTTCGATCTTTACTGGGTCCACCTTAATACCATCCTTACTAACAATGTGTCCAAAGAATGCCACTTGAGTTAGCCAAAATTCACACTTCTTGAATGTTGCATAAAATTGATGTTCTCTTAACCTTTGTAGTGTCAACCTTAGGTGTTCTTAGTGTTCCACTTCAATTCACGAATAAATTAGAATATCATCTATAAATACCATCACAAACATATCCAAGTAGTCCTTGAAGACTCTGTTCATTAGGTCCATAAATGCCGTAGGGGCATTGGTAAGTCCAAAAGACATCACCAAACATTCATAATGGCCATACCTAGTACGAAATACTGTCTTCAGAATGTCCCCTTCCTCCACCCTTAACTGGTGGTATCCCGATCTCAGGTCTATCTTTGAGAACACCGCCTTTCCTTGGAGTTGATCAAAAAGAGTGTCTATCCTTGGCAAAGGGTAATTGTTCTTGATATTGACCTTGTTAAGTTCCCTATAATCAATTCACATCCACATTGACATGTCCTTCTTCTTTACGAGTAGCACCGGTGCACCCCATGGTGAGTAACTTGGCTTAATGAAACCTAGGCAAGTAGTTCCTACAACTGAACCTTTAACTCTTTCAATTCTGCAGGCACCATTCTATATAGTGCTTCTGAGATTGGCCCTACTTTTGGTGCTAGATCGATTGTGAACTCAATTTCTCGTTGTGGTGGAAATCCTGGTAAATCTTTTGGAAATACATCCAAGTAGTAACGTACTATCCTTGTGTCTTTCAGTCTTTGTGTCCCCATTTTTTCTGTATTAACCACGCTAGCCAAGAATCCCAGCATCCATGTTGTAACATCTTCTCAACTTCTAACGCTGAAATAATTTGAATTCATAGAATTGTTGTGTAATGCCCTGCTAATTAGGGTTCGCTACCATGTGTGTTTAAAATTAGTGTCGGACTCGCTAAACGAGTCATTTGGACTAAAACACGTGATTAAAATAGACTCAGATAGTCAACAGAATTTAACAGCATGCTTAACAGTAATAACTGAAACCAAGCATTCACACTGTACTAGTAAGTGACCATAGGGTCACACAAGAGCGTGTCACACTCCCATTCATTCATATGGCATCTGAGCCAGTCAAGTTCACAATGCACTCCCAGAGTGGCCTAACCATAACGACTTTTGCTCAACCTGCATAATGCTGATCACGACTGATAAGCCGAGCCTTGCAAACCCTCGACTCATGAGTCAAGCCTTAAGAACCCCTCGACTTATAAGTCAGACCTTGTAATCCCTCGACTCATTAGCCGGTCTTGCAATCCCTCGACTTATAAGACGACCTGGTAAATCCTTGACTTAAAAGACGACCTTGTAAATCGTCAACTTATAAGTCGATCTTGTATCGTGAGCCCCTTGACTCATAATTCGATCTTTGTAAACCCCTCAACTCATAACTCGAGCCCTTTTAGTCCCTCGGCTTATAAGTCGAGCTCTTTTTGAATCAGATATACCCTCAACTAGCAGGCCGATCTTTAATCAAATGCAACAGAAAAATTCTCGGTTTATAAACCGAGCTTCCTAGCCAGAACAAACATCCACATAATACAATCATCATACACACAGTTTCAATGCATTACAGTATACTAAAGCAGATATACCCAGGCATAATTATAATCATGCTCATTAGCTGGGCCCGAGCCCTAATCATGTTTACATCTACTAGTTGGGCTGAGCCCCAATCATATTACATCTAACAGTTGGGCCGAGCCCTAATCATATTACATTTAACAACAGGGCCAAGCCCTAATCATAATACACATAACAATTGGGCCAAGCCCTAAACATAATACACTTACAAGTTGGGCTAAGCTCCAATCATATTACATTTAACAATTGGGTAGAGCCCTAATCATAGTACATTTGACAGCAGGGTCGAGCCCTAATCACATATCACACGCATCAGGTGTAGTTTTCTTACCTCAATATTCATGCGAATAATGAAACGACCTAAAGCGCTAATCCTGACCCGAGCTTAGTGGATAACCTAGTCACAACACGAATATATGTTCATGAGGACTTAACCCCAGAACTTGAGTTTCAAACCGTACAATAACTCTTAAAAGCATGATTTCCAGTTAACGGGGCTATAAAGATGTCCCCCGAGCCCCCAAGTAGGCTCCCAAGTCAGATTCCCCGAGCCCCCCAGGCCTATCCCTAAAATCAGCATTTCATTATTTCGGGGCCCCTGGCACGGTCACTCCTACCCTTGGCGCGGTCGCGTCAAAAGAAATATTGGGACTTCTGGGCCGTTGGCGCAATCACGCCTATCCTTGGCGTGGTTGCGCCCCACAACCCGAGCTCTAAATTGTTACCCAATTCCCCTCTTTCTGGGACACTAGAGCGGTCGCACTACAACCTAGCGCAGCCACACTAGGTCCCCAAAACCTAAAAATCTTCCCAGAATTTGATGTTCTTCCCCCAAATCGTAAACTTATGATTTCTAGGCAATTTAGACCTAAATTTCATCCATTCCAGATGTTTCTAACATAATTTCAGCCACAGAAACTATACTATAACCCTAGGCAACAAAACCTACGAATCTCACCCTTCAAAACCCCCACAAACATACAATTTGGAAATCAAAACCCAAGAACACAACTCTAATACCAAAACAGAGGAAACCTCACCTCTGATTTTGAATTCCTGTGGTGAATGATGGCCTTAGAAATGTCTAGACCCGATCCTCATCTGCAGTTCCTCAAGAAATGGCTCCAACTTTCCCCAAAAATTCAAAGCTTGGCCTAACTTGGAGTGCTTTGTGTGCTTCAAAGAAAACTCTCCCAACTCAAAGAAGGTGTCTTGAACGTGAGTGAGCTAGGTACCCAACTTCTGGCTTAGTCAATTGACCCATGTGGCCAAAAGACCATAATGCCCATTTCCCCACTTAACCTCAAAGGTTACCCCAAGGGCAAAATTGTCATTTGGCGTAATTCCCGCTAATCTCAAATTACCTCATATAATCCCAAATAATCTAACAATCCAATGTTCATCAATTAATTCCTGTTACTCTATAATTCCCGGTAATTTACCAAATCACCAAAATACCCCTAAGCTCACTCAGAGCCGGGTATCTTACCCCTTGTAACTTTTCTGCTAACTAGCTCCTACGATCGCCTTGTGCCAGGTAACTCAAATATATCCACATAATAATGTGGTCGCAATCGTATATCACACATATTTACAATGATACCCTTAATGGGTCAAAATTACAAAAATGCCATTCTCATAAGAAACAAACTCACATGCATATTTAATACACCTAAAGATGCAAACATAATCATATCATAATACAATTCACATAATTTACATAATAACATGCTCATAACACAAGCATCTAATTAATTCAATTACTGCCTCCCGACCCCCTAATCTAGGCACTAAGTCATATTAGGGAAATTGGGGCGTTACATGTTATGTGGTCCCCATGAACACAAAAGGCTCCTCTCCGTCAAGCTTGAACACCACCATTTTCCTCTTGCAATCAATGGAAGCGTTGTACTTCGTCAACCAATCCTTTCCAAGGATTATGTCAAAGTCAGTCATGTCCAAGTCAATAAAGTCTACAAATAACACCCTACCATCTACCCTCAAAAGCAAGGCTCTAAACCACTTCCTAGATATTACCACCTCCCCGGTTGGTAACATGGTCCCAAACCCCTTAGCATGCATCTTACAAGGTCTATTAAGTCTATCCATTATTCTCTTAGCAAAAAACGAATGAGTGGCTCTAGAATCAATTAAAACATGACAATCAATTCCAGCTTTAAAAATCTGATCTGAGACCAAGGAAGTGCTTGCTTCTGCCTGAGGCTTGGTGAGAGCGAGCACACGTGTTGGAACTAGATTATCGTCCTTCTTATTGTGCTCTTTGACCCCTTCCTGACTCTTCTGTGGGAAGTTCCTCTTAATGTGACCTTCCTTACCACAACCATAACACACGTTTGCCTGGCATTCGCCTTGGTGGCGCTTCTTACACTTTTCCCACTCTGGGTACCATAACCATTCCTTGCGACCAATGCGATTATTTCCTTTATTATCTCTGGCCCTCTTATCCGGGCTTGACTATCGTACCTGGTCACTTCCCTATTCTGATCATTAGAGTTATGACCTTGGGAGGCGTTCTTTCTTGCCTCTCTTTTAGCAGCACCTTCCTTCCAGATTATGTTTTCCATCCTCTCAGCGGTGAGGACCCTTTCCAGAACCTGAGCATATGTACTGTTGCCCCTAGCGATACATTCTCCGCGTCTCTAGCTATCATAGGCTTTAATCCTCGAACAAACCGATATACTCTGGTTGCATTTGTTGGCACTAAATCTGCCACGAACTTGGCAAGCCTGTCAAATTTTAGTGCGTATTCTGTCACTGTTATATGCCCCTCGGTCAAGGTAGCAAACTCATCCACCTTTGACGCCCGTATTGCAGCATTGTAGTACTTGTCATTAAATGCTTGCTGAAATTCTACCCAAGTCATTGAAGTAACGTCTCTTGCCTAGGACATCACTTCCCACTAGATTCTTGCATCATCCTTCAACATGTAAGTTGCACAGGCTACCCTGTCATTTTCTTCAACTCGCATGAGGTCCATAATTGACCCCATCATGCTCATCCATTTCTATTCCTTTCATTGATCAATGCTCCCCTCAAACATTGGAGGATGCTACTTCCTGAACCTTTCATACAATGGCTCCAGATGATAGCCAGCTTCAGGAATAGCTACAATCGGTGATATAGGATTCCATTATGGTTAGCTCGCGTACTATGTCTCACAACACATTGGCGGTGAAGGTTGAGATTGTTGGGAAAACTTATACAAGATCTTTATTTATTTAATGTAGATCTAATATTAAACTAATTAATATGAGATAACCTAGAACATGTTTCTAAAATTGAATTCAAAGAGAAATAATGATAAAAATACTTACATTATACGCAGCGGAATAATAGAGTCCTTCCATTAGTTTCTCTAACCCTTGTATCCTTTCTGTCGTAGAGTAATACCAAGAAATTGAACCGATCTTCAATTTTCTTCACAGTCTTCCAAAGTATCCTTAGAATCACCTAGACAAGAGTGGGAAATTCTCAACACATGAGATAGATACAGAGAGAAGAAGAGAAAAGAACAATAAGGCATAGAATAGGACTTATGTTTAGAGAGAATCTAAAACCTATCAGAAACTTATGTTTTGACTTCTTATTTCAACTCTCACTTAACATTCCTTTTATAGACTCATTTAGGTCATTTATTTAATTAAAAAATCAATAAATTAATAGCCAATTAACAGTCCTAGGTCGAAATTATCATGTGCTTTAGGCCCATAAAATTTCCCATTTAATTATAAACCCATTGGACTTAAAATCAAGGCCTGTATTATTTTCTATTGATTTAATTAATTAAATAATTATATAAATCCTTTATCAAATTAATTATTTATAATTAGAACCTTGATTTAAACTTATTTATTAATTTAGATACCAATTTATCTTAATTAATAAATCTGCCATAATTTCTCTTTTCTTCTCTAAATTACATAACTCTGTGAAACTATCCAAAATTGACCTAGTCAACTTTGATAATTAAATCAATTAGTTGAGACTATCTAGATGATTTTATCCAAGGTACAGTGGGGACCTTGGGCTACGAAATCAAGCTCCAATAAGTTATCATAAATATAACAAATAAATTTACTAACTTTTTAATTCCTCGTGACTCCACTAAAGACTCGGAATTGCACTCTTGAATTCATAGAACGCTCTATAACAAATAAAGATACGCTATTAATTATCCGTTGTTACAACCATAATTGTCACTCAATCCTCTATAGACAGTCTACAATGAGATGGGACTAAAATACCGTTTTACCCCTCATTGTATTTTATCCTTAAAACACTTAGTTCCTTGTAAATGATATTTCAGTAAACTAATATTAATTACTGAAATGAGATCTCTATCATTTAACACCTTGAACCAAACTAAAAGGAAACCATCGTTTCACTTCTTAATCAGAAGTTATATGTAACGCCCTGGATAACCAAGACCGTTACATTGTGTGTTTATAAGTGTGCAAGACTTGCTAAGCAAGTTATTTAGTTAAAAATGTGACCCTAGAACCATAATCAAGTTAGGGTCATAAGATTTTGCTCATAAATAGAAAAAATTTCATTTAGATAAATGTTCGATACACGGGATCCCAAAAATAGTGTAAAAAGGACAGTTTACAAAATTTCAAATGTCATATACACTCACAAGACAATCTAATGGAAAAATACGCATTTTAGGAATTCCTGTCCCTGTACTATCCCTCGGCCGTGGCGGACGAGCAGCTGACTATGTACATCCCGCCCTCAGAGCTCTCTAACTTAGGATTGGTCCACATTACCCTTGCCTTTACCTGGATCATGTAGCACCCATGAGCCAAGGCCCAGCAAGAAAACCATAAAGCATAGCATAAACAATACAGACAATCAAATGATCCATAAACATAGTTATCCAATTATTCAACATGTCATAACGGTCATCTATTTAGATAGGACAATCAATTTATTCACAAGTCATTCATCCATTATTTAACAAGCTATAAGAAACAGATTAGCAATCGTAAACATATCAATACTCATCATACAATAATCAGGGTCAATGCCCTTAGGTCGCACCCTTTAGTTAACCCACTGACTCCGGCTCGCTTAGGCCAAGCTCAGTGATTCTTTAGCTAACCTCAGCTCTTAGTGGCCGAACTGCGTCCACTCTTAGGCCGTTTATTTCACGCTCACATGCCATATCATAATCATACAACATTTGTATTCAAATATAGGGCACCTTAGTCCCAACATAGCCACATAAACGGGTGCGGTTTTCTGACCTCAGATCTGAGTGCTTTGGTTTATAAGAATGACACCGAGCACGATCCCATTTCGAGCCCTACCATACACCTAGTCACAATCCATAGATGGTACTTCCGTGAGTTTAAATTACAAAGAACAATCTCGGGTTCAATCTCGCAATCTCGGGAGCTCTAATTCCAACAAATGAGGTGATGAAATCGTCCCCAAAAATCAAGTTTTGAAAGCTAAGTAGCGCTGCAGTGCTACCTATTGGGTGCTACAGCGCTAGAGTCAGAGACTCTAGCCTCCAAAATCACAGCCTAGCGCTGTAGCGTTCCCAACCTAGCGCTACAGCGCTGATATCAGAGTTTTGAAATTCTAGGTTTTCTCTTTGAATTTCCCCGAGCTAAAGCTCCAAAAATCCATCCCTCAAAACCTCCAAACCCAAAATTAACCACAGAAATACACTCTACTCATCAAAGGAAACAAAACCGAACCAAGTTTTTCCCAAAAAAATCCCCAAAAACCCATATTAAAGCTCTCAAAATTCAACCTAAACTACTCAACAAAACACATAGATTAAAGCAAGGTTCTTACCTCAAATTGTGGCCCAACATCTCAGTAGAAACCTGACACCAACTCATCTACAAATCACCACTTGAATACTTAGAACTCTACTTAACAAATCTAGTAAAATTCAAAGTTGAAAAGTACAATCAATTATGACTGAGCTCCTCCCTGTTTTCCAGCTTCAACTCTAGCTTGATTCTTCTCCAATTCCTTCATAGATTACCAGCCCCAAAGACTAGCCTAGGCCCCTTTTTGATTCTTAGCTTCAAATTCCCTCAAGAGAGAGTGAGATAGAGAGGAGAGCGTGAGAGATGAGGGGGGGGGGGTGAGCTGAGAGAGTTTTCTTTTTCTTTCCCTCCTTGAATAATTCTACAGTTTTCTATTATATTCTAAAAAGTCTGATTATATCCTCTAATAGCCAAAAGACCCATTTGCCCCTCCAAATACTAATTAAACCTTTAACTAATCTAAGGTTAAAATGGTCATCCTCCCCAATTCCCGCTAATTTCTTAAATGTTTCAATTACTTACCCAATGTCTAATAATCCCCGATATATTTTTCTCAATTCCCAAAAATACCCCCAGGCTCCCCCGAGCCGAGTATAAATCCCCATCGTGACTAATTCGCCAATCCACTCACTAGGACCGTCTTGAGTCATATAATCCAAATATATCCACATAATAATGTCGTCTCAACAATTAATCACACATAATCACATTTATGCCCTCAATGGGTCAAAATTACAAATACGCCCTTAACAGCTAAACAGGGCTTACATGCATATTTAATACTCATAAACATGCATTTCACGTATCCATATAATCATATAATCATGCATGCCACATAATCGTGTGCTTAATCATTAAATCACACATAACCAATTATGCCCTCCCAGCACGCAAATCAAGGCCCTAAAGCCTTATTAGTGATTTTGGGTCGTTACAACTATCCCCTCCTACTGACCATTTTGTCCTCAAAATTTACCTGAATAATTCGGGATATTGATCCCGCATTGCTGACTCAAGCTCCCAAGTCACTTCCTTGACCCTGATATTCCTCCTTACTTTAACTAGAGGAATCGTCTTGTTTCGTAGTACCTTATCTTTCCTGTCTAAGATCTGAACCAGTCGCTCCTCATAAGACAAATCTGTCTGCAATTCCAAGTCCTCATACTTTAACACATGAGTTGAATCTGAGATGTACTTCCGAGGCATAGAAAATGGAGTACATCATGAACTCTCGACAACGATGGTGGCAATGCTAACTTGAAAGCCACATGTCTGATCCTCTCCAGAATCTCAAAAGGTCCAATGAATCTAGAGCTTAGCTTTCTCTTCTTTCCAAACCTTCTCACCCCTCGTAGTAATGAAACTCGCAGAATCACGTGGTCCCTAACCTGAAACTCCACATCCCTATGCTTAGGATCAGCATAGCTTTTCTGTCTGCTCTGCGAAGCAAGCATTCAAGCTCGGATCTTCTCGATGGCCTCATTAGTCTTCTGAACCATGTCCGGTGCCAAATACCTCCTCTCGCTCATCTCATCCCAATGAATGGGCGATCTACATATCCTCCCTTATAACATCTCATATGGAGCTACTCCAATCGTTGATTGATAACTGTTGTTGTATGAAAACTCAATCAACGGGAGATACTTACTCCAAGACCCCTCAAAGTCTATCACACATGCTCTGAGCATATCCTCCAATACCTAAATCGTCCTCTCAAACTGTCCATCATTCTGAGGGTGAAAGGTCATGCTGAACTTCAACCGCGTTACCATGGCCTTCTGTAATCCATCCCAAAACTTGGAAGTACAGATAGGATCCCAGTCTGACACTATATACTTGGGAACCCCATGGAGACGCACAATCTCCCTCACATACAGCTTCACATACTGATCCACAATACAAGTCATTTTCACGGACAGAAAGTGAGCTGACTTGGTATATCTATCTACTATCACCCACACCGAGTCATATAGCCCCACCATCTTGGGTAAACCTCCCACAAAATCCATCGTAATATCCTCCCATTTCCATTCAGGAATACCCAATGGTTGTAGCAACCCTGATGGTCACTGATGCTCAGCCTTCACCTGCTAGCAATTCAAACACCTGGCCACGTACTCTACTACATCATTGTTCATTACAGGCCACCAATACAACGTCCGTAGATCTTGATACATCTTTGTGGTGCCTGGATAAAGTGAGTACGACATAGTATGCGATTCATCAAGTATCTCTCGTCTAATCCCCATATCAGTTGGAACACAGATCCAACCTTGATACCGTAGCACACCAACCTCTGAAATAGAATAGTCCTTAGCCGCTCCCGCTAAGACATTCTCTCTAACTTCCTGTAACAGTGCATCTACCAACTGACCCTCCTTAATCTGTTCTAGTAGGGTCGATTACAAAGTAATATTGGCCAACTTACCCACCACCAACTCTATCCTCGCTCTAGACCTCTCTTCCCCCAACTCTCTCAATATTCGAGTAGAACTAAACAACTGCCCCGGGCCTCTCCGGCTCAATGCATCTACCACTACATTGGCTTTTCCTAGGTGGTAAAGAATGTCATAGTCATAGTCCTTTACCAATTCTAGCCAACATCTTTGCATCATTTTCAGGTCCTTCTGGGTGAAGAAGTACTTCAAAATCTTGTGATCAGTGCATATCTTGCACTTCTCTCCATACAGATAATGTCGCCACACCTTTAGTGCAAACACCACCGCTGCTAATTCTAAATCATGGGTAGGGTACTGCTACTCATACTCCTTCAACTGTCGAGATGCATAAGCTATAACCTTCTCATTCTGTATCAATACGCAGCCCAAACCCAACCTTGACGCATCACAATATACCACAAACTTTCCTCCCTTCGAAGGAAGACTCAACTGTAATAAGTCGTCGCTTCAATTCCTTAAAGCTATTCTCACACTTGTCTGACCAAACGAACTTCAAATTCTTCCGTGTCAATTTTGTCATCAGTGCAGCAATCTTTGAGAACCCTTCCACAAACTGTTTGTAGTAACACACTAATCCAAGGAAACTTCTAACGTCTAAGGCGTTCCTTGGCTTCAGCCAATCTCTCACTGCCTCCACCTTAGATGGATCCACCTTAATCACATCCTCACCAACAATATGTCCAAGGAATGTCACTTCTGGTAGCCAAATCTCACACTTCTTAAACATGGCGTACAACTGATGCTCTCTTAATCTCTACAAGACCTGTTGAAGGTGTTTCTCATGCTCTGCCTCTGAACTAGAGTACACTAAGATGTCATCGTTGAAGAAAATTACCAATTGATCCAAGAAGTCCTTGAACACCTTGTTCATTAGGTCCATGAAGGCTGTGGGGGTATTGGTTTAACCAAATAACATAACTAGAAACTCATAGTGCCCATACCTCTTTCGGAAGACCGTCTTCGGTATATCCTCGTCCTTGATCCTCAGCTAGTGATAACCAGATCGAAGATAAATCTTCGAGAACACTATCTCTCCCTGCAGTTTATCAAACAATTCGTCGATCCTTGGTAAATGGTACTTATTCTTGATGGTCAACTTGTTCAACTCTCTATAGTCTATACACATCCTCAGAGTCCTGTCCTTCTTCTTCACAAAAAAAACCGGAGCACCCCATGGCGAGTAACTAGGTGTGATGAACCCTAAATTAAGAAGCTCCTGTAACTGTATCTTCAATTCCTTCAGTTCTATCGGTGCCATCCTATATGGTGCTCTTGACACTGGCTCTGTCCCCGACGCTAACTCAATAACAAACTGAATCTCCCAATGTGGTGGCAGCCCCGACAAATCCTCAGGGAACACATCCAATAACTCACGAACTAATCTGGTCTCTCCTGGCCCTGATGGCAACACTCTAGTAGTATTTACCATACTAGCCAAGAAACCTTTACATCCTCCCTGTAATAGGTCCCTAGCTCTCAGCGCTGATATCAAGGGTATGCGGGGTCCACATACCGCACCCACGAACACAAATGGATCCTCCCCTTAGGCTCAAAAGTTATCATCTTCTTCTTGCAATCAATGGTAGCCCCATATCTGACCAGCCAATCCATCCCTATAATCATGTCAAATCCTCCATACCTAACTCAATCAAGTCTACTAACAACTCCCTACCGTCTACCACCACTAGTAGCGCTCTAATCCATCTCCTAGACACTACCAGCTCCCCTACATGCAATATAGTCCTGAACCCCGTAGTATAGTATTCACTAGGTCTACACAATCTATCAATCACCTTACTTGAAACAAATGAATGTGTAGCACCAAAGTCAATCAACAAAGTAAAAGGAGAGCCAGCACTAGAAAGTTGACTCGTCACCACCGAGGGACTAGCCTCGGCC
This sequence comes from Humulus lupulus, assembly GCF_963169125.1. Classification (NCBI taxonomy): domain Eukaryota; kingdom Viridiplantae; phylum Streptophyta; class Magnoliopsida; order Rosales; family Cannabaceae; genus Humulus; species Humulus lupulus. The sequence continues at coordinate 123,103,431 of NC_084801.1, read as the reverse complement.
CCTGCCTGCGTCAAGGTGAACACTCGAGCTGGACTCAACCTGTCCACCTTCCCTGCTTCTCCTTTATAAACTATTGAGCAGCCTTTCTTGAGGTGTCTTTCCACCTTGCACACATAACAGGCCTTGGCCCGACATTCGCTCTGATGCTGTCTTCTGCACCTTGTGCACTCTGGGTAGCTCCTCCATGTGTCGCTGCCTCCTTGGCGGCCACCCTAAATACCCCGATCTCTCCTATCAGGACCGGCAGTGGTCAAAGTATCAGGGTCTTCCTCTTCAGATCACTGGAGCCCCCGCCCCTACCAGACTCAGAATATGGAGGCACCGCCCTGCGAACCTCTCGTCTCCTAGCATTCTCGCTCCAAATCTTATTTTCTGCCTCCTCAGTAGTAATAGCCTTCTCAATAGCCTGGGCATAAGTCGTTCCCCTTGGTACAGTTGTAATTCTCACTTCTCGGGCTATCATAACATTAAGTCTGTAACACCCTAAGTTGCTAATAAGGTTTAGGACCTTGATTAGCGTGCCTGGAGGGCAATAAGTGAATTAATATGATAATATATGAATTTAAATGAGTATGTGATTAGAATGCATGTAGTGGTGATTTTAATGTGATGCACATGTCGAGACGGTCCTAGAGAGCTAGATAACTCAAAAGTCACAATGGGATTTTATACCCGGCTCGGGAGGAGCCCAGGGGTATTTTGGGGATTTTGTAATTGGGTTCTTGTGAGTTAATGGTAACTGGTAATTTGGTAACTTGTGTAACTATTAGTAACCGCTGTGAGTAACAAGTTTGGATGAAAGAAATGGTAGAATTGTAATGGATAAGAAGTGACAAAAGAGCCCTTGAGGTTTAGTTAGGAAAGGGATATTAAAGGAAAGATAAAATGGTAAATTGGCTAGGGATAGATAAGGTTGAGCTGAAGGGAAAGGGTGGTTCACGTATAATACTTGGTGATTGTGGTTTATGCTGAATTTTAAGACCTAGAAATAGAGCAAAAGAAAAGAAGAAGAAAGGAAGCTGAAATTGAGTCTTGGAAGGAGAATCAAGGGGTTTGAAGTAATCAAGATCAAGCTTAGGCCAAGGTTATTTAGAGGTAAGAGTTAGAACTTTGCTTTTTTGAATTTAAGTTTGAATTTTTAGAGATTGAATGTGGAAATTCAAGGATAGTTGTGGCTAGTTCTGTGGGAATTCAGCTTGTGGGAATTATAAGGCTTAACTTGGAGCTAGAAGCAAGGAAGCTAGAGGTTGGACTCTTCATTCAAGGTAAGGATTCTGTGTAATTGTAAAGTTTATTTCTGTTATGAATTAGGGAATTTGAAGTGTGGTTTGGGTTTAGGTTTAAGATTTTAACTTTCTGGTTTGAATTACTAAGGCATGAAACTCAAGAGTGGATTTTTGGGTGTGATTGAGTAATTGAGCTAGGTTATGATGTTTATAGGTTGTTGGAGGATCTATTTGGGGCTTTGAATTGGTTTTGGGGCTTAGGTGTGAGTTTGGGATGATTTGGGAGTGTTTTGGCTCGGGGAAATGCAGGGGAAAAACCCGGATTTCTGGGTTCGCGAAGGAGCGCCGCAGCCCTGTTCTTGGGCGCCGCGACGTGAGGCTGATTCTGGGCAGGGGAAGCTCTCTGACTTGCTGGGCGCCGTGGCCCTCTAGGGCAGTGCCGCGGTGCTAGGCCATTTTCAGAACATGAGATTTTGCAATTTTGAGCCTTTGCTCCGGGGGTTCGGGGGATGTCTTCGATGTATTGCTTTAGGGATTTGGGGGTTCCGAGAGTGTGGGATTGGCCCTGGAAAGTGGTTTTGGATTGGTTAGCATTAAAGAGTGTTTTACATGTGTTGTGACTAGGATTTTGGAGAGGCTCGTGCTAGAGGACCGTGCTTATGACCGTGGTGCATCGGAAGGCTCGGGATAAAGGTAAGAAAACTGTAGCACCCGTAGAGCAGGGCTTGAGCCCATAGTTTTGTTGCAGGGCGCGGCCCTAGATTGTATTATTGCTAGGGTGTAGCATTACATGAATGATTATGTATTTGATTGTTATTTGAGTATGCTAAATGTGGAAATAGCAGAATGAACGGTGAAGGGCCGGGAACGGCGAAGGGCCGAGAACGGCAGTGAGGCCGGGAATACCACTTAGCACATGAAGTGCTCGTGGTTAGGGTGAAACCCCAGTGGATACATGAGATATCCTTACGGTGTATACCGAGATCCCAGGCTTTGGAAACGCTTATGGGACGGCATGGCCATATGTGTGTTAGATTTTATGGACTGTCTGACTAGATATGAGCTATCTGCTGTGATGACTGTATATTATGCATATCTTATGTACCGTTTGAGTTTTCTTGCTGGGCTTCGGCTCACGGGTGCTCTGTGTTGCAGGTAAGGGCAAAGAGAAAGTCAACCAGCCATGAGTACGGAGAGCGTGGGGGCGGCGCGTACATGTTTGGCCTGCCCGACTGCTTTGGTTGGGGATTTTTTTGAGGATGGCTGTACAAACCCTAGTTTTTGATGGTTAATTACTTGTAAACTTGTTTTGAGTTGTAAATATTTTATAAACTAAGTTATGGGATCCCGTATGTTAAACTTTTAAACTTTTAATGAAATAGAGTACCTTTTTAAAGATTACAGCCTAAACTTCTGTTTAATCACACTTTTACTTTAAAAACCTCATCTAGCGAGTTAATTGCACATTTTGACCTCATTTAGTAACGACTCTAAGGTAGTAGGGCATTACAAAGTCCTCTAATGAATCTGTCTTGCCAAGCCGCATCAGTAGGCACACTTCACAAGTCTGTCAAACTTCAAGGCATACTTTGTCCTGAACTAACCCCACACATTCATTCACTTTCATTGCCCTGACGACAACGTTATAATACTTCTGACTTAACAAATCCTTAAATCCATCCCAACCCCGAGTAATAACATCTCTAGTATATGATGCACAGGTAACCCAGTCATTACCTTTTACCCCCACCAAAATCTATTATAGCGGTGATCATACTCATCCAATGTTCGACCTTCAGTGGATCTGGTCCTCCCTCGAAGGTTGGAGGATGATGTCCTCCTAAACCGCTCATACAGTGACTCCCACCTGTTCCTAACTTTCGGTGTCTGTAAAACTGGTGCCACAATAGGAGGCACAATAATTGTAGCACTCCCTGACAGAGCATGCTTCTCAAAAGACGGATCTGTTCTTCCTGGCTCTGAAGTTGGGCTTGCCTTTTTGCCGAAATTTTTTGCCAGTTTTCAGGGATTGGCGGAGGGTTCTGTCCCTGATCATCATCTCTAGCCTCGAACCTAGTGTTGGCTAGTCGTATAGATCGCCTTGAACGCATAGCTATCCAAGTTAATCTGCAATCAACGACTCGATGGTCAGACTATGATGATAGGGTAACAATCTTTCCAAGATTCATCATTGGAACACAACCAACCACAAGCAATCAAGATATAACAATTATATAATAATTCACCCACATGCAATAGCAATGCTAATAAGTACGCCTCAATATCATCACACAGCATTCAAGGGCCAGACCCTATTAGTATCTCAAGCTCCCTATTAATCAAACAAATAAAAGCATTCATATTCCTACTTAAGCATATAAACACAAATATACATTTACCAATCCCTGAGTCGAGCTTGTCTTTAGCGGCGAGTGTACATATCCAACCAGACTTCAAGAACCCTTAAACTTAGACCGCTCAGATACCAAGTTAGAACAACCTAGATAACCAAGACTGTTATACTGTGTGTTTAAAAGTGGGCAAGACTTGCTAATCAAGTTATTTAGTTTAAAATGTTACCCTATAACCATAATCAAGTTAGGGTTAAAAGATTTTGGTCATAAATAGATAAATTTTCATTTAAATAAACGTTCCGTACATGGAATCCCAAAAAGAGCGTTTAAAGGACAGTTTACAAAATTTCAAATGTCATATACAATCACAAGACAATCTAATGGCAAAATACGCATTTTAGGTCTTCCTGTCCCTATACTATCCCTCGGCCGTGGCGAACGAGCAACTGACCATGTACATCCTGCCCCTAGAGCTCTCAAACTTAGGGTTGGTCCACCATACCCTTGCCTTTACCTGCACCATGTAGCACCCATGAGCTAAGGCCCATCAAGAAAACCATAGAGCATAGCATAAACAATACAGACAATCATATGATCCATAAACATAGTGAACCAATTATTCAACATGTCATAACGGTCATCTATTCAATTAGAACAATCAATTTATTCACAAGTCATTCATCCAGTATTTAAAAAGCTATAAGCAGAAGATTAGCAGTCATAAACATATCAATACTCAGTCATAAACATATCAATACTCATCATACAATACTCAGGGTCGACGCCCTTAGGCCTCACCCTCTATTTAACCCACTGACTCCAGGTCACTTAGGCTGAGCTCAGTGATTCTTTTGCTAACCTCAGCTCCCAGTAGTCGAGCCACGTCCTGTGTGCAAATATCACTTCCGGCACTCTTAGGGCGTTTATTTCATGCTCACATGCCATATCATAATCATACAACATTTGTATTCAAATATAGGGAACCTTAGTCCCAACATTGCCACACAAATGAATGCAGTTTTCTTACCTCAGATCCGAGTGCTTTGGTTAATAAGAACGACCCTTGAGCACGATCCCACTCTGAGCCCTACCATACACCTAGTGACAATCCATAAATGGTACTTCCATGAGTTTAAATTCCAAAGAACAATCTCGGGTCCAATCTCGCGCTCTTGGGACCTCTAATTCCACCAAACGAGGTGATGAAATCGTCCCTCGAGCCCTTGGGCAAAAGACCTAAAAAGTACCCAAAAATCAAGTTTTGAAAACTGTGTAGCGTTGCAGCGCTACCTATTGGGCGCTACAACACTAGAGTTAGAGACTCTAGCCCCCAAAATCACAGCCTAGCGCTACAGGGTTGATACCATAGTATTGAAATTCTAGGTTTTCTCTTCGAATTTCCTAGAGCCAAAGCTCCAAAATTCCATCCCTCCAAACCTCTAAACCCAAAATTAACCACAGAAATACACATTACTCATCATAGGCAACAAAACCTAACCAAGTTTTCCCCCAAAACTCCAACAAATCCCCAAAAACCCATATTAAAGCTCTCAAAATTCAACCTAAACTACTCAACGAAACACAGAGATTAAAGCAAGGTTCTTACCTCAAATTGTGGCCCAACTTCCTAGCAAAAACCAGACACCAACTCATCTACAAATCACCACTTGAATACTCATAACTCTACTTAACAAACCTAGTAAAATTCAAAGTTGAAAACTACAATCCTTACCTCAATTATGACTGAGTTCCTCCCTGTTTTCCAGCTCCAACTCTAGCTTGATTCTTCTCCAATTCCTTCATCGATCACCACCACCAAAGACTAGCCTAGGCCCATTTTTTATTCTTAGCTTCAAATTCCCTCAAGGGAGAGTGAGATAGAGAGGAGAGCGCGAGAGATGCAAGGGGGGTGAGTGGAGAGAGTTTTCTTTTTCTTTATTTCCTTGAATAATACTATAGTTTTATGTTATATTCTAAAAAGTCTGATTATATCCTCTAAAAGCCAAAAGACCCATTTGCCCCTCCAAATACTAATTAAACCTTTAATTAATCTAAGGGTTAAGTGGTCATCCTCCCAAATTCGCTCTAATTTCTCAAATGTTCCCATTATTTATCAGATAATCCTATCATCCAATTAATTTTCAATTACTTAACCCAATGTCTAATAATCCTCGATACATTTTTCTAAATTCCCGAAAATACCCCCAGGCTCCCCCGAGTCGAGTATAAATCCCCACTGTGACTAATTAGCCAATCCACTCACTAGGATTGTCTCGAGTCAAATAATCCAAATATATCCACATAATAATGTGGTCTCAACAATTAATCACACATAATCACATTTACGCTCTCAACGGGCCAAAATTACAAATACACCCTTAACAGCTAAACAGGGCTCACATGCATATTTTATACTCATAAACATGCATTTCACGTATCCATATAATCATGCATGCCACATAATCATGCATTTAATCATTAAATCACACATAACCAATTATGCCCTCTTGGCACGCTAATCAAGGCACTTAAGCCTTATTAGTGATTTTGGGTCATTACACTATAGATGTTCATATATATGACTCAATTATACTACCGAGTCCCCAAGATGTAAGTATGGGCTAGTCCGTAGGGTAAACTGGTAACAAACAAGTCAAATAACTCAAATAATACAATCAGTTAGTATACTAACCACTCAGAATTGAGATTGAATTGACTTATGGTCAACTATATAATATGACTAGAATAGATAATATTGGTATGTTTACTTATCCTATCAATTGAAAATATCAGTCCAGTCCGATGTAATAAATACAACCGATCTTATCTACTTTGCTAATGTTCTGGAAAGAACATAACACTATCATGTGTAAGTAGATCATATCGTAGATTGGCAAGTCAGGGTAATTCCTGTGCACTGACTAATCTTAGGACTAACTTATTTTGAACATATAATCATATTTATATTCCATTGTGATTCTGTCACTCTAAATACGATTAGCTATATGCTCGGGATCTAGTAGAAGTTTATATTAAACAAATAATCATGAAAATAAAACATGTGAGCAAAGTGATTGACCAAGTAAAAAAATGATTTCTATTATTTTATTGATAATAAAAGAGATTACAAAGAAATTGGGTTTTAATTAGGGCATAAAACCTGGATAGTGATTCACCCCAGCGTTCCTTCGTACTGACCTCCTATGAGCCATGGTTTCAATTCGTTCCTAAAACCAACAGTGTATCTTAGTGCAACACTTCCAAATTCAGAACAAAGGCATACTTTTAAATCCATTCAACAGCTAATCTCCATTTCTTCATAAAGCCATAAATATCTTGATACATCCATCAATCACAAAAGTTCACAAACCAAGAATAAAAGAAATCTCCTAAAACCAATTCATATATAATGAAACGTTTGCAGCAAAATTCTATGCACAGGAAAATAACTTTTGAGCTTATCCAATAGCTCTATAGAAATTACTTGGTCAAATGGTTCGTTAAACATTGCGGTTCCTTGTTGTTTACTAAGGCCTTAAGTGTACACTTGTACCTAGCACCTTCCAGAACTCTATCTTGTACGTGCTTCCATATCGCCTGAAGTTCGTCATGCATCTTTCTTGAAGAAATCGTATCTATGAATACTTCGTACTTCTTCTGATAACTTAACAGTCATCCTTCCAATACTTCATTTTGAATGCGCTGGTTGACCATCACACAACGGTCCACTAACTTTTCGATACTCCATTCTGCAAAATGCTCCATCCTTATCCTTCATACATTTCTTGTCCTTCTTGCTAGCTTCCTTCGTTGAGTCTCGTTCAAACGACCTTAGGGACTCTAAGCAACCAAACCATGCTAGCTACCCTATACATGCAGATAAGGCACTAAAACTCGTCAGGAAAATAGTCACATAACCAAATCAAACTTAAATAAAGCTTACAGTTTAATAAGTCGAGCTTGTCTTCAAAGTCGAGAGTATATGTGAGGATAGTTTACAGGAAACAAAACCATTTCTCTGATACCAATTTAACGCCCCAATTTCTTGAAGTGTTAATTTGACAATTATCATAATTGAGGTTGAAAATAAAATACTCTTTTATTTATAGAAATCGATCATAAATACCATCAAACGTATAAAAGAAGGAAACTCTTCATAGTTTTTCATAAATAAAATAAAATAAACAAATAAAAAAATCCTATCCATAAACCAAAACATTATTATAAAAATACTCAGTAAATTTCCAATGTAGGCCTGATCCCTTATGTTCGTTAAATCCTTGACATGTACGCCCTCCACCAAAGCTCTCCAACTTATTACGTAGTAACCACATCTTTGGCTTTACCTGCAGCATAGAGTAGCCATGAACCAACGCCCAGCAAGAAGAGTTGTGTAGGACACAACCCACCTGTAATTTAGTTAATAACAATAAAGAAAATATAACATAAATCATGCAAGATCGTAGCCCAAGTTGAATTGGACAAGTGTCGTATAACGTAAGCATGTAATTTCCAACATATCATAACAATGCAGTTTTGTAATGTAGGCATGCATTTTAAAATGTAAGCATCCCAATCATTTATCATATACACTGTTGACCCTCGATTTGGCCAACGACATGAAGTCAAAAATACGACAAGAGAAGAAATGACAATTAAGAGTTTATTCTATTAGTAAAGAAAAAACACCAACAATTTATAGTGGTTCGACCCCAATGGATGGTAATGACCTACGTCCACTTAATGCTATTATTAATATTGCATCCCAATATCGTGATCAAAGAACTAGGGTTCTTGAGTTTCACAAATCTCGAGAGAATTACAATAAGATGATGGATAATCGCACTATAGGCTCTCTCTCTCCATATTCAGGAAAAAGATTCAAAGATCAAAAGTCCCCTCCTTGAGCTATTTCATGCATATTTATAGGCTCAAGGAGGGTTACATGGGCCATTGGACCTTAACTCTCCTTAATATCCGTGTATCAATGTAATAAAGATGAAATAATAAATGTATTTATTACAAGATCACAATCTTATAAGGGAATAAACCGAATCATACGACCATCCTGGTCGTAACTAATAGTCAGGCTTGATGAAGTAATATGTAGCTAGTCGATAACCTAACAACACCGCTTTATTTCAATTTTTCCATGTGTCATCCACGTGTGAGAAATCCTTGCCACATCATCAGTAGCCATTTTTGGGTCAACATTTGCCCCCCAAGTTTACTTTACTGCGACCAGCATAAAGTAAACTTAGGAAACTGACACTTCGCTTACCCCACCAAATCTTCCAGAGCCGCTCATGCCTTCTCGAAAAAAGTAACCAAATCATGTCCAATCACGTCTTTTCGGCTTTCCAAAAACTTGTCTGACGGCTATTACATTGCCCCATGCTTTGAAAAAAGGTAATCTCATGATTACTTCTTTTATGGTGTCTCCATCACTATAAATAATACCCCAAATTCATATTTTCACTTTTTACTTTTCACTTGCCTTCTGTGTTTTCAAGAACTCTGAAGAACTTCGACCGTTTGAGCCAAGAAAATCCCAGTAGCTCCTGCTGCAAATCTAAGGAATCTCCGTTCAGATGCTCAAAGCTTTCTTTCATTTTCATACTCCACCTTTCATCCAAGTAAGTTTTACGAACCTTTTAGTCGTTTGAGTTGCCATGGAAAATTGTTTTTTATTTGTTTGGTATCTAAGTTCTTGATTGTTCTTGACCAAAACTGTCTTGGGGTAATGGGCATATTGATCGATGCTTGATAAGGCAGTGAAATAAAATTTCATAGGAGTTAGGAGTCAGTTTTGTAGTCGAGATTGAAGATTTAGGGCGTAAAATGAAAGTAAAAATTTGATTTTTAAGCTAGTTGAAAAACTGGGTTTTTCCCGCCCTCACGAAGTCGAAAAAGTTTTCTTTGAAAAACTTTTTACTTCCGCTTTTTAATCCGTTTCTCAAACTGCTCGTAAGAAACTTAGTGTTTTTGCTAGAATGCTACTGGTCGTATAAAAGCTTAACTTTAATATGTGAGCAATGTTATTCCCACTTTCAACACAAGTCTTTAGACTCCAAGTTCTCATCTCCCTTTTTCTGTTCGCAGATTTTGATGCAAGATCCATGGGGACGTGAGAGACCAATTGACGACGACTTACTCACTCAACTAATCATGGACGAAGAACAGTCGTTGTTACTTATCCCGGGCATCCCTTTTTCTCGAACTCCACCTAACAGACCTCATTCAAACCTTTCAGCCATGGGTAGAGTAAAATCCACTGCCCAGAAAAATAAAACATCAAAACCTTTTGAACACCATCCTGCCCCTCATACGGAAATTCCCTCGACTAGCAGTAGAGCTGAGAGCGCTCCCAAGCCAGGAATCCAAGCTCAAGCCCGAATTAGAAATGTCATTCGACCAGATGTCGAGTGGTATGTCGCCCCTGCTAGTCGAGTAACGATTAGGATGATCGCTAATTATATCAAGAAGTACGAGCCCCCCGGGGTATCCCTAGTCCAACCCACCAGAGACCAACGGGCGAATCTTCCTGGAGGCGCATATAGTGCCTGGTCGAGGTATCACATCGAGGCAGGAGCGATCCTGCCTCTTCATCCATTCTTCCAAGGAGTGGCCAATTATTTTGGGGTTGATCCTTTTCAAATAACCCCCAATGGATATAGAATGTTCTCTGCACTCTATATCCTTTATAGTCATAAGAAGTGGCCGGTCCCCACGCCACACGAGGTCAACTACCTCACTACTACAAAACTGGGCTTTCCCGACAGTTTTTAACTGTCGCTATTGAGCAATGACGACAGTCGACTAACTGTCGTATTTGCCTATGCCGGCGTAGGGTAGCTACGCCGACAGTTAATAAGTGTCGTCGTTGCTGGCAACGCCGACAGTTAATACGTGTCGCTGTTGCTGGCAACGCCGACAGTTAATACGTGTCGCTGTTGCTGGCAACGCCGACAGTTAATACGTGTCGTCGTTGCTAGCAATGCTGACAGTTAATACGTGTCGCCGTAACATTAAATTTATATATATATAAATAATATTTTTTTGATATATATTTTTTAAAACTTTTAATTATATTTTTAACAATTAAAATTTGATATAAATTTAAATAAAAAAACTACTCACATAATTAATTATTATTACCATAACTTGTAAAAAAAATTATATTTATCATAATAAAAATTCATTTACATATAACATTTATTCATACAATTGAAATGTACATAATACATCAAATCCCCATGATATTAAATAATTCTCAATAAAAACTTGTTATAATATTATAAATCCATAAACTTAAAAATATATAATACAACAAATCTCAACAAGACAACATAATTCTCCTCCAAATCACTGCAAACTCAATCATGATTTTTTCTCAATATTCTTCCTAATAAATCTAGGCATCCACCTTAAAAGTCGGTCTTATGATATTCCCTGCACCAATGAATTAAAGACTTCAAATTATAATTAAATAATATATCATACCATAATATATTAATGAATGAATGAGAGAACCAACAATATAAACATGTAAAATTAGTTTATTAATCTCTCTTAGAAATTATTAAATAAAAACTGACATTGTAAGAATGCTGACAAGATTTGAGACGGTTGGGAGACCAATGATGTTGTGAGTTACAGTATAACAAAATTCTCAATTTAATAATAGAATATCCTCAATTTAATCATCATAAAGATTTCATAAAGAAAAAAGAATGACTTATTATGGGCATTTATGACACTTTGTATACTTTTAAAAATATAAAAGCACAATAAGTCCTATAATCACCAACATAATAAACATACTCATTATTTTAACTTTATTGGCAAAAAAAAATACCATAAATATAATTAACCATAATAATACTTGAAAGAAATATCCAACAAAAAGTTATGCTATATGTGTATGCCAACACGCAATAAGTACATTCATACAAGTATATGCTATAATCAAACCAATCAAACACAATTCAATTATAGGATAATCATAGACAAGTCTACATAAAATCGAACAACATTTTCCCCAAACTAACAACCTACCATCTGTCAATATCAATTCAAACAACACACAAGTTTTCTTTCTTATCTCCGCAGCACACAAATTTCTCAGATCCTACTTCACTAAAACACACAAGTTCTCAACCTTCCGTTATCACCGCAGCACACAGTAACAATCCCAGAACCTACTTCACTATGGATGAATATTTAAGATATTCAAACTCCTCTAACATTTGCATATTATTAAAATAAAAGTTAAGAGGCATACCTCTTGCAAACTCTTGCAAAAAAAGTTTCTTTGAAGTCTGTCTCAGCACATACACACATTTACAATGTTATAATATATAATGAAAGTGAGTCAAATCAGAATTAAAATGATTAAATAATAATGCAAAGAGGAAAAAATAAAATATAACTAAGGTATGAATGGTAATATTAAAAGTTTATATACATTTTGTTTTTCCAATTGAAAGTTGATATAAATCTATTGTCCACCTAAAATACATAGAAAACTACATCATAACTTAATTTATACTATTTTCAAAATGCAAAGATGGATTACACTTTTGACAGAAAACTAACATATATATATATATTTACACATATATTTATACCTACAATCTTTATAATATTTATGTGCATGTAGAAGAATCACAACCAACGATCTATATGTTATATACAAACAAACAAAAATCAATAATTATTTCCTCATTAGTATACCAGTACTAAAATATTTAAAATTATAAGAAAAAATGCTTGGTGAATGGATACATGTTATATACATTGAAATGAATATTAAATCAAATGAGAGAGGAAGAAAGTTCCAAATTTGACAGGTAAGAAAGTGGTCTTAGGCAGATAAATTCTAAGTGAACCCTTGAATGAAGAGAAGCTTGAGATCAAGTGTTTTGCACCTCAAATCAAGCAAGCAACACTATGCTTTTAAAGAGATATGGTTAACAAAAGATCTGAGTCGAATTGAACAGTTTGAAGTGCTCACCAAACTATCAAACCTCATTTCCATTTCATCTGAAATAGACAAAAAGAATAGCCCTACAACATGCTACACCATACCAGATTCTCACTAAAAAAAATAATATACAGCAAAGAGAAGAGACTTTAAAATGCAATGATAACAAACCACAAAACTTAGATGATTCATAATAGCAATTACTTGAATAAGATTTAAAACAAGTTTACTGGCTAATTACCAATGAATGGAAAAATAATGATGTGCATCAAATTGTTTCTAATTTTGAAACAAGTCAAGTATTTATGGTAAGCTGTGATTCTGTTACTATAGATATTTTGTGAAATATAATCATTTCCTCTTGATTTTGCATAATAATGTGTGTATATATATTTTGCAACTTCTGGAGAATTTCAAAAAATGGTAACCATGACATTCAAGAAGGAAATACTAGTTTTAATATTTCATCATGGTAGTATATATGAGAAGCAATCTTAAGCACAGCAACACAATTGCTAGGGAGTGTTCTTTTCTTTATATATTTTCTAGTCTGAAAATATATTTTGCAATAAAATTTCTTGAAAAGTTGGACATACTAGTTGACAAACTTTGGTTGAATTGAATCAATTAACACTTTCAATCACGGACTTAACAAATCATCTCAGACTAGCTCTTTTGGTTTTGAATTCCATTGCACTACAGACTTAACAAACCACATAGAAACTATAACTATTCAAATCTAATTGAATTGTATGTAGTTTCAACCACGGAAGGACACATCCAATTGAATCAAATTATTGGTTTTGATGCCACAAACCTTTATATCAAGCCCTAAGAATGTTAAACAAGAATTTATGTCTATAGGTTAGAAGAATTAACAAAACTAACAAAAAAAAAAAGAAAAGAAAAGAAAAACAAATCTATGTTATAGCCAACGTTATTAAGAAAAATATTCACTGAGAAATTTTATTTTAACTCAGACCTTCTATCAAACAGATGGTGTGCCAATGGACTAAAAATATGCACAAACTGATTAAACATTTTTATATAACAGCAAACATATTAATCATGAATCAAGGCACATAAGCAGCTGTGAAGGAAGACTTTTATATGTGTGTGTGTGATAATTCTTGATAGCAATCAAGTAGGGTAGAAAACAATGAATGAAAAGCATTTTGTTGTCAATCTCAACATAAGAATCAGATTTGTAAATCGAAGGTGGCAAGCCCAAACCAACTTAGTTGTCTTTATAGTGTTTGATTCCTTCATCTTACATTTATATTTTCCTCCAAATAAGAAAACAGAGCTAAGCTTAGTTTTTTTTTTTTTTTTGCTTGAATGTTTGGTGATAAAAATAGTGAGGAAAGCATTAAAGCAAATATATCATAAACAAATGAAAGAAATGGATGAACAACTGTGTACCTGGAGAGATGGTAGTAGCTTCTCCCAAGAGCTTCTGATGAATACAACCCACATCTTTTAATTTGTAGAAAGGATTTGTTTTATTTTTCTTGCATTACCAGAGGCATTTCAAAAATAAAAGCTGAAAAAAAAGGCTTCACGACCTTCAAAAGTGAAAATATGTTGATATGAAAACATACAAAATCAGAAAATGTATACCACTCAATTCAAAGCAAAGAACTAATAATAATATTGATTCAAAAAACCAGAATATGAGTGATATCACAAAAGTCACCATACATTGAATGAAGCATTTCATCAAACAGTTAGTATACATAAGTATAAAATAATCTTAATCGAAATGAAAACAATCTTATGATTTCAAGAGAAAGAAAGAGCATACAAAGTATGGTGGGTTTTGAAGCTTAGATCACGAGGAGTATGGTGGTGATGGTGGTTAGGCTTGGGGAGGTTCGGGGTAGTCGAAATCTTGCCGGAAAATGCAGGAGGCGGACGGCTTCAGACGGTTGGTTGACAGCCCTGGGCGGCGCGTACCGTGGTGAGCTCGCGGGGGTCGACGTTTTGAGGGTCGGCGGATCGACTGGGCTGGCGCGTGTACGGCTCCGGCGATGGGACAACGAGCGGTCGGGCTTGGCAGAGGCAACGCATAGCGAGAGAGAGAGCTTTGGTGAAGAGAGGGGGAGAAGAAGGAAAGAGAAGTTTTAAGTTTCAGTTTTTTTTTTTTAACTTTTCTTATTTATTTAATTACAAAAATATCTGACTTTTAATATATAAATTCATTTTTAATTAACACAATTTCTTTTTTAATCAAATTAAAAGCATCTTGATATTTATTTCTAATAATAATATACCAATTGGTTGATCAAATTTTTTTTATTTTAATTCTCATAATTTAAAATATAAATCTTTAATTCTTGATAAATCTCATTCATCAAATTTAAAAATTTCTTATTATTTATTGAAATAATAATAAAATTTAACAAAAATTAAAACTTTTTAAATTCAATTTATTCTCTATTTCTAAATTTAATGTCACTTATTAATTATTCCAAGAAATAATACATAATTTGTGACATAAATCAATCTATTATCCCATTATATAATTAAATTTAAATTTTAATATAAAAATTATTATAAATATAAAAGTTAATAATATGAAAAATTAATAAAAAAAATTAGTTTTAAAAGATTTTAATAAACATATTTAATTTTTATAAATATATATTTTAAAAAATTAGTTTATTTTTAAAATTAAATTATTTATTAATTATATTTTTAGATTTTTTTATTTGGATTTCGACGACATTTTATAACTGTCGGTATTGAGTTTTTATTAACTGTCGGCGTTGAGGTCAATAATGACAATTTTTAACTGTCGGCATTGGTCTCAAATTAACTGTCGGCGTTTGGGTCAATAGCGACACATTTTAACTGTCGGCATTGGTCTCGAATTAACTGTCGATGTTGGGGTCAATAGCGACACATTTTAACTGTCGGCATTGGTCTTGAATTAACTGTCGGCGCGACAGTCAAAAGCAACGGTGACAGTTATTAGCTGTCGGCGTTGGTCTCTATGCCTACAGTTTTTAACTGTCGGCATAGAGTCCTGCTAAGCAATTACGACAGTCAATAGAGTTGACTGTCGTAGTTGGGTGTCGGGAAAGCCCAGTTTTGTAGTAGTGCCTGTTCGACCTCAAATCCAACCCTAACCAAGAAAACACGAGGTTCTTCCATTTCTGCCACCAGGAAACCACACGTACTTTCCTGAGTGATACTACTTTCATATCCAACGTGGGGAAGTACCATCTGGAGTACTTTCTGACTTCCGATATGGTCGCGAACAACTTGGCCTTCACACAAGGAGGTAATACCTTTGCAGTCCTGGTCGTTTATTATTATCCTTTGATTCTTCCTGCATTTCTTTAGAGATTTAGTGTATTTCAGGCCCATGGCCGCGACCAGCTCCTACTCTGGACATGGAGGTAAGATCAGCCCTTTTGGCCAGCATGACAGACATAGAGAAAAGTGTCAAATAGCTGGTCACTAAGGCTAGTTGGCCTTCTGGCACCTCACCAGGATGTGAGGGAATCTACTGCGGGGAGTGCCACCGGAACTGAAGTCCCCGAGCAACAACAAAATGTGCCACAACCTCCACCGAGGAGGGCAACAAGGGTGACCATTAATGAACCAACTGGCCCCCCGCGACCTGCTGCTGCACCGGTCCCTCCAGGGAAGGGCAAGAAGAAGGCCTCAGAGCCTATTCTTGAGTCGTCGGATGAGAACGGTACTGATTTTTCGCTTTTAGATAGTCTGCCTATTCGTTGTCACCTTTTTCGATGAGGATGGCAACTTTAAATACCCACCTGCGTTAAATTTAGACTTCTTCAGACCAGAGAGTGAGTGTAGCACTAGTAAAGTAAATAGTGTAGCGACCTGTAATTGTAGCTCTGGTATTATACTTTCAATTTCTCTGCCCTTGTTTTCTAAATTTAGCAAGTTCCTTTTATTATATTGCTTGACTGTTCACTTGTTTCTTTTTTGCAGACATGCCTGCCGAACGTGCCTTTCATTTGTACACCAAATCGGCGAGCAAGAAAAAGTCCCACTGGCACCAGTCTGGGGAGGGCTGCAGTAATCCCCCTGCGAAGAAATCTCGAACAGACGACCCTCCTGTGTCTACTCCAACGAAGGAGACAACTACTCCACAAACTCCTGTTATGGAGGCAACTCCTCCAACTCCAATTAACCCAGATCCCCCATCTTCAGTCGGACAGACTCCTCCTCCAGCTCCAGCCGACCCTACGCCTCTAACATCCACCGTCCAGCAGTCGGCTGGTCGCCAGGAAGAAGCCTTGGGAGACGACCTCACGGGTGTGGTGCTCAACTCATCCAAAGATAGGCTGGCTAGAATAACAAAGCACCACCGCAGCCGGGAGGCGATTCAGGAGACAGACTCCATGGTAGTTGACCAAGTCTTCAACCGCGCCCTGAACGAAGTGCTTGCCGTAAGTTGCTTTCTATATTGTACTTTATGAATTTTCTTGTTGATTCACCCCTAAAATTTTTTTTGCCTCTTTCTGATCGCAGGGAGTTCTTACCATGACTTCTGGTTGGTGCGGCTCGAGGATGCTGACCGTTCAATTCGAAAAGAGACTTAGCGATCAGCTTTGTGCTGCTGAGGCTCGATACACCGAGCAACGCAACGCGACAGAAGTTACTCATGCTGAGCGGCTAAAGGTCGTTGAGGCGAAGCATTCTAATGCCCTTAAGGAGGCCGAGGCAAAGCATACCGAGGCCATCAAGGAGGCTGAGGCAAAGCACCTCGAGGCACTGCAAGTGACAGAGGACAAAATAGCTTCTCTTGAAGAAGAGCTGAAAAAGAAGGATGCGAGTATTTCTAAGAACACTGCATCCAAGGAGCAGTATAAGGAGACTTCGCTTATAAATTATCGAGAAGCTCACAAGCTTCAAGATGAGCTGGAGATAAGCCGCAAGGAAGTTGCTGCACTGGAGGAACAGAATGCCCGCAACCTTGAAGATTATGAAGGGGCGGCGTTCGAGTGTTTCTACTTGTTCTGGAAAAACAACCCCAGTGCTAATTTCTCCTATCTACCAGACCATATTAGGGAGGCTGAGTTGGCTAGGTATGTTGCTCGTCTGGAAGAGGAAACAATTCCAAGGTCTCCAGAGATTTCTTTAGCGACCAGTATCGAGGGCGCTCGAGAAGAAGTAGGAGATGCAGTCGATCAGCAGCAGAAATCGCGATAGGATCCCTTGGCTACTTCATAACTATCTTTTTATTTTTGAATTACATGACCTACGAGCCATGATGTAAAAAAAAAAATTATTTATGTTTTAACTTTTATTGCTGCATGGGCAGATTTTCTCTTTTTATTGAACAATTACATCCGAGCAGTCACTGCTCATGGTGTAAAAGAATTCATTTTGATATTATAATATTTGCATTTTATTATAACATCTATTCGCATGACCGAACTTAGAATAGTACTTTGGTTTGGTTTAACAAAATACAAAATTTTGAAAAATACTCTAAGTACAATAGCATGCTTTCACTTATTTTGCTCATGTGTCTACATACCTTTTGATATGCTTTGCTTACTAGATTCCTTATATGCCCCCCAAGTGATTGAGGAGCTTTAGGTCCTTAGTCACTTGCCTTGGCCGAAACCTATTCGAACATTACTGCTCGGAGCAAAGGAATTAAAACGATAATACAGTAAAACAACACACGTAATGAGCAAATACTTGTAATAAATACAATAATTGGCAAGAATGTCTGGCTGCGCACAGTCCCTTATATTTCTCATATTAAAAGGACAAAACATGTCTGTACGAGTGATCAATGAGATCTTACACTTATAAGCGATCAGTCACGTAAAATGACCAACCCTTTTTCATAACTTGTAAAAAGTAAAATTGATACAAGCCAATTCTTTAAGAAGAATTGTTCACTGATAGTACTTGCGCAGGTGTTCTCCATTCCAATAGCGAGGAACAAGATCTCCATTTAAGCGAGCAAGTTTATAGGTGCCAGGATGGAAGACTTCTTCAATTTGGTATGGTCCTTCCCATTTTGGTCCGAGTACTCCAGCAGCCTGGTTGCGGGTGTTTAAGAAAACTCTTCGCAGTACTAGATCTCCGATATTGAATTTTCTTTCGCGCACTTTAGAATTAAAATACCGGGCGACTTTTTGTTGGT
This sequence comes from Humulus lupulus, assembly GCF_963169125.1. NCBI lineage: Eukaryota > Viridiplantae > Streptophyta > Magnoliopsida > Rosales > Cannabaceae > Humulus > Humulus lupulus. The sequence goes on along the minus strand of NC_084801.1, from coordinate 123,084,723 downwards.
ACGCAGCTACTCGGAGTTGGGCTTGCTCATGCTTTTCATCAATCAAGTCCAGGGATTCCATCAATAGTTGGCTGTTAGAGCCTTGATCGTATGTGATCCTTTGATGTGACAACAGATTTAACTCAACAGGCAGCGTAGCCTCATACCCATAAGTTAGTAAAAATGGAGTGTGGCCTGTTGCTGTTCGGTGGGAAGTTCTGTACGACCAAAGGACTTCAGGAAATTGTTCTGGCCATGCCCCCTTAGCTTCTTCTAGTTTTTTCTTCAGAATATCTTTTATCGTATTATTGACTGCTTCGACTTGTCCATTTTCTTGGGGATGAGCGACTGAAGAAAAGCTCTTGATAATCCGATGCCGTTCGTAAAAGTTAGTGAATAAATCACTATCAAACTGCGTGCCGTTATCTGAGACGATTTTCCTTGGCAATCCATAGCGACAAACGATGTTTTTGACCACAAAATCCAGCACCCTCTTGGTCGTTATGGTTATGAGCGGCTCAGCTTCGGCCCATTTAGTGAAATAATCGACGGCAACCACAACATACTTGATGCCGCCCTTTCTTGTGGGTAAAGATTCGATTAAATCTATACCCCGCACTGCAAACGGCCACGAAATTTACATCTGTTTCAGTTCATTAGGGGCTGCTCATGGAATTTTGGAGAACCTCTGGAACTTATCGCACCTCAGTACAAATTCTATTTAGTCTTCATTCATTGTTGGCCAGAAATACCCCTGCCTCAGGATCTTTTTTGACAAGCTTTGTCCCCCAACGTTGTCCCCACAAAATCCTTCGTGTACCTTTTTCATCAATTCTTTGGCCTTATCTTTTGAAATACATATGAGGAGGGGCATTGAGTATCCTCTTCGGTACAAGATTCAATTGACTAGGATATACCTAGCAGCTCACTGCTGAAGGGTCCTGGCTTTGTTTATGTCCATTGGTAACACACCTTGCGTTAAATACTCTATATATGGTGCCATCCATGTATCCGCCACCTGGACAACTAGAGTGGTCTCCTCTGCTTGGATGCTTGGCACAGATAGCCGTTCAACTAGCACTATGTTCAGAGTATCAGAATCCTTCGCACTTGCTAACTTGGCCAAAGCATCAGCATTTGAATTCTGGTCGCGAGGTACTTGCTGAAGGGAGTACTTGTCAAATTGCGCCAATAGATAATTTGTTTTGTTTAAATAAGCAACCATCTTTAAACCTCGGGCCTGGTACTCTCTCATGACTTGATTTACCACCAGCTGAGAGTCACTGTAGATGTCAAGTACCTTTACTGGCTAATCGTAACCCAGGGAGCAACACTTCATACTCAACCTCGTTGTTAGAAACAGTGAAGTCAAACCTGATTGCACAGTGAAATCGATGCCCTTCAGGTGTAATCAGAATCACACCTGCCCTTGCATGATGCTCATTAGAGGAGCCGTCTGTAAATAACTTCCATGAGGGAGTTTGGTTCTGAAACTCAGGCTCTTCAGGCTCTTCGGTCTGCTCGCTATCTGGAAGTTCGGTGAAATCTGCAATGAAGTCAGCCAGGGCTTGCCCTTTTATTGTTTCTCGTGGCAAATAAGAGATATCGAACTGCCCAAGTTCGACCGCCCACTTTAACAATCTGCCCGCGACCTCTGGCTTTTGCAGAACTTGCCGTAGAGGCTGGACGGTCAAAACTGTGATCGGGTGAGCTTGAAAGTAAGGCCGCAGCTTCCTAGAGGCCAAAATTAAGCAATAGGCTAACTTTTCAATAGGTGGGTACCGCAGCTCCGCTCCAATTAGCCTTTTTCTTACCTAATAAATAGCCTTCTGGAGACCTTCTTCTTCTCTTACTAAGACAGCACTAGCAGCATATTCTGTAATCGCCAAGTAGACAAACAAAGTTTCCTCATTGACCGGCTTCGATAGAATGGGTGGTTGTGCCATGTGAGTCTTCAATGCTTAGAAAGCCTGCTCGCACTCCTCCGTCCATTCAAATTTCTTGTTGCCTCTAGGTAGATTAAAAAATGGAACGCACTTGTCCGTTGATTTCGAAATAAATCTACTGAGAACGGCAATTCTTCTGGTCAAACTTTGAACATCCTTAATCTTTTTGGCGATTTCATATCGATCAGGGCTTTTTTCTTCTTGGGCTTGGCTTCAATTCCTCTCGAGTTAACATAAATCCCTAGAACTTCCCTGATCCTACCCAGAAGGAGCATTTGAGGGGATTCAGCTTCATTTGATATTTGTTCAAGATGTTGAAGCATTTTGTGAATCCTCTATATGCCCTTCTGCCTTCTTTGACTTAACTAGCATGTTGTCGACATAGACCTCCATGTTTGTGCCGATCCGCTCCCTAAACATGTGGTTGACCAATCGCTGGTAAGTTGCACCAGCGTTTTTCAAACCGAAGGGCATTACTTTATAACAGTAAAGCCTGGTGTCAGTCCGAAAGCTAGTGTGATCCTCATCAGGTGGGTGCATACTAATATGATTATATCTGAAGTATGCATCCATGAATGCGAGAATCTCGTGCCCTACAGTGGCATCGATAGCTGGTCGATTCTAGGTAGTGGGAAACAATCCTTAGGGAAGGCTTTATTAAGATCTGTGAAATCCATGCATGTTTTCCATTTGCCATTTGCCTTGGGAACTAGTACGGGATTAGAGACCCATGATGGATAAAACGCCACCCTGATGAACCCATTCTCCTTCAGCTCCTTGACTTCTTCTTTTAGGGCCTTTGATCTATCTTTGTCGAACAGCCTTCTTTTCTTTTGCACCGGTGGAAAACTCTTGTCAATGTTCAGGACATGGATGATGACTGTAGGGTCTATTCCAACCATGTCTTTGTGCGACCAGGCGAAAAATTCCTGGTTCTTCCTCAAAAACTCCACTAGTGCTTGTTTTGTTGTTGTCTCTAAGTTCTTGTCGACTTTCACAACCCTGGTCTAATTTTCTTCATCGAGTTGGATTTCTTCAAGGTCCTTCATGGATCCTATTTCTTCCTCAAAATCCGCCAAGCGAGGATCCAAGTCTCCTTCCTCACTTTGGGCAACGCCCTATTTGGTGACATTATCAGCTGACTGGGCCTGAACATCAACTGTCATTTGCAACTCCTTTCCGGGAACATCTCTCAACACACCTTTCTTTGTTGTGGTTATCGAGATGTTGTAGCATTCCCTTGCTTCCCGCTGATTCCCCAATACGCATCCTACCCCTGCGTCTGTTGGGAATTTCATGGCAAGGTGCCATATTGAAGTGACGGCTCGTAGGTCGACCAGAATTGGCCTCCCAATTACAACATTGTATGTCGAAGGACAATCAACTACTATGAATGTAGTGAGTAATATCATGTTAGCAGGTGCAGTACCTGCTGTAACTGGAAGCCTAATTGACCCAGGTGGGCCGAGCCCTTCGCCGGAAAACCATAGATGGTTTGGTTGCATGGCTCTAGGTCCTTGACGGACAACTTCATTCTCTCCAGTGAAGACTTGTATAGGATGTTGACCAAACTCCCTATGTCAACCAACACCCTTTTCACCATCTTGTTGGCAACTTGGACGTCCACGACCAGCGGATAGGAGTGTGGGAATCGTACATGCTAGGCATTGTTTTCAGAGAAGGTTATCAACTCCTCCTCTGTTCGAGCCTTCTTTGGTGCTCGATCCTCCACACTTATCATCTCGATGTCTTGGTCATGGCGTAGGGTTCAAGCGTATCGTTCCCTTGCCTTCCCACTGTCCCCTGCAAGGTGTGGGCTGCCGCAGATGGTCAGTAGAGTGCCTGCCATAGGAGTTGGCTATAAAGGTGGCAAGCGTTGGCATGCAAGCGCCTGCTCATTGCCACCTTGAGCCTCTCGCTGAGACCCTCCTGCGACTCGCACATATCTCCTTACATGTCCCTGCCTAATTAGGAACTCAATCTTGTCTTTCAACTGGTTGCATTCGTTAGTGTCGTGCCCGTAGTCGTTGTGAAAACGACAGAATTTTGTTGTATCTCTCTTAGAGATATCCTTCCTTATGGGTGCAGGTCACTTATAAGGCACGTTAGAGCTGGTCGCCTGGTAGACTTCCGCTCGACTTTTGATAAGGGTCGTGTAGTTGGTGAATCTTGGCTCATATCGATTCCCTTTGGGGCGTTTATTGTCAGAGGTTGACGACTCATTGTTTGCCCGTTTCCCACCATTCCTACCATTGCCATTCCCGTTGCCGTTGCCATTGGGTTTCTCCCACCCGTTGGCGGCCTTGGCGAGTTCTTCCTTTGAACCCTTGTCTTTTGTTGGCGATTTCACCTCATTGGCAATCGCGTCCTCGAGCTTGATATATCGATCAGCCCGATCCAAAAACTCCTGGGTACTTCTTACCCCATTCTTTCTTAGGCTACTCCAGAGGGGTGAGTGGCGCCTAACCCCAGCAGTTAAGGTCATCACCCACTGTCTTTGCTCCAGCGGCTGCTCGCATGAAGCGCTGGACATATTCCTTTAAGCGCTCTCCCTCCTTCTTGCATATCTCGACCAGCTAGTTGGCCTCTGTTGGGTGTATGCGACCCGCATAGTATTGTCCGTAAAATTCCTTCATGAACATCTCCCAAGATACTAAACTAGCAGGAGGGAACTTAAAGAACCACTCCTGGGCGGTGTCAGATAGTGTCGTGAGGAATATCCTACAGCGGGCATCTTCCGAAACTTTCTGTATATCCATTTGTATCTCAAACTTGTTAACGTGAGACACTGGGTCTCCGTACCCATCAAATTTCGGTAGTGTTGGAACCTTGAATTGACTGGGGGTTTCAGCCGCAGCAATCCTCTATACAAATGGAGTGCCCCTCCTCCTATCGTACTCTATGTGGGATGTTCGTCCCTCGACCAGCTGTTGTACAGCCTGGTTCAGAGCATCAATCTGAGCCTGAACCACTTCTGGGACTGCAGGGGTGACCTGTGGTGGGGAAGCGTACTCATCATGCCTTTCACGACAGTCATTGAGCATGTCCCTTAAATCATCATCCCTAATCTCTGCTCGCTAACTCCTAGCCGATCAAAGAGGTTCAGCTGCCTGGGCTGCCCTCCAGAATTATGGCTAGATGTCCTATTTTCTCTAGGTGGGGGGCTTCTGCCTCCACCTCATTCCTCATTCCTCTGACCATCATTTCCTCTACTGGAATTGACTTCATTATTGTCATGTCCATCTCTAAACTGTGCCTGACTACGGCGTGACCGATTGTTCACGCTATTTCCTCCTCGGGCTGGCACTTCTCGAGCGTCAGGGGGAGGCCTGCATTGGTCGTTGGGTCCCCGGGCATTATTATGCCATGGGGGGCCCTTGACCGCAGAGCCTAACTCGTTGTTCCTTCTGTTGGTAGAAGGACGCTGTCCCCTGCTCGTTGGATTTGGCTCTTCGTCCCCTGGGCGTCTAGGGCTACGGGGCAGCTGCCCGGCCCTATTCTACCTCGAGCGCTGGGGATTGCCTCGACTAGCCTAAAATGGAGGCTGCTGCTCAGGATCCCTAGCTAGGACATCATCCTGAGCCATAGGTGGCTGCTCCGGCCTTTGAGGGCTTGCTGGTTGGAGCAGAGGACTAGGATTGGGAGCCCTCTAAGGCGGCGCACTCAGTGGCTGATCTGGCTGAGAGGCTGGCACAGCCTGACTCCAAGCCAACTGGATGGCTGCTTCAAGAGCAGCCATGGCATCCCTCTGCCGATGGTCCATGGTCGCTTTCCGCTCACTCAACTCTTGGCGCTGCCATTCAATTTCTCTCTACTGCAGTGCCATTGTCTCTGTAGCATTCTCTTGATTGGCCCTCAGATTAGCCAACTCGTCCTGCAACACCCCCAGTGTTGCCCTCAGCGTTTTCGAATCTAACTCCTCCTCTTCAAACTCTAAATGTGGCTCATTCTCAGCCACATTTGGGGGAGGAGGCTGGGATGATGCAGCGCCAGCAGTCTGTCCAGCTCTCTTGGATGTCTTCGCCATTAGATTTTCTTACAGTTTTTTACTAATCTCTCAATGAAAGCACCAGAATGTTAACCCTCGATTTGGCCAACAACACGGAGTCAAAAATACGACAGGAGAAGAAATGACAATTAAGAGTTTAATCTAATGGTAAAGAAGAAACAACAACAATTTATAGTGGTTCGGCCCCAATGGATGGTAATGACCTATGTCTACTTAGTGCTATTATTAATATTGAATCCCAATATCGTGATCAAAGAACTAGGGTTCTTGGGTTTCACAAATCTCGGGAGAATTACAATAAGACGATGGATAATTGTACTATAGGCTCTCTCTCTCCTTGAGTTATTTCATGCATATTTATAGGCTCAAGGAGGGTTACATGGGCCATTGGGCCTTAACTCTCCTTAATATCCATGTATCAAGGTAATAAAGATGAAATAATAAATGTATTTATTACAATATCACAATCTTATAAGGGAATAAACAGAATCATACGACCAGCCTGGTCGTAACTGATAGTCAGGCTTGATGAAGCAATATGTAGCTGGTCGATAACCAAACAACACCGCTTTATTTCAATTCTGCCACGTGTCATTCATGTGTGAGAAATCCTTGCCACGTCATCATCACCATTTTTGGGTAAACATACACATACACAACACATAACCGCAATTAAATGTAAGCTCATTAAGCATACTCATTCACTAGCATAATCATACGTTACATAAACGTATCGCATAAAACATTTTCTACCATAAAGTGTGTCAAGTGTACACCCTATGTGCAGGTGTCCACTCTTCTTACCTCAAAAGCAGTAGCGATTCATACACTATAATGCGTCTCTTCAAGTACCCTAGCCTAAATATAACATATAACATCAAAGCTTTAAACCCTCAACCAAGTGAAACCATAACTAGACCCACTAATATTCTTTTTAAAACCAATTCATCACTATATTATCCTTGAGAAAGTCTTCAAACCCCTCTTCATAAAGTCACAAAAATTACAAAATTATATCTAAAAGGTACATAAAAAGTCCTCAAAAATCCCATTTATGGGAAACTAGTGCGGTCGTAATAGTGCCTGGGCGCGGTCGCACTCACAGAGTGTCAAGCCAAACTATACATGTAGCGCGATAATGCTAGGGTTGGGCGCAGTCGTGCCAGACAAGTAGTGCGATCACACTAGGGCTTGATACGGTCGCGCTAGGCCCTTTTTCTGGAAATCGTAGATGCGATTTTGAAACCTCGGAATCGAACTGAATCACAAAACTTCAACCCCAAACCCTCAAATCAACTATCCTAACATGTTTCTTACCTTTGGAACCCAAATATTATCAATCATAAACCTTAGATACACTTTTATTAACCCAATTACACTAAAATTCCTCTAACATTATCAAAATATATATCTACCATAACTTAAAAAATCATAGTTCAAAGAGTTATCATTCAAGATCTTAGATTAAATCCTCAAGGTGTTTCTTCCCTTATACGACCCTTAGTCCACCAACAAAGAGTCCCCACTCTCCTTTGAATCTTCAAGCCTCAAAAGTCAGATCAAGGAGGATCTTCTTAGCGTGATAGTCTATGTGTACAGTAACTCCAAAGCTTCTCACTATCATATGAATCCCAAGCTAAATTCCCTTATTAATTTTATTCCTAGTAATTAAACGTATAAAATACATTTACCATACTAACCCCAACGACTAACCTTTCCTTAATAATTACTTAAACCCTTTGTAGTAATTTCCATTCAAAACTAATAGTTTTAACTTTTCGTAATTATGCTTTCTACCATAAATCCTATAATTCTACTTTGGCCCCCCAATACAGAACTTCGATTACCCTTTGGCACCTAACACTTGAAGAAACTAATGTGTGTGGATTGCTGTTGAGAACACATATATAAACATACATCATAATTTATGCATATCATAATTCATATAATTAAACACATAATATCATACAATTTACCATAATATCGTGACCTAAGCCAGATTAGCAAAATACACTTTCTAGTAAAAGCAGATATTACAATACACTGAATCAACTTACTTTTTAATAGTGAGGATGACTTATACAGTTGACCAGTACGCATACCTCTATGTGAAAGAGATAGTGCGTCTTCATGGGGCTCCGAAGTCGATTATGTCAGATTGGGACCCCACATTTACTTTAAAGTATTGGGAAATTTCGCAGAAATCTATGGGTACACAACTGAAATTTAGTACAACTTATCATCCTCAGATAGATGGTCAGTCTGAGAGGACGATTCAGATAATGGAAGACATGCTGTAGGCATGCGTTTTGGAATTTGAAGGGTCATGGAGTAAGTATTTGCCTTTGATAGAATTTTCCAACAATAACAACTATCAATCAACCATTGGAGTGGCTCCTTATGAGATTTTGTATGGTAGCAAGTGTAGATCGCCCATTCTTGGGATGAGATAGGTGAAAGGAAATACTTGGGTCCTGAATCAGTTTAGAGGAGCAATGAGGCTATTGAAAAGATCAGAGCTCGGATTCTCGCATCTCATAGTGGACAGAAAAGTCATTCATATCCGAAGTGTGGGAACGTGGAGTTCCAAGTGGGAGACTTTCACCATTAAAAGGGGTAAATAGGTTTGGGAAGAAGGGAAAGTTGAGCCCTAGATTTGTAGGACATTTTGAGATCCTAAAGAGGATTGGTTAGGTGGCCTATAGATTGGTCTTACGTCCGGCATTGTCAATTGTGAACATTGTGTTTTATATTTCGATGCGTCATAAGTATATATCTGATGAGACTCATGTATTGAGTTATGAAGATCTGGAGTTGCAGGCAGATCTATTCTATGAAGAACAGCCAGTCCAGATATTAGACAGAAATGACAAGGTCCTGAGGAATAAAATTATACCTTTGGTTAAGGTATTATGGAGGAACAGCAAGGTCAAGGAAGCGACCTGGGAATTGGAGTCGAATATGCGGGATTAGTATCCCGAATTGTTCAAGTAAAATTTCGAGGACGAAATTCCTGTAAGGAGGGGATAATTGTAACGTCCCAAATTCCCTAATAAGGCTTAATGCCTTGATTAAGGGGTCAGGAGCGAAATAATTGAATTAATTATGTGTTTATGTGATTATATGCATGATTATATAAATTATGTGAGTTATATTATGATATTTCTATATTTGCATGTTTAGGTGTATTAAGCATGCATGTGGGCCTGTTTCTTATTAGAAGGATATTTTTGTAATTTTGACCAATTGAGGGTATACTTGTTAATATGTGTTATATGATTGAGACCACATTATTCTATGGATATATTTGGGTTATTTGGCACGAGGCGATCCTAGTGAACAAGTTAACAGTTTAGTCACAACAGGGTCAAATACCCGACAGGGAGTGAACCCAGGGTATTTTGGTAATTTAGTGCATTACTTGGATTTATCGAGAAATGGGAAATTATTTGGTTATTACTAGAGGATATTGGAATTAAATGGGAAATTATTAGGTGTTAATTGAGATTAGCGGGAAATGTGGCAATTGACGATATTGCCCTTGGGGCATTAAAGGAGTAAGGCTTGATCAAGGGACATTTTAGTCTTTTTGTACCAAGGGATTGACTTAGTCACTAGAATACTTTAGAAAAAGGAAACCAAAGAAAACAAAAGGCAGGATCTTTCTCTCTCTCTCTCTCTCTCTCTCTCTCGTTACTCACCTTGCACCATTGGAACTAATGGAAGTTCTATGATTTTGGAGGAAAAGACTTGGATTTTGGGAGCTTAAGCAATAATTGGGTTAGTACCATAATAATCTCAATACCATAATAAGTTCATATCTGTCACTTTACAACTCTTAGCTAATCCAGCTAAAGCTTTCCATTCAGTTTTTCCGATCTGTGGCTCACTTAACCATCTTTTCTTTTTATCTACCTTGAGATAATAATCTCAAACAATAAGCTGGCCACCTGGCCCACCAGAAACTCCACTCTCTCATTCTGGTCAGATCCTTTAATCAACATATTGCATAGGCAATCACTTTTCTCTATTACTGGGATGTCATAACAATCCACTAACAAATCCTGGTCTATAAAAGATCCAGTACACTTTCCCAAGGCACCTGAAATATCTTTACCACCCATGGATACTCTTGTCTCGAAGACACTCTTCAACCTTGGCAAATCTCCGCAGAGAAAATACCACAATACCATCGTCCTAAACGATCACAAATCTCATTCAAATAAACCTTTGAATGCACCATTCATCTAATTCACAAACATTTAGCATTAAACAAATTCTCAAGACATATTCAGCACTCACAGTGCTCTATTCTAATAACAACATAATCATTTATATAATATCCTCTCTTTGATCTCTAACTGGTCCTAACCAGATCCAAGATCCTTCTTAAAGAATCTCATCCTACTCCGTAACAAAACCTTTAATTCTTATAACCCCGCTGAGCCATTCAAAACAGTGTTTACATCTGATTCCATCTTTGGCACTAATCCAACCACCATTCTAGTCTCTTTTCATAAAAAGAAGCCCTAGCAGACCACTTGGGAACACATTCAAAACCCACAGACTAATCCAGTCTGTCCTGATCTCACTAACACAACCTAAGCGGTATCCACCAAACTAGCTAAGAGTTCCATGCACCTCCCTGCAACAAAACTCTAGCTCTCACTACAGGTATCATAAGTATATAGAACCATGCACCATGCCAACTATCGCAAGGCTCTCCACTCTCAAGCCCAAAAGTTACTATACTTTCCTTGCCATTTAGGATTACTCCATAATTATTTAACCAATCCATACCCTGGATCAAACCAAAGCCTGTCATAACCAGCTTTACCAAAATCACTGATGAGTCCTTTCCATAACCCAGCTCATCTCTTAAGATTCCAATACCATATTACATTTCCATCACAACATAACCATGTGATCATCGTATCATCCTTATGCTTCCATATATGCAACAAACAAAAGGACAGCATGGCACCAAAAACAATCAGTATAACTTAGAAATCAAAACTAGAAAACTAACCTGCCACCCCTGAGGAACTAGTCTAAGTCTCAGACTCTGACTGTGTTGAAATAAACACTCGAGTTGGAATCGAGCTGTCTATGCTCCTTTGCTCAAGCTCCCTTAGCCTTGGGCAATTCTTTTTGAAATGCCCAATCATGCCACAAGCGAAACATGACCTTGCTCGGCATTCTCCCAAATGACGCCTCTTGCACCGCATACATATTGGACGAGTCTTCCAGCTTTCATTCTTACTTGCTTCAATGAGGGGAGATACCACTATCTGAGCTCCATGCTCCCTGGCACTCTTCTTCTCAACTATTATGCTTTCAACAGCAAGAGCCTTCTCTACCACCTGAGCATAGGTAGAGACTTCATGCTCTGGGGCAACTCTAATGCCCTGAGCTATTCCAGGATTCAATCCATGAACAAACCTTTCCTTCCAAGCTATATCTGTGGGTATCATATCAAAAGCAAACTTGGCCAACCCATCAAATTTATTAACATACTCGGCTACTGATGCCTTTCCATGAACGAGATTCAGAAACTCATTCATCTTAGCAGTCTTAGCTGCATCACAGTAATATTTCTAATTAAACAGCTGCCTAAATTCTTTCCAATCCATCACAGCTGTATCTCGTGTCTGGGACACTACCTCCCACCACGTCCAGGCATCATCCCGCAATACATATGTAGCACAGATCACTCTATCGTGGCCTACCAGCCCCATACTGTCTAGAATGGAACTGATCATGCCTATCCATTGTTCAGCTCCAAATGGATCTTGGAATCCCTCGAAGATTGGAGGATAATATTCCTGGAATCTTCCACAAAGGAATTCCCATCCACTCTCAACCCTAGGCTGAGCTAAAGCTGATGCCACTCATGGCATAGCAAAGGAAGAGGTGCTCCCCAACAGACTCCGCTGTTGTTTCAAATACCTAATCTCTTCCTCATGCCTCTGCAATCTTAATTGCAAATCTGAAACCATCTGCTGAAAATTCATGGGAGCAGATGAAGAACTGATACCCTGGCTGTAACTCCCAGCCCCTGTATAACCACCACCAAGCCTCGTTATCTGCCTTGAATATAAACCTGCTGATTGAATCTGTAGTCAATAACTTGACCCATTAATCACAACGAGCATATCAAGAGCTTTCCCCCCATGGGATAAATCTTACCACTCCACAATCATTAATCACTTGCAGTGCCAAAACATGCCCACAACATTCATACATCGATCATAATCCTTGCTCTTCCAATTTTCACACCATGCCTCCAACTCCAGCATGCAAGTATCACAGTTATATATTCATGGAGCAGGTAATCATATGATCACATTCATATACATATATTCACTGAGCATATAATCATATAATCAAGAGTTTAGACTCTATCAGAATCTCATGCTCCCTAATACAATGTGCAGGTAAAGCATTTACATTCTATTTAAGTTGCTATGCACATAACTACAAAAATAGTTACCATTCCATGAGTGAAGCTATCTTCAGTGATGAGTGTACATGCCCAGCTTGTCTTCAGGAACCATAAACCTTGGCTCGCTCTAATACCAAGTTGTAACGCCCTAAACTCCAGGGACCGTTACGGTGTGCCTTTTAAATAGTGCTAAACTCGCTAATCGGGTCATTTGGCCAAAATCGTGTACTAAGTATGATTAGCGGTTTAGGGATTAAAATCTTGGTTAAGATGTAATGTTTCATTAGAACGTATAATGTATATATTGAGATCCCAAAATTACAATTTCAGAGTCTACTACAACAAAATATTTACAACAGGTCGTTCTATGCGGCAAAACAGGGTTTAACCCTAGTTCCTCTTCAAACCTCGGCCGTGATGGACGAGCAGCTGCATATGTAAACCTCATCACCTAAGCTCTCCAACTCAAGGATGGTCCAACTTTCTTTTTCCTTTACTTGCATCACATAGCACCAGTGAGCCGAAGCTCAGCAAGAAAACTTAATATGCTCATGAACAGTTATAACATGTCATCGGATCATAAGGCACACGCCCTACTCCAACAGGCAACAGATCCACATAATGTTGAGTATAACACATCAACCAACGATCATAATAATCATTCAGGACTCTTAGCCCCAATATAGAAACGTAATGTTGAGTATAATACATCAACCAATGATCATAATAATCATCCAGGACTCTTAGCCCCAATATAGAAACGTAATGTTGAGTATAATACATCAACCAACGATCATAATAATCATTCAGGACTTTCAGTCCAAACAAATAGGTGACAGTCGCAAAAGTCACAAAAGTGGGTACAGCCCCCTCTCTAGCCATGTGACGATAGGGTCACCAGGGCTTAACAGATAAGTGAACCTTCCATAGCTTAAACAGGGTAGGTGCATGGTGATTAGTCACCAACATAACCTTCCTCATGACCATAGAGTCATAACCTTGGAACATCGTTCCCTAGCCGTGTGACAAGCAGTCACCTGGGCCCTAGGCCCCGGCTCTAGTAACTAGTCTTAGACTAGACAAGCGCTTATAAGTTCATCGACCTTAGATTCGGTCCAGCGTTAATGCCTTAGAGCCATTCACCACTGATATCGATTAGATCTAACCTTCATTTGGCTCGGCGTTCATGACGCTATGCCATTTCTGACTCTTAGGTCAGTGTCCCTGACTAGTCAGTGCCATAAACAAGTAAGCAATGCCCCCAAACACATATCACATATCCAATATCCGTATACAAGATATTCAGCATGCTTACTTAACAAGTACTAGTACAATTAGGACCATGCACGAACACAGAGGCTCAAGCTCTGAACAATATCATACTCAATATGTAAAGCATGTCCTAATCACATGTTTCTCATGCATCATATGCATTATATTTAACAATCCAACATGCACCAATAATAGCCATGCATGTCACATATACATAGGGTGCAGTTTTCTTACCTCAGATTCAAGCTAGAACCAATATAAGAATGACCCTCGAGAACGATCAACCTTTAAGCCCTTAGCGGTCACCTAGTCATAATCAAATATGGGATACCATCAATAAAAATGATCAAAATAGGTTACCAAACCAAAATCTAGCCTCCGGGACAACAATCCAAACTAATCCAAGTAGTAGGAACACTCCCGAGGCCTAAAGCTAAATTCCCGAGGTCAAAACAAGCAAACGGGATGAAAACAGGGCAAGGGCTGCGGCCCTAGCACCTTGGGCCGCGGCCCCTAGAATTTCCTGAAGCAAGTGTCGCAACTCCCAACACCAAGGGTCGTGGTGCCCAGCCAAGTCAGAACCCTTCTCCTTCTTCATCGAGCTAGGACCGCGGCGCCCAAGAACAGGGCCGCGACCCCCAACCCTGGGCCATGCCCAAACGTATTTTCAACTTCTAAAAGCTTCCAGAATCATACCCAAACATATCCCAATCATCAAAACAAAGTTCCCAAGCTTCCCAAAACTCCATAACCCTCAATACCCAAGGTTCAAACCAACCAAAAACTCAACAATTTACAAAGTCCAATTCTAAGCTTAAAAACTTTAGAAAATCAAAACTTCAAACTTAATTTACCTTTGATTGAATTGTTTTCCGTCAAATCCTTCGATTAAGAAGCTTCTAATCTTTCCTAGGATCGCTATGCCTCGACCCTCGCTTGATTCCGACTCCTAGAACTCGAAATTCCTTTAAGAAAGCTTCGAACGGTAAAATAGGTTATCAGGAAGAGAGAGAGAGATTTTCTAACGTACGTTCTTATCTGACAAGCTACTTCAAGCTTAAGTAACCTCAAATAAAACCTAGGGCTCGGGGTCCCGAAAACACCCCCGAGGACATTATAGTCAAAACTTCCAGAATTCCATCCTGATCTCGAGTACTCCCAATTTATCACCAAATAAACATTCTTATTACCCAATACTTGACCCCGTTATGACAAAACCGCTAAATCATAATCTATGATCGCCTCATGCCGAATAGCTCGAATATATCTCCATAATAATAAAAACTCATTCACAAATTACAATATGCACCCAATTTACAAGTATGCCCTCAACAGGCCAAATTACCAAAATGCCCTTATGATTATAAATACACCCATATGCATGCATTTATCATCATATAATAATATACTTCACATTAACATGCATATGATCATTTAATACCATGATAAATCAATTATGCCCCTCCCAGCCTCCTAATCAAGGTCCTAAACCCTATTAGGAAATTCAGGACATTACAGTACCCGTCGCTCCACGCTCTCCATACACATGGTTGGTCGACCTTTCCTTTGCCCTTACATGCACCTTAGAGCACCCGTGAGCTGAAGCCCAGCAAGAAAACTCAACACAAAACAAATAACATATGCAAATCTATCAACAACATATAACAAAGCAACCAACAGGCTAAACACATAGCAGCCATGCCGTCCTAGGCGCTTTACCGGGCACTAGGATCGTAGTCTCCATCGAGAGGATGTCTCCAGCACCTTGGGAGGGTCTCACTCTAATGGCTTGCACTCCGCATGCTCAAAGCCATTCTTGGCCTTCCTCGTCACTCACAAATATGCATCGAATAACATAATAGCAATGGATATTTAAACATACACTAAACTTAAACACTAGGGCTACGCCCTACAATTCAGTCAATATGGCCGCGCCCCACAATACAAACAATAAGGCTACGCCCCTCAATACAAATAATAGGGCCACGCTCTGCTCTACAGGTACAACAGTTTTCTTACCTGTGTCTCAAGCTATCTGAGCACCACAATCGCGAGCACAGCCCTCTAACCCAAGCCTCGCAAAAAACCTAGTCACAAGGCATTCATAATCACCATCCATCAAGTTCTAATTCATTAAATAACCTTGGAATATAAATCTAGCCTCGGGGACCTTAGATTCAACTAAAATAGGTAGTAGAAACCTTCTTGAACCTTAACATTTATGTTCATGAGCTAAAAACTTTCAAACAGCAAAAATTCTGCAATTGAGCCGCGACCCAGCCCCTCTGAAGGGTTGTGACGCACTCATGTCAGAGGCGAATACGCCTCTCTTCTAGGGGACAAGGGTCATGGCACCCAAACCTTGCGTCGTGGCACGCCTAGGGAGATAGAGGCTCCCAGCCTCTTCGACACACATGGGTCGCAACGCCTGAAGAATAGGACTGCGGCTCGAGCCCGAAAACCAAAAATTTTCCCTTGTTTCCTATGTTTTCCTTGAGCCTAAACCCCATTTCCATACTTCAAACATCACTTAAAATCAAAATTGAAGCTGGATTCCTTGTCCACACAACCTAGACATCATATCCACCTAAGAACAGCTCCCTAATCCTCACTAACACTAAAATTCAAATAAAAACTCACTCCCTTGCAAGCCTCTATTTCTAGTAGAATTCAATAGCAAAAACCAATAAAATAAGTTAGATTAACCCTTACCTCTGTGGTATCTCCTCCCCTCAATTGTTTCCCATAAGCACAACAAGCAAGATCCCTCAATTCTTTACCTTAAGACTTTCAAATTCCTTCAAAATTCTCAAACACCAAAGAGAGAGAGTTCATGAGAACTGACTTTGGGAGAGAGACTGTGAGAGTTAATGTTATCTCCCCTTCTGTTTTCCTCCTAACATCTCAACAGCTCATGAGCTTAAGCTTATCCCCTATGCAAGAGTCAAAATTACCCTTAAGTCCATCTAAATCCTTAAGTGCTACCAAGGGAAATTTTGTCAATTGCCAAATCCCGCTAGTTCCTTGAGTGTTCGTATAAATCCCCATTTAAACCCAACATGTCCAAATCATTGCTAAACTACTTCCCGTTCCTTGATAAATCCCGAACACATAATACGTTCCCAAAATACCCCTAGGCTCCTTCCGAGTCGGGTATTCGACCCTGTTGTGACTTTTTAGTTAAACTGCTCCCTAGCATCGTCTCGGATCGTTCATCATAAATATATCACCACCCACTCGTGGTATCAATCACAATATACACAAATATTACATTTATGCCCTCAACAGGCTAAATTACAAATATGCCCCTAATAACCAAATGGGCCCACATGCATATTTAATTAACCTAAACATGCATTTCTAATTACATAATCATCAAATTCACATATTAACATAATTAAATCAATTATTGCCCTCCCAACACGCTAATCAAGGACCTAAGACTTATTAGCAAATTTGGGATGCTACAACAATCCCCCCCTTACAGAAATTTCGTCCTCGAAATTACCTAAATAACTCGGGATACCGATCCCGCATATTTGTCTCAAGTTCCCAAGTCACTTCTTCCACTTTGTTGTTCCTCCATAGCACTTTCACTAAGGCGATGGTCTTGCTCCTTAAGACTTTATCCTTTCGGTCAAAAATCTGAACTGACGTCTCTTCATATGATAAATCCTGATCCAGCTCCAAGTTCGCATAACTCAGCATGTGCGCAGAATCTGATATATACTTCTGGATCATGGATACATGAAACACATTGTGAACCCCTGACAATGTTGGAGGCATCACCAATTTGTAAGCTACCTCTCCAACCCATTCCAGAATTTCAAAGGGGCCAACAAACGTAGGGCTCAGCTTTCCCCGAACACCAAACTGTTTTACTCCTCTCAAGGGAGAAACTTCATGAAACACATGGTCCCCGACTTGAAACTCTACGCTCCTGTGTCTCAAGTATGAGTAACTCTTCTGTCGACTCTGGGAGGCGAGGATTTCAGCTCTAATCTTCTCAATCGCCTCAATGATCCTCTGAACAACCTCAGGACCTAGATATCTCCTCTCACCTGTCTCATCCCAATGAATGGATGATCTGCACTTCCTCCCATATAACATCTCATACGGAGCCACTCCGATAGTCGTCTGATAGCTGTTGTTGTACGAAAACTGAATCAAAGGGAGATACATACTCCAAGATCCTCCAAAATCCAGCACACAGGCTTGTAACATATCCTCCAATATCGAAATCGTCCTCTCAGACTGTCCATCCATTTGAGGATGATAAGTGGTACTAAACCGCTATTGTGTGCCCATAGCCTTCTGTAGACTCTCCCAAAACTTGGAGGTGAAGGTGGGGTCCATGTCAGATACTATCGACCTCGGAGCCCCATGTAGTTGCACGATTTCTTTCACATATAATTCAACATATTGTTCCACAGTATAAGTTGTCCTAACAGGTAGAAAGTGGGCGAACTTGGTGTACCTGTCCATAATCACCCACACTAAATCATGTCGTCCCACGGTCTTTGGCAATCCAACCATGAAGTCCATGGTGATATCCTCCCATTTCAACTTTGGAATCCCTAGAGGCTGGAACAACCCGGCTGGCCTCTGATGTTTAACCTTTACCTTCTAACAAGTCAAACACTTGGCCTCATAATCCACCACATCCCTCTTCATTCCCGACCACCAATACAAAGTTCTAAAATCTTGGTACATCTTCGTCCTACCCGAATGTAAAGAATAGGGAGTGGTATGAGACTCATCCAAGATCTCTCGCCTGATACCAGAATCCATTGGAACACAAATCTGGCTTTTGTAATTCAGTAATCCCATCTCTAAAATAGAAAAGTGTTTAGCCATTCCGGCTAAGACGCCCTACTTATACTCTCTCAACTGAGGATCCCCCCTGTGCCTCCTTGATCCTCTCAAGGAGCGTAGACTAAAGAGTGATGTTTGCTAACTGACCAACCACTAACTCTATACCCGCTCTAGTCATCTCCTCAGATAACTTATCTAATATCTGCCTCGAACAGAATAACTGTCCTGGGCCCTTCCGACTCAGCACATCGGGCACTACATTGGCCTTCCCAGGATGATATAGAATATCACAATCATAATCTTTTACCAATTCCAACCAACGTCTCTGGTGCATATTCAAATCCTTCTGAGTAAAGCAGCACTTCAAACTCGCACTTCTCTCCATATAGATAATGTCTCCAGACCTTAAGTGCAAATACCATCACCAATTCCAAATCGTGTGTTGGATATCTCTTCTCATACTCCTTCAGTTGTCTCGATGCGTAGGCTATTACCTTTCCAGCCTGCATTAGTACACACCCTAAACCCTGTCTGGAAGCATCACAATAGACTACAAACTTCTCATTGATTAATGGTAGACTCAGTACTGGAGCGGTGATCATTCGCCGCTTCAATTCCTTAAAATTGTTCTCACACCTATCTGTCCACGCATTCTTAGTGTTCTTACGTGTCAATTCAGTTAATGGTATGGCTATTCTGGAAAATCCCTCGACGAACCGCCGATAGTACCTTGCCAATCCCAAAAATATCCTAACCTCTTGTACACTACTCAGCTTAGGCCAATCTCTCACTGCCTCAATCTTGCTTGGGTCAACCAGAACCCCCTCCTTACTGGCAATATGACCCAGAAATGTTACTTGGGGTATCCAAAACTCACACTTGCTGAACTTAGCATATAACCTATGCTCCGTCAACTACTGTTATACCAAGTGTAGAAGTTGCCCGTGCTCTGTCTCTGATTGTGAATACACCAGTATGAATACAATCACAAACTTGTCCAAATAGTCCTTGAAGACCCTATTCATCAAATCCATATAGGTTGATGGGGCGTTGGTTAATCCAAAGGACATAACCAGGAATTCATATGACCATACCTCGTGCAAAAATAGGTCTTTGGTATGTCCTCCCCTTTAATCCTTAACTGGTGGTAACCTGACCGAAGATCAATCTTAGAGAACACTGTCTTCCCTTGTAGCTGATCAAACAAGTCGTCGATCCTGGGTAGTGGGTACTAATCAATACACATTTTTAAGGATCCATCCTTCTTCTTGACAAACAATAATGAAGCACCCCATGGCGAAAAACTCAGTCTAATGAATCCAAAATCCAGTAACTCTTGTCACTGAATCTTAAGTTCTTTCAACTCTGTCGTAGCCATTCTATAAGGTGTCCTAGATACTAGCTCTGCCCCTAATGCCAACTCTATGACGAACTCAATCTCTCGGTGTGGTGGCAAACCTAGCAAGTCTGCGATCAACAAATCAGGAAACTCACATACTAGTCTAGTCTCATCCGGTTTAACCGAAACAACTACAGAAATATCTACAATGTTTGCTAGGAATCCTATGCAACCCTTCTGCATCAGGTCTCTAGCCTTCAATGCCCAAATCATAGGTTCTTGCGGTCCACTCACTGTCCCCACGAATACAAAGGGTACCTCCCCTTCTGGTTTAAAGGTCACCATTCTGCATTTGCAGTCAATCGTCGCCCCGTACTTCGCTAACCAATCCATCCTTAGGATCATATCACAATCATCCATTGCTAACTCAATCAGATCAACAGACAGCTTCCTACTGTCTATCTCTACTGGCAATGCTCTAACCCATCTCCTAGAGATTACCAGTTCCCCAATTGGCAACAAAGTCTGAAATCCCCTAACATACAAATTGTTGGGTCTACACAGCTGATCTATCACTCTAGCATAAATAAATGAATGAGTAGCCCACGAATCAATCAATGCAGTCAAAGAAAAACCAGAACTAGAAATCTGACCTGTCACGGCCGAGGGGATAGCCTCAGCCTTAGTCTGGGTCAAGGTAAATACTTTGGCATGAGTGAGATTGTCGCTGGGTTTTGGCTTTTCCTTCCTGGCTTGTGGGCAATCCTTCTTCAAATGACTAATACTCCCACAAGTAAAGCATGCCCTGATCCTGTACTCTCCCTGATGTCATCGTCTATACCGGGGACACACTGGGAAACTCCTCCAGTTGTCTCCCCCGCCCTAACTGCCACTGAAAGCACCCCATGCCCTCCTATTCGTGCTAGGAGGAACGAAAAAGTCTGAGGCTTTTCTCTTCTGCTCACTGGTGCCACTACCCCGGCTAGATCCAGTGAAAGGAGGCACCATACTTCGAGCTTCGCACCTAGCAACGCCTTCTCTCCATATCTGATCCTCGACCCCCTCAGCTGTACGGGCCTTGTCCACTACCTGTGCGTAAGTGGTAGTCCCCAGATCCAAAGTTATCTTGACATCACGGGCGATCATAACATTTATTCCCCACACAAACCAATCTCTTCATGCCATGTCAGCTAGGACCATATCCGGAGCAAACTTCGCTAACCGGTCAAACTTCTGAGCATACTTAGTAACCGTCATTCGATTCTGAGTCAGGTTGGTAAACTATTTAACCTTCACAGCTCAGACTACGACACTGTAATACTTCTCATTGAAAATGTTTCTGAACTCTTCCCAAGTCATAACCGCAATATTCCTTCTCTGAGACACCACATCCCACCAGATGCAGGCATCTTCTCTCAACATGTAGCTGGCACAAGCTACTCTCTCATTCCCTTCCACCCTCATGAAATCATGGATGGAAGAAATTATGTTCATCCATTACTCCGCTCGCAGTGGGTCTGGACAACCCTCGAAGGTGGGAGGATGTTTATTCCTGAACCTCTCATACAAAGGTTCCCATCTATTTTCCACAATAGATTGGGTTGGCACTAATGCTATAGCCTGTGGAACCTGTAACCGAATGCCCTAAGGAGGGGCATGTTGCCTCAACTATCGAAGCTCTTCCTTTGTTTGGTGAAGTCTAGCTTCCATCTCGGCAAATAACTATTGCCAATTCGGTGGGGTAGGTGGAGGGTCCTGACCCTTATTGTCATCCCCGGCCCTATTGCCGCGGAGTCTAATTGATCGCTGAGGCATTACAATAATATGCCTACAATTAATGACGTCGTTCATAAGACATGATAACAACATCAAAAACCACCTCCTAAACTCATCAACCAATCATAGCCAGCAAATTCACATATCATAAATAGCATACAATCAAGGGAGCCAAGCCCTAGCATCATGTATATGTCAACTCATTCATCATGCTCTATATAAAATATTCAGGCAAACATGGCACTTCAACAAACAATCAAGCATATAATTCAATAATTACCAACAAACCCTGAGACGAGCTTGTCACTGACAACGAGCGTACATGTTCGTTCTATCTCCAGGAACAATAAACCTTGGCTCGCTCTGATACGAAGTTCTAATGCCCTTCTTCCTTAAAGCTATTACTACGTGAGTTAAAAATGTGGCATCAGCTCGCTAATCGAGGATTTAAGAGAAAAGTGTAGCTAAATTGGAATAAAAGTCATTTTAAGACATTTAATATAAAAACGTGGTCATTCTTTGAAATCGTAAAGAGTTACACATTTGGGATCCCAAAATACTATTTAGAAAATACTTTACATCTAAAAAATATTGTTACGGTCGACCTAAGTGACAAATAAATCAATATGTTACATCTTCCCAAAATAACCCTAGTCGTGGCGGCCAGGCAGGCCGAACATGAACCTGTCGCTCCATGCTCTCCATACTTATGGTTGGCTGACCTTTCCTTTGCCTGTACCTGCACCATAGAGCCCCCATGAGCCGAAGCCCAACAAGAAAACTCAACACAAAACAAATAACATATGCATATCTATCAACAACATATAACAAAGCAACCAACATGCTAAACACATAGCGGCCATGTCGTCCCAAGTGCTTTACCAGGCCCTGGGATCGCGGTCTTCACTGAGAGGATGTCTCCAGCATCCTAGGAGGGTCTCACCCTAATGGCTTGCACTTCGCGTGCTCAAAGCCATTCCCAAACTCCTTATCGTATTCGACTTCCTACTGTTCTCAGCCTTCATTGTTCCCGGCCTTCGCCGCTCACTCACAAATATGCATCGCAAAACGTAATAACAATGGACATTTAAACATATACTAAACTTAAACACTAGGGGTACGCCCTGCAATTCTGTCAATATGGTCGCACCCCACAATACAAACAATAGGGCTATGCCCCTCAATACAAATAATAGGACCACGCCCTGCTCTATGGGTACAAAAGTTTTCTTACCTGTGTGCCAAGCTATCTAAGCATCGCAATCCCGAGCATAGCCCTCTAACCCGAGCCTCGTTGAAAACTTAGTCACAACGCATTCATAATAACCATCCATCAAGTTCTAATCCATTAAATAACTTTGGAATATAAATCTAGCCTCTAGGACCTTAGATTCTACCAAACTGGGTAGTAAAAACCTTCCCAATCCTTAATATTTAAGTTCCCGAGCTAAAAACCTTCAAACAACTAAAATTATGCATTTGAGCCATGGCCCAGCCCCTTTTAAGGGCCACGACACACTCAAGTTAGAGGCAAATACGCCTCTCTATTGGGGAACACGGTCCGTGATGCCCCAACCTTGCGCCGCGACGCGCCTAGGCAGACAGAGACTCCCATCCTCTTCGACACACACGGGCCGCAACGCTTGAAGAACAGGGTCGCAGCTCGAGCCGAAAACCCAGAAATTTTCCCCTGTTTCATGCGTTTTCCTTGAGCCTAAACCCCATTTCCATACTTCAAACATCACTTAAAATCATAATTGAACCTGGATTCCTCGTCCACACAGCCTATACATCATACCCACCTAAGAACAGCTCCTTAATCCTCACTAACACTAAAATTAAAATCAAAACTCACTCCCATGCAAGCCTCTATTTCTAGGAGAATTCAACAAAAAAAACCAATAAATAAGTTAGATTAACCCTTACGTCTGTGGTGTCTCCTCCTCTGAATTTTTTCCCTTAAACACAGCAAGCAAGATCTCTCAATTCTTCAGCTTAAGACTTTCAAATTCCTTCAAAATTCTCAAATACCAAAGAGAGAGAGAGAGAGTGAGTGAGAACTGACTTTGAGATAGAGAGAGAATGTGAGAGTTAATGTTATCTCCCCTTCTGTTTTCCTTCTAACATCTTAGCAGCTCATGAGCTTAAGCTTATCCCCTAAGTAAGAGTCTAAATTACCCTTAAGTCCATCTATCTCCTCGAGGGCTACCAAGGGCAATTTCTTCAATTGCCAAATCCCGCTAATTCCTCGAGTGTTCCCATAAATCCCCGTTTAATCCCAACATGTCCAAATCATTACTAAACTACTACCCGCTACTCGATAAATCCCGTACACATAATACGTTCCCAAAATACCCCTAGGCTCCTCCCGAACCGGGTATTCAACCCCGTAGTGACTTTCTAGCAAAACTGCTCCCTAGGACCATCTCGGATCGTGCATCACAAATATATCTCCACCCATTCGTGGTGTCAATCACAATATACACAAATATTACATTTATGCCCTCAATGGGCTAAATTTACAAATATGCCCCTAATAACCAAATGAGACACACATGCATATTTAATTCATCTAAATATGCATTTCTAATTACATAATCACCAAATTCACATATTAACATAATTAAATCAATTAATGCCCTCCCAGCACGCTAATCAAGGCCCTAAGCCTTATTAGAAAATTTTGGACGCTACAGCGTTTCTTGAATCGTCTTGGTGTAGCGACGTGTGTCCCAGGGATAATAGACTGGGGGCTCTCTGATTTGAGGCGTGTCGCGGTGCTAGTTGGGGAAGTTAGCCAAAAGAGGTTTGTGAGTGCGGGGACTCAAAGCTAAGGGATTGAAAAGGGTTCTATTTACTTGATATTGATGGATATTATTTATTATGGTTGTGACTAGGGTAATACTAGGGATCAGAAGGGGATCGTGCTCGAGGGTCATTCTTATTTAGCAGTGCTTGGGCCAGAGGTAAGAAAACTGCACCCAATATGTGAAATATGTGATTAGGGCTTGGTCTGGTTGCTGAACATTGTTATGATTAGGGCTTGGGCCCCATGAGCCCAAGCTCAGCAAGAAACCTTAATATGCTCATGACCAAGTAATAACATGTTACTAGGTCATAACAGGCATGCCTAGTAGCAATAACCCCACTCATGCATGCAAGCAAGTACAAATACATGTTTCTGAAGTCCTGCACTCTGAGTAGGTGACTAATAAGTCTCTCGCTCTGAAGTTGATGACTAATAAGTCATTCCTAGATCAGTTGACAAATAAGTCATTCACTAATAGATGAATGATAACCCCATCTCAGTCAGATGACTAATAAGTCTATCTCGGTTGGATGACTAATAAGTCTATCTCGGTCAGATGATTGATAAGTTTATCTCGGTCAGATGACTAATAAGTCTATCTCGGTCAGATGACTGATAAGTCTATCTCAGTTAGAAGACTAATAAGTCTATCTCGATTAGATGACTAATAAGTCTATCTCGGTCAGATGACTGATAAGTCTATCTCGGTCAGATGACTAATAAGTCTATCTTGGTCAGATGACTGATAAGTCTATCTCAGTTAGATGACTAATAATTCTATCTCGGTCAGATGACTAATAATTCTATCTCAGTCAGATGACTGATAAGTCTCTCTTGGAGGTCCCATACCCTCCTAGCCATGTGATGTGTAGGTCACCTTAGCCTTTCCGGCTTTGGCTCTAAGTAACTAGCCTTTAGACTAAACAAGCACTTTTAGTTTTCATCGAACTTGAGGTCGGTCCGGCATTAATGCTTATGATGAGTAGTTCAATACAGATGTTGATTAGATCTAATCTTTATTGGCTTGCATTAAACACGCTACAACCGTCCTTGACTCATAAGTCAATGCCATACGACCAGTGCTCGGTACTACTACCGAACTTGACTAGTAAGTCACAGCTTCACAATCAATACTGATACCAATGTCGATCCCTGACTAATAAGTCAGTGCTTCCTCGATGAGTTAATGCAAATAGACATATATCATATGTCAAATATTTAGATATAAGGCATTTAGCATGCTTAATCAATAATCAAAAGCATAATTATAATCATGCACAAATACAGAGACTCAAGCTGTGATCAATCTCAATTTCAACATTCATGCCATGCCCTAATCTCATGTATCTTATGCATCACATACTGGGTGCAGTTTTCTTACCTCTGGTCCAAGCACAAGTTACCAATAAACGAGCCATAAGCATGAACTTGATTCCAATCTACTAGCGATAACCTAGTCACAACCATAATATAAAACCTCATCAAAATGAGTAAATAAATACTTCCAAATCCAACCCTAGCCTCCAAGACATCGAATCCCACTCAAATAGGTAGTAGGATCGATCCCAGGACCTCAGAGTTAAGTTCCCACGACTAAAAACCAATTCTGGAAATTTTTTCCCTTAACCGTCGCAGCTCTCCAAACACCATGCCGCGACCCGCCCAAACAGAGCCTACCTCCTCCTTCTTCAAGCCTGGGCCGCGGCCCAACCACGAACCAGCCCAAAAACCTCATTTTTAACATTTTAAATCCTTCCAAAAACCTACCCAAACATCTCCAAATCCCAAAATCAAAGTTCCCAAACATCCCCATGATCCAAAATCAACAAAACCCAAGCTTCAATTCATCCAAAAACTCATCCAAACACAAAACCCAATCCAAGCTTAAAAAACTTTAAAAACTCAGAACTTAAAACTTGAATTGCCTCTGATTGAGTTGTTTCCCAACTATGTCCTCTGAATAATAAGCGTCTAATCTTCCCTGGAATCGCTATGCCTCAATCCTAGCTTGAATCCGAGTCCTAGAACTCCAAAAATGTGATCGGGTGTCGAAAATGGAACTTTGAGGGAGATAGACCGTTATGAACATTCTTTTTATTTCTTAACAAGTTACTTCAAGCTTAAGTAGACTCAAGCAAATCCTAATGCTCGGGGTCCTGAAAATTCCCCTGGGGATAAAATAGTCAAAACTTCCTGAATTTCCACCTGATCTTATTAACTCCCAGTTTATCATCAAATACTTATTCCCATTACCCAATAACCGAGTAATGTGCTAAATACCCCTTGATTCACTCCGAATCAAGTATAAACCCCGTTGTGACTTTCCTACTAGCTTACCTTCTCGATCGTTTCGTGCTGAGTAACCCTAGCATAACCAAATAATAATGAAGAACCACACACATGCCACATATATGCCAAATATGCCCAAAATGGCCAAAATATGAAAATCACCCAATTAATCAGATCGGGTTCACATGCATATTTAATACACCTAAACATGGATATAATCATTTAATTGCATTATAAATCAATTATGGCCCTCCCGGTCTCCTAATCAAGGTCTTAAACCTTATCAAGAAGTTTGGGTCATTACAGCAATAACGCTCTGAGCGCCAGCCGAAAGGCTAGACTTATAAGTCAAAGGTGGCAATAGCATTGAGTACTAGTCAAATTGATCGAATTATAAGTCAAGGGTGAAAATAGCATCTGAGCATAGGCCGATATGGTATACGCTTGATTGACTTTATGGTCTCTTGGAAAATAAAGCGCCAGGTACGCTTGGCTAGCCCTAAGGCTAGTTATATAGAGGATAGGGCATTGGGCTCCAGGGTGTCTCTACAGTCACTTATTCTAGGGAAACGGGCCCCAGTGTGACTCTACAATCACTTATCTAGGGCAACGGGTCCTAGGTGTGACCTTATAGTCACTTTTCTAGATTTAATGCATGCATGAGTAGGGTTATTACTGCTAGGCATGCTAATGATGATTCTGAAATAAGTTATTATCTAGTTATGAGCATGTTTAAGTTTTCTTGCTGAGCCTTGGCTCGGGTGCTATGTGGTGCAAGTAAGCGGAAAGGGAAGCTGGACCAGCCATAAGTTGAAGAGCTTCGATGGCTGTAACGCCCCACATCACTATGTCTGTTTCCTAGAATGATGACTGACCCTACAAACCAACACGAGTCTTTTCAGTGTGTTTTGTCCTCACTCGCACGCTTCCTGGGAAAACTTCCTAGGAGGTCACCCATCATGAGATTACTCTAGGTCAAGCACGCTTAACATGGAGTTCTGAAGTGATGGTCTACCGAAAAGAAGATGCATCTTGTTGGTATGGGTAATACCCATTAATCCATTTAAGCCTTCTTCAACTATGTAGTCCCATTCCTACACAATATTAGAATTATCATACTTGACCTTCCCCAGGCAATGTGGGACTACACAGCTTTACCCGGTCTTTCCACCTACGGATCACGGGATACCGGCTGTCACAATCACCCACCCTTAGGGGCCCAACATCCCCGTCGGCCACACTTCCGGCTGGGTCAAGGCTCTGATACCATTTTTAACGCCCCATGTCACTATGGTTGCTTCCTGGAATGACGACTGACCCTACAAACCAACACGATTCTTTTCAGCATGCTTTGTCCTCACTCACACACTTCCTAGGAGAATTTCCCAAGAGGTCACCCATCATGAGATTACTTCAGGTCAAGCACACTTAACTTTGGAGTTCTCAAGTGATGGGCTACTGAAAAGAAGATGCATCTTGTTGGCATATGTAGAATCCAAGAACTTTACTTAGCTAGTTAGATAGTAGTAATAATAGTAATTGTAGTAGTATTTTTATGACTGTGGATTTTGGTTCAGACCGGGATTTAATTGGACACTTGTAGTAACACTTGTAGATTTTCTAAGTTCAACCTATATTTTAAGAATATTAATTTTAACCTAAGGTTTGATTAATATGACTGATATTGATGGTGATATTTATTATATTATAAGGTTTAGTTAGACCCAATAAGAAAGTAACACTTGTCATGTGTATGTTTAATGATAATTAAGTATTTTTTAGGAATAAGTTTATTAAGATTAATATTTGAATATCCTAGGGTCTGTCAGCAGCATTGAAAACGTTAGAGGACTTAGTCAATGTTGTTTACTCAATTCAAATTAAGCTGAAAATGTGTAATTTCGTGTTTAAATATTCAGCGTATGTCGATATATCGCAGCTATAGGGGGCGATATATCGCACTACGGGGATACGAAAAACACGTAACTTCACACGATCACCTTGACCAGCCTCGGGCATGCTGACCCAGGCGATATATCGCCTACAAGGGGCGATATATCGGCTCCTTTGGTATATTTTTGAATGTTTTTGAAAAGGTTCTCTTTTTAATCTTTAACCTCTTGATAAGTCCAGCATCTTTCTGACAGAGTCTTCAGCCCCTGTTGAACGATAATTCAAATATTTTTCAATTAAAAAGTCATTATTTTATTCAAGTTAAATGAAGATTTTTTCATTCTTGAACTCTATAAATAGGACCTAGTACCCAGCCATATATTCATTCATCAAGCTAAGTTCAGAGGCTGCAAGCTGCTAGGTTATTTTTGAGAGTGTAAACACTTGGGTTGGGGATTATAAGCTTACCAAACACTTGGGAAGTAAGGTTTATAGCACATTTCGATTCAAGGTTTAGATCGGTCGTAGAAGCATTCAAGGTATTCCAAACTCTAGTTAATTTTTGGTATTGTTTTCCTTAAGTTCTTATAGTTCTCTACTTAGCACCCTAACTTTATTCTTTATTTTTGGATAGGAAATCTAAGATCTTGAACATAAGGTTTTTGGTAAGTATATTCTTGATGGTATAATTCGTCCATTCTTTTCATTCCTTTTTCTTCAGTATACTCACCCTTTCATTGATGGTTTTTAGGAGTGTTCAAAAGTCCCAAACCTGTTCTCATATCTCGGTACTTTGGGTAAGGAAAATAGGATAGGATTTTATTTGTTATGTTATGTGTTATCTTATGATTTAAGTGTTATGTATATGGTATATGTTATATTATGTATGTTTGCAGACTTAGGCATATGGCCTGTATAACTAACAAGCCCCAATAAATTTATGGGAATATGACTTGCTTAGCCCCACAAATCTAATGGGCATATGACTTGTTTAGTTTACGGGACCCTAAGTAATAATGGCCATTATAGTATATGTGACATATGTTATGATATGTTTTAGTATATGCTGATATGAATATTATGTATATGATTTATGTGTTAGATTTTCCTTGCTTGGCATTAGGCTCATTCCTTTATGTGTATATGTGCAGGAAAATAGCTTTGGTGGCAGAAAAGGTTCTTGGAAGCTTGGGGATGTGTATTGAGGCAGGATGGAATCGATGGACCGAGAGTTCGATTCGAGGATGAAGTCTCTTTAATTATGGTTTTTCTATGTATTTTTCCGCAATTGGTTGTAATAAGTTTTAATTAAGTTTTCATTATGTCAAAGTTATGTTTTGTTTCAAACAATGGGATCCCAATGTCCTACTTATGAATTTTATATAGTTTTAAACCTTTACCTTATAGTTTTGAAATAAAGATATGTTATTTCCAATGTATGTTTTCATAAGATTAGTATAGAAATTAGTAATGGTCCAAAGACTAGAGTAGTTGGGTCATTACAGCATAGGTAGTACCCATCAATCCATTTAAGCCATCTTCAACTGTATAGTCCCGTACCTACAAAGTATTAGAATCGTCACACTTGACCTTCCCCAGGCGATGTGGGATTGCACAACTTTACCCAGTCTTTCCCCCTCTGGATCACGGGATACTGACTGTTGGGAATTTTATGGCCAAATGCCTAACTGATGTGATTTCCCCCAGACCGATCAGGGCTGGTCTCCCGAGCAGTACAATGTAGGCCGATGGGGTGTCTACCACCACGAACTCCAGTATTTTGGTTATCAAGATCGAATAGTCTCCCAAGGTCACTAGGTGCTCGATTGCCTTGTACTGGCGATTCCTTCTTCAAAGAATTCGTATAACATTGTTGAACAGGCTTTAAGGTCTCGAACAGATAGACCCATTTTTTCCAAGGTCTTTTTATAGAGGATGTTGACCGAGCTCCCGTTATCAATTAAGATTATACACATCCTCTTATTGGCGAGTTGGAAGGTTATGAGCAAAGGGTCATTATGATGAAATTGGATGTGCGAAGCATCCTCTTCAATGAAAGTGATAGGTTTGGATTCAACTCTCTATTGTTCGGGGCTTACGGTTTAGGCATATAGAAAGATCCATCCCCCATTTTAAGCTCTTGAATATACCTCCTTTGGGCGTTTCTGCCCGACCCTGCGATGTGTGGTCCTCTTGCGATGGTTGTTACATCTTCTCCATCGATTATGGAAGGTCGATTATCCTCCCTCACAGGGGGGGGGGGGTGTAGTGTTTTGGACAGGATGAGTCAAAACTGTCTTTTGACAAGTCAAAGCCTCCACTTGGTTTTAGTTTCGGACATACTATTTAAGGTAGGCTCTCGAGATCAATCCTTCTTTATCATCTTTTAATTGTCTACATTCATCAGTTGTATGACCTACGTCTCTGTGAAATCTATAGAACTTGTTTGATTCCCTCTTAGTTCTTTGGTATTGCATTGAGTCAGGCTGCCTGAAAGGGACCTAATTCTCATTTGCGACAAATATCTTCTCCCGAGTATTTGTGAGCTCGATATATACCGTGTAAATGGAGAAATATTTATCTTCTTTATTTTTCTTACCCCAATCAGCCTTGTTCCCTTCATTCTTCTTTCTCTTAGAAGGGTTATCTCCTGAAGGTTGCGTTGTGGAGGGTGTAGCCGAGGTAGTGGCTAAGTTAATGTTTGTTGTTGTATTTATTAAGGATGGATGAGTCAATTTGAGTGCCAAACTTGCCTCTTCTACACTGACAAACCTTTGGTGAATTCGGCTATTGTCCTCATAGGCTTCCTCTGAATTTCGTCCCAAAGAGGATGTCCTGGTAGTACTTCTGCTCGTACTACCTCTATAATGAACATTATGAGCTCCAACCGCCTCTATAATGAACCTTACTAGGTAGCTCTTCAATGTTTCACTTGGTTGTTGTCTAACATTGTTAGGGCGAAAGCCTCGGGATTGATACTCTTTAAAGCTTGGAATTTCATTTTGAATTCCTTCAAAAAATTGATCGCAAGATGAGATCGAGTGTCTTCTAAACTTGTCAAACTAGTTCTTTGCTGGTCCAGTGAGTGTGGTGGGGAAGAGCATACATCTGAGCTCATATCCAACGTTGCTTGCTTGCATCACAGTTTTGAACGTACTCAGATGGCTGCCTGGGTCGATAGTCCCATCATAGGGCATCACATGGGGTTTCTTGAAATCAATGAGAAATGGTGTATTCAAGATATGAGGGGAAAAAGGCTCGAGCTCTTCATTGGAATCATAAGCCTTTTATTTATTTTTTTCCTTCTTGAAGGAGCCTGAATGCTTCCTCTAGTTGGTTGATTCTTTTCTGAACCAAATCCACCGGAGCGAGAGCTTGTACTACTGGTAGCTGGTTATTGTTCAGAGGAACTCCAGCTCCCTATCGCAGCATAGGGTAGTACTGATTTCCATTTACTGGTTGTAAGGGCTCCCTTCGGGCATTTAAGAGTGCGCGCAGGTCCGGGTTTGGCTGACTAAACTACCCCTGGTTCTGGTATAGGTGGTCTCGAAGATTAGGATAACCATTCGGATAGTTCTCATAATATATGGGCTTGGTTTTATAAACACTTACCGTCCTGCTATAATCTTGACTTCTGTCAAGGAAGCTGACATTTATCTCTGACTGCTGCTGTTGTGGGCCTGGATTACGAGGTTGGTTATCCACGTGTATCCTTATTCCGATTGTTCATGACCTTGACATATAACTCCCTGATGGATGGGGTTGTCTATGTTCCTGATGTGCCCCCCATGAGGCCTCACCTTCACCCCGATACTCGAGTCGAGCTCGCTTGCTATTGTCCCGACTTTCACTTCTATCCCTTCGTGAAGGTCTCCGAGGTGCCATATCACCAGCTCCGTTTCCACTGGGAGATTGCTGAGTTACACCCCGTGTTGGAGAGGGATTCCTAATTGGTGTGGGAGGATGTCTGATTGGTGAGGGTGGCGGCCTCTCATTGTTCGACCTGGAAGGCTCAGGGTTATTTCTAGCAAATTCTGGGTTATCTCTCCGAGCTATCTGGGGAGCTCGGTTATTCCCAAGATCTGCAAGAGCGTCCTCAGCTGGGTTGTTCCTGGCAGGGTTCCAAGATGACCCCCTGGGCTAGTTTCTTCCAATGTTTTCCCTAGGGCTTGATTGAGCCTGTCGGCCTCTGTTCGGCCATCCTGGCAACCGTACTCCCTCAAGGTTGCCCCTAGTCCTCTGCATGGTGCCTGGACTTTAGTTGCTCATATTTACTTCTCTTTGTTTAGTCGTGTAGCTTCGGCTAACTCTTTACAGAGCCTAAAATTTTCAAGCTCAACTGTTGTCATATATCTTTCGGGATTGTAATAATCATGCTCATTAGGTCTAGAGCATTGACCAGGTCGTTCTCCAGGAGACGATGAGGCACTCACCTCATCGGGACTCTGGTCCACCATTGGTTGTTTACCAGGCCTTCAAGGATGCTCCTCGGTTCATGGAGTACACTCCTTAGGGATTTGGGGTAGAGGTCACCTGCTAGTTCCAGGAATGTTCATGGCAGTCATTGTTGCTAAGCGGGAAGCTTTTTGCTAAACTGTAGGAAGAATCGCTTAATGCTCTCAATGAAAGCACCAAACTGTTGACACCATTTTCATCAATTTAAATTATGTAGAGCAATTAAACAATCAAATAGGAAGAAAATAAAAGAAAGAGATTTTTACGTTGTTTAGAAAAGAAATTTTCTGTTTTAACAAAAAACTAATAAAAAAACTAGCAATATTACTATTACACGAAGAAAACAACTTTTATATGGTACAAAATATTTTTTTACAGTAATATGGTTTGCTCTTACCTTTCCTCACCATTCTCTCAGAAGTGTAATGTTCTTCTCCTGCATCTCACGCCGCCGATCACACAACAACGTCAAAACACCATAGTTGTCAGCGATCTGGATCTGACAGCAACAACAGCAAAATCTACATGCCTAAAATTGAAAACCACCATTCGATTTCAACAAAAATGGTTGGACGAAAATGGGTAAGCAACCGAAACCCAAAAATAAAATAAAACAACATTAAATCAGCATACCTTCTAAATAAACTATAATTGATGTTTTTATGTTGCAGAACAACTCGAAATATAGAAGAGTGTTGTAGATCAGTAATCGCCTCACTATTTCTAATCTAAATCCAACAAAATTATCAGGTATGTGGTTTTTGATATATATTCTATAATTTATTCAGGAAAGTAATGTTGTTATGTCATTCATTTTTTAATATTGATGATATTTTCATATAAACATAGATCCTTTTCCTGATTTTTGTTTGCAAAAATAAAAATATTTCACATTAAATCGACATTCTGGGTAGTATCACAACAACAAGAAAAATGTTTAAAACCTATAATACACAAAACGTTGCTCTAGTGTTGTGATAATGTTGATGTCGCACTGTGGCCACGTTTCGAAATGGGGTTATAACCATTACTTTTTTTTGTCTATCTTTCAGTGAATGGATTGAATACCAATCCTGATACTTACCGCGCTGATATTTGGAATGAATACAAGAATTATGTTGATTTTGAAGCCAGTGGGGAAATGATACCAATAGACTGCAAGTATGAAGAACTGGTATAAACATTGTTGCATTGACTACACTGCAACACTGAAACAACACACATTCTACTACAGTACCAAGTCAAAGAAGGCTACCCACCCGTGAAAATAATGGATGAGGGCAGTCTCCTTTTCTACATGCAACTAAAACTCAAGGAAACAGACTTCAAAAGATATACATTATGTGTGAATACAATCAACAACAAAACAATAACATCAACCATCCCATTTCTCGAATCCAGAGAGTCCACAGTCACACAACAAGTGCCCATGATTGACAATGGTCCAAGAACAACAAAAGCAACCATAGAGCAGCAACAATATGAAATAACAGAAGAAGATGATGAAATATTTTATTGCAATCACTACACCAAATTAGTCACTAAAGAAATGCTAGATAAACTAGAGAACAACCAGAGGAAATACCAACATTGTAACGCCCTGGATAGCCAAGACCGCTACACTGTGTGTTTATAAAGGTGTGAGACTTGCTAATCAAGTCGTTTAATCAAAACGTGTCATTAGCTAAAGTGTTCTAGGGCTAAAAGACATTTTGGCCTCAAAAGATACATTTTATAAATTATAAACAATTTATAGAAGGGATCCCCAAAAGTACAAAGTTTAAAAGCTAGTTTACAAAATTCAACAGTTAAAGGTAAACATTAGCCATACTAAGGCAAAATACAAGGTTCTGGTCCTCTCATCCCTGTAATTTCCTCAACCGTGGCGGCTGAGCGGCCTGACATGTACATTCACCCTGCAGAGCCCTCCAGTCAGGGATGATCAATCTTGCCCTTGCCTTTACCTGCACCACGCAGCACCCGTGAGCCGAGGCCCAGCAAGAAAACAACATACACAGCATATATAATATTATCAAAAAAATATTCTAGTAAGCATGTTCAGATGTTCAATCCATAGCATATAAGCATACTACAAGGTACAAATAACCTCACCTATACTTAGATTATTCAACAATCTCATTAATCACATTCATAGCCAAATATAATAATCAATTAACTCAAGTACTAGGGCCGACAACTTAGGTCGCACCCTCTGTTTAACCCACTGACTCCGGCCCGCTTAAACCGAGCTCAGTGCATAATAAGCTGTCCTCGGAAACCAGTGTCCAAGCCGTGCCAATTGCACAAGTTAACCGTGGCATGCATAGGCCGTTGGTTTACAATTTACATGGCATAATACCATTCTTTCAATCCTATATATCAGGGAACCATTAGTACCGTTCAAATATTCAACCGGGTGTAGTTTTCTTACCTTCAGCTTCTAGATGTAGTTACGGGTGATACTCCTTGAGCGCGATCCGATCCCCGAGTCCTAGCTTAGCACCTAGTCACAACCATGATGAAGGATACCATTAACAATTTTAAATGAGTTTCTAAACAAAGTTCTAGTCCCTGGAACATTGAACTTCACCAACTATGGTAAAAGATCCAATTTCAAGCACCTGAGGTTAAATTCCCAAGCCTAAAATCTCAAAATCCCTTAAAGGCCCCGGCATAGGCCATCCATGTCGTAGCACGGCCCCAAATAGAGCCCTCCTAAGGCACAAAAATAGGTAAGGGTCGCGGCATTGCTTAGACCATGCCGCGGCCCACCCTCCTTCCTCAGCATGCATCAGCTTCGAAGGGCTGCGGCTCACCAATAACTATGCCGCGGCCCGACCCTTCGAACCCAGAAAAACCCACCATTTTTAACCTCTAAACCTCACTTTTGGCCATCCCAAAGCTCCTAACTCAAAACCAATTAATAACAACATCATTAGAATGATTTAAAGAACACAATTCCACCAAAAATCCAGCCTAACACTCACCAAAATCCCAATTCCAATTTCTGAGATTTCAAACCTAGAAACTCAAAACCAGCCATGGAAATACTCAAATTCAACCATCAAACTTTGAATTGAAACTTACCTCAGCTTTAGAATTGTTCCTCCAAGAATCCCCTGACCTATCTTCAATGTTTCAAGCCTCAAACTCCACCTTGAATATCAAAATCACAACTATTAAAAACTCAGCCATTTTTCTTAAAGTTCCTAACCATAGAACGAAAATCAATGCTTACCTTGGCTCTAATTCAACCCTTGATTAGTTCCTTGAGCTAATCCTCTAGCCCAGCCCTTCAATTCCACCAAGTTTCAGTTAATTCCCCTTGAAAATCAGGGTTTTTCCTTTGCTAAGAGAGAGAAGGAGAGAAAGGTCGGTTTAAACTTGTGTCTACTGTTTTCTAACATATTCCTTAAGTCTATCCTTAAGTTATCAGACTAATCCCAAAGCTCGGGGTACCAGAAACGTCCCCGAGAGAAAAATAGTAAAATTCCCCAGTATTCCCGCTTAAACATCCTAACCTCAAATATATCTCCAATTATTTATTTTCATAACCCGATAGTCTAAATCACTACTCGATACCTAAAATACCCCTGACTTGTTCAAAGTCAATCATAATGCCCCGTTGTGACTTTTCCCGCTATTTAGCCCTAGGATCGCCTCAAGTCGCCGGCTGTAGATTTATTCACATAATAATGTGGTTCTCACATATATCTCATATATATATATATCATATCATCATATAATATCATCAATTATCATATGCACACTATTAACCATATAATTACGCATTTAAATCAATAACATTCGTTCTAGTCCCAATTATGCCATCCCGGCACACTAATTAAGGCCCTTAAGCCTTATTAGTGATTTTGGGTCGTTACAACTATCCCCTCCTACTGAGAATTTCGTCCTCGAAATTTACCTAAATAGCTCGGGATACTGATCCCGCATCGCTGTCTCTAACTCCCAGGTCGCTTCCTCGACCTTGCTATACCTCCACAACACCTTCACTAATGGAATTGTCTTATTCCATAAGACTTTGTCCTTCCAATCCAAAATATGAACTGGTCGCTCCTCATAGGAAAAGTTTGTCTGTAACTCTAAGTCCTCGTACTTCAGCACATGTGTCGTATCAAAAACATACTTCTACAACATGGAGACATGGAACACATCATGAACTCCTGATAGCGACGGTGGCAAGGCCAGCCTATAAGCCACCTGCCCAATCCTCTCCAGGATCTCAAAAGGTCCAACAAACCTAGGGCTCAACTTGCCCTTCACTCCAAACCTCCGAACTCCTCTCAGTGGTGAAACTCGTAGAAACACGTGGTCCCCAACCTGGAACTCCACGTTGCTACGCTTAGGATCAGCGTAGCTTTTCTGTCTACTCTGCGAAGCAAGCATTCTGGCCCGAATCTTTTTGATAGCCTCATTAGTCCTCTGAACCATATCCGGTCCTAAGTACCTCCCCTCACCCATTTCATCCCAATGTATGGGTGACCTACATCTACTCCCATATAACATCTCATAAGGGGCCACTCCAATCGTGGACTAATAACTGTTGTTATATGAAA
Organism: Humulus lupulus; assembly: GCF_963169125.1. Taxonomy (NCBI): domain Eukaryota; kingdom Viridiplantae; phylum Streptophyta; class Magnoliopsida; order Rosales; family Cannabaceae; genus Humulus; species Humulus lupulus. The sequence continues at coordinate 123,047,119 of NC_084801.1, read as the reverse complement.
ATTCGATCAACGGTAAATACTTACTCCAAGACCCCTCGAAATCAATCACACACGCTCTAAGCATGTCCTCTAACACCTGAATCGTCCTCTCAGACTGTCCATCAGTTTGAGGATGAAAAGCTGTGCTAAACTTCAGCTGAGTCCCCATAGCTCTCTGCAGAGCTCCCCAAAACTTGGAGGTAAAGGTAGGATCTCGATCAGATACAATAGACTTTGGAAACCCCATGGAGACGAACTATCTCCCTCAAATACAACTCTGTGTACTGTTCCACTGTATAGGTCGACCTCACTGGTAGAAAATGAGCTGACTTGGTGTACCTGTCCACTATCACCCACAGCGAGTCATGAAGTCCAACTGTCCTAGGTAATCCACCAACGAAATCCATCGAAATGTCCTCCCACTTCCACTTTGGGATACCGAAAGGTTGAAGCAATCCCGCTGGTCGCTGATGCTCAACCTTAATTTGCTGACATGTCAAACATCTAACCACATACTCTACCACATCCTTCTTCATCCCGGGCCACCAATATAATGTCCGTAGATCCTGGTACATCTTCATGGTACCCGGATGAAGTGAGTATGGTGTAGTGTGAGACTCATCCAATATCTCTCGTCTAATCCCCTCATCTGCCGGAACACAAATCTGTCCCTGATACCGAAGCAAACCTTTCTCAGAAACAGTATAATCCTGAGTTGTCCCCGCTAAGACATGTTGTCTAACCTCCTATAACTGCGCATCCACTAACTGCCCCTCCTTGACCTGCTCTAACAAGGTCAACTGTAAGGTAATATTGGCTAACTGGCCTACCACCAGTACTATCTTTGCCCTGACCATCTCATCAGCTAACTCCCTCGAGATTTGAGTGGAACTATACAACTGTCCTGGACCCCTCCTACTCAACGCATCTGCCACCACATTGGCCTTCCCAGGGTGATAAAGAATATCGCAGTCATAATCCTTAACCAGCTCCAACCAACGCCTCTGCCTCATGTTCAGATCCTTCTGAGTAAAGAAATACTTCAAACTTTTATGATCAGTGTATATCTCGCACTTCTCCCCATACAAATAATGACACCACACCTTCAGTACGAATACCACCACTGCTAATTCCAAATCATGAGTCGGATACCGCTGTTCATACTCCTTCAGCTGCTGAGATGCATAGGCTATGACTTTCTCGTTCTGCATCAGCACGCAGCCTAAACCCATCCTCGATGTGTCACAATAGACCACAAACTTTCCTTCCTCCGAAGGAAGACTCAATACAGGTGCAGAGATAAGTCATTGCATCAACTCTAGAAAATTGTTCTCACACTTCTCTGACCAAACAAACTTCTGATTCTTTCTTGTCAACTCTGTCATCGATGAAGAAATCTTTGAGAAGCCCTCTACGAACTGTCTGTAATAACAAGCCAATCCAAGGAAACTTCGAACCTCTGAGGCGTTCCTTGGCCTCGGCCAATCCCTTACTGCTTCTATCTTGGACGGATCCACCTTAATCCCTTCTGCCCCAACTATATGCCCAAGAAAGGTCACCTTTGGCAGCCAAAACTCACACTTCTTAAACTTGGCGTACAACTGATGCTCCCTTAACCTCTGTAGAACCTGTCGGAGATGCTGCTCATGCTCTGCCTCTGAACTGGAATAAACCAAGATGTCATCGATGAAGACAATGACGAACTGATCCAAGAAGTCCTTGAACACCCTGTTCATCAGATCCATAAACGTTGCTGGGGCATTGGTCAGACCAAAAGACATGACCAAGAACTCATAATGCCCATACCGTGTCCGAAAGGCCGTCTTCGGTATGTCCTCATCTTTGATCCTCAGCTGGTGATAACCAGATCGAAGATCAATCTTTGAGAACATCGTCTTTCCCTGTAGCTGATCGAACAGGCCATCAATCCTTGGTAGGGGGTACTTATTCTTGATAGTTAACTTGTTCAATTCTCTATAGTCTATACACATCCTCAAAGTCCCATCCTTCTTCTTAACAAACAACACTGGAACGCCCCATGGAGAATAACTATGCCTGATGAATCCCAAATCCATAAGTTCTTGGAACTGTATCTTTAACTCTTTAAGTTCTGCTGGTGCCATTCTGTACGGTGTCCTAGATACTGGTTTTGTCCCTGATGCTAACTGAATCTCCCTGCGTGGCGGCAACCCTGGTAAATCCTCAGGAAATACGTCTAAAAATTCACACACCAATCAGGTCTCTCCCGGCCCTGCCGGCATGACCCTAGTAGTATCCACCAAACTGGCCAGAAAACCTATGCATCCCCCCTACAACAAGTCTCTGGCTCTCAATGCTGAAATCATGGGTATGTGGGGTCTAGACACCGCACCCACAAAGACAAAAGGGACCTCGCCCTCAGGCTCAAAAGTCACCATCTTCTTCCTGCAGTCAATAGTAGCTCCATACCTGACCAACCAATCCATCCCCAAAATCATATCAAAATCCTCCATGCCTAACTCAATCAGATCCACCGAGAGTTCCTTACTATCAACCATCACTGGCAGTGCCCTAATCCATCTCCTAGATACTACCAGTTCCCCGATAGGCAGTAAATTCCCAAACCCTGCAGTCCGATACTCACTAGGTCTACACAATCTATCCATCACTTTACTAGAAACAAAAGAATGTGTAGCACCAGAATCAATCAATACTGTAAAAGGAGTGCCAGCGCTAGAAAGCTGACCTGTCACTACCGAGGGACTAGCCTCGGCCTCAGCCTGTGTCAAAGTGAATACTCGAGCTGGAGTCAAGCTATCCACCTTCCCTGCTTCACCTTTCTTCACTGTTGGGCAGTCTTTCCGGAGATGCCCCACTATACCACATACGAAACAAGCCTTGGCCCGACACTCGCCCAGATGGTGTCTTCTACATCTCGGGCACTCTGAATAGGTCCGTCATGCTTCACCACCACTCTGACGGCCACCCTGACCACCCCGACCCCTCCTATTAGGTCCAGAAGCGGTTGAAGTGCCAGGAGTCTTCCTCTTGAAGTCACTGGGGCCTCCGCCCCTACCAGATCTAGAATTGGAGGCGCTGCCCTGCGGCCCTCCCTTCTCACTGCACTATCTCTCCATATCTTTTTCTCTGCTTCCTCAGTGGTAAGAGCCTTCTCAACGGCCTGGGCATAAGTTGTTCCTCCAGGTACGGTTGTGATCCTGACATCTCGGGCTATCATAGCATTAAGCCCTCCAATAAATCGATCTTGCCTAGCGGCATCAGTAGGCACAAGATCTGGAGCAAACTTCACAAGCCTATCAAATTTTAGGGCATACTCAGTAACCGTCATATTGCCTTGAACCAGACTCACAAACTCATTCACTTTCGCTGCTCTGATAGCAACATTGTAGTATTTCTGACTGAATAGATCTTTGAAACCTTCCCAACTCAATGTAGTCACATCCCTAGTATGTGATGCCACTTCCCACCAGATACGGGCATCCTCTCTCAGCATATATGTGGCACAGGCCACCCTATCATGCCCTTCTATCCTCATAAAATCCAGAATTAGGGTGATCATAGTTAGCCATTGCTCGGCTTTCAATGGATCCGGTCCACCCTCAAAGATTAGGGGTTGCTGCTTCCTAAACCGCTCATATAACGGCTCCCATCTGTTACCAACCTCCCAAGACTGCACAACTAGTACCAGTGCAGGTGGTACAATAGGGGCAGCACTCCCTGATGGAGCCTGCTGTCGCAAAATACGAATATGCTCGTCCTGACTCTGTAATCGAGCCTGCATCTCAGCCATTAACTGCTACCAGTTCTCAGGCACTGGCGGAGGGGTCTGGCCCTGGTCATCACCCCTGGTCCCGGACCTAGTGCCGGCTAGTCGTGTAGATTTTCTTGGATGCATAGCTATCCAAGTCAATCTGCAAATAACGACTCGGCAGTCAGACCATGATGACAGGGTAAAACTTCTCCAAGATCCACCAATAGAATATAACCAATCACAAACAATCAACATATAAGCATCCATTCTCATGCACTGGCTGCTAATAAGCACGCCTCCAATCTCATTACACAAAAGCTATGAAACAAGCATTCATCCATGCACAATATACAATTAATCATCCAAATATTCATCTACATGCACGGCGATGCTAATAAACATGCCTCAATATTCTAACACAACAGTGAAGGGCCAAGCCCTATCACTATCTCATGCTTCCTATAAATGCAATAAACAACAGCATTCATAACTCATTTCAGGCACATAAGCATATAAACACATATACACATTACCGAACCCTGATTTGAGCAGGTCTCTAGCAGCGAATGTACATGTCCAGCCTATCTTCAGGAACCCTTAAACATAGGACGCTCTGATACCAAGTTGTAACGCCCTGGATAGCCAAGACCGCTACACTGTGTGTTTATAAAGGTTTGAGACTTGCTAATCAAGTCGTTTAATCTAAAAGTGTCATTAGCTAAAGTGTTCTAGGGCGAAAAGACATTTTGGCCTCAAAAGATACATTTTATAAATTATAAACAATTTACAGAAGGGATCCCAGAAGTACAAAGTTTAAAAGCTAGTTTACGAAATTCAACAGTTAAAGGTAAACATTAGCCATACTAAGGTAAAATACAAGGTTCTGGTCCTCTAGTCCCTGTAATCTCCTCAACCGTGGTGGCTGAGAGGCCTGACATGTACATTCACCCAGCAGAGCTCTCCATTCAGGGTTGATCAATCTTGCCCTTGCCTTTACCTGCACCACGCAGCACTCGTGAGCCAAGGCCCAGCAAGAAAACAACATACACAGCATATACAATATTATCAAACAAATATTCTAGTAAGCATGTTCAGATGTTCAATCCATAGCATATAAGCATACTTCAAGGTACAAATAATCTCACCTATACTTAGATTATTCAACAATCTCATTAATCACATTCGTAGCCAAATATAATTATCAATTAACTCAAGTACTAGGACCGACACCTTAGGTCGCACCCTCTGTTTAACCCACTGACTCCGGCCCACTTAAACCGAGCTCAGTGCATAATAAGCTGTCCTCGGATACCAGTGTCCGAGCCGTGCCAATTGCACAAATTAACCATGGCACGCTTAGGCTGTTGGTTTACAATTTACATGGAATAATATCATTCTTTTAATCATATATATCAGGGAGCCCTTAGTCCCGTTCAAATATTCAACTGGGTGTAGTTTTCTTACCTTCGGCTTCTAGATGTACTAGTTACGGGCAATACTCCTTGAGCGCGATCCGATCCCCGAGTCCTAGCTTAGCACCTAGTCACAACCATGATGAAGGGTACCATTAACAATCTTAAATGAGTTTCTAAACCAAGTTCTAGTCCCCGAAACATTGAACTTCACCAACTATGGTAAAAGATCCAACTCCAAGCACCCGAGGTTAAATTCCCAAGCCTAAAATCTCAAAATCCCTTAAGGGCCCCAGCATAGGCCATCCATGCCGCGGTATGGCCCCAAACAGAGCCCTCCTAAGGCACAAAAACAGGTAAGGGTTGCGGCATTGCTTAGACCATGCCGCGGCCCACCCTTCTTCCTCATCATGCATCAGCTTCGAAGGGTCGCGGCTCACCAAGAAGTATGTCGCGGCCCGACCCTTCGAACCCAGAAAAACCCACCATTTTTAACCTCTAAACCTCACTTTTGGCTATCCCAAAGATCCCAACTCAAAACCAATTAATAACAACATCATTAGAATGACTTAAACAACATAATTCCACCAAAAATCCAGCCTAACACTCACCAAAATCCCAATTCCAATTTCTGAGATTTCAAACCTAGAAACTCAAAACCAGCCATGGAAATACTAAAATTCGACCATCAAACTTTGAATTGAAACTTACCTCAGCTATAGAATCGTTCCTCCAAGAATCCCCTGACCTACCTTCAAAGTTTCAAGCCTCAAACTCCACCTTGAATATCAAAATCACAACTATTAAAAACTCAGCCATTTTTCTTAAAGTTCCTAACCATAGAACGAAAATCAATGCTTACCTTGACTCTAATTCAACCCTTGATTAGTTCCTCGAGCTAATCCTCTAGCTCAGCCCTTCAATTCCACCAAGTTTCAGTTAATTCCCCTTGAAAATCAGGGTTTTTCCTTTGCTAAGAGAGAGAAGGAGAGAAAGGTCGGTTTAAACTTATGTCTACTATTTTCTAACATATTCCTTAAGTCTATCCTTAAGTTATCAGACTAATCCCAAAGCTTGGGGTACCGGAAACGTCGCCGAGAGCAAAATAGTAAAATTCCCCAGTATTCCCGCTTAAACATCCTAACCTCAAATATATCTCCAATTATTTATTTTCATAACCCGATAGTCTAAATCACTACCCAATACCTAAAATACCCCTGACTTGTCCAAAGTCAATCATAATGCCCCGTTGTGACTTTTCCCGCTATCTAGCCCTAGGATCGCCTCGAGTCGCTGGCTGTAGATTTATTCACATAATAATGTGGTTCTCACATATATCTCATATATATATATATCATATCATCATATAATATCATCAATTATCATATGCACACTATTAACCATATAATTACGCATTTAAATCAATAACATTCATTCTAGTCCCAATTATGCCATCCCGGCACACTAATTAAGGCCCTTAAGCCTTATTAGTGATTTTGGGTCGTTACAAACATGTTGACAATATAGACACACTTGTTATCACGAACACCCGCCATGAAGATATTGAAAATGGTCATATATACAAATGTTGGGTTTTATGCCCTTATAAAACCATGTCAGACGTGTAACACAATTTTATTTTGTCAATAAAAGAAGTAGAAATCACTTAGTTTGACAACCGTGTTGCTTGCTTGTATTATTACATTTTGATTGGAATCATACAAACATTTATAAAATCTCGAACATATGTATAGTTACAATTATAGTGACTCATCCATAGTGGATTATAATTTTAATTATATTTTCAAAAGTATTTTTTCCTAAGATTAAATTAGTACACTGGATTTTTATTGATTCGGTAATCTACGATAAGATCTACTTACACATTTGGTGTGATGTCCAATCCAAAACATCAACCAAGTAGATAAGATCGGATGTATTTTTTTACATTGGACTGGACCGATATATAAGATAAGTAAGTATCGTTATTATCTAATCTAATTATATCACAACATTGACCATAGGTCAATTTAATCTTAATTATGAGTGATTAGTATTATGCTAATTGTTTATTCAAGTCTTTTGATTTTTTCGTTACATGCTTACCTTACGGACTAGCTCATACTTACTTATTGAACATTTGGTAGTGTAATTGAGTGAGAGTATTTATCATAGACATGAAATTTATAGCTTCTATTTAAGAAGTAAAACGATGATTTCCTTATAACTTGGTTCAAGTGTTAAATGATAGAGTACTCATTTTTGCAATTAAGTCTTTAATATTATTTACACGGAACTTAGTGGAAGTTGAGGATAAAATACCAATGAGGGATAAAACGGTAATTTGCACCCATCTCATTAGTAGATCATCTATAGAGGGTTGAATAACAGTTATGGTTATAACAATGGATAACATATTTACATTTTGTGTAAAGCGTTATATGAATTCAAGAGGGCAATTCTGAGTCTATAGTGGAGTCACGATGAATTAATAAGATAATCAGATTATTTGTTATAAATATACTCATGGTAACTTATTGGAGCTTCAGTTCGTGGATCCATGGTCCCCATGTCATCTTTTATCTTGAATAATTTATTTAATTTTAATTATAAAAATATCATGTTGACTAGTTCAATGAAAATAAATACTGTTAAATTATTTATTGATATTTTGTGAAAAAAGAAATAGAAGAAACTTTAAGGATTTTATTGCAAAGTCTCAAAAAGAGAGTATTATAGCCAATTGGGATAATTTTTTTAATATTGATAAATTGGTTAATTTTGACAAGTATTTAATTGATTATAATTATTAAATAATTAAATTAAAATGGGAAACTAAAACCTAGTGTATGCCCTAGCTAATTGCCTATATATACTAGTGTTATAGGATGCATTAGATAAGAGGAATTTGACAAGGTAAAAATTCACTACTAGTATTCTATACCTAGTCGCTCACTCTCTCTTAGTTTTCTCTCTAGGAATTCTCTTCTCATGTGTTGGGACTTACGCACACAAACACTAGGTTGTTTTAGAGAAAGACTTGAAAGACTGTGATCTTGTTTCAAAGAGATTTGGATTCCTTGCAATATCAAGCATTCAACTAGGACAAAAGGTTAGGGAATCCAAAAGGTGTATTCATTGTTCTGCTACGCATCTCATAAGTACTCTAATGGTTTTGTTATTGTATTTATGTGTCTATGTAATATTCACATGCTTGTATGATTTTATGCTTTCTACTATGTATATTGTTTTGAATATATACTTATAGGGAGCATGCACATAGACCTTTATAATAAGATCCTACTATAGAGACAAATCAACACTGAAGAGTGCTCAACTACTTCGCAATAACAAATGACTTCCAATACAATGTGCAAAAGTCTTGCTCAAGAGAGTATAACCTTATTTGTTTGGACAAAAATTGGAACTAGTATCTAAGAGCATCAAGGAATGGAACAACACAAGCATTCATCATCAGAAAATACTCCAAAATACACACATGCTCCCTGGAAATCAGATTTGGTGATCAAAGACAAGGAACATCAAAGTTGATTGGTGAATACAGCAAGCCAAAGTTTATCAACGTAAAAACAACATGCACTCCATTAGACATCAGATGTGACTTGAATGACAGATATGATATAAAATGAATTATATGAAATCATGGCAAAGTAACGAATTGCATTGAACAAAATGCGAGGAAAGGCTAAAGAATCCTACAGCCTAATACCAAGTTACTTGTACATGTTGCAAAAAAGCAATCCTGGAACAATAGTGGACATCAAAATAGCAGAAGACAACAGTTTATTTTTTATGTTCGTGGCATTGAATGCATCTTTGAAAGGTTGGGAAAAATGCAAACCAATCATAGTGGTTGATGACACTTTCTTGAAGGATGCATATGGCGGAACATAACTTTCAACTAGTACACAATATGTTGTAGGTAAAATATTTCCACTTTCCTTCTGTATAGCTAATTTTGAAAATGAAAAATCATGGGAGTGGTTTTTTACAAAATTAAGAGAAACCTATGGTGTTAGAGAAGACCAATGCCTAATATCATATCAACATGTGAGCATCATTAAAGCAACAAAACAAATCTTTCCAAAGATAACTCATGGGTACTGCATGTTCCATTTGTTAACCAACCTGAAATAATCATACAAGAAACATGCAAAGAAATACAGGGACCCTTCTTTGGGGCAGCAACAGCATACACCAAGAAAAAATTTGAATATCATATGCGGGAGCTAGACAGTTTGGATAAGCGCATTATGCCCTATTTACAGAAAATTGGTTTGAAAAATGGTCAAGACTCCACTAAAAAAATAGCAGGTACTCAACAATGACTTCGAATATTGTTGAATCACTCAACCAGCCAATTTTTGAACTAGAGAAGTACTAATAACAACACTTTTGGAGTGCATGCATGGATTACTTCAACATTGGACATACACAAACATGACAGCTGCACAAAAAACATCGACCAAATTGACATCAGACGCAGAATATAATTCTCCTTAAGACTAACTATGAGTTTTTTTTTAAACATTAGTTGCAGTTTTCCTTTAGTTGTTATCGTGTTGATCTGTTGTGAAATAAACATTTAATATACATTGTTGTTTTGTTGAATACATTCAAAAGCATAGCTATTTTTAAAAGAAAACAACATAATATTTGAATTGAAATACAGGTAAAACCAGCAAATGAATATATATTTTAGGTATTCAAGGAAGAAAAGTCATGGAATGTGAACCTCAAAGATCGAACATGCACATGCAATAGATTCCAAATGGATGAGATGCCATGTGCTCATGCTCTTCCAGTAATGAAGGAGATGAACATAGACCCGTACAATTACTGTTCACACAACTACACTTTAAAAACATGGTTAGAAACATATCAAGAAACAATATACCAGTAGGAAACAAACGAACATGGAATGTACCAGAATATGTCAAATACATCATAGTGTTGCCTCCATTTTCAAGAGCAATAGTAGGAAGACCAAGGAAAAGAATAATCAAAGCTACTTGGGAAAAGCAAAATAAGTGTAGCAGATGTGGACAAATAGATCAATATAGGAAGACATGTCGAAATAACCAACCAAGAACTTGAAGAAAAATACTATAGCAACAAAACAACTACATAACTAATTTGACTATTTCAAGAAAAAAAAAATGCTCATTGATTTCTTTATTTGATTTTTAATACTGAGCAATTCAACTAAAATTCATCTATTTTAGATGATTATATGTTATCATTTTTTTTATTATTTCTTATAGTAACTGGTTTGAATTTACAAAATCCCAATGAGGTAATTGGTTTGTGAATATACAGAGTAATGTTGTTGTTAAATAACTGTTATGCTATTCAAAATTGACTTTAAAGTCTTTATTTCTAAATTAGTTTCTGTTATGTTGTTGAAACATTGTTCTGGTGTTCAAATAACATTGTAAAAACTATTGATACGTTCAAAAAAATTTAAATTACAACTATTGAAACCACAAAATGTAGACAACATTAAAACAAAACAAAAGGTCAAGTTAATCAAATTTTTGGATACAATCCAACATTTAAAATGCATAAAGAAACTTTACCATAATCTAGAGTTGTAACATAAATACTAATCAAACTAAACATAGAAATAAAGATGTCTATGATTCAAAAATCTTAAAAGCATAACTACATAATTCCAAAAGTAACTATAATGTTGCTTTCTTGTTGTTGCAGGTTTGATGAATGTCATATATATCAACAATTTTCCATCTAAAAAGCCTTCCTTTGATCGTTTACCTTAACTGGAGCTTCACACATGCTGTCCTCATTTTCTACTTACTTCATCCTCGCATTTGAATAGAACAACACAACAAGCCTAGATTGGCGATCTTCAACTAAAAAAATTGATCAAGGAATGACTTTCCCATTAACAAAGTACTCAGCAAATGATGCTACAAAAATACTACAATCGCTGCAGAACACCAAAAATAAAACATGTAAATAATAAGAATAAAATAAGCAAACAAAAAAAAACTTGAAACATAAATAAAATTTAAAAGATACTTATTTATCTTCTTGTTGAGGCAATCAATCAACCTTACTAACATAAAAAGGAGCTTTAGGATCACTTGAACTTGGGGTTGGATCATTCCTAGTATTATAAAATTCAAGCAAATCAAAGAACAAAGGCAGCAACATAGCATATGGCTCACAAGCCTTCATAGCTCCAATCTCATACCTTCCAGACCTTAGAGAGTTGTACAAGTAAATACATCTCTCCTTGATGTTTAATATAGCAAGAATCTAATGTTACTCCAGTTCCATATGGATGGGAAACAACACATGGTCAACAAGAAACCAAGTAGTGCAACACATGAGTCTTTTACCTTTGATAAAATCAGCAACTGTCTGCTAAAGAATGACCAGAGACACATCCTTATCCTTCTTCACAAATCTCTTATAAGGAGGATATGCTTGCTTGTAAAAAATAATAAGTTGTTGTGAAGGAAACCTAAGGAGACTTGGCATACTTTCCTTTCTTTATAAGGTAATAAAAGATGATATTTATATGCTATAAAATAGAAAAACATACATGTATCAGTATAGTGACAGCAACTCTACAATAACATGACATAAACAATAAAAAAAAAACTATATAACAATTTACTGAGATATTCGACCATTCACCACAATGAATAATATTTTGAAACTACATCTTGCCATTTACATCCTCAACACCAAGACGAAAAACAAGTTTCATTTTATGCTAATCCTTTGAATAAATATTCTCTTTCTTGAAAAATTACAATAGAAAACATTATAGTAGAAAAATAAATAGAATAATCAATTTAATATAAAAGCAAACCCAAATAAATATACCTATGAATCTTTAAGAGACCTTCCACCAACTATACATCGAACTCCTTCTCATTAATAGGAATTGGAACATTTCCAATGTTTTCACCAAGCGGACATAAACCCTTTACATAGGTCACCCCTTCAAATTGTTCACCCCCATTAGAAGCCGAACATGAAGACCCAAAATCAGTACAAAATGGAGACTTTAATGCCATTCCAGACTTCAGGGACATTTTATCAACAACAGGAGTATCCTCAATCTCAGTAACAGAATCAGGATGAGTTTTAACAGTCTCTTCAGGAACAACATCACTGACAATAAAATCAACACTAGAGCCACTTGGCAGCAACTAAAACAAATAGAATAATCAATACTATAACACAAAAATTATAGTAATCAATAAGATAGAAACATCAAAACAACACAACAAAAATAATCAGAAAAATCACAAACCTTGATTTTTTCAACAGCCTTGATTCCAGCAATGACATGATCATTAACATCAAGTTGACTTAATCCATCAAAAAAATCATCCAAATTCTTCTCAACAATATCCTTCAAACATAAACAAAAAATATATAATTATAAGAAATAAGAAATTTAAACAAATAAAAAGAAAACAATATCAAAACAACATATAAACAAATACCTTATAAACAATATTATCAATCACTTCTCAAGAGAGTCATCAACCACTTTGGGATCTATATCATTCTTAGCTTCAGACACCACATGTTCATCACCAAAATCCCCCTCAACACCAACACTATCAAAATTTTTACTATCAACTTTTTTCCTATCCACATTGCGTAGTTCATCATCACTGTCCTGATCTTTGCCACCACCATCATTTGGTTGCTCATCATCTTCATTATTCATATCAATGTTAGTGGTTTTGTACAGATTTATGCGTGTTTTTTTTTTTTTTTGTGTTTTCAGATTTTAGCTCGTAACAAAGGGATGGAGTGGTTGTGGTGAAATTAATATCGGAATTGAGGCCAAAGTTGTGATTTTGAAGATTTTGGATTTCGATGGCTGAAACCGGGCTTGAAATAGTGAAATTTGGAAGTTTCTAGTTGAGTCACGATGCTTGGAAGCTGAGCCGCATCTAGGTCCTTGGCAGAGAGGCTATTTTCTTGGATTTATGTGGGCCGCAACGCCCAAATGCTAAGTTGCGGTGCCTGAGACATCCGTACACAACTAACTGAGGGAAATTTTTTCGTTTTTGATGGGAAAATTTAGGACAGATGATAAGTTAGAATTTGGAGAAGAAAATAGAGAGTTTTGGCAGCAGAATACAAGAGGAACACACTTGGGAGTCATTCAGGTGAAGATTGGATTGGATCTAGAGTCTTTATTTTCTCTTTTCTTTATTCTTCTTTATGTTAGTCATTAGTATTATGGAGCTATTAGTCATGTTTATGAACTAATTTCATTATTAGGGTTTCTAATTGCTCTCTTGAAGCTCTATTATGATTTAATGAAATTATCTATTTTTTCTTCATCTAAAATTTACTCAATTTGTGTTTATTGTGTATGTGATTGATTGTGCACCTTTTACATACGATTTATGAATTTGAATCAAAATTTGAAAAGTGAGATTTGAATATGCTAAAATTTAGTAGACATAGATTTTCAATTTAGAAAGAGAGTATCAAATTGGTCTATGTGATTTAGGGTTGTATTTATTGCTTCCTATTTTTTGAATTAACCATAGAAATATAGGGAATTCACATTAGGTTGAGTTTTATATTTTTCTTAATTCGAATAGTTAATACTTTTGTATGCCTATCATTTTAGTGAGAAGAATTTCAGTGGTAATTGCATTAAAGAATAATTGAGTGGATAGTAGGGAAGATTAGAATTCCTAATTGTTCTCGTTCATGAATTTCATTCTTGTGTTCTTGTTGTTAATTTATTTGTGCACTTTACATTTATCTATGCTTTCTTGATTTTAAATTTTACAAATCCAATTTCTGTTAGTCAAATAGAAATCAATAATTAATTAATTGGAAATTGATAAATTAGTCTTCATGGGACGATACTTGGTCTTTTTAAGATTCATTACAAATTGGGATTACGTATACTTGTGAAGCATAAAATTTGCAACAAGTTTTTGGCGCCGTTGTCAAAGACTGAAAAATTTATCAATATCAAAATAGTTAATTTTATTTCTAATTTGGTTGTTTTGTAAAAAAATTCTAACTTGGTTTGCTTGCATTTGTTTATCTCTATTTTCAGGTAATTTTTTTATATGTGTTGAAGGAGGGGAGCAGACAATATTTTTCCTATTAATCCTGAGATTGAGAAGACGTACAAGCAGAATCGTAGAAACAAGAGGGTTGAGAGCTCCATTGTTGTCATGGCTGATGACACTAATAATGACGATGTGGTGAATAATGGTAATGAAAGAGTGCAGCAGACACCACCACCAGCACTAGTTAAGGCACAAGCTCAGAATCACGTCGTTCGTAGTTTGAGGGATTATGTACTGCCTACTATTACGGGGGTGCAGACATGTATCAGACCACTAGCTATTACTGCCAATAATTTTGAGATTAAGTCAGCAATCCAATAATGGTTCAGGGTACAGTACAGTTTGGTGGGTTACCCTCTGAAGATGCACACATGCACATCGCTAATTTTTTGGAGTTGTGTGCCACTTTCAAGATGAATGGGGTGAGCAACGATGCTATAAGGTTGAGGTTATTCCCATTCTCACTGAGGGATAGGTCTAAGAGCTGGCTGAACTCTCTGCAAACCAACTCTATCACTACTTTGCAAGATTTGGCCCAGAAGTTTCTTGCTAAGGTATTTCCCCCTTCGACGGCTGCTAAATTAAGGGGTGAAATAAATAATTTTTATCATATTTATGGGGAATCTCTTTATGATGCATCGAAGAGATTCAAGGAACTGTAGAGGAAATGTCCCCACCATGGGATTGAGAAGTGGATGTTAGTCCACAATTATTACAATGGGCTATGCGGTACTACGCGTACGATTATCGATGCCGCAACTGGTGGGGCATTAATGAGCAAGAGTGACACTGAAGCATATGAGTTGCTAGAGGATATGGCGATGAATAATCACCAGTGGTCTGATGGGAGAACCACCAGTAACAGAAAAGCAGTTGTGGTTTATGAACTTTGATGCTATCACTACTTTGACTACGCATGTAGCTTCTTTAACTAAGCAGTTGTAGCAAACCACAGTGTCAGTCAATGCTATTCAGATGCACATTGGGTATGAAATCTGTGGTGGGTCCTCATCCTTTTGATCAGTGCCCAGCAGTTGATCCTCAGAACAATGTTCCTATGGACCAGGCTCAGGTTCAAGCAGTGGGGAATTTTCAGAGGCATGACAATAATCCATTCTCCAACACTTATAATGTTGGGTGGAGAAATCATCCTAAATTTTCTTGGAGAAATAATCAGGGGCAACAACCACGATTTCAGGGTCAGTATCAATAGAATGTGCCTCAAAACAAGCAGCAACAACAGTTTATGCCTCAAGCGTTATCTTTCAACAATTTAGACCACCAGTGCCTCAAGAGAAGCCAAATGAGTTGCAAGCTGCATTGTTGACTCTGAAAAATACCCAAAGTCAATTTATGATAGAGACTAGATCTTCCATCAGGAATCTAAAGACACAAATGGGTCAGTTGGCTAGCATGTTGAATAATAGGCCTCAGGGGAACTTGCCTATCAATACTATGGTTAATCCTAATGAACAGTGTCAAGCAATAACTCGAAGAAGTGGGAAAGAATATGAGGGTTCTTCACCTAAAGGGACTCGAGAAAATAAGAAAAAAGATAAGGATAGTCATAATATAGTTGAACCATAAGCTGAGCAAAAGGTTACTGAAGACCTAGCATCCAAGGAGAAGACTCAACCGGTTGGGACTGAACCTGATGTCAGAATTCCATATCCACAGAGACTCCAGAAGACGGATCTTAATAAATAGTTCTCCAAGTTTCTTAGGGTATTTAAAAAGCTACAAATTAACATTCCATTTGTCGAAGCTTTGGAGCAGAGGCCCAGTTACGTAAAATTCATGAAAGAATTTCGTCTAAGAAACAGAGAATGGAAGATTATGAAGTGGCACTCACTGAGGAGCGCAGAGCAATACTACAAAGGAAGCTTCCTCAAAAGCTTCGAGATCTAGGGAATTTTACTATCCCTTGTACTATTGGGAGATTTGAATGCAAACATGCTCTTTGTGATCTTGGAGCGAGTATTAATCTCATGCCTTTGTCAGTATTTCAGCGACTCGGTCTTAGTGAAGTAAAGCCTACTACTGTTACTCTTCAACTCGCAGATGGATGAATCAAGCATCCAAGGGTTATCATTGAAGATGTGCTAGTCAAGGTAGACAAGATTATTTTCCCATCAGATTTCATTGTTCTACATATGGAAGAGGATTCTAATGTCCCCATTATTCTTGGGAGACCATTCTTGGATACCAGGCAGACTCTAATTGATGTGAAAAAGGGTGAGTTGAGATTGGGAGTTCAAGGGGAGGAGGTGGTTTTTAATGTATTCAAGGAAATGTCTTATCCAAGAGTGAGTGGCAGTTGTTATAGCATTGATGTGATTCATAATGCAATTTTGGGAAGAAGGTGGAACAATGATGCCTTAGAGGCGGTTTTGGCGGGTGGTGAGGAAGATAATGATGATGCCGAGATAAGGGAATATTTCAAGGGGATAAACTCTTACCAGCCATAGAAAAAGAAGTTTGAAGAGTTGGAACAAGGGCCAAAAAGACCATTGACATCCATTGAGCAACAACCAGAGTTGGAATTAAAGTCTCTACCAAATCATTTATGTTATGCTTATTTGGAGGAGAAAGAGACTTTACCTGTAATTGTATCTGCTGCACTTTCTAAAATAGAGATGGAGAAGTTATTGAGGGTTTCACAAGCTCATACATTAGCCATTGGTTGGACATTGGCGGATATTAGAAGGATAAGCCCTTCAACAGTGATGCATAGAATCTTGATGGAAGACGATAGTAAGCCATCTATAGAAGCTCAACGAAGACTCAACCCAACTATGATTGAAGTAGTACTTGAGTAGATTCTTAAACGGTTAGATGTCGGGGTAATCTACCTAATTTCTGATAGTGCATGGGTAATTCCAGTACAAGAAGTTCCAAAGAAGGGAGTAATGATTATGGTGAAAAATGAGAACAATGAACTCATCCCTACTCGTACTGTGAGGGGATGGAGGATTTGTATTGACTATTGTAGGTTAAATAAGGCAACAAGAAAGGACCACTTTTCGCTACCATTTGTGGATCAAATGCTTGATAGACTTGCAAGCCATAGTTATTATTGTTTCTTGGATGGTTATTCGGGCTATCACCAAATTTCCATAGCTCCGGAGGATCAAGAGAAGACAACTTTCACATGCCCCTATGGTACTTTCGCTTTTCGGAGGATGCCATTTGGTCTTTGTAATGCACCGACTACTTTCCAAATGTGTATATGATGGAAATTTTCTTCGACATGGTAGAGAAAAGTAATGAAATTTTCATGGATGATTTCTCGGTATTCGGGTCAGATTTTGATGAATGTTTGGATCATCTAGAAGCGGTACTTATAAGGTGTGAAAAATCAAATTTGGTTCTCAATCGGGAGAAGTGCCACTTCATGGTGAGAGAAGGGATTGTCTTAGGACATATAATTTCAAGTCAAGGCATTGACGTGGATTGGGCCAAGATTGCTACTATTGAGAACTTGCCACCTCCTGTTTCAGTTAGAGGAGTGAGAAGTTTCTTGGGTCACGCGAGGTTTTATCAAAGACTTCTCAAAGATTTCAAAGTCGCTGCCCACATTATTAATGAATAGTGTCCCATTTGATTTCAATGAAGAATGCTTAAATGCTTTCAAAGCTCTCAAGGAGAAATTAATTTCAGCATATTGTGTGTGCACCTAATTGGGACCTCCCGTTTAAGCTTATGTGTGATGCTAATGACTATGTCGTTGGAGTAGTTCTTGGGCAGCGGGTGGACGAAGTATTTCAGACTATCTATTATGCTAGTTGGACTATAAATGATGCCCAATTGATTTATGCAACCACAAAAAAAAAAATTTCTAGCCATTGTCTATGCCTTTGATAAATTCAACCCGTATATGATTGGCAATAAAGTGATTGTGTACACAGACCACTGCGCTATCAAGTACCTCATGACAAAGAAGGATGCAAAACCTAGTCTCATTTGATGGGTCTTATTACTCCAAGAATTTGATATGGAGATTCGAGATAAAAAGAGTGCCGAGAATCTTGTAGCGGATCATTTGTTGAGGTTCGAAGTTGAAGAAAGTAAAATTACCAAGAATGTGCAAATCAATTACTATTTCCCTGATGAGTAATTGTTTGGGGTGAGTGACAAAGCTAATGCACCTTGGCATGCCGATTATGTCAATTTCCTAGTGGCGAAGATTGTGCCTCCCGATATGTCAAGAACACAATTGAAGAAGTTTTATGCTAAAGTTAAGCACTATTATTGGGAAGAGCCAATCTTATACAAGCATTGTGTTGATCAAATAATTTTTCGTTGCGTTCCAGAAGAAGAGATGCAATAGATTCTTATTCACTGCCACACTCTCCATTGTGGGGTTCATTTTGGAGCAACTCATACAGCGGCAAAGGTATTACAATGCAGTTTCTATTGGCCTTCATTATTTAAAGATGCAAATACTTTTGTGAAGTCTTGTGACCACTGTCAACACACTGGGAATATATCTAGACAGAATGAGATGCCATTGAATGTTGTTCTTGAAGTGGAATTGTTCGATGTGTGGGGGTTGATTTTATGGGACCTTTTCTGTCATCATTCAACAATCACTATATATTGTTCGTTGTCGATTACATGTCAAAGTGGGTTGAGGCAGCAGCAACTCAAGTTAATGATGGAAAGGTTGTCTTGAATTTTCTTCACAAGAATATTTTCACTCGATTTGGTAATCCCCGAGCCATCATTAGCAATGAAGGGAGTCACTTTTGTAACAAGAAATTTGAAGCTCTCTTGGCTCGTTACGGTGTTCGTCATCACACTGCTTTGCCATATCATCCTCAATCCAATGGGCAAGCGAAAATTTCAAACCTAGAAGTCAAGAGTATTTTAGAAAAGACAGTGAATACTTCATGAAAGGATTAGTCCAAGAAACTCGATGATGCATTATGAGGATATAGGACTACATTCAAAACACCAATTGGGATATCTCCGTATCAATTGATTTTTGGGAAAGCTTGTCATCTTCCAATGGAGTTAGAGAATCGTGCGTATTGGGCCATGAGAAAGTTAAACATGGATATGTAGCGCATCAAAAGTTTTTTTTTTATTTATTTAAATTTTGTGCTTTATTTTTTATTTAATTTTCAAGTGTTGTGAATTATTTTATTTATTTGTTTAAATTAATTGTTAGAATTGGTTGGTAGAATTTTTGTGAATTTAATTGTTAATTGTTTATTTATTTATTTTAATATGTAAATAATTGAGTTTTGGTTGAATGCACCAAGATGCATGGCAGGTAGTAATACACCTTAGTTATTGAGTGTGTGCATGTGCATGGTTTCATGGTGCACTTGAATGGAATTTTCTTCACACTTTATTTTTCCTTTTATTAAATTCATTTAGTCTATATAATTAAAAAAAGGGTAACAAGGACTAAAGTGGATGGCAAGTGGGAAAAGAAGGGAAAGTGAGTTGTCTCATTTTTTTTTCCTTCAATCAAAATAAAAGAAAATAGACACAATTAGGAAACTTACCAATTTTTCCCTTAGGCTATTTTGGCTAGGTTAGAATAAAAAGGGAAGGAAAAAGGGAAGGGGGCATTATGCTCATTGCAACCATCAGCTAGGACAAGAAGGAGAGAGAGAGTGTGCGTGAAAGCTAGAGAGAGAAAGAAAGGAAGAAGAGAAGAGGAAATAGGGTAGGGTTTTCCGAAAGACCCCTAGGTATGTGTTCATGTTATTTTTTTTATTTTCTTTAGTCTTGAATTCCCTTCCTCTTAAAAGAATCTAAGAGAATATTGGTGGTTTTTCTTTTCTTGATGTTCGAAACCCTAGGGATGTATTTCAAGGGTGGTGCCCAAATTTAGGTTCTTTGATTTCTATCAAAGGAGGTAAAGGAACCTATGTTCTTGATTTGGTTCTTATATTTGTAACTTTTTGATATATATATATATTCATGTTATGTGAGTTTTGGAATGATTGTTGATGTTATGTTGCCTAAGGTTTTTCCTATAATTTGATGTTATCTATGTTTTGGCTTAAAGGTTCCATGTGTAAGCATGCTAGGGATTTGTCTATTTAGGCTTATGGAATTTCGGCCTAGGGGTGGATATTCAAGCATGTTAATTCACCTTTATGTGTTCATATCAATGAACTCTTAGAAGCATGATAGGTTTGTAAGATCTTAAATTAATTCTTTTAAAAATATTAATAGATGCATGCTAGGGTTTAAGTGTTGTCTTGATTTATTTTATGCCAATGTAATCCCCCCAATATTTTGTAATCATGCAAAAAGGAAACATGAAATCTATTTGATGACGTTTCGGCCATAGGTGTGATGTATGAAGAGATTTTTTTTTTTTTTGTCATGCATGCATATTAAGAACATGCCAGCTTAGTTGGTTAAATGAAAGATTTGTCTTAAATCCTTGATAAATTGATGTATTGGTGGAACATGAATATTCATAATTGAGTTTTGAAAAGCATGAGTTTGAAATGAAATTTTATGATGAATATGTTTGCTGATTTTGTGTTTAAGTGATGAGAAATATGATGATATATTTGATTTTGCACGCTCAAATGATTTTGGAAGTTCTATGATGTTTTTAAGAAATTAAAGGGAATTATAATATACATTAAAATTATATTTTTACTCAAATAAATACCTACAGTATTTTTTATATTTTATAAGGAAAATACAAATTTTTAATTCTGTGATAGTAATTTTTTAGGGTTTAAATTGTTGCTGGAAGTTTTGGTAAAATATGAAAAGTCTTTTAAATGAAAGAAAGTTTGTGTGTTGGTTGAAATAATGTAACAAGTAAATTATGTAAATATTAAAAATGGTATTTTTAAATGTGATCATGAGTGTTCATTTTAATGGATATGATTTTCTTTATTTTTAATTAAGAAAAATGTTGAGATTAATTTACTTGAGATTTTTAAATAAATTAAATGGTGGCTGAAAGTTTAGTTTAATTATTTTATTGTCACATATGAATTTATTCTACTTAAAATTTAGTCTTAAAATAATACAATCAAAATATATTTTTCTCACATCTAAAAATTATATTTTCTCACATCAATTTTTACAATTTTATTAGTTTAGATAAAATTATGATTTTCTTAGGAAACATGATAATTATAAGTATTTTAAATAATGTCAAGCCTTAATTATTTCAATGTACTTTAAAAATAATAAATGGATTCATTTTATTTCTAAATGGCTAAATAAATTATTTTTATGAACTAAAAATAATGTTTTGAGTGGTTTAATCAACTTAGTAATTTCAAAGAGATAAATAATGGTAAGAAAATATGTTGTTAAATCCTTATTTTGAAAATAATAGAAATAAGTGCATAGAAATTATCATTTTTTAACGTCACTTTTTAACAACGTTCCCACGTATGCATGTCACATGCAAATGCACTTTTACATTAAAAAATATGTCTAATATTCAATCATATGATTTTTAATTAAAAACCAAGCATGTAAAATAGGTATATGTTGGATTATTCTTTTGGTGATTTTATGTATAAATATGCATGTTTGGAAAATATGTGTAGTTTTCACCATGTGTGCATGGCCCATGCACACATGATGTATATGGGTTGGGCACAGTCTAATGTGATGCTAAAGATTGCTATTTGATTATGGTTATAGGCTTGTTGTGAAGTTTGTCAATTTTTTCTTTGCTCGGACCTGAGGTAAGGAAGTTAGATAGAATTATATTTGTTTATGCTATGAACAATAAGATTGGTGTGTATGAATATAAATGATATGTATGATGATGTACCATGTATGAAATGTTATTCCGATATGATATGATGATTGTAGAAATTAATATAGTTTTTCTTGGCTTTGAGATGACTGGATTGCATGTATTTCTGTATGTTGTATGATATGTAATAGTTAGCGTGTTGAATGTGACACAACAAAGGGGTTACTAAGGATATGAAGATGTAACTTGAGTTACTAAGGATGTAAAAATGTAACTCATAGGGCAGACACGTCGAGGTTATTCAAGGATCAGAGTTCCTGTTTACCTCAAGATGTGACATGGACAAGATAGTGAGCCATGTTCACAAAGATATGATGATGATGCTTATGATGATAATGTTCATGATGATTATGTATATGATGGTGATGCTTATGATGATTACGTTTATGATTATTATGGTTATGATAATTATGTTTATGATGTATAACGATGTATGAATGTGAATATGTTTTGTTGTTGTTATCCCACAAATTTTAGTTCGATGATGTGGCAATCAAAAGTGACAGGTGGCAGTGTATGATCATTAAGCAGATCATCAAGCGGAACATTAATGATCAATAAATGAGTTGACCAAGGGAAATGCAAAGGTAATAAAATGACCTACGAAGTTGTGATATCACTGGTGGGAAGATGGTTTTACCTGGTCAGGAAATAATTCACCTGACCAGATAGGGATTTAACTGGTCAGGAGGGAGTCTTACTCGACCAGACACAACGGAAGGGGTGTTTGTCTGACCAGGAAAGGGTTTAACTAGTCAGGAAATGATTTACCCGACTGGATAGGAATTTAACTGGTCAGGAGGGAGTCTTACCCGACCAGTTACCTCAAAAAGGGGCTTCACCCGACCAGTTACCTCATAAAGAGTTTTCACTCGACCAGTCACCTCCAAAAGGGTTTTCATCCGACCAGTTACCTCAGAAAGGGATTTCATCCGACCAGTTACCTCAGAAAGGGATTTCACCCGACCAGTCACCTCAGAAAGGGGTTTCACGTGACTAGTCACCTTAGAAAGGGGTTTCACCTGACCAGTTACCTCAGAAAGGGGTTTCATCCAACCAGTCATATCAGAAAAGGGTTTCACCCGACCTGTTACCTCAAAATGGGGTTTTACCCGACCAGTTACATCAGAAAGGGTTTCACCCGACCAACTATGTTAGATTGAGGAGTGTAGCCGACCAGATGTGTCAGAATCTCAGGAGTTAACTGCCCAGTGACTTCTTTACAGAATGTCAGTAACAACTTCAACCCGAATCACTCGTAACTACCACACGAATCTCTCAGATATTCTGAAGTAATTATTATATTGTTTTAATTTGAATTTGTTTATTACTTTATTAATTAAAGTGGGTTGAAACAACCAAGGGCCCCGTCAAAACGGGATATTTTTCATGTACGATCCATGAGCCTATAAATAAAGGGCTCATGGCATCATTGTAGGGGATCTGATCTTTTGGAGACTTTTAGCCTTTCTAATTTTGAGACTTTGGGACTGTTACTTAGGGCATTCTCGGGGCATTTTCTGAGAGAGCTTAGAGAGAGAGAGAAAGCTTGTATTATCTAGAGAGACATACTTTGTATTTTTCTACTTACACTTGAGAAACTTAGTTGGCTCAGGTCCATCAGATCTTAAGTGTAGGCTTCATATATCACAACTCTAAGTGGATTAGGCTATTACCAACAAATTGGGGCTGAACCACTATAAAATTATCTGTGTCATTATTTTCTATTCAAGGCCTACTGTCATTTTGACGTCTACTCGTCGTTTTACAAAACCATGGTCAACATTTTTGGTGCTTTCATTGAGAGCCTGAGTAGAAGAAACACACTACTATCCTACCAATATGGCTCCCAGGAAGCCTGGTACATCAAAAGAACCTGTTAGATCAAAAGCTCCTGCACCTAAGAACCCTGACACTGAGCCCAGGGTCTTTCTCGAGGAGACGACTCCAGAGGTCGAACAGGAAACCATCAGGGCTTTCCAGGAAGAGATGATACAATTCAATGCTCGGCAGGAGTCTTTAGCTGTGGAAATGGCTTGGAAAAAGGTTGCATTTGAGTAGAAAAAATAGGAAATGGATGCTAGAAATGAAGAGATCAGGCGACGATAGGAGGAGGACGGCCGGCGATATTGTGAGGCAGCACATGCTCTGGAAGCGGCCACTCAGTTGACCCAGGCCAATGCCCAAGCCACAGCACGAGCAGGCACCTAAGGAGCAAGAAATGACAATCCTGGACAGAAGCCCGCTGGCAGAGCCAATTCTCATGGGCCAGAGAGAAGTAAAAGTAATCCAATTGGTCGGGAGGATAATGAGGACTACTCGGGGATAGCCTCGACGCAAATAGAGAATTCTCGATCCCCTTCCCAGAGCCACCAGTCAGAGACTTCTAGATCAAGGAGTCACCAGTCAGGCAATAAGAAGACTCTACCCAGGCGTAATCAGACCAAAGCTCCTCAAGATAAGAAAACCTCACAATTTAAAGATGAATATGGTCAGGATGAGGCTGATAGTCATCACACCGACCAGCCAAAGGAGAAAGAGGGAAACGACCAACATGGGAGAAAGGACTGCTCGGGCCGTGCCGAAAAGCTGCCACTACATCTCGACCAGCAGCGTAGTGGGAGAGGGCCAGTCCTGCATAGTAAGCCCTCTGAAAAATCTAAGAGCACGGTGTTTGACCAGTTAGGAGGACATGCTTCACGGAAGGATCTAAGGATGTTATTGGCAACAAGAGGTGGACCGTCCCGGTCGAAGGGCAAGATTTGAACCACCCTACCAATCAAGTTGAAATACTTGACGACACTGCACTAGATGGAAATGCCCGACCGGGAGGAAAAAATTTTGACCTTCGTCAGTTGCACCAGCCATCCAAGCCCAACTTGACGCACTAACAGCTGCAGTGCAGGGTTTATCTAAACGGCCTTCCGGGATAGATGCAGTAGACCGCAGGAGTGGCAGTCCATTTTGTGCCCGAATCAGAGCAACCCAGCCACTGTCAAAATATAAAGCATTGGTGCTACCAGTGTATACAAAAAAAGCGGATCCCATCAGACATGTTGGGAAATTTGAGGACTAGATGGAACTACTCAGGGTAAGTCACGATTATCAGTGTAGAGTTTTCCCAACTACATTTTCGGATTCTGCCAAGGAATGGTATTGGAAGTTTAAGCCGAATTCCATTACCTCTTGGGAAACATTCAGGAAAGAATTTTATAGACAATTCAATGCTGCTTGGACTCCACCAGTTTATGCCAACTCCTTGGCAGACATCAAACAAGGGAAGGATGAATCTCTAAAGAACTATATACAGAGGTTCATGAGAGAAGCCAACCGAGCAACTGTTGTCAAAAACGAGGGGAAGATGGTTGCCATATCCTCTGGAATCACTTATCGAAGCCCTTTGTGGGATAGTATACATAGAAGCCCTTTGTGGGATAGTAGACAAGTATATGAAATTGGATGATACGATCAAGAAAGAGGAGAAGGGCATAAACAATCCGGGCAGATCGGCTGACCCTCCTAAGAATGGTTGAAACACTCAAAACGGTGGAAAGAAACGTGGGAATAACGGATCTGACCACCATGAAGAAAAGAAGACTAAGTCGAGTTCAAACGACAAGCCAACCAAGTATGAGCCTCAGTTCACTAATTACACCACTCTCTTGGCTAGCCAGGCGAAAATATATCTCGCTAGTCATGAGGAAGTTCCGTACTAAAAACCTCCACCCATCAGGAAAGAGATGAGTAAGAGAGACATGAATAAGTTTTGTCGTTTCCATGGAGATTATGGTCACGACATGAATGAATGCAATCACCTCAAGGACAAGATAGAATTTCTTCTCCGGTCGGACAAGTTGAAAAAGTACAGGGCAGAGAAGCCCCAAGGAAAAGGAGGCAACAACAATCCAGGTTCAAACCATAGCGATCTCCACCCTTTCAACCCGGACCTATGGACTTTACCTTAGACACTATATGTGGAGGTCCACACTTGGCGGGGATTGTAACAAAGCAAGGGAGAGGTATGCACGGACACTTTGACATGAGTTGGAGTGCTAGGATAAGATTGGGTGAACGGAGCTTGATCAAGAACCATTGGAATGGCAAGCGTCTATTGATATATTATCACTAAATACCGCTTTCAGAGTGGTAGCTTAATTTCAATTTGTTTAACTTGTTATTTAAGTTTGGTTTATGAGCTGCTTATTTGCTGACCAATCATTTATTTTTGAACAATTTTTGTTGTTTAAGACTCATTATTAGAAACGTTTTGTCCTTTTTTAATTTATGAGTAATAAAAGAGACTACGCGCAGTGTGGTCGATTTTTGCTACAAATATGCATGTATGTTAATTATTTGATCAGTGTTCAACTAGTCGGTAAAATCAAAAAGTGTTCAATTGGTTGGTACGTTCAAGCAGTGCTCAACTGCTTGCATATTTTCCATATATTCTATGTGTTTCACGAGTAATTAATAGCTCGAACAAATTCGGTCAAGTAGCAAGTGACCAAGGATCTTTCAACCCTCGATCACTTGGGGGCACATGGGGTATACTGGTATATAATTCAACACATACAATAAGAGCACGAGTTCAGATATTTGATTTTAGGCTGACTTGCAAATTTTCAAAGTCAAAAAAGGCCATTAAGCTAACTTGTTTTACAAAGCTTAACTAACTTGGAATTTTTCAAAATTTCAAGTTAGAAGAAAATATTCATGTGACAATAAACATTATGTTCATAAAATTTTAGAGCAATAAGAGTGTGAGAAGTTATACTTAGTAGGGACTTATGAAATGTCTAGAATTTCTAAGTTAGAAAACTAAGTACTCATGCGAAAATATAAGGCATGCATCAGAGTGACTTTACTATTCACAAAAAACTTATAATGTTTTAAGTCTAAAAAGACTTAGAATGTTTCAAGTTAGCAAAGAAAAGTAAAGTATAAATGCCAACAGCTTGGTCGTACGAGAAAAATATCAAGGCTGCTAAGCAGCAATTATCTTCACAAAAGTATGAGAAAAAGAAGTAAACTACTGGCTGGGAACAAAGTTTTCACTATTTAAGTTGAGCATGGCCTCTGGTCAACCAAACATGCTCTCTGGTCGGCCCAAAATGCTCACTAGTCGGGTAGACTGTTTCTTGGTTGGTCAACACCATCCTAAATATCAAGGACCTCCTCTGGTTGGAATGATAGAGCAGGAGAGGCAGGCACAATGCCAGCTGGAAAAGCTGCATCCTCGGTGGCCTTGGCTTCACATTTGGCGAGTTCTTCCGCCTTTGCTTCTTCAGAGAGAAATTCGAGGTTGAGATGCTTGTTTAACTTCCAAATCTGATAGAAGTAGTTGAAGTAGATTTCTTCATAACGAGCCAGATCAGCTTCCTTTTCCTGTTTCAGCTCATCATTCTCTTGAGTCTTCTTCTCCAGCTGATCGGTCAATGTCTTATTGGCCTGGATTTGTTTGCTGTTCTCATCAACCAAGTCCTTCAACGATCTATCTCGTTCAGCAATTTTTTTCTCTGCTGGCTCTGTCTTCTCTTGAAGATCTTTCTTAGACTTAATCAGGTTTTCAATCTTCAATTGAGATTCCACCAATTGATCATTATAGACTTTAATGAGCTCCTTATAGTCTACTGCTCGGTGTTGAGCATGACTGATAGTGATAAGTCCTTGAAATAAATAATAGAAAACTATTTAGAATAAGAACAATTAATAAGAAAGTGTGAGCTCTTGATGATAAGATGCTTACACTCATTATTTGAGCAAAGCCTCTCTGCAAGACAACTTCAACACTGTGCCAGGGTAAAGTCTCAAAGATTTGAGTTGTTGTAGCATGATGAAGAGTGTGGTCTAATAACTCATTTCCATATTTACCAGCAATGCGTAGGGGCTCACTTAAGTCATCTGGTCGGGTAGTTGTTAAGCTAGCAGAAGGAGGAATAGATGGAGTAGTCAATCGTGGGATAGTGATAGGCTGGTCAAATGATCTCCCCTGGTTGGTCGATACAGTCTTCACAACCTTGCTCAGAGGGTTTGAGCTACTACCTTCATCAAGTTTCCTCTTTTGGGCAGAGGAAGTGTTGAATTGCTTAAACATGTCTAGATCTACAAAATAGTGAAGTGCAAAACTAGTCAGTGGAAATGAGAGTTAAATATAAGTAAATGAAAATATTACTATGACCACATGACTTTACAAATTTTACACAATCATTCTCAAAAAAGTTATCTATAACAAGAAAAACTATGGTTATTATTAGTAGAAAAATCTGAGTTCAGAATTTCATCGAGAATGTCGTCTTCATCTTCAGACAATGAGCTGTCATCCTCTAAGGAGGTCAATGTTTTTTCCTTTCCCAGACCTAGTAGGAAAGGCATGTCTATGAGGATCTCGAAGAACCTGTTCCCTAATAATAAGATCACCTGGTGATGGTTCAAGAGATAACTGGTCAGTCACTACTTCGGTATCAGCATTTGACTGGTCAGTTGTGTTTGCTTCTTCAGTAGTACTACCTTCTATGATGTTTTGATTGTTTGGTAAAAACCCCACCAATTGAAGATTCTACAAGGTGACCAACTGCTTAACATCCTTCTCTTCAACAGGCATGTTAGCGAGATCCTTTACCCAGGAATGCATTTCCCTGGTTGGGAGAGGTTGATCAAAAGGGCCTGCATGCGTAAAAGCCACGTTGTTAGCTTTGATGTCTAGAGTAAGAAAGTATTCCGTATAATACTTTCTAGGATTCGATTTATGGGCAATTCCATGAAGGTACTTAAGCCCTTTTTGCCTATGAAAGAGGTGGAAAAAACCTATATTCTTGTGGCTGGGGTTAGTCCTAAGATTGAAGAAATAGTGTACCTCATGAGGTAGGTGTGTTCCAACACTAGAAGTGGTAGAGAATGTATAAGGTGGATAGGGCTTGTATCCCATTTGGAGCAATCTGGAAGGGGGAAACATTAAAGTAATCCGCTATTGACCTAAAGAAAGGATGCAAAGGGATGGTAGCTCCTGCATAAACGTGGTATATAGACCAGGCGCAATAGGCACCACCAGGATTATTGGCTCTCTGGTATGGGTGCAGGCATATCACATTCACTCCTTCAAGACCCAAAGTCTGAATATGCTTATCAAACATTTTTGAGTTTAGCTTAGAAGGTTTGCTACAAACCAGGAAGGCATGCGATCTTCTTCTTTCCTCAGTTTAAGTGTAGCAGTTTGTTGGATTTCTGTGGCAAAAGTCTGGGTAGCCTTTCACTTGGGTTTACTAGATTTTCATGCCTGGCGAGGATTCTTTGAAGAGGCTTCAGTCTCAACCTCCTCTAATAAATTTTCTCCCACAAAAGGCACTTGTCCCACCACCTTTTGCGTTGCTCTATGAGCTACTTGGGGATCTTGTTCCTGAGGGAGTCGATTGGACTATTTCACCCTCATCGGTTGGTGCTGACGTTGTTGATTAAGGAATTGATCTTCATGAAGGAAGTATAAAGTTGATCGCGGAAGGATTTTCTTCAGACGACGAAGACGCTCTTCCGAAGTTCATTGGCTTGGAGATTTGGAAGAAGAATCGCTGCTCGAAAGGGTATCACTTGAAGCGAGAGATGAGGAATTAGAGTCTATTTGGTTGTCACCTCCCCTGTAGTCAAAACAATTCATCTACAAAAAATACGGGGAGGTGAGTAAACAAAACAGAAAATTAATGCAAAGTAAAAATATTTATTGCCCAGTGAAAAAAAATTTGAGCAATGAAAACATTTTACTGCCCAGATAATAATGTATATGAGGAGTAGTGATAATTTGATGTAGTTCACAAAGAAAAAAAAATTAGTGTCACATGACACATTCCAAGGCCAACCCGATCGAGTGTTGTATATTTTTGTGCTCGGGTGGTGTTTGGGTTCCCAAAGATGGGTACATAGCCGAGCGAGTAAGAATGTGACCGAGTGGATGAAGGGACACCAAGGAGCCAAGGCATCTCGAGCGGCTAAGTGTGTGACCGAGTGGAACAGTGAGCAAATTCTGATCAGGGCCAATGTGAATTCCATTCACTTATGTCACCCGAGCAGGTGGTACGGTACACCCGATTGGTGCCAACATGAATTGGGGTTACCCAAATTGTCCGAGGAGTTAGGGCTTACCTCACCAATTAGGCACGGATTCCGACCAGCCAAGACGAACCTGATCTGCCACGAGCACAATTCCAAGCAGCTGACACGTGTTCCAAGCAGCCAAGGAAATTGATCGGAGCAAGACAATTTGAGTACGAGAATGCCTCTCCGATCGGTCACACATACGCATCTGAGTAGTAATTTTGTTTAAAAAAAATATCATCACTCGGCGAGCACCAATTCACTAAAAAATGTGGGGCACAAACACATTTTCCTATTCATGTAGTACAACAACAAGATCAAAGAGGGAATTTCAAGGGTTTCAAAAAGTTTCAAGAAGACTTCAAATCATACAAGGTGAAATTGGCTAACCCAAAGCCTAATCTACATCAAATCAACCACAAAATGCACTATTCGACAAGATTCATCACAAAATTCCAAGGAGAGCATATCAAAAGTGGATTTCGGCAGTCACCTATTCCAACCAATATTTGTGCAAAATACTCAAGGGTAAAGCCAAAGGAGAAAGAACTTATCCAAATGGAGGGGAAGACACTTGATTTCTTGAAGAAGCCTTTGATTTTCTTAAAGAAAATGGGACACTCTTGGAAGCCTTGAGGAGGAGTCGGCTGTGGCAAGGGGGAGTTTTTTTTTTTTTTTTTTGTGATGTTCTTTTTGGCTTGAGAAGGTTAGGCAAGCATTGGGTTATTTATAGGAAAAGAGGGGAGTCCTCAACTCATAATTTTTCCTATATCCCATTATCCCACTTTCTGGGACACTGGTAACTGCCATTTTTATGAACTGAAAAGTTTAATCATGCGCTTACTTGAAAAAGTGGGAGAATATAGAAAGTCATTTTTTGGAATTGTGGGACACAGAGAATATTAAAGTTACTGGTGAGTCACCACGTGGAGGCAACTGCTAGGATATTCTCTTAATTTTTTATTGGCTATTCAATTTCTAGAGATTTAACTGGTTGGACTTTTATTATTTCTGAAAGTTACTAACCGGGCGAAGTTTTTTTACGACCTCAAAAACATTTTTCTAGATAAAAAGTTTATCATACGAGTAAATCATATAATAAACTTGGGGGGCAAATGTTATCCCCAAAATTTCAGTTCACTGACGTGGCAATCAGAAGTAACAGATGGTAGTGTATGATTGTCAAGTGGATCATCAAGCAGAACATTAATGGTCAATAAATGTGTTGACCAAGGGAAGTGCAAAGGTTAGAAAATGACCTACGGAGTTGTGATATCACTGGTGGGAAGATGGCTTTACCTGGTCAGGAAATAATTCACCCGACCAAATGGGAATTTAACTGGTCAGGAGGGAGTCTTACCCGACCAGACACATCAGAATGGGTGTTTGTCCGACCAGGAAAGGGTTTAACTGGTCAGGAAACGATTTACCTGACCAGATCGGAATTTAACTGGTCAGGAGGGAGTCATACCTGACCAGTCACCTTAGAAAGGGGTTTCACCCAACCAGTTACCTCAGAAAGGGGTTTCACCCAACCAGTTAACTTAGAAAAGGAGTTTCACTCGACTAGTCACCTCAAAAAGGGGTTTCACCCGACCAGTTACCTCAGAAATGGATTTTACCCGACCAGTCACCTCAGAAAGGTGTTTCACTTGACCAGTCACCTCAGAAAGGGGTTTCACCCGAACATTTACCTCAGTTAGGGGTTTCACCTGACCAATTACCTCAGAAAGGGGTTTCACCCAACCAATTACAACAGAAAGGGGTTTCACCCGACCAGCTATGTCAGATTGAGGAGTGTAGCTGACCAAATGTGTCAGAATCTCAGGAGTTAACTACCCAGTGACTTCTTTATAGAATCTCATTAACAACTTCAACCCAAATCGCTCATAACTACCGCGCGAATCTCTCAGATATTTCGAAGTTATAGTTATATTGTTGTAATTTTAATTTTTTTATTACTTTATTAATTAAAGTGGGTTGAAACAACCAAGGACCCCGTCAAAACGTGATATTTTTCATGTACGATCCATGAGCCTATAAATAAAGGGCTCATGGCATCATTTTAGGGGATCTGATCTCTTGGAGACTTTTAGTCTTTCTAATTTTGAGACTTTGTGATTGTTACTTGGGGCATATTCTAGGAGAGCTTAGAGAGAGAAAGCTTGTATTCTCTAGAGAGAGAATCTTTTTATTTTTCTACTTATACTTGAGAAACTCAGTTGGCTCAAGTCCATCTGATCTTAAGTGTAGGCTTCATATATCACAACTCCAAGTGGATTAGGCTATTACCAACAAATTGGGGTTGAACTACTATAAAATTATTTATGTCGTTATTTTCTATTCAAGGCTTACTATCATTTTGACGTCTGCTCGTCATTGGCCAAAATCATGTTCATCAGTTGTATTTACTTGTGTATTGTTTGTACTTCCTTACTGGGCTTTTAGCTCACCCCTTACTTTCTTTCCAGGTAACAAATACGATTTCTCTTTGGCACGCATGGTGATGTGGGGAGTTTATAGCGTGGGGGTATCCTATGGGTGAACAAACGATCAGCCTAACGCCAAATTCTAAAGAACAATGTTATGTTTTCTTTTTACTCTTCGAAACTTATCAGTGGGACTTGAACTTTATTTATTTTTAAAACGTTGCATGAAACTATTATTTTTATTTTAAACTATTGGGCCCAACTTGCATGTTTTAGCAAGGCCGCACTGGGAATTTCATATAATAAGTGGCTATCTTCTATAAGTTTATGAGCATGTAAAAGTTTACAAAGTATTAGATTAGGGTGTTTTACAAATGGTATCAGAGACAGTCGTACATGTTTCCAAAGACCCTCCCCATACATGCTAAAGATGGGAAAATCTCACCTCACCACGTCGTAAGTATTTGTTTTATGTGCTATTACTTGTTCATGTTTTATTTAATTGCATAGTTTCGTAACTGCAGTAAAGTAAGATGCCTCCCGTTTTCAAAACTACTAAGACACAACTACTCAAGGAAATTCGTGCAATACCCATGGTCCAGCTTGAGGAGGATCCCTACGATTGGAAGATTGCGGTGTTAAAAACAACAATGGTGGTTTGTGATCTTATTCAAGGGATCATGAACAAAAGAGGAGCTTTGCTATGGCCCAGAGAGCAATATTGGGTGTTGAGGGAAGCACTGTCAATGTACTCTGAGGCCTTTCTCCAGTTGGACAGAGCATGGCACGACGTCATTCAAGACGACCTAGACTTTAGTACCATGGAATACATAATCTACGATCTTATAGACAACTACGATTTTAGTCGTGAGCTGGTGTTGGTAAAGACGGATGACTGAGAGATAGAGGAGCGTTTGGAGACAGTCCACGATTTGGAAGGAGCCTTGGCAAGTTAGGAGGTAACTCATGCCATACCACGAGTGACTTCTAGGATGAGAGTGATGGTGAGTGCTCCCAACTACTTTCACCTCCCAGAGGACGTCTTTGATTACAGCTCAGGAGACGAGTCCACAGTTGACGACTACAGTCTGTCGTGTAGATCGTTCCATGAAACATTAATGAATCAGATGGGATTTTTTTAAGGACCCTAAGGATTTATGTTTCTAGTTATTAAACACTTTATGAGTTGTTTGAATCCTTGGAATAATTTAGAACACTTTGAATGCTATGGTTTGATATTTTTCCTCTTGCAAACTCTAAATGATGTGGTTTTGAATGAATGATTTTCATGAATATCTATCAAACCATTATGAAAATTTTCCTTCCTTGTGATTTTCTTTTGATGCCTTAGAATCTCATAATGTCGACTAAAGGAAGAGGAGGCAAGGGAAGAGGAGGAGGCCGAGGAAAGGGTGTCTCCACAAGGTCTAAAGCCACAATAACCCCTCACCTAGAAATGCCATCATTCCAACCTGCAGCTCCAGCAGCACCGTCCGTGGACCTGCCTGCAGAAGTAGCAAGGTTGAGAGAACAACAAAGACTGAGAGATGAAGAATTGGCACATGCTAGGCAAGCCCCCCAAGTGCCCCAAATGCCCCAAGTGCCTCAAGTGCTAGTGACGCAGCCTCAGCTGCCAACGCCACCACCTGCACCACTGCCTGTAACTTATGGGTTTGAGCCAGTGTATGAACGTTTTAGAAAACAAGCCCCACCAACCTTTGAAGGGAAAGATGATCTGTGACAGTCAGACCCCATGATCCACATAGGGAAAGACCGGGTAAAGCTGTGCAATCCCACACTGCCTGGGGAAGGTCAAGTATGATGATTCTAAGACTGTGCAGTTATGGGACTACACAGTTGAAGAGGGCTTAAATGGATTGATGGGTACTACCTATATCAACAAGATGCATCTTCTTTTCGGTAGCCCATCACTTAAGAAATCCAAAGTTAAGCGTGCTTGACCTGGAGTAATCTAAGGATGGGTGACCTCCTAGGAAGTTTTCCCAGGAAGTGTGTGAGTGAGGACAAAGCAAGCTGGAAAGACTCGTGTTGGTTTTCAGGGCTAGTCGTCATTCCAAGAAGCAGCCATAGTGACGTGGGGCGTTACATGATCCCATAGTGGTAGAGGATTGGTTAAGATCAATCGAGGCCATCTTCGATCATATGGAGTCAAATGATCACCAGAGAGTCTCATGTGCAGTCTATTTACTCAAGATGGATGCACGGATATGGTGGGATGTAATTAAACAGACTCATGATTTGAATACCAGGTTTTTAGCAAGAAGTATTATAGTGCGGCCGTGCTAGCAACCAAAGTAGATGAGTTTGTAACTTTGATACAAGGAAACCTATCTTTCACTAATTATGCACAGAAGTTTGATAGGTTGGCAATTTTTTCTCCTGAAGTTGTGCCAGTGCTGAAGTGGTCAGTTATGCTGAAGTACTTAATAGGGAACTTGAATCAGAATATTTGGAATAGCAGATTTGGAAGGATAATGCTGCTAGAACAGAGAACTGCCGAAACAAGGGCTTCAATGAGGGTAACAAAAGGAAAGCTAATGAAGGGCAGAACAATGGCGCGGATAAGAGACCATGACCCCCAGCCACGAATAACACCAGTCACAGCACTTAGAACCACCATAACAACCGCAACAATCGCTATAATGACTGAAACTGTGGGAATCACCAAGGCAACAGAGTAGAGCACCCCATCTGTCCTAAATACTCGAAAAGACACACGGGAGATTCCCAAGTCCGCACCAATAAATGTTTCAAATGCGGTTAGGCAGGACATCTGAGGAGAGATTTCCCACAATGGAAGATAGGACAGAACAGTAACAATAATATGGTGCCAACACGGGCTTTTGCCTTAACTCAGAAGGAAGCAGCCAACGGCAGCACCATAGTCAAAGGTCAGTTCTCTATATCTGGTATGATGTGTAGAGCCCTTTTTGATTTTGGAGCAACTCACTCATATGTTTCCATGAATATGATTGATAAGTGGAGTATGCCTTGCAAACTATTTGAGCATAACTTTAGTACCATGTTACAGTCGAGAGACATGATGTTGTCAACTAGGTGGTTACTGTCAACGCCTATAACGATAGAGGGCAGGGAGTGCCTAGCAGACCTTATAGAACTAAGTATACAAGTTTATGATTTCATACTTGGCATGGATTGGTTATCCAAACATTGGGCGATGATGGACGGTCGAAAGAAGACTATGGAGTTCATACCAGAAGAAGGAGAGATATTTTCCATTAGAGGAGACGTAGCGGGTTTTTGAACACCCATAATATCAGCATTGGAAGCACGGAATAAGAAGCAACATGGTTGTTCGACATTTCTGGCTAGTGTGGTGGATAAGTCCAAGGAGTCAGAGTTAAAATCGGAAAATGTGCATATTTTTTGTGAGTTCCCAGAAGAGTTTCCAGAGGAATTACCAGGATTACACCCGAACAGAGAAATCAAATTTGTGATTGAGCTTGCACCAGAAACAGCACTAATCTCTAAAGCACCTTATCGAGTGGCACCTGCGGAGTTGAAGGAACTTAAGGACCAGCTACTAGAGTTGTTGGACAAGGGGTTCATAAGACCTAGTCATTCTTCATGGGGAGCACCAGTCCTATTTGTGAAAAAGAAGGACGGGAGCATGAGAATATGCATCGATTACCAAGAACTCAATAATGTCGCCATTAAGAACAAATATCCTTTGCCTAGGATAGATGACCTTTTTGATCAACTGGAAGGGGCAGCAGTTTTCTCAAAGATTGATCTGCGCTTCGGGTACCATCAGTTGAAAGTAAAGGAGGGAGACATTTCAAAAATAGCTTTCAGAACTCGCTACGGTCACTATAAATTCCTAGTGATGTCTTTTGGACTCACTAACACACCAGCAATATTTACGGACATGATGAACAGGGTATTTAAGGACTATTTGGACAAGTTTGTGGTGGTGTTCATGGATGATATCCTTATTTACTCGAAGACCAAGGAGGAGCATGAGAATCATTTGAGGTTGGCCCTGAAAAGACTATGAGAACATCAGCTAAACATTAAATTCTCTAAGTGTGAGTTTTGGCTAGAGCAAGTAATTATCCTAGGGCACATAGTGTCCAAGAATGGGATAGCAGTAGATCCATCAAAGATCAAGGCCATTACAGACTGGCCCCAGTCGAAGAAGGCCTCAGAAGTTCAAAGCTTCTAAGGATTGGCGGGCTATTACAAGAAGTTCGTTGAGGGTTTCTCAAAGATCACCACACCCTTAGCCAACTTAACCTGCAAACATCAGAATTTTGCATGGACTGAGAAATGTGAAGAAAGCTTTCAGACCATGAAGGATAAGTTGATTTCTGCACCTATTCTTTGTGGTCCCACAGAGGGCGGGAAATTTGTGGTGTATTGTGACGCATCAAAGAATGGCTTAGAGTGTGTGTTAATGCAAGATGGGAAGGCAGTAGCTTATGCTTCCAGACAACTCAAAGACTATGAACAACAATATTCCACTCATGATCTTGAGTTGGTAGCAGTGGTGTTCGCACTAAAGATATGGAGACATCACCTATATGAGGAAAAGTGTGAAATCTACACTGACCACAAAAGTCTGAAATACTTCTTCACGCAAAAGGAACTAAATATGAGGCAGCGAAGGCGGTTGTAAATAGTGAAGGACTACTACTATGACATTCTATAACACCCAGGCAAGGCCAATGTGGTTGCAGATGCATTGAGTAAGCGGGGACATGGGAGTGTCTCGGCACTACATTCAATAGAGATGCCTCTTCAGAAGGAGATTATAAATGCAGGCATTGAACTTGTGACAGGAAGCCTAGCGAACCTCACATTACAATACTCCCTACTAGAATAAATTCGAGAAGGACAGAAAGGGGATGAAGCCCTAACAAAGCAAGAGGCTTTGGTACAAGAAAGTGGTAGCAGTGACTTCATGATGTCCAACGGTGGATTATTGTGATACAAGGATAGGATTTGTGTGCCTAATAATGTTGAGATTAAGGGAAGTATTATGAAAGAGGCGCATACAACCCCCTATTCCTTACACCCAGGGTCCACAAAGATGTACCAAGACCTTAAAGCGCTATATTGGTGGCATGGAATGAAAAGGGATATTGCTGAGTTTGTTGCCATATTTTTTACCTGCCAACAAATCAAAGCAGAACACCAAAGGCCAGCAGAGTTACTTCAACCGCTCTACGTTCCTGGATGGAAATGGGAGGATATACCAATGGTTTTTGTGGTAGGATTACCCAGAACCACCAAGCAGCATGATTCTGTGTGGGTAATAGTGGATAGGCTTACTAAGTCTACCCATTTCCTGTCAGTTAAGACCACATACTTGGCGGGCCAATATGCAGAATTGTATGTAAGTAAGATAGTGAGACTTCATGGGGTGCCAAAGTCGATAATTTTTTATTGAGGGTCAGTATTCACATTGAACCCTTGGAAGGGACTACAGAGAGCTATGGGATCAAGGCTAAAGTTTAGCACCGCGTTTCATCCTCAAACCAATGGGCAGTCAGAGAGAACTATACAAATTCTAGAGGACATATTGAGATGCTATGCTTTCGACTTTTCAGAGTCTTCAAACCGATAATTACCCCTAATGGAGTTCTCTTATAATAACAGTTACCAATCTACTATTGGGATGGCTCCCTATTAGATGCTTTATGGGTGCAAGTGTAGATCTCCTTTACACTGGGATGAAGTTGCGGAGAAACAGATTCTAGGCCTTGAGGTAGTTAGAGAAGCCAGTGAGGCGATCGAGAAGATTCACCAAAGGATGCTTACCGCGCAAAGTAGGCAAAAGAGTTGCGCGGACCTTAAGAGAAGGGACATCGAGTTTTATGTGGGCGAGTTTGTTCTCTTGAAAGTCTCGTCGATGAAGGGTGTTATGCATTTTGGAAAGAAAGGGAAGTTAAGCCCTAGATATATAGGTCCATTTGAGATTTTGGACAGAGTAGGGCAAGTTTCTTACCGTTTAGCACTGCCTCCAAAACTAGCCAAAACGCATAACCTCTTTCACATCTCGATGTTGCGTAAGTATATAACAGATCCCTCTCATGTTTTGAGTTACATGCAGTTACAACTGAAGCAGGACCTAAGTTATGATGAACAGTCAGAGCGTGTTATTGAAAAGGGAATCAAGGAACTGAGATCCAAAAGGATTCCACTAGTTAAGGTCCCGTGGAAGAATAGTACGGAACGAGAAGCAACATGGGAGTTGGAGGAAGACATGAGAGAAAGATACCCTGAATTATTTGGTAAGAAAGAATTTCGAGACGAAATTTCTTTTGAGGGTATATTGTAGTGCACCAAAACATTTTTTATTTATTTATTTAAATTTTGTGCTTTATTTTTTATTTAATTGTTAAGTGTTGTCAATTATTTTATTTATTGTTTAAATTAATTGTTAGAATTTTTTGGTAGAATTTTTGTGAATTTAATTGTTAATTGTTTATTTATTTATTTTAATATGTGAATAAATAAGTTTACTAGGGAGCGTTCACGAATTCAGTTTTCCAGGGTTCTAGTGGAGATGGAGATTACTGATAATCCTCCTCGAAGTTTTTAGTTTATCAATGAGAATGGCCAGATTATGGAACAAGGAATAGAATATGAGTGGCTGCCTACTAAATGTAAGGGCTGTTCTGGGTTTGGGCATTCTATGGTAGACTGTCGTAAGGAGCATAAAACTCAATGGGTGAAAAGAGAAATTGTTACTAAACCTGAAGTTCTAGCTGAGAAGTCAAAAGATTCAGAGGGGCTTAATGAAGAGATCCCAGAGGAGCGAGTTGGAGCTTCTGATGTAGTGGAGAATTCAGGTCAGAAATCTATAGATGTTCAGCTTTTAGGGCAAGAAAGTCTGGTCAGTTAAAGGATCTAAATAGGATGAGGAATGGCAAACTCCTAGACGTGTAGCTACACAGATTAGGCAGGGTCTTACTACTGGTGGTAATACTCTCCCGGCAAAGACGGACATCTTAGAGCTAGTTCATCCAATGGATAAGTGTAATCTACTGAGTTGGAACTTAAGGGGGTTGAACAGTGCTAATAAACATATTTCAGTCCTAGATGTATGTAGTAGGAATAAGATTGGAGTTGGTGGTTTGTTAGAAACTAAAATGAGGGGGAATAAAATTGTTGAGTTCATGGAGCATAAATTTCCTAATTGGGAGTTTTACTCTAGTCTGACTATTGAGGGTAGGCTCTTAATCATTTGGAGGAAAGGTTTTGTGAGAGTGACTATATTGGAGGAGTCTCATCAGTTTGCCCACTGTATGGTTCACTTGGTAGGCCAGAGGGGTATTTTTTATGTAACTTTTGTCTATGGATACAATGTATTAGAGAGCAGAAGAAGCTTGTGGCAAGATCTTACCCGGATTTCTCTGACTGTGAAAGCTTGGATAGTGTTAGGGGACTTTAATGCCCCTTTTGTCTGGTTTTGATAGATCTGGTGGTAAACCCATTTCTGGTATAGAGTTGACAGACCCTTTATGTTGGCTAGCTGATGCCAAAGTTGAGACTCTTAAAAGCATTGGTTCTTATTTTACTTGGACAAATAACCAAGAAGGCTCAGCTAGGATTTACTCAAAGATCGATCATGTTTTCATGAATGAGGATTGGTTGGACCTATTTCCTCAATCTTTGGCTGTTTTTAGTTGGGAGGTAGTCTCGAATCACTGCTCTTGTGTAGTTTCTAATATTCCCATGGAGGCAATGGGAATTAAACTTTTCAGATTTTATAATTTTTGGACTGGTCATTCAGACTTTAAACAGGTTGTTTTGAGCAGTTGGAGGGCTCCTCTTAAAGCTTCTGGTCTAAGAGCGATCTATCTTAGGCTTTTGAGGCTGAAGCATAGACTTAAGAAATTTAACAGAGATTCTATAGGAGATATTGGTCTCAACTATCAGTCGGCTAAGGTGGCTTATCAGGATGCTCAACTTCAAGCCCAAGTTTATCCTCATGATTTCAGATTGCAAGAGGAAGTTAAGGAGAGGGCTACTGAGTTTCATTTACAGGAGCACATGTACCACAGCTTTCTTGCTCAACGCATCAAGATTACATGGATTAGGAAGGGGGATATGAATACTTCATATTTTCATGCCTGTTTAAAGAAACGTAGAGCAGAGAACAGTATTGTTACATATATTACAGATCAAGGATTAGTGATAGATGATTTTAAGGAGGTGGTAGCCCATTTTGTTGACCATTTTAAGAGCTATCTTGGCAGTCCCAGTTCAACTATTGGTAAAATAGACCTGCAGAGTATGGAAATGGGGTCTAAGCTTTCCTTAGATCAACAGCTCTTTCTCTTAAAACCCTTTTCCAGCAAGGAAATTAAAGCTGCATTTTTTGGAATTCCTAGCACTAAGTCCCACGGACCAGATGGGTTTGGCTCAGGATTTTTTAAAGAGCTTTGGCAGGA
Organism: Humulus lupulus; assembly: GCF_963169125.1. Taxonomy (NCBI): domain Eukaryota; kingdom Viridiplantae; phylum Streptophyta; class Magnoliopsida; order Rosales; family Cannabaceae; genus Humulus; species Humulus lupulus. The sequence continues at coordinate 123,006,144 of NC_084801.1, read as the reverse complement.
TATTAGGCAGGATGTTTGTTCAGCGATTATTCATGGTTTAACAACAGGTCAATTTCCTTCTGAACTTCATGAGACTACTCTTTCCTTGGTGCCTAAAGTTCCTAATCCAGCTCGGGCTATAGACTACAGACCTATTGCTTGCTGTTCTACGTTGTATAAATGCATGGCTAAATTGTTATGTTCCCGATTGGCTGTGGTTCTTCATGTCCTTATCCAGTCTAATCAGGGTGCATTTGTAAGGGGTAGGTCGATTGCTCATAATATCATGATATTTCAGGACCTCATCAAGAACTATGGAAGGGCTGTAACTTCTCCTCGTTGTGCTATCAAAATAGATCTTAGTAAGGCATACGACACAGTTGACTGTCAGTTTCTTGAAGACCTTTTGAGGGCCTTTTGCTTCCCTATGAAGTTTATTGGCTGGATAATGACTTGTGTGAGAAACACATCCTACTCTTTATTGTTAAATGGTAGAGTGCAAGGTATATTTAAGGGTGAAAAGGGGCTACGTCAAGGGGATCCTATGTCTCCCCTTCTCTTTGTGCTCATTATGGAATATATGACCAGAACTCTTCAATTGGCTGCTCGGAATTCTTCATTTCGTTATCACCCTATGTGTAAAAGTCTTAAACTCCTTAACTTGTGTTTTGTTGATGACCTGATTTTGTCTTGTAAGGGATCCCTCTCGGCAGTGAGCATTTTTAAGGAAGCCCTTGGGAAGTTTAGTGAGGCTACTGGTTTATCAATTAATGCCAATAAGTCTCATATCTATTTTGTTGGAGTTAATGCAGCTGAGAGAAGGGTGATTGCTCAGGCAATTCAACTTCCTGAGGGGACCTTTCCTCTTCGGTACCTTGGGGTTCCTATGAGACCAACCAAATGGAAACATGAGGATTGTGAGATTATTGTGCATAAAATCAGGTTGAAGTTGTTAACTTGGTCTAGTAGGCATTTGTCCTATGCAGGTCGATTACTCCTTATTCATTCTGCTCTGTTTGGCCTCAGAAATTACTGGATGAGTGTGTTTATTTTGCCTCAAAGTATTGTCAAGGAGGTTGAGAAATTATGCAGATTGTTTCTGTGGGAAGCTTCAGGGAATCGCAGTAAACTTCATCTAGCTTCTTGGCATCAGGTTTGCCTCCCTAAGGCTTATGGAGGGCTCGTGTTCAGGGATTGGGCTAGCTGGAACAGAGCTCTTCTAGCCAAATACGTTTGGGCTATTTCAGAAAAACAGGACCTCCTTTGGGTCAAATGGATCAAGGTTATATATCTGAAGGGAGTTAATTTTTGGAATTCTGTTTTGAAACAGGACAGCAGCTGGTATTGGCGGAAACTTTGCCACTTAAGGAGTAAGTTCAGCGAGAGAGAGGTGCTTGCAGCTGGAATCTCAGGGAAGTTCAAGCCTTCCAAATTATATAACAGTACAATAAATCAGCAGCTTGTGGAGTATAAGAATGCAGTTTGGGGTAGGACAATCCTTCCTAAGCACAGGTTCTTGCTTTGGCAGGTGGTCAATTCTTACCTTCTGACTAGAGACAATTTAGCTAGATTCAATATTCAGTTGAATAGCTTAACTTATCCAGTTTGTGAAGACCATTTGGAGAGTCACAATCATCTCTTTTTTTATTGCTGCCATTCTAAGAGGATTCTGTCTTTCATTTTTTCTTGGCTTGGGTTTCAAGCTTGGTCTAGTAACTATAATGATTGGGTAGTTCAGCTCAATATTGGGCAGAGTGGCATCATGGATTCTATTCTGAACTTGGTGTTAGCTGCAGTGATTTATAGCATCTGGCGGAATAGAAATAGGTGTATTTTTTATGGTTATTCTTTGACAACTAGTTGTATAGCAAAGGAAGTTATTACCTTAGTTAAGTATAGGTTATACATTGTTCATAACAGGAAGATTTCTCCTCAACATAAGCTCTTTATAAGGAAACTTCAATGTAACTAGTGTGAGTTTTGGGGCTGTTTGTAGCCGTGTACTGGGTTATGTTGGTTGGGTGTCTTGGCCTTGGCTGTAATGTTTTGTTTGTTCAATGAAGTTTTTCCTTCTTGATCAAAAAATATATATATATATGTGAATAATTGAGTTTTGGATGAATGCACCAAGGTGCATGGTAGGTAGTAATACACCTTAGTTATTGAGTGTGTGCATGTTCATGGTTTCATGGTGCACTTGAATGGAATTTTATACACACTATATTTTTTCCTTTTATTAATTTTATTTAGTCTATATAATTGAAAAAAAGGGTAACAAGGTCTAGAGTGGATGGCAAGTGGGAAAAGGAGGGAAAGTAAGTTGTCTCGTTTATTTTTTTCCTTCAATCATATAAATCAAAATAAAAGAAAATAGACACAATTAGGAAACTTACAAATTTTTCTCTTAGGCTATTTTGGCTAGGTTAGAATAAAGAAGGAATTAAAAAGGGAAGAGAGCATTATGCTCATTGGAACCATTATCTAGGAGAAGAAGGATAGAGAGAGTGTGTGTGAAAGCTAGAGAGAGAAAGAGAGAAAGAAAGGAAGAAGAGCAGAAGAAGAAGGGTAGGGTTTTCCAAAAGACCCCTAGGTATGTGTTCATGTTTTTGTTTTATTTTCTTTAGTCTTGAATTCCCTTCCTCTTGAAAGAATCTAAGAGAATATTTGTGGTTTTTCTTTTCTTGATGTTCGAAACCCTAGGGAAGTATTTCAAGGGTAGTGGCCAAATTTGGGTTCTTTGATTTCTATCAGAGGTAAAGGAACCTCTATTCTTGATTTGGTTCTTATATTTTTAACTTTTTGATATATATATATATTCATGGTATGTGAGTTTTGGAATGATTGTTGATGCTATATTGCCCAATGTTTTTCCTATAATTTGATGCTATGTATGTTTTGGCTTAAAGGTTCTATGTGTAAGCATGCTAGGGATTTGTCTATTTTGGCTTGTGGAATTTCAGCCTAGGGGTGGTTATTCAAGCATGTTAATTCACATTTATGTGTTCATGTCAATGCACTACTACAAAACTGGGCTTTCCCGACACCCAACCACGACAGTCAATTCTGTTGACTGCCGTAATTGTTTAGCGGGACTTTACACCGACAGTTAAAAACTGTAGGCATAGAGACCAATGCCGACAGCTAATAACTGTCACCGTAGCTTTTGACTGTCGCTATTGACCCCAACGCCGACAATGAATTCGAGACCAATGCCGACAGTTAAATTGTGTCGCTATTGACCCCAACATCGACAGTTAATTTGAGACCAATGCCGACAGTTAAAATGTGTCGCTATTGACCCCAACGCCGACAGTAAATTCGAGACCAATGCCGAAAGTTAAAATGTGTCGCTATTGACCCCAACACCGACAGTTAATTCGAGACCAATGCCAACAGTTAAAATTTGTCGTTATTGACCCTATCGTCGATAGTTAATAAAAGCTCAATACTGACAGTTATAAAATATCGTCGAAATTCAAATAAAAAATTATATAAAATTATAATTAATGAATAATATAATTTAAAAAATAAACTAAATTATGTAAATATATTTATAAAAATAATTTATTAATTAAAAACCTTAAAAGCTAGATTTTTTTTTTGTTTCTAAATTTTTAAATTATATTAATTTTTTATTTATAATAATTTCTATATCAAAATTTAAATTCATTATGCTATAATGAATAATATACTTAAATTTTATTTATTTAGCATATTTATGAAAAAATTAATTAAAAAAGTGTTATTTTATTGATTGATTAAATATTGTAAAATAATTTTAAAATTTCACTAATAATATTTGTGTTTTTATTTTTTTAAATCCATGTTGAAAATATTTGAAAAAAAATAAGCAATAGTTGAAAGTAAATATATAAAAGTATGCATTAATTAACAACTTTTAAAATTATTATATAGAAATAAGATATTTAAATAATAAATATTAGTTGAATGACGTTTTTGAATAACTGGTTAAACTTTTAAATAATTTAAAAATATTGAATTTTTAATAATTTATATTAAATATTAATAAAATAAAACTTTAAAAATAAATATACTTTCTATTAATAATATCAGGAAAAAATGAGGCTTCAATCCTCATTTTCTTCCCTGCCAGTCGACCTCTCCTCTCTTTGCGCGAAGCTAGGCAAATGGCGACATCCAAGGCGAACGACCCAGGTGAACGACAACAACCTAGGCGAGCCACTCATTCTCTACACTCTCTCGATCTTGGTCTTGAACTTATTTGTTATTTTCACCTACAGGACGACACTAAGGATGGGTCGCAAACGGTGGTGAACACCGACAATAAATGAGTTGTACGACTCAGACTGCGTCAATGTGGACATTGCTGGAGTTGGGTTCACATAGGGATGGGCTCACGAGGGATTGGGTTTGCTAGAACTGAATTTGTGGGGAGATGGGTCATGGGGCACCGAGCATACATATGATTTTGGTACTTTTTTTATTTAAGCATTCTATGATGTGGAAAATGCACTGTTGTATTTTGGGTTGGTCACACTTCACGTTTATCCTCTTATCTGATATAGATACATCATATGCACATATTTCATTTCTATATGAGTTTCTGAAATTGTTATTATTATTATTCTATCAGAGTCTTCAGTAATTCTAACTTTTACTATATCAAACATGGGCATATGCTATTGTATATGAGATTTTGTCTCTTGGTCGTCGTTTGGATAAGTTAAAAATATTTTTGCTCCTTGGTAACTTTCTATTAGAGTTTGAAACATCAGAAGAAATGGAAATTGGATCCAAATTTTACCAAGTCTTGGTACGACAGAGATGCCAAAATATTTGAAGCTGAGAAATATACAGAAAAGGAGCTTGGGAGTAGTAAGTGGAACTTAGTAATTGAGTAGCCTCAATATTTATTAGAAAGGGATAGACAATGTTATTTGATTTATTAAATAATGTTATGACTTGGTTTTGTTTGATCAGTTTATTTTCTTTCTTATTGTTTTATTTTTCTTAAGTTTGTTTGCATTTTAAATTGATGATTAGTTATTGGATTTGAATAATAATGTGTTGTTACGTGTGGTTGGGAAAATTGAAGAAAAAAAAGAGTTATATAATATGTAGTAATTTTGATAACAATAGAAATTCATTCGCAATTAGAACTGTAGTGTGTGAAGTTTTTTAAATATGATTTTACCATGTTGGTCTTAGCTGATATAGCTCTATTCTTCATTTAATGGGACTATATTATTGATCTCTTTATTTGATTCTTTTAGCTGAGAATTGGTTGTGAAACCAAGTTTTTCAATTAAAGTTTGTTAATTCATTTATGATTTATTTCTCTGTATATCCATTTTATAGTTGATTAATGCATCTTAACCCATTTTTCTATTTAATCTAGGTAATTGAGTTCTTAAAATGAAATTTAAAATTGATTGTTTTTTTCTACTTGTATAGTCTATTAGCTTTAAAATGTTGTTATTCTGACATTTTTATTTGAAATTGTATGGATAACAAAAGACAATATATGATAATAATTTATCAGGTTTATGCCTGTGTGTTCTGGCTTCATATTTTTATAAAGTACCAGTTTAAAATTTTCTGCAGAACTTAATTCATCAAACCAACTAATGAGAATAAAACTCAATAACGTGTCAAAGTGACAAGTGGAAGAAAAAAAATGACAACACATATGCTTCTGAAAAGATGTTTTTGCTAATTATGCTTAGAATACAGCAGATAGAGTTAATATTTTTTTTACTAATTGACAAGCTTTGATTTTAATTGCAGTCACATGATGTGATATATCATTTCTTTTTTTTTTCTTTTGTCAAGGTTAATCTCTTTGCAATGCATATTGGCAAATCAGCTGAGCAAATTGAAGTTGACATTAGGCGTCCAAAATATTTTAGTCCTAGTGAGGCAGTTGAATATGGTGTCATAGACAAGGTATTATTATCATTAGTTGAAATTGCTACAAAAACAAAAAAAAGAGATTTAATAGTATGGTTGCCTAAATTACCATGTTTCCTAACTTTCTCTAGGTTACCTGAATTTGAGACTGCTATAGAAATGACTCCTTTTATATATTGTCCTTCTGACCTGAAATCATATTCAAAAGTTTGGTTAAATTTTGCCTCATGACTCATGGTTCTTCTAGTATCCTGTAGGGTGACTCCATTTATTGATTTTGTTGCTTCCAGGTAAGTTTACAGCAGAAGGTAACAAGTAGCACCTCAGGAATGCGTGAGACTGTTGAAACAAGTTTGCTTTCATAGCATAGGGCAAAGGTATATCTCTATTTCTTTTTGTCTTTCTCACAGTTATGGTTGTCACACTAATCATAGTGTGAACTATTGAGAATCATAACTCCTTTTTTTTTTTTTGAATTGTTGTAGGAAGTAGTACAAATTCTTACTTTGGAAAGACTATTGGTAACGATAGTGAGTACAAGGACAAGAAGAAGAAATATATGTTGTTGGACAATGAATTTAGTGTTTTATTTTATTTGTAATTTTTATTAGAATAAATGATTCCTTGGAAATATTTTGTATAAGTTTTGTTATTTTAATCTATAATTTTTTAGATTTGTATATAAATGTTTCATTTAAATCATAGTTTTTAATTTAAAATAAAAATAAATAATTTTTTTGCAAGGAACGACAACACCTAATAACTGTCAGTGTTGCCAGCAACGACGACACCTAATAATTGTCGGCGTAGCCAGCAACGACGATACCTAATAACTGTCGGCGTTGCCAGCAACAACGACACCTAATAACTGTCGGCGTAGCCAGCAATAGCGACACCTAATAACTGTTGGCATAGATACCCCTACGCCGGCATAGGCAAATACGACAGTTAGTCGACTGTCGTCGTAGCTCAATAGCGACAGTTAAAAACTTTCAGGAAATCCCATTTTTGTATTAGTGATGTACTGTTAGAAGCATGACAGGTTTGTAAGATCTTAAATAAGTTCTTTTAAAAATGTTAATAGATGCATGCTAGGGTTTAAGTGTTGTCTTGATCTATTTTATGCCAATGTAATTCCCCCAATATTTTGTAATCATGCAAAAAGGAAACATGAAATCTTGATGATGAGGTTTCGGCCATAGGTGTGATGTATGATGAGATTTTTTTTTTGTCACCCATGCACATTAAGAACATGTTAGGTTAGTTGGTTAAATGAAAGATTTGTCTTAAATCCTTGATAAATTGATGTATTGGTGGAACATGAATATTCATAATTGAGTTTTGAAAAGCATGAGTTTGAAATGAAATTTTATGATGAATATGCTTGCTGATTTTGTGTTTAAGTGATGAGAAATATGATGAAATGAATGATTTTGCGAGTGCTATGATGTTTTTAAGAAATTAAAGGGAATTTTAATATACATTAAAATGATATTTTTACTCAAATAAATACCTACAGTTTTTTTTAATATTTTATAACGAATATATGATTTTTTTTTTAATTCTATGATGGTGATTTTTTAGGGTTTAAATTGTTGCTGGAAGTTTTGGTAAAATATGAAAAGTCTTTTAAATGAAAGAAAGTTTGTATGCTGATTGAAATAATATAACACCTAAACTATGTAAATATTAAAAAGTAACCATGAGTGTTCATTTTAATGGATATTATTTTCTTTATTTTTAATTAAGAAAAATGTTGAGATTAATTTACTTGTGATTTTTAAATAAATTAAATGGTGGCTGGAAGTTTAGTTTAATATTTTAAAGATAATTATTTAATTTTCACATATGAATTTATTCTACTTAAAATTTAGTCTTAAAATAATACAAACAAAATATATTTTTCTCGCACCCAAAAATTATATTTTCTCACATCAATTTTTGTAATTTTATTAGTTTAGATAAAATTGTGATATTCTTAGGAAACATGATAATTATAAATATTTTAAATAATGTCAAGCCTTAATTATTTCAATGTACTTTAAAAATAATAAATGGATTCATTATATTTCTAAATGGCTAAATAAATTATTTTTATGAAATAAAATAATGTGTTAAGAGGTTTAATCAACTTAGTAATTTCAAAGAGATAAATAATGGTAATAAAATATGTTGCTAAATCCTTATTTTGAAAATGATAGAAATAAACGCGTAGAAATTATCATTTTTTAACGTCACTTTTTAACAACGTTCACAAGTATGAATGTCGCATGCAAATGCACTTTTACATTAAAGAATATGTCTAATATTCAACCATATGATTTTTACTTAAAAACCATGCATGTAAAATAGGTGTAAGTTGCATTATTCTTTTCGTGTTTTTATGTATAAATATGCATGTTTGGAAAATATGTGTAGTTTTCACCATGTGTGCATGGCCCATGCACACATGGAGTGTATGAGTTGGGCACAAGAAAGTCTTATGTGATGCTAAAGAATGTTATTTGAAATGGTTATAGGCTCATTGTGAAGTTTGTCAATTTTCGCTTTGCTCGGACCTGAGGTGAGAAAGTTAGATAGAATTCTAGTTGTTTATGTTATGAACGGTAAGATTGGCTTGTATGAATATAAATTATATGTATGATGATGTACCATGTATGAAATGCTATTTTGATATGATATGATGATTGTAGAAATTAATGTAGTTTTCCTTGGCTTTGAGATGACTGGATTGCATGTATTTCTATATGTTATATGATATGTAATGGTTGTTAGTGTGTTGAACGTGACACAACAAAGGGGTTACTAAGGATATGAAGACGTAACTCGAGTTACTAAGGATGTAAAAACATAACTCATAGGGCAGACACGCTGAGGTTATTCAAGGACAAGAGTTCCTGTTTACCTCAAGATGTGACATGAACAAGATAGTGGGCCATGTTCACAAAGATATGATGATGATGCTTATGATGATAATGTTCATGATGATTATGTATATGATGGTGATGCTTATGATGATAACGTCTATGATGATGATGGTTATGATAATTATGTTTATGATGTATAACGATGTATGAATGTGAATATGTTTTGTTGTTGTTATCCCCAAATGTTTATGATGTATAATGATGTATCAATGTGAATCAGAAGTGGCAATCAGAAGTGACAGGTGGTCGTGTATGATTGTCAAGCGGATCTTCAAGCAGAACATTAATGGTCAATAAATGTGTTGACCAAGGGAAGCGCAAAGGTAAGAAAATGACCTACGAAGTTGTGATATCGCTGGTGGGAAGATGGTTTTACCTGGTCCGGAAATAATTCACCCGACCGGATAGGAATTAAACTAGTCAGGAGGGAATATTACTCGACCAGACACATCAGAAGGGGTGTTTTCTGACAAGGAAAGGGTTTAACTGGTCAAGAAACGATTTACCCGACCAGATAGGAATTTAACTGGTCAGGAGGGAGTCTTACCCTACCAAAAAGGGGTTTCAATTTAGTGTTACCTCAGAAAGGGGTTTCACCCTACCAGTTACCTCAGAAAGAGGTTTCACCCGACCAGTTGCCTCAGAAAGGGTTTTCACCCGACCAGTTACCTCAAAGGGATTTCACCCGACCAATCATCTCAGAAAGGGGTTTCACCAGACCAGTCACCTCAGAAAGGGGTTTCACCTGACTAGTTACCTTAGAAAGGGGTTTCATCCAACCAGTCACATCAAAAACGGGTTTCACCCAACCAGTTACCTCAGAAAGGGGTTTCACCCGACTAGTTGCATCAGAAAGGGTTTCACCCAACCAACTATGTTTGATTGAGGAGTGTATCCGACCGGATGTGTCAGAATCTTAGGAGTTAACTGCCCAATGACTTCTTTACAGAATGTCAGTAACAACTTCAACCCAAATCGCTCATAACTACCGCGCGAATCTCTCAGATATTCCGAAGTAATAGCTATATTGTTGTAATTTTAATTTGTTTATTACTTTTTTCTGATATGTATATGATGATTGTAGAAATTAATGTAGTTTTCCTTGGCTTTGAGATGACTGGATTGCATATATCTCTGTATGTTGTATGATATGTAATCGTTGTTAGTGTGTTGAACGCGACACAACAAAGCGGTTACTAAAAATATGAAGATGTAACCCGAGTTACTAAGGATGGGAAGACGTAACTCATCAGGCAGACACGCCAAGTTTATTCAAGGACCAGAGTTCCTGTTTACCTCAAGATGTGACATGGACAAGACAGGGGGCCATGTTCACAAAGATATGATGATGATGAAGATGCTTATGATGATAACGTCTATGATGATTACGTTTATGATGATGATGGTTATGATAATTATGTTTATGATGTATAATGCTGTATGAATGTGAATATGTTTTGTTGTATTTACTTGTGTGTTGTTTGTACTTCCTTACTGGGCTTTTAGCTCACCCCCTTTCTTTCCTTCCAGATAACATATAGGATTTCTCTTTTGCACGCGTGGTGATGTGGGGAGTTCCGACGTCAGGGTGTGTATGGCATGGGGGTATCCTATGGGCGAAAAAATGATCAGCTTAACGCCAATTTCTAAAGAACAATGTTATGGTTTTTTTTTACTTTTCAGAACTCATCAGTGGGACTTGAACTTCATTTATTTTGAAAACGTTGCATGAAAACTGTTACTTTTATTTTAAACTATTGGGCCCAACTTGCATGTTTTAGCAAGGCTCCACTGGGATTTTCATATAATAAGTGGCTATCTTCTATAAGTTTATGAGCATGTAAAAGTTTACAAAGTATTAGATTAGGGCGTTTTACAGGATATGAGCGCAACTGGTCAAAACCAGTTGTTGCATCTAAATGAAATTTATGAGTTTTGGAACGAGGCGTATGAGAATGAAAAAATATACAATGAACGCAAAAAATATTGGCATGACAAGAACCTTGTTTGCTAGGAATTTCAACCGGGACAGCAAGTGTTACTGTTTAACTCAAGGCTGAAACTTTTTCATGGTAAATTAAAGTCTAGGTGGTCGATACCTTATACAGTGGTGAAGGTATTTCTTTATGGCTCTTTGGAATTGAAGAATAAAAATGGCGAGACCTATAAAGTCAATGGACAGTGTGTGAAGCCGTATTTAGGAGGTTCATTTGATCAATGCAAGTTCGTCACCCTCTTGAAGCCCATCTGAAGAGGAGTTTAGCGTCCGGCTAAATGACGTTAACAACAGAGCCATTGGGAGGCATCTCAACATTTTAATTTGTTTTTTTTTTGAACAATTTAATTTAATTTTTGTTTGTTTGTTTGTTTTTTTTAAGTTATTTTAATTTTATAAATATTGTTTTGTTTCTGAACCATGGAAAGCGTAAAAAATGAAAAAAGAAATGTTTTTTGGGCCGTGGCACAAGGAAGGAGAGTCGAGACTAGCTCCTTGACAGAGAGGGGTGTTTTTCAGAGGAGTGTCACATCTCTTGGGCGAAATATAAATTTTTTTGGAGGTGGGCTGCGGTGCGAAGAAGTCTGAGCTGCGATGCCTGGAAATAAATTTTCCAGAAAAAAATAGGCCCCTCGCGGTGCAAGTTCGCCATAGCAACATAAAAAAATACCTTTCTCTTATTTTTCCTCATTTCTCCTCACCAACAATTTTTCTCTTCCTTTTTCCTCCGCCCACCACCAAAACCAACCACCACAAACCTCCATAACCATCATCCATCCTCCCAAACACCATCAAATCTTTATTTTATCCTATATCTTGAATTTCCCCGTCCTAAACAACCATTTACCCTCCAAATCCCTCTTTCCCACTTTCTAAACCCTAAAAAACTCAATTCTTCACACTTCTATCAAGAAGTCTTCAATTTCTTCAAGATTTTGGGGCATTAATGCATCACAAGAAGTTGTTCTTCTTCAAGTAAGTCTATTCCATTTACTTTTTGAAACAACCATGTGATTTTGTTCTACATTAGAGGATATTGGAGTTTTGGAAGAGTTGAATGCATTTCTAGTGGCGAATTGTGATATTGAGATTATTTGCATTATGGAAATTGAGTGATACTTGGATATTGTTCTGGATTGTGTGTTGTGGATTTTTATTGATTGCATTTTAGGAATGTGAAGAATTTAGGGGTAGTGCTGCCAGATTTGTGATAGCATTTGGGGAATTTTACAAGTTTTAGCCAGGAACCTAAGAGAAATCAACCCCGAAACACCTCTTGTAATAAAGCCTCCTCTTCTAAATATGTTCCACCACCACCAACTCGAGCAGATTATAATACAGATAAGTTTTCCACCAAAGAAGTTTCGGTTTTGTTTCGAAGGGTGAGTAACAAATCAGTGGTCCCGTTAAGGGGGATGGGATTTCAAAACGAGCCTTATCAGAATCCCACATATGAGATTATAAGGGCTGAAATTGTGAGGCGACAGTGGTGCATTTTTGTAGACCATAGCCAAGTGGATAAGGGAAATTTGTAACGACCCAAATTCGCTAATGAGGCTTAAGGGTCTTGATTAGTGTGCCAGGAGGGCAATAATGTATTTAATGTGATTTAAATGTGTAATTATATGATTAATAATGTTTGTATGATAATTGATGATAATATGATATATATATACATATGTGATAAATGTGAGAACCACATTATTATGTGGATAAATCTGCAATCGGCGACTTAGGGCGATCCTAGGGCTAGATAGCGGGAAAAAGTCACAACGGGGCATTATAATTGACTTTGGTTAGGTCAGGGGTATTTTAGGCATCGGGTAATGATTTAGACTATCGGGTTATGAAAATAAATATATGGAGATATATTTGAGGTTAGAAAGTTTAGGCGGGAATATTGGGGAAATTTACTATTTTGCCCTCGGGGATGTTTTCGGTACCCCGAGCTTTGGGATTAGTCTAATAACCTAAGGATATACTTTGGAAGACTTTAGAAAATACTAGACAGAAAACTTAAACCGACCCTTTCTCAGCCTTCTCTCTCTTATCTCTCTTAAGGAAGGAAAACACTGAAATTTGAGGAGGAATTGCTGGAATAAAGCTAAATCTTTGGGAATTGAAGGGATAAATTGGAGGTTTAGCTCAAGGACTGATCAAGAACTAAAACAGAGCTAAGGTAAGCAATGATTTTCGTTTCTGTGGTTAGGAATTTTGAGAAAATGGATGAGTTCTTAATGGTTGTGGTTTTGGTATTCAAGGTGGAATTTGAGGCTGAAACTTTGAAGATAGGTCAGGGAACTCCTGAAGAAGTGATTCTACAGCTGAGGTAAGCTTTAATCCAAGGTTTGATGGTTGTATTCTAGTATCTCCATGGCTGGCTTTGTGTTCTTGGGTTAGAAGGTTTCAGTAATTGAAATGGGTTTTTTATGGGTTTCTAGCCTAGGATTAGGCTGGGGTGTGTTGTTGGAATCTCGTGGGAAGTATTTGGACAATTGTTTTGTGGATTTGGGGTGGTTTTGAGTGAGTTTGCATGAGGATTGGGAGTTAAAAATGGTGGTTTTTCTGGGTTCGAAGGGGTCGGGCCGCGGCATAGTTCTTGGTGAGCAGCGGCCCTTCGAATCTGAGTTGTGCTGAGGAAGGAGGATGGGCCGCAACATGGCCTAAGGAATGCCGCGACCCTTACCTATTTTTGGGCATTTGGAGGCCCCTGGTTGGGGCCATGCTGAGGCATGGTTGGCTAATGCCGCGGCCCTTAAGGGATTTTGGGATTTTGTGATTCTCGACTTGGGAATTTAACCTAGGGTGCCCGGGATTGAATATTTTACCATGTTTGGTGAAGTTCAATGTTTCGGAGTCTAGAACTTTGTCTAGAAGCTCATTTAAGATTTTTGATGGTATCTTTTATCTTGGTTGTGACTAGGTGCTAAGCTAGGGCTCGGGGATCGGATCGCGCTCAAGAAGATCGCTCGTAACCAGTTCACGTGGAAGCCTAAGGTAAGAAAACTGCACCTGGTTGAATATATGTGACGGGACTAAGGGTTCCCTATTGTGAATGCTTGAAAAGATGGTATTATGCCATGCAAGCTATTTAGTGAACCAAGGCCTAAAGGTGCCAAGGGTTACACTAGCGCACAGGCCGCGGTTCGGCCACTGGAAGCCGAGGACAGCTTTTTATGCATTGAGCTCGGTTTAAGCAGGCCGGAGTCAGTGGGGTAAACAGAGGGTGCGGCCTAAGTTGTCGGCCCTGATTATTATGTGATATGAATGTTATAAGTGTTTGACTGCATCCATGATTCTAAATATATGCGGAGTGGTATTAATGTGGATTATTTGATAAGAGTACATGCTTAATGAATTAACTGTCTGTTATCATTGATTGTGTTGTATATGTTGTTTTCTTGTTGGGCCTTGTCTCAAGGGTGCTACGTGGTGCAGGTAAAGGCAAGGGTAAGCTTGATTAGCCTTGATTGGAGAGCTCTGCGAGCAGAATGTACGTAGCCAGCCGCTCAGCCGCCACGGTTGAGGTTTAGGCAGGGACGCAAAACCCAAAGATTGTCTATTTTGCCTTAGTATGGCTAACCTTTGTTTATGTACTTTTGGGAGTCTGTAAATCAGCTTTTAACTCTGTTTCTTTTGGGATCCCGTGTGTATAACAGTCTAATTATATAAATGAGTCTTTTGAGACCAAAACCTTTTTAACCCTAGCTCTTACATGTCTAATGACACGTTTTTTTAAAATAATGACTTGATTAGCAAGTCTTGCACCTTTATAAGTACACAGTGTAGCGGTCTTGGCTATCCAGGGCGTTACAAAATTACTCACTCCATTATGAATTTTATGCGAATTTCCCTAGTCAGAGTGCAAATTATGAAGTCCATGTGAGGGGGCAACAAGTGTTGCGCGGATGTACAATCTTGGAATACATTGCTTCATTTGCCTTATTACCTACTGGAAGAAGATGAATATCACTAATTTTCTTATTTCAGTGAAATTGATTACGTATTTGTTGTTAAAACCTTAGGCATGCCTAGTGTGGTGAACTGAAATTTTGACAGCGGAAATACCCGTGCGGCACCTTGACTCCTCTAAGCCAAGGTCAACCTTCTAACCATTCGAATAACAATGAGCACATTTTTTCGCGCGACCGTGTGCCTCTACACACTTCCGTCTCTGGAACAACTTCTGCTAAGTCATTCTCTCAAGCATCTATGACTGCAACCATGCATCAAGGCTATCAAGCTAAGGCATTCACACTGTCCATAGGTTCTCACTATGGCAAGGCAAATCCCAACATCGATGCTCACCCAGACATTCGCAAGCCAAGGTAGCATGTGTGTCCAAGAGCCAATGCCAAGCTGACGTGCCAACACCTCTCATCATGCCCCATTCGATATTATCTGAATTGCTCACATCATAGACCAAGGACTCCCATACATCCATGGTCTAATCCTCAAGGCACCATGCCTTCACTGGTCTTTGCAGGCCCTCGAGACTAGTTGCCAGACTAGTAGCACACACTGGACCTCTCTCCTACTCAAGCATAGTGCACCCTCCAATGCTTTCATGCTATCAATCCCCACGAATGACTTCCTGTGCCATCTCTCGTCGAGACTCATGGCCATGGTGCACCACGACGTCTCTCAGAGGTTTCGGCCACATTCCATGCAAATGGCATCTCGGCAAGCCAAGGGAACCGTACCCATAAACCTCTGACAGCACACTTTAATGCACTACCGGGGCGGCCCGGTAATGTCCATGAGTACTCCTACTCATGGAGACATATGAGTCCCGTCGTGGTCCTCATATGTCCACCCTACTAGTCCTCCAAACTAGTGGTAGCTCACTTGATGCACCTGCACCGGGGGTGGTGGAGAGCTGACACCAGGTGCTCCCCCTATATAGAGCCTTATGAGCTATTAGCCTTCTACCAGGAACATATATGATTTTTGCTTGGGAGACATATTTGGCTCTCAGCATGCCAATTCTCTGAATCTCCCAAATATAATCACAGCATTGCGTTCATTGACCCTTCAATATAGAACCTACCAAGTCTCATCCATCTCCAGTCAATATTGAAGATATTTATGAAAATGCCACTGCCGTACAAACTAGGCATCAGCATGCTCACCAGCTTGCACCCTCGCGTGCGCATCTGACCGAGCACCAACCTAGCTTGTAACAAGCCCTCAAGGCCGACATGTTACACCTGGGGCCTAGTTCACTTACAAAGATGGGGTGCCTAAGTCTATGTGGAGATATCAATTGAACCCCGTGGCACAAGCTTGGGTTTATTTTGTGAGTGCTCGTCTTCTTCCCAATAAGCACTTATCCAACATTGACAAGGACCGGTTATTTCTTGTATTTTCTATAATGACAAGTATGAAGGTGGATGTGGGTCGAGTCATTCGTCAAAGTATTCGACGGAGTTATCGCCTTACTACGACTGGTGGCTTAGGACATGGGTCGTTTATAACGGATTTATGCAAGATGTATGACGTCCCCAAGCTTGAAAGTGATATCATATTTTGGCAATGAACCCCATCACTAGATCCGTCATGCTAAATTTTCTGCCGGCCACACTTGAGCGGCTGCCAGCCAATGCGCCTAAACGTTCACAGCTCAAAATGAGGGGAATGATGACGGGGTAGAAGATGGTGACGGAGATGGCCCAGTTGGTTATCCAGGACAGAGTTATAATGCACCTCTTTCAGCTCTTGGTGGTCAAATTGATTCTCATGCCTAGCGGACTCATGATCGATTGGATTATATTATTCAACAAAATCAAAATATTATCCAATCACATTATGCTCAGAATCAACATTGGAATCACATGGAGCAAAGGTATGATCATGAGGTTCACCGTTGATCAACAGAATAATTTTGGCTATCCTCCACAGTACCCACCCCACCGCTGCCACCACCATTTTGAGATAGATTGTCGGGATTTTGGTAAGTCTTCTTTCTCTTTCTTTCTTTTACACATTAGGGACAATGTGTTCATTAAGTAAGGGGGGGATGGGTCTTCTTTATTTTTTTTATTAGTGTTTAGTTGTTTGTTTGTTGTTAGTGTCTTAGTTGGGCAATTAACTTTAGTGTCCTATTGTTGGTGAATCAAGTTGATAATGATAGTCGATGAGATTGAGTGAATACAGTGTGATATAATTAATGAAATTTAAAGCTATGCTGTGGAACATAATCTGTGTGCTTAAGTTGGATTTTTCATGAGTTTACTTGTGGTTCTTAATAAAGATGAACACTTGATCATGATTGTTGAATTTCTTGTACTCAATGGTGTGGTTTATGTATTACTGGATATTTGGTTGGAAGAAAGATGTTGTAAAATTTTAGAACTTGCTTGTTTACTATTTGAGATGAAATTTATGAGACTTTGCATGCTTAGGAAGATGATTAAGGCATTTAGTTGGAACGTTTGAACTTTTCGAGCTGACTTTTACAATTTGTTATCCACAATTAACCTATTTGAGCTTTAAATTAAATTTTGTTTATTGTTTGTACCATGTTTTGAGCTTCACCAAGCTCAGTTATATTCCTTTCCCGTTGACTACCATGAGTATATAATATGTAATTGGAGAAGTAATGTGTTGGGAATGGTTTGTAGAGAGAATATATATTATATTTCATTGTTACTTCCTGTGAGTAATAAAGAAAAAAGTTTGGGGGAAGTATACATCATTTAAAATATATATATATTTGGTTGAGTTACGATATATCTCTCTCAAGCAATGAACAAGAGGTAATGAAGGGTTGATTGTGGAGTGTAAAGTTGTATATTGGTTTGATTAGTTTATAAACTTGTGGTAGGTTGAGCTTAAATGACTTTTTCACCTACCTTCACCTAAGTCGTCCGTGATAACCTTGAAAAGTCCTTGTGATTCTTGAGCATGTTTCAGTCTAAATTAGTGGAAAATAGTAAGTTACCAAGCCTATGGGATTATGGATTCGATTGACTATTGGTGTGAATTCGGTTTGTGTAAACTGAGTTGAGTACTTGTTTATTCATTAATCATGATTTGGTTGTCATATGTATTAATGCTTCAAAGTGAATTTGAGAAATATTTGACTTGAAATTCTGGATTGTAAAATGATGGCTATAATGTTCTAAGGATTATATTACATGGTATTCATGATTTTTTAGGCTATATATATTGTTATTAACTTGATTCCTTTTAGAGTTCATTTGTGTTTTTAGAGTGTTTAGAGCTTTTTAACTCAACGACGAGTAAAAGTTAAGTTTGTGGGAGTTTGTTGAGTTTAGTTTTATATTGTTTTTAGGGTGTGTTTTAGGTAGTGTCATTAGTGTTTTTAGTGGTTTTTTACAGATTTATGCGTGTGTTTGTTGTGTTTCCAAGTTTTAGCTCGTAACAAAGGGATGGAGTGGTTGTGGTGAAATTAACGTCGAAATTGAGGCCAAAGTTGCAATTTTGAAGAGTTTTTAGATTAAGAAAGCATCGGGAAGCGTTTGGGATGTCGGTGGATTAAATCGGGCTTGAAATGGTGAAATATGAAAAAATTTAGTTGAGTCGTGATGCTTGGAAGCTGAGCCGCGGCTAGGTCCTTGGCAGAGAAGTTGTTTTCCTGGAGTTATGCGGGTTGCGGTGCCCAAATGCTGAGCCGCGGCGCTGGAGTTCGTTTTTGCTCAGAGGTCAGACACGGGCTGCGACGCCCAAATACTGAGTCGCGGGGCCTGAAACGTCCGTACACAACATAGCTGAGGGCAGTTTTGTCGCTTTTGATGGGAAAATTTAGGGCAGATGATAAGTTCGAATTTGGAGATGAAAAACACAGAGTTTTGGTAGTAGAAAACAAGAGGAACATGCTTGGGAGCCATTCAGGTGAAGATTGGATTGGATCTACAATTTTTCTTTTCTCTTTTCTTTATTCTTCTTTATGTTAATCATTAGTATTATGGAGCTTTTAGTCATGTTTATGAACTAATTTCATTATTAGGGTTTCTAATTGACTCTCTTGAAACTCTATTATGATTTAATGCATTTGTCTATTTCTTCCTCATCTAAAATTTACTCAATTTGTGTCTCTTGTGTATATGATTGATTGCGCACTTTTTACATACGATTTATGAATTTGAATCAAAATTTGAAAAGTGAAATTTGAATATGCAAAAAAATTGAGTAGACGTATATTTCAATTTAGAACAAAAGTATGAAATTGGTCTATGTGATTTAGGGCTACATTTATTGCTTCCTATTGTTTGAATTGAGCATAGAAATATAGGGAATTCACATTAGGTTGAGTTTTCTATTTCTTAATTTGAATAGTTAATACTTTTGTATGCCTATCATTTTAGTGAGAATAATTTCAGTGGTTATTGCATTAAAGAATAATAGAGTGGATAGTAGGGAAGATTAGAATTCTTAATTGTTCTCATTCGTGAATTTCATTCTTGTGTACTAGTTGTTAATTTATTTGTGCACTTTACATTTATTTATGCTTTCTTGATTTTCAATTTTACAAATCCAATTTTCATTAGTCAAGTAGAAATCAAGAATTAATTAATGGTAATTGATAAATCAGTCTTCGTGGGACGATACATTGTCTTACCAAGATTTATTACAAATTGCAAATATGTATACTAGCGTAGAATAAAATCCACAAGAGCCTCCTCATCCTCATCTTCTTCTTTCTCATCATCATCTTCAACTTGTTTCAAATCATCAGAATGCTACAAAACAGCAACATTAAAACAACATGAAAACAAATACAAATAAATACATCTTATACTACAAAATTGTTGTTAAAGTGTTGATGTAATCATAACACAACTAATGGAAAACTAAAATAAGGAAAAAAAATACCTTCAGAATCGAATCACACAAAAAATAATCAAGCTTTATGTGCAAATCTTGCTCAACAGAAATAACGTCCTTGAAATTCCACTCAACAAAATATTTCAAGACAAACATGTTAGTACCCAACAACTACTGTTGACTTTCAACTGCTGAAATCTTGCTATTAATTTCTTTTAAGACAATTGATCTAGGAGCTTCATGCACCTTTGAAAAATAGGCAGCAGCTTGTGGAGGGGTTTCAAAATCATCATCTTCAATCTCAATAGCAGAAGTTGAACTAGACTTGCCTTTCCCACGAGCATCTATTGTTTTGTCTAAAAAAAAAAGCAATTCAAATGAAGCTTCACCAACTCTTCAGAAGTAGGACTCAAATTCTTTACTTGAAGCTGCAATAGAACAACGACATGAAAACAACACAAACAATATTAAAACACTTTAGGTAAAATCGGAACAACTAAACAACAACTACAGAAGCACGACAAAACAACAAAACTAATAACTTATTTAATGGAATGTTAAGAAAATTTGTCTTGAAAACCTTCAAAGAATAATTTTTTTCTTCAGTTCTCCAATTAAGAATCCTTGGAATTGAATTATCTTGTAGAGTATCAAACTTTCCTTGTGTGTATGGGCAGCACTCAAAATACCAAACTTTGAAAGCATAAGGCATACCCAAAAGCCTATAAACCCCTTCATAGTTGTCTTCATGCTCACTCTCATATTTTTCTCTCTTCTTAATATCATTATCAACCTTACCCTTGAATGATTCAAGCATCATTTCAAATGCCTCCTTCCCCCAAGCATATTGATTATATCGACCACTATCAATAATATCTATCTCATCAACAGGAATTGGTTTGTCCATAGAACCACTCAACACAAAACGTTGTAGGAAATACAACACTCTCAATTTAACAGCAAGCTCATCACTTGTACCCCACCTCTTACCCATAAATGCATCTTGAATAGATTTTTTGGTGATCTTATCAATACCAGGCTAACAAATCTCAACCAAGATTCTTTTTTCTTGTTTATAACTCAGTTTATTACACTCACCATGACAATCAAGCCCAGAAATAAGGGCAAACTCCTCAATATAAAACCTAATTAAACAACCAGAAATATTTTCCCAAAACTCACTTTCACTAGGTTGGTGAATAGCAAACTATGGAAAAGTTGAGGTTGCAAAGTAAAATTGGGAACTCCTAAAAAGTGGCCAAACATAGTCTTAGAAAACAATATCTTATGTTGATCGTTGAGTACTTTTTTCCCAATTCTACAATAAAAATAACAAACACTTGAGATAGCAATAAAATATAATATGTTATAAATTAAAAAAGGAAAAATAATGCAGGCATGCAACTTTAAGACAATAGAACATAAACTACAAAACAACATATGACCAACAATGATCATAATCAAAAGCCATAAAGCCAGTATAGGAACGCATATCAACTCAAAATCAACCCCACTACAACTATATCGAAACATATAAACAACATACTGCTGAGAAATAACTTGAAAATTTACAAAAATTATTTAAACTATAAAATAACTAGAAAACCTACAATAAAAATTCAACTAAGCATTAAACCGAAAACATTGCGTACATTTTAACGTAAAACTCATATAAATGGATAATAAACCAGCCACTTTCTGACAACTTATTTAACAACCCAATCAAATTCAAGATCATAAACTTACTTTCAACATCGATAAAACACTAAAACAACATCAAAATAATGAAATGGAAATAATAAACAAACATTCACAACTTTTTTTTCCCTCATAACATTTAGCAACCTTTGAATACCCTTCACTTGATTTCACCCGTTTTTGCTTTCCTCTGTTCAACATAATCCGACATTAATCTTTTTTTTTTTTGTAATTTTGGTTTGGATGATTGGGGTTTGGCTGGTTTGTCAGTAGCTTTCTTCTCCACTGCATAAGCCTCTTTAGTAAACAATGGCGGGTTTTCGGGACTGAGAGTTGGGAGGGTTAAATTTTCTCGGCTTGACATTACAAAATGCATAAAATACAATGGAAATAAAAAAAAAACATATATTATTTATAAAGAAGGGGAGACAGAAGAATATGAATGGTTTGAAGTGAGAAGAAAAAAAAATCGTGAGGCGTACAGCAGAAAAAGAAGGGAAGGAAGTGGAGAATGTGGAGTGTGATCGTGCATATCGAGGAGAGTGTGCTTAATTTTAAAAAATGAATAGAAAATTATAAAAACGTGATGATGATAAAACAGTAAAATTGAAATATAAAAACAATACAATCCATATAAATGAAAATCGAAAACAATAAAAAAGAAAAAAAAATGTTGACTGGCAGTATTTATGTAAAATTATAGCCAATTTTGCCAGTTTGTGTAAATTTTCCAATTATTTATGTGATGGTAACGACGAAGGTAAGTACGTTTGGGCTATCTCACATGCTTTTAATCAATTCAACATATTTTAGATTTAGTTTGTGATATTTATAGGATTTTTTTATTCTTACATTTTTTTTGTTAGTTTTATTATAGACAACCAATTAGTTCACTACAAGAATGTTCACTTTTGTCAGCACATTTCATAATTGTGCCGGTAAAGGTCACTTTTGCATGCGCATTTCGTTAATTCAGCCAGCAAAATTTAAGTTTTGTCAGCGAATAACATCTTTTGTCGGCACATTTACGAATTACTCCAGCAAAAGTAACTTTTATCGATGCAATTCCGAAATGCACCAGTGAAAGACGTTTACTTTTTGTGGCACCACTTTTTTTTGGTGAAATTCTGAAATGCGCCAGCAAAAGTCGAATAAAATGCACCGACAAAGAAAATAAAAGCGCTGGTAAATGTATATTTTCACAGGTAAAAGTATTATATAATAAAAAAATATTTTTCTTTTTTATTTTTTGAAATGTTTTATTTTTCTCGAATTACTTTCAAATAAATGAGTATTTTACACCTAAATTGGTAGGAATAAAGGGGTAGTCTATGTCAACCGTACGCAAATCATATATGACATCATTAAATTTAGAATTTCCCTCACATCTAAAGCTTATCCAATTCTATTTTGAATGACATGGAAGCTTAATTATCACCGAATTTGATAAAGTTTCACCATATTTCGAAGAACAATTTTTGAAAATAAGCTACAAAATCAAATAAAGAAAATTAAAAATCTTCTAGAACAATAACATGTAAAGTTGTGAGAAAAAGAGTATGAGAGGTATCTACGATTGTCTTGTACCATTTTGACTAGGGAATATCAAAATCTAAGAACTAATAGCATTTTATGTTTATTGTCATAATCATGCATGAATGAGTTCTAACTATGAAATAGCTCTTTAGTTATCTAAAACAAAATAAAGTCAAAGAAAGAGAAAGATGATTCTTACAAGTTATTCATCTAAAAAGGTGTCTTGAAATATTATCTTGATCAAATGAGGAGTATTGGATGATAACATTTCTACAAGGGAAATAACCAAAATCCAAGAGCAAAGAAGAGAGTAATTGCGAAAAATTCTTATATGCAACATTTGGAAATAACCTTACTTAATTAAGCTAAGTTAATAAATACTAAGTTCATTGATAATCTTAACATCTACGTGGATCGTTCCCGATCAATGACACCCCAAATTATGTATTAGTTTGTTAATATCTTTGATTATTGTCCCCATAAAAAATTTCTATGAGTGAAAATGTTATTGTATTGAATGTTAGTGGATAAATTATCTTGTGACTTATATCGATCGATGTCAATCTTATCTAAATTTATCACTTTGTTACAACATTGATTATTTATTAGTTATTTTGGATTTAAAATATATAGTTAGATGAAACCCCAAGTGCTAAATATCAATAATCATAGTAATGAGAATTAATCTTGTTCATTGATATAATGTGATCATCTCTATTTGAATCGTTGTTGATCGATGATACCCGACAGTATTAGTTCTAAGATTTTTAATTTTTATTTATTTAAAAATATTAAATAATTCGATTATTGTCCTTGATTATTAGTTTTTTTTAAATGTTATTATAAAAGCTACAATACTTTTGTCGCCACAAAAATATATTTTCCAGCTTTAATTTGTGACGGTGTAAAAACTTTTACCGGTGCAATTCCTAGTTGCGCTGGAAAAAGTACGAGTGGGAATTTTCCAGCCTCAAGCTTGTTGAAAAAAAATGTGACAACTTTTGTCGACGCGTTAGGTGAAAAGCGCCGGCAAAAGTCCATGTGATATATTTGGTAGGTGGGCATACTCTTGTCCGCACAACTAAATGCGTTAGCAAAAGTCGAAAAATGCAATGACAAAAGTCCCACATATTGAAACGCGCCGGCAAAAGTATTTTGTATTGCCAATGTTGCCCCACCTTCTTCTTTCCCATTTTCATTTGTACAAAATTCTATAAGTCTCTCTCTCTCTCTCTTTTCTCTCTCAGTCTTCCCTCTCCTCTATTTCTCTAACTCTCACCCTTTCAATCTCTCTATTTCTCCCATTTCTCTATCTCTCACCTTCTCAATCACTCCAAAACTCTCAATTTCTCTCATTCCCTATTCTCTCTCACTCCCAAACTCCCTCTCTCTGTGGGTCTCCCGCATCTTCAAGGACTACACCTCCGACCCGCTGTCATGCACACCGCGTGCCCCTCCCTTAGCCCCCTCTCCGAATTGGTATGATTTCATATTTTTATTTTTTTTATTTCATTTTTTTTAGAAATTTTGTTTAATGAATTTTTTAGGTGTTTCCGAGCCAAAATCCAAGCCCTTCCCCTCTGGCCGAGCACCTCCTTAATCCCCTACCACTATTTTTTTATTTTGTGTTTAAATTTTATATTAATAATATATGATTTTTGCAGTTATAAATATAATGGATTAATGTAATATTAAAAAAATCATATTTTAAATGTAATGTATTATTGTATGATATGAATTTTTTTATGTTTAAAATGTGTATGTTTTTGTTTATATGTTGTATCCACTACAAATCATCTTCAAAAGGAGTATTGTTGCCTGAATGAAGTGTATTTGTAGTGGATAGCCTAAGTAGAATCATATACATGGGCCCCTAGTTAGAGAAAGATTCAGTACACTACTTGTTAGTGAGGGAGATTTGGAGATTTTGAATGAATACAAGGAAATTGTAACATTAGGCAATTTTTTGAAAATTATTGTTTCAAACTATGTATTTTATAAAAAGCTTATGTCATAGGTTAGTAATTTTTTTAACTATGTCATTTTCAGGGTTTATATTTTTATTTCACACCTAATTTTTATTTTTTCAGGAAGAAATGATCCAGAGGCGAGCATCACAGAAGCTCAGTCAATTACCCCCGATTTGGACATAGTCACTGATGTTTTGGGGCCCCGATCTCGTTATAAGAAAGGATATGGGGTGTTGCCTAGTCTGAAGGCGATTAGGGGAAAGCATACACCATCTTCTTCTTCTTATCATATGTACGATGATCAGCAATCTTTTCCTGTGGAAACAATTATGAGAGAAAATGAGACCATCCGCACCGAAAATGCGAAACTTGAGAGGAATCAACGCACCCAACAAGACATGCTACAGGTTTTTGTGCAACAGACGAGCAATATCGTACCAGGATTTATGATGGATGTGCCACCACTTTATTTCGATGATGTTGCCCCGAGCCAATCATAGGCCAACAATGAGAATGAGGACAACGATGACTTAACTGCAAATGAATTAATTTTCCAGGGCAAGGATATAATTATGTGATAATTATGGCAATTGATTAATTATGAAATAATTAATTATTTAATTATATAGTTTTTATTTTGAATAACTATAGGTTAAAATAAATACTAATCATATTTGGATTAATATAAAGAGAGATTAATAATTATCTTATTTAGAATAATATATTTATTTATTTATTTAAAATTGATATTTTAAGATAAAGTTGATTTTGAATTAACTGACATTTATTTTGGGATAAATATATTGTCTTAAATATTAATTAAACAAACAAATGAGAAAATTAGGGATAACCCTAATGGTGTAGTAGCACATTCACCGTACAGTGAGTGGCGCCACACACAAGGATTTCCTATCCCTGCGATTTTAATTTCAAATAATTTTGTTTATTTAATTATTCTTTTTTAAATATGATTTAAATTAAATTATTAAATAGGTTATAACTAGCCAGTTTTATTTTAAATAAAATAAAGATTAACTAAACTAGTTAATTATCTTTATAAACCTAAAAAGAAGCGATACTTTTTGAAGTAGTAGTTTTCATTGACTGTCAGACTATCTTTGTGAAAAGAAAGCAATGGTTTTTCTAAACTAAAAATCTATTCAATACATCTTTTCTCAATCAAACCTTTCTAGATCTCATGTGTGGAGCACATCTAGAGAGTCCTAAATCAACCTTTTGTATCCCATGTGCCCACACATGTCCTTGTGTGTGTGAGGATTGGTTTGGAAGATCAAGGTGTGAGCTTTCAGAATCTGAATTAGAAGATCGTTGATTTAAACAAAAATATTCATGGATACTTGATAAGCTTCAAGAGGTAAGGCACTATATTGATGGCTGGGAATGAAGAAAGACATAGCAGAATATGTGTCCAAATGTCTTATATGCCAGCAAGTAAAAGTAGAACATCAGCGACCCGCAGGCTTATTGCAACCGCTTAGTATTACATAATGGAAGTGGGAAGACATAGCCATGGACTTCTTGATAGGATTACCACGAAAAAATAAGCAGCACGAATCGGCTTGGGTAGTGGTAAATAGATTAACCAAGTCAGCTCACTTCCTACCTGTCAAAACTACGTACACTGTTGACCAGTACGCAGACATTTATGTTCGAGAAATAGTACGGCTGCATGGAATCCCTAAGACCATAGTATCAGATAGAGGATCGGTGTATACATCAAGATTTTGGGGAAGCTTACAGCAAGCCATGGGTACCAAGCTAAGTCTTAGCACAACATTTCATCCTCAGACCGACGATCAGTCCGAGTGTACCATACAAATTCTAGAAGATATGTTGTGCGCTTGTCTACTAGACTTTGAAGGATCGTGGATTAAGTATTTGCCACTTATAGAGTTCTCCTACAACAATAGCTACCATTCAATGATCGGTATGGCACCCTGTGAGTTACTTTATGGAAGAAAGTGTCGATCGTCGTTACATTGGGACGAGGTAGGAGAAAGACAACTTCTTGGACCTGAAGCTGTTAGAGAGGCTCAGGATGCAGTGGCATTGATTAAAAAGCGTATGCTTGCTGCTCAGAGCTGACAGAAAAGTTATTCGGATGCCAAGCAGAAAGATATGGAATTCAAAATCAGAGATCAAGTCTTCTTAAATATATCTCCCATGAAAGGAGTGAAGTGGTTTGGGAAGAAAGGCAAACTTAGTCCCCGGTTTATAGGTCCTTTTGAGATATTGGACAAGGTGGGAACAGTTGCATATAGATTAGCCCTACCGCCAGCTCTTGCAGATAGCCATAATTTGTTTCACATCTCGATACTGCGTAGATATATATCAGACCCATCTCACGTCCTCAAGTACAATACGATAGCACTCCAGAAAAACTTGAGTTACGAGGAACGACCGATTAGCATCCTAGAGAAGGGGATGAAGGAATTATGGTCTAAGAGTATTCCAATAGTCAAGATCCTATGGAGTAATAGTTCAGAACGGGAGGCAACGTGGGAGTTGGAGTAAGACATCTTAGCACGGTATCCGGAATTGTTTGGTAAGTAAATTTCGGGGACGAAATTCTTTTTAATAGCGGAGAATTGTAGCGTCACTAAATTTTTCTTAGCTAGATAGTAGTAGCTTGTAGTATTTTAATTTTAGTGGATATTGGTTCAAGCTGGGATTTATTTGGAAACTCATAGAAATAGTTATAGATTTTATAAGTTTAACCTATAGTTTAGAAATATTAATTATAACATAAGGTTTTATTAATATAGTTGGTCCTAGAAATATTATTTGTTATAACCTAAGGTTTAGGTAGAATTAATAAGAACGTGACACTTTTTACAAGCATGTTTATTTAAGGATTTAAGGATTTTAGATGAATAATTTAATAATGGATGGATCTAGAAGCTCTAGAACCTTCCAGCAGCTGTTAGGATCTCGTTTTACTAAGTCAAAGTTGTTTTAACAAACTTCAAGTGTGCTGAAAATGTGCAAAACATGTTTAAAATATCAGTGTATGCCGATATATTGCAGCTATAGGCGCCGATATGTCGCCTACGGGAGATACAGAAACACGTTAACTTCGCACAAACGAAATTACGAAAGCTCGAGGCATAGGTAAGGGCAATATATCGCCTAGGGTAGGCGATATATTGTGTAACGCCCCGGAATCCCTAATGCAATTTAATGGCTGGATTAGTAAGCCGGGAGGGCCATAACTATTTAATTATGCCCTTAAATGAATATATGCATGTTTATGTGAATTATATTATAATATGATGTTAAATGCATGCATGTGGGTCCACATTTCATGACAGGGGTATTTTGGTAATTTGGCCTGTTGAGGGCGCAATTGTATATTTGTTTGCATGTCGGTGATATATTGTTGAGGCCACATTATAATGTGGATTTTTTCGAGCTATTCGGCATGAGAAGATCTTTGAATATTAAGTAGCGGTTTAGTCATAATGGGATTAAGTTCGAGGCTCGGGATGAGTCTCGGTATGTTTTAATGATTAGAGCGTTGCCGGGAATAAAAGGGTAACAGGATTTGAATTATTGGTATTTGGGAATATCGAGAATAGCGTGAATTGGAGGGCGTTAATTATGATTAACGAAATAGGTTGGAAAGGATGATTTTACCCTTGGGAGGCTTTAGAAACTTTTGTTTGACCTAGGGGCATTAAGGTCATTTGACTTTAGATATATATGATTTTGGTAACCTGTAGAAGAACAGAACAAAACAAAGCCTCACCTCCTTCCTCACGTTCATCATTTTCTCTCCTTTCTCCTTTGAAGTTTTTGGTCCCAAATTGAAGTATCAAGCTAGGAAATCAAGACTGGGAGGTTATAGACTTAGTTCATCTATTGAGGAGGATTCAAAACCAGCTTGAGGTAAGAAATTATCCATGAATTTTAAGTTATACTCTGTTTTTCTTTTATTTTTCAGCCTATAGATTTTGATGTGGATAGTTCGAATTAATGGGAGTTTTTGTGTAAGATTGATTGGGTTTTGATGAGGGTGTGATGTAGATGAAGATTTGGGGTTGAATTGGATGTTTTGGTAAGATTTGGGATTGGTTTGGAAGGTTGGTTTCAAGGGGAATCACAAGTAGGGAAAATTATAAGTGTTGCTGGTCTGAAGCTGGCGCCCCAGCGCCAGTCCTGGCGCCCCAGCGCTAGTTGGCAGCGCCTAGGCGCTAGGTCAGTTTCAGGGAATGTTATTTTTAGGGCTCGGGATGGTTTTTAAGGCTCGGGGGTTGGTTCCTTTACCCCTTTTGAGTAGATTGAGAGTCCCGAGAGTGAGGGATTGATCTCGGGAGTGTGGTTTTAGATTGTGAACCTTTCATTAGTTTACTTTATTAATGGATTATATTTGGTTATTATTAGGTAACCGCTAAGGAATCTACAGGTTGATCGTTCTCAAGGGTCGTTCTTATATTAATTCTCGCTCGTACCAGAGGTAAGAAAACTGCACCCCATATGTGACATGCATGGTTATTCATGAGGCATGTTGAATGTTTAAATGTGGACATGGATTGATTATTGAATGCTTAGAAAATCTTGCTCACTTCTGCATGGTACTGACTAATTACTCAGATTTGGCAAAGGTGTCAGTATCAACTGTGAAGCTGGGACTTATTAGTCAAGTTCGGCAGTGGTACTGGGCACTGGTCACACAATGCTGACTTATAAGTCAGGACGGCCTTAGCATGTTCAACGCAAGCCAATAAAGATTAGATCTAATTGACATCTGCATTAAATGACTCAGAAGAGCGTTAATGTCGGACCAACCTCAAGTTCGATGAAAACTAAAAGCGCTTGTGTGACTTACCCATCAGTCACCCATCTGTTAAGTTAGAGACTTATCCATCAGTCTCTCATTTGTTTAAGCTAGTGACTTACCCAGTAGTCATTCATCTGTTAAGGCTAGTGACTTACCCAGTAGTCACTCATCTGCTTAAATTAGTGACTCGCTTGTCAGTCACTCGGTATGGTTTACCAGAACGTCAAGTGTTGAATCATTCCTCTGTTTAAGAGTTATAAGCTTTGTGTGATTATAATAATAATCATTTGATAATATCTATATGCATTATTGTGTTTTCTTGTTGGGCTTTGGCTCATGGGTGCTATGAGGTGCAAGTAAAGGGAAAGAAAATCTCACCCAGCCTTTAGTGGAGAGCTTAGGTGGTGATGTGTACATATGCGGCCGCTTGACCACCATGGCCAAGGAGTTCTCAGAGGAACTAGGGGGTTTACCCTATTTTTGCCGCTTAGGACGGCGGGTTTGTAAATTTGAAATAGTAATGACCATTTTAAGTTGTAAATAACTTGTAAAAGATTTTATGGGCCCATGAACAATTTTATGTACTTAATAAAATATATCCTTTCTTTTTTATTGGTTTTTCACCTTAGCCTGTTAATAACACTTAGAAGCACATTTTAGACCAAAGGACTCGGGTAGCGAGTCAAATTTCCAGTTCACCGTAACTGTTCTGGGGTAACCAGGGCGTTACAACTTGGTATCAGAGCGTGCCAAGGTTAGGGTTCCTGTAGACTGGCTGGGCATGTACACACATCACTGAAGTCAAGCTTGGCTCATGGTTTGGTAACTATTTATGTAGTTATATGTATAACTGCTTAAATATAGTATATATGCTTTACCTGTATGCATGAGACACCATGTTAAACCTGTGCCCTGAAATATTATATCCTCAGCAAATGTGTGCTAATTAGTACTGAGATTGCTGGAACATACTTATTAGTATTGTTGTGTGTGAACTATTATGTGATACATGCTGAGTGCTAAATGCTATAAACATGTATCTGCTTGTATAATTTTATGACTGTGGAATGTGATAATTGTCTGCTTGTTCTTGGACCGTGAGGCGGCAAGAGGTTTAGTTATTACTACCTGACTGGCCATAATGATCAATGTTTCAGCAAGGTATAACAGATAAGAATGAATCCAGGGCAGACAGATACTTCAGCTTGCTAGAGTGATCAAGACCAAAATAATAACAATCAGGGTCAGGAAAATGACCAGTCACAGATTCCACAGCCAGCTCCTGTAAACTGGCCGCAGATAATCAGTGATTTGCAGTCAACAGTGTTGAGACAGGGAGAAGAGCTTCGTCTCCTGAAACAGCAGCAAGCACCTGTAGTGGCCAGTGTATCAGAGGCACCTCCTGTGTCGGTGCCAGCAGC
The DNA here is from genome assembly GCF_963169125.1 of Humulus lupulus. NCBI lineage: Eukaryota > Viridiplantae > Streptophyta > Magnoliopsida > Rosales > Cannabaceae > Humulus > Humulus lupulus. The sequence goes on along the minus strand of NC_084801.1, from coordinate 122,975,134 downwards.
AGAGCATCTGCTTGAGGTTGGAAATAAATGGGAGCCTCTTTATGAAAGGTTCAGGAAGCAACAACCTCCAGTTTTTTAGGGCAGTGCGGATCCTGCCAAGGCAGAGCAATGGATGAGTATGATTACCATTATCCTGGATTTCATGAGGGTATTTGGTAATGAGAGGGTGGCCTGTGCCACTTACATATTTCGGGAGGATGCCCGGATCTGGTGGGAGGTTATTACCCAGACCAGAAATGTTAATGCCCTGAGTTGGGAAGAGTTTCAAACTCTGTTTAATGATAAATACTACAATGATGCCATTAGGGCAGTTAAAGCTGAGTAGTTTATTAGGCTACTTCAGGGGAGTTTGTCAGTCACTGAGTATGCCTTAAAGTTTGATCGTTTGGCGAAATTTTCCATGGAACTAGTGCCTACTGATGGGACCAGAAGAGAGAGGTTTCTTCAGGGGCTACAGTCCAGATTAGCCCGTGATGTACGTATCACCACTATGGCTGGGGTTACTACCTATGCACAGGTGGTTGAGAAGGCACTCATAGCTGAGAGTGCAGAGAACAAGATCTGGCGTGACAGTGCAGCTAGAAAGGACTTCAGGAGGACAGGTCCTCCATTTGTGGGTTCTGGTAGGGGTGTCGGCCCCAGTGATCAGAAGAGGAAGGTTTCTAACACCTTCCCAGTTCCAGGTCCTAATAGGCAGCCCCGTGGTATTTCAATGGCTCGTCCAGGGGGTAGTGAAGCCTGGAAGACTCGTCTTGAATGCCCTAGATGCAAGAGGCGTAATTTGGGAGAGTGTAGGGCAAAGGCTTGCTATTTATGTGGAGCAGTAGGTCATTTTAAGAAGGATTGCCCTCAGGCAAGAAAAGAGGAACCTAGGAAAGCGGACAGCTCGGCCCCAGCTCGAGTGTTTTCATTGACACAAGTAGAAGCTGAGGCTTCTCCCTCAGTTTTTATAGGTCAGCTTCTTAGTGCTGGAACCCCTTATAATGTATTGATTGATTCTGGTGCTACACACTCTTTTGTTGCTAGTAGTATTATTGATAGACTATGTAGACCCTATGAATTTTATGCTATGGGGTTTGGAACTTTGTTACCCATTGGAGAGTTAGTGGTATCCAGGAGATGGGTCAGATCTTTGCCAGTGACAGTAGAGGGCAGAGAGTTATCAGTGGATTTGATAGAGTTAGTTATGACTGACTTCGACATGATATTGGGTATGGATTGGTTGGCAAAGTATGGGGCAACCATTGATTGCAGAAGGAAGATGGTCACCTTTGAGCCTGAAGGTGAGGATCCTTTTGTGTTTGTTGGTATTGTGCATGGACCTCGCATACCTATGATTTCTGTATTGAGGGCTAGGGATCTATTGCAAGAAGGTTGCATTGGATTCTTGGCCAGTGTGGTTGATACCACCCAGGTTGTGCCAGTGAGACCAGAAGAGACCAGACTTGTTTGTGAATTCCTGGATGTGTTTCCAGAAGATTTGCTAGGGTTGCCATCACACAGAAAAATTGAGTTCGTTATAGAACTGGCACCAGGGACGGAGCCAGTGTCTAGAGCACCTTACAGAATGGCCCCAGCTAAGTTGAAAGAATTAAAGGTATAGGTGCAAGAACTGTTAGACTTGGGTTTTATCAGACCTAGTTTCTCACCTTAGGGTGCGCCAGTTTTGTTTGTATGAAGGATGGTTCTCTGAGGATGTGTATTGATTACAGAGAACTGAATAAGCTGACAATTAAGAACAAGTATCCTATGCCAAGGATAGATGATATGTTCGATCAGTTGCAGGGTAAAAAGGTATTCTTAAAGATCGACCTTCGTTTTGGTTATTATCAGTTGAGGGTCAAGGAGGGAGACATACCGAAGACTGCTTTTCGTACCGGGTATGGGCATTATGAGTTCTTAGTTATGTCTTTTGGATTGACTAATGCCCCTGCTGCTTTTATGGATCTGATAAACAGAGTGTTCAAGGATTATTTGGACCAGTTTGTGATCGTCTTCATAGATGATATCCTGGTATATTCTCAGTCTGAGTCAGAGCATGAGCAGCATCTGAGGTTGGTTCTACAGAGACTGAGGGAACACAGATTGTTTGCAAAGTTCAAGAAATATGAGTTCTGGTTATCTCAGGTATCCTTTCTTGGGAATATTGTCAGTAAGGAGGGGATTAAAGTAGATTCAACGAAGATTGAAGCGGTCAGATATTGGCCAAGGCCAAAGAATGCTTCTGAAGTTAGAAGGTTCCTTGGATGGGCAGGTTATTATAGGCATTTTGTGGAAGGGTTCTCAAAGATTGCTACTGCATTGACTGAGCTGACACGCAAGAGTCAGAAATTTGTGTGGTCAGATAAATGTGAGAATAGCTTCCAGGAACTGAAGCATAGGTTGATTACAGCTCCGATTCTAAGTCTTCCGACAGATCAGGAGAAGTTTGTGATTTATTGCGATGCTTCTCATCAGGTTTTGGGCTGTGTTCTGATGCAGTCAGAGAAGGTAATTGCTTATGCTTCTCGTAAATTGAAGGAGTATGAAAAGAGATATCCCACTCATGATCTGGAGTTGGTGGCTGTGGTCTTTGCTTTAAAGATATAGAGGCATTATCTTTATGGAGAGAAGTGTGAGATCTATACAGACCACAAGAACCTGAAATACTTCTTCACCCGGAAAGATTTGAATATGAGGCAGAGGCGTTGGCTGGAGTTAGTGAAATATTATGACTGCGAGATTTTGTATCATCCAGGAAAAGCCAACGTGGTAGCTGATGCTTTAAGCCGGAAGGGTCCGGGACAGATCTATGGTATGAGGCTAATAGTCAGGGAGTTAGCAGATGATATGACCAGAGCTGGTATAGAGTTGCAGGTGGGCCAGTTGGCTAATATTATGCTACAGTCTACACTGTTAGAGAGGGTCAGCTGAGTGATCCACAGCTGTTCAAGATCAGAGAGGATGTTCTGGCTGGAGCATCTAGAGATTATACAGTGTTTGAGTTAGGCTTGTTGAGATACAAGGGACGGATATGTGTTCCGTTAGACACTTCTTTGAGGCGAGAGATTCTTGATGAATCTCATACTACACCTTACTCTTTGCATCCAGGCACCACAAAGATGTATCAGGATGTGAGATCGTTGTATTGGTGGCCGGGGATGAAGAGAGATGTAGTGGAGTATGTGGCTAAGTGCTTTATATGTCAACAGGTCAAGGCTGAGCATCAAAGGCCGGCAGGGTTATTGCAGCCTCTAGATATTCCAGAGTGGAAGTGGGAGGACATCATGATAGATTTCGTGGTGGGTTTATCCAGAACCGTTGGTCAGCATGATTCTATTTGGGTGATAGTGGATCGCTACAAAAAGTCAGCTCACTTTCTGCCAGTGAGGACTCCTTATACAGTTGATCAGTATGCAGATCTCTATGTGAGAGAGATCGTGCACCTCCATGGAGCACCGAGGTCGATCATGTCAGATCGGGACCCCACTTTTACTCCCAAGTTTTGGGGGAGTTTATAGAAGGCCATGGGTACACAGCTGAAGTTCAGTACTGCTTATCATCCTTAGACAAATGGACAATCTGAGAGGACGATCCAGATATTGGAAGACATGCTGCGAGCATGTGTGCTGGACTTTGGTGGATCTTTGAGTAAGTATCTACATTTGATAGAGTTCTCCTACAACAATAGTTACCAGTCTACCATTGAAGTTGCACCTTATGAGATGTTGTATGGTAGGAAATGCAGATCTCCCATTCATTGGGATGAGACGGGTGAAAGGAGATACTTGGGTCCTGAGGAAGTTCAGAGGACCAGTGAGGCCATTGAGAAAATTAGAGCTCGGATGCTCACTTCTCAGAGTAGACAGAAGAGCTATGCAGATCCCAAGCACAGGAACGTGGAGTTCCAAGTGGGAGACTATGTCTTCCTTAGAGTTTCGCCATGGAAAGGGGTGAGAAGGTTTAGGAAGAAAGGCAAGCTGAGCCCTAGATTTGTAGGTCCATTTGAGATCCTGGAGAGGGTTGGTCAAGTGGCTTACATATTAGCTTTGCCTCCGGCATTGTCAGTCGTGCATAATGTATTCCATGTTTCAGCTCTTCGGAGGTATGTATCTGATGTTAATCATATTTTGAGTTATGAAGATCTGGAGCTTGAGCCAGATCTCTCCTTTAAGGAGCAGCCAGTTCAAATACTTGACAGAAAGGATAAGGTCCTCAGGAATAAGACGATACCTCTGGTTAAGGTATTGTGGAGGAACAGCAAGGTCGAGGAAGCGACCTGGGAGCTGGAGTCAGATATGCGGAGTCAGTATCCCGAGCTGTTCAGGTAAATTTCTAGGACAAAATTTCTGTAAGGAGGGGATAGTTTGTAACGCCCGAGAATCCCTAATGCGGTTTAATGGCTGGATTAGTAGGACGGGAGGGCCATAACTGTTTAATTATGCCATTAATGAATATATGCATGTTTATGTGAATTATATTATAATATGATGTTAAATGCATGCATGTGGGTCCACATTTCATGATAGGGGTATTTTGGTAATTTGTCATGTTGAGGGCGCAATTGCATATTTTTTTGCATGTCAGTGATATATTGTTGAGGCCACATTATAATGTGGATTTGTTCGAGCTATTCGGCATGAGATGATCTTTGAATATTAAGTAGCGGTTTAGTCATAACGGGATTAAGTTCGAGGCTCGGGATGAGTCTCGGGATGTTTTAATGATTAGAGCGTTGCCGGGAATAAAAGGGTAATGGGATTTGAATTATTGGTATTTGAGAATATCGAGAATAGCAGGAATCGGAGGGCGTTAATTATGATTAACGAAATAGGTTGGAAAGGACGATTTTACCCTTGGGAGGCTTTAGAAACTTTTGTTTGACCTAGGGGCATTAAGGTCATTTTACATGAGATATATATGATTTTGGTAACCTGTAGAAGAACAGAACAAAACAAATCCTCACCTCCTTCCTCACGTTCATCATTTTCTCTCCTTTCTCCTTTGAAGTTTTTGGTCCCAAAATGAAGTATCAAGCTAGGAAATCAAAGCTTGAAGGTTATAGACTTAGTTCATCTATTGAGGAGGATTCAAAACCAGCTTGAGGTAAGAAATTGTCCATGAATTTTAAGTTATACTCTGTTTTTCTTTTAGTTTTCATCCTATAGATTTTGATGTGGATAGTTCGAATTAATGGGAGTTTTTGTGTAAGATTGATTGGGTTTTGATGAGGGTGTGATGTAGATGAAGATTTGGCGTTGAATTGGATGTTTTGGTAAGGTTTGGGATTGGTTTGGAAGGTTGGTTTCAAGGGGAATCACAAGGAGGGAAAATCAAAAGTGTTGCTGGTCTGAAGCTAGCGATCCAGTGCCAGTCCTAGCGCCCCAACGCTATGCAGGGCAGAGAATAGCCCTCTCTATTTCTGGGGCAGCGCCCCAGCGCTAGTTGGCAGCGCCTAGGCGCTAGGTCAGTTTCAGGAAATGTTATTTTTAGGGCTCGGGATGGTTTTTAAGGCTCGGGGGTTGGTTCCTTTACCCCTTTTGAGTAGATTAAGAGTCCCGAGAGTGAGGGATTGATCTTGGGAGTGTGGTTTTAGATTGTGAACCTTTTATTAGTTTACTTTATTAATGGATTATAATTGGTTATGATTAGGTAACTGCTAAGGAATCTAAAGGTTGATCATTCTCAAGGGTTGTTCTTATATTAATTCTCGCTCGAACCAGAGGTAAGAAAACTGCACCCCATATGTGACATGCATGGTTATTCATGAGGCATGTTGAATGTTTAAATGTGGACATGGATTGATTATTGAATGCTTAGCAAATCTTGCTCACTTCTGCATGGTACTGACTAATTACTCAGATTTGGCAAAGGTGTCAATATCAACTGTGAAGCTGGGACTTATTAGTCAAGTTCGGCAGTGGTACTGGGCACTAGTCACACAGTGCTGACTTATAAGTCAGGACGGCCTTAGCGTCTTCAACGTAAGCCAATAAAGATTAGATCTAATTGACATCTGCATTAATTGACTCAGAAGAGCGTTAATGCCAGACCGACCTCAAGTTCGATGAAAACTAAAAGCGCTTGTGTGACTTACCCATCAGTCACTCATCTGTTAAGTTTGAGACTTATCCTTCAGTCTCTCATCTGTTTAAGCTAGTGACTTACCCAGCAGTCACTCATCTGTTAAGGCTAGTGACTTACCCAGTAGTCACTCATCTACTTAAATTAGTGACTCGCTTGTCAGTCACTTAGTATGGTTTACTAGAACCTCAAGTGTTGAATCACTCATCTGTTTAAGAGCTATAAGCTCCGTGTGATTATAATAATAATCATTTGATAATATCTATATGCATTGTTGTGTTTTCTTGCTGGGCCTTGGCTCATGGGTGTTATGTGGTGCAGGTAAAGGGAAAGAAAAGCTCACCCAGCCTTGAGTGTTGAGCTTAGGTGGTGATGTGTACATATGCGGCCACTTAACCACCACGGCCAAGGAGTTCTCAGAGGAACTAGGGGGTTTACCCTATTTTTTCCGCTTAGGACGGCAGGTTTGTAAATTTGAAATAGTAATGACCATTTTGAGTTGTAAATAACTTGTAAAAGATTTTATGGGCCCATGAACAATTTTATGTACTTAATAAAATATATCCTTTCTTTTTTATTGGTTTTTCACCTTAGCCTGTTAATAACACCTAGAAGCACGTTTTAAACCACAAGACTCGGGTAGCGAGTCAAATTTTCGGTTCACCGTTCACCATAACTGTTCTGTGGTAACCAAGGCGTTACATATTGTCTCCAGGAGCCATTTTTTTAATCTTTGTGGATTTAAATTAGAAACAGCCCTCAACAACCTAGATTTGCTTCTGAATGTTTTTGACCGAGTTTCGGGCATCTGTTGAACCAAAAAAAATCAAATCTTTTCAATTTATATTCATTTATTTATTCATTTTAAAATGGGTTAGTTTCACTCCTTGAACTCTATAAATAGGACCTAGTACTCAGCCATTTCACTCATCATTCAAGCATTCTTCTGAGCTTTTTCATCTCCTTTTCTTTAGAAACTCCCGATTCTTACTATTGATTTTAGGAGTTTTCTAATCCCGTTCTTGTCTCCATTATCCCAGTTGTTGGTAGGGAAAATAGGTTAGATTATATGTGTTATGATATGTTATATATGTATATGAATATATGTTTTATGTTATAGTCGCTTGGGGCTTATAGTTGCTTAGATAGTAAACCCTAAGATTTTTATCATTATCGTGGTTTAGAGTTATGATTTACCCTACCTCAGTTAGTTGACTGAGGACCTATATGGGTTATCATATACTACCTTATGATCTAACCTACCTCGATTAGTAAACTGAGGACCTAGATGGTTTTATCACATGCTATGGCAATGAGTTAATGGCCATTAATATTGTAGTACTATATGATATACGTTTTTACATCATATATTTTATAGTATATGTTTTATGATATATTGTTTTTTAGTAGATTTTTCCAACAGTTTCATGGCAGCTTGGCATGTGCATTGGGGGATGGATGGATTGAATGGTCTATGGGAAGATCGAGGATAACGTTGTTAAAGTCTTTTAATTTATGTTTTATGTATTTCCGCACTTAGTATTTAAACGATTGATTAAGTTTATTTTTTTATGTTTTATGTACTAAACAATGGGCACCCATACCTTATTTTGTATTTCGTACTGTATTTTGGATTTTTAATAAAGTTCTACTATTTTATGTGTGTATGTATTCCAAAATATTAGTTATGTTTAGTGGTTTTTAATGGCCCGAGGTCTAGAAGTAATCGGGGCATTACAATAAGCAAAGTGATTGACCAAGTCAAAAATGATTTATATTCTTTTATTGATAATAAAATGAGATTACAAAGAAATTGGATTTTAATTTGGGCATAAAACCCCAACAAACTCCCACTTGCACTAATTGAAACTAATGTCTTAATTCTACTAATCTCATTTCCTTTATATGCTTATCAAATGTAGCTTCTGGTAGTTTCTTTGTAAACGGATCCGCAAGATTGTCCTCGGATGCAATCTTCATAACCTTCACATCTCCCCTGGCCACAAATTCTCGAATTATGTGGTACTTCCTTTCTATATGCTTACTCCTCTTGTGACTTTGAGGTTCTTTCGAGTTGGCTATCGCTCTTGTGTTTTCACAAAACAACACGAGAGGTTTATCCATATTTGGAATAACACCAATATCTAAATAGAACTTCTTTAGCCAGACTATTTCCTTAGCTGCTTCAGACGCAACTATGTACTCAACCTCCATGGTGGAATTTGAGATCGCAGACTGTTTTACGCGTCTCCATATCACAGCTTCATCCCCAAGTGTAAACACCATTCCAAAAGTAGACTTCCTATCATCGACATCAGTCTGAAAATCTGAATCGATGTAGCCTACAGGGTTCAGAACACCACCCTTATGGACTAACATATAATCCCAAGTCCACCTTAGATACTGCAGAATACACTTAACTTCTATCCAATGTTCTGGTCCTGGGTTTGACTGATACCTACTCACTACTCCCACTGCATGGCAGATATTTGTTCTAGTACACAACATAGCATGCATCCGACTTCTAATTGCAGATGCATAAGGAACTTTTCTCATTGCATCTTCCTCTTCAGGAATCTGGGGAGACTGCTTCTTTGAAAGATGACTTCCATGGTGAGACAGTAGACATCCTTTCTTGGAATTTCTCATTGACAAACATTCAAGCACTTTATCAATGTATGCTGCTTGAGATAGAGTTTATTTTTTCTATCCCCAATAATCTGGATATCTAGAACATAACTCGCATCACCCAAATCCTTCATCTAGAATTGAGTGCTCAGCCAACTCTTCACATTTGATAATTTCTTAACATTGTTTCCAATGAGTGAGATATCATCTACATAGAGAACAAAAAATATCACTAATTGATTTGTCTTCAGTTGGTAAACACAAGGCTCGTCAATATTTTATTCAAAGCAATAGGTTTTGATTATCTCATCAAACCTAAGGTTCTAGGAATGAGAAGCTTGCTTAAGTCCATAAATGGACCTATTCAACTAGCAAACTTTTCCTTCTTGTCCAGCTACTTTAAATAATTCTGGTTGATCCATATTAATGACTTCGTCAAGCTTCCTGTTAAGAAAAGTTGTCTTGACGTCTACTTTCCAGATCTTATAGTCGAGAGCGGATGTTATGGATAGGAGGATGCGAATGGACTTGAGCATGGCTACCAGACCAAAAGTTTCCTCATAGTCCACGCCTCACTTTCGGTATAACCCTTTACCACTAATCGAGCTTTATAAGTTTCGATCTTTCCATCAACACCTCGTTTCTTCTTGTAGATCTACTTCCACCTAATGGCTCTAAAGTCACTAGGTGCTTCCACAAGACCCCAGACGAAATTTGAGTACATGGACTCCATTTCTTGTTTCATGGCTTTAGGCCATAGTTCCTTTTTCAAGGCTTGCAATTGCATGTTTGAAAGACAACAGATCATTGTCACCAGTGTCACCAACAACCATATTGGTTTCACCATCCAAATCATAGCGAACTGGGTTCCTAGAAACCTTCCCACTATGATGAGGCTCATTGACTGTTTGCTCAGGAACAAAGGTACTTTCTTAATTTAAATCGATTTGTGTCGGTTGGACATGAGGAGTGGGGATTTCATCATCAACTTTCGTTGATGATGATGGAACATTGTTTGGAGTCAATTCTTCAACCATCTCCTCTAAAACTACTTTGCTGCGCGGTTTGCAGTTTTTGACATAGTCATTTTCCAGAAAAGTAGCATTTGTAGAAGTAAACACTTTCTTTTCTGAATGACTATAGAAACGTCCACGCTGAGTGCCATTAGGATAGCCAACAAACATGCAAACTTTAATTCGTGGTTCTAGCTTTCCTTCCTTTTTCCTCAGGACGTGGGCAGTATACCCCCATATTCTATAATGACGTAAAATAGGTCCATGACCATTCTATCATTATAAAGGTGTTTTGGAGATTGATTTGGACGGTACAACATTTAGAATGTCGTTTGCAGTTTCAATTGCATGTCCCCAGAATGAAGTTGGCAGATTTGAGTAACTAAGCATGCATCTAACCATTTCCAATAAAGTTATGTTCCAGCGTTCCGTTACACCATTTTGTTGTGGAGTACCCAGGGTAGTAAGTTGTGATAAAAACCCAAGTTCAGTTAAATGATCTTGGAACTACATATCAAAATATTATCCACCCCTATCAGATCGCAAGATCTTTAACGTTTTACCTAATTGATTCTAAGCCATAGCTAGGAATTCCTGAAATTTTGCAAATGTTTCTGATTTCCTATGCATTAGGAAAAGACATGAGTATCTAGAGTAATCATCAATGAAAGTGATGAAATACTCAAAACCAATCATGGCTTGTACATTCAAAGATCCACAAACATCTTAATGAACAATTCCAAGGGGTTCTTTGGCCCTATCACCTTTTTCAAATAATGGACGCTTGGTCAGTTTGCCTTCTAGACAAGATTCACAGACAGGTAATTCACCTAAGGTGAGTTCCCTCAAAGGCTCGTCCTTTGTAAGTCTTTGATTTATATCATAGCCAGTGTGACCTAGTCTCAAATGCCATAAATATGTCATGTTATCGTTATCGGTCTTTTAACGTTTATTGGTCCTAGGTTTAACTACTTTGAATAAATCATTATTAAGCACGAGGGGTTCGTTAGATCGCAGAATATAAAGCATGTTTTCGATACATTCATTACACAATTGTGATCCATTGAAAGAAATAGATATATTAGAACTTGTAAAAGTCATAACAATTTGTTCTAATTGTAACATGGAAACTAAAATTAAATTTCTACTAAAATCCATAATAAAAAATACATCTTTCAAAATTAAATATTTATTTTTGAGCTTCAGGCGAGCTCTGCCTCTAGCTTGGACCACAACGAACGCTCCATTCCCAATTCTAAGCTTTAAGTCGCCTTCATCCACTTCCTCCCACAATTCAAGAAGCTATAAAGAGTTACAAACATGGTTAGTATATCCAGAATCAATAATCCAAATAGATTTATCATTCTCTAAAACACATGTTTATTAGATGAATGAACTATAATCATTACCTTTATTTTTCGCTGCTAGAAACTTGGGGCAATCTTGTATCCAATACCCCTTCTCATTGCAGTGAAAGTACTTACCTTTACCTTTCTTGTTTTTCTCTTACTTCCCCATAGGCGTCTGTGCACTTGGTTGTGCAATCGTCTTTGTAGCCTTTGCAGGCCTGGGATTGGTGTTTTGTCCACCTTTCTTATAGTTTCAAGCTTTTGAAGATGAAGCTAGGTTAGCTTCAACCTTAGCTGGATCAGCAGCAGTAGCATTAGTCTTCTTTTCTCCTCCCTTACTTGGTCCACCCATGATTGACTCGAAATTTTGAAGCTCGTTCATGAGTTGTGTTAGACCATAGTTGAGTTTGTTCATCACATAGTTGGTGGTGAACGCCAGGAAAGTTGGAGAGAGACTTTTGAGGATTAAGCCGACTTGAGTCTCCTCATCTATTATTGCCCCATGCAGTTCAACTTCCTGAAAGTAGTTGATCATTTTGATCAGATGATCTTGAACATGTGGAGACGGTGCCATTCGAGCATTGGCATACTTCTTGGTGGCCTCAAAACGAGTCTGTACAGACTTTGCCCCGAACAAGTCTAGGAGTTGAACCATGATTTCGTAGGCCATCTCGACATTCTCCATCTTTGTCTTGAGAGTGTCGACCATACAAGTAAACATGTAGTATTGTGCCTTGTTATTACCCGCCTACGAACGCTCATATTTTTCTCTTACAAACATGGTAGCTCCTTCAACTGGAACTTATAGGGATTCTTCAGTCATGACGAACTTGGAGTTGTCACCAATCAACAATATGTTGATGTTCTGCTTCCACTTAAGGAAGTTTTCTCCAGTGAGTATCTCCATTAAAAGATGAGAAAGGATGGGAGTAGACACAGCCATAATAATACTACATATTATCAATAAAATAGAAATCAATCACATTTGCTCAATAAAACTTCTAATCACTCAAATTTCAAGAAATAACACAACATATACCATAAATATGTAAGATATGGAAAAAAAATACCAAAATAATCATATCTCTATTTCTTTAGGTTTTTAACTATTCTATGATATTATTGTCCCGGTTAGTGAGAGTAAAAAAAATACCATTAGTTAAATATAGTTGTAAACTCATTTAATAATGGACACCATTATTAACAACCTACTATATGATCAAAATAAGAAAACAAAATTTCTTATTTTATGAGCTAGACCCGCGGTTTTGATAATCATAGATTTAGTCATGGCAGCCACCGTAGGGGTGAGTCTATTAGAATTTGACCTATAAATATTTATCTTTCGATATCTAACCTTGTCAAAATAACTAATCAACACCTTCTATAGGGGGACGAATCAAAGCATCTCGAGGCCCCATTTTGATCTTGTTAAACTAACGGTGGAGATCGAATATAATTCTTAAAATAAGCTCATTTTAATTAAAAATAGTATTTTTATTATTAATTTTCGAAAATTAATGACTATGGTTCTCCAAAAAATTGTACAATTAAATTTTTTAAAACCAATGTCCTATAATTTTCTATTAATTCTAAAGTTTCACATTGAAACAAATTCAATTAAATTAGAATTAATTTGTTGCTAATCAATAATAGGTTTAACTACTATAATGAACCTATACAATTAAGTCTAACTTAGACAAATGGGACTGAACAATTGGACTTGTATGGTGGAGGGTTGAGTCCAGTATGTCGTTCTCACTACTATGGCCCCCAAACTTCCATACAAGGTCCAAAAGACAGGAATTTAAACCTTCGTTTTATTAATTGTTATTAATTAATTAGGCCCACTATAATCATGCAAAGCAAATGGGTTCACAAGTGGAATCACCCACAAGATAGGAATTTAAACTTTACATTTTCTAATGGGCCCAAATAAAACCTATCATTTTATGAATGTTTTATTTAGCAAAATTCCATATATTATTCAAACATATGGGCCACTATATGCATCTTAGCCCAATTGCAAAAATATCACATATAGTGTAAATAGACATGTTATAATTGGATAGTCCTAATCATGTTACTATATGAACAAGTCTATGAATTTTTGCAAAAATACCACAATTTATTTCATTTTAAAAAATACCACAATTAATGTTCTAGAATTTATCCAAAATTTGAATTAATTAAATTTTTGCTAAAATAAATAATTCAATTTAAATTAAATTAAATTTAACAACAATTAACAAAAGTTAATTTAAATTCATTTATCAACAATCAACTTTGTTACACCCAAGGTTCAAGAATGGGAATTGTGGACCTCGAAACTCAGGCTCGTAAGGCGTAAGCTCAAGATTAGCACGGTCATCATGTGAATCGCAAGTCAGGGATAGCCTCGCTAAGGCAGCAAGTGGCAACCTCGGATTGGTGAGCTCGGGAACTACGTGGTCTCAGAGGTGCTCCGATGTTATAAGTTAGGTTCGCAACTCACAGTAGCAATGGTTCAACACTTGTATAAACCTCTTGATTCATTTCCCGCCCTCAAACAAGATGGTTCGAGCTCGAAAGGTGTAAGCTCGAAGAAGATGGTTTCGTCAATAATTACTTATTGGGAGCATATGCGAACCAAGATAACGAGCTCATGATAGGCAAACGATCTCGAAGGCACGTGAATCTAGCGTCCAAGCTCGTCGAATGTGTGTGAACATATTTATTGTTATAAATTCCCTATGTTTAAGGGATCTGATATAATTTGTTATTAAATCTCACATATTATGGGATATTACTACGTACATGATAACTGTATGCATTTAATGGAATTATATGATTTGATTTGTAGAGTAACTTCCTGAAATATGTTGGAAGCAATTCAGAAAACCCCTCTATAAATAGAGTGGGATAATTCTTTTGTATGGACCGAATCATTGATATTGGGAAAAACTCTGTACAATTGCTTCCAGAAAGCTATTAGAGAATTCCACAGAGTTAATAACATAGACTCGTGGACTAGGCAGATTTTAACTGCTGAACCACGTAAAAATCCTGTCTATATTTTCTGTTTCCTCTGGTATATTTTGTTTAATTTCTCTTCTTCTTTAAGTTGACGAAAAATGGCGTCAACAGTTTGGTGCTTTCATTGAGAGCTATTAAACAAGACGTGAGCCTGTTTAGTCAGAAAGCCTCTCAAATCATCAATGGCCACTGCAAGTAACACGACCAATGCCCAATATACCCAAGGAGGAGATTCCTCATGACGAGAATTACCCCTGACGGCCTGGAAAGCGGCCCATGGTGGACCCCGATCCCGAAGAAAGGAGTGATTCATCCAACTCTCGAGGGCCGCCTGCCCCCAAGCCTGTCTAGGATATGTATTACAACCCTGAAAGGTATGTTCCAATTGTGGAGCTTGAATATTGCCAATTGCACAAATAATTGGCAGAAGCAATGAAATGCAATGAAGAGTTAGCTAGGCAGGCTGCTGGCACCTAGGCCCTTCCTCGTAGGCTGCTGACACTTCCAATTGGGGACGTCCCTGTGGGAGCACAGCTGCCAGGAGGGCGGAGCAGGTGCCGCCATCGGCATCCCCGCTTGTTCAGCCAAGGCCCCGGGCTGAGGATACTGCTAACCCAACTGTAGAAGCACAAGCAGGAATGGGAAACAACCGAGCCCCCTCAGTGGCTCGGAACCCAAATCTTGATGCTGCGTAGAATGACCCAGAGCCTAACCTATAAAATTTGGGACCATCTAGGCCCAACAATGGGAGACAGCCACCATCTCCCATAAGACACCCACCATCACCAATAAGGCACCCCTCGTCAGTCCAGGAAGTTCCACGACCTGCACATTGAGATGGAAATTGACGGGCTAGGCATGGACAGGGGAGTGAAAGAGAAGCTACCCGAGATCGCAGGACCCCTCAGCCTACAAAAAGCCAGATGTCACGATCACAAACTGTTGGGACAAGGAAGCCAGCAAGGGTACCACCTCGTAATGACCGAGCTACGACCCATGTAAGTGAAAGATCGGACTACACTAGGTCCGTGAGAATTTACAACACGAAGCCAAGGAATGCAGGGAATTGAGGGAACCACCCTGATCTGCGGGAACACTTAAACCATAATCGGGGTCGAGACAATCCCCCAGGCCCAGATCTGCGAGACCATCTGAATGGCTGCCAACATCCAGTGTATAACCCTGCACCAAGACAGGGAGCTAGAATTTTTATTAATGATAACCAGCCCCCTTCAGATCCAAGCTAGACCTCTCGTGGATTTAGTCTAAGAAAGGACTGAACAATTGGAAAGAGCGTTCAGGCTCTTACAGAATGAGCGTAACCGGGAGAAGGATGAAGAGTTTGATGAAGAGCTCGAGCCTTTTTCCCCGCATATCTCCAACACCCCGTTCCCTCAGGGATTCAAAATACCTCATGTCCGGCCATTTGACGGAAACTCAGTTCCTTATAGTCATCTGAGCACGTTCAACACTATTATGCGAGCCAGCAATGTTGGTTACGAGCTCAGGTGTATGCTGTTCCCAGCAACACTTACAGGACCAGCAAAAAGCTGGTTTGAGAAGTTCAAAAGGCATTCGATCGCGTCTTGAGATCAATTGACTAGGGACTTTAAAAAAAAAATAAAGCTACGGTTGGCATTAGGCCCGAGGCTTCATCCTTGACCAATGTCCGACAACAACAAAACGAGTCACTAAAAAGTTACCTCACGAGGTTTAACTTAGAAGTGGCTCAAGCTCGAGATGTCGACGATAGTGGTCACTTGATGGTGGTTAGAGCTGGCGTAATGCCAGGAAGTCCCCTCTAGGAAGACTTACAAAGGAAACCTATCAAGTCTTTAACTGAGTTCAATCGAAGGGCCCAGAGATTTGTCAATGTAGAAGAGGCGAGGTCAGCACTAAACATGACCTCTCAACCCATAACTACAATGACAAACACTAACTATGCTCCGATCTCAGCAGACCCTTCAACTTCGAAACCCCCTGGGTATAACCCTTCAAAAAGGAAGAAAAACAAAGGGAATAACCCTGAGGCAGATGGAGGAAAGAAGAAAAAGGGGAAAGATACTTTTCCGTATACAAAGTGTATATCAAGCCCAACGAGTCTCAGGAGAATATCTACCTGGCTAATGAAGGCCAGGTTCCATTTAGATGACCTGACCCCATGAGGAACCAAAAAGAAAAGAGAGATTCTAATACATACTGTAGATTTCACCGAGACATCAGACATACAACCGATGAGTGTTGACAGTTAAAAGACAAGATCGAAGGCTTGATCTCAAGGGGTTATTTTGGACAATACGTCAGAAACCGAAACCCCAATCAAGCCTCCACCAGCCAACGGGTAGCGGCTGCACCACCTGCCCAAAACAGTAACTCCCAAGCTCAGGAGGATGAGCGACCCCTTCTGATTGATGGAGAAGATGTAATAACCATCTCGGGGGGACCCCATATCGCAGGATCGGGCAAGAATTCCCAAAAGAGATATGTAAATGAACTCAAGACAGGTGATGGCTCCCCCTATGAACCCGAACCAAGAGCTCCAAAACAACAAAGGGTTGAAACTCAACCTATAACCTTTACTGAAGAGGACGCATCACACATCCAATTTGCTCATAACGACCCCCTGGTCATAACCCTCCAGCTTGTGAACAAGAGGGTACGCCGAGTCCTGATTGATAGCTGGAGCTTGGTAAATATCCTCTATAAATCCACCCTATAAAAGATGGGACTCGCACTTCGCGAGCTAAAAGCCTGTGCAACAACGTTGTATGGTTTTTCAGGAGAAGGGATTGCCTGTATGGGATCCATTGAACTCCCTGTGACCTTGGGAGACTATCCAGTTGATGTAACCAAGATGATGGAGTTTGTCGTGGTGGATCTCCCATCAGCCTACAATGTACTACTCAGGAGACCTGCCCTAGTGGTGTCAGGACGTTGAAAGAGGACCAGCTCGCTGGAAGGGAATGCTATAGCATCTCTGTTAGGGGAAAGAAGCAAACAAGTGCACAAACACTTGTAATTATTCATAACAAGGATGGGACAATCTTCGAGATAGACAAAGAGATCGACCCCAGAATAGAAGAAAGGGCTAACCTCAAACCTCTAGAAGAGCTCGAGGAGGTCAAGCTCAAAGACCCCACAAAGATGATAAAGGTGGGCAAGAATCTTTCTGAAGAAGCGAAATATCAATTAATTTGCTTCTTAAAAGAAAACTAGGATGTATTCACGTGGTCGCATTCAGACATGGTGGGAATGAGTCCAAATGTCATGAGTCATGCACTTAACATCGACAAGAGCTTCCCCTCAAAGCAGCAAAAGCGAAGACTTCTGGACGACAACAAAAAGAAGGCCCTAAAGGAGGAAGTTGAGAAGTTAAAGGCAAATCAATTCATACGAGATGCCTTCTATCCTGATTGGATTGCCAATCCAGTGTTGGTTCCAAAACCCAATGAAACGTGGAGAACTTGTATCGACTATTCCGACCTTAATAAGGCGTGCCCCAAAGATTGCTTTCCCTTACCTCGGATCGATCAGATCGTAGATTCCACGGCAGGTCACGGCCTCATGTCGTTCATGGACGCCTATTCTTGATATAACCAGATCGCCATGCATGCACCAGACTAAGTGCATACAAGCTTTGTAACTGATAAGGGACTATACTGCTACAATGTCATGCATTTCAGGCTTCAAAATGCTGGAGCAACTGGTGAACATAATGTTCTCCAAGCAAATAGGTAATAACATGGAAGTTTATGTTGACGACATGCTAGTCAAGTCTAAACATAACGATAACCATGTGGATGATCTCGCAGAATGCTTCACCGTATTGCGAAAGTATAACATGAAACTCAATCCACAAAAATGCTCTTTCGGAGTATCTTCGAGAAAGTTTCTAGGTTTTATAGTGAACGTACGAGGGATAGAGGTCAATCCTGACAAGATCAAGGAATTGATTGATATGCCCTCACCTCAAAAACATAAAGATGTCCAGAGTTTAATTGAACGAATGGCGGTACTAAGTAGGTTTGTTTCAAAATATATAGATCGTTGTCTTCCTTTCTTCAACCTTTTGAGAGAGGGTAAAAAGTTCGAATGGACAGAGGAATGCGAGCTTGCATTCCAGAATTTAAAGAAACATTTCGCCGAACCTTTGATCTTTTTGAAGCCTATCACAAGAGAGGCCTTGTACTTGTATCTCGCTACTACCGAGCACGCCATTAGTGTTGTGCTCGTCCGAGAAAACAAAAAGGTACAAAAACTAGTATACTATGTCAGCAAAAGGTTACTGGGGGCAGAATAGAGATACCCTTTAATGGAAAAACTGGCTCTTAGACTGATCCACTCATCTCGAAAGCTCCAACCTTATTTCCAAGCACATCTTATTCATGTGTTAACCGATCAACCACTGCGACAAGTTTTATCCAAACCAGAAGCCTCTGGAAGATTGTTAAAGTGGGCGGTTGAACTCGGATAGTTCGAGATCACATATCACCTAAGAACGATCATAAAGGGACAAGCCCTGGTGGATTTCATCATAGAATGTACCCGAGTATCTAACGACAAAGTTATAACCCAGCCCGCGAGTTGTGGAAACTTTATGTCGATGGATCCTCCAATGAAAATGGATTAGGGGCAGGTATCATATTGATCACTCCTACGGGAAGTCGATTTCATTCTGCATTAAGGTACAACTTCAAGGCGTCAAATAACAAAGCTGAATATGAAGCATTATTGGCAGGACTTCGAATAGCCAAAGAACTCAAAGAAAAGGCTATACACTGCTATAGTGATTCACAGTTAGTGGTCAACAAAATTGTAGGGGAATATCAAGCTCGTGGCATGAGGATGGCTGCGTATTTAGAGAAAGCAAAGGCTGCACTCAGACAATTCGAGTTCCACGCTATAGAGCAAGTTCCCCGAGAGCAAAACTCAAATGCAGATGCATTGGCCAGGCTCGCTACGACCAACGAGGCCGACACATTGAACATGGTTCCAATAGAATCTCTATCGACCTCGAGTATCAGCGAGCCTGACAAAGAAGATGTGTGCATGATCGACTCCCAACCGACCTGGATGACCCCAATAGTTGATTACCTCGAAACTGGTATTCTCTCAACAGAACGGAATGAGGCTGGAAATTGATGTATCACATCCTGAGATAAACTATTATGGAAGGAAGGTTGTACCGAAGAGGATATTCTATGCCACTACTCTGATGTGTAACTCCATCCGAGGCAAAGAAAATTCTAGAAGAAATTCATGAAGGATTTTGTGGAGATCACACAGGGGGGCATAGTCTATCTAAAAAGGTGATAAGACAAGGATATTTCTGGCCCACTGTCAAGGCAGACGCGTTAGAGTATGACAAGAAATGTGATAAGTGTCAGTGTTTTGCTTCGATTCCACAAGCCCCACCTACCGAGCTAACCATACTAACCTCCCCATGGCCATTTGCAGTGTGGGGAATCGATCTCATAGGTTCGCTACCAACAGGTAAAGGGGGAGTGAAGTATGCTGTGGTCGCAGCCGATTATTTCACAAAATGGATCGAGGCTGAACTTCTAGCAACAATTACCTCAAAAAAAGTTTTAGACTTTGTGGTAAAAAACATCATCTGCCGATACAGAATGCCCAGAAAGATAGTGTTAGACAATGGCACCCAGTTCGACAGTTACCTTTTTACCCATTTCTGCGAAAAGAATGGGATAATAAAAAGCTTATACTCTGTGGCTCATCCCTAATCAAATAGCCAGGTCGAAGCAGTCAAAAAAACCCTTAAAAGTTCCATGAAGAAAAGGTTGGAGGAGGCTAAATGAAGGTGGCTTGAAGAGTTACCCCAAGTGTTGTGGGCATATCGAACCACAGCTCGAACTTCAACAGCCATATTCCCTTCTCCCTAGCATATGGATGTGAGGCCATGCTGCCAATTGAGGTCGAAATACCTACAATTCGGAGTCATGCCTACGATCAGATCTTAAACCAATCCCAGCTCGAAGAAAATTTAGACCTTATTAAAGAAAGACGAGAAGAAGCTCAACTGAAAAATGTCGCTTATCAGCAACAAGCTACCAGATATTTCAATAAAAATGTTCGAGATAGAAAATTCAGATTGGGAGACTTGGTACTAAGACGTGTATTCCTGGCTACAAGGGACCCATCTGTTGGAGTACTCGGACCTAAATGGGAAGGACCTTACCAGATCAAGTCTATTATTCGACCTGGAGTACATAAATTGGCCAGATTAAATGGATAATTAGTACCACGAGCTTGGAATGGCGAACATCTACGACCTTACTATCAATAGTATAGGAAAGATGCCTTTGTTGTAACCAAGCTTGTATGTTTTTCAGACTTTTTGTTAATAAAGTGTTCAACTCTGCTTTCTTTACTAAATGTTGTATTTTTTTGCAAAATCTCTTAATTCAATAACCTATGGTCACACTCATAGGATATTAAGGAGGCATCAGTGGTATACAATAATACCATAATTTTGAAAAAATAAAAATGTCTAGATCGTTAACCCGACATAAGAATGATTGTACACTCGTAAAATAATAAAAAAATGTATGGATCTTTCACCCGACATAGAAGTTATAAGTGTATATGCGAGCTAAAGCTGTCTGGACATAACCAGATGCGCGAGCTAAGATGACCTGGATATAACCAGGTCATCAAAATTACAAGTGTGTGGATCAGAAACTAGGCATGAGCTAAATAATTTTGGAACAAACCAGCTAAAACCAATCGACAGAAAGTTGGAATATAAATAAACCTACTTCGAGCTAAGTCGAGATCGAGGCTGGAATATTTTGCAAAAAATAGTTTCAACCTCGCAACCTTGGAGAGCTACTCGAGGAAGAGGAAAATTGACTAGAAAAGCAGGATATAACTAAACTACCTAACTTACACGCCATATAAGTACTTTCGAGTGCATGGTAAAAGTAAGGTCCGACCTTGATAAATAACGAGATCGGACAGGGATATATCGAGTAAACTGTGCATGAACTCATTGAAATTTGAGTTTAAATATAACAGATGTGTTTGTATAAATAAACAAGCATAGAAGCGAACCTTTAATATGAAATGCTTAAAATATTTCGACCCAGAAATGTAAAGCAAAAATGTTGAAGTAAAAGCTTAATAAAGGTTTTCGAGCAAAGAAAATCATATACAAAAATGACTCTGAATAAATATAAAATAGTCCTTAAACGAGCTGTAGATTGTTTTTGCCCCAAGGGCATAAATAAAAAATTATTACAAAAAATATTAATGGGAAGCAACCCATGGCCTCGCTTCTATGAAGGAGGTGCATCCCCCCCCCCCCCCAGCAGTATCTGGCTTCTCCGTTGCCCTTTCAGCCTCCTCCTCGGCTTCCTCCTTATCAAGTCGAGCTTGCCACCTCACCAGGAACTCCTCTTTGAGAGTATCGAGAAAACTCGTATCGAGATCAGCATTGTTGGCCCAGATTCGGTACATGGCCTTATCAACTGTGTGATCTTTCTTTTGCTTGAATTCCTCGAGGAGGCGAGCCTTCTCACCCTCGATTATCACAAAGGTGGCCTTCTTCTCCTCCTTGAGCTTGGCGTTCAGTTCTTCAAGCTCCTTAATCCTTGAGTCCTCTCCTTAATTTCAACATCTTTGGCTCCAGCTTTGACTTTGTGGCCTTAAGCTCATCTACGAGCTTGATCTGGAGATTGTTTGATTCTTGAGCATAGGACATGCTCAAGTGGACTTCATTGTTCAGCTTGTAGTTAAGCTGAGCAAATGTAGCAAGGGCCTATACACAAACAAATTGATTTAGAACACATAAAAAATAAACTCGAACAGACAACACGACAGTAAAAAGAGGAGAATTACTGAGGAGATGAGCTCGCTATCCTTGTCATAAAGGGTGTTGGTGTCTTGGCAGGTAGTTAGGAACTACCATTGAGGAGCACCAAGAGTGTTGAAGCTCTGCCCAACTCGAGACAGAACGTCTGAGCCAAGGGTGGCTCCGTGCTTCCCCGCAGCATTGTCGATCACGTACTCACTGGAATGAGTCAAAATCGCAACAGGCGTTCCCAAGTGGGAACTAGCTTCTTTGGAGCCGGGGCAGTTTTGTGAGAAGTCTAGATGGCAGGAGGTAGGGGGAGTGTGACTTCAGTAGATACCCCGACCTCGGGGTCTGCAACAGCAGCTTGGCTTGGGCCTTGGGAGTCTGGAGGAGGAGGGGTCACCTCGATTCTCTTTGAGACCTTAGAAGGTCGTCCCGCTCTCTGTGATGCTCTCAGGCGCTTTCTTTGTTTTTCTCCTGAGCAGTGATTGAGCACATTGTCAAGATCGGACTCCATATCACCTGAATACACAAGTCGTGCATCAGTTTATGAGTTTAAACTACAAAAAGAAACGAAGGTTCAAGTAAAAATAAACCTAACTGGAACTCTCCCCCCCCCCCCCCCCCCCAGCTTGTGCTCGACAACCATGTAATCCCCCTATCTTTAAAGGAGGTTGGGGGAGTCCCTTCCCTATACGAGGGTGACAGCCTTGAAAGGTCCCTATAGTACTTGGTACCGTACTGAATGGTGACTCCATCCCAGACTTTATTTAAACTATACATAGTCTGGAATTTTCCTAACCAACTATCGAACCTATGAACCCTCTCATCTACCCAAGACCATACATGGAAATTATCCCTGGAATCCGGGAATAGGATCAAGGTATTGGGTTTATCCTTTAGCAGGGAGGGGGACCACATAGTCGAGCTAAGAATGACTTTACCTCCACCACTCAAGCTCGAAGCCTCGTCGTTTGCTTTATTTCCCGAGCAAGGGCGTTCGTGACAATGAGCCAATAGGGAGCGAGCCCTTGAGCTCGTTGACCTCTCTCTTTGAGGAAGATTTTCAGTGGGAAAGGGTACATGCTCCCATTCAACATGCTTACAGTACGCGATTTCATCTATCGACTGGTCCAGCTCCAGGAGGCCATAGGCTCGAAGTTTATCTTCATGAAGAAGATAAGACAGAGAACGTCTACTGTAGGGCGGCTGGAGTGGAGCCTTCTTGTGCTCCACCATCGAGTCTGTAGGTGTGGGACGGTGATAATTGGCTGAAGAAATGGATATGTGTCATTATTTTGAGCCTAATCACCAATCGAAATAAGGAAAATAATAAGTATGTGAACTTACGAATTCGTTGGAACGAATAAAATTTAGAGGGAGCAAGGTCGTCCGTCCAGAAGAAGGCTAGCTTGAAGTTTGGAGGATGGTTGGGCATGTCCTCGAAGATCTTTTTCTCCTTTGGGTAGCTCGACAGATAGTAGAAATCGTATCCTCCCCGAGCTCGAGAGGGATTGCTTTTTAGACAAAAGAGATAGAGGATTTCTTTTGGTGAAGGTCCTTCCCACTTTAACTCGTGGTATAGCGACCTCAGGGCAGGCAAGACCCTGTATGAATTGGTCTGAAGTTGGAAGGGCGCAAGCCCGACAAAATCCAGAAAATCCTTAAAAGAGGATTTCAGGGGCAGTAGAGCCCCTGCATTCATATGCTCCCGACTCCAAGCCGCGAGCTTAATCTTATTATTGGGTCAACCATCACCCGGGGCATAGCAGTTCTGCTCATTTAGAGTAGCAGCTTGACACATCAGCAAGCTGGATAGTCTCAAGTCGTGGCGAGCAAGGATGTTCGAAATCTATCCCGTCAAAGTCACTGAGCTCCAATAATGCTCAGCTTCGAAAAATTCCTCCCTAGAGGTAGGAATGGTAGCTTGTGAGGTAGATGGACGGTTTGAGGGGTCCTCCATCAGAGAAAAGGAAAGTACACCAGGCTCAAAAGCAATAGTGACTTTGAGCTTGGGATCGAGGGAGATAGGTCTAAGCTCAGGGTCTGGATCTGGGTAAATGGCGAATCGAAGTTTCCTCCTTTTTCTTTCTTTGATCTCGTCGATCTGACGTTGGAAATGGGCTCGAATATCTTCTTGCTCACACCTCACTTTGTGCTCGCGAATCAGCCGCTGGTTCCGAGTGAAGGGAGATTCTGGACTTGGAGTTGTTGGAGAATAAGGGATTGTAAGCACTGAACCCCACCAATTCTCAGAATTCTGTGACATCTAGCAAGAAAGAAAAGGGTGAGGGCCAGGCATACAAGAAATCAGAGTATGATTTTTGGTGATTCGAGCTCGAAGGCTTGAAATCACGAAGTAGGTTCGATCGAGGGCGAGGTCTCAAATGGATAGGACGAGTTTAAGGAAGAACCCCGAACTATTATAAAGTATGGGCTTCGTGTGTGTATTTGATGCGAGAGTGGGAAAGTGTGGGTTCATTTTAAGAATCTCATATTTTCAGGAGAAAAGTTGACGGTTACTCAGAAAGGTGATAATTTTGGGATTCGTGCAATTTAAAACCCTAATTCAATACTCCATTTCTTGGTCTACACGATACATCACCTGTAGTCTTAAAGGTAAAAAACCTGCATTTGCATTTTTTGCACTAAATCAGGGGTTGAAACCCATGATTTCAAAAATCTTTCTGAATCCAAAGTTTTTGTAGTATCAGCTAAACTACATTGCTAAGGCTATAAACTGGTAAATACGTTCAGAAGGGAAGGAAGTACGTAAAAATGTATGAAAAAATAAAGAGTGAGAAATCAAGAAATAGGAACTTACACAGAGAAGCAACTTGCGGGTATAGTGAGGTCGACAATCGAAGGAGCGGTGTCCGAGAAGCTCTCACAGAGTCGAAAATACCAGGGATAGTTTGCCTCTTTGGTTTGGAAAACATGCAAAGATGAAGCAAACCTTTTAAGTTCTATTTTCTCTGTCTTTTTCTCTGAAAACTCAAAACACGAAAGTGAAATGAAGAAGATGATGTGAGCATATTTATAAGCCCTAGAGAATGTCAAGGGTCGAATTAATCTGGACCATTGGTCAGATCTGGTATCTGATCGAACGATCGGGTGCAAAAGTGGTAATGGCAGCAAAAAGTTGGCAGACGAATAGGCGTGGGTATGGTGAAAAGGTACTTGAGTATTCTGATTGAGCAACCCATGGTTGACACGTGTCCACACTCGAGTATATTTAGTGGCTTAGTCTTCGATAGAAGCAGTTCAAAAGTTTCCTACTCATAGGATCCAAACTGATACTTTTGAGGGGGCAAAATGTTACACCCAAATTTTGAGAATGGGAATTATTGATCTCGAAACTCAAGCTCGTGAGGTGTAAGCTCTAGATTAGCATGGTCGTCATGTGAACCGCAAGCCAGGTACAGTCTTGCTAAGGAAGCAAGTGGCAACCTCGGATTGGTGAGCTCGAGAACTACGTGGTCTCGGAGGTGCTCCGGGGTTATAAGTTAGGTTCACAACTCACAGTAGCAATGGTTCAACACTTGTATAAACTTCTTAACTCATTTCCTGCCCTCAGACAAGACGGTTCGAGCTCAAGAGGTGTAAGCTCAAAGAAGATGGTTTCGTCAATAATTACTTGTTGGGAGCATATGCGAACCAAGATAACAACCTCGTGATAGGCAAACGTTCTCGAAGGCACGTGAATCTAGCGTCCAAGCTTGTCGGCTGTGTGTGAACGTATTTATTGTTATAAATTCCCTATGTTTAAGGGATTTGATATAATTTGTTATTAAATCCCAAAATTATGGGATATTACCGCATACGTGATAACTGTATGCATTTAATGGAATTATATGATTTGATTTGTAGAGTAACTTCCCGAAATATGTGGGAAGTGATTCAGAAAACCCCTCTATAAAATAGAGTGGGATAATTCATATGTATGGACCGAATCATTGATATTGGGAAAAACTCTGTACAATTGCTTCTAGAAAGTTATCAGAGAATCCAAAGAGTTAATTACACAGACTCGTGGACTAAGCAGATTTTAACTGCTAAACCACGTAAAAATCATGTCTCTATTTTCTATTTCCTCTGGTATATTTTGCTTAATTGCTCTTCTTCTTTAAGTTGACGAAAAACAGCGTCAACAAACTTATTTCACGTTATTTTAAAAAATAATAATTGAATTTAAATAGTATTTATCAATAATTAACATAAAGCTAATTTAAATCTCATTTATTAACAATTAAAAAAATTAATATTTTGTTAATTGATTTGAAAAATGTGATATTTTTAAAATTAAACCAATTTTAAATTTTAAAACAAATATCTTAACCATTTATTAAAAAAAATATATATTAATGGTTATAACAAACCTAAAATATCTCAAACAGTTAAACAAATTCAAATATCCATAAAAATATCTAGTTAACAAATTTTCTAATTTCAAATAATTTAAATATTAAAATCTATAGAATAATCAGATATTAATATTTTTGTAATAAAAGATATCAAAAATATCAAGAATTTTAAAAAATATCTTTAATATCTTATAACTTAATTCTAATATATTAATATATTAAAATATTTCAAATTAATTAGTTAACCTATTTTTAAATTTGAATTTGAATCTTTGAAGAAAATATCTAATTTTTAAATATCAAACAACAAAAATATCTTATTTTAAAAATTAATTTTTAAATGATAAAATAAATCTGATATTTTTAGGTTTGATATAAAAAATTAAATTTCATATTTTAATATATTTTATTTTATAAAAAAAAAAAAAAAAATCTAGATGAACAGTACCCGTAACGAGTACTGTTCACCGCAGTCGTACAGGGGAGACGCGCGTGGATGCGAACGTGCGAGGTAGGGCAACACCAAATAAAGAATTTATAAAAATTAATTGCATAAAAAACACAAAAAAATAGCCCAAATTTGCAAACAATTTCATAAAATTCAATATACTTCATAAAAAACATGAAATCCATCCAATTACTCAACACACTAAATAATTCAATTTTACCATGCTCATGCATGAAAATCAAGATTACCAAAGTCTTTAAGGCCAGTTGTTGGAAACACTTACACAGGATCTTATTTATTTTTCATCTAAATCATATATTAAACAAAATAATATAAGAAAACTTAAAACATGTTTCTATTATTTAATTTAAACAAAGATAATGATAAGAACACTTACATTATATGCAGCGGAATGAATAGTCATTCCTTCAATTTCTCTAACTCTTGTATCCTTTATGTGGCAGAGTATCACCAAGAAACTGAACCGATCTTCAAATATCTTTACAGTCTTTCATAGTATCCTTAGAATCCTCTAGATTATAGTGGGTAATTCTCAACACATGAGATAGATACAGAGAGAGAAGAGAATATAGAGGCTTAGAAAATGACTTTTTGTGTAGAGAGAGGCTTAGTCCTTCTAATCATCGGTTTTCAACTCTCACTTAGCATTCCTTTTAAAAGCTCAATTATGTCACTTATTTAATTAAAAAAATCAATAAAATAATAGATAATATCAGTCATTAGGTCGAAATTCTCATGGGCTATAGGCCCATGAAATTTCCCATTTATTTATAAGCTCGTTGGACTTAAATTCAAGGCCCGAATTATTTTCTATTGATTAATTAAATAAATAATTATTTAAATCCTTTATCAAATTAATTATTTATAATTTGAACCTTAATTTAAACTTATTTATTAATTTAGACACAAATTTGTCTTAATTAATGTATCTGCCCTAAAATCTCTTTTCTTCTCTAAATTGCATAACTCTGTGAAATTATCCAAAATTGACCTGGTCAACTTTGATAATTCTAATTAATAATTAAATTAATTAATTGACACTATCTAGATGATTTTATCCAAGGTACTGTGGGGACCATGGGCCTATGAAATCAAGCTTCAATAAGTTATCATAAATTATACAAATAAATTTACTAACTTATTTGTAACGCCCTGGATAGCCAAGACCGCTACACTGTGTGTTTATAAAGGTGTGAGACTTGCTAATCAAGTCGTTTAATCAAAACATGTCATTAGTTAAAGTGTTCTAGGGCTAAAAGACATTTTGGCCTCAAAAGACACATTTTATAGACTATAAACAACTTTACAGAAGGGATCCCCAAAAGTACAATGTTTAAAAGTTGGTTTACAAAATTCAACAGTTAAGAGTAAACATTAGCCATACTAAGGCAAAATACAAGGTTCTGGTCCTCTCGTCCCTGTAATCTCCTCAACTGTGGCGATTGAGCGGCCTGACATGTACATTCACCCTACAGAGCTCTCCAATCAAGGTTGATCAATCTTGCCCTTGCCTTTACCTGCACCCCGCAGCACCCGTGAGCCAAGGCCCAACAAGAAAACAACATACACAGCATATACAATATTATCAAACAAATATTCTAATAAGCATGTTCAAGTATTCAATCCATAGCGTATAAGCATACTTCAAGGTACAAATAACCTCATCTATACTTAGAATATTTAGCAATCTCACTAATCACAATCACAGCCAAGTATAACAATCAACTAACACAAATACTAGGGCCGACACCTTAGGTCGCGCCCTCTGTTTAACCCACTGACTCCGGCCCACTTAAACCGAGCTCAGTGCATAATAAGCTGTCCTCGGATACCAGTGTCCGAGCCATGCCAATTGCACAAGTTAACTGTGGCACACTTAGGCCGTTGGTTTACAATTAACATGGCATAATACCATTCTTTCAATCATATATATATCAGGGAGCCCTTAGTCCCGTTCAAGTATTTAACCGGGTGTAGTTTTCTTACCTTTGGCTTCTAGATGAGCCCTAGCTTAGCACCTAGTCACAACCATGATGAAGGACACCATTAACAATCTTAAATGAGTTTCTAAACCAAGTTCTAGTCCTCGGAACATTGAACTTCACCAAATATGGTAAAAGATTCAATCCCGAGCACCCTAGGTTAAATTCCCAAGCCTAAAATCTCAAAATCCCAAAATCCCTTAAGGGCCCCGGCATAGGCCATCCATGCCGCGGCATGGCCCCAGACAGAGCCCTCCATAGGCACAAAAATAGGTAAGGGCTGGGGCATTCCTTAGGCCATCCAACGGCCCGCCCTCCTTCCTCAGCACAACTCAACTTCCAAGGGTCGCGGCTCACCAAGAACTATGCCGCGGCCCGACCCCTTCGAACCCAGAAAAACCACCATTTTTAACTCCCAAACCTCATGCAAACTCTCTCAATACCACCCCAAATCCACAACTCAATTATCCAAAGACTTCCCACAAGATCCCAACAACTCAGCCCAGCTGAATCCTAGGCTAGAAACCCATCAAAGACCCATTTCAATTACTGAAACTTCCTAACTTAAAAAACACAAAACCCAGCCATGGAAACTCTAAAATTCAACCATCAAACTTTGAATTGAACCTTACCTCAGTTGTAGAATAGTTTCTCCAAGAGTTCCCTGACCTAACTTCAAAGATTCCAGCCTTAGAATCCCGTGATCCGTAAGGGGAAAGACCGGGTAAGCTGTGCAATCCCACACCGCCTGGGGAAGGTCAAGTGTAATGATTCTAAGACTGTGTAGGTATGGGACTACACAGTTGAAGAGGGCTTAAATGGATTGATAGGTACTACCTATATCAGGAAGGTGCATCTTCTTTTTGGTAGCCCATCACTTGAGAACTCCATGGTTAAGCGTGCTTGACCCAAAACCACAACCATTAAAAACTCAGCCATTTTCTCAAAATTCCCAACCATAGAAACGAAAAATTCAAAGCTTACCTTAGCTCTATTTTAATCCTTGATCAATTCCTGAGCTAATCCTCCAGATTATTCCCTTCAATTCCCAAATATTCAGCTTGATTCTCTTGAAAATTCAGAGTTGTTCTTCTTCCTTAAGAGAGAAAAGAGAGAGAAGGCTGAGAGGGTCGGTTTAATTTCTGTGTCTAGTATTTTCTAAAGTCTTCCAAGTATATCCTTAGGTTATTATACTAATCCCAAAGCTCGGGGTGCCGGAAACGTCCCCGAGGGTAAAACGGTAAAATCCCCCAATAATCCCACCTAGACATCCTAACCTCAAATATATCTCCAATTATTTATTTTCATAACCTGATAGTCCAAATCACTATCTGATACCTAAAATACCCCTAACTTGTCCAAAGTCAATTATAATGCCCCGTTGTGACTTTTCCCGCTATCTAGCCCTAAGATCGCCTTGAGTCGCCAGCTACAGAGTTATCCACATAATAATGTGGTTCTCACATATACAACATATTTATATCACATTAACATCAATTATCATACAAACATTATTAATCATATAATTTCACATTTAAATCACATTAAATCCATCATTGCCCTCCTGGCACACTAATCAAGACCCTTAAGCCTCATTAGCGAATTTGGGTCGTTACATTATTAATTCATTGTGGCTCTACTAAAGACTCAGAATTGCACTCTTGAATTCATAGAACGCTCTATAAGCAATATAGATACATTATTAGTTATCCATTGTTACAACCATAATTATCACTCAATCCTCTATAGACGGTCTACAATGATATGGGAATAAAATACTGTTTTACCCCTCATTGTATTTTATCCTTAAAACACTTAGTTCCTTGTACATGATATTTCAATAAACTAATATAAATTACTGAAACGAGATATCTGTCATTTAGCACCTCGAACTAAACTAAAAGGAAATCATTGTTTTACTTCTTCACCAGAAGTTATAGATGTTCATATCTATGATTAAAAATCCCACTCAATTATACTACCAAGTTCCCAAGATTTATATATGGGCTATTCCGTAGGGTAAGCTGGTAACGAACAAGTCAAAGAACTCAAATAATACAATCAGTTAGAATACCAACTACCCAGAAATGAGATTGAATTGACCTATGGTCACCTATATGATATGACTAGAATAGATAATAACAGTATGTCTTATTCTCTAATCTACTGTTAATATCAGTCCAATCCGATGTAAAAAATACATCTGATCTAATCTACTTTGCTAAAGTTCTGGAAAGAACATAACACTACAATGTTTAAGTAGATCATATCGTACATTGGCAAATCAGTGTAAATCATGTGCACTGACTAATCTTAGGACTAAATTATTTTTTAACATATAATTATATTTATATTCCACTGTTATTATGTCACTATAAATATGATTAGCTATATGCTCGGGATTTAATAGAAGTTTATATTAAACAAATAATCATGAAAATAAAACATGTGAGCATGGTGATTGACCAAGTCAAAAATTATTTCTATTATTTTATTAATAATAAAATGAGATTACAAAGAAATTGGGTTTTAATTAGGACATAAAACCCCAACAAAATGTACTGAGATAATCCCGCCCTGGGGCGCACTTTCCCTGGGATGATATTTTTGGCTTTATGCTTTGCCTCTCAAGTACAGTTACTCAGGCCTTTGCCATGTGGAAGCCATGAACTCGTTGTCCATGGGCTCTAAGTCCCCGGAGCATGTAACCGAGTTTTACGTCCTTAAGCCAGGCGTCGCGATGTTAGATTTCTGTTCACACCTCAAGACTAAGGGACTTGTAACCTTAAGTCAGCAGTCGCGTTACTTAGATTTCTCATCGCCGAGGTGTTTCAGGGTTGTGTCTGAGTACAAATAACTCAGGCTTCCGTTCACATCTCGAGGATTATGACCTAGTTTTCCCTCCTCAGGCACGCGCTTTCCTTGGGAGATACCTTATGTCTATCCTCACGTTACTTGAATTTGTTTGACACTAGGGTTTTCCAGGTCTTAGCTTTGGGGTCCAATGACACTAAAGTTTCTCCACTCATCAACTAGCTTAGCTTCCCAGGTCAATGACTCCCAGTGCTAGGATTAGCCTTATGGTGCCCAAGTTTTGGAACCTCAAGGCTTTGGGCCCCAGTGCAGATGACTGGGGCTTCCATTTGCATCTCAAAAATTAAGAACTTGGTCATAGCTCCTCGGGCTCAATCTCCTCGGGAGGTAACCCAAGTTCGCTCTCACGCTATTAATATTTTTTATCTTCAAAGTCCCGTGACACTAGGCCTACTCCACTCATGACAAGCTTATTTTCCTAGGTCTTTGGACCCGAGTACAAATGACCTGGATTTCTGTTCGTATCTAAAGATCTAAGAATTTTGTCACAGCTCCTCAGGCTCAATGTCCTTGGGAGGTAACCCAAGTTTGCTCCCGCGCTACTAGAATTTTTAGGTCATGGACTTTCCCAGACTTTGATTAGTTCCTTAAATTTTTCTACTCTCTGGGTATTGACATTAGGCCTACTCCGCTTATGACAAGCATAGTTTCCTAGGTCTTCCTCCGTGAGACACTATACTCTGTGAGGCTACCCTAACCTCATCCCCCCAAGTGATCGGAGGCTGGTCTCCGTTCACTTGTCCAGGCCAGAAAGTGGGTGCTCTACGAGTAGTACAAATAGAATAAAAAAGAAACTAAAATATAAGCAAATTCTTTTAAATTTTTCTATCGTGTTTATTTTACACAGTTTCCATTAATTGTGCTCGGAGGCTACAAAATGATTACAAAATTTAACAAAAATACACTCCTCACATCACTAGTAATACTAGCAGAGATGCTCAGCATTCCAGGAATGGTGTACTAACTCCGCACTCTGTCGGGCGAGCTTATAAGTCCTTGGACATACAAGGCTCTCAACTTGGTACAGACCTTCCCAATTAAGGTGCAACACTCTAGCACCAGGATCTCAGGTGGCTGAGAAGACTCTTTGCAACACCAAATCTCCGACCCCAAATTTTCTATCCTTCACTTTAGAGTTAAAATATCTAGCTACTTTCTGCTGGTAGGACGTTACTCGAAGCTGAGAAGCTTCATGAAGCTCTTCCACGAGGTCCAGAGACTCTCGGAGTAAAGTGTAATTTATGGTCGGATCGTACGCATCTCTCTAGTGTGTGGAGATTATTGCCTCAACTGGGAGCATGGCTTTGTACCTGTAGACCATGGAGAATGGAGAGTGGCCAATGGAGGTCCTGGCAGTGGTGCGGTTACTCCACAATGCTTTAGGCAGCTCCTCAGGCCAAACTCCATTTGCCTGCTACAGTATTTTCTTCAAGGTGGCCTTAAGTGTCTTGTTCACTGCTTCCACCTGCCCGTTTGCTTGCAAGTGAGCTACGGAGGAGAAGATCTTTACAACTCCATGTATTTGACAAAAATCCGTGAATAATTCACTCTCGAATTGTAGGCCATTTTTGGAGACTATCTTCCTTAGGAGCCCGTAGCAGCAAACGATGTTCTTGATGGCGAAGTCTAGTGCCATTTTGGAAGTGATGATAGCAAGAGGTTCGGTCTCGACCCACTTTGTGAAGTAGTCGACCACCACAATTTCATATCTCACTCCCCCATTTCCCATGGGTACGGACCCGATAAGGCCAATGCCCTTGACTGCGAAGGGCCAAGGATTTGTCTTCATAGTGAGCTCATTTGGAAGAGCTCATTTCCCATGGGTATGTTGGTGAAGAGTTGGCATTTGTCACACTTCTTGGCGTAGTCCATCACATAACCATTCATAGTGGGCCAGAAGTACCCTTGTCTCAATATTTTATTGGCGAGGCTCTGTCCCTAGCTTGGTCCACACAAAAGCCTTCTTCTATTTCCCAGAGTAGAAGACTGGCTTTTTGCTAGGACACACATCGGAGTAAGGGCAACAAATATCCTCGCATGTACAGCTTATTGTCCATGATCATATACCGAGGTACCTGATAAAGTAGCTTTCGAGCTGCTTTCTTATCCTACAGTAACTCCCCATAGACAAGGTACTTCATAATGGGCTCCATCCAACCATCCTGGGGATAAACCGCTTCTATGTAACGCCCTAATTTCTCATAGATTACCGGGAACACAGCGTTGGGTCATAATCATAAATATTGCTCTTTTATTGAATAAAAACTTGAAAATAACGACATGGATCCATGGTTTTTTTAAAAAATAAAATAATTGTCTTTAACATAAAAATGAGCAACATTTAAATAAAACTTTAAAATAAATATTCTTTAATAAAAATAGGCCCGCTTGAACTTCCTCGACTATATGGTCCCCACGAGTACATCACGAAGCTCTTAGGTCCCCACTCGCCACCGTCCTTTCTATCCTAATTTTCCTGAAATAATAACATCATAAGGAGTGAGCTTCTAAGCCCAGTAAGGAAAATACAAATAAGGGTTAGTCATATAATCAAACATAATATAAATTCACTAGAGTCATACAAACACAAACCTCTAGGTCATATCATAGTTTAAGTCATAATTCTACATCATAATCTAAGTCATAAATAATAAATCATACTCTAAGTCATAAGTCATAGGTCATAAGTCATAATTCATAATCATAACTATAGGTCATAAATCAAAAATCATAACTATGGGTCATACTAACAAGTCAGATATAATAAAAAGATAAGTGTTTATACAGAGGTGGCAATTAAGCCCCGGACATCACTTAGGTCCGTCATAAAGTTTTGGCAACCGAGCCTACCGGACATAGTCCGTCATACATCATTGGACACCTTAGGTGTAGACACACTTACCCCTTTATTGTACCTAAAATGTTAGGTCATACAAATACAAACTATATCATAAACTACATAAACTAAGTCATAATACGAAACTATCTAATTTTCCTTACCAAAAACCGGAATATTGGAGACAAGAGCGGGATTGAAATTCCTAAAACCAAACATAAAGAAACAATAAGTTTCTAAAGAAATGAAGTTGAAAGAAGATCTAAACCATCAGGATAGAAACTTACCAAAAACTTTACGTTTCAAAGAAATTGAACACCTAACCAAAAGTCACTATCACAAGTTAGGATTTGAAAAAAATGAAAGAATAATAGAAACTATAGTGAACTAAACCTGAAGATAATGAATACCTTGGATAGCTTAGAACCTCGATCTATACCTCGAACACCGAAATCACACAAAATCTTACTTCCCAAGTGTTTATAAAACCTTTATATTTGAAAGCTTTAACCCTAAAACCCTAGTGTGTGTCTCTAGAATAATCTTAGCAGCTTGGAGGTTCTAAACTATGCTTGAATGATGAATGAAATGGCTGAGTGAAGGGTCCTATTTATAGAGTTCAAGGAGTGAAACTAACTCCTTTAAAATGAATAAATTTGAATTATATGTTCAACAGATACCCAGAATTCGGTCAAAAATGTTCAGGAACAAGTCAAGGTTATTGAGGGCTAACTCTAGTTCAGAATTCTACAAAATTCAAAAATTGGCCACTGGAGCCGATATATCACCTAGGGTAGGCGATATATCTCCCCTACCATGATCCTGAGGGTCCGTGGTTTCGTTTGTACGAAGTCAACGTGTTATCCGTATCAATCATAGGTGATATATCGGCCCTTATAGCTGCGATATATCGGCATACGCTGATAATTCAAACACGTTTTTTCACATTTCAGGATAATTTGAAATTGATTAAAACTTACTTTGATTGAGTAAGAGCGTGATCGTAACAGATAAAGGAAGGTTCTAGAGCTTCTAGATCTTTCTTTTAATAAAACTATTCATAAAAAATACTTAAATCCTTAATAAACATACATGTGACAAGTGTCACGCTCTTATTTAATCTATCTAAACCTTAGGTTATAATAAATAATATTCTTAGGACTATATTCATTAATCAAACCTTATGATAAAATCAACATTTCTAAACCATAGGTTAAACTTACAAAATCCATAACTATTTCTACTACTGCTGCTGCCGCTGCTCCTACTACCGCTGCTGCTGCTGCTACAGCTACTACTACTGCTGCTGCTGCTGCTTCTGCTGCTGCTGCCGCTACTGTTGCTGCTGCAGCTACTGCTGCTACTGCTGCTGCTGCTGCTACTGCTGCCTGCTGCTGCTGCTACTGCTGCTGCTACTCCTACTGCTACTGCTGCTGCTACTGCTACTACTACTACTACTACTACTGCTGCTGCTGCTACTACTGCTGCTACTGCTGCCTACTGCTGCCTACTGCTGCCTACTGCTGCTGCTGCTACTGCTGCCTACTGCTGCCTACTGCTGCCTACTGCTGCTGCTGCTGCTACTGCTACTGCTACTGCTACTGCTACTGCTACTACTACTTCTACTACTACTACTACTAGTACTACCACTACCACTACCACTACCACTACCACTACCACTACCACTACCACTACCACTATTACTACCACTACCACTACCACTACCACTACTACTACTACCACTACCACTACCACTACCACTACCACTACCACTACCACTACCACCACTGCTGCTGCTACTGCTGCTCCGACCACTACCACTACCACGACTACCACTACCACTACCACTACCACTACCACTACCCCTACCACTACCCCTACCCCTACCACTACCACTACCACTACCACTTCCACTGCCACCGCCACCGCCACCGCCACCGCCACCGCCACCGCCGCCGCCGCCACCGCCACCGCCACCGCCACCACCACCACCACCACCACCGCCACTGCCACCGCCACTGCCACTGCCACTGCTGCTGCTACTGCTACAGCTACTACTGCTGCTATAGCAGTAAGAGTAGCAGTAAGAGTAGCAGTAAGAGTAGCAGTAGCAGTAGCAGTAGCAGTAGTAGTAGCAGTAGCAGTAACAATAGCAATAGCAGTAAGAGCAGCAGTAGCAGTAGCAGTAGCAGTAGGAGTAGCAATAGCAGTAGGAGTAGCAGTAGCAGTAGTAGTAGCAGTAGGAGTAGGAGTAGCAGTAGTAGTTGCAGTAGCAGTAGCAGTAGCAGTAGCAGTAGGAGTAACAGTTGCAGTAGGAGTAGCAGTAGCAGTAGTAGCAGTAGTAGTAGCAGTAGGAGTAACAGTTGCAGTAGGAGTAGCAGTAGCAGTAGTAGCAGTAGCAGTAGTAGTATTACTGCTACTGCTACTGCTACTACTGTTACTGCTACTCCTACTGCTACTACTACTACTAAGTAAAATTTTCGGGACGCTACAATTCTCCCCTACTTAAAATAATTTCGTCCTCGAAATTTACTTACCAAATATCTCGGGATACTGCTCCCTTATATATTCCTCCAATTCCCATGTGGCCTCTCTTTCAGTGCTATTTCTGCACAAGATTTTAACCATAGGGACACTTTTGGACCTTAACTCCTTAGTTCCCCGTTCTAGAACGCGTACTGGTCGTTCTTCATAACTAAAATCTTATTTTAACTCCAGAGCCTTGTAATCGAGCAGATAGGATGGATCTGATATATATATTTTCTCAACATCGATACATGAAAAATGTTACGCGTTTCAACTAATGATGGCGGTAAAGCCAACCGATATGCTACATGCCCTACTTTGTCCAATATCTTAAAAGGACCTATAAACCTTGGGCTTAACTTTCCTTTCTTTCTGAAACGCATAATCCCCTTCATCGAAGAAACTTTGAGAAAGACTTGATCGCCTACTGAAAACTCAACAGTCCGTCTCTTCGCGTCGGCATAGCTCTTCTGGCAACTTTGAGTGGCAATCAGTCGTTGTCTTATCTTTTCTACTACCTCGTTTTCTTCTCTTACAGCCTCAGGTCCCAAATATCATCTTTCACCAACCTCATCCCAATGAAGTGGTGATCGGCATTTTCGTCCATATAGCATCTCAGAAGGCGCCATGCCTATCGTTGCCTAATAACTGTTGTTGTAAGAGAATTATATCAATGGAAGATACTTGCTCCATAATCCTTGAGAAGTCTAATGCACATGCCCTCAGCATATCTTCTAACATTTGTATGGTACGTTCTGACTGACCATCGGTTTGAGGGTGAAATGTCGTACTTAGTTTTAACTTAGTGCCCATTGCACGCTGTAGACCTTCCCAGAACTTTGATCTAAAAATCGATCCTCTATCGGAGACTATTGTCTTTGGAACTCCATGTAATCTCACTTATATCTGCCACATAAAGCTCTGCGTACTGCTCAGCGTTTTAAAATGTTCTCACCGGCAAGAAGTGAGCAGACTTTGTGAGTCTATCTACTATCACCCAAACAGAGTCATGCTGCTTGGTGGTCCTTGGTAATCCCGTCACGAAGTCCATCGTTGTATCTTCCTATTTACATTCAGGAATTTCTAATGGTTGCAAAGTTCCAGTGGAGCTTTGATGTTCGGCCTTAACTTGTTGACATGTAAGGCATTTTGCTACAAATTCTGCTATGTCTTTCTTCATTCCCGCCCACCAGTACATTGTCTTGACATCGTTGTACATCTTGTTCAATCCCGGGTGTAGTGAATACGAAGCAGTGTGCGCTTCTTTCATAATACTTTCTCTTAATCCTCCACTTTCTGGCACACACACTTGATTCCTATATCGTAACATGCCTCCTTTTGTCAAGGATAAATCAACATTCTCTGAGATTTGTAATGCTGCCTTCATCTTAAGAAGAAACTCATCCTCTTTTCGTTTCTCCTTTATTTCCTCCATTAGAGTTGACTTGATCGTGAGGTCAGCTAGTTGTCCAGTTATTAGCTCAAATACGGACCTCTTAATATCATCTTGGAAGTGTTGAGCTATCCCTTTAAGTGTTGACAAGCTCCCATAACTCCGTCTACTAAGTGCGTCTACCACGACGTTAGCCTTTCTCGGATGATACAAGATCTCACAATCATAGTCCTTTACTAACTCCAGCCACCTTTGTTGCTTCATATTGAGCTCCTTCTACGTAAAGAAGTACTTTAGACTTTTGTGGTCCGTATAGATTTTGCAATTTTCTCCGTACAAATAGTGCCTCCAAATCTTTAGAGAAAAAACCACCGCTGCTAATTCTAAGTCAAGGGTCGGATACCACTGTTCGTACTCCTTTAACTATCTTGAGGCATATGCGACCACTCTTTCGACTTGCATCAAAACACATCCAAATCCCTGCTTCGATGCGTCACAATACACTACAAACTTGCCTTTATCGTTTGGGACGCATAGAACTGGGGCTAATATAAGCTTGTCCTTTAACGTTCGGAAGCTTTCTTCGCATTTCTCCGTCCATACAAGTTTTTGCTACTTCCGCGTCAAATTTGTTAAGGGTGTAGCTATTTCGGAAAACCCTTCAACAAACCGTCTATAATATCCTGCCAATCCCAGAAAACTTCTCACCTTTGTGGCACTCTTGGGTTTGGGCCAACCCTTCACTGCTTCGATCTTGGCTGGATCTACTTCTACACCATTTTTAGACACAATGTGTCCTAGAAATGCCACCTTCTCTAACCAGAATTCGCATTTCTTAAACTTAGCATATAATTGATGACTTTTGAGTCGTCCCAGTGTCAGTCGCATGTGCTCTTCATGCTCGTCTTTTGTCTTTGAGTAGATCAATATGTCGTCTATAAACACCACAACGAACTTATCCAGGTTGTCCTTAAATACTCGGTTCATAAGATCCATGAACGCTGCTGGTGCATTTGTTAAGCCAAAAGACATCACCAGAAACTCGTAGTGTCCATATCTAGTCCAAAAAGTCGTCTTTGGCATATCATCTTCTCATACTCTTAGCTGATGATACCTCGACCGCAAATCTATCTTCAAAAATACCGTAGATCCTTGTAGTTGTTCAAAAAGATCGTCTATTCGAGGCAAAAGGGTATTTGTTTTTTATCGTCACTTTATTTGAAACGTTATTTGTAATACCATATTGTTTCATAAAATGTTCAAATGGCTTATTACAAAAGTGTGTATCGTTATCACTAATGATAGTACGCGGTGAACCAAAATGGGAAAATACATTTTCTTCAAAAATTGAAGCACAACTTTGCAGTCATTAGTGTGGCATCCAATAGCTTCAACCCATTTAGACATATAATCAACTCCAACAAGAATATAAAGATTACAAGAAGATTTAGGAAATGGCCCTTAAAATCACTACCCCAAACATCAAATATGTCTATTATAAGAATAGGATTCAAGGCATCATGTTTTGTCTAGTTAAACCTCCTAACTTTTGGAAACGTTCACAAGCTTTACAATACACATGTATCACGAAAGATAGTAGGCCAATAAAAACAACATTGTAAAACTTTTAGAGTTATTTTCTTACCACTAAAATGTCCTCCACATACATGATCATGACAAAAAGATATAATTTTAGATTGGTCACAATTTGGAATGCATCTTCTAATTATTTGATCAGGGTAGTATTTAAACAAGTAAGGATCATCCCATTTAAAAATTTTCACCTCAGAATAAAATTTAGATTTATCATGCTTAGACCAATAAGATGGTATTTCTTTAGTGATTAAATAATTCACACTATTAGCATACCAAGGCAAAGAAAAAACATGCATCAATTGTTCATCAGGAAAAATTTCAGTGATAGGAGTGGAATCATGTATAGCTTCAAAACCTATTCTAGATAAATGATCAGCAACAACATTTTCAGACCTCTTTTTATCACGTATTTCTAAGTCAAATTCTTGTAAAAGCAGGATCCAACGGATAAAACAAGACTTAGCATCTTTTTCAACAAGAGATATTTTCTTGCAGCATGATCAGAATAGAAAATTATTTTAGACTCTAACAAAGAAGATCTAAATTTCTCCAATGCAAAAACAACAACAAGCAATAGTTTCTCAGTTGTGGAATATTTAATTGAGCATCATTTAAAGTTTTGCTAGCATAGTAAAGTACATGAGGTATTTTTTCAAGTCTTTGTCCTAAGACAACACCTATAGCATAATCAGAAGCATCACACATTATTTCAAAAGGTATTTTCCAATCAGGAGGTCGAATAATGGGTGCAGTAGTCAAAAGATTTTTCAATTTATC
Organism: Humulus lupulus; assembly: GCF_963169125.1. NCBI lineage: Eukaryota > Viridiplantae > Streptophyta > Magnoliopsida > Rosales > Cannabaceae > Humulus > Humulus lupulus. The sequence continues at coordinate 122,934,436 of NC_084801.1, read as the reverse complement.
AAATGCAACATGACAATCATTATCAAAGACGAAAGCATTTTCTTTTCCAAGTAAATGGCATAAAGGCCGAGAAAATTTGCTAAAGTCTTTTATAAATCTTCTATAGAAACCAGCTTGGCCTAAGAATGATCTAATTTCTTTCACAGTTTTAGGTGGGGGAAGTTTTGAATTAAGATAAACTTTTTCTTTATCAACTTCTATTCCCTCAGATGAGATTACATGACCTAAAACAATTCCTTTTTTAACCATAAAATGACATTTTTCCTAGTTAAGCACAAGGTTTTTCTCTTTGCAATGAATTAAAACTAGTGAAAGATGGTGCAAAAATTCATCAAAGGAGGATTCAAATACAGAAAAGTCATCCATAAACACTTAAAGAAATCTTTCAACCATATCAGAAAAAATTGAAATCATACACCTTTGAAAAGTCGTAGGTTCATTACATATCCCAAAAGGCCCGAAAGGGCATGTAAATGTAGTCTTTTCTTGATCTTCTGGGGCAATGGGGATTTGGTTATATTTCGAATACCCATCAAGAAAGCAATAATATGCATAGCCAGCTAAACGTTCAAGCATTTGACCAATAAAGGGTAATTTAAAGTGGTCTTTTCTAGTAACATTATTTAGCTTTCTATAGTCTATGCACACTCTCCACCCCGTTTGTACTCTAGTAGGGATTAATTTATTTTTCTCGTTTTCAACAACTGTGATCCCAGACTTCTTAGGCACAACTTGAACTAGACTAACCCATTGACTATCAGAAATAGGGTAAATGATACCTACATCTAATAATTTAATGGCCTCGTCTTTAACTAATTCTTTCATATTTGGATTTAGCCTTCTTTAACATTCCCGATAGGTTTTAAAATTCTCTTCTACATGGATTCTATGCATACATATGGATGGGCTAATTCATTTAATGTCTCCAATGGACCAACCTATGGCTTCTTTATATTTTCTAAGGACATCTAATAATTTATCTTCTTGTTCTTTATCTAAGGTCGATGCTATGATAATAGGTAAGGTTTCAGACTCTACTAGAAAAGCATATTTTAAACTTTTTGGTAAAGGTTTTAGGTCTAACTTTGGAGACTCAGAAATTGATTGAATATTCTCTAGGGGTGACAAAGGTTCAGTTATGGTATCATTTAAGGGCATAGACTCTAACAAAGAATTCACACCATTCATGGAATCATCAACATGTAAGCTCATACCAAAATATTTTCACAAAAGTCAAGCAAGTCATTTCCATCATCTTCAAAAATATTCTCAATCATGTTCACTTCATGCACTTCCTCACACTTAACAGATTTAGCGACATTAAATACATTCAATTCAATAGTCATATTTCCAAGAGATAATTTTAAAACGTCATTACGACAATTAATGATTGCATTAGAAGTAGCTAAGAATGGTCTACCTAAAATGATAGGAATTTGAGCATGCACATTTTTCACATGTTGAGTATCAAGAACAATGAAGTCAATAGGAAAGTAAAATTTATCAACTTTTATCAAAACATCTTCTATAATGCCTCTAGGAATTTTCATAGAACAGCCGGCTAATTGAAGAGTTATAGAAGTAAGTTTTAGTTCACCAAGACCAAGTTGCTTATAAACAGAATAAGGCAATAAATTCACACTAGCACCCAAATCAAGTAAAGCCTAATTAATAAAATTATCACCAATAATGCATGAAATTGTGGGACACCCAAGATCTTTATATTTAACAAGACTCTTACATTGAATAATGGAACTAGCTTGTTCAGTTAAAAACTTCTTTTTAGGAACATTAGTGTTTCTTTTTATAGTACAAATATCCTTCAAAAATTTAGAGTAGGCGAGAATTTGTTTAATCGCACATAAGAAAGGGATATTGATACTGAGTTACTTAAAAACTTCTAAGATGTCATTATATTGACCGCCTTTTTTAATTGGAAGTAATCTTTGTGGGAATGGGGCTTTGGGAATGAAAGGATGGATTGGTGTATCCTCTTTTAATGAGCCTGTTGACGCGGTTCTTCGCCAACAGGAAATTAAGAAAAGAAGAGAAAGGGATTAGTGCTAAATGTAGAACCGTAACAGATATATGATCTTAAAGAATGAAAAGGTGACTCAAGACCCATTTTTTAAGTGGGTCGAAGGTTAAAATCCTTCTACTCCACTAGTCGATATTATTGTTATATTCAGGGGACACAATTACACGGTATTTCTTACAAGAGAGAATCCAACCCTTATCAACTCCCAAGGTCTCCATATTTATAGGAGAAGGCACCTGGGAGTTGGTAAGAAGGCCATCCCGTGACCTTCTTACCCATCATGTCGACTCTGTGACATTCATGATTAATTCCTAAACCTGACACATAAGTGTGGTCAAATCAATAGGTAAGGGGATAATGGGCCGCACGGCCCAACCTAGTTGAGGATGTCTGAATACGCACGTTCCTGCTGCGTGTCCGAGAAGTCAGGGATATATCAGACATGTGATGTCTGATATATGCACGTTTACCTTGCGTGGCTGACTTTATAAAGGGTCACAGCCTTCAACCCCAGCTCGTACTACGGGCTAGATGCTTGACCCGACCTTCGGTCATCGTAGCCCGGACTCTGTCTTTAAGTTACCAAAGGTGAACCCCCAACCATCCTCGAGCTAAGGAGATGTGACCTTACGACGCAGCTCCGGTTGCGAGGGATGTCCACGAGATAACCAAGGTTAGGCCGCAGCTCAGCTTGCTAATCAGCCCGAGGGAAAATCAGGGCGTACAGAGCCATTGGCATTAGAACTAAAAGGTTGACTCTTTTCTTTTTCTTTTTCAACCTCGGGTATGTAATCGGGTTTGACAATGTTCTTTCCAAACCTAAGAGTTGAAATTGATTTGGCTTCTTCATTATGGCTAGACTTTCCTATCTCATATTGGCCTTTTGGATTTAGGATGGGTTGACTAGGAAATGTTCCTTTTTCTCTATTGCTAAAGCAGTAGCGAGTTGTCCTACTTGTGTCTCGAGTTTTGTAATTGATTGAGACTAGTTTTGTAGGATTTGTTGAGTGGATTGCATAAATTGTTGTAAAGTATCGTCTAAGGAAGGTTTCCTTTATTGAAGATATGGTTGATTTTGTGGGGCATGATTTTGGTTTTGCGTGTTGTATTGGTGCCCTTGATTCATTGGAGGTTGGTTTTGTCTCCATGAAAATTTTGGATGGTTTCTCCAATTGGATTATAAGTGGATGAAAATTGGCTATCATTTTGTTTTCCATAAGCATGAAGATCATTGGCCTCCTCAGGAAAGGCCTCTTGGTAGGAATGACATGATTGAGCATTATGGCAAGGATTAGAACATATAGAACAAAGATCTTTTCTGGGTTGCATTGGAGAATTTATAGTTTGGCTTATGGTTAAAGCTTTTGATTTTCTCGCTAATTTGTCTAAGGATGTTCTTAAGTATAATTCATCTTTTACTTCATACCTTCCTCCTCTTTTTGGTGAATTAGTTGACCTAGACCTAGGATCAAAATAAGTCCATTGTTGTGAATTGACATATAAAACTTCAAGGGCATCACAAGCCTCTTGCCCTTGAAATTGTAAATATTTTCCAGTATGCATAGATTGAATCATTTTACAATTAGAGGGAGTCAAACCATCATAAAAATATTTGACAAGTCTCCATTTTTCAAAACCATGATGAAGATATTTTAATGATAAATCTTTAAATCTTTCCCAACATTCATAAAACTCTTCATTATCTTTTTGAAAAAACGTGGAGATTTCTCTCCTTATTCTATCAATTTTAGACATAGGAAAAAATTTCAACAATAATTTATTATAAAGTTGATCCCATGTAGTTATAGACCCTGTGGGAAGGGAATTTAACCAAGCTTTTGATTTATCTTTTAATGAAAAATGGAATAATCTTAGTTTGACTGACTCATTAGAAAAAAAATTAAATCTAAATGTTGAGCAAATTTCTAAGAAATCTTTGACATGCATGTAAGGATCCTCTCTATCTAACTCATAAAAAGATGGCAACAATTGAACGATTTATGGTTTAAGCTCAAAATTGGTAGCAGAAGTGGTAGGAAAAATAATACATGAAGGAGCATTAGATGAAATAGGTGCAAAATACTCAAGTTAGGTTTTTTCAGGCACAACATTTTCATCAACTGGATTTCTATTAATATTAGCAATTGGTTCCATGATTCTCAAATTATTAATAACACTTTCAATTTCAAACAAAGATAAACATATTCTTACCAAACGGTTTTTAGAGTTACGTTCCCAATGATGCATACAATTTTCACAAACAAGGCAACAAATATAGTCTCAAACAAACAATTTGCTGATGTGGAAGATCAATTAAAAGTGCAACCACAGACCATACTTAGAATTTTTAGAGATTTCACAACAATATAATTTTTATGGTTTACTTGTCCCAAGGCCTATTTGATTCCACTTACTCGCACACTATTAACGACTCCCCAAGGTTAATTAGTAGAGGCGGATTGGGATTTTTGTTCAAATTTCCTTTAAGCAAAAATTGCTTATGCTGAAAGGACAAGATTTAGGTTTTTTCCAATTATTTTTTCACAATTACACAATAATATGATAAGAGAAATACAATAGGACAAAATAGATAATGTTAACTGAAATTGAAGAAGAGTTGGGAGGCATAGCATGCCATCAACCATGACAATAATAAAGTAAAAACTAGGAGGCAAAATTGTCATCAACTAGTAAATAAGGTAAAAAAAAAATTAGGAGGCACAAGTGCCATCAACTAAGGAGAGTTGGGAGGCAAAAATGACACCAACCATAGCAAAAATGACACCAACCATAGCAAAAACTAGGAGGCAAAAATTTCCATCAACTAGTAAATATGCACAAAAATGCATAAAGTAAATTACAACAAAGGTTAGGAGGCACAAGTGGCGTCAACTAACAAAAATGTAGCAAAAAGAAAAATATCACAAAAAAAATAAAAATAAAAATAAAAAATTAGGAGGCACAAGTGCCATCAAATAAAAAAAAATAGAAAGCATAAGTATAAATAGATATATATATAAGTAAAAAAAATTATGGGTTGTAGAATCGTCTCAAATTTTCTTCTTATCTTTTTTTTTAGTTTTATATTTTATATATATATATATAATATAGTGCAAAATTTAAAATAACTAATAGAAGAATTCACTAACTTTGAGAAAAAGTTTGTTTCTTTTCTTGCAACTCCCCGACAACGGCGCCAAAAACTTGATAGACCCAAAATGGGTACGTTTTAAATATGTAAATCGCAAGTGCACGAATCGTATATATAATTTAGAGTTCGTGTAAGCAAGGATGTCGAACCCAAAGGACTTGTCTAAAATAAAAAAGAAAACTTTTTTAAACCAACATTAATAAACTCTAACCTAGCTCCAAAGATTGATGATGGGATATTGTGACAAGAAAATCAAGTAAAGCCAATAATAACGAAATTAAAGACACGATATATAACTAAATTAGTCATTGTAAACAAGATGATAGAAGAAAGATAATAGAATCCACAAAATATAAGTTCAATAATATTTATAAGTATATTGATTCCCAAGTTTTAGTAATAGTAGAAATTAATCAAACCATCACTTATTCAAATTAGATGTTCTATTTAAGCACAAGTTATTATAGAAATATAGGATTTATCTTCACTTTTTAAGATATAATTTCAAAGTATATAGTGTGAATCAATCTAAAGAAACAACAAATAAATAAATGAATATTATTTATAAGGAAAAATATAATATTTTTGTTCTAAGCATTTGATGTGCACAATTTAATGGCACACCTTAATCAAAGAACATTATGATTTTGCACTAATGAAGAACAAAGTGTAAATATGTGCTAACAATAAAAAAATACATGATATTTAAGATGAAAGAAGATATTTGAAGAAGAAAAATTCATAAATTTTGTTGCACAAATGGGAAATCAACATACAAAATAAATATTATCTAGTTACATATTGTTTCATCATCACCTTAATAATCTTAAAAATATTAGAAACTCATAACTAGAATAGAAATTACAAAACAAGGAGAATACATACATGAAAAATGCTCTTGAAAAATACTAAAATGGAGGAGAGAATGGTAGAGAGAAATGGTAGAAAAGATGATAGTAACCAAAAATTCAAGCCCCCCAAAAATGGTCTTGAAATTCCATATTTATAGCCAAAGTGAAAGTATTAAAATAATCATGTTAAATTAATTAAAATAATTAAATAAAGTAAATATGGCATGTAGAGGTAAATTATAGATGTAATGATGACTTTGTGGTGAAATATGTAGAAAAGTTGGGTAAAAAATTGGCAGTTTTGGACAAATGGACAAAAGGACAATTGATGGGCTCAAGAGAGGAGGTGGCAACTGGGTTTGGTGGAGTGGTGGCTGCTGGCAGGTGGGCTTCGGGCCTGGTGGAGTGGCTGGGAAAAGCAGGGCTGGTGAGATAGGCGGGTGTAAGCTTGGATGCAGCATGAGCTTCGGGTGGGCCTGAAGCAGCTGGAAGGCTTGGACCTGGGAATGGCGTGGGCCTGACTAGCTTTTTTTTTTCTCCTTTTCTCTCAAAAATATCACTTTTCTTTTCTTTTCTCTTCTTTATTTTCAAGCATAACAAAAAAAATGCAAAGGACATCCTATAAAATAAATAAACATTAAATTATAATTAAATATTTTCAATTATAAAATAAATCATATTAAGTCTATGAAAATATTAATTAAAATTTTATTAACTTTGGTAATTACGTTCAATAAAATCACATTTTAACTATTAATTTTAAACAACATATTATAATAAAATATCTATAAAAACACACAAAAATCTATAAAATCACAATAAGACTAATAAATTCAAAATTACTTAAAAAAAACTTAATAAATTAATTAAAAACTCAAGAACTAAGCAACAATTGGCTTACAAAATGTGGTAAAATAACTCTATTTTGTAGTGTTATCACTAGACGCGGCCTTCCTTGTACACCAAGGCAGCATTAATGGCACTCTCCGAGACAACCATATAGAAGAAAGGCTCTCCATCTAGGGGATTTGAGAGGATCGATGGGTTAGCCATGTGTGCCTTTAACTAGTGGAATGCGTGTTTGCACTCCTTCGTCCATTCAAACCTCTGACCTCCATGGAGTATGTTGAAGAACGGTATGCACTTATCAGTTGGCTTGGAGACAAAATGGCTTAGGGCCGCTATCCTCCCAGTGAGGCTCTGCACATCTTTATGCTTATGGTGGCATGGAATCTTTACCAGAGCTTTGTTCTTCTCAGGGTTTGCCTCTATTCCTCGAGCATTGACAATGAAACCCAGGAACTTCCCAGAGGCAACCCCAAAAGTGCACTTTTGGGGATTCAACTTCATCTCAAATTTGCGAAGTACCAAAAACACTTCTACTAGGTCTTTCACATGGTCGGGGGCCATCCTAGAATTGACCAGCATGTCATCTAGATAAGCCTCCATGTTCCGACCCAGTTGGTTTTTGAACATATAGTTTACCAATCTTTGATAGGTGGCACCATCATCTTTGAGCTCGAAGGGCATCACTTTCTAGCATTACACACTCTTATCAGTTTAGAATTTGGTGTGCTCTTGGTCCACATCATGCATGAAAATCTAGTTGTACCCTGAGTATGTGTCCATACAGGACGAGAGTTTGTACCCAGAGGTGGCGTCAACCATCTAATTTATCTTCGGCAAAGGAAAACAATCCTTTAGGCAAGCCTTGTTGAGGTTGGAGAATTCTATATAGGTCCTCCAAGTTCCATTTGGCTTGGGCACTAGGACTGGATAAGATAACCATTTCGGATAGTAAGCCTCTCAGATGAACCCGTTTGTGAGAAGCTTTTCCACCTCAGCCTTCAAAGCTAGTGCCCAGGTTGGGTCCATGCAGATTGCACGTGGCCCATTTGCAGAAAGCTGCCTACCAACCTTATGGGGAATAGGTATCTGACCATGTTAAGATACGGCGCACGTTCGCTCATGTCAGGCGACATTGTGCGAAATGCTGATTGTCGAGTGTATGATCTCAACACCACTACTCGAGGCCCACCAAAAGTTGTCAGACGATATTCTGGTGGGCCATAGCTGCGGTGATTGACACCTGGCGGCTACCCAAGGTCCGAGGAGAAGAATCCTAGACCTGGGGGATTAGCAAATGAAGAAAGCAACAGGACTACCTGAATGGTTGTTGAGGCGTGACCTTACTTGGAGACATCCACCCCTTGGAAACGGGTCACAGGATGTGGCCTCGCTTGGAGACATCTGCGCCTCGAGGATAGACCTCAGGGTATGGCCTCACTTAGAGACATCCATGTATGGCCATATCATAGTACAAAACCTCACTAGCGCTCGAGGAGATTAGTTACTCCTCTAATGATTGCCATGTGTCCTCTGGTGAAAACACGGACAACAATGTTAATCCTAGATTATATTGATTAGATCAAATTTAGATTTTATCTTTCACATTCCTCCTAAATTACTAATTCGATTTCAAAGTTAATCACTCTTTGAAAAAGCATTAAGCACAAATCAATATAAAAAATTAATATGAACATAAAAATAAAGAATTAAAAAGAAAACTTATATATAAACATGGGGTTCCATTAAAGCCCAAGAAAAAGAATTTTAATTCATCACCTCAAAAAAAAATACCAAATAAGAATAACAATTCATGGTTTAAATTTCAAAAGAATAAGATAAAATAAAGAAGAAGAAGAAGAAGATGAAGAAGAAGAAAATATGAAACTAGTGTGTAGATCTTTCTTCAATCTGTAAAATCCTCTCTTCTCTTGTGTTTTTCTCTCCAAGAACTTGCTCTCCACATTCAGATTGATCTCTAATCATAACCCTGATGAAAATTATGAATTCTTCCTTAAATAAGCTTCAAAAAGGCATTAAATTAAGCACTAATCGTGACTCCCCTTGCCTACGTGGAAAATTCATGTGCCCATGTACAGCTTGTTATCCAAAGCATTTTTTCTCAGTAAAATGGGCATAACTTTGTCATTCGAAATTCAAGTAAGATGATTCAAAATGATTTAGAAATATTAGAAGGGTAGGTAACCATTTGGTACCCTGTGTTTTTGCAAAGTATCACCTTGGTACCCTGTATATACAAATAATGCTCATTTGGTACCCTGCATTTTAAAATCGTACATATTTGGTACCCTGCATTTTAAAATCGTACATATTTGGTACGTTGTATTTTAAAATTGTACATATTTGGTACCCTAAACTCAAATTTAATTAATAAAATTTTACTAATTTAATCAAATTACTCTCAATCACATGAGTTACAAATTATATATAGCTGCTGAAAGTTTGGTCATATTGACAAAATTTTATCAATTAGGATACAAAATATCTATGTTTTCAAAATACAGGATACCATATGAGCATTATTGAAAACAGAGGGTACCAGAATGATACTTTGCAAAAACAAAGGGTACCAAAAGAGCAAATTCCTATATTAGAAAGAGATCTGTAACTTCTATTTTACAAGGTGTCCCCAGAAAATTCTTGGATCATAGCCAAAATTAAGGTTTAAGTTTCAGACTGGGATGGAGACAAGCCAAATCAAAACATGACTTAAACGAAAAATGTTAGTGTGAGGGTATTTTTTCCTCAAATTGATTACTTTCCATTTATAAGTATTATTGATAAGTACAATTTTAATTATATATTATTAATTTCCTTAAGCTTAGAATTGTTAGTTTTTAGTTATATTATGATTTTAATTTTATTTTTGGTATTTTGTGATTTTTTGGATAAAAAAATTAATAGTAAAAATACACATTAATTAATATAAAAATAAATTGAGTTTGATTTTATATATTTCTTATTTGGAAAATTTTAATTTTGATTTGATTTATTTGGTTTTATAAAGAAAATAAAGAGTTGGAGGAGCCTGAACTTGAGTCAGAGCTGAAGCTGAAGCTGAAACTTCATGAGTGATTTTGACATTATTTCTGCCATAATTTAGAAATTCTTGCAGAAATAAAAGTTGAAGACCTTTTTCTTATATTTCCAAATCATATTGAATCGTCCAATTATGAGTTATATCATAAAAGCTATTGCTAAAATACGATTAGTTGCGTTGGAAAAATCAGTTTCTTGAGGAATACGAAAATAACAAATTCAAACTTCAATTTTGGACCAAATTGTGAGATATTTTTACTCCAAATTCGAAAATTGGAGATATCACATCAATATTAAAAGCAAATTAATATCTATTCATTTAATTTTAAGTTTTAGATTTTAAATTTTAAATTTTATTTTGATTAGTTTTAGTTAGTATGTGACTATTATAAATAGAGGTATGTCTCTATTTGACACTACACTCTTTACTCTCTGTCTTCTAGAGAGGCATTATCTTCTACTCTTTTTCTTTTAGTAAATTTAGTTCTAATTGTTGTGTTTATTTTTAAGAGTGATTTCAAAGCCCTAAATATGATTTCTTGGTCTTAATAATTTTCATTAAACTTTTATTCCCTTGTATTAAATTGCTTCTATTCTTCTGTGCTAAATGTTATGATTAATGTCATATTTTGCATTATTCTAATGTCATTTTAGGATTGCTATTCACCTAATAGTTTAAGATTCTAAGTAGAGTGAAAAATTGCAATTAAGTATTGTGACTGGTATTTTAATTGTGATGAAGAATAGAACTTATAGGTTAAATGAATTGCATGCTTAATGATTTTTTTGCCTAGATTAACTTGTTTCCACTGAATGTAATGTTTTTCCTGGGTTAAATAGATCGCATGCTTAATGGGTTTATTTCTTGGTAAGAATGATCAATATAATTAAATTTGGTACGGCATACGACACACATCAATTATTAAAGACTTGTATATAAATGTTGGAAAGAGTGTGACAAATCACGTGATTAATAATGGGAAAATAAGTATTTGTTTATATGCTGGGAAACACTAAAATGTGTGTTTCACTAAAGCAGATAGTTAAAGGATTGCCTGCAGGAAGCGAAGCAGAGGCAGAGGCAGAGGCCTTTGCACGAAGAATACCAACTCGAATAGGCTCGGGCGGAGTCGGTTGTATTTGGCAGGAAACGAAATCTAGGGTGGACACGCGAACCAATAACAATAAGTCTTTCTTAACCCTTTATTCCACTCCTTGGCTATAAACTCGTAGCAAAGGGACTTTTTTTTCTGGTCTTGACTATACTGTTACTCTATCAAAATATAGATTAAGAACTGACTTAAGCATCAGAGAGTTTTCTTGCAGGTACCCAACATTAGTTCTTGTCAAAGACAATTCTTTCCAAAGATTGTTCGTGTCAAAGATCAATTGAGCAAGAAGCTTTTCCCAAAATTTGAATAAGTCAGCACAGAGGTAAAGACAAAGGATGTTAAAGTGAAAACATAGAGAGAGAGAACCGTACCCAGAGTTTCCATTTTTGTAAATTCCACGTGCTCGGGAAAATCGACCCGAACATTTGGCGGCGTTTGTGGGAAACTGAAACGTAACTTTTTTATTTCATTGTTTTCTTGAACCTTTTTGTTACAGGAAAGACCAAAGACACAAGAAGAAAGGAGTTGAAATCCATGCCACAAAGAAAAGAAGGAGCGAAAAAGTAAGCGAGCGATCCATCAGCACAAAATGATTTCTCACGAGAGATCCATAAGTTGATGGAGTACATGAAGACAATCAAAATGAGTGTAGGTGAAACATACAAGGAATTGGCGGTTCAACATGAGTGCACCATGGTGAATCTCACCGAAAAGCATGACCAAATTGAATAAGAAATGGCTCGAAGGCAAGAAAAGATGGCAGAGGAAATGGCTCGCTTAAGAAAGGAAGTAGATGCAAACAATAGAAGGAAAAAAGAACATGAGAAAATATGAGGGCACCCCTCAAATGAGTCAAACCGTAGAAGAACAAGGAGAAACCAACAATGAAGGAGCAGAGAAATATGGTGAAAGCGATGCCTAGGAGCCTCATGGCAGAGATAAAGAAAATAATGATGGATCGAGAATTAAGAAGATGGATGCCATAGTACCTCAAAAGCCAGCGAGGTCAGAACCAAACTCAGAGGTACTCGCTGATTGGAAATAGCAAATGATGAAAGAAAATCTAGAAAAGATGGCGGACAACCAACTTCCAAGCACCGTAGAGTGGGACTCAGCATCCATCAGATGCATTTACAAGTCCCCAATTGCATATTGGATCACCAACGAACCAAAACCTAAAGACTTTGTTCTCCTAAACTTCACGTTGTTTGATGGGAACTCAGATCTAGTTGACCACATCTTGTAGTTCCAACAGATGATGGCCATGGAGACTAAGAATGAGGTGATTCCTTGCAAAGTGTTCTCCACTACCCTGGCCAGGTTGGCCTTGTTGTGGTTTAGGCAACTTAAACCATAGTCCATTAACTCATTTTAAGAGTTGGGAGCTCAGTTCGTGCTTCAGTATGAAGGCAACACTGAGATGCAGAAGACGATGGATGATATGTACGCCATCAAGCAAGGGATTAGTGAACATCCTAAAGATTACCTAAAAAGATACATGAAATTGTCCATTAGATAATTAATGTGGATAAGAGGACAACAATTAGGCTATTTCGAGAAAGCCTACAGAAAGGATCATTTTTGTGTGAGCAACTTTACTTACAACCTCTTAGAGACTTAACCGAGATCCAAATTATAGACAAAGGAGATTTTAGAATCTTAGAGATCCAGAGGAAGAGGCGAAGGGCGTCGCACTAATATCCTTTCCGAGGACAGAAAGTTAGCAAAGGAACGGAGCAAGTACGAAAAGAATGGGGGATTTCTCGCAAAGATCAGATTACCAACAGTCCCAAGCATGAGAGAAGAGACAAAGGTTCACCTATCCACTCTTAGAATGCAATACTACCATCAAACTGATTTACTTGGAGAATAAAGCAAAGCCCATTTGGCGCGAGCCAAACAAAATCAGCACACCGATGGAGAGAAGAGATTAAACCAAATATTGCATAAATCATAAAGATATAGGCCACGTGACCAATGCATGACATGCTCTACAAAACCAGATCCAACACATGTGTGTCAAGGAGGGTTGACGCAATATGCCAAGAAGTCAGTCAAAGCTCAAGTATCACCTTACACCGTAGCAGCAAGATCAACCCCATCCAGTACGACAGTCACCGTGACAGAAGCTGGGGCACCATCTACTTCCAATGGGAAGCAAATTTTGAAACAGATCCCAATGATACTAGGAGCTACAGATCCTACCATTCAGAAGGAAAACCTCACCAACTTAGAGAAAAGAATGATAGAGCGAGTGAAGAGAATGAGATATTTTCAGGATGTGGTCAATTTCATCATGCCCGAGGATAGATACTTTCCAGCAGCACAGATAACATTCACATAAGAAGACCTCAAGAAAGTTAGCTTACCACATGATGACACTCTAGTAATTCAATTACAAGTGGGGGATTGTCAGCTGGGGCGAATGCTGACGTGATGTGTCTAGAAGCCCTACAGAAGATGGTCATAGAAAAATCTCATATACGACCATCCACTATACTAGTTTTGTCCTTTAGTAGCACCTGAGTGTATCCATGAGGAGTAATAAAGTTGTCGATGACAGCTGCAAAATGAACTCTGAAGGTGGATTTTATCATAATGGATCCACACTCAGGGTATAACACCCTTATGGGCTGGGGATGGACACACAGAATGCAAGTCGTGGTATCTACACTACATCAAGTGATGTGATCCCCAGATGGCAAATACACTATTGACATCAAGGGATGTCAAAAGCAGGCAAAGAAGTGTTGTACCTTAATGAAGGAATTCAACAGTATCAGTGTGACCCTCATGTAGAGGAAGAAAACCCCAAATAGCAATTAGAGGGCAAACTACCAGCATATTTGTGGATTTTAAAGACGGAGGAAGAATGTCATGCACAACAAAGTACTATAGATGAGTTAGAAGAGGTGGTCTTAGATCCGACAGAACCAAGTAAAATTGTGATGGTACAAGCCCACATGGAAGAAAGCGAGAAGCAGAGACTAATGACTCTATTAAGGCAACATAAGACCACATTCACAAGGACTCCGAAGATATGCCTGGAATAGACCCCGAAGTGATGACGCACAAACTTAATTTATCAAAAAATTACCCGATGGTTAAGCAAAAAGCCAAACGGTTCACCCCAGAGATGAAGTGGACATGTTGTTATAGGAAGGATTTGTTGAAGAGTGCCAATATCCATGATGGATTTCGAACCCGGTGGTCATGCCCAAGAAAAATGGGAAGAAGCGTGTGCACTTAGATTTTACGAATCTAAAAAAAGTCTGCCCCAAGGATAGCTTTCTGCTGCCAAAGAGAGATCAAATGATTGATGCTACCTCAGGGTATGAAAGGATGATCTTCCTAGATTCTTATTCAGGCTATAAATAGATTCCAGTGGCTCTAGAAGATAGAATACACACAATATTTACTACGGAGAGAAGCTTGTGCTGTTACAGAGTGATGCCCTTTGGATAGAAGCACACTGGAGCAACGTATCATAGCCTAATGAATAAGGTCTTCGTTGACTAGCAAGGTAAAATCATGGAAGTTTATATTGATGACATGGTAGTAAAGTCGAAAAGGATGGAAGACCACATTGGGCATCTTTCTGAGTGCTTCGTCGTGTTAGACAAATATCAAATGAAGTTGAACCCTATGTAATGAGCCTTTGGGGTAACATCGTGATAGTTCCTAGAGCATATCTGTAACGACCCCAAATTCATTAATGAGGCTTAAGGGTCTTGATTAGTGTGTTGGGAGGGCATAATTGGGTTAAATGTGATTTGAATGATTTTATTGATTTAAATGCATAATTATATGATTAATAATGCTTGCATGATTATATTGGTGTTAATGTGATATATATATGGTATTTGTGAGAACCACATTATTATGTGGGTAGGTTTGCAGAGCACGACTCGAGGCGATCCTAGGGCTAGATAGCGGGAAAAGTCACAAT
The DNA here is from genome assembly GCF_963169125.1 of Humulus lupulus. NCBI lineage: Eukaryota > Viridiplantae > Streptophyta > Magnoliopsida > Rosales > Cannabaceae > Humulus > Humulus lupulus. The sequence continues at coordinate 122,919,429 of NC_084801.1, read as the reverse complement.
GGGGCTTAGCAGTTGACTTTGGATAAGTCAGGGGTATTTTAGGTATCGGGTAGTTATTTAGACTATCGGGTTATGAAAATAAATATATGGAGATATATTTGAGGTTAGTAAGTCTAGGCGGGAATATTGGGGAATTTTACCGATTTGCCCTCAGGGACGTTTCCGGCACCCCAAGCCTCAGGATTGACTTAATGGGATAAGGATAGGCTAAAGTTAAAGGAAAACAATAGAACAAAGATTAGACCGACCCATTATTCTCAGCCTTATCTCTCTATTCTCTCTCAAGGGAACAAGGAAAAAACACAAGGAAACAGAGGAAATTTGGAGGATTTGAGTTGGGATTTCGGAGAATTGAAGGTGGGATTTAGCTAATTAACTTAAGGATTGTCCAAGGAACATAACCAGGACTAAGGTAAGCATTGAATTTCCTTCTTTGTGGTTAGAAATTCTGAGTTTTGGCTGGGTATTGAGATAATTGTGATTTTGATGTTTAAAGGCAGAATTAAGATGGAAAGCTTGGGAATTAACTTGGATTTTTCTTGGAGAAGTGGTTCAGTAGAAGAGGTAAGCTTCAATTTGTGGTTTAGAGGTTTCAATCTGAGTTTGTATAGCTGGTTTTAGTGTTTGAAGTTCTTGAGTTTCAGAAATTGAAAATGGGATTCTAGTAGGTTTTTGGGCTGGATTTCTGTTGGGATGTGTTGTTAGAATCATGATAAAAGTGTTGTGATTAATGGGTTTTAAATTAGGGAGCTTTGGGATGATTTTGGGAAAGGTTTAGGTGTTGAAAATTGTGGAATTTCTGGGCACGAAGGGAAGGGTCACGGCTCTGTTCTAGAGCGCTACGGCCCTAGGATGAAGATGAGCCAGGAGGGCTCAGCCAGGGGTGAGCGCCGCAGCGCCCAAAGCAAGGGCTGCGGTGCGTGTCTTCTTCCAGGGAGGCCTTAGGTTTTATTTTAGGGCAGGGCCGCGGCTAGGCTTCAAGGGCCGCAGCCCTTAGATGCATACTTGAACGTTTAGGGTTTTAAAGCACGAGAATCTAGCCTAGAGTGCTCGGGATCAATTTCACCACCGTGCTTGGTGGAATTTGGATTCCCGAAAGTTAGTTTTGTATCCGAAAACCCTTATTTGAATATTAATGGAACCCTACATCTTGGTTGTGACTAGGTGATAAAAGCTAGGGCTCGGGAACGGATCGTGCTTGAGGAGCGTTGCTCGTAATCAGTAACCGCAAAGATCAAAGGTAAGAAAACTGCACCAGGTTGTATATCTGTAATGGGACTAAGGGTTCCCTATTGTGTATGCTTGAAAGGATGGTATTATGCCATGTAAGCTAATCAGTGAACCAACGGCCTAAGTGTGCCAAGGGTTACACTAGCGCACAAGGCGCGGCTTGGCCACTGGTAGTCGAGGACAGCTTAATATGCACTGAGCTCGGTTTAAGCAGGCCAGAGTCAGTGGGATAAACAGAGGGTGCGGCCTAAGTTGTCAGCCCTGATTATTATGTGATATGAATGTTATAAGTGATTGATTGCATCCACGATTCTGAATAGATGCTGAATGATTAATGTGGATTATTTGATGAGAGTTCATGCTTAGTGAATTTACTATCTGTTATTATTGTTTGTGTTGCACATCATGTTTTCTTGCTGGGCCTTGGCTCACGGGTGCTTCGTGGTGCAGGTAAAGGCAAGGGTAAACTTGATCAACCTTGATTTGGAGAGCTCTGTGAGTGGAATGTACATGGTCAGCTGCTCAGCCGCCACGGTTGAGGTTTAGGCAAGGACGCGAGACCCATAAATTGTTTATTTTGCCTTAGTATGGCTGACAGTTGTCTGTACTTTTGGGAGTTTGTAATCCAACTTTTAAACTCTGTTTCTTTTGGGATCCCATGTATATAACTGCTTAATTATATAAAGTGAAACTTTTGAGACCAAAACCTTTTTAACCCTAGCTCATACATGTTTAGTGACACGTTTTTAAATTAATGACTTGATTAGCAAGTCTTGCACCTTTATAAGTACACAGTGTAGCGGTCTTGGCTATCCAGAGCGTTACAACAAAATATTAAATACGTACAAAAGATAACAGTGAAAATAGTTGCACTCAGCCGCTTCATTTTGAAGATGTCATATAAGTGCCAACCATTCTTCCAATGTATAAAGAAAAACTCAAAAGCTATGTGGGGGCCAGAGCAGAACAGTGCCTTCGCACACTTGAAGGAGTTGTTACGGTTTATGCCCTAAAAGCATGTGAAAAGACTTTTTATTAATTTAAATAAAAGTACAATTTTATTATATTTAAATGTTATAATTATTGTTTGAATAATTTGTATAAATATCATAAAATTCCATATTCACTTATGAGAATATGATCTTGTATTAGTACGACAGAATAAGATCGTATACAATCAATAAACTAGTCAGTAACATATTAAAGTAAGGAATCTTTAATGAATGGTTACTAGTACAGTTTACTAAGCATATGAGATGCAAGTAGTCTAGATTCGGATTACTGATGTGGATAGAAATCTTGGTAAAGGTGATGTATATAATAGTGATTATATATGACAGGACCAATTTGAATTAACTATCTTTATAAACTTACATTTTGCCATAAAGATTTAATTCTTATCATAATAGATGATCATTTGTAGATTATTCTAAATCCTGAGTAGTCATGAACTCATGTTCGTGTTTATTGGATCTTTTGATTCATTCGTTAAGGTCTCTTAATATAATGAGGCTAGTGACTTTTGTTTTGGAGATTCAATATCATGAATGGTTGAGAACATGATATTACAATAATGGAATCCATGCTTTCCTAACAGACCGAATATTGGTTCCTAAAGGGTTAATTCTATAACTGAATAGTTATTCAACTCAAATCTATTATATGATTATTATGGATTAATTATTCGCTAGTGAATTAGTAGTACTTAAGGTACAAGAGGTAATTAAAAGAATAAAACATTAATTTTGATCAACTCTAATTAACGAGCCAATAAATGGAGGATAGAACTACATTTATTGTTTATATCAATGGACTACAAGAGAAAACTCTGTAAATATAATTCTATAAATACTTATAGTGCAATTCCATATTTATAGTGGAGTAATCATATAATTAATAAATAAGATTATTGAATTAAAATGTTTAATTAATAATCTGGTTTATTGGAGTTTCGTATTATAGGTTCATGGTCTCAGGTCTGTCCAACACTGTCAAGGGTAAGGATGTCACAAGGAAGATTAATAAGGAAAATGACTAAATTACAAATGAATTAATTTTCTAGGGCATGGAAATAATTATGTGATAATTATGAACAATTGATTAATTGTGAATTAATTAATTAACTATTTATTTTTTATTTGAAAATTTTTATATTAGTTGAAATAAATATTAATGATTTTTGGATTAATATTTTGGAGAGTTTAATTATTATCTTATTATAAGAATTTTTTTTTAAATTGATAGTTTTTAAGATAAAGTTAATTATGAATTAACTGATATTTATTTTCTGATAAATATCTTGCCTTAAAATTAATTAAACAAACAAATAAGAAAATTGGGGATACACATAAAGTGGCACACACCACTCACAGTATCTGACAATGATTGGTGCCACTCACATGTGCCACATCCCTCGGATTTGATTTTTGAATTTTAAATTAATTTTTTTATTTAATTATTTAACTATTCTTTTTAAATATGATTTAAATTAAATAATTAAAATAGTTGTAACTGATTAGTTTTAATTTAATTAAATAAAGATTAATAAAATAGTTTATCAAACTCTCTCAAAAGAAAGAAACCATAGAATTTTATATACCTGAAATTCTAGAAGTTTCCATAGCCTCTCTCTTTTCAAACATCTCTAGATCTCATGTTTTGAGTATATCTAGAGAGCCTAAATCAACATGTGAATCCTATGTGCCCACACATGCCCTTGTGTATTAGAGGAACGACTTGGAAGACTAAGGTGTGAGCTTTCATAAGGATAGGAAGATCATTGATTTTACTAAAAGACTCAATGTCACTTGATAGGCTATGAGAGATAATCTCTATTCCTTATATGTGTTAATTTAATATATATATATATGTATGTATGATCCTAGCTGGTATTAATAATTTAGGAAAATCCCCTCCCTATACATTTCACTACGTATTTTGATATATTTCTAATTTAATACCAACAGGAGTGCCTCAGTTCGCCACCAATACTAAGTGCGTCATTGCCCGATGAAGAATTGTATGTGTACTTAGCAATGTCAAAGGCTGCAGTGAGCTCGATTTATTTAGAGAAAAAAATGGCAGGCAAAGACTGATATCTACATGAATAAGATGCTACTCGATACAGTACAATGGAGAAACTCATCTTGGCGGTGGTAATGTCCAAGAAGCGGTTGAAGAAATACTTCAAGAGCCATACGATTGTGGTCTTGACAGATTTTCCCCTAAAACAAGTCTTCTCAAGGCATATTTATCTGGACGAATGGCTAAATGAGAAATTGAGTTGGGCGCATACGATATTAAGTATATGCCCAAGAAGGCAAGAAAGGGAGAGGTACTAGCAGATTTCATCGTAGAAATTAACTCTTTTGAGCCTGAAAAGCTAGAAGAAATGCATATGCAGGAGCAGGACTAGATTTGGACATTGAGTACTAACGGATCATCCAATGCCCAGGGATCTGGGATTGGCGTCGTACTTGAAGCACCATCGGGACTATGAATAGGGGAAGGTCTGAGGTTGGAATAGCCAAAAACCAACAATAAAGAAAAATACGAAGCTTTGGTGTACAAGCTCAAACTAGCGAAAGCCTTAGGAATAACAAAGATACAAATAAGAGTGGACTCCATCTAGAGATTGTGCTGTATGGGAAAGACTTTTTTTCAAAAGGTAAATATATATACATTTATTTATTTATACATTCAAGGGACATTATCAATATAATTAACTATTTTAATCATTGAAAAATAGGTTGTTGAACCTTCATAATCACATACTAGTTCGTCTAGCCATTTTAAACTACGAATTCAAGCAGTCTATATATTAGACTGAACTCGATTAGTTAACAAGGTATATATGTCATTAAAAATAATCACCGCATTATTATATATTTAGTTACATTTATTTTATTATTAATTATTTGAAAAATATATAGGTGGCCTAAAGATTAGGGACTGTGTGTTAGTCAGGCCCAAGTGGAATTGGATCCTCAAATAGTTCAACAGCAAGCCCAAGAGTGGATACAAACCTCAACTCAGGAGGCCCAAGAACAAGAAGTAGCGGACCCAAAATTGCATCAAGGGAAAGGGAACATTCAAGAGGTTGCCATAGTTGCTGAAGCCGAGAAAGAAGAAACCAGAGGAGAGTTTGGGCGTGGCTGGGCTAAGGAAACGCGTGAAGCGAAGTTGGCTAAGAAAATTTGTGCTTGTAGAATTTCGTTAGGCTTTGGGGCCCTCGAGGTGTAACAGTTTGAGGGCATTGTGATAGTTGTAATTGCCTTTCTGTTTCAGATATTTGAGAATCATATAAATATGGGAGAAAAATTATATTCATGTTTTATGTTGAATTAAATTATCTGATTGGCTGGGGAGTTCGGCTCGGCACTGACTCTAAGAGTGCAAGCATTCTGATTTGGGTAATATAGTGCAGTGGGGTTTGGAAGAGAGAAAACTACGTATTGTTATTAGCTTCTTGCTGATCTTTGCCTTATGATTCTCATTTTCGAATCATGGTCACAAATGGTGCTATAATTATTATGGTAGCAGATGATTTCTTTGATATGAAAGGCTCTCAAATATCTGAATTAAAGAGCTTTACTAAAGCAGTTCAAAGGTATTGTTTATTTATATATTAAACTAATTTTACACGTTGCTTTTATTAAAAAATAAATATATATTTTACTATCTAGAGATATTGATTATAAATATTTCTAATATAAATTCTAATAATGATCTTGCAGGTGGGAAATGGCAACTAAGTACCTTGAAGAAGAAAAAAGTCATGACTTAACCAACTATCTAAGAGAAATAGTAAGCTGTTTAATTAAACAAATAAATTATTATGGTGTTGTTGGGTAATACTTAAAAATATAGTTTTTTATTTATTTAATTAAAAATTTAAAAATTAAATATAAAATATGTTTGGTAACTTTATTTTTATTTATTATTTTTTTAAATTTTAAAAATAAATTTTTTTCACTTTCAAAATATTTTTAAACAGTTTTCAATTTTTCTTTTCTTTTTTTCTTCTCTTCTTCAAATCAACACCTTATATTGTTAAACAAAAAATAAAAATAAAAGTTATCAAACGCATTTATTATTTTTTATTTTTAAAAACAAAAAACAAAAATAATTACCAAATATATTTTTATTTTTTAATAATAAAGAAATAAAAATAAAATTATATTTTTATTTTTGTGTTTAAAAAATTCAAAAACAAAATTTTTACCAAGCGGACTAAGTTTAACTACTTGCTTAGTACTTTATTACTCATGTTAAAATAATAAATTAGTAATATATATAGGGGATGATTTGGTCCCACCCTTGGCAAAACGGAATACGGAATGCATTCCATTAAAATCCAGTAGTCGTTGGATGTAAATCTAAGGGATGGGGTTAGTTATAGGTACATGGTAGGGAAATAGGGGTGCCTAGGTATTGGTTTAGTAAATAGAAAGGCAACCGATTGCAGCTTTAATATTAAAAAATTATGTAATCATTTTTTTGGTAAAAGAAAACTCAATTTTATCAAAAGTACCTGACACAGACGTGACAGATTTTTTAAAATCGCCTATCCACTTAACCCAATCACTCAAACCGCCCACGAACTGCCTTCAGTACTCCCATTTGTTTCCTTGGTCTTCATTTCTCTACAGCAAGTCGGTTGAGTTGCTCTTCATTTCTCTGCAACAAATCGATCGAGAAGATTTTAATTTTGCAAGGGGGTCTTCAGGAGGGTTGAAGAGGGAAATTTTTTGTAGATTTCCAAACTATACTTCAAGGTGTTTTTTCCATATTTCTTCGCTACTGCACCACCGTGTTCAATAATCCCATTTTCTCTCATTTTTATATTTTTTGTTACTCTTCATTTTGTTGTAACCAGTGGAAAAGAAGGTCTTTAATCGGAGTTCAAAGAGTGGACGATTTTTCAATCTATCCAAGTGTACTTTGAGGTATTTTTAAAATATTTCTCAATTTATTTTTCATTCGTGTTTTTAGGGTTTGAAATCACTTATTTCTTCCATTTATTTCATTGTTCTCATTTTTTAAAAGAATTTCTTGCATCGAAGGTCAAAGAGTGGAAGATTTTTTAATATATCCGAGTGTACTTTGAGGTATTTTAAAAATATTTCTCAATTTATTTTTCATTCGTGTTTGAAGGCTTTTAAATTGGTTATTTATTCCACTGATTTTGTTGTTCTCGTTTTTCGTTTGTGTCTCATTTTTTTGGTTTTTCTAAAGAAATTTAGAAATTGTTAGTGCCGAGTAAGTATCGATGTTCTTTTTCTTTGAAATTTGTATCTCTTCTCTGTCTTTTTCGTTGAAATTTGGTTTTGTGGTATGGACTATTCTTAGAATAAATGCGTTGGGTTAAAGAACATTATAAACAAGCAATTTGCCTTAATGTGTTTATATGTGCTTACTCGTTTTGTTTGGGTCGTTTGACATTCCTTTTTGGTCTGTTTATTGACTTAATTTTTGGTTCTGTGATATGTACTGTTATTAGAATAAATGTTTTGGGTTGCTTTCTGTGCCTTAGATGATTAGAACTATAAATAGATGAAGTTCTGTTTCTATGACTTTGTTTTAGGTGGCTTCAAAATATTTGTTATGTTTGGTCTTGATTTGTTCTTAAAATTTTAAGGTAGACCTACATCATTGTATTGTAAGCATGGACATGTTAATAGTGTCCTTGTTATTTTCTGTTTGTAAATATTGTTTAAAGAATTGGTTAGAATTATATACAATTGAGTTTACTTTGTCCCTAGGACTGTGAGTTGAATTATTCTATTTTTTTTATTTCTTCCATATTTATTTTTATATCACAGTGTAAATATCATGCACTACTTCTTTGAATCTATGTACTTAGTCGGATTAGCTTATATTTGCAATTAGGCATTCAATTAAAAATCCAGTATTATGTTATTAGATTTGGCATATTGATAAATCCTATTATGCATAATACGTCTGCCTACATGGCACCAAAGGGTAGGAAGAAGCGAAATTTGGATAGCGATAACATGGTGATCAATCCAAAGAAGGACAATGCTGCCGCATGGCGGAACTTCTTGTAATATTCGGTTCTATTTCTGTTTTTATGCATTGCTTTTAATGGACATACGTATGCTGTAAAATTAAATTTAACTTTATAATTCACTTTTATTTATGCCGCAAAGCACAGTATAAAGATTATCGGGCTACACACAAAGAGAAGACAGATAGAGAGGTTGGTTTGTACTAATTCATATTACTCATTGTCATTGTCATTGTGTTTTATTTTTTGTTTTTTATCCAATTCTTGTCCTGTCTATACTGTTGCTAATGAAGTAATTAATTCTCATTTTCAGGCAAAGGATAATTTGCTTAAAGAATTTAAGGCAACGTCATTCATGGAGAAGGCACGGTGGAAAAGGGATGATCCGTACAGGAGGAAAAGGTCAGTAGAAAGGATATTTGTCCTAAGGAGAAGAAGCTGAAAGCTCGGGAGGAGAAAGATAAACACTCTGAAGTGGATGAGGAGGAGGGTACGTTGGAGGGGGATGAGTTACATCGAGTTTCTGGAAGATTCTCATTTGAAAGGGTGTCGCGCATTGTAAATTCGATAAGCATAGAGCATAAGGATGTTGCTCTCAATGCCGATTTCAGCACATTCCTAAGGGAGGAGGGCCCTTACATTGCACAAAGATAGTCAGTTATCTCATTGAGCATATTGACCCTACAACAAGCAGACTAGATTTTTTTGGCAGATCCATCCACTTGTGTGCTCGGCTGTTCTCCAATGTTTGGCTGTAAATGATGGTGAGGAACCTATGGTAATGGAGAGTGAAAAAGACATTCAGAGGTGGAGGAGTTGTTGGGGGCGGGAAGGTACACGATATCACTGACTTCTTTGGAGAAAGACTTGAAAGAGTCCACCGAAGCTAAAGCCCTCTTTCTGAAGGTTTGCACTAGTTGCCATCGGGTCTGTTCTATGCTCGAAGAGCGTCACTGACGTAAGCATCGGTTACCTTCACTCTTTGATAGAGACCAGTGGCATTTAAAAAAATAATTGGGCGTCTGTGGGGATTCGATACCTAATGAACTCACTAGATAGGCATCAGACTCACCATACAAAGAATGTTGGTGGCTACATAATTTTCTTGCAGGTGAGCTAATTCGTATTTGTTTATTTTTTGTTTTTTTGTTTTCTTTAAGTTGGTTTAATAATGAACTTGATGCTTTGTTCCTTTGCCAGCTTGTATATTTGACACATGTGGACTGGAGTAACGGTTTTGTAGACTGCACGGGTGCTCCAACCGACTTTTGGAATGCCAAGCAATGCAAGGCCATCTACCGTTGGATCCGTGACCACGATGGTCATTTGAGTGATTCGGTAAGTATATTTCCTTACTAGTCCTAGTACGTTTTGTTCTGATATATCTGGAATATGTTAATGATAATCTGAATTTAAATTTAATGTAGAGATCAAGTTGACAAAGACTCATGTTCTCCTTCCAAGTGTTGCACCAGAAACCTATGGAAAAGCTACAAATGAGGAAGTAATGCAAGCAATGGCCAAGGTGAAGGATGAGGTCAGCCGTGTCGACATAAAGGTCATGCACGCTCAGGAGATTTTTATGAAGGGAATGAGTTTTTTAGGAAGTGTGTTACAAAGTACTTTGGGAGAGAAGTTGTGGAGGAAGGAGTTAGAGAGAAGGAAGCTTCCATTGAGAAGAAGGAAGGTTATAAAGTGTCTCCTGTTCAACAGACTTTATCTTTTAAACGAGTCTTCTAAACCTATTGATTTGGATAGTGAGAAACACAAGCTATCTGGAGTGAAGGGGTGTCCGGAGCTGTTAGGGAAGTTTTGGGTGATCTTGGTAGAGATATAGCAAATATTGTACCATCGTTTGATGATTCTGATAAAATAATGGAGGAAAATATGGAAGAGGGGAAAGTGGAAAAGGGTATAGTGGCAGAGGATGATTTTCTTAATGTTGTGAGTTTTTGCCAAAAATAAAAACAACCCATAAGGAAGAAAAAGTGGAAGAAGTGGAGGAGGTTGTGAAAGATGATTTTGATTTGGAGTCTTTTGAGACATTTAAGGAGTTGAGAAGAATTGTGGTTGGGCCATTTAATGTGAAGAATAGAATGACCAATCAGATGTTCAAGTTTTTCCGCTTCATATTTTCAAGAATCTTGGACCAGAGGTAGTACGTGATGTTATAATATTTTTTTTAAGTTTCTAAAATGAGCTCATTGTCTCGTCATTTGATATTGTAATGATGCAGCTATATGTTAGCGAAGTTTGGAAAAGTTTAGGTGAGCAAATATGTGATGGGGAACTTGAGGCCAGAGGGCCAAGTCACTAAAAGTGTAAGTGTTTGGATCTTTTTATTACTCATTACTTTTTCATTTCTTAAGTACTATGTTTTTTATAATTTCGGTTGTTTGCACTTATAGGTTATTGATTGTAATGCACAAATCCTGAACTTTGAAGAAAGGAAGAAGGAAGGTCCAAGTCGAGTGTGGTTCATGCCAACATAATGTATTCACTAGTGTTGCTTACTTTACTAAAGTGTATGATCATTTGGGCTGAAAATAACTGGTTCAATTGTTGGTGTTGTTCTATAGAAGGAATAGCTAGGTGCCTCGATGAGTGTGGAAAGGATGACGAGGGAACAAGAGTGGTTGAAGTTTTACTACGATGAAGATTTTAAGGCATGCAAGAAGGAATTTTCAATCTGAAGTATTATTTCCTAATTTTAGTATCATGTAACACAAGTATATTTGCATTTGATTCGTTTGAATATGTATGTATTGCATAAGCTTGTCCCACTTTTCCAAACTTTAGGTGGCCACCATTGGTTCCTAGCCCACATCAATATGCAAACAGTGACTATAAATTTGATGGACTCTTTGTCAAGTGCGATGCACAAGGCCTCTCGACGTCGAGTTCGCACTAAAATGGTAAGTGGGTTTTGACTAGTAATAGTAATAGTAATATAAAATGCTTAGGTCTAAATCTTATATGTTGATCAATGTATATTTATGTGCAGCTTAAGACTGAATTAGTTATTTGCTCTGTCCAAACCCAAAAATATAAAATTTGAGAATTGCTTTATTGCCATGGGGAAGGGGAACTTGCCCCATCAACAGAATGGGGTTGATTGTGGGGTGTACTTGATGAAGTACATGGAATCTATCTTTTTGGGCAGGGAGCATGTGGATGAGGTAAATTTAGGTGCCTTTGTTTTGACATAAATGCCTTTGCTTTGAATTATATGTAATCGAAATCAATTTTTGTATGGCAGTTTCACCTAGAGGATGTATGATTAGAGTTAGCTACTAGGATTGTTAGCCATGCAAACAATAAGTATCGCCTGGGTGTGCAACATTGCTACAGCAAGGAATGAGCTGAAATCTTTGGGTCATCGTCAGCCATACTAAGTGCACCGGCAGCCGTAAAAAGTCCACCAAAGTATCCAGTAGATAAGCGTTTTACTACATCATAGTCTTGGTCGAAGAACATGTGGACGGGGTCCAAGACCTCGTCAAACTTCAAGGAGGCTTCAATTGACTCAGAAGTGATTATCATAGATTTACTTTGCAATTAGTCGTTATTTAGCAAACAACTACATAATTTTTTTAGATTACTAAGTTTATTTTATTTCTCTTGTATTTTGGAACAATTAAGTACATCATTTAGACGTCTTAAATACTCAGGAACAACTAATTTTCCTTTCAAATCAATTTTAATCTAGGAAGTATTTACTAAATAAAAATTCTCAAAAAGACTATATACCCTACACATATGATAATGGAATCAAATAAAAAGAGGTTTCTATTAACATGTAAACATAGAAAATAGTAATATTCAAACATGAGGATATGGCGTGAAGAGTAACTCATGAGAAAATTCGTTCGCAAAAAGTGTATTAGTTTTGAATTAAAAATTTATATCATTAAGAAACCAAGCAGAGTCCAAGGCATATAAAAAATTCCAATGACATGAGAGTGGTCATATAAGTACAAATCTAGAACATAATTATAATTTAACATTTGAAACACAATAATGAAATATCTATTACACAATAAAGCTAATCACAACCTTAATGCACGTCCAAAGGTCAATAGTTCAGTTTGCATAAAGACAGATTAATGGATGCTTGTTGACTTAAAATTTTCCATATAACAAATAATGAAACTATTATGATATACAACTTCCTAATAATTTTTTCCTTAATCTTGTTCTCGTGGTCCAATACCTTGACTTTGTTCAGCAACCCTGGGATAACCTCACCCGATCTTGTGTACATGGATGGATCCTTCAAACGAAAAAATTCACAGCTCAAACAGACATTCCTCTCTTTCCATGTATATGGAAAGTTATAAAGGAATTAAAAATGTACTCCACAGGTTTTTTATAATACAAATTATTTATTCTCGACTTACATAGTTAGGACATCCAAAGAATCGACACCCTGGATTAGCTTTACTCCATGACACCCTAACAATTAAGGGATCTCCACAGTAGCATTTGGGATTTCCGACCTTGTTGTTGTTTGATGTTGAGGCTTCATTATCACTGCCATAATATGATTCTCCACCAATGTTTACTATCTCCTTTGTGGTCTTTTTAGGTTTAGATTATTTGAGAGCTTGGCTTATTGAGAGGTTTCCTTGGTTGAGAAAAAGAACATATGCATAAATAAAAATAGATAAAATGGAACAATCCATGTATGTAGCGCGAAAGTGAAAAAAAATATATTTTCAACTTCCCACCGTCGAATAGTACATTGATAATTTCAAATAGTACAAATGACATGACTGGATACTTACAATCACTATGTAGACACCATTGGAATAGCAAATCCCTATGGATGTCTCAACCAAGCTATGGAAGAGTTAACCTAACATTATAGGGCATGGCTGGACAATGCCTTCTGCAGTTCGTATTATGTCACATCAAGTACGGATAAGACATTTTCTTTATGTTACATCAAGTACGAAAGTCAATTTTTGGTTTACTAATACCCATTAAAAGTGTTAATTTAATCTACCTCTTTACAAGAGAAAAGGAAAAACTAATTTATGAGAGATTAAAATACCTACTAAATATTGATCTCTCACTTATGTCATTGAATGAGCATATAACTAAATATTAAAAAATATGCTAAAAATCTTGTACTAGTTCAGTCTTCATGTGCAACACATTGAAACTTTGGACGTACACATGTCATTCAGCAGTAAAAGGAGGAACATATGTACCAATTTATTAACACATAAAATCATATGCTTGATCTAAAATTTGACATTACTATTTATATAATCATTCATAAATCTTAGTAAAAATATTCATAAGTTACAAATCTTAGTCAATTGAAAACAAATAAAAAAAACATAATTTGGCTGCTAAGTTTGACATCATTTTTTATTAATAAGTTATAAATCTTAGTCATAATATTAATAATGTATAAATCTTACTAAACATATTAAACATATTGTGCTTCATCTTAAGTGTGACATTATTTTTAATTAACCAAGTGGATTATCTTAGTCATAATATGACTAAGTTATAAATCTTAGCCACTAGTTACTCGTTCTAAGTGTCTAGGGAACTAGTAAGTGTGAGATTAGTACACCGTTAGTTGTTTCGAGTGTCTAGGGCACTAGTAGGTGTGAGATTAGCACATCATTCACATTCTAGGTCAGTTTCATTCAGTGTACGTACTACAACTCACGTCTCCATGCACTCTAATAATTTATTAGAATAGCCAAAGTTGGCAAGAGCTTTAAATTTTCACTTAATGATGTCAACTATAAAAAACCTACCTAAAAAACACTAAGAACATATTACAAAAGGATAGTGTGAATGCAAGTCAATCTAACAACTAGAACAAAGGGATTCCAACCATAGTACTTGGAGCAAGTGAAAAACAATTCTAGGTAAGATTTCGAGCCTATTTTGAGTTACGTGTTATTGATATTACTGCATTCTCAAACTCTGGTGATATTTGCTTCATTATAACATGTAGTTTAATTTATTTCCACACCAAGCTAGAGAACCAAGAATGAACTATAAACTACAAAAATAATTTAGAATACTACTATGCTACTCCTCAATACTATTAACTTTTTTTCATGAACTATACCCGGCACCTTTACCTAAATATTTTAAATCCATGCCCACAAACTATGTTTGTTATGGCCCCATGCTAGTGGGCCTTACCCAACAATGTACCCCATGACCCATACAAAAAAAATGGTATTTCCATCATATTTTCCTACAAAGTATCTAGTTTTCTTCACATTACGGGTTAGGGTTAGGGTTTCTAAGGTTTAAAATTAATATTTTGTGAAAACTAAAGTGTGATTTTCAAAATTCTCATTACAAATTATGGAGGACACAACAAGTATGTCCGATCCAGAGTGGGAGAACATAGATGCACAACTAAACATAACTAAACCTATCAATGAGATCAAAAGATCTGATGTTGTAAGCAAGGTTCTTGACTCAATAGAAAAGTGGGAAGAGTTTTATGAAATCTTCGCCAAATGGATAGGCTTTATCATAAGAAAGGATGATGTCAAACATGTGGAAGGGGATAAAACAATGCGTAGATGGGTTTGTTCCAATGAAGGTTATTGAAACGAAAGCTCCTCAGAAAGAACACAGAAAAAAATATCACACCCTATCATTAGATTTGGTTGCCAAGTTGCACTACGCGTGTTTAGGCAGAAGGACATGGGCAACTGGTTATGCAAAGAGTTTAGTATAGTACACAACCATGAAACTGCATCAGGAAGTGAACTCCAGTTATTGAGATCCAACCCCGTAGTTTCTGACGGCTTGGTGGCTCAGATGAGGTCTATAAGTAAGGTGGTATTAAAACAGCTAATATAATGTCTCATGTGGCTCTTCAAAGTGGTGGTTTTCAGAGATTTCCATGCCAACTTTGAGATGTCTACAATAGAGTGGCTGGTGCAAAACATGAAGAGAAGATTGAAATGAACTTTGAACAGGAGTTAGGTTTTCTCAATTGCCTCTCTGAGAAGGATCCCAATTTCTTTGTGGTATATCAAGTTGATCAGGACAATCATCTTGCCAACTTATTCTGGGCTGATGGAACCTCACGCATGGATTATGTTGCCTTTGGAGATGTACTGGGGTTCGACACCACATACATGACCAACGAATACAATAAGCCTCTCACCATTATGCTTGGTGTCAACCATCATTTCCAAACTTGTATTTTTGGGTTTGCTCTTCAACTTCACGAGAAGCAAGTCTCTTACTCATGGCTACTCAGATTTTTCCTAGAATGTCATAGACAAAAAGAAGCTCGGAGTGGTGATGACTGACCAAGACCCGGCCATTAAACAAGAAATCGATGAACACATGCCTGAGGCCAGACACCGACTATGCGCATGGTATCTCAATACAAATGCTTCAAAACAAGTTAAGATCCTATCTTCCTTGAACCATTTAAGGATCTCATGTACAACTACTACACCGAGGAAGAGTTCGAAACAAAGTGGGTCGAATTACTAGAGAGGCTTCAGTTAACAAATAATAAATGATGCCAACAAACATATGCCACCAAGGAAATGTGGGCAGAAAGTTTTATTAGGGGCACTTTTGTTGCAGGAATGAGAACTACACAATGTTGCAAATCCATAAATTCAGCACTCAAAAAATTCCAGGAGAAAAATTACTCCTTACGTGGATTTGTAACCACCATAGATTTCACAATGTTGAAGCTACGCCACCAAGAGCGACAAAATGACAACTTAACCAAGCACACAAGACCCGAACTCCCAAATCATGCAAGATTGATGACAATGTACTATAAGTAGTGTGCAAAGCTTTTCACGAGTAACATGTACCACGAAGTTGCTGTACAAATTAACGTGGAGGATAATTATTTTGTGCTTGCTGAGCAAGAAGATGACGAGTGGAAGATCTTCACCATTGGAAAATTCCAACACCCTAAGGTACAATACACAGTTCATTATTCTCCATATCAAAACTGCCTACATTGTAGTTGCATGATGTTTGAGAGTCAAGGCTACCCATGTAGACATTTATGGGCTGCCATGGAAAGATTAAGCATTAGGAGAACCCCATACTCCCTTCTCAAGAAGCGATGGAGCAAAGATGCCAAGCTAAATGTACACCTTCAATTTATCCATGCAGCATCACAACAAGAAAACCTTTTTGAGATGGCCAGGTATATGGATCCCTTAATTTACAAACAGACACCATGAATTTTTATGCTTCCAAATTACCAAATTCGTACTACCACGCCAAGGGAGAAATTTCACACCTCACAGCAAAGTTCAAAGAGGAGTTTGAGTTGAACTCCAATCCTGAAGGCGAGACACCACAACTAGACAGATATAATGGCAACCCCAACATTCTTAAAGACCCCGAAGTGGTCAGAACTAATGGCACATGTAACTAACTCCACGGGAGAGAAAGGGAGTCCCACAAAGGCAAAAACATTGCTGCATATGTCGATCCACCAGCCATGTAATATCCATCTTTTCGTTTCATGGGTATATTGGTAATTTTGTCCTATGAGAGTAATTTGGTAATTTAATACTCTTTAGGGATATTTTTGTAATTTTGTGAAATTATGTATTATGTGATTATATGAATATGTATATGTAATATTTGCTTCTACTAGTAAGGGTATTATGGTAATCTGGCTTGGGTAAAGGTATTATGGTAAACTGTATGTTCTTATGTGTTTAATTATACGAACTATGATATGCATGATTTATGGTGTATGTTTATTTTATGTTTTCCGACTAGAAATCCACGCACACGTGTTTCTTCAAGTATCAGGGGCCAAAGTGTGATAGTAGTTGAGTTATAGGGGTCAAAGTATAAATATGAGTTTTATGGTAGAAAGTATAATTAAAAGGAGTTGAAACTATTAGTTTTAATGGAAATTACCTCAATGGACTTAAGTAATTATCATGAAAAAATAGAAATGGGGGATAGCATGGTAAATTGGTTTTATACAATTAATTATTAGAAATAAAAGTAATAATGGGAATTAGGTTAAGAATTCTTACGATAGGCAGACACTTTTCATTTTACATTACGCGAAAGAGTATCAGACCAAGAACATCCTTCTTGTTCTTGATTTGGAATTCTTAAGGCTTTGAGATCCCAAGGAGAGTGGGGATTTTGTAAGTGGGTGGACTAAGGATCTCACTAGGAGAGCAAGGCATTGAAGATCTAACTTGAGAATTTGTAAGGTGAACTCTTTAAACTTTGTTACTAAATTTATGATAGATCTAGGTTTTGATGTTGTAAGATGGATTTAATTGTTTTTGGGATTATGAATGTTTATTATAGGTTTAGGTTTGTTAATATCTGGGTTCCAAGGGTTAGAAACATGTTAGGATAGCTATTTTTGTGCAAAGTATTGAGTCCCCTAGTGTTTTGAGATGTCTGGGGTCGAAATGGTTGAGAAATCACAGAGATTTTTGGGTTTTTTCGCAGTGGCACCACAGCTCAAATGGATGAGCGTCACAGCACAAATACATTTCATTTAGGCTCTGAAATGCTCTCTGACTTCGGTAGCACCGCGACCTTTTTGGGAGGGCGTTGCAGCTCAAATACATTTTTTGGTTATAATTTTTCGGGTTTCTTATTTTGACCATAAATTTTGACCCCGATGTCAGATTTGGACGTTCTTTATGTAGTTGGAAAACTTGTGAAAATATATACAGTCCTAGAACCTAACCCAAGTTTAGATGTTATTCTTTTGGAGTCAGAATTATGAACTAAGCTTGGCATTAATTGATTTTGATCAGTTTTGTTTAGGTTTCGCTAGATTCGTTTGAACAGAATCACACTTGGGTTGTTTTACTAACTAAATTGCTAGAATTTAGGTAAGAAGAATGGTCACTGTAACAGGGTGTGCATAGAAGGTGCAAATATTATGTACTGGTGATTTAATTATGTATAGGTATGGTTAATGTTATGATTTTGTCATGTATGTTATGACCTATTGAATATTGCATGTTTATGTATGTTGTATGATTACATTGATACTATCAACACTTTCTTACACTGTTTGGTTGTCGTATGCTTATGTGACATGCTTATATTATGAAAATGCATGTTTGCGTTATGATAAAATTGCATGCTTACATAATGATAAAATGCATGCTTACGTTTCTCGTGCTTAGTTGCACACTTGACCAGGTTAGCACTGGTTTACGACCGGTATGTGTAACGACCCAAATTTACTGTTAAGGCTAAGTGCTTGGATTACAATGCCTGGCCGTCAGTTGCCAAAGAGATACCACCGTGAACTACCTATTATCATGAAAAACATGGCTGAAAAATTAAAACATAAATAGAAAATAAGAAAGTGAGAATGACAGCTGAGAAAAAGAAAAGAAAGAGAACGCTAAGAGAGAATGAAAGACATTTAATTAAGGAAACCATAATATGTTTAAACCTAGGCTTATTTTAATTACAAAATATTTGGCTATTACTTGGGTTATGTGTAATAATTGAAGTAATAATGCACTACTTCGATTATTACATATCTTTATATATTATAAATGTGTGTTTAATGAAATTATTTTTTTCTATTAGAATTAACATTTTTGTATATTATTTTTTAACACTGTTAGTTTTAAAATTATCTAAATAACGTAAATAAATTCTTTTTTAAAAAATAAAGTCATCTAAATAAAGCAAATGAATTGAAGAAAAAAATAGTGAAACAAGACATGAATATGCATTTTTTTTATTTTGCTGTTTAGTTTTTTTCAATGAGAATTAACTTATTTTAATTTCTCTAGCCATTTATTAAATAATACTAGGTATAAATAACATGCAAAGCACGTTTGCTTAGTTTTAAAGTTGTAAACATTGTCTATAATTTTAATAAAAACGGGTTCACTGTTTATATATATATAATATAATGAATTATAGTTCTATAGTATATATGAATATTTATATCAATAATATCTATATATATGACATCTAAATACAACATTCACATAGATATATATATTTACATGACTATATAACATATATATATGTTACAATAATATTTAAATAGAAACTAATAATAGAAATAAAATAAGAATAGAAAAAGTCATAGTGTAGACAGTAGTATACATGCATTGTTATCCCTAAAAAATACGAGGATGACGTGGTGAATGAGAATGCGGCACATGACATCACAAATCAGGGAAAAACGACGAAGTATTGAGAAAAGACCGACAAGCAAAAAAGATAGGTCCAGGACCTATGGGATGTCGACCATGCCTAAATCCCCTAGGGGTGGTCAGCCTAAGCAGGCCCAAGAGCCCCTAGGGGTGGTCGGCCCCAGTATGCCCAAGAGCCCCTAAGGGTAGTCAGCCTGACCCCTACCCCAGGGGTGGTCGGATTGACATGCTCAAGAACCACCTTGGTGGTCGGCCTAAACTCCCAAGTACATTTCATTGAGAAATACTCACACTCGTTCAAACTGAGATCAAACAAGTCCAGCACCCAGAGGATTAATAGGTCTAGCACCCAGACAGTCATCAAGCTTAGCACCTAGGTCTCATAGACCAACCAAGACTTAACATTTTCCCAGAGGTTTCAATTGTGCATTATCTACCATGATCTAGAGCAACAATGAGAAACCCACGATCTCATAATCATGGGGAGGTGGACACGTATCTCCACTACCTTATAATCATGTACCTAACCACGATCCTAGTATTACTGATCATGTAACAGCCCCTGGGTACTATAAATAAAGGACCCAGGGCTTCATTTCAAAGGATCACTTAATCTAGAATTTTTTAGTTCTTAGGAATATTTTGGGAGAAACTTTGGGCAAATTAGTAACGAGTGAATACTTTTTTTCATCAGTGTATTTTTTTATCGAGTGATTCAATACTAAAAGCTATGTGGATTAGGATATTATTGTTCATCAGAATAGGGCTGAACCACTATAAAATTTCTGTGTGTTTGTTTAAGATCGTTGGCCAATTTCATAGGTCAACATTTTGGTGCTTTCATTGAGAGTACGAAATCAAGAAACATACTTTCATCAGTTTTACGATGCCTCCAAAACCAAGTCAGACAAAGAAGACAACTCCCAGGGATTCCAACACTCAGGATCCCATCGATCTCGTTAACGAACCGCAGGTGGAGTTTGGAGACCAACCTGATGTAGAAGATCGAAAGGATGCTCACGAGGAGGAGATGGCGCAATTTCTGGCGAGGTTGGAGGCCTTTGCTACAGAAATTGCCCTCCAGAGGGTGACTATGGAACGACAATGATGGGAGATAGATGAGCAGGTCCAGAGGGAACAAGAAGCTGGTTGGAGACACCAGGAGGTTGTTGTGGCCCTAGAGGCGGCTACTCAGTTAGCCCGAGCTAATGTTGAAGTTGCTGCTCAGGCGGTGGGGGAGGCTGATTAGTGCTCAAAAATGCAAATTAATTAGTTTTAAAGTGTAAAATAAATTAAGTTTTAATTAATATTTTCATGAATTTATTGTAATATATTTTATAATTAAAAATATTAATTTTAATTTAATTTATGTTTAATTTTCAGGAAATAAATTGCATTTGGACACTAATAAAAATGGAGAATAGAGAAATAATTAAATCTGAAAAAAAAAAGAATAGAAAGTGGCATTTTTCTTAAGAGAAAATAGGAAAATTTGGAGGAGCCTCCAAATTATTCCTCTAAAAATACATAAAATCTTAGAAAAGAAAAAGATGGAGAGAATAGAGAGATGGGAGAAGTGGTGTAAGAGAAGGTGTATTTGAAATGGTGAAATGAAACTCCTATTTATAGATAAATTCTTGGGTAAAGGAGAACACTCACATTGGTCTAAAAAAAAAAAAGTACATGGATTCATGCTCAAAATTGTCATCTTTTCATATAGTTACAAATCCAATGTTGGAGAAAGAAGCACATGGATTGATGACATGGCATTGTCAAGAATTGGATTGGGCCTTTCATTTTGGGCTTGATTTCTCATTTCTTTATACCAACATTTTATCAACATTTCATTTTCTCCCAACAACACACATATATAAAGAAATTAAACACACATAAATTAGTAACAACATAATTAAACAAAATAAATACCAAAAACACATAAAAATACATAAAATCAAAATAAAACTAATAAATTCAAAATTACTTAAAAACTTGATAAATTAATTAAAAAATCAAGAACTAAGCAACAATTAGCTTATAAAATGTGGTAAAATAACTCTATTTTATAGAGTTATCAACAGAGGATGATGCCAGGCACGTGAGGTACCCCCACAATGACCCTCTGGTCCTTACCATTCAAATTGCCAATGCCCGAGTGAAGAGATGCTTGGTGGATACTTGAAGCTCAGTAGATATCATCTAAAAATCATCCCTCGAGAAGATGAAGCTCACGATCAAGGACCTAACACCGTGTTCCCAAGTGTTATATGGGTTCACAAGAGAATACCTAGCATAAGCAAGAACTATCCGACTACCAGCCACGGTGGAGGATGCCCCAGGCATGAGACTGTGATGACAGAATTCCTGGTGGTAGATATATCATCGGCTTACAATGTAGTGCTCGGGAGACCCCTCCTGATGGCGTTACACGCAGCAGTATCTTTCTGGCATCTATCTTTGAAGTTCCCCACAAGCACAAGGCAAGGATGCATACAGGATAACCAAAGGGAGGCACGAGAATTCTATAATGCGTCAATGGTCAAGTCAAAGAAAGGACCATGCGTAAATAACATGGTAGTAACCTGTTGCGAAGAGAAGGAAGGAACCGATGAGGTTGTCAACATGGAAGTTGATGTTGAAAGAAACACTCTACTGGAACTGAGGGCTCCTTTTAACGAAGATTTGTTACTATAGCAAGTTTCCCAAAGCGAGGGAAACGACATCGATCCTCGCTTTGGGGATGACGTCATGGGGGTAAGACTAGTCGAAGATCTTGACGAAGTCTTACTAGATGAGGAGGACCTGACTAGAGTAATTAAAGTTGGGAAGGAGCTAATGGTGGAAATCAAGGCACGGTTGGTAGAATTTTTGAAGAAGAACCAGGACGTCTTTGCCTAGTCACATAAGGATGTGGGTGGAATTTCTCCATCCGTGATAAGCCATTAACTCAATGTAGACAAGAACTACCCAACAGTGCAACAAAAGAGGAGACTACTTGACAAACGCCGATCTCAAGCCCTGAAGGAGGAGGTCGAGCGGCTCAAGGAAAACGGTTTTATAAGGGAGGCCTACTACCCAGATTGCGTATCAAACCCCGTGCTGGTCCCAAAGCCAAATGGGAAGTGGAGAACATGCGTGGACTTCACAGATCTGAACAAGGCCTGTCCCAAAGACTGCTTCCCACTACCCAGAATAGACCAACTGGTCGATGCAACAGCAGGACATGGAATACTCTCATTCATGGATGCGTATTTTGGGTATAATCAAATAAGTATGGACCCTCCCAACGAGGAACATACCAGCTTCTGGACAGACAAGAGATTGTACTGTTATAAGGTGATGCCATTCGGCTTGAAGAACGCAGGAGCCACCTACCAACATTTAGTGAATGGCATGTTCTGATACTTAATTTGCAAAAATATGGAGGTATAAGTCGATGACATGCTAGTCAAGTCCAAAGAAGCTGGAGGGCATGTTCGAGACATGGAGGAATGCTTTGCAATACTTAGAAAGTATAACATGAAGTTAAACCCTCTCAAGTGCTCATTTGGAGTTGGTTCAAGTAAGTTTCTCGGATACATAGTCAATTCACGTGGAATCGAGGCTAACCCCAAGAAGATCTAAGCATTGATCGACATGAAGTCACCTACCACAATCAAATAAGTGAAAAGCTTAACCGAGAGAGTAGCTGCCCTCAGTAGGTTCATATCAAAGTCTACGGACAAGTGTGCCCCTTTCTTTAACTTATTGAGGGGCAGCAAGAAGATCCAATGGACCGAGGAATGTGAAGAAGCCTTCCAAGCCTTGAAGGAGCATCTCACTCAACCTCCCATCCTAGCGAAGCCAATATATGGTGAAGTACTATTCATCTATTTGGCAATCACCGAGCATGCAATCAGCGCTGCTTCGGTAAAAGAAGAGAATAGGGTACAACTGTAACGCCCTGGGTAGCCAAGACCGTTACACTATGTGTTTATAAAGGTGCAAGACTTGCTAATCAAGTCATTTAATTAGAAACGTGTTACTGAAACTATAATTGAACTAGGGTTAAAAGATTTTGGTCATAAAAGATACATTTCATTTAATTAAACATTTCATACATGGGATCCCAAAAGAAATAAAGTTTAAAGGATAGTTCACAAAAATTCCAGGTTATAAACAAGTACTGGCCACTCTAAGGCAAAACAGACATTTAGGCTTCTCCTGTTCTGTCCCACTTCTCGACCGTGGCAGCCGATCAGCTAACTATGTACATTCAGCCTCAAAGCTCTCCAACTCAGGACTAGTCCACCTTGCTCTTGCCTTTACCTGCACCACATAGCACTCGTGAGCCAAGGCCCAGCAAGAAAGCCATATCACAGAGCATAAACGAAAAACAACAGTCAGATATTTCATAAACCATCAATCAGATGCAAATAAGTCATACAGCTCACATAAGCAATGATATCAAACTACAAGCCAATAATCAGTTACTCAGATAACAAAATCGTCACAATCATCAGTTTAAACAACATTAAACATATCATGCCAAAATCCAGGGTCGGCACCCTTAGGCCGCACCCTCTGATTATCCCACTGACTCCGGCTCGCTTAGGCCAAGCTCAGTGATTATGTACTTAACCTCAGCTACCAGTGGCCGAGCCGCGCCCTGTGCATAAATATTGATTCTGGCACTCTTAGGTCGTTTATCACATGTCCCCATGGCATAATGTCATCTCATGACATCACATACAAATATAGGGAACTCTTAGTCCCGACATATTCACATAACCGGGTGCAGTTTCTTACCTTTGATTCTGATAGCTTTGATTAGTGAAATCGACCTTCAACCACGATCCCGTCCGAGCCCTAGCGTTCACATAGTAACAGCCATAAATTAGAACCATCACTAAACTTTAATTTTGTAACCTAACCTCGGGACCAATCCCAAGCCCTCGGGAAGCCCCAGTTCCACCAAACGGAGTGGTGAAATCAAACCCTGTGCCGCCGGACAAAAACCCTAAGAACATACTCAAAAATCCACTTATGAAGGCAGGGTAGCGCTACAGCGCCACAAGGTGGATGCTACAGTGCTACAAGCAGAGAAAAAATCCCCCCAGGAAGCCAGCATAGCGCTGTAGCGCTCCAAGGCTAGCGCTACAGTACTACAAACAATAATCTTCAATCTCTGGTTTTCTCCTTCGAATTTCCTCGAGCCAAAACTCCCTAAAACCCCTCCAAACCTTAACCACACACAAAATTGAGCCTAGCATCCTCTACATCTCATCCCACATAGCCCAACAACATAAAACTTGGCCACATGCACCATCAAACAAAGAAAACAAGGATTGAGCTTCAAGCTCAAAAACTCAACAGGAAAAAACAGAACAACCCAGAAACTCAAATGACCAAGTCCAGAATTGTTACCTTTAATGGGGAATTCGACCCTAGGTTGCCCTCTAAGCCTTTCCAGCCTTTAGCTCCTCAACTTCCAAAGCTTAATTCCTTTAACTTCAATCCAAAACCCAAGTTTAGAAATCAATTCCAACAAAACTCAGAAACTTAAGAACAACCTTTAAACTTTACCTTAATTGGATGGCTAATTCCTGTTAAATCCTCTAGCTTCACCAAGGACCCTAACCCCAAGATCCAGCCTAAGCTTCCTCTGAGTTACAGCTTCAAAATTCCTCAAGAAGTGGTGAAGAATGGGCAAACTGAATCGAGGAGAAGGAGGTAAGCTCAAGTGTTATGTTTCATCTTCTTTCCTTCTTCTTTTCTTTTCTTTCAGCTTCTGGATGGCGTCTTCTACACCTCATGCACTCAGGATAGCTCCTCCATGAATCTCCACCTCCTTGATGGCCACCCTGAGTACCCCTACCTCTCCTATCGGGACCAAGAGTGGTCGAAGCATCAGAGGTCTTCCTCTTCAAATCACTGGGGCCTCCGCCCCTACCAGACCCATAATAGGGAGGCACCGCCCTGCGGCCCTCCTGCCTTACTGCACTCTCCCTCTAGATCTTGTTCTCCGCTTCCTCAACGGTACTCAACAGCCTGGGCATAAGTTGTCCCCCCAGGAACTGTTATCTCGCTGCATCAGTAAGCACAAGATCTGGTGTGAACTTCGCAAGTTTGTTGAACTTCAAGGCATACTCTGTAACTGTCATGTTGCCCTGAACCAGCCCCATAAATTCATTAACCTTTGCCACCCTGATAGCAACTGTAACGCCCTGGTTACCCCAGAACAGTTACGGTGATCGGTGAACCAGGAATTTGACCCGCTACCCAAGTCCTTTGGTTAAAAACGTGTTCTAAGTGTTATTAACAGGTTAAGGTGAAAAAACAATAAAGAGGAAAGGATATATTTCATTAAGTATATAACTGCTCATGAGCCTATTAAAACATTTATAAGTAATTTACAACTCAAAATGGCCACTACTGTTTCAAATTTACAACCCCGCCGGCCTAAGCGGCAAAAATAGGGTAAACCCCCTAGTCCCTCTGAGAACTCCTTGGCCATGGTGGTCAAGCGGCCGTATATGTACACATCACAACCTAAGCTCTCCACTCAAGGCTGGGTGAGCTTTTCTATCCTTTTACCAACACCACATAGCACCCATGAGCCAAGGCCCAACAAGAAAACACAATAT
Source organism: Humulus lupulus (assembly GCF_963169125.1). NCBI lineage: Eukaryota > Viridiplantae > Streptophyta > Magnoliopsida > Rosales > Cannabaceae > Humulus > Humulus lupulus. The sequence continues at coordinate 122,893,393 of NC_084801.1, read as the reverse complement.
AGCATGATATAATATCAACAATGATCATAATAATCATTCAGGACTATCAGTCCAAAACAGATAGGTGACAGTGGCAAAAGTCACTAAATTGGGAATAACTCCCTTCAGTCTTGTGACGATAGGGTCACCGGGGCTCAACAGGTAAATAAACCTTTCAATGGCTTAAACAAGATAGGTGCATGGTTTCTGGTCACCAACATAACCTTCCTCATGACCATAGGGTCATAATCCTGGAACATCATTCCCTAGCCATGTGACAAGCAGTCACCTAGGCCTTATGCCCTGGCTCTCAGTAACTAGTCTTAGACTAGCCAAGCGCTTATAAATTCATCGACCTTAGGGTTGGTCCAGTGTTAATGCCTTAGAGCCATTCAACACTGATATCGATTAGATCTAATCTTCATTCGACCCTGCGTTCAAGACGCTTATGCCGTTTCTGACTCTTAGGTCAGTGTCCCTGACTAATCAGTGCCATATACAAGTAACCAACATTCACTATCATTTAATATGCAATCCATGTCCACATTTATCAATCAACATGCCTCATTAACAATCACGCATGTCATATATACACAGGGTGCAGTTTTCTTACCCTAGGTTCGAGCGAGAGATATTATAAGGACGACTCCTGAGAACGATCGATCTTTTGGTTCCTTAGCGGTTACCTAATCACAACCAATTATAACCTCCATTAATGAGAATCCACAATGAAAGGGTCTTAACCTAAGCACCACTCTCTGGACCTAGAAACATGCCCACACGGTGAGTAGATTCGATCTCGGGCCTTAAAGATTGAAACCCCAAGTTAAAAACCCTTAAAAACACACAAAACGGGACTTTGAAGGAACATGGTAGCGCTACAGCGCTGACCCCTAGCGCCCCAACACTATACTCAGAACCTCCAACATGCCTAATTGCCCCCTGAGTAGCGCTGTAGCGCCCTAGGGTGGGCGCTACAGCGCTACCTCCAGCACAGAAATCCCCTGAAATGACCTTCTTCATCTCCTTCGATTCCCACCTGATTCCAAAGCTTCCAAATCCCATTTTTGGTGCCAGATGAACTCAAAAACCATCCTAACATACCCCAAACATCCCAACCATAAGAACCCTAGCCAAAACTCCCAACAAAACCAAGATCTCAACTGCAAAATAGAACCAAAACAGGGCAAACCAGAGAATTCTATGGTTAGAAACTTACCCAAAGCTCAGCTTATGATGCCCTTCAATGGAGGAACACACTCCCAAACTCCCAAGGCTTGCTTCCCAAGCTTGAATCCTCAAGAATGGTTCAAAAATCTCAAAGAAAACTGAAGGAGAAAGAAGATGCGGGAAGGCTTAGAAACTTACTCTGTTTTGCTCTCTTCTTTCAGCCAACAATGGTTTATATCTATCCTAGGGGTGAAATGACCATTTTACCCCTAGGTCAATTTAAAGTTTCTAAAGGCTCCCAAGGGCAAAATGGGATTTTCCTCCTATCTCGTTAATCATAATTAACGCTCTCCAATTCCCGCTATTCTCAATAATCTCAAACACCAATAATTCATACCCCATTACTCTTAATTCCCGGTAACGCTCTAATCATTAAAATCACCCCGAGACTCATCCCGAGCCCCAAACTTAAACCTGTTATGACTAAACCGCTAATCAATATTCCAAGATCGTCTCATGCCGAATAGCTCGAACAAACCCACATTATAATGTGGTCTCAAAATATATCACCGATATGCATACAAATATACAATTATACCCTCAACAGGCCAAATTACCATCACACCCCTGTAATTAAAAACATGGACCCACATGCATACATTTAACATCATATTATAATATAATTCACGTATACATGTATAACATCATTTAATGGCATAATTAAACATGTATGGCCCTCCCGGCCTACTAATCCCGCCATTAAACACATCGGAGATTTCAGGGCATTACAGCAACATTGTAAAACTTCTGGCTAAATAAATCCTTAAATCCTTCCCAACTCAAAGTAGTAACATCCCTAGCCTGTGATGCCACTTCCCACCAGATGAGGGCATCCTCTCAACATACATGCAGCACAAGCCACTCTGCCATGACCCTCTACCCTCATGAAATCCAGAATAGCAATGACCATACTCATCCACTGTTCAGCCTTCAGTGGATCTGGTCCTCCCTCAAAAGCTAGAGGTGTTGTTTCCTGAACCGCTCATACAACGACTCCCATCTATTCCCAATCTCTACTGGCTGTACAACTGGTACCACTGCCAGTGGCACAATAGGGGCAACACTCCTTGACGTAGCCTGCTGTTGCAGAAGTCAGATCTGCTCATCCTGGCTCTGTAGCCGTGCTTGCATGTCTGCCATGACCTGCTGCCAGTTCTCAGGGACTGGCGAAGGGGTCTAGCCCTGGTCATCATCCCTTACCTCAGACCTACTGCCGGTAAATCGTACAGATTGTCTTAGACACATAGCTATCCAAGTTACTCTGCAATCAACGACTCGGCAGTCAGACTATGATGACATGGTAATAATCCTTCCATAATCCACCACTAGAATTCAATCATTCACAAGCAATCAAGATACACCAGTTTATTGAAATATTCATTCACATACACAGCAATGCTAATAACCATGCATCGATATCATCACACAGCAGTCAAGGGCTAGGCCCTATCAGTGTCTCATGCTTCTTATTAATCACACAGATATCAGCATTCATATTCCATTCTAATCATTTAAGCATATAAACATGCATACACAATTACCAAACCCTAAGTCGAGCATGTCTTTAGCGACGAATGTACATGTCCAGCTAGTCTTCAGGAACCCTTAAACCTAGGACGCTTTGATACCAAGTTGCAATGCCCTGGGTAGCCAAGACTGTTACACTGTGTGTTTATAAAGGTGCAAGACTTGCTAATCAAGTCATTTAATTAGAAACATGTTACTGAAACTATAATTGAACTAGCGTTAAAAGATTTTGGTCATAAAATATACATTTCATTTAATTTAACATTTCATACATGGGATCCCAAAAGAAATAAAGTTTAAAGGACAGTTTACAAAAATTCCAGGTTATAAACAAGTATTGGCCACTCTAAGGAAAAACAGACATTTAGGCTTCTCCTGTCCTGTACCACTTCTCGGTCGTGGCGGCCGATCAGCTAACTATGTGCATTCAGCCTCAAAGCTCTCCAACTCAGGACTAGTCCACCTTGCTCTCGCCTTTACCTGCACCACGTAGCACCCGTGAGCCAAGTCCCAGCAAGAAAGCCATATCACAGAGTATAAATGACAAACAACAGTCAGATATTTCATAAACCATCAATTAGATACAAATAAGTCATACAGCTCACATAAGCAGTGATATCAAACTACAAGCCAATAATCAGTTACTCAGATAACAAAGTCGTCACAATAATCAGTTTAAACAACATTAAACATATCACGCCAAAATCCAGGGTCGACACCCTTAGGCCACACCCTCTGATTATCCCACTGACTCCAGCTCACTTAGGCCGAGCTCAGTGATTATGTACTTAACCTCAACTACCAGTGGCCGAGCCGCGCCCTATGCGCAAATATTGATTCCGTCACTCTTAGGTCGTTTATCACATGTCCCCATGGCATAATACCATCTCATGACATCACATACAAATATAGGGAACTCTTAGTCCCGACATATTCACATAACCGGGTGCAGTTTCTTACCTTCTATTTCGATAGCTTTGATTAGTGAAATCGACATTCAACCACGATCCCGTCCGAGCCCTAGCATTCACCTAGTCACAGCCATAAATTAGAACCATCACTAAACATCAATTCTGTAACCTAACATCGGGACCTATCCCGAGCCCTCGGGAAGCCCCAATTCCACCAAATGAGGTGGTGGAATCAAACCCCGAGCCCCCGGGCAAAAACCCTAAGAACATACTCAAAAATCCACTTCTGAAGGCAGGGTAGCGCTACAACGCCACAAGGTGGGTGCTAGAGCTCTACAAGCAAAGACAAAAGCCCCCAGGAAGCCAGCATAGCGCTATAGCACTCCAAGGCTAGCGCTACAGCACTACAAATAGCAATCTTCAACCTCTAGTTTTCTCCTTCGAATTTCCTCGAGCCAAAACTCCCTAAAACCCCTCCAAACCTTAACCACACACCAAATTGTGCCTACCATCCTCTACATCTCATCCCCCATAGCCCAAAAACATAAAACTTAGCCACATGCACCATCAAACAAAGAAAACAAGGATTGAGCTTCAAGCTCAAAATCTCAACAGGAAAAACCAGAGCAGCCCAGAAACTCAAATGACCAAGTCCAGAATTGTTACCTTTAATGGGGAATTTGACCCTAGGTTGCCCTCTAAGCCTTTCTAGCCTTTAGCTCCTCAGCTCCCAAAGATTAATTCCTTTAACTTCCATCCAAAACCCAAGTTTAGAAATCAATTCCAATAAAACTCAGAAACTCAAGAACAACCTTTAAACTTTGCCTTAATTGGATGGCTAATTCTTGTTAAATCCTCTAGCTTCACCAAGGACTTAAGCCCCAAGATCCAGCCTAAGCTTCCTCTGAGTTACAGCTTCATAAATCCTCAAGAAGTGGTGAAGAATGGGCAAACCGAGTGCAGGAGAAGGAGGTAAGCTCAAGTGTTATGTTTTCTCTTCTTTCCTTCTTCTTTTCTTTTCTTTCAGCTTCTAATACTTTCTAATAATTCCACTAAGTCTATAAAGGCAGAATATCACTTATCCTCTTTTAACCACCTAAAAGACCATTTTTCCCTCCCATTAAAACCTAAGCCTTAAAACATTCTAAGGGCATTTTGGTCATTGCTCCCAATTCCTGCTAATTCCTCAAGTGTCCCTAATAATTACCGCTTAAACCCCGACACCTAGCTAATCACCAATTATTTCCCTCAATGTCAAATAGTCTCCAATATATTTCTCGAATTCCCAAAAATACCCCCAGGCTCCCCCGAGCCGGGTATAAATCCCCACCATAACTTTTTCGCTAAACCGCTCACTAGGATCGCCTCGAGTCACAAGTTGCAAATATATCCAAATAATCATATAGGCATGCTTATCACATAATCATGCATTTAATCATTTAAATCATACATAACCCAGTTATGCCCTCCCGTCACACTAATCAAGGCCCTTAAACCTTATTAGTAATTTGGGTCGTTACAACAACACCTTGTGTACTATATCAGTAAAAGGCTAGTAGGTGCGGAGTCTAGGTATTCCCCTCTTGAAAAGATATCCTACTATTTAGTAATTGCCTCTCGAAAACTGCGTCCATATTTCCAAGCTCACTCGATCCGAGTCCTGACTGATCAACCGCTGAGACAAGTTCTTCAGAAACCAGAGGCCTTGGGACGATTAATCAAGTGGGCAGTGGAACTAGGACAGTTTGATATCACTTTTCATTCGAGGATGGCGATAAAAGGACAAGCATTGGCAGACTTCCTAGTCGAAGGCACCAACCTTGAAGACCCTTCCTCCCAGTCGAAGAATATAGATACTGAGAAGATAGGAGATACTCCTGTATGGAAGCTATATGTTGATGGAGCTTCCAATGAACACAACTCAGGCACAAGAATCATACTGATTTGGATTCAACGCTTCAAACAACGAGGCTGAGTACGAGGCATTATTAGCAGGATTACGCTTGTCTCGAGATATGCATGCATAGTCCCTGAAGATATTCAGCGATTCCCAGCTAATGGTGTACCAAGTACTGGGGGAGTATCAAGCCAAAGGACTTAGGATGGTACAGTACTTGAACAAGGTGAAGGACTTGTTGGCGCAATTCAAAAAATACTGAATTATACAAGTCCCGAGAGAACAGAATTCCAATGTTGATGCCTTAGGCAAGCTTGCTAGTGCCAAGGATGCGGACACCCTAAATGTCGTTCCAGTCAAATACCTGGCGAAAAGAAGCATAATCTAGCAGGAGGCACTACCTGTTGAGTTTGGAGATACATGGATGACCCCTATTATTAACTATCTTAACCAAGGAATAGTACCCAGTGATCGGAATAAAGCAAGGAAGTTGGTGAAACAAGCTGCACGATATGTGATAGTCGAAAGGGTGCTATACCAACGAGGGTACTCCCTACCACTAATAAGGTGCGTTAAACCCAACCAGAAAAATATGTTAATGATCAAGGTACATGAGAGGTTTTGTGAAGATCACGCTGGGCGGCAGAGTCTATCTAAGAAAATCCTAAGAAAAAGATACTTTTGTCCGGCGATGAATGAAGACTCTATGTAGTATGTCAGAAGATGCCACAAGTGTCAGATGTTCTGCAAGATATCTCGGGCGGCACCTAACGAATTAACACAAATGCAAAGCCCTTGGCCCTTCGCTGTATAGGGGATCGACCTGATTGGAAAGCTACCTACGGGAACAAGAGGAGTCCAATTTGTTGTTGTAGTCGTGGACTACATCCCCAAGTGGACTGAAGCAAAACCGCTCGCCACCATAAAATCAAAGAAAGTCTTAGACTTTGTGGTGAAGAATATCATATGTCAATTTGGCCTACCAAGGAAGATAGTCTCAGATAATGGGACTCAATTCGACAGTGACATGTTCAGCGACTTTTGTACGAGGCATGGAATTGCAAAGATATTTTCCTCGGTAGCACACCCCCAAGCTAATGGTCATGTAGAAGCAATGAACAAGACTATCAAAGACACTTTGAAGAAACACCTTGAACAAGCCAAAGGTGCATGGCCAGAGTTACTTCTAGAGGTCCTATGGTCACATCGAATGATGACACGAACGGAAATAGCGCATACACTATTCTCTTTGGCATTTGGGTATGAAGCCATGTTTCCAGTTGAACTCACTCCCCCATCGCATAGAAGGGAGACATACGATCAAAGGAGAAACCATCAACTTATAGAAGAGTCGCTCGATTTAATCGAAGAAAGACGAGAAAAGGCAAGTCTCAAAGTAGAAGCACATCAACAAAAAGTGGCCAGATACTTCAACTCCAGAGTGAAAGATCGAAAATTCCAAGTTGGGGACTTAGTACTTAGGAGCGTGTTCCTAAACACTAAGGAAGCTACAACAGGGGTACTAGGACCTAATTGGGAAAGGCCATACCTTGTGGAGAAGGTGATCCCACCAGGGACATACAAGAGAGCTCAACTAAATGGAGAACTAATAAAAAACTACTGGAATGGTGAACACCTCGCCAATACTATCGGTGAAGCTGTTCAGCAGTGACACGAGTTTTAATTTGCAAATGTAGTATTTTTCAAATTGTCTATGTAACAGTCGTTGTACTTCAATGAATGAATTTAATTTCTTAAGTTTCACTTAATTCTTTAAATTTCTTTCAACGAGAGACTTGTCGTTTAGACCTGTCAACCCCATCGGATCATGTTCAATTCTGGTCCTTGAGGGACCTATCGACCCATAAGATCCAAATAAGAGACTGGTCCTAGGACCTTGTCGCCAAATCATGGATCATGTTCGATCTTGGTTCTTGAGGAGCCTATTGACCCATACGATCCAAACGAGAGACTGGTCCTAGGACCTTGTCGCCAAATTATGGATCACGTTCAATATTTGTTCTTGAGGAGCCTATCGACCCATACGATCCAAACAAGAGACAAGTCCTAGGACCTTGTCGCCAAAATATGGATCATGTTTGATATTGGTTCTTGAGGAGCCTATCAACCCATACGATCCAAACGAGAGACAAGTCCTAGGACCTTGTCGCCAAAATATGGATCATGTTCGATCTTGGTTCTTGAGGAGCCTATCGACCCATACGATCCAAACGAGAGACATGTCCTAGGACCTTGTCGCCAAATTATGGATCATGTTCGATCTTGGTTCTTGAGGAGCCTATCGACCCATACGATCAAAACAAGAGACAGGTCCTAAGAACTTGTCGCTAAATTTATTGATCACGTTCGATCTTGGTTCTTGAGGAGCCTATCGACCCATACGATCAACAAAAGAGACCGGTTCGAGGACCATTTGCCATTATTTGATCACATTCAATTCTGGTTCTTGAGGAACCTATCGACCCATACGATCAAAAAACAAGAGATTGGTCTGAAGACCAATCGCCATCATCGGATCATAATTGAATCTAGTCCTTGAGGGACCGATCGATAATTTGATCTAAGAATTGTTACAGGCTCGATTAGCCCATCTAGACCCGGTTGGTCCAACTTAGACACTTCTGTCTACAATCATTCTAACGAGTACACGAGAGATTTCGTAGATCATGATCGACACTTGCTGCACAATATGCATCTATGTATAGGTATCATTACTACTGAGTATGAAACCATCACTCGACTACCAATGAGGGACAAGCATTTGCTGCTTGCATCATTGGGTGAAAAGGATAGTACTATGTATTTAACGCTCAAAGCAAGGCATGGTCAAGTAGCAAGTGACCAAGGCTTTTAAACCCATGATCACTTGGGGGCATATAGTACATACCGATTGGGGTATACACAAGCAATGAGGGTGTGACCTTAAGTACTAAGCAAGCTCAAGTTTTTCTAGGACATTTGTTCAACATATGTTCCGAAAATGAAAAAAATAAAAACAAAAATGGCATTGGTGGTCGACCTATCACCCATGGGGTGGTTGACCTGACTTGTTTTGTTCATGGTACTTGGTGAAGTATCATACTACTCACATTACCATGGTTGTTAGCATGAAAAACATAAAAGAGTAAGGTTAGTATGGCACGTGAAATACATGTGTTTAGAGTATACTGATACCAGAACCAATGAGGGTTGTGAGTTGATATACGTAGTAAGCATTGGAAATTAAAATTTTCAATCAATACACTGAGTACTCATAACAAAAAAGCATTGAGGCAAAAAATGTCATATGTAAAAATTTTCAAGTACAAGGTGCCCCACCAATGGCATGAAAGGAAAGACAGAATAAAAGACCAAGAGAAGACTAACTAGGGCAAGGAGTATCATCTGAAAGACCACCCTGAGCCTCGACAGCCTCACGAGCCAGACACTTCCTAAGCTCCTTCGCTCGTGTCTTCTCGGGAAGGAAATCCAAGTTCAGATCTTTGTTGGACTTCCAGATCAAGTAGAAGCAAGAGAAAGCTATCTCTGAATACTCCTCTCGAGCCTTGTCCCAGGTAGCTTTGACCTCTTGCTCCCTCTCGACAAGAGCATCCTTCTGCAATTGGTCCATGTCAGCAATCAACTTCTCTTTCTCAGCTTCATATTGTTGGAGTTGATCGGCAAGTTTCCCCTCCATTTGGGTTATCCTAAGAGTCAACTCAGTCACTTCTTGCTATTTAAGCTCCACGATACTGTGGAGGGTGTTAATCTCTTCATCCTTCGAAGTAATGTCAGCATCCCCTAGAGCCGAGAACGCGCCTAAGGTCCAGCACCTCTTGGCGAACACCTTCAAGCTCAGAACAAAGATTGGAGAGTGTAGAGGTATACTCCACAGACCTATCACGGACATGAGAGACCAACATTAGTTCCTGCAGAAAACATATAAGTGTTAGATAAACATCAGTACACAAGCTAATGAGACAAGAAGGTAACTGTAAAGGACTCACACTCTAAATGTCTAAGAGTGACTTCCTTAGAATGGTGCTCAAGTCTTCATTCTTAATCCCATTAAAAGACATTTTCGTCTACTCCAGATGAGACGCTCGGTCCATGAGGGCACCTAAGTTCTATATAGTAGACTGGTGTGGCTCAGATAAGGGAGTAGACGTAGAACAGGAAGCACCCGCATTAGTGGAAATGGGAGGAACTAGTGTAGACAGAGATGGCTCTACCTCTGCGATAGGACTATACGCCAAAAGAATCGAACTAGACACCAAAGGAGTCAGAGGAGACACCTCGAGAGGAACATCCATTACTGACTCAGCCTCAACCCTGGCCTTTTTTGCCACTCGAATAGAAGGGCTGGCCTCGGTGGGAGTCAACCTCCGCTGGGTATGAACAAAACCAAACATGTTTGAGCCTACAAAAGAAGATCAAATGTTAGAAGGATATTAAGCACAGATGAATCATAAAATAAAGGTGATAAAGTGTCGAACCTTCTTAATGAGATTCGAGTTCGAACGTAGTCTCATCAAAGTCGTCCGAAGCAAGCGATGAGTACGCGGCAGATGCACCCACCTCATCACCCTCCTATCCAGCTAGCACAGGAGAAGAGGGTACCTCTTCGACATGAATGGGTCCCGGGGTGTCTATGGCAGTCATGGGCTCGGGACCATCATCATTCGGAACATCGGCTATAATAGGAGGAAACAGCCCCACCTTCCTAAGGTTCTCTAAAGTAATGAGGGTCTTGACATTCTTCTCCTCAAGGGTCATGGCAATCAATGCCTTGTCCCTAACTGTCATAGCCTGGGTCGGGAGCGGTCTATAAAAAGGCCCAACGTGCTTAAACTTGGAGTAGTTGGCCTCTGCGTCCTTAGTAGTGGAAGTGGAAATCTCTTCCAAGAAGGTGTTGGTACCCTCGCTCATATAATGGTGGAAGTGGAAATACCCTGAGTTGCGCTAAGAAGGGTTCGTCTTCAGGTCAAACAAGTAGTGGATCTCATGAGGCACTAGAGCAGCCCATTTTCTGCGGTGATAGATAATGTACAACTCAGATAAGACCAAGATCGCATTAGGAGCCAGTTGAGAATGACTAATATCAAAATAGTCTGCAACGCTACGGAAGTATGGATGAAAAGGAAGTAGGGTGCCAACTTGATGGCAAAATGTGTCCAAGCGGACATACCCAGAAGGGGGTCCTCAACTCTGTCATCTGGACTAGGGATAGTAATAGACAAGCCAGAGAGGTCAAAGGTCTTCCTTAAGTTCTTTACCTTCTCTTCAGTCATGTCAGAGGCAGCCCCCTTGAACCACACAACCTCATAATCAGCAGGGCGAGGCTTCTCAACCGATTTTCATATGATCTCACTGGCCAAGGTGGCCCCAGAATCTGATGAATGGAACTCCTTTTGTTGTCTCTTCTTTTGCTGTGCAGATGGCGAGACTGTCTTACTCTTGGAAGGAGGGCGAACCACCTTAGGTCGGAACCTGTGAATAGAACTCTCCTGAGGATGAGTAGCACGGAAATGAGAGCCCTCGATATGTTCTCGCTGAGAAGAAGAGTGATGGGGAACCCGACTAGTATAACGATGTAAAGGGCATTGCAATGAGTCTTGCCAACCAAACACATTCCACTGAGAAGAATGACTTCTTTGAGACGTGCCTTGAGAGACGCGGGGCGTGCTATGCTGAGAAGAGATCTGAGAAGAGCTAGGCGAAGAGCCTTGAGTGATGTACCTGGCAATATGAGGATCATCTTTGGAAGGTTTTCGAGTTGTATGTTTTACTTTTTCCATTGGGCTATACCTTTTCAAGAAGTCTTCCTCATTGAACAAATATAAAGCGGAGCAAGGGCGAATCCTTTTCACCCTCTCCAAGAACTCCTGGGGAGTACGCTCGCTTACTGACTTGTCTGATGAAGAGGAGTTGGACATCTGCAACAGAAGAAAAATAAAGAGTAAAGTTAGTAAGTGAGCATAATGAAGCCAATACATGGGGGCATATCCATGAACTAAGGAGAAAAAATGAACAAATCAGGAGAAAAAGTCTATATAGGGGGTCGGCCCAGTGAGACTAAACCTGGGCAGACCACCATGAATCCATAAGAGGACTGTTCAAGTCTCTAGTAAAAATAATTTGTACAGTACAAGGAAGACCCCAAAGACATCAGTTGAGAAGAGAAAAAATTATTTTTAGGGTCCCAGGTGGTCAGCTTATGCTTGGGCCGACCACCCTAAATCCCTGGAAGTCGCCCAAGGGTGTGGTGGTCAGCTCATGAGGTAAGCATTGCTCGGCCCATGATGGAATCTCAAAGGGGTGGTCGGCCCTAACCCAAACCCTAGACTTGGAAATCGCCTATGCTAGGGTTTGGAATCCTAGAAATCACCAGGCTAATGAGGTGGTCGGCCTAGGGAAATTGCCTATGCTAGGCTTCACAAACCTGAAATCGCAGGTGCTAGGGTTTGTGTAACGACCCAAATTTACTAATAAGGCATAAGGGCCTTGATTAGTGTGCCGGGAGGGCATAATTGGAATACATATGATTTAATGATTAAAGCATGTTATATGGCTATTTGAATATTTGTGATGCATGACTATGTGTATTAGTATGCATGTAGGCCCTGATTAGGTTAGAAAGGGCATAACTGTAATTTTGGCCCATTGAGGGCATATCTGTATATATATGTGATAATTGTTGAAACCACATTATTATGTGGATATATTTGTGATCTGCGATTCGAGACGATCCTAGTGACCAGGTTAGCGAAAAAGTCACAGCGAGGATTTATACCCGGCTCGGGGCGAGCTTGGGGGTATAAATGGGAATTTAGAGAATATATTGGGGTTAATTTTGACATTGAAGAATATAATTGGTGACTAGCTAAGTGTCGGGAAGTAAGCGGTAAATATTATAGAAACTTGAGGAATTAGCGGGAATTGGGTGAAATGACCAAAATACCCCTAGGTGGATTAAAAGATTTAGAATTAAAGGAGAGGGTATTGTGGCCATTTAGCTTATAAAGGATAGGTAAAACTCAGGTTTTATGCCTTAGTGGGAAGTGTAGAAAGGACTGGAAATTCTGAAGGAAAGAAAGGAAAGAAAAGAAAGAAAAAAGAAGGGAAAGGGAAACAGGGTATTTTCAAGGTCGGTTTGGCATTTTCCCATCTGTTCTTGAGGTCTTTTGGAGCAGAAACTCAGGAGGAGTTCAGGCAAGAGCTAGAGGTTAGGATCCCTGTTCTAGCTTGAGGAGTTAGCAGAGCAATTCATCCACTTGAGGTGAGACTTTGAGGTTTTCTTCAGTTTTTGGTGTTGGTGTTGAGCTAGTTTTCTAAGCAAGGTTCTGTGGGAATCTTAAGGAGTTGAAGCTGGAAATTTTAGGAGGTGAAGGCTAATCAAGAGTGGGAGATAACCTAATCTAAGCTCATTAATCGGAGGTAAGGAACTTTAGTTTCAAGCTTTGTGATTTCTGTGGTTTTGCTGAGTTTCTGAGTTTTAGGTTCAGCTATGGTGAAATCTTTGATTAAGGGTGCATGTGGTTGAGTTGTGTATGTTTGGGATGCTTGGGATGAGTTAGACATGTTAGTAAGCTTGTTTTTAAGTTTGGTTGAATTTTGGAAGAGTTTTGGTCAAGTTTGGCTCGGGGAAAATCGAAGGAGAAAATGGCAAGTTTTGTTGTTCTGTGACTAGCACTACAGCGCTAGCCTTTGGGCATTGTAGCGCTAGGCCAAGTGTTCTGGGCGAGTTTGGGCTCTGTTTTTAGCGCTGTAGCGCCCTCCTTAGAGCGGTGTAGCGCTACCCTGTTTCCAGAAAGGGGTTTTTGAGTTATTTTCAAGGGTTTTTGCCCGAGGGTTCGGGGTTCGATTCCACCACCCCGTTTGGTGGAATTGGGGCTTCCTGAGGGCTCGGGATTGGTCCCGAGGCTAGGTTTCGGACTTGAGGTTTGGTGATGATTCTGATCTATGGTTGTGACTAGGTGCGCGCTAGGGCTCAAGAGGGATCGTGCTCAAGGATCAAAGTGAACGAAGCTAGCGAATTTAAAGGTAAGAAAACTGCACCCGGTTATGTGTTTGTGATGGGACTAAGTGCTCCCCATATCTGTATAATGTCAAAGATGGTATTATGCCATGGGACATGTGATAAACGGCCTAAGGGTTCCGTATAGAACATTTGCGCATAGGGCGCGGCTTGGCCACTGGTAGCCGAGGACAACTTAATATTCACTGAGCTCGGTTTAAGCGGGCCAGAGTCAGTGGGATAAACAGAGGGTGCGCCCTAAGGGCGCTAACCCTAGTTATCATATGTGGATTGATTATTGATATGAATTGATGTACTTGGTATGATGAATACTCGATTGTCATGAATGCTTAAACTGATTAAGTACATGCTATGCGATATGAGATAATTGACTGTCTGTTGATTGATTATGCTCTGTTATTGTGTTTTCTTGCTGGGCCTTGGCTCACGGGTGCTACGTGGTGCAGGTAAAGGCAAAGGCAAGTTGGACCAACCTTGAGGCGGAGAGCTGCGGGGCTGAATGTACATAGCCAGCTGTTCGGCCGCCATGGCCGAGGAGTGGATCAGGACAAGGAATGCTTAACAATCTGTTTTGCCTTAGAGTGGCTAGTATTTAAATCTTGAATCTTTGGAAATGGTTTTAATCTTATTATTTTTGGGATCCCGTGTAAACAGAAAATGTTATTTATAAGAAATTCGGCTTTTGAGACCAAAATCTTTTAACCCTAGTTCCACTATAGTTTCAATAACACGTTTTCAACTACAAGACTTGATTAGCAGGTTTAGCACTTTTAGAAACACACAGTGTAACGGTCTTGGCTATCCAGGGCGTTACATTTTGTAACCCTGGAAATCATCCAAGCTAAGGAATTTCATAGAGAAATCGTAACTTGATTCAAATAAGTCAATTATTTTGGATCAAAATAAAACAAAACAAGATGATTCAGAAAAAATTTCTCAAAGATTCAAAGTATTTCCTCTAAATCTATTTTTAAATTAAATGGTGTAAGGATTAGGAGAAAGTATTTACCAAAGATCTGAGTTTGATGAAGAATTGAAGAAATCAGGCTTGGAGACTCCTATGGGTGAGGCGAACAGAGCAAGGGAATGAGCAGTGAGGCCCTACTTATAACCTCTCACTCTGACAAGATATTTTTAGAAATTCAAATTTTCTTGAAAAATATCTGATATGGTTAAAATTTCAAATTCCTTAAAAAATATCTACATTTTTAGGAATTTAAAATTCCTTGAAAAATATCTATATTTTTAGGAATTCAAATTTCTTAAAAAATATATTATATTTTTAGGAATTAAAATTCCTTGAAAAATATTTTACATTTTTAGGGATTAATATCCTTGGAAAATATATTATATTTTTAGAACGTCAAAACTCCTTAAAAAATATATTATATTTTTAGGATTTCAAATTTCCTTGAAAAATATACTGGATTTTTAAGAAATTAATTTTCCTTGAAAGCCTAATTAATTTTAGGAATTACCAGTTATCCTTGAAAAATTCGTGCTGAGCAAATTATCGATAATTAAAAAAGTACTACATAATGACCCGAGGGACTTGGCTGTTAAAGTACTGCTACGGTATGTTTCTCAGGCCATGATCAAGTTTACCGTAATGTTGAATACATTACAATAAACTTGGAGGGCAAATGTTATCCCTCAAAAATATGAGGATGACGTGGCAATGAGAATGAAGCACGTGACATCACAAATCAGGAAAAAATGACGAAGTATTGAGAAAAGACCGATGAGCAAAAAAGATAGGTCCAGGACTTATAGGGAAGTCGACCAGGCCTTAACCCCCTAGGGGTGGTCGGCCTGGCCCTAGCCCCTAGGGGTGGTTGGCCTAAGCAGGCCCAAGAGCCCTTAGGGGTGGTCGGCCCCAGTATGCCCAAGAGCCCCTAGGGGTGGTCGGCCTAACTCCTATCCCAGGGGTGGTCGGCCTAATATGCTCAAGAACCACCTGGGTGGTCGGCCTAAACTCCCAAGTACACTTCAATGAGAAATACTCGCACTCATTCAAACTGAGATCAAACAGGTCCAGCACCCAGAAGATCACAGGTCCAACACCCAGACGGTCATCGGGCCTAGCACCTAGGTCTCATAGACCAACCAAGACTTAACATTTTCCTAGAGGTTTCAACCGTGCATTATCTACCACGATCTAGAGAAACAACAAGAAACCCACGATCTCATAATCATGGGGAGGTGGACACTTATCTCCACTACCTGATAATCGTGTACCAAACCACGAACCCAGTATTACTGATCATGTAACAACCACTGGGTACTATAAATAAAGGACCCAAGGCTTCATTTCAAAGGATCGCTTTTTCTGGAATTTTTGAGATCTGAGGAATATTTGGGGAGAAACTCTGGGCAAATTAGTAACGAGTGAATATTTTTGTTCATCAGTGTAATTTTTTATCGAGTGATTCAATACTAAAAGCTGAGTGGATTAGATTATTACTGTTTATCATAAGAGGGCTGAACCACTATAAAATGTCTGTGTGTTTGTTTAAGATATTTGTACTCTGCCGCATTTTATATTCATTTCAAAATGTGTCGTATATTGTACATACGACCGTTGGCCAATTTCACAGGTCAACATGCGTCAACTATTTTTAGTTTCTAATGTATCTCGCAATGTCATTTGGTGAGTTTGATTAAGAAAAAGAACTTCAATCACTTGATAAAAAAACAAACTATCACACAAATTTATAAGATAAAAAAATAATATATATGTCTTTATTATTTTTAAATAAATATGATTTAATTATTTAAATTATCATAAAATATCTTTAAAATATCATATTTTAATTAATTAATTAATTTTTGTTCAAGTTTATGTTTGTTCTAGTTTTTGAATTTAGTAGTGACAACAAAAGATTATAAATTATATGTTTAATATAATATTAATATTATACGTGGATTTTAAATTTAAGTTTGTCGCTCGTTGATAGTAGATTATATCATATTATATGTTTAAGAACATATTATTCTAATACGTGAAGTTTAAGTTTAATTAAATTTTATTTAAGCTATAAAATGTATGGTTTTTTTATTTTTAAATAAATATCATTGTAAAATATCTC
The DNA here is from genome assembly GCF_963169125.1 of Humulus lupulus. Classification (NCBI taxonomy): domain Eukaryota; kingdom Viridiplantae; phylum Streptophyta; class Magnoliopsida; order Rosales; family Cannabaceae; genus Humulus; species Humulus lupulus. Next base: position 122,876,722 of record NC_084801.1, on the reverse strand, counting down.
AAAATATCCTATTTTAATTTGTTTAATTATTTATTTATTTAATTTTATCAAAGTTTAAATCATGTTTACAAAATACAGTTAAATATAAGAATATTCTGTTAAAGTTAATGAAAAAAAAAACCGTTAAAACTAAGAATTTTTGTTATCTACACACTTTTTATATAGAAGAGATATATTTATATATAAAATTTTTTTGGCTCTAAAAATGTTTAAATTAAATAACTAAAATTTAATCAAATAAACTTTTTAAATTCATAGTTTTAAATTAGTATTTTTTTTTAATATTTTATTATATTGAAATTCATAGGTATTTTTTTTTTTTTAAAAATTATAAAAAAATATATATAATTTTAAAACTAGAATGAACTGTGTATAATATATATATGGGTGCACTCTTAATGGTTACTACCCATGGATGGTTACTTTAATATTAACCATTTGATTAAAATCAATGATCCATATTTATAGTTGTTAATTAATATTTCTAAAAATAAATTTTGATTTTTTTCAAATTTTTAGAACGGTTACCTGATGAAAAACGTGTATTTATTATGAAAATATAATATTGTAAACTTTTCATTTTTCAAATACATGTTAATTTTTAATTATAGCTAGTATCTCTCATTGGTTGAAAACAACATTAATTATGACAAAAAAAAAAACTAAATTCGAAATTGAAGTAGAAAAACGTATTTACCTGTTGGTGACTTGCTATACCAAGTCATTATATTGTCACATCATCATAATTGTTAATACCCATCTATGGGTAGTAACCATTGAGAAGTCTTCCATATATATATATATATCACAACGTAGAAAATATCAAAATTTAAATTATTATAAACACTAAATTTCAAACTAATAAACAACATCAAATAATTTACTTTTTAAGCATACACAAATAACCTAAAATATATATTTTAGAAAAGAAAAAATAAATACACACAAATGAGTTCATAGATATTAATGCTATAAAAAAAATTAATTTTTTTATATTTATTTTATTTTTTGTTAGTTATCTTAGTTTTTGACTTAAAAATTGTTAACTATTTACATGTAAAATCTGTATCTTCCATTTTTGGAAACTTATAAAGTTATTTAATTAGTATAAAATTTAGGGAGCATACCAATGTTGCCCCTATATTTTGGTCAAATACATATTTGGACCCTATGTTTTGTTAAATTATATTTTGGACCCTATGTTTTCCAAAATGGATCAACATAGTACCCTAGATCAAATTTTGGTCAAAATAATATCAAATATAATATTTCCTTCCATGCTCTACGACCACCTTCTTTACTTCTCTAAACTCACCGCATTGTCAAGGACCCAACAATTGATCTTATATTTGAACTTATTTTGATTAAAATTGAGTCTGAAGTACTATTTGGATTTGTTTTGCAAAATACAAGGTTTGAAATGTAATTTAACAAAACATAAGGTCCAAACGAGTAATCACACAAAACACAAAGGTCGTAATAGTATTTTCTCTAAAATTTATAACTTTAAAATATTAAATAAATTAGGGGAAATAGCGGCAAAAGTACCCAATGTTTTAAGAAACTAGTGATTTAGTACCCAATCTTTTTTTGGTGGCAATAGTACCTATTGTCCACTTCCGTTGGTTTCCGTCGGTACCCACCCTAACAAATATGTTAAAATTTGATTTTGTGCACATGTGGCACGATATAATTGGTGCAATTCATAATATATTTCAAATTATAATTTAAAATAGAAAATTATTTTTTTTTTAAATTAAATATTAAAATTATATATAATATTAAATCTAAAATCTTCTCTCTCATGCCAACCTTTTCTCTCCCGACCTCTCCTTCTCTATCGTGTCGCCTTTGCTTTTTCCCCACTGCCAGCCATGGCAGCCTTGACGTGCAAGACCTCCCGGCTACACGCGCACCACCATCATGCACCTCTCAACATCGTGAACTCCATCCCAAAGTTTGGAGGCTTGACTTGTCCTGTTCATCACAAGTGGGAGTCATGAACCACGACTGAAATTTTGGAGCTCCATCGCCAAGAGGAGTTGGGATCTTCCAGCTATGTTGGTTACAGACCACCGGAGGCGACAAAACCAGCTCGTTGGAATCCATGCAGAGCTCGACTCAAGCAGATCGAAGCGATCTCCGACCTCCATGGATTTGGGTTATTGGGAGAAGAATAATCCATGCACAAGTAAGAAGAAGAAGAAGAATGGGTAGTCGGGTCCTCGGGGATAATGGTTTTTTTTTTTTTAAATTAATTAGTTTTTAAATAAAATTATTTAAATTTTAAAATATATTATGAATTGGACCAATTATATCGTGCCACATGTGCACACGTATAAACTCAGACATCCCCACCTCCACCGGCACTGATTTTAATTTTTTTTACTGATTAAATTATTTTTTAATAATTTTTTCTATTTTAAAAAATATTTTTAAATGGGCCAATAGAGAGCTGACACGTGGGTCCAGGATCAGCTTTTAACAGACTTAATGGGTTGGGTACCGACGGAAACCAACGAAAGTGGACAATGGGTACTATTGCCACAAAAAAAAAAGATTTGATACTAAATCACTAGTTTCTTAAAACATTGAGTACTTTTGCCGCTATTTCCTCAATAAATTATGCATACTTAGTAGTTTAATTATGTAATTAAATAAAAAACAATAAAGTAACATAAATGAGTTAATACAACTATTTTAATGTTGTACATGTAGCTTTTTAATGCTGTATTTAATTTTAGTTGTAAATGATTTTATTATATTATAAAATAATATATCACTAACAATGAAAAAATATACAACTATTTTATTTAAATATTATCAATTAATCTTTTTTTTAGCACGTACATCATACTTCCATCACTAGTTAGTAATAAAGTCTAAGTCTATTACTTTGGTTATATATTCTCTCATTTTACAAATTTTAAGTTATAAAAAAGTGAAGCAAAAGTTCCTATTTATATTATTGCATTAATTAGTTCAAATTCCTAAAACTTTTTTATTAAATGATAGATAATAACATTGCTATAAGGTATCTTTAGACTGTTCAACACTCTAGGACATTACACAGTACAATTGATAAAATTTAATATCCAACCTCATGTATTTAAATTTAAATTTAAATTTAATTTAAATATGTGAGACCTAATATTTATTTACACCAATAATAATTTGCTACACACTAAAATACTATTTAGCATTTATCTTAATAATCATAATTATTGAATATGAGAGGAAAGATTAATATACATGCTAGTTAGTTACGAATGCATGAGAGCCACACTTCGTGAAAATCATCATGTGTGCGTTATATAAAATTCAAATTAAAATTCCTATTATAGATAGGATTAGTTGTTGGAACAATTGAAATGACATTTGATAAGTACATTTATCATACATCCTTTAAAAATTAGTGCTTAGGAGATTTATTAATTAATCATCAAAAATGTTTCTCATGAGTGAACATATCATATCATAGATAACTAAGTACTAGCAGTCTTGACTATATATAGAGGGCAAACATCACACATGTGAGATTTTTTTTTTTTGTTAACCCAAACTAACTATAAGTAATAATAAAAAAATACCTATAATAATTGTAAAAGTACACTAATAGTGCAGGTAGATCAAATCTTGTGACTTGTGGCCTACCATTAAATCAATAAGGCATCTCTATTAGTGACTGGGATTGGTGAGGTCCTAGTTTAGCAAAGGAAATTTATATACACAAGATTAAGTACTATCCCTATATTTTCTATATAAGAAGGAAAAAAATTAAAACATAAAAAGCATAAAAAAAATATTAGCGTGCTTATTCCTGCTCCATTTAATATTCAAGGACGAACAATTATCTCCGTCCCTACTCAATTTCCATTTAGACAAAAAAATATTCATTCTATTAGGGGTAAGTCTCCATGAGAAAGATGAGGGTGAATCCCCATAGGAAAGATGTGCACCCTTAAATGCTACTTTTTTTTTCTCATATTGTGTTATGTGCTACGCATCTGTCAAATAATATTATATTTCAGGTAAAAATAAAGCTCGTCAATGTGAAGCTCTATTTTCTAATAAATATTATTCCAAATCATATAGTTAAGGTGGAGAATATAGATACTGAAGTTAATCAAAGCTAATATGCTCACCAAAATTATCTATATTGTCAAGTTCAATAATGCCTTGAGCTTGCTTAAATTCAGAAATAAAAAGTTGTTACTATTGTAGGTGTTGCTCAAAGTCAAATTCACAAAGGTGATACAATGAGTCTCAAGGTGGAGGATTGTGTGATATGATCATACTGTAACCGACTTTTGTAGTATAACAGTTGTTCCTTTCTTTAGAGTTTGAGACTGCAGCGTAAGAATGGTTCTTGTTCTTGGTCTTATTCTCATTAGCTACCCTTAGTGTTTATATGGTTTAGTCGAGTGTACAAAGAAGAGTGTTGTGTGTTTTAGCTCTTGAGTTGTTAGCTTGTTGTAAAAGGACTATTGCTGAGTTCTTGAGGTGAAAAGTAGTATAATGTGAGACTTCTCTTGTTTTCGAGGGTGTATTGCTGCTAATGTAGGGTCAAAAACCCTACCTAAGATGTAAGATCAGACTTATCCGAACCAAATAATCTGGTATTTTATTTGGCAATTTGGGTCCAAACAGTGTTCATGTAATCTAACTTCATTAGAAGTATGGATTTTAATTTCCTCTGCAGAAACCCACCTCTAGTGAAATGAAGATTCTCCGGGATAAGGACCATTTTTCACCCCCAAGTGTTAACAACAAAGATGAGAACGAGAGGAGCACTCCCCGTCGATTGTTCCTTGCCCCATTGACATCCTTAGTTAGAGGCTCACCCATTGGACATAGCAAAAAACGATAACTCAACCAAACTAGGAAGACCAAACCATTGATTACCAATTCACAAATCAAGAATAGTAGATGTACATAAATGCTTAATTATCATAATGCTGGTTATAATTATTATCATGTTGAATAAGAATAAATAAAAGGGTAAAAAGGAATAAATGCAATAGAACCATCTAGCTAAACAAAGATCAACCAAGCTGGTAACAGAGATGTATCAAAATTTGGAGTTTACAAACATTCATAATATGGACCACTATTTCAGAAAAGTAAGCAAACTAGTTCTCAGAAACAGTGTCAAATATCCCGAGACATTTTTATGACAATAAATACCACCAAGAGTTTACTCTGTCAGTGTAGATTTAAGCTCTCCGTTGTCTTTAAGCTCCAGAACTATATCACAACCACCTACCAGTTCGCCTTTGTAATAAAGCTGAGGAAAAGTTGGCCAGTTCGAAAACAATTTCAGTCCCTGCCTCACCTCCTCGTCGCTTAAAATATCAAAGGATCCAAAAGGCACACCCTCCTCCTTAAGGGCATTAACAACTTTCGAGCTGAATCCACATTTGGGAGCATCTGGTATACCCTTCATGAAGAGCATTACTGGAGAAGAAGCAACCAATTTCTTTAACCGATCTTCAAGACTCTCTTTCTGGATGATCCCTTTCTCCGCTAACACTTTCCTAAGTTCCCCACTTTTCTGCATCTCCAATAAGATGTCTGATCCACCAATAAGCTCGCCCTTAATATATATTTGAGGATAACTAGACCAGTTTGAATAAACCTTGAGCCCTTGACGAACTTCCTCATCAGAAAGAATGTCAAAAGATCCAAACTCCACCTTTTCTTGCTTGAGGATTTCAACAGCCTTATGACTGAAACCGCATTTGGGTTCATCAGGTTTTCCCTTCATAAACAGCATAACTGGGCTTGAATTAACCACACTTTCGAGTCGAGAGCTAAGAGTTGCACTCAAGCCAGTAGATTCCGAGATGCCACCCTTTCCAGTTTCAGCTTCAGTTTCTTTAACCTTTTCAGATTCAATTGACTGAATTCCATGGTCTCTAAAAACTTCCTTTAGTTCACCACTTTCATGCATTGCGATTACAATGTCACACCCACCAAGAAGCTCCCTTTTGCAATAGAGCTGCGGAAAGGTTGGCCAGTTGGAGTACTTCTTTAACCCCTCACGAACTTCATTGTCAGACAGAATATCAAAGCTTCCAAATTTAATATTTTCTTCCTTCAAGATGTCAACAACTTTTCGGCTAAATCCACACCTGGGCTCCTCAGGGGTTCCTTTTATAAATACCATGACTATGTTAGAGACAATCAACTGCTGCAATCGCTTATTCAAAGCATCATTAGTGCCAGTTTTTCCTTGGTTGTCCACATGGGAAGATCCATTATCTTTTGCAATCTCTTTTACAGCTTCAAGAACAGTAGGTCCTGCAGCCATCCCAAGGCTGGCTGGAGCAGCAGGTTCTCCAGGATGTATGAACCCTGCAACTTTAGCAACTTTATTGGCCAAACTAGAAGGGTCTGCACCCTCTAGTGTATCAACAGTTCTACCATCCTAACAAAACAGAACATGTGTATTACAGTGAGAACAAAGCAAGCCATGCATGCATGATATCATACAATGAAGAACTCTAGGGTTATTGTTGAACAAAAGAAGAAGAAAACAATAGGGTTATCCAGATTCAAATTATATTTTTTGTCCATTGGAAATTATGATTTGAGTCCCTTTTAATTATATGGTAGCTTAGTTATATGACTCAACTCAAGTGGTAAGGCATACGCCATGTAATTACCAAATATTCTCAAATCAACAAAACCAATGATATTTGGGTTAAACAAGTGACATAGAGATGTAATTTAAGAAAGACTAAAGTTGAAGTCATCTTTTAAGGGTCATGTGGTGGCTTTCATCTCCTCCCTACCCTCCCCCCACCAAACACAGAAGGTGAAATTAAAACCTTTTTAAACCACAACTACATGTTAAAACCAAGGATGTCTTTCTAACAAGTACAAAAAGTTTCTCTTTTGACAAGTTATTTAATTCAAAGAGCAGTGATTTATGTTCTTAGTTCTTACGCAGCTTAAGAAAGAAAGTGCTACAATTCCAACGAAATCACCATGATACATGTTTGGGGTTCTAGTTCAACATCTAATAATATGAGTGATAAATGATTATATTATTTAATTATTAAATGCGTAAAAATAAATAATACAAATTTTACATGGTTCAACAAAATATATTACCTATGTCCACAGCAGTAGCAAGGAATGTCTTTTTATCAATATGAGAAGATTGCAAAAAGTAAAGAGTATTTCTTTATCATATAGAGGAAGATTTGTCACGCAAAGAGTATTTAGTAATTAAAATAAGACTAAATAAAATGATCTTAGACAACCTGTGTTGGGTAGGATAATGCTAGTTTCAGTAGGGTGATATGTGTATGAAGGTGTGATAGGGTAGACAAGATGAAGAGGAGAAGAATGGCTAAGTAATTAGGGTTTTTAAATTAAGTTGTTTCAAGTTTTATTGAGCTTGCCCAATATTATAAAAAGGAAAAATAAAGATTTTGGGCCTTTTTTGGGTATAAAAAAGCTCAGAACAAAATAAACCTCTCATTTTTATGCCTCAACTGCCTCAAACAGCGCCTCACCAAAGTCTAGCGTACGCCTCACTACTGCTTATCAAAGCTCACGCCTTAGTGTGGTTTTCTACCGCCTCAAAAACGCCTTTTTAAACATTGGGATTTACCATGTGCTTTGACATTTTAGTCTAAAAAACACAAACACTTTAAAATGAAGCTAATCATCGTAGCTTCTTGAAAAACTTAGGAAAGTAACATATATGGCAGATGACAACTATCCTTTTTAGGCTTGGTCTGCAAGCAGCAGACCAACCATTAGTAATCATCATAATATTAGCCTGCTTTTATTTATCTTACCCAATTAGCTAGGCTTGCTTTATTACAACCAAGCTTTCCATCCAATAATCTTGAATCTGCTTGGATATGGTACTAGCAAGGTAAACAAGCTTTTCTCAAATCTGGATAATCTTCGCACATATCACCCTACTTAATCTAGTGTTATCCTACCCTAACACACCTTCCTACACATTTCACCCTACATATAATCACCCTACTTAAACTAATTAATCTACCCAACAAAGCTTGCCAACAATGTTTAAAAAAGCGTTCACCCTACATATAATCACCCTTCTTAAACTAATTAATCTACCCAACAAAGCTTGCTAACAATATTTAAAAAGGCGTTTACGAAGCATTCCTCAATTTGAGGCGGTAGAAAATTGCACCAAGGCGTACGCCTCACTACAATGAGGACTATGGTGAGGTGCTGATTGGAGGAGCTGAGGCGTAAAAACAAGATAAGTACATGCCTCTAGTGTTTATTTCATTTTGGGCTTTTTTATGCCAAAAAAAAACCCAAAATATTTATTTCTCTCATTTATAACATTGGACTACTCATAACTTATTTAAATTAAAACTTAAAACAACTTAATTTAGAAACTCTAATTACTCAGTCGCTCTTCTCCTCTCCCTCTCGTCTGTCGTTCTTCTCCTCTCCTCCCTTAGTCGTTCTTTTTAATCAAAGGAAGAAAAAAAACGCATGATTCTGCCTTCCTCCCTTCAAAACGATTCGTCAAGCAATAATGAATCGGAAGATGATTGCAAAATCATCATGCCATTACTATTGAAGTTTGTTCTAGGATTCTAGTTCTAAAAACAAAAATTATCTTTATTTTAAAAATTTATGAGATATTCATGTTTGAATTTTATGATACATTTTATGGTATATTTGAATTTTATGACATATCTCATTCTATTTTTGTGTTTTATAAGACGTATTCATCTTATGCTATATCATTAGGTGTTCTACAATTATTTTTTAATTAAATATTTGAGGCTTACACCTCAATGCGCCTTGAGGCGTACGCCTCACCTCACACAAACAAAACGTCTCGAGGCTTAAAAACACTATTTTAAATATTACTTGCCGATGATCATTTTATTTAGTCTCGTTTTACACTAAGGAATTTACATGACAAATCTTCCTCTACATGAAAAAATACTTTATGATTTTTGTAATCTTCTCATATTAATAAAAAGGCAATCCTTGCTACCTTGGAAATAGGTAATATATTTAAAATTTGTGTTATTTATTTATTTTTTTACGCAATTCAATAGCTACAAAATAATATAATCATATATTACTCATATTAGTAAGGCTATTCATCGATAAAACCCCCTAAACTGAAAGTAATTAGTAACTCAACCAATTCTACTAAAATTGTGACAATGATGTTTATTTTTTCTTTTACATAATAAGGGTAAATTTGATATTATATTGTAAGAACAAAGTGCACGTGTGAACTATAATTCTATCCCTATTAAAGAATTATAAAGTATAGATGAATATATATACGCAGATTATAAAATGAATAATCTAATAAAAAATTCTGCAACATTTAAATATAAGGGAGAAATTATTCTATTATTCTTTTTAGAGTGCACATATATATATTGATCTATACTTTAAAATGTGTTTGGTACCCCATATTATACCTTGTTGTATTATATAATATTATAGTAAGATGTATTGTATAGCATATTTTTATATAATACTATGTTTAGTATTGATTTTTATTAACATATTATATATATATTGTTGACGCGGTTCTTCGGCAACAGGTAATTAAGAGAAGAAGAGAAAGAGATTAGTACTTAAAAGTAGAACCGCCGCAGATATGAAATCTTTGTGAGAAGAACTAGGTGACCCTAAACACGTTTTTTAAGTGGTTCGAAGGTTAAAATCCTTCTACTCCACTAGTCAATATTATTGATCTTTTCTGGGTAATTGGTTTACAAAATATATAGTTCTTACAAGACTATTTTTTCCAACCCTTATCAATTCTCAGGGTCTCCATATTTATAGGAGAAGGCACCTGGAAATTGGTAGGGAGGTCATCCCGTGACCTTACCATTTGTCATATCAAGTCTGTGATATTCATGATTACTTCCTAAACCTGACACACAAGTGTGGTCTAATCAGTATGGAAGGAGATAATGGGCCGCACGGCCCAACCCATCCGTGGGTGTCTGAATACGCACGTTCCTGCGGCGTGTCCGAGAAGTCAGGGGGATATCGGACACGTGATGGCAGGATTATGCACGTTTATCTTGCGTGTTGACCTCCCATAGGGTCAGAGCTTCCTGAGAAGCTCGCTACCGGAGCAATCCATAACCCGAGCTGATCCTTCAGTGGTCGTCGGATGTTGTTCCCAACTCCCGGTGCAACAAGGGGGAGCTGGAAACAGGACCCCCTCGAGCTAGAAAGGGCCCGTCCTGAAGATAAAGCCTCTGGCCTGTGGGAGCCTCGGGCTAAATCATGTTTAGTCCGAGGATCGTCCTGCTAAACAGCCCGTGGGAAATCCAGGGCGTACATCTGCCCCCCAAGCTCCTGCTCGTGGTCCATGACGTCAGACATGGGAGACCACAGTTGGAGCTTTTAGACTTCTCCCACAACCCTTCGCATTCCATGCTTTTCGCATGCGTCTGATACGTGGAACGCCGCGGGTGGCGACGGTACATTCTACGAGAACCGCATTAAATGGCCTAGCCTACTGTCCAGCCGTCGTTTCACGTTTCGAGTGGAGGGTCTCCCAGGAGCCTTTTACACGTGATCCTCCCTTGTATAAAAAGGGGGTGGTCATCCCACGCACGGACCACCTTACCATTCAGAACCTCTCAAATTTCCTTCTTTTCTCTCTGACCTTCCGAAGAGCAAAACCCTCATTTCCATTGCTCTCATCTTCTCCGTTCACGAAGCTTAAGCGTGCGAGTTCCTTCAAGGCCTTGGAGACTACTGTGCCAACGAAGCCCCTACCCGCGCAGCAACCTCGCTCACCATCCAACCCTATACTGTAAGTCTTCTGTCCCCATTTATTTTTGAAAGCATGCCACTGTAGCCTAGGTAAAAAATTTTACTGTAGCCACATGCAGAGGTTTTCTGGGTCGCGCGGATATGGAGGGTGATGGCCCTTCTTTGATTAGGGCACATTTGTCATGGGACATCGCCTTAGAACATGGGTTCCATGATTCTTTCTTAGGAACAATTTCTGGTAGGATCCGTAGGACCTTTGGGTGCAAAAACCGGGTAGCTTAGGGAATACGCCTTAAAAGCGGTTTTGCCACGCCTTGCCTGTTGAAACTTTCCCCCCAAGGCAAAAATTTTTTTTTTTTTCTTACTCTGAGCCATCTGACACACGAATTCCGAGTAATCTGGGATCTGTTGAGGGCATAGGCGCGTGTTCCTTGGAACGCGCGGCACCACTCTCCACGGGCTGGGCTTACCCCAGCTCGTGTATTTAATGCTTGCCTCACTCTCCTGCTTGGGTCGCCTTTTCTAAAGTGTTTTCTTTTGCTCGATAGGCGACCAGATGGCTCCAAAAAGAAATCTGCCACAGAAGAATGTGGGAAGTTTGGCCTCCCAGAAGGATAAAGGAAAGGCGGTGGCGACCAGCTCGCCAATTCCTCACTTTGGACCGGCGGTGGAGAAGCAGGCCGAGGTGGCTCCTGACGCGTTTTTCGAGGCGGAGAGAATCGTCTCGAAGATAACCAGCCAGGCAAAGATCACCAAAATCTTCCTTAACCACAACATTCCTCTGGGGAAGACCTCCGTGATCGCCCGACCTGCTGCGGATGGGGAGAGGAGCTGCACGCCGCTCGACGAGTCGTTCGCGGCCTGGAGCGGGGAACACTTCAAGGCAGGGGCCTTCCTCCCCCTGGATCAGTATTTTGCTGATTTTCTGAACTACGTGGGGTTGGCCCCATTTCAGCTCCCCCCCAATTCCTACCGTCTGCTGGCGGGACTGAGGTATTTGTTCCAAAAGCATGAGTGGGAGGTCCCCACTCCTGCTGATATCTTGTATTTCTTCTGCCTCAAAGCCAGCCCGGACCAGCGGGGGCGAGGCGACGGGTTCTATTACTTAACCCGCTTCCCTAACACAGCAGCAGTGATCAAGCTGCCGAGCCATCCAAACGACTTCAAAGACCAGTTTTTTATGTCTACTGGGTTCCGAAACTGCGATCATCATTATTTCAACCGCCCTCGTAAGTAATCCTCCATTTAGCTCGCCTTTTAACGGTTATCTTATTTTAGCCCGTCCCTTATTCCAATTCTGATTTCGACCAACCTTGCAGCCATCTACTCGAGGACCGAAAAGTCCGTGACCCTCGGGGGTCAATACGACACACTGGCGAACCTGCCTCCCAGTGAGAAAGACTACCGCGTGCTCGTGACGGACGAGACGATGGTATTCTGCAAGCTGATTTTCCCAAATCAGACTTTGAATTTGAAAAGGCCCCGGGGGCCTCCCCCAGCCCGCGACAACAGGCCGATCGTCGCGGAGGAGGTCGCAGATGACGAAGGCGAGGAAGAAGGTGAGGAAGTTCCTCTGGTGAGGAACAGGAAGCGGAGCTTGGAGGTCGCCCAGGGGATGATCGAGGAGAGGGCCCAATCCGGAGCAGCCGCGGGTCCTTCCGGTCAAGGTAACTTTTACTTATTTAAGAACGTAGATAGGGCCACTGCAGACCCCCGGCTGGTTAGGTTCAACCCTAGGCAGCTCGTCCATCGTCACCCAAGGAATCCGGACCTGGACACGCTTCTGCTCCACTGCGTTGACCAGCTCGTGCTGGACAACCAAGAGAGTCGGCCCAAGGGTACCGTAGTAGTAGATAATACCCTAGCCTTTAGGTCGGCCATTTTTGAGGAGTACGGGACCAATTTACGCACGTGGCCTGCGCTCCAGAGGGGCGTCTACGCTCCGGGGATTAGGCAGTACGTAGAAGAGTCCAGCCCCGATTCAGAACCGGACCTAGAACCTTCGCCAGTTCGTGAGATAATCGTCCTAGGCTCTTCCAGCTCGGGGGGTAGGGCTCCCTTAGTATTTGCTTTCTTATTGCCTTTATTTCTGTATGATTGCTGATAACCGTGTTTTTTGCTCTTTGGCAGAAGAGATGTCTCAGCCCGGGAATAGTCTGCGGGGCGTTGTGTTTGGTGGGAATCCCCCAGCGGGGCCGAGGTTAAAGAGGCTTCGCGAGTCCAAGAGCTCGACCGGGGTCTCCACCAAATCCCCAGCTACGGAGAAGGGGAGAGACCCGTCATCCCAGGTCGCGGGGGCGAACCTCCCTGTCGCCAGGACAGGACTCATGCATCCGCCACCCCAACGATCTCCACTGGCCGCCCAGGACGGGGTAATAGAGGTCGGGAATCTGGCCGCGGTAGCCCCGGACGTGCGTATCCCGGTCGACCCCCGGGCTCTGGAGAAGATGCCCGAAGCATTCCGGGGTACGGTGTACGAGTCGGCCAGCTACGCTGTCAGCCACTATTACAATATCAGGGAGAAGGAGCTCCGGGCCATCGAAACAACGAGCCCGGTCCGAGTTATAGAGTCCGCCATGGACATGACTTTAACGGTAAAGTGCCCCCTTCTTTTAAGGCTTTGACACTCACACGCCGCCTTTCTCCTTCCAGTTTGCTAATTTATCACTCTTTTCTTGCAGGGCATGGCTGCCGCCTATAGAGGCATCGTTAGGACCAAGGCCCAACTCGAGGGTTTGGAAGCAGATCGCCAGACTGCCCTCCAGGAGTCTCAGGAGGCGAGAGGCGCCTTGGCGGCCTCAAAAGCCGAGCTAGAGAAGGTCCGCTCAGAGAACCAAGAGCTTAAACGCTCCCTGGCCGCATCCGAGCTAGAGAAGCTTCGCTCCGAGAACCTAGAGCTTAAAAACTCCCTGGCCGCATCGCGGGCAGACCTTGAGGTGGCGAAGGCCGAAGTCCAGACCTCCCAGACCGCCCTGAAAGACGAGCGGGTCGTGTCGGAGCAGTCCTTACAGGACCTATTCTATCACTGCTGGTCCCACAATCCGGACGCGGACTTCTCCTTCATGCCGCCGGACCTCTGGGCATTCCTGTTGCCGCGGCTTCAAGCCCGCCTGAATAAGGAGGCTCCTCCATCGGAGACTGGAGAGGCCTCTGCCGCGGCGGAGCAGGGTGAGACCGCGACCTCCAAAGGGCCAGCTGATGGGGCTTAGGATGCTTCTTGTTTTCGTATTTTGAACTCTTTTTTTTTATTGTAATTCTCTTTTTTATGTGAGGCGTTTCCGCCTCGAGACAATTTGCTCAACCAGTTTTACATATATATTTTCATGTATTTGGTCATAATTTATCTCTTTATTTTTATGAACGTAGTTCGAGCTAACTTTATCCGTATCCCGGACTCTTTAAATAAGATCCGCGTTCAACAATTTTCTAGTTCACTCCTAAGTTTTCTGACCTGGTTAAGACCAGGAGCTTATTTTGAAAAAACTCAGATCGCGTCAACTTTTATCCGTATCCCGGGATCTTTAAAGAAGAACCTCGGTCAACAAATTTTAGCTAACTTCTAAGTTTTATGACCTGGTTAAGACCAGGAACTTATTTTGAAAAAACTTAGTTCGGGTCAACTTTTATCCGTATCCCGGGCTCTTTAAAGAAGAACCTCGGTCAACAAATTTTAGCTAACTTCTAAGTTTTATGACCTGGTTAAGACCAGGAGCTTATTTTGAAAAAACTTAGTTCGTGTCAACTTTTATCCGTATCCCGGGCTCTTTAAAGAAGAACCTCGGTCAACAAATTTTAGCTAACTTCTAAGTTTTATGACCTGGTTAAGACCAGGAACTTATTTTGAAAAAACTTAGTTCGTGTCAACTTTTATCCGTATCCCGGGCTCTTTAAAGAAGAACCTCGGTCAACAAATTTTAGCTAACTTCTAAGTTTTAGGACCTGGTTAAGACCAGGATAGGACTTAGTTTGTGATAACTCTTATCCATAGATAAAAATTAACACCTAAGTCGTTAAGGAGACCTGGATATATCCGGGTACCATATGCCCCCCAAGTAACTGGGAAAGGGTCTTTCGTTGTTTCTTTAAAATTACCCTTGCAAATGACGAGAAACATTTGATTTTTATTTATACATCGGAGGTGACCTTCTAGGTCTTACACATGTTTATTGATAATATTTCTTTAGGTGGATTGCATTCCAAGTCCGCGGGACCGCCCCTCCACCAAGTCGAGCTAATTTATACGTCCCTTCTTTGATGACTTCGATGACCTGGTATGGTCCTTCCCAGCTTGGTCCCAGAACCCCATCTTTGGGATCTTTCCCGGCCAGGAAAACTCTCCTCAAGACCAAATCGCCGACGCTAAAGGCACGTCTTTTGACCTTAGCGTTGAAGTAGCGAGTGATTTTCTGTTGATAATGGGCGAGCTGGAGTTGTGAATCCTCTCGCCTCTCATCCATCAAGTCTAAGGAGTGGCATAGGAGCTCGTGGTTCTTGTTCTGTTCGTAAGACCGGACCCTGTGCGATAGGACCTTTACCTCCACGGGGAGGACCGCTTCACTTCCAAAGGTTAGGGAGAAAGGAGTGTGACCCGTGGGAGTCCGATGTGAGGTCCTATAGGCCCACAGAACTTGGGGGAGCTGTTCTGGCCAAATCCCCTTTGCCTCATCTAGCCTCTTCTTGAGGCTTGCCTTCAGAGTTTTATTGACAGCTTCGACCTGGCCGTTCGCCTGGGGATAGGCCACGGATGAGAAACTTTTCACAATTCCGTTCTTTTCGCAAAATTCGGTGAACAGGTCGCTGTCAAATTGAGTGCCATTGTCGGAAACGATCTTTTTGGGTAGGCCGAAGCGACCAACGATGCTTTTAACCACGAAGTCTAGCACCTTTTTCGATGTTATTGTTGCCAACGGCTCTGCTTCGGCCCACTTTGTGAAGTAGTCAATGGCTACCACGGCGTAACGGACCCCTCCCTTTCCGGTGGGCAGGGCGCCTATTAGATCTATGCCCCAAATGGCGAAGGGCCAGGGAGACGATATCATTTTTAGCTCGGTCGGGGGTGCTCGTGCAACCGCGGCGAACCGCTGACATTTGTCGCACTTTTTTACGTATGAGATCGAGTCTTTGGACAGAGTCGGCCAGTAAAAACCCTGCCGAAGGATCTTCAAGGCCAGGCTTTGCCCCCCAGTGTGATCTCCGCAGAATCCGTCATGAACTTCCTGCAGGATGGCCTTCGCCTCACTTGGAAGAACACACCGGAGGAGAGGTAATGAATGCCCACGTCGGTACAACACCCCCTCGACTAGCGTATATCTCGGAGCTTGATAAAGGACTCGCCGTACGTCGTTGCGCCCTTCGGGTAACTTGCCCTCGACGAGGTACTCAACAATGGGAGTCATCCAGGTCGGCCTGATGTCAATCATCTCAATATCCGCTCGATCTCCGTCTATGCTTGGTTTGTCCAAGAACTCAATTGGCACCAACCCCAGGGTTTCTGCCTCCCCCGAGGTGGCGAGCTTGGCGAGAGCATCTGCATTGGCGTTCTGCTCCCGAGGTATCTGCTCGATCGACCCTTGCCCAAACGTAGATAATTCGGATTTTACCTTAGCCAAATAAGAGGCCATCTTGGGACCCCGCGCCTGATACTCGCCTAAGACCTGATTCACCACGAACTGGGAGTCGCTGAAGCACTGGACAGAGCTTGCCTTTAGCTCGCTAGCTATCCTAAGTCCGGCTAACAAGGCCTCGTACTCTGCCTCGTTGTTGGACGCCTTGAACCCGAATCTCAGCGCCGAATGGAATCTATGTCCTTCTGGGGATATCAGAATAATTCCGGCCCCGGAGCCGTTCTCGTTAGATGAGCCATCAACGAAGATCCTCCACGATGAGCCTGAGGATCTGAGCTGCTATGAATCTTCTGATGGGATCTCACGGAATCCCGCGTATTCTGCCACGAAGTCGGCCAAGGCTTGACTTTTTATGGTAGTTCGGGGAGTATAGAAAATCTCGAACTGACTGAGTTCGACCGCCCACTTTAGCAAGCGTCCCGAGGCTTCAGGCTTTTGCAAAACCTGCCTTAGAGGCTGATCGGTCATGACGTGTACAGAGTGGGACTGGAAGTATGGCCTGAGTTTTCGCGAGGCCGTGATTAGGCAGAACGCCAGCTTTTCCATCAACGGGTACCTTGACTCAGCTCCGAGGAGTCTCTTGCTGATGTAATAAACCGGTTTCTGAGCCCGGTCCTCTTCTCGCACCAGAACGGCACTAGCTGCGTCCTCAGTCACGGCCATGTAGAGGAAAAGAGGTTCTCCTACCCTGGGCTTTGATAGCACAGGTGGCTCAGCCAGGTGCGTTTTTAGGTCGAGGAATGCGCCCTCGCACTCTACTGTCCATTCGAACTTCTTGTTTCCGCGGAGCAGGTTGTAGAAAGGCAGGCACTTGTCGGTCGATTTGGAAATGAACCGGTTCAGTGCCGCCACCCTTCCTGTGAGTCCTTGGACATCTTTCCGCGACCTGGGGGATGGAAGCTCGAGCAGTGACCTGATCTTGTCGGGATTTGCCTCGATTCCTCGGGTATTGACTATGAAACCCAAGAACTTCCCCGATGCGACACCGAAAGTGCATTTCTGAGGATTGAGCCTCATGCCATATTCTCGCAGTATGTTAAAACATTCTTCCAGGTCGGCAACGTGGTTGGTGGCAGTCTTTGACTTGACAAGCATATCATCGACGTACACTTCCATGTTCTTCCCGATCTGATCCGCGAACATTCTATTTACCAGCCTTTGGTAGGTAGCTCCGGCGTTCTTTAGACCGAACGGCATGACCTTATAGCAATAGACATTAGTCGGGGTCATGAAGCTGGTGTGATCCTGGTCTGCTGGATTCATCGCGATCTGATTGTAGCCCGAGTACGCGTCCATGAAGGACATGAGCTCGTGCCCCGCCGTGGCATCCACCAGTTGATCGATCCTCGGCAACGGAAAGCAATCCTTGGGGCAGGCTTTATTCAGGTCGGAAAAATCAATACAGGTCCGCCACTTGCCATTGGGCTTTGGAACTAACACGGGATTGGCAACCCAAATGGGAAATCTGGCTTCGCGGATAAAGCCACATTTCTTGAGCCGGGCCACTTCTTCTTCAAGGGCCTCGGCTCGGGTTGTCCCTAAACGCCTCTGCTTTTGAGACTTTGCAGGGACGCTTTTGTCTAGGTGGAGCGTGTGCATGATTACGCTCGGACTGATCCCTATCATGTCCTCGTGCGACCATGCGAATACGTCTAGGTTCTTTTTCAGAAACGCGGTCAGATCCGCCTTTCTTCTATCGCAGAGGTTCTTTCCGAGCTTCACCGTCCGTGAAGGGTTTTGTTCATCGATGCCTACCTCCTCGAGATCTTCAATAGCTTGGAGCTCGGACCTGTCCTCGCCTACTCGGGGGTCAATGTCCTCGCTTAAGGCGAGCTTTTCGTCTTCGGAAACCCGAGGTTTTTCAATCTCAGGGGCCGGGCCGCCTTGGGTCCCTGCGATTCCTCTTCATCCTGAATGGCCATCGCCACCTGCCCGGGTTTAGATTTTCCCTTCATGGAAATGCTGTAGCATTCCCTGGCAGCGAGCTGATCGCCCTTGATAGTGCAGACCCCTGTCGAAGTAGGGAACTTCATGGCGAGGTGCCGGACGGATGTGATGGCTTCGAAAGCAACGAGCGTTGGTCGGCCCAAAATTGCATTGTAGGCAGCGGAGCAGTCAATGACTACGAATTCGAGCAGTTTGGACACTGTTCGGGACTCGTCGCCTAGGGTGATCACCAGCTCGATCGTTCCTATCGCTGCTGACCCTTCGCCTGAAAAACCATATAACATCATCGAGGTTGCCTTTAGCTCGGAGACGGTCAGACCCATTTTTTCTAAGGTTGAACGGAATAGGAGATTCACCGAGCTCCCATTGTCCACTAACACCCTCCTTACTCTCCGGTTGGCGAGCTGGACTGCTACGACCAAGGGATCGTTATGAGGGAATTGGACATGGCCCGCGTCCTCCTCCGTGAAAGTGACTGGTTGTTTCTCTAACCTTTGTTGTTTTGATTGACACTGTTCCGGGACGAACTCCCCTCCATTGTGGGCCTTCAACTCATTTATGTACCTCTTCTGGGCGCCTCTGCTCGTGCCAGCCATGTGTGGCCCTCCAGAGATGGTGGAAATCTCTCCCTCGACCACGGGGGGAGGGACGTCCTGATCTACTCGAGGTCCAGGTTGACTGGCTGGGATCTCCGGAGCGGGTCGACCTGTGGGGACCCTGTTCCGCGAGTATTGCGCCAACGGACCTGCTCGGATGAGAGTCTCGATTTCATCTTTGAGGTGCCTGCAGTCGTCGGTATTGTGCCCGACGTCGTTATGAAAACGGCAGAATTTGGAAGCGTCTCTCTTTCCCTTAGGGTGCTTTATTGGCTCCGGTCTTTTCCAGGGGACTCGCGTAGCGTTGGCCAGGAAAATATTCTCTCTGGTTTGGGTGAGCTCGGTATACGCTGTGAACACGGGCTTGAATTTATCCACGGACTTATTCTTCTTTTGACCGTGCTGGACGTTTTCACCATTTCCTTTTCTTTTGCCGCCACCGGGCTGGTTGCTCTGCGTGACGTCGGGAGTCGCTACTACGATCTCTGTTCCCGCCCCAGCGGGCTTCTCGAGGACCTGGCTGGTCCCCGCGGCTGAAGCTTCAGCTTCCTCCAAGTTTATCCATTCTTGGGCTCTGTTAAGGAATTCACTAACTGAGCTGACCCCCCTCCTTTGAATATCCTTCCACAGATCTCCGCCTAATAGGATCCCGGTCCTCATAGCCATGAGTTTGGAGCTGTCGTCGGCATCTCTGGCTCGAGCAGCGACATTTGCAAATCTGCTCAAGTAGGCTTTTAGCGTTTCTCCAGGTTGCTGTCTCACGTTAGCTAGGGAGTCGGCCTGGACCCTGGCGGCCTGAGAGGCGCGGAATGCCCTCTTGAAGTCAGCCGAAAAGGTCTTCCAGGAGCTGATTGACTGCCTTTTACTTTGTTTGAACCACTGCCTGGCAGGTCCAGTTAGGGTGGAAGGAAAGATCAAGCAACGAAGCTCTGGCCCGATGTTATGAGCCATCATTAGGGTGTTGAACATCCCTAAGTGGTCAGATGGGTCTCCATCCCCGTTGAACTTTGACAAGTGAGGCATACGAAAGCCAGAAGGGTATGCCGTTGCTGCTATGTTGGGGGCGAAGAGCTCCATCTCATCCCCTGAATCATATTCGTCTTTTTCTTTCTCTGACAGGAGCTTCTTCATCAGCTCCTCCATTTGAGTTAAGCGCTCTAAGGTTTTGTCCTGAGATCCTGGGTTATTCCGGGGCTGTTCAACAGCTCCGGACCCGTTGTACATATTAGGCGGGTTATTGCCCCTCCTATCTGGAGATAGGTCATTTGGGGCATTCCCGCCATTACGTACTTCGGATCGGACCCCAACTGAGCGGGCCTGGCTACCATCCCTAACTCGATCCTCTCTGTGAGAGTTGAGGCGATCTCGAAGGTCGCCTCCCTGGGTATTATGGTGACTTTGTGCTGAACTTAGTCGCTGTCGCAGGTCTCCTCCCGAAAGATCACTCCGTGCACTACCGGTCCTGTGACTCCTGCTGGACAGGCTCGATGTGCGTCTTTGGCGGCTCCGACCTGATCCTTCCCCCGGCACCCTGCTGCGCCGGGAAGGCCCGGCCGATGGCGGGTCTCTCCTACTATTTATGTAGGCCGGGATGTCTCGGATGGTTTGAGGAGACGGATATCTGATGGGAGAGGGAGGATGTCTGACCGGAGAGGCGATCCTAGTGCCGTCTGGACGGACTAAATTTGGTGGGGGCCTCTCGGCCCTGCCAGCTTGATGGTTTCGCGCTGGGCGATCTGGACGAGGAACTGGACGCTCTTCGGGGACGGGCTGACGTCTCCGGATCTCCTCGGCCCTCCTTTGGGAATTTCCCCTATCTCTTCTGGGTGCCCTCGAGGAAGGCTGAGAGCTAGGGGTTGACGTCCTAACCGAACGGCTGTACTGCTGCGGTTCGGTCTGAGGCATTTCCCTGAAGTTCGCCTCTTGATGGCGTGATGAAGGGGTGGAGTTGGCTGCAGGGAGTCTACCCGAACGGCTATACCTGGATCGATTACTCTGGCGAGACTTAGGAGCCTCGCCTTGCCTCTCTCCAACGTTACCGTTGGTTGTGAGAGGGGGTAGTCGACTCAGAATATCCTGGATTTGCTGACCAGCTGCTGCTAGCTGGCTCCTCAGTTGAGCATTCTCCATCTCCACCGCAGTATAATAACCTGGATTCGGATTAGGCGGCCGGGGCGTCGAACTACCAGTATCGTCTTGGCCGGCCGGCTGCTTTCCTGGCCTTTGCTGGACTTCAGGAACTTGCTCCTCGGGGAGGGCAACATGGCGGGCCTCCTGCCCATCATGCTGTTCTGTCTCGTTGCCATGTTTGGATCGAGTGGTCACCATAGTTGTATGTTTGTGGTAGTACTAATTAGATTCGCTCTCAATGAAAGCACCAAACTGTTGACGCGGTTCTTCGGCAACAGGTAATTAAGAGAAGAAGAGAAAGAGATTAGTACTTAAAAGTAGAACCGCCGCAGATATGAAATCTTTGTGAGAAGAACTAGGTGACCCTAAACACGTTTTTTAAGTGGTTCGAAGGTTAAAATCCTTCTACTCCACTAGTCAATATTATTGATATTTTCTGGGTAATTGGTTTACAAAATATATAGTTCTTACAAGACTATTTTTTCCAACCCCTATCAATTCCCAGGGTCTCCATATTTATAGGAGAAGGCACCTGGAAATTGGTAGGGAGGTCATCCCGTGACCTTACCATTTGTCATATCAAGTCTGTGATATTCATGATTACTTCCTAAACCTGACACACAAGTGTGGTCTAATCAGTATGGAAGGAGATAATGGGCCGCACGGCCCAACCCATCCGTGGGTGTCTGAATACGCACGTTCCTGCGGCGTGTCCGAGAAGTCAGGGGGATATCGGACACGTGATGGCAGGATTATGCACGTTTATCTTGCGTGTTGACCTCCCATAGGGTCAGAGCTTCCTGAGAAGCTCGCTACCGGAGCAATCCATAACCCGAGCTGATCCTTCAGTGGTCGTCGGATGTTGTTCCCAGCTCCCGGTGCAACAAGGGGGAGCTGGAAACAGGACCCCCTCGAGCTAGAAAGGGCCCGTCCTGAAGATAAAGCCTCTGGCCTGTGGGAGCCTCGGGCTAAATCATGTTTAATCCGAGGATCGTCCTGCTAAACAGCCCGTGGGAAATCCAGGGCGTACATATATATATAAATACAAGCCAGTATCAAATATAGTTCCATATAAAAATATGTTATACAATACAGCCTAATATAGTGCGACATAATACCGCATCAAACCCTTATATGAATACATTATAATTCTTTATGATAGTTTCAATGTTAAAGTTTCTATTTTTCACTGTAACGTTTTAAAAAAATTCTAAAATAATGGGATTTAAAGATCAAAAAAATTCAACATAGCTAATAACTTTTTTTTTGTTCTTTGTTAATGCTATGTAGTCAATCAAAAATATAAAAGTGCTTTATTAAGCAAAACAGAAAATAAACACCATCCCACAATTATCTCACATTTCAATATTAATATTAGATTAGGGGTTTTGGTAGAATCAGTGGTTTTGGTGATAAAAAAGCCTATTATTAAATGTTCAGCTAGAACCCTGAACAATACATATCATCCCAGTCATCAACAATAAGATCTACCCATATCATGAAATAGCCTTATAACTCAAATTCCGAAATGCTCAGAACACAACTCTGATTAAAAGTTCCGAAAACCATACCTTGAAGAAGACGAAGAATGGTACAGCCGAAATCGCATAAGCCTCGGAAATATCAGGTTGCTCTTCAGCCTCAACCTACAACATTCAAAAGTGATCAATACTTATATCGTATACAAAAAGAAAGATTAAATACCCAAATTGAAAAAAATAAATAAAAAAAGAGAGAGAGAGACAGAGAGAAACCCTTAAGAAATGGAGAAGAGGGAAATCGATGGAGAGGTGGGAAAAGACTTTGTCCATGTGCTTCGAAGCTTCGCACCAGGACGCCCAGAAATGGAGGATAATCGGGGCACCAGTACGGACAAGGTCGTCGAGCTCCTGCTTCGATTGAACATCTTTCACAGAACCACCCATGGATTCTAGAGAGAGAGGAAGTGAGAGAAGTAGTGAGATTGTAGAGGAAGACACGCTCTTTCTTTCGGTGTTTCCGTATGTGGTGGTGGATTTTAACCATCGTGTTTGGGCTGATTATACGAGGCCCATAATAATCAATATTGGGCCATGGCCCGTTAACCACAGCAATTTTGGAAATTTCTTTTAAAAAATGACTATTTCTTAGATTTTTATCAAATTTATGGTAAAAAATACAGTTCTGGTTTATGATACACCAATTATCTACTACATATATATCACACGTATACTCTCTATATTAGAAACAAGCAATGCAATGCATGTTTATTTTCGTTTCAGTTTGGTTTTATTTATAGAATTTATTAATTATTTTTATTAAACTTATATCATTTTTATATAAATTTCAAATAAATAAATAATATTATATATAAACAAAATTACATAAATCTATTAAATGAAAAATTAAACCAAAACATTATTTATAATTTTTGTAAATACATATAATACGATAACTATTTTAAACATAAATAATAATTCTTTTAATAAAAATTAAGATTATGTATTATATATTATTATTATGATATTTTATAATATTTAAATTTATATTAATATAAATATTAAATATCTAGGTATTGAATATTATTATAATAATAATATTTTATAATCTTTGAGTTCATGTTAATATAATTAGTAAAAAAATTATGATTATATAATATTATCGTAATAATATTTTATAACATTTAAATTTATATTAATATAATTATTAAATATTTAGTTTTGTATTATATTATTATAATAATGATATTTTATAAAATTTCAATTTGAATTTATAATAATATAATTATTATATATGTAATTTTATATTAAATATTATTATAATAATAATAATTTATAATATATGAATTCATATTAATATAATTAGAAAAAAAAATAGGATTATATAATATTATTGTAATAATATTTTATAAAATTTTATAAAATTTAAATTTATATTAATATAATTATTAAATATCTAGTCTTATAATATATTATTATAATAATGATATTTTATAATATTTGAATTTGAATTTGTTGACGCGGTTCTTCGGCAACAGATAATTATATAAATAAGGAGAGGGATTAGTGCTAAATGATGAACCGTAATAGATGAATGACCTCAAAGGAAGATTATAACTCGAATACTTTTTTAGGTGGTTCAAAAGTTAAAATCATTCTAGTCCACCAGCCAATATTATTGATATATCTCTGATATTCCTTACAGGGTATTTCTTTACAAATCTGAAGCCAACCCTTTGCAACTCCCAAGGTCTCCATACTTATAGGGAGAGGGCACCTCGGTGTTGGCAAATGAGGTCATCCTGTGACCTTCTTACCCATTATGTCACTTCTATGACATTCATGATTAATTCCTAAAACCTGACAATGAAGTGTGGTTTAATCAATAGGTGAGGGGGATAATGGGTCGCATGGCCCAACCCAATCATGGGTGCCTGAACACGCACGTTTATGCTGCATGTCCGAGAATTCAGGAATGGAGTAGACACATGATGTCTGATATATGCACGTTTACATTGCGTGGTTGACTTTATAAAAGGTCAGAGGTGTCAACTCAAGCTCGTACCTCGAGCTTGATGTAGTCTCAGCTCGTGGTGTCCACACTGCTGACCCGATGCCTTAGTAATCGCACTGAACCTTTGGTTATCTCGAACTAAAGAGGTGGAGCCTTGTAACAGCAGCTCCGGGTAGGTGGCTTCCACGTGGCTGATATAATTATGTCATTTTCCAGCTCGCTAATAACCCGTGGATATTTAGGGCGTACATTTGCCCCCCAAGCCCCTACTCGTGGCATATGACGTCACCTGGGGCCACAGTGGGGGCTTTTAGGCTTCTCTGTGGGCTCTTCATATCCCGCTCATTACGCTGGTATCGAATACGTGGAGCATCGTGGTTGGTGACGGTCCGTCTTCCGAGAACCGCATTAAATGGCCTAGCCTATCTTCGGCCGTCGTTTCGTCTTTCGAGTAGTGATCCTCGTATCCTACATCAAGACAATCGAACGGCCCTCATTCTTTGGCTTTTTACGTATATATAAGGCTGGCCACCCTTCGCATGAGCCATCCTTTTATTTGAAATGTTTCTCTTCTTTCTTCCGGTTACTGTTCCCGACGTTCCTGAGGTTCAAATACAAGGGCTCTTTCGTGACCCTGATACCAGTGATTCCAACAGGATTCCAACCCAGACGCTCCTTTCAGTCTTTACACAACAAAAATTTCTGTAAGTCCTCCGTTTATTGCATGCTTTAAATGTTTTCCTTTTCTCCTGCTTAGGTAAATGTTATCCCCATTTCCTGTGTGGCCCCGGAACGACCGTCTAGGCCCATGGTCAGGGCATTCAAAATGTGGGCCCGGCCCAAGGCCTCTTGGTACGGGAATATCCAAAGGGGCACGGGCCTAGTGCAATTCTGGGCCAGACGGGGGTCCGATATGGTTATCCGGGACAGTAATCCGGGAGACATGCAGACAGCTCGAACCGCCTCGGCGGTACACGTGCCTAGTCCCGGAGCTTGGTAACGGTCCGGGCCTATGGTAAATGAAGAGGGACAAAGGTAAATGAACCAGGATCACGTTGTCCCCGGTTAGTGGCAAAAGCGTCCAAGACCCTGAAGCTACCCTACTCCGCATGGATGTTGTCCCTACTTTTCACCTGCGGAAAAGGCCACCTCGAGATTGCACGCACGCTATTTCAGATCTGCACTGCCAAGTACTCTAACTGGTCTTGTCCCCTGAATCTACCTCGTAACTCGAAGTGTCCAGACCAAAAGCACCGTTTTGTCGGGCGAAGCATAGTTCTTGGGCCACCTTATCGGGCCTTAATTGGTATGGAATTTATGTATGTTTTATCTTTTATATTGGGCTTCCACCAGAGAGGCCAAGAGTATCCATATCTCTGATGGGCCCGGGTCATACCCGGCCCAGACCCAGTGTTCCCATGAGCCTATAAATACGGGCAGTAGAACACTGGAAAAAGGATCTCTCTTCGACTTGTATACAGTTACTCTGTCAAAATATAAAGAGAAACCCCATTGTAAAAGACTTTCCCAGCTCTAATACAACTGACTCGTGGACTAAGGCTAATTAACGCCCCAACCACGTAAAAATCCTGTGTAAATCCTTTAAACTCCATATCATTAGTCTTAGCTAATATTCATTAATATAGTTTCCGAAAATCTCGGTAAACAGTTTGGTGCTTTCATTGAGAGCTGAAGAATCGCTAGATCTCAAGGAGATCCAGGAGGAATCGCAGGTGCAGCTAAAGATGTACCAAGGCAAGATCGCACGGCACTTCAACTCCAAAGTCAAAGGCCGAAAGTTTGGAACCGGCGACTTGGTCTTGCGAAGAGTCTTCCCTGCTACTCAAGACCCGGGAGTGGGGGTTCTGGGCCCAAATTGGGAGGGGCCATACGAGATCCAGCACGAGGTGTGCCCCGAAACATACCGCTTAAAGCGGCCCGATGGCTCGGAAGTCCCGCGAGCCTGGAATGCGGAGCATCTCCGTAAATACTATTAGTAGTCAGGAGAGCGGTTCCCAGTTTGATATTTTCGTTGTAAACAATGTACACCTCAGGGCGACCCTTTTTCAAACAATGAAAATGGTGTGTGCAAAACGTCATAAAGGAATATTGTAAAACAATGTTAATATTTCTCAAGTGACCCCAGACCAGTCTCCGCTCACTTGCACGGGGGGTATCCTGGGTATAAGCGATTACCCAACGGGGTGCAATCTCAGGCTAGCCCCAGTTCGTAAGAGGACCGAGCCCAAGGCCGGTCCCACCCTGGACGAACGATGTCCGGGGGTAAAAATATAAAGAGGACCGAGCCCAAGGCCGGTCCCACCCGAACGAATGACGTCCGGGGGTATAAATATAAAGAGGACCGAGCCCAAGGCCAGTCCCACCCCAGACGAGCGATGTTCGGGGGTATAAAATAAAGAGGACCGAGCCCAAGGCCGGTCCCACCCCGGACGAACGACGTCCGGGGGTATAAATATAAAGAGGACCGAGCCCAAGGCCGGTCCCACCTCGGATGAGCGATGTCCGGAGGTATAAAATAAAGAGGACCGAGCTCAAGGCCGGTCCCACCCCGGACGAACGACGTCCGGGGGTATAAATATAAAGAGGACCGAGCCCAAGGCTGGTCCCACCCTGGACGAGCGATGTCCGAGGGTATAAAATAAAGAGGACCGAGCTCAAGGCTGGTCCCACCCCGGGCGAACGATGTCTGGGGGTATAAATATAAAGAGGACCGAGCCCAAGGTCGGTCCCACCCAGACGAACGATGTCCGGGGGTATAAAATAAAGAGGACCAAGCTCAAGGCCGGTCCCACCCCGGACGAACGATGTCCGGGGGTAAATAATAAAGAGGACCGAGCTCAAGGCCGATCCCGCCCTGGATGAGCGATGTCCTGGGATAAAAATATAAAGAGGACCAAGCTCAAGGCCGATCCCGCCCTGGACGAGCAATGTCCTGGGATAAAAATATAAAGAGGACCGAGCCCAAGGCCGGTCCCACCCCGGACGAACGATGTCCGAGGGTATAAATATAAAGAGGACCGAGCCCAAGGCTGGTCCCACCCCGGACGAGCGATGTCCGGGGGTATAAAATAAAGAGGACCGAGCTCAAGGCCGGTCCCACCCCAGACGAACGACGTCCGGGGGTATAAATATAAAGAGGACCGAGCCCAAGGCCTGTCCCACCCCGGACGAGCGATGTCCGGGGGTATAAAATAAAGAGGACCGAGCTCAAGGCCGGTCCCACCTCGGACGAACGACGTCCGGGGGTATAAATATAAAGAGGACCGAGCCCAAGGCCGGTCCCACCCTGGACGAACGATGTCCGGGGGTATAAAATTAAGAGGACCGAGCTCAAGGCCGATCCCGCCCCGGATGAGCGATGTCCTGGGATAAAAATATAAAGAGGACCGAGCCCAAGGCCGGTCCCACCCCGAACGAACGATGTCGGGGGTATAAATATAAAGAGGACCGAGCCCAAGGCTCGTCCCGCTCCGGATGAGGGATGTCCAGGAGATAGAAGCATCTGGTTTGCCCCGGGGCAAAGCCATGGCCTGAAGCTGATAAAAGGAGAACAAGGTTCCAAGTTAAAAACTTAGCCCCATTGGCCCTGGCCTTGGGAGCCAGGATTAAAAACTTGGCGGTTAGATCTGAAAACTCGGCAAGTTAAGTCAGCGGGTCTAGCCCAGGCCGTTGGAACCGGGACCAAACCCTCAGAATCAGTTAGGTGCGGCAATAAGGTGAAATTTCTACTCGGAATAACGACAAGAAACTTATATAAAAAAAAAACCGGAGAAAACAAGTGTTTTGAATGCGTACGCGTCCGAACAAAAAATTACAAAGAAAAAAAAAGAGGGCCAGGATTCGGGCCTAGACTCCATCCGCCCAGAGATCCGCGTCCTCCTTCTCCTTGGCCTCAAACTCGGCCCGCTTTGACTCTGGATCGGGGAAGACAAGGAGGTTCATACTCTTGTCCTTGCACCAGGTCATGTAAATGGCCTCCTCGAAGGTGACCTCCAGCATGCCCTCTGCCTCCTCCTTGTCGCGGCGGGACACTTCGTGCGCCGCCTTCTCCTCAAGAAGAGAATCGCCCAGTTCGCAGACCCGGTCCTTCAGGGTCTGGATCTCCTCCTTGTCCCGGACGGACTGAGCCGCGACTGCTTCCAAAAGTGTTGCCTGCTCGTCGGCCTCCTTCGTTTTCCGGGATAGAGCCTCCTCCAGTCCGGCCTTGGCGCGGTCGAACTCCTCACGCTCCGCCTGGGCGCAGGCCATCTCCCAGCCAAGGGCCACCTTGGCGCCTTCCCTCTGATTCACAGCCGCCTCTAGCTCCAGCTGGGCCGTCTCCATCTTCACGGCCAGTTCGGCCACCAGGTCCGCACTCCGGTGGGACAGCAGATCAACCTGGAGAAAGGAAAAGTTAGTAAAACTCCTCATCAAGTAAGAAGGGGAAAATAAAAGATGAGAACTTATCGCAGTGGCCTGATGGCGGAGTGCCTGGAAGATGAACAACACGTTCGGGTTGGCTATCATGGCGTACCTCTTGAGCTGGAGGTTGGCCATGGTGTTCCCCACCTGCTCCAGCAGGTTAGCCGCCAGGGGGGCCGCTAGGCTGGCCGATCCACGATCGGCCGAGGAGCACTGAACTCGGTTAGGCGATCCGAAAACTCTGCTTGACGGCGGATCGTCAGGGCCCTGTATGTTTCATCCCTCCATCCTCGGCTGTTTTCCCAGGTCCGGTTGATCAGCCGGGACTGCTCGTCCCGCAAAGCCGACTCCCCCTCCTCGAGAAGAGTCGGACGAATGGGAAGAATGGGCAGGGCGGGGTCCTCCTTCGCAGCGAGCCGACTCTCACTGTACGACTCATCGGCCGAAACACCCCGCCTCGTTCGGGGCCTCTTCCCGGTGTCGGCTTCTTCGGCACCAGCGTCCAGGCCCCTTTTTCCGGAGCTTCGGCTAGCCGCTGCACCCGCCTCCAAGTTAATTACTGGGTGTTGGGCGGGGGCGGAGACTACAGCCTGCTCCACCGCTTGAACAAGGACCGCGGCAAGGGCTCCCCCACCGGGACGAAGCTCCGTCCCGGACACCTCCTTATTGAGACTGGGCTCCAGGCCCGTCACCTCGTTTGCCTTCCTGGCCGCATTCCTGACCGCCCTATCCTTGAGGCACTGCCTCATCTCGCTGGCGGGAGTAGACATGCCGGAGTCTCCTGCAAAAGCACAATAAAGGGAATTAGTATGGCAAACCAAAAGAAACTACTTCAAGACTAATAATGGCCCAGGACGAACCCTCATCTATGCCCCGGGCGTGACTCAACTCCTCTAAAGCGAAGGAATGGATCCGGTCCTCCATATCGTCCGGGTTCAAGAAATTCCCGTACTGAAGGAACCCGGATAGGAACATGAGGGCCTCCGAGCCTATGGGGACGGGAGACGAGGGTCTCATCTCCCCATCAGCCCCGAACGCGGGGCCTCGGAGTACTAGCCTATCCTTAGCTAAGTCCTCGACGTGGGGAGCATAAGTTAAGATTAGAGAGGAGTTACCTCGCCCCGATATGCTAGCCCCGGGAGTCCCCGTGTTCGGTAAGGCGTCCGCGAAGAGCTCCTCTAGCTCCTCCGAGGCGGCCGCCTCCGCCTGGGCCTGGTCCTTTCTTCACCTGGCCGCATCGGCCTGCGCCTTCTTCTCCACCTCCGCGATGTGATCCAGGGCAAGTTGTTCCTGGATGACAACGTTCTTTTCGCAGGCGATGCCCTGGAGGTTCAGGATGAGGATGGTTTGGGTGGCCGCGAGCATCCAAACCAATCGAAGATTGTCATCCGTAACATAGCCACCTACATCCAGATCCTCCGTGCTCAGCCCAGAGTAAAACCTCCTCCTTTCCATAATGAACTTGGTGAGGGGAGTTTGAGCGAAAGGCCCTGCCACCGGAAGACACGATGAGAAACGACGAAGAGTGAAACCAGGAAAGAGGAAGAGGACCAGGAAGGTACTTACCCACTCGCTGGAAGTCCAACAGCAGTGTGGGGTTCCTCTCCATGAGGAACTCGAACGTCATGAACCAGTAGTGACGGACGTCCGGGGGGTGCTTCCAGGAGCTGGTAGGGGCGGGGTATCTACTCCGCGGTTTCAGTCTGTAGAAGCCGTCCAGGGTTATGTCCTTGACGTTAACCTGCGGCTCCAACTTGTAGAAATACAAGACCTCCTCAGGAGTGGGCTCTGCGATCTCCTTCGCGATACAAAACACCCACCACCCTGCGAGTAGCCGGTACACTTGCGGCAGGAGTTGGAATGGCGTGATCCCCACGAACGTCAAGAAATGCACAAAGTACTCGTGAAGCGAGAGCGTGGCTCCCACGCTGATGTGGCCAGCGCTCCAGGCCCCGAACCCCTCTACGGATGTGTGCGCCCGTTCCTCGATCCTGGCCATGCGGTTATAGAAGAGTCCGGGAGTGGATTCTATGCCCAGACGCTGCTCCAGGAGGTACATCATCTAGTAGTTCCGGAACAAGTTGAGCGCCACGTCCATTTCCCACCGGTTACCCTTGGGTGTCCGGGACTCATCTATGAAGACAGGAGCCCTGTTGACTTCTTCCTCGGAGTGGAGTGTGACGCCCGTTGTCATAGTTGATCTGGGAACACAGAAAGAAAGCCAAGCAGTCAGTACCTAAACCCAAGAAAGTTGGTTAAGGTACGGGGGGTCTCCTAAGGACTGCTTGGAGCCCCTGCGAATCGGGTCCGGGATCACCAAGGAACCTCGAGACCTCGATCGAGAATGGAAGAACTAAGGCCCCGCCATCTGTCCGGGAAGCCTCCGGATATGGAGCTGCCCGAACCAGGCAGCCTTCCTAACAACTCCTAAATGTATTCATATCCTAGCAGCCTAAAAAAGTGAATTAAAAGAACAGCCCAAGCCCATATATTCATTAAGAAGGTCAGAAGGACTTACGGTGAGTTGTTGGCCTGAGAGGATGGTGGTTGTCCGACGATAAGGACGGCAGAACTTTGTTTTTGAAGTGGTGAAGCCGGTTCAACAGCTCGTCGATAGGGCACTCCCCGGGCGTGCTCTCAGGCGGATGGACTGATGCTGGAGGCGTTGGAAATAGGCGACGGCGTAGAGCTAGCAGACGGTAGTGGATGTTGTCGGCAATATCGGACATGCAACGCTCGGGCAAAGCTCAGGCGAAACTGATCAGTTCTTAAGATGGCTCGAGAGTGTAAAGGTGTCAAGTGAGTGTCTGCGAAGTATTTATAAAGGCCCCAAATCTTGGCCCCTGATCCAACGGACAGGTGTCTCCCCATCGGACGGTCTAGAATCGTGCAGGGGTATTTATGAGCCCTCTCAAGTCGATCCTCACCATCCCAAATCTAACGGCCCAGGAGGGGCGGATGCCAAAAGTCGCCCCATCCTACGGTCCACCTTTGCCCAAAGGTGTTAATGATGGACCCCCGTGCGGATGGGACGCTTTGTGACCTGTGCTGACACACTAGCCTAGGCCTAGTGACCCTTGAGATGGCTAGGCGACCCTTCAAGATCCGTGCAGCAATCACCCGGTGACACGTGTGCCCTTGCCACGAAGCGGGACTAAGGTAAACGTACCTGGACACTGGTAAACGGTCCTGGCCCAGCATACGGCCAGCATCACTACCCTCAGTCACGGACCCACGATCCCAAGCAGGAACTGGGAAGACAACCGTGCGAGCGTCCGGGAGCAATGCAAGCCTCCTCCTGGCGGGCCTAGGCGAAGGCTTGAGGGGTAAATGTTATCCCCATTTCTTGCGTGGCCCCGGAACGACCGTCCAGGCCCATGGTCAGGGCATTCAAAATGTGGGCCCGGCCCAAGGCCTCTTGGTACGGGAATATCCAAGGGGGCACGGGCCTAGTGCAATTCTAGGCCAGACGGGGGTCTGGTATGGTTATCCGGGACAGTAATCCGGGAGACATGCAGACAGCTCGGACCCCCCCGGCGGTACACGTGCCTGGTCCCAGAGCCTGGTAACGGTCCGGGCCTATGGTAAATGAAGAGGGACAAAGGTAAATGAACCCGGATCACGTCGTCCCCGGTTAGTGGCAAAAGTGTCCAGGACCCTGAAGCCGCCCCACTCCGCATGGATGTTGTCCCTACTTTCACCTGCGGAAAAGGCCACCTCGGGATTGCACGCCACTGTTTCAGATCTGCACTGCTAAGTACTCTGACTGGTCTTGTCCCCTGAATCTGCCTCGTAACTCGAAGTGTCCAGACCAAAAGCACCGTTTTGTCGGGCGAAGCATAGTTCTTGGGCCACCTTATCGGGCCTTAATTGGTCTGGAATTTATGTATGTTTTATCTTTTATATTGGGCTTCCACCAGAGAGGCCAAGAATATCCATATCTCTGATGGGCCCGGGTCATACCCGGCCCAGACCCAGTGTTCCCATGAGCCTATAAATACGGGCAGTAGAACACTGGAAAAAGGATCTCTCTTTGACTTGTATACAGTTACTCTGTCAAAATATAGAGAGAAACCCCATTGTAAAAGACTTTCCAAGCTCTAATACAACTGACTCATGGACTAAGGCTAATTAACACCCCAACCACGTAAAAATCCTGTGTAAATCCTTTAAACTCCATATCATTAGTCTTAGCTAATATTCATTAATATAGTTTCCGAAAATCTCGGTAAACAGTAAACTTTCTCTTTAGTTGCATGCAGTAGGTTGTTTGTCTTTTGTTTTTCTTTTCTGGTATTTTATGCGTAGGTTTTTATCCTAGGGGTATCGACCGTAGGAAAAACTTCTTAGGAGCATGATTCATAGGATACAACTCTGGGGTGATTTTTGGGTAAAATTTTTATGCCTGTTTGGAACAACAAGTTTCTAGGGTGCAAAAACCGGGTAGCTTAGGGGACACGCTTCACAAGAGGTTTTGCCTACCGAAACTTTCCTTCCAAGGCAAACTTTTATCCTGACCCTCCTAACACACGGATTCTGAGTAATTGGGGACTCGTTGGGAGCATAGGCGCGTGTTCATAGAACCGCGTGGTCTCACTCGCCGTGGGCTGAGATTACCTCAGCCCGTGTAAAGGAAACCCTTCGCGCTAGATTCTTTCTTATGCTTAGGTCTCCTTTTCTAAATTTTCTTCTTTGTTCGTTAAGCGACCAGATTGCACCCAAGAAGAGCGCATCCAAGAAGAGTGATGGCAGCTTGTCTTCCCAGCAAGCCAGCAAAGGGAAAGAGGTGGCCACAGACTCCCCGATCCCCAACTTTGGTCCCACCGTGGAGAAGGAGGTCGAGGTGGGGCCCGACGCCTTTTTCGAGCCCAAGAGGATCACCTCGAAGGTCACTACCCAAGGGAAAGTTAACAAAATTATGCTTTCCCATAATATTGAGATAGGGAGGGGCGCCCTGGACGCCCGACCTCCCCTTGAGGACGAGCAGATGTGCGCTGCTCGACGAGGAGTACACCGCCTAGAGCGATGAGCATCTCAAGGCTGGGGCCTTCCTTCCGCTGGACCAGTACTTCGCAATTTTTTTAAATTACGTGAAGATGGCCCCCTTCTAGCTCCCCCATAACTCCTACCGTCTGTTAGCGGGGTTGATGTATTTATTCTTGAAGCAGGAATGGGAGGTCCCCACGCCGGCGGACATCCTTTACTTCTTTTGCCTCAAAGCCAGCCCAGAGCAACGGGGGTGAGGTGACGGGTTCTACTACCTGACCCGTTTTCCCAATTCGGCTGCGGTCATCGAGCTGTCCAACCACCCCCAATGACTTCAAGGATTAATTCTTCATGTCAAAGGGGTTTCGCAACTGCGAATACCATTACTTCAACCGTCCTCGTAAGTTCCTTCTATCTTCAGCTCGTAAGTTGGTTGTTGACTAGCCTCTTTTTATTCGTTCCTGACTTAGAAACTATCATGCAGCTATTTTTGCGAGGACGGCCAAGTCAGTGACCCTTGGGGGTCAATACGAAACCTTGGCAGGGCTCCCCCCAAGTGAAAAAGATTACCGCCAGCTCGTTTCTGACGAGACGATGCTAGCGTGTAAGTTAATTTCCCCAGGCCAGACTCTGGCCTTGAGGAGACCGCGGACCATCCCTGCTACTCGCGAGATGGCGCCCATCCCCGAGGAGGCGGCCGCGGATGAGGATGAGGACGAGGAGGACGAGGTGCCCCTTGTGCGCCAGAAGCGGGCTCTGGAGGTCGCCCAGGAAGCCAATGTAGAGAGGACCCAGTCCAGGGCAACAGCAGCCGGCCCCTCCGGCCAAGGTAACCCTTATTTATTTAGGGACTTAGACAGGGCCACTGCAGACCTACGGCTTGCTAAGTTTAACCCCAGCCAACCCGTTCACCGCCACCAAAATGACCCAGACCGCGACGTCACCCTACTCCAATGTGTCGACCAGCTCGTGCTGTGTTATGACATGAGCCACCCTAGGGGTACTGTAGTAGTAGATAACACCCTGGCCTTTAGGTCGGCCTTTTTTGAGGAGTACGGAACCAATCTTAGATCGTGGCCCTCCCTCTTGGAGGGTGTAGTAGCTCCGGGTCTTAGGCAGTACGTAGAAGAGTCCAGTCCCGAGGCGGATCCAGACCCAGAGCCTCCTCTAGCCTGTGAAGTCATTATCTTAGACTCCCCCGTAGAAGCTCTGGGGCCGGAGGTCGTGACAATAGATTCCTCCTCTAGCTCGGAGGGTAGGACCCTTCTCAATACATACTTAAGCTCTGCTTTCTTTTTTTTGTTTTGCGCAAATATTTTTACATGTATATTAATGCTTTGCTGTCTTTGTTTCAGAGGAGGAGATGTCGCAGCCCGAGGGAAATGATCTTCGAGCTATGTTCCCTGGAGGAAACCCTTCCTCCGGGCCTTCCAGGCCCAGTGTGATCTCCGCAGAAACCCTCGTGCACCTCCTGCAAAATGGTCTTCTCCTCGCCTGGCAGAACACACCGTAGGAGAGGTAAAGAGTGTCCACGCCGGTATAATGTCCCATCTATCACTGTATACCTCGGAGCCTGGTAAAGTACCCGCCTTGTGTCATTTCGTTCTTCAGGTAACTTTCCTACTGTGAGATATTCGAGGATGGGGGTCATCCAGGTCGGTCTGGCATCGATCATCTCGACCTCTGCCCCGAATTCCTCTATGCTTGGTTTCTCCAAGAACTCTACCGGCACTAACCCCAAAGTCTCCGCCTCCACGGAGGTAGCGAGCTTTGCCAGGGCGTCCGCATTGGCATTCTGTTCCCGAGGTATCTGCTCGATTGAGCCACGCTCGAATGCAGACAGTTCTTTCTTTACCTTGGCCAAGTAAGCAGCCATCTTGGTTCCCCGTGCTTGGTATTCCCCTAACACTTGGTTTACCACGAGCTGGGAGTCGCTGTAACACTGGACGGAGCTGGCCTTCAGCTCCTGGGCCACCCTTAGCCCAGCCAGTAGAGCTTCGTATTCAGCCTCGTTGTTGGATGCTTTGAATCCGAATCGCAATGCTGAGTGGAATCGATGTCCTTCTGGGGATATCATTATGATTCCAGCCCCAGAGCCATTCTCATTAGACGAGCCATCTACGAAGACCTTCCATGAGGCCTGGACTAAGGAGGCTTGGGCTAAGGAGGCCTGGGTTGACTCTTCTACAGGATCTTCTCGGAATCCCGTGCACTCTGCCACAAAATTAGCCAGGGCCTGGCTTTTTATTGCAGTTCGCGGTATGTACAAAATCTCAAATTGGTTGAGTTCAATAGCCCACTTCAACAGACGTCTTGATGCTTCAGGTTTTTGCAAAACCTGCCTTAAAGGCTGATCGGTTATGACGTGTATTGAGTGGGACTGGAAATACGACATGAGCTTTCGGGAGGCTGTAATGAGATAGAAATCCATCTTCTCCATCAACGAATATCGGGATTCAGCTCCGAGAAGCGTCTTGCTGATGTAATAGACTGGCTTTTGAGACCGGTCCTCTTCTCGAACTAAGACGGTGCTAGCTGCATCTTCTGTGATAGCTAGGTAAAGGAAAAAAGGCTCTCCTGCCGTCGGTTTGGATAATATGGGCGGCTCGGCTAAATGTGCTTTCAGGTCGAGGAAGGCATGCTCGCATTCCTCGGTCCACCCGAATTTCTTATTCCCTTGGAGCAGGTTGTAGAATGGCAGACACTTGTCGGTAGATTTAGAAATAAACCAATTAAGGGCCGCCACCCTTCCTGTCAGACTTTGAACGTCCTTTCACGACCGGGGTGAGGGCATCTCGAGTAGCGACCTGATCTTATCGGGGTTTGCTTCGATTCCCCTGGTATTAACAATGAAACTCAGGAATTTTCCTGACGCGACCCCGAAAGTACATTTTTGGGGGTTAAGCCTCATGCCGTATTCTCTCAATATCTTAAAGCATTCCTCCAGATCGAAAACATGGTTATCGGCAGTTTTTGACTTGACCAGCATGTAATCAACATACACTTCCCTGTTCTTCCCGATCTGGTTGGCAAACATCCTATTTACCAACCTCTGGTACGTAGCTCTAGCGTTCTTCAACCCAAAGGGCATGACCCTGTAACAATAAACGTTGGTTGGGGTCATGAAGCTAGTGTGCTCCTGGTCTGCTGGATTCATGGCGATCTGATTATAGCCCAAGTATGCAACCATAAAGGACATGAGCTCGTGCCCCGCCATGGCGTCTACTAGTTGGTCAATCCTTGGCAAGGGGAAGTAGTCTTTGGGGCAGGCTTTGTTCAGATCGGAGAAGTCGATGCTGGTCCGCCATTTCCCGTTGGGCTTCGGGACCAATACAGGATTGGCGACCCAGATCGGGAACTTTGCCTCGTGGATAAAGCCGCACTTTAAGAGCCGGGCTACTTCCTCTTCTAGGGCTTCAGCTCGGGTTGTTTTTAGGTGCCTTTGTTTTTGGGATTTTGCAGGCACGCTTTTATCCAAGTGGAGGGTGTGCATGATGACGCTCGGACTGATCCCTACCATGTCATCATGAGACCAGGCGAACACGTCTAGATTCTCCTGCAGAAATTTAATCAGCTCCACCTTCCTTTCACTACACATATTTTTCCCGAGCTTCACCACCCTCGAGGGATCTTGTGGTTCGATGTTTACCTCCTCGAGCTCTTCAATGGCCTGGAGCTCGGATCTATCCTCGCCTATTCTGGGGTCAATATCATTATTTAAGATGATATTCTCCCCTTTGGCATTCTGAGGTTTTTCAATCTCAGGATTAGGCACCAGCTCCTGAGATTCCTCATTCCCGCCCTGGACGGTCATCGTTAACTGCCCGGGTTTTAATTTTCCCTTCATGGAAATGTTGTAGCATTCCTTGGCAGCAAGCTGATCACCTCGGACCATGCATATCCCCGAGGAAGAGGGGAATTTTAGCGCGAGGTGGCGGATGGAGGTTATGGCTTCGAACGCTATCAATGTAGGTCGCCCCAAAATAGCATTGTATGTGGTGGGACAATCGATGACCACAAACTCGAGGAGTTTCGAGATTGTCCAAGGTCCCTCTCCCAAGGTGATCACCAGCTCGATCGTTCCTATTGCTGCCGACCCTTCTCCAGAGAATCCGTATAGCATCATGGAGGTGGCTTTCAGCTCGGTGACAAATAAACCCATCTTTTCCAGCGTAGACCAGAATAGTAGGTTTACCGAGCTCCCATTATCAACCAGTACTCTCCTAACCCTCCGGTTAGCGAGCTGAACGGCTACGAACAGAGGGTCATTATGAGGGAACTGGACGTGGCTGGCATCTTCTTTAGTGAATATGATTGGTTGCCTCTCCAATCGTTGCTGTTTGGGGAGATGCTGCTCAGGGACGAACTCCACTCCATTATGAGCCTTAAGTTCGTTGACGTATCTCTTTTGGGCACCTCTGCTCGTGCAAGCCAGATGGGGGCCTCCGGAGATCGTGGAGATCTCTCCTCCTATCACGGGAGGAGGGACGTCCTGATCTACCCGAGACCCGGGCTGACTTATCGGGACTTCCGGAGCTGGATGGCCGGCGGGAACTCTATTATGCGCATACTAAACCAAGGGTCCGACTCTGATGAGAGTCTTGATCTCATCCTTCAGGTGCCTACAATCATCGGTGTTGTGGCCAATGTCGTTGTGGAACCGACAAAACTTGGAGGGGTCTCGCTTACCCTTCTGGTGCTTCAACGGTTCCGGCTTCTTCCAGGGGAGGCGAGCAGAGTTTTCTAGGAAAATGTTCTCCCTAGTGTGTGTGAGCTCGGTATAAGTCGCGTAGATCGGCTTAAATTTTTCTACGGACTTGTTCTTCTTTGGGCCGTGCTGGCCGCCCTCGCTGCTCCCTTTTCTCTTGCCTCCACCAAACTGGTTATTCTGTGTAACAGTTTGCATCGCTGTCATGACGTCCATTCCCACTCCAGCGGGCTGCTCAGGGGCCTGGCTGATTCCCGCGGCTGATGCTTGCGCCTCCTCTAGGTTGATCCATCCTTGGGCCCTATTTAGGAATTCGTTTATGGTGCTGACTCCCTTTCTCTGTATCTCTTCCCAGAGTCCGCCTCTGACGAGGATCCCAGTCCTCAAGGCCATGAGCTTGGAGCTGTCGTCCGCGTCTCTGGCTCGAGCAGCGACGTTCACGAATCTGCTCAGGTAAGCCTTCAAAGGTTCTTCGGGCTGCTGTCTTATGTTCGCCAGGGTGTTGGTCTTGACGCGGGCAGCCTGAGAAGCTCAGAAGGCCCTCTTAAAGTCAGCAGAGAAGGTTTTCCACGAGCTGATTGATTGCTTTTTACTCTACTTGAACCATTGCCTGGCTGGCCCGGTCAAGGTGGAAGGAAATATTAAACATCTCAGCTCGGGACCAATGTTGTGGGCCATCATCAGGGTGTTGAACATACCCAGGTGATCTGACGGGTCCCCGTCTCTGTTGAACTTGGACAAGTGAGGCATACGGAAACCAGGTGGATACGCCGTAGCCACTATGCTGGGGGCGAAGAGCTCGAGTTCATCCCCTGAATCATACTCATCTTTTTATTTTTCCGACAAGAGCTTTCTCATCAGCTCCTCCATCTGAGCCAGACGCTCAAGGGTTTTGTCCTGACTTCCTTGGTTGTTCCGGGGCTGTTCAACAGCTCCAATTCCATGGTACGCGTTAGGCGGGTTATTGTCCCTCCTTTCTTGAGATAGGTTATATGGGACGTTCCCGCTGTCACGTACTTCAGACAGGTCTTCCCCTTGGCGAGCACGACTGCCATTTCCAACTGGGTCTCCTCTCTGAGAGTTTAGGTGATCTCGGAGGTCGCCCCTCGGGGCGGCTTGAGGACTTAGCGCTGAGCTCAAGCGTTGGCGCAGGTCTCCGCCGGAGATGTCACTTTGACGACTCCCGATCCAGTAGCTTCCATTTGAGAAGCTCGGAGCCCGCCGCTGGGGATGAGGATTCGGGACTTCTCTGGGCGCCCGGCTATGATGGGAAGGTCCGACAGAAGGAGGATTTCTCCTGCTGCTCCCATGAGTCAGAATGTCTCGGACTGGACGGGGAGGAGACGGGTATCTTATCGGTGAAGGAGGATGTCTGACCGGGGACGCGATCCTAGTCCCATCAGGGCGGATCAAGTTAGGTCACGGCCGCTCCGCTCTACCATCCTCTGCGTCCTGTGCTCGGTGATCTGAGCGAGGTGCATGACGGCTGGCTGGGGCGAGTTGTCGTCGCGAGCCCTCCCCGGATCTCCTTCGCGAGCTTCCTCGAGCCCTCCTGGGTGCGCTCGAGGGCGGAAGTGAGCTGGGAGTTGAGGTTCGGACCGATCAGCTGAACTGTTGCTCGGCCCTAGGAAGTTCCTCAAATGTGGTCTCTCAGTGGTGCGACGTGGGAGTAGAATTTGATGTCGGGGGTTTGACCGACCGACTGGGCCTGGACCGATTACCCCAGCGGGACTTATGAGTCTCACCATGCCTTTTTCCGACGTTTGCGTCGGTTGTAAGAGGGGGTAATCGGGCCAAAGCCTCTTGAATCTGCTGGTTCACTTTCGCCAGCTGACTCCTCAACTGTGCATTCTCCATTTCTATCGCCGTGTAGAAATCTGGGTTCGGATTGGGCGGCCGGGGAGCCGAACTTCCAGTGTCGTCTTGGCCCAGTGGCTGCTGCTGAACCTCAGGGTTCTGATCATTGGACATGGCGGCATGATGGGCCTCCTGCCCATCACGTTGGTCCGCCTCGTTACCATGTCTTGAACGAGTAACTACCATGGTTGGGTATTTGCGATAGCACCAATCTACCAGCTCTCAATGAAAGCACCAAACTGTTGGCGCGCTTCTTCGGCAACAGATAATTATATAAATAAGGAGATGGATTAGTGCTAAATGATGAACCGTAATAGATGAATGATCTCAAAGGAAGATTATAACTCAAATACTTTTTTAGGTGGTTCAAAGGTTAAAATCATTCTAGTCCACCAGCCAATATTATTAATATATCTCTTATATTCCTTACAGGGTATTTCTTTACAAATCAGAAGTCAACCCTTTGCAACTCCCAAGGTCTCCATACTTATAGGGAGAGGGCACCTGGGTGTTAGCAAAGGAGGTCATCCCGTGACCTTCTTACCAATCATGTCACTTCTATGACATTCATGATTAATTCCTAAAACCTGACAATGAAGTGTGGTCTAATCAATATGTAAGGGGGATAATGGGTTGCATGGCCCAACCCAATCGTGGGTGCCTGAACACGCACGTTTATGCTGCGTGTCTGAGAATTTAGGAATGGAGTAGACACGCGATGTCTGATATATGAACGTTTACATTGCGTGGTTGACTTTATAAAAGGTCAGAGGTATCAACTCAAGCTCGTACCTCGAGCTTGATGTAGTCTCAGCTTGTGGTGTCTACACTGCTGACCCGATGCCTTAGTAATCGCACTGAACCTTTGGTTATCTCGAACTAAAGAGGTGGAGCCTTGTAACAGCAGCTCCGGGTAGGTAGCTTCCACGTGGCTGATATAATTATGCCATTTTCCAGCTCGCTAATAACCCATAGATATTTAGGGCGTACAGAATTTATATTAATAAAATTATTATATATGTAGTCTTATATTAAATATTATTATAATAATGATATTTTATAATATTTGAATTTATATTAATATAATTAATAAATATTTATATTTTAATTAATTTTAAAATTATATTCCATTAAATATTTATAATATTTCGTTAAAGTTAACAAAACGTTCAAACAAAAAAAATTCGCTATCTACACACTTTTTATATAAAAGAGATATACCATAACTGAAAAAAAATAAAATTTAATAAATACAAAAAACGTTAAAATGTTATTTTCTATATTAAAAATGAATCACACTAGATGTAAAATTCTCTTATTTATAAGTATACCTAATATATGAAATAATTAACATAAAATTCTTCAAAAAATATATTTACAAAAATAACTACAAAAATACAAAAATTATGTTACATAAGAATAAGGTAAGAAATTTTTTAAGTAAAATTTTAATATCCAAACTCAGTAAAAAATGAGTGAAATGCTAAACATTCAAAATATATGGGATCTTTGCACGTTAGGGACTTCTTTACTTATCGATAGAAATAATCATTTTAGTTGTTGATTTATTCTAATGTGTATAATTAATTCGGCAATTAACAACTAATTAATATTAATATTTTTATTTTTATTTTTTCCAAAAAAAATATATATTTAACTATTGAAATTTTTTCTAACATTTAATAATATGCAAAACATAATTATTTCGCCTTATTTCAAGCCTAGTTCTTTATATAATTTTATTTTATTTTTCTATCAATTTTTAATTTAATTTGTTTTGTTCTTTATTTATTTTACGAAATAATTTAGTTGATTTAAAAAAATATTCACTGTATTTAAATTGTCAATATACACAGTTAAATAATGATTTTAATTGCACCAAAGAAACTACATATTCAACTCTTCAACACACACAAATGTATGATGATGATTGGTCAAATACTTTCTTATTATTGTTATTTTTTTAAATGGTATAGGTTCTGTTGTTTTTATTATTTTTGTTTTGATTTTGCTAATTTACAATTTAAATGTGTGTAGACACTGATATGATAAATATATATTGAAAGATGTGTGACTTTGAGCCTTAAATTAGTAAATATTAGTTTAAAAAAACATAAATTTCTTCCAATGTTAAAATAATGCTTTGTTTTACAGTAATAGTATCATTATCTAGTCGCATTTCAATGATACAATGTTTAAATGATTTGAATGCATGTAGAAAATATAATTGCTATAACATTTCCTAATATTCTTGAAAAGGATACCTTCAGTTTTGACGGTTAGAAAATGAGTGATTTTTTTAATAAAGAAAATGTTATGGGTAGAAGTTGTGGCATTATCTTATCTGATTGATGCAACAAATTTTGTGTAATTTGAAGAAATGTAGAGAGTGATATGACAAAAATATTATAGGATGTCTACCCTATTACAATTTGGACATTAGTCATTGGCTATGAAAGGTCAGTTCTGTTTTAAACCGACTTAACATGTGTTTATAAGTCGGTTTACATAAAATCGACCTATCAAGTATGTCAAAGATAAGCATGGAAGGTCGGTTGCGCGGGAACCGACCTACCATGTGGATATGGTAGGCATGGTAGGTCGGTTTAATGTGAACCGACCTCCCATGGTTATAGATATCATTGTAGGTCGGTTCCTGCAAAACCGACCTGTCATGCTGTCATGGTAGGTCAGTTCTGTGTGGACCAACCTACCATGTCCTGCCTTACTAACATGGTAGGTCGGTACTATGTGAACTGACTTATCATGTCACATTATTATTTATTTTCCATTGTTTGAATATTTTAAAATACATTAATTTATTCAAACCATAAATATATAAGCTATTAATGAATGAAATTGTTATCCCGAAAAATTAGCATATTTGACGTAGCACTAATCTTGAACACGTGGCGTTATGCTTTAGACACATGGCGTTAGGCCGGGCAGGCTGGTCGGCGTATACTCACATAATATATAATAGCTACTGCTCGGCAGGACCACTAGAAAACTTGCTGGTCGGTATGACAGACAGAGAAACCTGGTTGGTGGAAAGCAGTTACGCTCACCACGCACCCAACAGCCTGAAAACTCGCTTAGAGCTCCTAAAGAATAGGGCAACAACTGCCTGTGAGAATATAGGGATATTTTCCCATCAGTTACGCTTGGGCGCAACCCCTAGGCCATTGGATCGGTATAAATACAAACCCTCCACCATAGTGGAGGGGGTTCACGAACTATCCTACCAACCAGTGTTTAGAAATATATCGAACAACCTATTTTTATACCTAGCAGCGATTTTGCCTTATTGTATTGTCTTTTACACATAGAAATTCACTTGTAATCCCTAGTGATCTTGTGTAAACCTTCAAGATTAATACAAAACTAAGAGGAAGTAGGTCATTACAAATTCTTGGGGCCGAACCTCTATAAATCC
This sequence comes from Humulus lupulus, assembly GCF_963169125.1. Lineage (NCBI taxonomy): Eukaryota > Viridiplantae > Streptophyta > Magnoliopsida > Rosales > Cannabaceae > Humulus > Humulus lupulus. Next base: position 122,832,754 of record NC_084801.1, on the reverse strand, counting down.
CGGTGTTCTTTATTATTTATTTCTCATTATAATTAGGGTTTTGGCTCATTTATTGTTCATTGATTGTTCTATTGAAAGCTCTCGAATTAATTATTTTGACTCTGCGTCAATTGACTAAAAAATCACTCAACATTTTGCTGCTTTCGTTGAGAGCAAGAACAATCACATTCGGATTCCGTTGCTGCAAAGATGGTGGTTTCAACAAGAAGATCATGTCAAGAACCTCCAGAGCACGAAGTTGAATCATCACATCGAGTTCTCTCAATTGGCAATCTGAACGGGGGCGAGCTGATTTGCCACCCAGGAACCCGCTTGGCGCCGGGGGGCAAGCTACTGGGCCCACTGTAGCTGGGCACGGGGCTTCTACCTTTACAGAAGTTACTAATGCATGAACTTTAGGTGGAGGTGCTGCAAGGGGTACCGACCAACCAGGACTGAGAGCTAGAGGCCCTGGACGGTATGAACCCCACGTGGATATTGAAGGACTTGATCCCGAAATTGAGCAGATAAGGGAGGTCATGGGCCAGATGCAAGATCAGCTTGCTACCACGGATCAGGGGCGGGCTACCGCCCAGGAGGCCATTAATGAGGCTTTTGAAAAGCAAAGAAAAGATTTCCAAGAATGGAAGAATCGACATGCCCGAGAGATGCAGGCCTGCCAGGAAGACATGGAACGCCAAACTAGGGAGGTTGCTGAGTTCATCTGTAATTACACGCAACAACAACAAACTCAGTGTAGAGGGACTGTAGCTGGTACTACTGCTAACAACCAACAACGCCCTCCTGTTTTTGGGTTTGCTGAAGGAGCAGTGAATGGACCAGTGGCTTGACCTCAGATTGGAGGATGCGGTCCAACCAGGAGTCACCGATCAGGTGGAGGCCCCCATGCAAACAACAACAAACACCCCTTGCCAGCTGATGAACAGGTCCTTCCAGGGCACTACATGGGACTAGAACAAGCAGATAACTTTCAGCCAAGATCTCAAGGAACTGGTCGTGAAAGAAATCCTATTTCCGTCGGTCGGGATGGCAACATCCGAGCACCGGTGCCAAATAGGGGTGGTCATCCCCAAAACAACCATCAGTAGTCGGGTTGGCACAAACAATACCAAGAGTACCAACCAAGGTCTAGAAGAAAGGAATCAGAAGTCAGTAGTGCCTACAGACCCAACTATGATGATGGGTATGATGATGATGAGGCAGAGAGCTGAGCCCACCAATGGAATAATCAAGGCCAGGGGGTAACCTACCCAAAGGACCGTTTGTCCCACGAGGGTAGGGTGTCCCGAACTACAAACCACCCCGGGGTGGAGGGTTCCAAGGAGTACCCCCAATACCAGGTCGAGCAAACAACCAAAATGTTGGGGGCAAACCTCGGCCAAACTCAGTATTTAACTCGACGGGCCCTATGGGTGATGAAGACCTCCGAGATGCTCTTAATCGCAGCATGTAAAATTGGGACTCGAACAACATAGCTCTGCCTGAGCCTGTTCGGGACCCGAGAATAGAAGAGGTCCACAATGTAGCACATCCATAGTCAACTGCAGACCAAAACGTCTAGGCCAACTGGATCTGTTAACTCAATTGGTAAAGGACCTAATAGCTCCCAAATTAACAAACATTGAAATGGAGAGGTGGAGGGTTCTCCATTTTTAGAACATATCAACCAGTTGTCCATACCAGTCAAGTTCAAGATGCCAACATGGAAGATGTATACTGGCGGGAGGACCCAGTGTCCTATGTTCACAACTTTGAGCGACAGACTGATCTCCAGGGAGTTCGGGATGATGTTAGGTGCAGGATCTTCCCGCCACCCTGTCATCGCCTAACAGTGGTTCTTCCAGCTGCAGCCAAGGTCAATCACTTCATGGGATGGATTTGTCCGCATTTTCTATTCCCAATTCGCTCCGGCAAGACCTCTTCCAGCTAAGCCAAATGATTTGGTGGACATAAAACAACAAGACAATGAACTTTTAAAAGATTACATTCAACGTTTTATGCAAGAAGCCACAAGGGTGAAATCCCTAAGTGATGATGGTAAATTAATAGCCATCAATTCAGAAATCAGAGTGAAGAGCCCATTTTGAAGCAGTTTGAAAAAAAAGTCTGGGCGCACCACCCAGGAGTTCCTTGACCGAGCAGAAGAATTTATTAAGCTTGAGGAAGCTGAGCAGAAGGTGGATAACCCTAGCCAAACAGCTGCTGGACAGGGGAAAACAGAAGCTGGGAATACCACTAATACTGTAGTAAAAAGTAAAAATGGGGCAAAAGTGGCAAACACAACAATGGAGCCGAAAATAATAATAGCTAGAACGACAACAAAAAGTCTAAAACCACCAAGCAGCCCAAACCGTGAGAGTTTGTGCCTATGTTTACTACTTATTCCATCCTGTTAGAGCCCCCAAGCAGATGTTTTCAGTGCCACTCAAGCAGTGGTACCATATCGAAGACCCTCGCCAATAAGGAAGGATATTAATAGACGAGTTATGACTAAATTTTGACGGTTTCACAATGACTATGGTCATGAAACCAATGAATGTAACCACCTGAAGGAAGAGATAGAATTCCTCATTCGGCAGAATAATGCTCATCTGAAGAGGTATGTACGGCCGACTGCTGACCAACATCCTCAACAACAATCTCTGCAGCAGTATCAAGGTAATCAACCTCTCTTACCACCACCAGTCGCTGGTTGGCTGTATATGATCTGTGAAGGACCACATTTGGCCGGTAATACTGGAAAGGCACGAGAAAAATACACTCGTTCCCTTAGATACGACCAGGACGATGATGTACTGGCTGTCCAGGAGCATACTCCCAAACAACCTCGCTATGAGTGTGAGACCGTCATATTCAACGAGGAAGACACTGGTCATGTGCGTCATCCACATAATGACCCTTTGGTTGTGGAAGTCCAAATTGCCAACATGATTGTGGCCTGAACAATGATCGACCATAGGTCATCCGCCAACATCCTGTTCAAGAATACCCTGGAGCAAATGAATTTGAGCATCAAAGATCTGGAGCCATGCAAGCAGCTATTGTACGGGTTCACAGGAAGCGGCATGGCCCTAATAGGAAGCATAAGGCTGCCTCTAACGGTGGGGTGACACCTAAGAGAAACACTATCATGGCCTTGTTCATTGTGATCAACATCCTTTCTCCATATAATGACACGATAGGCCGACCAGCCCTGTATGACCTCTGAGCAGTAACTTCAATCTTCCATCTACTCATCAAGTTTCCAACTCAGGCACGTATCAGATGTCTCAAGGGGAATCAATTGGTGGCTAAGGAGTGCTATAACTCTTCAATGAAAAAAAAAAAAGGAAAGGCAGTCTCTACCATGCAGCCTGCGGGTCCCAGTAACCAGAAATAGGATGCAGTCCAAATCGGGGGGAGCACATAGACCCCGTTTTGGGGATATTGACACAGGGGTGGGCCTAGTCGAAGAATTATAAGAAGTCCCACTAGACCCAGAACACCCGACCAGGGTTGTCAAGGTGGGGAAAGGGTTGTCTGGGGTCATAAGATCTGCTTTGATCCAGTTCCTTCGTGACAACCAAGATGTTTTCGCCTAGTCCCATGATGATATGGTTGGGATCTGCCCAACTGTTATAAGCCTCACCCTTAATATCAATAACGACCACTTCAAGCCCGTACAACAAAAAATGAGGTTACTTGATCAAATGAGGGCTAAGGCATTGAAAGAGGAGGTGGAGAAGCTTCAGAATAACAATTTCATTAAGGAGGCCTTCTACCCAGTATGGGTGTCCAATCCCGTTTTGCTACCGAAACCCAATGACAAATGGAGGGTGTGCATAGACTTCACAGATTTAAATAAAGCATGCCCAAAAGACTGCTTCCCACTTCCAAGAATTGAACATCTAGTGGATGCTATAGCCGATCACGAAATTTTAACATTTAAGAATGCTTACTCGAGGTACAACCAAATTAGCATGCATCCCTCCGACCAGGAGCACACCAGTTTCTGCACAGACGTATGGTTATTGTAACGCCCTGAATAACCAAGACTGTTACACTGTGTGTTTATAAAGCTGCAAGACTTGCAAATCAAGTCATATAGTTGAAAACATGACCCTAATTTCGTAATTAAATTAGGGTTAAAATATTTTGGTCATAAACAGGAAATTTCTCATCAAAATAAACGTTTAATATATAGGATCCCAAAATAGGTTTTAAATGACAGTTTACATAATTTCAAAGTTTATGTACAACCACAAGCCACTCTAATGGAAAAATAGGCACTTTATGTGACAGTCAGAATCCTGTGATCCGTAAGGGGAAAGACCGAGTAAAGCTGTACAATCTTACACCGCCTGGGGAAGGTCAAGTGTGATGATTCTAAGATTGTGTAGTTATAAGACTACACAGTTGAAGAGGGCTTAAATGGATTGATGGGTACTACCTATGCCAACAAGATGCATCTTCTTTTCGGTAGCCCATCACTTGAGAACTCCAAAGTTAAGTGTGCTTGACCTGGAGTAATCTCAAGATGGGTGACCTCCTAGGAAGTTTTCCCAGGAAGCGTGCGAGTGAGGACAAAGCACACTGAAAAGACTCGTGTTGGTTTGTAAGGCTAGTCATCATTCCAAGAAGCAGTCATAGTGATGTGGGGAGTTACACTTTAGGTTCTTCTGTCCTTGTACCATCCCTCGGCCGTGGCGGCCGATCAGTTGACTATGTACATTCTGCCCCTAGAGCTCTCCAAATCAGGGTTGGTCCAACTTACCCTTGCCTTCACCTGGACCACGAAGCACCCGTGAGCCAAGGCCCAGCAAGAAAACCATATTACGGAGCATAATGAATAATCAATAGTCAAATAATTCACAAATCATAAATCAGATACTCAATAGACTACATTGTTCACATAATCAGTGATATCAATTTGCACACCAATAATCAATCATCTAGGTAATAAACATGCCATAATCCTCAGATTAACAATAAACATATCACATAATATCCAAGGTCGACGCCCTTAGGCCGCACCCTTTGTTTATCCCACTGACTCCGGCTCGCTTAGGCCGAGCTTAGTGATTATACAATTAACCTCAGCTACCAGTGGCTGAGCCGCATCCTTGTGCGCCAATATTAATTCTGGCACTCTTAGGTCATTTATTTCATGTTCACATGGCATAATACCATCATACAACATTACATACAAGTATAGGGAACTCTTAGTCCCAACATAACCACATAATCGGGTGCAATTTTCTTACCTTTGATTCCGAGTGCTTTGGCTAATTGAGACGACCCTCGAGCACGATCTCGTCCGAGCCCTAGCGTACACCTAGTCACAACCATAAAATAGAACCCTCATTAACATTCAATTTTGTAGCCCAACTTCGGAACCAATCCCAAGCTCTCGGGAAGCCCAATTCCACCAAACGGGGTGGTGGAATCGACCCCCGAGCCCCCAAGCAAAAACCCTAAAAGAAATCCCAAAAACCAAGTTCTAGAGGCAGGGTAGTGCTACAACGCCACAAGAGGGGCACTACAGTGCTACAGTAAGAAAGCTAGCCCCCCCAGAAAATGAAGCATAGCGCTGTAGCGCTCCTATCCTAGCACTACAGTGCTACAACTAGAACATGCAAAATTTCTGGGTTTTTCCTTTGAACTTTCCCAAGCCAAAGCTCCAAAAACCCACTTCAAACTTCAACAAAACTCAAAATTGACCTTATAAATCACTATACCTCAGCTAAAACAACCTAGCAACATCAAAGACTTGGCTATAAGCATCATCAAACACATAAACTAAACTTAAGCTCTGAAGCTCAAGAACACCATCTAAACCAGAAAACCCAGATCAACAAAGTCAGAAATTGTTACCTCAGCTGAGTGAATTCGACCCTAGGTTGCCTTCAATGCCCTTCCAAACTTTAGTTCCTCCAATCCCCAAGCTTAGGTCCTTAAATTTCCAGCCAAAATCCAAATTCAGAGATCAACCTCAACAAACCCAGAAAATTCAGACAAAACCTTTAAACCTTACCTTAATTGGTAGCTAATTCCAGCTGAACCTCTTAGCTACACCAAGAATCAAAATCCCCAAGACCTAGCCTAGACTTCCTTTGAGTTCTCAGCTTCAAAATCCACAAGAAAGGGTGAGAGAGACCAAATTGTGTGGGAGAGAGAGAGAGAGTGTGTGTTCTGTTTTCCTTTCCTTTTCTTTTCCTTCAGTTTCTACCACTTTCCCTTATACTCTAAAAAGAAACATCAGATATATCAAGTATATCTCCTAATAAGCAAAAGACTCTTTTACCCTCCCAATTAAATCCAAGCCTTTTAATCACTCTAAGGGCATTTTGGTCATTTACTCCCAATTTTCGCTAATTCCTCGAGTGTCCCTAATATTTACCACTTAAATCCCGTATCAACGACTGGTAAACTGTATGTTCAACGATCAGATTGGCAATAACATGGAAGTTTACGTTGATGATATGTTAGTGAAATCTAAGAAGGTTGGGGACACATCGACGACTTCCAGGAATATTTCAAGATCCTAAGGCAATACAAGATGAAGCTGAATCCTCTGCAGCTGGCACAACCCCGGATCCTTTCAAAACCTCTAGAAGGTTAAGAACTGTTTATATACTTAGCAGTAACAGAGCACGCTGTCAGTGCAGTCCTGGTCAGAGAGGAAGACAGAGTTCAGCATCCAGTCTATTGCGTTAGTAAAAGACTGATCGGGGCAGAAAACAGGTATTTGTTAGGAACGAGTTTCCTAATACGTAGCGGAATTGTGTGATGGGTTGGCCCAGTGTACAACAAAAATTTTGTGACATATTTAAACTACTTTTAAATACGCGGTTCCATTAATATACATACATTAATCATAAACAAGAAAATAATAACGAACATACCTCTCGATGCCTATCAAGTGTCCTTGCTATCTTTTCGTAAAATAAACGATCTTTCTATCCAAGTTGCACCCAGATACTCACACCAAGATCTTCCACGACGTTCTCTACACCTCAAGAAGTATGTGGGCACTTAGAGAATAAAGGATGATATATTTCTGATTCAACTTGATGTACTCAACACATGAGATCAAGAGAATAGGCCTGAGATTGGTTCTGTAACTTTTTCAGGGAGAGATGGAAAGTATCGTTCTTTTCTTTTAGAGCGAATAATTGAGTATCTTGTTATTTTTTGATAAGTCTAAATTATATACAAAATATTTAAATTTAAAAAATAAATATGTAACCTGTAACGCCTTGGTTACTCCAAGACCGTTACTGTGAACTTTGAACCGTGCTTAATTCATTAATCGAGTTCTTTGGTTATAAACATGCATCTAGGTGTTATTAATAGGTTAAGGTGAAAACCAATCAAAAAGGGAAGGATATATTTTATTTAAACATAAAACTGTTCATGGGCCCATAAAAACGTTTACAAGTTATTTACAATACAAAATGGTCATTACAGTGAAAAATTTACAACCCGCCGACCTAAGCAGCAAAAATAGGCTAAACACCTAGTCCCTCTGAGATACTCCTTGGCCGTGGTGGTCAAGCAGCCGCATATGTACACATCACCACCTAAGCTCTCCACTCAAGGTTAGGTAAGCTTTTCTTTCCCTTTACGTGCACCACACAGCACCCATGAGCCAAAGCCCAGCAAGAAAACTCAATACTGCATGTATATAATATCAAATGATGATCATGATAATCATACAGAGCTTATAGCCATGAACAGATGAGTGAATATCACTTTGTGGTTATGTTAACCATGAAGGAGTGCATAGCTCTAATCAGATGAGTGATTTAACACTTGAGATTCTATTAAACCATAATGAGTGACTGACGAGCAAGTCACTCTGGGGCTTAGCACCCATAGCCATGTGACAATCCAGTCACCTGGACCTTCTGGCCCTAGCACCAATCAAATGAGTGACTATTGGGTAAGTCACTTCGAGCTCAGCACCCATAGCCATGTGACGAAGCAGTCACCTGGGCCTTCTGGCCCTAGCTCTAAGTGACTAGCCATAGGCTAGACAAGAGCTTTTAGTTTTCATTGAACTTGAGGTCGGTTCGGCATTAATGCTCATTTGAGTCATTCAATGTAGATGTCGATTAGATCTAATCTGTCGGCTTGTGGTAAACACGCTAAGACCATTCTTGACTTATTAGTCAATACCATGTGACCAGTGCTCAGTACTACTGCCGAACTTGACAAGTAAGTCACAGCTTCACAGTTAATACTGACACCATTGCCAATTCTGACTATTTAGTCAGTGCCACGCACAAGTGAGCGAGATTTGCTAAGCATTCGATATGCAAACAATGTCCACATTTAAACATTCAACATGCTTCATAATAACCATGCATGTCACATATGGGGTGCAATTTTCTTACCTCTGGTTCGAGCAAGAATTAGTAAAAGAACGACCCTTGAGAACGATCAACCTTTTAGTTCCTTGATGGTCACCTGATCATAACCAATTACGGGATTCCATCAATAAAATGGATCACAAAAGGTTCCCGGACCAAAACCTAGCCTCTGGGACATTGAATCCTACTAAACCAGGTAGTAGGAACGATCCCGAGGCCTAAGGTTTGAATCCTCAAGCCAAAAACATCATTCTGGCCAAAATGCCACTAAGGGCCCTACCTTACCATGCCGCGGCCCGCCTCCTCAACCAGAAGCGGCCATGCATCCATTCCCCAACACGGGCCGCGACCCTCCTTCTCCATACCGCGGCCCAATGGCCCAACAGCTTCTCCCTTCCTCTTCAATGAGCTTGGGTCGCGGTGCTCTAGAACAGAGCCGCGACCCCCACCGGAAACTCAGCCAAAAACCCTTGTTTTCCCCCTTTGAACTCATTTCAAAACCCCATAAAATCTTTCCCAATATCACAAAGCAAAGTAACCAACTGTAACCACACCTTATCTACAATATAAGCATCAAAACCTAAGCCTTACATCAATCAAAACTTCATCAAATCCCCATTTCAATAATCAAAACTCCAAACCTTAAAACCAGCACAAAAATAGGGCAATGAACTATAAAATGGAATTAAAACCTTACCTTAAGCTTAGGTTGAATCCTCTTCAATGGCTGAACACTAGTCTAAGACCTCAAGCTTCAATCTCCAAGTTTGAATCCCCAAACTTGCTTCAAAATTCAAAGGAAGGAGAACAGAAATAGGTGATCATGAGGAAGGAAAACAAGGCTCTGTTTTGGTTTTATTTTCTACAACCTTTAGCTTATATATAGCCTAGGTCAAATGACCAAAATACCCTCCATGCTTAAATCATCTCTTAACAGCCCCCAAGGGAAAAACCGTCCTTTCCCACCTATCTCGTTAATCATAATTAACACTCTCCAATTCCCAACATTCTCAAATACTAATAAAATCATCTCCCATTACCCTATAATTCCAGGTAATGCTTTAGTCATCAAATCACCCCGAGACTCACCCCAAGCCCCAAACTTAAACCTGTTATGACCAAACCGCTAACTTGTTACTCAAAGATCGTCTCATGCCGAATGGCTCGAACAAAAATTACATTATTATGTGGCCTCAACGATAATTCACCAACATGCATGAAAATACACAATTACACCCTCAATGGGCCAAATTACCAAAATGCCCCTATGATGAAATGTGGACCCACATGCATGCATTTAACATCATATTATAATATAATTCACATAAACATGCACGTAATCATTTAATGGCATACTAAATCAATTATGGCCCTCTCGGCCTACTAATCCATCCATTAAACTGCATTAGGGATTTTAGGACATTACAACTATCCCCTCCTTACAGAAATTTCGTCCTCGAAATTTACCTGAACAGCTCGGGATACTGATTCTGCATATCTGATTCCAGCTCCCAGGTCGCTTCCTCGACCTTGCTGTTCCTCCACAATACCCTAACCAAAGGTATCGTCTTATTCCTGAGGACCTTGTCCTTCCTGTCAAGAATCTGGACTGGCTATTCCTCATAGGAGAGATCTGCCTCAAGCTCCAAATCTTCATAACTCAAGACATGAGTCACATCAGATACATACCTCCAAAGAGCTAAAATGTGAAACACATTATGCACAACTGACAATGCCGGAGGCAAGGCCAACCTGTAAGCCACTTGACCAATCCTCTCCAGGATCTCAAATGGACATACAAATCTAGGGCTCAGCTTGCCCTTTTTCCCAAATCTCCTCACCCCTTTCCATGTCAAGACTCTAAGGAAGACATAGCCTCCCACTTGGAACTCCACGTTCCTGTGCTTGGGATCTACATAGCTCTTCTGTCTGCTTTGAGAAGCAAGCATCCGAGCTCTAATCTTCTCAATGGCCTCACTGGTCCTTTGAACTGCCTCAGGACCCAAGTATCTCCTTTCTCCTGTCTCAACCCAGTGGAAGGGATATATGCTCTTCCTACCATACAACATCTCATAAGGTGCAACTCTAATCGTAGACTGATAACTATTGTTGTAGGAAAACTCTATCAAAGGTAGATACTTACTCCAGGATCCACCAAAGTCCAGCACACATGCTCGCATCATGTCTTCTAATATCTGAATTGTCCTCTCAGATTATCCATCTGTCTGAGGATGATAACCAGTACTGAACTTCAATTGTGTTCCCATGGCCTTCTGTAAACTCCCCCAGAACTTGGAAGTAAAAGTGGGGTCCCGATCTGACACGATCGACCTCGGTGCTCCATGGAGGCGCACGATCTCTCTCACATAGAGATTTGCATACTGGTCAATTGTATAAGTAGTCCTCACTGGCAAGAAGTGAGCTGACTTGGTATAGTGACCCACAATAACCCAAATAGAATCATGTTGACTAACAGTCTTGGGTAACCCCACCACGAAATCCATTGTGATGTCCTCCCATTTCCACTCTGGGATATCCAGAGACTGCAATAACCCTGCCGGCCTCTGATGCTTAGCCTTGACCTGTTGACATGTCAAGCACTTAGCCACATATTCTACTACATCCCTCTTCATCCCCGGCCACCAATACAACGATCTCACATCCTGATACATCTTCGTGGTGCCTGGATGCAAAGAATAAGGTGCAGTATGAGATTAATCCAGAATCTCTTTCCTCAATGCAATGTCTAACGGAACACATATCCGACCCTTGTATCTCAACAAGCCTAAATCAGACATTGTATAATCTCTGGATGCTCCAACCAAAACATCCTCTCTGATCTTGATAAGCTGTGGATCACCCAACTGACCCTCCTTGATTCTCTCCAATAGTGTATACTGTAGCGTAATATTGGCCAACTGGCCCACCAACAACTCTATACCAGCTCTGGTCATATCATCTGCTAACTCTCTGGCTATCAGCCTCGCACTATAAATCTGCCCCGGACCCTTCCGGCTTAAAGCATCAGCTACCACGTTAGCTTTTCCTTGATGATACAAAATCTCACAATCATAATCTTTTACTAACTACAGCCAACGCTTTTGTCTCATATTCAAATAATTCTGAGTGAAGAAGTATTTCAGGCTCTTTTGGTCTGTATAGATCTCACACTTTTCCCCGTAAAGATAATGCCTCCATACCTTTAAAGCAAAGACCACAGCTGCCAAATCTAAATCATGAGTATGATATCTCTATTCATACTCCTTCAGTTGAAGCGAGGCATAAGAAATTACCTTGCTTGACTGCATCAGAACACATCCCAAACCCTGATGTGAAGCATCGCAGTAAATCACAAACTTTTCCTGATCTGTTGGGAGACTCATAACTGGAGTTGTAATCAATCTCTACTTCAGATCCTGAAAGCTGTTCTCATACTTGTCTGACCACACAAACTTATGATTCTTGCATGTCAGCTCAGTCAATGAAGTAGCAATCTTTGAGAACCCTTCCACAAAACGCCTATAATAACCTGCCAATCCAAGGAAACTTCTAACCTCAGAAGCATTCTTTGGCCTTGGCCAATCTTTGACTGCCTCGATCTTTGCTGGATCTACCTTAATCCCCTTCTTACTGACAATATGCCCAAGAAAAGATACATGAGATAATCAGAACTCACATTTCTTGAACTTTGCAAATAGTCTATGTTCCCTCAGTCTTTGTAGAACCAATCTCAGATGTTGTTCATGCTCTAACTCTGACTGAGAATAAACTAGGATATCATCGATGAAGACAATCACAAACTGGTCAAGATAATCCTTGAACACTCTGTTCATCAGATCCATAAAATCAGCTGGGGAATTAGTCAATCCAAAAGACATGACTAAAAACTTATAATGCCTATACCTAGTGCAAAAAGCAGTCTTCGGTATGTCTCCCTCCTTGACCCTCAACTGATGATAACTAGAACGAAGGTTGATCTTTGAGAATACCTTTTTACCTTGCAACTAATCAAACAAATCATCTATCCTTGGCAGAGGATACTTGTTCTTGATCGTTAACATATTCAGTTCTCTGTAATCAATGCACATCCTCAGAGAACCATCTTTCTTCTTTACAAACAGAACTGGCGCTCCCCAAGTAGGGATGCACATTTTTCCCATGGGGACGAGGCCCCGCGGGGACCCGCCCCTAAAGGGGCGAGGAATCCCAGTCTAAATGGGGAACGGGGCAGGGACGGGGATAACTTTCAATCCCCGAATGTTAAATGGGGCGGGGACGAGGATAGCACTCCCCGCCCCGACGGTGCCCCGTTTAATTTTTTTACATATTTTATATGTATTTTATATCTTAATTTATGTGTTTTTGTAGTATAGTAGTAATTTTTTTAATATTTTAAATTTTATTTAGGATAATGTTTAATATTTTAAATAATAAATATTGTGCAATATTTTTATTTACATATAATTTATAATTTTTATTTTCAAATTTTAATTTTAATTTTATTTTTTAAATAAATGGGTTCCTAGTGGGGATTCCCCGCCCCAATAGGGGAATCCCCACCCCGTCCTCGCCGGGGAATAAGCGAGGATGGGGCGGGGACGGGGATTAGAAATATAAATGGGGACGGGGACGGGGACGGGGACGGGGGGAGCACTCCCCGCCAATTCCCCGCCCCTGTGCATCACTATCCCCAAGGTGAGAAACTAGGTCTAATAAAACCCAAATCCAACAGCTCTTGCAACTGTACTTTCAATTCTTTCAACTCAGCTAGGGCCATTCTGTAAGGTGCTCTAGACACTGGCTCCATCCCTAGTGCCAGTTCTATCACAAACTAATCTGGTCTCACTGGCTTGACCTGAGTGGTGTCAACCACATTGGCTAAGAATCCAATGCAACCTCCTTGCAATAGATCTCTAGCTCTCAAAATAGAAATCATAGGTATGCGAGGTCCATGCACAGTCCCAACAAACAAAAAAGGATCCTCGCCTTCAGGCTCAAAGGTGACCATCTTCCTTCTGCAATCAATGGTTGCCCCATACTTCACTAACCAGTCCATCCCCAAAATCATGTCGAAGTCAGTCATAACTAACTCTATCAAATCCACTGACAACTCTCTGCCCTCCACTGTCACCGGAAAAGATATAACCCATCTCCTGGATACTACTAACTCCCCAGTGGGTAATAAAATTCCAAACCCCACAGCATAAAAATCACAGGGTCTACACAATCTATCAATAATACTTCTAGCAACAAAAGAATATGTAGCACCAGAATCAATCAAAACATTATAAGGGGTTCCGGAACTAAGAAGCTGATCTGTAACTACTAAAGGTGAAGCCTCAGCTTCTGCTTGTGTCAACGCGAACAATCGAGTTGGGGCCGAGCTGTCCGCTTTCCTAGGTTCTTCCTTTCTTGCTTTAGGGCAGTCTTTCTTGAAATGACCCACTGCTCCACACAAAAAGCAGGCCTTTGACCTACATTATCCCAAACGACGCCTCTTACATCTAGGGCATTCAGGATGAGTCTTCCAAGCCTCATTGCCACCCTGACGACCCATTGAAATACCACGAGGTCGCCTGTCAGGACCTGGAGCTGGGAAGGTGTTAGGAACCTTCCTCCTCTGATCATTGGGGCCTCCACCCTTACTTGAACCCACAAAAGGAGAACATGTTCTCCTAAATTCTTTTTTGGCTGCATTGTCCTGCCAGATCTTATTCTCTGCACTCTCAGCTGTGAGTGCCTTCTCAACCACCTGTGCATAGGTAGTAACCCTAGCCACAGTGGTAATGCAAACATCCTGGGCTAATCTAGGCTATAGCCCCTGGAGAAACCTCTCCCTTCTGATCCCGTCAGTGGGCACCAGCTCCATGGCAAACTTTGCCAATCGATCAAACTTCAAGGCATACTCAGTCACTGACAAACTCCCCTGAAGTAACCTGATAAACTCCTCAGCTTTTCCAGCCCTGATGGCATCATTGTTGTACTTTTCATTGAATAGAGTTTGAAACTCTTCCCAACTCTAGGCATTAATGTTTCTGGTCTGGGATATAACTTCCCACCAAATTTGGGCATCCTTCTGAAACATGTAGGTGGCACAGGCCACCCTCTCATTACCAGTCACCCTCATAAAGTCCAGGATGGTGGTAATCATGCTCATCCATTGTTCTGCCTTTGCAGGATCTGCACTGCCTTCAAAAACTGGAGGTTGCTGCTTCTTGAACCTTTCATAGAGAGGCTCCCATTTATTTCCAACCTCTAGCAGCTGGTCAACTGCTGGCACCAACATAGAAGGTGCCTCAGGTACACTGGCTGTTGCAGGAACCTGTTGTTGTCTCAGGAGGCGGAGTTCTTCTCCCTGCCTCAATACTGTGGCTTGCATATAATTAAATAACTACTGCCAGTTCTCAGGAGCTGGTTGTGGAATCTGACCCTGGTCATTCTCTTGACCCTGATTATTATCCCGGGCTTGATCACCTTGGCCAGCTGATGAATCTATCTATCTTGGAATCATTCTTATCAACTTAAGCCTTGCTGAAACAATCAATGTAGCCAGTTAAGCAGTAATAACAAAATCTCTTGCCACCTCACGATCCAAGATCAATAGATAATCACCCATTCGAAAATCATACAGATATACAGATGGACACATGATTATAGCATTTAGCATTTAACATGTATCAAATAATCATTCACAATGAACAATACTAATGAGTACGTTCTAGCAATATTAGTACTAATTAGCACACTTTTGTTGAAGATGTAGTAGTTAAGGCATAGCCTCATCAAGGTATCCCATGTAAATAGGTAAAGCATTTATACCATATTTAAGCAGTTAAATATATAACCACATAAATAGTTACCAAACCATGAGTCGAGCTTGACTTCAGTGATGAGGGTACATGCCCAGCCAGTCTACAGGAACCTTAAACCTTGGCACGCTCTGATACTAAGTTGTAAAGCCCTGGTTACTCCAAGACCGTTACTATGAGCTTTGAACCGTGCTTAACTTGCCAATCGAGTTCTTTGGTTATAAATGCGCATCTAGGTGTTATTAATAGGTTAAGGTGAAAACCAATAAAAAAGGGAAGGATATATTTTATTTAAAACATAAAATTGTTCATGGGCCCATAAAAACGTTTACAAGTTATTTACAATACATAATGGTCATTACAGTGAAAAATTTACAACCCGCCGACCTAAGCGGCAAAAATAGGGTAAACCCCTAGTCCTTCTGAGATACTCCTTAGCCGTGGTGGTCAAGCAGTCGCATATGTACACATCACCACCTAAGCTCTCCACTCAAGGTTGGGTAAGCTTTTCTTTCCCTTTACGTGCACCACACAGCACCCATGAGCCAAAGCCCAGCAAGAAAACTCAATACTGCATGTATATAATATCAAATGATGATCATGATAATCATACAGAGCTTATAGCCATGAACAGATGAATGAATATCACTTTGTGGTTACGTTAACCATGAAGGAGCGTATAACTCTAATAAGATGAGTGATTTAACACTTGAGGTTCTTTTAAACCATAATGAGTGACTGACGAGCAAGTCACTACGGGGATCAACACCCACAGCCATGTGACAATCCAGTCACCTGGACCTTCTAGCCCTGGCACCAATCAAATGAGTGACTATTGGGTAAGTCACTTCGGGCTCAGCACCCATAGCCATGTGACGAAGCAGTCACCTGGGCCCTCTGGCCCTGGCTCTAAGTGACTAGCCATAGGCTAGACAAGTGCTTTTAGTTTTCATCGAACTTGAGGTCGGTCCGGCATTAATACTCATTTGAGACATTCAATGCAGATGTCGATTAGATCTAATCTTTGTCGGCTTGCGTTAAACACGCGAAGACCATTCTTGACTTATTAGTCAATACCATGTGACCGGTGCTCAGTACTACTGCCGAACTTGACAAGTAAGTCACAACTTCACAGTTAATACTAACACCATTGCCAATTCTTACTATTTAGTCAGTGCCATGCACAAGTGAGTAAGATTGGCTAAGCATTCGATATGCAAGCAAATGTCCACATTTAAACATTCAACATGCCTCATAATAACCATGCATGTCACATATAGGGTGCAATTTTCTTACCTCTGGTTCAAGCGAGAAAAGTAAAAGAACGACCATTGAGAACGATTAACCTTTTAGTTCCTTGATTGTCACTTGATCATAACCAATTACGGGATTCCATCAATAAAATGAATCACAAAAGGTTCCCAGACCAAAATCTAGCCTCCGGGACATTGAATCCTACTAAACTAGGTAGTAGGAACGATCCCGAGGCCTAAGATTTGAATCCTCAAGCCAAAAACATCATTCTGGCCAAAATGCCACTAAGGGCCAGGGCCCTACCTTACCATGCCACGACCCTCCTCCTCAACCAGAAGCGGCCACGCATCCATTCCCCAACACAGGCCGCGGCCCAATGGCCCATCAGCTTCTCCTTTCCTCTTCAATGAGCTTGGGTCGCGACGCTCTAAAATAGTGCTGCGGCCCCACCTGAAACTCAGCCAAAAACCCTTGTTTTCCCCCTTCGAACTCATTTCAAAACCCCATAAAATCTCTCCCAATATCACAAAGCAAAGTAACCAACTGTAACCACACCTTATCTACAATATAAGCATCAAAACCTAAGCCTTACATCAATCAAAACTTCATCAAATCCCCATTTCAATAATCAAAACTCCAAACCTTAAAACCAGCACAAAAATAGGGCAATGAACTATAAAATGGAATTAAAACCTTACCTTAAGCTTAGGTTGAATCCTCTTCAATGGCTGAACACTAGTCTAAGACCTCAAGCTTCAATCTCCAAGTTTGAATCCCCAAACTTGCTTCAAAATTCAAAGGAAGGAGAACAGAAATAGGTGATCATGAGGAAGGAAAACAAGGCTCTGTTTTGGTTTTATTTTCTACAACCTTTAGCTTATATATAGCCTAGGTCAAATGACCAAAATACCCTCCATGCTTAAATCATCCCTTAACAGCCCCCAAGGGAAAAACCGTCATTTCCCACCTATCTCGTTAATCATAATTAACACTCTCAAATTCCCGTCATTCTCAAATACTAATAAAATCATATCCCATTACCCTATAATTCCCGATAATGCTCTAGTCATCAAATCACCTCGAGACTCACCCCGAGCCCCAAACTTAAACCTGTTATGACCAAACCGCTAACTTGTTACTCAAATATCGTCTCATGCCGAATGGCTCGAACAAAAATTACATTATTATGTGGCCTCAACGATAATTCACCAACATGCATGAAAATACACAATTACGCCCTCAACGGGCCAAATTACCAAAATGCCCCTATGATGAAATGTGGACCCACATGCATGCATTTAACATCATATGATAATATAATTCACTTAAACATGCACATAATCATTTAATGGCATACTAAATCAATTATGGCCCTCTCAGCCTACTAATCCGTCCATTAAACTGCATTAGGGATTTTGGGACATCACATAACCAATTACAATTTATCTTTTAATTAATTAATTATCTTATTAATGAAAATATCAAAAGTATCCTTTTAAATTTTTCATTAATTAATTAATTAAATAAATAAAAGTGAAAATTCCTCTCCCTGATTAATATAGCTGCACGGTAGGGACTGTGTATGTCGTGCAGTACCCCATAAAATAGGAGGATTTATTTTCTCAACTATTATGTAATTATTTTAATAATGTAAACATCAAGACTAACTTATGACGTATCCATTAATTAATTAATTAAATAAATAGAATTGAAAAATCCAATCTTTTAATTTTACTGTGCTACACGCCCAAGTGAGTCCATATGACTCCTTGGTGCGTGTAGCTCCCTACAAAAAAGGGTCCAAATTTTTTTCCACAATTATTTAATTATTTATTCAAAGTACCTTATCAGATAAAATCTAACAACTTGATAATTAATTTAAATTTGAATCTATTATCTTTTTAATTAATTATCACATATAATTAATTATTTGAATAAATATTAATCTCATAAATTCAAATCCAATTTGAACTTGTCAGATTATTATCTCTCACTCAAATAAAGATATTTCATTAATTCTACTAATTAATTAAAACTAATTTTAATTAAATATTAATTTCAAAATTTTAATATTTATTTTATTATAATTTAAAAAATTATAATAAATTAATTATATATATAATTTCAAAAATTATAATAAATTAATTATATATATAATTTCAAAAATTACACAATAATTAATTATTAATTAATTTTGATTATTACAACTAATTTGTAATTAATTAATTAATCACTATTATCAAATAATTGCATATTTGGCCCGAAGAACAAATTTCTTCTTAAATATGTCTTTTTACTATTTTACCTTTTATATCAACTCCTGCCTTGAATAGTGTTGATAGAGGCGCTGTTGGGACCTATGGACCTATAATTCCAAACTCCAATAAATTTGTGATTATTAATTACACAATCTTAATTTATTAATCTCATGATTATTCCACTATAAATATGAGACTGCACTCTTATAATTATAGACATTTCATTTGCTGAGTACTTTATAATTATAAAGCGTCCATTGATATAATCATTGCATACAAATTGACCCTCTAATAATGGTTCATAATTAATTGGAAATAAAATTACCGTTTTACCCTTTTAATTATCTCTTGTTTCCTTAAGTACCATTGGCTTTACTAGTGATGGTTAATTCATAACTAAATTATGAACTTGAGTTCAATAACCTTCCAGTCCCAAAAGTCAACCCTTAAGAGAACCATTATTCAATCTCTTGTGAGAAGGCATAGATTCCATATCTGTATACTATGTCCTCAGCCATCTACATTAATGAGTTCCCAAAACAAAAGTTTCTAGCCTGATCATTCTGACAGACCCTAACGAGTGAATCAAAGAACTCATATAACATAAACAGGAGTTCATAGTAACTTCAGGATTAAGATCTATTTGTATATGATCATCAGTTGATATATTTAATTAATACTTCGAAACGGTATTTAACTAAGTATTAATAAACATATATGATCCAATTCTATATATTCTCTAATATATAAAGCACATCCACTAAAATGTCCTACCACACTAGTGATCCGGAACTAGATCACATGTATTCATAATACTAGTGGACCGTACTTGCAGTAATTAATCTAAAGATTCCATAACTTTATTTTATAGCGAACTATTCAAGTTCATTTATCTCAAACACAATCCTCTTGTACCAATACGTGTTTGAGATCACATATATGAACTTATGAATTTTTCTGATATTTACATAATATTATCACAGAATAATATAGTCCATAAAATACATGCATAAATTCAATTTATTTATTTATTTCTTAAAACAATGTCTACTACATATGCTTTCAGGGCACAATTCCCAACAATCTCCCACTTGCCCT